>NC_087358.1:67808395-72808395 GCF_030014295.1 Loxodonta africana
TAGTACCAGACTTACAGACATCCTCACAGATAAGTATAGAGCTACGACACAATCACTGCAAATTAACTCATTCCTTACATAGTCACCAGTCCCTTAGGAGAAAACTGGGTCAGTTTTGTCTTGATTCTTATCTCAGTTGTACCGGAGTCCCAAACATGCCAGAATTTTAGCTTCTCTGTGCCTTTGCCACTGCAATTGCTATTGTCCTCAGTTCGAAACTGCAAAAAATGTGAAACTCCATCGTGCCCATTTTCTTCCTTCTCTTCTCTACCTGGTTATCATATCCATGTCCATGAATTTAAAAATATTGACCATCTGATGACTCCTAAATTTAAAGCTTCAGTGCATATATCCAAGTCTGTACTTGGCATCTCTGCTTAGATATTTAGAAGGCATTTCCAACTTAATATGTTCAAAATGAAGCTCTTATTTCTCTCTCCAATCTCTTTGCTCAACCAGGCATCCCTATCTCAGTATAGGGCATGAAAACACATCCAGTTATATGTCCCCATCTTTGGTCTTGGTTCTTTGCTTTCCTTTACAATCCACACCCAAACAATAGCAAGTCCATTAGCTTTACTTTTAGAAAAGATTCCTGAAAAAAAAAAAGTTTTCTGCCGACCTTAAAAGTAAACTTACAAAAGTGTGATTTACTAACTATCCTAGTAACTTAAAATGTTTTCAAAAGAGGATAATAAAGGGCAGGGGTCTGGGGAACATGGTTTGTGGGGACTTCTAAGTCAATTGGCAAAATAATTATATTATGAAATCATTCTGCATCCCACTTTGAAATGTGGCGTCTGGGGTCTTAAATGCTAACAAGCGGCCATCTAAGATGCATCAATTGGTCTCAACCCACCTGGAGCAAATGAAAATGAAGAACACCAAGGCCACACGACAACTAAGAGCCCAAGAGACAGAAAGGGCCACATGAACCAGAGACCTACATCATCCTGAGGCCAGAGGAACTAGTTGGTGCCCGGCCACAATAGATGACTGCCCTGACAGGGAGCACAGCAGAGGACCCCTGAGGGAGCAGGAGATCAGTGGGATGCAGACCCCAAACTCTCATAAAAAGACCAAACTTAATGGTCTGACTGAGACTAGAGGAATCCCGGCGGCCATGGTCCCCAGACCTTCTGTTGGCACAGGACAGGAACCATCCCCGAAGACAACTCATCAGACATGAAAGGGACTGGTCAGTGGGTGGGAAAGAGACGGTGATGAAGAGTGAGCTAATTATATCAGGTGGACACTTGAGATTGTGTTGGCACCTCTTGTCTGGAGGGAGCATGGGAGGATAGAGAGAGAGGGAAGCCTGCAAAATTGTCACAAAAGGAGAGACTGAAAGGGCTGACTCAAGAGGGGGAGAGCAAGTGGGAGTACGGAGTAAGATGTATGTAAACTTATATGTGACAGACTGATTGGATTTGTAAACGTTCACTTGAAGCTTAATAAAAGTTAATAAAAAAAAAAAAGAGGATAATAGTGACAAAATATAACTTTTGAACCCAACATGCAATATTCAAGAGATATACTTGTAGAACACACAAAAAGGGCACTTAGGAGGCCTAGAAAATTTTACATAAGTCTTGTCTTTCTATGCAGCTCTGTTGATGCAGTGGTTAAGCATTCAGCTGCTAACCAAAAGGTCAACAGTTCAAATCTACCAACCGCTCCTTGAAAACCCTATGGGCTAGTTCTACTCTGTCCTACAGGGTTGCTATGAGTTGGAACCAACTTGACAACAACGGGTCTGGTATGTCTTTCCACAGTGAGCAGAGGGGATGAGACTAGAACTTGCAATGCTCAGAAATCGGAAATCAAGTAAGAGATCTGGAGGTGAGGACTCAGATGAGCATTTGGGGGTCAGGAAGCTCATAGATCTTCAATATCAAAATGAAGCATTTTGAAACACTTGTAACAAGAAAACCTCGAAAATGAAGTGGCTCCTGCCTCAGGTAGGAAACTTGTGACATAGTTTTTGCTGGAAAAGGAAACAATAAATGATACAACCTGCTAAGGTCTGAGGAAGGGGAATTCAGCCTGGCTGAGATGGGATTTCAAGGAATTGGCGTAAGGGCTGATTGTAATATAGGAAGAAAGTAGGCAGGCTTAATTTGGTTAAGGTGTGTAGTGTAGAGTCAGAAATAAAGTCAATTCCATGGGGAACCCAAGGTCAAGAAGGGGAGAGTGTTAATGTGCCCTGGGGTTGACAACGAAAGTCAGAAAACAATATGTGTGTTAATTATTTATTGAGAAACTAATTTACTCTGTTAACCTTCACCTAAAGAACAAAAAATGAATAAATGCATTTGAATTCACCTTAAAAAAAATCACTTACTAGATAGTTGACAAGAATTATTTTAGGTGAAGGTAAGGACAACACACAATACAGGGTAAGTCAGCTCAGCTGGACTAAACCAAAAGCTAAGAAGTTTCCTGAATACAACCAAACACTTCAAGGGACAGAGTAGCAGGGGTGGGAGTCTGGGGACCATCGTTTCAGGAAACATCTAGGTCAATTGGCATAACAGTTTGTTAAGAAATGTTCTGCATCCCATTTTGGTGAGTGGCATCTTGGGTCTTAAAGGTAGCAAGTGGCCATCTAAAATGTATCAATTGGTCCCAACCCACCTGGAGCAAAGTAGAACAAAAAATACCAAAGACACAAGGAAAATGTTAGCCCAAGAGACAGAAAAGGCCACGTAAACCAGGAACTCCATCAGCCCAAGACGATAAGAACCAGATGGTACCCTGCTACCACCAGTGACTGCCCTGACAGGGAACACAACAGAGTCCCTGAAGGAGTGGGAGAAAAGTGGGGTGCAGAACTCAAATTCTAGTAAAAAGACCAGACTTGATGGCCTGAATGAGACTGCAGGAACCCCAGAAGACACGGCCCCCAGACTCTCTGTTAGCCCCAGACTAAAACCATTCCCAAAGCCAACTCTTCAGACAAAGATAAGACTTGACTATAAGACATAAAACGATACTGGTGAAGACTGTGCTCTTTAGTTGAAGTAGATAAAAAAAAAAAAAAAAAATCATGGGACTAAATGGGCAGCTTCTGTCCAGAGGCGAGATGAGAAGGCAGAAGGGGACAGAAGCTGGTTGAATGGACATGAGAAATACAGGGTAGAGAGGAGGACTGTGCTGTCACATTGCAGGGAGAGCAACTAGGCTCACATAACAATGTATGTATATGTGTTTGTGTGAGAAACTGACTTGAATTGTAAACTTTCACTTAAAGCACAATTAAAAAAAAACAAAGTCAATTCCTTAATGCCTGACAGGACAATTAGCAAAAAGATATTATTTTACTTATACATCAACTCAAAAGAGTTAACTATTTATTTAAGAAAAACTTCTGCTTTTAAACCAGAGGCTTTCAAATGTAAAAGTATTTGCTGAATTTGGCTTTCTGATACATATGCAAAGAAAACCAAACAATTGTGGAAACCCAAATATGTTTGCATTTGGAGCAACAACTGACAGAGATAAACAAAAATAAACCTTGCTAAAAAAAAAAAAAAAATAGAATTCATGAGAACGTTGCTAACTGTGCCCTTGGCATCTTGCATCTTAAAAATTGCCACTTAAGTTTGCTGTTATGATTGCTAACAGCAGTGCTATCTGTAAAAGTACTAACAACTATAGCACTCTCGTCTATTGCCAGCTCGATGGAGAACAGAAAGTTCACTTACTAATGAGGATGGAGAGGTGAGATTGGAGCATAGCAAAAAGGGGACTGCAATAGTGGCATCTTGCAATTAATTAAGACTCCAGTACTGGCAGCATCTCGTTTAAACAAAAAAGAATACCAGCTAATAGCATTTACTGAAGAAGAAGTTGTTTGAAAAAAAAAAAAAAGAGAGTTGCACATTAACAAATTTAAATAAAAATAAAATAGCTTTAGAAGTTGACTTTACCCACCTTAAAAGTAGGCTTACCAAAGTGTGATTTACTAACTTTAAATATTTCTAAGAGAGGATAATAATGACAAAATATAACTTGATTACATTTACATTTTAAAATGTTTGGAGTTGGAAAAAATGTAGGTGTTTTTAATGTGGCAGTATTATAGAAATCCTAATAAATACTCAGCTGTAATAAAATTCTACATGTGTGGGTGGCTTGGTGAGGAAAGCAGAAAAAAACTGCCAAATAAAAAGAATCCGAGTTGCAATTTAAAGAAAAAAATCTGAGTTGTTATATACCTTTATTTGTATTACCGATTTGTGTGAAACTAAACATTATCTGGTAAAGAAACTCACCAAACCAAACTATCTAATACAGTAAATCATAAAAGCAAACTGGATTTCAAATGCAGTTTACCACATGCCTGATTTTTTTCCCTCAGAATGCAATTAAAAATACAGCCTTTTCATGTGTAAGTACTTTAGCTATATGAAAAGCTTAAATGTATGATGAAAACCAGCTGAAAATGAATCATATTGTTTCCCTAAATCATGAAACAGACTGAGGGTGCTGGATTAACTCATTTCAGGTCAAATCTCAGTGTTCTTCTGCCCGCAAAAGAAAGCTACAAGCAGTGGATTCAGTTAGAAAAAACAACAGCCTACACGGTTTAAGGGTTCTTCTCCACATCAGCTTTTTCTACATTTCAGCATTAAGTGGCTCCTCTTTCTGTTGTGGAGAAATTGTTTAAAATAGTCTTCAACTTGAAATAAAGGAGACTTATTAAAATTCATAAGCAATCTAGTGTTTTCACTTAAAACCAGTTGAAAGTTCTTTTGAGAAAGTCTACAGAGAAATCTTCGGGAGAAAAGGCACAGTCACTCGCTTTATTTATTATACATTCAGATTCCTTGGGTGAGCAGTTTTCATTTGCCTTTGAGCTTCTAAGCTTTTAAACGCCTTCCAGACAACCTACACAGTCAACATTTCTTCAGCCCAGGCTAAGCCCGCACCTAAACCTGCAAACCACAATGAAGCAGCAAAGCATTGGGTTTCCATTACTTTAACCATGGAATACCCTTATAATTAAGCCAGGTGTGATGCTTTATTTTGTTATTATTGTTTTGTTAAGTCAGCTGCCCCTTCATTTTCAGTGTTGCTGACAAAGGTCTTTTTAAGTCTCCTAGAGAATTAAGTTTCTTGACAAACTTATTTGGCAGACCTGAAGAGTGTTATAGTCTTCCCACGCTTTTAAAAAGAATCTCAAGCTTTAGGAAATTTATTTTCAAAAACAGGATAACCTGGGGCCTATATTTAATTAAAGGCAAAAGAGTGACACGTTGAGTTATTTCTTACATTTCTTAAAAATAATGAATCGTTGCAGCCATGTTACTTTAAATTTAATTCAATAAATTAGAGGTTTTTTTTTTTTCTTTTGCTGTAATGCTTCTTACTAGATACCTCTGTTGAGTGATTTTGTATAAGTGACCCTACAGCTCTTCTGCCTTAAATATTCCGTGGTTTTATTGTTTGTTTTGAGTTGCAGGGTCCATGCCTTTATTTAAGTGAGGGCTCTCTGCTAATTGTTCAGACAAATACAAGGGTAAAATATAACTTTGAAAACTAAAGGGAAAAGCACAAAACCTTCCCTTCAGCTTTGCAGTAAAGAATTATACGTTCTTCCAGGATGCCTAAATGAAAGGAAAAACCTGCCAATTCGAAATTGCAAGCTATTTTCTGTATCCAAAATGAGACTTGAATTTACATTTAAGGCAGATTGTCCATTTGTTCCAGAAAACTAATTCAAGAGAGTGTTTTAATTAGAAAAAAAAAAAGTTTTAAAAAAGTAACTCAATAATACCCCTGGGAAGGAGTACAAGGTCCGCCATTAATCTACTGTCCATATTTTAGAAGGAGAAGTTAAGGATTCTATTAAGTAATGTAAGCTGTGATGTCTGAGCCAGACTTCCATACATTTTGGAGAGATTTGTAGGGAGAAAGTGTGTCTCGACTATATGGAGTGTCCCGTGCTGAAAATTCTTGATCCTAGAGCGTTGATAGGGTTCTTGTCTGTGCAACTGTCTGCAGGAGGGCTGGGGCTGAGGCTGTAGAAAGGCACAGAGACTTGGAATTCATCTGATGCTGGTAAAGAAACTAAAAATGAAATGGTTTGGACTTGACCTATAGGTTCCTAGGTGGCACAAACAGTTTGTGCTTGACTGGTAACCGAAAGGTTGGCAGTTCAAACCACCCAGCAGTACTGAAAAAGAAAGGTCTGGCGATCTGATCCCATAAAGATTATAGCCAGCTGGATGGGCCACCTTATTTGTTTTGTATAATATTTCTCATCATCTGTGAGGATTGGTAGCTGTAGGGTAATGGTATTCAGCTATAGGTATCCCCTCCCTAATGGAATCAGCTTTGCTGTCCCCTAAAGCATGCTGGGGATGAATTCGGGATGGACTCGGGCTAAGGTACAAGGCCCAGAGTGACATGACTGGGTCAGTGGCCAAGGCCGAAAAGTGCCTTAGCAACGAGAAGGAAAACATCTGGGCCTGGACATGAAGTCCCTGGGAACATTGACTGCCTAAGGATGTGGGAGAAAAGTGATAGCCTTGGTCCCAGCTGGAATGGTGTGTAAGGTTGAGTCCCTTGCTAGGTGGTTGCGAGAAATACTCCAGCCGGCCGCCTCTGAAGAGCAGCTGCTTGCCCATGTCAGTAATGTTCCCTGAACATATGAATCTGGAAAGGGCTATGTGTCAGTTTTTTGGATTATCTGCCAGGATGCTCAGCGAGGGTCTTTCCTTGCTGGGGCTGTCCCCCGACAGTAGTTAATGCCAATTGAGTAACAGCTAAGTCATCAAAGAGCAATTAATATGCATATATTGGAAGTAAGAGGAAGTTGACATGGAAACACCGAATTGTTGTATGCTGGGAATAGCCAAAGAAGGGGATATTGCCTCAGGAGCATGCAGTTTTGTTCATGAAGGAGCATTATGACTGCAGGAGGCCTTTAAATACCACAATTACATTTCTGAAACTCTTATCATACCTGCAGCTCCTTTACTTAGATTGAATGCTAAACAACTGGATGTATATAAAATATTAAGCTATCTACATTTCAAGTTCGATGATACAGAAAATTATAGCTAATAAAGTTAAAAGGGAAAAATCAATGTTTCATAGTTTATGGGGCTACTAGAAGCAGTCTGCTTTATTTCAAACCACATGCTGAGTTCACACTTGTTTTCCTGGTGAGTCAGCACAGCCTGTAACTACATCCAGCAGCCCATGAAGGTGTGACAGTCTAATCTTAAAATTGTAATAGGAAAGACAAAATTTACCATATATAACTGAACTTTTTTTTTTCCTGCCTTAAGTTATATTTGAGAATTATGAGATCTTTTAGTTAAAGAAACAACCACAGACTTTTGTGTACCAAAGGACTTTATCAACAAAGTGAAGAGACAAACTACAGATTGGGAGAAAATTTTGGAGAGCTGTACATCAGATAAGGGTTTAGTATAGAGAATATATAAAGAGCTCCTACAACTTAACAACAAAAAGACAATCGAAAAATGGACAAAGGACTTGAATAGACATTTCACCAAAGATGGTATACAAATGGCCAACAAGCACATGAAAACTTCATTAGTCACTTTGCTGTTGTTGTCAGGTGCCGTTGAGTTGATTCCGACTCATAGAAACCCTATAGGACAGAGTAGAACTGCTCCATAGGGTTTCCAAGGAGCAGCTAGTGGATTTGAACTGCTGACCTTTTGGTTAGCAGTGGAGTTCTTAACCACTATACCACCAGGGCTCCAAAACCATAATGAGATACCACTTCACCCCCATTAGAATGGCTATGATCAAAAAAAGGAAAATAACAAGTGTTGATGAGCATGTAGAAAAGTTGGAATTGTCACCCATTTCAGGTGGGAATATAAAATGGTACAGAGAAGTTTGGCACTTTCTCAAAAAGTTAAGCATAGAACTACCATATGACTGAGCAGTCCTAATACTAGGTATGTAATCCAAAAAAGAATTGAAAGCAGGAGCACAAACAGAAACCTTTAAACCAGTGTTTACTGTAGCACTCTTCATGATACCCAAAAGGTGGAAACAGCTGAAACGTCCATCAACAGATGAATGGATAACAAAATGTGGCACATACTTATAAAGGAATATTACTCAGTCATGAGGAGAAATGAAGTTCTGATACATGCTACAACATGGATGAAACTTGAAAACATTATGCTGAGTGAAATGTCAGACACAAAACAATAATCACTGTGTGATTCCACTTATATGAAATAGGCAAGGGCATAGAAACCAAAGTTTATTAGTGCTTACCAGGTTTGGGAGGGAAAGGGGCACTGAGTTTCTGTTAACAGTGGTGGAATAATTTGGAAACAGAGCGATGATGGTTGTGCAATGAATTGTACTTGTAAAAATTGTTGAAATGGCAAGAGTTTTGTTATATATATTTTTACCACAATAAAAAAAATTAAAAACCACAATAATTTGCTTACTCCTTTACACTATTCAAAGTGTTCTCACAGAAAATATCTTATTTTCACTCACGTCAATTCAAGGAAGAAGGTAGGACAAGAACTAAGGTTTAAAGGGAAAAATCAATGTTTCATATTTTATGGGTTACTAGAATCAGTCTGCTTTATTCACCGTATATTTTGAGTTCACACTTATCTCCCATTCACAAATGTCCTAAAACTTTAAGTAGCTAAAACCTCTAAATGTTTCTGTCTTAGTCTGGGTTCTCTAGAGAAGCAAAATCAGTAATGCATATAAATACATAGAGATTTATATTAAGGAAACAGCTCATGTAACTGTAGGGGTTGTAACATCCCAAGTCCTTGGATCAGGATAGAGTCCTTTCCCAATTCACGAAGCTGCAGAAGCTGGTGAACCCAAGATGAGCATGTTGGAGAGCAGGGATCTTGCTCCCAGGTTGTGACAGTCTAGGAATCCCCAGGCAAGACAGCAAGGTTTCTCCTGAGTCAGCTGCGGGGGTTGGCGAACCCAAGATAGGCAAGTCAGGGAGTAGGACTCTTGCTCGCAGGCTATGAAGATCGGCAAATCCCAGGATGGACAGGTAAGCTGCTAGCTCAATCCCAAGAACCAGAGGACAGACAAGAGGCAGCTGCTGGATCTAGAACAAGCCAACAACCTTTGCAAGGTGAGCAGGAAGGAAGGCAGAGAGATGAAGGCTGAGGGGACGGTGAGCAGGGACAGGGCCTACCCCCACCAGTACCACCCAGCAGATTCCATCGTGGGGGTGATCACATATCAGAGTTCAACAGGAAGGTGATCACAACATTATACAACTGCCAAAACACTGGGAATCACGGCCCAGCCAAGCTGACATACAATCTTAACCATTACTGCTTATATCCACCTGTTATGGATTGAATCTCTGCCCAATAATTAGGTTGAAGTCCTAACCCCTGGCACCTGTGGATGTGATCTTGTTTGGAAATAGAGCCTTTGAAAATGCTACCAATTAACATGAGGTAACCCAGGAGTAGAGTGGGGCCCAATCTAATGTAACTGGTGTCCTATAAAAGAGGACAAGAGACACAGAGAGACAGACAGGGAGAAGACAGCCATCTAACAGTTAGGCCGCAGCTGCAAGTGGAGGAACACCTGAGGCTGCCAGAAGCCAACCAAGATAAGAATGGATCTTTCCCTAGAGTCGTGGGAGAAAGCATAGTCTGTCAGACACCCTGAATTCAGGCTCTAGCTTCTAGAACTGTGAGACAATAAATTTCTGTACTTACAAGCCACCCAGTTTGAGCTACTGTGTTGCGGCAGCCCTAGGAAGCAAATTCCCCACCTTTCTTTTTTCTCCTGGAATTTCTGCAGAATACAGGGTAGCACTCAATAGCTCCATGGCTTACATGTGCAAGTCAATACAAAGCTTTCTTACATTAAAAAAAAAAAAAAGACAAATGCCTTGTCTTCTCAGAAGCATGTCTTACCCAAACAGGACCCTTGTGTGAGGCCTAGAGGGTTGATCTAGGTACTATCAGGAAGCAGAACCAGCACCATCATAGGCTTCTAAGAGTCAAGTTTCTGAATCTGTATCATTTTAAAACAGCCAGCCAGAGCTGAAAGTTCTCTCTCTTAAGGTTTGTCATCATTTGTTCTCAGCTAAGTCGCCAAGGATGGTCAAACTCCTGAGAATTTAAAGAAGTCAACCTTTCTCACAATTAACAAGCACTGGCTCTCCTGGATGTGGCAATGGCAAAACTGGACAAGGTCTGAAACAGAACATTCCAAAACTCACTTAGTTACATGATTCTGGAGTTTTCAATTAGACACTTAGAGAAAATATCCATCAAACATCCTCATGTAGGCCCAAATAAGACCAAATTAGGAAAGTTCCCCTGACAGATATGATGTTTTCCCATATTTCTGTTGGCCACAGCTCAGGGTTCTAAGTGAGACAGGATGAGAGCCTAAGGCTTGAGTCCTGATTCCACAAAGCAGCCATGTGGCCTTGGTCAAACTGATTACTTTTATCACCCATCGCTTTCACATTTGTAAAATTGCAATAATAGGAGCTACCTTGCTCGCCTTGTGGTTTTGTTGATGAGATCACATGGCGTAAAACATAAAATTATTTCTCAGACTGCAGACCGTTATGTAAATTGTTGTTGTTAGCTGTTGTCGAGTCAGCCAGACTCATAGCGACACTATGCTCAAGGGAACAAAACATTGCCTGATTCTGCATCAACCCTATGATGGATTGCAGATTGGCCCACAGAGTTTTCATTGGCTGATTTTCAGAAAAGATTTCCTGTCCATCCAAATAAATAAATAATAAAGTCAATTCCAACTCATGGCAAACCCCACGTGTTACAGAGTGGAACAGAGATCCATAGGGTTTTCTTGGCTGTAATCTTTATGGAAGCAGATCAGCAGGACTTTCTTCTGCTAGGTGGGTTAGAAATGACAAGTTTTTAGGTTACTAGTCGAGTGTAAGCCTTATTCTCTCCGTATAGACAGTATGTAATAGAACAAGTTTGGGTCTTCACAGTTGTTTGGAGCACTGGGACCTAGAGTAGAGCCTCTCACTTGTCCCCCCTTTTGCTCACTACTCTCTACTCTTTCTTGCATGAACCTGGTGCTTGGCCTGCTGGGCTTTGTCTCATGCTCTGCCCCTTGACTTGATGACAGAGTCCATTTATCCATTTATCTGTGTTGACTCTTGGCAAACACCCTGTCTGACCAAGTTCTGTTCCCCAGGACTCCATTCAGGTGTGGATTACCCAATAAGCAATGTAAGAATGTGCTTAGGGCATCAACAAAACAGGGGTACCAGCTATCCAAAGCAAAGACCCATAGACACCAAGCAGACAGGACACAAGGAAAAGCGAATGCGTTAGTAGAAGGGAACTGGCAGGGCACTAAATGAAATTGATACCAGCTCCAGTGCCTGAGAATATGCCAGCCGAGATAATGTTCACTCAGGGTCAGAAGGGTGCCCATGCACAAGATTTTTTAAGGTATGAGCCCCCTACCACTTCAACATGTTCTTTGACACCTGTCTCCTATGGTCCCTTCCTGTGTAATTCAAACTGCTTATCTCGGAGGGTCTCTTGGGAGCACACTGTTTCTTTTTAATAAACAAGAGGTGGGGGTGGGCTGTCAAGTCTAACTCTTGCTACATTCACCCAATATATAACTGCATCCAACATGAGCAATTATGGGGCAAGGTCAGATTATATTAACAAATAACAGGTCTCTGATCCATTTTGAGAGAACCATCTTGTACATCCATGTCTTCTGATCCAGCAACTTCAGCCAGGACAGTCAGCAATGCTCTTTGCCATGATACAAACACAAGGGCATGCTCTTGCACATGTCCTGGTAAACAACCAATGGGAACTGCAGTCCCAGATGACAAACAAAAGAGAGGGAACTAGAATAAGTTGACCATTACAATGAAATCAATCAAGTTATTTTTAACTCTGTAGTATTTATGTACAGAGTTATGCCCTAAGTTTTGTAAACAATAATATTTATAACTTTAATCTTAAAATGTTTGGCATACACACGGATGCAATCTAGCACATATTTAATATAATACTAAGATGGGCAATAATTTGAGATAATATTAACAGAGCAAACATCTGAAAGATACTGGAAATATTAATATTTATCTTACATGAAAAGTTTTAATGTAGGTATCAATTAAGTTTCATTTTTTATTTTCTGTAATATGGTACACAGTGCTTGGTATTGTTCTATATATGCTAAGAAATGAGATATTAGGCAAATTAAGAGGATGCAAAATTCAATATTTATTTATCATGCAAAGTATGTTTTCTGCTTTGCTACGAGTGTGTTTCTAAATTCTTCTTCCAAGAGAGCAACAAAGTATGTTTATCAGAACATTACATTTACATTTTATCAGAATATTTACCTACCTCCATGTCATGAAATTGAACAATTCCTCAAGAAAATAAATTAAATGAATATTTAGAGAATAAAAATTATATAAATGTATTTTATCTTCCATTTCCCTTCAGACTGACTTTCTTTTAAGAAATTGATTGGTGTTGTTATGGCTCACAAAACAAACTTGCTTGTCGAGAAGTGGGGCTACTGTTATATCAAACGTATAGGTAAAAGTATTATTTCAAGACGAACAACACTCGTCAACATCTATGAAGGGTCTACCAAAAAACATCATACAACAATCGAAGGAAATTATTTCCAACTGCCTTGCGAGTACTATTTCTTTGACTGTCTCAGACCTGAAGACCAAAATCAAATGTCCCGAATCAATTTTTTTACTCTCTAATTTTCAAATATAGATTTTTGTGTTAACATCCAAATTCAAAAGTAATTTTGTTTTATAAATTTTACTTGTTTTATAAATTTTCCTTATGTTCAATTATTCCAAATTTATATGCTATAGTAGAACCAAATTTAAAAAGTGACAAATTTTACATCCAGCATGAAACAGCAGCAACTAAGTGGAGCACAAAATCCAAAATTCCCAAAAGACAAGAAGAAAAGGCTTTTTGAATCCCTAAGACAGTTCCAAAATTAACTTTCTTTTTAAAACATAGCGAATCAGAAGAGGCTTCTTCCACCGAATGCCTGAGTTTAATGGGTACCAGTGCTGAAACTGCTAATAGTGCGAATACAACAGAATTTGTTCCAAATCCTGCAAAAATTAATAATGATGTGGAAAGGGTTTCCTGGTGGCATAGTGTTTAAGAGTATGGCTGCTAACCAAAAGGTCGACAGTTTGAATTCACCAGATGCTCTTTGGAAACCCTATGGGGCAGTTCGGTTCTGTTCTATAGGGTCGTTATGAGTTGGAATTGTCTCGATGGCAACGAGTTTGTTTGTTTGTTTGTTTGTTTGTTTGTTTTAAAAGAAGCCAAGAGATTGTCAACATCACAATGGACCATTTGAAAATTCATGTTGAAAATTTCTGGATGGTAAACAAAGTTCTGTAGCCAGAAAATATTTCTAGAGTGCAAAGCTAATGGTGAAATTTATACGAGAGAGTGACTACTCTGTTCTCCATCAATCAGCTCTGTGTATTGTTTTGTTTGCAACTATTCAGTCCTAAATTATTTAATTCTCAATTTCCTATGGATGGATTTAGTGATTGGTGCAACTCAAATATGATTGATAAACATAAAAACAATTCAACTCACAGAGATTGTATGTTATCACATTTAAATGAAGACATGGTTTTGGCTTACCTCGTGAACTAGAAACACAAATTGATGAAAAATGCAAGTATTAGAAAGCCATTTTGCAGTGTGTTGTTGCTGTCATTATAACAATCACTGAACATGGACTATCTTTCTGAGGAAGAAATGAAGTATGAGCCATTTAAAGCAAAATTGGTAAAAGTCAACTCTTCCTTGTGGGAGGGAGATCAGCAGAATTTTACATTGATTATTGAAACAACTAAGCTCACTGACTCATTTTCTTTGTTGTGGAATATGCGGAACATTCTTTTTGTAGAAAATGTAGTATATAGTAAAAATCTTAGTACCCCACATGCACTGAAAATTTTATAATCCAGTTCATCTCATTTTGCTAAAATGCCATATGCCTCTTGTGTGTCCTGCTGCTAATATTATAGTCACATTTAAAAGGAAGTCACATCATGGATAGCTAAGACACACACACAAACACGCATACATATATACATACATGTATATGTATGTACATAACTCAAATAACCCCTTCAAATGCGTGAGTAAACAGAGGAGTGGGCACCACAGATTATCACTGCTTAGGGGAGTCCTGGTGGTGCAGTGGTTAAGAGCTCAGCTGCTAACCAAATGTTGGCAGTTCAAATCTGCCACCCACTCCTTGGAAACATATAGGAAACTTCTACTCTGTCCTATAGGGTCATTATGAGTTGGTTAGGACACTCACGTGCCTTAATCCAGCCCTGACTCCATCCCAGTATCAGCAGGTCTGGCTAGTGCCCCTCCAAGGATTTGCCTCGGAGGGAGGAAGGGACATAGTTCCTCTTCTTATCTCACTACTCACATCCCCATTTCCTAGGTGCTAGTGAGTGGCCCTGCACAGGGACAAAAGACAATCCTGTGGGACCTAGCTAAGAACAAACAGGAGCTGGTGTGCTCTCCACAGGGGTCTGCACCAACATGAGCACTGATCAGCACATCCTAGGGGCACAAGGGGCCATGTCCACCTGTGTGACCCTGGATCCCACTCTGGGACTCACTCCAGATGCCTTGGTAATCAGAAAGTAAAGACTTCTTCTCTCATTTCTGTTCAGGGGCAGATCACCATCCAATGGCCAGGAAAGGGAATACCACCTGCTGCCCTGTACATGCCAACCCTTTACACTGATGAGATCCTTTGTTGTTGTTAGTTGCTGTGGAATTGGCTCCAACTCATAACAGCCTCCCTGCTTCATCCTCACAATCACTGGTATGTTCCAGTCCATCATTGAAGCTATTGTGCCAGTCCATCTCACCAAGGGTCTCCCTCACCCTTGTTGACTGTCCACCAAACATGATGTCCCCCCTAGCAATTGGTCTTTCCCAATGACATATCCAAAGCAAATGATTTGGAAAATGTTCTGTTGTGATCCATAAAATCTTAAATTGGCTAAGTTTTGGCAGTAGATTGCCAGGCCTTTCTTCCTAGTCTATCTTACTCTAGAGGCTCTGCTGAAACCTGTCCACCATGGATTACTCTTTTGGTATTTGAAATACCAGTGGCATAGCTTCCAGCATCATAGCAACACTCGAGCCACCTCAGTATGACAAACTGAGAGATGGGTGGTAGGATAAGATCCCTAGTGAAACTAAATATCACAAGAAGAGCTTAGAGATATTCAGACTGTCCCATTTCTTTGCTCCAACTTTAAGGCAAAGAGCCAGAGTCACACTACTACTTACGACACACAGGAAAAATCCTTGACGGAATTTTGAGTCTTTGCACGGTGAGGTATTTTAAATTCTTACAAGCAATAGAAAAAGAAAAGAAAACTGCCATTTTAAATGCCTACATGTGCCAAGCACAGTGACAGATGCTTTACAACGTGTCTTAGGCTGGGACCTCTAGAGAAGCAAAACCAGTGATGCATGTATATATGTGTATATACACATAAAGAGAGAGAGGGAGATTCTAGCTCAAGGAAATGGCTCATGCAGTTGTTCAGGCTGGCAAGTCCCAAGTCCATAGGTCAGGTATCAGGCTGGAGGCTTCTTTTGTCTCACATAGCTGCAGGGGTTGACAAACCCAAGACTGGCAGATCAGACAGGAGGCTGCTGGCTCACACGCTGAGGAGGCTGATGAATCTCAAGATTGGCAGGTAAGATAGTAGCTCAAGAACCAGAGCTCACATGATGATTAGCCAGATGCAGGATCCAGAGCAAGAGCCTTGCTGGAACATCCACTTCTATATCGAAGGCAGGCCACACCTCCAAGGAAACTCCCTTTCAACTGATTGGCTGCTTACAGCAGATCTCATCGTAGAGTTGATTACATCACTGCATAACTGCCAAATTACATCATTACATAACTGCCAAACTACATCATAACTGTCAAATCGCTGAGAATCATGGCCCAACCAAGCTGACGCACAACCTTAACCATTTGACTTTGTCTAATGTTCACAACAGCTTGGTATGGCAGCTTATGGACATCGTTCCTTTCATAAGTTCCCATTTTAACAACTCGGCCTTTCACTGGCATAATTAATTCAGGAAAACTGGCCACTCTAGCTTCCCTTACAACTAGGATTCAGACACGGGACCTCAGCCAGGACCCACCCCTCGGATGCACCTGCACAAGAAGTCAATGCCTGAGACAGTGGGGGTGAGCAGTGTGAGTGTAAAGGCTTCTCAGTGCATTGATATTGCTGACATGGGTGGCAGCAGACGAGTCTAGCTTTGAGAGCAGTAAGGTCCAGTTTCTGGAACATTGTAGCAGTTGCAGTAAAGTTGGGTTCTTGTAGGCAGGTGGAGGCAGCAGCAGCCGCGCACTTCTACAGCATAGTTTCCACCTAGAATCTGTTTCTCTCAGCATTGTTGAGCTACCCAATATGCTTTAATAAATTCCCATTTTGAATACGAGAAAACCAACTGGCAGAGGCTAAGCAACTTCCCAAAGGCCTCACTGCTAGTGAGGGGTGAGATGAACATAGAAAATTGTGCTCGCTCATGGCACAGGCCTCTGAACTGTACAATGAGGCACTGTGACCTCATATTGTCCATCTTTTCTTACGTACTATTATATTTAACTTATAGAGATCAGGTAGGAAACTCAGGGGGCAGTGTGTTATGGTAAAGGGGGAGGGACAACTTGGAAAAGGAGGGTGAGAATGGTTGCACAACTCGAAGAAGGTAATCAATCTCACTGAATTGTACATGTAGAAACTGTTGAATTGGTATATGTTTTGCTGTGTACATTCTCAATAACAACACAAAAAAATAAAAATTTTAAGAATATATGCCTGACTTACAAATCCAGCCCTCTTTGCTCCGGGCTAGAATACAGGCTGAGAATGTGGCCATCATAGCATTATGACCCTTGCCTTAGAGGTGCTTTTGCAGAGCATTACAGCAGCCACCCTTGGCATGGGTATTTAAGTGCTACAACAGGCTCTAAACTAACTGACCTCCAGCAACTCAGGTGTGCTCCTCCAATGGTGTGTCACGCACCCTGTGACTCCCCTGAGTCATTTCAAGGTGTGCATGCATCACTGAACAGACACCACAGTTTTTGTCAGACCAAAGCACGTTGCTGAGGATTTTCAGGAGCCTCAGGGCCAGTGGACTTGCTAGTGACTCAGGGAGCCAGGAGGGCAGAACCCAGCACTTACGCTGGGTCCTGTTTTTCAGGGCCTATGTGGTTTTCATTTATGCCTTTTTATTCTTTGTGATCCAGACTTCTTAACGATGAGGAAGCAAGTGGCCTCTCTGGGAACACGCATGGGGAATTTGAAGGGATGCACTTGCAACAGATGGGCTGGAAGAAACAGACTCAAAATCCAAATATGTTCATTGCGACCACGCCCTTGTGAAATGTAGAGAAAAACTGTTTAATCCTAGCCTAATATCCCCCGTCCATCTGCTGGTATGTTCAGAGAATAAAACTGGCTTTGAATTCCTTCTAAGGAACATCACAGGGAAGCAAATCTGCTGGACAAAAGCATCATCAATCTAAGAGTGAATATTTTCACATTATCAGCTTCCCGCCATTACCTGCATCTTCCTATTATATATGCTACAAGGATGGAAGCACACTGGGCTTCACTAACCAGTTGCTGTTGAGTAGACTCCCATTCGTGGAGACCCTATGCGTATCAGTAGAACTGTGCTTTGCAGGGTTTTCAATGGTTGATTTTTTGGAAGCATCTTTCTTCTGAGATGCCTCTGCGTGGGCTCTAACTTACAATCTTTTGGTTAATAGTCAAGCGTGTTAACTGTTTGCACCACCCAGGGACTCTGTGCTTAATAGTAGGTCAAAAAAAGCAGTATCCACTAACTTGCTTCCTCACCTGCCTCATTAGAATATACCTGACACACAATTATATATGCATTTTATTTTCAATCTAAGCTACCACAACTGCACTTTGATTTTTAACCTGATCCCAAGGTTTTGACTATAGGAATGGGATAAAACTTTCAATTATTGGAATAGTTAAGATATGAATGAAATCTGTGGGCAAAGCCATGCAAGCTAAAAATGGGATGTGTGCAAACCATGTACCACCTAAATTGCAGATTTTTAGTAGCAGAATTCTTATTTCAAATGAAATCTTACTTAAAACTCCAAAATATGAAATAGAAATAAGGGCTATTTTATTTGTATAAAGTTACATGTTTAAAATGAGCAACTTTTACTTATAAAATGAATCAGTGAGAACAGTGAAGCCATCTTGATGAACACCAACCATAATTTAGTCGGATTGACAGTTACAGTCTTACATTAGCATCCACATCTACTATATTCCTGTATACTTTTGATTACAGAGCAATGAGAAAAGTGTAATTCATCCAGATAAGTAGTTACAAATGTCAAAAATGTAACAGCCTGCCTTGAAATCTCAAGATATTCTTCAGGATAGTGAGATCATTATTCTAAAACTTGAGTACTAAGAAATTTTTTTTGAAGGTTGAACCACATGAGCATAAAAGTCAGACAGAAAGCACCCAAAACTTACAAGTCCCCAAAATATACAGTATTTCATCATGATGCAATCTAGTTTATATCTACTTGTTATTACATAATCAATGATTATTGCAATAATCATCAATATAATACCATCATGATGCAATCTAGACTCTACCTGTTATCACACAATGGATGATTATTCAGTGACAAGAGCACGGGCTGAAAAGAAATGTCAAGTCATTTCTCAGCATTTAATTTATTAAGGCTTGTGTGCAATATGGAAACCCTGGTGGTGTAGTGGTTAAGAGCTCCAGCTGCTAACCAAAAGGTTGGCAGTTTGAATCTACCAGGTGCTCCTTGGAAACTCTATGGGGCAGGTCTACTCTGTCCTGTAGGGTCACTATGAGTCAGATCAACTAGACAGCAACTGGTTTGGTTTTCTGGTGTGTTTGATGTAAGTATGTACTTACTTGTACATTTATATGTAAGCATACATGTACAGGTTCAAATTCATATAAAAGAACTACAATTTCCCTAATGTAGTTCTTTCACAGAAAGTTTCCGTATATTTAGAAATAGTAAGAGAAACAGTACTCTAAAATATTAGCATGTGCACACACACACAACAGAGTTTGCACATTAATAAGTTAGAGATTCTCCATGACTTAAAAATGTAATATTTAACATGCCTGAGTGGACCCGATGTTTTTAAACTGTGCTTTAAAAGAATAAGTTTAATCAAACAAAACCTTCAAAACTTCTGAAAAACTTCAGGGTTTCTCTGACCTCTGAAAAGCGTTATCATAAATCACAATAGCTCAAAATAAAGGATTAAAGAGAGAGAGCAAATTCTTCACCCTCCTTACCATGACTAACTCAAAGTTAAACTAAAAATTCGTTGCCGCCCCATTGATTCTGACTCATAGAGACACTATAGGACAGAGTAGAACTGCCCCATAGGGTTTCCAAGGCTATACATCTTTACGGAAGCAAACTGCCACGTTTTTGTCCCATGGAGCAGCTGGTGAATTCCAATCACTGACCTTTAGGTTAGCTGCTGAGCACTTAGCCACTGCATCACTAAGGCTCCTTTGACTCAAAGTAGGACTGAAATAATCCATCCGTCTAGTTCCTAGTCCACCACTGCTCTGTCAGTTTAACGTACCGTGGTGCATTGCATGTTGCTGTAATGCCGGAAGCTACGCCACTGGTATTTCCAGCAGGGTCACCAATGGTGAACAGGTTTCAAAGAAGCTTCTAGACTAAGACAGAAAGGCCTGGCAATCTACTTCTGAAATTTAGAAATGAAACCCCTATGGCTCATAACAAAGTATTGTACAATATAGTGCTAGAAGATAAACCCCCGGACTAGAAGGCACTCCAAATATACAGTGGCCTCAACAATGAACTTGAGCATGCCAATGATCCTGCAGATGGCACAGCTCTGGGTAACATTTCATTCTTTTGTATGTAGGGTCACCGTGATTCAGAGCCAACTGTATGCTAACAACGAGAAGCCTCCTGGAATGTGTGATGAAAGGTCTGGTTTAATGAGTGGAGTTAATCCCCATGGCTCACCATGTATAATGAGCGATGGAAGATCCACTGGAACATGGGTATCAAGCTATACAAGTTGCTGGTGTTTATGTAAACATGTTCAAAATATTTAAGTACAAATGAAGACATGCTTATCCGTAAAATATGGTTGTTTACTCTGCTTCCATAGAAGTCTGAAAAGGGGTAGTACATTATGAGGCTTGTGCTTGCACGTGGGTAGAATATATTTGTCCTGTGCGTGGGACACATGCCCTGATTCCTCCATTACACAGAGAAACTTTGCTGTTATAGTTACCTTTAGTGGAGATGTATATTTTCTTGATAAGGTATTTTTGCTTTGAAATTGGATACAAATCCAAAGTTTATTGAGAAGCTCAACGCATATAAAGGACTAAAACAATTAAGTGACTTACTTGTCTTATTGATGGTCTGCTTTCCCTGGATATATGAGGCCCATCAGAGGTGAGGACACAAGGGAAATACACTACCCACCAAATATATGTGCCTCCTAACAACTGAGGCGGTATGTTGCCATCAGCAACTTTATGGTAGGAGCTCCATAAATCACTCAGTAACCTGTCTGTGTGTAGTGTGTAAACGACACTGACTTTCAGCAGGATAGAGACATATTTTGACATTTTTAGTGGCTAGAAAGATGAATAATGCCACAGTACTCCCTTGGGTCATTTCCCTCAGAAGTCTGCTTGTTTTCAGTATCTGCACTGTTTAAATTGATTCTCACACCCACTCCCTGCCCTGCCCCCATTTGCTTTTGACATTAAGTATAGTTGTACTCTCAAACTGTAAATCAATAAATCTGCAGGCTTTTCCAAGAGATATAAAACTTGCTACTTCAAAGTTTTCCTAAGGAGCCAGGCAGAATTCTATTCCTATACAATGTGCAATGTTAGACAAATCTGCTAAAGAAAGAAGCTTGTCAGAGGGTGGAATTTACTGAGACAGATGATAGTATAACCTATACTAATCACCATAACTCCAAGAATAAAGACAGCTGTCATTGAGTCAAGTCTGACTCATGGCAACCTTATGTACAACAGAAATAACATCGCCTGGTCTTGCATCGACCTTAAGATTGCCAGCATGACCAAGTCCATCATTGCAGCTATTGTGCCAGTCCATCTCACCAGGCCCTCCTTTGCCCTTGCTGGCCATTTACTTCACCGAACATGATGGCCTCCTCCAGCATCTCATCATTCCTGATGACATTTCCAAGGCAAGTAGTTCAGACAATATTCTGTTGTGATTCATAGGGGTTTTATTGACTGATTTTCAGAAGCAGATTTCCAGACCTTTCTTCTACTGTAGCTGTAGAACATCTTAACTTGGGCTCAGATTTGCAAACCTGGACCAAAGTGAACCTGTGGAGAGTGAAGAGTGGTGTTCAGTCTAAACTGACGTAACCAGATTTCCACCCCGGTTTTTGGAAACTCCCTTTCCAGAAAACCCCTGAAAGCCTGGTAAGAAAGAATAGAACTTTGGCTAGAAATTTGTGTTACCTTCAGGTGAGCATCATTAACTACAGATGCCTCTGAGACACACAGGATTGCTCTGAAAATTTCCCAAAGGTCTAGGAGCAACTATTGATCTGAAATGTAGGACTGCATCACAATTTAAAAAAAAAAAAAAATTTTTTTTTTTTTAACCACAATACCTTCAACTGATGACAATTCACAATGCACAATGTACAGAAAGTCCTCATTGGAGACTATCAAGAGAGAAGTGGACTTATTCTTCTCTTCACCCATCCCTGGTCTGGATATGGTTAAAAAAAAAAATGGAGCACAAATTTTTCATAGAACTCAAAATTTAATATCATGTTCAAATTCACTTCACATAGACTTTTTTTCTGGAGCAAGGAATGTGGGATCTTTTATCACCCCAGAACTTTCTCATGAATAAAGACTCATTCATTCAACAAAATTATCTGTTGTGGATTGAATTATGTAACCCCAAAAATATGTGTATCAACTTGATTCCCAGTATTGTGTGGTTGTCCTCCATTTTGTGATTGTAATTTCAAGTTGAGAGGATTAGGGTGGGATTGTAACACCACCCTTACTCAGGTCACCTCTCTAATCCAAGGTAGTTTCCCTGAGGGTGACTTACACTGCCTTTTATCTCTCAAGAGATAAAAGGAGAGGGAAGCAAGCCTAGAGTTGGGGACCTTATACCACCAAGAAAGCAGCACCAGAAGCAGAGCACATCCTTTGGACACGGGGTCCCTGCGTCTGAGAAGCTCCTTGATCGTGGGAAGATTAAAGACAAGGATATTCCTGCAGGGCTGACAGAGAGACAAAGCCTTCCCCTGGAGCCGACGGCTTGAATTTGGACTTTTAGCCTACTTTACCGTGAGGAACTGAATTTCTCTTTGTTAAAGCCATCTACTTGTGGTATTTCTGTTATGGTAGCACTAGATGACTAAAACAGTATCTGACAATCTTAATCTTAGGAAATACCAAAAGTTGAGAGCTATCAATTAGAAAACTCAAAATTTGTCACCAAGAAGCCAACAAAATCTCCATTTTCCCTTGACTCAGACCACTTTTTTAAAAAAATAGAAGGAAGTATTAGATTATGGATCTATATCCTAGGCTGTTTTGGAAAAAAAAAAAGACAAGCTATTTACTCACAATGCTGCAATTAGTGGAATTCTTCTGGGTGAAGCCAGGAGGCTATCTATGCATGTATTTAAATGAAAGATAGGACAGTGTCTTTAGTGGCCACACTTCAATCTGCTTGCAGCCAAGTACGTCATCCGATAAGACTTAGGGAAATTCCACATGAGCGTGAAATTTTAGCACAACTGGAAGGAGCGTTCTTCTCAAAAAGAATAACATCTTACTCACTGAAAAAAAAAAAGGAGGAAACAGTATCTGGTGAGCTCTTGAAACAGTGGTTGTAGTTTTCAGATGACAGTTAAGGAGCTGAAATGGCTAATAATTATCTAAGAGGTGTCATTAAAATATTAGCTCATGAAGTGTGATTACAGGGTACAAGCCCACGCAAAACTGCATATTTTTCTACACTTTGAGACTTGAAAAATTTACTTTTCATTGTTGTTATCTTTGCTTTTATTTTTGCTAGAATGATAAGATGACTTTACATAGCTAGGCTGAGTGGGTCTCAGTGTTTCAAAATGTAGTCTTGACCTGTCTTTCATAGGAGAATCCTAGAATAACACCAGGCCATTGGGGCAGATTTCTAGTATGTCCAAAACATTGAGTAATGCAACCATTATTTTCAACTTTCACCATTTACAGAATATGAAACATTTTTTATCTTTGAGCTTACACTGAGCCTTCCCTATAGATATGAATTTTGCTTATAAAGTACATGTTAAAAAAAGAATTATATTCATCTATCAGAATCCTGTGAGGAAAAAGAGGTGGGCTTGACACTCAAGGTAGGCTCTGAACAGTAGGACGGATGATTGAGTTCAATTTTAAAATTTTTAAAAATCTAGTAAAAATTATTTTTAAATATCTAAAGGAGGAAAACTGTATGGCAATTCCTCAAAAAGTTAAATATAGAACTATGTTATGACCCATAAATTCCACTCTTCCTTATATACCTAAAAGAATTGAAAGCAGCAACTCAAACAGATACATGTACACCAATGTTCATGGCAGCACCATTCACAATAGCCAAGAGGTAGAAACAACCAAAGTATCCACTAACTTATGAATGGATAAACAAAATTGGTACATACATACAAAGGACTATTATTCAGACATAAAAGGGTACACAAATGAAGTTCTGAGATATGCTACTGCATGGATGACTCTTGAAAACATTGTACTGTGTGAAATAAGTCAGACACAAAAGGGTAAATATTGAATGGCCCTACTTATATGAAATACACAGAATAGGCAAATGCATAGAGAGCAAAGTTTATCAGTGGTCACCAGGGGCTAATGGGAGGGAAAAATGAGAAGGCATTGCCTAAGTGTTTTCTGTTAACAGTGTTGAACATATTTGGAAATGAATAGTGGTGATGGCTGGACAACATGGCAAATGTAACTAATGTCACTTACTGTACACATAAAAATGGTTGAAATGGCAAATGTTTTGGTATATATATTTTACAATATATTCTTTTAATGTAGAGGAATAAAACAAAGAAACAATTACTAGGAGATAATAAGACAAGTAGAAAGAACACTGGACTGAAGATCAAGAGTCAAAGGTTGAGGGAGCCAAAATGGTGGAATAGACAGATGCTTCCGGCAAGCCCTCTTTACAACAAAGACCCGAAAAAATAAGTAAAACGAGTATATTTGTGACAAGCTGGGAGCCCTGAACATCAAAGGCAAGCTTAGCCAATGAACTGAGGGGCAGCAGAAGGAAGATACCATTCAGAAGCGGAGAGGAGTTACTGGATCTGAATTGCAGGAAGCCTTCAGGCACCATTCCCGGAGTGGCGGTGGCGGCAGCGGTGGTGGTGGGCTGGTCCTAGCATCCGGCCACAGTTTCCTCAGGGAAAAGCAGCCAGCCACACAGCCCACTCACACCTCCAGAACCTGAGGAGAACAGCGCTCTCGGCAAAAGCTAAGTACTTGAGTATATTTTACCCCACATCCCCACCCCCAAACTGGCCTCAATGGCTGTATCCCTGGGCCTGAAATAGACCCTGGTGAGCACCTAGAGCCATCATCCCAGTCTTGGGGAAGGAAAAAATTTGCAACTGGGGGGAAAGATAATTTGCTAGCTCCATTAACCAGGGGAACTCAGGACAGAAGCACCTCCTGTCTAGGCATAAACCATCTGTGGACCTTGAGCACCTTTCCCTTCTGCATGGACCTGTGTGGGCCTATTTCAGGAAAATAAGCCCTTGTTGGCAGACTCCAACCATTTCAGCTGTGTGGTGGAGAGGTGGGTGTTTGATGTTTGACATTGCTTTGCCTATTAAGCAAGGTTCTCACCTACCCACATCAGGGAACAAAGGATTGGAAGCTCCACTCAGGTCACCCAGCCACCTGTGACAGGAGTCCAAAGATAACTGGTAAATCCTAGTCCTTACAACCAAAAACTTTGGGTGCTCATGGTCCCTCTGCAGAACCCACAAACCAGCACACTCTAGGGAACAGAGATGCATTTTCTTCAGAGGCACTTGGGGGTCACTTCTCAGCTTCCTGCCTTGTTCAGAGAGTGACC
The DNA here is from genome assembly GCF_030014295.1 of Loxodonta africana. Taxonomy (NCBI): domain Eukaryota; kingdom Metazoa; phylum Chordata; class Mammalia; order Proboscidea; family Elephantidae; genus Loxodonta; species Loxodonta africana. The sequence goes on from NC_087358.1 coordinate 67,833,704, forward strand.
CCCTGCTGCAATCAGATACCGGTATATATGCCAATCATCCCTGCCCCTCTAAGACTGTAGGACAGAGCCTGTACCACACACTTGATGGTCACCTACCTGGAAACCTGAGCTGAATTCATACAAGAAAACTGAATGGACTCCTAGACTGATATACCTGATAACAGCTCTAGACAGCTGGGGACAGGACGTCAGAGCTCCAGAGGTGAAAATACTCAAGCTAGCTCACTCAAGCAATGCACAGGGGTATACCAAACAAAACAAAGCAGGCAGCTACGGAACAGTAAGCAAGCATAAACTAACACAATAACTTATAGGTGGCTCAGAGAGAACAGTCAATATCAAGTCACATAAAGAAACAGACCATGATCACCTCAACAGGCTCTCAAAACAAGGAACCCAGGGATCTTCTAGATAAAAGTGCATTCCTGGAATTACCAGAAGAAGAATACAAAAGTTTAATATACAGAACCCTTCAAGACATCAGGAAGGAAATGAGGCAATATGCAGAACAAGCCAAGGAATACACAGATAAAGCAACTGAAGAAATTAGAAAGATTATTCAGAAACATAATGAAAAGTTTAATAAGCTGGAAAAATCCACAGACAGCAATCAGAAATTTAGAAGATTAACAATAAAATTACAGAATTAGACAACTCAATATAAAGTCAGAGGAGCAGAATTGAGTAAATAGAACCTAGAATTTCTGAACTTGAAGATAAATCACTTGGCATGAATACATTAGAAGAAAAACCAGATAAAAGAATTTAAAAAAATGAAGAAAACTTAAGAAACATGTGGGACTCTATCAAGAGAAATAACCCACGAGTGATTGGAGTACCAGAACAGGGAGGGATAACAGAAAATACAGAGAAAACTGTTGAAGATTTGTTGGCAGAAAACTTCCCTGATATTGTGAAAGATGAGAAGATACCTATCCAAGATGCTCATCGAACTCCACATAAAGTAGATGTTAAAAGAAAGTCACCAAGACATATTCTAATCAAACTTGCCAATTATAAGAGCAGCAAGGGATAAACGAAAAGTCACCTACAAAGGAGAGCCAATAAGAAGAAGCTCAGACTACTCGGCAGAAACCATGCAGGCAAGAAGGCAATGGTATGACATACTCAAAAAACTGAAGGAAAAAAATTGCTTGCCAAGAATCGTATACCCAGCAAAACTGTCTCTTAAATATGAAGGCAAAATTAAAACATTTCCAGAGAAAAACAAGTTTAGGGAATTCGTAAAAACCAATCCAAAACTACAAGAAAAAGTAAAGGGAGTTATTTCATTAGAAAATTCATAATATCAGGTATCAACAGGAAAATAGAACACTGGGGAGAGCAACCAGCAAAGCAAGATTATTACAAAAAAAAAAAAAAGCCCAAAACAGGGTAACAACGATGTTACTATATGAAAGAAGACAATATTAAAATAATAAAGAGGGACTAAGAAATGTAACCATACACCTTCCATTTGAAGAGGAAGATACAGCGATACAAAGAAATAAAAGTTAGTTTTAAATTTAGAAAAATAGCAGTAAATAATAAGGTGACCACAAAGGAGACAAACTATCCTACTCATCAAAATAAAACACAAGGGAAAAATACACACTCAACAGAAACAAAATTAACAACAACAAATATGAGGAAAGGACAATATATAAAGAAAATATAGTCAGCACATAAAATCAAGTGGGAAAAAGAAAGTGTCAACACAAAAAAAGACATCAAAATGATAGCATTAAATACATACCTATCCATAATTACCCTGAATGTAAATGGACTAAATGCACCAATAAAGAGACAGGGAGTGGTAGAATGGATTAAAAAACAAGATCCATCTATGTGCTGCCTACAAGAGACACACCTTAGACTTAAGGACACAAACAAACTAAAACTCAAAGGATGGAAAAAATACATCAAGCAAACAACAATTGAAAAAGAGCAGGAATGGCAATATTAATTTCTGACAAAATAGACTTTAAAGTTAAATCCATCAGAAAGGATAAGGAACACACAATATAATGATTAAAGGGACAATACACCAAGAAGATATAACCATTTTAAATATTTATGCACCCAATGACAGGGCTGCAAGATACATAAAACAAATTCTTATCAGAACTGAAAAGTGAGATAGACAGCTCCACAGTAATAGTAGGAGACTTCAACACACCAATTTCGGTGAAGGACAGGACATCCAGAAAGAAGCTCAGTAAAGACACGGAAGATCTAAATGCCACAATCAACCAACTTGACCTAGTAGACATATACAGAACACTCCAACCAACAGCAACCAAGAATACTTTCTTTTCTGGTGCACATGGAACATTCTCTAGAGTAGACCACATATTAGGTCATAAAGCAAGCCTTAGCAGAATCCAAAATATTGAAATATTACAAAGCATCTTCTCTGACAATAAGGCCATAAAGTGGAAATCAATAACAGGAAAAGCAGAGAAAAGAAATCAAACACTTGGAAACTGAACAATACCCTGCTCAAAAAAAGACTGGATTATAGAAGACATTAAGGATGGAATAAAGAAATTCATAGAATCCAATGAGAATGAAAACACTTCCTATCAGAACCTTTAGGACACAGCAAAAGCGGTGCTCAGAGGCCAATTTATATCAATAAATGCACACATCCAAAAAGAAGAAAGGGCCAAAATCAAAGAATTATCCCTACAACTTGAACAAATAGGAAAAGAGCAGCAAAAAGACCCACAGTCACCGGAAGAAAACAAATAATAAAAATTAGACCTGAACTAAATGAAATAGAAAACAGAAAAACAATTCAAAGAATTCACAAGACCAAAAGCTGGTTTTTTGAAAAAATCAACAAAATTGATAAACCACTGGCCAAACTGACAAAGAAAAAACAAGAGAGGAAGCAAATAACCCGAATAAGAAATGAGAAGGGCGATATCACCACAGACCCAACTGAAATTAATATAATCATATCAGATTACTATGAAAAACTATATTCAAACAAATTTGAAAACCTAGAAGAAATGGATGAATTCCTGGCAACACACTACCTACCTAAACTAACACAAACAGAAGTAGAACAACTAAATAGACCCATAACAAAAGAAGAGATTGAAAAGGTAATCAAAAAACTCCCAACAAATAAAAGCCCTGGTCCGGACGGCTTCACCGCAGAGTTCTACCAAACTTTTAGAGAAGGGTTAACACCAGTACTACTAAAGGTATTTCAGAGCATAGAAAAGGATGGAATACTACCAAATTCATTCTATGAAGCCACCATATCCCTGATACCAAAACCAGGTAAGGACACCACAAGAAAAGAAAATTATAGACCTATATTCTTCATGAATGTAGATGCAAAAATCCTCAAAAAATTCTAGCCAATAGAATTCAACAACATATCAAAAAAATAATTCACCATGACCAAGTGGGATTCATACCAGGTATGCAAGGATGGTTCAACATTAGAAAAACAATTAATGTAATCCAGCACATAAATAAAACAAAAGACAAGAACCACATGATCTTATCAATTGATGCAGAAAAGGCATTTGACAAAGTTTAACACTCATTCATGATAAAAAACTCTCAGCAAAATAGGAATAGAAGGAAAATTCCTCAACATAATAAAGGGCATTTATACAAAGCCAACAGCCAACATCACCCTAAATGGAGAAAGCCTGAAAACATTCCCATTGAGATTGGGAACCAGACAAGGGTGCCCTTTATCACCACTCTTATTCAACATTGTGCTGGAAGTCCTAGCCAGAGCAATTAGGCTAGATAAAGAAATAAAGGGCATCCAAATTGGCAAGGAAGAAGTCAAAGTATCTCTATTTGCAGATGACATGATCTTATATACAGAAAACCCTAAGGAATCCTCCAGAAAACTACTGAAACTTAAAGAAGAGTTCAGCAGAGTATCGGGATATAAGATAAACATACAAAAATCAGTTGGATTCCTCTACACCAACAAAAAGAACATTGAAGAGGAAATCACCAAATCAATGCCATTTACAGTAGCCGCCAAGAAGATACAATACTTAGGAATAAATCTTACCAGAGATGTAAAAGACTTATACAAAGAAAACTACAGTACACTTCTGCAAGAAACCAAAAGAGACTTACATAAGTGGAAGAACATACCTTGCTCGTGGATAGGAAGACTTAACATAGTAAAAATGTCTATTCTACCAAAAGCAATCTATACATTTAATGCAATTCCAATCCAAATCCTAAGGACATTTTTTAATGAGATGGAGAAACAAATCACCAACTTCATATGGAAAGGAAAGAGGCCCCGGCTAAATAAGGCATTACTGAAAAAGAAGAACAAAGTGGGAGGCCTTACTTTGCCTGATTTTAGAAACTTTTGACCACCACAGTAGTCAAAACAGCCTGATACTGGTACAACAACAGATGCATGGACCAATGGAACAGAATTGAGAATCCAGACATAAATCCTTCCATATATGAGCAGTTGATATTTGACAAAGTATCCAAAACAGTTTAATGGGGAAAAGACAGTTTTTTAAACAAATGTTGCTGGCATAACTGGATATCCATCAGCAAAAAAAATGAAACAAGACCCATACCTTACTCCATGCAAAAAACTAACTCAAAATTGATCAAAGACCTAAATATAAAATCTGAAACGATAAAGATCATGGAAGAAAAAATAGGGACAACGTTAGGAACCCTAATACATGGCATAAACAGTATACAAAACATTATAAAGAATGTAGAAGAAAAACTAGATAATTGGGAGCTCCTAAAAATCAAGCACCTATGCTCATCGAAAGACTTCACCAAAAGAGTAAAAAGACTACCTACAGACTGGGAAAAAGTTTTTAGCTATGGCATTTCTGATCAGTGCCTGATCTCTAAAATCTACATGATACTGCAAAAACTCAACACAAAAAGGCAAATAACCAAACTAAAAAATGGGCAAAAGATATGAATAGACACTTCACTAAAGAAGACATTCAGGTAGCTAACAGATATATGAGGAAATGTTCATGATCATTAGCCATTAGAGAAATGCAGATCAAGGCTACAATGAGATTTCATTTCATTCCAACAAGGTTGGCATTAATCCAAAAAACCCAAAATAATAAATGTTGGAGAGGCTGTGGAGAGATTGGAACACTTATATACTGCTGGTGGGAATGTCAAATGGTACAACCACTTTGGAAATCGATTTGGTGTTTCCTAAAAAAGGTAGAAATAGAACTACCATACAATCCAGCCATCCCACTCCTTGGAATATATCCTAGAGAGATAAGAGCCTTTACACGAACACATATATGCACACCTATGGTTATTGCAGGACTGTTTACAATAGCAAAAAGATGGAAGCAACCAAGGTGCCCATCAATGGATGAATAGTTAAATAAATTATGGTATATTCACACAATGGAGTGCTACGCATTGATAAAGAACAGTGAGGAATCTGTGAAACAATTCATAATATGGAGGAAACTGGAAGGCATTATGCTGAGTGAAATTAGTTGCAAAAGGACAAATATTGTATAAGAGCACTATTATAAGAACTTGAGAAATAGTTTAAACTGACAAGAAAACATTCTTTTGTGGTTACGAAAAGAAGGAGGGAGGGAAGGTGGGAGAAGGGCATGCACTAATTAGACAGTAGATAAGAACTACTTCAGGTGAAGGGAAAGACAGCACACAATACAGGGGAGGTCAGCACAATTGGACTAAACCAAAAGCAAAGAAGTTTCCTGAATAAACAGAATACTTCGAAGGCCAGCGCAGCAGGGTCAGGGGTCTGGGGACCATGGTTTCAGGGGATATCTAAGTCAATTGGCATAATAAAATTCGTTAAGAAAACATTTTGCATCCCACTTTGAAGAGTGGCGTCTGGGGTCTTAAACACTAGCAAGCAGCCATCTAAGATGCATCAGTTGGTCTCAACCCACCTGGATTAAAGGAGAATGAAGAACACCAAGGACACAAGACAATTACGAGCCCAAGAGACAGAAAGGGCCACATGAACCAGAGACTACATCATCCTGAGACCAGAAGAACTAGATGGTGCCCAGCTACAACCCATGACTGCCCTGACAGGGAACACAACAGAGAACCCCTGAGGGAACAGGAGAGCAGTGGGATGTAGACCCCAAATTCTCATAAGACCAGACTTAATGGTCTGACTGATACTGGAAGGACCCTGGTGGTCATGGCCCCCAGACCTTCTGTTGGCCCAGGACAGGAACCATTCCGGAAGCCAACTCTTCAGACATGGATTGGACTGGACAATGGGTTGGAGAGGGATGCTGGTGAGGAGTGAGCTTCTTGGATCAAGTGGACACTTGAAACTATGTTGGCATCTCCTGCCTGGAGGGGAGATGAGAGGGTGGAGGGAGTTAGAAGCTGGCGAAAAGGACACGAAAAGAGAGAGTGGAGGGAGAGAGCAGGCTGTCTCATTAGCGGGAGAGTAATTGGGAGTGTGTAGCAAGGTGTATATGGGTTTTTGTGTGAGAGACTGACTTGATTTGTAAACTTTCACTTAAAGCACAATAAATATTATTTTTAAAAAATGAAAATAAAAGAGTCAGTCTTACTTCCCCCTTGAACCCATAACTCCAAATATTTTTTAAAAATCATGCTTATGAAAGTATAACTGATAACAAAAAAAAACTGATATACAGTAAAATTTATGCTTTTTAGTGTACACCTCTCTGAGTTTTGACAATGCACACAGTTGCATAACCACTGCCACGATCAAGATATGCAACCTTTTGATCACCCAAAACAGTTTCCTCATGCCTTCTTATAGTCAAAACTTTTTTAATAACAATGCACAAATTTTAGTTTCTTCTGATTAACATTCCTCGAGGCTTAGTTAAGCTAATATTGTTTGTTTTAACTTTTTGTCCTTCACTTAGTCCATCCAGGAACTGAAGAGTAAGACACTGTGGTTTCCAGTGCAGCAGCCCTGACTCTAGCAATAATATTAGTTACTTAAAAAAAAATTTTTTTTTATTGTGCTTTAGGTGAAATTTTAGAGCTCAAGTCAGTTTCTGATTCAAACATTTACGCACATATTGTTTTGTGACATTGGATGCAATCTTCACAATGTGTCATCACTTCCTGTTTCCACCCCAGGTTCGTTCAGTTTACCTGTTCCTTCTTGCCTTCTCTTCTTGCTTTTGAGCAAGAGTAGCCCATTTGGTCTCGCATATTTGATTGAACTAAGAAGCAAGTTCCTCATGTGTGTTATGGTTTGTTCTACAGGCCTGTCTAACCTTTGCCTGAAAAGTGGGCTTCAGGAGTGGATTCAGTTCTGAGTTGGCAATGCCAAGGGGCCACAGTCTTAGGAGTTCCTCCAATCTCTGTCAGATCAGTAAGTCTGGTCTTTTTTCATGGATTTGAATTTTGTTCTACATTTTTCTCCCACTTTTTCCAGGACTCTCTCTTGTGATCCCTGTCAGAGCTGTTAGTGGTGGTAGCCAGGGACCATTTAGTTCTTCTGGGCTCAAACTGGCGGGGGCTCCAGCTCAGGTGACCCTTTAGTCCCTTGGGCTAATATTTTCCTTCTGTCTTTGGTTTTCTTCGTTCTTCTTTGCTCCAGACAAGACGGAACCAATACATGTATCTTAGATGGCCACTCACAAGCTTTTAAGACCCCAGATGCTACTCACCAAAGTAGGATGTAAAACATTTTCTTTACCAACTCTTATGCCAATTGATATAGATGTCCCCCAAGACTATGGTTCCCAGTCCTCAGGCCTAGCAAACTGGGTCCCTAATGGTGTTTAGATGTGTCTAGAAACTTCTATGACTTTGCCTTGGTGAAGCTGTGCTGACTTCGCCTATATTAGTGTGTTGCCTTTCCCTTCACCAAAGTTGACACTTGTCTACTATCTATAGATTTCCTTCCCTCTCTTTCCCCATCCTCGTAACCATCAAAGAACTATGGTTTTTTTTTTGTGTGTGTGTAAACCTTTTCTTGAGTTCTTATAATAGTGGCCTCATACAATATTTGTCCTTTTGTAATTGGCTTCTGTCACTCAGCATAATGCCCTTCAGGTTCACCCATGTTGTGAGATGTTTCCCAGATTCATCATTGTTCTTTATCATTGCATAGTATTCCATCATGTGTATGCACCATAATTTGTTTACCCATTCATCTGTTGATGGGCACTTAGGTTGTTTCCATCTTTTCTACTATTGTGAATAATGCTGTAGTAAACATGGTTGTTCATGTGTCTATTGGTGTGATAGCTCTTAATTCTCTAGGATATATTCCTAGGAGTGGGATTGCTGGATAGTGTGGCATTTCTATTTCTAGCTTTTTAAGAAAGCACCATTTCGTTTTCTACAGAGGTTATATCATTTTACATTCCCACTAGCAATGCATGAGTTCCAATTTCCTCACAATCTCTTCAACATTTGTTATTTTCTGTTTCTTTTGCTTACTGCCAGTAATGTCGGGTTGAGATGGTATGTCATTGTAGTTTTTATTTGCATGTCTCTAATGGCTAATATGGAAACACTTGTGGCATAGCGGTTAAGTGCTACAGCTGTTAACAAGGTGCTCTTTGGAAGCTCTATGGGACAGTTCTACTCTGTCCTGTAGGGTCTCTATGGGTCAGAATCAACTCAACAGCAATTGGTTTGGCTTTTTGTAATGACTAATAATTGCAAGCATTTCCTCATTTGTCTGTTAGCCACCTGAATGTCTTCTTTGGAGAAGTGTCTGTTCATATTCTTTGTCCACTTTTTAATTGGATTATTTGTCTTTTTGTTGTTGAGGTATGGTAGTATTTTGTAGATTTAAGAGATTAGACCCTTGAGGTAGGGCCAAGATGGCAGAATAGACAGACACTTCTGGCGAGCCCTCTTACAACAAAGAACCAAAAAAACTACTGAAATGATTATATTTATGTCAAGCTGAACATAAAACATGAAACGCAAAGTTGGAAAACAGACTGAGCAGCACAGGGAGGAAGAGATGGTTCAGAAGCAGAGAGGAGTTACCAGAACTGAATCTCCAGGAACCCTCGGGCACCATTCCTGGGAGCGGCTGTGGTGGGCTGGTACTAGCCTTCTGCTGCAGTTTCCTCAGGGAGAAGAAGCCAGCCGTACAGCTTACTCACAACTCCAGAATCAGAGAAGAATGGAGCTCACAGCAAAAGCTAAGTACATGCGTATATTTTACCATGCCCCCCACCCCCAAGCCAGCTTCAGTGGCTGTTGAATTCCCTGGGCCTGAGATAGGCACTGTTGAGTGCCTATAGCCACCCTTCCGGCCTTGGAGAAGGAATAAATTTGAAATTGCGGGAAAGATGATTTGCCAGCTCCACTAACCTGGGGAGCTCAGGACAGAAGCACATCCTGTCCAGGCATAAATGGTCCGTGGACTTTGAGTACCTTTCCCCCCTGCATGGACCTGTGTGGGCCTATTTCAGGAGAATAGGCCTTTGTTGGCAGACTACATGTTTCAGCTGTGCGATGGAGAGGTGGGTGTTTGAAGTTTGACACTGCTTTGCCTACTAAATGGGGTCCTCACCTACCCACATCAGGGGCATAAAGACTAGGGGCTCAACTCAGGTCACCCAGCCACCCAAGACAGGAGTCCAAGAATAACTGGTACCTCCCAGTCTTTACAACCAAAAACTTTGGGTGCACATGGTCCATCTGCAGAACTCACCTACCTGTACACTCCAGGGAAGAGGGAAACACTTTCCTCAGAGACACATGGGGGACGATTCTCAGCCCACTGCCTTGTTCAGAGCATGACCCCCTGCTGCAATCAGATACCGGTACCTAAACCAATTACCTCTACCCCTCTAAGACTGTAGGACAGAGCCTGTACCACACACTTGATGACCAGCTACCTAGACACCTGAGCTGAATCCATTCAAGAAAAGTGAATAGACTTCTAGACTGATATACATGATAACAGCTCTAGCCATCTGGGGACAGGATGTCAGAGCTCCAAAGGCAAAAATAATCAAGTTAGCTCACTCAAGCAACCATTTGGCATACCAAAACAAAACAAAGCAAGAAGCTGCAACACAGTAAGCAAGCATAAACTAATACAATAACTTATAGATGGCTCAGAGACAACAGTCAATATCAAGTCACATAAAGAAACAGACCATGATCATCTCAACAAGCACTCAAAACAAAGAATCCAGTGACCTTCTAGATGAAAGTGGATTCCTGGAATTACCAGAGCCAGAATACGAAATTTAATATACAGAATCTTTCAAGACATCAGGAAGGAAATGAGACAATACGTAGACCAAGTCAAGGAACACACAGATAAAGCAATTGAAGAAATTAGAAAGATTATTCAGGAACATAATGAAAAAGTTAATAAGCTGGAAAGATCCATAGACAGGCAGCAATCAGAAACTCAGAAGATCAATAATAAAATTACAAAAGTAGACAATAGAAAGTCAGAGGAGCAGAAATGAGAAAGTAGAAGCTGGAATTTCTGAGCTTGAAGATAAATCACTTGGCCCTAATACATTAGAAGGAAAACCAGATAAAAGAATTTAAAAAAATGAAGAAAACTTAGGAAACATGTGGGACTCTATCAAGAGAAATAACCCACGAGTGATTGGAGTTCCAGAACAGGGAGGGATAACAGAAAATACAGAGAAAACTGTTGAAGATTTGTTGGCGGAAAACTTCCCTGATATTGTGAAAGATGAGAAGAGACCTATCCAAGATGCTCATTGAACTCCACGTAAGGTAGGTGTTAAAAGAAAGTCACCAAGACATATTCTAAACAAACTTGCCAAAACCAAAGATAAAGAGACCATTATAAGAGCAGCGAGGGATAAATGAAAAGTCACCTACAAAGGAGAGCCAATAAGAATAAGCTCGGACTATTCGACAGAAACCATGCAAGCAAGAAGGCAATGGCATGACATATTTAAAAAATCGAAGGAAAAAAATTGCCAGCAAGAATCCTATATCCAGCAAACCTGTCTCTCAAATATGAAGGTGAAATTAGGACATTTCCAGAGAAACACAAGTTTAGGGAATTTGTAAAAACTAAACCAAAATTGTAGGAAATACTAAAGGAAGTTTTTTGGTTAGAAAATGAATAATATCAGGTATCAACCCAAGACTAGAACACTGGGCAGAGCAATCACAAGTCAACCCAGACAGGGAAATCAAAAAAACAAAGCAAGATTTAAAAAAAAAAAAGCTCAAAAGAGGGTAACAGTGATGTTATTACATAAAAGAAGACAGCATTAAATAATAAAAAGGGACTAAGAAATGTACTCACATACCTTCCATATGGAGAGGAAGATACGGTGATACAAAGAAATAAACTTTAGGTTATAATTAGAAAAATACAGGTAAATAATAAGATAACCACAAAGGAGACGAACTATCCTACTCATCAAAATAAAATACAAGAAAAAAATAGAGGCTCAGTGGAAACAAAATCAACAACAACAAATATGAGGAAAGGACAATATATAAAGATAATCTACTCAGCACATAAAATTAAGTGGGAAAAAGAAACTGTCAACAACAAACAAAAAAAGACAACAAAATGATAGCACCGAATTCATACCTATCCATAATTACACTGAATGTAAATGGACTAATTGCACCAATAAAGAGACAGAGAGTGGCAGAATGGATTAAAAAACAAGATCCATCTATATGCTGCCTACAAGAGACACACCTTAGACTAGGGACACAAACAAACTAAATTCAAAGGTGGAAAAAAAATATATCAAGCAAACAATAATCAATGAAGAGCAGGAGTGGCAATATTAATTTCTGACAAAATAGACTTTAAAGTTAAATCCATCATGAAGGGTAAAGGAGGACACTATATAACGATTAAAGGAACAATATACCAAGAAGATATAACCATATTAAATACTCATGCACCCAGTGACAGGGCTGCAAGATACATAAAACAAACTCTATCAGCATTGAAAGGTGAGATAGACAGCTCCACAATAGTAGGAGACTTCAACACACCACTTTCAATGAAGGACAGGACATCCAGAATGAAGCTCAATAATGACATGGAAGATCTCAAGGCCACAATCAACAAAATTGACCTCATAGACTCCACCCAATGACAACCAAGTATACTTTCTTTTCTAGTGCACATGGAACATTCTCTAGAATATACCACATATTAGGTCATAAAGCAAGCCTTAGCAGAATCCAAACCTTTGAAATGTTGCAAAGCATCTTCTCCAACCGTAAGGTCATAAAAGTAGAAGTCAATAACAGAAAAAGCAGGGAAAAGAAATCAAACACTTGGAAACCAAACAATACCCTGCTCAAAAAAGACTGGGTTATAGAAGATGTTGAGGGTGGAATAAAGAAATTCATAGAATCCAATGAGAATGAAAACGCTTCCTATCAGAACCTTTGGGACACAGCAAAAGCAGTGCTCAGAGGTCAATTTACATCAATAAATGCACACATCCAAAAAGAAGAAAGGTCCAAAATCAAGAATTATCCCTACTACTTGAACAAATAGAAAGAGAGCAACAAAAGAAGCCCTCAGACACCAGAAGAAAACAAATAACAAAAATTAGAGTAGAGCTAAATGAAATAGAAAACAGAAAAAAAAAATTGGAAGAATTAACAAGACCAAAAGCTGATTCATTGAAAAAAATCAACAAAACTGATAAAACATTGGCCAAACTGACAAAAGAAAAACAGGAGAGGAAGAAAATAACCCAAGGAAGAAAAGAAATGGGCGATATTACAACAGACCCAAGTGAAATTAAAAGAATCAGATTACTACGAAAAATTGTACTCTAACAAATTTGAAAACCTAGAAGAAATGGATGAATTCCTAGAAACACACTGCCTACCTAAACTAACACAAACACAGGAAGAACAACTAAATAGACCCATAACAAAAGAAGAGATTGAAAAGGTAATCAAAAATCTCCCAACAACAACAACAACAAAAAGCCCTGGCCCAGAGGCTTCACTGCAGAGTTCCACCAAACTTTCAGGGAAGAGTTAACACCACTACTACTAAAGGTATTTCACAGCATAGAAAAGGATGGAATACTCCCAAACTCATTCTATAAAACCACCATGTCCCTGATAACAAAACCAGGTAAAGACACCACACAAAAGAAAATTATAGAACTATACCTGTCATGAACTTTTTTTTTTAATATCTGTCATGAACTTAGATGCAAAAATCCTCAACAAAATTCTAGCCGATAGAATTCAACAACATATCAAAAAAGAAAAAAATTTACCATGACAAAGTGGGATTCATACCAGGTATGCAAGGATGGTTCAACATTAGAAAAACAATTAATGTAATCCAGCACCTAAATAAAACAAAAGACAAGAACCACATGATCTTATCAATTGATGCAGAAAAGGCATTTGACAAACTTCAACAGTCGTTCATGATAAAAACTCTCAGCAAAATAGGAATAGAAGGAAAATTCCTCAACATAATAAAGGGCATTTATACAAAGCCAACAGCCAACATCACCCTAAATGGAGAGAGCCTGAAAGCATTCCCCTTGAGATCGGGAACCAGACAAGTATGCCCTTTATCACCGCTCTTATTCAACATTGTGCTGGAAGTCCTAGCCAGAGCAATTAGGCTAGACAAAGAAATAAAGGGCCTCCAGATTGGCAAGGAAGAAGTAAAATTACCTCTATTTGCAGATGACATGATCCTATACACAGAAAACTCTAAAGAATCCTCAAGAAAACTACTGAAACTAATAGAAGAGTTTAGCAGTGTATTGGGATACAAGATAAACATACAAAAATCAGTTGGATTCCTCTACACCAACAAAAAGAACATCGAGGAGGAAATCACGGATTCAATACCATTTACAGTAGCCCCCAAGAAGATAAAAATAAAAAAAAATTTTTTTTTTTTTTACTTCCCAATAAATCTTACCAGAGATGTTAAAGACTTATACAAAGAAAACTACAAAAGACTACTGCAAGAAACCAAAACAGATATACATAAGTGGAAAAACGTAACTTGCTCATGGATGTAACATTGTAAAAATGTCTATCCTATCAAAAGCCATCTATAGGTACAATGCAATTCCAATCCAAATTCCAATGACATTTTTTAATGAGAGGGAGGAACACATCACCAACTTCGTATAGAAGGGAAAGAGGCCCTGGAAAGTAAAGCATTACTGAAAAAGAACAAAGTGGGACGCCTCACTCTATCTGATTTTAGAACCTATTATACCACCACGGTAGTCAAAACAGCCTGGTACTGGTACGACAACAGATACATAGACCAATGGAACAGAATTGAGAATCCAGACATAAATCCATCCACATATGAGCAGTTGATATTTGACAAAGGCCCAATGTCAGTTAAATGGGGAAAAGACAGTTTTTTTAAACAAATCGTTCTGGCATAACTGGTTATTCATCTGCAAAAAAATGAAACAAGACCCATACCTCACTCCATGCACAAAAACTAAATCAAAATGGATCAAAGACCTAAATATAAAATCTAAAACAATAAAGATCATGGAAGAAAATATAGGGAAAACGCTAGGAGCCCTAATACATGGCATAAACAGTATACATTACTAACAATGCAGAAGAGAAACTAGATAACTGGGAGTTCCTAAAAATCAAACACCTTTGCTCATCCAAAGACTTCACCAAAAGAGTAAAAATATTACCCACAGATTGGGAAAAAAATTTTTAGCTATGACATTTTTGGTAAGCGCCTTATCTCTAAAATCTACATGGTACTATAAAAACTTAACTACAAAAAAGACAAATAACCCAATTAAAAAATGGGCCGAAGAAATAAATAGGCACTTCACTAAAGAAGACATTCAGGCAGTTAACAGATACATGAAGAAATGCTCAGAATCATCAGCCATTAGAGAAATGCAAATCAAAACTACAATGAGATTTCATCTCACTCCAACAAGGCTGGCATTAATCTGAAAAACACAAAATAATAATAAATGTTGGAGAGGTTGGGGAGGGACTGGAACACTTCTACACTGCTGGTGGGAATGTAAAATGGTACAACCACTTTGGAAACTGATTTGGCGCTTTTTTAAAAAGCTAGAAATGGAACTATCATACTATCTAGCAATCCCACTCTTGGAATATATCCTGGAGAAATAAGAGCCTTTACACGAACAGATATATGCATACCCATGCTCATTGCAGCATTGTTTACAATAGCAAAAAGATGAAAGCAACCAAGGTGCCCATCAACAGATGAATGGATAAATAAATTATGGTATATTCACACAATGGAATACTGCCCATCAATAAAGAACAGTAGTGAGGAATCTGTGAAACATTTCATAACATGGAGGAATCTGGAAGGCATTATGCTGAGTGAAATTAATCAGCTGCGAAAGGACAAATATTGTATGAAGCTGCTATTATAAGAACTGGAGAAGTAGTTTAAACAGAGAAGAAAATATTCTTTGATGATTATGAGAGGGGGGAGGGAGGGAAGGAGAGGGGTTTTCACTAATTAGATACTAGATGAGAACTATTTTAGGTGAAGCAAAAGACAAAGTACAGAAGAAGTCAGCACAACTGGACTAAACCAAAAGCAAAGAAGTTTCCTGAATAAACTGAATGCTTTGAAGGCCAGGGTAGCAGGGGCAGGGTTTTGGGGACCATGGTTTTGGGGGACATCTAAGTCAATTGGCATAATAAAATCTATTAAGAAAACATTCTGCATCTCACTTTGGAGAGTGGCATCTAGGGTCTTAAACACTAGCAAGCGGCCATCTAAGATGCATCAATGGGTCTCAACCCACCTGGTGCAAAGGAGAATGAAGAGCACCAGAGACAAGGTAATTATGAGCCGAAGAGACAGAAACGGCCACACGAACCAGAGACTACATCATCCTGAGACCAGAAGAACTAGATGGTGCCCAGCTACAACCGATGACCGCCCTGACAGGGAACACAACAGAGAACCCCTGAGGGAGCAGGAGAGCAGTGGGATGCAGATCCCAAATTCTCGTAAAAAGACCAGACTTAATGGTCTGACTGAGACTAGAAGGACCCCAGAGGTCATGGCCCCCAGACCGTCTATCGGCCCAGGAGAGGAACCATTCCCAAAGCCAACTCTTCAGACACGGATTGGACTGGACAATGGCATGGAGAGGGATGCTGGTGAGGAGTGAGCTTCTTGGATCAGGTGGACTCTTGAGACTAAGTTGGCATCTCCTGTCTGGAGGGGAGATGAGAGGGTAGAGGGGGTTAGAAGCTGGAGGAATGGACACAAAAAGAGAGAGTGGAGGGAGGGAGCAGACTGTCTCATTAGGGCAAGTGCAATTAGGAGTATTCAGCAAGGTGCATATAAATTTTTGTATGAGAAACTGACTTGATTTGCAAACTTAAAGCACAATAAAAAAAAAAACCTGAAAAAATAAATACAGATTAGACCCTTGTCAGATGTGTTGTAGCCATTTTTTTTCCTAGTCCATAGCCTCTCTTTTTACTCTTTTGGTGAAGTCTTTTGATGAGCATAAGTGCTTAATTAAAAAAAAAACAAAAAAAACAGTGCCCTCAAGTCGATTCCGAATTTTTAGGAGCTCCCAGTTACCTAGTTTCTTTTCTGGTGTTTGTGCATTGTTAGTTACGGTTTGTATACTAGTTATACCAGGATCCTAGCATTGTCCCTATTTTTTCTTCCACAATCTTCATCATTTTAGATTTTATATTTAGGTCTTTGATCCATTTTGAGTTAGTTTTTATGCATGGTGTGAAGTGTGGATCTTGTTTCATTTTTTTATGGATGGAAATCCAGTTATGCCAGCATCGTTTGTTAAACACTCTGTTTTTTCCCCATTTAACGGTCTTTGGCCCTTTGTCAAAAACCGGCTGCTCATAGATGGATGGATTTACATCTGGGTTCTCAATTCTGTGCCATTGGTCTATGTGTCTGTTATTGTACCAGTACCAGGTTGTTTTGTCTACTGTGGCGGTATAGTAGGTTCTAAGATCACGTAGTGTGAGGACTCTCACTTTGTTCTTCTTCTTCAGTAATGCTTTACTTGTCTGGGGCCTCTTCCCATTCCATATAAAGTGGGTGATTTTTTTCTCCATCTCATTAAATAATGCTGTTGGAATTTGGATTGGAATTGCATTATATCTGTAGAATGCTTTGGGTAGAATTGACTTTTTCACAATGTTGAATGTTCCTATCCATGAGCATGTTATGTTTTTCCATTTATATAGGTCTTTTTTGGTTTTTTCCAAGAATGTTTACTACTTTTATTTGTATAGGTCGTTTATGTCCCTGGTTAGATTCATTGCCAAGTATTTTATCTTCTTGGGGACTATTATAAATGGTATTGATTTGCTGATTTCCTTTTCCAAGTTCTCTCTTTTGGTGCTGAGGAATCCAACTGATTTTCATATGTTAATCTTGTATCCTGCCACTTTGCTGAAATCTTCTATAAGTGCCAGTAGATTTCTTGTGGATTCTTTGGGGTTTTCTACGTATAAGATCATATCATCTGCTTACCTCTTCCTTACAATTTGTATATCCTTTATTTCTTTTTCTTTTCTTATTGCCCTAGGTAGAACTTCCAGCACAATGTTGAATAAGAGTGGTGATAAAGGACATCCATATCTGGTTCCCATTCTCAAGGGGAATACTTTCAGTCTCTCTCCATTGAGAATGATGTTGGCTGTTGGTTTTGTATAAATGCCCTTTACTATGTTGAGGAATTTCCCTTCTATTGCTATTTTGCTGAGAGTTTTTATTAGGAATGGTGTTGGGCTTCGTTAAAAGCCTCTTCTGCATCGATTGAGATGATCATGTGATTCTTTTATTTATGGGGTAGATTACATCGATTGATTTTCTAATGTTGAACAATCGTTACGTACCTGGTATGAATCCCACTTGGTCATTTTTTTTTTAAAATATGCTGTTGAATCCTATTGACTAGAACTTTGTTCAGAATTTTTGTGCCTATATTCATGAGGAATATTGGCCTGTAGTTTTCTTTTATTGTGATGTCTTTACCTGGGTTTGGTATCAGGGTTACATTGGATTCATAGAATGAATTGGGGAGTATTTCTTCCTTTTGTATGTTCTCTATGCTCTGAAATAGTTTGAGTAACATTGGTGTGACCTTTTCTCTGAAAGTTTGGTAGAATTCTCCAGTGAAGCTGTCCAGTCCAGGGCTTTTATTTTTTGTTATTGGTGTTGTTGTTGTTGTTTTTTAATTACCTCCTCAATCTCTTCTTTTGTTAGGGACCTGTTTAGTTTTTCTACATCAGTTTGTGTTAGTTTAAGTAGGTAGTGTGTTTCTAGAAATTTGTCCATTTCCTCTAGGTTTTCAAATTTTTTGAAGTTTAATTTTTCATAGTATTCTATTATGATCCTTTTTATTTCAGTTGTGTCTGTTGTGATATCACCCATCTCATTTCTTATTTGGGTTATTTGCTTCCCCTCCTGTTTTACTTTTGTCAGTTTAACCAATGATTTGTCAACTTTGTTGATCCATTCAAAGAACAAACTTTTTGTCTTGTTGATACTTTCTATTGTTTTTCAGTTTTCTATTTCATCTATTTCTGCTCTAATCTTTATTATTTCCTTTCTTCTGGTGTCTCGATTTCTTTTTACTTTTCTCTATTTGTTCAAGTTGTAGGTTTAATGTTTTGATTTTGGTCCTTCTTTTTTGATGTGTGTGTGTATTGCTATAAACCAATCTCAGCCTTAGCTATCTGGTGCTGCTATAACAGAAATACAAATGTGTGGCTTTAACAAAGACAAATTTATTTTCTTACAGTTTAAAATAAACTGTAAGAGAATAAACAAAGACAAATTTATTCTCTTACAGTTTAGTAAGCTAGAAATCCCAGTTCAGGACATCAGCTCCAGGGGATGACTTTCTCTCTTTGTCAGCTCTGGGGGAAGGTTATTGTCATAAATCTTCCCCAGTTAAGGAGCTTCTCAGCACGGGGACCCCAGCTCCAAAGGATGCACCATTCTCCTAGCTCTAGTTTCTTGGTGGTATGAGGCCCCCATGTCTCTGTGCTCACTTACCTCTTTTATATCTCAAAAGAGATTGGCTTAAGAAGCAACCTAATCTTGTAGATTGAGTCCCACCTCATTAACATAACTTCCATGAATACCGCCTCATTAACATCTAGAGATAAGATTTGCAACACACAGGAAAATCACATCAGATGATGAAATGTTAGACAGTCACACAATACTGGGAATCATGGCCCATCCATGTTTACACACATTTTTGGAGGACACAATTCAATCCATAACAACCTCTAAGCACTGCTTTTGCTGTGTCCCAAAGGTTTTGGTAAGATGTGTTTTCATTCTCTTTTGATTCTATGAATTTTTTATTCCATCCTTAATTTCTTCTATTACAAAGAATTTGTTAAGCAAGGCGTTGTTCAGTTCCCAGTACTTGATTTTTTTATCTTGCTATTTCTATTATTGATTTCTTTTTTTATGGCATTTTGACCGGAAAAGACACTTTGTATTATTTTGATGTTTTAGATTTCGTTGAGGCCTACTTTGTGGCCTAAAATGTGTTCTATTCTAGAGAATGTTCCATGCATGTTAGAAAAGAATGTATACTTTGTTGCTGTTGGGTGGAATCTTCTCTCTATGTCTATGAGATTAAGTTGGTTAATTGTGGCATTTAGATCTTCAGTGTCTTTGCTGAGCTTATTTCTGATGTCCTGTCCTTCACCTCAAGTGGTATGTTCAGGACTCCTACTATTATTGTGGCGCCATCTATTTCTCTTTTCAATGCTGTTATAGTTCATTTTACATATTTTGGAGCCCTGTTGTTTGGTCCATAAATATTTATTATGGTTATGTCTTCCTGGTGAATTGACCCTTTAATCATTATATGATGTCCTTCCTTATGCTTTATGGTGGATTTTGCTTTAAGTCTATTATATTGGAGGTTAATATTGCCATTCTTGCTCCTTTTTGGTTATTGTTTGCTTGATATATTATTTTCTTCCTTCCTTTGAATTTTAGTTTGTTTAAGTCTTTGTGTCTAAGGTGTGCTCCTTGTAGATAGAATATAGATGGATTGCGTTTTTTTTTTTTTTAATCCATTCTGCCACTCTCTTTACTGGTGCATTTAAGCCATTTACATTCAGTGTAATTATTGACAGGTATGAGTTTACTGTTGTCATTTTGATGTATGTGTGTGTGCTTGAGTGTGCATGTGTGCGTGTGTGGAGTTGACAGTTTCTTTGTTCCACTTAATTTTTGTGCTGAGTTCTTCTTGTTTATAAATTTTCATTTCTTTCATTATTGTTGATTTCATGTTTATTAATCTTTATATTTTTCTTCTTTTTTACTTTGATGGGTAGGTTTGTTAGCTTCTTTTGTGGTTACCTTGAATTTTCCTTTATTTTCTGAAGTTTAAACCAGTCTTTTATCTCTTGATATCTCCTTGACTTCCTCTCCATGTGTATATTCTTCATATGACTGTACTGTTTATTCCCTCTTTTTTGACTTTGTTGTTGTTTACATACTGAAGTTTCTGGCTCCCTATTTTCAGTCTTTGTTTTATTTTTGAGAATTCCTTATCTGGGTTGGTATCTGCTTGATCCGTCCAGTATCCTAATCTTGGATTGTTGTCTGATGTTGATGGATCTCTAACCAGAGGACTCCATTTAATATTCCTTGTAATTTTGGCCTGGTTTTTACATATTCCCTTAATTTCTGTTTATCTGGAAATGGCCTAATTTCACCATTATATTTAAGAGACAATTTTGCTGGTTATATAATTTTTGGCTTGCAGTGGTTTTTTTTTTTTTCCTTTAAGTCTTTACACATGTCATCCCACTGCCTTTTTGCCTGCATGGTTTCTGCTGAGTAATCAGAGCTTCATCTTATTGGTTCTCCTTTGTTGGTGACTTTTCATTTTTCCCTAGCCACTCTCGGGATTCTTTTTTTGTCTTTGGTTTTGGCAAGTGTGATTATGATATGTCTTAGTGACTTTCTTTTGGGGCCTGTCTTGTATGGGGTGTGTTCATTTTCTTGAATGGGTATCTTCTCATCTTTCATGATATTAGGGATGTTTTCTGCCAACAAATCTTCAACAATTCTCTCTGAGTTTTCTATTACCCTCCCCTGTCCTAGAGCTCTGATCACACGTAGTTTTTCTCTCTTGATAGTATTCCACATATTCTTAGGCTTTCTTCTTTTTTCTTCATTCTTCTTTCTGATTTTTCCTCAAACAAATTGGTATCAAGGATTTGTCTTCATTCTCTCTAATTCTGTCTTCCATTGTCTCCATTTTGCTCCTACATCCTTCTATTGAGTTGTCTAATTCAGAAATTTTATTGTTAATCTTTTGGATTTCTAGTTATTGTTTTTGTATGGCTTTTAGTAGCTTATTAATTCTGTCATTTTGCTCTTTTATTTTTTTCTTGAACTCTTCTTTTGCTTTGTCTGTGTGTTCCTTGGTTTTGTCTGTGTTTTCCCTGATCTTGTTCTTGATCTCTTGGAGAGCTCTATATATTAGTGTTTTGAATTATTTACCAGGTAGTTCCATTGCCTTATCAACCTCCAGAAGGTTTTCTGGTTCTTTATTTTGGTTGCTTGCTGGAGCCATCTTGTTCTGCTTCTTTATGTGATTTAACATTGACTATTATCTACAAGCCATCAAGAAGTTATTGATATTTATTTATTTATTGTATGTTTGTTTACTACATCCTGAATTTTTGTTTTGTTTTGTTTTGATATATCCAAATAGGCTGGGCATGTGTTCTACTCTGGTCACTAACCTGGCCATGTCGAAGCTCTCTCCTCTGGTCTCCAGATGGGGATAGCAGCTACTTGGGGTGTGAGCATGGGACTCTGTTCACTGTTCTTGTGGGGCTGCTGAGGATGTAGGTGGTGTTTTTGGTGAGGTGATGTACTGTCCTGCTGGTCACCTGGCTGTGGGTACAGTGGGTGTTCTCCCTGGTTGTTGTGTCGAGTGTTGTGTGTGCAGTCCGCTGCTTTCTGGAGGGTTGGGGTGAAGACGTCCAGGTTGTTGATCACCAAGTACATGGTGCAGAGATTCTCACCTACAGTCCTGGGTGGGCAGGCTGTGTGGGGGTGTTTGGAGCAGACACAAGTCTCTGGTTGCAATGAGGGATGATGTAGGGGGCGAGTCAGGGACTCTCAGCTGCCAATAGGTGCCCAGTTGGAGGGCACCTGTCCACTGGAACGTGTAGTAAGGTGTAGTGTAGCCAGTCCTCAGGCACCCAGTGCCATTGGCTGGAGTGATTGGGAGTGTCACTGGTCCTCAGGCCCCTGCCTTGGACACCTGGTTGGGGTGGGCAGTACCACTGATGCTCAGGTCCCTGAGGTGGGTGGTTGAGGTCCCTTCACAGGGGTGGTGCAGTGGTGAATGCCACAAGACTGAAGCTCCCACTTGGGTGTTGCAGGTGAAGTGGGCTTCAATTGGGTACACTACCCACCTTGCTCCAGTATGGACATGCTGTGCCAGCTCAGCAAGCAAGGTGCTGATGCAGCTGATTGCAGAGGGTGTAGGGTGCTGCAAGTCCATGGAAGTCCTGCACCAGTGGCTGGGCAAAGAGAGAGATGCCTTGAACTGGGCCAAGAGCTATTGGCTTAGGGGGTGGGGTGGTTTGAATACCACAGATCTGCAGCCCCCACTTTGGCTGCTGCAGGTGAAAATAGGCTTCAACTGGGAATCCAGCTCGACTTATGCCATCATGAACATGTTTTGCTCGCTCAGACAGCAAGGTACTAGTGCAGGTGATCAGAGGGGTTGGAGGGTGTTGCAAGTCCCTGGGCCCCCTGTGCCAGTGGCTGGACAAAGGGGTGGGCACCTCTAGACTGGGGCCTTGAGTTCCCAGCTTAGGGGGCATGGCAGTGTTGAATGCTGCAGGACTGGTGTTGGAGTGGAGTGGGAGGTTATGGATGCAAGGGAGGGAGTGCTCCTTGGCCTGTGGAGCTCTGGTGGGAGGGGTGGCTGTGGTGCAAATGTTGGATTGGGTGCATGCACTTAACTTTCACAGGTCTAGTATCACTCCTACTTGACTCTGTAGGTGCAGGTAGAGTAGCTCCTGCTTAGCTGCACCAGATGGGGTGGGTTTTGGCTTGGGGTGCTGCCGCTTGTCTCAATATGTCTTTTCTGTGCAGGTTCAGCTAGCAGAATGCCTGGGATTCATAATTCTTCATTTCCACTGTTTTTTAATTGCCTCTCCTTCCATTTGCTGCTCAGTCTAATTCTTCAGCTTTGTTCTTGGTGCTTAGGGCTCCTAGATCATCATATATCTGGTTCACTTGTTTTTTGGGTGGTCTTTGTTGTAAGAGAGACAACACAAAGAAGCTGACTATTCTGCCATCTTGGGCCACCTCCTTCAATATTAGTTACTTTTCATGAAGCCCAATTAACCATTTTTTCCTCTTCTATGGATTGTATTCTTGTGTCTTAAAAATCTTTGCCTAACCCAGGATCACAAAGATTTTCTCCTATGTATCCTTTAAATAACTTTTAGAATTTTAAGTTTTACTTTTAGGCCTGTGATCCATTTTGAGTTAATTTTTGTGCATGGTATGAGGTATGAGTCATGGGTCACTTTTTTTTTGTTGTTGGGGAGCGGGGCATATGGCTATCCAATTATACCTGCACCATTTGTTGAAAACTATCCTTTATCAATTGTATGAAAATCAGTTGTCCATATATGTGTAGGTTTATTCTGGACTCTATATTCTGTTCCATTTACCAATACTATACTGTTTAATTACTGTAGTTTTATAGTAAGTCTTGAAATTTCATCAAATTTGTTCTTTGTCCTTCTTTGAAATTGTTTTGGGTATCCTAGCTCCTTTATTTTCCTTTTAAATACGGAATCAATTTCCACACAAAACTAAAAACCTTATTGGAATTTTGACTGATATCACATTTAATCTTTGTATCAGTTTTTGGAGAACTGGTATTTTTAATACTGAGTATTCAATCCATGAACATGAGATTTCTTTTGCTTAGATATCCATTTCTTGTGGATGATTTCTCTATTATTTCTTTTGCTTGCTTTGGGTTTATTATTATTATTTGCTCTTCTTATTCTAATTTATTAAAGTGAAAGCGTAGGTAATTTATTTTGAACATTTCTTCTTCTTTTCTAATATGTGGATTAAATGCTATGAAATTTCCTCTAAGCACTGATTTAACCATGTCTCACAAAATTTGATATGTTGTGTTTTCAGTTTTCTTCCATTCAAAATATTTTTTTTTATTCCTTGTGTGTGTGTGTTTTTTTTTTTTTAGCTGTGGGTTATTTACAAGTGTTTTGTTTAGTTTCTAACTACTTAGGGATTTCTAGACATTTTCTCCACTATTGATTTCTAGTTCAATTTCACTGCTGTCAAAGAACATAGTTGGTATTATTTCAATTTAATTTATTCACATTGGTTTTATGGCTCAGGACATAGTCTATCTTGATAAACATGCCATGTTCACTTAAAAAGAGTAGGTATTCTACTATTTTTATGTGAAGTACTTCATCCTTAACATGCTCATGCTTCACCCTACTTCTTTGAACATATGAAATATTTTTGTAATTACACTTTCAATATCCTTGTAATCTTTTTTTTTTTTCATGTTATTTCTGGCTTAGTTTCTACTGATTTCTTTTTTCTCATTAAATATTGTGTTTTCCTGCTTATTTTCACGCCTAGTAATTTTTTTTTGCATGGGGGAATATTGTGAATTTTATGTTTTTGGGCTCTGGATTTTTTTTTTTTTTGTATTCCTTGTGTATCAAGAATAATAATCCTTGAATATATTATTCTTTTGCTTGTATTTATGTTTTAAATTTCCACAATTTGGAGCCATATAGGCCTAGCTTGCCATCCTACCTTTGTTCTAGGATGCAGTTAAATAATTTCGAGCTTTGTTCTGGAATGCAGCTTAGTCACTTGGAAAATGTTTGATTTTTAAAGACCTGTATTTAAGCTTGTTTGAATCCTGATTCAAACAAACCAACTATAAGAAGACATTTGTTAGGCAATCAAGGAAAATAGAGCAAAGACTGAATATTAGGATTTAATATGAATAGTTTCAAGAGTAATAATGGTATTGTAGGCTTTTTAAGAGTCATTGTCTATAGAGATACATACTGAAGTGTATATATAAGTGAAATTATATGATGTCAGGGGTTTTAAATATTCATCAGTGGAAAAAAAGTAGCATGGTATGACTGAAACAAGACTGGTAAAATATTGGGAATTATTTAAGATGGGTGCTGAGTTAACGGGAATTGATTATATTATTTTCTTACTTTTATTTATGCTTTAAATTCCCACAATAAAATACTTTAATGTTTTAATTCTTATACGCTATGAGACACTTTAACTACACACTATAACAGTCACATATTTATTAGAGAATTAAAACTTGGCGAAATACTTTGGAAGGTTTCTTTTTCTTGGTGTTTTAATTTTTTTTTTCTAGGTCATTCAAAGAACTACTTAGGCCAGTCATACCTTCAAAAAATCATTCATGTACTATTAAATTTGCTACTATCCAAATGAGAATTTCTTAGCCACTTTACTCTCTAGTATAGCCCTTGTTAGCTCTAGGTTTTGCTGCTTGTACTCTGTTCCACAGTGAAGTAGAAAGTGCACAGAACTTGGAATCAAGTAGACCTAGCTTTCCATCCCAATCCCATACTATTAACTATATTACTTTTCTGTGTTCACTTCCTTACCCCTATGTGTGTGTGTGTCTGGTTGCAGGCACACATGTATGTGAGAAAGAGAGGGAGAAGTGAAGAATGATAGAATCAAATCAAATGATGTATATAAAACACCTAGATATATTGTAATGACAAATACATTTAAGTTTTCCTTTATTTATTTTTAAGGAGATCTGGTGGTGCAGTGGTGAAAGTGCTCAGCTGCTAACTGAAAGCTTGGCAGTTTGAACCCACCAGCTGTTCCACAGGAGAAAGATGCAGCAGTAGGCTTCCATAAAGACTTACAGCCTTGGAAACCCTGTGGGGCAGTTCTACTCTGTCCTATAGGTCCACTGTGAGTCAGAATTGACTGACTGCCATGGGTACAGGTGTGTTTACCTTTAGATTTCCCCTAGTGTTTTTCACATTGTGAATATTTGTTCAAATATATATACATATATACATATATTTTAAATTTCTGCTCTGTTTGTTGAGACAAATGGCTAAATAAAAAGGCTGAAAAGAATATATTTCTGTAGTACAAATGCAAAATTTTAAATCTGTTCTTACAAATGCTCATTTTTCTCTTCAATCCCTCATGCATTTCTCCTAATATATAGAACAAAGTATGTCTCAAAAATGCTTTTCTGTTACATTCTTTATTTGATTTAATAAAATAAATTCTGCTTTAACTCTAATGACACCTGTTTTTATTCCTTGCCAGATTTAATCACATGCACTGACATTTAATGGCTAGTAAGCTGTACATGGAGTCCCTAGGTGGTGCAAGCATGCTAGGATGCTAACCCAAAAGTTGATGGTTCAAGTCCACCCAGAGGTACCTCGAGAAAAAGCTCTGGTGACCTACTTCCAAAAAATCAGCTGTTGAAAATTTTACGGACCATTCTGACACACATGGGGTCACCTATGTGTGACACTGACACGATGGCCAACCAGTTTTAAGATGCTTATAAATGAGTAATTGCCAACTTTCAGATGGTAAAAGAACTTGAAAAACCATGTGCATCTGTAGGGACATATTAATTCATTTAGGACATTATATGATACAATTAAACAAACAGAAATAATTCAGTGTCAACACCAAAAACTTCTAAGTAGCATTGAGGTGATTGTTTTATTTATTTATTTTTTCTTTTTTATTGAACCTTTAATCACTTTGGTAATGCATTTCTTAAGTGAACATTAAAATAGCAATTAAGGTAATTGTGAATAACCTCACTGTTGGAAACTACAGAGAAGGAATAAAAAACCAATGTCCACTAGCCCCATACACACCACCTCAACCCCTTCTTGCCAGGCCACACCACCACAGCTAGAGAGCCACCAACCTGCCACCACCAAGGTGTGCCCTGTCCCCACCCACCAGTTACCTATTTTTTTTATCTCTTTCTTCTTTTCTTCCTCCCACCTAGCCCCATGCGTCACCTCCCCCTCTTCCAGCTGGTCCCTGCCATACCGCTATGGCTGGAAAGCCACTGGCCCACCACTTCTACCTTTCACCTAGCCCCAAATATCATGTCACCCCCTTCTTACCTGCCCTCACTATGCGCTGTGGTTAGAGCACCCCCAATTCAGTGCTGTGGCCACAAAGGGCCTGCATTGTTCCTCCCCTCCCACAACTTGACTGGCTGCTGAACTGTGGGAAACGAGCCCATAAAACTCCCTGTCCAACACTGCACCTACCTGGTGAAGGGCTGTGAATGTTTCCACACTGCTGGAACCACATGAGGAGGTAGGCAACACCTGTCCAGTATGCCCTCAGCCACCACGCCAAACCAGTGTACAGCAAAGTGGGCTCGCCTTTCTGGTGCTGCCATGCTCACCAGGACAAGGTGGTGAGAGCTATCATGCCCACAGGAAAGCAAACAACAAAGCACATCTGGCTCAGTCACCCTGACATATCAAAACAAAATAAAGAAGCAGGACAAAACAAATGAACACAAAATCAAAAATAATATTTTAATGTCCCAGAGACAGCACGCAGTAACAAAACATATAAAAAAGCAGGACAAGATGGCTCCAGCAAGAGACCAAAATAAAGAATCAGATGCCTTCTGTTAGAAGAAAAGGCAGTAGACCTACCTGACATGCAATTCAAAAGACTAATATTTAGGGGGCTAAGAGATTAAGAAATCAGGAAAAATACACACAAAACCAAAGAAAAAACAGATCAAATCATGGAAAAACAGACAAAATCAATGAACACATAGCCAAAATCAAGGAAAACAAACAAAGCAATAGAAGAATTGAGGAAAGCAATACAAGAACACAACATCAAAATAAATAATTAGAAGGCATACAAAAACAGCAATGAGAAATCCAGTCATCAAAACAGCCTGGTACAGGTACAACAACAGATACATATACCAATGGAACAGAATTGAGAATCCAGACATAAATCCATCCACATATCAGCAGCTGATATTTGACAAAGGCCCAAAGTCAGTTAAATGGGGAAAAGATAGTCTGTTTAACAAATGGTGCTGGCATAACTGGATATTCATCTGCAAAAAAATGAAACAAGACCCATACCTCACACCATGCACAAAAACAAACTCAAAATGGATAAAAGACCTAAATATAAAATCTAAAACAATAAAGATGGTGGAAGAAAAAATAGGGACAATGCAAGAGCCGTAATACATGGCATAAACAGCATACAAAACATTACTAACAATGCAGAAGAGAAACTAGATACCTGGGAGCTCCTAAAAATCAAACACCTTGGCTCATCCAAAGACTTCACCAAAAGAGTAAAAATATTACCTACAGATTGGGAAAAAGTTTTTAGCTATGACATTTCCAATCAGCATATGATCTCTAAAATCTACATGATACTGCAAAAACTCAACTACAAAAAGACAAATAACCCAATTAAAAAATGGGCAAAGGATATGAACAGGCACTTCACTAAAGAAGACATTCAGGTAGCTAAGAGATACATGAGGAAATGCTCACGATCATTAGCCATTTGAGAAATGTGAGCCAAAACTACAATGTGATTCCATCTCACTCCAACAAAGCTGGCATTAATCCAAAAAACACGAACTAATAAATGTTGAAGAGGTTGTGGAGAGACTGGAACACTTATGCACTGCTAGTGGGAATGTAAAATGGTACATCCACTTTGGAAACCAATTTGGCACTTCCTTAGGAATCGACTCGATGGCACTGGCTGGCTTAAAAAGCTAGAAATAGAACTACCATACAATCCAGCAATCCCTCTCCTTGGAATATATCCTAGAGAAATAAGAGCCTTTACACAAACAGATATATGCACACCCATGTTCATTGCAGCACTGTCTACAATAGCAAAAAGATAGAAGTAACCAAGGTGCCCATCAACAGATGAATGGATAAATAAATTATGGTATATTCACACAATGGAATACTATGCATTGATAAAGAACAATGATGAATCTGTGAAATATTTCATAACATGGAGGAATCTGGAAGGCATGCTGAGTGAAACTAGTCAGTTGCAAAAGGACAAATACTATATAAGACCACTATTATAAGAACTGGAGAAATAGTTTAAACAGAGAAGAAAATATTCTTTGATGGTTATGAGAGGGGAGAGGGAAGCAGGGAGAGGGGTATTCACTAATTAGATAGTAGATAAGACCTACTTTAGGTGAAGGGAAAGACAGCACACAATACAGGTAAGGTCAGCACAACTGGACTAAACAAAAAGCAAAGCAGTTTTCTGAATAAACTGAATGCTTCCAAGGCCAGAGTAGCAGGGGCGGGGGTTTGGGGACTACAGATCCTGGCAACATCCAAGTCAATTGGCATAATAAAATCTATTAAGAAAACATTCTGTATCCTACTTTGGATAGTGGCATCTGGTGTCTTAAATGCTAGCAAGCAGCCATCTAAGATGCATCAATTAGTCTCAATCCACCTAGACCAAAGGAGAATGGAGAACACGAAAGGCATAAGGTAATTATGAGCCCAAGACAGAAAGGGCCACATAAACCAGGGACTACATCAGCCCGAGACCAGAAGAACTAAGATGGTGCCCAGCTGCAACCAATGACTGCTCTGATGGGGAACACAACAGAGAACCCCTGAGGGAGCAGGAGAGCAGTGGGATGCAGACCCCAAATTCTTGTAAAAAGACCAGACTTGATGGTCTGACTGAGACTAGAAGGACCCCAGAAGTCATGGTCCCCAGACCTTCTGTTAGCCCAAGACAGGACCCATTCCCAAAGCCAACTCTTCAGACAGGGATTGGACTGGACTATGGGATAGAAAATGATACTGGTGAAGAGTGAGCTTCCTGGATCAAGTAGACACATGAGAATATGTGGGCAGCTCCCCTCTGGAGGGGAGATGGGAGGGCAGAGGGGGTCAGAAGCTGGCAGAATGGACATGAAAAGAGAGAGTGGAGTGGAGTGTGCTGTGTCATTAGGGGGAGAGAAACTAGGAGTATACAACAAGGTGTATATAAATTTCTATATGAGAGACTGACTTGATTTGTAAACTTTTACTTAAAGCACAATAAAAATAAAAAAAAAAAATACATCCAAAAGATAAACAACCAAATTTCAGAAACAGACAACTCAATAGAAGGTTTTAGGAGTAAAATTGAAGCAATGGAAGATTTAATCAGCAAGATTAAAGATAAATCCATGGATGGCACCTTGTTTGAGCGAAAATCAGAGAAAATAATTAAGAAAAAATGAAGAAAACCTAAGAATCATGTGAGACACAATCTAGAGCAAACATTTGCAAGTGATTAGAGTTCAAGAACCTGGAAAGAAAATGGAAGACACAGAGAAAATTTTTGAAGGTTTGTTGGCAGAAAATTTCCTAAATGTCATGAAGGATGAAAAGCTGACCACCTAAGACGCTCAACGAATCCCATATGGGATAGACTCCAAAAGAAAGTCACCAAGATGTATCATAATCACACTTGCCAAAACCAAAGACAGAGAAAGAATCTTAAGACCAACTTGAGAAAAAAGAGAAGTCACTTACAAATGGGAAACAATACAATTGAGCTCTGATTACTTTGCAGAAATTATGCAGGCAAGAAGGCAATGGGATGACATTTATAAAACCTTAAAGAAAAAAAATGCTAATCAAGAATAATATACCCTGCAAAAAAAAATTAGGACCTTTCAAGATAAACAGAAATTAAGGGAATGTGTAAAAACCAAACCAAACTTACAAGAAATATTAAAAGGAGTCCTTCGGTTAGAAAAATATCAACATCAGACAATGATCCATGATTGGGACACAGGATAGCATCAGCCAGATACCAACCTGGATAAAGTATTCACATTAATAAAACAAAGCTAAAGTACTTAAAACAGGGAAAGAGAGAAAATAATCTAAGAGATGACAATGTCAAAAACAATAAAAGGGAGAATAAACAGTGTAGGCATAGAACTTTCAAATGGAGAGGAAGTCAAGGTGATATCAAGTAATAAAATGCTGTTTCAAACATAGGAAGATAAGGGTAAATTTCAAGGTAACCACAAAGAAAGCTGACAAACCTACACAACAGAATAATAATAAAAAAGCAAAACAAAGTCTCAGTAAATGTAAACACAAAATCTATAATAACGAAAGTAAAGAAAATCCACAGACAAAAGGAACTTAGCACAGGAAAGTAAGAAGAACAAAGGAAACGTCAGCACTTCGAAAAACATACAATATGACAGCAATAAACTCATAACTATCAACAATCACAGTGTAAATCACTTCAATGCACCTGTAACAAGATAAAGAGTGGCAGAATGGATTAAAAAGC
This sequence comes from Loxodonta africana, assembly GCF_030014295.1. Classification (NCBI taxonomy): domain Eukaryota; kingdom Metazoa; phylum Chordata; class Mammalia; order Proboscidea; family Elephantidae; genus Loxodonta; species Loxodonta africana. The sequence goes on from NC_087358.1 coordinate 67,865,139, forward strand.
ATGACATATCAATACGCTGTCTACAAGAGACACACCTTAGATAAAGGCATAAATATATTAAAAGTCAAAGGATGGAAAAATATATACCAGGAAAACAGTAACCAAAAAAGGGTAGAAGTGTCAATACTAATTTCAGATAAAATAGACTTTAAGGCTAAATCAGCAATAAAAGACAAGGAAGGGCATTATGTAATGATTAAAGGTACAATCCACCAAGAAGATATAACCTTAATAAATACCTACCCACCCAATGACAGATCTCCAAAATACATGAAACTCTAAGAGCACCAAAAAGAGAAATAGACAGTTTCACGATAACAGTAGAAGGCTTTAGTACATTACTCTTAGTAACGGACAGAACATCTAGAAGGAAATTCCACAAAAATAAAAAATATTTAAAGGCCAAAATCAACCAACTTGACCTCATAGACATATATAGACCACTCCGCTCAACAGTAGCAAATTATATATTCTTTTCCAGTGAACAAGGAACATTCTCCAGAAAAAAAAAAAAAACACATTTTAGGCCACAAAGCAGCCCTCAACAAAATCCAAAACATCAAAATAATTCATTCTCTCTGATAGTAACGCTGTAAAAGTAGAATCAATAACAGGAAGAGCAAGGAAAAAAATCAAATACATAGAAACAAAAGATTGTTTAAAAAGAACTGGGTAATAGAAGAAATCAATGAGGGGATCAAACAATTCCTAGAATTAAATGAGAATGAAAACAAATCATACCAAAAACCATTGGGACACAGAAAAAGCAGTGCTCAGAGGTCAATTTACAGCAGTAAACACACACATCAAAAAAGAAGAAAAGGCCAAAATCAAAATGTTAGCAATACGACTTGAACAAATGGAAAAAAAAAAACAGCAAAAGAAGCCCACAGCTACCAGAAGGAAGGAAATAATAAAGATTAGAGCAGAAATAAATGAAATAGCAAACAGAAAAACAACAGAAAGAACCAACAAGACCAAAAGTTGGTTCTTTAAAAAGATCAACAAAATCTACAAACCATTGTATAAACTGACAAAAGAAAAACAGAAGAGGAAACAAATAACCTGAATAAGAAATGAGATGGGTACATTACAACAGATTCAAATGAAATAAATAGGATCATAACAGACTACTATGAAAAACTGTACTCTGACTAATTTGAGAACTTAGAGGAAATGGACAAATTTCTAGAAACACATTTCCTACCTAAACTAACACAAACTGAGATAAAAATTCTGAACAAACCCATAACAAGGGAAAACATTGAAGACATAATTTAAAAACTCCCAACAACAACAAAAAAGCCCTGGCTTGGATAGATCACTGGAGAATTTTACCAAACATTCAGAGAAGAAGTCAGACCAGTTTTACTCAAACTATTTCGGAGTATAGAAGAAGAAGAAATACTCTGGAATTCATTCTACGAAGCCAGCATAACCCTGATACAAGCCAGGCAAAAACACACAAAAAATGAAAATTACAGACCAATATATGTCAAAAACATAGACACAAAAATTCTAAAAAAAAAAAAAAAAAAACCTAGCCAATAGAATTCAGCAACATTTCAAAAAATAATATACCATTACCAAGTGGGATTCATACCAGGTACGCAAAGATGGTTCGACATTAGAAAATCAGTCAAAGTAATCCACCACATAAATGGAACAGAAGAAAAGTATCACATGATCATCTCAACGCAGAAAAGGCATTTGATAAAGCTCAACACCCATTCCTGATAAAAACTCTCAATAAAATAGGAATAGAAGGGAAAGTCCTCAGCCTACTAAAGGACATCTGCATGAAACAAAGAGCCAATATCATTGTCAATGGAGAGAGGCTGAAAGCATTCCCCCTGAGAACAGGAACAAGATAATGATGCCGTTTATCACTGCTCCTATTTATCATTGTGCTAGGAGTCTAGCTAGATAGAGCATTAAGGCAAGAAAAAGAAATAAAATGTATCTAAATTGGAAAGGAAGAAATAAAACTAACCATAGTCAGAGATGATATGATCAATACATAAAGAACCCCAAAGGTTGCATGAGAGAATTATTGGAAATTATAGAAAGATTTAGCAGAGTAGCAGGATACAAGATCAACATACAAAAATCAGTTGGATTCCCACACACCAACAAAGAAAACTTTGAAAGCAAAGTTAGAAAAACAATACCATTTATAATATCCCTAAAAAGATAAAATACTTAGGAGTAAACCTAACCAGGAATGTAAAAGACCCATGCAAAGAAAACTAAAAATGCTACTGCAAGAAAACAAAAGAGGCCTACGTAAATGGAAAAATATACCATGCTCTCAGATAGGAAGACTCAACATTGTGAAAATGTCAATCTTACTCAAAGCAATCTACAGATATAATGCAATCCTGGTCCAAATACCAACAGCATTCTTTAATGTGATGGAGAAATGAATCACCATCTTTACATAGAAAGGATAAGCAAAGCATTATTGAAGAAAAAAAACAGAGTAGGAGGCCTCACACTACCTAATCTCGGAACCTACTATACAACCAAGGCATTCAAAAGAGCCTGGTACTGTACAATGACAGACGCATAGATCAGTGGAACAGAATCGAGAACCCAGAAGTAAATCCATCCATGTGTGGTCAGATGATCTTTGACAAAGGACCAAAGTGCATTGAATGGAGAAAAGACAGCCTTTTTAACAGTGTTGGCAAAAGTAGGTATCTATCTGTTAAAAAAAAAAAAAAAAATGAAACAGGGCCCATACCTCACACCATACACAAACAATAACTCAAAATAGGTCAAAGACCTAAAAATAAAACCTAAAACAATAAACATCATGGAAGAAAAAATATGGGCAATGCTAGGGGCCCTAATAACCAACAAACCAAACCCACTGTCATCGAGTTGATTCCGATTCATAGCAACCCTACAGGACAGAGTAGAACTCCCCCATAGAATTTCCAAGGAGCACCTGGCAGATTTGAACTGCTGACCTCTGGGTTAGCAGCCATAGCACTTAACCACTACACCACCAGGGTTTCCAGGGGCCCTAATACATGGCATAAATACAATACAAATCATAAGTAACAATGCATAAATGCCAGGAGGTAACTGGGAGCTTCTAAAGATTAAACACTTATGCTCATCCAAAGACTTCACCCAAAGAGTAAACCTAGAGACCAGAAAAAATTAGGCTACTACATATCCGACAATGGTCTAATCTCTAAAATCTATAGAATACTTTGACACCTCAACAACAAAAAGAAAAATAACTCAATTAAAAAATGGGCAAAGAATATGAACAGACACTTCACTAAAGAAGACACTCGGGTGGCCAAAAGGCACATGAGGAAATGCTTGTGATAGCTGGCCATTAGAGAAATGTAAATCAAGACTGCAATGAGATACCATCTCACCCCAACATTACTGGCACTAATAAAAAAAACAAACAAACAAAAAACAGAAAATAACAAATGTTGGAGAGGTTGCGGAGAGATTGGCACACTTATGTACTGGTGGTGGGAATGTAAAGTGGTACAAGCACTATGGAAAACAATATGGCATCTCCTTAAAAAGCTAGAGATAGAAATACAATACGATCCAGCAATCCTACTCCTAAGAATATGTCCTAGAGAAATAAGATCCATCACATGAATAGGCATATGCACACCCATGTTCGTTGCAGCATTATTCACAATAGCAAAAAAGTGGAAACAACCTAGATGCCCATCAACAGATGAATGGGTAAACAAGTTATGGTACATACATAAAAAACAATGATGAATCTGTGAAACATGTCACAACATGGATGAATTTGGAGGGCATTAGGCTGAGTGAAATAAATCAATTACAAAAGGACAAATACTGTATGAGACTACTGTTATAAAAACCCAAGAAAAGGTATACACACAGAAAAAAAAAATCATTGATGGTTATGAGGATGAGGAGGGGAAATCACTAACTAGACAGTAAAAAAACCCAAACCCAGTGCCGTCCAGTCAATTCCGACTCATAGCAACCCTATAGGACAGAGTAGAACTGCCCCATAGAGTTTCCAAGGAGCGCCTGGCAGATTCAAACTGCTGACCCTTTGGTTAGCAGCTGTAGCACTTAACCACATGCCACCAGGGTTTCCAACTAGGTAGTAGACAAGTTAAATTTGGTGAAGGGAAAAACACACAAAGTAGGGGAAGGCAGCGTAACTTGACCATGGCAAAGTCACAGAAGCATCCTAGACACATCCAAACACCTTGAGAGATTGAGTTTCTGGAACTGATGGCTGAGGACCATGGTCTCGGTGGACATCTAGGTCAAGTGGCATAACATAGTTCGTAAGAAAATCTTCTACATCCTACTTTGGTAAGTGGTGTCTGGGATCTTAAAAGTTTGCAAGTGGCGACATAAAATACATCACGTGTGGGGCAAAGAAGAATGAAGAAAACCAAAGATGCAAGGAAAATATTAGCCTGAAGAACTAATGGACCACATGAACCACAGTCTCTACCAGCCTGAGCTTAGAACCAACTACCACCACCATTCGCTCTGACAGGGATCACAGTAGAAGATCCCAGACAGAGTGAGAGAAAAATGAAGAACAAAATTCAAAGTTAATACAGAGACTGAAGGAACCCCCAAGACTATGGCCCCTGAAGGACCACTGGACCCTGTTAACACAAAACTGAAATGCCTCCCGAAGTCTACCTTTCAGCCAAAGATTAGACAGGCCTATTAAACAAACAATAACACCTGTGAGGAATGTGCTTCTTAGTTCAATCAAGTATATGAGACCAAATGGGGCAACACCTTCCCAAAAGCAGGGACAAGAAGGCAGCAAGGGACAGGAAAACTGGACGAATGGACACGGAGAACCCCGTATGGAAAGGGAAAGGGGGAGAGTGCTGACACATTGTGGGGATTGTAACCAATATCACACAAAAAAATTGTGTATAAATTTTTGAATGAAAAACTAATTTTCACTGTAAACTTTCCTCTAAAACACAATAAAAAAAAAAATCCAACATCCAAAATTAATCCAGTTCATAGATTCCCTGAGCAACATTATCCCACCATAATACCAGTATTAAGCTTTAATGCCAACTTTAGTCTATAAGTTATTAAGGAGATATACTATGAACCATTTTATATATTGATTTAAATCTAAGACCTAACCAACTCCTAATAATCATGACAAATGATACGGACTACTTTATAAAGTACATTTACATCCATTGTTTCATGTGGCTTTTAAAACTCAGTTTAGTAGGCATCATTATTATTCCCATTTTCCAAGTAAGATTTAGAAACATAAAGGTACTTACCCTAGGTCACACAGCTAGGACCTGAAAATTAACGTCTCAAACCCAAGTACCTCATTGCAAAATCTGTGCTGTCTTGTGTTGACAGTATACATCTGGTGATTAGGATAACTTCCCATTAGGAGAAAATTTTCACCTACAACACTGGAAATGGTCAGTAAGAGTTAACTTAAAAAAAAAAATCTTATCATACTACCAAAAGAATATGTTAGTGTCAGATATGGCATTGAATAACAGACAGTGGCAAACACATTACAGCCATTCAAATGTAATTATGAAACATTGTTGCAACTCCATCAAAGAAGTGCTTCATCAAATACTCAATGAATTCCCCAACTGTCATTATTGTCATTGATACACAGTGTAATAACAATTTCTGTCCTTCTGAAATTTTCAGCCGTACTTCTTAAAATAATATACAAGCTGAGCTAGGGAAGCTTAAACTCTTTACAGTTTTGATGGCTTGGCTAGAAATATTTCGGATATCACTTAAAAACGTTGGTTATCACAAACAGGTCTTGCAATTCCATACTTCAAAATAAAAACCAAGATAAACATAATGACTCAGCAAAAATAAATTCAACTACTATGAAAATGAGGAACATGCAATTTACAAAGAAAAACTTCTCAGCACAAAAAAGTAAAAGGAAAAATGAAATTGTCAACAGCACACAAACAAGACATCAAAATGACAGCACTAAACTCATACTTGTCTATAATTATGCTGAATGAAAATGGACTAAATGAACCAATAAAGAGACAGAAGGTTGCAGATTGGATAAAAAAACACGATCCGCATCTATATGCTGCCTACGAAAGATACCCCTTAGACTTAGAGACACAAACAGGCTAAAACTCAAAAAAAAACCTCAAAGGACGGAAAAAATATACCAAGCAAACAACAATCAAAAAAGAGCAGGAGTGGCAATATAAATTTCTGACAAAATAGACTTCAAAGTTAAATCCACCACAAAGGATAAAGAAGGACACTACATAATGATTAAAGGGACAATTGACCAGGAAGATATAATCATATTAAATATTTATGCACCCAATGACAGGGCTGCAAGATACATAAAACTCTAACACAATTGAAAAGTGAGATAGACACCTCCACAGCTATAATAGGAGACTTCAACTCACCACTTTTGGTGAAGGACATGACATCCAGTAAGAAGTTCAATAAAGACATGGAAGATCTAAATGCCACAATCAACCAACTTGACCTCATAGACATATACGGAACACTATACCCAGTGACAACCAAGTATACTTTCTTTTCTAGTGCACATGGAACATTCTCTAGAATAGACCACATATTAGGTCATAAAGCAAGCCTTAGCAGAATCCAAAACATTGAAATATTACAAAGCATCTTCTCAAACCATAAGGCCATAAAAGTAGAAATCAATAACAGAAAAAGCAGGGAAAAGAAATCAAACACTTGGAAACTGAACAATACCCTGCTCAAAAAAGATTGGATTGTAGAAGACATTAAGGAGGGAAAAAAGAAATTCATAGAAGCCAATGAGACTGAAAACACTTCCTATCAGAACCTTCGGGACACAGCAAAACCAGTGTTCAAAGGTCAATTTATATCATTAAACGCACACACACACAAAGAAGAGCCAAAATCAAAGAACTGACCCTACAACTTGAACAATAGAAAGAGAGCAACAAAAGAAACCCTCAGGCACCAGAAGAAGACAAATAATAAAAATTAGAACTGAACTAATTGAAATAGAAAACGGAAAAACAATTGAAAGAGTTAACAAGGCCAAAAGCTGGTTCTTTGAAAAAATTAACAAAATTGATAAACCATTGGCCAGACTGACTAAAGAAATTCAGGAAAGGAAACAAATAACCTAAATAAGGAATGAGATGGGCCATATCACAACAGACCCAAATGAAATTAAAAGAATCATATCAGATTTCTATGAAAAATTGTATGCTAAGAAATTTGAAAACCTAGAAGAAATGGATGAATTCCTAGAAACACACTACCTACCTAAACTGACACAAACAGAAGTAGAACAACTAAATAGACCCGTAACAAAAAAAGAGATTGAAAAGGTAATCAAAAAAATTCCCCCCTGAAAAAGCCCTGGTCCTGACGGCTTCACTGCAGAGTTCTACCAAACTTTCAGAAAAAGACTTAACACTACTACTACTAAAGGTATTTTAAAGCATAGAAAAAGACGGAATACTCCCTATCTCATTCTATGAAGCCAGCATTTCCCTGATACTAAAACCAGCTAAAGACAGCACAAAAAAGAAAATTACAGACTTATATCCCTCACGAACATAGATGCAAAAATCCTCAACAAAATTCTAACCAATAGAATTCAACAACATATCAAAATAATAATCCACCAGGACCAAGTGGGATTTATACCAGGTATCCAAGGATGGTCCAGTATTACAAAAACAATTAATGTAATCCACCGTATAAATAAAACAAAAGACAAGAACCACATGATTTTATCAATTGATGCAGAAAAGGCACTTGAAAAAGTCCAACACCCATTCATGATAAAAACTCTCAGCAAAATAGGAATAGAAGGAAAATTCCTCAACATAATAAAGGGCATTTATACAAAGCCAACAGCCAACATCATCCTTAATGGAGAGATTCTAAAAACATTCCCCTTGAGAACAGGAACCAGACAAGGATGCCCCTTATCACCACTCTTATTCAACATTGTGCTGGAAGTCCTAGCCAGAGCAATTAGGCTGGATAAAGAAATAAAGGGCATCCAGATTGGTAAGGAAGAAATAAAAGTATCTCTGTTTGCAGATGACATGATCTTATACACAGAAAACCCTAAAGAATCTTCAAAAAAACTATTGAAACTAGTAGAAGAGTTCAGCAGAGTATCAGGTTACAAGATAAACATACAAAAATCAGTTGGATTCCTCTACATCAACAAAAACAACATCAAAGAGGAAGTCACCAAATCGGTACCACTCACAGCAGCCCTGAAGAAGATAAAATACTTAGGAATAAATCTAACCAGAGAGGTAAAAGACTTATACAAAGAAAACTACAAGGTACTACTGCAAGAAACCAAAGGGACCTACATAAGTGGAAAAACAGACCTTGCTCATGGATAGGAAGACTTAGCATTGTAAAAATGTCTATTCTACCAAAAGCCATCTATATATACAATGTAATTCCAATCCAAATTCCAATGACTTTTTTAATGAGGTGGAGAAACAAATCACCAACTTCATATGGAAGGTAAAGAAGCCCTGGATAAGAAAAGCATTACTGAAAAAGAAGAACAAAGCAGGAGGCCTCACTCTTCCTGATTTTAGAACCTATTATACTGCCACAGTAGTTAAAACAGCCTGGTACTGGTACAACAACAGACACATTGACCAGTGGAACAGAATTGAGAATCCAGACATAAATCATCCACATATGAGTAGTCAATACTTGACAAAGGCCCAGTGTCAGTTAATTGGGGAAAAGATAATCTTTTTTAACAAATAGCGCTGGCATAACTGGATATCTATCTGCAAAAAAATGAAACAAGACCCATACCTCACACCATGCACAAAAACTAACTCAAAATGGATCAAAGACCTAAAGATGAAATCTAAAACAATAAAGATTATGGGAGAAAAAATAGGGACAACGTTAGGAGCCCTAATATATGACATAAACAGAATATAAAACATTATTTAAAATGCCAAAGAGAAGCCAGATAACTGGGAGGTCCTAAAAATCAAGCACCTATGCTCATCCAAAGACTTCACCAAAAGAGTAAAAAGACTACCTACAGACTTGGAAAAAGTTTTCAGCTATGACATCTCCGACCAGCATCTGATCTCTAAAATCTACATGATTCTGCTAAAACCAAACCACAAAAAGACAAATAACTCAATTAAAAAATGGGCAAAGGATATGAATAGGGACTTCTCTAAAGAAGACATTCAGGGGGCTAACAGATACATGAGGAAATGCTCTCCACCATTAGCCATTAGAGAAATGCAAATCAAAACTACAATGAGACACCATCTCACTCCAACAAAACCTAACAACAACACTCCAACAAGGCTGGCATTAATACAAAACACACACAAAAAAAATGTTGGAGGGGTTGTGGAGAGATTGGAACACTTATACACTGCTAGTGGGAATGTAAAATGCTACAACCACTTTGGAAATCGATTTGGCACTTCCTTAAAAAACTAGAAATAGAATTACCATAGGATCTAGCAATCCCACTCCTTGGAATATATCCTAGAGAAATAAGAGCCTTTACACAAGCAGATATATGCATACCCATGTTCATTGCAGCGTTGGTTACAATAGCAAAAAATGGAAGCAACCAAGGTGCCCATCAAAGGGTGAATAGATATATAAATTATGGTGTATTCACACAATGGAATACTATGCATCGATAAAGAACAGTGTTGAATCCATGAAACATTTCATAACATGGAGAAATTTGGAGGACATTATGCTGAGTGAAATCAGTCAATTGCAAAAGGACAAATATTGTGTAAGACCACTATTATAAGAACTGGAGAAATAGTTTAAGCAGAGTAGAAAATATTCTTTGATGGTTATGAGGGGGGAGGGCGGGAGGGAGGGAGATGAGTATTCACTAATTAGATAGTAGGTAAGTTTTATTTTAGGTGAAGGGAAAGTCAATACACAATAAAGGAGAGGTCAACATAAAAGGACTAATCCAAAAATAAAGAAGTTTCCCTAAAAAACTGAACACTTCAAAGGACAGCATAGCAGGGGCAGAGGTTTGAGGACTATGGTTTCAGGGGACATCTAAGTCAATTGACATAATAAAATCTATTAAGAAAACATTCCGCATCCCACTTCGGAGAGTGGCATCTGCGGTCTTAAACGCTAACAAGCAGCCATTTAAGATGCATTGATGGCTCTCAACCCACCTGGAACAAGGAAGAATGAAGCACATCAAGACACAAAATAATTATGAGCCTAAGAGGCAAAAATGACCACATAAACCAGAGACTAGAGCAGCCTGAGACCAGAAGAGCTAGATGATACCTAGCCACAACCGATGACTGTCCTGACAGGGAGCTCAACAGAGAAACCCTGAGGGAGCAAGGGAGCAGTGGATTGCAGATCCCAAAATCTCATAAGAAGACCAGACTTAATGGTCAGACTGGGACTGTAGGAACCCCGGAGGCCATGGACCCCAGACCTTCTGTTACCCCAGGGCAGGAATCATTCTCAAAGTCAACTCCTCAGACAGGGGTTGGACTGGAATAGGGGATAGAAAATGAGACTGGTGAAGAACAAACTTCTTGGATCAAGCAGACAGATGAGACTACGTTGGCATCGCCTGTCTGGAGGGGAGATGAGGGCAGAGGTGTCCAGAAGCTACCCAAATGTACACGAGGAGAGAGAGGGGAGGGAAGTACTGTGCTATCTCATCAGAGGGAGAGAAATTAGGAGTGTATAGCAAGGTGTATGTAAATTTTTGTAAGAGAAACTGACCTGATTTGTAAACTTTCACTTAAAGCACACACACACACACAAAAAGCATTGGTTATACAAATGGTCTACAGTCGCCCTGCCCCAACCCAAAAACCAAATTCATTGCCTTCAGGCCTGACTCATAGCAACCCTATAGGACAAAGTAGAACTGCCTCATAGGGTTTCCAAGGATGTAACTTTTACTGAAGCAGGCTGCCACATCTTTCTCACATGGAACAGCTGGTAGGTTCAAACCACCAACCTTTCAGTTAGCAGCTGAGCTACTTAACCGCTGTGCCACCAAGGCTCCTTTCTCCTCAGCCCAGGTAGCAGGAAAATGAACTGAAAGTAGCTTTGATTAATGGCTATCCCTCCTTACCTCCATAAAGTACGCCAAAAACCTATTGCCTTCGAGTCAATTCCAACTCATAGTGACCTTACAAGATGGAAGAGAACTGTCCCACAGGGTTTACAAGGCTGTAATCTTTACAGAAGCAGATTGCCATATCTTTCTCCTGCAGAGTGGCTGGTGAGTTTGAACTGCCGAACTCTCAGAAGCCCAGTGCTTAGCCACTGCACCACCAGGGCTCCTATAGGAGCCTATAGGACAGAGTAGAACTGTCCCAGAGGGTTTCCAAGGAGTGACTGGTGGATTTGAGCTGTCAAGCCTTTGGTTAGTAGCCAAACTTTTAAAGACTTGTCCACCAGGCTCCTGTGGGTGCACCAGTGGGTTGCACCTAGTGGGTTGCAATTAGTAGAATTCAGCAGAATTCTAATGCTTCATCAGTGAGATGATGGGTACAAAGATCACTGCCACCAGTTTCTTAATTAAACAGGGGAATAAAAAAAATACCAAACAGATTTACTTTCTGAAATAAGCCACCGAAGGAGGTGATACATAGGTATCTCAGGCATATTTGGGTTGTTATTTAGATGTCCCCCACAGAAAGCAGTCTGAAAGGAATTGGAATGGTTCCTTTTTATTTTCCCCTTTTTTCTCTTTTATTCTCCTTCCAATTAAGTTAACAGGAATTTGGTTTTAAGTTTGTGATAAAGTAAAATTGCAATCCCCATTAACTCTGGAGGATGTATAAAGGATAGCTGCCCACTTACCGTGCTTCAGCAAAAGCTCTCCACCTCCATTCCACCAGCACTACACAATGTTTTCTTTCCATCTGCTGAACATGAGCTGTGATTACCTACCTGCCCATTCTTGAAGACTTTATTTAAATTATATCCCTTGCATATGGTTATTCCAAGCTCCCAGAAAAAAATACTATCTCCTTCACTTACTATCTGATGTACTTTGTTACTCTATTATTGTGTTGTATTTGAATAAATCTGTATCTCATCTATATCTAGCTATGTGTCTGTATTTTTTATTTCACTATTTCACTTGACTATAAAGCCCTGGGAAGTACTTTTAATTGTGGGAGCATAATGCCTGGCACATAGTACCAAAACTAAGTTACTGTAGAGTTGATTATGACTCATGGAGACCCCATGTATGTTAGAGTAGAGTTGTACTTCATAAGGTTTTCAATGGCTGCTTTTTTTGGAAGTAGATTGCCAGGCCTTTCTTCCGAAAAGCCTCTGGGTAGACTTGAACCACAAACCTCTCAGTTAGCAGCTAAGCGTGTCACCATTTGCATCTGGCACATAGGAAGTACTCCTATTGGATTGAGACCCAAATAGCCTAAAATTGTGAATTGTCTCACTATTTGTTCCAGTTGTCAAATGTATTGGGGTCTGTGAACCTAGTAATTGATTACTGGACTTACTGAATCAAACTGAGTTTAACTGATGATGTCATACTGCCAGATCTCACATTGCAGTGATTTTGAGTAAATTACTTTAAATTTATAGAGAATGTATGTGACATAGGGTACTATGAAGTTACTTGCTTTGGGGACCCAAATCTCCAGGTAGAATTTAAGAGACTCATGTAATAGGTTTTTCCTTGTTCTGCTGACATCTTTCCATGTGAACATAAGCAACTTACTTAGGCTCTGTGTGCAAAACAGAGACAATAAGGTAGTACTCGTAGCCTAGCAACTTCTCTAAGCCATCATGTAATAATGTCTACAGAGTGCTTTCTGCTGGTTAGACCGAGAAGGGCTTTGTAAAAATAAGCCATTAGTGGTATTATTAAGACAATACCTAGTGGAGCAGGGTCATACTGCCCAACATTTGCCATTAGTGTTGCATCTCTCTGAAGAACTAAACTATCCATGACCGGAAATGATTTTAATAATGTGTGTATGGAGCAATCTCAGTTAACCAACACGGAACAACAATAGCCCTCATGCAACCAACATTCCCACACATCGAAAAGGCCCATATCCTTTCTGAGCTACAACAGTAACAATAAATACAGCAAATACTTAATTAGAGCTTGCTATGTGCCAAGAACTGGAGCCCTGGTAGTCCATTGGTTAGGAGCTTGGCTGCTAACCAAAAGATCGGCAGTTTGAATCCACCAGCATCTCCTTGGAAATCCTATGCAGCAGTTCTACTCTGTCCTATAGTGTCCCTGAGCTGGAATTGACTCCATGGCAGTGGTTTTTTTTTTTTTCTTTTTTTAATGTGGCAAGAAAGGGCAGTAATGGTTCACAGGTAGGATTCTCACTTTCCATGCTGGAGCCCAGGCTTTGATTCCTAGCCAATGTACCTCATGTACAGTCAACAGCCATCTGTCAGTGGAGGCTTACATATTGCTATGATTCTAAACAGGTTTCAGCAGAGCTTACAAACTAAGGGGACTGGGAAGAAAGGCCTGGTAATCTACTTCTGAAAATCAGCCAGTGAAAACCATATGGATCACGTATGGTCCAATCCCCAAGTGATCATGGGGATGGCGCAGAACTGGGCAGTGTTTTGCTCTGTTGTACATAGAGTTACTATGAGTCAGAACTGACTCAATGCCAATGGGTTTTGGGTTAATCAGAAAGAAACAGAGAGCCTTACAATCATAAAGGAGATTGTACAAGGTGGTTATGTAATTTGTTTTGTGATATACCCAATATTATCTCAGGTGGAAGCCTCAAAGCTTGATTATAAAACCTGGTTATCTGTTTGGGGACCCAAAAGTGCAAATGCAGACAATTATAACATCGATGCGTGGAAAGAGGTGATCACAGAGAAAAAGAGGGGAGAGAGGTTTACAGTGAAGCTGAAATAAGAGAGGAAGCTGGAACAGGAAAAGGAAGTTGGAAAAGAAGGAGAAAGAGAAAGAAGAAGAGAGAAAATATATACAAAACTACTCACTACCAAAATGAAGCTAACAACAAAAATATCAAAACATATTTAAAAAATTATTAAGGGGAGTTAAAAAAAAAAAAAAAAAGATCAACTTTCAAAATGGGAATTCACTCCAGGTGAAAAATTGCTATAGAATTGTGGGGGTGGGGGAGGAGGAATTTCAAAACCATTTTTAGGACATTCAAAAAAATAAATTAAAATGCAATCTCCAATAATATAAGATTATGAAACAAAAGCAGAAAGAAATGCAAGAAGCTTAAGTAGAAAGTAAAAACAATCCAGTATAAATCTTAATGAGAAAATACATAGTCTTTAAAATAAAAAATTCAATAAATGGGATAAAATCTACACTGAACATAGTCAACAAAGAAATTAGTTTATTGAAAGATAGCACTAAAGAACTCAACAGTACACAGAGACAAAAGATAACAAATATTTAGATATTAAATCATTTAAGTCCAATGGATAATCTCAAATGTAAACTCTAAAGAAAATACAATGAATGGAAGAGAAATGTTTATGAGTAATTGCTGATAATATTCCAGAAATAGAAATGTTAATCATCAGCTTCAGAGCAAACTCTAAAAACCAAGCCATAAAGATATATATATGTATGCATACATATATATGATGCTTTCAATTAAAATGAAATTGTACAATATCAAAAATAAAGAATTAACATGAAGGCCATTAGAGAGAAAAATCCTATTTTTTTTACAAGGAATAGAAAATTTAGAACAGATTTTCATTAGTTACAATGCAGGTAGGAAGGAAACAATAGTAACCTTTAAAGTACTGAGGGGAAATAACAGTCAACATAGCTAGTCAAGAATAAAAATAAAATGAAGATGTTTAAAGATATACAGACAACAAAAAGGTATACCATTCATAGATCCTTATTAAAAATTCTATTGAAATATGTATCAGAGAAAAAATAAATGACCAGAAACAATGATAAAGCAGTGAAAGTGATTTAAAATGTTCATAAATTTACTTAATTTTTACAGTAAACATATAATTTTCTCTCTTTGTGTGTCTTAAAGGATAAAATTAAAACTCCTAACAAAATCAAAAGGGTTATTTTTATTGCAGTTCTCAGGAGGGTTGAAATATTAAAAATATGTATGTACTCCACTAGAAATATATACATATATTTTTTCTTAGTAGATTTTATTATGCCAGTTGACTTAGATGTCCCCTGAAACCATGCTCCCCAAACCCCCGCACCTGCTACGCTGGCATTCAGTTTATTCCAGAAACTTCTTTGCTTTTGGTTTAGTCCAGTTGTGCTGAGCTCACCTGTACTGTGTGTTCTCTTTCTCGTCATCTGTAGGGTTGCTATGAGTACTGGGTTTGGTTTTTTTTTTTTTTTAAGTAGTTCTTATCTACTATCCAATTAGTGAATACCTCTCTCGCACCTCCCCTCCCTCCCCCCTCTCATAACCATCAAAGAATATTTTCTACTCTGTTTAAACTATTTCTTCAGTTCTTATAATAGTGGTCTTATACAATATTTGTCTTTTTGCAACTGACTAATTTCACCCAGCATAATGCCTTCCAGGTTCCTCCATGTTATGAAATGTTTCACAGATTCCTCACTGTTCTTTATCGATGCATAGTATTCCATTGTGTGAATATACCATAATTTATTTATCCATTTATCAATTGATGGGCACCTTGGTTGCTTCCATGTTTTTGCTATTGTAAACAGTGCTGCAATGAATATGGGTGTGCAGATATCTGTTCGTGTAAAGGCTCTTATTTCTCTAGGGTATATTCCAAGGAGTGGGATTGCTAGATCATATGGTAGTTCTATTTCTAGTTTTTTAAGGAAGCACCAAATTGATTTCCAAAGTGGCTGTACCATTTTGCATTCCTACCAGCAGTTTATAAGTGTTCCAATCTCTCCACAGCCTCTCCAACATTTATTGTTTTGTGTTTTTTGGATTAATGCCAGCCTTGTTCACAGTGAGATGGAATCTCATTGTAGTTTAGATTTTCATTTCTCTAATGGCTAATGATCGTGAACATTTTCTCATGTGTCTGCTAGTTACCTGAATGTCTTCTTTAGGGAAGTGTCTGTTCATATCTTTTACCCATTTTTTTAAATTGGGTTATTTGTCTTTTCGCAGTTGAGTTTTTGCAGTATCATGTAGATTTTAGAGATCAGGTGCTGATCACAAATGTCATGGCTAAAAACTTTTTCCCAGTCTGTAGGTAGTCTTTTTACTCTTTTGGTGAAGTCTCTGGATGAGCATAGGTGTTCGATTTCTAGGAGCTCCCAGTTATCTAGTTTCTTTTCTGCATTGTTGGTAATGTTTTGTATACTGGTTATGCCATATATTGGGCTCCTAATGTTGTCCCTATTTTTTCTTCCATGGTCTTCATCATTTTAGATTTTATATTTAAGTCTTTCATCCATTTTGAGCTCGTTTTTGTGCATGGAGTGAGGTATGGGTCTTGTTCATTTTTTTGCAGATGAACATCCAGTTATGCTAGCACCATTTGTTAAAAAGACTGTCTTTTCCCCATTTAACTGTTTTGGGGCCTTTGTCAAATATCAACTGCTCATATGTGGATGGATTTATGTCTGGATTCTCAATTCTGTTCCATTGGTCCATGTATCTGTTGTTGTACCAGTACCAGGCTGTTTTGATTACTGTGGCGGTATAATAGGCTCTAACATCAGGTAGAGTAAGGCCTCCTGCTTTGTTCTTCTTTTTTCACAATGCATTACTTACCCGGGACCTCTTTCCCTTCCATATGAAGTTGGTGATTTGTTTCTCCAACTCATTAAAGAATGTCTTTGGAATTTGGATCGGAACTGCATTAAATGTATAGATTGCTTTTGGTAGAATAGATATTTTTGTACTGGTAAGTCTTCCTATCCATGAGCAAAGTATGTTCTTCCACTTATGTAAGTCTCTTTTGGTTTCTTGCAGAAGTATATTGTAGTTTTCTTTGTATAAGTCTTTTACATCTCTGGTAAGATTTATTCCTAAGTATTTTATCTTCTTGGGGGCTACTGTAAATGGTGTTGATTTGATTTCCTCTTCGATGTTCTTTTTGTTGGTGTAGAGGAATCTAACTGATTTTTGTATGTTTATCTTGTATCCTAATACTCTGCTGAACTCTTCTGTTAGTTTCCGTAGTTTTCTGGAGGATTCCTTAGGGTTTTCTGTGTATAAGATCATGTCGTCTGCAAATAGAGATAATTTTACTTCTTCCTTACCAACCTGGATGCCCTTTATTTCTTTATCTAGCCTAATTGCTCTGGCTAAGACCTCCAGCAAAATGTTGAATAAGAGCGGTGATAAAGGGCATCCTTGTCTGGTTCCCGATCTCAAGGGGAATGCTTTCAGGCTCTCTCCATATAGGATGATGCTGGCATTTGGGTTTGTATAAATACTCTTTATTATATTGAGGAATTTTCCTTCTATTCCTATTTTGCTGAGAGTTTTTATCATGAATGAGTGTTGAACTTTGTCAGATGCCTTTTCTGCATCAATTGATAAAATCATGTGATTCTTGTCTTTTGTTTTATTTATATGATGGATTACATTAATTGTTTTTCTAATGTTGAACCATTCCTGCATACCTGGTATGAATCCCACTTGGTCATGGTGAATTATTTTTTTGTTATGTTGTTGAATTCTATTGGCTAGAATTTTGTTGAGGATTTTTACATCTAAGTTCATGAGGGATATAGGTCTGTAATTTTCTTTTTGTGGCATCTTTTCATGGTTTTGGTATCAGGGATATACTGGCTTCATAAAATGAGTTTGGTAGTAGTCCATCCTTTTCCATGCTCTTAAATACCTTTAGTAGTAGTGGTGTTAACTCTTTTCTGAAAGTTTGGTAGAACTCTGCAGTGAAGCCATCAGGGCCAGGGCTTTTTTTTGTTGGGAGTTTTTTGATTATCTTTTCAATCTCTTCTTTTGTTATGGGTCTATTTAGTTGTTCTACCTCTGTTTGTGTTAGTTCAGGTAGGCAGTGTGTTTCTAGGAAATCGTTCATTTCTTCTAGGTTTTCAAATTTGTTACAGTGCAATTTTTCATAGTAATCTGATATGATTCTTTTAATTTCAGTTGTGCCTGTTGCAATATCGCCCCTCTCATTTCTTATTCAGGTTATTTGCTTCCTCTCCTGCTTTTCTTTTGTAAGTTAGGCCAATGGTTTATCAATTTTGTTGATTTTTTCAAAGAACCAGGTTTTGGTCTTGTTAATTCTTTCAATTGTTTTTCTGTTTTGTATTTCCTTTAGTTCTGCTCTAATTTTTATTATTTGTTTTCTTCTGGTGCCTGAGGGTTTCTTTTGTTGCTCTTTTTCTATTGTTCAAGTTGTAGGGATAATTCTTTGATTTTGGCCTTTCTACTTTTTGGATGTGTACACTTATTGATATAAATTGACCTTTGAGCCCTGCTTTCACTGTGTCCCAAAGATTCTGAATGTTTCCATTCTCACTGGATTCTATGAATTTCTTTATTCCATCCTTAATATCTTCTGTCATCCAGTCCTTTTTGAACAGGGTATTGTTCATTTTCCAGGTGTTTGATTTCTTCTCCCAGCATTTTCTGTTATTGATTTCCACTTTTATGGCCGAATGGTCAGAGATGATACTTTGTAATATTTCAATGTTTTGGATTCTGGTAAGGCTTGCTTTACGACCTAATATTTTGTCTATTATAGAGAACGTTCCATGTGCACTAGAAAAGAAAGTATAGTTGGTTGCTGTTGGGTGGAGTGTTCCGTATATGTCTATGAGGTCAAGTTGGTTGATTGTGGCATTTAGATCTTCTGTGTCTTTATTGAGCTTCTTTCTGGATGTCCTGTCCTTTACCAAAAGTGGTGTGTTGAAATCTCCTACTATTATTGTGGAGCTGTGTATCTCACCATTCAATGCTGATAGAGTTTGTTTTATGTATCTTGCAGCCCTGTCATTGGGTGCATAAATATTTAATATGGTTATATCTCCTTGGTATATTGTCCCTTTAATCATTATATAGTGTCCTTCCTTATCCTTTATGATGGATTTAACTTTAAAGTCTATTTTGTCAGGAATGAATATTGCCACTCCTGCTCTCTTCATTGATTGTTGTTTGCTTGGTATATTTTTTTCCATCCTTTGAGTTTTGGTTTGTTTGTGTCTCTAAGTCTAAGGTGTGTCTCTTGTAGGCAGCATATAGATAGATCGTGTTTTTTAATCCTTTCTGACAGTCGCTGTCTCTTTATTAGTGCATTTAGTCCATTTACATTCAGTGTAATTATGGATAGGCATGAATTTAGTGCTATCATTTTGATGTCTTTTTTTGTGTGTTGTTGACAGTTTCTTTTTCCCACTTTATGTTATGTGCTGAGTAGATTACCTTTATTTATTGTCTTTTCCTCTTATACATTGTTGATTTTGTCTCTGCTGAGTCTCTATTTTTTTCATTTATTTTGATAAGTAGGATAGTTTGTCTTCTTTGTGGTTACCTTATTATTTACCCCTTTTTTTCTAAATTTAAACCTAACTTTTATTTCTTTGTATCACCATACCTTCCCCTCCATATGGAAGATCTGTGATTACATTTCTTAGTCCCTCTTTATTGTCTTAATGCTGTCTTCTTTCATATAATAACATTGGTGTTACCCTCTTTTGAGCTTTTTTTTTTTTTTTAAATCTTACTTTTTTTTTTTTTCCTGTTTAGGTTGACTTCTGATTGCTCTGCCCAGTATTCTAGTCTTGGGTTGATACCTTATATTACTGAATTTCTAACCCATGAACTCCCTTTAGTATTTCTCGTAGTTTTGGCTTGGTTTTTATGAATTCCGTAAACTTCTGTTTTTCTGAAAATGTCCTAATTTCACCTTCATATTTAAGAGACAGTTTTGCTGGATATATGATTCTTGGCAGGCAATTTTTTTACTTCAATTTTTTAAATAAGTCATTCTGCATGGTTTCTGCCAAGTAGTCTGAGCTTATTCTTATTGGCTGTAGGAGACTTTTCATTTATCCCTAGATGCTCTTAGAATTCTCTCTTTATCTTTGGTTTTGGCAAGTATGATTATAATATGTCTTGGTGACTTTCTTTTAACATCTACCTTATGTGGAGTTCAAAGAGTATCTTGGATAGATATCTTCTCATCTTTCACTGTATCAGGGAAGTTTTCTGCCAACTAATCTTTAACAATTCTCTCTGTATTTTCTGTTATCCTTCCCTGTTCTGGTACTCCAGTCACTCATAGGTTATTTCTCTTGATAGAGTCCCACATGATTCTTTAAGTTTTTTTCATTTTTTTAAAATTCTTTTACCTGATTTTTCTTCAAATATATTAGTACCAAGTGATTTATCTTCAAGTTCAGAAATTCTGGCTACTACTTGCTCAATTCTGCTCCTCTGACTTTCTATTGAGTTGTCTACTTCTGTAATTTTATTGTTAAACTTCTGAATTTCTAATTGCTGTCTGCCTGTGGATCTTTCCAGCTTATTAAATTTTTCATTATGGTCCTGAATAATCTTTCTAATTTCTTCAATAGCTTTATCTGTGTGTCCTTGGCATAGTGCCTCATTTCTTTCCTGATGTCTCAAAGTGTTCTGTATATTAATCTTTTGTATTCTGCCTCTGGTAATTCTGGGAATGCAGTTAGAAATATATTTATAATTGACAATTTCTGTTAAAATATAAAAGTAGCTGAGGAGAGATTTAGCTTCCAAATCAACCAAGGGAAAATATATATATATAAGACTTTATAAATTTTAATAAAAATAAAAATCCTCATCATTATCATCACAAAACTTGGTAAATGTTGTTGTTAGATGCTGTTGAGTTGGTACCAACTCACAGGAACGCTGTGCATAACAGAACTAAACACTGTACAGCTGTGCGTCATCCTCACAATTGTTGCTGTGCTTAAGTTTGCATATGTTCTTTGTGAATGTAAGCAAGTTACTTAGACTCTGTGTGCAAAACAGAAACAATAAGATAGTACTCGTAGCCTAGCAACTTCTCTAAATCATTACGTAATAATGTCTATAGAGTGCTTTAGTTGCAGTCACTGTGTCATTCCATCTCTTTGAAGGTTTCCTCTTTTTTGCTGAACCTCTACTTTACCAACTGTGATGTTCTTCTCCAGGGGCTGGCCCTCCTGATAACATATCCAAAGTATGTGAGACAAAGTCTTGCCATCCTCACTTCTAAGGAGCATTCTGGCTGTACACCTTCCAAGACAGATTTGTTTGTTCTTCTGGCAGTCCATGGTATGTTCAATATTCTTCAACAGTACCATAATTCAAATATATCAAGTCTTCGTCAGTCTTCCTTATTCTTTGTCCAGTTTTCGCATGGATATGAGGTGATTAGAAATACCATGGCTTGGGTCAGGAGCACCCTAGTCCTCAAAGTGACATCTATCCTTTTTAACATTTTAAAGAAGTTTTTCTTTGCAGAAGATTTGTCCAATGCAATGTGTCTTTTGATTTCTTGACTGCTGCTTTCATGGATGTTGATTGTAGACCCAAGTAAAATTTTAAAAAGTGAAAAATCCTCAGTAATCATCCATAACATTTAGTCAGACACTAGAGGGGTCATGCCTTAATAATAATAGTGACGAGTCCCCATAATTGCGTTACCAAAGCTTGCAAATAGATTTTAATCAGAATGATGAGCAAGTTATTTAACTGCCTGTTAACAAAAAGTCTGACATTATTTAAAGACAACAAAATCTAGACACTGACAATGTCATATTCTCTAAGCATCTAACAAAAATTACTACACATGCTAAGAAGCAGGAAAATGTGATTCATGACTATGAGAAACATCAGTCAATAGAAAGAAACCCAGAAATGACATGGCCTGAGACCAGAAGGACTAAATGGTGCCTGGCTACCACCAGTGACGGCCCTGACAGGGAGCACAACAGAAAGTCGCTGGTGGAGCAGGAGAAAAATGTGGAGCAAAACTCGGATTCACATAAAAAGACCTGACTTAATGGTCTGACAGAGTCTGGAGGAACCTCTAAAGCCATGGACCCCAGATGCTCCGTTAACTGAGAACTAAAACAATTCCCAAAGCCCATTCTTCAGACAAAGATTCGACTGGACTATAAACCATAAAATAATACTCTTGAAGAGTGTGCTTCTTAGTTCAAGCAGATACACACGACCAAATTGGAGGTTCCTGGCCAGAGGCAGGGTGAGAAGGCAGGAAGGGACAGAAGGTGGTTGGATGGACATGGGAAACATCGGGTAGAAAGGTGGGGTGTGCTGTCACATTATAGGGATTGCAAGTAGGGTCATATAACAATAGGTTTATAAATTTTTGTATGAGAAATTAATTTAAGCTGTAAACTTTCACCTCAAGCACAAGAAAAAAAAAGTTACATGGGTGATAGATAAAGAAAAAGGGCCTTTTAAACAGTGATTATAGCTATGTAAATCTATTTAAATGAAAATATGGACATCATGAGGAGAGAAATGGAAGATACAAAAAGATAAAAAAAAATGTAAAATAAGAACCAAATGAAACTTGGAATGAAGAAAAAGACAGAAATGGTAAATATGCACATAAATAAAAGAGATATGTTTCTCATTTTTAATTAAAAAAAAAAACATTGACTTCTTAAAGCAAAAAAAAAGAGCCCTGGTGGTGCAATGGTTAAAGCGCTTAGCTACTAACCAAAAGGTCGACAGCTCAAATCCACCAGCCACTCCATGGGCAAGAAGGTCTGGTGATCTGCTTCCGTAAAGATTACAGCCTAAGAAACACCATGGGGCAGTTCTACTCTGCAATATAGGGCCACTATGAGTCAGAATTGACTCAACAGCACACTACAACAAAGTAAAAAACATAATGTATTTTGGAGTTAATAATGTATGTAGTTAATGTATGTAGAACAAAGTGTATCACCACAATAACACGGAAACAGGAAAAAAACATGAAAACGTACTGCTGTAAGTGTCTTAAATTATTCATAAAATAGAATAATATCATTTGATAATAGACTGTGATAGCCTAAAGATGCATACTTCAAAGCAGCCTCTGAAAAAAAAAAAATAGCAGAGATAAAGTGGAATACAAAATACGCTCTATTAATCAAAGAGATTAAAAAAAATAGGGGGGAAATCAACAAAGAAATGGGATAAAAATAATAAAATAGCAATATAAACAACAACAAAAAAACCCAAAAAGCAATATAGTATGTTTAAATCTAACCATAGTCCTGGTTCTGGTATACAATTGTCTACTCAATAATTAACATGAGTGGATTTTATTGTATGTAAACTACACCTCAATTATTAACAAAAAGAGAAAAAAAATTTGAATGATAACAGTAACTCAAAATGGAGGAATTTAACTAAAGATAAAAGCAGAAATTAATGACTAGAAGACTATTATAGGACTAACAAATAAATTTAGAGTCTGTTAAATAAGCCATTAGAGCTCCGGTTAAGCCTTCAGCTGCTAACCCAAAGGTCACAGTTAGAATCCACCAGCCACTCCTTGGAAACCCTATAGGGCAGCTCTACTCTGCCCTGTAGGGTTGCAATGAGTTGGAGCTGACTCAACGGCAATGGATTTGGGGTTTTTTTTGGTTTAACTTACCATAAAAAACTGAAAAATCATGAATAACAAAAATGAAATTTTATAAAGGGGAAATAATACCCATACATAGAAAAAAAACTTCAGAATTATAAATGACTACTTTGCTCAATGTTAAGCAATTAAGTTGGAACACCTTAATAAAATGGATAATATGCATATTATACTAATCAGTTTTCTAATATTGAAATACATAATATCTAACTCCTATTTCAATATGAACATTATTATTATTTTAATATACTGCTTAAGTCTGCATGATAATTATTTAAGATTTTTCTATTATTATTCACAAATGAGAGCGATCACGGATTTTTTTTTTTTAAATGTGTTCTTTGTAGGTGTTTCTGTGTTGATGTAATGTGGACTTTAAGAGGCTTTCCTGCTATTCTATGCTGTGACATATTTTAATATATTTAGAATTCAGGATTAATATGAAGATTATTTAAATTAATCTGTGAAATTCTTTTTAAGGAAGAGGCGATATAGTCCACTGACAAGTTTTTTTTTATCATAATTTGTCTGTATAGACTTTCCATATCTTCTGGTGCCCTTTCTGGTAAAATATACTTGCATGAAATAGTATCCTAGATGAAGAAGGAGAAAGATAAAAGGAGCCTGGGACATTGATAAAATAATGGAGCTGCAGTACAACGTGTTTAAATCCTTGTATCTCTACTTACATGTGGCTGAACTCAATCCTGATCTAAAACCATAAGTTATTCGTTAATGTTTGTTAAATGTATGGATTAATAAATGAAATATACTCGAGTTAAATACACATGGGTAAGTGAAATGCATACTGATGAAATACAACTAAGATTCTGATTTTGGCCACAAGTATAACCGCATGCCTATTTAATGTAGCATATCAAAGCAGAAATAGAAATAAGCTCACCAAATAAAATGCTATATCTTTGGTTTTGCCCGTGTTAAGTATGACATAATCTGGCCTTTAATGATAATCTATCATAAAGTATGTCATCTTTCTTATTAGGTAATAGGAGAGAGGTCTCCACCACTGTGATGAAAAGAAACCTCTTTTCTACGTAGTCTGAACGGCTTACATGCTTATTTCCCCTTATCCTCTCTGGTGTTTTACACCATGTTTGTCCCACAGTCATTTGTGTTACCAGATATTGCTTTGTTGTATCAGGACCCTATAATTAATAACAAATGCTTCTTTCTTTATGCATTCTATACAGAAATATTGAGTCAAGGTGCTCTACTAAACATGAAAGATAAAACAAGAAGCTGACTTGAGGAAGTGGTTGCTTTTTACTCAAACAATGTTTGCTTAAATGCCAGATCTTTGTGGCATTGTTTTTTTTCAGGAGATTTTACTTTCTCTCACAATACTTGGAAAAGGCTGGCTTCCTGCATGGCTGCTTGTATTGGTCTCCTAGGTTTGCTGTAACATATCAAAAAGTATGTAGCTTATAAGACAAAAAAAAAAAGTCTCACAGTGCTGGAGGTTAAAAAAAAAAAAAAAGGTTAGGAGTACCAAATCAAGGTGTCCGCAGTGTTGATTTCTCTTGGGGGTTCTAAGGGAGAATCTGTGCCATGCCTCTCTGCTAGCTTCTTGTGATGGCCAGTGATTCTTGACATTCCATGACTTATAACTCACCGTGATCTCTGCTTCAATCTTCACAGAGGTCTATTTGTCTCTCTGGGTTTCTTTTCCTGTCTTATAAAGAAACCGTTCAGATTGAATTAGGACCCATCCTACTCCAGTGTAAACTCATATTAACTCATATCAAAAACCATATCTCCAAACAAGGTCATATTCACAGATACTAGGGATTAGGACTTGAGCACAAATTTTGGGAGGACACAATTCAACCCCTAACACTGCTTAACCTGGGGTACCTGTGCTGTCCTGCAGCTCTTGCTTAATCATGGTGCTATGAAGTCAACACAGTAAATTTCAATACAATGAAGGAAGCCAAACAAAAATTTGAGAATATTGCATGTGCAGCCAAATTGCCTACAGGTTCTGGGGTGATGTTAGACAATGCTCACAACTATAGTCCTGGAAAAGATACTTATTCCCATTAATCAAGAGGGTGATGCAAAAAGCATAATAGATTAGAATTAGGGCTGCATGGAGAATTCTGGCTTCCAAATGCAATGACTGTTTTGGGGATTGCAATCTTTTTTTTTTTTTTCCCAGTATTAATTAAAGTTCTTTTTAGATAATTCTGAGGTAAGAATGTCTGCTCTGTATTTTAATTCTTTTCAGTGATTCTGGAAAAAGTTGCTAAGCCTACAATGTTCATATTCCTTAGAACTAATTAAACAAATTTTCTGAAAGAATATGTCATCATCTATAGGTTCATTTCTGTGCAGTTGCTTAAATTTGTAGTTAGCATTTTCAATTTCCAGCTGCCAAAAAAATTAATTTAAAAATCAAATTAACTGACATAGTTATTCATTTTCTCTTTGTGTTCACCTGCCTAACTACCTCCAGATGGACATTCACTGTGTAGAATATATTTTATCCTAAAGTAAGTGATCTGTGGGGGTAGTATTGTTTTCCGTTGCCCAAAACTCACCTGTAGAAATCCTGAGGTAAATTGTGAACACCATAAACATGTAGGGATGGACTGGTTGTTTGCAGTTCTAGAGTTGGGAAAATGTCCCTCTCTACAGGCTTTTCTAAAGCCTCTTTCTCATGAAGTTTAAAATCTGTTGAGACTCTTTCTGTATAATCCTCAAAGTTAGTAGCCTTACTGCACGAGTATCTTTTTCCTCCAGCATCAGTGTCTTCTCTAAAACAAAAAAACAAACCAGCTGCCACTGAGCTGATGCCACTTCACGGTGACTCCATGTGTTTCAGAACAGAACTGTTCTCCAGGTCTCCTGAAGAAGATCACTGGGGCTTTCTTCTGAGACCCTCTGGATGGAATCAAACACAACAATCTTTCAGTTTTACTTCTTCACATTCTGTCTAGTGCTTAACGAGGTCAGACTGAATTTTTCCCATTTTATGGGTGTGAAATGCTACCTCATTGTGGTTTTAATTTGCATTTCTGATTACTAGTTGAGTTTGAATATATTTCCATATGTTTACTGGCCATACGTGTTTCCTCTTCTGTGAAACTGCCTGATAATCTGGCAGAGGTCACTGTATTGAACAACTCCAGGGAGAACATGTAACAAAGACGATCCAAGGTGTCTCTTGGAGTTAGGTAACATGGCTGACTTTGTGGCTTTCATACTAACGCTGAAAGATGGCTCTTGCACCAAGGAGCACCATCCAAGTTCCAAGCAGGAAGAAGTGGGAAGGGAATCAAGCACAATGCGAAGGGAATCAGGCACAATGTGGGTGCCACTGAGTCTGTTTATGTTAAAAAAAAAAAAAGAAAGAAAGAAAAGGAAGCTTTCCCTTAATCTTGAATCACTACCCTAAAGATTTCTATTTAGACCTCATTGGCCAGAATAATGTTGAGTGTGTACTCCTAGTAGCGAATATTGAGTATATATTATCTGCCACACCTATTACATGCCAGACTAGGCACTATAGATGGAAAAATAATTAAGATATGGACCTTTCTTTCAATCTTAGTCTGTCTTAGTCTGGAAGCCTCTCTGAAACCCGCCCACCAGAGGTTGGTATTTGAAATACTGATGGCAGAGCTTCCAGCATCTTAGCAACATGCAAGCCACCACAGTGTAACAAACAGACAAAGTAGGAAGGAAGGCCTAGAAATGTATTCAGATGATGAAAACCCTATAAATCACAACAGAATATTTCCCAATACAGTGCAGGAAGATGAGGTTCCTAAGTTGGACCCACTAAAAACCAAACCCACTACTGTCAAGTACATTTCAACTCATGGTGACCTTATAGGGTTTCCAAGGCTGTAAATCCTTACGGAAGTTCACTGCCACATCTTCCTCCCGTGGTGTGGCTGGTGGGTTCAAACAGCCAACCTTTAAGTTAGCAGCTGATCACTTTAACCAAGGCACTCAAAATACACACTGACTGCAACAACGGGCTTGAGCATGCCAGCTATCATCAGGATGGCACAGAAACAAGCAACATTTCATTCTGTTGTACATGGGGTCGCCATGAGTCAGAGTTGACTTGATGGCAGCTAACAACAACAATCACCCCTTCTTTCAAGATACTCATGGCCAGTAAACTCTGTTCCAACAATTCCCCTTTATATAATTTTACTCATGCATGTTTATATAAAGACATAATCTATAAAATTGTTATTTACAATAGCTACGTAGTAGCTTAACTACTCTTCATCTTTGGTCATTTGGCTTTTCTCCACCTGTTTAATAATATAAATACTGTTTCTATGAACATTTCCATAAATGTAACAAATTTTGCTAATAATGGAGGCTATTTGAGACTATTTCTGAAAGTGAAATTATTGTATCTTTGGCTATGAATAGTCTTTCAGTTCTTTTACAGTATTTATGATTGCATTAGCCAGATTGCTAATAACAGAAACCAAATTTTGACTAAGCAAAGATAGGAAATTAATTGCCTGCAGTAACCAAATCATGAAAGTGGGAAGGATCCAGAATCTAAATTTGTTGGGATCATCTCTCTATTTTTGTCTCTGCCTTCCAAAAAAAAAAAAAAATTTTTTTTTTTTTCCTTTGAGAGCTGCATTGTCTCAAACCCACTTTACTCCACATTGCCAGGGACATGGCTATACTTAGCTCCCATTCTATCATCTCCTGATCCAGAAAGAGAAGAAGCTTCTCTTATTCACTTCAAGTTTGAAAAAGCTAAGAGAAAGATAGGCCTGGCTTGAGTCCTATGTTACCACTTGGCGTTCATGAAGGCAGGGTTTATTGCCACACGGAAGGGTAGCCTAGTCAGGCGGCAGCAGGGGTGCTGTCTTGTATCTGCTACAACATGTTGTTTTCTGTCCACATGGGTTCCTTTTCTGGTACACTGAGTTTCTTAAAGAAGAAACCATGTATTACTCATCTTAATAACCTCAGCATATAAGCAAGAGCTGGGAGTTGATGGTTATACTTTATTCAGTAAATATTTCCAGGCTGATTTCCAGAAGAACAATTTTTAAATGTTTACCCAGAGTCCTGTCAACAATAAGGTTTATCATCTTAATCCAATTTTTCTGGATACTAACAAAAACTATCTTATATTGTAAAAAGATCTAAAAGACAACAATACCACAGAAGATCATATATATATATTAGGAAAATCTCCCTGAGTGTGAAGGCTTAAGTTTTAGGATTCGTTTTGAAAGAGCGGACTTTTGAAAAGTTTGAAATTCTTAAAATATATGTGGAGGAAAATAAATAAATAAATAACAAGCACAAGTTGATTTCTTAGTGAATTAGGAATGTATTCTAAAGAAATTCAAGTTAATACAAAGCTTTACTGCTAATTGGGCCTCCTATTTTGGAAATACTATTTCCTCCCTAGAGAAGGACATCATGCTTGGTAAAGTAGAGGGTCAGTGAAAAGGAGGAAGACCCTCAAGGAGATGGATCGGCACAGTGGCTGCAACAATGGGCTCAAGTATAATAATGATTGTGAGGATGGCACAGACCAGGCCGAGTTTTGTTCTGTTGTATATAGGGTCACTGTGAGTCAGAACCAACTTGAAAACACCTAACAAAACAACATTTTTCAAGTTAACCCTTGGATATCTTGGGCCTGTCTGTAGCAAATTAAGAAGCTACCCTCAAAATCAAGATTAGAAACCAATTCCCTTCTCCTGCCACCTGCTGGTAAACACCCAGGGAAGGCAAACTCTGTTAGAGGTGGATACTATTCCTGCCCAACAAAGATAATCATGAAGAGTATTACAAAGTAATTATTAATTACTTTCATGTTATGACTGCTTCCCACACTAGAGAGAATAACTAACAATACATTTATATAGCATCTTACACCTTGTAAAGTACATCCAGATAGTATCTCCTTTGATCCTATTATCTAGAAGTCTAAATATTGTTACTGCCATACAGGTAGTTAATAACATGCATCAGAGGGTCTCAAAAGTCTCCAAAATATACATTTCAAGAGCAATTAGAAGGAAATTTTGTAGCTTAAACTATTTATCAGTCTTACATAGCTGAGTGTTTTTATACTCTTTGGCAGTAAGGCATTGTTTTGACGACGAATTCTATAGTCTTCATTTTAAAAAGAAAAGAATTGTCTAGAAAGTTTCTACTTGAAATATGGTAAGGTAAGTCATTGTGTGGTCAAGTGAAAACTCACAGGCTTCACGTTAGAGGACTTGTGTTCTTATGCACATCCTTCACGTTGGCAGCTAGGTGGCCTTGAACAAGGTGATCAGCTTGGTGCTCTCCAACATGGTGATCTCAAACTTGCTGATCAACAAGGTGATCAGCTGTAGGATTCCTGCATCTATCTCTCAAGTGGTTATGGTCTTGGAGGGTTAGATAGGCATTATTATTATCCTTCAAACTCATCCCACCAATTTGCTTCCATTCACATATGATGCCCTTAGAACTGGTAGCAGAGTTTGTGGAGTCAGCAGGAAGTGCTGCACAACACAGGACTTGTGTTTAAGAGGCAGAGTCACTCTTAGCCTAATGCCACCTTCTCAGCAGTTGCTTTATCCCAGCCTTTAATATTCACTCGAGATAGGAAGAGCTTATTCTCTCTTGTCCAGCAGCTTATTTTCTTTAATTGATTTTGGCAATCTTATTCTATGCTCTGGGAAATTAGACATGTAAAATAAAGTTGCTCAACTAGAATGACATTTTTTGTTCTGCATACTTTTAGAATAAAATTATTGATTGTAGGCTTACACGCACCAGAAACAAAAAAAAAAAGGCTAAATATTCAACAACAAACTCAGAAGATATTTGTCCATTCTGTAAGGGCAGAGGTCATGCCTGACTTCTGTACTCCATACCTGATGCTTAGCATGATGCCTCAACTTAGTAGACACTAAGATATTCATTGAATAAATGAAATGAAGGACTGTTAATAGGCTCCCCTGGGCCAGTTACTGGTGAGAACTTACTGCTACCTCCTGTCAAAAGAAAAAAAAAGTTATGTCTAATATGGAGACAAGATCAGGACCTAAAAATTCTTCCTGGTCCTTTTCTATTTTTCCTGAGGTGATATCTTCAGAGGATGTGGCCAGGAAATTTCTCTTGCTTATTGCAGGGTTTAGGAGTCCCTCGGTGCACAAGCGGTTAAGCACTTCACTATTAACCGGAAGGTTGTAGGTTTGAATCCACCAGAGGTGCCTTGGAAAAAAGAACTGGTGATCTACTTCCAAAAGGTCACAGCCATTGAAAACCCTATGGAGCAGTTCTACTCTGAAACACATGGGGTGGCCATGAGTCAGAGTCAACTCAACAGCAACTTTTTTTTTTTTTTAATTATAGGGTTTATAAAAAAAAAAAAAAGGTTTACAAAAAACCAAAAAAATGTAATAGGCAATGTAAATTCCCTGGCATCTTCTTCTGGGAGTGTTACCTCAGGGAAAACTCGTGCATACCAACAATTGTGAAGGTGGAACAGGATCAAGCAACATTTTGTTCTGTTGTACATGGGATTGCCATGAGCTGGAGCTGACTTGACTACAACTAACAACAATAACAATTACAGGGTTTGGCCTCAAATCTCAGTAGGTATCCTGCCAAGATGAGGTAGCAAGCTGCTTCTGCCTAAATAGAGGCAGGCGTAGGCACTCTGTCTCATGCTACAGTCACTTTGGTCCCACTTGTTCCAGGCTGGCATTCTAAGGGAAACGGTTTTTTGAGAGAAGGTGGAGCCAACCCCTGAACTAAATTATAGTACCAACCCTGTGGAAAGGAAAATCTCAAAAGTGGGTCAAGGAAAAAAAAAACCTGTTGCTGTCTAGTCAATTCCGACTCGTAGCAACACTATAGAACAGAGTAGAACTGCCCCATAGAGTTTCCAAGGAGCAGCTGGTAGATTCAAACTGCCAACCTTTTGGTTAACAGCCGAAGCTCTTAACAACCATGCTGCCAGGGCTCCAGGGTCAAGCAACAGAAGATCCCAAATGAGAGAACCTAAAAGGACATTTCACAATAACGCTAATTCTTTTTTTCTTAATTGGGTTTTAGATGAAGGTTTACAGATGAAATTAGTTTCTCATTAAACAACTAATACACACTGTTTTGTTCCATTGGTTGCCACTCCCATGACATGTCAACACTCTCCACTTCTTGACTTTGTGTTCCTTGTTACCATCTTTCCTGTCCCCTCCTGCTTTCTTATCCTTGCCCCAGGGTCGGTGTGCACATTTAGTCTCATTTTGTTTTATGGGACTGTCTAATCTTTGGCTGAAGGGTGAACCTCAGGAGTGATTCAGTACTGAGTTAAAAGAGGAATCCAGGGGCCATACTCTTGGGGTTTCTCCAGTCTCTGTCAGACCAGTAAATCTGGAAATTTTTTTTGTTTGTTTTTGTGAGTTAGAATTTCGTTCTACATTTTCCTCTATCTCTGTCTGGGACCCTCTATTGTGATTCCTGTCAGAGCTGTCAGTGGCGGTAGCCGGGCACCATACAGTTGTGCTGGACTCAGTCTGGTAGAGGCTGTGGTACTTGTGGTCCATTAGTCCTTTTGACTAATCTTTCCCTTGTGTCTTTGGTTTTCTTCATTCTCTCTTGCTCCAGGTGGGGTGAGACCAGTGAAGTATCTTAGATGGCTACTCACAAGCTTTTAAGACCCCAGATGCTACTCACCAAAGTAGAGTGTAGAACATTTTCTTTATAAACTGTGTTATGCCAATTAAGCTAGATGTCCCCCTGAGACCATGGTCCTCAGCCTTCGGCCTAGTAATCTGGTCCCTAAGGGAGTTTGGATGTGTCTATGGAGCTTCCATGACCTTACCTTGTAAAATTTGTGCTGCCTTCCCCAATTTTTTATACTGTCTTACCCTTCACCGAAGTTACCACTTATCTATTGTCTATTTAGGGTTTTTCCCTCTACAACCCTCCCTCCATCATAACCATCAAAGATTGTTTCTTTTTGTGTGTAAGCCTTTTCATGAGGTTTTATAATAGTGGTATTTTACAATATTTGTCCTTTTATGATTGACTTATTTCACCCAGCATAATGCCCTCCAGGTTCATTCATGTTGTGAGATGCTTTGCAGAATCATCATTGTTCTTTATCATTATTCCATTGTGTGTATGTACCATAATTTGTTTATCCATTCTTCTGTTAATGGGCATCTAGGTTGTTTCCATCTTTTTGCTATTGTGAACAATGCTACAATGAGCATGGGTATGTGTATGTCTATTCGTGTGACGGCCCTTATTTCTCTAGAATATATTCCCAGGAGTGGGATTGCTGGATCATATGGTATTTCTGTTTCTAGCTTTTTAAGGAAGCACCGTATCATTTTCCAAAATGGTTGTACCATTTTGCATTCTAACCAGCAGTGCGTAAGAGTTCCAATCTCCCCACAGTCTCTCCAACATTTGTTATTTTCGGTTTTGTTTTTTTTTTTACCAGTAAGGTCGGGGTGAGCTGGTATCTCATTGTGGTTTTGATTTGAATTTCTCTAATGGATAGTGATTGCGAGTATTTTCTCGTGTATCTGTTAGCCACCTAAATGTCTTCTTTGGTTAAGTGTCTGTTCATATCTTTGTCCATTTTTTAATTGGGTTATTTGTTTTTTTTTTGTCATAGAGGTATTGGATTTTTCTGTAGATTTTAGAGATTAGATCTTTG
The DNA here is from genome assembly GCF_030014295.1 of Loxodonta africana. Classification (NCBI taxonomy): domain Eukaryota; kingdom Metazoa; phylum Chordata; class Mammalia; order Proboscidea; family Elephantidae; genus Loxodonta; species Loxodonta africana. The sequence goes on from NC_087358.1 coordinate 67,898,431, forward strand.
TCAGATTTGTCGTGGCCAAATTTTTTTTTTTTTCCCCAGTCTGTAGTTCTTTTACTCTTTTGGTAAAGTCTTTTGATGAGCCTAAGGGCTTACTTTTTAGAAGATACCAGTTATCTATCTTCTGGTGTTTGTGTATTGTTAGTTATGGTTTTTGTCCTGTTCATGCTATGTATTAGGGCCTGAAGTGTGTGTCCTTCTATGATCTTTTTTGTTTTGGCTTTCATATTTAGGTCTTTGATCCATTTTGAATTAGTTTTTGTGTAATACTAATTCTTTTAATCTCTGCAATCATCACAAGAAAAGCACCACTCTAGCTGCATAATATATGTCCATGCTCTTGGCCCAGACCAAACCTCCTAATCCCTAAAAAGTGGGACAAAGTTATGGTTATTAACCCAGCAGTTAAAGAGTGAACTGAAACCTATCATTCAGCTCTTAGAAGAAATCAGAAACAACCTAGGCATTAATTAACTTTATTCTGGAGAAGAAAGCATTGCCTTCAGATGATTGATTCAGCCAAATGTTGCTTGGGATATAGGTTCTAAGGATTGCCCTAAGATTGGGATCCTCCCCAAGAGAAGTAATTGTCAGATCCCCCTGCTCAAGACAAATCTGTGACAGGTCTGTGGCTTTATGAAAAGAAAGATCTTTGATTTCCAATTCAAAATGGATTCTGAAACTGTGGTTGTGATTTTTAGGGGTTGCCAGAGAATATAACAGAGGGAAGATACTTATGCACATAATGAAAGTTAAAATTCAGTGTGGGAGGTATCATGGAAAGGAGAGGGGTTCCCTAAGTTCAGTTCTAGTCATTGAGAAGTGCTGCATCTCTGTATGAATAGATATGAAGGGAGCAAGGAAAGAGAAAGATAGACTTAGAAACTGGGGTTTAGTAGATGCATATTTGCATATTTGGAAAAAAGGAGATATGAAGCTTGAAAGGAAAGGAGGGAATAGGAAGTAAATGAACAAATTTAAAAAAAAAAAAAAAAACCTGCTTTTGATTTTTTTCTTTCATCTCAAGAAAATTCTCAAAGCTCAAACCTCCAATCAGCGGCTTCAGAAATACTTGGGATTTTTGTTTTCCATAAGTGCAAATCTATAAATCCCAACCAGACCTATTGAATTAAGATATGTGGGTAGTGTCCAGGAATCCACATTTGAACAAGGCTTTGATGGTGTTTCTGCATGCTAAAATTTGAGAGCCCTTGACATTACCAAATCTCTAAGCCAAAACTCACTGTCATCGAGTTGATTGGGACTCATAGTGATTTTGTAGGGCAGAGTGGAACTGCCCAAAAGGGGTGTCCAGGGCTGTAAATCTTTATGGAAGCTGACTGCTACGTCTCTCTCCCACAGAGCAGCTGATGGGTTTGAACTGCTGACCTTTCAGTTACAGCCGAGTGCTTTAACCACTGCATCACCAGTGCTTCTTTGTTAATGTATCTAGAGTTACTGTAATGTGCTCCACTTAACCAAAACCCTTTGAACTGCTGTTTTAAACCCAAGAGTACATCTTTGATTAACTGGAACTTAAAAAACTCAATGCTCCTGTATAGAAAGGCTAGAAAAGTTTCTAGTCTACATTCGAAGCAGTGTGTTCACTGCCAGCAAAAGAGGAGCAAATTGATTCAACTCTGGAGCAGGAAGTCCACCCTCTGAGTTTCTCTTTACTACAACTTTAGCTGGGCTTGCAGCCATCTTTGTAAGACCTGGCATGGATATTCTTGCTCAGGATTTCTTCATTAATCTTCAAATAAGTCCTGGACATGTTCAATATGGAACCTGCCCTTGAAAAACTGAAGAGATCCTTCAAAAGGCTGCATTGTTTTCACTTATATAAGGTAACTATATAGCAGACAGGACCTATTTTGAAGCATGAGACTGTGCCAAACCAAAAACCTGTTGCCATCCAGTCCATTCCAACTCGTAGAAACCTGCCTCCATCACCAATGCATTCTGGGGGCTCAGGAGGCCCTGCATCCTCTGAGCACTCGCTCCTCATTTGTAAACGTGGATGGAGATTTAATGACTGCCAAGTCCCTCAAACACAAACAAAATGATTTTTTTCTGTAAACTTTTAAAATTAATTTATTAGTTCTGATAAAAATCATTTGCCAAGGAGTCAACTCCAGTTCATGGTGACCTCATGTGTGTCAGAGTAGAACCATGGCTTTTTAATGGCTGGTTTTTCAGAAGTAAATAGCCAGGCATTTCTCCCCAGGTGCTCCTGGGTGGACTCAAACTGCCAACCTTTTGGTTAGCAGCCAAGCAAATTAACCATTTGCACCATTCAGGAACTCCATTAGTCCTGATAGAAAAATACTGATTCCCATATATTTCAAAGTTCAAAAATAGCACTGAGGGCGGGGCCAAGATGGCGGACTAGGTGGATGCTACCGCGGATCCCTCTTGCAACAAAGACTCGGAAAAACAAGTGAATCGATCACATACATAACAATCTACAAACTCTGAACAACAAGCACAGACTTAGAGACGGAAAACGAACAAATACAGGCAGACAGCGACTGTTTTCAGAACTGGGAGCCAGCGTACCAGGCAGGTGACCTTTGCAGCCCGATCTCGGGCAGAGCCCAGGGGGGCAGATGGCACAGACAAGGGGCCCAGCCCTACCCCCCCGAACCCATCCCGGGAGAGAGTCTAGCTAGTTGGCGCGGGCGGCGTAGCGGCGCAGCCGGAGGGACAAGCACCCGGGAGGCAGTGACTGATCTTGGAGCAGGGAGAGCAGCGTCCCAGCCGGGGAGCCGTCCCGCAGGGAATTTGGCGAGAAGCGGGCAGGGCGCGAGCAGGGGGGTCAGCTATATTTCCCTAAAGCGACCCTGGGGCGGGGCCCACACTTTCGTGCGGGGGGACGCCCACCCAGCTCGCGCGTGTGGCGCTGAGCACCAGAGGGAGAAGTCCCCAGGAGGAAGTGACTAGTCTTGGAGCGGGGAGAGCAGCGTCCCAGCCGGGGAGCCACCCCGCCAGGAGTTTGGCGAGAAGCGGGCGGGGCGCGAGGGGGGGGTCAGCTATATTTCCCTAAAGCGACACCGGGGCGGGGCCCACACTTTCGTGCGGGGGGACGCCCACCCAGTTCACGCGTGTGGCGCGGCGCACCGGAGGGAGAAGTCCCCAGGAGGAAACGATCGGTCTTGGAGCGGGGAGAGCAGCGTCCCAGCCAGGGAGCTGTCCCGCTGGGATCTTGGCGAAAGCGGGGGGGCATGAGCGCGGGGTCCAATTATATTCTCCTGAATAGACCCTGGGGGCGGGCCGACCCGTTCGTGCAGGAGACGCCCACACACTTTGCACGAGCAGTGCCGCGCACCGGAGGGAGAAGTCTCCGGGAGGAAGTGACTGGTCTCGGAGTGGGGAGAGTAGTCTCCCAACCGGGGAGCCGTCCCGCCTGGATTTTGGCGAATGGGGGCAGAGCGTGAACGTGGTGATCAGCTCTATATTCTGTGGTGCTACACTCTTAGCTCTCTGATCCCTCCCCCACCCTCCCCAGGGGGCTCCATTAACATCCAAATACCCGGAGCCAGAGGGAGAATTCAGATAGGGATTTGACTGCATTTTTTTAGCTGATTACCTGGAAAATCTAGTTTCCCAGTGATGGCTCAGAGACAGCAGTCCATATCAAACCACATAAAGAAACAGACCATGACAGCTTCTCCAACCCCCCAAACAAAAGAATCAAAATCTTTCCCAAATGAAGATACAATCCTGGAATTATCAGATACAGAATATAAAAAACTAATTTACAGAATGCTTCAAGACATCACAAATGAAATTAGGATAAATGCAGAAAAAGCCAAGGAACACACTGATAAAACTGTTGAAGAACTCAAAAAGATTATTCAAGAACATAGTGGAAAAATTAATAAGTTGCAAGAGTCCATAGAGAGACAGCATGTAGAAATCCAAAAGATGAACAATAAAATTACAGAATTTGACAACGCAATAGAAAGTCAGAGGAGCAGACTCGAGCAATTAGAATGTAGACTAGGACTTCTGGAGGACCAGGGAATCAACACCAACATAGCTGAAAAAAAATCAGATAAAAGAATTAAAAAAAATGAAGAAACCCTAAGAATCATGTGGGACTCTATCAAGAAGGATAACTTGCGAGTGATTGGAGTCCCAGAACAGGGAGGGGGGACAGAAAACACAGAGAAAATAGTTGAAGAACTCCTGACACAAAACTTCCCTGACATCGTGAAAGACGAAAGGATATCTATCCAAGATGCTCTTCGAACCCCATTTAAGATTGATCCAAAAAGAAAAACACCAAGACATATTATCATCAAACTCGTCAAAACCAAAGACAAACAGAAAATTTTAAAAGCAGCCAGGAAGAAAAGAAAGGTTTCCTTCAAGGGAGAATCAATAAGAATAAGTTCAGACTACTCAGCAGAAACCATGCAGGCAAGAAGGGAATGGGACGACGTATAGAGAGCAGTGAACAAGAAAAACTGCCAACCAAGGATCATATATCCAGCAAAACTCTCTCTGAAATATGAAGGTGAAATTAAGATATTTACAGATAAACACAAGTTTAGAGAATTTGCAAAAACTAAACCAAGACTGCAAGAAATGCTAAAGGAGATTTTTTGGCCTGATGACCAATAATATCAGGTACCAGCACAATACAAGGTCACAAAACAGAACGCCCTGATATCAACGCAACTCAAATAGGGAAAGCACAAAAACAAACAAATTAAGACTATTTCTAAAAAATAAATAAATAAACAGAATAATACACATAACTGGAAATCAATAGATAAACGATCACAATAATCAAAAAGAGGGACTAAATATATGAGGCATTGAACTGCCAGATGGAGAGTGATACAAGGCGATATACAAGGATACAAGTTAGGTTTTTACTTAGAAAAATAGGGGTAAATAATAAGGTAACCACAAAAAGGAATATCAATTCCATAACTCAAGATAAAAGCCAAGAAAAACGTAACGACTCAACAAACACAAAGTTAAACATTATGAAAACGAGGATCTCACAAGCTACTAAGAAAAACATCTCAGCACAAAAAAGCATGTGGAAAAATGAAATGGCCAACAACACACATGAAAAGGCATCAAAATGACAGCACTAAAAACTTATCTATCTATAATTACGCTGAATTTAAATGGACTAAATGCACCAATAAAGAGACAGAGAGTCACGGACTGGGTAAAGAAACACGATCCATCTATATGCTGCCTACAAGAGACACACCTTAGACTTAGAGACACAAACAAACTAAAACTCAAAGGATGGAAAAAAATATATCAAGCAAACAATAAGCAAAAAAGAGCAGGAGTAGCAATATTAATTTCTGACAAAATACACTTTAGACTTAAATCCGCCACCAAGGACAAAGAAGGACACTATATAATGATAAAAGGGACAATTGATCAGGAAGACACAACCATATTAAATATTTACGCACCCAATGACAGGGCTGCAAGATACATAAATCAAATTTTAACAGAATTGAAAAGTGAGATAGACACCTCCACATTTATAGTAGGAGACTTCAACACACCACTTTTGGAGAAGGACAGGACATCCAGTAAGAAGCTCAACAGAGACACGGAAGACCTCATTACAACAATCAACCAATTTGACCTCATTGACTTATACAGAACTCTCCACCCAACTGCTGCAAAGTATACTTTTTTTTCTAGTGCGCATGGAACATTCTCTAGAATAGATCACACATTAGGTCATAAAACAAACCTTTGCAGAGTCCAAAACATCGAAATATTACAAAGCATCTTCTCAGACCACAAGGCAATGAAGCTAGAAATCAATAACAGAAAAACTAGGGAAAAGAAATCAAATACTTGGAAAATGAACAATACCCTCCTGAAAAAAGACTGGGTTATAGAAGACATCAAGGAAGGAATAAGGAAATTCTTAGAAAGCAACGAGAATGAAAACACTTCCTATCAAAACCTCTGGGACACAGCAAAAGCAGTGCTCAGAGGCCAATTTATATCGATAAATGCACACATACAAAAAGAAGAAAGAGCCAAAATCAGAGAACTGTCCCGACAACTTAAACAAATACAAAGTGAGCAACAAAAGAACCCATCAGGCACCAGAAGAAAACAAATAATAAAAATTAGAGCTAAACTAAATGAATTAGAGAACAGAAAAACAATCGAAAGAATTAACAAAGCCAAAAGCTGGTTCTTTGAAAAAATTAACAAAATTGATAAACCACTGGCTAGACTGACTAAAGAAAAACAGGAAAGGAAACAAATAACCCGAATAAGAAACGAGAAGGACCACATCACAACAGAGCCAAATGAAATTAAAAGAATCATTTCAGATTACTACATAAAATTATACTCTAACAAATTTGAAAACCTAGAAGAAATGGATAAATTCTTGGAACAATACTACCTACCTAAACCAACACATTCAGGAGTAGAACAACTAAATAGACGCATAACAAAAAAAGAGATTGAAACGGTAATCAAAAAACTTCCAACAAAAAAAAGTCCTGGCCCAGACGGCTTCACTGCAGAGTTCTACCAAACCTTCAGAGAAGACTTAACACCATTACTATTGAAGGTATTTCAAAGCATAGAAAAAGACGGAATACTACCCAACTCATTCTATGAGGCTACCATCTCCCTGATACCAAAACCAGGTAAAGATATTACAAAAAAAGAAAATTTTAGACCTATATCCCTCATGAACATAGATGCAAAAATCCTCAACAAAATTCTAGCCAATAGAATCCAACAACACATCAAAAAAATAATTCACCATGATCAAGTGGGATTTATACCAGGTATGCAAGGCTGGTTTAATACCAGAAAAACCATTAATGTAATCCATCACATAAATAAAACAAAAGATAAAAAGCACATGATCTTATCAATAGATGCAGAAAAGGCATTTGACAAAGTTCAACACCCATTTATGATAAAAAGCCTTACCAAAATAGGAATTGAAGGAAAATTCCTCAACATAATAAAGGGCATCTATGCAAAGCCAACAGCCAATATCACTCTAAATGGAGAAAACATGAAAGAATTTCCCTTGAGAACGGGAACCAGACAAGGATGCCCTTTATCACCGCTCTTATTCAACATCGTACTTGAAGTCCTAGCCAGGGCAATTAGGCTAGACAAAGAAATAAAGGGTATCCGGATTGGCAAGGAGGAAGTAAAGTTATCACTATTTGCAGATGACATGATCTTATACACAGAAAACCCTAAGGAATCCTCCAGAAAACTACTGAAACTTAAAGAAGAGTTTGGCAGAGTCCCAGGTTATAAAATAAACATACAAAAATCACTTGGATTCCTCTACATCAACAAAAAGAACACCGAAGAGGAAATAACCAAATCAATACCATTCACAGTAGCCCCCAAGAAGATAAAATACTTAGGAATAAATCTTACCAAGGATGTAAAAGACCTATACAAAGAAAACTATAAAACTCTGCTACAAAAAATTCAAAAGGACATACTTAAGTGGAAAAACATACCCTGCTCATGGATAGGAAGACCTAACATAGTAAAAATGTCTATTCTACCAAAAGCCATCTATACATTTAACGCACTTCCAATCCAAATACCAACGTCACATGTTAAGGGGATAGAGAAACAAATCACTAATTTCATATGGAAGGGAAAGAACCCCCAGATAAGCAAAGCATTACTGAAAAAGAAGAAGAAAGTGGGAGGCCTCACTCTACCTGATTTCAGAACCTATTATACAGCTATAGTAGTCAAAACAGCCTGGTACTGGTACAACAACAGGCACATAGACCAATGGAACAGAATTGAGAACCCAGATATAAATCCATCCACGTATGAACAGCTGATATTTGACAAAGGACCAGTGTCAGTCAATTGGGGAAATGATAGTCTTTTTAACAAATGGTGCTGGCATACCTGGATATCCATTTGCAAAAGAATGAAACAGGACCCATACCTCACACCATGCACAAAAACTAACTCCAAGTGGATCAAAGACCTAAACATAAAGACTAAAACGATAAAGATCATGGAAGAAAAAATAGGATCAACCCTAGGAGCCCTAATACAAGGCATAAACAGAATACAAAACATTGCCAAAATTGATGAAGAGAAACCAGATAACTGGGAGCTCCTAAAAATCGAACACCTATGCTCATCTAAAGACTTCACCAAAAGAGTAAAAAGACCACCTACAGACTGGGAAAGAATATTCAGCTATGACGTCTCAGACCAGCGCCTGATCTCTAAAATCTACATGATTCTGTCAAAACTCAACCACAAAAGGACAAACAACCCAATCAAGAAGTGGGCAAAGGATATGAACACACATTTCACTAAAGAAGATATTCAGGCAGCTAACAGATACATGAGAAAATGCTCCCGATCATTAACCATTAGAGAAATGCAAATTAAAACTACGATGAGATTCCATCTCACACCAACTAGACTGGCATTAATCCAAAAAACACAAAATAATAAATGTTGGAGAGGCTGCGGAGAGATTGGAACTCTCACACACTGCTGGTGGGATTGTAAAATGGTACAACCACTTTGGAAATCCATCTGGCGTTATCTTAAACAGTTAGAAATAGAACTACCATACAACCCAGAAATCCCACTCCTCGGAATATACCCTAGAGATACAAGAGCCTTCACACAAACAGATATATGCACACCCATGTTTATTGCAGCTCTATTTACAATAGCAAAAAGCTGGAAGCAACCAAGATGTCCGTCAACGGATGAATGGGTAAATAAATTGTGGTATATTCACACAATGGAATACTACGCATCGATAAAGAACAGTGACGAATCTCTGAAACATTTCATAACATGGAGGAACCTGGAAGGCATTATGCTGAGCCAAATGAGTCAGTTGCAAAAGGACAAATATTGTATAAGACCACTATTATAAGATCTTGAGAAATAGAAAAAACGGAGAAGAACACATACTTTTGTGGTTACAAAGGGGGGAGCGAGGGAGGGACGGAGAGGGCTTTTTATTGATCAATCTGTAGATAAGAACTGCTTTAGGTGAAGAGAAAGACAACACACAATACAAGGAAGGTCAGCCTAATTGGACTGGACTAAAAGCAAAGAGGTTTCCAGGATAAAATGAAAGCTTCAAAGGTCAGCGGAGCAGGGGCTGGGGTCTGGGGAACTTGGTTTGAGGGGACTTCTAAGTCAATGGGCAAAATAATTCTATTATGAAAACATTCTGCATCCCACTTTGAATTGTGGCGCCTGGGGTCCTAAATGCCAACAAGCGGCCATCTAAGATACATCAATTGGTCTCAACCCACCTGGAGCAAAGGCAAAGGAAGAACACCAAGGTCACACGACAACTAAGAACCCAAGAGACAGAAAGGGCCACATGAACCAGAGACCTACATTATCCTGAGACCAGAAGAACTAGTTGGTGCCCGGCCACAATCGATGTCTGCCCTGACAGGGAGCACAACAGACAACTCCTGAGGGAGCGGGAGACCAATGGGATGCAGACCCCAAATTCTCATTAAAAGACCACACCTAATGGTATGATTGCGACTAGAGGAATCCCAGAGACAATGCTCCCCAGAACTTCTGATGGCACAGGACAGGAACCATCCCCGAAGACAACTCATCAGGCATGAAAAGGACTGGTCAGCGGGGGGGGAGAGAGAAGCTGATGAAGAGTGAGCTAATTAAATCAGGTGGACACTGGAGAGTGTGTTGGCAACTCTTGACTGGAGGGGGGATGGGAAGATAGAGAGAGAGGGAAGATGGCAAAATTGGCACGGAACGAGAGACTGAAAGGGCTGACTCAATAGGGGGAGAGCAAGTGGGAGAAGGGAGTAAGATGTATGTAAACCTACATGTGACAGACTGATTGGAATGGTAAATGTTCACTTGAAGCTTAATAAACATTAATTAAAAAAAAATAGCACTGAAAATGCATATTGCAATGTGTTTAGCCTGTATTTAAAACATAGATAGTGCAAAGCATTTTGATGACCTTTAAAGTTTGGAGTTCTGAGCACTTTGATGGTCTAAATGCAGATCGATGTCTTTTGAGAGACATGAGTTGCTAAGAGTGCACTGTGTGAAAACAAAACATCAGTAAAAGAACATTTGAAGAGCAATGTCATTTCAGGAAGAGAGGCTTCATCTCAACTCTTAGTTTATTAAAACATCTTAAAGCATATTTGTTTCAACATTAATACCTATAAAAATTATTTACTAATTACTATTTGATGCTTTAGTTTGTGTGCTTTATATTATTCTAAAAATTTAGATTTTCTATCCCAAACACCCCACAATTTCTTTTGCCAACAGCATTTTAGAAACTCACAATATCCTATTTTATGATCATATCTCTTCTAAGCTATCTCTACACTTTTTAAAAAGATAAGATGACTAGGTGACAAGGTATGTATCTCAGATACTTAATTATCTGGAACAAACTATCCATTATAAACTCTCCTGTAGGATCTGAGGATTGAAAGAACCCAGTCCAGAAGATCATTCATTCTCTTGCCATAAGCTCCACTGAGCAGTCCTAAAACACGTGCAGAGATTTAACATGAAGATGTTAAATGGCTTAGAATTTCTTCATTATCTAGAATTCTCCCCAAGATCCCACCCAACTTCCACAAAGGTGATTAAGCCTTGAATTCCTTTCATTGTTGGTTTGAATAGTTTTCTGAGGGCCATGCAAACACCAGAAAGTGCTTCAATCCTGAAAGCAAGAAACCAGTGGCCTTCAATTTAAAACTTGACTTTTTATATGCATTTAAAAATAATGACCATAATGTCTGCGAAACAACAGAAGTCCTGCAGAATGCCAATCTCATATAAATTTAAATTTATTGTGCTTTCTTTAAAAAAAATCCTCAAAATTTCAAACTAAACCTTTCTTTCTCTAAAAATGTCTAGAAAAGCAAAACTAGCACTCTGCAAATGTTTCCCCCAGCAAAACTGATTCCACCCCAAACTTCCTTTTTTGAAAGCAGGAGGAGGACCAATGATCAGGACTTTTGCAGCTGTATCATTAGCAGCTCGTTTTTTAATGCCCATAAGTACAGAGTTACTGAAAATCTTCCCTCTTAGATTGTGAAGGGACTTGAGTTTTAATTTGCACCTGTACCTATTTCAATAAAGCAATCACCCTCAAATTAGACCATACCAAACTAGATTGTACTGGTAGGTGGGACTTAGTGTGCACAATACGTTGTCTAACTGCCAGCCACTCTCTCTGGCAACTCTGCCCCATGTGGCCAGTGTGCAGCAGGTCACATGGTCAAAGAGGAGAATGCAAGGGAAACAAACACGTTATGGTATTATGATCAATGGTCAAACACATTATTTTTCTCTGTATTGTGAGCCAGGTAGCTGTACTACAGTGAACTGGTTATTGGATATAATTTTAAAGGACCTGAGATCAAATTCCTAGTCTGTAACATTAAGGTTGTGTGACTTTAAGATGGTCACTTAACTTCTCTGAGGCTATTTCTCCATCTATTAAAACTGAGCATTGTCTTAGGGTAAAATCATCACAAAGTTATGATAAAGCATAAAGAAAGACTTTATTCAGCATATGTTCTAAGAGGCAAAAGTGGGAAACAGACAAGTATGCTGCCAACACCATGTCTGCCTGAGTCCATGGAATATTACAGAGTCATAAGTATATGTTAACATTACCAATGGGTAAAATCATTAAAAGTTTCACTTTTTCGGGGGGCAGAGCCAAGATGGTGGAATAGACAGACGCATCCGGCGAGCCCTCTTTACAACGAAGACCCAAAAAACCAAGTGAAATGAGTATATTTGTGACAAGCTCAGAGCCCTGAGCTTCAAAGGCAAGCTTAGAAAACGAACTGAGGGGCAGGGGGAGGAAGAGACCATTCAGAAGTGGAGAGGAGTGCACCATTCCGGAGCCATGGTGGTGGCGGGATGGTACAAGCATTTGACCACAGTTTCCTCAGGGAGAAGCAGCCAGCCACACAGCCCACTCACGCCTCCAGAACCTGAGAAGAACAGCGCTCTCGGCAAAAGCTAAGTACTCGCATATATTTTAATGCGACCCCCACCCACAAACCAGCTTCAGCGGCTGAATTCCCTGGGCCTGAGATAGGCCCTGTTGAGCACCTAGAGCTATCCCCCAGCCTTGGGGAAGTAAAAAATTTGCATTTGGGGGGAAAGATGATTTGCTAGCTCCACTAACCAGGGGAGCTCAGGACAGAAGAATCTCTGGTCCGGGCATAAACCATCCGTGAACTTTGAGCACCTTTCCCTTCTGCATGGACCTGTGTGGGCCTATTTCAGGAGAATAGGCCCTTGTTGGCAGACTCCAACCATTTCAACTGTGCAGTGCAGAGGTGGGTGTTTGACGTTTGACATTGCTTTGCCTATCAAACAAGGTTCTCACCTACCCACATCAGGGACCTAAGAACTGGTAGCTCCACTCAGGTCACCCAGCCACCTGTGACAGGGATCCAAAGATAACTGGTACCTCCCAGTCCTTGTAACCAAAAACTTTGGGTGCCCATGGTCCCTCTGCAGAACCCACCCACCCGCGTGCTCTAGGGAACAGGGACGTGTTTTCCTCAGAGACACTGGGGGGGTTGGTTCTCAGCCCCTGCTTGTTCAGACTGTGACTTCTGCTGCAATCAGATACTGGTATATACGCCAATCACCCCTGCCCCTCTAAGACTGTGGGACAGAGCCTGTACCACACATTTGATGATCAGCTACCTGGAAACCTGAGTTGAATTCATACAAGAAAACTGAATGGACTTCTAGATTGGTTAACCTGATAACAGCTCTAGCTATCTGGGGACAGGACATCAGAGCTCCAAAGGTGAAAATAATCAAGCTAGCTCACTCAAGCAACCCATAGGGGTATACCAAAACAAAATAAAGCAAGAAGCTATGACAGAGTAAGCAAGCATAAACTAATACAATAACGTAGAGATGGCTCAGAGACAACAGTCAATATCAAGTCATAAAGAAACAGACCATGATCACCTGAACAGGCTCTCAAAACAAAGACTCCAGGGGTCTTCTAGATGAAAGTGCCTTCTTGGAATTACCAGATGCAGAATACAAAACTTTAATATACAGAACCCTTCAAGACATCAGGAAGGAAATGAGGCAATATGCAGAACGAGCCAAGGAACACACAGATAAAGCAATTGAAGAAATTAGAAAGATTATTCAGGAATATAATGAAAAGTTTAATAAGCTGGAAAAATCCATAGACAGACAGCAATCAGAAATTCAGAAGATTAACAATAAAATTACAGAAGTAGATAACTCAATAGAAAGTCAGAGGAGAAGAATTGAGCAAGTAGAAGCTAGTATTTCTGAACTCAAAGATAAATTACTTGGCAGTAATATATTTGAAGAAAGATCAGGTAAAAGACTTTTAAAAAATGAAAAAAACTTAAGAATCATGTGGGACTCTATCAAGAGAAATAATCTACGAGTGATTGGAGTACCAGAACAAGGAGGGATAACAGAAAATACAGAAAGAATTGTTGAAGATTTTTTGGCAGAAAACTTCCCTGATATTGTGAAAGATGAGAACTTATCTATCCAAGATGTTCATCGAACTCCACATAAGGTAGATGTTAAAGAAAGTCACCAAGATATATTATAATCAAACTTGCCAAAATCAAAAAGAAAGAAAGAATTATAAGAGCAGCGAGGGATAAATGAAAAGTCACCTACAGAGGAGAACCAATAAGTATAAGCTCAGACTACTTGGCAGAAACCATGCAGGCAAGAAGGCAATGGGATGACATATTTAAAAAATTGAAGGAAAAAAATTGCCTGCCAAGAATCATATATCCAGCAAAACTGTCTCTTAAACATGGAGGTGAAATTAAGACAAATCCAGATAAACACAAGTTTAGGGAATTTGTTAAAATCAAAACAAAACTACAAGAAATACTAAAGGGAGTTCTTTGGTTAGAAAATCAATAATATCAGGTATCAACCCAAGACTAGAACACTGGGCAGAGCAATCAGAAGTCAACCCAGACAGGGAAATCCAAAAAAACAAAGCAGGATTTTATATATATATATATATATATATATATATATATATATATATATATATATATATATATATATAAAAGCTCAAAAGAGAGTAACAGTGATGTTATTATATAAAAGAAGACAAAATTAGAATAATAAAGGGGGCCTAAGAAAAGTAACCATACACCTTTCATATGGAGAGGAAGATACGGCGATACAAAGAAATAAAAGTTAGGTTTAAATTTAGAAAAATAGGGGTAAATAATAAGATAACCACAAAGGAGACGAACTATCCTACTCATCAAAATAAAAGAAAAGAAAACAGTAGAGACTCAGCAGAGACAAAATCAACAACAACAAATATGAGGAAAGGACAATATATAGAGATAATCTGCTCATCACATAACATTAAGTGGGAAAAAGAAACTGTCAACAACACACAAAAAAGACATCAAAATGGTAGCACTAAATTCATACCTATCCATAATTACCCTGAATGTAAATGGACTAAATGCTCCAATAAAGAGTCAGGGAGTGGCCGAATGGATTAAAAAACAAGATCCGTCCATATGCTGCCTACAAGAGACACACCTTGGACTTAGAGACACAAACAAACTAAAACTCAAAGGTTGGAAAAATATATATCAAGCAAACAACAACCAAAAGAGCAGAGTGGCAATATTAATTTCTGACAAGATAGACTTTAAAGTTAAATCCATCATAAAGGATAAGGAAGAACACTATATAATAATTAAAGGAACAATACACCAAGAAGATATAACCATATTAAATATTTATGCACCCAATGACAGGGCTGCAAGATACATAAAGCAAACTCTATCAGCATTGAAAGGTGAGATAGACAGCTGCACAATAATAGTAGGAGACTTCAACACACCACTTTCGGTGAAGGACAGGACATCCAGAAAGAAGCTCAATAAAGACACAGAAGATCTAAGTGCCACAATCAACCAACTTGACCTCATAGACATATACAGAATATTGCACCCAACAGCAACCAAGTATACTTTCTTTTCTAGTGCACATGGAACATTCTCTAGAATAGACCACATATTAGGTCATAAAGCAAGCCTTAGCAGAATCCAAAACATTGAAATATTACAAAGCATCTTCTCTGACTATAAGGCCATAAAACTGGAAATCAATAACAGGAAAAGCAGGGAAAAGAAATCAAACACTTGGAAATTGAACAATACCCTGCTCAAAAAAGACTGGATTATAGAAAACATTAAGGATGGAATAAAGAAATTCATAGAATCCAATGAGAATGAAAACACCGCTTATCAGAACCTTTGGGACACAGCAAAAGCAGTGCTCAGAGGCCAATTTATATCAATAAATGCATACATCCGAAAAGAAGAAAGGACCAAAATCAAAGAATTATCCCTACAACTTGAACAAATAGAAAGAGAGCAACAAAAGTAGCCCACAGGTACCAGAAGAAAACAAATAATCAAAATTAGAGCTGAACTAAATGAAATAGAAACCAGAAAAGCAATTGAAAGAATTAACAAGACCAAAAGGTGTTTTTTTTTAAAAAATCAACAAAATTGATAAACCACTGACTAAACTGACAAAAAATAAAACAACACTTTTTTTTTTTAACTGACAAAAGAAAAGAGGAGAGGAAGCAAATAACCCAAACAAGAAATGAGAGGGGCAATATTACAACAGACCCAACTGAAATTAAAGGAATCATATCAGATTACTATGAAAACCTATACGCAAACAAATTTGAAAACCTGGAAGAAATGAATGATTTCCTAGAAACACACTACCTACCTAAACTAACACAAACAGAGGTAGAACTGAATAGACCCATAACAAAAGAAGATATTGAAAAGGTAATCAAAAAACTCCCAACAAAAAAAAGCCCTGGTCCAGATGGCTTCACTGCAGAGTTCTACCAAACTTTCAGAGAAGAGTTAACACCACTATTACTAAAGGTATTTCAGAGCATAGAAAAGGATGGAATACTACCAAACTCATTCTATGAAGCCACCATCTCCCTGATACCAAAGCCAGGTAAAGACACCACAAGAAAAGAAAATTATAGAGCTGTATCCATCATGAACGTAGATGCAAAATTCCTCCGCAGAATTCTGGCCAGTGGAGTTCACCAACATATCAAAAGGGCTATTCGCCATGACTGGGTGGGATTTGTGCCAGGTGTGCAGGGATGGTTCAACATTGGAAGGACAATTAATGTAATCCACCACATAAATAAAACAAAAGATAAGAATCACATGATTTTATCAATTGATGCAGAAAAGGCATTTGGCGAGGTTCAACACCCATTCATGATGGAGACTCTCAGCAAAATAGGAGTGGAGGGAGAATTCCTCAACATAGTGAAGGGCGTTTGTACAGCCAACATCACCCTAGGTGGAGAGAGCCTGAGGGCATTGGCACTGGGATCGGGAACCAGACAGGGATGCCCTTTGTCACCACTCTTGTTCAGCATTGTGTTTGGGATCCTAGCCAGAGCAATTAGTCTAGATAGAGAAAGGAGGGCATCCAGATTGGTGGGGAGGAAATGGAGGTGTCTCTATTTGCAGATGACATGATCTTATACACAGAAAACCCTAGGGAATCCTCCAGAAAACTGCTGGAACTGATAGAAGAGTTCAGCGGAGTATCGGGATACAGGGTGAACATGCAAGAATCGGTTGGGTTCCTCTGCACCAACAAGGGGAGCATTGAGGGGGAAATCACCAAATCAATGCCATTTGCAGTAGCCCCCAAGAAAATAAAATACTTAGGAATGAATCTGACACAAAGAAGACTACAGTAAACTTCTGCAGGAAACCCAAGGAGACTTACATAGGTGGGGAAACGTGCCTTGCTCATGGATAGGAAGACTTAACATTGTGAAAATGTCTATTCTACCAAAAGTGATCTATACATTTAATGCAGTTCCAATCCAAATCCCAACGGCATTCTTTAATGAGATGGAGAAACAAATCACCAACTTCATATGGAAGGGAAAGAGGCCCCGGATAAATAAGGCATTACTGAAAGGGAAGGACAAAGTGGGAGGCCTTACTTTACCTGATTTTAGAACCTGTTGTACGGCCGCGGTAGTCAAGACATCCTGGTGCTGGTGCAGCAGCAGATACATGGACCAATGGAGTGAAGTTGAGGGTCCAGACATGAATCCATCCACATGTGGGCAGTTGATAATCGTTGACAAAGGCCCTAGAACAGATGAATGGGGAAATGACAGTCTTTTTGACAGGTGGTGCTGACATAACTGGATATCCATCTGCAAAAAAATGAAGCAAGACCCATACCTCACTCCATGTACAAAAATGGGCTCAAAATGGATCAAAGACCTAAATATTAAATCTAGAACAATGGAGGTCATGGAAGAAAAAATGGGGCCGGTGTTAGGAGCCCTGATGCATGGCATGGACAGTATACAAAACATCATTAAGAATGCAGAAGAAAAACTGGATAACTGGCAGATCCTAGAGGTCAAACACATATGCTCATTCAAAGATTTCACCAAACGAATGGAAGGACTACCTACAGACTGGGAAAAGGTTTTTAGCTGTGGCATTTCCGGTCAGCGTCTGATCTCTAAAATCTACATGATGCTGCAGAGGCTCAACTGGAAGAGGACAGATAGCCCTGTTGGAAGATGGGTGGGGGATGTGAATGGACACTTCCTTGGAGGGGACGTTCGGGTGGCTGGCAGATGCATGAGGAAATGCTCACAATCATTGTCCATTGGAGAGGTGCAGATCAGAACTGCAGTGGGGTTTCATCTTACTACAACAAGGCTGTCACTGATCCAAAAAACACAGGATGATAAGTGCTGGAGAGGCTGTGAAGAGATTGGAGTACTTGTACACTGCTGGTGGGAATGTAAAATGGTGCAGCCACTTTGGAGATCAATTTGGTGCTTCCTTGGAGAGCTGGAGGTGGGGCTGCCATGTGGTCCAGCGGTCCCGCTCCTCGGAGTATATCCTGGAGAAATGGGAGCCTTTGCGCGAATGGATATATGCACACCCATGTTTATTGCAGTGCTGATTACAGTGGCAAGAAGGTGGGTGTGGCCGGGGTGCCCATCAACGGATGAATGGACGGATGAACTGTGGTGTGTTCACAAGGTGGAGTGCTGCGCATCAGTGGGGAATGGTGGGGAATCTGTGAAACATTTCATAACATGGAGGAACCTGGAAGGCATTCTGCTGAGTGAAATTAGTCAGTTGCAAAAGGACAAATATTGTATAAGATCACTATTATAAGAACTTGAGATATAGTTTAAACTGAGAAGAAACCATTCTCTTTTGGTTATGAGAGGGGGGAGGGTGGGAGACAGGTATTCACTAATTAGTTGGTAGATAAGAACTACTTTAGGTGAAGGGAAAGACAACACACAATACAGGGGAGGTCAGCACAACTGGATTAAACCAAAGGCCAAGAAGTTTCCTGAATAAACTAAATGCTTCCAAGGCCAGTGTAGCAGGGGCAGGGGTTTGAGGACCATGATTTAAGGGGACATCTAAGTCAATTGGCATAATAAAATCTATTAAGAAAACATTCTGCATCCCACTTTGGAGAGTGGCGTCTGGGGTCTTAAATGCTAGCAACCAGCCATCTAAGATGCTTCAATTGGCCTCAACCCACCTGGAGCAAAGGAGAATGAAGAACATCAAAGACACAAGGTAATTACGAGCCCAAGAGACAGAAAGGGCCACATGAACCAGAGACTACATCATCCTGAGACCAGAAGAATTAGATGGTGCCCGGCTACAACCGATGACTGCCTTGACAGGGAACACAACAGAGAACCCCTGAGGGAGCAGGAGAGCAATGGGATGCAGACCCCAAATTCTCATAAAAAGACCATACTTAATGGTCTGACTGAGACTGGAAGGACCCTGGTGGTCATGGCCCCCAGACCTTCTGTTGGCCCAGGGCAGGAACCATTCCCGAAGCCAACTCTTCAGACATGGATTGGGCTGGACAATGGGTTGGAGACGGTTGCTGGTGAGGAATGAGCTTCTTGGATCAGGTGGACACTTGAGACTATGTTGGCATCTTCTGCCTGGAGGACAGATGAGAGGGTAGAGGGGGTTAGAAGCTGGTGAAATGGACACGAAAAGAGAGAGTGGAGGGAGAGAGCAGACTGTCTCATCGGGGGAGAGTAATTGGGAGTGTACAGCAAGGTGTATATAAGTTTTTATGTGAGAGAGTGACTTGATTTGTAAACTTTCACTTAAAGCACGACAAAAATTACCAAAAAAAAAAGTTTCACTTTTTCACAGGTTGACTAAAAACTGCTAAATCACCCTGATTCTACATTTTGAATTGTACTTCTTAATAATCATTGATGTAGTTTTCAGTAACATCAGTCACTTGATCTAACAAATCTTACTATTTACTAAATCCTGAGAGAAAAAAATGAGTGGAAAACATGTGGGTCTTTTGTGCTCTAAGATTTGCTTATGTGAAAGGTTCCCTAAAAGATGTTTTCCAAGATCATCCTAGCTATCATCTTTATACCTCAGGGTCCAGTTGTTGTGCCCTTGTGAGTCCATGTGAATCCTTGTGAGTCCAGCTCCAGCTGGTTCACATTCTTTGTATTCAAGCACAGGGAACAATGGCTTCAATATTATTTCCTAAACCATTCCTCCATTTCATTGGAGATTGGAGATAACATATTGATGAGCAATAACTGGACTTAAGCTCCTAGATGGCAACCATGGCAGGGTTTTAAACTCATAACACTGTTTTTCCACTGCATACCATCTGGTTCTTCACCAGGATCTTGAGTAAGAGTGATGTTCTCATCAATTCCATTGCAGAAATGAGCAGTCAGTGTACATCAACATTTTAGCCTGAGCCTTTCCTTTGCCTTTTAAGTGTGTAAGACAATAGAAAATACGTTTACTATGCCTATCTATCAGGATGGCGACTAAGAATATTACTATTCTTTGCAATAGTGATCTAGTCTATGTGCTTATTCCTGAGGGTAACCAACCAAACAAATCTGGTGTTTCTAAGGGTGTTGTAGTGTGTAACCAAGTAGCTTGCTGTCTAATTCTATGTATATCCTGTTCTACTCCTCCTGTGCTATCTATCCAAATGCAACAAGAGATATTTGCTGTAGCACAGACTCCATCTTCTTGAGCTAATTTTTTTTTTTATCTAATGCCACCATGGCTAATGAGATCAGAGATCACTAATGTGTTTCCATTTCCATTAGCAACTACACCTACTATTTGTCACAAAAAACCCAAAAACAAAACCCACTGCTGTTGAGTTGATTCTGACTCATAGCGACCCTGTAGGACAGAGTAGAACTGTCCCAAAGAGTTTCCAAGAAGCAACTGGCGGATTTGAACTGCTGACCTCTTGGTTAGCAGCCATTGCACTTAACCACTACGCCACCAGGGTTTACATTTTCACATAGTAATTGACAAATTTCTTAGATTTCTTCAGTTCAACTATACTGTTAAAGCTCTTAGAAATGACTAACTGCACCCTGAGTGTTGGACCAATGGGTTTTCTCCTGACTCTCATTTTACAATGGGTAACAACTTAACATTTCCTTTCCAATAGTTACTAGCATCAATACTATGAATATCTAAAGGTAATCCTAAAGTTCCCAAAGTGCATTACCCCTGCATTCACCACGAATCTAAACAAGGGATTGCCTGCATAAGCTCACTGTCAGGATCATCTAAAGTAACATAGCTGGATCCACCACAGCACACAAAGTTTGTCTAGAGGAAATGGAAGGTATAGAAAAATTTACATGTGACAACGAAGTTTCCGTTAGAGAATAATATGTGATTAGCAATATAATGCAGGATGAATGCCCTCCTATTGGAGGTCTTCGATTATTTTATTTAAAACATGCTAAGTGTTCTTCCCAAGGGCAAGCTTCCCATCCCTGGTATAGCCATTAACAGTCATGCATCACTTTCTCAGAAGCAGAAGTGGAGCCTAAGAAAAACTGGAGTTTGAGCCAGACCTTGCGTTAACTATTTTACCTATGCCAACTGCCTCAGTTTGACGGTGTCAGGGAAAAGCCACATTGGAGGAACTACTTGGTTTCCCAAAAGGCTGACTCAAGGCCTGAGGTCAATCTCCTTTGAGAATCTGGTTTCTTCAATATACATAATTCTCTGCATAGCAAGAGGGTGACAGTTTGATTACAAACATTAGACAGGCATTTAATACAATATTGTCTTGAAGACTAATTAATTACTGACTTTCATTAAACATATCTCCCAATCTGATCTTTGAAATCAGTTTCCCAAGACAGACTGAATTTTTCAAACATGTACAACCCCCAGAGCAAAACAGTCTTACTAGCTTATCTGGATCACTGTTTGACTCAAAAGTGGCTTCAGGAAACAGTTTTTTTTTTTTTTTCAAAGCTCAAGGATCAAAGTGGCCTATGTGAGTTACCTCAACCTCCATGAAAGCCAGAAATCTGGATTCCAGGAGAATTACAACTATTTTGTCATTCCTTCCTTTGGGTCATGATCCTGCTATAGAATCTTTGACTAAAAATGTTCAATAATATTTGTTGGGCGCCATCTGGTTTTTAAGAACCTAGGTACCATACAGTGAACTACAAGGTAGAACTGAAACCCCAACAATAATATTAGGCCAATTGTCTAAAATAACCAGTGAAACCATGACCCTAAGGTCTTTGAATCCAGGAAAAAAATCTCGTGAGGTGTTTGTTATACATAAATAGCGTCAGTAATTGTTTTTCACGTGCCTCAGCAGCAACTACGTTCTGCAAAACGTCAGATCCCATATTAATTTAAAACATCAACATTTATCTATTAAGGCACAACCTTGGGAGACTGCCAGGAAAATCTAATGCCATTCTATTTTGTAAAATCATAGCTCAAACTTCAGATACTTCTGTTTATGATATTTACAACTTTGCTAAATTTACTTCTAATTCAAGGATTATAATATCTAAACCCATTAGAAGAAAGAAGGAAAATGATTTCTTATATTCAGAAAGTAGGACCTTAAAACATCAGCAATGTTCTCACATAAAACCCATAGTAATTCTTTACTTTACTCAGTGCTACTGAGTTAGTTTCTGTTCCGTGCGATCCTGGATCTGCTGTAGTCTGTGAACCCATCAGCTTCCACGTAAGAGTTCTGGAAATCTTGATTCGGTCTAGTCACAGTCCTTTTCACAAGTGCAATACAGTCCATCTTTTTGCTGAGATATTTTGGTCAAATATATCTCAACAAAAAGATGAACTATTTTGGAACTATATTGATTCATCGAATCAGGAAAGCAAAAATTTATCTGCAGATGACAAACTTTAATATATTCATGATTAATTTATAAAAACAACACTCTTAAAAGTGAAAGTTCTGACAGGAAATTATTTACAAAAGTAACGCAACCCAAATAAAGTCAGTTTAAAAATTTTTTGAAACAAAAATATCTCTAAATATAATGATTAACCTTATTTTCAAAGAGCTTCGGATATAATAAATAATAATCTTAAGACATAATACCATATAGTCAGGCTATACAAAGAATATACTAAGATTATTAAGTCTCTAAATACCAGAATAGCAATTAAAAAAAAAAAAAAAACTTCTTGGGTAAACAATGTGAAAGCCCAGTCAAATCACTGGCTTTGCTGATGCTAGAAATAAAGTTGCTACCAAGCCAGCAACTAAGACCTAATAAAATTATGACCTCATATTTTGCATCTGTTGTCTAATATAAGGTGAAAACATAAGAGGAAATACATAAAAATTCTAACCAAAATAAAATCAGGTACTTCTCTTGATTTTGACAATAGAGCCCATATAATTTATAGCATATTAAATAAAACTTTTTAGCACTTTTTCTTTATAAAAAATTTTTATGACTTTCCATGAAGTTTCAAAGTTGTAAGGCATTTATTATAGGTCACCGAAAAACAATACTTATTTAATCAAAGATTTTTTTTTTTTTTAAAGGTAAAAACCTTAACTTTTTTTTTTAAAGCCATGTGTCAAGTTTTTCAAGTCAGGAATCTTATTCTGGTGAGAGGCAGAACTTTTGCCTTCAAGGTGGATCACACAAAGAATAAATTGACACTTCAACCCAGTAATCAAAGAAAAATTTTTTAACAGCAAGAAACCAAATTCTCTGTTTTATATGCTATTTAACAAGTAAAGTGCCTAAAAAGCTCATAAATTAAACCACTAAATGTTAGCCAGGCAGATAAAACTTTTGACCCTATTGAATAAATATCTTTTTAATAAACCTCTTAAACATTGTCTTTGTTGTGTATTTCTTATAGTACATCCCTTTAAACAGTAATAATGAACACACTCATTAGCAGGCCCAAATTTATATATGTGGAGCCCTGGAGGCACAGTTATTAAGAGCTCAGGCTGCTAAACAAACGGTTGTCAGTTCGAATCTACCAGCCACTCCTTGGAAACCATATGGGGCAGTTCTATTCTGTCCTATAGGGTTGCTATGAGTCAGAATTGACTCAATGGCAATGGGTTTGATTTTTGGTTTATATACATATATCCTTTCTCAGTGGCATAAAAAGAAAAAATATATGAACTTAAATTATAATGAATATCTATTAACTCAATTTAATGTAATAAGTTACCTAAAAGATTTTGGTAATTATTATAAGCCTATATGCCAGAAAATATAAATACTTATGAAATAAAGCTTGTTTAAATATTGTAAGTTTTCATTTGACTTTTACTATGTCCCATATTTACCCAATCTAATTTTAGTCCTTAAAGATTGTACCAGCCGGCTTTGGAAATCACAAAGTCTCTGCTCAATTGACAATTCATTGATAAGTCTATAACCTTAAGTCTCTGACTATGGTTGGAAACATTCTTCCAGGCCATGTCAGGTGTGTCTCATTGTGATTTCTACTTTTTGACTTCTTGGAGTTCCCCAAAATAGACAGAAACTGTTTATAGTTCTTTTATGATGAGGATCCACCCAATTTCTGATAGCTATGGTAAGACAGCATTTTTCTTATTTTCTTTTGTCTAGAGAAGTCTTCGATTAGTTGGAAGTGTCTTTCAAAATCTTCCTTAGAGCTATTCAACCTCAGAGGCTGGGGGCTGAGAAGGTTTGATCCTCCCCCGTGCCACCTTTTGACTCAAGGTAGAAGACAAGATTAGGTCATATGTTTAAGTGGAGCCCTGGTGCCACAGTGGTTAAGAGCCGTTGCTGCTAACCAAAAGGCCAACAGTTCGAATCTACCAACCTTTCCTTGGAAACCCTATGGGGCAGTTCTACTTTGTCCCGTAGGGTTGCTATGAGTCAGAATCAACCCTATGGCCACAGGAAGCAGGTTTTAACAAGTTGGCCTAGACATTTTGAAAGGCAAAAGATAACTAATTTCTTTCCCTTTAATTATTCTCTTGGTAAGCAATTTTGCTTTCTCTTTATTTACCATCTTTTATCTGCATAGCAAATAGCAAAGCTCTTTAACAATTTTGTAAATGAACCGATAAATTATTGGCTAACCTTTTTTTTTTTTTTTTCTTCTAGGCTTGTCCTATGCCTCCTTGTTCCCATTCTGGAACTACTAGTTTTATTTTAAGACAAAATTATCCCTTTTCCTTCCATATCTAGCTTAAGTTACTTAGAAAAGTTTTGATTTTAACACTGACATAATATAGAACATAAAGTTTTTCAAAGTAGCTACTAAAAGTCTAAATCATAAGACAGAAACAAGAAGCAAGTTTCTAGGATAAAGAAAGAACTAAGGATTTAAGACAGCCTTACAAAAAAACAGCAACTGTCAGCCATAGCCTCCAACCTGATATAAGGCACTCAGACGTAACGTTCTAGACCAGAAGCAAGCTCTCAGAACAAAATGAAACAGAAAGACCGCATAAACTCACTGGTCCTATAAGGCCAGTCAAAGAACAGGCTTAAACAATACCACACAAAACAAGGATATGGGGAACCTAGTTTCTTAAAATGTATATAGCAATCTTTAGTAAGATCATCTCAATTCAACAGAAGAAAACAGGTTCTAGACAAAGCTTATTAACTTTCCATAGCCTCAGGTGGAGAAATATTAGATTTTTTTTGACAAAACCTGAGCATCAGACAAAAGTTTCCCAAAGAGGAAATAAAAGATGAAAAAAAATGGGAGCTCGTTTTCCCAAAGTGGAAAGGAAGAAAAAAAACAAACAGGATATTGGAACTCAATTTCCCAAAGTGATTACTGAAATTACAAATTACTTATAGTATATTCAATTTATAGTGTTTTTAAATATGAGCTCCAGGCCAGCATCTCAGTAAGGGAGGATGAAATCCAGGCTCATTTATCGACGATGTTAAGCATTAAGGTTCATTTTGGTTTCCTTTATTTTGAGCTTAATTCATTCTGCTGGCTAGAGACTCAGTTTCTGATTTTAGGCCCTATAAAAATAAGGACAGAGTAAATACACTATCTCCTCTAATTGCAAAGTATGTTAAAGTAACTACAGATGATTTTAACTTTAACGTTGTGATTACTTATTGAGAAACCATATCATAAAACAGGTCTGGAGCTAAAATCTCCCCCTGCCAATTTTATAAAACATGTCAACATAAAAAGACAAACAGAAACAAAAGAAAAAAATACAAGGCTAACAACAACAACAAAAAACCTACAAAGAGCTAAAAAGCATTTCAGCAGCAGCATATTTCCCACTGATTTTAATTTATTTTAGATCCTTTTGCTTCTAATTTACATTTAAAAAAGACTAATCTCATCAATTCAAAAGCCCCCCACTTAGGCCATTGTAACAAATCATTTTCTTTCATTAAATCATGCCATTTTTTGTAAATATTGAGCCAAATTAAGCCCCAAAATCTTTAATATATTGACAGCAGGTGTATCAGATGGTGGCCCATCAATTTTGCTTTCCTTTTGGTTATTTCCCATTTTAAATTTAGAAAAGGGAAAAAAGGAGTTTTCAAAACAGAGCACTGTTTTCCAGATTTTCTCTGAGTCACCAAAAGAAACCTGATGAGGAACACCCAGTGGTTTGGACAGTGTTTTGCTTAGACCAATGCGTGTCCTCATTGTGCAAGTTTGCTTGTGTATGGTAAGGCTTCTAGGCTCTAGCCTGTCTTGCGACCACCTTATCCTGTTACAGGACTCTTTAACACTCCTGAAGTGCCAGCAACTACCTTAATTACCTTTACTGGTCAGCCCATGCCCAAATTTTGCAGCTTATAGTGACACAGAGCTCTTTAAAAATAAAAATTATCTCTTTCATGTTTCAAATGCTCAAATCCAGACACAAAACTGCAGTTCAACAAGAGTCACTAAATGTCACTCTTAAACAATCAAGCAAAAATCAAAAAAGTGGCTTTCAAACAATATGCTGAACAAAGCTTAAGAAAACACGAGAAAGAAAACAAAAAAATAAATAAAATAAGCAAATGCTCATTTTCTGAGAGCACTTACCCCATCAGTGTTGAAGGCACATAGGTTGCGAATGTGTGGGGTCCAGAAAGCAGGGCCTCTCTTTTCCGGCTTCTGCTCTGTAGTCCAGGTGTTCTCGAGATCAACTGGATTCATGGCTTCATAAAATGCTGCCAGACTATACCATTAATTGTCCTAGTGTAAAGTCACCACAAAGTTACAGGAAAGCAAAAAGAAAGATTTTATTTGGCGTATGGTGTAAGAGGCAATAAGATGCTTCCAGAGCCATGTCTGCCCAAGTCCAAGGAATGTTAACAGAATAGGCAGAAGTGGGAAATGGACAAGCATGCTGCCAGAGCCATGTCTACCTAAGTCCAAGGAATATCACAGAATCATCAGTATATATTAACATTACAAATGGGTGAAATTATTAAAAGTTTCCCCTGTGCACAGATAGGCTAGAAAATGATAAATCATTGTGATTCTACATTTTTAATTGCCTTTCTTAATAATCACTGGTACGGATTTCAGTAACGACACCCAGGAGGGTGTTCACTGGTCCAACATATCTTACATTTACTAAATGCTAATAGAAAAAGGTAACAGTGGAAAATATGTGGGACTTTTGTGCTCTAAGATTTGTTTATGTGAAAGGTTCTCTAAAAGATGTTATCGGAGTTTGTCCTAGCTAATGCTTTTATACCTCGGGGTCCAGTTGATGTGTCATTGTGAGTCCCTGTGAATCCAGTTACAGCTGGGTCACATTCTTTATACTCAAGGACAGGGAATAATGACTCCAATTTTAACTCCTAAATCAGCATAATGGCAAAAAAAAAAAATAGACACATAGATCAATGGAACAAAATAGAAAACTTCGAAAAAGATCCACACAAACACAGTAAACTGATCTTTGAGAAAGGAGCAAACGCAATTCTATGGAGAAAGGATAATCTTTTTAACAGATAGTACTGGAACAATTGAACATCCACATACAGAAAAATGAACTTAAACACAGACCTTACATCTTTCACAGAAAAAGAATCATAGAACTAAATGCAAAATTATGAAATTCCAGAAGATAAACAGGAGAAATTCTAGGTGATTTGGGTTTCATGGTGAGTTTCTAGATACAATACTGAAAGCACAATCCATGAAAGAAAAAAAAAATGCTAAGTTGAACTTTGCTAAAATTGAAGACTTCTGCTCTGTGAAAGGCTCTGTTCAGAATGCAAAGATAAGCCACAGAGGGGATAAGATATTTGCAAAGAATACATATCTGTTAAGGGACTTGTATACAAAATATAAAAGTGGATGTAATAAAATGTATCTTGTATTAATGGTAAGTTAAATGAGATGACAATTGTAAAAGTCCCTGACATACTGTTGCAGTTCATTAAAGGTTTGCTTAAAAAAGCTGAAGACAAATGCAAATAGGTTATAATGCAGATGAATATTTGCTTTTCTAAGTGCCTCATACGTAGGCTCGTAAGGAACACTTTCTGTAATAATGTTAGTGAATGTTATCTTATTGCCTCACTCATCCAGCAGTTATTTCTTAAATTAGGAATCAGCTAAAGAATTCCCAGTTTACAGCATGGTCTGATTCTGTGTTTTCTCTTCAAAGGAACAAATTAATTATGATTCATTTGGTTTCTGGGAAAGACAAAATGACAAGCATAAACGATTATGAAAAGGATATGTAAAATTATGCAAAATAACTATTACTTGAATCTAGACACACAGCAAATTATTCCAAACATTGTTACTCATGAAGCCCAAATTCCTTGGACAAATTCAGGATGAGGGGTAAAAATTCAATTTATGAAAAGGCCGACCAATATCTAGTTCCTGTTTTCAATCAGTGAAGAAAATAAAATTGTGCAATATGTGTAAGGCAGCTTGTTTCAAGGGAGAAAATTATATACATAGTGTGCTTGTAGCATGTTTAATCCCAACATTAGGAGGTTTTATTAATGTCTATTTTTGTACTAAGATGAGCTTCAAAGTGTTCTGTTTGGTTGACTACAGTCATCACAGGCTGACTGATTTGCATGAAGGGGCCCAATCAGCTCTGATCCGTCCCTTATCTGAACACCTCTTACTGATCCACTTTGAGCCACCCCTGGGCCTTTACTACTGAATGTGTAATTACTTTCTTTTCCTTGTGACATATAATTTCCATAACTGGAAGGATTTTGTCTTACATTTTCATCAAAACCCTAGAGCAAGGTCCATAGAATGTTAGACCCAAAGAGGGTGCAGAAGAGGTAGAAAGCATGGGCACTATGAACAAATTGCCATTGAATCAGCTCTGGCTCTGATGATCCCGCGTGTGTCAGAATGGAATTGTGCTCCACAGCGTTTTCTTTTATTTTTTTAAAGATTTTTTTCTTAAATTTTTGTGTTTTAAGTGAAAGTTTACAATTCAAGTCAGCCTCTCACACAAAAACTTATACATACCTTGCTATGTAACCCTAGCTGCTCTCCCGCTAATGTGACAGCCAAGAAGCTTACTCCTCATTAGTATCATTTTCTGTCTTATAGTCCAGTCCAATCCCCATCTAAAGACTTGGCTTCAGGAATGGTTCCAGTCTTGGGCTGACAGAGGGTCTGGGGGACCATGACCTCTAGGGTCCCTCCAGTCTCAGTTAGATCATTAAGTCTGGTCTTTTTAGGAGAATTTGAGGTCTGCATCCCACTGTTCTGCTCCATAAGGGATTCTCTGTTGCATTCCCTGTCAGGGCAGTCATTGGTGGTAGCCAGGCACCATCTAGTTCTTCTGGTCTCAGGCTGATGGAGTCTCTGGTTTACATGGCCTTTTCTGTCTCTTGGGCTCATATTTTCCTTGTGTCTTTAGTGTTCTTCATTCTTCTTTGCTCCAAGTATGTTAAAACCAATAGATGTATTTTAGATGACCGCTTGCTAGCGTTTAAGACCCCAGAAGCCACTCTCCAAAGTAGGGTGCAGGATGTTTTCTTAATAGATTTTGTTAAGCCAATTGACCTAGATGTTCCCTGAAACCATGGTCTCCAGACCCCAGTCCCTGCTACTCTGGCCTTCAAAGTGTTTGGTTATATTCAGGAAGCTCCTTAGCTATTGGTTTAGTCCAGTTGTGCTGTCCTCCCCTTTATTGTTCCACAGGGTTTTCAATGGCTGATTTTTCAGAAGTAGATCATCAGGCCTTTCTTTCGAGGTTCCTCTGGGTAGAGATGAACCTCCAACATTTTGTTTAGCAGCAAGCACTTATTTGTTTGCGCTATCCAGGGACTCCATGAACCTGACAGAGAAGGCTAAAAGAGGTACGCAGAGCAATGAGGGAACAACAGAAAACTGCCTAAAGAAGGGCTACTTGATAGAATATACATTGTGTTCACCTAGACCCCATAAGGAGTCTCTGGGTGGCATAAAGGGTCAACAGGCTCAGCTGCTAATAGAAAGGTCAGAGGTTCGAGTCTACCTGGCGGCATCTTGGAAGAAAGCCCTGGTGATCTACTGAAAAGTCAGCCATTAAAAATCTGATGGAGCACAGTTCCACCTGACACACATAGGGTCAAGTGGACAGGATTGGTAAGCTCCTTAGATTTGAATACGTAGTATGTTAAGAAATCCTTGTGTTAAGAAAACCTTGAAAGAGTTATTGAAAATACTGGAGTCAAGTCTTAAAGCAAGAGAGGATACAGAGGAATTATTCAGTAGATGGCATTGGGTAGGGCATGAAGCAGGCAAGAAATTAGCATGTGAAACGGCACAAAGTGTGTGGAACACAGTAAAGCTGAACTGGAGAAGCCATTTTGGAAAATATAACGGAAAAGGATAGAAAAGAAGGAGGGAGTAAGTTAATGGATGATACAGCTGAGTTTGCTGCCATTATGCTCTGTTGCAAGCAACTTACTTAACTTTCCTCATTGTCAATTTCATCTTCTCTAAATGGACGCTAAAGGCCCCTTTATGCACTGTTCTTGTGTGCTGTAGAGTTGATTCCGACTCATAGTGTCCCCATGTGGCAGAGTAGGACTGCCCCCATAGAGTTTCCTAGGCTGTAATCTTTACAGGAGCAGATCTCCAAGTCTTTCTCCCTTGGAGCTGCTGGGGGCGGGGGAGGGGTTGGAACTGCTAACCTTTCAGTTCACACCCGAGAGCGTAACCATTTGGGTCACCACGGTTCTTCCATTTCTGCACTAATGTTTGTTAAATCAAGGATCTTTCTGAACAAAGAGTTTAGGATTACCTGCCTCTTCTCATCCAGCATCTGTGAGAAAGAATTCGAATTTGTTAACAACTAGGAAAGGAGGGGCTTGAACATGACTTCTTCTGCTAGAGGGTGCTGAAATTTCTGCTAAGTTCACATACCTCCTGATCCTGTGCCTGAAATCAACCGAACAGATTGAAAGTAACAACTTATTTTGGAAAAGGTTTCAGGTCAGAAACCAGGGCAAAAATAGATCTGCCTCTTCAAAACCCTGATTAGCATTCCAGCTGAGTTTCTTCTTTCTTTTCTTTGCTAATAATTCCTCCCAACCATGATACTGTCCAGTTGGAGAAATGAAGTTTTAACAGTGCCTTTTTTGCCTACTGGATGATTGTGGGATGAGAATATACTCTAAATATAATCAGCCTGTGGTGCAGCAAATTATTTAATATGGATCTTCTAACCTTCATGGTCTTGAGACTCCCACAAAACAACTGGATGAGGCTATGCAAATAAACTGCTTGTGACCCACCAAGGGCATTTGACAGCCTGCAAAGAATGCAGATAAGATGTATAGGATGCTTGCAGGGGTGGAACCATGCAAATAAGGTATATGAAAGTCTAAGAAGAAGGTTGGTCAGTTTTGCCATCCTGCTAGGCTTAAGGGAGCCAATCCCAGAAGCAAGAACGGGAACCTCATTATCATCAAGAAAGAAGAGCCAGGAGTAGAGTGCATCCTTTGGACCTGGGGTCTTTGCACTGAGAATGTCCTAGACCTAAGAGACAGAGAGAGAGCTATAGCACCAGATACAGCACTAGATGGTGTAAGATGGTTAGAAGTGGCTGCAGCAGAACCAGGAGACTGGCATGAGAAGTTGTGGTAGGCTTCCTGGCCCACAGAACAAGGCAGCTACAGGGGATTTGCTGGTCCACAGAGAAAGAGAGCTGAGCCCCTTCAGGCAGGAGGCTTACTGGCAGAGTGGGGTGCCTCTGGGCACTTATTGGCAGAGTTAAAGAAATTTGTAACACTTTCCCAAGCAGGGCAGAGGCTGGGCTGAGAGGCCAAGGAGCCAGGGGTCTGAGGGCCAGAGAAAGGCCTACCTATTGGCACAGCTGAGAAGAGGCTGTCCTGATCAAAGAACTGTATCCTGAGTTGTTCCTGGCCCTGAATTGTAACATGTTACTTCCCTAGTAAACCCCATAATACTGAGTATTGTTTGA
This sequence comes from Loxodonta africana, assembly GCF_030014295.1. Taxonomy (NCBI): domain Eukaryota; kingdom Metazoa; phylum Chordata; class Mammalia; order Proboscidea; family Elephantidae; genus Loxodonta; species Loxodonta africana. The sequence continues at coordinate 67,930,282 of NC_087358.1, forward strand.
GTTCTGTGTGGCCATTGCAACAAATTAATGAACTCAGCAGAGAAGTAGAGGACAGCTGCATCAGAATTGGTAAAAACATTGAAAAGAAGAGATATGCCTGACCTCTGCCTCATAGGAATTGGCCTTGAGCTGATGCTGATGTTCATCTTGAGTCTCTTCTTCTCCTTGTGAAGTTAGATGAGGAGGTCTGACGTCACCACTGAGCCATTTTTTCACATAGTCTATTACCCAGCTCAAGGCCTAAAGTGTTTTTTTTTTTTTTAATTTAGCTATCATCATACCATGAGAAGAGCATCTCCCATATGCTAAAGTACTGTAACCTGTGAGCTACAGCTTGCTTTTGTACTGCAGATTTTTCTATGTAATTGGATGTAACACTTTATTTATAGTAATGCAAAAGTACTTAAAATCCAATTACATAGTTGGAAATAGAATATCTCTAAACAGATGTAGAATAATTACAAAGAAATCCACTGCATATCTATAGAAACTCTTTGGAATTACCAAAACAACTTATCTCAATATCCTCCAAGCAGTTCCTCTGGTTAATGGGCTAGCCTATACTGGGAACATCCGCCAAATACCCATTTCATATAGCTTAATATGCATTTGTCATTCTTCTTTCTTATGGCCCAAATAATTCATTTAGGAGCTACTTTTTCCATGAACTTCCTTTGCCCAGAGGAGATTTTGGTTGGCAAATTCCTTGCTGCAATGTCCTTTGAAGTGTTTGTTGAGTAGAGGTCAAAGGTTAAAAAAGCTGGGTTATCACTCTGGGTAAGGAAAGAATGTTTTGTGTAACTGTATCATTCACTGGCTACAAGCTTCTCATATTACATATCTAAAAGAATCAAAATTGGAAAATCCACCAAAAAGAAAAAGCAGTTGCTTTGAGTTGACTCTGTCTGACTCATGATGACTCGTGTTTGTCTGAGTAGGATTGTGCTTCATATGGTTTTCAGTGGCTGATTTTCTAGAAGTAGATCACTTGGCTTTTCTTCCAAGGTGCTTCTGGGTAGACTTGAACCTTCAACCTTCAGCCATGTCTGTTAACTCTTTGCATCACCAGGGACCAGAAAACCCACCACACTTGGGAAATCCCTGGTCAACTTCCATTCATTTTGATAGTAGACAAGAAGAGAATAAACAGTGGAAGTTCGTCCTTCCTGTTATTAATGCTCTTAACCTGAGCAACCTCCAAAAAATAAACAAAATGTTTATCAGTTAAGAAGGTTGATCTCTGTATAATGGAATGATTGTTACATCTTAAAAAGCAACAATTCACATAAATCTAACTATTAACATAAATGAGGCTATTTCGTACCAAGGAAAACTCTTGCTCTACTTTGTATTAAAAAAAAAAAATACTGTAAATTAGAACTCCTAGGCGTAAGCAAAAATCATCTTTCTGAAAGCTCATAACTTTAATATTGCATTAATGCATTTCCAATCTTTAATATATCTGACATAATTGAAAACATCTTCAGTAATAAATATATATATATTATTTACACCTATCATGGAAGAGAAGTAGAAATTGCTGAAATGAAATTATTTGTTATGTTTAATTTCTTTCTTTATAATAAAAGCAATAACACTAGTGTTTTCAAAAATCTAAATGGCTTTTACATTGTTTGGAGGCTCTTCTTACAGTTTTAAATGCCTCTTTTAATTTTTTTCATATTCTTCAGTAGCCTTGAATAAAATTTAAAAAGTTTGTTACCAACAAGTATCAAGGTAACTCTGAATTTTAGGATTCAGCCCTCACCTCCCTCTTCCTGCCCCCAGCCCTCCCTCATCAAGCTCATTTTTCCCTTTAATTTGGTGTCCTCTTACTCTCTCTCTTCTGTCCCCTTCCTTAAAAACATGTTTTCAGAAACAGATTGGGTATGAGTCATGCCCATATGACAGTCAGCTGCTGCCTTACCTTGTTTTCAGGCTTGTTATTGTTAGTTGCTATCGAGTCACCTCTCAGTCATGGCAACTGCACGTACAACAGAATATTGCCTGGTCCTGCACCATCTTCACCATCACTGGTATGCTGGAGTCCCTCGTTGTAGCCACTGTGTATTTTGAGTTCCTTCCAGCACTCTATCAGAAAATTTTCTGTTAGGATCCATAAGGTTTTCACTGACTGATATTCAAAAGTAGACCTCTAAGTCAAGAGAGTTGCAGGTGTCAGGAAATGGGCAGTGTCAAAGAGTAAAGTCTCTAAGTCTACTGAAAGGAAAAGAGTTCTATTGAGGGAGTATAGTGATTCAAATTTGGCAGCGTTCAGAAAAAATTTCCAAAATGTTCCGTCTTTCTAGAGAAAAAGTTTTATACACAAAGTTAGGCATGAATAATCTTACAAACATTTCATAAACAGCTCTTTTTTCATATCTGTTAATCTTATCTCCTTCCAGAAGATCATCTGCACAAAACATCCTTTCTGAGGACATCACATTTGCAGCACATGCTTTCTGGAACCTTCTAAGTACATACACTACTTTTCTTCCTATCTCCCACCTCTGCTTATGCAGAACAAGGCCAACGGCCAACTGCAGAACAGACCATCAATTGCTCACATCCAAGTTCAAGCTGATGCTGGAGAAAATTAAAGTCCATAAGCACCAAAATACAACCCTGAGTATATTCCACCTGAATTTAGAGACCACCTCAAGAGTAGACTTGACCTGTTGAACACTAATGACCGAAGACCAGATGAATTGTGGAATATCAAGGACGTGATACATGAAGACAGCAAGAAGTCATTAAAAGGACAGGAAAGAAAGAAAAGACAAAAATGGATGTCAGAAGATACTCTGAAACTTGCTCTTGAACATCAAGTAGCTAAAGCAAACTAAAGAAATGCTGAAGTAAAAGAGCTGAATGGAAGATTTCAAAGGGCGGCTTGAAAAGACAAAGTAAAGTATTATGATGACATGTGCAGAGTTCTGGAGATAGAAATCCAAAAAGGGAGAACATGCTCCGCATTTCTCAAGCTCATAGAACTGAAATAAAAATTCAAGCCTCAAGTTGCAATACTGAAGGATTCTACAGCAAAAATATTAAATGACACAGGAAGCATCAAAAGAAAATGGAAGGAATACACAGAGCCACTGTACCAAAAAGAATTGGTCGATGTTCGACCATTTCTAGAGGTAACATATGATCAGGAACTGATGGGACTGAAAGAAAAAGTCCAAGCTGCACTGAAGACACTGGCAAAAAGCAAGGTTCCAGAAATTTACAGAATACTAATTGAGATGTTTTAACAAACGGATGCAGGTTGGAAGTGCTCACTCTTCTATGCCAAGAAATTTGGAAGACAACTACCTCGCCAACCAACTGGAAGAGATCCATATTTATGCTTATTCCAAAGAAAGGTGATCCAAACAAATTTGGAAATTATTAAAAGATAATTAATGATATCAAGTCAAATATTGGTGAAGATAATTCAAAAGCTGCTGCGGCAGTACATAGATGAGGAGCTGTCAGAAATTGAAGCCAGATTCAGAAGAGGACGTGGAACCAGGGATATCATTGCTGATGTCAGATGGATCCTGGCTGAAAGCAGAGAATACCAGAAGGATGTTTACCTGTGTTTTATTGACAATTCAAAGGCATTCGACTGTGTGGATAATAACAAATTATGGATAACATTGTGAAGAATGAGAATTTCAGGATGCTTAATTGTGCTCATGAGGAACAGAACAAGGGAACACAGCACAGTTTAAAGTCAGGAAGGTGTGCACCATACTTATTCAACCTGTATGCTGAGCAAATAATTCAAGAAGCTGCACTATATGAAGAAGAACAGGGCATCAGAATTGGAGAAAGACTCGCTAATGACCTGCATTATACGGATGACACAACCTTGCTTGCTAAAAGTGAAGAGGACTTGAAGCACTTACTGATGAAAATCAAAGACTACAGCTTCCAGTATAGATTACACCTCAACATAAAGAAAATAAAAATTCTCACAACTGGACTAATATGTAACATCATAATAAACAGAGAAAAGATTGAAGTTGTCAAAGATTTCATTTTACTTGCATCCACAATCAACACCCACGGAAGCAGCAGTCAAGAAATCATATGACACACTGCATTCGGCAAATCGGCTGCAAAAGACCTCTTTAAAATGTTAAAAAGTAAAGATGTTACCTTAAGCGCTAAGGTGCACCTGACCCAAGCCATGGTGTTTTCAATCACCTTATATGCATGCAAAATGTGGACAATGAATAAAAAGACCAAAGAATTGATGCTTTTGAATTATGGTGTTGGCAAAGAATAGTGAATATACATGGACTGCCAAAAGAACGAACAAATCTGCTTTGGAAAAAGTACAGCCAGAATGCGCCTTATAGAAGCAAGGATGGCAAGACTACATCTCACATACTTTGGGGATGTTATCAGGAAGTATCAGTCCCTGGAGAAGGGCATCAAGCTTGAAGCAAAGTTTCAGTGAAAAAGAGGAAGGAAGACCCTCAAAGAGATGGATTGACACAGTGGCTGCTACAATGGGCTCAAGCATAACGATGATTGTGAGGATGGTGCAAGACCAGGCAATGCTTTGTTCTGTTGTACATAGGGTTGCTAGAAATCAGAACCGACTCAACAGCACCTAACAACACCCCCTGCTTACTCAGAGTGATCTGGATTTACACTCTATTGAGAGGCTGTCATCAGCCATCCTGACTTTGCTGAGAGCCTAAGTTTGATTTTAAAAACTCTTTATCAACAGAACAGGTGTTTTGAGAAAGGGGACTCCCTATACCTCTCTCAGACTACTCCACAGTTTTGCCACATTAGCCTCAAAATAACACTTAGTCTAGAAGGGAGAAGGAAAGATTGTCCCCTCAAATTTATGAGTATCTAAATCTGATGATGGTCTCCATGACCCACATGATCCTGGTTGTTCACCTATGTGTTTGACAGGAGAACACATTTCTCTCTGGGTTTTGTGTGACGAACAGCAACCTGTGACTTCTTAATTCACCTCTTACTAGTCCATACCTCTTTTGTTACTTTTTTTCTATTCTTCTATTAAGTGGCTTCCACTTCTTCTTTACCCTTTTACATCCTGTTGTTTTATTTTTTTTTTTTTCTGATTTTCCAATTGCGTTCTTATGGTACTTCATTTCAGTTTTATCACCAGATAAGATAAAAGTAATTTTAAAATTGTGGGCTGTCCATGTGGTTTATATCACCCTCTCCCTGTCCAGATGAGGAAGTCCAATCAGATACCAGCTGAGTGACTTGGATAAGGTCAGCAGGTAGCATTTGCCCTCATCACCCAAGAAGTCTCCAGCCCAATTTTTTGTTGGCTTTACTGAAATGCCTCTAAGCAGAGAAGTCCTGAGATTGATGGATGGCCAGGCCGAGGCAGACACCAACTGCCACCCTGGAAGGAAACCTCTTCTGGAGCACTGGTGGTGCAGTGGTTAAGAGCTCAGCTGCTAATCGAAAGGTCAGCAATTCAAATCCTCCAGCCATTCCTTGGAAACCCTATAAGGCAGTTCTACTCTGTCCTATAGTGTCACTATGAGTTGGAATCGACACGACAGCAATTAATTTGATTTTGGTTTCTGCAGAGATAGTTGTCTGGACCAGGCAGTCCTCACACTCTGAAAAAACTGCTGTTCAAAGTTTCCTTCTACAATCAAACAGAGGTGGAAGCAAACTGTTCCTCTTCTTTTTGGTCAATCCTTTAACAAACATTTATTAGATGTTTACTCTTTCTTGAGGAGTCCCTGAATGGCACTATGGTTAAGCACTTGGCTGCTAACCAAAAGACTGACAGTTCAAATCCACCCAGAGGTACCTCAAAGGAAAGTCCTGGTGGTCTGCTTCTGAAAGATCAGTCATTTAAAACCCTATGGAGTGCGGCTCTACTCTAAAACACAAGTGGTCACCATAAATCACAATTGACTTGAGAGCAAATGATTTGGTTTGTTTGTTTGCTTGTTTTACTCTTTGCTAGCCACTCTTAGCTATAGGGCTAGGGAAAGTGTTTGGGGTACAAGGATAATTATGATATCATCACTGCCATTAAGAACTTCACTGTGCGACACGACAGACAGGGCCATGAGATTAGAGTGCCAAAGTGCTGGGATGCAGAGAGAAGAAACCAACTATCTGCTCTGTCTAGAGAATCTGGGAGGCCTTCACAAAGGAGGTGAGATTTAAGCAGACTCTTGAAAGATTGGAGAATTTGACCAAGATAAGAAGCAAAGGAAAAGTATCTGGGCAGAAAAAAAGCATAAGCACAATCCTTAATATGTGAAAATGCACAGTGGTTTCTGGAAGCCATTAACTGCATTGTTGCCATGTTGAAGAGATGGGAGATGGGCAGGCAATGAGGCTAGAACACAGAATTGGAACAAAATTCTAAAGTGAGTAGAGTGCTACAATAAAGAGTTTGAATTTCATTATCTAGGTAGTAGGGCTTTTTATGCAGAATCTTATGATCTGCATTTTATGATCTAAGCACAGGGTATAAGAATTATGGAATACAGATGAACCTCTAAGCAGAGAGAAGAGTTAGAGGGCTGGTACAATAAGCCACACAGAGATGTCAAAAATCTTAGATAGGGCAGTGGCAATGGAGGTGGAGGAGAGGAGAGAGAAAAAAATTGGTGGAAAATTCAAGAGAACACAAAGCTCCTAAATGCCTATGCTGCCTACTATCCAGTCTTTGGGCTTTTCTCCAAGGAACATGTTGAAATCAGTAGACTGGGAATCAGAGATCTGAAGCCAAGATCAGGGATCCTGCAAGTCCAAAACCTGTTTCACTGCCAATGCTGATGAATGATGTGAATCCAGTACTTGTCCTCTGAGCCCATGGAAGGGATGGTGACAGACCAAATAGAGTTGAAAGGGATTATGTTTGCATAGGGAGAATTTTTACATTTAAATCAAAGTGAATAAAGACTGGAATAGCCTATCAGACGTGTTGTGGACTCACTGTTCCCTAAGGACCTTTCAAAACCATTTCTTGGAAGGTTCAGGCTAGATTCCATGAAGATAAGGCACACTTGTACATAATGTGCCCAGAGCTTTCCATTTCCAAATGGAAACAACAACATACCATCAGAGAGTATACCAGTCAGAGCCCATGGAGCCTCCACACCCCTCAGGTCCTCTGAGTGTTTACGTGGTTCCTAGAGTGGCTCATCCAATAAGACCAGAGGAATAAGCAGCAAGGCAATGGACATGAGAGAGTGGACAGGAATTAAGGCAAAGCTTTGGAACCTTGAACTGAGGGAGAGAACCAGAAAGTCAACATGGAAAATGATGGAGTAGAAGATCCAAGTAGAGTAAGCACTTGTTGACATCTAGTGCAAAACTCTGCCTGTTCCCCTGTCCTTTTCCAGATTGCATTCATTTCCCAAAACTCTTCTGCTAAATGATAATTTGAGGATAAAATGACCTTAGCTGGGATTCATTTCAATGCCACCTTAGTTTCCTAGTGATTCTGTAACAAAAGAACCACAAGTGGGTGGCTTAAAAGAGCAAGAATTTATTTTCTCACAGTTCTGAAGATTAAAAATTCAAAGCAGGGTTTGTCCACGTGGATTTCATCCTTTTCAGTAACCCCAGGTGTTCTTTGGTTCTTTAGTTGCTTGGCTTGTAGATGATTCTCACATGGAGTCTGTCTTCCCCACATGTCTGTGCCCCTTCTCTTCTTTTTAAACTCAGAAGTGATTGGATTTAGAACCCACCCTACTTGGGTATGATCTCATTAACATAACAAAGAAAACCTCATATCCCAACAGGATTACATTCACAGGTATAATGGTTAGGATTCCAGCAAATATCTTTTGGGGGACAACATTTAATCCACAACATCCCCATTCATGACGTTAGATCTGCAACATTCCTAAAATTCTATATCCCTTCTCTCAAGAGTGGTCATCTGGGCACAGGACGAGGCTGGGCCAGGGAGCAAGAGTAGGCAGAGGAATGAGGGAAACCACGTGGAGGTGTACACACAGCCGCCATCAGAGAGGAAGAGAGGTAGGCTTTGTTTCCAAGTTGGACAGAGTGATTAGCCTCTCTTCCCTACCACAAGCCAAGCAGCTGTACTGTCAGGCTCATCCCAGATGAGCCACAGATGAGAAAGAATATTTTGGCATCAGAATCTTGACGGAAGAAAGCCTTGAGCCTGGCACATTAGAAAGATGGACAGTCATCCTCCCACGCCCATTCTAAAATTAGAACCCTTCCTGTCTTATGCAACATATTGTGATCAAAATTTGATTTTCCCATCTACTCTGGCAGCTCCCGACCTTAGAAACCCCACTCTAGACAAGTGAGGAAACTTTCTCATCTCTATTGCCTTAAAAATATAATTTTCCACCTTAGTTTTTTCCTGTCCCGCATCTGTCATAGCCCAGAACTTCATCAGTAACTTCTCCCCTAAATATTGTGAGAAAATGAGAGTTCTTTCTGCTCATAGATTAAAAAAGCCTGTAACAGATGTGCAGTGACAGGCTGCTATACCGAGGAGGGAAGTCATAGCTCAGGCTCCCTCTGTCCAGCCCCCATGTCCACGGTACATGTCTTGATCTCTTTTTAGAGCCATAATACTCCCAGTCACAGTCTGAGAACACCTACCCTGGTTATCCAAGCTACCACAGCCTGGAGTTTCACCTTGTTGTTGTTAGCTTCTGTGAAGGTGGCCCCGATCATGGCAACCCCATGCACGAGATTGAACTGTTGTGATCCACAGGGTTTTCAGTGGCTGCTTTTAGGAAGTAGATTGTCAGCTCTTTCTTCCTATTCATTATTGGTCTGGAAGCTCTGCTGAAATCTGGTCATCATCATAGCAACAGCCAACCCTCCACTGACAGAGAAGTGGTGACTGTGCCTGAGTTGCATTGACCAAAATTGAACACAGCTCTCCCATGTGGAAAGGTAGAATTCTACTGGTAAACCACCAATGACACCAATTTCATCTTAGTAAGGAATTAGTTACTCAGTGCACTGAATCTGAAGTGGCTTCTAGAACTGGGAGACTTCCACACTTCACAAAGAAGGGTACTGCTACTCTTTTGAAACATAAGTGAGTTATGTGAAAGGCTGTTCCTGAGTCATCACTCTGTGTACCACCACATTACCCCAACACCCATTTGCACTGAGGGTAGCCTCAGAGGAGAAAAGGGGACATAAAAGGACAATAGGTCACTGGAAGTTATGTGGAAGAGAAGAAAGAATCAGGGGAAGGAGGCACTGTTGCCAAGCCTACAAATCCAGTTCTTTAGTGACCTCTTCTATTCAAAAGTCCCAACTCCACTGCTCCCTCCATGCTACCTTCCAGACACACTGTTCAATGCCTCGGTCTCTCTACCAAAGTGAAGTCTTTGGAAATTGCCCTAATGTAGGAAGTTCTACAGTCAGCTTTAGTTATTATATGTTGTCTTAGTTATCTAGTGCTGCTATAACAGAAATACCACAGTGGATAGCCTTATCAAACAGAAATTTATTCTCTCACAGTCTAGAGACTAGAAGTCTGAATTCAGGGTGCCAGCTCCAGGGGAAAGTTTTCTTTCTGTGTCAGTTCTGGGGGAAGACCCTTGTCATCAATCTTCCCCTGGGTCTAGGATTTTCTCTGCCCAGAGTCCCTGGGTCCAAAGGATGCACTCCACTCCTAGCTCTTCTTTCATGGTAGTAGGTGGTCCCTCCCTCTCTTTTATATCTCAAAAGAGATTGACTCAAGATGCAACCTAATCCTTAGATTGTGTCCTGCCTCATTAGTATAAATGCCTCTATTCCTGCCTCATTAACATCATTGAAGTTAGGATTTACAACACATAGGATAATTACATCAGATCACAAAATGAAGGGCAACAACTCAATACTGGTAATCATGGCCTAGCCAAGTTGACATATATTTTTGGAGGACACAATTTAATCTATGACATATTTGAAGCTTCATTGCTGAAGAATTGAGGAGAGAGCAAGCCAGTTCAGTGGTGATCACCTTAAATTTCTTGGGTGGGAATCTGGAATGCTAAGCTTGTAAATTGGTTTCAAATTAATCTCTTGCATTATTAAGTCTAGGAGTCCCTGAGTGATGTAAATGATTAAGTGCTTGACTACTAGCAAAAAGGCTGATGATTCAAATCTACTCAGAGGCACCTTGGAAGGCAGCCCTGGTGATCTGCTTCCAAAAAGTCAAATCCTTGAAAATCCTGTGGAACAGTTCTGCTCTGCACACATGGGGTCCCCATGAATTGAAATTGACTCAGTGGCAACTAACAACAACAACATTAAGTCAGCAAAATATAATTGTGTGTTGGATTCCTGTACTGCCCTCAGTGGACCCCTCATGAGCCTGTGGAGGAAGTAGGGCAGAATTCATTCTACCTCTCATGGCAAAGCCTTAATCCAGGAAATCCATCTCCTGACTCCTGTGTGGTTATAAACAACTTCATTTAAAACTGAGAGTTGGTCATTAGGCCCACTTCCTAAATGTGCTTCACAGGCCCTGAGGTGGACCCAGAAGATCCAGGCACTTGTGAGAGTAGGCTGAGCCCCAGATCCTTGCAGTGCTAAGCAGGAAGGATGGGCTTTCATTTCAGCCAGTGCACATTTGAGGATATGAAAATATCTCAGACTTGAGGCTTAACATATATAGATTTGCCTTGAATACTTATGTTCACACATCCTTTCAAAATACTAGCATTTTTCTTTTTAATTGTAGTAAATACATATGTAACAAAGGGGGACTTGGCGACTAGCATTTTAACTAAGAATTATACTTCAGTTTATACCAGGCAGCAGTTGTTATTTTTGTATCTTATACCTTCTCATCCTTCACTTCCTCGTTAGACAACATTCATCTTCCCAATGCACATTCTACTTCTTTAGGGTTCAGTTTTCCAGAGTTGACTACCGTGAAACTGAGGGCGCTCTCTCACTGGTCTGTGTGCAGCTACCTCAGCCCAGGAAGAGTAGGGCTACTGGCTCCTCAGTGAACCACTCTGCTACACTGGGGACCCCACTGCCCTCAGGTAGAATAGAGATTCTCACATGCAATTTCCTTTTTTATGTCCTCCTGTTCGATTTACCATTGACAACTCCATACCACTAAATGTTTCCGAAAGAAAAGGAAATCATACAACAGAAAACTGGATCCCTATAAATATACAAACTTTTAGTGGTCACTTTGCTTTCATCGCTTCATTTTCAAATAAAAGCTGTAACATTTACAATCCACTGTATGACTTACGTGTGGAGGAACATGGCCTGACTATTTACAGTACAAATTGCCTCGAGAGAGGGGAGCTAAATCCCTCTCACATTAAAATGCTCAGAAGCAATTAGTTGTGCCGTATATAATATAATCTAAGGAGGATTACAAATGAAATTAAGAATTATGTTCAAACTGAATCAAATTACGTTCTAAGTAGGTCTGTGTTCACATAAGAACATTTTGGGTAGATGAATTACTTTATTTTTAGGCTTTATTTTCTTTTTGAATTCATAGACTGAATTTGCTTAAAAATGCATGGAGAGTGTTGAAAGCACCTTTTCTTCAAATTCATAATGGCTCACTGAGAAGTCACGATTCAGCTGAGTTTTCATTTCTTTTTAGGCTAATCACAAAACAAAAATTTTGTTAATTAGCACCAAATTACTTCTTTTCACATTCGTTGCAAATATCTGCAAATTTTAAGTTATATGCCATTTTTGGAACCCTGTTTTTTTGTTTTTTTTGGTACCATTTTTATATAGCATGTATTTTGTTTGCAATGGTAAGATCTATGTAGGGACTATCCTATTAAACTCGTTTTGACTATAGAGCTTGATCTGTTCTAAAGAAAAGCCAAACCAGTTGCCATCAAGTTGATTCCAACTCTTGGTGACCCCCATGGTGTGTCAGAATAGAACTGTGCTCTATAGGGTTTTCAATGCTGATTTTTCAGAAGCAGATCACCAGGCCTTTCTTTCAAAATGCCTCTGAGTGGGTTCAAACTGCAAACCTTTTGGTTAGTAACTCAGTGCTTAACTGTTTGTGCCAACCAGGGAATCCTAATATATTCTACATTATTGTTCATATCATTTGAAAGGGAGCCCCAAACACTGCCTATTAAAATCCAACCATGCTTCTAGGCTAAACTGTCATCAGTGTCCTCAAGTCTTACCTAATCCTCAGCTATCCATCAGCCCAATACAAGCTCTGTGTGAGTACTTAAACTGTTCTGCTGTGTATTACAACTACTTATAGAGTTTTTTTTTTTTTTTTCTCTTTATACCCAACTCTGTGTTTAAGAGTAGGTTCTTTGAGGTTAGGCTGTAGGACTAAATTTCGTATAGCATCTAGTTCAGAGTCTCATGCAGAGTCAGCCCTCAAGGAATGAATATATTACTCAACATTTCAGGAAACTATGACTACATGGAATTAACTTACATTTCCAAAAAAAAATTCTTTTAAAAAAGGAAGGAATAAGACAGAGGCTCTCAGACTGTGGAAAATGCCACTGCCTCAAGCAGCTTGCTCAGCACGCCATGCCCCATAGCTTTACATTAAAATCCTGGTTCCTTTCTCCTTGACTGATGTCCAGAACTAGAGGAAATTGTTGGAAACAAGTTTAGGCGCCATGTTGACATTTGGGATAAACTTTTAAACCTCATACATAATAACTTCCTTGCCTCCAGGTGGAGTTTAACCACCATTTTCTGAATACTCCATTCATGAAGTTATATGTAAACCCTATTGCACCTGCATAGTATGATTAAGAATGTTGTTGATGTAACTCGTATGAACTTCCTACTTCTAAGCGCCTTAAAAGTAACCTTCCTCCTCGCCCTTGCAGAGCGGTCTTGACGGCAGCAGCCCTGACTGTTTCCTCTCCTTGCACAACAAAATAAAGGCTTATTTCTACTCTCCCCGCCCAAATTAAATAAAATAAAAACATTCTATTGCTCCAATTTCCTTCCTCTTTTGCTCTTCTACAAGACAGTTTCCTCTTCTCCTTCCTTGTTCTATTTTTTATTTCATCTCCTTTAAAATCATCCATAACAATGGCAGAAAATACCAACATCGACATCCCCAAATCACAGCTTATTCAGCCAAACCTATATAGAGAAATACTCCCAGCATTAATTCTTGTCATTCACTCCACATGTATTTACTGTGTTCTTACTTTTCCCTAGGCACTCTGTTCAAGTAGGGACACAGTGATGCACAAAGTAGACATGGCATCTTCCTTGTGTTGTTTGTAATCAACCGGAGGAGAGAGACACTAAGCAAACAGCAAATGACAATATCATGACAGTTTTGGTAAATGATATGAAGGAAAAGAAAATGATGGTGAAAGGAAATTATATTAGGGAAGATGCACTTTTACAATGAGTGTTCAGAAAGGCTTCTCTGAAGAAATACTATTCAAGTTGACTTTTGAAGGATGAGTAATAGTTGGGGAAGGAGCATTTCACACACACACAAAGAGCACATGCAGAGACTGTCAGGAAGACCAGAAAGTGTTTGAGAAATGGAAACTTAGTGAGAGAAGGAGAGAAAATAGCATACCTTGAGAGTGGAGAGAAAGGCAAGAACCCAATCATACCGAGTCAGTAGACGGTTGTGAGGCTTTTGAACAAGATCATGTGGCTGCTATGTAGAGGATGAATTAGAATGGGAGCAAAATTGGAGGCCATTTAGAGGCTACCACGGTAGTCTAGTTAAGAAATAATGGGGAGTTGGACTACAGTATTGGGAGATGACATAAAAAGTAGTGGACAGATTTAAGATATATTTTGAAAAAGCAATCTACAAGGTTTGGTAATAAGATGAATGTATGAGACGAGGGAGAGGAAAGAGCTAAGATTGACTTACAGATATTGGGGCTAGCTTTTCACTGAAAGGAGAAAGACTAGAAAACAGATTAAAAACATAAATTCTATTGCAATAGTAGTTTATTATCATGGAATAACTGATAAACCCTGTGATTTTATATATGTTTAAACAAGACCCACCTGCATTGTGAAAAGAAAATTCTGGGGTTCCTAACTAGATGGCACATTGTCATATGTTGCTGTTTTCATCCTCAAACTCAAGCCTGCAGACGTCTCAGAAATAAGAGAGAGGCTAATGAATTCCAGAAAGGAAAGCACTGAGTCCAGATGGGGAACAGCTGGGGATGACCCAGTGCCATAGACCAGAAAAAGCCCAGGTGAGTGCTTCCAAATATACTCTTTTGTCTTCTGACATGGCCCTGGCTGGACCATTCAACAACACTGTGAAACAGAATATAAGCTCTGCTAGCCCAGTGCCGGCCTTGGGTGACAGAGAAACATCAGGATCTGCCCAGGGCTGTTTGGGGCACAGAGAAGATACCTGTAGGTGCGCAGGTTAAGTGGACAAGTCTATCCCTCAGTCTTAATTCATCTTCTTGTCCCTTTTACTGCACGGGGTAGGAGATTACAATCCAGGAAGGACTACTTAATAGCAACACTAAGAGCTAGGAGACAATAAAGACATAATTTCAACATTCTAAAGGAAAATTATTATATTCATGAAATGTATCAATCAAGAGTGAAAAGAAATAAGACTTTCAGCCAAGCAAAGTCTCACAAATTTTCTTTTATAGATTCTTTGTCAAGAAGCCACTGGAAGATGTGCTCCGTAACAGAAGGTAGTAAACCAGAAAAAAAGAAAGACATGGGAAACAGGAATATCGCTTCACCAGAGAAAAGGGGGAAGGGAATCCCAAGAAGAAGGTTGTTAAAAAAAAAAAAAAATCCAGATGCACCAGACCTAGAGTATAGCCAATTCCAAAGTAAGTAAGAAAAAGATAAAGAGAGGGGAAGAAACTGACAGATGGCCTGAAGTATTTGATCAAATTGAAAAGAGTTTTACATTTCCTATCAAAGGTAAGAAAGAAAATAGGCAATTGTTAGCCCCAGGAAAACACAGCCAAAAATACATACTAAAGGATATATAATTATAGAACTCTATTAAGCCCAGATGCGAGGAGGAAGAAGAGGAGGGAGAGGAGTGTGTATAATATAGTTAAGCCTTCCTTAATAGGAAGTCAATAGATAATGCCTAAAATGAAAAACACACAGACACACACACACATATAACAACAACAACAAAAAAAAAAACAAAACTCATTGCCATCGAGTAGATTCCAACTCATGGCAACCCCGTGTGTTTCAGAGTAAAATTGCACTCCACAGGGTTTTCAATTGTTATAATCTCACAAAAGTAGATCGCCAGGTCTTTCTTCTATAGCACTGCTCAGTAGATTTCAACTGCCAGCCTTTCAGTTAGTAGTTGTACACAAACCATTTTGTACCACCCAGGGGCATATATATGTATACATATACATACCCTACTACCACTACCACTACTCCTTGCTGTGGAATTGATTCGGACTAACAGTGACCCTGTAGGACAGAGCAGAACTGCCCTGTGAGGGTTTCCAAGGCTATAACATTTACTAGCAGCTTGCCACATCTTTCTATTGTGGAGCAGCTGGTGGGTTTGAACTACCAACACTTTGGTTAGCAGCCTAGCATTTAGCCACTGTGCCACCAGGGCTTCTTATATACATGTATGTATGTATGTGTATATATATGTGATTTTATATGTACGTACACACACACACACACATACACCCATTGCCATCGAGTTGATTCTGACTCATAGTAACTCTATAGGACAGAGTAGAACTGCCCCATAGGGTTTCCAAGGAGCGGATGGTGATCCAAACTGCTGACCTTTTGGTTAGCAGCCTAAGCTCTTATCCACTGAGTCACCAGAGCTCAATACATACATAGAAAATACATACACATAAATTGAAATTTTAGCAATATGGAAAACAAACAGAAGAAAGCACTCAAAAAAAAAAATCAAGTTACTTGCTTTTGGGAAGTGGGAAATGGGATGTGGAGCCGGGGAATTTTTAATGTCTTAAGTCTGATCTTTTAAATGTATTTATGTAAACTTGGATAACAAAAATCATTGATGTAGTTTCCCTCAATATAAGGAGGCTTTCAGACTACAGCTTTCAGTATGGATTATACCTCAACATAAAGAAAACAAAAATCCTCACAGCTGGACCAATAAGCAACATCTTGATAAACAGAGAAAAGACTGAAACTGTCAAGGATTTCATTTTACTTGGATCCACAACCAATGCCCACAGAAGCACCAGTTAAGAAACCAAAGGACATATTTCGCAGGGCAAATTTGCAGCAAAAGATCTCTTAAAAGTGTTAAAAAGCAAAGATGTCACTTTGAGGACTAAGGTGTGCCTCACCCAAGCCATGATACTTTCAATCACTTCATATGCATACAAAAGCTGGACAATGAATAAGGAAGATGAAAGAAGAATCGATGCCTTTGAATTATTGTTTTGGTGAAAAATATTGACTATATCATGGACTGCCAAAAGAACAAAGAAAAGTGTCTTGGAAGAAGTACAGCCAAAATGCTCCTTAGAAGTGAGAATGGCGAGACTTCATCTCATGTACTTTCGATATGCTATCAGGAGAGGCCAGTCCCTGGAGAAGGACATCATGCTTGGTAAAGGAGAAGGTCAGCAAAAAAGAGATGGATTGACACAGTCGCTGCACAATGGGTTCAAACATAGTAACAACTGTGAGGGTAGCACAGGACTGGGCAGTGTTTTGTTCTGTTGTGCATAAGATCACTATGGATCGGAACCAACTCAATGGCACCTAACAACAGCAACAATTATAGCTAGTGTTTATCTAGTTCTTACTATGTGCTAGGAGCCCTGCTGCTGCAGTGGTTAAGAGCTCACCTGCTAACCAAAAGGTCAGCAGTTCGAATCCACCAGCAGCTACTTGGAAACCATATGGGCCAGTTCTGTTCTATCCTACAGGGTCATTAAGAGTTGGAATTGGCTCCATAGCAATGGGTTGCTTTGAGTACTATGTCCCAGGCACTGTTCTAAGCATGTTATACACATTAACTATTTTAGTTCACACAACCACTCATTGAGATTGGTACTATTACTTTCCTAGTTGTACTAATGGAGATTGTAAAGAACAGACACGTTAAATGACAAGCCCAAAGACACATATCTAGTAATTGGTGCAGCTAGTGCATAAATCCAGGCAGAGTGGTTCCAGGGTCCACACTCCTAACCACTACACTTATTATCTTGAAAACAAGTGGACATATTATTATTCATGAGTATGTGTTTACCTAAGAATGCTTGTTAAACACATGGCACAAGGACACACCGTATTTTTATGCAAATATAGACATTGTATGTTTTTTGCCAACTGCACAACACTCTAGCACATTATTTTCCTAAGCATGCTATGTGCGTTATATGTGTTGATGTGTTATTTATGCGGGTGAGTTATTTGCAAAAAAAATATGGTAACGTTAAAGAGTAGCTTGGGGAGGAAACAGGAGGAGGGTAATTGAAGTTGAGATCAATGAGTAAGGAGAAAAATAGTAATAAAATAAAATTATAGAGGACCAATGATAACAGTGTGCAAAGCTCGGATTAATCCAACTCTCCTTCCTTATATTAAAAGCAAACAAAAAAAGTAACAATGCTTTAAAAAGAACAGGAAAAAAGAAAATGATAAAATACAAATTAAGAACACGGCATATTGGGGACAAACATACAGCTTCCCAATAAACTCAAAACAGTTTTGTTGTTTTACCAGCATCGGGGAAAATTACTTTTTTTTTTTTTTCCTTGAGCTCCCAGTGAAGTAGTTGCCTTTCTCGATAAAAGAAAAAAAGATACATGTGTACAAGCTAAAGATTGATTCAGCCCATCAAAAGATGAAACATGTATACCTGGGAGCCTTTCCTTCTGCAGTTAGACTCGAGGGCTTTTAAGGAATGGACACTTGGAAGCACGCATCATGCTACATCATTTCCAAAGCACAACATAAATTCAATCACTCCCACACACAGTGATATTCTTATAAAAGGCAATACCACGCATGACCTTATGCTTGCACTCCGCATTATTTCATGTGCTAAGTTCTTCTCTGAGTTTTATTACTTTAAATTCCTTTTAGACACAGACTATGGCTTTTGGAATTTTGAATATTCCACATTCCATCACTTAGGAATAGATACGATATAGGCTACTACGAACGAGTCATTAATTAAATAGAAAAATTAAATACTTAACGTAGAGTCAAATATAAACATTTTAGAACCTAGCGAAAAAAGTATAATAGATGATGCTACTGAAGAGCTAAATGATTAAGTTCAGGATAGAAAACAAAGTGAAGATAAAACCAGGGGTAAAACTATAAGAGGCTCAATGTAAAAGACAAAGAGTCAAGGCTGTAGGCACCTATCCTGGGAAATAAGTGAGAAGACATCCCCCAAGCCAACAGGATGGACATTCTTCATTCCAGAGCACTGCATTCAAGAAAAAAGGAGAGGAGATGGGATAGGTTATTAGCTAAACCTACTCCACTTAAAACAGCAATAACAATATATACATAAAACATATATGTAAGTGTGTATGTATATATACGTATGCATGTATAACATGTATGTATTTATACACGTAACACGTGTATATCTATAATATATATGTGTGTGTATATACAACATATATGTATGTATGTATATACATGTATATGGGGGCAGCGGTGGTTCAACTGTAGAGTTCTCACCTTTCAAGCGAGAGATCCAGGTTCGATTCCTGGCCTCAAGTCATCTCATATCCAGATACCCCCTGTCTGTCAACAAAGGTTTGCACGTTGCTATGATACTGAAAAGGTTTCAGCAGAGTGTCTAGACTAAGACTAGGAAGAAAGGCCTGGTGATCTATTTCCAAAAATTAGCCAATGACAATCGTATGGATCACAACAGCCTAGTCTGTTGTGCGTGGGGTTGCCATAACTTGACAACAACAACATACATACAACATATATGTGTATGTATATACATATACGTACATGCACACACATATGTATTTATATGTATGACATATAAACAAGCACATATATGTATGTGTGTATGTGTGTGTATATTTTTATATATATATGTATTCATATATTTTGTACATGATGCTCACCTGCTAAGCAGTAATTAAGTTGTATCTTTTAGGAAGATAGGTTAACTTTAGCAACAAATTCCATGTTTATTGCAATATATAATACCACTTGGCTCTACGTTTGATCATAAGGTGTCAAATCTGAGAATCTCAATGTGGTTCTGAAGTTTGACTTTTGAGCCACTGGATTAAAAATAACATTTCCATCCGTTGTTTGGCCTTCTACTACCTAGAATTCCTGGAGCAGCATCCTGAAAGTCCGGGACCAAAGGACATCAGGGCAGTTGGAGACATGTAAGCAAGAATGAACACTTGACTGGATTTCACCATTCTTCTACTTACATTAAAATGGCAACTGCAAAATTCTTATTGAATGGATTAAGCAGCTGTCTGGTTGATTGTAGCTTCAGTGAATCTGTTCCTCTGACTGCTGCTGAATTGCTAGTTTATTGCTATTTGCAGCAATGTTCCCAGTAAATCACAACTCCTGTCCCTATGGCAACCACATATACCTGAGACGTTACTGCCTCTTTTTCTGCCAGTACAAAAACATAGAAGAGAAAATAATAAATCTGGTCGGTGGCCCTTTGTATATCATTATGTCTGCATCTTGCTCTAAGCTGTGCATTTTCCATCAGGAATCCCCGAGCTAAACTCAGTTGCTGCATGCGCAAGCATGCCATTCTCTTGGCAGGTGCAAATGAAAGGCAAATGTGTAAAATACATGTGTTATTACTCCCTTGTGGATCTGAGCTGAAGAATATATGTCATGTTTGCATGGGGTGGATAAAGGTTCTTCCCTGGCCAGGTGTAATTGCAAGCAATTCTGGGATAAAGTCTTTTTTCCTGCCCTGGTCATCACCATATCTCCTGTTTGTTTCAGGTCCCTCCCATTAGATCGACACTCTAGAGTATGATCCTTGAACAGAATCATCTAGGGACATTTATTAAACACGTAAGGTCCTAAATTCCACCATGTGGTGCAAACAGTTAAAGGCATTCAGCTGCTAACCAAAAGGTTGGAAGTTTGCATCCACACAGAGGCACCTCAGAAGAAAGGCCTGGCAATCTACTTCTGAAAAATCAGCCATTGAAAGCCCTGTGGATCATAGTTCTACTCTGACACACATGGGATTGCCATGAATTGGAATCGACTTACTGACAACTGGTAAACTAGCAAAATTTTCACTAGTTGAATTAGAATCTGGGGTGGAAGAAAAAGTCTGTATTTTAGACAACTTTCTGGGTGATTCTTATGAACCTTAAAATTTGAGAACCACTGCAGTAGATAATCTTTCAGGGAACAGGCCCTATGACAGTCATCTTTGTATTTTTCCATCTCTTGCACAGTGTTGGTCACGTTTAAAATGGAGTATAGCCTGCTTTCACCATACTGCACAGCATCATGTCATCCATGGAACCCCCTAAGAGTCAGGCTCATCTCTATCCTCTCCAAGAGCCTACAGACTGTATTCAAGGGGGATCTAAGTGCCAGTAAAATTATACGGGATGTCGATTCTCAGAGAGGTTCTGGCTATAGATTCAAAAGTCACTGCTCTCCGAAACAAGAGCATGTATTTGGAGACTTATGGTCCGTATCCTAAACCCATTCTGGACCTCAAGAGAAGAGCTCTTTTTCACCTTCACCTTTGATGATTTCCAACAGCGACTATAAAAATCACTGGAGGGTGCCAATGAGAAAAATCTCTGGACCATGCAAACAGAGGTAAACCTGTAAGGCAATATTGTAAACTGGCCAGGAGCCAGGGTTCCAAGGGCTCAGTACCGCAGGAAAGGCAGGAGGAGCCAGGCTGCTGAGGACAGTCAACAAGGAGCTGCCTTGCCACCTGACAGTCAGTTGTATCACCAGGACAACTGAAAGTCTGTTTGGGCCAGGAATTGCCAGGCAGCCCTATCTGGACTCAAGGATACCTACCCCAGGGTGTTTAGAAATTTAAGGTTCTACAGCCTCTAGTTTGTCTCTGACCCTCTGCTTTCCTGCCCCTTTGAGCATACCAGCCACAAGATATTCTACCATGAAATCCAAACTCCTGCTTTAATGATGCTTACTTTGGCCCCTGGCTTCCTCTCCCTCGTCAGTTTTGCTTGTGTTGGTCCTTGTGATGCAGCTTCTGCCCACAACTCACATTGTCTTTTCTGTATGAGCTTCAGCTAGCTTCAACTACAATTGAATCCACTATCATTATGGCCAAAGTGTGGGGGCAGCTGGTTTTACCACCATGGTCTTGTACAGGCAAATCAGAACAACATTGGGATTTAATTAAGATGTGTCTTCATTGTCCCTTCTCCCATTACCATCATCCACCTCTCACTGTACAGTTGATAAAAAATAACAACTTGTCTGATATCACACCTCTAAAAACAGAAAGAGACCCCTGTGGTATAACAGGCAGTGTTGCGGTTTCATTAGCTTCCCTTATACACTAGCGAGTTTTAAACAGAATGGATCATCTGTAGTTGCACATTTGCAAATGATTCTGTTTTCCTTTCATTGCTGTCTCCTGTGACCTTCAGGAACAGATGTTCTTTTGAGCATCTGGCAGCTCTAGTCCTGAAGCATCAACTTAGAGGGACGTGGTTTCGTCTAGCAGCTAAGACTGCTGCACAGATAAGTGGCACACACACACACACACACGCACACACACCCCATTATAAAACACAAGCATGCAGCTATAAATATGTATGAGTCATAAACACTCAATCACTCAATAGAATAACAGAAACAACATGGAAATGTAGATATTGTCTTTTTCTTAACATTTCTATTTTCAAAACTATTTGTTTAAATAACGGTTTTTGTTTTGGATATGGTCTTTATTAAGTGCAGCAGAACGAGATGATCCAAGGTCAGCTGTGCGTGTTTGTCTAAAATTAGACTAACGTTCTATGTGTTGTGTTCAATATCCTTGGTAATGACCTTCGGTAGATTGTGGGCCTTTGCTGTCCTAACTGCCTTCTGGCCTGATAACTTCAGGAAAGTGAACAGTAACTCCCACTATCTTTCCTGAAGGATAGACTTTAATGCCGATTATTCTTTGGATCTTTGGGTGGCACAAACGGTTAAACGTTCAGCTACTAATCATAAAGTTGGAGGTTCAAATCCACCAGAGGCATTCAGAAGAAAAACCTAGTGATCTACTTCCAAAATATCACAGCCACTGAAAGCCCTATGAAGCACAGTTCTACTCTCAAATAAATGGAATCATCATGAATCAGAGTCAGCTCAATGGCAACTGGTTTGGTTTTATCCTTTGCATAAACTTTGAGATATTTGCTTTGAATACACCATTTTACACATTCTATACATAAGCCCTGGTGGTGCAGTGGTTAAGAACTCACCTGCTAACCAAAAGGTCGTCAGTTTGAATTCACCAGCTGCCCCTTAGAAACCCTGTGGAACATTTCCACTCTGTCCTGTAGGGTCACTGTGAGTCTAAATCAACTTGATGGCAACGGGTTTGGTTTGATTTATACTGAAGCATTAAATACCATGATCTGGATGACTTCAGGACTCCTGCTCCTAATTTATACACAACACTGCTTTTAATGGAGGTTATTTTAAAACACACAATAATGCTTATATAGACGATATTTCCTATAATAGTTAACATTTTAATAATCCTTTAGGTGCAACTATAAGCAAATCGATCTTTCCGCATTTTAATTCCAGAAAAAAATCCCATGCATATTAATTCCATAAAAATGGAATTAAAATACCAGAAAGGATTTTATACCACTTGGCAGCTATGAAGGTTTTCCTGCCTATTTTCTCCCCTAGTTTATTTATTAAAGTATAAAACAACAACGGGGTCAATGCTCTTTACTGGTAAGGACTCTGTTTACACTTAACTTACAGATTTTGCTTGGAAACTTCTGCCCAAAAAGAGGCGACATAGCCCAACCTCCCTTTCATCTAAGCAGGGCCAAGCAGCTGAATTGTGGCCAGTGGAATGTGGATGGAAAAGATATACCCAATTTCAACCCTGACTCATATGAACCTACTATGTGATCCTCAGCTTTCTCTCTTCTACTACCTTTCAGCTGGGCTCCAATGCTCAAGGTGACTTTGAAAGTCTTGTGTTGAAAATGCAGATCTCCATCAGCCTCGGTTCCTGAATGACTGTGTGGAGCAGGACCTCACACCAACGATTGACTGGACTTTATATGAGCAAGAAATAAGCACCATTTATCCCTTTTCTTTGTCTATAAACTTTTAAGCTTAAATATCTGGGCATAGTTTGTGTGTCTATACATATTTTAATCTCACAAGGACCAAACCCAATTTGAAACTTTTCTATATAAAATGATTTACTTGAATTGTTGCAAAAATGTGCTCATTATATGACTCATCTTCTTCAAGCTCCTTGACAAATCCCTTCGGTACGTATTCCTGTGTTTTAAGTACAGGAAAGTAGTTCTCTATGTCTCTGCAGCCTGAAAAACCTTTAACCAAGAAGAAAGACAAGTTCTTCATTTGGAACATTTCTGGGTTGTTAGTCAAAGTTGCCAACAGCTATCAGCCTGGATCATTCTTACTCTGAACAGTGCCAAAAAAACTCATTGCCATCGAGTTGATTCCAACTCATAGAGACCCTACAGAACAGAGTAGAACTGCCCCATAGAGTTTCCAAGGAATGCCTCATGGATTTAAACAGGTAACCTTTTGGTTCGCAGCTGTAGCTCTTAACCACTACACCACTCTGGACAATAGGATATTCTGAGTATACTGTAATTCTAGAGTATTTTAAATGTACCATAATTGTTTCAAAAACACATGTTCCAAAACAGAGACACATAGACACACACACACACACACAAGCACGCGCACGCACCCGTAAAGGCTTTTTCTCTCTGCCTTCATGCATTTTTATTTGCCTAACCAATCAACCAACCAACCAGTTGCCATGGAGTTAACTCTGACTTGTGGCAGCCCCATCTGTGTCAGAATAGAACTGTTCTCCACAGGGCTTTCAGTGGCTGATTTTTCAAAAGGAGAACGCCAGAACTTTCTTCCAAGGCACATCTGGGTAGATGTGAAACTACAACCTTTCAGTTAGCAGCTGAGTGTGCTAACTGTTTGTCCCACTCAGAGACTCATTTTTAAAAATATATACCCAGAACCCAAAACCCAGTGCCAAAATATATACAGTCATCCCCAAAAGACACATCATACCTCATCCTCTTATACTCATTTCTGTATATTCGTTAAAATGTTAACTCTTAGGGGGAAACGACCTACTGTCTATGAGCAAGATTGTGTGCTTTAAAATAACTCTATTAAAGTAGTATACTGAATTGATTAAGGGTATGAGCCTTGGACTTTCAGGCCAGGGTTTGAATAATGTTTATGCCACTTGCTGTATGACCTTGGCCAAATTATTTAATCTCTTGGAACCTTGGATTTATTTCTCTGTAAACCAGAATAACTTAATCATTGGTTTGCTGTGAAAACTAAATTGTGCGATAACTCTAAAGTACCCAGTAAAATGCCCAGTACCACAGAGTGTGATTTATCAATGTGGTTATGATTATCCAAATGGTTTGAATTGTATAACTATGGGTACAATATCATATACATCAAAAAACAGCAACCTAATTTTTTTAAATAATTTTTATTGTGCTTTAAGTGAAAGTTTACAAATCAAGTCAGTCTCCCACATATAAACTTATATACACCTTACTACATACTCCCACTTAATCTCCCCCTAAAGAGTCACCCTGCTCCTTCCTTCCAGTCTCTTCTTTTATGGCCATTTTGCCAGCTTCTATTATTTTTTTTATAACCTCCTCTGCCTTCCCATCTCCCATTCAGACAGGAGATGCCAACATAGTCTCAAGTGTCCACCTGATGCAAGTAGCTCATTCCTCATCAGTGTCTATCTCCAACCCGTTGTCCAGTCCAATCCATGTCTGCTGAGTTGGCTTTGGGAACGGTTCCTGACCTCGGCCAACAGAAGGTTTGGGGACCCTGACCTCTGGGTTCTTCTAGTCTTAGTCAGATCATTGAGTCTGGTCTTTTTATGAGAATTTGGGGTCTGCATCCCACTGCTCTCCTGCTCCCTCAGGGGTTCTCTGTTGTGTTTCCTGTCAGGGCAGTTATTGGCTGTAGCCAGGCACCATCTAGCTCTTCTGGTCTCAGGATGATGTAAGTCTCTAGTTCATGTGGCCCTTTCTGTCTCATAATTACCCTGTGACCTTGGTGTTCTTCATTCTCCTTTGATCCAGGTGGGTTGAGACCAACTGATGCATCTTAACAATTGAAACATCTTAGATGGCCGTTTGTTAGCGTTTAAGACCCCAGACGCCACACTTCAAAGTAGGATGCGGAATGTTTTCTTAATAGAATTTATTTTGCCAATTGACTTAGATATCCCCTGAAGCCATAGTCTCCAAATCCCCGCCCTTGCTCCGCTGACCTTCGAAGTATTCAGTTTATTCAGGAAACTTCATTGCTTTTGGTCCAGACCACTTGTGCTGACCACCCCTGTATTGAGTGTTGTCCTTCCCTTCACCTAAAGTAGTTCTTATCTACTATCTAATCAGTAAATAACTCTCTCCCACCCTTCCTCCCTCCCCTCTCTCGTAACCACAAAAGAATGTGTTCTCAGTTTAAACTATTTTTCAAGATCTTATAATACTGGTCTTATACAATATTTGTCCTTTTACATCTAATTTCACTCAGCATAATGCTTACCAGGTTCCTCCATGTTATGAAATGTTTCACAGATTCATCATTGTTCTTTATGGATGTGTAATATGCCACTGTGTGAATATACCATAATTTATTTATGCATTTATGTCCCTTTGATGGACACCTTGGTTGCTTCCAGCTTTTTGCTATTGTAAACAGTGCTGCAATAAACATGGATGTGCATATATCTGTTCGTGTAAAGGCTCGTATTTCTCTAGGATATATTACCAGGAGTGGGATTTCTGGGTCGTATGGTAGTTCTATTTCTAGCTTTTTAAGGAAACGCCAGATCGATTTCCAAAGTGGTTGTACCATTTTACATTCCCACCAGCAGTGTATAAGTGTTCCAATCTCTCCACACTTTCTCCAACATTTATTATTTTATGTTTTTTGGATTACTGCCAGCCTTGTTGGAGTGAGATGGAATCTCATAGTAGTTTTAATTTGCATTTCTCTAATGGGTAACGATCGAGAGCATTTCCTCGTGTATTTGTTAGTCGCATGAATATCTTCTTTAGTGAAGTGTGTGTTCATATCCTTTGCCCAATTTTTAATTGGGTTGTTGGTCTTTTTGTGGTTGAGTTTTAACAGAATCATGTAGATTTTAGAGATCAGGCACTGGTCGGAGATGTCATAGCTGAAAAATTTTTCCCAATCTGTAGATGGTCTTTTTACTCTTTTGGTGAAGTCTTTAGATGAGCGTACGTGTTTGATTTTTAGGAGCTCCCAGTTATCTGGTTTCTCCTTGTCATTTTTAGCAATGTTTTCTATTCTGTACATGCCTTGTATTAGGGCTCCTAACGTTGTCCCTATTTTTTCTTCCATGATCTTTATCGTTTTAGTCTTTATGTTTAGGTCTTTGATCCATTTGGAGTTAGTTTTTACGCATGGTGTGAGGTATGGGTCCTGTTTCATTTTTTTTGCAGATGGATACCCAGTTATGCCAGCACTGTTTGTTAAAAAGACTATCTTTTCCCCAATTAACTGACGTTGGGTCTTTGTCAAATATCAGCTGCTCGTATGTGGATGGGTTTATATCTGGATTCTCAATTCTGTTCCATTGGTCTATGTGCCTGTTGTTGTACCAATACCAGGCTGTTTTGACTACTGTGGCTGTATAATATGTTCTAAAATCAGGTAGAGTGAGGCCTCCCACTTTCTTCTTCTTTTTCAGTAATGCTTTACTTGTCCAGAGCTTCTTTCCCTTCCATATGAAGTTGGTGATTTGTTTCTCCATCACATTAAAAAAATGTCATTGGAATTTGAATAGGAAGTGCATTGTATATATAGATGGCTTTTGGCAGAAGAGAAGTTTTTACTATGTTAAGTCTTCCTATCCATGAGCAAGGTATGTTTTTCCACTTACGTAGGTCCCTTTCAGTTTCTTGCACTAGTACTTTGTAGTTTTCTTTGTATAGGTCTTTTACATCTTTGGTAAGATTTATTCCTAAGTATTTTATCTTCTTGGGGCTACTGTGAATGGTCTTGATTTGGTGATTTCCTTTTTAATGTTCTTTTTGTTGATGCACAGGAATCCAGTTGATTTCTGTATATTTATCTTGTAACCTAAAACTCTGCGGAACTCTTAGTTTCAGTAGTTTTCTTGAGGATTCCTTAGGGTTTTCTGTGTATAAGATCATGTAATCTGCAAATAGAGATAATTTTACTTCTTCCTTGCCAATTGGGATACCCTTTATTTCTTTGTCTAGCCTAATTGCTCTGGCTAGAACCTCCAGCAAAATGTTGAATAAGAGTGGTGATAAAGGGTATCCTTGTCTGGTTCCTGATCTCTAGGGAAATTCTTTCAGGCTGTCTCCATTTAGGATGATGTTGACTTTTGGCTTTGTATAAATACTCTTTATTATGTAGAGGAATTTTCCTTCTATTCCTATTTTGCTGAGAGTTTTTATCATAAATGGGTGTTGGACTTTGTCAAATGCTTTTTCTGCGTCAATTGATAAGATCATCTGGTTTTTGTCTTTTGTTTTATTTATATCGTGGACTACATTAATTGTTTTTCTAGTATTGAACTACCCTTGCATAAAAAAAATCCCACTTGGTCATGGTGGATTATTTTTTTGATATGTTGTTGAATTCTATTGGCTAGAATTTTGTTGAGGATTTTTGCATCTATGTTCATGGTGGATATAGGTCTGTAATTTTCTTTTTTTGTGGTGTCTTTACCTGGTTTTCGTATCACGGATATGCTGGCTTCATAGAATATGTTAGGCAGTAGTCCATCATTTTCTATGCTTTGAAACACCTTTAGTAGTAGTGGTGTTACCTCTCCTCTGAAAGTTTGGTAGAACTCTCCAGTGAAGCCGTCAGGTTCAGGGATTTTTTTTTTTGTTGGGAGTTTTTTTTATTACCTTTTCAATTTCTTCTTTTGTTATGGGTCTATTTAGTTGTTCTACCTCTGTTTGTGTTAGTTTAGGTAGGTAGTGTGTTTCTGGGAATTCATCCATTTCTTCTAGGTTTTCAAATTTTTTATAGAACAATTTTTCGTAGTAATCTGATATAATTCTTTTAATTTCAGTTGGGTCTGTTGTGATACAGCCCATCTCATTTCTTATTCAGATTATTTATTTCCTTTCCTGTATTTCTTTGGTCAGCCTGGCCAAAGGTTTATTGATTTTTTCATGGAACCAGATTTTGGCTTTGTTAATTCTTTCAATTGTTTTTCTGTTCTCTAATTCATTTAATTCTGCTCTAATTTTTATTATTTGTTTTCTTCTCTTGCCTGATGGATTCTTTTGTTGCTTGCTTTCTATGTGTTCAAGTTGTAGGGACAGTGCTCTGATTTTGGCCCTTCTTTATGTATGTGTGCATTTATCAATATAAATTGACCTCTGAAAACTGCTTTTGCTGTAAACCAGAGGTTTTGATAGGAAGTGTTTTCATTCTGGTTGCATTGTATGAATTTCTTTATTCCCTCCTTAATGTCTTCTATGACCCAGTCTTTTTTTTCCATAATTTGTATTGTGCTTTAAGTGAAAGTTTACAAATCAAGTCCGTCTGTCATATATAAGCTTATATACACCTTATTCCATACTCCCACTTACTCTTCCCCTAATGAGTCAGCCCGCACCCTCCTTCCAGTCTCTCCTTTAGTGCCAGTTTTGCCAGTTTCTAACCCTCTCTACCCTCCCATCTCCCCTGCAGACAGGAGGTGCCAACACAGTCTCAAGTGTCCACCTGATACAAGTATCTCACTCTTCATCAGCATCTCTCTCCAACCCATTGTCCAGTCCCTTCCATGTCTGATGAGTTGTCTTCAGGAATGGTTCCTGTCCTGTGCCAACAGAAGGTTTGGGGACCATGACCGCCGGGATTCTTCTAGTCTCAGTCAGATCATTAAGTCTGGTCTTTTTATGAGAATTTGGTAACCCAGTCTTTTTTGAGCAGGGTATTGTTCAGTTTCCAAGTGTTTGATTTCTTTTCCCTGATTTTTCTGTTATTGATTTCTACTTTTATGGCCTTATGGTCTGAGAAGATGCTTTGCAATATTTTGATGTTTTGGATTCTGCAAAGTTTTCTTTTATGACCTAATATGTGACCCATTCTAGAGAATGTTCCATATGCACTAGAAAAATAGTATACTTTCCAGCTATTGGGTGGAGTGTTCTGTATAAGTCTATGAGGTCAAGTTGGTTGATTGTAGCAATTAGATCTTCCATGTCTCTATTTAGCTTCTTACTGGAAGTCCTAATCTTTGCCAAAAGTGGTGTGTTGAAGTCTCTTACTATAATTGTGGAGGTGTCTATCTCACTTTTCAATTCTGTTAAAGTTTGTTTAATGTATCTTGCAGCCCTGTCATTGGGTGAATAAATATTTAATATGGTTACATCTTCCTGGTAAATTGTCCCTTTAATCATTATGTAGTGTCTTTCTTTATCCTTTGTGGTGGATTTAACTTTAAAGTCTATTTTGTCAGGAATTAATATTGCCACTCCTGCGCTTTTTTTTATTGTTGTTTGCCTGATATATTTTTCTCATCCTTTGAGTTTTAGTTTGTTTGTGTCTCTAAGTCTAAGGTGTGTCTCTTGTAGGCAGCATATAGATGGATCGTGTTTTTTTATCCAGTCTGAGACTCTCTCTGTCTCTTTATTGGTGCATTTAGTCCATTTACATTCAGCATAATTTTAGATAAGTATGAGTTTAGTGCTCTCATTCTGATGCCTTTTTGTGTGTGCTGTTGACAATTTCGTTTTTCCACCTACTTTTTTGTGCTGAGAAGTTTTTCTTTGTAAATTGTGTGCTACTGATTTTCATAGTAGTTGAATTTATTTTTGCTGAGCCATTATGTTTTTCTTGGTTTTTATTTTGAAGTATGGAATTGTTAGACCTCTTTGTGGTTAACTTAATATTTACCCCTATTTTTCTAAGTAAAAACCTAACTTATATCGTCCTATATTGCCTTGTTTTCCTCTCCATATGGAAGATCTATGTCTCCTATATTTAGTCCCTCTTTATTGATTATTGTCTTCTTTTACATAATGACTTCAATGATTCCCTGTTTGGGGCATTTTTTCTTTTTTAAATTATTCTTAATTTGTTTTTGTGATTTCCCTATTTGAGTTGATATCAGAATATCTGTTCTGTGACCTTGTGTTGTGTTGGTATCTGATATTTTTGATTTTCTGACCAAACAATTTCCTTTAGTTTTCTTGTAGCTTTGGTTTGGTTTTTACAAATTCTCTAAGCTTGTGTTTATCTGTAAATGTTTTAATTTCACCTTCATATTTGGGAAAGAGTTTTGCTGGATATATGGTCCTTGGCTGGCAGTTTTTCTCCTTCAGTGCTCTATATATGTCATCCAATTGCCTTCTTGACTGCATGGTCTCTGCTGAGTAGTCTGAACTTATTCTTATTGATTCTCCTTTGTAGGTGACTTTTCATTTATTCCTAGGTGCTTTTAAAATTTTCTCTTTATCTTTGGTTTTGGCAAGTTTGATGATAATATGCCTTGGTGATTTTCTCTTTGGATCAGTCCTGTATGGGGTTCAATGAGCATCTTGGATAGATATCCTTTCATCTTTCACGATACCAGGGAAGTTTTCTGCCAACAGATCTTCACCTATTCTCTCTGTATTTTCTGTTATCCCTCCCTATTCTGGAATTCCAATCACATGCAAGTTATTCTTCTTGATAGAGTCCCACATGATCTTAGGGTTTCTTCATTTTTTTTAATTCTTTTACCTGATTTTTCTTCAAGTATATTGGTGCCATTTGCCTTATCCTCTATCTCCCAAATTCTGCATTCCAATTCCTCGATTCTGCTCCTCTGACTTCCTATTGAGTTGTCTAATTCTGTAATTTTACTGTTAATCTTTTGGATTTCTGAATGCTGTCTCTCTATGGATTCTTGCAGCTTATTAATTTTTCCACTATGCTCTTGAATAATCTTCTTGATTTCTTCAACTGCTTTATCAGTGTGTTCCTTGGCTTTTTCTGTAGATTGCCTTATTTCCTTTCTGAGGTCATCCCTGATCTCTTGAAGCATTCTATATATTATGTTTTTATATTCTGCATCTGGAAATTCCAGGACTGTATCTTCATTTGGGAAAGATTTTGATTCTTTAATTTGGGGATTTGTAGAAGCAATCATGGTCTGCTTCTTTACGTGATTTGACATCAACTGCTGTCTCCGAGCCATCTATAAGACATCATAATGATTTATTTTATATTTGCTCACAATCTTACCTTCTTGTTTTGTTTTGTTTCAATATACTCAGATGGGCTACTAGATTGCGCTGTCTTGATCGTTGTAGCCTTTGAATCACTTATGTCCTATTACCAGCTCTTTTGGGCTGTTAACAAATATATAAGCCTAAGAGTCCATTCACTATTCTTGAATGGAATCAGCTTAGGTGGTCTGATTTTGGGTCACCAAGTGTGTGGTGTAGACTGTCACCTATTAACTTAGAGGAGT
Organism: Loxodonta africana; assembly: GCF_030014295.1. Lineage (NCBI taxonomy): Eukaryota > Metazoa > Chordata > Mammalia > Proboscidea > Elephantidae > Loxodonta > Loxodonta africana. The sequence continues at coordinate 67,961,936 of NC_087358.1, forward strand.
ACTGGTGATAGTTGCGTGCACCAGATTCTAGTAGCAGCAGGGGGTCACAGTCCAAGGAAGGCAAGATGCTGACAGCCTTCCCCCACGTGCCAGCGAGGTAGGTGTGTCTCTATTCCTAGAGAACTTTGGTGGGTGGGGTCTGCAGCTGTACCTTAGGCACACAATGCTTGTACCTCTACAGGTTGTTTGGTGTCGCTATCCTGAGACCCCTTTAACAGGTGGCTAGGTGGTTTGGGTGGAGCTTCAGCCCTCAGTTCCCCACTGTGAATCAATGAGTGCTCTGTTTAATAGGTAGAGAGGTGTCAGATCTTGAAAACTTGTCTTTCCACTGCTCCACTAAAACAATTACAGTCAGATCTCTATCAGATTTGCTTGTGCATTATAATAGCCACCTTGTTCCCTGTAGGGATGAAAGCCAAAGGCTGTGGATCTCATATGCTTGGCTGGAGCTGGTTTTGTATTTTTATTCCAGTTTAGGGAAGTCAGGGAAGGATTTTTTTCCCCCTGGATTGTTAGTTGCTGCTTCTCTCAGACCAGGGGAATGGGTTAGGAAAAAAAAAAAACCCTGAAGAGCACGTCACTCCCTGGCCCAGGAAATTCCAATGTTAATGAAGCCGGCTGGGGCAGGGAGGAGAAGGATCAGAAAGATAGGAGAGAGTAGGTGCAGCAATATAGACAAAGTTATTTATCTTGCTCGGTGATGACTGTTTTATCTGAGATCCCTGAGGGGCATGTAGCCTGTGTGTGCCGGCTGGGTCGAGATTGCCCCTGAGGGTCAGGCCTGTGTCCCATGCTTGTGCCATCTCAGGAAGCCATGACCAGTGAAGCCGTGATCAGCTCCTCTGCTCCTAGCCCAAAGCTCAGCACCAAGGTTTTCTCGCTGGGACGCTGCACTCCAGGCTTCAAAACCAGTTGCTGCTTCCCAGTGATATCTCCCTCTGTCAGCCACATCATTGTGCAGCCTGCATGTGCTGGCTGCATTTCCCCTGAGGTTACTTCAGGGAGCTGGGGCTGCGTCCCTTGCTTGCACTGTCTCAGGAAGCCATGCAGAGCTCCTCTGCTTCTAGTCCAAAGCCCGGCGCCAAGGTTTTCTGACTCAGGTGCTGGCTCCAGGCTCCGAAAACAGTTGCTGCTTCCCCATGGTTGCTCGTTCTCTTGTAAGCCGTGTCAGTGTGCAGCCTGCTTGCACTAGCTGAGTCTCTACTGAGGTTACTCCAGTGGGTTGGGCTGAGGGCTGTGTCCCACGCTTGCCCCGTCTCAGTAAGCCACAATCAGCCCCACCTCTCTGGCACCAGGGAACTGTGAGGGCTCAAGGCTATGGCGTGGAGCACTGGTTCCAGAAGCAGATGCTGCTTTAGGGTGTGGTTTTTCGCTCCCCTGTCACTCCGGTCAACTCTTTAGTTCTGTGTTTGGTGGTCAGTGTTCATAAATTGTCACGTATGTGATCAATTCACTTGTTTTTCTGAGTCTTTGTTGTAAGTGGGATCCACAATAGCGTCTACCTAGTCAGCCATCTTGGCCCCGCCCCAACCTAATATTTTTTAGTGTTTTATTTTTTGTGGGAAAAACCTAACAGTGTATCAATAAAGCAAAACCACCCCTCCAAAACTGGAAAAGAATACAAAGGAAGAGTAGGGAAGCCCAAAGAAATGTGAAAACTGAAAATATACAATGCAGTTGCAAGGTCTGTGACTTATTCTGAAACACTTCAGCATAATCAGTGTAACATGTTTGTACCAGCAAAAGTTTAATTTTAGGGGCAATGCTACATTATAACTGAAAGGGCACACTTCCAAGGCATCTCCTACAAGTCATTCTTCTACTGGTATCTCAAAAAGCAGCCGACATGTTTCTTATTAACATAGTAGAAGTCAAAATGGGTATTCATTGGTAGAACCAGTGATATTACTTAGTGTGATCAATGGTTTCTCATTAGAAGAAAAAATGTATTCTAGTTGTGTAGGTTAGCTAAACTTATTTGGAGACACTCTGCACTCTTGCAAGAATTGAAAAAAAACCCCAAACCAAACCCACTGCCATCTAGTGCATTCCAACTCATAAAAAAAAAAAAAAAATCATAGTAACCCTAAAAGACAAGGTAGAGCTGCCCCATAGGGTTTCCAAGGAGCAGCTGGTGGATTCAAACTGCTGACCTTTTGGTTAGCAGCCACGTCTCTTAGCCACTTGGAAGAATGTCTTCATGTGTAGAAGAATTTGACTGGAGACTTGCTTTCATTATAACCTGATAGCAATGTTATGGGCTGTACTAGATAGCAAAGAGAATCTAAAGGCTATTTATGACCAAATTGGCTAAGGTCACCCACCTTCATCTTCTACTAAGTCCTCTTTTCAATAGCCAAAGACTTCATAATAATTCTTTGCTCATGTATCAGATTGAAGCTTATCAACCAGCATAGCGTAGTGGTTCAGAGTTCAATTTCTGTGACTTGGTAGCCATATGATAATTAGAAAACTGTTTAATCTTTCCATGGGTGAGTTCCTACTTTGGAGAAATAACCTAATAAAAGTACCTACCTTGTAGATTGTAGTGATGATTAAATGATATGATACACAGTAAGCGCAGTTCCAAACGTCTCAGTAAGTGTTAGCTATTATTATTTCACAAATTCTCGTTTAGAAACTTAATTTGGAGTGGTCACAATGTTGGTTGACAACCTGGAGTTCCTTCTCTAGTAAAGCTACTTTTTTGTTTGTTTGGGTTTTTTTGTCTGGCTGGTTGGTTAGTTTTTTGTTTTGATGGTTTATTTCTAAAAATTATCTATAGAATGTAATACAAGGAAGTAACTTTGCCAAGGGAAGAGATGGCATGGTATTGAAAACTAAGAGAGGCTGGCTTGCTGAGTGGAAATGATGTTCTGGACACTGTTCTACACGCTGCTCACAAACACTTTGTCCTCCCTCCCTCCATCAGGGAGAGAAGAATTGTACACCAAGAAAAATAAGACAGGTGAAGGTCTGGGTATGGTATTTTTTAATTGCAATCATGTCACCATTTTACTCCTGTCTCGAAAACCCTTGAAGGGCTTCCATTTGAATAGAATAGAATAGAGCCCAGCCATTTGCTTTCATTAAGTTTGTCATTAGATGTATTTGCCACTGTATATAGTGAATGATACCTTCAATTTGGAAATGGAAGAAGATGGAATTTCCCTAGTTTCATCCTTGGTACAGGCACAGTTACTGCATTCACTTGTTCTAAAATCACCTTTTTCATTTTGAAGTGCCCTTTTTGTACGATAATCACACAATGGTCCCACTTTTATAGTCCAGCAGCCCTCATGGTTTTGATGAAAGGAAAAAAAGTCTCCGTGGAGTACTTCTCCCTACCCCCACCCTTGGTCTGGACTTAGGGAGTGAGGAGTGGTAGGAAAAGAGCCTGGGAAAAGGGGTGAGTGGGAGCACACACTGAAGGGCCCCCCGCTTCTCCTCCCTTGTACAGTGTTTCCATTAATCTGTAAAAGGCCCTCTTTCCTTTTGAACAGCCTTCTTTGATTTTGTTGTTTTAACCTCAGAGCTTGGGATTATTGGTTTCTGATATAGATATTGTTTTAATAGGCGATCATTTTGAGTCTAACATTTATTTCAAACTTCCAATACAGTTTCTCATTTTATTGTAACTTAACATATTTGAAAAAGTAATTTATAATCATAGAAAAAAATTCCAACAATATGGAAAGTGAATAGAGTGAATTTAGCAATCGACAAGCTGTGCATTTTATTCTTTACGTTTTTATTCTTTTCTTTGACTGGAAAATGGGAAGCTACCATTTACTGTATTTTATGGCCATGTAGGGTACGGATAAGCCTCACAGCAATTCCTTTGAAATAGGTACTAATATTATCCCTCTTTCATAGTTGTGAATATTAAACTTTGAAAGATTAGTCTCGACAAAGACACAAGCCCTATGAAACAGAAGTTTTGGGGGTTAAGATGGTGAACTAGTCACAAGCTTCTACTGAACCCTATTGCAACAAAGACCCCATAAGAAACAAGTGAATCAATTACGTGTATGACGATCTACAAACCCTGAGCATCAAATGCAGAAATAAGGAATTGGTCTGACCGATGGAGGAGGGTGATACACTAGAGAAGCAACGACGAGTTGCTGATCCCGTGCAGTGCCTCAGCTCAGATTCCTTGGTGCTGTTCTTTGGTATGACAGTGGCGGGGTGGATTTTAGTTTCCTGAGACAAGGTAGCTTCAGCAAAAGAAAGCAAGCAAAGTGGCACACCCCGACCCTGTGGTGTGTCTACAGCGGGGCTGGCTGAGGGATTTAGGAAGCAGCTGCTTCAGTGAAAGAAGGCAAACAAAGTGCCAGCACCCTGACCCCCTGGTGTGATGGCCACAGGACAGCCTGTAAAATTTAGGACAAAGCTACTTCAGCGAAATAAGGCAATTGCGGGCAGTAGCCCTAACCCCCTGGGGCAGTCTCGGCAGGGACCCAGCCAGTGCACGCAGGCTACACACACTTCTGAAATCTGAGATAAAACAGCACTGTCGACACAAGATAAGTGATTTTGTCTAATTTACTGTGAGGATCTAATAGCTCCTTCTTTTGAAAGTACTCTCTCCTATCTATCTGATCCCTCCCCCCTCTGCCCCAGCCAGCTTCATTAACAGTTGATTTCCCTGGGCCTGAGATAAAACATGCTGCACTATCTCTAAGCCATTCTCCTGGCCTGAGAGAAGGAACAAATTAACAAATGGGGGAAAAACCTTCCCGACTTCCCTAATCTGGAAGCTCAGGGCAGCCCAGTCCAGTCCAGTCATAAGCGATCCACGGACTTTGGCTTTCACCCCTACATGGAGCCAGGTGACTATTATTTTGCAAGAACAAATCTCTTAGAGGTCTGACTGTAATTGTTTCAGCTGTGTGGTGGATAGGCAGGTTTTGGAGGTCTAATACCTCTCTGCCTATTAAACAGGGCCCTCATCTACCCACACCAGGGGTCTGAGGGCTCAAAGCTCAATCCACAACACCTAACCACCCACAAAATGGGTCTGAGGATAGTGGAGCCTACCAGTCTTTACAGGTATAAGTGCTGGGTGCCTAAGGTACAGCTGCAAAGCCCACCCACCAGAGGGTTCTAGAGAACAGAGAAGCTCCTTCCTCACTGACACTTGGGGGAAGGCTGTCAGCACCCTGCCTTCCTCGTAGTGTGACCCCCCCCCCGCCACTACCAGAAACCAGTGCAAACAACCATCGTCACTATTCCTCTAAGATAGTAGGTGCGAGCCTACACCACACATTAGGTGGCTGACTATCAGGACACCTAAGCTGAATGTATACAAGAATAGTGAATGGACTCCTAGGCTTATATACCTGGTAAGTGCTCTAGCCATCAAGTAACAGGACATTAGTGCTTCAAGGGCTCCAATAATCAAGTTAGCTCACTCTAATAGCCTAAAAGTTGAAACAAAATAAAGCAAGAAGCTAAGACACAGTGAGCAAGCATAAAATAAATTATTACAATAACTTATAGATGGCTCAGAGAAGAAGAAGCAAACCATGATTCCCTCAACAAACTCCCAAAACAGAGAATCAAGAACTGTCCTGGATGAATACGTATTCCTTGAATTGCCAGATGCAGGATAAAAAAGACTAATACACAGAACTCTTCAAGACATTAGGAATGAGATCAGGCAATACACAGAAAAAGCCAAGGAACACACAGATAAAGCAGTTGAAGAAATTAAAAAAGATTATTCAAGAACATAATGAAAAATTTAATAAGCTGCAGGAATCCATAGAGGGACAGCATTCAGAAGTTCAGAAGATTAACAATAAAATTACAGAATTAGACAATTCAACAGAAAACTAGAGGAACAGATTTGAGGAACTGGAATGCAGAGTTGGAGAGATGAAGGATAAAGCAATTGAAGAAAAATCAGATAAAAGAATTTTTTAAAAATGAAGAAACCCTAAGAATCATGTGGGACTCTATCAAGAAGGATAACTTCTGAGTGATTGGAATATTAGAACAGGGAGGGATAACAGAAAATACAGAGAGAATAGGTGAAGATCTGTTAGTGAAAACTTCCCTGACATAGTGAAAGATGAAAGGATATCTATCAAATATGCTCACGGAACCCCAAACAAGGTAGGTACCAAAAGAAAGTCACCAAGACATATTATCATCAAACTTGCCAAAACCAAAGATAAAGAGAGAATTGTAAGAGCAGCCAGGGTTAACCAAAAAGTAACCTACAAAGGAGAATCAATAAGTTTGGACTACTCGTCAGAAACCATGCATGCAAGAAGGCAATGGACTGATATATAGAGTACCGAAGGAGAAAAACTGCCAGCCAAGAACCATATATCCAGCAAAGCTGTCTCTCAAAAATGAAGACAAAATTAAGACATTTACAGATAAACACAAGCTTAGGGAATCTGCAAAATCCAAGCCAAACCTACAAGAAATACTAAAGGAAATCTCTGGTTAAAAAATCGATAGAATCAGATATCAACACAATACTAGAAAACAGAACAGAAAAACAAGATATCAACTCAGATAGGGAAATCACAAAAATAAAAGAAGATTAAAAAAATGCTCAAAACAGGGAATCAGTGAGGTCATTATGTAAAAGATGACAATAATCAATAAAGAGGGACTAAATAAAGTAGGCATAGATCTTCCATATGGAGAGGAAATCAAGGCAATATAGGGAGATACAAGCTAGGTTTAAACTTAGAAAAATAGAGGTAAATATTAAGGTAACCACAAAGAAGACAAACAATCCCACACTTCAAAATAAAAAACAAGATAAAGACTAAGCAAAAACAAATTCAACTACAATGAAAAAGAGAAACACAATTTACAAAGAAAAACTTCTCAGTGCAAAAAAAATAAGTGGAAATATGAAGCTGTCAAGAACAAACAAAAAAAGGCACCAAAATGACAGCACTAAACTCATAAAAAATAATAAAAAAAAAAAACTCATACCTACCTATAATCACACTGAATATAAATGGACTAAAAGCACCAATAAAGAGATGGAGAGTTCCACAATAGATAAAAAAAATGATCTGGCTATATGCTACCTATGAGAGACACACCTTAGACTTAGCGACACCAACCAACTAAAGCTCAAAGGATGGAAAAAATATATATCAAGCAAACAACAATCAAAAAAGAGGAGTGGAAATACTAATTTTTACAAAATAGACTTTAAAGTTAAATGCACCATAAAGGATAAGGAAGGACACTGCATAATGATTAAAGGGACAATATACCAAAAAAAAAAAAATTTTTTTTTTTACACCAAGAGGACACAACCATATTAAATATTTGTGCCTCCAATGATAGGGCCGCAAGATACATAAAACAAACCCTATCAGCATTGAAAAGTGAGATAGACAGCTCCACAATAATAGTAGAAGACTTCAACACACCACTTTCGGTGAAGGGCAGGACATCCAGAAAGAAGCCCAATAAAGGCACAGAAGATCTAAATGCCACAATCAGCCAATTTGACATCATAGACATATATAGAACACTCCACCCAACAGCAGCCAAGTATACTTTCTTTTCTAGTGCACATGGAACATTCTCTAGACTAGACCACATATTAGGTCATAAAGCAAGCCTTAGCAGAATCCAAAACATTGAAATATTACAAACGTCTTCTCTGGCCGTAAGGCCATAAAAGTGGAAATCAATAACAGAAAAAGCAGGGAAAAAACATCAAATACTTTGAAACTGAACAATACCCTGCTAAAAAACGACTGGATTATAGAAGACATTAAGGATGGAATAAAGAAATTCATAGATTCCAATGAGGACGAAAACACTTCCTATCAGAACCTTTGGGACAAAGCAGTACATAGAGCTGTTTATATCCATAAACGTACACATCCAAAAAGAAAAAGGGCCAAAATCAAAGATCTATCCCTACAACTTGAAGAAATAGAAAGAGAGCAACAAAAGAAACCGTCAGGCACCAGAAAACAAATAATAAAAATTAGAACAGAATTAAATGAAATAGATTACAGAAAAACAATTGAAAGAGTTAACAAGATCAAAAGGTGGTTCTTTGAAACAATCAACAAAATTGATAAACCACTGGCCACACTGACAAAAGAAAAACAGGAGAGGAAGCAAATAACCCGAATAAGATATGAGATGGGTGACATCACAATAGACCCAACAGAAATTAAAAGAATCATATCATATCAGAATACCATGAAAAATGGTACTCTAACAAATTTGAAAACCTAGAAGAAATGGATGAATTTCTAGAAACACTACCTACCTAAACTAACCCTGACAGAGGTAGAACAATTAAATAGACCCATAACAAAAGAAGAGATTGAAAAGGTAATCAAAAAAACTCCCAACAAAAAAAAAGCCCTGGACCTGACGGCTTCACTGGAGAGCTCTACCAAATTTTCAGAGAAGAGGTAACACCACTACTACTAAAGTTATTTCAGAGCATAGAAAGGACAGAATACTCCCAAACTCATTCTATGAAGCTGCCATATCTCTGATACCAAAAACCAGGTAAAGACACCACAAAAAAGAAAATTACAGACCTATATCCCTCATGAACTTAGATGCAAAAATCCTCAACAAAATTTAGCCAAGAGAATTCAAGAATATATCAAAAAAATAATTCACCATAACCAAGTGGGGTTCATACCAGGTATGCAGGGATGGCCCAACATTAGAAAAACAATTACTGTAATCCATCATATAAATAAAACAAAAGACAAGAACCACATGATTTTATCAGTTGATGCAGAAAAGGCATTTGACAACGTTCAACACACATTCATGATAAAAACTCACAGCAAAATAGGAACAGAAGGAAAATTCCTCCACAGAATAAAGGGCATTTATAAAGTCAACAGCCAAAATCATCCTAAATGGAGAGATTCTGGAAGCATTCCCCTTGAGAACAGGAACCAGACAGGGATGCCCTTTATCTCCGCTCTTATTCAACATTGTGTTAGAGGTTCTAGCCACAGCAAATAGGCTAGATAAAGAAATAAAGGGCATCCAGGTTGGTAAGGAAGAAGTAAAAGTACCTCTATTTGCAGATGACATGATCTTATACACAGAAAACTCTAAGGAATCCTCAAGAAAGCTACTGAAATTAATAGAAGAGTTCAACAGAATGCCAGGATACAAGATAAACATTAAAAAAATCAGTTGGATTCCACTATACCAACAAAAAGAACATCAAAGAGGAAATCACTAAATCAATATCATTTACAGTAGCCTCCAAGAAGATAAAATACTTAGGAATAAATCCTACCAGAGATGTAAAATACCTATACAAAGAAAACTACAAGGCACTGGTGCAGGAAACCAAAAGACCTACATAAGTGAAAAAACTTGCCTTGCTTATGGATAGGAAGACTTAACATTGTAAAAATGTCTATTCTACCAAAAGCCATCTATAGATACAATGCAATTCTTATCCAAATTCCAATGACATTTTTTAATGAGATGGAGAAACAAATCACCAACTTCACATGGAAGGGAAAGAGGCCCCGGATAAGTAAAGCATTACTGAAAAAGAAGAACAAACTGGGAGGCCTCACTCTACCTGATTTTAGAACCTATTATACTGCCACAGTAGTCAAAACAGCCTGGTACTGGTACAACAACAGGTACATAGCTCAATGGAAGAGAATTGAGAATCCAGACATAAAACCATCCACATATGAGCAGCTGATATTTGACAAAGGCCCAAAGTCAGTTAAATGGGGAAAAGACAGTCTTTTTAACAAATGATGCTGGCATAACTGGATATCCATCTGCAAAAAAAAGAAGCAAGATCCATACCTCACACCATGCACAAAAATGAACTCAAAATGGATCAAAGACCTAAATATAAAACCTAAAAGGATAAAGATCATGGAAAAAAATAGGGACAATGCTAGAAGCCCTAATACATGGCATAAACAGTACACAAAACATTACTAACAATGCAGAAGAAAAACTAGATAACTGAGAGCTCTAAAAATCAAACACCTATGCTCATCCAAAGACTTCACCAAAAGATTGAGAAGATTACCTCAGACTGGGAAAAAGTTTTTAGCTATGATATTTCTGATCACCATCTGATCTCTAAAATCTACATGACACTGCAAAAAGTCAGCTACAAAAACACAAATAACCCAATTTAAAAAATGGGCAAAGGATATGAACAGGCACCTCACTAAAGAAGACATACAGGTGGGTTACAGATACATGAGGAAATGCTCACGACCATTAGCCATTAGAGAAATGCAAATGAAAACTGCAATGAGATTCTATCTCACTCCAGCAAGGCTGGCATTAATCCAAAAACACAAAATAATGAATGTTGGAGAGGTTGTGGAGAGACTGGAACACTTATACACTGCTGGTGGTAATGTATAATAGTACAACCATTTTGGAAATCAATTTGGTGTTTCCTTAAAAAACTAGAAATAGAACTACCATACCGTCCTGCAATCCCACTCTTTGGAATATATCCTAGAGAAATAAGAGCCTTTACACGAACACATATATGCACACTTATGTTCACTGAAACACTGTTTACAATAGCAAAAAGATGGAAGCAACCAAGGTCCCCATCAACAGATGGATGGATAAAGACATTATGGTATATTCACAGAATGGAATACTACCCATTGATAAAGAACAATGATGAATCGTGAAAAATTTCATAACATGGATGAATCTGGAAGGCATTATGCTGAGTGAAATTAGTCAGTTGCAAAAGGACAAATATTATATAAGAGCACTATCATAAGAACTGGAAAAATGGTTTAAACAGAGAAGAAAATATTCTTTGATGTTTACAGTTGGGGAGGCAAGGAGAGGCGTTTTCACTAATTAGAAGGTAGATAAGTATTATTTTAGGTGACGGGAGAAGTCAACACAGCTGGACTGAACCAAAAACAAAGAAGTTTCCTGAATAAAGTGAATAGTTTGAAGGCCAGTGTAACGGGGTGGAGTGGGGGGAGGGGGGAGCAGAGAACCATGGTTTCAGGGACATCTAAGCCAATTGGCATAATAAAATCTATTAAGAAAACATTCTGCATCCCACTTTGGAGAATGGCTTCTGGGTCTTAAACACTAGCAAGCAGCCATCAAAAATGCATCAATTGGTCTCAACCCACTGGGAGCAAAGGAGAATGAACACCAAAGACAAAAAGGTAATTATGAGCCCAAGAGACAGAAAGGGCCACATGAACCAGAGACTACATCATCCTGAGACCAGAAGAACTAGATGGTGCCCGGCTACAACTGATGACTGCCCTGACAGGGAACACAACAGAGAACCCCTGAGGGATCAGGAAAGCAGTGGGATACAGACCACAAATTGACATAAGAAGACCAGACTTAATGGTCTGACTGAGACTAGAAGGACCCCGGAGGTCATGATCCCCAGACCTTCTGTTAGCCCAAGACAGGAACCATTCCCATAGGCAACTCTTCAGACATGGATTGGACTGGACTATGGGATAGAAAATGATACTGGTGAAAATGAGTTTCCTGGATCAAGTAGACACATGAGACTATGTTGGCATCTCCTGTCTGGAGGGGAGATGAGAGGGTAGAGGACCGAATGGACTCTATAATGGAGAGTGTAGGGAAGGAGTGTGCTGTCTCATTGCGGTGGAGAGCAATTAGGAGTATATCCCACTGCATCGGAGTATATAGCAGGTGTATATAAATTTTTGTATGAGACACTGACTTGATTTGTAAACTTTCACTTAAAGCACAATAAAAATTGAAAAAAAATAAAGCAGGTTTTATTTGGACTTGGAGCCCATCCTCCAACCAGTGCACAATATTGCTTCCCAGATATCTTTCACTGAGGCCTGCATTTGGCAATGTGCCTCACTTTCTCTTCTCCCATCAGAACTGATGAAGAGTCTGATAAAGTGAACCACTCACCATGGCCTCAGGCTCAGGTGCTCATCACCAAGGAGCAACTAGAACTGCTCCAGGCACAGTGATGTGCCCAACCACAGACCTTTCTGCCACAGCTCTGAATCACAAAAGCAAAGCCTACAAACCCATGGGGTAAGACAGGTATTCTAAATATACATCATCAGCTGAAAGAGTGCAAGCTGTTTTCCAGGTGGTGCTGAAATGGGCTATTGAAAGGATTTTTTAGGAACATCAGACTTTGAAAGTGCAGTGATAAAAATCCAGATTTGAAGTTTGCCAGAGAAAATTGGATTTAGAAAGTTATGGGATTATTTGGGAGAAACGTACATTTTAGGTGACCAGCTTTTTACGTGTCCTCCTTGGCAGGAATCAGTGCGTCAGCCTCTGCAGTAGTTACCTAAAAGGCCACAGGGATATTTTTAATATAATAAACTTTCTGTGCTCTGATTTGTCAGAACTGAAGGAAACAATGGAGTGTGTCGATCTGAGGTAGCTCGAGAATAATAAAAAAAACTCTAAGCTTGTAGTAAGCAGCTAAAGAGTTGTTAAGTCTTTTGAAAACTTTTAATTATTTTATTCTTCTATATATAAATATATACATTTGCCACAGAAAAATCAAGTAATGCAGAAGAATACAAAGAAGTAAAATTCACCTAAAAATTCACTATACTGAGGTAGTTAAACCACTTTTTACATTTTGACATATCACAATGCAAGTTTTATCTTTTGAAACTTCCTAGTTCTTACTTTTCCTGCCATGGTACTCAATCATTAATTCATTCAAGAAATATTTATTTGATACTTATTATGTGCACATACTGTAACAGGTTCTGAAAAGATAACAACCTCATAATAGATGAAGGAAGACAGACCATTAAACGTCATTGTTGTTGTTGATGGCTGTGGAGTTGCTACCGACTCATGGCAACCCTGTGCACAGCAGAAGAAAACGCTCCCGGATTCTGCACCAGCCCCATGATCCGATGTAAATCAACCATTGTACTCCATAGGGTTTTCATTGGCAGATTTTTGAAAGTAGATCTCCAGGCCTTTCTTCCTAGTCCATCATAGTCTGGAAGCTTTGCTGAAACCTGATTGGCCTTATGGCAACACACAAGCCTCCATTCACAGACAGGTGGTGGCTGTGCGTGAGGTGCATTGTCCGAGAATCAAACCCAAGTCTTTCACACGGAAGGTGAGACTTCCACCACTGAGCCACCAATGCCACCATGGCGATTAAATAGACAAGCACGAATCAGAATATGATGGTAATGGCGATCTTGTTCATCTTTGTATCTACATTGTCTGGGGAAATAAAAGATGTTAAACAGATATTTGCTGAATGAACAAATGAGTTTTTGTATGTTAAGTACAAACAGAAATAGTTCATGAAGCACCAAGAAGAAGCTCATAAACATGCCTAGCAGAAGTTTTCAGAAGGTCATGTACAAGTTTTATCCAGAGAAGTGAATCAGAATTAACCTGGCGGCAGAAGTAGCATGGGCAAAGGCCAGGTGAGTATGGTGCATCAAGGAAAATGCAGGTAATTGAGAGTGGCTAGATTTTTTTTTTTAGAGCTTAGAGGGAGCCTTGGTGGTGCAGTGCTTGGCTGCTAACCAGAAGGTCAGCTGTTTGAATCTACCAGCCATTCCAGGGGAGAAAGATGGGGCAGTTCAACTCTGTCCTACAGGGTCGCTAAGAGTCAGAATCGATTCAATGGCAGTGGGTTTGGTTTGTCCTAAGCTTACAGTTAGTGTAAAAATGTGACAAGATACGATCTGAGAATGATAATTGTGGCAAAGTCATGATGGGTCATCTCTGTCAGCCAGCTCTTTAGGCAAACGGGAAGCCAAAAAGAATGATGTGATTTCCATCTTAAAAGTCTAAGCTGTGATTTATTATCCTATTCCCTGGTCTCTTAAAACTGGTCTCTTATGTTTGGTGAATTGACTTATTGGACAAGTAAATATGTGTTCAAGTCTGTAGTAAACATAGGCTAAGCAGTTTGGATCAGCACTCCTGCTGAAAATAAATTTGATTGGATACGGTCATATATTCTTAAATGCATCCAAGATTAGGTAAGACAGTTGCAGGAAGGTGTTCTGGGGGAGACTATCCATGGTGCCATGTCTGGCACTCAGTGAGAAACTTCTCTCTGTGGTGCCTGAGGAAGTTGTTCACAAACTGATACCATCACAGTGAAGCAAGTTTTACCCAAAAAGAGCAAAATAATAATAAAAGCAATAATAAAAAACAAACAAACCCATTGCCGTTGAGTCAATTTTGACTCATAGCAACCCTATAGGACAGAATAGAGCTGTCCCATAGTGTTTCCAAGGAACATCTGGTGGATTCAAACTGCTCACTTTCTGGTTAGTAGCAGAGCTCTAACCCAGGATTCCGATAATAATAATAAGAGTAATGATAACAATAATATAAAGATAAAAGCAGATACCACTGAAAGGAAAAAAATAGAGATAATAAATGAAGTCAAAATTGGAATATTGAAAATATTAATAAAATCTGTAAAACTTTTAGCCAGACAGAGCGCCAATATAAGAGAGAAGACCAAATTACCAATATTAGAAGTAAAAGAGAGGACAAGACTACAGATTCTATAGATATTAAAACAATTGTAGAGAAATATTATGAACAAATTTATGGCAAAAATCTGGCAACTAGATGAAATGGATAAATTCCCTTAAAAAAAAAAAAACTACCAAACTCACTCAAAATATGTCAGAATTGACTCGACGGCATCAGGTTTTGGTTTGTTTTGTCTTTTATAGCTCACAAAAAAAGACAAGACTTACTGGCATGACAGACACCAGAGAAACCCCAAGAGTATGGCTTCAGGACACCCTTTTAGCTCAGTAATGAAGCCACTCTTGAAGTTCACCCTTCAGCCAAAGATTAGACGGGCCCATAAAACAAAACAAAACTAAAGGGGCACACCAGCCCAGGAACAAGGACTAGAAGGCAAGAGGGGACAGGAAAGTTGGTAATAGGGAACCCAAGTTTGAAAAGGGAGAATGTTGGCATGTTGTGGGGTTGGTAACCAATGTCGCAAAACAATATGTGTACTAACTGTTTAATGAGAAGCTAGTTTGTTCTGAAAACCTTCATCTAAAGCACAGTTAAAAAAAAAAAAAAAAGACCTTTTAGGAAAAAATCCTGGGTTAGACAAAGATTTCTTTGATAGCTTTGTAATGTGTCAACTTGGCTAGGCTGAACTACATTTCCCAGAATCCCCTTTCTTTTATGTTTCCTGTTAGGATGGGCCACAAGGGAGATTCTTGCAAGATTTGGAAGTTAGAAGGACTGAAGAGACCATTTTGTAGCTGATACATATTGTTACTGATCTGCTGACTTACCTCCTGGCTTCTTGTTTTTGTGCGCCATTAAGCTGATTCTGACCCCATAGGGTTTTCTTGGCTATAATATTTACAGAAGATTGCCAGGTCTTTCTCCAACATAGCAGCTGGGTAGGTTCAAACTGCCAACCTTTTGATTAGCTGACCACTTAAGCATTGCGGCTCCAAGAGTCCTTACCTCCTGGCATGAAGCCTGTGTATTTGGAGTGAAGCAGAAATATCTGGACCTGTAATTCCTCTACATTCCTTGGATTCTCCTTACTTTTTTCTGACTCCTGGCCCAGGTGTGTGTTTTTAGCTTCATGACAAAAGGCCCCAGCTTCTGCAGAACATCCTTGTTTCCAAGGTCTAAGAACAGGCACTGGTTTTAGTCCATACTGGTGAAGTTCAAGCCTACTGGTAATCTTCCCTTCCTGGTTGCCTATGCTGTGGACTATAAGCTCCAGCATCAGACACAGAGACACAAACTTCAAGACTGCTTAGCTAGACCCCACAAATCCAAAATTTCACACACTAATTCCTTTTAGCAAATACACACAGTACATACACACACACACCGTGTACACACTTTCCACCTTTATAGTTAGCAGCCAAGTGCTTAACCCTTGTGCCACCAAGGCTCCTTAGGGAAATACAGATTAAAACAATGAGATACCACTTCACGCTTACTAGATATGGCTATAAAAATAATAATAATTTTAAAAAAGACAATAATAAGGATGTGGAGAAACTGTAACCTTCATACATTGCTGGTGGGAACACAAAATGGTGCAGCCACTTTGGAAAACAGGTTGACAGTTTTTTAAAAAGTTTGAGCCAGAAATTCTACTCCTTGGTCTTTACCCAAGGGAAATGAAAGCATGTGTGTGTTCATAGCATTATTCACAAAAGCCAAAAAGTAGAAACAATCCAAATGTCTACCAATTGGTAAATGAGTTAACAAACCATGTGTATCCAGCCAATGGAATATTGCTTGGAAATAAGAAATGAAGTCATTATACATCCTATAACATGGATGAACCTCAAAACCTTAATGCAAATTGAAAGAAGGCCATATATTATAAGATTCCACTTATATGAAATATCCAGAAAAGGTAAAGCTATAGAGATGGGAAATGGCAAGAGGTTGCCTAGGACTGGGTTGGGAATGAGAATTGACAGCAAAAGGGCAAAAAGAAGCTTTTGGGAATGGCGGAAATATTTTACAATTGGATCATGGTGATTGTTGCACAGCTCTGTAAATGTATTCAAAATCCCTGAATTTGTACACTTAAGATGGGTGAATATTTTTGTATGTATGTTAACAAGGCTGTTTTTTAAAAAGTCAAAAAAAAGTAATGTAAATTAAAACCACAGTAAAATGTATAACAGCACATTCACTAAAATGAATGAATCCAGACAGAAAAGCATCCATATTGAATGATTCCATATATATACAATTCTTGGAAATGGTAACTGATAGTGACATAAAGTAGAATAATGGTTGCCTAGAGGTTTTTTTTTTTTTTTTAGAGTAGGTGTAGGGGAAGGTGATAGGAGCAGGAGAGGCTTGAAATACACAATACAAAGAGGCCCAAGGAAATTCGTGGTGATGGTTTCATAGGTATGTATGTATGTCAAATGATATACTATAAATATGTGCGTTTTGTATGTTAATTATATCTCAACACAGGTGTAAAAAATTGGTGAAACTAAACCATTTTGTATAAGGATATACACATACATGGTAAAACTACAAAGAAAAGGAAGTAAATTATTATACTGAAAAGTCAGCATAGAGGTTATCTTGAGTGGGTGATGGAGGGGTTTGTGACCAGGGAGGGATATATGGTGGCTTCTAAGGAGGCATTATGTTGTACTTCTTGACCTGGATAGTGATTCATAGGAGTTTATTATTATTATTTTATTATGATGATTATCATGGTGAAAATATACCTAATAACATATACCATCTCAACAATTTAGGAGTTTGTTTTTAAGTATTTGTCAAAATATGTATAATAAACACTTCTATAGCTTTATTATATTTCATACGCACAAAGTATAGAAGAAAAGCAACAGCAGAGGTGTCAAGAGAAGGGGAGAGCAATGGGAGGAAGGGATGGAGGAGGAGGAAGTGAAAAGCAAGAAGCAGGGTGATGAAGTAGAAAGCACACCCAACTAAGAATATGGAGAGCTGAGTGGCAGTCCTATTGCTGCCCATGATTCAATGGAACATAGGAAAAGTCAACCAATCTCTTCAGGCTTCATCAGTTTTCCTGTCTGAGGTTTATGAAATGCTAAATGAAGAGGCTGAAATAGGGGATTTCTAATCCATTGCTTTAAATCTTTAAGATCAGTCCCTCTACAAATAACTGAAAATGGGTTAATGGCACTCCTTGGATCAGAAGCGAAATAAATAAATAAATAAAAGCCTTATAAATCCAAAGGAATGAATACCTGATTATCAAACCTTGTCACCAGAGAAGGACAAGGGCCCCCACCAGTCACACCATGTAAGACATAAGCAACATGTTGCCATGGAAAGAGGACTATAATTTGAGTCTGACTCTTTGGAATTAAGTTATGGCTTCCCTCTCACTGGTTGTATGATCTCTTTGAGTCTTAGTTTCTTCATTTGCAAAACAAGAATGACAGCAGCTAACACTTCCATAGTGCTGGTTATGTATCAGGCACTGTTCTATGCTCTTCACATATATATTTACTCATTTAATCCTCACAGCAACTCTGGAGTAGGTATTATTACTATCCCTATTTTACAGAGGAGGAAACTGAGGCTAATACCTATGATATGTGGTTATGTGAATATCACATATAACAATGTATGGAAAATTCTTTTTACACTTAAAACTGTATATATATATGTGTGTGTGTATATATATATATATTTGGAGACCCTGGTGGCGTAGTGATTAAGTGCTATGGCTGCTAACCAAAGGGTCAGCAGTTCAAATCTGCCAGGCGGTCCTTGGAAATTTTATGGGACAGTTCTACTCTGTCCTATAGGGTCGCTATGAGTAGGAGTCGGCTTAATGGGACTGGGTTTTTTGTTTGTTTTATATATACATATTTATTGAGTTTTTTTTTTTTAATATACATACAGAAAATAGATCTACATCTTTTACCATAGTTAAAATAACTTGTGATTGGATGAACCTAGGAGCCCTGATGGCATAGTGGTTAAGAGTCTGGCTGCTAACCAAAAATATTGGCTGTTTGAATCCACTAGCCACTCCTTGGAAACCCTATGGGGCAGTTCTACTCTGTCTTATAGGGTCACTCTGAGTCAGGATCGACTGGATGGCACACAAAAACAAGTGACAAATACATACACACATACGAGCATATACATACACACAAACACACACATACAAACAAAAAACCCACTGCCGTTGAGTTAATAGCAACCCATAGAGAGCCTATAGGACAGAATAGAACTGCCCCACAGGGTTTCCAAGGCCATAAATCTTTATGGAAGCAGAGTGCCACATATTTCTCTCACAGAGTGGCTGGTGAGTTCGAACCACCAACATTTTGGTTAGCGTCCGAGCCCTTTAACCTCTATGCCACCAGGGCTCCACATACACATACACACAAAATAAACACACATACACACAAACATGCACATATACACATACACAAAAAAAAAAACAAACGTACACATACAAGTACCCAGACACACACCCCAATTTGAGAATTTCTCATGTCATTTGATAAATAAGAAATTCTCCAAACAGATATGCCACTGTGAAAGATTCAGTCATCGGGACTTTCCTGGAAATTAAAATGTAAACTATTACACACACTGCTGCTTAGAATTTAGGTGAGGTTTAAAACACAAAGGTAAAGAGGCATGGCCCCATCACCTCTGACCCTACTCCATGCACCGCACAACACTGTCCCCTCACACAACTTGGCCCCTAGCCCTTTCATGTTCAGGAAGACAAGGTTTGTAAACAGTTTTTCAGGCCATCTAATAAATGATGAGTGTTTTTTATCTTCTCAATATATTTATGTGTCTCTGGTAACTAATACAAATAAAGAAAAGCACAGAACAAACTATGCTTTTTTATTTTGAACGAAAACTATAGTAAAACAAGCTAAAAATTGTGATGCAAGTATAGCTATTTAGAAAATTCCCTTGGTCTTATATCAAGGTCCAAGTTGAAAATTTGCATGCACTTTATAAAACCCACTACCTTTTGGAAAGGACCTGCATTTCCCACATGTACGCTCTATAGGTCTTGCAAGCATAAGCAATTCATTTGTCTTCATTTAGTCTTCAGCCACTTCATTCCAAGGAATTGCTTGGTCATTTAAATCTGATTTTTTTACTCCTGGGTGGTACAGTTTCTCAGCAGAGTCTTTGACTTCCCAGAAGCATTAGGTTTGAAGGAAAAATGTGGGCAGTGCTGAGAGATTATGGAAAATTTCAATAGGTTTAGAAAAACATTCACAAATTACCCTGGAGATATAAATGACCCTACTGTGGATCACAACAGTCCGATCCACAACCAATCACAGGGATAGCACAGGACAAGACAGCGTTTCATTTTGTTGTGCATGGGGTCACCATGAGTCTGCTTCCACAGCAGCTGACAGGAACGACCCTGATACCGAAGCCCAGCTATAAGCAATATCAGTGCAGGAAGGAACAGAGATCCCACAGGGTCCTTTCTCCTGACTCCAGGTAGGAATGCACCATCCACTGGCCTGGGTCACATGGGGTCGAATGTGTAAGGAGGCTCTGGAGTGGGACACTAAGGGAAAATTTTGACTATTGTCAGTCAGGATCTAGTCAGGATATTGAACCACCTAGTTATTTTAATATAAAGCAATGGTGATTCAGCGATAGATTTCTTGCCGTCCATGAGGGAGACCTCGGTTTGATTCCCAGGCAATGCACCTCTTGTGCAGCCACCACTTGTCTATCAGTGGAGGCTTGCATGTTGCTCTGATGCTGAACAAGTTTCAGCAGAGCTTCCAGACTAAGATGAACTAGGAAGAAAGGTCTGAAAATTTACTTCTAAAAATTAGCCAATGAGAAACCCTGAGGGTATGGACCCTGGACACCCTTTCATCTCAGTAATAAGGCCACTCCTGAGGTTCATTCTTCAGCCAAAGATTGAGCAGACCCATGGAACAAAACAAAACGAAAGTGGCACACCAACCCTGGGGCAGGGACTGGCAAGCAGGAGGGAACAGAAAAGCTGGCAATAGGGAACCCAGGGTTGAGAAGGGGAGTGTTGACATGTCGTGGGGTTGTTAACCAACGTCATAGAACAATGTGTGTACTGTTTGATGAGAAACTAGTTTCTTCTGTAAACCTTCATCTAAAGTTCAACTTAAAAAAAAAAAATCAGTCAATGAAAACCCTATGGATCACAACAGTCCAATCTGCAACTGATCATACGCATGGGGTTGCCACGAGTCAGAGGCCGACTCAACAGCAACTAACAACAGCAATTATTTTAAGATGAAGAACTTAATACAGACAACTGTTAACCAAGTTTTAGAGAACTGCAAAGGCAAACACTGAGGTGTCACCAAGGTAGGAAACATAGGAAGCGGCTACCACTCTGGGACTGGGGAACAAGGGAAGAAGTTGGGATTATTAGATTGTAAAGCTTGGTGGAGGAGTCCTGCAGATCTGGGACTGAGAACTGTGAGGAGGGAAGGCTGCCGCTTGCTGGCTTCTCTGGGGGGGAACAACGAGAATGTGGAACCAACTGCTGGTACCAGAACCAACTGTCACATCCTGAGAGAAGCACCAATTCTGCAGCGGTGGTAACAGCAACAGGAAGCAAAGCAGGAAGGGCCAAATTCTTTCTACCTCCTAGTGAAGAAGCCTTTCTAGTGAAGAAACCAACAAGGACCCACAAGACAAAAATAAAAGATGGTTTACAGCGCCCCAGCCCTAGCGTCACAAAGTAGAGTAAGGAAGGTGGGTTTGCTCTGAGAGTCAATAGTTTAATAACCAGTTTAACTTCCAAATTACAAGCTGGTGAGGCTTTGCAACTGGGCCATGTAATGAAGTGACCGCAAAAAAAGAAACTATCTGGGCACAAGACCGCAAGACAGAAATCAGATGGAGCAAAGATTTAAAGTTGGTGATGGAAGCATAGACAACTGAAAGCATTCTCATGCCACGTAAGCATTGATGATATCTTGTCTTTAAGATTCCTTTGTGAAACCTTTTAGTATCTTGAAAGGAAAAATAACTGCAGCAAAGTAAATGAGCTTGTCCCCCTGTTCCTTCTTCTAGACATATCCCCAAATTAAGCCACAAAAAGGGGCAGCTTTTTCTCCTCTTGGCACAAAGACCCTGCTAACACTGAAATTACTGTGGAAGGTTGGCTGCAGTTCTTAAACAACTCTGCATCATCTTCTCCTGACTCAGGGACAGGGCAGGGGTTCTATTTCCCCAGTTACATTTAGAAGCCCACTTTGGAGACATTACAAGGAGGGGAACATTTGTTCTGGCTTTCTTAGACACAGAATGCTAGACACTGCACATCTGGGGAGGAGCACGCGCTACAACAAAGTGTCCTGTCCTTTAGGACCTGGAATAACTCGAATTTATACCAGAAAGTGAATCCTGTATCCAATGTCATCATTGCTCTGCTTTCCTCCTAGTCATATGCCCGTTACCGCTTTGATCTCAGCTTCCGTCCTGAGCCGCAATGAAAGAGAAGTGAGGAATTCTACATCCTACTGTGATGGCAGTTCTATTGCTATGCTGGACTGTCAGACTTTATTCCCTAGTGGAGAAAAGTAAGAGTTCATTCCAATAAATGATCTATTACATACACACACACGCCATAGTAAAATGCTTTTCTGCAAAACAAACAAGGGACCCATACAATAAGAATATTGGCAGAAAAGGTAAAAATGAATATATAACAACATAACTACCCAATTGAAAGCTGGCAAGGCTTTACAGCTGGGGCCTGCATTCGAGTAACTGCAAAAAGAGAGGCTATGTGGACATAAGACAGCAGAACAGCTAACAAACACATATGTACCAAGGTGTTTATAATGGTAGAGGCAGAGAACTAAAGTGGAAGTCAACAGCTTCCCTTGTTCATTCACGTCAGAGGAGAACGAATCATAGCAACTACTGAGGGAGTGACTCAAACAGGAATTTGAGAAATTTGGAAAGGAGAAGAATGAAAAAAGAAGGTGGAAACTCTAAACCTCGGGTGCATCTGTTTATGCAAAACTAATGGACCATGATGTGGCCAATCTACAAGTAACAATGAAAGCTGGGTGTCTCTGTAAATTGATGTGATGGACACCTTCCATCTAAAGATGGGTAGAAGAAATAGATCATCCAGATTTGGGTCTCTTTCACTCACCATGTCCTAAAGGAGGTGCTGAGACTTCCTGGTTTGAGATTATAAACCCAGAGAAGTAACTAATTAAGAAGTAGAGTCTTTCTAGAAGATTGGTTACCTATTAGTAATTCTGAAAGGAAAAAAATAGAAGCCAAATTTAACAACAGCTGATAATCTCTCAAAAGAATTTGGGAAGACAAAAACGAAAAATGTTTGTAAATCATCACTAAGTTCTCAAAACCAAAATCAAACTGACTATCCTTGGCATATTTACCCAATAGGCAATTGGGGGGGGCGTGTTTCAGCCCTTAGAAGCCCTTAGATCTGACCTGACTGTGGAGGAAACCAGGACCTTAAAAAGGAGATGCACAGGCATTTGCCATCTTCACAAAACCCAGAAGGCTACTTCTTACATGGAGGGAGGTACACAGAGATTGTCTTCAATGAGATGTTGTTGTTGTTAGGTGCCATCTAGTTGGTTCCAGCTTATAGCGACACTATGTACAACAGAATGAAACACGGCCTAGCCCTTCACCATCCTCACAATCATTGCTATTTGAGTCCATTTTTACAGTCACTGTGTCAATCCATTCCATCCCACTAAGGGTCTTTCTCTTTTTTGCTGATCCCCTACCAAGTATGATGTACTTCAGGGACTGATCCCTCCTGATAGATAACATGTCCAAGATACGTGGGACACAGTCTCACCCTCCTTGCTTCCAAGGAGTATTCTGCTTGTATTTCTTCCAAGACAGGTTTGTTCATTCTTTTGGCAGTCCGTGGTATATTCAATTTTCTTTGCCAACACCATAATTCAAAGCTGTGAATTCTTCTTCGCTCTTCCTTATTCATCGTCCAGCTTTCATATGCACATGAGGTGATAGAAAAAGCCATGGTTTGGGTCAGATGCACCTTATTCTTCAAGGTGACATCTTTGCTTTCTAACACTTTAAAGGGGTCTTTTGAAGCAGATTTGCCCAGTGCAATTTTTTTTTTTTTTCATTTTTGTTCATAGTTGCCTCCAAGTCCAAGATGTTCACCTAGAAAATCTTTAGGAGAAGAACGAGCTCTTTGCATGGTTCCACAGATAATAACGAAAATTCTCTGGGAAGGAGACAGCTGTTTCATCATTTGGGAAGGTAGCAGATGGCCACTCAAGAAAAGGCCGTTTTACTCCTACTCCCTGGGTACTGGGGTCGGAATGAGCATACTTGAAAAATTACTCCCTCTTCCTTGAAAATGGTCTTCTCTTGGCTTCTGTGACATTTGTCACTTCCCTACTAAATGGGCAGCTATTTCCCAGACTGTTACTCTTCTTCCTCCTATAACCATAAATGATTGATCTCTCCATAGTTAGGTCTTAGGACCACTTCTCAGCTTTGTCTGCCCTTCTACCACAATCTAGGTGATCTCATCCTGTTCCACGGCTTTAAATAAATTCTATAGGCCAACAATTCCCAATTTGCCTGACTCTCTCCCTAAATTCCATGTTCGTACATCCAAGCCCTATTCAGCACCTCCACTTGGCTAACCAACCCAAAGAACAAAAAAGAAACCAGTTGTCATTGAGTCAATTCTGACTCATAGAGACACTATTGAACAGAGCATAACTGCCCCATATGGTTTCCAAGGAGTGGCTGGTCGATTCAAAGTTCCGACCTTTTGGTTAGCAACTAAGGTCTTAACCACAACAAATATCTCAAATGTCTCTAAAACCAAGCTCTTGGTTTTTCCCACTCCCCTCCTAATCTGTTTTCCCAGTGTCAATAAAAGGCACCACCATTGCTCAAGGCAAGAGCCTAAAAGTCACATTTTACTCATCCCATAGTCAATTTATCAATGAATTCTAACAACTCTCTATTCATTGCTGTTAGTTGTCGTCAGGTCGATTCTTGATTCTGAATCATAGAGACCCCATGTGTGCAGATAGAAATGTAGTCTATCAGGTTTTCAGGGCTATAACCTTTCAGATGCAGATCACCAGGTCTGTCTTCTGAGGCTCCTCTGGGTGAGTGTGAACCAGCAGGCTTTCAGTTAGTAGTCCAGTGCTTGATCACTAGTGCCACCCGGGGGCTCCTAAAATTTGGTATATCTATATACACTACATGTCTCCCATCTACCCATTTCTCCCCATCTCTGCTGCTCTCCCTCTGATGGTAGCATCATGTTCCTTTGGTCTAAGGAAGTGACCTTAAAATGATCTTCTTACTTCCACTCTTGAACACTGAGAGCCAATTCTCCACACAACCCCAAAGCATAATTATTTAAAACATAAATCAAGTGGTATCCCTGCATGTTTAAAGCTCTCCAATGACTTTCTGCCATGCTAAAGAGTAACATTAATACTCCAGCTATCATCTGTAAAATTCTACAATATTTGCCCTTTGCCTGCCCTTCTAACCTTTGAACTCACTACACTCCAGTCCTGTGGTCTGCTATTTTTTCCTCAAAATTTTCAAGTTCAGACCCATCTCAGGGCCTTTGCATTTAAAGTTCTTTTTGCCTACAATGCCTTTCCCCTTTGGCCTGGTTACTAGGGAAATTAAAGAAGGAAAGGAAGGAAATCAGATGTTGTTGCTATTATTGTTGTTTTTGTTAGTTGTCATTGATTCAGCTAAAAATCATGGTGACCGTATGTGTGTTGCTGTTGTTGGGGGCCATCAAGCTGGTTCTGACAATGGAATGAAACACTGCCCAGTCCTGCACCATCCTAGTGATCCTTTTTATGCTTGAGCCCATTGTTGCAGCCACTGTGTCAGAACATCTAGTTGAGGGTCTTCCTCTTTTTTGCTGACGCTCTACTTTACCAAGCATGATGTCCTTCTCTGGGGACTGTTCTTTCCTGATAAAACTATGTGAGACAAAGTCTTGCCATCTCGCTTCTAAAGAGCATTCTGGTTGTACTTCTTTGAAGACAGATTTTTTCATTCTTTTGGAAGTCTGCTGTATATTCAACATTCTTTGCCACCACCATAATTCAAAAGCATCAATTCTTCTTAGGTCTTCCTTATTCATTGCCCAGCTTTCACATGCATATGGGGTCATTGAAAACAACATGGCTTGGGTCAGGCGCACCTTAGTCTTAAAGTGATACTTTTGCTTTTTTAGCACTTCAGAGAGGTCTTTTGCAGCAGATTTGCCCAATGCAAAGCATCATTTGATTTCCTGACTGCTACTTCCATGGGTGTTGATTGTGGATCCAAGTAAAATGAAATCCTGGACAACTTCAATCTTTTCTCCATTTATCATGATGTTGTTATTGGTCCAGTTGTAAGCATTTTTGTTTCTTTATGTGAAGGTGCAATTCATACTAAAGGCTATATGTAGCCTTTGATCTTCATCAGTAAGTGCTTCAAGTCTTCTTCACTTCTACCAAGTAAGGTTGTGTCATCTGGTATTGCAGATTGTTAATGAACCTTCCCCCAGCCCCAGTGCCATGTTCTTCTTCACATAGTCCAGATTCTTGGATGATTTGCTCAGCATACAGATTGAATAAGTATGGTGAAAAGATGCAATCTTGATGCACATCTGTCTTGACTTTAAACTACACAATATCGCCCCTTGTTCTATTCCAACAACGGCCTCTTGATCCACATAGTTCCCTCAAGAACATGATTAAGTGTTTTGAAATTCCCATTCTTCTCAATGTTATCCATAATTTTTTTATGATCTGCGTGGTTGAATGCCTTAGCATAGTCAATAAAACACAGGTAAACATCTTTCTGGTATTCTCTGCTTTCAGCCAGGGTCCATCTGACATCAGCAGTGATATTCCTCATTCCATGTCCTCTTCTGTACCAGGCTTGAATTTCTGGCAGTTCTTGTCAATGTACTGCTGCAGCCGCTTTTGAATGATCTTCAGCAAAATTTTACTTGCATATGCTATTAATGATATTGTGCTATAATTTCCACATTTGGTTGTATCACATTTCTTTGGAATAGGCATAAATATGATCTCTTCCAGTCACTTGGCCAGGTCAGTGTCTTCCAAATTTCTTGGCATAGATGAGTGAGCATTTCGAGCACTATATATGTTTGTTGAAACATCTCAATTGGTACTCCCTCAATTCCTGCAGCCTTGTTTTTTGCCAACGTCTTCAGTTCCACTTAGACTTCTTCCTTCAGTCCGTTGGTTATTGATCAAATGCTACCTCCTGAAATGTTTGAACATCACAAATTCTTTTTGGGGCAGTGACTCTGTGTATTTCTTCCATCTTCTTTGGATGCTTCCTGTGTTGTTCAATATTTCCCCCCCAGAATCGTTCACTATCACAACTCAAAAACTGAATTTTTTCATTTTGTTGTACTGGGGGGGGGGGGTTGCGTATTGCTGTGATCCTGGAAGCTATGCCACCAGTATTCAAATACCAGCAGGGTCACCCTTGGCAGACAGGTTTCAGCTGAGCTTCCAGACTAAGATGGACTAGGAAGAAGGACCCAGCAGTCTACTTCTTAAAAGCATTAGCCAGTGAAAACCTTATGAATAGCAGCGGAACATTGTCTGATACAGTGCCAGAAGATGAGACCCTCAAGTTGGAAGACACTTAAAATGCAACTGGGGAAGAGCTGCCTTCTCAAAGTAGAGTTGACCTTAATGACGTGGATGAAGTTAAGCTTTTGGGACCTATACTTGCTGATGTGGCATGACTCAAAATGAGAAGAAACACCTACAAACATCAATTAACAATAGGAACGTGGAACGTACAATGTACAAATCTAGGAAAATTGGAAGTCGAAAAAATGAAATGGAGAGGTGGGACTATGATGCCTGATTAGGCAGAAGCTTCCATTGAATCCCCTTGCAACAAAGGCTCAAAAAAAAAAAAAAAAAAGTGAATCAATTACATACATGACAATCTACGAACTCTGACCATCAAACACAGAACTAAGGAATTGACCTGAATGACAGAGGAACGAGAGACCACTCACTGAAGCAGCAACCAGTTTCCGGAGCCTGGTGTGTCACGCCCCAGCCCTCAGCCCTTGGTGCTGGGGTTTGGAGCAAGTCCAGTGGGGATGATAGTGGCTTCCTGAGACAAGGCAAGCACAGGATGCAGCCCTAACCCCCAGGGGCAATCACCATGGGGACCCAGCCAGCACACACAGGCTACAAACCAGCCTGAGTGACAGGGAAGCAAGAGGCCGTGCAAAAGCAGCCCCCTACCCCAATCCCTTGGTGGTGGGCTTTGAAGAGAGTGCGGCAGGGCTGATGGTGGCTTCCTGAGACAAGGCAAGCAAAGACGCAGCCCTAACCCTCTGGGGCAATCTCAGCAGGGACCCAGCCAGCACACACAGGCTACACCCTTCTGGAATCTCAGATAAAACAGCTTTCCTGAAACAAGTTAAGTGATTTTGTCTATTTTATGCTACTCTCTCCTATCTATCTGATCCCTCCCCTCCCTGTCCCAGGTGGCTTCATTAACATTTGAATTCCCTGGGCCAGAGAGAGAAGTGCTCTGCAGTTTTTTTTTTTCTCTAACCCATTCTCCTGGCCTGGGAAAAGCAGCAAATAACAATCAGGGGAAAATTCCTTTCCTGAATTCCCTAAACTGGAATAACAATACAGAAGCAGCATCATCCAGGCATGAGATCCACAGCCTTTGGCTTTCACCCCTACATGGAACCAGGTGGCTATTATAATGCAAAAGCAATTCTGTTACAGATCTGACTGCAATTGTTTCAGCTGAGCAATGGAGAGACAGGTTTTGGAGGTCTGATACTGCTTTACCTGTGAAACAGAGCCCTCACTGACCCACAGCAGGGAACTGAGGGCTGAGGCTCCATCCACACCACCTAGTCACCTGCTAAAGGGGTCTAAGGATAGTGGTGCCTACCAGTCTTTAGAGGTACAAGCATTGGATGCCTAAGGCATAGCAGCAGAGCACACCCACCAGAGCACTCTAGAGAACAGATACACTTCTTCCTCACTAGCACTTGGGGGAAGGCTGTCAGCACCCTGCCCTCTTCAGAGTGTGACCCCCTGACACTACTAGAAACTGGTGCATACAACGATCACCACTACTCCTCTAAGATAGTAGGTGAGTGCCTACACCACACATTAGATGACACACTATCAGGACACCTGGGCTGATTCTATTCAAAAATAGTGAATAGACTCACAGGCTCATATACCTGGTAACAGCTCAAACCAGCAGGTGACAGGACATAAGTGATACAAAGGCTCCAACAATCAACTTAGCATACTCTATTAGCACAGCTGGGTGTCTTGAAACAAAACAAAATAAGAAGAGAAGATTCAGTGAGCAAATATAAAATAAATCATTACAATAACTTATACATGGCTCAGAGACAGCAGTCGATATCAAATCACATAAAGAAGCAGACCATGATTGTATCTACAAAAAAACCCAAATCAGAGAATCAAGACCTTTCCCAGATGAAGATGTATTCCTGGAATTTCCAGATGTAGAATATGAAAGACTAATATATAGAATGCTTCAAGACATCAGGGATGACCTCAGAAATGAAATAAGCCAATCTTCAGAAAAAGCCAAGGAACACACAGATAAAGCAGTTGAAGAAATCAGAAAGATTATTCAAGAACATAGTGAAAAAGTTTAATAAGATGCAAGAATCCATAGAGAGACAGTATTCAGAAATTCAAAAGATTAACAAAATTACAAAAATAGACAACTCAATAGGAAGTCAGAGGAGTAGAATCAAGGAAGTGGAATGCAGAGTTGGGAAGATAGAGGATAATGCAATTGGCACCAATATACTTGAAGAAAAATCAGATAAAAGAATTAAAAAAAAAATGAAGAAACCCTAAGAATCAGGTAGGACTCTATGAAGAAGAATAACTTGCATGTGATTGGAATTCCAGAATAGGGAGGGATAACAGAAAATACAGAGCGAATAGGTGAAGATCTGTTGGCAGAAAACTTCCCTGGCATGATGAAAAATGAAAGGATATCTACCCAAGAGGCTCATCGAACCCCATACAAGACTGATCCAAAGAGAAAATCACCAAGGCATATTATCATCAAACTTGCCAAAACCAAAGATAAAGAGAAAATTTTAAAAGCAGCCAGGGATAAACAAAAAGTCACCTACAAAGAAGAATCAATAAGAATAAGTTCGGACTACTCAGCGGAAACCATGCAGGCAAGAAGGCAATGGGATGACATATATAGAGCACTGAAGGAGAAAAAGTGCCAGCCAAGAATCATATATCCAGCAAAACTCTCTCAAATATGAAGGTGAAATTAAAACATTTACAGATAAACACAAGCTTAGAGAATTTGCAAAAACCAAACAAAAGCTACAAGAATTACTAAAGAAAATTGGTCAGAAAATCAAAAATATCAGATCCCAACACAACACAAGGTCACAGAACAGAACATCCTGATATCAACTCAAATAGGGAAATCACAAAAACAAATTAAGATTAATAATTAAAAAAAACTCAAAAGAGGGAAACATTGAAGTCATTATGTAAAAGAAGACAATAATCAATAAACAGGGCCTAAATACAGGAGGCATAGATCTTACATACGGAGAGGAAATCAAGGCTTTATATGGCGATACAAGTTAGGTTTTTACTTAGAAAAATAGGGGTAAATATTAAGGTAACCACAAAGAGGACTAACAATTCCTTACTTCAAAATGAAAACCAAGATAAACATAATGACTCAGCAAAATAAATACAACTACCATGAAAATGAGGAACACACAATTTACAAAGAAAAACTCAGCACACAAAAGTAAGTGGAAAAATGAAATTGTCAACAACACATACAAAAAGGCATCAAAAAGACAGCACTAAACTCATACTTATCTATAATTATGCTGAATGTAAATGGACTAAATGCACCAATAAAGAGACAGAGGGTTGCAGATTGGATAAAAAAAACATAATCTAGCTATATGCTGCCTACAAGAGACATATCTTAGACTTAGAGACACAAACAAACTAAAACTCAAAGGACGGAAAAAAAAATATCAAGCAAACAACAATCAAAAAAGAGCAGGAGTAGCAATATTAATGTCTGACAAAATAGACATTAAACTTAAATGCACCACAAAAGATAAAGAAGGGCACTATATAATCATAAAAGGGGAAATTTACCAGGAAGATATAACCATATTATATATTTACGCACCCAATGACAGGGCTGCAAGATACATAAAACAAACTCTAACAGCATTGAAAAGTGATATAGACACCTCCACAATTACAGTAGGAGACTTCAACACACCACTTTCAGTGAAGGACAGGACATCCAGTAAGAAATTCAATAAAGACATGGAAAATCTAATTGCCACAATCAACCAACTTGACCTCATAGACTTATACAGAATGCTCCACCCAACAGTAGCCAAGTATGCTTTCTTTTCTAGTGCACGTGGAACATTCTCTAGAATAGATCACATATTAGGTCATAAAGGAAGCCTTTGCAGAATCCAAAACACTGAAATATTACAAAGCATCTTCTCTGACTATAAGGCCATAAAAGCAGAAATCAATAACAGAAAAACCAGGGAAAAGAAATCAAACGTTTGGAAACTGAACAATACCCTGCTCAAAAAAGACTGGGTTATAGAAGACATTAAGGAGGGAATAAAGAAATTCAGAGAGTCCGGTGAGAATGAAAACACTTCCTTTCAGAACCTTTGGGACACAGTGAAAGCAGTGCTCAGAGGTCAGTTTATACCAATAAATGCACAGATATACAAAAAGGAGAAAGGGCCAGAATTAAAGAACCGTCCTTACAACTTGAACAAATAGAGAGCAACAAAAGAAACCCTCAGGCACCAGAAGAAAACAAATAATAAAAATTAGAGCAGAATTAAATGAATTAGAGAACAGAAAAACAATTGAAAGAATTAACAAAATTGATAAACCATTGGCAGACTGACTAAACAAATACAGGAAAGGAACCGTAATCTGAATGAGAAATGAGATGGACCATATCGCAACAAAACCAACTGAAATTAAAAGAATCATAACAGATTACTACGAAAAATGGTACTCTTACAAATTTGAAAACCTAGAAGAAATGGATGAATTCCTAGAAACACAATACCTACCTAAACTAATGCAAACAGAAGTAGAAGAACTAAATAGACCCATAACAAAAAAAAAGAGATTGAAAAGGTAATCAAAAAACTTCCAACAAAAAAAACCCCTGGACCTGACGGCTTCACTGGAGAGTTCTACCAAACTTTCAGAGAAGAGGTAACACCACTACTACTAAAGGTATTTCAAACCATAGAAAAGGAAGGAATACTCCCGAACTCATTCTATGAAGCCAGGATATCCCTGATACCAAAACCAGGTAAAGGCACCACAAAAAAAAGAAAATTACAGACCTATATCCCTCATGAACTTAGATGCAAAATTCTAGCCAATAGAATTCAACAACATATGAAAAAAAAATTCATCAAGACCAAGTGGGATTTATACCAGGTATGCATTAGAAAAAAAAATTAATGTAATCAACCATATAAATAAAACAACAACAGCAAACATCATCCTTAATCGAGAGATTCTGAAAGCATTCCCCTTGAGAACGGGAACCAGACAAGGATGCCCCTTATCACCACTCTTATTCAACATTGTGCTGGATGTCCTTGCCAGAGCAATTAAGCTAGATAAAGAAATAAAGGACATCCAGATTGGTAAGGAAGAAGTAAAAGTATCTCTATTTGCAGATGACATGATCTTATACACAGAAAACCCTAAAGAATCCTCAAAAAAAAAAAAAACAAAAACAAAACTCCTGAAACTAATAGAAGAGTTCGGCAGAGCATCAGGATACAACATAAACATACAAAAATAAGTTGCATTCCTCTACACCAACAAAAAGAACATCAAAGAAGAAATCACCAAATCATTACCATTTACAGCACCCTCCAAGAAGATAAAATACTTAGGAATAAATCAAACCAGAGACATAAAGACCTACAGAAAGAAAACTACAAGGCACTACTGCAAGAAACCAAAAGAGACCTACGTAAGTGGAAAAACATACCTTGCTCGTGGATACAAAGACTTAACATCCAAAAAATGTCTATTCTACCAAAAGCCATCTAGACATACAATGCAATATAATGCAAATTCCAATGACATTTTTTAATGAGGTGGAGAAACAAACCACCAACTTCATATGGAAGGGAAAGAGGCCCCAGAGAAGTAAAGCATTACTGAAAAAGAAGAAAGTGGGAGGCCTCTACCTGATTTTAGAACCTATTTTACTGCCGCAGTATTCAAAACAGCGTGGTACAACAACAGGCACATAGACCAATGGAACAGAATTGATAATCCAGATATAAATCCATCCACATATGAGCGGCTGATATTTGACAAAGGCCTAGTGTCTGTTAATTGGGGAAAAGATAGTCTTTTTAACAAATGGTGTTGGCATAGCTGGATATCAATCTGCAAAAAAATGAAACAAGACCCATGCCTCATACCATGCACAAAATGAACTCAAAATGGATCGAAGACCTAAACGTAAAGACTAAAACAATAAAGATCATGGAATAAAAAATAGGGACAACGTTAGTAGCCCTAATACATGGCATAAAGAGAATACAAAACATTACTAGAGATGCCGAAGAGAAATCAAGTAACTGGGAGCTTCTAAAAATCAAACGCCTATGCTCATCCAAAGACTTAACCAAAAGAGTAAAAAGACTACAGACTGGGAAAAAGTTTTCAGCTATGACATTTCCGACCAGAACCTGATCTCTAAAATCTACATGATTCTGCTAAAACTCAACCACAAAAAGACAAATAACCCAATTAAAAAAATGGGCAAAGGGTATGAACAGCACTTCACTAAAGAAGACATTCAGGCGGCTAACAAATACATGGGGAAATGCTCTCAATCATTAGCCATTACAGAAATGTAAATCAAAACTACACTGAGGGCCCATCTCACTCTAACAAGGCTGGCGTTAATCCAAAAAACACAAAATAATCAATATTGGAGAGTTTGTGGAGAGACTGGAACACTTACATACTGCTGGTGGGAATGTAAAATGGTAGAACCACTTTGGAAATCGATTTGGCACTTCCTTAAAAATCTAGAAATAGATCTAGCAATTCCACTCCTTGGAATATATCCTAGAGAAATAAGAGCCTTTACAAGAACAGAGATATGCACACTCGTGTTCATTGCAGCACGGTTTACAACAGCAAAAAGTTGGAAGCAACCAAAGTGCCCATCAATGGATGAATGGATAAATTTTTTATATTCACACAATGGAATACCACACATCGATAAAGAGCAATGTTAAATCCATGAAACATTTCATAACATGGAGAAATCTGGAAGGCATTATGCTGAGTGAAATCAGTCAATTGCAAAAGGACAAATGTTGTATAAGACCATATAAGAACTGGAGAAACAGTTTAAGCTGAGAAGAAAATACTCTTTGATGGTTATGAGCGGGGGAGGGGGGAAGGAGGGAGAGGGGGAGAGAAGGGTATTCACTAATTAGGTAGTAGATAAATTTCATTTTAGGTGAAGGGAAAGAGCACACAATACAGGAGAGGTCAACACAAATGGACTAAACCAAAAACAAAGAAGTTTTCTTAATAAACTGAACACTTCAAAGGCCAGTGTAGCAGGGGCGGGAGCTTGAGGACCATGGTTTCAGGGGACATGTAAGTCATTTGGCATAATAAAATCTATTAAGAAAACATTCTGAATCCCACTTTGGAGAGTGGCTTCTGGGGTCTTAAATGCTAGCAAGCGGTTGTCTAAGATGCATCAATTGATCTCAACCCACCTGGAACATGGAATAATGAAGAACACCAAAGACACAAAATAATTGTGAGCCTAAGAGACAGAAAGGACCACATAAACCAGATGGTGCCTGGCCACAACGAATGTCTGCCCTGACAGGGAACTCAACAGAGAAACCCCAAGGGAGCAGGAGAACAGTGGGATGCAGACCCCAAATTCTTGTAAAATGCCAGACTTAATGGTCAGACTGGGACTGGATGGATCACAGGGGCCATGGACCCCAGACCTTCTGTTAGCCCAGGGCAGGAACCATTCCCAAAGCCAACTCTTCAGACAGGGATTGGATGGAATAGGGGATGGGAAATGATATTGGTGAAGAACAAGCCTCTTGGATCAAGTGATCACATGAAACTATGTTGGCATCTCCTGTCTAGAGGGGAGATGAGAGGGCAAAGGGGACCAGAAGCTACCCAAATGGACACAAGGAGAGAAAGTGGAGAAAAGTTCTGCGCTATCTCATCAGAGGGAGAGCAATTAGTATAGCAAGGTGTATGTAAATTTTTATATGAGAGACTGACCTGATTTGTAAACTTTCACTTAAAGCACAATAAAAATTAATTAAAAAAAAAGTGATACCAATTAAAAAAGGGGGGGGGAATAGAGCTCTTTATCCATGACAAAATAAACTCATTGGTTTATACAAGCAGATGAGGTTAATATTCTGTAGTTACATACCTTGGTATGTTGAAAAGGAATGACTGAAAGTGGTAACTTGGAAATGGAAAACTTTCAGGTGAGTGTGTATGTACATATA
Source organism: Loxodonta africana (assembly GCF_030014295.1). Lineage (NCBI taxonomy): Eukaryota > Metazoa > Chordata > Mammalia > Proboscidea > Elephantidae > Loxodonta > Loxodonta africana. The sequence goes on from NC_087358.1 coordinate 67,997,094, forward strand.
TGCAAGTGTGAAGCTTGAGCAAGCTCTGTGTGACAATCTCTGTGTCAACACATGCATTCTCTGCTTCCCTTCTTGGACCATGCTGGAGAGAAAAACTCAGCAATGAAATTTGACAATGCCAGTATAGTTTTCAGATGTCCTTTGGTTTGGTGTTTACCAGAGAAATAAATGGGCTTTGGAACATTAAAACTGTAAGAATTAATTAACTCACATACTTAATCACTAACTCTTCTCTATTTCAGATTTAATGTTTTTCTGAAATGTGGGAGAAAGGGTGAAAATAAGGACTTTTTAAAAAATGTTATTGTGTTTTAGGTGAATGTTTACAGTGAACATTAGTTTCTCCTTCAAAAATGTGCACACAAATTCTTTAGTGACATTGGTTGAAATGTGTTAGCACTCTTCCCCTTTCCCTTTCCACCCTGGGTTCTCCATGTCCATTCATCCAGTTTTCCTGTTCATTTCTGCCTTCCATCTTTGCTCTTGGGCAGGTGTTGCCCATTGGTCTCCTATACTTGATTAAATTAAGCAGTACGTTCCTCACATGTGTTAATTTTTGTTTTATAGGCCTGTCTAATCTTTCGCTGAATGTTAGACTTGGGGAGTGGCTTCAGTTCTAAGTTAGCAGGATGTTCGAAGGGCCACACACAGTCTCGGGGGATTCTTCCAGTCTCTGTTAGATCAGTTAAGTCTGGTCTAGTGTGTGTGTGTGTGTGTGTGTGTGTGTGTGTGAATTTGAATTTTGCTCTAGGTTTTTCTCTCACTCAGTCCTAGGAGACTCTACTGTGATCCCTGTCAAAGTGGTTGGTGGTGGTAGAGAGGCACCATCTAGTTTTTCTGGGCTCAGGCTGGTAGAGGCTATGGTTTATGTTGTTCTTGGTCCTTTGGACTAATATTTTCCTTGTGTCTTTTGTTTATTTCATTCTCCTTTGCCCTGGATGGTATGGGATCAATAGATGTATCTTAGATGGCCACTCACAAGCTTTTGAGACCCCAGATGCTACTCACCAACGTAGGATGTAGAACATTTTCTTTATGAACTGTGTTATGCCAGTTGACCTAGATGTCCCCTGAGGCCGTGGTCTGGGGCCCTCAGCCCCAGTAACTTGGTCTCTCTAGGTGTTGGAATATGTCAAGGAAGCTTCTATGACTTTACCTTGGTTCAAGTTGTGCTGACTTCCCCTAAATTGTGTGTTGTCTTTCCCTTCACCAAAGTTAACACTTGTCTATTATCTACTTAGTGATTTCCCCTCCCCATCCCTCTTCTCCCTCAAACCATTGAAGATTGCTTTTTCTGTGTATAAATCTTTCCTTGAGCTTTTATAATAGTGGGCTCATACAATATTTGTCTTTTTATGACTGACTTATTTCATTCAGCATAATGCCCTCCAGATGCATCCATGTTGTGAGAAGTTTCACAGATTCATCACTTTTGTTTACCCTTGCTTAGTATTCCATTGTGTGTGTATACCGTAATGTGTTTATCCATTCTTCTGTTGATGGTCACTTATGTTGTTTCCATCTTTTTGTTATTGTAAATAGTGCTGCAATGAACATGGGTGTGCATATGTCTATTTGTGTGATGGTTCTTATCTCTCTAAGTATGTTCCTAGGAGTGGGATTGCTGTATAGTATGGTATTTCTATTACTAGCTTTTTAAGGAGGTGCCATATTGTTTTCCATAGTGGTTTTACCATTTTACATTCCCACCAGCAGTGCATAAGAGTTCCAATCTCCCTGCAACGTCTCCAACATTTGTTATTTTCTGTTTTTTTTTTTTTTAAATTAGTGCCAGTACTGTTGGGACAAGATGATATCTCATTGTAATTTTGATTTGCATTTCTCTGATGGCTAATGATCGTGAACATTTCTTCCACGTGTCTGTTAGATTCCTGAATGTCTTTTTTGGTGAACTGTCTGTTCATATCCTTTGTCTGTTTTTAAGTTGGATTGTTTGACTTTTTGTTATTGAGGTGTTGGAGTATTCTATAGATTTTAGAGATTAGACCCTTGTCGGATATGTCTTACCCCCCAAAAATTTCACAGTCTATAGATTCTCTTTTAACTCTTTTGTTAAATTCTTCTGATGAGCATAAGTGTTTAATTTTTAGGAGCTCCCAGGTAACTAATTTATCTTCTGGTGTTTGTGCATTGTTTTTTATGTTTTTATTCTCTTTATTCCAGAACACCAAGGACAAAAAGGTAATCACGAGCCCAAGAGACAGAAAGGGCCACATGAACCAGAGACTACATCATCCTGAGACCAGAAGAACTAGATGGTGCCTGGCTACAACTGCTGACTGCCCTGACAGGGAACACAACAGAGGACCCCTGAGGGAGCAGGACAGCAGTGGGATGCAGACCCCAAATTCTCATAATACCAGACTTAATGGTCTGAATGAGACTGGAAGGACCCCGGTGGTCATCGCCCCCAGACCTTCTGTTGGCCCAGGACAGGAACCATTCCTGAAGCCAACTCTTCAGGCATGGATTGGACTGGACAATGGGTGGGAGAGGGATGCTGGTGAGGAATGAGCTTCTTGGATCAGGTGGACACTTGAGACTATGTTGGCATCTCTTGCCTGGAGGGGAGATGAGAGGGTGGAGGGGGTTAGAAGCTGGTGAAAAGGACACACAAAGAGAGAGTGGAGGGAGAGAGCAGGCTGTCTCATTAGGGGGAGAGTAATTGGGAGTGTGTAGCAAGGTGTACATGGGTTTTTGTGTGACAGACTGACTAGATTGTAAACTTTCACTTAAAGCACAATAAAAATTATTTAAAAAAAATGGCAGGAACTGGTGGCTTTCTGACTGTGGTGGTACAGCAGGGCCAGTAGAAAGGGGTGAAAAACAAGAAAGTGAAAAGAAAAAAAAAAAACTGACGACATGGTAGGTGCCAGGTGATTGGGGGCAGAGGAGACCCAACAGCCTGTTGGAAGGGAGGGGAGGTAATGTACAGGGCTATGTGGGAATGACAAAGAATAGAAGGAAAAAAAGCAACAACAAAAAGTGGTAGGGTGGCAGAAACAGGCAGGTGGGGGCAAGGCATACCCAGGGCAGTGCTGGGCTGGTGGATCTCTAGTTGTGGTGGCATAGTGTGGCCTGGCAGAAAGGGGAGGAAGTGGCGTACAGGGCTAGCTTGGAGGGAGAAATGAAAAAAAAATTGGCATGCTGGGAGCAAGCAGGTGGGGTGGTGCAGACCCCAGGCAGCAGCAAGCCAGTGGCTCTCTAGCCGAGGTGGTATGATGTGGCCCAGTGGGAAGAGGTGCAGGTGGCATATTGGCATAGGTGGGAGGGAGAAAGAAAAGGAAGAAACAGAAAAAAATGGCACTGCAGAAGCCAACGAGTGGGATGGGGCAAACCCATGATAATGGCAGGCTTGTAGCTCTCTAGCCAAGTGGCGTGGCATGACCTATGCGGAAGGGGCAAGGATAGCATATAGGACTAGGTGGGAGGGAGAAAGAAAAGGAAGAAGCAGAAAACAAGAGAAAGAAATGACATGGCATGACCTGGCAGGTGAGGGGAGGGTGGACCTGGGGTGATGGCAGGCCAATAGCTCTCTAGCCAGTTGGTACAACATGGCCCATCTGGAAGAGGTGGAGGTGGCATATGGGGCAGGAGTGTGAGGAGTGGGAAAGTGTGTTTCTCTGGTTTCTGGGTGTTCTGTCTCCTGTTCAGAGATCCATGATGTTACCTTCCCACACTCCCTGTCTGGGGTCATTGCTGGCTGTGTTCCAGGATGGCAACTGTGTGCCATGATAGTTGGAAGGGGACCTCCACTCTGTATCTTTCCCTGTTCTCTGTTTTCCTTTAGCTTCTTCTTCCATCTAGTGTTTGACCTATATCTTTATCCATTCATTTGATGCTTAGGGTTCCAAGGTTGACATTTGTATCTGTTTTACTTAGTTTTTCATGTCTTTGCTGCAAAACAATGGCATGACGCATTTTCTAGGACATCATGTTCTGGATTTGCTTTTTAACATTTCACATTTCAGTTGTGATTTCCTTAATGTGAGGAGAAATTCCTTCTTGGATTCCTTGAATTTCAGGGAAAATTTCTCCCTACTTCTTTAGGAAAGAACTCTTTGTCTCAGATGAACTCTTAAGTGTCTCTACAGGATTGGAGATTAGGCACTGATAAGGAAGAAAAAAAAATTTAATGCAGCATGCCCGCAGTTAGGAGTTGGATAAAACTTTTTAATAGTTTTGGTCTAAAGCCACTACCTCCCAGATTGGCAGAACAGGTGAAGGTAATAACTCTATCGCCCTTCTCCAGTGAAAGCACAGAATGAAGTAATTTTGAAAGGACTATTACATACTTTTATTTTTAAATAAAAAATAAAATGTGAGCAAGCATGTGGTACAATATCCGTGGAATCTTACTTGGGGTTCACAATTGTAACAGGGAGAATTTTTTTCATAAATTTGGGCTTTAGTTCTTTGAGGTGAAAATGTGTTTCATCTCATTCTCACCACAGAAAGCACCCCCAAACAGAAAATTATGAGTATAAAAAACCCATTGCCATCAAGTCTATTCTGACTCTTGGTGGCCCCACAGGACAGAGTAGAACTGCACCATAGGGTTTCCAAAGCTGAGGGTCTTTATGGAAGGAGACTGTTACATCTATCTCCCGCAGAGTAGCTGGTGGTTTTGAACTGCCAACCTTTTGGTTAGCAGCTGCACGCTTTAACCACCAAGCCACCAGGGCTCATTGTTGGTATAAGGGGGTACATTGTAATCCATACCAAAAAATGTGAATACTATCATTCCAGCAATGGTAACCTTCTAACTTTCTACTTTTCTCTTTGTGCAAAACACTCTGCGCCGGCCCCCACAATGTCAGCAAATTGCATGAATATTTTAAAGTATATAAATATAAAGTGAATATGGAAGTGTAACTGAAATGTTCTTATCTGTGCTTTTCTTTCATGATTTGATTTTTGTGACCTCAGACAACATTGTAAAAAATCATAAGGAAATTGTCAGATATAAACTTTCCGGGTAAGAGTTTTCACATTGGAATCTTGTACACTGGGTGGTGCAAAGGGTTAAGCACTGGACTACTAAATGAAAGGTCAGGGGTTCCAGCTCACCTAGAGGCGTCTGGTGATCTGCTTCGGAAAGGTCACACAGCCTTGAAAACCCTATGGAACAGTTCTACTCTGCACACATGGGGTTGCCAAGAGTCAGAATTGACTTGAAAAACACATTTTTTGTAAGTTTTTTCTTCTTAATACTATGTATTTATTTTCTTAAAGCCTATAAATATTGACTTTATATTAAAATTTGATCAGAAAACCCAATATTCAAGAAACTTTTTCCACTAGTTTGATTGAAGCTTTTTAAATTTTTTTAAATATCCAAAAGAATAGAGTTGAATCTGCTTTGCCTAATATAGCTCATTGTTTTTGACCTGTAATTTTCCATCTAGGGAGCCCTGCTAGCACAGTGGTTAAAACCTCCACTACTAACCAAAAGGTCAGCAGTTCAAATCTACCAGCTGCTCCTTGGAAACCCTATGGGACAGTTCTACCTGTCCTATAGGGTCACTATGAGTCAGAACCGACTTGGTGGCAACAGGTTTTTGGTTTGGTTTGCATCTAGAGTTTCCAGAAAAAAAAAAAATACATTCCTTACTTTATGATTCTGTACCTGTTATAGACTAAATTGTGTTCCCCCAAAATAAGTGTTGAGATTCTACCCCTGTGCCTTTGGAAATAGAGCTTTCTTTTGTTATGTTAATGAAGGCACATCCACAAAGGCTGTGTCTTAAACCTAATCAACTCTGAAGTATAAAAAGAGCAGATTAGGCACAGAGACAAGCAAACACAAACAGGGAGAAGATAGATGCCATGTGGGGATCGCCAAGAAACAGGGGGATATTGGGGCTACAGAAGCTGAAAGAGACAAGGATCTTCCACCAGAGAAGTAAACTAAAGTTCATTAAGAAACCGGAGGGTGAACAGGCAAGTAGAAGACTATCATTACCTGAAAGGTTTATTAACCCTTTCATGGGTGAATTATTATTGTTATTATTATTATTATTGGTGATGCCATGTTTTTTCACTAATGGAATGGATGCCGAATCATTGTTTGCTGGTAGATTTTTATTACTTGAAAAAAGGGGGTGCAAATTGCAAGCGGGGCATATCAGTCCCATGTTCTATGAAGCATATCATACACTCGGAACATATTGATCTCATGGCGCATCACATTTCCTGGTTACATCTGAGCCATAAAATATCTTACTCAACTTTTCAAAAATACACACAGAATACTAAGTAAACATTGCACTTGCTGCACATAATTGTTATCAGTTTGATTTAGAGCAGACTGTATAGGTACCATGTTCCGCAAAGCATAGCACACTTGTGGGACATATTGGTCTCATGGCTCAGAAAATGCATCACCAACTGTTTTCACTCCCCAAAAAACTCATTTACTTGAATATTTCTGAATGTCAGTAGCCAGACCTTCCCAATAACATAAAGGAAATAGTAAACAGACTTGCAAGCCTTATCTCACTGTACACAAGCCACAAGACACAAAAGTTTCACACAATCACTTCTCTGGGAAGCATCCCTTCACAGGAACGGCTCTCAACACTCAAATGTGGTGCAGACCAACATCCTTGTTTTTAAGCAGTTGCACCAGTATCCACCAGGACACCAGAACGTACTGAAATGGCTCAGATGCCTGCCAATAAACCTCCAGGAGCAGAAAAATGTAACATGGGCATATATAACCCATGGTTCGTGAAAGGTTAAAGCAAAATTGAGAAAAAAGTCTTTGCATAAAAATGTGTTTAAAAATACTAAAACATTTTAAAAATAAAACAGGGAAGATATCAACATTGAATCTTTCTAGAATAGCATTGACATCAAAAAAATCAATGACAAAGGATGCGTGGCCAAGATGGCTGACTAGGTAGACGCTACCTCGGATCTCTCTTGCAACAAAGACTCGGAAAAACAAGTGAATTGATCACATACGTGACGGTCTAAGAACCCTGACCATCAAACAGAGATGTAAAGAGTTGACCTGAGTGACAGAGACTCAGCCAGCGCAGGCAGGCTGCACACTGGCATGGCTAACGAGAGAACGAGCAACCACGGGGAAACAGCGACTGTTTTTGGAGCCTAGAGGAAGTGTCCCACTCAGAAAACTTTGGCGCCAGGCTTTGGACTGGGTGCAGGGGGATCTGAGCACAGCATCCTGAGACAGTGCAAACACGGGACGCAGCCCTAGCCCCCAGAAGTGACCTAGGGGGAAGCCCAGCCAGTGCACGCAGGCAGCACAGCGACGCAGCTGACAGGAGGAGAAGTCACCGGGAGGCAGTGACTGGTTTTGGAGCCTGGAGTGCAGCGTCCTAGCTGGGGAACCTTGGCACTGGGCTTTGGACTGGGAGCGGAGGAACTGACCATGGCTTCTGAGACAGCACAAGCACAGGACATGGGCCTGAACCTCGGGGGCAATCACAAACCAGACAACACACACAGGCTACACACCCCTTGGGAATCTCAGATAAAACAGTCATCACCAAGCAAGATAAGTAACTTTGTCTATATTCCTGGGTGCTACTCTCTCCTATCTATCTGATCCCTCCCCTCCCCTTCCCAGTTGACTTCATTAATTCAGGAATTTCCTGGGCAAGAGAGTGAAGTGCTCTGTGTTTTTTTTTTTTTTTTTTTTGGTCTTTTCCTAACCCATTCTCCTGGCCTGAGAGAAGCACCCACAAAAAACCCAGGGACAAAGAATCCTTCCCTGACTTCCCAAAATTGGACTAAAAATACAGAACCAGCTCCAGCCAAGCACATGAGATCCACAGTCCTGGGCTTTCATCCCTACAGGGAAGAAGGTGGCTATTATAATGCAAAGGCAATTCTGATACGGATCTGACTGTAATTGTTTTAGTGGATTACTGGAAAGACAAGCTTCCCAGGTCTGATATCTCTACCTATTAAACAGAGCCCTCAATGACCGACAACAGGGAACTGAGGGCTGAAGCTCCACCCAAACCACCCAGCCTCCTGCCATAGGGGTCTGAGGATACTGACACCTACCAATCTGTAGAGATACATGCATTGGGTGCCTAAGGTACAGCTGCAGAGCCAACCCACCAAAGTGCTTTAGGAACAGAAACACACCTACCTCACTGGCACTTGGGGGGAGCCTGTCAGCATCCTGCCCCCTCTGGAATGTGACCCCCTGCTGCTACTAGAATCTGGTGCACACAACTATCACCACTACTCCTCTAAGTGAATAAGTGGCAGTCTACACCACACACTTGGTGACCCAAAATCAGATTCTACTCAAGAATAATGAATGGACTCTTAGGCTTATATATCTGGTAAGAGCCCAAACGAGCTGGTAATAGGATATAAGTGATTCAAAAGCTACAACAATCAAGACAGGGCAATCTACTAGCCCATCTACGTATATTGAAAGAAAACAAAACAAGATAAGACCCAGTGAGCAAATATAAAATAAATCATTACAATATCTTATAGATGGCGCGGAGACAGCAGTTGATATCAAACCACATAAAGAAGCAGAACATGATTGCTTCTACAAATCCCCAAACTAAAGAATCAAAATCTTTCCTAAATGAAGATACAATCCTGGAATTGCCAGAGGCAGAATATAAAAAACGAATTTACAGAACGCTTCAAGACATCAGGGATGACCTCAGAAATGAAATAAGGCAATCTACAGAAAAAGCCAAGGAACACACTGATAAAGCAGTTGAAGAACTCAAAAAGATTATTCAAGAACATAGTGGAAAAATTAATAAGCTGCAAGACTCCATAGAGAGACAGCATTCAGAAATCCAAAAGATTAACAATAAAATTACAGAATTAGACAACTCAATAGGAAGTCAGAGGAGCAGAATCAAGCAATTGGAATGTAGAGTGGGAGAGGTGGAGGATAAGGCAATTGACACCAATATAGTTGAAGAAAAGTCAGATAAAAGAATTTAAAAAAATGAAGAAACCCTAAGAATTATGTGGGATTCTATGAAGAAGAATAACCTGCATGTGATTGGAATTCCAGAACAGGGAGGGATAACAGAAAATGCAGAGAGAATAGTTGAAGAACTGTTGGCAGAAAACTTCTCTGACATCATGAAAGACGAAAGGATATCCATCCAAGATGCTCATCGAACCCCATTTAAGATTGATCCAAAAAGAAAATCACCAAGGCATATTATCATCAAACTTGCCAAAACCAAAGATAAAGAGAAAACTTTAAAAGCAGCCAGGGATAAAAGAAAGGTCTCCTACAAAAAAGAATCAATAAGAATAAGTTCAGACTACTCAGCAGAAACCATGCAGTCAAGAAGGCAATGGGATGACTTATATAGAGCACTGAAGGAGAAAAACTGCCAGCCAAGGACCATATATCCAGCAAAACTCTCTGTCAAATATGAAAGTGAAATTAAAACATTTACAGATAAACACAAGCTTAGAGAATTTACAAAAACCAACCCAAAGCTACAAGAAACACTAAAGGAAATTGTTTGGTCAGAAAATCAATAATAACAGATACCGACACAACACAAGGTGACAGAACAGATATCCTGATATCAACTCAAATACAGAAATCACAAAAACAAATTAAGATTAATTTTAAAAAGAAAAAAATGCTCAAAACAAGGAATCATCGAAGTCATTAAGTAAAAGATCACAATAATCAAGAAGAGGGACTAAATACAGGAGGCATAGAACTGCCATATGGTGAGGAAAACAAGGCAATATAGGACAATACAAGTTAGGTTTTTACTTAGAAAAATAGGGGTAAATATTAAGGTAACTACAAAGAGATCTAACAATTCCATAATTCAAAATAAAAACCAAGAAAAACATAACGACTCAGCAAACATAAATTCCACTGCTATGAAAAAGAAGAACACACAATTTACAAAGAAAAACTTCTCAGCACAAAAAAGTAAGTGGAAAAATGAAATTGTCAACAACACACACAAAAAGGCATCAAAATGACAGCACTAAACATACTTATCTATAATTACGCTGAATGTAAATGGACTAAATGCACCAATAAAGAGACAGAGAGTCTCAGACTGGATGAAGAAACACAATCCGTTTATATGCTGCCTACAAGAGACACACCTTAGACTTAGAGACACAAACACACTAAAACTCGAAGGATGGAAAAAAAAATATATCAAGCAAACAATAAGCAAAAAAGAGCAGGAGTAGCAATATTAATTTCTGACAAAATAAACTTTAAAGTTAAATCCATCACAAAAGATAAAGGACACTACATAATGATTAAAGGGACAATTGAACAGGAAGATATAACCATATTAAATATTTATGCACCCAGTGACAGGGCTGCAAGATACATAAAACAAACTTTAACAACTGAAACGTGAGATAGACACCTCCACAGTAATAGTAGGAAACTTCAACACACCACTTTCGGAGAAGGACGGGACTTCCAGTAAGAAGCTTAATAGTGACATGAAAGACCTAATTGCTACAATCAACCAACTAAACCTCATAGACTTATGCAGAACACTCCACCCAACAGCTGCAAAATATAATTTTTTCCAGAGCACATGGAACATTCTCTAGGTCATAAAACAAAGCTTTGCAGAATCCAAATCATCGAAATATTACAAAGCATCTTCTCAGACAAAAAGGCCATAAAAGTGGAAATCAATAACAGAAAAAACAGGAAAAAGAAATCAAATACTTGGAAACTGAACAATACCCTGCTCAAAAAAGACTGGGTTATAGAAGACTTTAAGGAGGGAATAAAGAAATTCATAGAATGCAACGAGAATGAAAATACTTCCTATCAAAACCTCTGGGACACAGCAAAAACAGTGCTCAGAGGTCAATTTATATCAATAAATGCACACATACATAAAGAAGAAAGAGGCAAAATCAGAGAACTGTCCCTACAACGTGAACAAATAGAAAGCGAGCAACAAAAGAATCTATCAGGCACCAGAGGAAAACAAATAATAATTAGAGCTGGACTAAATGAAATAGAGAACAGAGAAACAATTGAAAGAATTAACAAAGCCAAAAGCTGGTTCTTTGAAAAAATTAACAAAATTGATAAACCATTGGCCAGACTGACTAAACAAATACAGGAAAGGAAACAAATAACCCAAATAAGAAACGAGATGGGCCATATCACAACAGACCCAACTGAAATTAAGAGAATCATATCAGATTATTATGAAAAATTGTACTCTAACAAATTTGAAAACCTAGAAGAAATGGATGAATCCCTAGAAAAACACTACCTACCTAAACTAACACAATCAGAAGTAGAACAACTAAATAGACCCATAACAAAAAAAGAGATTGAAAAAGTGATCAAAAAACTCCCAACAAAAAAAAAAAACACCCTGGCCTAGATGGCTTCACTGCAGAGTTCTACCAAACTTTCAGAGGAGAGTTAACACCACTACTACTAAAGGTATTTCAAAGCATAGAAAATGATGGAATACTACCTAACTCATTCTATGAAGCCACCATATCCCTGATACCGAAACCAGGTAAAGACACCACAAAAAAAACAAAATTATAGACCTATATCCCTCATGAACATAGATGCAAAAATCCTCAATAAAATTCTAGCCAATAGAATACAACAACATATCAAAAAAAAAAATCCACCACTACCAAGTGGGGTTTATACCAGGTATGCAAGGTTGGTTTAATGTTAGAAAAACTATTAATGTAATTTACCATGTAAATAAAACAAAAGACAAAAACCACATGATCTTATCAATTGATGCAGAAAAGGCATTTGACAAAGTCTAACACTCATTCATGATAAAAACTCTCAGCAAAATAGGAATTGAAGGAAAAGTCCTTAACATAATAAAGGGCATCTATACAAAGCCAACAGCCAACATCATTCTAAATGGAGAGATCCTGAAAGCATTTCCTCTGAGAACAGGAACCAGACAAAGATGCCCTTTATCACCGCTCTTATTCAACACTGTGCTAGAAGTCCTAGCCAGAGCAATTAGGCTAGACAAAGAAATAAAGGGCATCCGGATTGGCAAAGAAGAAGTAAAATTATCTCTATTTGCAGATGACACTATCTTATACACAGAAAACCCTAAGGAATCCTCCAGAAAACTACTGAAACTAATAGAAGAGTTCGGCAGAGTCTCAGGTTATAAGATAAACATACAAAAATCACTTGGATTCCTCTACATCAACAAAAAGAACATCGAAGAGGAAATCACCACATCAATACTATTCACAGTAGCCCCCAAGAATGCTTCGAAGGTCAGTGGAGCAAGGGCAGGGGTTTGGGGACTATGGCTTAAGGGGACTTCTAAGTCAATTGGCAAAATAAATTCTATTATGAAAACATTCTGTATCCCACTTTGAAGTGTGGTGTCTGGGGTCTTAAATGCTAACAAGTGGCCGTCTAAGATGCATCAATTGGTCTCGACCCACCTGGAGCAAAGGAGAATGAAGAACACCAAGGTCACACGATAACTATGAGCCCAAGAGACAGAAAGGGCCACATGAACTAGAGACTTACATCATCCTGAGACCACAAGAACTAGATGGTGCCCGGCCACAACCAATGACTGCCCTGACAGGGAGCACAACAGAGAACCCCTGAGGGAGCAGGAGAACAGTGGGATGCAGACCCCAAATTCTCATAAAAAGACCAGACTTAACGGTCTGACTGAGACTAGAAGAATCCCAGTGGTCATGGTCCCCAAACCTTCTGTTGGCCCAGGACAGGAACCATTCCCGAAGACAACTCATCAGACATGGAAGAGACTGGACAACGGGTAGGAGAGAGATGCTGATGAAGAGTGAGCTACTTGTATCAGGTGGACACTTGAGACTGTGTTGGCATCTCCTGTCTGGTGGGGAAGATGGGAGGGTAGAGAGGGTTAGAAACTGGCAAAACGGTCAGGAAAGGAGAGACTGGAAGGAGGGAGCGGGCTGACTCTTTAGCAGGAGAGTAAGTGGGAGTATGGAGTAAGGTGTATATAAGCTTATTCGTGACAGACTGACTTGATTTGTAAACTTTCACTTAAAGCAAAATAAAAATTATTGAAAAAAAAATCAACGATGTCAAGAATGGGATAATACAAAATAGTTTCTAATGAATGGGATTCTACATGATATTCTTAGAGTCAAATTCCCTTGCATTTCCCTGTGCTTCTCTGGGGGGAAGTTGAGATTTCTCTTTCTTTTCAGGCATCTGGTGTTTACTCTGATGGTGCTAACATAAAAGATCATTTGAACCTCTCACATTTTAGAGCCATTCTAAGATGTACAGAGAACCAAGAGGAAGAAAATAAGCAACAAGGAAAATAGAAAATCACAACCACTACTCTGTAATCAAACCAAAAAATGCCAAATATTTTGCTATCGAGTTGATTGTGACTCATAGTGACCCTATAGGACAGAGTAGAATTGCCCCATTGGGTTTCCAAGGAGCAGCTGGTGAATTTGAAATGCAGACCTTTTTGGTTGGCAGCTGAGCTCTTAACTACTATGCCACCAGGGCTCAACTCTGGTCCCAGGGATGCTTAATCTGTGTATCTATCTGTAAATCACATGAATCCCACAGACCAAAGTGGGGTGAGTAACACAGCCTAGATGCTTCATTACAGCACGTGTGGATCTTAGCAGAAAAGTTTGAACACATTTAGAGCTGACAATAAATAGTGTAAATACAAATATAGTTGGTGGATATACAAAAAAAATACAAATATAGTTGGTGGATATACAGTTGTATATAAATGAACATGGACAACAGACTTTGGAAACCTCTTATACCAAAAAAGAATTAAAAGCAAAATGAAGGTTCCAATGAGCCTACCTGGGCTTCTTAGCCTGGGCAGTCCTGCCTCCATCCAGGCTTAGTCAGGTTGGGCATCGCACTGGGGCCTTCAGAACTGAGCACCCCTCACCCGCAGCAGTGGAAGTGAAACTCACTCACCACATAGCTTAGCTTTCTAGTGCTGCTACAACAGAAATACCACAAGTAGGCGACTTTAGGAACCAAAATTTATTTTCTCACAGTCTAGGAGGTTGGAAGTCCAAATTCAAGGCACCATTTCTAGGCAAAGGCTTTGTCTTTGTCAGCTCTGGGGGAAGGTTCTTTTCTCTTTTCAACTTCTGTTCTCTGCCCCCTTGGTGATCTTCTTGTGCTGTTTACTTCCCCTCTGCTTTTTATATTTCAAAAGTGATTAGCTTCTCTGCTTGTACTTATTCCAAGACAAATTGGTTAGTTCTTTTGGCAGTCCATGCATATTCAATATTCTTCACCAACACCACAATTCAAAGGTGTCAATTCTTCTTTATTCTTGTTTATTCACCATCCAGCTTTCGCAAGTATATGAGGCACTTGAAAACACAATGGTTTGGGTCAGGAGCACCTTAGTCTTCAAGGTAACATCTTTGCTTTTCAATACTTTAAAGAGGTCTTCTGCAGCAAATTTGCCCAGTGCTGCTTCCGTAGGTGTTGATTGTGGATCCAAGTAAAATGAAACCCTTGACAACTTCAATCTTTTCTCCATTTGTCATGATGTTGCTTATCGGTCCAATTGTGAGGATTTTTGTTTTCTTTTATTTTTTTTATAATCCATACTGAAGGCTGTGGTCTTTGATCTTCATCAGCGGGTGCTTCAAACCCTCTTCACTTTCAGCATACAAAGTTGTGTAATCTACATATCAAAGGTTGTTAATGAGTCTTCCTCCAATCCTGATGCCCCTTTCTTCTTCATATAGCCTAGCTTCTCGGATTATTTGCTCAGTATACAAATTGAATAGGGATGCTGAAAGGATACAACCCTGAAGCACACCTTCCTGACTAAACCACACAGTGTCACCTTGCTGTGTTCCAACTGCTGCCTCTTGATCTAGGTACAAGTTCCTCATGGGCACAACTAAGTGTTCTGGAATTCCCATTCTTCACAATGTTATCCATAATTTGTTGTGATCCACACAGTTGAACTTTTTGCAAAGTCAATAAAATACAAAAAACATCTTTCTGGTATTCTTTGCTTTCAGCCAGGATCCATCTGACATCAGCTATGATATCCCTGTGTACTCTTCTGGAACCAGCTTGAATTTCTGGCAGTTCCCTGTTGATACATTGCTGCAGCTGCTTGTGAGTGATCTTTAGCAAAATTTTACTGGTATGTGATATTAATGATATTGTTTGATAATTTCTGCATTCTGTTGAGTCGCTTTTATTGAGAATAGACATATATACTGATCTCTTCTAGTCATTTGGTCAGGTAAGCTGTCTTCCAAATTTCTTGGCATAGATGAGTGAGCACTTGCAGAGCTACATCTGTTTGTTGAAACATCTCAATTGGTATTCCATCAGTTCTTGGGGCCTTGTTTTTTACTAATGCCTTTTTTTTTTCAGTGCAGCTTTGACCTCTTCCTTCAGTACCATGGATTCCTGATCATATGCTACCTCCTGAAAAGACTGAATATCTACCAATTCTTTTTGGTATGGTGACTGTGTATTCCTTCCATCTTCTTTTGAGGCTTCCTGTGTCATTCAATATTTTGCCCATGAAATACTTCACCACTGCAACTTGAGGCTTGGATTTTTTCTCCAGTTCTTTCAGCTTGAGAAACACGAAGCGTGTTCCTCCCCTTTGGTTTTCTATCTCCAGCTCTTTGCACGTGTCATTATAAAACTTTACCTTGTCTTCTCAAGATTTCAAATCTTTTTCTCAGTTCTTTTACTTCATCATTTCTTCCTTTTGCTTTGGCTGCTCAACGTTCGAGAGCAAGTTTCAGAGTCTCTTCCAACATCCATCTTGGTCTTTTCTTTCCTGCCTTTTCAATGACCTCTTGCTTTCTTCATGTGTGATGTCCTTGATGTCATTCCACAACTCATCCAGTCTTCAGCCACTAATGTTCAAAACTTCAAGTCTATTCTTGAGATGGTCTCTAAATTTAGGTGGGATATGCTCAAGGTCATATTTTGGCTCTCGTGGACTTGCTCTGATTTTCTTCAGTTCAGTTTGAACTTGCATATGAGAAATTGATGGTCTGTTCCAGAGTTGGCCCCAGTCTTGTTCTGATGATATTGAACTTTCCCACTGTCTCCTTCCACAGATGTAGTTGATTTGATTCCTGTGTGTTCCATCTGGCAAGGTCCATGTGTATAGTCACTGATTACGTTGATGAAGAAAGGTATTTGCAATGAAGCCATTAGTCTTAAAATTCTGTCATGTGATCTTCAGCATCATTTTTATCACCAAGACCATATTTTCCAACTTTCACATTTCAATCACCAGTAATGATCGATGCATCCTGATTGCGTGTTCAATCAACTTCAGACTGCAGAAACTGGTAAATATCTTCAATTTCTTCATCTTTGGCCTTAGTGGTTGGTGTGTAAATTTGAATAATAGTCATATTAAAAGGTCTTCTTTGTAGGAAGTATCCTATCACTGACAGTGTTATACTTCAGGGTAGATCTTGAAATGTTCTTTTTGATGATGAATGCAAGACCATTCTTCTTCAAGTTGACATTCCGGGTATAGTAGACCACATGACTATCTGATTCAAAATGGCCAATATCAGTCCATTTCAACTCACTAATGCCTAGGATATCAATTTTTATGCATTCCATTTCATTTTTGATGATTTCCAATTTCCCTAGATTCATACTATGTACATTCCACATTCCGATTATTAATGGATGTTCGTGGTTGTTTCTTCTCACTTTGAGTCATGCCACATCAGCAAATGAAAGTCCCAAAAGCTTTACTCCATTCACATCATTAAGGTCCACTCTACTTTGAGGGGGCAGCTCTTCCCCAGTCATCTTTTGAGTGCCTTCCAACCTGAGGGGCTCATCTTCTGGCACTGCATCAGACAATGTTCTATTGCTATTCATAAGATTTTCACTGGCTAATTCTTTTCAGAAGTAGACCACCAGGTTCCTACTAGTCTGTCTTACTCTGGAAGCTCGGCTGAAACCTGTAGGCCATGGGTGACCCTGCTGGTATTTGAATACCAGCAGCATAGCTTCCAGAATCACAACAACTTACAAGTCCCTATAGTATGACAACTGACAGAAGTGTGGGGGACTCATGACATACCATCATCCGAAAACCAAACCTGCTGCCGTCAAGTCAATTTTGACTCATAGCAACCCTATAGGACACAGTAGAAGTGCACCACAGGGTTTCCAAGGAGCAGCTGGTGGATTTGAACTGCTGACCTTTTGGTTAACAGCTGAGACATGAAATCTATTTTTTGGAAGTCCGATTTACATGGTTCAGTCCCAGGCTTTGGCACCAAAAAATGAACAAAGAATTCTAATTTACATATGAAATTGGGATAGAAAAAGACTGGTTAGTACACATGTGACAGAGAACATCCTGAAGGCTATTTTGTAGTATAAACTCATAGTGACCCTATAAGACAGAGTAGAACTGGCCCATAGAGTTTCCAAGGAGCACCTGGTGTACTTGAACTGCCGACCTTTCGGTTAGCAGCCGTAGCACTTAACCACTATGCCACCAGGGTTTCCATTTTGTAGTATAGGCTAAACACAATGTTTAAATGTTATGTAGAGTGTGAGGGGTGGGGTGCAATAAAAAGAAGGGTGAGATGGAAGGATTCCACTTTATCCAAATAAAAACTTGATCAACTAATAAGTTCCTGATGTTCCAAGAAGGCAAGATCAACAAATAACTGTTTCCTAACTCCCATTCATGTGTCTAATATGCTGGACATTGATGGGTTCACTTCAGCTATCTCTTTAAGCCACAGCAAGTCATTTATAATTGCTTAATTTTGATTAAGAACTCTACGTTTACTGACATTTTCAATGTGTAACCTAAACTTTAGCAGTGTGTTTCTAGACCTTTAAACATTCCTGATCATGATACTCCACTTCTATCTTTCTAGCGTAAAGTTTAGACAATAAACAAGACAAAACAATCTCTTTCTCTTTAGCAAAGTCCAACATTGTGGAAATTCCTAGAAAGAGAGGATTGAATCCTGGAGTCTCACTAACCCAGAATTCTCTTGCAGATAAGCCTATTAGACTAATTCCTACTCAACCAACATCACCATTATAAGACCACCCATTAAAAATCATATCTTCAATGACTATATAAGAAAGCCATCATGATGTAATATAATCCATGCTGTAACAGCCAGCATTATGGATGATTTGTTTTTTTCTTTATACTTTTCTGTATTTTAAAAATTTTCCTCAGAAAATTGTATTATTTTAAAAAGAAAAAATAAAGTTTAAAACCTTTAGATTTATAGAGATCTGGAGAAAATTAAATTCCTGAATGGAAGCTTTATGGATTAAAAAACATAATTTTAGAATGAAGGTAAAAGCCAAAACTGTCCTGAAAATTTGCTTTTTGAGATAATTCTCCAATAGCCTGGTTTATTAAAGCATTTACTCAATTAACTATCTTTTGCTTAAGTGTTGGTGAAAGTACTACAGAGGGAATAACGTACAATTCTTTATACAATTTATTATTAATATTTTCTAATTTCAGAAAACTACTTTTATTGTTCTTTGTTTTACTATATTCTGTGTTTTATAACTTTACCAACTGTCTGCAAATAAAAAACTATTGCTTTCAAGACAGTGTACTTCTTAAAAGCTTCTACTTTTAATCGGAATATTTTTCATGTTGGATTTGCTTAAGCCACATATTTTGCATTCAAGCAGATGCTCACCAAATAAATATTCATACTGAGTTTATATGGCTCATAATTCCATGTATTACAGATTGTTTCAGCTGAGTCTACAGACTTCATTTTCTTCTGCCTTAAAAAAATGCACCCAGAATAATATTTAAATTACATTTACACATCTAATAAAAAATATACAGTCATTTTAACAACCTCTGCACCATCAATCATTGATAGGAAAATATAACCTGACATGCTCTGGACTTATTCTTAACTAGCAATGTATTTGAAAGTTCTACAACTCTATGCTAATGCAGTCTTTTCTGGTGGATGACTGGGATGTCATCCACCATCAACATGGGGTTTTTTGAGTTACTCCCTTGACTCTTGTCAGGTAAAAACACAGTTCAAATGTGTATGTCTCTTTCTTCTTAGGAGGCAGGTGTGTACCTTCATTTAGAGCAGGTAGTTTTAAACCCAAATTAATCATATGATTTGCAAAACTTGTGTTATAAATATTATATGAATTTATAAGATTAAAATTTATTATAGACCAAGGGGATCTGCTCTTTCTGTAGGTTGGATTACAGTCTTCTCTGGAGTGACATCATAGTCATTCTTTAATAATAACAACTAGCATTTGTTGATCACTAACTAGGTGCCTGGGCTCTTTAAGCACTTTCCAATTAATATCTCATTTAATCCTCACAACAATCTATGAGATGAATCCTCTCCTTATTTCCATTTCAGAGATGATAAAACTGAGGAAGAAAGAAGCGATGTTTTCTGTCCCTGTTCAAGCTTGTAGGTGGCAGTGTTGGAATTCTAACTTAGACAGACCCCTCTCTTCTAACCATTACTCTGTGCATCCTTGTAAATACCTGCTAAACCCATTGCTGTCAAGTCGATTCTGACTCATAGTGACCCTCTAGGACTGAGTAGAACTGCCTCATAGGATTTCCAAGGCTGTAATCTTTACAGAATCACACTGCTACATTTTTCTTCTGCAGAATGGCTGGTAGGTTTGAACTGCAGACCTTTCAGTTACCAGCCAAATGCTTAACCATTGCACCACCAGGGTTCCTTTCCTTGCAAATACAAACTAAATTTAGAAGTACATTCCTATATCTCCTTCCTTTCATTTTTTCCTTCCTTCTCTGCAAAATATGTTTGTTTCTTTTGGCAATAAGGATCATTGTGCATTGTCAAACATGGAAATTTCAGTCCAAAATTGTCTCACTAGATACAGAAAACACATTTTAATATATCTATTAATTTTTAGCCATGCAAACACTTAACAGTGTTGTACCTTAAATTTTCTTTTTTTTTAAGGATTCCTAAGAGGCAAAGGGTTTGAATTCACATTATTACTTATGAGAGTAAAACTTCCAATAAAATAATACAACTTCATATTTATATATTATATATTAACTAATGGAGCCCTGGTGGTGTAGTGGTTAAGAACTCAGCTGCTAATCAAAAGATTGGCCATTCAAATCCACCAGCCACTCCTTGGAAACCCTATGGGGCAGCTCTGCTCTGTCCTGTAGGATCGCTATGGGTCTGAATCGACTCGATGGCAACAGCTTTTATATTAAATAATAGAAGACACTAAAAAAACCCACATATTTGTGAGTTATCGTGCCTTTCAGAATCTACTGAGGGAGAGAGGCAAAGGAATAGCATTTACCTGTTGGATACCGTGGTCCTCAAAATTTGGTCCTTGGCCCAGCAGCATTAGTATCACTAAGAAGATTGTTAGAAATGCAAAACCTCAGCCTCACCCAAACTTAATCAGAACCTGCATTTTCATGTTAATTCCTAAGTGATGCGCACGCACAGGAAGTATGAGAAGCCCTGTTGCAGAAAACCATAGCATGTGGCCAGGCCCCTGTTACTATGCTTTGCTCACCACCTTCCTGGGCATGGGAACTATCATGAAAGAATGTGAGATTTAATATCACCAAGACAGATAGAAGCCAGTGCTATTCGCTTGCCTTTGCTTACCCTTATTCCTCCAGGTTAGAAGAGGCATGGATATCCTCAGGGTTAGTGTGGGAAACAGATTTTTACCAGCAGAACATTTCACTGAAAGGTGACAAGTTAAAGAAGTTTTCATAAAGTCAACGAAGATTTATTATTTTGAGGATTTACAAAATTGAGAAATCTTTCCCTAGATTGACTGAGAAAAAGAGAGAAAACTCAAGTTACTAAATCAGAAATAAAAAAGGAGACATTAATACCAATTTTGCAGAAATAAAAAGGATTATAACAGAATAATATGAACAACTGTATGCCAACAAATTAGATAATCTAGATGAAATGAGCAATTTCCTAGAAATACACATAGCACCATAACGACTCAAGAAGAAATAAAAAATCTGAATAGACATAACAAGTAAAGAGATTTAATGAGTAACCAAAACAAAGAAAAATCCAGGACCAGATGAATTCGCCAAACATTTATTATTGTTGTTCTTGTTGTTGTTAGGTGCTGTCAAGTCAGTTCCAACTCACAACCACCCTATGAACAACAGAACCAAACACTGCCCAGTCTTGTGCCATCCTTACAATCATTGTTATGCTTGAGCCCATTGCTGCAGCCACTGTGTCAACCCATCTCGTTGCGGGTCTTCCTCTTTTTTGCTGTAACATCCTTCTGCAGGGACTGATCTCACCTGAAAACATGTCCAAAGTATGAGAGACATAATCTCCCTCCCTATCTTTCTTGATGGTAGTGATGTCGCCTTCAACTTCTGTGGTATTAGCCCTTTTATAAACTATCTTTGCTTCTAAGGAGCATTCTGGTTATACTACTGCTATTCATAATGTTTTCATTCACTAATTCCTTTCACAAGTAGACCACCGGGTCCTTCTTCCTTGTCTGTCTTAGTCTGGAAGCTCAGCTGAAACCCATCTGACATTAGTGACCTTGCTGGTATTTGAATACCGGTGGCATAGCTTCCGGTATCACAGCAACATGTAAGCCCCCACAGTACGACAAACTGAGAGACATGTGGGGGACCAAACATTTAAAGAAGAATTAACAGCAATCCTTCTCAAGCTCTTCCAAAAAATACAAGAGGGAATGCTTCTAACTCATTCTATGCGGCTAGCATTACCCTCATACTACAGTCAGACAAAGACACTACAAGAAAAGTAATTACAGACCAAGTGCCCTATGAATACAAATGCAACCCCTCCGCCCCCCCCCCAAAAGCACTAGCAAACAAATTTGGCAGCATGTTAAAATGATTTACTATGACAAAGTGGAATTTATCCTAGATTACAAAGTTGGTTCGGTATGTGAAAACCAATTATTGTTAATACCACATTAACAGAATGAAGCAAAAAAAAAAAACTCAACTGATGCAGAAAAAGGCATTTGACAAGATCCAACAGTCTTTCATGATTAAAAAAAAAAATAACTCAAGAACTAGTAAAAGAAGGGAATTTTCTCAACATGATAAGGGCCATATATGAGAAACCCACCTCTAACATCATACTCAGTGGTGAAGGACTGAAAGTTTTTCCACTGAGGAATAGGATAAGGATGCCTCCTTTCACCATTAGTATTCAATATTGTACTAGAAGTTCTAGCCACAGCAATTAAGCAAGAAGGAGAAAAAAGAGAAGAAGGAGATGGAGGAGAAATAAAAGATATCCAAACTGAAAAGGAAGAAATAAAATTATCTCAATCACATATAGATGGCATGATCTTGCATCTAGAAAATCCTAAAGAATCCACACACACAAATTAAAATTCTATTACAGCTAATAAACAAATTCAACAAAGATGTAAGATACAAAATCAACCTGCAAAAATCAGCTTTATTTTTCTATGTGAGCAATGAACCATCCAAAAATGAAATTAAGAAAAAAAATTCCATTTACAATAGCATCAAAAAGAATAAAACACAGTACTTAGGAATAAATTTAACCAAGGAGACACCACAACTTGGACACTGGAAATCATAACAATTGCTGAAAGAAATTAAAGAAGACCTAAATAAACAGAAAAACATCCTGTGTTCATGGATTGAAAGATTTAAGATGCCGATGCTACCTGCTGCACAACAGGCTTCTCTTTATGGCCTTTTTGGCACTTGGTTTGTATATCTGCCAAGGAGATTTGTTAGGCCGCAATCTTGCAAAAGGAACTGAACAGTTTACTATGAAAATAAGGTGTGTAAAACCTGGCAGGGATTGGACAGTTTACCATGCAAATAAGGTGACTGTGACCTACTGAGGTGATTGGTCTATTCATGGTCTGTGTGGGAAGAGTAAGCTTATAAAAGGGCTAATACCACTGAAGTTGAAGGAGACATCACTACCATCAAGAAGAACATCCTAGACCCAGGAGAGAGAGAGCTGCAACAATGAAGACAGTGAGAAAGGGCTCAAAATTGCACAAGACAGCAGAGGCATGAGACAGCAAACAGCTGCAGTGGGCTTGCTGACCCACGAAGAGAGAGAGCTGAGTGCCATCGGGCAGGAGGCTTGCTGGCAGAGTGGGGTGCCCCTGGGCACTCAACGGTGGAGCCAATAGAGTTGTAGCACTTGCCTAAGCAGGGTAGAGGTAGAGGCCAGGCCTAGAAGCAAGGCCTGTGACCTAGAGAAGACTGAGAGCTGCCTGGTTGGAAGCTGTACTGATTGATGAACTGTATCCTGCCTCCTGAGTTGTTCTTATTACTTCCAAGTTGATCCTGATCCTAAATTGCAAGCTGTTACTTCCCTAATAAACTCTATAACTGTGAGTATGGTCTATGAGTTCTGTGTGGCCTTTGTAACAAATTATCAAACCTAGCAGAGAAACAGAGAATGCTGTGGGGGAATGGCTGGTGTCAGAATTGGTAAAAATACTGAAAACTGAGGTATGTCTGACCTCCACCTCACAGGAATCAGCTTAAGGCTGATGGTTATTACTCCCCTTCCTGAAGTTAGGCAACTTCCCATGCTACTACTACATTACTGTACCCAATGTGATATACAGATTCAATACAATTCCTATCAAAAAAATTCTAACAAACTTCTTTGCGGAACTGGAAAAATACACCCAAAAATTCATATGGAATTTCAAGGGATCCAGAATAGTCAAAATCATCTTGAAAAAGAACAAGTTTGGAGGACTTACACTTCATGATGTCAAAACTTACCTCAAAGCAACAGTGAGCAAAATGGTGTAGAACTAGCATAAGAATAGACATGTAGATCAATGGAATAGGATTGAGAGTGCAATAATATTGATAACAATAATAATAATGATACTAACAATAACTGTTGGTAAGGATGTGGAGAAATTGGAATCCTCATTCATTGCTGATGGGTATGTAAAATGGCACAGCTGCTGTGGAAAACAGTTTGGTGGTTAAACATAAAATTACCATATGAACCAGCAATTCTACTCCCAGGTATACCCAAAAGAATTGAACACAGGGACTCAAACAGATACTTGTATGCCAATGTTCATAGCAGCATTATTCTCAGTAGCCAAAAAATAGAAATAAACCAAGTGTCCATCAACAGATGAATGGATAAACAAAATGTGGCATATACCTACAATAGAATATTATTCAACCATGAAAAGAAATGAACATAATCTATAACATGGATGAATCTTGAAAACATTGTTAAGTCAGACACAAAAGGACAAATATTGTATGCTTCCAATTGCATAAAATATCTAGAATAGGCAAATTTATATAGACAGAAAATGGGTTAGAGGGCTGGGGAAAGGAAGGAATGGGGAGTTGTTGTTTATTAGGCAGGCATTGCTGTTTGAGATGATGAAAAATCTTGGAAATAGAGAGTGATGATCATTACAGAGCCATGTAATTAACATTACTGAATTGTACACTTAAAAATGGTAAAAATGGCAGTTTATGTTATATACATTTTTTTTTAAAAAAAAAAGGATTTTGAGAAAGAAAATTGTATGATCCGATTACATTTTAAGAAGATCACTCTGGCAGTAGGGTGGAGAACAAACGAGGCGAGGGCAAGCCTGGAGGCAGGGTGACTGATTAGTTCGGGAGAAGGGTAATATGTCGTGAATAAGCAGTAGCAGCAGGAGTAGAAAGCCATGGGTGGATTCAAAAGGCATTTCAAAGGGACAATTGTCAGGACTGAGGATTAATTAGGACATAAGTGATGAAGAAGAGGGAAAAGAGATATGAAGCCAACGTATCTTTCCAAAAAAAAAAAAAAAAAACTTGCACTAAAAATTTAAATAGCATTGCCCTGGCCCAAGAATGAACAGGCAGTTCAATAGAACTAAACACAAAGACCAGAAACAGTTCTTTCTTATACATTTTTATTATGATAATGGTGACATTTGAACCAGTAAAGAAAGAACGGATTATTGAATGAATCATACTGAGACAAATATCTAACAGCTAGAAAAAAAAGAGAGAAAAAGTTAACTCTCAACCCCATGTCAAAATCAGATTGAAATAGTTTGAAGAGTTGCATGAAAAAAAAAAAAATTAAAGAAATAAAATAAAAAATAAAGAGGTAAACAGTGATTTAATCTCATGGTAAAGAAAGCTATTGTAAAGCATAAAAAAAGGCGAAAGCCATAAAGGAAAATATGGACAGATTTATCTACAAAATAATTAAGGACATGTGTATACCAAAAAAGAAAGAAAACGAATAGCTGTCTGTCAATAACAGAGAAGGCTTAATTTAATAATAGAAACAGATTTGGAAACCAATGAAAAGTCACAAAGGATAGACAATCCACCAAAAAAAAAAAAAAAAAAGTAAGATTGATTAAAAGAAAATATAAACACAATTATTCCAACATACTCGTAATCACAGAAATGAAAATTAAGAAAATGAGACACTACTTCCCTGATTAACTTGGATTACAATACACACTGTTGTTCTAGGTGCAATAAAATTAGCAGTTTCCGTACTTCTAAAGCAAACTGATATAAAAGTTTCTGGAAGACAATTTGGCTATCTGTTTTAAAAAGGTTAAAGATGTTCATTCTCTTTGACTCAAAAATTTCACTTTAGGAATTTACCCAAAGAAAGGTCAGGTCACGCTATGGACCGCCACCGAAGTTTCCTCTGGCTTCGCCCTGCCCGGGCATGATTTACCACTTCCAGCTGCTACCACGTGCGCTCACGCGCTACCTCCCGCGCGCAGGCAGATGGGCTGCTGGTGCGCCCTCGGCGGACTGGAGAGGCCTTGGGATTCCACCTACGCTGGCGAGCAGGGCCAGCTTTCACCTTCATCACCTTCATTGCTCCACAGTGGCTTTGTGCGAGCCCCTGATTGTAAGAAAAGTAGAGTTAACCATAATGATTTATGTACAAGGGTGTTCATTCCAGCAATCCAGATGTGAAGAACCTAAAACAAGTGACTAGTAGTAGGGGACTGATTAAGTAAATTATGGTTATACATTTTTTAATTATTTTGATTGTCATTTTAAAATCATATTTTCAATGGATATTTAATAATATAAGAAAGTGTTTACAATAAGATACGAATTACAAGAGATATAAATAGTATAGTCATTCTCAAATATTTATTAAATGCCTTTTGTATGTCAGACAAGGCATTGATGGTTCAGTGGTGGGATTCTCTTCTTCCATGCAAGAGACTTCTGTTGGATTCCCAGCCAGTGCACCTCATGCACACCCACCACTCACCTGTCAGTGGAGATATAGGTGTGTTGCTACCATGCTGAACAGGTTTCAGTGGAGCTTCCAGACTAAAGAGACTAGGAAGAAAAGCCCAGTGAAATATTCTGAAAATCAGCCAGTGAAAACCATACGGACTGCAACCGTTGATTACGGGGATGGCAAAGGACCAGGCAGCATTATGTTCTGTCGTGCATGGGGTCTCTATGAGTCAGGGGCCAATGTGACAGCTACTAACAACAACATACGTCAGGTGTTTTTCTGTAGTGTAATCACTGTGTGGTTTGCCCTCATATAGAATATAGAAAGGATTTATGTAAAGAAAAACACAACAAAATGTTAGCCATATTTGCATCTGGATGACGGAATGTTCATTTCTTAAATTTTTTTTTCATCCCTTTCTGTATTTTCTACCTTTCTACAATGAGCATATTAGCTAAATTTTTTTTTTGAAAAATAACAAATCCTAGCTGTCTTTAAATTTCACTCTAAACAAGGCAAACAAGGGGAAAAATTTTAGCTTGGTTTACCTCAATTTACAGAAACAAGCTGGCATTTTGAAAAAGAAATTGTCTAATAAAAAGGGATGATAAAGGAAACAATCAGCTTTTTTTTTTTTTTTTAGAAAAAGAGAGAAAGGAAAATAATTATACTGACTGTGAAGAGTAACAGTCTCTGCCCCACAAAGACTGTCACAACCTCACAGACAGGTCGCCTGACTGCCTTCCCACCTGGCTGAGAGCATCTCAGGACCCATGTTCTAGGAAAGTGCTGATGTGTACTTTGGCCCCTTCTTAGATCAAGCTCAAAGGCTGAGTCAAGAATGTTGCCTGATTATCCCTGATGAAGAAATCTCTTTTGTTAGATGGCATGTTTGGTCTACTATTAAACATTTTGGTTTAGTTTTTTAGTGATTTTGTAATGACCAATTCTGTGCACAGTTCAGATTTCTTTTTACCACTTAAGTAAGAAACGTTAAATAAATTGAATCATTTTCTGTGGAAAAAAGTAGGATGTTCAGGGTTTTAGCAACAGAAGAGATAATCTTCCCAAATTCAAGGATGTGACTACCTCATAGAATTAAAAATTTTAATTTCTGTTTAACAATTTGATGTTGATGTTCCGTTAGCCATAAGCAATGCCTGGTGTTGCCTCAGGCCACGTACATTGTCTTGAGTAATTCCCCTCTCCTGTGCAGACACTCCTGCTTCTGCCATCACTGCCACTTCTGATATAGTATCATTAACCCCAGCTTACACGTTTGGACATCAATGACTAGACAGCATTAGTGAGGAGTCCCTGGGTGGCACAAATGGTGCTAATTGAAATGTTGCCTGTTTGAACCCACCCAGAGGTGCCTCAGAAGAAAGACCTGGTAATCTGTTTTCAAAAAATCAGCCACCAAAAACTCAATGGAGCACAGTTCTACTCTGACACAGCTGGTGTTGTCAATTGGTTGTATTAATTATACTGTACTAACTATGAAGCAAGCCCCTGGTAGCACAGTGGTTAAGGGCTCAGCTGCTAACTAAAAGGTCAGCAGTTTGAATCCACCAGCAACTCCTTGGAAACACTATAGGGCAGTTCTACTTTGTCCTATAGGGTAGTTATGAGTTGAAGCCAGCTCGGTGGCAATGGGTTTTTGTTTTTTCTATACCAACTACAGGAGCCCTGGTGGCGCAGTAGTTAACCACTTGGCTGCTAACTGAAGGGATGACGGTTCAAACCCACCAGTGGCTCCAGGGTAGAAAAGACCTGGCAATCTGCTTCCATAAAGATTATAGCCTTGGAAACCCTATGCAGCAGTTCTACTTTGTCCTGTAGGGTTGCTGTGAGTCAATCGACTTGACATGATGAGAATCCTATTAGCACCCCATTGCTCAAAAGCCTAATCCCTTCTGTGATGGTTAAGATTGTGTGTCAACTTGTCTGGGCCATGATTTTCAGTGCTTTGGCACTCATATAATGTTGTGGTCACTTCCCCATTAAGATTTGATATGTGATCACCCCTGTGATGGGATCTGCTGTGAGTAGCCAGTTGGTTGAAGGGGAATTTCCTTGAGTGTGTGGCCTGCATCGAGTGTGGGCAGACATTCTGGCAGGGCTCAGGGGCTTTTGCTCATTCAGGATCCTACAGCTGGCTTCTGTTTGTCTGACCTCCAGTTCTTGGGATGCGAGCTAGCAGCCTACCTGCAGTCTTGAGTGCCGACCTTGGGCTTTGTCAGTCATCACAGCCTGTGAGCAACAGCCCTGCTCTCTGACCTGCCAGTCTTGGGTTCACCAGCCCTGCAGCTCTGTGAGTCAGGAGAAGCCTCTATCCTGACCCATGGACTTGGGACATTGCAGCCTCTACAACCATGTGAGCCATTTCCTTGATGTAAATCTCTCTATATATATTTATACACTCTACTGGTTTTGCTTCTCTCGAGAACTCAGCCCAAACACCCTCCATCTGTCAGGACCATGCTAGGTATCTCCCTGCTAAGTCACTGAAAACTTAGCTCAGGTTCAACTGCTGTCTGAAGAGAGGAAAACTCTGCGCTGTCAGAGTGATGGTAACTAGACAAGAAGGAACAGAAATACTTGAGTTGTAGCAAGTACCATTTTGAGGAGACAATTTCTTGGAAGGATTGTTAATAGGCCTTGCTGATTTCCTGTGGGAGAATATATATACAGAGAGAGAGAGAGAGCGAGCCCTGGTGGTGCAATGGTTAAGAGCGTGTCTGATAACCAAAAGGTCAGCACTTTGGACCCACCAGCGACTCCTCTGTGAGAGAAAAGACCTGGCAATCTGCTCCCATAAAGATTTCAGCCTAGGAAACCCTACAGGGTCGCTATGAGTCAGAATCAACTCGATGGCACACAGCAACAACAACATACTGACTACACTATACTAACTACTAGTGAGTTGTCAAAAGTCTCATAAAAAGGAGAGAGGGTGGCGTGCTGAACCTAGCATGGATTTTGTGTATTCCCCTTTCCCCTCTCCTATGAAACTGTAAACACATGCTGACTCGTGCTAATACACCATTCAGTGGGTACTTACTGTGTGCCACCTGCAGTGCTAGAAATGCTTATTTCTAATCCTCAGAGCAACCCTGCTGTGAAGTTGATTTTATAACTGGAGTTTTGCAGATTTCTCATTAGGCAAAAGCCTAATCTCTCCAGCTAACATGCCAGGATGCCTCTACATATGAGGACTTGGCAAATCCCAACATTTCCAGAGTTTCCCTGGGAATCTCATGACTGTAGATCTCAACTAACCAAAAAATAAAAAGAGAAGTCAGTCCAGAGGCTGCTGGTCCATTGCTCACTTACCCTTTTGGCCAGTTTAAGCTAGCTCAACAAGCTTCATTGTACCCTCCATTTTTCTGGTATCTATTTTTATTTAGAATAGACTCCTACTTTCCTCCTGCTCTCAGGCATAGGAAGTTCTAGGTTTTCTGCGTTGGAATCATTGTATACATATGATAAGACATGGACTCAAGTTCAGCTTGGGGAAATAAAATAAGTCTCTTATTATAAAACAAGTCCCTTCCTGTTCATGATTTAGTTTTATAAAATTATCTTCTTGTGAACTAAAACAAATCTGGATCAGACTCAGAGGCAGCACTGCTCAATAGAAACACATTGTGAGCCACATCATAATTTCAAATTTTCTAGCTGCATTACAGAATAAGAAAAGAAACAGGTAAAATTAACTTGAATGATGTTTTCTTTAATCAAATTTATTTAAAATATCATTTCAATGATAATCAATATTAAAATATTAATTATTTTCCAATTTTTCATACTGTCTTCAAAATCTGTGGTATGTTTACACTTATAGCACATCTCAATACTCACTAGCTACATTTCAAGTGTATTGGACCGTGTAGCTCGAATGGAATCTTGCCAGTTTAGAAATGTTTACACAGTTGTTCCAAGAACAGATAGGCATTGAAGAAATAACACAATGATGGATTGAGGTGCTAGCCTAGTATGTGCTCTATTGGGTTTAACTCAAACAACACTGATCTTTGAGAATCAACTACCACAAATGCTGATGAGCTTCCATGAGACACGTGTGGGGCCCCAACCACTTCTGAATCTTAGTGTTATCAGATAGACCTGGGAAGAAGATAAAAGGGTATCTTTGCTAGTTAGTAATTTTTTTTTTTAAATAAATTTGGTGTAGCCTCAGAAAAGCAGAAATATATTCAACAGATTGGTATGGTATCTCAAAAATAATATGGTTTCAACTGAAATGTCCAATTGTAATGTGATGATCCAAATAAATTTTTTAAATCAATACAATGGATTATTGACCACCATTTAACAATCCTGAATATTACAGATACTGTCAAAACATAGAAAGATACAACCTAAATTTAAATACAAAATGAAACAGATTACAAATCTTGAAACTAACATAAGATTTTTGGGTGCAGTGGTGATTTTACTATTTTTACAAAAATTCCTTAAGCGCTATATGTTGATATGGTTTAACATAACATGGTATCAAAATCGAATACAAAATTTGGGGGGTGGGGGATAACAATGGCTACAGGTCCATGAGTGGTGCAAGCAGTTTGCAACTGGCTACTAATCTAAAGGTTGGTGATTTGAACCCAACCAGCGACTCTATGGAAGAAAGACATGGCAATCTGCTTCTGTAGTGATTAGAGCCAAGAAAACCCTGTGTGATACATGGGTTCGCCACGAGTCAGAATCAGCTCAACAACTAACAGCAATGGGTTTAATAATGGCTAGAATTTGTAGAGCACTGTATAGCTTCCCCAGACATTATTACTGAGTTAGAGTATCAAGGATAAACCTGGAGAGATAGGGCCAAGATGGTGGAATAGCCAGATGCTTCCTGCAATCCCTCTTACAACAAAGACCCAGAAAACCAAGTGAAACGATTATATTTATAACAAGCTAGGAGCCCTGAACATCAAAGGCAAAGTTAGAAAACAGACTGAGTGGCAGGGGGAGGGAGAGACAGTTCAGAAGCAGAGAGGGGTAACCAGACCTGAATCACTGAAATGCCTCAGGCACCATTCCTGGGAGCGGCTGCAGCAGCTGGTGGTAGCATTCACCTGCAGTTTCCTCAGGGAGAAGCAGGCAGCCACACAGCCTACTCACACTTCCAGAACCAGAGAAGAATGGCACTCTCAGCAAAAGCTAAGTACTTGCATATATTTTACCGTGCCCCCAGCCCCCAAGCTGGCTTTGGTGGTTGTTGATTTCCCTGGTCCTGAGATAGGCTGTGTTGAGTGCCTGGAGATATCCTCCCAGCCTTGGAGTAGGAATAAATTCACAACTGGGGGAAAAGATAATTTGCCAGCTCCACTAACCGGGGGAGCTCAGGACAAAACCAGCTCCTGTCCAGGCATAAATGGTCCATGAACTTTGAATACCTTTCCCCCACCCCTGCATGGACCTATGTGGGCCTGTTTCAGGAAAATAGGCCCTTGTTGGCAGACTGCAACTGTTTTAACTGTGCAGTGAAGAGGTAGGTGTTTGATATTTGATACCACTTTGCCTATTAGATAGGGTCCTCACCTACCCACATCAGGGGCATAAGGACTGGTGGCTCCGCTCAGGTCACCCAGCTACTCGTGACAGGAGTCCAAGGATAACTGGTACCTCCCAGTCCTTACAACCAAAAACTTTGGGTGCCCATGTCCCTCTGCAGAACCCACCCACCTGTATGCTCTAGGGAATGGACTCACTTTCTGCACAGACATCCGGGGGATGGTTCTCAGCCCCCTGCCTTGCTCAGAGCGTGATCCCCCTGCTGCAATCAGATACCGGTACATACACACACCAATCACCTCTGCCCCTCTAAGACTGTAGGACAGGGTCTGCACCACACACTTGTTGATCAGCTACCTGGACACCTGAGCTGAATTCATACAAGAAAAGTAGATGGACTCCTAGACTGATATACCTGATAATAGCTCTAGCCACCTGGTGACAGGATGTGGGAGCTTCAAAGGCAAAAATAAGCTAGCTCACTCAAGCAACCCATTTGGGCATATCAAAACAACAACAACAAAAAAAAAAGCAAGAAGCTAGGATACAGTAAGCAAGCAAACATAAATAAACTAATACAATAACTTATAGATGGCTTGGAGACAACAGTCAATATCAAGTCACATAAAGAAACAGATCATGATCACCAACAAGCTCTCAAAACAAAGAGTCAATGGATCTTCTGGATGAAGAAGGTGCCTTCATGGAATTATCATATGCAGAATTCAAAAGATTAATATACAGAACTCTTCAAGGCACCAGGAATGAAATTAGGAAGATCAGGCAATACACAGAACAAGCCAAGGAACATAAAGTAGTTGAAGAAATTAAAAAGATTATTCAAAAACATAATAAAAAATTTAATAAGCTGCAAGAATCCACAGAGAGACAACAATCAAAAATTCAGAAGATTAATAATAAAATTACAGAATTAGACAACTCAATAGAAAATCAGAGGAGAATTGAGTAAGTGGAAGGCAGAACTAGTGAGCTTGAAGATAAAGCACTTGGCACCAATATATTTGAAGAAAAATGAGATAAAAGAATTTTAAAAAGTGAAGAAACCTTAAGAATTATATGGGATTTTATCAAGAGAAATAACCTACGAGTGATTGTAGTACCAGAACAGGGAGGGACAACTGAAAATACAGAGGGAATTGCTGAAGATTTGTTGGCAGAAAACTTCCCCTGTATAGTGAAAGATGAGACGATATCTATCCAAGATGCCTGTTGAACTCCACATAAGGTAGCTTCTAAAAGAAAGTTACCAAGACATATTATAATCAAACTTGCCAAAACCAAAGACAAAGAGAGAAATTTAAGTGCAGCTATCTATATAATTACACTGAATGTAAATGGACTAAAAGCACCAATAAAGAGACAGAGAATGGCAGAAAGGATTAAAAAACACAATCCATCTATATGCTATCTACAAGAGACACACTTTAGACTTAAAGACATGAACAAACTAAAAATCAAAGGATGCAAAAAAATGTGTCAAGGGAACAACAATCAAAAAAGAGCAGGAGTAGCAATATTAATTTCCAACAAAATAGACTTTAAAGTTAAATCCACCACAAAGGACAAGGAGGAACACTGTATAATGATTAAAGGGATAATACACCAGAAGGATATAACCATATTAAATATTTATGCACCCAATGACAGGACTGCAAGATACATAAAACAAACTCTAACAACATTGAAAAGTGAGATAGACAGCTCCACAATTATAGTAGGAGACTTCAACGCACCACTTTCAGTGAAGGACAGGACATCCAGAAAGAAGCTCAATAAAGACACGGAAGATCTAAATGCCACAATCAACCAACTAGACTTCACAGACATATACAGAACACTCCACCCAACAGCAGCCAAGTATACTTTCTTTTCTAGTACACATGGAACATTCTCTAGAATACACAACATATTAGGTCATCAAGCAAGCCTTAGCAGAATCCAAAGATTGAAATATTACAAAGCATATTCTCTGACCTTAAAGCCATAAAAGTAGAAATCAATAACAGAAAAAGCAGGGAAAAAACATTGAACACTTGGAAACAGAACAATACCCTGCTCAAAAATTACTGCATTATTGAAGACATTAAGGATGGAATAAGGAAATTCCCAGAATCCAATGACATGAAAACACTCCCTATCAGAACCTTTGGGACACAGCAAAAGCAGTGCTCACAGGACAATTTATATCAATAAACTCACACATCCAAAAAGAAGAAAGGGCCAAAATCAAAGAATTAGCCCTACAACTTGAACAAATAGAAAGAGAGCAACAAGAAACCCTCAGGCACCAGAAGAAAGCAAATAATAAAAATTAGAGCTGAACTAAGTGAAATAGAAAACAGAAAAACAATTGAAAGAATTAACAAGAAAAAAAGCTGCTTCTTTGAAAAAATTAACAAAACTGATAAACCATTGGCCAACCTGACAAAAGAAAAACAGGCGAGAAAACAAATACCCTAAATAAGAAATGAGATGGGCTATATTACAACAGACCCAACTAAAATTAAAAGAATCATATCAGATTACTATGAAAAATTGTACTCGAATAAATTTGAATACCTAGAAGAAATGGATGAATTCCTAGAAACACACTACCTACCTAAACTAACACAAACAGAGGTAGAACAACTAAATAGACCCATCACAAAAGAAGAGATTGAAAAGGTAATTGAAAAACTCCCAACAACAACAAAAAAGCAGTAGCCCAGACACCTTCACTGCAGAGTTCTACCAAACATTCAGAGAAGAGTTCACACCACTACCACTAAAGGTATTTCAGAGCGTAAAAAAGGATAGAATATTCCCAAACTCATTTTATGAAGCCAGTATATCTGCGATACCAAAACCAGATAAAGACTCCACAAAAAAAGAAAAATACAGACCAAAGGTGCAAAAATCCTCAACAAAATTCTAGCCAATAGAATTCAACAACATATCAAAAAAATAATTCCCCGTGACCAACTGGGATTCATACCAGGTATGTAG
Organism: Loxodonta africana; assembly: GCF_030014295.1. Taxonomy (NCBI): domain Eukaryota; kingdom Metazoa; phylum Chordata; class Mammalia; order Proboscidea; family Elephantidae; genus Loxodonta; species Loxodonta africana. The sequence continues at coordinate 68,031,930 of NC_087358.1, forward strand.
GGATGGTTTAACATTAGAAAAACAATTAATGTAATCCATCATACAAATAAAACAAAAGACAAAAACCACATGATCTTATCAATTGATGCAGAAAAGGCATTTGACAAAGTTCAACACCCATTCATGATAAAAACTCTCAGCAAAATAGGAATAGAAGGAAAATTCCTCAACATGATAAAGGGCATTTATGCAAAGCCAACACCCAACATCATCCTAAAAGGACAGAGTCTGAAACCATTCCCCTTGAGATCGGGAACCAGACAAGGATGCTCTTTATCACCACTCTTATTCAACACTGTGCTGGAGGGCCTAGCCAGAGCAATCGGGCTAGAAAAAGAAATAAAAGACATCCAGATTGGTAAGGGAAGAAGTAAAAGTATCTCTATTTGCAGATGACATGATCTTATACACAGAAAACCGTAAAGAATCTTCGAGAAAACTACTGAAACTAATAGAAGAATTCAGCAGAGTATCGGGATACAAGATAAACATAAAAAATCAGTTGGATTCCTCTACACCAACAAAAAAAAACATCGAAGAGGAAATCACCAAATCAATGCCATTTACAGTAGCCCCAAAGAAGATAAAATACTTGGGATTAAATCTTACCAGAGATGTAAAAGAGCTATACAAAGAAAACTGAGAGACACTACTGCAAGAAACCAAAAGAGACTTACATAAGTGGGAAAATATACCTTACTCATGGATAGGAAGACTTATTGTAAAAATGTCTATTCTACGAAAAACGATCTATAGATAAAATGCAATTCTGATTCAAATTCCAGGGACATTTTTTAATGAGATGGAGATATAAATCACCAACTTCATATGGAAGGGAAAGAGGCCCCAGATAAGTAAAGCATTACTGAAAAACAAGAACAAAGCGGGAGGCCTTACTCTACCAGATTTTAGAACCTATTATACCGCCACAGTAGTCAAAACAGCCTGTACTGGTATAACAACAGATACGTAGACCAGTGGCACAGAACTGAGACATAAATCCACCCACATATGAGCAGCTGATATTTGACAAAGGCCCAAAGTCAGTTAGACAGGGAAAAGATAGTCTGTTTAACAAATGGTGCTGGCATCACTGGATATCCATCTGCAAAAAAAAAATGAAAACAAGACCCATATGTCACACCATGCACAAAAACTAACTCAAAATGGATCAAAGACCTAAATACAAAATCTAAAATGATAAAGACCATGGAAGAAAAAATAGGGACAACGTTAGGAGCCCTAATACATGGCATAAACAGTATAGAAAACATTACTAACAATATAGAAGAGAAACTAGATAACTGGGAGCTCCTAAAAATCATACACCTATGCTCATCCAAAGGCCTCATCAAAAGAGTAAAAAGGTTACCTGCAGACTGGGAAAAAGTTTTTAGCTATGACATTTCCGATCGGTGCCTGATCTCTAAAATCTACATGATACTGCAAAAACTCCACTACAGAAAGACAAATAACCCAATTACAAAAAGGACAAAGGATATAAACAGTCATTTCACTAATGAAGACATTCAGGTAGCTAACAGACACATGAGGAAATGCTCATGATCATTAGCCATTACAGAAATGCAAATCAAAACTACAATGACAGCCCATCTCACTCCAACAAGGCTGGCATTAATCCAAAATAATAAATGTTGGAGAGGTTGTGGAGAGACTGGAACACTTATACGCTGCTGGTGGGAATGTAAAATGGTCCAACCACTTTGGAAATCGATTTGGTACTTCCTTAAAAAACTATAAATAGAATTACCATATGATCCAGCAATCCCACTCCTTGGAATATATCCTAGAGGATTAAGAGCCTTTATGCTAACAGATATATATGCACACCCATGTTCATTGCAGCACTGTTTACAATAGCAAAAAGATGGAAGCAACCAAAGTGCCTATCAACACATGAATGGATAAATAAATTATGCTATGGTCACACAATGGAATACTGCACATTTTTGATAAAGAACAATGATGAATCCGTGAAACATTTCATAACATGGAGGAACCTGGAAGGCATTATACTAAGTATAATTAGTCCGTTGCAAAAGGACAAATATTGTATAAGACCACTAGTGTAAGAACTCAAGAAATAGTTTAAACAGAGAAGAAAACATTCTTTGATGGTTATGAGAGGACGGAGAGATGGAGGGAAGGAGAGACATTTTCATTATAAGAATCATTTTAGGTGAAGGGAAAGACAACACAATACAGGTGAGGTCAGCACAACTGGACTAAACTAAAAACAAAGAAGTTTCCTGAAAAAACTGAATGCTTTGAAGGTCAGCATAGCAGGGGCAGGGGTTTGGGGACCATTGTTTCAGGGGACATCTAGTCAATTGGCATAATAAAATCTATTAAAAAATATTCTGCATCCCGCTTTGGAGAGTGGCTTCTGGGGTCTTAAACACTAGCAAGCAGCCATGTAAGATGCATCAATGGGTCTCAACCCACCTGGATCAAAGGAGAATGAAGAACACCAAAGACACGAGGTAATTATGATCCCAAGAGACAGAAAAGACCACATAAACCAGAAACTCCATCAGCCTGAAACCAGAAGAACTAGATGGTGCCTGGCTACAACCAATGACTGCCCTGACAGTGAACACAATGCAGATCCCCTGAAGAAGCAGGTGAGCAGTGGGATGCAGACCCCAAATCCTCGTAAAAATACCAGACTTATTGGTCTGACTGAGACTAGAAGGATCCTGGAGGTCATGGTCCCCAGATCTTCTGTTAGCCCAAGACAGGAACCATTCCCAAAACCAACTTTTCAGACAGGGATTGGACAGGACTATGGGAATGAAAATGATACTGGTGAAGAGTGAGCTCTTGGATCAAGTAGACACGAGGCTATCTTGGCATCTCCTCTCTGAAGGAGAGATGAGAGGGCAGAGGGGTCAGAAGCTGGCTGAATGGACACAAAAATAGAGAGTTGAGGGAAGGTGTGTCCTGTCTCTTTAGGGGGAGAGCAATTAGGAGTATATAGCAAGGTATATATAAATTATCATATGAGAGACTACTCTATTTGTAAACTTTCACTTAAAGCACAATAAAAATTAAGGGAAAAAAAAGGATAAATCTGGATACAGAACTCAGCTTCTGGTCAAGACGCAGGAACAGGCACAAGATTTATACTCATCCTGCCTGAAACAAAAAAATAAAACAAAATGTATTTAAAGCAGTGATTTTCAAGAGACTCGACATCAAGCAATGCAGGCCAGTGGAAAACAGACAAAGTAGACCTACAATTGATTCAGGCAACTGCCTTGAGAGAGTTTCTAGGCCATGGGGAAGGGAGGGGATATCCAGGCAAAGTGCAAAGGACATCCTCAGTTGAAGGGACAAGACAGAATAAAAGGAAATCAAGGGAATTAGAATCTGCAGAACAGAGTACCAAGAGGACAGAGCAGCACAGGACGAGAACTCTAAAGATCTGCAGAAGTTCCCTGTTGAGTATTTAGCAGAATACTGATTGGTTCATGCATGTGAGGAAACTACCTGGGCCCAGGAAAGAATCGACTTCGAGGATTAAAGGAAATATTGCCTGATGCTCAATGGGGCTCAGAGAAGTGCCTATTCTTAGATAGATTAGAAAATTCATAATTTACAGAGCACTGGGTACATCACTCAGAAGGATCTTGACATAATATTGAGTAATACTTATCCCTAGGATATGTACTACTCAGTCCTGCCTAAAAAATTGTACAAAAAGCCCCCCCAAAATAAAACTTTTCTAAGTACTTTAACTAAAAAAAAAAAAGCTTTAACTACATCACTGGAAAAAAAAGAAAACTCAAGTATATTAATGGGAGTAAAAAAATCAAAGATTACCAGGCATGCAAAGAAGCAAGAAAATGCATCTATGATGAGGACAAAAATAAGCCAGTTGAAACTGGACAAGAACTGACACAAAAGTTAAAATTAGGAGAAAAAAATAGACATTAAAACAGTTACTATAACTCTGTTGCAGATGTTCAAAAAGTCAAGTGGAAACACTAAAGATATGACAGAGTCAAATAGATATTCTAGAGATGAAAAAGGCACTGAACGAGATTAACGAAACTTAGACCTTGCAGAAGAAAAGGTTAGTGAACATGAGGACAGAGAAATAGAATCTATTCAAAATTAAATGCAGAGAGAATAATAATAAGAGAATCAGTGAGCTTATGACAACTTCTTGAAGCCTAATCTATGGGTAGTTGGAATACCCAAAGAAGAGAGGGGTAATAGAAGAAAATATTCGAAGAAATAATGGCTAAAATTTCTCCAAGTTTGATGGGAAACAAACTATAAACCCACAGATTCAAGTACTTAACAAACCCCAAGCACAAGAAGCATTATTATGAAAATAATACCAAGGCACATCATAGTTGAAGTGTACCAAATAAGTGATAAAGAAGAAAATCTTAAAAACAGCAAGAGGAAAAAGAACTGTTGCATATGCAGAACAAAGATAAAGATGATAGCAGAATTCTGCCCAGAATCAACGCAAGTGAAAAGATGTCAGAGCAGGATCTTTAATGTACTGAAAGAATGAAACTGTCAGCCTGGACTTCCATAACCCAGTGAAAATTAAGACGAAATAAATAAATTTAGGTCATCAGAATCTCCTTTGGATTACTATGGGAAATTTTTAAATAAACACCCTACCTCCTTACATTCCTCCCCTCCTTTTTCACACACATTATGGATTGAATTGTGTCCCCCTCAAAAAACCAAGCCTGTTGTTGCTCCGATTCCGGCTCATAGCAACCCTATAGGACAGAGTAGAACTGCTCTATAAAGTTTCCAAGGAGTGGCTGGTGGATTCAAACTGCCAACCTTTTGGTTAGCAGCCTGAGCTCTTAACCACTGTGCTACCAGGGCTCCCCCAAAAAGATATGTTGAAATCCTAGCCCCTGTGTCTGTGAATGTGGCTTTGTTTTGGGGGAAATGGGGTTTTTCCGTGTAGATGTCATCAGTTAGGCTAACCCAGAATGGGATGAGTTATAATCCTTTCTGAGTGGTATCTTGAGAAAGGGGAGGACAGAAACACACAGAGGGAGACGTGCCATATGACCACAGAGGCATCCGTTAGCACCAAAGAAACCAAGAATTGCCAGCCGTCACCAGAAACTAGGAGAGAAGCATCAAACAGTTCCTCCCGCAGAACCCTCAGGAGGACTCGACACAGCCATGCCCCTGAATTTGGTCTTCTAGCCTCCAGAATGGTGAGAAAATAAATGTCTGTTCTTTAAAGCCACCCACCTTGTGGTATTTTATTATGGCAGCCCTGGGAGACTCAGACAACGCACTTCAGCCATGGTGACATTTCTAATAGGTCATTCCAGTCATGTCACAATTCTTCAATGTCTCTCCATTGCCTGTAAAATTTGACAAAAAATTGTGTTAAGATCTCGGTGCCTCAACACGGCTTCCAGCTAAACATCTGAAAAGCAATCACAAGTACAAAGTGACTGACAGAATCCAAGAGTGATATACACTCTGTTGACAAACATCAAATCTGGGCAAATCTAGCCTCGTTCAAGGAGTAAAAGAATGAAAAGCAAGCATACGTTCATTAAAAAGAAAAAAAAAACTTGAAACCCATGGAAAGAGATGTATCTCTGAAGACTCAGAGGAAACACAGATTCTTAAAATCATTTACTAGAGAAAACAGGAAAAAGACATTAGAAAAATGGTTTGGCATTTTTATGTAATACTAAAATGTAATGGCCTCCATAAAAAATAGCATCAAAAATGCCATAAGCAGAGAGGAACGTAAAACGGAAGGATTACAGGTGTTGTAGGTCAGAATTCCTCAGAAACAGACTCTGAGAAGGAGACTGGCAAGCAGAAGGTTTATTTGGGTGTACTCTCAGAAACAGTGCCTGTGAGAGAATTAAAGAAGCAAGGTTGAACAGATGGAGACTTTGAACTACAATGCAACTGTAACAGAGACCTCACCAGCTTCCACTGAGAGATCCAGAGCTGGGGTGGTGCCTCAGCATTGTCCTGAAACAAATCAAGGTAGCCAGGCCTTTCTACTCCTGCATCAACCAGTTATTGGATTCAGGCAGCAACCAGGGAGTAGGTGTAAACTTGGAGAGACAGCTCCCTTTGGCTGAGGGCAATAGAGAAACTCAGCTAAGAGCTGACAGCAGCCTAACCTCCTGCATCGGGGAAAATGAAGGCTTTGGGCCTGAAGGGGGCCTGGGTATGGCACCACAGCTTCCTCTATAACCCACCGCTCACATCTCTTCAATCGCCTTGCTGCCTGTGGTAAGTTTACCATACAAACTGTACAAACTGATCTTCTAAGAGTCTGGCTGGTTACTTCTCCTGGGGATATACACAAGTGGAAGGGCGCAGCCCCCATTTCTGCAACTGGGTGTAAGGTGGCTATTCAAACTCACCATCTCCCTCCTCTACTACTCCTCTAGATTCCCTTTGCCCTCAGCTGGTGTCTCTACTAGTTTAGGTGGCTTACCAAGTGGAGCGACCGAGACTCTCAACACTGAGGGTTCTAACCTCCTAGTCATCACACCCTTATCAGGCTGTGGCAATTGCCTTTAACCATCAAAATTGACCAGGGGTTCAGCTCAACTGGACTGGACCAAAAGCAAAGAAGTTTCTGGGATAAACTGAATGCTTCGAAGGTCAGTGGAGCAAGGGCGGGGGTTTGGGGACTATGGCTTAAGGGGACTTCTAAGTCAATTGGCCAAATAAATTCTATTACGAAAACATTCTGCATCCCACTTTGAAGTGTGGCGTCTGGGGTCTTAAATGCTAACAAGCGGCCATCTAAGATGCATCAATTGGTCTCAACCCACCTGGAGCAAAGGAGAATGAAGAACACCAAGGTCACACAATAACTATGAGCCCAAGAGACAGAAAGGGCCACATGAACCAGAGACTTACATCATCCTGAGACCAGAAGAAAGAGATGGTGCCCGGCCACAACCGATGACTGCCCTGACAGGGAGCACAACAGAGAACTCCTGAGGGAGCAGGAGAACAGTGGGATGCAGACCCCAAATTCTCATAAAAAGACCAGACTTAACGGTCTGACTGAGACTAGAAGAATCCCAGTGGTCATGGTCCCCAAACCTTCTGTTGGCCCAGGACAGGAACCATTCCCGAAGACAACTCATCAGACATGGAAGGGACTGGACAGTGGGTGGGAGAGAGATGCTGATGAAGAGTGAGCTACTTGTATCAGGTGGACACTTGAGACTGTGTTGGCATCTCCTGTCTGGAGGGGAGATGGGAGGGTAGAGAGGGTTAGAAACTGGCAAAACAGTCACTAAAGGAGAGACTGGAAGGAGGGAGCGGGCTGACTCATTAGGGGGAGAATGAGTGGGAGTATGGAGTAAGGTGTATATAAGCTTATATGTGACAGACTGACTTGATTTGTAAACTTTCACTTAAAGCACAATAAAAATTATTTAAGGTACAAACCAATGTATCACCTACTTACCAAACATATTTCTGCTCCCTGCCATCATGATGCAACAGAATCCCTACCTCTTCCTAATTGTTGTTCTTAGGTGCTGTTCAATTATTTCTGACTCATAGTGACCCCAGGTGACAGAGTAGAACTGCCCTATAGGGTTTTCTTGACTGTAGTCTTTAAGGAAGCAGATTGTCTAGTCTTTCTCCCATGGAGCAACTGGGTAGATTCTGACCACCAACCTTTCGGTTAGCAGCTGAGCACTTAACAGTTTTACTGCCAGGGCTCCCTTCCCCTCCGGATAATCAATGTCAATCCGTGCCACTGTGATGGCTCCTTCTTTGCAGGCTGATCTCTTGGTAATAGGTGTAGCTAAAAGTTTAATGGAACTCTTGTTGTACTCCCTGGTGAAAGTGTTCCACCTCTGGAGACCCAAGACCTATAGACCCACAGATGTCATAATGTTGTGGTGATTAGAAGTACAAATTGCTCAAGTTGGTCACTGGGAGTGGAAATAGGGCCACTCCTTCTTCCACCCTTTGATTCTCAGATTCATGTATCACATCTGTTGGGAACACAGCACTATGTAATGACTCTAATTCACAATGTATGCTTCAGGGTATCGGCTCCATCCTAGTTTTTTCGTTGCTGCACCTTCAAATGGCTATTCCACTGCTCTATGATGATGACAGCTTCCTAGGAGATGTGGAACCTAATAGACCAGTGGAACTCAGGATCATGTGTCTACTATTCTACTTACTTTACCTTTCTTAAAAATGTCAAACTCATTACATGTATATGTCTCTTCACGTGTATCTCTTTCTTGGCTATCTATGCTGCTCCGTTTATATAGCAATTGATTTCTAGAGATAGAGCTCAGTCTGTCTATATATATATCCCCAGGTTTGCACTCAACTGCTGACTTAAATGTTGGCAGTGCAAACCTACCTAGTGGTACCATGAAGGAAAAGGCCTGATAAGATTAGAGCCAAGAAAACCTATGGAGGTTTACTCCATAACGCATGGACCTGCCATGAGTCAGAATTCACTCAATGGCAACTAACAACTCTCTCTCTATATATATACACTTATATGTATGTATACATATATATAACGAACCAAAATAAAAAATCCACTGCCGTCGAGCCGATTCCGACTCATAGCGACCCTATAGGACACAGTAGAACTGCCCCATAGAGTTTCCAAGGAGTGCCTGGCAGATTTGAACTGCTGACCTTTTGGTTAGCAGCCATAGCACTCAACCACTATGCCACCAGGGTTTCCATATATATATATAGTCAAGAAAAAATGGGTTTCTATGTAATGAGCTCAGGATGGAGAAAACATTTTAAATTTACATGAGATGAAAAAAAGATAACAGTTTTTACTGCATGCTGATTTAAAACACCTGTATTTGCAAAAAGCGTACAAAAAGCATGAACTAGAGGGCAAATAAAAAAAATAAAAATATGGGGTAAAAAAACTACTTGCCACAATACTGACAAGAAAAAGGTACTTCTCATAATCGTGAGTGATCATAAAAATTGATAATAAAAGCCACAATTGAAAATAGGCTGTGGTCAAAATTGATATTCAGAATAAGAAATAAACATGTGAAAGGTTTACCCTCACTAGTCATCAAAGAAATACATATTAAAGCAATGAGAAACATTTTTTGTCTACCCAATTTAACAAAATTTAACCAAAACAGTAATACTAAATTTTGGCAAAGCTGGATTAAAACAGCACTCCTAGTGGAAAGAAAAATTGACAATTTTTCTAAAGAGACTATGTTGGCCCAGTTGGTTAAGCACTCAACTACTAACCAAAAGGTTGACAGTCTGAACTCACCCAGAGGCACCTAGGAAGAAAGTCCTGATGATCTGTTTCTGAAAGGCCACAGCCTTGGAAACACCCTGGAGCGGTTCTACTCTCCACACATGGGACTGCCACGAAGCAGAATTGACTCGACGGCAACTGGTTTAACAAGCGCCTTACTTTTTCTTCTAGTAATTAGACTTTAAGACCCTAATCTGAGGAAATAAATTAGATGTAGGGACAAATACACTGGTAAAGATGCTCATTATGGGTTATTTAAAATAGTAAATGGAAAATCTGAATAGCCAATAATAGGAGAAGGGTAAATATAAATTAGGATATAGCTATATAATGGAATTTTGTGTAAATATTAAGAGCACATTTGAAAAATAAGTATATTTAAAACTACTTATACTATAACGTTATATGGAAAAACAAGAATACAAATCCATGCCTGTATTATGGCCCAGGGCTTACTGTAGTGCTTATTAAAATATTTGCTGCATGAATGATAAAGAAGGTTTGCACGTTGCTTTGCTATGATGCTGAACAGGTTTCAGTGGCACTTCCAGACTAAGACACACTAGGAAGAAAAAACCCTACGAATCACAATGGTCCTATTCCATGCAGTCACCATGACTCAGGGGCCAACCTGACGGCAGCTAACAACAACGACATATATGCAGTCGTGTGTGTGTGTGTGTAGTTGTGTAGGTGGCATTAAGATGGGACAACTCAATGTTTAAGGTTAGGAAATAAGAGAGAAATAACCAGCTTTTAAGAAATGCAGGGATCTAAATGCCCCCTTCACAGTACTCAAGAGATACTAGTAAAGACTTGGAGTTATTTGAAATTAGTTTAGTAGCTGACCGAGCTTCCAGGGCAAAAAGAATGAGAAGTAGATTGGACAATTTTCATTTTTTCTTATACTTCTCTAGATTTTTCTGGTATTTCTACTATAATTGTATTACTTCTACGACCAAATTTTTAGGCTGAAACTATCTGGTTTTTCAAACTTTACTCTCATTGGCTTTGTTCTGCTTCATGTAAGATTCTCATTTCATGTCATAGACCAGCTAAATTATTAATACTTGCAACTCGGTCCAATTAGTTAATAGCTCAAAACTGATGGTGATGCTATCTTCTCCTAACTCAATAACAATTAAGGAAAAACTCAACTCACAACCAGGTGCCCCTCTAGGTCACATTCCTTTTTGGCAATCCTCTTCCCACCATTTTCAATCCATGTGACACAGTCTTTATTCCATCCATGTTTAATTGATTTTGTGTAAGAAATTTTCACAAGATGCTTTTTTGGATACTTCACTGAAAACCAAGGAAAATAGTATCTGCAGTACTTCCTTTATCCATTAATTCTATAATTCTACCAAAAAAGCACTCAAGTCTCCCTGGCACCAGTTGTTAGACTGCCAATTTCTTCCACCATTAAATCAAGGGCCCATTATCTCCTGACGGTTTTCAGCTTTTGTCCATTATTACTGTGAACAAGATTTAATTTAAAAAAAAAAAATTTTTGAAGATCATTTTTCCCCCTTGGCTTTCCTTAAAATTCATGTATGTGGTTTTCGAGTACCCTGTATGGGTTTTTGTCCCTCTTATTCATAACCTGGTCAACTGCTCAGCAAACATCTGTATGGTTGGTCTTTTTGTTTCTAATTATGTTTCCAAGTAAAGGCTCTGTTACAGATTTAATTGTGTCCCTGCAAAAGTTGTTCCTGTACCTGTGAATGTGACCCTGTTTGGAAAAAAGTTCTTGAAGATGTTAACATGAGGGTTGTTTCCACCTTTTGACTATTGTGAATACTACTGCAAGGAGCATCGGTGTACATGTGTCTGATTGTGTCGCTGCTTTCACGTGTCTTTCAAGTTCACCTAAAGGTAGAATTGCTAGGTCATATGGCAACTCTATGTTTAACTTAACACAGAAAGGCCTAGGGATAACTGCTGGAGAGCTATTTTCTAAAATGACCAGCTTTGAAGAAACTCTAAATTTCTAACTTTGTAACCCCCGACTGACACTCTGGTGTGCTAATGAAGGAAAAACTTGGAACAAATTTTAGTACTAAGTCTCCTCATTGCTCTTAAATAAAGCTTTCAGTGTCCCCTACTTTTCACATGACTATTCTTCTTTTACAAATTTTAAATTTTAGAACCAGGGCTTCGAACCTGTTCGTTTCGGTTCAGTCACGGCCAACAAAGTGAAACCAGACCTGCATTTTTACAGTTTGGGTGATGTGGGATGATAACCGGAATGGAAAAAATTACAAGTAGAACCCCTAGAAAGGGAAACTCGGAAGAGGCTCGTGAGCCCATACAATAGTCTGACACGTGAGATTGGATTTTTGGCAGGACCGTGGAAGCTGGTGCTCAGCAGTTAGGAGCTTAGGAGACTGACCAAAAAGGTCAGCAGTTAGAATCCTCCAGCCATCCTTGGAAACCCCATGGGGCTTTTCTACTGTGTCCTATAGGGTCGGTATGAGTGGAAATTGACTAGACTGCAACGGGTTTGGTTTGGTTTGGTTTTTGGTAGAGAGTGACACACGTCGGAACCGGTACAATTGGCAGCCACCTTTGGGTGGGGCATCCTGATTCCGGCTCTGCGCAATATCTGACGCCAAGAGATCGGGTTGCTTTGCAATGTAGACGTTGCCTTTGTTTTCTAAGAGGGATGTTAGGTTTCTACCAAGGTTTTGACCGGTAATTTATCCTGTTTTGGTTATCATTCTGCTTCACCCAAATTTTAAAAAATTTGGTTTGTTCAGGTTTCACTTCCTTGGCCATGACTGAACCGGGAAGAACCAGCTTGAAGGCCTGTCTAAAATAAAGAAGGGAACGGTTTCCTTCAGAGCCTAGAACAGAGGAAACTAAGTCAGGAAGCACAGGCTTGCTTCTGGCTACTAGAGGCAGAATTTCAACTCTGAATCCTCTCTTATGAGAGTCATCATTGTATTAAATTAAAATGTGGAAAAAATTATTTTCTATGCTAAAGTCAGAAAATAACTGTTTTTCTCTATCTTACTCTTTCTCTGGTTGGAGTCCTTACCAAAAATATTACCGGTAAGAAGTGATTCTGTAGTCGCCGGAGACAAAGTACTTGAAATCAGTTCTCTTTGGTCTGTTATTTCACTGTTCTTGATGAGAGCTGTTCAGAGTTCTAATTAATGGTTTGTTGTTTTCTCTGGAAAGCAAACACTTTACTCCAAAGAAAGCAAAAAAAAAAAAAAAAAAAACCTGAGTTAAATTGTACAATAATTAAGAACCTAAATGTAGTTTTCTCTAGGGTTTTAAATTCTTTCCTGAGCAATCCAATGTATCTGTTTCACCAGGAGAAATCCTTTTGCCAGCACTTTCTTTCTGGATCCTCGCATGCCTGTGTGAGCTCTTGTTTCATAATAGCAGGCAGCTTCAAGGCTTGGCAACGCTCAGCTAAGGGCAGGAAGACCATCTACCTATTTACAGCTTCTGCATCATGAGGCAAAAAGGTGTCCTGGGCCCGACTGAGGCTGAGAAATTTAGCACTTCCTTTTTGCTTCTTCTTTATTTCCTGATCATGTGAACTGTACCAGAAAAGCAAAGCAAAAAGCGAAAGCCTGCTTTCAGCCCCAAGGGCATGTCACCTTTCATAAAACTGAGCTTTGCTGCTATCTAAGGGGTTCAGTTCTACAGCAGGTTTCCTGCAATGATTGTCTGTTCCTGGGAAAGCTAACCTGAGGTCAGGCAACTAGATCGCAGAGGAAGCTACCAATCTGCTTAAGAGACTTTCTGTAAATCTTTTATACCCTGACATTTGACGGGTTTTGTTCCAGCAGCCTAAGCTCTCTGTCATTATTTTCAGTATAGTATTTGTCTGAATAAAGTCCCTGGATGGGGCAAATGGTTTGTTCTCAGCTATTAACCTAAAGGTTGGTGGTTCAGACCCACCCAGAGGTGTCACAGAAGAAAGGCCTGGCAATGCTTTCATAAAGATTATAGCCAAGAAATCCCTGTGGAGGAGTTCTGCTCTCTAACACATGGGGTCACCATGAGTCAGAATCAACACAACAGCAATGGGTTTACATTTGTCTGAATAGAAAGGCTGCCCTTAGTCAAACTAAGTTACTTTCTCTATGTATTCCTTTTTATCCTGATATTTTGCTTCACATAGTTGAAGTACTAATTGTGGATCTTAGCAGCTTTGGTTATGTTCATTGCGCACATAATTTTCGTGTCCAGAATCATTTTTTGAGCCTACATGTTTATGATAGTTGCATAGTAGCATGTTGTTTTTCTTATGTGCTGTCGAGTCAGTTCCGACTCATAGAGACCCTGTGTACAACAGAACGAAACACTGCCCAGTCCTGTGCCATCCTCACAGTGGTTGTCATGCTTGAGCTCATTGTTGCAGCCACTGTGTCAACCCATCTCGTTGAGGGTCTTCCTGTTTTTCACTGATCCTCTACCTTACCAAGCGTGATGTCCTTCTCCAGGGACTAGGCCCTCCTGATAACATGTGCAACAGCATTCCAAGTAATAATATTCATCTTCACACATATGCCTTGATAACATTGTGGGACATTCCTTGTTGATAATGCCTGCGTTAGTTTTCTATTCCTGCTATAGCAAATTACCACAGACTTAGTGGCTTAAAAAATACAATTCTATTCTCTTACAGTTCTGGAGCTCAGAAGTCCAAAATCTGTTTCACTGCACTAAAATCAAGGTGTCAGCAGCGCTGGTTCTTTCTGGAGGCTCTAGAGGAAAATCCATTTCCTTGCCTTTTCCAGCTTCTAGAGGCTGCCCACATTCCTTGGCTATTGGCCCCCTCCCTGTATCTTCATAGAGCATCACTCCAACCTCTGCTTCCATCATCAATCATACCACCTTTTCCCCTGCCCCTAGTCTAATCTCCGTCTACTTCCCTTTTATGAGGATGCTTGTGATTACATTGAGGTCACCTGGATAATCCAGGACAGTCTTTCCTTCTGAAGATCCTTAATGTAATCACATCTGTAAAGTCCTTTTTACCATATAAGGTAACATAGTCACAGGTTCTGAAGGTTAGGATGTAGGCATCTTGAGAGGCCATTATTTAGTGAACCACAATACCCGTGCTCTTGATAACTTCAATATCACCCTTGTAGTAGATTCACATAAAATTAGCTACATAGCTATGGTCCAAACCCCCAGCCAATATACACCAGGCATATTTAGTACTTTATCTTAACGGCTAGGGTCCCTATCCTGAGCTCAAAGTAAAGGTCCCTGTAATGATGAGCCAGTGGAGTCTTCCTCCTAGCATCTCACCCCACTTCACCAAATGCAGCATTCAAATCTACCCCAGAATGCAGCAGTTCAGTATTGAAGGAAAGTTCCTGGTTTTAAAAATCAAGTACTATGTGAATGCCAAAAAAAAAGCCAAAATGAAACCCACTGCCATTGATTTGATTTCGACTTATGGTGACTCCACGTTTAGCAAAGTAGAACTGCTTAATAGGGTTTTCTTGGCCGTAATCTTTATAGAAATAGGTCGCCATACCTTTCGTCTGTGATGCCACTGTGTGTATTTGAACCAGCAACCTTCAAGTTAGCAGTCAAGCGCAAACAGTTTACATCACTCAGGGACCGTTATAAATGACTGGGCCCAAAATTCCAGAATAAAAATAACTTATGGGTTCATGTAGTTCATCCCTTATGTAATTGTGGCCTCTAAAACTTATTATTTGGCCGGGAATAGGAACGCAGAAGAAACTGAACTCTTCAGCTGCCATCTTCCAGTGAGTGAAACAAAAAAAAAAAGCTCCCAGAGGACTGATTAAAAGAACAAGGAGATGAACTCAGTACACTTTCTCTAGGTCTTTTCACAAACATGAGGAAACCTCCTTATATATTTGTAATCCTTAGACACTGTCTAGCTTACCCTCTACCTCCGGGATTGTACAAACCAACACCAATGCAATTTTATTTTTTTAAAAAAAACTTTGCAAATATTCAAAGTAGCTGATTGCAGAGTCCTTGACAAACTTTTCAGGAAGGAACTTTTATTTATTTTTTTGCACTTTTTTTTAATGTACTTAAGATGAAGTTTTATAGAACAAACTAGCACCTCATTAAACAGTACACATATTGTTTTATGACATTGGTTAACAACCCTATGACATGTCAGCACTCTCCCATCTCAACCTTGGGTTCCCTATTACCAGCTTTCCTGTCCCCTCCTGCCTTCTAGTCCTTACCCCTGGGCTGGCGTGCCCTTTTAGTCTCATTTTTTTTTTTCCCATGGGTCTGTCTAATCCTTGGCTGAAGGGTGAACCTCAGTAGTGACTTCATACTGAGCTAAAAGAGTGTCCAAGGGCCATATTCTCAGGGTTTCTTCAGTCTCTGTCAGGCAGCAAGTCTAGTCTTTTTTTGTGAGTTAGAATTTTGTTCTACATTTTTCTCCAGCTCGGCCTGGGACCCTTTATTGTGATCCCTGTCAGAGCAGTCCAGTGGTGGTAGCCGGACACCATCTAGTCGTCCTGGACTCAGTCTGGTGGAGGCCGTGGTAGTTGTGGTCCATTAGTCCTTCAGACTAATCTTTCCCTTGCATCTTTAGTTTTCTTCATTTTCCCTTGCTCCTGAAAGGGTTAGACTAGTGGAGTATCTTAGACAGCTGCTCACAGGCTTTTAAGAGCTCAGATGATACTCATCGAAGCAGAATGTAGAACATTTTCTTTATAAACTATGTCATGCCAGTTGAGCTAGATGTTCCCAGACACCATGGTCCCCACAGCCCTCAGCCCAGCAATTCAGTCCCTCAGGGAGTTTGGACATGTCTACGGAGTTTCCATGGCCAGGAAAAAACTTTTAAACACGAATTTAGGAGCTTTGCCAATGCTTCAAAATGCAATGCAGCAGCTCCCTCTCACATCTTGGAGAAGCTATTTTCATCCTGTTGCGCTATCTCACACATGGTGGTGCAAAATAGTTAACATAAACTGTATTACACATTCTGGAAGAAGCAAGCTTCAAAAGTTAATGCAACTTGTTTTTAACTTTTATATGAAATTACTCCCACAAGAAGGACTTGGAGTACTTAAAATGGACAAGAGTTTTCTAGACCACTTCTGATTATGCCTTGTTCCAAGAGGCTGTGTTGTTGAAATAAAAATGAAAAAAGATTCACTTATGGAGAATTACATTTTATCTAACTCATGAGAGACTGTCTCCCTACCCTTCTTCTACCCTAACTTTCGTGTCATTAATGGAAACATCTTAAACCACTGTCATGCCCATTTCCTAAGGCACTGCTCTGGGCATTTTCCTGCAGCGTTAATGCATTGATGACCATCATTATTCTTTCTTTATGGGATTTCAGCCAAAATTGAGCCCTTATGGCAATAGTCACATCTGAGTTAATGTGACTTAATTTTCCAAGTTGGTTTCATGAGGCACCTTGGCAAGTGCTTTATTAAAATCTAGATAATAAAATTAGCTCATTCATCTGCTAATCATGTGTATCCATCACATGATTAAATTCATATGTTATTGCTAAAACCCTATAAATTAGACCCGGATTACTCAAGTCAACAAATCATAAACATTGCCAGTTCTCTCTTTTTAGCATGCTGAGCAGAATTTTAACGTTAGAATTTGGCACGTAGCCTAAAATAAAAGGTGCTATTTAACCTCCACTGAGGTGACATTTATATTGAAAGGCTCAAAGTAGAAAGCTAGAAGATTAGAAACATTATTTTAAAAGGTATCCTTGGGCATTTGGAAGAAAAGATTTTTAAATTCAATTGGACTAAGTACAATGGCCTCCAAGGTTAGAAGACATTTTTCACTTTTTTGTGGGGAAAGGGAACATGGTAGAAACATTGAGTTCAATTCCAAATGCTTTTACTTCTAGAGGAATCTCTGGGTGATGCAAATGGTTAAGGAATTAGGCTACTAACCGAAAGATTGGAGGTTTGAGTCCACCTAGAGGTGCCTTGGAAGAAAGGCCTGTTGATCTACTTTCAAAAAATCAGCCTTTGAAAACCCTATGGAGCACAGTTCTACTCTGACACACATAGGGTGTCATGAGTCAGGGTCAACTAAATGACAACTGGCTCACTTCCAGGGCTTTGTTCTCTCACAAATTGAGCAGTGCTTAATTTACAAGCCTAAGAAACAGTAACAATAAAAAACCAGCTTTATAGTTGGATCAAACCCCACAGAAATATTTCTTAACAGGATCGATCCTAAGTGTTCAGATTTGTTGTTATTGTTGTTGTTAGGAGCTGACTCGATGGTTAGGTGCCATCGAGTCAGCTCTGACTCATGGTGACCTTATTTATAACAGAAGGAATCGTTACCCAGTCTTATGCCATCCTCACAATCATTGCTGTTTGAGACCATTGTTGCAGCCACTGTGTCAATCCATCTCATTGAGGACCTTCCTCTTTTTCACCCTCTACTTTGCCAAACATGATGGCTTTCTCCAGCGATTAGTCCCTCCTGATGACATGTCCTAAGTGAGACAAAGTCTTGCCATCCTCGCTTCTAAGGAGCATTCTAGCTGTACTTCTTTCAAGACAGATTTGCTCGTTCTTCTGGCAGTTCATGGTATATTCAATAGTCTTTATCGATACCACAATTTGAATGTGTTGATTCTTCTTCCATCTTCCTCTTTTGTTGTCCAGCTTTCATCTCTAATCATCTAACTCAGTCCCGGAGCCAAATGAAAACGTACGAAGTCTATGCACGTGACTGTGAACTTTCTGGGGAGAAGACCTGAAAGAATATTTGCTTCCATACCTAACCTTTCTTCCCAAAACCCTGTCATTCTCTCTAAGCATCCAGAGCCTTTGGCGAATGAATCAGTCAGCAACCAAGAGAGGAAAGAAGACATCTAAGGGCAAACCTAGACTCGTCAATCAAGGAATGATTAGTGAGTTTCTGAAGAATTTCCAAAACCAAATTTTTAGCAAACATAAACCAGGTTTTTTTCCAGTCCTTGGTGGAAATCACCAAACATGGCCCCAGTGGTATGGGGCTCTCATTCTGGACAAAGTGAAAGCTCAGGTTCACCCTCACCCTACTCCAGAGGCCAAGGCCCTTCTGATGCCCTCACAAAACATTCTCTGTTTCTTACAATGAATAGCAATTACAAAGACTTTGCATCTTGAAACAGTGACAAATTGTTGTAGGGGAGCTACCCCAATATGTCCCTAAAATGAGGGGATGATTTTTTTTCCCGCTCTCAACTAGAACAATTAATTGGTAACATAACAGAAACCCTAGGTAGTAAATTTTAAAAAATGGCCTAATCCCTGGTAGAGTAAAAGAGAAATGAAGAAAAAAGTATTTTCTGATTTAATTACAAGAGTTAATGCTCAAAGAATTCTGTGCTCTTCTTGTTTCTGTACATTGGTAATTGGCAAGACTTAAAAATCTGAAAGAAGAGGTCAAACTCATTAAGCCCTTTCATCCTAAAATCCTAATCCAAACTCGCCAGGCCTGGGAGCCTACAACATAAATTAAAAATCTCATTTCTTGTTAAATTTGCCCATGTTTTTTACTTTTTGTTACTCCGAGACATTCCCTCCTCTTAGCCATACAACTGATTGTTATTGTTCTTGTTAGGTGCCATCAAGTTGACCCCATGTGACAGAATAAAAACATGCAACAGAATAAAACAGCCAATACTGTACAAACAAACCTGTATGACCATGATTTTTGGGGGGAGTTGGTGGACATGATGGTAGGACTGAGGGGTCCATTCTTTTGAAAGTTGGAGCAATAAACTTAAAGCAAAATCTCCTGCCAACCCAGAAAACCTCCCTTTTACAAAGCAGAAGAGAAAGAAAACAGTTTTATTATTGAATAAGCATTACACCAGAATGTGATACGCATCATAGGCAATCCACTAAGCAGATTGTAAAGGTAGAAAGAAATCTCATGGTTTTATATAGCTAAGCAGTTGCAACCCATCTCATACATTTTCTGAAGATAAACAATACCTAGTCTTCATGTAAGAAGTTTCGACAGTACCATTCATCATGCATACTTCATCCTAAATTCACCTGGTAACTGAGGTATGGAAAAAAAAACAGTTGCTGTCAAGTCAATTCTGATTCAGTGCAACCCCATGTGTGTCAGAGTAGAACTGTGCCCATAGGGTTTCCTGAGCTGTGACATTTCAGAAGCATATCACCAAGTCTTTATTCTAAGATGCCTCTGAGTGGGTTCGAACTGCAAACCTTTTGGTTAATAGTGGAGCAGGTAATTTTTGGGGCCAGTTCATCCTAAATTCACCTGGAAATTGGGTTAAACCAAAACCTGTTGCCGTTGAGTCAGTTCCAACTCATAGCAACCCTATAGGACAAAGTAGAACTGCCCCATTTAGAGTCCAAGGAACAGATGCTGGATTTGAACTGCCGACCTTTTGGTTAGCAGCCATTGCTCTTCATCACTGTGCCACCAGGGCTCCGGTAATTGGGTTAAAGTAATTGGGTTAGTCACCTGTATTTTCAAATTGTCTTTATCCAACAGAAAAATAAATTTCTCATATGTTATGACAGAAGGTAAGTGTGTAACTTGAAACCAGGCTTGTACTGTTCCAAGAAGCTAGGAGATAAGGAGGTTATCTTTTTTTTTTTTTTTTTGGAACATTTTGCTGTACTTTAGGTGAAGGTTTACACATAAAATTAGTTTTCCCATCAATATTTCTTACACAAATTGTTTCGTGACATTGGTTGCAATTCCCACAATGTGTCCTCTCCTCATTTCCTGCCTGGGCTTCCCATTTCCATTCGTCTGCTTTCCCTGTCCCTCCCTGACTTCTCATCTTTGTTTTTGGGCAAAATCTGTCCTTTTGGTTCCATACAGTTGATTACTCTAAGCAGCACATTCTTCACGGGTGTTTTTTTATTTGGTAGGCCAGACTATAAAATAATATGTAAGACTGTATAAAACAGAGTGTTTTTCCAGTTAGAAGGTTGTCTTAGGGTAATAGTCTCGGGGCTTCCTCCAGACCTTTAAGTCTGGTCTTTTTTAATAAATTTGAGATTTTTTTCTATATTTTTCACCCATTCTAACCAGATTGTCTATTGTGATCCAGGTCAGAGTGGTTGGTAGTTGCAGCTAGGCACCATATAGTTCTTCCGGTCTCAAATTAGATGAGGCTGTGGCTTATGTGGGCCATTAGTACCTTGGACTAATTGCTTCCTTGAGTCGTTGGTTTTCTTCATTCTCCTTTGCTCCAGGCAGGAAAAGACCAATAGTTGCATCACAGATGGCCACTCCCAAGCTTTTAAGATTCAGGATGCAAAGCAAAAGATTAGGATACAGAGCATTGCCTTTATGAACTGTGTTACGCTGGATTGACCTAGACGACCCTCGAGACTACTGTCCTTCAAGTCCAATAGCTCAGTCCCGCGAGGTGTTTGGTTATGTCTAAGAAGTTTCCATAACCACACCCCCATGTGCTCTATTATATGTATGAACATACATGTTGCACTTACAAATATGCATGTAGAAATATCCAAAACCATACCTATATAAGTACATGGTTATATTCTCATACGACTCCCATATCTATTTAACATAGACATCTAACCACGTATCTTCTCATCAATTATTGTTTGTTATTACTGTTGTTGCAGGATTGTCACTGTTATAGTAATTACCGTGGTTGCCCTTTACTCCTGTGTACCTCTCAATGTCTTCCTTTGTCTTGGTCCCAATGTACTGACTTCCTTCATACTGTGTATTGTCTTTCCCTTCACCAATATTAACCCGTATCTACTATCTAGTTAGTGACTCTCCCTTCCTCCGTCTCCCATCCCTGGTAACAATCAAACAATGTTTCTTTCTGTGTATAAATCTTTTCTTGAGTTTTTATAATAATGGTCTCATACAATATTTGTACTTTTGTGATTGGCTTATTTCCCTAAGCATAATGTCCTCCACATTAATCCATACCGTGAGACGTTTCACAGATACATCATTGTTCTTTTTCATTGTGTAGTTTTCCACTGGGTGTATGTACCACAATTTGTTTACCCATTCATTCACTGATGGACATTTAGGTTGTTCCATCTTTTGGTTATTGTGAATAATGCTGCAATGAACGTCAGTGTGCATATGTCTATTACTGTGATTGCTCTTATTTCTCAAGGATATACACCTGTCTTAGTCATCTAGTGCTGCTATAACAGAAATGCCACAAGTGGATGGCTTTAACAAAGAGAAATTTATTTCTTCACAGTAAAGTAGGTTAAAAGCCCAAATTCAGGGTGTCAGCTCCAGGGGAAGCCTTTCTCTTTCTGTTGGCTCTGAAAGGAAAGTCCTGGTCCTCAATCTTCCCCTGGACTAGGAGCTTCTCAGACGCAGGGACCCTGGGTCCAAAGGATGTACTCTGCTCCTGGCACTGCTTTCTTGGTGGTATGAAGTCCCCCTGTCTCTCTGCTTGCTTCTCTCTTTTATATCTCAAGAAATTACCTCAAGACACAATCCAATCCTATAGATTGAGTCCTGCCTCACTAACACAACTGCCGCCCTTCATCCCTCATTAACATCATAGAGGCAGGGTTTACAACATACAGGAAAATCACACAATCCCGGGAATCATGACCTAGTCCAATTGAAAAACATATTTTGAGGGGGGGGGATATAATTCAGCCCATGACAATACCTAAGAGTGGGATTGCTTTATCATATGGTATTTCTATTTCTAGATTTTTAAGGAAGCATCTGATCATTTTATGTGGTGCTTGTACCATTTTACAGTCCCATCAGCAGTGTATAAGAGTTCCAATCTCCCCATAGCCTCACCAGCAAATGTGGTTTTCTGTTTTTTTGATCAGTGCCACTATTGCCAGGGTGAGGTGGTATCTCATTGTAGTTTTGATTGGCATCTCTATAATGGCTAATGATCATGAGCATCTCTTCATGTATTTGTTAACCACCTAAATGTCCTCTTTGGTGAAGTGAGCATACATATTGAATTTTTAGGAGGTTCCAGTTATCTGGTTTATCTTCTGCTGTTTATATATTTTTATTTATTCTCGATAGCCTATTTATGCCATAAATCAGGGTTCCTAGCTGTGTCCCTGTGTTTTCTTCTATGAACTTTATTGTTTTAAGCTTTACATTTAGGTCTTTGATCCATTTTGAATTAGTTTTTTTTGTATGGTGTGAGGTATGGATCTAGTTTCATTTTTCCACAAATGGATATCCAGTTTTGCCAGCACCATATCAAGTTGGTGATTAGTTTTTCCATCTCGTTAAAGAATGATGTTGAATTTGGATTGGGATTGCATTATATCTATAGATCACTTTGTGTAGCATTAACTTTTTCACAATGTTAAGTCTTCCTATTAGTTCTAGTAGTTTTCTTATGGAATCTTTGGGGTTTTCTATGTTTAGGATCACATCATCTGCTAACGGGATAGTTTTACTTCTTCCTTACAAATTTGCATCCCCTTTATTTTTCTTTTTTGCCTTATTGCTGTAGCCAGGGCTTCCAGTACAATATTGAATAAGAGTGGTGATAAAGGGAATACTTGTCTCGTTCCCATTCTCAAGGTGGACACTTTCAGTATCGCTCTGTTGAGAATAATGTCGCTTGTTGGTTTTGTACATATGCCCTTAATTAAGTTCAGAAATGTCCATTCTATTCTTATTTTGCTGAGGATTTTTACCAGGAAAAGGGTGTTGGATTTTATCAAATGACTTTTCTGCATCGATTGAGATGATCATGTGATCCTTTTCTTTTGTTTTATTTACGTGGTGAATTACATTAATTGGTTTTCTAATCTTGAACCATCCTTGCACACCTGGTATGAATCCCACTTGGTCATGAGGTATTATTTTTTTGATATGCTGTTGAATTCTATTGCCTAGAATTTTGCTGAGGATTTTTGTGTGTATATTCATGAGGGATATTGGCCTATAACTTTCTTTTTTAGTGGTGTCTTTGCCTGGCTTTGGTATCAGGGTTATGCTGACTTCATAGAATGAATTCAGAGTATCCCTTCCTTTTCTGTGTTCTGAAAAAGTTTGAGTAGAATTGGTACCCGCTGTTCTCTGAATGTTTGGTAGAGTTCTCCAGTGAAGCCATCAGGGCAGAGAATTTTTATTTGTTAGGAGTATTTTTATGACCCCTTCGATTTCTTCTTTTCTTATGGGTCTATTCTAACTTCTACCTCAGTTTATGTTAGTTTAGGTAGGTGGTATGTTTCTAGAAATTTGTCCATTTCTTCCAGATTTTCAAATTTGTTGGAGTACAGTTTTTCGTAATATTCTGTTATGATCCTTTTGATCTCAGTTGGTTCTGTTGTAACGTCATCCATGTCATTTCTTGTTTGAGTTATTTGGATCTTTTTGTTCTTTTTCTTTGTCAATTTGGCCAGTGGTTTGTTGATTTTACTGATCCTTTCAAGGAATCAACTTGTATTCTTGTTGATTTTTTCTATTTTTCTGTTTTGTTTCATTAATTTCTGCTCTAATCTTAATCATTTCCTTTCTTCTGGCTGTGGACTTTTGGGGGGGCTGTTATTTTCCTATTTGTTTGAGTTATAGGGTCAATGTAATGATTTTATCCTTTTTTCTTTTCTGATGTGTGTATTTATTGCTATAAATTGACCTCTGAACACTGCTTTTGCTGTGTCCCAAAGGTTTTGTTATGTTGTGTCATTATTCTTATCTGATTCTAGGATTTTTTTTTTTATTTCATCTTCAGTTTCTTCTATTACCCAGTGGTTTTTAAGCAAGGTGTTATTTAGCTTCTATACATTTGATTTTTTTCCTTGTTCTTCCTGTTTTTGACTTTTAATTTTACAGAGTTGTGATCAGAGAAGATGTTTTGTATTATTTAGAGGTTTTTTAATTTATTGAGTCTTGTTTTGTGGCCTAAAACATGGTATATTCTGGAGAGTGATCCATGTGTGTTGGAAAAGAATGTGTACTGCACTGAGTTGGGTGGAGTGTTCTATATACGTCTATCAGGTCAAGTTGGCTGATTGTGTTATTTAGAACTTCTGTATATTTGTTGAGTTTTTTTGTAGTTGTTCTGTCCTTCATTGAAAGTGGTATGTTAAAGTCTCCTACTGTTATTGTGAAGATGTCTATTTCTCTTTTCAATAATGTTAGAGTTTGTTTTATGTATTTTGGGGCTGTGTCATTGGGTACATAAAATATTTATTATGGCTATGTCCTTTGGATGGATTGATCCTTTTATCATTATAGAATGCCCTTCCATGTCTCTTATGCTGGATTTTGCCTTAAAGTCTATTTTATCAGAGATTAATATTGCCACTTCTGCTTTTTTCTGATTACTGTTTGCTAATGCTATTCTTTTTTTTTTTTAATTACATTTCAAAGAGAAGGCTCCCAGGTTCTTGAGAAAAAGGTTCCTAGCTTGTAAAGCTGGCAAGAGGCTTATTTAACTTTAAAAAAAGATTTACATATGTCTCAAAGGGACAGAGAAAGAATTCACAATTACAAACTTGCTAAAGAAAAAATTCTAAGAAAAAGGGAGGGCGAGTATCTCCCTTTTTGTACCTGGGAAAATTCATTATTTTTCTTTTTGAGGTTTGTATTTACCCTAACACCAGAATGCAGTTTATTTCTATATTCCTCTACATAATACATTTCATTTCAAAGACATTTAGCACACATTCTTTATTAATACACACTAATGAAAACAAAAACAGAAAACCTCCTAGGGTTTCATATATTCCTGATATTCTGGTCTTGTTTCTAACTATAAACCAAATTTCCTGAGGTCTCACCAATCTGTAAAACAAATGAAACCATGTTAATAAAAATAAGTCAAGTTTCAATGGCTTACAGCTCTCATTTGCTAACAGAGTACATTAGTCCCTTGAGAGATTCACCTGGCATTTGAGGAGGATCCAGTAGGGGGAAAGAGCCAGTTACTAGAAACATAGAACAAAGTGGAGTAAGCTCTCAAATACAAGGCAGAGGCATCACTCTCAAAACCAGGGCCCCAGGTCAGAGTTGGGGAGCAGCAACAGTAAGTCCAAACTAATGGCTGTAAATCTTTCTGCCCTGGGTCAGAAAAGGGTCTAGAGATGGAGGTGAGACTGAATCTGCAGGAAAAGGTGGATAAGCCCACCACAGGAAGGGGACAGTTACATACTGGGAACTATTCATTCATCCATTCATTATTACCAGCAAGGTGCCAGGCATTATTCTAGATGTGGAAACTTAGCAGAGAACCTGACAAACAAGGAAGGTCCTTGCTCTCATGGAGTGTTCAGTCTAGTGGAGAGGACAGATGATAAACAAGGAAACATATAGTAAGAAAAGTCATAAATGGAAGGTGCTTTGAAGTTAATGTTGTTAGCTGCCGTCAAGTCAGCATCTGACTCATGGTGACCCCCATGCAAAAGAGGATCAGACTCTTGTGATCCATAGGGTTTTCACTGGCTTACTTTTGGAGGTAGATTGCCAGGCCTTTCTTCCTCATCCATCTTAGTCCAGAAGCTCTGATGAAATCTGTTACACCATCATAGCAACAGGAAAGCCTCCACTGGCAGATGGGTGGTGGCTGCACATGAGGTGCATTGGCCAGCAACCAAACCTGGGCCTCCTGCTTGAAAGGAGAAAATTCTACCACTGAACCACCACTGTCACCTTGAAGTAAAGAGAACAGGTTTATGAAGTAGAGAATGAGAAGGAGGGGACAATGGGTTCAGACTGGTGATCAAAGAAGAGCTCTGTGAGAGGATAAGCTTCAAGTTGAGTCCTGAATAAAACAACAACAACAATGCAGCCCTGCAGAGCCTTCCAGAGAATAGAGAATTTAAGTGAAACCTAAATTTAAAAGCCTTCTATTATGAAAGAATTTGGCCTGCTTGAAAATACAAGGAAAATCAGTTTGACAGGCTAGGATGCTGGAGGGATAGTTGAAGGATAGATCATGAAGAGCCTTATTAGCCATGAACGGAGTATGCATTGTCTTTAAGGAAGAAGGGAAGGCAAGGAAAGATTTTAAGTAGGGAGTGATGGAATCTGGTTTCAGTTTTTAAAAGATCACTGTGAAGAGTAGAATCCCAGGGTGGTGGAAATGGTTAAGGCCCAGCAGGTGACTGGTTAAGTCCTAAGCTGGGCTGTTTGAATCTACTCAGAAGTGCCTCAGAAGAAAGGCCTGACAATCAACCACTGAAAACCCTGTGGAGTAGAGTTCTACTCTGACACACAGGAGGTCACCATTAGTTGGAATCTACTCCACAGCAACTGGTTATATATAGAGAATGGATTTTAAGTGGGCAAGACTAGAAGATATTGTAAATGTCCAGATAAGAATTGACAATGCTTTTGACTGGGATAACAGTAGTGAAAATAGGTAGAAGTTGACCAATTCTGGGTATATTTTGACACAACAGCTGATAGGACTTGCTGATTTTATATAGATATAGAGATAGATGATATAGATGATATAGATGATACAGAGATAGAGGTATAGTTTTTGTTGTTAGGTGCTGTTGAGTCAGTTCCGAATTACAGGAACCCTGTGGAGCTCTGGTGGTGCAGTGGTTAAGAGCCCAAGTTGCTAAATAAAAGGTTGGCAGTTCAAATTCACCAGTCAATCTTTGGAAACCCTATAAGGCAGTTCTACTCTGCCCTGTAGGCTTGCTATGAGTAGGTACTGACTCGACAGCAATGGGTTTGGTTTTATTTTTGGTTTTATGTACAATAGAACTAAACACTGCCCAGTCCTATACCATACTCACAATTGTTGCTGTGTTTGAGCCCATTGTTGCAGCCACTGTGTCAATCCATCTTCTTGAGGGTCTTCCACGGGTGTTGATTGTGGATCCAAGTAAAATGAAATCCTTGAAAACTTCAGTATTTTCTCCATTTATCATGATGTTGCTTATTGGTTCAGTCGTGAGGATTTTTGTTTTTTTTATGTTGAGATGTAATCCATACTGAAGGTTGTACTCTTTAATCTTCATTTGTGCTTCAAGTCCTCTTCACTTTCAGCAAGCAAGGTTGTGTCATCTGCATATCGCAGGTTGTTAATGAGTCTTCCTCCAATCCTGATGCCCAGTTCTTCTCCATATAGCCCAGCTTCTCGGATTATTTGCTCAGCATACAGATTGAGTAAGTATGGTGAAAGGATACAATCCTGATGCACATCTTTCCTGGCTTTAAACCACACAGTATCCCCTTGTTCTGTTAGAATGACTGCTTCTTGGCCTATGTACAGGTTCTGCAAGAGCACCTTTAAGTGTTCTGGGATTCCCATTCTTCATGATTTGTTATGATCCACACAGCCGAATGCCTTTGCATAGTCGATAAGACACAGGTAAACATCTTTCTGGTATTCTCTGATTTCAGCCAGGATCCATCTGACACCAGCAATGATATCTCTTGTTTCATGTCCTCTTCTGAATCTGGCTTGAATTTCTGGCAGTTCCCTGTTGATGTACTGCTACAACCACTTTTGAATGATCTTCAGCAAAATTTTACTTGTGTGTGATATTAACGATATTGTTGGATAATTTCCACATTCTCTTGGATCACCTTTCTTCGGAATGGGCACAAATATGGATCTCTTCCAGTCGATTGGCCAGGTAGCTCTCTTCCAAACTTCTTGGCATAGATGAGTGAGCACCTCCAGTGCTGCACCCATTTGTTGAAACATCTCAATTGGTACTCCATCAATTCCTGCAGGCTTGTTTTTTGCCAATGCCTTCAGTGCAGCTTGGACTTCTTCCTTCAGTACCATTGATTCCTCATCATATGCTATCTCCTGAAATGGTTGAACATCAGCCTAATCTTTTTAGTACAGTGACTCTGTGAACTCCTTCCAACTTTTTTTTTCCTTTTTTTTTTATTATTGTACTTTAGATGAAGGTTTACAGAACAAACTAGCTTCTCATTAAACAATTAGTACACATTTTGCTTTGTGACATTGGTTACCAACCCCACAACATAACAACACTTTCCCTTCTCAAACCTGGGTTCCCTATTACCAGCTTTCCTGTCCCCCCCTGCCTTCTAGTCCTTGCCCCTGGGTTGATGTCTCCATTTAGTCTCTCACTCTCTTTTTTTTTTTTTTTTTTAAATGATACTGTCTAATCTTTGGATGAAGGGTGAAACTCAGCAGTGACTTCATTAATGAGCTAAAAGAGTGTCCAGTGGCCATACTCTGGAGGTTTCTCCCATCTCTGTCAAGCCACTAAGTCCATTTTTGTGTGTGTGTGTCAATTAGAATTTTGTTCTACATTTTTCTTCAGTTCTGTCTGGGATCATCTATTGTGTTAGAGCAGTCAGTGGTGGAAGCCAGGCACCATCTAGTTGTACTGGACTCAGTCTGGTGGAGGTCTCGGTAGTTGTGGTCATCCATTAGTCCTTTGGATTAATCTTTCTCTTATATCTTTAGTTTCCTTCATTCTCCCTTTCTCCCGGTGAAGTGAAACCAGTGAAGTATCTTAGATGGCCGTTTACAAGCTTTTAAGACCCCAGACACTACTCACTAAAGTGGAATGTAGAACATTTTCTTTATAAACTGTGTTATGCCAATTGAGCTGTATGGTCCCCGAGACCATGGTCCCCACAGCCCTCAGCCCAGTAATTCAGCCCCTCAGGGAGTTTGGATGTGTCTGTGGAGCTTCCATGACCTTGCTCTGGACAAGTTGTGCTGGCTTCCCCAGTATTATGTACTGTCTTACCCTTCACCAAAGTTACCACTTATCTACTATCTATTTAGTGTTTTTCTATCCCCACCTCTTCCCTCTCTCATAACCTTCAAAGGTTGTTTCTTTTTGTGTGTAAACCTTTTCATGAAGTTTTACAGTAGTGGTCTCATACAATATTTGTCATTTTGTGATTGACTGATTTCACTCAGCATAATGCCCTCCAGGTTCATCCATGTTATAAGATGCTTCGAGAATTCATCATTGTTCTTTATCATTGCACAGTATTCCATTGAGTGTGTATACCACAGTTTGTTTATCCATTCATCTGTTGATTGGCATCTAAGTTGTTTCCATCTTTTTGCTATTGTGAACAATGCTACAGTGAACATGGGTGTGCATAAGACTATTCATGTGACGGCTCTTATTGCTCTAGGATATATTCCGAGGAGTGGGATTGCTGGATCATATGGTATTTCTATTTCTAGCTTTCTAAGGAAGCACCATATCTTTTTCCAAGATGGTTGTACCATTTTGCATTCCCACCAGCAGTGCATAAGAGTTCCAATTTCCTGCAGCCTCTCCAACATTTGTTATTTTCTGTTTCTTTTTTTTAAATTCATGCCAGTAATGTCGTGGTGAGATGGTATCTCATTGTGGTTTTGAATTGCTTTTCTCTGATAGCTAGTGATTGTGAGCATTTCCTTCTGTATCTGTTAGCTGCCCGAATGTCTTCTTTGGTGAAGTGTCTGTTCATATCCTTTGCCCATTTTTTAATTGGTTTCTCTTTTTGTCATGGAAGTATTGTTTTTCTGTAGATTTTAGAGATTAGACCTTTGTCAGACTTGTCACTGCCAAAAACTTTTTCCCAATTTGTAGGTTCTCTTTTTACTTCTTTTGGTGAAGTCTTTTGATGAGCATAAGTGTTTAATTTTTAGAAGATCCTAGTTATCTAGCTTATCTTTTGGGGTTTGTATATTGTTAGTTATGGTTTGTATCATGTTAATGCCATGTATTAGGGCCTCTAGCATTGATCCTATTTTTTCTTCTATGAGCTTTATAGTTTTGTATTTAGGTCTTTGGTCTATTTTGAATTAGTTTTTGTGTATGATGTGAAATATTGGTCCTGTTTTTTTGTTGATGGACATCCAGTTTTGCCAGCACAATTTGTTGAACCCCAGTGCTGTTGAGTCAATTCCAACTCATAGTGACCCTATAGGACAGAGTAGAACTGCTCCATAGAGTTTCCAAGGAGCGCCTGGCGGATTCGAACTGCCAACCCTTTGGTTAGCAGCCGTAGCATTGAACCACTATGCCACCAGGGTTTCCCATTTATTAAAAAGACTGTCTTTTCCCCATTTGATAGTCTTTGGGCCCTTGATGAAGATCAGGTAACCATAGGTGCATGGATTTACATCTGGGTTCTCAATTCTGTTCAGTTGGTCAATGTATCTGTGGTTGTACCAGTACCAGGCTGTTGTGACTACCATAGCTGAGGTCAGGTCTGCAAATCATCCTAATTTCTACTTCTTTTTCAGTAGTGCTTTACTAATTTGGGACCTCTTCCCTTTCCATATAAAGTTAATAATTACTTTGTTCATCTTTTTAAAGAATGCTGTTTATATTTCGATCAGGATTGCATTGTATTTGTAGATTGCTTTGGGTAGAATTGACATTTTCACAACGTTGAGTCTACCTCTCCATAAGCGTGGTATGTTTTTCCATTTATGTAGGTTTCTTTCGGTTTCTTACAGGAGCGTTTTGGAGTTTTTTTGTACAGGTCTTTTACATCCCTTGTTAGAGTTATTCCTAAATATTTTATTTTTTTTAGGGACGATTATAGATGATATTGTTTCCCTGATTTTCTTTCTGTCATTCTCTTTATTGGTGTATGGGAATCGGACCGATTTTTGTATGTTTATCTTGTATGCTGCTATTCTGCTGAATCTTTCTATTAGTTCCAGTAGTTCTCTCATGGAGTCTTTTGAATTTTCTATGTATAGTATTATATCATCCACAAACAGGGACAGCTTTTCTTCTTTATTACCAGTTTAGACTCCCTTATTTATTTTTCTTGCCCTATTGCTCTAGCTAGGTTTCCAGCACAATGTTAAATAGGAGTGGTGATAAAGGGCATCCTTGTCTTGTTCCTGTTCTCAAGGGGAATGTTTTCAGGCTCTCTCCATTAAGAATGCTGTTGGCTGTTGGCTTTGTATAGATGCCCTTTATTATGTTGAAGGATTTCCATTCTATACCTATTTTATTGAGAGTATTTTTTTATCAGGAAGGGGTGTTGGACTTTGTCCAATGCCTTTTCTGCATCAATTGAGATGATCACGTGATTCTTTTATTTATGTGGTGGATCACATTGGTTTTCTAATGTTGAGCCATTCTTGCGTACCTTGTATGAATCCCACTTGGTTCCTTCCAAATTCTTTTGATGCTTCCTGCGTCATTCAATATTTTACCCATAAAATCCTTCAACACTACTAACTCAAGGTTTGAATTTTTTCTTTAGTTCTTTCTACCTCAGAAATGCCAAGTGTGTTCTTCCTTTTTAGTTTTCTAATGCTAGGTCTCTGCACATTTCATTGTAATACTTTGTCTTCTCAAGTCGCCCTTCAAAATCTTCTGTTCAGCTCTTTTACTTCATCATTTCTTCCATTCACTTTAGCTACTCTGTGTTTAAGAGCAAGTTTCAGAGTCTCGTTTGACATCATTTTGATCTCTTCTTTCTTTTCTGTCTTTTTAATGAACTTTTGCTCTCTTCATGCACGATATGCTTGATTTCATTCCACAATTTGCCTGTTCTTCAGTCATTACTGTTCAATACATCTAATCTGTTCTTGAGATGGTGTCTAAATTCAGTTAGAATATACTCAAGGTCATACTTTGGCTCTCGTGGACTTTTTAAAAATTTTCTTCAGCTTCAACTTGAATTTGCATAAGAACAATTGATGGTCTGCTCCACTCTTGGCCCCTGGCCTTGTTTTGACTGATGATATTAAGCTTCTCCATCATCTCTTTCCACAGATGTAGTAGATTTGATTCCAGTGTATTCCATCTGGTGAGGTCCATACGTATAGTTGAGTTTTTTGTTGCTGTTGTTGTTGAAAAAAGCATGTGCAATGAATTAGTCATTTGTCTTGCAAAATTCTATCATGTGATCTCTGGAGTCATCACTATCACCAAGGCCATATTTTCCAACTACCAATCCTTCTTCTTTGTTTTCAACTTTTGCATTCCAATGAACAGTCATTATCAATGCATCTTGCTTACATGTTTGATCAATTTTAGACCACAAAAGTTGATAAAAATCTTCAATTTCTTCATCTTTGGTATTAGTGGTTGGTGCATAAATATGAATAATAGTTGTATTAACTGGTCTTCCTTGTAGGCATATGGATATTATCCTATCCCTGGCAGTGCTGTACTTCAGATTAGCTCTGGAAATGTTCTACTTGACAATGAATGCCATGCCATTCCTCTTCAATTTGTCATTCCCAGTATGGTAGATCATATAATTGCCCAATTCAAAAGGGCTAGTACTAGTTCATTTCACCTCATGAATGCCTAGGATATCAATTTTTGTGTTCCATTTCATTTTTGACAATTTCCAATTTTCCTAGTTTCATACTTCATACATTCCGTGTTTCAATTATTAATGAATCTTTGCAGCTGTTTCTTCTCATTTTGCGTCATGCCACATCAGCAAATGCATATCCCAAAAGCTTTATTCTGTCCATGTCATTAATGTCGACTCGACTTTGAGGAGGCAGCTCTTCTCCAGTTGTATTTTGAGTGCCTTTCAACCTGAGGGGCTCCTCTTCCAGCACTATATCAGACAATGTTCCACCGCTATTCATAAGGTTTTCACTGTCCAATTTTTTTAGAAGTAGATCGCTGGGTCCTTTTTCGTAGTCTTAGACTGGAAGCTCCCCTGAAACCTATCCACCATGGATAACTCTGCTGGTATCTGAAATAACCAGTGATAAAGCTTCCAGCATCACAGCAACAGGCAAGCCACCATAGTACAACAAACTGACAGTCAAGTCGTGGATATATATAAACATATAAAACAAAACAAACCTGTTGTCATCGAGTCAATTCCAACTCAAAGTGGCATAGGATAGAGTAGAGCTGCCCCATAGGATTTCCAAGGAGCAGCTGATGGATTCAAGCTGCTAACCTTTTGATTAGCAGCTGAGCTCTTATGCACTGTGCCACCAGGGCTATTGCAGTCAAGTTGATTCCAATTCATGGTGACTCCATGTGCGCAGAGTTGAACTACATTCCACAGGGTTTTCAAAGCTGCAACCTTTTGGAGCAGACTACCAAGCCTTTTTTCTGAGGTGACTCTGGATGGGTTGGAGCCACCAGCATTTTGGTTAGTTGAAGAGTACTTAAATGCCATAGATAGGAACTCCATAGATAGACAGACAGAAAGACAGACAGACATAAAAAATAACACATAGTTTTGTTGACTAAGAAAATGGGTAGATCTCTGTTCACTCTTTTGTGTGATGATTACTGCTTCCTTCCCCCCATCATTATTCTTCTTCCCATGAAACACTGTTAAGACTCCATTATATTCAGTTCTCTAGTTCTATAACAGTGTTTGTTTTTTCCTCTGCCTCAAATTTTATTTTACAGCCTTCTTGATTAGAAAGAATCTGACCAAACCCATTATTTTTCTCAGTATTGTGAGAATTGTCTTCCTTACCTCAAAACTAGCATTGACATCTTCAGGTCCCTGGTAAGACCAAACGCCAAAACTTCCTTCATACATTCCTGAGTGACCTTTCTAAAATGCAAATATGACCATGTTATTTCCCTGCTGAAAATTGTATAATGGGTGACTGTAGCTTTCAGGTTGAAATTCAAATCCATAGCTTAGCCCACAAGACCCTCTGTGATCTGCCACAGCTTATCTTCCATCTCCCTTCCTCCCAGTCTCCAAACACTCCAGCCATTGCAAAATACTTGAAGTTCCAAAGATGCAGGATTTTGTTTTTTGAACGTGCTATTCACTCAACCTGAAATGCCCTTTCCCACATTTCATCTAGCTAACTAAGCTCAAGACACATCTTTTCTGGAAAACTTTCTATGAGCCCCAAGTTTGAATTAATGACATCTTCTTTATGTGCCCTGGTGGCGCAGTGGTTAAGAACTTGGCTGCTAACCAAAAGGTCGGCAGTTTGAATCCACCACCTGCTTCCTGGAAACCCTATGGGGTAGTTCTACTCTGTCCTACAGGTCACCATAAGTCGGAATCAACTTGACAGCAGTGCGTTTGGTTTGTGGTTTTCTCTATGTGCCATAGCTCCCTGGATACAGTGCTATTGTACCTTTTACCACTCTGTGTATCATTAGATTGACTTCTTCTTTCCCCATTAGACTAAAATCCTTTTTTTCTTTTTTTTTCCAAAAAAAGAACTATGCCTTATCTAAATTAGTTTTCTATTTCTGGCACCTAGTGATCTGCTTTCAAAAGGTCACAGTGCATTTCTAGCATAAGGTAGATACTCAAAAAATGTTGGCAAATAGATGACTTATTAATAAATAATATGTGAGGCTGAAAAAAGCAAACCATAATACATACCATCTATGGAGCCAGCCATTAATTCCTGAGTTCTTTCATGTTCCAAAGACCCAAACTGCTCAGAGGCACCTTGGAAGACAGGCCTGGTGATATTCTTCGGAAAGGTCACAGCCTTGAAAATTCTATGGAGCACAATTCTACTCTGCACATATGGGGTCACCATGAGTCAGAAGTGACTCCATAGCAACTAACAACAACAACCCCTGCAGCCACCACAGCACTCATTCCACTCAAAGTGTTACAGAGTGAACAAGCCTGACCTTCTGGAACCTTTAGTGCCAAGCTATACCTGTCCTTCTTGATTGTTCTCCAAGGATTTTTGACTCAAGTTTTAAATCATTAGCTTGACTTAGAGGGATATGTATTTTACAATGCTAAGCTTTCAGGGACTATTACCTTTTTCATAAACTACGCAATAAATTCATAAGGTTTTTACAGTTGTTTCCCCGTTTGTCCAGCAAACAGAAGACCACAAAGTTCACTCTCACTAATGACAAACTGCAAATCAATTGCAAATATGATTTTCGGGAGAAAAATAGACTTTCATTTTTATAAAAATATAACGGTCTTAATGGTATCAGATGTCTGTTTCCAGTTAACACAGGACAGCAAGAAGCATTTTGCCTGATTTTTATGACAGCTAATTTTAATATGTTGATCTTTTTAAATTTCCATCAAATATATGTGCTCAAGTGATGAATCGGCAGTGCTTCATAGCTGGTCACCTCTGCAGCTGTCAGTTTAGGAATCGAAACATTTTCTGAATAAATGATCTTTCATCTGTAATTCATAATCTCCATCCCAGGAGAGGTGTTCTAAATTCACGATCGGCTTCCCTCAGACACGTTCTGACTGAGAAGTAGAGCAGCCTCAAAGGCGAACGCAAACCCTAGGGATTAGAGCTCAGAAGTCCTGGCTGGGTGATATCCACAAAGCTGTGCCCCAGGACAGGCACAGGGTCTCTACATGGTCGGGAACATGTCTGCCTCCCTCAATGCTTCTGCTCTGATCTGCCCACCGTCTTGCAAATTAGGCTACAAGTAGATCTGACCTAGGACTAATGCCTAAGACCTCCGTGCATAAGCCATCACATAAATCCAAAGTATTACTGGACCAGTTTTCACCTTATTTAATTCAATAGGCAGCCATAGGTGAATGAATCTGTTTAAGACATCTCTTCTCTCAATGATAAAGTCCTTGAGGACAAGACCTTCATCTTTTGTATATTATCTCTACAGAACCTAGCACACAGATAGTAAGAACTGGAAAAACATTTATCCTCTCTAATAAGTCTACCTAAGGGGGCGATGGTGGTTCAGTGTTAGAATTCTCGCCTTCCGTGAGGGAGACCCGGGTTCAATTCCCAGCCAATGCACCTCATGTGCAGTCAGCACCCATCTGTCAGTGGAGGTTTGTGTGTTTCTATGATGCTGAATAGACTTCAGTGGAGCTCCCAGACTAAGGCAGACAAGGAAGAAAGGCCTGGCAATCTACTTCCAATAATGAGCAAATGAAAACCCTGTGCATCACAGCATTCTGATCCTAAGCCGATCATGGGGAAGGCATAGAACAGGATAGCACTTTGTTTCATAGTGTAAGGGGTCACCATGAGTCAGGACCAACTCTGTGGCAGCTAGCAAGGACAACCTGAGGTAAATCCTGGAGACCCTAATATATTTTACCCCTCCTCAGAACACCATCCCAGCTTTTCCAGGCAGCAGCCATAGCTCTTCACCACTGCACCACCAGGTATGCCAGACATACCTTTTTCCCCATGGTTTAGTAGGCCTTTACTATATTGCATTGAATGGAGGACACTAGTTACTAGTTACTATAGACTACGACATAATATCTGTTGAACATTTTATTTTAGAGTTAATGAAAGAGTTTGTTTAAATTTAATTAGCCGTAGACTTTTATCATATATCACATCTGTGTATATGTTAAAAGGAAAATATGAGTGAAGGAAATTGGTTAAAGTATTTCTAAAACTTGTTCACATGAGAAGTCTGAGTCTTCTGAGTTACTTTTCAATCTAGAGTCATTTGAAGTCCATGTTTTTCTGTAGAGTATCGTCCTGTGTTTATCATGAGCGTTGATACTGCAGCATTTCTTAAAGGAATCCACAAAGAAGTGAAGCCATTCGTGATGGCTTTCCAGGCTACTCTTAACTCTAACCTTGGGGATGATGCTAAACAAATCCCATGTCCACTTCCCTCACCTCTCCCCATAGCCAGTCACTTCTTGGAGGGTGAAAATGCACTACTACCTCAGATTTTCTTCTAAATACTTCACACATATTTTTGGAGTTTTCATCCTGGCACTCTTTATGCCTGTCTTAGTCATCTAGTGCTGCTGTAACAGAAATACCACAAGTGGATGGCTTTAACAAACAGAAATATACCTTCTTGCAGTTTAGGAAGCTAGAAGTCTGAATTCAGCTCTAGGGGAAGGCTTTCTCCCTCTGTTGGCTCTGGAGAAAGGTCCCTGTCTCTTTGAGCCTCTGCTCCTGGGTGATCTTCATGTGGCTTGGCATCTCTCTTCTCCCATCTTTGCTCATTCTTTGGCTGGTTTAATCTATTTTATATTTCAAAAGAGATTAACTCAAGACACATCCTACAGTCATTAACATAACTCATTAACAGACAACCCATTCCCAAATGGGATTATAACCATAGGTATAAAAACCCATTGCCAGAGAACTGCCCCATAGGGTTTCCAAGGAGTGGCTGGTAGATTCAAACTGCTGACCTTTTGGTTAGCAGCCTGGGCTCTTAACCACTGTGCCAGCAGGGCTACTACCATAGGCATAGAGGTTAGGATTTACAACACATATTTTTGAGAGACACAATTCAATCCATAACAATGCCTGAACAATGACAACTGTCATGACCACTAGCTTGCTGGAGCAATTGTTAAGACTTCATCAGTTTTAAGATATATTGTAATATCTGAGATAATACATTTATATATATATATGCATTTTAGAATCAATGAAATAGAGTAACCTCTCTACACTGTTTCCTTATGAAATAAGATAACAGTACCTAACTCACATGGGTTAAATACAATAATCCAGAGGGAGTGCTTAGCTATCTCTGCACATATTAAGCATTTACTATGCTTACTATTCCTGTTACTGTTAGCTAACTTCACCAGAAGCATACTTTTCTATTAATACCATCTATTTCTGAACTCTGAATTAGCAGCTGAAAATGATCACCCAATGACTGACTTAATCGCTTATCAATCTGAACAGGAAGTAGGTTTTGATTTGTTGAAACCTCAGTTCTCTAATTTGGCTATTTTATCCCTGATCGTGATGGTTAACTTTATGTGTCAACTTGGCTAGGCTTTGGTGTCTGTGATGGTTAAGGTTGTGTGTCAACTTGGCTAGGACATAATTCTCAGTGGTTTGGCAGTTATGACGTAGTTTGGCAATTATATAGTGATGTAATTTGGCAGTTATGTAATGATGTAATTAACCCATGATGAGATCTTCTATGAGCAGCCAATCAGTCAAAAGGGAATTTTCTTGGGCGTCTGGCCTGCCTCTGGTATATAAATGGATGTTCCATCAAGGCTCTCACTCTGGATCCTGCCTCCAGCTCATCATCATTTGACCTCAAGTTCTTGGGACTTGAGCTAGCAGCTTACCTGACGATCTTGGGATTCATCAGCCTCTGCAACCTGGGAGCCAGTGGCCTGCCATCTGACCTACCAATCTTGGGTTCGTGAGCCCCTGCAGCTATGTGATTCAAGAGAAGACTCCAGCCTGATGCCTCACCCAAAGGCTTGGGACTTGCCAGCCTCTACAATCACAGGAGACATTTCCTTGGGATAACTCTCTCTCTCTCTCTCTATGTGTGTGTGTGTGTATATATATATATATATAAATTGACTAATAGGTTCACTGGTTTTGCTCCTCTATAGAACCCAGTGAAGACAGTGTTGTTTGGTAAAACACTAGTCTACAATTGGAATCGACTCCACAACAAGTAACAACAACAGTTGCTGTGATAAAGTAATTAAATCCATAGCCATCCAGTTGATTCTGAATCATGTATACCTCAAGTTTTACAGAGTAGAACTGAGTTCCATAGAGTTTTCTTGGCTGTAATCCTTATAGAGGCAGATCACCAGACCTTTCTCCCATGGTGCCAAAGGGTGGGTTCAAACAGCCAACCTTTATGTTAATAAAAAAAAAAAAATTTTTTTTGTTTTAGTTGAGCACAAATCATTTGCGCCACCCAGGGACCCTATAAAGTAATTTAAAAAATACATGTGATTAAATCAGTTGGCTTCAAGTAAAACAGATTACCTTCCATAATGTGAGCACACCTCTTCCAATTAGTTGAAGGCATTAAGTGCAAAAAGAGTTTCCCTAGGGTGTGTTCTGCCATCAAAGTATAAATAGACATTTTGCCAGAACACTCTTACTCTTCACTCATCTCATCACCTGACCTATGGGTTTGGGGACACAAGCCTGCAGAAGTCTCCAGCCTGTCACCTGACCTATGCATTTAGAACTTGCTATCCCCCGCACAGTCATGTGAGCCAATTCCTTGAAGTAAATTCTACATCAGTCTTTCTATTTGCTATCTATTTATCTAGCTACCTATTTATCTATCTATATAATCTCTTAAAGGTTCTCTTTCTCTAGAGAACCCTGACTAAGACACTCTCTCCTACCTCTCTTACCAAGTTTGAAATTCTCCTCATTACTCTTTGGGGACACCATGAAAATAAGGGGCCTGAGTCTAGAAGACTAATGCAAAAATATGTACATTTTACCTAAGACATAGAAAAGCTCAACAGAGCTCTCTCACTAGCTAATATTACTTTATCAATCAGATTGTAATTTCACGGCCATCACATAGACTTGGGTATTAACTGACTAAAGTTCAAAACAAGCACGTACCTTAGCTTCTGAGATCAGAATTTAAAGCTTTGTATAAATAGACATAAAATTTTTGTATCAAAGACAAATCTTCAATGAACACTCTAAATCCCCAGATTGTATGGTTCTATTACTGATTTTAAAATAAAGTTACCAAATATGTGTGGGTCCCAAGGACGGGGAGGAAAAATTTTTTAAATTGCTGTTTCACCTCTGGCTCCTCCATGACCACTGATGCCCATATTATTAACTGATGCCAGAAGATGGCAGGCTTAATTCTACTTGATCATCATATTACTCGGAAGCCTATTTGCTTCCTAGACACTTAATATCTTTCAAGATTTTCAAACTTTTCTGCAATCATTTTCAAACAATTGAATTTTACTAATAACCAGGAATCCAGATCAGAAAAGACAAACTCTGAGAAACAAGCTTAAAGTGAGAGGGTGTCATTCTTTTCCAGACTTAGAACAAAATGTACGTATATGCTACATATACATATTTATCTGGTAAAAGCATATGTGTCGAATTTGTCAATCCAAATCTCACAGCCAAATAGGATTTCAAAGATGACCAGATACTAATTACTGGGTGAAGCATCAGATCCATTTGGAAGATACAGGATGTCACTTGTTGTCTCTCAGCTGTAGAAGGTCCCATGCTATGGTTATACATATGAATTGTGATTACAAAATAATGAGACAGATTCCACAAGACATGCACGAAAATAGAAGCATATGTGCCCGAGTATAAATATATATAAATTAGCTTGTATCCAAATAACACATTTGCTTATTACCAAAACAGCATGAAAAATGTTCAGAGTTGTTTTCTTCTCCCTAGTCATGTCACCTACCATATCT
Organism: Loxodonta africana; assembly: GCF_030014295.1. Lineage (NCBI taxonomy): Eukaryota > Metazoa > Chordata > Mammalia > Proboscidea > Elephantidae > Loxodonta > Loxodonta africana. The sequence continues at coordinate 68,072,197 of NC_087358.1, forward strand.
AGCCGTAGAAAAACCACATCAGTTACTGTCGAGCTGATTCTGACTCATGGCGGCCCCATGTGTGTCAGAGTAGAGCTACGCTGATTTCAATGGCTGATTTTTCAGAAGTAGAACACCTTTTTTTTTTTTAGAACACCAGGCCTTCCTTCCGAGGCACCTCTGATCTGGGTGGACTCAAGTCTCCAACCTTTTCATTCGAAGTTGAGCATGTTAACTGATTGCACCACCTAGGGACTCCAAGCAGTAGAGAAAATATTATCCAATTCCTGAGCTATCATCAAACCATCTAATTTGTTCCTATTGGCACATTATAGGGCTTTTGAAATAAATGCCTGTTCTATTTCTTCATGTAATTAGAAAGGAAGAAAGTCATATGTGGAATGTGTCCAAAATGCTTTGGTTGATACTTGAAATTTACCAAATAGTTTATATTAGAGATTTAGTAGAAGCTCAAATCAGTACCCAATCGATATTAACTGACAGTAGGTGAGAATGACCTCACGATAGTCACTGCATGCTCTAAGAATGGCCTTGACTGAACAAATTTCCACCTGCAGGAGGGCTTGGCTGGTAGAATAGGCTGGAGCTCAGAGACCCCGTTCTGCAAATAGCCCACTCAAGAAATTAGCCTCACCAGTGATAGAATGGCTGAAATTGATCTGCAGGCTGGCCTTTAAATATCCAGAAAGGGAAAATGAAACTTGAATTGCACAGCTAGTCTGAAAGAAAAAGAAAAAAAACTGTGGACTGTAATATCACTCGTAGAAAAGCCCATCAGCCAAGGTGATAGAGGAGAGATCCAATCCCAAAATGTGGTTGAGAGGACAATGGCCTGGAAAGAAAGAGGTCATCTTCAGGGCAGAAGCTGCAGTTGAAACCAATGGGAATTGTATGCTAGCTGAAAATAAGAAAAACACACGCAAAATCTAGCTGGAATTTGAAATCTATATTTCTCTCACTGACCCTGACTTAATACCACTCTGAATCTATCTGTTCAGACTCAGGGAAAGGAAATGGTTAGATGTGAGTAAAGCCAGGAAGGGAAGGCTATGAGGAAAAGGGACTGTCTCATTGCAACTCTCTAAAAATCTGACAAAACTGATAATAATTGAAGAATTGAAACCATTACCTCGGATTCCTTAGGCCATTAAGGATATTAAGCTGTTCCCGTGTGTTGTTACTTTAAAGCGTGTTACTTATGTAATACCGAACTTAATCATTTCAAGTGCTTCTTTTTAAAACAAGCTTTGCTTTTTTCTCCAGCCAAACATTCTTCAACCCTCATTATCTTTAAAGGAAAGCTTAATCTACCATCCAGTTTTCATGTGTCCCCACCATTATCTGTCTGTGTGAAGAGATAATGGTAGCGTGTTCTTTCTCTTCTGTTTCTCCACGGGGCTCCATTACGGTTGTTATCAGGGTTAGTGTACGGGTGCCTGGTCTCAGTAATTGATCGTTTCATATCCCTAGTAAAGGGAGGGGTCACAACCCTAAGTGGCCCCATCCCTCTGAAGCTCGTTGCCTTGCACATTGTGCATCTCAATGACAGCATGCATGTAAGGGTTTCAAATGAGTTAGAAAGTCATGCAACAGCAAAGCTCCGCTGTGGGCATGTTACAGAGAATAGAAATCCCGCCAAGCATTAAGGCTTTAGGCAGTGTGCCTATTCTGCACCCATTACTGAGGCAGATACTACAAGCTAAATAAAAGTTGTAAAAGAAACCTGTCCTGCCCCGTAGAGCTTAGAACGGCCATTGAAATGTCATGGGGAGAAATCATTGAGAAACAAAATAATCAAAGAACAGCCCTCAGAAAGCATAAGCAGTACTTCTAAAGAAAAGGGCTAACAAGTCCCGAGGGCTCCAGGGACCTGGCAGAAAACACACAAGATGGAGGTGGTCTGGTCATGACACAATAGGGGGGCGGGGATGGTGGCAAACGGGGAATAAGTGCTCCATTGAGAGAGGCAGCCTCTAGTCAGCCTGGGCACATATCGCCGTCCACAGTGTTACCAGGTGCTCTGCTTTTATCAGAGAAACCAGATACGTACGTGTAGGTACATGTTCAAGTCCCTGGGTGGTATAAACGATTAATGCACATGGCTGCTAACTGAAGGTCGGAAGCTCAAGTCCACCCAGAGGCACTGTGAAAGAAAGGTCTGGTGATCTACTTCTGAAAAATCAGCCATTGAGAACCCTACGGAGCATAGTTCACTCTTAAACACATGGGGCCGCTATGAGTAGGAGCTGATCAGACTGCAACTGGGTTGTGTATGTGAGTGGGTATGTGAGTGTGTGTGTGTGTGTGTGTGTGTGCATGCTAGCAAGGATTCCAAAATTATTTAATTGTTTCAGAGGCCAAAAGAGTCTGTGGATAGATTTATTTCATTTTACTCTTCGAGGCACCCCAAAATACAAAATACATACCCAAAATATAGATAGAAGGAAAGAAAAAATACTTGCAAACAAGGGGTATGGCTCAGTTTGTAACCTGTTTCCCTAGACCCACAAAGACTTGCATATATTCAATACTGTAATGCTTTCTAGTTGCTATATCAGATAAGCCCTGAAATCTCCGTAATTTAACACAATAAAGTGATATAAAATAAAGACACAGTATATCTTGCTTACCTGAAAGTTGAACCTGATGTTCTTTGTGCTTGGGGGATGAGGGCGTTCCTCTCCAGTAGACCATGACCATCTGACATCTTCAACACACAGTTCTTTAGGTTGCCCTGGGGATGGGTGTGGTGAGGTTGCCTCCATTCAACCAGCCAGAAGGAGACCAGGATCAATGGTGAAGGGAGGTTTCCACGGACCAAGCATAGTGGTAACGCACATTTCTCCTATGCAGGGATGGATTACCCAATAAGCAAGGGGCACACAGGCTTACTTGTGCTTACTGACTAGTCTGTAGTGCACAATTTCACCTGTTTTTCATCACATCCTTGAAGCCATGTGAAATTGTGCACTACAAATTAGTAAATAAACGCAATTAAGTCTGTGTGTACCTTGCTTACTGTAAGCTGTTGAGTACTATCTTAGTCATCTAGTGCTGCTATAGTAGAAATACCACAAGTGGATGTCTTTAACGAAGAGAAATTTATTTCCTCACAATAAAGTAAGCTAAAAGTCCAAATTCAAGGCATCAGCTCCAGAGGAAGGCTTTCTCTCTCTGTCGGCTCTAGGGGAAGGTCCTCGTCCTCAATCTTCCCATGGTCGAGGAGATTCTCAGGCGCAGGGACACCATGTCCAAAGGACGTGCCCTGCTCCTGGTGCTGCTTTCTTGGTGGTATGAGGTCCCCAACTCTGCTTGCTTCCCTTTCCTTTTATCTCTTGAGAGAGAAAAGATGGTGCAGGCCACACCCCAGGGAAACTCCCTCTACATTGGATCTGAGTAAGTGTGGTGTTACAATCTCACCCTGATCCTCTTAACATAAAATCACAATCACAAAATGGAGGACAAGCAGAATACTGGGAATCATGGCCTAACCAAGTTAACACATAGTTTTGGGGGGACACAATTCAATCCATGACAAGTACCAGGCTTACTGGTTAATCAGCCACTGCTCTTATCCATATTCCATTGACCAGAACTCAGTCCTTTGGCCACACCTAAATGCAAGGGAGTTGTGCCTCCAAAAAGACGAGCAAATGGGTTTGGAAAAAACATAACAGACTATACTAGAGTGGTCTAGCGGAGTCAACTGAATGGTAATAAGCTGGGTTTTCTCTCACTCTCATCCCTACTTGCTACTTTCCCACATGATCTTCCCCATTTATTTCTGGGCATCCACAAAGCATGTCGTGTCCTTCCTTGAGGATGCCCTTTGTCTACCACTTTTCCTGATCCAGATCTTTCAAAGTGATTTAAAGCTTCCAACAGGACCTCAGAAGGGTACCTTATCCACTGAGAGTGCTCAGGGGCTTTCTTCCCAAAACTGCATTGTGTGCCTGCTGCCTGCTGCCCATAATGTAACATGCCTGGCTTTGTTTATTTTTAATTTGTAGTCCCTCTCCTCATCCTGTAAGACTCAGATGTGGTTCAAACATAAATCTAAATTTTAGGATCAGAATTCAGAAGTTCCTAATCCTCCTAAATTTTCAGTTTATTGTACCAAGCTTAACCCAAAGTTCAAATCTCTCCCAAGAAGCATCTTGACTGTTTAAGCAAAATGATTTTCCTAGAAAATTAATCCCACCAGTCTTCCAGGACATGTTTACATTCCAGCAATGGATTCAACTTCAAATCAAATTAGAATCCTTCACTGCATTTAAATAAAAAATGTTCTGCACAATTATCAATGAAAATACAGCATCCCGTTTCTTTCCAAAGGGTGCTAGGTAATTTTTTTTTAATGAACAAAATTATTTTTACAATTGTTTTAATTATTTCATTCCTCTTTTGCCTCTCTAGGATCTTCCATAGAAATTAAGTCTTTAAAAACTGTTGGATGACCTAAAAAACTAGCCAAAGACACATGCCACCCAGGACACATGTACTGGAAACAGCAAAGCTCTAACTCAAGATGAAGAGATTATACCCATAAGGATATGCTCTCTGCTCATAAGGATATGCTCCATACTATGACAGGTCTATTTGATGTTCTCACTAGTGCTTTAAAAAGTAAGCATAAAAAATGTGCACAAATAAAAATGAGCAAGAAGGATCTTTACAGTCCTCATAGTCATATCTGACACTAGTCACCTTAATTTGTCAATTGACACATCTGATGTTTAGAGAGATGACATTATTTACCCAAGATCATACAGTTAGTAAGAGAAAGAACTGATTGCAGGATCCAGGTCTTCTGTTGCTATAACCAATCCTTTTCTCCCACACCATGCTGCCTCTCCAAATTTGAGTAGGAGAGGCTTAAGGATGGCCTGAGCATTTATCGGCTTGCCTTCTTTGCTCCACCTCCCTGTTAATCAATTCTTTACTCCAGCAACTCATTACTTTTACTTCAATAAGATTAATTCTTTTCCCTTTCTCCATTTCTTGGCTGTTCTACTAGCTAGTTCTCAAAAGTTCAATCTGGAAACGCAGTGGCCACTAGTGGAAGTTCCCAATGTATTATCAGCCTTGACTTCTGTGGACACTTTGTGTTTTACAGCTGTCTTCTAACTCACTCAGTAATCAGCTATATGACTCAAAAAGCAAAAAGCTGCTGCTTTTCTGCCACTTTCTTTTAGTATTGCAAGTATTTTTTACCCACTTAATGGAGGCTGTCTGTTGCAGAAGCTCTAAATTGCATGCATTTATCAACTCAGAATATGCCCTTGTGGTTTCAATATCTCCTTGCACATATAACTTAGTTATCATGGAAGAGAATGAGGTCTGGAAAATACTAAATATAAGGTAGGGATTCATATCAAAACGTGTGTTCAAGACAGGCAATGAACATTAGCATTCAAGGTAAATTGTGAGAGTTAATCTCAATAATTATCCACAACATAATTAATCTAAATTTTGTCTTTTGAAGCTTAAGTCTATTTTGCTCTGCAGTCTCTTCCCTTCACAGTCTCCTTGATGAGGTTTTTAAAGCTTTCTGAAAACATGAAGACTTCCTTTCCCCCAAGCGAAAGCATCCTGATGCTGCCACCATTTCTATCCTGAGCCACAGGCAGGTGGCACCTTATGGTGTTCCCAGCAAGGTGTCAGCTCAGCTGTTTCTAGGCTCACTCATGAGCACCACAGTGACTTGAGGCTGATTTTTCACTGCAGCTGGAGGCCTGATCATTAGAAGCTTTGAGCAATTCATCCTATGCCAGTAGCTTTGCACTGAGGGCTTCCACACAGAGTGACAGCAATTTCTTTCCAGGCTTGATAGGAGGGAAGGTATAGTAGATGCTGTGAGATGCTGCCCAGGGTTCCCCTCAGGAATGAGGCACTCTGAATCCCCAGCTGCTGGCAATGTTGACTCACAGCTGCACCCTCTGTCTCACCAAAAATTACCCCACCCCTTCCCTGCCGTCTGCACGAATGATCGTGATATGAAAGCTGCAAAGGCTCAGCCCCCTGGACCCAATCTGGGAAGGTTCTGAAGGGCCATTTCAGCTCCAGAGCTTCCCATGGTATCTGACAAGACCTTTAAGGGAACTGCATTACAGCCCAACTCCCCACTCTGCTTAATAGTGCTTCCATTACCCCCCCCCCAGGCAGTGTTTCTGAGAGCACTTCCCCAAAACCTCCTGCAAACAAATCTCAGTCTGTCTCCAGGGTATTTAACCCAAGACAAAAGGAGATATACATAAGGATTCAGCATGAATGTAACAATATCTTAACAACATCTTGATTCCTCGGCCATTTAGTTCAATTTATATAGATACAAAAAATAAATAAACGAATGGATAGATGGATGGATGGATGGACATATGTGTGTGCTTGTGTGTGTCTGTACACTGTACTGAGTACTTTCAACATGCCAGGTACCATTCTGAATGCTATTCTTACACTAACTTACTTAATATTCAAAACAAAATTATGAACTATATGCTATGGTTATCCCCATTTCCAGATAAGGAAACCGAGTTAATCGTCCATATCACAAAGGCAATAACTGGCAGAGCCAGGATTTAAACCAGAACCTGAAGCCTCACACAATTATGTAAGAACATTGAGGGGCAAAGCTGAGGAGCTTAAGAGTGCATTGCTTTGCCAGCGGCAGTACCACAGCTTCTGGGCGCCTAAGAGTTCTAAGAAATACTTTTATTCCTGCCTTGTCCGCTGCATTTCCAAAGGAGTTCTGATATAGGCCAGTTTCCTATAATCAGCTCAAAATAAATCATGTTACTTCTGAAGCCAAAGACATTTATCCTATTCCTTTGCTAACCATTGGTATAAAAATTGCTATATTGTGCAATTCTTGCTACTGAGACATGAGAAGGGTCTCTGGGAGCTTCTAGGAAAGGGTTCCTTGATTATAAAAACACAAATGAAGGGAAGGCCTATTCTTTGTCTAAATTTTTTTTCTTGATGTAGCACCTGGAATAGCAGAAGCCATCTGTGACTAAAAGGGGTGGTAGCTTCTGTTTAAACTATTAAAATGCAAAGATGTCACCTTGAGGACTAAGGTATGCCTGACTGAAGCCATGGTATTTTCAATCACCTCACATGCATACAAAACATGGACAATGAATAAGGGAGATTAAAGAATTGATGCCTTTGAATTATGGTGTTGGTGAAAAATATTGAATACACCATGGACTGCCAGAAGATCAAACAAATGTGTCTTGGAAGAAGTACAGCCAGAATGCTTCTTAGAGACAAGAAGGGCGAGGCTTTGTCTCATGTACTTTGGACATGTTATCAGCAGCAACCAGTCCCTGGAGAAGGACATCATGCTTGGTAAAGTAGAGGGTGAGTGAAAAAGAGGAAAACTCTCAACAAGTTGGATTGACACGGTAGCTACAACAATGGACTCAAACATAGCAATGATTGTGAGCATGGCATAGGACCAGGCAGTGTTTTGTTCTGTTGCACACAGGGTCGCTATGAGTCGGAACTGACTCGACAGCATCTAACAACTAACAACAGCTTCAGGACAAAGCTAACAGGTGGAAAAGGGAAGAAAGGTAAGCTGGAAAGAATTTGAGTCCCTGACACCCTGTTTAGATTCTGATTGAACAACTATAGACTTGACATGCCCTCAGACTTCATCTTATGTGAATAATAAAGTTATGTGTTGCTTTAGCCACTGAATCAGAATGGTTTGTTACTTACAGCCAAAAGCATCCTACCTGTGCAAGGCCTGTAAGGTTGGAAGGAAAATAAGAACATTTCAGGGTTAGTAAAACGAGCAAATGCGAGGCAGTGGTGGTTCAATGGTAGAATTCTTGCCTTTCATTGGGAAACCCAGGTTTGATTCCTTCCCAGTGCATCTCATGTGCAGCCACCACCTGTCAGTGGAGGCTTGCATATTGCTATGATGCCAAATAGGTTTCACAGAGCTTCCAGACTAAAATGAACTAGGGATGGAGCAGGACTGGGCAGCATCTCATTCTGTTGTGCATGGAGTTGCCATGAGTTGGGGCCCAACTGAACAGTAGCTAACAACAACAAAATGAGCAAATACCAAAAAGGTACAGTAACAAATAGATATTTAGAAATGAGTTAAGAATTAAAACTAGTAGCAAAGTAAGGGTAAGACAGTAGGGTAAATGCTGAAAGTAAAAAAAATAAAGAGAGAGAGAGAGGCAAGGTCAAACAGCAAAATTAAAATAGGGCTGAATTTTTCAAATCTTTATAGAGTACTGCAACTGGCCGGATACTAAATCAAATTGCAAGGAGTAGAATGTAGTTACTCTCCAAGATCCTCCCATCATTCACTTATTTTTATAATATTGACCTCCAAGTAGTATTGAGCTAAAATTTATTGATGATGTTTTGTGTAGCAGTAGTTTTACATTTAGTATCTCACTAGGTGTTGTGAGCCCCATTTTTCAAAAGAAGTAACTGTGAGCAAAAGACAAAATAAGTAAATGGCCCCTCATTAAAAAAAAAAAAAAAACTTTTGTTCATCAAAAGACTTTTATGCTGAGTGAAATAAGTCAATCACAAAAGGGCAAATATTGTATGACCCCACTTATATAAAAAGACAAGATCAAGCAAATGTATAGAGACCAAAGTTCATTACTTGTTACTGGGGGCAGGCAGAAGGAAAGAGAGGGTTAACCATGATGGAAATATCATATTAAGGGTAAGGTTGCACAGCCAATTTATGTAATTGCTGTCAATGAGTTGTACATCTGTAAAAAATTGAAGTAGCAAAAGTTGTGTGATAGCTATATTTACAACAACGGCAAAAAAAAAAAGTAGTTGCTGAGACTGCTGACTTACAATCAAACACCTCATGGGATGTGGTTTCTTGGTTTGGAGGCTTGGGGTCATGGTTTCATGTCACATCCCAGTTAATTGGCCTAATAATTTTTTTAGTTCTTCTGTTCTACTTCCTAGTCCATTGTGTAGTTCCTGGGGTCTTAAAAGCTTGCAAGCAGCATCCAAGGTACAACAATTGGTCTCTATTCACCTGGAGCAACAGAGGAAAAAGGAGAGTCAGGAATAGGAAGAGGAAATGGAATGTGTGGCTAATCGCCTCCATGAACAACTGCCTCTTTTGCCATGATACCAGAACTGGATGGTGTCCAGTTACCACTACTGAACACTTTGATCAAATATCTTATAGAAGAATCCTGATCAAAAGGGGGAAAATGTAGAACAGAACTTAAAATTCTAATAGACTCCTAACTTTATGGAGCTATGGGAGCTAGATGAATCTCTGAAACTATTGCCCTGAGATAACCTTTAAACCTTAAACCAAAAAGATCCCCAGAAGTCTTCTTAAAACCAAACAGTAGTTTAGCTCAACTAGTAAAAAAAAGTCTGCCTTGAGTATTGTGCTCTTTTAAGAACTGTCTATATAGGATCAACTTGACAATAGCAACTCAAAAGATTGGCTAGGAGCCTTAGGGGGCAGTGAGTTTATGTCAATGGGGAGGAAAAACTCAGAAAAGGATGGTAAGAAAGTTTCCACGACTCGAAGAATGTAATCAATGTCGCTGAATTGTACATGTAGAAACTGTTGAATTGGTGTGTGCTCTGCCATGTATATTCTTAACAATAACAAAATAAATAAACAAAATAAATCATTAAAAAGTCTATAAACACAAAGAATAGGTAAATATGGCTCAGAGAAATTATAGTTATGATGTAATTATGATTTTTTATTAATAACAGAAACCAAACTTGAATCAACTTAATCAAAAAATATTTATTTATTTACGCACACTACGCTCTGATTCCCAAAGTAAGAAACTGTCATGCAAAAGCGTTATGAACACAAACCACTAGTACCACACATTGCAATTACACAATAGGATTTACCATGGTATGGGTGATTTGCATATACTACGGCCAAAGTTCCAGCAGTGCGTGGCCCTGCCCCTGTAATGCTCTACATATTTATAAGGCCAAGGGTTAGGCAATGTCTTAGGCTGGGTTCCTAGAGAAGCAAAAACAGTAAAGCCTGTAAATATACATAGAGAGAGATTTATATTAAGAAAAAGGCTCACGCGATTGTAGAGGCTCTAACGTTCCAAACCTGTGGATCAAGAAAGAGGCTTCTCCTGATTCACATAGTCATAGGGGCTGGTGAACCCAAGATCCGTAGGTCAGAGAGCAGGGCTCTTGCTCACAGACTGTGAAGGCTGGCAAATCCCAAGATCGGCAGCTAAGCTGCTAGGTCAAGTCTCAAGAAGAGGAGGTCAGACAAACAGGAGGCAGCTGTAGGATCCAGAGCAGGCAAAGGCCGGAACTTCCACTTATATTCAGATGTAGGCCACATGCCCAAGGAAACTCCCTTTCCACTGATTGGCTACTCACAGCAGATCCCATCATGGAGATGATCACATATAAACACTGAGAATCATGGCCCAGCCAAGCTGACACACAATCTTAACCATCCCTGGCAACATCTATGTGACTATGTAACAAAGGAAACTCTCAAATCATAGAGATGGTCTTTTTAGGGGGGATGAGCCCTTTGGGCCCAGTGGCTGGTATCAGCATGCTCTTACATTGAGCTAACTCAGGCCTGGTGACCCGGTTTTGGGGTACACTATCAAAACAAGTTGCCATCCAGTCAACTCTGACTCATGACGATCCCATGTGCGTCAAAGTAGAACATTACTCCATTGGGTTTTCAGCTGCTTATTTTTCGAAGTAGATCACTAGGCATTTGTTCTGAGGTGCCTGTGGGTAGACTTTAATGTCCAACCTTTTGGTTAACAGCGAAGGGGATTAACTGTTCGTACCACCGAGGGACTCCTACACTATCAAAAGGCATGGAATAAATGTGCCTCCAGGGCCATCTGGATTTGTCTCTTGGCAGGAATGTAGGTAGACATTGAGAAACTAGAACCAGCTCTAGACAAAGAACCAGGTCTCTCTGTCCCTCATCTCTGCTACTCTTTGTGAACCTACTCTGTAACAATGTATCTTCTACATCTCCCTCCACACAGTGAAAAATACAGCTCCCAACAGCTCTCAAGGTCTTGCCACCTAGTGAAAGACTGAATCTACTACAGATATCTGAAAAAATTAATTAATTAATAGGCCCAGGATAGCATCTCTTGATCCAATAAACTGTGGTCAGAGAAAAGTGTCATATCAAATGTGTATGGCATCCATTACACATCTTTGGATGGCTACTAGGCAAAAAAATCCAATATGCATCCACTATAGAATTTTCCAGTGGTAGTAAATTTTTTGGAGTCCCTGAGAGTAAAGTTAACACACTCAGCTGCTAACCAAAAGGTAAGTCCACCCAGAGATGCCTTGGAAGAAAGGCCTGGCAATCTGCTTCCTACAAATTAGTCACTAAAAACCCTATGGGGCACAGTTCTATTCTTACATACACGAAGTTGTCATGAGTCAGAATCTACTCAACAGCACCTGGTACTGGAGTAATTGTTAGAATCCGGGTTTGAGCTTCAATCAGATAACTCTATGGTCTTCACCAATATGTTACAAAGAGAAATGAATGGCAGCAACTAATTTGTCTCCACTGAACTATTTATAACCCCTTTCAGGTCTTTCTGAATCAACGGTCACAAAAGATTCTATCATATGAATGTGTCATTGTTCCGTATTTGGAAATTTAGGATGCTCCCATTTTTTGATAACACTGCAGAGCCCTGGTGGCATAGTGGTTAAGAACTCAGCTGCTAACCAAAAAGTTGGCAGTTTGAATCCTCCAGCTGCTTCCTGGAAACTTTATGGGGCAATTTTACTCTGTCTTACAGGGTTGCTATGAGTCAGAATTGACTAGACAGTGACCGGTTTGGTTTTTTTGGTTACCAGTAGATGTTATGAATATTTTTGTGGATAAATGTTTGGAGAAAATGCCAACTTGAACATGCATTTCAGCTCCCTCCTCTCCCAACACCCGTTCAACCAGCTCTCCTGGCAGAAGGACAGGCAAGCTGAGCCTTGGGAGCCATCGTCTCTGCAGAGACCACTGAAGAGGTAAAGAGGCACAAGACACATTTATGTCACGTACAGAAGGAGCCGGGGGCTGGCAGCAGGGGGGCTTAGGGCCAGGTACTGAGGTTTGGGGTTGTAGATCACATAAGGATTCTAAACCTTCTAAAATCTGAGCTTGATGATCTGATCAAGCTTTTTGATTGTCTCACTTGGGGTAAGAGTGAGTCTATTTTGTGTGGGGGGAAAAAGTGAATAGAATGTTTGTTGAACAAAAGACAGACTAGGGTGGTCATTAGTAACATTCCCTAAATATTTCTGTTTCTCCCTATCTAGGTACATAATACAATTGCATTCCTCTGGCTCCTTTGTGGTTGAGTAGGGTCATGTGACTCATTCTGGCCAACAAGTTGTGAAAAGAAGTGGTGTGATACTTCCAGGCCAGAACTCTTCATCAGCAATACAAGACCCTCCAGAGCTCTCTTTTCCCCTGGATTGGTGATCAGTAATTCCTACAACAATGGCTGAGTAACAAATAAGAATAGAACCCCCTGCTCACTCATGAAACACAGGGAGCATGAACAAGAAATAAATCTTTATTGTTTTAAGCCACTGAGACTTGGCAGTTGTTGTTACCACAGTATCATCTAGGGTACCCTGACTGATACCACCTCCTTCTTTTTTGTTCCATAAACTCCTTCCCAGGCCTTGTCAGAATGAAGCTAGCAAGATTTCATGTGCTTCTGCCCTGAATTACTATTTATTTCTTTTGCCTGTGGTTTTTCTCATTATAATGCTATTACCCCATGGTGTGGGTCCCAGGAGTGGTACATGTGCAATTGCAACATTTACACCTCTCTCACTGCTACTCAGTTTATCTCTCACTGGATCTTGGATCACCTTACTCTTGCTGTGGAAAGAATGTAATCACTGAGCAGTTTCCCTGTCATTATAGTCTATCAACCTATCCATTATCAGCTATCCTTTTATCTACTTATGTATCCTTTTATCTATCTATCATCTATCTATCTATCTACCTATTTATCTATCATCTATCTATTATCTAACCATCTGTCTGTCTGTCTATCTATCTATCTATCATCTATCATCTACCTACCTACCCATCCATCCATCCATCCATCCATCCATCCATCCATCCATCCATCCATCCATCCATCCAACAAACCATCTATCCATCCATCTGTCTTCTCTATCATCTGTCTTTTGTAAGCCACCTTGTACAAATTCTCCAGGGAGACTGTGGGGAGTGTGTTGGAGGCATATCTGAGAGAGGGCCTATGCTGGCAGTGGCACAACCATGGGTCTCCTATCAAGGTTGAGGAGTAAGTCGTGTCCTTACCCAGTTTGGGAAAGAGTGTAGCAGAGGTCACCAAGAAGTATTTGAGGATACCTGGGAGCTGGTAGGCAGTGCTGTATTCGGGACTAAGGCTCTCCCTACAGTAGCCCTGGGGGCATCCAAGAGACCAAACTGTTTCCCCAGGATCAGGAGGAGGACTGGCACAGATCATGACAATATGGCTCTCTCATAAGCAGCAGCTGCTACTATAGGGGAGCTGGGGACACCTTGGCTGTCTCGTTGCTTTTTTAGCTCTACTCTCGAACTACAAGGCTTTGGGCGGCAACCGCAGCAGGTTGAGGCTGGCCCTGTTAAAGACTACACCCCCTTCAATTTATTTGCAGTGTCCATGTACATGAAATCTCCATTTGAAAGACAAACAGAAAGAAAGAAAAAAAAATTCCTGTCTACAACAAACCAGCCTCTAGTAATTTCTATGTTTTTTTAAAAATGCATCATTTGAGTCTGGACAAAATTTCAGTAAAATACGTGTTTATGTTTAGAAGAAATATATCCACAAAGGAGAGAGGTAGGTCAGTATTGTTGTACTTTGACCCTTAATCTTATGAAGATCCAAGTAAGGTAATATCAATTTGAATATTCTTTAGCATATTCTTTTTTGAAGGAAAAAATGAACATGTGTTGCCAGTTCTAAGGCTATCTTTGAAGTTGGCAATTTTTTCCTTTTCAAATACTGTTTCAAGATTATAATTTTAAAAAAAATTATTTCCTGGCCTTCTCAAAAAAAAAAAAGATTACAACAGGACGAAGTTTCTATTTTAAAACTGTATTATATCTATAGATGTATGGGTCTACCTTTTTTCCAAATAATTTAGTTTAATTTTAAACCATAAGAGACCAGTTTGAGGTTTTATCCTAAAGACCCCAAAAAATGTATTTAGAGTTCACAACTGCACAGTGATTTTTTTTTTTTGTAAAAGGAAAATATATTATTGAATTTTAGAGCTAGAAGAGAAATCTAATTCTACTCTCTTATTTTACAAAGAAAGAAATACTGACTCACAAAGCTACTAGAGCCTGAATCAATAGTTCCCTTCCAAATTGTTGGCTCATCATATTTACCAGAATGATAAATCTGAGAATTATTATTTTTTATTTCTCTATTCTCAAGATCATTTATTTCAAGTTCTAGACCAGAAAAAAACTACAATGTGGTATTATTTTTCTGACCATCTTAATTATTATTCTTAAAATGACTGGTTGTTGCCTTCCTTTAGGTATGAACCCTCATTAAAACTCAAAGCAAAAGAATCACCAAGTAACTCAAACCCTAATGGCTTGCTCAAAGATTGCGTTCTTATTTCACATTGTAATTTGTTTTTTAAGAGTTTGTGTTTTTAATATTTATAGTATTGGGTGAGTTTTATTTTAAAAAAAACAATTACTTTGAAATTGTGGCATCATAAAATAGGAATTAAATGCATAAGTGTATCTACTCAGCTTCTGCCTTTTTCTAAGTGGTAATTTCCTCATGTTCCCAGTCTCTATAGTAATGTGCAGAATTTAGGAGTTCAATAAACATCAAAAATACTTGCATTAATAGTCCCAAGTATAATGTTATGTCCATTATATAGTATTAATGAGTCCAGTCATTTTCACCAGTGAGGTCCAATCCACCATCATCCTCACCTGAACTACTGCACTAGCCTGCTTAGTGGTTGCCCTACTTCTTCCCTTGTTCCTTATGGCATCTTTCCAATGGAGTAGACAGAGTAATCCTGTTAGATCATGCATTAGGTCATATCACTCCTTGGCTCAAAATCTTCCAGTGGCTTCCCATTTCCTTCAGAGGAACCAAAAGTTAAGGCCTTACAACAGCCCATAAACCCTACATTAACAGACCCCTCACTATCTCTTTACCTCATTTCCTACTATTCTCTCCATCTCACTTGATCTTATTCCTGTTCCTCTAACATACCAGGCATCCTCTTACATCAGGGTTTTTCCTTCTGCTGTTCCCTCTACCTGAAATGTTCTTCTCTAGATATGAACATACCTTATATTCTCACCACCTTCAAATCCATGCTTAAATATCATCACCTTAAAAACGACTTCCCTGAAGATTCTTTAAAATTGTATCTTATCTACTCTTCCCCACTTTTATTTTTCTCCATAGCAATTGTCACCCTCTAATATATATTTTGTTTATCATCTGTCTCCCCTCACCAGAAAGTAAGTCCCATAGTGCAAGGATATTTATCAACTTGTTCATTGTCGTATTCCTAGTGTCTATAACAGTGTTTTTCACATAGTAACTGTTCAATAAATATTGTCAAATGAATTAATCTTAAGTGTTTTATAAAATAACTATTAAAATTAGTGAAGATATCAAAAAATAAAAACCATAAGGCAAGAACCAATTACTATGAAAAGAATAGAAAAATTTTAAATCAAACAGACGTCTTATAAATGAAAACTATCGTTGAAGCTAAAAACTTAATGGCTAGGTGAAATAGCCAGTTAGACACTGCTAGAAAGAAAATTAGAAGACTGGAATATAGCTAAGAAGAAATTACTCAGAAAGCAGCACAGATAGAATATGGAGAAGCTAAGAAACATGGAGTGATGAGAAGGCCTAAAAAAATGTCTAGAGGCATTTCTGAAATACAAGATAAGGGGAAAGTGAGACGTAGAAGAGAAATTCAAAAGTGATAATTGCTAATTTTTGCCCAAATTGATGAAGAATAAGAATCAGTGAATCCCAAAGAAAATATGTCTATATAAAGAAAAAGAAAAACGCTGAAACAAAAACTGCAGAACACCAACAATAAATATGAGATTAAAAAAAAAAAAAAAAGAAAAACACCCAGATTACTTATAAAGAAACAACCATTAAGTTAGCACAGATAACTGTTCCCTTTAGTTTATCCTCCCTCCTACTTAGATCGGGTAGTTTAAAAAAAAAAAAGGAAATATAATTCAAGAAGAAATATTAAAAGAAAAAGCACTGTACATGAAAGGACTTCATCCACAAAGTGAAGAGACAAAATGGGAGAAAAAATTTGGGAAAAATAAACAAGCAGCCTTCGATTGATGACAGGGTTCCGTTCCAATGACTTTGTAGTCAGTTCTAACATAGGTCTAATATTTCATTTTTTTAGTTTTCATTATTATTACTTTTTATCATCAGTATCTTTGTAAATAATAAAATTGAACACCTGCAGGTGAACATCTGAGATGCCTGCAACATTGTACATAGTACACGTTACTAACAATAAGATGTACCATAAAAAAAAAAGTAGACAGCTCTAAGTGTGGTTCGTTGTAACCCAAATACATCATAAGTTGGGGAACATGTGTATCAGATAAGGGTTTAATATTCAGAACCTATAAAGAACTCCTAAAATTTACCAAGAAAAAAATGAACAATCCAGTCAAAAACCGGTAAAGGAGCTAAATAGACATTTCACCAAAAAGGATATACAAATGTCCAATAAGCACATAAAAAGATGCTCAGTATTCGATTCTGACTCATGGTGATCCCATGTGTTACAGAGTAGAACTGCTCCATTGCATTTTCTTGGCTGTAATCTTTATGAAATCAGATTGCCAAGTCTTTCTTCCACAGCAGCGCCGGGTGGGTCCAAACCACCAATCTCCAGGGTAGTCGGCCAGTGTAAACCTTTTACACCACCCAGGTTCTCATCTAGCGGAAGCTACACTTTAAAGTCATTGTCACGTTAAAGAAGTCAATCCAGGGAACAGCATCTTTTGGTTTCCTAAACTGTTCTTTCTATTTCTTTATTTTTGTTTTCCCTTTTAAGTATTGTTAAATTCACATAAGTTTAAGGTACAAATGATGCAGCTGTCTTATAGTTGCTTAGAAAAGACTCATGAATGTAATCATATGCAACACAAATAAATTTATTTATTTACCCTTATGTAAAACTGTGTTATGAAAAAACATGGAAAAGTTTGCAAACCGTGAATGAAATGTAAGACCAGGATCTGTTGAATCACAAAGTTTCATTCCACACTTGATTGATTTATTAAAGGTTCAACTTTCATAAGATATAGCATCCCCACTGTCAGATGCAGTCAGTGGGAGCACGTAAGAGACACTTAAAAAATATTACTCTGTGATTAAGTCTGGTTTGTACAAACTGAGTAATTTAAAAGCTTCACGAGTCACACTTCGGCCAAAACGTCTTGCTCCATATTTCTGTATATTTAAGGCCTGGCATTTACAAGAGTAGTGAAGCTAGGAACGTTCTCAATATTTCTCGAAATTCTTTTTGCAAGACCAGGATTTGGGACTATCCAATTACGTCTGTGATGTGGTTGTGTACAGGCCTTCCAAGTACACAACTGACACCCCTTTGGGCATCAGCTAAGGCTTCTGAGTAAAAAAAGCTTTCAAAATGGAAGTCCCTGGGTATTAACATGCTTAGCTGCTAACTGAAAAAGGCTGGAATTTTGAGACAACCCAGAGGTGCTTTGGAAGAAGGGCCCAGCAATTTACTTCTGAAAAATCTGCCATTGAAAGCTCTATGAAGCACAGTTTTACTGTGACACACATGGTGGCACCATGAGTCAGAGTCAACTAGATGGTAACTGGTTTCTCTGAGGAAACAAACTAAAAGCAAAAAAAGAAAAAAAAAAAAGCCCATTGCCATCAAGTCCATTCTGACTCATAGCAACTCTATAAGACAGAGTAGAACTGCCCCAAAGGGTTTTCAAGAAGCAGCTGGTGATGTCAAATTGCCAACATTTTGGTTAGCAACCAAGCTCTTAAGCCACTTCACCGCCTAAATGCTGTCATTACTGTATTTTTGGGTTAAGCGAAGCGTTCTCTAAATTTGACTCACCAGGGTTAACAATGTTAATACCAGAGAAGAAAAAAATCATGAGTACAGTGTTGTTTTACCACCACTGTAATACATGCCCAAATCTGTGGGGAGAACCCTCATCATACATGTATTATTTAACTCTTCTGTTTTAGTGAGAAAATAATTGTAGTATAGCTGTATAAAAAGCATTTTTTTTTTTTTGAAGATGCACTATGTTGTAGAAGGTTGAAGTCATCCTTAAATGACTCTGAAAATCAAGTCTCTTATACTAAGATATGTATAGATTATCGGGTTGGATGTGTATTGATCCCAAGACAAAAACTGGTATTTGTACTTTAAAAAATAATTAGATATTAGAAAACTTTGACTCTTTCTTCCAAAAAGAAACATTTTAAAAGTCTGATAAATCAGACATTTAATTGTAATCTGAATAATAGATATTAGTGGGAAAAAAAAACTGTTTTTTGTTTTTAGTAAAACTTATAGACAGAGGAGATTTCACATTCAGCCAGTGAAATTAACTAATATCACTCAGTTATTTAAGAATTTCTTGTGGTGGAATCAGTCCTAATATGAAGGCTTGGGTTCTCACCCAGGTTCCTAGGTGGTGTGAACAGTTTGTACTTGACTACTAACCTGAAAGTTGGCCGTTCTAATCCACCCAGTGGTGCCATAAAGGAAAGGCCCGTCAAATTGTTTCCATAAAGATTACAGCCCAGAAGACTCTATGCATTAGTTCTACTCTGAAACACATAGGCTGCCATGAGTCTCAATCAACTTGACAGCAATGGGTTTGGGTTTTTGGTTCTAATGCTAACTGATACTATAAGCTTTGTGGCCTTGGATACATTACTCAACCTCCTTGTTCTTCTATTTCCACATTAATGTGAGAAAGATAGATTCAATTTTCTGTAAAGTTCTATCTTGATATAAAATAATTCTCAGAGAAGCTGTCAGTATTATTATGTGGCAGTTGAACTGGTGTACAATATTTTAAAACAGTATTTTGGGACCCCTGCTTCTGATGGATTTACCCTCCTTCTTGTAAAAACCAAAATATGGATGGAAGATACGGAACAGTAGTTTTCCAGACACTGGACATTAGATGAATATTGGTGATTCCCAAAAAATGAAAAGCAAATTAGGTGAACTCTCATTTTGATCTAGGTTACTGCCTTGAGAGAGATTCCAGGCCACAGTGTAGGAAGGGAGAATCCAGGTGGAGCCCAGTGGAGTCACTGAGTTGAGAGGAGGTGAGAGTCCAAGGAGACCAAGCAGCTAGAGTTTACACGACAGAATACCAGAGAGGAGAGAACCAGCTGTACAGAAGGTGAACACCAGCCATCTACAGAGGGTCTCCCTGGAGTATTCAGCTGAGTATTCATTAACATGTGTATGTAAGGGAATTACTCACAACTGGGAAAAGAAGTAGCCAAATGATTAGAGGTAACAGTGCCCAGTGCTCACACATGGCTGGGAATAGTGTCTGATCCCAATAACTAGGATGGAAAACCTCATAATTCACCGGGGGCTTGAATACAGTGTCTAGAAGGGTTTTGCCTCAATCGTGGAAGATATTTAGCCCTATACTGAGGACTGCTTAACAGATTTTAAAAGTAAGACTATCAAAAGAATCAAAAGATATAACTTCACTGCATTCATGAACAAAGCTCAAGAATATTTAAAGGAATACAAAAATATTCTTCAGCCAATAAGGTGAAAGTCACAATGTTGGCCATAAAATCAAAGATTACCAGGCCTGCAAAAGATCAAGAAAATGCAAATCATAATTAGGAGAAAATTTAATCAAAAGTGACACAGAATTTATACAGATATTAGAATTAGCAGACTAAAAACATTAAAAGTCCTACTCAAAAACTTAAGTAAAAACATGGAAGATATTAAAAAGAAAGACCTAAATCAAATTTCTGGAAATAAAAGCAACAATATGAGAGGTGAAAACTACATGAGAAGGGATTAGCAACATATTGGACATTCCAGAAGAAAAAGTTAGTGAACTGGAGGACCTAACAATAGAAATTAGATGAAATAGAGAAGAGAATGATAATATTTTTTAAAATAGGATAGAGTATCGGGATGCTGTGGAACAACTTCAAACAGCTTAATAATGTAAGAGTAATTTAAGTCTCTTGGTTGGAATAGGGACACGTTTGAAAAATTACTGGCTGAAAAATTTCAAAATTTATTGAAAATTATAAACACATATATCTAAGGAGCTCAATAAGTCCCAATCATAAAAAAAGAAAACTACACTAAGGAACATCAGAATCCAATTGCTAAAAAAAAAAAATTGTAAAAGCAGCCAGAGATAAAAGACTTTTTTACATGTTGTTGTGTTGTTTGTTGTTGTCTAGTCAGCTCTAACTCCTGGCGACATTATGTACAACAGAATGAAACATTATCTGCCATCCTCACAATCATTTTATGCTTGAGATCACTGATGTAGCTGCCGTGTCAATCCGTATCATGTAGGGTTTTGTTTTTTTTTTTCATTTTTGCTGACACTCTACATTAAGGAACCCAGCAGAATTCTCATCAGAAATAATATAAGCAAGAAGAGAGTAGAGCATCACCTTTAAAAAAAACTGCAAGAAAAAAAAAACTGTCAACGCAGAAGCTATAATCAGCAAGAATGACTTTCAACAACAAAGGAAAGAGAAGGGGTGGCGCCAAGACTACAGAATAGACAGGCACTTCCATCAAGCCCTCTTTACAAAAAAGACTGGAAAAAAAAAGTGAAATGAGTATATTTCTGAAAAGCTGGGAGCCCTGAGCATCAAAGGCAAGCTTAGACAATGAACTGAGGGGCAGGGGGAGGAAGAGGCCGTTCAGAAGTGGAGACGAGTTACCTGACCTGAATCACAGGGAGCCCTCAGGCACTATTCCCTGAGTGGCAGCGATGGTGGCTGCAGCGGGCTGGTACAAGCGTTCAGCCACAGTTTCCTCAGGGAGAAGCAGCCAGCCACACAGCTCACTCACACCTCTAAAACCTGGAGAGAATAGCGCTCTCGGCAAAAGCCAAGTACTTGCGTATATTTTACCGCGCCCCTGCCACCCCCAAGCTGGCTTCAGCAGCTGAATCCCTGGGCCTGAGATAGACCCTGGTGAGCACCTAGAGCCATCATCCCAGCCTTGGGGAAGGAAAAAATTTGCAACTGGCAGGGGGGGGAGAGAATAACTTGCTAGCTCCATTAACCAGGGGAGCTCAGGAAAGAAGTGGCTCCTGTCCAGGCATACACTGTCTGTGGACCTTGAGCATCTTTCCCTTCTGCATGCACCTGTGTGGGCCTATTTCAGGAGAATAGGCCCTTTTTGGCAAACTCTAACCATTTCAGCTGTGCAGTGGAGAGGTGGATGTTTGATGTTTGACATTGCTTTGCCTATTAAACAAGGTCCTCACCTACCCACATGAGGGACCTTAGGACTAGTAGCTCCACTCAGGTCACCCAGCCACCCGCAACAGGGGTCCAAAGATAACTGGTACCTCCCAGTCCTTACAACCAAAAACTTTGGGTGCCCATGATCCCTCTGCAGAACCCATCCACCAGCATGCTCTAGGGAATAGAGACATGTTTTCTTCAGAGGCACTTGGGGGGTCAGTTCTCAGACCCCTGCCTTGTTCAGAGCGTGACCCTCTGCTACAGTCAGATACCAGTATATACACCAATCACCCCTGCCCCTCTAGGACTGTAGGACAGAGCCTGTACCACACACTTGATATCAGCTACCTGGAAACCTGAGCTGAATTCATATAAGAAAACTGAATGGACTCCTAGACTGATATACCTGATAACAGCTCTAGACAGCTGGGGACAGGACACCAGAGCTCCAAAGGCAAAAATAATCAAGCTAGCTCACTCATGCAACCCATAGGGGTATAAAAAAACAAAACTAAGCAAGCAGCTACGATACATTAAGCAAGCATAAACTAATAAAATAACTTATAGATGGCTCAGAGATAAGAGTCAATATCAAGTCACATAAAGAAACAGACCATGATCACCGCAACAGGCTCTCAAAACAAAGAATCCAGGGATCTTCTAGATGAGAGTACATCCCTGGAATTACTAGATGCAGAATACAAAAGTTTAATATACAGAACCCTTCAAGATATCAGGAAGGAAATGAGGCAATGTGCAGAACAAGCCAAGGAACACACAGATAAAGCAACTGAAGAACTTAGAAAGATTATTCAGGAACATAATGAAAAGTTTAATAAGCTTGAAAAATCCATAGACAGACAGCAATCAGAAATTCAGAAGATTTACAACAAAATTACAGAATTAGATAACTCAGTAGAAAGTCAGAGGAGCAGAACTGAGCAAGTAGAAGCTAGAATTTCTGAACTCAAAGATAAATCATGTAGCACTAATATATTTGAAAAAAAAAATCAGATAAAAGAATTTTAAAAAATGAAGAAACCTTAAGAATCACGTGGGACTCTATCAAGAGAAATAACCTATGAGTGATTGGAGTGCCAGAACAGGGAGGGATAACCGAAAATACAGAGAAAATTGTTGAAGATTTGTTGGCAGAAAACTTCCCTGATATTGTGAAAGATGAGAAGATATCTATCCAAGATGCTCATCAAACTCCACATAAGACAGATCTTAAAAACAGGTCACCAAGACATATTATAATCAAGCTTGTCAAAACCAAAGATAAAGAGAGAATTATAAGAGCAGCAAGGGATAAACGAAAAGTCGCCTACAAAGGAGAGCCAATAAGAATAAGCTCGGACTACTCAGCAGAAACCGTGCAGGCAAGAAGACAATGGGATGACATATTTTAAAAATTGAAGGAAAAAAATTGCCTGCCAAGAATCACATATCCAGCAAAACGGTCTCTTAGATATGAAGGTGAAATTCAGACATTTCCAGATAAACACAAGTTGAGGGAATTCATAAAAACCAAACCAAAACTACAAGAAACACTAAAGGGAGTTCTTTGGTTAGAAATCAATAATATCAGGTATCAACCCAACACTAGAACTCTAGGCAGAGCAATCAGAAGTCAACCCAGACAGGGAAATCCAAAAAAACAAAGCAAGATTATAAAAAAAAAAAAAAAGCCCAAAACAGAGTAACAATATTGAAATTATATAAAAGAAGAAAACATTAAAATAATACACAGGGACTAAGAAATGTAATCATACACCTTCCATATGGAGAAGAAAACAAGGCGATACAAAGAAATAAAAGTTAGTTTTAAATATAGAAAAATAGGGGTAAATAATAAGGTAACTGCAAAGGAGAAAAACTATCCTACTCACTAAAATAAAATACGAGGAAAAATACAGACTCAGCGGAAACAAAATCAACAACAACAAATATGAGGAAAGGACAATATATAAAGAAAATCTACTCAGCACATAAAATCAAGTGGGAAAAAGAACTGCCAACACACAAAAAAAGACATCAAAATGATAGCATTAAATACATACCTATCCATAATTACCCTAAATGTAAATGGACTAAATGCACGAATAAAGACACAGAGAGTGGCAGAATGGATTGAAAAACAAGATCCGTCCATATGCTGCCTACAAGAGACACACCTTAGACTTAGAGACACAAACAAACTAAAATTCAAAGAATGGAAAAAAATATATAAGCAAACAACAATCAAAAAAGAGCAGGAGTGACAATATTAATTTCTGACAAAATAGACTTTAAAGTTAAATCCATCAGAAAGGATAAGGAAGGACACCGTATAATGATTAAAGGGACAATACACCAAGAAGATATAACCATATTAAATATTTATGCACCCAATGACAGGGCTGCAGGATACATAAAACAAACTATCACATTGAAAAGTAAGATAGACAACTCCACAATAATACTAGGAGACTTCAACACACCTATTTCGGTGAAGGACAGGACATCCAGAAAGAAGCTCAATAAACACATGGAAGATCTAAATGCCACAATCAACCAACTTGACCTTGTAGACATATACAGAACATTCCACCCAACAGCAACCAAGTATACTTTCTTTTCTAGTGCACATGGAACATTCTCTAGAATAGACCACATATCAGGTCATAAAGCAAGCCTCAGCAGAATCCATAACACTGAAATATTACAAAGCATACTCTCTGACCATAAGGCCATAAAACTGGAAATCAATAACGGGAAAAGAAATCAAACACTTGGAAACTGAACAAAACCCTGCTCAAAAAAGACTGGGTTATAGAAGACATTAAGGATGGAATAAAGAAATTCATAGAATCCAATGAGAACGAAAACACTTCCTATCAGAACCTTTGGGACACAGCAAAAGCGGTGCTCAGAGGCCAATTTATATCAATAAATGCACACATCCAAAAAGAAGAAAGGGCCAAAATCGAAGAATTATCCCTACAATTTGAACAAACAGAAAGAGAGCAACAAAAGAAACCCACAGGCACCAGAAGAAAACAAATAATAAAAATTAGAGCTGAACTAAATGAAATAGAAAACAGAAAAACAATTGAAAGAATTCACAAGACAAAAAGCTGGTTTTTTGAAAAAATCAACAAAATTGATAAATCACTCTCTGAACTGACAAAAAAATCACAGGAGAGGAAGCAAATAACCTGAAAAAGAAATGAGATGGGTGATATTACAACAGACCCAACTGAAATTAAAAGAATCATTTCAGATTACTATGAAAAACTATACTCAAACAGATTTGAAAACCTAGAAGAAATGGATGAACTCTAGAAAAACACTACCTACCTAAACTAACAGAAACAGAGGTAGAACAACTAAATAAACCCATAACAAAAGCGATGAAAAGGTGATCAAAAAACTCCCCCCTCAAAAAAGCCCTGGTCCGAACGGTTTCACTGCAGACTTCTACCAAACTTTCCCAGAAGATTTAACACCACTACTACTAAAGGTATTTCAGAGCATAGAAAAGGACGGAATACTACCAAACTCGTTCTATGAAGCCACCATATCCCTGATACCAAAACCAGGTAAGGACACCACATGAAAAGAAAATTATAGACCTATATCCCTCATGAATGTAGATGCAAAAATTCTCAACAAAATTCTAGCCAATAGAATTCAACAGCATATCAAAAAAATAATTCACCATGACCAAGTGGGATTCATACCAGGTATGCAGGGATGGTTCAACATTAGAAAAACAATTAATGTAATCCACCACATAAATAAAACAAAAGACAAGAATCACATGATTTTATCAATTGATGCAGAAAAGACATTTGACAAAGTTCAACACTCATTCATGATAAAAACTCTCAGCAAAATAGGAATAGAAGGAAAATTTCTCAACATAATAAAGGGCATTTATACAAAGCCAACATCACCCTAAATGGAGAGAGCCTGAAAACATTCCCATTGAGAGCGGGAACCAGACAAGGATGCCCTTTATCACCACTCTAATTCAACATTTTGCTGGAGGTCCTAACCAGAGCAATTAGGCTACATAAAGAAAAAAAGGACATCCAGATTGGCAAGGAAGAAGTCAAAGTATCTCTATTTGCAGATGACATGATCTTATACACAGAAAACCCTAAGGAATCCTCCAGAAAACTACTGAAACTAATGGAAGAGTTCAGCAGCGTATCGGGATACAAGATAAACATTCAAAAATCAGTTGTATTCCTCTACACCAACAAAAAGAACATCGAGGAGGAAATCACCAAATCAATGCCATTTACAGTAGCCCCCAAGAAGATAAAATACTGACGAATAAATCTTACCAGAGATGTGAAAGACTTATACAAAGAAAACTACAGTACACTTCTGCAAGAGACCAAAAGAGACTTACGTAAGTGGAAGAACATACCTTGCTCATAGATAGGAAGATTTAACATTATAAAAATGTCTATTCTACCAAAAGCAATCTATACATTTAATGCAATTCCGATCCAAATCCCAACGACATTCTTCAATGAGATGGAGAAACAAATCACCAACTTCATATGGAAGGGAAAGAGGCCCCAGAAAAATAAGGCATTACTGAAAAAGAAGAACAAAGTGGTAGGCCTTACTTTACCTGATTTTAGAACCTATTATACTGTCGCAGTAGTCAAAACAGCCTGGTACTGGTACAACAACAGATACCTGGACCAATGGAACAGAATTGAGAATCCAGACATAAACCCACCCACATAGGAGCAGTTGATATTTGACAAAGGTCCCAAAACAGTTAAATGGGGAAAAGACAGTCTTTTGAACAAATGGTGCTGACATAACTGGATACGCATCTGGAAAAAAAATGAAACAAGACCCATACCTCACTCCATGCTCAAAAACTTACTCAAAAGGATCAAAGTCTTAAATATAAAATCTAAAATGATAAAGATCATGGAAGAAAAAATAGGGACAACATTAGGAGCCCTAATACATGGCATAAACAGTATACAAAACATTATAAAGAATGTAGAAGAAAAACTAGGTAACTGGGAGCTCCTAAAAATCAAAGACCTGTGTTCATCTAAAGACTTCACCAAAAGTGTAAAAAGACTACCTACAGACTGGGAAAATGTTTTTAGCTATGACATTTCTGATCAGCACCTGATCTCTAAAACCTACATGATACTTCAAAAACTCAACTGCAAAAAGACAGATAACCCAATTAAAAAATGGGCAAAAGACATGAATAGACACTTCACTAAAGAAGACATTCAGGTAGCTAACAGATATATGAGGAAATGTTCACGGTCATTAGCCATTAGAGAAATGCAGATCAAAACTACGATGAGATTTCATCTCACTCCAACAGGGCTGGCATTATTCCAAAAAACACAAAATAATATTGGAGAGGCTGTGGAGAGATTGGAACACTTACACACCGCTGGTGGGAATGTCAAATGGTGCAACCACTTTGAAAATCGATTTAGTGCTTCCTTAAAAAACTAGAAATAGAACTACCATACGATCCAGCAATCCCACTCCTCGAAATATATCCTAGAGAAATAAGAGCCTTTACAGGAACAGATATATGGACACCCATGTTTATTGCAGCACTGTTTACAATAGCAAAAACATGGAAGCAACCAAGGTGCCCATCGATGGCTGAATGGATAAATAAATTACGGTATAGTCACAAAATGGAATACTATGCATCGATAAAGAACAGTGAGGAATCTGTGAAACATTTCATAACATGGAAGAATCTGCAAGGCATTATGCTGAGTGAAATTAGTTGCAAAAGGACAAATATTGTATAAGAGCACTATTATAAGAACTTGAGAAATAGTTTAAACTGAGAAGAAAATATTCTTTTGTGGTTACGAGAGGGGGGAGGGAGGGGGTTAGGAG
Source organism: Loxodonta africana (assembly GCF_030014295.1). Classification (NCBI taxonomy): domain Eukaryota; kingdom Metazoa; phylum Chordata; class Mammalia; order Proboscidea; family Elephantidae; genus Loxodonta; species Loxodonta africana. The sequence goes on from NC_087358.1 coordinate 68,099,649, forward strand.
AGGGGCATTCACAAATTAGATAGTAGATAAGAACTACTTTAGGTGAAGGGAAAGACAGCTCACAATATAGGGGAGGTCAGCACAATTGGACTAAACCAAAATCAAGGAAGTTTCCTGAATAAACTGAATGCTTCGAAGGCCAGCATAGCAGGGGCAGGGGTCTGGGGACCATGGTTTCAGGAGACATCTAAGTCAACTGGCATAATAAAATCTGTTAACAAAACATTCTTCATCCCACTTTGAAGAGTGGTGTCTGGGGTGTTAAACGCTAGCAAGCAGCCATCTAAGATTCTTCAATTGGTCTTAACCCACCTGGATTAAAGAGAACGAAGAACACCAAAGACACAAGGTAATTACGAGCCCAAAAGACAGAAAGGGCCACATGAACCAGTGACTACATCATCCTGAGACCAGAAGAACTAGACGGTGCCCGGCTACAACCGATGACTGGCCTGACAGGGAACACAACAGAGAACCCCTGAGGGAGCAGGAGAGCAGTGGGATGCAGACCCCAAATTCTCATAAGACCAGACTTAATGGTCTGACTGAGACTGGAAAGACCCCAGTGGTCATGGCCCCCACACCTTCTGTTGCCCAGGACAAGAACCATTTCCGAAGCCAACTCTTCAGACATGGATTGGACTGGACAATAGGTTGGAGAGGGATGCTGGTGAGGAGTGAGCTTCTTGGATCAGGTGGACACTTGAGACTATGTTGGCATCTCTTGCCTGGAGGGGAGATGAGAGGGTGGAGGGGGGTTGAAGCTGGTGAAAAGGACATGAAAAGAGAGAGTGGAGGGAGAGAGCGGGCTGTCTCATTAGGGAGAGAGTAATTGGGAGTGCGTAGCAAGGTGTATATGGGTTTTTGTGTGAGAGACTGACTTGATTTGTAAATTTTCACTTAAGGTATAATAAAAATTTTTTTTTTAAAAGAGATGGAGTTTCTATCTCAGGTGATGAAAAATGTTGGGAATAGGTAGTGCTGATGGTTGTTTAATGTGGTGAATGTAATTAATACCACTGAATTGTACACTTAAAATGATTAAAATGGCAAATTATTTGTTATACATATATATCCACAATTAAAAAAAAGAAAGAAAACTTTTCACAAAGAAAACTCCATACTCGGACGGTTTTATTGCTAAATTTTTGCAAATATTTAAGGAAGAAATAATACCAGTCCTATGCAAACTCTTCGAGAAAATTGTAGGGTAGAAAATACTGCTCATTCACTCTTCTATGAGACCAGCATTACCTTAATAATGAAACCAGGGAAAGATTACAAAAAAAGAAAACTAGGGACCAATAAAAATTCTAAATATAAGTTTAGCAATTTGAATCCAACAATATATAAAAAGCATAAAACATTGTGACCAAGTGTGGTTTTTCTTAGAAATGAAGGTTGATTTAACATCCAAAAGTCAATTAATATAATACACCATATTAATGACACAATGGATGAGACCAACAAAATTATCTCAAAAAAATGCAAAGGGGAAAAATCATCTGATAAAATACAAAGTCCTTTCATAATAATAATGCTCAACAAACTAGTAATAAAAGGAAAATTCCTCAGGATGATAAAAGGCATCAACCAGAAACCTATAGCTGACATCAAACTTAATAATGCAAGACTGAATGCTTTTCCCAGAAGGTCAGGAACAAGATAAGACTGTCTGCTCTCACTTATCTCCATTCAACACGGTACTCGAGCTCCAGCCACTGCAACCAAAACTCACTGATGAATTAGTAGGGACAAAGAGAATAGAAGGTCCAGAAATATACCCACACATGTATGGACAACTGATTTTCTTCAGAGCCACTTCAGAGGAGAAGGGATAGTCTTTTTAGCACTCTTTTTTTTCTGGAATATTTCAATATCCATATACAAAAAAAAACAAAAAAACTTTTATGCATGCTTTGGACCATATACAAAAATTAATTCAAAATGGTTTGTGGGACTAAATTTAAAACTGAAAACCATAAGACTTCTAGAATAAAACAGGGTAAAAACCTTTGCGGCCCTCAGTGAGGTAAAGATTTCTTAGACATGACACCAAAAGCATATCCATAAAAGAGAAGTCAATAAACTGGACTTCACTGAAATTAAAAGCTCCTGATCTTTGGAAGTCTCTGTTAAGAGGCTAAAAAGACAAGCCACACACTGGGAGAAAATATTTGTGAAGCATAAATCTGATAAAGAATCCATATCTAGGCTATACAAAGAACTTTCAAAACTCAAAAAAAGTAGGCAAAATATGTGAACAGACACTTCACAAAAGAAGATATGTGGATGGAAAATAAGCACATGAAAAGATGCTCACCATCATTAGTCATCCCAAACCAAACATGTTGGTTGAGTCAATTTCCACTCATGACGACCCCATGTGTTACAGAGTAGTACTGCTCCATGGGGTTTCCTTGGCTGTAATCTTAAGCAGATCACCAGGCCTTTTTCTTGGGAGCCACTGGGTGGAGTTGAACCGCCAAACTTTCCGTAAATAGCCCATAGAAAATCATCTTTGCCATCCAGGAATCTTCATTAGTCATTAAAAAAAAAAAAAAACCATTACCTTTGAGTTGATTCCAACTCATAGCAACCCCATAGGACAGAATAAAATTGCCAAGTTTCCAAAGTTTCCAAGGAGCAGCTGGTGGATTGGAACTGCCGACCTTTTGGTTAGCAGCTGAGTTCTTAACCATTGCACCACCAGGGCTCTATTAGGGAAACATAAATTAAAACCACAATGGGATACAACTACACATCTATTTGAATTGCTGAAATTTAAAAGACTGACCATACCAAGTGTTAGGAAGGTTATAGAGGACTCAAATTCTTTTACAGTATATTGCTAATAGGGATGTAAAATGGTATAAAGACTTTGGAAAACATATTGCAAATTTCTTAAAAAGTTAAATATACACCCACCACATGATCCAGCCATTCCACTGTACATATTTACCCAAGACGAAAGAAAATACATGTCTATGCAAAGACTTGTACACAAACGTATTATATATAAAAGCAGGTTTCTTTGTAATAGCCCCAAACAACCCACATGTGCATCAATAAGTAAATGAATTTTGTTTAATATGGTGGTGGTACATTCATGCAATGGAATACTAATCAACAGTAAAAAGGAATAAACTATTGATACACATAATTACATGGATGAATCTCAAGATAATTATGCTGAATTAAAAGCAGATAAAAAGAGTGCATACTATATGATTCCAGTTATATGAAACTTCAGCAGATTCAAACTAATCTACAGTGACAGAAAGCAGATCAGCAGTTCCCTGGGTGGGGGTGACATGAGGAAGGATAGGAGACGCGGATTACACAAGGCCACGAGGAAGCCTTCAGGGGTGATGGATATGTTCACTGTCTTAATTACGATGATGGCTTCACAGGTATATGCTTGCATAAAAACTTCTCCAGTTTTACACTTTAGATATACACAATTTATTTTATGTCAATTATAACTCAATGAAAAAGAGTATTTTGTACAGTAAAATATTTGTGTTTCAAAGTTGAACTATACCTTGAATGGGCTAAATACGCTCTTTCAAAATACACCTCATAGATTCAGAAATAAATGCCCAATTATATCTTTTGTTTAGGGATAACACAGGTAGCATGTTTTAAATACATTGTCCTTGGAAACAACGTTCCAATGTATATTTTGGTTCTTAGAAATCATTGGAAGTTGAATTAATTATTTTTGCTCCTATGGTATTACTTTGGGTACAAGTACTTAAGGAGATCAGTGCTGCGACTCTCAATTAGCTGAAACTATCATCCGTGAATTAATAAGATTGCACATAAAAAAAAAGTTTAATTAAATTACTGACCTCAGGAGCACACTGGGAGTGAGAATTGCAGGGTGGAACTTGCCAACTACACCCTTGAAGGATCAATCTGCCCCTCCTGGAGAAACGATTTATTTTTATTCAGTGGAACCACCCTGGGTTGTTCTGGAAGAATGTCAAGAAGCCATAGAGTGCATTTTTGAAATGAATGAATAAATCTTACAGAATCAACTTGAAGGTCCCTGGATGGTATAAATGGTTAAAGTGCTCGGCTGCTAATCGAAAGGCTGGAGTTGCAAGTTCACCCAAAGGTAGCTTGGAAGTCTACTTCCAAAATATCAGCCACTGAAAACCCTGTGGTGCACAGTTCTGCTATGACACACATGGAGTCACCATGAGTCAGAGTAAATTTGGTTTGGTTTGTGTTTTCGTTACGTCGTAAAACAAATTTGTAGGAAAGACATTCCTTTTTATAGTTTGAATAAAAACCTATTCCAGCAGAGCTGACAGTGCCCAGGACTGTGTAGTCATGTATATCCAAAGGTTTCATTTATTTGTCTCTCCCAGGAAAAAGCAGATGGGTTAAAGGAGAGACAGCCTGGCACAGAAGAGAAAACACTGGCCTAGGAGTCAGAGCACTTGTACAAGGTGTAGGGTCTTGGGAAGATCACATATTCCACTGAAGCCTTGGTTTTCCCATCTGAAAAATAGAAATAATGGTAACTGCCCTGCATGCAACACAAGAAAGTTTTCAAATGAAACAACTGAAATAGGAATGTGTAAAAGTGCTGACAAATTTAAGACAGCTAGAGAGACCCTTAGTTCATTTATTCATTCATTATACTTTAAAATGCAATTTTGGGGAGATGGACTATATTTCTGTATTTTTTAGGCTATATCTTCAGCGCCTGGTATAACACATTGAATAATGATTATAGTATCTTACACTTGAACACATATATAATGCTTTAGGCATTTTTCCAAGTATATATATATTAATGTAATCACCTCAACCACACGATGAGGTAGATGCTATTATTAACCCCATTTTGGGAATGAGAAAACTGAGGCACAGAGGGCTTAAGAACTGGTTAATGAATAAATATTTGGAGGACCTGCTAGGTGGCAAGCACAGTGCCAGACAGCGGGGACGTCAAGGTGGCACATTAACTAACTTTGAGAAGATTTCTATGCCAGTGGTCTCTGCTCTCAGAGATTTAAAAGCCAAGTGCTTTTTTGGTGACGGGAAATTTAGCAGTGATTATGAGTGGTAGTTGCACAGCATGAGTAATGTAATTTATATCACTAAATTGTACACCTAAAAAATGTTGAATTGTCAAATGTTATGTTATATATATTTTATAGCAATATTTTTTCTTTTTTAGTTGTATTGTAGATGAGGGTTTACAGAGCAAATTAGTTTCTCATTAAACAATTAATACACATATTGTTTTATAACATTGGTTGCTACCCCACCACATGTCAACACTCCCCTTCTCAACCTTGGGTTCCCTGTTATTAGTTTTCCTGTCCCCTCCTGCCTTCTTGTCCTTTCCCTTGGGCTAGTGTGCCTGTTTAGTCTCGTTTTGTTTTATGGGCCTAATACAGCATTTTTTTTTAAGAGCCAAAAATAAGCCAAGTGCTAAGGGTGCTTCCTCACTGTAGTTCATCCACTCACAGCTCTTAGTAGAGAGGAGGAGTGTATGTGTTGATAAAGGAAGGCCCATATCAAAAAGGGAAGTTTCAATTCTGAGGTCCAGTTTGTGGAAAATCTGGATGGGGAAGATCTAAAATGGAAGTTTCCAAGGGAAAATGGTAAGAAGATGAAAGAAGGTATCTATCTTAGCTATCTAGTGCTGCTATAACAGAAACACCACAAGTGGATAGCTTAAACAAACGGAAGTTTACTCTCTCACAGTCTACTAGGCCAGAAGTGCAAATTCAGGGCATCAGTCCAAGGGAAGGCTTACTTTCTCTGTCAGCTCTGGGGGAAGGTTCTTGTCATAAATCTTCACAGTCGTGGAAGTTCTCAGCACAGGGACCCCATCTCCAAAGAACTGGCTATTCTCCTGGCTCTTGTTTCTTGGTGGTATGAGGTCCCCCAGTTTCTCTGCTCGCTTCTCTCCTTTATGTCTCAAAAGAGATTGACTTAAGACACAACTTAAACTTGTAGATTGAGTCCTGCCTTATTAACATAACTGCCTCTAATCCTGCCTTATTAATATCATAGAGGTAGGGTTTACAGCATACAGGAAAATCACATCAGATGACAAAATGGTGATCACACAATACTGGGAATCATGGCTTAGCCAAGTAGACACATATTTTTGGGAGACAAAATTCAATCTATAATGGTATCCCTGTGATTTTTGTAGTGTAGGAGAGCATGCATGAAGAGAGTGGATTGAACTCCTTCCCAGTTAGGGCGGGGGAGAAGAGTTCCTTTAATACTCAGAATCTGTTGTCATTAGCTGCCATCGAGTTGGCCCTCAATTCATGGCAACACCATGCACATCAAAACACGATGCTGCCCAGTCCTGAGCCAACCCTATAACCCGATGACAGTGGGTCCTGTTATGTGAATTGAGAGACCCAGCCTTTGAGAAAGAAAGTAGACTTTACCACAAGGAGCTCGGATGCTGTCTTAAATCAAGCTCCCAGAGTTCGCGGATTCTAGGGCAGTTATAGAGTTTAGGATAGGGAATTTACGAAGTTTTGCGGAATAGGTGGGCAAGTCTGGGAACTAATTAACATGTACGGGGGTGCAGTGGGAGGTGAAATATGGTGGCTAGGGAGTGTGTGTATTTTGGGGGTATGATGCATGGAGTTTATCTAAGGACAGCTTTGTGGTGTATTGCTCATGTCGGAGTGAAGTGGGGGGGGTGGACAGTGAAGTGACCTTGAATAGAAGAGCAATAAGATGACCTCTGGCTGCTACACAGAATGCTTTATCAGAAACTCACAGACCCTGGGTGTGATGGACGAGAGGGAGCAGTTTAACTCTGTTGGTTACAACCCTGTGATCATTGCGGATCAGACCATTGTGTTCCATAGGGTTTGCACGGGCTGATTATCAGACTTAGATAACCAGGTCTTTCTTTCTAGTCTGTCTAAGGCTGGAGCTTCCCTGAAACTTGTTCAGCATCATAGCAACACCCAAGCCCCCACTGACAGACAGGTGGTGGCTGAGCATGAGGTGTACTGGCCAGGAATCAAACCTGGATCTCAGGCATGGAAGGCAAGAATTCTATCACTGAAACAACACTGCTCTCACACTCAGAATCTAGGATGAGATAAATGATGTTTTGGGGTTCAGGGATGATGTCCATGTTTTTCAGCACATTCCCAAAGAAGTGGGGTCATTTTGAGTAACAAAAGAGATTCTGCCACACAGGTATACACACACATACACTAGTGCTGTTAATATGATTTTGACAACAGGGAAGTAATGGCGGAGTCAGTTGAGGACAAGTACAACAATGCCCAGGCCCAGACAGTCTCTGCACAGTCCTTGGCACCATTAATTACAACAAATACTCTGTGATCTCTCATTGGCCAAAATGCCAGTAGCCGTAAGATGAGGATGCTGAGGCTTGGGTTGCAGCAGAGCTGCTAGTAAAAAGGAACAAAAGCAACAAATTGGCTATATTTCCAGAGGGGAGGGTTAGTTTTACCTGGGGCTGGGGGGCCAGATAACATATGGTAAATATCAGGGATTGAATTGATTGCATCAAGAGGGGATCAAATTGCAGGGCCATCTGAGTCATGATGGAATCCCTGGGTAGTGCAAACTACTAACACATTTGGCTGCTAACTCTAAGGTTGGTGGTTGGAGTCTACCCAAAGACACCTCAGAAGAAAGGCCCAGCCATTGAAAACCCTACAGAGGACAGTTCTACTCACACACATGGGTCAAAATCCTCTCCATGGCAACTTTCTTCTTTTTTTTTTTTTTTCCCTTGGGTCATGATACACTTTGGACTTCGTCTTTTTCCTATGGGGAGCCAACAGCAAGGGAAATGACATGATAGGGTTTTTGTTTGGTTTGGTTTGGTTTTTTTTACAAAAAGCACAGCGTAGAAGACAGTTTTCATATCTACATTACCCTGCTCTAAAGTTTTTTTTTTTTTTACCAGCTTTCTAATTCCACAGAGAATTAATTCTTATTCTACTCCCATGTACTCCAAGTCACCCCCAAAAATGCATTATAGAAGCTCCAACAGTAAAGCTGAGAGACTGAAATGCTCCCAGGCATTGGAAGATGCTTGGAGATTCTTAATATCAAGAAATAAGTAAGGGATAAACTCTACCTCCTGTAGCTCACAGGCAATATATCCTTATTATGTAGGGGGAAAAGAATAACCCCTGCACCATCAGCAGGAAAGAAGACATCAGGAACTGCACTTAGCTGGGTTAGAGCCCTGGGATCGTCCTGTACTGAAACCCAAGTATTCACACATAATGTAGTCTCTCATTGGAGTCTGACAATGTGATAATAAATTAGAACTGCTTTCACTATTTTTTGGTTTTGTTTCTGTAAGACAATGTTTCCCCTGGGAAGAGAGGACCCTCACCACTCCACACAAATCATTCGTGGGAAGTGACTGGCGTCTTCCTCTCTGCCAAATCCAATGAACATCACTTCTGATGCATTCTATTGGCCAAAGCAAATCCTAAGGCCAGCCAGATTCAAGGAGTGGAGAAACAAACTCCACCTCTGGATGGGAGGATTAAAAGGACATGGATACCAGAAAGAGATAAATTCGTAGCCATTTTTATAGCACACCACACCCGCTTCTACAAATAAATAACTAATCATTTGCTGTGTTCCCACAGCAATTTTGTTTAAACCCCAAGTGTAATATTATCTCATTCACTTAATTGTGTATAAGTCCCTGGGTGGCTCAAACAGCTGCACTCCACTACTAACTTAGAGGTTGGTGGCTCAGCAACAGGGCCAAGATGTTGGAGTAGTCAGACATTTCCTGTGATCCTTCTTACAACAAAGACATGAAAAAGCAAGTGAATAGATTATATATGGCAGTCTAGGAGCCCTGAACATCAAAAGCAAAGTTCAGGAATCAGACTGAGGCAAGGGGAGGACAGTTCAGAAGAAACAAGGAGTTGCCAGATCTGACCTGGTAGGAAATGGCACCTTGCAGGCTGAACTTGCTGGAGTGCGTGGTGATGCAAATGGTAGTGCTCAGGACAAGCTTTCCATGTTGGGAGAGGCTGAGCAGCAGAGTCTATTCGAGCCTCCATACCCAGCAAAAAGCAATGCTCAATCAGCAAAAGAAAAGTGCATGCATCTAACCTACAGTACAGATCAAAAAAATACTCTCTTTTCTAAGAACCTCTCCCATTTACCTGCCCCCTCCCCTCACTGCAGTGGGTCCTGGGCCAGCTTCAGAGATTGCTCTGTCCCCTGGGCGAGAAGTAGGACACCTTGAGCCATTCTCCTGACAAATTAACAAACAGGAAAAAATAATCTGCCAGCTCCCATAAACTGGAAACTCAGGGAAGACACAGCCCCTTTGCCTAGACACAGGCATAAGGGGTTCATGGACTTTGAATGCCTTTCACCGCTGAATAGACCTGTGTGGGGCCATTTCAACAGCGTAGGCCCTCGTTAGCACAGTACAACAGAGTATATACCTGAAGCCTATTTTCTGCTGTATCAGATATAAGGTGGAAAGGAAGATTCATGACATTTGACACTGCTCTGCCCATGAAGCAGGGTCCTCACCTACACATATCAGGGGTCTGGGGACTGCTGGCTTCACCCATACCACCTAGCCACCCATGACAGGGGTCTAAGAATAAGTGTTGCTTCCCAGTACTTACAGCCAACAGCACTGGGTGCCATAATCTGGCTGCAAAACCCACCCACCTATGTGCTCTAGGGAACAGGGACATTATTTCCACCAAGATACTCAGGGGCAGAGGTCAGCCCCCTGCTTTGCTCAGCACTTTACCCCTACTGCAGCCAGATACCTGTGCCTACACCAATCACCCTTGCTTGTCTAGGACTATAGGTGACACCACACACTTGGTGACCAACTATCTGGACACCTGAGCTGAATCCATACAAGAAAAATAAATGGGCTCCTGGGCTCACATACCTAGTAGCAGCTCTAACCATCTGGTGACAGGAAACCAGAGCTTCAAAAGTGCCAATAATCAAAGTAGCTCACACGACCACCTTATTTGGACATATCAAAATGAAACAAAACAAGAAGCTAGGACACAGTAGGTAAATATAAAATAAATAAATATAATAACTTATTGATGGCTCAGAGACAACTAAAAAAAAAACAGTCAATATCAAATCACATAAAGAATCAGAACATGATGGCTTCAAGAAGTGCCCAAAACAGATAATCAAGAAACTTTCCGGAGGAAGATAATTTCTTGAAATGACTGGAGTAGAATTCAAAAGAGCTCTTCAAGAGCAGAACAAGCCAAGGAAAACACAGACAAAGCAATAGAGGACCTTAAGAAGGTTATACAAGAGCATAATGAAAAATTTAACAGGCTGCAAGAATCCATAGAAAGACAGCAAATAGAAATCCAAAAGATTACCAATAAAATTTCAGAATTAGACAACTCAATAGAAAATCATAGGAGCAGAATTGAGGCAATGGAAGTCAGAATTAGTGAGATTGAAGATAAAGCACTTGACACCAACTTCTTTGAGGATAAATCAGATAAAAGAATTAAAAAAAAATGAAGAAACCCTAAGAATTATGTGAGTCTATATCAAGAGGAATAACCTATGAGTGACTGGAGTACCAGAACAAGGGGGATAACAGAAAACACAGAGAGAATTGTTGAAGATTTGTTGGCTGAATACTTCCCTGATATCATGAAACATGAGATGATATCTATCCAAGAAGCTCATTGAACCCCACAGAAGGTAGATCCCAAAAGAAAGTCACCAAGAAATAATATAATCAAACTTGCCAAAACCAAAGATAAAGAAAGAATTTTAATAGTGGCTAAGGATAAATGAAAAGTCATCTACAAATGAGAGTCAATAAGACTAAGCTTGGACTACTCAGCAGGAACCATACGGGCAAGAAGGCAATGAGATGACATATATAAAGCCTTGAAGGAAAAAACTGCCAGCCGAGAATTATATATCCAGCAAAACTCTCTCTCAAATACAATGGCAAAATTAGGGCATTTCTGGATAAACAGAAGTTTAGGGAATGTGTAAAAAACAAACCAAAATCACAAGAAATACTAAAGCGAATACTCTGGTTAGAAAATCAATAATATCGGATAACAACCCAAGACTAGAACACAGGACAGAACAACCAGATATCAACCCAGATAGAGAAGTCACAAATAAGTCAAAGCTAAAACACTGAAAATAGGGAAACAGAGACATCAATATGTAAAAAAAAATGACAACATAAAACAAAAAAGAGAGACAAAACAATGTAGTCATACATCTTTCATATGGAGAGGAAGTCAAGGTGATATAAAGAAATGAGATTGTTTTAAACTTAGAAAAATAGAAGTAAATATTAAGTAACCATAAAGGAAACTAACAATCCTACGCATCAAAATAAAAAACAAGAAAGACAAAGACTCAGCAAATACAAAATCAATGAAAAGAAAATGCATAAAGAAAAACAACTCAGCACAGAAAATTTAATAGAACAAAGAAACTGTCAATGACATTAAAAAAAATACCTCAAAATGGCAGCACTAAACTCATAGATATCAATACTTACCCTGGATGTAAATGGACTAAATATACCAATAAAGAGACAGAGAGTGGCAGAATGAATAAAAAACATAATCTGTCTACATGCTGCCTACAAGAGACACACCTTAGACTTAAACACATAAACAAACTAAAACTCAAAGGATGGACAAAAATATATCAAGCAAACAACAATCAAAAAAGAGCAGGAGTGGTAATACTAATCTCTGACGAATTAGTCTTTAAAGCAAAATCCACCACAAAGGATAAGGAAAGACGCTATATAATGACTAAAGGGTCAATATACCAAGAGGACATAACCATAATAAATACTTATGCACACAGCTACAGGGCTCCAAAATACATAAAGCAAACTCTAATGGAATTGAAAAGAGAGATAGACGGCTCCACAATAATAGGAAATTTCAACACACCACTTTTGGTGAAGGACAGAACATCCAGAAAGAAGCTCAAAAAAGACACAGAACATCTAAATGCTACAATCAACCAACATATACAGAACACTCCACCCAAAAGCAGCCAAGTATACTCTCTTTTCCAAAACATAGGGAACATTCTCCAAAATAAAACAAGACTTAACAGAATCCAAAACATCAAAATATTACAAAGCATCTTTTCTGATCATAAAGCCATACAAGCAGAAATCAATAACAGAAAAGCAAAGAAAAAAAGTCAAATATGTGGAAACTGAACAACACCTTGCTCAAAAACTACTGAGTTATAAAAGAAATTAAGGACAGAATAAAGAAATTCACAGAATCAAATGATAATGAAAACACATCCTACCAGAACCTTTGGGACACAGCAAAAGCAGTGCTCAGAGGTCAATTTATAGCAATAAATGCACACATACAAAAAGAAGAGAAGGCCGAAATCAAAATATTAACCCTACAACTTGAACAAATAGAGAGCAGCAAAAGAAGCCCTCAGGCACCAGAAGAAAGCAAATAATAAAAAAAGAGCAGAATTAAATGAAACAGAGAATAGAAAAACAGCTGAAAGAGCTAACAAGCCCAAAATTGAGTTCTTTGAAAATATCAACAAAATCGATAAGCCATTGGCCAATCTGACAAAAGAAAAACAGGAGATGAAGCAAATAACCTGAATAAGAAATGAGATGGGAGCTATCACAACAGATCCAACTGAAATTAAAAGGATCAGAACAGAATACTATGAAAAATTATGCTCTAACAAATTTGAAAACCTAGAGGAAATGGACAAATTTCTATAAACACAGTACCTACCCAAACTAACACAAACAGAGGTAGAACAACTAAATACACCTGTAACAAAAGAAGAGACTGAAAAGGTAATTAAAAAACAACCCCCCCCCCCAAAAAAAAAGCTCTGGTCATGGCTTCACTGGAGAATTCTACCAAACTTTCAGAGAAGAGTTAACACCACTACTACTAAAGGTACTTCACAGCATAGAAAAGAATGGAATACTTCCAAACTCATTCTATGAAGCCAGCATACCCCTGATACCAAAACCAGGTAAACCAAAAACCAAACCCACTGCCGTCAAGCCAAAGACACCACAAAAAAAAGAAAATTACACGCCAATATCACTCACAAACATAGATGCAAAAATCCTCAACAAAATTCTAGCCAATAGAATTCAACAACATATCAAAAATAAATAAATAATTCACCAAAACCAAGTGTGATTCATACCATGTGTGCAGGGATGGTTCGACATAAGAAAAACAATTAAGGTAATCCATCATATAAATTAAAGATAAGAACCACATGATCTTATCAATTGATGCAGAAAAGGCATTTGACAAAGTCCAACAACGATTCATGATAAAAAACTCTCAGCAAAATAGGAATAGAAGGGAAATTCCTCAACATAATAAAGAACATCTGTACAAAGGCAACAGCCAACATCATCCTAAATGGAAAGAGTCTAAAACCATTCCCCTTGAGAATGGGAACCAGGCAAGGACACCCTTCATCACCATTCTTCTTCAACATTGTGGTGAAGGTCCTACACAGAGCAATTAGGCTAGAAAAAGAAAGGACATCCAAAATGGTAAGGAAGAAGTAAAAGTATCTCTATTTGCAGATGCTATTTTATGATCTTATACACAGAAAACCTCAAAGAATTCACAAGAAAACTACTGAAACTAATAGAAGACTTCAGCAAAGTATCAGGATTCATGATAAACATACAAAAATCAGTTGGATTCCTCTACACCAACAAAGAACTTTGAAGAGGAAATCACCAGATTAATAACATTTATAATAGCCCCCAAGAAGATAAAATATTCAGGAATAAATCTAACAAGAGACATAAAATACCTACACAAAGAAAACTACAAGATACTACTGCAAGAAACCACAAGAGACCTACATAAGTGGAAAAATGTAACTTGGTCATGGATTGGAAGACTCAACATTGAGAAAATGTCAATTCTACCCAAAGCAATCTACAGATACACTGCACTCTTGATCCATTGCACAAAAAAAAGGAAGGAAGAAGAGAAAAACGGGTAAAACAGGAGTGCCTTTGAATTGGTTGTACCACAGACAGGAGTGAAGATATGTTGTATAGCTTGTGTTCTGGAGAACAAAGTACACCAAAAAACGGGAAAAATCACTCTTTGATGACTACAAAATGAGGATGATTCCTGTTCAGGAAAATGTCTACTTTTACCACTTGAAGCCTTCCTATCCATGTGGTAGGCAGAAAAATGGCCACGCCCAGGAAAATGTCCACATCCTAATCCCCAGAACCTGCAAATATGTTACCTTACATGGTAAGGAACCCTGATGGCACAGTGGTTAAGAGCTCAGGCTGCTAACCAAAAGGTCGGCAGTTCGAATCCACCAGCTGCTCCTGGGAAACCCTATGGGGCAGTTCCACTCTGTCCTATAGGGTCGATATGTGTTAGAATTGACTCGACAGCAATGGGTTGAATACATGGCAAAAGGGACTTTGCTGGTGAGATTAAATTAAGGATCTTGAGATGGGGAGAATGCCCTGGATTATCCAGGTGGGTCTAGTGTAATCACAGGAGTCCTTAACAGGGAGAGGAGGAAGCAGGACTGTCAGAGTCAGAGAAGGAGATGTGAAGGCAGAAGCAGAGATTGGAGTGAGGCAGAGACATGTGAGTGGCCTCTAGAAGATAGAAAAGGCAAGGAAATGGATTCTTCTCTAGAGCTTCCAGAAAGAACACAGCCCTGCCAACACCTTGATTTTAGCCCAGTGAGGCCCATTTCAAACTTCTGACCTCCAGAACTGTAACAAATGTGTGTTGTTTTAAGACACTAAAAAAAAGAAAAGGTTAGTAGTTCAAACCCACCCAGCAACACCACAGAAGAAAGACCTGGCAATCTGCTTCCATGAAAGATTACAGCCAAGACAACTCTATGGAGCTCAGTTGTACTTTGTTACACATACATCCTTTAGATACCCCTATAGTTGGATCTTCTACCGGAATGCAGGAGGTGTATGTTACTTATCTTTGTTTACTCACAGTTCCTAGCACAAAGTCTGGTACCGAATAAGTGCATCATACCTGCTTCCTAAATGCTGAGTGAGAGTGAGTAGATGACCTTTTCCACTCAAAGACACCTTCTGTAACTAAACAATTGTTTCGTGGAGTTAGTGGTGGTCAGTGTCTGATCGAAGCTGGGAAGGGAATAGCAAATTCTTGCTTCTTAACTGCATGTTCTAGAATCCTTGAAGTTCACCCTCTGTTTTAACAACAGTGTCTCTCGGATTTAAATAATTCTGGACTTCTTTCAAAGGTAAAATAATCTTACAGGCTACTTTGTGGATATGAATTATTGGGATTTTGTTACTCCAATATGTGGAAATATAAAACCAGGTATCATTCTTATAGCTCTTTAAACAACTACAAAATAAAACTGTAAAACCAACAAAGAAGCGATAATGGCGCAGCGGTTAAGCACTCGGCTGCTAACTGAAAGGTCAAAGATTCAACCCCACCAGCCGCTCCATGGGAGAAAGATGTGCCAATCTGCTACTGCAAATATTTACAGCCTTGGAAACCCTATGGGGCAGTTCTACTCAGAATCGACTTGATAGCAATAGGTGGGTGGATATAAAGCCAATAAAATCCCAATTAACAATAATTTAATGTGACAGATAACCTTGTTTTGCTGAAAATAAATCACTGCTAACAACAAGAATAGGGATTGATCTGTTATTGTCCAGGTTCACTTGAGTTGGTATGCCTGAATAAACACTGTAGGAGGCATTCATCTTAGTACATAAACTCAGCTGCACCAAAAAGCATTTCTATATTATTTTAATAACTCAGTTTAATTTCTTCTTTTAGCTGTCATCTACCAGGATGGTAGAAATTTAATCCTAGTTAATTCAGGATTTGCCTTGCTTCTCCTTATGATTGCACCTAAGTTCTGTGGTGCTTAGGAGTCCCTGGGTGGCATAAATGATTAACGTGCTAGGCTGCTAACTGAAAGGTTGATGGTTCAAGTTCACCCAGAGGTGCCTCAAAAGAAAGGCATGGCTATCTACTTCACAAAAATCAGCCTTTGAAAACCCTGTGGAGCACAGTTGTAATCTGACACACTTGGGGTCGCCATGAGTTGGGGTGGACTCAATGACAACTGTGTCTGTTATGGGTTGAAGGGACCAAAGTACAGAGGGCTGGAGAAACGAGTGTGAGACAGGAGATGGGTGGTGGGACAGGGAAGGTAACTATTTGATTGCACATCCTCTATTCAAACAGACATTCTTAGAAAAGCTATTGTCAAAACACAGGTCACAAAGAAGAGAGACTTCATTCTGTCATTGAGCTCCTTCATTCTCCTGGTGACTCTTCCATGTCTACTCCTGGCCGAGGCAAGGAGTGTCCATAATACTGTCAACACCCAGTCTTCCCCAACACACTAGACATACATACCCATGATCTACGCGAGTTTTGTCACTTCCATAGGACTCCGTATTAGTTTCCTAACAGAGCACCACAAACTTGGCGGCTTAAGACGACACTCATTTATTGTTCCACAGTTCTGGAAGTTAGAAGCCCAAAATCAAGGTGTCAACAGAGCCAGGCTCTCTCTGAAGGCTCTAGAGAAAGATTCTTCTTGTCTCTTCTTCGTAGCATTCCTTGGCAAGTAAATGCAGCACTCCGACTCTGTCTCCATCATCACCGGGTGTTCTTCCTGTGTATCTGTCTATCTCTTCTTATAGGGACACCAGTCATACTGGATTTGGGCCCACCCTCATTCAGAATGACTGCATCTTAACTTGATTATATCTGCAAAGACCATATTTCCAAATAAGGTCGCATTCACAGGTAGTGGGGGTTGGAACGTCAACATATCTGGGAGGGACACAATTCAACCCATAACAGGCTGTAACCCTGGAAGTAAAGCTCAGATACCTCTTCCCTCAGGTCCCTCAGATACAGCTGAAGGTTTTCCATCTCCTACAGGTTCCGCGCCTGTCAGGATGCAGAGGCAAGGGAAACAGGAATAGAGCTCCTCTAGCAGCTCTGCTAGAAACACCATGGGCAAAACGAACTGCTTAATATTTCTAACTTCTTATTGAGCCACATGTGCTGCATGATAACTCAATCCTTCCACCACATTCTCTACTCAGTTTCCCACTTCAGCCCACCATGGATGGTGTCATTCAGCTCTCACCTGGCATTGCCATTTCACTTTCAGATTTAACCTACCTGTTTTCCTCACTAACCCAAACCAAACCCAGGCACTGAAAGCCAGTGCAAATATACTATCATAATAAGGTGTCCATTCACATCATTTAGAAAAGCGATTTAATGGAGCGGGTTAGTCTGTCATCAGATTAAAAAAGTAAAATCTGAAAATTCTTGCACAGAACTCTCAGACCTCCAAGAAGAGGTCTGAAATGGTTGGTAACCCCAGTTTGAAAACCTTTGCATTGCAACAACCCTTTCTTCTTTCCAACTCATTTTCCTAACAGGAGATTAGTCTAAGGTTAGCAAATAATTTTGGATTGATTAACTTTTAGTTTTACTTTCAGATGACATTGTTTGGGTATATCTTATTAGCATCAGTAAGATCACTCCAAATATTATTACCATATTCCTTACTTCTGGAAAGGACAACTCTTGGGTCCTCCCAGCCTACCTGGTATTCCTGCCTTCTCCCCTGGTCTCTGCATGAGAAGCAGGGTGTTTAGCTGTACTCCCCAGCAGTGTAAATTCTTATTATAAACGTCATTCTTCTACTTTTTTTTTTTTTTTGGTATTTTTCCTCAAAGTTTTTTGTTGTTGTATTTAATCTTCTGTCCATCAGATGCATTTGTCTGGCCCAGTTTTCCCTTCCCAACAATTAGAAATTTTGGTCGAAGGCTCTAGAAATCTTATCGCCAATATGCACCAAGATGAACTTGTAATTAGCGCCCTCTGGTGCGCAAAGGGAAGAATTTGGCTTTCTGATAAATAGAAAAGCATTGATTATAGCTCTGAGAAAAATGTTGAAAACATAGCTAAGGGTCCTTAACCTAATTCTGCTGCATAACTAAGTAAAGTCTGTCCCCTGAGTGCTGATATGGTTTTTATCTTATCTGTTGTTTATCTTATCTGTGCACTCTCGACACCAGAATCTTGACTAGAGTTATGTGTTGGATTATGCTCAACCAGATATTTATTGATAACAATGTCAATCACTGAGTGTTCTTTAACCTGGGCCTTTATAAAGATAACAAAAAAAAAAAAAAACTTAATTGAGGATTACTGACTGCCCAACATGAAATGAGATCTGTTTTTCAACAAACATTTATTAAGCACCAAGTATATATATTTTTTTAATATAATTAATAAATATTCCTATGTGTTAAGGGGAAACCCTGGTGGCCTAGTAGTTAAGAGCTTGGCTTCTGACCAAAAGGTCAGCAGTTTGAATTCGCCAGTTGCTCCTTGGAAACCCTATGGGGCAGTTCTGCTCTGTCCTATAGGGTTGCTATGAGTTGGAATTGACTTGACAGCAGCGGGTTTGATTTATGTGTTAAGGTAGGGGTCCCTGGGTGGTACAAATGTTACGTGATGGACTACTGACCAAAAGGTCAGACACCAGTGGTGTCTCAGAAGACAGGCCTATAGAGAAGTTCAACTCTCCATACATGGGGTCGTCATGAGTCAGAATCAACTGAATGGCAACTAACAACAAATGTGTTAAAGCATTAAAGGTCCAAATATTGTAATGGTCACTCCTGGATTTCAAGGAGTTTACAGTATAGGAAACTAGTAGATAATGCAAGAGAGGACATCTAGTCATTAATTTACTACACGCACACAGAGCATTTACTGTATATGAGGCAGTATTCTAAATACTCATCAAACCAAGCCATTCTCATTATAGTCTATAAGGTAAAAAAAATACTATTAAATATATATATATATATTTTTTTTTTACTATTAGTTACTATTATTTCCATTTTACCCAGGAAGAAATGGAAGCTCAGAAAGGTGAAGTGGCTTGTCCAAGGTCATACCACTGTCAGCAGAGGAGCTGGTATTTGAATACGGACAGCCTTGCTCCAAAGCACTTGCTACGTTTCCTGCCTCCCAAATAAATTTCCCAAAATTGTCTTTCACAGAAGTTCTATCAGACAAGTAATTTTAAGAAACACTTCACGCTCTCTACTCTTTCTAAGGAATTCATAATGTACATTAACATATTAAGAAGTCCAACTATAAAGAAGCCTGTTTAGGTTTGCTTAACACAGATATCCAAATGTATTTAATTTTAAGTTAAAATGACTTCTCACAAGACAAAACATGAGAACTAATATTTTCTAAATGCCTTCCATGTGCCAGGAACTGAAAAGTATTATATCACCCCAGGTAAGAGCACAAGCTCCAGAAACAAAAGGCCTTGTTTCAAACCCCAATCACCACACTATTAGATGGTCTAGGTTAGGCTCTGTTGCAGTCACATATAAGCCCTCAGTGGGTTAGCTCAGTGAAAAACTATTGCTCATTCGTGCAAAGTACAGTGCTAGATGTTTCTACTGGCAGTTCTCTTCAAGAGATGACTCAGACATCCAGGCTTATTTAATCTGATAGCTCTACAATCTTCAACAAGTCACCTCGAGTTGCCACAGAAAGGGTAAGTGGGAACGTGGTAGTTTGGGAACATGTTTTATAGCTAGGCCACGAAATAACATACATCATTTTTGCCCATATTTCATTAGCCAGAAATCAATAAGACAGCCTCTATCTAACTAGAGAGTGTGGAGACTTTGAACGGCACAGTTAAGCATTCAACTACTAACTGAATGGTTGGCTGTTTAAACCCACCCAAAGGTGCCTTGGAAGAAAGGCCGGGTGATCTGCTCCGAAAAAATCAGCCATTGAAAAGCCTGTGTAGTACAGCTCTACTTTGACACACACGGGGTCACTCTGAGTCAGAATTGACTCAACGTCAACTGGTTTGGTTTTTTGGTTTTTAACCAGAGGGTGGGTTAGGAAATGTACCTTTCCAGTGTGCTCAGGAAAATGTTTATCAGTTTTAGTGAACATGTAAAATTGTCTCTGCCACGACTTACCAACCATGTAAACCTGGTCAAGTTACTGAACTTCTTTGTGCCTCAGCTTCCTTGTCTATGAAATGAGAATAAGGTGTCTTGTTAGATTGTTGTGATGGTTAAGTGGGTTAGTATCTTTAATCATTTAAAATGGTGTAGGACACACTTCACTAAAGAAGATATTCAGGCAGCTAACAGATACATGAGAAAATGCTCTCAATCATTAGCCATTAGAGAAATGCAAATTAAAACCACGATGAGATTCCATCTCACTCCAACAAGGCTGGCATTAATCCAAAAAACACAAAAATAATAAATGTTGGAGAGGCTGCGGAGAGATTGGAACTCTTATACACTGCTGGTGGGAATGTAAAATGGTACAACCACTTTGGAAATCCATCTGGCGTTATCTTAAACAGTTAGAAATAGAACTACCATACAACCCAGAAATCCCACTCCTCGGAATATACCCTAGAGAAACAAGAGCCTTCACACAAACAGATATATGCACACCCATGTTTATTGCAGCTCTGTTTACAATAACAAAAAGCTGGAAGCAACCAAGGTGTCCATCAACGGATGAATGGGTAAATTAATTGTGGTATATTCACACAATGGAATACTACACATCGATAAAGAACAGTGACGAATCTGTGAAACATTTCATAACATGGAGGAATCTGGAAGGCATTATGCTGAGCGAAATTAGTCAGAGGCAAAAGGACAAATATTGTATAAGACCACTATTCTAAGATCTTGAGAAATAGTATAAACTGAGAAGAACACATACTTTTGTGGTTACAAAGCGGGGAGGGAGGGAGGGAGGGAGGGAGAGGGTTTTTTACTGATTAATCAGTAGATAAGAACTGCTTTAGGTGAAGGGAAGGACAACACTCAATACATGGAAGGTCAGCTCAATTGGACTGGACCAAAAGCAAAGAAGTTTCCGGGATAAAATGAATGCTTCAAAGGTCAGCGGAGCAAGGGCGGGGGTTTGGGAACCATGGTTTAAGGGGACTTCTAAGTCAATTGGCAAAATAATTCTATTATGAAAACATTCTGCATCCCACTTTGAAATGTGGTGTCTGCGGTCTTAAATGCTAACAAGCAGCCATCTAAGATGCATCAATTGGTCTCAACCCACCTGGAGCAAAGGAGAATGAAGAACACCAAGGTCACACGACAACTAAGAGCCCAAAAGACGGAAAGGGCCACATGAACCAGAGACCTACATCATCCTGAGACCAGAAGAGCTAGTTGGTGCCCGGCCACAATCGATGACTGCCCTGACAGGGAGCACAACAGAGGACCCCTGAGGGAGCAGGAGATCAGTGGGATGCAGACTCCAAATTCTCATAAAAAGACCAGACTTAATGGTCTGACTGAGACTAGAGGAATCCCGGCAGTCATGGTCCCCAAACCTTCTGTTGGCACAGGACAGGAACCATTCCTGAAGACAACTCGTCAGACATGGAAGGGACTGGACAGTGGGTAGGAGAGAGATGCTGATGAAGAGTGAGCTACATGTATCAGGTGGACACTTGAGACTGTGTTGGCATCTCCTGTCTGGAGGGGGGATGGGAGGATAGAGAGAGTTGGAAGCTGGCAAAATTGTCACGAAAGGAGAGACTGGAAGGGCTGACTCATTAGGGGGAGAGCAAGTGGGAGTAAGGAGTAAGATGTATATAAACTTATATGTGACAGACTGACTTGATTTGTAAACGTTCACTTGAAGCTCAATAAAAGTTAATAAAAAAAAGAAAAAGGAAAAAAAATTGTGTAGGAATCACGGCATGTGATTCATATATCAATCGCAAAGAATCCTCACCAACTCTGAAAGGCAAATGTTATCTCCATTTTTAGTGATGAGACTAGGTGACTTGCCCAAGATTACACAGTCACCAAGTGACGAAACATACAAGTCTTCTGATCCTGTCATAGTTCTAGGGGACGACTGATCTCTAGATACACTATCCTTTTGTTCATGCAACAATGTTTTCTCAACCACTTAAATTTTTTGAAGTCCCTGGGTGGTACACATGGTTAACACACTTGGCTGTTAACCAGAAGGTTGGAAGTTTGAGTCCACCCAGAGGCATCTCAGAAGAAAGACCTCAGGATCTACTTCTGAAAAATCAGCCATTGAAAACACTTTGGAATGCAGTTGTACTCTGACACACATGGGGTCGCCATGAGTTGAAGTTGACTCAAAAGCAACTGAGGTTTTTTTTCATTTATAATTTTTAGGGCACAGGATGCACAAGGGCAAATCAAACATATCTGGACCCTGCCCATAAAAATGTATAGATAATGGAAAAGTCAACTTCTTGTACAACACTTGTGAACCCAAAATTGACTATGTTGATGTGTTCTTAACCTACTTATGCCCTCTCTCACGTATACTGTCACATACTCATGGAGATCCAACTTGATGTTTCTGGTTAAATGCCTTAGATATTCCCTAGCAGGCCCCATACCTCAAACAATTTATGATATACCACACAAAAGAAGGCATTTAACTCACTCTTGGGGGAAGCCAGATTGGTTTTCATGAACTTCTTCAAGACTGAAAGTCATACACATTCTTTTTTTGCTGAGAGTTTTTATCATGAATGAGTGTTGAACTTTGTCAAATGCATTTTCTGCATCAATTGATAAAATCATGTGATTCTTGTCTTTTGTTTTATTTGTATGATGGATTACCTCAATTGGTTTTCTAATGTTGAACCATCCCTGCATACCTGGTATGAATCCCACTTGGTCATGGTGAATCATTTTTTTGATATGCTGTTGAATTCTATTGGCTGGAATTTTGTTGAGGATTTTTGCATCTAAGTTCATGAGGGGTATAGGTCTGTAATTTCTTTTTTTGTGGTGTATTTACCTGGTTTGGGGAAACCCTGGTGGTGTAGTGGTTAAGTGCTACAGCTGCTAACCAAAAGGTCAGCAGTTCGAATCTACCAGGAGCTCCTTGGAAACTCTATGTGGCAGTTCTACTCTGTCCTGTAGGGTCACTATGAGTCGGAATCAACTAGATGGCAGTGGTTTGGTTTTGGTTTTTGGTTACCTGGTTTTGGTATCAGGGATATGCTGGCTTCATAGAATGAGTATTCCGTGCTTTTCTATGCTCTGAAATACTTTTAGTAGTGGTGGTGTTAACTCTTCTCTGAAAGTTTGGTAGAACTCTGCAGGAGTTGTTTCTATCCTGAGCTGCCAGGTTAGTGGAGCTGGCAAATTATCTTTTCCCCCAGTTGCAAATTTATTCCTTCTCCAAGGCCAGGAGAATGGTTCCAGCCGCTCAACAGGACCTAGCTCAGGCCCAGGAAAATCAACAGTCTCCAAAACTAGCTTGTGGGTGGTGGATACAGTAAAATACATGCAAGTCCTTAGCTTTTGCCAAAAGCGCCATTGTCTGGTTCCAGAGATGTGTGTAGGCTGTGTGGCTGGCTGCTTCTCCCTGGGGAAACTGTGGCCTAACACTACTACCACCCACCACAGCCACTCGTTGGAATGATGCCTGAGGGATCTCGGTGATTCAGGTCTGCCAACTCCTCTCCTCTTTTGCACCATCTCTCCTTCCCCTGCAGCTCAGTCTGTTTTCTAACTTTGCTTTGATGTTCAGAGCTTCTAGCTTGTCATAAATATAATGATTTCACTTTTTTGGGGGGGTCTTTGTTGTAAGAGGGATGGCCAGAAGCATCTGCTTATTCTGCCGTCTTGGCCCCGCCTCCCGTCATGCTCATTCTTGATCCTCATTATACTTGGTGCAACCAAAAATTTCCTAAACTGAGCATGGTAAAATACAATAAGAATTCAAGAGGCTTTGGTTATTCAGTGGTGGGATTCTTGCCTTCCATGTGGGAGATCTGGGTTCGATTCCTGGCCAATGCATCTCATGAACAGCCACCACTGTGGAAGTTTGAATGTTGCTCCATTGCTGAGCAGATTTCAGCTGAGTTTCCAGACTAAGATGGACTAGGAAGAAAGGCTTGGTCATCTACTTCTGCAAACCAGCCAATAAAACCCCTATGGATCACAACAAACCACTCATGGGGATGATGCATGACTGGGCAGCTTTTAGTTCCATTGTGCATGTGTTGGGGACCAATTCAATGACAGTTAACAAAAAGATCTATAGGTTATGTGGCACTAGGGGGTGTTCAGCCAGATCATAAATATCTCTAATTGGCATTTACTCTCTTAAGTTGATTTTTCTTCCTAGAGCCAAGCAGTACCTCAAAGTGTGTAAAATTAATTATATTATCACAATGGTAGGCGAGAGACTCAGAGAAATCATTTCCAATCTAAACTTTGCAATTGAATAAGTACTGATCAGAAGCATTTTGCAGCTAACAAAAATCCATGCCCAAAATATGCATTTGCATCATCATCTCTAATTTAAACTCAAATCTCCTGGAGGAGGAGAGCCTTGTCCAATTTGCTTTTACAGGTAAAAAATAAATAAATAAAGCACGCTCTAAAGAGAAACAAACATTTGATACATACAGTTGGTTCAGAATCAGCGAACATTTACTGGACACCTACAATTGAACAGGAACCATAATTCCCAGTACAAAAATCAGGACACATCATCCAGTACAGAAATAGTGTAAATTATACACTTATGTGAAAACCTTGCAAATGAAGAAAAATGATTACTTATGGTTGCACATTCAATGAATTGCAAAAGAAAAGAATACATGAAATTAAACTATCCTAGAAAATGCAAGACAGTCTGTATTCTTTTTATTATCATTATTATTATTATTTATTCTAGGCACTTAACATACAGTACCTCAACTTGTTTTGACACTAAAAAAATTAAGGGTGCATATAAAAATTTAATAGGACTAATAAATGATATTAAAGAATCCAAGTCAATAAACATTTATTAACCACTTAACTAGAAACCAGTTACTAAGAAGGATATAAAAATAGGCAAATATAATACGAGATGAGGCATACTCAAGTAAACATTACAGAAGGCATAGTTTGAAAGTACCACTGGTGGTGTTCCCAATTTGGGCAATTGTCCTTACTGGTAGATTTGGGGAGTCAGGCTTGCTTCTGCTTTAACAATTCCTCAACATTCACGCAACAGATCAGGAAAGTTCCAGGGAAGGAGATAGTAAAGACTTTCAATGGTAGTGTTATGGATTGAATTGTGTCCCCCCAAAATATGTACCAATTTGGCCAGGCCATGATTCCCATTACTGTGTGGTTGGCCACCATTTTGTGATCTGATGTGATTATCCTATGTGTTATAAATCCTAACCTTTATAATGTTAATGGGAATTCCTGGTGGCATAGTGGTTAAGTGCTACAGCTGCTAACCGAAAGTTCAGCAATTCAAATCCACCAGATGCTCCTTGGAAACTGTATGGGGCAGTTCTACTCTGTCCTATAGAGTTGCTGAGTCGGAATTGACTTGATGGCAACAGGTTTGGTTTTAGTTTATAATGTTAATGAGACAGGATTCAATCTACAGGATTAGGATGTATCTTGAGTTGATCCCTTGTGAGACATAAAAGAGAGAACTGATCAGAGAGAGGGACCTCATGCTAGCAAGGAAGAAGCACCAGGAGCAGACCACGTCCTTTGGATCCAGGGTCCTTGCACTTAGAAGCTCCTAGGCTGAAGGAATATTGATGACAAGGACCTTCCTCCAGGACCAACAGGGAGAGAAAGTCTTCCCCTCGAGCCGGTACCCTGAATTCGGACTTCTAGCCTTCTCGACTGTGAGAGAATAAATTTCTGTTTGTTAAAGCCATTCACTTGTGGTATTTCTGTTATAGCAGTGCTATATAACTAAGACAGGTAGATCCAGAGTATGGCACTTAAACCCTATTACTCTTGTGCCCCAGCCCCTAGATCTGGGTTATATATCAGTGTTTAAGCTTATCTAAGGAACTGCTTCCTCCTCATTTTCTGTCTAAGCTGGTATGTTCCCTACCCCACATCTTCATTCAAAAGGTTACCAGGAAACTCATCCTTTCTAGCCCTCCACCCATGAATTATCAGTGGGGAAAGGAAAGGTAGTGAGAACAAAGCATGTGGGCATTTGTGGTTTGTGAGGGTGAACACATACAAGTTCAGGGTTAATGAACTTTGCTGCATCTATACCACAGTGGAGCATAAATGTGGTGTCTGACTTCTGGCGAGGGCCAAAAGATAGGGATACAAAATGTGATGTGAGTTCGAAGAGGAGAGAAAAGAGAAAGGCCTCACAAAGCAGATGGCATTTAAAATAGTGTTGAAATGCTGGTAGGATTTTAGTCAGGGGACATAGGAGGAGTGCTTTCCAGGGAGAAAGCAGGGCCAATATAGGCTGAGGAGCAGGTAAACAGACCAGGGAATTGTGAATGGACTAGTCTAAATAAACTAGAGAAAATGGGAAGGAAAAAAAAAAAAAACTAGAAATGATATCTCAAGCCCCATTCTACAAGAGCCTTAAATTCCAGATGGAAGGTTTTCTATGCAGTTTTGTGATAAAAGACTAAATCTTAGACTTTAAGCTTCAATGTGCAAGCAATATAACTTCCTTTACTTTCAGCCCACTCTGCTGGCCTGGATGAAGATTTTAATCTCAGTTTTTCTGTGTTCCTCCCCTTTTCTCATCCTGAGATGTTGAGTTGAGAGTTTACATCGTGTGAAGGCATTGGGAAGGAGCGAGATCACTGGATTTCTAATCCTTCTGTCCAGTTTACTGCAGAGGTGTTTCTTTCCCAGAGTTTGTCAGTCTCTGAGGGTCTTTAAACAGAGCTGATTATCATTCTTCTTGCCTAATTTGATATGTGGCCAACTCTACCACCCCACATCCCCAGTAGTGATGCTGGGAAGCCCAGGTTTCATCTCTCTAGAAACTCACAAGTTTTCTCATCTACTGGTAGAACTACCTGGAAAAAGTGCATGTCCTGTATCATATCACACCACCTCCATCAACTTCACCATCTCTACCTCCACCACCACCGCATCCACAAGCAACACTACCACCACCTCCACCACCACCTCCACCTCTACCACCACCTTCATCGTCACCCCTGTACCACTACCAACTATAACACCACCTCCACCACAACTACCACCACCTCCATCACCATCTCCACCACCTTCATCACTACTACCATGACCAACTCCACCGCCTCCACTCACTCCCTGCAGCCAGGTGGGAACTGCCCTTTAGTCTGGGGTAATTTTTACTTTTGGAAGTTTTTGGCCAAGAAACATTGTTAATATCCTGAACCCCCTCTCTCTCTAGTCTGTGCCTCTCTCTTTCTCTCTCTCTCTCATTCTCAGTCTTTCCCTTGCTCTCACTCTTTCTCTGCTCTGTGGCTTAGGGTTTTTGATATAAAATTTGGGCAGACTCCCAGGTTATTTCTGTTTCAAATCTGCCTGACTCCTGTCCTTGTACAATGAGCAGAGGTGTGGCCAAGTGATTAAGGGAGGTGGAAGGGGAATCAAGGGAAAGAAAAAATGTATTTAATTTATCAAAACTTCGTTCCACCAAATGGGTCATTGTATGTAGGTTTAGGGAACACTGTAAAATCATTCCTGAAGCAGGACAAAAATGACCTAGACGAGGCATAAATTGAAATGAGAAGGCAACATTATTGAGAGTTCACACTGAATTCAATCAGTGGCAGTGAGAATGGAAAAGAAAGGTAAATGTGAGAAATTACAGAAAAGTGAAACCAATAGGACTTAACATATGACTGAATGAACATGAGGAACAAAGAAAATGAAGGGGTTACTAATAGAAGGCTGGGGGAATAATGATCGCATTTCTGACTGAGAAAACTCAGGAAGCAGAAGAGTTTATTTATGGGTGAAAAAAGCTAAATTCTATAGTGGCTATGCCAAGTTTAAGTTGGCAACATGACCAGTGGGTGGGGATTTCTTGCAGGTGTTTGAATATTCAGAACCCTGACTCAGGAGAGAGGCTGCACGAGGTGCCTCAAATCCTTTATGGAATATACTCTTATGTGAGTTAATTAATCTAATTAAATAAATTATGACAGGCTAGACCTACAGACAGAATGATCCTTTGTATATGGTGATAGAAACAGCATGGAAGTATGGAAGAGGGGAGAAACAGGAGAAATAAGAGTTCAGGGTGGCAATATTCCAGAGATGAGAGATGGAAGAAGGAAGGAATGGTCATCTATGTCAAGAGCTGCAGAGTATTCGCAGTGGCATCACTAGGGTTAGTGTCACCCAACCAGTAACTCATGGTGTCACCCCCTCCATGGACCTCCTCCTGGAACCCTTAGTAATGTTTTTTGTGCTAATGTTTCTCATAAACTATAATTTCCACATAAATATAGTTGTAAATTGATTAAATATCATATTTCTTAGATTATATGACTATAACAACAAAAATGTTTTGTAAAATCTTTCTATACTGAATTATAACATTATTAGTGTTATAACAATGTTGTTATAATAATAATTATAACAATGTTATTAGTAACTGAGCAAAAGCCCTTTTTGATTTTTCTCCTTTTCCTTTAATTACTACTTCATTCTCAAAAAAGTTATTGATATAGATTCAAAAATACTAATTACCACAATATTGTAGCTAAAACACCAGAAATTTTGACAAAATGCACTACTCTAAAAATACCAGCAGCAATGAAAACCACAGCGCATGCCTGTAGCACCTCTGTGTGGACTGGAACCTCCAACATTTTGGCTAGCAGTCGATGTAAACTGTTTGCACCATCCAGGGACTCCCATTTGTAGATGGGAGCTAATAATATTTACCTTAAATATTGTTATGAGAATAATAAATCAGGTTGTGAAAGGGCCTGGATTAGTGCGTATCGTGCAATGGATAGATATATAGCAGTAGTGTTTGCCTGAGCATTGTACTTAACAGAAAAAATACAACCCACAGAAAACTACCATAAGGTAATAGGGAGGACTTATCAGTGTTGGAGAGGTAGAGATTGGTGTAAACATTAGGTTGCTTACACCCCTGGGGAGAAAAGAGCCTGCTCCAAAGCAGAGGCAGTGAGAAACAGACCAAAGGAAGTGACCACTCAAAGTGGTGCTCATGAGTGAGTGGTGGGTGGATACAGGCAGGCAGATCTTTCATAGTCTCCATCAACCCCTTCAAGCCACCTCAAATAAGCCTACATTGTAAGTGAGAACTTAGCCTCAAGGTAGGTGCCCTGGTTCCCTCTTTCAACAGCTGGAAAAAATTTAGTTTGACCTGCCATTTCCCAAAAAGTTTTCAGAGCCATAGGAAGGAATATAGAATGGGTGGTATAGCTCTGGACAACAATCAGGGGACTGCCCCTTGTTCTGCTCTTCCCAGCTCAGTGGCCTTGGACCAGTCCTTTAACCCCGTCAGTCCTTAATTTCCTACTCTCTAAACAAGGGGGTTAGACTAGATCACTACTTCTCCCAGGGGCAGCACTGCTGTCTGGGCAGCATTTTGGGCATGAAGCAAGGGGGTTGGCAGCTTGAATGTTAAAATTATTAGAAAGAACAAATCAGTCTTAGAACAAATACAATCAAGATGTTCCTTAGAAGCAAAGATCTGGAGACTTCGAATCACTTACTTTGGACCTATCATCAGGACAGACCAATCACTAGAAAACAACATCACGTTTGGTAGAGGACCAACAAAAATGAAGGAAACCTTCCGTGAGATGGATTAACACAATAGCCACAACAATGGGCTCCAACATATAACAAACATGAAGATGATGCAGGACCAGGCAACGTACCATTCCGTTGTAAATGGAGTCATCATGAGTTGGAGCCAACTCAACAGCATCTTACAGCAAAGACTGGCATTTAGCAAGTGTGGGCAGAGATGCTGGACATCCTGCAATGCTTAGCATAGTCTGGCACAGCCAGGAATTACCCTACATCCTGCACAACTTTCTAACATCCCTGTGACATTGAGGTAGGTGAAAAACCTTATTAGAATTAATGAACCTAAAGGTCATGGAAGCTCCATAGACACATCCAAACTCCCTGAGGGACTGAATTGCTAGGCTGAGGGCTGTGGGGACCATGACTTCGGGGAACATCTAGCTCAACTGGCATGACATAGTTTATAAAGAAAATGTTCTACATTCTACTTTGGTGAGTAGCATCTGGGGTCTTAAAAGCCTGTGAGCGGCCATCTAGGATACTCCACTGGTCTCATCCCCTTGGGAGCAAGAAATAATGAAGAAAACTATAGACACAAGGGAATAATTAGCCCAAGGGACGAATGGACCACATCCACCATGACCTCCACCAGACCGAATGCAGTGTAACTAGATGGTGCCCAGGTACCACCACTGACTGCTCTGACAAGGATCACAATAGAGGGTTGAACAGAGCTGGAGATAAATGTAGAACAAAATTCTAACTCAAAAAGAAAGACTGGATTTGCTGGCTTGATCGAGACTGGAGAAGCCCTGAGAGTAAGGCCCCAGGAAACCCTTTCAGCTCAGTAATGAGGTCACTCCTGAGGTTCATACTTCAGTCAAAGATTGAACAGGCCCATGGAACAAAACAAGACTAAAGGGGTGCACCAGCCCCGGGGCAGGGACCAGAAGGCAGGAGGGAACAGGACAGCTGATAATAGGAAACCCAGGGTTGAGAAGAGAGAGTGTTGACATGTTGTGGAGTTGGTAACCAATGTCATAGAACAATGTGTGTACTAACTGTTTGATGTGAAACTAGTCTGTTCTGTAAACCTTCATCTAAAGTTCAATAAAATATAAATATATATATAAACCTCAACTAGGAAATATATAGCAACAACTTTATTAATTTCAGAATTAAAATTTCAGAAAATTGCTTCATAGTTTTCATATACAGTTAAAAATAAAAAATTGCATATCATTTAAACAAGTCTCAAATCAAATGCAGCAAGACAGCATTAGAGAATCAAATAAGAAAAAAAAATCTGACACTTTATACTTCAAAAAAAAAAAAAGAATGAGCCTAGAACCTAACTCTGTTTTAAATATAAAAGCAGAGCATCTTTTACACCATTCTAATATATTCCAGACCTACTATTCTAACATTCTAATATATTCTATTCTAATATTCACCTGCATGTCTGTCTTGCATTTTTCTTTCTGCTTGTACAGAATGGCTTCTGATCTTCTTCTTTTAAATCTAAATGTATTCGTTGTAAGCAGCACAGGCATCTGGCTACTTCAATGGGTTTTCCAGAGTAGAGTGTCGCACCTGCGAATTTATGTATTGAAATGTATATTATTATAAATCACTTTTATCTCATTTCTCACTTATATTACAGATAAGGCATTTTAAAAATTACGTGTGTATATAAATTACATATTCTATGGATTTTCCTTTGGAATAGTACAGGAGTGTTACAAAATACTTGTTATAAAAATATGCCCTTGGGTCTGAAAGGATGAAAGCCGCCAGACCAATGCCCTGAGGTCTAAACCCCTCTTAAATTCCTTGATTCGCCATTTGCCACACGAACATTATCTGTCTCTAAGGGTAAAGTGAGGAAAGGGAGACTATTTTACCTGCTGCACAGCCTACACTGTACTTAACTTGGAGGCATGATTGATTGTAATTGTAAACAATGGTGGTACCATGGGTGTTGACCTATCCCCCAACAAATAGCCATCCAATGCTTGAATAACCTAAGTATCAACAGATAATGGAAACAGTGAGCCACATTCGTATCTAATACCAATGACTTAAGCAAGCCACACAGAGCGCATCTCAGGTATGCTGCATTTCGATAATCTATCAAGAGTTTTATAAAACCAGTTGCCCTGGAGTCGATTCTGACTCATGGAACCCCGTGTGTGTCAGAGTAGAACTGCACTCCATAGGGTTTTCAATGGCTGATTCTTCAGAAGTAGATCACCAGGCCTTTCTCTCAAGGTACCTCTGGGTACACTCGAACCCCCAACCTTTTGGTTAGCAGCTAAACACATTAACCATTTTCACCACCCATGGAATTCTTATGAACATTACTCTCCAGTTAATAGTTCTCTGAGCCTTGCGCCAGCTTACTTTGCCTCCTCGAGGCTCCACATCCTGTTCTGTTGAAAGACTCTTCTAAATTTGTTTTGCTATCCAAAGAGATAAATGGAACTATTTTTCAAGAAAAACAGAAACTTTTGATGGAGCTGAAATGGCATGTCAAATACAGACAGCTGAAATAACTTGTGTTTGGTTACAGTCTCCATTTCTCAAAGAAAATAATCACCATCTGGGAGGTGTAGGCAATTCTACAGTGCTCAAGCAAACTAAGTCATTTATTTTTATTTTGCCTCTACAAAGAAAAACAAAACACCATTGCAAAAGGCACCGAAGCAATGCATATTTTAAAGAATGAATATTACGTTCATTTTTCTTTTTTGCAAAATATGTGAGCTTCTTTACTTTTCTAAAACCGGATTAAATTTCTATTTTTACCCACCCCAACTTCCATTTCTGATCCAAGTCACAGTATTTTCAATCGCCTCATGTGCATGTGAAAGCTGGACAATGAATAAGGAAGGCCAAAGAAGATCTGATGCATTTGAATTATGGTGTCTGCAAAGAATATTGAATATACCATGAACTGCCAGAAGAATGAACAAACGTGTCTTGGAAGAAGTACAGCCAGGATGCTCCTTGGAAGCAAGGATGGCGAGACCTCTTCTCATGTACTTTGGACATGTTATCAAGGGGGACTAGTCCCTGGAGAAGGACATCATGCTTGGTAAAGCAGGAGTTCTGCAAAAAAGAGGAAGACAGATGGATTGAAATAGTGGCTGCAGCAATGAGCTCAAACAGCAATGATTGTGAGGATGGCATAGGACCTGGCAGTGTTTCTTTCTGTTGTACTTAGGGTCTCTATGAGTTGGAATTGACTCAACGGCACTTAACAACAAAAACACTTCCATTTGATGGCACAGTACATAATTGACTCAATTCCAAGTGAAGTTTGTCAAATTCAGTGATCTCTTACTCGTTCTGAGTTTAAAATCTAGTTACTTTTAGGATTGACCTCACTCCTTATCTTGCAGAGTAGAGAACTGTTAGCGAGGGGGCTGTTCCCTCCTCCATCGTGATCTGCTCCCTGATGGCCTATGCTAAAGACACTGGCATCTCGCATCAGATCTGCACTGTCCACACTGCTATCCTGAGATGCATCTCTTAGCGTGACCCCAAGAGACCACTCTGGGCCCTTCCTGATCTCACTGGCTCATTCAAGCCATTCTTTACCACTAAGAACAAACATCTGGCCCCTTCCCATTGGAGTTACCGAGAGCTCAGATGAGGGTGCATGCAGACCCATCTGCTCAGGTGCTGAATAAGCCGTCTCTGCTCTGATGGGTTGTGGTGGTTCAAGGATGCTTCTATGGGAACAGGCACAGCTCAGGGCAAGAAAAGCCCAGTGGTGGCATTTTTCTCCTTTACTCTTAAAGGGGAAGGTGTTCCTCATCTCCAGGCCCTGCCCAAGACTTGTCCCAAGGGGCTAAAAGATAAGACTGAAAGTTTCCACAATAGGGTCGAACTCTCTTTATCACAAAGTCACTCTCCTCTCTCTCTGCCTTCCCCCTCCCCAACTCCAAACTCCACAGGTATCTATGTAAGATAGACTGGCAAATAAGGAAAAAGAATTCTTTCATTTACTATGTTTTCTAAATCAAAATCTTTCCTCTTTTATAAGTGATTAAAGCTTTGGAGAACTGAAGCCCCTTTGTTGCCCAGTCTCTCTCTGACTCCTGCCTGTTCCCACAGACGGGTGGTGGAATAAAATGAGCTCTCTCACAGATTGCTTGTAGATGTTTGCTGTTGTTGTTGTGTGCCATCCAGTTGATTCTGGCTTACAGCTACCCTACAGGACAGGGTAGAACTGCCCCATAGGTTTCCAAGGACTGTCTGGTGGATTTGCACTTCGGACATTTTAGCAGCCTGAGCTCTTAACCACTTCACCACCAGGGCTCCTTGCCGTGTACAGTAACAAACTTTTGGCATTAGGTTTCATGAGATCTAAATAGTAATTCTATTTCAGTGAATCTAGCTTAAGAAAATAATCGTAAAACTAAAAATGATTTTACACTAAAATGCTAAGCTCTTCATTATTTATGATGAGCTAAAATGGAAACTTCCCTGTCTGGAAATAGGGAAATAGAAAATCGCTTTTCTGTGATTCAACAGCATACAACCATTTAAAAAAAAAAAAAAAAAAAAGCATGCAACTATTAAAAAAAAACTTAATAAGCAATTTATTGACATAGAGAAATACTTGTAATAGAAAGTTCAATAAAAAAGCAAGTATAAAATATACATCAAATTTCAAAAAAGAAGAATGTAAAATATCTCACTGATAATGTTTTATATTGACTATATTTTGCAATGATAATATCTCAGGTAAAATAAAATGTTATTTTATTTTATAAAATAATAGATTATTAAAATTAATTTCACCTCTTTTTACTTTTATAATGTGGGTCCTAGAAGATTTAAAATTGCAGGTATGACTCACATAACAAAAACAAGGGAAATCTCGAGAGATGAACTGACAGAACAACCGCAGCCGTGGGCTCAAACGTACCAACAACAATCATGAGGATGGCACAGGACCGGGCAGCGTTTTGTTCTGCGTACGTGGGGTCGCCATGAGTTGGAGTCAACTGGACGGCACCTAACAGGAACATAGTTCTATCAGGCAACCCTGCTCTGATTCTCACACAGCAAAAGGTGAAGGACCACCCTGCACACCAACAACAGACTTACGCACATAAAAGGAATCACACCCAACATAAAAATGTTTTGAATAACTATCTTCTCTCTTTGTTAAAAGCATTCTCTATTCTAATAGTTTTTCCGTTCTCTGAGCATATGAGGTGAGGGCTTGTGAGAGATAGGAAGCTCTCTTAACCTCCTTACCTGAGCATGGGTGGCGCTGTTCTCACTCCCTGTGAGAGGAAGCCTGCACCCTGTGTTCACGGGCTAGGCAGCAGCTATCACAGGGTGAGCTGCACCTCAGGAGCAGTGGGCACCTGAATCTGAGATGAGTCGATACAGCAAGAGTACCTATCTGAAAATGCGAACATTAAATAGAGCCCTGGTGGCAGTGGTTAAGAGCTCAGCTGCTAACCAAAAGGTCCGAAGTTCTAATCTACCAGCAGCTCCTTGGAAACCATATTGGGCAGTTCTCCTCTGTCCTGTAGGGTCACTATGAGTCGGAATCAACTCGTTGGCAATGGTTAACATTAAATATCTTAAAATGCTAATAATATTCAGATGGCCTCTGAATAAAAGCCAAGACATTACGTACACCAGTTACTGTTGAGTCGATTCTGACTCACAGCGACCCCGTGTGTGTCAGAGTAGAACTGTCCTCTGTAGGGTTTCCAATGGCGGATTTTTCGTAAGTAGATCGCTAGGACTTTCTGCAGAGGAGCTTCTGGGTGGACTTGAATCTCCAACCTTTTGATGAGCAGCCGCGTACAATAATCATTTGTGCCTGCCA
Source organism: Loxodonta africana (assembly GCF_030014295.1). Taxonomy (NCBI): domain Eukaryota; kingdom Metazoa; phylum Chordata; class Mammalia; order Proboscidea; family Elephantidae; genus Loxodonta; species Loxodonta africana. The sequence goes on from NC_087358.1 coordinate 68,135,174, forward strand.
GGGACTCCTAAAAACCAACACAGGACAAAACCTCTTTACCTGATAGTGGTGAATTAGAACTCTGTAGCATTTCATGTAGTGTCCTCAAAGAAAATCCCACAAATCCCAAATGTCCCTTTTAGAAGGCAGCCCCACCCTTCCACCTGAGCTGAGGTCATTGATAGGGGGCTCAGCGTGTCACTTCGAAGGACTGCTGTTGTGTGGAGGCAGGGGAGAGGCTGGGTGGACTGAGCTCCCACGGAGACACTACCGGAGGGGCAGGGACCCAGGCGCTCCAAGTTGTGAGGACCTGGCCCCAGACCCTGGACATTTGGACACACGAGTGGCAACAAGAATGTATTATTCACCCAGTGCTGTTAGCTGGGGCTTGGAGTAGCCGATTGGTCTTTGCTGTTGATTTTCTTACAGGGAATGGTGCAAGTCGGCAAAACACAGGAAATAAAACTTCCTCTCTAAGCATGACCGACCAGACACACCCCGATTAAAAGCACATCAATCCTATAACTTGTCAGCCACCAGCCAGCAAGCAATTTTGCTGGGCTCTGTTTTTAAGGAGGACACGTTTCTGCGTTTCATCTAAGGATTGCTATTACTCATCAAAAGATGATTTACAAATGATTTTGGCTTATTTTCATGAAGAAACAATGAGTTCATTTAATTTACAATGACGAAGACTTATAACTGTGTGATAATAGCATACTAAATGCCTCAAAACTCTGCGTCTGCTAAGTGACAAGCAGGCAGGGTTCAGTTGCCCTCTAGGTTTCTCTAGAGCTGCATCTCTAACCAGATTGCACTGTTGTCAGCATGGTGACCTCACTCACAATACAACAAAATGTTGCCCTGTCTTGCGCATCCCCACCATCCGTTTCTGATCGGACCATTGTGATCTCTACAGTTTTCGTTGGCTGATTTTTGGAAGTAGATTATCAGGTCTTTCTTCCCAGTCCAGCTTAGCCTGAAAGCTTCTCTGAAACCTCTTCAGCATCATAGCAACATACAAGCCTCCACTGACAAACAGATGGTGGTTGCACATGAGGCGCATTGGCCAGAAATCGAACCCTGGTCTCCTGTATTAAAAAGAAAAAAAATTGCCATCGAGTGGATTCCAACACATAGTGACCCTATAGGACAGAGTATAACTGCCCCGCAGGGTTTCCAAGGAGCAGCTGGTGGATCTGAACTGCTGACCTTTTGATTAGCAGCAGAACTCTTAACCACTGGGCCACCAGGGTTTCCTGCATGGTGTCCTGCATGGAAGGTGAGAATTCTACCACTGGACCATCATTGCTGCCCACCCCTCCACACACACCAGATTAACAAAGCATTTACCTGCTCTCTAAATTGCCTGCAGGGTAGGAAAACCTCAGTTTTTCAGGAGGTCTGCTGAGCTTGATCAACACTTCAGCTGACTTGGTTTAGGCGTCTCTTACTTTTTATTGCATTCTCCTGCCTTCTCATTGCCTTTGTAGTTTTTCCCCGAATATCAGCAATAAAGATCTGCTGAAGCAGGTCCAGTTCCCTGTCTTACTGCCCCTTATACCTTTCACAAGTTTCCTGGCAACACTTGCATCCTGGTCAATTGCTTTTCTTATCTTGTCTCATCTGAGCCTGAGCTGTGCAGTGAGAACCATGAGGAGTGTGCAGCCATTAGGAATGAAAGGAAGAGCCCCAAGCATTTCCATGACAGGGAAATGACTGAAAGAGAAAGATCCACAGGCAGTTAAAGCAACTACCCTTCGATGCCGGTGTGAATGGAACGTACAGTTCATTGCACCAGCAGCAGCTCGGGAAACTCTCAACTGAAAAGAGGCTTTAAGAAGAAACCGAATCAAACAGATCTGCACAATCCCTGGCCAACAGGCAGTTTCCCCAGGGTGACCTTTGGCAATTGTGACTGCGCAGACTTCAGTGTTACAAAGCCATTTTTCTCCAGTTATGAGGATTTCTCAGGATACGTGCTGTGCACAGGCGAGTCATTACAGCTACCCATTGCTGTTGGAGAGTCCAGAGCAAGGAATACATCTTGCTTTGAGATTTTCTCCCCTTGGGTTCCTCAGGGTAGACCTCTGAAGCTAGAGTGGTTACTTTAGTCCTGGCTTTCTGAGAAGTCTGTTCTATGCTTTAAACTGAGAGAAAATGTTTTTCAAACTCTTTGGCCTTACAAAAAAGTAGGTTCCTCTGTCTTGCCCTCTGGTCTTTATATCTAGGCAGCATACCACCACTGGTTTTCCTGAGGCTCCAAACCATCAAGCTGTGATGTCTATTAGGCTTTCAAGGAAGCCTCTGAGTTATGGATTGGATTATGTTTTCCAAAAAGATAAGTTAAGTCCTAACCCCTGCACTGGCGAATGTGACCTTGCTTGGGAAGTAGGGTTTTTCTTTGCAGATGTTATCAGTTATGCTGATGAAGTCATACTCCAGTAGGCTGAGTCCTAATCCTAACCCCTTCTCAGTGGTGTTTCATGAAAGAGAAGGACAGACATAGAAATAGAGTCACACACAAGGGAAGACAGCATGTAAGGATCTGCCTACAAGTCAAAGAATGCCAAGACACACTCAGTGCTACAGAAACCGAAAGATACAGGGAAGGACCTTTCCCTAGAGCAGACAGCACTGTCCTGCCAATGCGCTGAGTTCCAGACTAACCTCCAGAACTGTGAGAAAATAAATGTCTGTTCTTCAAAGCCACCCACTTTGTGGTATTTATGGCCACTCTAGGAGAACTAAAACACTCCATCTGCCCTCTAATTTCTCATATCAAACATTTCTTCTTCAGTGACCGCTCCCAGGCAGATCCATCACTTCTCACACCACTCATATCCTCTCTTCTGCCTTCAAGTGGGGATTTATCTTCCTTTTTTTTTTCTTTTTCTTTCATTTGTTTGACTTAATACTTGCCTCACCTCTACCACCTTCCACAGTCAGGTCTTGTGACTCTTTTTCCCTACCACCTGCCCCTCGCATATAGTCAGTAAGTATACACAAAAATCCAGTCATGGAGTATTTGCAGAAGAAACAGACAGAAAAGGATATATTAGATGTTTTATGCCATGGGGCTGGGGCTTCTTCATTCACACTCAAATTTTAATATCAATTAAACTTTTAGCCAAAAGTTTATTATCACTCATCATTTTAGAGGCTTTCTTCAATAATGAACACCTAGTGCTCAGACCATAAGAACAGGATAGAGAGAAATAATAACAAATGTTTTGAATCGTACTTATTTTTACCACTCAGCCCATTTAAATCAAAAGGAAGCTTAATTTCATGCATATTTTAAAAATGAACCTAGTAAGTTTGCGTTTCAGACAAATCAAGAGTCCATTAGCAATGTTGCTAAATAATCAACTACATAGTTGTAAAAAAAAAAGTTGTAGCTTGGAATATTTTCCTTAATTTTAGCACAACTTTCATCCACGGTACCAGATTAATTTGAAAGCTTGTGGTCAACAACTGGTTAATTTCAAACTCTGGTGTGGTAACCCTTGAACCTGAACCACTTCCCTTTGTCCATGTTTGAGGATGTTTCTGTGGTAAGGGGCTGCAACCAGAGTGGCCAGCAAGCCTCTAAGGGATAAAGCATGGTCATAACGCCCAATTCACTGTTTATTTCCCACTCAAAATATACCCACATGTGACTTACAGACTTCGCCATTCACAGTCTCCCTACTCTTAGATCTGGGTGAAAAGTGAAGAGCTCCCTCTTTTCAAAACCTTGGTCTAGTTGCTTCGCCCGTGATATTGAGCATAAAATAGGTAAGCAAGCTTAGGAAACTCTAGGGTTACACACAGTGTCCATGTCCATCTTTGTGCCTATCCAATAAGGAATGTATTCCAGCTTACACGCCCCAAAAAGTTATTCCCTCAGTCAAAACCAAAACTCCACAGCTGTAAAGTTGATTCCAACTCATAATAGCCCTATAGAACAGAGTAGAACTGTCTCGTGGAGTTTACAAGGCTGTACTCTTTACAGAAGCACACTGCCACATCTTTCTCCTGTGGAGCAGCTGGTGGGTTTGAACTGCTGACCTTTCAGTTAGCAGCCGAGCACATAACCACTATGCCACCAGGGCTCCTTTCCTCTGTCGAAAGGAGTTTAAATGCTTTAGTACACTGTGACTTAGAGCACATATAGAAAATGGGGCACTGAAAGAAGAGCTGAATGTTCACTGCCAACAGCAAAAAACAAAAACAAATCCATTTTTTATAGTTAGTAACTCAAACGGTCAGCATTTTGCTGCTTATAAAGGAGGAAAGTATAATCTCTTAACAACACTACTGGTAAGGATCTTGCCTAATGTAGAACAAGTACACAAGCACAGACTAAGGGTTTTCTGAGAAGTTATCATGTGAGCCCTCATACAAACAAGCATCACATCAACTTGGACATCAGTAAACCTAGCAGATGAAAACTCTAGAACAGAACATTGACTATCTCCAAGGTTAAGGGCTCTCTCCAGGTGCAATTATAGAGATATATCTGGTTTGAATAAGGCTCAGAGTGGTCAAAACAAGGTAAAGAGAACCTCTACTATGTTTCAAAGGCAGAAGCTTGCCTACATGGTCTGGAATCAAGAATGTTAGAACTCAACTCTTCTTCAAATCACATCCAAATGTCTTCAAAGATCTAATTATGCATTCTGCATTCATTTCCTCATCTGTTACTCTAATTTTACCCCCACCTACATCAGTCCACTGACATTTTCTGTGTCACTAATTCTATCAGACAATTTTAGTCATCTTACATCATCCCTCAACAGCATATGACACAGCTAACCAGTCCTTCCTGCATACAACATTCTCTTCCTTTGAGCTTTGTGACAGTTCTGTCCTCTGGCCATTTCCTGTCTGTCCTCTTCACTACCCTCTCTTCCTTCTCTGTTATTGTTGTTAGGTGCCCTCAAGTCAATTTTGACTCATAGTGACCCCACGTGACAAACTAGAACTGCCCCATAGGGTTTTCTTGGCTGTAATCTTTACAGAAACAGATTGCCAGGTCTTTCTCCCATAGAGCGACTGGGTAGATTCGAACCACCAACCTTTCAGTTAGCAGCTGAGTGCTTAACTGTTGCGCTACCAGGGCTCCTTTTTCCTTCTCTACTGGCCAGTAAACAGCATTTCTCAAGACTCATTTTTGGATCTTTTTCTTTTCTCCCTCTCTACTGTCTTATAAGATAATTTTATCCACCTGTGTGGTTTCAATCCAGACCATTTACAAAGGTAACTAAAAAATTATTAAATATTTCTGGGGAGGACTTCTGGCCAATATGGTGCCATAGACAGAATCACCACGCTGTCCCTCCACAGCAAGGACTCAAAAAACTAAGTAAAACAGAGACAAATGTCATTCCTGGAACCCAAACTGTCAAACGAAGAGATAAAGAACTCAGCCAAGCACCGAATGGAATAAGAAACTGACAAAGGTCTGATGTCAAAGAGAGATACTTGCCGAAGTTCCACATTAGCTAATGCAGCATGGATTCACCATCTTGGACTCCTGTCAGAGATCAGCTGACAGGGAGCACAGGAAAGCAGCTTCCCGGAGCTCCCAAAAGAAGACAGAGCACCCGGTAACCAGCGATACACACTTTCCCACCCCCATCCTCTCCCCACTGCTCTACTTCTGAGCTTCCTGGCTGGCTGCTGGGAAGTGCAGCATCTATGCTGCTTTGATTCACCCCACCCACATCACAGATCAGTGGACAGGGAGTATGGGAAAGCAGCTTCACGTAGTTCCCAGCAGGAGACAGAGCACCGAGTAACAAGCTATATATGCTTTCCTAACTCCCACCCTACTTCCCCTGAACCTTCAGCCTCCTCTGCTTCCCGCCAGCTGCAATTTCTTGGCCAGGAAGCAACTGCTTCTGTCCTGGGCTGCTTGGATTCACCCCATCCACACTGACCAGGTCCCTGACTGGTGTAGCTTCTTTCTATCCCTTTTGGTTTCTTCCATGCCTCCCATCACCTCCCCCTCCTTTCTCTTGAACACCTGGCTCCATGTGCCATCTTTGCTTCTTTTTGAAAGGCTGTGAAGCCCCATTCAACTGGTGATCCACTCCCCAGGCCCACAAGATCATGCTGGTGCGATTCCTGAGGCTTGTTTTGTTTTGTCTTCTTTCTCTTTTTGCACATGGGAGCCCCTTCTAGCCAGACTGCACTGCACGGCCTAGGAGCCACTCCCCCAATTTGTGCAGCCATATAAGTGGCATCCCAAGGGGCATTTCATTCTTTTTTTTTCTTTTTCTTTCTTTTCCTTCTCTCTTTTCCCTTTCCGTCTTTCTTCATTTCTCAGCTCTTGTCTGTCTATACTTACCTTCTTTTCCAGATTCCCGAACACCTGGTGTTGTGTGATATCTATACCCCCTCTAGCCAGGCCATACTGTGCAAACTGGGAGACTTCCCTGGTCTTCATGGAGGCACTGGTGAGACCCCTGGGGCTTTTGTTTTCTACTTTTTTTTTTTTTCTTTTCTAAATTTTATCCAGGTATTTTTTTTCTTTTTCCCTTTTCTTTCTTTTCACTTCTCTCCTTACCTGAGGTTCTCATCTCTACACTCCAATGGTAAGCTCCCTTTCTACCTTTTTGGGGGGGGGTTATGTGGGTTTTTTTTTTTTTTTTTTGCTTTGCTTTTGGCTCCCATTTCTCTCTCCTCTTTCCCATACCCATACTAGCTGCACACATCACAACCTCTTCCCTCATTCCTGCCTACCTGCACCATGTGCTGAATATCATGCCTCTGAGAAGCACAGACGTGGGCTACTGGAACCTCCCCAGCACTGATTCCTGCCCCCCTGTCAGTCCTAGTACATGCCACAAACAACCCATCCCAACCCCCCCTTCAGCTGTATCTGCCCTCCTACACCATAGCTGAGTGACCGGCCCCACCCATTGGACAAGGAGGTGGAAAGTATCGTGACTACAGACCAGCAAACAACAAAGAATGCACAGCCTGCCTGTTCAGACATAACCAAATAAAACAAAAACCCAGCACAAAACAAATCTACAATCAAGAAACAAAGAAAATAACTACTGAATGTCCTGAAGACAGCAGACAATATCAAAAAATATTTAAAAAAAACAGGACAGGATGATTCCAGTAGGCATCCAAAATAAAACACCAGAGGACTTCCCAGTAGAAGAAAAGGCACTAGAACTACCTGACAGGGAATTCAAATCTCTAACATTCAGAGCTATCCAAGAGTTGAAGCAAAAAGCAGACAAAAAAGAGGAAAAACTAGACAAATTTATGGAAAAGGCAGACAAGCTCATGGAAAATACAGACCAAAAAATGGAGGAGTTCAGGAAAATAATACAGGAAGAAAATGCCAAAATAAATTCACAACGAGAAATCTTACAAAAACAACAATTAGAAATCCAAAAGGTAAACAACAAGATGTCAGAAACAGTGTCATAGAAGGATTGAGGAGCAGGTTTGAAATGATGGAAGACAGGGTCAGTGAAATTGAAGATAAACACTTGGATTTTGAGGAAAAATCAGAAAAAAGAACGAAGAAAAATGAGGAAAACCTGAGAATTATGTAGGATACAACTAAAGACAAAAGTTCACAAGTGATCAGAGTTCCAGAACAGGGAGAGAAAACAGAAAACACAGAGAGGATCATTGAAAAATTGCTGGCAGAAAACTTCCCTAATATCATGAAAGATGAAAAGCTGACAATCCAAGAATCTCAGCAGACCCCATATAGGATAGACACCAAAAGAAAAACACCAAGGTATGTCATAATCACACTCACTAAAACCAAAGACAAAAATTCCTGAGAGCAGCTTGAGAAAAACAAAAGTTACACACAGAGGAGAAACGGCAAGACTAAGCTCTGATTATTCAGCAGAAACCATGCAGGCAAGAAGGCAATGAAATGATATATATAAAACTTTGAAAGAAAAACATTGCCAACCAAGAATAATATATCCTGCAAAACTTTTGTTCAAATATGATGGTGAAATTAGGACATTTCTGGATAAGCAGAAATTAATGGAATATTTAAAAACCAAACCAAACTTTCAAGAATTATTAAAAGGAGTCCTTTGGTCTAAGAACAAACAACATCAGACCACACCCTGAATTTAGGATGCAAGATTGTACCAGCCAGACACCAACACAGGAAATGAACTCCCAATCCAAAAATTGTACCAGCCAGATACCAACACAGGAAAAGAACTCCCGAGGACTACCAAAACCAAAAGAATTGCAAAAGGGAACCAGAGAGGTTAATCTGTAAATGACAACAACTTCAGAACAATTAAAGAGGAAATAAATGGTGTAGGCATAGAACTTTCCAATGGAGAGGAGGTCAAAGTAATAATAGACTGGTTCAAGCCTAGGAAGATAAGAGTAAATTTCAAGGTAACCACAAAGAAAGTTAACAAACATACTCGTCTAAATACAGAAGAAAAGCATAAAGTCTCAATAAAAACAAAAGAAATGAAAAAGAAATCCATAAACAAAACGAACACAGCACAAGAGACTAAAAGAAACAAAGAAAACGTTAGTACCATCAAAAAAGCACTACAAAATGACAGCAATAGACGCACACCTATCAATAATTACACTGAATTTAAATGGCCTAAATGCACCCATAAAGAGACATAGAGTGACAGAATGGATTAAAAAAAATAGGATCCATCAATACGCTGTCTACAAGAGACACACCTTAGAAACAAAGAAGAAAATTTATTAAGAATCAAAAGATGGAAAAAAATACATCAAGCAAATAATTACTAAAAAAGAGCAAGAGTAGCAATACTAATCTCAGATAAAATAGACCTTAAAACAAAATCCACCGTAAAAGACAAAGAAGGGCACTATATAATGATTAAAGGGATAATTCATCATGAAGACTTAACCATATAAACATCCATGCACCCAATGACAGGGCTCCAAAATATATAAAACAAACTCTAATAGCACTGAAAAGAGAAATTGACAGTTCACACAATAACAGCAGGAGACTTCAACAGACCACTCTCGGTAAAGGACAGGACATCTAAAAGAAACTCATCAAAGATACAGAAGAGCTAAAGGGCGTAATCAGCCAACTCAACCTCACAGACATGTATAGAACGCTCCACCCAATAGCTGCAAAGTACAGCGTATCAAAAAAAATAATACACCACTACCAGTAATACACCACATTCTTTTCCAACGCACATGGAATGTTCTCCAGAATAGACCACATCTTAGGCCACAGAGCAACCCTCAACAAAATCCAAAACACTGAGATAATACAAAGGATCTTCTCTGACCCCAATGCCATCAAAGTAGAAATCAACAACAGGAAGAGTAAGGAAGAAAAATCAATTACATGGAAACTGAGTAACACCCTGCTTAAAAACTACTGGGTAATAGAAGAAATCAGAGATGGAATCAGAGAATCCCTAGACTCAAACAAGAATGAAAACACATCATACCAAAACCTTTGGGACACAGCAAAGGCAGTGCTCAGAGGTCAATTTATAGCACAGGTACACACATCAAAAAAGAAGAAAAGGACAAAATCAAAACAGCTACACAACTTGAACAAATAGAGAATAGCAATAGAAGCCCACAGCCACCAGAAGAAAGGAAATAATAAAGATCAGAGCAGAAATAACTGAAATAGGAATAGAAAAACAATAGGAAGAATCAACAAAACCAAAAGTTGGCTCTTTGAAAGGATCAACAAAATCGACAACCACTGGCCAAACTGACAAAAGAAAAACATAAGAGGATGCAAATAACCCAAATAAGAAATGCAATGGGGGACATTACAACAAACCCAACCGAAATAAAAAGGATCATAACAGAATATTACGAAAATTATACTCCAACAGACTTGAAAACCCAGAGGAAATCGACAAATTTCTAGAAACACACTACCTACCCAAACTAACACAAGATGACGTTGAAAATCTGAACAGACCCGTAACAAGAGAAGAGATTGAAAAGGTAATAACAACAACAAAAAAAAAACTCCCAACAAAAAAAACCTTGCCCCAGATGGCTTTAATGGAGAATTCTACCAAACATTCAGAAAAGAGGTTACACCAGTACTACTGAAACTACTTCAGAAACATAGAAAAGGAAGCAATACGTCCAAATTCATTCCATGAAGCCAGCATAACCCTCATACCAAAACCAGGCAAAAATACCACAAAAAAAGAAAATTACAGACCAATATCTCTCATGAATATGAAAAAAAAGATACAAAAATTCTCAACAAGATTCTAGCCAAAGGAATTCAGCAGCATACCAAAAAAATAATAATAATAATACGCCACTACCAAGTTGGATTATTATTAATTTTTTATATGCTGCTGAATTCCTTTGGCTAGAATCTTGTTGAGAATTTTTGCATGTATATTCATGAGAGATATTGGTTTGTAATTTTCTTTTTTTTTTTTTGTCATCAAAAATGAAATGGAACGCACAAACAGCAATATCCTAGGCAGTAAAAAAAAAAAAAAAAAAACCCACTGCTAAGCATTAGTGAGCTGAAAGGGACCGGTACTGGCGATTTTGAATTGGACAAACATATAGTCTCCTATGCTGGGAATGATAACTCAAAGAGTGACGGTGTTGCGTTCATCGTCAAAAAGAACGTTTCAAGATCTATCCTGAAGTACATCGTTGTCAGTGACAGGATAATATCCATACGCCTACAAGGAAGACCAGTTAATACGACTATTATTCAAATTTACACACCAACCATTAGGGCCAAAGATGAAGAAATAGAAGATTTTTATCATCTGCTGCAGTCTGAAATTGATCAAACATACAATCAAGATGCATTGATAATTACTGGTGATCGAAATGCGAAAGTTGGAAACAAAGAAAGGATCAGCAGTTGGAAAATATGGCCTTGGTGATAGAAACAATGCCAGAGATCGAATGATAGAATTTTGCAAGACCAACGACTTCTTCATTGCAAATACCTTCTTTCATCAACATAAACGGCGACTATACACATGGACCTCGCCAGGTGGAACACACAGAAATCAAATCGACTACATCTGTGGAAAGAGATGACGGAAAAGCTCAATATCATCAGTCAGAACAAGGCCAGGGACCAACTGCGGAACAGACCATCAATTGCTCATATGCAAGTTCAAGCTGAAACTGAAGAAAATCAGAGCAAGTCCACGAGAGCCAAAATATGACCTTGAGTATATCCCACCTGAATTTAGAGACCATCTCAAGAATAGATTTGATGCATTGAACACTAGTGACTGAAGACCAGATGAGTTGTAGAATGACAACAAGGACATCATCCATGAAGAAAGCAAGAGATCATTGAAAAGACAGGAAAGAAAGAAAAGACCAGAGTGGATGTCAGAGGAGACTCTGAAACTTGCCCTTGAGCATCGAGCAGCTAAAGTAAAAGGAAGAATTGATGAAGTAAAAGAACTGAACAGAAGATTTCAAAGGACCTCTCAAGAAGACAAAATAAAATATTGTAATGACATGTGCAAAGACCTGGAGATGGAAAACCAAAAGGGAAGAACACACTCAGCATTTCTCAAGCTGAAAGAACCGAAGAAAAAATTCAAGCCTCGAGTAGCAATAGTAAAGGATTCCATGGGGAAAATATTAAACGATGCAGGAAGCATCAAAAGAAGATGGAAGGAATACACGGAGGCATTATACCAAAAAGAATTAGTCAATATTCAACCATTTCAAGAGGTGGCATGTGATCAGGAACCGATGGTACTGAAGGAAGAAGTCCAAGCTGCTCTGAAGGCATTGGCGAAAAACAAGGCTCCAGGAATTGATGGAATATCAATTGAGATGTTTCAACAAACAGATGCAGCACTGGAGGTACTCATTCGTCTATGCCAAGAAATATGGAAGATAGCTTCCTGGCCAACTGGTTGGAAGACATCCATATTTATGCCCATTCGCAAGAAAGGTGATCCAACCAAATGTGGAAATTATAGAACAGTATCATTAATATCACACACAAGCAAAATTCTGCTGAAGATCATTCAAAAAGGGCTGCAGCAGTACATCGACAGGGAACTGCCAGAAATTCAGGCCGGTTTCAGAAGAGGACGTGGAAGCAGAGATATCATTGCTGATGTCAGATGGATCCTGGCTGAAAGCAGAGAATACCAGAAGGATGTTTTCCTGTGTTTTATTGATTATGCAGAGGCATTTGACTGTGTGGATCATAACAAACTATAGATAACACTGGGAAGAATGGGAATTCCAGAACACTTAATTGTGCTCATGAGGAACCTTTACATAGATCAAGAGACAGTTTTTCAGACAGAACAAGGGGATACTGATTGGTTTAAAATCAGGAAAGGTATGCGTCAGGGTTGTATTCTTTCACCATACCTATTCAATCTGTATGCTGAACAAATAATACGAGAAGCTGGACTACATGAAGAAGAACGGGGCATCAAGATTGGAGGAAGACTCATTAACAACCTGCGTTATGCAGATGACACAACCTTGCTTACTGAAAGTGAAGAGGACTTGAAGCACTTACTAATGAAGATCAAAGACCACAGCCTTCAGTATGGATTACACCTCAACATAAAGAAAACAAAAATCCTCACAACTGGACCAATAAGCAACATCATGTTAAAGAGAAAAGATTGAAGTTGTCAAGGATTTCGTTTTACTTGGATCCACAATCAACAGCCATGGAAGCAGCAGTCAGGAAATCAAAAGACGCATTGCATTGGGCAAATCTGCTGCAAAGGACCTCTTCAAAGTGTTGAAGAGCAAAGATGTCACCCTGAAGATTAAGGTGTGCCTGACCCAAGCCATGGTATTTTCAATCACATCATATGCATGTGAAATCTGGACAATGAATGAGGAAGACCGAAGAAGAGTTGACGCCTTTGAATTGTGGTGCTGGCAAAGAATATTGAATATAGCATGGACTGCCAATAGAACAAACAAATCTGTCTTGGAAGAAGTACAACCAGAACGCTCCTTAGAAGCAAGGATGGCGAGACTGCATCTTACCTAGTTTGGACATGTTGTCAGGAGGGATCAATCCCTGGAGAAGGACATCATGCTTGGCAGAGTACAGGGTCAGCGGAAAAGAGGAAGACCCTCAACGAGGTGGATTGACACAGTGGCTGCAACAATGAGCTCAAGCATAACCACGATTGTAAGGATGGCACAGGACCGGGCAGTGTTTCTTTCTGTTGTGCATAGGGTCGCTATGAGTCGGAATTGACTCGGCGGCACCTAATAACAACAACAACCACCAAATAGGATTCATACCAGGTATGCAAGGATGGGTCAACATTAGAAAATTAATCAGCGTAATCCACCACATAAATAAAAGGAGAGAAAAGAATCGCATGGTCATCTCTGTCAATGCAGAAAAGGCATTCGACTAAGCCCAACACCCATCCCTGATAAAAACTCTCAACAAAATAGGTATAGAAGGGAAATGTCTCAACATAATAAGGAGCATCTATACAAAACCAACAGCCAACATCATTCTTAATGGAGAGAGGATGAAAACATTCCCCTTGAGAACAGGAGCAAGACAAGGATGCCCTTTATCACCACTCGTGTTGGAAGTCCTAGCTAGAGCGATAAAGCAAGAAACAGAAATAAAGGGCATCCAAATTGGTAATGAAGAACTTAAACTCTTCCTATTTGCAGATGATATGATACTGTAAATAGAAAATCCAAGACTCCTCGAGAAAACTACTGGAACTAACAGAAAGATTCAGCAAAGTAGCATGATACAAGATAAACATACAGAAGTCAGTTGGATTCCTTAACACCAAAAATCTAACCAGGGATGTAAAAGACCTATACAAAGAAAACTACAAAACACTACTGCAAGAAACCAAAAGAGATCTACATAAATGGAAAAGCATAGCATGCTCATGGAAAGGTAGACTCAACACTGTGAAAATCATAATTCTACCCAAAGCGATTTACAAATACAATGTAATACGGATCCAAATCCTAACAACATTCTTTAAAGAGATGGAAAAATTTATCATTAACTTTATATGGAAAGGAAAGAAGCCCCAGATAAGTACAGCACTGTTGAAGAAGAATAAAGTAGGAGAACTCACACTACCTGACCTCAGAACCTACTATACAGCTGCAGTAGTCAAAACAGCCTGTTACTAGTACAGCAACCGATACATTGACCAATGGAACAGAATGGAGAACCCAGATGTAAATCCTTCCACCTATGGTCATCTGATCTTGGGCAACGGCCCAAAGTCCACTAAATGGGGAAAAGACAGTCTTTTTAACAAATGGTACTGGCAAAAAAATCTGCAAAAAAAATGAAATGGGACCCATACCTCAGACCATATACAAAACTAACTCAAAACGGATCAAAGATCTAAATACAAAGCCAAAAACCATGACTTTCCTAAAAGAAAAAATAGGATCAATGCTAGAGGCCCTAATACATGGCATTAACAGGATACAAACAACAACCAACAACACACAAGCTCCAGAGGATAAGGTAGATAACTGGAATCGTCTAAAAATTAAACACTTATGCTCTCAAAGGGCTTCACCAAAAGAGTAAAAGAGGACCTACAGACTGGGAAAAAAAAAATTGGCTATTAGAAAACAGACAAAGGTCTAATCTCCAAAATCTACAAGAAAATCCAACGGTTCTACAATAAAAAGACATATAATCAATCCAATTAAAAAATGGGCAAAGGAAATGAACAGACACTTCACCAAAGAAGCTATTCAAGCGGCCAGCAGACACATGAGGAAATGCTCACAATCTCTAGCCATTAGAGAAATGCAAATCAAAACTACAATGAGATACCATCTCACCCCGGCATTACTGGCATGAATCAAACAAATGTTGGAGAGGCTGCAGCGAGATCGGAACTCTTATGCACTGCTGGTGGATATGCAAAATGATACGACCATTTTGGAAAACGATATGGCACTTCCTTAGAAAGCTAGAAATAGAAATACCATATGATCCGGCAATCCCACTCCTAGGAACATATCTTAGAGAAATAAGAGTCATCACACAGAGAGATATATGCACACCTACGTTGACTGTAGCATTGTTCACAGTAGCAAAAAGATGGAAACAACCTAGATGCCCATCAACAGATGAATGGATAAACAAACTGTGGCACATACACACAGTGGAGTATTATGCAACGATAAAGAACAATGATGAAGTGGAAACTTTGGTGAAGAGTAAGACAGCACACAATACTAGGGAAGCCAGCACAACCTGTACAAGGTAAGGTCATAGTAGCTCCACAGACGCATCCAAGCTCCCTGAGAGACCGAATTGCTGGGCTGAGGGCTATGGGGACCATGATCTCAGGGAATATCTAGCTCAATTGGCACAACATAGTTTATTAAAAATATGTCCTACATTCTGCTTTAGTGAGTAGCATCTGGGGTTTTCAAAGTCTATGAGCAGTTGTCTAGGATATTCCACTAGTCTCACTCCTTCGGGAGTAAGGACGAATGAAGAAACCTAAAGATACAAGTGAAAGATTACTCCAAAGGACTAATGAACCACATCTACCACAGCCTCCGCCAGACTGAGTCCAGTACAATGAGATAGTACCCGGCCACAGCCACTCACTGCTCTGACAGGGATCACAGTAGAGGGTCGCAGATAAAGCTGGAGAGAAATGTAGAACAACACTGTAACTCAAAAAGAGAGACCAGACTTGCTGGCCTGACAGAGACTGCAGAAGCCTTGAGAGTATGGCCCCCGACAACCTTTCAGCTCAGTAATGAAGTCACTCCTGAGGTTCATCCTTCAGCCAAAGATTGAACAGGCCCATGGAACAAAACAAGAGTGAAGGGGGGCGCCAGTGCACCAGCTCTGGGGCAGGGACTGGAAGGGGCGGGGGGGACAGGCAGGAAAGCTGGTAATAGAAAACCCAGGGTTGAGAATGGAGAGTGTTGACATGTCATGGGGTTGTTAACTAATGTCGTGTACTAACTGATGAGAAACTGGTTTGTTCTGTAAACCTTCACCTAAAAAAAAAAAAAATTTTATTAAATATTTCTAACTTAAATTTCTCCTCTGAGCTCTAGACTACTTGACATTTCTACTAACTTGTTGAAAACACACCTCAAATTCAGCATGTCTAGAAGTGAATATATGATCTACCTCAAACTTGGTTCTCTCTTGTGGCCCCCATCTTAGTGATGTTGCCACCATATGCTGGAAATCATGAATTTGTTTTCTTTTTCCTGCCTCCCTCTTACTCCCAATAACTAATTTGTCAATAAATTCTGCCAGTTACTTCCTACATATCTCCTGAGTCTATGCTCTTGTCTCCATCAACTACTAGCAAAGCCCCTTCTTTATCTTCTCTTGCCCCTTTAATTTTTCCTACCATTATAGGCAAAGTGACCTTTCTAAAACAGAAATATGATCATGTCACTCTTCTGACTAAAATACTTCAATGAGTTTTCATTGCTTTTAAGATAAAAAACAAAATCCTTAACATAGTCTACAGGGTCTGAATGGTCTTACCTCTGTTTATCTCTTCTGTAATTTTTGACCATGTTACTCATTGTTCTGTATTTTCCAGCTAAAGTGGTCATATTTGAGGTCTTTCAAGAAGTCATGCTCCCCTCCGCCACAAGGCCTTCGCATAAGCTGTTTCTCCATCAGAAACATTCCTCCTCTCCCCCAGTGCTTTACGTATATTAACTCCTGCTCTTCCTACAGTTCTGAGCTCAATCTCTTCCTCAGATGGACATTTCATCTCAACTGTAATTTTACATATATTTGTTTGCTCCTTTTGTTAACGTCTATTTAATGTACAAAACAGTTTTCCAAGGGGATAAAAAATGACTATTTTTTTCACTGCTGTGTCCCTAGTCCCATGCACATTGCAGTTTCTGGCACGTTGTGGTGATGAGTAAATATCTGTTGACTAACTGAATAAATAAACTCTCATGCCCAATAACTTTCTCCCCTTCCTGAAATCTAATAGTCCATCCTTTAGTTTAAGACATTGAAACTCCTTATATTAAGCCTTCTTTATGCTGTTAAATGATGGATTAGAGAGGAAGGAGAAGAGCAGCGAAATACTAAGCATCTGAGAGTGGGGATTAAAGGAATAAGATAAAGCAGAACTAAAACCAGTGTAGCATGGGAGCAACAAAGAGACAACCACATTGTCATAATTCTGACCAATGAGTAGGATGACATTCTAGAGGGTAATCGGGTGTCATGTTGGTGGTCTGATGTTGTAAAACCTAGTCCTGATGAAAACTCTAGAGCAGAAGAACAATGACTATTCCTGAGGTTAAGGCTCTCTCCAGGTGTGATTATAGAGTGATATCTGGTTTGAGTACAGCTCAGAGTGGTCAAGTAACCATCACAGGTTCAGGAAATATGATCACTAACATGATTATGAAACATTTTGTGGTTCATTTTATCAAATCACACAGTGGTTCATAAAAATACCTGAGCATCATAACCTCTTAGGAGCTTTCTTTAAAAATACATATCTCTGAGCCCCACTCCCTGACGGTTAATTCACTTATCTTAGGGTTGGAATGTGTAAATCCAGGTCTGTCGCAGGGAAGGTACAAAATAAGCCTGGAACACCTTGCTATGATAGAAAGAAAGGAAGTGTTGCCACAAAAACAAATGAACAAACACACATAATGGGAGCATAGGATATAGGAGCCAGTTTGAAGAAGCTCCCACTGACCAAATATGGAACAATTTAAGAATAAAAATGAATAATAACAGCTGTAGATTATAACCCACCAAATAAAGTAGGAATCTGTGAATTCATACTGATAGTAAACAGAGATAGATAGATAGATGGCAGGCAGATAGCAGGCAGGCAGATGATGGCAGGCAGGCAGGCAGATAGATAGTTTTCAGAGCACAGATCTCAGGAGGTCCTGGACATGGACATGGATCTTGAGAAAAAGGCAATTTAGGAAGCACAAACTGATTCTCCTCCAGTTCCAAATGATCTCAGGCAATTCTCAGAACTTCTTTATATCACTATTTTCTCATCTGTAAAATGGAACTATGTGAGTGAACTTAGGCAAGTCTCATAACTTCTATATATTATGTTTTCTCATTTATAAAATGGAAGTGTATGGCAAAATATTCTTCCCACCCTCCCCACCTGCACCATTGACCCCAAATTGGAAAGAAAAAATATATCATGTGCAGAATTGTGAAGAATCCCTCTGTAACTAGCTGGCTAGATTGGGCAGTATGATTGGCTAGGTTGGGTGAAAGATAAACCAACATCTGTCCTGAAGAGTTGGTGGAGGGGTAAGCATCTAGAAAACACAGCTGCCTGGAAACACACGTGGCAGTTTAGTCTGGGGGCCTGGATGACGAGAATGAGAAAGCAGGTCATTAGGAAAACCATACAGTCAGAAAGCAAAACAAAACTTTCAAGCAAATTCTGACCTGACCAATTACCCTGGAAACAGTTTGCCACAAGAAAATTATACTAGTAAAATTCAGCCATTTTTAAATTAGCATTTGTTGGCTAGATGAAAAGAAGTTCTAATCTAGGACTAAGCAGACCAAAAGAATCCCTCCTGTATTACTGTATTATTTACTTACTAGTAGTCCAAAAAAAAAAAAAATTTTTTTTTAGTACTCCTGTAGTCATTCATTCATGTAACGTATGAATGTGCACGTGTGTATGTGCATGTATGTGTGGCATGAAGTTGTTCACAATCCTCCCTTGTTATCCTTTTAATATCTGTAGAATCTGTCATGATGTCATCTCTCTCATTCCTGCTATTGGTAATTTGCATTTTCTCTTTTTCCTTCCTGATCAAGTGTATTACGTATGTGCCTTGTGTGCATTTGTGTGTATATGTGTATGTGTGTGTGTGTGTGTGTCTGCATATATGCATGTGTGTGTGTGTGTAAGTACAGGTATATGCATGTGGTGTTTGTGTGTATGCATTGAGTGTAGGCTCTAGGCCCTGGATACATTGGTGAAAGGGAGAGGCAAGATTGCTGCCCTCATAGGCTAGTTTCCAGTGGGAATTTTAAACAGCAGATTGACACTAGGCTTTGAGATTCTTTGAAGTCTAGGACTGACTATACCAAATTCATCTATGTCTAGCATCCTGTTGCTGTAGAGTCGAGTCGATTCTGACTCAGAAAGACCCTATAGGACAGAGTAGAACTGCCTCATAGGGCTTACAAGGAGCAGCTGGTGGATTTGAACTGCTGACCTTTTGTTTAGCAGTGGAGCTCTTAACCACTGCACCACCAGGGCCCCAGGTCTAGCATAAAAAAAAAAAAAAAAGCAAAAACCCATTGCCTTCAAGTCAATTCTGACTTAAAGCCACCCTATAGGACAGAGTAGAACTGCCCAATAAGGTTTCCAAGGAGCACCTGCTGGATTTGAAACACCAACCTTTTGGTTAGCAGCTGTAGCTCTTAACCACTATGCCACCAGGGTTTTCATATAGTGCTTTATAAATACTAATTGCTCAATTAATGTCTGCTAGATAATTTTTTTTAAGTTAGAAATGTCATCTTCAGCTTGAAATCTCTGTTGAAACTGTGATTTGTGCAAATATAAATTGTTCAACATGAACATATGTATCTCTATTTTAGCATATATAAAGATAAACCAACCAAATCAAACTCTCTGCTGTTGAGTCGGTTCCAACACATAGCAACCCTATAGGGCAGAGTAGAGCTGCCCCCTAGGGTTTCCAAGGCTATAAATCTTTGTGGAAGCAGACTGCCACAACTTTCTTCCACAGAGCAGCTGGTGGGTTTGAACCATTGACTTTTCAGTAAGCAGCTGAGTGCTTTAACCACTGCACCACCAGGGCACCTGTCTTAGTCATCTAGAGCTGCCATAACAGAAATACCACAAGTAGATGGCTTTAACAAAGAGAAATTTGTTTTCTCACAGTCTCATAAGCTGGAAGTCCAAATTCAGGGCTTCAGTTCCAGGGGAAGGCTTTCTCTCTCTGTCGGCCCTGGAGGAAGGTCCTTCTCTTCAATCTTCCCCTGGACTAGGAGATCCTCCATGCAGGAACTCCAGGTCCAAAGAAAGCGCTCTGCTCCCTGTGCTTCTTTCTTGGTGGTATGAGGCCCCCAATTCTCTGCTTGTGTCCCTTTCCTTTTATCCCTTGTAAGATAAAAGGTGATGCAGGCCACACCCCAGGGAAACATCCTTTCCATTGGGTCAGGAATCAGACCTGAGCAAGGGTGTTACATTCCACCCTAATCTCTTTAACCACAGGCAGAGATTATGATTTACAACACATAGGCAAATCACAAAATGGAGGACAACCACACAATACTGGAAATCATGGCCTAACCAAGTTGATGCATTTTTGGGGGGACACAATACAATCCATGACAGCTCCCTTATATAAAGATAGATATATGTGTATGAATACATACATATATATATTTATAAATAAATATTTACATATAGTTTGAGTAGTACTGTTCTAATCTGTCAACAGAATCTAATCTAGCTACTTTAATCAGAAAGGGATTTATTAGAATGTATGGGTGACATTCCATACCTCCAGGGAGGCCAGAGAACGAAGACTGGATGCTACACAACCAGGAAAAACTGCAGACAGGAAAACATCCTACCCACTCTGAGACTGTCCTAGCAGAAACCACATTGCTGCCATGGCTCACTTCTTCCCCCTGGATCTTTCCTCAGAGCTGCCCCAGAAGAACTCAGCCTCTCCACCAGCAGGCCACACGTTGTTCACTCTCTTCTCCAAATCTCGCATGTGTGTAAACCTGAACCACATATGGAACCCTCACTGCAAGAGAAAGTGGGCAATATGTCCCCTCAGTACCGAAAAGCATACTAGAAAGGGAGTTGTAATGAGCACTGATCAAGCCAATCCACCAGGAAGTCCCTGAGAGTCCCTCAGTTTATGCTGTTTGTCATATCCAGCTGACTGGTTGGGACCGTGTTTCTGGAGAGGACCACAAACACAAGTGTAAGATAAAACTGCAGCTCCTGGAATGAGTGGAGGTGAGAAGGACAAATCCCCTCCTCAACTCCTATCCCCCATCCCCTGCACGCTAGTGCCAAGCAAGAAGGAACCCTACACATCTGGAGAATATTTGGTTTTAAAACCGAGCTGAGTTACACTTCCTCGGAGAAAAGCATTGCCTGCCTGATAATGCCTGACAGATGGTGGCTGCACTTGAGGTTCACTGGCCAAAATCTGAACCCTCGTCTCCTGCGTGGACGGGGAGAATTCTACCCTAAAACCATCAATGTCTTGTTGTGCCTCCTCTAGCCAGTCTCCATTTCTCTGATTTTTTGAAGAGGGATATTCTGTCTTTCACTTTTATTTTGTCCCAAATGATACAGCCCAGCCTCAATCTTGATAACATCAAAACCACCTCATGCTTTCTTTGCTTCGAGAGAAACACTACCTATGTCTACTGCATAATTTAGAGTCTCCTTTCAGAGTTATCATCTCATTTACCTAAAAACAGTTATTTCTCTGACAAGTAAGAGACTGAACAATCTATTTTTAACAAAGAAAACCATGTGAAACTCACTTTTTAAAGTTAATTGTAGGCTATTACTTTATTCCTTTTGCATCCAGGTAGCTTCTAAATAAAAAGAACACAATATGCTAAAGAAGCTATTTGGGAACAGACACCAGTATTCTAGCAAAACACATCTAATGCCTAATTATTTTAAACAAATCTCATTCACAGACATCACAGAAAATCAGAAACTGCCTATTAGGCTGTGAGATATGAAAAGCACTTGATCAAGAAGAAAATACTCTTTTTAAAAGAGGTAATGAGAGAAGCATATTTAACATTTCCATATTTTTTACACTGAGATTTCCTATTAATTTATTTGAGTTAAGAAAGATATATATCCTTCTACTGGAAACACACTCACTCTGGTCTTTTCTGTTTCCTTTGTGAGCTCCTCCTCTGCCTAATATCTAGCTACAGGTTCTCAGTGCTCTTGCCGAGGGCTTCTTTCTCTACCTGCTTTCCCTAGTGCTTCTTATCCCTTCTTACGGCTTTATGTCACACCTAAAGAATGATGGCTACCATATTTACCCACCACCCTTCTGTCAGTTGTCATACTGTCATGGTTTACATACTGCTGTGATGCTGGAAGCTATGCCACTGTTATTTCAAATAACAGCAGGGTCACCCATGGTAGACAGGCTTCAGCACAGCTTCCAGCCTAAGATGGACTGGGAAGAAGGTCCTGGAGATCTACTTCCAAAAATCAGCCAATGAAAATCCTGTAGATCACAATAGAACATCATCTGACCCATTTGCTTTGGAGACATTGTCAGGAGGGATCAATCGCTGGAGAAGGACATTATGTTTGGTGAAGCAGAGGGCCACTGAGGGCAAAAAAGACCCTCGGTGGGATGGATTTTCAGTAGCTACAATCACAGATTCAAACATGATGTAAAAACCCCCAGGATAAGGCAATGTTTTGTTCTGTTGTACGGGGGGTCACCATGCTTTGGAGCTGACTTGATGGCAGCTAACAACATCACAACAAGGTATTTACATCATCAAACCTGCCTTCCCCTCTGAGCTCCAGACATGGATATGCACCAATCCTCTTGACGAGTCCACTTGGTTGTCCCAGGAGTAACTTACACTCAAACTGAACCCTTGAATCTCCCCTCAGAATTTCTTCTCCTCCTGACTGCCTAATCTCAGTAAATGGTCCCAGCATTCACCTAGCATTCACCTACCCAGTAAACCCAGTGCCTTCGAGTCAATTCCGACTCATAGCAACCCTATAGGACGGAGTAGAACTGCCCCATAAAGTTTCCAAGGAGCGCCTGGCAGATTCGAACTGCCGACCTTTTGGTTAGCATTCACCTAGTACCTTCAAATCCAAAACCTAGAGTCACCCTTGGCACCACCTCTCTGTCACACTCCACAACCAGTCCTTCACTGAGCTTTGTCAATACAATATCTCAAATTTAACTCAAAGTTGCTCATTGCTCTCTGTCTCCACTGCCAGCTCACTCCACCAAGCCATCAGCATCTCTCGCCCACATAACCTCTGGAGGCTCCTAGCTGGTCTTCCCACATTCAGTCTTGTTCACTCTCTAAACTATGGTCTGAGCAGCAATCATGGTGCTCTTTGTAAAACATAAATGGGCTCCGGTTACTATTCTGTTCAAAATCTTTCAATAGATTGAAAAGTATTTTCCAAAGATGGCCACAATCATTTCCCTCTCACATGCTCTTCTATAATGTGACCATGACTCTTCCCCATCAAGAGGTGGAGTGTAATTCTCTTCCTCCTGAATCTGGGCTGGCTTTGAATAACTTATAATTAATAAAATGCAGAGAAAGTGACACTGTGTGGCTTCCAAAGCTAGGTCAGAAAAGACCACGATGCTTCCACCTGGTTCCTGGAGACCTTTGATTTGGGGAAGCCAGCTGACATGTGGAAGTCAACTATCTTGACCACCATTCCGGAAAGGCCTCAGCTGAGCTCCCTGCATCAACTGCCAGCCATGAGTGAAACATCTTTGCTGTTCAGTCCAATAAAGGGCTCAGCTGATTGCAGCCCCAGCCGATATCCGACTGTAATCAATATGAACTCTGTGTGAAAACCACCCATCTGAGCTCTTCCTCAATTACTGGCCCAACAAAATTGTAAGCAAAAGAAAAATTGTTTTTATATCACTAAATTTTGGGGTAATTTTTTTATATAGCAATTGTGACTGGATCAGTATCCCACTGTTCTTAGGAAAAAATAGAAAATCCTTTCTGGAACCTACATTGCTCTGTCTTTCTTCTAGCTACTACTTGTGCCTTGCTTACCAGGCTTCTACCACACCGATCCCTCATAAGGAACTTTGCTCAGGCTGTCATGCTCCCTGCCTGGAATGCAGTCTTCACCTGGTCAACAACAACTCAGCCCTCAGGTCTTAAATGTCACTTCCTCAAGGAGGACTTCCCTAACTCTCCAAGCAAAGCTAAATTGTTGTTGGTTGCCATGGATTCAACTCCAACTCATGGTGACCCCGTGTACAACAGAACGAAACATTGTCCAGTCCTGCTGTCTTTGGTACGCTGGAATCCGTTGTTGTGGGCACTGTTTATTTCAAGTGTCTTCCAACCTAGAGGGCTCATCTTCCAGCACTATCTTGGACAATCTTTGTTGTGATCCATAGAGTTTTCACTGACTAATTTTCAGAAGTAGATCACATGCCTTTCTTCCTAGTCTGTCTTAGTCTGGAAGCTCTGCTGAAACTTGTCCAACATGGGGGACCCTGCTGGTATTTGAAATACGGTGGCATTGCTTCCAGCATCACAGCAATACATAAGCCACCACAGTATGACAAGCTGACATACAGGTGGTGAAAAGCTAAATTAGGCCCTCTTATTAAGATTGCTTATAAACCCTGGCATTTCTTTCTAGCATTTGTCAGAGTTTATAATTAAGTGATTTTGAAGTGATAAATTAAAATGTCTGTTCCTCTACTTGTTTATAAACTCTGTAGGGTAGAAATTATGCATCTTCTTTTCCACTATATACCCAGCACCAGCCCACAGGTCTAGCCCTTATTTCAATAATTAGCTGTATATAGTGAACAAATTGCCATGTGTGCTAAAGAAGACATAACAAAAACTTCATTCATCCAACCATTCATTTACCCTTACAGAGAACAATCTTGCTACCAGTGCTTACAACGTCCTCCAGAATCCGGTCCTTAAGTCCTCTCATTACGCTCACCCACCCACCTCCCCTTTCTCTTTATCCTCCCCTTCTCCCTCTCTCCACACTCATGTACATGGCCCAGGCATTGTGCAGTTCTCTGAAACAGCCAAGGCCGCTCTCACCTCAGACCTCAAATGTGCTCTACCCTATGCTTAGAACACCCTTTCCTCTATTCTCCATCACCAACCTCTTTTTATCCTCCCCCTCGTAACCTTTTGGAGTCCCTGCACGGTGCGAATGGTTAAAGTGCTCAGCTGTTAACCAAAAGGTTTAACATTGGAGTTCACCCAGTGGCACGTCAGAAGAAAGGTCTGGTGATCTACTTCCAGAAAATTAACCATTGAAAACCCTACGGAGCACAGTTCTATTCTGACACACATGGGGTCATCGTGAGCCAAAGCCCATTAGACTGCAACTGGTTTGATTTTGGCTTTTATCAGTGAAGGGAAGGAGGAAGCTAAAAAAATACATGGCATGGAGTGAGGAGTTTTGCCTGTTTTTTGTTTATTTGTCTAAGATGGATGAAACTTCAGCAAAATTGTCCAGTGATGGGAAGTAGTAGGAGGAAAGGGAGAGGTTGCAGGTGTAGGAGAGAAAGGATGATTAAAGGAGTGAGCATGGTGGGCTGAGACACACGGTCCTCTTGCTGAGGGACAAGAGAAGGAAGAAAGGACAGGTAGCCAGGGACACCTCCTGCAGGTCCACTCTTTGCCTTTCTCCACCTGGCAGTGCCCAGAGGCTGACTTTGAGGAGCTACATCAAGAGGTCTCAGGCTCCCCAGCTTCTCTTGGGATCAACCAATGGGAAGTCCTGGCAAGAGATTGGCAGGAAGGAAGAAAGAGAAGTGAGAATGTTTAGTCCCAGTCCCTCCTTATTGGGTTGCCTCTGGCTGGCTGCTTCCTTGCCTTCTGAAAGTCACCAGTTGCTGTTGAGTTGATTCCAACTCATGGTGACATCATGTGTGTCAGAATGAACCATGCTCTATAGGGTTTTCAATGGCTGGTTTTTCAGAAATAGATCACCAGGTCCTTCTTCCAAGGTGCCTCTAGGTAGACTTAAACCTCCAATCTTTCCATTAGCAGCTGAGCACATTAACCATTTGCTCCACCCAGGGGCTCCCTTCAAAGACCATAGGTCTTCTACCAATGGTCCTCTTCACACTCTCTCCTTTGGGATTCCAGATGCTACTACCCTGGTGTCATGGATTCAGTTGTGTCACCCAAAAATATCTGTCAACTTGGCTAGGTCATGATTCCCAGTATTGTATGATTGTCCACCATTTTGTCATTTGATGTGATTTCCCTATGTATTGTAAATCCTATCACTATGATATAAAAAGATGGATTAGTGGTAAAAAAAAAAATTTTTTTTCTATATTGATGAGATCTACAAGAATAGATAGTGTCTTAAGCCAATCTCTTTTGAGATATAAAATGAAGAAGTGAGCAGAGAGACATGGAGACCTCATACCATTAAGAAAGCAGTGCTGGGAGGAGAGCATGTCCTTTGGACCTGAGGTTCCTGCCCTGAAATGCTCCCAGACCAAGGGAAGACAGATACATCACAAGGACCTTCCTCCAGAGCCAACAGAGAAAGGAAGCCTTCCCCTGGAGCTGGTGCCCTGAATTTGAACTTTCAGCCTACTAGACTGTGACAGAATAAACATTTTGTTAAAGCCATTCACTTGTGGTATTTCTGTTATAGCAGCACTAGATGACAAAGACACCGGGGGACTGTAATTGGGAGGATGGGGGTCTCCACTGTTACTAGCACCAGGTAACCTACTATCCCACGTGGTTCCCCACACCCACCATTGTAAACAGTCCTAACTTAAGTGTAACATCCGTTTCCTGCACAGCCCCAACAGATACAGGTAGGAAGGCTGGTGAGTAAGAAGATGGAAAGAGCAAGAAAAAGATTATGAAGCAGGCAACAGACTCAACATCTGCCACTATCCCCACTAAAGTAGAAACCTGAAAAATAAAACATTAAAACAATATTACGGTTAAACTCAGAAGTAAAACGAAAGGACTGAAGGGTTTTCATCTATATGAAAATATGTGGAAAGCCTCTCAGTGAACAGAGTCCTCTTCCATTGAACAGTGGGAGCAAGCTTTTCTTTTTTCCACTTAAAGTTCTGAGCTAACAGAGTCAAGTTCATGACAGATTATGGAAAACAAACCAGAGGAGTTATTTTATTCCTTTTTCATTTACCCACACACGGCAACCTTGGAACCTCACCCTTGCCATGCACATCACAAAGGGCTCTGCAAGCTATAATACCTTGGAACCTCACCCTTGCCATGCACATCACAAAGGGCTCTGCAAGCTATAATACTTTAAATGAGTTTTTTCCTTTCTCTCTAAATTTTTCTGAGTCAAAAAAAAATTTTTTCTTTAATAAATGCCTGAATCAGGGTAGGTGATTCTACCTGAAATCCACTGGGCCTGTGTCAACCCTTGAAATGACTCCAGCATCGGAAATGAAGGAAAAATAATGAAAGTGTAAATGAGAGATCCCCGTCCAAGTTTATTTGCCACCATCTTCAACAGCCCCACTAGCCTGGAGTTTTTATACCACATCTGGAGTGCATATTGACTACAGGAAACAATTCATGTTATCCTCATGCCAATCCTACCAGGGAAGTACCACTGATCTCCTATTTTCAGATGTTGTTGTTGAATGGCATTGATTTGATTCCGACTCCTAACGACCCTGTATGGTAGAGTAGAACTGTCCTCATAGTGTTTCCAAGGTTATAATCTTTAAGGGAATAGATCACCAGGTCTTTTCTCTCACGGAGCTGCTGGTGGGTTCGAGCTGTTGACCTTTTGGCAACCGAGCACTTAACCACTGTGCCAAAAAAATAAAAGCCAAACCTGTTGTTTTCAAGTCAATTCCAAATCATAGCAACTCTATAGGACAGAGTAGAACTGCCCCATAGGGTTTCCAAGGCTATAAATCTTTACAGAAGTAGGCTGCCACACCTTTCTTCCATGGAGTGGCTACTGGGTTCTAACCACTCACCTTTCAGTCAGCAGCCAAGTATTTTAACCACTGCACCACCAGGGATCCCTATTTTCAGATAAGGAAACAAAAACACAGAGAGGGTAAGTAAGTCACCAAAAGTCACACGTTTCCCCAACAGGGCAGAAGGATCGTCAGGGTTCGACTGATAACTAGAACACTTAAGAGATGAGCTTTTCGCCAGTGAGTGGCTATCAAGGATACTCCACTGGTCTCACCCCTACGGGGGCAAGGGAGAATGAAGAAAACTAAAGATACAAGGGGAAGATTAGTCCAAAGGACTAATGGACCACATCTACCATGGTCTCCACCAGACTGAGCCTAGTACAACTAGATGGTGCCCTGCTACCACCATTGACTGGTCTGATGGGGATCACAGTAGAGGTCCTCAGACAGAGCTGAAGAAAAATATGGAACAAAATTCTCACTCAGAAAAAAAGGCTGAACTTGCTGGCCTGACAGAGACTGGAGAAACCCTGAGAGTATGGCCCCCAGACACCCTTTCAGCTCCGTAATGAGGCCAATCCTGAGGTACACCCTTCAGCTAAAGAGTGGACAAGCCCATAAAACAAAACAAGACTAAAGGGGCACACCAGCCCTGGGGCAGGGACTAGAAGGCAGGAGGGGACGGAAAGTTGGTATTAGGGAACCCCAGGTTGAGAAGGGAGAGTGTTAGCATGTTGTGGGGTTGTTGA
Source organism: Loxodonta africana (assembly GCF_030014295.1). Lineage (NCBI taxonomy): Eukaryota > Metazoa > Chordata > Mammalia > Proboscidea > Elephantidae > Loxodonta > Loxodonta africana. The sequence continues at coordinate 68,163,571 of NC_087358.1, forward strand.
CCAATGTTATAAAACAATATGTGTACTGTTTAATAAGAAACTAGTTTGTTCTATAAACTTTCATCTAAAGTACAATAAAAAAGGGGAAAAAAAAACAGAGAGATGAGCTTGTTTTTCTTTCTTTTTACTTGTTAAAGGATGTTCTCTTACTTGGAGAAAGATGAGCCTTTTTTGGCCTCAAACTTCTTCCAGAAATGGCATAGACCTATAGCCCTCATCTTTACCCTACTATAACCCCCGGGGAAAGAAAGATTCCCAAATCACCTTTATGATGGTTAATTTTACCTGTCAACTGGGCTAGGCAATGGAGATGTTGCTGTGAAGATATTTTGTAGATGTGGCTAACATTGACAATCAGCTGACTCTAAATAAAGGAGATTGCCTTCCATAATGTGTGCGGGCCTCATCCAATCAATTAAAGGACTTACGAGCAAAAACTGAGGTTTCCAAGAGGAGAAGGAATTTTGCCTCTAGATTATAACAGAACTCATGAGTTTCCAGGCCAGCAGGGGGATAGGGAAGCTAGATTAATGGAAGTGGAGTAACCAGAATGGAAGTAATCAGACTGTTAACACAATGTGGAAAATATAACCCATGCCACTGAAAAAATATATGTATAGACATTGTTAAATGAAGACCAAATTTGCTATGTAAACTTTCACCAGAAACACAAAAAAGATATTTTTTATAAAGTGGGTGCGCTCCCACCTCTGCCCTCTCTCTCACTCAGTGACCTTGAGCAAACCACTAAATTCTTAGAAACCCAGTTTCTTAATTTGCAAATTAATGAGATGTTTCAATCTATCAGAAATTACAAACTGGCTGTCTGCAGAATAGGCGAGGCTAAGATACTTTGTGTTTTTCACATAGTTTATTTTTAGCATTTCAAGATATTTCACATAAAAATTCAAAGTTCCAACTTTTATTTAAAAAATCAAAAGAGGATTTTCCACTTAGGGATGTAGAGAGCTGGAAAGAGTATTTCTTCTGCTCTACTCTTACGTAAAAAAAAAAAAAAAAAAAATTCCAGGTAAACTGAAAGTTCACAAATTTTCTTGAAAACATCGTTGAGCTGAAGTGGCAGTGAATTGAGTTATCCTAAAATATGAGAAGATACAGGCTCCAGCTGGGAGAGATAGGACCTGGGGCAGACACAGCAGGACACCAGTAGGGAAAGTTCAGCTAAGGCAGTTCATGACTCAGTGGAGCACAGGGCCAGCAAGGGAGTGTAGAGCTCCATGGGCTGTAGATATCGTGGAATTTTTGCCCCCTTGCAGAATATTTCTCTGCAGACCTCACTTGCCAAAGCACTAAGAAAAAGTCCCATGTGGTACAGGCCTGGGAAAGGAGAACAGTGGCTGCTATTTAAAGGGAACAAAATGCCACCAAGACCCTTCTCCCCTATCTTCCTATGGTAACCCAAAAAAAGCCAAACCCATTGCCATGGAGTCAATTCCAACTCATGGCAGCTTCATGAGTTACAGAGTAGAACTCTGTTCCATAGGGTTTTCTGGGCTCAAACATACTTACTATTGTGAGGATGGCACAGGACTGGGCAACACTTCCTCCTTTAGTACATAGGGTCGCTATGAGTCAGAACCAACTAGATGGCACCTAACAACAATCTTTATGGAAGCAGATCACCAGGCCTCTCTTCCATGGTGCCACTGAGTGGGTTTGAACCACCATTCTCTTGGCTGGTAGTCAAGCACAAACCACTTGTGCCACCCAAGGATCATTCTTCCTATGGTACACATGGCTTAATCATTGTGGGTGTTGAGGGCGGAGGTGCACTGTCATCATTAAGGTGTTGCTGAGAGCTCATTGCAACTGAAGAAAAAACAGAAGACAAACTATCTGTTGGGGACAGCCAGGAATATCTCTTAGGCAAGAACTACAGTTGGGGGAGGAGCAAGAGCAGTGAGAACCCTGGTGCTCCAGAAGCACAGTGCTTGCCTAAGACTGAGACTAAAACAGAAGAAAAGAGAAAGTCCTTCCTCAACTTCCACCACAAGGATAGCAGGGTAGAGTAACAATTGGCAGTTGAACAGTGCTGCAAGATTTGTAAGGCTATGAAGAAAGACTTGCCCTGTAGAATAGCACAAAGAGAAGACCTAGCTGGCAGTTATCTAAGATGTATCTATTGGTACCAGCACATTCGGAGCAAAGGAGAATGAAGAAAACCAAAGACATAAGAAAATATTAGTCCAAAGGATTAACAGACCGCATGAACTGCAGCCACCACCAGCCTGAGCCCAGAAGAACTGATGGTATCCAGCTACCATCACTGACTGCTCTGACAGGGATCACAATAGAGGGTTCAGGGCAGAGTGGGAGAAAAATGTAGAACAAAATTCAAGTACAAAAAGACCAGAATTACTGGTTTGACAGTGACTAGAGGAACCTCCAAGACTATGGCCCCCTGGCACCTTGCTAACTCAGAACTGAAGCCACTCCTGAAGTCCACCTTTCAGCCAAAAATTAGAAAGGCCTATAAAACAAACAATAACACACATGAGGAATGTGCTTCTTAGTTCAATCAAGTATATGAGACCAAATGGGTAACACCTGCCCAAAAGCGAAGATGAGAAGGCAGGAAGGGACAGGAAAGCTGTCTGAATGGACACCAAGAACCCAAAGTGGAAAGGGAAATGGGAAGAGTGTTGACACATTGCAGGGATTGCAATTCACTTTCACAAAACAATTTGTATATAAAATTTTTGAATGAAAAACTAATTTACACTGTAAACTTTCACCTAAAATACAATAGAACTAAAAAAAAAAAGAGAGAGGGAGAGAAGACCTAAAGCTGAAGGTAAAGCAGACATCAAGAAACACCCTCCGTAGAAGAAGAGAGGAAGAAGGAGTGTCAGGAACAGAAGGAAGAAATGGAAGGCATTAATTGCCTCCATGAATTACCTCCTTTGCTATGAAACCAGAAGAACTGGATGGTGCCCAGCTACTGTTAATGAACATTTTGGTGAAAGATTCTATAGAACAATCCTGATCAAAAGGGAGAAAATAAAGAACAAAATATGAAATTCTCATGGAACCCAGGCTTTCTGGAGCCATGGAGGCTGGATGAACCCCCCAAACTATTGCCCTGAGATAATCTTTAAAGTTTAAACCAAAAATATCCCCTGAAGTCTTCCTTAAATCAAACAATACCAAGAAGAAAAAAAAAAAAACAAATCCTGTTGCCATCAATTAATTCGATTCATGAGTCAGAAACTAAACAGTAGTTCAGCTTAATTAGTAAAGAATTAGCATGTCTTGAGCATTATCCTCATTTAACATCTATCTATATGGGATCAACCTGAAAGTTTGAAAAAGACACGGGGCAGCGAGTTCACGTTAATGGAGGAGGAATAATTCAGAAAGGGAGGGTGAGAATGGTTGTACAACATGAAGACTGTAATCAATGTCATTGAATTATACACACAGAAATAGTTGAATTGGTATATGCTTTGCTGTGTCCACTTCTTTGCTGCGTACGTTTTCACAACAACAAAAAAATCAAAATAAAGAGGAAAAAAAAATCCTTCGGCAAACCAGCCCCCACCCTGAACACAAGGTATCATCTACAGATTTTTTAAAAAGCTACCTGTTAAATTACAAATAAATAAATAAAGCAGAAGAAGAACCGTCCACACTGCCTCCATAATTCCCCCTGGCAACAACTGGTTAGACTGAACGAGGAGTATGCTCTTGACTTTGCCTTAGTTTCCATATCACCCAGTCTGCTAAACATACTTATGTTGACTGCATGTAGCTGTTTGAGTTTGGGGCCCATGCTTATGAGACCAGAAGACATCATTCAACTCTAGTACTCCTACAATACTTGATCATGCCAATATTTCATACAACATTCCCGACTCCATGATCTCCTCCCCTTACCTATGCTCCTCTTCAGGTCAGGCCACCTCTGCTTTTACTTCAGCTATTGAAAGGCTGCCTTCTCAGCACTTCCTGCTCTCTTCTCATTCTGGTCTCACCACCACCACCCCAGCCCTTGAATTACAAGAGAATATATTGCTTAGTAACCGTGTTTCTATTATTTTCATTTATATTAATGCCAAATAAAATGAATAATTTAAGATTATTTTGCTTTCCAAGATTATGTACAAAATCCCCCAGGATTTAAAAACTTTAGATGATGTTTAAGAAACCCTGTATTAAACTATTTTATAGTTAAAGAAGTTACTTTAAAGAAGCATCAGACGGAAGATGATTGGCTTAAAGTCTATAAAAACCAGTTGCCGCTGATTTGACTCCAACTCACGGCGACCCAAAGTGTGTCAGAGTAGGACTGTGCACCATAGGGTTTTTAATTGCTGGTTTTTTGCCAAGTAGATCGCCAAGCCTTTTTTCCAAGATGCCTCTGGGTAGTCTAGAACCTCCAACCTTTTAGTTAGCAGGCAATGACATTAACTGCTTACACCACCCAGGGACTTCAGAATCTACGAAACCCACTAAACCAAATTCATTGCCACCTAGTCAATTCTGACTCATAGCGATCCTATAGGACAGAGCAGAACTGCCCCATAGGGTTTCCAGCGAGCGGCTGGTGGATTTGAATGGCTGACCTTTGGTTAGCAGCTGAGCTCTTAACCACTGCGCCACCAGGGCTCAGAATCTATAAAGGGGGACTCAAAAGCAAGATGCATTTCCAGAGTGCCCTGAGCAGATGGCATGAAAACTCCAGCTCCCCTGCAGGAGTAGTCTTCCAATGGAGATTGGTATATCAGACTATCACAAGTTAATGACACTAGTTGTTTGCTCTGATGTGAAGTCCACCAAGTGAGTTCCTGGTTAGTATTTGGCTTCCCAGATAGCTTTAATACAGGGAGAGAAAACTCTGATTGGCTGGCACAAGAATACACTGCTTGGAGGTTGTATTTCTCATATTACCCAAAACCCAACTCATATTAATCATTGTAAATTAACAAACAGAAGACTTTACACCAGTGTTCACTGAAGCAATTTGCACAATAGCCAGAAGGTGGAAACAACTGAAATATCCATTGACAGATGAGTGGATAAACGGAATGTGGTATATACAAACAATGGGGTACTACTCAGCCATAAAGAGAAATAAAGTCCCAATACATGCCACAACATGGACAAACCATGAAAACATCATGCTCAATGAAATAAGTCAGTCACAAAAGGACAAACACTGTATTGTCTCACTTATATGAAATACATAGAAACCAAAGATTACTAGTGGTTACCTGGGGTGTGAGGGAGGGGGAAAAAGGAAAGCTTTTGCTTAGGGGCAGTCAGTTTATGCTAACATGGTGGAATGATTTAGAAAAGGCTCAAGAGTGGTTATGCAACATGAAGAATATAATCAATGTCATTGTGTTGTACATGTAGAAATTGTTGATATTGCGTATGTTTTGTAAAAAAATTAACAAATTGACATTCTGGTTATTTATCAGTCTTTTTACAGTTAAGAAAGTATGAGTCAGTCTCTCTGCCATTCTTCAAGCTGCGAACACAGACAAAATTGAGTTTCTACACTTGCAATACTAAACTCCATCACCCCCAAAGATATTGTTTTGGGTAAAGCCCACTTGCCACTCTAAGTATAATCTCTATATTACATTCCTCAGTTTATATATTTGTCTTTCTCAATAACTTCATATTTCTGGCACCCAAAGCAATGTCTAGTGCACTATAGAAGGTAAGTAAATGGATATGGCCTATAACTCATAGGAGTAATGCCTGACTCAGAAAGACAAAAGGGTTTTTGCCTTTATTTGTTAAATCAAGTCTAAATAGTAAGGTTTACACTCATGATATAGTGAGGTAAAACTTAACCATAACTACTAATTAAAGCATACACTGTATACAAATGACAATTTGAGTGCTTGTATCGTCTTCATAAATAACTTTGTAAACACCATGCTGGTGAGCTTAGAGCTTAGGTGACCCCAAGTCATTTAAAAGATTGCTTTCCTTGCAGTACCAAATCCAGATTTTGCTACATGACAAATCCAGTGTGCTTCTTCCACCAATGGTTTGGTTTTATGTATCATATATACTATCACATTGGTGCGTTCTTTTTCCAACTCCATTTTTTAAATTGTTTTTTTTTCATCTGACAGTAACACATGCTGTTGTTGTTGACCCCCAACTCATGGTGACCCCACAACAAAATGAAATGCTGCTCAGTCCCACACCATCCCTGTGATCACTTATGGATCAGACAGTTGTGATCCATAGGCCTTTCATTGGCTGATTTTTGGAAGTAGATTGCCTGGTCATTCTTCCTAGTCTGTCTTAGTCTGGGAGCTCTGCTGAAACCTGCTCAGCATCATAGCAATACACAAGCCTTGACTGACAGACGGGTGGTGGCAACACATGAGGTGCGTTGGCCGGTGAGCAAACCTGGATCACCCACATGGAAGGTGAAAAGTCTACCACTGAACCACCAATGCCTCTCAATGTTAATCGCATAATAACAGATGGATGTAAAACAAACCTCTCATTGGCCCACCATCTAGAGACAAACCCAGTTAATAGCTTCCCACATTTCTTTCCAGTCTTTTTGCTCTGCATAATTTTTTATATTAAATAAAAACTCATGTGCATTGATTTTTAATAATGTCTATTTTTCAGTATACAGAAGCAATGTGAGCAGTTGTAGAAAATTTGGAAAATACGGAAAAGTATGAATGAAGTATGTAAATTAAAACCTCCCCACCCAGAGACAACACGGTGAGTCAACACTCATGTTACTTACTTGCAGGTTTTTATGTGTCTATAGTTTTACATATATGTTGTCATGGATTGAATTGTGTCCCCCCAAAATATCTGGCAACTTAGCTGGGCAATGATTCTCAAAATTTTGTGATTGTCCACCATTTTATGTGATTGTCCACCATTTTATGTGACTTTCCTCTCTGTTGTAAATCCTATCACTATGTTGTAATAAGATGGATTAGTGGCAGTTTTATTGATGAGGTCTACAAGATTAGGTAGTGTTTTAAGCCAATCTCTTCTGAGATATAAATGACAGAAGCAAGCAGAGAGACAGGGGAACCTCATAAAACCGAGAAAGCAGCACCAGGAGCAGAGTGCATCCTTTGGACCTGAGGTTCCTGAGCTGAGATGCTCCCAGACCAAGGGAAGACTGATGAGAAGGACCTTCCTCCAGAGCCAAGAGAGAGAGAAAGACTTCCCCAGGGCTGACTCCCTGAATTTGAGCCTGTAGCCTACTAAACTGTGAGAGAATAAATTTCTCTTTGTTAAAAGCCTCCTACTTTTGGTATTTCTGTTATAGCAGCACTAGGTGACTAAGACAGACGTGATTACAAATTTGAGTATAATCAACACAGAAGCATAGTTCTGAAAAAAAGTTTCAGTCATTAGTATTAACTTAAGGGTGATCTGCTGGATCTTCTGGGTTTAAGTACAGAGGGGATTAGTGAGAACCTGTTGCCATCGTGTTGATTCTGACTTATAGTGACCCTATAGGAAAGACTAGAACTGTCCCATAGGGTTTCCAAGTAGTGGATGATGGATCTGAACTGCTGACATTTTGGTTAGTAGCCAAGCTCTTAACCACCATACCACCAGAGCTCCAGATTGGTGAGGGTAGGAATTAGATCTCTGCTTCAACATGGCTTTGCAAAATATGGCAACGCATTTGCACCACAGTTGGCGTTGAGTTCTGCAGCCTTTCCTGCTCGAGTGGGAAGAACTGCCCTGGAGGGCTTTGCCGTTTTCCCATGTTCTGCAGAGAGCAACCTGAGATGACAGCTTTAAAAGTGTTCTCCTTTGTACCATCACTGCAGCCAAGGAGGAATTTATCAGAATGGGGTGCATTTTTTTGTAGCATGAAAATAAAATATAAAAGTCAGATTGATTTTGTTTTTTAAAAATTCTAAGATAGTCTGAGGAGTAAGAAGGAGAAGCCTGACCCAGAGCAATTTCATGTCTCATCTTATTCCAATTAGATGGCTGTCAGGGCTCATGGAAATTCTATTTTGTCAGGGATGCCCCCTCCTGCCTAGTAAATACTGATGGAAGAGATTGCACAAGTAAATACAGAGTCTGTGTCACAAAGTTACTTAATGATAAGAAGAGATATAATTTAAAGGGAGAAATTGGCAATTAGCTAACTCTCACTTGATTTGCACGGGGCCAGTCCTAGGTTTGATTGAGCTCCTTGAAATAATTATCATGTATGGAGAAAGGACTCCAAAGTCAGCCCCCTCCAATGACACACGGCTATAGCCACGCATGCCCCATTAGCATTTCCAATATGACCAACTTATCTCGGGCATCAGCTTGTTCTTTTTCCCTTACCTACTCATTAAAAAGTAAAGACTGAAAACCCTTTACCTTCCCCAGGGTGGAGCAGGAGAAAGAAATTCAGATGTCATCAGAACCTGCTGTCCGAGGCTGATTATGTCCCCAGGGAAAGACATGACTTCTAGTCAGTCCTGAAAGCAGCAGCTATTTCGCTTCGAGAGAGAAAATAAAATCATCCCTCTAAGGAGTTCTACTAAATCCACTGAATTTTTCAGGAACCTGCTCAAGGGAAAAAGGCAGACAGAGAGGTGAAATCTTTGCCCTAGATTACTTATTTGAAAGGAACATTACTTTCTAAAAAGTGATGTTGGAAATATTGCACTCCAGACAAACATATTATGAAAGCAGCAATGGTCTGTCAGTCAGAAGTCCTGGGTTCCAGTGTAGCTCCTCACTCACTAGCTGTGTGATCCTGAGCAAATCACCTGAGCTTTCTGGACCTCGGATTTCTCATTTAACAACAATACTCCTCAGGTATATTGGAGGGCTCAAACAAGAATGACTTTGAAATATGTTTGCATTATCGTTGTTCTCAGGATATAATACTGAACAACACAGATGTAGATTATTACTTTATGAAACATAAAATTTGGTAAGGGAAACAGAGAAAAGAAGTAGGCAAACTGACAGGCAGCTGAAAAAGGGGAGGAGATGAATCTGGGTTAAATAATCAGAAAAGAAGGGGCATATAGACTGAAACCTGAAGGATGATGGAATGCCAGCCATGAGTAAAAGCAGGGAATAAATTCCAGGCAGCATGTGCAAAAGTCCTGTGGTAGATAATACAACTTGATGAATTGAAGAAAATTAAGCAAGACCAATGACTCTGGAACATAGTAAATGAGTGGGAGAGTAGCATGAAATGGGAATAGAGAGATTCTGGAAGCTTCTATTCTATTTTTCCTTTAAGTTCTTGGATAGAAAAATTTAGACTTGACAGCTTGTACAGATCTGGAGAAAAAAATGACATGACAGCTCACATTTTCTAATAATAGATATATCCAGAGACTTAAATTATAAAATGTGGCCTGACGGCCCTCAACAAAGTTCCAAATCTCCATTTGGGTTATAACAACAATGTTCCAACTGACGTTCCAGTATACCTACATTGTCTTCTATTGACAAGATATAAGAAGACAAAAAATCAGAGTGTTTCATAATAACCATCAGAGACCACCTTTTGGTACCCAGACCACTTGTCCAGACTTCCCAAATTGACCCATCTCACTGTGGAAAGGTAGATCACTGGAATTAATTGGAGAGAGAACTTACGCAATAGTGTACAACCAACTCTTTGATCTCTGGTAAGAGCAACAGAGCCAGGCACCACTCAGTGACTTCTCCATTCTAGTCATTCTTGGCTACATGTTAACCAGCCTGAGCATTTGATCCACGAAGTCAGACGTGTTCCCAATTTATTGCTTATAGATGCCCTCACCAGGAAATAGTTAAAATAACAGCTGATCAATTTGTACAGAAGATATAATAGTCTAGTTTGGGGCATCAACCCCAAATCTCTCTTCTTTAGGCTTTACAATCCCAGTTTGAGTGGTTTCAGCCAAATTTTGACATAAAAACCAGGAATATTCTAATAACCCCCAAATCTATTCTCTGGCCCTGACCTCTCTTCCACATATCAGAACTCTTTGCTAACTACCTCCTGAGTGGTTCCATTAGTCTATCTCACTAGCCACTCATATTTGAGACATACAAAACAAAACTGATTATCACTCTCTGAGCCAGCTCCTGCCCCATTGAAAGTACCACCATCTACCAAACTGCTCAAGTGAGGAAGCTGGGACTCAACTTTGATCCTCCGTCTTCCATGATCAGACAATCATCAGTCCCTATAGTTTGTACAGCCTTAGTAGCTCTTGAGTCTTTCTCCCTCTTACCCAACCTACTAGGTCAGGCCTTTACCATTTCTTGTCTCGGTCTCTGGCTCCGCATCTAGACCATCCAAATCTATCACTCCTTGGAGAGAGCCCAGTGATCTTTATCAAAGGCAGATCATTTCAGGTCAATTTTCTGCTTAATTTTATTCAGTAATATCCTCCAGCCCCTGACTTAAAATCAATGGTCTAACTCCCTAGCTTAGGACGTAAAAGCTAAACCATACCCACTGCCATTGAGTCTAATTTGACTTATAGCGACCCTATAGGAGTATAGCTGTCACATAGGGTTTCCAAGGCTGTAAATCTTTACAGAAACAGACTGCCATATCTGTCTTCTGCAGAGTGTCTTGTGGGTTCAAATTGCCAACGTTTTGGTTAACAACAAAGAGCTTAACCACTGAGCCATCAGGGCTTCTTGCTTAGGACATAAGGCCCTTCATGATATGACCCCTCCCTTCCTCACTGGCTTTGCTTTCCCGCACACCCGTACACACACCTTTCACTCCAGCCCAGCTAAGCCATTCCAATTTCCACCGCACACATACCTTGCAATTGCACTTCTCTGTTCATTTGGCAAGTTCACATTAGAACTCAGTTCAATCCTTTTATCCCCTTCTATCTGGTTTAGTGGAGTCCTGGGTGATGTAAATGGTTCAGTGGTTAACTATTAACTGAAAGTTTGGCTATTCGAACCCACCCAGAGACACCTCAGAAACAGGCCTGGAGATCTGCTTCTGAAAGGTTACAGCCTTGAAAACCCTGTGGAACAGTCCTACTCTGCACACGTGGGGTCATCGTGAGTGGGAATCAACTTGACAGCAACTGGTCTGGTTTGGGTTTATCTGTTTCAGCAGTGCTTCTTCCATGTTCCCAAAGTACTCTGTGTCTACTCGTAGCTAACGCTCACTACACAGGGCTACACTTACTGGCTGACTTGTTTGTCTCACTAAATGGACTGTAAAATCCTCCAGGAGAAAGAGTATCTCTTTTTTACTTGTTTCTCCAATTGCAAGCACTATGCACTATGTAAACACATATGCAGAATATTTAGCCAGTAGGATATTAACTTTAAGCCACAGTATAAGTGAACAGAAGCTATCAGATGTATGGGAGAAGACTGCACTTTGATTTCATCTAAGCATATTCTATATACATACGTATTTGATAGGAAGGGTTTTCTTCACAGCATTCCACCAAGTGAAACCACAGGTAAGCATACCTAAAATACGAATCTTCTTTTCTACTCATATTCCAAAGAGCACAAGTGCCCCCTGCCCTGCAGAGAACAACTCTTCTCTCCTGGCAGGGGAATATCACTGCAGAAACTGAGCTCAGAGGATTTGCAAAGTGCAAATGCAATATCTCTTCACAGAAATTCTGAAATCCAAAATGCTCTGAAAACAAACATTTTTTAGAAGCTCATTTGGTACCAAAACCTGACCTGACCTGAACCCAACTGATGGTTTAACCTGACCTAAGGGCTATTTAAAGTCTTTATTTATCCCAACGTCAAAGCTACAACTCAACACTTCTTTCAATAATCCTTCCCCAGTTTCACCCCAGTATTTGGTTGTTGTTGTTTTTAGTTGCCGTCAATTCCAACTCATGGCAACCCCACGAGTGTAGGAGTAGGACTGCTCCATAGGGTTTTTGGAAACAGATAGCCAGGGCTTTCTTCTGAGGTGAGTCTGGGTGGGTTCAAACACCAACCTTTTGGTTAGTAGTCAAGGGCTGAGATATTTGCACTACCCAGGGATGCCTAATAGCTGGTTAGTAAGAAAAAGAGTTATATTGTGATTTGTCCTCAGATTTTTGGTTCCATAGCCTCACAATACTCTCAGGCTTCTTAATTTTCTGTTTTTGCATTCCATACCTATCCCTGCTTAGAATTCTTGGTGTCTGCCTCAAGCTAATCTAAAGGAAAACCTTTTTTTATTCAGCTAAATTCTCTTTAACACGTTGTTAAATAAAACAAAAACATAAAAAAGAATAGAAATGAAATTACTGCTAGTGCTTTTGGTTTAAATCATGGCAACCACCTTTCATTCCAAAATATTTCTCAATCACTTTTCTTTTTAAAGAACATCTCCAAGTTTCTCATTGTCTCATTAATTTTGTATTGAAAAGCAACATTTCCCAGGTCTAAGCTAAGTTCTTATCTACAGACTCCAACTTTCTATCAGAAAAAATTCCAAATAGTCCTAAAAATTAAAATGCAAACAAACAAAACCATGAGGAAATAGGAAAAGCATAAGAGAATTTCCCTACAAATTTAGAATGTGGAAGGCCTTTGTAAGTATTGTACTTTGTAAATTTAGAAACAATTTTCAAAAACTGATGCATCTGACTACATAAAAATCAATACTGTCTGCAAAACAAAACCACCCATAAGCAAAATCAAAAGACAAAAATATGACTTGGGGGAAATTTGTATGTTTATTTCATTAATACATAAAGAATTCCTACGACCAGTAAGAAAAACACCAATAAATTAATAGAAAAGCAAAGAATATGAATGGTTCACAGAAAAGGAAACACAAATAACTTTTAAACACAGGAAATATCTTTGATCACATTCATAATAAGAGAAATGCATGTTAAAACTATACTGTATTATTTTTAATTTATTAGATTTCATTGTTTTGGAAATCTGGAGAATTGTTTTGTTGGCAAAGCAGTGGAGAAAACCTGCAGTCTTGTATGTTGCTTCGGAGATGTAAATTTGAACAATCCTTATAGAGGCAATTTGACAATACTGATCAAAATCACAAATGCACATATCACTTTTGGAAATTTATCCTACAGACATCTTAACAGATTATAAAATGACATATGTGCATTGTTATTCACTGCAACATTATTTGTAATAGAAAGGATTAGAAATTACCTAAATTACCATCAAAAAGGGGCTGACTATTATATTCAGTGAAATACTGCACTGCTGTTTAAAAAAAAAAGGAATAAGGAAACTCTTCATGTAGTGATATGGAAAGATACCCAAGATATATTTTTAAAGGAAAAAAAGAAAAAATCAGGCACAATTGTATCTGATGTTTCTTCAATCTCTTCTTGAACTGAACTTTTAGGGAAAAGGGTATTTAAGGTAATATAATAAAAGTGAGAAAAATAGAATATTTTCCAAATGAACTACTCAAAGACAATTGTCTTCATAGTGAAGTTTTTCCACTTGCTCCTCTAATTCTGGAAAATTGTCTCCTTACATTGTAAACTTATCAGCTCACCACATCTATTAAAGGGCCTTTTTCACACACTCAGTTTTTGGACAAGCGTTCATTCAGTAATATTCTTCTGAGCACCACTGAAGGCAGATGCTCTATGTTTGTGTACTTATCCCCTCATTTGAATAGTCATCCATCCTTTTGCAGACATAACCAATTTTATCAATTCAACCCATGGTGGATTAGAGGCATTTTGAACTATTAAGAGGTTCTCCTATCTTCTGGCAATGCTTTCTCTTGTCCTTTACTGATCTCTCTTCTTCCTTTACCTGTTTTTCGACACACCAAGTTGCATCCTTTTCCCTCTTTATAATGCCCAGATGATCTCATCTAATTCGATAGCCTTACCTGATAGCATATGAGGCTGGCTTCTGGTCGACTCCATCAAGTACTCAGTGAGTCCTCAAGCACATTTTTAAAGCTGAGCTCTTCATCTTCCCCTAAAACATACTTTACTCCTCTTGAATCATAGTCTCCTCTCTTCCTTACCCTCAACACTCAACCAGTTACTAAATCCCCCTTTTTTTTTTTTACCTATTAAGTATATCTTGAATCTGACATGTTTACTCCATTCCCATCACCTCCATCTAATCCATCCTTGCTTCCCTTCTTATACCAACATTTGCAATAACTTATTGTCTCCTTCCTCTCGCCAACCTTTGAGAAACCAAGTCCATCCTCTGCACAACTCTTCAAGACTTCTCTTTAAATCGAAAGCCTAGTTACAATATTTCTTGCCTTAATCCTTTAACAGCTTCCTGTTACCTGTAGGATAATGATCCTTGGGTGGCACAAATGGTTTTCATTCAGCTACTAACTGAAAGATTGGCAGCTGAAATCCACCCAGAGGTACCACAGAAGAAAGGCCTGTCAATCTACTTTCTGAAAATCAGCCATCGAAAACCCTATGGAAAACAGTTCTACTCTGACACACATGGGTCACCATTAGTTGGAATTGACTCAACAGCAACAGATTTACGTATACGATAAGTTCTATTCTACTACCTTGCCCAGCATAACAAGCCTCCAGGAACTAGCTCCTCCCAACCCTTTCATCCTTATCCCTCATCACTTCCCTAACTGGCCCCATGTGTTGCCGCCATACTCTTTGTCTCATGTCTGAAATGCACCATGCTGTTTGTTCACTCTATGCCTTCACAACTGATATTCTCTTTGCCCTGAGTAGCCTTCCCCTGCCCTGCTCCCAGCCCTTGTTTACCTCCATCTCCAGCTTACCAAGCTTTTAGTCATCTTTTAAAATCCAACTCAAACTCCAGTTCCCAGTCCAGAATGTAAAGAGCTTAGAAGTCATCCCTCGCATTCTCACAACAAGAAAAAAAGCTGATAAGCTGCAAATCAACAATTTTTCTTAGCTCCATCAGAGAATTGAGGTCACGAAGCAAACCACCACCTTGAAAACTGGAGATACACAGGCTGATACAAAGAATCACCACTTACCGGGAACAGAAACTGCTACTGTTCTCTTGCTACTGCCCACAGACAAAGCATGGGGTAGGAATATATAAAGGGTAATGGACTAATTGCTGGAGAATGACCATGGACTAGCTGGAGAGAGAAAAGCCTTTTCTGAGTTTTGCCTCCAGAAATTCACCAGGTTCTCACTGTGAAGCTCGGAGAAAAATCTCACTTCCAGCAGAGGGAAAATGTACACATTTTGAAACAGTGCTCTGTTCTCCTTGGCAATGGCCTGCCCTCAAGAGGATCTACTCTAACAGAACGTAGCCAACATGGGTTTTATCAAATCCTAACTGACACGAGGAGTCCCTGGGTGGTGCAAACAGTTAATCTACTCAGCTGCTAACTGAAAGGTTAGCGGTTCGAGTCCATCCAGAGGTACCTTGGAAGAAAGGCCTAGCAATCTACTTCTGAATATCAGCCATTAAAAACCCTATGGAGGTAAATGGGGCCAAGATGGCAGAGTAGTCAGACACTTCCTATGGTCCCTCTTACAACAAACACCTGAAAAAAACAAGTGAATAGATTATATATGACAATCCAGGAGCCCTGAACAGTAAAGACAAAGTTAAGGAGTCAGATTGAATGGCAGAGAGAGAGCGAGACAGTTCAGATGCAGTGAGAATATGCCAGACCTGACCTGGCTGGCACTCTGCAGGCTGGATTATCTTGCATACATGGACTGAGACAAGCAGTAGCACTCAGGACACATTTTCCATGTCGGGAGAAACAGAGCAAGACCGTAGAGACAGAGGGAAGCAGTGCTAGATCTGCAAAAGTTAAGTGCAAGCAGCTAACCTACCCCACAGGATCAAAATAACCCTTCTACCTCTAGGAAGTACCTTTCTTTCCCTCACCTGCCCCCTCCCCAGTCTGGAAGTGTTCAGCAGTTCTCACACCCCCTAGGCTAGAAGTGGGACCCATCAAGCACCTCAGCCAATCTCCCAGCTTTGGGGAGGGAATAAATAAACAAATGAACAAACAGGAAGAAAAAAGCCAGCTCTCCTAAGCTGAGAACTCAGGGCAGTCACTGACCCTTTGCCTAGGCACAGGCATAAAGGGCTCACGGACTTTGAATGCCTTTCACCCATGCCTAGACCTGTGTGGGCTCATTCAACAGCATAGGCCTTCTTTAGCATATTACAACAGGGTATGTACCTGAAGCCTATTTTCAACTGCACCAGCTATGGGAGAGTGGCAGATTCGTGACATTTGACACAGCCCAGCCCATTAAGCAGCATCCTTACCTACTCACTTCAGGGGCCTGAGGACTGGTGGCTCCACCCACTCCACCTAGCCACCCATGATAGGGGTCTGAGAATAAGTGGTGTCTTCCAGTCCTTACAGCCAACAGCATTGGGTACCCAAAGTCACCTACCTACATGCTCTAGGGTACAGGGATATGTCTCCTACCTAGGCACACAGAGGCAATTGTCAGCTCCTACCTTGCTGAGCACATAACCCCCAACTGCAGCCAGATACCTGTGCCTGCTCCAATCACCCCTACATAGCTGTGCCCATCTAGGAATGCAGGTGAGAGTCTGCACCACACACTCGGGGACCAATGATCTGGACAACTGAGCTGAATCCACACAAGAAAAGTAAATGGACTATTGGGCTCACATACCTATGAGCAGCTCTAACCACCTGGTGACAGGACATGACAGTTTCAAAGACTCCAATAATCAAACTAGCTCACACTTCCAGCCTATTTGGGCATATCAAAACAAAACTAAACAAAGCAAGAAACTAGGACACAGTATGCAAACATAAAATAAATGAATATAATAACTTACTGATGGCTCAGAGACAACACTCAATATCAAATCACATAAACAGACAGATCATGATGGCTCCAGCAAGCGACCAAAACAAAGAACCAGGAATCCTCCTGGAGGAAGATAAGGTATCAGAATTACTGGAGGTAGAATTCAAAAGATTAATACACAGTGCTCTTCAAGAGATCAGAAAAGAGATCAGGCAAAACTCAGATCAAGCCAAGGAACACACAGACAAAGCAATAGAAGAGTTTAGGAGAGATATACAAGAGCAAAATGACAAATTTAATGGGCTTCCAGAATCTGTAGAGAGGCAACAAATAGAAATCCAAAAGATTAACAATAAAATTTCAGAACTAGACAATAGAAAGTCATAGGAGCAAAACTGAGGCAATCGAAGTGGAATTAGTGAGAATGAAGATAAAGCAGGTGGCACCAAATTATTTAAGGGAAAATCAGATAAAAGAATTTTAAAAAATGAAGAAACCCTAAGAATTACACGGGACTCTATCAAGAGGAATAACCTACAAGTGATTGGAGTACCAGAAAGAGGTGGGGGGGATAAAGGAATATACAGAGATAATTGCCGAAGATTTGTTGGCAAAAAACTTCCCTGATATCATGAAAGATGAGACGATATCTATCCAAGAACCTCATCAAACCCCACACAGGGCAGGTCCCAAAAGAAAGACACAAAGACATATTATAGTCAAATTTGCCAAAACCAAAGATAAAGACAGAATTTTAAGAGCAGCTAGGAATAAACAAAAAGTCACCTATAAAGGAGAGTCAATAAGACTAAACTCTGACTATTCAGCAGAAGCCATGCTGGCAAGAAGGCAATGGTATGACATATATAAAACCTTGAAGGAAAAAAAATTGCCAGCCGAGAATTATATATCCAACAAAACTGTTTCTCAAATATCAAGGCAAAATTAGGGCATTTCCAGATAAATGGAAATTAAGAGAATTTGTAAAAACCAAACCAAAATTACAAGAAATACTAAAGGAAGTCCTTTGGCTAGAGAATCAATATCGGATAACAACCCAAGACTAGAACACTGGACAGAACAACCAGATATCAAACCAGATAAGGAAGTCACAAAAATAAGTCAAAGCTAAAACACTGAAAATACAGAAACAAAGATGTCAACATATAAAAGATGACAACATTAAAAAAGAGGCACTAAATAGTGTAGTCATAGAATTTTCATATGGAGAGGAAGTTAAGGCGATGTCAAGACGTAAAAGATTTGTTTAAACTTAGAAAAATAGAGATAAATTTTAAGGCAATCACAAAAGAAACTAACAAACCTACACATCAAAATAAAAAACAAGAAAAACATAAAGACTCAGTAAATACAAAATCGACAATGAAAAAGATGAAAAGGAAATGCATAAAGAAAAACAACTCAGCAGAGAAAATTCAGTGGAACAAAGAAACTCTCAACACCAAAAAATATGTATACATCAGAATGACAGCACTAAACTCATCAATAATTACACTTGAATGTAAATGGACTAATGCACCAATAAAGAGAAGAGAGTGGCAGAATGGATAAAAAAAATACCATCTGTCTATATGCTGCCTATAAGAGACACGCCTTAGACTCAAAGACACAAACAAGCTAAAATTCAAAGTATGGAAAAATATATATCAAGCAAAAAACAATCAAAAAAGAGCAGAAGTGGCAATATTAATCTCTGACAAAATAGCCTTTAAAGCAAAATCCACCAGAAAGGGTAAGGAAAGACACGATATAATGACTAAAGAGTCAACACACCAGTGGGACATAACCATAATAAATATTTACACACCCAATGACAGGGCTCCAAAATATATAAAACAAACTCTAACAGCATTGAAAACAGAAATCGTTCCTAAAGAGTAGTAGGAGACTTCAGCACACCACTTTCTGTGAAGGAGAAAACATCTAGAAAGAGGCTCAATAAAGACATGGAAGATCTAAATGCCACAATTAACCAACTTGACTTCATATACGTATACAGAACACTCCACCCAACAGCAGCCAAGAATACTTTCTTTTCCAATGCACATGGAACATTCTTCAGAGTATACCATATATTAGGCCACAAAGCAAGGCTTAACAGAATTCAAAACATCAAAATACTACAACGCATCTTTTCTGACCATAAAGCATGAAAGTAGAAATCAATAACAGAAAAATCAAGGAAACAAAATCAAACACCTGTAAACTCAACAATACCTTGTCCAAAAACTACTGGGTTATAAGAGAAATCAAGGACGGAATAAAGAAATTCATAGAATCAAATGAAAATGAAAACACATCCTACCAGAACCTTTGGGACACAGCAAAAGCAGTGCTCAGAGGTCAATTTATAGCAATAAATACACACATCCGAAAGAAGAAAGGAGCAAAATCAAATCATTAACCCTATAACTTGAACAAATAGAAAGCAGAAAAAGAAGCCCTCAGGCACCAGAAGAAAGGAAATAATAAAGATTAGAGCAGAAATAAATGAAATAAGAATAGAAAAACAATTGAAAGGGTTGACAAGATCAAAATCTGGATCTTTGAAAATACTGACAAAATCGACAAACTATTGGCCAAACTGACAAATAAAAACAGAAGAGGAACAAATAACCCAAACAAGAAATGGGTAGCATCACATCACACCCAACTGATATTAAAAGAATCATAACATAATTCTATGAAAAATTGTACTCAACAATTTTGAAAACCTAGAAGAAAATAGGCAAATTTCTAGAAACACACTACATACCTAAATTAACAGAAACTGAGATTAAAAAAAAAACACTAAATAAACCTGCAACAAAAGAAGAGATTGAAGAGGTAATTAAAAAAAAAAAAAAAAAAAAACTCTCAACAACAAAAAAAACCTTGGCCATGATGGCTTCACTGGAGAATTCTACCAAACTTTCAGAGAAGAGTTAACACCACCACTACTAAAGGTATTTCAGAGCATAGAAAAGGACGGAATACTCTCAAACTCATTCTATGAAGCCAGCACATCCCTGATACCAAAACCAGGTAAAGAAATCACACACAAAAAAAGAAAATTACATACCAATAGCCTTTATGACCATACACCCAAAAACCCTCAACAAAATTCTAGCCAATAGAATTCAACAACATATCAAAAATATAATTCACCATGACCAAGTGGGATTCAGACCTGGTATGCAAGGATGGTTCAACATTAGAAAAACAATCAGTGTAATCCATCACAAAAATAAAACAAAAAATAAGAATCACATGAAATTATCAATTGATACAGAAAAGGCATTTGACAAATCCAATATTCATTTATGATAAAAACTCTCAGCAAAATAGGAATAGAAGGAAAATTCCTCAACATAATAAAGGGCATTTATACAAAGCTAACAGCCAACATTATACTAAATGGAGAGAGTCTGAAAGCATTCCCCTTGAGAACAGGAACCAGACAAGGATGCACTTTATCACCACTCTCATTCAACATTGTGCTGGATATCCTATCCAGAGTGATAAGGCAAGAAAAAGAGATAAAGCACAGCCAAATTTGTAAGGAAGAAGTAAAAAAAAAAAAAAAGTATCCCTATTTGCAAATGATATGATCTTATACACAGAAAACTCCAAAGAATCCACAGGAAAACTACTGGAACTAATAGGAGATTTCAGCAAAGTATCAGGATACAAAATAAGCATACAAAATCAGTTGGATTTCTCTACACCAACAAAGAGAACTTCAAAGAGGAAATCACCAAATCAATACCATTTACAATAGCACCCAAGAAGATAAAATATTTAGGAATAAATTTAACCAGAGACGTAAAAGTCCTATACAAAGAAAACTACGAGAAATTACTGCAAGAAACAAAAAGAGACCTACATAAGTGGAAAAACAGACCTTGCTCATGGATAGGAACACTCAATATTTGGAAAATGTCAAATTTACTCAAAGTGATCTACAGATACTATGCAATCCCGATCTAAATTCCAATGACATTTTTTTAACAAGATGGGGAAACAAATCACCAACTTCATATGGAAAGGGAAAAAGCCCTGCCTGAATAAGTAAAGCATTACTAACAAAGAAGAACAAAGTGGGAGGCCTCACACTACCTTATTTTAGAACCTAGTTTTTTTTTTTTTTTTAGTATACCACCAAGGCAGTTTACTTGAACTGTAAACTTTCACCTACAGCACCATAAAAAAAAAAAAAATTTAAGCCCTTATGGAGTACAACAATAGGTACATAGACCAATGGAATGGAATTGAGAATCCAGATGTAAATTCATCCACCTATGAGCAGCTAATTTTTGACAAAGTCCATTAAATGGGAAAAAAGCAATCTCTTTAACAAATGGTGCTGGCATAACTGGATATCCACCTGCAAAAAAAAATGAAACAAGACTCATACCTCACACCATGTACAAAAACTAACTCAAAATGGATCAAACACCTAAATATAAAGCCTAAAACAATAAAGATCATGGAAGAAAAAATGGGGACAATGCTAGGAGTTCTAATACATTGCATAAGCAGAATACAAACCATAACTAACAACGCACAAACACCAGAAGAGAAACTAGATGACAGGGAGCTCCTAAAAATCAAGCACTTATACTCATCGAAAAACCTCACCAAAAGAGTAAAAAGACAACCTACAGACTGGGAAAATATTTTTGGCTGGAAAATATCCAATAAGGTTCTAATCTCTAAAAGCCACAAGACACTGCAACATGCCAACAACAACAAAATAACCCAATTAAAAAATGGGCAAATGGTATGAACAGACACTTCACCAAAGAAGACATTCAGGAGGCTAACATATATATGAGGAAATGCTCACGATCATGAGCCATTAGAGAAATGCAAATCAAAACTACAATGAGATACCATCTCACCCCAACAATGCTAGCACTAATCCCAAAATAACAAATGTTGGAGAGGTGGTGGAGAGACTGGAACACTTATGCACTGCTGGTGAGAATGTAAAATGGTACAACTGCTTTGGAAATCAATTTGGCGCTTCCTTAAAAAAGCTAGAAATAGAACTACCATACAATCCAGCAATTCCACTCCTTGGAATATATCCTAGAGAAGTAAGAGCCATCATGCCCATGTTCATTGCAGCACTGTTCACAGTAGCAAAAAGATGTAAACAACCTAGATGCCCATCAACAGACGAATGGATGAACAAATTACGGTGCATACACACAATGAAATACCAAGCAACGATAAAGAGCAAATGACGAATCCGTGAAACATCTCATAACACAGATGAATATGGAAGGCATTATGCTGAGTGAAATTAGTTAGTCACAAAAAGACAGCTACTATATGAGACCACTATTATAAGAACTCAAGAAAAGTTTTAAACACAGAAGAAAACATTCTTTGAAGGTTATGAGGGTGGGGAGGGAGGGAGAGGGGTATTCACTAACTAGATAGTAGACAAGAATTATCTTAGGTGAAGGGAAGGACAATACACAATACAGAGAAAGACAGCACAACTGGAATAAACCAATAGCTAAGAAGTTTCCTGAACACAATCAAACACTCTGAGGGACAAAGTAACGGGGAATGGGGTCTGGGGACCATGGTTGCAGGGGACTTCTAGGTCAATTGGCATAACAGAGGGTAATAAGAAAAGGTTCTGAATCCCACTTTGGTGAGTAGTGTCTGGGGTCTTAAAAGCTCTCAACCAGCTACCTAAGATGCATCAATCAGTTCCAAGCCACTTGGAGCAAAGAAGGATGAGGAACATCAAAGACAAAAGAAAAATGTTAGCCCGAGACAAAAGGACCACATAAACCAGAGACTCCATCAGCCTGAGACCAGAAGAACTAGTTGGTGCCAGTGACTGCCCTGACAGGGAACATAGCAAAGTCCTTGAAGGAGCAGGAGAAAAATGTGGAGCAGAACTCAGATTTATGTAAAAAGACCAGACTTAATGGTCTGACTGAGACTGGAGGAACCCCAGAAACCATGGACCCTGAACACTCTGTTAACCCAGAACTAAAACAATTCCCAAAGCCCACTCTTCAGACAAAAACTAGACTGGACTATAAAAAAAAAAAAAAAAAAGGACTATAAGACATAAAATAATACTTGTGAAGAGTGTGCTTCTTAGTTTGAACAAATACACAGGACCAAATGCATGGCTCCTGTCTGTAGGCAGGATGAGAAGGCAAGAAGGGACAGGAGCTGGGTGGAGGGACACAGGAGATCGGGGGTGGAAAGGAGTGTGCTGTCACATTATGGTGATTGTTACTAGTGTCACGTAATAATATGTGTATAAGTTTTTGTATGAGAAATTAACTTGAGCTGTAAACTTTCACCTACAGCACCAGAAAAAAAAAAAATTTTAAGCCCTATGAAGTACAATTCTACTCTGATACACATAGGGTTTCCATGAGCTGGAGTCAACTAGATGGCAACTGTTTTAACCAACCTGGAGGAAGGCAAATACTTGGCTCCAGCTCCTTCTGTCTTTCCAAGTGAGGGAAGAGAACTATTAAACTCCAGCCCCCTTCTAGCCTTTGATGTAGGGAAAGGGAGATACACAACTGTGCTGCCCACCCCCTCCCCCCAGCACTGGAAAGGGAAAAAGAAAATACCCAACTCCGGCCTTCTCTATTTTCCCTGTTTCACCTGGGGGTAAGGAAGAAAAACTGAGAAGCATTTGTGACTGTCCCATTCCAGAGATGCATGCTCAGTAAAAGACTAAGACCTAATCATAAGACTATAGAATGCTTCCCCTGCCCCATCTCTTACCACAACATCAATATCAATAGACCTTTATGGGGGATTACAACTGAAAGAACCTCAATTCCTACACCATATCTGGTTTTCAACCAGGGCTTCAAACAGATTTTTCCAAGGTCAGTCACAGGCAAAGAACCAAAACCAGAACAGATCAGAATTTTCAAAATTTGGATGAACTGGAATAACCAGAACAGGAAAAATTACAGGTCAAAGCCCCACTGGAAACATAATCTCCCTCTTAGAAATCAAGGGCAGCATATGCATTGCATAGCAACCAAATCCCTTCCCCTTCACATTTTGAGCAAAGTCAGAAACAGCAGTGCCCCTCTCAAAGATGGCAGCCAACTGCACCATTGTGATTGTGTGTTGCTCTCCACGGTCCTGCCAATAATCCAATCTCACACATCAGGCTCCTGAAAGGGCTCACTATGCCTCTTCCAACTATCCCATGCCAGGGCTTCAACCTATCATCTTTCCTGTTCCGGTTATTGTTCCTGATTACCTAAATTTTATAAATTAGAGTCTGTTCCAGTTCTCTGTGTCAGCCATGGCTAAACCAGTTAGAACTGATTTGAAGCCTTGCTTTCAACCAAAAATTAAGAGCCATACTAGGAGGCAAAAATTCAACACAAGTGTAACCTCCCTTGTTAAACATTCCAGACATCCTCAGGTAGAGCTACACATTATACTCTACCTCCATTGGAGCACATATTGCACCAAGTAGTTGCGGCTTATTTAACGTGAATCTGTCCCCACTAAACTGCTGCTGCATTAAGGTCTAAAGAAATAGAGCCTCCTGTCCCCTCTACTCCCACACTCAGCACAACGTCTGGTTCATGGGTGCTCAATAAACTGTGATTGAAGTGAAGTGAACTGAATCATAATGTCTAATAGATAATTGTTTTAAAGCTTCAGAGGCATAGCGAGTTAAAGAAAATGTTCCAAAGATTAGAGGTTGGGTATATTAAAACACAACTAAAAGAAAAAGGTTTAAAGAAATTTCATGGCAAATGTACAAGAAGAAGAGCTGAAAATGATGTGTCTGGAATGGGAGTGAGGAGAGAAAAGTAGCACAATTAAATCGGTTCTGTGTGCCCCAAAATACATGCCCAGGAGTTCTGGCAGTAGCAAGCTTTCTTCTCTCACCAAAACTCAAGTAGGAAATCAAGACAATTGCCTTGTCTTTTCAATTCCTCTGGAATCACTCGGAGTTTATAGATACAGAGCTATTCTAGACTGCATTAACACCTTCCACATGTTAGTCAGGCTTCTGTTCTACTCTATTGCCGATTCTACCTTTACACTGCTTGCTTGTCACCCCAACCCAAGCCCTCAATTTCTCTAGCACTGTGGAAATGAGTAGCTCAGGGGATCAATTCCTCAGTAATCCATCTTTCCTACTGCACTTTAAAACTACACTCCAGGTATCTAGCTACTTAGCTAAAACCCCGTCCTGACAAATTTTGCTCCTGGCTCATTAAATCCACTGTCACAAGGATTTGAATTAGTCTCTCTTTCTGGAACACAGCCCAGAAAAGGAGGACTAGCTGGATCCTTGCCTCATTCCTGTTTCTTCTCTGGGGCCTTCTTGCCTGTCTGAAAAGATTTCCCTAAATGGCAGGGCCCCATTTTAGCTGTCAAGTCCGTAAACATGGTCCTAGTGATTGTTTCTGCGACCCCCCGTACCTGCTTCAAACTGATTTCTGTCTCAAAAAACTTTCTTTTTCTCTCTTTGCCCTCATCCCCCTGACTTTCTCCTAATTTATCTCTCTCTCTCTCACACACACACAGAATTCATACATACAAATCTCCATTATATTTCTTTCCCCCAAATCACTGGTGTTCACAAAGTACAAATTTACTGTTAAGATGGCGCCAGACTCTCATAACACAGGCACTTTCAGATCCAAACATTCTTGAGGGAGAAAGTTTTTTGCCATAAGAGAAAATTCCTAACAGACAAACATTCTGGCAACTAATTGGAAAGAAAAAAGTTCAAGCTGAAGCAAGAGAAAAGATTTTATTTCCTTCTTAGCATTTCCAGAACGTATGCTGGCTTCCATTCTAAAATGCTGTGTGTGTGCAGAAGTGACAGAAGGAAAAGATTTAGATTCACAGTGGGATGAGGTACCTATCTCTTCATAAAAGCCAGCAGAAAAACTGCAGATAAATTATAAAAAGATGCCACAGAGAGACGGATATGCAAAAGAGCTTCAGAAACGGTTTGACTTTGCTGTCTGCAGAAATACGAGACTGGTATGTACTTGGTCAATATATGCATGATAGGACTCAATATCTAACTCCTCATTTTAAGATATTTTAAGATATTTTTTCTACACTAAGAGTTGCTTACACTGTACCATGCTGCTCCTATCCAATTTATCAGAAAATTACATTCCCAATATGTATTCTTTTTGTTACTCCCTACTGTATATTTTTTTCATTCTCCTAAATGCCAAAGGCTGTTTGTTTGTTTGTTTGTTTGAATTCAATCCTGAACCCAAATGCTATCTTAAATTTCATCTGTATTATCTCTTACAGCAAACAGTAGCCATCAAGCTGACTTTGACTCATGGCGACTCCATGTGTGTCAGAGTAGAACTGTGCTCCATAGGGTTTTCAAGGGCTGATTTTTTGGAGCAGATTACCAGGCCTTTCTTCTGAGGTGCCTGTGGGTGGACTCAAACCTCCAACCTTTGAGTTAGAAGCAGAAGCATTAACTATTTGCACCACCCAGGGACTCCATATTATCACTACACACACTCAGATAAACACACATATACACACACTGGAGCAAACACTATTTTGTACCATGAGAGCTCACCCAGTTCTAAATTGTGAATTAAACAATATATTTTCTCCTTCTCATCTTTTAAATCTCAGCCTAAATGCTTCCTCCTCAAAAAGCTTTGCTAGACCAGATTCTCTAATTATTCTAGATCACAGTGGCCTATTATTTGCTCCATATAATATCATAATATGTAATTTTTAAACCACACTTATTTGTTTCTTCTCTGCTTCTTCCTGTAAAATATAAGCTTCAGGAAGGCAGGGACTGTTTCTGTCTTTCCTATTTTTGCATCTCCAGTACTTAGAATTATGCCAAACACATTGTAGAGGCTCAATAAACATTAATTAAGGAATGAATTAATAAATAAACAAATCGGCATTTTTTTCTTCCTCTGAGAACACACTAACACGTATGTTGTAAAGGGCTTTAAGTGAATCTGCTTACATAGTGCTTACCACCAAAAATTCTTGTTGTTAATACAGAAAGTAAGCCAAATGCAACAACATACGAAATCAAAATGTAACAAACAGGCAGGACGCAGAAACTAATGAAGATATTTTATTTTTGGTGCTCTGAAAGGGATAGCAGATTTGTTTTCTATTACTGCATAACAATGTTATGACAAATTTAGCAAATTAAAACAATACAAATTTACTATCTCACAGTCTCTTTTGTCAGGAGCATAGACAAGCCTTAGCTGGATTCCCTAATTCAGAATCTCACAAAGGTTCAAAGTGTGAGCTGGGGCTGCAGTTTCATCTGAGATCCAACTGGGGAAAGATCCTCTTCCAAGGTCACCAGGTTGTTGGCAGCATTCATTTCCTTGTGAGTTGTGCTGAGGGAGTTAGTGCCTTGCTGACGGTTGACTGGAAACCACTCTCAGTTCCTTGCCATGTGGTCTTTCCAACAAAGCTGCTTGCTTCCACAAAGTCGGCATGGGGGAAGAGCTGCTGGCAAGAGAGGTGTTACAATCTTATGTAACATAATTACATACACGTAATCACGGACATCCTATCACACTTGTGTAGTCCATTGACTAGAAGCAAGTCACAGGCCCCACTCACACTCAAGGGGAAGAGGACCACAAGGGTGTGAGCACCCGAGAGCCTGCCCACCAGAGGGAAAACAGTAGTTATGAGTCTGATTTATTTAAGGAATAAATAAAACATTTTCTGGTAGGAAAGAGTTTGTCCAACCTTACTAGTTCCTCCGGAGTTCTATGAATAAGATATTAAAATAACTCTGACAAGCAGTTCAGGTGGTCATATTTACCTCAAAGGGTCTTTAATGGTGTTTTATGGAAGGAAAGTAAATATTTTTAAAAATGTGAATGCCTTCAGAGTTTTATCAAAGGCCAAACGTAACCAGTCAAATGATGAAAATATCATTAAATAACAGATGAATACTCTATATACACAGAAACTAAATGAAAGCCAGAGGTATATGTAGGAAATGGGATCACAGTCCTTCCTCCCTCCCTATCCTGGTCATGGTTCATTGCAGGTGGTGTATGTCTCTCTGTCCCACTGACTTGGGGCTTGGTCACCTGAGTTGCTTTAACCAATGAGGTGTGGGCAGAGGTCATAGTAGGGGAGCTCTGAGCAGAAGCTTAAAAGGTATTGCGGGTTTCAGTTTGCCCTTTCTGCACTCCTGCCCTCCACCATGAGAACAAGATAGCTCATGGTCCCAGAACGCGAAGACGCATGTAAAAGACCAGAATCAAACCCACAGTCCAAAGCCAACCCTAGGAGAGCCCAACAGAGCCATGGCCAACCCTCAGACCTAGAAGCAATGAATGTTTCTTGTCATAAGCACTGACTTTTGGAGTTATTTGCTATGCAATATTGTTTCATCAAATAGCTTACTAGTACAGTATAAAATGTTCCTAGTACCTGATCCTTCAGATTGACAAAATGAGAACAAGTGGCTTAGCATACTCTCTATGATTAAAATGCGTTTTGAGGTGAAAATAAAAGTGTTTCTAGGCATTTTTATACCCCATACTCTAATCTCTATGTCAACATGGTTTCCTCTCCCTGGAGTTTAAAAAAAAAAAATCGCTGCCAAATCAGTTCTGACTAATAGCAACCCTGTGTGAGTCAGAGTAGGCTTGCGCTCCACAGGGTTTTCCAGAGCTGATTTTTCAGAAGTAGATCACTAGTTCTGTCTTCTGAGGAGCCTCTAGGTGGACTTGACCCTCCAACCTTTTGGTTAGCAGCCAAGCATGTTTACCGTTTGTACCACCCAGGGATTCCATTGGAGTTTTAGGAGGTCATTAAATAATTGACCCCTCCCCCAATTTGAGTTTAGAATACAGTGAGAGATAGAGAAGTCAAGCAGATTGGAATTAAGATCTCACCTTTATTATCGATAAAGCTATTGGATGGATGGATAATACGAAGGCCTAAATGTGAGCGCCAAAGAGGCCTGCTGATATGAAACACAGAATTATGCTTCCCACTTAGGCCCATGTGTATGAAAAACACAGACTTCTAGCTTCAGCACATTGCAGAGGGTACACCAGAGCCAAGCTCCTTCTCCAAACGCACCAATCTAATAAGTCACTCTTCTTTACACGCCAGGGAGAGAGGCCATGAGTGCCACTCTAAGGAAGTCCTCCAACTGGAGAAAATATGAGGCGGGGGGATTCCTTTACGTTCGAAAAACATTCATCTTTTGCAGCCCAATATTTTCACACCATCCTAACTACAGCACTTATTAGGACTACCTTATATTCAAGCTAGAGTCCCTGGGTGGTGCGGTTAACATGCTCTGCTGCTAACTGAAAGGTTGAAAGTTCAAGTCCGCCCAGAGGGGCCTCCGAAGAAAGGCCTGGTGATCTACATCTGAAAAGTCAGCTATTGACAACCCTATGGAGCCCCGTTCTACTCTGGCACACATGGGGTCACCATGAGTCAACCTGATGGCAACTGACTTGGTTCTGACTCATAGAGACCCTATAGGACAGAGTAGAACTGCCCATAGGATTTCCAAGGAGTGGCTGGTCGATTTGAACTGCTAACTTTTGGTTAGCAGAGGTAGCTCTTAACCGCTGTGCCACCAGAATCTCCATGCTCTGCTAAAAGTTGTTCTTTGCCTATTGATGAGAAATGAGTAACGTAAGTGAAAATTGGTAGGGTTTCATTTTAGGCAAAACTTAGGAAAGTTGCAAGTTTTCTTGATGACAGAAGGCCAAATGCCCCTTCCTGGGCCACCAGGACTTTAGACACATTCTTTCCCATAAGCACTGGCTTTGTGCCCAGACCAGCTCTAATCCCTGGCGGATTAATCTTTGATGGGTGAGCTCCTGAATACCATAAATATTGCTGATAAAAATCAAAGTGCATATATCAAGGAAGATATAAAATTTCTGTACTTGGCTTAATAAAAGATATAGCAGTCCCCTGCAAGATTTGTATGTTACACACTGAAGAATGCATTCTTAAATTACCTCCTAGATTTTCTGACTCATCCTCTGTCACTTTTACATAAATATTAGCACAAGACTGCTTTCCTGGAGTCAAACTTTAAACAAAACTAACCACACATCCATTATTCAGAGATGTACAATCACGCTGCCCATCATAATAAAAAGCGTGTTTCTCTTCCAATAGGGGATAACTGCAGTAACTGAAAATTCCTAAACCCACAGAAGAGTGTTTCTTTCTGAGAATTGGTTCCAACTTTCTAGAAGAGAGAGGTGCTGAGGTCAGAATGAGGAGATTCTGCAATCTGAAACATGTGTCCATGATATAATTGGGAAATACCCAGCAAGGGGTTGTCTGCAGGCAGGTGGTACCTCACTCTCCAATCAGGCTACATCCCAGCTGTCGGCAATCCACTTGGCAAGTGTGATTGAGATGAGATTGCAATCCACCAGGGGCCCAGAAAGCTTATACTCTAGCTACCACAGAAATGCCATAAGGCAAGGACAAGGAACAGGAAGTTTGTAGAGAATAAGAAAACATAACAGCCCTATCTTCTCTCAAAGTAAAATTTGACTGAGGATAGAATATTAGCTGTAAGGCCTGGACTCTCAGGATGAATTGAAAATAATAGAAAATAAGATTGTTCCATAGAAAAAGCAAGGCTCAGAGTCACTGCACAGGCTATTGTTGTGT
Organism: Loxodonta africana; assembly: GCF_030014295.1. Lineage (NCBI taxonomy): Eukaryota > Metazoa > Chordata > Mammalia > Proboscidea > Elephantidae > Loxodonta > Loxodonta africana. Next base: position 68,193,954 of record NC_087358.1, read on the forward strand.
TCTGTTTTTTAATTACAAGTAAAAGCTCTGTTTGAGTGTATTTACTGTAGGATTAGTGTTATGGATTGGATTGTGTTCCTCAAAAATATGTGCTGAATTTCTGGCCCTTATAGTTTTGGATGTGATCCCATTTGGAAATAAGGTTTTTCTTTTGTTATGCTCATGAGGTCATACTAGCATAGGGTAGGTCCTAAACCTTATCACTTTTGAGTTGTAAAAAGGACCAGAATAGATACAGAGACACACACAAGAGGGATGACAGATGCCCAGGAACACCAAGGAACACCAAAGAATGTATAAGGCAAACCCCAGAAACTAGGAGAGAGGCTTACAGGAGGAATCGACATGGCCAACATCCTGATTTGGACTTTTAGCCTCCAGGATTGTGAGAAACTAAGTATCTCTTCTTTAATGTTACATTTCTGTTACAGCAGCACTAGGGAACTAATATAATAAAATTAGTATCGTGGAATCTTAGAGCTGGAGAGGGCCTGAAAAACACCTCCCACCCCTCCGAGCCCTAACACAGTCACTCACATTTTACACAAAAGGAAGCTGAAGTCCAGAAGAGATGGCACTTGCCCTCTGGCTGAGTTCTTTGCATTTAAGAAAATTTATAGTTCAGACCTATAAATTAGTATGGTTATTAAATATTCCCAATGTGGAGCCAGAAGGAGCTGGTTTACCATTCTGGCTCTGCCACTTAGCTATGTGGACTTGAATAATGCATTTGGCTTCAGTCTTATCACACGTAAAAGGGAAATAATAACAGCTTCTTCCCTATGGGTAACTGGGAGAATTAAGGGAGATAATGGCTTGTGAAATGCTTGGCACAAGGTCAGTTGTTATTATAATGTCCTATCCTTTAACAAGGAGTCTCTGAGTGGTGCAGACAGTTAAGCAGTGGGCTACTAACCGAGAGGTTGGTGATTCGAATCCACCCAGTGGCTCCTCAGAAGAAAGGCCTGGCAGGCAATCTACTTTCCAAAGATCACAGCCAGGAAAACCCTGTGGAGCACAGTTCTACTCTGATACATATGGGGTCGCCAAGAGTCAGAATCAAATTGATGGCAACTGGTTACTTAGTTTATTCTTTAACAACATAACAAATGCATGATGGCCCACTTCAGCGGGCTTACCTGGGTTCCTCACACTGCCAGACAGAGCTTTCATTTCTCATTCCCCATTTTTATAGAGGCAGGTCCAAACCGTCACTTCTCATCTTATCAACCACTCCCACCCTCTACCTCCTTTACCCTGCAAAAACAGTTGCCAACAAGCACACATTCCATCAACTCCCTTTTGTTCACCTTCTAACGTACCTGGCCGTATCCCTTCCCCAAGGCAAAACATGGCCATGGTACTTTGTTCACACCACAATGAGAGCTCTTATCCTGCGGGATTGGAACTAGACATGTTAATATGTCTGTCCTGACCACTGCACTGCCATACCTTTAAGGCATTAATGATGCTTTTCACCATTTATTTTAGCACCTATTTTAAAGCCAGGCCAGCAAACAGATGTTTATGGAATTAATGAGCAACAAAATTGTCGAACATGGCCAGCACAGGCTTTTGCTTACATTGACCTTAGATCGTATTGATGCATAGTTGCATCATTTATATCTGAAATTAAAGATTAGAGTAGTTAAATGGGTGATTTTGATAATAAAATAACAATTTTCCCTTCAGAAGATTTTGGAGAGATCAGCAGTAGCAAAGGAGGGAAAACGGTGGTGGAGAGGGTCCAGGTAGCGGGGACTCAGCACAACTCCACAGTGGTACAGGAGGGCATCCAAGTGTATTCTGCCTGGACTTCCTGTAGTGGGTCAAATAGTGTCCCCCCAAAACTCGTATCTACCTAGAACCTTGGAATGTGACCTTATCTGGAAATAGGGTCTTTGCAGAAGTAATCAGATTAAGAGGAGGTCATACTGGACTAGGGTGGGCCGTAAAGCCAATGACTGGCATGTTAATAAGAGAAAGGAGACAGTTGGACGAGAAGACACACAGGGATGTAATGACAGAGGCAGAGATCTGAGTGATGTAGCTGTAACCCAAGGAATGTTGGGAATCACCAGAAACAGGAAGAGGCAAGGAAAGATTCTTTCCTAGAGCCTTCAGAGAGAACACAGTCCTGCCGACACCTAGATTTCAGATTTCTAGCCTCCAGAACTGTGAAAGAATAAACGTCTGTTGTTTGAAATCCACCCCCCCACCCCCCGCCCCGCCAGCTTGCGGTAATTTGTTACAGCAGTCCTGGAAATTTAGCACCTCCCACGCTGAAGAGGGATTCAATAAAGGTCTTTTTTCATGCCAGTAGATGTGGAGAGGACTCCAGGTCAGAGAAGAACCCGTATTTTGATACAATAGTATACTAAGTGAAAGCGAAATATTCCAGGAGAAAAGCGAGTAATGCAGACACTTCAGCAAATCATAGTGTGGGCCGACAACCAATAGCCAGAAACCCTTGCCCACTAGCCCCTTGGAACTTAGAATCGACCCTGAAGAGGACAGGGGAGAAGGAAAACCTGAAAAGACCAACAAAATTCTGAATTATTTGAGAAAACCTAGAATTAGGCAAGTGTTTCTGCTTCGTGTTTCAGCACTCCACCACAACACCAACCATGACGTAGTGAGAACGTCTTTTATGTGACTGTCTTCCCCACCAGACAGTAAGCTTCTCCAGTGAAGGAAATGTCTTTTTCTTCTTTATATTTCCAAAAATTTGCTGAAGTGCCTGTCACAAAGAAAGTGCCCAATAATGGAAAACAACTCAAATGCCCCATTAATTTTTCATTCATTCAATCCAACAGAGATTTACAGACTGTAGAACTATAATAATAAAAATGTTTAATATTTGCATAACATTTTGTCAATTTTCAAACTGTTTTTAGTTTTGATTTCATTTTTATGCTAAATGAAAACTAGATATTCCAGGAGACAACTTGGTGAGGTAATCCTCCGAAGTCTGATATGACAACCCAAGGAAGTTGAATTTACTCAAAGTTAAACTTATTGGGGATAAGGCCAAATAAAAGGATTGAAAATACTTGATTATTCAGGATAAGGCACTTAATTCATTTAATCCGGTGCAGCAACGCAGTATAATATGCTAAGTACCATGCATGTAATCCCTGCCCATACCCCCTGCCCTCAAGAGGCTTCTAGTAGCAAAGATGTTCACAGACTCAAATGAAAGTAAAAGAAGCTGAGCATATATTAGAGGTACAAACTGTTGCAACAGGTGAGAGAAAGAAGAAGCATATCTGATGGTGGAATTGCAAAAAGTTTCATAAAAGAGGTGACCTTTGAGCTGAGTCTGAAAGATGAGAAGTTGACAGGTAGCATCCAGCCTATGGGACATCTCTGCTCAGAAGAATCTGTGGGAGTCAGTCATAGAGTCAGAAATGCCCGGGACACAGTGGAGAAAGAATGACTCTAGTTGTTTTCTGGAAAAACAAAAATAATCAGATCCAAGACTAAAAAGGTAGTTCGAAACCATTACAGAGGACTTTGAATAATATGCTGAAGAAGTCAGAGTTTGAGCATGGTAAGGTAAGAGCTGGGATTTAAGGGGAGAAATCTGATGAGGTCGTAGAGGACCAACAAGAGCAGAGGAGCTGGGGCCAGGGAGAACAGGCAGCAGGGAACAGTCAACAGGCAGCGGTGCAACTTATATGTCATGAGAAATCCTTGGGTGCTATGGCCATCAGTAATAGAGCTACTAACAACTTATATTTTAAAAATATAATCGTTATCATAAGAGAGAATTCCTATAGCATTTCCAAGTTAATCATCAAGTATGTAATTGATATCTATTAAGTGCCTGGTGCTATGGTAAAACCAGAGGAAAGAGGAAATGGTGGGAAGAAAAATGAAAGAATATGTGGTATAACATATGTATTCTTTGTGTGTGTGTGTATACGAACATATATATACACTTTCTTTTTCCCTCCCACCACTATATATGTATATTTCATATATATGAAGGACAGAACCTCAGCCCTTAAGAAGGTCACATTAAAAAAATAGATAGTGGTATACAATGAAAAGATATCAAGATGCCAAATGCTTAATTATGAGAATCAGGCTATGTTAGATCAATTTGTCTATTAAGCATGTAATATTTAGTAATATTTAGTTTTGTGCATTTGGTAGTCTGAGAGTTAGATTAAAATGTACATTTTTGGTAAGGAAATCATATTAAAAGTTATAATAGATATAGATTATATAACAAATTAAGATAGGAAAATGTTCGTAAGTGAAGACTAATTGAACAGAAGGATCAATTAGATGCCCAGAATAAGAAATGAACTTGGGAGCTGTATTCATTTCCTAGGGCTACCATTTAAAAACATACCACAACTAGGTGACTGAAGTAACAGAAATTATTGTTTCACAGTTCTAGTGGCGAGAAGTTCAAAATCATTATGGCAGCAGAACCATTCTTTCTCTGAAGATGCTCTAGAGGAACATCCATTCTTGCCTCTCCCTAGCTTCTGGTGGTTCCCGGCAATCCTTTGCATTCTTTGGCTTCTAGATGCATCATTCCAGTCTCTGCCTCCATTTTCACATAGCTGTCTCTTCCCTGTGTTTGTCTCTGTCTCTTCTCTTTTTATAAGGAAACCAGTAACTTTGGATAAGGGCCCACCCTACTCCAGTATGACCTCATGTTAACTAACAGCATCTTCAAAGACCTTATTTCCAAACAAGTAAGATTCACAGGTACCACGCACGGGTTAGGGCTTCAGCATATTTTTGGGGGGTGGGGGCAACACAACTCAGCCCACAGAAACGGTTGATGTTTTTGACCTATTCTTGTTGTAAAATATCATTCATTCAACAAATACTTATTAAGCATCTACTTTTTTTTTATGTACCAGCCTGAAGGCGTAGTGATTAAGTGGTTGGCTGCTAACCAAAATGTCGGCACTTCAAATCCACCAGCAGCTCCTTGGAAACCCTATGGGGCAGTTTTACTCTGTCCTATAGGGTTGTTAAGAGTCAGAACCGACTCAACGGCACCTAACAACAGCAACAACAACATGTACCAGGCATAGGTATAAGTAAATTCTTGGGATATGTCACTGAGTAAAACATCTTGGAGCTCACATTCCAGCAGGGAAAGATAAACATAATGAGCATAATAAGTAAGTAACAAAGTATGTCAGAGGATGAGGACAGTGCTAAGAAAGAGGTAAGAAGAAGACCAGGGTATGGGGTTCTGGAGTGTTGCAAGACTGCACCAGTAGGTTATTGGTAACTGCTGTGGCCTCGAGTAATTGCTAAAAGAAATGCCATCCATGATGCCAAAAAGTTTGTAACCTGTGGTTCTAGGAAATACCAGATTCCAAACTTCCAGGCTTCTGGAGGAAAACAAGCATGAAGGGCGTAGCTGACTTCATCTTAAAATTGGCTGTTGATTGTAGCAGGAAGTAGTTTGTGAACCATAGTGGGAGACAGGAGAGTTAGAGAAAGGCAAAACTCATTTATCTTCCTTGCCAACTGCCTTCGACTCTCACCACCACAACCCTCTTTCTGTGTCTGCCTTGGGTGATTGGGCCATTTTGTTGTGTATTCACAGATTTTAGTTCAAAACAATCAAATCTTTGAGACTCAATATTTGCCGTTAATCAAAATTCCTTAGCTGAAGTCACTGCATTCAGCAAGGATTTTTTTTTTTTAAATCCAGGGCTTACAGCAGGGAGATGGGTGGTGTTTTCAGAGAGATTAGACACCTATGCATTATGCCCATCGGCAAAGAGGAAAGTAGGGCTGATGCAGACTCTGGTTTATGTGGTCTCTTGGGCTCCACACCCATCAGCCAATGTGCAGAGAAGTAGCAGAAGTCCTCCTGGCACTGGACCTGCACCAGCCAACAGAGAGCTGGGGAAATGTTAATGGGTCTGTCGAGAGCATAATTTGGCAACCTCAGAACTGTATCTTTAATTATAACCCACACTCAACTTGACTTTTATTGGCAATGTTTTAAAACAAGGAAAAAAATAGTAAAAATAGGAGAGGAAATAAAATGGGATTATTGAAATTTTTTTCCTTTTAAATTTTCTTAGGAATGGAACATTTCAAGCATCTCTAAACAGTTGAAGGAAGCAGCTTATTGTTAAGCAACGCAGTTCTGTACTTGGACATGTGCTAAAACCTCCATGGTTGTTTTTAAAGGGCATCTATGGGAATCTTTAAACAGACTTATCCAAAATACTCCAGCCAGTAATCAGTGGCTTGATATAATTAAACTGTCTCTGGTGAAATGAATTGAAGGGTTAGAAGAGGGGAGGAAAGACATACAGAGCCACTCTTTGCAGTTTAATCTTCATTTTGTTTTGTTTGGTGACCTCACAGTGCCAAGTGGTACAATTGTTGTTGTTAGAGGGCTGTTTTTGCACAGAGAGAAGATTCCTGAGCCTGACTGAATAGGCTAGAGAGAGGGAGGCAGCAGCCAGGGTAGCATGTGTCTCTAGAATGGCCTTTCACAAACGTAAATCAGATCATGTCACTCCCATAGCCCTGCCCTTGCCTTCCTCTCTCCTGCTCACTATGCCCTGCCAAGCTGGCTTCTTGTGGATCTCAAAATCACTAAGCTCCTTCCTACCCCAGGGCCTTTGCACACTCATCTCTACTGCCTGGTTCACTACCATAACCCCCCCCTTCTTCACATGTTTCACTTTTTCTTATCATTCGTATCTGCTCAAATGTCACCTCCTCAGGGAAGTTTGGCATGAACTATATATCTAAAGAAACCTGGTGGTATGTGGTTAAATGCCATGACTGCTAAACAAAATGTTGGCAGTTCAAATCTACCAGGCACTCCTTGGAAACCCTATGGGGCAGATATACTCTGTCATATAGGGTCGTTATGAGCAGGAATCGACTCGATGGCAATGGGTTTGGTTTTGGTTTTATATACCCAAAGTACTAGCCTCCACTCCCACCACCCATAAACCCACCCTCTTCCCCCATCCTGATTTTATTTTTTATAGCACTTATCTCTATCTGAAATTATACTGGTTTCATTTTCACTTGCTTATTTTCTGCCTCCCTGAGTAGAGCATAAGTAGAAATTGGAGTGCCAGATTACCCTTGAAAAACTTGGAAGTGATAAGGAGTGTTAAGTACCCAGAGAGTGGAGCAAGGATAGGCTAAGGGAAAAAATTAATATGTATGTTCATTAAAAATAGTCACAGATTTAAAGTAGAGAAAGAAGACATATGTCAGAAGCTGCAGAAATATCCTGGAGAAAGCACATAGATAGAATAAAATTAAATGGCCAAATAAGAAAAAGTTATTAATTATTACCTATACATTTTTGCTCTTTTCATTCTAACTGGGATTTGCAATAAGAAGCAGAAGTTATTGATGTCAAAATAAATTATTTAGCTTGGATGAGGGAGAAGTAAAAATAAGCAGTCCACTTATTAGATGAAAAAAACATATACAGTTGTTGTCGAGTCAATTCCAAGTCATAGTGACCAGAGGTGTGTTAGAGTAGAACTGTGCTCCCTAGGGTTTTCAATGGCTGATTTTTCAGAAAGATTACCAGAATTTTCTTCTGAGACATCTCTGGGTAGACTCAAACCTCCAACCTTTCAGTTAGCAGCTGAGTGTGTTAACCATTTGTCCCACCCAGGGACTTCACCTATCAGATAGACAACGATTAAAAATTTAATCATACCTCATACTATTAAATATTAAGTTTAATAATATCCAGACTTCTCAAGATGAATAATATCTCGTGTCTAGCACTTTCACACACTTATTAGTAGGTATAAAATGGTGAGACTTCTGAGGGATGGCATGGCAATAGGCATCAAAATCAAACTGCTCATTCCAGTTTTATCTATCAATCCCATGTTTAGGAATTTATCACACAGATATATCCACACATTGGCACAAGGACAAAACAAAATTTGTTGCAGTATTGATTGTAATATCAAAAACAGGAAACAGCATAAAGGCCCATCACTTGGTTTGGTTAAATAAGTTATGAAAATTCCTAATGTAGGATCCACGTGGCAAATAAAGAGGAGGTCAGATGGAAATGGAATGGAATTATATCAAAAATAGGTTTTTAAAAGGTGGAAAGCAGATTGCAGGAGAAGGTAGAGTAGAGCCTTACTTGTAAAACGAAGGTTACGTGAATATGCAAACAGAATGCGTGTGCACACAGAAAACGTCCGAAAGCAAATATGGAAATGTCTTAGTGGTGGCTGATTTCTCTGAGGAGTCAGACTGGAGTGTGAAGGGTGTTTATTTTCACCTTATAGCATTCTCAACCATTCGAAATGTTTTACCATGAACAACAACTGTTACTTTTATTGTAGAATACTAGCTAACAGAAAAAGAAAAGACAATAGCAGGAAATTGTGCTTCACGATCTGATGCCCGCCCAGCTCATCTCTTGCCATTCACCTACCACCCACAGTTTCACTTTGGCACACACCACTCACTGTGACAGGAATCTCAGCTCCCCATCACCATCGCTGGCCATAGGCCAGCAAGCTTCTAGTCATCCTTTTGTGACTATAAAATTATGCCCATATGCAATTTCATTTTAGAGGTTATTCCAACCTCAGAGGAGTCTCTGGGTGGTACAAACTGTTAACACACTCAGCTGCTAACCGAAAGGTTAGCAGTTCGATTCTACCCACAGGTGCCTCGGAAGAAAGGCCTGGAAATCTACTTCTGAAAATCAGCCTTTGAAAACCCTATGGAGTACAGTTCTACCCTGACACATATGGAGTCACCATATGTCAGAATCGATTCAACAGCAACTTGTTCTTTAATATATTGAGGGATATTTTTTAATTAGATACAACCACTTTCTGGGCCACAAAAGCAACACTTTGCTCACGTTGCTTACTCTCAAGACCTAGAAGCCTAAAGGTCACCTAACTGGGACCATCGTCCTTCACTGAAGCTGACAGGGAAGGGTGGGGTGCTCAGTGCTTGCCCTTCCTTCCCCAGTGTGGCTAGGACCCCAGTGTCAGCCCAGCCTCCCCTCCCTCAGCAGACATGAGATAGTACTACAGCCCTATTTTCAAGGAACGAAGTGCAGTTTATGAAACAGCGTTTGATGAAAACATATTCCAATAAAGGATTGAAACCTGTGGTGCCACATAGGCAAATCAAAGGGAATGTTGTGCTCTTTGGCATATTTGATATTTAAAGGGCCCCTTCTTCTTCTGGGCAGAGTCTGAACGAGAATCAGGATGAGGTCTGAGCTCATCTAATTGCTGAAGGCATATGCTGTACCACAAGCTCTGTTTGTTCCATTTAAGCTCACTGTTTTTACCAAGCCAGGCTCTTTTTCCTCTCCAGTGCTGCTTAATTTAACAAGAGATTAGAACACTAAGGGCTCTGGGAGTGAGAAAGGAACTCTCCCCAACCGTGATGTTGCAGCCATGGGAACTGAGGCAAAGGAAACACGTTTTCTCTCAGGGTTGCCTTCAGCTCCAGAAGGTTTAATCACACACTCTCCTCTGACATCTTCTAAAAACAGCCTGTCTTCTGAAAGCTTCAGAGTTTAGCCCCAAAGTCCAATCAGAAGTTTAGACAGGGTTGGTGAAAAACCATTTTTTGCTCCCATCCCCAGGCTAGGAGGCTAATATGTGTACCAAGCACTGCCATATGGGTTAAGAGCACGTCTCTGAGGGAGCACCCTTGTAAGCATGGCTTTTTTCAAACCTGAGGATCTCTCTCCAGCAATTATTCTATTTCCGATTTCTGCAATGGCCTGTCTGCCTGCCACTAAATAATCACTCACAATGTGCTCCTCCCACGTAAGGTTCTCTTGTTTTAGACTCTAATCCTCCTTTATGCTCCTGATGACGAATTCTTCTTTGCGGAGTTGAAACAATGTTGACTCAACTGAACAGGCATCAATCAAGTTCCTTCCAGGTGCAAGGTATTGTGCTTGGCATTTGGGGGATGGCAACAAAGAAGACACAAAGCCTTCCTGTAGATAATTTACAAATGACTCAGGGTGAGCAAGAGAGACCCAAATACAGAGCAAGAGGTAAGCTCGTAAGCAGTGGCATCACAAGAGGAGTGCGGGGTTCAGACCACACCGGATGACACTGTCAAAGGGGGTGACACCCAAATGACTGTCTATAAAACTTTTGTGCAGTGTTTCAGCAAAAATTTATTATTTTTTATAACAAATATCCCAACAAAAACATTTTTCATAAGCCCAGCTTAGATGCATCAACATACCTACAAGGCTAAAACTCTGTGCTAATTTACTTTGAACCTTCCAACGTGCTCCAGTCAGGACTGTCATCATTGCCAAATACAATGACGCTTCCAATCACATGGCTTCGTCTGCACGTGCTACAAGCACACACTGTTGTTTTTGTTGCTGCCAGTGTTTTTATAGTCACTGATTTTTGTCAAATTTTCTGTTTTTTCAACTATAATATTGTGGTAATTGGTATTTGTGAGCTGTTATCGATAACTTTTTTGAGAATGAACTAGTAATTAAAAGATGGAGTGATATATGGGAATTCTGATTCACAAGTAACTTTAGTGCAAAAAACATTACTAAGGATTCTGTATGGTACGGGAGGAGGTCTGTGGGGGGTGGGGGGCACCATGAGTTACCCCACTGGGTGACACCACTGCACATGCGTGATGTTGTTATTGTTAATTGCTGCCAAGTCAATTCGGACTCACAGAGACCCCACATGTGTCAGAGTAGAACTTCTCCATAAGGTTTTCAAGGCTGTGACATTTCGGAAGCAAAATGCCAGACCTGTCTTTTGAGGTGACTTTGGGTGGGTTCGAACTGTAGTCTAGTACTTAACTCTTTGAGCTAACCAGGGGGCAAAAAAGAAGTGCCATGGCAGCACGAGAGAAGGAGAGTTCCCATCCTGCTGAAGCGTCTCAGGAAGGGCTTCCCAGGGGAAAGAGAATTTGCTATGCTCAGAAGGCTGTGCTCAAATTCAGAAAAAGTTACAATTGTGGAGTAAGCACTAGGTCCTCTAGTACCTTCATTCAATCTTCCATTTATTCATGCAATAAGCATTCATTAAGACACTACGGGCCAAAGGGAACGATTCATGTTATCCTTCTGGCCCATAGTGTCGTTATGAGTTGGAGTTGACTCGAAGGCTATGGGTTTGGTTTTTCTTTCTTTTCTTTTTTTTTTGGTTTCCATCCCTGGGTGGTATAGACAGTTAACACGTGCAGCTACAAACCAAAATATTGGTGGTTCAAGTCCACCCAGAGACACTTTAGAAGAAATGCCTGGTGATCTACTTCCAAAAAATCAGCCATTAAAAACCTTAAGGAGCACAGTTCTATTCTGACACACAGGGGGCCACCGTGAGTCAGAATCAACTCTATGGCAACTGGTCTATATACTTACACTGGGATATAAAGACAAGTTAGAGTAAATCTACTTCCAACTCACAGGCTGGTAGGGGAGGAAAACGTAAATGGTAGTTGCTATACTGTGTAAAGGAGCCCTGGTGGCACAACAGGTAAGTGCTCGGCTGCTAACTGATAAGTTAGCAGTTTGAACCCACCCAATGGCTCCGTGGGAGAAAAATCTGGAGATATGCTCCCATAAAGATTACAGCCTAGAAAGCCCTATAGGCCAGTTCTACTCTGTCACAGGGGGTCACTATGAGTCAAAATCGACTCGAAAACACCTAACATATTGTGTGACAAGTATAATCATAGATATACAGTTTCATGGTGTCACAGAGAGATTGCCCCTGTCTAAGTGAGGAAGGAGGGCTTCACAGAGGAAAAGACACTTGGACAGGGCCTCAAAGGATGAGTGGGTGTTTGCAGAAAGACAAAGGGGTTAAGAGCATGTCTGACAGAAGGAAACGCAAAGTCACGGGTGCAAGTAATGGCTTGGGACATCAGGGAACTGCAAGTTGTGTAGTCTAACTATAACATAATAACCAAAATCCATTGTCGCTGAGTTGATTCTGACTCAGCGACCCTACGGGACAGAGTAGAACTGCCCCCAGGGGGTTTCCAAGGAGCCACTGATGGATTTGAACTGCTGACCTTTTGGTTAGCAGTTGAGCTCATAACCACTGCGCCACCACAAGGTACATGAAGGTGACTGGCAGGGAAATGAGGTGCTAGCATCAGCCATGGCACAATCATTGGCTGATTTTCAGAAGCAGCCACCTTATGGTGTGCTAAGAAGCTGGGGGTTTTACCCGGATGCCATGGAGCCCTAGTGAGTGGCTTTATGTAAGGCAATAACATGATGCAATTTTCATTTAGAAGACTCTCTAGGAGCCTTAGGGAAGACTGAATAAATAGGCTGGAGAGAGGAATGGTGCTGAGGAGCAAATTATATTGGTCCAGGTTAGAGATGATGAGCCCTGAGCTGAGTCAATTGCTGTGAAAGGAGACAGGGGAAAAGAAAGTTTGGACAGGGCACAGAGATGCGGCAAGAAGGTCAAGTACAGTGAACACTGGGCAGTGCCAGGTGGACTTGGAAATGAAAAGTCCTCAGTAACCTGAGCTCGAGCAATTTTGACAATGCGATGGAGAACAGGAGTCTGAGGAGTTGGCTGGAAGGTCATTAAGTGGGGCAGTGAACACAGGCATCTTTCTCAAGGCATTTGACTGTGAAGGGAAGGAACAACAGGGGGTGACAGCCTAGAGTCAGAGGTTGGGGTGTGTTATGTATTAAAATGTGTCCCCCCAAAATATGCTAAAGTCCTGGCCTCCGTACCTATGAATGTGATCCTCTTTGGAAATAGAGTTTTTGTTTTGTTATGTTATGAACTCATATCCAAGGAGTTGCTATTGTTAGCCGCCATTGAGTGGGCCCGGACCCCATACAGAATGAAACAAACCACTGCCTGGTCCTGTGCCATCCCCGTGATCAGTTGCCGACCAGACTGTTGTGATCCACAAGGTTTTCATTGGCTGATTTTTTGAAGTAGATCACCAGACCTTTCTTCCCAGTCCATCTTAGTCTGGAGTGTTCAGTATCATAGCAACATACTAGCTTCCACTGACAGATGAGTGGTGGCTGAGCATGAGGTACACTGGCCTGGAGTTGAACCCAGGTCTCCCTCACAGAAGGCAAGAGTTCTACCACTGAACTATACCAATGCCGTCTACCCATGTATGGTGAACCGTAAACCTAACCCCTTCTGGGTGGTGTCTTATAAAGGGGAGAACAGACACAGAGACAGACACACACAGGGAGGACTCACGGTGAAAACAGGCAGATCCATCTACAAGCCCAGGAACACCAAGGATTGCCGGCAGCCACTACAAGATGAAAGACTAAGGACCTCTGCCTAGAGCCAACTAGCCTCCAGAACTGTGAGACAATAAACTCCTATTCTTCAAAGCCACCCACTTGGGGTATTTCTGTTACAGCAGCCCTAGGAAACTATGACAGAGGTCTAGACTGGATTGGTAAATGAATATAGGAAAAGTGCAATGAACTGGAAAAAAAAATTTTTTTAAAAGAGGAACTGGGAGAATTGGAAGTTTCTTTCAGCAAAAACACATTTGGTGTAAAAGAGTAAGGAATGTGGTTGGAGTGTGAGCACTGACATTTAAAATGTCAGAGACTGGGCACTTCCAGCATGACCATTGTCCAATCTTGAAAGTGAGTCAGTAGAGTAGGTGAATCTAAGACACCAGTGACTGGAATATGCACTATTATTTAATGAAGCACTAAGAAAGGAAAAAAGGAAGCCAATTAATTATATTATAATACAATGTATTCTTATCTCTTAGAACTTTGTTTTTATTCAAAAAACCCTTTTAGACTTATTCGGATGTAGATTTCTTTCATATATCACTTTATACATTCATCGAAAAGGAAAATATATATCTAAAATAAATCGCTCAAGGCATTCCCAGAACTTTTTACAGAGTCCAGCTCTTCCAAATCACTTTTTGACTAAAAGTCTTTGAAGTCCATGTTTTTGTGTAAATGATTGTCCTCTGCACATTAAGAGCATTTCCTAAAAGGGGACACTATTACTGTCTGGAGGGTTTTCTTCCAGGCCCTTTTCACTCAATCTGCCAAGTTTTTTCTCCATCTTACCAGAAGTGTCATAGAAAGTTTTCAGACAAACAGCCAGGACTCATATTCCTTCCTCAAATTGTCTTTAAATTGTTTGTTGTTGGAAATGTTGAGAGGTTGTAGATGTCTAGTCATGCCTCCTAGAAATAATAAAGCTAACCTTTACACAAGATGTATATATGTAGGTGTGTACAGACAAAATGCATCAAGAATCAAGACACTCAGTTTATGAACAGCTCCTGGATGTCTATTCCAGATGACTTTAAGTCAGTCCTCTATCAATTCAGTTATCATCCATCCCTCTACTTTTTTTTTTTTTTGTCTTCTTTGGGGAATATCTCATTTTTAGATATTGTTTTGTGTGTTAAATATGGTGACCACTTTCGGCCACTACAATGATGCCATGCCATTACAGTGATTTGATGCCTTTCCTAACCCATGCTTAGGATCTTCATCTCTTTAGTACATTTAGCATAAGTTTGTAGGCATGTAAAAAACTATGAAGGTTTCATCCTGTTTTATTTTCCATTTCCCACTTTATTTAATTAACTCATATGATTTTTTCTTGATTGAATTACTGGTTTATGGAAGTTAATCAAATTCTGCTCAAAGTTAGCAAGAAATGACTGACAAATTGATGCTCAGTGGTTCAATGCCTTAATCATAGCACTCTTCAACACACAGGCTCTTGGGGTTTTGAAATTTTTTTTTCGTGTACTCTGAGGGGTTTGGCAATTTCTCCATCTTCAGTTGCTTATCTAGGTGTAGGATAGACGATCCTTGTGCACATATCTCAGGAACAAAACGCAATATAGTTTTATCTACTTGTGAGAATCTTCCTTCATTAGGTCCCATAATACTCTTGGCTCTAATTGCTTCTCAAGAGAATACAGAATTGTGGTCATGCCTCCAACTACAAATACCTGCTTCACTAATATCAAATGCACATGCTATGCTCTGTTTCCACATCTTTCCATGATCATAACTTATCATTTCCATGTAAAATCTCAGTCTACTATTTTTTAAGATATTTAAACCAACAATGTACATAACTGAATTGAGGTAACGATGATCTGAATACTACGGCCTGATTTGTGTATACGATGACAGGCAACGATAACAACCTCACAATCCCTGCCTGACCTACAGCAATTATAAAACACCATCAATTTGAAGATGAATCCCAATGTGAGAAATGTAAAAATGTACATCTTCGGGTCAATAAAACACTGTAGCAGGAGTTGAGAAGATAAGGAACTTTGGAGTCTGGGTGTTAGAAAGTCATCCACAAGGACATTGAAGTAGTCTCAGATATTGGTGAGTCTGCAGACGGAGAGGCTATTTATCCATTTATGTATCTGATCTCTCCCATTTCTACTTGTAAATACAAATAAGTAATAAAATACTAATAATAGCAGCACTAATTAAATGATTCCTATGTTGCAGGCACTGCTCTGAGTGCCATACGTGCCTTAGTCCTCAGAGAATACATTTAATCTTCACAATAACCCAATGAGGCTGCTACTATTACTCTCACTTTGCTAAGGAAAATGAGACATAGAGAGATTAAATAAGGTAATAAATGGCAGAACTGGATTTTAACCCAGGCAGTCTGAATCCAAAACCTGTGCGTTTGGCCATTATGTTTTTCTATTCCTATCTTCCCATGTCTCTCTGCAGGGAGGGAGATCTGCTAGTCGAAACACCCCATGCCTCTCCAGAGACTTCATTACTGTCATCACTTCCTCTGTCATGCTCCACCTGCTGGTCTCACAAATGCAGGAAATGGCAACAACAATAAAAGCTAACATTTTGAAAACCAGTTGCCATGGAGACAGTTCTGACTCACGGTGACCCTATGTGTGTCAGAGTAAAACTGTTCTCCATAGGGTTTTCAAGGCTGTAATCTTTCAGGAGCAGATCTCCAGGCCTGTCCTCTAAGGTGCTTCTGGGTGGACTTGAACCACCAACTTTTGGTTAGCAGCTGAGCACATTAACCACTGACACCACCCAGGGACTCCAAGCATTTCAGTACTACTTCACAATTTATAAAACACTTACATACATCGTATAACTTAACTCTCACAACAGCTCTGTCAAGTAGGTATTATTTCCCCAATCTTACAAATAACGATGTAGATGTTGTATTAATTAAGGTTAAAACTAAACAGATATAATAAAGAGACAAATAGAGTGGACTAAAAATAAGCTGGACTTTTGATCCTCTTACACTTGATAGTCCGGAGCCTCTAGGTCCAAACTGGGAGGTCAGCTGTACTTGGCAAAGTCATTTTGAGACGCAGGTTCCTCCATTTTGTTGTTCTGCCATCCCGTAGGGTATTTCTCTCATCTGCACCTTAGAAGCTGCGTCACTCCCAGGCCCAGGATCCAACCCCAGGCAAGGGGAAGGAGAAGGAGACAGAGTCCAGGGTAAGAATTTTCCTCACACATCAACTCTTCTTACTTTCCATTGGCAACAACTTAGTCATGGAACTGCAGCTAGCTGTGAGGGATTTCCTAAGGGAAATCCAGCCTTCCAACTCAAGGTCTGGTGTTGATTTTCCTACACCAGCATGTCTTTCACAATGAATACGTTGGAGATCACTTACATAGCACTCCTACAGAGCAACACAAAAAGCTAAATTTAAAGGGCCTGTCTTAGTTATCTAGTGTTGCCACAACAGAAATACCACAAGTGGGTGGCTTTAAAAAACAGACAGTTATTTTCTCACAGTTTAGAGGGCTTGAAGTCCGAATTCAGGGTGCTGGCTCTAGGGGAAAGCTTCTCTCTCCATCGGCTCTGGGGCAGTTCCTTGAAGATTTTCATGTGGCATAGCATCTATCTTCCCCTACCTCTGTTTGCTTCTCTGTCCTAATCTGCTCTTTTTATACAGGTAGTCTCCAAATTATGATGGGGCTCCGTTTCAATGATTCCATTGTAAATCTGTTCTGACATAAGTCGAATGCTTTTTTTTTTAGTTATTGCCTTTCATTATCAGTATCTTTGCAAATCTGATCTTTATTTATCTTTGAGGGTTGGAAAAATTACATATAAACTTGCAGATATATTTTAATACATAGGTATATACATATAAAAAATACACAAATCATAAAAATTTATTCCAACCATGAAGACGAGTTGGATGACATTGGCAATTTGTCAGCTTCAGTAATCCACTTGTGTAAGGTTCTGGATCATTTGGCTTATCCCTGTAATGGGGATGGCATCTCTAGTCAGAAAATTAGTGAGAGTTGTCTGTATGGTCCTTTTCTTTTTTTCTTCATATATTTCATGGTAATATCTCACTACTTCCCAGATCTGCCTATAGACTTCAGTAAAGGGGTCAGCATTTGGTCCATGTTTTCAAGCAACTGAAGCCCCTGATTTAAAACTAAATTTATACAGCAGTGTTTTTAAGAGTAAATCATAAATTGAACAACTTCGAGTTAACATCTGAGAATGATTACATCAGCAAATTACTTGAAGCAACACTGTATGTAGTACATATTACTAATGAAAAGACGTACACACAAAAAGAAAGGACTATTGTAAACACACCTCATCATAACCTGATACATCGTAAGTCAGGGACTACCTGTACCTCAAAGTTTATTGACTTAAAACACCCCACATTAATACTGCCTCATTAACATAACAAAGAAACCCCATTCCCAAATGGCATTATAACTACAGGTAGAGAGGTTAGGGTTTATAACACATATTTTAGGAGGGACATGTCTCTATCCATAACAGGGACTAAAGTCAATCCTTTTATATAAAGGATTATACTCTGCTGAAATGGGCAACAACAGTGCTTGAAGATCAGTGTCCCTCAGAGGTTCCAACAGTGACAAGTCACACAGTCTAATCACCCTATCATTGACTTATCCAGATCCTTTTCTTGCACCACTGGAGTGCTAGATTTTCAGACATTTCTGGCTTCTCTGCACATCTGTAACTCTTATAAAAATTTGGCGGGAGATGGAACTCCAGAGGAATGGCTTAACTGAACAGCTGTTAGTCGGAGATGGAAGACACCTGTGAGTGGTATTGTGATATTTTGGGGGAGGGAGGAAAAGAGGGTAAAGTGAGATAGAGAAGGCTCTGGAGCTTCCAGGCTAGCATTAAATGAAAAATATTTGAGGTACACCAAGGCTAGGCATTATTTAATGGTGGCAAATACAAGAAGGCCAGTAAGGACTGAGGAAAAAGGAAGATGAGTGTTCCATCATTAATAGGACCCAAAAAGAAAGAGTTGCTGTCGAGTTGATTTTGAGTCATGGCAATCTCATGCATGTCAGAAGAGAATTGTACTCCATAGTGCTTTCAATGTTGATTTTTTAGAAGTAGATCTTCAGGCCTTTCTTACGAGGTACCTCTGGGTGGACTCAAACCTCCAACCTTTCAGTTAGCAGTATGTTAACCATTTGTACCACCCAGGGGTACCAACCTAAAAAGAAAAGGGGTAAAATGATGTTGTGAGCCTGGGCAGCACTGTGGCTCTGTGTGAGCTAATTCTGAACTCATTGCTTCTAAGCAGAAACACCTTATGAGTTCTAAAAATCAACAGACAAATGACTACTGGAACACACCCATTCTGAGGATGAGGTCAGCGATGCCCTTTCTGGAGTTATTGCAGTGCTTGAAGATCCTTTAAAAAGGGAACTCTGGAGTTCTGGAGGCAGGGCCAAGATGGTGGAATAGCCAGAAACTTCCTGCAATCTCTCTTACAACAAAGACCTGAAAAAGCAAGTGAAATGATTACATTTATGACAAAATAGGACCCTGGAACATCACAGGCAAAGTCAGAAAAAGGATGGAGTGGCAGGGGAGGGAGAGACAGTTCAGGAGCAGAGAGGAGTTGCCAGACCTGAATCACCGGGATCCCTCAGGCACCATTCCTGGGAGCTGCTGGGATGGGCTGCGGGTAGCATTCGGCCACAGTTTCCTCAGGGAGAAGCAGCCAACCGCACAGCCTACTCACACCTCCAGAACCAGAGAAGAATGGGGCTCTGGCAAAAGCTAAGTATTTGCATGTATTTTACTGTGCCCCCGCCCCCAAGCCACCTTCAGAGGCCGTTGATTTCCCCTGGCCTAAGATAAGCCCTGTTGAGCGCCCGGAGCCACACTCCCAGCCTTGGAGTAGGAATAAATTCACAATCAGGGGAAAAGATAATTTGCCAGCTCAGGACAGAAGCGGCTCCTGTCTAGGCATAAATAGTCCATGGAGTCTAAATACCTTTCCCACCTGCGTGGACCTGTGTGGGCCTATTTCAGGAGAATAGACCCTTGTTGGCAGACTGCAACCATTTCAGCTGTGCGGTGAAGAGGTGGGTGTTTGATATTTGACATCACTTTGCCTATTCAACAGGGTCCTTACCTACCCACATCAGGGCATAAGGACTGGTGGCTCCATTCAGGTCATCCAGCCACCTGGGACAGGGGTCCAAGGATAACTGGGACCTCCCAGTCCTTAAAACCAAAAGCATTGGGTTCCCATAGTGCATCTGCAGAGCCCACCCACTTGTATACTTTAGAGAACAGGGATGCACTTTATTCATAGACACTCAGGGGATGGTTCTGAGCCCCCTGCCTTGTTCAGAGTGTGACCCCCTGCTGCAACCAGATACCGGTACCCACACCCATCATCCTGTCCCTCTAAGACAGTAGGACAGAGCCCGTATCACACACTTGATGATCAGCTACCTGGAAACCTGAGCTGAATTCATACAAGAAAAGTGAATGGACTCCTAGACAGATACACCTGATAACAGCTCTAGCCATCTGGTGACAGGACATCAGAGCTTCAAAGGCAAAAATTATCAAGCTTGATCACTTGAGCAACCCATTTGGGCATATCAAAACAAAACAAAGCAAGAAGCTATGATACAGTAAGCAAACATAAAATAAACTAATACAATAACTTAGAGATGGCTTGGAGACAGCAGTCAATATCAAGTCACATAAAAAAACAGACCATGATAGCCTCAACAAGCTCTCAGAACAAAGAATCGACAGATCTTCTGGGTAAAGGTGTCTTTCTGGAATTACTGGATGCTGAATTCAAAAGATTAATCCACAGAACACTTCAAGACATCAGGAAAGAAATTAGGAAGGATATCGGCAATACATAGAACAAGCCAAGGAACACACAGAAAGTAGTTGAAGAAATTAAAAAGGTTATTCAAGGATATAATGAAAAATTTAATAAGCTGCAAGAATCCATAGAGAGACAGCAATTAGAAATTCAGAAGGTCAACAATAAAATTACAGAATTAGGCAACTCAATATAAAGTCAAAGGAGTAGAATCGAGCAGATGGAAGGCAAAATTGGAGACCTTGAAGATAAAGCACTTGGCACCAATATATCTGAAGAAAAATCAGATAAAAGAATTTAAAAAAAAAAAACAAAGAAATCTTAAGAATCATGTGACACTCTCTCAAGAGAAATAACCTACGAGCGATTGGAATTCCAGAAGAGGGAGGGACAACAGAAAATACAGAGAGAATTGTTGAAAATTGTTGGCAGAAAACTTCCCTGATGTCGTGAAAGATGAGAAGGTACTTATCCAAGCTGCTCATGAAACTCCACATGAGGTAGATTTTAAAAGAAAGTCACCAAGGCATAATTATAATTAAACTTGCCAAAACCAAAGATAAAGAGAGAATTTTAAAAACAACTAGGGATAAACGAAAAGTCACCTACAAAGGAGAGCCAATAAGAATAAGCTCAGACTACTCAGCAGAAACCACGTGGGCAAGAAGGCAATGGGATGACTTATATAAAGCATTGAAGGAAAAAATTGCCTGCCAAGAATCATATATCCAGCAAAACTGTCTCTCAAATATGAAGGTGAAATTAGGACATTTCCAGATAAACAGAAGTTTAGAGCATTCGTAAAAACCAAACCAAAACTAAAAGAAATATTGAACAGAGTTCTTTGGTTAGAAAATCAATAATATCAGGTATCAACCCAAGACTAGAACACTGGACAGAGCAATCAGATGTCAACCCAGACAGGGAAATCACAAAAATAAATCAAGATTAAAAAATGCTCAAAACAGGGAAACAGCAATGTTATTACATAAAAGAAGACAACATTAAAACAATAAAGAGGGACTAAGAAATGTAGTCATAGATCTTTCATATGGAGAGGAAGACAAGGCAATATATAGAAATAAAAGTTAAGTTTAAACTTAGAAAAATATGGGTAAATATTAAGATAACCACAAAGGAGACTAAGTATCCTACTCATCAAAATAAAATACAAAAAAAATAGAGACTCAGCAGATACAAAATCAACAACAATGAATAAGAGGAAAAGACAATATATAAAGATAAACTACTCAGTACAAAAAATAAAGTGGGAAAAAGAAACTGTCAACAACACACACAAAAAGACTTCAAAATGACAGGATGAAACTTATACCTATCTGTAATTACACTGAATGTAAATGGACTAAATACACGGACAAAGAGACAGAGAGTGGCACACTGGATAAAAAAACATGATCCATCTATAAGCTGCCTACAAGAGACACACCTTAGACTTAGAGACACAAACAAACTAAAACTCAAAGGATGCAAAAAATATATATATCAAGCAAACAACAATCAAAAAAGAGCAGGGATGGCAATAGTAATTTCGGGCAAAATAGATATTAAAGTTAAATCCACCACAAAGGACAAGGAGGAACACTGTACAATGATTAAAGGCACAATATACCAGGAGGATATAACCATATTAAACATTTATGCACACAATGACAGGGCTGGAAAATACATAAAACAAACTCTAATGGCATTGAAAAGTGAGATAGACAGCTCCACAATTATACTAGGAGAGTTCAACACACCACTTTTGGTGAAGGGCAGGACATCCAGAAAGAAGCTCAATAAAGACACGGAAGATCTAAATGCCACAATCAACCAACTTGACCTCATAGACATATACAGAACACTCCACCGAACAGCAACCAAGTATACTTTCTTTTCTAGTGCACATGGAACATTCTCTAGAATAGACCACATAATAAATCATAAAGCAAGCCTGAGTAGAATCCAAAACATTGAAATATTACAAAACATTTCTCTGACCATAAGGCCATAAAAGTGGAAATCAATAACAGAAAAACCAGGGAAAAGAATTCAACTGAACAATACCCTGGTCAAAAGCAACTAGGTAATAGAAAACATTAAGGATGGAATAAAGAATTCATAGAATCCAATGAGAATGAAAACACTTCCTATCAGAGCCTTTGGGACACAGCAAAAGCAGTGCTCAGAGGTCAATTTATATCAATACATGCACACATACAAAAAAAAGAAAGTGCCAAAACCAAAGAATTATCCCTACAGTTTAAATAATAAAAAGAGAGCAACAAAAGAAACCCTCAGACACCAGAAGAAAGCAATTAATAAGAATTAAAGCAGAATTAAATGAAATAGAAAAGACAAAAACAATTGAAAGCATTAACAAGACCAAAAGCTGGTTCTTTGAAAAAATTAGAGGAAACTCTGGTGGCATAGTGGATAAGTGCTACAGCTGCTAACCAAAGGTTCGGCAGTTCAAATCCGCCAGGCACTCCTTGGAAAATCTAATGGGCAGTTCTACTCTGTCCTATAGGGTCGCTATGAGTTAGAGAGTCGGAATCGACTTGACGGTACTGGGTTTTTTTTTTTTTTTTTAATTAACAAAATCGATAAACCATTGGCCAATATGACAAAAGAAAAACAGGAGAGGAAGCAAATAACCGAAATAAGAAATGAGGTGGGTGATATTACAACAGACCCAGCCGAAATTAAAAGAATCATATCAGATTACTACAAAAAATTGTACTCTATCAAATTTGAAAACCTAGAAGAAATGCATGAATTTCTAGAAACACACTACCTAACTAAACCAACACAAACAGAAGCATAACAAGTAAATACACCCATAACAAAAAAAGAGATTGAAACGGTAATCCAAAATCTCCCAACAAAAAAAAAGCCCTGGCCCGGATGGCTTTATTGCAGAGTTCTACCAAACTTTCAGAGAAGAGTTAACACCACTACTACTAAAGGTATTTCAAAGCATAGAAAATGACAGAATACTACCTAACTCATTCTATGAAGCCGCCATATCCCTGATACCAAAACCAGGTAAAGACATCACAAAAAAGAAAATTACAGACCTATATCCCTCATGAACATAGATGCAAAAATCCTCAGCAAAATTCTAGCCAATAGAATTCAACAACATAACAAAAAAATAATCCACCATGACCAAGTGGGATTTATACCAGGTATGCAAGGCTGGTTTAATATTAGAAAAACCATTAATGTAATCCACCATATAAATAAAACAAAAGACAAAAACCACATGATCTTATCAATTGATGCAGAAAAGGCATTTGACAAAGTCCAACACCCATTTATGATAAAAACTCCCAGCAAAATAGGAAACCCTAAAGAATCCTCAAAAAAAACTACTGAAACTAATAGAAGAGTTCAACGGAGTATCAGGATATAAGAAAAACCTACAAAACTCAGTTGGATTCCTCTATACCAAAAAAAGAACATCGAGGAGGAAATCACCAAATCAATACCATTTACAGTAGCCCCCAAGGAGATAAAATACTTAGGAATAAATCTTACCAGAGGTGTAAAAGACTTATAGAAAGAAAACTACAAGACACTCCTGCAAGAAACCAAAAGACACCTGCCATAAGTGAAAAAACATACCTTTCTCACGGATAGGAAGACTTAACATTGTAAAAATGTCTATTCTACCAAAAGCAATATACAGATAACAATGCAATTCTGATTCAAATCCCAATGACTTTTTTTTTTAATTCTTATTGAGCTCCAAGTGAACGTTTACAAATCAAGTCAGTCTGTCACATATAAGTTTATATACACCTTACTCCATACTCCCACTTGCTCTCCCCCTAATGAGTCAGCCCTTTCAGTCTCTCCTTTTTTGACAATTTTGCCAGCTTCCAACCCTCTCTATCCTCCCATCCCCCCTCCAGACAGGAGATGCCAAAACAGTCTCAAGTGTCCACCTGATACAAGTAGCTCACTCTTCATCAGCATCTCTCTCCTACCCACTGTCCAGTCCCTTCCATGTCTGATGAGTTGTCTTCGGGAATGGTTCCTGTCCTGGGCCAACAGAAGGTCTGGGGACCATGACTGCCGGGATTCCTCTAGTCTCAGTCAGACCATTAAGTATGGTCTTTTTGTGAGAATTTGGGGTCTGCATCCCACTGATCTCCTGCTCCCTCAGGGGTTCTCTGTTGTGCTCCCTGTCAGGGCAGTCATCGGTTGTGGCCGGGCACCAACTAGTTCTTCCGGTCTCCAGGTGATGTAAGTCTCTGGTTCATGTGGCCCTTTCTGTCTCTTGGGCTCATACTTATCGTGTGACCTTGGTGTTCTTCATTCTCCTTTGATCCAGGTAGGTTGAGACCAATTGATGCATCTTAGATGGCTGCTTGTTAGCATTTAAGACCCCAGATGCCACTCTTCAAAGTGGGATGCAGAATGTTTTCATAATAGAATTATTTTGCCAATTGACTTAGAAGTCCCCTTAAACCATAGTCCCCAAACCCCCGCCCTTGCTCCGCTGACCTTTGAAGCATTCAGTTTATCCTGGAAACTTCTTTGCTTTTGGTCCAGTCCAGTTGAGCTGAACTTCCATGTACTGAGTATTGTCCTTCTCTTCACCTAAAGTAGTTCTTATCTACTAACTAATCAGTAAAAAAACCCCTCTCCCACCCAACCTCCCTCCCCACCTCGTAACCACAAAAGTATGTGTTCTTTTCAGTTTATACAATTTCTCAAGATCTTAGAATAGTGGTCTTATACAATATTTGTCCTTTTGCCTCTGACTAATTTCGCTCAGCATAATGCCTTCCAGGTTCCTCCATGTTATGAAATGTTTCACCGATTGGTCACTGTTCTTTATCGATGTGTAGTATTCCATTGTGTGAATATACCACAATTTATTTAACCATTCATCCGTTGATGGACACCTTGGTTGCGTCCAGCTTTTTGCTATCGTAAACAGAGCTGCAATAAACATGGGTGCGCATATATCTGTTTGTGTGAAGGCTCTTATTTCTCTAGGGTATATTCTGAGGAGTGGGATTTCTGGGTTATATGGTAGTTCTATTTCTAACTGTTTAAGGTAACCCCAGATAGATTTCCAAAGTGGTTGTACCATTTAACATTCCCACCAGGAGTGTATGAGAGTTCCAATCTCTCCGCAGCCTCTCCAACATTTATTATTTTGTGTTTTTTGGATTAATGCCAGCCTTGTTGGAGTGAGATGGAATCTCATCGTAGTTTTAATTTGCATTTCTCTAATGGCTAATGATCGAGTGCATTTTCTCATGTATGTGTTACCTGCCTGAATATCTTCTCTAGTGAAGTGCGTGTTCATATCCTTTGCCCACTTCTTGATTGGGTTGTTTGTCGTTTTGTGGTTGAGTTTTGACAGAATCATGTAGATTTTAGAGATCAGGCGCTGGTCGGAGATGTCATAGCTGAAAATTCTTTCCCAGTCTGTAGGTGGTCTTTTTACTCTTTTGGTGAAGTCTTTAGATGAGCATAGGTGTTTGATTTTTAGGAGCTCCCAGTTATCTGGTTTCTCTTCGTCATTTTTGGTAATGTTTTGTATTCTGTTTATGCCTTGTATTACGGCTCCTGATGTTGTGCCTATTTTTTCTTCCATGATCTTTATCGTTTTAGTCTTTATGTTTAGGTCTTTGATCCACTTGGAGTTAGTTTTTGTGCATGGTGTGAGTTATGGGTCCTGTTTCATTTTTTTGCAAATGGATATCCAGTTATGCCAGCACCATTTGTTAAAAAGAATATCTTTTCCCCAATTAACTGACACTGGGCCTTTGTCAAATATCAGCTGCTCATATATGGATGGATTTATATCTGGGTTCTCAATTCTGTTCCATTGGTCTATGTGCCTGTTGTTGTACCAGTACCAGGCTGTTTTGACTACTGTGGCTGTGTAATAGGTTCTGAAATCAGGTAGAGTGAGGCCTCCCACTTTCTTCTTCTTTTTCAGTAATGCTTTACTTGTCTGAGGCTTCTTTCCCTTCCATATGAAGTTGGTGATTTGTTTCTCCATCACCTTAAAAAATGACATTGGAATTTGGATCGGAAGTGCATTGTATGTATAGATGGCTTTTGGTAGCATAGACATTTTTACTATGTTAAGTCTTCCTATCCATGAGCAAGGTATGTTTTTCCACTTAAGTAGGTCCTTTTTAGTTTCTTGTAGTAGTACTTTGTAGTTTTCTTTGTATAGGTCTTTTACATCTTTGGTAAGATTTATTCCTAAGTATTTTATCTTCTTGGGGGCTACTGTGAATGGTATTGATTTGGTGATTTCCTCTTCGATGTTCTTTTTGTTGATGTAGAGGAATCCAAGTGATTTTTGTATGTTTATCCTATAACCTGAGACTCTGCCAAACTCTTCTATTAGTTTCAGTAGTTTTCTGGAGGATTCCTTAGGGTTTTTTGTGTATAAGGTCATGTCATCTGCAAATAGAGATAATTTTACTTCCTCCTTGCCAATCCGGATGCCCTTTATTTCATTGTCTAGCCTAATTGCTCTGGCTAGGACCTCTAGCACAATGTTGAATAAGAGCGGTGATAAAGGGCATCCTTGTCTGGTTCCCGTTCTCAAGGGAAATGCTTTCAGGCTCTTTCCATTTAGAGTGATGTTGGCTGTTGGCTTTGTATAAAAAAAAACACTTGTATAGATACCCTTTATTATGTTGAGGAATTTTCCTTCAATTCCTATTGTGCTGAGAGTTTTTATCGTGAATGGGTGTTGGACTTTGTCAAATGCCTTTTCTGCATCAATTGATAAGATCATGTGGTTTTTGTCTTTTGTTTTATTTATATGGTGGATTACATTAATGGTTTTTCTAATATTAAACCAGCCTTGCATACCTGGTATAAATCCCACTCGGTCATGGTGGATTATTTTTTTGTTATGTTGTTGAATTCTATTGGCTAGAATTTTGTTGAGGATTTTTGCATCTATGTTCATGAGGGATATAGGTCTGTAATTTTCTTTTTTTGTGATGTCTTTACCTGCTTTTTGGTATCAGGGAAATGGTGGCTTCATAGAATGAGTTAGGTAGTATTCTGTCATTTTCTATGCTTTGAAATACCTTTAGTAGTAGTGGTGTTAACTCTTCTCTGAAAGTTTGGTAGAACTCTGCAATAAAGCCATCCGGGCCAGGGCTTTTTTTTCTTGGGAGATTTTGGATTACCGTTTCAATCTCTTTTTTTGTTATGGGTCTATTTAGTTGTTCTACTTCTGATTGTGTTAGTTTAGGTAGGTAGTGTTTTTCCAGGAATTCATCCATTTCTTCTAGGTTTGCAAATTTGTTAGAGTACAATTTTTCGTAATAATCTGATATGATTCTTTTAATTTCAGTTGGGTCTGTTGTGATGTGGCCCTTCTCGTTTCTTATTCGGGTTATTTGTTTCCTTTCCTGTATTTCTTTAGTCAGTCTGGCCAATGGTTTATCAATTTTGTTAATTTTTTCAAAGAACCAGCTTTTGGCTTTGTTAATTCTTTCGATTGTTTTTCTGTTCTCTTTTTTTTTTTTAATTCATTTAGTTCAGCTCTAATTTTTATTATTTGTTTTTTTCTGGTGCCTGATGGATTCTTTTGTTGCTCACTTCCTATTTGTTCAAGTTGTAGGGACAGTTGTCTGATTTTGGCTCTTTCTTCTTTTTGTATATGTGCATTTATCGATATAAATTGGCTTCTGAGCACTGCTTTTGCTGTGTCCCAGAGGTTTTGATAGGAAGTATTTTCATTCTCGTTGCTTTCTATGAATTTCTTTATTTCCTCCTTAATGTCTTCTATAACCCAGTCTTTTTTGAGCAGGGTATTGTTCAGTTTCCGAGTATTTGATTTCTTTTCCCTAATTTTTCTGTTATTGATTTCCACTTTTATGGCCTTGTGGTCTGAGAAGAAGCTTTGTAATATTTCGATGTTTTGGATGCTGTAAAGGTTTGTTTTATAACCTAATATGTGGTCTATTCTAGAGAATGTTCCAAGTGCACTAGAAAAAAAAGTATACTTTGTAGCAGTTGGGTGGAGAGTTCTGTGTAAGTCAATGAGGTTAAGTTGGTTGATTGTAGTAATTAGGTCTTCCGTGTCTCTATTGAGCTTCTTACTGGATGTCCTGTCCTTCTCCGAAAGAGGTGTGTTGAAGTCTCCTACTATAATTGTGGAGGTGTCTATCTTACTTTTCAGTTCTCTTAAAATTTGTTTTATGTATCTTGCAGCCCTGTCTTTGGGGGAATACATATTTAATATGATTATATCTTCCTGGTCAATTGTCCCTTTTATCATTATGTAGTGTCCTTCTTTATCCTTTATGGTGGATTTAACTTTAAAGTCTATTTTGTCAGAAATTAATATTGCTACTCCTGCTCTTTTTTGCTTATTGTTTGCTTGATATATTTTTTTCCATCCTTTGAGTTTTAGTCTTTTTGTGACTCTAAGTCTAAGGTGTGTCTCTTGTAGGCAGCATATAGATGGATCGTGTTTCTTTATCCAGTCTGATACTCTCTGTCTCTTTATTGGTGCATTTAGTCCATTTAAATTCGGCATAATTATAGATAAGTATGTGTTTAGTGCTGTCATTTTGATGCCTTTTTATGTGTGTTGTTGACAATTTCTTTTTTCCACTTACTTTTTTGTGCTGAGACTTTTTCTTTGTAAATTGTGTGTTCCTCGTTTTCATACTATTTGACTTTATGTTTGCAGAGTCATTATGTTTTTCTTGGTTTTTATTTTGAGTTATGGAGTTGTTATACCTCTTTGTGGTTACCTTAATATTTGCCCCTATTATTCTAAGTAAAAACCTAACTTGTATTGTCCTATATCGCCTTGTTTCCCTCTCCATATGGCAGTCCTATGCCTCTGTATTTAGTCCCTCCTTTTGATTATTGTGATCTTTTACATATTGACTTCAATGATTCCCTGTTTTGAGCGTGTTTTTCTTTTTAAAATTAATCTTAATTTGTTTTTGTGATTTCCCTATTTGAGTTGATATCAGGATGTTCTGTTCTGTGACCTTGTGTTGTACTGGTATCTGATGTTATTGATTTTCTGACCAAACAATTTCCTTTAGTATTTCTAGTAGCTTTTGTTTGGTTTTTGCAAATTCTCTAAACTTGTGTTTATCTGTAAATATCTTAATTTCACCTTCATATTTCAGAGAGAGTTTTGCTGGATAAATGATCCTTGGCTGGCAGTTTTTCTCCTTCAGTGCTCTGTATATGTCATCCCATTGCCTTCTTGCCTGCATGGTTTCTGCTGAGTAGTCCGAACTTATTGATTCTCCCTTGTAGGAGACCTTTCTTTTATCCCTGGCTGCTTTTAAAATTTTCTCTTTATCTTTGGTTTTGGCAAGTTTGATGATAATATGTCTTGGTGTTTTTCTTTTTGGATCAATCTTAAATGGGGTTCGATGAGCATCTTGGATAGATATCCTTTCATTTTTCATTATGTCAGGGAAGTTTTCTGCCAGCAGATCTTCAACTATTCTCTCTGCGTTTTCTGTTATCCCTCCCTGTTCTGGGACTCCAATCACACGCAAGTTATCCTTCTTGATAGAGTCCCACATGATTCTTAGGGTTTCTTCATTTTTTTTAATTCTTTTATCTGATTTTTTTTTCAGCTATATTGGTGTTAATTCCCTGGTCCTCCAGATGTCCCACTCTGCATTCTAATTGCTCAAGTCTGCTCCTCTGACTTCCTATTGCATTGTCGAATTCTGTAATTTTATTGTTAATCTTCTGGATTTCTGAATGCTGTCTCTCTATGGATTCTTGCAATTTATTAATTTTTCCACTATGTTCTTGAATAATCTTTTTGAGTTCTTCAACTGCTTTATCAGTGTGTTCCTTGGCTTTTTCTGTAGATTGCCTTATTTCATTTCTGAGGTCATCCCTGATGTCTTGAAGCATTCTGTAAATTAGTTTTTTATATTCTGTATCTGGCAATTCCAGGATTGTATCTTCATTTGGGAAAGATTTTGATTCTTTAGTTTGGGGGGTTGTAGAAGCAGTCATGGTCTGCTTCTTTATGTGGTTTGATATCGACTGCTGTCTCTGAGCCATCACTAAGATATTGTAGTGATTTATTCTATATTTGCTCACTGAGTTTTATCTTGTTTTGTTTTCTTTCAATATACGTAGATGGGCTACTAGATTGTGCTGTCTTGATTGTTGTAGTCCTTGACTCACTTATGACCTATTACCAGCTGGTTTGGGCTGTTACCAGATATATATGCCTGAGTCCATTCACTTTTCTTGAGTAGAATCTGATTTTGGGTCATCAAGCATGTGATGCAGACTGTCATCTAGCCACCTAGAGAAGTAGCGGTGATAGTTGTGTGCACCAGATTCTAGTAGCAGCTGGGGTTCACACTTCGGGGGGGCAGGATGCTGACAGGCTTCCCCCAAGTGTCAGTGAGGTAGGTGTGTCTCTATTCCTAAAGCACCTTGGTGGGTGGGCTCTGCTGCGGTACCTTAGGCCCCCAATGCAAGTACCTCTACAGATTGGTAGGTGTCACCCTTCTTAGACCCCTAAGGCAGGAGGCTAGGTGGTCTGGGGGGAGCTTCAGCCCTCAGTTCCCTGTTGTGGTTCAGTGAGGGCTCTGTTGAATACGCAGAGATATTAGACCTGGGAAACTTGTCTTTCCAGTAAATCAGCTAAAACAATTGCAGTCAGATCCCTGTCAGAAATGTCTTTGCATTATAATAGCCACCTTGTTCCCTGTAGGGCTGAAAGCGGGGACTGTGGATCACATATGCTTGGCTGGAGCTGGTTCTTTGTTTTTAGTCCAATTAGGGAAGGATTTTTGGTCCCGGGGTTTTTGTGGTTGCTTCTCCCAGGCCAGAAGAATGGGTTAGGAAAAGACCAAAAAAAAAAGAAGGAAAAGGAAAACCGCGGAGCAGTGCTCCCTCTGGCTCAGGAAATTCCAATGTTAATGAAGCTGCCTGGCAAGCGGGGGGAGGGTCAGATAAACAGAAGAGAGTAGCACCCCGGAATATAGACAAAGTTACTTATCTTGCTTGGGATGACTTTTATCTGAGCTTTCCGAGGGGCGCGTCGCCTGTGTGCACTGGCTGGGTAGAGATTGCCCCCGAGGGTCAGGCCTGCGGCCCGTGCTTGTGCTGTCTCAGAAGCTGGGTCAGTTTCTCCGCTCCCGGTCCAAAGCCCAGCGTCAAGGTTCCCCGGCCAGGACGCTGCACTCCCAGCTCCAAAACCAGTTGCTGCCTCCCGGTGACTTTTCCTCCTGTCAGCCGCGTTGCTGCGCTGCCTGCGTGCACGGGCTGGGCTTCCCCCGAGGTCAGTTCAGGGGGCTGGGGCTGCGCCCCATGTTTGCACCATCACAGGATGCTGTGCTCAGCTCCCCTGCATCCAATCCAAAGCCCCGCGCCAAGGTTCCCCGGCTAGGACGCCACACTCCCAGCTCCAAAACCAGTCGCTGCCTCCCAGCGACTTCTCCTCCTGCCAGCCGCGTCGCCGCTCCACGCACGCAGACCGGCTGGGCCCCCTCCCACGGTCAGTTCAGGGGGGAAGGGTTACGCCCCGTGTTTGTGCCATCATAGGATGCTGTGCTCAGCTCCCCTGTGCCCAGTGCAAAGCCTGGCGCCGAGGTTTCCTGACTGGGACGCTGGTTCCAGACTCCAAAAACAGTCACTGCTTCCCCGTGGTTGTTCGTTCTCAGTCTCTGTCACTCAGGCCAACTCTTTAAATCTGTGTTTGTTGGTCAGAGTTCATAGATTGTCATGTATGTGATCGATTCACTTGTTTTTCCGAGTCTTTGTTGCAAGAGGGATCCAAGGTAGCGTCTACCTAGTCAGCCATCTTGGCCCCGCCCCCCAATGACATTTTTTAAGGAGATGGAGAAACAAATCACTAACTTCATATGGAAGGGAAAGAGGCCTCGGATAAGTAAAGCATTACTGAAAAGAAGAACAAAGTGGGAGACCACACCCCACCTGATTTTAGAATCTATTATATGGCCACGGTAGTCAAAACAACCTGGTACAGGTACAACAACAGATACATAGACCAACGGAACAGAATTGAGAATCCAGACATAAAACCATCCACATATGAGTAGCTGATATTTGACAAAGGCCCAAAGTCAGTTAAATGGGGAAAAGACAGTCTGCTTAACAAATGCTGCTGGCATAGCTGGATATCCATCCGCAAAAAAATGAAACAAAGCCCATACCTCACACCATGAATAAAAACTAACTCAAAATGGATCAAAGACCTAAATATAAAATCTGAAACAATAAAGATCATTGACAACCCTAGGATCCCTAATACATGCCATAAACAGTATACAGAACATTACTAACAATGCAGAGGAGAAACTAGATAACTGGGAGCTCCTAAAAATCGAACACCTATGCTCACCCAAAGACTTCACCAAAAGAGTAAAAAGATTACCTACAGAGTGGGAAAAGTTTTTAGCTATGACATTTCTGATCAGCATCTGATCTCTGAAATCTACATGATACTGCAAAAAATCAACTAAAAAGAGACAACCCGATTAAAAAATGGACAAAGGATATGAATAGACACTTCACTAAAGAAGACATTCAGGTAGCTGACAGATACATAAGGAAATGCTCACGATCATTAGCCATTAGAGGAAATGCAAATGAAAACTAAAATGAGATTCCATCTCACTCCAACAAAAAAAAAAAAACAAGGCTGGCATTAATCCAAAAAACACAAAATGATGAATGTTGGAGAGGTTGTGGAGTGACTGGAACACTTATACATTGCTGGTGGGAATGTAAAATGGTACAATCACTTTGGAAATCAATTTGGCACTTCCTTAAAAAACTGGAAATAGAATTACCGTACGATCCAGCAATCCCACTTCTTGGAATATATCGTAGAGAATTAAGAGCCTTTACAGGAACAAATATATGCACACCCATGTTCATTGCAGCACTGTTTACAATAGCAAAAACATGGAAGCAACCAAGATGCCCATCAAAAGATGAATGGATAAATAAATTATGGAATATTCACACAATGGAATACTACGCATCGATAAAGAACAGTGATGAATCTGTGAGACAGTTCATAACATGGAGGAATCTGGAAGGCATTATGCTGAGTGAAATTAGTCAGCTGCAAAAGGACAAATATTGTATAAGACCACTATTGTAAGAACTGTAGAACTAGTATAAAAAGAGAAGAATATATTCTTTGATTGTTATGAGAGGGGGGAGGGAGGGAGGGAGGGAGAGGAGTTTTCACTGGTTAGATAGTGGATATTAATTATTTGGGGTGAAGGGAAGGACAACACACAATACAGGTGAGGTAAGCACAACTGGACTAAACTAGAAGCAAAGAAGTTTCCTGAATAAACTGAACACCAAGGCCATCACAGCAGGGGCGGAGGTTTGGGAGCTATGGTTTCAGGGGACATCTAAGTCAATTGGAATAATAAAATCTATTCAGAAAACATTCTGCATCCCACTTTGGAGAGTGGCTTCTGGAGTCTCAAATGCTAGCAAACTGCCATCTAAGATCCATCAATGGGTCTCAATCCACCTGGAGCAAAGGAGAATGAAGAACACCAAAGACACAAGGTAATTACGAGCCCGAGAGACAGAAAGCACCACATAAACCCGAGACTGCATAAGCCTGAGACCAGAAGAGCTAGATAGTACCTGGCTGCAACTGATGACTGCCCTGACAGGGAGCACAACAGAGAACCCCTGAGGGAGCAGGAGATCAGTGGGATGCAGATCCCCAAATTCTTGTAAAAAGACCATACTTAGTGGTCTGACTGAGACTAGAAGGACCCTGGTGGTCATGGTCCCCAGACCGTCTGTTAGCCCAAGACAGGAACCATTCCCAAAGCCAACTCTTCAGGCAGGGATTGGACTGGACTATGGGATAGAAAATGATACTATTAAAGAATGAGCTTCTTGGATCAAGTAGATACATGAGACTATGTTGATATCTCCTGTCTGGAGGGAAGATGAGAGAGCAGAGGGATCAGAAGCTGGCCGAATGGACACAAAAATAGAGAGTTGAGGGAAGGAGTGTGCTGTCTCATTAGGAGGAGAGCAATTAGGAGTATATAGCAAGGTGTGTATAAATTTTTGTATGAGAGACTGACTTGATTTGTAAACTTTCACTTAAAGCACAATAAAATTTTTTTTAAAAACTGTGAAAAAAAAAAAGTTGTTGTGAATCACAACAGCCCCATATCCTTTCTCCCACCAGCACACACAGAGACAAAAATGATTGATTTCACATAGCCTTGCCCATCACGTGAATCAAGCAGTCAGACTCCCTAGACATCTTTAGTCTAGTCTATCCCCTTCTCATCAGCACTTCTGGAAGATCCTGCACTGAGGTTTCCATTTTTATCTTACGCTTAAATCTCCCTTGGATCACATCGAACACTTTCTCTCCCCCCAGGGAGATAGCCCTGATCTGTTCCTATTAAATCACTACTTAGCCAAGCTCCAGGCCCCTGACCCCTTCATCTCATCTGACCAGGTCCTGTCCCTCCTCCATCGTGGCAGCTCCTCTGACACAAACCTGCTCACTCTCTCTCCCTGGACTTCAATCCCCTGGCACCCAGAATTACTGCAAATGACCCCTGCCATCACAGCATGGCACTGCAATGAAAAAGGTCACCTTTTCTGAAGTGACATTTCACCAGATAACAGAGCAGTTTGGCATGTGCATCAGTGCAAAGTTGTTGGTGTTCAGCCCAGCATCGGCCAGGCATCCGGCACAGAGGTGGCTCTCTCCCTTCCAGGGATGAGCTCCACTTCAAGGTCTCTTCAAAGTCAAGAGTAAGAACCTAATGACTAATGCCACTCTGTCCAGCCTTCAGATGGAAAAACTGGATCAAAAGGGCAGAATGGAGAAGAGCTCAGGAATTGAGATGGCCTCAAGCAGGGCTTTTCAAACACTAATGTGCATACGAATCACTTTGGGGGTTCAGGTTCTGCATTTCTAATAAGTTCCCAGGAGACACTGTCCTGGTCCCTACCACTCTGTGACTCCACTTACCACCCATCATTGTACCAACATGTTGTTGTTGTTGGATACCATTGAGTCGATTACAACTCATAGCGACCCCGAGTCAGAGTTGAACTGCACCATGGGGGTTCCTAAGCTGCACTGTTTATAGGAGCAGATCACCAGGTCTTTCTCCCATGGAGCCACTGGATGGGTTTCCGTTAGCAGCTGGTTGCTTAATCGTTGAGCTACCATGATTCTTCTTAAGTCCATTAAATGGATCAACGAAATTCTGTGTTTCAATTCTGGGATAAAATGTGCTTTATAAATATGAGGTGACATGTGAAATGACTTAAGAATCTCTTGTTCACATTCTGATTTTAAGAATCCAAAGTATCCATTCACCTCTACTTTCTTCAATTGTTAAATGAGTTATAAAGACTTTTTCTTCTAGGCCTAATATGTATTTCGATAAACTGAAGTTAACTTTTTGGTTATCATTGCCATCGTTTTCGTTAGGAAACTCTTGCTTATATCAGTGAAAGCTTATTTTTAAATGTGGGGAAGGTGGGCTGGGGGAGGTGGGAAGAATAGAAGAAAATCCCCCTTTAGAATTAATCCTCCATATTACAGCTTTGGGAGACCTGGTTAAGAGCTATGGCTACTAACCAAAAGGTCAGTAGTCCGAACCTACCACCTGCTCCTTAGAAACCCTATGGCACAGTTCTACTCTGTCCTATAGGGTCACTATGAGTTGGCATCAACTCAATGGCAACGGGTTTGGTTTGGTTTTGCTTATCACAATTTTGAGGTTTTAAACCACTTTTAGTCATGCTGATAATTTGCATTAAGGACTATATTTCCTCCAGTGGCACCAGACAACTCACAGCATATAAATCCCTTATGTCCCACTCGACATGCCATTGTCACTCTGACCCTATAGATTGAAAGGACTTTTTTAGTGCCAGCTAGGAGGCAACAGCAAGCTCCCAACAGTTCTCTAGGGGCACCTTCTAGCCACACAGCCTGCAAAGTGACTGATCTCATAGAGCAAACTGTCTGCTTGTGACTTATTCAGATAATAAGCCTGGTTTTTCATATCACCTATAGGTAATTTGCAAATGGTCCCCCTGAAAAGTGACATATTCGTGTAGGTAAATCACCCTGAAAATAAAACATAGCCTCCCACTCCATCTCAAGGTGGGGTTAAAACAACAGTTTTATTTCGATGAAAGCTAAACCCCAAAGATATTTTTTCATCACCAGTTTAAGATAATTATTTCTGGCATTGTATTAACTTTCTCAGCAGCGGAAACACATTGGATAATGCCTCTTGATTTTTGGAAATCAGAATTTTTTCTCCAAGCAATTTATCAGAAGATTTTATTTTTCCACCCAAATTCAACTCCCTTTATATTTCTTACTGTTTCTTAAGCCGTGCCATGTATTTTAGGAATCTACTTTACTACCTTTCCAGCAGAGAATGGACGTTTCTTTACCCTTCAGCAAAATGATACAATATGTGATGAAATGCAGAGTGTATCTGTTATGGATTGAATTGTGTCCCCCCCAAAAATGTGTCAACTTGTCCATGATTCCCAGTATTACGTGATTGTCCACCATTCTGTGATCTGATGTGATTATCCTGTGTGTTGTAAATTCTAACTTTTACGATGTTCATGAGGCAGGATTAGAAGCAGTTATGTTGATGAGTCAGGACTCAATCTACAGGATTAGGTTGTATCTTGTGTTAATCTCTTTTGAGATATAAAAAAGAGAAGGGAGCAGAGAAGTGAGGGACCTCATACCACCAAGAAATAAGAGCAGGGAGTGAATGTGTCCTTTGGACCCGGGGTCCCTGCTCTGAGAAGCTCCTAGACCAGAGGAAGATTAATGACAAGAATCTTCCCCAAGACCTGACATAGAGAGAAAATCTTTCCCTGGAGCTAGTATCCTGAATTCAGACTTCTAGCCTCCTAAACTGTGAGAGAATAAATTTCTCTTTGTTAAAGCCATCCACTTGTGGTATTTCTGTTATAGCAGCACTAGGTAACTAAGACAATATCTCAGCACCTACATAAGCAAAAAGACATTATTTAGGTCACTGGGTAGATAAATATTATTAATAATGGCTGATTCCAGAAACAATCTGTTAACCTATTTCGGTCACCCATTCATTTAGTAAACACTTATCGAGCACTTATGCGACTGATGCTGTGCAAGTCACTGAAATTCAAAGATAAACAGGACATTCTCTCTGTTGTCAAGGCTCTCAAGGTCTATTGGAGCACAGGACTAGTCAGGACAATTATCCTTCAGTGGGATCAGTCCTATTGTAGAGGCATACTTGGGGTTCTGCTAGAGCACATTGGAGGAGCAGCTAACTTGGTTTCTACAGGTCAAGGAAAATATGCAAGCTTAAATGATGCTATGGATTAAATTGTGTCCCTACAAAATACGTGCTGGAATCCTAAGCCCTGTACCTGTGGGTGTAATCCTATTTGGAAATAGGGTTTTCCTTTTTATGTTAACGAGGTCATACCAGTGTAGTGTGGGTGCTAAACCTAATCACTTCCAAGCTACAAAAATAGCAGATTAGACAGAGACGTGCACACACAAGAGAAGACGGGCATCATGTGAGGATCATCTACAAACTAAGGAATCAAGGAAAGCTGAGGACTGCTGAAAAAGAAGGAATCAACACAGCCAAGACCTGGATCTGGACTTTTAGCTTCCAGATTTGTGAGAAAGTAAATGTCTATTCTTTAAATTCACTCACTTGTGATACTTATGTGACAGCAGCATGAAAAACCTAAGAAGGACGAGGAGGAGCCATCCAGGTCTAAAGGGAAGAAGAGGAAATAGGCACACCTGACCAGGAGAATATCACCTGAGAAGGTCAGGAGTTGATGGGGGCAATACATATGAAGGAACTTCTGTTAGGTCAGAATGGCTGGAGAACAAAAAGCAGTAAGGTAGGGGCGGAAAGTGATATATCTGGAGAAGCACTGGAAAGTAGGTGAAGGAATTCTCAACCCCACTCTTTCCAACTCCAAACACCAGTGCTGCCACCGTACCAAGCTATGCAGGGGAGGTGTAAGAAAAGCCATATATATCACACATTCTACACGAGATTTGAGGAGGTGAAGATTGCATTAGGTTGGCTCTATCAGAGAAGGTTCCATGAAGAGGAAACTGCACTATATCTGGAAAAATGGCTCAGATTGGACAGTGTCGTGGTGTGTTATGCTTAAAATAACTTTCACTTGGTGTTAAGGATTGAATTGTGTCCCCCCAAAATTACGTTGAAGTCCTATCACCTGATACTTGTGAATGTAACCTTGTTTTGAAATAGGGTCTTTGTATATGTAACCAACTTAAGGTGAGATGCTGGATTAGGGTAGACCCTAAATCCAATGAACAGTATCCCTCTAAAAAGAGAGGACAGAGAGAGAAAGAAGACACACGGAGAGGAGAACTCCATGTAAAGATGGAGGCAGAGATTGGAGTGATGCATCCACAAGTTAAGGAATACTGAGAATTTCCAAAAACCACCAGAAGCTAGGAAAAAAGTATGGAACAGATTCTCACTCAGAGCCTCCAGAAGTAACTCACTCTGCTGACACCTGAATTTTGGACTTCTAACATCCAGAAGGAAAATCTGGTGGTATAGTGGTTAAGAGCTACAGCTGCTAACCAAGAGGTTGGCAGTTTGAATCCACCAGATGCCCCTTGACTCAGTGACAACAGGTTTGTTTTTTTTGTAGTTAGCATACAGAACTGTGAGAGAATAAATTTCTTTTGCTAAATTTCTGTATAAACCACCCGGTTTTGGGTAATTTGTTATGGTAGCCCAAGGAAACTAATACAATTACCAACAGTTTCCTATAGAAGTATTTCATAAAATCTTTATAAATCCAGTCTGCCCATATGCATAGGACTAAAGTCAGCTATAACTGGACTTCTGAAGTCCTAGCAAAGGAATTTTCATGTTACAGCCAGCTTACCTAATGCCTCAGGCAGCAAGTTCCCCACCTACTTCCTTACTCTGATCAACAGAATAATGTAAGAAACATCACTTTCTGCCAAATTCACAGAAGGGGCTACTGGCTATGGAGTTATATATGTTCTAAAAAAAAAATTAAGTGCATATTAAAACAATTAATGTAAATTCAAACGCTATTTTTTTTGAGTCCTTCCACATATCCAGCATTGTTCTAAGCACAATAAAGGAATATTAATATATATATACACATGCCAGGTACCCATCCTCAAGAACTTTTACTTTTTGCAGAAAAAAAAATACTTATATCAAATATAAAACTAGAGAATTATTAGCAGTACAGGAAATAAGCTATATTACTAGTTTGTAATCAGTACAATCGAGGTACCAGTCGAGGTACTAATATGTTCTAGGTCACTGACTATCCCAGGGAAAATTATGTCATCGTCCACAGTGTCCCACAGAGAGCAACTGAATGAAATGTATTAGCTTCTTGTGGCTGCTATAATGAATTACCACAAACTTGGCATCTTAAAACGACAGAAATTTATTGTCTCACAGTTCTGGAGGCCAAAAGCCTGAAATCAGTATCACTGGGCTGAAATCAAGGTGTTAGTATGACTGTGTTCCTAGACACTCTAGGGAAAAAACTGTTCCTTGCCTATCCCAGCTATTGATTAGCCATTAGGCATTCGTTGGCTTGTGGCCACATCGCTCCAATCGTCAAGGCCGGCATCTTCAAATCTCTCTCTTCTGTCTTCATACCACTTTCTCCTCTGTACCTGTGCAACCTTCCTCTACTTCTCTGTATAAGGGTACATGTGATTATATTTAAGGTCCACCTGGATAATCCAGGAAAATTGCCCTACCTCAAGATTTTTAATTTAATCACATCTGCAAAGTCTATGCCATATAAAGTAGCACATATTTCAGGGATTAGGACCCAATCTTTGGGAGCCATAATTCATCTACTACTACGACTACCTTCATACTTGTCTTAGTTATCTAGTATTGCTATAACGGAAATACCACAAGTGGATAACTTTAACAAACAAATCTATTTTCCCACAGTTTAGGGGGCTAGAAGTGTGAATTCAGAGCGCCGGCTGTAGGGGAAGGCGTTCTCTCTCAGTTCTGGAGGAAGGTTCTTGTCTCTTCTTCTGCTTCCTGGTTCCTTGGAGATCTCCGTGTATCTTGACATTTATCTTATCCCATTTCTCTTCTTCCCTTGCTTATTTAATCTTTTTTATATCTCAAAAGAGATTCACTCAAGATACAACCTACACTAATCCTGTTTCATTAAAATAACAAAGAGAATCCATTCCCAAACAGTATTATAACCACAGGCATAGAGGTTAGGACTTCCGGCACATACTTTTGGGAGACACAATTCAATCCATAATATTCCACCCTTTGGTCCTCCAAAATTCATGTCCTTCCCCACATACAAAACACATCTACCCCAACACATCATCCCAAAAGTCTTAAGTCAACTGCAAGTCCAAAATCTTATCCTCTGAACATCTAAATCAAATATAGGTGAGACTTTAGGTGTATTCCATCCTGGGGCAAAATTCTCTTCATCTGTGAACCTGTGAAATCTAAACTACAAGTTATCTGTTTCCAAAGTACAATGGTTGTAACAGGCACAAGGTAGACATTTCCATTGCAAATGGGAGAAATTGGAGGGAAAGAAGGGATAATAGGCACCCGGCAAGTCCAAAACCCAGCAGAACAATTTACATTAGCTATCAAGGCTTGAAAATATTCTTATGTTCTTTGGGACCATCTGAGCAAGGGCTCTGTCCTCCAGACTCTGGGTGTTGGCCATGGTGCCTGGATTCTGGGTAGAGGCCCCTTGACCCTGGAAGGCTTCAGCTCTGCCTTCCAGGCCCAAATCGGGTAGCAACTCTGTTCCCTTGGCTTTGGGTGGCCCTGTTCTCCTAGTCCCTGTAAGTGGTGACCACGTCCCATCGGTCCCAATAGACCCTGTTCTTTTGTCCTTTGGCAATGGCAGCCCTGGCTTCTCAGCCTTGGGCTGCAGCCCCATTCCCCTGGCACAAAAAAAAAAAAGCAGCCTCACACTCTGGAACTGAGTTGGTGAAGATCTGTCTCTTTGAAACCTGGGAGGCTGTGGCCCCACCTTTTGAAATTAGCAGGTTGTGGTTCCACCCTTTGAAATAAAGGCAGCCCTTCTAGCTGTGCTCCTTCCAACAGCTCTGCTGACCTCTGAGCTGCTCCAGAGATTTTTTTTTTTTCCTTGGAGAACAACAGATGTAGCTTCTTTGGCTAGTTTCGTGCCTGTAGAATTCCAAGAGGCAGACAGCATTCTTTCCTTTTGTTCTTTCTCTGCCCCTTCAGTCTAAGCTGATGGGTTTTCTGCTGTGGTAGTTGGTTAGATCCATCAGTCACAGGCTTAATCTCTTTAACAAAAGACTGTGTAACCACATCCTTGGTGAACATTCTAATCCTGTCATTAGTTTGTAGAACAGGATTTTCCAAATCTTTAAGTTTTGTTTTCATTTTGTACAGTTCATTTTTAAGTCTGTCTCTTTCCTCTTCCATTTTGCTGTAAACACCAAGGAGAAATTACATGGCCCCTTTAAGCTCTTGCTTAGAAATCTCCTCAGCCAGATATCCAAGTTCATCACTTATAAGTTCTACCTTCCACCAAACATTTGAATATACTTCAGATAAGTTCTTTGCCACTGCATGAACAGCATCACCCTTCCTCTGTTGTCCAATCACATGTTCATAATTTTCTTTTTAAAATCTCACCAGAAGCACATTTAATGTCCACATACCTAGCAACACTCCATTTCTGGTGCTATACGTACTCTCTAAAGTGATAGAGACTTTCTCTGTAGCTCTCCTAACTTCTTTATGAGCCCTCATCAGAATTGCCTTTGACGTCCATGATTCTACCAACAATCTCTTCAAGGAAATCTAGGGTTTTACAATTAAAAAAAAAATCATTGTGGAGTCAATTCTGACTCATAGCAACCCTATAGGACAGAGCAGAACTGCCCCGTAGGGTTTCCAATGAGCAGCTGGTGGATTCAAACTGCCAACCTTTTGGTTAGCAGCCATAGCTCTCAACCACTGTGCCACTAGGGCTCCAGGCTTTTACTATTATTAGCACCTTAAAACCCTTCCAGCCTTTACCCATTACCCAGTGTCAAAAACACTTCCACAGCTTAGGTATCTGTTAGAGTGACACTCACTGTTCTGGTACCAAATTCTGTCAACCTCTTTGGACCTTTCTTACCACCTCTTTTCCCTCAATACCAATCAATGACTCTTTCTGATATTTCATTCAGAAAATTAACACAAAATCCCTCATCTTCCCACTGTCAAATCTGCCTCATCCTTGCCTGCCTGAAACCCCTTCTTCTCTACTATTGCCCTGGAGGACATGTCCCTCCTCCTGTCAAAGCCCAGTCCCTCCATTGGGTTCCCCATTTCATTCCTCCTGCATTTCTCAAGGACTTTACTTCTTTATTCTCTCTCTCTCCTGTGTCGTTCATCATTCCTTCCTACTGAATCATTTCCAATAGCATATAAGTCAGTTCAGGCACATTCTGTCTTTATACCTTCCTTTAGACCCCATATCCCTGCCCGTCCACCCAGTTTCCTTGCTCCTCCTCCTGTCTAATTCCTTAAAAGGGTATTTTACACAGTTAAACTCCACTTCCTCACCTCTAATTCTTTCCTTAACCCACTCTAGCCTGGCTTGCCACCATCAACCCCTAAAATATCTGTTGTCAAGGTCACTTACAACTGTTGTGGTTATTCTACCAGTCATTAGATTTCAAAATGGCTGCCACACCCTCCATTTTGAACAATTCTTCTCTTGGCTTCTTTGACCTCATGCTCTCCTGTTTTTCCTCCTACTTCACCTTCCACTCTTTCTCAAACTCCTTCTCTATCCATCCTCTAAATGTTGGGGAAAACTTAAGCCTCGATCTTGGACCCACTTCTCCATTCTCTGTCATCTGTCCCTAGGTAATATCGACAAGTATTTTGGATATAAATACAAGTGTTACATTATTGACTGAAACTTCTACCTTTAGCCCATACATCTCTGAAATTCAGAGGCAAGTATGCAAATTCCTACTTGACATCTTCACTTGGATGTCTCACAGGAAACTCAGATTAATATTCCTAAAATAGAATTTATCATTTATTCACTCCCACCTCCAATTTTACCCATCCAATTAGATGGAGCCCCTATTCACCCAGGAAAATCATAGGAGGACAAGAAAGAACAGAAAACAGGGAACAACCAGCTTATAGAGAACTGATGATGGAAACTTAAAAAATCTAGAATAAAAGGCAGTGTATTAGATAGGTTCCCCACCCCATCCACTTTAGATAGGTTATCACTTGATATTATAACAAATAAACCCTAAAATTCTAGTGGCTTAACACAACAGACGTTTATTTCATATTCATGCACTGTTGAAATGGGTGTTTG
The DNA here is from genome assembly GCF_030014295.1 of Loxodonta africana. Taxonomy (NCBI): domain Eukaryota; kingdom Metazoa; phylum Chordata; class Mammalia; order Proboscidea; family Elephantidae; genus Loxodonta; species Loxodonta africana. Next base: position 68,237,535 of record NC_087358.1, read on the forward strand.
TGAATTGTCTTCATATAGTACTACAAGGAATTGGGTGCCTTCCATCCTGTGGCTCCACTATCCCCTTGAGCCTCAGAGTTGTTTGAATCCAGCCAGAGATCCAGAAAAGAAAGAGTAGGAAATGCACAACCATTTCTTAAAACCCCAGCCCAGAAAAGAAGTGTATGCCTTCTTCTTGCATTCTGTTGGTGAAAACTAGTCACCTGACCATCCCTTGATGCAAGGGGGATCTAGGAAATGCAGGCTCTAGCTGGACAGTTGCCCACTGTGTAAAGGGGAGCACAGATTTTTGGTGCAGGCTAGTTGTCTTAGCCACACCCAGCTAAACCATGGAGCCCAGGATTGGGCTGAGGGGAGGAAAATTAAAGATCTGAGGAGAAATTACAAATTAAAAAAGGAAGAAGAGGAAGAATTTTTCATGGGAAGAAAGAAAGATAGGATTAGAAGAGGATAGAGAAGTGAAATGAGGTGTTAAAGTACTACAACATATTTATGAGGGATTTTTTTTATCTCGTACCCTCTCCAGACAGCTTACCTGATGCTCCTGGTTGACTGACTCCAGTGAGCTGTTTCTCTCCAGGACATGAAGAAGGACAATTCCCCTGTGAGACCACCGTGAAAGATAAACTGAAAAATGGATTTCTTCTCACTCCTGCTGATGCTTTGAAATGAATGCACACACAAATATCTTCTGACAGTTACTAAATCATGAAGTAGTTCCAGAAAAAGATATTGTCAGCTAACTGTTCTCTGCTACTCTCTTAAGTTCCCTTTGGTGTGTGTTACAAATGAAGTTTTTAGTAAATGTGATTTTCAAGGTAGCCTGACATCTTACCTCGGGGCTTGGCAGCTCTACATAATGAGCTGCCAGAGAACGGGATGGCAGGCAATGAAGAATTGAGTGCTCTAAACCTTCCTTCCTCCTCTTTGACTTCCTGTTCTTATTATGCAGAAGTGGGTCATAAGCTTGAAGAGAACTTTATTCAATTAAGTTGTAGTGGCAGATCAGTTGATAATGTATAGCCCTGGCTTGGAGGAGACAGTCAGTAAATCACAAGGTCATGACAGTTTGGGTTATAGAGGACACATTAGGGTCACAAACAACAACCAGATTGTCAGCCAGTAGCCCTTCTGCCTTCCCACAGAATCAGGGAATTGGGACACTAGCCACATCAGAATAGAGAATATGGCTGGAGGTGGGGTAGTATCCTAGCCATCTGGTGCTGCTATAAGAGAAATACCACAAGTGAATGGCTTCAACAAACAGATGTTTATTCTCTCGTAGTCCAGTAGGCTAGAAGTCCAAATTCAAGGCACCAGCTCCAGGGAAGGATTTATCTCTCTATTGACTCTGGAGGAAGGTCCTTGTCATCAATCTTCCTGTGGTCTCAGAGCTTCCCTGTGCAGGAACCTCGGGTCCAAAGGACATGCTCTGCTCCAGGTGCTGCTTTCTTGGTGGTATGAGGTCTGCCACCCTCTGCTTGCTTCCCTTTCCTTTTTATTTCTTGAGAGATAAAAGGTGGTACAGACCACACTCCAGGGAAACTCCCTTTACATTGAATCGGGGATGTGACCTTAGTAAGGGTGTTACAATCCCACCGAAATCCTCTTTAACATAAAATTACAATCACAAAATGGAGGACAACCACACAATACTGGGAATCATGGCCCAGTCAAATTGATACACACATTTTTGGGGGACATAATTTAATCCATGACAGGTAGGTAGTGTCAAGTGGAGGGAAGTATAGTCCCCATCTCTGAACTGTGAGGACCTAAATGTTTCTCAGGACAAAGATTTGGGGATAATTCAGCTGTAATGAGATACTCTGTGACTTCTTAGGAATGAAACATAATCAGCTGCTGCCAGTTTTCTGAAAGTGAGGGGGGACATATTCTCACTCACTGAGTTGTCACAAAGACTTCCAACTGGGTTACCATGGAAACAGACTAGAAATCAAAGACATGACTTAAATTATTAAAACCTCCTTCCAAGAAGGAGAAACTCTGATAATTTGAATAGTTTTCCATTGAGACTGACGATGCTTACCTCAGGCCAAAATAGGAATTAACATCTTTCCCCACATAGCTTATGAGCTGTGGCAGCAGGTTTATCTCACTATATTCCTTACTAGTTTAGACCCAGAGCTTTTTATTGTGTAGTAGCTTCATCCTATCAGTTTATCAATGTATATATATATGATTTATAATATATATTCAACTCACACATAACGAATGTGTTAGCCGCCACCACCATCTCCCCCCAAAAATATCTATGTTCTATTCTGGTTTTTTATTCTGGTGCAGTGTCAGGAGATAGCACAAGAATAACTCATTGGCAGGAAAATCTTCCATTTGGCAACTGTTTAGTACTTCCAGGGGCTTGCTCACTTAATACAAACATGAGGAGAGGACAGAAACCTTCTGCCTAAGAGGACATCTGCTCAAAGGCTCTTCCCTAGGAATCTACAGAACATTTCACATGGAGCCTGGGTAGGCAGTGACACTAGAATGAGTTTAAGGAGCATGTCCACAGCCAGGCACACTTTTGGTTAGGCAAAGTAGGAAACTTCTGTTACCAATCGCCAATCTGACACAAAGGGTCCTTGTCTTTTCCCGAGTAAGAATACACACAGAAGACAAACTTTATCTTCAGCAAGCTTTATTTTACTTAAGTCAAGCAAAAGGAGTCAGCGAGAATCTAAGCCTCTCCAAAAGACTGACTCAAAAAGGAAGCAAGGCTAGGGCTTAATGGGTTCGGTGGAAATAATAGAGTAATGAATAGTGGGCTTCTTTCAAGGGGCTGGTACTTCTTCTCAGAATGGCGGTGCATGTTAATTAGGTTGTGCACGCACCTGGAATCCAAGAGGGAATCCACTGATATTCAAAATGGAGTCCTTTTGGCAGCCCTTGGCATCACTTATTATGGGATATAGCACAAGCACACTGAACCTTGGCACTACATCACCATCTTGGGAGGGCTAAGGAAGGTTAAACAGTGGTCACACTTTGTTCTTCGGTTCATGCTGGAGCCTGTAAAGGGGGAAGGGACTAGGAAAACACTAAGAAGGAGATAGTAATTCAGGGATGGTTTTAGCCTTATCTCATGTTGACAGGGTGTGGTTCCTGTTTACCCAACTTCTAGATGGTAATCTTTTAACAGCTCTTTTGTTCTGCCAGCACAATTAACCCTATCTGTCTCGCTTCCACATGGTGTGAACTGACATCTTCCCAGGTCCCACCTATCTAAACATAACTACCTCATTGGTCTAATAAACTCAACCCTTCTAAGTACTCAGCCTAAAACCTTCATCTTAGAGTCTCTTTTTTTTTTCTCTTTAGACAGCAACTACAAAGCCAATGTCTCCAAAATATGGAGAAATGAAAGTACAAATCCAATGAAGCTACTTTGACTGTTGACAAAGAAGTCACAGAACCACTGAGTAGATATTATGAGCCAAAGCAAATCCCCAGAAAACTCAGCAAACACTGATGGGAGAACAAGAGCTGTGAGTTTGAAAGGAGAGAGGAAAGGCAGAAGTAGATTGAAGTTTAAGGAATCCTTATCTCCAGGCCTTTTCTCTTAGAAGCAAAATGAGAGCTTACCTGTAGTGGAAATAAACTAAATTTACTAAAGACAGAATGTCATGGATTGAATTGTATCCCTCAAAAAATGTGTGTATCAACTAGTTAGGCCATGTGTGGTTGTCCTCCATTTTGTGATTTTAATTTTATGTTAAGAGGATTAGGGTGGGATTGTAACACCACCCTTACTGAGGTCACCTCCCTGATTCAGGGCAAAGGGAGTTTCCTGGGGTGTGGTCTGCACCATCTTTTAGCTCTCAAGAGATAAAAGGAAAGAGAAGCAAGCAGATAGTTGAGGACCTCATACCACCAAGAAAGCAGCACCAGGAGCAGTGTGACCTTTGGACGGGGTCCCTATGCCTGAGAAGCTCCTCAACCAGGGGAAGATTGAGGACAAGGACCTTCCTCCAGAGCCAACAGAGAGAGTAATCCTTCCCCTGGGGCTGACATCCTGAATTTGGACTTGTAACCTACTAGACTGTGAGAAAGTAAATTTCTCTTTGTTAAAGCTAACCACTTGTGGTATTTCTGTCATGGCAGCACTAGATGACTAAGGCACAGAAGGAGATCCATTCTTTTAGTATCCAATTCCTCTTCCTGGAAGCCTCCTCGTCCTCTTCCTCTCTCTTCCCTAGATTCTCAACCTACTCCTCCTTCTTCTCTACCAACTTCAAAACCTGTTATCTCTGGAAAAGAAAGAAAATATGAGTAGTACCAAAGCCCATTGCTGTCAACTCGTAGTGACCCTATAGGATAGAGTAGAACTGCCCCACAGAGTTTCTAAAGCTGTCATCTTTACAGAACCAGACTGCCACATCTTTCTCCAGTGGAGTGGCTGGTAGGTTCAAACCACCAACTTTTAGTTAGCAGCCGAGTGCTTAACCAGGGCTCCTTCATGAGTATGTAATAGACACTGCCAATATCCTTTCACCTTCACTGCTTATATACATAACACTAATATTGTTTTGGGAGGCAATATGCCGGTTAAAAATACTCACCTCCCCAGACTCTATTGCACCTTAGAATGGTTCTGGAACCAAGTTCTGGCCAATAAGATAAAAGCAAAGTGGGGAACTCTGGTTTTCCTGATAAAAAAGGATGAAAATGAGCTGGCACAAACCTTCCACACTTGCCCTTTCCTCCTTCTTCCTGATGGAATGCAGGCGTAAAGCCATATTTGAGCAAAAGTTAGTATGACTTTGCTATTATCTTACAACCAAGAGCAGAAAAACATGTCCTAGGGTTGGCAGTGGCAGTCTAGATGGATCCTTGGTCCTTGACATTCCCCTTGAGGACCCAGCCTAGACTGCACACATTCAGATTACTGCACACATTCAGATTAATTGTTATTAAAGCACCATTTAATTATGTCTGTTTTATGCCAGTAAAATCAATCTTGTCTGTTATTCCATGGCCATTACTTGATAGTGTTTGAGTTTTCATGAGAGGATACAATCAAATATGAGAGAATGATGTGATGAGAAGGAAAGGTTGAAAAAGATGGGAAAACAGTATGGCTTCGGTATCAGTTGGGGTTCCACCAGAGAAACAAAACCAGTATGTATATATGTATGTGTATGAATGTATGTATTGCAAAGAATACCAAAACAAACAAAAAAGACACCAAAAAATCCCAAACCCATTGCCTTCAAGTCAGTGCCAACTCAGGGCAACCTCATGTGTGCAGAGTAGAACTGTGCTTCACAAGGTTTTAATGACTGTGACCTTTCACAAGCAGACCTTCAGACCTTTATTCTGAGGCACCTCTGGGTGGATTGTAATTGCCAACCTTTTAGTTAGTAGCTCATGCTGAACCATTTGCACCAACCAGAGACTCCAACTCTAGACATACCGGTAATATATTTATATGCCAAAGAATAGGAAATAAATTCCACAAAAATACCAGGGCCTGCCACCTCAGTGAAACCTCTAGAGGTCCAGTGGTGTGGGACATGTTGAAATTTCCCTCTCCAGGAGAAAGATATGTTGCTGCATCTGGTCTCCCTACCAACAGGTAAGAGGCAAAATGCCCCATGCTCCTCTTTGGATTTTAGAGGCAACATACACTTCATCTGGGCATTTACTGAGTAACCCAAAAAGTTGCTAGTTCTGAGTGGCGCCTGAGACAAGAGAAGGCTCTGCAACAGATCCAGGCTGCCATGTAAGATGCTCTGCTATTTGGGCCCCATGACCTGGCAGATTTCATGGTACTTGAAATGTTGATGGCAGATAGAGATGCTGTCTGGAGTCTTTGGCAGGCTCCTATAGGTGAATAACAATGAAGACCCTTAGGATTTTGGAGCAAAGCCAGCCATGCTCTGAGGATAACTACATCCCTTTGAAACATAGCTTTTGGCTTGCTACTGGGCATTAGAGGAGACATAACACTTGACCAAGTTACCACACTGCCCATCATGAACTGGGTGTTGTCTGACCCACCAAGCTATAAAGTAGGTGTGCACAGCAGCACTCCATCATGAAATGGAAGTTGTGTATATGAGATCAGGTTTAAGCAGGTCCTAAGACGCAAGGAAGTTGTACAAGGAAAAGGTTCAGATTCCCATGGCCACTAATCTGAATACATTACCTTCTCTCTCAGCACTATGGCTTCTTCCAGGCCTCTTTAACTGCGGGGGAGAAATTCAGACTTAGTTTACAAATATTTCTGCATAATATTCAGGCACCACCCAAAAGTGAAGAGCTGTAGTGCTCCAGCCCCACTCTGGGACAGCCCTAAGGACAGTGGTGAGAGGAAATCCTAACCGTGAGCAGAACTTCAAAGAATGCACCTGGTTATTCACTTTACTTGGGAGGAGAGATGCCCAGAGTTACAGGTCTATAGCATTCATGGGCTGTGTTTAATGATTTGGTGGAATGGTCAGGAACTTGGAAAAAACACAGACACAAAATAGGTGACTACAAAGTCTAGGAAAGAGATCTGTGGGAGATATTTTTGAATGAGGACAGAGTGTTAACATATTTGTGTCCTGGCCTCAGGGGACATCTAGCTCAATTGGCATAACATAGTTTATAAAGAAAATGTTTTACACCCTACTTTGGTGAGCAGCGTCTGGGGTCTTAAAAGCTTGTGAGCGGCAGCATCTGGGGTCTTAAAAGCTTGTGAGCGGCCATCTATTTTTCCCAACCCATCTGGAGCAAGGGATAATGAAGAAAATCAAAGACACAAAGGAGAGATTAGTCCAAAGGACTAATGGACCACATCTACCACAGCCTCCACCAGACTGAGTCCAGTACCACTAGATGGTGCCCAGCTACCACCACCGATGGCTCTGACAGGGATCACAACTGGAGAAAAATGTAGAATAAAATTCTAACTCACAAAAAAAGACCAGGCTTACTGGTCTAAGAGAGACTGGAGAAACCCTGAGAGTATGTTCCCCAGGCACCCCTAGAGCTTAGTAATGAAGTCACTCCTGAGGTTCACGCTTCAGCCAAAGATCAGACAGGCCTATCAAAGAATACAAGACTAAAGGGGCACACCAGCCCAGGGCCAAGGATGAGAAGGCAGGAGGGGACAGGCAATCTAGTAAAGGGGAACCCAAGGTGGAGAAGGGGAGAGTGTTGACATGTTGTGGGGTTGGCAATCAATGTCACAAAAAAATACGTGCATTGTTTAATGAGAAATTAATTTGCTCTGTAAACCTTCATCTAAAGTACAATTAAAAAAAGAAAGAAAAAAAAAAAAGAGAGAGAGATTTGTGTCCCATGTGCATGCTCATTAAAGAGCGACCTCAGCAGAGGAAGATTTTAATACTGGGGTGGTTGGATGGCCAGTCTATAGACAATAGTCACCAGCCCTCTCCAGCCACTCTGTCATTGTCCAGTGGGCTCATGAGCATGAACAAAGTGGGCTCATGAACAAAGTGGCAGCGATGCAGGTTATGCCGGCCTAAGCAACACGTCCACTCGCCTAGGGTGGCCTAGCTGCATCCATTAATAGTGCCCAGTCTGCCAACAGCCAACAACCATGTGAAAGAGCTTGGAAGCAGATCCCCCCACAGTGGAACCTTGAGATGACTGCAGCCCTGGCCAACAGCTTCAGCGCAGTCTCGTAGAGCCCTGAAGTAGAACCACTGAGCTAGACCACTCCCTGGTTTCTGACTCACAGAAACTCTGATAAAATAAATGTTTGTCGTTTTAAGCTGCTAACCTTGGAATAATTTGCTACAAAATAGATAACTGATACACCTAGCATGAATAAAACCTAAGCAGAGGGTACCAGGTAACCTAGGTGTGATTCAAAAAAAACCAAATCGTCCAGCTTGCTGTCCAGTTGATTCCAACTCATGGCGACCCCATGTGTTATAAAGTAGAACTGCTCCATAGGGTTTTCTTGGCTGTAATCTTTACAGAAGCAGGTCATCAGGCCTTTCTTCCATGTTGCTGCTAGGTGGGTTCGAACTGTCAACCTATCGGTTAGTAGCACAAACCATTTCCCCCATCCAGGGACCACTTAGATGTGATAGTGGTAGGCATTCCTAAGAAACAGCACCCCCTGCTTTCTTTATTTTAGTGTTCTGTCTTGGTAAGTGTTTTTTCGATTCTTATACTCATGTAACCAATCGAATCATGCCTTATGTTTACATTTGAATAGCTGATTTCCAAAGATAACACACTCCTTTTCATCTGTTGTCCCAGAAAATTGCATAGGGACATTAGCCATTTGGGGAAAGGGACAGCTTCTCTCTCTGCCCTGTCCCCTTCACCCAAAGCACTGCGGTGATGATTGGAACTTACAGAAATAAAAGAGAGAGAGGCCAGATCAAGTCACAACCACAAAAAAGGGAAGTTTATGATCGATAATAGAGTTAGAATTGAGAATTTATAAAATTGTGACAAATTGGGGATGAACAGGAGCATCTCTGCTTCTATTTTTGCTCAGCCTGATTGATATGCCCTTCCTGCAGAACAGAGTTCAGCCACCTCTAGGCCACCAATGACTCTCACCTGAAACAAACCCTCCACTTGCTCAGCTCTTTGAATCAGGGATATTTTTTATGCATGTGTCAGTCCCCAGTTACCTGACACTCAAACAGGAACCTCAATCCCTTTTAACAGATTTATTTCCAGGTATAAATCGACGTCTTTTTAATTGCATTTTTGTTGTTGTTGTTTGGAGAAAGATTAATTCCGTGACCTGGCAACATAACTTTCCTCTTTAATTTGCCAACAAAGAAAATAGGTCCTAGGAGATCATCACTGTGGACATGGACACAATTTCCTTTTATCAGAAAGCTATTGCTCTCTCTTTCTCTCTCTCATCTAGTAAGATACAAATCTTGTACCATATGGGCTTCGGAAATAAAAACCTTATGCCAAGTCTTTCAGGTGTAATCTTCATTTTCCATCTTGTTGTTGTTAGGTTCCATCGAGTCACTACCTGGTCCTGTGCCATCCTCACCATCGATGTTGTACTTGAGCTCATTGTTGCAGCCACTGTGTCAATCCATCTGAGGTCTGCAATTATTCACTACAAATCACTTGCAAATCACCCTTGGTCATTTTACTCACTTCTGCATGTCAAGAGATGGCTCTAATTTTTGCCTTAATATTATCCTACAAGAATTTCCCCCACCATTTCCAAATGATGCACAGTCTGTGGCACTTGTCACATCCCTGCAGAGAAGGAATTAAACTATCCATTGGCATGATTTTCTGATCTAGTGTCACCGAGTTGCTGTTGAGCTAAAATCAATTTGCCAGGTAATGAGACAATCTTCTTTGCCCATTTCCCTAATTAATATTTTCCACATTTAATGGAAATTCTGACCTCACCTTCCTGTCTTCCTCTAAGCAAATGATTAAAGCCAAAAAAAAAAAAAAAAACTGACCTTTGTCTCCAAGTCTCCAAGACCCAGTTTTGTAAACTCTCCAAACTCAACTCTGACTCTGGCATCTGACCTTGGCCAAGTCAAGGTTGGTTAGTAGAAGCCCTACAGCTACACCACCAGCTGAGGCCTCCCTGGCATTAAATAGTTAAGATGGGAGACTAAGCTGATAACATTGTTTAGAGCTCTGCCAGAGACAGGAATCACAGGACAGGCTAAGCACTCAAGGAATCTAATTTCTTATCATTACATTTTGCATATGCAGATGAATGCATGGTGTATTCCTTTCCTGAGACTGCCATAACAAATTACCACACGTTTGGTGGCTAAAAACAGCTGAAGTTTATTCTCTCACAGTTCTGAGGCCAGAAATCCACAGCTTCTAGTGGCTGCATCACTCCAAGCTCAGCCTCCCTGGTCACATTGCTTCCTCCCTTTTCTCTGTGTATTTTCCTCTTCGGGAGCCCCTAGGTGGTGCAAACCATTAAAACGCTCAGCTAATTACTGAAAGGTTGAAGGTTTGAGTCCACCTAAAGGCACCACAGAATAAAGGCTTGGAGATCTACTTCCAAAAAATCAGCCATTGAAAATCCTATGGAGCAGAGTTCTACTCTGACACACATGTGGTCACCATGAGTCATTGGCAACTGGTTTACTGGTGTCTTCTCCTCTCCTCTCTATCTCAATCTCCTTCTGCCTTTCTCTTATAAGGACACACTTCCTTGAATTTAAGACCCACCCCAGATAATCCAGGATAACCTCCACATTTCAAGAGCTTTAACTTAATGGCATTTTGAAAGTTGGAATCAGTTACTGGTTTCTCTCAGTTGGAGGGCAGACCCTTAGCTCAGTCAAGCCTGGGATGCTTTGGCTTTTTGGTATAATTCACGCCCATTCTCTTGGGTGGAGACACCAACCTAGATTTCTTTGAGGTTTTCCCATGTTCCTTCAGACATTGTCAGAGGGCAGGGTACCTGCCTCTTCTGTCCTGATACTTTCCCTATACCCACTAGCTCCCTTATCTCTGGAGTCCCTGGGTGGACCAAACAGTTAATGTTAACTGTTAATGTTCTCAGCTGCTAACCAAAAGTTTGGCGGTTCTAGTCCACCCAGATGTTGCCAGGTGAAAACCCCAGGTTTTGCTGGGCATGACAGAGCTCAGCCACCTCTGACAAGAGGCTGAGGTGGAAGACCAGAAAGATGCCTTTATACAAGGAAAGGAGCAGGCAGCTTGGAGAGGTGGGCTTTTACAGAGAGCAGACAAGGAAATGCCAATTCATTATGAATAATCAGGGTTGATCTTCATGCAGGTGCTTAGAGCTTGGGGATGACTATGCATTTCTCTAGACAAGGGTTCGATTCTCTGGGATGGAGGAAGAGATGGATTTTCCTTCATTAGCAACCCTAGAGGTGGATTGAGGCCATCTATGGCCCATTCTGTGGTTATCTTGTCAAGGATAATTTCAGAAGAATATGAGGCCTATTCTGTTCAGTATAGGATAAGCCAGAGCAGGTGTCTCTTAGAAGGGTTGGGCTCTGAGGCTGCCTGCCTCACAGAGACTCCTTGGAAGAAAGGCCTGGCAATTTCCTTCGAAAAATCAGCCATTGAAAACTCTATGGAGCACAGTTGTACTCTGACACACATGGGGTTGTCATGAGTTGGAATTGACTCCGTGACAACTGGTCTTTTCCCTTCTCTCCACCTTGATTCATTCTACATGTGGCCTAGTGGAAATAAGCAGAGGTGTATAATGACTAAATGGGATGAACAGGGAGGGAAAGTGTTTGGCAGTCTTGGTGGGGGCAGAGAGCGACACACGGGCTGGGGCAGGAACATGGGCTGCACCAGAAAAACAGAAGGGGTTCTGCTTCCTTAAGTGTTTGTCCCCTTGCTAGTGAGTCAACATCCATCAAACATGAAGTTTTTTTTTTTTTTGGTCAAATTATTGCCTACCTTACATAAAGGTAGGGTCAGCACTCAAAAGATCAAAGTGTTCCTGTGATCTCAAAAATAAGACCTCCAAGCTATTTCCTAAGGAGAGATCATTATGTAAAATTGTTCAGTAGATGGTCTGCTAGATCGTATTGATTTCTTATGTTTTTTTCTAACGATAGTAGAGAAAGTGACCCCGAGATTCCCAGAATCAATCATGGCAAATATCTGTAGTGTGCTATTCCAAGAAATGGTCTGATACAACAGATTTTTTTCAAATGCTGATTCAACCACCTACTTAAGGCACTCTTGCCTTCCGTGACTCGGTGTCAGTGGTAATTTTCTTGTGTTTCATAAGCTTTATTATTAACAGAGCCAAATCCAAAGAGGAAGCAAAACAGGTGCAGGGTACATCTCTCCCGTCACATTTCACAGATGCCTCCACATAATTACAAACAGTATTTATAGCTAACTCCCAAGTATGCAAAGGCAGGTGATCCAGTTCATGGATTAGACAATTCCATCTCTATTTACCTATTTTCTTTTCATTTCAGTGCTTGTTATCTTCCCCAAATGTTGAGTTGGGATGAAGAAAAAAATGAGACTCAAACTAATCTTTGAAGAACTTAAGGTCTCTGAGAAGATGGTTGGATTGGCACAACTGACTGAGATGACATTAGTGGACTGTATGTGCACCTCAGCCATCCATTCTTTCCCCAGACTTGGTTATATCAGGAAACTCTGCTCACCCTCCATAGCATGCATGCTCATACACTCTTAAGGTGCAGTTATTGTAAAACAGCATGGCTAGATTTTCAAAAAGACTGAGCTACTTGAGTCCCGCACTGAGGCAGGAGGGCAGGAGTTAATTTATGTCTTTTTACCCCCTTCAGTCCCCATGGCCTACAGACAGTACCCACCACTTGTTTGTCAGTCTGTCATGCGGTGATGCTGGAAGTTTGTCTACCTGAGGTTTGAAGTTTGTCTGTCAGTTTGTCAGTCTGTGCATGGATGTGATGCTGGAAGCTATGCCACTCTGGTATTTCAAATACCAGCAGGGTCACCCATGGTGGACAGGTTTCAGTGGAGGTTTCAGACTAAGATAGACTAGGAAGAAAGGCCTGGTGATCTACTTCTGAAAATTAGTCAATAAATAACCTGTGGATCACAACAGAGTATTGTCCAATGTAGTGTTGGAAGATGAGTCACCTACATTGGAAGTTACTCAAAATACGCAGTGGCTCTAACAACGGACTCCAGCATACTGGTAATCATGAAGATGGAGCAGGACCATGCAATGTTTTGTCCTACAGTACACGAGGTTGCCATGAGTCAGAGCTGACTCAATGGCAACTTACAATAACAACCAAAGAAAACCAAACCCATTGCCATTGAGTCTATTCGGACTCACAGTGACCCTATAGGACAGAGTAGAACTGCCCCATAGAGTTTCAACAACACGCAGTATGAAAAACACACCCAGAATGTACTTCCCCCACAGACTGCTGAAGTACCTTGAAAGTTTCATCAAGGGACCTTTCCAGGGACAACACCTTGGAAATGTCATCCAAGTTGCCTCAACTTCATCATCCTCCCATGGCGAGGACAGCACATTTGTTAAATTCAAATTTAAGAGACATCATCTTTTCTTTCTCTGGCATTTTCCAGGCAAGTGGGTCTGAGGCTGAACTTTAAAGTATGATTTGATTATTGACATTTTCTTGGGTTTTTACATTAGTTTTCAGGCATTGCTTCAGTCTTTGGGCCTGTTGAGCCTACAGTGGTGATTTGGCCCTGACTCATATGATATGAAGGATCTCTGGCGGCTCAGTGGCTAAGCACTCGGCTGCTAATCTGAAGATCGTCGGTTCAAACCCACCAGCCACTCCATGAGAGAAAGATGTGGCAGTCTGCTTCCATAAAGGTTACAGGCTTTGAAACCCTATGGGGAAATTCTACCCTGTCCTATAAGGTCGCTAGGAGTTGGAACTGACTCAACTGCAGTGGGTTTGGTTGGTTTTGGTCACTTGAGATGCAGGGGTGGATAAAATGATGACCATAATAACTGCCTTTTACTGAGCATTTACCAAGAGTTTGCCATTTATGAGGCACGGTGCCAAGTTCTTTGTGGTTTAGTATATGAGTTGATTTCATTGAGGTGCAACGAGGAAATAGCTCTATGTTTCTCATTGCTATGTCAAAGCTTCCAGTCCCACCCTGGACAGCATCTCAGGTGGATTCCACCACTCTCATTCACTTTAGCTAAGACTCACTCACAGCTATTAAAAAGTTCCCTATGACAGCCTACATGTTCACCACAGAATGGTTCGTCAACACCCGATGGGGTCTGGAGCAGCACCCAACTCAAATGCATTACTATTTCTGCAGTGAAACATGTATTTACACTCAGTGGGCTAAATAAAGACCATAAATATTAGTTCATCAATATCAGTTTAGGTCCAGTTTCACCATGCAATGAATTACTTTTTAAATAGTTAAAAAAAAAAAAAAAAACTTTGTGTTTTTTGGTACAAGGGATTATGAATGTGTAGTTAGGTGACCTCAGTGTGCCCATCGGTTAAATGGGAAAACAAAATGACCCTAGGTGGGCACACATTTCCTGAAAAGAACAAAAAAAGATAACAATACCCATTATGAAATACTTCCTGTATGCTAGCCACTGTTCTAAATTTGCCTCGCAACCCTCTGAAGCAAGTTGATAGTTTAATGATTCCTATTTAAAAAAAATTTTTTTTATTTATTTATTTTTTTATTTTACAAAGAAATCAAGGCTAGGAGGAAAATAGGAGTGCTGTGCAAGGCCTTGGAGGCAGCAGACTGATTGACTCTGGCTCAAAGGAAATCTAAATGACTTAACTCCCTCTTAGCCTCACTTTCATCCTCTATGAAATGGGCTATGACAGTTTCGTTGAGCAGTGCTTCCCAAACTTAAACGTGCATACAAATCTCCCAGGGAGCTTGTTAAAATGTACAGTCTGCTTTGTAACTGCAGTGGAGGCTGGAATTCTGCATTTCTAGCAAGCCGCCAAGTGATGCCAATGCTGCTGGTCTAACCAGTTTCCATGGAGTCAATTTGACTCATGGTGACCCCATGTGTGTCAGAGTAGAACTGTGCTCCATGGGGTTTTCAATGGCTGATTTTTCAGAAGTAGATACCCAGGCCTTTCTTCCAAGGCAGCTTTGGATGCACTCAAACCTCCAACATTTCAGTTAGCAGCCAAGCACGTTAACCATTTACACCACCCAGGGATTCCTTTGCTAGCCTACAGACCAACTTTTGAGGAACAAAGCAGCACTGGGTTTTTGTTTCAAGATTTAAATGAGATAATGCACATAAAGCTCTCAGGACAGTGCCTCGTACCTAGGCAACATTCAATAACTATTAACAGCTACTAGTGTTATTTGGAGCCCTGGTGGTGCAATGGTTAAGTGCTCGGCTCCTAACCCAAAGGTCAGCAGTTGAAACTCACCAGCTGCTCTGTGGGAAAAAGATACGGCAATCTGCTTCCTTAAAGATTACAGCTCTGGAAACCCTATGGGACAGTTCTACACTGTCCTACAGGGCTGCTATGAATCAGCAATGGGTTTGGTTTTTTGGTTACTATTATCACTATCGTTATGATTATTACTGGCAACTCTAAATTACTGGATGGCTTAACTTCAGTGGTTGGGTATTCTTCTACATCTTCTTTATAATGTCCTGAAAAATTCTTGGTAATGGACAAAAGGGTGAGGAATAATGAAAAGAGGATTAGAGTTAGGGTCAAAAGATCTGAATTTGAATCCTAGTATTATCCTTTGGGCAAATCTGAAAGCCTCTCTAAAGTCTTTTAGGATAATAATCACAGTCCTACTTGATGGGGTTGTTGAGAAAATCCAATGTAGCAATGTATGGGAAAGTTCTCCACAGTCACATCAGAGTACAGTGTAGAAGGTAGTACACCCACTCCTTATTTAGTAATTATCTGGTTATTGAACATTTCACATTTATGACAATAGTAAAATATCTACTATCCGACTATTTTGCACACTAATGACGAACTTCTGGCAGTAGCCCTTTCATGACCAGTTCGAGGTAATAGCACCTACCTACATTTTCCACCTCTCAAGTCCAGAGGAATATATGTGCCCCATATAATATTTTGTGATCCGATGTGGTCATCTTCCATTTTTGCATGACAACCATCTTTGGAACTTAACCATGTTGATAAGTAAGAAGTAGGTATATTATTATTTCTGTATGGGTGTAACATTTGTCAGCCACTCTCCCCTCACAGCCCTCCCTCTATCTCACACCTCCCCGCGGAGTGTCAGAGCAGCTGGTGGTCACTATGTCAGAAGGCACAAATAGTAGCAAGGTCGAACCTTTGATGTCTTTTGCGGGAGAATGGGCTTGCACCATTTTAAGTGCAGCTTCCACTCAGCTTGCCTGAGGTCGCAGAAGAAAAGGGGAGCCTTTAGGGGAGGAAACTGTGGAGCAGAGATAAAATCCAGGCTGGCTCACCCCTTGCTCTTAACCTCTAGGCTGTGCTGCCTCCTGTAAGTAACACTGAAATAATCATACTCTTACAAAGGGGCAATGGATTCGGGCTGAAGGCTAAGCGTGCACGGCCCCAGATCTCAGTTCTCACTCTCACAGCAGTAAAACCTGGAGAGTTTAGTTCAGGTTGGGGCCTGGGAAAATCAGCCAGGAAGACCTCAGTCTGGTTTCCATTTAGGCCCTAGGCTAAAAACCAAAAAACCAAACCAGTGGCCTTGGAGTTGATTCCAACTCATGGAAACCTGTGTACATCATAGTGCTCCATAGGGTTTTCAATGGCTGATTTTTCAGAAGTAGCTTGCCAGGTCTTTCTTCCAAGGTGTCTTTGGGTAGACTCAAACCTTTAATCTTTTGATTAACAGTCAAGTGTGTTAACCATTTGCACCACCCAGGGACTTCCAAGTCCTAGGCAAGAAAAGAAAAAGAGGCCCTCCCAGCTTCTACCCTCCTTAGATCAGAAGTCCACATGCTGTCTAAATTCAACATCCCAGCTAACAATGAGAAGTGACTCGATGCCCTCAGGATTGCTCTGTTGTCTACATGGAACCCTGGGGAATGAACAGTGGCAGTCAGGTGATTGGATTTTTTAAGGTTGTTGATGGTTCACAACGCTTTCAAGTAGAGGTCTTTCAAGTGACAGGTATCTAGCAGGAAGGATAGATCACATGCACAAATAAACTGGTTAACAATTTTTAAGAACAAAAGTTTCTGCCTGCAAATGAATGGACATCTCATAGGAAATTATATGATGTTTGGTTCTACAACAAATGGCTACCAACTTGAGCAAAGAAATTATATAACAGATTTGAAAATGTGAACTTAAGTTCAGATCCCATTACTGCTAGGTAATTACTGTAAAGCCTAATGATTAAAAACATCAGCTGTAGAGCCAGACTTCAGGAGTTCAAATCCTGACTCAATCCCTCTCTAGCTGGGTGATCTTAGACAAATGAATTGACCATTCTGAGACTCACTGCCCTTATCTGTAAAATGAGACTATACCTGATTGGGTTGTTTTTAGGATTAAATGAGTAAATACGTGTATTTTTTAGAATAATATGTGAACATAGTCCAAAAACCAAACCCATTGCCATCAAGTCAATTCCAACTCATAGCAACCCCATAGGACAAAGTAGAACTGCCCCATAGGGTTTCCAAGGCTGGAAGCAGAACGCCAGGTCTATCTCCAAAGAGTGGCTGATGGGTTCAAACCACTGACCCTTTGGTTAGCAACCAAGCATTTATCTACTGCGCCAGCCAAAAAATAAGCTACTATTATTGTGTGACCTTCAAAAATCACTTGGCCTCTCTGAGTCTCTTTTCCTTATCTGTGACAAACAAAAAATCATCAAACCTGCTACTGACAAGTTGGCTCCAGCTCATGGCAACTCCATGTGTTACAGAGCAGAACTGCTCCTTAGGGTTTTCTTGGCTGTAATATTAACACAAGCAGATCAACAGGCTTTTCTTTCTTAGTGCCTCTGGGTGAGTTTGAACTGCCAACCTTTAAATGAGTAGTCAAGTGCTTAACTGTTTGCAGCACTCAGGGATCATTATCTGTGACAGAATAAACGTAATCAAAGGATGAAAAAAAACAATGTATGTGGACATATTCTGAAAAGTTAAAAGAGCTAGATAAATTGTGAAATAATAATTCTTATTATTGCCAGGAGATTTTTTATTTTTGAGCCACACTCAGTTTGTTAAACTAGAGGACAGTAGCCTTGGTGTGCGCTGTCTCTGGATGCCCGACATCTCCTCCAGGACATTGACCTGCCAAGAGCTTTTTTTCTGACACGTACAGAGGTCATTGGAAAGAGGAATTAATTAAAACAAATTTGAAAAGAATATGAACTTTAAATTAACCTACTATTTGGAGCAGAAGCAAATCTGTTTTTTTTTTTCTTTTTTTTTTGTTACAGAATCCCTCCCAAAAATAACCCGTATTTTTACACATTCTCTTGATCTTCTACACAGTTCCAAATCCTTGGCACGCATCAAATATTGGAGTGAGAGACCTACTGAGCTCAGACTTTGGATCCACTTTAGCTCCTGAAGTCACCGTTTTATAAAAAAAGAATAGTCCTGAGTTGGCTGAAAGTCCTACGTACGCATTGTCTTTGATGTAGAAAGATGGCACTGCTGACCCAGCACGAGCAGCGGAACATGTTCTTCCCATAGTGGTGACAGATTTATACTACTTCTTCCACACTGGGGAGCCCCCCAAGTGATCAAATAATACACATCTGCAAAAATACCAAGGGGCAAGTTAAAAATAAAACTGCCATATGACTCAACAATTCCACCCCTAGGTATATACCTAGAAGAATTGAAAGCAGGTGCTCAAACTGCTATGTGTTCATTGCAGCATTATTCACAAGGTGGAAACAACCCAAGTGTCCACCAACCGATAAATGGATAATCAAAATGTGGTATATCTATATCAAAACCAATTGCCATCGAGTCGATTCTGACTCATAGTGACCCTAAAGAACAGAGAGCTGCTCCACAGGGTTCCCAAGGCTGTAAATCTTCACGGAAGCAAACCGTCATACCTTTCTCAGAGCGGCTAGTGGGCTCAAACCGCCAGCCTTTAGATGAGCAGTCAAGCACTTCAACCACTGTTCCACCAGACAATGGACTTTTATTCAGCCATAAAGAGAAATTAAATTCTGATACATGCTACCACATGAATGAAACTTGAAAACATCATGCTAAGTGACATAAGTCAGTCAAAAAATGACAAATATTGTATGATCCCACTTATATGAAATATGTAGCATAGGCAAATGGCTAGAGGCCAAAGTTTATTAGTAGTTACCTGGGGCTGGGCAGGGGGTAATGGGGAGTAACTACTTAAAGGGAACTGAGTTTCTGTTTAGGGTGATGAAAAGTTTTGGAAATAGTGATGGAGGTTACACAACATAGTAATGGTAATTATTGTCACTGAACTGTAAACTTAAAAATGGTTAAAATGAAAATTTTGTGTAATATATATTTTGCCACAATAAAACTGAAAAAAAAAAAAGGCAAAGAGGCGATCCAGTGTAGAGGTTATGGGCATGGACTCTACCACCAAACTGGCTAGAGATCTACACCCTAATTCCACCAGCTAGTGGTTGTATAAGCTTGGGGACGTTATTTACCCTCTCTAGCTTGGGGACGTTATTTACCCTCTCTGTGCCTCAGTTCTTCATCTGTAACATGAAGAAATAATAGCACCTGCCTGTATTAGTTATCTATTGTTGTGTGACAATTAACCCCCAAAACCTAGCAGTTTAAAACAATAGACATTCATGATCTCACAGTTTCCGTGAACCAAGAATTCAGAGGAAGCTTAGCTGGGTGGTTCTGTCAACCTCAGGGTGGCTCGTGAGCTTGCAAGCAAGCTCTTGGTCAAGGCTGCACTGGAAGACCCGATTCCAAGCTCACTCATGTGGTTGTTGACAGGCCTTGGCTCCTGGCTGGCTGTTGGATGGAGTCCTCAGTTCCTTACCAAGATGGAAGCTACCGTCTTTTATAGTCTCATCTTGGAAGTGACACACCATCCCTTCTGCCTTATGCTCTGTCACAAAGGTCAGCCCTGGTACAATGTGGGAAGTAACAACACAAGGCTGTGAGTGTCAGGAGATGGGGATCATTGGGGGCCACCATGGAGGCTCGTTACCACAATACCTGTTAGGGATATTGGAAGAATTGATAAGGTAATATGTGAGAAGTTCTAAGAACAGTACTCAGAACTCATAGCAACCCTATGGGACACAGTAGAACTGCCTCATAGAGTTTCCAAGGACCGCTTGGTTGACTCAAACTGCCAACCTTCTGGATAGCAGCTGTAGCTCTTAACCACTATGCCACAGGATTTCCACATCATAAGCACTCAATAAAATGCCAGCTATAATCATTATTGTTGTTGTTCAGAGTGTTAGGGACTCAACTGGTGGCCATGAACATAGACACTGGCTGAGTCGCCCAGAGATTCAGTCCCAATCCTGATACCATTAACAACTTGCTCTAACTGAATGATCCACACATACTGATTTTCTCTGAAACTTGCCCCTCACTTTCTTCCTTTGCTTATAAAATAACGTGTTTACCAGGGGAAAAATCTAGTGCACAAACCTTAAAAGGAAAGCCCCTGCCTTCCTCTTCCCCCAAATCAGTTGGGAAGTTTACAGGTACAATTATCGGAATTGTCAGAATATCCAGAATAACTCTTTAAGGGTTTTAATTTTCTCACAAAACAAGAAGTCCAAATGAACGGGTGCCAAGGTGGGTTCAGTGGCTCAACCATCTCATGAAGCACTAGGGACTCCTCCATGTCTCCCCTCTGCCATACTGGTGAACAGGTGATGTATCTGTTCATGACTGCAAGATGGTTACAGCAGATTGAATCACAACCCCGGGCAAAGGCAGGAAGAAAGGTGGTGACAAAGGTGGTGAGAGAACTTTCCTAGCGTGTCTCCATTTGGTTCAATGTTCTTTTACCTAAGAGGAAAGTTTTACCAGAAGCTCCCAGCAGACTTTCCCTTACATCTCATTAGGTATAAGTTAGCCACATGCCCACCCATCCCTAGCTGCAAGGGAGGCTGGGAGAGTGAGTGATATTTTAAGCCTTTTCTATAAGAAGGGGCCCTGGCAGAGGCATCTTGAAAGAATGGGGAGGGGGATGGCTGTTGGGTAGCCAGCCAAGAGTGTCTGTCACTCCTCCTCATGCAGGTTACCTCATTGGAAAATCTTTGCTATATAGTCCTTCTGAGCTGGAATAGAAATACGCATAATACTAGAAGGTGGTTAGCCAAACAATTTATCTGAAGTTGATTAACAATTCATCTGAAGTTTACTTTGGGTCATCCAGAAATAAGGTGTTGCACATAACTGAATTTTGCACATAAGTTTTCTCCAAAAATGCTAAAAACTTCCCATATTTTAACCATTCTTAGGGAAATCTTTATGAAAATTCTGTACAACTGTGTCTTACTTGGTATTGTGTCTGAACATAACATTAATGAAGGACAAGGCTGCCATTATGGGCACCCATTATTGTGCTGTGTATAAACACTGCAATGCCCTCTGAGGCTCCGTTTGCTTCAGCACCAATAGCACTAGTGGCCTGCATTGCTTCACTTGCTCCAGGTAGTATATACTGTATCTCAAAATATCTTTGGCTCTTTGAGAAAGTACCTCCTCCCTTGAGTCATCCTATCTATCTTCCCAAGACTTCTGGTGCGAGTACCTGCTACTCTTTGTACTTTGATAGTAACTCCAGGCAGCATGGAAAGAGCTAAAAGAAACCAGGAGGAGGTCTGGCTGCCCCGCAGGAACACTGCAGGTAAGAAGGGCTGCAAATGTCCAAACCCTCCCACTTTGCAAGTCAAGAGCCCAGGTGGCATGCTTCACAGGCCTTCACCAGCTCTGGAGTGGGCCAGAGCTGTTGGAAGGAAGCTGGTCTAGTCCTCCAAAAAGCTGAGATGGGGCTGAGATGGACCACACCCTGATTAGAAAACAAAGGGAGGAAGAATGGGTGGTCTGGAACCATGAGGCCCTGGAATGGAGGGTGGCCCTGGGTGGGTCAACACTGCTGTGAGGCCTCATGGTGTTTGAGGGGTGCAGGAGGCGGGTCCCAGGTGGAACCTTGAGTTGTCTCCATTGGTGGAACAATACTTGAACTAGGACCAGTACGATTTGGACTTACAGGGTTTGGGGCTTAGCTCCATGTTTGGCAATTGCTTCCAGTTTGAAATGGCCCCGATGGGGCAATAATATATTATCATGGAGTTTCGACGTTGTTGTTCTTGTTGTTAGGTGCTGTTGAGTCCATTCTGACTCATAGTGACTCTAGGTACAACAGAACGAAACACTCCCTGGTCCTGTGTCATCCTCACAATCTTTATGTTTAAGCACATTGTTGCAGGCATTGTGCCAATCCATCTCATTAAGGGTCTTCCTCTTTTTTGCTAACCCTTTACTTTACCAAGTATAATGTTCTCCAGGGACTGTTACCTCCTGACAGTTTTCAAAAATTGTGGCAAGCTTTGCAATTAACCAGATGAGTCATTCTTCCTACATCTCTAGGTGTCACCAGTGAAAATTTAATTTGCCAGCATGTTTGAGTCCATCATTGCAGATACTGTGCCAATGCATCTTACCTAGGGTCTCCCTCACCTTCATTGACCCTCTACTTCACCAAACATGATGTCCTGCCCTAGGGATTGATCCCTCCTGATGACATGCACAAAGCAAGCAGGTTGGACAATGTTCTGCTGTGATGCATAAAGTTCTTTAAAAAAAAAAAAAAATGCTTTATTGCGTTTTTGATGAAGGTTTACACAGGAGTTTCAGTTCCCGTT
The DNA here is from genome assembly GCF_030014295.1 of Loxodonta africana. NCBI lineage: Eukaryota > Metazoa > Chordata > Mammalia > Proboscidea > Elephantidae > Loxodonta > Loxodonta africana. The sequence goes on from NC_087358.1 coordinate 68,259,813, forward strand.
CAACAATTTCTATACAAGTTGTTCAGTGACGTCAGTTACATTCTTCACAATGCATGAACATTCTCATTATTTCCGTTCTCATTGTTCTGTTTCTATTAAATCTAGTTTCCCTGCCATTTACCTTCTCATCCTTGTTTTACAGTAATCGTTGATAGTTTGGTCTCATATAGATGATTTTTTAAAAGAGCACAGTACTAATGGGCGATATTCTTTATTTTGTAAGCCAATCTGCTATTTAGCTAAAAGGTGACCTCAGGGACTAGTTTCAGTTCAAGGTTTAAAGGGTATCTCAGGACAATAGTCTCAGGGAGTCCTCCAGTCTCAACAGGTCAAATAAGTATGGATTTTTTAAGAAACTGAGATTCTCGTCCACATTTTTCTCCCATTCAGTCAGGATCCATCTATTGTGCCGCTGATCAGAATGATCAGTAGTGGTAGCCAGACACCATATAGTTCTTCTGGTCTCAGTGTTAATGAGGCTGTAGTTCATTTAGACTGTTAGTCCTGTGGACGAGTTTCTTCTTTGATCCTTTGGTTTCCTTCTTTCTTTTTTGCTCCAGATGAGTAGAGACCAATAGTTGTGTCATTATATGACCACTCAAAAGCTTTTAAGACCCCAAATTACTCACCAGACTAGGATGTAGAACATAAACTTTATGAACTATATTATGCCAATTGACCAAGTTGTCCCACAAAACTATGGTCCTAAGCTTTCAAACCCAGAAAAATCAATCCTGTGAAATGTTTGGTTTTATATATAAGAAGTATCTGTAACTGTGCCTCCTATGTGCTTTATTATATTTGAAAATATATGCATGCACACACATATATGTACACATATATGCATACACCCATAAAAAAAACCCATAGACACACATATATACTCACATATACATACCTATAAACATATACATCTATGTATATACATATATACCCACACATATATTTTTTGATCGTTGCTGCAAAATAAGGTGCATAAGGTTTTCAATGACTGAAAGCTAAATTGTTGTAAGTTGCCATCAAGTCAGCTTTGACTCATGGTGATCCCATATACAAGAGAACAAAACATTGCCTGCTCCTGCGCCGTCTTCATGATAGTTGGTATGCTCGAGTCCATTGTTGAGGTCACTGTACATTTGAGTGCCTTCCAACCTAGGAGGCTCATCTTCCAGAACTACTTTGAACAATATTCTGTTGTGATCCATAGGGTTTTCACTGACTAATTTTCAGAAGTAGATTGCCAGGCCTTTCTTCCTAATCTGTCTTAGCCTAGAAGCTCTGCTGAAACCCATCCACCATGGGTGATCCCTCTGGTATTTCAAATACCAGTGGCACAGCATCACAGCAACATGCAAGCCACCACAGTACAACAAACTGACAGATGGCTGGTGGACAATGTCTCAACTCCAATAAAAACAGAATAGACATAGGATCTTCTATAGGTTACTGCCCACCTGGATAGTTGAAAAGAAGGCTACTGCCTCAGCACTTATAATATTCCTGTAACATCAAATGCATCTACTTAGCGAAAAAGAGAAAGGATGAACTTACAGTTGGAAAAGCTTCAGGGAAGCAGGAGGCCAGCTGGAACAATGACCAAGCAATACCTTGCAAATTACTGTAAGCCTACACTTCAAATATATTCCCAAAACTTATATAAGAATCATCATTAAAGACTAAATCTTATTGGCCTGAGTATAAGCTAAACTCTTTGAAATATAAAGCCTTAACTTCCAAAATAAATTAAAAAAAATTTCTAATTAGACAAATACATTCAGGCACATGAAATGCTCAGTTCCTTATGCCCTGTAGTGATCAAAAATGACAAGCCCCCTTTCTCGTAACTTAGCCTTCTGCCTTTTGAAATTGAAGGTTGTATTACTATCGTAATTTAAATTAAACTGCTTTCCTAGCAGCCCCTCGTAACTCTCTTGTTCACCTTTTCCTGCCTGTCCAAACTTCTTAGAAATGGTTCTCTTAAAAGTCCAGTGTCTCTTTAGGCAAACCGTTTTCACCTTAACACTAATAATGTATCACTTTTTTTTTTTTTATCTAGAGTAGGTGAGTGTATAGAGACAAAAGTTTGTTAGTGGTTACCAGGGGCAGGTGTGGGGACGGGGTGAAGGAGGACACAATGCTTAGAGGAATTTATGCTTCTGTTAAGGGTGATGGAAAATTTGGGGAACAAATGAGGGTGACAGTGGAACAACATGATTAGCATAATTAATGACACTGAATGGTACATGTGAAGAATGTTGAAATGCCAAACGTTCTGTTGCATATATATTTACCACATTAAAATAATGTAAAAATTAAATAATAACATATAATAATAGAGATTAAAACTATGTGATATCCTTCCCCCCGTTTGCATTTTCCCCCCTCATAACCCCACCCCCTTCTATGAGGCCAGGTTTGTGTGGCCTCTTGGAATAGCACCTGTACCAGAAGCTTCTGAGGGGGTTTGGCCCTGCCCTGAGGAGGATTCCTGATCAACAATCAAGGCTGTTGTTTTTTTGTTTTAATTTTCTTAAAGAAAATTTGCCTTATTGTCATACTAACAGGGACGTATAAGCGGGCTCCTCGCACTGTTATTTCCAACATGGCGCACGAGGAGGAGGACTGGGAGATGGAAGGGACTATGTGCCCGATACTCAGGGGGAGATTCGAGAACGTTGGTGAGCAGAGTGGTGGGCCAGCACCTCCGCACCCCACGGCTCTCTGCTTTAACCTTGGAAATGTTTACACTAGAAATCAGGCCCTCTGCAGCGGTTCTTCCAGCCTCGATTTGCAGTTCTAAATCTGTCTCTGCCTTTCTTTCCTTACCTCTTTTTACTCCTCCCCTGAACACTGTCCCTTTCCCCTTTGTTTCCATTCTTGTATTTTATGAAACTGAAAATAACGGTCTGTGCAACTTGCTTCCAAAAGACCTGTGGTCAAAGGGAGGAGCTGCATCACCTGAAGTCTTGCCAAGGTCCTTTGTAACAAGGAGTTGGGGAAAGTACAGTTTCTTATCTCCTGGCACCCACATATGGAAGGGACCCTATACCCCTCTCAAGTAGCAAACTGAGCGCCAATGACACTGAGGGGTGCAAAAGGAAGGTGCATCCTGCTTTACCTCCTGCTGCGTGGGACGCAAGCCTTGGTGGAGGCACCATGGTCGGCCAGCTCCGTAGCAAACAAATTATGGGTTTCGAAATCCTAATGTGGACTCCCCAAAGGGAATCACTTGAAAGTGTGACGTACTACACTGCACTGGCACATATGACCGGCCCACCAGCCATTAGTCACCTTGTCTGGGCTGAGCTCAAAAGTTGGATAATTTATTACTCTGGAAATGTCATCTTGGCTTTTTAACATTTGAGTTCTTTGCCGAACCGCTTTGAAGTGCATGCTTAGAGAAATGAAAGGATGAAGGAGATTTTTTATTCCTGCAGGGAGGGAAGAGCACAATTATCTCAGCAAGTATCCTTCTTCTATTTCTTTGTTTTCCTTCCTCATTGGATAGATATGGGTAACAATAAAGAGAGTCAATTTGCAAAATGAAGCTAAAGGCTGACTTGACAGTAGCACTTTCAGTGGAACGCTACCTTAGACGGTCTGCTGCCATGGAATGCTGGTGACGTCATACAAACATGAGCATCATCACACTTGTGAACATGAGGGATTTTGAGACAAGAGAAAAATAATTATTTTTAAAATAAATAATTGAGGATCTCTGCAGCTGCCCTTTGGGCCCTTTGCTTGACTTCTCCCATTTAAATGGACATATATTGTCATAATATTATTTGAAGCTAACTGCTTAATTGAGGCATTGGTGGTTCAGGGATAGAATTCTCGCCTCCCATGTGAGAGACCCTGGTTCAATTCCAGCCAGTCCACCTCATGTTCAGCCACCATTTGTCTATCTTTGGAGGCTTGTATGTTATTATGATGCTGAACAAGTTTCAGTGGAGTTTCCAGACTAAGATAGAGTAGGAAAAAAGGCCTGGTGACCTACTTCCAAAAATCAGCCAATGAAAACCCTATGGATCACAATGGTCCTATCCCCAATGGATCAAGCAGATGGCAGCATTTTGTTCCATTGTGCATGGGGTCACCATGAGTCAGCAGCTAACAACAACTGTGTAATTGCATGATGATGGTGATGATTATAACAATACAATGTCTTAACTTAGGAATACTTCTTTTTCTCTTATGCTATCTGCTAGGCTTCAGATATTCTGCTGCAAATTTGGTGTGGAATCTACAAGCTTGCTTTTAAATACACATGGCAGTGCTGTATTTATAGGCATGTCCCTGGAGAAGTGATGGTAATGGGAGGTAGACCCCTGAAAAACAATGACAGGGACTACCCAAATGACAACAGTGAATCTTTTTAAAACACTGATAATTCTCTGTGGTTTCCAAAGTCAAGGGGTATCAATTGCTGTATAACAAATTACTCCAAAACACAGTGGCTTTAAACAATGAAATTTATTATCACAGCTTCAGGAATTTAGAAGCAGCTTAACTGGGCAGTTCTGGCTCAGGGTCTCTCAAGAGATGCAGTCAAAATGTCAAGAAGAGTTACAGTCAGCTGTAAAAGCTGCCTCCAAGTTGCCTCACTCACATGTTTGGCAATTTGGATCTGGCTGAGGCAGAAGGCCTCAGTTGCTTCCCACATGAGCCTTTCCTCAGGCTGCTTGAGTATCCTCACAACATGGTGGCTGACATCCCCCTGCAAAGAGCAATCCAAGACAGGAAGACAGGAGTGGCAATGCCTTTATGACCTAAGCCTCAGAAGTCACACACCATCATTTCCACCACATTCTTTTTTTTAGAAGCAAATAACCAAGCCAACCTGCATTCAAAAGGAGGGGAGTTAGGCTCTACTTTTTTTTTTTTAATAACTTTTATTAAGCTTCAAGTGAACGTTTACAAATCCAATCAGTTTGTCACATATAAGTTTACATACATCTCACTCCCTACTCCCACTTGCTCTCCCCCTCTTGAGTCAGCCCTTTCAGTCTCTCCTTTCTTGACAATTTTGCTGGCTTCCCTCTCTCTCTATCCTCCCATTCCCCCTCCAGACAAGAGTTGCCAACACAATCTCAAGTGTCCACCTAATATAATTAGCTCACTCTTCATCAGCGTCTCTCTCCCACCCGCTGACCAGTCCCTTTCATTTCTGATGAGTTGTCTTCGGGGATGGTTCCTGTCCTGTGTCAACTGAAGGTCTGGGGAGCATGGCCGCCGGGATTCCTCCAGTCTCAGTCAGACCATTAAGTTTGGTCTTTTTATGAGAATTTGGGGTCTATATCCCACTGATCTCCTGCTCCCTCAGGGGTCCTCTGTTGTGCTCCCTGTCAGGGCAGTCATCGATTGTGGCTGGGCACCAACTAGTTCTTCTGGTCTCAGGATGATGTAGGTCTCTGGTTCATGTGGCCTTTTCTGTCTCTTGGGCTCTTAGTTGTCGTGTGGCCTTGGTGTTCTTCATTTTCCTTTGCTCCAGGTGGGTTGAGACCAATTGCTGCAACTTAGATGGCCGCTTGTTAGCATTTAAGACCCCAGACGCCACATTTCAAAGTGGGATGCAGAATGATTTCATAATAGAATTATTTTGCCAATTGACTTAGAAGTCCCCGCAAACCATGTTCCCCAGACCCCCGCACTTGCTCCCCTGACCTTTGAAGCATTCATTTTATCCCGGAAACTTCTTTGCTTTTGGTCCAGTCCAATTGAGCTGACCTTCCATGTATTGAGTGTTGTCTTTCCCTTCACCTAAAGCAGTTCTTATCTACTGATTAATCAATAAAAAACCCTCTCCCACCCTCCCTCCCTGCCCCCCTCGTAACCACAAAAGTATGTGTTCTTCTCAGGTTTACTATTTCTCAAGATCTTATAATAGTGGTCTTATACAATATTTGTCCTTTTGCCTCTGACTAATTTCGCTCAGCATAATGCCTTCCAGGTTCCTCCATGTTATGAAATGTTTCAGAGATTCGTCACTGTTCTTTATCGATGCGTAGTATTCCATTGTGTGAATATACCACAATTTATTTACCCATTCATCCGTTGATGGACACCTTGGTTGCTTCCAACTTTTTGCTATTGTAAACAGAGCTGCAATAAACATGGGTGTGCATATATCTGTTTGTATGAAGGCTCTTGTATCTCTAGGGTATATTCTGAGGAGTGGGATTTCTGGGTTGTATGGTAGTTCTATTTCTAACTGTTTAAGATAACGCCAGATAGATTTCCAAAGTGGTTGTACCATTTGACATTCCCACCAGCAGTGTATGAGAGTTCCAATCTCTCCGCAGCCTCTCCAACATTTATTATTTTGTGTTTTTTGGATTAATGCCAGCCTTGCTGGTGTGAGATGGAATCTCATCGTAGTTTTAATTTGCATTTCTCTAATGGCTAATGATCGAGAGCATTTTCTCATGTATCTGTTGGCTGCCTGAATATCTTCTTTAGTGAAATGTGTGTTCATATCCTTTGCCCACTTCTTGATTGGGTTGTTTGTCTTTTTGTGGTTGAGTTTTGACAGAATCATGTAGATTTTAGAGATCAGGCGCTGGTCGGAGATGTCATAGCTGAAAATTCTTTCCCAGTCTGTAGGTGGTCTTTTTACTCTTTTGGAGAAGTCTCTAGATGAGCATAGGTGTTTGATTTTTAGGAGCTCCCAGTTATCGGGTTTCTCTTCATCATTTTTGGTGATGTTTTGTATTCTGTTTATGCCTTGTATTAGGGCTCCTAGGGTTGTCCCAATTTTTTCTTCCATGATCTTTATCGTTTTAGTCTTTATGTTTAGGTCTTTGATCCACTTGGAGTTAGTTTTTGTGCATGGTGTGAGGTATGGGTCCTGTTTCATTTTTTTGCAAATGGATATCCAGTTATGCCAGCACCATTTGTTAAAAAGGCTATCTTTTCCCCAGTTAATTGACACTGGTCCTTTGTCAAATATCAGCTGCTCATACGTAGATGGATCTATGTCTGGGTTCTCAATTCTGTTCCATTGGTCTATGTGTCTGTTGTTGTACCAATACCAGGCTGTTTTGACTACTATGGCTGTATAATAGGTTCTGAAGTCAGGTAAGGTGAGGCCTCCCACTTTCTTCTTCTTTTTCAGTAGTGCTTTGCTTATCCGGGGCTTCTTTCCCTTCCATATGAAATTGGTGATTTGTTTCTCTATCCCCTTAAAATATGACATTGGAATTTGGATCGGAAGTGCGTTAAATGTATAGATGGCTTTTGGTAGAATAGACATTTTTACTATGTTAATTCTTCCTATCCATGAGCAGGGTATGTTTTTCCACTTAAGTATGTCCTTTTGAATTTCTTGTAGTAGAGCTTTGTAGTTTTCTTTGTATAGGTCTTTTACATCCTTGGTAAGATTTATTCCTAAGTATCTTATCTTCTTGGGGGCTACTGTGAATGGTATTGATTTGGTGATTTCCTCTTCGGTGTTCTTTTTGTTGATGTAGAGGAATCCAAGTGATTTTTGTATGTTTATTTTATAACCTGAGACTCTGCCAAACTCTTCTATTAGTTTCAGTAGTGTTCTGGAGGATTCCTTAGGGTTTTCTGTGTATATAATCATGTCATCTGCAAATAGTGATAACTTTACTTCTTCCTTGCCAATCCGGATACCTTTTATTTCTTTGTCTAGCCTAATTGCCCTGGCTAAGACTTCCAACACGATGTTGAATAAGGGCGGTGATAAAGGGCATCCTTGTCTGGTTCCCGTTCTCAAGGGAAATGCTTTCAGGTTCTCTCCATTTAGAGTGATATTGGCTGTTGGCTTTGCATAGATGCCCTTTATTATGTTGAGGAATTTTCCTTCAATTCCTATTTTGGTAAGAGTTTTTATCATGAATGGGTGTTGGACTTTGTCAAATGCCTTTTCTGCATCAATTGATAAGATCATGTGGTTTTTGTCTTTTGTTTTATTTATGTGGTGGATTACATTAATGGTTTTTCTGATATTAAACCAGCCTTGCATACCTGGTATAAATCCCACTTGATCAGGGTGAATTATTTTTTTGATGTGTTGTTGGATTCTATTGGCTAGAATTTTGTTGAGGATTTTTGCATCTATGTTCATGAGGGATATAGGTCTATAATTTTCTTTTTTTGTAATGTTTTTACCTGGTTTTGGTATCAGGGAGATGGTGGCTTCATAGAATGAGTTGGGTAGTATTCCTTCATTTTCTATGCTTTGAAATACCTTTAGTAGTAGTGGTCTTAACTCTTCTCTGAAAGTTTGGTAGAACTCTGCAGTGAAGCCGTCCGGGCCAGGGCTTTTTTTTGTTGGAAGTTTTTTGATTACCGTTTCAATCTCTTTTTTTGTTATGGGTCTATTTAGTTGTTCTACTTCTGAATGTGTTAGTTTAGGTAGGTAGTGTGTTTCCAAGAATTCATCCATTTCTTCTAGGTTTTCAAATTTGTTAGAGTACAATTATTCATAGTAATCTGAAATGATTCTTTTAATTTCATTTGGTTCTATTGTGATGTGGTCCTTCTCGTTTGTTATCCGGGTTATTTGTTTCCTTTCCTGTATTTCTTTAGTCAGTCTAGCCAATGGTTTATCAATTTTGTTAATTTTTTCAAAGAACCAGCTTTTGGCTTTGTTAATTCTTTCAATTGTTTTTCTGTTCTCTAATTCATTTAGTTCAGCTCTAATTTTTATTATTTGTTTTCTTCTGGTGCCTGATGGATTCTTTTGTTGCTCACTTTCTATTTGTTCAAGTTGTCGGGACAGTTCTCTGATTTTGGCTCTTTCTTCTTTTTGTATGTGTGCATTTATTGATATAAATTGGCCTCTGAGCACTGCTTTTGCAGTGTCCCAGAGGTTTTGATAGGAAGTATTTTCATTCTCGTTGCTTTCTATGAATTTCCTTATTCCCTCCTTGATGTCTTCTATAACCCAGTCTTTCTTCAGGAGGGTATTGTTCATTTTCCAAGTATTTGATTTCTTTTCCCTCGTTTTTCTGTTATTGATCTCTAGTTTTATTGCCTTGTGGTCTGAGAAGATGCTTTGTAATATTTCGATGTTTTGGACTCTGCAAAGGTTTGTTTTATGACCTAATATGTGGTCTATTCTAGAGAATGTTCCGTGTGCGCTAGAAAAAAAAGTATATTTTGCAGCAGTTGGGTGGAGAGTTCTGTATAAGTCAATGAGGTCAAGTTGGTTGATTGTTGTAATTAGATCTTCCGTGTCTCTGTTGAGCTTCTTACTGGATGTACTGTCCTTCTCTGAAAGTGGTGTGTTGAAGTCTCCTACTATAATTGTGGAGGTCTCTATCTCGCTTTTCAATTCTGTTAAAATTTGATTTATGTATCTTGCAGCCCTGTCATTGGGTGCGTAAATATTTAATATGGTTATGTCTTCCTGATCAATTGTCCCTTTTATCATTATATAGTGTCCTTCTTTATCCTTTGTGGTGGATTTAAGTCTAAAGTCTATTTTGTCAGAAATTAATATTGCTACTCCTGCTCTTTTTTGCTTATTGTTTGCTTGATATACTTTTTTCCATCCTTTGAGTTTTAGTTTGTTTGTGTCTCTAAGTCTAAGGTGTGTCTCTTGTAGGCAGCATATAGATGGATCGTGTTTCTTTATCCAGTCTGTGACTCTCTGTCTCTTTATTGGTGCATTTAGTCCATTTACATTCAGGGTAATTATAGATAAATAAGTTTTTAGTGCTGTCATTTTGATGCCTTTTTATGTGTGTTGTTGGCAATTTCATTTTTCCACATACTTTTTTGTGCTGAGGCGTTTTTCTTAGTAAATTGTGAGATCCTCATTTTCATAGTGCTTGACTTTATGTTAGTTGAGTCGTTACGTTTTTCTTGGTTTTTATCTTGAGTTATAGAGTTGTTATACCTTTTTGTGGTTACCTTATTATTTACCCCTATTTTTCTAAGTAAAAACCTAACTTGTATTGTTCTATATCGCCTTGTATCACTCTCCATATGACAGTTCAATGCCTCCTGTATTTAGTCCCTCTTTTTGATTATTGTGATCTTTTACCTATTGACTTCCATGATTCCCTGTTATGTGTATTTTTTTTTTTAAATTAATCTTAATTTGTTTGTTTTTGTGATTTCCCTATTTGAGTTGATATCAGGACGTTCTGTTTTGTGACCTTGTATTGTGCTGGTACCTGATATTATTGGTTCTCTGACCAAACAATATCCTTTAGTATTTCTTGTAGCTTTGGTTTGGTTTATGCAAATTCTCTAAACTTGTGTTTGTCTGTAAATATCTTAATTTCGCCTTCATATTTCAGAGAGAGTTTTGCTGGATATATGATCCTTGGCTGGCAGTTTTTCTCCTTCAGTGTTCTGTATATGTTGTCCCATTCCCTTCTTGCCTGCATGGTTTCAGCTGAGTAGTCAGAACATATTCTTACTGATTCTCCCTTGAAGGAAACCTTTCTTTTCTCCCTGGCTGCTTTTAAAATTTTCTCTTTATCTTTGGTTTTGGTGAGTTTGATGATAATGTGTCTTGGTGTTTTTCTTTTTGGATCAATCTTAAATGGGGTTTGAAGAGCATCTTGGATAGATATCCTTTCGTCTTTCATGGTGTCAGGGAAGTTTTCTGTCAGGAGTTCTTCAACTATTTTCTCTGTGTTTTCTGTCCCCCCTCCCTGTTCTGGGACTCCAATCACCCGCAGGTTATCCTTCTTGATAGAGTCCCACATAATTCTTAGGGTTTCTTCATTTTTTTAAATTCTTTTATCTGATTTTTTTTCAGCTATGTTGGTGTTGATTCCCTGGTCCTCCAGATGTCCCAGTCTGCATTCTAATTGCTCGAGTCTGCTCCTCTGACTTCCTAGTGTATTGTCTAATTCTGTAATTTTATTGTTAATCTTTTGGATTTCTACATGTTGTCTCTCTATGGATTCTTGCAACTTATTAATTTTTCCAGTATGTTCTTGAATAATCTTTTTGAGTTCTTCAACAGTTTTATCAGTGTGTTCCTTGGCTTTTTCTGCAGTTATCCTAATTTCATTTGTGATATCATTAAGCATTCTGTAAATTAGTTTTTTATATTCTGTATCTGATAATTCCAAGATTGTATCTTCATTTGGGAAAGATTTTGATTCTTTTGTTTGGGGGGTTGGAGAAGCTGTCATGGTCTGCTTCTTTAAGTGGTTTGATATGGATTGTTGTCTCCGAGCCATCACCGGGAAACTAGTTTTTCCAGAAAATCTGCTGCGTCCAGTCCAAATCCCTGCGGGACGGTTCCCCGGCTCGGACGCTGCTCTTTCTGCTCCAAGACCAGTCACTGCCTCCCGGGGACTTCTCCTACCGGCTGCGTCCCACGCCGCCCATGGAACCGGCTGGTCCCCCTCCCGGGGTTAGTTCAGGGGGGTGGAGTAGCTCTCTGTGCTTGTGCCGTACCTGACTGGTACGCTGGCTCCAGGCTTTGGAAACAATCGCTGCTTCCCCGTATTATTCGTTCTCCGTCTCTAAATCTGTGTTTGTTGTTCAGGGTTCGTAGATTGTTATGTATGTGATCGATTCACTTGTTTTTCCGTGTCTTTGTTGTAAGAGGGATCCGAGGTAGCGTCTGCCTAGTCCGCCATCTTGGCTCCGCCTCCAGGCTCTACTTTTTGAAGGGAGGAATGTTGAAGAATTCATGGGCATATTTTAAAACCACCACACAATGTTACACAGATCTGACATACCTAGCCCTTCAAATGGAACTTATGTTCAGTAACATGTTCTTACTTAAAAAAATAAAAATAATACACATTTATTAAGCATTTCATAAGCATGTTTTGAAAGTGATAAAATACCTTGGTCACAGTCATTCTTTACGTGTGGCACACTTATGGCTTTCAAAATTTTGAATTTGAATAAAGGTCGTATACAAATGAGAGCACTTGTATAGGCCATCTTGCCAGATATCAAGCTATTCCTCTCAACTGCAAGCCCACCCTTCCATACTCTGTGTGTGATGCTGGGCTGAGCTTCTGCAGCCACCTTTCTGCTGGTCAGCTCCTCCCTGGTATGTTCTCTCTAGAGGGAGATTGCAAGGCCAGAGGAGGAAAAAGGAATTGTTCCTTCTTGCTTCTTGTTCCAGCTTCCTGCTTTGCTTCTTTACTCCAGCAGCTGCATGTTCTTCCCAGAACAGCAGTTGAATCCAGAATGCTTTTTTCCCCAGCACTTGCAGACCCAGCCTCATCACAGCCCCCAAGAGACACCAGCACCAACTGGCTAGCGTCCCGGCCCTACCTTGGAAATTAGGACACCTCCTCCAAGCTCAGACTCACCAGTGGCAACTAAGCAGTGGCTCTTTCTCAGAAACCTGACTTTCAACTTCATGAGACATCTCTTCCAAGTTTCTAAGGTTAAATAATTCCAACCTCTCCTCTTTGCTCCCACTGCCCTGTATTAGCTGCTTCCTGCGTTTGCAACCTCCATATTGTTGTTGTTAGCTGCCAGCGAATTGGCCCCCAACTCACATCAACCCCATGTGCAAGAGAAGGAAACACTGGCCAGCCCTGTGCCATCCCTGTGATTGGCTACCTATCAGACCATTGTGATCCACAGGGTTTTTATTGACTAATTTTTGGAAGTAGATCACCAGGCCTTTCTTCTGAGTCTGTCTTTGTCTGGATCCTCTGCTGAAACCTGTTCAGCATCATAGCAACATACGAGGCTCTACTGACAGCTGGGTGGTGGCTGTGCATGAGGTGCCTTGACTGGGAATCAAACTCGGATCTTCCACATGGAAGGTGAGAATTCTACTACCGAGCCATTACTGGCTCATCTCTACAGTAACTTAGAGGGCTTTGTTTTTTGTTTTTGTTTTGTTTTGCCTTGTTTTTCTCTTTGCCTTTCATTTACCTCATTAACAATACTTTAAATTCTGTCTGGTAAAATAAGTGGTGTGGTTTCTCTCTCCTGCCTGGACCCTGGCTGATATAATTACCTATTACATAATTACCCAAAAGAACAAGGAGAGATGTATAATGGAAGCTGTTCTTTGGAAATTAGATAAGATCACAGGGAGTACTGGCATGCCCTCACCAGTGTGTGGGATCATTTAAGGTCATACAGCAAAAGGATTCCTCAGGAAATGGGGAAGTATCATAAGCCCAGTGCTTTCAACACGTAAACATGAACCTATTGCTGATAGGGTTTTATGGGTTTTCTAATGATCAAATCCAGGGAAATGCTGAGTACATCCAGTACTCCCCATAGAATGCCAAAGACATGAGGGGCTCTGCCTATGAAAAGAGTAGAGGAAAAAAAGACTGGGGAACAGGCTGTCCTGGTACACATAACCCTTTAGCCAGATACAGACTCTGCGGAGGCTTCACTCTATTGTCAAAATTAGGGACCTTTTATCCTGCAATCAAAAGTGAAACCCTTGTGCCCAGCCACCCTGGGTATAGCAGACATGAAAAGTAACTTGGTGTCACCTTGCTGCCTATGGCAAAAATATTAACTATATCCTCAACTAATCGCAGGGATTTTCATCAAACTAAGGCAATGCCAGAGACTTGGCTGGTGCGGTGGTTAAGCACTCAGCTGCTAACCAAAATGTTGGCAGTTCGAATCCACCAGCCGCTCCTTGTAATCCCTATGGGGCATTCTACTCTGTCCTACAAGGGTCGCTATGAGTCAAAATCAACTTGATGGCAATGAATTTTGTTCGGTTTTTGGGAAGACAATACTGTCCCAAACCAGCAGGTATCGATAAGCATTTAATAAGTTTTTTCCGGTATTCAAAAACATAAGGAGAAAGTAAGTTCAGAAGTCTGGTTTAGAAGGAAATCATTATGTGGATCCTAAAAACACCAGTGTGAGCAGAAAAAGGCTGAGAGAGGTGGGATGCAGAGGATACCATATAAAACAGACTAGTTTCGTGGTTAAACTAAAGATGCCAGAAACTGTCTGGTTATGGTTTTTAGAGAAGTACTAATAAAGACCTTTCTGGCTCTCTCTCTCTGGCTGACTGGCTCCCTATCTGTCTTACCATGGGTCCGCCTAAGCACAGCCACGTCCGTCTGGTCTGCTTTATGGGACAGTGGGGAAGGGTTAGTCTGTCTTTTGTGTTTCAACTACTAACTACTTTGTTTTTTCTGTTTCTTTTTTTATTTGTTTTTGTATTACTTAGAATGACTATGAATATGTTCTAGGGAGTTCAAAAGGCATCATTACCACAGATACAAATTACACTACCCCCAACCATCTTCGCATGAAACATGGCTGAGAGTCACACTTATGAAATCCTGAAATCAAATGTTTTTTGTTGCTGTTCTCTAACTCATGGCAACCCCATATAGATGGGTTTCCCAGTCCTGCACCATCTTCATGATTATTGTTATATTTGAGTCCACTATTGAAGCCATTGTGTCAGTCCATCTCACTGAGGATTTCCCTCACCTTTGCTGGCCCTCCACTTTACCAAACATGATGTCCTTCCCCAGCAGTCGGTCCCTCCTGATGACACATCCAAAGTAGGTGAGTAGAAGTCTTGGAGAATATTTTGTGATCCATGAGAATTTCATTGGCTAATTTTCAGAAGTAGATAGGCTTTTCTTCCTAGTCTGTCTTAGTCTGGAAGCTCCACTGAAATCTGTCCACCATAGGTGACCCTGGTGGTAAATGAAATACCAGTGGCATACCTTTCAGCGTCATAGCAACACACAAGCCACCACAGTAGGACAAACTGACAGACGGCGGAGAAATCAAATAAACAGAAGGAATTTAATGTGAGTTGGAAATACCAGAATATTAAATCAGCCATAATAGCATGTATTATGAAGTTATAAATATATACACAGTAACTTCTAGAGAAGAGCTACTATAATTTAAATTTTATGATACAAGTGCTTATTTCAAAACTGCTGAGTTGAAATTAAATTAGCTCCTCCATATGCTTAAGCAGTTTTTCTTAGTTTGGGATTAAATTTTGTTACAAGACTGAGTTAATATAAAATCTATATTAATAAATTCATTTTAATTGCATTGTTCTAACCAGGAAGGATTTTAAAGAATTGATACTATAAATTGATAATCTACAACCACTAAAACTTTGAGAAAATGTTATCAAATGTTAAAAGTTGGGTAAACCCCTTAATGTCAAGTCAGTTCGGACTCCTGGGGACCCCATGTGTTACAAAGTAGAACTGCTCCATAGGGTTCTCTTAGTTATAATATTTACAGAAGCAAATTGCCAGGTCTTTCTTCTGTAGTGCTGCTGGGTGGGTTCAAACCATTATCATTTAGGCTAGTAAAAAAAAAGATGAGCCCAAACCATTGCACCAGCCAGGGAACCTCACGAGCTAGGTAAAAGAGTCTTCAATATTAGAACTCTGAGACGTTCTCGGAGGACCCAGTTCTTTCTCCAGGCTGAAGTCCAGAATCAGAGACTGGCTTACCTCTGCCCACACCAAGGAAAGGGTGCAAAACCAGGGCAAGTTCTCAGAGGGAGAAAACATGTACAGAAATGAAGAGCATGGTCCCTAGGGCCAGACACACCGGGCTGCTGGGTTGAACTAGTAATCATTAGTTTATCTTTCTAACCTCAGTTTCCTCATCTGGAGGAAACTACCCTTCTTAAATACCAAATTGAATGGGCACTTTTCGGTCCTACTATCTCTCAGTTTCATTTGACACAGCTGACTGCTGTCTTCTTTTTTTGAAAGAATTTTCCTCAAGTTGTAGAGAAAGGAAACCACATCTTCCTCCCTTCATACTCCTTCTCTGGTTCACAGTCCTCCCCTTGAGTATCTGATAGCCACTGGACAACCTTCACCCGGAGGTGAGGTCACTGTTATAAAAGGTCACTGTTCATGCATGGCACAGCCCCCTGCCCTCTGGGACATGGTGGCAGTTCCCAGGTAAAATAGGTGCTCCTGGAACTCCTGTGCCCGTGTGCAAAGCTCACCTGTGTCCGTGTGCGAAGCTCACCTGTGTACAGCCTCTGCACAGGACAGGATGGCCCACCACTGGTTCTTTCTTTCCATCCCTTCCTCCACTTTCTCTCCCCCACCCTCTGCATGTGTTGAGACGAGTGAGGTAGGGCTGTGCCTTTGGCTTAAGGCAGAAAGTACGTGTTCTTGAGTCCTTCTGCTTCTTATCTCCTTCCACACTCAGCCACTACCAAGTCCTGTTCATTCTTTGTGTGTGTGTTAAATATATATATATACACATATATATAATAAAACACTTGCCACTTCAACATTTTTACATATACACTTCAGTGATATTAATTGTGGCCATCTGCTTCCAAGTTTTTCCATCACTATCTCAGAAGCTCAGTGTCCCCTAAGCAATGTGAGGCTTCTTCCCCCCTCCCTCTTGCCCACTCCTGGTAACCACTAATAATCTGACACTTGCCTATCCTAGATATTTCATATAAGTGGGATCATACATACAATGCCATAAAGAGAAATGAAGTCCTGATACATACTACGACATGGATGAACCTTGAAAACGTTATAGTGAATGAAATAAGTCAGTCACAAAAGGATCACCATTGCATGTTCATTCTTTCATTAAGCTAGATCTTGGATCCACGTACCTATCTCCATCCCCACAACCATCATCCTAGTCCACCATTTTCTTCCACCTGAACTACTGAAATAGCCCCCCAAGTGATTTCCCCATCCCCTCTCTTCAGTCCATTCACCACAGGGTTGTCAGTCTTCTTTTATATAACAAATATGATGTCATTTTCTATTAGAAAACATGTCTAAGCTTCACATTGCACTAAGAATGAAATCCAAAATCCTTAAAATGTTCTTCAGAGTTCAACACAATCAGGTCTCTGTCCACCTCTTGAGTCTCATTCTCAAGCCATGGACTATGTGGCATACTCCTGTTGGCCTCTTTCTGTTTCTCAAATGTACTAAGCTTTTTATTCCACCTGAAGTCCACTTCCCAACCCTCTTCATGGGGCTTCCTCTAATCTTCCTGAAGGGTCATTTCCTTAAGGAGTCTCTCTCTGACCCCAATAATAATAATAGCTAGAGGTTCTATTCTAATCACTTCCATATATTAATTCATTTAATCCTCACAACAACTCTATCCAGTGAGCACTATTAATATCCCCATTTCACAGATGAAAAAATGAGGCACCAAAAGCTTTAAGTAATTTGCCCAAGATCATACAGCTAATAAGTGGCAAAACTGGGATGTGAATCCAGGCATTCTGTCTCCAGAGTCTGTGAATTTAACAACATAGTTAATTTGCCCCCATGTCAAAGTGAGAAAAGTGACAGGCTTCCTCAGTGATTATCTTAACCAGTTATCATGGAGTTGACCTCGATTAATGGTGACCCCACATGTATCAGAGTAGAGCTGTACCCCACAGAGTTTTCAATCACTGATTTTTTGGAAGTAGGTTGCCAGGACTTTCTTCCAAGTTGACTCTGGGTAGACTTGAGCCTCCAACTTTTCAGTTAGCAGACAAGTGCATCAACTGTTTGTACTACCCAGGGACTCCATGAAGTCTTAGCATCTTTTTGTTTTCCTTCACTGTATTTGTTATAATTTGTAGTTACATACTTGCATGTTTATTTGATTAAATTTTAGCTCCCACAACTAGCCTGTAAAATTCCATAAAGACAAGGACTGTATCTATTTTGCTGTAGTTCAGTGTTTGCACATATCAGTACTCAACAAGTACATGTGGTTGTATATGTCCTTGCCCTTCCTTTCCCTGGCTTTTCCTTTATAATCTGCAAATTCTTAAAATTCATTCTCATTTCCCCCAAATCAGATGGGAATAATAATGGGCCTCTGAGTGAAGAACTGGACTAACACCCTCAACGTTTGCTATGTTTTTAGCTATGCTAGAACCTTAACCATGTTTTTTACAGATGTGTTCATTACTTGGATCAGCCTCCATAGCAGTACAGGTAAACTGCTATCTATGGGGTGAGATTGAAGAACTCCCTAACTGCAAAAATTTCGCCCATCATCTACATGAAATATAATCATTAGCAATTCTGTTCTTCCAATGCCCCATTAGAATTCAAATAGGCCCTGGAAGCTGAGAGGCCACAGTCATTACTAATTTGCCACTCAGGATTATAGCATTGATAGCCTTCTGGGACTTCAACACTGAGTAGAAGGCTCCATACCAGATGGGAGTGTTACCTGGGATTATGTCACCAGGAGTAGAGAGAGCTTAGCATAGACGGGGGAGGACCTGAAGCCAATTTTACCTTCTCCGCAGTGTTCAAGGGCTCCCAACTTGGCCTTGAGCTTTGATAGATGTTGTAAATAGCTCCGATGGCTTGGAGAAAATCTCTAATTTTTAGGTTTATCTAATGTTATATTATATCCATGTACCAAGAAAGCCACAAATTTAAAAAGTGAGAAGCTTAGTTAATCAAGGAATTGTTTTGCTTTCAAGATACCAAACTAGTTTGGCTGATTCTTCACTGATTTAATGAAAAGTGCTGGGGTAAGGTAGCTGTGATCCAATTAAACATCACTTCTTTCCACCTCTCCCCTGCTGGGGACTTTGGAAGACAACTCAATACTTGGTTTAAATTAGGGAAATGTTGATGATGGTCATCAAAAAGATTGCAAAAGAAATTCAGGATTCCCTTCCTACTTCTGAAGTTTATACCACCCCCTTTGAATGGTGCTATTCCTGCATTTTAAGACAATTATAAACTAACTTTGCATATTCTTTTTTTTATTCCAGCATTTTAAGACAATTATAAACTAACTTTGCATATTCAAACTGATTAGTTCAGGAACAAATTATTGACCTTGTTTTGACTAGATTATCATCTTCAAAGAAAAAGGAAATGATTTGTTTCAGAATAGTTTCGATTTGTTTTCAGAATACTGCCAGAGTCTTAACCCCATTCCAACAATCCTGAAAATACAAGTAGTTAAAATCTTTGAGATTTAATTTAGATGTCAAGTTACAAACAACTAAGCTGTACTAACTAATGGGTTGCTGGCTCAGTGGTTAACAGCTTGGCTGCTAACCAAAAGGTCAATAGTTTGAATCCACCAGCTGCTTCTTGGAAACCCTATGGGGCAGTTCCACTCTGTCCTGTAGGGTCACTAAGAGTCAGAATCGACTCGATGGCAACAGGTTTTTTTTTTGGTTACTGTTGTTGTGCGCCTTCAGTTTGATTTTGATTCATAGCAACCCCACGTGATACAGTAGAACTACCCCATAGGCTTTTCTAGGCTATAATTTTTACAGGAGCAGGTCGCCAGGTCTTTTCTCCCACAGAGCTGCTGGGTTCGAACTGCCAACTTTTTAATTAGCTGTGAGTGCTTACCTGTCGTGCCACCAGAGCTCACATAATGGATAAAGTAGGACAATTAGTCATCTCCAAAAATATTCTAGGAATGTTATAGGAAAAGACTCAGTATTGTAACAATTATTTTTCATATATGGGGACAAACTTTTGAAGAGTGGGAATCTGATCACCTTTCATTAACATCAAAGTTTAGTAAAAACAAGTGTAGAAAGTCAGACCTGACTTCTTGGTCCAATTCCATCACTTTTTACTGAGTGATCTTGAAATAATAATAATCACTTCTTTTTGTTGTTGCTGTATGCACTTTAGTCGATTCAGACTCATGGTAACCCCATATGTGTGTGCACTTCATAGGGTTTTCAAGACCGTGGACTTTCGGAAGCAGATTGTCAGGCCTTACTTCTTCAGGGGTGCCTCTGGGTGGGTTTGAACTGTCAACTTTTTGGTCAGTAGTCCAGTGCTTAATCATTTGCGCCACCCAGGAACTATTATCACTGCCTCTCTCTGAAGCTTAAGGGGAGAATTTTAAGTAGAGAATGGCTAACAGGCACAGTTATTTCACTATAAAGCACAATAAGTAAAATGTTCCTTATTCTAGTACCATGTGCAAAATTTCCAGGATAAAACACAAAACATTGATATCACATCAAGACCACCAGGCAAAGGTCTGAGAAGCCTTCAGAGAGCGCCAAGCATGACAATGGACCCTCAAAACCCTGCTGATCGCATTACCTTCCTGATTGGACTCAGGAGCAAAATCAGTTCCCTTAAACTATTCAGCAACACCCTCATTGCTATGCACATTAAAGAAAAATAATCAACTTATTAAAATAAAGTTTAAGTTCTTTCCTTCTGGCCCTTAGTTGCCCAATCTCCCCCTCTTCATCAAACTGCTGAGATTGTAATTATTGGTTGTATTGGCTAAGATATATTGAGTGCTTACTGTATACAGGGCCAGATACTTTGCATGGAGTATACTAAAGGGAAAGGATCATTTACATTTTCAATATATGTTACAAAGCATTACATCATAGTTGTTATGGATTAAGCTTATTGAGAGTAAAAAGGAACAAATAATGGTTCCTGATCTCATGTTTTTTTCTTAAGCATTCTTTAAATCATAATCTAGCAATCATTCTACTACTCCAGATTGAAATTAAAGGAAAAAACATGCTTAAATATGTTAAACACATAATAATTCTGGGAACTCCATATGACATTTTCACGTGGCACAAACTCCCAACAGAGTTGTAGGAGGTGAGATTCTACATTAAAATACATCAAGTAACAGAACAGCTTTGACTATTGGAAGCTCTTATGTTATAGACTGGCATGAAAATTTTGGTGATGGGCTGATCCTTGAAGTTCTCGTCCTAGAGTTCCAGAAGGTTTCTGTGAAGTTCGTTACCCTGGGAAACTTTAAGATTTCAAAACAGAACTTGTCTCATTGTTTTCCTGACAACCTTTTAACATGCTGTTTCCAAATACACAAACAAATCATTTCCCAGGTGGTAAGTGCTGAAATTGTATTTAGTGAAGAAATAAAAATGAAACAAACCTGCCAACTCAAAGCATCAGATTTTAAAAGCGTTTGATAAAGAATTTGCTATTGATTGGACTTGATTTATATACGTGTCAGTAGCCTAAAAGCTCTGTTCCATGAAGAATTCAAATGCCTACAACTGAAATCAACTGGAAGGAGCCAGAAAATTGTTCATGCTAAATAAGCAAACCCTTTTTTTCCTGAAGAGCGTCTTAAATTACACCGTGGTATCTCTGTTTTCAGATTGAAGCATGCCTTATTGTTCTTTTGCCCAGCTCTTTTCCATAGGACCCTTCCACATATTTGCCTTAATAGAGAAAAAAAACAGTTGCCAGCAAGTTGATTCTGACTCTTGGTGACCCCATGTCTGTCAGAGTACAACTGTGCTCCATAGGGTTTTCAATGGCTGATTTTTTGGAAGTAGATTGTCAGGCCTTTCTTCCAAGGAGCCTCTGGGTAGACTCAAACCTCCAACCTTTCATTTAGCAGCCAAGCACATTAATGGTTGGCACCACCCAGAAACTCCCTATTATAGGTGAACCTCTGTAATTCTGTAGATCATCGTAGTAGATTTTATTTTTGCTCCCAGATATTTGACTACCCTTCCATTGGGAGGATTATACTTCCTGCCTCATTGATGTCAGACCTGAGCGTGTGGCTTACTTTGGACCTTAAAATGTGAGTGGAAATCATGGTGCCATTCCATGTATAAGCTTTAAGAGTAACCACACATGACTGCTTGGCTTCTCTTTTCCCACTGCCACAAGCACTGCCACGAGCAGGTGGGAGCTGTTCATTGGCCTGGGTCCTGGAGTGAAGAAAGCATGGAGTAGGGTCACAAGTGACATGAGTGGAAACAAACCTGCCTCGTTGTAAGACACTGAGATTTGGGAGTTGTTTGTTAACCCAGCACTCCTTAGATTGTACTTGACTGCTAGAGTCAACAGTCTTAAACTTTTTATAGTATGTCTCTAAAAATAATTTTAAGAAGTTGGATCTCCTCTAAATTGTTTAACTTGACAGCTGAAATTTTCCATCTTACGTCTAAAGATTTGTAAAAGATACCATTTGCAACATATTTTAAATGTTGACATTTTCTTAAAATTAGTCTATCACTCTTTTACATGTACTAAATAAAGTAATATATCACACAGCTGTAATACTCATATATTTTTTAAAAATACATAAACAAGTTCCTTTAATAGATAGAAAATTTACATCATTCCTTTTTGTCCTTGAACTTATATTTCCATTTTACTTTCTCCACAAAATTGAATCCTATTGTAATATATATATATATAATTTGGACCCTGGTGGCACAGTGGTTAAGAACTCACCTGTTAGCCAGAAAAGCCTGGCAGATCAAATCTACTAGCCGCTCCTTGGAAACCCTATGGGGAAGTTCTGCTCTGTCCTATAGGGCTACTATGAGTCAGAATCAACTCGACAGCAATGGGTTTGGTTTGGTTTGGGTAATATATTTTTATGATTTTATTAGTTACCCTATCATACTTCACAGAAAAAAAGCTGTGTAATTGTAACTTGTTATTTCTTTTTTTTTCATAAGCTTCAATGAGTAAATTTTATTTTTCTGGATTGCATTATCGTTACAATTTTTTGCAGCACACAAATGATCAAAATATAAATATACTATAATGTTGATAAATGATAATTAAATATAAGAAGTAAAATGTTATTGAAATAACATATTATTAATGGGATATTTTTCAATTAGTTTATGTAAGCATTAATGAATGTTATTTATTGTTAGGGAAGAAAGTGCTCATGAGTATAGAGGCAAGCAGTAAGTAAACTTGCTCATATATATAAGTAGGTTGGCTGAAATGGAGGGAGTTTTGTTATAGCAATGTTATACAATTGATAGAACTCTTTCTGAGTTAAATCCCCAAAATCATGTTGCAATTCAACAGTCAAAAATTGTTTTAAGGACTTCCAGTTTCCAGTCCACCATTTAAAAAGCTTGGAAATCGTCACTCCCATCCTCACAACAAGAAAAAAAACTGAACAAACAGAAAAATCAATAACTCTTCTTAGATCCATCAGGGAACTGAGATCATAGGGCCAACCACCACCACGAAATTAGAAAGGTAGGCAGACACAGAGAATCACAGCTTACCAGGAGCAAAAACCACACTGGAGCCAGCAACTGGTGGGAAAATTTAAAGGGTAAATGCCTCATTGCTGGAGACTGAATGTGGACTAGCTGGAGAAATAAAATATTCTGGGGCCCAACCAGGGGAAAGCCTCACATTTTTGCGAGGTTCACCTCCTAGAGCCCCACCAGTTCTCAGGGTAGAGATCACAGAAAAATCTCCTTGCAATTTTGGCAGAAGGAGGAGAAAAGTAACCATTTTGAAATACACCCGGAAGGCTCTATTTCCTCAATAAAGGCCTTCCCTAAAGGAAAACTATTTCACTAGAACTGAAACAACATGAGGGAAGTGGAATTCCCAACTTCAGTCTCTTCTAGCCTTTGACATAGTAAGGGAAACACCCAACTGCAGCCCTTCCATCTTCCTATATTACCTAAGAGAGGGTGGAAAAGAGCTGAGAAGTACTTCTCAATGTCACAGCCCAGGGACACAGGCCTAATAAAGAATAAGACCAAATCATAGGATTGTTGTTGTTAGGTGCTGTCAAGTCGGTTCTCACTCATAGCGACCCTATGTACAACAGAACGAAACACTGCTTGTTCCTATGCCATCTTCACAATCATTGTTATGCTTGAGCCCATTGTTCTGACCACTCTGTCAATCCATCTCGTTGAGGGTCTTCCTCTTTTTCACTGACCTTCTACCTTACCAAGAATGAGGCCCTTCACCAAGGACTGCTTCCTCCCGGTAACATGTCCGAAGCACATGAGATGAAGTCTTGCCATCCTTGCTTCTAAGGAGCATCCTGGTTATACTTGTTCCAAGACAGATTTGTTTGTTCTTCTGGAAGTCCATGGTATATTCAATATTCTTCATCAACACCATAATTCAAAGGCATCAATTCTTCTTTGGTCTTCCTTATTCATTGTCCAGCTTTTGCATGCATATGAGGCAACTGAAAATACCATGGCTTGGGTCAGGTGTACTGTAGTCCTCAAAGTGACATCTTTGCCTTTTAACACTTTAAAGAGGTCTTTTGCAGCAGATTTGCCTAATGCAATATGTCCTTTGGTTTCTTGACTGCTGCTTCCATGGGTATTGACTGTGAATCCAAGTAAAATGAAATCCTTGACAACTTCAATCATTTCTCTGTTTATCATGATGTTGCTTATTGATCTAGTTGTGAGGATTTTTGTTTTCTTTAAATTGAGGTTCAATACATTCTGAAAGTTGTGATCTTTCAGCTTCATCAGTAAGTGCTTCAAGTCCTCTACACTTTCAGTAAGCAAAATTGTGTTATCTGCATATCACAGGTTGTTAATGAGGCTTCCTATAACCCTGATGCCCCAATCTTCTTTATAGTCCACCTTGTCAGACTAATTGCTCAGCATACAGACTCAATAATTATGGTAAAAGGATAAAACCTTCCTGACTTTAAACAACACAGTATCCCCTTGCTCTGTTCAAAAGACTGCTTCTTGGTCTATGTACAGGCTCCTCATGAGCACAATTAAGTGCTCTGGAATTTCTATTCTTCACAATGTTAACCATAATTTGTTATGATCCACACAGTTGAATGCCTTTGCGTAGTTAATAAAACACAGGTGAACATCTTTCTGGTATTCTCTGCTTTCAGCCAAGATCTATCTGACATCAGCAATTATGTTCCTCATTCCACATCCTATTCTGAATCCTGCTTGAATTTCTGACAGTTTCCTGTCTATGTACTGTTGCAATCATTTTTTAATTATCTTCAGCAAAATTTTATTTGCATGTGACATTAATGATATTGTTCAATAATTTCCACATTTTGTTGGATCACCTTTCTTTGGAATGGGCACAAATATGGATCTCTTCCAGTCGGTTGGCCAGGTAGCTGTCCTCCAAATTTCTTGCCATAGAATACTGAGCACCATCACATCCATGTGTTGAAACAGCTCAACTGGTATTCCGTCAATTCCTGAAGACTCGTTTTTCAACAGTGCTTTCAGCGCAGCTTGGACTTGCTTCAGTACCATCAGTTCTTGACCATATGCTGCCTCCTGAAATGGTTGAACATCAACCAATTCTTTTTGGTACAGTGACTCTGTGTATTCCTTCCATATTCTTTCAATGCTTGCTGTGTCGTTCAATAGTTTCCCCGTATAATCTTTCAACATTGCAACTGAAGTCTTGAATTTTTTGCCCAGTTCTTTCAGTTTGAGAAATGCCAAGCATGTTCTTCCCTTTTGGTTTCTAACTCCAGGTCTTTGCACATTTTATTATAATAGCTTGCTTTTTCTTCTCCAGCTGCCCTTTGAAATCTTTTGTTCTGTTCTTTTACTTCATTATTTCTACCATGTGCTTTAGCTACTCTACACTCCAAAGCAAGTTCCAGGGACTCTTCTGACATATATTTTGGTCTTTTCTTTCTTTCCTGTCTTTTTAATGACCTTTTGCTTTCTTCATGTATCCTGTCCTTGATGTCATTCCTCAATTCATCTGGTCTCTGGTCATTATAGGATTATAGATTGCTTTTCCTTCCCCACCACATCAACAGAGCTTCTAGATAATAACAGAGGATTACAACTGAAGGAACTTGAAGGCTCAGACTCTATTTAAGAAAGAGTCTGTGGGTAAACCCAAAGACAATGGGGAAAGAAAAACAAGAACATTTGAGGCAATATTAGCCTCTGACACTTACAGCTAGAGAAAACAATAAAAACAGCCTAACTCCTAGTCAGATAAACAAAAAACCTCCTAATAAGGGTCTATTCCTTTTACCCAATACATGTCCAGCTTTCAACAACAACGACAACAAAAAAATGCTAAGAGGCAAGAAATAGCCCGAACAGCCAAACCAAGCATCAAAACAAGACTCAGATATGTCAGAGATTTTAGAATTATCCAACAAGGAATTTTAAGTATTTAAAAGAAAAAAGTGGACAAAAGAAAAAGAACAGAGGGATAATACAAGCAGATAGATGGAAATACTAAGAAAAAATAAAAAGGAAATGCTAGAAATCAAGACACTGTAACAGAAATGAAGAATGCCTTTCATGGACATGGCCAAGGAAAGAATCAGTGATCTCAAAGATATGCTAATAGAAACTTCTCAAACTGAAAAGAAAAGTGAAAGAACACTGAAAAAAATGTAAGAGAGTCTTCAAGAACTCTCTCTCTCTCTGTATATATATACAAAGAACTCTTGAAACTCAACCATAAGAAAACAAGCAATCTAATTTAAAAATGCTGCTATTCATAAAGTTTTCTCTGGCTAATTCTTTTCAGAAGTAGACTATTGGGTCCCTCTAGTCTGTCTTAGTCTGGAAGCTCAGGTCAAACCTGTCCTTTATGGGTGACCCTGCTGGTATCTGAATACCGGTGGCATAGCTTCCAGTATCACAGCAATACGCAAGCCCTGACAGTATGACAAACTGACAGAAGCAGCAGTCAAGAAATCAAAAGACATGTTGCATTGGGCAAATCTGCTGCAAAGGATCTCTTTAAAGTGTTGAAGAGCAAAGATGTCACCTTAAAGATTAAGGTGCCCCTGGCTCAGGTCATGGTATTTTCAATTGCATCATATGCATGTGAAAGCTGGACGATGAATAAGGAAGACCAAAGAAGAATTGACACCTTTGAATTTGATGCTGATGAAGAATATTGAATACACCAGGGACTGCGAAAAGAATGAACAAATCTGGCCTGGAAAAAGTACAACCAGAATGCTTCTTAGAAGCAAGGATGGCGAGACTGCGTCTTACATACTTGGAACATGTTGTCAGGAGGGATCAGTCCCTGGAGAAGGACACATGCTTGGTAAAGTACAGGATTAGTGGAAAAGAAGACGACCCTCAATAAGATGGATTGACACAGTAGCTGCAACAATGAGCTCAAGCATAACAACGATTGTAAGGGTGGCGCAGGACCGGGCAGTGTTTCGTTCTGTTGTGCATAGGGTCACTATGAGTTGGAACTGACTCAATAGCACATAACAACAACAACAATTGAAAAATAAGAAAAGATCTGAACAGATTCTCATCAAAGAAGGTACACAGCGTCACCAAAGAGGACATTCAGGAGGCTAACAAATCCACAAAGAGATGCTTACGAACAATAGCCGTTAGAGAGATGCAAATCAAAACTACGAGATACTACCTCACCTCTGCAAAAATGGCACTGATCAAAAAACAGAAAACAACAAATGCTGGTGAGGTTGTAGGGAGATTGGAACTCTTATGCACTGCTGGTGGGATTGTAAAATGGTACAACCACTATGCAAAACAGTATGGCACCTCCTCAGAAAGCTAGAAGTAGAAATACCTTATGATCCAGCAATCCCACTCATAGGTATATATCCTAGAGATATAAGAGCAGTGACACGAATAGACATATGCACACCCATGTTCATTGCAGCATTATTCACAAAAGCAAAAGATGGGAACTACCTAAGTGCCTATCAACAGATGAATGGACAAATTGTGGTGTGTATATACAATGGAATACTACACAACAATAAAGAATGACGATGAGTCTGCAAAACATCTTATAACATGGATGAATCTGGAAGATATTATGTTGAGTGAAATAAGACAAACACAAAAGGACAAATATTGTATGATATCACTTTTATGAATTGTCAAAAATAAGTATACACACAGAAAGCAACTTTCTTCCATGGTTACCAGAAATGGGAAGAGGAGGGAGGGGCTATCGCTCACTAGATAGTAGACACATGTTAATTCTGGTAATGGCAAAGACAATATAGGAGAAGTCAGTACAACTTGACCAAGGTAAATAAGGACACTGAGAGGTACGTAAGAAAAAAAGACATTTACTGTAAATGCTATAACATATATAATTTAGCAACAACAGTAATAACAAGCAAAAATATGTGAGTGTTTACATAGGTAGATATGTATGCATATGGGAGTACATGCATATGCATGAGCAAGCTTCATTATCTCTTCTGATATCCATTTTGGTCTTTTCTTTTTTTCTTGTCTTTTTAATGACCTCTTGCTTTCTTCATGTCATTTCACAACTTGTCTGGTCTTTGGTTATTAGCGTTCAATGTGTCAAATCTATTCTTGAGATGGTCTCTATTTTGGGTTTATACTCAAGGTCATACTTTGGCTCTCATGGACTTATTCTAATTTTCTTCAGCTTCAACTTGAACTTGCCTGTGAGCAATTGATGGTCTGTTCTTCAGTCAGCCACTCGCCTTGTTCTGACTGATGATATTGAGCTTTTCCATAGTCCCTTTCCATAGACGTAGTCAATTTGATTCCTGTATATTCCATTAGTCAAGGTCCACGTATATAGTCACTCTTTATGTTGTTGGAAAAAGGTACTTGTAATGAAGAAGTCGTTGGTCTTGCAAAATTCTATCATGCAATCTCCAGCATCATTTCTATCACCAAAGTCATATTTTCAATTACCAATCCTTCTTGTCTCCAGCTTTTCCATTCCTATCACTGGTAATTAAAATGCATCTTGATTGCATGTTCAATCAATTTCAGACTACAGAAGTTGGTAAAAATCTTCAGTTTTTTCATCTTTGGCCTTAGTGGTTGGCATGTAAATTTGAATAAGAGTTGTATTAACTGGTCTTCCTCGTAGGTATGTGGATATTGTCCTATCACTAACAGTGTTGTACTTCAGGATAGATCTTGAAATGTTCTTTTTGACAATGAATGCAATACCATTCCTCTTCGGATTGCCATTCCCAGCATAGTAGACCATATGATTGTCTAATTCGAAATGGTCAATACCAGTCCATTGCAGTTCACTAATGTCTAGGAGATCAACGTTTATGCATTCCATTTCATTTTTGACAACTTCCAATTTTCCTAGATTCATACTTCATACATTACACTGATTATTAATGAATGTTTGCAGCTGTTTATTCTCATTTTAAGTCATGCCACATGTGCAAATGAAAGTCACAAAAGTTTGACCCCAACCACATCAAGGCCAACCACATTGAGGATATAGTTTTTCTGCAGTTGCCTTTTGAGTGCCTTCTGACCTACGGGGCTCATCTTCTGGCACCATATCAGACAATGTTCCACTGCTATTCATAAAGTTTTCACTGGCTAATTTTTTTCAGAGATAGACTGCCAGGTCTATCCATCTGTCCATCATGGGTGACCCTGCTGATATTTGAATACCAGTGGCAGAGCTTCCAGCATCACAACACCATGCAAGTTCCCACAGTGTGACAAACTGACAGATGCTTGGAAGCAAAAACACCAAATACTGGGAAAAACTGAGAATGAACACCCTCAAAATCCCAAAACCCCACCAAAAATCACAAGACACACAAAGAACAGAACTAATGACACATTCAGGTGAACACAACTAAGAGAGTGAAAGCACATCTAGAGATGGCCAGATAATGGGGAAAAAAAAAGGAAGAATCTAATACAACATTAAACATAATTAATGAACTAAGTGAAAATGCAGACAAAGAGCTAAAAGAAATGAGGAAAACAATGCACAAACAAAATGAGGATCCAAAAAAAAAAAAAAAACATATTGCAACTGAAAGGGACAATAGCTGAAATGAGAAACACAATAGAAAGACTTAACAACAGATTTAATCATGCAAAAGAAAGAATCAGTGAATTAGAGGATAAAATACTTAAAATGGCAGACACTGAAGAGCAACAAGAACAAAGGCTCAAGAAGAAAATTACAGGACAATATCTTTTATGAATATATATTCAAAACTCTCAACAAAATACTAATAAACAGAATCCAGCAGCATATTAAAAGAATCATACACCATGACCAAGTGGGATTTATTCCAGGAAAGCAGAGATGGTTCAACTTTAGAAAATCAATCAATGTAATACACCACATCAATAGAACAAAGGAAAATAACCACATGATCATCTCCATGGGTGCAGAAAAAAGCATTTGATAAAATCCAGCACCTTTCTTGATAAAAATACTGGAATAGAAGGGAAACTACTCAATATGGTTCAGGACATATGTGAAAATCCAAGAGCCAACATTATATTTAATGTAGAAAGACTGAAAGGTTTCCCCTTGAAATCAGGAAAAAGATAAGGCTTGTCTGCTCTCACCATTTTTATTCAATATTGTATTAGAAGTCCTAGCAAAAGCAATAAGACAAGAAAAAGAAATAAAAGATATCTAGATTGGAAAATAAGTAAAATTATCTCTATTTGCAAATGATATAATCCTATATATAGAAAGGAAACCCTGGAGGTATAGTGGTTAAGAGCTACAGCTGCTAACCAAAAGGACGGCAGTTCAAATCCACCAGGCGCTCCTTGGAAACCCTATGGGGCAGTTCTACTATGTCCTATAGGGTCTCTATGAGTCAAAATCAACTCAACAGCAACGGGTTTATATAGAAAATCCCAGAGTCCACAAGAAAACTTCTAGAGCTAACAGAGGAATTTAGTAAAGTTACAGAGTACAAGGTCAACAAACAAAAATAAGTTGAGTTTCTATACACTAGCAATGAGAAATCTGAAAGGAAAATTAGGGAAGCATTTCTATTTATAATAGCACAGAAGATAATAAAATATCTAGGTACAAAGCTAACCAGGGATGTGAACGACTTATACAATGAAAAGTAGAAAACAGTGCTGAAATAGGTTGAGAAGACTTAATAACAAATAAATGGAAAGATATTCCATGTTCGTGGGTTGGAAGACTTAATATTATTAAGATGTCAATACTACCCAAAGTGGTCTATAGATTCAATGCAATCCCAATCAAAATTCCATTGGCCTTTTTAACAAAAATAGAAAAATCAATCCTTGATTTTAAACAGAATGTCAAGAGGTCCTGAATAGCTAAAGCAGTGTTGAAGGAGAATAACAAAGTAGGAGGAGTCACACTTCCTGGTTTTAAAACCTACTATACAGCTACAGAAATCAAAACAGTCTGTTATTGGTATAACAACAGACACATAGGCCAATGGAATAGAATTGCAAGTCCATAAATAAATCCACACGTCTATGCTCAACTAATTTTTGACAAGGTCGCTAATGTATTTAATGAGGAAAGAAGAGCCTCTTCAATAAATGCCAACCAACCAATGCATTGCCTTTGGGTCGATTCTGACTCATAGTGACCCTATAGCACAGATTAGAACTGCGCCATAGGGTTTCCAAGTATGACTTGCACCTCAACATAAAGAAAACAAAAATCCTCACAACTGCACCAATAAGCAACACCATGATAAACAGAGAAAAGATTAAAGTCGTCAAGGATTTCATTTTACTTGGATCCACAAACTTCAACAATTTAACAACAAAAAGATAAATAACCCAATAATAAATTGAGCAAAGGATTTGAATAAACATTTCACCAGAAAGGACATTCACGAGGCCATCAAAGACACAAAAATATGCTCAGCATCAATAGCCTTCAGAGAGATGTAAATCAAAACCACAATGAGATACAATTTCACTCCCACTAGGATGGCTAAGATAAACAAAACAAAAAACAACAAATATTGGTGAAGATGTGCTGAAATTGGAACCGTTACCCATTGCTGGTGGGAATGCAAAATGGTACAGCCATTCTGGAAAAAAGTGTGGAAGTTCCTCAAAAACTGAAAAATAAAAAAAAAGCCAAAAACCAAGTAGGAGGCCTTACTTTACCTGATTTTAGAACCTATTGTACCGCCACAGTAGTCTAAACAGCCTGGTACTGGTACAACAACAGATACATGGACCAATGGGACAGAATTGAGAATCCAGACAGAAATCCATCCACATATGAGCAGCTGATATTTGACAAAGGCCCCAAAACAGTTAAATGGGGGAAAAGACAGTCTTTTTATCAAATGGTCCTGGCATAACTGGATGTCCATCTGCAAAAAAATGAAGCAAGACCCATACTTCACTCCATGCACAAAAACTAACTCAAAATGGATCAAAGACCTAAGTATAAAATCTAAAACAATAAAGATCATGGAAGAAAAAATAGGGACAATGTTAGTAGCCCTAATACATGGCATAAAGAGTGTAGAAAACATTATAAAGAATGTAGAAGAAAAACTAGATAACTGGGAGCTCCTAAAAATCAAACACGCTCATCCAAAGACTTCACCAAAAGAGTAAAAAGACTACCTATAGACTGGGAAAAAGTTTTTACCTATGACATTTCTGATCAGCGCCTGATCTCTAAAATCTACATAATACTGCAAAAACTCAACTACAAAAAGACAGATAACCCAATTAAAAAAATGGGCAAAAGATATGAATAGACACTTCACTAAAGAAGACATTCAGGTAGCTAACAGATATATGAGGAAATGTTCACTATCATTAGCCATTAGAGAAATGCAGATCAAAACTACAACGAGATTTCATCTCACTCCAACAAGGCTGGCATTAATCCAAAAAACACAAAAGAATAAATGTTGGAGAGGATGTGGAGAGATTGGAACACTCTACACTGCTGGTGGGACTGTCATATTGTATAACCACTTTGGAAATCGATTTGGCGCTTCCTTAAAAAGCTAGAAATAGAACTACCATACGATCCAGCAATCCCACTCCTTGGAATATGTCCTAGAGAAATAAGAGCCTTTACAGCAACAGATATATGCACACCCATGTTTATTGTGGCACTGTTTACAATAGCAAAAACATGGAAGCAACCAAGGGGCCCATCAATGAATGAATGGATAAATAAATAATGGTATATTCACACAATGGTATACTACGCATCGATAAAGAACAGTGAGGAATCTGTGAAACATTTCACAACATGGAGGAACCTGGAAGGCATTATGCTGAGTGAAATTAGTCAGTTGCAAAAGGACAAATATTGTATAAGACCACTATCATAAGAACTCGAGAAATAGTTTAAACTGAGAAGAAAACATTCTTTTTTGGTTACGAGAGGGTGGAGGGAGGGAGGGTGGTAGAGGGGTATTCACTAATTAGTAGATAAGAGCTACTTTAGGTGAACGGAAAGACAGCACACAGTACAGTGGAGGTCAGCACAATTGGACTAAATCAAAAGCAGTTTCCTGAATAAACTGAATGCTTCGAAGGCCAGTGTAGCAGGGGCAGGGGTCTGGGGACCATGGTTTCAGGGGACATCTAAGTCAATTGGCATAATAAAATCTATTAAGAAAACATTCTGCATCCCACTTTGAAGAGTGGCGTCTGGGGTCTTAAACACTAGCAAGCAGCCATCTAAGATGCATCAATTGGCCTCAACCCACCTGGATCAAAAGAGAATGAAGAATACCAAGGACACAAGGTGATTATGAGCCCAAGAGACAGAAAGGGCCACATGAACCAGCGACTACATCAGCCTGAGACCAGAAGAACTAGATGGTGCCCGGCTACAACTTATGACTGCCCTGACAGGGAACACAACAGAGAAACCCTGAGGGAGCAGGAGAGCAGTGGGATGCAGATCCCAAATTCTCATAAAGAGACCAGACTTAATGGTCTGACTAAGACTGGAAAGACCCTGGTGGTCGTGACCCCCAGACCTTCTGTTGGCCCGGCACAGGAACCATTCCCGAAGCCAACTCTTCAGACATGGGTTGGACTGGACAATGGGTTGGAGAGGGATGCTGGTGAGGAGTGAACTTCTTGGGTCAGGTGGACACTTGAGACCATTTTGGCATCTCCTGCCTGGAGAGGAGATGAGAGGGTGAAGGGGGTTAGAACCTGGTGAAAAGGACACAAAAAGAGAGAGTGGAGGGAGAGAGCGGACTGTCTCATTAGGGAGAGAGTAACTGGGAGTGTGTAGCAAGGTGTATATGGGTTTTTGTGTGAGAGACTGAATTGATTTATAAACCTTCACTTAAAGCACAATAAAAATTATTCAAAAAAAAAAAGCCTAAAACCAAACCCACTGCTGCTGAGTTGATTCCAGCTTGTAGCAATCTCATAGCGTTTCCAAGGCTGTAAATCTCTATAGAAGCAAACTGACACATCTTTCTCACATGGAACTGCTGGTGGTTTCAAACTGCTGACTTTTTAGTTAGCTTTGCCACCAAGGCTCCTTAGAACAACCATATGACCCAGAAATTCCACTCCTAGGTGTATACTCAAAAGACTTGAAAGCAGAGACTCAACAGACTTGTACACCAATGTTCATCGCAGCACTATTCACAATAGCCAAAAGGTAGAAACAAACGTCCATCAACAGATGAATGGATAAACAAAATGTAATACATACATACAATGGAATACTACTCACCCGGTAGGAGAAATGAAGTCTTGATACATGCTACAATATGGATGGAGCTGGAAGACATTATGCTGAATGAAATAAGTCAATCACAAAAGGACAAATACTGTATGACACTACTTATACAAAAAGACAAGAAAAGATAATGTATAGAGAACAAAGTTTATTAGTGGTTGCCGGGGGTGGGAGAGAAGGAGAAGGGGAAGGCATTAATGGTGATGGAAATAACGAATTGATTAAGGATAGGGTTGCACAAGCAATTACTGTAATTTCTGTCACCAAGTTGTACACCTGTAAAAAGTTGAATTGGCAAAAGTTGTGTGATAGATATATTTACAATGACAACCAAAAAAAACACCAAGAATAGTTGCTGAGGCTACTTATGTACAACCAAAAACCTCATGGGATTTGATTTCTTGGCTTGGAGGTGTAGGGTCATGGTTTCATTGGACAACCCAGTTAAATGGCCTAATAACATGTTTAATACCTCTATTCTACCTCCTAGTTCAATGCCTGGAGTTTTAGAAGCTTGCGAGTGGCTATTCAAGACACAACAATTGGTCTCTATTTGCCAGGAACAACAGAGGAAGAAGAGAGTCAGGAATAAGAGGAGGATTTGGAATGTGTGGCTCATTGCCTCCATAACAACTGCCTCCTTTGCCATGAGGCCAGAAGAACTGGATGGTGCCCAGCTACCATTACTGACTGTTTTGATCAAAGATTCCTGGTTGAAAGAGGAAAAATGCAGAACAGAAAGAATTTCAAATTTTCATGAACTCCTGACTTCTTAGAGCCATGAAGGTTGGATGAACTCCTGAAACAATTGCCCTGAGATAATCTTTAACTTTAAACTGAAAATATTCCCTGAAGTCTTCTTCAAATCAAACAATAGTTTAGTTTAACCAGTAAAAAAAAGATCTGCCTTAAGCATTATGAGCTTTTAAGAACTATCTATATAGGATCAAAGTGACTTCAGAAACTCAAAGGATTAGTTAGTAGTGGGCAGTGAATTTATGTTAGTGGGTGAGAAACAACTCAGTAAAGGAGAATGAGAATAGTTGCACAACTCGAAGAATATAATTAATGTCACTAAATGGTACATTTAGAAACTGTTGAATTGGGGTCTGTTTTGCTGTGTATATTCTCAACAACGTTACCAGGTGGAAACTCCAGGTTCTTACTCAACATGACTTGTATTGGCCAATAAATGAGAGACTGAGGTGAGAGAACAAAAAGGCACCTTTATTTCATTGTACAAGGAAATGGAGTCAGTCAGTTCTTATTGCTGCCAAGATTCTCACTAAGGGCAGGAGGGCAGGTTACTTTTAAAAGGGTTTTTAATTAAAGAGTTCATACTATGTCAGCAACATTCTTAATCATACTAGCAGACACAATGGGGGTAACATATAACCTCCAAGCAAAAAAAAAAAGCAGGATTCAAATGCAAAGCTGGGGCGGGTGGTGGGAAGCCCAGCAAAGGAAAAGATTTTGCAATGCAACACTATAGGGGAAGAAGCCAGGTAAAGAATACAGCACTGTGGGGGTTCTGTCTCAACAACACCAACAAAATAAATAAAACCATAACTAAAAAAAAAAACTTTATTTCTCTGAAATTTATTACATTCATTATGTTATCACATCCAGGCTCTTAGGGTCATCCTTGTCCTCTCCTCTCTTTGATTTCTACAACCTCACCAATTTCTATTTTCTACCCCAGAAAATCTTTGGAATCCACTGCTACTTTACTGGTTTAAGCCCTCAACATTTCTTGCCTTAACTATTCACTAAGATAACCACTGATCTTTCCCTACTACAGTTCCTCTTTCACACAGCCTCTGGAATTCGTTTCCTGAAAACAGATCTGATCATGTCTCTCTAATGCTTAAACGTCTCTTCTGACTTCCCATTGTTTATAGAAAATGCAAACTTGTGCCATGACACATGAGCCTTCACAACCTTGACCCCAACAACTCCAGCATCTGCTCTTTCATAGTCCTTTATCCTTTTATTGTGCTTGTCGAGGTGTTAAATAATTGTAGGTTTAGATCTGCATTAGTTTCTTACTGCTGCTATAACAGAAATACCACAAGCAGATGGCTTTAACAAAAAGAATTTTTTTTCACAGCTTGAGAAGCTTGAAGTCCAAATTTGGGGCACCAGCCCTGGTGAGGAAGGTTTGCCTCTTTGTCAGCTCTGGGAGAAGGTCCTAGTCTCTTTTCAACTTCTGTTCCTTAGTTCCTTGGCAATCTTCATGTGGTGTGTATCTGCCCCTCTGTGCTTTCTTCTCTTTTTATGTGCCTAATCTGATCTTTTCATATGTCGGTGGTGACTGGTTTAAGACACACTCTACACTGATATGGTCTCATTATTATAACAAAGAAAGTCCTATTCCCAAATGCGATTACATCCACAGGTATAGGGGTTTAGGATTTACAACAGTATTTTGGGAGGGCACAATTCAATCCATAACAATATTTTTTTCTCTTCTGCCAGCTATTAACTTCTCAAAGGAACTATGGTCCTGTAGTAGTATGTTTTGCTAAAGACTAAACTTGAAGTGGTAAGGGACAGTAAGTAGTCATTCTCTTCTCCTTCAAGGGCTGCCAGAAAATCACCTTGATTACCTACCCAGAACCACCCAGTGCCCTTGATTGCCTAGTGGAGGAAAATCACTAAGGAAGGTGGGGCTCAGAGTGAAGGTGTTGGGGATCCTTGGAAGCCATCAGGGGAGGGGGTAGGGTACGTGGTCCTATCTGCCAAGAACCACCCTTTGTGGTTCAAGTGTTAAAAGGATGAAGAGCTTCCTGACTCCTAATAATACGGATTGGCAGAGAGAGATAACGAATTGTGTTACAATAAACAGACACCAGAACCAGTTAATATACAGTGTTCCTGGGGTTTGTAGAGCCTTGGAAGATTACTGCAGATGAGCCACAAAGAACTGAATGTCGAGAGTTGTATTCCTGGGACCTCAGGTGTGGGATACCCTTAACTAAGTATGACACAGAGAGAGCGGGATTGTCCACCAGTGCAGATTGTCCTTCAAGGATTCTCAGTGGTTTGCACAGACCTGAGTCAGAAGCTGCCCTGCAGCTTCTGTCAAAATGACCAGTTGTCCACAGTGACATCATGTGGTGCAAGAAATAATGACAGTATCTGACCCATCTCCATGTTCCCCCAACTAACCTCAACTGTTTGATCACGCAAGTTCCTAGAATTCATAAAATATCAGGGTCACCCTAAAAGGAAGACACTGAACTTCCTTTTCATCTGACATGGGAGTTCCAGCTACTTTGTTACTGTCGTTTTAGAATAAAAACTAAAGGAGAGACCATAACTGTTCTCTAGAATATATAGCAATTCATAGCAGGAAAAAAATATTTGCAACTATTCAAAGAAATTAAGGGGGGTAAAAAAAAACCCTGGAAACCTCTTTATAAAGGAAATTGTATATGAAACTCTGAATCTATGTAGACCATATGCAGACAGTTGTTATGGTTGATGTAATATCTGGGAAACCGAGGCCCCTCTGACCCAGACTTCCCCTTGTGCCTGCCCCATCCTCAACCAAAGTCCCTGAGCTTCTCCACAGAACCCCAGAGCCCTCAGAACATAGTTTGAAACCCCCTCTCTTCATGATGGAAAACGCTTGAAGAACGTCAATCAGAAAATGACAACACTAGGTCACCTGTATATGGCAGAGGATGTATTTAAGGGAGTGAGAATAGGCAATGACTGGGGACAAGACAACTGGATTACAAGAATTTCATCAAAGGACAGATATGCCTTTTGACAGGTATAATGTCATGAATAATATAAGACATCAATGCACACAAAATATTCTGACTAAATCTATTTGTAAATATAAAATCTATTTGTAAATCGTTATGGAAAACAGAGGGCCTCTAATCCTAGTAAGAAAGAGCTAATCTCTGAATACCTTGGAAATGTGATTGTCATGAAAACATTCTTCAGCTGAACAGTTTTCTGTTGGAAAAGTTGTTTTACACTAGATTTTTTTCTCAAACTCAGCTTGGAAAAATTATTTTAATTACAATGTGTTTAAATTCCACCAAAAATTTAAGCCTATTGTGATTTTTTAAAAAGCCATGTAACCAAGCTAATTTTTAGGAAAAATCTAGTACAAGAAATTGTTAAGAGAAAAGTGCAGAATGCCTGCTGTGATGAGAATGAAGTGAAATTTGCAAGTGACTTTTGAGTAAAATTCTGATAGAAAACAATATTTTTAAAACAAAATGAGAAATTTAAGTATGGTATAATGAATATCATGTTTCAAGTTAGTCCTGAAGAAAAATCTGGAGAAAACAGCATTTTCAAAGGAAACATTTGGAATTTAATTCTGTTGTGTTCTCCATGCTAGTTTTGACAGAAAGTTTAGCATAAAACACATTTTTAGCTAAAATGTGCAGGATTTAAACAACAGGACTGCAATAAAGGGCACAGCCAACCCCACAAAAAGGCCTCTGGAAGTGAGATGAAATTCTCCCAAATTGCCTCAAATGGCCAGGTCTTTGTTCCTCACCCTCCCACCCCACCCCCATCAACTAGACTAGTAGTTAAATACGACTGCCCCCAGTGGTGGGACACAACCCTGGGGGAAGCAATTCCCTTCAGCCAGGTCAGTTCCTAGAAGGGGCTGAGCTGTGAACCAACTCTTTGCGGCTAGGAAAATAAGTTCCTGGGCCCTGCCTGGGGGATCTGGGCAGTGCTCAGCACGCTGGTAGCCACAGAAAAAAAGACAAGCAAGGCCACAGTAAAAGATACATTTAGGAAGACAGGTGGGACCACACAATAAAGAACATCAGGTACATCTGAGCCTAGCAACATCTCACTCAGCAAAGAACAGATGTCTTAATGAAGATTCAAGTTCTCAGAAAGGCACCAACAAAAGAGTGTTTAAAAATATTTAAGCAAGGAAAAGGGAGGGAAGCTAAATAAGGTAAGTTTATTCATTCTCACCACATGGAAACTGACAAATTCCAAACTCACATGCTGTTGGGAAATGAATGATGACTTAGGATAACCAAAGCAAGTTAAATCACAGCATCAGAAAAGACGACATGGGATTGCCCTCATGCAGCTGTGCCGTAACCTGGGTAGCAGGATGTGGAAGAGATGTTGTCCTATTTCCCCAGAGTTGGAGCCTGTGACACAAAGCTTAGGCCAAGACAGGACTTCACAGCACACAACTGGGCCAGATGCCCCCATAAAGAACAGTTGCCATTGAGTCAATTTCAATGTATGGTAACAACCCCACGTGTGTTGGAGTAGAACTGTTACCCATTAGGTTTTCAATGGCTGGTTTTTCAGAAGTAAATCACCAGGCCTTTCTTTCGAGGCACCTCTGGGGGGACTTGAACTTCCAACCTTTCAGTTAGCAGCTAAGCATGTTAACTGTTTCCATTACCCCAGGATGCCAGATGCCTCATAAAACCTATTTAAAAGTGGCTGAACTACCCCCAAAATTCATTGCCCATCCCCTTAGCCTATAAGAAATCACTGGCAGGACAAGTCAAAGAAAATTCCGTATTCATGATGAGAGTTTTTTCCTGCCTTTTTCGATGCTCCCCACTTCAAGTCCAGCAAGGAGGGGGCAAGAGAATCATTATATTGCCCACCAGAAGGGAAACTAGTATCTCATTTCTTCTCTGGGCATTGGTCTTGCTGGTCTGTCTTCTGGGTCTATTTGAAAGTGAGGCAAGAGCACTGAGGGGAGGGATGCTGGACACCCAGGACACCCAGTGTCATGGATTAAATTATGTCCCCCCAAAAATGTGTGTATTAACTTGATTAAGGCCATGATTCTCAGTGTTCTGTGGTTGTCCTCCATTTTGTGATCGTAATTTTATGTTAAAGAGGATTAGGGTGGGGTTGTAACACCCTTACCAGGTCACATCGCTGATCCAATGTAAAGGGAGTTTTCCTGGGGTGTGGTCTGCACCATCTTTTACTCTCAAGAGATAAAATGAAAGGGAAGCAAACAGAGAGTTGGGGACATCATACCACCAAGAAAGAAGCACCAGGAATGGAGCATGTCTCTTGGATCCAGGATTCCTGCACAAAGAAGCTCCTAGGCAACAGGAGGATTGACGAGAAGGACCTTCCTCCAGAGCCAACAGAGGGAGAAAGCCTTCTCCTGGAGCTGACTCCCTGAATTTGGACTTGTAGCCTACTAGACAGTGAGAGAATAAATTTCTTTGTCAAAGCTATCCATTTGTGGTATTGCTGTTATATATAGCAGCACTAGATGACTAAGACACCCAGTGAGACTGAATTTCAGATAAACAACAAACAATTGAGACAGGTTAGGTGTCATCAAGTCAGCTCCGGTTCATAGCAACCTTATATAACAGAACACAAGTGTTTACCTTCTTAAAGTAGGCAAGGTTTATGTAGTAAGAAAGAAAGACATTGTGGTACACTGGAAAGAACTCATTCTTTGGAGACCATCAGAGCTAGGTTTGAACCCTAGCTTCCCCATTACTAGTAATCTTTTAACATCTTTGAACAAAATTTTCCTCTTAGTAATCAAGATTGGGATGAACATAAAAGATGATGTACATATTTATGTAAAGTATTTGGTCCATACGTAGCAGCTATTATTATCATTATTATTACTATTATGCAATCCTCCACAGCTCATTTAGCCAAGATTAGTGATTGGCAGAAAGACAATTATTCTCATCTCCATTAAAAAGCCCACCACTTGTGGAATGAGGGGTTATCATTGCTGATGTCACATGGATCCTGGCTGAAAGCAGAGAATACCAAACAAATGTTTACCTGTGTTTTATTGACTATGCAAAAGCATTTGACTGTGTGGATCATAACAAATTATGGATAACATGGTAAAGAATGGGAATTCCAGAACACTTAATTGTGCTCCTGAGAAACCTGTACTTAGACCAAAACGCAGTTGTTTGAACAGAAAGAGGGGCTACCACGGGTTTTAAAGTCAAGAAAGGTGCGTGTCAGAGTTGTACTCTTTCACCACACTTATTCAATCTCTACGTTGAGCAAATAATCTGAGAAGCCAAACCATATGAAGTAGAATGCAGCATCAGGATTGGAGGAAGGCTCATTAGCAACCTTTGATATGCAGATGACACAACCTTGCTTGTTGAAAGCGAAGAGGACTTGAAGCACTTACTGATGAAGATCAAAGACTACAGCTTTCAGTATGCATCGCACTTCAGCATAAAGAAGACAAAATCCTCACAACTGGACCAATAGGCAACATCATGATAAACAGAGAAAATACTGAAGCTGTCAAGGATTTCATTCTACTTGGATTCACAATCAGCGCCATGGCAACAGCAATCAAGAAATCAGATGACGTATTGCATTGGGCAAATGTGCTGCAAAAGACCTCTTAAAAGTGTTAAAAAGCAAAAATGTCACTTTGAAGACTAAGGTGCACCTGACCCAAGCCATGGCATTTTCAATCGCTTCATATGCATGCAAAAGCTGGACAATGAATAAGGAAGACTGAAGAAGAACTAATTCCTCTGAACTATGGTGTTGGCGAAGAATATTGAACATACCGTGGACTGCCAGAAGAGCAAACAAATCCATCTTAGAAGAAGTACGGCCAGAATGCACTGTAGATGCAAGGATGGTGAGACTTCATCTCATGTACTTTGAACATGTTATCAGGAGGGAACAGTACCTGGAGAAGGACATCATGCTTCATAAAGTAGAGGGTCAGAGAAAAAGAGGCATACCCTCTATGAAATGAATTGACACAGAGGCTGCAACAATGAGCTCAAGCATAACAACAATGGTGAGGCTGGGGCAGGACCAGGCAGGGTTTCATTTTGTTGTACATAGCATCACTGTGAGTCAAAACTGATTTGACTGCACCTAACAACGTAAAAACAATTTTAAAGCATGACGATGACACGAATCATATAATCTTTTATGCATAAGAAGGACTTGCTTCTAGATTGTACCTGAATTTTGTCCTAGATATATGATTTTGGTAAGACTAACTCTCAGCTCAGTGACCCTGAAAATCTTCTGTCCAACAAACTGAAATATCATGTCTCTTGACACCTAGGCAGAGCTCTGTGTGTAGTGAAAGCTCACCTTTGTGTATCCTCTCATAAAGCATCACAGGACCAAGGTGCCAAGAAAGAGCCAACACAGTCATAAAAAAGTAGAGGTTCTCAACTCACCAACAACAGCCTTGTCTCTGAAGCAACATCACAGCACTCTTTGGCTCATGGTTCAGGTGAAATTGGCCAAAGAGGAAGAAACATGAAAGGAAGATTTTTCTCTTCTCTCAAACAAGAAGTGTGCAACCTAACGCCACCACTTTTTTTCTCTTCTTCCATCATCGTCATTTTTATGGACTGAATTCTGTCTCCCAAAAATATGTGTTGTAAATTCTAACTTCTACACTGTGGTTATAATCCCATTTGGGAATGGGTTGTCTTTGTTATGCTAATGAGACAGAATTAGTGTAGGGTGTGTCTTGAGTCAATTTCTTACAAAATACAAAAGACACAGCTCAAGAAAGCAGAAATGGGGGAAGAGAGATGCCAAGCCACATGAAGATCACCAAGGAGCAGAAGGTCAGTGAAACAAGAACTTTCCTCCAGAGTTGACAGAACGACTTCCCCTAGAGATGGCACCCTGAATTTGGACTTCTAGTCTCCTGTCATGGATTGAATGTGTCCACCAAAAATATATGTCAATTTGGCTAGGCCATGATTCCTAGTATTGTGTTGTTGTCCTCCATTTTGTGATTTGATGTAATTATCCTCCAT
Source organism: Loxodonta africana (assembly GCF_030014295.1). Classification (NCBI taxonomy): domain Eukaryota; kingdom Metazoa; phylum Chordata; class Mammalia; order Proboscidea; family Elephantidae; genus Loxodonta; species Loxodonta africana. Next base: position 68,302,699 of record NC_087358.1, read on the forward strand.
TTTGTGATGTGTTGTCAGGCCTAACCTCTATATCCTGATGAGGCAGGATCAGTGTGGGGTGTATCTTGAAGCAGAGAGAGGAGGGCACAACTCAAGTCACACCTTTACTTAAGTAATACCCTTAAGTCACATCCTTACTCAAATCAGACCCTTGCTTGAGTCACACTTTTTATCTTATAAGAGATAAAAGGAAGAAGCAAGCAAAGAGGTGAGAGACCTCACTACCACCAAGAAAGAAGTGCCATAAGCAGAGTGCATCCTTTGGACCTTGGTACCTGTACTAAGAACCTCCTAGACCCAGAGGAATATTGATGCCAAGATATGTGGAGATCTCCAAGTAACGCCAGGACCACAGATGTTGAAAGGATACAAGGACCTTCTCTCAGAGCCAACAGAGAGAGAAAGCCTTCCCCTAGAGCTGGTGCCCTGAATTTGGACTTCCAGCCACCTAAAATGTGACAGAATAAATTTCTGTTTGTTAAAGCCATCCACTTGTGGTATCTCTGTTATAGCGGCACTAGATAGCTAAGACAGGAGGTATCTTAGTTACCTAGTGCTGCTTTAACAGAAATACCACAAGTGGATGGGATGGCTTTAACAAAGAGAAATTTATTTCCTCATGGTAAAGTAGGCTAGAAGTCCAAATTCAGGGTGTCAGCTCCAGTGGAAGGCTTTCTTTCTCTGTGGGCTCTGGAGGGGGGAGGCCCTTCTCATCAATCTTACCCAGGTCTAGGAGCTTCTTGGCACAGGAATCCCAGGTCCAAAGGATGCGCTCTGCTCCCAGCACTGCTTTCCTGGTGGTATGAGGTCCCCCGCCGTCTCTCTGCTCACCTCTCTCTTTTACATCTCAAAAGAAATTGGCTCAAGACCCAATCCAACCCTGTAGATTGAGTCCTGCCTCATCAACACAACTGCCACTCATCTCCCCTTATTAACATCATAGAAGCAGGAACTATAACACACAGGAAAATCACATCAGACGACAAAATAGCAGACAATCATACAACACTGGGAATCATGGCCTAGCCAAATTGATGCACATATTTTTGGGGGAGACAATTCAATCCATGACACCTCCTAACTGTGAGAAAATAAATTTCTGTTTGTTAAAGAAATTCACTCATGATATTTCTGTTATAGCAGCATTAGATAACTAAGACACCTCCTAACAGTGATATAATAAATTTCTGTTTGTCAAAGCCACCCACTTGTGGTATCTCTGTTATAGCAGCACTAGATAAGTAGGACAGAATTTGGTACTTTGAAGCAGGGGCGCTCCTTAACAAATACCTATGTTGTAGAAGTGGTTTTGGAATTGGGTGATGGGTAGAGGTTGGAAGAGTTTTAAGGTGCATAACAGTAAAAGCCTAGATTGCCGTGAAGAGATTCAGTAGAATTATGGACATCAAAGGCAATTCTGATGAGGGCTCAGAAGGAAGTGAGGAGAGCTATAGAGAAAATCTCTATCATTTTGAAGAATACATATGGCATGAGAAACAGACTGTACCTAGAGATGTGAACATTAAATGTGCTTCTGGTGAGGCTTTAAAAGGAAATAATGTACATATGATTGGACAATGGAGAAAGGGTGATGCTTTTTATGCAGTGGCAAAGAATTTGGCTAAATTATGTTCAAATGTTTGGTGGAAGATAGAATTGTAAGTGGTGAACTTGGATATCTGGCCAGTGAGATTTCTAAGCAAGATGTTAAAGGGGACATGTGGTTTCTCCTTGCCACTTACAGTAGAACGTGAAAGAAAAGAGATGAACTTAAAAACGAACTCTGCAAAATGAAAACAAAACTTAAAGATTTGAAAAATTTTATTGTACAAACTAAGGACAGGTTTCCTAGAATTTTCACCAAGGATGTGGCTACACAGTAGATTAAAGAGATTAAGCTTGTGGCTGATGGATCTAATCAATGACCACAGCAGAAACCCATCAGCTTAGGCTGAAACAGGCAGAGAAAGAACAAAAAGAATGAAAGCTGTCTGCCTCTTAGAATTCTACAGGCAGGAAACTGGACAAAGGAGCTACATCTGTTGTCCTCCGAGAAAAGAAAAGGACCATTCCTGGAGCAGCTCACAGATCAGCAGAACGGTTGGAAGCAGCAACGAGAAGCAGCGCCTTCTTGGTTTCAATGGGTGGGACCACAGCCTCCTAGGTTTCAAAGAGTCAGATCATCACCAGCTCCTTCAAGGGTGGGGCTGCTGTTAAGGTGTGCCAGGGAGATGGGGCTGCTGCCCAAAGCTGAAGGGGCAGGGCTGTCATGTCCAATGGATAGAGAAATGGGGCCTGCCAGAGCTGAAAGGATGGGGTTGTCACTCAAATGGACTAGGAGAATGGGGCCACCCAAAGCCGAGGGAGAAGAATTTGTCCCATTGGGCCTGGAAGGCAGAGCTGAAGTCCGGGGTCAAGGGGCTTCCACCCAGAATCCACAGGGCATGACTAACACTGGGAGTCTGGAGGGTGGGGCCATTGCCCAGATGACTCAGAGAAGAGAGGGTTATTTGATTATTTTCAAGCCTTGAGAGCTAAGGTAAATTGTTCTGCTGGGTTTTAGGCCTGCTGGTGCCTGTTATCCCTTCTTTCTCTTCAAATTCTCCCATTTATAACAGAAATGTCTACTTTTTGCCTGTTCCATCATTGTACTTTGGAAACAGATAATTTGTAGATTAGACTTCACAGCTTCACAGATGAAGAGGAATTTTGCTTCAGGATGGAATACGCCTAAAGTCTCACCCATATTTCATTTAGATGAGTCAGAAGATGAGATTTTTAACTTGGAGTTCAACTAAGACTTTTGGGATGATGTGATAGGGTGAGTATGTTTTGCATGTGGCAAGGATATGAATTTGGGGGGCTAAAGGGTGAAGTGTTATGGGTTGAATTGTGTGCCCCAAAAATATGTGTGGTAAATCCTAACCTCTATGCCTGTGTGTTATAATCCCATTTGGGGATGAGTTGTCTTTGTTTCTTCAATGAGACAAGAATAGTGTATGGTGTGTCTTGAGTCAATCTCTTCCAAAATATAAAAGGAGTAGATTAAGGAAGCAGAGATGGGGGAAGAGAGATGCCAAGCCACATAAAGATTGCCCAGGAGCTAAAGCTCAAAGAGACAAGGCTTTTCCTCCAGAGCTGACAGAGAGAGAACGTTTCCCCTAGAGCCAGTGCACTGAATTCAGACTTCTAGCCTCCTAATCTATGAGAAAATAAATTTGTGTTTGTTAAAGCCATCCACTTGTGGTATTTCTGTCATAGCAGTACTATATAACTAAGACAATCATCATCACCACCACCATTTGTTGAAGTTTTGCCATGTATATTTGTTGTCTATTGCTGTGTACAAATTATCCTAAAATGTACCAGCTTAAAACAACTAATATGTATTATCTCACACAGCTTCCAAAGCTCAGGAATCGAGAAATAGTTCATCTAGGTACTTCTGGCTAGGGGTCTTTTATCAGGTTGCAGTCAGTCTGTTGGAGGGAAAGGGGAAGACAGGCTGCAGTAATCTGAAAGCTTACCTGGGGCCAGAAGATCTACTTCCAGACTCACTCATATGGCTGTTGGTTGGAGGCTTCAGTTACATGTGAACCACAGAGCAACACAGAAGCTAGATTCCCCCAAAGTGGACAATCCAAGAGAGACAGAGTGATCAAGACAAACACTATAGCGCCTGTCTCCAAAGTTGCATACATTCATTTCCACTTCAATCTATTCCTTTGACTTGAGTCACCAAATCTACACTAGCCCACACTCATAGAGGGAAATTTGACTCCACATCTTCAAGGCAAGACTATCAAAGAATTTGTGGGTATGTTTCTAAAACCACTGCACCATGATACAAAGACTGTTCTATGATATGCACATTTTCTTTCCTGGTGCCAAAGAAGAAATTGTTTATTCATGCATTTATTCATTCAATAAGCCTGTATTACAGCCCTTACCTCCCCCAAGGATGTGTTCTAAATGGCTGCTTTATGCAGTCCTTTTGCTGTATTTTATCCCTTATCATTTCTAGCCTTATTCTTTGCCTTATTGTACCTTTTACAGTCTTGTCCTGGAGCCTTGCAATAGCATCTTCTCTCTTCTGTCCCCGAGAATAACTCCACATTTTTGTTTCTTTCAGACCAACTTAACTCATTACAAAGTAATATTTTAAGGCTACACTTAGATATACCACCCCCACCAGTTGTTGTCAAGCTGATTCTGACTCATGGTGACCCATGTGTGTCACAGTAGAACTGTGCTCCATAGGGATTTCAATGGCTGATTTTCAGAAGTAGATCACCAGGCCTTTCTTCCAAGGTCCCTCTGGGTGAACTCAAATCTCCAACCTTTCCATTAGCAGCCAAGTGTGTAACTGCACTACTCAGAGACTGCACACTTAACATACAACATTTATAATTTAATCACTGTCTGCAGCAGAGATATAAAACAATATGAGTAAAGGAAATCGTCAACACAAGTCTGCCTCTTACATGAGAAAAGATAGCCACCTTCAGGATGTGATTCGGAAAGAAGATGAGAGAAGAAATTGCTCTCACCAAAACAGCTCCCTCTGTCTTCTCTCAGGAATTCTTGCTTAAAGAAAAGTCACGGAAGTTAGCCTTTAAAACATAAATATTTCCAACAACTCCATTTACAATAGCATCTAAGAGGATAAAATATCTACAAATAAATTTACCCAGGGATGTAAAAGACTCATACAATGGAAATTACAAAACATTGCTGAAAGAGACTGAAGAAGACCTAAATAGATGGAAAGATGATCCATGCTCATGGGTTAAAAGACAGTATAATCAAGATATCAATACTACTCAAAGCCATCTACAAATACTTTGCAATCCTGATCAAAATTCCAAAGCATTCTTTACAGAAATGGAAAAACTAATCTTTAGTTTTATATGGAAAGACAAAATACCCTGAATAGCCAAAGCAATTTTGATGAAGAAAAACAAAAATAGGAGGTCTCACACTTCCTGATTTCAAAACATTTTACACAGCTACAGTAATCAAAACAGCCTAGTACTGGTTAAATGATAGACACATAGAACAATGGAACATAATTGAAAACCCAGAAATAAATCCAAACATTGATGGTCAATTGATTTTTGACAGGCGAACCAAATGCATTCAACAGGGAAGGAATAATCCCTTCAAAAAATGCTACTGACCAAACTGGATTTCCATACACAGAAAAATGAAACAAGATCCATACCTCATATCAAACACAAAAACAAATTAAAAATGGATCAAGGACCTAAATGTTAAATCTAAAACCATAAAATTCTTACAACAAAATGTAAAAGCAAAGCTTTGGGACCTAATTTTTTTCAGTGACAGATTATCAAACACAACAACAAACGCATGAACAGCAGAAAACAAAATAGATAGCTGGGACCTCATAAAAGTTAAATACAGTATCACCTGTTAAAGCGAGAACCTGTGCAAGGCAGAAATCTGTCAGAGAAGGAAAACTCAAGTATTTTCCAATAATAGAGAGCAACAGAAAAGTGGTAAGACTACACCCTGTTAAAGCAGAAAAATTTCAAGATCTGGAAAAACAAGGTAGTTCCATCAGGTTCCAGCTCCCACAGTTTTCTCTATACTTATGCTCATCAGAAGACTTTATCAAAAGAGTAAAGAAGCAACCACAGACTGGGAAAAAATCCTCAGGAAAATGTAAATATTCCCAGAAGGTATAGAGGTGAAGCTATCAGTAGCAACAAACTCCTAACTAAAATTGTTTAGCAAGTTAGTTATACAGCCACCTACAGAGGTTCAGGAGAAATTATATACAGCATACAGACGATTCATTGAGTCAGAGGAAGTCCAGAAAGACAGAGATTAGGTTCCACAGGATTCTCAGAGGTAAGCGCTGGAGATGGAAGGAGAGCATAGGGCACTGGGTGTGGATGAGAGGAATCCACACAGGATGACTTAGTTTAGATTCTCTCAGAAGCAAAGACTGAGACAAAGACCTGAGAGCAGGTATTTATTCAGAGGTCCCCCCAGGATGCAGGAATAAGGGAGCAGAAAAGTAATGGAAAAGAAATATAAGCAGCGGGTTCAATTCTGCTGGCACAGCACCCAGCATCGCAGCAACAGACCCACACCACACTATACGACAAACTGACAGGCGGGTGGTGAGTATACTGAAGACCGTTAAGTTGTACACTTTAAATGAGTTAATTACATGGTATGTGAACTATATATCACTAAAGTATATACATATGTAGTACATATATATAGCTATTATATAGCAATTTATAATTTTTTAAAATGAAGATAACTTATTTTACTGTTCTACATTATGAATTTTCTCCATAATTTTACTGACGATGGTAATGTTGTAATAACATCAAAAAGGCAATAAATACTGGTTTGAACTGTAATCAGGTTATAAAATATACTGAGCACCTGCTGTATGCAAACCACAAAATTCATAATGTAGAACAGTAAAATAAGTCGTTCTATGGCATTAGATGAGTATTTCAATTCTCCCTACACATGGTAGATAAACAAAGTAAAAGTTAATAACACTTTCTCTTCAGTGTAGGCATTTCTTCCATTTTTTAAATCAAAGAGCACGATCAAGTTACGTAAAATTAAAATCTTAATTGCTTGGCCCTAGGCTGTGATTTTGAAAGAAGGCTCATAAACACAAGCTTGTGATCGGAATCTATGGAAATCCTGAGAGAATATCAAAGGCAAATGAGCTGCCAGAAAATGTTACCATACAGAATTAAATACTGCCTTTAAAGACTAACAAATGATTATTTATTGTTGCAGTCTCTTTGTTGAGGAAAGGCTAAAGAAAAAAATTTCAGTTCTAAGGAGTTCCTAAAATTTCAGCTTTTGTCTACTGTCTCAGAAAAAAAAAAAAAATCCCCAGTTGAGAGGCTGTACCTTGTAAGATGGGAATCTGAGGTGGAGCCATTCTCATTCTAATAATGAGATAAAAACATGCCAGGTATCTATATTCAATGAGCATCTGGATGTTATCCAAGCCCCCAGAGAAGCAGAAAATTCTGAACGGTGACAGCACAGTATTTAACTCACCAGAGCAATTTAAGATAACACGATGTGACTCAGAACTGCTGGAGGAAATTTAACAAGGGAAAGCACTTCTTTCTTAAGAAACACCTGCTGGCCAGCAAGATAGAGAACCGACCATGTCAATTTGTCAGCATGCTTAGAGAATTACCATGACTAATTCTGCAACTGTGTGCAAACAAATTCCTTTCCAGGCTTCTGGGAGCAATTTCCAAAGGCTTCAAGCCAGATACATGGCTTAATGGAAGAAGCCGTGCATGAGATAAAATGGCCAGAAATCAACCCCGGGTCTCCAGCATGGAAGGAGAGAATTCTACCACTAAGCCACCAATGTCCTAAAATAATGTTAAATATATTATAACACACCTTAGGTAAATATTAAGTAAAAAAAGTATCCATAACATAAAAGCTGGCTATGAACAAAGAGTCCCTGGTGGAGCAGGAAAAAAGTGGGGTGCAGAACTCAAATTCTAGTAAAAAGACCAGACTTAATGGTCTGACTGAGATGGGAGAGACCCTGGAAGACAAGGCCCCCAGACTCTCTCTTAGCCCAAAACTAAAACCATTCCTGAAGCCAAGTCTTCAGAAAAAGATTAGACTGGACTATAAGCCATAAAATGATACTCGTGAGGGGTATACTCCTTAGTTCAGTAGATGCATGAGACTAAATGGGCAGCTCCTGTCCAAAGGCAAGGTAGAAGGCAGAGGGGGACAGAAGCTGGCTGAATGGGCACGGGAAATACAGGGTGGAAAGGCGGAGTGTGCTGTCATATTATAGGAAGAGTCACAACTAGAGTCACACAACAATGTGTGTATAAATTTTTATATGAGAAACTAACTTGAGCTGTAAACTTTCACTTAAAACACAATTTTTTTTAAAAGCTGGCTATGCAAATGTTGTTGTTGTTGGATTCTGTCAAGTAGATTCTGTCTCATAGCAACTCCCTGTGGCAAAGTAGAACTGCCCCATAGGGTTCTCTGTTCTCTTCGCTGAATCTTCACAGAAGCAGATAACCAGGTCTTTGTCACAAGGAGCCAGCAGGGGCAAATATTGCATGATACCACTGATATAAAATATCTAGAACAGGGAAATGCATAGAGACAAAAGTGGATTAGTGGTGGGAGGGGAGGGAAACAAGGAGTTATTGCTTAAAGGGCACTGAGTTTCTGCCTGAGGTGATTAAAAAGCTTTGGAAACAGATAGTGGTGGTGGTTGCATGCCATTGTGAATGTAATTAATGTCACTAAACTGTACACCTAAAATGGTTACAGTGGCAAATTTTATGTTATACATATTTTGTCACAGTAAAATTTAAAAAAATTAAAAGCTGGCTATGCCTTTCTACCAGCTGAGTGAGCACTATCCCCAGGTGATTTTGTTACCAGTCACCAAAGGGTCCTTGTCTTTTCCCGAGTAAGAATACACACAAAAGACAAACTTTATCTTCAGCAAGTTGTATTTTGCTTGAGTCAAGCAAAAGGAGTCAGCGGGGATCTAAGCCTCTCCAAAAGGCTGTCTCAAAAAGGGAAGCAAGGCTAGGGCTTATATGGGTTCATTGGAGATAATAGAGTAATGAATATTTAGTGGCCTACTTTCAAGGGGCGGGTACTTCTCAGAATGGCGGTGCATGTTAACTAGGTTGTGAGTGCATCTGGAATCCAAGATAGAGCCCACTGATACTCAAGATGGAGTCCTCTCAGTAGCCCTTGGCATCTCTTATTATGGGATATAGCACAAGCACACTGATCTTTGGCACTACATTGCCATCTTCAGAGGGCTAAGGAAGGTTAAACAGTGGTCACACTTTGTTCTTCTGCACATGCGGGAGCCTGTAAAGGGGCAAGGGACTAGAAAAACACTAAGAAGGAGATAGTAATTCAGGGGTTGTTTCAGCCTTATCTCATGTTGACATGGTGTGGTTCCTGTTTACCCAACTTCTAGATGGTAATCTTTTAACAGCTCTTTTGTTCTGCCAGCACAGTTAACCCTGTCTGTCCCGGTTTCCCAAATGCCCTCATGTTGGCACTTTGTTCACATTCCCTCCATCTTAGACTGGAAGCAAAATATGCAGCATCCTGTCTGTTACTATGTGTTAGCTGGTTACCTGAGACGCAAAAATATGTTGTCGTCATTGGGTGCCATCGAATGGATTCTGACCCAAAGCAACCCCAGGTGAGGGTGTAAAACCCAGGGGTTTTCTTGGCCGTAATCTTTATGAGAGCAGATCACCAGGTCTTTCTCCCTCAGAGCTGTTGTGTGAATTCAAACCTCTGACCTTCTGGTTAGCAGCCAAGTGCTTAACTGTTGAGCTGCCGCATCTCCTTGCAAAAATATATAGAAGAAAAAATAACAACAACAAACCAACCAACCACTAGATAGTCTCTTCATAATGTCATATTTGCAATTTTACCAAAACAGGGATTTTGCTAAAAAGGAACATTTGAGAGTATTAATATGGATTTATTGAAGTACTTTATTACACACCTCGCAAACCTTATGAAGATCTATAGTCCATACAGGGTCATTGAACAACTCTAATTAGCTCCCCTCTGAAAGTCAACAACAAAACTGAGGCACTCACACTCATAAAATAAACAGAAAAGATTTCGCTGGGGTCTAAACTAAGCAGTCATTGGTTTCAGCCTCCCATAATGAGCTCCATGGACTCTTGCAGCCCCCAATGTCCTTCATTAGCAAGCATGAATAGTGCCCTGAGTAAGGGCTTTGAGAGTGGGGCCTATTTAACTGTCTGCCAGCACCATCCCTGCCTGGGCAGCAATTTAGCAAATGCTTCCCTCAGGACCCCCTGCTACATGTTCACCTCCAGTGGCTTTGTTTCTGGTGAGGGATCACAGCAACAAAGAGTGTTAAATGTGAAATTATTAGGGATTCTTCTTCTGATAACTTCAAAATTACTTGGCCTAAACATTTCTAAGAATGAACTCAGAGCAGAACTCAAACTGTTCACTAATTCTCCAAAGACGGGCTCTTCTTTGAACAAGTCTGAGAGGAAGGAAAAAAGAAAGGACTAAACAATTTAAGCCTCTAAATGCCTGAGCCACTTCCCATCTGTCAGTTTGTTGTACTGTAGTGGCTTGCATGTTGCTATGATGCTGGAAGCTTTGCCACCAGTATTTCAAATACCAATAGGGTTACCTATGGTAGACAGGTTTCAGCTGAGCTTCCAGACTAAGGCATACTAGGGCCTGGTGATCTACTTCTGAAAGTCAGAAGGACTATGGATCACATCACAATATTGTCCAATATAGCGCTAGAAGATGAGCCCTCTAAGTTGGAAAAAAAAAAAAAAAGTTGGAAGGCACTCAAAATACACAGTGGCTGCAATGTTGCTGGGTGGAAACCCCAGATTTTGCTCAGCTCAACTTGTCTCAGCCAACATGGCGCCTAAGCCAGCTTCTGCTGATTTCCTCTAGTTTAGAGGCAGCAGTTAAGGAGAGGAGAACCAAGATTTTAATGTAAAGCTACAGGCTGTGTCAAACAAAGGAACCAGAATTCTTATGTAAAGCTACCAGGCATGCCAAACAAGCTGCTTGAGGCAGTGGAATTTTTCCCAGCCTGGGAACCTCTGTCTTAGCAACAATGAGCTGGAGCATACCAACCATCGTGAAGATGGTGCAGAATCAGGCAGTGTTTTGTTCTGTTGTAAGGAGCCCTGGTGGTGCAATGCTTAAGCACTTGGCTGCTAACCAAAAGGTCAGCAATTGAAACCAACTAGCCATCCCATGGGATAAAGAAGTGGCAGTCACCTTCCTTAAAGATTTCAGCCCTGGAAGCGCTATGAGCACTTCCGCTCTGTCCTACAGAGTCCCTATGAGTGAGAATTGACTCGAAAGCAATAGTTTGTTTTTTTTTTTTGTAAACACAGGGTTGCCATGAAGAATACACTTAGCATTTCTCAAGCTGAAACGACTGGAGAAGAAATTCAAGCCTCGAGTTGCAATATCAAAGGATTCTATGGGCAAAAAATTTAATGACACGGGAAGCATCAAAAGAAGATGGAAGGAATACAGAGTTACTGTACCAAAAAGTAAGAGCTGACATTTGGCCATTTCAGGAAGTAGCATATGGTCAAAAACTGATGATACTGAAGGAAAAAGTCCAAGCTGCACTGAAGGCATTGGCAAAAACAAGGCTCCAGGAATTGACGGAATGCAAACTGAGATGTCTCAACACATGGATGCAACGCTGGCAGTGCCCGCTGCTCTATGCCAAAAAGTTTGGAAAACAGCTACCTGGCCAACCATCTGGAAGAGGTCCATATCTGTGCCCATTCCAAAGAAAGGTGATCCAATTGAATGCAGAAATTTTTGAACAGTATCATTAATATCACATGCAAGTAAAATTTTGCTGAAGATCATTCAAAAACAGTTGCAGCTTTACATTGACAGGGAGCTGCCAGAAATTCGAGCCAGATCCAGAAGAGGATGTGAAATGAGGGATATCATTGCTGATGTCAGACGGATCTTGGCTGACAGCAGAGAATATCAGAAAGATGTTTACCTGTGTTTTATTGACTATGCAAATGCATTTGACTCTGTGGATCATAACAAATGATGAATAACGTTTCAAAGAATGGAAATTCCAGAACACTTAATTGTGCACATTTGGAACCTGTACATAGACCAAGAGTCAGTCTCAGTCTTCTGAACAAAACAAGGGGATACTGCATGGTTTAAAATGAGGAAAGATATGCATCAAGGTTGTATCCTTTCACCACACTTATTCAATCTGTATGCTGAGCAAATAATCTGAGAAGCATCAGGATTGCAGGAAGGCTCATTAACAACCTGTGATATGCAGATGACACAACTTTGCTTGCTGAAAGCGAAGAGGATTTGAAGCACTTACTGATGAAGATCAAAGACCACAGCCTTCAGAATAAACTGCACCTCAACATAAAGAAAACAAAGTCCTCACAAGTGGATCGCAACATCACGATAAACAGAGAAAATACTGAAGTTGTCAAGGATTTCATTTTACTTGGATCCACAAACAATGCCCACGGAAGCAGAAGTCAAGAAACCAAACGACATATTGCATTGGGCAATCTGCTGCAAAAGACCTCTTTAAAGTGTTGAAAAGCAAAGATGTCACCTCATATGCATGCTAAAGCTGGACAGTGAGTAAGGAAGACAGAAGAATTGATTCCTTTGAGTTACAGTGTTGATGAAGAAAAAACAAATCTATTTTAGAAGAAGTACAGCCAGAATGCTGCTTAGAAGCAAGGATAAGGAGACTTTGTCTCAAGTGCTTTGGAAATGTTATCAGAAGGGACCAGTCCCTGGAGAAGGACATCATACTTAGTAAAGTAGATGGTCAGCAAAAAAAGGGAAGACCCTCAGCAAGATGGATTGACACAGTGGCTGCAACAATGGGCTCAAACATAGCAATGATTGTGAGGATGGCACAGGACCGGGCAGTGTTTCGTTCTGTTGTACACAGGGTTGCTATGAGTCGAGGGCACCCAGCAACAACAGCCACGATCAGAGGTGACTCCATGGCAACTAACAACAACCTTTATATCAAACCTGCGAGGTAAACATTATTATGCACCCGAGGGCATTCTCAGATGAGGAAAATGAGTCTCCAAAGTCAAGTGGTTTGCCTATGGCCCCACAGTGAATGTCTGGGAGAGCAAGATAGTCCACCTTTAAAGCGTTGTTCTCAGCTCATTCAGGACCACAGACTTCTCTGAGAATGTGTGACAAAGGCAAAGGCTCGTACATTTTACAAACCCCTTGAAGCCTAGCCCAGACCCGGTAGGAACCTAAACCTCAGAACATTGTTCTTTCCGCAGAGCCACACTGCTTCCCACAGGCTGGAGAGTAGGAAAAGGGGACACCAGTATTAGAGCACAGCTTTCTTCTACCATGCCCAAACCTTTTCACCTATCTTCCATGTTATTTCATTAATTCTTTTTGAATCCTTTCCTACCAACCAGCAGGATTTTGATCAGCAGCTAGCTCCTAGGGGGCAAAATTAAAATGATTCCACACATTCCTACATTGTCTTCCAGTTTCTCTGGATTCTCCATGTGAGGAGACTGGTCTCCATCTCACTAGAACAATACACTCTTAGGAAACAAGAGCTGTAAACAAATACACACTGTGTTCCTCTGAGTCACTTCCTGAGGGACAAGGAGCAGCCCACCAGTCAGTGGCCCGAGAACTGGCTTTCTTGAGTCTGATTTGTCCTCAATATGAAACACTGAAAGAACATTTTGTTTTCTGTTATCCCCTCCTGGTTTAAAATAACTATCCTCAGAGCTAAAAAAAAATCCCTTAGCATTTTGTTTCAAGCTCAAAAATTAATTTTCACAACAGAACAAATCACTCCACTAAAAGACTATTGTTAATAGAAGGGACTGTGTGTTCTAAAGTCCATCATGGGCTGAACTGTTCCTTTTTGGAAGGAGTTACAGATGAGTTTATCCTCCGTAGATTAAAGCAAAGGTGGTTTAAAATGCATTAGCTACCTGAAGTGTGAAATTAGGGTACTGTAACTCCCCCCCCCCTTTTTTTTTTGTTTTGTTTTGTTTGCATCTCTTTTTAAAAAATTTTATTCTGGTAAAATACATATAATACAAAATTTGCCATTATAACCACTTTTAAGGGTAAATTCAGCAGCATTAATTACATCAACCATCTTGTACAACTATCACCACTATCTATTTCCAAAACTTTTTGCGGGGGGAGGTTTACTCATTGAGCAGTATTCCCCATTTGCCCTCTCCCCATCCCTCTAATCTATTGTCTTTATGCACATACCTCTTCTAGATATTTCATACAAGTGAAATCATACAATATTTGTCCTTTCGTGTCTGACTTAGCTCACTCTGCATAATGTTTTCAGGGTTCATTCATGTCATAGCATGTACCAGAACTTCACTGCTCTTTACAGCTGAATAATATTTCATTGTGTGTATTTATCACATTTTGTTAATTCATTCATCTGTTGATGGACACTTGGGTTGTTGCCACCTTTTGGCTATTGTAAATAATGCGGCAGTGAACACTGGTATGAAGGTATCTGTTTGAGTTCCTGTTTTTAATTCTTTTTGGTATATACTTAGGAGTAGGATAGCTGGGTCATATGGTAGTTCTATGTTTAAATTTTTGAGGGCATGCCAAACTGGTTGCCACAGTGGCTGCACCATTTTACATTGCCACCAGCAAAGGACAAGTGTTCCACACATCCTCACCAACATTTATTTTCCCTTTTTGTGATTAAACCACCCTGCTGGATGTGAGATGATATCTCATTGTTGTTTTGATTTGCATTTCCTTAATGACTAACAATGTTGAGTGTCTTGTCATGTGCTTGTTGACAATTTGTACATTTTTTTGGACAAATGTCTATTCAAGTCTTACGTAGGGGAGATAATGGTGTGAGCCCTGCTGACCAGGGCCCTGAGTAATCTCTTCCTTTCCACGGGCCACCAGGGTATCTGCCTGCTTGGCACCCCTCTCCAGAACCACCACCTCTCACTCATTTTTTAGAGCTCCTCCCCATTTAAGACTAAAATCAGGCTAAGTGATGGGATAGAAGTAAATGTACTAAAACATGGAGAGATGCACCAGGTATATTTTTAAGTTGAAAGTGGGCTACAACATTGTAGATAGGGCCACGTGCTTCATGCACGATCACCTATGACAAGTATGCACACGCTGCATGCAAACATTCAGCCACTGTAGTTTTTTAAAAGGCAGAGAAAAATGTCAGTAATGACAATAAAAGCAGTCATCTTTATAGTCATGAATTGAATTGTGTCCCCTTAAAATACGTGTCAACTTGGTTAGGCCATGATTCCCCGTATTTTGAGGTTGTCTTCCATTTTGTGATTTTCCTATGTGTTATAAATCATAATGTCTGCCTGAATTAAAGAGGATTAGGGTAGGATGTAACACACCCTTGGTCAGGTCACAGTCTCTGACCCAATATAAAGGGTGTTTCCCTGGGGTGTGGCCTGCACCACCTTTAATCTTACAAGAGATAAAAGGAAAAGAAAACAAGCAGAGAGTGGAGAACCTCATACCATCAAGACAGCAGTGCCATCTGGGATCTTAAACACTAGCAAGCGGCCATCTAAGATGCATCAATTGGTCTCAACCCACCTGGAGCAAATGAGAATGAAGAACACCAAGGAAACAAGGTAATTATGAACCCAAGAGACAGGTCCACATAAACCAGAGACTACATCAGCCTGAGACCAGAAGAACTAGATGGTGACCGGCTACAACCAATGACTGCCCTGACAGGGAACACAACAAAGAACACCTGAGGGAGCAGGAGAGCAGTGGGATAAAGACTCCAAATTCTCATAAAAAGATCAGACTTAATGGTCTGCCTGAGACTAGAAGGACGCTGGTGGTCATGGTCCCAAGACCTTCTGTTAGCCCAAGACAAGGACCATCCCCAAAACAAACTCTTCAGACAGGGATTGGACTGCAGAATGGGATAGAAAATGATGCCGGTGAAGAATCAGCTTCTTGGATCAAGTAGACACATGAGACTATATTGGCATCTCCTATCTGGAGGGGAGATGAGAGGGCAGAGGGCGTCAGAAACTGGCTGAGTGGACACAAAAAGAGAGCTTGGAGGGAAGGAGTGTGCTGTCTCATTAGGGGGAGAGTAATTAGAAGTATATAGTAAGGTGTATATAAATTTTTGTATGAGAGACTGACTTGATTTGTAAACTTTCACTTAAAGCACAATAAAAATTAAAAAAAAAAAGAAAGCAGCACCAGGAGCAGGGCAGGTCCTTTGAAACCAGGGTTCCTGCAAGGAGAAGCTCCTAGTGAGGGGAAGATTGATGAGAAGGACCTTCCTCCAGAGCTGACAGAAAGACAAGGCCTTCCCCTGGAACTGATGCCGTAAATTCAGACTTTTGACCTACTGGACTGTGAGAGAATAAACTTCTCTTTTGTTAAAGCCATCCACTTGTATTTCTGATACAGCAGCACTGGATGACTAAGACATCTATGTAGCAAGATGAGAAAAGGCCAGCAGTTCAAATCCACCAGTCACTCCTTGGAAACTCTATGGGGCAGTTCTACTCTGTCCTATAGGATCGCTGTGAGTCAGAACCGACTTGATGGTACCTATCGACAACATGTAGCAAGATGACAAGCAATCTTCCTTTTCTTCTAGGACTGACCTGTGTTTTCTAAACTTTCTATGAAGAGTTATATTTTGGAGTGCATTTTTAAAGGAAGGAAGATTCCAATCAATAAAAAGAACCCTCCTTGCTATCCCTAAAAATAGTATTTCCTTTTTTCCACTGTGATGGGAAACAGTGTTAACAGAAAACATTACAAATGTATTTGCTGCTTTGAATCCTAATTTTTCTTTTCTGGATGTTTCTTAGAAACTTAAACCTTTCCTGCCCTTCTCTTTGATTCCTGTAGGGGGAGCTCCTCCAGGCTGTCCCCTCCTTGGGTCCCATGTACTCCTCTAGACCAGGCAAGGGGCCCCCTACTAGAAGGGTCTGGAATCCAAGGCTATAAATAACAGGTCTTATCATGCCCTTGAAGAGGATCCCACCCCGTCAAATGAGCGATTGACATATCAGATGTCAGAGAAGGCTAACAGGGTCCTACACACATACCCTACTCCACCTCAGCCCCCTTTTTTAAAGCCACAGGGAAGATTCCACCTCAAGTCAGTTTCCCCTGTCACCGTGAGAGAAACACATTTTCAGGGATCCTCCATGTGTTTTCCATGTGAGCTTGTTCTTATAACCCCAAAGAAAGAGAACATGGTGTCTGTTAAGGCTAAACTTTAAACAAGCCAGTGTTAGTCTACAGGAAAAAAAGGGGGAGGACAAGAGAAAGGGGAATGAACACTGTTTGAAAACATTTATTTTAAGACTTCAGAAGGCTATTTTATCTGAAGAGGAGAACTGCCCTGTGTCTGAGGCAGACTTCTGGGTGCCGCCAGACCTCATATTTCAAATGAAGTCCCCTGCAGCTTCGGGAAGACACAGACTAATTAAAGCTCTGAAAAAAACCAATCAGACCATGCCAGGACTAAACAATGTTGCAAGAAGAAACCTGGGAGGGATTAATCTCTCTAACAGAAAAAGGGAATAAGTCCTTGGCAAGGCAACACTTCAGTGAAAAAAGAAAATTATTCAAAAGGCCAAAGGAAATCATGGAATTCCAACCAGGGAGGAAGAAGACATTGGTTCTAGAGAGAGCCTGGTTGAGACTGCTGCTTACTAAAAACCAAAACCCAAACCCGTTGCTGTCAAGTTGAATCCGATTAATACTGACCCTATAGGACAGAGTACGACTGCCCTGTAGGGTTTCCAAGGAGCAACTCGGGCATTCCAACTGTTGATCTTTCGGTTAACAGCCAAGCTCTTAATCACTGCACCATGAGGGCTCGAAAGCTCTGGAACAATCAGAGATGGCATAATGTAAGCCCTTGTCCTTGAAGATACCAGGTGCCCTGGCAATAGGATCTCTTCCAGGGAAAGAGGCATGGAGCAATTATAGGTCCATCATCCCTAATCCTAACCATTTGGGGCCAAATATGTTGTAGAATTATGAATTTTTTGGATTTTAGTAAAGAAATGTGGTACATTACCAAGAACATGATATAACATCCTCAGTGGGGTCTCGGGCAACACCCCGTTAATCTTTCTTAAGCAAAGCATAGGAAGATGCACACTAAGTGGGGTAAATAAAGGATATAAGTAGATTCACATCAGTTCTAATTTTGGGTGTCTTTTGTTGTTGTTACTTGTTTTCTTCTATTTTTACTGTTTTATTGAGATAAAATATGTATAACAAAAAATATTTTTTACAGGTACAGTTCAGTGACATTGGTAACATTGATCATATTGTACGACAATCACCACTATCCATTTCCAAATGATTCCACCACCTTTAACAGAAACTCAGTACTCCCTAAACTAAGACTCCCCTTTCCCACCTCCCTCCCACTCCTGATAACCACTAATAAACTTTGGTCTCTCTATACATCTGCCTGTTTCATCTAAGTGGGATCATACAATGTTTTTCCTTTTGTGACTGCTAGTCATATTTTGATGCCAGATGAGTTATGGGGGAAAAAACCAATTTCATGACTTTTTGGATTTCAGAAATCTGAATAAGAGATTATGAACCTGTGTTTGTTTATACAGGTAGTGTCCAACTGACAATGTATTCAAGTTATGAGGAACTACACTTATGACCATCCATTTGTTTTTTTTATTTTACATCTTATCATGAGTGCTATGTACTACATACATTGCAGTACATAATTTGCTAATGTGATCACATCTGTAATTTTATATGTAATCTTTCCAACTCCCAAAGACAAATAAAAACCAGATTTATAAAGATATTGATGATAAAAGGCAACAAAAATGAAAACTAAAAAAAAAAAGAGGTATTGGACTTATGTCAGAACTGACTTACAACAGAGTTATTGGAAGGGAACCCCATCATAAGTTAAGGACCACCTCTATGTCTGTCTTTCCTGCCGGAGACTGAATTCTTAAGGCTAAGGACTATGCCTTATTCATCTTCCCCAGTGGCTGGCATATAACTGGTGTTCAGCAAGTGTGTTGAATTTAGTTAATTAATTCCCAGGCTCTGAGCCGATCCCTGATTTCCTCGTGACAGTCCCCTAGAGCACTGGGCACCCAGGGAAGGCCAAACAGCAAGAGCAGGGGTGCTCTCCCCAAAACATTCTGAGCCTCTTGAATTGAAGGGGTTAAAAACAAGGTAAATTTTAAACCAAGATAAAGCTTATCTTGCCCCGATCTCAAATGCTTCCACTATTTAAGATGGCCAAAGATTATGAAGTCCAAGAATCCAATTTTTGTGATTTTTTTTTGCTTGGGGATTTGGTAGCCTTGTTCTGGAAAACACTGCTAAATTGCTAAATTGTCTTATTTGGGAAAACCAAAACCAAACCTACTGCCATTGAGTCAATTCCGATTCATAGCAACTAATTAATGCTCTGAACTTACTGAACTGGAGGCAACCAAACCAACTGCTCGTGGGGACCCCATGTGTGTCAGAACAGAACAGTGCTCCATACGATTTTCAATTGCTGATTTTTCAGCAGTAGATTGCCAGGACTTTCTTAGGAGATGCTTCAAGGAGCCTTTGGGTGGACTCAAACCTCCAGCCTTTTGGTTAGCAGCCAAGGATGTTAATGTACCACAGACTGGAGGCAAAGGTAATACTCAAAGCACAGTAGGAGCAGCTGTTCACATCACATACCCAAGGCAGACACTACTTCGATGCACATTTCTCCACTCCACCAGGCTGCAATGCAGTGGCCATCCAAGCTGCCGAGTCTACCTCTCCACACCCCCCACTACCACCACCACCACCTCTGCCACGGAGAAGCCACAAGCACAGCCCAGCCTTCCTTTGTCTTGGTGAGAGTCACCGCCGCTCCACTGGGAAATAGATGTGTCAAGCTGTTCTGCAGGTCCCAGCTCCTTCAGCAGATGGGACAAGGTCATCCTACTGTCTTTGTAGCATAAAAGGCAGGGTAATTAATCTCATCTCTCACTCCATGAGGAATAGACTTCAAGTTTTAAGGGAAAGAGGAAAACTTATGTTTAAACACCCAAAGCAACAAGGACACCAGAGAAAAAGGCCACAAATAGAGCATCAGCTTTCAAACTTCCAGAACAATTGGGTATTTGTATTTTCTATCACCGAGGGCAGGTCCTTCAACACATAGGAGTTGCTGGGTTTAGAAAACTCAATATAAAGAAGTTAAAATCTAGAGAACAAATAAATTAGTCCTCTAATGACAATGAAAAATAAAAGAAAGTCACTTCAAGTTTGCTTTAAATGGTAGAATGACTCAAGTGTATTTTTTGGCCTAACTCTTTTAAAAAGCTATTTATAGTTTAGGTAACACATAGCCCCACTGAAAAAAAAAAAAAAAAATCCAAGCAATGAAGTAGAGTGTATAAGGAAAAGTAAGTCTCAGCTCCCACTTTTGTCCCAAAAGCCCCCGTGCCCCTTCCCAAAAGCAACAACTGTGGCCAGATGTTAGATTCTTTCAGAAATCCTCTATGTATGTGAGTATACCCAGAAACCCCAGTGCCGTCGAGTCAATTCCAACTCCTAGCGACCCTATAGGACAGAGTAGAACTGCCCCATAGAGTTTCCAAGGAGCACCTGCTGGATTTGAACTGCCGGCCCTTTGGTTAGCAGCCATAGCACTTTACCACTACACCACCAGGGTTTCCACGTGAGTATACATCACCTTTTAAATATAAACCGTATCATGCTGTACACATCTTTCTACATCTTGCTCCCTCCCAACAAGTGCATTTAAATTTTTAGTTAGGAAATACTCTCCTACCCTCACAATCAGTTACAAGTCCAGGCTTCTCTGCCTCTTCTGGACACAGTGCCCCCACTCTAGTCAACTGGGGGAGGGATGGGGGCTGGAATCTAGACTATCACCCACAGCTCAGGCAGCAGCAAAACAAAGGTGCTGGAAATTCAGTCCAGAGGATTGGTAAAAAGTATCCAAAAAGACAAAAGTCAGCAGACAATCGCACCTGGGGGGTAAAGCATGGTACCGGGCTCAGGGTAAGGCACCCTCTGCACTCCAGGTGCCCAGGCAGAAAACTGGCAGAGCAGCGGACTTTCAGTGGGTTGTGGGGCCCAGGAGTCAGGAAAAGGTTCTGAGGAAGGTCTGACAGAGTAAGACAGAGAGAGGCCCGGTCCCGGAGGACATGGACTCAGCCCAGGGAGGACACAGGAAGCAGTCTCCAAGCAAGCACCCTGGGACAGAGGGCCCCAAAGCAAGCAAAGGCCTGGGTGTTAGGAGTGTGTCCCAAAGTTAAATGGGGAATTGATGCTGAATCCTTCTGAATATTGTTGTTGTGGTTGTGTGTGGATTCTGAACTTATAGCAACCCTACAGGACAGGATAGAAGTGCCCCATGAAGTTTCCAAGGCTGTAATCTTTATGGAAGCAGGCTGCCACATCTTTCTCTCATGGAGCTGCTGCTGGGTTCAAATCTCCAACCTTTCAGTTAGCAGCCAAGTACTAGCCACCATACCCCCAGGCCTCCTTGTATGTGGCTAATAACCAAACCAAATCAAACCCGTTGCTGTAGGGTGGATTCCGACTAATAGCAACCCTGTACAACAGAGTAGAACTGCCCCATAGAGTTTCCAGGGAGTACCTGGTGGATTCGAACTGCTGACCTTCTGGTTAGCAGCCACAGCTCTTAACCACCACACCACCAGGGCTTCCTTGTATCTCGCTAACCAAAAAAACCAAACCCACTGCCATCGAGTCGATTCAGTTTATCTGGCTAGACCTTTTAAAATTGGTCCCAAAGTGCAGGGGGTCTGTCGACTGGCTTCTGGTGAGGGGAGAGGAGAGCTGCAGAGGCGGGAACCAGGCCAGGCCTGACATCCACGCTCACAGCATCGTCATTGTCTCCTAATTTCTCATTCACAAAGTGACATTCAGCAACCTTACCTATGAGGTCCCTTCCAGCTCTACCTATCCAGTCTCCCATCCTGAAATCATTCATCCTTCCAGTTCTCCCAACCCACAGCTATCAGATGAACGTCCCTCTATGCTTTTATTTGGCCGTAGTGTTGACTCACTGGTAGAATTTTCACCTCTCGTGTGAAAGATTTTGGTGGCATAGTGGTTAAGAGCTTGGCTGCTAACCAAAATGTCAGCAGTTCAAATCCACCAATTGCCCCTTGGAAACCCTATGGGACAGTTCTACTTTGTACTATAGGGTCACTGTGAGTCGGCATCAACTAGATGGCAACAGGGTTGGTTGGTTTTTTGTTTATTTTTTGGGAGGTGTTATATGAGAGATCTGGGTTTGATTCCCAACTAATGCACCATGTACAACCACAACTTGTCTGTCAATGGAAGCTTGCATGTTGCTACGATGCTGAACAGTTTTCAGTGGAGCTTCCAGACTAAGACACACTAGGAAGAAAGGCCAAGAAACCTATTTCCAAAAATCAGCCAATGGAAGTCTATGGATCACAATAGTCCAATCCACAGTCAGTCATGGAGACGGCACAGGACCAGGCAGAGTTTTGTTCTATTGTGCATGGGGTTGCCGCGAGTCAGAGGAGCTAACAACAATAAGAGCAATGATTTCAGCATGTCACTCTCCTCCACAACATGCACACATATTCAATACTCCCCAGAGGCCCCCAATGCCCACATGTGAAATCCTAAGGTAGGTATGAAAGACTCATCCTATGCTTCCTAACTAATTCCCTAGATGTCATTAAACTTGTCTTCTTCCCTCATCAAGCTTTCACTCCCACCTGCAGGACCAGATTCCTTCTATTTCTCCCGTCCACTTCCTACAATCCTTGCAGGCCCAGCTGAAGTAGACCAGTGCTTGTGCCAGAATCCTCCTTGATTCATCAAAACTGCTTTAATTTCTTACCTCTCTGAATCTCTCGTTTGTGCACCATTGTCTCATTGATTTCTATGGTCTCACATGTGCAGATCTTTTCTCTTCAACTGGCCTGAAGTTCCCTGAGTATTGAATCCATGTATTACTTTTTTCCTGATCCAGTGTAGACCCACAAAATATACTCGACAAGCAAACTTTGACATGGGAGTGTTAAAGGGTTGCTAAATATAACTAATAACAACAACAATTTCAAGAAAGGAGTCCCTGGGTGGTGCAAATCGTTAAAGCACTTGGCAGCTAACTGAAAGGTTGGAGATTCTAATTCACCCAGAAGTGCCTCCAAAGAAAGGCCTGGTGATCTACTTCTGAAAAATCATCTATCGAAAACCTTATGAAGTAGAAACTCTGATACACATGGGGTCACCACAAGTTGGAGTCAACTCCACGGCAACTTGGCTTTAATTTCAAGAAACGATAAGAAAAAAGTTCTCTTTATTAGGCATTCCAAAGTATGTTCATTGTCTCTAATCTACTACAATGAAAGAAAACCTATTGAATGCATATTTTATTCTTTACTGTAATTCAAAAAGAAAATGGCTTTCTCTTTAAATGTGAAATTTAAATTAGGAAATTACTAGAAAGTTTACTAT
The DNA here is from genome assembly GCF_030014295.1 of Loxodonta africana. Taxonomy (NCBI): domain Eukaryota; kingdom Metazoa; phylum Chordata; class Mammalia; order Proboscidea; family Elephantidae; genus Loxodonta; species Loxodonta africana. Next base: position 68,325,829 of record NC_087358.1, read on the forward strand.
TGAAAAATTCTGAATTAGTGGTAATGTGTAAGATGACTCATGAAAACCAAATGTAAATTACCAGGAATACATTCTTTTGAAACTAAGACAATATGCCATTTGTTATAATATGCATAAAAACGAACCAGAAATAATGAAAAAAGAACAACATCGATGGAACTCTAATGGGCATATGATTTAGAAAACCTGAGAAAATGTGCAGCCAACTTATAGGTGTTATTGGAATAAAAGAGCTGAGTGGACATTCATCAGAAGACCAGTACTAGAAACCATCTGATTTGCCTATATGCTGATTTTCTCCCCACTAAATTATTTTAAGGAGCCCCGGTGACTCAACAGTTAAGTTCTTGGCTGCTAACCCAAAGGTCAGCGATTCAAATCCACCTCACATCTCCTCAGGAGAAAGATCTGGCGATCTAATCCATAAAGACTACAGCCTAGAAAACCTTATGGGACAGTTCTACACTGTCACATGGGGTCTCATGAGTTGAAATAGACTCAACAGCACCTAACAACAACAACAAATTATTTTATGAGTAGCACAGATCCTAGAATCAAACAATCTTAGAATTGGAACGGACCTCGGAAATCATATCATCCAGTATCTTACTCAATGTAGAAACCTCTCCACACCTTTCTGCCTTGGCTACCACACCTTTGTCTGAATACTACTGACAACAGGAAGCTCTTGGCACCTATTCCATTTCTGAGTTAGGAGCAAGACCCCCAAATTTGTTCTAACTGGTTCATCCTGAAGAAGAAGGCCTAAAGAGAGGCCTCTTAACATTGTTTCCTTTCCCTCAGTTTTTAAACATCAATAGGAAGATTTCACATCAAAAAAAAAGATGAATGGGAAGGCGGGACCAAAATGGCAGAGTAGTCCAAACCTTCTGGCGAACCTCTCAAAACAAAGACCAGAAAAAACAAGTGAAATGGCTATATTTATGACAAGCTAGGAGCCCTGAACATCAAAGGCAAAGTTAGAAAACAGACTGAGTGCCGGGGCAGGGAGAGACAATTCAGAAGCAGAGAGGAGTTGCCGGACCTGAAGCACTGGAATCCCTCAGGCAACATTCCCGGGAGCGACTATGGCAGGCTGGTGCTAGCGTTCCAGCCACAGTTTCCTCAGGGAGAAATAGCCAGGCACATAGCCTACTCACACCTCTGGAACCAGAGAAGAACGATGCTATCACCAAAAGCTAAGTACTTGTGTATATTTACTGCTCCACCAGCCCCCAAGCCAGCATCAGTGGCTGTTGATTTCTCTGGGCCTGAGATAGGTTCTGCTGAGCATCCTGAGCCATTCTCCTGCTGTTGGAGAAGGAAGAAATTCACAATTGGGGAAAAGACAATCTGCCAGCTCCACTACCCTGGGGAGCTCAGGACAGAAGCTGCTCCTGTCCAGGCATAAACTGTCCATGGACTTTGAATACCTTTCCTCTCTGCGAGGACCTGTGTGGGCCTATTTCAGGAGAATCTGCCCTTGTTGGCAGACTGAAACTCTTTCAGCTTTGCAGTGGAGAGGTAGGTATTTGATGTTTGACACTGCTTTGCCTATTAAACAAGGTCCTCACCCACCTGCATAAGAGGCCTAAGGACTGGTGGCTCCACTCAGGCCACACAGCCACCAATGACAGGGGTCCAAGGATAATTGGTGGTACTTCCCAGTCCTTACAACCAAAAGCACTGGGTTCCCATGGTCCATTTGCAGAACCCACCCATCTGTGTGCTGTAGGGAACAGGGATGTGATTTCCTCAAAAACACTCAGGGGATGGTTGTCAGCCCCCTGCCTTGTTCAGAGTGTGACTCCCTGCTGCAACCAGATACCAGTACCTATACCAGTCACCCCTGCCCCCTAAGACTGTAGGACAGAGGCTGCACCACACACTTGATGACCAACTACCTGGACACCTGAACTGAATCCCTACAAAAAAAAAGTGAATGGACTCCTAGGCAATATACCTGGTAATAGCTCTAGGCATCTGGTATCAGGACATTAGAGCTTCAACAGTGAAAATAATCAAGCTAGCTCACTCAAGCAACCTATTTGGACATATCAAAACAAAAAAAAACAAGGAGCTAGGGTACAGTAAGCAAACATACAATAAACAAATACAATAACTTATAGAGGGCTTGGACGAAACAGGTAATAACAAATCACATAAAGAACCACACCATGACCACTTCAACAAACTCTTAAAACAAAGAATCAAGGGATTTTCTGGATGAACGTGCCTTCCTGGAATTACCAGATACAGAATACAAGAGATTAATATATAGAACTCTTCAAGACATCAGGAAGAAGATCAGGCAATACACAGAACAAGCCAAGGAACACAAAGATAAAGCAGTTGAAGAAATTAAAAAGGTTATTGCAGAACATAATGAAAAATTTAATAAGCTGCAAGAATACATAGAGAAGCAGCAATCAGAAGTTCAGAAGATTAACAATAAAATTACAGAATTAGACAACTCAAAAGAAAGTCAGAGGAGCAGAACTGAGCAAGTGGAAGGCAGAATTGGTGAACTTGAATAAAGCACTTGGCAAAAGAAAAATCAGATAAAAGTGTTTTAAAAATGAAAAAACCCAAAGAATCATGTGGGTCTCTATCAAGAGAAATAACCTATGACTGATTGGAGTACCAGAACAGGGAGGGATAAGAGAAAATACGGAGAGAATTGTTGAAGATTTGTTGGCAGAAAACTTCCCTGATATCATGAAAGATGAGAAGGTATCTATCCAAGATGCTCATCGAGCTCCACATAAGGTAGATCTTCAAAGAAAGTTACCAAGGCATATTATACTCAAATTTGCCAAAACCAAAGATAAAGAAAGAATTTTAAGAGCAGCCAGGGATAAATGAAAAGTTATGTACAAAGGAGAGTCAATAAGAATAAACTAGGACTATTCAGCAGAAACCATAGAGGCAAGAAGGCAGTGGGATGACTTATATAATGCACTGAAGGAAAAAAAATTAGCAGCCAAGAATCATATATCCAGCAAAACTGTCCTCAAGTATGAAGGCAAAATTAGGACATTTCCAGATAAACAGAAGTTTAGGGAATTTGTAAAAACCAAACCAAAACTATAGGAAATACTAAAGGGAGTTCTCTGGTTACAAAATGAGTAATATCAGATATTAACCCAAGACTAGAACACTGGACGGAGCAATCAGATGTCAACCCAGATACAAAAATCACAAAAATAAATCAAGATAAAAAAGCGCTCAAAACAAGGAAACAGCAATGTCATTATGTAAAAGAAGACAATGTTAAAACAATAAAGAGGGACAAACACATAGAATCATAGGTATTTCATATGGAGAGGAAGACAAGGCAATATAAAGAAATAAAAGTTAGGTTTAAACTTAGAGAAATAGGGGTAAAAATTAAGGTAACCACAAAGGAGACTAACTATCCTACTCATCAAAATAAAACAAGAAAAAAACAGAGACTACCAGAAACAAAATCACCAAAAACAAATAAGAGGAAAAGACAATATATAAAGACAAATTACTCAGCACAAAAAATTAGGTGGGAAAAAGAAACTGTCAACAACACACAAAAAAAGGCATCAAAATGACAGCACTAAACTCATACCTATCCATAATTATGTTGAATGTAAATGCACTAAATGCAGCAAAAAAGGGACAGAGTGGCAGAATGGAAAAAAAAACACAATCCATCCATATGCTTCCTAAAAGAGACACGCCTTAGACTCAGAGACACAAACAAAGTAAAACTGAAAGGATGGAAAAAAATATATCAAGCAAACAGCAACCAAAAAAGAGTGGCAATATTAATTTCTGACAAAATGGGCATTAAAGTTAAATCCACCACAAAGGATGAGGAAGGGCACTATGTAAGGATTAAAGGCACAATACACCAGGAGGACATAACTATATTAAATATTTATGTACCCAATGACAGGGCTGCAAGATACATAAAACAAACTCTAACAGCATTGAAAAGTGAGATAAACAGCACCACAATTACAGTAGGAGACTTCAACACACCACTTTCGGTGAAGGATAGAACATCCAGAAAGAAGCTCAATAAAGACACAGAAGATCCAAATGCCACAATGAATAACTTGACCTCATAGACATATACAGAACACTCCACCCAACAGCAGCCAAATATACCTTCTTTTCCAACGCACATAGAACATTCCCTAGACTGGACCACATATTAGGTCATAAAGCAAGCCTTAGCAGAATCCAAAACATCAAGGTATTACAAAGCATCTTTTCTGACAATGAGGCCATGAAAGTAGAAATCAATAACGGAAAAAGCAGGCAAAAGAAATCAAACACTTGGAAACTGAACAATACCTTGCTCAAAAACGACTGGGTTATAGAAGACATTAAGGATGGAATAAAGATATTCATAGAATCCAATGAGAATGAAAACACTATCAGAATCTTTGGGGCACAGCAAAACCAGTGCTCAGAGGTCAATTTATATCAATAAATGCATACATACAAAAAGAAGAAAGGGCCAAAATAAAAGAATTACCCTACAATTTGAACAAATAGAAAGACAGCAACAAAAGAAACCCTCAGGCACCAGAAGAAAGCAAATAATAAAAATTACAGCAGAATTAAATGAAATAGAGAACAGAAAAACAACTGAAAGAGTTAACAAGGCCCAAAACTGGCTCTTTGAAAAAATTAACAAAATTGATAAACCATTGGCGAAACTGACAAAAGAAAAACAGGAGAGGAAACAAATAAATAACCAGAATAAGAAATGAGATTGGCGATATTGCAACAAACCCAACTGAAATTAAAAGAATCATGTCAGATTACTATGAAAAATTGTACTCTAACAAATTAGAAAACCTAGAAGAAATGGATGAATTTCTAGAAATACCCTAACTACCCAAACTAACACAAACAGAAGTAGAGAAGCTAAATAAACAGATAACAAAAGAACAGATTGAAAAAGTAATTTAAAAAACTCCCAACAAAAAAAAAGCCCTGGCCTGGATGGCTTCACTACAGAGTTCTACAAAGCTTTCAGAGAAGACTTGACACCACTACTACTAAAAGTCTTTCAGAGCATAGAAAGGGACAGAATACTCCCAAACTCATTCTATGAAGCCAGCATATCCCTGATATCGAAACCAGGTAAAGACACCACAAAAAAAAAAAGAAAATTACAGACCTACATCCCTCATGAACATAAACCCAAAAATCCTCAACAAAATTGTAGCCAGTGGAATTCAACAACATATCAAAAAATAATTCACCATGACCAAGTGGGGTTCATACCACGTATGCAGGGATGGTCCAACATTAGAAAAATAATTAATGTAATCCACCATATAAATAAAACAAAAGATAAGAATCATATGATTTCATCAATTGACACAGAAAAGGCATTTGACAAAGTTCAACACCCATTCATGATAAAAACTTTCAGAAAAATATGAATAGAAGGAAAATTCCTCAACATAATAAAGAACATTTATACAAAGTCAACGGCCAACATCGTCTTAAGTGGAGAGAGTCTGAAAGCATTCCCCTTGAGATCGGGGACCAGAAAAGAATGCCTTTATCATCACTCATATTCGACATTGTGCTGGAGGTCCTAGCCAGAGCAATTAGGCTAGATAAAGAAATAAAGGGCATCCAGATTGGCAAAGAAGAAGTCAAAGTATCTCTATTTGCAGATGACATGATCTTATACACAGAAAACCCTAAGGAATCCTCCAGAAAACTACTGAAACTAATAGAAGAGTTCAGCAGAGTATCAGCATACAAGATAAACATACAAAAATCAGTTGGATTCCTCTACACCGACACAAAAAACTTCGAAGAGGAAATCACCAAATCAATACCATTTATAGTAGGCTCCAAGAAGATAAAATACTTAGGAATAAATCTCACCAGAGGTGTAAAACACCTATACAAAGAAAACTACAGTACACTTCTGCAAGAAACCAAAAGAGATCTACATAAGTGGAAAAACATACCTTACTCATGGATAGAAAGACTTAACATTGTACAAATGTCTATTCTACCAAAAGCTATCAATAGATACAATGCAATTCCAATCCAAATTCCACTGACGTTTTTTAATGAGATGGAGAAACAAATCACCAACTTCAAATGGAAGCAAAAGAGGCCTCAGACAAGTAAAGCATTACCGAAAAAGAAGAACAAAGTGGGAGGCCTCACTACCTGATTTTAGAACCTATTATAGTGCCGCAGTAGTCAAAACAGCCTGGTACTGGTATAACAATAGATACATAGACCAATGGAACAGAATTGAGAATCCAGACAAAAATCCATCCACATATGAGCAGCTGATATTTGACAAAGGCCCAAAGTCAGTTAAATGGGGAAAAGATAGTCTGTTTAACAAATGGTACTGGCATAACTGGATACCCATCTGCAAAAAATGAAGCAAGACCCATACCTCACACCATGCACAAAAAGAAACTCAAAATGGATCAAAGACCTAAATATAAAATTTCAGATGATAAAGATCATGGAAGAAAAAATAGGGACAACGCTAGAAGCCCTAATACATGCCATAAACAGTAAACAAAACATTACTAACAATGCAGACGAGAAACTAGATAACTGGGAGCTCCTAAAATCAAACACCTATGCTCATCCAAAGATTTCACCAAAAGAGTAAAAAGATTACCTATAGATTGGGAAAAAATTTTTAGCTATGACATTTCCAATCAGCATCTGATCTCTAAAATCTACACGATACTGCAAAAACTCAACTACAAAAAGACAAAAAACCCAGTTAAAAAATGGGCAAAGGGTATGAACAGACACTTCACTAAAGAAGACATTCAGACGTCTAACAGATACATGAGGAAATGTTCACGATCATTAGCCATTAGAGAAATGCAAATGAAAGCTGCCATGAGTGTCCATCTGACTCCAACAAGGCTGGCATTAATCAAAAAAACACAAAATAATAAATGTTGGAGAGGTTGTGAGGAGTCTGTAACACTTAATACACTGCTGGTGGGAATGTAAAATGGTAAACCACTTTGGAAATTGATTTTGCGCTTCCTTTAAAAGCTAGAAATAGAACTACCTTATGATCCAGCAATCCCCCTCTTTGGAATACATCCCAGAGAAATAAGAGCCTTTACACAAACAGATATATGCACACCCGTGTTCACTGCAGCACTGTTCACAATAGCAAAAGGATGGAAGCAACCAAGGTGCCCATCAACGGATGAATGGATAAATAAATTATGGTATATTCACACAATGGAATACTATGCATCAATAAAGAACAATGATGAACCCGTGAAACATTTCATAACACAGAGGAATCTGGAAGGCATTATGCTGAGCGAAATTAGTCAGTTGCAAAAGGACGAATATTGTATGAGACCACTATTATAAGAACTGAAAAAATAGTTGAAACAGAGAAGAAGATATTCTTTGGGTTACGAGAGTGGGGAGGGAAGGAGGGAGAGAGGTTTTCACTAATTAGTACATAAGAACTATTTTAGGTGAAGGGAAAGACAACACGCAATACAGGAGAGGGCAGCACAATTGGACTAAGCCCAAAGCGAAGAAGTTTCCTGAATAAACTGAATGCTTTGAAGGCCAGCATAGCAGGGGCAGGGGTTTGGGGACCATAATTTCAGGGGACATCTAAGTTAATTGTCATAATAAAATCTATTAAGAAAACATTCTGCCTCCCACGTTGGAGAGTGGCGTCTGGGATCTTAAACACTAGCAAGCGGCCATAAAAGGTGCATCAATTGGTCTCAACCCACCTGGAGCAAAGGAGAATGAAGAACACCAAAGACACAAGGTAATTACAAGCCCAAGAGACAGAAAGGTCCACATAAAGCAGAAACTACATTAGCCTGAGACCAGAGGAACTAGATGGTGCCCGGCTACAACCGATGACTGCCCTGACAGGGAACACAACAGAGAACCCCTGAGGGAACAGGAAAGCAGTGGGATGCAGACCCCAAATTCTCATAAAAAGACCAGACTTAATGGTCTGACTAAGACTAGAAGGACCCCAGATGTCACGGCCCCCAGACCTTCTGTTAGCCCAAGACTGAACCATTCCCAAAGCCAACTCTTCAGACAGGGATTGGACTGGACTATGGGATAGAAAATGATACCGGTGAAGCTTCATGGATCAAGTAGACATGTGAGACTGTGTGGGCAGCTCCTGTCTGGATAAGAGATGAGAGGGCACAGGGGGTCAGAAACTGGTTGAATGGACCTGGAGATACAGGGTGGAGAGAAGCAGTGTGCTGTCTCATTAGAGGAAGAGCAACTAGGAGTATATAAAAGGTGTATATTAGTTTTTGTATGAGAGACTGACTTGGTTTGTAAACTTTCATTTAAAGCAAAATAAACATTAAAAAAAAAAAAAAAGATGAATGGTGATTCTTTACCAGAACTGGTTTCACTAATCAGGTTAGCCCTCTCATTGTGATGACCCCCTGTTGTTGTTGTTGTGAGCTGCCATTCAGCTGGGCCCCTGACTCGTGGCAACCACATGCACAATGGAATAAAATCTGCCCAGTCCTGTGCCATCCCCATGATCAGTTGTGGACCAGACCATTACGATCCACATTGTTTTCACTGGCTGATTTTCAGAAGTAGATCACCAGGCCCTTCTTAGTCTGTCTTAGTCTGGAAGCTCCACTGAAATGTGTTCAGCATCACAGCAACACAGAAGCTTCTACTGACGGATAGGTGGTGGTTGCGCTTGAGGTGCATCAGCCAGAAATCTAACCCAGGTGTCCCGTATGGAAAGGGAGAATTCTACCACAGAACCAGCACTGGCCTCTGCAATAACCCCCTAAGTCCTCAGATCAACCTCTCTGACAATAAGCCAGTCGCCATCAAGACTACTCCAACTCATGACAACGACAGTAGAACTGTGCTCCATAGAGTTTTCAATGGCTGATTCTTCAGAAGCAGATCACCAGAAATTTCTAACAGTACAGCCTGGGATTTCTTACTATATAAAGTAACCACCAAGTACCACCAGCAAATCAGAAGTCCCTGAAAATGCCAAAGGTTCACCCTTTGCACTCAGCAAAAATGGCACGTTCCACTCACACAAAGGCTTTGGGAGTAGAGAAGCTAGATTTGGGGCTCTAGGGTTTAACTTAGTGAATTTGAGAGTGGCTGCTATTATGCCACAGCCCTGGTGGATCGACTGCTAACCAAAAGGTCAGCAGTTCAAATCCACCAGCTGCTCCTTGGAAAACCTATGGGTCAGTTATACTCTGTCCTATAGTGTTGCTGTGAGTCAGAATCAACTTGACAGCAACAGATTTGGGCTATTATGCCATTCCAGAGGGCATTTAGACATTTAACCAGTTAAACCGCCTGCATGCTTTCAACTTAAAATGAGGCCTACAGTAGGGTATGTTATAAAGAAAAGGGGTATCGGGGCACTACATTAGTGCTCTATGTTGTCTAATATTACCACAAACTTAACAGCTTAAAACAATACACGTCTGCACGGCTTAGCTGGGTCTTCTGCAAGACTTCAATCAAGATATTGGCCAGGGCTAGGTTCCTATTTGGAGGCATGACTGGTCAAATATGCTGCCAAGATCACTTGGGCTGTTAGCAGAATTCATTTATTTGCAGTTGTAACACTGAACACCCCAGCTTCTTGCTGGCTATCCACCGGAGCCTTCTTTCAACTAGTAAAGGCCACTTACAGTTCTTGCCACAGGGCCCCCTTCATAGTCCTTCCCACAACATGGCAGATTGCTTCTTCAAAGCCAGCAAGGGAGAATGAGCAAGTCCACTAGGAAGGAGTCTTATATGACGGCATAATCACGAGTAACATCCCATAACCTTCGCCATATCATATTGCTTATAAGAGAGTCACACGTCCCGCCACCTACACTCTAGGGGGAACTGATGGCTTACAAGGGCATGAACATTAGATGTTGGAATCCTTAGGGGCTACATTAGAGCCTATCCACTGCAAGCCCCAAGAATCTATATTTTTTAAAGCTCCCCAGTCATGTCAGTGTTCAAGCGGGCTTCAGAGCTATTGTTATAAGATACAGTAGAGGAAGCAAAAACAGAGATTATTTTATTGTTGTGGTTGTCAAAGTTGGCTGCACCTTAGAATCACCTGAGAGGAGGTATTTAAAAATCCCATCCCAGGATGAACTCCAGAGGAGCCAAATCAGAGTATCTGGGAGGGGAACCCAGACTTTGTTTTTTGAAACACCTCTGGTGATTCCAAAGTGCAGCCAAGACCGAGTGCCACTGTTTTATCAGAAAGTCCAGGAGTTGGAGTCAAGTAATATCTTATTGGGAAAAAAAAGCAATCCTTGGGGAAAGTTTTAAAAAATAACTAGACACTCTCTAGGTGGGAGAGAGGAGCGGCCTGAGAAAAGGTAGGAACATTTGTCATTAATGAATTTGGTGCATTTAGAGAAAAGAATGAACTTGAAAAATATGTAGGAAGTAACACTGATAAGACTGTGCCAAATGAGGACTCTAAGATGATCTCTGGAGCTCTGGTTTGGACACTTGGGAAAGTGTGAGTGCTATTAATTGATAAAGACAATCAAGATGAGAAGCTGGTTGGAGGATGAGCAAGGTAGAGAAGATGTAGAATTCAGTTCTAGGTATGTCAAGTTACACATATTTTTAGAGGTGCTTTAAATTTAACTTGCACAGTGGTAGATTCTTGCCTTCCATACAGGAGACCTGGGTTCGATTCCTGGCCAACGCACCTCATGCGTAGGCACCACTCATCTGTCAGTGGAGGCTTGTGTGTTGCTATGATGATGAAGAGGTTTCAGTGGAGCTTCCAGTCTAAGATGGCTTAGGAAGAAAAGTCTGGCAGTCTACTGAAAATCAGCCAAAGAAAACCCTAGGGAGCACAACAGTTCAATCCACATCCAATCATGGGAATGTGTCAGGACTTGGCAGCATTTTGTTCACCTGTGCACAGGTTGCCATGTCAGTCAGGGACCTCAATGGCAGCTAACAACAACAATGGCTTGCTGAATCCATTTAATATAGATTGGGTATTGCAAGCATTTTCCCATCAATTTATTCTTCTAGTCTCTTCTACTTTCCATAACACTCAGCTTCCCAGAAGAGGACCATGTAAATTCTGTATCTACCTCTAATTTCCTCCCCCAAAAAGGTCATGTGTGTTTTTCCACTAGCAGCACAACCCTATGGGTGACCCTTCCCGCCACTAAATGTCAACTGTATATTTTGCAATGCTAAATACTAAAATCTTAATATGTGTTGATTTAGCAATTATTAAAATGTTAAGGTTTTTGTCACCCATAGAAATTGAATCTTTTTTAAAAAGTCTTTTTAATGTTTGTAACTTGAGGTTCAGTGGTTCTACCTTGTGGGCCCAAGTAGCCTCCCAGTGAAATGAAGAAAAACCAAACAGTCTCCTGAAGTCTTCAGAATTAGTCACCAGTCTTAAGCAAACAGCCAGCTCAAAACTATTCAGCTTCAGGATGGAAAAGGTTCACCCTAGGCCTGAAAACACAACTACTGAAGACAGTATTATTCTAAAGTAGGAAATCTAGAGATATTTTAGACTCTGTAACCTTGGTAATATTCAAATATTGATGAATGAATGTTTCCAAAATTTATAGAAGCTGGAACAGTGTGTTATGTTATGCAGTGGCTAATTACCCAACGGGCCAGTGTCAACATTCATTAGTTTACCTGAACAATCAGAAGTCTGACTAGTGTTACCACTGACTACTCTAACAGGGATTACAATAGAGGGTCTTGGACAGAGCAGGAGAAAAATGCAGAACAAAATTCAAACTCACAAAAAAAGATCAGACTTACTGGTTTGACAGAGACTGGAGAAACCCCGAGAGCATGGCCCCGGACACACTTTTAACTCATGTGTGATGTCCTTCTCCAGGAATTAGTCCCTCCTGATAACATGTCCAAAGTATGTGAGATGAAGTCTCGCCATCCTCCCTTCTAAGAAGCATTCTGGCTGTACTTCTTCTGAGACAGATTTGGTCATTCTTCTAGCAGTTCATAGTATATTCAATATTCTTCACCAACACCAGAATTCCACCACACATCTGTCAGTTTGTCATATTGTAGTGACTTCCATGTTGCTGTGATGGTGGAAGCTATGCCACAAGTATTTCAAACACCAGCAGGGTCACCCTCGGTGGATAGATTTCAGCAGAGCTTCCAGAGTAAGGCAGTCTAGGCAGAAGATCCTGGCAGCCTACTTCTGAAAAAGTTAGCCAGTGAAAACCTTACATATAGCAGCAGGACATTGTCTGATATAGTGCCAAAAGATGAGCCCCTCAGGTTGGAAGGTACTCAAAATATGACTGAGGAAGAGCTGTCTCCTCAATGCGGAGTTGATCTTAATAATGTAGGTGGACTAAAGCTTTCGGGACCTTCATTTGCTGATGTGGCAGGACTCGAAATGAGAAAAAAAAGCAGAAAATATCTATTAACAATTGGAATGTACGAAGTATGAATCTAGGAAAATTGGAAGCCATCAAAATGAAATGGAATGCATAAAAATTGATATCCTAGGCATTAGTGAGCTGAAATGGACTGGTATTGGCCATTTTGAATCAGATAATCATATGGCCTACTACACTGGGAATGTCAAATTGAAGAGGAATGGCGTTGCATTCATTGCTAAAAATAACATTTCATGCTCTCTCCTGAAGTATAATGCTGTCAGTGATCAGATAATGTCCATATGCCTACAAAGAATACCAGCTAATATGACTATTATTCAAATTTACCCACCAACTACTAATGCCCAAGATGAACAAACTGAAGTTTGTTTTTGATTTTTTTACCAACTTCTGCAATCTGAACTTGATCAAACATGCAGTCAAGATGCATTGATAATTACTGGTGATTGGAATGTGAAATTTCGAGGAAAAAAAAAAAGAATTAGTCTTTGCAAAATATGGCCTTGGTAACAGAAATGATGCTAGAGATTGCATGATAGAATTGTGCAAGAATGACTTATTCATTGCAAATACCTTTTTCAACAGCATAAACGGTGGCTGTACACGTGGATCTCACCACATGAAATACACGGGAATCAAATCGACTACGTCTGTGGAAAGAGACAATGAAGAAGCTCAATTTCATCAGTCAGAACAAGGCCAGGAGCCGACTGCAGAACAGACCATCAATTGCTCATATACAAGTTCAAGGTGAAAGTGAAGAAAATTAAAACAAGTCCGTAAGAGCCAAAGTACAACCTTAAGTATATCCCACCTGAATTTATGGACTATCTCAAGAACAGATTTGACACATTGAACACTAATGACCGAAGATCAGGTGAGTTGTGGAATGACATCAAGTACATCATACAAGAAGAAAGCAAAAGGTCATTAAAAAAAGACAGGAAACTAAGCAAAGACCAAAGCGGATGTCAGAAGAGACTCTGAAACTTGCTCTTGAACGTAGAGTAGCTAAAGCAAATGGAAGAAAAAATGATAAAGTAAAATAGTTGAACTGAAGATTTATTCAACCATTTCAAGAACCAGTGGTACTAAAGGAAGAAATCCAAGCTGCACTGAAGGCACTGGCAAAAAAACAAGGTTCCAGGAATTGACAGTTACCAACTGAGCTGTTTCAACACATGGATACAACACTGGAAGAGCTCACTTGTCTATGCCAAGAAATTTGGAAGACGGTTATCTGGTCAACCAACTGGAAGCGATCCACATTTGTGCCCATTCCAAAGAAAGATGATCTAACAGAATGCATAAATTAATGAACAATATCGTTAATATCACACACAAGTAAAATTTTGCTGAAGATCATTCAAAAGCAGTTGCAGCAGTACATTGACAGGGAACTGCCAGAAATTCAAGCCAGATTCAGAAGAGGATGTGAAATGAGGGATATCATGCTGATGTCACATGGATCTTCGCTGAAAACAGAGACTACCAGAAAGATATTTACCTGTGTTTTATTGACTATGTAAAGGCATTCCACTGTGTGGATCATAACAAATGATGGATAACACTGTGAAGAATCAGAAACACAGAACGCTTAATTGTGCTCATGCAGAACCTTTACATAGACCAAGAGATAGTTGTTTGAACAGAACAAGGAAATACCGCTTAAAGGTGTGTGTCAGGATTGTATCATTTCATCATACTTATTCAATCTGTATACTGAGCAAATAATCTGAGAAGCTGGGCAGTATGAAGAAGAACGTGGCTTCAGGATTGGTGTAAGACTCATTAACAATCTGTGATATGCAAACAACACAACGTTGCTTGCTGAAAGCAAAGACTTGAAGCACTTACTGGTGAAGAGCAAAGACTACAGCCTTCAGTATGGATTACATCTCAACATAAAACAAAAATCCTCGCAATTGGACTAATAAGCAACATCATGATAAACAGAGAAAATGTTGAAGTTGTCAAGGATTTCATTTTACTTGGACCCACAAGTAACACCCATGGAAACTGCAATCAAGAAATCAAATGACATATTGTATTGGGCAAATTCTCTGCAAAAGACCTCTTTAAAGTGTTGAAAAGCAGAGATGTCACTTTGAGGACTAAGGTGTCCCTGACCCAAGTCATGGTATTTTCAATCACCTCATATGCATGGGAAAGCTGGACAATGAATAAGGAAAACTGAAGAATTGATTTCTTTGAATTATGTTGTTGGTGAAGAATATTGAATATACCCTGGACAGCCAGAAGAATAAACAAATCTGTCCTGGAAGGTCTCTCTGAGTCGGAATCGACTCAATGGCAGCGGGTTTGGTTTTTTTGGTTTTTTGTTTTTTTGTTTTTTGTCCAGGAAGAAGTACAGCCAGAGTGCTCCTTGGAAGCAAGGATGGCAAGACTTCATCCCACCTACTTTGGACGTGTTATCAGGAGGGACAAGTTCCTGGAGAAGAACAGCATACTTGGTAAGGTAGAGGGTCAGCAAAAAGAGGAAGACCCTCAACAAAATGGATTGACACAGCAGATTCAACAATGGGCTCAAGCATAGCAACAATTGTGAGGATGATTCAGTACTGGGTAGTGTTTTGTTATGTTGTGCATAGGGTCACTATAAGTTGGAACTGACTCATCGGCTCCTAACAACAAGAATGAAAACACCATAATTCTAAGGCATCAATTCTTATGACAATAGAAACACATAAAATCTCCAACTTCAAACTTTAGAAGTGACTATTTCTTTTTATCAAGGTGTATCTTTAATGTGAAAGAAAATCCCCTCAAAATATGTTACTAACTGAAAACTCTAATAGAGAGTAATAAATTGCGATTAAATGATACATTCACTTCTTCATTATTAAGTACAAAAGAAAGTATTGCGGTGTCCATAGACAAGACTAGTGTCTTAGTCATCTAGTGCTGCTATAACAGAAATACCACAAGCAGATGGTTTTAACAAACAGACTTTGATTCTCTCAGTCTGATAGGCTAAAAGTCTGAATTCAAGATGCCAGCTCCAGGGGAAGGCTTTTCTCTGTCTACTCTGGAAGAAGGTCTGTGTCATCAATCTTCCCATGGTCTAGAAGCTTCTCTGCTCAGGAACTTTGGGTCCAAAGGACATACTCTGCTCCCGGGGATGCTTTCTTGGTGGTATGAGGTCTCCATGTCTCTCTGCCTGCTCTTCTATTTTATATCTCAAAGGAGATTGGCTTAAAACACTATCTAATCTTATAAATTGAGTCTTGCCTCATTAACATAACTGCCACTAATCCCACCTCATTAACATCATAGAGGTAGGATTTACAACACATAGGAAAATCACATCAGATGACAAAATGGTAGACAATCACACAATACTGGGACTCAAGACCTAGCCAAGTTGACACATATTTTTGAGGTACACAATTTAATCCATGACTAGTTTGGGAAACGAAATAAATCCCCCCATTAAATTTAGATGATATTGTACTCTAAAGGTCCATAAATTAGCTGAATACATGTCAATGAGAAACCAAAGTGGAAAATTAATCCTGTAAGAGTCTTCATTTGTGAAATACTTTATATTTTTAAAGCATCTCCATACGCTTATCACATTTTATCTCCATAACCTCCCCTATGATGAGTCAATGCTCATTGTTTTAAAAAAAGAGTGGAATAAGGTTTACCGGTAAAAAAAAAAAAAAGCTGTCATCAAGTTGACTCCAGCTCAGGGTGACTCCATGTGTGTCAGAGTAGAACTGTGGTCTATAGGGTCTTCATGGCTGGTTTTGTGAAGGTAGGTCACCAGGACTTTCTTCTGAGGTGCCTCTGGGTGGACTTGAACCGCCAACCTTGCAGTTAGCAGCTGAGCACATTAAATGTTTGTACCATCCAAGTTTTGCTGATAGGCAGGCCAATACTCTTTGCAAACCCCCTTCTGTGGGTTTCTCTTGGTCAAGGTGAAATCATGCAGAGGTATCTTCCATATAGCAAATGACCAGGCAGTCTTCAAAACAACTCTCCCTAGGCCCTGATGGAGCCCCGGTGGTGCAACGGTTAAGAGCTACAGCTGCTAACCAAAAGACTGGCAGTTTGATCCACCAGCCGCTCTTTGGAAACCCTATGGGGCAGTTCTACTCTACCTTAAAGGGTCACTATGAGTCGGAATCTACTCGACGGCAACGTTTTTAGTTTTTTGGTCCTGAGGGCATGGAGGAGCTACTACAACAAACACTCATTTTCCAGCTTCTTTCCTGCTCACCAAACAGCTAAAAGCTGGCTAGACATTCAGGAGTCGGGCTCACTCCTCTTCAACTGGAATAGCTAACTTCATGAAAGGAAAGGATGTTGTCTATTATTTAGCATTTCCTTTTCAGGAGCATTCATCTTTAACTTTACTATCCTATACGTCTGACAAACTACCTCTTCAGCCACCACTTCCCATTTGCTCTGTCTCTCACCGCTATCCTTCTCTTTTCCACTTATAGCAGAGCCTTTCAGGGCTCAAGAAAGCCTATTTTTTAGGTTCACAGAATTAAGGAATGCCAAGAAAGGATAGCAAATTTATTATTTACAAATTAGTTCTGTTAGCATGCTCACACACAAATGCAAATGTATCTATAGTGGCACTGAGAGATAACATCAAAATTCTTAATTTGGGGCCTGTAGCAGTCAGTATTGATAGTTTTAAACATAGCTCTGGCTGGTTTAAACAGAAAATAATTTATTAAAGGTATTGGGAAAGTGGGAGGACAGTTGACCAGGCAGTCTTCCAATCCCACCTGAACTGCTTAATGTGAAGCTTTGGGCCTAGAACGTTACCTAATAATGGAGGCTGGGAGCTGAGCTTCTCTCTGTCCCAGTTTGTTCTTCTTCCCTATTGGGGAAACTCCCTCTCTGTAATGGGTACACAGTAAATTTTCCTTGCTGTGCTTAGACATGTGCATTATATGGCACCTGGCCAATCCCGTTTCTATATCAGCTGCCAGCAGGAAGGAAATGAGGTCTCCCTTCTACAGCCCAAGAGGAATGTCTGCAGACCATGATCCCTGCATCAACTGCTGGGGAGAGCGACCCACTGGTCATGAGGGACCAATGTCCACTATTTACACTGACTTTGCTCTGTCTCTTTTTTCTTTTCTATGTGAGTAAAATATTGTTACGTCCAGTACCTCTGTGTAATTCATGTTTTTCTTGGCAACCTCAGACCTTGCCTCAACAAAAGGACATTTGGTAGTTTGCGGAATTTCTAGGAAAACCATAGAACTCAATCTGAGTGTTACACATCTTGGGAGCAATGCTCAAGCACATGAGAGACTGAACTCCCCTGCCACCAGCCACCTGGCTCTGAACACACAAAGAACTAGATGCCAGAAACTCTGCCACAAGAACTCCAGAAGAACCAGATGCCTCCACCATCACTTGCCAGGAAATCAGTCTTCCTACACCTTATGTTGCTTTCTTCAATACCTGAGTCTTGCACAGATGCATCTGACTGGCAGTACTTAACTGCAAAGTAGCCTGGAAAAAAAAAATTAATTCTATCATAGAGATGTGGGACTACCAATGTGTCAATCAAAATGTCTAGAAATCTAGAAAGGCACTCAGGTGTCAATTTATGGCAATTAGACTTATTGTTGGTTGGGTTGAACATGAAGAGGATCCAAAAGAGTTTAACAGAGAATTAGATTCTGGGTTTTGTAGCTCATTGGAGAGGTCAAGCATGGCAATATACAGACAAGAAGACATAGCATAAGGTGATAATTAAAAACAATAAAATAGATAAGAAAGACCAGAGAGAGACTACATAGTGAGAAAATCAGAGAGAAAAGGAGGAAGCCTTTAGAACCACCAGTGCTTAAGAGTAGGACAGAGTAAGAGAAGTCATGAAAGCAGTAAAAAATAAACACGTCACTAACTTTCAAGAAGGAAGGAGTATCAAAGTTGAGAGATCAGCAAAGCATTCTCATAAGAAAAACTGGGTGGATGGATGGATGGATGGATGGATGGATGGATGGATGGATGGATGGATGGATGGATGGATGGATGGATGGATGGACTGATGGATCTCCTATCGATTCTGTTTCTCTGGCAGTCCTTGACTAAAACAAGAGCAAACCTTCATTGCTAAGGAAGGACTGAACATCTCAGCCTTTACCTTTGTGTTGCTCTTCTTCCTGCACAAAGGTACTATACCAATGCACTTAAGTGTTTCCAACTGAAATTATCTGAAAGGAAGGATTAGCAAGTTACCAGTAGCAGGACATATACTATAGAAAAATCAAAATAATTAAGGTGTTAAGGCAAAAGGAGACTTGTTAAAGAGTAAGAATTTGCCAGGCTACAGGCAAACGTGAAGGAGATGATTATATTCCTGGATTTTTTTGATGCTATATCAATTTCTAACTTTAATAATTTTATCTTAACATTTACTTTAAGTATGATACAGAATGAATGCAATTAGAAGTTTGAGAATTATTACTACTTTTACTTTAAATCTAAATCTATAACTTTAAAAATATTAATATGCTTTTAAGAGCGATCTTTATTTTTGTTCTCTTGTTGCTGTTGCCACAATCAGAAGGCACAATTTCTTCTAACAAAATGCATCTCTGATTCGATGCTGGTCATTGATAGTTTTTTAACTAAGAGATTTGTGTAACAAATTCTCTTTACAAACTTGTGTGCATTGATTATATTGTTGATGCTATGTTTGAGCCCACTGTTGTAGCCACTGGGTCAATCCATCCTCTTAAGGGTCTTCTTCTTTTTCACTGACCCTCTACTTCACCAAGCATGATGTCCTTTTCCAGGGACTGGCCTCTAGTGATAATATGTCCAAAGTATGTGAGATGAAGTCTCGCCATCCTCACTTCTAAAGGAGCGTTCTGGCTGTATTTCTTCCAAGACAGATTTGCTCGTTCTTTGGTAGTCTACAATATATTCCATATTCTTCACCAATATCACAATTCAAATGCATCAACTTGATTATAAAAAGTGATGGAAATATGAATTCTTGTCCATATCCTAAAGATTAATCAATGTGAAAGAAGTAGTTAGCTCATTGGTATTTAACCTTAAGCTTCTAGAGAAGCTACTTGATGTAAAATGAGACCAAAGAAAATCAAGAGAGTTAAGCAGATTTTAAGTAACAAGTTATGGTTTCTGGAAAAAAAAAAAAAGAATTTTATTTAATTTTAATTGATTAATGTTCAAATGGAAATGGAAAAGCAGAAATTGAAAAATTAAGTCCAAGTTGTTTAATTTGCAAGAAGACAGAAAGAAAAGTGGATTTGCCAATATAGTGCCATGCAAATAATTAAAATAACTGAAAAAGTATTATTCACTCCTCAAAATATCTTCCAGATTTGACTTATTTCACATGCCACCATTCTGAGATAAATGAGGATGTTGCAAGGCCCATAATCTACAACCATAAATTCTCAGAAAACTCATCATCAGTTTATACTTTTCCCTACTAGATTTGGGACACCAAAGTATTAAAGCATTCTTACAACTTGACAACAAAACCTCCTTTTTCATGTCTGTTGGTGAACAGGGTATCACCTGTAGAAAAATGTGGGCGTGTGTGCATGTGCGTGTGTACAGTAAGGAAGCCAAACTTACATAACCCAAGGAGATGATTTGGTTTAAGGAAGCAAAGGGCAAGCAGGAAGCTTGAATTCTGGATTTGGCTGGTCCTCAAAAGCCCCATCAGTCCCTCTATAGTTGTCCTCACTTTGAGTGACAGTCTCTCCATTATTCTCTATCATAACACCCTGTTTTCTGAAGAAATGCTTTCCTCAGAGCACTTATCAAGAGCTGAAAATACAGTAAAACCTGTGAAAGCTGGAATCTGTGCAAGGCAGAAACTGGTCAGAGAAGAAAAACTCAAATACTTTCCACTAAATAAGAGATAGAAAAGAGGTAAGACTGCACCCTGACAAAGACGGAAAGCTCGTGAGACCAGGAAAAACAAGGTAGTTCTCGCAAGTTCCAGCTCTCACAATTTCACTCAATTTGGTCTGTTTATTTGTTTCCTTGTTTCTCTGTCTCCCCTAATTAGAATGTTAAGTCCTCTAATGTGCACACCTTGTATTTCTTGTCCATTGTCAGAGACCCAGCACACAGGATAATGCTTTGGAGTAGATTCCAAAAAAAATGTGTTGAATGAATCAATGAATGATGACTTTTTCCTGAAAGCT
This sequence comes from Loxodonta africana, assembly GCF_030014295.1. Taxonomy (NCBI): domain Eukaryota; kingdom Metazoa; phylum Chordata; class Mammalia; order Proboscidea; family Elephantidae; genus Loxodonta; species Loxodonta africana. Next base: position 68,346,449 of record NC_087358.1, read on the forward strand.
TGGCTAGGACCTCATTCAGCCCTTCAGGGGAGAGGGTGATGTTCATTTAAATCACTGGACTATTTCTTTGGTGTAAGGGTTGAGAAAGAAAAAAAAAAAAAAAACCAGCCCCTGACATTCAGAAACTTGCCTGTCTCTCAAAGGTAGACTATAGTGTCCATTAGACATAAGCAATCTCACAGACCACCAACCTCAAACAAGGCTACTCTGAGAACATTACAAACAAGACAAGGCAAGTCCACTTCATAATTTTGCCTAAGCACAGACAAAAACAAGGTCACTCTGCCCCCCACAAAATTCTAAACCCCCCTCTCTTGGCCAAGACTACTGCTTCTTTACTGCTTCCAGTTTTACCCTCATTCTAGTCTCCCCTCCCTATAGATAAGATGCCCAATCATAGAACTGCTCCTGCTTTCTGATAGAGTCTAATCTAGAGTGAACCCACTTCCTTAGACCCTCCCCCAGGTTATCCAACCGAAACCCAAATCCCATAATTAAAAAAAAAAAAATCAAACCATTTGCCATTGAGTACATTCGGGCCCCATGTGTGTCAGGGTAGAATTGGGTTTTCAGTGGCTGATTTTTCAGAAGTAGATTAAAGCCTTTCTTCCCAAATCCTATAAAGGTTCTAACTACTGAGACACACCATTACTCCCCAGGACGCATGTTCTACCTCTCTGCAAAGAATAAACATAAAAGCTAGCATTACTTGGGCTGCAACGCCATGCCAGGCACTGTGCCATATCTCATTTAATCCTCACAACCACTCTCTGAGGTAGATTCTATTATCTTCCCCACTTTACAGATGGGAAAACTGAGGTTTAATGAAGCAGTTTGCTCAGGTTCACACCACTGATAAGAGATGGAACCAACACTCAAACCCTGAGAGTCTGAATCTTTTACTGACTTCTCTCTTGATGGTTTATTTTCAGAGGGTGTTAAATGTTAAAGGACTGTGTGTCTAAGCTCTCTTGACAAAGATACTGTGTTCAATGAGAGAGAGGCAACCTTAAAAACTGAAGAAGAGAAGAATTCCAGCATCTGTCCAGAATATCCTGGAGGGCTCCAGGCTGTGCCAAGAAACTTCAACTTCTCTTCAATGCAGCTTTAGTCCTTGGCACTACATTTACATCACAAAACCAGTTCTCAATTGGTACATTTTTTAAAGCTAAAAGTGACTGTCTTTCTGACTCTGCAAGTGTTCCACTGCTAGATAGAATACGGGTTTTGTTCCTGTCAAAGGAAAGATCATCCTTTCAATAAAAGCAACAGACTATTTTTCCAACTGTGCCGTCAATGTTCCAAAGCCAGGAATGAATGGGCTGAGAGGACAGAACTCCTGTCTCTTTTCTGAACTAATAATAACCAAAAACTGTTATATCAGAAGCTAATACAGGGCAGAAAGCTGTAGGATTTGTGCCCCGAAAGAAATCAAAAGAAATATTAACATCGTAATATCTTGTCAAAAACGTGATTCTATTTCTTCTCTCAGCTTTGGAGGAGACTCTGCGGGATCCTGTCAAGGTTGGGATTTTGCTCTCAAATGCTAACCAAGGTGAGCCACTGAGTAGATTATGAAGAAATTGCTGAGGCTCTGTGCCTGCATGTAACAATAAAAACAAGACCAACAGACAGCCAGCCAAGGGACATTTTGCCATGTCACTCATCTGGCTTAATTCCATTAGGACAAAGTGGGTGTTTACTATAGAGTGAAGGAAAGAGAGGAGAGTGGTGGTTCAGTGGTAGAATTTTCAACTTCCATGCTGGAGACCAGGGTTCAATTCCTGGCCAATGCACCTCATATGCAGCCATCACCTGTCTGTCAGTGGAGGTTTGTGTGTTGCCAAGATACTGAACAGGTTTCAGCAGAGCTTCCAGACTAAGATGAGTAGGAAAAAAGACCAGGTGATCCACTTCCAAAAATCAGCCAATGAAGCCCCATGGATCACAAAGGTCCTATCTGTAGCCTATCATGGCAATAGTGTAGGACCAAGCACGCTACCATTGTACATGGGGTCACCATGAGTCAGGGGCCACTTGACAGCAGCTAACAATAATGAAGGAAGGGTACATGAAACCTTACATGAGTGATATAATTTCCTCCATAGGCCTGACATGTGTGATCTAAACAAGACGAGCTCACAAAACAAGAAGACTGGAAAAATTTCTGAAATAGCCAGACAGGAAGAGGTTTCCAAAAGTGGGACCTCTGGGTATACTTTCATTTCCCACAGTAAGAGCAATTTGTTTGTAAGTCATTTGCTCTTCTCTGTAATTAGGTGGCTGAAGCCACATAAGTCCACTTATGGGCTGGGGTCAAATAATAATTTCACAGAATCTACTAACTCATATGCATGTCTGCAACAGACTAAGTAACCAAAAATATTATTATGTGAGGGGTCTATAACATCCTTTTACACCATAAAGAGGCCCTTTCCCTGGAAAAGGTTAGAAACTACTGGTCTACACCATATTTTCTCATTGCATTTTAAGAGCTTCATGCAAAACAAAACTCATAAGCTTGCTAAAGTCAACATTTGTTAAGCAGCAATTTAATCTCCCCCAAAGATGCAACTATCTAAGGTATTTCCAGGTCACTGAGATATGGAAAAATGTAATGAAACAGTAACAATTAAATTAGTTTTAGACAAGGACCATTAGACATCTTAAGCAAAAAGTAATCACTGAGTGTGCTTCTTTAAGATAATTCATACTGCACATGGTGTTCATATACTGACAGTCATATTCACATTTCCCTAATTCTGGGGTGTTAGTTCTCATGCATTAATTCTCTCTGTATTGGGTCATTTTTTATTGCAGTCTTAAGATACTAAGAGAATATGAGGGCTCTGAAGCTATTTGTGTGCTGCTTGGCATCGTAATATAACAAAATACACCAAACCATTCCTTTAGATTTTTTTTCCATCCTGTATTCCTGAGATTTTGTGATTCAGTTCTGAATATTTCATGTATTAGTGGTGCTCTTGTATCATATTTTTTCCTCTTAAATTTTTCTTCTCAAATTCATATCCATGTTTCCTGGAAACTCCAGGGGGCTTCTTGAGATTTCCATTAAGAAATTGCAGGAGGAAATGCAATAAGGCATAGTGATTACTCTGAGTGATGACAGGTCTTTCTTTTTACAGTGAGCATATGCTACTTATAATCAGGGAAAAAATGTATTTAAAAAGAAATGTGGAAATAACAATTCTAACTGTTTCCATGACAACAAACACTACATCTTTCACTAACCTTCCCCCACTCATCAGGCATTCTAAACCCATAGCTTTTACTAAAAGTTTATCAAAAAGCATTTTCAGAGGTGGGGCCAAGACGATGGAGTTGTCAGACACTTCCTGTGGTCCCTCTTACAACAAAGACCTGAAAAAAACAAGTGAATTGATTATATATGGCAATCTAGGAGCCCTGAATATCAAAGGCCAAGTTGGGAAATCAGACTGAGCAGCAGGGAGAAAAAAAGAGACAATTCAGAAGCAGCAAGGAGTTGCCAGACCTGACCCGGTGGGAACTGGCAACTCACGGGCTGGATCGGCTGTGCACGGTGAAGCAAGCAGTGGCTGTCAGAATCCATTTTCCACATCAGGAGAGACCAAGGGGTGGAGAGTCTGCTCAACCCTCCAGAACCAGTGAAAAGTGGCACTCAATGGGCAAAAGATAAGTACATCTGTCTAACCTACCACACAGATCAAAAAACACCCTGTTTGGGAAGAACTTCTCTCCCATTTACTTGCTTGCTCCCTGCTCTGCATTGGGTCCTGGGCTGGCTTCAGCGAGTGCCATTTCCCTGGGTCAGAAGTAGGGCCCATCACATGCCCTGAACCATTCACCCAGCCTTGGAGAGGGAACAAATTAACAAACAGCAAAATATAATCTGTCAGCTCCCCCGAGCCAGGAATTCAGGGCAGGCACAACTCCTTTGCCTAGGCACAGGCGTAAGGAGTCCACAGACTCTGAATTACTTTCAATCTTTCACAGTCTTGTGTGGGTCCATTTCAACAGTGTAGGCCCTCATTAGCACAGTACAACAGGGTATATACCAGAACCCTAACTTCAACTATATCAGCTATATGGTGGAATGGTGGGTTCATGACATTCGACACCACTCTGCTCCTTAAGCAGGGTCCTATCCACATCAGGGGCCTGTGGACTAGTGGCTCCACCCACGCCACCTAGCCTTCCATGACAGAGGCCCAAGAATAAGTGCTGCCTCCCAGTCCTTACAGCCAAAAGTATTGGGTGCCCATAGTCCAGCTGCAAAACCCACACATCTACACATTCTAGGGAACAAGGACACATTTTCCTCCCAGACACTCAGGGGCAGCTGTCAGCCCCCTGCCTTGCTCAGTGAGTGACCCCCCAACAGCAGCCAGATACCCGTGCCTACAGCAATCACCCCTTCCTGTCTAGGACTGTAGGTGCGATTCTGCACCACACACTTGGTGACCGACTACCTGGACACCTGAGATGAATCCATACAAGAAAAGTAAATGTACTCCTGGGCTCACATACCTAGAAAAACAAAACAAGAAACTAGGACACAGTAAGCAAACATAAAATAAATAAATGTAATAACTTATTGATGGCTCCGAGACAACAGTCAATAGCAAGTCACATAAAGAGGCAGACCATGATGGCTTCAGCAAGCTCCCAAAACAAAGATCCAAGAAATCTTCCAGAGGAAGATAATTTCTTGGAATTACTGGAGGTAGGAAACAAAAGATTAATATACAGAACTCTTCAAGAGATCAGGAAGGAGATCAGGCAAAATGCAGAACAAACCAAGGAACACAAAGACAAAGCAATAGAGGAACTTAAGAAGATTATAGAAGAGAATAATGACAAATTTCATAGGCTACAAGAACCCACATAGAAAGCAAACGGAGATACAGAAGATTAACAATAAAATTTCAGAATTAGACAACACAACAGAAAGTTAGAGGAGCAGTATTGAGGCAATGGAAGCTAGAATTAGTGAGACTGAAAGTAAAGCATTTGACACCAACATATTAGAGGAAAAATCAGATAAAAGAATTTTTTTTAATGAAGAAGCCTTAAGAATTATGTGGGACCCTATCAAGAGAAGTAACCTATGAGTGATTGGAGTACCAGAACACGAGGTATAACAGAAAATACAGAGAGAATTGTTGATTTGCTAGCAGACAGCTTCCCTGATATCATGAAAGATGAGAAGATACTTATAGAACCCTACACAAGGTAGAACACAAGGGAAAGTCACCAAGGCATGTTATAATCAAACTTGCCAAAACCAAAGATAAAGAGAGAATTTTAAGAGCAGCTAGGGATAAATGAAGTCACCTACAGAGGAGAGTCAATAAGACTAAGCTCTGACTACTCAGCAGAAACCATGCCAGCAAGAAGGCAACGGGATGACATATATAAAGCCTTAAAGGAAAAAAAATTGCCAGCCAGGAATTATACATCCAGCAAAACTGTCTCTCAAATGTCATGGTGCAATTAGGACATTTCCAGAAAAATATGTAAATTTGTAAAACCTAAACCGTAATTACAAGAAATACTAAAGGGAGTCCTCTGCCTAAAAAATCAAAAACATCAAATAACAACCCAAGATTAGAACACAGGACAGAACAACCAGGTATCAACCCAGATAGGGAAGTCACAAAAATAAATCAAAGATAAAACACTGAAAATAAGGAAACAGAGAGAGCAATATGTAAATGATGACAACATGAAAACAAAAAAAAGGGACTAAAAAATGTAGTCATAGATCTTTCATATGGAGATGAAGTCAAGGCAATATAAAGAAACAAAAGATTGGTTTAAACTTAGAAAAATAGGGGTAAATATTAAGGTAACTGCAAAGGAGACTAACAATCGTACTAATCAAAATAAAATACAAGAAAAAACTCATCAAATACAAAACCAACAACAATGAAAAACATGAAAAGAAAATAAATAAAGAGAAACGACTCAGCACAGAAAATTAAGTGGAACGAAGAAACTGTCAACAACACAAAAGAAAAAAAAAGCCATCAAAATGACAGCACTAAACTCACACCTATCCATAATTACACTGAATGTAAATGGACTAAATGCACAATAAAAAGACAGAGTGGCAGAATGGAAAAAAAAAAAAAAGATGCTTCTATATGTAGCCTGCAAGGGGCACACCTTAGACTTAAAGACACAAACTAAAACTCAAAGGATAGAAAAAAATGTATCAAGCAAACGACAATCAAAAAAGAGCAGGAGTGGCAATATTAATTTCTGACAAAGCACACTTTAAAGTAAAATACATCACAAAGGATAAGGAAGGACACTATGGAATGAATAAAGTGTCAATACACCAGGAGGACACAGCCATACTAAATGTTCATGCACCAAACAACAGGGTTCCAAAATACATAAAACAAACTCTAACATCACTGAAAATAGAGATAGACAGCTCCACAGTAATAGGACAAGACTTCAAAACACCACCTTCAGTGAAAGATAGGACATCCAGAAAGAATCTCAGTAAAGACATAGAAGATCTACATGCCACAATCAACTAACTTTACCTCATAGACATAGACAGAACACTCCACCCAACAGAATCCAAGTATACTTTCTTTCCAATGCGCATGGAACATTATCCAGAATAGACCACTTATTAGGCCGTAAAGCAAGCCTTAACAGAATTCAAGGCATCGAAATATTGCAAAGCATCTTTTCTGACCATAAAATCATTAAAGTAGAAATCAATAACAAAAAAGCAAGGAAAATAATCAAACACATGGAAGCTGAACAAAACCTTGCTTAAAAACTTCTGAGTCATAGAAGAAAATAGGGACAGAATAAAGAAATTCATAGAATCAAATAAGAATAAAAACTCATCCTACCAGAACCTTTGGGACACAGCAAAAGTAGTGCTCAGAGGCCAATTTATAGCAATAAATGCACACATCCACAAAGAAGAAAGGGCCAAAATCAAAATATAAACCCTACAACTCAAACACATAGAAAGGGAGTAGTAAAAGAACCTGTCAGACACCAGAAGAATGAAAATAATAAAATTAGAGTAGAATTAAATGAAATAGAGAATAGAAAAACAATTAAAAGAATTAACAAGACCAAAAGCTGTTTCTCTGAAACGATCAACAAAATCAATAAACCATTAGCCAAACTGAAAAAAGAAAAACAGGAGAGGAAGCAAATAACCCAAATAAGAAATTAGGTGATATTACAAGAGAGCCAACTGAAATTAAAAGAATCATAACAGAATACTATGAAAAATTGTACTCTAATAAATGTGAAAACATAGAAGAAATGGACAAATTTCTAGAAACACACTACCTACCTAAATTAACACAGAGGTAGAACACCTAAATAAACCCATAACAAAACAAGAGATTGAAAAGATCATTTAAAAACTCCCAACAAAAACAAGCCCTGGCCCTGATGGTTTCACTGGAGAATTCTACCAAACTTTCAGAGAACAATTAACACCACTACTACTAAAAGTATTTCAGAGCATAGAAAAGGATGAAAATACTCCCAAACTCATTCTACGAAGCCAGCATACCCTGATACCAAAACCAGGAAAAAACACCAGAGAAAAAGAAAATTACAGACCAATATCCCTCATAAACATAGACCCAAAAATCCTCAACAAAATTCTAGCCAATCAAATTCAACAAAACATTTAAAAAATAATTCACTATGATCAAGTGTGATTCATACCATATATGCAGAGAGGGTTCAACATTAGAAAAACAATCAGTGTAATCCACCACATAAATAAAGCAAAAGACAAGAACCACATAATCTTAGCAATTGATTCAGAAAAGGCATTTGACAAAGCCCAACACTCATTCATGATAAAAACTCTCAACAAAATAGGAATAGAAGGAAAATTCCTCAACATAATGAAGGGCATTTATACAAAGCCAACGGCCAACCTCATTCTAAGTGGAGAGAGTTTGAAACCATTCCCCTTGAGAACAAGAAACAGACAAGGATGCCCTTTATTACCACTCTCATTCAACCTTGTGCTCGAGGTCCCAGCCAGAGCGATTAGGCAAGAAAAAGAAATAAAGGGCATCCAAATTTGTAAGGAAGAAGTAAAAGTATCTCTATTTGCAGATATATGATCTTATACACAGAAAACCCCAAAGAATCCACAAGAAAACTACTGGAACTAATAGAAGAGTTCAGCAAAGTATCAGGATAAAAGATAAACACACAAAAATCAGTTGGATTCCTCTATACCAACAAGGAGAACATCAAAGAGGAAATCACCATTTTCAATAGCCCCTAAGAAATAAAATACTTAGGAATAAATATAACCAGAAATGTAAAAGATCTATACAAAGAAAACTATAAGACACTACTACAAGAAACCAAAAGAGACCTACATAATAAAAAAACACCTTGCTCATGAGTCAGAATCGACTCAACGGCACTGGGTTTGGTTTGGTTTTGGTTTTGCTCATGGATAGAAAGACTCAACATTGTGAAAATGTCAATTCTACCCAAAGTGATCTACAAATGCAAAACAATTCTGATCCAAATTCCACTGACATTTTTTAATGAGATGGAGAAACAAATCACCAACTTCATATTGAAAGGGATGAGGCCCCGGATATGTAAAGCATTACTGAAGAAGAACAAAGTGGGAGGCCTCACACTATCTGATTTTAGAAACTGATACCACCACAGTAGTCAGAACAGCCTGGTACTAGTACAACAACAGATACATAGACCAATGGAACAAAACGGAGAATCCAGTTGTTAATTCATCCACCTCTGAGCAGCTGATATTTGACAGAGGCCCAAAGTCCATTAAGTGGGGAAAAGACAGTCTCTTTAACAAATGGTGCTGGCAGAACTGGATATCCATCTACAAAAAATGAAACAAGACCCGTAACTCACACCATGCACAAAAACTAACTCAAAATGGATCGAAGACCTAAATATAAACAAAAAATATCTTGGAAGAAGAAATAGGGACAATGCTAGGAGCCATAATACATGGCATAAACAGAGTACAAACCATAACTAACAATGCACAAACACCAGAAGAGAAACTAGATAACTGGAAGCTCCTAAAAATCAAACACCTGTGGGGTTTTTTATGTTCATCCAAAGACTTCACCAAAAGAGTAAAAAGACTACCGACAGACTGGGAAAAATTTTTTGGCTATGACAAATTAGATCAGAGTCTAATCTATAATATCTAAAAGATACTGCGAAACCTCAACAACAAAAAGACAAATAACCCGGTTAAAAAATGGGCAAAGGATATGAACAGGCGCTTCACCAAAGAAGACATTCAGGTGGCTAACAGATACATGAGGAAATGTTCACGATCATTAGCCATTAGAGAAATGCAAACCAAAACTACAATGAGATACTATCTTACCCCAAGAAGGCTAGAATTAATCAAAATAATAATAATAAATGTTGGATAGGTTGTGGAGAGACTGGAACACTTATGCACTGCTGGTGGAACTGTGAAATGGTACAACCCCTTTGGAAGTCGATTTGGCACTTTCTTAAAAAGCTGGAAATAGAACTACCATACGATCCAGCAATCCCACTCCTTGGAATATATCCTAGAGAAATAAGAGCCCTCACACGAATAGATATATGAACACCCATGTTCATTGCAGCAATGTTCACAATAGCAAAGAGATGGAAACAACCTAGGTGCCTGTCAAAAGATGAATGGATATACAATTATGGTGTATTCACACAATGGAATATAATGCAACAATACAGAACAGCGATTAATTTAAGAAACATTTCGTAACATGGATGAATCTGGAAGGCATTATGCTGAGTGAAATTATCAGTCTCAAAAGGACTAATATTGTATGAGACCATTATTATAAGAACTCAAGAAAGGGTTTAAACACAGAAGAAAACCTTCTTTGATGATTACGAGGTTGGGGAGAGGGGGGGAGGTATTCACTAACTAGATTAAAAAAATAGTAGACAAGAATTATCTTAGGAAAGGAAAGAACAACACACAATACAGGGGAAGTCAGCATGACTGGACTAAACCAAAAGCTAAGAAGTTTCCTGAACACAACCAAACACTTCGAGGGACAGTGTAGCAGGAGTGGGGGTCTGGGGACCATGGTTTCAGGGGACATCTAGGTCAACTGGCATAACACAATACATTAAGAAAAACGTTCTGCATCCCAGACTGAGTGGTGTCTGGGGTCTTGAAAGCTAGCAAGCAGCCATCTAAGATGCATCAATTGGTCCCAACCCACCTGGAGCAAAGGAAAATGAAGAATATCAAAGACACAAGGAAAATATGAGCCTAAGAGACGGAAAGAGCCACATAAACCAGAGACTCCATCAGACTGAGACTGGAAGAACTAGATGGTGTCCAGCTACCACCAATGGCCACCCTGACGGTGAACACAACAGAGAGTCCCTGATGGTGCAGGAGAAAAGTGGGGTACAGAACTCAAATTCTAGTAAAAAGACCAGACTTATGGTCTGACAGAGACAGGAGGGACCCCAGAAGAAATGGCTCCAGACTCTCTGTTAGCCAAAAACTAAAACCATTCCTGGCGCCAACTCTTCAGACAAAGATTAGACATAAAAAGATAAGACAAAATGATACTGATGAGGAATGTGCTTCTTAGCTCAAGTAGACACGTAACACTAAATGGGCAGCTACTGTCCGGAGGCAAGATGAAAAGGCAGATGGGGACAGGAGCTGGTTGAATAAAAATGGACCTGGGAAATCTTGGGTGGAAAGGAGGAATGTGCTGTCACATTATAGCGAGAGCAACTAGGGTCACATAACAATATGTGTATAAGTTTTTGTATGAGAAACTAACTTGAACTGTAAACTCTCACTTAAAACACAATTAAAAAAAAAGCATTTTCACTAACATTTCATAATAACAGAAATACCACATGTCTGTCATTGTGTGGAGTCCCTGGTGGTGCAAATAGTTAACACTTTGCTGCTAACCAAAAAGCTGGCACTTCAAATCCACCCAGGGGTGCCTCAGAAGAAAGGCCTGGTGACCTACTTGTGAAAACTCAGCCATTGAAAACCCAGTGGAGCGCAGTTCTACTCAGACACACATGGGGTTGCCATGCATCAGAACTGACGGGACGGCAAATGGTACTGGTACTAACTCACTGCTCACAACCATGGCCAAGGACAACTGGTCCACCGCAGCCTAGCTTTCTCCACGTCTTCCCTGTTGCTCTTTGCAATCAACAAGGGCAGGCCTTGTCTTTTGCTTTTTTTCAGTATAGATCCTTCCTCCACCATGGGAAGCACTCCTAGCCTTCAGAAGGAGAGGCGCATTCCTTTGATCTGAATACTCCCGTCTTGGTTCTTGATACTAATTGTAAGCTCTCCTCTTTTGTCCAAGCCTGTTTTCAAAAACCCCTTGGTAAAGTGATCAAGCACTCTGGTTGTCCTGCAGAAATGAAAGGATACAGCGGAAGTTTGTTTACAAGAGACATTTAAATGTATCCAGTTACCTTTTGCAAAATATTGTCACTGTTGCACATCTTTCCTTTGTTTTTGTAATCAATTTGATTATTTTTACATTATTGACTGGGTTTCCAGGAATAAAATTCTAATGTACAATATTTCTCTTAAAGGGGAAAAAAAAAAGGACTTAATGCAATCATCAAACAGAAAGAAATGAGGTAGAAATTTGGATAAAACCCCATTTCCTTCCCCTATTCCCACCTCTTCCCACCTTCTATTTTAACCAAGTTTCCCTCCTTAAAGTAATAAAAACTAGTTGCCTTTCGGTTCATGCCAACTCATGGTGACTCCACGTGTGTCAAAGAAAAACTGTGCTCTGCAGGGTTCTCAGTGGCTGACTCTTCGGAAGTGGAACACCAGGCCTTTCTTCTGAGGCACCTCTGGGCGGACTTGACCCTCCACCTTTCAGTTAGCAGCTAAGTGTGTTAAACGTTTTCACCACCCAAGGACTCCTCCTGAAGTGGTGACCTGCCGTAATTATTTAGCCAGCCTCCACTGTCCTGCTGACAAAATAAACAGGGAGCAGTGGGGCTCTGGTTTTCCATAAAGAAGAATATCAGAAAGCTATTGACAATGTTCTGTTTAACAGAGTAGAAGAAAACAATGGATGGTGCTGCCTCCACTCTAAGGAAGAGATATAATTAACACAATCATGCCCATTCAAGCCTCCCATTCTTATACTAGTAAGAAATTAGATGCCCTAAAATTAAACTCCAAAGCTGAGATGATTTGACCGTGTATAGGGCTGGTGGTACTAAACAAATAACAGCATACGCCCCAAATCTGAGTGTCTTCAGGCATCTCTAAAACTGGTGCTTCCCCTTCCCTCTGTGTGATGCCTAGTAGAGTAACTGTCTTCACTGGCAATTTGCTAAGACCGAGGAAGTGCCAGAAGGGTCTGGGTGGCACAAATGGTTTGCCCCTGACGACTAACCTAAAGGTTGGCAGTTTAAACCTAGCCACAAGCACCATGGAATAAAGGCCCGGCAATCTGCTTCCATAAAGATTACAGCCAAGAAAACCCTATGGAGCAGTTGTACTCTACAACATATGGGGTCAACTTGAGTCAGAATGGACTCCACAGCAAAGAGTTTGCTGTTTTTTGGCTTGTTTATTTTTTGTTTCGGTTTAACGAGGTCATATAGAAACTGCTAACAACCTACCATCCCTAAGAACTCATACCAAACTCATTTCTTAGCTACTCTACATCTTCCCTAAAAAACAAGCAAACCAGCCCCCAAGCCACTGCTCCTAAGCCTAGGGCTTTCACAGCATACAGCACTTCTTGTTGCATTCATAGAATTGCAGCTATTTCTAACTGGCCTCTCTGGGGTCCCTGCTCCCCATCTCAGCTGGGCTTCTTAAGAGTGGGGCACTAATGAGCTCTATTCAGCCCTCTACTCTTAAGGCCAATGGAATAATTGGGCCTGGAGGCTGAACTTTCCGTGTCCCACTTCCCCTCCCACTGCCTAAGCCTTGCCCAAGCCCCACTTGGTGAATGTGATAGGTCCCCTTTATCTCCCTCTACTCAGCAGCTCACGGTGCTTGAAAACACACCAGAAGCGTTATTGCTTTTTCTAAGAAATAGGCTTTCCTAGGGGCGATGTGCTTTGCTCCCTGCAATTCCTGTTATTACTTGCTTTAAAAAGATAAATTCTTATGGTCTTTAGCCTTAGAATATTGATAAAATCAGAAGGAGACAAAAAGCACCCTAAGAAATACCATTAGGGTCCCTTACTGTAAATTGGTATTTGTGAAAAGAGAAATAAGAGCACAGTTGTAAGGATCATTCATGGACTTGGACGAATGTTTAAAGCATTGTAAGAGGCTAAGAAATGGATAAAGGTTAAAGAGAAGAGTGTGTTTCGTAAGGTTGAAATAGCCTACTGCCCCTTAAAGACATCGGGTGCTCCATTGTGCAGCTTCCTGACGGGGGGCATAGCTGTGTCAGTTAGGATACACCGAATGGCAAGTAACAGGAATCCTCGCCCAACTGGCTTCAATACATAAGAAACTTTATTAGATTACAAAAGAGAGAATAGGGCTACAGGCACAAAATGGTGCCTGCTCTGGTTCTGTTTGTCTACAGTTCTTTCACCTCTGAGGTCCTCAGTGTTAAATTTTATTCCCAGCGAAGTTTTTCTCATACGTACAAGATGCCACCAGCAGCAACTGGGACCACTGACTACCTTGTTTATTTCCTGTAGGAGAGAGTTGAATCTTTCCCCCAATCATGAGATCTCATGCCTCCACCTGGGCCAATAATAGTGACAAGGGAGATGCCACAGGTTTATTGGCTTAGACTAATTAGGATTCTTTTGGGGCTGAGGGTGGTTCCCCTAGTCATGGGACTGAACGAAAGACTGCTCATACCTGAACCAAATCAAGGTCCTGTCATGTTAGCATGGAAGAAGGAGAGGGCAGGCAACAAGTAGTATCCACCCCAATAATGTTAAGATTACAAGTGTGGGTTCTGGTGTCCAAAAGACCAGCATCCAAATTCTATCTTCAGAACTAATGAGCTGTGTAACTTTGAACAAGTTACTTAAATTCCTTATGGCTCATTTTTTGCATCTATAAAATATCTTATACTGGGTTAAATACTATCCCAAGAAAAGTCCATGTCCACCTGAAACCTCTGAGAGAGACACAGAGCAGAAATGCAGAGAAGAAGCCATGTAAAGCAGAGCCAGAGATTGGAGTGATGTGTCTGGAAGCCAGGGAATACCAGAAGCCACCAGAAGCTGGAAGATGCAAGGATGGATCCTCCCCTAGAGCTTGTAGAGGGAATAAGTCACCACCAACTCCTTGAGTCCAGAATTCTAGCCTCTGGAACTGCAAAATAATATATTTCTGTTATTTTAAGTCAGTGAATTTGTGGTGATTTGTTATGGCAGCCCTAGCAAACTAATACATACCTCATATGATTTTTGTGAAGAATAAATAAGATTGCATTTAGAGAACTTAGATATATATAAGGAGACATTGGTGGTTCAGTGCTAGAATTCTCACCTTCCAAGGAGGGAGATCCAGGTTTGATCCCCAGCCAGTGCATCTCATGTATAGCCACCAACCATCTGTGAGTGGAGGCTAGTGTGTTGCTATGATGCCGAATAGATTTCAGTGGAGCTTCCAGACTGAGACAGACTAGGGTGAAAGCCTGGTGATTTACTCCAAAACTCAGCCAATGAAAACCCTATGGATCTCAAAGGTCCTGTCTCTGACCAATCATGGGGAAGGCACAGGACCAGGCACACTACTGTTTTGCATGGGGTTGCCATGAGTCAGGGGCTGACCTGATGGCAGTAACGACAACAATAACAACAATAAACATATTAAAAGCAGCGGGCACAATATATGGAAGTAGTAAGCACTCAGCGAATGATGGTAGAGGTGAATGCTCATAAGGCTACCATTACTAACATCATCAGTGACATTGTTATCTCATTATTATAGGCCTCCTTAGCAACTGTCTTTGCTGGCCTAATTTGTGGTTTGGGGAGCGGGGTTCTGGGCAGCTAGGGAACCAAGGTTTATAGACTGAACAAGCACTTTCTGCCCCCAGCGTAAGTGGGTTTCCATAAGTGGATAAAGGCTATTGTATCCCATCCCCAGGGAAGCCAGAACAGTGACCTCAGCAGCCCTTCCTCTTCTTAAGGATTCTCCAAGTGATTCTGCCCACAGAGAGGTGCACATTCCCCTTCAGGCCAGGAACACCCAGTCTTTTGGAAAGTTGCATCCTCATCCTCAGAGTTGTCCCCAGTCAGGATGAACCAAGAGGGCTCGTCATCTCCTTTCCTAGGAGCTAGCTGCCATTGATCAGTGTCACAAGAGACTCCCTTGGAAGGGTCTTCTGTCGATGGGGATGATCTCTGTGCCCCTTACCTTCTTATTATGAACCTTTCTCACACATGGAAACTGTGAGCCAATGACCCCTAAGGATATTTTCTCTGCTGCTACACTTTGAAACTAAACCATCTACTATCCCTAGTATATGATTCTGAGTGAGTAAAGATTGACTATGGCTTGGTTATAGGTTAAGAATAGCACCCTTCCCCATTTTCATGAGTTACCATTATTCACTAGGCTCCTCAAGGATACCAACCAAACACCCCTCCTCCCTCACCAACTCAACTCTCCTGCACCATTTTCCCAGCACCTGGAGACTACCCTCCTGTTACAGCCTTCCTCCAAGGAGTTGTAGTGGTCTTGTTAGTGTATGTAAACCTTCAGATTTTGGGAGGGTCTTACGTGTTTATCTTTATTTCTAGTCATCCTCACTCTTCCTACTTTCCAAAGTCCTTTCATCACTATACCCATACCACCCCGATGCCCCATCTCTCTTCAGCATTAGATCTTTAGAGCTCTTTCTGTTCTTCCCTTCCAGTCAACATGTGTCTCCCAGGAGGAACAGCAAAATTGAAAGTGGTTTTAAAGTGGACGGTGACATTAGTGACAGGATGGAGGGAATCTGGGATTTGGAGTCAGGCATACCTGAATTCAGAACCCCCCATTCTGCGGTTTCCACAGCTGTGTGGCCTTGGATAAGACATTTAACCTCCCTGAAACTCAATTTATTCATTTGCCTTCTGGCGTTTTTTAAAGAACTAAATATAATATATAAATGGAAAGTACACTTAAGGCCTGGCCCAAGATTTGGCATCTTCAAATAGTGTGCAGTCATAGTACTGGTTAGGAGCCCTGGTGGCACGGTGGTTAAGTGCTCGGCTGCTAATCGATAGGTCAGTGGTTCAAATCTTCCAGGAAGAAAGATGTGGCAGTTTGCTTCTGTAAAGATTACAGCCTTGGAAAACCCCTGGGGCAGTTCTACTCTGTCCTATAAAGTCGCTATGAGTCAGAATCAACTTGATGGCAATGGATTTATAGCATTGGTAACACCAAAAAAAAAAAAAAAAACTTGTTGCCATTGAGTCGATTCTGACTTATAGAGACCCTATAGGACAGAGTAAAACTGCCCCCATAGGGTTTCCAAGGAGCGCCTGGTGGATTCGAACTGCCGACCATTCGGTTAGCAGCCGTAGCTCTTAACCACATAGCACTGGTAGACTGAAGTAAATAAGGAAGATTCAATTTTAGGGAAATTCTAAGTGAAGTATGAGGGGCATTCTCTTCTCCTTGCTAAGTCTTAATTTAATGAATAAATTATTTTTTATGAGACTGTGAGAGAACTCCAGGAGATGGACATCAACCATAGGGGCTTTCCACAAAGCCTTTCAATTTTCTGCTCAGCCCTTGGGAGAAGGTGTTAAGGCTGGCAAATTTTATTTCTTGAATGGTTTCAAAAGTTCCGTTAGTGAGAACTCTTTCTGCTTTTGGTGAGTCAAGAAAAAAGAGGCTCATCAATGGCCAGCTTCTGTGGACCACATCTGCTCACTCTTCCTGAGGATGAGACAGCCTCCTCCCTCTTTGGAAGGGAGGAATAATTGGCAGTGGTATCATTTAATTACCACTTTTTTTTCTCATTTCCAGCAATGAGCAGTGGGTTTCCTCTATTCTCTAATAATAATATTGTTGTTGTTGTTAGGTGCCCTCGAGTCAGGTTACAAGTCATAGCAACCCTATAGGACAGAGTAGAACTGCCCCATAGGGTTTCCAAGGAGTGGCTGGTGGATTTGAACTGCTGACCTTTGGGTTAGCAGTCAAGCTCTTAACCACATATGTCACCAGGGCTCCAAAAATAATTAGTGAGTTGCAAATGGGCAAAAATTCTCATCACGAGATATGGCCAAATATAAGAGATTTTTAAAGTATAGCTTATGTTTTCATTCTCTATTTTAAAGTGTGTAATTTGTATAAATTATTTCTTAAGATACAATGCTCTCTTAGTGACAGTTTATCAAAGTTACCCTTTCCCAAACGGAGGTCAAATCATCACAGTCAGGGTCCAGGCATGAGACAGCAACTACACAGTAAATTGACCAGGGAAAGTTGAATATGAAGAATTATTGACTATAATAGGCAATTGGAGTGACAGAGGATTGGCTAGGAAGTAAAGAGAACTCTAAAGAATACAGAACTCTCAGATAGGTGATGCAGCCACTACCCAGGGCTGAGCTACAGAACCTAGGGAAGAGGTATCCTGCCCCTAGGGTTGAGATCCAGAACCTATTGGTGGGTGTCTCAGCTTCCTAGTGCTAGTGGGTCACTTTAAAGAACAGGAATTTATTTTTTCACAGTTCTGGAGGCTGAAAGTCCAAATTAGAGTCTAGGCCATGTTGATTCCTTCCTTGTTGGTAGCCCCAAGTGTTCCTTGGTTGCTTAACTTGTAGACGGTGCTCACATGGCATCTGTCTTCCCCTGTATGTACTTGTCTTTGCATCTGATCTGCTCCTTTTAACTCAGAAGTGATTAGGGTTAGGACACACCCTAAACTGATATGGTCTCATTAACATAAAGAAATCTTATTTCCAAACAGGATTACAACCACAGGTATTGGGATTACAATTTCGACACACTTCCATAATAGTGAGGAAGTTATTGAGGTGCCACAGGAGCAGAACTTGCTAGAAATCTGCCATCTGGGGTTCTGAGGAAAGTTGTCCACATAGGGGTACTTACCTCAGAACTCACGCCAAAGCTGTTCATGGGGTTTCTAGAGAAGCCAGACCAGGAGGTGTCTTGATGGCAGCACCATGTTATGAAACTTTCCAAAAGGGGCCAGGCTGGGTACTTCTAGCTGGGTGCTAGGAAAGCCATTTTCTGCTGAGCATCCATGGGCTGCAGGCAAGAACCAGAAAGTACAAGAATCCCCTTGAAGTGGAACCCAGACTGGGGAAAAGAATGGCCAAACATCATTCCATGTGAGAGGGAGCTGGAGAATGTCAGTATGGGGTGGGACGCATTCATGCCACACTTTCCTTCATGCATCCTGGGGGAGCCCGGTGCCACACATTTAGGACTGCATTCTTCAATAATATAGCCACCAGCCACACGTGTCGATTTTCAGTTAAACTTAAAATAATCAAAACTGATGAAATTGAGAAAGGATAGTCTTTTCAAGAAATGGCGCTGGAATAACTAGACATTCACATGCAAAAAGATAAGTCTAGACACTGGCATTATACCTTTCACAAAAAATAACTCCAAATGGATTACGGACCTAAGCTCTAGTCACTCACAGTGACAGGTGGTGTGATAATGCCCACCTTATTGACTTTCTCCTCATCCTGTATCACCTCTCCACTTCCCTTCTGTTGTTTTCCTATACCTTCCAAGTATATTACTTTCATTTCAATCTTTATTTCAGGATCTGCTTCTAGGAAATCCCAAACAAAGACATTCTATGAGACTTCTCTGCTTTCAATATGCTAATGAGCATTATCAAGAGCATAAAGAGCAGTTCCCAAACTTGTTTGATATTAAACCAAAAACTAAACAAGTTGCCATTGAGTCAATTCCAACTCATGGTGACCCCATTTGTCTCAGAGCAGAATGGTGCTCCGTGGGGTTTTCAATGACTGTAATCTTTCAGAAGTACATACCCAGGCCTTTTGCAAGGTACCTCTGGGTGAACTCGAACCTCCAATCTTTTGGTTAGCAGCTGAATGTGTTAAACATTTACACCACCCAAGTTTGATATTGGACCCACCTTTTTATGTCATTCCTGTAACAACTCCCTGGACAGTGTTCCAGAATACTCAGCTTGGGTAATGCTGATTTGAATCATCAGGAACGCATGGTCTTCAAGCTCCTCACTCTCAAAAGGAATCAGGGAGTCACTGTAAAAAAAAAAAAAAAAAAATTTTTTTTTTTTTTTTAACACTGTAAGGGAGAGCTTAAAGGCACTAGTCCAAAGAGCTGCTGAGGCCTTTGGTCTCATTCTTTTAAAACTAGGTGTTCTCTGACAGCAGGATGGAACAAGATAGAACCGTTTTCCCTGCCTTATTTGAAACCATCATGTATTCGTGGTTGGAATTCTGTGTAACGTTCTGTTTAAGAATGGCACTGTGGTGCTGAAGAGAACCCAGAGGTCAACTAAAGGACAAAAGGAGTAGGAGAGAAGGCAGGGCCAAGATGGCAGAGTAATCAGACACTTCCGGTGAAACCTCTTACAACAAAGACCTGAAAAAACCTGGACGATTATAACTATGACAAGCTAGGAGCCCTGAACATTAAAGGCAAAGTTAGAAAACAGACTGAGCTGCAGGGAAGGGAGAGATGGTTCAAAAGTGGAGAGGAGTTGCCAGACCTGAATCACTGGGAACCCTCCTGCTGCGTCAGGGTGGTAATAGCATTCAGCCACAGTTTCCTCAGGGAGAAACAGCCAGCCTCACAGCCTACTTACACCTCCGGAACCAGAGAAGAACAGCGCTCTGGCCAAAAGCTAAGTACTTCCATATATTTTACCGCACCCCAGCCCCCAACCCAGCTTCAGTGGCTGTTGATTTCCCTGGGCTTCATATAGGTCCTATTGCACACATTGAGCCATCCTAACAGCCTTGGAGGAGGAATAAATTCACAATTGCAGAAAAGATAATCTGCCAGCTCCACTGACCTGGAAAACTCACGACAGAAGTGGATCTTGTCCTGCCATAAACGGTCCATGGACTTTGAATACCTTCCCTGCTGCATGGACCTATGTGGGCTTATTTCAGGAGAATAGGTCTTTGTTGCCAGACTACAACTGTTTCAACTGTGGGGTGGAGAGGTGAGTGTTTGATATTTCACACCACTTTGCCTATTAAAGAGGGTCCTCACCTACACACATCAGGGGCCTAAGGACTGGTGGCTCCACTCAGCTCACCCAGCCACCTGTGACAGAAGTCCAAGGATAACTGGTACCTCCCAGTCCTTACAACCAAATGCATTGGGTGCCCAAGGTCCATCTGCGGAATCCACCCACCTGTACACTCTAGGGAACAGGGACATATTTTCCTCACAGACACTCGGGGGATGGTTGTCAGCCCACTGCCTTGTTCAAAGCATGACCCCCAGCTTCAACCAGATACCAGTACCTATACCAATCACCTCTGCCCCTCTAAACTGTAGAACAGAGCCTGTACCACACACTTGGTAACTAACTACCTGGACACCTGAGCTGAATCCACACAAGAAAAGTGAATGCATTCCTAGGCTCATATACCTGGTAACAGCTCTAGCCATCTGGTGACAGAATATTAGAGCTTCAAAGGTGAAAAAAATCAAGATAGCTCGCTCAAGCAACCTAGTGGGACATATCAAAAACAAAACAAACAAGAAGCTAGGATACACTAAGCAAACAAAATAAACTAATACAATAACTTATAGATGGCTTGGAGAAAACAGTCAATATCAAATCACACAAAGAAGCACACCATGACTGCTTCAACAAGCTCTCAGAACAAAGGGTCAAGGGATCTTCTGGATGAAGGTGCCTTCCTGGAATTACCAGATGCAGATTACAAAAGATTAATATATAGAACTCAAGACATCAGAAAAGAGATCAGGAGAGAGATAAGGCAATACGCAGAACAAGCTAAGGAACACACAGATAAGGCAGTCAAAGAAATTAAAAAGGTTACTCAAGAACATAATGAAAAATTTAATACATTGCAAGAATCCATAGAGAGACAACAATCAGAAATTCAGAAGATTAACAATAAAATTACAGAATTAGACAACTCAATAGAAAGTCAGAAGAGCAGAAATGACCAGATTCGTGAGACTGAAGATAAAGAACGTGATACAAATATATTTGAAGAAAAATAAGAAAAAAAAATTTTTTTTAATAAAGAAAACCTAAGAATCATGCGGGACTCTATCAAGAGAAATAACCTACAAGTGATTTCAGTACCAGAACAGGGACAGATAACAGAAAACACAGAGAGAATAGTTGAAGATTTGTTGGCAGAAAACTTCCTTGATATCATGAAAGATGAGAGGATACCCATCCAAGACGCTCATCAAACGCCACATACGGTAGATTTTAAAAGAAAGTCACCAAGATATATTATAATCAAATTTGCCAAAACCAAAGATAAAGAGAGAATTTTAAGAGCAGCTAGGGATAAACAAAAAGTCACCTACAAAGGGGAGTCAATAAGAATAAGTTTGGGGAGGCAGAGCCAAATGGTGGAATAGACAGACACTTCCGTGGAGCCCTCTTTACAATAAAGACCAGAAAAAACAAGTGAAACAAGTATATTTGTGACAAGCTGGGAGCCCTGAGCATCAAAGGCAAGCTTAGACAATGAACTGAGGGGCAGGGGAAGGAAGAGACCATTCAGAAGTGGAGAGGAGGTGCCAGACCTGAATCATGGGGAGCCCTCAGGCACCATTCCTGGAGTGGCTGCGGCGGCGGCAGCGGTGGCAGCAGGCTGGTCCTAGCGTTCAGCTGCAGTTTCCTCAGGGAGAAGCAGCCAGCCACACCACCCACTCACACTCCAGAACCTAAGCAGAAGGGCACTCTCGGCAAAAGCTAAGTACTTGCGTATATTTTACCGTGCCCTCCCCCCACCCCCAACCCAGCCTCACCAGCTGAATCCCTAGGCCTGCGATAGACCCTGGTGAGCACCTGGAGCCATCCTCCCGGCCTTGAGGAAGGAAAAATTTTGAACTGGAGGGAAAAGATCATTTGCTAGCTACATTAACTGGGGGAGCTCAGGACAGAAGCGGCTCCTGTCCAGGAATAAACTGTCCACGGACCTTGAGCACCTTTCCCTTCTGCATGGACCTCCCAGTCCTTACAATAAAATCTTTGGGTGCCCATGGTCCCTCTGCAGAACCCGCCCACCAGCACACTCTAGGAAACAGAGACGTATTTTCCTCAGAGACACTTGGGGGTCAGTTCTCAGCCCCCTGCCTTGTTCAGAGCATGACCCCCTGCTTCAGTCAGATACCGGTATATACGCAAATCACCCCTGCCCCTCTAAGACTGTAGGACAGAGCCTGTACCACACACTTGATGATCAGCTACCTGGAAACCTGAGCTGAATTCATACAAGAAAACTGAATGGACTCCTAGACTAATATACCTGATAACACCTCTAGCCAGCTGGGGACAGGACACCAGACCTCCAAAGGCGAAAATAATCAAGCTAGCTCACTCAAACAACCCATAGGGGTATACCAAAATAAAACAAAGCAAGCAGCTACGACACAGTAAGCAAGTATAAACTAATACAATAAGTTATAGATGGCTCGGAGACAATAGTCAATATCAAGTCACATAAAGAAACAGGCCACAATCACCTCAACAGGATCTCAAAACAAAGAATCCAGGGATCTTTTAGATGAAAGTGCATTCCTGGAATTACCAGATGCAAAATACAAAAGTTTAATATACAGAACCCTTCAAGACATCAGGAAGGAAATGAGGCAACACACAGAACAAGCCAAGAAATACACAGATAAAGCAACTGAAGAACTCAGAAAGATTATTCAGGAACATAATCAAAAGTTTAATAAGCTGAAAGACAGACAGCAATCAGAAATTCAGAAGATTAACCATAAAATTACAGAATTAGACAACACAACACAAAGTCAGAGGAACAGAACTGAGCAAGTAGAAGGTAGCATTTCTGAACTCGAAGATAAATCACTTGACACTAAAATATATGAAGAAAAATCAGATAAAAGAATTAAAAAAAAATCAAGAAACCTGAAGAATCATGTGGGACTCTATCAAGAGAAATAACCTACAAGTGATTGCAGTACCAGAACAGGGAGGGATAACAGAAAATACAGAGAAAATTGTTGAGGATTTGTTGGCAGAAAACTTCCCTGATGTTGTGAAAGATGAGAACATATCTATCCAAGATGTTCATCGAACTCCACATAAAGTAGATCTTAAAAGAAAGTCACCAAGAGGTATTACAATCAAGCCTGCCAAAACCAAAGATAAGGAGACAATTATAAGAGCAGCGAGGGATAAAAGAAAAGTCACCTACAAGGGACAGTCAGTAAGAATAAGCTCAGACTACTCGGCAGAAACCATGCAGGCAAGAAGGCAATGGGATGACATATTTAAAAAATTGAAGGAAAAAAATTGCCTGCCAAGAATCATCCCAGAAATCCATCAAAACTGTCTCTTAAATATAAAGGTGAAATTAAGACATTTCCAGATAAACACGAGGTTGAGGGAATTTGTAAAAACCAAACCAAAACTACAAGAAATACTAAAGGGAGTTCTTTGGTTAGAAAATCAGTAATATCAGGTATCGACCCAAGACTAATACACTGGGCAGAGCAACCAGAAGTCAACCCAGACAGGGAAACCACTCCCCACCCGCAAAAAAAAAAAGATTAAAAAAAAAAAGCCCAACACAGGGTAACGGCGATGTTATCATATAAAAGAAGACAACATTAAAATACTAAAGAGGGACTAAGAAATATAATCAAACAACTTCCTTATGCAGAGTAAGATACGTCGATACAAAGAGAAAAAAGTTATAAATTTAGAAAAATAAGGGTAAATAATAAGATAACCACATGGGGGAAAAACTATCCTACTCATCAAAATAAAATACGAGGGAAAAATACAGACTCAGCAGAAACAAAATCAACAACAACAAATATGAGGAAAGGACAATATATAAAGAAAATCTACTCAGCACATAAAATCAAGTGGGAAAAAGAAACTGTCCACACACAAAAAGACATGAAAATGATAGCACTAAATTCATACTTATCCATAATTACCCCGAATGTAAATGGACTAAATGCATCAATAAATAGACAGACAGTGGCAGAATGAATAAAAAAACAAGATCCGCCTATATGCTGCCTACAAGAGACACACCTTAGACTTAGAGACACAAACAAACTAAAACTCAAAGGATGGAAAAAAACATATCAAGCAAACCACAATCAAAAAAGAGCAGGGTGGCAATATTAATTTCTGAAAAAATAGACTTCAAAGTTAAATCCATCAGAAAGGATAAGCAAGGACACTATATAATGATTGAAAGGGACAATACACCAAGAAGATATAACCATATTAAATATTTATGCACCCAATGACAGGTCTGCAAGATACATAGAACAAACTCTATCAGGATTGAAAAGTGAGATAGACAGCTCCACAATTATACTAGGAGAGTTCAACACACCACTTTCGGTGAAGGACAGGACATCCAGAAAGAAGCTCAATAAAGACACGGAAGATCTAAATGCCACAATCAACCAACTTGACCTCATAGACATATACAGAACACTCCACCCAACAGCAACCAACTATACTTTCTTTTCTAGTGCACATGGGACATTCTCTAGAATAGACCACATATTAGGTCATAAAGCAAGCCTTAGCAGAATGCAAAACATGGAAATATGACAAGCATCTTCTCTGACCATAGGCCATAAAAGTGGAAATCAATAACAGGAAAAGCAGGGAAAAGAAATCAAACATTGGAAACTGAACAATACCCTGCTCAAAAAAGACTGGATTATAAAAGACATTAAGGATGGAATAAAGAAATTCAGAGAATCCAATGAGAATGAAAACACTTCTTATCAGAACCTTTGGGACACAGCAAAAGCACTGCTCAGAGGCCAATTTATATCAATAAATGCACACCTCCAAAAAGAGGAAAGGGCCAAAATCAAAGAACTATCCCTACAACGTGAACAAATAGAAAGAGAGCAATAAAAGAAACCCACAGGCACCAGAAGAAAACAAATAATCAAAATTAGAGCTGAACTAAATGAAATAGAAAACAGAAAAACAATTGAAAGAATTAACAAGACCAAAAGCTGGTTTTTTTTAAAAAATCAACGAAATTGATAAACCATTGGCCAAACTGACAAAAGAAAAGAAGAGGAAGCAAATAACCTGAATAAGAAATCAGATGGGCAATATTACAACAGACCCAACTGAAATTAAAATAATCATACCAGATTACTACGAAAAATTGTACTCTTACAAATTTGAAAACCTAGAGGAAATGGATGGATTACTAAAAACACACTACCTACCTAAACTAACACAAACAGAGGTAGAACAACTAAATAGACCCATAACAAAAGAAGAGATTGAAAAGGTAATCAAAAAACTCCCAACAAAAAAAAAGCCCTGGTTCAGACGGCTTCACTGCAGAATTCTACCAAACTTTTTTTTCAAAGAGGAGTTAACACCACTACTACTAAAAGTATTTCAGAGCATAGAAAAGGACAGAATACTACCAAACTCATTCTATGAAGCCACCATATCCCTGATACCAAAACCAGGTAAAGACACCACAAGAAAAGAAAATTATAGACCTATATCCCTCATGAATGTAGATGCAAAAATTCTCAACAAAATTCTAGCCAATAGAATTCAACAACATATCAAAAAAAATAATTCACCATGACCAAGTGGGATTCATACCAGGTATGCAGGGATGGTTCAACATTAGAAAAACTATTAATGTAATCCACCACATAAATAAAACAAAAGACGAGAATCACATGATGTTATCAATTGATGCAGAAAAGGCATTGGACAAAGTTCAACACTCATTCATGATAAAAAAAACTCTCAGCAAAATAGGAATAGAATGAAAATTTCTCAACATAATAAAGGGCATTTATACAAAGCCAACAGGCAACATCACCCTAAATGGAGAGAGTCTGAAAACATTCCTGCTGAGATTGGGAACCAGACAAGGATGCCCTTTATCACCACTCTTGTTCAACATTGTGCTGGAAGTCCTAGCCAGAGCAATTAGGCTAGATAAAGAAATAAAGGGCATCCAGATTGGCAAGGAAGAAGTCAAAGTATCTCTATTTGCAGATGACATGATCTTATACACAGAAAACCCTAAGGAATCCTCCAGAAATCTACTGAAACTAATAGAAGAGTTCAGAAGAGTACTGGGATACAAGATAAACATACAAAAATCAGTTGGATTCCTCTACAGCAA
This sequence comes from Loxodonta africana, assembly GCF_030014295.1. Taxonomy (NCBI): domain Eukaryota; kingdom Metazoa; phylum Chordata; class Mammalia; order Proboscidea; family Elephantidae; genus Loxodonta; species Loxodonta africana. The sequence continues at coordinate 68,372,807 of NC_087358.1, forward strand.
CAAAAAGACCATCGAAGAGGAAATCACCAAATCAATGCCATTTACAGCATCCCCCAAGAAGATAAAATACTTAGGAATAAATCTTACCAGAGGTATAAAAGACTTATACAAAGAAAACTACAGTACACTTCTGCAAGAAACTAAAAGAGACTTACGTAAGTGGAAGAACATACCTTACTCATGGATAGAAAGACTTAACATTATAAAAATGTCTATTCTACCAAAAGCGATCTATATGTTTAATGCAATTCTGATCCAAATCCCAAAGACATTCTTCAATGAGATGGAGAAACAAATCACCGATATCATATGGAAGGGAAAGGAAAAAAAAAAAAAAAAGAGGCCCCGGATAAATAAGGCATTACTGAAAAACAAGAACAAAGTAGGAGGCCTTACTTTACCGGATTTTAGAACCTATTATACCTGCACAGTAGTCAAAACAGCCTGGTACTGGTACTGGTACAACAACAGATACATGGACCAATGGGACAGAATTGAGAATCCAGACAAAAATCCATCCACATATGAGCAGCTGATATTTGACAAAGGCCCCAAAACAGTTAAATGGGGAAAAGAGTCTTTTTAACGAATGGTGCTGGCATAACTGGATATCCACCTGCAAATAAATGAAACAAGGCCCATACCTCACTCCATGCACAAAAACTAACTCAAAATGGATCAAAGACTGAAATATAAAATCTAAAACAATAAAGATCATGGAAGAAAAAATAGGGACAACATTAGGATCCCTAATACATGGCATAAACAGTACAGAAAACATTGTAAAGAACATAGAAGAAAAACTAGAGAACTGGGAGCTCCTAAAATTCAAACACTTATGCTCATCCAAAGACTTCACCAAAAGAGTAAAAAGACTACCTACAGACTGGGAAAAAGTTTTTACCTATGACAATTCTGATTGGCAACTGATCTCTAAAATCTACATAATACTGCAAAAACTCAACTGCAAAAAGAGAACCCAATTAAAAAATGGGCAAAAGATATGAATAGACACTTCACTAAAGAAGACATTCAGGTAGCTAACAGATATATGAGGAAATGTTCATGATCATTAGCCTTTAGAGAAATGCAGATCAAAACTACAAATGAGATTTCATTTCACTCTAACAGGGCTGGCATTAATCCAAAAAACACAAAAGAATAAATATCAGAGAGGATGTAGAGAGACTGGAACACTTCTACACTGCTGGTGGGAATGTCAAATGGTACAGCCACTTTGGAAATCGATTTGGCACTTCCTTAAAAAGCTAGAAATACAGCTACCATACGATCCAGCAATCCCACTCCTTGGAATATATCCTAGAGAAATAAGAGCCTTTACACAAACACGTATATGCACATCCACGTTCATTGCACCACTGTTTACAATAGCAAAAACATGGAAGCAACCAAGGTGCCCATCAATGGGTGAATGGATAAATAAATTATGGTATATTCACACAATGGAATACTACGCATTGATAAAGAACAGTAAGGAATCTTCAAAACATTTCAAACATGGAGGAACCTGGAAGGCATTATGCTGAGTGAAATTAGTCAGTTGCAAAAGGACATATATTGTATAAGACCACTATTATAAGAACTTGAGAAATAGTTTAAACTGAGAAGAAAACATTCTTTTGTGGTTACGAGACGGGGGAGGGAGGGAGGCTGGGAGAGGGGTATTCACTAATTAGATAGTAGATAAAAACTACTTTAGGTGAGGGGAAAGACGGCACACAGTACAGGAGAGGTCAGCACAATTGGACTAAACCAAAAGGAAAGAAGTTTCCTGAATAAACTGAATGCTTCCAAGGCCAGCGTAGCAGGGGCAGGGGTCTGCGGTGCATGGTTTCAGGGGACATCTAAGTCAATTGGCATAGTAAAATCTATTAACAAAACATTCTGCATCCCACTTTGAAGAGTGGCATCTGGGGTCTTAGAAGCTAGCAAGCAGCCATCTAAGATGCATCAGTTGGTCTCAACCCACCTGGATCAAAGGTGAATAAGACAACAAGGACACAAGGTAATTACAAGCCCAAGAGACAGAAACGGCCACATGAACCAGTGACTACATCATCCTGAGACCAGAAGAACTAGATGGTGCCCGGCTACAACCAATGACTACCTTGATAGGCAACAGAACAGAGAACCCCTGAGGGAGCAGGAGAGCAGTGGGATGCAGACCCCAAATTCTCATAAGACCAGACTAAACGGTCTGACTGAGACTAGATGGATCCCGGTGGTCATGGCCCCCAGACCTTCTGTTGGCCCAGGACAGGAACTATTCCCAAAGCCAACTCTTCAGACATGGATAGGACTGGACAATGGGTTGGAGAGGGATGCTGGTGAGGAATGAGCTTCTTGGATCAGGTGGACACTTGAGGCTATGTTGGCATCTCTTGCCTGGAGGGGAGATGAGAGGGTGGAGGGGGTTAGAATCTGGTGAAAAGGACACAAAAAGAGAGAGTGGAGGGAGAGAGCAGGCTGTCTCATTAGGGGGAGAGTAATTGGAAGTGTGTAGCAAGGTGCATATGGGTTTTTGTGTGACAGACAGACTTGATTTGTAAACTTGCACTTAAAGCACAATAAAAATTATTTACAAAAAAAAAAAGAATAAGCTCGGACTACTCAGCAGAAACCATGCAGTCAAGAAGGCAGTGGGATGATTTATATAAAGCATTGAAGGAAAAAAATTGCCTGCCAAGAATCATACATCAAGCAAAACTGCCTCTCAAATATGAAGGTGAAATTAGAACATTTCCAGATAAACGTAAATTTAGGGAATTTGTAAAAACCAAACCAAAACTACAAGAAATACTAAAGTGAGTTCTCTAGTTAGAAAGTCAGTTATTTCAGATATCAACCCAAGACTAGAAAACTGGACAGAGCAATCAGATATCAACCAAGATAAGGAAATTACAAAAATAAATCAAGATAAAAAAATGGTCAAATTGGTGAAAACAGTGACGTCTTTATGTAAAAGAAGACAACATTAAAACAATGAAGAGGGAGTAAGAATGTAGTCATAGATCTTTCATATGGAGAGGAAGACAATGTGATATAAAGAAATAAAAGCTGGTTTAAACTTAAAAAATAGGGGTAAATATTAAGGTAACCACAAAGGAGACTAACTATCCTATTCATCAAAATAAAATCCAAGAAAAAAATAGAGACTCAGCAGAAACAAAGCCAGCTGCAATGAACAAGAGGAAAAGACAATATATAAACTGCTCAGCACAAAAAATTAAGTGGGAAAAAGAAACTGTCAACAACACACAAAAAAAGACATCAAAATGATAGCACTAAACTCATGCCTATCCATAATTACCCTGAATGTAAATGGACTAAATGCACCAATAAAGACACAGAGAGTGGCAGAATGGATTAAAAAAAACACGATACATCTATATGCTCCCTACAAGAGACACATCTTAGAAACACAAACAAACTAAATCTCAAAGGATGGAAAAATATATATCCAGCAAACAACAATTAAAAAAAAGAGCAGGAGTGCCAATATTAATTTTTGACAAAATAGACTTTAAAATTAAATCCACCACAGAGGATACAGACACTATATAATGATTTCAGGAACAATATGCCAGGAGGACATAACTATATTAAATATTTATGCACCCAGTGACAGAGCTGCAAGATACATAAAACAAACTCTAACAGCATTGAAAAGTGAGATAGACAGTTCCACAATTATTGTAGGAGACTTCAACACACCACTTTCAGTGAAGGACAGAACATCCAGAAAGAAGCTCAATAAAGATCTAAATGCCACAACCAACCAACTTGACCTCATAGGCATATACGGAACACTCCACCCAACAGCAGCCAAGTATACTTTCTTTTCTGGTGAACATGGAACATTCTCTAGAATACCCTACATACTAGGTCATAAAGCAAGCCTTAGCAAAATCCAAAAAACTGAAATATTACAAAGCGTCTTCTCTGACAATAAGGCCATAAAAGTAGAAATCAATAACAGAAAAAGTAGGGAATAAAAATCAAACACTTGGCAACCGAACAATACCTTGCTCAAAAACAACTGGGTTATAGAAGACATCAAGGATGGAATAAAGAAATTCATAGAATCCAATGAGAATGAAAACACTTGCTATCAGAACCTTTGGGACACAGCAAAAGCAGTGCTCAGAGGTCAATTTACATCAATAAATGCACTCATACAAAAAGAACAAAGGGACAAAATCAAAGAATTATCCCTACAACTTGAAAAAAACAGAAGAGCAGCAAAAGAAACCCTCAGGCACCAGAAGAAAGCAAATAATAAAAATTAGAGCAGAATTAAATGAAATAGAGAACAAAAAAACAATTGAAAGAGTTAACAAGACCAAAAGCTGGTTCTTTGAAAAATTAATAAAATTGATAAACCCTTGGCCAAACTGACAAAAGAAAAACAGGAGAGGAAGCAAATAACCAGTATAAGAAATGAGATGGGTGATATTACACAGACCCAACTGAAAGTAAAAGAATCATATCAGATTACTATGTAAAATTGCACTCCAACAAATTTGAAAACCTAGAAGAAATGAATGAATTCCTAGAAACACACTACCTACCTAAACTAACACAAACAGAGGTAGAACAACTAAATAGACCCATAACAAAAGAAAAGATGGAAAAGTAATTTAAAAACTACCAAAAAAAAAAAAAAAGCCCTGGCTTCCCTGCAGAGTTCTACCAAACTTTTAGAGAAGAGGTAACACCACTACTATTAAAGGTATTTCAAAGCATAGAAAAGGACAGAATACTTCCAAACTCATTCTATGAAGCTAGCATATCCCTAATACCAAAACCAGGCAAAGATACCTCAAAAAATGGAAATTACAGACCTATACCCCTCATGAACTTAGATGCAAAAATCCTCAACAAAACACTAAAAAAAAAAAAACACTAGCCAATAGAATTCAACAATATATCAAAAAAAAATTCCCCATGACTAAGTGGGATCCATACCAGGTATGGAGGGATGGTTCAACATTAGAAAAACAATTAATGTAATCTGTCATATAAATAAATCAAAAGACAAGAAATACATGATCTTATCAATTGACGCAGAAAAGGCATTTGACAAAGTTCAACACCCATTTGTGATTAAAAAAACTTTCAGCAAAATAGGGATAGGAGGAAAATTCCTCAGCATAATAAACGGCATTTATACAAAGGCAACAGCCAACGTCATCCTAAATGGAGGAAGTCTGAAAGCATTCCCGTTGTGATCAGGAACCAGACAAAGATGCCCCTTATCGCCACTCTTACTCTACATTGTGCTGGAAGTCCTAGCCAGAGTAATTAGGCTAGATAAAGAAATAAAGGGCATAAGTATCTCAATTTGCAGATGACGTAATCTTAGACTAAAGACTTCTCAAGAAAACTACTGAAACTAATAGAAGAGTTCAGCAGAGTATCAGGATACCATATTATTGTTGTTGTTGTTAGGTGCCGTCGAGTCGGTTCCAACTCATAGCGACCCAGTGCACAACAGAACGAAACACTGCCCAGTCCTGCACCATCCTTACAATCGTTATGCTTCAGCTCATTGTTGCAGCCCCTGTGTCAATCCACCTTGTTGAGGGTCTTCCTCTTTTCCGCTGACCCTGTACTCTGTCACACATGATGTCCTTCTCCAGGGACTGATCCCTCCTGACAACATGTCCAAAGTATGTAAGATGCAGTCTCACCATCCTTGCCTCTAAGGAGCATTCTGGCCACATTTCTTCTAAGACAGGTTTGTTCGTTCTTTTGGCAGTCCATGGTATATTCAATATTCTTCGCCAACACCACAATTCGAAGGCGTCAACTCTTCTTCGATCTTCCTTATTCATTGTCCAGCTTTCACATGCATATGATGCAATTGAAAATACCATGGCTTGGGTCAGGGACACCTTAGTCTTCAGGGTGACATCTTTGCTCTTGAACACTTTAAAGAGGTCCTTTGCAGCAGATTTACCCAATGCAATGCGTCTTTTGATTTCTTGACTGCTGCTTCTATGGCTTTTGATTGTGGATCCAAGGAAAATGAAATCCTTGACAACTTCAATCTTTTGTCCGTTTATCATGATGTTGCTCATTGGCCCAGTTGTGAGGATTTTTGTTTTATGTTGAGGTGTAATCCATACGGAAGGCTATGGTCTTTGATCTGCATTAGTAAGTGCTTCAAGACCTCCTCATTTTCAGCAAGCAAGGTTGTGTCATCTGCATAACACAGGTTGTTAATGAGTGTTCCTCCAATACTGATGCCCTGTTCTTCTTCGTATAGTGCAGCTTCTCAGATTATTTGTTCAGCATACAGATTAAATAGGTATGGTGAATGAATACAACTCTGACACACACCTGTCCTGACTTTAAACCAATCAGTTTCCCCTTGTTCTGTCCGAACTGCTGCCTCTTGATCTATATAGAGGTTCCTCATGAGCACAATTAAGTAAAAGAACTGAAGATTTCAAAGGGCCTCTCGAGAAGACATAGTAAAGTATTATAATGACATGTGCAAAGAGCTGGAGATGGAAAACCGAAAGGGAAGAACACGCTCGGCGTTTCTCAAGCTGAAAGAACTGAAGAAAAAATTCAAGTCTCGAGTTGCAATAGTGAAGGATTCCATGCGGAAAATATTAAACGATGCAGAAAACATCAAAAGAAGATGGAAGGAATACACAGAGTCATTACCAAAAAGAATTAGTTGATATTCAACCATTTCAAGAGGTGGCATGTGATCAGGAACTGATGCTACTGAAGGAAGAAGTCCAAGCCGCTCTGAAGGCATTGGTGAAAAACGAGGCTCCAAGAATTGATGGAATATCAATTGAGATGTTTCAACAAACATGCAGCACTGGAGGTGCTCACTCATCTATGCCAAGAAATATAGAAGACAGCTTCCTGGCCAACTGACTGGAAGAGATCCACATTTATGCCTGTTTCCAAGAAAGGTGATCCAGCCCAATGTGGAAATTATAGAACAATATCATCAATATCACACACAAGCAAAATTTTGCTGAAGATCATTCAAAAATGGCTGCAGCACTATACTGATAGGGAACTGCCAGAAATTCAGGCCAGTTTCAGAAGAGGACATGGAACCAGGGATATCATTGCTGATGTCAGATGGATCCTGGCTAAAAGCAGAGAATACCAGAAGGATGTTTACCTGTGTTTTATTGACTATGAAAAGGCATTCGACTGTGTGGATCATAACAAACTATGGATAACACTGCGAAGAATGGGAATTTCAGAACACTTAATTGTGCTCATGAGGATAAGTTATGAACACACAAAAATCAGTTGGATTTCTCTACACCAAAAAGAAGAATATCGAAGTGGATATCACCAAATCAATACCACTTACAGTAGCCTCCAAGGAGATAAAATACTTAGGAATAAATCCTACCAGAGATGTAAAAGACCTATACAAAGGAAACTTCAAGACACTGCTGCAAGAAATCAAAAGAGACCTACATAAGTGGAAAAACATGCCTTGCTCATGGATAGGAAGAATTAACATTGTCAAAATGTCTGGTCTACCAAAAGCCGTCTATAGATACAATGCAATTCCGATCCAAATTCCACCGACATTTTTTAATGAGATGGAGAAACAAATCACCAACTTCATTTGGAAGGGAAAGAGGCTCCAGAGAAGTAAAGCATTGCTGAAAAAGAAGAACAAAGTGGGAGGCCTCACTCTATCTGATTTTAGGACCTATTATACTGCCACAGTAGTCAGAAACAGCCTGGTACTGGTACAACAACAGATACATAGGCCAATGGAACAGAATTGAGAATCCAGACATAAATCCATCCACATATGAGCAGCTGATATTTGACAAAGGCCCAAAGTCAATTAAATGGAGAAAAGGCAGTCTCTTTAACAAATAGTTTTGGCATAACTGGATATCCATCTGCAAAACATGAAACAAGACCCATACCTGACACCATGCAGAAAAACGAGCTCAAAATGGATCAAAGACGTAAATGTAAATTGATAAAGATCATGGAAGAAAAAACAGGGACAACGCTAGAAGCCCTAATACATGGCATAAACAGTATACAGGACATTATCGACAATGCAGAAGAGAAACTAGATAACTGGGAGCTCCTAAAAATCAAACACTTATGCTCATGCAAAGACTTCACCAAAAGAGTAAAAAGACTGCCTACAGACTGGGAAAATTTTTTTGCTATGATATTTCCAATAACCACCTGATCTCTAAAATCTACATGATACTGTAAAAACTCAACTACAAAAAGACAAATAACCCAACTAAAAAATAGGCAAAGGATATGAACAGACACTTCACTAAAGAAGACATTCAGGTAGCTAACAGACACATGAGGAAATGCTCACAATCATTAGCCATTAGAGGAATGCAAATCAAAACTAAAATGAGATTCCATCTCACTCCAACAAGGCTGGCATTAATCCAAAAAACACAAAAGAATAAATGTTGGAGAGGTTGTGGAAAGACTGGAACACTTATACACTGCTGATGGGAATGTAAAATGGTATAACCACTTTGGAAATTGATTTGGCGCTTCCTTAAAAAACTAGAAATAGAACTACCATAGTATCTAGCAATCCCACTCCTCAGAATATATCCTGGAGAAATAAGAGCCTTTACACGAACAGATTATATGCACACCCATGTTCATTGCAGCACTGGTTACAATAGCAAAAAATGGAAGCAACCAAGGTGCCCATGAATGGATGAATGGATAAATAAATTATGGTATATTCACACAATGGAATACTACGCATTGATAAAGAACATGGAGGAATCTGGAAGGCATTATGCTGAGTGAAAGTAGTCAGTTGCAAAAGGACAAATATTGTATGAGACCACTATTATAAGAACTCAACAAATAGTTTAAACAGAGAAGAAAATATTCTTTGATAGTTATGAGAGGACGGAGGGATGGAGGGGGAAAGGGGTTTTCACTAATTAGATAGTAGATAAGAATTATTTTAGGTGAAGGGAAAGAACACAATACAGGAGAGGTCAGCACAATTGGACTAAACTAAAAGCAAAGAAGTTTCCTGAATAACCTGAACACTTCGAAGGCCTGCATAGCAGGGGCAGGGGTTTGGGGACCATGGTTTCAGAGGACACCTAAGTCAATTGGCATAATAAAATCTATTAAGAAAACGTTCTACATCCCACTTCGGAGAGTGGCGTCTGGGATCTTAAACGCTTGCATGCGGCCATCCAAGATATCAATTAGTCTCAGCCCACCTGAGGCAAAGGTGAATGAAGAACACCAAAGACACAAGATAATTATGAGCCCAAGAGACATAAAAGACCACATAAACCAGAGACTACATCATTCTGAGTCCAGAAGAACTAGATGGTGCCTGGCTACAACCGATGACTGCCCTGACAGGAAACACAACAGAGAACCCCTGAGGGAACAGGAGAGCAGTGGGATACAGACCTCAAATTCTCACAAAAAGACCAGACTTAATGATCTGACTGAGACTAGAAGGACCCCAGGGGTCATGGTCCCCAGTCCTTCTGTTAGCCCAAGACAGGAACCATTCCCAAAGCCAACTCTTCAGACAGGGATTGGACTGGACTATGGCATAGAAAATGATACTGGTGAAGAGTGGGCTTCTTGGATCAGGTAGACACATGAGACTATGTGGGCAGCTCCTGTCTGGAGAGGAGATGAGAGGACAGAGGGGGTCAGAAGCTGGTCGAATGGACATGAATATAGAGAATGGAGGGAAGGAGTGTGCTGCCTTATTACAGGGAGAGCAACTGGGAGTATATAGCAAGGTGTATATAAGTTTTTGTATGAGAGACTGACTTGGTTTGTAAAATTTCACTTAAAACACAATAAAAATTGAAAAAAAAAAAAGGAGTTGGAGACCTGCCACTTGAGGACAGATTTGAAAGGTCAGGACTTTGCAATGTGGAAGGGAAAAGACAGAGAAGTAATAAGACAGAAGTGCAGAAACAGCGAATAGCATAAATGGGATACCCAGCTTCGTTCTTCACATTTCGTAATATCAGAATTAAGGCACAGCTCTTAATGCTTGTGAGAAATAAGGGTAAAATAGAGCAATTACTATTATATACAATAAGTAGCTTATACAATAGTTATTATGGAATCTTCCTTCACTTCCTTCATCAAGGGCTAAAAGCTGAATATAAAAATAATCTAAAAAGGTTAAGCAAATTCCTGGTCACTGAAATCAACAGAGAAGAAGTGTTACACTATGTAAATTTTGGAGACAAACAGACTCAGTTTGCACAGCAGCCCTGCTAAGTAACTGGGGACCGGGATGGAAATGTCACCGCACCTGTCGCACTTAAGGTTTCTTATCTCCAAAATAAAGATAAAAGTATTCAGTTTGATTGGAAACCTTATCCATTGCTGGTGGGATTATAGAATGGTACAGCCACTGTGGAAAACTGTTTGGTGATTATTCAAAACTTTTATATACAATTACTGTAAGGCCTTACTTTGGACATATCATCAGAAGGGACTAATCCCTGGAAAAGGTTATCATGCTTGGTAAAGTAGAGGGTCAGAGAAAAAGAAAAAGACCCTCAATGAGATGGATTGACGCAGTGGCTGCAACAATGGGCTCAAACACAGCAACAATTTTGAGGATGGTACAGGACCGGGCAATGTTTCACTCTGTTGTACATGGGATCACTATGAGTCAGAACCGATCTGACAGCACAAACATAACACATAATGTAACCATGTGACCCAGCAATAGTCAAAAAGTGGAAACAGCCTATATGTCCAACAATAGATGAATGGACAAACAAAATACTGAACATACATACAACGGAATATTTTTCAGCCATAAAGAGAAATGAAGTTCTAATACATGCTACATTTTCAAACCTTGAAATCATTATGCTGAGTGAAATAAGAGGTTAAGTCACTTGCCTGAGGTTAAACACGGAGTAAGTAGCAGAGCCTGGCCCTCAAACCACACAGTCTGACTTCCAAGGCTGTGCTCTTAACCATTTGTCTTAGTTACCTAGTGCTGCAAGGACAGAAATACCACAAGTGGGTGGCTTTAACAAACGGAAAATTTTTTTTAAAAAGTTTAGGAGGCTAGAAGTTCAAATTCAGGGTGCTGGCTCTATGGGAAGGTTTTCTCTCTCTGTCAGGTCTGGAGAAAATTCCTTGTCTCTTCTGAGCTTCTACTCCTGGTCAGTCTTCCTGTGGCTTGGCATCTCTCTTCCTCCATCTCTGCTTGCTTCTCTCTCCTTAATCAGCTTGGTTTGTAACTCGTTCATAGCGAAAAGAGACTAACACAAGATACACCCTATGCTAATTCTGCCTCATTATCATAACAAAGACAATCCATTCCCAAATGGAATTATAACCACGTGCATAGAAGTTAGGATTTACGAGACATATTTTGGGGGGATATAATTTAATCCATAACACCATTATACTATTCTACACACAGTTGTGATGGAGTCGACTCCTACTCCTGGTGGCACCATGTATGTCAAAGTAGAATAGGGCTCCACGAAGTTTCCAATGGCTGATATTTCAGAAGTAGATCACCAGAACTTTCTTCCAAGGTGCCTCTGGGTAGACTTGAACTTCCAACTTTGTGTGTGTCTGTGTGTGTCTGTGCGTGTGTCTTTTAGATGAAAATTCAACAAATTAGATTCCCATTTAACAAATCATACACAAATTGTTCTGGGATATTGGTTACTATCCAGGCAATGTGTCAGCACTCTCACCATCTCCACCCAACCTGTCCCTTTTCCATCCATTTAGTCTCCCTGCCCCTTCTTGCCTTCTCATCTTTGCACATTCCTCATGGGTGTTATTGTTTATTTTTCAGGCCAATTTATTATTTGGCTGAAAGAAGACCTCCGGAAGTGGCTTCAGTTCTAGGTTAAAAAGGTATATTAGGGCAATAGTCTTGGGAGTTCCTCTAGTCTCTATCAGTGAAATAAGCCTGATCTTTTTTATGAAGTTGAGTTTTGTTCTATATTTTTCTCCCATTCTATTAGGATCCGTCTATTGTTGCCCTAATCAGAACAATAGGTAGGGGTAGCTGGACACCATGTAGTTCTTCTGGTCTCACGATAGATTAGGCCATGGTTAGTGTAGACTATTAGGCCTGTAGACTAATTTCTTCCTTGAGTCTTTGGTTTCTTTCACTCTCTTTTGCTCCAGATGGAAAGAGACCAATAGTTGTATCATAGATGACCACTCACAAGCTTTTAAGACCCCAGATGCTATTCACCAATCTAGGATGTAGAACATTATCCTTAAGTAAAAATTAGGCCAGGTGACATAGTTGTCCCACAAGACTATGGTCCTGAGCCTTCAAACCAAGTAAATCAATCCCATGAGGTGTTTGGATATGTCTAGGAAGTGTCCATAACTGTGCCCCATGTGCTTTATTGTATATAGGAATATATGCAGCACATACATGTATTTACAAATGCCCACAAATATACCTATATATGCATGCAATATACTCCCATGTATCTTCCCACACCCATACAGCATACATATCTACCTATGTAACCACTCACATATTTTTTGATTGTTATTATTGTTGTTGTGAAATTGTTTGTTATGGTAGTTACTGTAACCAAACCAAAACCAAACCCGTTGCCATCGAGTCAATTCCAATACATTAGTGACACTATAGTTGTCCTTTATTCTTGTGTCTCTCTCATTGTCTTCATTTACCTTGGTCAAATTGTGCTGACTTGCCCCATGTTGTGTATTGCCTTTCCCATCAGCAGAATTAACTAGTGCTTTTTTTTTCTACTACTTTTTTTTAGTAAGTGATTCCTCCTCTTACCCTTCCCATCCCTGGCAACCATCAAAGAAAGTGTCATGGATTGAATTATGTCCCCCAAAAAATGTGTGTATTAACTTGGTTATGCCCTGATTCCCAGTATTCTGTGATTGTCCTCTATTTTATGATTGTAGTTTTATGTTAAAGAGGATTAGGGTGGGATTGTAACACCCTTACCAGGTCACATCCCTGATCCAATATAAAGGGAGTTTCCCTGGCATGTGGCCTGCACCACCTTTTATCTCTGAAGGGATAAAAGGAAAGGGAAGTAAGCAGAGAGTTGGGAACCTCATAGCACCAAGAAAGCAGCACCAGGAGCAGAGCCTTTCTTTGGACTTGAGGTTCCTGAGCTGAGATGCTCCCAGACCAAGGGAAGACTGATGATAAGGACCTTCCTCCAGGGCTGACAGAGAGAGAAAGCCTTCCCCTGGAGCCAAAGCCCTGAATTTGGACTTCTAACCTACTGGACTATGAGAGAATAAACTTCTCTTTGCTAAAGCCATCTACTTGTGGTATTTCTGTTACAGCAGCACTAGATGACTAAGACGCATGGTAACCATCATAGAAAACTTCAACAACTCAACAACAAAGTGACAAACAAACCAATCGAAAATGGGCAAAGGACATGAACAGACACTTCATGAAAGAGGATATTCAGGCGGCTAACAAACACATGAAGAGGTGCTCGCAAAGAGATGCTTTCTGTGTGTATACCTATTTTTGACTTTTTATAAAATTGGTATCATGCAATATTTGTCCTTTTTCATGTTTGACTTATTTCACTCAGCATAAAATGTTCCAGATTCATCCACATTTTGAGATGTTTCACAGACTCATCATTATTCTTTATAGTTGTATAGTATTCCATTGTGTGTACGTATACCACAATTTGTCTATTCATTCATCCACTGATCAGCACTTAGCTCTTTTCCATCTTTTGCTATTGTGAATAATGCTGCTATGAATGTGGGTGTACATATTTCTGTTCATGTCACTGCTCTTATATCTCTAGGATACAGCCTATGGCTGGGATTGCTGGATCATATTTCTACTTCTAGTTTTTGAGGAAGCACCATACCATTTTCTATAGTGGTTGTACCATTTTACATTCCCACTAGAAATGTATTAGAGTTCCAATCTCCCCACAGCCAGCATCTGTTGCTTTCTGTTTTGTTTTTTGTTTTTTGATCTGTGCCATTTTTGCACGGGTGAGACGGTATCTCATTGTAGTTTTGATTGGTATCTCTCTAATGGCTAATGATTGTAAGCATCTCTTCTTGTGTTCATTAGCCACCTGAATGTCCTCTTTGGTGAAGTGTCTGTTCATGTCCTTTGCCCATTTTTGATTGGATTGTTTTTCACTTTGTTGTTGAGGTGTTAAAGTTTTCTATATATTTCAGAGATGAGACACTTGTCAGATATGTTGTTACCAGGTTTCTTTTTTTGCCCAGTCTGTACGTTCTCTTCTTAGTCTTCTAGTAGTCTTTTGATGAGCATAAGTGTTTAGTTTTCAGAAGGTCCCAGTTATTTAATCTTCTATTGCTCATGCATTTTTAGTTGTATTTGATAGTGTATTTATGTCAAAAATTAAGACTCCTAACTTTGTCCCTATGCTATTGTACAGTAACTTTATTGTTCAAGCTTTAGCATTTAGATCTTTGGTCCATTTTGAGTTAGTTTTTGTGTACGATGTGAGGTATGGATCCTGTTTCATTTTTCTGTACATGAGTATCCAGTTTTGCCAGAACCATTTGTTAGAGATTGTCTCTTCCCTGTTGAGTAGACATCAACCCTTTGTCAAAGATCAGTTGTCCATAGATAGATGGATTTACTTCTGGGTTATCGATTCTGTTCCAGAACTGCCAACTTTTTGGTTAGTAGCAGCACATTAATTGTTTGCACTACCTGAGGAGTCCATACTGTTCTATAGCTTACGGAAATCACAGAGTGTTTCTGGTTATTAGGTATTAGAAGTAAGCACAGAGGGGGCCAGCTCGCAGGGGAAATGGTCACGTCTTGAGTAGGGTCTTGACGGGTGAAGAGGGATACACCAGGCAGTTGGGCCTTATGAGCAAAGGATGAGCCTGGGAGCTGGAGGACGGCAGCTCACTGTGGCTGTAATAAGGCCTGGCGGGGGGGAAACAACATGTCAAGAGGAAAGGCTGGAATGGTGGGCATGAGCCTGAGGACTTATAAGTTATTTGTAAAGTAAATAAGAATATCTTGCTTCTGGGCATACCCTTTCACTCTGTTTCATTTAAATCAGCATTTGATATCATCAGGAAATGAGAAAGGCACAGCTCCCATGTGCCCAAATGTACTGATCCTGTCTAAGGCCTTTTAATCTTCCATACCACAATGAACAAACGTGGTTAAGCACAGCAGCGTCCCCTCCCAGACCTCCTGGAGGAATGTTCAATAGACTAACACAGGCAAAGTGAGGCTTCCACGGTTATGCCCAGTCAAGTGTGACTCTTCATGCCAAAAGATGTCTGATAGCAACCAATCAGAGAGCGTGGTTACAGAGCAGAGTGTGGAAAGCAAAGCCACAACAACAGACAAGCAAGAAGACATTCAAGGAAAAGACTACAAGTCAGACAAGCAGCAGCCAGCGTTCTTTTTATAGTGTTTCAAGTGGGGCAGGGCAAGGTGGGAGTCCCCCTAACAATACACTCCATAAATAAGGCACTTAAGGGAAACTCAAACCAGTGTCATACCAGAGGCAGAAGACTAGCATGCCTGACTCTGGACGGTAACATCCCACGTACACTGGTGTGGGAAGAAGAGTGTGGGGCACTTGGGAGGGAACAAAGAGAACTCAAACATGCCAGGAAGAATCCAGCCCAGAACAGGCAATTCCCTGACCAGACTGGTGAAGACGTTTCTTAAAATAACCAGTTGCCATCAAGTTGATTCTGACTCATGGTGAACTCATGTGTATCAGAGTAGAACTGTGCTCCACAAGGTTTTCAGTGGCTGATTTTTTGGAAGCAGATTGCCAGGCTTTTCTTCTGAGGCACCTCTATGTGGACTCGAACCTCTGACCATTCGGTTAACAGTCAAGCACATCAACTGTTTGCACC
This sequence comes from Loxodonta africana, assembly GCF_030014295.1. NCBI lineage: Eukaryota > Metazoa > Chordata > Mammalia > Proboscidea > Elephantidae > Loxodonta > Loxodonta africana. The sequence continues at coordinate 68,388,713 of NC_087358.1, forward strand.
ACCCAGGGACTCCTGGGACCCAGAGACTCCTTAAACCCCTATCCCATTGCCATTGAGTAGATTCCGACTCATAGCAACCGCTTAGAGGGAAAGAAACAAGACGCTATATCAGAATCCACTATATAGTGACACACTTTCTCCCTTCCTCTCCTTCCCCAGCCTATCCCAGCTCAGATTCGTTCCCACTGTAGAATACTCAAGCCCAACCCCCAACTTACTTAACAACCAAAGGTATCAGAGAATCCAAACACAGGAATGGGCTCTAGCAAGGGGCATCTTCTGTGACTACCTGGTTGAGGAACCACAGCCCCCAGTGCTGGTCAAGTGCCTCCCAAGCTGAGGTGTGTGCTGGGGCCCCTGTTCTGCACTGCTCCAGATCTGTCAGGAAGGAAGCCCACCCACAAAAGCCCCCTCCCTGCCCCAGGCCCTAGTGTTCAGGAAGTGGAGGGTCAGGAAAGACACATGGAGGGGGGTGGCTAGGGAGCCACGAAAACCTCGCCATTCTTGCTGCTCTATCCAGACAGAGTACTGCAGCCTCTCTTTCTTTTTACCAGTTGCTGTTGAGTCAACCCTGACTTATGGCAACCTCATGTGTGTCACAGTAGAATGGAGCTCTATAGGGTTTTCAATGGCTGACTTTTCAGAAGTAGATCACTAAGCCTTTCTTTTGAAACAGTAGACTCTGGGTGGACTCGAGCCTCCAACTTTCAATTAGCAGCCAATCCCGCTAACCATTTGTACCACCCAGGGACTCCCCTCTGTCTTTGTTGTTGTTAGTTGTCATCACGTCTATACTGACTCATTTCTTTTTCCGTGGTATGAGCTCAATCATTCTTTTTATTTTATTTATAACTTTTATTGTGCTTTAAATGAAAGTTTACAAATCAAGTCAATCTCTCACACAAAAACCCATAAACACCTTGCTACACACTCCCTAATGAGACAGCCTGCTCTCTCCCTCCACTCTCTCTTTTCGTGTCCATTTTGCCAGTTTCTAACCCCCTCCACCCTCTCATCTCCCCTCCAGGCAAGAGATGCCAACATAGTCTCAGGCATCCACCAGATCCAAGAAGCTCACTCCTCACTAGCATCCCTCTCCAACCCATTGTCCAGTCCAATCCATGTCTGAAGAGTTGGCTTCGGGAATGGTTCCTGTCCTGGGCCAAAAGAAGGTCTGGGGGCCATGACCACCAGGATCCTTCTAGTCTCAGTCAGACCATTAAATCTGGTCTTATGAGAATTTGGGGCCTACATCCCACTGTTCTCCTGCTCCCTCAGGGGTTCTCTGTTGTGTTCCCTGTCACGGCAGTCATCAGTTGTACCAGGCACCATCTAGTTCTTTGGGTCTCAGGATGATGTAGTCGCTGGTTCATGAGGCACTTTCTGTCTCTTGGGCTCGTAATCACCTTGTGTCCTTGGTGTTCTTCATTCTCCTTTGATCCAGGTGGGCTGAGACCAATTGGTGCATCTTAGATGGCTGCTTGCTAGCGTTTAAGACCCCAGATGCCACTCTTCAAAGTGGGATGCAGAATGTTTTCTTAATGGATTTTATTATACCAATTGACTTAGATGTTCCCTGAAACCATGCTCCCCAGACCCCTGCCCCTGCTATGCTGGCCTTCAAAGCATTCAGTTTATTCAGGAAACTTCTTTCCTTTTGGTTTAGTCCAATTGTGCTGACCTCCCCTGTATTGTGTGCTGTCTTTCCCTTCACCTAAAGTAGTTCTTATCTACTATCTAGTGAATGCCCCTCTCCCACTCTCCCTCCTCCCCCGTCTCGTAACCACAAAAGAATGTTTTCTTCTCGGTTTAAACTATTTCTCAAGTTCTTATACAATATTTGTCCTTTTGTAACTGACTACTTTCACTCAGCATAATGCCTTCCGGGTTCCTCCATATTATGAAATGTTTCACAGATTCCTCACTGTTCTTTATCAATGCGTAGTATTCCACTGTGTGAATATACCATAATTTATTTATCCATTCATCTGTTGATGGGCACCTTGGTTACTTGGTTACTTCCAACTTTTCGCTGCAACGAACATGGGTGTGCATATACGTGTTCATGCAAAGGCTCCTATTTCTCTAGGATATATTCCAAGGAGTGGGATTGCTGGATCGTATGGTAGTTCTATTTCTAGTTTTTTAAGGAAGTGCCAAATCAATTTCCAAAGTGGCTGTACCATTTGACATTCCCACCAGCAGTGTCTAAGTGTTCCAATCTCTCCACGGCCTCTCCAACTTTTATTATTTTGTGTTTTTTGGATTAATGCCAGCCTTGTTGGAGTGAGGTGAAATCTCATTGTAATTTTGATCCGCATTTCTCTAATGGCTAATGATCGTGAACATTTCCTCATTTATCTGTTAGCTACCTGAATATCTTCTTTAGTGAAGTGTCTATTCATATCTTTTGCCCATTTTTTAATTGGGTTATTTGTCTTTTTGCAGTTGAGTTCTTGCAGTATTATGTAGATTTTAGAGATCAAGCGCTGATCAGAAATGTCATAGCTAAAAACTTTTTCCCAGTCTGTAGGTAGTCTTTTTACTCTTTTGGTGAAGTCTTTGGATGAACATAAGTGTTTGATTTTTCGGAGCTCCCAGTTATCTAGTTTTTCTTCTATGTTCTTTACAGTGTTTTCTATACTGTTCATGTCATGTATTAGGGCTCATAAAGTTGTCCCTATTTTTTCTTTCATAATTCTTACTGTTTTAGATTTTATATTTAGGTCTTTGATCCATTTTGAGTTAGTTTTTGTGCATGGAGTGAGGTATGGGTCTTGTTTCATTTTTTTACACATGGATATCCAGCTACGCCGGCACCATTTGTTAAAAAGACTGTCTTTTCCCCCATTTAACTGTTTTGGGGCCTTTGTCAAATATCAACTGCTCATATGTGGATGGATTTATGTCTGGATTCTCAATTCTGTTCCATTGGTCCATGTATCTGTTGTTGTACCAGTACCAGGCTGTTTTGACTACTGTGCAGGTATAATAGGTTCTAAAATCAGATAAAGTAAGGCCTCCCACTTTGTTCTTCTTTTTCAGTAATGCCTTATTTATCCAGGGCCTCTTTCCCTTCCATATGAAGTTGGTGATTTCTTTCTCCACCTCATTAAGGAATGTCGCTGGGATTTGGATCAGAATTGCATTAAATGTATAGATCGATTTTGGCAGAATAGACATTTTTATAACGTTAAGTCTTCCTATCCATGAGCAAGGTATGTTCTTCCACTTATGTAAGTCTCTTTTGGTTTCTTGCAGAAGTGTACTGTAGTTTTCTTTGTATAAGTCTTTTACATCTCTGGTAAGATTTATTCCTAAGTATTTTATCTTCTTGGGGGCTACTGTAAATGGCATTGATTTGGTGATTTCCTCTTCGATGGTCTTTTTCTTGCTGTAGAGGAATCCAACTGATTTTTGTATATTTATCTTGTATCCCAATACTCTTCTGAACACTTCTGTTAGTTTCAGTAGTTTTCTGGAGGATTCCTTAGGGTTTTCTGTGTATAAGATCATGTCATCTGCAAATAGAGATACTTTGACTTCTTCCTTGCCAATCTGGATGCCCTTTATTTCTTTATCTAGCCTAATTGCTCTGGCTAGGACTTCCAGCACAATGTTGAACAAGAGTGGTGATAAAGGGCATCCTTGTCTGGTTCCCAGTCTCAGCGGGAATGTTTTCAGACTCTCTCCATTTAGGGTGATGTTGCCTATTGGCTTTGTATAAATGCCCTTTATTATGTTGAGAAATTTTCCTTCTATTCCTATTTTGCTGAGAGTTTTTATCAGGAATGAGTGTTGAACTTTGTCAGATGCCTTTTCTGCATCAATTGATAACATCATGTGATTCTTGTCTTTTGTTTCATTTATGTGGTAGATTACATTAATAGTTTTTCTAATGTTGAACCATCCCTGCATACCTGGTATGAATCCCACTTGGTCATGGTGAATTATTTTTTTTGATATGTTGTTGAATTCTATTGGCTAGAATTTTGTTGAGGATTTTTGCATCTACATTCACGAAGGTTATAGGTCTATAATTTTCTTTTCTTGTGGTGTCTTTACCTGGTTTTGGTATCAAGGATATGGTGGCTTCATAGAATGAGTTTGGTAGTATTCTGTCCTTTTCTATGCTCTGAAATACCTTTAGTAGTAGTGGTGTTAACTCTTCTCTGAAAGTTTGGTAGAACTCTGCAGTGAAGCCGTCTGAACCAGGGCTTTTTTTTTGTTGGGAGTTTTTTGATTACCTTTTCAATCTCTTCTTTTGTTATCAGTCTATTTAGTTGTTCTACCTCTGTTTGTGTTAGTTTAGGTAGGTAGTGTTTTTCTAGGAATTCATCCATTTCTTCTAGGTTTTCAGATTTGTTGGACTATAGTTTTTCATAGTAATCTGATATGATTCTTTTAATTTCAGCTGCGTCTGTTCTAATATCACCCCTCTCATTTCTTATTTGGGTTATTTGCTTCCTCTCCTGTTTTTCTTTTTTCAGTTTGGCCAGTGGCTTATCAATTTTGTTGATTTTTTCAAAAAAACATCTTTTGGTTTTGTTAATTCTTTCAATATTTTTTCTGTTTTCTATTTCATTTAGTTCAGCTCTAATTTTGATTATTTGTTTTCTTCTGGTGCCTGAGGGTTTCCTTTCTTTCTCTCTTTTTATTTGTTCAAGTCATAGGGATAATTCTTTGATTTTGGTCCTTTCCTCTTTTTGGATGTGTGCATTTATTGATAAAAATTGGCCTCTGTGCACGGCTTTTGCTGTGTCCCAAAGGTTCTGATAGAAAGTGTTTTCATTCTCATTGGATTCTACGAATTTCTTTATTCCATCCTTGATGTCTTCTATAATCCAGTCTTTTTTGAGCAGGGTATTGTTCAGTTTCCAAGTGTTTGATTTCTTTTCCCTGCTTTTCCTGTTATTGATTTCCACTTTTATGGCCTTATGGTCAGAGAAGATGCTTTGTAATATTTCAATGTCTTGCATTCTGCTAAGGCTTGCTTTATGACCAAATATGTGGTCTATTCTAGAGAATGTTCCATGTGCACTAGAAAAAAAAGTGTACTTGGTTGCTGTCGGGTGAAGTATTCTGTATATGTCTACGAGGCCAAGTTGGTTGATTGTGGCATTTAGATCATCCATGTTTTTATTGAGCTTCTTTCTGGTGTCCTGTCCTTCACCGAAGGTAGTGCGTCGAAGCCTCCTACTATTATTGTGTAGTTGTCTATCTCACTTTTCAATGCTGAAGGCGTTTGTTTATGTATCTTGCCACCCTGTCATTGGGCACAAAAATATTTAACATGGTTATATTATCTTGGTGTATTGTCCCTTTAATCATTATATAGTGTCCTTCCTTATCCTTTCTGATGGATTTAACTTTAAAGTCTATTTTGTCAGAAATTAATATTGCCACTCCTGCTCTTTTTTGATTGTGGTTTGCTTGATATATTTTTTTCCATCCTTTGAGTTTTAGTTTGTTTGTGTCTCTAAGTCTAAGGTGTGTCTCTTGTAGGCAGCATATAGACTGATCTTGTTTTTTAATCCATTCTGCCACTCCCCGTCTCTTTACTGTTGCATTTAGTCCATTTACATTCAGGGTAGTTATGGATAGGTATGAATTTAGTGCTATCATTTTGATGTCTTTTTTTGTGTGTTGACAGTTCTTTTTCCCACTTGATTTTATGTGCTGAGTAGATTTTATTTATATATTGTCCTTTCCTCATATTTGTTTTTGTTGATTCTGTTTCTGCTGAATCTCTGTTTTTCCCTGGAATTTTATTTTGATGAGTAGGATAGTTTTTCTCCTTTGTGGTTACCTTATTATCTACTCCTATTTTTCTAAATTTAAAACTAACTTTTATTTCTTTGTATCGCCATATCTTCCTCTCCATATAGAAGGTGTATGATTACATTTCTTAGTCCCTCTTTATTATTTTAATGTAGTCTTCTTTTTTATAATAACATTGCTGTTACCCTGTTTTGAGCTTTTTTTAAAAAATAAGCTTCCTTCCTTTTTTTGGATTTTCCTGTCTGGGTTGACTTCTGCTTGCTCGGCCCAGTGTACTAGTCTTCGGTTGATACCTGGTATTATTGATTATCTAACCAAAGAACTCCCTTTAGTATTTCTTATAGTTTTGGTTTGGTTTTTACAAATTCCCTCAACCTCGTGTTTATCTGGAAATGTCTTAATTTCACCTTCATATTTAAGAGACAGTTTTGATGGATATATGATTCTTGGCAGGCAATTTTTTTTCCTTCAATTTTTTAAATATGTCATCCCATTGCCTTCTTGCCTGCATGGTTTCTGCCGAGTAGTCCGAGCTTATTCTTATTGGCTCTCCCTTGTAGGTGACTTTTCTTTTATCCTTCACTGCTCTTATAATTGTGTCCTTATCTTTGGTTTTGGCAAGCTTGATTATAATACGTCTTGGTGACTTTCTTTTAAGATCTACTTAATGTGGAGTTTGATGAACATCTTGGATAGATATGTTCTCATCTTTAACAACATCAGGGAAGTTTTCTGCCAACAAATCCTCAACAATTTTCTCTGTATTTTCTGTTATCCCTCCCTGTTCTGGTACTGCAATCACTTGTAGGTTATTTCTCTTGATAGAGTCCCACGTGATTCTTCAGGTTTCTTGATTTTTTTTTTAATTCTTTTATCTGATTTTTCTTCAAATATATTATTGTCAAGTGATTTATCTTCGAGTTCAGAAATGCTACCTTCTACTTGCTCAGTTCTGTTCCTCTGACTTTCTATTTTGTTGTCTAATTCTGTAATTTTATTGTTAATCTTCTGAATTTCTGATTGTTGTCTGTCTATGGATTTTTCCAGCTTATTAAACTTTTCATTATATTCCTGAATAGTTTTTCTAATTTCTTTAGTTGCTTTATCTGTGTGTTCCTTGGCTTGTTCTGTGTATTGCCTCATTTCCTTCCTGATGTCTTGAAGGGTTCTGTATATTAAACTTTTGTATTCTGCATCTGGTAATTCCAGGAATGCACTTTCATCTAAAAGATCCCTGGATTCTTTGTTTTGAGATCCTGTTGAGGTGATCGTGGCCTGTTTCTTTATGTGACTTGATATTGGCTGTTGTCTCTGAGCCATCTATAAGTTATTGTATTAGCTTATGCTTGCTTACTGTGTCGTGGCTGCTTGCTTTGTCTTGTTTTGGTATACTCCTATGGGTTGTTTGAGTGAGCTAGCTTGATTATTTTCGCCTTTGGAGGTCTGGTGTCCTGTCCCCAGCTTTCTAGAGCTGTTATCAGGTATATAGTCTAGAAGTCCATTTAGTTTTCTTGTATGAATTCAGCTCAGGTTTCCAGGTAGCTGATCATCAAGTGTGTGGTACAGGCTCTGTCCTACAGTCTTAGAGGGGCAGGGGTGATTGGTGTATATACCAGTATCTGATTGCAGCAGAGAGTCATGCTCTGAAGAAGGCAGGGGGCTGAGAACTGACCCCCAAGTGTCTCTGAGGAAAACGCATCTCTGTTCCCTAGAGCGTGCTGGTGGGTAGGTTCTGCAGAGGGACCATGGTCACCCAAAGTTTTTGGTTGTAAGGACTGGGAGGTACCAGTTATCTTTGGACCCCTGTCCCAGGTGGCTGGGTGACCTGAGTGGATCTACCAGTCCTTAGGTCCCTGATGTGGGTAGGTGAGAACCTTGTTTGACAGGCCAAGCAATGTCAAATGTCAAACACCCACCTCTCCACTGCACAGCTGAAGTGGTTGGAGTCTGCCAACAAGGGCCTATTCTCCTGAAATAGGCCCACACAGGTCCATGCAGAAGGGAAAGGTGCTCAAGGTCCACGGACGGTTTATACCTGGACAGGAGCCGCTTCTGTCCTGAGCTCCCCTGGTTAATGGAGCTAGCAAATTATCTTTTTCCCCCAGTTGCAAATTTTTTCCTTCCCTAAGGCCAGGAGAATGGCTCTAGGTGTTCACCAGGGTCTACCTCAGGCCCAGGGATTCAGCCACTGAAGCTGGCTTGGGAGTGGGGGGTCGTGGTAAAATATATGCAAGTACTTAGTTTCTGCCAAGAGCGCCGCTCTCCTCAGGTTCTGGAGGTGTGAGAAGGCTGTGTGGCTGGCTGCTTCTCCCTGAGGAAACTGTGGCCGAATGCTAGTACCAGGCCACTGCCGCTGCCGCCTCCACTCCAGGAATGGTGCCTGAGGGCTCCCCGTGATTCAGGTCCAGTAAGTCCTCTCCACTTCTGAATGGTCTCTTCCTTCCCTTACCCCTCATTTCATTGTCTAAGTTTGCCTTTGATGCTCAGGGCTCCCAGCTTGTCACAAATATACTCATTTCACTTGTTTTTTCGGATCTTTGTTGTAAAGAGGGCTCACCGGAAGAGTCTGTCTATTCCGCCATCTTGGCTCCACCTCCCGAGCTCAATAATTCTTTGTTGTCTTCATGAAGTGTTAATAACTTAAAGAACCACTTTGGGGACAGGTCAACATAAGTTATCTGGATTGGGTGATCCTTCATGAGAAATAAAGTCACAGTTCTGGTAGCCAGAGCAGACATCAGATAAACAGCCCCTCCCTGCATAGTGCCTGGCCCGGGCTCACTTGTGCTGCATACCACATAATCATGCGAATCAATCCCAGCACAGAAACACCTAAAAAAAACAGGATGGGCCTATGTTGTAAGTGAAATGAAATACACTTGAGCTACATGTCTCTTCCAAGAGCCAGAGCTGGGGACTGATTCTAAGTATCATCACAGCCAGTGTATGTGTGAAAGACAGGAGGTGAGAGAAAGAGAGAGAAGGGAATGGAAAAGAGAGAGCAAGAACGTAAATGCTGATGTCAGGTCTCTGGAGAAATGAAATGGGGTAAACATTCTTCAGAAGAATTTCCTGAAAAGCTTCAGGCTGGCCCCATAGCAAGAACCTCCCACACCCTCCCACCCCTCTCAGGACCCCTTCCTGAAACCTCATAAGGTGCAGGGCTGACTGGAGTTTGTGGTATGACTAGCACCCTAACTTCCAGTGAGTCAGCTTTTTAGGTTTATCCCTTAGGACACCTGGCTTCAACTGTCACCTTCCAGCAGTCACAGCTGATCATTTGCTTTTACTTTGCTCCAGATGCAGCCCCTCCCACATAGATACTTACCCAGGTACTCACTCACCTCCAGAGTTGGTTTATACAAGCTGAGCAGCCTCAGGCCACTGTCCACCAGCCACCTCGCTCTCAGCTCAACCAACAAACATGCTTCTCAGAAAGTAAATCTCACACAACTGACTTTAAAAGCCCATGTAACTCATATTTTTTATGTACACCAGCTCTATGAGAAACCAAACCTGTTGCCATCAAGTCGATTCCAACTCAGAGTGACCCTACAGGACAAAGTAGAACTGCCGAATAGGGTTTCCAAGGAGCGACTGGTGGATTTGAACTGCTGACTTTTTGGTTAGCAGCAAAATGCTTAACCACTGCACTACCAGGGCTCCAACACTGGCTCTAGGATACGATTTATTTTGATCTCACAGCTATATGTTTTTCCCAAAATTATGTTTAAGTGGTTATTTCTTTTAAATTTTTGTAAAGAAGACAGCTTCTTCCCTAGAAAGAAAATAAACTTGAATTTTGAGACAGAGCAGCTCTCATTGGGAAATACAACACATTACAGTCTCCGTATTTATCTCCTGTAAGCAGATTCCTCTATAAAGGCTAAGACCATACTGTAAAATTCTTGTTGTTGCTGGTATTGTTGTTAGATGCTGTAGAGTAGCCCTGACGCATAGGGATCCTGTGCACAACAGGACAAAACTGTGCCCAGTCCAACGCCATCCCCATGATCAGTTGAGGACTGGACCATTGTGTGAAATAGGGTTTTCATTGATTGATTTTCAGAAGTGGATTGCCAGGCCTTTCTTCCTAGTCTGTCTTAGTCTGGAAGCTCTCCTGAAATCTGCTCAGCACCATGGTAACACATAAGCCTCTAGTGACAGATGGGTGGTGGTCGTGCATGAGGTGCATTGGCTGGGAATCAAACCCCAGTCTCCTCCAATGGAAGGTGAGAATTCTACCACTGAGCCACCACTGCCCCCACTTTGAGATTCAAGGCCTGGTGTCTTTCTTTGTGGTGGGACTATAGTAGTTCCAGAAAGCAAGAACTATTACCATGCTGTAAGGCTCTAGTTTAAAACCAAACATTAAGTTTAGAATTGCTAATGGCACACAGGAGACAGAAGTAAGACACCCTGTCTTATGCTTTCCACATTTTGCTCTCTGCATCTTTGTAGTTTGGATACTTTTGAAGGAAGCCTGTATACACACACATCAAAACACCATCAAGGAAACTACTCTAGCTACTTATTGCTCACTGTTAATCAAGATCCCGCCTCTTCACATCTGGCGCCTTGGCAGCAAGGAAATGGGGGCACAGTCACTCAGAGCTCATCTTAGCTTCTTGAGCAAAGGACTTTTCAAGGGGCTGAGTAGCTTCAGAGAACAGTGTGAACAGAGCTTGTCTGACATGCACCTGGGCCCAGCGTTGGCAAAAGCCACCTTTCAACTGGTCAGAGCCGAAAGTGAGGAGTACTGGCAGACTCCAGTCTACACCCAGCTTATCAGAATCCTAACCCCCAAGATGGCGCTAGTGAGCAAGGAGCTCAGCCCATAGCCCAGGCCACGTCCTGCAGCCTATCTCTCCTGCTGCTATTGGAGCTTTGTATTTAATGTTGGGGTCTGTAAGACACAACTATGGGACTTTTTATGTGAAGCTAGGTGTCTTAGTTATCTGTGTCACTATAATAGAAACACCACAAGTGGGTGGCTTTAACAAACAGAAATTTACTTTTTAATGGTTTAAGAGACTAGAAGTCCAAATTCAGAATGCTGGCTCTAGAGGAAGGCTTTCTTTCTCTGTCAGCTCTGGGGAAAGGTCCTTGTCCTTCTCTCTTCATCTTCTGTTTCCTGGTTCCTTGGAGATCTCCATGTGGCTTGGCATCTATCTCCTGCTAACTGTGCTTGCTCAACCTACTCCTTTTATATTTTGTAGAAGATTGATTCAAAACATACCCTACACTAATTCTGCCTCATTAACATAATAAAGACAACCCATTCCCAAATAGGATTATAACCACAGATATACAGATTAGGATTTATGAAACATATTTTTTTAAGAGACAATTCAATCCATAGCACCAGGGAAAACACCACAAAAAGCAAAAACAGCTTTGAGCATCCCAAAGAATCACCCCCAGAAAAACAGTTCCCTAAGAAGCGTCTGGAGTCCCTGGGTGACACAAACAGTTAAGCACTTGACTACTAACCAAAAGAAGTTTGAACCCACACAGAGGCATCTCAGAAGAAAAGCCTGGCAATCTGCTTCCAAAAGATCACAACCTTGAGAAACCTATGGGTCACAGTTATACTCTGCATGGGTGGGGTTGCCACATGTCGGAATTGACTCAGCAGCAACTGGCTTGGATTTTCGGGGGTTTTAAGAAGTATCCAAGAGGTGGGGCCAAGATGGCAGACTAGCCAGCTGCTTCCTGCGATCTTCTTACAACAAAGACCCGAAAAAACAAGTGAAACGATTACATTTATGACAAGCTAGGAGCCCTAAACATCAAAGGCAAAGTTAGAAAACAGACTGAGTGGCAAGGGGAGGGAAAGACAGTTCAGAAGCGCAAGGAGTTGCCCGAGCTGAATCGCCGGGACCCCTCAGGCACCATTCCCAGGAGTGGCTCTGGCGGGCTGGTAGTAGGGTTTGGTCACAGTTTCCTCAGAGAGAAGCAGCTAGTCGCACAGACTACTCACAGCTCCAGAACCAGAGAAAAATGGTGCCGTCGGCAAAAGCTAAGTACTTGCATGTATTTTACCACACCACCCCTCCCCCCAGCCAGCTTTAGCAGCTGTTGATTTCCCTGGGCCTGAGATCGGCCCTACTGAGCGCCCAGAGCCATCCTCCCAGCTTTGGAGTAGGAATAAATTCACAATTGGGGGAAAAGATAATTTGCCATCTCCACTAACCGGGGGAGCTCAGGACAGAAACAGCTCCTGTCCAGGCATAAACGGTCCATGGATTTTGAATACCTTTCCCGTCTGCATGGACATGTGTGAGCCTATTTCAGGAGAATAGGCCGTTGTTGACAGACTGCAACCTTTTCAGCTATGTGGTGAAGAGGTGGGTGTTTGATATTTGACACAGCTTTGCCTATTAAACAGGGTCTTTACCTACCCACATCAGGGGCTTAAGGACTGTTGGCTCCACTCAGGTCACCCAGCCACCCACAACTGTGGTCCAAAGAAAACTGGTACCTCCTAGTCCTTACAACCAAAAGTGCCTATGATCCATCTGCAGAACCCACCCACCTGCACATTCTAGGGAACAGGGACATGCTTTCCTCAACACTCAGGGGATGGTTCTCAGGCCCCTGCTTTATCACAGCATGATCCCCTGCTACAACCAGATACCAGTACCTACATCAATCACCCCTGCCCCTCTAAGACTGTAGGACAGAGCCCATACCACACATTTGATGATCAGCTACCTGGACACCTGAGCTGAATTCATACAAGAAACATGAATGGACTCTTAGACTGATATACCTGATAACAGCTCTAGCTATCTGGTCACAGGACATCAGAGCTTCAAAAGTGAAAATTATCAAGCCAACTCACTCAAGCAACCCATTTGGGCATATCAAAACAAAACGACTCAATAAGCTAGGATACAGTAAGTAAACATAAAAAAACTAATACAATAATTTATAGATGGCTCTGAGACAACAGTCAATATCAAGTCACAAAAAGAAACAGACCATGATCGCCCCAAAAAGCCCTCAAAACAAAGAATCAAGGGATCTTCTAGATGAAAATGCCTTCCTGGAATTACCAGAGACAGAATACAAAAGATTAATATACAGAACCCTTCAAGACATCAGGAAGGAAATGAGGCAATACACAGAAGAAGCCAAGGAACACACAGGTAAAGCAGTTGAAGAAATTAAAAAGGTTATTCAGGAACATAACAAAAAGTTTAACAAGTTGCAAGAATCCATAGAAAGACAGCAATCAGAAATTCAGAAGATTAACAATAAAATTACAGAATTAGACAACTCAATAGAAACTCAGAGGAGCAGAATCAAGCAAGTGGAAGGTAGAATTTCTGAACTTAAAGCACTTGGCACCAATATATTTGAAGACAAATCAAATGAAGAATTTAAGAAAATGAAGAAACCTAAAGAATTATGTGGGACCCTATCAAGAGAAATAACCTACAACTGATTGGAGTACCAGAACAAACAGGGAGGGACAACGGAAAATACAGAGAGAATTGTTTAAGATTTCTTGGCAGAAAACTTCCCTGATATAGTAAAAGATGAGAAGATATCTATCCAAGATGCTCATTGAACTCCACATAAAGTAGATCTTAAAAGAAAGTCACCAATACATATTATAATCAGATTTGCCAAAACTAAAGATAAAGAGAGAATTTTAAGAGCACCTAGGGATAAACAAAAACTTACCTACAAAGGAGAGTCAATAAGAAAAGGCTCAGACTACTCAGCAGAAACCATGTAAGCAAGAAGGCAATGGGATGACTTATAATAAAGCATTGAAGGAAAAAAATTTCTAGCCAAGACTCATATATCCAGCAAAACTGTCTCTCAAATACAAAGGTGCAATTAGGACATTTCCAGATAAGCAGAAGGTAGGGAATTCATAAAAACTGAACCAAAACTAAAAGAAATACTAAATAGAGCTCTTTGGTTAGAAGATCAATAATACCAAGACTAGAATACTGGACAGAGCAATCAGAGGTCAACCCAGACAGGGAAATCACAAAAATAAACCAAGATAAAAAAAAAAAAAAACACTCAAAACGGAAACAGCGATGTTATTCTGTAAAAGAAGACAACATTAAAACAATAAAGACGGAATAAGAAATGTAGTCATGGATCTTTCATATGGAGAGGAAGACAAGACGATATAAAGAAATAAAAGTTAGGTTTAAACTTAGCAAAATAGGGGTAAATACTAAGGTAAACACAAAGCAGACTATCTTATTCATCAAAATAAAATTAAAAAAAATAGAGACTCAGAAGAAACAAAATCAACAACAATGAATAAGAAGAAAAGACAATAAATAAAGATACACTACTCAGCACAAAAAATTAAGTGGGAAAAGAAACTGTCAACAACACACAAAAAGACATCAAAATGACAGCACTAAACTCATACCTATCCATAATAACGCTGAATGTAAATGGACTAACTGCACAAATAAGGAGACAGAGAGTGGCAGAATGGACAAAAAAAAAAAATGATACATCTATATGCTGCCTATAAGAGACACACCTTAGACTTAGACACAAAAAAACTAAAACTCAAAGGATGGAAGAAAATATATCAAACATCAAGAAAGAGCAGGAGTAGCAGTATTAATTTCTGACAAAATGGAGTTTAAAGTTAAATCTACCACAAAGGATAAGGAAGGACACTATATAATCATTAAAGGGACAAAACACCAGGAGGGTATAACTATATTAAATATTTACCCAATGACAGGGCTGCAAGGTACATAACAAACTCTAACGGCATTGAAAAGTGAGATAGACAGCTCCACAATTACAGTAGACTTCAACACACCACTTTCGGTGAAGGACAGGACATCCAGAAAGAAGCTCAATAAAGACACGGAAGATGTAAATGCCACAATCAACCAACATGACCTCATAGACATGTACGGTACACTCCACCCAACAGCAGCCAAGTATACTGTCTTTTCTAGTGCACATGGAACATTCTCTAGAATAGACCACGTATTAGGTCATAAAGCAACCCTTAGCAGAATGCAAAACATTGAAATATTACAAAGCATCTTCTCTGACCATAGGGCCATAAAAGTAGAAATCAATAACAGAAAAACCAGGGAAAAGAAATCAAACACTTGGAAACTGAACAATACCCTGCACAAAAAGGACTGGGTTATAGAAGACATTAAGGATGGAATAAAGAAATTCGTAGAATCCAATGAGAATGAATACATTTGCTATCAGAACCTTTGGGACACAGCAAAAGCAGTGCTCAGAGGTCAATTTATACCAATAAATGCACGTATACAAAAAGAAGAAAGGGCAAAATCAAAGAATTATCCCTACAACTTGAACAAATAGAGAGCAACAAAAGAAACCCTTAGGCACCAGAAGAAAGCAATAATAAAAATTAGAGCAGAATTAAATGAAATAGAGAACAGAAAAACAATGAAACAATTAACAAGACCAAAAGCTGGTTCTTTGAAAGAATTAACCAAATTGATAAACCATTGGCCAAACTGACAAAGGAAAAACAGGAGAGGAAGAAAATAACCCCAATAAGAAATGAGAGGGGTAATATTACAATACACCCAACTGAAATTAAAAGAATCTTATTGGATTACTATCAAAAACTATACTCCAACAAATTGAAAACCTAGAAGAAATGGATGAATTCGTAGAAACACACTACCTACCAAAACCAACACAAACAGAGGTAGAACAACTAAATAGACCCATAACAAGAGAAGAGATTACTCCTAACAAAAAAAAAAAAAAGCCCTGGCCCAGACAGCTTCACTGCAGAGTTCCACCAAACTTTCAGAAAAGAGTTAACACCACTACTACTAAAGGTATTTCAGAGCATAGAAAAGGATGGAATACTCCCAAACTCATCCTATAAAGCCAGCATATCCCTACACCAAAACCAGGTAAAGACTCCACAGAAAAAGAAAATTACAGACCTATATACCTCATGAACTTAGATGCAAAAATCCTCAACAAAATTCTAGCCAATGGAATTCAACAACATCTCAAAAAAAATAATTCACCATGACCAAGTGGGATTCATACCAGGTATGCAGGGATGGTTCAACACTAGAAAGAAAATCAATGTAAACCATATAAATAAAACAAAAGACAAGAACCACATGATTTTATAAACTGATACAGAAAAACCAAACCAAGTGCCGTCGAGTCGATTCCAACTCATAGCGACCCTATAGGACAGAGTAGAACTGCCCCACAGAGTTTCCAAGGAGCGCCTGGGGGATTCGAACTGCAGAAAAGGCATTTGAAAAATCCAACACCCATTCATGACAAAAACTCTCAGCAAAATAGGAATAGAAGGAAAATTTCTCAACATAATAAAGGGCATTTATGCAAAGCCAACAGCCAACATCATCCTAAATGGAGAGAGTCTGAAAGCATTCCCCTTGAGATCGGGAACCAGACAAGGATGCCCTTTATCACCACCCTTATTGGACTTTGTGCTGGAGATCCAAGCCAGAGCAATTAGGCTAGATAAAGAAATAAAGGGCACCCAGATCGGTAAGGAAAAAGTATCTTTATTTGCAAATGACGTGATCTTATACACAGAAAACCCTAAAGAATCCTCAAGAAAACTACCGAAACTAATAGAAGAGTTCAGCAGAGTATCAGGACAAGATAAACATACAAAAATCAGTTGGATTCCTCTACACCAACAAAAAGAACATCGAGGAGGAAATGCCAAATCAATACCAGTGACAATAGCCCCCAAGAAGATAAAATACTTAGGAATAAATCTTACCAGAGATGTAAAAGACCTACACAAAGAAAACTACAAGACACTACTGCAAGAAACCAAAAGAGACCTGCATAAGTGGAAAAACATACCTTGTTTATGGATAGGAAGAATTAACATTAGAAAAACGTCTGTTATACCTAAAGCAATCTATCGATATAATGCAATTCCGATTCAAGTTCCAATGACATTTTTTAATGAGATGGAGAAACAAATCACCAACTTCATATGGGAGGGAAAGAGGCCCCCGAGAAGTGACGCATTACTGAAAAAGAAGAACAAAGTGGGAGGCCTCACTCTATCTGATTTTAGTACTTATTTACTGACGCAGTAGTCAAAACAGCCTGGTATTGGTACAACAACAGATACATAGGCCAATGGAACAGAATTGAGAATCCAGACATAAATCCACCTACATATGAGCAGCTGATATTTGACAAAGGCCCAAAGTCAGTTAAATGGGGAAAAGATAGTCTGTTTAACAAATGGTGTTGGCATTAACTGGATAGCCATCTGCAAAAAAACGAAACAAGACCCATACCTCACACCATGCACAAAAACGAACTCAAAATGGATCAAAGACCTAAATATAAAATCTGAAACAATAAAGATCATGGAAGAAAAGATAGGGACAACGCTAGGAGCCCTAATACACGGTATAAACAATATATAAAACATTACTAGCAATGCAGAAGAGAAACTAGATAACTGGGAGCTCCTAAAATCATACACCTATGCTCATACAAAGACTTCGCCAAAAGAGCAAAAAGATTACCTACAGACTGGGAAAAAGTTTTTAGGTATGACATTTCTGATTGGCATCTGATCTCTAAAATCTACATGATACTGTAAAAACTCAACTACAAAAAGACAAATAACCCAACTAAAAAATAGGCAAGAGATATGAACAGGCACTTGACTAAAGAAGACATTCAGGTAGCTAACAGACACATGAGGAAATGCTCGCAATCATTAGCCATTAGAGAAATGCAAATCAAAACTACAATGAGATTCCATCTCACTCCAACAAGGCTGGCATCAATCCAAAAAACACAAAAGAATAAATGTTGGAGAGGTTGTGGAAAGACTGGAACACTTATACACTGCTGATGGGAATGTAAAATGGTACAACCACTTTGGAAATCAATTTGGCTCTTCCTTAAAAAACTGGAAATAGAATTACCATAGGATCTAGCAATCCCACTCCTTGGAATATATCCTAGAGTATTAAGAGCCTTTACATGAACAGACATATGCACACCCCTGTTCATTGCAGCACTCGTTACAATAGCAAAAAGATGGAAGCCATCAAGGTGCCCATCAACAGAGGAATGGATAAATAAATTATGGTATATTCACACAATGGAATACTACGCATCGATAAAGAACAGTGATGAATCCGTGAAACATTTCATAACATGGAGGAACCTGGAAGGCATTATGCTGAGTGAAATTAGTCAGTAGCAAAAGGACAAATATTGTATAAGACTACCGTTATAATAACTGGAGAAATAACTTAAACAGAGAAGAAAATACTCTTTGATGGTTACGAGAGCAGGGAAGGAGGGTGGAAGGGAGACAGATTTTCGCTAATTAGATAGTAGATAAGAATTAGGTGAAAGGAAAGACAATACACAATACAGGTGAGGTCAGCACAACTGGAATAAACTAAAAGCAAAGAAGTTTCCTGAATAAACGGAACGCTTTGGAGGCCAGTGTAGCAGGGGCAGAGATTTGGGGATCATGGGTTCAGGGGACATCTAAGTCAATTGGCATAATAAAATCTACTAAGAAAACATTCTGCATCCCATTTTGGAGAGTGGCGTCTGAGGTCTTAAACGCTTGCATGTGGCCATCCAAGATGTATCAATTAGCCTCAACCCACCTGTGGCAAAGGAGAATGAAGAACACCAAAGGCACAAGGTAATTATGAGCCCAAGAGACAGAAAGGGCCACAGAAACCAGAGACTACATCAGCCTGAGACCAGAAGAGCAAGATGGTGCCCGGCTACAACCGATGACTGCCCTGACAGGGAACACAACAGAGAACCCCTGAGGGAACAGGAGAGCAGTGGGATGCAGACCCCAAATTCTCATAAAAAGACCAGACTTAATGGTCTGACTGAGACTAGAAGGACCCCAGAGGTCATGGTCCCCAGACCTTCTGTTAGCCCAGAACAGAAGCCATTCCCAAAGTCAACTCTTCAGACAGGGATTGGACTGGACTATGGGATAGAAAATTATACTGGTGAAGAATGAGCTTCTTGGATCAAGTAGCCACATGAGACTATGTTGGCATCTGCTGTCTGGAGGGAAGATGAGAGAGCAGAGGGAATCAGAAGCTGGCTGAATGGACACTATAATAGAGAGTGGAGGGAAGGGGTGTGCTGTCTCATTAGGGGGAGAGAAATTAGGAGTATTTTTAGCAAGGTGTATATAAATTTGTGTATGAGAGACTGACTTGATTGTAAACTTTCACTTAAAGCACAATAAAAATTTTAAAAAAGAAGTTTCTACAGACTAAAAAATTAAATCCTTTTCACTATTTTCTTCTTGGAGGTTCACAGACACATTTCTGTTAAAGGCACTGAACAGTCCTGAAGAGAAGACTTGGGGCTCCACTTTGTTTCACGAAGGTCAGGGCCAACTTCCTGAGCACATGACAGGTACAGTCACACAGGGCCTGGACCTAGAAGCACCTGCGTTTGGTTTAATGTTCTGCTGCCACCATTTTGAAATTCTTAATAACTTTTGAACAATGGTTCCTAAAACATTTTCATTTTGTACTGGGCCCCACAAATTATGTAACAAATCCCGACTCAGGGTTTCTCTTGTCTTGCCAATACCTATAACCAACCTGGGGATGTGCTTTGGGAAAAACCAGCAATTGTCAAGTTGATTCCAACTCATGGAGACCCTGTGTGAGTCAGAGTAGAATTGTGCTTCACAGGGTTTTCAATGGCTGATTTTTTTTCAGAAGTAGATCACCACGTCTTTCTTTTGAGGCCACCTCTGAGACAACACCACTAATAACCTTTCCTTAGCAGCTGAATGATAACCATTTGCATGACCCAAAGACTCCTGTGCTTTGGAAAAGGCTGGCTTAAAAGAACTGACATAAAAGAAAACTCCCAGATAGGTTATATCATTTCTCTTGTGGCTGCCTCCCCACAAAATTTTTCTTCCAAATTGTCTGAATATTTTCACTTCCCTTTGTCAAATGGCCTGAAATATTGTTCTGTTAGAAAAAAAAAATCATGAAGAAGGAGGAAGAGGAAAAAAATTCTCTTTTTAAAAAAAACAGCACCATAATGCCCAAAATATCAATCATTCATACAATACTATGAATTAGTTCAATTTACCCATTTCTCTTCTAACACTTAGCAGAGGTCAGCTGCAAGGTTCTACTAAATGAGGAGAGGGAGAAGGCAGGGTAACTTGGAAGGGGGGTTGGCTCTGAGGGAGATGCCACAGTGGCACCTCTGGGCAGCATTCAGAGCAATGACTTCTGGGAATGAGTGAAGACGAGCCTAGAAGGCAGGTGCAGGAAGGGGGTAAGAGCATGCTAGCAGTAAACTTCTCTGCCTGGTTCCAAGTTTGCCTGACACATGGAAGTGCTGAAGAGAAATAAGAGCCCTCTTCCCTTTCTAAATGTTGTAGATCCTATTCTGTAATGAATTATGAAATAGTTAACATCATTAATTTAACTAAACTATATTCCAAAGATTTTTACAACTGGCTTAGGAGTGAAAGCGTATAGCAGGGTTTCTGAGGGAAAATGCCCTTAAAATTCCACACTGCTGATTTACGAATTAATTTTCAGGACACTATTCAAAAGTTAGCTATTACCTGAGTCTTATCCACTGAGCCACATAAACCCGTTGCCATGGAATTGATTCCAACTCACAGAGACCAAAGTAAATACCAGGAAGTACACTTCTATAAAGGAAGGCCTGGTTGCATAGTGGTTAAGTGCTATAGCTGCTAACCAAAAGGTCAGCAGTTCGAATCCACCAGGCACTCCTTGGAAACCCTATGGGGCAGTTCTACTCTGTACTTTAGGGTCACGACTCAATGGCACTGGGTGGGTTTTCTGGGTATGAATTGGAATTGACTTGATGGTAACCTGTACCAGTATATACGTCTAAAAATAAGTTTGTTTGTTTGTTTGTTTGTTTTAACATGCATTGGTCCTATCTCCAAAAACACTGTTAGTACAATAAATGAAATAATACTTTTCAGTATTATTTGCTAAGAATATTGGCCATTGAAATGAATGGTTAGATGTTTTAATTTAGAATGTAATGGGCACTTTTCCTCCAGAAACTCTAAATTCCTAATTCATCTTCCCGACAGCCCGTGGAAACCAGCAGGAATGACTTGCCCATCTGACAGAAGGATGAGTGGGACAAGTCAATGGCAGGACCAAGAACTTGCTGGGACCAAGAACAGAGGCGTCCAGTCCCCAAGCTAACACATTTCTCTCCCCATTGGCTGAGGTTTCAAAAAGCACCAGCACACGGAACTGTGCATGGCCCACAAAGCCTTTCTCCCTGCACACCAGCCTGCAGCCAACAAAATTTAGAAAGCACCTGCTATGAGCCACTTTTACAAGCCTCAGAAAGCCTGGTGGTGTAGTGGTTAAGTGCTACGGCTGCTAACCAAGAGGTCGGCCATTTGAATCCACCAGGCTCTTCTTGGAAACTCTATGGGGCAGTTCTACTCTGTCCTATAGGGTCGCTATGAGTCAGAATTGACTTGACGGCAGTGGATTTGGGGTTTTTTTTTTTTTTTTTTTCTGGTTTTTCTTCTAACCCTAGCATTGGCCTTGGAAATCGGTGTTATTGGCTCCATTTTACAGATGGGAAAACTGAGGCTCAGCAAAGTAAGGGATTTACCAACACCACATAGCAAACTAACAGGTCAGACTTAGAAACACACACTGTCCACCAACCACCTTGCTGTCTCCCTTTCTGGACAACTGGGTAGCTGGGGGAGGGGAGGGGAGTGGATTTAGGAAAGGACAGAAAAGGGAACTAATACTGAGGACTCACTGCCACATTATAACTTACCTCAAGGTCAGGCCAGGTAGCAGCCGCAGGAGGTAGAAGGAGCCTCAGACTTCACCAGTGAAGGTGATCTCAGGCCCATACCCTGGTCCTGTTTATTGGCTGTTACTATGTGGGCTGTACTCCAGCCTTACTACCAAGCCTGGATCTGTCATTGTGTCTCTATCCAAAGATCACCACAGAGACCTTCATAAGCTCAACAGACTTTACTGTAGTTAGCTGCCATTTTCAGAAGTAGATCACCAGGCCTTTCTTCCTAGTCTGACTTAGTCTAGAAGTTCCACTGATGCCTGTTCAGCATCATAGCAAAATCCAAGTCTCCCAAGGTCATGGAAGCTCCATAGATACATCCAAACTCCCTGAGCGGCCAGTTGCTGGCCTAAGGGCTGTGGGGACTTTGGTCTCTGGGAACGTCTAGTTCACCTGGCATATAAGAAAATGTTCTACGTTCGACTTTGGTGAGTCTTGTCTGGGGTCTTAAAAGCCTGTGAACAGCCATCTAGGATACTCCACTGGTCTCACCCTCTCGGGAGCAAGGAAGAATGAAGAAAACTAAAGATACAAGGGAAAGATTAGTCCAAAGGACTAATGGACCACATCTACCATGGCCTCTACCAGACTGAATCCAATACAACTAGATGGTGCCCGGCTACCACCACTGACTGCTGTGACCGGGATCACAATAGAGGATCCCAGACAAAATATGGGACAAAATTTTAACTCATAAAGAAAGACCAGACTTGCTGGCCTGACAGAGACTGGAGAAACCCTGAGAGTACAGCACCTGGACACCCTTTTAGATCACTAATAAAGTCATTCCTGAGGTTCACCCTTCAGCCAAAGATTGTACAGGCCCATAAAACAAAACGAGACAAAAAGCGGCACTCCAGCCCTGGGGCAAGGACGAGAAGGCAGGAGGGAACAGGGAAGCTGGTAATAGGGAACCTAAGTTTGAGAACAGAGAGTGCTGACGTGTTGTGGGGTGGTTAACCAATGTCATAAAACGATGTGTGTACTAGCTGTTTAGTGAGAACGAGTTTGTTCCGTAAACCTTCATCTAAAGTACAATAAAAATTTTTTAAAATACAAGCCTTCACAGACAGACCGGTCTCAGCTACACATGAGATGTATGAGGTGATGAGCTGCATCAGCCGTGAATTGAACTGGAGTCTCCAGCGTGGAAGGCAACATTCCACCACTGAGTCACCACTGGGGCTAGACTTAAGATGATGTGACAGGAACCGCAGCCTTTGTTAGCACCATGGATTTACTTGGTGTGTGACTATGAGAACAAGAGAGGGTTCTTGTTTCTTCAGTGATTTTTTATTTCCTTACCATTTTGCGTGTGCTTCAATATCTCTTATAATGTCCAAAAATGGCACCTTGGATCATGTTTCATGAAATTTTAAGTATTATTTATTTTATGTCCTTTTCCATTATAATAAATTTCAATATGTAATAGTCCTCATTGGCTGAGCTTTACCAAAAGAGTAACATAAGATGTAAAATCAAGACAAAAGTCACAAACAAGATGGCTGACACATATAAATTTTCTCAATTTTGCAATCCTAACTCTTTTAAAAAAAAAATACTTTGTGTTTTTCCTTGCATTGCTGCCCAAAGTGTCATTTAAGACAATGGTGCTCAGTCTTGGCTGCATATCTGAATCATTGGGGAATCTCTGACACAATATCATGCCTAAACTCGAGCCCACGGGAGCAGTGGTGGTTCAGTGGTAGAATTCTCCTCTTCCATGCAGGAGACTTGGCTTCCTTTCCCAGCCAATGCACCTCATGTGCAGTCACTGCCTATCTGTCAGTGGAAGCTTGCATGACGCTATGATGCTGGACAGGTTTCAGTGGAGCTTCCAGACTAATATGGACCGGGAAGAAAGGCCTGGCAATCAACTTCTGAAAATCAGCCGAAAAAACCCTATGATCATGACAGTCCGATCTGCAACCCGTCATGGGCATAGTGCAGGACTAAGCAGTGTTTTGTCCTCTTGTGCTGGGGTTGTCAGGAGTCGGGAACCAATTTGATGGCAGCTAACACAAAGTCCTAATACAGACTGTGTAAATCAGTCTCAGGGAGAGTAGGGCCTGGGTAATGTTTCTAACAACCCCAGGTGATTGAGAGGCTTTAGGATAGTGACCTCAAAGTTGGCTGCATATTGGAACCACCTGGGCGGATTAAACTGTACTGATGCTAGGGTCTCACTCCCAGAGGTTTTCATCTAATTGGTCTGGGAATCAGGATTTGAAAAGCTCCCCAGGCAAGTCTAACATGCAGTCCAGTTTGAGAACCACCGCCCAGCACGTAAGGGAAATTATTATTCAGTTGAAAAAGATGGCAAATTAAAAAGCAAAAAAAGTAAGAAACAAAACTATTCTCATTTAGCTGAATTGTTGGAACCCACCACTTCTGCCTCTGTCTGGTCCCCTTCCAAATGTACAGATTAGTGAAGATGCAGGTTGCTCGTTACACATCCACAGGCTGCCTCCTTTATGGCCCCTCCAAGGCTTCCTGCTTAGCTTTTAAAAGCACGGACTTTGGAAACAAAGGACCATGGGCTGGAGTCTCAACTCTACCTTATGTAAGTTGTGCAATCTCTGGCAGTGTACTTAACTCCCCAAGTCTCAGTCTCCTACTTTGTAAAATGGGTATAATAACCACCTCTTGAGTGGGGGTGGGGATTAAATGTGACAATGCAGGTAAAGTGATTAGCAATGGGCCCGACACACTGTAAGTGCTCAATAAACATTGTTGTTGTGTTGTTGTTAGGTGCCATCGAGTCAGTTCTGACTCATAGTGGCCCTAAGTACAATAGAACATAACACTGCCCGGTCCTGCGCCGTCCTCACGATCGTTGCTATGTTTGAGCCTACCGTTGCCGCCGCTGTGTTAATCCATCTCATTGAGGGTCTTCCTTTTTTTTTTGCTGATCCTCTACCAAGCCAATAAACGTTAGCTATTTTAATTACCAGTGGCCTTTTTAGACCTTTTTGGCAATAATTAATAATGACAGCTAATGCTCACGTAGGCTTATTACATTCCAGGCACTATTCTAAGTGCTTTACATATATTAACTCATTTAATTCTCCCAATAACCCTATAAAGGATTTCAATTATGAGCCCCATTTTACAGATGAACATACTAAGGATGGGGGGTCTGAGTAACTCACCCATGGTCACGTAGCAAATGGTCAAGCCACATGGGGCTCCAGGCCCATGTTCTTAATCACCTTGCAGCACTGACTCTCACACAGTTCTACCTGTCAGCTAGCTTACTTCTCACAGTGCCTCTACCTGCTCATGTTTCTGGAGCCTGTCCTACAAACCCAAATTCTAAGGCATTAAGGGGAACACATGAGATAACCTACCAACCCCAGCTTCCATCCCAGCCCCTTCCCCCGACGGTCTGCGGAAGTTCAGTGTCTCCACCTCATTGTCTCCCTGACTGACTGCCCTCTCCCTTATTGCCAAAAAAATCTGCTTAAGCATTTTTACTCAAGTCTTCTGTTTACTGACGGGATTAAACCAAAGAACATGGGCAAAGGCCCAGGCA
This sequence comes from Loxodonta africana, assembly GCF_030014295.1. Taxonomy (NCBI): domain Eukaryota; kingdom Metazoa; phylum Chordata; class Mammalia; order Proboscidea; family Elephantidae; genus Loxodonta; species Loxodonta africana. The sequence continues at coordinate 68,413,896 of NC_087358.1, forward strand.
CAGTGCTTAGGACAGAGTAGTTTCAACAAATTTTACAGCATTTCCCTGTCACCCTTAATAATTTCAACTTTTCAAGTTCCTTGGTGATTATTTCCTCTCAAGCATTATGCTTGAGATTCCCTTATTCCCATGGATAGTGTAACTTCCATTAAAAAAAAAAAAAAAACAGTTGCCATTGAGTTGGTTCCAGCTCATGGCAATATCATGTGAACCAGAGTAGAACTGTGCTCTAAAGGGTTTTCAATAGCTGTGATCTTTCAGAAGTAGATCGCCAGGCCTTTCTTCCAAGGTGCTTCCAGGTGAACTTGAACTGTCGACCTTTCGGTTAGAAGCCAAGTACATAACCCTTTGCGGCGCCCAGAGACTCATGCCTTTCAGTGTGGCCCCATAAACTTGCCTCTAGGCTCACCTGCAAAGCTACTGCTGATAAGTGATCAGGCCGAATGAAGGCTGCACACCAGCAATGGAGCATCACCCCCAGACAAAAGTCATGGCCCTCAGATAGACGTCATTACACATGGCAGACTGCCCACAGTCCCACATACAAGCTCAGTTGTGCCCTTCCACCGTTTATCCCCAGAAATGGTCTGCAGAGATAGACTCTTTCCCTGATGGCAACCACACTCCTAAAACCCTTCCGGCAGACCTCCCTGAGGCCCTGCCTATGTTGGTGGGTTCAATTTAAGCATTTCCCCAAAGTCGCCCTACTTTGATTTTCATCAAGGCCAAGAAATTACGAGCTATGTTTGTATTTTATCACTTCCTGATCGTCCAAACCTCTTACTGAGCTTCCCAGATGCCAACTTCCATGGGCATTGTTCAGTAGCATTGCCGCTTGGGAATCACCCATTAACTTCCCTCACTGATGGTTCCACCCTCTGTCTGTATTCCTTGCTTCCTGACATCTTTTTTTTTCTTAATCATGGTAAATATATATGTAAAAAAAATTTGCCATTTTAGCATTCTTCACATGTACAGTTCAGTGACATTAATTACATTCATCATGTTGTTCAACTTCCACCATCATCCTTTTCCAAATTTTTCAATTACCTTAAGCTCAGTGTCTCCTAATCAGTGACTCCTCCTTCCCTGCTCCCTTTTGCCCACTCCTGGTAACCACTAATAAACTTTGATTTCCATACACTTGTCTATTCTAGATATTTCATAAGAGTGCCTTCATACCATATATGTCCCTTTGTGTCTGACTTAGGTTTCTCGGTTCATCCATGTCATAGTATGTATCGGAACTTCATTGTTTTTGATGGCTGAGTAGTATTGCATTGTGTGTATAGAGCATGTTTAGTTCATCTATTCATCTGTTGAGTCTGGCACCTCAGGCCTCTCAGGCATCCTGACACTACTATCCATTCATCTGTTGATGGACATTTAGATTGTTTCCACATTTTGGCTATCGTGAATAATGCTGCAATGAACATTGGTGTAAAAATTATCTGTTTACATTTCTGCTTTCAATTCTTTGGAATATATGGGCACCATGTTTTAAGCTTTCTTGGCTCTTTGTTTTGAAACCACAGGATCAACAAATTCAATCAGCTTGAGTATGGAGAAGAACTATATGCATCTTCTAGAAATTACCTGTCAGGAAGGAACTCATGTAAGAAACTTTCCTGATTTAGACTTTCCCAAAGAATAATCAAAGGGGCCCAACTATGGCTGGGGATTGTGACCCAGTGGGAGAAACGTATACTCTGGGGTCCAGCTATGAGGGTGTGCATTCTGGGCTCCACTCGTACTTAACTTCCCTGACTTCAGTTTGCTCATCTGTAAAATGGAAATGATAATTGAATTTTGTGAGAATTAAAGGAGCCCTGCTGGCTCAGTGGTTCAAACCCACTAGCAGCTCCATGAATTGGGTATCGGGACTTCAATATATCTTTTGGGGGACATAATTCAAACCATAACAATCAACGTCATCTTGAACAGTGACAGAATGTTCTCCAGGATGCAGCAGGAGCTAAGGGCTAGAAAGACCTAGTGATCTGCTCCCATTAAGATTACAGCCAAGAAAACCCTATGGGGCTGTTCTACTCTGTAACACATGGGGTCACCCTGAGTTGGAATCAACTCAACAGCACCCAACGACAACAAAGGAGATAGTGCATTTTAAATACATGGCACATAGTGAATGGTCAAGAAGTTACCCCTGCAGTTATTATTATCATTATTAGATTTGTTTCCTATGGCTGCCGTAACAAAGCACCAGAAAGTACCACAAACTGGGTGGCTGTAAGCAACAGAAACTTACTGTCTCACAGTTCTGGAGGCTGGGAGTCTGAAGTCAGGGGTCAGCAGGGCCATCCTCTCTCCAAAGGCTCTAGGGGAAGATTCTTAGTTGTCCTTCCTAGCTTCTGGTAGCCCCAGGCATCCCTTGGCTTGTAGATATATCACGTGGCCATCCCTCTGTCTCTCTGGGTCCCTTCTCCTGTTTTTATAAGGACGCCAGTCATATTGGATTACAACCCACCCTACTCCAGTATGATCTTATGTTAACTGAGAACATTTCAAAGACCCTATTTCCAAACAAGGTCACATTCACAGGTACCGGGTGTCAGGACTTCAATGTATCTTTTGAGGGACATAATTCAAACCATAACAATCAACATCATCTTGACCAGTGATAGAATATTCTCCAGAATGCATCAAGAGGTAAGGGCTGAAAAGCACTGTAGCAGGGAGCTGGGACTGCTGGACATGGACTTTCTCTGGCACTGTGGTGGGTCAGCCTGGAGGGGAAGCAGAGCCCCCATGTGCACACATTTCACCTCCCCTACCCCACGTCCCCCTCTGCTGCCCCCCGTTCCCCCTCCTTTGTCTCTTGAAGATGCAGCTTCGGGGGGGACTCACACAGAGCTCTTTTTTTTCCTCTTTAATATGAATTATTTTGAAGACATAAAATTCCAGGATGAACCCTAAACTATTAACAACAGCTAGAGTGGGGAGGGAGGGAGATGGGGAGAAAGGTGGTCAGGAGCAGGTTTTTCACTTTTTGTTTCATATAATTTTTAAGTGTTGGAATTATGGGTACATATGCTTTCTTCCCCCCACCCCCCAGCATTCAAGTATTTTAACCTAATTCATGCCTTTTGGAGATTAAATAAGTAAATAATTAAGATTTATCATTCCAATTACATTGTTCTCTGATTCAGAAATTCCATGGCAGTAAAGTTTTTTCACTGGGTTCTGTATGATGAATATTCTGAACTTGGTGTTAAACCTTACAAGTTAGGTAAGAAAATCCACTGTCATTCCTTGGAAGAACACAGGGGGTGGCGGCTGAGGTGCTGAGGGAGAGAGGGAGGAGTCCTTAGAAGAAAAGAAGTGCGCTCTCCTGAGCACCCAGCCAGGAGTGGCAAGACTCCTGCGTTCCTTCTCTGGGAAGAGATTTGCTTTCTCCATCAGTGATACATGGGCACGTGTAGTAATGCTGGATGCTATAGACAGATGTAACCAAAGCAGCGTTCTTTGGGTCCCTTGCATTTTTGTGTCCCTGATGAATTTAGGGCTTTTCCAGTGCTAATGGGTAGGATCTACCTGTGCTAACAGTGACCTGTATGTTTCTAAATCCAGGTTCAGACATGAGTAAACTTCCATCTTATTTATCTAGTGCTGCTATAACAGACGTACCACAAGTGGATGGCTCTGGCAAACAGAAATGTATTCTTTCATAGTCTAAAAAACCAATTGCCATCGTTTCATAGTCTAGTAGGCTAGAAGTCCAAAATCAGGGTGCTGGCTCTAGGGGAAGCCTTTCTCTCTCTGTCGGCTCTGGGGGAATGCTCATGTCTTCAAATTCCTCCTGGGTCTAGGAGTTTCTTAGCACAGGGACCCTGAGTCCAAAGGATGTGCTCCACTCCCTGCTTTTCTTTCTTGGTGGTGTGAGGTCCTTCTCTCTGCTGGCTTCCCTCTTTCATATCTCAGAAAAGATTGACTCAAAATACAGCCTAATCCTGTAGATTGTGCCTGCCTCATTAACATAACTTCCTCTAATCCTGCCTCATCAACACCATAAAGATTAGGATTTACAACACATAGGTAATTACATCAGATCACAAAATGGAGGATGACGACAAAATACTGTGAATCAAGGGCTAAGTTGACACACATTTTTAGGAAACACAATTCAATCCATAGCAGCTCCTATTCAAAAAGCATAAGGCCTGAATTTATCTAAATCCATATCTTGCCCAACATTCTGAACCACAGACTTATTTCTTTGCATTCCAAAATTATTTCCATTAATCAAGAGTAAGTGTTTAGCACTGGGATCATATTTTAACCAAGGAAAGTCCAGCCCAAACATAAATTGGTAAATCATTTCGTGGGCAAATTGGCAATATCTAACAAAATTTATTTCAGTTAGAAGAATTTACTTGCATAAGTGTGCAGAAAAATAAGAACATGGCTGTGTATTGCAGCACTGTTTGTATCAGAAAAATTGGAGACAACATAAATCCACCCTTAGAGGATGGGCTAAATAAATCATTGTACATCCATGCAAGTGAACACATGCAGTCACTAAACAGATGAACTATATCTATAAATACTGACAACCAAAATGTCTAAGATACATTGTCAAGGAGGAGGAAAATAGATCCATTATATGTATTGTAAATCTACGTATATAAGTAAAAAAATTATTCGTTTATATGTTCATGTAAATAAATATTTTATTTCACATAGCAAAATCTTACATGAGGCTTATGCTATGCCATGCACTGTTTTAAGCCCTTCTTAAATGTTAACTCACTTGATCCTCATGACAACCTGTGAGACACTACTACTGTTCCCATTTTGCAATGAGGAATGCCTGTCACAGACAGCCTGCAGTCACATACAGCTAGCCTGTAAGGGTTACAGTCGAGATTCCAGCCCAGCTAAAAAGTTCATAGAAAACAGGACCCTAAACACATTTAAGGCAAATCGGTTGCTGTTACAAGGCATAAAAATAGGTGGCTGCCTCAGGGTTTGGGATTTTAGGACAGAATTCAGAAATGTGGGCAGGTCCCTTCCTGTGATGATTAAGGTTGTCTGTCATCTTGGCTGGGCCATGATTCTCAGTGGTTTGGCAGTTCTGTAATGATGTAATTTGACAGTTACGTAATGATGTAGTCATCCTCCATGATGTGATCTGATGTGATCAGCCAATCAGTTGTAAGGGGAGTTTCCTCAGGGGTTTGGCTTGAATCCAATATATACACAGACATCTGGTAAAGCTCACTCACTTGCTCTGGATCGCACATCCAGCTTGTCATCATCTGACTCCCAGTTCTCGGAACTTGAGCCAGCAGCCTGCCATATTGCCAGCCGATATTGGGATTCATCAGCCTCCGGAGCCTGTGAGCCAGTGGTCTGCCATCTGGCCTGCCCATCTTGGGTTCGTCAGCCCCTTCAACTACGTGAGTCAGGAGAAGCCTACAGCCTGATGCCTGACCCATGGACTTGGGACTTGCCAGCGATCCCACATACAACAGAACACAACATTGCTTGGCCCTGTGTCTATCTTCACAATCATTGGAATGCTCTAGTCCATTGCTGTAGCTACAACAATGAACTTAGAACCTAGTGGGCTCATCTTCCAGCACTATATCAGAAAATAATCTATTGCAATCCATAAACTTTTCATTGGCTAATTCTTGGAAGTGGATCACCAGGCCTTTCTTCCTAGTTTCTCTTGATCTGGAAACCCAGCTAAAACCCACCCACTATGGGTGACCCTGCTGGCATTTGAAATACTGGTGGAAGAGCTTCCACTATCAGAGCCTCCACAGTATGACAAACTAGCAGGCAAGTGATAGAGTCACAAGCTGGGGGATCATTACTGCTATATTACTTAACTGATAACACCACTTAGCTGAAAACATTAAAGATACAGTGAAACCCATATGAAACTGTGCACTACAGATTAGTAAGTAAACACAATTAAGCCTGTGTGTCCTTGCTTACTATAAGCCTGTGTGTACCTTGCTTACTGGTTAATCCACCCCTGATGGCATGGAAATTTCCTTCCAAATAAAAACCAACAGAAAGTAACTTATGGAAAAGGGAATGGGTGCACAAACATGAAGACAAACGAGTATCAGACAGAAGTCAGTCAGGGAGGAGTAGAACTGGAAGCTGGAACCCCGGCAGGCACTGAGGTAGCAGAATTCTTAAAACAGCCAAAACCCCAGTCTGCAGATGTCCTTCACTTTACCTGCATGGCAGAAGAAAGGAGTGTCTCTCCTTTGGTCACCTTTCGCAGGCTTCAGTTGTTGGCTTCCAAAATCAAGAGTCAGTTTCAACATCTATAGCGTGTTGGCGATGTCCTTGGCTTACTGGATTACTTTGCAATCTGCTGCTCACACCTCTTAGCCTTCTTGACAGCAGGGAAGGGAGAGGCAGCATTTCCTTTCCTTGGTGTGATGCCAGCGTAGTTTCTCTCTTCATTTGTATCTTTCTTCTTTCTTCCTCTGTGACATTTCTTTGGCTGGCCAGGAAGTCATGTACAGTCTCCCTTATGGCATTCCTTGTCTCCTCCCCCAACCAGGAACCTCCCTCATGGTATATTTCTGCAATCATTTAATTGATTGCTTGGAGTGGAATCCATTCTGTTGGCTGCATTGAGGCAGTAGCTCCCAGAGTCCATGGATGGTTTAACTTTACTGGAGAAAGCTGGGCCCAGCATGCTAAGAGTGCAAATCTCATATCAGGATTTCTAGTTCTCATCAAAGGGTGTCTTAGTTTCTGTTCTGCCAGAAACAGAGGCTGAGGCAAGGACTTGGTGCAGGTAATTTAGATGGAAGATTATCGCAGGAAACAGAAATGGAGGAAGTAAGAGAGAAAGAGAAAAATTCAAGTTAAGGGAATGGTATTGAGATCGCTCCTATAGGCAGCAGGGACTTCATTCTGCCAGGACCTCTGGGAAGCATTCAGATTCCTCCCAGCATTGCCTGCCTCTACAGTGAGAGGCTGGAGTTGTACCTGAAGGCTGCCATCCCCCCCTGCTTGAGCGTTGTCCCCAGGGGCCTGCATGCCTCATTTCCCGGTTGTTCCTGTGCACGGGGCAAGTACTCAATAAACATTGGCTTTTGTCATTATTCCTGCCTGAGTTGTAGCCATTTTATGGAAAATGTTTTGTGGATGACAACCATGTAATCAAAACATCTTCCCAGGAAAGAGCAAAATCCAAATGACAAACACTGGTTCTTGGATAGCAGCCTTTTTAAAGGAATGTTCTGACTCAATAAATGACCACCTTTGAGGGAAAGTTCTTTATAATGTAGGTGTTTGTAAATCAACAAATAACTCCCTTAAGAATTCCATCTCAAAAACAAATGCAAAATCTATGAATAATTTGAATGAAATGAAGAATTTTTAAAAATGATTATGGTAGGAGAAGTGACATGGCAAAACTCAACTTTTTCTTCCTTTCTAAGGAATTTTTTTTTTCAGTCATTCCATGCTACACAATTTCATCTACAAACCATTGGTTTGGTTATGATAGCCTTCCACAGAATAGTCCAGATTTCTAGAGTGTGAAAATATCCACAGTTATAGAGCTCTCATTAGTTCTGCCCAGTAAATTGACTAAAGCTAATTCTATCAATGCCTCACTTTTAGTCGCTTCTTAGGATTAACACATTCTTTAAACAAAGACCTTGCTAAGTTGGCAGAGCCCAAAGGAATGTGATGAGGACAATAAGGGGTAAAAGTTGGGAATCTTAGCTGGGAAAAGAGACTTGCAAGTGTGGGACGTGATGGTTAAGGTTTTGCGTCAGCTTGGCTGGGCCATGATTCTCAGTGATTTGATAGTCGTATGATGGCGTGATCACTTCCATAATGAGATTTGATATCATGTGATCACCTCCATGATGGGATCTGCTGTGAGTAGCCAATCCATTGAAACGGAGTTTCCTTGGGTGTGTGACCTGCATTGAATATAAGTGGATATTCTGGCTAGGCTTGTGGGCTTTTGCTTGTTCTGGATCCTGCAACTGGCTCCTGTTCATCCAACTTCCAGTTCTTGGCATTTGACCTAGCAGCTTAAACTGCGGTCTTGCCTGCCGATCTTTGGGATTCGTCCATCTTCACAGCCTGTGAGCAAGAGCCCTGCTCTCGAACCTGACAACCTTGGGTTTGCCAGCCCCTGGGCTACGTGCATCAGAAGAAGCCTCTATCCTAACCCACGGATTTGGGACGTTCTAGCCTGTACAACTGCGTGATCCCTGGCCGTGATATAAACCTCTCTCTATATATATTTATATGCTTTACTGCTTTTGCTTCTCTAGAGAACACTGCCTAACACAATAGGGGGATGACAACATGGTAGTTCCCTTAATATATTCTGGGATATCATGAAAAAATAGAATTAGGCATATTCAGAGAGAAACTAACCAGAACCAGCAAATAAAAGTAACATGGAGGCATAATTGACCACCAAGCAAAAAAAAAAAAAATTAGCAGAGGGACATTCAAGAGTTTTTAACTTGCATTTCCACCCTAGATATACTGAACAAGAATCCATTGTTCAACAAGATTCCCAGATGATTCGTATATATAACTTCCTGGGAACTTGTTAGAAATGCGAACTCTCACCAGGGGTTTGAACCAGAGCATACAGGTTCAAAGCCCTGACTGAAATCCGTTCAGCATGATAGCAACCCACCACAAGTCTCCACTGACAGACGAGTGCTGACTGCGCATGAGGTTCATTGGCCTGGAACCGAACCAGGCTTCACCCATGGAAGGCAAGAATTCTGCCACCAAACCCACCATTGGTCCTCAACAATATTGATGGACAGTCTTTTCTAAGGAAGGAATGCAAAGCAACACTCAAAGTTTTATCAACTTCATTCAGAGTGCACAAAATTGATCAAGTCAATCAAAATAATGGTGCTCACAGAAATAAACTGATCTCAAAAATTATGAGACTGATATGCCTAACTCCAGATTTATCTCAGGGATAGTAGCTGTTAACTTGTACTTCAACACCTCCTTGAAAAAGAAAATATTTTCAGATACTTAGGTGGAAACAAATGTTGCCCACACTTTAGCCACAGAGTGGTAAATTTCATAACAGTTTTAGAATGAATATACTGACTTTTAACATCAAAAAGACGGTGTATCACCTTGGAAATCTCAATTATCCTTCAGCTCAATCAAATCCACTCAAAGCAAAGCCAGGCTAATAGGACTGATTCTTCAGAATTCATGATATCCTCAGGTTTGCGCTTGAAAGGCTGTTGCAGAAACTTACTGCATAATTCATGCTTCTCAAAAATCTGTGAATTTATTTTGAAATTGTGTCTTCATTTCCACAAAATGGTTCCAGAATTCCATAAAATGTGTGATTTTACCGAGCTCGGGACAGTTCAGCTAGAGGAAATGAGTATCCTTTCCAATTACCATCTGCTTAAACCGCACACGAGTCAGGATGTTTTCGGTAGGCAGGAACAGAAAACCACGCAAACCAGCTCAAACACTGAACGTGATTTATTGGCTCACATAATTGAATAGTTCAAAGCTAGCACAGAGCTTAGGCATGGTTTGTTCAGGACTCCAGCTCAATATCTCTGCATTTCTCTCGAATTTATTGTTATCTCTGTGTGAGTCTCTTCTTCAAGGCCGGCTTCTCAATATGACACGGTGGCTGCAGCAATTTCAGGCTTCACATTCATCATAGCATCATAGTAAAAAGAAAGAGACTGTGTCCCAGAATTCCCAGCAAACTTTCTGAGTATCACACTGATTAGATAGCCTCCGAACCAAACCCTGAGACTAAGAGAAGGTCATGCTGAGTGGCTTAGAACTTGGTTACCCGAAGCAATCATCTTGGTAGCTGAGGAGGTAGGGCAATGCCTTGATTTGTAGCATTTGCCGATTTCCCTAGTGTAAATACTTTCACTATAGCCAATGATGCTTGGGAGAGACAGAGAGGGCAAGAGTGAGAGAGAGAGAGAAAATAGAAAAACTATATGCCAGAAATATTGTCAGATACATGGAAGGAAGAATTAACATAACACGTTTGAAAGCACTGGGGCAAAAATAATGCCTTTTCCTGATTGTACCCTAATAAGTCCACTTAATAAAATGGTTACTTACATAAAGGCTGGAAAAATAGATACCAGAATATTAGCAGAAGTTATTTCTTGCTGGTGGGATTACGGGTACCATTCTTCTTTGTATTTTTTTAAATATAAATACTATATATGAATAAATGACATATGTTCACAATCAGGAAAAATGATTGTTTCTTAATATTATTTGCCAAAGCAAAACCAGAGGCAGAAGGAACAGATGCCAGAATTCAGCACTCCTAATGCAGTGTTCTCTGTTTAATGGCATATAATCAATCAACAAGCGTTCTGCTCATGCAATGAAATAGAAGGAAGTGTGTTTAGTACAGGAAATGGCTGCTTTGCCACAGTATAAACTTGCTTCTTGTGAAATAGTCATTTAAATATCTATTGATCACCCTCTGTCTACCATATTAGTTTTCCTGAATTGTTCCAAAGCAGTTTCGTTGACATTCATCTTTTTAATAATATTCCAAAATTTTAATTGGAATGAAAGTCATCAAAATGAGTGAATGTCTTATAGATTAATCACCTTATTCAACTATTACTGTGGTACTTACTTTAAGCTGGAGGTCACAAAAGAATGAAAAAAATTATGCATTTGATGGGCCAGCAAAATATTAATTATGTGAGGAACTTCAGTTATCAAAAACTAAGCTTAAAAAAATTATTATGTCTGAGTGGCAGATGAAATGAAAGAAATTCATCTTTCTTCCTCTGCTTCTCGTCCATAAGCCTTTTTGTTAATTTCAAAAATGGAAAGCGTGAAGAATTAATGAGCTTTTTGCTTGAAGCATATCCTTCTAAGCCCATATTTAAATTAGAAATTCATCAAAATAGTTTGTGCATTTTCAGTAATTCTTGAAAAAACAGTTCTATAGACTCCAAACAACAATCTCAAAACATAAAGAAATGATACGAAAACAGTTAAGAAACAATGTCCTAAATCTAATTTTTTTTCCTCTTGATTTTGTTTTTAGATCAAAGGCTCCAGACAAAATGTTTCATAAATCTACTCCAGTGTGTATACTTATTTCTATAATTAGCATAGGATCATTATCACCTCATCGTGTCAGAAAAGCAGGAAGTATAGGGCCACTACACATGGAAACTCTATAGGGCAGTTCTATTCTGTCCTAGAGGGTCTCTGTGAGTTGACTTGATGGCAACAAGTATGTGTAACACATGTGTCCAAGAGCCCCGGTGGTACAGTGGTTAAGCACTCATCTACTAACCATAAGGTTGGTGGTTGGAACCCAACAGCTGCTTCACAAGAGAAAGACGTGGCAGTCTGCTCCTATAAAGATTATGGCCTTGGAAACCCTATAGGGTCACTACGTGTCAAAATTGACTCGATGGCAATGGGTTTGTTTGTTTTGTTTTTGTTTTTGACACGTCTTCTAAGGATTTTGTTTTGCCAGGGTTTGAAGTCACCAACAGAAGACACACACGTGATCTACTTGTGCATGGGATAACGCTTTGCTCACATGGAGAAAAGACAGAGCGCGATCAGCTTTGCTGTGGGCACCAGTCTCCCTTGGACAGTGGGTCGCCCCGCATGCTGGACAGGGCAGATGTTCTATGCGTACCCCTCTTATGCTGCAGTTGGAGGAGACCCCTATCCTTCCTATCGGGAACAAGTATAGAAGTAGGGTTGGCCAGGTACCGTGTGGTACCCATGCATGTGCAAGAGACAGAGAAAGTTACTGTGTGCCCAGAACAGGGGAGAGGCTTCTGCCATAAGGACAAGGGACTAGGAGAGAGAGGGCAACCCAATTCCCAGCCTCCTTATCAGAGAATGTGTTGGGCCCAAGGCCTCTGCTTAGGCAGCCTGAATGGGAGACATAGAGGCAGACCATCCCCCTAAAGGATTTACAATGGGGTGACCATGAAGGCAGGGGGTGTTTTTCCTCCCCAGGTATCTTTCATACCAAATTAGGAACTCCACGAGGCAAGAGATCTAGCAATAGTCTTTGTGTCATCTGCACCTTTGAATATTGAAAGACACTTAATGGATTTTCGATGAATATTTATTGAACGAATGGGTCTGTAAATGAATGAAGTTCTACTGCGCCCTATGTCTTACATCCACTAATCTGGAAACAAATTTAAACTGAAATAAGCAGAGATGGGAAACTGGAGAGGAGTTTCCGGGTAGTGCAAACAGTTTAACAAGCTGGGGTGCTAAAAGAAAAGTTGGAGGTTCGCGTCTACCCAGATGTGCCTGAGAAGAAAGGCCTGGCAATCTATTTCTGAAAACTCAGTCATTGAAAACCCTATGAAGCACAGTTCTACTCTGACACACGTGGGGTAGTCATGAGTCAGAGTTGACCCAAAACATGTAGTGCAGTGTGAATGTCACCACAAGTCTCCAAATTAAGAAAATCAGTGAAGTAGCTGACCATATCTTCTCATAAGTTTAGTGTGCAGTGGACTTAACTCAGGTCCTTTGTGCTCTAGGCTTAACCCTATACAGCTACACAGCAGAAGTTTCCATTGTGAAGGGCTCTGCCTCGGATCTCTAGGCAGTGGCCAGGAAGTGAAGCCCAGAAGCCACGGAGAGTTGACCCCATAAAGTTAACCTCACAGCTCTGGGAAAATTTATAAAACTAATGGGTGCCAACAAAGTGTGTTTTCCTAAGAGCCATGACTAGAGATGTTATTAAGTGTTCTCAAGTATCCCAAGTACTTCAGTACTTGGCATTTAAGTATAGTCAGTGAATTGAAATGGTAATAGCTTGTCAGGATTCTTGAAATAAATGGGTCCTGGGAGATAAATTACTTCATATAGAAATTACTTCAGAGTCTACTCTGATTCATACTGTTTTTAAACATGCTGTGAAAGATCCAATAAAGTTAACTCTAACAGGGTCTGATATCCTGTTTTTTAGTGGTTCTTAAGGTTTAGTATGTTTAAGTTTGTGATTAGTATTAGTATTATATGCATTAAGTTTATTTTAAGGTGGGGTCTAGAAATCTATATTTTTAGCAAGTGCTCCCTTCCTTCAAGTGATTCTAAACAGATAGGTCACAAAGCACTCCTTTAAAATAACCAGTGTAGGAGGCTTCTGGGTTGCATATGTGTGGATGTCAGCAGGTCCCCACAATGTCTCACGCCTCTGTGTCAACAGTGAAGATCTGGGATAGGAGGTGAGAATGGGAGGCAGAAACATGACATGAAGTCCCAGTAGAATGTGACCCCATTAAGCTGGTCAGAGTCCATGAAAAACTGGCCACTGGCCCGTAGGCCAAAGGTACAGGAGAAACATGTGAGGCCTGAGAGGCTCTGAAGTGTGTTATGAGATGTCTGAAACACAATGCTTACAATCTACCAAATTCCCCAAGTCAGCTTCAACTCATGGTGACCCAGTGTACAACAGAAAGGAACATTGTCTGGCCCTGTGCCATCTTCACAATTGTTGGTATGTTTGAGTCCATCATTGCAGACACCGTGTATTTTGAGTGCCTTCTAACCTAGGGGACTCATCTTCCAGCATTATATCGAGTAACAGTCTATGTGATTCACAGGGTTTTCATTGGCTAATTTTGAAAGTAGATTGCTAGACCTTTCTTTCTTCCTAGTCTATCTTAGTCTGGAAGCACCACTGAAACCTGTCCACTATGGGTGGCCCTACTGGTGTTTGAAATCATGGTGGTATAGATTCCAGCATCATAGCAACATGCAAGGCATCACAGTATGAAAAACTGACATATGGGTGGTGGTTAAGAACCTTAGCCAAATATAATCCAAGTTGTCATTCTCACCAATTCCAAATCTGGACCAATCAATCTTTATAGTCTATGATGGCTCAACTGAGTTACGCTGAATTCAATTAAAGTAAAAAACGTTTATCTGTTCAGCTAGAATGGGATTTTGGGCAAAGATTCAGAGCTATTATGCCCACAAAATTTAGTTCCATTTCTCAGCTGTATCCTTGTTGTGACCTAGCCTAGAAAGCCATGCAACATCAGGGCCAGATTAAGGTTTGTGAGGGCCCTAAACACTGCTAATCTATGGTGTCCCCTCCTCTGCTTACTTATCCATTCGAACAGGATATGTGAGTTATATATATACATCCATGTATATGCGTGCGTGTGTGTGTGTGTGTGCATGTGTCTCAGCTATCCATGACGTAACTTTTTTTTAGATGCAACTATAATATTAGCAATTGAACTCAAAAGTAGTGTCTGCCATTTTAGCAAAATGAGATGAGCCGGATTATAAAATTCTTAGTGGGTGTGGAGTATTAACTTTTACCAGTTTTGCTTTAAAGGGCTTATACTTCAATTTTGATACTTGTTTTATAATAACTGCTATAATTATAAATGAACAAATGAAAAGATGTCATAAAAGAAAATTTAATGATCAGAAAACAAATATTATGACAAAATACTGTATTTTATTTTTAGATATCTCTTTCATCTCTAAAATGTTATAATTAAAAACATTTCTTTCTATTCTTTGCTCTTAAAAATTCTTCAATGATTTGGTCACAATTAAGGTGCCGAACAATATCTACTTCCATACATAATAAGAAAAATGAACTCTTTCTTTTTTTTTTAAGAATTTTTATTGTACTTTAAGTGAAAGTTTACCAATCAAGTCAGTCTGTCACATATAAGCTTATATACACCTTACTCCATACTCCCATTTACTCTCCCCCTAATGAGTCAGCCCACTCCCTACTTCCAGTCTCTCCTTTCGTGACCGTTTTGCCAGTTTCTAACCCTCTCTACCCTCCCATCTCCCCTCCAGACAGGAGATGCCAACACAGTCTCAAGTGTCCACCTGATACAAGTAGCTCACTCTTCATCAGCATCTCTCTCCAGCCTATTGTCCAGTCCCTTCCATGTCTGATGAGTTGTCTGCGGGAATGGTTCCTGTCCTGGGCCAACAGAAGGTTTGGGGACCATGACCGCCAGGATTCTTCTAGTCTCAGTTAGACCCTTAAGTCTGGTCTTTTAAGAGAATTTGGGGTCTGCATCCCACTGTTCTCCTGCTCCCTCAGGAGTTCTCTGTTGTGTTCCCTGTCAGGGCAGTCATTGGTTGTGGCCGGGCACCATCTAGTTCTTCTGGTCTCAGGATGATGTAAGTCTCTAGTTCATGTGGCTCTTTCTGTCTCGGGCACATAGTTATCATGTGACCTTGGTGTTCTTCATTCTCCTTTGATCCAGATGGGTTGAGACCAATTGATGCATCCTAGATGGCCGCTTGTTAGCATTTAAGACCCCAGACGCCACACTTCAAAGTGGGATGCAGAATGTTTTCGTAATAGAGTTTATTATGCCAATTGACTAAGAAGTCCGATTAAGCCATAGTCCCAAACCCCCACCCTTGCTCCGCTGACCTTCGAAGCATTCAGTTTATCCCGGAAACTTCTTTGCTTTGGTCCAGTCCAGTTGAGCTGACCTTCCGTGTATTGAATATTGTCCTTCCCTTCACCTAAAGTAGTTCTTATCTCCTAACTAATCAGTAAATAACGCTCTCCCACCCACCCCCGCCGCATAAACACAAAAGAATGTGTTCTTCTCAGTTTATACTATTTCTCAAGAACTTATAATAGTGGTCTTATACAGTTATTTGTCCTTTTGCATCTGACTAATTTCACTCAGCATAATGCCTTCCAGGTTCCTCCATGTTATGAAATGTTTCATGGATTCGTCACTGTTCTTTATCGATGCGTAGTATTCCATTGTGTGAATGTACCATAATTTATTTAACCATTCATCTATTGATGGACACCTTGGTCGCTTCCAGCTTTTTGCTATTACAAACAGTGCTGCAATACACATGGGTGCGCATATATCCGTTCCTGTAAAGGCTCTTATTTTTTTGTGTGTGCATACATATATCTGTTCATGTAAAGGCTGTGCCGAACTCTTCTATTAGTTTCAGTAGTTCTCTGGAGGATTCCTTAGGGTTTTCTGTGTATAAGATCATGTCATCTGCAAATAGAGATAATTTTACTTCCTCCTTGCCAATCCGGATGCCCTTTGTTTCTTTGTCTAGCCTGATTGCTCTGGTTAGGACCTCTAGCACAATGTTGAATAAGAGCGGTGATAAAGGGCATCCTTGTCTGGTTCCCCTTCTCAAGGGAAATGCTTTCAGGTTCTCTCCATTTAGAAAGATATTGGCTGTTGGCTTTGTATAGATGCCCTTTATTATGTTGAGGAATTTTCCTTCAATTCCTATTTTGGTGAGAGTTTTTATCATAAATGGGTGTTGGACTTGTCAAATGCCTTTTCTGCATCAATTGATAAGATCATGTGGTTTTTGTCTTTTGTTTTATTTATATGGTGGATTACATTAATGGTTTTTCTAATATTAAACTAGCCTTGCATACCTGGTATAAATCTCACTTGGTCGTGGTGGAATATTTTTTTGATATGTTGTTGAATTCTATTGGCTAGAATTTTGTTGAGGATTTTTGCATCTATGTTCCTGAGGGTTATAGGTCTGTAATTTTCTTTTTTGTGTGGTGTCTTTACCTGGTTTTAGTATCAGGGATATGGTGGCTTCATAGAATGAGTTAGGTAGTATTCCATCATTTTCTATGCTTTGAAATAGCTTAAGTAGTAGTGGTGTTAACTCTTCTCTGAAAGTTTGGTAGAACTCTGCAGTGAAGCCATCCGGGCCAGGGCTTTTTTTTGTTGGGAGTTTTTTGATTACCGTTTCAATCTCTTTTTTTCTTATGGGTCTATTTAGTTGTTCTACTTCTGATTGTGTTAGTTTAGGTAGGTAGTGTTTTTCCAGGAATTCATCCATTTCTTCTAGGTTTGCAAATTTGTTAGAGTACAATTTTTCATAATAGTCTGATATGATTCTTTTAATTTCAGTTGGGTCTGTTGTGATACGGCCCATCTCGTCTCTTATCCAGGTTATTTGTTTCCTTTCCTGTATTTCTTTAGTCAGTCTGGCCAATGGTTTATCAATTTTGTTAATTTTTTCAAAGAATCAGCTTTTGACTTTGTTAATTCTTTCAACTGTTTTTCTGTTCTCTATTTCATTTAGTTCAGCTCTAATTTTTATTATTTGTTTTCTTCTGGTGCCTGATGGATTCCTTTGTTACTCACTTCCTATTCGTTCAAGTTGTAGGAACAGTTCTCTGATTTTGGCTCTTTCTTCTTTTTGTATGTGTGCATTTACCGATGTAAATTGACCTCTGAGCACTGCTTTTGCTGTGTCCTAGAGGTTTTGATAGGAAGTGTTTTCATTCTCGTTGCATTCTATGAATTTCTTTATTTCCTCCTTAATGTCTTCTATAACCCAGTCTTTTTTCAGGAGGGTATTGTTCAGTTTCCAAGTATTTGATTTCTTTTCCCTAATTTTTCTGTTATTGATTTCCACTTTTATGGCCTTGTGGTCTGAGAAGATAGATGCTTTGTAAATTTTCGATGTTTTGGATTCGGCAAAGGTTTGTTTTATGACCTAATGTGTGATCGATTCTAGACAATGTTCCATGTGCACTAGAAAAAAAAGTATATTTTGCAGCTCTTGGGTGGAGTGTTCTGTATAGGTCTATGAGGCCAAGTTGGTTGATTGTAGCAATTAGGTCTTCCGTGTCTCTATTGAGCTTCTTACTGGAAGTCCTGTCTTTCTCCGAAAGTGGTGTGTTGAAGTCTCCTACTATAATTGTGGAGGTGTCTATCTCACTTTCCAGTTCTGTTAAAGTTTGTTTTATGTATCTTGCAGCCCTGTCATTGGGTGCATAATATTTAATATGATTATATCTTCCTGGTCAATTGTCCCTTTAATCATTACGTAGTGTCCTTCTTTATCCTTTGCGGTGGATTTAACTTTGAAGTCTATTTTGTCAGAAATTAGTATTGCTACTCCTGCTCTTTTTTGATTGTTGTTTGCTTGATATATTTTTTTCCATCCTTTGAGTTTTAGTTTGTTTGTGTCCCTAAGGTGTGTCTCTTGTAGGCAGCATATAGATGGATCGTGTTTCTTTATCCAGTCTGAGACTCTCTGTCTCTTTATTGGTGCATTTAGTCTATTTACATTCAGTGTAATTGTAGATAAGAATGTGTTTAGCGCTGTCATTTTGATGCCTTTTTGTGTGTGTTGTTGACAATTTCATTTTTCCACTTACTTTTTTGTGCTGAGACGTTTTTCTTTGTAAATTGTGTTGCTCATTCTCATAGTAGTCGAATTTATATTTGCTGAGTCGTTATTTTTTCTTGGTTTTTATTTTGAGTTATGGATTTGTTTTCCTCTTTGTGGTTATCTTAATAATTGCCCATATTTTTCTTAGTAAAAACTTAACTTGTATCGTCCTATACTGCCTTGTTTTCCTCTCCATATAGCAGTTCTATTTCTCCTGTAATTAGTCCCTCTTTTTGATTATTGTGATCTTTTACATAATGACTTCAATGGTTCCCTGTTTCGAGCATTTTTTCCTTTTTAAAATTAATCTCAATTTGTTTTTGTGATTTCCTTATTTGAGATGTTATCAGGATGTTCTGTTCTGTGTCTTTGTGTGGTGTTGTTATCTGATGTTATTGATTTTCTGACCAAACAATTTCCTTTAGTATTTCTTGTAGCTTTGGTTTGGTTTTTGCAAATTCTCTAAGCTTGTGTTTATCTGTAAATGTTTAAATTTCGCCTTCATATTTGAGAGAGAGTTTTGCTGGATAAATGATCCTTGGCTGGCAGTTTTTCTCCTTCAGTGCTCTATATATGTCATCCCATTGCCTTCTTGACTGCATGGTTTCTGCTGAGTAGTCTAAACTTATTCTTATTGATTCTCCTTTATAGGAGACCTTTCTTTTATCCCTGGCTGCTTTTAAAATTTTCTCTTTATCTTTGGTTTTGGCAAGTTTGATGATAATATGTCTTGGTGATTTTCTTTTTGGATCAATCTTATATGGGATTCAATGAGCATCTTGGATAGATACCCTTTTATCTTTGGTGATGTCAGGGAAGTTTTCTGCCAAGAGGTCTTTAACTATTCTCTCTGTATTTTCTGTTATCCCTCCTTGTTCTGGAACTCCAATCACACGCAAGTTATTCTTCTTGACAGAGTCCCACATGATTCTTAGGGTTTCTTCATTTTTTTTAATTCTTTTATCTGATTTTTTTCAGCTATATTCGTGTCAATTGCTTTGTCCTCCAGCTCCCCCACTCTGCATTCCAGTTCCTTGAATCTGCTCCTCTGACTTCCTATTGAGTTGTCCAATTCTGTAATTTTACTGTTAATCTTTTGGATTTCTGAATGCTCTCTCTCTATTGATTCTTGCAGCTTATTAATTTTTCCACTATGTTCTTGAGTAATCTTTTTGATTTCTTCAACTGCTTTATCAGTGTGTTCCTTGGCTTTTTCTGTAGATTGCCTTATTTCATTTCTGAGGTCATCCCTGATGTCTTGAAGCATTCTGTAAAGTAGTTTTTTATATTCTGCCTCTGGCAATTCCAGGATTGTATCTTCATTTGAGAAAGATTTTGATTTTTTAATTTGGGGAGTTGTAGAAGCAATCATGGTCTGCTTCTTTATGTGGTTTGATATCAACTGTTGTCTCTGAGCCATCTATAAGATATTGTAATGATTTATTTTATATTTGCTTACTGAGTCTTATCTTGTTTTGTTTTCTTTGAATATACGTCAATGGACTACTAGATTGCGCTGTCTTGATTGTTGTAGGCTTTGAATCACTTATGTCCTCTTACCAGCTGGTTTGGGCATTAGAAGAAATATAAGCCTAAGAGTCCATTCACTATTCTTGAGTAAAATCTGATTTTGGGTCACCAAGTGTGTGGGGTAGACTGTCACCTATTCGCTTAGAGGAGTAGTGGTGATAGTTGCGTGCACCAAATTCTAGTAGCAGCATGGGGTCACATTCTGGTGGGGCAGTATACTAACAGACTTCTCCCAAGTGCCAGTGAGGTAGGTGTGTCTCTATTCCTAAAGCACTTTGGTGGGTGGGCTCTGCAGCTGTACCTTAGACACCCAATGCATGTACCTCTACAGATTGGTAGAGGTCACTATCCTCAGATCCCTATTGCAGGAGGTTAGGTGGTTTGGGTGGAGCTTCAGCCCTCAGTTCCCTGTTGTGGGTCAGTGAGGGCTCTGTTGAATAGGTAGAGATATCAGACCTGGGCAACTTGTCTTTCCAGTAATCCGCTGAAACAATTACAGTCAGATCACTATCAGAATTGCCTTTGCATTATAATAGCCACCTTGTTCCCTGTAGGGATGAAAGCCCAAGACTGTGGATCACAAATGGTTGGCTGGAGCTGGTTCTGTATTTTTAGCCCAATTTTGGGAAGTCAGGGAAGGATTTTTGGTCCCTGGGTTTTTTGTAGCTGCTTCTCTCAGGCCAGGAGAATGGGTTAGGAAAAGACAAAACAAACAAAGAAAAAAAAAACGCAGAGCACTTCACTCTCTGGACCAGGAAATTCCAATGATAATGAAGCCACCTGGGAAGGGGAGGGGAGGGATCAGATAGATGAGAGAGTACACCCAGGAATATAGACAAAGTTACTTACCTTGCTTGAGATGACTGTTTTATCTGAGATTCCTGAGGGGTGTGTAGACTGTGTGCACTGGCTGGGTAGAGATTGCCCCTGAGGGTCAGGCCCACATCCTGTGCTTGTGCTGTCCCAGAAGCCATGGTTAGTTCCTCCGCTCCCAGTCCAAAGCCCAGCCTCTTGGTCCAGCCTCTGAATTGAGTTTTTCTTGAGTCGTATGCTGAGGGTTTTTGAGTCTCTTTAGGGACTAAAATGAGCATTCTGTTGTGCAATTTGTGATCACTAAAGTTAGGAATATGCATAAAGCAATTTCAACATTGGAAAATACACATTGTATTTTATCTTCTATTATGGAATCATACATGTCTACATGAGTAAAATTTGTCTTTCCTGAATCCATAAATTTAGTTCTAATGTAAGAATGAAATTGTCACTCTTCTCCTTAAATATTTGTATTTAAGTCATCAGGATAAGCCTGAACTAATTTCTTGGATGCCTTCATGCATTCTTCATCAGGTATACCCACATTGTTTAAGAAGGAAAATCTGTTTGAAAGAACATATATTTTTGCCCTTTTTTTCATGCAAGACTCAAGTGTGTCAATGATGGTGTAATATGTGGTTATTCAAAATTGATCTCTGGCACTCAATACTTCTGGAGCACTTCTGTAATTTACTTCTTTCTTTCTAATGTTTCTGTGATGGTGAGCTGCTTGATAATCAGTATTTGGCAGTATCTGTTATGTTGTGTTTCCAAATTTTTCAAAATCTTCTCTTAAATTATGTAAATAACTTGTTAATGACTGGTAGACATCTGTGCATGTCCTTGAATTTACTTCTGAATCTTGGAGAGCTTGACTTATCCGATGAAAATGATGCCGTATATTAGTCCATGTAAAAAAAAAAAGTCCATGTAACCAACATAAACACATACTCTAGTGTTTGCATTTTGTTGGTGATGTTTTTGGCTTCTCTTTTGGTATCTCCTTTTTGTTTCTGGTCTTCAGCAATATTTTCTAAGGCATCTAGAATCTGAGTGTACAATTCCAGGATTGCACTCGTTGCTACAGCATGCACTTCCTAATGCATATTAGAAAGACATTTTAATACTAGATCATTGCCTAAATATGCTTCAAGAACTGCCCATCAGTGAGTAGAGGTAGCAAAAAATGTGTAGAGTAACTGCAGAGCAGAAAAAAAAACCAACTGCTTCCAGGCAACAATTTACTGTACTGTGCCCTATAAGATTAAAAGAATGCACAGTACATGGTATGAAAATGGCATATTCATTACATTCTAAAATTTTCTGTTGCATGCCTTTATAATACCCTGATGTATTGGCAGCAGTTATGAATTGTGTCCACCAAAAATGTGTGTCAACTTGGCTAAACCATGATTCCCAGTATTGTGTGATTGTCCACCATTTTGACATCTGATGTGATTTTCCTATGTGTTGTAAAGCCTACCTCTATGATGTTAATGAGGCAGATTTAGAGGCAGTGAGGAAGAACTCAATCAACGAGATTACACTGTATCTTGAGTCAATCTCTATTGAGATATAAAAGAGAGAAGCAAGGAAAGAGACAGGGGACCTCAAACCACCAAGAAAGTAGTGCCAGAAGCAGAGCGCATCCTTTGGGCCTGGGGTCCCTACACTGAGAAGCTCCTAGACCAGGGGAAGATTGATGACAGGGACCTTTCTCCAGAGCCAACAGAGACAGAAAGCCTTCCCCTGGAGCTGACCCCCTAAGTTTGAACTTCTAGCCTATCAGACTGTGAGAGAATAAACTGTTTGTTGAAGCCACCCACATGTGGTATTTTTGTTATAGCAGCACTAGATAACTAATACAGCAGCATTGTCATAGGACTGGCCTCTACACTTAGAAAACTCAATTTTGCAAACTTCACATAGTGAAGTACTTCATTTGCAATTTCTTGACTAGAATGAGTTTTTAAGATAGTAAATATAGTAAATCACTCAGCAAGTTGTCCGTCCATTGCATACCTTAAAATGATACTCAGCCGATCTATATGAGAAAGATCAAGGGTGGAATCCACAGACAAACTGAAATATCAAGCTATACTTATTTCACTGAAAATAGTTGATCAAGCTTTACCACTTAAGTTTATTAATTCTTCATAAATTGTTTTAGAAATGTACGATGGGTTTCCCTCTCCTGTGTTACCATACTTCGAGATGTGACCTGCTAAAAATGGATCAAAATAAACAACAAATTCAAGTAAACCCCCCAAATTTCCACTTTGTGAGGACCCAAAGACTTCATTTCTTCCTCGAAAAGATAGTCCACACTCAGCTATTGTTATAATGACAGCAACAATTCATTGCAAAACTGCTTTCCGGTACTAACGTTCTTCATTAATTTGTGTTTCCAGTTTGTGAGTTAAGCCAAACCCATGTCTTCAGTTTCAATATGACAACATACAATCTCTGTGAATTGAACTGTTTTCATGTTTATCAGTCATATTTGAGTTGCACCAATAGCTAAATCCATCTGTAGCAAATACAGAATTAAATGATTTAGGACTGAATATTTACAAACAAAAAAAATATACAGAGCCGACTCATGGAGACTACAGGGGCCATGCCCTCTTAAAATTTTCACCATTAACTTGCACCCTAGAAATATATTCTGGCTATAGAACCTTGTTTGTTTACCATCCAGAAATTTTCAACATGAATTTTCAAATGGTCCACTGTGATGTTGACAATCATTTGGCCCTCTTTTGATCATATAATTTACATCATTAGAAGAAAAATTATTCCACAAAGCAGGATCTGTATTTCTGTTATTTGTGGGGTCTGCAGATGTGACAATTTCAGATTCTAAAATAGTGTCACTTTGTACACCACTATTAATTTTATTTTTTTTTTTTACTACAGCAAGGATTTGATTTGGAATTTGGAACAAATTCTGTTCTAATCACATTGCTATTAGTAATTTCAGCACTAGCAGTACTAGTACAATGATTTGCACTCATTAAACTCAATTGGTCAACAGAAGAGGTCTCTTCTGATTCATTACATTTTAAAAAGGAAATTAATTTTGAAATTGCCTGTAGGGATTCACAAATCCTTTTTTTTTTATCTTCTGTGAGCTTTCATTTTTGTCTTCCACTTAGTTGTTGCCAATCAATTTTACCTGGATATAAAAATTATGTGACTTTTTAAGTTTGATTCTACCATAGCCAAAAACAAAAATTTTTTTGAATAATGAAAAATAAATTAAATTTATAAAATAAAATTTACATTCGAATTTGGATGTTAACACAAAAATTTATCTTTGCACATTAGTAAGTAAAAAAAATTCATCTGGAACATGTAATTTTGTTCTTCAGATCTGAGGTGGTCAAAAGAAATAGCACTTACAAGACAGTCATAAATTTCATTCATGTGTCATTCATGTTTGTTGGCGGGCCCTTCCAGATCTCCACAAGTGTTTTTCGTCCTGAAATAATACTTCAAAACCTATGTACTCACTTTCTGCCTTTTGATGCTGCATCTTCACAGTTCTTTGGACTACTGCTGATACCCAACGAAGGTGAGAACAATCACAAAGAGCATAATACAAATACAAAGGTATGCTCAATCTAAAGATGAATTTTGGTTCACTTTGCACAGGACAAGACCAGATATGTCACAAGTCACATGATTATAGTGCTACTGGCATGTTCTTATGTGGTTGATGAGAGAGAGACCTGAATGTGAGGTTATGTTCAATTGGTCCAAAATGAAAAGGAAAATGTAATTGTTATCATATACAAAATCTATAAAATGAACATTTTATTTCTTCGTGGGTTGTTCAACTCTCATATTTGGAGATACGTACATAACTGATATAACAATAGCACCACTTTTTAATGGGCAAGTTTGTTTTATGAGTCATAACAACGCTAATCAATTTCTTAAAAGAAAATCAATCTGAAGGAAAATAGAAAATGAAATACATTTATATAATTTTTATTATCTAACCTAACCATTTATTGCCTCAAGGAATTGTTCAATTTCCTTACATGAAGATGCAAAAAATTCTAATAAAATATAAACATAATGTTCTGATAAATGCCTTTCGTTGCTTTCTTGGAAGATGAATTTAGAAACACTTATTGTTGCAAAACAGAAACATATTTTGCACAATAAATAAATACCGAATTTTGCATCCTCTTAATGTGGCTAATGATGCAGAAAGATGTTTACCTGTGTTTTATTGACTATGCAAAGGCATTCACCTGAGTGGATCATAACAAATTATGGATAGCATTTCAAAGAATGGGAATTCCAGAACACTTAATTGTGCTCATGAGGAACCTCTACATAGACCAAGAGGCAGTCGTTCGAACAGAACAAGGGGATACTGAGTTGTATCCTTTCACCATACTTATTCAATCTGTATGCTGAACAAATAATCCAAGAAGCTGGACTATATGAATTGGTGGAAGACTCATTAACAACCTGAGATACGCAGATGATGCAACCTTGCTTGCTGAAAGCAAAGGACTTGAAGCACTTACCGATAAAGATCAAAGACTACAGCCTTCGGTATAAATTACACTTCAATATAAAGAAAACAAAAATCCTCACAACTTTATGTATCACACTTTTTTAAAGACCTCTTTAAAGCATTGACAAGCAAAGATGTCAATTTGAGGACTAAGGTGCGCCTGACCCAAACCATGGTATCTTCAATTGCCTCATATGCATACGAGAGCTGGACAATTAATAAGGAAGACCAAAGAAGTGTTGATTCCTTTGAATTATGGTGTTGGTGAAGAATAGTGAATATACTGTGAACTGGCAGAAGAATGAACAAATCTGTTTTGGAAGAAGTACAGCCAGAATGCTGCTTGGAATCAAGGGTGGTGAGACTTCATCTCACGTATTTGGATATGCTATCAGGAGGGACCAGCCCCTGGAGAAGGACATCACACTTGATAATGTCAGCAAAAAAGAGAAAGCCCCTCAATGAGGTGGGTTGACACAGTGGCGACAATAATGGGCTCAAACATAGCAACCATTGTGAGGATGGCTCAGGACGAGGCAATGTTTTATTGTGTTGTACCTAGGGCCGCTATGAGTCAGAACTGACCTGAGGGCACCTAACAGCAACAACATGCCTAATACCTTATTTATTAGCATATATAGAGTAATATCAACCACTGTGTCCTACATGATGCACAATAAAAAAAAAAAAACTCACTTGATACATAAACGCAAAACTTTTTGTGTTAGATAAAAAAAAATAGTGCGTTAGATAGATGGTAATATTTCCAGTATTTTTTGGACATTTGCTATGTTAGTATTATATTATTACCCATGTTAGTACTGTATTAAAAAAAAAACTTTTTTAAAATATATTAAAAAATTAAATGTATGCTAGATTGTGCCCGCAAAACTTAAAATGTAACTCTGTACATAAATACTATACAGTTAAAAAGTAACTTGACTGAATTCTTTGCAATGATCGTCTTATTTAAGTTCTCTCACTTTCGCTCATCACCTGGGACTGGAGTTCGCCGTTGGTTGTTTACCAGGATGTGTGCAAAGCCTCCTCCTGTGTTTGTCTCAACTGATGTACAAGGTGGAAAACTGAGGCAGTTAGCTGAATAATTAAAGCAAAAAGCCCTTTCATATCAATTATTTCAACAGATGATGCAGAGATTTTTGCCTAAAGTGAGATTCTTCCCCCGCCAGAGGAAGTAGTCTTTCTCCTAAAAATCTTTCCTCTCTCGGTCAACTTCAAATTCTCCCAGATAGCTCTGAGAAACTCATGGAAGCATTTTGTCATCAATTTTTTTATTGAAGGTCTAAGGCACCAGCCCAGCCTAAACTAGTCCCTGTTCAGCTGTAAGTTGTAACAAACACTAGCGCCTTCATTAGGCGGCTGTCTCTCCTGTAACTTCCGTGGGGTGAGAACTACCTCATCTCCACAAAAGAGTTGGCACCCATCTCCCATCTATAACAAACTGTGCTGCAAGCAGAAGTCAATGTTATATGCTTTAAATCAACAGTACCTGAGCTCAAAAACAGAGTTGAAAAGAAAGAATATTCTCTCTACCCCTCCAGAGGAAGATACGCATATTTCTAACCACATTAAAAAAAGAAAAAGGAATCTTTGCCAAAAGCTTCCATTCAATCCACTTCCCCAGGATCAAGGAAAAAAAAAATATATATATATATATATATATAGCCAACACGTTCACCAAAAGAAAAGAACCTGAAACATAATTTATCCTATTTGCACTACACCCAACCCTCAAACTGACTTTCAAGTAATAGGAAGGCTTTTATTATATGTGGCAATAGTTCAAGAATATGACTTCAGCTCCTTTGAGGAGATTCTTATTCCCCCTACCATAAACTCACCCTTTCCTAAGTTAAGAAAGTTGCCATTTTAATTACAGAGGAAGCGACTGTGAAATCTCAAGTGTTGCCTATTTTTGTGAACTGAAACCTCCTAGGACACAAATTACTGGTACAGTCTGCATGTGCTGTGCTAACAACAGACCAGGCCCAAGCAAGAGAGGAGCATCAGAGAGACACATACAGAGAGCAAAGATGTAAGTGGTTACTAAGAAACAAAGCAAAGCGCATCTGGCCTTTTTTTCCTTACAACTCCCACAACTGTGACAGTTACGAGAGACACAGTCACGTCTTTTATTAGTATTTAAAATGAGTAAGCGACACATTGCTGACTTGCTAGAACACAGGATGCATCATTATGTAAGAGGCCAAAACTTTCCTCTACTGGGAAATGGGTAGCCCTAACCCTTTTAAGCCACACTTTATACCCTAGCAATTACAGCACCATATACAGAGATAGGTGATAGGTAGGTAGGTAGGTATGTGTGTGTGTGTGTATATATATACATGTATATATATACACACCAAAAACCAAAACCAAGCCATCGAGTCGATTCCAACTCATAGCGACCCTATAGGACAGAGTAGAACTGCCCCATAGAGTTTCCAAGGAGCGCCTAGCAGATTAGAACTGCCGACCCTTTGGTTCACAGCCATAGCACTTAGCCACTATGCCACCAGGGTTTCCATATATACATACACACACACATATATATGGAGAGAAATGGAGAGATAGATTGATTGATAGATGATTGATAGATAGCTAGATATAGATAGATACCTCCGTGTGTGTGTATATGTGGGTGGGTGTATGTGTGTGTTGTGTGTGTGGGTGTGTGTGTATACCACTCATCTGTCAGTTTATCATACTGTAGTGGCTTTTGTGTTGCTGTGATGCTGGAAGCTATGCCACAGCTATTTCAAATTCCAGCAGGGTCACCCATGGTGAACAGGTTTCGGCCAAGCTTCCAAATAAAACAAGGAGACTAGGCCTGGCAATTTACTTCTAAAAATTAGCCAGTGGAATTCTATGGATCAGAATAATGTTTGATATGGTGCTGGAAAATGAGCATCCTAAGTTGGATGGCACTCAAAACACACAGTGGCCACAACAATGGACTCAAGCATACCAATGACCATGAAGGTGGCACGGGACCAGGTAGCATTTTGTTCTGTTGTACATAGGGTCTCCATGAATCAGAGCTGACTCGACAGCAACTAATAACAACAACCTGTATATATATGTGGTGTGTGTGTATGTACAGCCTTATAAAATAGAGTATATAGATACTCACACCCTGGTGGCACAGTGGTTAAAGCAATTGCTGCTAAGCAAAAGGTCGGTGGTTTGAAACCACCAGCTGCTCTTCTGGAGAAAGATATGGCAGTCTGCTTCCATAAAGATTACAGTGTGGGAAACCCTATGGGGTGGTTCTACTCTGTCCTGTAGGGTAGCTATAAGGTTGAGATCAACTTGACGGCAATGGGTTTTTGGTTTGGTCACACCCAAATGCTGACACAAGATACAGATAGAATTATCATGCCTAGGAAATAGGAGATAATGCAGAAGTAGAGCAGGGGGTGGAGTCGCATGAGACACTGGCTTAATAGCAGAAGTTGCCAAGTTCAAGAAGTGCCAATGATCTGGGCTAGGCCAGACCCTATGAGTTGACAAGGTGGAATGCCAGGGCAGTGGAACCAGGTCACGCACCTGTGAGTCCAGATAAATCTGCACTGGTATCATTCCGGTGTTGCTGGAGCTTTTGTCAGGAGCACCCCCAGGTGGAGGCCTGAGGGCTGCACTCTGAACTGGGGCTCTGAGAACACCCATCTTTATGTTTCTGAACTGTCATGCCTGCTTAGTCACTCTGCTGCTGTAAAGGTTTCTATCAGGGACCTTATGAAATTGCTGTCCCCAGAGGTCTTTGAGAATAAGAAAAATACTTATCAGTCAAAGAGAAGTTGAAGTGACAAGACGAATTCGCAGATCCCTCCAGGTTTCTGTTTTTCAATAGCCTTCAAATGGAATTATCCCCCCAAACCACCCCATCTGCTTTGTATTCTGAAAGCGACTGCAATAAAGCTGCAGTATTGATTTCGCCCAAGTGAAAAGTAAAACAACCAAAGGGTGTGGGAGAGGAGGAAAGCACAAAGAATTAGAGCCAGCAGCCTCCGGGATTAAGCAAAGAGTATTCAGAGATTCTTAGAAGATCAATGTGAGGCCGTGTCAGGAATTCATTTATTCCTTGGTCACTGAATGTGCATGAACCCCGTGGGGGATGCAGAAGACAAAGACAAAATTCACTTATGATGTCAAGAACCATACATAGGGACCTTACAACATACTGTGCTACTTGCTGCTACGGGATGAATTATGTCCCTCAAGAATGTACGTTGAAATGCTACCCTTGTGCTTGTAATTATGGCCTTCTTTGGAATAGGGTTTTTCTTTTGCTATGTTAATAAGGTCATACCAGAGTAGGGCGGGTCCTAAAGCTAATCACTTCTCAGTTATAAAAAGACCAGAATAAGCACAGAGGCACATACGGGGAAGAGGAAGACAGACAGTGGAGACAGATGCATCTACCAGCGCAGAAACACCAAAGTGTGCTGGCAGCCAATAGAGGCTGAAGTAGTAAGGAAGGACCTGCCCCTAGAGCTACACCCTGAATTCGGGCTTCTAGCCTCTAAAACTGTGAGAAAATACATTTCTGTTCTTAAAGTCACCCACTGTGGTATTTCTGTTATGGTAACTAAAACACTTGCTTCAACAGAAGACTAGGCAAATGTTGGCAGCATATGGAGAAGAGACAAATAACTCTCTGGAGTCAAAGCACTTCATGGAGAAAGATGTCTCTGGGTGGGTTTGAACCACCAAACTTTTGGCTGTGCACATAACTCATAACTGTTTGCCCCACCTAGGGACTCCAGAAGAAGTGGCCATCAAACTAGGTTTTAACTCTGGAATAGAAATTCCAACAAGGAAAGAACGAACAATCCAGGAAGAAGATCTGGCATGTGGAAAGTCTATCAGGATAAAAACTGTCTGATAAAGAACTTCTGTCTCCTTGCAAAAGGGCAAGAGGTAGGAGCCAAGCAAGATCAGCTACTTTCCTGAGAGCGATCTGATTTAAAATAAGAATGAAACACGGACTATCCCACATCAAATATTTCAGAAACATGCCAAAGAGACAAAAAGAGATGGTATCTCTCTTCACCCTTAGCATCTCCAGTCAGTAATGTGGGGCAATTTACCTTTCAACTCACTAAAGGCTAAAATTAATATTTTCACTTTCATAAGCAAAAGGCTAATATTTTGTTTCTGTCATTGTAAGATTTGGATAATTGTGTTAATTGTGTTAGTTTAGAAACTCAAAATAAATAATGATTAATAATTAACACCCGTAACATTGCTTCACAAAAATCACTTCAGAGTGAGTGTTCCCTGCAGTGTTGGGTCTCACAGGAGTTCACCTCCTTGCCAATTTTCAGGGAATGTGAACCACTGCAAGCAGACAGCCACCATCTCATCCCCCGGAAGACTTTCCTGTCCCCAAAGGTGGGTCAGGGGCACTCCAAGGCATAAATCCAGGCAGAGCCCCTGCTGGGTTTGCAAAACTATACCAAGCCAAAACCAAACCCATTGCCATCCAGTGGATTCTGACTCATAGCAACACTATAGGGCAGAGTAAAACTGATCCATAGGGTTTCCTAGGCTGTACTCTTTGAGGAGGAGCCCTGGTGGCATAGCGGCTAAGCTCTCAGCTGCTAACTAAAAGGTGGGTGGTTCGAACCCACCAGCCACTCTGCATGAGAAAAATGTGGCAGTCTATTTCCATAAAGATTAAAGCCTTAGAGCCTGTATGCAGCAGTTCTACTCTGTCCTATAGGGTCACTGTGAATCAGAATCAACTTGACAGCAACAGGTTTGGTTTTCTTTAATCTTTATGGGAGCAGATCACCAGGTCTTTTCTCCCACTGAGCCACTGGGTGGGCTTGAACCCCCCACCTTTTGATTAGCAGCTTAACCACTGCACCACCAGGGCTCCTTTGCAAAACTACAGAGACGGTGAAAAGATCAGCAGGTGCCAGGGGCTCAGGAGGTGACAGGAAGGATGAACAGGTGAAGCACAGGGCATTTTAAGGGTAGTGAAACTATTCTGCATGATACTGTAATGGTGGACACAGGACATCATGCATTCATTTGTCAAAATTCATAGGACTGTGCAACAAACACAAAGAGTAAAGCCCAATGTAAACTATGGACTTTAGTTAATACTAATGATGGATCAATATTGGTGGATCAGTTGTAGCAAATTTACCACTCCAATGCAATGTACGATGCCACTCCAACATTAATAATGGGAGAAACTGTGTGCAGAAGGAAAGAGGGCATATGGGGACTCTCCGTACCTTCTGTGCAGTTTTTCTGTACAAATAAAACTGCTGTAAAAAAAAAAAAGGTGTATTAATTACAAAAAAAAAAAAACAAGGAGCATAGCAGCCATGTATAAGGGCATAAGATTCTTATTTGCTATCATAACTTGTTAGAATGAACTTGAGTAGAACCTGAACAAAAAACACCATTTGCTTCTAGAGAAGCAAAACTGGTAAAGCGTATAAATATATAGACAGAGATTTATATCAAGGAAGTGGATCATGTGGTTGTAGAGGTTGTAATGTGCAAGTCCACGGATCAGGATAGAGGCTTCTCCTGATTCATGTAGCCACAGGGGCTAGTGAACCCAAGATTAGCAAGTTGGAGAGCAGGGCTCTTGCTCACAGGCTGTGAAGATGGACAAATCCCAAGATCAGCACTCAAGTTCGCAGGTAAGTTGCGAGCTCAAGTCCCAAGAACCAGAGGTCAGACAAACAGTAGCCAGCTGCAGGATCCAGAACCAGCAAAAGGCCCCAAGTCTTGCCAGAACATTTGCTTATATTCGGATGCAGGCCACACGCCCAAGGAAACTCCCTTTCAACTGATTAGCTACTCACGGCAGATCCCATCATGGGGGTGATCCATACCAAATCTCAAAACGGAAGTGATCACAACATTACATGACTTTCAAAACACTGAGAATCATGGCCCAGCCAAGTTGACAGTCTTAACCATCACAACCATTCTTCCTTAGTACTTCATCTATCATGAAAAATAATTTAACATATACTCCTAGATTGGATCTTGAATTAGAAAGAAAATTATATAATGGATATCATTGAGATAATTGGAGAAATTTGATGAAGGTTTAGATTAATTCTACACTGATGTTAAATTTCCTGATTTTGATAGCTATACTGTGGTTGTGTAAGGAAATGACCTTATTCATAGCAAATACACATCCAGGTATTTAGGGGTAAGTGGCATGATTACTGCAACTTACACTCAAATGGTTCAGAAAAATAATGCTATATAGATAGAAAAAAGCAAGAAAATACTAAAGCAAATGTAGCAAAATATTAGCAGTTGGTGAATCAGGATGAAAGGTATTCAGGAGTTCTTTGTTTTATAAGTACAACAGTTCAGCAAGTTTGGAAATTATTTCAAAGTAAAATTTTAAGGGAATTTTATCTTTGCCTCTCTTAGAGCCCTGAGCACTTATTGCCTGCTTCCTACCATTGTATTTCTCCCATTTCCCCACCTCCTACACGATTTTACTACATCACTCAGGAAGCCATTTTGTAGCACACTCAAGGAATATAAAGATTAATGTGATGTAAACCCTGCCCTTGTGAGGCATAGGAAGTTCAGTGGTAGAATTCTCACCTTCCATACAGGAGACCTGGGCTCTATTCCTGGCCAATATACTTCATGTGCAGCCACTACCAGTGGAGGCTTGCACATTGCTATGATGATGAGCAGGTTTCAGAGGAGCTTCCAAACTAAGACAGGTTAGGTAGAAAGTCCTGGAAATCTACTTCCAAAAACACGTCAATGAAAACCTTATGGATCATGGGAATTTTGGGAAGATGATGGCATAAACAAATCATTGTCCTGGCCCTTCTCGACAAATCCAACAAGGAAACGGTGCTTGGCTTTGAGGGACGCTGCATCAGGGAGCAGAGGAAAGCAGCAGAGAACTGCAGAAGGTAAGAATCAACAAATTGACAACAATTTGCATACAGTCAGAAAATCACTTCTTCTACCATCCCTGCCCCTCCCCAAGTAATGCAGACCTCCAACTGCTGTGAACTGGGACTCAGAAAAAGAGCCTGCCTGTACAAAGAGACAGGACACCAAGCTTTTGCTCTAAAATTGACATGGCAGACCTCCCCCAGGGTCCATTTGGACTGTGCCAGCACCTCCCTCACCCAGACAATGTCGGTTACAAACCTACTGCAAATTGCTACAGAAGGCCCGTGTAGTAGAGTCCTCACGCACATCACAGCCAACAATCTACTGAGGGGACTCTGATGGCAACAAAGAAAACATTCACAGGAATTTGACCAAAGCATGACACTCCCTCTCTGACCTGGTAATTGTTGGTTGACAGGCTGTTGCAAACTGCTACAGAAGGACCACACAGTGCAGTCTGCTCCTATAGTCAGCACTCTATCTGTCTCCCTGTACACCCCACAGTTCAGGCCTCTGAAACCAACAGGACAGACCTCCCTGGGGATCAGTTTGGGTCTGTCTGCTACCCCTTACAGTTGGCACTGAGGACTGCTGACTGAGGGTACTGTGTGCTAGGAAGCAGGCATCTTGAGTGGAGGCTACAACCACAGCCAACATATTCTGGAACAGGCTCTGATAGCAACAAAGCAAAGCTCTCCAGGGATCTGTTTGGAATGTGACTACCCCTCCCAGAAATGGTTACTTTTGGCTGCTGGACTGATACAAACTCCTACAGAAGGTTCCCTACAGTGGAGTCAGATGGTGAGTCACCTACGTGGAGACTAATCCATCAAACACACAGGGCCACTGGAGCTCTGAAACCAACAAGACAGATTTCTTAGAGGTCTTTCTGGAGAGTGCCAGCCCCTTCTACTCCTAAAATGGAGGAAAGTCTGCCTGTGCTTTCCCTAAATGCCAGCTCAGAAATAAGCAGCCCCGCAGAGCAGGGATGAAAACCACAAGCAAAATTGGAGGACTACATCCAGCCTTCAAGAGGGCTCACTTGGGGTGGATTTTCCAACTACAAATGTGATTGCAGAAAAAGAGAAGGGAAGGGAGTAATAACCAGAGAGAAGAGACTACGTCCCCTTGTGGACAGATTGATTAGCATACAATATCTCACCTGAGTGTTCATGGCTACTGGTGGACAGACTGACCACAGCATATTCTCTGGTTTGTTTGGGACAGATTAGAAGTTGAAAATGACATCTGGAACTTTCAAATACCAATTAAACTAGGGATGGAGAAGGAGCTATCAAAGAGAGGTAGAGGAAACAGTAAGCAAAGGCTGAAGGCTCTGCCTACCTAAGAGTTTCATGCAGAAAGCAGTGTAGACAAAAACACCAAATACTGGGAAAACTGAGAAAGTTAACATCTTTGAAAATTCCAATGCCCCAACAAAAAGTCACAAGACACACAAAGAACAGAGAAACAATGGCCCATCCAAAGGAATATGACAAAGGGAGTGACAGTGCATTTAGAGATGAGCAAATATAGAAAAAAATGGAAGAATATAATACAACAACATTAAACACAATTAAATAACTAAGTGAAAACATAAACAGAGACCTAAAATAAATAAGGAAAACAATGCAGGGATAAAATGAGGATCTAAAAAAAGATACTGCAACTGAAAGGGACAATAACTAAAATGAGAAACACCACAGAATGACTTACCAACAGATTTAATCAGGCAGAAGAAATTATCAGCAAATTAGAGGATAAGATAGTTTAAATGACAGATGCTGACGAGCAAAAAGAACAGAGGAATTATGAGGCAACAACAAGAGACCTAATATAGTGAAGATGGGAATTCCATAAGGAGATGAGAGAGAAAGGGACACAAAGAATATCTGAAGAAATCATGACAGAAAATTTCCCCAATCTAACAATGGACATGAACCTACAAATCCAAGAAGCTCAAAGAACCCGAAACAGGATAAACCTGAAGAGATCTATGCCAAGACACACCATAGTTACCTTCATTGCCATCGAGTTGATTCTAACTCATAGTGATCCTATAGGACAGAGTAGAACTGCCTCATGGGGTTTCCAAGGGGTGGCTGGTGAACTTGAACTGCCAACCTTTTGGTTAGCAGCTGAGCTCTTAATCACTGCACCACCAGGGCTCCACATCATAGTTAGGCTCTCAAAAAGTAAAGATAAAGAGAGAATCCCGAAAAGGGTCAGAGAGAAACAGTCATATACAAACTTTCCCCAATAAAATCAAGTGCCAATTTTTCCTCAGAAACATTGCAGGCCAATGCAATGGAATGATATATTTAAACTGCTGAAAGAAAAAAACTGTCAACCAAGGATACTATACTCAGTGAAACTATCCTTCAAGAATGAGGGTGAAATTAAAACATTCCCAGAAAAATAGAAGTGATGTGAGAGAGTTCGTGGATGGGAGAGAGATCACATCCACGAGACCAGTTCTACAAAAAATACTAAGGAGAGTTCTGTAGATAGAAAGGAAAAGACACTAGAAAGTAATTCAAAGCTATACATGAAAAGAAAAATCTCTAATAAAGGGAAATGCATGGCAACTATAAGGGCTAGTAATAAGGTACTAATGCATGATAATTCTAAACATTTTGTCCTTTTTTTTTTTTTTTAAATAACAAACATATAAAAGGCAAGGACAAAATTATGTTACAGGGCACATGAAATATAAAGATGTAATCAGTGATAACAACAACTAAAAGGGAAGAGAGAAAAAATATAGATACAGAACTTATTGTATGTTACTGAAGTTAAGTTGGTATCAACTTACCCTAGAATGTTATAAATAAAGTTGTTAAATGTAATATTCATGGTAACTACTAAGAAAATATACTAAAAAACATACACAGCTACCCACCTAAACTAACACATTCAGAAGTAGAACAACTAAATAGACCCATAACAAAAAAAGAGATTGAAACGGTAATCAAAAAACTTCCAACAAAGAAAAGCCCTGGCCCGGACGGCTTCACTGCAGAGTTCTACCAAACTTTCAGGGAAGAGTTAACACCCCTACTACTGAAGGTATTTCAAAGCATAGAACAAGCGGAATACTACCCAACTCATTCTATGAAGCCACCATATCCCTGATACCAAGACCAGGTAAAGACATTACAAAAAAAGAAAATTATAGACCTATATCCCTCATGAACATAGATGCAAAAATCCTCAACAAAATTCTAGCCAATAGAATCCAACAACACATCAAAAAAATAATTCACCATGATCAAGTGGGATTTATACCAGGTATGCAAGGCTGGTTTAATATCAGAAAAACCATTAATGTAATCCATCACATAAATAAAACAAAAGATAAAAACCACATGATCTTATCAATTGATGCAGAAAAGGCATTTGACAAAGTCCAACACCCATTTATGATAAAAACTCTTACCAAAATAGGAATTGAAGGAAAATTCCTCAACATAATAAAGGGCATCTATGCAAAGCCAACAGCCAATATCACTCTAAATGGAGAGAACCTGAAAGCATTTCCCCTGAGAACGGGAACCAGACAAGGATGCCCTTTATCACCGCTCTTATTCAACATCGTACTTGAAGTCCTAGCCAGGGCAGTTAGGCTAGACAAAGAAATAAAGGGTATCCGGATTGGCAAGGAGGAAGTAAAGTTATCACTATTTGCAGATGACATGATCTTATACACAGAAAACCCTAAGGAATCCTCCAGAAAACTACTGAAACTAATAGAAGAGTTTGGAAGAGTCTCAGGTTATAAAATAAACATACAAAAATCACTTGGATTCCTCTACATCAACAAAAAGAACACCGAAGAGGAAATCACCAAATCAATACCATTCACAGTAGCCCCCAAGAAGATAAGATACTTAGGAATAAATCTTACCAAGGATGTAAAAGACCTATACAAAGAAAACTACAAAGCTCTACTACAAGAAATTCAAAAGGACATACTTAAGTGGAAAAACATACCCTGCTCATGGATAGGAAGACTTAACATAGTAAAAATGTCTATTCTACCAAAAGCCATCTATACATATAATGCACTTCCGATCCAAATTCCAATGTCATATTTTAAGGGGATAGAGAAACAAATCACCAATTTCATATGGAAGAGAAAGAAGCCCCGGATAAGCAAAGCATTACTGAAAAAGAAGAAGAAAGTGGGAGGCCTCACTCTACCTGATTTCAGAACCTATCATACAGCCACAG
Source organism: Loxodonta africana (assembly GCF_030014295.1). Classification (NCBI taxonomy): domain Eukaryota; kingdom Metazoa; phylum Chordata; class Mammalia; order Proboscidea; family Elephantidae; genus Loxodonta; species Loxodonta africana. The sequence goes on from NC_087358.1 coordinate 68,451,127, forward strand.
TAGTCAAAACAGCCTGGTACTGGTACAACAACAGGCACATAGACCAATGGAACAGAATTGAGAACCCAGATATAAATCCATCCACGTATGAGCAGCTGATATTTGACAAAGGACCAGTGTCAGTTAATGGGGGAAAAGATAGACTTTTTAACAAATGGTGCTGGCATAACTGGATATCCATTTGCAAAAAAATGAAACAGGACCCATACCTCACACCATGCACAATAACTAACTCCAAGTGGATCAAAGACCTAAACATAAAGACTAAAACGATAAAGATCATGGAAGAAAAAATAGGGACAACCCTAGGAGCCCTAATACAAGGCATAAACAGAATACAAAACATTACCAAAAATGACGAAGAGACACCAGATAACTGGGAGCTCCTAAAAATCAAACACCTATGCTCATCTAAAGACTTCACCAAAAGAGTAAAAAGACCACCTACAGACTGGAAAAGAATTTTCAGCTATGACATCTCAGACCAGCGCCTGATCTCTAAAATCTACATGATTCTGTCAAAACTCAACCACAAAAAGACAAACAACCCAATCAAGAAGTGGGCAAAGGATATGAACACACATTTCACTAAAGAAGATATTCAGGCAGCTAACACATACATGAGAAAATGCTCTCGATCATTAGCCATTAGAGACATGCAAATTAAAACTACGATGAGATTCCATCTCACACCAGCAAGGCTGGCATTAATCCAAAAAACACAAAATAATAAATGTTGGAGAGGCTGCGGAGAGATTGGAACTCTCATACACTGCTGGTGGGAATGTAAAATGGTACAACCACTTTGGAAATCTATCTGGCGTTATCTTAAACAGTTAGAAATAGAACTACCATACAACCCAGAAATCCCACTCCTCGGAATATACCCTAGAGATACAAGAGCCTTCACACAAACAGATATATGCACACCCATGTTTATTGCAGCTCTGTTTACAATAGCAAAAAGTTGGAAGCAACCAAGGTGTCCATCAACGGATGAATGGGTAAATAAACTGTGGTATATTCACACAATGGAATACTACGCATCGATAAAGAACAGTGACGAATCTGTCAAACATTTCATAACATGGAGGAACCTGGAAGGCATTATGCTGAGCGAAATTAGTCAGAGGCAAAAGGACAAATATTGTATTATAAGATCTTGAGAAATAGTAAAAACTGAGAAGAACACATACTTTTGTGGTTACGAAGGGCGGAGGGAGGGAGGGAGGGAGAGGGTTTTTTATTGATTAATCAGTAGATAAGAACTGCTTTGGGTGAAGGGAAAGACAACACTCAATACATGGAAGGTCAGCTCAATTGGACTGGACCAAAAGCAAAGAAGTTTCCAGGATAAAATGAATGCTTCAAAAGTCAGCGGAGCAGGGGCGGGGGTCTGGGGAACATGGTTTGAGGGGACTTCTAAGTCAATTGGCAAAATAATTCTATTATGAAAACACTCTGCATCCCACTTTGAAATGTGGCGTCTGCAGTCTTAAATGCTAACAAGCGGCCATGTAAGACGCATCAGTTGGTCTCAACCCACCTGGAGCAAAGGAAAATGAAGAACACCAAGGTCACACGACAACTAAGAGCCCAAGAGACAGAAAGGGCCACATGACCCAGAGACCTACATCATCCTGAGACCAGAAGAACTAGTTGGTGCCCGGCCATAATCGATGACTGCCCTGACAGGGAGCACAACAGAGAACTCCTGAGGGAACAGGAGATCAGTGGGATGCAGAACCCAAATTCTCATAAAAAGACCATACTTAATGGTCTGACTGAGACTAGAGGAATCCCGGCGGCCATGGTCCCCAGACCTTCTGTTGGCACAGGACAGGAACCATCCCCGAAGACAACTCATCAGACATGAAGGGGACTGGTCAGTGGGTGGGAGAGAGATGCTGATGAAGAGTGAGCTAATTATATCAGGTGGACACTTGAGAGTGTGTTGGCAACTCTTGTCTGGAGGGGGGATGGGAGGATAGAGAGAGAGGGAAGTTGGCAAAATTGTCACGAAAGGAGAGACTGAAAGGGCTGACTCAATAGGGGGAGAGCAAGTGGGAGTATGGAGTAAGATGTATATAAACTTATATGTGACAGACTGATTGGATTTATAAACTTTCACTTGAAGCTTAATAAAAGTTAATAAAAAAAAACATACACAAAACATACACGAAGAAGGCTTATGACACATGAAAAACAAATTAAAAAATGGCAAAAGTAAGTCACTTCTTATCAGTAATTGTAAAAAAAAATCAGTAATTGTAGTGAATGTAAATGGACTAAATGTTCCAATCAAAAGGCAGAGTGGCAAAAGAGATTAAAAAAAAATGATCCAACCACATGCTGTTTACAAGAGACATACCTTAAACCCAAGGGCACAAATAGGCTGAAAGTAAAAGGACAGAAAAAAATATTACATGGAAATAATAACCACAAGAGAACTGGGATGGCAATCTTAATAATCAGACAAAGTAAACTTTAAGAGTAAATCTTTTTGAAAAGATAAAGATGGACATTATATACCAATGAAAGGGTAAAATAATCAAGAAGATTTAACAATCATAAATATATATGCACCCAACATTGGTGCACCTAAATATATAAAGCAAACATTGATAGACTTGAAGGGAGAAATAGTATTACAACAATAGCTGGAGACTTCAATACACCACTTTCAATATTGGACAGAACATCTAGAAAGAAATCAACATGGAAACAGAGGACCTGAAAGACACTATAAACCAACAAGACTTAACAGATGTATGTAGAACACTCCACCCAAAAACTCCACAATATACATTCTACTCCAGTGCATATGGATCGTTCTCCAAGATAGACCACATTTTAAGTCAAAAAGGGGGGTTAATTGTGAGTAAATATCACATTTAATAAGGGTAGGATTGCACAGTTGATTATTATAACTGCTGTCAATAATTTATATACCTTTAAAAAGTTGAATTAGCAAATGTTGTATAACAGATATATTTACAGCAATGACACACACACAGAAAAATAAAGTAGCTGTTGAGGTGCTTATGTACTACCAAACACCTTATGGGATTTGGTTCCTTGGTTTGGAGGTTTAGGGTCATGGTTTCATGGGACATCCCAGTTAATTGACCTAATAACGTGTTTAATGTTTCTGTTCTACCCCCGGGTCATTGTGTAGTGCCTGGGGTCTTAAAAGCTTTCAAGTGGCCATTCAAGGCACAATTGAGCTTTATTCACCTGGAGCAAGAGAGGAAGAAGGAGAGTCAGGACTAGGAGGATATGTGTGGCTAATTGCCTCCATGAACAACTGCCTCCTTTGCCATAAGACCAGAAGAACTGGATGGTTCCTGGCTGCCATTACTAAACATTTTGATCAAAGATTCCATAGTAGATTCCTGACCAAAAGTGGGAAAATGCAGAACAGAATTTCAAATTCTCATGGACTATAGACTTTCTGGAGGCATGGAGGGTGGATGAACCCCTGAAACTACTGCCCTGAGATAACCTTTAAACATTAAGCCAAAAATATGCCCTGAGTTCCTCTTAAAACCCAACAACCATTTAGCTTTAATAAAAAAAGGTCTGCCTTGAGCATTAGGTTCTTTTAATAACTATCTACAGGGGATCAAGTTGACAACAACAACTCAAAAGATTAGGGGGGCAGTGAGTTTATGTTAATGACAGAGGAATAACTCAGAAAAAGAGGGTGAGAAAGGTCAAAGAATGTAACCAATGTCACTGAATCGTACATGTTGAAACTGTTGAATTGGTGTAATTGTGCTGTGCATCTTCTCAATGACAACAACAAAATAAATAAAATTTAGGGAAAAAGGAAACACTATGAATCACAATGGTCCAATTCACACCCCATCACGTGGATGCTGCAGCATTTCGTTCCATTGCACATGGGGTCACTTATGAGTCAGGGGCTGACTTGAGGGCAGCTAACAACAAGCCCTGCCCTCTGTCTGGTGTGAGAACTACAAGTATGAAACAAGACCACTCTGTGAGCAGAAGCTACCACATGCTAAAGCAAATGTCGTCAGAAGAACAGAGGAAGCGTCAGGGCTTGTTTAGACCACCAAAGGCTCCAGGTAGAGGACATTTGAGGTTGACCATGAGAAATAGGTCAGATTTTGACCAGAGAACACGGAGATGCAAAATCAAGGGCAAAAGGCAAGGGGGGATGGAGTATCCTGAGGAAGATCCAAGACGTGGGAAGTGTAAAGTGGTTCAATACGGGTAAGTCATCTGGGAGTGTGATGAGCAGTGGCGGAGAATAAGGCATGAAAGGAAAGACAGGGTCAGATCCTAAGTAGCCTTAAATGACAAGAAAATTATTTGGATTTTATTCTAGACCATAGGAAGTTAGTTAATATTGTTGAGAAATTGTTTCTCTCTGGGACTGGGAACCATGTTCTGAGTATCCTTTGTGGAAATTTACTTCACACAGGGTCGACATTTAATAAATAGTGCTGGTGTGATGTTTGTAAAAATAAGCATTTAGAATCTAACGTAATTTTAATCAGACTCAAATCCCAGAGATACTGTTGAAATATGAAGTCAATTTTGAATAGGAAAAATTGTTGGGTACTTACTGTGTGCCAATGTTTTACATTTTCTACTTTATCCCTCCCCAACTCTTACATTTATCAAGCAGAGCTCAAAAAGATTAAGAAAGCACCCAGAATCACAGGTAGTGGACGATTCAGAGTTCATTAGTTTCAAACAATAAAAACGATGTTTGTTCAACTTGAGCAGGAGATAGAAGTAACTTAATTAGTGGGAAAGTTCAAGAACCAGTTTCAGAAATTTCAGTAAAGAACCAGGGCAGTGGCTGCTGAAATTAATTCATTTCAGTTGTTTGGGGTTTTGGGGGTTTTTTTTCTTGCAATAAATATATATGTAACAAATCATTTGCCTTTTCAACAATCTTCACATGTACAATTCAGTGACATTAGTTATGTTCATCACGTTGTTCAACCATCACCTTCATCCGTTTCCAAATTTTCCCATCACCCTTAGCAGAAACTCAGTGTCCATTAAGCAGCAAGTCCCCCTTTTCCCCTCCCTCCCACACACCCCTGATAACCACTAACAAACTTTGGTCTCTAGATACTTGCCTATCCTAGATATTTTACATAAATGGAATCATATCTGAGCTGTGTTTAATCTCTCGGTCCCTCTATCAAGGCAAATATATATGTGGAAAGCAGTCACAACCATCCCTTGGCTAGGGAACAGTTGGGCATCCCAACTGAAAGTCCCATCAAACTGTTTCCATGGGGCGGTAAAAATAAAATATGTTTTTTAGAGGCTGTAGTGGCCATGAAAATGGGTCACTCAGATCTCCTGCAGCAAGGATTTGATTGACCGGTCACCCCAGCTGCCTCCCTCCAGATCCACCACCACTTTCCCTCTGAGGCCACACATCTCACAGCTGCTCCCAGCCAATGACTGAGCACTGGGATACTACATAAGTACTGGAGGTACCAAGGAAGGCTTATCTCAGCAAGACGCGAGTCTCTTCTAATGGGCATCTTTGGCTTGAAGACTCTTCATCAATCTCATCAAATCTTTCTCGGAAGCACACTGCAGTCTGAGACTCTTGCTACACAACCCTCCATCCCTCTCTTCTTCTCCACGCTTCAGACCTTCCTGTCACTGGAAGGCTCTCCCCACCTTCTCCTGTTCCCTCTCCCAACAAATCTCTTGTACAACTAATCCTATCTTGGCATCTGCTTCTCAACAGACCTAAACTAATGGAAAGGCAAAGCCACAAATTGCACACTAGTCTATGTGACTTCAAATCTGTTATTTCCACTATCCTCACAGAACTATTTGTAAACAGAAAAAAATGGTTACCCAAATAATCACTGCTAGTGAGATCCCACTCCCTTTCAGGTGTCAAAATAGAGGATGGAATTATCCAACACTAAAAAAAAAGTTGAACATGAAAATCATAAAAAACAAAGATCAATTAAGGAATGATTTTTGTATTTCCCAAATAATTTGACTCTTCAGGGGAATGTTTTAAGGTACTGAGTTCCGCTGGTGTAGTTGAAATCTAGAGTGACTTGCCTCTACTCTCCTGGAAGCCTACCCTGTGGAAACTGAGCTCCTGTTCTTGGTAACAGCAGGAGTAATTGTTAGGTGCCAGAGAGTCAATTTCGTCTTGTAGTGACCTCGTGTATAAAGAACAAAACTTTGCCCAGTCCTGCACCATCCTCACAATCGTTACTATGTCTGAGCCCATCGTTGCAGCCACTGTGTCAATCAATCCATCTCAATGAGGGCCTCCCTCTTTTGCTAACCCTCTACTTTACCAAGCATGACATCCTTCTCTCCAGCAATTGGTCTCTCCTGATAATGTGTCCAAAGTAAGTAAAGGGTCTCGCCATCTTCTCTTCTAGGGAGTATTCTCACTGTACTTCCTCCAAGACTGATTTCTTCATTCTTCTGGCAGTCCACTGTATATTCAATATTCTTCACTAACGCCACAATTTGAATGTACGAATTCCCTTTAGTCATCCTTTTTCATCATCCAGCTTTGGCATGCATATAAGGTGACTGAGAGGAGAGTCCTGATATCTCCTCACCCAAGCTCACTACCCATACTGGAAACAGTTGTAAGAATGAAAGTCCATTTAAGATGAGAAACAAAAATCATAGGTATCAGGCAGCCTCAGCACTGCTGACACCCTGCCCAGGTCAAGGTAAAAAGTGTCTTCCAGGCAAAGGAAACCACTGTATCTCCGAGCAGAATAGGTGATCCAATCCCCAGCAAGAGCGTGGAGCCAAGAGACTGCAGAGACGTCAGCCAGAGAAGCCCACAGCATTGTCACTTAGCGGTGCGAAAGACCACAGGAGGAGAAAACTACCTTTTATTGGCCAATTGGGAATCACACTGAAGTGAGATTGTTTTGTCAGTTCTTTCCACTACAGCTAATTTATAAAAGATTTTTTTTTAACTACCAGGGCTATGCTTTGAGGAAAAATGAAGATATTCATCACAAAACAAAATGAGAATCTTAGAAGACTTCAGAGAAAACCTTGATTGAAATCAACAGTCTTCTCTCCAGTCTTTTTTTTTTTTTAAGCAAATATATATTGAGCACTTACAAAGTACATAGCTGCAGGTATTAAAAGCTCCTTTCTTCAAAGAGCTGATAATTCAAATAAGTAAGTAGGGAAGGGTACATGGAACTAATATTTATTGAGCACCTTCTATGTGCCAGACAAGATACATACCCATGGATGAGGCTGTGAATTTTTTAAAGTCACGTTCTTGCTCAGGTCTTGACAAACCCCTGCCTTTTGGTGCAGCAGGGAAGAACAACAATAAATCCTTTAGTTACACATCAATCAAATATGCGGGGGAGGAGGGGTTAATTAATTGTGGCATGACTGAAGTCTTATGGAGACCATCAATAAATAAAAATGGTATTTTTCATTACAAAAAAAAAGATAAGTATGAAAATTTCAATAGCAATACAGGAAAAGAGGACTTCTATCCAAAGACATATGCAATTAAGTGCAAAACACAAGGTATATTGATCAGTGGTTCTCAAAGTATGGGACTTGGCACATCAGCAGCAGCAGCATCTGGGGACTTGTTAGAAATGCAAAATCACCAGCCCCACCCAAGATCTCCTGAGTACTTGGGGTGGGACCCAGAAATCTGTTTAAACAAGGCCCCCAAGTGATTCTGACGCATGCTCAAGTTAGAGAACCACTAATACAAATAATAAGGGCTTGGAGCCTCCAAAAAAGGGGAGACCGCTGAGGGCTGAAGTGATCAGAGAAGACATCTCAGGATCCAGGTTGGCCCTTGGGAAATGGGTAAGAGTGAGAGGAGAAAGAGACACGAAGACAGAGCCATGTGGGAATGTACACATAGTCCTGAATCCATGGCCACTGGTTCCCCTGGGTTTCAAGTTCATTTTGATGATAAAGGTAAATCACCATTCTCTACTTGTAAGGATGAATTTGAGACATTTCACCAGTTGCTATGGACTTGATGACAACTCATGGCAACCCCATGTGTGCCAGAGTAGTGTTTTCAGTGGCTGGTTTTTCAGAAGTAGATCACCAGGCCTTTCTTCCAAGGTGTCTGTGGGAGAACTCAAACTGCCAACCTTTTGGTTGGCAGCCAAGTGTGTTAACCCTTTCCACCACCCAAAGACTCTAAAGGTAGCTTAGGAAAAAAAAAAAAAAACCTCAAAACCATTGCCGTAGAGTCAATTCCAACTCACAGAGACCCTACAGAACAGAACTGCCCCATAGAGTTTCCTAGGAGCAGCTGGTGGATTCGAACTGCCAACCTTTTGGTTAGCAGCCAAGCTCTTAACTGCTTCACCACCAGGGCTCCAAAGGTAGCTTACACATTCCCAAATAACTAAAACCTAGTACAGTGTGTTGCATCTGAAACTACTGTGGACACAATCATATCTCTGCGGAACTATGGTTTTCAAGGTAGACTCACACCCACAACCTTTTCAGTTAGCAGCCATGCATGTTACGTGTTTGCACTACCCAGGGACTCCTGAGACACTTTACCATGGTTTTATCCAGTTGGTAATTCAGTCCAGTCCTGGGTCCTAATAAATGATCCAATTTAATCTCTCCATTAAAAGCGCCCAAGCAATCATTAGAGTCTTATCAAGATGACACTATTAATGCCTCATCCTCAGGATGAAATTCCCTCCTCTAACATCCCTTTCAGGCTATTACCAACTTACAAACTCTCTTCAGTAGTTCCGTCTTTCCCCCATACAAACCAAAGTGGATTTTTAAAAGTAAAATTTCCTGAAGTATAAAAAAAGAGAGAGCGTGAATTTTAATTTGCCATCCCATGGAGAGCTGTACATTTCAAAGAATTGTTTAAAACTTGGCTAGCAGCTTGTTCACAGTTGCAGCTGCAAACTTAATAGCCAATCACAGCACAGCACTTTGTGGGGATCCCTAGCAGTTTTGCAAATAGTTCCAAGGCTCATCAACCTACTTCCCAAAAATGTTTCTCTATTTTCCCAGCAAAATTTGCATTTCATCTGCCAATGTCCCGTCCTCCTACACACCCATATTTCTTTCGAGCACTCTTCAAGGTCCCAAGTAGGGTGAGAATAATTTACAGTTAAAACTGCATAGTTAAAAAATACACTGTGACAGAAATAAGTTTTCCATTCCAAGCCACCAAGTGAAATCTGACAAAGACCTTACACTCCAAGCAGAGGCCAGTCACTGCTCTGCTCATTTATTCAGTTAACAAACCTTTATAAATACCTACTGTTTGGAGATGGAGCCCTGGTGGTGCAACAGTTAAGTTTTCGGCTGCTAACTGAAAGGTTGGTGGTTTGAACCCACTTAGCAGCTCCAAGGGAGGAAGACGTGGCAATTTGCTCCCATAAAGATTACATCCAACAAAACCCTATGGGGCAGTTCTACTCTATCACACGGGGTTGCTGTCAGTTGATATCGATTCAACAGCACCCAAAAACAACACTGTTGAAAGTGGAAGGAGTAGTGGGTCAGTGGTAGAATTCTCACCTTACATGTTGGGGACTCTCTCAGTCATCTAGTGCTGCCATAACAGAAGTATAATAAGTGGATGGCCTTAACAAAGAGAAATTTACTTCCTCACAGTGTAGTAGGTTACAAGTCCAAATTCAGGGTGTCAGCTCCGGGGAAGGCTTTCTCTGTCAGCTCTGGAGGAAGATTCCTTGTCCTCAGTCTTCTCCTGGTCAAGGAGCTTCTCAGGTGCAGGGACCCCGTGTCCAAAAGATGCGCTCTGCTCCTGGTGCTGCTTTCTTGGTGGTATGAGATCCCCAACTCTCTGCTTGCTTCCCTTTCTTTTTACCTCTTGAGAGATAAAAGGTGGTGCAGGCCACAACCCAGGGAAACTCCCTTTACCTTGGATCAGGGAGGTGACCTGAGTAAGGGTGGTGTTACAATCCCACTCTAATCCTCTCAACATGAAATTACAATCACAAAGTGGAGGACAACCATGCAATACCAGGAATCATGGCCTAACCAAGTCGATACACACATTTTTGGGGGGACACAACTCAATCCATGACAGGGACCCTTGTTCGATTCCTGACCAGTGCACCACAGGCGCAGCCACCACCTATCTGTCAATGGAGGCTTGTGTGTTGCTCTGATGCTGAACAGGTTTCAAAGGAGCTTTCAGATTAAGGCAGAGTAGGAAGAAAGGTCTGGTGATATACTTCCAGAAATTATCCATTGAAAACCATATGGATCACAACAGTCTATTTGCAACAGATCATAGGGATGGCACAGGACCAGGTAGCATTTCGTTCCATTGTGCAAAGGGTCTCCATGAGTCGGGGTGACTCAATGACAGCTAACAACAACTGTTGGAGAGGTTATCTGCCCTAGGCCCTGAGCGGACTGCTCATTTTGCTGGCTGTGCCAGATGGCAAGGCTTATCCTTTTGTTATGGAGCAACTCTGTAGCTAGTCACAGAGGCAGATGAGCACGTCAAAGTGGCCACAGGATAACTACTACATAACTACATGTTCCTTCAGGAAGGGGGACTGGCTCACTTGCTTCTTGCTACAAAAGCAAGTAGCTTCTTGGCCCCATGCTCTTCAGCTGCAGTCTAACACATTGTGTGTGCAGCATCCACCTGCGCCCATCACTTCCCACCAAGGGACTTGGGGGCAGGGACCAGGTGCAACCTTGCTCTTTGCTGTACAATGAGTACTGAACTGTGCTGCTTTGATCCATTAAGTTTTGCTGTCTGCTTTTGGCCCCTAGAGGGTGATGGTAGGTTTTTTCCTTGCCATCCTTTATGAGATTTGGGTTCTTCCCTGGCACCTACTATGTGCAGGACCTATGATAGGCACTGTTGTCCCATGTCCCTGCACAGAAGGGCCATGGGCCCCACACTCTGGGCCTACAAGGGATCACAGTGATGCTTGGATGATGAACAACATATTCTGAATCTTCAAACAAGGCTTCAAGCCCAAAATAAGGAGAGTGAGTAAACGATGTGGAGGTTCATCCTTGTGGGAGACATGGAAATGTACCACCCAGCACTCCCTTCAGAAAAGGACGGCAGGGAGACTCCCTCTGTTTGCTCCTTCAAGGTCTGCCTGAGCTGCAGTCACCTGCCCTGATGTCATACCCCTCCCAGTCACATGCAGCAGCTGAGCAGAACAGGGGCATGAAGGCCAAACCACTGCGGCCCAATGCAAGGCAACTGTGATGGGCAAGTCCACTGGGACTTTGTGAAGTATGTATCACATTTCAACTTTGCCCCCTACCCAATCTTACTTCCTCCCCATTTCTTTCACAGATCTCAATTCTAACAAGCATCATGAACCCCAAACTCCTTCACAGCATTCCCTTCCAAGGGAAAGATGATTGGTATGATCCCACTATATGAAATATGCAAATATATAGAAACCAGATTACTGGAAACCCTGGTGGTGTAGTGGTTAAGAATTATAGCTACTAACCAAAAGGTCAACAGTTCAAATCCACCAGGCACTCCTTGGAAACTCTATGTGGCGGTTCTACTCTGTCCTATAGGGTTACTATGAGTCAGAATCAACTCAACAGCAACTGGTTTGGTTTTTGGTTAGAGTTGGAGGGATGGAGAATGGGAGAGTTTTTGGTTAGGGGGGCACTGAGTTTATGTTAATGGCAGTGGAATAATTTAGAAAAGGATAGCAGTAATGGTTGCACAACATGAAGAATGCAATCAACGTCACTGAACTATATATATAGAAATTGTTGAATTGGCCAATGTTTTGTTGTGTATATTTTCACCACACATTTTTTTTTTAAATGGTTAAAGGCCCAGCCAAGGCAGGTCTGATAAGCCAAGGTCAGACCCCCTGGTTGGGAGAACCTGAGACCCTACACTTGGGATGAGGACATCTGGGTTAACGTCCCTAAGAATTTTCACTCCCCAGACCCCTCAGAGCCTTCTGAGAATGTAAACATGCCTGGTCCTCTCCGTAAGAGCTACAACACTGCCCACACTGAAAGACAATGTAAAGGCCTCTCTCTACTAGGCAGCATATGCCTCCTTCGGGGCCCACCCCACCACCGCTCCTGGCCACTTCTAGGTAAGAAATGAAGTCCTGGCTAAGGCCCAGCTTACATTAGGTCCATGGTGTCCACAGACCACCCCCCCCTCGCCGTGATTATTTCTCCAGTCCCAGAATGTATATTTGTGATTGACATACTTGGTGCTTGCTGCAATCCTCATATTGAGTGCTTGGTCTCTGAAATAAGAGCTATCACATGGGAAAGCCAAGTGGAAGCCTCTGAAACTATTCCCTCACAGCCAATACGATAAATTTTTAAAAAAAAATCACATCCTGGGGGAAATGACAGAGAGGATCTAAAAGATGCAGAGGTGGTGGTGCTCATCATATCTCTGTTTACTTCCCTCCATTTATTCTGGAAGATGACCACAGACTACCTCAAGCTCAGCCAAGTAGAAGCCCTGATCACAGCTTCTTTGCCAGATGTGGTATCTTTCCTAGAGTAGATCGGGGTCGGCAAACTACAGCCTGTGAGCCAAATCTGAACACCATCTTCTGTTTTTGTATGTCCCTCGAGTTAAAATTGGCTTTTACATTTTTAAACACTTTTAAAAATTAAGAAGGAGGGGGAGAAGGAAGAGGAGGGCCAGGAGAAGGTGAAGAGGCAGACACTGAATGTAGCCCAAAAAACACAAAATATTTAGTATCTGGCCCTTTACAGAAAAAGTTCACCAACCCCTATATTAGATTATGTGGTCAATGATTTGTCGTATATATTTTCTTCTATCTGATTCAGAAAAGAATATCAGAAATACTTTACATACATTTGGAATGGACAACAGGATACATTTACAGTTTTGCCTACAGCTATGTTAAATCTCCTGCCTTCTGGCCTGGTATAACCCAAAGAGACCTGGACCATCTGGACATCCTGCAGAACATCACATTCATCCAGAACCTCAATGATATTATGTTGATCAAGCTGGATGAGCAAGAGAAGACTAGCATGCTAGCAGCCTTGGTAAGACCTATTCACCACTGAGGATGAGAGATAAATCCTGTGAAGATTCAGGGGCCAGCCACATCCATAAAATATTTAGAGATTTAATGGTCAAGGGCTATGCTGAGTCATCCCCTCAAAGTAGGAATCAAATTATTTACGAAGAAAAAGGCATCATGCCTCATGGGACCCTTTAGGTTCTGAAGGCAGTATATTCCTAGGAATATTGCTCCAGTTTATATGTCAGATAACACAAAAATCTGGCAGCTTTGAGTGGGGCTTAGAGCACAGAATGGCCCTGCTAGTGGTGCAAGCAGCCCTGCCACTCCAGTCAGACGACATGGCAGACCTATGGTGATAGATATTTCTATAGTCAAAAAAAGATGCCGTATAGAGTGCTATGGATTGAATTGTGTCCCACAAAAATATGTGTTGTAAATGCTAACCTGTATACCTGTGGTTCTTTATGGAAGCAGATTTCCAGATCTTTCTCCCACTCAGAGGTTGGAGCTTTGAAATGCCAGGCTTACAGTTGGCAGCCAAGCGCTTCAACCCACTGCACCACCAGGGCAGTTCTACTCTGTCTTTTAGGATCTCTGTGAGTCAGAATCCACTCTAAGGCAGTGTTTTTTGTTTGTTTGTTTTGTTTTTTAATACCAGTGCTTATAATCTCATTTGGGATTAAGATATCTTTGTTATGTTAATGGAGCAGTATTAGTGTAGAAAAAACTAAAAAAAAAAAATTTTTTAGGTGTGTCTTAAATCAATCTCTTTTAGATTTAAAGAGTAGATTAAGCAAGCAGCAAGAAAACAAGCATAGATGGGGGAAGAGAGATGCCACACCACATGAAGATCACCAAGGAACCAAGAAACAGAAGCTGACAAAAGACAAGGACCTTCCCCCAAAGCCTACAGAGAAAGAAAGCCTTCCCCTAGAGCCAGTGCCCTGAATTCAGACTTATCGCCTCCTAAACTGTGAGAAAATAAATTTCTGTTTGTTAAAGCCACCCACTTGTGGTACTTCTGCTATAGCAGCACTAGGTAACTAAGACACAGGGTTTATGGAAAACCCTAATGAGAGAATCACAACACAGGCCCTAGGATTCTGAAGCAAGACCACGTCATCTGCAGTGGAGAAGTTGAAATGATTCCACTGGGTCCTGGTAGAAATGGAACATCTGACCATGGGTCACCAGATGTCCATGTGGCCAGAACAGCCTATCATGAGCTGAGTGCTATCAGACCCAGCAAGTCCTAAGATCAGACAACCCCAGCAACAATCCAACTGCAGATGAAAATGTCACCATGGAAATGCAGATTAAAACCACAATAAGATACCACTACATACCCACTAGAATGATCAGAATCAAGTCAGTAGAGAGACTGAAACCCTCATATATTGCTAGTGATATGTAAAGTTGGTATGGCCACTCTGGAAAATAGTTTGGCAGTGTCTGAAAATTTAAATATTACTTTATGACCCTTTCATCATTATGAAATATCCTTCTTTATCCTCAGTTATTTTCTTTGTCTGAAGTACAATTCCTAATATTAATATAACTGCTCCAGCTTTATGATTAGTGGTTTGCAGTGTACGTCTTTTTCTATCCCTTTACATTTAACCTATCTCTTATCATATGTAAAGTGGGTTCCTGGTGAATAGCATATAGTAAGTCTTGACTTTTTTTTTTTTGTCCAGTCTGACAATCTCTAACATTAATTGTGTATTTAGAGCACTTACATTTAATGTAATTATTTATATGATTTGGTTTTAAAATATACTATTTGTTTTCTATATATTCCAACTCTTCTTTGTTCCCTTTCTCCTTTTTTCTTCCATTTTAATTGAGGTGCGTTGCTTTGCTTGTTTGTTTGTGTTTAGGATTCCTTTTTATCTGCACTTTTGTCTAATTGTCTGTAGCGTTTTACGCTTTCTTTAGGGCTTAAAATATGCATCTTTAACTTATCACAATTTCCAAATAATATTTCACTTCAAATATAATGTAAGAACCTAAAAACATTAAAAAAAACACTTATTCTTTGTGCTATTATTGCCATATATTTTATTTCAATGTATGTTATAAACTCCACAATTCATTTCTGCTTTAAACAGTTATTTAAATAAATTTCCAAAAGTGAGGATAAAGGTCATTTATATTCACGCAAATGTATACCATTCACAGCTTTCTTCATTCCTTCATTCCTTTCTGAAATTCCAATTTTATATCTGGTATTTTTTTTTTCTTTCACTTGAGGAAGTTTCCTTAGAATTTCTTGTAGTGCAGGTCTGCTTGTAATGAATTCTCTTAGCTTGTTTGACTGAAAAACTTTTTGTTTCATCTTCAACTTTTAGCAATTATTTTTCCTGAAAATAGAATTTCAGGTTGACATTCTTTTCTGGCACTTTATAGATGTTCCATTGTCTTTTTGCTTTCATAATTTCTGACAATAAGTCCTTGAAAATTCTTATCGTCATTCCTCTTTATGCGATGTAGTTTTTTTTTTCCCCCCTCTGACTACTTTTACATTTTTCTCATTAGCTCTGGTTTTCAGGAATCTTACTGTAGTTTGCCTTGGTGCAGTTTCTTTGTATTTATCTTGCTTTTGGTACTTTAAACTTCTTGAATCTGTAAATTTGCTGTTTTTATCAAATTTGTAATTATTTATTGATTATTTCTTCAAATCTTTTTTTCTGCCCCCTCCCTCATCCATTTTTCTGGGACTCCAACATCATGTATGTGAGACGACTTGATACTGTTGTACAGGTCTTTAAGGCTCTGTTGTTGTCTTTTTTTAGTCTTTTTTCTCTGTGTACTTCATTTTGAATAATTTCAATTGTTATGTATTCAAGTTTACTGATATTGGCTTACGAAGTAGAGAGTCCTGGACAGAGCTGGAGAAAAATGTAGAACTAAATTTTAACTTAAAAAGAAAGACCAGACTTGCTGGCCTGACAGAGACTGGAAAACCCTGATAGTATGGCCCCCAGATACCCCTTCAGCTCAGTAATGAAGTCACTCCTGAGGTTCACCCTTCAGTCAAAGATTGGACAGGTCCATAAAACAAAACAAGACTAAAGGGGCACACCATCCCAGGGGCAAAGACTAGAAGGCAGGAGGGAACAGTAAAGCTGGTAATAGGGAACCCAAGGTAGAGAAGAGAGAGTGTTGAGATGTTATGGGGTTGTTAACCAATGTCATAAAACAATATGTGTATGTGTACTAACTATTTAATGAGAAACTAGTTTGTTCTGTAAACCTTCATCTAAAGTACAATAAAAATTAACAAATAAAGAAAGATTCTTGAGTCTGGTTAGTCACAATTCAAATACATCCCAGCCCTACATGAAGTTTGGCAATTGTTTAGCTCACAGCTCCCTGGTCATTCTTTGCCCTACTTTGTGGCATTTCATCATTTATCTGTACAGCTTAGTATTCAGCAAAGACACAAGGGGACCCCATGCAAATAACTGGAGTTATTTTTCTTCATACTTCTACAGAGAGCCTCAGCCTCTGTCAGCTCTGATTTCTGTCTCCAGAACTCAGCAAAACCTCCTTGATCTGCTTACAATTAACATAACACTGCCCACTTCCATCATACGGAAAGTACCTCCAGGCAGAAAACTGAAGTAATAATAGGTTTCATCCCATAAGTTTTCTTTCTGGCAAGGATCATTGCCCTTTGTCATCTGTTGCCTAATGTCTTAAAATAGGTGTTTCATATATTTTGTCCAGTTTTATAATTGTTTATGTGGGGGGGTGGAGAAAATATAGTCCTTACTACTCCATTACATCAGACGGGAAAATTTATGAAGGCATTTTGAAAAGTTACAACTTTCATACATGAATGTAGTTCATCATCCATACAAGGTTTAATCATTCTTTTATTATACATGACTTTTAACCGACATTTATTGAGCCCCAACTATATATACTAACAGTCTGTGAAGTACACAGAGATTAAGACAGGAAAATGCCCTTAATAAAATTCTAAACTACTTGGAGCAATATAACTGTATACTAGTGACTAGGATACTGAAGATTAAAAAAGAAAAATGTTGGCAAGGATGTGGAGAAATTGGAACCTTCATCTAGTGCTGGTGGGAATGCAGAATGGTAGAGTGCTGTGGAAAATGGTTTGGCAGTTCCTCAAAAAGTTAAAAATAGAGCTACCATTTCGCCCAGCAATCCCACTTATAGGTATATACCAGAGATTTGAGGCAGCAACGCAAACATGTACACCAATATTTGTTGCAGCATTATTCACAATAACCAAAAGGTGGAAACAACCAAAATGTCTATCAACAGGTAAATGAATAAACAGAATGTGGTACATTCATAGAATGAACTATTACTCAGCCATAAAGAGAAATGAAGTCCTGATACATGCAACAACAGGGATGAACCTTAAAAACACTATGCTGAATGAAATAAGTCAATCAAAACAGTACAATTTTAATATAAATTCACTAATATGAAACATTTAAAATAGGCAAATATATATCAGTAGTTAGCATGGGCAGGAGGAAAAGGAACATAGAGAAATCTTTGTTTAGCTAGTTAATGTCTTAGTTATCTAGTGCTGCTATAATAGAAACACAAGTGGGTGGCTTTAACAAACAGAAATTTATTTTGTCACAGTTTAGGCAGCTCGAAATCCAAACTTAGGGCACTGGCTCTAGGGGAAGGCTTTTTCTCTCTGCCAGCTCTGGAGGAAGGTGCTTGCCTCTTCTGAGCTTCTGCTCCTAGTCAATCTTCATGTCTCTGCTCTGCTCACTTGTTTAATCTCTCTTTATATCTCGAAAGAGATTGACTCAGAATATACCCTACGCTAATCCTGGCTTATTAACATAACAAAGACAATTCATTCCTAAACGGAGTTATAACCACAGTCATAGAGGTTAAGACTTACAACACATATTTTTGGGAGACACAATTCAACCCATAATAGCTAATGTTGAGATTTTGTTTAATGGGATGGAAACATGGCAGTGGATATTGGTAATGGTTGCACAACATGATTGATGTACTTGGTTTCATTGAATTGTACAAGTAACAAATACAGGTTGGCAAATGTTATTTTAACTAAATTTTTTTACTTAAAAAAAAAAAAGAAAGCTATTGTAGACCTCTCTTGGCCAGCTGGGACTGCCCTAGAAGAACTCACATGCCATTAACCAAAACAGAAAACATAGGAAAAGGGGCAGATTTGCAGGCAAAAGCTACATCATGATATTCGTTGTGAAAAATACTAGTCTATAACTCAGGAGGAAGCCCAGAATTAAAGCTAATTCTGGAATTTGGAAGCTAAGTTCTCTAGAGTCAAGGTTCCTCAGGGTACAGTTTGTGGTTTGTTCTCCAGTAAACATCTGTCAGTCAATCCGATGAACCAGTGGTTTTCAACTGTAGCCACACATTAGAATCTCTGGGGAGCTTTGAAAAATATTGATTCTTGGCTCTTGCCCTCAAACCTTCTGATTCAATTAGTTTGAGATGTAGCCTAGCACTGGAATTTTTAAATGATCCTTGTGTAATCTTACTTTGAAGATGAGGTTGAGAACCACTACAGAAAAAAAAAAAATGGAGCCTTGCTCAGCATCTGGCTACTGAGTTAAGCTTCTCCCAGTAGTAAATTGGAGTCTCTGGGTGATGCAAATGGTTAACTTGCTTGGCTGCTAACCAAAAGATTGTAGGTTCAAATCCACCCAGAGGCACCTTGAAAGAAATGCCTGACAACTTACTTCCAAAGAATCAGCCATGGAAAACCCTATGGAATACAGTTCTACCCTGACACACATGGGGTCACTATGAGTTGGAGTCGACTCAAAAGCAATTGGTTTGGTAATAGAAAATTGCTCTGCACATATCTTATTATAATTATTGGTCCACACTAACCCTTTTATATTGACTGAATTTTAATTGTCCAATCCATTAAAAAATGTGTCTTCCTTGAGGTCACATGAAAGCAGAACCATTCAAAAGGTACTGAAAAACTCCCTTCAAGCAAAATGGCCACAGGTCTTTTTAATCAATATTCTGCCTTGATTTTAATCAAAGCACTGCCCACCCAGGACTGCTGATGAAAGTTTCCACACCACCTACGTGGTGACCAATGATCCAGGCATCCTTGCCCTGACCACCCAGCAATCTGCAGAGTGGACACACAACACCCAACCAAGAGACCAGAGAGAAATCCCCCTGCACCCATGGCCAGGTGACTGGCGAGCAGATACTTCACCTCACCAAAAATGCCAGCTACGTCTTCAGCAGCACCACAAGACCAGCAAACAGAGACATGCTCTCACACGCCCAGTCACGGCTCCATCCACCCAAAAACAAGAGATGAAGCTTCAATGCAGCCATATTAGTGACCAGGGTAGCACACGTGGCCAGCATACTCAGATATATCAAAACAAAACAAAAATTCAGGATGCAGCAAACAAACATGCAACAAATAAATAAATACAATAACTTCTTGATGCATCAGAGACAACAGACAATAAGAAATCACACAAAGAAGCAGAATAAGATGGCTCTAGCAAGTGAACAAAATGAAGAACCAGAAAACCATGTAGAGGAAGAATTGCAAAGGAACTACCTGATAAAGAATTCAAAAGACTAATATGCAGGGCTCTCAGGGAGATCAAAGAGAACATAGAAGAAAAAAAAAGGAAAACAGACAAAAACATACAAAGCAATAGAGGAATTCAAGAAAACAATGAAAGAACAAAACAACAAAATAAATAGACACTAGAAAACACACAAAATAGCAACTAGAAATCCAAAAGTTTAACAATAAAATTTCAGAAATAGACTATGCAATAGAAGGATATAGGAGCAGAATTGAAACAGTGCAAGACAGAATCAGTGAATTTGAAGACAAATCTCTTACACCAATTTGATCCAGGAAAAATCGGAAAAAAAGAATGAAGAAAAACTAAGAATTGTGTGGGACACTATCAAGAGGAAAAATTTGTGCATGATTGGATTTCCAGAACAGGGGAAGGCAATAGAAAACACAAAGAGAATTGTCAAAGACTTGCTGGGAGACAACTTCCCTAATATCATGAAAGACAAGAAGATATCCATCCAAGAAGCTTAACAAACTCCATATATCAAAAAAAAAAACCAAACCCAGGGCCACCAAGTTGATTCCAACTCACAGCAACCCTATAGGACAGAGTAGAAATGCCCTGTAGAGTTTCCAAGGAGCACCTGGCGGATTCGAACTGCTGACCTTTTGGTTAGCAGCCATAGCACTTAACTACTACACCACCAGGGTATATATAACTCCATATAGGATAGATCAAAAAAAGAAAGTAACCAAGATGTATCAAAATCAAATTTGCCAAAACCAAAGACAAAGAAAGAAACATGAGAGTGGCTCAGGAAAAATGAAAAGTCACTTACAAAGGGGAACCAGTAAGACTAATCTCTGATTACTTGCTAGAAACCATGCAGGCAAGAAGGCAATGGGGTGACATATATAAAACTTTGATAGAAAAAAATTGCCAATCAAGAATTATATAGCCAGCAAAATTGTCTCTCAAATACAATGGCAAAACTAGAACATTTCCAGATAAACAGAAATTTGTAAAAACCAGACCAAACTTACAGGAAATATTAAAGGGGGTAATTTGGATAAAGAAACATCATAAAGCAACCTGATATTAGGACTCAGGACAGCGTCGGTTATATACCAACCCAAATAAAGAATTCTCAAAAATACAACAAAGCTAAAAGACTGGAACACGGGGAACCAGAGATGTCAATCTGTAAATGACAACGTCAAAAGAAAAAAGAGGAAACAAATGGAGTACTCATAGAACTATCATATGTAGAAGAAGTCAAGACAATATCAAGAAATAAAAGACTGCTTTTAAACTTAGGAAGACAAAGGTAAATTTCAAGGTAACCACAAAGTAAGGTAACAAGCCTAGTCATCAAAATAAAAAAGAAGAAAAACATAAAGACTCAGCAAACACAAAATCAACAACAAGGAGTGAAATGAAGAGAAAATCCACAAACAAAAAGAACTCACCACTGAGAACTAAGCAGAACAAAGAAACTGTCAACACCACAAAAAAAAAAGTACAACAAAGTGATAGCAGTAAACTCATACCTATCAATAATCACACTGAATGAAAAATGGATTAAATGCACCAGTAAAGAGATACAGAGTGGCAGAATGGATGAAAACACATGACCCATCAATATGTTGTATGCTCAGGACACACTTTAGACACAAAGACATAAACAAACTTAAACTCAGAGGATGGAAAAGAAATATATCAAGCAAATAATAGCCACAAAAGAGCAGGAGTGGCAATATTAATCTCTGATAAAACAGACTCTAAGGAAAAATCCATCATAAAAGATAAGGAAGGACATTATATAATGATTAAAGGGTCAATCCACCTGAAGGTCATAACCAAAATAAATATATATGCACCCAATGACAGGGCTCCAAAATACGTAATAAATAAATAAAACTCTAACAGCATTGAAAAGAGAAATAGTTCCACAATATAGTAGGAGACTTCAACCCACCGTTTTTGGTGAAAGACAGAAAACTAGCAAGAAACCCAATAAAGATACAGAAAATCTAAATGCCACAATCAACCAACTCGACCTCATAACATATATAGAACAATCCACCCAACAGCAGCAAAGTGTACAACCTTTCCCAACAAACATAGAACATTCTTCAGAATAGATCATATTTTAGGCCACAAAGCAACCCGGAACATCAAAATAACACAAAGCATCATCTCTGATCGTAATGCCATAAAAGTAGAATTCAATAACAGAAACAGCAAGGAAAAACAATCAAATACACATAAGCTGAATAACGCCTTCCTTAAAAACCACGGAGTAATAGAAGAAATCAAAGATGTGGAATCAAAAAATTCCTAGAATAAAATGAGAATGAAAACACATCCTACCAAAGCTTTTGTGACACATCAAAAGCAGTGTTCAGAGGTCAATTTATAGGAATAAAGGCACATGTCAAAAAAGAATAAAGTGACAAAATCAAAATATTAATCCTACAACCTGAACAAATAAAGAATAGCAAAAGATGCCCACAATCACAAGAACAAAGGAAATAATAAAGATTAGAGCAGAAATAAATGAAATACAGAACAGAAAAACAATAAAAACATCAGCTAGACCAGAAGTTGGTTCTATGAAAGGATCAATACAATTGACAAGGCATTGGTCAAATTGGCGAAAGAAAAATAGAAGAGGAAGCATATAAGCCAAATAAGAAATGAGATGGGTGACATTACAACAGATCCAACTGAAATAAAAAAGATCATAACAGAATACTATGAAAAATTGTACTCCAACAAATTTGAGAACCTAGAGAAAATGGACAAATTTCTAGAAACACACTACCTACCTAAACTAACACAAACTGAGGTAGAAAAACAGAACAGACCCATAACTAAAGAAGAAATTGAAGACGTAAAAAAAAAAAAAACTCCCCCCCCCCAAAAAAAACCCTGACCTGGACAGCTCCACTGTAGTATCCTATCAAACACTCAGAGATACTACTCAAATTTTTTCAGAGTGTAGAGAAGGAAATAATACTCCTGAATTCATTCTATGAAGCGAACATAACCCTGTTACCAAAGCCAGGAAAAGAATAACACAAAAAGAAAAAATTACAGACCAATATCCTTCATGAATACAAATGCAAAAATTCTCAACAAAATTCTAGCCAAAAGATTTCAACAGCATATCAAAAAATTAAACATCATGACCAAGTGGGATTTATACAGGTATGCAAGGATGGTTTGAAAATGAACTAGAAAATCAATCATAAACATAAATAAAAAAAAGAATCACATGATCACTTCAATCAATGCTGAAAAGGCATTTGATAAAGTCCAACATCAATTCCTGATAAAACAGGAATAGAATGGAAATTCCTCAACATAATAAATGGCACCTTCACAAAACCAACAGCTAACATCATTTTCAACAGAGAGAAGATGAAAGCATTCCCCCGAGAAAAGGAACAAAACAAGGATGCCCTTTATCATCACTCCTGTTTAACATTGTGCTTGAAGTCCTAACTAGAGCAATATGTGTATTAATTGTTTAATAAGAAATTAATTTGCTCTGGAAACCATCATCTGAAGCACAATAAAATAATAATAATTTTAAATAAATAAATAAAAAGAATCGAATAACCAAAATATATATAAAATTTTTGACAACTTAAAAAAAGATCAGAGGCAGAGCCAATACGGCAGAATAGACAGACGCTTCCATTGAGCCCTCTTTACAACAAAGACCCGAAAAAACAAGTGAAACGAGTATATTTGTGTCAAGCTGGGAGTCCTGAGCATCGAAGGCAAGCTTAGACAACGAACTGAGGGGCAGGGGAAGGGGGAGACAGTTCAGAAGCAGAGAGGAGTTGCTGGACCTGAATTGCGGGGAGCCCTCAGGCACCATTCACAGACCTGCTGTGGCGGCTGGCTAGTCCTAGCGTTCGGCTGCAGTTTCCTCAGGTAGAAGCAGCCAGCCACACAGCCCACTCACACCTCCGGAACCTACCTGAGCAGAAGGGTACTCTCGGCAAAAGCTAAGTACTTGCGTATATTTAACCACGCGCCCCCCAACCCCAACCCAGCTTCAGCGGCTGAATCCCTAGGCCTGAGATAGACTCTGGTGAGCACCTAGAGCCATTCTCCCAGCCTTGGAGAAGGAAAAAATTTCCAACTAGAGGGAAAAGATAGTTTGCTAGCTCCATTAATCGAGGAGCTCAGGACAGAAGCGGCTCCTGTCCAGGCATAAACAATCCATGGACCTTGAGCACCTTTCCCTTCTTCATGGACCTGTGTGGCCCTCTTTCGGGAGAAAAGGCACGTGTTGGCAAACTCTAACCATTTCAGCGGTGCAGTGGAGAGGTGGATGTTTGATGTTTGACATTCCCTTGCCTATTAAACAAGGTCCTCATCTACCCACAACAAGGACCTAAGGACTGGTGGCTCCACTTGGATCATCCAGTCACCCGTGACAGGGACCCAGGGATAATTGGTATGTCCCAGTCCTTACAATAAAATCTTTGGGTGCCCATGGTCCCTCTGCAGAGCCCGCCCACCAGAACACTCTAGGGAACAGAGACACATTTTCCTCAGAGACACTTGGGAGTCTGTTCTCAGCCCCCTGCCTTGTTTAGAACGTGACCCCCTGCTGCAATCAGATACCGGTATGTACGCCAATCACCCCTGCCCCTCTAAGACTGTAGGACAGAGCCTGTACCACACACTTGATGATCAGCTACCTGGAAACCTGAGCTGAATTCATACAAGAAAACTAAATGGACTCCTAGAATGGTATACCTGATAACAGCTCTAGCCAGCTGGGGACAGGACACCACAGATCCAAAGGCGAAAATAATCAAGCTCACTCAAGCAACCCATAGGGGTATACCAAAATAAAACAAAGCAAGCAGCTATGACACAGTAAGCAAGCATAAACTAATACAATAAGTTATAGGTGGCTCAGAGACAACAGTCAATAGCAAGTCACATAAAGAAACAGACCATGACCACCGCAACAGACTCTCAAAACAAAGAATCCAGGGATCTTTTAGATGAAAGTGCACTCCTGGAATTACCAGATGCAGAATACAAAAGTTTAATATATAGAAGCCTTCAAGACATCAGGAAGGAAATGAGGCACTATGCAGAACAAGCCAAGGAACACACAGATAAAGCAACTGAAGAACTTAGAAAGACTATTCAGGAACATACTGAAAAGTTTAATAAGCTGGAAAAATACATAGACAGACAGCAATCAGAAATTCAGAAGATTAATAATAAAATTACAGAATTAGATAACTCAGTAGAAAGTCAGAGGAGCAGAATTGAGCAAGTAAAAGCTAGAATTTCTGAACTCAAAGATAAATCACTTGGCACTAACATATATGAAGAAAGATCAGATAAAATAATTCAAAAAAATGAAGAAACCTTAAGAATCATGTGGGACTCTATCAAGAGAAATAACCTACGAGTGATTGGAGTACCAGAACAGGGAGGGATAACAGAAAATACAGAGAAAATTGTTGAGGATTTGTTGGCAGAAAGCTTCCCTGATATTGTGAAAGATGAGAAGATATCTATCCAAGATGCTCATCGAACTCCATATAAGGTAGATCTTAAAAGAAAGTCACGAAGACATATTATAATCAAGCTTGCCAAAACCAAAGATAAGGAGACAATTATAAGAGCAGCAAGGAATAAAAGAAAAGTCACCTATAAGCGAGAGCCAATAAGAATAAGCTCGGACTACTCGACAGAAACCATGAAGGCAAGAAGGCAATGGGGTGACATATTTAAAAAATTGAAGGAAAAAAATTGCCTCCCAAGAACCATATATCCAGCAAAACCATCTCTTAAATATGAAGGTGAAATTAAGACATTTCCAGATAAACACAAGTTGAGGGAATTCATAAAAACCAAACCAAAACTACAAGTAATACTAAAGGGAGTCCTTTGGTTAGAAAATCAAAAATATCAGGTATCGACCCAAGACTAGAACACTAGGCAGAGCAAACAGAAGTCAACCCAGACAGGGAAATCCAAAAAAAATAATAAAAACAAAGAGAGATTAAAAAAAAAAAAAAAAACACCCAACACAGGGTAACAGCGATGTTATTATATAAAAGAAGACAACATTAAAATAATAAAGAGGGACTAAGAAATGTAATCATACACCTCCCATATGGACAGGAAGATATGGCGATACAAAAGAAATAGAAGTTAGTTATAAATTTAGAAAAATAAGGGTAAATAATAAGGTAACCACAAAGGAGACAAACTACCCTACTCATCAAAATAAAATACAAGGGAAAAATACAGACTCAGCAGAAATAAAATCAACAACAACAGATATGAGGAAAGGACAATATACAAAGAAAATCTACTCAGCACATAAAATCAAGTGGGAAAAAGAAGCTGTCAACACAAAAAAAGACATCAAAATGATAGCACTAAATTCATACCTATCCATAATTACCCTGAATATAAACGGACTAAATGCACCAATAAAGAGACAGAGAGTGGCAGAATGAATTAAAAAAACAAGATCCGTCTATATGCTGCCTACAAGAGACACACCTTAGACTTAGAGACACAAACAAACTAAAACTCAAAGGATGGAAAAAAAAATATCAAGTAAACCACAATCAAAAAAGAGCAGGAATGGCAATATTAATTTCTGACAAAATAGACTTTTAAGTTAAATCCATCAGAAAGGATAAGGAAGGACACTATGTAATGATTAAAGGGACAATAGACCAAGAAGATATAACCATATTAAATATTTATGTACCCAATGACAGGGCTGCAAGATACATAAAACAAACTCTATCAGCATTGAAAAGTGAGATAGACAGCTCCACAATAATACTAATAGAATTTAACACACCACTTTTGGTGAAGGACAGGACATCCAGAAAGAAGCTCAATAAAGACATGGAAGATCTAAATGCCACAATCAATCAACTTGACCACGTAGACATATACAGAACGCTCCACCCAACAGAAGCCAACCATACATTCTTTTCTAGTGCACATGGAACACTATCTAGAATAGACCACATATTAGGTCATAAAGCAAGCCTTAGCAGAATCCAAAACATTGAAATATTACAAAGCATCTTCTCTGACCATAAGGCCATAAAAGTGGAAATCAATAACAGGAAAAGCAGGGAAAAGAAATCAAACACTTGGAAACTGAACAATACCCTGCTCAAAAAAGACTGGATTATAGAAGACATTAAGGATGGAATAAAGAAATTCATAGAATCCAATGAGAATGAAAACACTTCCTATCAGAACCTTTGGGACACAGCAAAAGCGGAGCTCAGAGGCCAATTTATATCAATAAATAACACATCCAAAAAGAAGAAGGGCCAAAATCAAAGAACTATCCCTAGAACTTGAACAAATAGAGAGCAAAAAAAGAAACCCACAGGCACCAGGAGAAAACAAATAATAAAAATTAGAGCTGAACTAACTGAAATAGAAAACAGAAAAACAGTTGAAAGAATTAACAAGACCAAAAGCTGGTTTTTTTTAAAAAAACTCAACAAAATTGATAAACAATTGGCAAAACTGACAAAAGAAAAACAGGAGAGGAAGCAAATAACCCAAATAAGAAATGAGAGGGGCAATATTACAACAGACCCAACTGAAATTAAAAGAATCATATCAGATTACTATGAAAAACTATACTCAAAAAATTTGAAAACCTAGAAGAAATGAATGAATTCCTAGAAACACACTACCTACCTAAACTAACACAAACAGAGGTAGAACAACTAAATAGACCCATAACAAAAGATGAGATGGAAATGGTAATCAAAAAACTCCCAACAAAAAAAAGCCCTGGTCCAGACGGCTTCACTGCAGAGTTCTACCAAACTTTCAGAGAAGAGTTAACACCACTACTACTAAAGGTATTTCAGAGCATAGAAAAGGATGGAATGCTACCAAATTCATTCTATGAAGCCACCATATCCCTGATACCAAAACCAGGTAAAGACACCACAAGAAAAGAAAATTATAGACGTATACACCTCATGAATGTAGATGCAAAAATCCTCAACAAAAGTCTAGCCAACAGAATTCAACAACATATCAAAGAAATAATTCACAATGACCAAGTGGGATTCATACCAGGTATGCAGGGATGGTTTAACATTAGAAAAACTATTAATGTAATCTACCACATAAATAAAAGACAAGAATCACATGATTTTATCAATTGATGCAGAAAAGGCACTTGACAAAGTTCAACACTCATTCATGATAAAAACTCTCAGCAAAAAAGGAATAGAAGGAAACTTTCTCAACATAATAAAGGGTATTTATACAAAGCCAACAGCCAACATCACCCTAAATGGAGAGAGCCTGAAAACATTCCCATTGAGATCGGGAACCAGACAAGGATGCCCTTTATCACCACTCTTATTCAACATTGTGCTGGCAGTCCTAGCCAGAGCAATTAGGCTAGATAAAGAAATAAAGGGCATCCAGGTTGGCAAGGAAGAAGTCAACATATCTCTATTTGCAGATGACATGATCTTATACACAGAAAACCCTAAGGAATCCTCCAGAAAACTAGTAAAACTAATAGAAGAGTTCAGCAGAGTATTGGGATGCAAGATAAACATACAAAAATCAGTTGGATTCCTCTACAGCAACAAAAAGAACATCGAAGAGGAAATCACCAAATCAATGCTATTTACAGTGGCCCCCAAGAAGATAAAGTACTTAGGAATAAATCTTACCAGAGATGTAAAAGACTTATACAAAGAAAACTACAGAACACTTCTGCAAGAAACCAAAAGAGACTTACATAAGTGGAAGAACATACCTTGCTCATGGATAGGAAGACTTAACATTATAAAAATGTCTATTCTACCAAAATTGATCTATATGTTTAATGCAATTCCGATCCAAATCCCAACGACATTCTTTAATGAGATGGAGAAACAAATCACCAAATTCATATGGAAGGGAAAGAGGCCCCGGATAAATAAGGCATTACTGAAAAAGAAGAACAAAGTGGGAGGACTTACTTTACCTGATTTTAGAACCTATTATACCACCACACTAGTCGAAACAGCCTGGTAATGGTACAACAACAGATACATGGACCAATGGAACAGAATTGAGAATCCAGACATAAATCCATCCACATATGAGCAGCTGATATTTGACAAAGGCCCCAAAACAGTTAGATGGGGAAAAGACAGTCTTTTTAACAAATGGTGCTGGTATAACTGGATATCCATCTGCAAAAAAAATGAAACAAGACCCATTACCTCACTCCATGCACAAAAACTAACTCAAAATGGATGAAAGCCTTAAATATAAAATCTAAAACGATAAAGATCATGGAAGAAAAAATAGGGACAACGTTAGGAGCCCTAATACATGGCATAAACAGTATAGAAAACATTATAAAGAACATAGAAGAAAAACTAGATGACTGGGAGCTCCTAAAAATCAAACACTTATGTCCATCCAAAGACTTCACCAAAAGAGTAAAAAGACTACCTACAGACTGGGAAAAAGTTTTTAGCTATGACATTTCTGATCAGCGCCTGATCTCTAAAATCTACATGATACTGCAAAATCTCAACTGCAGAAAGACAAATAACCCAATTAAAAAGTGGGCAAAAGATAAGAATAGACACTTCACTAAAGAAGACATTCAGGTAGCTAACAGATATATGAGGAAATGTTCACTATCATTAGCCATTAGAGAAATGCAGATCAAAACTACAATGAGATTTCATCTCACTCCAACAAAAAAAAGGGCATTAATCCAAAAAACACAAAATAATAAATATTGGAGAGACTATGGAGAGATTGGAACACTTCTACACTGCTGGAGGTACAACCACTTTGGAAATCGATTTGGCACTTCCTTAAAAAACTAGAAATAGAACTACCATACGATCCAGCAATCCTGCTCCTTGGAATATATCCTAGAGAAATAAGAGCCTTTACACGAACAGATATATGCACACCCATATTTATTGCAGCATTGTTTACAATAGCAAAAACATGGGAGCAACCAAGATGCCCATCAATGGATGAATGGATAAATAAATTATGGTATATTCACACAATGGAATACTACACATCGATAAAGAACAGCGAGAAATCTGGGAAACATTTCATAATATGGGGGAACCTGGAAGGCATTATGCTGAGTGAAATTAGTCAGTTGCAAAAGGAAAAATATTGTATAAGACCACTATTATCAGAACATGAGAAATAGTTTAATCTGAGAAGAAAACATTCTTTTGTGGTTACGAGAGGGGGGAGGGAGGGTGGGAGAGGGGTATTCACTAATTAGATAGTAGATGAGAACTGCTTTAGGTGAAGGGAAGGACAACACTCGATACAGGGGAGGTCAACACAACTGGACTAAACCAAAAGCAAAGAAGTTTCCTGAATAAACTGAATGCTTCGAAGGCCAGCGTAGCAGGGGTCTGAGGACCATGGTTTCCGGGGACATCTAAGTCAATTGGCATAATAAAATCTATTAACAAAACATTCTGCATCCCATTTGAAGAGTGGCGTCTGGGATCTTAAACACTAGGAAGCAGCCATCTAGGATGCATCAATTGGTCTCAGCCCACCTGGATCAAAGGAGAATGAAGAACACCAAGCTCACAAGGTGATTATGAGCCCAAGAGACAGAAAGGGCCACATGAACCAGCAACTACATCATGCTGAGACCAGAAGAACTAGATGGTGCCTGGCTACAGCCGGTGACTGCTCTGACTGGGAACACAGCGGAGAGCCCCTGGGGGAGCAGGAGAGCAGTGGGATGCAGACCCCAAATTCTCATAAGACCAGACTTGGTGGTCTGACTGAGATTGGAAGGACCCCGGTGGTCATGGCCCCCAGACCTTCTGTTGCCCCAGGACAGGAGCCATTCCTGAGGCCAGGTCTTCAGACATGGATTGGACTGGACAATGGGTTGGAGAAGGATGCTGGTGAGGAGTAAGCTTCTTGAGACTGTGTTAGCACCTCCTGCCTGGAGGGGAGATGAGAGGGTGGAGGGGGTTAGAAGCTGGTGAAAAGGACACGAAAAGAGAGAGTGGAGGGAGAGAGCAGGCTGCCTCATTAGGGAGAGAGTAATCGGGAGTGTGTAGCAAGGTGTATATGGGTTTTTGTGTGAGCGACTGACTTGATTTGTAAACTTTCACTTAAAGCACAATAAAAATTATTTAAAAAAAAAAGATCATAAAATGGGCAAAGGACTTGGCTAGACATTTCACCAAGAGGGCATTCAAATGGCCACAAAACACATGAAAAGATGTTCAATGTCATTAGCCATCAGAGAGATGCAAATCAAAACTGAAATGAGATACTATTGAAGTAGAGAAAACATATTTTCTTTAGTGTTTTTGTATTGAAGTAGAGAGAATATATTTTCTAATGTTTTAATATAACTGTATAAGCTAGTCTTCGAAACGTATTACTTGCTCTGGAATCTGTCCCATGATTGTTCCTTTAAAGAAAAATAAGGTAATCAATTTTTAGTTGCTGATTAAACTATGTTCCTCTCCCAAGGAAAAAATACACAAAACCGAGGTAGCTGAACAAAGCTTAGATCCATCTTGTGACAGAAACCAGGATGGCATGAAGAGACTTGCAGGACTCCAGGATGGCACGAAGAGACTTGCAGGACTTCAATAATAGATCACTTTATCATTGTGTCTACCTCAAAGAAAAACCAACATTCCTGAAAACCTCTAAACCCTGACCTTCCCCCTATAAAAACTCTCCAATTAGTCCTCTAGGTTTAGACAGAATTTGAGAGCAATTTAACCCTCTCTGTCTCTTGAATACCAGTATTCAATAAAGCCCTCTTACTGCTTACCTCCTCCTGTCTCAGTATTGGTTTTGCAGCAGGGGGCACGAATCTGCAATTTGCGGTAACACTATTTCACTCACACTAGGATGGCCAAAATGAAAATACCAAATGTTGGCGGGGATGTGGGAAATTGGAATGCTTACCCATTGCTGGTGGGAATGCAAAATGGTACAGCTATTATGGAAAACAATCTGGCAGTTTCTCAAAAAACTAAAAATAGAATTAGCATATGACCCAGCAATTCCACTCCTAGGTATATACTCAAAAGACTTGAAAGCAGAGACTGAAAAACAGACTTGTACACCAATGTTCGCTGCAGCACCTAAATGCCCATCAGCAGATGAAAGAATAAACAAAACGTGGTATGTAATTACAATGGAATACTACTTGGCCAGGAGAAGAAGTCTTGATACATACTACACTATAGATGGAGCTTGAAGACATTATGCTGTGAAATAAGTCAACCACAAAAGGACAAATATTGTGTGATCTCACTCATATAAAAAATAAGAAAAGGTAAATGTATAGAGACCAAAGTTTACTAGTGGTTACCAGGGGCAAGAAGGAGGGGGAAAAGGGGAGTTAATGGTGATAGAAAAATCGCATTAAGGGTAGGGTTGCATAGCTAATTATTGTAATTGCTGTCAAGAAGTTGTACACCAGTAAAAAGCTGAACTGGCAAAGGTTGAGTGATAGATATATTTACAACAATGACAACAACCAAAATTAGAGTAGCTGCAGAGGCTGCAACCAAAAACTTCATGGGATTTGGTTTCTTGGTTTGGAGGATTAAGGTCATGGTTTCTTAGGACATCCCAGTAAATTGACCTAATAATGTTTTTAGTGTTTCTCTTCTACCTCCTGGTTTATTGCATAGTGCCTGGGGTCTTCAAAGCTTGCAAGCCAGCCATCCAAGGTATGACAATTGGTCTCCATTTGCCTGGAGCAACAGAGGAAGGAGAGTCAGGAATAGGAGGAGGATATGAAATGTAGTGCTACGTGCCTCCATGAATAATAGACCAGAAGAACTGGAAGATGCCTAGTTACCATTACTGAACATTTTGACCAAAGATTCTATACAATAATACTGATCAACAGGGGGGAAATGTAGAGCAGAATTTCAAATTCTCATGGACTCCAGATTTTCTGGAGCCATGGAGGCTGGATAAAGCATTGAAACTATTGCCCTGAGATAATCTTTAAAAATGAAACCAAAAGTATTCCCTGAAGTGTTCTTAAAACTAAACAATAGTTTATCTTAACTAGTAAAAAATGTCTGCCTTGAGCATTATACTCTTTTAAGTACTATCTATATGGATCAAAGTGACAACAGCAACTTAAAAGATTAGATAGGAACTTTAGAGGGTAGTGAGTTTATGTTAATGGGGGAAGAACGACTCAGAAAAAGAGGATGAGAATGATGCACAGCTGAAAGACTAATCAGCATCACTGAATGGTACATGTAGAAACAGTTGAATTGGTGATGTTTTGTTGTCTATATTCTCAACAACAACAACAAAAATGATACCAAGACACCAGGAAACATGGATTGGGCACTGACAATGTCAGCTATGCTAGATTAGCATTGTTGTTGTTATAGTTATGCTACTTTTGTAAAAACAAACAAATAAACTCTGTGCAAAAATTTAAAAAAAAGAATGTAACCAACGTCATGGAACAGTATTTGTAAAAATTGTTTAATGGGAACCTGTATTGCTCTGTATGCTTTCACCAAAAATATATTATTTAAAAATGAAGAAATGCAAAAAAAAAAAAAAAAAAAAAAGCCAGAAATAGAAATGTCATATGATTCAGCAAACCCACTCCTAGGAATATATCCTGCAGAAATAAGAGCCATCTCACTAACAGACACATGTCCACCTGTGTTCATTGCAGCACTATTCACAATAGCAAAAAATGAAAACAACCAAAGTGCCCATCAACAGGTGAATGGATAAACAAACTATGGTAAATACACACAATGAAGTCCTAGACTACAATAAAGAACAATGATGAATCAGCAAAACGTCTCACAACATGGATGAATCTGGGGGGCATTATGCTGAGAGAAATAAGTCGAGCAAGAAAGGACAAATACTATATGAGACCACTATTATAAAAACTCATGAAAAGGCTTCTACACAAAAGCAAACAATCTTTGATGGTTACAAGAGAGAGAAAGGGTGGGGAGGGAAAAAACATTAAATAGACAATAGGTAAAAAAATTTTTTTTTTTTTTTTTAAAGTGGCAACTTTGGTGAAGAGTAAGGCAGTACACAATACTGTGGAAGTCAGTACAACTTGACCACGGTAAGGTCCTGGAAGCTTCACAGACACATCCAAACTCCCTGAAGAACTGAATTACTGGGCTGGGGACTGGGTACCATGGTCTTGGGGAACATCTAGCTCAACTGGTGTAACATACTTTATAAAGAAAATGTTCTACATCCTACTCTGGTGAGTAGCGTCTGGGGTCTTAAAAGCTTGCAAGTGGTCTCTACTCACCAGGAGCAAAAGGGTAAGAAGGTAACCAAAATCACAGAGAAGAAATAAGTCTACAAGCCTAATAGCCAACAGAAGCCATGACCTCAATGACCCTGAGACCAGAAGAACTAGATGGTGCCCAGCTACCACCCATGACCGATCTAAGGGCACAATAGATGATCCTGGTTAGAATAGGAGAAAAATACAGAATAAAACTCAAATTCTTAAAAATGGAGGCAGCACTCCCAAGACAGCTGAATACTCAGACATTTCCTGTTGGCCCTCTTACAACAAAGACCCAA
The DNA here is from genome assembly GCF_030014295.1 of Loxodonta africana. Taxonomy (NCBI): domain Eukaryota; kingdom Metazoa; phylum Chordata; class Mammalia; order Proboscidea; family Elephantidae; genus Loxodonta; species Loxodonta africana. The sequence continues at coordinate 68,485,352 of NC_087358.1, forward strand.
AAAAAGCAAGTAAATCGATTATATATGACAATCTAGGAACCCTGAACATCAAAGATAAAGTTGAGGAGTCTGATTGAGCAGCAGGGGGAGGGAGAGACAGCTCAGAAGCAGCAAGGATTTGCCATACCTGATCTGGCCAGTACCCTGCAGCTGGATCGTTTGGCGCATGCAACCTGAGGCAAGCAGTAGTGCTCAGGAGCATTTTACCACATCAGGAGAAACCAAGCTGCAGAGAGTCTGCACAAGCCTCTTGAGCCATGGGGAAGCAGTGCTGGATCTGGGCAAGTTAAGTGCTAGCATCTAACCTACTGCCCTAGATCAAAATAATCCTTTCCCCTCTGGAACTTCCATAAAGGAGAATTGCCTCTCTTCCCTCATCTGCCCCCTCCCCACTCTGCTCCAGTGCCGGTCCAGCAGTGTTCAATGGTTGCCAAGCCCCCTAGGTTGGAAGTGGGACCTGTCACACCAGAGCCAGTCTCCCAGTTTTCTGGAGGGAATGAATGAACAAACAGACAAAAAACCACCAGCTCCCCTAAGCTGGGAGCTCAGGACTAATCACACCCAAACCAGTTTCATGGTTTGAAAAAATCACCACACCTCCTAAGCCAGGAACTCAGGGCAGGCACTGCCCCTTTGCCTAGGCACAGGCATAAGAGATTCATGGACTTTGAATGCCTTTCACCCCCGCCTAGACCTGTGTGGGCCCATTTCAACAGCATAGATCCTCATTAGCATAGTACAATCAGGTATGTACCTGCAGCCTATTTTCAACTGCAACATGGGAAGTGGCAGATTTGTGACATTTGACACCACCCTGTCCATTAAGCAGGGTCCTCACCAACCCACATCAGGGGCCTGACTGATGGCTTCACCCACAACAGGGATCTGAGAATAAGTGGTGCCTCCCAGCCATTACAGCCAACAGCATTGGGTGCCCAAAGTCCAGCTGCAAAACCTACCCACCGTCAAGCTCTAGAGGACAGGGGAACACCTTCCACCTAGGCAGTCAGGGGCAGCCGTCAGCCTCCCACCTTGCTCAGCACAAAGCCCACTGCAGCAGCCAGATACCTGTGCCTGCTCCAATCACTCCTACGAAGCCCTGCCTGTCTAGGAATGTAGGTGAGAGCCTGCACCAAACACTTGGTGACCGATGACCTGGACACCTGAGCTGAATCCACACAAGAAAAGTAAACAGACTCCTGGGCTTACACACTTAGTAGCACCTCTAACCTCCTGGTGACAGGACATGAGAGCTTCAAAGATGCCAATAATCAAAGTAGCTCACATGCTTAGCCTATCTGGGCATATCAAAACAAAACAAAAAAGCTAGGACACAGCAAGCAAACATACCGTAAATAAACATAATAACTTATTGCTGGCTTGGAGACAACAGTCAATATCGAATCACATAAAGAGGCAGACCATGATGGCTACAGCAAGAGACAAAAACAAACAACCAGGAAACCTCCCAGAGGAACATAAAGTCTTGGAATTACTGGAGGTAGAATTCAAAAGATTAATATACAGAGGCCTTCAAGAGATCAAGAAGGAGATCAGGCAAAACTTGTGCCAAGCCAAGGAACACAGAGACAAAGCAACAGAGAAACAGGAAAGCTTTACAGGAGCAGAATGACAAATTTAACAGGCTACTAGAATCCATAGAGACAGCAAGTAGAAATCCAAAAGATTAACAATAAAATTTCAGAATTAGACAACTCAATAGAAAGACAACTCAATAGAAAGTCATAGGAGCAGAATTGAGGCAATCGAAGTCAGAATTAGTGAGACTGAAGATAAAGCACTTGATACAATTTATTTGAGGAAAAAATCAGATAAAAGAATTTTAAAAAATGAAGAAACCCAAAGAATTATGTGGGAGTCTATCAAGAGGAATAACCTATAAGTGACTGGAGTACCAGAACAGGGGGAGATAACAGAAAAAACAGAGAGAATTGTTGAAGATTTGCTGGCAGAAAAATTCCTTGATATTGTGAAAGATGAGAAGATATCTATTCAAGGAGCTCACTGAATCCCATACAGAGTAGATCCCAAAAGAAAGTCACAAAAACAAATTATAATCAAACTTGCCAAAACCAAGATAAAGAGAGAATTTTAAGAGCAGCTAGGGATAACGGAAAAGTCACCTACAAAGAAGAGTCAATAAGACTAAGCTCTGATACTCAGCCGAAACCATGCAGGCAAAAAGGCAATGTGATGACATATATAAAGCCTTGAAGGAAAAAAAGTCCAGCCAAGAATTATATATCCAGCAAAACTGTCTCTCAAATATGAAGGTAAAATTGGGGCATTTCCAGATAAACAGAAGTTAGGGGGATCTGTAAACATAAAACCAAAATTACAAGAAATATTAAAGGGAGTCCTCTGGTCACAGGACCAATAATATCAGATAACAACCTGTCATGTCTTGACTTGTGGCCCACAAAAATATCTATCAACTTGGCTAGGTCATGATTCCCAACATGTATGACTGTCTACTATTTTGTCATCTAATGTGATTTCTCTATGTGTTGTAAACCCTATCGCTATGATATTATGATATTAGTGAGGTAGATTGGGGCAGTTACATAGGTGAGATCTACAAGATTAGATTTTGTCTTAAGCCAATCTCTTTTGAGGTATAAAAGTGAGAAGGGAGCAGAGAGACATAGGGGCCTCACACTGCCAAAAAAGCAGCACCCGTAGCAAAGTGTATTTCTTGGACCTGAGGTTCCTGCACAGAGAAGCTCCTAGACCACAGGAAGATTGAGAAATGGACCTTCCTCCAGAGTCCACAGAGAGATAAACCTGCCCTGGAGCTGGTGCTCTGAATTTGGACTTCTAGCCTACTGGACTGTGAGGGAATAAATATCTGTTAGTTAAAGCCATCTACTTGTGATATTTCTGTTATAGCAGCACTAGATAACTAAGACAGAATTTGGTACCAGGAGAGGGGTGATTCTCTAGTGGATACCTCAAATGTGGAAGCCGTTTTGAAACTATGAACGGATAGAGGACTGGCAACAGCCAAGAAGTGGCAGCAGAAGAGGACCAGCAGCAGCAGAGAACCAGAAACAGCAGAGAACTGGCAGCAGCAGAACCAGGAGACCAGCACCAGACAAGGCTGGAGCTGACCCTCTGAGTGAGAGAGCTGAATGCCTTTGTGTAGGAGGCTTCCCGGCAGAATGCGGTGCCTCCAGGCATTTATTGGTGGAGCTACAGAGCTTTGGAACACTTGCCTCAGCAGGGAAGAGGTGAGCATGAGGCCCCAGGGCCGAAAGGCCAAGGAACCAGGAAGCAGAAGCTGAGGAGACAAGGAACACAGGAAGCAGAGCTGCCTCAGTCTCAAAAGGTATGGCCAGGACCTCCGGGGTTTCAAAGTATGGAGCCATGGCCTCTGGTGTTTCTAAGGGTGGAGTTGTCACTCAAATGGACTAGGAGAATGGTGCGTCTAAAGCGGAGGGAGCAGAGTTGCCAACCCAGTGGGCCTGGAAGATGAAGCTGAAGCCCAGGGCCAAAGGGCCTCCACTCAGTATCTGGACAGTGTGGCCAATACTTAGAGACTGGAGGGCACAGCTGTTGTGTGAATGATGTCAGAGAACAGAGGATTATTTTCAAGCCTTGAGGGTTAATGTAATGGGTTCTGCTGACTTGCTTGGTGATTGTTATGCCTTCTTTCCCTCCACTTTCTCCCATTTGTAATAAAAATGTCCAGCTTCCACCCGCCTATTGCACCATTGTACATTTGGAAGTAGATAACTTGTATTCTAGATTTCACGGATGAAGGGGAATTTTTGGATTTTGGACTTGGAGTTGGTTTAAGACTTTTGCTATGATTTGATGGGCTGAATATGTTTTACACGTGGCAAGGACATTTATGGAGGCCAAAGGGTAGAATGTCATGGATTGAATTGTGTCCCCCAAAAAATCTGTCATCTTGGCTAGGCCATGATTCCCAGTATTGTATGATTATCTACAATCTTGTCATCTAATGTGATTTCCCTATGTGTTGTAAATCCTTCACTATAATGTTAATGAGACAGATTAGCGGCAGTTATATTGATGAGATCTACAAGTTAGATTGTGTCTTAAACCAGTCACTTTTGAGATATAAAAGAAACAAGCAGAGAGACATGGGGACTCCACACCACCAAAAAAGCAGCATCAGGAGAAAAGCGTGTCCTTTACCCAAGGTTCCTGCACAAAGAAGCTCCTAGACCACGGCAAGATTGATGACTAAGACCTTCCTCCACAGTCCACAGACAAATAAAGCCTTACCCTGGAGCTGGTGCCCTGAATTTGGACTTCTAGCCTACTGAACTGTGAGAGATTAAACATCTGTTTATTAAAGCCATCCACCTGTGGTATTTCTGTCATAGTAGCACTAGATAATTAAGACACAACCCAAGACTAGAACACATGACAGAAAACCAGATATCAACCAAGATAGGGAAGTCACAAAAATAAGTCAATGCTAAAACACTGAAAATAGGGAAAAAGAGATGTCAATATGTAAATGATGACAACATTAAAACAAAAAGGGGGACTAATTAGTGTAGTCATATAACTTTCATATGGAGAAACATACTACCAACCTAAACTAACACAAACTGAGGTAGAAAAACTAAAAAAACCTATAACATAAGAAGACATTGAAGAGGTTAGAAAAAAAAACAAAAACTCCCCCCCCCCAAAAAAGCACTGGCCCTGACGGCTTCATTGGAGAGTTCTACCAAACTTTCAGAGACGGCTTAACACCAGTACTACTAAAGGTATACTAAAGTAGTATACTAAAGCTATACTACTAAAGGATGGAATACTCCCAAACTCATTCTATGGAGCCAGCATAACCCTGATAACAAAACCAGGTAAAGACACCACAAAAAAAGAAAGTTACAGACCAATATCCCTCTTAAACATAGACACAAAAATCCTCAACAAAATTCTAGCCAATAGAATTCAACAACATATAAAAAAAATAATAATAATTCATCATGACCAAGTGGAATTCATAGCAGGTATGCAGAGATGGTTCAACATTATGATGTAATCCATCATATAAATAAAACAAAAGATTAGAACCACATGATCTTATCAATGGATGCAGAAAAAGTATTTGACAAAGTCCAACACCCATTCATGATAAAAACTCTCAGTAAAATAGGAATAGAAGAGAAATTCCTCAACATAATAAAGGGCACTTATACAAAGCCAACAGACAACATCATCCTAAATGGAGAAAGTCTGAAAGCATTCACCTTGAGAATGGAAGCCAGACAAGAATGCTGTTTATCACCACACTTATTCAACGTCATGCTGGGATCCTAGCCAGAGCAATACAGCAAGAAAAAGAAATAAAGCACATCTGAACTGGTAAGGAAGAAGTAAAAGTATCCCTATTCCCAGATGATATGACCTTATACACAGAAAACTCCAAAGAATCAACAGGAAAACTACTGGAACTAATAGGAGAGTTCAGCAAAGTACCAGGATATAAGATAAACATACAAAAATCCATTAGATTTCTCTACACCAACAAAAAGAACTTCAAGAGGAAATCATCTAATTGATACTATTTACAATAGCCCCCAAGAAGATAAAATACTTAGGAATAAACCTAACCAGATACGCAAAAGAACTATGCAAAGAAAACTACATAACACTACAGCAAGAAACCAAAAGAGACCAAGATAAATGGAAAAACATACCATGCTCATGAATAGGAAGACTCAAGGGGGTGAAAATGTCAATTTTATCCAAAGCAATCTACAGATACAATGCAATACCGATCCAAATTCCAACTACATTTTCTACTGAGCTGGAGAAACAAATCACCAAATTCATATTAAAAGGGAAGAGGCCCTGCATAAGTAAAGCATTACTGAAGGAGAAAAACAAAGTCAGAGGCTTCACACTACTTGATTTTAGAACCTATTATACAACCAAGGAGGCCAAAACAGCCTGGCACATAGATACATAGACCAATGGAACAGAATTGAGAATCCAGGCATAAATTCACCCACTTAAGAGCAACTGATACTTGACAAAGTTCCAAAATCTGTTAAATGGGGAAAAGACAGTCTCTTTAACAAATGGTGGTGGCATAACTGGATATCCATTTGCAAAAAAAAAATGTAACAAGACCCATACCTCACAACACATACAAAATCTAACTCAAAGTGGACCAAAGACCTAAATATAAAATCTAAAACAATAAAGATCATGAAAGCAAAAGTAGGGAAAATGCCAGGAGCCCTAATACATCCCATAAACAGAATACAAACCATAACTAACAATGCACAAACATCAGAAGAGAAACTAGATAACTGTAAGCTACTAAAAAAATCAAACACACTCATCAAAAGTCCTCACCAAAAGAGTAAAAAAGGACAACTTACAGACTGGGAAAAAACTTTTGGCTACAACATATCCAATAAAGGGTCTGGGGACCATGGTTTTGGGGTACACCTAGGTCAACTGGCATAAAAAATTTATTAAGAAAATGTTCTGCATCCCACTTTGGTGAGTGCCATCTGAGGTCTTAAAAGTTGGCAAGCGGCCATCTAAGATGCATCAATTGGTCCCAATCCACTTGGAGTAAAGGAGAATGAAGAACACCAAAGACACAAGGAAAATATTAGCCCAAGACACAAAAGGGCTACATAAAACATAGATTCCATCAGCCTGAGACCAGAAGAACTAGATGGTACCCAGCTACAACCAATGATCGCCCTGACTAGGAACAAAACAGGGAGTCTCTGAAGGAGCAGGAGAAAAGTGTGGTGAAGAACTCAAATTCACATAGAAAGACCAGACTTAACGGTCTGACTGAGAATAGAGGAACCCCCAAAAGCCATGCCCTGGACTCTCTGTTAATCCAGAATGAAAAACTTTCCTGAAGTCCACTGTTCACATAAAGATTAGGCTGGACTCTAAAATGTAAAATAATACCTGTGAACAGTGCACTTCTTAGTTCAAGCAGAGACACAAGAAAAAATGGGCAGCTCCTGTCCAGAGGCAGGATGAGAAGGCAGGAAGGGACCAGATCTGGTTGGATGGACATGAGAAACCTAAGGTGGAAAGTGGGAATTTTCTATCAGGATATAAGGAATGCAACTACTGTCACACAATATGTGTATAAATTTTTGTATAAGAAATTAACTTAAGGTGGGGACAAGATGGCCAAGTAGTCAGACACTTCCAGTGAACCCTATTACAACAAAGACCAGAAAAAAGTGAAACGATTATATTTATGACAAGTGAGGAGCCCTGAACATCAAAGGCAAAGTTAGAAAACAGACTGAGTGGCAGCGAGAGGGAGAGATGGTTCAGAAGCGGAGAGGAGTTGGTGAATCTGAATGGCTGGGAAACATCAGGTACCATTCCCAGGAGCAACTACAGTGGGCAGGTGATAGGATTAGGCGACAGTTTCCTCAGGGAGGAACAGCCAGCCGCACAGCCTACTCACACTGCCGGAACCAGAGTAGAATGGAGCTCTCCACAAAAGCTAAATACCTGTGTATACTTTACTGCGCCCCCAGCCCCTAAGCCAGCTTCAATAGCTATTGATTTCCCTGGGCCTGAGATAGGTCCTGGTGCACATCCTGAGCCATTCTCCCAGCACCAAAGGAGGAATAAATTCACAATTGGGGGAAAAGATAATCTGCCAGCTCCACTGAACTGGGGAGCTCAGGACAGAAGCGGCTCCTGTCCAGGCATAAACAGTCCTTGGACTTTGAATACCATTCCCCCCTGCGTGTACATGTGTGGGCCTATTTCATGAGAATAGGCCAGTGTTGGCAGACTGCAACTGTTTCAGCTGTGTGGTGGAGAGGTGGGTGTTTGATATTTGACACCGCTTTGCCTGTTTAAAAGGGTCCTCACCTCCCCACAGCAGGGCCCTAAGGATTGGTGGCTCCAGTCAGGTCACCCAGCCACCTGCAAGAGTGGTCCAAGGATAACTGTTACCTCCCAGTCCTTAAAACCAAAAGTATTGGGTGCCGTGGTCCATCTGGAGAACCCACCCACCTGCACACTCTAGGGAACAGAGATGCACTTTACTCACAGACACTTGGGGGATGGTTGTCATTCCCCTGCCTTGTTCAAGAGTGTGACCATCTACTGCAACCAGATATAGGTACCTACACCAATCACCCCAGCCCCTCTAAGACTGCAGGACAGAGGCTCTACCACACACTTGATGACCAGCTACCTGGACACCTGAGCTGAATCCATACAAGGAAAGTGAATGGAGTCCGAGGCTGATATAAATGATAACAGTTCTAGTCATCTGGTCGCAGGATGTTAGAGCTTCAAAGGTGAAAATAATCAAGCTAGCTCACTCAAACAGCCTACTTGGACATATCAAAACAAAACAAAGCAAGAAGGTAGGATACAGTAAGCAAATATAAAATAAACTAATACAATAACTTATAGATGGCTCGAAGACAAGAGTCAATATCAAATCACATAAAAAAGCAGACCATGATCGCTTCAACAAGCTCTCAAAACAAAGAATCAGGAGATCTTCTGGATGAAGGTGCCTTCCCTGAATTAACAGATGCAGAATACAAAAGATTAATATACAGAACTCTACAAGACATCAGGAACGAGATCAGGAAGGCGATCAGGCAATACGCAGAACAAGCCAAGGAAAGCAAAGATAAAGCAGTTGAAGAAATGAAAAAGGTTATTCAAGAACATAATGGGAAATTTAATAAGCTGCAAGAATCTATAGAGAGACAGCTATCAGACATCCAAAAGATTAACAAGAAAATTATACAACTAGACAACTCAACAGAAAGGAAGAGGAGCAGAATTGAGGAAGTGGAAAGCAGAATTGGTGAGATTGAACCTAAAGCACTTGGCAGCAATATACTTGAGGAAAAATCGACAAAAGAATTTTAAAAAATGAAGAAACTCTAAGAATTATGTGGAGCTCTATCAAGAGAAATAACCTACAAGTGATTGGAGTACCAGAACACAGAGGGATAACAGAAAATATGAGAGGATTGTTGAAGATTTGTTGGCAGAAAACTTCCCTGATATCCTGAAAGATGAGAAGATATCTATCCAAGATGCTCATCAAATGCCACATAAGTTAGACCTTAAAAAGAAAGTCACCAAGACATATTATAATCAAGCCTACCAAATCCAAAGATAAAGAGAGAATTTTAAGAGCAGCTAGGGATAAACGAAAAGTCATCTACAAAGGAGAGCCAATAAGAATAAGCTCAGACTACTTGGCAGAAACCATGCAGGCAAGAAGGCAATGGGATGACTTATAAAAAACATTGAAGGAAAAAAATTGCCAACCCAGAGCCATATATCCAGCAAAACTGTCCCTCAAAGATGAAGGTGAAACTAGGACATTCCCAGATAAACAGAAGTTTAGGGAATTCGTAAACACCAAAGCAAAACTACAAGAAATACTAAAGGGAGTTCTCTGGTTAGAAAATCAGTAATATCAGATATCAACCCAAGACTAGAATACTGGACAGAGGAATCAGATGTCAAGCCAGATACAGAAATCACAAAAATAAATCAAGATAAAAAGCGCTCAAAAGACTGAAACAGCAATGTCATTGTGCAAAAGAAGACAACATTAAAACATACAGAGGGACTTAAGAAATGTATACATAGCTCTTTCATATGGAGAAGAAGACAAGGCGATATAAAGAAATAAAACTTAGGTTTAAACTAAGAAATATAGTGGTAAGTAATGAGGTAACCACAAAGGAGACTAACAATCCTACTCATCAAAATAAAATACAGGAAAAAAAAAAAAGGGGACCCAGCAGAAACAAAACCAACAACAATGAATAAGAGGAAAAGACAATAAACAAAGATAAAATACTCAGCACAAAAAATTAAGTGGGAAAAAGAAACTGTCAACAATACACAAAAAAAGACATCAAAATGACAGTACTAAACTCACTCCTATCCATAATTACGCTGAATGTAAATGGACTAAATGCACCAATAAAGACACAGAGAGTGGCAGAATAGATTTAAAAAATATGATCCGTCTATATGCTGCCTACAAAAGACACACCTTAGACTTAGAGACATAAACAATCTAAAATACAAAGGATGGAAAAAATATATCAAGCAAACAACAATCGAAACAGCAGGAGTGGCAATATTAATTTGTGACAAAATAAACTTTAAAGTTAAATCCACCATAAAGGATAAGGAAGGACACTATGTAATGATTAAAAGGGACAATATACCGGGAGGATATAGGCATATTAAATATTTATGCACCCAATGACAGGGATTCAAGATATGCAAAACAAACTCTAACACCATTGAAAAGTGAGATAGACAGCTCCACAATTATACTAGGAGACTTTAACACACAACTTTCGATGTAGGACAGAATATCCAGAAAGAAGCTCAATAAAGACACAGAAGATCTAAATGCCACAATCAACCAACTTGACCTCATAGACATGTACAGAACACTCCACCCAACAGGAGGCAAGTAAGTATACTTTCTTTACTACTGCACATGGAACATTCTCTAGAATAGACCACATATTATGTCACAAAGAAAGCCTTAGCAAGATCCAAAACATTGAAATATTGCAAAGCGTCTTCTCTGACCATAAGGCCATAGAAGTACATGTCAATAACAGTAAAAGAAGGGAAAAGAAATCAAACACTTGGAAACTGAACAATACCCTGCTCAAAAACAACTGGGTTGTAGAAGACATCAAGGAAGGAATAAAGAAATTCATAGAATCCAGTGAGAATGAAAACACTTTCTATCAGAACCTTTGGGACACAGTGAAAGCAGTGCTGAGAGGTCAATTTATATCAATAAATGCACACATACAAAAAAAAAGGGCCAAAATCAAAGAATTATCCCTACGACTTGAACAAATAGAAAGAGAACAACAAAAGAAACCCTTAGGCACCAGAAGAAAACAAATAACAAAAATTAGAGCAGAATTAAATGAAATAGGTAACAGAAAAACAATTGCAAGAGTTAACAAGGCCAAGAGCTGGTTCTTTGAAAAAATTTACAAAATTGGTAAGCCATTGGCCAAACTGACAAAAGAAAAACAGAAGAGGAAGCATATAACCCAATTAAAGAATGGGATAGATGATATCACAACACACCCAGCTGAAATTAAAAGAATCAGATTACTACGAAAAATTGTACTCTAACAAATTTGCCTAGAAGAAATGGGTGATTTTCTAGAAACACACTACCTACCTAAACTAACAAAAACAGAGGTAGAACAACTAAATAAACCCATAACAAAAGAAGAGATTGAAAGGTATTTAAAAAACTCCCAACCAAAAAAAAAAAGCCCTGGCCCGGACAGCTTCACTGCAGTTCTACCAAACTTTCAGAGAAGAGTTAACACCACTACTACTAAAGGTATTTCAGAGCATAGAAAAGGATGGAATATTCCCAAACTCATTCTATGAAGCCACCATATCCCTAACACAAAAACCAAGTAAAGACACCACAAAAAAAAGAAAATTACAGACCTATATCCCTCATGAACTTAAATGCAAAAATCATCAACAAAATTCTAGCCAATAGAATTCAACAACATATCAAAAAAATAATCCACCATGACCAAGTGCAATTCATACCAGTTGTGCAGAGATGGTTCAACATTAGAAAAACAATTAATATAATCCATCATATAAATAAAACAAAAGAACCACATGATCTTAAAAATTGATGCAGAAAAGGCATTTCACAAAGTTCAACACCCATTCATGGTAAAAACTCTCAGCAAAATAGGAATAGAAGAAAAATTCCTCAGCATAATAAAGGGCATCTATACAAAGCCAACAGCCAACATCATCCTAAATGGAGAGAGTCTAAAAGCATTCGCCTTGAGACTGGGAACCAGGCAAGGATGCTCTTTATCACCACTCTTATTCAACATTGTGCTGGAGGTCCTAGCCAGAGCAATTAGGCTAGATAAAGAAATAAAGGGCATCCAGATTGGCACGGAAGAAGTTAAAGTATCTCTATTTGCAGATGACATGATCTTATACACAGAAAACCCTAAGGAATCCTCAAGAAAACTACTGAAACTAATAGAAGAGTTCAGCAGACTATCAGGATACAAGATAAACATACAAAAATCAGTTGGATTCCTCTACATCAACAAAAAGAACATTGAAGAGGAAATCACCAAATCAATACCATTTACAATAGCACTCAATAAGATAAAAATATTTAGGAAGAAATCTGACCAGAGTCATAAAAGACCTATACAAAGAAAACTACAAGACATTACTGCAAGAAACCAGAAGAAGCCTACATAAGTAGAACATACCTTGCTCATGGATAGGAAGACAACACTGTAAAAATGTCTATTCTACCAATAGCCATCTATAGATACAGTGCAATTCCAATCCAAATTCCAAGGACGTTTTTTAATGAGATGGAGAAACAAATCACCAACTTCATATGGAAGGGAAACTTGCCCTGGATAAGTAAAGCATTACTGAAAAAGAAGAACAAAGTGGGAGGCCTCACTCTACCTGATTTTAGAACCTATTATACCATCACAGAAGTCAAAACACCCTGGTACTGGTACAATGACGAATACATACACCAATGGAAGAGAATTGAGAATCCAGACATAAATCCAGCCACATATGAGCAGCTGATATTTGACAAAGGCCCAAAGTCAATTAAATGGGGAAAAGACAGCTATGCTGGCATAACTGGATATCCATCTGCAAAAAAACTAGACCCATACCTCACACCATGCACATAAATGAATTCAAAATGGATCAAAGACCTAAATATAAAACCTAAAATGATAAAGATCATGGAAGAAAAAATCATGGGACAATGCTAGGAGACCTAAAACATGGCATAAACCGTATACAAAGCATTACTAACAATGCAGAAGAGAAACTAGATAACTGGGAGCTCCTAGAAATCAAACACCTATGCTCATCCAAAGACTTCACCAAAAGAATAAAAAGATTGCCTACAGACTGGAAAAAAGTTTTTAGCTATAACATTTCTGATCAGTGTCTGATCCCTAAAATCTACATGACACTGCAAAAACTCAACTACAAAAAATGAATAACCGAATTAAAAAGTGGGCAAAAGATATGAACAGACACTTCACCAAAGAAGACATTCAGGTAGCTAACAGATACATGAGGAAATGCTCACAATCATTAGCCATTAGATAAATGCAAATCAAAACCACAGTGAGATTCCATCTCACTCCAACAAGGCTGGCATCAATCCAAAAAACAAAATAATAAATGTTGGAGAGGCTGCAGAGAGAGTGGAACACTTACACACTGTTGGTGGGAATGTAAAATGGAAATCAACTTGGCACTTCCTTATTTCTAGAACTACCTAAAAAAAAAAAAATACGATCCAGTAATCCCACTCCTTGGAATATATTCTAGAGAAATAAGAGCCTTTACAAAAACAGATATATGCACACTCATGTTCATTGCAGCACTGTTTATAATGGCAAAAAAATGGAAGCAACCAAGATGCCCATCAATGGATGAATGGATAAATAAATTATGGTATATTCACACGATAGAATACTATGCATCAATAAAGAACAATGATGAATCTGTGAAACTTCTCATAACATGGAGGAATCTGGAAGGCATTATGCTGAGTGAAATTAGTCAGTTGCAAAAGGACGAATATTGTATGAGACCACTATTATAAAAAAAAACACTCGAAAAATAGTTGAAACAGAGAAGAAAATATTCTTTGATGGTTACGAGAGCGGGGAAGGGGTTTTCACTTATTAGATAGTAGACAAGAACTATTTTATGTGAAGGGAAAGACAACACACAATACAGGAAAGGTCTGCACAACTGGACTAAACCAAAACCAAAGCAGTTTCCTGAATAAACTGAATGCTTCAAAGGCCAGAGTAGAAGGGGAGGGGTTTGGCGATCATGGTTTCCGGGGACATCTAAGTCAATTGGCATAATAAAATCTACTAAGAAAACATTCTGCATCCCACTTTGGAGAGTGACATCTGGAGTCTTAAACACTAGCAAGCAGCTGTCTAAGATGCATCAATTGGTCTCAACCCACCTGGATCAAAGGAGAATGAAGAATACCAAAGACACAAGGTAATTATGAGCCCAAGAGACAGAAAGGGCCACATAAACCAGAAACTACATCAGCCTGAGACCAGAAAAACTAGATGGTGCCCAGCTACAACCGATGACTGCCCTGACAGGTAGTACAACAGAGAACCCATGAGGGAGCATGAGAGCAGTGGGATTCAGATCTCAAATTCTCGTAAAAAGACCAGACTTAATGGTCTGATTAAGACTAGAAGGTACCCAGAGTTCATGGTCCGCAGGCCTTCTGTTAGCCAACTCTTCAGACAGGGATCGGACTGGGCTATGGGATAGAAAATGATACTGGTAAGGAGGGAGCTTCTTGGATCAAGTAATCACATGAGACTATGTGGGCAGCTCCTGTCTGGAGGGGAGATGAGAGGGTAGAGGGGGTCAGAAGGTGGCGAAATGGACACGAAAATAGAGAGTGGGGGGAAGGAGTGTGCTGTCTCATTAGGGGGAGAGCAACTAGTAGTATATAGCAAGGTGTATATAAATTTTTGTATGAGAGACTGACTTGATTTGTAAACTTTCACTTAAAGCACAATAAAAAAAATAAAAGAAATTAATTTGAGCTATAACTTCTACCTCAGGCACAATTAAAAAAAAAAATTCTTAAAAATGGCTTTACTAACTGGACCACCTGAGACCAGATGACGCCCTGAGACTATCACCTTGAGATGCGCTTTAAGCCTTGAAACAATGCTAACCCCTCAGATCACTTTTTAACAGAAAAGCAGAGCCACACACATGATATTACCCATTAGATTGCTGCTCTAAAAAATATATATATATATTTATGAGCCTGAAAGGTCAACATTTATTCCAAAGCAAAGATAAGAAGATAAGGGAGCAGGAATCTAGAGTACTGGAAATGGAACAGAACACACTAATGAGAATGTTGACACATTGTAAAAAATGTAACTAATGATATTGATCAATTTGTGTGGGAATTGTCAAAGGGGGAACCTAGCTTGCTATGCAAACTTTCACCAAAAACACAATAAAATATTATTTTAAAAAACATTCCTGAAGAAAGAACCTGCCCTTATCAGCAGGATAAAATGTGTGAGAAATGTTCATTCATTCATGCATTCATTCACTCATTGTGATGTTTAAGATTGTGTGCCAACTGGGCTGGGCCATGAGTCTCTGTGTTTTACCAGTGGTATAATGTGATCATTTCCCTTTGAAATTTGATACGTGATCACCCCCATGACAGGATTTGCTGAGCGGTACCAGTAGGGGCGGGGCTTGTGACAGCTCATTGCCCCCTCAGCCTTCATCTCTCCACCCTCTGCTGCCTACTTCTTCCTGCTCATCTTGCCAGGACTTTTGCTTGTTCTAGATCCTACAGTTAGCTCCTGTTCGTCTGACCTCTGGTTCTTGGGACTGAGCTAGTAGGTTTCCTGCCAATCTTAAGATTTGTCAGTCTTCACAGCCTGCTACAGCACTGCTCTCCAGACTGCTGATCTTGGGTTCGTCAGCCCCTGTGGCTATGTGAATCAGGAGAATCCTTTTTCCTGCCCCACAGACTCAGGACGTTACAGTCTCTAAAAACCTCATGAGCCATTTCCTTGATATAAATATAAATATATATAAATATATATATATATATATAATGTGTGTGTGTGTTTGCACCGTTTACTTGTTTTGCTTCTCTAGAGAACCCAGCCTAAGACACACGTCAGTTGTCTACTGAGAAGCCACAGACAGAACCTTTCCAACATCCAGCCCAATTTATGCCCATTTCTTGTGGTGGTGGTGAGGGTTAGGTGTGCATTCCATGCAAGGTGCTCAGCACAGAGCCTGGTTTATAACTCATCATTCTCATAAACACTCTGGAATAGTTTTCTTTTCTTCACCTATAAAAATCCCTACCCATGCTGAACAACTCAAGCCCCAAGCCACTAGGTGAGACAAAGCAAGGCAGCCATCCCAGCCTGAAATCCTAAAAAGAGACCTCCAGGATGTGACACATCCTAATATAGGTAGATCAAACTGAAACTTTCTCAACTCTGAGCTTTAACCCACTTGGACGGGAATTAAAAGTCAAGAATGTCAACAGTGAGAGGACCTTCTGACAAGACTCAAGTGGAAGCAGAGACCACAGAACGCAGCAACAAAGCAGAGTCTCCCCACATGTCAGGTATTTTGGCTTCTTGTCTCTGACATTGTACCAGGCCTTTGAATCAGTTCGTTCTAATTTGAACCCCTACTGATAATTTGCATTTCCATCCCAGGTATACTGAATCAGAATCTACAGTTTAACAAGATCCCCCAGTGATTTTTATGTATAATAAATCTTGAGAACCACTGATCTACTGGTGGTTCTCAGAATTGGTCCCTAACCAGCAGCATTAGCATCACCTGGGAACTTGTTAGAAATGCCAATTCTCAGCAGGGGTTCCAACGGGAAGAAACTAGTTCAAAGCCCTGCATTGTACATAGCACCCTTTTAGAGACTGAATTGTGGCCCCCAAAAATATGTGTTGACTTCCTGCAGATGTGATCCCATTTGGAAGCAGGGTTTTTCTTTTGTTCTTAAAGAGGCCATACCAGTGTACGTTGGAGCCTAATCACATCTGAATTATAAAAAGACCAGAATACACACAAAGACATGAAGGCAGATGGGGGAAGACAGAACCCATGTGAGGATCATCTACGATCAAAAGAGCCAAGGAACGCTCAAGGCTACCAATAAGGAAGGAACCAACACAGACAAGACCTTGATTTGGACTTTAAGCCTCCAGAACTGTGAGAAAATAAATTCTGGTTCTTTAAAGCACCCACTGTGGCTTTTGTGTTACAGCAACCCTAGCTAACTATGACACACCCTGTCTTGTTTTCCACTTCTTGCCTCTTCCTACTGAGCTTAGTGCAGAAACCTCCTCATCAGAGTAGACAAGGCCCACATTAGGCAGCAACACCTGTCCCGTCTGGCCCCAGCACAGATACCTGAAGACACTTACAGCTCATAGTTAGCATTCTCAAGGTATTAGTCTTAGGTGAGGACTAGTGAATGGGTATACAATATATTAGCTTACATTTTCAAAAATTAAATGATTATCTGGAAGGTTGACCAGGAAATGGATGACAATAGCGGCCTCAGAGGAGTGGAGCTTCTTGATTGAGGAACGGGAGGTATAGAAAACTGGGTTTGCACTGCAAGCAAGAGTTTGCACTACAAGCAACAAAAAACACCTCTGGCTGATGTAAGCAGAAAGAAAGTGTACTAGAAAAATACAGGACAGCTTAGATCTGTCCAGGAGGGCCAAAGAATCAGGCTTGAAGGATGACATAGCCAGAGGCAACACTGCACATCCATTTCACCTTGTGCAGTGAGAGACAGGCTCTATCTCACATTGTTGTTATTGTTGTTGTTTGCTGCTGTTGAGTCTCCCCTGAGCAAAATGCTGCCTGTTCCTGTACCAGACCCTTGCTCAGTTGCAGATTGGACCATTGTAATCCACAGGGCTTTCACTGGCTGATTTTTGGAAGATCGCCAGGCCTTTCTTCCTTGTCCATCTTAGTCTGGAAGCTCCACTGAAACCTGTTTAGCATTGTAGCAACACACAAGCCAACACTGCCAGAAGGGTGGTGGCTGTGCACGAGGTACATTGACTGGGAGTGGAACCGGGATCTCCTGCACTGAAGGAGAGAATTCTACCACTGAACCATCAATGCCTTCAAGAAGTGAGAATCCTCAAACACAGGAAGGAGGCTCAGAAAAACTGAGTAGCCGAATAGAAATACAAATGTCCACTACAGATACTCACTTTCCACTGAGGACCTTTTGTACATTACTACCATGGGCATGTAATACTTATTTAAAGCACATTTTTTACATCAAGGGATTTAATTCTATACATTTATAGGCTGTCCTTTCAACTATGCAAACTATACTGCAACTTGGAAACTTCTTATTGAGAAGAAAGCAAAAGCCAAAAACTGTATCTGTGTATAAATATATTCATCAATGTAAATAGATTCATCGATCGCTGTTGCTCCCACACTGGAGCAGAGCACAGACTCACTTCGTTTCTTCCCCTTTCCTCATAGCCCAGCCCCACCTTCCTGTCATTCACACTGAGAATTTCGTAATTCTAGCAATCTCCCATTCAAGAAAGTTTCTTGACACAAGATTTATCACTCCCCCAAATCATAATGCAAATTACATTTTAATGTCATTTAGTTAATGTCAGGTGTATTACTTTGAAATGTGAACAATAATAGCAGGATTGTCATAAAAAAATTTTAATTTTTTTTTCCATAACTCAAGGGCAGTGGAGGATGTTAAAGCCAGTACTAACCAAGATAATGCAGACAACAAAAATGGGGTTCCAGGAGCATTAAGACAACTAATACTGCACAAAAGAACAGGTTATTAAAAGCAAAGAAGTTTCCTAAATAAACTGAATGCTTCGAAGGCCAGCGTAGAAGGGGCAGGGGTTCAGGGACCATGGTTTCAGGGGACATCTAAGTCAATTGGCATAATACAATCTATTAAGAAAACATTCTGCACCCCACTTTGAAGAGTGGTTTCTGGGGACTTAAACGCTAGCAAGTGGCCATTTAAGATGCATCAATGAGTCTCTACCCACCTGATCAAAGGAGAATGAAGAACACCAAGAGCACAATGTAATTACAAGCCTAAGAGACAGAAAGGGCCACATGAACCAGAGACTACATCATCCTGAGACCAGAAGAACTACATGGTGCCCGGCTACAACCGATGACTGCCCCGACAGGGAACACAACGGAGAACCCCGAAGGAGCATGAGAGCAGTGGGATGCAGACCCCAAATTCTCAAAAAAAGACCATACTCAATGGTCTGACTGAGACTAGAAGGACTCCGGTGGTCATGGCCCCCAGATCTTCTGTTGGCCCAGGACAGGAACCATCCCAAAGCCAGCTCTTCAGACATGGATTGGACTGGATAATGGGTTGGAGAAGGATGCTGGTGAGGAGTGAGCTTCTTGGATCAGGTGGACACTTGAGACTATGTTGGTATCTCCTGCCTGGAGGGGAGATGAGAGGGTAGAGGGGGTTAGAAGCTGGCGAAATGGATACGAAAAGAGAGAGTAGAAGGAGGGAGCAGGCTGTCTAATTAGGGGGAGAGTAACTGGGAGTATGTAGCAAGGTGTATATAAGTTTTTGTGTGAGAGACTGACTTAATTTGTAAACTTTCACTTAAAGCACAATAAAAATTATTTAAAAAAAAATAAGAACAGGTTATTTTTGTTGCTTGTTGTTAGTTGCCATCAAGTTAGCTCTGAATCATGGTGAGACCATGTACAACAGAACTAAAGACTGCCCAGTCCTGTGCCATCTTCACATCGTTGGTATGCTTGAGGCCATTGTTGCAGCCACTGTGTATTTTGAGTGGCTTCCAACCCAGGGGGCTCATCTTCTAGCACTGTATAGGACAATATTCTGTTGGGATCCATAGGGTTTTCCTTGGCTAATTTTTGGATATAGATCACCAGGCCTTTCTTTCTAATCTTAGTCTGAAAGCTCCACTGAAACCTGTCTACTGTAAGTGACTCTGCTAGTATTTAAAATCCTGGTGGCATAGCTTCCAGCATTATAGGAACACACAAGCCAACATAGTAGGACAAACTGACAGAGGGGTAGTGGAAGGAATAGGTAGTTAGCCTATATTTCTCAGCTGACGTTTTGCACTGTGATACCACTGTTCATGCAAAGATATCAGAATTCCACAAGCCAAATGAACCTACCAACAAAATTTTAAGAGTTTCACATGTGCCCAGCACAGCAAGTTCAAGTTTCTATGCTACTGAATCTATGACATCAAATGGAAAAGGGATATTGTCTAGCACTGCAATGTTTCATTTTGAACTCCTTGAGAATAAAGTGTATGCTTTTTCCATTGCCTAATGCCTGACACAGTAGGTGCTTAAAAGATGTTCTAAGTGATGAATAACTGAAGAAAGGAAGATCCAGAGCACTTACATCGTACTCCATAATTGGTGGCCTTCCTCAATACTCAAACTGAAGGCAGGCTGTCAAAGTGTAAGCATGCTGAAGGGTGGCTAGGAAACTAGGAGTTTCACTCACCCCATAAGCAAGTGTTGAATATCCACCACCAAGCAGACACTGCCCTGGACACAAGGGTAGAAAGGAAAGGGGATGCTGTCCCTGCTTTTTGGTTGCTCACAGCCTCAGAGGAGACCAATGTAAACCCATATTGACAGCACAGGAAGAGGGGACAGTAAAGGAGGGGCAGAGGCAATGGGGCACAGAGGAGGGAGCAGCCCATGGGGCACCACTTATGATTCTGGTATCAAGACAGAAGCAGCCAGAATGTGGGGGAAAAGGAAGAGAGGGCAATGGGCTTCTCTAGAGCAGCCTGGAGGGGCCATCACTGGGAAGGAGCTGGACAGGAAAAGCCAGAATGAGGGCTTGAAGGAGTTACAGAAAGAGGAAATATGCATCACATTTGGGGGAGATAATTGAAGAGGAATGGCGTTACATTCATTGTCAAAAAGAATATTTCAAGATCTATCCTGAAGTACAACGCTGTCAGTGATAGGATAATATCCATACGCCTACAAGGAAAACCAGTTAATACGACTATTATTCAAATTTATGCACCAACCACTAATGCCAAAGATGAAGAAATTGAAGACTTTTATCAACTTCTGCAGTCTGATCAAATATGCAATCAGGATGCATTGATAATTACTGGGGATCGGAATGCTTAAAGTTGGAAACAAGAAGGATCGGTAGTTGGAAAACATGGCGTTGGTGATAGAAACGATGCCAGAGATCCCATGACAGAATTTTGCAAGATCAATGACTTATTAATTCCAAATACCATTTTTCAACAACATAATTGGCAACTATACATGTGGAACTCATCTGGTGGGATACACAGGAATCAAATCTACAACACCTGTGGAAAGAGATGATGGAAATGGTTAATATCATCAGTCAGAACAAGGCCAGGGGCTGACTGCGGAACACAAAACCAAACCAAACCCACCCAATTTGAGTCAATTCCAACTCACAGCAACCCTACATGATAGAGTAGAACTGCCCCACAGGGTTTCCAAGGCTGTAAAACGTTACCGAAGCAGACTGCCCAGCTTTCTCCTGAGGAGCGTGTGATGGGTTTGAACCACCTTCCCAATGGTTAACAGCTATGATGGTTAAGGTTGTGTGTCAACATTGTTGGGCCATGATTCTCAGTAGTTTGGTAGCTGTGATGTAGTTTGGCAGTCTTATAATGATGTGATCACTTCCATGATGAGATTTGACATTATGTGATCACCTCCATGATGGAATCTGTTATGGGTAGCCAATGAGTTGAAAGGCAGGCTCCTTGGGTATGTGGCCTGCATTGAACATAAGTAGACTCTCTGGCAAGGCTCGCAGGCTTTTATTTGCTCTGGATCCTGTAGCTGGCTCCTGTTCATCTGACCTCTGGTTCTTGGGACTTGAGTGAGCAGCTTACCTGCAGTCTTGCCTGCCAGTGTTGGGACTTGTCTGTCTTCACAGCCTGTGATCAAGAGCCCTGCTGTCTGACCTGCCAATCTTGGGTTCACCAGCCCATGCAGCTGTGTGAATCAGGAGAAGTCTCTAGCCTTACCTATGGATTTGGGATGTTCCAGCCTCTACAGTTGCATGAGCCATTTCCTTGATATAAATCTCTTCACGTAGATAGTTACACACTTTGCTGGTTTTGCTTCTGTAGAGAACCCAGCCTAAGACAGTAGCTGATCACTTTAACCACTGCGAATTTCTCAAATGCAAGTTTAAGTTGAAGCTGAAGAAAATTAAAATAAGTCCACAAGAGCCAAAGTATGACGTTAAGTATATCCCACTTGAATTGAGAGACCATCTCAAGAATATATTTGATGCATTGAACACTAATGGCCAAAGACTAGATGAGTTGAGGAATGACATCAAGCACACCATACATGAAAAAAGCAAAAGGTCATTAAAAAGCCAGGAAAGAAAGAAAAGACCAAAATGGATGTCAGAAGAGACTTGAAACTTGCTCTTGAACATAGAGTAGTTAAAGCAAATGGAAGAATTGATGAAGTAAAAGAGCTGAACATATTTTAACGGGCGGCTCAAGAAGACAAAGTAAAGTATTACAATGAAATGTACAAAGACCTAGAGTTAGAAAACCAAAAGGGAAGAACACACTCAGCATTTCTCAAGCTGAAAGAACTGAAGAAAAAATTCAAGCCCTGAGTTGCAACATTGAAGGATTCTACAGGCAAAATGGAGCCCTGGTGGAGCAGTGGTTAAAAGTGCAGCTGCTGATCAAGAGGTCAGCAGCTTGAATCCACCAGCTGCTCCTTTGAAACACTATGCGGCAGTTCTACCCTGTCCTGTAGGGTCACTATGAGTCGGAATCAACTTGATGGCAACAGGTTTGCTTTTGGTTTTATGGGCAAAATATTGAACAATGCAGGCAGCATCAGAAGAAGATGGAAGGAATACACAGAGTCACTGTACCAAAAAGAATTGGTCAACGTTCAACCATTTCAGGAGGTAGCATATGATCAAGAACCGACGGTATTGAAGGAAGAAGTTCAAGCTATACTGGAGGCGTCGGCAAAAAAAACACGTCTCCAGGAGCTGATGGAATACCAATTGAGATGTTTCAACAAATGGATGCAATGCTGGAAGTGCTCACTCATCTATGCCAAGAAATTAAGAAGACAGTTTCCTGTTCAACTGACTGGAAGAGATCCATATTTGTGCCCATTCCAAAGAAAGGTGATCCAACAGAACGCTGGAATTATCTAACAATATCATTAATATCACAGGCAAGCAAAATTTTGCTGAAGCTAATTCAAAAATGGTTGCAGCAGTACATCAACAGGGAACGGCCAGAAATCAAGCTATATTCAGAAGAGGATATGGAATGAGAGATATCATTGTTGATGGCAGATGGATCCTGGCTGAAAGCAGAGAATACCATAAAAATGTTTACCTGTGTTGTATTGATTATTGGAAACCCTGGTGGCATAGTGGTTAAGGGCTATGGCTGCTAACCAAGAGGTCGGCAGTTCAAATCCGCCAGGCACTCCTTGGAAACTCTATCGGGCAGTTCTACTCTGTCCTAAAGGATCGCTATGAGTCGGAATCGACTCGAAGGCAGTGGGTGGGTGGGTATTGATTATGCAAAGGCATTTGTGTGGATCATAACAAATTATGGATAATAACATTTTGAAGAATGTGAATTGCAGAACACTTATTTGTGCTCATGCAGAACCTACAGATAAACCAGGAGGAAGTTTTTTTGTTTTTTTTTTTTTAGCAGAACAAGAGGATACCGTATGGTTTAAAGTCAGGAAAGGTGTGCGTCAGGGTTATATCCTTTCACCATACTTATTCAATCTGTATACTGAGCAAATAATCTGAGAGACTGGACTATATGAAGAAGAACATGGCATAGGATTTGGAGGAAGACTAATCAACAACCTGCAATATGCAGATGACACAATCTTGCTTGCTGAAAGTGAAGAGGACTTGAAGCACTTACTGATGAAGATCAAAGACCACAGCCTTCAGTAGGGCTTACACCTAAATATAAAGAAAAAAAATCTTCACAACTGGACCAATAAGCAACATCATGATAAATGGAGAAAAGATTGAAATTGTGAAGGATTTCATTTTACTTGGATCCACAATCAATGCCCATAGAAGCAGCAGTCAAGAAATCAATGTATTGCATTAGGAAAATCTGCTGCAAAAGGCCTCATTAAAGTGTTGAAAAGCAAAGATGTCACTTTCAGGATTAAGGTGCACCTGACCCAAACCATGGTATTTTCAATGGCCTCATGTGCATGTGAAAGCTGGACAATGAATAAGGAAGACCGAATAAGAATTGATGTCTTTGAATTATGGTGTTGGTGAAGATTATTGAATAAACCATGGACTCCCAGAACAAACAAAACTATCCTGGAAGAAGTGCAACCAGAATGCTCCTTAGAAGCAAGGATGGTGTGATCATTAAGGTTGTGTCTCAGCTTGGCTGAGCCATGATTCTCAGTGGCTTGGCAGTTATGATGTAGTTTGGCAGTCATATAGTGATGTAATCACCTCCTTGACATAATGTGATAACCTCCATGATGGAATCTGCTGTGAATAGCCAATCAATGGAAGGGGAGTATCCTTGGGGGTATGGCCTGCATCCAATATAGGTGAACTTTCTGGCATGGCTCCTGTAGCTGGCTCCTGTTCATCTGACCTCCAGTTCCTGGGACTTGAGCTAGCAACTTGCCTGCCAATCTTGGAATTCATCAGCTTCCATGGTCTGGATGTTGGGTTTGACAGCCCCAGCAGCTATGTGAGTGGGGAGAAGCCTCCAGCATGACCCATGGATTTGTGACATTCTAGGGTTTTTTTTGGTTTTTAGCCTCTACAACCATGTGAGCTCTTTCCTTGATATAAATATCTATATATGTATATATAGACACTTTGGAAACCCTGGTGGCATAGTTGTTAAGCGCCACTACTGCTAACCAAAAGGTCAGCAGTTTGAATCCACCAGGCACTCCTTAGAAACCATATGGGGCAGTTCTACTCTGTTCTATAGGGTTGCTATGAGTCAGAAACCACTCCACAGCAACAGGTTTTTTTTTGTTTTAAGCCGCTTCACTGGTTTTGCTTCTCTAGAGAACCCAGCCTAAACCAGATGCCAAGACTTCATCTCACATACTTTAGGCACATTATAAGGAGGTACCAATCCCTGGAGAAGGACATCATGCTTGGTAGACAGCGAAAAAGAGAAAGACACTCAATGAGATGGATTGACACAGTGTCTGCAACAATAGGCTCAAGCATAACAACGATTGTGAGGATGCTGCAGGACCGGGCAGTGTTTCATCCTGTTTTACCTAGAGTTACTATGAGTCAGAACCAACTCATTGGCACCTAACACAACAACAGTGAAAGTTCTCCAGAGAAACAGAATCAGTAGGAGAAAAAAAATAGAGAGATGGAATCATAGTGGTGCAATTGTTAAGTGCTCATCTGCTAACTGAAAAGTTGGTGGTTCAAACCCACCCAGCAGCTCCAAGGGAGAAAGACCTTCTCCCATAAAGATTATAGCCTAGAAAACCCTCTGGGGCAGCTCTATTCTGTTACATGGGGTCACTATGAGTCACAATCAACTCAAGGACACCCAACAATAACAACATATATAGAGAGAGAGAGATGGAGAAGGAGCGATATCAATTTGAAGGAATTGGCTCATGCAGTTTTGTATGGGCTGGGCAAGTCTGAAATCTATAGAGCAGGCTGACAAACGAAACAGGAAGGATTTCTATGTTTCAGTTTTAAGGTAGAGTCCTTCTTCCAGAAACCTTAGTTTTTGTTCTTAAAAACTGATTGGATGAGATCCACTCACATATCGAGGGTAATCTCATTTACTTAAAGTCAACTAATTGTAAATGCTAATCATATCTACAATATCTGGGCTAATCTTTGACCAAACAACTGGACACCATAGCCTAGCCAATTTGACACACAAAATTAACCATCACAGAAGGGTAACAAAAGACAAATTTAATTTGTCTTGATAATTTTTCCCAGGAGGACCCTAAAATGAGGTGGAGTTTTTTGGTTTCTTGTTAAGGAAGCGAATATAAGCAGTGAGGGGAGGATGAGTTTTGGAGAGGCTTCTCCTGGAGCCAAGAGGAGCACCCTTTGTGAAGAAAAGAGTTGGACTCTCTGATGGTCAGGTTTACACGCCAATTTGGCTAAGCTATGTTGTTGTTGTTAGCTGCTGTCAAGTCAGCCCCAACTTATGGTGACCCCATGTACAATGGAAAGAAACACTGCCCAGTTCTGTGTTATTCCCATGATTGATCGTGGATCAGATCATTGTGATCCATAGGGTTCTCACTGGCTGATTTTCAGAAGTGATTTTCATAACTAGGCCTTTCTTCCTAATCCATATTAGTCTGGAAGCTCTGTTGAAACCTGTTCAGCATTACAGCAACACACAAACCTCCAGTGACAGATGGGTGGTTGCTGCACATGAGATGTATTGGCTGGGAATCTAACCCAGGTCTCCTGCACTAAGAATTCTACCACTGAACCATCACTGCCCCTGGTTAGGGTATAAACCAACCAAAACTAAACCCATTGCTGTCGAGTCAATTCCGATTCATAGAGACCCTATAGGACAGAATAGAACTGCCCCGTAGGGTTTCCCAGGAGTAGCTGGTGGATTCAAACTGCCAACTTTTTCGTTAACAGCCAAGCTTTTAACCACTGGGTCACCAGGGCTCCATTTAGACTATATTACCCCATTAAAAGCTAAACTAGCCATTGCTGTGAAGGAATTTTGTAAATGTGGTTAGCATTTACATAAGGTTAACTTTAAATAAAAGAGGTAATCCTTGAAAATCTGGGTGGGCCGCATCCAATCAGCTGAAGGGCCTCATCAAGAGAATTGAAGTTCCCCTGGGAAAAAGAAACTCTGCCTGTGGACTATAGCATCAGCTCCTGCTTGAGGGTTTCCATCCTGCCAGTCTTCCCTACAGATTCCAGATTTGCTCAGCCCCCACAATCACATGAGTTAATTCCTTGCTATCTATCTGTCTATCTATATTATATATGTATAATTCTACACATATATGGATACGTATGCACACACACACACAAATACTAGTTCTGTTTGGTAGAATGCTGATTGATACAGCCCCCATTTCTCTCTGCCATTGGGCCACTGCTGTTACTCTGAGGGGGATCCTGATGGACTGTCCTCCATCCCCACAGAGGGCAGGACCCGTCACTTCAGCCCAGACTAGAGTTTGAAGAGGTCGAGGTTGTGGGTAAGGAGCTTGGGGTTTAATTTGGTCCAAGCTCTAGATTTTTTTTTAAAAAAAAACAGATTTTTAAAACATGAAAATGAAAGATTTCCATTCCCCTCATTGAACTCAGTTTCCTCATCTGAAAAGTGAGTGGGGAGGAGTAGGTATCTGAAATCCAATCTAGTCCTCATAGTCTATGACTCCTTGACTTTGGATCCATTCCTGGGACAGAGATATCTGGTAACAGACCAACTGTCAATAGCTTAAATTGTCCACGAAGAGGATTTACTCAACAGAAGGCCACAAAATGTCCTCTGGATCTTTTGGTGCTCAGCCAATAGCCTGGGGCTGTGTGCCATAACTAAAATGACTCAGTTCAGTATAACAAACACTGACTGAATGCCAGTCTCAATGAGCGGTGTTGGTAATACACACCTAATTCTCCAAGGTTATGGGGAGTAAGAGGGGAGAGAGAAGGGACTGGTCAATTCTAAATACAACACTAGCCAAAAAGCCAAAATCTCTTCCTCCTATATATGTGGCCTGAGTCTCAAACAACAAGCCAAACTAATCAAGGGAGCCTCTTCGCTCCTTAGCTCAGGACTTCCCCAGCCTCTCCTAGAGGTGCTAACAAGCCAAAATGAAGCACGAGAAGGAAGATAAGTATAGAAGTCCATGAACTGTCCCTGCAGAGGAGAACCTGTGACTTCTCCCTATCAGAAATTCCTCAACTCAAAGGGGGATGCAGGAGGGAGATACTCTCCTTTCATCTCTGGAAAGACTATGGTGACAGGAAACAGAACTATGAAAACTTCCCAGTTTGTGTCATCACAGCTGCTTCCTTCGCTGGGGCCATAATCAGTTGAACCAAAAAGAACAGGTTTGAAAGCATTTAGATAATATCCTCCAATATGCCTAGAAAAGTGGGGAGAAGGAAGGAATCTCAAATCTGAGCTCTTTCTTTGGATGAAAATATGATGAAACAGGGGGATAAGGAAGACTGAAAAATGCTAAAAAGGAAAGCAAGATCTGGGACCTGTTTGATTTTTATAATTAATGTCCTGTCAGAGATGAACATCTTTAAAAGCCTTTCCATTATCACAAATCTTTAAGCCATTAACAGTGTTAAAATGAAAAGGCAGAGACTAAATACTCTATCTCAACGCCTTAAAAAATCAAAGTTCCACAAATCCACCTGAAACATTTCCGGCATACCTACTGGGAACCCAAGCTCTGCCAGACATCTCAGGAAGGTGACCTTTCCTCAGGAGGGCCCAGAGCCCTCATTTTTCAAGTGACAAAAGATCTAAGCTCAATTCTAGAAGCATGGTCCTATCAGGATAGCTTAGCATAAAGATTTTTTTTTTTCTTAAATGTTCCTTTTGAAATTCTCCTTTTTATTTATATCCTTCCCCAGCAGAAAAAGCCAGCTGTTTTTAGCCTTCCTGGGCCCTCTTTCCTTCTTTCTCAGGGAAAGTCTGCAGTCTCTTCCAAGCACTGGCTCTGCATTACCCCTAGGTCCCCCTGCCCCACAGCCAGGGCCAAGATGTGCAGTCAGATCCTCAGAGCCCTCGGCAACCTTGGCCAAACCACAGCCTGCCCACCATCGTCAGTCTCTGTCGGTATGTAACCCAAGCCAGGAAGCTTCTTCTGCCTAAAACGGGGTTAGGCGGCAGCAGGTAGGTGTTGGAATGCTCTCTGGACAATTTTCTTAAAGAATCAGAAACAGGGCCTGGGATTTGTGGAAATGTGAAGCTGGTGTCTGGGCCTGAAAGAAACCAAATTGAAGGAACATACACCACAAACAGCACGTTCTGAAGGGAAGAGCACTGAACTAGGAGTCTCTGGAGTCTAGCTCCGTCTATGCTGCATAACCTTGGACAAGTCACATAAGTTTTCTGGACTTTTATTTTTTTCACTGGCAGAAAGAAAGCATCAAATCAAACTCTAAGGTTATTTCTCGCTCTAAAAGTTTTGTAGTTTCGTGAGTTTTTGTTACCGGTGGTGGAATAATTTGGAAAAGGATAGGGGCAATGGTTGTATTTGATGAACATATAAATGTCACTGAATTATACATGTAAAAATTGTTGAATTGGCAAACATTGTGTTATATTTTGTCACAATAAAAAAAATTTAATTAAAAATTTTTGTAGTTTAAGTTGCTTCAATTCATTCAGGTTAAGAGTCATAAAAAAAACTTTAGCCCATATAAGATCATGACTATCATTAACAATAAGCTATTAAAGTGTTATAGATTAAAAAGATGATTTTCTGAATTAGTTTTTATGGTGGATGTGTCATTTGGGGGGGGCTGCCCATCCTGTGTTTGAGGAGTCTCCCCACCTAAGGCAGCAGAACACATTTCTCTCCATACAAGCTGAACATGTCAGCTCCTCAGTCTCCCAGCATTCCTTGTGGTGGTGTAACCTCACCCTACTAATGCCAGTAAATTTCCATTAGTCTTTAAACTAGCCCAAGTCCAGAAGGGCCAGTTGTGACCACTTATCGACTTCAACAGTGGATGCAGCAACAGGTGGAATGAAGCAGAAGGAAAATCAGCACCCAGATCCTATCCCAAAGAGAGAGGTCCAACAAGAACCACATCACCTCCTGTTTCCTGGCCACCTTCTAGAATTTTCCCTCCCCAATTCACCTGCATGGCCACCATCTTGCTGCCCAAATCACATATAAGCCCTGCTTCCCCATAGCTTGGGAAGTCAGATCTGAGGAACTTCCTTCCAGCTCCTTGCTCCATGCATTGTAATAAAGTTACTTTCTCTTTCTTAAAGACTTGAGCAAGTCTGAGCATGCCCGACAAGTACCCACCTTTTAGGATTGGGTAACAGTGGGGCCAGGGCACATCACTTTCCCAGCATTCCTTGTGGTTGATGAGAGGGCAAATGACCAGGCGCTGCCCATCAGACACACTCTCCCACACATGCAAAGAAGCAAGAAATGTGCAAATCCACTCAGGCAACACGTGGTGGCAGTGGCAGCTGCCATACCCAGCTTCCAGACGCAGCCACCACAGGAGTTTCATCAGCAGCCTCCAAGTCGGTCCTCAGAGGTGCCCTCTGCAGTGCAAGTAACAGAGTCTGTGCTTGACAGCAAGGGCAGTGCGTCTTCAAAGAACACATTTGTGGGGATCCGCTGAGCCTGGCTCTTCTGAAGATTCCATGAGGTACCCAATAGTTTCTCATAAGTTTCCTTTCTACTTAAATTAACCAATATATGTTTCTATTGCTCCCCTAGAATAGTTCCTGATACCCAGTAGCATCTCAGTATTTGTCAATGTTGAATAAACCCTGAATTGATGTAAGTGATGCTACCAAAATCATACAACTTTCTAAAACAATTCAATTAGTAAACATACATTTTGTGAATATCAAAATGACAATTATTAATGTTTAATAAACACAGACCATGTGCCAGGTCTGTGCTGAACTCACTACTTGCTACCTCAATCCAGCAGCACCCTGTGGAAGGCCCTCCAAGTATCCGACTTTCCCAGATGGGGAAACCCAGGTTTGGAGACTTGCCCAAGGTATAGAGCTAGCAGATGGCAAAGCTAGGATTCGAGCCCTGTGGGTCTGACTATAATATATGTGAATGGGCGCTCTGGAACAATCCCCAAAAGGAGACTTTTAAAAATTATACTAGTAAGGGAAAAAATGCAAAGGTTCTGATTCTGAATTAGTTAAAGAAGATCTGAAGTCTGCCTTAATATCCATTTGTCTGAGAAAAGCTGTGCTCCTCTTTTCCTGAAGAAAGGGAAATGAACTAGGAACCTTTACTTTTCTGGTAATGATCCAAAGGAAATTAATATAAATAGCTAAATAATTCAGGGCACAAATTATTCAGGCAACAGCAAGGCTGGGACTTAATTTATCTGGGAAATTGTGTTATGTCATCTTGACTTATAAAACCAAATTCATTTTTAAATGTGTTAGCCATTACAAATTCTAAGACACTTGGTAAAGTTTCTACTTGGCAAATGAGAAAAGTTGGGGAAATAAACATGTTCAGTGAAAAGAGCTAAAATATCTTGTTCAAAAAAAAAATTATGATAACTGTGAAAACTAAGTATCAGGACAAACGTCCACTCTCAAGTTTGGCATAGATGTCACCCTCAGATTCAAATCATCACTACTGAAAAAATGTCCGGAAGTGCTCATGGGGTAGGAGGTAGAAGCAAATTTTCAGTTATTCTAAAGCACCAGGTCATACCAATCTCAGTAGGAATCCGTTCTTATAGGGTTTACTGCTGAAAGCAGCTACTTCCCCGCATGTTTATTCAGAATCATGTCAAGAAGTTATGTTGACCAATTTCCATAGTGTATTGTAATAAGGACTTTTATTGTTATTCCCAATTTAAATGGAATAGTTAATACATTTTTACAATTCGCAATTACATATTTGTTGTTGTCGTTGATAGGTGCCGTCAAGTTGCTTCCAACTCATAGCGACCCTATGTATAAGAGAACGAAACACTGCCAGGTCCTGGTGCCATCCTCACAATCATTGTTATGCTTAAGCCCATTGTTGCAGCTGCTGTGTCAATCCCTCTGGTTGAGGGTGTTCCTCTTTTTTCGATAACCTTCCACTTTACCAAGCATGATGTCCTTCTCCAGGGACTGAGCCCTCCTGATAACATGTCCAAAGTATGTAAGATGTAGACTCGCCATCCTTGCTTCTAAGGAGCATTCTGTTCATACTTCCTCTAAGACAGATTTGTTCTTTCGTTTACATATAAAACATGCCAAATTCTCCATTTTGGGAAATAACAAAAAGATGAAGTTTACTACCTCTACACAAAACTTGTTATTAATCCATCGGAGCTCTCTCCTGGCCTGTCTTGGATGG
This sequence comes from Loxodonta africana, assembly GCF_030014295.1. NCBI lineage: Eukaryota > Metazoa > Chordata > Mammalia > Proboscidea > Elephantidae > Loxodonta > Loxodonta africana. The sequence continues at coordinate 68,517,119 of NC_087358.1, forward strand.
CATACGTCAACTCTCCGGGCCTGAGCTTTCTCACTAAGTGCAGGGGCCACCTGCCTTACACTGGACAACCTTCAGTGGCTGTCAGTGCAGGCGGGAGCTGCTCCTGAATCCCTGCCAGTTTCCACATTTTTGTTGCCACAGAACCTTCCAGCTTGGTTGCCATTCAGCTCTTAGTCACTTCCCTTCTTTTCTCCCCAACTCCTGAGTTTGGAGGCTGAGGAAGCTGAGGCTCACTGAGGTGAAGGCTTAGAGTGCAAGGCTCAAATGAGGATTGGGGAAATGATTTGGTCAGATCTACTTCAGCTAAACATATGTCTACCCCACAACACAGCAATCCTATAGCAAGGTACATAAAAACCAAACCCTTTGCCATCAAGTCAATTCCGACTCATGGCAACCCCATGTGTTATAGGATAGAACTGCTCCATAGGGGTTTCTTGGCTGTAATCTTCACTAGAGCAGATTGCAAGGCCTTTCTTCCATGGAGCCCCTGGGTGGGTTCAAACCATCAGCCTTTAGGTTGGAAGCCAATCTCAAACCACTTTTTCTACCCAGAGACCCACAAGGTACATACCCAAGAAAAATGAGTGTATATCTCTTCCAGAAGACATGTGCTCATGATAGGCAAAAACTGGAAACAATTCAAATAGACACCAACAGTACAGTGGATAAATAAATTGTGGCAACTTCATATATTATTACACAGCAATACCAAAAAAAAAAAAAACCCAATGCTGTCGAGTCGATTCCGACTCATAGTGACCCTATAGACCAGAGTAGAACTGCCCCATAGAGTTTCCAAGTAGCGCCTGGTGGATTTGAACTGCCAACCCTTTGATTAGCAGCTGTAGCACTTAACCACTACGCCACCAGGGTTTCCTACACAGCAATAAGAAGAACAAATCACTCTTAGGTTCAACAATAAGGATAGACATCATATTGAGTGAAAGAAGCCAGACGTCAAAAGTCCATACTGTATCATTCCACTTATATGAAGTTCAAGAACTAGGATCACAAATCTGTGGTGAAAGAAGTCAGAACAGGGGCTACCTCTGGGGGAGAGGTGGGTATTGACTGGAAGGGGACATTAAGGAATCTTCTGAGAGGCTAGAAATGTTCTAGATCTTTGTCCTGATGGTAATTTCATACATACATGTAGGTTTAAAAATTCATAAAATTTGTGTATTTTTGTATGTATCTTATACTTCAAGGAGTCCCTGGGTAGCACAAATGTTTAAGCACTGGACTACTAACCAAAAGATTGGCAGTTCAGAGGCACCTCAAAAGTAAGGCTTGGCAACTTGCTTCTGAAAGGTCACAGCCTTGGAAACCCTGTGGAGCACAGTTCTAATCTGCACACATGGGGTCACCATGAGTCAAAATTGACTTGATGTCAACTAACAACAATATTACACCTCAATAAAAAAAAAAAAAAATTAAGGAAGGGCTGGTGGGGCTCAGGACTTTAGTCTTAAAGCAGTGAGAAGTAAGGGAGATTCCAATTAGAGGTGCTCAAGTCAGCGCCCCAGGCCCAGTGCCCAGCACTCAAGATAATTACGGGGGGAATAATAATAGCAATCATTTGTTAAATACTTTCTGTGCACCAGGCACTTGCCAAAGCATTTTACAAACACGACCTCACTGAATACTTACAACAGCTTTATAAGGTGGGTACCGAAACCAAACGAAACCCACTGCCATTGAGTCGATTCCGACTCATAGTGACCCTATAGGACAGAGTAGAACTTCCCCATAGAGTTTCCAAGGAGCACCTGGCAGATTGAACGGCCAACCCTTTGGTTAGCAGCCGTAGCACTTAACCACTACACCACCAGGGCTTCCAAGGAAGGTACAGATAATAAGGTAGGTACCAAACCAAAAAAACCAAACCCAGTGCCGTCGAGTCAATTCCGACTCATAGCAATCCTATAGGACAGAGCAGAACTGCCCCATAGAGTTTCCAAGGAGCGCCTGGTGGATTTGAACTGCCGACCCTTTGGTTAACCACTACACCACCAGGGTTTCCCAAGGTAGGTACAGATAACTGTTATTATCTCCATTTTGCAGAATAATTAAATACCTTGCCCAAGGGCATACAGCCAGTGAGGGACAAGGTCAGGATTTCAAAGCAGACCTGTCCAGGATGGAGGGATAGAATGGCATCAAGAGGAGGAAAAATGGCTTTTCAAGCTCCTCTGCCCTGAGCCTTTATTTCTCCTGGTGAGAGATTAATCAAAACTTCAGAAACTCCTCACCTTCACTATGCAGCTATGCAATTAACAAACTAAAGCGAAGAACATGTCAAAGGAATAGATCAATCCAGGTATAGAGTGGCTTCTGCTTTTGTCAACCAGCGATTTTCCTCCCTTTTCTTATGGTACAGATCCCACCCCCTGGCGACAGGGATGAACAGTGGCCCAGCAGCAGCCAGTCAGCATCTCTTCCTTGGGAACATGAACACTGGAACATGTGCTGGTACAGAGATGTGGAAGGGGCTGGAACAATCTCATTACACAAGGGTCAAAATCTCCTGTGGCTGAGACCTTGGAGACAGCTGGTGTCTGATTTTCCCTTTTGTGTTACTTTTTCCCCTTTATGAGCTGATTGTCAATAAATCCTGTGTTATCAATTGTTAGAGCTCTTGGTTTCTGTGATGGTGAATTTTATGTGTCAACTTGGCTAGGCTATGGTGCCCACTTGTTTGGTCAAACACTAGTCTAGATGTTGCTGTGCAGGTATTTTGTAGATGCGCTTAACATTGACAACCAGCTGACTTTAGGTAAAAAAGATTACCCTCAGTAATGTGGGTGGGCCCCATCCAATCAGTTGAAGGCCTTAGGAGCAAAAACTGGTTTCCTGAAGGAGAAGGAGTTCTACCTCAGGACTACTACATGGAAACCTTGCCTGAGTTTCCAACCTGCTGGTCTGCCCTACAAAATTCAAACTCAAGACTGCAACATCAACTGTTGCCTGAGTTTCTAACCAGCCAGCCCACCTGCAGATTTCAGACTTGCCAGCTCCCACAATCTCATGAGCCAGTTTCTTGAATAAATCTATTTATATATACATAGTTATTGTTGCTGTGTACCATCGAGTTGAATCCGACCCACAGTCACCCTATAGGACAGCGCAGAACAGCCCTAAAGGGTTTCCTAGGCTGTAATCTTTAAATGAGCAGATCACCAGGTCTTTCTTCTGGCAGAGTCACTGGCAGTTTTGAATCGCCAACCTTTCAGTTAGCATCTGAGCAACTAACCACTGTGCCATCAGATATATATACATATCCAAAACACTAAATCTGTTGCTGTCAAGTTGATGCCTACTCATGGCAACCCCATGTGCTACAGAGTAGAACTGCTCCACAGGGTTTTCTTGGCTGTAATCATTACAGAAGCAGATTGACAGGCTTTTCTCCCGTGGCACCACTGGGTGGATTCAAATCACCAACTTTTAGGTTATTACAGTAGTTCAGTGCAAACCAGTCCCAAATCCTGGAGAAGGGCCTCCTGGCTGGGCTAGCTTGGGTCAAGTTCCCCAGACAAAATGTGGCAGGGACCAAGGTCATGCAGAAATATGGCAGCACTTATCACAACCATGTAGACGGAGTGGAGGAAGAGGAAACTAGTGGAAAACAGAGGGTGAACAACAATCCATGGGGATCTACCACGTGGCCTAATTAATTAACTAATCCTATTTTTTATGACAATGCAGAAAGCATCAGCTTTGAGTTACAGGGACATTTGAGTATTAGCTCTATCGCTTACAAGCTATGTGATCTTGGGCAAGTTATTTGACTTGGCTGAGCTTCTGTAGGGAAATAATACCTACCTCGTGATGTATTGAGAGCATCAGACAAGAAAGGATACGTTCAATATCCAGTACATTCTAATCTTATCTTGAACATCAAAAGAATGACAGAGGATTGAGTGTCCCTGGGGTGTAATGAACTGTTTTGTTGGCATTTCACTTAGGCATCTCATCTTCTAAAAATTTGTTTCCTTGAAAATACATGTAAGTTCCCTTAGTGCCTGTTGCAATAAGGTGAGAGGCCAAGAGTAACAGGCTGTGAGAACCATACTAACTCCTTCCTGTGAAGCAGATAAAGGCTAAGCTTTATCCTGAGGATGCTCAATTTTTTTGAATAATGAGCAGTAAGTGTAGACATTTATCAGCGATAAGCTACAAATAAAGTTCTGAAGAGGCCAAAAGATTTATCAGACCAGGGGGACCTTCTTGTTGCCAGAGAGGCAGGTGGGCCGCTGCTGGCTTCTCTCTTTTCAGAGAGCAAAGAGAACAATTTCTTATCTCGGGAAATCCTGGACTATCGCAAACACTCATCTCTCCAGGGCTGATTTAACACCTTGAATGAGCTGGCTTCTTGTTAGCCATATTAAGATCTTATTTTCAGAAAACAAAGACAACAGATATTGACTTTGAATACAGCATGTCAGGACTTTGAGGAAGTATCTTGTGAGGAGAAAAAGCCGATCTCTTCACATTTATCAGTGTGAGATAACTTGGTTTAGGATTCCCTGCAGAGTCAATAACCAACATCAGGATCTGTGATAACTAGTGCCCACTCTCTGCAGCTGAATGAAAAAAGCCAGGGAAATTGCTCCATCTACAGTGCTTGCTGGAAATTAGTGTGTGTGTGTGTGTGTCTGTAATATTCAGATAGAGTAGCATTTTGCTTACAAATATTTATAAGTAACAGCCTGCATTTATATTAAGAAACCGCACCTCTGGCAGACAAAGAACTTGTTTGCAACCTACTTGACAATTCTTCAAATCATTTTAAATTGACAAAGGCAGGATTTCCTCTTTAGCATTATGAAAAACACAGTATGCTCATATGAGAATCACAGAAATCCACCCAGCACAGGAAACCCCTAGACAAGGGCCAGTGATTCTCTAGCCGCTCTTCTAATTCTTTCACTAACTCATGGGGAGTCCTTACCACCATTTTCCTCGTTTCAGTTTCTACCCATTGGTACTTAACTATGCTTCTGAGGCAAAACAGAACAAGCCTACCTTCCGTCACAAAATTCCCTTTCAAAGATATGGCAATGGCCATCATATCTGCTCTTAGTCTTCATTACACCAAGCTAAACATTTGCAATACTCTTAATAAGATAAGATTTCCAGGCTCCCTAACATCTTGAAGGAGTCCCTGGGTGGTGCAAATGGTTAACACACTCAAATGCTAACCTAAGGGTTGGTGGTTCAAGTGTACCCAGAGGCTCCTCAAGAAGTTCTGGTGATCTACTTCCAAAAAATCAGCCATTGAAAAATCCTGTGGAGCACAGATCTACCCTGATACACATGGGGTCACCATGAATTGGAATCCACTCAAAGTTAACTGTTTTGTTTTTTAATATTTTGAACTCTTCCTCTAATTTGTTACAATCTGTCTTGAAACTCCATATTGAGAATTGAACTGAATGACCCGGCCCAAGATATGGAGGTCCTCTCTTGTCCTGTGATGTGGCCATTTGCTTCGAAGGTGGTGTTGACTTACTTTAGAAACTACAACACGCCGTTGGCTACTGCTTTAAAAACATCTGAAAAGGAATTGCTTTCTTCAAGATATGATAAGTCATTTACATTATTTCCCATTTTTCTTCAAAGCAACACTTATTTAAGGAGTTATATTACAGGCCTTCATTGACCTTAAACTGATCAATTGTAAAGGAGTTGATTGCTGATCCTGGTCAGGAAATAGTTCTTTTGTTGGCATCAGAAAGGTCACTAGAGGGCTTCTATAGAAGTAAATTAAAGAAAATGTTTTTCAAATTGGACATTTTCTTTGGGAAAGAGGGAGAATGAGAAATGATGTAGACAGAAATTTCCTACACTGGAAGAGAAATAATGAGCCATGAAAAGATGTAAAGTCACATAAAACTACATTTGTTGTGTTAATTAGGTGACATACTGTGCCAAAGACAGAACAAAATAAAAGGAAAGAAGAAGCCACATAGCATTTCTGATGCTAGCTTCACCCTCTATTTATAAGAGGGACAGCCTCTCACCCAGAGGATTTGCTTCAACGAAAGATACTTAGAGACATTGGTTTGGTCGTTAACTTTTGGACAATGTGGCGGACATAATGTCACAAAAGATTTATAGCGAGAAGCTTGTTCCTGGAAACCGGTCTTCAGTTTTCTTAAAAATTCAAAACACACTTGTTCTTTTTTTCCATTTCTCCTTAAATGTATCTGTCTTAGGCTGGGCCATCTAGAAAAGCAAAACCGGTGAAGCACTTATAGAGAGAGAGAGAGAAAGAGAGATCAAGGAAATGGCTCACAAGGTTTTAGAGGCTGGAAAGTCCCAAATTCGTGGGTCAGGTTGGAGGCTTCTCCCGACTCACATAACTGCAAGGGCTGGCAAACCCAAGATCCAGACCCCAGAGGCTGATGCATTCCAAGATCAGCAGGTAAACTGCTAGCTCAGATCCCAAGAACCAAAGGTCATATGAACAGGAGTCAGCTGCAGGATTCAGAGTGAGGAAAAGCCCACGAGCCTTGCCAGAAAGTCTACCTATATTGGTTGCAGGCCGCACACCCAAGGACACTCCCTTTCAGCTGATAGGCTATTCACAGCAGATCCCATCACGAAGGCGACCACATTATATCAGATCTCATCATGGAGGTGATTACATCATTATATGGCTGCCAAACTACATCATAACTGCCAAGCCACTGAGAATCATGGCTCAGCCAAGTTGACATACAACCTTGACCATCACATCATCTCAGCTACAACTGGTGAAACTATAGGACAATGGTTATTCTTCAAAGAAGAGTAATTTAAAAGGCAGGAATGTGTGGCATGAAAATTAGAATAACTCTTGCTTGGTTTTCATCAGATATTATGTACTATTCGATATGGGAATGTTCCATGAGAGAACCACGAGGTGTTTGTTTTCACCACACCCACGTCACTCAGAAATAGTTCCTGTGTCATAAAAAGTAGCTCCAGGCTAGTGTAACTTCCTGTGAATCCCCTCAAGTTATTATCTGGGGAAATACCTTTGCCCTTTCCCCACTACACATGCAAAACCACTTTTGTGCACTCTTCGGAGAACTTGAAGTTTGAGAAAAACATTTGTGCTCTATGTGATTTCAAGAAGCATAATGACACTAGTGACTCAGGCTCTCCTTAAACAAAGCCAAGTTCTATTTGAATTTTTAACAATAGAAGTTCACTTCTATGCCAACTCTTCTTGCAAGCTGTTTTTCATTAATAAGCCTTTTTGTAAGTGTGTCTAATAATAAAGCCATGACACTTTTTTAAAAAAAAAAAAGTGTAATGAATAGAATACACTGTTTGACAGAGATTAGGCACGAAGTATATGTTCCATATCCACTCTGGGGATTCTTAGGTCAACTTCATGGTCACCATCTTCTCCTTCTTTTAATTTTTCCTCCCAAATATCTCCATTCTGTCACTTTCCCTTTGCTCACAGTCACCTTTCATCTCCTCTGGGACTGATCCTTCTGGCTGTATACCTGTACCACAGTCCATTGCAGGAAATTATCTCTCCCCTTGTGGACCCTGTAATGCCAAACAAGGATGTTCCTGGTTATATCTCTGATGCCATGGATTTCAATCCCTGCTGTATAGCAGAATCACTGGAACAGCTTTCCTTTTTTTTTTTTTTTTAATTATAATACTTCAAAGCATACTTTGTAAAATTAATAAAGTCTTAGTAATTCGAAAACTCTCCAGTTCAGTCTGCCAATACATCTTTGCCGAGAAACACAGTAAATGGAATTCTTAGAGAATGATTTGCTCTGTGGGCCAGGGACAGAAGGATTACTGAGGATTTTAGTGATAGAGGGGTGTTGAAGTCTCCAACTTGTAACAGTGGACTTGTCTATTTCTCCCTGTAGTTCTATCAGTTTTGCCTCATGTATTTTGAAACTCTATTGTTAGGCACATACACATACAGGATTATGTCTTCTTGGGAAACTGTCCCCTTTATCATTATGTAATACCTCTGTTTTATCCCTGACAATGGGATGACACATATAAAACCTTGAGAAAAAAAAAATTGCCAGCCAAGAATAATATATCTTGTTCACATGTGATGGCGAAATTAGGACATTTCCAGATAAACAGAAATTAAGGGACTATGTAAAAACCAAAACAAAACTACAAGAATTATTAAAGGGAGGAGGCGGGGCCAAGCGATCCCTCTTACAACAAAGGCCCAAAAAATGAAGTGAAACAATTATATTTATGACAAGTTAGGAGCCCCGAATATCAAAGGCAAAGTTAGAAAACAGACTGAGCAGTCGGGGGGAGAGAGGTGATTCAAAAGCAGAGAGGAGTTGCCAGACATGAATTGCCAGGATCCCTCAGGCACCATTCCCAGGAGCAGCTGTGACGTGCTGGTGGTAGCATTTGGCCACAGTTTCCTCAGGGAGAACCAGCCAGCAACACAGCCTACTCACGCCTCCAGAACCAGAGAAGAACAGCACTCTCAGCAAAAGCTAAGAATTTGCATACGTGTTACTGCACCCCACGTCCCCTAGCCGGCTTCAGGCTGTTGATTTCCCTGGGCCAGAGAGAAACGCTTTGAGCATGCTGAGCCATTCTCCTGGCCTTGGAGAAGGAATGAATTCACATCAGGGGTAAGATAATTTGCCAGCTCCACTAACTGGGGGAGCTCAGGACAGATGCCCCTCCTGCTGGGCATAAAAAGTCCTTGGAATTTGAATACATTTCCCCCCTGCATGGACCTGTGTGGGCCTGTTTCAGGAGACTAAGCCCTGCTAGTAAACTGCAACTGTTTCAGCTATGCAGTGCAAGGTGGGTGTCTGATATTTGACACCGCTTTACCTGTTAAACAGGGTCCTCACCCACCCACATCAGGAGCCTAAGAACTGGTGGCTCAATTCAGGTCACCCAGCCACCCACGACAGGGGTCCAAGGGGAACTGGTACCTCCCAGCCCTTACAACCAAGAGCATTGGGTGCCCATGGTCCGTCTGCAGAAGCCACCCACCTGTACACTTTAGGGAACAGGCACATGCTTTCCTCAGAGACACTTGGGATGGTTCTCAGTCCCCTGCCTTGTTCAGAGCACGACCCCCTGCTGCAATCAGATACTGGAACCAACACCAAACACATTTGCCCCTCTAAGACTGTACAACAGAGACTGAACCACACACTTGATGACCAGCTACCTAGACACCTGAGCTAAATCCACACACAAAAAAGTGAATGGGCTCATAAGCTTACACACCTGATAACAGCTCTAGCCATGTGGGGACAGGACGTCAGAGCTCCAAAGGTGAAAATAATGAAGCTAGCTCACTCAAGCAACCCACTGGGGCAAATCAAAACAACACAAAGCAAGAAAATAGGATACAGTAAGCAAACATAAAATAAACTAATACAATAACTTATAGATGGTGCAGAGACAACAGTCAATATCAAACCACATAAAGAAACAGACCATGATCTCTTCAACAAGCTCTCAAAACAGAGAATCAAATGATCTTCTGGACGAAGGCGCCTTCCTGGAATTACAGAATGCAGAATACAAAAGATTAATATACTGAACCCTTCAAGACATCAGGAAAGAGATCAGGCAATATACAGAACAAGCCAGGGAACACACAGAAAAAAACAGATAAAGAAATTAAAAAGGTTAATCAAGAACAAAATGAAAAATTTAATAAGCTGCAAGAATCCATAGAGAGACAGCAATCAGAAATGCAGAAGATTAACAATAAAATTACAGAATTAGACAACTTGATAGAAAGTCAGAGGAGTAGAATCAAGCAAGTGGAAGGCAGAATTGGTGACCTTGAAGATAAAGCACTTGGCACAAATATATCTGAAGAAAAATCTGATAAAAGAATTTTTAAAAAAGGAAGAAATCTTAAGAATCACGTAGGATTCTCTCAAGAGAAATAAACTACAAGTGATTGAGTACCAGAACAGGAAGGGATAACAGAAAATACAGAGAGAATTGTTGAGTTGTTAGCAGAAAACTTCCCTGATATCAGGAAAGGTGAGAATATATCTATCCAAGATGCTCATCGAACTCCACATAAGGTAGATCTTAAAAGAAAGTCACCAAGACATATTATAAACAAATTTGCCAAAACCAAAGATAAAGAGAATTTTAAGAGCAGCTAGGGATAAATGAAAAGTCATCTACAAAGGAGAGCCAATAAGAATAAGCTCGGACTTCTCACAGAAACCATGCAGGCAAGAAGGCATTGGGATGACTTATAAAAAACACTGAAGGAAAAAAATTCCCAGGCAAGAATCATATATCCAGCAAAACTGTCTCTCAAATATGAAGGTGAAATTAGAATATTTCCAGATAAACAGAAGTTTAAGGAACATGTAAAAATCAAACCAAAACTACAAGAAATACGAAAGGGAGTTCATTGGTTAGAAAATCAGTAATATCAGATATCAACCTAAGACTAGAACACTGGACAGAGTAAGCAGATGTTAACCCAGACAGAAAAATCACAAAAATAAATCAGGATAAAAGAACACTCAAAACAGGGAAACAGAGATGTTATTACATAAAAGAAGACAACATTAAAACAATAAAGAGGGATTAAGAAATGTAGTCATAAATCTTTCATACGGAGAGGAAGACAAGGTGATATAAAGAAATAAAAGTTAGGTTTAAACTTAGAAAAATAGTGGTAACGTTTAAGGTAACCACAAAGGAGATTAACTATCCTACACATCCAAATAAAACACAAGAAAAAAAATAGAGACTCAGTAGAAAAAAATCAACAACAACAAATAAGAGGAAAAGACAATATCTAAAGATAAACTCCTCAGCACAAAAAATTAAGTGGTAAAAAGAAACTGTCAACAACACACAAAAAAAGACATCAAAATGACAGTACTAAACTCGTACCTATCCATAATTATGGTGAATGCAAATGGACTAAACGCACTGATAAAGAGACAGAGTGGGCCAAAATGGATAAAAAAGAAGAAAAAAAAAAAAAAAACACAATCTGTCTAAATGCTGCCTACAAGAGACACACCTTAGAGACACAAACTAAAATTCAAAGGATGGAAAAAAATACATCAAGCAAACAACAATCACAAAAGATCAGTAGTGGCAATATTAATTTCTGACAAAATAGACTTTAAAGTTAATTCCAACACAAAGGATAAGGAAGGACACTATATAATGATTAAAGGGACAATATACCAGGAGGATGTAATCATATTAAATATTTATGCACCCAATGACAGGGCCGCAAGATACATGAAACAAACTCTAACAGCATTGAAAAGTGAGATAGACAGCTCCACCATAATAGTAGGAGACTTCAAAACACCACTTTCAGTGAAGGACAGAACATCCAGAAAGAAGCTCAATGAAGACACGGAAGATCTAAATGCCACAATCAACCAAACTGATCGTATACACATATACAAAACTACAAAACACTCCACCCAACAGCAACCAAGTATAGTTTCTTTTCTAGTACACATGGAACATTCTCTAGAATAGACCACATATTAGGTCATAAAGCAAGCCTTAGCAAGATCCAAAATATCAAAACATTACAAAGCATCTTTTCTGACCATAAGGCCACAGAAGTAGAAATCAATAACAGGAAAAGAAATCAAACACTTGGAAACTAAACAATACCCTGCTCAAAAAAGACTGGGTTACAGAAGACATTACGGTTGGAATAAAGAAATTCATGGAATCTAATGAGAATGAAAACACTTCCGATTGGAACCTTTCAGACATAGCGAAAGCAGTGCTCAGAGGTCAATTTATATCAATAAATGCACATATACGAAAAGAAGAAAGAGTCAAAATCAAAGAAGTATCACCAAAACTTGAACAAATAGAAAGAGAGCAACAAAAGAAACCCTCAGACTCTAGGAGAAAGGAAATAATAAAAATTAGAGCAGAACTAAAGGAAATAAAAAACAGAAAAACAATTGAAAGAGTTAACAAGGACAAAAGCTGGTTCTTTGAAAACATTAACAAAATTGATAAACCATTGGCCAAACTGACAAAAGAAAAACAGGAGAGGAAGCAAATAACCCAAATAAGAAATGAGATGGACGATATTACAACAGACCCAACTAAAATTAAAAGAATCATATCAGATTACTATGAAACATTGTACTCTAACAAATTTGAAAACCTAGAAGAAATGAATGAATTCCTAAGAAACACACTGCCTACCTAAACTAACACAGAGGTAGAACCACGAAATAGACCCATGACAAAAGAAGAGATTGAAAAGGTAATCAAAAAACTCCCAACAAAAAAAGGCCCTGTCCAGGACAGCTTCACTGCAGAGTTCTAACAAACTTTCAGAGAAGAGTTAACACTACTACTACTGAAGGTATTTCAGAACATAGAAAAGGACGGAATACTACCAAACTCATTCTATGAAGCCAGCATATCTCTAACACCAAAACCAGGTAAAGAGACCAACAAAGAAAATTACAGACTCGATGGCACTGGGTTTGGTTTTTTTTTCGGTTATCCCTCCTGAACTTAGATGCAAAAATCCTCAACAAAAGTCTAGCCAATAGAATTCAACAACATATCAAAAAAATAATTCACCATGACCAAGTGGGATTCATACCAGGTATGCAGGGACGGTTCAACATTAGAAAAACAATTAATGTAATCCATCATATAAATAAAACGAAAGATAAGAACCACATGATTTTATCAATAGATGCAGAAAAGGCATTTGACAAAGTTCAACACTCATTCATGATAAAAACTCTCAGCAAAATAGGAATAGAAGGAAAATTCCTCAACATAATAAAGGGCATTTATTTATACAAAGCCAACAGCCAACATTACCCTAAATGCGGAGAGGCTGAGAGCATTCCCTTTGAGACTGGGAACCAGACAAGGATGCCCTTTATCACCACTGTTATTCAACATTGTGCTGGAGGTCCTAGCCAGAGCAATTAGGCTAGTTAAAGAAATAAAGCGCTTCCAGATTGGTAAGGAAGAAGTAAAAGTATCTCTATTTGCAGATGACATGATCTTATACACAGAAAACCTTGAGGAATCCTCAAGAAAACTGTTGAAACTAACAGAAGAGTTCAGCAGAGTACCATGATACAAGATAAACACACAAAACTCAGTTGAATTCCTCTACACCAACAAAAAGAATATCGAAGAGGAAATCACCAAATCAATGCCGTTTACAATAGCCCCCAAGAAGATAAAATACTTAGGAATAAATCTTACCGGAGATATAAAACACCTATACATAGAAAACTACAAGACACTACTGCAGGAAACCAAAGAGACCTACATAAGTGGAAAAACATACCTTCCTCATGGATAGGAAGACTTACCATTGTCAGAATGTCTATTCTACCAAAAGCTACCTATAGATACAATGCAATTCCAGTCCAAATTCCAAAGACATTTTCTAACGAGATGAAGAAACAAATCACCAACTTCATATGGAAGGGAAAGAGGCCCTGGATAAGTAAAGCATTACTGAAAAAAGAAGAACAAAGTGGGAGACCTCACTCTACCTGATTTTAGAACCCATTATACCACCACAGTAGTCAAAAAAGCCTGGTATTGGTACAACAACAGATACATAGGCCAACAAAACAGAATTGAGAATCCAGACATAAATCCATCCACATATGGGCAGCTGACATTTGACAAAGGCCCCAAAACAGTTAAATGGGAAAAAGACAATCTTTTTAACAAATGGTGCTGGCATAACTAGATATCCATCTGCAAAAAAATGAAACAAGACCCATACATCACAGCATGCAAATAAATGAGCTCAAAATGGATCAAAGACCTAAATATAAAATCTAAAACAATAAAGATCATGGAAGAAAAACTAGGGAAACGCTAGGAGCCCTAATACATGGCATAAACTGTATATAAAACATTACTAACAATGTAGAAGAGAAACTGGATAACTGGGAGCTCCTAAAAATCAAACACTTATGCTCATCCAAAGACTTCACCAAAACAGTAAAACGATTACCTACAGACTAGAAAAAAGTTTTTAGTTATAACATTTCCAATCAGTATCTGATCTCTAAAATTTACATGATACTGCAAAAACTCAACCACAAAAAGACAAATAACCCAATTAAAAATGGGCAAGAGATATGAATAGACACTTCACTAAAGAAGACATTAAGGTAGCTAACATACATGAGGAAATGCTCACGATCACCAACCATTAAAGAAATGCAAATCAAAACTACAATGAGATTCCATCTCACTTCAACAAAAAAACTAGAAAACTCAAGGCTGGCATTAATCCAAAAAACACAAAATAATAAATGTTGGAGAGGCTGTGGAGTGGAATACTTATAAACTGCTGGTGGGAATGTAAAATGGTACAACCACTTTGGAAATCGATTTGGCGCTTCCTTAAAAAACTAGAAATAGAACTATCATACAATCCAGCAATCCCAGTCCTTGTAATATATCCTAGAGAAATAAGAGCCTTTACACGAACAGATATATGCACACCCATGTTCATTGCAGCACCGTTTACAATAGCTAAAAGTTGTAAGCAACCAAGGTGGCCATCAATGGATGAATGGATAAAGAAATTATGGTATACTCACGCAGTGGAATATTTTGCATCTATAAAGAACAATGATGAATCAGAGAAACATTTCATAACATGGAGGGATCTGGAAGGCATGATGCTGAGTGAAATTAGTCAGTACAAAAGGACAACTACTGTGTAAGACCACTATCATAAGAACTCCAGAAATAGTTTAAACAGAGGAGAGAATATTCTTTGATTGTTACAAGAGCGGGGAGGGAGGGAAAGGGTTTTCATTAATTAGGTAGTAGATAAGAACTATTTTAGGTGAAGGGAAAGGCAACAAGCAATACAGGAGAGGTCAGCACAACCGGACTAAACCAAAAGCAAAGAAGTCTCCTGAATAAGCTGAATGATTCGAAGACCAGCATAGCAGGTGCAGGGGTTTGGGGACCATGGTTTCAGGGGACATCCAAGTCAATTGGCATAATAAAATCTATTAAAAAACATTCTGCATCCCACTTTGGAGAGTGGCATCCGGGGTCTTAAACACTAGCAAGCGGCCAACCAAGATGCATCAATTGGTCTCAACCCACCTAGACCAAAGGAGTATGAAGAACACCAAAGACACAAGGTAACTATAAGCCCAAGAGGTAGAAAGGGCCACATAAAGCAGAGACTACATTAGCCTGAGACCAGAAGAACTAGATGGTGCCCCTCTACAACTGATGACTACCTGACAGGGAGTGCAAAGAGAACCCCTGAGGGAGCAGGAGAGCAGTGAGATGCAGATCCCAAATTCTTGTAAAAAGACCAGACTTTATGGTCTGACTGAGACTAGAAGTACCTGGAGGCCATGGTCCCCAGACCTTCTGTTAGCCCAAGACAGGAAACATTTCCAAAGCCAAACTCCTCAGCCAGGGATCAGATTGGACTGTGGGACAGAAAATGATACCAGGGAAAAATAAGCTTCTTGGTTCAAGTAGACACATGAGCCTTGCATGTCCTGTCTTAAGGGGAGATGAGAGGGTAGATGGGGTCAGAAGCTGGCCGAATGGACACAAAAAGAGAGAGTGGAGGGAAGGAGTGTGCTGTCTCATTAGGAGGGCTGCAATTAGGAGTATATAGCAAGGTGTTTATAAATTTTTGTATGACAGTCCAACTTTATTTGTAAACTTTCACTTAAAGCACAATAAAAATTTTTTAAAAAATTATTAAAGGGGGTCCTTCGGTCTGAGAACAAACAACATCAGACCACAGCCTGAATCTAGGACACAAGATTGTACCAGCCGGATACCAACCTAGGAAATGAATTCTCAAGGACTATCCAAAACCAAAAGTATTGCAACAGGGAACCAGAAACATTAATGGGTAAATGACAATGTCAGAATAATAAAAGAGGGAATAAGCGGCACAGACATAGAGCTTTCTAGTGGAGAGGAAGCCAAGGCGATACCAAGTAATAATAGACTGCTTCAAACCTAGGAAGATAAGGGTAAATTTCAAGAGAACCACAAAGAAATTTAACAAACCTACTCATCAAAATAAAGAAGTAAAACATAAAAAGTCTCAATAAAAACAAAAGAAATGAAAAAGAAATCAACAAACAAAAGGAATTCAGCCAAGACAGTAAGAGGAACAAAGAAAATGTTAGCTCCACAAAAAAAAAAAAAAGCACTACAAAATGACAGCAATAAACTCACACCTACCAATAATTACACTGAATGTAAATGGCCTAAATGCACCCATAAAGAGACAGAGAGTGACAGAATAGATTAAAAAAAAAAGGATCCATCAATATGCTGTCTACAAGAGACACACCTTAGAAACAAAGATGTAAATTTATTAAAAATCAAAGGATGGAAAAAAATATATCAAGCGAATAACTACCAAAAAAGAGCAGAAGGGGCAATACTAATCTCAGATAAAATAGATTTTAAAACAAAATCCACCATAAGAGACAAAGTAAACCCACTGCTGTCAATTCTGACTCATAGCGACCTTGTAGGACACAGTAGAACTGCTCCATAGAGTTTCCAAGGAGCGCCTGGCAGATTTGAACTGCCAACCTCTTGGTTAGAAGCCATAGCACTTAACCACTATGTGACTGGGGTTTCCAAAACACAAAGAAGGCCACTGTGTAACAATTAAAGGGATGATCCATCATGAAGCCTTAACCATTATAAACATCTATGCACCCAATGACGAGGCTCCAAAATACATAAAACAAATTCTTACAGCACTGAAAAGAGAAATTAACAGTTGCACAATAATAGTAGGAGACTTCAACACACTGTTCTTGGTAAAAGACTGAATGTCTAGAAAGAAATTCAACAAAGACACAGAAGATCTAAAGGGTACAATCAGCCAGCTTGACCTCATAGACATTTATAGAATGCTCCACCCAACAGCTGCAAAGTACACATTCTTTTCCAAGGCACATGGAACATTCTCCAGAATTGACCACATCTTAGGCCACAGAGCAACCCTCAACAAAATCCAAAACATTGAAATAATACAAAGTATCTTATCTTTTTTTTATCTCCTCTGACCACAATGCTGTCAAAGTAGAAATTAACAGCAGGAAGAGTAAGGAAAAAAAAAAAAATTACATGGAAACTGAATAACACCCTGCTTAAAAACCTCTGGTAATAGAAAAAATCAGAGATGAAATAAAAAAATTCCTAGAATCAAACAAGAATGAAAACACATCATACCAAAACCTTTGGGACATAGCAAAGGCAGTACCCAGAGGTCAATTTATAGCACTAGATGCACACATCAAAAAAGAAGGGACAAAATCAAAACATTAGCTATACAACTTGAACAAATAGAAAGAGAACAGCAAAAGAAGCCCACAGCCACCAGAAGAAAGGAAATAATAAAGATCAGAACAGAAATAAAAATGAAATTGAGAATAGAAAATAATAGGAAGAATCAACAAAACCAAAAGTTGGTTCTTTGAAAAGATCAACAAAATTGACAAACCAATGGCCAAACTGACAAAACAAAAACAGGAGAGGACACAAATAACCTAAACAAGAAATGAAATGGGGGACATTACAACAGATTCAACTGAAATAAAAAGGATCGTAACAGAGTATTATGAAACACTATACTCCAACAAATTTGAAAACCTAGAGGAAATGGACATAGTTATATCAACCTTTACAGATGTGAGTGTGGAAAGAATGTTTTTTCAATCACGCTGGGATACAAGATCAACCACTACTGAGATCCTCCTTTTAGTCCCTGGCCTTACTGGCTGCCAGGAAGCCCAGAGAAAACGCAGGAGCAAATGCAGTTACCTGCGTGTCTCATGAAGGCACTGCCTCTCCTTTACCCGGATCATGCTTTTCGTTTTCTAAGCTTCATAACATCACTGTGCACGCAGTACCACACACACTGCCGTGCATCAGCACCCAAAATGTGCTCAGGCCACACCCTGTCCCAGAACGCCCTCTGCCTTGCAGCACCTACCAGGCTGACACCCACTTCTCCTTCAAGATCTGGCTGCAAAAACTCTCCCTGGTTTCCCAGGCTGGTAAAGTGCTGCCCTCTCTCATCTCTCCTCCCCCAGGACTCCGAGCATACTCTTATCATTAAGGAAGCTGCATTCTAGCAAAAGCAGCTGCTTTTTTTCCTGGTTTCCCCTCCACACTCCTTAAGGGGCAGGCCATGCCGTAGTCTTCTTTGTATCCCCAGCTCCTTGTCAAGTGTCTGTTGCCGTTTGTTGCCATGGAGTCAATTCCATTCACGACAATCCCATGAGTGCTGAGTAGAACTGCTCCATTGAGTTTTCAAGGCTGTGACCTTTTGGAAGCAGATTGCCAGGCCTGTCTTCCAAGACGCACCACTGAGTAGGTTCATGATGGCAGTGGGTTTTTTGGCACCTTTAGTCAGCAAAGAACACATCTGAGTAGTAACTAAGTTATCGTGAATATGATTTGTGCTTAAAATAGGCTTTAATATTACTATAAACTGTCACCTTAGGCCAACACAGCTCAATGTACCATTGTTTCAATTTCTGGATAAGACAGTGGTAGTGTTAAGCACCCAATCATTATTTGCTTTTTTCTCACATGGAAATCTCAGTCACACAAAACCAGTGACTAGAACTGGAAGTCCAGAAATAAACCCACACATCTATGGTCAACTGATTTTTGACAGGGTGCTAAGTCTATTCGGTGGGAAAAGAAGAGTCTATTCAATAAATGGTGCTGGGAAAATTGGGTTTCCAAATGCAGAAAAATGAAACAGGGTCCATGCCTCACACCAGATACGAAAAAAAAATTCAAAACAGGTTAGGGATCTAAATGTGAAAACTAAAACCATAAAATTCTTAGAAGAACAGGCAGAGGCAATGCTGTCAGGCCTAGCTTTCAACAATGGATTATCTAATAACAAAAGCACAAATGGCAAAAGGCAAAATAAATAAACGGGACCTCATAAAAATTAAAAAATTCTGTTCATCAAAAGACTTACCCCCCCCCAAAAAAATGAAAAGAGAAGATACTGACTGGGAAAATATCTTCAGAAACCATATATCTAACAAGAGTCTAACAACAAAAATATATATAAAATTTTGATAACAGCAAAAAGATAAATAACCCAGTCATAAAATGGGCAAAGGACTTGAATAGACATTTCACCAAAGAGTACATTCAAATGGCCATCAGAGACATGAAAAGATGCTCAGCATCATTAGCCAGCAGAGAGATACCAATTCGCTCCACTAGAATGGCTAAGACAAAAACAAAAGCAGAAAATAACAAATGTTGGAGATGATATGGGGAAATTGGAACACTTGTCCATTGCTGGTGGGAATGCAAAATGGTACCGACATTGTGGAAAACAGTGTGGCAGTTCCTCAAAAAACGAAAAATGAAACTACCATAAAAAACCAAAAACCAAACCCAGTGCCGCTGAGTCAATTCCGACTCATAGTGACCCTATAGGACAGAGTAGAACTGCCCCATAGAGTTTCCAAGGAGCGCCTGGCAGATTTGAACTGCCGACCTCTTGGTTAGCAGCTGTAGCACTGGACCACTATGCCACCAGGGTTTCCGGAACTACCATATTACCCAGTAATTCCACTCCCAGGCTGTCTTAGGCTGAGTTCTCTAGAGATGCAAAACCAATGCAGCGTATAAATATATATAGAGAGATTTATACAAAGGAAATGGCTCACGTGGTTGTTGAGGCTAGAAAATCCTAAGTTTGAGAGTCAGGCTGGAGGCTTCTCCTGACTCACATAGCTGCTGGTGCTGGCGAATCCAAGATCGGGAGGTCAGATAGGAGGCCTCTGGCTCACACACTACGAAGGCCAACAAGTCCCAAAATCGGCAGGTAAGAAGGCAGGGAAACTGCTAGCAAGTCATTGTTTAGGAAGCACTGAGTTTTTGTTTATGGTGATGGAAAATTTGGCAACGAACACTGGTGATGATTGCACAACATTATTGATGTCATTGGTATTACTGAATTGTACCTGTGAAAAAGGCTGAATTGGCAAATTATGTATTATATATATTTTTACAACAATAAAAAGAAAAGGAAAAAAAAAGAGTAGGGTGCTACTAGGAACCACCGCCCGCACTGGTTCTCCTGACACATAGAAAGGGAACGTTTCTGAATTGTGTTTGGGATTCTTCCAGCATCTATGATTGAATGACAGATTATTCTAAAGTCTAACATGACTTCCACTTTAACACCAGCGAGGTGTAGGGGGTGTGCAGTATAGTGTAGAATGAAAAAGTGACACCTGAAGTGCCATGGCCTTGGCTAAGTCACTTTCTTTGCATCTCAGTGTCCTCATTTGTTTAATGGGGATAATAACACCTGCCACACAGGATTATTGTGAGCACCAATGACCATGCACATGAAGTATACTGCAAACTAGTACACTGAGCAAGTGTACATCTATATTTCAACCACTGGTGGAGGGATGGTTAATATGCCTGTACTTTGGTGATTCTGAGAACTCAAGAACAAATACACCCAACAAACAAAATTAAGGTATAATCGACTACATTGTTAAATTACACCCATGTACTCAATGTATCTACCTATATTTCTACACATACTTCTACATATCAAATGACAAAATTAGGAGGTTGTCATGGATTGCATTGTGTTCCCCCAAAATATGCATCAGCTTGGCTAGGATCTTCCATTTTGTGATCTGATGTAATTATCCTCCTATCCTCCATTTTGTGTATTGTAAATTCTGACCTCTATGTATTAATAGGAGCCCTGGTGGCACAGTGGTTAAGAGCTCAGCTGCTAACAAAAAGGTCAGCAGTTCGAATCTACCAGCCATTCCTTGGAAACCCTATGGGGCAGTTCTACTCTGTCCTATATGGTCGCTATGAGTTGGAACTGACTCAACTACATCTAACAACAACAACAACAACGTGTGTTAATGAGGTAGGTCAGGGTGGGGTGTATCCTGAGTCACTACCTTTCACCACCCTTACTCATGTGATACCCTTGCTTGAGTCACACCTTTTATCTTACAAGAGATAAAAAGAGAGAGAAGTGAGCAGAAAGGAGAGGGACCCGACTACCACGAAGAAAGAGGAGCCAGGAGCGGAGCATGTTGTTTGGACCTGGGATCACTGCACTGAGTACCTAGTCCCAGGAGAAGACTGACACCAGGACACATGGAGATCTCCAGGGAATGCTGGGCCCACAAACGTTGAAAGGAGATAAGGACCTTCCCCCAGAGCCAACAGAGAAAAGGCCTTCCACCACAGCCAGCATCCTGATTTCAGACTTCTAGCCTCTTAAACAGAAATTTAAAATAAATCTGTTTGCTAAGACTGGAGGAACCCCCGAAACTATGGCCCCCAGACACTCTGTTAACCCAGAACTGAAACCATTCCCAAAGCCCACTCTCAGGCAAAGATTAGACAGGACTATAAAACTCTTTAGCAAAGATTAGACAGGAGTGTCCTTCTCAATTCAACTGGATACACAAGACCAAATGGGCACCTCCTGTCCAGAGGCAGAATGAGAAGGCAGGAAGGGGCAGAACTGGCCAGATGGACACAGGGAACCCGGGGTGGAAAGGGGGGCTGTGCTGTCACATTGTGGGGATTACAACCAATGTCACAAAACAAAATGCTTATAAATTTTTGTATGAGAAATTAACTTTAACTGTACACTTTCACCTAAAGCATAATGAAAACAAAATTCTATTTACTAAAACCATCTACTTGTGGTATTTCTGTTATAGTAGCACTAGATAACTAAGGCAGAGGCTTAAAAGGAACAAGGCAACAGATGACTGGATAAACAAAATGTGGCACATACATAAAATGGATTATTAGCCATAAAGAGAAATGAAGTCCTGATACATGCTACAACATGAATAAACCTTGAAAACATTATGGTGAGTGGATTAAGTCCATCACAAAAGGGCAAATATCATATGACCTCACTAATATGAAATACCTAGAATGGGCAAATGTATAGAGATCAGACTTTTATTAGCATTAACAGGAGAGGGAGGGAGGTGGAAAGCGCGAGTCATTGTTTAGGAAGCATTGAACTTCTGTTTATGGTGATGGAATATTTGACAACGGATATCGGCATTGATTGTATGACACGATTGATGCAATTGTTCTCACTGAATTGTAACTCAAGGAAAATGTCGAATTGACAAATGTATCATCTATATTTTTACAACAGTAACAGGTATTTTTCAAATATCTGAAGGGCTGCCACGTGAAAGAGGGATTCGATATAACCAGAGTGATTCAAAGGTAAACCTAGGACTAGTTAGTAAAAGCTACAGGGAAATAGATTTGAGATCAATATAATAGAGATTATATTATATTATATATAATAGAGATTAGTATAGTATAGTTTGGTATGGTACGGTACAGTACGGTATGGTATGGTACAGTATGTATAGTAAGTATATTATACTATATTATACTATATTATACTATATTAAATTATATTAAATTTATATATAATAGAGATTGATAGAGCCCTGGTGGTTCACGTTGCAAACCAAAAGGTCAGCAGTTCAAATCCACCAGCCACTCCTTGGAAACCCTACATGGCAGTTCTACTGTGTCTTATAGGGTTGCTAAGATTTAGAATAGACTCAACAGCAATGGTTTTTTGGTTTTTCTTTTAATAATAGAGATTACTCTTATTGTTAGAGCTGTTTGAAAATAGAATGGCTCCCAGTGAGGGAATGAGCATCTGACATGGAAAACGTTTAAATTGAAAAGAATTACCGCCAGATTGGAGATGTTTAGATGTTGGGTCAAAGTTCCATGTGGGCGGGGATTTGCACCTGTTTCATTCACTGATACATCTCTGTGCCTATAACTGTGCCCGGCACATAGAAAGCTCTCAAATATTTTGTGAATAAAGGAATGAACACATTCTGTGACCACTCTGAATCTATGACTACAATTTCATGATAGCTATTCAATGATAATCTTCAGTTCTGCTGAGTCCGTGTCAGTTCAGCAGCTCAGTTGGGGTCTCAAAGGCCACAGTCATCATTTAAAAATTTTCTTTAGATCAAATTCGCAAACACACCAGGGTTACCCTGTATTCTCAAATAGATACCAGAAATCCCTGTCTCACTATTGCACTGGGAGCTGGGGTGGACTGCAGGTGCAATGGCCAAATCCACACACCTCAACTAACACACTCAGACGGGAGTTGAGGAGAGGGATGCAGGGTATTATCAGGTGCAATTCCAAGCAGACCTACGGGCAAGCCTGTTCTGCTCATCCTGCAACTCTAGTATTTAGCTGATATTAGCACAGTGCCTGATACAAACTAGATGCCCAAAAATCATTTACTAATTCAGTTGAACTGAAATTTATATCTGATGATCGTTAAACTATTTGCCTTGTCTTTTTTCATTAGTTTCACATTCATAGTTATACATTTATTTATATCCTTATTTTGATTTATTTGCCTAATATCTATCTTCCCCAATAGATTATAAGCACCATGAGGGACCATGGCTTTTATTTATCACTGTATACCCCAGCACCTTGTACAATTGTGTGGTACATAGGAAGTACTCAATCAACATTTGTTGAATGAGTACTGGGAGGAGATTCCTGAAATAAATATATGCGTGAAAGAATTCTAGAATCATTGAGTCTTTCAGTTAGAAGAGGTTTTAGCAATCCTTTGGTTATTATTTGTTTATTATCAGGTCCACCCATTTGTTGTTGTCAGCTGCTATTGAGTAGATTGGGCAATTTAAGAATCGAAGCAATTTAATCTACATAAAGTAACAGTAGATGTGTATCTTAGTCTAGCGCTGCTATAACAGAATACCACAAGTGGATGGCTTTAACAAAGACATATTTATTCTCTCACAGTCTAGGAGGCTAGAAGTACAAATTCAGGGTGCCAGCTCTAGGAGAAGGCTTTCTCTCTCTGTCAGCACTGGAAGAAGGCCCTCGTCATCAGTCTTCCCCTGTCGAGGAGCTTCTCAGCACAGGAACCCCAGGTCCAAAGGAGGCAGTATTCTCCTGGCTCTTGTTTCTTGGTGGTATGAGGTCCCCACGTCTCTCTGCTGACTTCTCTCTTTTATATCTCAAAAGAGACTGGCTTAAAACACAACCTAGTCTTGTAGATTGAGTCCTGTCTCATTAATGTAACTGCCTCTAATCCTACCTCATTAACATCATAGAAGCAGGATTTACAACACATGGGAAAATCACGTCAGATACCAAAATGGTGGATAGGCACACATTACTGGGAATCACAGCCTAGTCAAGCTGACACATATTTTGGGGGAGACACAATTCAAACCATGACAATGTGATAGAAATACCAGAGATATTTACCCAAATGGGTGTTCAAAAGAGTTGATGAGAGTCCCAGGAAAGACTCAGCTTCAAGTCTTTAAGGGAAATATTTTATTTACTAACCTACACTTCTGTCTTCACTCAGCAGATTTCACAGTCAATCCAGGTACTGCAGATTAACTAAATAAATCCTCTTCTTCAGGCACTATAACTGGGTTTCTCTTTTCACCAGCACCTCCAGTGGAGCACAAACTAGGTAGAGAAAAGAAATCAAGTCAAACTATGAGCATGAATTGTGACAGCTTTTTTTAAAGCCAGGCCTACTGAACAGGCTTAGTATTTGGTGGCTCCAAGGTTATCTCCCTGGACCTTTTCCACTCAAAGTCTTCTTCATCCTTCCACTCAAAGTTGCTCTCGGGTCTGATCCATTCCTAACCCCTGAGGCTCAAATGTCTGTTTAGGCAATTCTTAGGTTAGCAGTCTAGCACAAACCATTTGTGCCACCTAGAGACTTAATTCTACAGCTTTTTAAAAAAAGTGAAATTGTTCTTACAAGCCGAAAAATGGTCCACATCAGTGGGATCACCATTTTTAAGAAAGCCA
This sequence comes from Loxodonta africana, assembly GCF_030014295.1. Taxonomy (NCBI): domain Eukaryota; kingdom Metazoa; phylum Chordata; class Mammalia; order Proboscidea; family Elephantidae; genus Loxodonta; species Loxodonta africana. The sequence goes on from NC_087358.1 coordinate 68,542,040, forward strand.
TGGCCAATGTGATTAAAACTGCTCCTTTGGCTGCTGCCTCTTCAGTTTCTCTCCCAGAGTAAGAAAAAGCATTAAAGGACTGAAATCTTGCCCACTTCACAACTCATGCCACACCAGACACAAGGTAGCAAATCACCAGTCAAACCAATGTTTCCATTTCTTCCTTACCAACCCACAGTATCTTATACATATGGTGTCAAATATCATAGCTTACTTTGCCTCTAGCAGACTCTGAATCATCAAAAAAAGGAAGTTCAATTGTTCAGATATACAGTGATTACTTTGATAGCGAAACGACTAAAGGGGGAACAATGCTTCAACTGTGACACCATTTGTCATGGTTTCAACAGATGGATCGCATTCCTAACCCCTTCCAAGTAAAAGTTAAATAAAGAGTGTCTAAGTGCTTTTTTTTTTTTAAGTGCTAGTTTCACATTCACCTGAGAACATACAGGAATTCACTAAATGATAAAGATGACGTTTCAAAATCTGTGGGGAATGAATGAAACAGCAAATAAACGGTGTTTGATAAATCAGTTGGAGGTAGAAATTTGCATTCATACCTCAGACCTTACACCAAAATAAATTCCAGATGTAGTACAAGTTTAAACATATATATGTGTGTGTATGTATGGTTAAGCATACGCAATGGTTAAGTGCTCAGCTCCTATAATGGTTAAGGTTGTGTGTCAACTTGGTTGGGCCATGATTATCAGTGGATTGGAAGTTATGATGTAGTCTGGCAGTTAAATAATGATGTAATCTGACACTTATGTAATGATGTAATCAACTCCATGATAAGATCTGCTTTGAACAGCCAATCAGTTGAAGGGGAGTTTCCTTGGAGGTGTGGCCTGCCTCCAGTATATAAATGGATGTTCTAGTAAGGTTCTCACTCTGGATCCTGCATCTGACTTATCATCATCTGCCCTCTCATTCTTGGAACTTGAGCCACCAGCCTGCACTCTTACCTGCCAATCTTGGGAACTGTTGGCCTCCACGGCCTGTGAGCCAGCAGCCTATTGTCTGACATTCCGATCTTCAGTTTGTCAGCCCCTGCACCTATGTAAGAAAAATCCCCCAGCCTGACGCCTGACCCATGTACTTGGGACTTGCCAGCCTCTACAACCACCAACCACTTAAGCCATTTCCTTGAGATAAATGTCTCTGTGTGTGTGTACACACTTCACTGGAGTAGCTTCTCTAGAGAAACCAGCCTAAGACAGCTGCTAACCAAAAGGCTGGTTGTTCGAACCCACCCAGTCACTCTGTAGGATAAAGACCTGACAATCTGCTCCCATAAAGATTACAGCCGAGAAAACTCTATGTGGCAGTTTTGAGTTGGCATCAACTCAATGACACCCAACTATACATATACACGTATACGTTTGTGTGTATGTATATATACGAGAATATATGGGTGGACAGAATATTAGAGTGGGGATAGCCTTTCATAGTATGTCATGAGAACTAGAAACCACAAAAACTGATACATTTGATATTAAAAATGATAACTTGGGAAAACATATATAATACACAAATAGGGAAATGATTAATCTCAAATATATAAAAAGTTCTCATAAATCATTAAGAATGAACATTGAACAGGAAAAATAGTCAAAGAACATGAAAAGTGACACGCACACGCACGCATGCATGTGCACACACGCAATCTTCCACAAATGACCAGTAAACAGATGGAATTCTGATCAATGTCAAACAGTAAGGACATGTTTTTGCCCATCAGATTGGCAATGCAGTGTTGTCAAAGGTATGGGAAACTGTCATGCACTCTGGGTGGGAGACTGAACTGGTATAAACTTTCTGGAAGGCAGTTCAGCAACTGCCGTGAAAATGCTAAGCGTAGTTGTGCTTTTGCACAGCTATTCCACTGCAAACTTTTACCCTAAGGAGTAAATTACCCAAGTGCGGAAAGACTTATGCACCAGACTATTCATCTGTTGTTTATAATGTTAAAAATGTAGAAACCAAACATCAACAAATGCAAAACTAGGTTAAGTAAACGATGACGCGTACATTCTCTTGTGTGCACACCCACTAAAAATGATGTCGACCTAGCCTGGACACCACGGAGCGACATCTGCACCTCTGACTGTCGTCTGTAAGGAGATTACAGAACATTATGTACCATGTGTGTAAAACTGTATTACTCTATGTGTGCACGCATGCTCATAGGTAAAGAAGTCTGCAAGCATCTTTACCAAACCATTAGTAGTTATCTCTGAGTTCCGCCACTGCAAGTGATTTTTCCTGTCTTTGCGCTTTTCTCTATCATTTCATTTTGGAGTTTTTGTTTTGTTTTTACACCGTGTATCATTTTTACTAAAACAAAGGTTTCATTTCTTTAAATTATGCTAGTTTTATCTAACACATGTATCAAAAACGGAAGAAGAAGATGCTTTTCTCCTTTGGGGACTAAGCATAGGAATAGTCACCAACTATTTAAGGTTGGTCTCCAGTTCCCTTCTTATTACATCCCCCCCTCCCCATCACGCTGAACCTGTCACCCTGGATGCATTACTGCAGGATCTCAACTGGCGGTTGATCAACTCCTACCAAAAACATTAACAGACATTAGCGTGTTCAGTTAGTAACATACAAACCAGACCACAAGGCCCAGGTCACCTTTGGCCCTTTCAACACATCCCCCAACTTTCTATGTTAACATATTAGTGATGACTAGAATATGGGGCACAAAGCAGTCTTGTGGCATTTCGATTAATGGCAAGTGCTTAACAGATTTCGCATCGCTATATCGTGTTGCCTAAAAATGATTCCGTTTTGAGCTTTCTCTTTAGATATGTTTACATCCTATTTCCAATCTGTGTATTTACATCCTCACATCCAAAAAGGACTAAATAAGCCTTTAGAAACTTTCATAGCAACTTGAAAGAGTAATTTTATGCTGTTGAGTTTTATCAAGTAATAAAAGAATTGGGGCTTGTATTTTGTATGTTTTTAAACTTCATTTTTCTAGTAATTTTTTCAATTGTATTTTCCATCAGTATCAGTCCATGATGACAGATTGGAATTTTTTAACAATAATCCTTTACCTCAGGTAGTTTGAGAAGAGCTGGCTTATATACTTTTATACAGCAGTATAGACACAGGAGTGTACTAGTTTCCTATTCCTGCTGTAACAAAATCATCACCAGCTTAGCAACTTACAACAACACAAATTTATTATTGCACACTTCTACAGGTCAGGAGTCCAGCGGGCTCGACTGGTTTCTCTGCACAGAGTGTCACGAAACCAAAACCTCAGTGTCAGCTGGCTATGCTCACATCAGGACACTCCGGGAAGAATCCATTTCCAAACTCATTGCATTGGCAGAAGCCACTTTCTGGTGGCTGTAGGACTGAGGGCCCATCTCCTTGCTGGCTATCAGCAGAAGGCCACCCTAAGCTAACAGCCAGCAATGGTGCATTGACTCCTCCCCTCAGAATCTCTTGCCTCTGGCTGGAGAATGTTTTCTGCTTTTATAAGGGCTCAGGTGATTAGGTTGAGCCTGCGCAGGTAATGCAGAATATCTCCCTATTTTAAGATCCACGGCTTTAATTACATCTGCAAAGTCCCTTTGCCATGTGATACATGCCCAGGTTCCGGAGTAAGGCATGAACATCTGTGAAAGGGTCGTTACTCTGTCTACCACAAACAAACCAAAACCAAACCTGCTGCCGTCGAGTCGAACCGCCCCACAGAGTTTCCAAGGAGCACCTGGTGGATTCAAACTGCTGACCCTTTGGTTAGCAGCCGTAGCACTTAGCCACTACACCACCAGGGCTTTCCATCACAAACAGGGTAAGATGAAACCAGGAGTCCTCATATACTTGCTTCTTCATGTAGGGAACCTTAGGACTATAATGATGTAATGATAGACAGTGAAGCTGATGGGGAGGCAAAATCAAACTCCCACAGGCTGGATATTAGTGAGGTGGGCCCTTCCAGTCTCACTTTTCCAGAATGGATCGTTATGTAACAGCACAGTCTCCTGCTGACTGAGAATGTTCAGTGATGGAAGGCAAATGGGGACGGCATGCATGGCAGGGCTCCCCACGGCTAAATCAAACTACACACAAAACTGACAGAAATATAAAGACACTAGTGAAGAAACAAAATTTTGTCCATGGTCTTATCTCCTTGTGAGGCAAAGTCATGAATAACAAAATCAAAACCAAACCTGTTGCTGTCGAGTCAATTCCGCCTCACAGGGACCCTATAGGACAGAGAACTGTCCCATAGGGTTTCCAAGAAGAGGCTGGTGGATTTGAAATGCCGGCCTTTTGGTTAGCAGCTGAGCTCTTAACCACTGTGCCAACAGGGCTCCAAGTATAACAAAGGCTCTTAAATTTCTTCAGAGTGGAAAAGGCAGCTGACAGGAGCTAGCTGAAAAGGACGACGACGACTGCCATAGCTTCAATCCAAGAACATTCAGACGGTGGGCAAATCCTGGCAATCAAGGGCACGTGGATTTATTATCTCAAGTCTCTTCTGTACCATCACCGTCTCTCCCTCGTGTCCCAGTTTTCTCATCTTCAAGCTGGACACCAACTTATAAATCAACATTATTATTTTATTCCTTCAGTTCCACCTCTTTATTTTAAATCAAACTTTAGATTCCTTTTTTGTTGTTTTGCTTTTTGCTTTTGTTTGGTTTCTCTCTTCACATACGTAGATTTTAAAAATGTCATCTGCTACCAAGTGCCAGTACTGAGCAGGCTTAAGTGTCTTAGGCTCTGCAACTGTAAAGCTGATGCAATAGTCAAAGTTGTTTATATTCTGTGTAGAAACTGGAGTAGTCTACAGGGATGTACTCAATTTAGAGAATTCAAATGTTAAAGCAGGTAGGGGTATAGGGAAGGAACAAGCAGCCCTGCGTTAAAAATATTCAGGAGTGTGCGTGTTTGGAGGATGAGGTGGGAGGGTGTACAAACATCTATTCTCCATAATAACCTGACTTCTCTCATCATTTCACTGTCATCATCCTTGCCAAGATTAGTTACATTAGTTCAATTTCACTGGATACATTTTAGCCTTTACTTGACTTCTTAGCAGTGTGTGATGTTATTGATCATTTGATCAGTGCGATATTTTTCCTGGCCTCCCCTTGTCCTATATTCTTCTTTTTTTCCTGGTCCACCACTTGAGAAGTAGGGTTGGGACACCAGCCACCAAGGCACTCCTGCTCTCAGTGGTCCAAGCATCAGAGGACTTCTAAGCTCCTAGGCTCTGGTTACCACCTCAGTCCTACCAGTTACCACCCTCTGAGTTATCTTAGCAGCCACTGTTTGCTCTTTCAGCCTCCCATCATGAGTTGTGGTGATTTTAACATACATCCTCACATGCTTTGGTACCGCTTCCTTCAAGAGGTGGAGCCTAATTTCCCTCCCTCTGTGGGCTGGACATAGGGACTCATTTCCAATGAACAGAGTGTGGCAAATGTGACAGTGTGATACCTGGTTTCCTCCTTGCTGCCATGGATCTCTTGCTCTGGTGGAAGCCAGCTGCCATGTCACAAGGACACAGCCTATGGAGAGGACACATGGTGAGGAACTAAGGCCTTTTCCCAACACACATGTGAGTGAGCCATCCAGTCCCATCAAGCCAGAGCTGCCCAGCTAAACTGCTCCCAAATTCCTGACCATAGAAACTGAGATCAATGTTGTTTAACATTGGTACATGGTAGGGTAATTTGTTATGCAACAATAGATATCCAAAACATCAGTATTATCAACTGCTTAGTTATATTCTCTCTGAAATATCAAGCACTGTTTTTAATTCCTGACTTCAAAAAAAAAGTTGCTATCAGGTCAATTCCAACTCCTGGTGACTCCATGTGTGTCAGAGTAGGACTGTGCTCCTTAGGGTTTTCAATGGCCGTGACCTTTTGGAAGTAGATTGCTAGGCCTTTCTTCCAAGGTGTTTCTGGGTAGATCTGAGCTGCCAACCTTTCAGTTAGTAGCCAAGTGCTTAACCATTTGTGCTACCCAGGGACTCCTAATTTCTGACTAGACCCCAATTAATAATACAAACACCAGTCTTCCCTTAGCTAATCATTGCCTGTCATCCTTTGGAAAGAATTTAAAAAAAAAAAAAATTTTTTTAATTAAAAGCTAAAGGCTAGGACTTTTAATTATAACTTTATCAAAATTTTAAATGATTTATAGCTCTGATTTGGTCTTTTAATGTATGGACAGTGTCTTAGTTACCTAGTACTGCTATAACAGAAATACCACAGGTAGATAGCTTCAACAAAGAGAAATTTATTCTCTCACAGTCTAGTAGGCTACAAGTCCAAATTCAGGGCATCAGCTCTGGGGAAGGCTTTCTCTATCGGTCCTTGTCATCAGTCTTCCCCTGGACTAGGAGCTTCTCCACGCAGGAAACCCAAGTCCAAAGGACACGCTCTGCTTCCTGCACTGCTTTCTTGGTGGTATGAGGTCCCCTACTCTCTGCTTGCTTCCCTTTCATCTCTTGTAAGATAAAACGTGGTGCAGGCCACACCCCAGGGAAACTCCCTTTACACTGGATCAGGGGTGTCAGGGTAGGACGATACTCCCTAGGGTTTTCAATGGCCGTGACCTTTCGGGAAGCAGTCAGGGTCTTACAGTCCCACCCTAATCCTCTTTAACATAAAATTACAATCACAAATGGAGGACAACCACACAATACTGGGAATCATGGCCCAGTCAAATTGATATACACATTTTTGGGGGAACATAATTCAATCCCTGACAGACAGGGAAGATAGATAAGAGACAAGGTAAAATAAAACACGGAGCTATGAGATATATATATATTTAGCTGGTTTGAATATATGTTTTATATGTTCTTCTCAGACAGGAAAATGGTTAACTAAATAATTCTAGTAAGAGTGAAAAACAAGTTAAGGAAACTGAGGTACACTGAGATTAAGGAACTTGCCCAAACTCACACAGCTAGAAAATAATGAAGGCAAGATTCAAACCAGGTATTCTATCTCACAATCACTGTTATGCTGCCTCTCATAGTAAACACTGACCACGCTTACGAATAGCAAAATAGGTAGAAGTTTTTTAATTCACCAGTAAGACTACATAGTCCACTGCTTGGCCAATATTACCTTCCAAGTTATCACACAAAGGACAAGGTGTTTTATTTAGAGCATGTATTCCAGTGAAATAACTGTAGGTGGCTTTATAATATGTACTGGTCACGCCCAAGTACACAGTCAGTTCTTCAGAGCTGTTTACTACTATGATGAACACATCCACTTCTATTATGTACACTTCAAAGGACAAAATTAAAAAAAAAAAACCCACATTAATCCAAATCACATTTGGAGATTTTTATTAACTTAAATTGACATTCTTAATTTTGTCTGCCAAGTCCTTAGTAAATATGCCTTTATTTGATACAAACCTACAGGTGCTTCTTAATAATACCACATAATCATGAAGACTTGCAGTTATCAATGTTTTGTAGTGATTAAAACAATGTTGAAGTAATTAACAAGTTACTTCACTGAAATACTTAGAAGAATATTCTGGGGAGTGTTTGAAAACTTTATAAATAGTAATCGATGTAATTAGCTCGTATTTGGTGTTGAAGACAACCACTTCAAATATGAAACATTGTTTTAATACAGTACTAAAGAGGCTAGTTATTAGATATATTTCTAAGACTAAAGAATAAAGCTTTAACTTCGTATTTATTTTATTCATAGGACTTTTATCAATGAAGAACTTTGTATCCAACATTAATACACGGGCATATCGCAGGTGACATTCTGTGGGAGAAGCAGAAAAGAAGGCAACAAAAGAAACTATGTAATGACGTCATACACTCTTTACACAAACAGCTCATTCTGAACAGTGGAATTAAATGCAGACAAAATGTTTTTAAAAGTCTGTATGCCTAAATGGCAATTACAACCTCCACACGCTAGAAAGAAAAGGAACAATATTACAGAACACAGTATTTTCAATGCTTATAGCACATTTAACACCTTCAGCCATCCACTGGGTTGTCAGATCAGAGTGGCAACTGAAATTTCACATCCACCTGGGCTTGCTTGGCTAAGGTCACTATTTCAGAGAGCTTTACAACCTGAAAGGAAAAAAACAAAGCATCTTTATCTCTATTTTCACCAAAATGCAAAATTGGAACAATTGGGAAAATTAAGGCACATTCGCTCTTTTTTCATTTAAAGCATCTGGGCTATTCTGGCATTGTTGTAAATCCGTCAGGTTCTTACAAGCAAATGCCACTCTAAGGATAGTCAGATGTGACAGTCTTCATGGCCCATACTTCAATCCAATGCTTTATTTTATAAATGTGTATGTACACGATAGATACATATGCACACACATACGTACATTGTTGTTAACTGCCTTTGAGTGACTCATAGCAACCCGGCGTGTGCAGAGCAGAACTGCTCCACAGATAAAATGCTTTTAAAAGTTTTCAATGGCTGTGATCTTTCTGAGTACATCCCCAGGCCTGTCTTCCAAGCACCTATGGGTGGGTTTGATCAGCCAACCTTTTGGCTAGTAGTATAGAGCACTATTTTTTACTTTCTGTCAGTAAATTAACAACTGTCATCCTGTATTTTAATGCCCTCTCTATAACCTGGCTCAGAATATCCACCTGATACCATACAAAATACCATACGAACTAGACATATCTGAAACAAAACAATAAATTCAGCTTCTCTCCTCCCCCAACAGAGTAGTTAAGAGAAGGCTTTGGGGTTAAGCACCTTGGCTACAAATCCTATCCCTGATGCTTATAACATGTGATTCTGAGTAAGTTAACTTATCTAGCCTTGGTCTACTCATCTATAAAATGGGAATTATATTCCAAACTCATATTAAATGAGGTAATACTAAGTGTGGATTTTAACCGAGTCATGGAAAACATCGCCTTGAGGCAGGAGGACACAGCCATCCTCAGGCTGTTAAATTTGTTCAGTCACAGGAGGTGGTTCAAGATGGCAGCACAGTCAGATGCCTCACTGATCCCTCTTACAACAAAGACCCAAGAAAACTAGTGCCTAAGACACAGATGACAACTTCGGAATCCTTTTCAAAGGCAAGGCTGAACAATCAGACCAAGTACCAAATGGAAGGAGAGACTATACAAAAACAGCAGACAAGGAAAATTACGGATCGTTGGCACCCTGCCAGCCGAACCTGCACAGCATGGCCATATTGAGACAAAGCAAGTGACGCTCATAACTGAAGCCCCATCACCTGGCGCAGCCAAGCAGGAAAGACCTTGCACCCATGTCAGAAGACAGGCAAGGGTGCTCACTGCCCTGCGAAAGTTAAGTGCACTCATCCACAGCACCTCCCAAAACCCCCATGCTAGAGACCCATGGTCCTGCGGCGCCTCTTTATCCCCCACCCCAGCATGCAACTGCAGTCCAGCGGCACCCACTACCACCCTGCTCATTGAGCGAGGGACCCACAGAGTGGCAAGCTGGCCCCTTCACTCAGCCACTCATGCCAGGAGCCTGCAGACTGGTGACACCTGCCTCTCTGCCCGGCCACCAGTGCTAGGGGTCCATGGAATGGTGGCACCCACTTCACCTTCTCCACCTAGCCACCCATACCAGGGGCCCATTAACCAGTGGCATACCCTCTCCCACCCACTCAACCATGCCGGAAGCCTGCGATCTGGGGGTGCCTACTTCTCTGCCCAGTCACCCAAGCTGGGAGCCAGTGTACAGGCAGTGCCCCCTCTTCTGCCTACCAACTTGCACCAGGAGCCTATGGTCTAGTGAAGCCCACACCTAAGCCCAACCCCCCAGACTGCAACCCGTGCCACAGCAGTGCCTACTTCTCTCCCTGGCTGCTGGTACCCCAGGTACCAGCAACACCCCCTCTTCTACCCAACTAACTGCGCCAGGAGCCTAAGGACCAGCGACACCCAGGCCTATACCAAGCCATCCACATTGGGTGCACGGTGACTGGCAGCGCCCACTGCTCTGCCCAGCCACTGGCATCAGCAGTCCACAAAACAGAGGTGCCTGCTCCTACACTCAGCCACCTGTGCTAGGGGTCTGCAGACCAGCAGCGCCTCCTACTCCCTCCAGCTGCCTGTGCCAGGGGCCCAAGGGTCAGTGGCACACCCTCCCCCGTGTTGAGCAGACAGGGTCACACCCTGCTACCAGGCACTGGTGGACTGGCGACATCCCTCCTGCCTCGCCCCCTGCGCCTACTCAACCTGCAGCCAGGGGCTTGTGCCTGCTCCAACCACCCCTGCACAGCCCTGCTCACCTGGGACCATTGGTAACAGTTTCCATACCACCCACCTGGTGACCAACCACCCAGATGCCCTTCCCAACCACCTGGCACCAGCAGTGCACAAACACAGCATCCAAACCAGCTACCAGTGAGAACACTCCCTGTACTCTCATCCAGGTGACCAGCAAGATAAGACTCATCACCTCACCAATGCCAGCTACATCCTCAGCTGTCCCACAACACCAGCAAACAGAGATTCATGCTCAAATACCCAGCTGCTGCCCGACCACCCGAAACTAATGGTGTGATCACTGTGGCCAGACCAGCAGCCAGAGTAGCACACATGCACTGCTTACTTGATATACCAAAACAAAACAAAAAATCAGGATGCAGCAAACATACGATAAATAAGTAAATATATTAATACCTTAATGCCTCAGAGACAAAAGACAGTGTCAAATCACATAAAGAAGCAGGACAAGATGGCTCCAGCAAATGACCAAAATAAAGAACCAGAAAACCTTCCAGAGGAAAACATGGTAATGAAACTACCCCAAAAGGAATTCAAAAGTGTAAACATACAGGATTCTCCAAAAGATCAAGAAAGGAATCAAAGAAAACACAGACAAAACCAAGGAAAGCACAGATAAAATCAAAGAAAACACAAAGCAATAAAAGAATTCAGGAAAACAACGCAAGAATAAAACAAGGAGATAAAGACAATTAGAAACCATACAAAAACACCGACTATAAATCCAAAAGATTAACAACAAAATATCACAAACAGACAACTTAATAGAAGGAGGTAGGAGCAAAACTGAATCAATGGAATACAGAATCTGCAAAACAGAAGACAAATCCCTTGACACCAATTTGGTTTGAGGAAAAATCAGAAAAAAGATGAAGAAAAATGAAGAAAGCCCAAGAATTGTGTGGAACAATATCAAGAGGAAAAAATATATATATGATCAGAATTCCAGAACGGGAGGAGGCAAAAAAAAAAAAAAAAAAAAAAACAGAATTGTTGAAAATTTGCTGGCAGAAAATGTCCCTAGTACTATGAACTCAGTGTTGTCGAGTCAATTCTGACTCCTTGATGAGAAGAAATACATCTGAGACACTGAACGAACACCATACAGGAAAACAAACCCCAAAAGGAAGTCACCAAGACATAACTGGCCAAAACCAAAGACAAGAAAGAATTCTGAGAGCAGCTCAGGAAAAACAAAAAGTCACCTACAACAGGAACCAGTGAGACTAAGCTCTGATTACTTGGCAGAAACAATGCAGGCAAGAAGGCAATAGGATGACATATATAAAACCATGAAAGAAAAAAACTGTCAACCAAGAACTATATATTCAGCAAAACTGTCTCTCAAACATGATGGCAAAATTAGGACATTTCCAGATAAACAGAACTTAAGGAATTTGTAAAAATCAGACCAACCTTACAAGAAATAGTAAAGGGAATCCTTCAGAGAATCAATAAATCAGACAACAATCTGAGATTAGGACATAGGACACCATTAGCCAGATACCAGCCCAAATAAGAATTCCCAAAAATAAAACAAAGCTAAAAGACTGACAATAGGGAACCAGAGATTTCAATCTGTAAATGACAACAATGTCAAAACAAAAAAGGAGAATAAATGGTCCAGTTAGAAAACTTTCATATGGAGAGGAAGTCAAGGCAGTATCAAGAAATAAAAGGCTGCTTTAAACTTAGGAAGATAAAGGTAAATTTCAAGGTAACCACAAAGAAAGTTAACAAACCCATTAATCAAAATAAAAAAGAAGAAAAGCATAAGGACTCAGTAAACACAAAATCAACAGCAATGAAAGAAATGAAAAGAAAATCCACAAACAAAATTAACTCTGCACAGAAAATTAGGTGGAACAAAGAAACTGTCAACACCACAAGAAAGCACAACAAAATGACAACAGTAAAATCATACCTACTGATAATCTCATTGAATGTAAATGGCTTAAATGCACCAGTAAAGGAACTGGGTAGAAGAAGAAAGGCAGTGTCAATATTAATCTCTCATAAAATAGACTTTAAGGCAAAATCCACCATAAATGATAAGGAAGGACATTATATAATGATTAAAGGGTCAACACACCAGAAGGTCATAACCAAAATAAATATATATGCACCCAATGACTGGGCTCCAAGATACATAAAACAAACTCAACAAGCATTGAAAAGAGAAATAAACAGTTTCCCAATAACAGTAGGAGGCTTCAACACATCATTTTCAGTGAACAACAGAAAGCTTTAACTAACCAACTCGACGTCATAGACACATACAGACCACTCCACCAAACAGCAGCAAAATATACACTCCTTTACAATGCACACGGATCATTCTCCAGAACAGACCACAGTTTAGGCCACAAAGCAAGCCTCAATAAAACCGCAAACATCAGAATAATACAAAGCATTTTCTCTGATCACGACAGTATAAAAGCAGAAATCAACAACAGAAAGAGCAAGGAAAAAAAAATCATGGAAACTGAGTAACACCTTGCTTAAAAACCACTGGGTAATAGAAGAAATCAAGATGGAATCAAAAAATTCTTAGAATCAAGGTAAAATGAAAACACAACATACCAAAACCTTTGGACACAGCAAAAGCAGTGCTCAGAAGTCAATTTATAGACATAAACAAACACACCAAAAAAAGAAAGGCTGAAATCCAAGCGTTAGCCCAGAACTGGAAAAAACAGAAAATAGCAAAAGAAGTCCATGGGTGTCAGAAAAGGAAATAATAAAGATTAGAACAGAAATAAATGAAACAAAAAAAAACAGAAAGAATCAAGACCAGAAGTTGGTTTTTTGAAAGGATCAATAAAATCAACCAACAAGTAGCCAAATTAGCAAAAGAAAACCAGAAAAAAAAAAGCAAAAAACCCAAATAAAAAGTGAGATGGAGGACATTACAATAGAACCCACTGAAATTAAAAGGATCATAACAGAATACTACGAAAAATTATACTCCAGCATAGTTGAGAACCTAGAAGAAATGAACAGATTCCTAAAAACACACCACCTACCTAAACTAACACAAACTGAGGCAGAAAAACTGAACAGACCCATAACAAAAGAAGAGAGTAAGAGGAGGGAAAAAAAAAAAAAAAACTCCCAACAAAAAGCCCTGGCCCAGACAACTTCACTGGAGAATTCTATCAAACATTTAGAGGAGAGCTCACACCAATACTACTTAAACTATTTCAGAGCACAGGAAAGGAATACACCTGAATTCATTCCATGAACCCAGCATAACTCTAATACCGAAGCCAGGCAAAGACACCACAAGAAAATTACAGACCAATGTCCCTCATGAATATAGACAAAAAGATTCTCAACAAAATCCTAACCAATAGATTTCAACAGCATATCAAAAAAAATAATACATCGGAGGAGGAGGGGCCAAGATGGCTGACTAGGTAGACGCTACCGCAGATCCCTCTTGCAACAAAGACTCAGAAAAACAAGTGAATCGATCACATACATGACAATCTATGAACCTGACCATCAAACACAGAACTAAGGAGTTGACCTGAGTGACAGGGGAGCGAAAAAGCCACACGGTGAAGCAGCGACTGCTTCTGGAACTGGCGTCCCCTGCCACAGCCTTGAGCCCTCGCAGTTCCCTGGTGTCAGAGTGGTAGGGCTGATTGTGGCTTACTGAGATGGGGCAAGCACAGGATGCAGCCCTATCCCCTAACCCCCTGGAGTAACCTTGGCAGAGACTCAGCTAGCGCAAGCAGGCTGCACACTGACACGGCCTACAGGAGAATGAGAACCCACGGGGAAGCAGCAACTGTTTTCGGAGCCTGGAGCCAGCATCCCAGTCAAAAAACCTTGACGCTGGGCTTTAAACTAAGTGCAGAGGGACAGATCACGGCTTCCTAAGACGGCACAAGCATGGGACGCAGCCCTAACCCCCTGGAGTAACCTCGGCCAAAAACCCAGCCAGCCCATGCAGGCTGCACACTGATGCGGCTGACAGGAGAAGGAGAAATCGTGGGGAAGCAAAAACTGGTTTTGAAGCCTGGAGCGTAGCATCCCAGCCAGAAAACCTTGGTGCTGGGCTTTGCACAAGGAGCGGAGGAGCTGATCACAGCTTCCTGAGATAGCACAAGCACAGGACGGGGCAATCTCAACCCAGCCAGCACACACAGGCTACATGCCCCTCTGGAATCTCAGATAAAACAGTCTTCACCAAAAAAGATAAGTAACTTTGTCTATACTGCCTCGCTAATCTATCTATCTGATCCCTGCCCCAGGTGGCTTCATTAACATTGAAATTTCCTGGACCAGGCAGTAAAGTGCTCTGCAGGGTTTTTTTTTTTTTCTTCTTCTTCTTTTTCTAACCCATTCTCCTGACCTGAGAGAAGCAGCAATTAACAATCCGGAGACAAATAACCTTCCCTGACTTCCCTAAACTGGAATAATAACACACAACCAACTCCAGCCAAGCAAAAGACATCCACAGTCTCTGGCTTCCATCCCTAAAGGGAACCAGGTGGCTATTATAATGTAAAGGCAATTCTGATAGAGCTCTCAATGTAATTGTTTTAGCAAAGCAGTGGAAAGACAAGCTTTGGAGGTCTGATACCTCTCTACCTATTTAACAGAGCCCTCATTGATCCACAGCAGGGAACGGAGGGCTGAAGCTCCACCCACACCATCTAGCCACCTGCTAAAGGGGTCTGAGGATAGTGACACCTACCAATCTTTAGAGGTACAAGCATTGGGTGCCTCAGGTACAGCAGCAGAGTCCACCCACCAAAGTACTCTGGGAATAGAGACACTCCCACCTCACTGGCACGGGGAGGAAGGCTGTCAGCATCCTGCCCTCCTCGGAGTGTGACACCCTGCCGCTACTAGAATCTGGTGCATACAACCATCACCACTACTCCTCTAAGTGAATAGGTGACAGCCTACACCACACACTAGGTGACCCACAATCAGCACACCTAAGCTGATTCTATTCAAGAATAGTGAATGGACTCATAGGCTCATATATCTGGTAACAGCTCAAACCAGCTGGAATTATGACATAAGTGATTCAAAGGCTACAACAATCAAGATAGTGCAATCCAGTAGCCCATCTGGGTATACTGAAACAAAACAAAAGAAGAAGTTAAGACTCAGTGAGCAAATATAAATCATTATAATATCTTATAGACGGCTCAGAGACAGCAGTCGAAATCACATCACATAAAGAAGCAGACCATGATTGCTTCTACAAATCCCCAAATTAAAAAATCAAAATCTTTCCCAAATAAAGATACGATCCTGGAATTGCCAGATGTAGAACATAAAAAACCTAATATATAGAATGCTTCAAGACATCAGGGAAGACCTCAGAAAGGAAATAAGGCAATCTTCAGAAACAGCCAAGGAACACACTGATAAAGCAGTTGAAGAAATCAAAAAGATTATTCAAGACCATAGTGGAAAAATTAATAAGCTGCAAGACTCCACAGAGAGACAGCATTCAGAAATCCAAAAGATTAACAATAAAATTAGACAACTCGATAGGAAGTCAGAGGAGGAGAATCCAGGAATTGGAATGCGGAGTGGGGGAATTAGAGGATAAGGCAATTGACACCAATATAGTTGAAGAAAAATCAGATAAAAGAATTTTAAAAAATGAAGAAACCCTAAGAATCATTTGGGACTCTATCAAGAATAACTTGTGTGTGATTGCAGTTCCAGAACAGAGAGGGATAACAGAAAACACAGAGAATATAGCTGAAGATCTGCTGGCAGAAAAAATCCCTGGCATCTTGAAAGATAAAAGGATATCTATCCAAGATGCTCATCAAACACCATACAAGATAGATCCCAAAAGAATATCACCAAGGCATATTATCATCAAACTTGCCAAAACCAAAGATAGACAATTTTAAAAGCAGCCGGGCATAAACAAAAAGTCACCTACAAAGGAGAATCAATAAATTCAGACTACTCAGCAGAAACCATGCAGGCAAGAAAGCAATGGGATGACATAGAGCGCTGAAGGAGAAAAACTGCCAGCCAAGAATCATATATCCACCAAAACTCTCTCTGAAATATGAAGGTGAAATTAAGATATTTACAGATGAACACAAGCTTAGAGAATTTGCAAAAACTAAACCAAAGCTACAAGAATTACTAAAGGAAATTGTTTGGTCAGAAAATCAATAATATCAGATACCAACACAACACAAGGTCACAGAATAGAACATCCTGATGTCAACTCAAATAGAGAAATCACAAAAACAAAATAAGATTAACTTAAAAAAGGAAAAATGCTCAAAACCAGGAATCACTGAAGTCATTATGTAAAAGATGACAATAATCAAAAAAGAGGGACTAAATACAGGAGGTATAGATCTTCCATATGGAGAGGAAAACAAGGCGATACAGGACAATACAAGTTAGGTTTTTACTTAGAAAAACAGGAGTAAATATTAAGGTAACCACAAAGAGGTCTAACAACTCCATACTTCAAAATAAAAACCAACATAAACATAACGCAGCAAAAATAATTCAACTACTATGAAAATGAGGAACACACAATTTACAAAGAAAAAATTCCAAGCACAAAGAAGTGGAAAAATGAAATTGTCAACAACACACAAAAAAGGCATCAAAAAGACAGCACTAAACTCATATTTATCGATAATTACGCTGAATGTAAATGGACTAAAAGCACCAACAAAGAGACAGAGAGTCTCAGACTCGGTTAAAAAACACGATCCGTCTACATGCTGCCTACAAGAGACACACCTTAGACTTAGAGACACAAATAAACTAAAACACAAAGGATGGAAAAAAATATATCAAGCAAACAACAATCAAAAAAGACCAGGAGTGGCAATATTAATTTCTGACAAAATAGACTTCAAAGTTAAATCCACCACAAAGGATAAAGAGGGACAATACATAATAATTAAAGGGACGATTGACCAGGAAGATATAACCATATTAAATACTTATGCACCCAATGACAGGGCAGCAAAATACATAAAAAAAACTTCAACAGAATTGATAAGTGAGATAGACACCTCCACAATTATAGTAGGAGACCTCAACACACCACTTTCGGTGAAGGACAGAACTTCCAGGAAGAAGCTCAATAGAGACGCGGAAGATCTACCTGCTACAATCAACCAACCTGACCTCACAGACTTATACAGAACGCTCCACCCAACAGCTACAAAGTATACTTTTTTTTCTAGTGTACATGGAACATTCTCTAGAAGAGATCACATATTAGGTCATAAAACAAACCTTTGCAGAATCCAAAACACCAAAATATTACAAAACATCTTCTCAGACCATAAGGCCATAGAAGTAGAAATCAGTAACAGAAAAATCAGGGAAAGGAAGTCAAATACTTGGAAACTGAACAATACCCTGCTCAAAAAAGACTGGGTTACAGAAGACATTAAGGAGGGAATAAAGAAATTCATAGAATACAATGAGACTGAAAACACTTCCTATCAAAACCTCTGGGACACAGAGAAAGCAGTGCTCAGAGGTCAATTTATATCGATAAATGCACACACACATAAAGAAGAAAGAGCCAAAATCAGAGAACTGTCCCTACAACTTGAACTAATAGAAAACGAGCAAAAAAAGAATCCATCAGGCACCAGAAGAAAACAAATAATAAAAATTAGAGCAGAATTAAATGAATTAGAGAACAGAAAAACAATTGAAAGAACAAAGCCAAAAGCTGGTTCTTTGAAAAAATTAACAAAATTGATTAGCCACTGGCCAGACTGACTAAAGAAATACAAAAAACAAATAACCTGAATGAGAAATGAGATGGGCCATATCACAACAGACCCAACTGAAATTAAAATAATCATATCAGATTACTACGAAAAATTGTACTCTCACAAATTTGAAAACCTAGAAGAAATGGATGGATTAATAGAAACACACTACCTACCTAAACTAACACAATCAGAAGTAGAACAACTAAACAGACCCATAACAAAAAAAGAGATTGAAAAGGTCATCAAAAAACTTCCAACAAAAAAAACCCCTGGCCGGGATGGCTTCACTGCAGAGTTCTACCAAACTTTCAGAGAAGAGTTAACACCACTACTACTAAAGGTATTTCAAAGCATAGAAAACGATGGAATACTACCTAACTCATTCTATGAAGCCAGCATATCCCTATTACCAACACCAGGTGAAAAGACCACAAAAAAAGAAAATTACAGACCTATATCCTTCATGAACATAAATGTAAAAATCCTCAACGTAATTCTAGCCAATAGAATTCAACAACATATCAAAAAAATAATCCACCATGACCAAATGGGATTTATACCAGGTATGCAAGGCTGGTTCAATATTTAAAAAACAACTGATGTAATCCACCATACAAATAAAACAAAAGAGTAAGACCACATGATCTTATCAATTGATGCAAAAAAGGCATTTGACAGAGTCCAACACCCATTCATGATAAAAACTCTCTGCAAAATAGGAATAGAAGGAAAATTCCTCAACATAATAAAGGGCATCTATACAAAGCCAACCACCAACATCATCCTAAATAGAGAGAGCCTGAAAGCATTTCCCTTGAGATCGGGAACCAGACAAGGATCACCACTCTTATTCAACATTGTACTGGAAGTCCTAGCTAGAGCAATTAGGCTAGACAAAGAAATAAAGGGCATCCAGATTGGCAAGGAAGAAGTAAAATTATCTCTATTTGCAGATGACATGATCTTATACACAGAAAGCCCTAAGGAATCCTCAAGAAAACTACTGAAACTAATAGAAGAGTTCAGCAGAGTTTCAGGTTACAAGACAAACATACAAAAATCAGTAGGATTCCTCTACATCAACAAAAAGAACGTCAAAGAGGAAATCACCAAATCAATACCATTCACAGTAGCCCCCAAGAAGATAAAATACTTAGGAATATATCTTACCAAAGATGTAAAAGACCTATACAAAGAAAACTACAAGGTACTACTGCAAGAAACTAAAAGGGACCTACATAAGTGGAAAAACATATCTTGCTCATGGACAGGAAGACTTAAGATTATAAAAATGTCTATTCTACCAAAAGCCATCTATATATACAATGCAGTTCCAATCCAAATTCCAATGACATTTTTTACTGTGATGGAGAAACAAGTCACCAACTTCATATGGAAGGGAAAAAAGCCCTGGATAAGTAAAGCATTATTGAAAAAGAAGAACAAAGTGGGAGACCTCACTCTACCTGATTTTAGAACATATTGTATAGCCACAGTAGTCAAAAACAGCCCGGTACTGGTACAACAACAGACACACAGACCAAAGGAACAGAACTGAGAACTCAGATATAAATCCATCCACATATGAGCAGCTGATATTTGACAAAGGCCCAGCGTCAGTTATATTAGGGAAAAGATAGTCTTTTTAACAAATGGTGCTGGCATAACTGGATATCCATCTGCAAAAAAATGAAACAGGACCCATACCTCACACCATGCACAAAAACTAACTCCAAATGAATCAAAGATCTAAACATAAAGTTATAACGATAAAGATCATGGAAGAAAAAATAAGGACAATGTTAGGAGCGCTAATATGAAGCATAAACAGAATACAAAACGTTACTAAAGACGACGAAGAAAAACCAGATAACTGGGAGCTCCTAAAAATCAAACACCTAAGCTCATCTAAAGACTTCACCAAAAGAGTAAAAAGACCACCCACAGACTGGGAATAAATTTTCAGTTACAACATCTCCGACCACCGCCTGATATCTAAAATCTACATGATTCTTGTAAAATTCAACCAACAAGGAAACAAACAATCCAATTAAAAACTGGACAAAGGATATGAACAGGTACTTCACTAAAGAAGACATTCAGGTGGCTAACAGATACATGAGGAAATGCTTTCGATCCTTAGCCGTTAAGAGAAATGCAAATTAAAACTACGATGAGATTCCATCTCACTCCAACAAGGCTGGCATTAATCCAAAAAACACAAAAGAATAAAAGTTGGAGAGGATGTGGAGAGATTGGAACACTTATACACTCCTGGTGGGAATACAAAATGGTACTACCACTTTGGAAATCTATCTGGCGTTTTCTTAAAAAGTTAGAAATAGAACTACCATACAACCCAGAAATCCCACTCCTCGGAATAAACCCTAGAGAAATAAGAGCCTTTACACGAACAGGTACATGCACACCCTTGTTTACTGCAGCACTGTTTACAATAGCAAAAACATGGAAGCAACCAAGGTGTCCATCAACGGATGACTGGATAAATAAATTATGGTATATTCACACAATGGAATATTACACATCAATAAAGAACAGTGATGAATCTGTGAAACATTTCATAACATGGAGGATCCTGGAAGGCATCATGCTGAGTGAAATTAGTCAGCTGCAAAAGGACAAATATTGTATAAGACCACTATTATAAGATCTTGAGAAACAGTATAAACTGAGAAGAACACATTCTTTTGTGGTTTTGAGAAGGGGGAAGGAGGGAGGGTGGGAGAGGGTTATTTACTGATTAGATAGTAGATAAGACCTACTTTAGGTGAAGGAAGGACAACACTTGATACAGGGGAGGTCAACACAACTGGGCTAAACCAAAAGCAAAGAAGTTTCCTGAATAAACTGAATGCGTCGAAGGTCAGCAAAGCAGGGGCAGGGGTTTGGGGACTATGGCTTCAGGGGACATCTAAGTCAATTGGCAAAATAAAATCTATTAAGAAAACATTCTGCATCCCACTTTGAAGAGTGGCGTCTGGGGTCTTAAATGCTAGCAAGTGGCCATCTAAGATGCATCGATGAGTCTCAACCTACCTGGATCAAAGGAGAATGAAGAACACCAAGCTCACAAGGTAATTATGAGCCCCAGAGACAGAAAGGGCTACATGAACCAGAGACTGCATCATCCTGAGACCAGAAGAACTAGATGGTGCCCGGCCACAACCGATGACTACCCTGACAGGGAACACAACAGAGAACCCCTGAAGGAGCAGGAGAACAGTGGGATGCAGACCCCAAATTCTCATAAAAAGACCAGACTTAATGGTCTGACTGAGACTAGGACCCTGGCGGTCAGGGTCCCCAGGAACCATTCCTGAAGCCAACTCGTCAGACATGGATTCAACTGGATAATGGACTGGAGAGAGATGCTCATGAGGTGCAAGCTATTTGCACCATGTGGACACTTGAGACTATGTTGGCATCTCCTGTCTGGAGGGGAGACGGGAGGGTAGAGGAGGTTAAAATTGGCAAAATGGTCATGAAAGGAGAGACTAGAAGGAGGGAGCAGGCTGACTCATTATGGGGAGAGTAAATGGGAGTATGTAGTAAGGTGTTTATAAGTTTATATGTGAGAGACTGACTTGATTTGTAAACTTTCACTTAAAGCCCAATAAAAATTATTTAAAAAAAAATAATACATCATGACCAGGTGGGTTTCATACCAGGTATGCAAGGATGATTCAACATTAGAAAATCAATCAGCGTAATCAACCACATAAATAAAACAAAAGAAAAAAAGTACAGGATCATCTCAGGTGATGCAGAAAAGGTATCAGAAAGGGTCCTAACACCCATTTCTGATAA
Organism: Loxodonta africana; assembly: GCF_030014295.1. Classification (NCBI taxonomy): domain Eukaryota; kingdom Metazoa; phylum Chordata; class Mammalia; order Proboscidea; family Elephantidae; genus Loxodonta; species Loxodonta africana. Next base: position 68,563,904 of record NC_087358.1, read on the forward strand.
AAATGGCACAGTGGTTAAGTGGTATGGCTGTTAACCAAAACGGCAGCAGTTTGAATTCACCAGTCACTCCTTGGAAACCCCATGGGGCAGTTCAAATCTGTCCTATAGGGTTGATATGAGTTGGAATTGACCTAATGGCAATTTTTTTTTTTTAAACAATCCAGCAATCCCACTCATGGTCTATACCCTAAAGAAATAAGAGTTGTGACATGAATCGACATATGCACACCCATGTTCACCGAGCATCATTCACAACAGCAAAAAAATGGAAACAACCTATGTGCCCATCAACGGATGAATAAACAAACTATGGTACACATACACAATGGAATACTACACAACAACAAATAGTGACTATTCTGCAAAATATCTCACACAGATGAATTTGGAGGACATTACGCTGAGTGAAATAAGTCAATCGCAAAAGGATAAATATTTTGAGACCACAAAAGGACAAATATAGTATGAGGCCACTATTACAAAAAAAAACAAAAAAAGGTTTATACACAGAAAAAAAAAATAAACATTTTTTAATGGTTATCAGGGATAGAAGGGGGAGGGAAAGAAAATTACTAAGTAGATAGAATAACCAAAAAAAAAAAAGCCAAACCCATTGTCATCAATTCTGACTGATGATACACATGTGAAAAGAAAAAAGCAATACACAACATGGCGGAAGTCAGCACAACATAACCAAGGCAAAGGAAGACATTGAAAGAAATGCAAGAATAAAGGGCAACTATGGTAAATAACTACAACATAGACAATCCTGCAATAATAGAATTAACAAGCAATAATTTACAAATTGATGCACAGGTAGATTAAAAAAAAATGTGTGGGTGGGTATAAGGGAGTATACCCACCTGCAGATATGTTTGGTTGTAGATATTTCTACATACATAATTGTAGGTACTGCATGTTTATTAAAACAGACAACAAAGCACACAACAGGCACAGTCATGGAAACTTCTCAGACGTAACCAAATACTCTACAGGATAAAGTTCCACAGCTCAAAGGAGAAGGACCATAGACTTGGGGGACATCTACGTCAATTGGAACAACATAATTCATTAAGATAATGTTCTGCATCCTACTTTGGTGAGTAGCGTCTGGGTCTTAAAAGCTTTCGAGTAGCCATCTAAGATATAACTATTGGTCTCTTCCCATCCAGAGCAAAGCAGAGTGAATTTAGATGAGAGAGTGAAGAAAATCAAAGACTCAAGGGAGCAATTAGTCCAAAGGCTTAATGGACCACATGAACCACAGCCTCCACCAGCCTGAGCCTAGAAGAACTAGATGGTACCCAGCTACCATCACAGACCACTCTGACTGGGATCACAGCAGAGGGTCCCGGACAGAGCAGAAGAAAAACATAGAACAAAAAATCAAATTCACGAAAAGACCAGACTTAGTGGTCTGACAGAGACTGAAGGAACCCCCGAGACTATGGTCCTAAGACACCCTTCTGACCTGGCCATCTTTCAGCAAAACAATAGACAGGTCCAAAAATAAACAATAGCACCCAAGGGGAATGTGTTCCTTACAACAACCAATTATATGCAATCAAGAGGACAACATTTGCCCAAAAGCAAAGATGAGAAGGCAGGAAGGCGTAGAGAATCCAGATGAAAAGAAACAAGGAGCCCAAAGTGGAAATGTACAGAGTGCTGACACACTATGGGGAATGCAACCAATATCATGGAACACTTCATGTACAAACTATAGAATGGGAAATTAATTTGCTCTGTAAACTTTCACCTAAAGTGAAGAAATAAGTAAATGAGGTAATACGTGAAGAAAAATGCTTAGCTATAAACACTCAATAAATGGCAGCAGTTGCTAATATCATCATCATTACATTTATTACTATTATTGTCATGACTTCCATAATCTCCCAGTCAGCAGAAAAACACTAGTCATTTTAATCAACTGTTTGTTTTTATCTCTCATGATCTTTTAGGTCAAGGTCCTATGGATTTCCTTCTTTTCCATGCCAAGTTTTTCTTAATTCAGGCTTTCATTACAAATGAGGGTATTTTCAGAGAGGAACTATAACCACTTCATTACCTTCTCCTCACCTTCTATCCAGTTACTGCCCTAGAATGGACTCATACTATCCCTCACTCTCTTCCCTTCTCCAATTTATCCCATACCTCAAAACAAGACTGGCTTTCTGAAGCACCTTCTCCCTGCCATTCCCCTGCTGGAAAGTCTTTAGACTCAAGATTGAGTTTAGGAACTTTCCCAAAGAAGGATGTAAGAACTTTATTATTCTTGTGAAATGACATCACATTAATCCAGCAAATCTCAAGAGCCTATTAGCAATTAAACAATACAGCCTCAAAATGTATCCCAGTGTAAGTTACGAACTTAGGTGGAAAACAGTCAAAAGTTCTCATTTAGAAACATCTCTATATCTACTATGAAGTGTGTGTCAGGATATATTTTTAAGTATAAGAAGTTACTGGGTAACGTATATGCTACCATTCATCTAACGTGGGAAAGGGAGAGGGGTGTACGTACACACACACACACACACACACACACACACACACATGCATGCACTATTTGCTTCTATTAAAAAAAAGTGGAAGGATAAACCAAAAACTTCTTTTAAAAAAACTACTTATCTATGGGGAAAGAGGAAACAGGAATAGATATAAAAGCTAGAGTCTCTGAATGAATATACCTCATTTCAGTTTTGAAACTACATAAACAGTATATAATATATAACAAAAGTAGTTTTTTTTTAATAAAGCAACCCCTTAAAAAAAAAAAAGGGCAAATGAAAACTATATAGCAACCCGGGGCAGAACACACAGAGAACTATTTCACATGGACTTTAAAATCCAATAAATTGTGGCAAATATCCTAAAGGACAGAAAGAACTGCACATACAAATATTAAACTGTTTTCAGTAATCATATTGTTGGTTATTATTTTTAAAATGTCATGTCTGTACTGAGAGACAAAGCAAAGGCATAGTTATGTTAGTGTGGTACAGGAGAAAGGGGAATCAAATATAAGGAGAAACTGTACTCCTGGACTTGCATTGGAAAAATCAGTATGAACCCATGTATTTACCTCTTAAAAAAAAGTACATATATATTTTTCTGATTTTCCACTAAAATTAAAGCCTAGAAACAATGAGCAAATCAGTAGTCATGAGTACCCTTAGAACCCATACTGTAGTCTCTAAATACCACTGGCTGATTCCAGGTGTGGGCCAAGAAATATAAAGACAAGCCTGGAACATCTCATACCAGAAAGCACACCAGAGGACATGTCAGAAGGGCTCAGGAGTCAACTGGAAGAGGCTCCCACTGACCAAAGTTGGGACAATTTGATCATCAATAAGAATAACTGAAATGAAATGAACCACATCAAATATATTTGAATTCATGAGTTCAGAAAAGCATGTGTGCTTGTGCGTGCACACACACACACCTGAAAACAAAAGTCTTAGCTTTGCAGGATTTAGGAGAACAAACTCATTATTTTGAAAATGGAAAATAAAGACAAAGAAGCAACTTATTATGTTGCTTTTCCTATGCAAAATATACTTCATGGTAGCAAACAGTTGATTTAGGAACTTTTACTTTATAGAAATATTGCATATAGTAAGTGAAGAATAAGAAAATTAGAATACCAACCACTTTGCAACCATAAATGAAATAATGGACCTAAGCTATGGTTGTCAATCACTACTAATACCACAAAAAGAGAAACAATCTGACATTATATACAGTGTCATACACAGGATCACCACCTCAGTTTTTTTTCCACCAAACTACAGAAAAAATAAAAAGCAATGGGGAACCTAAAGGTTAAGAGATGTAATAACCAAATACAATGTATAGACTTATTCTGTCTTAATTCTAGCAAATAACCTAGACAAAAAATATTCGAAATAATCAGGGAAATTGCAACACTGAGTCTATTCTCTTTATAAAACATAACCATAATACCATTACTCCACCTAAAACAGTAATCCCTTCATATAATTACCAACATCTTTAATAGATATATGATGACATGTATAAAATGATATAATATCTGGATTTGCTTCAAAATAATCACAGCCAAGGGAATAAGTCAGTAAGAATACAAATGAAACAAGATTGGGCAAGAGTTGATCATCGTTTAAAATGGGTGACAGGTAGAGGGGGTTCATTATACTCACAATATTCAATGAAGCATTAATTATTAGCAATATTAGCTGGTTCGTTTGAGAATCTAAGGGTTTATAAATCCTTTACACACTTTGCAAATTTGTCCTTGGATTAACATAACCTGCTTACCATTTTAGCAGCTTCATCCAAATCGTCACAAGCAAGAATTTTCAGTCCACTGTCTGCTATTAGTGCCTTAGCATCATCAACTCGTGTACCTGAAAGGATTTATGCAAATATAAAGGTGTTTTAAGTATACGCACAAAGTCGCCCAAACTGTTTGCTACAACACACTCTAAGTATGAAGTTTCAACCTAAGAGCACTTCCATCGTTTAATATAAATGCTCCTAAACCAAAGAAATGTAGAAGCCCTGAGTTACCTCATAAAACATATCATCATATAATACCCCTGGTAACTCAGACAAGTCAGAATTTGAGACAAACCAGTATAAAGGATGTATCAAATTATAATAAACAAAACTGTAACATTTTTTGCCCTCATGTTAAAAAATGTTAAAAACCCCATCATTTTTAATTTTTTCCTACTGTATATTTTCATTAAAAAAATACAGCTTCAGAAAGAAATATATATGACATAGCTGTTTGAAAACTATATTTTAAATGAACTAAATTCTTCCGAATTATAAACTTTTAAGCAATTAAAGTTCATAGAACAATTGCAAGCGATCTTCTACACTCACCTTGTAACCGTACCACAATAGGGATTTTAATTTCCAAATCTCTGACTGCCATGACTATACCCTGAGCAATAACGTCACACCGCATGATTCCTCCAAAAATGTTGACCAGAATAGCCTGTACCTGTGAATAAAGGTAGATTATAATAAAGTTTAAAAGAAGTGAGTATTTGCCTTTCCTTTCCAAGAAAATGCTAGTATCTGTGCCTTGTGATAAAAATTAATTCCACAGAAACATTTTCAGACCAGACTGCCATACCCTCTCTAGGTCTCACCATTCATGTTTGTGTAGTTGCTATACCCTCTCTAGCTCTCACCATTCATGTTTGTGTAGTCCACCATCCACCAGAACTTATCTCCACTTCTTGGGTAATTCCAGCACCTGGCTCACATTCTCTTCTCTACTTACCCATATCAATAAGACCGCCCCCATTCCATTCACCTGTTTCCTATTAAACAGCCATTCACCAACACAACTCTACCTTAGATCATGTTATAAGAAAACATCACACACAATATCTCCAATTTAGTGTTCACTATCTGTATCTTGGAAACCCTGGTGGCGTAGTGGTTAAGTGCTACAGCTGCTAACCAAAGGGTCGACAGTTCAAATCTGCCAGGCACTCCTTGGAAACTCTATGGGGCAGCTCTACTCTGTCCTATAGGGTCGCTATGAGTCGGAATCGACTCGACGGCACTAGGTTTGGTTTTTTTTGGTTATCTGTATCTCTTCATTTAGCCCCATCAACTCAACCAACTTTTCAAACAAAGCAATCCCTCTAAATCGCTTAGCTTCTCCTATACGTCCCCACTGCTGGCTACACTTCAATCCAAACCTCACGGCCTGTTTGGGTGAGCATTTTTTCACCATCACACTGATAGTTCTGAATCACTGTTCTTCTATCCTTTCCAGATTAAAAAAAAAAAATCATTTTTTAAGAGATTTAGTTCATTTAATTACAGCAAAGCTTCTCAACCAGGGAGGTACAAATGAGCTACATACACCACGATATTGCTCCCCTCAACCCTTTGGGAAGCTAGGACAGTTCTGAGACTGCTGGTGCCCTTGGACTCACTACAAACAACTTTCTCCATCCACCTCCAATGCCCTATTCAAATACCATTTTCCGTGAATGTCATGACATGAAAAAGGTTGAGACACACTGAGCTATACTACTCAATTCCTTTATTTACTACTACTGAGGATCTAGAAATCAGACTGGGTTAGAATTCATAGTGGACTTTGGCACCTGGCTCTCTCATCTTTCTTCCTCCCTTGCTCCTTCCAACCTCATTCTGGACGGATTCAATATTCACCACAAAGCATCACCTAACATTTTAATCTTAAAGTTCATGGATTTCTGCCATGCTACCTTTTCCTCCAGTCCATTTCAACTAATGACTACCAAGAACTAATGACTTGCCCAGAATGAATGTCTCTAGAATATCAGAAGTGCAAATCTTACTCTCCATTCAACCTCTTCTCCTTTCACCTTTAATTCCCTCCACCCCAAACACCACCAAACCCAATCTTTTCTTGTTAAAGGCTTCTAGTTCCTCAACCCTTTTCCAATCTTTCCAGCTATCAGCTCCCAGCTGACCTGACTTTCTTCATTACAGAGCCCGGAGCCTATGGCTGAGCAATTCAATGACACTGTCACCTGCATGCTTGATTCTCTCGCATCCATCCCTCTGCTACCCCAGTTCAAATAACGCATTTTAGGATGATTCCAGCCAATTATTTTATCCATTCTAACTTCAAGAAAAAGGAGAAAAAAAAAACTCTAAAACACTAGCACAACCTGCAGAGCTGTACAATGCAATGATGTTTCATCAGCAATCTTTTTCTTAGCAGTCTGATCATACTTTTAACTCTCTTCATAAGCCTCCTATCCCACATCAAGCTCTATAACTTTCAGCAGATGATTTGGCATCATATTTCACCAAAAAAAGAAATTTACAGGCAGGGCCAAGATGGCTGACTAGGTAGAAGCTACCTTGGATCCCTCTCGCAACAAAGACTCAGAAAAACAAGTGAATGGATCACATACATGACCATCTACGAACCTAACCATCAAACACAGATCTAAAGAGTTGACCTGAGTGACAGAGACTCAGCCAGCACAAGCAGGCTGCACACTGACACGGCTAACGAGAGAATAAGCAAACACGGAGAAGCAGAGACAGTTTTCGGAGCCTGGAGCCAGCGTCCCACTCAGAAAACCTTGGCGCCGGACTTTGGACTGGGCGCAGGGCAGCTGAGCACGGCACCCTGAGACTGCACAAACACGGGACACAGCCCTAGCCCCTAGAAGTGACCTCGGGGGAAGCCCAGCCAGTGCACGCAGGCAGTGCAGCGAAGTGGCTGACAGGAGGAGAAGTCACCAGGAGGAAGTGACTGGTTTTCCAGCCTGGAGCGCGGCATCCCAGCTGCGGAACCTTGGCGCTAGGCTTTGGACTGGGAGCGGAGGAACTAACCACAGCTTCTGAGACAGGACAAGCACAGGTCCCGGGCCTGACCCCCGAGGGCAGTCTTGACCCAGCCAACGCATACAGGCTGCACACTCCTCGGGAATCTCAGATTAAACAGTCATCACCAAGCAAGATAAGTAACTTTGTCTATATTCCTGGGTGCTACTCTCTCCTATCTATCTGATCCCTCCCCTCCCCTTCCCAGGCAACTTCATTAACATTGGAATTTCCTGGGCCAGAGAATGAAGTGCTCTGCCGTTTTTTTTGTTTGTTTATCTTTTCCCAACGCATTCTCCTGGCCTGAGAGAAGCAGCTACAAAAAACCCAGGGACCAAAAATCCTTCCCTGACTTCCCAAAATTGGACTAAAAATACAGAAACAGCTCCAGCCAAGCATATGAAATCCACAGTCTTGGGCTTTCATCCCTACAGGGAACAAGGTGGCTATTATAATGCAAAGGTATTTCTGATAGTGATCTGACTGTAATTGTCTTAGCAGATTGCAGAAAAGACAAGTTTCCCAGCTCTGATATCTCTACCTATTAAAAAGAGCCCTCACTGACCCACAACGGGGAACTGAGGGCTGAAGCTCCACCCAAACCACCTAACCTCCTGCAATACGGGTCTGAGGATAGTGACATCTACCAATCTGTAGAGGTACTTGCATTGGGGGCCTAAGGTACAGCTGCACAGCCCACCCACCAAAGTGCTTTAGGAATAGAGACACACTTACCTCACTGGCACTTGGGGGAAGCCTGTCAGCATCCTGCCCCCCATGGAATGTGACCCCCTGCTGCTACTAGAATCTGGTGAACACAACTATCACCACTACTCCTCTAAGCGAGTAGGTGACAGGCTACCCCACACACTTGGTGACCCAAAATCATATTCCACTCAAGAATAGTGAATGGACTCTTAGGCTTATATTTCTGGTAATGGCCCAAAGCAGCTGCTAAGAGGACATAAGTGATTCATAGCCTAAAACAATCAAGACAACACAATCTAGTAGCCCATCTACACATACTGAAAGAAAACAAAACAAGATAAGACTCAGTGAGCAAATATAAAATAAATCATTACAATATCTTATCGATGGCTTGGAGATAGCAGTCGATATCAAACCACATAAAGAAGCAGACCATGATTGCTTCTACAACTCCCCAAATTAAAGAATCAAAATCCTTCCCAAATTAAGATACAATCCTGGAATTGCCAGATGCAGGATATAAAAAACTAATTTACAGTATGCTTTAAGACATCAGGGATGACTTCATAAATGAAATAAGGCAATCTATTTTTTTCACAGAAAAAGCCAAGGAACATACCAATAAAGCAGGTTAAGAAATCAAAAAGATTATTCAAGAACATAGTGGAAAAATTAATAAGCTGAAAGAATCAATAGAGAGAGAGCATTCAGAAATCCAAAAGATTAACAGTAAAATTACAGAATTAGACAACTCAATAGAAGTCAGAGGAGCAGAATCAAGCAATTGGAATGCAGAATGGGGGGGGGTGGAAGATAAGGCAATTGACACCAATACAGTTGAAGAAAAATCTGATAAAAGAAATTTAAAAAATGAAGAAACCCTGAGAATCATGTGGGACACTATGATGAAGAATAACTTGCGTGTGACTGGACTTCCACAGCAGGGAAGGATAACAGAAAATACAGAGAGAATAGTTGAAGATCTGTTGGCAGAAAACTTCCCTAACATCATGAAAGAAGAAAGGATACATATACAAGATGCTCATCGAACCCCATGTAAGACTGATCCAAAAAGAAAATCACCAAGACATATTATCATCAAACTTGCCAAAACCAAAGATAAAGAGAAAATTTTAAAAGCAGCCAAGGATAACAGAAAGGTCTCCTACGAAGGAGAATCAGTAAGTTCAGACTACTCAGCAGAAACCATGCAGTCAAGAAGGCAATGGGATGACATACATAGAGCAATGAAGGAGAAAAACTGCAAGCCAAGGATCATATATCCAGCAAAACTCTCTCTGAAATATGAAGGTGAAATTAAAACATTTACAGATAAACACAAGCTTAGAAAATTTGCAAAAACCAAACCAAAGCCATAAGAAATACTAAAGGAAATTGTTTGGTCAAAAAAATCAATAATATCAGATACCAACACAACACAAGGTCATAGAACAGAACATCCTGATATCAACTCAAATAGGGAAATCACACAAAAAAATTAAGATTAATTTTTTAAAAATGCTCAAAACACGGAATCATTGAAGTCATTGTGTAAAAGATCACGATAATCAAAAAGAGGGACTAAATTCAGGAGGCATAAAACTGACATATGGAGAGGAAAACAAGGCAATACAGGACAATACAAATTAGGTTTTTACTTAGAAAAATAGGGGTAAATATTAAGGTAACCACAAAGAGGTCTAACAACTCCATAACTCAAAATAAAAACCAAGAAAAACATAACAACTCAGCAAACATAAATTCGACTACTATGAAAAAGAGGAACACACAATTTACAAAGAAAAACGTCTCAGCACAAAAAAGTAAGTGGAAAAATGAAATTCTCAACAACACACACAAAAAGGCATCAAAATGACAACACTAAACACATCCTTATCTATAATCACGCTGCATGTAAATGGACTAAATGCACCAATAAAGAGACAGAGTGTCTCAGACTGGATAAAGAAACACGATCCGTCTACATGCTGCCTACAAGAGACACACCTTAGACTTAGAGACACAAACTAAAACTCAAAGGATGAAAAGAAACATATCAAGCAAACAACAATCAAAAAAGAGAAGGTGTGACAATATTAATTTCTGACAAAATAGACTTTAAAGTTAAATCCACCACAAAGGATAAAGAAGGACAATACATAATCATTAAAGGGACAATTGACCAGGAAGATATAACCATATTAAATATTTATGCACCCAATGACAGGGCTGCAAGATACATAAAACAAACTTTAACAGAACTGAAAAGTGAGACAGACACCTCCACAATTATAGTAGGAGACTTCAACACACCACTGAGAGAACGACAGGACTTCCAGTAAGAAGCTCAACAGAGACACGAAAGACCTAATTGCTACAATCGACCAACTTGACCTCATAGACTTATACAGAACACACCACCCAACAGCTACAAAGTATACTTTTTTTTCTAGTGCACATGGAACATTCTCTAGAATAGATAACATATGATGTCATAAAGCAAACCTTTGCAGAATCCAAAACATTGAAATAATACAAAGCATCTTCACAGACCACAAGACCATAAAAGTGGAAATCAGTAAGAGAAAAATCAGGGAAAAGAAATCAAATACTTGGAAACTGAACAATACCCTCCTGAAAAAAGACAGGGTTATAGAAGACATTAAGGAGGGAATAAGGAAATTCATAGAATGCAATGAGAATGAAAACACTTCCTATCAAAACCTCTGGGACACAGCGAAAGCAGCGCTCAGAGGTCAATTTATACCGATAAATGCACACATACATAAAGAAGAAAGAGCCAAAATCAGAGACTGTCCCTACAACTTGAACTAATAGAAAGCGAGCAACAAAAGTATACATCAGGCACCATGAGAAAACATAATAAAAATTAGAGCTGAACTAAATAAATTAGAGAACAGAAAAACAATTGAAAGAATTAACAAAGCCAAAAGCTGCTTCTTTGAAAAAATTAACAAAATTGATAAACCATTGGCCAGACTGACTAAAGAAATACAGGAAAGGAAACAAATAGCCCGAATAAGAAACAAGATGGGCCATATCACAACAGACCCAACCGAAATTAAAAGAATCATATCAGATTAGTACGAAAAATTGTACTCTAACAAATTTGCAAACCTAGAAGAAATGGATGAATTCCTGGGAAAACACTACCTACCTAAACTAACACAATCAGAAGTGGAACAACTAAATAGACCCATAACAAAAAAAGAGATTGAAACGGTAATCCAAAAACTCCCAACAAAAAAGAAAGCCCTGGCCCGGACGGCTTCACTGCAGAGTTCTCCAAACGTTCAGAGAAGAGTTAACACCACTACTACTAAAGGTATTGCAAAGCATAGAAAATGATGGAATACTACCTAACTCATTCTATGAAGCCACCATTTCCCTGATACCAAAACCAGGTAAAGACACCAAAAAAAAAGAATATTACAGACCTATATCCCTCATGAACATAGATGCAAAAATCCTCAACAAAATTCTAGCCAATAGAATTCAACAACGTATCAAAAAAATAATCCACCATGACCAGGTGGGATTTATACCAGGTATGCAAGGCTGGTTTAATATTAGAAAAACCATTAATGTAATCCACCATATAAATAAAACAAAAGACAAAAGCCACATGATCTTATCAACTGATGCAGAAAAGGCATTTGACAAAGTCCAACACCCATTCGTGAGAAAAACTCTCGGCAAAATAGGAATAGAAGGAAAATTCCTCAACATAATAAAGGGCATCTATACAAAGCCAACAGCCAACATCATTCTAAATGGAGAGAGCCCGAAATCATTTCCCTTGAGAACAGGAACCAGACAAGGATGCCCTTTATCACCACTCTTATTCAACACTGTGCTAGAGGTCCTAGCCAGAGCAATTAGGCTAGAAAAAGAAATAAAGGGCATTCGGATTGGCAAGGGAGAAGTAAAATTATCTCTATTTGAAGATGACATGATCTTATACACAGAAAACACTAAGGAATCCTCAAGAAAACTACTGAAACTAATAGAAGGGTGCGGCAGAGTCTCAGGTTATAAGATAAACATACAAAAATCACTTGGATTCCTCTACATCAACAAAAAGAACATCGAAGATTAAATAACCAAATCAATACCATTCACAGTAGCCCCCAAGAAGATAAAATACTTAGGAATAAATCTTACCAAGGATGTAAAAGACCTATACAAAGACAACTACAAAGTACTAGTGCAAGACACTAAAAGGGACCTACATAAGTGGAAAAACATACCTTGCTCATGGATAGGAAGCCTTAACATAGTAAAAATGTCTGTTCTATCAAAAGCCATCTATACATACAATGCACTTCCGATCCAAATCCCAACAATGTTTTTTAATGTGATGGAGAAACAAATCACTAACTTCATATGGAAGGGAAAGAAGCCCTGGAGAAGTAAAGCATTACTGAAAAAGAAGAAGAAAGTGGGAGGCCTCACTCTGCCTGATTTTAGAACATATTATACAGCCACAGTAGTCAAAACAGCCTGGTACTGGTACAACAACAGGCACATAGACCAATGGAACAGAATTGAGAACCCAGATATAAATCCAACCACATATGAGCAGCTAATATTTGACAAAGGACCAGTGTCAGCCAACTGGGGAAATAATAGTCTTTTTAACAAATGGTGCTGGCAGAACTGGATATCCATCTGCAAAAAAATGAAACAGGACCCATACCTCACACCATGCACAAAAACTAACTCCAAGTGGATCAAAGACCTAAACATAAAGACTAAATCGATAAAGATCATGGAACAAAAAATAGGGACAACGTTAGGAGCCCTAATACAAGGCATAAACAGAATACAAAACATTACCAAAAATGACGAAGAGAAACCAGATAACTGGGAGCTCCTAAAAATCAAACACCTATGCTCATCTAAAGACTTCACCAAAAGAGTAAAAAGACCACCTACAGATTGGCAAAGAACTTTCAGCTAGGACATCTCCAACCAGCACCTGATCTCTAAAATCTGTATGATTCTGTCAAAACATAACCACAAAAAGACAAACAACCCAATCAAAAAGTTGGCAAAGGATATGAACACACATTTCACTAAAGAAGATATTCAGGCAGCTAACACATACATGAGAAAATGCTCTCGATCATTAGCCATTAGAGAAGTGCAAATTAAAACTACGATGAGATTCCATCTCACTCCAACAAGGCTGGCATTAATCCAAAAGACACAAAATAATAAATGTTGGAGAGGCTGCGGAGAGATTGGAACTCTTATACACTGCTGGTGGGATTGTAAAATGGTACAACCACTTTGGAAATCTATCTGGCGTTTTCTTAAAAAGTTAGAAATAGAACTACCATACAACCTAGAAATCCCACTCCTCGGAATATACCCTAGAGAAATAACAGCCTTCACACGAACAGATATATGCACACCCATGTTTTTTGCAGCACTGTTTACGATAGCAATAAGATGGAAGCAATCAAGGTGTCCATCAACAGATGAATGGTTAAATAAATTATGGTATATTCACACAATGGAATACTACTCATCGATAAAGAATAGCGAGGAATCTGTGAAACATTTCATAACATGGAGGATCCTGGAAGGCATTATGCTGAATGAAATTAGTCAGTTGCAAAAGGACAAATATTGTATAAGACCACTATTATAAGAACTTGAGAAACAGTTTAAACTGAGAAGAAAATATTCTTTTGTGGTTACGAGAGGGGGGAGGGAGGGGGTATTCACTAATTAGATAAAATTAGATAGTAGATAAGAACTACTTTAGGTGAAAGGAAGGACAACACTTGATACAGTGGAGGTCAACACAACTGGACTAAACCAAAAGCAAACAAGCTTCCGGGATAAACTGAGTGCTTCGAAGGTCAGTGGAGCAGGGGCAGGGGTTTGGTGACTATGGCTTAAGGGGCCTTCTGAGTCAACTGGCAAAATAAATTCTATTATGAAAACATTCTGCATCCCACTTTGAAGTGTGCCCTCTGGGGTCTTAAATGCTAACAAGCAGCCATCTAAGATGCATCAATTGGTCTCAACCCACCTGGATCAAAGGAGAATGAAGAACACCAAGGTCACACGATAACTATGAGCCCAACAGTCAGAAAGGGCCACGTGAACTAGAGACTTACATCATCCTGAGACCAGAAGAACTAGATGGTGCCCAGCCACAACTGATGACTGCCCTGACAGGGAGCACAACAGAGAACCCCTGAGGGAGCAGGAGATCAGTGAGATGCAGACCCCAAATTCTCATAAAAAGACCAGACTTAATGGTCTGACTGAAACTAGAAGAATCCCGGCAGTCATGGTCCCGAAACCTTCTATTGGCCCAGGACAGGAACCATTTCCAAAGACAACTCATCAGACATGGAAGGGACTGGACAGTGGGTTGGAGAGAGATGCTGATGAAGAGTTAGCTACTTGTATCAGGTGGACACTTGAGACTGTGTTGCCATCTCCTATCTGTAGGGGAGATGGGAGGGTAGAGAGGGTTAGAAACTGGCAAAACGGTCACGAAAGGAGAGACTGGAAGGAGGGAGTGGGCTGACTCATTAGGGGGAGAGTAAATGGGAGTATGGAGTAAGGTGTATATAAGCTTACATGTGACAGACTGACTTGATTTGTAAACTTTCACTTAAAGCACAATAAAAATTACTTTTAAAAAAAAAGAAATTTAAGGCAGGATCTCCACCAATCTTCCCTTCTACTTCTAAACATATTTATCACAGGCTCGTTCTTCCCTTCTCCAATAATATCCCAGGAAAGGAGCAACCACCTCTCCAATGCTAACATCCCCTCCATGTGTCAGAGCAGCATACATGAGTAGGGTTTTCACTGGCTGATTTTTCAGAGGTAGATCACCAGGACTTTCTTCCGGGGTGCCTCTGGGTGGACTCGAACTTCCAACCTTTCAGTTAGCAGCTGAGCACACTAACTGCACCACCCAGGTGTACACTATTCTTAATAAGGTTCCCGATTATCTATCTTTCACTCCTAATTATACTTGAACGCTTCAACAGCATTTGACATTGTGTTCCATCTCCTTATTTTCCAAAACTCTTCTCTCTGGCCTTCTATGTCCCCACTCTCTCCTGATCTTCTCCTATCTCTGTCAGTTCGTTCTTGTTCCCTTTCACTGGGTTTTCTTCTCATTCAACTCTTCGATACAGCCAGGTTCCATTCTTAGTTTCCTCATCTCACTCTCATGGGTCAGCTCACTAACTCTTAAGACTTCATCTTCTCTCATTATGCTTAGGACTCTCAAATCTACATCCGGTTGCTACAATAAGTACAATATCTTTACAACCAACAGTCTACTAGACATAATCACCACAATCTAAACTTAACACATTCATTCAAAAATACCTAGTCCTCTACCTTGCCTCCTGTAGCATCATAAGACAAAGCAAACGCATGGTTATGCTAGTGCGGCACAGGAGAAAGGGGAATCAAATATAAGAAAAAACTGTACTCCTGGATTTCCAATGGAAAAAATCAGTATGATCCCACGTATTTATCTCTTAAAAAAGTACATACATATTTTTCTAGATTTTCCACTAAAAAAGCCTAGAAACAATGAGCAACTAAGTAGTCATGTGTAACCTTAGAACCCTTACTATGGGTTCCAGTAACCAGTGTATGTACTGGGCATTATGCCAGCCACTGAAAGAGACAACAATGTGTAAGATATAATACCCACCAACATCCTCATTTGGTTTGCACTTGACTGTAAACCTAAAGGTTAGCAGTTCTGATCTACTCAGAGGCAGTGCAGAAGAAAGACCTGACAATCTGCCTCCATAAAGATTACAGCCAAGAAAACCCTATGGAGCAGTTTTACTCTGTAACGCATGGGGTGGCTACGAATCAGAAATGACTTGATTACAAGTAGGTTTGGTTTTTGCTAATACTTCCAGGAATTTTTTCCATAGGAATGGCTCCTGTGCCAGGTCACTACCATTTATAACATCATTTAATAGCAGTGGTGGTTTAGTGGTAGAATTCTTGCCTTCCATGTGGGAGACCTAGTTTGAATCCTGGTCAAAGTATCTCATACGCAACCACCACCCATCTGTCAGTGAAAGCTTGTGTGCTACTATAATGCTGAATAGGTTTCAGTGAAGCTTCCAGATTCAGACAGACTAGGAAGAAAGGTCTGGCCATCTACTTCCAAAATATCAGCCAACGAAAACTCAGTGGATCACACATAATCCCGTTGCGTCCGTACATAGCACTACATAAGTCAGCTGCCTTGATGGTCACTAACAACAAGGCCATCTAATATTCTTTCATCTTGTTTTCTAAATCACAATGTGCAACTTAATCTTTTTCTCTAGTTAACTTTTATTGCATTGATTTTAGCCTCTTTCCAAACTATTGAGATCTTTTGAATTTTAATGCTCAACTAGCATAATGACCACATCTACTAATTAATCAAGTTACTTCTCACTATCCCAATTCTAAAACGTAAGTCTTGCCCTTACCTTTTTATCTGAAGTGATAAGCTTAAATGCTTCTGTTACTTGATCAACCGTGGCACCACCACCAACATCAAGAAAATTGGCTGGCGTCCCTCCATGAAGTTTTATTATATCCATTGTGGCCATAGCCAAACCAGCACCATTTACTATCAAGAGGGGAAAAATTATTTGTATAAGTAACAAACACAGATAAAATAAATTATGCTTAGCCAATCCAACTCAAATTATAAAAACGCCTGATACCCAGGCAGCCTATGTTTCCATCGAGGCCAATGTAGTTGAGATTTGCTTTAGTTGCAGCTTTGTCCCTTTCATCTTCCTGGGTCCAGTCCTGTAGGTCAAAGATTTTCTTCTGGCGATAGGC
Source organism: Loxodonta africana (assembly GCF_030014295.1). NCBI lineage: Eukaryota > Metazoa > Chordata > Mammalia > Proboscidea > Elephantidae > Loxodonta > Loxodonta africana. The sequence goes on from NC_087358.1 coordinate 68,580,824, forward strand.
TGAATTACTATCAAAGTTGATTTTTGCATCCATACATAGCACTTTGAAGGGAAAAAAACAAAGTTATCTTAATTTCAAAATAAACCAAATAGTGACAATAAACTATTCAACAGTCTTTAGACTACAGGAAAAATACATTTTAATTTTGTTACTTATTAAAAGTATTTCAATTTATGCTCACAATGAATTCAAACCGTTTCATAAAAAAAGAAAATTTGGGAATTAAAACTGCCCCAGCAAAGTTACTGGTTCTACATCCACCCCAAGCAACAGATAAAGAAGGAAAAAAAAAAAACTCAGAAACATTTCCAGACAATTTTTTTAATTACCAAGAATTAACCGTCCATGGTGGCAGCCTACCCTTGATTTGTATTCTAGATTCTATCCCCCTCACCTATTCAAGGACTTCACTCCAGCAATTTTGTCTTTCCTGTATTATAAACTTCCCCCTCTGGTTGGTTAAATCCCTCTGGCTTGTAAAAATGCTTTCTCCCACCTTCAAAAAAAAAAAAGGAAAGAAAGAAAAAAACTTTCACCCCATACCCCTTACACACTCCTTCCTATACAGCAAAACTCCTGGAAAGAGTTGTCTGTTTAAACCAGGGGTCCGCAAACTATGGCACATGGGCCAAATTTGGCCTGTGTCTACTTTTGTATGGCCTACGAGCTAAAAATGGTTTTTATGTTTTTAAGGAGTTGTGAAGAAAGAACAAAGGAGAAGGAAAAATAAGAACTAGACAGAAAAGATGCAGCAGGATCAGGGACCAGATGTGGCCCGCAAAGCCTAATATTTATTATCTGCCAATCTGTGGTTTAAACTTATCCTACCAAATCTTTCTCCTGTCATTCTCTCTTGAGCCTAGGCTTTTACCCTTAGTATTCTACCAAGAGGGCTCTAATGAAAGTCACCAATGATGCCCCTGTTGCAAAATCCAGAAGTCAGTTCTCAAACTTTATTTTACTTGACCAATCAGCAGCATTTGACATAGCTGATCAGCCTTTCCATCTTGAAATTCTTCCTTCACTTGGGATTTAGAAAACTACATTCATGTGGTTTTTCTCCTACCTGTCTAGCAATTCCTCTCCAGTCTCCTTGTTGGATGCCCCAGAGATCAGCCTTTAGATCTGGTCTCTCTTCTATCTATACCCACTCAGTTGGTGACCTTATCCTCTAGGCTCACGGCTTTAAAGCCTGTTCTATACTGATGGTTACCAAATTCATATTCTCAGTCTAGATCTCTCCCCTCTGCTCCAGACATGTATATCCCTTTGGCTTCAGTGCCTCCATGTGAACATCTAATGGGCATCTCTAAGTTAGTAAGTCAAAAACTGAGCTCCTTATATTCTCTCTCCTCTCAGAATCTTCTCCATCTAAGTAAATGGCAGCTCTAGTCTAGTTGCTCAGACTTAAAACTTAAGACTTATCCTTGGCTCCTCTACTCTCACACCTGACATCTAATACATCAGCAAATCCTACTGGTTCTTCTTTCAAAATATATCCAGAATACCATTTCTAAGTAGTTGCACTAACACCCCATTTCAGGCCACCAGCCTCTCACTAGGATTTTACTGGCATCCTAAACGGTTCCTCCTTTGCCCCCCATCCCTTCAGTCTTTTCTCAATACAGCAACCAAAGTGATCCTGTTAAAACCAAAATCAGATAATACATTGCTGCTCAAAACCCTCTAATGTCTTCTCATCTCACTCAGAAAAAAAGGCCAAGTTCTTGCTAAGATCTACTACAAAGCCCTCCAGACTCTACACCATCCTCCTTAACTTGGTGACCTCTCTGACTTCATCTGTAGTACTCCGTGCCTGCCTCACTCCAATCTAGCCACACTATCTTCCTTGCTGTTCCTGGACAGCTAGAAGGCTGAAAGAACTGAGCAGTTTCAGCTGCTGCCCAACACAGGAGACAAAGTTTGCAGTCTAGCTAAGTTATCTACCAATAATAGCAGAAATCAACATTCCTCAGAGGAAGATAACAGAATTCAGAGTCTCTACACCGTATCTCCAAAAATGTCTAGTATATTCAAAATTACTAGATCTGTGAAGAAACGGAAAAACATGGCCTATACTAAAGAGAAAAAGTGGTCAACAGAAACCAAATCCAAGAGACGAAGATTTGGAATTAGCAGAGGACTCCAAAACAGCGATTATAAATGTGGGTCATGACAGATGAAGAGATGGGTAATCTCAGCAGAGAATAAAACTATAAAAATGAACCTAATGGAAAATATAGAGGGGCACGGACTGCACCGGGCGACACTGTCAGAGGGGGTGACATTAAAATGACTGTCTATAAAAATATTCCTGTAGTTAGTTATACCAACAAAAACATTTTTCATAAGCCCAGCTTACATGTATCTATATACCTACAAGGCTAAAGCTCTATGCTGATTTACGTTTTGAACCTTGTAACCTGGTGAGGTCAGAACCGTCATTATTACCCAGTCACAATGACGCTTCAAATCCTGTGGTTTCATCTGCACACAGTACAAGCGTGTACTATTGCTTTTGTCATTGCTGGTGTTTTCACAGTCACTAATTTTGTCAGATTTTCTGGTGTTTTACCTACAATATTGTTGTAATTAGTATCTGTGAACCTATATCAATAATTTTTTAGAGAATGAAGTAGTAAATAAAGGAAAAGAAGGAGTGACATACAGGAATTATGATTTACAAGTAACATTAGTACAGAAAACATTACTAAGGATTCTGTATGGTCTGACACGGGAAGAGATCCATGGGGGGGAGGTGGGGAGGAACACCATGAGTTACTGCACTGGGTGACACTGACCCTAGTGACTCCACTGGGAAGAGCCGCTAAAGAGAGATAAGGACTTTCTTCCCCCAAGGCCAACAAAGAGAAAGGTTTACCCTAGGGCTGGTGCCCTGGTTTGGACTTCTTAAACTGTGAGGAAATAAATTTGTGCATTAAAGACACCTATTTGTGGTATTTCTGTTACAGAAGCACTAGATAACTAATACAGTTGGTATCAGAATAGTGGCCTCGGTGTCAGGGCAGGACTGCCCGAACAGACAGCTAATACCTCCTTCTCAAGAGATCCCCTCCACTCTGGATCATAAGCTTAATGGTTAAGTTCAAGGAGTTAAAAACAAAAAACAACACTGAGGAAGGTTGTAGGGATCAATTTTTTCCCATTCCTGAGTTTTCCTTTCACATTCAAAGAATTTGCTTAGCGTAACATCTGGCCTCTCACTGCTCCTTTACTTGCTTCTTCCCAGAGGAGGGGAAGCAAATATCTGAATGGTAAATCTGGATATTATAAAATCAGGTATGCATAACTCAACTCAATCTTTCCTCCTCTTGGGAACGTCCTGCCCTCAGGGAATAAGCATTCCCAAATGCCCTTCTGGATGCAGATTCTGTCCCTGAAAGGAGGGAGGACTACGTGAGTAGATAGGTTAAAAAAAAAAAAAACCAAACCCAGTTGCCATTGAGCAGACTCTGACTTACAGCAACCCTAAAGGACAGAGCAGAACTGCCCATAGGGTTTCCAAGGAGCGTCTGGTAGATTCCAACTGCCGAGCAGAGCTGTTAACCACTGTGCCACCAGTAAGTAGGTAAGTCTGTCTAATTCTGTAATTTGGTTATCAGACCCATTTTGACTAGATATCTGGCTGGAATAAGGGGGTCACTGAGGAATCTGATATGCTACTTAAGCAATTCTGCTCTAATATATTATTTTTACATTGTCTTCAGAACATCACTGGAAAAATAAGTCTACAGTCTATAAGCCTTCATCTGTGCAATTATTCAAACAACTAAGCCATATACATTAAGAGGTATACTTCATCCTATGCAGTAGAGACACTCCTAAGAATGGAGGAAATAACTGCAATTTAGTTGTTCAAAATATCCTTAAACTCTTATTTAAAAGAACACTAATTTCACAAATTTCTATTCTATCTTGCCATATGGCTACTTACTACAAAACGAGACCAATAACCAAGGATTTTAAGTATTACTTTTGAGACTAAAAATGCACCTTATAAATAAAATCTATCAATTTGCAGCCGTTTATAACTACATAGTCTACACTACTGTAAAGCCTCCATCCAAGATATCTAAGAAAGTACTAACAAAGCCTGAGTTTGGACTCATCTGTAAACTAAGAGCATCTGCTTTCCATGCCAACTGCCTTCGTTACCTTTTGCTTGTACAGCTGCCCCATGTCCTGCAAGATTACTGCATTAGTCTCCTCGGGTTGCCCTAACAAGTACCACAAAGTGCTTGGCTTGTGAAAACAGAAACACATTGTCTCACAGCTAGAAATCCAAATCAACTTGTAGGCCAGGCCATTAAACCCACTGCCATCGAGTCAATTCCAACGCACAGTGACCCTATAGGACAGGGTAGAATTGCCCCACAGATTTTCCAAGACTGAAATCTTTACAGAAGCAGACTGCCACATATTTCTCCTACGGAATGGGTGGTGTGTTTGAACCATGGACCTTTCAGTTAGCAACCAAGCACTTAACCACTGCGTCACCAGGCCATACTCCCTCCAAGTCTCTAGAGGAAGATGCTTTGTCTCTCCCAGTTTCTGGTAATCCCAGGCATTCCATGGCCTGTAGGTGCATATTCACTAGGCCATCTTCCCCACGTCTCTCTTGGTCTCTTCTCTTTTATAAGGATACCACCCAGGTGGAATTAGGACCACCATACTCCAGTATGACCTCATGTTAACTAATAACATCTTCAAAACCCCAATTCGCAAAAAGGTTACAATCACAGGTATCATGGGTCAGGACTTCAATATATCTTTCAGGGGAAAACAATTCAACCCAAAACAATTACTCTACCTCTAATATCTCCCTACTGCCATACTCCCTATATGCCACTACCTACCAAAATATACCCCATGTACAACCACATTATGTCCTGGTTAAGAGCACAACTTCTGGAGCTGAGTGCCTGGGTTCACAGGCCAGGACACTACTAGTCACGTATCTTCTTGGTTACTTAGTTTCCTAATCTATAAAATAAGGATAATAGTAGTACCTATATCACATCAGAGCCCTGGTGGCACAGCTACAGCTGCAAACCAAAAGATTGGCAGTTCGAATCCACCAGCTGCTCCTTGGAAACCCTATGAGGCAATTCTACTCTGTCCTATAGGGTTGCTATGAGTTGGAATCAACTCAACAGCAATGAGTTTGGTTTGGTTTATATCATATAACCACTATAAATATTAAATGAACTAAATGAGTTCATATTTGTAAAGCATTACAACAGGGCCTGGCACACAGTAATTGCTATGGTTTTGTTAAATGATCAGGAAGAAAATATGTACCTTTGAAAAAAATCTTAGCATAAGAAACTGAAGCACACTCAGAATGCCTCTTTCGTAGGATCAAATTCAAAACTCAAAGAAGAAACTGAAGATACACCAATACAAAGGAGGCTAGCTGAAATGCAAGTAGACATATATTTCTAAAAACTAAGGAAAAACCATTTACAAGAGCATTGAAAAGAATACAGTACCTAGGAATAAATTTGACCAGGAAGATGAAAGACTTATACACAGAAAAATATAAAACATTACTAAAAGAAATTAAATAACATAAATGGAAGGATATTCCATGTTCATGGATTAGAAGGCTTAGTACAGTTAAGAGGTCAATATTATTCAAAACAAATCTAAGCAATCCCCATCAAAATTCCAATAGCCTTCTTTGCAGAAATGGAAAGGCCAATCCTCAAATCGCATGGAAGGGAAAGGGACCCTGAATAGCTCAGGCAATGCTGAAGAAGAATAAAGCAGGAGGACTCACACTTCTTGATTGTAAAACATACTACAAAGCTACAGTAATTAAAACAGCCTGGTACTCACATAATAATAAGACATATAAACCAATGGAATTGAACTGAAAGTCCAGAAATAAATCCATACATCTATGGTCAACTGATCTTCAAAAGGGTGCTAAGTCCATTCAGAAGGGAAGAAGAGTCTCTTCGATAAACAGTGCTAGGAAAATTGGATTTCCACACACAGAAGAATGAATCAAGATCCATGTCTCACACTATACACAAAGATCAATTCAAAATGGATCAAGGGCCTAAATGTGAAAACTAAAAACATAAAATTCTTATTCGAAAATGTAGAGGCAAGGCTGTAGGACCTAGTGTTTAATGATAGATTATCAGATAACAAATGCCCCAACAGCAAAAGACAAAAAAGATAGCTGGGACATAATAAAAATTAAATTCTTTCGTACAGAGAACTGAAGCTACTCCCAAAGTCCACCTTTCAGCCAAAGATTAGACAGGCCTATAAAACAAATAATAACACAAGTGAGGAATGTGCTTCTTAGTTCAATCAAGTACATGAGACCAAAGGGGCAACACCTGCCCAAAAGCAAAGATGAGATGGCAGGGACAGGAAAACTGGACGAATGGACACAGAGAACCCAGAGGGTGGAAAGCGAAAGGGGAGAGTACTGACACATTGTGGGGACTGCAAATGATGTCACAAAACAATTTGTGTACAAATTTTTGAATGAAAAACTAATTTGCACTGTAAACTTTCACCTAAAATACAGTAAAATTTTAACAAAAAAGAAAATCTGAAAAAAGTACTTTCGTGTATCAAAGGACTTTCTTTAATAGCAAAGTGAGAAGACAACCTACAGATTGGGAGAAATTTTTCAGGAACTATGTATCAGATAAGCACCTAATATCCAAAATATAAATACAACTTCTACAAGGCAACAAAAAAACAAGTAACCCAATCAAAAAATGGACAAAGGTCTAGAAAAGAGAGTTCACCAAAGACGATATTCAAATGACACATGAAACAAACACATGAAAAAAAGATGCTCCAAATCATCACCCATTTGTTGTTGCTAGTTGCCATCGAGTCAAATCTCATGGCAACCCCATGTGTTAGAGTAAGACTGCTCTATCAGATTTTCTTGGCTGTAATCTTTACAGAAGCAGATCACCAGGCCTGTTCTTCCACAGTACTGTGGTTTGGGTTCGAACCTATAACCTTTAGGTCAATAGTCAACCACAAACTGTTTGCACCACGTAGGAGCCTTTAGGAGACACATATCAAAACCACAAAATGATATTACATCACCCCCATTAGAATGGCAATGATTAAAAAAAATTAGAAGGTAATGAACGTTAGCAACATTGTGGGGAAACTGGAACTGTCATCCATTGCTGGTGAGAATGTAAAATAGTGCAGCCACTGTAGAAAATCTACACATGACAAACAAAATCAATAGTATTTGTACGTCAGCCATAAACATGTAAAATGTAACAGCAAAAAAGATACCATTCAAAATAGCAGCCAAAAATATATTTCTACAAATAAATCTAAGAAGAAATACAGTGCCTAAATAAAGAAAATGGAAAGTCTTCTTTAAAAGGATATAAATGAGACTTATATAAATGGAAAAATAATACATTCCTAGTAGGAAAAATGACTACTAGAAAAATGTTATTTTTCCCAGTAAAAACAGCATGGCTTGTTTTGAAATCCGACTAATGGATTTCAAAGTATATCTAGCTAGCAACAGGGATTGGTAATTTGGCCTACAAGTACTGGTAGCAGGACCAAAGGTTTTAGGGGATCTGTGAGTCTCTTGAGACTACATGAAAAACAATGCATGCACCTATGCTCACATGAGAACCCTGTCCGTTTTCCCTTGTAAAAGGACCATTTGCTTTCATCAACTTCTCAAAAAGCACCCTAACTCAAAAAGATTAAATAACACAGATCTACAGGAAACAAAAAACCGTAAGAACTAGTCTCTTAAAAAAAAGTACTTCATTTCTCACGGACTTCAAACTTTCTGGAGTCAGAGGGTGGATGAACCTCTGAAACTACTGCCCTGAGATAATCTTTAAAACTTAAACCAAAAACATCCTCTATAAGTCTTTTTGAAACCAAACAAAAGTTTAGCTAAACTAGTAAAAAAGGTCTGCCTTGAGCATTATGCTCTTTTAAGATCTATCTATATGGGATCGAACTGACAACGGCAACTCGAAAGATTACACAGGCACATTAGGGGGGAGTGACTTTACGTTATTGAGGGAGAAACAACTCCGAAAACGAGGATGAGAATGGTTGCAAAACACAAAAAATGTAATCAATGTCACTGAATTGTACATGTAGAAATGGTTGAATTGGCTTATGTTTTGCTGTGTACATTCTTGACAACAAAATAAATTCAAAAAAATAAATAAAAAGATAGATTGGAAACTAATAGAAGAGTTTGGCAGAGTCTCAGGTTATAAGATAAACATACAAAAATCACTTGGATTCCTCTACATCAACAAAAAGAACATCGAAGAGGAAATCACCAAATCAATACCATTCACAGTAACCCCCAAGAAGATAAAATACTTAGGAATAAATCTTACCAAGGATCTAAAAGATCTATATAAAGAAAACTACGAAGTACTACTACAAGAAACTAAAAAGGACCTACTTAAGTGGAAAAACATACCTTGCTCATGGATAGGAAGACTTAACATAGTAAAAATGTCTGTTCTACCAAAAGCCATCTATACATACAATGCACTTCCGATCCAAATTCCAATGACATTTTTTAAAGTGATGGAGAAACAAATCACTAACTTCATATGGAAGGGAAAGAAGCCTCGGATAAGTAAAGCATTACTGAAAAAGAAGAAGAAAGTGGAGGCCTCACTCTACCTGATTTCAGAACATATTATACAGCCACAGTAGTCAAAACAGCCTGGTACTGGTACAACAACAGGCACATACACCAATGGAACAGAATTGAGAACCCAGATATAAATCTATCCACATATGAGCAGCTAATATTTGACAAAGGCCCAGTGTCAGTTAATTGGGGAAAAGACAGTCTTTTTAACAAATGGTGCTGGCATAACTGGATATCCATCTGCAAAAAAATGAAACAGGACCCATACCTCACACCATGCACAAAAACTAACTTCAAGTGGATCAAAGACCTAAACATAAAGACTAATTATACAGATCATGGGAGAAAAAATAGGGACAACATTAGGAGCCCTAATACAAGGCATAAACAGAATACAAAACATTACCAAAAATGACGAAGAGAAACCAGATAACTGGGAGCTCCTAAAAATCAAACACCTATGCTCATCTAAAGACTTCACCAAAAGAGTAAAAAGACCACCTACAAATTGGGAAAGGATTTTCAGCTATGACATCTCCGACCAGCACCTGATCTCTAAAATCTATATGATTCTGATAAAACTCAACCACAAAAAGACAAACAACCCAATCAAGAAGTGGGCAAAGGATATGAACATGCACTTCACTAAAGAAGATATTCAGGCAGCTAACAGATTTTTTTTTTTTTTTAACAGATACATGAGAAAATGCTCTCAATCATTAGCCATTAGAGAAATGCAAATTAAAACTACGATGAGATTACATCTCACTCCAACAAGGCTGGCATTAATCCAAAAGACACAAAATAATAAATGTGGGAGAGACTGCGGAGAGATTGGAACTCTTATACACTGCTGGTGGGACTGTAAAATGGTACAACCACTTTGGAAATCTATCTGGCATTTTCTTAAAAAGTTAGAAATAGAACTACCATACAACCCAGAAATCCCACTCCTCAGAATATACCCTAGAGAAATAAGAGCCTTCACACAAACAGATATATGCACACCCATGTCTATTGCAGTTCTGTTTACAATAGCAAAAAGCTGGAAGCAACCAATGTGTCCATCAACGGATGAATGGGTAAATAAATTGTGGTATATTCACACAATGGAATACTACGCATCGATAAAGAACAGCGAGGAATCTGTGAAACATTTCATAACATGGAAGAACCTGGAAGGCATTATGCTGAGTGAAATTAGTCAGTTGCAAAAGGACAAATATTGTATAAGACCACTATTATAAGATCTGGAGAAATAGTATAAACTGAGAAGAACACATTCTTTTGTGGTTACGAGGGGGGAGGGGGGTGGGAGAGGGTTATTTACTGATTAGTTAGTAGATAAGAACTACTTTAGGTGAAGGGAAGGACAATACTCAATACACGGAAGGTCAGCTCAACTGGACTGGACCAAAAGCAAAGAAGTTTCCGGGATAAACTGAATGCTTCAAAGGTCAGCGGAGCAAGGGCAGGGGTTTGGGGACTATGGCTTAAGGGGACTTCTAAGTCAATTGGCAAAATAATTCTATTATGAAAACATTCTGCAACCCACTTTGAAATGTGGTGTCTGGGGTCTTAAATGCTAACAAGCGGCCATCTAAGATGCATCAGTTGGTCTCAACCCACCTGGATCAAAGGAGAATGAAGAACACCAAGGTCACACGATAACTATGAGCCCAACAGTCAGAAAGGGCCACGTGAACTAGAGACTTACATCATCCTGAGACCAGAAGAACTAGATGGTGCCCGGCCACAACCGATGACTGCCCTGACAGGGAGCACAACAGAGAACCCCTGAGGGAGCAGGAGATCAGTGGGATGCAGACCCCAAATTCTCATAAAAAGACCAGACTTAATGGTCTGACTGAGACTAGAGAAATCCCGGCAGTCATGGTCCCGAAACCTTCTGTTGGCCCAGGACAGGAACCATTCCCAAAGACAACTCATCAGACATGGAAGGGACTGGACAATGGGTAGGAGAGGGAAGCTGATGAAGAGTGAGCTACTTGTATCAGGTGGACACTTGAGACTGTGTTGGCATCTCCTGTCTGGAGGGGAGATAGGAGGGTAGAGAGGGTTAGAAACTGGCAAAATTATCACGAAAGGAGAGACTGGAAGGGCTCACTCATTAGGGGGAGAGTAAGTGGGAGTATGGAGTGAGGTGTATATAAGCTTATATGTGACAGACTGACTTGATTTGTAAACGTTCACTTAAAGCTCAATAAAAATTATTAAAAAAAAAAAAAGGATAGATTGGTCCAACCATGTTGTGCCAACTGATGTAGATGTCCCCCAAGTCTATGGTCCTTCACCTTCACACTCAGACATGATGATTCAGAATCTAATTTATCTTTAAGAATATACAAAAGAAGATCTGTCAAAGTGGTAAGCCAATCTTCTCACTTCTCTTACGGTTAAAAACAATATAAGGACTCCAGTGTTACAGTATACCCTTTGCACAATAAAGATCCATGATGTCTCTAAAGTCTGAAACCTGTGGAGACCAAGATGGCTTACTCCTCCAGTCATACAACTATTTACTCACCACCACACCGGAAAATTTAACCCAACGCTGTCCAACACAGGAGCCCTGGTGGCACAGTGGTTAACAGCTCAACTGCTACCAAAAAGTCGGCAGTTCCAATCCACAGTTGCTCTTTGGAAACCCCATGGGGCAGTTCTACTCTGTCCTATAAGGCCACTTTGAGTTGGAATCAACTCGATGGCTAAGGGTTTGGTTTGGCTGGTCCAACAGAGCTTTCCGAGATGATGAAAATGTTTTATATGTGCACTGTCCAATATGGTAGCCACATGTAGCTACTGAGTACTTGAAATGTGACTATTGTCACTGAGGAACTGAGTTTTTAATCTTATATAATTTTAATTCATTTAAATTTAAACACGTGGCTGGTAACCACCATACTGGACAGCCCAGCTCTAACTCCTCTGGTGTGTACATGAGCATAAATATACTTACCAAAAAACCAAACCAAACCCACTGCCATTGAGTCGATTCTGACTCATAGTGACCCTATAGAACAGACTAGAACTGCACCATAGAGTTTGCAAGGAGCACCTGGTGGATTCGAACTGCCAACCTCTTGGTTAGCAGCCATAGCACTTAACCACTACTCCACCAGGGTTTCCATATATACTTAAGATCTTTGTATTATAATATATGTTCACATTCATTTTATTATGAAATAAGCTTCCAGGTAAGAATGAGATCACTTCCTTGTACGTTCAACTTCCTTACTGAAGCATACCATAGGTGGATGAAGGCATAATGAACGTTTGATGAAAGACGATACTTTACCAGCTCCATCTGAATCTTCTACCATTGGATTTATTTCTACCATGGTGGCATCATATTTCAGAAAAAGTTCATAAAGCTTGACCATGTTCTCCGCTGCAGAATCCACAATGTTATGTGGAAATCCCATCTTCTGTGCAAGCTGAAAGCAATTCATCTTTTTATTATAGGTATTTTGTGTGTGTCTAAGCAACACTAAGTTACTTTAAATAAAAAAAAACTTACCGTTTATCATTTAAATGATAAGCATGAATCCTTTACACTTAAGTATTAATCACTGAAACAGCAGCTACTATTACTAATTGGTTAAACAAAACTTTAAATAGAAAATCCTCCCAAGGTAGGTATTATGCCCACTTTGCAGAAAGGAAAGAGATTCAGAGAGGTCAAGTGGCTTGCCACTTGCCTAGATTCCAATTTCAGAGTTTATTCCATAGCCTCCATACTGCCTCTAAGCCTTCTGGCCAACCTAAACTAAAAGAAGGGGTGCATATTTGATTAAAACTACCTATCACAGGTGGATTGACAGTCCCAGTGGTCCAAATGAGAGCCAAAATATTACATCACCTATTTCATCTTTTAGGTAATTTATCAAGCATGTCTACCAAGTAATGAGACATACAGGCCAGTGAGTATTAACTCATTCATTCAAAAATCTACTGAGCACCTAATATATGTCAGACACTGTGCTAGGCCCTAAAGGATACAGGTATTTAAGCTTCCAATCTAGTAGAGGAGCTTACAGTCCTGAGCAGAAATTCCTAACCAGAGATACCAGTGGAACTTTAAAAAAAAAAAAATACATATACTAAGGTTCCAACTCAGAATTTATAGTTTAAAAGTTCTATAATGGACCAAGCATCTGTAATTTTAAAAGTGCCATCAGCAATTCTGAACTACTGGTATAGAAGCTGACTGTGTTTATCCTAACAGTGCTGCCACTGCTCAGAACACTGAGGAAGAATCCATTCCTCTTTTTCAACTGCTATTTAAAGCTGCAACACATCGTTTTGATTTTCAATAACAAAATCTTAAGCTCTTTGAGGGAGAATGTGATTTTTCCAAAGAGTCAAATGTCAATAAATAAAGTAGATGAGCACACTAAGGAATATCTTTTTTGGTTAAGACATATTTCAAATAAAGAATAAGAAGAAATAAAACACCAATTCACTAAGAAAGCTTTTTACTAGGTCACAATCCACCAGATTTAAACATTTGAGAATTGCAATATAATTCTGCTTGACACAGTAAGATATTAATCTGGCAAGCACTGTGCTAGACATTATTTCTGTTCTTTGTTCAAAATGCTATAATCTAAGCAGATTAATTCCTTTAAATATTCTTGCAAAACAAGTATTTCCTTCTTTATCTAAATTTAACTCTTCATTCGTTATGCTCACATTACAAACTCCTAAATGAATCAAATTTTTATCCTTTTCACACATTTACATCATTCATTCACCTAAATGCCCGCCTTCATGCTCTATCAGGAGACTTTATCTCCTTTAAACCTTTTCTGTCAGTCATAATTCTTGCTCTTGCTGTACTTAACACCATACGTTTATTTTCATATACTGTTTCTCAGAAACAGACATTTAATTTTATTAAAAGTTTAACATTTGAACTTTTGTTTTAAAACAGGTCACTTATTTTTATGCCAAAGTAAGCAACGTTAATTCAATAGCAGTATTACAAACAGTTACCAAGCAACTCTCACAAGCCACAGTATGAGACTCCATGGGTGGGGTTTGTGTGGGGAGTGGGGGAAGGCAGAAGCACACAGGAAGGACAGTACAGAAAGCCAGTGAAACCGCAGGCAAAACTTAGTACAAGTGGGCATACAGTGAGAGGGTGTCCGTAAGCCTCATCAGATTCTTAGAAGGGTCCATAAACTGCAAAAAAATAAAACCACTGATGTATCATGAAGATATATAAGATAGTGTCCCTACCAAGAAGTGTTCTGAGTCAGAGGCATAGAAAATTAATATACTGTAGTATGGTGAGCGCGACCAAACAGAGGACACAGGGGAAGCAAAAAAGGATTTAATTACCAGGAAGAGTTCAGGAACAGACCTTATCCTGGACGAAGTGATCTCTGGGCAACAAGAGTTGTAATACAAAAGAAGAGATGAGCATTCTGACAAAAACATGCAAGAAAGAACACTGAGAACAGAAGAGCAAAGTGGTGTACCGGAGAAAGTAGAAATGACATCTAGAGAAGTATCCAAAACCAAACCAAATTCATTGCCACTGAGTCGATTCAGACTCATAGCAACCCTATAGGACAGAGCAGAAGTACCCTATAGGGTTTCCATGGAGCGGTTGGTGGATTCAAACTGCCGACCCTTTAGTCTGCAGGCAAATGCTTAACCACTGCACCACCAGGGCCCCCTAGAGAAGTAGAAAAAAAAAAGAAGTAGAGAGGAGCAAAATCAGGTTTAAACGCATCTTATAATTTAGCCTTAGTTACAGTTGGTTTTTATTTTTCTCAATCAGTGATTCTCAGTGCTACCTGGATGCTAGAATCACCTGAGAAGTGTTTTAAATCACCAGTGCCCCAACCCTATCCCCACAAAGTCTGGGGCATGGAAAGCCCGGGAAGTGATTTCAGCATGTGAAAACTAACGTGAGGACAACAGGCAGGACAGGCCAGGTAGGTGTAAGCACAGGCGTTAGTGCAGCAAGTCTGGGCCAGAGACAATGAGGGTCTGTTCAGAGCAATGGTGGCAACAGAGGAGGAGGACACAACACAGACTTCTAGTCACCACAGGCAGTGGGCACAAAACCAAGTGCCTGACCTTGGAAGTACCTCTGCAGGACTTCCCACCATGATCTCCCCAGTGCACTTCCATAATTCACACACAATTACCAGTGTCGTTGCTTTACAGTCACCTCACGTGAATAGTGCACACCACTGTCTGCACGTTCTAACCTCCAGTGGAATCGTTATACGTTAACCTTTTGGCCTCTCTTAAAAGTTCCATTCCACACAATTTACAGGAAACAGAGGGGACACAGAGGCATGTTAAATGCCACCCTGGGGAGGCAAACAGCAGAATCCACACTGAGAAATGATACAGGATAATTACCCCAGTTTCTTCAACAAATAAATTTGAAAGAAAAAGTGGGGAGAGGCCAAGAGAGGAGGAATCCATAAATTATAAAAAGAACTATGGGACATATCAACCCACTGTAATGAACGGTCACATATGGGCCCTGACACAAACTGTGAAAGAAAAAATCATTTGAAACAAGGGAATCTGAATGACTGAGTAAATGATGGTATTATTAAGGAATTATTATTAATTTTACTACATATGTTAAGGTACTGTGGCTCTTTTAAAAGAATCCTTATCTTTTCACGATACATAATAAAATATTTACGGAGGATGTGAAAAAAATATTGTAGGTATTTCAAAAAATGTTGAAACAAGATGTTCACATTCAGATATCAAACAAGATACTAACATATTGACACTCCTGTACTTTAAAAAAAAAAAAAAAAGTTTTGCAATCATTTCACTTGTACAAAGTCAAATTTTTTTGCTTTAAGTGTTATAATTCTCCAATCACAGGCTAGAAATTTTTCAGAATATAACATACCCTGACAGCTTGTTCCTTTCTGATGCCTTCTACAATATCTATAGGTTCTTTCACTATGGCCTCAGGAGTCTCAGCAGCAACATCTTCTATGTTGACACCACCTTGAGAACTTCCTATTAATACAGGACCCTGGCAGGGGGAAAAAAGCCAGAATATCTAGATTTTACTTTGTGCCAGTCAATAAAATTTTAAAGCCTATAGGTGTGTACTATCAGACTTATGTATCTATTGCTCCCCACCCCATTTAAAAGTTTCCTTGAGAATTTATCTTTGTATATCCAGCACGATGCTCTTTTATAAACGTTCAAGTGAAACAACGAAAAGAAGTGAAAAGGAAGAAGCAATGACTTGCCTTTGAGGGAAAGGGATTGAAAATACACAGGAAAACTCTTATCAAACAAAAATAATAATTTTTGCAATGAACATATTACTTACACCTGTAAGAAGGGTGACTTAAATTAAAAAAAAAAAAAATCAAAAGACTAATTTCATGTTTCTATCCCAGCACCTATTGTTTCAGTAACAGACTTATTTAAAATAAAATTTAAAGGTATATACCTTATTGCATTCATTACTGTTTGGAGAACAAAACAGTCCTTCAAATCTTTAAAATAAGGTAATAGCCAAAGGAAAAAATAACAGTCTTACTTTTTCAAAGAGTTAACTGTTACATGCAGGTGGGGTATCGGGGGATTTAAAAAAGTACCCGGCTCGAAAGAGAAAAAACTGAGTGGCTAGCAAACAAGAGTGCAGCGAGATTTATATTTCCTGTATATCTTTTTACCTTTTTTTTAATGCAATATGATTAAATGTCAATATAAGCAAAAAAAAAAAAATTTTTTTTCTTTTTTAATAAAAGAATTTACTGTGCCTTCTGAGACTAAAGAAGACGGCACTAGCAGGCCTGAGTAAGAAAACGTTGGAAATTATAGTCTAGTTTTAAGTTCCTCTACAAATTTCAAAAGAAGGGGTGTTCTTCATTTTCTCCCTAGCAAGGCTGTTGACAATTATAAGCTTTTACAGAGATCCAAGGAGCAGAGGAAAAAAAAATCAGGGTTAAGAAGAGTGTGTTCAACTATTACCATGCTATTGAAGTAAAATATAAATAAATCTATAGCTAACCACAAAATATAATTTTAGTCAACAGAAGTTTTTTTTTTTTTTAATTTTAGTCGACAGAAGTAGAGACGAACAAATCATTAAAGTATTTGAACATTTTATTTTAGTTTTATTTTCCTTTTTATATCTACTGATAAGAAAAATGAAAAGACATAGAGAAGGCAAGCACTACTGGGAAAAAAAAGAATATTAAATTCTTACTAAAGTAAAAATTATATCTTCAACAGTCGTCTATTAGGGGAAAACTCTAGAAAAATAATACTGTGAAATAATAATAAAAGAAAGTGAATAGCCTTCATTTGTACTAATTGCATAACCAATTAGAAAGGAGTAAACAGAGGCCAGTTAAAACAGCAACTACAATTTTATATTTGGTCATCCCCACAGAATAAATGGCTCTTTCCTGTTCAAATGATTTGGTTTCTCTTTTAAATTTTAGTAATAAACTTTCAAAACAATTTAGTTTCTAGTAAATAGCTGTAATTTCAAACACATTAACAATGCTATTTTTACTTTCTTAAACTAAATCCCTCTTCTCTTGCTTGGTCTTGCAAAAGTTTTGCCTTAAAATAGATTTGATTTTAAAAACTGTATGACAAAACAGCCATTAATAAAATAAAGATCACTTAAAAAAAATAAAAGCATGGAAAATAAAATGTGGAAGTCTTCCAGCATGTTTTATGTCTATTCCAGACAAAGTGAAAAGTTGATAGTTAAATGCACCACTCATTTTCAGCAGACTGCAGTGTTTTACTAGAAAACTTTTAAAGTAGCAAATATGATTTGTAAAATTGGTCACTGCTCAGAAGTACCCAACATGCACTGGACAAAAGTGCCAAACACAGAGTAGGTATGTATATGATTTTTTAGCACCCCAATCCAACGGGAGATACCTATTCAGGCACCCTAACGTGGTAAGTCCTAAAGAAAACTAGTGGAGTCATGAGTTTTTCTCCTAAAAACAGATAAATAACAAATGCAATTTTTACTGACTAGTCAATTCCTATGCACAGGACTTTAATTCAATCTAAAATACTATTTGCTTTCTAGTTTACTAAATAGCTGACTGATTTTTTTATTGTTTGAACAGGGCC
This sequence comes from Loxodonta africana, assembly GCF_030014295.1. NCBI lineage: Eukaryota > Metazoa > Chordata > Mammalia > Proboscidea > Elephantidae > Loxodonta > Loxodonta africana. Next base: position 68,598,624 of record NC_087358.1, read on the forward strand.
CTACCTGTCCACAGAAATTCCCAAAAAAGCTGGCTAAACCCCAAACTACTCCACATTGGTCTAACGTGATAATATCAAAGAATATTTTAATGCCTTTAGCCAAAGAGTTTTACTAGTATTATAATATTTTTAGTATGAATTATTACAACTACATATTACTTTCCAATTAAAATAAAAAACATTTTTCCCTGAAACCAAAAAAACCAAACCCATTGCTGTCAAGTTGATTCTGACTCACAGCAACCCTATAGGACAAAACAGAACTGCCCCACTGGGTTTCCAAAGAGTGGCTGGTGGATTTGAACCTCTGGCCTTTTGGTTAGCAGCCAAGCTGTTAACCACTGTGCCACCAGGGCCCATTTTTCATATTTCCCTTAATGAGATTCAAATAGTTCTCTGAAAATATAAGTTCTTTAAATGAACTCAAATTTGACCCTTTCCCCTAATGCTTTAACGTATCTTCAATAATACATATTTAGTTTGCTACATGTACTCCAATCCAGATGAACTACTCAATTTGTTCAGTATATATATGTGTGTGTGTGTATATGTGTATGCGTATGTACATATACATACACTCATATACACATATACACATGGAAACCCTGGTTGCATAGTGGTTAAGTGCTACGGCTGCTAACCAAAAGGTGGACAGTTTGAATCCACCAGGTGTTCCTTGGAAACTCTATGGGGCAGCTCTTCTATGTGCTATAGGGTCACTATGAGTCGGAATCGTCTTGACAGCAATGGGTTTGGTTTGGTTTTTGTGTGTATGTGTATATATACATATACACACACACACACACACATACACTTTCTGGCTATAATTAAAAGTAAAAACATAATAACTAAAATACAACATATGTTGACATCTAATGTCAACTAAAATAAAAAGAAAATGTAACAAAAATAAATGTTTACAATTTAATATCTGCAAACATGAGCAAAATAAAAAGTTATTTTCATAGTATTTCTAAAACTACAAAACTAAATTCTGCTATAGAGAAACTTACAGAGGTAAAGATATCACTCTAGAATAACGCTTTTCATCTTATATTCTGTGTGGGTTTTTACTACCATCTAGTGTTATACCTTAAGAAATGCTTTCTTATAAAAATTAAAAGTTGCAACAGACACTTTTACCACTCAGACATTACTAGAAGGTTATAGGAAAAACACAGTACACAAAGTTACTATTTTTTAAAAAGCTGTTCTATATAAGAAAGCTATTTTCATGGCCCTTCAAATTTTTCTTACTCTAAATTCTACACAATTAATAATATTCTACATCAAATCCCTACTAGGGCTTCCAAATATGTACCTAGTTTGCTTTAAAAGAGAGGCTAGTTACAACACAGGTTCATCTCGCAATACCTAATACACTGAAAAAGCCAGATAATGACATAGTATAACAAGATTATCAATGCTCTCTCCAAGCACCAGATCCACGAAAGGATTTTCTCTGCCCCTGATTCCTTATGTTCACTGTTACCATTTTAGGTTCCATAAATAAAAAACAGCAGACCTAGGGTCATGCTCCTTAGAGGCGTATTGTTATTGAATGTAACCTTCCAACTTACCAAGTACCAAATTAGCCAGTGAAACAAACCCCAAACTATAAAAAGTACCACCAAAGCCTGTTGCCACTGAGTCAATTCCAACTCACAGCAACCCTACAGGACAGAGGAGAACTGTCCCATAGGGTTTCCAAGGAGTGCCTGATGCATTCGAACTCCTGAGCTTTTGGTTAACAGCTGTAGCACCTAACCACTATGTCACAAGGGTACCAGGAGCTTGAAAAAGATGAAGCAATGGATACACATTCCCTTAATGGCTTCAGAGACTTTCTCTTGGGTTAGAATATGTTACTATGCTAGAAATTATTTTTCCAGTCTTGGCATCTAGAGGTGAAGCAGAAACGATTCCAGCTGTTCTTAGTGAATTATCAATTTGAAAATCCCATGGAATTTATTAAAGCAGAATTTTGCCTATAGCTTTTTTTTTCACGTTATATATCAAATTTTATGGAATTAGTCATGTTGCTTTTAAAAAATGCAATAAATATTGTGCCCATGATACATACAGATTACAGATCATACTTTTTTGATCTTCCCCATGTAAACACCAATAATAATCAACTACTAAAAATGAATATAATAAATTCACACTAAATGTCATACTATCACGTCTACGATTACTCACTTGAAATGACCTTTCCATTGTTATTGCAAAGTAGTACTCTCTCCTGGGATATCTTCGCTCACAGACCAATACTTGATTGCATATTCTGCCCTTTTTTCCAGTTTGTTTGGTAAACAACTTTTTCCCAATCATTTGTGAAGAAACAGCTTTTGCTTCTTCTGGACTAAAATAAGAAAAAGAACTCAAACTCTTCTCCAACTGAGAAAAACAAAAATCCACAAGATAGTCAAAATTTTGTCTAATATTTAAATCTCAGTGTTTTTATCAATCCAGTAATAAAGAAAAGTGCATCTTGTACAATATGTTTTTTCTTTAATAAAGGCAATTTTTCTTTAAAAAATGTTACTTACGAGAAAACTATCTTTACTCCTCCTTTGAGGCCACTTTCAAATGTTCCTTTTCCTCTGCCACCAGCTAAAACCTGTGCCTTTATCACAACATCTTTTGAACCTAGAAGAAAAAGACTTCTATTACATATGACACACGGAGCAGCATGCACAACACAGAATTCTGTTATTCAGCATACATATTAAGCAATGTTTTTAAATGCAGTAAAGTCTCATTTATTCACAATGTCCAAAGATGAGGCATTCCATGTATGTAGATATTCTAGCAGATTAGAACACTTAACCATCCAGAGATCCACAACTTAAAAAAAATTAGCTACTCATATTAAACTGTTTTTTAAAGTATGCTGAAAATTATTTAACCCTTTCTTGAATACCTGAAATTTCTACTACAGGCAGTCCCATTACGAACTAGATCAGTTCCTAACTGTGACTTTAAGTCTTTAAGTTGAATTTATAGGTCAGTCAAAACAGGGGCATATGGTTCTTAATTAGCCTTGCTTCAGGGAAAGAAAAGGCTCAAAGCCCTTCAATGATTTAAAAGCTGCAAATGAGACGTTCTTCTGAGTTGCTGAGGTCTTCTATTTAAACAGTGCTTGAACAGAATCCAGCATTCGTCAACCTCCCTGCAACCAGCCACTCCTAGCCAGCCCTCCACCACCTCCTCACATCTGCACCCTCAGAGGTCCCAAGGCTCCGCCGCTGCCTCTCCTCATCTATCACCATGACAACTGTGTCCCCCTTGCAGGTGAGCCAGAGCTACAACCAGGACTCGAAGGCCACAATCAACTACCAGATTAACCTGGCACTCTACGCCTCCTACATCTACCTGTCCATGCCTTACTACTTCGACCTCCGGGACGTGGCTTTGAAGAATTTTGCCAAATATTTTCTTCACCAGAAGTAAAACTATCCCTATTCACAAATCATATGATACTATATGCAGAAAACCGAAAACACTCCACAAGGAAACTACTGAAACTAATACAAAGATTCAGCAGAGTAACAGGATATAAGATCAACATACAAATATCAGTTGGATTCCTATATAACGATAAAGAGAACTACAAAAAAGAAATCAGGAAGACAACACCATTTATAATAGCCCCTAAAAAAATAAAATATCTAGGAATAAAGCTAACCAGAACATAAAAGGCCTATACAAAGAAAACTACAGAACACTACCACGAGAAACCAAAAGACTTACATAAATAGAAAACATACCATGCTCATGGATAGGCAGACGACTCACCATTATAAAAATGTCAATTCTACCCAAAGCAATCTACAGATACAATGCAATACTGATCCAAATATGAACAGCATCCTTTAATAAGATGGAAAAACTAATTATTAACTATATACGGAAAGGAAAAAGACCCCACATAAGTAAAGCATTATAGAAGAAGAACAAAGAAGAAGGCCTCACACTACCTGACCTCAGAACCTACTATACAGCTACGGTAGTCAAAACAGCCTGGTACTGGTACAACAACAGACACATCAATTAATGAAACAGAATCCAGAACCCAGATGTAAATCCATCCACCCACAGTCACTTGATCTTCAATAAAGGCCCAAAGTCCATTAAAGGGAGAAAAGAGAGTCTTTTTAACAAATGGTGCTGGCAAAACTGGATGTCCATCTGTAAAAATATGAAACAGAACCCATACCTCACCCAAACCCAGAACCCAGTGCCGTTGAGACACTTTCGACTCATAGTGACCCTATAGGACAGAGCAGAACTGCCCCATAGAGTTTCCAAGGAGCACCTGGTGGATTCAAACTGCCGACCCTTTGGTTAGCAGCCGTAGCACTTAACCACTATGCCACCAGGGTTTCCTCCATACCTCACACCATAAAAAAAAATAATTCAAAGTGGATCAAAGACCTAAATATAAAACCAAAAACTATAAAGATCATGGAAGAAGAAACAGGGTCAACGCTAGAGGCCCTAATACACAGAATAAATAAGATATTAACCGCAACTAACAATACACAAACACCAGAAGATAAGCTAGATAAGTGGGATCTTCTACAAATTAAACACTTAGGCTCATCAAAAAACTTCACCAAAAGAGTAAAAAGAGAACCTACAGACTGGGAAAACATTTTTGGCTACGACATACCCAACAAAGGTCTAATCTCTGAAATCTATAGGAAAATCCAACACCTCTACAATAAAAAGACAAATAATCCAATTAAAAAATGGGCAAAAGTATATTTTCAAGCGCATGATGGTCATCTGAATGTCCTCTTTGATGGAATGTCAAGTCCTTTGCCCGTTTTATGATTGAGTTATTTGTCTTTTTGTTATTAAGTTGTCAGATATATGGTTTCTGAAGCTATTCTCCCAGCCAGTAGGTTGTCTTTTCAATTTTTTTGGTAAAGTCTTTCGAGAATAAAAGTTTTTAATTTTTATGAGGTTCTATTTGTCTTTTGCTATTCGTGCTTTTGTTATTATATTAAATAATACATCACCGAAAGCTGAGACTGACAGCATTGCCCCTGCTTGTTTTTCTAAGAATTTTATGGTTTTAGTTAGCACATTTAACAAAGCCTTTTGATGACCATTAAAAAAAATGCGCAAAGGATATGAAAAGACACTTCAGCAAAGAAGACATTCAGGTGGCTAAGAGACACATGAGGAAATGCTCACTATCATTGGCCATTAGGGAAATGCAAATCAAAACTACAATGAAATACCATCTCACACCAATATTAAAGGCATGAATCAAAAAAAGAGAAAGTAACAAATGCTGGAAAGGCTACAGGAAGATTGGAACTCTTATGCCCTACTGGTGGGAACGCAAAATGGTACAACCGTTTTGGGAAATGATACGGCGCTTCCTTAAAAACTAGAAATAGAAATACCATTTGATCCAGCAATCCCACTCCCAGGAATATAACCTAGAGAAATAAGAGCTGTCACACAAGTAGACATATGCACACCCATGTTTACTGCAGCATTATTCACAAAAGCAAAAAGATGGAAACAACCTAAGGGCCCATCGACAGATGAATGGGTAAACAAACTATGGTGCATATACACAATGGAATACTACACAACGATAAAGAACAATGATGAATCTGTGAAGTGTCTCACAACATGGATGAATCTGGAGGGCACTAAGCTGAGTGAAATAAGTCAACCACAAAGGACAAATACCATATGAGCCACTATTACAAAAGCTCACAAAAAGGATTACACAGAGAAAGCTATCTTTGACAGTTATGAGGGAGGAGACGGGTAGTGAGGGAAAAATACTAACTAGGTAACAGATAAGTGGTAATTCTGGTGAAGAGTAAGACAGTACACAATAACAGGGAAGCCAGTACAACTTGTACAAAGCAAAGGCATAGAAGCTTCATAGACACATCCAAACTCCCACAGGGACTAAATTACCAGGCTGAGGGCTGGGGACCACAGTCTCAAGGGACATCTAGCTCTATTGGCATAACATAGTTTATAAAGACAATGTTCTACATCCTGCTTTGGTGAGTAGTGTCTGGGGTCTTAAAGGCTTGTGAAGATCCATCTAAGATATGTCTAGTGGTTGAACCCTGTCCAGAGCAAGTAATTAAAAGAAAGCCAAAGACACTAGGGAAGGATTAGTCCAAAGGACTAACAGAACAAAATACCACAGCCTCCACCGGACTGAGTCCAGCACAACTAGATGGTACCTGGCTACCACCACTGACTGCTCTGACAGGGATCACAATAGAGGGTCCTGGACGGAGCTGGAGAAAAATGTAGAGCAAAATTCAAACTGATGAAAAAAGACCAGACTTACTGGCTGACAGGATTCAAAGAAACCTCAGGAGCATGGCCCGAGGGCATCCTTTTAGCTCAGCACTGAAGTCACTCCTGAGGTTCACCCTTCAGCCAAAGATTAGACAGGCCCGTAAAACAAAATGAGGCTAAATGGACACACCAGCAAAGACAAAAAGGTAGGAGCAGACAGGAAAGCTGGTAGCGGGGAACCCAAGGTTGAGAAGGGGAGAGTGCTGACATGTTGCAGAGCCGGCAACGAGAAACTAACGTCTCTGTAAACCTTCACCTAAAGCACTCTCTCTCTCTATATATATACACACACATACATTTATATATACACACACACATATATATATACACACACACATTTTCTTTACCAGTCTCACGAGGAGAGGGAACATGCTGAGAAACCAATGAAGCTTCAGAACCAATGAGGTGGCTGAACCTTCCCTCAGGATATCAAGAAACCAGACTGTGATGACTGGGAGAGCAGGCTGACTGCAATGGAGTGTGTGTTACACTTGGAAAAAAGCATGAATCATTCACTATTGGAACTACACAAACTGACCACTGAAAAGAATGACACCCACTTGTGTGACTTCATTAAGACTCATTACCTAAATGAGCAGGTGAAATCCATCAAAGAACTGGGTGACTACAAATCAACCTGCACAAGATGGAGGCCCCAGAATCTGGCCTGGCAGAGTATCTTTAACAAGCACACCCTGGGAGATGGCGATGGAGACAGCTAAGCTTTAACCTGCCTTCCCCATAGCCACAGGGATGACGTCCGCGGTCACCAAGACATCGCATGCGTGTTGGGTTGACCTTTACCTTTTCTGTAAACTGTACCAAAGCATCCACTTAAGTTCTTTCACTCGTACCATTCCTTCAAATAAAGTAATCTGGTACCAAAACAAAAGGCTCTACGTGCAGCAAGCCAAGGTGATTGTGATGAGGAATTTGTTCAACTGGTTTAAAGTGAGGGCAAATTTACATAACAATAAAGGGCAACTAAGTCCCTATAGACATCTGACCTTAGCCCAGGATTTCTTGTAAAGAGGTATTAAAAATGCAAAATTGAGACTCAAATATCTTCCTAAACATTTTCACCCCCTTTCTATTCCCAAACTTGCTATTCTGTGAAAATTTGAATTATAAGTGCTACTGAGAGCAGAAATATACAGTAACTTAGGGGAAATTTCACTATTGATACCAATTCATATTGTCCCAGTAACGGAAAGCCCTGTTAATATAAATTAAACCGTGCTCTTATGAGTAGTACTACAGGAATTATTAAGGCATATTTACCAGAAGATTCCAGAACATTGTAACACTTATGCCTATTTTTTTAAATAGTCTGAATTATTATTCTTTAATAAGTAAAAAAAAAATTTTTTTTTTTTTTTTAATAAGTAGGGCTAACCCACCAGCCACTCAGCAGAAGAAAGATGTGGCAGTCTGCTTCTGTAAAGATTTACAGCCTTGGAAACACTACGGGGTAGTTCTACTTTGTCTTATAGGGTCGCTATGAGTCGGAATCGATTTGACGGCAATGGCCCTTTTTTTTTTTTTTTTTTTTAGTTTTAACAGATAGGCTGATCACTATGTTCCCCACCTCCTTCTAATTTGTTGTAGAAAACTAGGTAAATAACTTTAGAGTAGGTATTACTCATTCACGAACCAGGGCAACACTCCTGGAGAGGCTCCCTCTGACTCTCCAGATAGGTAGAATGTCAGAGCCTCATCATTTTGGTTCTAAGCGTTTTGTCCATACTGACAATGTAGCACTCATATTACATTACGACAAAATAATTAACACTTGAGGTCAGGATTAAAGGCCTTCTCTAATTCATTAAATCTCTAGCACAAAACCATCTCTGGGATATAAGTTTTTTAAACATACACTTGAACAGACTGAAGAGGGGTACTCTACTACAGGGAAAAAGTCATCCCGCAATTCACATACCAGGAAGAAAGAAAGGGGACTCCCACCTACCTAAACAGCTGAACAAGCCAAATAAACGAGGTAACAAATGCAGTTTGTGATCAAACAAATAAGAAAGGGCTTAGAGCCTACACATGAACAATTAATAAATGTTTTAAAAAATCAATGACGTAAATGAGACTGCACTGGAAATGTGGACCACTTAAACTAGAAGATGGCCCTGTGAGCCAGTCGAGGTAGCGTTTAAAAAAAACAGCACCTCTTTCTCACACCCCACATCCAGTTAGTCAGGAAATCATGCTGGTTCTACCCTCAAAACTTATCCAGGAGCTGACCATCCCTCATCACCTGCAGTTTGGACCTGGGTGCCTGCCACCATTACCTCTTACCTAGGTAATCCTATCCCCAAAAGAATATTCTCAAAGCAGCAGCCAAAGTGAGCATGTCGGCCTCTACTTAAAACCAAAGCCCTTACGATGGCCCACAATAATCCCAATACGTTTACCCTTTTTACCTCCTATGCCCCACTCACCGCTCACTCCACTCCAGTACACTCGTCTCCATTCTGTTCCTTGGCACACTCCTGCCTTCAGCCCTTTGCTCTAAAGCTCTCTCTGCCTGCAATACCTTTCTCCCAGGTGTGCATTCAGGAAAGGCCCTCACCCCCTTCAAGTTTTTCTCACATTGTCAATGGGCTTATCTTGATCATTATTATGGATTGAATTGTGTCCCCAACAATGTGTGTCAATCTGGCTATGCCATGATTCCCAGTATTGGGTGCTTGTCCGCCATTTTGTCATCTGATATGATTTTCCTATGTGTTGTAAATTCTACCTCTATGATGTTAATAAGGAAGGATTAGAGGCAGTTGTGTCAATGAGGCAGGGCTCAATCTACAAGATTACATTGTATCGAGTCCATCTCTTTTGAAATATAAAATGGAGAATCAAGTGGAGAGACAGGGGACCTCAAACCATCAAGAAAGCAGTGCTGAGTGCAGAGCGCATCCTTTAGACCCAGAGTTTCTGAGCAGAAAAGCTCCTAGACCAAGGGGAGATTGTTGACAAGGACCTTCCCCCAGGGCGCACATAGAGACAGCCTTCCCCTGGAGGTGATGCCCTGAATTTGGACTTGTAACCTACTAGGATGTGAGAGAATAAATTTCTATGTGTTAAAGCCATCCACTTGTGGTATTTCTGTAATAGCAGCACTAGATGACTAAGACAATCACATACTTAAAAGGTACTACAACCTGCCCACCTGCGACCAATCCCTCTTCTCTGCTCTACTTTTTTCCCAAAGAATTCAGCATGTTCTAACGTATAATTTCCTCATGTTTATCATTCCTTTTTTTCTCCCTCCTGGAATATAGGCTCCAGCATGGCTGAATCCTTGTGGTCATTGATGTTTCCAAGCTCCTAGGAGAGTTCTTAGAATGGCTACTCTTGAAAAAACCTCAGAGCTAGAAATATTGAGCCTAAAGTCTTGCAACTACAGCCTTGTTTAGACAAGGCACCCCAGTTCGATTTGCCACAGTCAGTGCCATTCCCAAGTGTGACAACTAATTTAAGACTAGAGAAAATTTATAAGATTTCTCTTTCTTAAAACCGACAGTTTCTTATTAAGACAAAAGGTAGGCCCAAGAACTATGACAAATTAGAGATTTCTCCCCAACCTAAAAGAAGGAAGCCCTGACCGGCTTCTGGTTACCTAACAAATCCCAGTAAAAATCGGAGTCTGGAGACGGAATAGACAAGACACTTCCAGCGAGCCCTCTTTACCACAAACACCCAACAAAATGAGTGAAACGAGTATATTTATGACAAGCTAGGAGCCGAGAGCATCAAAGACAAGCTTAGAAAATGAACAGCGGAGCAGGGGGAGGAAGAGATGGTTCAGAAACGGAGAGGAGTTACTGGACCTTAATCGCAGGGAACCCTCAGGCACTATTCCCAGAGCAGTGGCCGCAGGCTGGCACTAGCGTTCAGCCACAGTTTCATCAGGGAGAAGCAGCCAGCCAAACAGCCTACTCACACCTCCAGAACCAGAAAAGAACGGCGCTCTCGGCAAAAGCTAAATACTTGCGTATATTTCATCATATCCACCCACCTCCAAGCCGGCTTCAGCGGCTGAATTCCCTGGGCCTGAGACAAGCACTGTTGAGTGCCTAGAGCCATCTTCCCGGCCTTGGAGAAGGAAAAATTTGCAACTGGGGTAAAAGATAATTTGGAAGCTCCACTAATCAGGGGAGCTTAACACAGAAGCAGCTCTTATCCAGGCATAAAAGGTCCGTGGACATGGGGCACCTTTCCCTTCTGCATGGAACGTGTGGGCCTATTTCAGGAGAATAGACCCTTGTTAGCAGACTCCAACCATTTCAGCCATGCGGTGAAGAGGTGGGTGTTTGAAATTTGACATTGCTTTGTCTATTAAACAGGGTCCTCACCTACCCACATAAGGGGCCTAAGGACTGGTAACTTCACTCAGGTCACCCAGCCACTCGCAACGGGGGTCCAAGGGTAATTGGTACCTCCCAATCCTTACAACCAAAAACACTGGGTGCCCATGATCCCTCTGCAGAACCCACCCACCAGCACACTCCAGGGAACAGAGATGCGTTTTCTTCAGAGACACTTGGGGGTCAGTTCTCATCCCCCTGCCTTGTTCAGAGCATGACCCCCGGCTGCAATCAGATACCGGTACATACACCAATCACCCCTGCCCCTCTAAGACTGTAGGACAGAGCCTGTACCACACACTTGATGATCAGCTTCCTGGACACCTGAGCTGAGTTCATACAAGAAAACTGAATGGACTCCTAGACTGATATACCTCATAACAGCTCTACCCATCTGGGGACAGGACTTCAGAACTCCAAAGGCGAAAATAATCAAGCTAGTTCACTCCAGCAACCCATTTGGACATACCAAAACAAAACAAAGCAAGAAGCTACGACACAGTAAGCAATCATAAACTAATACAATAACTTATAGATGGCTCGGAGACAACAGTCAGTATCAAGTCACATAAAGCAACAGACCATGACCACCTCAACAAGCTCTCAAACCAAGAATCCAAGAATCTTCTAGATGAAAGTGCATTCCTGGAATTACCAGAGGCAGAATACAAAACATTAATATACAGAACCCTTCAAGACATCAGGAAGCAAATGAAGCAATACACAGAACAAGCCAAGGAACACACAGATAAGGCAACTGAAGAAGTTAGAAAGATTATTCAGGAACACAATGAAAAATTTACTAAGCTGGAAAAATCCATAGACAGACAGCAATCAGAAATTCAGAAGATTAACAATAAAATTACAGAAGTACACAACTCAATAAAAAGTCAGAGGAGCAGAACTGAGCAAGCAGAAGCCAGAATTTCTGAAAGTGAAAATAAATCACTTGGCACTAATACATTTGAAGAAAAATCAGATAAAAGAATTAAGATGCTCATCGAACTCCACATAAGGTAGATTTTAAAAGAAAGTTACCAAGACCCATACCTTACTCCATGCACAAAAACGAACTGAAAATGGATCAAAGACCTAAATATAAAATCTAAAACGATAAAGATCATGGAAGAAGACAAAATAGGGACAACTTTAGGAGCCCTAATACGTGGTATAAACAGTATACAGAACATTACTAACAATGCAGAAGAAAAACTAGACAACTGGGAGCTCCTAAAAATCAAACACCTATGCTCATCCAAAGACTTCACCAAAAGAATAAAAAGACTGCCTGCAGACAGGGAAAAAGTTTTTAGCTATGACTTTTCTGATGAGCACCTGATCTCTAAAATCTACATGATACTGCAAAAACTCAACTGCATAAAGACAAATAACCCAATGAAAAAATGAGCAAAAGATATGAACAGACACTTCACTAAAGAAGACATTCAGGTAGCTAACAAATAAATGAGGACATGCTCAGGATCATTAGCCATTAGAGAAATCCAAATCAAAACTACAATGAGATTCCATCTCACTTCAACAAGGCTGGCATTAATCCAAAAAACACAAAACAATAAATTTTGGAGAGGCTGTGGGGAGACTGGAACACTTATACACTGCTGGTAGGAATGTAAAATGGTACAACCACTTTGGAAATCGATTTGGCGCTTCCTTAAAAAGCTAGACATAGAACTACCATACAATCCAGCAATCCCACTCCTTGGAATATAGCCTAGAGAAATAAGAGCCTTTACACGAACAGATATATGCACACCCATGTTCATTGCAGCACTGTTTACAATAGCAAAAAGATGGAAGCAAATGAGGTGCCCATCAATGGATGAATGGATAAATTATGGTATATTCATTCACACAAAGGAATACTATGTATCATTAATGAACAGTGATGATCTGTGAAACATTTCATAACATAGAGTAATCTGGAAGGCATTATGCTGAGCAAAATTAATCAGTTGCAAAAGGACAAATATTGTATAAGACCCCTAGTATAAGAACTCAAGAAACAGTTTAAACAGAGAAGAAAATATTCTTTGATGGTTATGAGAAGGGGGAGGGAGGGAGGGAGGGCAGGAGAGAAGTATTCACTAATTAGATAGTAGATGAGAACCACTTTAGGTGACAGGAAAGACAACACACAATACAGGCGAGGTCTGCACAGCTGGACTAAACCAAAAGCAAAGAAGTTTCCGGGATAAACTGAATCCATCGAAGGCCAGTGTAGCAGGGCCGGGGGATTGGGGCCCATGGTTTCAGGAGAAATCTAAGTCAATTGGCATAATAAAACCTACTAAGAAAACATTCTACATCCCACTTTGAAGAGTGGTGTCTGGGGTCTTAAACGCTAGCATGCAGCCATCTAGGATGCATCAATTGGTCTCAACGCAGCTGGATCAAAGGAGAATGAAGAACACCAAGGACACAAGGTGATTATGAGCCCAGGAGACAGAAAGGGCCACATGAACCAGGGACTACATCATCCTGAGACCAGAAGAACTAGATGGTGCCCAGCTACAACTTATGACTGCCCTGACAGGGAACACAACAGAGAACCCCTGAGGGAGCAGGAGAGCAGTGGGATGCAGACCCCAAATTCTCATAATACCAGGCTTAATGGTCTGACTGAGACTGCAAGGACCCCGGTGGTCATGGCACCCAGACCTTCTGTTGCCCCAGGACAGGAACCATTCCCAAAGCCAACTCTTCAGACAGGGATTGGACTGGACAATGGGTTGGAGAGGGACGCTGGTGAAGAGTGAGCTTCTTGGATCAGGTGGACACTTGAGACTATGTTGGCATCTCCTCCCCGGAGCGAAGATGAGAGGGTAGAAGGGGGTCAGAAGCTGGCGAAATGGACATGAAAAGAGAGAGTGGAGGGATGGAGCGGGCTGTCTCATTATGGGGAGAGCAACTGGGAGTATGGAGCAAGGTGTACATAAGTTTTTGTGAGAGACTGACTTGATTTATAAACTTAAAGGGCAATATAAATTTAAAAAAAATCTGAGTCTGCCACTCCAACCTGAAATTCATTTGCCAGTATTTTAGAAATAATTCATTTACTTCAAAGAAGATAACTATAATCCATAGACTCCAAATGTAGTATAAAAATAGCCAACAGTTAAACCAGTGCTTTACTAGGTATCTCAGTCATCTACTGCTGCTGTAGCAGAAATACCACAAGTGGATGGCTTTAACACAGAGAAGTTTATTCTCCCACAGTCTAGTAGGGGAGAAGTTAGATTAAGGGCACCAGCTCCAGGGGAAGACTACTCTCTGTCGGCTCTAGAGGAAGTTCTTTGTCATCAGTCTTCTCTTGGTCTGGGAGCATCTCAGTGCAGGAACCTCAGGTCCAAAGGACACGTTCTGTTCCCAGTACTGCTTCCTTGGTGGTATGAGGTCCCCATATCTCTCTGCTGGCTTCTCTCTTTCATATCTCAAAAGAGAGTGGCTTAAGACACTATCTAATCTTCTATATCTCATCAATATAACTGCCACTAATCCATCTCATAATATCACAGTGATACAATTTATAACACATAGGGAAATCACATCAGATGACAAAATGGTAGACAACCATACAATACTGGGAATCGTGGCCTAACCAAGTTGACACATATTTTTGGGGGGATACAATTCAACACCATGACACTGGGCTAAAGTTAATAGTCCTATTCCTTAAACTGAGAACTTAACATTGCTGTTATTAGGTGCCGTCAAGTCAACGTCTACTAATAGCGACCCCATGAGACAAGAGAATTTTCCCACAGTGTTCACTAGGCTGTAATCTTTATGGGAGCAGGTCACCAGGTCTCTCTGTTGTGGAGCTGTGGGGTAGGTTCAAACTGCTAAACTTTCAGTTAGCAGCCACTCACTTAATTATCATGCTACCAGGGTTCCTTAGGAATTTATTATATGGGGCTATTAAGTGAAACCAAGGAAGCTCCATTTTTTATTTTTTTTAATTTTTATTGTGCTTCAAGTGAAAGTTTACAAATCAAGTCAAAACTCTCACACAAAAATTTATATACACCTTGCTATATACTCCTAATTGCTCTCCCCTCAATGAGACAACCCGCTCCTTCCCTCCAATCTCTCTTTCGTGTCCATTAGTCAGCTTCCAACCCCCTCCGCCCTCCCATCTCCCCTCCAGACAGAAGAGGCCAACATAGTCTCAATTACCTGCTTGATACAAGAAGCTCACTCCTCACCAGCATCCTTTTCTATCCCATTGTCCAGTCCAATCCCTGTCTGAAGAGTTGGCTTTGGGAATGGATCCTGTCTTGGGCTAAGAGAAGGTCTGAGGGCCATGAACACCAGGGTCCCTCCAGTCTCAGTCAGACCATTAAGTCTGGTCTTCTTATGAGAATTTGGGGTCTGCATCCCACTGTTCCCCTGCTCCCTCAGGGGGTCTCTGTTGTGTTCTGTCAGGGCAGTCATCCCTTGTAGCCAGGTACCATCTAGTTCTTCCGGTCTCAGGTTGATGTAGTCTCTAGTTTATGTGGCCCTTTCTGTTTCTTGTGCTCATGATTACCTTGTGTCCTTGGTGTTCTTCATTCTCCTTTGCTCCAGGTGGGTTGAGACTCATTGATGCATCTTAGATGGCCGCTTGCTAGAGTTTAAGACCTCAGACACTGCTCTCCAAAGTAGGATGCAGAATGTTTTCTTAATACATTTTATTATGACAATTCACTTAGATATCCCCTGAAACCATGGTCCCCAGACCCCTGCCCCTGCTCTACTGGCCTTCAAAGCATTCAGTTTATTCAGGAAACTTCTTTGCTTTTGGTTTAGTCCAGTTGTGTTGACCTCCCCTATATTGTGTGTTGTCTTTCCCTTCACCTAAAGTAGTTCTTATCCATTATCTAATTAGTCAATATCCCTCTTCCCCCCGCCACCATAATCATCAAAGAATATTTTCTTCTGTTTAAATTCTATCTCTAGTTCTTATAACAGCGGTCTTAAACAATATTTGTTCTTTTGCAACTGACTAATTTCACTCAGCATAATGCCTTCCAGATTCTTCCATGTTATGAAATGTTTCACAGATTCATCACTGTTCTTTATTGATGGGTAGTATTCCATTGTGTGAACATACCATAATTTATTATTCATTTATCCATTGATGGGTACCTTGGTTGCTTCCATCTTTTTGCTATTGTAAACTGTGCTGCAGTGAGCATGGGTGTGCATACATCTGTTCATGTAAAGGCTCTTATGTCTCTAGGATATATTCCAAGAAATGGGATTGCTGGATTGTATGGTAGTTCTATTTCTAACTTTTTAGGAAGTGCCAAATTGATTTCCAAGGTGGTTATACCATTTTATATTCCCAGCAGAAGTGTATAAGTGTTCCAGTCTCTCCACAACCTCTCCAACATTTATTATTTTGTGATTTCTGGATTAATGCCAGCCTTGTTGAAGTGAGATGGAATCTCATTGTAGTTTTGATTTGCATTTCTCTAATGGCTAATGATCCTGAGCATTTCTTCATGTATCTGTTAGCTACCAGAATGTCTTCTTTCATGAAGTACCTGTTCATATCCTTTGGTCATTTTTTAATTGGGTTGTCTTTTCGTAGTGGAATTTTTGTAGTATCATGTAGATTTTAGAGATCAGATGCTGATCGGAAATGTCTTGGCTAAAAAATTTTTCCCAGTCTGTAGGTAATCTTTTTGCTCTTTTGGTGAGCTCTTTGGATGAGCATAGAGGTATTTGATTTTTAGGAGCTCCCAGTTACATAGTTTTTCTTCTGCATTGTTAGTGATGCTTTGTATACTGTTTCTGCCGCGTGTTAGGGCTCCTAAAGTTGTCCCTATTTTTTCTTCCATGATCTTTATAGTTTTAGATTTTATATTTACATCTTTGATCCAATTTCAGTTCCTTTTTGTGCGTGGTGTGAGGTATGGGTCTTGTTTCATTTTTTTGAAGATGGATATCCTGTTATACCAGCACCATTTGTTAAAAAGATTGTCTTTATTTAACTGATTTGGGGCATTTGTCAAATATGAACTGCTCAAATGTGGACGGATTTATGTCTGGATTCTCAATTCTGTTCCATTGGTCTATGCATATGTTGTATCAGTACCAGGCTGTTTTGACTACCATGGCGGTATAACAGGTTCTAAAATCAGGTAGAGTGAGCCCTCCCTCTTTGTTCTTCTTCTTCAGTAATGCTTTACTTATCCAGGGTCTCTTGTCCTTCCACATGAAGTTGGTGATTTGTTTCTTCATCTCATTAAAGAATGTCGTTGGAATCTGGATCAGAAGTGCATTAAATCTATAGATCACTTTTGGTAGAATAGACATTTTTACAATGTTAAGTCTTCCTATCCACAAGCAACGTATGTTTTTCTACTTATGTAGGTCTCTTTTGGTTTCTCACAGAAATGTATTGTAGTTTTCTTTGTATAAGTCTTTTACATCTCTGTTAACATTTATTCCTATTTTCTCTTCTTGCGGGCTACTATAAATGGTATTGATTTGGTGATTTCCTCTTTGATGTTCTTTTTGTTGGTGTAGAGGAATCCAACTGATTTTTGTATGTTTATCTTGTATCCTGATAGTCTGCTGAACTCTTCTTAGTTTCAGTAGTTTTCTTGAGGATTCCTTAGGGTTTCCTGTGTATAAGATCATGTCGTCTGCAAATAGAGATAATTTCACTTCTTCTTTGCTAATCTGGATGCCCTTTATTTCTTTATCTAGCCTAATTGCTCTGGCTAGGACCTCCAGCACAATATTGAATAAGAGTGGTGATAAAGGGCATCCTTGTCTGGTTCCCAATCTCGAGGGGAATGCTTTCAGGCTCTCCATGTAGGATGATGTTGGCTGTTGGCTTTGTATAAATGCCCTTTATTATGCTGAGGAACCTTCCTTCTATTCCTATTTTGCCAAGAGTTTTTATCATGAATGAGTGTTGAACTTTGTCAAATGCCTTTTCTGCATCTATTGAAAAAACCATGTGATTCTTGTCTTTTGTTTTATTTATGTGATGGACTACATTAATGTATGAATCCCACTTGGTCATGGTGAATT
Source organism: Loxodonta africana (assembly GCF_030014295.1). Classification (NCBI taxonomy): domain Eukaryota; kingdom Metazoa; phylum Chordata; class Mammalia; order Proboscidea; family Elephantidae; genus Loxodonta; species Loxodonta africana. Next base: position 68,616,404 of record NC_087358.1, read on the forward strand.
TTTTTTGATATGTTGTTGAATTCTGTTGGCTAGAATTTTGTTGAGAATTTCTGCATCTAAGTTCATGAGGGATATAGGTCTGTAATTTTCCTTTTTTGTGGTGTCTTTACCTGGTTTTGGTATCAGGGGTATGGTGGCTTCATAGAATGAGTTTGGTAGTATTCTGTCCTTGTCTATGCTCTGAAGTACCTTTAGTAGTAGTGGTGTTAACTCTTCTCTGAAAGGTTGGTAGAACTCTGCAGTGAATCCGTCTGGGCCAAAAGACTGATTACCTTTTCAACCTTTTCTTTTGTTATAGGTCTACTTCGTTGTTATACCTCTGTTTTTGTTAAAGTAGGCAGTGTGTTTCTAGGAATTCGTCCATTTCTTCTAGGTTTTCAAATTTGTTAGAATACAATTTTTTGTAGTAATCTGATATGATTCTTTTAATTTTAGTTGGGTCTGTTGTAATATCGCCCCTCTCATTTCTTATTTGGGTTATTTGCTTCCTCTCCTCTTTTTCTTTTGTCAGTTTGGCCAATGGTTTATCAATTTTGTTGATCTTTTTCAAAAAACCAGCTTTTGGTCTTGTTAATTCTTTCAATTGTTTTTTTGTTTTCTATTTCATTTAGTTCTGCTCTAATTTTTATTATTTGCTTTCTTCTGGTGCCTAAGGGTTTCTTTTGTTGTTCTCTTTCTGTTTGTTCAACTTGTAGGGATAATTCTTTGATTTTGGCCCTTTCTTCTTTTTGGATGTGTGCATTTATTAATAGAAATTGGCCTCTGAGCAGTGCTTTTGCTGTGTCCCAAAGGTTCTGATAGGAAATGTTTTCATTCTCATTGGATTCTATGAATTTCTTTATTCCATCCTTAATGTCTTCTATAATCCAATCTTTTTTGAGTAGGGTATTGTTCAGTTTCCAAGTGTTTAATTTCTTATCTCTACTTTTTCTGTTATTGATTTCCACTTTTATGGCCTTATGGTCAGAGAAGATGCTTTGTAGTATTTCAATGTTTTGGATTCTGCTAAGGCTTGCTTCATTACCTAATACGTGGTCTATTCTAGGGAATGTTCTATATGCACTAGAAAAGAAAGTATACTTGGTTGCTGTTGGGTGGAGTGTTCTGTATATGTCAATCAGGTCAAGTTGGTTGACTGTGGCATTTATATCTTCCGTGTCTTTATTGAGCTTCTTTCTGGGTCTCCTGTCCTTCACCGAAAGTGGTGTGTTGAAGTCTCCTACTATTGTTGTGGAGCTATCTATCTCACTTTTCAATGCTAACAGAGTTTGTTTAATGTATCTTGCAGCCCTGTCAGTGGGAGCATAAATATTTAATACGGTTATGCCTTCTGGGTATATTGTCCCTTTAATAATTATATAGCGTCCTTCCTTATCCTTTATGGTGGGTTTAACTTTAAAGTCTATTTTGTCAGAAATTAATATTGCCACCCCTCCTCTTTTTGATTGTTGTTTGCTTGATATATTTTTTTCCAACCTTTGAGTTTTAGTTTGTTTATGTCTCCAAGTCTTAGGTGTGTCTCTTGTAGGCAGCATATAGACAGGTCATGTTTTTTAATCCATTCTGCCACTCTCTGCCTCTTTATTGGTGCATTTAGTCCTTTCACATTCAGCGTAATTATGGATAGGTATGAATTTAGTGCTATCATTTTAATGTCTTTTTTTGTGTGTTGTTGACAGTTTCTTTTTCCCACTTAATTTTATGTGCTGAGTAGATTTTCTTTATATATTGTCCTTTCCTCATATTCGTTGTTGTTGATTTTGTTTCTGCTGAGTCTCTTTTTTTCTTGTATTTTATTTTGATGAGTAGGATAGTTTCTCTCCTTTGTGGTTGCCTGATTACCCCTATTTTACTAAATTTAAACCGAACTTTTATTTCTTTGTATTGCCCTATCTTCCTCTCCATATGGAATATCTGTGATTACATTTCTTAGTCCCTCTTTATTGTTTTAATGTTGTCTTCTTTTATACAACATCGCTGTTATTACCCTGTTTTGTGTGTGTGTGTGTTTTTAATGTTGATTTGGTTTTTTTTATTTCCCTGTCTGGGTTGACATATGATTGCTCTTCCCAGTGTTCTAGTCTTGGGTCGATACCTGATAGTATTGATTTTCTAACCAGAGAACTCCCTTTAGTATTTCTTGTAGTTTTGGTTTGGTTTTTACGAATTCCCTAAACTTCTGTTTATCTGGAAATGTCCTAATTTCACCTCTATTTTTAAGAGACAGTTTGCTGGATATATGATTCTTCGCTGGCAATCTTTTTCCTTCAATTTTTCATATAAGTCATCCCATTGCCTTCTTGCCTGTATGGTTTCTGCCGAGTAGTCCAAGCTTATTCTTATTGACTCTCCTTTGTAGGTGACTTTTCGTTTATTCCTAGCTACTCTTAAAATCCTTTTTATCTTTGGTTTTGGCAAGTTTGATTATGATATGTCTTGGTGACCTTCTTTTAAAATCTACCTTATGTGGAGTTCTGTGAGCATCTTGGATAGATATCTTCTCATCTTTCACGATTTCAGGGAAGTTTTCTGCCAACAAATCTTGAACATTTCTCTGTATTTTCTGTTATCCTTCTCTGTTCTGGTATTCCAATCACTCAAGTTATTTCTCTTGATAGAGTCCCACATGATTCTTAAGGTTTCTTCACTTTTTTAAATTCTTTTATCTGATTTTTCTTCAAATATTTTGGTGCCAAGTGCTTTATCTTCAAGTTCTCAAATTCTGCCTTCTACTTGCTCAATTCTGCTCCTATCACTTTCTAATGGGTTGTCTAATTCTGTAATTTTATTGTTAATCTTCTGATTTTCTGATTGCTGTCTATGGATTTTTCCAGGCTATTAAATTTTTCATTATGTTCCTTAACAACCTTTTTAATTTCTCAACTGCTTTATGTGTGTGTTCCTTGGCTTTTTCTGCGTATTTTCTGATTTCCTTCCTGATATCTTCAAGAGTTCTGTACATTAATCTTCTGTATTTTACCTCTGGTAATTCCAGGAATGCACTCCCATCTGGAAGATCCCTGGATTCTTTGACAGCTTGCTGAGACAGCCACGGTCTATTTCTTTATGTGACTTGATATTGACTGTTGTCTCCAAGGCATCTATAAGTTATTGTATTAGTTTATGTTTGCTTACTGTATCTTAACTTCTTGCTTTGTTTTATTTTGATATGCCCAAATGGGTTGCTTGAGTGAGCTAGCTTGACTATTTTAGCCTTTGGAGTTCTGACATCCTGTCTCCAGAGGGCTAGAGCTGTTATCAGGTATATCAGTCTAGAAGGCCATTCACTTGTCTTGTATGAAGTCAGCTCAGGTGTCTAGGTAGCTGACTATCAAGTGTGTGGTATAGGCTCTGTCCTACGGTCTTAGAGGGGAAGGGTGATTGGTGTAGGTACCAGTATCTGGTTGCAGCAGGGGGGTCACACTTTGAACATGGCAGCGGCTTGAGAATCATCCCCCAAGTGTCTCTGAGGAAAGCATGTCCCTGTTCCCTAGAGCGTACAGATGGGTGGGTTCTGCAGAGGGACCAAGGGCACCCAGTGTTTCGGGCTGTAGAGACTTGGAGGTACCAGTTATCGCTGCACCCATCGCAGGTGGCTGGGTGACCTGAATGGAGTCACCAGTCCTTATGCTCCTGATTTGGGTAGGTCAGGACCCTGTTTAATAGGCAAAGCAATGTCAAACATCAAACACCCACCTCTCCACCACACAGCTGAAACGGTTGTAGTCTGCCAGCAAGGGCCTATTCTCCTGAAATAGGCCCACAGAGGTTCACGTAGAATGAAAAGGTACTCAAAGTGCACAGAACATTTATGCCTGGACAGGAGCTGCTTCTGTCCTGAGCTCTACCGGTTAGTTGACCTCGCAAATTATCTTGTCCCCCAGTCGTGAATTTATTCCTTCTCCAGGGCCTGGAGGATGGTTCTAGGTGCTCAACAGGGCCTATCTCAAGCCCAGGGAAATCAACAGCCACTGAAGCCGGCTTGGGGGAGGGTGGTGTACTAAATATACGCAAGTATTTAGCTTTTGCCAAGAGTGTTCTTCTTCTCTGGGTCCAGGGGTGCGAGTAGGCTGTGTGGCTGGTTGCTTCTCCCTGAGTAAACTGCGGCCGAACGCTAGTACCAGCCCACCTCAGCCACTCCTGGCAATGGTGCCTGAAGGCTCCCAGCAATTCAGGTCTGGTAATTCCTCTCCACTTCTGAACTGTCTCTTCCTCCCCCGCCCCTCAGTTCATTTTCGAACCTTGCCTTTGATGTTCAGGGCTCCTATTTGTCATAATTATACTCATTTTACTTGTTTTTTCAGTTTTTTGTTGTAAAAGGGCTCACTGGAAGTGTCTGTCTATTCCGCTATCTTGGCCCTGCCTCCGAAGCTCTATTTTTTAAAAACATTTTACAAGACTGAGGCTCTTTCCCCAAAAGTGTCAATCTTCTTTCTTTAGGAATATAAACTCCTTAAGGGCAGAGATGATATGTCTTCAAAAGTTCTTTCTAAAATAGCCCTTCACAACCCAAGAGAAATACAATAATAATGAAAAAAATAGTAATAATAACATGCTCTCACATCAACTATCAAGAGGAGGAGAAAGACTGGAAGATACGCCTGAGGACAACTGGTTGAAACAAATATTTTGCTAATTTCATTAATTCATTCAACAGATACTGCTATATGCCAGATACTGTGCAGGAGCTGTACATATAACAATGAGCAAAGGAGAGCTGGCCTGCCCTCATAAAAAAAAAATAGGGCTTATAATCTCATCAGAGTTGGCCCTTTGTTCTAGTTAGACAAAATCTTTTTCGATCCCAAGTTAGTATTTAAAATATATTCACTACCCCTCTAAGCTTTAGTCATTCACAAATGTTTTAAGCATTTTTTTATTTCCTATACAGTCATTTAATTAATAAAACGTTGGAAAGAAGAAATGCCACAACAAAGTTCCATTGTACTCCATGTAGAAATCTCTCTCCGGGCTGACATTCGTTAATCAGCACCATTTGTATATATTTATCCAACCAAAGATTCTACCTTAATTATACTAGAATCCACACTACGTTTCTACAAAAATTACAAGAAATTCTACCAAATTCCTTACTGAAATCATATTTCCCTGATCAAGTACTGTAAGAAAGAGATAGTAACGTGCTCTCAGAACTGACCTCAAAATGTAACTACTTCACTTCTCTGTGCTTACCAACCATCTCTTTCATAAATCATTATAGAATCTTCCCAGTGATCATCAAGCTCACCAACCAGCTTTTTGTGCGCTCTCATATGTTTTACATGTCTTTAAAAATATTAGAAATCTATTTTTTTCTAACTATGCCTCCATTTCTAACCTTAAATATTCATAACAGGCAAAATTTGCCTCCAGAATGGTGCTTCCCAACTTTTTCACATCATAACACACATAGAAAATGATTAATTCTGTATGGAATACTGGGAAAAATACTCAGGGTTATTTCAGAGGTGAGTCAACCAGCTGTAGGGCTCAGTGGCCCCAGGCTCCATGCTACCTCAGCCTCTCTTGTTATCCCAGGGCTGAGGGGTATTAGTGGTTTGTTACACCTGTAACACATTCATGCCCTAATATATCAGTTGGTGAACATACCCCTAGATAAGAGTTCTTTTTAATAAATAGAAATTAGTATTTTGTGAATTTTGTAGTAACTCAAAAATCCTAAATCACCCTGAGGTAACCAAAAATCAGCAATGTAAATAGCTAGATGGATAAAACCACGTATATTTCTAAGGTACCTCACAGCGCACCTTAAATTTCATAATAACTTATGACATTAATGATGACTCACTGCAAAGTATAAAATTGTACTCCAAATCTTCATATCAGACCAACCAATTGCTATCAAGTTGATTCCAACTCATGGCAATTTCACGTGTGTCAGAGTAGAACTGTGCACCAGAGTTTTTTTTTTTTTTCCAGAAGCAGACTGCCCAGTCTCTCCTCCAAGGAACCTCTGGGTAGACTCAAACTTCCAACCTTTTGGTTAGTAGCCACAGGAACTATCTGCAATACCCAGGAACTCCCAATATCTTCACGGTTATTACTAAACAAATCTTTTTAAAAGTAGCATTTCTGTTCCTCTAGGTTTAAAGGTCCTCACTAGTCTCTGATCCCACTCCCATACTACAATCACACTTTGCAGTGTTTTTTGCCAAGAATATACTTCCTAGATAAACAAACTGTCTTCTGAATAAGAAGAATGCTTTTCTTGATTAACAGAAAAATAACTGCAAATGAAAAAAATCACATTCTAGTCAAGGAAATCATGGTCATCTCATTCCAAAGCATAGATAATAATACATAACAGTTTTCTGAACTTGTACATGCCTTCACTTTTGAAAGAAAAACTCATTCTAGAAACAAATACAAACTAAGATGAAAATTTAAAATATTTAAATATCTTTTAAACTGCTTCATCTTTTTTGAAAAACTAATAACAAAATTATCATTAAAGTACATTTAAAATATTAATCAAATGTACATAAAAGAAAAATGAACTGCTAATTTAATTAATTATGCAAAAACTGACTGGATTTAAAATACTGCTAAAAGAAAATGAAGTGTATAATTAAGCTATTACATTACCTCAGTACTATCTTCTACTAAATTCTTAAAAAATGTGAACTGAAGCATATTTCTTAAAGAACTGATTTTTTAAATTAAGCTATTAATATAATGCAAATGAACGTGATATTAAAGTATCTGTTATCAATAAATGAATCTACTAATAAACATGGACAACTACTTAATTCATTTAAAAAATATTACTATTTGTCAACCACTTAACTGTCAGGCACTCTTCTAGGACTTTGGGATATATCAGTGAACAAAATAAGACAAAGAAAACCCGCTTTCATGGAGCTTACATTCTAAAATTCGATTTTTTTTTCTATTCCTTTTGGTCCCATATTTTTTGCATCATAAAAAACCAAACCGAATCCATTGCCATGGAGTCTATTCCGACTCAAGCGACCCTATAGGATGGAGTAGAACTGCCCCATAGGGTTTCCAAGGCTGTAAATCTTTACGGAAGCTGACTGACCCATCTTTCTCTCGCAGAACTGCTGGTATGTTTGAAACGCCGACCTTTCGGTTAGTAGCTAAGCATTGTCATTTAACAGCTAAGATTTCCCTTAGTCGTTTCCCTAAATAGTCACCACAGTCGCCATCATTTTCAGCTACAAAGTAGTAAATAGAATTTTCTTTCCCATAACTATATACTTCAACAAAAAACCTGACTTTGGCTTCCTAGTGCCAATATAAATGACTTTTAACTAATCACTGTCTCACAACAATTTCAGAATTTCAACAGTCACAAAGTTCTACCTACTCTTTTTAGTTAATAAAACTTATTTTTAAAAAAATAAAAGCTAAAAATTGTCATTAAATGAAAAGTAAAGTTCATATCTTATCAAAGTTTCCATGTCAAGGTAGCAAAAGTTTTTCTTAATTTAGTACCTAATTTTTTTGCAATTGCAAAAGCTTCATCTGGTGACTTTGCCACGTGTCCTTTGGGAATGGAGATACCAGCTTCCTGCAACAATTCCATGCTCAGGTATTCATGTAGTGCAAGATTCCTTTGCTGCTGCTGCTGAACTTGGAGCCCAAGGTTGTTAAACAATCCAGAACTTCCCAGAACCTGGGGAAATTGAGGACATGTTTATATGACAGTGATTTGGCAGTTAATCTTGTTAAAAGCATCTTCTCAAAATACTTTGTTTAAAAGTAGGAGACCTCACACTACCTGATTTTAGAACCTTATTATATCACCACAGTAGTCAAAACAGCCTGGTACTGGTACAACAACAGATACACAGACCAATGGAATAGAATTGAGAACTGGATAGCCATCTGCAAAAAAATGAAACAAAATCCATACCTCACACCATGCACAAAAACTAACTCAAGATGGATCAAAGACCTAACCATAAAATCTACAACGAAAAAGATCATGGAAGAAAAAATAGGGACACTGCTAGGAGCCCTAAAACATGGCATAAACAGAATACAAAACATAACTTACAATACACAAACACCAGAAGAGAAACTAGATAACGGGGAGCTCCTAAAAAGCAAATAATTATGCTCATCAAAAGACTTTACCAAAAGAGTAAAAAGACAACCTACAGACTGGGAAAAAAATTTTGGCTACGACATATCCAATCAGGGTCTAATCTTTAAAATCTACAAGATACTGCAAAGCCTCAACAACAAAAAGACAAATAACCCAATTAAAAAATGGGCAAAGGCTATGAACGGGCACTTTACCAAAGAAGACATGCAGAAGGCTAACGGATACATGAGGAAATGATCAATATCATTAGCCAATAGAGAAATGCAAATCAAAACTACAATGAGATACCATCTCACCCCAAGAAGGCTAGCGTTAATCCAAAAAACATAAAATAATAAATGTTGGAGAGGTTGTAGAGAGACTGGAACACTTTTGCACTGCTGGTGAGAACGTAAAATGGTACAACCTCTTTGGAAATAGATTTCGTGCTTCCTAAAAAGGTAGAAATAGAAATACCATAAGATCCAGCAATCCCACTCCTTGGAATATATCCTGAAGAAATAAGAGCCGTCACACGAATAGCCATATGCACACCCATGTTTACTGCAGCACCGTTCACAATACCAAAAAGACGGAAATAACCTAGATGCCCATCAACAGATGAATGGATAAACAAATTATAGTGCATAACCCCAGTGCTTTGAGTCACCAGGTTTCCATTATAGTTCATATACACAATGAAATACTACACAACAATACAGAACAAATGACGAATCCATGAAACATCTCATAACACAGATGAATCTGAAAGGCATTATGCTGAGTGAAATTAGCCACAAAAGGACAAATATTGTATGAGACCACTACTATAAGAACTCAAGAAAAGGTTTAAACACAAAAGAAAACATTCTTGGATGGTTACAAGAGTGGGGAGGGTAGGAGGGAGGAGTTCACTAACTAGATAGTAAATAAGAATTACCTTAGGTAAAGGGAAGGATAATACACAATACCGGGGAAGTCAGCACCACTGCACTAAACCAAAACCTAAGAAGTTTCCTGAACACAACCAAACACTTCGAGGTACAGTATAGTAGGGGCAGAGATTTGGGGGCCATGGTTTCAGGGGACATCTAGGTCAACTGGCATAACAAAGTTTACTGAGATGTTCTGCATACCACTTTGGTGAGTGGCATCTGTGGTCTTAAAAGCTAGTAAGTAGCCATCTAAGATGCACTGATTGATTGGTCCCAACCCACCTGGAGCAAAGGAGAATGAAGAACACCAAGGACACAAGGAAAATAAGAGCCCAAAAGGCAGAAAGGGCCACATAAACCAGAGAGTCCATCAGCCTGAGACCAGAAGAACTAGATGGTGCCTGGCTACCACCAATGACTGTCCTGACAGGAAAGACAACAGACAGTCCCTGACAGAGCAGGAGAAAGGTGGGATGCACAACTCAAATTGTAGTAAAAGACCAGACTTAATGGTCTGAGACCAGAGGATCCCCAGAAGATATGGTCCCTGGACTGTCTGTTAACCCAGAACAGGAGCCATTCCCAAAGCCAACTCTTCAGACAATCAGACTGGGCTCTAAGATATAAAATGATATTCATGAAGACTGTAATTCTTAATTCAAGTAGATATACGAGACTAAATGGGCAGCTTCTATCCGGCGGCAAGATGAGAAGGCAGAAAGGGATAGAAGCTGGTTAAATGGACACAGGAAATCCGGGGTGGAAAAGAGGAATGTGCAGCCACGTTATAGGGCTAGCAACCAGGGTTTCATAGCAGTGTGTGTATACATTTCTGTATGAGAAACTAACTTCAGCTGTAAACTTTCACCTAAAGATTTAAAAAAAAAAAAAACTTAGTTTATATAGAGCAAATGGAAACCCTGGTGGCGTAGTGGTTAAGTGCTATGGCTGCTAACCAAGAGGTTGGCAGTTTGAATCTGCCAGGCGCTCCTTGGAAAACCTATGGGGCAAGTTCTACTCTGTCCTATAGGGTCGCTATGAGTCAGAATCAACTCGATGGCAGTGGGTTTTATGTGGCTCTTCCCCCACGTGTCTGTCAGTTTGTCGTACTGTGGTGAATTGCGTTTTGCTGTGATAGAAACAATGCTGGAGATCGAATGATAGAATTTTTCAAGACCAACAACTTCTTCATTGCAAATACCTTCTTTCACCAACATAAACGGGAACTATACACATGGACCTTACCAGATGGAACACACAGAAATCAAATTGACTACATCCGTGGAAAGAGACAATGGAAAAGCTCAATACCATCAGTCAGGACAAGGCCAGGGGCCGACTGTGGAACTGACCATCAATTGCTCATATGCAAGTTCAAGCTGAAACTGAAGAAAATCAGAGGAAGTCCACGAGAGCCAAAATATGACTTTGAGTATATCCCACCTGAATTTAGAGACCATCTGAAGAACAGATTTGATACATTGAACACCAGGGACCGAAGACAAGACGAGTTGTGGAATGACATCAAGGACATCATCCATGAAGCAAGAGGTCACTGAAAAAACAAGAAAGAAAGAAAAAACCAAGATGGATGTCAGAGGGGACTCTGAAACTTGCTCTCAAACATCGAGCAGCCAAAGCAAAAGGAAGAATTGATGAAGTAAAAGAACTGAACAGAAGATTTCAAAGGGCGTCTCAAGAAGACAAAGTATTATAATGACATGTGCAAAGAGCTGGAGATGGAAAACCAAAAGGGAAGAACACGCTCGGCGTTTCTCAAGCTGAAAGAACTGAGAAAAAATGCAAGCCTCAAGTTGCAATAGTGAAGGATTCTATGGCGAAAATAAACGACGCAGGAAGCATCAAAAGAAGATGGAAGGAACACACAGAGTCATAATACCAAAAAGAATTATTTGATGTTCAACCATTTCAAGAGGTGGCATATGATCAGGAACCGATGGTACTGAACAAAAAAGTCCAAGCTGCTCTGAAGGCATTGGTGAAAAACAAGCCTCCAGGAATTGATGGAATATCAATTGAGATGTTTCAACAAACAGATGCAGCACTGGAGGTGCTCAGTTGTCTATGCCAAGAAATATGGAAGACAGCTTCCTGGCCAACTGACTGGAAGAGATTCATATTTATGCCTATTCCCAAGAAAGGTGATCCAACCAAAAGTGGAAATTATAGAACATTATCATTAATATCACACGCAAGCAAAATTTTGCTGAAGATCCTTCAAAAATAGCTGTAGCAGTATGTTGACAGCGAACTGCCAGAAATTCAGGCTGGTTTCAGAAGAGGACGTGGAACCAGGGATATCATTGCTGATGTCAGATGGATCCTGGCTGAAAGCAGAGAATGCCAGAAGGATGTTTAAAAACCTTTACCTGTGTTTTATTGACTATGCAAAGGCACTCGACTGTGTGGATCACAACAAATTATGGATAACATTGTGAAGAATGGGAATTCCAGAACACTTAATTGTGCTCATGAGGAACCTTTACATAGATCAAGAGGCAGTTGTTCGGACAGAACAAGGGGATACTGATTGGTTTAAAGTCAGGAAAGGTATGCGTCAGGGTTGTATTCTTTCACCATACCTATTCAATCTGTATGCTAAGCAAATAATACAAGAAGCTGGACTATATGAAGAACGGGACATCAGGATTGGAGGAAGACTCATTAACAACCTGCGTTATGCAGATGACACAACCTTGCCTGCTCAAAGTGAAGAGGACTTGAAGCATCTACCGATGAAGATCAAAGACCACAGCCTTCAGTATGGATTGCACCTCAACATAAAGAAAACAAAAACCCTCACAACTGGACCAATGAGCAACCTCATGATAAATGGAAAAAAGATTGAAGTTGTCGAGGATTTCATTTTACTTGGATCCGCAATCAACAACCACGGAAGCAGCAGTCAAGAAATCAAAAGACGCATTGCATTGGGTAAATCTGCGGCAAAGGACCTCTTTAAAGTGTTGAAGAGCAAAGATGTCACCTTGAACACTAAGGGGCGCCTGACCCAAGCCATGGTATTTTCAATTGCAACAAATGCATGTGAAAGCTGGACAATGAATAAGGAAGACTGAAGAACTGACGCCTTTGAATTGTGGTGTTGGAGAAGAATACTGAATATACCATGGACTGCCAAAAGAACAAACAAATCTGTCTTGGAAGGAGTACAACCAGAATGCTCCTTAGAAGCAAGGATGGCGATACTGCATCTTACATACTTTGGACATGTTGTCAGGAGGGATCAGTCCCTGGAGAAGGACGTCATGCTTGGCAGGGTACAAGGTCAGCAGAAAAGAGGAAGACCCTCAACGAGGTGGATTGACACAGTGGCTGCAACAATGAGCTCAAGCATAACAACGATTGTAAGGATGGCACAGGACCAGGCAGAGTTTCGTTCTGTTGTGCACAGGGTTGCTCTGAGTCGGAACCGACTCAACGGCACCTAACAACGACAACAATGTGGCTCTTCATAACTGTAACAAAACTGTTATATTGAATCATCAAAATACAACAGAGTACCTGAATTACAACATAAAACTAAAGGCTAAGCTAATAGCTAAATATCAAACATTATTATTATAGTTTTTAACTACTTTTTCATCATCTCTTGTCCTTATCTTTCGTTTGAGCTTTACTACCCTATCTCCACAGGAGCCCTGGTGGTGCAGTGGTTAAACACTCAGCTGCAAACGGAAAGGTCAGCAGTTCCAGCCCACCAGCCACTCTGCAGGAGAAAGCTGCGGCAGTATGCTTCCATTAAGATTATGCCTTGGAAACCCTTTTGGAGCAGTTCCACCCTGTCCCATATGGTTGCAATGAGTTGGAATCAACTCGATGGCAATGAGTTCAGGTTACCATATCTCCAATGCCTACGGGACGTTTCTACCTCAATGTCAAATTCAGCAGGGCCAAAACCAATCCCCTCTTTTCCACCAAACCAAAAAGCCTCCCTAATTTCCTTCTATCATTCCTCCAGCACCTAGCAAATTGCCTAGCACAAAATATGTGATAACTGAATCGTTTGTTACCAGCACACTTCCATACATTGGATTCAAAACCCCTGCATCAGTAGTGGACACTGTGGAGTGCTTGCCAGCTTCTGGCACAAAGGGGTGTTTGTTCCTGACAGCATTCGGCTGAATCCATTCATTGGAGCCTCCTTGCCCAGTCATGCCCCTTTCCTATTGGCAGCCTGTATAAAATGACTAGTTGACAGAGCATGGGAGAGAGATATAAAAGCCCAGTACCAGCTGCCATGTAGTCAACTCCAACTCACGGTGACCTCCTGTGTGTAAGAGTAGAACTGTGCTCCACAGGGTTTTCAATGGCTGATCTTTCGGAAGCAGATCATCAGACCTTTCTTCCAAGGCACCTCTGGGTGGACTTGAGCCTCTAAGCTTTCGGTTAGCAGCTAAGTGAGTTAACTGTGTGCACTACCCAGGGGCATCAGTCATTCAGCGGTAGAATTCTCACTAGCCATGCCGGAGACCTGGGTTTGATTCTTGCGACTCGTGCTTGATTCCTGCCAATGCACCTCAAGTGCAGGCACCACCTGTCAGTGGAGGTTTGCATGCTGCTATGATGCTGAACAGGTTTCAGCAGAGCCCCCATACTAAGATGGACTGAGAAGAAAGGCCTAGCAATCTATTTCTGAAAATCAGCCAATGAAAAATATTTGGATCACATCAGTCCAATCCCCAAGCAATCATGGGATGGCTCAGAGCTGGGCAGCATTTCATTCTGTTGTGCACAGGGGTCACCATGAGTTGAGATTCAACTCAACAGCAGCTAACAACAGAACAATAATAAAAGAACTACTGCAACACACAAGAGATGAATCAAAAATGTAACATCGAGCAAAAGAAGCCAGACACAGGAGTACATAATATAGAATCCCTTTTTATGTATTTCAAAATAGTCAAAATTAGCCTATGGTGACAGAAGTAAGAATTAGTGGTAACCTCCTGTGGAGAAGTATTGACAGGGAGAAGCACAGGGAGCCTTCTGAGAGCTGAAATGTTCTATATCTTGATCTGGATGGCAGCTACGCAGTGAATACATATGAAAATTAATCAAGTATCCACTTGAGTACACTTTATTGTATATAAATTATACCTCAAAATCATAAGTAAGTGAGGTATGAAGTATCTAGCACAAGTCTGGCAAAAATAGTTATTCACATATTTTATGAGTGCATATGTGACGGACACTGTGCTAGGTGCTGGGGACAAAAAAAGATTTAGACAGACTTGGTCCTGGCCACAGAATTCATAGATATGTAAATAAACAACTAAGATACATATAAGAGCAATCTTACAATCACATACTAGGTGGCATCTGCTTAGCTGGATGAATCAGAAAAGATACCAGAGTCCTGATGTTGGACATTTAAAAAAAAAAAGTCTAACAGCTCTAACGGATAGTTTTAGGACAACTGGGAAAATGTGAATCTAACCTATATTAGATATTAGTATTACATCGACGTTAAATTTCCTAAGCATGATAATTGTTTTGTGACTATTTAGGAGAATGTCCTTGTTGTACAGAGATACAAAATGAAATATCTTGGTGTAAAGTGTCACAATACCAGCAACTTACTCTCAAATGGTTTCGCAAAAATAAATGAATGTGTGTGATTTTGTACACATACACACACGCTCACACACGTGTTCATGAACGCACTAGCACACACACACAAAACTTTTTAAAAATAAAGTAAATGTAGCAACTTGTTAACAAACTTTGGCGAAGGCAATACAGGTGTTAGGTGTGCTATTGCCAACAATTCTGCTCGAAATTTTTACCAAAAAAAGTGGAGGGTAAATAATCATGACACAAAACTCTAAGATTTTTACAGTTACTTTCAAAACTTGTATTTATAAAGAATTAGTACTCAGAAGTCACTATAAGTCAGAACCGACTCGATGGTGAAGGGCTTTTTTTTTTTTTTTTTTTTTGGACTCAGAAGGTATTGCGCATAGCTTTGATGACAATTTAGAGACGTTTTAACACCCGAAGTATTCTGATAATCCTTTCCTTATACCACCAGAAGTCTTGACTTGAAAACTTTGAACTATGCTGGTAATACTGATTTCTGAACAATCACAGGGTTCCCGCAGTTAAAATATTTATCTTTCTTGATATTATCACAGAAGATTCCCACTGCCCAAAGGCCACCTATTGCTGGCTAAATCTCCACACCGCCACCAACCAATCACCTACTTTAAATACTTATTCAAAAGTAGAAAAATGTAGCTACTGGGATTATGATCCACAACGAGAAAAAAATAACAACCCCTTTATTCAATCTGCTTGTAACCAGACCTATTTTCATCAAAGATACACTGGAGGAAGTTGTTGTGCACTGGGGAGTCAATTTCGACTCACAGCAACCCTACAGGACAGAGTAGAACTGCCCCTAGGGTTTGCAAGGAACTGGTGGTCGATTTGAACTGCCCACCTTTTGGTTAGCACCCTGAGCTCTTAACCAATTTGCCACCAAGGATCCAAGATATAGAGAAACTGGAAGAGGGTCGAAGAGCTAAACTAAATGTTGAAAAGAATATGCTCAACTCAACTGGTGACCATGAAATTTCCTAAGACTCTGCTGTGTCCTCACCTACAAAAGCAAGAAATCAGAAAACTCCAAACCCGTGATGGAGAAGTCGATTCCAACTCATAGCAACCCTATTTTCCATCTCCAGCTCTTTGCACATGTCATCATAATACTTTACTTTGTCTTCTCGAGAGGCCCTTTGAAATCTTCTGTTCAGTTTTTTTACTTCATCAATTCTTCCTTTTGCTTTAGCTGCTCGATGCTCAAGAGCAAGTTTCAGAGTCCCCTCTGACATCCATCTTGGTCTTTTCTTTCTTTCCTGTCTGGAGATGGAAAACCAAAAGGGAAGAACATGCTTGACGATTCTCAAGCTGAAAGAACTGAAGAAAAAATGAAAGCCTGGAGTTGCAATAGTGAAGGATTCTATGGGGAAAATATTAAACAACGCAGGAAGCATCAAAAGAAGATGGAAGGAGTATACAGAGTCATTATACCAAAAAGAATTAGTTGATATTCAACCATTTCAAGAGGTGGCATATGATCAGGAACCGATGGTACTGAAGCAAGAAGTCCAAGCTGCTCTGAAGGCATTGGCGAAAAACAAGCCTCCAGAAATTGATGGAATATCAGTTGAGATGTTTCAACAAACAGATGCAGCGCTGGAGGTGCTCACTTGTCTATGCCAAGAAATATGGAAGACAGCTTCCTGGCCAACTGACTGGAAGAGATTCATATTTATGCCTATTCCCAAGAAAGGTGATCCAACCAAATGTGGAAATTATAGAACAATATCATTAATATCACATGCAAGCAAAATTTTGCTGAAGATCAATATACAGCTGCAGCAGTATATTGACAGCGAACTGCCAGAAATTCAGGCCGGTTTCAGAAGAGCATGTGGAACCAAGGATATCATTGCTGATGTCAGATGGATCCTGGCTGAAATCAGAGAATGCCAGAAGGATGTTTAGCTGTTTACCTGTGTCTTATGGACTATGCAAAGGCATTCGGCTGTGTGGATCAAAACAAACTATGCGAAGAACGGTAATTCCAGAACACTTAATTGTGCTCATGAGGAACCTTTACAAAGATCAAGAGCCAGTTGTTCAGACAGAACAAGGGCATACTGATTGGTTTAAAGTCAGGAAAGGGTGCGTCAGGGTTGTATTCTTTCACCATACCTATTTAATCTGTATGCTGTGCAAATAATCCCAGAAGCTGGACTATATGAAGAACGGGGCATCAGGATTGGAGGAAGACTCATTAACAACCTGCGTTATGCAGATGACACAACCTTGCTTGCTGAAACTGAGGAGGACTTGAAGCACTTACTAATGAAGATCAAAGACCATAGCCTTCAGTATGGATTACACCTCAACACAAAGAAAACAAAAATCCTCACAACTGGACCAATGAGCAACCTTATTGTAAGTGGAGAAAAGACTGAAGTTGTCGAGGATTTCATTTTACTTGGATCCACAATCAACAGCCATGGAAGCAACAGTCAAGAAATCAAAAGACACATTGCATTGGGCAAATCTGCTGCAAAGGACCTCTTCAAAGTGTTGAAGAGCAAAGATGTCACCTTGAACACTAAGGGGCGCCTGACCCAAGCCATGGTATTTTCAATCACATCATATGCATGTGAAAGCTGGACAATGAATAAGGAAGACCGAAGAAGAGTTGACGCCTTTGAATTGTGGTATTGGCAAAGGATATTGAATACACCATGGACTGCCAAAAGAACAAACAAATCTGTCTTGGAAGAAGTGTGTTCAGAATGCTCTTTAGAGGCAAGGATGACGAGACTGCGTCTTACAGACTTTGGACATGTTGTCAGGAGGGATTAGTCCCTGGAGAAGGACATCATGCTTGGCAGAGTATAGGGTCAGCAGAAAAGAGGAAGACCCTCAACGAGGTGGATTGACACAGTGGCTGCAACAATGAGCTCAAGCAGAACAACGATTGTAAGGATGGTGCAGGACCTGGCAGTGTTTCGTTCTGTTGTGCATAGGGTCGCTATGAGTCAGAACCAACTGGACGGCACTTAACAACAACAGCGACCCTATAGGGCAGAGTAGTAACTGGTCCATAGGGTTCCCAAGGAGCAACTGGTGGATTCGAACTGCTGACCTTTTGGTTAGTAGCAGAGCTCTTAACCACTGTGCCAACAGGGCGCCATAGAGATTGGAAAGTGCTTCCAAACTCTAAAGCTGTGTTACTTAATGGGAGAGAAGCTTTTATAAAGGCAAATTCAATACATTAAGCATTTCCGGATAGAAAAACAAAGGATTTTAACCATCTCCAAAAGAATAAAGATTTTGATGAAAACCGATCTGCTCACCAAACCCTCCCTTTTGAAAAGGAGGCACCCTTTAAAACTCATAAGAAGGAAGTTCAAGGCAAAAAAAAAAAAAAAAAATTCTTGTCATATTAGAAGCAAACTCATTACATCTAGGCTGAAAACAAGGAAAAAAAGGTCTGAATCAATTCATACATGGCACGTCGGGGAAGCTGCTTCAGAACATAACCTAAAACTCTGGGATTTACTTCTGATGCCCTTCCACAAGTTTCTTGGTTCCAACGTTGGGAAGAACAGGCCAATTTGTACGTTACTGAAGAAGCTGTAGTGCAGACACCGGCACTGGAGCCAGATGGTTCCGGAATTAAACCTCAGGTTTGACCTTTCGTGACCTAGCCCAAATTACTCGGTCTCTGAGCCAGTTTCTTCATCAATGATGAGAATGTTATTGACTCCCTTAGCGTGTTGCTGAAAAATCTAAACGGGATTACCGTAAAGCGCCGAGCAACAACAAAAAAGCAAAACCTGTGGTTATTCTCCCACGGTCGGTCCGAAAGATTATTTTCTTACTTCCCCACTTAGTACGCCGGAAAGCATCATATTACCATTCTTAAAAAAACAGAGCAGTTCACGATTATTTGGAGGCGGGGGAACAATTTCCCTGCCTGGCCCGAGAAAAGGCAAGTCAGTCAGCAAGCACTGCTGGTCCCAACACACTTTCAGCTATGACAGTTCCCGAGACACCAACGTACACGTGAAGGGCATTTCCCCCTCAAAGAAGGACCACGAAAGGCTCGGCCCAAGGTGCTGGACGCGGGAATGGCGGCAGAAACTGCCCCGTCCCCAAAGCTCCCCTAGACCGCACCCGGCTCCCCGCCGCCCGCTCGGAAACTGAGCGGGGAGCCGCGGGCGGATCGCAGGGGCTGCCGGCGGACGGGGAGCGCGGAGGAGCGGCGCAAACACGGGCCCGCCCGTTTCTGGTGGCCAGGACTCAGGGCAAGTCGGCCGCAGGCCCGGCTGGGCACCCGGGAAATGTCACCGCAAGAGAAGTAACCGCGAACAGGGGCTCGGGTCCCCTCACACCTCGCCCACAAGCACCAGCTCTCCCACTTAGCCCTTTCTTCTGCCGACTCTCAAGGAGGGAGCGGGCTGGGCCGCAATACCTGGGCGGCTGCCCGCAGCGCCGTCCGGGGCCCAGAGCTCCTAAGGGCGGCGACAGCCCACTGCCGGCTGTAGAAGACGCAGGCCGCCATTTCTGCGTCCTACCCCGTCCCCTCCGCACCGCACGCATGCGCAGAGATGCGGGACGGCCGGCGGCCCTGCAGCTCCCGACGCGCGCCCCGCCCCTGGCCCATCCCATCCGGGGCGGGGCCTTTGGTTAATTGGGTCGCTGCCGGACTCCAGGGCAAAGGCCGGCGTTGTCCCCGGGCCGCGAAACTGGGCTTGGCTGGCTCAGAATAAACTTTGACCTTTGTAACTGGGCACCGCAGCCTCAGTATCCGACCTGGGGACAGAAAGCAACTTGAACACCTCCTAGCGAAGTGTAATAGAAAGACGACAGCGCTGCCACCCGTGTGATCTTAACTTCTCTGATCCTCAGTCATCCAGGAGCTAATTACGGAATGTAAGCATTGGGCCAAACAGAGTGTTAATCCTTTCGACTAGAGCAGTGCAAGGAGACGGCCTGCCGTGGTTACCAGTCATGACTGCACACTGGAATAACCTGAGACGCCGTTTTAAAAAGCCCATTCCCGGGCGCCTTCTGAGGGGTGGGGTCGGGACATCTGTATTTCCTGAAGTTCTCACGGTGCTTTAGATGCACGCACTGAGCCTTGAAATGACAAGGGCCCTATCATAGAATTAATCACCTACTTCTGATGCACAGCGGCCCAATCCACGAAACAGCACTGTATAAAGAAAAAGTGAACCCAAGAAAAGCGGCCTATCAACTTTGGGATAGCTCCCCAAATCTCTGAGTTCTTAATAGATCTTAACGGCAGGACCTTTTTAAGGACCAGTAGCACTAACAAACTGATCTCAAGGAATCCTTAGTCACCAACAGATATGCTATGCAGTTAGAAACAGGGAGAGGGGGAAACAGACATTAGTAGTTCAGTTGTCTCTTGCTCCATCCTTTTACTGCCCACCCTAGCCAATCAAATAAGGTGAGGATAACTGACCAAAAAGCTGGGACTGGGGCCTACCAGTTTCTCTTAAGAACACATAACCCACCAGATATGAATACTAATACCAGTTGCCATCCAGTTGGTCCCAACTTATGGCAACCCCATGTGTGTATGTCAGAGTGAAACTGTGCTCCACAGGGTTTTCAATGGCTGATTTTTCAGAAGTGGATTGCCAGGCCTTTCTTCTGAGGTGCCTGTGGGTGGACTCAAGCCTCCAACTTTTTGGTTAACAGCCAAATGTGCCAATCGTTTGTACCACCCAAGGACTCCCAGATATGAATAGGATGCATTTATTGTCCAGCCAGCTCTCTTTTTCAATTGTTACTGAAGACAGTGCTAGCATGTACAAACAAGCAACAGAATCCAAGACCAATCTTTTTAAAAGGCACGTGGATAAACCCAGAATAAGTCAATGTACTAAAATAAGATGTAAGGCTGACTGGGTTAACCTTGATTCACACTCTAGTCCTGGTCACAGGTAATGCATAAAACAAGACATCTCCATTGCGAGGTCTCCTCTGATACTAGCTTAAAAACAGGCACAGCAGCAGCTGTTCAGGAGCTTCAGTGTTAAAGAAAACAAGGAAGACCCATGGGTCCTGGATTCTCTGGAAGCCTAAGCAAGGGGCGGAGGTGTGCTCCTCCCTCATTGTCCCTTAAATGTTTCAAAGCTCCATGTATTTTGTTACCTCCTTCAAAGAATTCAATAAGGTAGAATGATCATGAGCCTCCTACCTGCTAACTTTGTTACATCATTATATGTTCACGAAAAACCTGTTTGCTATAAACCAGAATGTTTGTAGCAGTTTTATTCATAACAGCCAGAAACTGGAAACAACCCAGATGTCCTTCAATGGGTGAGCAGCTAAATGCAGTGTAGTACATTCACATCATGGAGTATGAATGACACCTGCTTCTGATGCACAGTGGCCAGATCCATGGAATGGCACTGTATAAACCACTATCTCAGCAATAAAAAGGAATGTACTATTTATATACTCACTATTATGATCAGTGGAAACCCTGGTGGCATAGTGGTTAGGAGCTATGGCTGCTAACTAAAAGTTTGGCAGTTTGAATCCACCAGCAGCTCCTTGGAAGCCCTATGGGGCAGTTCTATTCTGTCCTGTAGGGTCACTATGAGTCGAAATCAACTCAATAACAATGGGGTTTTTTTGGTATTATGCTCAGTGGGAAAATAAAAGTCAATCTCAAAAGGTTACATACTGTATGATTCCATCTCTATAACGTTCTTGAAAAGACAAAGTTGTAGAAATAGAGAACAGATTAGTGGTCACCAGGGTTAAAAAGAAGATGGGGCAAGTGAGCTCCCTGAGTGATCCAAAAGATTTGCGTTTGACTACTAACTTAAAGGTTGGCGGTTTGAATCCATCTGGGAGCACTGTGGAAGAAAGTCCTGGTGTTCTACTGCCATAAAGATTGAAAAAAAAAAAAAACTCATTGCTGGGATGGGTAGCTTTCGGATGGCGGCGTTGAGGAGCTTTGCCGCCATTTTCCCTCCGTCTTGGCCCCAGTGTGATTGCGTCGACCTGATGATGTTGCCATCATCACAAGAGCTATCCACTAATCGTAATAGACCACGCTCCTAAATATGCCGTGAAGAGTCTACCCCTACTCTGTTTCCTCCCCATGTAAACCCCTGTGTCTGCCCGTTGGGAAGCCGTCTTGGTGACACAGGTCCTAGTGTGCTCCTTTGCTTGGCCAATTAAGTAAAGTTTTCTTCTTTTGCTTTCACCTGACTCCTGTCTCAGTGTTGTGGCGAGCAGGACCTGAAACATTGCCATTGGGTTGATTCCGACTCATAGCGACCGCATAGGACAGAGTAGAATTGCCCCACAGAGTTTCCAAGGAGCACCTGGTGGATTCCAACTGCTGACCTATCTGGTTAGCAGCGGTAGCACTTAAGCACTATGCCAGCAGGGTTTTCCTGTAAAGATTACAGACATGAAAACCCTGTGGAGCAGTTCTACTCTGTAACACATGGGGTTGCCATGAAGGGGAATCAGCTCCACAGCAATGGGTTTGGTTTACTCCATGGCAATGGGTTTGGCTTTTTTGGTTTGGGGGGCAGGCGAAAAGTGGGTGTGACTATAAAAGGGCAACATAAGAGATTTTCATGGTAATGGAAGTGTTCTATCCCTTGACAGTATCAATGACAATATCCTGGTTGGGATGTTACTTGTCAAAAAATGGGTAAAAGGTAAAGGGGATCACTTGGTATTGTTTCTTAAAACTGCATGTGAATCTACAATTATCTCAAAGTAGAAACTTTAAAAGTCAAAAAAAAGAAATGATAGTATTGGATTATAATCCACTGAGTAAAATAGAAATGCATGAGTCTGTAACAATATAGTTTAAATACTTGACTAAACAAATGGGAAGAAGAGTACACTCTTCTTACAGAGGATGCCAGCAGTTAAATATAGATGGAATGGTGGAATTGGAACCTCCTCACCTGGCCACCATCACAGAAATGATTACTTAGCACAGGAAGCATCGCTGGGGACTGAAACTAGGGGATGAAGGTTTGATGGGGAGTGGAATAGTCACATGGTCTCAGTGTATCTCCCCCACAAAGTGTTCATTGAATGCAAAAAGTAAAAGAAGTAACAGTAGTGGGAAGACCTAGTGGACACCAAGTGATCAAGGTTAGCATCACCAAATTTGGACAAAAAATAATCATGTGCCACTTGATAGGATACAATGGGAAGAATACGTCATCATTTCTGTGATACTCCGGCCAAAGATTCATAGCCTGAAGTTGTTGTTGGTGTTGCTGTGTGCCGTCGAGTCGATGCCGACTCAGAGCGACCCTATTTAGCCCTGAGGAAATGTCAGACAGACCCAGATTGAAAAATGATCTGAAAAATGATCAGCTTTTTATCTTCAAAGGAGTCACGCCTATGAAAGTCACAAAAAGACTGAGGAACAATTGCATCTGAAGGAGACTGGAGAGACATGACAACTAACCGGATGCTTTTACTATGAAGGACATGGTTGGGACAATTGAGGAAACTTAAAATCGGGTCTACGGGCCGAATGGTAATTTCCTGCTTTTCATGGTGGTGCTATGGCTATGTAAGAGAATATCATTGGTAGTGGTGAGGCATCATATCTGCAACTTTGTTTGCCTTGACTGATTCAGAATCAGAACTTTCTTTGTACCATCCTAGAAACTTTTATGTAAATTTGAAATTATTTTAAAACAAGTATCTGTCCTAAAGATACTATGCAAATGAAATGAATTAACATGTATAAACGTGCTTGAAACAGTGCCTGGCACGTAGTAAATGCTCAGTAAATATTAGCACAAAAAGTAAAGTACCACCAAAAGGTCAGCCATTACCCTAAGGCAAGGACGAGAGGATAAGGGGGCAGGGAAACTACAGCACTGGAAACAGAACACAAAGAGAATGTTGACATGTTGTGAAAAATGTAGTTGATGTCACTGAACAATTTACATAGAAATTGTCAACTGGGAACTGAATTTGCTGTGTAAACTTTCACCAAAAACAAAATAAAATATATTTTTTTTAAAAAGTAAAGAATGAAAAAAATAAGTGTGGAATCCAGATCTATTTCTGTTAGAATGGTCTCCATTGAAACAAGATTACATTTTAGATTCTCACCTTAAGCAGAAGGTTAACCAAGTTGCTACAAGATAAAACAATGTCCTATTTCTGTTCATCTGTTATTTAAGGCAGCCGCCTACTATAAGTAACTCCCACTGCCTTGACTGTTCTTTGCCCTTCTAGTCAATATTAACCAGTTGCCGTTGAGTCGTTTCCGACACATGGCAGTCCCATGTGTGTAAGAGGAGAACTGTGCCACACAGTTTTCAAATGGCTGACCTTTTGGAAGGAGATTGCCAGGCCTTTCTTCCAAGGCACCTCTGGGTGGACTGAAACCTGGAACCTTTCGATTGCAGCCAAGCAGATTAACCAGTTGTACCACCCAGGGACTCCAGTCAATATTAAGAGCCATTTAATTTCAGGATTCACGTGGCCATAGTGGAGAAATCCAAGCAGCAAGATGACTAGTAAAACCAGAAATGTGAGTTAACTGTGAAAGCATAAATGCCAGAAGTTCCCAGAGAGGATACAAAGGGGGACCAGTCTTCCGCCCACCAGGGTAAAGGACAGGAGTTGCAGCAGCAAGAAGGGTAACTCTGCTTCCTTCCACCCCAGTCCCGAAATAATGAGGGTGTGGATTTAGGAAAAGGCTAAAATTACAAGTGCATAGGGATATGTAATGGGCTAACTGTCTGTCAAAATGTGCACTTTTGAAACCAGCTTAGGTCACCCAAATAGCTGTTTCTTATGTAGTTCTTTGGCTGTAGGAAAATAATAAAAACTTCCAAGTGACTGCCTGCCGCATTGATCTTTATCTTCTTTTAAATTATCCCGGGATGCCAAAGAGTAAAAAATGTTTCTTGAATGTGGGAGGAGGGGGCCTCATGCTGGTAAAAAAAATTTTTCCTGTAACTAGCAAGGTGGCCTTGGGCCAGTCATGTAACAACTTTGTGCTTCAGATTATCTATAACCTGAGACAATGGGCTAGAGACTCTCTGAGGTCCCTTCCGGTGCTCAAGTGCTATCTCTCTGTATCCCCCCACAACCAACACAAGTCAAAGAAAAAATAACTTGCTTCCTCAAATCCAAGGTTTCCAAACTCCCCTAGGTCTCTTTTGTTTCTTTAATTAATTCAGAAAAGCTTCATTGGGGTATTCCTTGCTACAACTGATCAGTTTTTCCTGACCAGTCCCACCATCTGGCAGACTGAAAATGTCCCATTCCTAAGCAACATTGTCTAGGAAGAACAGCATATTCAAATGGAGATGCCAAAAAAAAAAAGAAAAAAACTTTTGCCCATCCAGTCTATTCCAATTCACGGAGACCCCACGTGTGCAGAGTAGAACTGCACTCCATAGGGTTTTCATGGCTGTGACCTTTCAAAGGAAGATTGCCAGGCCTTTCTTCTGAGGCACCTCTGAGTGGGTTCAAACCACAAGCCTCAGCAGCCAAGCTCTTAACTGCTTGCACCACCCAGGGACTCCTCTGTGGAGATAGGTGTTGCCTATGGAAAACGAGTTGTCTTCCCTTTCGAACGTAGTCTGTATCATACCCTGAAACGTTTGCAAGTTGACTGGTCAAGTTTAGATAGATAACTCGTGATCATGTACCAGGGCAAAACCAGACATTCATTCAATACCCATGGAAGCAATGTCATATAGTAGTGAAGAACACGGGCTACCAAGCCAGACAACTTGGGCTAAAATCCACCACTTAAACTCGATGTGACCTTGAGCGAGCTACTTAACCTGCTGCGTCTCAGTGCCTACATCGGTAAAATAAGGATAATAGTAAGACTGCCTACCTCAGAGAATTGTTGTGAGAATTAAATGAGTTAATAAATGTATAGCATTTAGAAGGAGCCCTGATGGTACAGTGGTCAAGCGCTTGGCTGCTATCCGAAAGGTCGGTGGTTTGAACCCTCCAGCTGCTCCAATGAAGAAAGGTGTGGCAGTCTGCTTCTGTAAAGATTATAGCATTGGAAACCCATGGGGCAGTTCTACTCTGTGTTCTGGGTTGCTGAGTCTGAATCAAATTGACTCAGCAGCAACAGGCATTTACAAGCATCACAAGCATTTAGAACAGTGCCTGGCACACAGCTTTCAACATGTGTTACTTATTATCATTATTATGCATGAGAGAAAACACATGCTACTTATTAATACTATATGGGTGCTGAAAACAGTTAACACGATCGACTGCTAACCAAAAGACTGGAGATTGGCATCTACCCAGAGGCACCTTGGAAGAAAGGCCTGGCGATCTCCTTCCAAAAAATCAGCCACTTGAAAACCTTCTGAAACAGTTCTACACTGACACACATGGGATTGCCATGAATGGGAACTGACTCCATGGCAACTTTTTTTTTTTTCCCTAGGTACTAAAGTTATAAAGGGGCCCTGGTGGCACAGTGGTTAAGAGCTCAGCTGTTAACCAAAAGGTTGGCAGTTCGCATCCACCAGTGGCTCCTTGGAACCCTATGGGGCGGTTCTACTCTGTCCTATAGGGTCGCTATGAGTTGAAGTCAACACAACAGCAACAAGTTTGGTTTTTAGTTTTTGGAAGTTACAAAGAAAAAAGCCATGGTTTTTCTACCTTTAACAATTACATAATTATGATTAAAACATAGAACATGGAAACAGGAATTTTGTCTGTCTCACCTCCCCAGGACACTCAATAAGCATTTATTGAATGAGTTAATGAGTTAATTGATGAAATTAATCTAAAATTAGTTATCAAGATAACCAGGCACATAAATAATTCCCAGATTGCTAATTTGAATGAAAATAACAATTTTTTATTGAATTTTTTTTTTTATCTTGAAACAAACCTCTAGGGGAAACTGTTTTTTAATTTGTATTTATTATTTGAGCAAGAATTTTATAACGCTTATTTCTCATAAATATCAGAACATTTCATCGTGGTATTACCAAAACATTGGGTGTGTTCATTATAACCAATGTGTCTGTGTATGATCCAAGCATTGTGAAAAATTTTCAAAAATCATGTACAGTTATCCTAAATATTGCTCAGGGATTGTTCATAGAATATATGTGTCAAATAAAGCAGACTATCATTTCTATAGCAAACCTAGAGAGGACAATACATGCTTGAGTTCAATGGGCATCTTCTGTGTTCTCTTTCAGAAGCTGTATTTTACTTGATAAATGAATGGATTTATTAGTAAATTAATTAATTAGTAAATACTAAGCAAATGATATGAATATGCATTTGAAATAAATCCATTCAGACTTTCATTTAAATTTATCTTTAATTACCGTAGAACTTGAAAATATTTAAATAAACTATCAATGTGCCTTATGCTACAATTATACATATTATAATTAGTGCACCAGAAAGAAAAAGACAACTCAATAATAAAATGAACAAACTGTAGTTTATTTAACTCTCACAGGAATTATTAACCCTTTCCTATCTTAATTGGTTTACCGACATTGTTATTTATTTTTGAGCCTCTGAGCTTTCTCTTTCTGGATCGCCATTTCTTCTTGGATTTCTGCTGTAATGCTGCAGTGGTTTCACGGACCATGGGTATCAAAATTGTACCTAAAGCCTCATTCTAAATGAGTCCTTAAATCCCTTCTTTATTTAGGAAAGCTTATCTAAAATAGCTCCATAAGTCAGTCCAGCTGGTTTTATGGCATGAAATCCATCTCACTGAAGTGGGGGATGGCTTTCTTTAGGCCACAGGTCATAGTTATTGGCTGACGTACTCTTTAGCCAATCAGCACCCCAGGAGAAAGATACAGAAGTGAAGGGAAAGGCTCCAAGGTCCACTCTATCTTCCTTGAATAGTAACAGTGACAGCTGGTATGAGCCACAACTCCTTGGCACAGGTGACAGTAGGCACTAAGAATTCTGAAGGAGGGAAGGTTACAGTTGTTATGAGGATCTACACCAGAAATGCAAAACAGGGTAAATGAATACTTCTCAAACTTTGGGTTTCAGGGTCCCTTTCCCAAACCAAATCCATTGCCCTTGAGTTGATTCCAACTCATAGCGACCCTATAGGACAAGGAGAACTGCCTCATAGGGTTTCCAAGGCTATATAATCTTTATGGAAGCAGACTGCCACATTTCTCTCCCTCGGAGTGGCTGGAGGGTTTGGCCTGCTGACCTCTCAGTTAGTAGCCAAGTGTTTAACCACTGTGCAACCAGGGCTCCTTAGGATTCCTTTCCACCCTTAAAATTATTGAAGACCCCAAAGAGCTCTCATTTATGCAATTAAATTGATCAATATTTACCATCTTAATTTTTATTTAACTCAGAAAATTTAGATACATGTATGTATTTATTAATTTTAAAATAATAATAAATCTAGTA
Organism: Loxodonta africana; assembly: GCF_030014295.1. NCBI lineage: Eukaryota > Metazoa > Chordata > Mammalia > Proboscidea > Elephantidae > Loxodonta > Loxodonta africana. The sequence goes on from NC_087358.1 coordinate 68,644,418, forward strand.
CATGTTAACATAAGTAACATATTTTTATGAAAGATAATTATTTCCCAAACAAAAAAAATTAGAGAAGTGGCATTTTTTGTTTGTTTTTTACTTTTTTTGGTTTTACAATATCTATCGAGCAGTAGTTAAGCATTTGGCTGCTAACCAAAAGGTCAGCAGTTCAAATCCACCAGCCACTCCTTGGAAACCCTTTGAGGTAGTTCTCTGTCCTATAGGGTTGCTATGAGTCAGAATCAACTCAACGGCAATAGGTTTGGTTTGTTTTGCTATACTTACATCAAGGAGCCCTGGTAGCACAATGATTAAAGCTCTGGGCTGCTAACCAAAAGGTTTACTATGAGTTGGAATTAACTAGATGACAACAGATTTGTTTTTTTTTTTTTTTTGGCTTTTATTAATGGTTATAGTTATATCAGGAAACCCTGGTGGCGTAGTGGTTAAGTGCTACAGTTGCTAACCAAAGGGTCGGCAGTTCAAATCCACCAGGCGCTCCTTGGAAACTCTATAGGGCAGTTCTACTCTGTCCTGTAGGGTTGCTACGAGTCGGAATCGACTCGACAGCACTGGGTTTGGTTTTTTGGTTATAGTTATATCCAGAAGAATTGATGCCTTTGAATTATAGGGTTGGTGAAAAACATTCAATATACCGTGGACTGCCGAAAGAACGAACAAATCTGTCTTGGAAGAAATACAGCCAGAATGCTCCTTAGAGGCAAGGATGGCAAGACTTTGTCTCTCATACTTTGGACAGTTATCAGAAGCAATCACCCCCTGGAAAAGCAGTTCATGCTTGGAAAAGTAGAGGGTCAGCCAAAAAGAGGAAAACCCTCAAGGAGATGGATTGACACAGTGGCTGCAACAATGGGCTCAAACATAACGATTGTGAGGGTGGGACAGGACCAGGCAGTGTTTCATTCTGTTGTCATAGGGTCACTATGAGCTGGAACTGACTCAACGGCACCTAACAACAACAGTTATACCAAATATAGTCAAGTAAGATGAACACAAAGAAATGAAAGAAAAGATATTTATTTATACAATAACCACTCAGTTCTAGAAAGGACTTCAGGAAGCGTACACAGGAGCACATATATGTAACAAAATAGCATGAGTTTAAAGTGAAATGTAAGACAAAATAAAAAGTGATAAAGTGGAGGCAGGAATAGTGCTGAAAGTAGTTGACAATAATCATCCATACCATAAATGGGTGTCTTAGGCTGGGTTCTCTACAGAAGCAAAACCAGTAAAGCATACAAATATATAGAGAGAGAAATTTATATCAAGGAAATGGCTGACGTGATTGTAGAGGCTGGAACGTCCCAAGTCCGTGGATCAGAGTAGAGGCTTCTCCCAATTCATGTAGCCATGGGGGCTGGCGAACCCAAGATCAGCAGGTCAGTGAGCAGGGCTCTTGCTCACAGGCTGTGAAGATCAATGAATCCCGAGATTGGCAGGCAAGCTAATAGCTCAAGTCCCAAGAACCGGACGTCAGATGAACAGGAGGCAGCCGCAGGATCCAGAGTGAGCAAAAAGCCAGAACGTCTGCTTATATTTGGATGTAGGCCACACTCCCAAGGAAACTCGCACCAGATCCCATCATGGCAGTGATTACATACAAATACTAAGAGTCATGGCCCAGCCAAGTTGACACACTATCTTAACCATCAAAATGGGCTCTAAGTTGGGTTCTTGAGGCTTTTTGAAGAAAATTGTTTAGTTATATAATTTTATGTTCAGATATATAAGCAGAGACTTTAGCCTTGCATTAAGATTAGGCAAGAATTTCTTTCAGGAATCTTTATGAGGACATTTTGTGATGTACTGAAAAAATATTTTTTATGATACCCTTAGAGTAAGTATAGCATTAAATTCCCATAGAGCTGTTTCTTATAATGTTCAATTTAAGGTCAATACAATTTAAAAAACAAAAGATAAAAGGTGGAAGAGGTGAGGATATTTTTATTGTTGTTGTTAGCGTTCTGACTCATGGCGACCCCATGCAGAGTGGAACAAAAAGCTGCCCAGTCCTGCTCCCTCCTCACGATAGGTTGTGGATTGGACCATCGTGATCCATAGGGTTTTCATTCGTTCATTTTCAGAAGTAGATCTCCAGGCCTTTCTTCTGGGTCTGTCTTAGTTTGGAAGCTCCACTGAAACCTGATCAGCACCGTAGCAACACACAAGCCTCCACTGGCAGACGGGTGGTGGCTGTGCAAGACGTGCATTGGCCCAGAATCAAACCTGGGTCTTCTGCATGTTGTTGTTGTTAGGTGCTGTCGAGTCGGTTCTGACATAGCAACCCTATGCGCAACACGAGGAAACACTGCCCATTCCTGTGCCGTCCTCACAGTTGTTGCTATAATTGAAACCATTGTTACAGCCACTGTGTCAATCCATCTCGTTGAGGGTCTTCCTATTTTTCACTGACCCTCTACTTTATCAAACATGATGTCCTCCAGGGACTGATCCCTCCTGACAATATGTCCAAGGTATGTGAGACCCAGTCTCACCATCTTGGCTTCCAAGGAGCATTCTGGTACTTCTTCCAAGACAGGTTTGTTCGTTCTTTTGGCAGTCCAAAGAATATATTCAATATTCTTTGCCAACACCACAATTCAAAGACATCACTTTTTCTTTGGTCTTCCTTATTCCTTGTCCAGCTTTTGCATGCATATGAGGCGACTGAAAACACCATGGCTTGAGTCAGGCACACCTTAGTCCTCAAGTGACATCTTTGCTTTTTAACACTTTAAGGAGATCTCTTGCAGCAGATTTGTCCAATGCAATGTGTCTTTTGATTTCTTGACTGCTGCTTTCATGAGTGTTGATTGTGGATCCAAGTAAAATGAAATCCTTGACAACCTCAGTCTTTTCTCTGTTTATCATTATCTTGCTTATTGTCCAGTTGTGAGGATTTTTGTTTTCTTTATGTTGAGGTGTAATCCATACTGAAGGCTGTGGTCTTTGATCTTCATTAGTAAGTGCTTCAAGTCCTCTTCACTTTCAGCAAGCAAGGTTGTGTCATCTGCATAACACAGGTTGTTAATGAGTCTTCCTCCAAACCTGATGCCCTGTTCTTCTCATATAGTCCATCTTCTCAGATAATTTGCTCAGCATACAGATTGAATAGGTATGGTGAAAGCATATAACCCTGACGTATACCTCTCCTGACTTTAAACCATGCAGTATCCCCTTGTTCTGTTCGAGCAACTGCCTCTTGATCCATGTACAGATTCCTCACGAGCATAATTAAGTGTTCCGGAATTCTCATTCTCCACAATGTTATCCATAATTTATTATGACCCACACAGTAGAATGCCTTAGCATAGTCAATAAAACACATGTAAACATCTTTCCGGTGTTCTCTGCTTTCATCCAAGATCCATCTGCCATCAGTAATGATATCCTTGGTTCCAAGTCCTCTTATAAATCCAGCTTGAATTTCTGGCAGTTCCCTGTTGATACATTGCCGCAGCTGCTTTTGAATAATCTTCAGCAAAATTTTGCTTGCATGTGATATTAATGATATTGTTCCATAATTTCTGCATTCGGTTGGATCGCCTTTCTTGGGAATGGGCATAAACATGTATCTCTCCCAGTCAGTAGGCCAGGTAGCTGTTTTCCAAATTTCTTGGCATAGACAAGTGAGCACATCCAGCGCTACATCCGTTTGTTGCAACATCTCAACTGGTATTCTGTCAATTCCTGGAGCCTTTTTTTTCACCAATGCCTTCAGTGCAGCTTGGACTTTTTCCTTCAGTGCCATAAGTTCCTGATCATACGTTATCTCCTGAAATAGTTGAACATTGACAGGAGAGAAAGAAAAGACCTAAAAGGATGTTGTCAAAAGAGGCTCTGAAACTTGCTCTTGAACGCAGAGTAGTAAAAGCAAAAGGAAAAAATGATAACGTAAAAGAGCTGAACGAAAGATTTCAAAGAGTGGCTCAAGAAGACAAAGTAAAGTATTATGATGACATGTGCAAAGACCTAGAGATAGAAAACCAAAAGGGAAGGACACACTCAGCATTTCTGAAGCTGAAGGATTCTATGACGAAAATATTAAATGACACGGGAAGCATCAAAAGAAGATGGAAGGAATACATGGAGTTGCTATTCCAAAAAGAATTGGTCGATGTTCAACCGTTTCATGGTCTTCTGCATGGAAGGTAAGAATTCTACCACTGAACCACCAATGCCCTGAATCTGAAAAGGGTAATAGATAATTAATCCAGGTGCCCGGCCCAACCCAAGGATATACTTTGGAGTCTGGATCAGCAGACAAACTGAACATAGGTTTTTTAATCCATTGGCCTGGGACATCATTTATCTCTCATGTGAGTTTTTGATAAATTTCGAAAGACAGCCAAGCTAGAGATTTTACTATCTAGCTTGAAGGGAAGCTATTCTATTGTTATCAGTTAAAGATCAGCTCATTCTATAGGCCTTAAGCAGACTCTGTGCCTAATTAGGCCATCTCATTCCTGTTCTGGAGAAGCCTAGCTTTTCTTCAGAAAACTGATTCGGTATGTTCTGTGAACTAGAGAAGTGGGAACATTATGTCTCACATAGACAAATTAAGCTGGGGTCCAAATTCCACAGGGCTAAGTTGAAATCGACTCGACGGCAATGGGTCTTGGTTTGATTGGCGTTTATATGACTGTGCGGGGCAATAAAAAGAACAGTCGTGCCAGCAGGGCCCCTGGTCTGACCCCTCCTCCTCAAAAACTTTGAGATTGCCGCAAAATCATGCAAAGGAAAGATTCAAGTGAAAGGGAAACCCAAAAAGTTGTCCCCAGACTCTCCCAGCCACCCTCCAGTTTATCTCCCACAGTGTGACCAGAGTTACAAACACAGGTACTTCAAATACAAAAGCCTCAGACGTGCAGTTAGTTGTTTCCATGTATAGACCTTCAGTGGTTCCTTGGCATACAAGAGCTCACAAGAGCTCTTCAGGGCCCAACTTTCTCCACTTCTTTACATGTTCCAGAGACTCCCTGGACTATTTGTAGTTAAAGGTATATGTTGTGGGCTCTCAGGGCACCATGCAAATACACATGCTGAAATGTCTTAACCATTACTCACTCGGTGACTAATTCCTAGTTGGCTTTTAGGACTCAGTACAATGGGCAACTCTTCTTGGAACTCTTTCCCATCTGCCTCCACCTGGCTCTCATCGCTCCCCACTCTCATACTAGGCTGTGGCAGAAGCCACTATACTGTGTCTGCCTTTTCATAGCACATATCATGTTGAAATCACTGGGGTGTTTTACCTCGTTTCCTCACTTGAGTTCCTTGAAGGCAGAGCCAATGTTTTTTTTTTTTTTTTTTTTTTACCTTTGCTGATTAATTCAGTGCATGGCAGCTGGTAGGAAGGTAAGTGATGAATAAATGAAGAAATTCAGCAAAAAATTTCTATCGATTGAATGCCCACTATGTTCTAGATATTGTGGTTCTAGGCAGCTGGGAATACAATGACAAGAAAAATCAATACAACATTGCCACTCACGTGATTTATACTTGATTGTGGTAGCAGACATGAGCTAAATGCCCACACCAATGAATAAATAACTACAAACTAAAGTGTGCGCTTTGCAGGTAAGGGGCTCAGTTCAATGAGAGCAATTAACAATAGAACATGACTTAGTCTGGGGTTCCCTCCTCTTTTGTTTTCTGTTTTGTTTGTTTTTTAGATGAAAGAAATCTGATTATGTTTCACAGTTAATGGGAATGATTCAGTTCAGTGAGAGAGGTAAATAATACATAAGACAGAAAAAGACTACATGAAGCCAACTACAGAAGCCAACTGCCACATCTTTCTCCCATAGAGAGCCTGATGGATTCGAACCAACGACCTTTCAGTCAGCAGCCAAGCACTTAACCATTGCACCACCAGGGTTCCTTGTACTCGACTGAATTCAAAGGAGGAAAATCAGGCCCTGTTATGGGCTGAATTGTGTCCCCCCAAAATATTTTGGAATCCTAACCCCTGTACCTGTGGATGCAATCCTGTTTGGAAATAGGGTTTCCTCTGTTACGTTAATGAGGCCATACCAGCGTATGGTGTGTGCTAAACCTAATCACTGCTGAGTCGTAAAAAGAGCAGATTAGACAGAGGAGAAGGCATATACAGGGGAAAGACAGATGCTATCTGGAGACAACTGAATCTGTAAGTCCAGGAACCCCAAGGACTGCTGGCTACTAGAAGCTAAAATAGACAAGGAAAGACCTCCCCCTCAAACCACATGCTGAGTTTGGACTTCTAGCCTCCTGAGCTGTGAGGAGATAAACTACTGTTCTTTAAGTCATCCATTTGTGGCATTTCTGTTACAGGCTCCAATTACTTTTACCCTGCTTTATGTGACGGAAGAAAGAACAACGGATAGATAAGGTGCTTATTAATTCTCCAGCGGTATCTGAGGAGGACTGGAAAGAAATACAATATCATGTTAACAGTAGTTATCTCTTATCTCTGGCTGGTAAATAGACTTATATATATTTTTTCTTCATACTTTTCTTGATATCTGCATTTTCCATATTGAATGCATACGACATTGATATTTAAGAAAACTATAGAAAAATACTAATGCTTTTAAATTTCTGACAAACCCAGAATATGCATTTTTAGGACAAAATTAGTTGCAAGGTAAAGGGATTAGACTTCAGAAGAAATTAATAATTTCATCAATGGTACAGTAACTGCAAAGAATCAATACATAGTAAATTTAATAAAGTAAAACTGATTAGTAAAGCAACCACGTAAAATACCACCTGTGTGAATTAATGCTGATGCATACCATCTGTAGTGTATAAAAGAGACAATTCACAGATTCAGGGAAGCTTCCTCCCTATAAAGGGAGAAAAACACGTATTTTAGATAATCAGCATGGCAAACTACTAAAGTAGAAATAACTAAAAAACTATTATTGTCAAATTGTCTCAGAGTAATGCTAACAAATATTAGACCAGAAATATGAAAATTAAGCACAGAAGTAACCTTTACCTGAGGTTATCTACAAGGATATATCCTTTATTTCAACATAACTAAGAACTAGAAATGTGTATTAGCCTGCCTTAGCTAGATTATGCTGCAGTAACAAACAGCCCCAAGGATCTCAGTGGTTTACCACAATCTTTTTTTTCTCACTCACTTTACATGTTAGGGGTTTCAGGTTGACTGAGGCTCTGCTCCATTATTTCTTCTCATTGTAGGACCAGGGCAGAAGCAACAGTCTCTATCTGGCACATGCCATACTCATGTCAAAGGAAAATATTCAGTGAATTAATGGGAAACAGCAATGGGTCTTACAGCTCCTGCCTAGGAACTGGCATATTTTCAGTTATACTTTCATTGCATTGGTCAAAGAAGTCATATGCTTAGCTATAAGGCAGGGAATTATACTCCTCCCAAGGGATGCACTATGAGTCACGTGGCAATGGGCAAGGATATACAATCCTTTAATAGAGAAGGGGCAGTGAACATTTGGGAACAGTAATACAATCTATCACAAAATGCATCCACTTACTGAACATTTACTATTGTAGTAAGTACTGGAAATATGCACTGAAGATGAAAAACATTGTTTATATTCCTAAAGAGCACAGTAGGTAAATACTATGGAAAATGTATTACACTAGATCCTAATTTATGTAATCCCATGTAAGTCTTTCAATAACCCTATCAGATAGTACAGGTATTCATCCTTCCCATTTTATTTAAGAGAAAACTGAGGTGAGATAACTGGCTCAAGCTCTCTGTGGTCAATTGTACAATGGTCACAAATTCTTCCTCTCCCTGCATCCAGACCTTTGTAGTGTAACATGGCAGAACTTAAATCTGAATTGGCCATGTAACTTGCTTTGACCAATGGGACGTTATCAAATGTGACAAGTAGAGACTGGAAAAGTGCTTGAACACTGGGGCTTGCCCTTTTGCAGCTCTTGGGAACATGCTACCATGAGAACAAGCCCAGGCTACCTTTCTGGATGATGAGAAACACGTGGCCCAGTTGCCCCTGTTGTCCTGACTCATAGCTTGCCAACCACCAGACATGTAAATGAGGCCATCCTAGATCATCTAGTTATCAGCCAAACTACCACCTGACCATTTTCACGGGAGAGAGCACAGGTGAAACCAACTGGGATGGAAACATAGCTTTCTTTTGTTATGTCAATGTAGCCATACCAGAGTAGGGTGAATCCTAAACCTAATTGGTTCTGAATTATAGGAAGAGCAGGATAGACACACAGACACACACAGGGATTAAACAGATGCCAGTGAACACCAAGGGACACCTAGGATTGCCAGCAGACACCAGAAACTAGGAGAGAGGCTCACAGAAAGAACTGACACTACTGAGACCTTGATTTGGACCTTCAGCCTCCAGAACTGTGAGGAAATAAATTCTCTCAAGAATAGAGGGTGTTCTTTAAAGCCACTCACTTGTAGTATCTCTGTTATGGCAGCACTAGATATCAAAGAAATATACCAACCTAACCCATCCATATACCAAGCTCAGGCTTTCTCCTTCCCCTTCATTTGGTTGTAAAGGACCCTCCATACAACCACAGAACCACCGTGTGTGACATGGGAGTCTGAGCTACTTGTTCATGCAGCCTACTTGTGCCTTCTGGTCCTTCTGTTCTTCAAAAGACACAGTTAAAAATGAAAAGGCCAGTCATAGACTGGAGAAAGTATTTCCAAAACAGATATCTGACAAAGGACTTATATCCAGAATATATAAAGAACACAACTACAAGACAAGAAGACAAACGGCCCAATTCTACAAACGAGTAAAAGGCTTGAAAAGAAGATAAATGAATGGCAAACATGAAAAAATGACCAACATCATCAGTTATTAGGGAAATGCAAGTTAAGATCACAGTGAACTACTACCACACACCTATTAAAAAAAAAAAGGACTAAAATAAAAGACTGATGACACCAGGTGTCGACAAGGAAGCAGAACAATTGGAACTCTCACACATTGCTAGTGGGAATGCAAAATGATATAGCCAGTTTGGAAAAGAGTGTGGCTGTTTCTTATAAATTTAAAACATACACTTATCGTACAACCCAGCAATCCCATCCCCTAGGTACTTACCCAAGAGAAATGAAATGTATGAGCACCCAAAGGCTTGCACATGCAAGTGAAAAATGTTGAATTGGAAACTGCTGTCCTATATGTATTTTTACAATTAAAAAAAAGTCCAAAGTTAAAATATAAAAAAAAGTCAAGGTGAGTTAACCTTTTCCAGTATGTCAATACTCTTTTTCACGATTATTCAATATTCTCTTTCACAGCTATTTGATTCTTTACCCCAAGATAACACTCATGCCCTTTAGGTTATGATTCATGTCCACAGCAATTCCAATAGCAGAAGCATGTCTGACACTACAGCTGCTCTTCCTATTGTTAAATTTATTTCCATCTTTCCATTTCACCTGTATAAAGAGAAGATCATCTTCAAAAAACAAAGCATGAATGTTCACGGGAGCTTTATTCTAGCTAAACTTGGAAGCATTACAAATGCCATTCAACTGGTGAACTGATAAACAGTGGTATATCCATACAAAGGAACACTATATCACAGAACAAGAGATCGAAATACTGATATACACCGCAGGGACGAACTTCGTATTCATTACGCTGAGTGGAAGAAGCCAGATATTAAAAAAAAAAAAAATACTGTATGATTTCATTTAAATGAATTTTAACTATTGTGACATAAAGTAGTTGTTTTTGAAGCTGGAGTTGGAGAGGTGGATTGAATGCAAAGAAGCATGAGGGAACTTTTACAGATGGAAATGTTTTGTCTTGATTGTGGTAGTGGTTATAAAATTGTGAATTTTATTTTATGTAAATTATACCTCAATAAAGCTGACTAAAAATTATAATAAAAAAAGGTCTATGGTATAGATGATAATGACAATGTTCTAAGAACTGTAAAGTGTAACTCACTTCTCTGTAGCTGAAGTCTATTTAAGAAACACATGATTTTTTCTTCAGAATTACGGAGCCAATGTTCCAAAATTTTCTAGCTTTCAGTATTGCTCTTGTAAATTTTGATGCCTTTTTTATCACTGATTTTTTTGTGTTTGAATTGTTTTTCCTTTTGAAAGCTATTAGAATATTTTCTTTAACCATAGTATTGGAGAAAGTTACAATCATGTGTCTTAATGTGGGTCTTTTCATTCATTGGGTCCTTTCAATCTGACTTTACTCCATCGTGGTCGAAGAATACACTCTGAATGATTTTGCGCCTTTGGATTTTGCTAAGGCTTGTTTTGCTGATCCTGGAAATGGTCAATTTTAGCCTTCAGTATGTATTACACCTCAACATAAAGAAACAAAAATCCTCACAACTGGACCAATAAGGAACATCATGATAAACGAAGAAAATACTGAAGTTATCAAGGATTTCATTTTACTTGGATATACAATCAACACCCATGGAAGCAGCAGTCAAGAAATCAAACGATAGGCAGGGCCAACACGGCAAACTAGCCAGTAGCTTCCTCCGATCCGTCTTACAACAAAGACGCGAAAAAACAAGTGAATCAATTACATATATGACAACCTAGAAACACTGAGCATCAAAGGCAAAATTAAGGAATCGGTCTGAGCGACGGGGGAGAAAGAGACAATGCAGAAGCAGCCAAGAGTTGCCGAGCCCAAGCAGCTCCGCAGCTCCGATGTCTTGGTGCCCTTCTTTGGCACAGCTGCAGCGGGGCTGGTGGTAGTTCGCTCAGACACGGCAGCTTCAGCGAAAGAAGGCAAGCAGAGTGGCGCACCCCTGACCCTGTGGTGTGTATACAATGGGCCTGGCTATGGCGTTTCGGAAGTGGCTGCTTCAGCAAAAGAGGGCAACCGAGGTGCCAGCACCCCAACCCCCTGGTGTGACAGCCACAGGACTGGGTGTGGAGTTTAGAACACGGCTGCTTCAATGAAAGAAGGTAAGCATGGGCCGCAGCCCTAACCCCTGGGGCAACCTCGGCGGGGACCCAGCCGCTGCAAACAGGCTGCACAGGCCTCTGGAATCTGAGATAAAACAGCCCTCTGGACACGAGATAAGTGATTTTGTCTAATTTACCATGTGCAGATCTAATAGCTCCTTCTTTTGAAAGAACTCTCTATCTGATCCCTGCCCCACCCCTGCCCCAGCTGGATCATTAACAGTTGATTTTCCTGGGCCTGAGATAGAACCTGCTGCGCTCTCTGAGCCATTCTCCTGGCCTGGAAGAAGGAACAAATTAACAAACTCCCCTAATCTGGAAGCTCAGAGCAGAAGGGGCACCAGTCCAGGCACAAGCAATCCACAGACTTTGTCTTTCATCCCTACATGGATCCAGGTGGCTATTATATTGCAAGGGCAAATCTGTTTGAGATCTGACTGTAACTGTTTCAGCTGTGCAGTGGAGAGGCAGGTTTTGGAGGTCTGATACCGCTCTGCCTAGTAAACCGGGCCTTCACCTACCTGCAGCAGGGTCCTAAGGACTGGAGGCTCCATCCATGCCACCTAGCCACCCACAAAAGGAAACTGGTGCCTACCAGTCTTTATAGGTATAAGCATTGGGTGCCTAAGGTACAGCTGCAAAGCCTACCCACCAGAGTGCTGTAAAGAACAGAGATGCTCCTTCCTCGCTGTCACTTAGGGGAAGGCTGTCAGCCCCCTGCCTTCCTCAGAGTGTGCCCCCCTGCGGCTACCAGAAACCAGTGCATACACCCATCATCACTGCTCCTCTAAGCAGGTGAGAGCCTACACCACACACTAGGTGACCAACTATCAGGAAACCTGAGCTGAATCTATGCAACAACAGGGAATAGACTCCTAGGCACATATACCTGGTAATAGCTCTAGCCGTCTGGTAACAGGACATTAGTACTTCAAAGGCACCAATAACCAAGTTAGCTCGCTCTAATAGCCTATTTGGCTATATCGAAACAAAACAAAACAAGAAACTAGGACACAGTGAGCAAACATAAAATAAATTAACAAAATAACTTATAAATGGCTTGGAGACAACTGTCAATAACAAATCACATGAAGAAGCAGACCATGATTGCTTCAACAAACTCCCAAAACAGAGAATCAAGGACTCTCCTGGATGAAGATGTATTCCTGGAATTACCAGATGTACAATACAAAAAATTAATATACAGAACTCTTCAAGACATCAGGAACGACACCATGAATGAGATCAGGCAACAAACAGAAAAAGCCAAGGAACACACAGACAAAGCAGTTGAAGAAATTAAAAAGATTATTCAAGAACATAATGAAAAATTTAACAAACTGCAAGAATCCATAGAGAGACAGCATTCAGAAATTCAGAAGATTAACAATAAAATTACAGAATAAGACAACTCAATAGAAAGTCAGAGGAGCAGAATTTAGGAACTGGAATGCAGAATTTGTGAGATTAAAGACAAAACACTGGGCATACCAATATATTTGGAGAAAAATCAGATAAAATAATTTTAAAAACTGAAGAAACCCTAAGAATCATGTGGGATTCTATCAAGAATTTGCAGGTGATTGAAATACCAGAACAGGGAGGGATAACAAAAAATACACAGAGAATTGTTGCACATTTGTTGGCAGAAATCTTTCCAGATATCGTGGTATATGAAAGAGTATCCTCTGAGATGCTCACCTAACCCCATACAAGGTAGATCCCAAAAGAGTCACCAAGACATATTATCATCAAAACTGCCAAAGAGAAAATTTTAAGAGCAGCCAGGGATAAGCGAAAAGTCACCTACAAAGGAGAATCAATAAGAATAAGGTTAGACTACTCGGCAGAAATCATGCAGGCAAGAAGGCAATGAGATGTCATTTATAAAGCATTGAAGGAGAAAAATTGCCAGCCAATAATCATATAACCAGCAAAACTGTTTCTCAAATATGAAGGTGAAATTAAGACATTTACAGATAAACAGAAGCTTAGGGAATTTGCCAAAACCAAACCAAAACTACAAGAAATCTGGATAGAAAATCAACAACATCAGGTATCAACCCAACATCAGAACACAGAACAGAGCAACCAGATATCAACTCAGATATGGATATAATAAAAATAAATCAAGATTAAAAAAAAAATACTCTCAAAACAGTGAATCTGTGATGTGATTATGTAAAAGATGACAATAATCAATCATGAGGGACTAAATAAAGTAGGCATATATCTTCCATATGGAGAGGAAATCAAGGTGACATAGGGAGATACAAGTCAGGTTTAAACTTAGAAAAATAGGGGTAAATATCAAGGTAATCACAAAGAAGAGTAACAATCCTATATTTCAAAATAAAAAAACAAGATAAACATAAAGGCTCAGCAAAAACAAATTCAACCACAATGAAAAAGAGGAACACACAATTCACAAAGAAAAACTTCTCAGCACAAAAAAGCAAGTGGAAAAATGAAATTGTCAACAACACACAAAAAAACGCTTCAAAATGACAGCACTAAACACATGCCTATCTATAATTATGCTGAATGTAAAGGGACTAAATGCACCAATAAAGAGGCAGAGAGTTGAAAATGGATTAAAAAAACATGATCTGGCTATCTGCTGCCTACAAGAGGCACACCTTAAACTTACAGATGCAAACTAAAATTCAAAGGATGGAAAAAAAATATATCAAGCAAACAACAATCAAAAAAGAGAAGGAGGGGCTATACTAATTTCTGAAAAAACAGACTTCAAACTTAAATCTACCACAATGGATAAGGAAGGACACTATATAATGATTAAAGGGACAATATAAACCCAGTCCTATCGAGTCAATTCCAACTCATAGCGACCCTATAGGACAGAGTAGAACTGCCCCATAGAGTTCCCAAGGAGCACCTGGCGGATTCAAACTGCTGACCCTTTGGTTAGCAGCTGTAGCACTTAACCACTACGCCACCAGGGTTTCCAAGGGACAATATATCAGGAGGATATTACCATATTAAATATTTATGCACCCAACAACAGGGATTCAAGATACATAAAACAAACTCTAACAGCATTGAAAAGTGAGATAGACAGCTCCACAATAATAGTAGAAGACTTCAACACACCACTTTCAGTGAAGGACAGAACATCCAGAAAGAAGCTCAATAAAGACACAGAAGAGCTAAATGCCAGAATTAACCAAATTTACCTCATAGACATATACAGAACACTCCACCCAACAGCAGCCATGTATTCTTCCTTTTCCAGTGCACATGGAATAGTCTCTAGAATACACCACATATTAGGCAATAAAGCAAGCTTTAGCAGAATCCAAAACATCAAAATATTACAAACTATCTTCTTTGATCATAAGGCCATAAAAGTAGAAGTCAATAACAGATAGCAGGGAAAAGAAATCAACCACTTGGAAACTGAACAATACCCTGCTCAAAAACGACTGGGTTATAGAAGACATTAAGGATGGAATAAAGAAATTCATAGAATCCAGTGAGAATGAAAACACTTCCTATCAGAACCTTTGGGACACAGCAAAGGCAGTGCTCAGGGATCAATTTATATTAATAAATGCACACATCCAAAAAGAAGAAAGGGCCAAAATCAAAGAATTATCCGTACAACTTGAACATATAGAAAGGGAGCAACAAAAGAAACCCACAGGCACCAGAAGAAAACAAATAATAAAAATTAGAGCTGAACTAAATGAAATAGAAAACAGAAAAACAATTGAAAGAGTTAACAAGACCAAAAGCTGGTTCTTTGAAAAGACTAACAAAAGCAATAAACCACTGGCCAGGCTGACCAAAAAAAAAAACAAAAAACAAAAAAAGAGCAGACTAAGCAAACAACCTGAATAAGAAATGAGATGGGCGATATTACAACAGACAACTAAAATTAAAAGAATTATAACAGGGTATCATGAAAAGTTATAAATAAAAAGTCATAAATTTGAAAACCTAGAGGAAATGCACAAATTTTTAGAAACACACTACCTACTTAAACTAACACAAATGGAGACAGAAGAACTAAATAAACCTATAAAAAAGCAGAGATTGAAAAATTAATCAAAAAACTCCCAAAGAAGAAAAGTCCAGGCCCTGACGGCTTCACTGGAGAATTCTACCAAACATTCAGAGAAGAGTTAACACCACTACTACTAAAGGTATTTCAGAGCATACAAAAGGATGGAATACTCCCAAATTCATTCTATGAAGCCAGTATAACCCTGATACCAAAGCCAGGTAAAGACTCTACAAAAAAAGAAAATTACAGACCTATATCCCTCATGAACTTAGATGCAAAAATCCTCAACAAAATTCTAGCCAATAGAATTCAACAACATATCAAAAAAATAATTCACCATGACTAAGTGGGATTCATACCAGGTACGCAGGGATGGTTCAACATTAGAAAAACAATCAATGTAATCCATCACATAAATAAAACAAAAGACAAGAACCACATGATTTTATCAATTGATGCAGAAAAGGCATTTGACAAAGCCCAACACCCATTCATGATAAAAACTCTCAGCACAATAGGAATGGAAGGAGAATTCCCCAACATAATAAAGGGCATTTATACAAAGCCAACCTCATCCTAAATGGAGAGAGTCTGAAAGCATTCCCCTTGAGATCAGGAACCAGACAAGGATACCTCTTACCGCTCTTGTTCAACATTGTGCTGGAGGTCCTAGCCAGAGCTATGTGGCTAGATAAAGAAATAAAGAAGTAAAAGTATCTCTGTTTGCAGATGATATGATCTTATACACAGAAAAACTTAAAGAGTCCTTAGGAAAACTACTGAAACTAATAGAAGAGTTCAGCAGAGTTTCAGGATACAAGATAATAATTCAGTCGGATTCCTCTACATCAACAAAGAGAGTGACCAAGAGGAAATCACCACATCAATACCATTTACAATAGCCCCTAAGAAGATAAAGTACTTAGGGATAAATCTAATCAGAGATGTAAAAGACCTATACAAAGAAAACTACAAGACACTACTTCAAGAAACCAAAAGTTTCTTCATAAGTGCAAAAACATACTGTCGTCATGGATAGGAAGACTCAACGTTGTAAAAATGTCTATTCTGCCCAAAGCTATCTATACAACGCAATCCTGATCCAAATACCAGTGACTTTTTTTTTTTTTAATTTTTATTGTGCTTTAAGTCAAAGTTTACAAATCAAGTCAGCCTCTCACACAAAAACTTATATACACCTTGCTATATATTCCTGATTGCTCTCCCACTAGTGAGACAGCCCACCCTCCTCCAGGGAGGAGATGCCAACATAGTCTCAAGTGTCCACCTGATCCAAGAACCTTACTCCTCACCAGCATCCCTCTCCAAACCATTGTCCAGTCCAATCCCTGTCTGAAGAATTGGCTTTGGGAATGGTTCCTGTACTGGGCCAACAGAAGGTCTGGGGGTCAGGACCACCAGGGTCCTTCTAGTCTCAGTCAGACGATTAAGTCTGGTCTTTTTACGAGAATTTGGGGTCTGCATCCCACTGTTCTCCTGCTCACTCAGGGGTTCTCTGTTGTGGTCCCTGTCAGGGCAGTCATCAGTTGTAGCCGGGCACCATCTAGTTCTTCTGGTCTCAGGCTGGTGTAGTCTCTGGTTTATGTGGCCCCTTCTGTCTCTTGGGCTCGTAATTACCTTGTGCCCTTGGTGTTCTTCATTCTCCTTTGATCCAGGTGGGTTGAGACCAACTGATGCTTTAGGTTTAGTCCAGTTGTGCTGATCTCGCCTGTATTGTGTGTTGTCTTTCCCGTCACCTAAAGTAATTCTTATCTACTATCCAATTAGTGAATACCCCTCTCCCACACTTCCTCCCTCCACCCTCTCGTAACCATCAAAGAATATTTAATCTCTGTTTAAACTATTTCTTGAGTTCTTATAATAGTGGTCTTATACAATATTTGTCCTTTTGCAACTGACTAATTTCACTCAGCATAATGCCTTCCAGATCACTCCATGTTACGAAATGTTTCACAGATTCATCACTGTTCTTCATCAATGCATAGTATTCCATCGTGTGAATATATCATAACTTATTTATCCATTCATACGTTGATGGGCACCTTGGTTGCTTCCATCTTTTTGCTATTGTAAACAGTGCTGCAATGAACATGGGTATGCATATTATCTGTCTGTGTAAAGGCTCTTATTTCCCTGGCTTTTTGGTAGTTCTATTTCTAGGTTTTTAGGAAAGCACCAAATCAATTTCCAAAGTGGTTGTACCATTTTATGTTTCCACCAGCAGTATATAAGTGTTCCAATCTCTCCACAGCCTCTCCGACATTTATTGTTTTGTGTTTTTTGGATTAATGGCAACCTTGTTGGTGTGAGATGAAATCTCATTGTAGTTTTGATTTGCATTTCTTTAAAGGCTGGTGATCGTGAGCATTTCCTCTTGTATGTTAGCTACCTGAATGTCTTCTTTAGTGAAGTGTCTGTTCATATCTTTTGCCCATTTTTTAATTGGGTTATTTGTCTTTTTGCAGTTGAGTTTTTGCAGTCTCATGTAGATTTTAGAGATCAGGTGTTGATCAGAAATGTCATAGCTAAAAACTTTTTCCCAGTTTGTAGGTAATCTTTTTACTCTTTTGGTGAAGTCTTCAGATGAGCATAGGTGTTTGATTTTTAGGCGCTCCCAGTTATCTAGTTTTTCTTCTGCATTTTTAGTAATGTTTTGTATACTGTTTATGCCATGTATTAGGGCTCCTAACATTGTCCCTATTTTTTCTTCCATGGACTTTATTGTTTTTGATTTCATATTTAGGTCTTTTATCCATTTTGAACTTTTTTTTTTTGCATAGAGTGAGGTATGGGTCTTGTTTCATTTTTTTGCAGATGGATATCGTAGTTATGCCAGCACCATTTGTTAAAAAGACTGTCTTTTCTCCCATTTAACTGTTTTGGGGCCTTTGTCAAATATCAGCTGCTCATATGTTGATGGATTTATGTCTGTATTCTCAATTCTGTTCCATTGGTCTATGTATCTGTTGTTGTACCAGTACCAGGCTCTTTTGACTCCTGTGGTAGTACAATAGGTTCTACAATCAGGTAGAGTAAGGCCTCCCACTTTGTTCTTCTTTTTCAGTAATTCTTTACTTATCTGGGGCCTCTTTCCCTTCCATATGAAGTTGGTGATTTGTTTCTCCATTTCATTAAAGAATGTCATTGAATTTGGATTGGAATTGCATTAAATGTACAGATCGCTTTTGGTAGAATAGCCATTTTATAATGTTAATTCTTCCTATCCATGAGCAAGGTATGTTTTTCCACTTATGTAGGTCTCTTTTGTTTTCCTGCAGAAGAGTATTGTAGTTTTCTTTGTCTAAGTCTTTTACATATCTGGTAAGATTTATTCCTAAGTATTTTATCTTCTTCAGGGCTACTGTAAATGGTATTGATTTAGTGATTTCTTCTTCGATATTTTTTTTGACGGTGTACAGGAAGTCTACTGATTTTTATATGTTTATCTTGTATCCTGATAGTCTGCTGAACTCTTCTATGAGTCTCAGTAGTTTTCTTGAAGCTTCCTTAGGGTTTTATGTGTATAAGATCATGTCGTCTGCAAATACAGATAATTTTACTTCTTCCTTGCCAACCTGGATGCCCTTTATTTCTTTATCTAGCCTAATTGCTAGGTAAAGAAGGTGAAAATTAAAGTTAGAAGCCTGAAGTCTAGAGATTTGGACTTTAACATTTGAACTAACATTGTAATAGTTAATCTTATTCTTCAATGCTAAATGAATGTCTTCAGGTCTTACTTGTGCCCTGTGACATGATTACCTTGCAATAAACTAAACGAATTTCTTTGTTTATTCTTAAGACAAAATCCTCCAGGACAATACCTTAACAATATTGATTCTTCTGATGCATGATCCTGGTATCTCTCTTCTTTTTTTTTTTTTTGATTTTTATTGAGCTTCAAGTGAACGTTTACAAATCAAGTCAGTCTGTCACATATAAGTTTATATACTCCTTACTCCATACTCCCACTTGCTCTCCCCCTAATGAGTCAGCCCTTCCAGTCTCTCCTTTTGTGACAATTTTCCCAGCTTCCAACGCTTTCTACCCTACCATCCCACCTCCAGAAAGGAGATGCCAACACAGTCTCAAGTGTCCACCTGATAAAAATAGCTCACTCTTCATCAGCATCTCTCTCCTACCCACTGTCCAGTCCCTTCCATGTCTGATGAGTTGTCTGCGGGAATGGTTCCTGTCCTGGGCCAATAGAAGGTTTGGGGACCATGACCGCCGGGATTCCTCTAGTCTCAGTCAGACCATTAAGTCTGGTCTTTTAGTGAGAATTTGGGTTCTGCATCCCACTGATCTCCTGCTCCCTCAGGGGTTTCCTGTTGTGCTCCCTGTCAGGGCAGTCATCGGTTGTGGCCGGGCACCATCTAGTTCTTCTGGTCTCAGGATGATGTAAGTCTCTGGTTCATGTGGCCCTTTCTGTCTCTTGGGCTCATAGTTATCGTGTGACCTTGGTGTTCTTCATTCTCCTTTGATCCAGGTAGGTTGAGACCAATTGATGTATCTTAGATGGCCGCTTGTTAGCATTTAAGACCCCAGATGCCACATTTCAAAGTGGGATGCAGAATGTTTTCATAATAGAATTATTTTGCCAATTGCCTTAGAAGTCCCCTTAAACCATGGTCCCCAAACCCCCTCCCTTGCTCCACTGACCTTTGAAGCATTCAGTTTAACCCAGAAACTTCTTTGCTTTTGGTCCAGTCCCCTTGAGCTGACCTTCTATGTATTGAGTGTTGTCCTTCCCTTCACCTAAAGCAATTCTTATCTACTAACTAATTGGTAAAAAACCCTCTCCCACCCTCCCTCCCTTCCCCCCATAACCACAAAAGTATGTGTTCTTCTCAGATTATACTATTTCTCAAGATCTTATAATAGTGGTCTTATACAATATTTGTCCTTTTGCCTCTGACTAATTTCACTCAGCATAATGCCTTCCAGGTTCCTCCATGTTATGAAATGTTTCACAGATTCGTCACTGTTCTTTATCGATGCGTAGTATTCCATTGTGTGAATATACCACAATTTATTTACCCATTCATCCGTTGATGGACACCTTGGTTGCTTCCAGCTTTTTGCTATTGTAAGCAGAGCTGCAATAAACATGGGTGTGCATATATCTGTTTGTGTGAAGGCTCTTATTTCTCTAGGGTATATTCCGAGGAGTGGGATTTCTGGGTTGTGTGGTAGTCCTATTTCTAACTGTTTAAGATAACGCCAGATAGATTTCCAAAGTGGTTGTACCATTTTACATTCCCATCAGCAGTGTATAAGAGTTCCAATCTCTCCTCAGCCTCTCCAACATTTATTATTTTCTGTTTTTTGGATTAATGCCAGCCTTGTTGGAGTGAGATGGAATCTCATCGTAGTTTTAATTTGCATTTCTCTAATGGCGAATGATCGAGAGCATTTTCTCATGTATCTGTTAGCTGCCTGAATATCTTCTTTAGTGAAGTGCGTGTTCATATCCTTTGCCCACTTCTTGATTGGGTCGTTTGTCTTTTTGTGGTTGAGTTTTAACAGACTTATATAGATTTTAGAGATCAGGCGCAGGTCGGAGATGAAATAGCTGAAAATTCTTTCCCAGTCTGTAGGTGGTCTTTTTACTCTTTTGGTGAAGTCTTTAGATGAGCATAGGTGTTTGATTTTTAGGAGCTCCCAGTTATCTGGTTTCTCTTCGTCATTTTTGGTAATGTTTTGTATTCTGTTTATGCCTTGTATTAGGGCTCCTAACGTCCCTATTTTTTCTTCCATGATCTTTATCGTTTTAGTCTTTATGTTTAGGTCTTTGATCCACTTGGAGTAAGTTTTTGTGCATGGTGTGAGGTATGGGTCCTGTTTCATTTTTTTGCAAATGGATATCCAGTTATGCCGGCACCATTTGTTAAAAAGACTGTCTTTTCCCCAATTAACTGACACTGGGCCTTTGTCAAATATCAGCTGCTCATACGTGGATGGATTTATATCTAGGTTCTCAATTCTGTTCCATTGGTCTATGTGCCTGTTGTACCAGTACCAGGCTGTTTTGACTACTGTGGCTGTATAATAGGTTCTGAAATCAGGTAGAGTGAGGCCTCCCACTTTCTTCTTCTTTTTCAGTAATGCTTTACTTATCCGAGGCTTCTTTCCCTTCCATATGAAGTTGGTGATTTGTTTCTCCATCACATTAAAAAATCACGTTGGAATTTGGATCGGAAGTGCATTGTATGTATAGATGGCTTTTGGTAGAATAGACATTTTTACTATGGTAAGTCTCCCTATCCATGAGCAAGGTATGTTTTTCCACTTAAGTAGGTCCTTTTTAGTTTTTTGTAGTAGTACTTTGTAGTTTTCTTTGTATAGGTCTTTTACATCTTTGGTAAGATTTATTCCTAAGTATTCTATCTTCTTGGGGGCTACTGTGAATGGTATTGATTTGGTGATTTCCTCTTCGATGTTCTTTTTGTTGATGTAGAGGAATCCAAGTGATTTTTGTATGTTTATCTTATAACCTGAGACTCTGCCAAACTCTTTATTAGTTTCAGTAGTTTTCTGGAGGATTCCTTAGGGTTTTCTGTGTATAAGATCATGTCATCTGCAAATAGAGATAATTTTACTTCCTCCCTGCCAATCCGGATGCGCTTTATTTCTTCGTCTAGCCTAATTGCTCTGGCTAGGACCTCTAGCACAATGTTGAATAAGAGCGGTGATAAAGGGCATCCTTGTCTGGTTCCCGTTCTCAAGGGAAATGCTTTCAGGCTCTTTCCATTTAGAGTGATGTTGGCTGTTGGCTTTGTATAAATGCCCTTTATTATGTTGAGGAATTTTCCTTCAATTCCTATTTTGGTGAGAGTTTTTATCATAAATGGGTGTTGGACTTTGTCAAATGCCTTTTCTGCATCAATTGCTAAGATCATGTGGTTTTTATCTTTTGCTCTATTTACATGGTGGATTACATTAATGGTTTTTCTAATATTAAACCAGCCTTGCATACCTGGAATAAATCCCACTTGGTCTCATGGTGGATTATTTTTTTGACATGTTGTTAAATTCTATTGGCTAGAATTTTGTTGAGGATTTTTGCATCTATGTTCATGAGGGATATAGGTCTGTAATTTTCTTTTTTTGTGGAGTCTTTACCTGGTTTTGGTATCAGGGATATGGTGGCTTCATAGAATGAGTTAGGTAGTATTCTATCATTTTCTATGCTTTGAAATACCTTTAGTAGTAGTGGTGTTAACTCTTCTCTGACAGTTTGGTAGAACTCTGCAGTAAAGCCATCCGGGCCAGGGCTTTTTTTTGTTGGGAGTTTTTTGATTACCTTATCAATCTCTTTTTTTGTTATGGGTCTATTTAGTTGTTCTACTTCTGATTGTGTTAGTTTAGGTAGGTAGTGTTTTTCCAGGAATTCGTCCATTTCTTCTAGGTTTGCAAAATTTGTTAGAGTACAATTTTTGTAATAAGCTGATATGATTCTTTTAATTTCAGTTGGGTCTGTTGTGATGTGGCCCTTCTCGTTTCTTATTCGGGTTATTTGTTTCCTTTCCTGTATTTCTTTAGTCAGTCTGGCCAATGGTTTATCAATTTTGTTAATTTTTTCAACGAACCAGCTTTCAGCTTTGTTAATTCTTTCAATTGTTTTCCTGTTCTCTAATTCATTTACTTCAGCTCTAATTTTTATTATTTGTTTTCTTCTGGTGCCTGATGGATTCTTTTGTTGCTCACTTTCTATTTGTTCAAGTTGTAGGGACCGTTCTCTGATTTTGGCTCTTTCTTCTTTTTGTATGTGTGCATTTATTGATATAAATTGGCCTCTGAGCACTGCTTTTGCTGTGTCCTAGAGGTTTTGATAGGAAGTATTTTCATTCTCCTTGCATTCTATGAATTTTCTTATTCCCTCCTTAATGTCTTCTGTAACCCAGTCTTTTTTCAGGAGGGTATTGTTCAGTTTCCAAGTATTTGATTTCTTTTCCCTAATTTTTCTGTTATTGATTTCCACTTTTATGGCCTTGTGGTCTGAGAAGATGCTTTGTAATATTTCGATGTTTTGGATTCTGCAAAGGTTTGTTTTATGACCTAATATGTGGTCTATTCTAGAGAATGTTCCACGTGCGCTAGAAAAAAAGTATACTTTGCAGCAGTTGGGTGGAGAGTTCTGTATAAGTCAATGAGGTCAAGTTGGTTGACTGTTGTAATTAGGTCTTCCGTGTCTCTATTGAGCTTCTTACTGGATGTCCTGTCCTTCTCCGAAAGTGGCGTGTTGAAGTCTCCTACTATAATTGTGGAGGTGTCTATTTCACTTTTCAGTTCTGTTAAAATTTGTTTTATGTATCTTGCAGCCCTGTCATTGGGTGCATAAATATTTAACATGGTTATATCTTCCTGGTCAATTGTCCCTTTTATCATTATGTAGTGTCCTTCTTTATCCTTTGTGGTAGATTTAACTTCAAAGTCTTTTTTGTCAGAAATTAATATTGCTACTCCTCTTCTTTTTTGCTTATTGTTTGCTTGATATATTTTTTCCTTCCTTTGAATTTTAGTTTCTTTGTGTCTCTAAGTCTAAGGTGTGTCTCTTGTAGGCAGCATATAGACGGATCGTATTTCTTTATCCAGTCTGAGACTCTCTGTCTCTTTTTTGGTGCATTTAATCCATTTACATTCAGTGTAATTATAGATAAGTATGTGTTTAGTGTTGTCATTTTGATGCCTTTTATGTGTGTTGTTGACAATTTCATTTTTCCACTTACTTTTTTGTGCTGAGACGTTTTTCTTTGTAAATCGTGTGTTCCTTGTTTTCATTTCATGTTTGCTGAGTCATTACGTTTTTCTTGGTTTTTATTTTGAGTTATGGAGTTGTTATACCTCTTTGTGGTTACCTTAATATTTACCCCTATTTTTCTAAGTAAAAACCTAACTTGTATTGTCCTATATTGCCTTGTATCCCTCTCCATATGGCAATTCTGTGCCACCTGTATTTAGTCCCTCTTTTTGATTATTGTGATCTTTTACATATTGACCTCAATGATTCCCTGTTTTCAACATTTTTTTTTAATTAATCTTAATTTGTTTTTGTGATTTCCCTATTTGAGTTGATATCAGGATGTTCTGTTCTGTGACCTTGTGTTGTGCTGGTATCTGATATTACTGGTTTTCTGACCAAGCAATTTCCTTTAGTATTTCTTGTAGCTTTGGTTTGGTTTTTGCAAATTCTCTAAGCTTGTGTTTATCTGTAAATATCTTAATTTCACCTTCATATTTCAGAGAGAGTTTTGCTGGATATATGATCCTTGACTGGCAGTTTTTCTCCTTCAGTGCTCTGTATATGTCATCCCATTGCCTTCTTGACTGCATGGTTTCTGCTGAGTAGTCTGTACTTACTCTTATTGATTCTCCCTTGTACGAGACCTTTCTTTAATCCCTGGCTGCTTTTAAAATTTTCTCTTTATCTTTGGTTTGGCAAGTTTGATGATAATATGTCTTGGTGTTTTTCTTTTTGGATCAATCTTAAATGGGGTTCGATGAGCATCTTGGATAGATATCCTTTCATCTTTCACGATATCAGGGAAGTTTTCTGCCAACAGATCTTCAACTATTCTCTCTGTGTTTTCTGTTATTCCTCCCTGTTCTGGGACTCCAATCACATGCAAGTTAACCTTCTTGATAGAGTCCCACATGATTCTTAGGGTTTCTTCATTTTTTTTAATTCTTTTATCTGATTTTTCTTCAACTATATTGGTGTCAATTGCCTTACCCTCCACCTCCCCAACTCTGCATTCCAATTGCTCGATTTTGCTCCTCTGACTTCCTATTGAGTTGTCTAATTCTGAAATTTTACTGTTCATCTTTTGGATTTGTGAATACTGTCTCTCTATGGATTCTTGGAGCTTATTAATTTTTCCACTATGTTCTTGAATAATGCTTTTGGTTTCTTCAACTGCTTTAACCATGTGTTCCTTGGCTTTTTCTGTAGATTGCCTTATTTCATTTCTGAGGTCATCCCTGATGTCTTGAAGCATTCTGTATATTAGTTTTTTATATTCTGTATCTGGCAATTCCAGGATTGTATCTTCATTTGGGAAAGATTTTGATTCTTTAATTTGGGGAGTCGTAGAAGCAATCATGATCTGCTTCTTTATGTGGTTTGATATCTACTGCTGTCTCCAAGCCATCACTAAGATATTGTAGTGATTTATTCTATATTTGCTCACTGAGTCTTATCTTGTTTTGTTTTCTTTCAATATACGTAGATGGGCTACTAGATTGCGCTGTCTTGATTGTTGTAGCCCTTGACTCACTTATGACCTATTACCAGCTGGTTTGGGCTGTTACCAGATATATTTGCCTGGGTCCATTCACTATTCTTTAGTAGAATCTGATTTTGGGTCATCAAGTGTGTGATGCACACTGTCACCTATCCACCTTGAGAAGTAGTGGTGATAGTTGTGTGCACCAGATTCTAGTAGGAGCTGGGGTTCACACTCCAGGGGGGGCAGGATGCTGACAGGCTTCCCCCAAGTGTCAGTGAGGTAGGTGTGTCTCTATTCCTAAAGCACCTTGGTGGGTAGGCTCTGCAGCTGTACCTTAGGCCCCCAATGCAAGTACCTCTACAGATTGGTAGGTGTCACCCTCCTTAGACTCCTAAGGCAGGAGGCTAGGTGGTCTGGGGGGAGCTTCATCCCTCAGTTCCCTGTTGTGGGTCAGTGAGGGCTCTGCTGAATACGCAGAGATATGAGACCTGGGAAACTTGTCTTTCCAGTAAATCCGCTAAAACAAATGCAGTCAGATCCCTATCAGAAATGCCTTTGCATTATAATAGCCACCTTGTTCCCTGTAGGGATGAAAGCTGGAGACTGTGGATCACATATGCTTGGCTGGAGCTGGTTCTGTGTTTTTAGTCCAATTAGGGAAGGATTTTTGATGCCTGGGTTTTTTGTGGTTGCTTCTCCCAGGCCAGAAGAATGGGTTAGGAAAAGACTAAAAGAAAAAAAAAAGGAAAAGAAAAACCACGGAACAGTTCTCCATCTGGCTCAGGAAATTCCAATGTTAATGAAGCCGCCTGGGAAGGGGAGGGTAGGGTTCAGAAAAACAGGAGAGAGTAGGACCCCGGAATATAGACAAAGTTACTTATCTTGCTTGGGATGACTGTTTTAGCTGTGATTCCCGAAGGGCGCGTCGCCTGTGTGCGCTGGCTGGGTAGAGATTGCCCCTGAGGGTCAGGCCCGCGTCCCGTGCTTGCACTGTCTCAGAAGCCTCGGTCAGTTCCTCCGCTGCCAGTCCAAAGCCCAGTGTCGTGGTTCCCCAGCTGGGACGCTGCACTCCCAGCTCCAAAACCAGTCGCTGCCTCCGGGCGACTTCTCCTCCCACCAGCTGCGTCGCCGCACCGCCTACACAGACCAGCTGGGCCCCCTCCCGAGGTCAGTTCAGGGAGGGTAGGGCTGCGCCCTGTGTTTGCGCCATCACAGGATGCTGTGCTCAGCTCCCCTGCACCCAGTGCAAAGCCCGGCGCCAAGGTTTCCTGAGTGGGACGCTGGCTCCAGGCTCCGAAAACAGTCATTGCTTCCCCATAGTTGTTCGTTCTCAGTCTCTGTCACTCAGGTCAACTCTTTAAATCTGTGTTTGTTGGTCAGAGTTCGTAGATTGTCATGTATGTGATCAATTCACTTGTTTTTCCAAGTCTTTGTTGCAAGAGGGATCCGAGGTAGCGTCTACCTGGTCAGCCATCTTGGCCCCCTCTCCTATCTCTCTTCTTTTATTTAAGTCTTCTTTAATTTCCCTCAGCAACGTTGTATAGTTTTCAGTGAACAGGTCTTGCATACATGTTGTTAAATTTGTCCCTAAGTATTTCATATTTTCCATGCTATTGTAAATGGTGTTGCTTTTTAAGTTCAGTTTGATTGCTCATTGATAGTGTATAGAAACAGAACTGATTTTCGTATATTGACTCACATATTTGTTCTAGTCAAGTTTTTGTAGATTCCTTAGGATTGGCTATGAATACAGTTATTTTTACTTCTTCCTTTCCAATGTACATACATTTTACTGATTTTTCTTGGCTTCTATTGCACGGACTAGAACCTCCAGCAAAATGATGACTAAAAGTGCTAAGAGTGGATATCCCTGCTTCTCCCAAATCTTAGGGCAAGAGCATTCATTAAATATTATATTTTCTGCAGGTTTTTTAAATACTCTTTTTCAGGATGATAAAATTACCTTTTATTTTTACTTTGCTGAGAATCGTTTGGTTTTATCATGAATTGGTATTGAATTTTATAAATTTTTTCTGCAGCTATTAATAGGATCACATGCTTTTCCTTTTTCTCTTTGTTAATATGATGAATTACATTGATTGATTTTTCAAAGATTAAACCAACCTTGTATTTCTAGGATAAACCCACTTTGGTCATGATACATTATCTTTTTAGATACTGCCAATTTTGATTTAGAAAAATTACTTTTCCTTTCTTTAAAAAAAAAAAAATGGATCTCAGAGGCCAAGACTGAATTACCTGTATTTACTGGTCCTTGGCATACTGTCAGACTCAGTCTGTGCAAAGCATCTGTCCTATTCATATTTCTCCTTCTTGTCCATCTCTGTAAGGCACCCTCTCTTGTTTTCTCTTTTCTTCAGTGTACTTATCTTTATGAAATACATGATGTTGCTTTGGATATATTTTTTCTTTCTTTTGTTGTTGTTGAGAATATACACAACAAAACATACATCAGTTCAACAGTTTCTACATGTACAATTCAGTGACATTGATTGTTGTTGAGAATATACACAGCAAAACATTCATCAATTCAACAGTTTCTACATGTACAATTCAGTGACATTGATTACATTCTTTGAGTTGTACAACCATTCTCACCCTCATTTTCTGAGCTGTTTCTCCCCCATCAACACAAACTCACTGCACCCTACATTTCTTATCTGATCTTTCAAGTTGCTGTTGTCACTTTGATCCCATATAAATCTTAAAAGAGCACAACGCTCAAGGCAGACAGTTTTTACTAATTAAACTATTCAGGTGCTCCTTGGAAACTCTACGGGGCAGTTCTACTCTGTCCTATAGGGTTGCTATGAGTTGGAATCGACTCTGCAGTACTGGGTTTGGCTTGGTTTTTTGGACTGTTTGCTTGTTTTTTATATTGTACCTTAGATGAAGGTTTACAGAACAAACTAGTTTCTCATCAAACAGTACACACATTGTTCTATTTTACTGGTAAACAACCCCACAATATGTCAACACTCTCCCTTCTCAACCCTGGGTTCCCTATTACCAGCTTTCCTATTCCCTCCTACCTTCCAGTCCCTGCCCCAGGGCTGGTATGCCCCTTTAGTCTTGTTTTGTTTCATGGGCCTGTTCAATCTTTGGCTGAAGGGTGAACCTCAGGAGTGAACTCGTTACTGAGCTAAAAGGGTGTCTGGGGGCCATAGTCTTGGGGTTTCTCCAGTCTCTGTCAGCCCAGTAAGTCTGGTCTTTCTTTTTGAGTTAGAATTTTCTACTACATTTTTCTCCAGCTCTGTCCAGGACCCTCTATTGTGATCCCTGTCAGAGCAGTCAGTGGTGGTAGCCACCCACAACCTCCTTGTACTGGGCTTAGTCTGGTGGAGGCCGTGGTAGATGTGGCCCATTCGCCCTTTGGACTAATCTTTCCCTTGTATCTTTAGTTTTTTTTCATTCTTCCTTGCTCCCAAAAGGGTGAGGCCAGCAGAGTATCCTAGATAGCTGCTCACAGGCTTCTAAGACCCCTGACGTTGCTCACCAAAGTAGAATGTAGAACATTTTCTTTATAAACTATTTTATGCCAATTGAGCTAGATGTTTCCTGAGATATTGTTTGGTTTTGATAAGGGATAAAATTAAAACAGGCATCTGACCTATTTATAAAATGACAAAGCTAACTCTAAGAGTTCAAGGTAACCTTTCCCCCAGACTCTACCTTTGTTCCCCAGGGTCCAACCCCTATTGTTGTTAATGAAATAAGTTTCTTTGCTGTCAGGCTGAAAAATATGAATACCTTGTTACAGTGTGAACACCACACATCTGTTTAGGTTTAAAAACAAACAGTTATTATAGCAAAGAAAGTGTTCTGCAAAAAGGGGAGACAGTGCAGGCAGAAATCCAGCAATGTGTCCCAGGGAGCTACAGTAACACAAAGTAACACAAAGAAAAACTCCACAAGCAGCAGATTACAGCTAAACATTTTTGATTGGTTAATTTATACAAAGTTGTAGGTAGGACGCCCTGGTTGACCATCCTGGCAGGTGCTGACATCTTTTGCAAGGATGGCTCCAGGTGATACAGAATCCTGGCTGACCACTTAAACCACAGGTTTTCTGGTACCTAGACATCTGTATGTCAGTGTTAAATTGAGTTACTTAAACATTAAGATGGAGGATTCTGTTGAAACATAAAACAAAGTTCTAGTATGATTATATCTAATGCTTAAGGAGGGAAAAAGTCTTTTGACACAAAAAGCCATAGCTTTATAACATTAGTTTATTTTAATTAGAAGCTTTAAGGGTGGTTAGACCTCCTTACATTTAGGCTGAACACGTTTATAAAAAAATACAAGGCTTCGTAAGAACCTAGGCACAGGCTAGAAAAACATTTTTCAAGGGAGAGTGCAGGAACATTTTCTGAGAACTGGTATCTTAGTTATCTAGTGCTGCTCCTGGCACCCCAGATGGGACCCTGATTGGGGTCCCCCAAGTCAACTATCTGAGCAGACTGAAACTTCCCTGGACGGGTGAAGTAGCCACCTTGACTCCTTTTGTTCAGTGCCTGTCGGGCTCAGTGAGCTCTGGCTCCAAGAGTTTACTTTCAATTTGGCTAATAAGCAGGCATAGTTTATCTGTGTTTGTCTGTCTCTGGTTGGTGAACCCTGGTTCCGGGAGGTTGGTGTAGACATCTCTATCTGTTTAGATTGGGAGACTGAAGCCCCTGCATCTGGTCTGGTTCTGGGGAGTGGATGTAGAAATCTCCATCTAAGACTGAGAGATTGAAGTCCCTCAGTCTGGTATCAGGGAAAGGAGGTATCTGGAGAATTGAAGTGGAGATTCGAACATTCCTCGTAAGAGGGTAGTGTAAGATCTCACTAAGATCATCCTCATTCCCCTTTCCCACTCTGGCTTGTCTGGTCTGAGCGCTCTCTGTCTGTTCGTCTTATGTGTGACCAGGACTGTCTGGGAGGTTAAGGCTGCCAAGATCACCTCCATCTCCTGGCTGGCTGTCTGGGAGGTTGCGACTACAAGATTATCTCCATCGCCTCTGTCTGTTCATCTTATGTGTAATTTATGTGTGATGCATGGAAATTAACTGGTGAAAAGAAAGTCAGGTTAAATTAGAACATACCTATAGAGACTCCTGGGAATTTATTGATTGGGCTGAAGAAAGAGATGCATGAGGAGAGCAGATTTTCAGTCTCTACTGGGCTTTCAATCAAAATACAGGGAACGCCCTGGGCAGAGTGTTAAGATTTTAAAAAGAGGTTTTCTCCCAGAGCTGAGAAAACTCTCGGCTGTAGCACAAGAGACAAATAAATTCCTATTGGACTAAAAGAAAAAGCTGGTGGTATCAGCTACCCATACAAACAAAAAGCTAGGTTCTTGGGAACAGTTAATTTGGACAGAATGGGAAATCAGGAGAGCAAAGAAGGAGATTCACCCCTAAGATGCACTTTTGAACACTGGCAATTCTTTTCTTATGATCAATTAAAGAGAGAGAAACTTGTATTTTTCTGCAGAACTACTTGGCCTAATATACCCTCCCTGACCAGGAAAAGTGGTGTTTGCCCGAGTATCTTAATTTTCACACTATTTTACAGCTGGACTTATTTTGCAAAAGGGAGGAAAAATGGGATGAAATCCCATATGTTCCAGCCTTTATGGTCCTTTACCAGAATAAGGGGCTACAAGCAGAATGTAAATTGACCCGTGTGGCTCTAGCTGCTCAAACTCAATCTAAAAACCCTCCAAGAGAATCTGGGGAATCAGACCTTTTGGGGGATCCCCTCTTGAATCAAGGTGTGGCGCTAACTTCACCAATGCCTCTGCCTGGACCTCCAGCATACCTCCCTCCAAGCTCTTCTTCCCTCACTGTTTCTAATCCTGACCTTAACACTCCATCCATTCCCCCCTCCCTTACTCCTCATTTGGGACCCACAGCCTCTTTGGTAACAGGTCCTAGTAAGATTCCCTCTACCCCTACGGTCCTCTGTCCTCAAAATCTTTATCCGCCTCTCCCAGAACCTAGTAAGACCTCAGGGGGCTTTAGCCCCTGAGAGAGGTGGTAGAGGGACAGGGTGGGGTGGTTCAGGTACAGGTCCTCTTTTCAGTTTCAGATTTAAGTGTATGTAAAGAGAAACTGAGGAGGTTTTCAGAAAGCCCAGAAGAATTCAGAGAGGAGTTTAAGCTTAGCCTTAACTTTGTTCTTAGCTGGCAAGGTGTGGTGGTGATTTTAACCACTTGCTGCCCCACTGATGAGAGGAACAGAATATTCGCAAAGGCAAAGGAATATGCTGACAGTTTTGTTCCCACTAACACCAGGCCTGATGTTCTGAGATCAGGGGAGGAAGCAGTCCCTAGAACAGACCCTCAGTGGGATTACCAGGACCAACTAGCTTGGGCAAGAATGAAACATTTTCTAACTTGTGTGGTTGAATAGATGCAGAAATGCATTCACAAACCAGTCAATTACTCAAAGATCAAAGAAATAACTCAAGGGAAAAATAAGAATCCTGCAGCCTTTTTGAACAGGCTGACAGAAAGCTTTAAAAGGTTTACCAACATAGACCCAGATGCACCAGAGTTTGCCCCCTTACTGGGTTTGCATTTTGTAACCCAGAGTGCCCCAGATATTAGAAGGAAACTTCAAAAGTTAGAGGCTGGTCCCCAGACCCCATTGTCCAAATTAGAGGAAGAAGCCTTTAAGGTTTTAAACAACAGAGACAAGGCGGAAGAATACAGAAAGGATAAAAGGATGGAAAGGAAGGCCCAGTTGTTGACTGTAGTTATTCACGGGTCACTTCTAAGTAACCCCAGGGACTCAGGCTGCCACAGGTAAGTGGCTGATTTGACAGACCTTGGAGCTACCCTTCAGGGCTACCAGCAAAGCTGGAGCCCCAACAGTGTGCATATTGCAAAAAGGAGGGACACTGGAAACAGGAGCGGCCAGACCATCCTCAACAGAGAAGGCCAGGATGCTATCCCAATCATGACCCCAAGCTGCAATTGCCACAACTCTCTGAGTGACGAGGCCCAGTGGACTGTCTGGCTCCCACAGAACAATGACAGCTGATCTCCATCACTCCTGCGGAGCCTTGGGTTACTTTCAATGTGGCAGGTAGGAAAACTGAATTTTTATTGATATGGGAGCTGCCTACTCTGTATCAAACAAACCTGTTGGAAGACTCTCTAATCGAGATTATGTGATAATTGGAGTCTCAGGACAGTCTCAGACTAAGAGGCTTACCTTCCCTTTATCTTGTGAGGTAGGTACATGCACCCTATTTCACTCTTTCCTATATTTACCTGAATGTCCTGTTCCTCATTCCTATATTGACCTGAATGTCCTGTTCCTCTGCTGGGTAAAAAAAAAAAAAAAAAATAGGGATCTATTAATCAAATTAGGGACCAGAGAGAAAAAAAAAAAATTTTTTTTCTCTGGTAATCAGGTCAAGGGACAAGACTCCTAGTGCTCCTGGAGACAGGTGGTTCTGCACAAAGAACACCTAATATCCCTCAACATCCTGTAGCCAAAGTCAGCCCATTAGTTTGGAATGTAAATCAACCAGGAAAAGCCAACAATGCCGATCTTGCCCAAGTTAAACTAAAACATGGAGCTGCTCTCCCCTGGTGCAAGCAATATCCATCCACTTAAGCCAGAGGTGAGAGATGTGATTAAGCCGGTATTGGAAAGGCCTCTCAGACAAGGACTTATTGAACCTTGCCGGTCCCCTTGCAATGCTCCCATTTTACCTGTTAAAGAGGCTAATGGAGAATATCGCTTTGTGCAAGATCTAAGAGCAGTAAATGAGACAGCAGTAACAATTCACCCGTCAGCCCCCAACCCATATACTCTGTGTCTTAGTCATCTAGTGCTGCCATAACAGAAATACCACAAATGTATGGCTTTAACAATGAGAAATTTATTTCTTCACAGTAAAGTAGGCTGAAAGTCCCAATTCAAGGCATCAGCTCCAAGGGAAGGCTTTCCCTCTCTGTCGGCTCTGGAAAAAGGCCCTTGTCCTCAATTTTCTCATGGTCGAGGAGCTTCTCAGATGCAGGGACCCCGGGTCCCAAGGACGCACTTTGCCCCTGATGCTGCTTTCTTGGTGGTTTGAGGTCCCTAACTCTCTGTTTGCTTCCCTTTCCTTTTAGCTCTTGAGAGATAAAAGGCGGTGCAGGCCGCATCCCAGGGAAACTCTCTTTACCTTGGATCAGAGAGGTGACCTGAGTAAGGGTGGTGTTCCAATCCCACCCTAATCCTCTAAACATAAAATTACAATCACAAAATGGAGGACAACCTCACAATACTGGGAATCATGACCCAGCCAAATTGATACACACATTTTTGGGGGGACATAATTCAATCCATGACACTCTGCTTACTAGGTACCTGCAGCTGCTGCCTACTTTACTGTGCTAGATTTAAAAGATGCATTCTTTTGTATATCCCTACACCCTGATACCCAAGAGTTATTTGCTTTTGAACGGGAAGATCCAGAAACTAGAGAAAAGACCCAGTTTAAGTGGATAGTCCTCCCTCAGGGCTTCAAAAATTTTACTCATCTTTTAGGTTCAACTTTAGCCAGGAACCTTAGAGATTTAAAACTAAAACAGGGAATACTGGTTCAATATGTGCAGGATTTATTGATA
The DNA here is from genome assembly GCF_030014295.1 of Loxodonta africana. Classification (NCBI taxonomy): domain Eukaryota; kingdom Metazoa; phylum Chordata; class Mammalia; order Proboscidea; family Elephantidae; genus Loxodonta; species Loxodonta africana. The sequence goes on from NC_087358.1 coordinate 68,678,284, forward strand.
GCCAGTGAACACTGGGATCGTTCAGACCAGAATACCATTAAAACCTTAAACCACTTGGCTGATCGGGGTTATAGAGTTTCCCCTGAAAAAGCCCAGATTACACAGAAAGAAGTAAAATATTTGGGGTTTCAACTTTCTCTAGGCATTCGACAATTGCTGCCTGAAAGGAAATTGGCCATAAATTCTTTCCCTGCCCCTACCACATGAAAACAACTGTGTGAATTTCTAGGCATGGCTGGATTTTGTAGGATCTGGATACCCACCTTTCGGCTAATAGCAAAACCCTTATATGAGTCCCTAAAAGGAGAAGAGAACTGACCCTTAGAATGGATGCAGCAATGTCAAGCCACGTTTGAAACCATCAAATCAGAATTAGGTAGAGCTCCCAAATTGGGTCTGCTAGACTTAACAAAACCTTTTAGGTTGTATGTTCACGAAAGACAAGGGCAGGCCCTGGGAGTACTCACCCAACCAATCAGCCCTCTCACTAGATCAGCTGCCTATTTCTCTAAACAGTTAGACCCGGTGCCACAGGTTTGGCCAGCCCGTTTGCAGGCAGTTGCTGCCAATGTGATCCTGGTTAAAGTGGCTTCTAAATTTTCTTTAGCACAACCTATGGACGTGTCAGGTTCAAACTGTTTTAGAAGTTAAAGAAGGTAATTGGCTTTTGGAAGGAAGAATAACCTAGTACCTAGATTCTCCCAAAGTGACTCTAAAGGTTTGCCAAGCTCTAAATCCTGCTACACTCCTGCCTGCAGGAACCTTGTAAAACAATGAGCTAGCCCATAACTGGTCTGAAACAATAGAGCAAGTCCATTCCAGCAGGCCTGGTTTGAAAGACAGTTCTGTCGAAAACATGGATGAAGATTGGTTCACTGATGGGAACAGTTTTATGGAACAATGTGTACTCAGAGCAGGACATGCCATAGTAAGTTTCCATGACATTATAGAGGCACAGCCCTTACCCCGTCAAACCTCTGCACAAAAAGCTGAGCTTATTGTCCTCACTTGAGCTCTGCAATTGGTGAAAGAAAAAAAAATTAACATATATACAGATTCCAAATATTCCTTTTCTATCATACATGCTCATGGGACTATTTGGAAGGAAAGAGGACTTTTAAACTCCAAGAACTCACCCATTAAGTATGGTAACCTTATTTTAGAACTTCTACAGGCAGTGCAACAACCCACTGAAGTGGCTGTTACACACTGTAAGGGACATCAGAAAGAGAACACGCCAGTTTCTCAGGGTAACAATAAAGCCGATGCTGTCGCTGAGAAAGCAGCACAGGAACAGTCCCCAGTGACTCAGATGGCCTTCATTTCTGACATCAACCTTTCAAACATTAAACCCTAGTACAGCTCTGAGGATATTCAGGATGCAGAAATGCAAGGATTTGAGAAACACACTGATGGTTGGTACCAAAATGAAAATAAAAGGGTTTACATTTCCAGCAGTCAACTCTGGAAGGTGATTAAGGCGAGCCATGAGGCCAGCCATTATGGTCAGAAGACACTACATCTTCAGCTTAAAGCCCTAATACAGGGAAGAAACTTAAAGAAAGCGATACAGCGGCTTCTAAAGGCTATGAAATATGCTTAAGAAACAATCGGACTTTGGCCAACATGGTGCCACAGACAGAAGCACCACGCTGTCTCTCCACAGCAAAGACCCAAAAAACTAAGTAAGAGACAAACATCAGTCCTGGAGCCTGAAGTGTCAAAGGCAGAGATGAAGAACTCAGCCAAACACTGAACAGAATAAGAAACTGACAGAGAACAGAGAGACACATGCAGAGGTCCCCTATCAGGTAACGCAGCACAGATTCGCCATCTTGGACTCCTGTTAGAGAATGGTAGATAAGGAGCATGGGAAAGCAGCTTCACGGAGCTCCCAGCAGGAGACAGAGCACCCAGTAACCAGCGAAACACGCTTTCCCATGACCCCCCATCCTCTCCCTGCTGCTCTACCTTCCCGCTTCCTGGCTGGTAGTGGGGGCTTGGCCAGCCAGGAAGTGCAGCATCCATGCCGCTTGGATTCACCTCACCCACATCAGAGACTGGTGGACAGGGAGTACGGGAAAACAGCTTCACAAAGTTCCCATCAGGAGACAGAGCACCCAGTAATGAGCGATACATGCTTTCCTAACCCTCACCCTTCTTCCGCCCCCACCCTGGCCTCCTCTGCTTCCTGCCTGCTGCAGTTTCTTGGCCCAGAAGCAAATGCTTTGGCCCCAGGCTGCTTGGATTCACCCCGCCCACAGTGGCCGGCTCATCTGCTGCTTATGTTGCTTTTCTCCATTTGTTCTGGTTTCTTATATGCCTCCCACCACCTCCCCCTCCTTTCTCTCAAACACCTGGCTCCACGTGCCATCTTTGCTTCCTCTTGAAAGTCTGTGAAGCACTTTTAGCTAGGGAACCACTCTCCCAGCCCATGACACCAGGCTGCTGGGATACCTGAGTTTTTTTTTTTTTTAACTTTGTTTTGTTTTGTTCTGTTTCCTTTTTCTTTTCGTGGTTTGGGAGCCCCTTCTAGCAGGGCTGCACTGCACATTGTAGAAGCCATGCCCCCAATCTGTGCAGCTGCATAGGTGGGATCCCTGGGGGAATTTCATTTTTCTTTCTTGTTTTTTTTCCTTCTCTTTCTTCATTTCTCAGTTCTCGTCCCTCTATAGTTACCCTCTTTTCCTATCTCCTGAATACCTGGTACCATGTGACATCTATACCCTCTCTAGCCAGGTTATACTGCACAGTCTGGGAGCCACTTCCCTGGTTTTTGCAACTGCACTGGTGGGACCCCAGGGTGGGGGGGGCTTTTCTTTCTTTCTTCCAAATTTTTACCTACTTTTTTTTCCCCTTTTTTAAAAAATTTCTTTTTGTTTTTCTCCATTTCTCAGTTTCTCATCTCTGCAATCCAATGGAAAGCTCCCTTGGCACTCTTTTTTTTTTTTTGTTTTTGGCTCCTGTTTCTCCTCTCTCTCCTCTTTCCCATACCCCTAATAGCTCCACACATCACAACCTCCCCCCTCCTTCCTGCCTACCTGCACCGTGCACTGAATACCACACCCCCGAGCAGCACAGGCACAGCCTACCAGAACCTGCCCAGCACTGATTCCCAGCTCCCCTGTTGGGCCTACTATGTGCCACAAACAACCCATCCCAGCTCCTCCCCTTCAGCCAAACCTGGCCTGCTACACCATAGCTAAGCAACTGGCCCTGCCCATTGGACAAGGAGGTGAAAAGTATCACGACCACAGAGGAGTAAACAACAAAGAACACACAGCCCGCATGCTCAGACATAACCAAATAAAACAAAAAAGCAGGATGAAACAAACAGAACTACAACCAATAAATGAAGAAAATAACTACTGAATGTCCCAAAGACAGCAGACACTATCAAAACATAAAAAAAAAAGGACAGGATGGTTCCTGTATGCATCCAAAATTAAACACCAGATGATTTTCCAGGAAAAGAAAAGGCATTCAAATCTCTAATATTCAGAGTTATCCAAGAGTTGAAGCAAAAAGCAGACAAAAATGAGGAAAAAAATAGACAAATTCATTGGAAAGGTATCTAAATTCATGGAAAACACAAACAAAACAAGAGAAGGATTCAGGAAAATAATACATGAACAAATGCCAAAATAAATACACAACTAGAAATCATACAAAAACAACAACTAAATAGTCAAAAGATAAACAAGATTTCAGAAATGGACAGTGTCATAGAAAGGCTGAGGAGTAGGTTTAAAATGATGGAAGATAGAATCAGCAAAATTGAAGACAAACACTTGGATACAACTCTGTTTGAGGAAAAATCAGAAAAAAGAACAAAGAAAAATGAAGAAACCCTGATAATTACGTGGGATACAATCAAAAGTAAAAATTTTCAAGTGATCACAGTTCCAGAACAGTGAAAGAAAATGGAAAACAGAGAGGATCATTGAAGAATTGCTGACAGAAAACCTCCCTAATTCCATGAAAGATGAAAAGTTAACCATCCAAGAAGCTCCACAAACCCCATGTAGAATAGGCCCTGAAAGAAAATCACCAAGGCTTATAATTTGCCCAAATACACTCATTAAAATCAAAGACAAAGAAAAAATCCTGAGAGCAGCTGGAAAAAACAAAAAGTCACATACAGAGAAGAAACAATAAGACTAAGCTCTGATTATCTGGCAGAAACCATGCAAGCCAGAAGGCAATGTGATGACACACAGAAAACCTTGATAGAAAAAAATTGCCAACCAAGAATAATACATCCTGTGAAACTCTCATTCAAGTATGATGGTGAAATTGGGACATTTGCAGATAAACAGAAATTAAGGGAGTATGTAAAAACCAAACCAAACTTACAAGAATAATTAAAGGGAGTCCTTCGGTCTGAGAAGAAACAACATCAGACCACAGCCTGAATCTAGAATGCAAGATTGTACCAGCCAGATACCAACCTAGGAAATGAACTCTCAAGGACTATCCAAAGCCAAAAGAATTACAACAGGGAACCAGAGAGGTTAACCTGTAAATGACAACAATATCAGAAAAATAAAACAGGGAATAAACGGTGTAGGTGTAGAACTTTCTAATGGAGAGGAAGGCAAAGCGACACTAAGTAATAAATCGACTGGTTCAAACCTAGGAAGATAAGGGCAAATTTCAAGGTAACCGCAAAGAAAGTTAACAAAACTATTCATCAAAATAAAGAAGAAAACATAAAGTATTGATGAAAACAAAATCCACAAAAACAAAAGAAATTAAAAAGGAATCCACAGACAAAAGGAATTAAGCACAGGAGAGTAACAGGAACAAAGAAAATGTCATCACCACAAAAAAGCACTACAAAATGACAGCATAAACTCACACCTATCAATAATTTTTATCAATAATTACACTGAGTGTAAATGGCCTAAATGTGCCCATAAGGAGACAGAGAATGACAGAATGGATTAAAGAAAACAAGATCCATCAATATGCTGTCTACAAGAGATCCACCTTAGAAACAAAGCTGTAAATTTATTAAAATCAAAGGATGGAAAAAAATATATCAAATAACTTCCAAAAAAGAACAGGAGTGGCAATACTAAGATAAAATAGACTTTAAAACAAAATCCACCAAAAAAAACAAAGAAGCGCGCTATATAATGATTAAAGGGATGATCCATCAAGAAGACTTAACCATAATAAGCATCTTGCACCGAATGACAGGGCTCCAAAATACATAAAACGAACTCTAACAGCACTGAAAAGAGAAATTGACAGTTCACACAATAACAGCAGGAGACTTCAACACAACACTGTCGGTCAAGGACAGAACATCTAGAAGAAATTCAACAAAGATACAGAAGAGCTAAAGGGCACACTCAGCCAACTTGACCTCACAGACATATATAGAACACTCCACCCAACAGCTGCAAAGTACACATTCTTTTCCAATGCACATGGAGTGTTCTCCAGAATAGACCACATATTAGGCCACAGAGCAATCCTCAACAAAATCCAAAACACTGAGGTAATAGAGAGTATCTTCTCTAACCGTGACGCCATCAAAGTAGAAATTAACAACAGGAAGAGCAAGGAAAAAAGTCGATTACATGGAAAGTGAATAACACTCTGCTTAAAAATCACTGGGTAATAGAAGAAACAAGAGATGGAGTCAAAAAATTCCTAGAATCAAACAAGAATGAAAACACATCTTACCAAAACCTTTGGGACACAGCAAAGGCAGTCTTCAGGGGTCAATTTATAGCAAGAGATGCACACATCAAAAAAGAAAAAAAGGGACAAAATCAAAACATTAGCTACACAACTTGACCAAATACAAAGAGAACAGCAAAATAAGGCCATAGCTATCAGAAGAAAGGAAATAATAAAAATCAGAGCAGAAATAAATGAAATAGAGAATAGACAAACAATAGGAAGAATCAACAAAACCAAAAGTTGGCTCTTTGAAAGGTTCAAAAAAATAAACAAACCACGGGCCAAACTGACAAAAGAAAAACAGTAGAGGACACAAATAACTCAAACAAGAAATGATATGGGGGACATTACAACAGACCCAACTGAAAAAAAAAGGATCATAACAGAGTATTACAAAAAACTGTACTCCAACAAATTTGAAAACCTAGAGGAAATGGACAAATTTCCAGAAACATACTACCTACCCAAACTAACACAAAATCATGTTGAAAATCCAAACAGACCCATAACAAGAGAAGAGACTGAAAAAGCAATTCAAATAACTGCCAACAAAAAAAGTCCTGGTCCAGATGGCTTCACTGGAGAATTCTACCGAACATTCAGAGAAGAGCTTACACCAGTACTGCTCAAACTATTTCGGAACATAGAAAAGGAAGTGATACTTCCAAATTCATCCTATGAAGCCAGCATGATCCTGATACCAAAACCAGGCAAGAGATCATCTCAATCAACGCAGAAAAGGCATGTGACAAAGTCCAACACCCATTCTTGATAAAAGTTCTCAATAAAATACGTATAGAAGGGAAATTTATCAACGTAATAAAGGGCATCTATGCAAAACCAGTAGCCAACACCGTTCTTAATGGAGAGAGGCCAAAAACATTCCTGTTGAGAACAGGAACAAGATAAGGATGCCCTTTATCACTACTCCTATTTAACATTGTGCTGGAAGTTCTAGCTAGAGCAATAAGGCAAGAAAAGGAAATAAAGGGCATCCAAATTGGTAATGAAGAAGTTAAACTGTCCCTATTTGTGAATGATATACTATACACAAAGAGCCAAAAAGACTCCATGAGAAAACTACCGGAATTAATAGACTCAGCAGAGTAGTGGAATAGAAGATAAACATACAAAAATCAGTTGGATTTCTATACATCAATAAAGGGAATGATGAAAAGGAAATCACGAAAACAATACCATTTATAATACCCCCTAAAAAGATAAAATAATTTCGAATAAATCTAACCAGGGATGTAAAGGACCTATACAAAGAAAACTACAAAGCAGTACTGCAAGAAACCAAAAGAGATCTACATAAATGGAAAAACATACCATGCTTATGGATAGGTAGACTCAACATTGAGAAAATGACAATTCTACCCAAAGCAATTTACAAATACAATGCAATCCCGATTCAAATATGAACAACATTCTTTGATGGAAAAGCATCAGTAACTTTATATGGAAAGGGAAGAAGCCCCAAATAAATACAGCACAATTGAAGAAGAAGAATAAAGTAGGAGGACTAGCACTACCTGACCTCAGAGTCTACTATACAGCTACGGTAGTCAAAACAGCCTGGTACTGGTACAATGACAGATACATTGACCAATGGAACAGAATTGAGAACCCAGATGTAAATCCATCCACCTATGATCACCTGATCTTCAACAAGGGCCCAAAGTGCATCAAATGGGTAAAGACAGTCTTTTTAACAAATGGTGCTGACAAAACTGGATGTCTGCCTGCAAAAAAAATAAAACAGGACCCATACCTCGCACCTTATAAAAAACTAATTCAAAATAGATCAAAGAGCTAAATATAAAGACAAAAACCATGAAGTTCATAGAAAAAAAATACGATCAACACTAGAGGCCCTAACACACAGCATTAACCGGATACAAACTACAACCAATAACATGCAAACTCTAGAAGACAAGCTAGATAACAGGAATCTTCTAAAAATTAAACACTTATGCTCATCAAAAGACTTCACCAAAAGAGTAGAAAGAGAACCTACAGGCTGGGAAAAAATTCTTGGCTATTACAAATCAGACAAAGGTCTAATCTCTAAAATCAATGAGAAAATCCAACACCTGTACAACAAAAAGACAAGTAATCCAATTAAAAAATGGGCAAATGAAATGAACAGACACTTCACCAAAGAAGACATTCAAGCAGTCAACAGATACATGAGGAAATGCTCTTGACCACTAGCCATTAGAGAAATGTAAGTCAAAATGACCATGAGATACCACCTTACCCTGGCATGGCTGGCACGGATCAAAAAAACAGGAAATAACCAATGTTGGAGAGGCTGCAGGGAGATCAGAGCTCTTATGCACTGCTGGTGGGAATGCAAAATGATACAACCATTTTGGAAAACAATATGGTGCTTTCTTAAAAAACTAGAAATAGAAATGCCATATAATCCAGCAATCCCCACTCCTAGGAATACATCCTAGAGAAATAAAAGTTGTCACAAGAACAGACACATGCACACCCATGTTCACTGTAGCATTGTTCACAATAGCAAAAAGTTGGAAACAACGTAGATGCCCATCAAGAGATGAATGGCTAAACTGCGGTACATACACACAATGGAGTATTACACAACAATAAAGAACAATGATGAATCTGTGAAGTGTCTCATAACATGGATGAATCTGGAGGACTTTATGCTGAGTGACATAAGTCAATCACAAAAGGACAAATATCGCATGAGGCCACTACTGTAAAATCTCATGAAGAGGTTTACACACAAAAAGAATCTTGATGGTTACGAGGGAGGGGAGAGGTGAGGGTGGAAAAACACTAAATAGACAATAGATAAGTGGTAACTTTGGTGAAGGGTAAGACAGTACACAATACTGGGGAAGCCAGCACAACTTGTACAAGGCAAGGTCATGGAAGCTCTACAGCCACATCCAAACTCCCTGAGGGACAGAACTGCTGGGCTGACAGCTGTGGGTACCATGGCCTCAGGGAACATCTAGCTTAAATGGCATAACATAGTTTATAAAGAAAATGTTTTACATTCTACTTTGGTGAGTAGCGTCTGGGGTCTTAAAAGCCTGTAAGCAGCCGTCTAGGATGCTCCAGTGGTCTCACCCTTTTGGGAGCAAGGAAGAATGAAGAAAACTAAAGATATGAGGGAAAAATCAGTCCAGAGGACTAATGGACCACATTTACCATGGCCTCCACCAGACCGAGTTCAGTACAACTGGATGGTGCCTGGCTACCACCACTAACTGCTCTGACAGGGATCACAATAGAGGGTCCCAGACAGAGCTGGAGAAAAATGTAGAACAGAATTCTAACTCAAAAACAAATACCAGACTTGCTGGACTGACAGAGACTGAAACTCTCAGAGTATGGCCCCCAGACACCCTTTCAGCTCAGTAATGAAGTCACTCCTGAGGTTCATCCTTCAGTCAAAGCCTGGACGGGCCCATGAAACAAAATGAGACTAAAGGGGCACACCAGCCCAAAGCAGAGGCTAGAAGGCAGGAGGGGACAGGAAAGCTGTGGTAGGAGGGAACCCAAGGTTGAGAAGGGAGAGTGTTCATATGTCGTGGGGTTGTTAACCAATGTCATAAAACAATACGTGTACTGTTTAACGAGAAACTAGCTTGTTCTGTAAACCTTCATCTAAAGTACAATAAGAAAAAAAACTACTAAAAAAAAAAAAGAAACAATCCAAATACTCACCCAATACCTCCTCCCTTACTAAAACCTGTTCAACACTGGGAAAGATACCTAGGGGAAGACTGGCAAATAGATTTTACAATGATGCCCCTATGTAGACGGTTCAAATATCTGTTGGTCTTTGTAGATACTTTCACAGGATGGGTAGAGGCCTTTCCTGCTAGGACTGAGAAAGCTACCAAAGTACGTAAATGGCTTCTAAAAGAGATCATACCCAGGTTTGGCCTACCCCAGTCCCTCCAGAGTGACAACAGCCCTGCATTTACTGCTAAAATAACTCAGAATTTATCCCAATCCTTAGACATCACATATAAGCTCCACTCAGTGTGTAGGCCTCAGTCCTCAGAAAAGGTTGAGAGAATGAACCGAACTCTGAAAAGAACCCTTCAAATTATACCAAGAAACTCAAGAAATCTGGGTTAATATGCTGCCCGTTGCTTTGATCAGGGTACAGGCCACCCCCAGAGGAGCTCTAAAACTAAGCCCATTTTAACTGACTTACAGAGGACCTTTTCTCAAGGCAGATGATCTTCTGGATCAGGAGATGCAACAAACATTAAAATATATTATTAATCTTGGAGAAGTGCACAAAGCACTCCAAGAATATGGCAACCAGATACTCCCTGAACCTACAAAGGGTGACTTGCTCAAGTTCCAACCAGGAGACTTGGTGCTTTTGAAAACTTGACAAGAGCTGAACCCAGGAGACCAACTGGCTGAAAAATGGGTAGGTCCGTATCAGGTATTATTAGCAACCCCTTCTGCTCTCAGGTTAAAAGGAGTCACCCCGTGGGTCTACCATTCCCGAGTCAAACCTTTTTCTCCACCTGAAAACCCTGATGAATCTTCCATAAATTGAGAGTCATACACCTGTGGAACACATGCAGTAAGTACTACAGTGGCTGCTCAAGAGACAAAACAAGGACCGGTAGAAAAGTATCACAAAAATAGGTACCGTAGAGGTATTAAGAATTGTTTTTACTCTAGCCCTTTTATTAATTTTTATTTTAACCTTTGCTTGCATTGTTCATTTTTCTAGACAAGCTTATGTATCTTGACCTTAATGAGTTAAAGCATTCTCCCAAAGTGTGCAGTCATTTCAAGTGTAAGTGAATCTACCATTGACAATGACTATGACTATCTTGACTTTAATTTTAATTCCAACCTTGTTCCATTAACCCATCCAGCTTTAACATTAAATAATACCAACTATTTAATTAATGTTTCCCAAACTATTGCCTCAGGAAATAATTTAACTCATTGTTGCATCTGTTACCAAAATTCAACAACTGTTGAACAGGGAGCTTAGACCCCTTGGGTACAATCTACCCCTGTACACAATATCAACCTGACTGCCATGGGGACAGCTTTCAGGACAAAATAGCCCATCCCCATATCTCCGTTCCAAATGTCTCCCATATCTCTACACACTGGCAATAATTCTTGCTTCCACACTTGGCACTTACTAATGTGGACCAACTTTGTTCCCGAACTAGTACAAAAACCCTGAGTGTCCTGGGGGTGCCTCTCAAATTTCTACTCATCCTTCTTCTCAGCACTCGGTAAGATTGAAAGTGAACATAACACCCATACAGGAAAACAGTGCTTTAATGAGGCCTATGGCAACCTTACTAAATGCAGAGATGGAGTCAACAGAATTAAAAAGAAAAACAGTAAGAAAGTATTCCCATTAGGAACCTACCCTGGTTGCAACCCAAATGACACACTGTCCATATATGATGAATCTTGGCTAAAACCAATCTTTAACCACACCAGCTTGTTTAACAGTTCTGCAGGTGCTGTCTATGTATGTCTCCCGAAAGGGTGGATGTTCCTCTGCAGCAATACCACACTGGCATGCATCAACCGTTATATGAAAGCCGAACATGTACCATTGGGTTTGTCCATCCCAACCCAGATCTCATGCAGATATACAGGGTCCCTAGCCAAACTAAAAGGGAGGTAGGGCTAATAATTGCTGGAATAGTAGCTCTCATTGGGACTATTGTAGGGACCACAGTCAGATTCCTATATCAAAATTCAGTAATATCCAACAGAGACGGTGGCCCAATGCTCAGGGGAAGGAATCAGAGCCCTCAACCTGGCTCTAAACTCACTGACCAGAGTGGTTCTAGATCACCACATCGCTCCAGATTTTCTTCTAGCTGAGCAACAGGGCGGGGGGCTGTGCAGTTGCTAACACTAGCTGCTGTACCTATGTTAAATACCACAGGACAGGTAGAAATAAGAGCAAAGAATTTGCTTGACCAGGCTAAGTGGCTTCATAAGTTTAATCAAGGTTCAGGAGGCCAAGACATATGGCAAGCAGTCAAAAGTGTACACCCTTCTGTCACATGATTCCTACCTCTTCTAGGACTCTTGGTTGCTGTTGTGTTACTGCTTCTCTTTGGTCCCTTGCATATTTAATCTTTTGGTCAAATTTGTATCCTCCAGATTTCAAAAGTTCCACCTTCAGATGATGGTTGTCCAAGGATATCAACCCACCCCACTCCAAGATCAAAAAGAAACACAGCCACCATATGGAATTCCTTTTGAGATAAGAGAAAAATATGATAGCTTAGCACAGGCAGCATGAGTTCCACTCCTCTGCACCCTCAATCAGCAGGAAGCAGTTTCAGAAGAAGAGACCTCCATCCCTAAACCCCTCAAGAATGAGGAGTGTGAATTTCTCAGGGAGGGGGATTGAGATTAATCAGGAAACAGGCCCTGAGCTAGCGGCTGCACCAGTGAAGGATTTTGCAGGGCAACTTTGGACAGCAGATTGCAGGCAAGATTGTAAGCTCCGCTCCCCCCCTGCGCCCCCCCCCCCCCGCATCCTGTTTCCTTCTAATCTCCCTGCTTGCAGGTGCTTTTCAGACAGACCAGTTGAAACCAGACTGGCAAGGATTGAATTATGTCCCCCCACAAAATGTGTGTATCAGTTGGGCTGGGTCATGATTCCCAATATTGTGTGATTTTCCTCTATGTTGTAAATCCTGCCTCTATGATGTTAATGCGGGAGGATGGGTGGCAGTTGTGTTAGTGAGGCAGGACTCAGCCTACAGGATTGGATTATGTCTTGAGGCAATCTCTTGAGATATAAAAGAGAAAAGCAAGGAGAGGGACAGGGGGACCTCATACCACCAAGAAAGCAGCACCGGGAGCAGAGTGTGTCCTTTGGAACAGTGATCCCTGCATGAAGAAGCTCCTAGTCCAGGGAAACATTGATGAGAAGGCCGACAGTAAAGTCTTGCCCTGGAGCTGATGCCCTGAATTTGGATTTTTAGCCTACTTTACTGAATGAAATAAATTTCCCTTTGTTAAAGCCATCCACTTGTGGTATTTCTGTTATAGCAGCACTAGATAACTAAGACACCAGACCCCTGAGCATGTGCTGCGAGACAATCAATGACCTGAGGTTTGGACTCGAGCTCTGGGACTCATGCCAAGAAACTGGGGATCACTGGACTTCAGAAGCAGGGTCCACCTGCTAATTCCATGCTAATTCCTAGCCCAGCTCCACAATAAATATACATGCCACTTACCAGGAATTTAATGAATATGCACGACTTCCCCTTTCCCACATAGCATAAAAACTTTCTTCAGCCCTTTGTTTGGGGAGACAGTGATTTGAGAGTGATTTCCTTGCCTCATTGCTTGCAGCAAGTAATAAACTATGCCTGCTTTAAGTCTGCTTGACTCTTAGTTATTCTTAACAAGAGTACAAACGGTGAACCCTTGCATTCGGTAACACTGCTGTAACAGAAATAGCACAAGTAGATGGCTTTAACAAACAGAAATTTATTCTCTCAGACTCTAGGAAGCTAGAAGTCCAAATTCAGGGCACCAGCTCCAAGGGAAGGCTTTCTCTCTCTTGGCTCTGGGGGAAGGTCCTTGTCATCAATATTTCCCTGGTCTAGGAGCTTCTCAGCATAGGGACCCTGGGTCTGCTTCCAGCTCTGCTTTCTTGGTGGTAGGAGGTGCCTCTCCTTTCTGCTTGATTCCTTTTTTATCTCAAAATAGATTTACTCAAGATACAACCTAATCCTGTAGATTGAGTCTTGTCTCATTAATATAACCACCTCTAGTCCTGCCTCATTAACATCATAAAGGTTAGGATTTACCCCACATAGGATAATCACATCAGATCACAAAATGGTGAGCCACCACACAATACTGGAAATCATGACCTAGTCAAATTGATACACATTTTTGACGGACACAATTCAATCCAAAACAACTGGCACAGTAGTTAGGCAACATGTTTCACACTTCTGTCTAACACATATGGGTCTTGGATTTTTTTTTTTAACCATCGGCCATTTCTAACTGCAAGTGCTTCCTCTAGCAGAGTAGGGAGACAAAAATGACAAGCTGCATTTTATGAGAGATTTGCGCTTAGAGCTAAGACAGAGTCACTTAGGATAAGAAAGGACTGGGCTCAGACCCTAGCTAGAAATCCCAGACATGCCAAGGTTTTAGCTTTGGAATGCTCTTTGGCAACCTCATGGGAACTCATTTGTTCCCAGTCTCCTCTGCAGATTGATGCTCTGAGCAAGGTAACTTTTAACAGACCACTCCTGAAAATTTCCATCCTGTCATTGCTTTGTAACTAACATGAAGCACTCTCTTGTCTTTCAGTTGTCTTTCAATTATGGCTTTTAGCCAACCGATGTATTCACATACCCAATAATGTCAAAGATTGTGCTTTACTTTGCCTTTGACTGACCTCAATCACTGCAAATCAATCAGAATATTATATTTTATATTTCCTCCTCCAGCCCTATAACCATGTGCCCCAATTGCTCTCCCTTGGATTCCTGTGCTCCATTTGCTGAGACTTCACGTTTCCCAGTTGCAACATTCTTTTGTGCTGCAGCTGTCTTTATTTCCCCAATAAAACTCTGTACTTTCAATTTTAACCAAGCTTCATGATTTTGCTCTGTGATAGCTTTAAGAAGACTTCAGGGGATATTTTTGGTTGAAGGTTTAAAGATTATCTCAGGGCAATAGCCTCAGGGGATCATCCAACCTCCATGGCTTCAGAAAGTCTAGAGTCCATTAGAATTTTAAATTCTGTTCTGCATTTTCCCCCTTTTGATCAGGATTCTTCTATGGAATTTTTGATCAAAATGTTCAGTAATGATAGCCAGGTACCATCTAGTTTTTCTGGTCTCATGGCAAAGGAGGCAGTTGTTCATGGAGGCAATTAGCCACACATCTGGATATACATATTTTTTAATTAGCACAAGTGTTATTGTTACTTGATTTTTAAAAATTATGATAAAGTTTTACTTAAGTATACATTTTTAAAAAACATCTTTAAAAAAAATAAACAGTATCTTTATCTTTCAAAGATGGAACTATATGCTACAAGAAATAGGCAAAAAGGGGTAGTGGGAAGTGGGCCAGGGAGAGTGATGGGCAGAAGTTGGGCAGCGAAATGCCTATTTCATTATAAGCCTTTAACACCAGAACTTTATCTTAGCACTATGTTCACATATTGCTTTAATATAACTCGTTGCCATCGAATCAATTACAACTCATAGCGACCCTATAGGACAGAGTAGAACTGCCCTATAGGGTTCCCAAGATGGATTTGAACTGCCAACCCTTTGGTTAGCAGCTGTAGCTCTTAACCACTGTGCCACCAGGGCTCCCACTGTTTTAACATAAGTGCAAAAAATCTAAACCATAATTACGGTTTCAACAAAATATAACAACAAATATTATAAAGTACCTTTGTGGCATACAGGACACTGATGGATGTGAGTGTGTTGATGACAGCAGAGATGTTGTAATAAAGCTTAATCATTATTTACCGTAACATGAAGAATAAGCATGTTACTTAGAAATACGTAGGCAAATAGCAGAACAGTTCAAAAAGTTAAAAATGATTGTCTCTGGGAGCAGGATTAGAGGATAGGGTTGTTCTTGTAGTTTTTGCATCGGCTGACTTCTAAAATTTTGGGCACATATTACCTTGGTAGAAGTAAAAATTAATTTACATAAAAAGTAAGTAAATCCTTCTCCAGAGACTTTTCGTTTGTTTGTTTTTGTCTTAATTACAATTCTTCGATTCTTTTTTTGGTGTATGGCATGCAAAGATCTAGAACAGCAATCGTTTTTCCTCTGAAAGAGCCCTACACTCACCATTCCAGGACAATATATTAATTAATCCTTGTTTTCCCCCCATGATTTGTGCACACTCTTTAATGATAATTATTTACACTAGAACGTTTCTTCTGCACTGTGTCCTTGCCCTGCTACCACACTGACTTGCGTTACAGTGAGAATGAGTCCCGTGTGATGAAGAGGGCCATTCAGGAGGAAAAAGAACAGGATGTGCAAAAGTGGGGGTTTACAAAAGCAGGTGGCTTCTAAAACGCATGGTTTAGAGGAAACCTGCCAGTGAAGAGATGATGAATGCTAAAGCTGCCAGAGTGTCGTTAGTTAAAACAAAGCTCTCCGCGCGCTGTCCTTCGGCGGGAAACACTACGCTTTGTAAACTGAACCCGATAAACCAGGTACAGGCGGAGGCTGGGCGGTCCCGTTTTGAATCCGAGCGCTCGTGCCAGCACCGGCAGAGATTGGCTGTGGTCGAAGGACCGACGGAGCGGACGTAACTTCCGGCTCGGCAGAGCGGGTCTTCCCGGCGCAATGACCACCCGCGCAGAGCTGCGGGAGCGGCGGCCCGGAGTCGGAGTGGGAGTAGTGGTGACTAGCTGTAACCATCCTCGTTGTGTCCTCCTGGGGAAGAGAAAAGGGTCGGTTGGAGCCGGCCGTTTCCAACTTCCTGGGGGCCATTTGGAGTTCGGGTGAGCAGCTGCTAGCCGTCCTGGGGAAAGTGGAACTTGCGTGGGAGAGACGAGCGTAGGACGTCCGGTCCGTGCGTAGCTTGCGTCCGTATGTGTGCGCGCGTTTTCGCGCCGACCCCGCGTCCGTTCTCGCTCGTTTCCTCCGTTCCGCCCCTTTGTGCGCGGGGTCCAGCAGGCTCCTGCCAGCAGGGGGCGCCGAGCCGCTGAGCCTGCTGGGTCCGGTGTGAGCTCCGCTGGCTCGGTCCTTTCAGCTCTGTCTGCTTGGCCGCAGCTTAGAGCTGCTTTGTGAGATGTTTTTTTCTCCTTAGTGAGAAAATCATAGATGTTTACAAAGCTTGAGCAGTCCACTTTTCTCAATTAAAATATCACGGTTTGCCGGAGATGTAAATACACAGGCATGTTTAATACTTACTGGCCTCCAGAGGGAAACCTTGGTCGCATAGTGGTTTAGTGCTACGGCTGCTAACCAAAAGGGTCGGCAGTTCAAATCCACCAGGCTCTCCTTGGAAACTCTATGGGGCAGTTCTACTCTGCCCTGCATATAGGGTCGCTATGAGTCGGAATCGACTCGAAGGCACTGGGTTTGGTTTTGTTTGTTTGGCCTCCAGAGTTTACACTCTAATCATTCAAATGGGCTAGTGAAATTCTCTGGACCTCAGTTTCTTCATCTTTAAAATGAGCAGTATTCTCAGTATTCACAGTTTTCTCCAAGGTCCCTTTCTGCTTTCTCATTCTGTGATTTGATGATACACCAGACCGACAGAGGAAAGTTGGACAGTTAAAGTCAGTTGTACCCAAGGGTGAAGACAGCCTGGGAGTGTGCAAAAAATTGGGAGTCTGAAGGGAGAATAAGGTTAAAAATGACAGATAAACACCAACTAGAGCATTCAGACTTGGCACTTGTTTTTCCTTTACTATAAAAAGTTTGAAACATAATCGTAATAGTAGAGAAGTGACCAATAAATTCTTATGTATACATCACTCAGCTTATTCTTGTTTCATTTGTACTACCTCATCTCCACCCAACACACACTTTTTCGGGAACATTTTAAAGGAAATCTGATATCCTGTCATATGCCAGAACAGTTCAGTCTGTATTTCTAATATCAAACCAATCGCTGTCAAGTTGATTCCAACTCATGGTGACTCCACGTGTGTCAGAGTAGAACTGTGCTTCATAGAGTTTTCAGTGGCTCAGAGGCATGTGAAAGCTAGATAGAAAATTAGAAAGACCGAAGAAGAATTAATGCCTTTGAATTATGGTGTTGGCAAAGAATATTGACTATACCATGGACTGCCAGAGGAACGAACAAATCTGTCTTGGGAGAACTACAGCCAGAATACTCCTTAGAAGCGAGGATGGCGAGACTTTGCCTCACGTACTTTGGACATGTTATCAGGAGGGACCAGTCCCTGAAGAAGAACATCATACTTGGTAAAGGGGCAGCGAAAAAGAGGAAGACCCTCAATGAGATGGATTGATGCAGTGGCTGCACAACGGGCTCAAACGTTGCAATGATTGTGATGATGGCGCAGGCCAGGGCAGTGTTTCGTTCTGTTGTGCGTTGGGTCACCATGAGTTCGAACCAACTCGACAGCACCCTCCAGGGCTCCAAAAAGCCTAGAGTCCATGAGAATTTGAAATTCTGTTCCCCATTTTCCCCCTTTTGATCATGATTCTTCTATGGAATCTTTGATCAAAATGTTCAGTAGTGGTTGTCAGGCACTATCCAGCTCTTCTGGTCTCATGGTAAAGGAGGCAGTTGTTCATGGAAACTATTAGGCATACATTCCATATCCACCTGTTCCTGATCCTCCTTCCTCTGTTTCTCCAGGTAAGTAAGAGACCAATTGTTATGCTCTGGATGGCCACTTACAAGCTTTTAAGACCCCAGGCACTACACAACCAACTGGGACGTAGAACAGAAGCAATAAACAAGTTATTGGGCCAGTCAACTGAGATGTCCCATGAAACCATGACCCTCAACTTCCAAACCAAGGAACCAAATCCCCTGATGTGTTTGGTTGCACATAAGCAGCCTCAACAGCTACTCTTTTTTTTGTCATTGTAAATATGACACAACTTTCACCAATTCAACTTTTTACAGGTGTAGTTTATTGACAGCAATTAACAATAATCGGCTATGCAACCCTACCCTGAATTCAATTTTTCTATCACCATTAACCCCTCTTTGCACCTCCCTCCATCCCTGGTAACCACTACTAAACTTTGGTCTCTATACATTTGCTTTTTTTTGTCTTTTTGTATAAGTGAGGTACGTCATACAATATTTGACCTTTTGTGATTGGCTTATTTCACTGAATATAATGTTTTCTAGCTCCATCCATATTGTAGCAGGTATCAAGACTTCATTTCTCCTACTGGCTGAGTAGTATCCCATTGTATGTATGGATCACATTTTGTTTATCCATTCATCTGTTGATAGGCATTTAGGCTGTTTGCACCTTTTGGCTATTGTGACTAGTACTGCAATGAACGTTGGTGCGCACATCTCCTTTCAAGTCTTTGGGTATATACCTAGGAGTGGAATTGCTGGGCCATATGGTAGGTCTATATTCTCACAACAACCACATAAGAAAGTAATAGATTCTCTTTTTCCTTGTTCAAGTTTATATAGGTAGAAAATTGCTAGCAGAGTTGAAACTCAAACATAGGTCTAGTTAATAAAGCCTGCACCTTAAATTAATCAACTAAACTGCCTCCTGGTTGCATTGGTCTGGAGGCATGCAAATTAGTGCTGAATGGATTCAATGGTAATACTTATCTGAAATCATTTTGGTCTTCAGATAGATACAAGATATACAGAATATCAAAGGCAGGGTTGGCGAAGTTTTGTTTGGAAGCGTGAATCAATTGTGGTACTTTTTGCTTTACCCTAGAAGCTTCTAGCCAAGAATTTCATGGCAAAAAAAAAATTACATACATAGAATTGAATACAGTGGTGTGTTTCTGTTTTCCAGTGAAAGCTGGGAAGAATGTGCTCAAAGGGAAACCTTGGAGGAAGCAGGTCTTCACCTGAAAAACGTTCGCTTTGCCTCAGTTGTGAACTCTTTCATTGAGAAAGAGAACTACCATTACGTCACTATATTAATGAAAGGAGAGGTGGACTTGACTCATGATTCAGAACCAAAGAATGTAGAGCCTGAAAAAAATGAAAGTAAGAGAATTATATAATAGTGCATTTTCTTGGAGGAAAGCATATAGTCTGTAGTCTGAAGGACTATTTTTTATATACGTTTTTGTTAGTTGCCATTAAGTCATTTCCGACTCACGACGACCCCACGTGTGCAGAACTGCTGCATAGGGTGTTTAAGGCTGTGACCTTTTGGAAGCAGATTACCAGGCCTGTCTTCTGAGGTGCCTCTGGGTGGGTTTAAACTGCCAAGTCTTGCAACTAGTAGTTGAGTGCTTCACCACTTGCACCACCCCCCGCAAAAAAACAAACCCATTGTCGTTGGGTCGATTGCGACTCATAGCAACCCCATAGTACAGGCTACTAAGCTGCCCCAGAGGGTTTCCAAGGAGCGTGTGGTGGATTTGAACTGCCATCCTTTTGGTTAGCAGCTGAATTCTTAACCACTGTGCCACCGGGGCTCCAAAACATATGCACCACCCAGGGTACTCCTTAATATATATGTATTAACATAACTCAAATTAACATATATATATAAAATATATATACTCACGTATATATGTTAACATTATATTTAACATATTTATATATAAGGATATATACTAATATATATTAGGGAGTACCCTGAGTGGTACGTATAGTATATATATATG
The DNA here is from genome assembly GCF_030014295.1 of Loxodonta africana. Lineage (NCBI taxonomy): Eukaryota > Metazoa > Chordata > Mammalia > Proboscidea > Elephantidae > Loxodonta > Loxodonta africana. The sequence goes on from NC_087358.1 coordinate 68,698,315, forward strand.
TATTTTATATTTATATATGTATATCTATAAAGGAAACCCTGGTGGTGTAATAGTTAAGTGCTATGGCTGCTAATCAAAAGGTCGGCAGCTCAAATCCACGAGGTGCTCCTTGGAAACCCTGTGGTGCAGTTCTCTGTCCTTTAGGGCTGCTATGAGTCGGAATCGACATGACGGCAATGGGTTTGGTTTGGTTTTGGTATATTTTTTTTTATAAAAGCTATAGTGTATAAATGGAGCCCTGGTGGCACAGTGATTAAGAGCTATGATGAGTTATGGCTGCTAACCAAAAAACAGGTCGGCAGTTCAACTCTACCAGTTGCTCCTTGGAAACCTTATGGGGCAGTTCTACTCTGTCCTATAGGGTCGCTATGAGTCAGAACCAACTTGACAGCACCTAACAACAACCATAGTAGATAAAGCCTCTGCATTTTGCTTGTTCACTATTTAAACAAACGTTGAGCGATACCAAATCTGGATTTTTACCACGATGTGGCCTTTGTAAAATTGACTTCATATTCAAATAACAGCATGTTTTAAATGATCACTTTTCACTTTTTAAAATCTTTGTTCTAAATACAAATTATATTTCTATAGTCCACTAATGCACAGAATCGCTATTCCAGTTTATTAGTAGTAAATCATTTTTAAATTCACTTAATATTTTCTTTATTAGCTTACCAAAATAAACACCCTTTGTTTCAGCTAAATAAGTTGATTTGGTTTCTTTCTGTTCTAGGTTGGGAGTGGGTTCCATGGGAAGAATTCCCTTCAGGGGAGCAGCTTTTCTGGGGACTACGTTGTTTAAAGGAACAGGGCTATAATCCTTTTAAAGAAGAGTTGGATCATCTGGTAGGATACAAAGGAGATCATCTCTAGGTGAACAAGAAGATTCTTCAATTTTCTAAAAAGGCAAAGTGAGATCTAGTCAGACAATTAAGATCACCTATATTTTGGAATTCCTGTATTTTACCTAAAAAGTTCTATTTGATTGTTACTTTATTTAATCTCTTAAATACCCACCATTTTTTCAGCCAATAATTGTGAAAAATATTTGGGTTTGTGTAATTGAATTGCATTTCAGCCACAGCACATGTGATGAATGGTGAGATTGTGTAAATCTGCTTCCTGTGTGTATATAAGATACATGCTGTGCATTTTGTTATTACTAGCTGGCGCGGAGTAGGGTGCAACAGAATTTGTCTTTGCATTTCAGTCCAAGTAGAGATCCTAACTTAACTGCTAACACAGTATCACTGTTGTGGAATTTATCATGTTTGTTGGTTTTCCCCTTCTCTTTTACTTAAAAATACGTGCTTGGTAATATATTGTGACAGTCCTTGTAAGTAAAGAGAACACAGGAAATGAGGGAGCATTTCCCATGTTTCTGATTGAGTACCTAAACCACGAGAAATGTGGGGCTATTGTAAATAAAGCTGCTGTGAACACCCTTGTATGTGATTTTGATGCTCATGTATACTCATCTCTGTTGAATATACATAAGAGCGAAAATGCTGGGTCACAGAATATGCATATCTTAAGCAGTTACTGAAGAAATTTTAATGCATTTATAAGATCTGCTTTGGACCTCACTGGGTGTATTATGTAATATATAGTATATAAATCCTATTAACTTTCTAAAATACAAAACTATTCCAAACTCTGAAATACATTTAGATCCAAGGGTTTGGGATGAAGGGTTGTGGAGTTGTATATATGCATGCAAAACGAACATGTTTAGGACAGTTGATTTCTATGAGATAAATATGAAATTCCCATTTCCCTCCAATCCTCTACCCCATCAATGCTCATAAAAAGGAATCTATGTATTTGTTAATCCTACCTGTCTTTCTGTTTGTGTTCATTTGTCGTTATATTCTTTGTTTAGGTTTATACATGAAAACCAAGAGAGGGAAGAAGTGCCGAGAGTCTGGGATAGTGAATGGCCGTGACCCAGGAGGATCCTTTAGAAAGGCTTTAAGGCAGTGGTGCTCAAACCCGGATGTGCATAGGCCTTGTTTTGGTCTCTTAGTGCTGATGTAACACAAATACCAGAAGTGATTGGCTTTAAAGAATGAATTTATTTTCTCACAGTCCTGAAAAGTCCAAATCAAGGGCACTGGCTGTAGGGAAGGATCGTTTCTTGTCGTTAGCCTTGGGCAGTTCTTGGTTCCTTGGCTTCTAGACAACCCTCACATGGCTTCTGTCTTTCCTCATATGTGTGTCTCTGTGTCTATTCTGCTGTTTTAATAATTCAGAAGTGATTAGATTTAGAACCCATCCTACTAGGATATAACCTAATTGACGTAACAAAGAAAACCCTATTTCAAAACAGGATCGTATTTACAGGAAACTGTAAAAACACCAAACCCATTGCCCTTGAGTCAATTCCAACTTATAGCAATCCTATAGGACAGAGTAGAACTGCCCCATAGAGTTTCCAAGGATCAGCTGGTAGATTGGAATTGCTGACCTCTTAACCTCTTAACCAGCTGATCTCTTAACCACTGTGCCACCAGGGCTCCATTTACAGATACAGGGGCCAGGATTTCAATACATATTTTGGGGGGACACAATTCAATCCGTAACAGGCCTCTTGCAGAGATTCCAACCAAGCAGGTGGGGAGTTGAATCTTCTAACAAGCCCTGGTGATTCCAGTACCCACAATTTGCGGCCACACTTTGGGAAATACCACTTCAAAGACATTTTGAAACTTAACAGATAAGGCCATTGTGCTTTGCACAAGTCTGACATCCTTAGTGTGGAGCATGCTTTTCCTAAAAGTGACTATGGGTTACTAGTGCATTTCATCTTAAACTTTGGACACTTTGAATGGAATGTTGTAATATATATTTGACAAGATAACAACATTGCTATTTAAACCCCGTGCTCAGGGGACACTGAGCTTCTCTTACTGGTGGTATAATTTGGGAAGAGGTAAGGGTGATGGTTGAACAATATGATGAAATAATTAATGTCAGTGAACAGTACATGTAAAGATTGTTGAAATGTTAAATATTTTGTTACATCTATATTTACCACAATAAACAAAATACTTTTAAAAGCTAAAAAAAAAAAGTGAAATCCTTGCTACACAGTAGAGAGAAAAGCAGTACTCTGAGTATGGAAAGCCTAACCAGGTTAGAAAAAAAATTGAGTGGAAAGAATTTTGAAAAAGTGCATCCTTAAAGCACTTACTAGTGGTGCCTGAGGATATTTTCATACCAGCCTGCAACAACTGTTTTCAATGACAGGGAGGTGGATAACGTTGGGTCCTTGACTTTACTGGTGACTTGCTTGTGAAAAAATAAAGTTGCTTTGCCTGTGAACTATAATACTGGACCCTTTTTTTTTTTGTTTCAGATAGACTTTAGTTCTCATACTTGCTGTACACAATAGCATCCAAGACAGGGCCAGGGATGCTCATTTTAATTACAGTATGATGAGAGTGAGCCTCAGACTTTTCCTTTCAGTACTCCAGGATCAAAGAATGAACTTTTTAGTGTGGGAAAAGCAGCAACATTTCTTGTTTTTGTTTTAAAATTTATGCCAATTTTGGATTATACTTCATGAGGAACCATATGTTTGACTATAAAAATGTTTTGTCCTGTATCTTTAATACTCATTGGTTCTTGCTACAACCCTTGGGAGGTATTCTTACTTCAGTTTGAAAGCAAGGGTGTTGCAATAAGTTGAATTTGGAACTCGGCTCCAGATATTTTATTTCTTTATTATACTTAACAGTTACCTGGATTTGTCTTATTTCTTTGCTTATGGCCTTAATGCCTGTCTCTACCTCTAGCCCCCTGCCTCAGATATAAATTCCAGGAAGGCAGGGCCTCTGTCTTACTACGGAATCCTCAGCACCTAGAGGTGCCTGGCCCATAGAGGGTATGCATGCATGTGATGAATGAATGGATGAGGGCTATGAGGGGATTAGGCTCCATCAATATGGCAAATGTTCTTCTCATTGCCTGACCCCAGATTTGGCCTAGGAATCCTTTGCGGCACCACACTCCAGGCCACCAGCCCCAATCAATAAAAGATGACACTAATTGAAACCTGTATCCCTGGACTACATGACCTCAGGGTTCTCTAATGCTAATATTCTTTGATTCTTTGTATCAGAATGTAAAGTTGCTAAGACATTTAAAATGGACCTTTAAGGAAAAGATTTAGGGAAAAATATGGAGCCTGGGTGGTGCGAGCAGTTTGTGATTAGCTGCTAACATAAAAGTTGGCAGTTTGAACCCACCCAGTGGCTCTGTGGAAAAAAGACTTGACAAACTGCTTCTGCAAAGATGATAGTCAAGAAAACCCTATGGAGCAGTTCTACTCTGTAACACATGGTGTCACCATGAACCTGAACCAACTTGAAAATTACATTTTTTTTTTTATGCCCTATTTAAGAAGTATAAAAAGTATCCAATGTGGCAACAAAACTTTGCTTTAAATAACCATAAAGTCAGGCATTATAAAGAAAATCATTTTCCCATACAATTACCATTGTAATTAGGGAGATATATCACTGACCAAAGATTGGTCTCATAAAATTGCTGAAAGAAAAAAACTGTGTTTTTAAGTGAAGACACAGCAAAAATGTGTATTGTGTATATATTGGCCTCAGTGTGCTAATGCACATACCAAACTGAAACATCTGACTAGTTTGCACATCCATTACACATTCAGTTAATAGAGCTTCTACAGGCTCTTGGGTGGCCTACCTCTCAGCTGTGTTCAGGCAGAATCAGTAACGTTTGTTACCTTGTGTATCCTGAGCCTCACACACTCCTGCCACTCCCACCTCCTGGAGTTCGGACGGTAGCCAGATCAAAGCCACCTTTTTTTTAGAACATATCCCCATTTTTTCCAACCCCTGGCATTTTAACACGGGATGTGGGAACAAAACATTTGATGTGGAGAATAAAGAATTTTTTTTTTATGTGAAAAATTTCAAGTATACCAGAGGTAGAAAACTGTACAGTGAACTTCCGTGTACGTGTCATCCAGGTTGGACCAGTACCAAGATTTTGCTGCATTTGCTCCATCTCTTTTTCCCTCTTTTCTTTTGCTTGACTGTAGTATTTTTTTATTATTGGTCAATATTTTATTTTATTGACTGGATAATAGACACTGTGTAATGACTAATTTAGATACATTGGCATACCGTTGAAATTAATCTACAGTATATTAACTAGTTCAAAGCTAAGCAGCCCTGGTGGCGCAACAGTTAAGCGCTTGGCTGCTAACCAGTTAGCAGTTTGAATCCACCCAGCAGCTCTGCAGGAGACACCTGGTGATCTGCTCTTGTGAAGATTACAGCCTGGGAAGCCCTAGGGGGCAGTTCTCTTCTGTCATATGAATCAAAACTCAACTGAACGGCTCCTAACAACAGCAATTACAAAGGTAAAGCTTATGAACTGTCAGATAAGGTAGTTATACTCTCAGAGTTCCACACTACAATAGTCATTTCATGCCATGTATTCTTCAAGTTACCAATCTAAAAACATGATTTTATTCATGGGAAATTGCAGAAGTTTAAAGACAAATGTTTTTCTTTCTAAGTTGTTTCCCTACACATTCATACTACATTTTTAAAATTGAGGTGTCACACACCAGAAAGTTCACCTTTTTAAAGTATCTATTTCAGTAGTTTTTAGTATACTCATGGAGTTGTGTAACTATCAACATTAGTCTAATTGTAGAACATTTTATCACCCCAAGAAGCTAGCTGGTATTTTGCTAATTACATTGAAACTTGCAACACTGAACTCATTTATTCTACTAGTTTTTTAGTGAATTCCCTAGGATTTTCTATATACCGGATCATGTCATCTGTGACTGCTGTGTGTGGCCCCTGAAGTCCGCTGGTTAGCTAAGTCAGCTGATGACTGCACAGAGACTTAGTAAGTGCCTTGAGCCAATAAAGCCTTTGCCAAGGGCTCTGTGTGAGTTGGAGTTTGCCTTCAATGCCCTGGCAGGCAGTTTACAAGCTTGTCTTCACTTCCTGCCTGTGCAAAGCCTCAAAGGCCAGCCAGAGGTGAGATATTAGGGCCTTCTTAATTATTTCCCATGTCCTAAATTCCCAGGAATATGACAGAACTTTTCAAAGCTGCCTATGCACATCTTATATTCCAGGTTTCCCTTTTAAAAAACTTTCGGTCAGTTGTTTGACCCAATTGCAACCCATGTTAAACAATTGCCACTTACTTTTCAGACAAACGTCCTGGGGGAGCGCTGGCCACACTGAGTGAGCTCTGGGTTCGGTCCAATAAAATCGAGTCTTGTTAAGGGGGGCTTCCAGAGAACTGCCAGACATGTCAAATAATGGCAGTACTCCAAGGATGATGTTTTCGAGGAGCTTCAAGCCAATTCTGCTCTTTCTGATGGCTGCTGGATGCTGGTTCTCCCCAGGACTGTGGAACTGTTGGTTTCAGTGCTATAGAAAGTGCGATAAAATGGGGCAAAGCTTCTGTTCTAATCACGATTCAGCTGTTTTTCTCGAATACTACTCAAATTGTTGTAAGCCTTTGGTTAATTTTAAGGCAAGGCTTCAAACTGGTTGCAAATGGTTCAGTCATAGCTGATAAAGTGAAACCTGAACAGCTTGAGGTTTTTAAACTTAGGTGGTACAGCTAGAAAGACACTACCTACCTAAACTAACACAAACTGAGATAGAAAATCTGAACAGACGCATAACAAGAGAAGAGACTGAAGGGATTAAAAAAAAACTCCCCATCCCTGGCCCCCCAAAAAAGCCCTCCCATGGACAGCTTCACTGGAGAATTCTACCAAACGTTTAGAGAAGAGTTCACACCAGTGCTACGCAAAATATTTCAGCATAGAAAAGGAAGGAATACTCCTGAATTCTTTCTATGAAGCCAGCATAACCCTGATACCAAAGTCAGGGAAAGACAGTACAAGAAAAAAATTGCAGATGAATATAGATGCAAAAATTTCCAACAAAATTCAAGCCAATAGAATTCAGCATCGTATCAAATATATATATACACACCAAGACCAAGTGGGATTCTTACCAGGTATGCAAGAATGGTTCATCATTAGAAAATCAATCTCTGTAATCAACCACATAAATAAAAGAATCACATGATCATCTCAATTGATGCAGAAAAGGCATTTGATGATGTCCAACATCCATTTCTGATAAAAATTTAGCAAAATAGGAACAGAAGGGAAATTTCTCAACAAAATAAAGGGCATCTATACAAAACCAACAGCCAACATCATACTGAATGGAGAGAGGCTGAAAACATTCCCTGGGAACAGGAACAAGTCAAGGATGCCCTCATGACCACTCCTATTTAACATTGTGCTGGAAGTCCTAGGTAGAGCAACAAGGCAAGAAAAGAAATAAATGGCATCCAAATTACAAAGAAAGAAGTAAAACTACCCCTATTTGCAGGTAATATGATCCTATACATAGAGAACCCCAATGACTCCACAAGAAAACTACTGGAACTAATAGAAAGATTCAGCAGAGTATCAGGATACAAGGTCAACATAAAAAAATCAGTTGGGTTTTTATACACCAATGAAGGGAACTTCCTAAAGGAAATTAGAAAAACAAATACCATTTATAATAAAAAAAAAAAATTTATAATAGCCCCTAAAAATAAAAAATACTTAGGAATAAATCTAATCAGGGACGTAAAAGACCCATAAAAAGAAAACTACAAAACACTATTATAAGAAATGAAAAGAGACCTACATAAATGGAAAAACACATCATGCTCATGGATAGGAAGACTCAACATTGTGAAAATGTCAATTCTACTCAATGTGATCTGCAGATATAATGCAGCCCTGATCCAAATACCAACAGCATTGTTTAATGAGATAGAAAAACTAACCACCAAGTTTATACAGAAAGGAAAGAAGGCCTGGGTAAGCAAAGCATTACTGAAGAAAAAGAACAAAGTAGGTGGCCTCACACTTCCCAATCTCAGAACCTACTAAACAGCCATGGTAGTCCAAAAAGCCTGATACTGGTACAATGACAGACACAAAGACCAACAGAACAGAATCGGGAGTGCAGACATAAATCTATCTACTCTTTTTTTTTTTAATCTTTTTTTTAAATTGTTCTTTAATTGAAAGTTTACAAATCAAGTCAGTCTCTCGTACAAAAACTTACACACACCTTGGTATGATCTTCTAGCTGCTCTCCCCCTAATGTGACAGCACATTCCTCCTCTCCACCCTGTATTCCCCGTGTCCATTCAACCAGCTCCTGCTCCCCCTGCCTCCTCATCTTGCCTCCAGCCAAGAAGCTCACTCCTCACCAGTATCATTTTCTGTCCAGTCCAATTCCTGTCTGAAGAGTTGGCTTCGGGAATGGTTCCAGCCTTGGGCTAAAAGAGTGTCCCTCTGGGGGTCCTCTGGGGTCCCTCCAGTCTCAGTTAGACCACTAAGTCTGGTCTTTTTACAAGAATTTGGGGTCTGCATCCCACTGTTCTCCTGCTCCATCAGGGATTCTCTGTTGTCTTCTCAGTCAGGCAGTCATAGGTGGCAGCCGGGCATCACCTAGTTCTTCCAGTCTCAGGTTGATCGAGTCTCTGGTTTATGTGGCCCTTTGTGTCTCTTGGCCTCATATTCACCTTGTGTCTTTGGTGTTCTTCATTTTTCTTTGCTCCAGGTGGGTTGAGACCAGTTGATACATCTTAGATGGCTGCTTGCTAGCGTTTAAGACCCCAGACACCACTCACCAAAGCAGGATGCAGAAGGTTTTCTTAATGTACATTTTATGCCAATTGACCTAGATGTCACCTGAAACCATAGTCCCCAGACCCTGGTCGCTGCTACTCTGGCCTTCGAAGCATTTGGTTGTACTCAGGAAACTGCTTTTGGTTTAATCCAGTTGTGCTGACCTCTGCTGCATTGTGTGGTGTCTTTCCCTTCACCTAAAATACCTCTTGTCTGCTATCTAATCAGTGAATACCCCTCTCTTCCCTCCCCACCCTCATAACCATCAAAGAATGTTTTCATCTGTGTTTAAACTTTTTCTTGAGTTCTCATGATAGTGGTCTCATACAATATTCGTCCTTTTGCAACTCACTAATTTCACTCAGCATAATGCCTTCCAGATTCCTCCATGTTATGAGATATTTCACGGATTCATCATTGTTCTTTATCATTGCATAGTATTCCATTATATGACTATACCATAATTTATTTATCCATTCATCTTTTGGTGGGCACCTTGGTTGCTTCCATCTTTTTGCTATTGTAAACAGTGCTGCAATGAACACGGGTGTGCATATGATCTGTTCGTGTGAGGGCTCTTATTTCTCTAGGATATATTCCAAGGAGTGGGATTGCTGGATCCTGTGGTACTTCTATTTCTAGCTTTTCAGGGAAGGGCCAAATCAATTTCCAAGGTGGTTGTACCATTTTACATTCCCACCAGCAGTGTATAAGTGTTCCAGTCTCTCCACAATCTCTCCAACATTTGTTATTTTGTGTTTTTTGGATTAATGCCAGCCTCATTGAGGTGTTATGCTGTTTCATTGTAGTTTTGATTTGCCTTTCTCTAATGGCTAATGATTGTGAGCATTTCCTCATGTATCTGTTAGACATCTGAATGTCTTCTTTGGTGCAGTGCCTGTTCATATCCTTCACTCTTTTTTTAATTAGGTTTTTTTGTTGCGGAATTTTTGCAGTATCATGTAGATTTTAGAGATCAGACACTGATAGGATTTGTTGTAGAAAAAAACTTTTTCCAAGTCTGTAGGCAATCTTTTAACTCTTTTGATGAAGTCTTTGGATGAGCATAAGTGTTTGATTTTTTTTTTTTTAATGATTTTCATTGTGCTTTAAGTGAAAGTTTACAAATCAAGTCAGTCTCTCACACAAAAACCCATATACACCTTGCTGTTGTTGTTGTTAGGTGCTGTCGAGTCGGTTCCGACTCATAGCGACCCTGTGCACAACAGAACAAAACACTGCCCAGTCCTGCGCCACCCTTACAATCGTTGTTATGCTTGAGCTCATTGTTGCAGCCACTGTGTCAATCCACCTCACTGAGGGTCTTCCTCTTTTCTGCTGACCCTGTACTCTGCCAAGCATGATGTCCTTCTCCAGGGACTGATCCCTCCTGACAACATGTCCAAAGCATGTAAGACGCAGTTTCGCCATCCTTGCCTCTAAGGAGCATTCTGGCCGCACTTCTTCCAAGACAGATTTGTTTGTTCTTTTGGCAAAAAAAAAAAAACCAAACCCAGTGCCGTCGATAGGTTCTTTTGGCAGTCCATGGTATATTCAATATTCTTCGCCACTACCACAATTCAAAAGCGTCAAGTCTTCTTTGATCTTCCTTATTCATTGTCCAGCTTTCACATGCATATGATGTGATTGAAAATACCATGGCTTGAGTAAGGCGCACCTTAGTCTTCAGGGTGACATCTTTGCTCTTCAACACTTTGAAGAGGTCCTTTGCAGCAGATTGCCCAATGAAATGCGTCTTCTGATTTCTTGACTGCTGCTTCCGTGGCTGTTGATTGTGGATCCAAGTAAACTAAAATCCTTGACAACTTCAATCATTTCTCCATTTATCATGATGTTGCTCATTGGTCCAGTTGTGAGGATTTTTGTTTTCTTTATGTTGAGGTGCAGTCCATACTGAAGGCTGTGGTCTTTGATCTTCATTAGTAAGTGCTTCAGGTCCTCTTCATTTTCAGCAAGCAAGGTTGTGTCATCTGCATAACGCAGGTTGTTAATGAGACTTCCTCCAATCCTGATGCTCTTCTTCATATAGCCCAGCTTCTCGTATTATTTGTTCAGCATACAGATTAAATAGGTATGGTGAAAGAATAAAACCCTGACGCACACCTTTCCTGACTTTAAACCAATCAGTATCCCCTTGTTCTGTCTGAACAACTGGCTCTTGATCTTTGTAAAGGTTCCTCATGAGCACAATTAAGTGTTCTGGAATTCCCATTCTTCGCAGTGTTATCCATAGTTTGTTATGATCCACACAGTCGAATGCCTTTGCATAGTCAATAAAACACAGGTAAACATCCTTCTGGTATTCTTTGCTTTCAGCCAGGATCCATCTGACATCAGCAATGATATCCCTGCTTCCAAGTCCTCTTCTGAAACCAGCCTGAATTTCTGGCAGTTCCCTGTCAATATACTGCTGCAGCCGCTTTTGAATGATCTTCAGCAAAATTTTGCTTGCATGTGATATTAATGATATTGTTCTACAATTTCCCCATTCGGTTGGATCACCTTTCTTGGGAATAGGCATAAATATGGATCTCTTCCAGTCAGTTGGCCAGGAAGCTGTCTTCCATATTTCTTGGCATAGACAAGTGAGCACCTCCAGCGCTGCATCTGTTTGTTGAAACATCTCAATTGGTATTCCATCAATTCCTGGAGGCTTGTTTTTCACCAATGCCTTCAGAGCAGCTTGGGCTTCTTCCTTCAGTAGCATCGGTTCATGATCATATGCCACCTCTTGAAATGGTTGAATACCGACTAATTCTTTTTGGTATAATGACTCTGTATTTCTTCCATCTTCTTTTGATGCTTCCTGTGTCGTTTAATATTTTCCCCATAAAATCCTTCACTATTGCAACTCCAGGCTTGAATTTTTTCTTCAGTTCTTTCAGCTTGAGAAATGCCAAGCATGTTCTTCCCTTTTGGTTTTCCATCTCCAGGTCTTTGCACATGTCATTATAATACTTTACTTTGTCTTCTCAAGAGACCCTTTGAAATCTTCTGTTCAGTTCTTTTACTTCATCAATTCTTCCTTTTGCTTTAGCTGCTCAACGCTCAAGAGCAAGTTTCAGAGTCTCCTCTGACATCCACCTTGGTCTTTTCTTTCTTTCCTGTCTTTTCAGTGACCTCTTGCTTTCTTCATGGATGATGTCCTTGATGTCATTCCACAACTCGTCTGGTCTTCATTCACTAGTGTTCAATGCATCAAATCTTTTCTTCAGATGGTCTCTAAATTCAGGTGGGATATACTCAAAGTCATATTTTCGCTCTCGTGGACTTGCTCTGATTTTCCGCAGTTTTACCTTGCCATACCATACACTCCCAATTACTCTCTCCCTAATGAGACAGCCCGCTGCCTCCCTCCACTTTCTATTTTCGTGTCCGTTTCGCCAGCTTCTAACCCCGTCCACCCTCTCATCTCTCTTCTAGGCAGGAGATGCCAACATAGTCTCAAGTGTCCACCTGATCCAAGAAGCTCACTCCTCACCAGCATCCCTCTCCATCCCATTGTCCAGTCAAATCCCTGTCTGAAGAGTTGGCTTTGGGAATGGTTCCTGTCCTGGGGCAACAGAAGGTCTGGGGGCCATGACCACCGGGGTCCTTGCAGTCTCAGTCAGACCGTTAAGCCTGGTATTATGAGAATTTGGGGTCTGCATCCCACTGCTCTCCTGCTCCCTCAGGGGCTCTCTGTTGTGTTCCCCGTCAGGGCAGTCACCGGCTGTAGCCGGGCACCATCTAGTTCTTCTGGTCTCAGGATGATGTAGTCGCTGGTTCATGTGGCCCTTTCTGTCTCTTGGGTTCGTAATCACCTTGTGTCCTTGGTGTTCTTCATTCTCCTTTGATCCAGCTGTGTTGAGACCAATTGATGCATCCTAGATGGCTGCATGCTAGTGTTTAAGACCCCAGACGTCACTCTTCAAAGTGGGATGCAGAATGTTTTCTTAATAGATTTTATTATGCCAATTGACTTAGATGTCCCCTGGAACCATGGTCCCCAGACCCCTGCCCCTGCTACGCTGGCCTTCGAGGCATTCAGTTTATTCAGGAAACTTCTTTGCTTTTGGTTTAGTCCAATTGTGCTGACCTCCCCTGTATTGTGTACTGTCTTTCCCTTCACCTAAAGTAGTTCTTATCTACTATCTAATTAGTGAATATCCCTCTCCCACCCTACCTCCCCCCGCCCCGGCCCGTAACCACAAGAGAATGTTTTCTTCTCAGTTTAAACTATTTCTCAAGTTCTTATACTAGGGGTCTTATACAATATTTGTCCTTTTGCAACTGACTAATTTCACTCAGCATAATGCCTTCCAGGTTCCCCCATGTTATGAAATGTTTCCCAGATTCCTCACTCTTCTTTATCGATGTGTAGTATTCCATTGTGTGAATATACCATAATTTATTTATCCATTCACCCGTTAATGGGCACCTTGGTTGCTTCCATCTTTTTGCTATTGTAAACAGTGTGCAATGAACATGGGTGTGCATGTATCTGTTCGTGTAAAGGCTCTTACTTCTCTAGGATATATTCCAAGGAGTGGGATTGCTGGATCTTATGGTAGTTCTATTTCTAGCTTTTTAAGGAAGCCCCAAATCGATTTCGAAAGTGGTTGTATCATTTGACATTCCCGGCAGCAGTGTATAAGTGTTCCAATCTCTCCACAGCCTCTTCAACATTTATTATTTTGTGTTTTTTGGATTAATGCCAGCCTTGTTGGAGTGAGATGAAATATCATTGTAGTTTTAATTTGCATTTCTCTAATGGCTAATGATCGTGAACATTTCCTCATATATCTGTTAGCTACCTGAATGTCTTCTTTAGTGAAGTGTCTATTCATATCTTTTGCCCATTTTTTAATTGGGTTATTTGTCTCTTTGTAATTGAGTTTTTGCAGTATTATGTAGATTTTAGAGATCAGACGCTGATCAGAAATGTCATAGCTAAAAACTTTTTCCCAGTCTGTAGGTAGTCTTTTTACTCTTTTGGTGAAGTCTTTGGATGAACATAAGTGTTTGATTTTTCGGAGCTCCCAGTTATCTAGTTTTTCTTCCACCTTCTTTATGATGTTTTGTATACTGTTTATGCCACGTATTAGGGCTCCTATCGTTGTCCGTATTTTTTCTTCCATGATCTTTATCGTTTTAGATTTTATATTTAGGTCTTCGATCCATTTTGAGTTAGTTTTTGTGCATGGAGTGAGGTATGCGTCTTGTTTCATTTTTCTGCACGTGGATATCCAGTTATGCCAGCACCATTTGTTAAAAAGACTGTCTTTTCCCCCATTTAACTGTTTTGGGGCCTTTTTCAAATATCAACTGCCCATATGTGGATGGATTTATGTCTGGATTCTCAATTCTGTTCCATTGGTCCATGTATCTGTTGTTGTACCAGTACTGTTTTGACTACTGTGTATGTATGTATAATAGGTCCTCAGATCAGGTAAAGTAAGGCCTCCCACTTTGTTCTTCTTTTTCAGTAATGCCTTATTTATCCAGGGCCTCTTTCCCTTCCATATGAAGTTGGTGATTTCTTTCTCCCTATCATTAAAGAATGTCATTAGGATTTGGATCGGAATTGCATTAAATGTATAGATTGCTTTTGGTAGAATAGACATTTTTATAATGTTAAGTCATCCTATCCACAAGCAAGGTATGTTCTTCTACTTAAGTAAGTCTCTTCTGATTTCTTGCAGAAGTGTACTGTAGTTTTCTTTGTATAAGCCTTTTACATCTCTGGGAAGATTTATTCCTAAGTATTTTATTTTCTTGGGGGCTACTGTAAATGGCATTGATTTGGTGATTTCCTCTTCGATGTTCTTTTTGTTGCTGTAGAGGAATCCCACTGATTTTTGTATGTTTATCTTGTCTCCCGATACTGTGCTGAACTCTTCTATTAGTTTCAGTAGTTTTCTGGAGGATTCCTTAGGGTTTTCTGTGTATAAGATCATGTCATCTGCAAATAGAGATACTTTGACATCTTCCTTGCCAATCTGGATGCCCTTTATTTCTTTATCTAGCCTAATTGCTCTGGCTAGGACTTCCAGCACAATGTTGAATAAGAGTGGTGATAAAGGGCATCCTTGTCTGGTTCCCGATCTCAGTGGGAATGTTTTCAGACTCTCTCCATTTAGGGTGATGTTGGCTGTTGGCTTTGTATAAATGCCCTTTATTATGTTGAGAAATTTTCCTTCTGTTCCTATTTTGCTGAGGGTTTTTATCATGAATGAGTGTTGAACTTTGTTAAATGCCTTTTCTGCATCAATTGATAAAATCATGTGATTCTTGTCTTTTGTTTTATTTATGTGGTGGATTACATTAATTGTTTTTCTAATGTTGAACCATCCCTGCATACCTGGTATGAATCCCACTTGGTCATGGTGAATTATTTTTTTGATATGTTGTTGAATTCTATTCGCTAGAATTTTGTTGAGGATTTTTGCATCTATGTTCATGAGGGATATAGGTCTGTAATTTTCTTTTTTTGTAATGTGTTTACCTGGTCTTGATATCAGGGATATGGTGGCTTCATAGAATGAATTTGGTTGTATTCCATCCTTTTCTATGCACTGAAATACCTTTAGTAGTAGTGGTGTTAACTCTTCTCTAAAAGTTTGGTAGAACTCTGCAGTGAAGCTGTCCGGACCAGGGCTTTTTTTTGTTGGAAGTTTTTGAATTACCTTTTCAAGCCATTCTTTTGTTATGGGTTTATTTAGTTGTTCTACCTCTGTTTGTGTTAGTTTAGGTAGGTAGTGTGTTTCTAGGAATTCATCCATTTCTTCTAGGTTTTCAAATTTGTTTAAGTATAGCTTTTCATAGTAATCTGATATGATTCTTTTAATTTCAGTTGGGTCTGTTGTAGTATCGTTCATCTCATTTCTTATTTGGGTTATTTGCTTCCTCTCCAGTTTTTCTTTTGTCAGTTTGGCCAATGGTTTATCAATTTTGTTGAGTTTTTCAAAAAACCAGTTTTTGGTCTTGTAAATTCTTTCAATTGTTTTTCTGTTTTCTATTTCATTTAGTTCAGCTCTAAATTTTATTTGTTTTCTTCTGGTGCTTGTGGGTTTCTTTTGTTGCTCTCTTTCTATTTATTCAAGTTGTAGGGATAGTTCTTTGATATTGGCCCTTTCTTCTTTCTGGATGTGTGCTTTTATTGATATAAATTGGCCTCTGAGCACCGCTTTTGCTGTGTCCCAAAGGTTCTGACAGGAAATGTTTTCATTCTCATTCGATCCTCTGAATTTCTTTATTCCATCCTTAATGTCTTCTATAATCCAGCCTTTTTTGAGCACGTTATTGTTCAGTTTCCAAGTGTTTGATTTCTTTTCCCTGCTTTTCCTGTTATTGATTTCCACTTATACGATCTTATGCTCCGAGAAGATGCTTTGTAATATTTCAATGTTTTGGATTCTGCTAAGGCTTGCTTTATGACCTAATATGTGGTCTATTCTAGAGAATGTTCCATGTGCACTAGAAAAGAAAGCATACTTGGTTGCTGTTGGGTGGAGTGTTCTGTATACGTCTACGAGGTCAAGTTGGTTTATTGTGGCATTTAGATCTTCTTTCCGGATGTCCTGTCCTTCACCGAAAGTGGTGTGTTGAAGTCTCCTACTGAAATTGTGGAGCTGCCTATCTCACTTTTCAGTGCTGATAGAGTGTGTTTGGGTGCATAAATATTTAATATGGTTATATCTTCTTGGTGTATTGTCCCTTTAATCATTATATAGTGTCCTTCCTTATCCTTTTTGATGGATTTAACTTTAAAGTCTATTTTGTCAGAAATTAATATTGCCACTCCTGCTCTTTTTTGGTTATTGTTTGCTTGATTATTTTTTTCCATCCTTTGAGTTTTAGTTTGTTTGTGTCTCTAAGGCTAAAGTATGTCTCTTATAGGCAGCATATAGATGGATCTTGTTTTTCAATCCAGCCTGCCACTCTCTGTCTCTTTACTGGTGCATTTAGTCCATTTACATTCAGGGTAATTATGGATAGGTATGAATTTAGTGCTATCATTTTGATGTCTTTTTTTGTGTGTTGACAGTTTCTTTTTCCCACTTGATTTTATGTGCTGAGTAGATTTTCTTTATATATTGTCCTTTCCTCATATTTGCTGTTGTTTTGTTTCTGCTGAGTCTGTATTTTTCCCTTGTATTTTATTTTGATGAGTAGGATAGTTTGTCTGCTTTGTGGATACCTTATTATTTACCACTATTTTTCTAAATTTAAAACTAAGTTTTATTTCTTTGTATCGCCATATCTTCCTCTCTATATGGAAGGTGTACGATTACATTTCTTAGTTCCTCTTTATTCTTTTAATGTTGTCTTCTTTCATATAATAACATCGCCGTTACCTTGTGTTGGGCTTTTTTTTTTTAATCTTCCTTTGTTTTTTTTTTTTGGATTTCCCTGTCTGGGTTGACTTCTGGTTGCTCTGCCCAGTGTTCTAGTCTTGGGTTGATATCTGATATTATTGATTTTCTAACCAAAGAACTCCCTTTAGTATTTCTTGTAGTTTTGGTTTGATTTTTACGAATTCCCTCAACTTCTGTTTATCTGGAAATGTCTTAATTTCACCTTCATATTTAAGAGACAGTTTTGATGGATATATGATTCTTGGCAGGCAATTTTTTTCCTTCAGTTTTTTAAATATGTCATCCCATTGCCTTCTTGCCTGCACGGTTTCTGCCGAGTAGTCCAAGCTTATTGTTATTGGCTCTCCGTTGCAGGTGACTTTTCGTTTATCCCTTGCTCCTCTTATAATTCCCTCTTTATCTTTGGTTTTGGCAAGCTTGATTATAATATGTCTTGGTGACTTTCTTTTAAGATCTACCTTATGTGGAGTTCGATGACCATCTTAGATGGATATCTTCTCATCTTTCACAATATCAGGGAAGTTTCTGCCAACAAATCTTCAACAATTTTCTATGTATTTTCTGTTATCCCTCCCTGTTTTGGTACTCCAATCACTCGTAGGTTATTTCTCTTGATACTGTCCCACATGTTTTTAAGGTTTCTTCATTTTTTAATTCTTTTCTCTGAATTTTCTTCAAATATATTAGTGCCAAGTGATTTATCTTCGAGTTCAGAAATTCTAGCTTCTACTTGCTTAATTCTGCTCCTCCGACTTTCTATTGAGTTATCTAATTCTGTAATTTTATTGTTAATCTTCTGAATTTCTGTTTGCTGTCTATTGATTTTCCCAGCTTATTAAACTTTTCATTACATTTCTGAATAATCTTTCTAATTTCAGTTGCTTTATCTGTGTGTTCCTTGGCTTGTTCTGCATATTGCCTCATTTCCTTCCTCATGTCTTGAACAGTTCTGTATATTAAACTTTTGTATTCTACGTCTGGTAATTCCAGGAATGCACTTTCGTCTAGAAGATCCCTGGATTCTTTGTTTTGAGAGCCTGTTGAGGTGATCATGGTCTGTTTCTTTATGTGACTCCTTACTGACTTTTCTCCAAGCCATCTATAAGTTATTGTATTAGTTTATGCTTGCTCACTACGTCATACCTGCATGCTTTGTTTTGTTTTGGTATACCTCTATGGGCTGCTTGAGTGAGCTAGCTTGATTATTTTCACTTTTGGAGCTCTGGTGTCCTGTCCCCAGCTGTCTAGAGCTGTTATCAGGTATATCAGTCTAGGAGTCCATTTAGTTTTCTTGTATGAATTCAGCTCAGGTTTCCAGGTAGCTGATATCACATATGTGTTACAGGCTCTGTCCTACAGTCTTAGAGGGGTGGGGTGATTGGCGTATATACCAGTACCTGATTGCAGCAGGGGGTCATGCTCTGATCAAGGCAGGGGTCTGAGAACTGACCCCCAAGTGTCTCTGAGGAGAACACGTCTCTGTTCCCTAGAGCATGCTGGTGAGTGGGTTCTGTAGAGGGACCATGGGCACCCAGTGTTTTTGGTTGTAAGGACTGGGAGGTATCAGTTATCTTTGGACACCTGTTGCGGGTGACCTGAGTGGAGCTACCAGACCTTAGGTCCCTGATGTGGGTAGGTGAGGACCTTGTTTAATAGGCAATGTTAAATGTCAAACACCCACCTCTCCACTACACAGTTGAACTGTTTGGAGTCTGCCAACTAGGGCCTATTTTCCCAAAATAGGCCCACACAGGTCCATACACAAGGGAAAGGTGCTCGAGGTCCATGGACAGTTTATGCCTGGACAGGAGCCACTTCTGTCCTGAGCTCCTCCAGTCAATGGAGCTAGCAAATTATCTTTTCCCCCCAGTTGCAAAGTTTTTCCTTCCCCAAGGCTGGGAGGATGGCTCTAGGTGCTCACCAGGGTCTATCTCAGGCCCAGGAATTCAGCCGCTGAAGCCGGCTTGGGTGTGTGGGGGGGTATGGTAAAATATACACAAGCACTTAGCTTTTGCCGGGAGCGCCATTCTCCTCAGGCTCCGGAGGTGTGAGTAGGCTGTGTGGCTGGCTGCCTCTCCCTGAGGAAACTGTGGCCGAATGCTAGTACCAGTCCACTGCCACCGCCACTGCTGCCACTCCAGGAATGGTTCCTAAGGGCTCCCCACAATTCAGGTCCGGTAACTCCTCTCCACTTCTGAACGGTCTCTTTGTCCCCCTGCCCCTCAGTTCGTTGTCTAAGCCTGCCTTTGATGCTCAGGGCTCCCAGCTTGTCACAAATATACTCGTTTCACTTGTTTTTTTCAAGTCTTTGTTGTAAAGAGGGCTCGATGGAATTGTCTGTCTATTCCCCCATTTTGGCTCCGCCTCCAAGTGTTTGATTTTAAGGAGCTCCCAGTTACCTAGTTTCTCTTCTGGTGTTTGTGCATTGTTAGTAATGTTTTGTATACTGTTTATGCCATGTATTAGGGCTCCTAGCATTGTGCTACTTTTTTTTTCATGATCTTTATTGTTTTAGATTTTATATTTAGGTCTTTGATCCATTTTGAGTTAGTTTTTGTGCATGGTGTGAGGTATGGATCTTGCTTCATTTTTTGCAGATGGATATCCAGTAATGCCAGCACCATTTGTTAAAGAGACTGTCTTTTCCACCATTTAACATCAGCTGCTCATTTTTTTAGCTCATACATGGATGGATTTATGTCTGGATTCTCAATTCTGTTCCATTGGTCTGTGTATCTGTTGTTGTACCAGTAGCTGTTTTGACTGCTGTGGCGGTGTAATAGGTTCTAAAATTGGGTAGTGTGAGGCCTCCCACTTTGTTCTTTTTTCAATAATGCTTTACTTATCTAAGGCATTTTCTCCTTCCATATGAAATTGGTGATTTGTTCCTCAATCTCATTAAAAAATATCATTGGAATTTGGATCGGGATTGCATTGTATCTATAGGTCACTTTGGGTAGAATAGACATTTTCACAATGTTGAGTCTCCCTATCTATGAGCAAGGTATATTTTTCCATTTACGTAGGTCTGCTTTTGTTTCTTGCGGTAGTGTCTTGTAGTTTTCTTTGTATAGGTGTTTTATGTCTCTGGTTAGATTTATTCCTGAGTATTTTATCTTCTTGGGGGCTATTGTAAATGGTGTTGATTTGGTGATATCCTCTTTGACGTTCTCTTTGTTAGTGTAGAGAAATCCAACTTTTTTTTTTTTTTTTATCTTGTATGATGATAGTCTGCTGAACTATTAGGTTCAGTAGTTTTCTTGTGGATTCTTTAGGATTTTCTGTGTGTAAAATCATGTCATCTGCAAATAGAGATAATTTGACTTCTTCCTTACCAATTTGGATGCCCTTATTTCTTTATCTAGCCTAATTGCTCTGGCGAGGACCTCCAGCACAATGTTGAATAAGAGTGGTGATTAAGGGCATCCTTGTCTGGTTCCCGTTCTCAAGGGGAATGCTTTCAGACTCTCTCCATTTAGGATGGTGTTGGCTATTGACTTTGTATAAACGCCCTTAATTTTGTTGAGGAATTTCCCTTCTATTCCCACTTTGCTGAAAGTTTTTATCATGAATGGGTGTTGGACTTTGTCAAATGCCTTTTCTGCAACAATTGATAAGTCCCTGTGGTTCTTGTCTTTTGTTCTTGTCTAAAGTATATGATGGATTACATTGATTGTTTTTCTAATTTTAAACCATCTCTGTGTACCTGGTATGAATCCCCCTTGGTCACAGTGAATTATTGTTTTGATATGTTGTTGAATTCTATTGGCTAGAATTTAGTTGAGGATTTTTGCATGTAAGTTCATGGGGGATACATGTCTGTAATTTTCTTTTTTTGTGGTGTCTTTACCTGGCTTTGTATCAGGGATGTGCTGGCTTCATAGAATGAGTTTGGGAGGGTTCCATCCTTTCGTATGCTCTGAAATACCTTTAGTAGTAGTGGTGTTAACCCTTCTCTAAAAGTTTGGTAGAATTCTACAGTGAATCCATCAGGGCCAGGGCTTTTTTTGTTGCTGGGAGTTTTTTAAATTACCTTTTCAATCTCTGCTTTTGTTATGGGTTTATTTAGTTATTCTACCTCTGTTTATGTTAGTTAATATAGGTAGTGTGTTTCTAGAAATTTGTCCATTTCCTCTAGGTTTTCAAATTTGTTACAGTACAGTTTTTCATAGTAATCTGATATGATTCTTTTAATTTCAATTTGTTCTGTTGTGATATCGCCCACCTCATTTCTTATTTGGGTTATTTGCTTCCTCTCCCATTTTTCTTTCGTTGGTTTGGCCAGTGGTTTATAGATTTTGTTGATCTTCTCAAAGAACCAGCTTTTGGACTTGGTAGCTCTTTCAATTGTTTATCTGTTCTCTATTTCATTTATTTCTGCTCTAATTTTTATTATTTGCTTTCTTCTGATACCCGAGGGTTTCTTTTGTTGTCCTCTTTTCTATTTGTCAAAGTTGTAGGGATAATTCTTTGATTTTGGCCCTTTCTACTTTTTGGATGTATTTATGGCTATAAATTGACCTTGACGACTGCTTTAGCTGTGTCCCAAAAGTTGTGATAGGAAGTGTTTTCATTCTCATTGGATTCCATGAATTTATTTTGTCCTTAATTTCTCCTGTTACTCAGTAGTTTTTGAGCAAGGTATTGTTCAGTTTCCATGTGTTTCTTTTCCCTGCTTTTTCTGTCATTGATTTCTACTTTTGTGGCTTTATGATCAGAGAAGATGCTTTTAATATTTCAATGCTTTGGATTCTGTTAAGGCTTGCTTTATGGTGTAATGTGTGGTCTATACAGGAGAATGTTCCATGTGCATTGGAAAAGAATGTATACTTAGCTGCTGTGGGGTGGATTGGTCCGTATATGAGAACTAGTTGGTTGACTGTGGCATTTAGATCTTCCGTGTCTTTACTGAACTTCTTTCTGGATGCTCTTTCACGAAAAGTGTTGTGTTGAAGTCTCTTACTATTATTGTGGAGCTGTCTATGTCGCTTTTCAATGCTGTTAGAGTTTTTTTTTTAACGTATCTTGAAGCCAGTCATTGGGTGAGTAAATATTTATGTTTATATTGTCCTGGTATACTGAAGTTTTAATATGTATATAGGGTCCTTCATTATCCTTTATGGTGGATTTAACTTTAAAGTCTATTTTGTCAGAAATTAATATTGCCACTCCTGTGCTTTTTTGATTGTTGTTTGCTTGATATACTTTTTTTCCATTATTTGAGTTTCAGTTTGTTTCTTTAAGTCTAAGGTGTGTCTCTTGTAGGCAGTGTATAGACGGATTTTTTTTTTTAATCCATTCTGCCACTCTCTGTCTCTTTTTTGGTGTATTTAGTCCATTTGCATGCAGTGTAATTATGGATAGGTATGAGTGTAGTGCTGTCATTTTGATCTTTTTTTGTGTGTGTGTTGTTTTTTTTTCCACTAAATTTTTTGTGTTGAGCAGTTTTTCTTTATATATTGTCTTTTCCTCTTTTTCATTGTTGTTGATTTCGTTTTTGCGAGTCTTTATGTTTTTCTTGTATTATATTTTGATGTGTAGGACTGTTAGTCTCCATTGTGGTTGCCTTAACATGTACTCTGATTTTTCTAAGTTTAAACCAAACTTTTATCTCTTTTTATTGCTTTAACTTCCTCTCCATAGGAAGATGTATGACTACCTTTTTCATTCCCTTTTTACTGATTTAATGTTTTCATCTTATACATAGTGACATCACTGTTTTCCTGTTTTGTGTGTTTTTTATCTTGATTTATTTTTGTGATTTCTGTATCTGGGTTGATATCTGGTTGCTCTGTCCAGTGTTCTAGCCTTGCGTTGTTATCTCATGTTATTGATTTTCTAGCCAAAGGACACCCTTTAGTATTTCTTATAGTTTTGGGTTTTTTTTTTTTTTTTTTTTTGCAAATTCCCTAAACTTCTGTGTATCTGGAAATCTCCTAATTTCACCTTCATATTTGAGAGAAAGTTTTGCTGGATATATGATTCTTGGTTGGCAATTTTTTTCCTTCAAGGCTTTATTGACTGCATGGTTTCTGCTGAGTAGTCCATGCTTATTCTTATTGACTCTCCTTTGTGTGTGACTTTTCATTTATTCCTAGCAACTCTTAAAATTCTCTTTATCTTTGGTTTTGGTAAGTTTGATTATAATATGTCTTGGTGATTCTATTTTGGGATCTACCTTATGTGGGGATCGATGAGCATCTTGGGCAGAAATTTTCTCATCTTTCACGATGTAAGGGAAGTTTTCTGCCAACAAATCTTCAACAATTTTCTCTGTATTTTCTGTTCTCCCTCCCTGTTCTGGTACTCCAATCACTCCTAGGTTATTTCTTTTAACAGAATCCGACGTGATTCTTAGGGTTTTGTCAGTTTTTAAAATTCTTTTATCTGATTTTTCTTAGAATATATTGGTGCCAAGTGTTTTATCTCCAATCCTACTAACTCTTTCATTTTCTCAATGCTGCTCCTGACTTTCTATTGAGTTGTCTAATTCTGAAATTTTATTATTAATCTTCTGAATTTCTGAATGCTATCTCTCTATGGATTCTTGCAGCCTATTAAATTTGTCATTATGCTCTTGGAAAACCTTCTTCATTTCCTCCACTGCTTTATCTGTGTGTTCCTTGGCCTTTTCTGTGTCTTGCCTGATCTCTTTCCTGATCTCTTGAAGAGTTCTGTATATTAATCTTTTGTATTCTACCTCTGGTAATTCCAGGAATAGCTCTTTGTCCAGAAAATTCCTTGATTGTTTTGGGAGCTTTTGAGGTGTACATGGTCTGCTTCTTTATGTAATTTGACATTGACTGTTGTCTCCGAGCCATCTGTAAGTTATTGTATTGTTTTATGTCTGCTTACTGTGTCCTAGCTTCTTGCTTTGTTTTCACATGCCTAAATAGCCTGCTCAAGTGAGCTAGTTTGATTATTGGTGCCTTTGAAGCTCTAACATCCTGTCACCAGATGGCTAGAGCTGTTATCAGGTATATGACCTAAGAAGTCCATTCACTTTTCTTGTATGGAATCAGCTCAGGTGTCCAGGTAGTCGGTCACCAAGTATGTGGTGCAGGTTCTCACCTACAGTCTTAGAGGAGCAGGAGTGATTGGTGTAGGCACAGGTTTTGGCTGCAGTAGGGGGTCACACTCTGAGCAAGGGAAAGGGCTGAAAGCTATCCTCCGAGTGCCTGTGAGGAAAGTGCATTCCTGTTCCCTACAGCACACAGGTAGATGGGCTCTGCAGCTGGACCATGGGCACCCAATGCTTTTGGCTGTAAGGACTGGGAGGCATCACTTATCCTTGGACCCCTGTTGTGGGTGGCTAGGTGGCATGGGTGCAGCCACCAGTCCTTAGGCCCCTGATATGGGTAGTGAGGACCCTGCTTAATAGGCAGAGCGATGTCAAACATCAAAACTCTGCTTCTCCACCATACAGCTGAAGTAGTTGAAGTCAGACCTCAGGCACATACACTGTTGCACTATGCCAACGGGAGTCTGAACTGCTGAAATGGGCCCACACAGGTCCATGCAGGGGTGAAAGGCATTCAAAGTTGGTGGACCGCTTGTACCTGGGCCCAGGCAAAGGAGCCACTTCTGCTCTGAGTTCCCAGTTTAGGGGAGCTGGCGGATTATTTTTTCCCCATTTGTTAATTTCCTTTTCCAAGACCAGAAAGGCTCAGGGCATGCAGCAGGACCTATCTCAGGCCCAGGAAAAGCAACCTCCACTGAAGCCTACTTGGGCTGGAGCACAGGGAGGAGGGATCAGATAAACAGAAAAGAGTTCTTTCGAAAGGGGTGCTTTTTGTTTCAACTGGTAAATTAGACACAAGTATTTAACTTTTGCCGAGAGCGCTCTTTGCTGATTCTGGAGGCGTGAGTAGACTCTGTGCCGCTTGCTCTTTCCCACTGAGGAAACCACATCCCGAATGCTACTGCCAGCCCTACTGTGGTGGCACTAGGGAATTGAGCCTCCAGGGCACCGGTTTCCACCGAGTCAGGTCTGGCAACTCCTCGCTGCTTCTGAACTGTCTCTCCCTCCCCCTGCCACTCAGTCCTATTTCTTCATCTTTGCCTTTGATATTCAGGGCTCCTAGCTTGTCGTATATAATTGATTCACTTGTTTTGGGGGGTCTTTGTTTTAAGAGGGACCACCAGAAGTGTCTATTCTGCCATCTTGGCCCCACCTCTCCATATACTCTTGTCAGCTGATCATTGACAAAGGACAAAAGTCCATTAAACGGGGAAAACACAGTCTTTTTAACAAATGGTGCTGGCAAGATGGGATGTCAATCTGTAGAAACATGAAACAGGACCCATACCTCATACCATACACAAAAACTAACTCAAAATGGATCAAAAACCTAAATAGAAAACCTAAAAAAATAAAGATCATGGCAGAAAAAAATAGGGACTAGGGGGCAGGGCCAATATGGCTGACTAGGTAGAAGCTACCTCGGATCCCTCTTGCAACAAAGACTCGAAAAACAAGTGAATCAATCACATACATGACAATCTATGAACCTTGACCATCAAACACAGATATAAAGAGTTGACCTGAGTGACGGGAGTGAAAAGCTGCACCCTGAAGCAGCGACCGCCTCTGGAACCGGCATCCCACTCCACAGTCTTGAGCCCTCGAGGTTCCCTGGTGCCGAGTGGTGGGGCTGACTGCGGCTTGTTGAGGTGGAGCAGGCATGGGACAAAGCCCTAACACCTAGCCCACTGGGGTACCATCGGTAGACAGCCAGTGCAAGAAGCCTACACACTGACACGGCTAACGAAAGAATGAGCAACCACGGGGAAGGAGCGACTGTTTTTAGAGCCTGAAGCCAGCGTCCCAGAGAGAAAACCTTGGTGCTGGGCTTTGGACTGGGCGCAGGGGAGCTGAGCACAGCTTTCTGGAATGGCACAAACACGGGACGCAGCCCTAGCCCCCTGAAGTGACCTCGGGGGAAGCCCAGCCAGCACAGGCAGGCACTGCAATGATGCAGCTGACAGGAGAAGTCACCAGGAGGCAGGGACTGGTTTTGGAGCCTGGAGTGCAGCGTCCCAGCCAGGGAACCTTGGCGCTGGGCTTTGGACTGGGAGTGGAGGAGCTGACCACGGCTTCTGAGGCAGCACAAGCACGGGACGCGGGCCTGACCCTCGGGGGCAATCTCAACCCAGCCAGCACACACAGGCTACACGCCCATTGGGAATCTCAGATAAAACAGTCATCACCAAGCAAGATGGCTTGGAGACAACAGTCGATATAAACCACATAAAGAAGCAGACCATGATTGCTTCTACAACTCCACAAATTAAAGAATCAAAATCTTTCCCAAATGAAGATACAATCCTGGAATTGCCAGAGGCAGAATATAAAAAACTAATATACAGAATGCTTCAAGACATCAGGGATGACCTCCGAAATGAAATAAGGCAATCTATAGAAAAAAGCCAAGGAACACATGGATAAAGCAGTTGAAGAAATCAAAAGGATTATTCAAGAACATAGTGGAAAAATTAATAAGCTGCAAGAATCCATAGAGAGACAGCATTCAGAAATCCAAAAGATTAACAGTAAAATTTCAGAATTAGACAACTCAATAGGAAGTCAGAGGAGCAAAATCGAACAATTGGAATGCAGAGTGGGGGAGCTGGACGATCAGGCAATTGACACCAATATAGTTGAAAAAAAATCAGATAAAAGAATTTTAAAAACTGAAGAAACCCTAAGAATCATGTGGGACTCTATCAAGAAGGATAACATGCGTGTGACTGGAGTTCCAGAACAGGGAGCGATAACAGAAAATACAGAGAGAATAGTTGAAGATCTGTTGGCAGAAAACTTCCCTGGCATCATGAAAGATGAAAGGATAACTATCGAAGATGCTCATCGAACCCCATTTAAGATTGACCCAAAAGGAAAATCACCAAGGCATATTATCATCAAACTTGCCAAAACCAAAGATAAAGAGAAAA
Source organism: Loxodonta africana (assembly GCF_030014295.1). NCBI lineage: Eukaryota > Metazoa > Chordata > Mammalia > Proboscidea > Elephantidae > Loxodonta > Loxodonta africana. Next base: position 68,725,372 of record NC_087358.1, read on the forward strand.
TTTTAAAAGCAGCTAGGGATAAAAGAAAAGTCTCCTACAAAGGAGAATCGATAAGAATAAGTTCAGACTACTCAGCAGAAACCATGCAGTCAAGAAGGCAATGGGATGACATATACAGAGCACTGAAGGAGAAAAACTGCCAGCCAAGGATCATATATCCAGCAAGCCTCCCTCTCAAATATGAAGGTGAAATCAAAACGTTTGCAGATAAACGGAAGCTTAGAGAATTTGCAAAAACCAAACCAGAGCTACAAGAATTACTAAAGGAAATTGTTTGGTCAGAAAATCAATAATATCAGATACCAACACAACACAAGGTCACAGAACAGAACATTCTGATATCAACTCAAATAGGGAAATCACAAAAACAAATTAGGATTGATTTTAAAAAGAAAAAAAAATGCTCAAAACAGGGAATCATTGAAGTCATTATGTAAAAGATCACAGTAATCAAAAAGAGCGACTAAATACAGGAGGCATAGATCTTCCATATGGAGAGGAAAACAAGGCGATATAGGATGATACAAGTTAGGTTTTTACTTAGAAAAATAGGGGTAAATATTAAGGTAACCACAAAGAGGTCTAACAATTCCATGATTCAAAATAAAAACCAAGAAAAACATAATGACTCAGCAAACATAAAGTCAACTACTATGAAAAAGAGGAACACACAATTTACAAAGAAAAACATCTCAGCACAAAAAAATAAGTGGAAAAATGAAATTCTCAACAACACACACAAAAAGGCATCAAAATGACAGTACTAAACTCATACTTATCTATAATTACGCTGAATGTAAATGGACTAAATGCACCAATAAAGAGACAGAGAGTCCCACACTGGATAAAGAAACACAATCCGTCTATATGCTGCCTACAAGAGACACACCTTAGACTTAGAGACACAAACAAACTAAAACTCAAAGGATGGGAAAAAATATACCAAGCAAACAACAATCAAAAAAAGAGCAGGAGTGGCAATATTAATTTCTGACAAAATAGACGTTAAAGTTAAATCTACCACAAAGGATAAAGAAGGACACTACATAATGATTAAAGGGACAATTGACCAGGAAGATATAACCATATTAAATATTTATGCACCCAATGACAGGGCTGCAAGATACATAAAACAAACTTTACGAGAACTGAAAGTGAGGTAGACACTTCCACAATTATAGTAGGAGACTTCAACACACCACTTTCGGAGAAGGATAGGACTTCGAGTAACAAGCTCAGTAGAGACACGGAAGGCCTAATTGCTACAATGAACCAACTTGACCTCATAGACTTATACAGAACACTCCACCCAACAGCTGCAAAGTATAGTTTTTTTTCTAGTGCACATGGAACATTCTCTAGAATAGATCACATATTAGGTCATAAACCAAACGTTTACAGAATCCAAAACATCGAAATATTACAAAGCATCTTCTCAGACCACAAGGCCATAAAAGTAGAAATCAATAACAGAAAAATCAGGGAAAAGAAATCAAATACTTGGAAACTGAACAATACCCTGCTCAAAAATGACTGGGTTATAGAAGACATTAAGGAGAGAATAAAGAAATTCATAGAATGCAACGAGAATGAAACACTTCCTATGAAAACCTCTGGAACACAGAGAAAGCAGTACTCAGAGGTCAATTTATATCAATGAATGCACACACACATAAAGAAGAGCGAGCCAAAATCAGAGAACTGTCCCTACAACTTGAACTAATAGAAAGCGAGCAACAAAAGAATCCATCAGGCACCAAAAGAAAACAAATAATAAAAATTACAGCTGAACTAAATGAATTAGAGAACAGAAAAACAACTGAAAGAATTAACACAGCCAAAAGCTGGTTCATTGAAAAAATTAACAAAATTGATAAACCATTGGCCAGACTGACTAAAGAAATACAGGAAACAAATAACCCGAATAAGAAACAAGATGGGCCACATCACAACAGACCCAACTGAAATTAAAAGAGTCATATCAGATTATTACGAAAAATTGTACTCTAACAAATTTGCAAACCTAGAAGAAATGGATGAATTCCTGGGAAAACACTACCTACCTAAACTAACACAATCAGAAGAACAACTAAATAGACCCATAACAAAAAAAGAGATTGAAACGGTAATCAAAAACTCCCAACAAAAAAAAGCCCTGGCCTGGATGGCTATACTGCAGAGTTCTACCAAACTTTCAGAGAAGAGTTAACACCACTACTACTAAAGGTATTTCAAAGCATAGAAAATGACCAAATACTACCTAACTCATTCTATGAAGCCACCATTTCCCTGATACCAAAACCAGGTAAAGACATCACAAAAAAAGAAAATTACAGACCTATATCCCTCATGAACATAGATGCAAAAATCCTCAACAAAATTCTAGCCAATAGAATTCAACAACATATCAAAAAAATAATCCACCATGACCAAGTGGGATTTATACCAGGTATGCAAGGCTGGTTTAATATTAGAAAAACCATTAATGTAATCCACCATATAAATAAAACAAAAGACAAAAACCACATGATCTTATCAATTGATGCAGAAAAGGCATTTGACAAAGTCCAACACCCATTTATGATAAAAACTCTCACCAAAATAGGAATTGAAGGAAAATTCCTCAACATAATAAAGGGCATCTATACAAAGCCAACAGCCAACATCACTCTAAATGGAGAGAGCCTGAAAGCATTTCCCTTAAGAACGGGAACCAGACAAGGATGCCCTTTATCACCACTCTTATTCAACACTGTGCTAGAGGTCCTAGCCAGAGCAATTAGGCTAGACGAAGAAATAAAGGGCATCCGGATTGGCAAGGAGGAAGTAAAATTATCTCTATTTGCAGATGACATAATCTTATACACAGAAAACCCTAAGGAATCCTCCAGAAAACTACTGAAACTGATAGAAGAGTTTGGCAGAGTCTCAGGTTATAAGATAAACATACAAAAATCACTTGGATTCCTCTACATCAACAAAAAGAACATCAAAGAGGAAATCACCAAATCAATACCATTCACAGTAGCCCCCCAAAAGATAAAATACTTAGGAATAAATCTTACCAAAGATGTAAAAGACCTATGCAAAGAAAACTACAAAGTACTACTACAAGAAACTAAAAAGGACCTACTTAAGTGGAAAAACATACCTTGCTCATGGATAGGAAGACTTAACATAGTAAAAATGTCTATTCTACCAAAAGCCATCTATACATACAATGCCCTTCCGATCCAAATTCCAATGTCATTTTTTAAGGTGATGGAGAAACAAATCACCAACTTCACATGGAAGGGAAAGAAGCCTCAGATAAGTAAAGCATTACTGAAAAAGAAGAAGAAAGTGGGAGGCCTCACTCTACCTGATTTCAGAACATATTATACAGCCACAGTAGTCAAAACAGCCTGGTACTGGTACAACAGGCACATAGACGAATGGAACAGAATTGAGAACCCAGATATAAATCCATCCACATAAGAGCAGCTGATATTTGACAAAGGCCCAGTGTCAGTTAATTGGGGAAAAGACAGTCTTTTTAACAAATGGTGCTGGCATAACTGGATATCCGTTTGCAAAAAAATGAAACAGGACCCATACCTCACACCATGCACAAAAACTAACTCCAAGTGGATCAAAGACCTAAATATAAAGAGTAAAACAATAAAGATCATGGAAGAAAAAATAGGGACAACGTTAGGAGCCCTAATACAAGGCATAAACAAAATACAAAACATTACCAAAAATGACGAAGAGAAACCAGATAACTGGGAGCTCCTAAAAATCAAACACCTATGCTCATCTAAAGACTTCACCAAAAGAGTAAAAAGACCACCTACAGACTGGGAAAGAATTTTCAGCTATGACATCTCCGACCAGCGCCTGATCTCTAAAATCTATATGATTCTCTCAAAACACAACCACAAAAAGACAAACAACCCAAACAAGAAGTGGGCAAATGATATGAACACGCACTTCACTGAAGATATTCAGGCAGCTAACAGATACATGAGAAAATGCTCTCGATCATTAGCCATTAGAGAAATGCAAATTAAAACTACGATGAGATTCCATCTCACTCTAACAAGGCTGGCATTAATCCAAAAAACACAAAATAATAAATATTGGAGAGGCTGCGGAGAGATTGGAACTCTTATACACTGCTGGTGGGAACGTAAAATGATACAACCACTTTGGAAATCTATCTGGCGTTATCTTAAACATTTAGAAATAGAACTACCATACAACCCAGAAATCCCACTCCTTGGAATATACCCTAGAGAAATAAGAGCCTTCACACATACAGATATATGCACACCCATGTTTATTGCAGCTCTGTTTACAATAGCAAAAAGCTGGAAGCAACCAAGGTGTCCATCAACAGATGAATGGTTAAATAAATTGTGGTATATTCACACAATGGAATACTACGCATTGATAAAGAACAGTGAGGAATCTGTGAAACATTTCATAACATGGAGGAACCTGGAAGGCATTATGCTGAGTGAAATTAGAGGCAAAAGGACAAATATTGTATAAGACCACTATTATAAGATCTTGAGAAATAGTAAAAACTGAGAAGAACACATACTTTTGTGGTTACGAGGGAGGGAGGGAGAGAGGGTGGGAGAGGGTTTTTTACGGATTAGTTAGTAGATAAGAACTGCTTTAGGTGAAAGGAAGGACAATACTCAATACATGGAATGTCAGCGCAACTGGACTGGACCAAAAGCAAAGAAGTTTCCGGAATAAACTGAATGCTTCAAAGGTCGGCGGAGCAAGGGCGGGGGTTTGGGGACCATGGTTTAAGGGGACTTCTAAGTCAATTGGCAAAATAATTCTATTATGAAAACATTCTGCATCCCACTTTGAAATGTGGCGTCTGGGGTCTTAAATGCTAACAAGCGGCCATCTAAGATGCATCAATTGGTCTCAACCCACCTGGATCAAAGGAGAATGAACACCAAGGTCACACGATAACTATAAGCCCAAGAGACAGAAAGGGCCACATGAACCAGAGACTTACATCATCCTGAGACCAGAAGAACTAGTTGGTGCCCCACCAGAACCGATGACTGCCCTGACAGGGAGCACAACAGAGAACCCCTGAGGGAGCAGGAGATCAGTGGGATACAGACCCCAAATTCTCACAAAAAGACCAGACTTAATGATCTGACTGAGACTAGAAGAATCCCGGCGGTCATGGTTCCCAAACCTTCTGTGGGCCCAGGATAGGAACCATTCCTGAAGACAACTCATCAGACATGGAATGGACTGGACAATGGGTTGGAGAGATGCTGATGAAGAGTGAGCTACTTGTATCAGGTGGACACTTGAGACTGTGTTGGCATCTCCTGTCTGGAGGGGAGATGGGAGGGTAGAGAGGGTTAGAAACTGGCAAAACTGTCATGAAAGGAGAGATTGGAAGTAGGGAGTGGGCTGACTCATTAGGGGGAGAGTAAATGGGAGTTCTTAGTAAGGTGTATATAAGTTTATATGTGAGAGACTGACTTGATTTGTAAGCTATCACTTAAAGTACAATAAAAATTATTAAAAAAAAAACCTGGGACAGGCATGAGAGAACAGAGAGGAGGGAAAGGCAGAGAAATTGAGAAGGTTTCATGCAAGAAGAGAAAGGCAGGAGTGTGGAGGTCAAGGAAAGGAAGAATGCCCCCAGTCAGTCTCTACAGTGCTTGCTTTAGAAACCACAACTATTCTGCTCTTCATAGGAAGCAAATCCAATGCTTACACCTAATACCAAAGGTCCCTCCCATTTCTTCTCTCTTCTCCCAGCGTCCTTTTAGCATATTCCGGAGTTCAGCACAACTAGTCTAAACCAAAAGCAGTTTCCTGAATACAACCGAACACTTCTAAGGCAGAGAACCAGGGATGGGGGTTTGGGGACCATGGTTTCAGGAGACATCTAGGTCAATTGGCATAACAAAATGTATTATGAAAATGTTCTGCATCCCACTTTGGCAAGAGGTGTCTGGGGTCTTAAAAGCTAGCAAGTGGCCATCTAAGATAGATCAATTGGTCTCAACCCACCTGGAGCAAAGGAGAATGAAGAACACCAAAGACATATGGTAAAGATGAGCCCAAGAGACAGAAAGGACTACATAAACCAGACACTTCATCATCGTGAGACCAGAATAACAAGATGGTGCCCAGCTAGCACGGATCACTGTCCTGACAGAGAACACAACAGAGAATCCCTGATGGGGCAGGAGAACAGTGGGATGCAGATCTTAAATTCTCATAAAAAGACCAGGCTTAATGGTCTGATTGAGAATGGAGGGACCCTGGAGGTCATGATCAACATGGTCAACATGTGGGCAACTCCCGTCTGAAGGCAAGATGAGAAGGAAAAGGAGGACAGGAGCTGGTTGAATGGACACAGGGAATACAAGGTGGAGAGGTGGAATGTGCTGTCTCATTAGGGGGAGAGCAGCTAGGAGTACACAGCAGGGTGTGTATAACTTTTTGTATGAAAGACTGACTTGATTTGTAAACTTTCACTTAAAGCACAATAAATAAATAATAAAAAAAAGGGACAACTCTACAGGCCCTAGTATATGGCACAAATTCAATACCAACCAGAACTAACGATGCACAAACACCAGAAATAGATTCCCCCCGAAATGTGTGTCAACTTGGCTAGGCTAGATTCCCAGTGCTGTGTGGTTGACTACCATTTTGTGATGTGATATGATTATCCTATGTGTTGTAAATGCTAACCTCTATGTTAATGAGGTAGGATTAGAGGCAGTTATGTTAATGAGGCAGGACTCAATCTACAGGATTAGGTTATCTCTTGTGAAAGAGAGAAGAAGAGAGGAGAGTGACCTCACATCACCAAGAAAGAGCCTTTGGGACCCAGGGTCCCTACGCTGAGAAACTCCTAGACCCAAGGGAAGATTGATGACAAGGACCTTCCACCTGAGCTGAGAGAGGGAAAGCCTTCCCATGGAGCTGATGCCCTGAATTTGGACTTCTAGCCTCCTAGACTCTGAGAGAATAAATTTGTTTGTAAAATCCATCCATTTGTGGTATTTCTGTTATAGCAGCACTGAATAACTAAGACAGAACTTGGCACCAGGGGAGTAGGGTGCTGCTCTAACAGATACCTACAATGTGGAAGTTGTTTTGGAGTTGAGTAATGGCTAGAGGCTGGAAAAACTTTAAAGTGCCTAATGGTAAAAGCTTAGAGTCCCTTGAAGAGACTGTTGGTGAAATTATGGATATCAAAGACAATTCTCTTGATGGCTCAGTAGGAAGGAGAGCCGTTAACACCAGAAACGGCACAGACGAGAAGCATCAGCAGATAAAGGGCAGCAGCAGAACCAGGACACCAGGTGTAATTCCCTCCAGTCTGTTTTAATGAATGAATGATACAATATCTAATCTTAAACCTTGCTTTGTTCATTATACTATGTGGATACAGTCTTTGACAGATTTAATGGCTAATATTCCATGATGTGGATGTGCCATAATTTGTTTTATTGGACATTTAGGATGTTTGCTTTTTTGCCAGTGAAAACCTTTCGAATAGCAGTGGAATATTGTCTGGTATAGTGCCAGAAGATGACCCCCTCAGGTTGGAAGGCACTCAAAAGATGACTGGGGAAGAGCTGCTTCCTCAAATAGAGGCAACCTTAATGATGTGGATGGAATAAGGCTTTCGGGACCCTCACTTGCTGATGTCACGTGACTCAAAATGAGAAGAAACAGCTACATCCACATTAATAATTAGAATGTGGAAGGTATGAAATATGAATCTAGGAAAACTGGAAGTCATTAAAAATGAAATGGAACAAGTGAAAATTGACATCCTAGGCATTAGTGAGCTGAAATGGACTGATACTGGCCATTTAGAATCAGATAATCACATGGTCTACTATGTTAAAAAAAACCAAACCAAACCCAGTGCCATCGAGTCAATTCTGACTCATAGCAACCCTATAGGACAGAGTAGAACTGCCCCATAGAGTTTCCAAGGCACGCCTGGCAAATTCGAACTGCCGACCCTTTGGTTAGCAGCTATAGCACTTAACCACTACGCCACCAGGGTTTTCATCTACTACATTAGGAATGACAAACTCAAGAGGAATAGGATCACAGGCATCATCAAAAAGAGCATTTCAAGATACATCCAGAAGTACAACGATGTCATTGATAGGATAATGTCCAAATGCCAACAAGGAAGACTACTTAATATGACTATTATTCAAATTTACGCACCAACCACTAATGCCAAAGATGAGGAAAATGAAGATTTTTACCAACTTCTGCAGACTGAAATTTGATCAAATGTGCATTGACAATTACCAGTGATTGGAATGCGAAAGTGGGAAACAAAAAAGGATCTGTAGTTGGAAACTATGGCCTTGATGGCAGAAACGACGCCAGAGATCGCATGACAGAATTTTGCAAGACCAACGACTTCTTCACTGCAATACATTTTTTCAACAATGTAAACAGTGACTATATATATGGAACTCACCAGATGGAAAACACGGGATTCAAATCAACTACATATGTGGAAAGAAAGGATGGAAAGCTCAAAATCTTTGGTCAGAACAAGGCCAAGGGCTGACTGTGGAACAGACCATCAATTGCTCATATGTAAGTTCAAGTTGAAGCTGAAAAAAATTAAAACAAGTCCACAAGAGCCAAAATACAACCTTGAATATATTCCACCTGAATGTGGAGGCCATCAATAGATTTAACACACTGAACACTAATGACTGAAGACCAGATGACTTGTGGGATGACATCAAGAACATCATACATGAAGAAAGCAAAAGGTCATTAAAAAGACAGGAAAGAAAGAAAAGATAGGTGTCAAAAGAGACTCTAAAACTTGCTCATGAGCATAGAGTAGCTAAAGTAAATGGAAGAAATAATGGAGTGAAAGAGCTAAACAGATATCAAAGGGCAGCTCAAGAAGACAAAGTAAAGTCTTATAATGAAATGTGCAAAGACCTGGAGTTAGAAAACCAAAAGGGATTTCTAAAGCTGCAACAACTGAAGAAAAAAACTCAAGCCTCAAGTTGCAATACTGAAGGACTTTACAGGTAAAATATTGAAAGACGCAGGAAGCATCAAAAGACGGAGGGAATACACAGTCGCTGTATCAAAAACAACTGGTTCATGTTCAACCAGTTCAGGGGGAGCATATGATCGAGAACTGATGGTACTGAAGGAAAAGGTCCAAGCACTGGCAAAAAACAAGGCTCCAGGAATTGATCGAATGCCAATTGAAGTGTTTCAACAAACAGATGCAACACTGGAAGTTCTCACTCATCTACACCAAGAAATTTCGAAGATGGCCATCTGGCCAAGCAACTGGAAGAGATCCATTTACGTGCCCATTCCAAAAAAAGGCTATCCAACAGAATGTGGAAATTATGGAACAATGTCATTAATATCACACACAAGTAAAATTTTGCTGAAAATAATTCAAAAGCAGTTGCAGCAGTACATTGACAGGAAAACTGCCAGAAATTCAAGCCGGATTCAGAAGACGATGTAGAACGAGGCACATAATTGCCGATGTCTGATGGATCTTGGCGGAAAACAGAATACCAGAAAGATTTCTACCTGTGTTTTATTGACTGTGCAAAGGCCTTTGACTATGCGGATCTTAATATGGATAGCATTGTGAAGAATGGCAATTCCAGAACACTGAATTGTAATCATGAGGACCAAGAGGCAGTTGTTCAACCAGAACAAGGGGATACTGTGTGGTTTAAAATCAGCAAAAGTGTGAGTCAGGGTTGTATCCTCTCACCATACTCATTCAATCTGTATGCTGAGCACATAATCCGAGAAGCTGGACTATATATGAAGGATGTTGCATCAGGACTGGAGGAAGACTCACTAATGACCTGCAATAGGCAGACAGACACAATCTTGCTTGCTTAAAGTGAAGAGGGCTTGAAACGCTTACTTACGAAGTTTGAGGGCGAGAGCCTTCAGTATGGATTACACCTCAATATTAAGACAAAAATTCTCACAAGTGGACCAACAAGCAACATTATGATAAATGGATAAAATACAGAAGTTGTCAAGGATTTCATTTTACTTGGATCCACAATCAATGCCTACAGAAGTAGCAGTCAAGAAATCAAATGAAATGCTGTGCTGGGCAAATCTGCTGCAAAAGACATCTTTAAAGTGTTAAAAAGCAAAGATATCACTTTGAGGACTAAGGTGTGCCTGACTGTGGTGTTTTCAATTGCCTCATATGCACGCTAAAGCTGGACAATGAATAAGGAAGACTGCCTCTGAATTATGGTGTTGGTGAAGAACACTGAATATACCATTGACTGCCAGAAGAAGGAACAGGACTCTTGTGGAGGAAGTAATGCAAGAGTGCTCCTGGGAAGTGAGGATGGTGAGACTGTCTCACACTTTGGACATGTTATCAGGAGGGAGCGGTCCCTGGAGAAGGACATCATGCTTGGTAAAGTAGAGGGTCAGTGAAAATGAGAAAAACCCTCAACGAGATGGATTGATACAGTGCCTTCAACAATGGGCTCAAACACAGCAACAACCGTGAAGATGGCACATGACCGGGCAGCGTTTTGTTGTTTTGTACATAAGGTCACTATGAGTCAGAACGACTCCACGTCACCTAACAACAACAAATGTATAAAGTGTAACTGGATTTTACAGAAATAATTCCCAACTTATACTTAAAGTGTACTTAAACAAAATAAAAGCACACAGTACAACAAAATGAGTTTATTTACAAAATTACAATAATTACAAACTGTGTAACAATCTCTCTGGTTCCTGAAACAAGGGCCAGTAGCCTTCATTTTCAAATGAGGATTTTTGTTATTTTTAAATATGATGCTTACTCAGTGATCCACTTTTTTTTATCCTTTCTAAGTAATTACAGGAGTTCTGTTATTGATATGTGCATGGATCATTTCCCTCAAATCTTATTTCCAGAGCTACTACGCTCAAGACTAACCCAACTGCAACAGAACAGGGTAAGAAAGCACTGAACAACTGAAGAAACCTTTTTTTCAACAGCAAATGTGGATTTTTCCCTAGATATTTGCCTAGTGGATTAGAACTGAAACCATGATTTTTGGCTCAAAAAAATAAAGTCCTCATAGTTTTTACCAGGTTGCACAATCCAACAATAGCCAACATTTATCTGGCTATTCTTACCTGTTTGCAGGTTACATTTCCCTGCTATTGTGTAAGGAACAGAGTTCTACAGTATTCACTTCTGTATGCTTTTTGTCTTCTATTTTTTTTTTTTAATCAGAGTCACTACTACTGCTTGAGGAGTCTGTTGACATAACCTCTACATCATCTTCATTCTCTTTATTATGCCCAGGAGGTTCCAACAGAAAGTCGTTACTGTGATTTGGTGGTAACATGTTCATTGACATGTCATTGGACTGCCACGGGTACTGTGGAGCAAGGACATCTGGAGAAAGAAAGATGCACATGTGAGAATATTTCTACTTGTAATTAATTTACTTCTTAATTACTCTTTATGCAAACAATTTGAAGGAAATATTTCTTTAAGGCTTGAAATCAAAATACACATTTGGTCAAATTAATAAAGAGCAAATTTATCAAGTGAAAGTATGATGCTTTAGCAACTAGGTAACTGTTGTTTTTTAAAAAATCATACTCTTCTATACGTAACTATACAATCAGCTGACATATTTTTCTCTTGCAAGATGTTCACAATTGCAAATCAAATGTGTCATGTATTTATGTATGTATTATCTGCACATACATGATAATATATATTAGGTTATATATATTATTCTATATTATCTTATAAATAGGTAATAATACAGTATTAGGTATTATCATCACCTGACTCCTATCTGTAGGGTCGCTAAGAGTTGGAATTGACTCAACGGCAACAGGTTATCATCATAGGTTTGAATAATTTCTTAGGAGACAGAGGAACTGCTAATGTAGATGATTTTGATCAAAAAGAAGTTGATTGGCAAGGCATCTGTGAAAGACAGCTTTGAAATAAGTACCCAAGACACATTAAGAACCTACATTTTCAAAGAAAGGCAAGATGGCACATTAACAGGTAAAGTTCAAGACTGAAAGAAAGAAGGTAGATTTCACAAAAAGGTAAGAGAAAGAGGTACGGCACTAACTAGACAGGCGTGCCAGTTACCAGTGTATTTGTCCCTTAGCTTCAAATTCACCCTTTCCCAGCTGTGTGACAGCAGAGCTGGACCACGAGAGCATTTCTCCTTTGCCAGCTGGCAGTGTTAGGCATTGTCAGTCAAGGAGGGACTCTGCAGGGGGAATAGGCTTCTCTTACGGGTTCCGGTGTGTTTTTTCCTTCTTTCTCCTGTGCTGTTTGGTGTGCAGGACATCAAGTGCCGCTCACCCCCTAGAAAGTTTCAATGGCATCTGAGCAAGTCTCCCCAGCACCCCAGTGGGTAATTTCCTGTTTGTCAGCTCTGGCTCTGGTAGCTTATCTAACTTCTCTGCCATCCAGTGGGTCACAGCCACACCATCTCATTGAAGTCTAAGTATCAGCTTTGGGATGGGGTGGGGAGAAGCCTCTTCTAAGTTTCTCCCTTCCTTGGGAACTCTGCCTTGTAGATGTAGTGGCTGCTCCCACAACAGCTGTTCTTGTTTTTTTTTAAAATACCTATCTTTACCCTTTAATAGTTAATACCTTATTACCAGTTAAGAATTCTTTAAAAGTCCCTTGCTCAGATTACCAGTGTGGCTTCTGTCTCCTGACTGGACTGTGACTGGCACATAATGCAGTATAATCACAATGAAAAAGATGAGATTAGCTTAACTAGTAAAGAATGTCTGCCTTGAGCATTATGCTCTTTTAAGAACTATTTATATGGGATCAAATTGACAACTGCCAACTTGAAAGATCAGATAGAAACCTTAGGGGGCAGCGAGTTTATGTTAATGGGGGAGGAACAACTCAGAGAAGGAGGGTGAGAATGGTTGTACATCTCGAAGAATGTAATCAAGGTCACTAAATGGTACATGCAGAAACTGTTGAATTGGTGTATGTTTTGCTGTGTATATTCTCAGCAACAACAACAAAATAAGTAAAATTAAAAACAAAAGATGAGATAGCAAACAGAAGTAATATATGCACAGTGAGTTCGTCAGAGTTTCTACTTTATGTAGCTAACAAAAATGATGCTTACAAAGTATTTTTAATAACATAGAGGTCGTCTCACACTGTGATGTTAAGCAAGAAGAGCAGTATCTAGAGCTTGTTTTTAACAATATAAAACACACAGCAAAAGAAAGAGGGGTAATGTTTTTCTTTGTATGCTTTTTCCTACTTTCCAAATGTTCTATCAAAACAAGTCACCTACAAAAGATAAAAGACAGGAAACATAAAATAAATATAAAAAAATAGCACAAGCCTGTATGAAAAAATTTAGGAGGATTAAATCTGAGGGAACTGAGGCTCACAAAAACGCTATTTCATAAAGTTATTAAAAGAAGTCTATAAAAAGCTATTTTTACTCATTTTGTTAACTTGGGGGCTATTCCGGAGTATGCTCACTTTATTCTTTAAACTGAACACATGTATTTCCTATATTTTTCTGCTTAAGTAGTATGTTTCACAACTTTTTAAAAATGCAGCAATAATAAAGAAAGGAGAGGACCAATGCTTGAGGAAGATGACATACTATGAACCAGCGAGATAAAGATGACAGCCTATCGTAATTTTATAACCTCCATCTTTTTTTTTATCTAGAAGAGTCTTTAAACTAGAATAACCAGAGAACAGGGTGACCTGGCAGAGAATCTAGCTATTAAAATGAGTTGGGTCTGGAACCTTAAACTTGTTTACCCCAAATTATCCCACCACTTTCATGTCTGAAAAACCTGGGTCTGTTTGAAAATGTGCTTCTAACATTACCATGGAAACCGTGGCGGCGTAGTGGTAAAGTGCTACGGCTGCTAACCAAAGGGTCGGCAGTTCGAATCACTGGGTAACATTACCTGGCAATCTGCCTGCTGCGAGCGCATCACCTGGTAAATGCCCATTCACGCCATTAGTGGAAGGATTGTTCATCTGACCCAACAATCCACTTCTCATCTCTAGATCTGTTGGGTACGGTCTCCGTGGGTCCCCTAAGAAATAAAGACTGCTTTTAATTCAATCATATAAAAAACAAGCATAATGCTTTCTCCAAAGTATTAATTTTCCTTGGTGCACTTTGAAAAACTCAAGCTACGTTTTCAGTTTTGGAATATGAGGGTCACTTTATCAATTGTTTAAGAGAGCACAGGATATTAACTTAAAAATGCATGCCTTCTTATTTCTTATCTGAATCCTCACAGTAATATACTATCCTTTATATATAAAAAAAGATGAGAGAAAAGCCTGTCACAGTAGCAGATATTTCAAAGAACAATTTAATTATAATGATCTTGATTCTTTTAACTTACCTGCATTTTCTGTTAAGAAAATAACAATGGTACTCTGATACTTTTTTTTATAAGATAATCCCTTTGATCTGTCATTTAAAGATTCATCTCTACAACTTTGCAGTGGAGTACCAGGAACCAGTAATGTTCATTTCCAATCACATAAATGAAAACGCATCTGAAATAGCACTTTTGGGTTGATAAAAACATGGCTAGATTTGGGCCCGCTTTTTGGTTGTATTTCTCATCAACGCTATATTACTCAACTATCCCCAGATATGGTACGAAAAAAAACAGCAAAGCTCTTGCCTACCCCCACCGCAAAAGTAGTGTTTATAAATACAAGAGACAGAAAACTCAGAGCTCACAAATTAATAAGACAAGTGTTATTGCATTCCCCCAACAAAATAAAAGTATCAGTCAAATAATTTTGAAAGACCAGATTTGGGAATTCAATGCATTTCCATTTCCAGAGGTATAGTGGGACACTGTAATTTATTTCCAGTTTAACTTTTCTTTTTATAATGCGCAGTAGAGCTAATGTTGGCCTTTGATAATGTACAGTAGTGCTAATGAAACCCATCCCAGGAGAATGACACAAGTGCAAAGCTACAAAGCCTTCCCTAATTGTCACCAATACACAGCAGAGAACCCAGTGAAGACATGGTGATGTCGCTCTCCCAAAGACTACAAATACATCTCTGGTGTTCCTAGCTCCCTGGTCTATCATGCTAAGGGGTTTCCTATTTGAGGGAACTTCAAGCTACATTTTATTCACATCTGCAATATTATGTCTCCCACACAGGCACTGCTAGTCATTGGCTCTGCACAGCAGTTCAAACCCCTGCTGAGAATTTGCATTTCCATCCCCAGATACACTGTATCAGAATCCACAGTTTAACAAGATCCCCAGGTGATTCTTATGTATAATAAATTTAGAGAACCACTGCTCTACTAGTGGTCCTACGAACTGGTCCCTGATCAGTGGCATTAGCATCACCTGGGAGTTTGTTAGACATACAAATTCTCAGCAGGGTTTGAACTGGAACGAACTAGTTCAAAGCCCTCGTTCTGCATACCATTTGATCTGGTATGGTGAGTTGGTGAGATCAGCATTTCTTGGCCCATTAAAAGGTGATTATCAGCGGAGGCGGGGCCAAGATGGCTGACTAGGTAGAAGCTACCTGGGATCCCTCTTGCAACAAAGACTCAGAAAAACAAGTGAATCGATCACATACGTGACAATCTACGAACGCTGAACATCAAACACAGATCTAAAGAGTTGACCTGAGTGACAGAGACTGAGAAGGAGCAACCACGGGGAAGCAATGACTGTTTTCGGAGCCTGGAGCCAGCGTCCCAGTCAGAAAACCTTGGCGCCGGGCTTTGGACTGGGCAAGGGGAACTGAGCACAGCATCCCGAGACAGCGCAAACACAGGACGCAGCCCTAGTCCCCAGAAGTGACCTCGGGGAAAGCCCAGCCAGTGCATGCAGGCAGCACAGCGACGCGGCTGACAGGAGGAGAAGTCACCGGGAGGCAGTGACTGGTTTTGGAGCTTGGAGTGCGGTGTCCCAGCCAGGGAACCTTGGCGCTGGGCTTTGGACTGGGAGTGGAGGAACTAACCACGGCTTCTGAGACAGCTCAAGCACAGGACGCAGCCTGACCCTCGGGGGCAATCTCGACCCAGCCAACGCATACAGGCTACACACCCCTCGGGAATCTCAGATAAAACAGTCATCACCAAGCAAGATAAGTAACTTTGTCTATATTCCGGGGTGCTACTCTCTCCAATCTATCTGATCCCTCCCCTACCCTTCCCAGGCGGCTTCATTAACATCGGAATTTCCTGAGCCAGAGAGTGAAGTGCTCTGTGTTTTTTTTTTTTTTTGTCTTTTCCTAACCCATTCTTCTGGCCTGAGAGAAGCAGCTACGAAAAACCCAGGGACCAAAAATCCTTCCCTGACTTCCCAAAATTGGACTAAAAATACAGAACCACCTCCAGCCAAGCATATGAGATCCACAGTCTTGGGCTTTCATCCCTACAGGAAACAAGGTGGCTGTTATAATGCAAAGGCTATTCTGATAGGGATCTGACTGTAATTGTTTTAGCAGATTACTGGAAAGACAAGTTTCCCAGGTCTGACATCTCTGCGTATTAAACAGAGCCCTCAATGACCCACAACAGGGAACTGAGGGCTGAAGCTCCCGCCAGACTACCTAGCCTCCTGCCATAGGGGTCTGAAGATGGTGACACCTGCCAATCTGTAGAGGTACTTGCATTGGGTGCCTAAGGTACAGCTGCAGAGCCTACCCACCAAAGTGCTTTAGGAACAGAGACACAACCTACCTCACTGGCACTTGGGGGAAGCCTGTCAGCATCCTGCCCCCACCAGAGTGTGCCCCCTGCTGCTATTAGCATCTGGTGCACACAACTACCACCACTACTCCTCTAGGTGGATAGGTGACAGTCTGCACCACACACTTGGTGACCCAAAATCAGATTCTACTCAAGAATAGTGAATGGACTCTTAGGCTTATATAGCTGGTAACAGCCCAAACCAGCTGGTAATAGGACATAAGTGATTCAAGGGCTACAACAATCAAGACAGCACAATCTAGTAGCCCATCTATGTATATTGAAAGAAAACAAGACAAGGTAAGACTCAGTAAGCAAATATAAAATAAATCATTACAATATCTTATAGATGGCTCGGAGACAGCAGTCGATATCAAACCACGTAAAGCAGCAGACCACGATTGCTTCTACAACTCCCCAAATTAAAGAATCAAAATCTTTCCCAAATGAAGATACAATCCTGGAATTGCCAGAGGCAGAATATAAAAAACTAATATACAGAATGCTTCAAGACATCAGGGATGACCTCCGAAATGAAATAAGGCAATCTATAGAAAAAAGCCAAGGAACACATGGATAAAGCAGTTGAAGAAATCAAAAGGATTATTCAAGAACATAGTGGAAAAATTAATAAGCTGCAAGAATCCATAGAGAGACAGCATTCAGAAATCCAAAAGATTAACAGTAAAATTTCAGAATTAGACAACTCAATAGGAAGTCAGAGGAGCAAAATCGAACAATTGGAATGCAGAGTGGGGGAGCTGGACGATCAGGCAATTGACACCAATATAGTTGAAAAAAAATCAGATAAAAGAATTTTAAAAACTGAAGAAACCCTAAGAATCATGTGGGACTCTATCAAGAAGGATAACGTGCATGTGACTGGAGTTCCAGAACAGGGAGGGATAACAGGAAATACAGAGAGAATAGTTGAAGATCTGTTGGCAGAAAACTTCCCTGGCATCATGAAAGACAAAAGGATATCTATCCAAGATGCTCATCGAACCCCATATAAGATTGATCCAAAAAGAAAATCACCAAGACATAGTATCATCAAACTTGCCAAAACCAAAGATAAAGAGAAAATTTTAAAAGCAGCCAGGGATTAAAGAAAGGTCTCCTACAAAGGAGAGTCAATAAGAATAAGTTCAGACTACTCAGCAGAAACCATGCAGTCAAGAAGACAATGGGATGACATATATAGAACACTGAAGGAGAAAAACTGCCAGCCAAGGACCCTATATCCAGCAAAACTCTCTCCCAAATATGAAGGTGAAATTAAAACATTTACAGATAAACACAAGCTTAGAGAATTTGCAAAAACCAAACCAAAGCTATAAGAAATACTAAAGGAAATTGGTCAGAAAATAATATCAGATACCTACACAACACAAGGTCACAGAACAGAACATCCTGATATCAATTCTAATAGGGAAATCACAAAAACAAATTAATTTTAAAAAGAAAAAAATGCTCAAAACAGGGAATCATTGAAGTCAATATGTAAAAGATCACAATAATCAAAAAGAGGGACTAATTACAGGAGGCATAGAACTGCCATATGGAGAGGAAAACAAGGCTGTATAGGACAATACAAGTTAGGTTTTTACTTAGAAAAATAGGGGTAAATATTAAGGCAACCACAAAGAGGTCTAACAATTCCATAACTCAAAATAAAAACCAAGAAAAACATAACAACTCAGCAAACATGACTTCAACTACTATGAAAATGAGGAATAAACTGAGAAGAACACATTCTTTTGTGGTTACGAGGAGGGGAAGGAGGGAGGGTGGGAGAGGGTTATTTACTGATTAGTTAGTAGATAAGAACTACTTTAGGTGAAGGGAAGGACAATACTCAATACACGGAAGGTCAGCTCAACTGGACTAGACCAAAAGCAAAGAAATTTCCGGGATAAACTGCTTCGAAAGTCAGTGGAGCAAGGGCGGGGGTTTGGGAACTATGGCTTAAGGGGACTTCTAAGTCAACTGGCAAAATAATTCTATTATGCTCATAAAAAGACCAGACTTAATGGTCTGACTGAGACTAGAAGAATCCTGGTGGTCATGGTCCCCAAACCTTCTGTTGGCCCAGGACAGGAACCATTCCCGAAGACAACTCATCAGACATGGAAGGGACTGGACAATGGGTTGGAGAGAGATGCTGATGAAGAGTGAGCTACTTGTATCAGGTAGACACTTGAGACTGTGTTGGCATCTCCTGTCTGGAGGGGAGATGGGAGGGTAGAGAGGGTTAGAAACTGGCAAAACGGTCAGGAAAGGAGAGATTGGAAGGAGGAAGCGGGCTGACTCATTAGGGGGAAGAGTAAGTGGGAGTATGGAGTAAGGTGTATACAAGCTTACATGTGACAGACTGACTTGATTTGTAAACTTTCACTTAAAGCACAATAAAAATTATTTAAAAAAAAAAGAATTATCAGAAAATCTTGGCTGTCTTTGGGGATTAGTTGTTTTGGACAGACAAGTTTTCTGAACACTTAAAGATTATCTTTAAGATGGGCATTTTAATTTAACTATGCTTTTAACAATACATTACATATTTTCTTATTTATTAATCAGACTATAGAATAGAACCTAAGTTTTTCTTTTTTTTACTGTGCTTTAGGTGAAAGTTTATAGCTAATTCCTCATAAAAATTTATATATTGTTTTGTGACATTAGTTGCAATCCCCACAATGTGACAGCACACTCCCACTTTCCACCCTGGGTTTTCTGTGTCTGTTCAACCAGTTCCTGTCCCTTCCTGCCTTCTCATCCTGCCTCCGGACAGGAGCCACCCATCTGGTCTTGTGTATCTGAATCAACTAAGAAGCACACTCTTCACTAGTATTTTTTGTCTTAGAGTCCTGTCTAATCTTTGTCTGAAGAGTGTGCTTCCGGAATGGTTTCAGTTCTGGGTTAACAGAATGCCTGACAGCCACAGTTTCAGGGATTCCTCCAGTCTCTGTCAGACCATTAAGTCTGGTTATTTTACATGAATTTGAGTTCCGCACCCCACTTTTCTCCTACTCCATCCAGGACTCTCTGTTGTGCTCCCTGTCACAGCAGTCATTGGTGGTAGCCAGGCACCATCTAGTTCTTCTGGTCTCAGGCCGGTGGAGTCTAGTTTATGTGGTCCTTTAGTCTCTCGGGCTAATATTTTCCTTGTGTCTTTGGTTTCCTTCAATCTCCTTTGTTCCAGGTGGGATGGGACCAACTGATGAATCTTAGATGGCTGCTTGCAAGCCTAAGCATTTCTTGATGACTCAGAGTATGATTATCAACATCAGGAAGTGTGAGACGATGAAAATATACCTATAGATGTTACTACTCATAAATATGCCTAACCCTAAAATAACACCAGCGCATTATCACACCAGCTCAAGTCCCAGTCATTATTTTAACATAGATTCATGTATATCAACATACATGAAGCACTTTTCTTGTAAGACACTCCCCCTTATTCTGGAAAAGGTCATCCTCCTCATTATCCATGTTCTTGAGCTCTCTGGCACCATGCAAACACTGTCCCTGTTTTCTGCTAGATTGGACAGGATAGTCTACAGGTGTCTCCCTCAGTATCTGCATTATTCAAGAAGTAGTTCTCTCCATTTCAATAGTTTAAGGAGGATGTCATTTTAGCAATCATTCGACCAGGTTGCATATCTTTCTAGTGCTTGAATCTAACTTCTAACAGAACTTCGAGCAAAAAATTACAGTCTAATATAGTGCCTGGATAATGGATTAACTTCCTGATAATCTGTCTGCTGTTGTATTATTTCATATTCCAAAAAGCAGTGGTAAATAAACGAGGTAAAATAGTCAAGATATGACCCTCACTTCCTCAGGGTGAGCCTGGTAACATGGCAGCAGCCCACTGACTTCCCTTGCAAATTCCAATACTGAAAAAGTCTCTTCTGTCACCCCAAACACTGCAGTTAGCCCTACTGTCTTTGCAGGTAAAATCCCACCCTCATGGGTTACTGAAGTTGAGATAATGATCTCCTATTCCTCCAAAACCAGTCCTGTTCTACCTCCATCTCCACTGTCAATACAGCTGCAGCTTGTAACTCTCTTTGCTGTTTCTAAACATTCCAGCTACTCTTTAGTCCCTCTTTTTTCCTCTCCTCTGTTTGCTGTCACAGTTAGCTTTTGAACCAGAAGACAACCTGAGTGGATCAGGAATAACATTCAGATCTTCAGCTCTTTCCCGTCCTGCATGTTACTGGGTGTTTCATCCTAAGGGTTGGGATTGTCTGTTTTCCAGGTGGGAACCTTTCTGGAAATTCTAATGGCTCTAAAGGGTTGGCTTCTAGCCAGCCTGGGTTTGGAAGGCATACAAATCTGTAGCTTTAGAATCACCACATATTATCTTGTACTTTTTTATATTATTAATTTATTATTTAAAAAATGAAAAGAAATGAGGTCCCTAGTGGCAAGGGCTTTGTAGAAAACCAAGTTTATAAAACCCATTGCTTATATTATTACTTATAACGGAGCAAAAATGTGAAAGTATATAGTAGATGTTTCCAAGGATAAATACGTTTAAATCTAATTTCCTACTTTCGGGTATAGTCTCCTAAGAATTACCCAAACCACACGTATCTAGTTTAAAAAAAATTATTTTTACCTGGAACCCAGGTCAGCGGGGCACAGACAGCATTACTTGCACTAATCCTATGTGCATACTTAATGATTTCTTCAGAGGAGATAGCACCTGAGAAAGGTAAGTGGACAGTGTGACATATTAGTCTGGTAAACATTCAAGTTTGTAAGTGCTGACATCAGAGTTGCCCATCGCATTTAACTTTAAATTATTTCAAAATAAGACACTCTGAGTCACCTACATGTATGCTATACATTTAAGCTGTATCTATTTCCAAAATAAAGAACAGGATAGTTGTTAAGAAAAATCACCCGGCGTTCGAAAATCTAATCGCTAGACTGGTGTCATAATGCTCAATAATCTTAATTATCAACTATCAATAAACACTATTACTGTTCTGAAAGCAAATGAACACAAATAAACTAGAAGAAAGAGAGTGCTTCATCTCCAAACGACAGCCATGCTATTAGGAAAAAAGGACAGTTCACACACTCCACCACTTAACAGAGGCTTAACATGGCTCTAAGGAGACCAAAGTAGAAAGATGTCCACAATATATTCATTAAGTGAAAAATAGTAAATAATATGTAAACTATAAGTTTTGTTTAAAAATATACATATTGTAGTTATTTATATTATTCTTGTTATATGTGTATTTATAGATCCAGAATAAATTGGTTTTGTAAAAAACCAAGTTTAAAAAACCCATGGCCTATATTAAAATATAGGATTCACACCAAATATTACAGTAGTTTACCTCTGAGAAGTGAGAACAACTCACTTTTCACTTTATAAACTTCAGGGACAGTTTCAATGTAACAAGGTGGTGTGTTTAAGTGTATACATGTATAAAATTTTGAAGACTAAAACCAAAACATAACCAGGGTCTAGATTTCGGATAGCCTGCATAGTCACCATTCCTGGACGTATGTTTCCTGCCGTAGAAGCCCAGCCCATCTCTCAGGGGGGCATTAGCTGTTTTTCATCATTTAACAATCAGAAAACAGGTTACCAAAGAAAAAGGAATAGGAAAGTGAAAAAGTCAGTCTGAGATGACTAAATGTAAATCATATCTATGGATCATTAACAGCACGTAAAGGGTTTTTTTTGGGTAACCAAAATTTTAGTTATAACTTCGACTTTAGTATGAAAACTAAAAGATCCAGAAAGGTCCAGGGCAGACCGCTTTTAAATAGTGAAGGAGGACAGGAAGCCACGCAGGGCCTCTGCACCACCGACTGTGCACACGCCCAAAGCCACATCTGTCAGTTCAGACTTCAGGAGGTTCTAGTCCTGCTCTAGTTGTCCAGCAGATGCTCCCTCATTCCGTGTGTCC
Organism: Loxodonta africana; assembly: GCF_030014295.1. NCBI lineage: Eukaryota > Metazoa > Chordata > Mammalia > Proboscidea > Elephantidae > Loxodonta > Loxodonta africana. The sequence goes on from NC_087358.1 coordinate 68,748,093, forward strand.
TGTCTTTCTAGATCCAACTCAATCTGACTTGGTTCCAGCTTGTAGTTTTCTTCCCTTCTCCGTTTTATAAACCCAATTAATTTATAAACAATTCTTGCACATTTGTGTACACAGCCGTAAGCTGCTTTCTATCACTGCTTCTCATAGCCCAGGAAGGGATGTGACATTTCTACCTCCCTGCCAATGCCGAGCACAGCGCTAGCACATGGTGGACACTTTGTAATGAAAATTTATCAAAATCTTTTCAACAGCAGCAAATGATCAACAGTAATACTTAGATCAGTTTCTTGAAACCAAACTTGGATTTTTCAGGTCATCCAGTCTTCCCGTGGTACTAACCTTTTCTTGCTTTTTCTATTGATTTGAGTTTTTCTTTTGCTTGATAAACAGCTGTTGCCTAATTTAAACAACATTAAAAGAAATAGGTTTTATTCTTAACTATATCAAGCATAGGTTCTGGTCTAATTCATAAGATTATTTATTCCACAGGAACAACATGCAAAATTTGAATCTCCACAACTTATTTGTAATGCTCTCGAACACCGCTGGATATCATTTGTATTAGTTGCAATTAATGAAAGAAATGTATTTATGAAATAGTCTTCCATTTATAAATCAGTTGTTAGAAACAATATAAATTGATTCACTAACTTTTTTTCTTTATGTTCTCTGTCATAACATGCAGAAGAGATCTAGACTACATATCATTCAAAAGTGATTCTATTCCTGCATCTGGTTCAAAAGTTTGAGCCAATGGGTAGGATAAAATACCTTAAAATAGCCCCTCCCCCTACTCCATTTAAAAGACACATTCTTGGGTAGCTATTCATTTGTATTACCTCCATGCTTAATAACTGCTATCAGGCAACCTCCACCCGCTAAGATACATGTAAGGGTAAAAAAGCTAATAAAGTTAACATACCCACAGAACCTAACCCACTGCCATCAAGTCGATTCCAACTCATACCGACTCTATAGGACAGAGCAGAACCGCCCTATAAGGTTTCCAAAACTGTAAATCTTTATGGAAGCACACTGCCACATCTTTCTCTCGTGGAGCAACTGGTGGGTTCAAGCTACTGACCTTTCAGTTAGCAGCTGACCACTTTAACCGCTGTGCCACCAGGGCTCCTAAAGTTAACATAAAAACCAAAAAACCCAAACCCATTGCCATCGAGTCGATTCCAACTCATAGCGACCCTACAGGACAGAGTAGAACTGCCCCCATATGGTTTCCAAGGAGCGCCTGGTGGATTCAAACTGCTGACCTTTTGGTTAGCAGCCATAGCTCTTAACCACTATGCCACCAGGGTTTCCAAAGTTAATGTAATACACGAATATTCTCAACTATAACACAGATTGTGGAGCCAGACAGATCTAGGTATAAATTCCATCTCTGCATTTTTTAGCCTCCTTGGGCAAGTTGGTTACTCATTCAAAGTCTTGGCTTCCTCATCTGTAAACTGGGTAACAGCACTGACCTAATTGTTACAAAGAGTAAGATAATGCATTTGAAGTGCGAAGCGCAGGGCCCATTATTATTAAAATAGATAATAAATATCTATTATTTAGATAATAAATGTTATTATCTAAACCATAAATTTCAGTTTTATTATGGACTTCACATTCATTTTCTTTGATTCGATTACATTTTTTGAAATCTAAAGAAATAACTCTAAATGCAGAAAGAAAAAAGCTTTATCTGCAAGAATGTTCATCAAGGCATTATTTTTAACAGAAAGTTGGAAAACTAAAAGAGGATTTTGGAAAATGCTTAACTTTTAACAAATAGTAGCAGGAAGCCAGTTAGTATCCTGCAATATGTTATAAAATGATTACACCTAAGACTGAAAGGAAATACACCAAGCTGCTAATAGTGGCTATCTTTGAGCACTGGGACCAACGGCACTTTTTTTTCTTTTCTTCCTATTCTTTTGCATTTTTCTGAATTTCTTTTGATAAGCAAACATTAGTTTCACAAAGAAAAGCAGATTTTGTTATAAATACATTTTCAAAAAGGACTGACTTGGGATTGTTCTTTAGCAGGGGTGGTTAATTTACCCTGAACTACGCAGGCGTCTACTTGCCCCACGGAGCCCATTTTAGCACATTCTTGAAGAGGTTCGTAAGGGATAAGCATGCCAGCAATGTCTGGTCTACATAAGAATCAAACTCCGTTGTTTCTGCAATACCGCCATCTAACAATTACATCAGGTAGTATTTAGGGAAATAACTGGGCAAATAATGACCAATCAATCGCCTATTTGTAGTAGTAGCCATGAACAACAACAAAAATACAGACCTTCACATCTACCCAACTCTCACCTTTTTCAGAATGGAAGAGTAAATAAATTAATGTGAATTTTAATCAATTTATAACTGTTAGGTATTTTCTTGATTTCAAAATATGTTTAAAATTGAAGTAAAGATTTAGCCTATTAATAACAGAAACACATATGAAACCAGGATACAAGCGGAACACCCCACTTCTAGAATTCAATACTGTAAAATAGTTAAATAAGGAAAATGTGGCTCAAAAGAAATGCTTAGTTTTAGTAGAGTATTTTAAAAGTAAAAAAAAGGTAATGGACAATGCCTTTTCACTCAGATGACGGTGCCATTTTTCGATTGCCAAGTTCAAGTTTTCAACCACCTCAAAACACTGACAGAAGATTTATTTTTCAGAAACAGATCAAACAATACCCTTTCACCTTAGGGACTTAACAGCCTCTGTTGACTTACCAGTATTTGTTCTGCTTCCTTTAGTTGTTTCTGTAGTTGCTGAATATCACTGTCTCTCTTCTCTACTTCTTTTTCTAAAACTTGCATTTCATGATGGATTTTCCCCTGGTTAAGAGCCAATTTCATTAGGTCTTGAAATTCCCCATCTCTGTGAATTAACAACTCCAGTATCTGTCAGATGATAGTTGATTAAATTACTGAAAAGCTACATTTCAATGAGACAGAGAATTTACATTTGAATTCGCTATTCTGTAAAATTTTAACATTCTTCACAATAACATACCTAATCCTTATAAAACAAAACTCACTGCTGTCAAGTTGATTCTGGCTTACACTGACCCTACAGGACAGAGTAGAACTGCCCTATAGAGCATCCAAGGCTGTAATCTTTACGGAAACAGACTGCCACATCTTTCTCCTGTGGAGCGGCTGATGGGTTTGAACCACCAACCTTTTGGTTAGCCACTGAGCACTTTAACCACTGCATCACCAGGGCTCCTCTAAAATAGCCTACCTACAGTTATTTTAGAAAATGGCTACTTTTTCTATCATGTGCTATCTTTTCTTACAAAACAAAACAAACTCGTCTTTCAGAACTAGCCATATGCCACAATGTGCAGATGTATTCATTTCCCACGAAAGACAAAATTTATCCTTAGAAGTATACTGGCATGGAGTCTCCCCCAAAGTTTGGTACTTGAGATGACTGTAGGTGGTACTATGAACTTTAAATAACTTGTACACAAAACCAGTGATTTTGAGAGGTAGGCACAAGGCGGCAGATTAGACAGACGCTTCCAGCAAGCTCTTTTACAACAAACACCAAAAAAAACAAGTGAAACGAATATATTTATGACAAGTTAGGAGCTCTGAACATCCAAGGCAAGGTTAGAAAATGAACTGAGGGGTAGGGGGAGAAAGAGATGGTTCAGAAACGGAGAGGAGTCACTGGACCTGAATTGCGAAGCCCTCAGGCACCATTCCCAGGAGCAGCTGCAGCGGGTTGGTACAAGCATTTGGCCGCAGTTTCCTCAGGGAGAAATAGCCAGCTACACAGCCTACTCACACCTCCGGAACCAGAAAAGAACGGCGCTCTCCGCAAAAGCTAAGTACTTGCGTATATTTTACCACACCCCTGGCCCCCAAGCCAGCTTCAGCGGCTGTTCATTTCCCTGGCACCAAGATAGGCCCCGTTGAGCACCTAGAGCCATCCTCCTGGCCTTGGAGAAGGAATAAATTTGCAATTGGGGGAAAAGATAATTTGTCAGATCTGCTAACTGGGAAAGCTCAGGACAGAGGCAGCTCCTGTCCAGGCATAAACGGTCCAGGGACTTTTGAGTACCTTTCCCCTCTGCATGGACCTGTGTGGTCCTGTTTCAGGAGAATAGGCCCTTGTTGGCAGACTGCAACTGTTTCAGCTTTACAGTGGAAAGGTGGATGTTTGATGTTTGACACTGACTTGCCTATTAAACAGGGTCTTCACCTACCCACATCAAGGGCCTAAGGACTGGTGGCTCCACTCAGGTCACCCAGCCACCCACGACAGGGATGCAAGGATAATTGGAACCTCCCAGTCCTTACAACCAAAGACTTTGGGTGCCCACAGTCTGTCTGCAGAACCCACCCACCTGTACGCTCTAGGGAACATGGACATGCTTTCCTCAGGGACACTTAGGAGATGATTCTCAGCCCCCTGCCTTGTTCAGAGCGTGATCTCCTGCTGCAATCAGATACTGGTACCTACACCAATCACCCCTGCCCCTCTAAGACTGTAGGACAGAGCCTGTACCACACATTTGATGATCAGCTACCTGGAAACCTGACTTTAAAAGAAAGTCACCAAGACATATTATAATCAAACTTGCCAAAACCAAAGATAAGAGAATTTCAAGAGCTGCTAGGGATAAACAAAAAGTCACTTACAAAGCAGAGTCAATAAGAATAAGCTCAGACCACTCAGCAGAAACCATGGAGGCAAGAAGGCAATGGGATGACTTATATAAAAAATTGCAAGCCAAGAATCATATATCCAGCAAAACTGTCTCTCAAATATGAAGGTGAAATTAGGACATTTCCAGATTAACAGAAGTTTAAGGAATTCCTAAAAAACAAACCAAAACTACAAGAAATACTTAAAGGGAGTTCTTTGGTTAGAAAATCAATACTATCAGGTACCAATCCAAGACTAGAACACTGGGCAGAGCAATCAAAAATCAACCCAGACAGGGAAATCAGAAAAATAAATCAAGATAAAAAAAAAAGTTCAAAACAGGGAAACAGCGATATCATTATTTAAAAGAACACAACATTACAACAATAAAGAGGGACTAAGAAATATACTCATAGAGCTTCCATATGGAGAGGAAGACAAGGTGATAAAAAGAAATAAAAGTTAGGTTTAAATTTAGAAAAATAGGGGTAAATAATAAGGTATCCACAAAGGAGACAAACTATCCTACACATCAAAATAAAATACAAGAAAAAAAGAGAGACTCAGCAGAAACAAAATCAACAACAATAAATATGAGGAAAGGACAATATATAAAGATAATCTACTCAGCACATAAAATTAAGTGGGAAAAAGAAAGTGTCAGCAACACACAAAAAAAGACTTCGAAATGACAGCAATAAATTCCTACCTATCCGTAATAATGCTGAATGTAAATAGACTAAACGCACCAATAAAGAGACAGAGAGTGACAGAACGGATTAAAAAACACCATCTGTCTATATGCTGCCTACAAGAGACACACCTTAAAGAGACACAAATAAACTAAAACTCAAGGGATGGAAAAAAATATATCAAGCAAACCACTATCAAAAAAGAGCAGGAGTGGCAATATTAATTTCTGACAAAATAGACTTTAAAGTTAAATCCATCAGAAAGGATACGGAAGAACACTATGTAATGATTAAAGGGACAATATTTTTATACCAAGAAGTTATAACCATCTTAAATATTTATGCACCCAATGACAGGGCTACAAGATACATAAAACAAGCTCTAACAGCACTGAAAAGTGAGATAGACAGCTCCACAATAATAGTAGGAGACTTCAACACACCACTTTCAGTGAAGGACAGGAGATCCAGAAAGAAGCTCAATAAAGACATGGAAGATCTAAATGCCACAATCAAGCAACTTGACCTCATAGACATATACAGAACACTCCACCCAACAGCAGCCAAGTGTATGTTCTTTTCTAGTGCACGTGGGATTTTTAAGAATAGACCACATATTAGGTCATAAAGCAAGACTTATCAGAATCCAAAACACTGAAATATTACGAAGCATCTTCTCTGACCACAAGGCCATAAAAGTAGAAATCAATAACAGAAAAAGCAGAGAGAAGAAATCAAACACTCGGAAACTGAACAATACCACGCTTGAAAAAGACTGGATTAGAAAAACAATGTAATCCATCATATAAATAAAACCAAAGACAAGAATCACATGATTTTATCAATTGATGCAGAAAAGGCATTTGACAAAGTTCAACACCCGTTTATGATAAAAACTCTCAGCAAAATAGGAACAGAAGGAAAATTCCTTGGCATAATAAAGGGCATTTATACAAAGACTTTGGAATCAACTCGATGGCAGTGAGTATACAAAGCCAATAGCCAACATCATCCTAAATGGAGAGAGCCTTAAAGCATTCGCCTTGAGAATGGGAACCAGACAAGGACGCCCTTTATCACCATGCTTATTCAACATTGTGCTGGAGGTCCTAGCCAGAGCAATTAGGCTAGATAAAGAAATAAAGAGTATCCAGATTGGTAAGGAAGAAGTAATAGTATTTCTATTTGCAGATGACATGATCTTATACACAGAAAACACTAAGGAATCCTCAAGAAAGCTACTAAACGAATAGAAGAGCTCAGCAGAGTATGAGGATAAAAGACAAACATACAAAAATCAGTTGGATTCCTCTACACAAACACAAAGAACATCGAAGAGGAAATCACCAAATCAACACCATTTACAGTAGCCCCCAAGAAGATAAAACACTTACGAATAAATCTTACCAGAGATGTAAAAGACTTACACAAAGAAAACTACAAAACACTTCTGCAAGAAACCAAAAGTGACCTACATAAGTGGGAAAACATACCTTGCTCATGGACAGGAAGACTTAACATTATAATAATGTCTATTCTACCAAAAGCGATCTATAGGTTTAATGCAATTCTGATCCAAATTCCAGTGACATTTTTTGATGAGATGGAGAAACAAATCACCAACTTCATATGGAACGGAAAGAGACCCCGGATAAGTAAAGCATTACTGAAAAAGAAGAACAAAGTGGGAGGGCTCACTCTACCTGATTTTAGAACCCATTATACCACCACAGTAGTCAAAACAGCCTGGTACTGGTACAACAACAGATAGATAGACCAATGGAACAGAATTGAGAATCCAGACAAAAATCTATCCACATATGAGCAACTGATATTTGACAAAGGCCCCAAAACAGTTAAATGGGGAAAAGACAGTCTTTTTAACAAATGGTGCTGGCATAACTGGATATCCATCTGCAAAAAAGTGAAAGAAGACTCATACCTCACACCAAACACAAAAAGGAACTCAAAATGGATCAAAGACCTAAATATAAAATCTGAAACGATAAAGATCATGGGAAAAAAAAATAGGGACAACATCAGGTGTCCTAATACATGGCATAAACAGTATACAAAACATTACTAACAATGCTGAAGAAAAACTAGATAACTGGGAGTTCCTAAAAATCAAACACCTATGCTCATCCAAAGACTTCACCAAAAGAGTAAAAAGATTATCTACAGACTGGGAAAAAGTTTTTTGCCATGACGTTTCAGATTAGTGCCTGATCTCTAAAATCTACATGATACTGCAAAAACTCAACTACAAAAAGACAAATAACCCAATTAAAAAAGGGGCAAAAGATTTGAACAGACACTTCACTAAAGAAGACATTCAGGTAGCTAACAGATATATGAGGTAATGCTCACGATCATTAGCCATTAGAGAAATGCAAATCAAAACTACAGTGAGATTCCATCTTACTTCAACAAGGCTGGCATTGCAGTGATGAATCTGTGAAACATTTTATAACATGGAGGAATCTAGAAGGCATTATGCTGAATGAAATCAGGCAGTTGCAAAAGGACAAATATTGCATAAGGCCACTACTATAAGAATTCCAGAAATAGTTTAAACAGAGAAGAAAATATTCTTTGATGGTTATGAGATGGGGTAGGGAGGGCGGGAGGGTGAGAGAGAGGTATTCGCTAATTAAATAGTAGATAAGAACTACTTTAGGTGACTGGAAAGACAACACACAATACAGGGGAGGTCAGCACAACTGGACTAAAGCAAAAGCAAAGAAGTTTCCTGAATAAACTGAATGCTTCAAAGGCCAGTGTAGCAGGGGCGGGAGTTTGGGGACCACGGTTTCAGGGGACATCTAAATCAACTGGCATAATAAAATCTATTAAGTAAACACTCTGCATCCCACTTTCGAGAGTAGCACCTGGGGTCTTAAACGATAGCAAGTGGCCATCTAAGATGCATCAATTGGTCTCAACCCACCTGGAGCAAAGAAGAATGAAGAACACCAAGGACACAAGGTAATTATGAGCCCAAGAGACAGAAAGGGCCATGTAAACTAGAGACTGTATCAGCCTGAGACTAGAAGAACTAGATGGTGCCCGGCTACAACCGATGACTGCCCTGAGAGGGAACATAACAGAGAACCCCTGAGGGAGCTGGACAGCAATGGGATGCAGACCCCAAATTCTCATAAAAAAGCAGACTTAATGGTCTGACTGAGACTAGAAGGACCCCTGTGGTCATGGCTTTCAGACCTTCTGATGGCCCAGGATAGGAACCATTCCCAAAGCCAACTCTTCAGACAGGGATTGGACTGGACAATGGGATGGAGAGGGATGCTGGTGAGGAGTGAGGTTCTTGGATCATGTGGACACTTGAGACTACGTTGGCGTCTCCTATCTGGAGGGGAGCTGAGAAGGTAGAAGGGGTTAGCAGTTGGTAGAATGGACACAAAAAGAAGAGAGTGGAGGGAGGGAGTGGGCTGTGCATTAGGAGGAGAGCAACTGGGAGTTATTTAGCAAGGTGTATATAAGTTTTTGTGTGAGAGACTGACTTGATTTGTAAACTTTCGCTTAAAGCAAAATGAAAATTTAAAAAAAACCCAGTGATTTCACGCATTAGTATTGCTTAGGATGAAGGGGTTCTAAAAACAGGAGTAATTTCAAAAAACAGTAAATCAATAAATAGGCGGTATGAATATATGGCAAAAAACTATGAAGGTTAAAATACAAAGCCTGGGGTTCAAATCTCTATTCTTTTACTTATGAGCAGAGTGACACAGGGAAAGCTACCTGACTTCTCTGAACCCACTTTCTCAGCAGGAAAAGGGATACGGTAATAGTGCCTATTTCCTAAGGTTGTGGTGAGGTTTCATGATATAATACATGTTGAGTATGAACGGGAAGAACTCACCACCCGACCACAGAACGCACATGTAGTCTGAATACTCTTACTTTACTGTGCTAAGTAGGTAATATTTCATAAAGGAAACCACAGTCAAAATCCAGAATCAATTTTAAAAGTATTTTAAGAAATTTGTTAAACTAAAAAAACACACACATCCTTAAGTTCCTTTTGACATGAAATTCCTCTAATTTTTACAGTACTTCTCCTCATACATTAGACAAGACAGCTACAACCACCACCCTCACATTAAGAATTTTATTTTAATGACATATGCATCAAGGGTCTAATCTCTAAAATCTACAGAACACTTCAACACCTCAACAACAAAAAGACAAATAACCCAATTAAAAAATGGGCAAAGGATATGAACAGACACTTCACCAAAGAAGACATTCAGGTGGAGACGAGATACATGAAGAAATGTTCATGATCATTAGCCATTAGAGAAATGCAAATCAAAACTACAACGAGATTCCATCTCACCCCAACATTACTGCCACGAATCAAGAAAAAAAATGCTGGAGAGGTTGCGGGGAGCTTGGAACTCTTATGCACTGCTGGTGGGAATGCAAAATGGTACTACCACTATGGAAAGTGATATGGCACTTTCTCAAACACTAGAAACTGAAATACCATGATACCCACCAATCCCACTCCTAGGAATATATCCTAGAGAAATAAGAGCCATCACACAAACAGGCATATACACACCCATGTTCACTGCAGCTTTATTCACAACAGCAAAAAGATGGAAACAAACTAAATGCCCATCAATAGATGAAGGGATTAACAAATTATGGTACATATACACCATGGAATACTACACAACGATAAAAAAAAATGATGAATCAGTGAAACATCTCATAACATGGATGAATCCGGAGGGCATTATGCTGAGTAAAATAAGTCAATCACAAGGGGACAAATATTGTATGAAACCACTATTATAAAAACCCAAGAAAAACATTTACAAGCAGAAAAAAAACCATCTCTGATGGTTACGAGGGAGGGGAGGAGTGGGAAAGGTAAATCACTAACTAGATGGCAGACAACTGTTAACTTTGATGGAACCCTGGTGACATGGTGGGTTAAGAGCTCAGCTTCTAACCAAAAGGTCCACAGTCTGAATCCAACAGCTGCTCCTTGGAAACCCTATGGGGCAGTTCTCCTTTGTCCCTATAGAGTTGCTGTGAGTCAGAATCAACTTGACAGCAATGGGTATGGGTTAACTTTGGTGAAGGGAAAGACAACACACAATATAGGGGAAGTCAGCACAACATGACCAAGGCAACATCATAGAAGCTTCCTAGACATATCCAAACACCTTCAGGGACTGATTACTGGGGCTGAGGGCTGGGGACAATGGTCTCGGGGTACATCTATGTCAATCGGCATATTTCATAAAGAAAATGTTCTACATCCTACTTCAGTGAGTAGAGTTTGGGGTCCTAAAAGCTTGTGAGCAGCCATCTAAGATACAACTATTTGTCCCAGCAGGTTCGGAGCAAAGAGAATGAAGAAAACCAAAGACCTAAGAAAAATATTAATCTGAAGGACTAAGGGGCTACATGAACTACAGCCTGCACCAGCCTAAGGCCAGAAGAAGCAGATGGGACCACAATAGAGAGTCCCAGGCAGAGCAGAAGAAAATGTAGAAGAAAATTCAAATTAACAACAACAACAAAGACCAGACTTACTTACTGGTCTGACAGAGACTGGAGGAACCCCTGCTGACTCAGAGCTGAAGCCACTCCTGAAGTCCACCTTTCAACCAAAGATTAGACAGGCCTATAAAACAAATAGTGACACATGTGAGGAACATCCTTCTTAGTTCAATCAAGTATAGGAGACCAAATGGGCAACACCTGCCCAAAAGCAAAGACCAGATGGCAGGAAGGGACAGGAAAGCTAGATGAATGGACACAGAGAACCCAGGGTGGAAAGGGAAAGGGGGAGAGTGCTGACATACTGTCAGGATTGCAACTAATGTCACAAAACAATTTGTGTGCAAAATTTTTCAATGAAAAACTAATTTGCACTGTAAACTTTCACCTAAGACACAATAAAATTAAATTAACATATAAAAGAATTTTATTTAAAATAACAAGAGACCTTTTTCTGTTAAAAGTGTATCCTATTTGTTTAAAAGACCTATTCAAAACCAAAACCAAACCCGTTGCTGTCGAGTTGATTAAACAGACCTACCTTCCCCATTTTTCCTAAATTACAGGAGGAAAAAGCCAAGTTTTCATTTCCATAAAAACTATATTAAGTTACTAAAATGAAAAACACATATTAGTTCCATAACAATTTTCAGGAAGTTAATTTGACCAAATTTGTACACTACCACACAGTAATAAAAGGTTTTGTTTGGATTTTATTGTTCAGGAGAGAAGAAGTCTCAAGACCCAGGTTCCAGTTCCAGCTGATGATCAACCTCTAGCTCATTTATCCACCTGGGATCGATCTCCTGAGAAGTCACAGAGCTCCAAGGTCCCTTCTAACTCTTAAAGGAGACATAAAATCATGAATATTCAAATACGAGTGGCTAGCAAGTTTTCCAATGCGCATGTCCCTCTATAGTATTGACAGGTACAATACACATTACATGGGATTCACAGACAGTAAGTACAATATGTAATTAGTAGAGCTGCTAGTTTTTAAGGAAACCGTGGATGCATAGTGGTTAAGTGCTGCAGCTGCTAACCAAAAGGTCGGCAGTTCAAATCCACCAGGCACTCCTTGAACATTCTATGGGGGTAGTTCTACTCTGTCCTATAGGGTCACTATGAGTCAAAATCGACTCAAGGCAATGGGTTTATGGGCTAGATTTTTTTTTTGTAACTTTTTAAATATAGTGGACTTTATATGGGCTAGTTTTTAAAAAAGGATGCCAGCCCTCCACCCTGGGAAGGTCTTATTAGCTGCAAAATAAGAAACTAAGTTGGCAGGAGATGCTAGTCTTTCTTCCTCAGCCCCTGGGGCATCTGCTCTTCTTCCCCTCTTTCAGTCTTTCTAGCCTTTACATACAATGACATCAACGCACGTTATTATTTATTGAATTTAAAAAATACTCAGCTCCCATTTTTTAGTTTGAAGAATGAGTGGCTTATTTTGTTGTTCTTTTTCTAAAAATAAGGCAAAACAAACAAACAAAAAAAAACCCCATAAAGTTGGTAGCTTTATACACATTTACCGCCTAATCTGACCTTTGTGCCTTGAGGGGATTAACTCTTAAACCAGCCACAAGACTAAGAATGAGGGGCTAGGGGTGGGGACAAAAGGTCTATTGGATACCGCCTCTTCTTCTATCTTGTACGGGAATACCTTATTTTATTGCACTTCACAGACACTGCATTTTTTACAAGGTTTGCAGCAATCCTGTGTTGAGCATGTCTATCGACCCCATTTTTCCAACAGCATGTGCTCACTTCCTGCCTCTGTGTCACATTTTGGTAATTCTCACAATATTTCAAACTTTTTCATTATTATTATATCTGTTATGGTGATCTGTGATCAGTGATCTTTGATGTCACTATCACAATTGTTTTGGGGCTCCACAAACTGCACCCATGTAAGACAGCGAACTTCATCAACAAATGTCATATATGTTCTGACTGCTCCACCGAATGGCCGTTCCATCTCTCTCCCTCTCCTCGGGCCTCCCTATTCCCTGAGACACAACAATATTAAAATTAGGCCAATTAATAATCCTATAATGGCCTCAAAGTCTTCAAGTGAAAGGAAGAGTCACACGTCTCTCACTTTAAACCAAGAGCTAGAAATGATTAAGCTTAGTGAGGAAGGAACGTCAAAAGCTAAAGCAGGCCAAAAGCTAGGCCTCTTATACTAGTTAGCCAGGTTGCAAATGCAAAGAAAAAGTTCTTGAAGGAAATGAAAGGTGCTACTCCAGCAAAAACACAAATGATAAATTACTGCTATACAGAGAAAATTTTAGTGGTCTGGACAGATTAAACCAACCCCAACGTTCCCTTAAGCCAAAGCCTAATCCAGAGCAAGGCCCTAACTCTCTTCAATTCTATGAAGGCTGAGAGAGGTGAGGCAGCCGCAGAAGGAAAGTTGGAAGCTAGCAGAGGTTGGTTCACGAGGTGTAAGGAAAGAAGCTGTCTTCATAACATAAAACTGCAAGGTGAAGCCGCAAGCGCTGATGTAGACGCTACAGCCAGTTGTCCAGAAGATCCAGCTAACTGATGAAGGTTGGCCACACTAAACAACAGGTTTTCAAAGCAGATGGAACAGCCTTCTCTATATATATATTTGAAGAAGATGCAAAGCCTCCAAGGACAGGGTGACTCTCATTAGAGGCTAATGCAGCTGGTGACTTTAAGTTGAAGCCAACGCTCATTTACCATTCCAAAGATTCTGGGGCCCTTAAGAATTATACTAAACCTACTCTGCCTGTGCTCTATAAATAGAAAAACAAAGCCTGGACGACAGCACGTCTGTTTACAACATGGTGTACTGAGTATTTTAAGCCCTCTGTTGAGACCTACTGCTCAGAAAAAAAGATTCCTTTCAAAATATTACCGCTCACCAACAATGCACCTGGTCACCCGAGAGCTCTGACAGAGCTGTACAAGGAGATTAATGTTTACATGCCTGCTAACACAACATTACTGGATCAAGGAGTAATTTCGACTTTTAAGTCTTACTATTTAAGAAATACATTTTGTAAGGTTATAGCTGCCACAGTGATTTCTCTGATGGATCTGGGCAAGGTAAACTTAAAACTTTCTGGAAAGGGTTCATTTTAGATGCCACTAAGAACATTCACGATTCATGGGAGGAGGCCAAAATTTCAACATTAACAGGAGTTTGGAAGAAGCTGATTCCAACCCACATGGGTGACTTTGAGGGTTTAAGACTTCAGTGGAAGAAGTAACTGGAGATACGGGAGAAACAGCAAGAGCAATTAGAAGTACAGCCTGAAGACGTGACTGAACTGCTGGAATCTCATGATAAAACTTTAACAGATGAGGAGTTGCTTCTTACGGATGAGCAATGAAAGTGGTTTCTTGAGATGAAAGCTACCCCTGGTGAAGACGCTGTGAACGGTGTTGAAACGACAACAAAGGATTTAGAATATTACATAAACTTAGTTGATACAGCAGCAGCAGGATTTGAGAGCACTAACTCCAATTTTGAAAGAAGTTCTACGGTGGGTAAAATTCTATCAAACAACATCACATGGTACAGAAAAACCTTTCGTGAAAGGAAGAGTCAATCAATGTGGCAAACTTCATTATTGTCTTATTTTAAGAAATCTTCACAGCCACCCCAGCCTTCAGCAACCACCACCCTGATCAGTTAGCAGCCATCAACACTGAGGCAAGACCCTCCCATCAGCAAAAAGATCAGGACTCCCTGAAGGCTCAGATGACAGCATTTTTTTTTTAGCCATGAAGTATTTTTTAATTAAGGTATATACATTGCTTCTTTAGACATAAAGCTACTGCATACTTAATAGACTACAGTATAGTGTGAATGTAAGTTTTACATGCACTGAGAAACCAAAAAATTCGTGCCTCGCTTTATCGTGGTGTTTGCTTTATTGTGGTGGTCTGGAACTAAGCCTGCAGTATCTATGAGATAATGCCTGTATCTTCTTCGAAAAGGTTTTTCCTTCCCATTCATTTTCTCTTATTTTTTATCAGAAAAAAAAAAAAATCTGTTTACTTTAAATTGGAAAGCACAGAAAAATATAACGGAAATAAAAACTACTTGTAAACTCAACACCCACAAGATAACCTCTATTACCAGTGGTATAGTCTTTTATTTCCATTCATTTTCAAGTTGTACTAGGGGAACCAATCCTACAATAAAGGGCTAAGTTTATGAGAATATTAACTTTTTGGTCCTATAGTTTTAATTTTCATTTAACAAGCTTTTGTTGATTAATTCAGAAGACAAAAATGAATAAATGTATAATAGTAATTAGAATAATGAAAGAAAATAAAATACTGCTAAACCTTTAGATAACTATTTTCTTCTTAAGCAAATTATTTTAAGTAAATGATGCTAAGAAAATATCAATTTAAAAGTTTCAATTAATAACTTTAAAACATTTCCAATATTCCTGCTCTCAAACAAAATAAATATAAACAGAAAGCTTGCGTAAGTTCTGCTTTTTTTTTTTTAATTTCCGAAAGAAACCACTTACCTGGTTTTCCTCTTCAGCCTGTAACAATTTTTGGTTTCTTGAAATTGCCAACATTTCTATAAGTTCCCTAAAAAATACACACACAAAAAAAACCTTAGCAAATACAATAGAGGTTTCTAAACTGACCCCCACCTAAATGACTTGCTGGACTCAACCAAAACTCTTCAGTCCCTCTGGGGAACTGAACACTCAGGGCTACTCTCCTCCTGTTCGCCTCTCACCAGTTGCACCACACTTTCACCAAGACTCAGTTGTGTTTGTTTTCAAATCTTCATACGAAGCGGTAGAAATCTGGCCTTCCACACGGGAGATCCTGGTCGATTCCCAGCCAACGTACCTCATGAGCACCCAGCTATCAATGATGATGCTATGATGCTGAACAGGTTTCAGTGGAGCTCTCAGACTGAGACTAACCAGGAGGATCTACTTCTGAAAGTCAACCAATGAAAACACTATGGATAACAACAGCCAGATCCCCAACTGATTGTGGGGATGCTGCAGAATTTCATGGCAGCCTTGCACTCCATTGTGCGTGGGGCCACCATGAGTCTGGGGCTGACTTGACGGTAGCTAAAAACATAATTACATAAAATATGATCCTTTACATAAATACCAATCAAATATGATTGGGGATGGAAAAGAACTGTTGCTATGAAAACCTAAGTTGAAAGCTTTGGAAACGACTCAATAGAGGTCTGCAAAAGACAACTGTAAAGAACCTGGGGAAAAGTAATAAAAACCTAGACAGCATCCGCCCTAAGACTGCTAGGTAAGTGTGTAAAATCTCATCTTAGCTTAAAGAAGCCAAACTAGAAACTGCAGACAGTGCATTATGGGTATGTCCTACCTACATCAGGGGCCCGCATGCTAAATTCACCCCCCTGCTGTAAATAAAATTTACGTGAACACCGTCATGCACATTCTTTTACGTATTGGCTAATGCTGCTTTCCCACTAAAATAGCAGAGTTGAATAGCTGTGACAGAAATTTTATGGCCCACAGAGCCAAAAATATTTACTATCTGGCCTTTACAAAAAAAGTTTCTTGACCCATCTTATATGAAAAGATTGGTAAATGACATAAATTTATGTTTTACGGTAGAATAAAAACAATCAAGGAATGCATGAGTCATTTTTTAATGATTTTCCAGTTCAACCAAATTTTTTGATTAACCACACATGTGCCGGCTAAGGGGGCTTCTCATATGTAATGAAATCGCATCTTTCTAGAATGCTCCATTAATAGATAGCTCAATTTTCCTATATGAAAATCAGTATTCTAAAGATTAGGAAAAAAAATGTGCAGCAGGTAGTATCTATATCGGATTGACACAGTGGCTACAAGAATGGGCCCAAACATAGTGATTGTGAGGATGGCACAGGACCGGCAATGTTCTGTTCTGCCGTACACAGGGTGGCTATGAGTTGGAACTGACTAAACGGCACCTAACAACAATAACATCTATACACTAGTTTCAAACTTGTTGATAAACAGTACTTTCCAGAAATTATGCAGGAGGGGACAGCTTCACAACACTGCTCCAGTCAGCCCTAGTGTTTCTGCTTCTCTTGACACCAAGCTATTTTTACCTTCATGTTTCCTGCTTCTCTTCCTGCCAGCCTCATACCATCTTTTCTGGATGATGACGGTTGGACCCAACCCTCCACAACTACTACTTATCCATACCATTAGGTATGAATGAGAAAAAGTAGATTGGGAATGGGAAGTCCTTGTTCATTTATTCACCAAATACTTACTGAGTGCTAACTATGTGTTAGGCACTGTTCTAGATGCTTGGGTTTTAAAAGTGAATAATGCACTTAAATTCTAATATAGGAGACAGGAACAACCAGGAAAATAAATAAAACTATAGTGGTAAGAGTTAAGAGAAATAAAAGCAGGGTTATGGTAGGGAGTCCGGCGAGGTAGGTTGGCTACTTGAATCGGGTAGCCAGGGAAGCTCTCTCTAAAGACACATCTTTGAAGTGACATGAATTCAATGAGAGAAGCCAGCCATGAGATCTGGGAGGAAAGAATGCTCAGCAGAAGACACAGCTGGTTCAGTGCCCCAAAGATGGGTTTGAAGCACTGTGGACAAAGCACACTAAGCACTGGATACAAAGTGAAGATAAAGACAGACAGGGGCCAGATGACATAGGTCCTCATAGCTCATGGTCCAACCAGTTACCCTTGAGTCGATTCTGATTCACAGTGACCCCACGTGTGTCAGAGTAGAACAGAAGGGTTTCCGGTGGCTGGTTTTTCACAAGTGGACCACCAGGCCTTTCTTCCGAGGTACCTCTGAGTGGACTCAAACCTCCAACCCTTCAGTTAACCGCCAAGTGCATTAACTGTTTGTACCGCCCAGGGAAGCTGGTAAAGAATTAGTATTTCATTCTAGGAGCCATGAGAAGCCACTGTACTAGAGGCTACACTGAAAACTAGATTCTAATAGGGCCAGAATAGGAATGAAGTCAGCAGTTTGTAGCGTTCCAGGCAAAAGATGACACTGGCTCTGACTGGGTCTTACCACTACGGTTTAGTAATGGAAATGAGAGAAATATGGACATATATAGGATATATTTTGGAGGTAGAGCTGACAGGATTTGCTGATGAATTAAACAGACATTTTATGAAAAAGCATGTTATAGCAACTTTTTCCTGTACCCTACAGGTGAGACAGTTAAGAAACTTTGGTCTAAGTAAAAGCTGTTTGGGGGTAAGGAGTGGCGGTGAGAGGGTTGGGGATGGTTGGG
Source organism: Loxodonta africana (assembly GCF_030014295.1). Taxonomy (NCBI): domain Eukaryota; kingdom Metazoa; phylum Chordata; class Mammalia; order Proboscidea; family Elephantidae; genus Loxodonta; species Loxodonta africana. The sequence continues at coordinate 68,766,271 of NC_087358.1, forward strand.
AGATATGGAATGAGCCCTATTCTGATTTTTTTGTGAATCTGGGAGCATAATCCATAGGAAGCCTCAGAAGAGCTTGCCCTAGGCACAGGAGCAAGGAGTGAGTCTGTAAGACTTAGTATTGTTTTATACCAGACTAGGAGAAAGTGGAAACCTCTGTCTTCCCTAAAGTGAAAATAGACCAAAGAAATCACTCTCCGTTACAGGACTGAGATATACAGCCCTGTGCTGCTACAGGAAGAAGCTGTATTCCTGGCATACCAAATTAGAATCCAGCCCCATTTTCCCACAGAAATATCATCGACAAAGGGTTTAGATCCTGTATTTAGTACTACACTTGAGGTAAATTATAGGTAACAGGATTTGACAGGCTGGTGTGGAAATATCAATGACGATTTCTGTGGGAAAATGAATTCTGAGTTCCAAACAACAGATTAAGTACAACTTTTAGACTACAATCTATCTATATGCTTCTACTTAAAAAATTTCTCCAAAGACTACCTCATTCTAGTGTACAAAATAATGAAATATATTGAAAGGTTATATAATCATTTAACAATTAAAAATATATCCTAAATCCCAAACCCACTGTTTTCTAAAGTCAAGAGGCTGAGCATAAAACACAGTTAAGTTACATTACTGAGAAGTTTTTTTTTTTTTTTTTTTCATAAAAATGAAAACTAGTTACAGGATAATGACAAATCTCACGGGTCAAAGAACCAGTATACAGAACAGCTAGGGCTGAGTGAGCACGTTACGGGGCTTTTCTAAAAGCCAATCACACTGGGGCAGCTTCATTCTGTGGAAAGTTCCGATGAACCTTCCATGGCAAGCCATACAGTGACATCTCCTCCACTACCGCCCACAAATATCTCCAGGAGAAGTGAATTCTCACTTATCTACTTTCACTCAATCTTTCTTTAGAGATGAACAAAAACGTGGCAGATAAGTCATGAGAAAATCAGGGAAAAAGAAAAAAAGCACCTCAAGAAAGACGCAGTCTATCACCAACATGTTAGCAGATTCAGTGAGGAGGAGACTAGTAGGTCTTCTTGGCACTCCTGGAGAAAAGGCAACAGAAGAACTACAGCTTCTTTTACAGGAAACAAAAGAGATCTCGGCACCTCAGTCAATCATGTACAACTGGAAGGCTGAAGGAAAACATTTCAGAAACACTGAAGTTCTTGCAGAAAATTCAAATGATGATTCGCTACTTCAGTGGGTAAACACACTTCATCAAAAAGTAAATATTATACTCAGTAGTCAAGAAAAAAAAATATGGAAGGCTATAAATTGGTCAAATCGAGACACAAGAAAATTTCAATTTAGTCTCAAATTTAACAGAACTGATAAATTTAACCTTAATTATGAAGAGTACATGGATACCAAGCATATGTATGCCTACAGGTACCGACAGTATCAGGAAGACACATCTCAGATACATAGCCCAGCCGGCAAGTGACGCAGAGGTAAAACCTCAAGATTGACTATTGGGTTGTCCAATGTCAGAAGAAATTCTCAAAGATCATCACCCTGGTGAATATGAAATATGTACTAGGGTTACTCAGCAAAACAGATAAACTATGTTACATCAAGTAAGGCTCAGAGGAGAATTCACTGGATTCCACAGCAGAAGAGTGAGAAGTAGTAGTCTATTGGAGAGATTAAGGCAAAGATTTGAAGGTCTATGACCAAGGCCTACTCAGAACAAAAGGTGGCAGCCACTACTTCCCACAGAGGGTGTCACTTCTTCACAATGTATGCAAAGAAAACTTAATCAATACCATCCATACCATACGGTTGGTCAAAATGAACAGACAATAAAGAATACTTTAACTCAATTAATTTCACACTCAACAGCACCATCAAGATGCCACAGCACAGTTGTTAGAAGTCAACCAAATATTAGACTCAACCTTCAGGTGAGAATTCTCCAAGAAATAGCTCAAAGAAGTATTTCAAGCAGAAAGATCTAGATAGAATTCAAGGAAGAATTGGCTCATACAGGAGCAACACAGGTATTTTCCAATTAATCTTTAGTTGTCCTAAATTTAACTGAACACAGATTTGTATCAGAACAACATGGTTACCTGTTCAAGGTATTTCACAGACTCAGTTTGGCTGATCGGTGATTCTAAATGCACATCTCCATAGAGATGTGGTTAGGTTGAGCACACTAAATTTTTCAAATGAAATTCGCTCCTATTTAGAAAAGTATTTATGGGATGTTAATTTGGAGTTTAGTACATTACAAAAAGTAAGTGCTCAATATGAATTATATGAAACTTCAATTAGCCGTCCCAAAGACAGTAAATCATACACAGCAGAGACATGAATGATTCAGCTGAGAACATCAAACTACCAATACTCTGTCTTGCTAATGTCTTTTCATTAGGAAATAATGTGTGTATTCATTCAAGAGGATCAGCTAATGGGGAAACTGACAAATTCTCCACCACAAATCACAAAACCATCAAAGACAGAGGGAAATAGCACTTGCGTTGCTTTGTGTAATGATTCACACAGAGGCAACACATAATACAGCTGCCTTGTGCTTCTGATTTTCTTGTTCACCACACTGACCGCTGCCTGGCTGAAACTCCCACACGCTCTATTTGTCATCCGGCAGTATTTGAGTCTAATACAATCTAAGCAGTTCATTACACATGTAAGCTATTTAACTTCTGGTGTCTCTGTTTTTAGGTTTTTCTTACATCACTTAATATCACGCTGACCTAGTAAGTTGGTAAGTAATGCTGTGTCAAAGACTAAATTTATAGCAAAGATAAAACGTTGATTATCAGTAGGTAAGTATATTTCAAATTACAATAGATAAGATTTATCAAAATCGTCAAGGAATGCTGGCTACAGAAAAGGTGATGTTTCAGGGCGATTCCAAAAGATGAATGAATGATGCACCAAACTGGAGGTGGAATGGGAATGGCACCAAGGATGAGGAAGTAAGGCCAGCTTTGAGACCAGGGAGTACAACAGGCTGGAGGGAAGGATATGCAAGAGGGCGTGGGGAACGGCCTTGTACACTAAGCTAAGGAATTTGGACTTTATCTCATTGGACAAAGCCAACCTATCAAATATTTTTAAACAGAGAAGTGATATGAGATGCCTATTTTAGAAAGATGACTCCGCTCTTGGGCAACATAGAAGAATAAAGTATGGAAGCATAAAGGCAAGTAAAACTGTTGGCAGACTGAGTAAGAAATAGTTAAGAATGTGGGGTGCAGGTGAGGGGGCAAATGTGAGCAACATTTTAGAGAGTAAAACATTACAACTTGAACATCCACGAGTATGAGACGCACTGAAGGATGGCTTCAACTACCATTAAGGGAGAATACGGACAACGACATTCGGTCTCACCTCCTGGTTCTCCTCCTACCTTTGCCACACATGCTTCGCTCCAGCCATCCCCGACAACCTGCAATTCCACCAACAAATCGTGCGTGCTCACGTTTCCAGGTCTTTACCCACGCTGTTCCACCTACCTGCCGCCTAATAAGTGAACACTTTCTTCCCAACCAGCCCTTTCTCCATTCAGGACACTGTCCTCATTACAGCTGGGTCAGGGCCTGGTCCATAAGGTGGGGTGCCCCAGCGCACACCTCTGATGAAAACAGGCTACGCACGATGGTCACCGTTTACATATCTGTCTCTCCCTGTTGACAAAGGGTTCCTCCAGCTCGGCATCTGGCTTCCCCTTCAGTACCGTCTCCTGAGCGCCTGGCACCCAGTTGTCACATAAATGTTTGAGAGGGTCCGTGAACCAGGGGGCTCAGACTACGGGATTTCTAAGGTCCGCTAAGGCTCTGACAGTCTTGGAGTTCCGGGGTCACTGTCATTACTAAAATGTCCTCTTGCGGGAAAAAAAATGCCGCCTCGGAGTCTCAGAGGATTGCGGACCTCAAGTCCACTACACTCGCGAACTATCTTTGAGAGTCCACATAGAAGTCTCCCAAGCGCGGCCCTCGCCGCCGAGTCCCGGGAATGAGCGCAATTGCAGCTCCCGGGTCAGTCATGGAGCCTCGACCCAGCCCCAGTCAGGCCCTCAGCCTGGCGGGATTACCTCGACAAGACCTCCAGATCTTCCAGGGCAGACAGCAGCCGCTCTCTTGTGCTGTTACCACCTGCTGCTCCCGAGCCGCCACCCGGCCGCTCCTTCTCCTTCTCGGCACCAGAAGACGCAGCCATGTCGCCCAGGCGCCAGCCGGCGTCGCATGCGCAGTTCCGCCCCGGAGCGGTGAGAGCGGTACGCGGGAGGCGGAAGGAAGGGTCGTTAAGGCGGAGGAAGAGGTCGGCTAGAGCGCCCCCTGCGCGCCCGGAGGCGAACTGAGGGCGCCGGCGCCATCTGCTGGACCAGCCAGGGCTTCTCCGGTCCAAACCCTGTGCCTTCTGTTTTTCAAAGCTGCACTGAGAGGCTTCTGCTAAACGATATCTAAGCATTTGTCGGAATTATATAATGGCCTCTTATGTCAGTTTCTTCGTGAGATCTTGCGAAATATCTATCCTCAGTCAGCATTAACCTCCCTTTAGTCTATGTTCTCATAACGCTATTCTAACGCTCCTTTTCCGGTTCTCACGGTGGCTGTAGTAAGCTCCTTTCACAGCCATACATCCCCAAACAATGCTTTCCCTAATGCTCAAGATGGGTGTTGAGCTGAATTAATCAATATAGCATGAAAGTGGTAATGGGAAGAGTTTAAATAAAGAATTGAGGTGGCGCGTTTTCCAAATCAGAACCAGAGGTCCAAGCCGAAAATGCACCGTTGCCCATCTGCCAAAGTTTCAAGTAGCCCACCTTTCCTGGGGGTGGACAATGTAGAAGAGGGCTTTTCCTACAGGGAAAACTCAAAGTTACAACAGTATTGGGAGTGAGGTTTTGTACCTGGTCGTGCTGCGGTTACAAAAAGATGAGACGGAGATGTCACCTCTGGACATCAGCTGGGAGTCAGGCAGCAGTACCTATGGTCCCTTCATTCCAGCAACTTGTCCTTTGGTCTGTCCTTTTGAGAGTGCTGAATCTGATTCCGCCCAGGCTTCCAGAGTTGATGATTCCCCCAGGAACTCATGCTAAATGCATTTACTCACTGGCAACTGCTGAATAATCAAGAACGCCGATTTATTTACTTGTGATGAAAAAAATAGTGCCACAGACACTATATTTTCCTCCATAGACAAACCTACGTGGAAGCCAATTATCACAAGAATGTTGCTTGTTGAACAACTTGCATCAGACAGAGCAATTGAAGATGTGGTCGTTGTTAGCTGCCAAGGACTTAGCCCCGGACTCATGGCGACCTTATGCACAAAGAAATGAAATGCCGCCTGTCCCTGCACCATCTCCATAAATGGTTGCATATCGGACCATTGTGATCCATAAGGTTTTCATTGGCTGATTTTTTGGAAGTAGATTGCCAGGCCTTTCTTCCTAGCTTGTCTTAGTCTGGCAGCTCTGCTAAAACCTGTTCAGCATCACAACAAAACAAAAGCCCCCACTGACAAATGGTGGTGGCTGTGCAGGAGTTGTGCTCGCTGGGAATGGAACCTGGATCTCCTGCATGGAACATGAGAATTCAACCACCGAACCAGCTGGCTTTTAATGATTGAAATCACCAGGTCTTTATCGCCACAATGTAGGGATATTTGTGTTAAGGAGATTGGAATATATGTGTTCATAGGTCAGGATGCCTTCTCCCCTACACGGTGCAGGAGGCTCACTGGCACCTTTTGTTTTCTGACCATCCCCCACTTCTGCTCCTGCCTAACCCCTTCTGTTAATTCTCAGGCAACAGAAAAAATTAGATTTACATTTTCTTGATCATAATTGCATTCTATGCATGCTTCCCAGAAAGTCTAATCAATCATTTCTTGGGTTAAGTTTCCAGGGTGCCAAAAACCTGCAATACGTGTGGGCGTTGTTTACTTAACTTTCACAGGACAATCTTGGTATATGATTCCAGTGGCGGGAAAGGGGGATCATATTAGTGTAACTCCCACATAAAAATTCTGGGAAAATTCCAATCAGTTAAAAATGACCAGTTACCAGTTATAAGTCCCACTTTACGTTGGGAGCCCTGGTGGTGCAGTGGTTAAGAGCTCGACTGGTAACCAAAAGGTCAGCAATTCAAATCCACCAACTGCTCCTTGGAAACTCTAGGGGCAGTTCTACTCTGTCCTATAGGGTTGCTATGAGTGAGAATCGACTCTACCACAAAGGGTTTTCCAGACATTGAGGGTCAGTGCCTGGAGAGTATACATGTATTGTGAACTCCAAAGCTGCTTGGGTTTATTGCAAATTCATTTGCATGTTGTTATGGATTGAATTGTGCCCCCTAAAAATATATGTTGTAAAATCCTAACTCCTATACCTGTGGTTATAATCCCATTTGGGAATGGATTTTGTTATGTTAATGAGGCAATATTAGCGTAGGGTATGTCTTGAGTCAATCTCTTTTGAGGCATCCACATGTGAGAGCTGAAACTTGATGGGATCGCCTTGTTTTTCCAGGTCTCGAAAGTTTTCCCACTTCAACTGGCTGCAGTCTTACCACTTTTCTATTGTTCTCTATTAGTGGGAAATATTTGAGTTTTCCTTTTCTGACAGGTTTACACCTTGCACATCTTCCAACTTTCGCAGGTTTTACTGTAAAAGGAGATTAAGAAGAAGAGCTGGGGGAAGATGGATGCCACCTTTCATGAAGATCACCAAGGAACAAGGATCTTCCACCAGAGCCAACTGACAGAGAGTCTTCCGTATTGCCCTAAATTTGAACTTCCAGCCTCCTAAACTGTGAGACAATAAATTTCTGTTTGTTAACTCACTTGTGGTATTTCTGTTATAGCAGTGCTAGATAACTGAGATTCACATTAAGCATTCTTTATGACTAACAAGTCGTATTTCCTACAGTTTTTTTTTTTTTTTGCCAAATTATACAGTTCCAGGTGTGATACAAAAAATACAAAGGATTTTAATAAATCTTACTGAATTCATGGTAAAAAAAGAAAAAAAATCTTTTTTTTTTTTTTTAATGTTAAGTATTTTCTCAATGCATGGATTCAAAAAAGACAAGTACCACCTTGTTGTTAGCTGCCATTGAGTGGATTTCAGCTCATTGTGACCCCAAGTGTGCAGAGTAGAACTGCTCCATAGGGTTTTCAGGGCTGTGACCTTTCAGGAGCTGCTTTCTAGGCCTGTCTTCCAAGGTGCCTCTGGGTGGGTTCGAACTACCAACCTTTTGGCTGGTGGTTGAGCGCTTAACCATTTGCACCATCCAGGGAATTTAACATGCCAGCACTCTTCTAAGCACTTTAAAAATATTACTCATTTAATTTTCAGAACATTCCTATAAGTACTGTTATTATCCCTGTTACAGATAATGAAGCTGAGGGACAGAAAGGGCAAGAGACTTGCCCAAAGTTATATAGCTGGTAAGTGGCAAAGCTGGGATTTGAACCTGAATTCTGGCTCCAGAGTCTATGCTCTTTATCACTGGTTATGTGGACTCTCTTTAAAAAGAAAGAGGCATCTTCACGTACTGAAAAAGCACTGGGAATCTCTGTCTAAAATATAAGCACTATCAAAGTTTGGATTTTTTGAAATTTTATTGTGTTAAAATATATAAAACAAAACATTTGACATTTTAAGCATTTTAACTACAACTCAGTGACATTAATTACATTTGCCATGTTGTGTAACCATCGCCACTATACATTTCCAAGTGTTTTTCATCACCCTAAACGGAAACTCAGGGGGACATTGGTGGTTCAATGGTAGAATTCTCGCCTTCCGTGTGGGAGACCTGGACCAGTGTACCACATGCATAGCCACCATCTGTCTGTTAGTGGTGGCTTGTGTGATGCTGAACAATCCTTTGGTAAGACGACCAAACCAAAAAACCAAGCCTGTTGCCGTTGAGTCAGTTCTGATTCATAGCGACTCTATAGGACAGAGTAGAACTGCCCCATAGGGTTTCCAAGGAGTGCCTGGTGGATTCAAACTGGCGACCTTTTCGTTAATAGCCACAGCTCTTAACCAGTGTGCCACCAGGGCTCCAGCAAGGTGACAAACCAGGCTAAATTCAGCTCTGTCTTTTGAGTACCTGTACCAATGCAGCTGAATATGGCTGGAGAAACACACAAACGTTATTCGTAGTGGTACTTGAAATTCATGACCTCAGACTTCAAGTGGGCCCTTAATGCTGTGGGGGCATCATATTGTACTTCTTGGTCCATTCCCTCCCACTGTCCTCGACATGATTTCACACCATTTCCTCTCTCCAAACCCCAACTTCTTCTTCTTCCTTCTTCTCAGAAGAGATTTCCACAGACTGTCGACAATAGCATTGCAAATTGCTGGCTTTCAGGGAAGCAGCTCCAACTTTTAAATCAATCACAAAGCCTCAAAATGCACCATTTTTAACTGCTTTTAATAAATCAAGTTATCTCAGTTAAATCCAACCAGGTCTGGTCTACAAAGGAAGTTTCTCAATGACCCTGTACCTCCTTCTCCCACCCCTCCTAGATTGTGAAAGCTTCATCAGAAGAACACTATCTTCCACATTCGGAACACATAACAAAAACCTCCCACTGTCAGAATCACTCCATGTTAATTACTCCCTTGGTAAGTGTGGCATTTGACTTTAACTCCCCGCATTCTTGTGCCTTGAAGAAGGAAAAAAAAAAATGGTTTAGGTTAAATCTCTCATTCCCTTTAAATATTTGTGATGTGGTTTCAACAGAAAATGTCTTCTAGAGTTAACCAGACCTCCTAAAAATAAAATCTCGCCTTCTCCCTGAAATTCTCCAGGCATCATTGAAAACTTATACCACCTCTCAGTAACTCATCATTGACTGCCTTTGATAAATTAATTTATTCTTTGATTATGTATCAGGGCCACAGTAAATGCTAGGAGTATAGAGGTAAGGAAACCTGGTAGCACAGTGGTTAAGAGCTAGGCTGCTAACCGAAAGGTTGGCAGTTTGAATCCACCAGTTGCTCCATGGAAACCCTATGGGGCAGTTCTACTCAGTTTCCTATGGGGTCGTTATGAGTCAGAATCGACTGGACAGCGACTGGCATAGAGGTGAACAAGACAACCGTGGTCAGAGAAGACTTCCTGGAGAAGGTGAAACCAAAAACTCATAAGAAAGTAGGAAATGGCTGGGCTAGTGTTGGATGTGGGTCAGGAAGACTGGTAGAGGAAGGAAGAGCTAGTATAAGGAATCAATATCAGAAAGAGAACAGTTAAAATATCTTACCAACTTCCTAACTCAAATGGAGGAAGTCTAGATTGAATTAGTGGAAGCTCTAAATTAGATTTTTTCCCCCACCACTTACAAAAAGATTTATTTCTCCCTTCAGTATGTGTCCATCATGGTCAGTTTTGGCTCTGTTCCGTGTCACTTTCACATTGAATCCTGGTTGACAGAGCAGCCGCCCTCTGGGCCATTGCTGGTGTCATGGCAGGGAAACCACAGGCTGGCTCTTAAAGCTCCTATCACTGCAGCGACCAGAGGAGGGCACGTGGCCACCCTGTGTCCACAGGGTAGGATGTGTAATCCTATGTGGGAGCCTGCAGTTTCGTGGCCAAGCCCTTTAGACCAGATGTTGGCAAAATTTTTCCGTAGAAGGATAAAATAAAGAAAGATAGAAGGATAGTTAGTAAATATTTTAGGCTTTTTTATGGGTCATATGTCTCGCTGTGACTACTGCTGTTGTAGCATGAAAGCTGTAGAGGGTCCTGAGACCAAGAGTTTATTTATAAAAACCAAACAAGTGGTGATCTGAGCTTGGCTGCAGGTTGGCTGAGTTTCCAACCCTGCTTTAGACAGAAGGATCAGATGATGAAAATGAGAAGAAAGGTGCCTAAGGATGAAAGGTTTCTAAATCAACAGTATAAGCAGAATTCATCAGGAATTAATTTTAACCTTGATTGGAGGATTTATGGTCCCTGGGTGGCGAAAGTGGTTTATACTTGACTACTAACCTAAAGTTAGCAGTTCTAATTCACCCAGTGGCACCATGGAAGAAAGTCCTGGCAATATACTTCTGTTGCTCAGTACAACTCCGTCCAGGGCCAAAATGACAGAGACTGAGTTGGGGAGAATGAAAGGCAACTTTATTGGTTGGCCAAGCAAGGAGACAGTTGGGCCCGCACGCCATCCAAGACCGCCTAGCAAGCAGCTTGTTGAGGCTGGTTTATACAGACGGGGTCAGTTTCAGAATACAAAATGGCGCATGTGCAGGTCTGGAGTGTTTTAAAATGAGTAAGTGTTTTCTAACACTTGGGTTCGGTTCCTCCGCACAGGAGGAAGTTAGCCATTTTTGTTCCTCAGCATGTTAACTCTCTACCCAGGGGCAGAGAATTTACCATGCATGAGGCAGTTAATGAGCTAAACATCATCTGGACTACTGAGATGGAGGGCAGGACCTGTTTCAGCAGATTCTGGCTAGTAGTAGGTGGCTGTTTCTTTTGTCACCTAGTTCAAGAAAGTCTCTGCAAAGAAAATCACTTTAGGAAATAGGGCGGAGACAGAATAGGAACTATCTTGTGAGGCCCGTCTTACTTGCACAAAGACTATAGCTAAGAAAACCCTATGGAGCAGTTCTACTCTGTTACGTGAGTTGTCATGAGTTGGAATAAACTCCATGGCAAAGGGTTTTTTCTTCAGGTTAGAGGATTTATGGAGCTCATAAACCAAATGTGGCAAAAGTTTGTTTATCTGGGCATATGTGCCTGACTGTATATATCTATATTCTGTTGTGCGTATGTATGTGTATGTGGGCAGTGAGAGAAAGAGAATGAAAACAAGACAAGCCTGAAAACCTTTAAAAATTTCATGCCTTTTTTAAAGCTTTATGTAGTTGGCAAGTATCTCTAAGAACATGTACAGACAATTGGTAACATGTTTACACGTGTTCAAGAGCACCAGGAATTATAGGGGCATTCTTATAAAATGTTAGTTTAAATGGTGTAATACAAAGTTAATTTCATTTGACTCAATTACTGCTGTTTTAATTATCAACATTTATCAATTAGAATACAGAGGAAAATGGAGTCAATTTTGCCATCTAAAACTCACTAGCTAGCTCACTGTTGAGTGTCCTATAATTACTTCTCTCCCTCTGATGTGCTGTAAATTAGGTTTTTCTAAGGAAATATAGGTTCATTTCTTCCAAATACATACAACAAACTGCTAAGTGTTTCTTGGGTGCTTGAGTAGATTAATAAATTTAACTCATGAGCATCAATTTGCACATCATGAGTTAAAACAATTAAAAACATTTTTTGTTAATAAGTATAAACTCAGGTTATGGAATCAGAGTGTGTCTTAGTTATCTAGTGCTGTTACAACAGAAATACCACAAGCGGATGGCTTTAACAGAAATTTTTTCTCTCATAACCCAGTAGGCTAGAAGTCCAAACTCAGGGCTTCAGCTCCAGGGGAAGGCTTTCTCTCTCTGTTAGCTCTGGAGGAAGGTCCTTGTCATCAATCTTCTCTACATCTAGGAGCTTCTCAGTGCAAGGACCCCCAGTACCAATAACATACTCTTCTCCCAGCTCTGCTTTCTTCATTGTATGAGGTCCCTATCCTTTCTGCTCAATTCTCTCTTTTATATCTCAAAAAAGATTGACTCAAGATACAACCTAATCCTGTAGATTGAGTCCTGCCTCATTAACATAACTGCCTCTAATCATTAACATCATTAAAAAAAAATTGCTGTCAAGGCGATTCCGACCCATAGTGACCCTATAGGACAGAGTAGAACTGCCCCATAGGGTTTCTAAGTAGTGCTGGTGGATTCAAACTGCCAATAGTTTGGTTAGCAGACAAATGCTTAACCACTGTGCCACCTATTAAAATCACAGAGGCTAGAATTTACAACACATAGGGTAATCACATTGGATCACAAAATGGTGGACAACCATACAATACTGGGAGTCATGGCCTAGCCAAGATGACACACATTTTTGGGGGGATACAACCCAATCCACGAGAGAGTTGAAAGAGATCTCAGAAATCATTTAGTTGAGCCTGACCCCAGCCTGTGATCAAATCCTTTCCAGAAGAGGGGAGCTGGCCACCTCACAGGTCAGTCAATTCCAAAGTATGAGCCAGACAGGCTGGTGTAATGTCAGCTATGTGGTCAGTGACCCATACCTATGCGATTGACCCCCAATGAAAACCCTGGACATAAAGGCTCAGGTGAGCTTTCCTGGTTGGCAACACTTTGTGTGTGTTGCCATACATCATTGCTGGGAGAATTAAGCATTGTCTGTGTGACTCCACTGGGAGAGGACACCTGAAGGCTTGTGCCTGGGCTCTCCTGGACTTTGCCATGTGTGCCTTTTTCCCTTACTGATTTTAATCTGTATCCTTTTGCTGTAATAAACCACAACCATGAGTATAACAAACAAACAAAAAGAATTGGGAGCATTTCCCTTCCTACTAATGCCTAAGTAAGTGATCAGTAAATAAACCAGCCCACAGAACAGTGTGTAGATTAAGGGTAAAGGCATGAATGAATAAAGGTTTAAAACTGATCCCTATAAGAAGTATTTGCAACATCACAAGTGCATAATTTTATTAATCTATATTCATATCTATCTAACCACCACCCAACTGTTAGTTTGCCATTCTGCAGTGGTTTGCCTGTTGCTATGATGTTGGAATCTATGCCACCGGTATATAAATACCAGCAGGTTCACCCATGGTGGACAGGTTTCAGTGGAGATTGCAGATTAAGGTAGACTAGGAAGAAAGACCTAGCAATCTACTTCCAATAATCAGCCAATGAAAACCCTATGATCACAACAGAATATTGTCTGATATAGTGATGGAAGATGAGCCCCTTAGGTTAGAAGGCACTCAAAATATATAGTGGCCACAACAAATGGTCTCAATATATCAACGATCATGAAGATGGTACAGGGCTGGGCAACATTTTATTCTGTTGTACGTGGAATCACCATGAGTTGGAGATGCTCGATGTCAACTAACAACAACATATCCGTCTAAAATCAACAAGAAAAGGAAAGCATCCAAGTAGAAAACTGGGCAAAAGATACAGATAAACAAGTTCACAACAGGAGAAATACAAATAGTTGAAGATACTTTTAATAACTTCCAACATCACATATAATTAAATACATGTTTACTTTAAAATAAAAAAAATTAATACATGTTCATCATGAGAAATTTAGGAAGCATAAAGGAGAAAATAAAAACCATTTGTTATCCCACCCTTAAGAGACAAACATCATTAACATTTTGGTGTACTTCCTTCTCACACCCCTTCTCTCCCCTAGTTTGTTTTTCACGATAACCAGTCCTAGTTTCTTCAGTAGCACCTCATTTGAAAAGTGTTTTCAAGGCATTTCATCACCCTTATCACCATACATTTTATACAGTCTCGTTGGTCCATCTTAAAATGTGGCAACTCAAAGTGAAGGTGATGTTCCAGGTACACTTTGTCCAGAACTGAATAAAATGGGAAGTTGAAAGATTGGAGTCTTTGCAATATCGCAGACCACGATTCAATTTCTATTTCCACTGATTTTGGTCTTTGAGTTTCAGGGTCTTCATCCATAAAATGGGGATAATTATGTCTTTTGAAAGTTTGTTGGAAGGGATAAAGGAGTGTATGTAAAGTGCTTGCTACATGATACATGCAAATAAACAATTATAATCATAAGTAATATCTTTTGAGCCAAGTACTTTTCAATGCTCTGTAGGTACAACTACTGTCCCTGTTTTACAAACAAGGACATGGAGGCACAGAGAGGTTAGGTAATCTATCCAAGCTCACACATCCTGGTGGGTAGTAGCACTCAGGTGCCCCGAATTCAGAGCCCGTGTTCTTCATCACTGCACCATGTTGCTCATCAATGAATATTTAACTCCTCTACTTTTTTCAGTGCATCTTAGTATTACAGTAGCATTTTTGGAAGTCATATAATTTTGCTAATTCATTTTAAGTTTGCAATTTACTAGAAAATTCTTAACTGAAAACAATCAAGATGCTCTTCAATAGATGAATAAACAGTGGAACATCCATACAATGGAAAATCATTCAGCAATAAAAAGAATGAGCTATCAAGCTACCCAAAGACATAAATGAACCTTAAATAGTATTGCTAAGTGGAAGAAGCCAGTCTGAAAAGGCTACATACTATCTGATTCCATTTATACGACACTCTGGAAAAGGCAGAACTATAGAGATGATAAACAGGTCAGTGATTGCTAGAGGTTTAGGGTGGGAGTTAAGTAGGTGACACAGAGGAGATTTTTTTTAGAGTGGTGAAACTCCCCTGTATAATACAATGGTGGATACATGACACTATTTGTCAAAACACATATAACTTCACAACACAAAGTATGAATCTTAGTGTATGCAAATTTAAAAAATAATTTAGGTTGGCGTTATCCCAGGATAGAATGCAGAACGTGAAGAAGAATCTAACTGTATTACAAATACATGCAACAAATTTGCTAAGGGGGATAAGGGAAATACTTGCTGACCTGAGTAACTTTTGTCTGTAAGACTAAAGGCAAAGGAACAGTATATAAGCACTGCACTCTAGTTGTAGTTTTTCAAGAGGTATAGATTAACAATTCTGAAACCACTATACATGTATACTTGAACTGAACAATTAAGTGAATAGATGGCAGATGTGGGAGCCAGGTTTCTCGCTGTTGTAGTAGGAGGTTACCAACAAGCAAGGGGAGATGGCTAGAATGATATGTATGGTACTGGATTAGAGCTGTAGACATTAGGATGAACTCAAGTTTAGCTTAATATAGATACAGATGGTGGCATATAGAAATATTACATATGGAAATATTTAGAGATATGTGTTACACTGGTGTAATGGATTGAATTGTCCCCCCAAAATACGTGTTGTAAATCCTAACCTCTATGCCTGCGGTTATAATCCCTTTTGGGAATAGGTATCTTTGTTATGTTAACAAGGCAGGATTAGGGTAGGAGGTATTTGGAGTCAATCTCTTTTGAGATATAAAAGAGATTAAAAGAAAACTAGCAACCAGAGATGGGGGAAGAGAGATGTCAAGCCACATGAAGATTGACCAAGAGTAAAAGCTCAGAAGAGGCAAGGACCTTCCTTCAGAGCCAAAAGAGAAATAAAGCCTTCCCCTAAAGCTGGCATCCTAAATTCAGACTTCTAGTCTGCTAACTGTGAGAAACTGAATTTCTGTTTGTTAAAGCCATCCACTTGTAGTATTTGTTATAGCAGCACTATATAACTAAGACTTCTGGTTATTATACACACACATATTTCCTTACTCTGTCAACTGAGAGGTGTTAAAGCAATGATCTCTCCAGCAGCAATGATCACACCTAGCTTCCAGATCTTGGTTTCTAATGCCATTCTTTATTAAAAGGAAGCAGGCTCCTTGCAGAAATGGCTGGCTCTAGCACTGGTACAGGAAACATAAATGATGAACTTGGATCATCTTGTAGTGCCAAAAAGCAAGGTAGTGCTCAAAAAAAAAAAAAAAAAAAAGCACAATGATGGGAGCATGTAATGGGAAGACAGGATCCAAGTGAAAAAGCTCCCAGTGGCCAAAGCTGGAACAATTTGAGCAACAAAATAAGTAACGCAGTAACAGATTATAACCCATGGTATAAAATAACTATCCATGAGTCCATACTAATACAAATAAATGATTGATTAATAAATCAATAAATCGGAGAGAATAGACAAATAGCTCATGCAGAATTCCAAATAATTTATGTAAATACTTTGCCCTCAGAGAGGGTGGAGCATAATTACTTAAGTGTGTGTCGTACATAGTGACTTTCTCCCAAGAGCACAGTATGGAAAAGAAGGTGGGGTAACTTTACAGTGGAGAAAACTGACAAACACTACCTCAGTCAGATGATCAAGGTCAACATCAACAGTGACAAGTCATGTTGATAATGAGTACTCTTGATATGTAGCTATGAGAATGGCGCATTACCTTTGTGTTCTTTCTCCCCAAAGCCCATAGCCCCATTAGGCAAATCCCAGTTGAGGGACCTTTTACAAAATACTTGACCAGTATTCCTCAGAACTATCAAGGTCTTCAAAAATTAAGAAAGTCTAGGAAATGGTCAGAGTCAAGAGGAGCCTAAGGCAACACAATAAGAAAATGTCATGTGGTCTCCTTAATGTGGTCTCCTGGATGGGATCCTGGAACAGAAAAAGGACATTAGGTAAAAACTAAGGAAATCTGAATAAAGTATGGACTTCAGTTAGCAATGCTGCATCAACATTAATGCTGAGACACTGGTAATAGGGGAAACTGGATGCAAAGCATATGGAAACTCTGTGCTATCTTCATAATTTTTAATAAATCTAAAAATTCTAAAAAGTTTAAAAAAATCTTAATTTTTTGAGATGAATTTCCATTAAATCATGTTTAGGTGTTCAGCAATATTCCCAATACTCTAACTATGCAATTGTTGCAAGGGGCAGAGCCAAGTAGAGAATTGTTATGGTAATTGTCTTCCAACACAGCTTTTTGTTTTTCTGGAAGGTTCCAGTTCTTTTTCCTCTTGAAATATAACAATGGTTGTTGTTGTTAGGTGCTGTTGAGTCGGTTCCGACTCGTAGCAACCCTATGTACAAAAGAATGAAACACTGCCCCAGTCCTGTGCCATCTTCACAATCATTGCTACATTTGAGCCCACTGTTGCAGTCACTGTGTCAATCCATCTCATTGAGGGTCTTCCTCTTTTTCACTAACCCTCTATACTTTACCAAGCATGGTGTCCTTCTCCAGGGACTGGTCCCTCTTGATAACGTGTCCAAGGTATGTATGTGAGACGAAGTCTTGCCATCCTCACTTCTAATGGGCATTCTGGCTGTACTTCTTCCAAGACAAACTTGTTCATTCTTACGGCAGTCCATGGTATATTCAATGTTCTTTGTTGACAACGTAATGCAAATATGTCCATTCTTCTTTGGTCTTCCTTATTCATTGTCCAGCTTTTGCATGCATATGAGGCAATTGAAAACACCATGGCTTAGGTCAGGTTGCACCTTAGTTCTTAAAGTGATATCTTTACTTTTTCACACTTTAAAGAGGTCTTTTGCAGGAGGTTTGCCCAGGGCAATGTGTCTTTTGATTTCTTGACTGCTGCTGTCATGGGTATTGATTGTGGATCCAAGTAAAATGAAATCCTTGACAACTTCAGTCTTTTCTCCATTTACCATGATGTGGCTTATTGGTCCAGTTGTGAGGATTTTTGTTTTCTTTATGTTGAGGTACAATCCACACTGAAGGCTGTGGTCTTTGATCTTCATCAGTAAGTGCTTCAAATCTTCTTCACCTTCAGAGAGCAAGGTTGTATCATCTGCATATCTCAGATTGTTAATGTCTTCCTCCAATCCGGATGCCCCGTTCTTTTTCACATAGTTCAGCTTCTCAGATTATTTGCTCAGTATACAGATTGAATTAAGTATGGTGAAAGGATACAACCCTAACATACATCTTTCTTGACTTTAAACCACACAACATCCCCTTGTTTGCTCTGTTCCAATGGCTGCCTCTTGTTCCATGTATGGGTTCCTTATGAACACAATTAAGTATTCTGGAATTCCCATTCTTCTCAATGTTATCCATAATTTGTTATGATCCACATAGTTGAATGCCTTTGCATAGTAATAAAACACAGGTAAACACCTTTCTGGCATTCTCTGCTTTCAGCCAGGATCCATCTGATGTCAGCAATGGTATCCCGGGTTCCACGTCCTCTTCTGAGTCCAGCTTGAATTCCTGGCGATTCCCTGTGGATGTACTGCTGCAGCCACTGCTGAATGATTTGCAAAATTCTGCTTGTGTACAGTATTAATGACATTGTTTGATCATTTCCACATTCTGTTGGATCACATTTCTTTGGAATGGGTAAAAAATACAGATCCCTTCCAGTCAGTTGGCCAGGTAGCTGCCTTCCAAATTTCTTGGCATAAATGAGTGAGCACCTCCCGCACTGCATCTGTTTTTTTTTTAAAACATCTCAGTTGGTATTCTGAAGCCTTGTTTTTCACCGATGCCTTCAGTGCAGCTTGAACTCTGTGATGGTTAAGATTGCGTGTCAGCTTGGCTGGGCCATGATCCTCAGTGTTTTGGCATTCATATAATGTTGTGATCACTTCCATGTTGAGATTTGATATGTGATCACCTCCGTGGTGGGATCTGCAATGAGTAGCCAATCAGATGAAAGGGAGCTTCTTGGGCATGTGGCCTGCATCAAACATAAGCAAACATTCTGGTGAAGCTCAGGGACCTTTTGCTCACGCTGGATCCTGCAGCTGGCGCCTGTTCGTCTGACCTCTGGTTCTTGAGACTTGAGCTAGTGGCTTACCTGCAGTCTTGCCTGCCAATCTTGGGAGTCATCGATCTTTGCAGTCCATGGTATATTTCTGCTGATCTTAGGTTTGCCAACCCTTGCAGCTACGTGATTCAGAAGAAGCCTCTACCCTGACCCATGGACTTGGGACATTCCAGCCTCTACAACTGGGTAAGCCATTTCCTTGATATAAATCTCTTTATATATTCATATGCTTTACTGGTTTTGCTTCTTGAGAGAACCCAGCCTAAGACAGACTTCTTCTTCAATACCGTTGTTTCTGATGTTCTACCTCCTGAAATGGTTGAACATCAACCAATTCTTCTTGGTTCTGTGACTCTGTGTATTCCTTTCAAAAATTCTGTCGTATCAAGTAGTTTATTTGTCCTCTTTTTTTTTTTTTTTTGCCTGGAAGCCTAGCTTCCAGAGCTCTCTGGGACAATAAAGACCATTTTACGAGAGGCTAACTTACTCTGGTGGTGTAGTTGTTATGAGCTCAGCTGCTAACCAAAAGATCGGCCATTGGAGTCTATCAGCCGTTCCTTGCAAACCCTATGGGGAAATTCTGTACAGTCGCCATGCGTCGGAATCTACTTGACAGCAATGGGTTAACTTAACGTGGTCTAGGCATACAGTCTTCTGGTGGTCTAACCTGTTTAAGGATAGAATTGAGGGTAGCCGGAGCAGTGAATTTGATCACATAGGCTCCAAGTGTCCTTTCCTGCTTTTCCCAGCTGGGATTTGGCGGGTGAAGTTGATTTAAGTCCAATTAGAAGCAAAGATACATAATATATTGGTAAGCCTTGGTGCCTTTGAGAACTCTCCAGCGTCTAGGGACACAAGGAGGAGAATGACAGCTCTCAGTAGTCATCAATCAATAAGTCAGTGCTGCTTGGGGATGGCCATTTAATCAGATACAAACCCACCAACTTATGCCATCACCAGTCCACATTGCTTCATTTGATGCATAAGGAATTCATGACAGACTTTGTCAAATTCTTGAACTCCATATACAATAATTTTTATTCTTCTTCTAACATTTCTAATCCCCACTCTCAAAATAAGGTTTTGAGTCTGAAGGAAAAATGTTTTGCATAGAATGATATGCTTTGCACTGAATAATATAAGTTAAAATTTATCCTTATCAATGTCAATCATGTCTTTTGACTTCATATAACCAGCACCTACCACACAGTAAACCAAAAACACCAAACCTGTTGCCGTCAATTCCAACTCATGGCAACCTCATGTGTTACAGGCTAGAACTGCTCCACAGGGTTTTCTTGGCTATACTTTTTATGGAAACAGATCGTCAGGACTTCCTTCCATGGCACTGCTGGGTGGGTTTGAACCGCCAACCTTTAGGTGAATAGTCAAGTGCAAACTGTTCGAGCCACCCGGGGACCTTACTACATATAATAAGTTTTCAGTACTTTTTTTTCTGAGTTGTTTGAATTACCTAGCATCTTAATGTGAAAGTCAGTTTTACATTCATTCTAACTTTTGTTTTCTCCCAAGTCAAAATATTTGTTTTGGCTATATTAAGGGAGATTTCCCAGAAAAAAGTTTCCTTTTTGTCTGTCAGTGAGTGAGTTCACTTCCTGTCTCTAACTGTGTGTAGACAATTCGGAAAAGATTGACTATAATTTCCACACCGCCAGTTTGTTTCTCATTTTCTTGCATTTCAGATTCTGTCAATTTTGTGTGCTAGCCTCTCATATGACAGGCAGAGGCTTGATAAATGTTTACTGAATTGATTTAATTTAGTAAAACACTTTATGAGCTAAGCAATATAGCTCAGTTGGTAAAATTTGCCTCAGGTTGCCTTAACTTTGTCTCTGACAGTTTATCAGTATTCAGAAAGCACTACATGACCCTGTGTGCAATGAGTCACTGTATCCCCCCAAAGGCACAGGGATAAACATAGAAGTGCCAGGAAATGAAGAACTGAACCCATTTCAAAACCACCAAATTCCTAGCCCTTTTAGCCTTCATGATAACCACAACTTTATTATTTCCCATTTTTCCATTTCCTTTCAAATATGTCCAAATTCATGTTATCTGATTCCGACTCTGACCAGAAGATATTTTTTACCAGTAAAGGCATAAGAATGAGTTTGTTGCTCAATGTCTGAGTAAAAGCAATGAGGTTAAAGAAGGTTTCTTGGCGCTTGTCAGGCAGAACAGTGGCTTCTTTGTCTTCCCATATTCTCTCAGGGTTGGCCCTGGCCTCTTCTTGGATAACGCATTTCTCTTAGTCAGGCTGGGCTTCTGCCAGGTCTGGTCCTCAAACTTCCCCATGAGTGATTCCCTTCAGGCAGACCCAGCCCAGCCGTGAACACAGTGACTCCCTGTCCTCAGGAGTTGGGCCCCAGAAAGTTGCCTGAATTTTGTGAATCTAGCACCTGAAATAAAGTTTCTAAGGGCAAACACCAACCTCTCTCCAAGGAGATCTGAAACTGCGTGCTCCCCACTGTTAAGATGTTTTATTTTCACTGGAAAGCCCTTGCCAGGTGTTGGTCACATTTCACCCTGTCTGATCCATGCTTTTTGTCTCTTCTCAACCAGAGAAACACACAATGCTTGGTTTACTAGATGACCAGGCAACCCATTTCCAAGGTCTCCTTGTACACAATGCCCCTGCCATGCCCGTGTGCTGTGCAAAGAACCGCAAAGGTATTTCTCAGGCTCTGGCAGCAGTACAGTGATGTTCCTCAACAAAGGCCTTACAATTTCAAAGGGATCATCCGTTATTTGGGCTTAGAAGTGTCAGAAGTTCTTCTCTAAGTCTTTAGACACCAAGCCCATAGTGCATTTAATGCTGGATTTCGAGGTGAAGTGGTGGAATTATGCAACACAAACATCATTTGGCAAGTGACCATTCTGACAGATGCATATTTGAATCTTTTCACAAAATCCTGCCTTTTTGTCTTGTTTGCATCCTAAGGGGCTGGCCAGTGAACTGAACCCAGTATACACATTACATCCACAGCATGAGTGAAGGGCCTGGCCCACATCTACGCATCAGGAAACATGGCACGGGGAGAAGTCCAGGGAGGGTTGCTGTTAGTTGCCATTGAGTCGATTAATCAATCCTCCTTCTTATTCCAAGTAATACTTCGGATATGTGCCATTTCTGTTTGCTATGCACTGCAGAGATGTGGGTAGGCTCAGGGTGAGCCCAGCCAGGCCATAGAAAGAAAGGCCACTGAGGACTAGCTGTGCCCTGGGTAGCTGAGAGAAAGGGTCAAGTTTGGAGGTGGGGGTGGATCCTGGAGAAGTCTGAGTGAAAGAGCAGATAATGCAGAAGCCAGGGATGGCTGGTGTCCATTTGGCTGGGCTTATTTTGGGAGGGGGAGCTGGGGGGGATTTCTATTAGGAAACTCAGTGTTATGGATCAAGTTCTCTCAGGAAACTCAGTGCTATGGATGGAAAATGTGATTTGGAGCCCTGACTCCTGTACCTGTGGATGTAATCCTGTTCAGGAATAGGGTTTCTTTTTTATGTTAACGAGGCTATTATCAGTGTAGGGTGGGTCCTAAACCTAATCACTTTTGAGTGATATAAAGAACAGCATAGACACAGAGATAAGCAAGCACAGAAGAGGGAAGATGGATGCCGCATGAAGATTGCCAAGGCACTGAGGAATGGCAGGGCTACAGAAGCTGAAACAAGGTTTTTCTCCAGAGCAGACAGAGAGAGAGCCTTCCCCATTGCCCTAAATTCAGACCTCTAGCCTCCTATCAATGGCACTGGGTTTTTTGGGTTTAGCCTCCTAAACTGTGAGAAAATAATTTTCTCTTCCTTAAAGCCACCCACTTGTGATATTTCTGCTACAGTGGCACTAGGTAACTGAGATACTCAGTATAATGGCAGAAAACTGAAGAATTCAGATGGAAAGAAAATCTTATGCCCAACTCTGAGCACAGCCTCCTATTCATTTATCCAACATGTTTATTGAGCAATTATGATCCAGGATGGTGCACATTGTTAAGCACTTGACTGCTAGTCAAAAGGTTGGTGTTTCAAACCCACACAGAGGCCCTAGGAAGACAGGCCTGATGATCTGCTTCTGAAAAGTCACAGCCTTGAAAGCCCTATGGAGTACTCATGGGGTCGCCATGAGTAGGAATCAACATGACAGCAGCTAATAACAACAGCTCTTCCAGGTTCTGGTGATACCATAGAGGATGAGCCAGAGCAGTTCCCTGCCCTCATAGAGCTTATGTTCTGATGGAAGGAGACAGAAAGCTTACAAGGAAATCTACTAGGTGCTTGTAGTTTACAGTGAGTGTTATGACAGGTGTGGGGCAAGTTCCACAGCTGCTCAGCAAAGGCCTCTCTGAGGAGGGTGATGAACTGAGGGATAAAAAGAAGCTCACATGTGACAACCTGGGACAGAGAGTTCTAGGCAGAACAAACAGCAAGTCCAAAGGCCCCGAGAGGAATGATCTGGGAGTGTGTGAGGAATAGGTAGCTGAAACTCAGTGAGCGAGAGTGTGGGTGGGAAGCGGGACAGCGTCAGGCAGGTTCCTCGTGCTGTGAGATCTTGCAGGCCATAGTACGGAATGGCATTTCCGCCTCGTTCTCAGTGGGAGTGGAGAGGGCTCTCAGTTGGTTGTTTTGGGCTGAGCTTCATGGGATGCTTTCAATCTGGTAAAGTCATTTCATATCCAGGGTCTGGTCCTCAGCTTTTTCAGGTCACAAAGAATGATCAGATTTTGGGAAACTGTGTTAAACATTTCAATCATGTTGCCTATCAGGACTAGAACCCTTTCTAAGAGAAGTTCTCTCCTCACAGAACTGCTCATGGCATATTAATTAGACCTTAAGGTGTAGACCTGGTGGTTCAACAGTTAAGCACTCAGCTGCGAACCGAAAGATGGGTGGTTCAAATATACCGAGCGCCTCCATGGGAGAAAGATGTGGTGATCTGCTTCCATAAAGATAAAGATTACAGCCTAGAAAACCCTGTGGGGCAATTCTACTCTGTCTACTCTGTCACATGTGGTCATTATGAGTCGAAATTAACTTGACAGCCCCCAACAACAACAAGATGTATCCATATAACATGATGTGTATCACATGATGCCCCTCTTCCTTAACATCTTATAGCATCAATGATCTATAGTGAGGCCTTCATTTATTTATCAAATATTTGTTAAGTGTCTCCTAATGTACTAGGGGTACAATGATGAATAAGAGGGAAAGAGGAGTTAAATGAGTAGATGGAGAGTGTCACTAATCTAGGTGAGGAATAGAGAAGGGACGGGTCTTGGGGGAAATGGTGAGTTCAACTATGGACATGTAGAGTTTGAGTCCGTATTTCATTTTAGGGAGAGATGAAAAACTGTGTAAAAAGCCATTAGGAGTAGGACTTTCCTTTTTTGTAGAAGACATTCAGAACTAAGGCCATGAAAGGTCAGAGAGTGCCAGGGTTCCTCTTCCATTTAACGCCTAATAGCAGGTGGGAGGGGGTCCCTTGGGTGGTGCAAATGGTTAACTCACTTGGCTGCTAACAGAAAGGTTGGAGGTTCCCACTCAGAGATGCCTTGGATGAAGAGCTGGTGATCTAATTCTGACTTTTCAGAACACTATGGGGCACAGTTCTACTCTGGCACACATGGGGCTGCCATGCTTCGAAATCCTCTTGACTGCAACTAGTTTACTGGTAGTAAGGAGTGGGAGAGGGAGCCCTGGTGGCAGAGTGGTTAAAGCACTAGGCTGCTAACCTAAAGGTTGATGGTGCCAACCCCCCAGCTGCTCCACAGGAGAAAGATGTGGTAGTCTGCTTCTGTAAAGATTTACAGCCTTGGAAACCCTATGGGGCTGGTCTACTCTGTCCTACAGGGTCACTACGAGTTGGAGTTGACCCAAAGGAAACAGGTTTGGTTTTAGGGGGTGGGAGTGTCTTATCAGAAGTCCTTAGCAGAACTTTATACCACACACCTCTTACACTTACCCCAGCTATGCCTGGGGGACGATTAAGACATATTTAGGAGTGTGCTTAAAATGGGGACATCAACTGTAGAACCAGATTGGGGAGACAAGACTAAGGACTGAACAACATGGCTATGTCCACTCACGCAACAGTGATTTAGGAGAAGGAGACACCACCATGGGCGAGATAAGTCTGTAAAGTCAGCATCAAGGAGCGGGGTCTTGACTGTAATAAGTGAGGGGAGACACAGCAGTGTTTCAGGTACTGGGAGGGTTCACAAATGATGGTCCACACAGACAGGAATAGATTTGGTGCATGGGGGTGAAAGGATCAGGACCCAGAGGGGCATGCTGGGAGTGAGAGAGTGGAGACAGGCTGTGGGCTGAGACCCACATTCTGGAAAGGAGTTCCAGCTCAAGAAGGCAGACAAGGAGTCTGAGTAAAGACTGTTTCAGTAAAAGAGTTACTTCATGGGCTCTTACATAAATTAAAGTCATTAAAATTAACTTTACCCTGTGAATCTTCCTGAGAATTTCTCTACATTTCTTTGGATAAATGGTATACCAAGACCATGAAATTCAGGAGAGACTTTTATCCAACACAGACAGAGATAGTCTTGCTTTCACATCCAAGGATTAAAAGACTTTGATTACTTGAGGGCCTTAGTAACTGTTTGATTGCAGTGACTTTAGAAAATTTTTGTTGCTGTTGTGTGCCATTGAGTTGATTCCAAGTCATAGTAACCCTACAGGACAGAGTAGAACTGCCCCATAGGGTTTCTGTGACCATAACCTTTACGGAAGCAAACTGCCACATCTTTCTTCCACGGAGCCTCTGGGTGGGTTCCAACCACTGACATTTTGGTTAGTAGCCAAGCACTTAACCATTGCACCACCAGGGCTCCTTAAAGCGTCAAATGATGAAGCAGCATAAGCCTTCCTGGAGGAGTATTTAGCATTTGCTCTTCTGAAGGCAGAGCTCTCTGGGGTCAGCAGTTCAAATCTACCAGCTGCTCCTTGGAAACCCTAAGGGGCAGTTCTACTCTGTCCTATAGGGTTACTATGAGTCTTGGAATCAACTGGACAGCAATAGGTTTGGATTTTTTTGGTTTTGCTCTGAAGGCAGGTGGACAATGGCAAGTCACACCTGCCTTGGCCACTGGTCTCCAGCAAATGACATGACCTCTTCCATCTGCAGTTTTCTAGCCTATAAATTGAGGATAATAATTTCTTAATTTTTTTCAATAAATGTGCCAAGCACTGTTCTACCACCTTATAGAGTTATTTTAGGAATTAATAAAATAATATAAGTGAAAGTGCTTAGCATACCACTTAGCTTTAAGTCTATTTCTACTCACGGCAACCCCATGTGTGTCAGAGTAGAACGTGCTCCATAGGGTTTTCAATGGCTGATTTTTCTGAAGTAGATCACCAGGCTTTACTTCTGCGGTTCCTCTCAGTGGCCTCGAACCTCCAGCCTTTTGGTTAATAGCCAAGAACTTAACTATTTGTGTCACCCTGGGTTGTCATATCAGGCAGAGATTGTATTAGTTTTTCTATCCAAGAAGATTTTTCTACTGGAACAAGATGGACGTTTGAACCATTATTGGGTCAGGCTAACAGTGGACAAAAATGCTCAAAGTTTTTGTTGTAAATATCAGAGTTGTATATAAACATCTGGCAGAGGGAAAACAAACTGACTGCATAAACAGTCCAAGAATTAAAAAAAAAAATCTTTAATGACACTTTTTGAAGCAGAAGGAGGGAGGGCAAAACTTTGCCTTAGAGAAAGTAAAGCAGGTCTAAGTCAAGGTTATTCTAGGAAGTCTGCAGAGGATGAAGCAATGAAGCAGTGGAGCATTGAGGCTGCAGGAGTGTTCCAAGTGAAGACTCATTGAAAATATGAATGCCTACTGGGTCTAGAACATTAAGAAAGAACTACAAGGTAGTTTGCTTCATCGACATGTTCGGAGTCAAGGTGCATAGCAAAACAATTGTTTTTCTGAGACATCTTAACTGTAAGCACTCCAAAGTACCCACTGAAGCCTGGAAAGAGAATTGCAATTCAGGATAAGTATTTTGGACCGACTGTTTAAGGGTCCTGACACTTCAGATACTAGTTTTCCGGTCCTCCAAGCAAGTCATCTAAAGGATTTCAAGTAAAAAAAAGGAAAGGATATAAAGCTTCCCCAAGCCAGAAAATTGAATGTTTTCTCCCAGTATTGCTGATATTTAACTTTCGCTTCTAAAGTGAATTGGTTCATTAGCGAAAGTTGCAGCATTTTACACTCCTCTTTCCAAATTGAACTTTAGCCCAGATCCAGTAGGGCCTAATGAGGGTGGCCAGGAACCACCTTAGGATGGGATATTCCTGATCCCCCAAGTTGGGGGGGGCAACGATCAGGCCATCTCGGTGTGCCTTCTCAGGGCCTTGGAAAGGCAATAATGCTACTTATTACAATTGCAATGATAAGTGCAACTGCCTATTTTTTTTTTTTCCCAATAGACTATAATCTTTCCAAAGGATGGACTGTGTATTATTAATTATTGTAACCCCCACCTGCTTGAAAATCTCCTTAGTAGGAGGGGCTTAGTAAATGCTCTACAGTATGTACAGAGAAGGATGAGTGGATGGATGGATGGATAAATGAATGAATGAATGAATGAATCCTTGGTTCCTAGTCTTAAAGTAAAATCACCACAACAATACAGGAAATAGTCCTCAGGTAAAGGGATGACAAGATGGACTGAGTGACTTGGGCCTAAAGGGTCACTGAATAGGGATCTAATTTTGGGATCATTGGGAAGGAGAAAACTTGGATTAGTATTTATCATAAGTAATTGCCATTGAGTCAATTGACTCATGGTAACCGCATGTGTGTCACAGAGTTCTGTGTGAGCATGTGGGGGAGAGAAGTAGATGGCCAGGTCTTTCTTTCTGAGGTACATCTGGTTGGACTCAAACTTCCAGCCTTTTGGTTAGCAGCCAAGGACATTAATTATTTGCACCAGGAGGCAAGGGCTCCATCTACTGAGCCAGACAGGGTCAGTTTTCTTGGGCCACTGAATGGTTATCCTGATGACTGCCTCAGAATGGCCATCTCCCATAACAGCTGGACCATGGGGAGTGAGGGCCAGAGGAGTTTTAGGAGCGGAGTCAGTGTGAGCATATCTGCAGACTGCAGAGTGGCAGTGGTGAGTGCCAGGGGGCCACAGTTGGTAGTAAGGGATCGGTCGTGTCATCAGCAATAGGACACCAGCAGCATAACTTCCTTCACCCACATGGCATCTCAGACTTGGGCCAACAAGGCCAACCAATAAGAGAACAGCAATCCAACAAGCCCGCCAAGAAATGGTCCCCTACTGGAACCTCTGCAAAACTGTAAACAGTGAGGAGAGAGCAGGCTTCAGGGACAGCTTGCTGGTCTATGGAACATCCAGGAACCCCGGAATTGAAGGAGCTGGGAGCTTTGGGGTATCATGGTGCCCTTCCCTGAGCAACACTGACCCAAGAGCTATTGGGAGGAGGCTATGCCACAAGAGCAGTTAGCAGAGAATGTAGCCTTTGTCATTCTACTTGCCAGTGGAGCTTGAGAATACAGGCTCTCAACTAACTGCATGGAAAACAGCTGTAGGGTTCACTTGTACAAAGGTGACACCTGGTACATGATTAACACGCATACCTGAAATTCCAAGTTCACAATTCATATATTTGCCAAGGTGGGGTATGTTGGATGGAGAGGCCAAACCTGCTGTCCACATTTAAAGCCTGAACTTGTAGAAGATTATCCTACCTCAAGTTGTCTCTGACTAGTAAGGAGGTAGAAGAGCATGATGTTTAAGAACTCTGTGCAGTCGAATTCTAGGGTTTCAAGCCTGGCCCAGTTGCATGATACTTTGAAACCCTGAAGCAAGTTTCACCTAAGTCTCTGTTTCCTCATTTGTAGAAGGGGATGATAAGAGAACCTACTTCATCAAGCATTAAGAGGACTGTTTTAAATAATCCAAGTAAATGTTGGCACGTAAGCACTCTATAAATATTAGCATACATACAAAATATGATTTGAATTATAAAATTTCAAACAAATTTGTCCAAGTATGCCCAAATTTCCTACTTAATTACTAGTAGAATAGTAGTTCCTCATGGGGTGGTGATTGGAGGGGATGACCTGGGACACAAATAAAAAACATCCACTATGACCAAAGTCTCAGAGAAGGAACTAGTCTACAGGACAAATAGTCTACATGAACCACAGCCTTATATAACCTGAGACCGGAAGAACTAGATGGTGCCCAGCTACCATTACCAACTGTTCTGATCAGGGCCAAAATAGATGGGCCCGAGAGAATGGGAGAAAAGTGTGGGGCGGCACTCAAACTCTTAAAACATCTAGACTTACCAGACCAGTTGAGACTAGAGGACTTCCTGAGACTACCGCTCTGAGATATCCCTTAAACCTTGAACCAAAACTATCCCGAGGTCAACTTTTAGTGAAATAACATATTGGCACCCAAAATAAAGGATATTAGCCGTAAGTATTTTTTTTTTTTATGGTACTCCATTAAAAAAACATCTGTATGAGACCAAAAGGTCAACAATTGCTCAAAAACAAAGATGAAAAGATAAGGGGGCAGGGAAACTAGAGTACTGGAAACAGAACAACTAGAACACAAAGAGAATGTTGACACATTGTTGAAAATGTAACTGAAGTCACTGAACAATTTGTATTGCAGCTGTCAAGTGGGAACCTAATTTGCTGTTTAAATTTTTACCAAAAAAACGTAATAAAATATTATTAAAAACAGTCCCATGGAACAAAACAAGACTAAAGGGGCATACCAGCCCTGGGGCAGGGACTGGAAGGTAGGAGGGAACAGGACAGCTGGTAATAGGGAACCCAGGGTTGAGAAGGGAGAGTGTTGACATGTTGTGGAGTTATTAACCAATGTCATACAACGATGTGCGCACTGTTTGATGAGAAACTAGTTTGTTCTGTAAACCTTCATCTAAAGTTCAATAAAAAAAAATTATTAAAAACAAACAACAAAAACACCTACTATAATTTCACCAAAGGGGGCATTCAAATGGCCAACAAACACACGAAAAGACGCACAACGTCACTAACCATTAAATCAAAACCAAACCCGTTGCTGTCAAGTCGATTTTGACTGATAGGGACCCTATAAGACAGAGTAGAACTGCCCATAGACTGAAACCTTTCTGGAAGCAGACTACCACACCTTTCTCCTGTGGAGTGGCTAGTGGATTCGCACCTCCAAGCTTTCCGTTAGCAGCTTAGTGCTTTAACCACTGCACCACCAGGGCTTCTCATCAGCCATTAACAACAGCACCAAAAAAACCTGTTGCCATCAGAGTCGATTCCTGCTCATAATGACCCTATAGGACTGAGTAGAACTACCCCACAGGGTTTCCAAGCTGCAGCTGGTGGATACCAACTGCCAACCTTTTGATTAGCAACCGAGCTCTTAACCACTGCAGCATCAGGGTTTCCACTAGCCATTAAAAAAAACCTGTTGCTGTCTAGTTGATTCCGACTCATAGCAGCCCTGTGGGATGGGGTAGATCTGCCCCATAGGGTTTCCAAGGGGTGGTTGCTGGATTTGAATTGCCAATCTTTTTGGTTAGCAGCTGAGCTCTTAACCACTATGCCACCAGGACTCCCATTAGCCATTAGGGAGATGCAAATGAAAACGACAATGAGATACCACTTCACCCTTATAGAATGGCAATGATCAAAAAACCAGAAAACAATAGGGACTGATGAAATTGTGGAGAAACTGGAACCCTCATCCACTGCTGGTGGGAACGTAAAATGGTATAAGGACTATGGAAAACAGTTTGGTGGTTCCTCAAAAAGTGGAGCATAGACCTACCATATGACCCACAAATCTCAATCCTAGGTACATAAACCGGAAGAAGTGAAAGCAGGAACGCAAACAGAAACCTGTACATAAATGTTCATTGTGGCAGTTTTCACAATCACTAAAAGGTGAAAACCACCAAGATGCCCATCGACAAATGCGTGGGCAGCATACACACACAATGGAATACTACTCATCCTAGAAGAGAAATGAAGTTCTGATGCCGGCCACAACAGGAACGAACCTTGGAAACATGCTGAGTGAAGTCAGTCAGTCACAAAAAGACAAATACTGTATGACCTCCCATATATGAAATAAGGAAATATATAGAAACCAAAGATTATCAGTGGAAACTAGGGGTGGCAGGAAGGGAGACGATGGGAGTTTTTGCTTAGGCGGCATTGAGACTACGCTAATGGTGGTGGAACGACTTGGAAAAGGAGAGTAAGAATGGCTGCAAAACATGAAGAATGCAGTCAGTGTCACTGAACTGTACACATAGAAACTGCTGAGATGAAGTTCATTTTGTTATGTGTATTTTCACCACACTCACACACACATACACACAAACCCACTATGATTTACTCTCTGTTTTCTCAGATAGTCAAAGATTCCTTGTTGAACTCCTGAAGTTTTTACGGAGGATAACTTGGAATCTCTCGTATTATTGGAACAAAAATAAAAGCCGTAATTCCTAAACTGATGACCCCCCCCCCAAAAAAACCCCACTACCGTCAAGTCGATTCCGACTCATAGCGACCCTTTAGGACATAGTAGAACTGCCCCATAGAGTTTCCAAGGAGCACCTAGGTGGATTCGAACTGCCAACCTTTTGGTTAGCAGCCGTAGCACTTAACCACTATGCCACCAGGGTTTCCAAACTGATGATAGTGAGGTCAAATATTTTACATTTGGGCACACTCACGCTAAAATAACAAAATATGACTGCATCGAGGAAATTCCTCCCACTATACAGACAGGTACAATCCTGATCATCTTTGACGAGCACACGGCCAGCCCTGCCGATGAAAACAGTTTACAGGGGACACCAGTAGAGGAAATAGAATCTGCTACTTTTGAGATTACTAAGGAGAGACAAAGAAGCTTTTAAAACACATGGACAGAGTGTTAGTGAGGTAGCGAACAAAAAATTTAGGTGCCTATAATCTTCAAATAAAAATATAAGTAATGCGGTTTTAATAAAAAGATGTATAAAGATGGATTAACGAGCATGTCAGGAAACAAAGGACAACTGATTAACAATCACCTCAAATTTTCCCAGAGCTTTAAGAAAAACTGGCTACTGTTTGTGATGAGTCAAGTATTTTATGCCATTTAAAATTACAGCATGAGCTATAATCTTTAATTCTGTAAAAAAAAAAAAAAGAGCCTTTGAAAGGTAGATTGTCATTCAAAGATGTTGTTAGTTTCTGGTGAGTCGATTCCAACTCATGGTGACCCCATGTGTTTCAGAGTAGATCTACTCCATGGGGTTTTCTTGGCTGCAGTCTTAACAGAAGCAGATTGCCAGGACTTCTCTTCCGTGGTATCACTGGGTAGGTTCAAACTACCAACCTTTACATGAGCAATCGAGCACCAACTGTTTGCACTACCTAGGGATCTATTAAGCAGAGCTTAAATCTGAGGTGCCCTATCATTTAAACCTTGCTGGTTTTGAAATATTACCACTGGGTGGTAAAGTTTAGGGATAGGCCCTCAGGAAAAAAAAATCACAGGCCTTTGGGAATTCTTTGTCTCATACCTATGTTCCCCCTTCTCTCCCTTCTCTACATTTCCTTATCTGTTGACTCTCTCTGTGTAGCAATGGACGGTGGAGCTGAGTTTCCTGTATGTAATTACACATCCCTAGTTTAGTGAGGAGTCTGGTTCCAGGCCAAAGTCCTGTATGTGCTCTTTCAGGCCTGACCACAGGCAACTTCAAAGGCTTTACCTGGCAGGCCTGAGGGAAAGCTGCTTCCCCATGCAGACTTGGTGCACAGCCAGGACATGCACCCTAGGAGAGAGTCGCAGTCAGGGACTCAGCTCCCCAGCTACTCTGCTGTTACACAAATCTGCATCCTAGCCCCGGTGTCTCCATACAGAGGCCTCTTTACCAAGGACCATCTGCTGAGATCTGTCTCAGGTACCTCTGCTGAGGCTTTGAAGACATTTTTCTCCACTCTGGGTCTATGGACTGCCCCAGGGCCACAAATTGGCTGGAACATTTTGTTTGCAGTGCTCTTGGCAGTGAGACAATTCCCCTTGTCTGCACTGATCCATCTAACTCCTACAAGATGCTGTTTCATGGGTGGTGCAGTGGTTAAGGATTCAGCTGCTAACCAAAAGGTCAGCAGTTCAAATCCATCAGTTGCCCCTTGGAAACCCTATGGAGCAGTTCTACTCTGTCCTATAGAGTCACTATGAGCTGGAGTTGACTTGACAGCAACAGGTTTGGTTTGGAGTTAGGGACTTGGTGCTTTCTACTATTTAGCCCCTTACTTATACTATCTCGCATTAAGGGTTTGACTTGTATTTCATTTTGGCTTCTTGTTTTGACTACTTAGAGGCCTGGCAGCTGAGCTCTCTGCAGCTCAGCTTGGCCCATGATGCCTAGAAGCAGAAACACGATGGGCAAAGCTACGATCAAGTGCTTACACTACAAGGGCAGCTGTCTTAGTTCCCTAGTGCTGCTGTAACAGAAATACCACAAGTGCGTGGCTTTAAGGAACATACATTAATTTTCCCACAGGTCTGGAGGCTAAATCAGGGTCTTGTCCACGTCTGTTCCTTCCGTATTGGTAACCCCAGGCATCGCTTTGTTCCATGGCTCTTAGTTGATCCTCACATGGCATCTGTCTTTCCCTGTATATGTCTCTGTGTCTATCCTGCTCTTTTTACAACTTAGAAATGATTAGATTTAGGACCCCGTCTACTCTGGTATGACCCTCCTATTTCCAAACAGGATCAAATCCACAGGTACAAGGGCTAGGACTTCAACACATTTTTGGAGGACACAATTCAATCCATAACAGCAACTTTAATTAAGAAGGCCAGTCATATGTGAACAAAGTTTTGTTATTTTCAAACAAAGAGTAATAAAGATAATATTTTATATATTTAATAATATAGACTCTATTTTGCTGATAGGGG
Organism: Loxodonta africana; assembly: GCF_030014295.1. Taxonomy (NCBI): domain Eukaryota; kingdom Metazoa; phylum Chordata; class Mammalia; order Proboscidea; family Elephantidae; genus Loxodonta; species Loxodonta africana. The sequence continues at coordinate 68,799,611 of NC_087358.1, forward strand.
AGCCCTGGTGGCACACTGGTTAAGAGCTCAGCTGTGCCACCAGAAGGTTAGTAGTTTGAATCCGCCATCTGCTCCTTGGAAACTCTATGGGACAGTTCTACCTTGTCCTTTCGGGTTGCTGTGAGTCAGAATTGACTCAATGCAACAGGTTTTTTTTTGGGGGGGGGGGTTATGCTGACAGGCAACGATAAGTGGTCACATATGTAGGTAGTGTTACTTTTGTGTTGTTGTTGTTAGGTGCTGTTGAGTCAGTTCTGACTCATAGTGACCTTATGTACAACAGAACAGAACACTACCTGGTCCTGTGCCATCGTCACGATCGTTGTTATGTTTGAGCCCATTGTTGCAGCCACTATGTCAATTCATCTAGTTGAGGGGCTTCTTCTTTTTTGCTGACCCTCTACTTTACCAAGCATGATGTCCTTCTCCAGGGACTGGTCCCTCCTGATAACATGTCCAAAGTACGTGAGATGAAGTCTTGCCATTCTTGCTTCTAAAGAGCATTCTGGCTGTAGTTCTCTCATGACGTATTAGTTTTACTTTTATATATGCAAATTATACTTCTACAGTTTAGATCTTCTCCTTTTGGTCCTCACAACGGTACTGTCCCTGCAAAGCAAGCTTGGAATGAGGAGAACCTAGGCCGGAAGTGGCTGTCACGGGAGAGGAGAGACACATGAAAATAAGCCCTGCGTTCCTGCTGTTTGGAGGTCTTGGTTTAGGGCAGGAGGCAAGAAGACAAAGCTAAGGGTGAGTAAAGGGAGAGTTGTTCATGTTGAGGCAGAAAGTGACAAGATGGGGTGGAGAAGGGACAGAGAGAAGGATCTGGCTAGGTGGGTAGACTGTGCTTTGCAGAAGAGAAACCTGAAAACACTGTCAAGCAGGTTTCTTCTGGATGTGGTTTTAGCAGTAAGGACAGCATGCTTCTAAGAGTAACTGGAATTTTTCCTGTTCTCATCTTCCGCCTTTGCTGCCCCCTCAAATATATCTGTGGTACTTGAAATTTCTTAAACAGGGAGTAGTGTTTTTCATTCCACAGTTAGGGACAAACCTTGACAAGCAAAGCGACTGGCAGAGGTAACGTGAAACTTTCTCACTAAAATGCTAATGACTGATACAGGATCGTTTGCTATTTTGATAGAAAGAGGAAGCAGGAGAACTGGAGGGTTTGGCATGAGAAAGCTTCCCAAAGAAGGAAAGGAAGCACATTAAATGACAACAGAGAAACAATTAACATTTATTGATCACTTCAGTGCCAGATTCTGTTCTAAGTGCTTTGCATGAATTAACTCATTCAATCCTCACAGCACCCTGTCTGAAGTAGGTAATGTTACTAATCTCCATTTTACAGACGAGGAAACTGAGTCACAGAGAGATTAGGTAACTTGCCAGAAGTCCTAGTAGTAGCGCTAAGACTGAGTTCTGGCATTTCTGGTCCTAGAACCCACAGTCTTAAACATAAAACCTGTTGCCATTGAATCGATTCCGACTCATAGGAACCCTACGGGACAGAGTCGAACTACCCCATAGGGTTTCCAAGGAGCAGCTCGTAGATTCGAACTGCTGATTTTTTGGTTAGCAGCCATAGCTTTTAAACACTGTGCCACCAGGGTTCCATGAACCTAGATGGAAAGAAAATTGGCTCAGAGGAAGATGGCCCAGGAGACAAACCTCCTTACATGGACATGCTGTCTAAAGTTTGCTTGTTTCCTTCCGGGAGCTAGGGATAAAGTGGTGTTTTACGTTGTACAGCTTTGTGTATCTGCTGCTTAAAGGAACGCTGGTCCCGGAGGGATTACTATGTCTAGTCCCTCGGTACGTTTGGCTATCTCGTTGGTCTCACATATGCACCACTTTGCTGCCTGAGTTAGTGATCTTGTTGCAGTTATTTAAGCTCTCTGTGCCTCTGAGTCCACCTCTGGAAACTGGGTTATTTCCAATTTGTCAGCTCCCTGGCTCAGAGGAATGCAGAGAGGGCTAATGGGCTGACACGTGCAAAAGGCGGTGAGCCATAACCCAGGACTAACCAAACTTCTAGACAGTATGATTTGGCAGTGGTATTTCAACTGACAGAATGGTAGAATATTCCCCTAGTAGGCTCTTGAGATGTTCTTGGTTCAGCTGCCTGATCTCTTTTTAGTACAAAAGTAGTTGATCAACTACAAGTGCCTGAATTTGCTTCCAGGCTTCAACCGCGCAGTTCCAGTGGAGGACAACTGTCAGGTAGACGTGGGCAAAGCCCATATTGTCTAGAATAGTTCGACTTATTTAGAGATAAGAATTCCAAATTCAAAATAAGAATCTTCAAAATGGGACTTTGAAAGCAGCTGTTTATCAAAAAGATTAAAAGAACTGGACCTGCTCCAGGAAACTTTTAGCTTAATAGCAAACACCATAATTAGCGTTCAATTCAAATGATAGTGATCTAAGTGACAGCACCAAGGGCAGAACCAATTGTAAAGGGTTTAAAAATGATGATTTGCAAAGAGGTATGGGTGGGAGGATGATTGAGGCCAGGAGGATACAGGGAAAAAATCTCAGCTGTAGCTATGACTAAGGACCAAAAACCAAAACAACATTTGCTGCCGAGTCAATTCCGACTCATGGTGAACCCATGTGTGTCAGAGTAGAACTGTGCTTCATAGGGTTTTCCCGCCTGTAATATTTACGGAAGCAGATCATCAGGTCTTTCTTCCGTGGTGCTGCAGGGTTTGAACTGCCAACTTTTAGGTTAGTAGCCAGTGCAAACCGTTTGTGCCACCCAGGACCAGGGGACACAAAAGGACGTATCCACCAAAACCAGCTACCATGGAGTCAACTTCGACTCCTGGTGACTCCGTGTGTGTCAGAGTAGAACTGTGCACCACAGGATTTTCAATGGCTGAATCTTTGGAAGTAGATCTCCAGGCCTTTCTTCTGAGATGCCTCTGGGTGGACTCAAACCACCAACCTTTCATTAGTGGAACTTGTTAACTGTTTTCACAGCCCAGGGACTCTAAAAAGAAGTATAGTGTCATTTGTTTTTTTCTAAAGAAGAAGAACATGTCTAATCAATCCACATTGTCTAATAAATTCCCTTTTGCAAGCATAGAAATATTAGTTACCAATCTATGCCATCAGATAAAACAAACAAAAAAGCATAAGGGTAACCACAATATTTTTAATAGACACAATTACTCAACTCAGTAATCTAACCTGGTGTTTATGTCTTTAAGGGACAGTCATATCCCATGGCACTCATACCCCTCTAGACCTGGGAAAGGAAGCCATCTTTGTGAACTAATAAATAAACGTGGCCCAACAGGAACCAAGGTGGAAACTCAGGATCAGAAATAAGCAGATTAAAATAGTTTACAGCAAGAGTTTGAGAGAACGGGAAAGAATGACATGAGAAAAGAAGGTGGTAGGCGGTCAAGACCACACAGAACTAAGGAACCACAGATCCAAACAAGGAAAACAAGATAGAGTTTTTCACAGTGCTGGTGCGATTCAAACCATTGCAAACAAAGCTATGATGGATTTCAGCAAACTTTGGATAGAAGATACTTGGTTTTCCCTTTTTGGCAGCATTTTCTCGTATCTGCAGTCTCTTTTCTTTATGTACCCAGAGCCCCATTCCTTATCAAAGGAAGAATACTGACATAGACTCCTCAGTCAGAAGGTGAAGGAAGATGTCATCTTCCCAGGAGTCTGTGCAGATTAAAGCCTCATATTGATATGGGAAGGCATTTTCAGGTCCAAAGCTGGAGGAGGATGAGTGAGAATCTTCCTGGGGCCCTCCCTTCCAAATCTCCCTGAAAGCACTTTCTGCTTTTGCCTCAGTTTTCCTTGGCCTCATTTATGACAGTCGTTGTCTGGTTGACAGAGACCCTCAGTGGTGAAAATTGTTAAGTGCTCGACCACTAGTTGAAAGGTTGATGGTTTGAACCCACCCAGAGGAACCTAGGAAGAAAGGCCTGGCTTCAGAAAGATCACAGCCTTGAAAACCCTATGGAGCAGTTGACTTGATGGCAACTAACAACAACATCTGATTGACAGACACAGACCCATCTTCATTTTGTCTTTGCCTGGGTAGGGTGTGAAAGATGTTTCCTTCACTAAAAAACAGTTGGATTTACGTAAGGAGAAGACTGGCTGAAAATAAAACCATGCTGTGATGCTTCGCTATGTCCGAACGGTGCTAAGGCCATGGCAGGCACATTGCTGAGAAGGAAGGCATCGGGGAGATTAAACCGGTTGCTGTGGAGTCAGCTCTGACTCAAGGTGACCCCATGTGTGTCAGGGTAGAACTGTGCTCCATAGAGTTTTCCATGGCTGATTTTTTGAACGTTGATTGGCAGGCCTTTCTTCTGAGGCACCTCCGGGTGGACTCGAACCTCCACCCTTTTGTTTAGCAGCTGAGCACGTTAACAATTTGTACCACCCAGGGACTCCTTAAGGGAGACCTGTCATCATTTAACAATCCCATCTCATGTAAAAACGTTCACTCCATTTACTGAAAACTAAAACCCTTGTGCTCTGAGTCTCTCTGCTGGGGCTCATTTGTGTGGAGATAAAGGACAGCTTGCTTACCCGCACTCGGCTGCCCCACCCTGCACTGGGCTCAATGGAAGGAAGGGTGGAGTGGGTACACGGAGTTTTGACAATGCTCCACGTCTTTGCACTTGAAATGTTTACTGAGACAGTCAGGTAGTTCTTTAGGAAGGGAAAGCTTACGACTCTAGAAGCTGGCCAAGGGACAGCAAGAGAGAAAACCGGTCCCCCCATCTGGTGAGTGTATGCTCCTCATGCCTGCATGCAACAGCAGCAATCCGGAAATACAGTGGTTACCCTGCACACCCTCTTCAAGATGATTACCCGTTTGATAACTCTGCTTCAAGGGAACCAGCCCATGCAGCTCCCACCCACGTTTCCGGGTCTGCAGGCAGCTGTTTCCTCAGTTTGCAATAGTGTCTCTTCCCCTCGTCTAAGGACCATCTTTTCTTCTTGGATTCCTCTCGACCCTTCTCCACATCCCACTTCCTGTATTAAGCCTTTCCCAGTTGTTCCATCCCATAGTAATCACTCTGTTCTTCAGCCTCCTAAGAGCTCACCTGGCACTTGGTAGTTGTGGTGACATCTGTCTGCTTATTCATCCAGTTCTCCCCTCCTGCACCAGACCTTGTGCAGAATTGTCAGCCTTCATTAGGTGTTAGCTGCCATCAAGTAGGCCCAACTCGGGGCAACCCCATGCACAATGGAATGAAATGCTGCCCGGTCCTGTGCCATTGCCAAGGTCAGATTTGGATCAGACCCTTGTGATCCATAGGGTTTTCAGTGGCTGACTTTTCTGAAGTAGATCACCAGGCTTTCTTTCCAAGGCACCTCTGGGTGGATATGAACCTCCAACTTTCAGTTAGCAGCCAAGCTTATTAACCATTTGCACTACCCAAGGACTCCAAATAACGGACTCGGATCTCTTTATCCTCTCACACCTCAAATCCTGGTGCCACAAGCCTCTTCAAGGAAGCTCCAGTCTCTGATGACAAGTAATAACGCTCTCTGATGAGCAGGTAATAAGGAGTGCCCAGTTGCCAAGAAGGAACCCTTGATTATTAAGCTTTCTCCACTCGAGAAGCAAACTCAGGTCTAGGAGGACAAGTAGTCACAGGAAAACAGAGAGCTTTACACAGAGTTGTCACAAAATGGAAGCTAAAAGGAATATTCTGAACAGGAAACAGTGATCTTTATTTATGGCATTATTTCAGAAGGCAAAGTCAAAGGCAGAGCCTCAGGAATGCAAACTTCCAGGGTCCACAGGATCCCTGTCAACATAGAACATTCCACATTCCATTCCAGGCCTGCTACCTGCAGAGCTGGAATATCTCTTTTGATAATGTCCCCATGGAATCAACCCAACTGGGAGAAACCCTGTGAATTGATAAGCAAAAAGACTGAAATCTATGATTATGAATACATTCCGGATGTTGTAGCAACATTAATAAACTGTGAGCATCAAAAATCTCCTATAAATAATCCAATTAAAAAATGGGCAAAGGAAAAACTAATGGACCACTTCTGCCATGGCCGCCACCAGACTGAGTCCAGAACAACTAGATGGTGACCGGCTACCACCACTGACTGCTCTGACATGGATCACAATAGAGCATCTCAGACAGAGCTGGAGAAAAATGTAGAACAAAACTCTAACTCAAAAAGAAAGACCAGACTTGCTGGCCTGACAGAGACTGGAGAAATCCTGAAAGTACAGCCCCCGGACACCCTTTCAGCTCAGTAATGAAGTCACTCCTGGGGTTCACCCTTCAGCCAAAGATTGAACAGGCCTATAAAACAAAATGAGACTAAGGGGCGGAAGGCAGGAGGGAACAGGAAAGCTGGTAATAGGGAACCTAGGGTTGAGAAGGGAGAGTGTTGACATGTCATGGCATTGTTAATCAATGTCATAGAACACTGTGTGTACTGTTTGATGAGAAACTAGTTTGTTCTGTAAACCTTCATCTAAATTTCTATTTTAAAAAAAAGTCACAATGAAATGCCACTTTGCACCCATTAAGTGGGTAATAAATAAATAAAGTACAATTTAAAAAAAGAAAAAAAAAAACATGCAAAGGATAGCAACAGACACTTGACTTAAAAAGACATTTAAGCATCTAACAGGTAACTGAGGAAATTCTCAGGATAACTAGCCATTTGAAAAAAATAAAAACAGAAACCCTAGTGGCATAGTGGTTAAGAGTTTGGCTGCTAACCAAAAAAGTCAGCAGTTCGAATCCACCAGGTGTTCGTAGCCATTAGAGAAATGCAAGTCAAAGGTACAACGAGATGCCGTCTCACCCCAACATTACTGGCACAAATCAAAAAAAAAAAAAAAAAGAAAGAAAAGAAATGTTGGAGAGGCTTTGGGGGAGTTTGAAACTCTTTTGCACTGCTGGTAGGAACGCAAAATGGTACAACCATTTTGGAAAACAATATGGTGCTTCCTTCAAAAGCTAGAAATAGAACTACCATATGATCCAGCAATTCCACTTCTAGGAATATATCCTAGAGAAATAAGAGCCTTCGCATAAGTAAACATATGCACACCCATGTTCATTGCAGCATTATTCACAATAGCAAAAAGATGGAAACGACCTAAATGCCCATCAACAGATGAATGGATAGACAACCTGTGGTACGTACACACAATGGAGTATTATGCAATGCTAAAGAACAATGATGAACCTGTGAAGCATCTCACAACAAGGATGAACCTGGAGGGCATTATGCTAAGCAAAATAAGTCAATCGCAAAATGACAAATGTTGTATGAGACCACTACTACAAAAACTCATGAAAAGGTTTACACACACAAAAAAACAATCTTTAATGGTTACCAGGGAAGAGAGAGGTGGGTAGGGAAAAACACTAAATAGACAATAGGCAAGTGGTAACTTTGGCGAAGGGTAAGGCAGTACACAGTACTCAGGAAGCCAGCATAATTTGTGCAAGGTAAGGTCTTGGAAGCTCCATAGATAGAGCCAAACTCCCTGAGGGACCAAATTACTGGGCTGAGGGCTGTGGGGACTACGGTCTCAGGGAACATTTAGCTCAATTGGCATAACATAGTTTATAAAGAAAATGTTCTACATTCTGCTTTGGTGAGTAGCGTCTGGGATCTTAAAAGCTTGTGAGTGGCCATCTAAGATACTCCATTGGTCTCACCCCATCGAAAGTAAGGGAGAATGAAGAAAACCAAAGACATAAGGGAAAGATTAGTTCAAAGGACTAATGGACCATAACTACCACAGCCTCCATCAGACTGAGTCCAGCACAAATAGATCGTGTCTGGCTACCATCACTGACTGCTCTGATCGGGATCACAATAGAGGGTCCCAGACATAGCCGGAGAAAAATGTAGAACAAAATTCTAGCTCATAAAAGAAGAAAAAAAAAGGACCAGACTTACTAGCCTGACGGACTGGAGAAACCCCGAGAGTATGGTCCCTGGACAGCCTTATAGTGATGAAGTCACTCCTGAGGATCACCCTTCAGCCAAAGATTGGACGGGTGCATAAAGCAAAATGAGACTAAATGGGCACACCATCCCAGGGGCAAGGATGAGAAGGCAGGAGGGAACAGGAAAGCTGGTAATGGGGAACCCAAGGTCCAGGAGGGGAAAGTGTTGACATGTGGCAGGGTTGTCAACTATCTTAGTCATCTAGTGCTGCTATGACAGAAATACCACAAGTGGATGGCTTTAACAAAGAGAAATTTATTTTCCCACAGTATAGTAGCCTAGAAGTCCAAATTCAGGGCGTCAGCTCCAGGGGAGGGCTTTCTCTCTCTGTTGGCCTTCTCGTCAGTCTCCCACCTCCCACCCCCGGACTAGGAGCTTCTCTGTGCAGGAACCCCCGGTCTAAAGGACGCGTTCTGCTCCCAGTGCTTCTTTCTTGGTGGTATGAGGTCCCCTGTCTCTCTGCTTGCTTCTCTCTTCTATATCTTAAGAGATTGCCTCAAGACACAGTCCAATCCTGTAGGTTGAGTCCTGCCTCACTAATACAACTGCCCCCCATCCTGCCTCATTAACATCATAGAGGTAGGATTTACAACATATAGGAAAACCACACAATACCAGGAATCATGGCCCAGCCAAACTGATACACACATTTTGGGGGGGACATAATTCAGTCTATGACAGCAACCAGTGTTAAAATGTATATGTGTACTAGTTGTTCAGTGAGAAATTAGTTTGCTCTGTAAGCCTTCATCTAAAGTACAATAAAATAAAATAAATCTCCTAGACTATAGAATATACACTTTTGGAAAACCAAAATGGGCCTGAAATGGGCAGAATAATAATGCCTTCATTAACAATGGTTCACACAAAAGTGTATTAGAGCCTCGTAGTTTACATAATGATGGGGATTGTCTCCCATAGTAAAATGATAATAAAAGTTAAGAATTTTAATCTACATAATATATAACACAGTAACTCAGAATAATCAAATTAAGACGCCGTTAGCTGCTGTCAGTCGGTTCTGATTCATGGCGACCCCACGTACAACAGAACAAAACGTTGTTTGGTCCTGTGCCATCTTCAGAATTGCTGGTATGTTTGAGTCCATTGTTGTGGCCACTGTGTATTTTGAGTGCCTTCCAATCTACGGGCTCATCTTCCAGCACTATATCAGACCATGTTCTGTTGGGATTGCAGGCTTGTCTTTGCCTAATTATTGGAAGGGGATCACCAGGCCTTTCTTCCTGTTCTGTCTTAGTCTGAAAGCTTCACTGAAACCTGTCCACCTGCTGGTATTTGAAATGCCTCTGGTATAACTTCCAGCATCACAGAAACATGCGAGCCGCCACAGTCTGACAAACTGACAGACGAGTGGTAGAGAATCATGACGGGAAATGAAAATTCTACTGCCCGTAACTCTGTATACCACTCAGGATATGACTGAGGTGATTGATTTAGAACTAGACTTGGTGGGTAAACGTGCTGATGTTGTGTACCTGGCACAAGTGCAGGTAAGGTAACTTGACCAGGAGCAGAAATCTAGAACATATGGTGCAAGGATATAGTCTCGCCACCAGAGGGTATTCTTTCCTCTTCTGGATTGTTGGCAAATTTGTATAACCACAAAGTAAAAAATGGGCCAGGTCAGAGCACAGCAAAATGGATGAATTTACAAAATTCGCACCATTTCCCTTGTGCCTTCCTGTTTTAGAGAATGCTCAGTTTTCCTTCAATTGCGAGAATCATGCTGGCAGCAAGCCAACCTACACAAACTGCAGAAAACAGGTAACTCCTGCTGGCGCAAAGGATTAGGTGCTAAGCTGCTAAGCAAAAGGTTGGAGGTTCAAGTCTACCCAGAAACATCTCAAAAGAAAGGCCTGGTGATCTACGTCCTAAAAGTCAGCCATTTGAAAACCCTATGGAGCATAGTTCTACCCTGCAACACATCGGGTCACTGTGCATCTGAGTCAACACAAGGACAACCGGTTTTAGCTGTTTCTGACTATCCCCGGTAGAGCAGGAGTTTCAAGGAAGACAGCACTCAGAAGCCAGAAAGCGAGAAGAAAGGATTTCAGGGACAGTGGTGCCTCTTGCTTGAATTTTGATCTAAGCTGATTTACAACTGAAAAAAGACTGATGCTTCATTAGAGACGAGAAAGCCTAGGAAAGTTACCCCAGAGATTTTGACAACTTCTAGAGTCAGCCAGGGAGTCAGTCCCAGCCCATTAGTATACCAAGTTCAGAAAGCAAGGCCCTGGAAGGGTGCCCCAGGGACATGCCCAAGGGAGTCAGTTTGAATCCGGCCAAATTCTTACTCTTGAAAAAGGCAGGCTTTGTCCCCTCTGGCACACTCGGTGCCAGAGACTGTCAGGCAGAAAGGCAGTGAAGTTGAGAAATATGGGATATTAGGTCACTTGCCCGAATGAAGGCAAGTTCAACAAATTTGAACTTCAAGTCAATAAATATTTTCCTTTTTTTTTTAAGTGATCGAAAATAATACTTGCTGATTCCTACAAATCCAAACCATGCTGCTGTTGTTAGTTGCTGTCCAGTCAAATCCAACTCCCGGCAACCCCATGCATGCAGAGCAGAACTATTCTGTAAGGTTTTCAAGATTGTGATCTTTTGGAAGCAGATCGCCAGGCCTGTCTTCCCAGGTGTCTCTGGGTGAATTTGAGCTGCCAGTCTTTCAGCTAGTTAACTGTTTGCACCTTGCAGGAACTTCTGTTCTTTTTAACAGTGACACAGCATTCTACTTGCATGGATGTTCCATAATTTCAGCCAGTGCCCTACTGATGGGCATTTATGTTCTTTCGTATATGTATATATTTAAATATATACATATATTTATTGTTCATTAGGTGAACTTTTACAGCTCAAGTTAGTTTCTCATATGAAAATTTATACACACATTCTTATGTGACCCTGGTTGCTATCCTTATAATGTGACAGCATACTCCCCCTTTCCACCCCGGATTTCCTGTGTCCGTTCAACCAGCTCCTATGCCTTTCTGCCTTCTTATCTCACCTCCAGACAGGAGCTGCCCATTTAGTCTCGTGTATCTACTTGAACTAAGAAACACACTCTTCACGGGTATCCTTTTATGTCTTATAGTCCACTCTAAACTTTGTCTGAAGAGTTGGCTTCAGGAATGGTTTTAGTTCTAGGTTAACAGAGAGTCCTGGGGCCATGTCTTCTGGGGTTCCTCTAGTCTCAGTCAGACCATTAAGTCTGGTCTTTTTACTAAAATTTGATATCTGCAGCCTACTTTTTTCTTGCCCTATCAGGGACTCCGTTGTGTTCCCTGTCAGGGCGGTCATTGGTGGTAGCCAGGTACCATCTAGTTCTTTTGGTCTCAGGCTGATGGAGTCTCTGGTTTATGTGGCCCTTTCTGTCTCTTGGGTTCATATTTTCCTTGCGTCTTTGGTGTTCTTCATTCTCCTTTGCTCCAGGTGGTTTGGGACAAATTGATGTATCTTAGATGGCCACTCACTAGCTTTTAAGACCCTAGATGCCACTCACTAAAGTGGGATGCAGAACATTTTCTCAATAAACTTTGTTATGCCAGTTGACCTAGATGTCCCCTGAAACCATGGTCTCCAGACCCCCGTCCCTGCTACTCTGCCCCTCCAAGTGTTTGGTTGTGTCCAGGAAACTTCTTAGCTTTTGGTTTAGTCCAGTTGTGCCGACATCCCCTGCCCAATATATATATATTTTTTCTATTACAAAAACACTGCTATAAACTTCCTAATTAAAAGAAATCGTTGTTAATGGGTATGTTATGTTAAGGATCAGGCACTGGGCTAAGCCCCTAAAAAAAAAAAAAAAGCCCCTACAGGGTATTAAAATGAATAAAATATATTTTCTGCCTTCTTGGACTTTACTCTCCAGTGGGGAAGAACTAATTAAAAAAAAAAACAAAACTAATTGATATAAGAACTAAATGACTTCAACACCAAGTAGTTGGACAAACAGCATACCTGGCTAAGGAGCAGAGAGGAAGGAGCTATCAATTTTGACAGCTGGATTACTTTGAATTTCACTGAATTGACTTTGTCTGCGTAAGGACTTAGGTCCCTGGGTGTCGTGAATGCTTTGGTTGGCGGTTTGCTTCCGTAAAGATTACAGCCAAGAAAACCCTACGGAGCATTTCTGCTCTGCACACATGGGTCACCACGAGTGGAAATCAACGCGACAGCAATGACTTCGGCTTTTTGGTTTTATGCAGAGATTTGCTTTCGTAAGTTTGATGTAGCGGAGTTCCAGTGGAAGCTCACAGCAATCTTAATAAAGTCTTCTTGTTCACCATGCAAAGGGTGCTATGATTTTTGCTATCTGGACTTCCTTTAACAAATGTAATTTCTGAACAGTTTGGGAATACTTTGTCCTTCTTCCAAACTTGTTTTGCTGGGTTGAGTCTGCAACTTGATGTAATCATCTGAAAGTTCATTACAAATATCCAACCCGGTACTGGTTTTTGCTCTAGCCACACATTTTCTGGGTGAATGTATAATCTCCAAATCAAGCACATCAGAGACTGTTGAATCATTCTTTTTATACCAGGCGTCACTGTCCAGAGAAAGCCGTTCTATCACTCTGCTAAATCCAATAGTATGTTTTAAAAAGAAAACATTTGAAACAACTCACCTGTGATAGCAAATCTCTTTAAGTCGGAGCTCCCCAGCAATCATGTAAACATGCTGAAAAGAGAGTTTTTATTTCTAAGCAATCTTAATTAGCAGGTCTTTTTCTTATCAACATCTTCAAAGTGCTTTGAATTCCTCCCCAGATGAAAGGTCTTGTGTGAGTACAAATTATCATTATGCTCACAAAATACACACACTAAATGCAGGAAAAGTGCAACCCGTTGCACTCTGCAGCCTGTGGTGCCCTTGAGACACTTTGATCTGCCAATACGGCCATCAATTATTCCATATCCTTTAGTCTGTAGATGCATGCGTCAAGGCAATCCAACTGTTTATTCCAAAATAGTTCCTCTTCATCAGCCCTTGTTTCCTTTCTCCTTTGTGGGGAATTGCTGATTCAGCTTTTTTTTTCTTTCTTTTTTTTTTTTCCTAGTGGGGAGAAGACAAATGCAACCTTGGCTTTGAAATTGAAAATAGCTCTTTTTTTTCTGTCTATGAAGACGGGCATGATATAAAAATGTGCATTAATAAAGATTTTTTGATGCCCTGGTGAAATGATTATCATGCAATAGGAAGTGAATAAAACATGCAAAAGGAGCCCTACTGGTGCAATAGGTTAATTATAATTATTAATGAACAGTGAGTATATTTTTCTGATCTAGTTCCAGAGTAAAGACAAGTTGCATTGGAAATCAGGACCTGGTCTTTTTCAGACCAGGGTTTAGTCTGGACATGCCTGGAATGCAGGAGTGAGAAACCCTTTGAAACAACATGGAGAGTGGGCGTTTCCAGCTGAAGGGAGCATTTGATCTTTTCTTGGAAAATAAGTACCTGCACTACAAAGGCTGGTTGCTATTCCCCATGGAAGGACCAGTTCCTCAACAGGAACATGGGGTACCAACCATGAAAAAGGACAGAACAATCTGTAATGCTATACATATTAAGGTGTCTGGGAAGCATGAAGAAATTTTATTTCTGGCCACTGATCATTCTTCCAAAAAAAAGAACCAAAAAACAAACTCCTTGCTATCTAGTCGATTCTGACTCATAGCGACCCTACAGGACAGAGTAGAATGGCCCCATATGGTTTCCAAGGCTGTAATTTTTACAGAAGCAGATTGCCACATCTTTCTCCTGTGGAGGGGCTAGTAGGTTCAAACTGCCGACCTTGTGCTTAGCAGTTGAACGCTCCTACTAGGCAGCACAGTTATTTATTATTTCTATTTCTGAGAGTAGACTAGTCTGTATTTTAACTCTTTCATGACCAGTGATGTAGTTTTTACAACACAGGGAAATTCAGCACATAACAGGTGTTCAGTAAACATTATTTTGATGAAGGAGGCATTTAGTCTCTAAACTTTAACTAAAAGTACAGTTTTTTTTTTTTAAGGTAAGGCTTAGGAATAGTACTGTTTCCTTGATTAATGTCTAGAATTCCATTTTCTGAAGACCCTACAATCTTCATAAAAATCATCAATTTTTAAAAACCTTTCACACTAAATGGATCAAATATAAAAAACTAAATCATAAAACTACTAGAAGAAAACACAGAATGATTTCTTTGTAATCTTAAAGTGAGGAAGACCTTTCTACTATGACTTCAAATCCAGAAGTCATATAGGAAAAACAATTAAGTTGTGATAAAGTTAATAATACAATAATAAAAGACTTCAATCTGGCAAAGACAAACAATAAAAAACACTCATAGTAAGAAAAATTAAAGGTTAATAACAAACAGGGAAAAAAGTTTGCAACTCATATCAAGCTAAAATCCTAATCTACCAATACATAAAGAGTTTTTAGTGACCAATAAGAAAACAACCAACAACCCAATGGGAAAGTAGGCAAAGAAAATGAAATGAAAGTTCACAGAAAAGGAAATACATATGGCTCTTAAAGATAAGAAAAGATGCCCGACTTGACTCATAATTAGAGAAATACAGAACACAACTATACTAAGCCTTTTTTCCTTACCCATCAGATTGACAAAAATCTAAAAATTTGATAACACATAGAAATCAAGAGTGAAGAATCTTCATGCATTTTGGGTGGGACGGTAAATTGGTGCAATGCCTATGGAGGGCAATTTGGCAATGTCTATCAAAATTTTTTGATAGGAAAAAAAAATTTTTTTTTTTTTAATCAAAATTACAAATGCAGATAGTCATCCCTCTCTACCTCAGGGGTATTGGTTCCAGGACCCCCATGGATACCAAAATTCATGGATGCGCAAGTCCCTTATAATAGTGTGGTGTTTGCATATAACCTACACACGTTCTCCAGTATACTTTAAATCATCTCTAGATTACTTACAATATCTAATACAATGTTAATTCTACGTAAATAGTTCTTTCATCACAACTGAAGATTTGTTCTGGAAGGTAGCCTTTCTCTTCCCTGAGTTTCTTCTTGAGCTCTTGTGGGAACGCTGATGCTGCCTTGGCCTCAACCAATGCTGATTCGTCCATGATCTTGAAGTTCTTGAGGTTAAAGACAAGTTGAGCTGGAGATATGTTTATTTTGGGTCTATTCGGGATATATGTATGCGGTGCACAGTCACTTTCATGTATAAACAGGTTATTGCTAGGTGTCCTCGTGTAGGAACAATTTCCAGAAATATTCCTACTGCCCACTGTACCAACCACTTGGCATTCTGTCTAGAAGGTGCAGGCCCAGAGATCATATTGGAATATGAACCTGTCTCATAGTGCCTGACACCAGAATTGAAATATGAACCTGTCTCACAGTGCCTGATCCAGAATTATATAAGTAGTAGAAAAGAAACGTGTGGAGCCAGAAGGCCACTGTTGCTGTTGTTAGGTGCCGTTGAGTCGATTCTGACTCACAGCGAACCTATAGGACAGAGTAGAACTGCCCCATAGGGTTTCCAAGGCTGTGATCTTCATAGCCAAGTCTTTTCTGCTGCAGAGCTGCTGGGTGAGTTTGAACCACCAACCTTTGGTTAGCAGCCAAGCTGTTTAACCATTGTGCCACAAGGGCTCGTTAGAAGTCCACTACACCAAGACAACCCAAACCCATTGCCGTCGAGTCTATTCTGACTCATAGCAACTCTATAGTCAGAGTAGAGTTGCCTCATAGGATTTCCAAGGAGCAGCTGGTGGATTTCAAATGCCAGCTTTTTGGTTAGCAGCCGTAGCTCTTTATCACTGTGCCACCATGACTCCAGAAGTCCACTAGACATGTCAAATTATGAGCAGAGCTTTTAGTTTTTATGTATACCTGGTCAAAATGTATATTCTTTCCCATCAGGAATATACTTGATAATGCAGCAATTATAAATGCACCATATATGTATTATCTTTTAAAAAAAAATAGCAATCATGTGAAATAGAATTTACCAGAATTCCTGAGTTGTAGGGCACAAACCTATAGCAGCACTAAAACAGCAAGTGTGTCTGTATGTGAAACCATATGCTTTATGCATCCCCACTGTCAACTATTAAATGTGAATTCCAATTAATTCTGCCGAAGGAAAGACTGAACTATCTTCCTGCTTTCTCTTTATAAAGATAACACAATACTGTGGTCATCTGAAGAGGTAATCAAAGAGAATGCAGCCAAAAAAGAGAGAAAAAAGTATCATAGAGGTGTGCAAGCAGTTAATTAGTAAAAAATGTTATGTCATCTTTTTAGGATTCTGTGACATTTGTTAGCTTTTTAAATTTTGTAATTTATTAAGGTTTCCTTTTATAATACTACATAAATATTTATTTTTGTACTTAATTTAAAATTATAATTTTATATTCTTTTTCTTAACAAAGGCCATTTCAAAATTTTCATATTATAGTTTAATATTTTCATTGTAGTTATCCAGCTTTTATCATCTTCAGGTTTCATAAAGCTTGAATCAGTCTTTGTAATTACTCAATGCCTCAGAAGTCTTGATTGTGGGAATTTATCTACAGTCATTCTCAAGTAGGTGTGAAATGATGTGTATACCAGGTTATTCCCAGTGACATTATAATAGCCATACGCAAAGGTTGAATTCATTAGGGACCTGGTTTCACAAATTATGGTACATTGACATAATGGAATACTATACAGCTATAAAAAATGAAGAAACACCCTCTATTCTCACATGGGAAGGGCTACAAGATATGTTGTTCAATGAAAAAGACTAAGGCTCCCAACAATGTATACGGTATGCTACTTTTTATTTTAAAAATAAGTAGGGAAGAATATGAACATATATCAGTATTTATTCATTTTTCCATAAATAAATTCTGGAAATGAATGTAAGTGATTGCAGGGAGGGAGTATTAAGTGGAATGGACACGAAGGTGTAAATGATCTTGCTCTCCGTATACCTTTATATGGGAGATGCATTGTCATTATTCAAAAGTTAGAATTAAAAATATTGGCCTTCATTTTGGCCATTGGGGAAACCTTCCAGAGATCTTTTGACACCTCTTTGAAATGCTAATTTACTTGCTCATTAGCCATTAGCCTTAAATTCACACCTATTCATTTCAGTATTATTTAATATAATCAGCCTTCGATCAAAAGAACTATGAAAATAACCTAAGTCTAATGTAAGGTTCCCTGGAACCTTCCTTGGAAATCCTGATGGTGTAGTGGTTAAGAGCTAAGGCTGCTAACCAAAAGGTTGGCAGTTCAAATCCACCAGGCGTTACTCGGAAACTTTATGGGGCAGTTCTACTCTGTCCTATAGGGTTGCTATGAGTCGGAATCGACCCCACAGCAACAGGTTTGGGTTTTTTTTTTTTGGTAATGTAAGGTTCCAAGAAAAGCTGGATAACTACAATGAAAATATTAAACTATAATATGAAAATTTTGAAATGGCTAAATTTCCAAAGAAATAAAGGCAAATAAGCTCCAGGATTTATTAACCTTAACATCACATTCATACAAAACAAACAGAAAATCTTAAAACTACCTGACAAATAATGAGCAACTGACATGAATAAGTTAGTCAGGAAAAAAAATAATCATATAAAATGTTAAGCTTGGACCCCAAATTCTCACAAAAAGACCATACTTAATGGTCTGATTGAGACTAGAGGAATCCCGGCGGTCATGGTCCCCAAACCTTCTGTTGGCCCAGGACAGGAACCATTCCCGAAGACAACTCATCAGACATGGAAGGGACTGGACAGTGGGTAGGAGAGAGATGCTGAGGAAGAGTGAACTATTTGTATCAGGTGGACACTTGAGACTGTGTTGGCATCTCCTGTCTGGAGGGGGGATGGGAGGATAGAGAGAGTTAGAAGCTGGCAAAATTGTCACGAAAGGAGAGACTGGAAGGGCTGACTCATTGGGGGAGAGCAAGTGGAAGTACGGAGTAAGGTGTATATAAACTTATATGTGACAGTTTGACTTGATTTGTAAAAGTTCACTTGAAGCTCAATAAAAGTTAATAAAAAAAAAAGTAATTGACAAAAAAAAAGTAGAATTTATAACTGGACCAAATTAATTCTGATATATTTCCAAAGAGCCAAACTGCATTAAAATAATGTCAAAATATTGATGAAACCATAACAATAATGAAAATTACAACATGGCAATTTCATAGTATGAGAATTGTTGAATTTATAATTTGTCAGGTTTTCTTTTTTTGTACATTTAATGGTAAAGCATTGAAGAGAAAACTAGTACACTGATCAATCTCATGATCCATACAAGTCTCTTAAATCTGTTTTTGTCTCAGTTTCCCCGTTCATAAAGTTAGAATAAAAAATTACTTTCTTTCTCTAAAAAAAAAAAAAAAATCATTAACTTCATTCTCTCCTACACCCCCAAGCCCAACATGTTACAAGGTATTGTCAGTTTTACTTCCTTAATGTCTTCCCCGTTCTCAATGCCATTACCCTAGTCCAAGGTGCCATTTCTCTCACTAAGACCAGTGCAATAGCCCCCTAAGTGTCCTCTCTGCACTTCCTCCAGCTCTCTCTCATTCCATCCTCTACACGGTTACCAGTTGCCATTGAGAGGGCTCTGACTCATGGTGACCCCATGTACAACAGAATGAAACGCTGCCTGGTCCTGCGCCAGCTTCACAATTGTTGAGCCCATGTTGCGACCACTATGTATTTTGTGTGACTTCCAACCTAGGGGCTGATCTTCTAGCGCTATACTGGACACTACTCTGTTGTGATCCATAAAGGTTTACACTGGATAATTTTCAGAAGTAGATCACCAGGCCTCCCATCCTAATCTGTCTTAGTCTGGAAGCTCTGCTGAAACCTGTCCACCACAGGTGACCTTGCTGGTATTTGAAATACCAGTGGCATAGCTTCCAGCATCACAGCAACACACAAGCCACCACAGTACAACAAACTGACAGGCAGGTGGAGGTCTCTACACAGAGGGATCAGTTACAAAAGACTATTCTAATTATATCTTGAATACACACACACATACACACACACACACTTAAACCCTTCACTGACTCCCATTGCTTATAAATGTAAAGATTAAAATCCTTCCCATTCAACACTGTTGGGCATTCCTCCCATCCTCACCCACCCCTCCATCTCCTGTGACCTAGCCAACTCCTGCTAATCCTTCAGATCTCACCTAAAAGCCATTCTTTCCGGGAGGCCTCCCAGCATAGGCCGGGATGGCTGTTAAAAACTCGTCAAGCACTTACACTTTAGTTGCTTAGCACAGGCGTAATTCTAATACATTATTTAAGAAGAGGGTAGCACTCTGGGCTCAGTCTGCCGTGTCCCCAGCTCCTGGCACAGGGGCTGACACCTGGAAGACAGTTATGAAATATTTTTTGAATGAATAAATGACTAGTGATAATAAAATAAATGGACCTTAGGAAAACCAAATACCATCTTGCCTACACAACTGGGAAAATTTTAAAAAGAAGGCTAGTCATTAGACACCCAGCACTCTCCTACCTTTTGGATGGGTGTGCACACTGGTACCGGGCAGACCAGTCACTCCACCTGCTGGCCCTCAGCCAGGGCTCATATCTGGCAGGGACACTCCACAAGGGCACATTGGCTAAGACTGACTGCTCAGTCCTATGCTATCCTGGTGCTGAAATATTTTGAATAACTATAAGCAGATTACCATAAGCTCAACATGGGGGGACCATGTTCTGCTTCCTCTAACCCTACATCTTGGCCACAAAGGATTAAGACAGAGGTAGGCACTTAACCAAGGGCAACCAAATATAATCAGTCCGGGTAACAATGAGGTTACCTGAAGTAAAAATTCAATTCTAAATAGCATGGTGATTATTAGCTGAGCTTATCAGATTGCTTCTGCAGGAAAACAGAACTAAAAATACGAAAGGGAGTTGCACTGGTAATGGGAGCAGAAGTGGAGGCAGACCAGTTGGTAGTGGTAGGTTCTGGGACAGAAATCCCTGTGCAGCAGCTGCTCATAGGTGACAAGGTAGCCATCCCCAGAGCTCCCCTACTTCCTGAACGGCTCTTTGGTTGCAGCCTGTGCGGTTCAGCTGGTTCTGGTTCATTCTCTGAGTTACTATGGGGCCTGGCTTCATGGCTTGGATTCCTGCCCTGAATGTTTCTACAATTATCACCCCCACCAACTTCCCAACGACTAAGGTAACCTGAGGGATTCCTTGTACCCAAAAGAGCTTAAAGAAAACTCTGCTGAAAAAGAAGGTAGGTTGTAGCTATCAAGAGCTTTATGATTATTCATACTTTTCGATCTAATAATTCCTCTTCTGGAACTCAAGTATGATACAATAATCCTAAAGTCAGGAAAGGAGCCCTGGTGGCATAGTGGTTAAGTGCTCGGCTGCTAACTGAAAGGTTGGCACTTCAAACCCACCAGTGACTCTGCGGGAGAAAAGACCCAGCAATCTGCTCTAGATTATAATGTCGGAGTCGACCCAACAGCACCCAACAACAACAACAAAGTCAGGGAAGCCATACACAAAAAGAAGTTAATCTCATGTTTAGTTCATGCATGAAATTGGAAATACATGTCCAAATGTAGAATGGTAGAAAAAAATGAAGTTACCTGAAGTATATTAGATACTTATTTATTAGGAACTGTATAGATGAAGAATTTTTTATCAACACCAAAATATCATTATAATTTTCACTGAAAAAAGCAGGAAGTAAATATATATTCATGTGGAAAATACACATTAAAAAATGGCAAAATAGAAATAATAATTTTTGGAGGCCATTTTTTCTTATATTTTAAAACATTTTATAAAATGCACATGTTCCTTTTATAATGGGAAATGGTTTAAAAAATGAAAACAGGCTATAACATGGCTTTTAAACAGAAATTAATCATCTTATAAATTAATTATCATATAAGTTTATTTATTGGAAAAGCGGGAGGGACTATGGCTCCAGTGGGAGTAGAAAACAAAAGGAAAACAATCATGGAGACTTGAAGGATTCGACCTCCTCTAGAAGGCACAGGATACTGCCTTTTGTGGCAAGGATATAGAGGGGTTTAAGGTGGCTGAGAACACAGCCACTCTGACAAGTCTCAGCCCTTAATGGCCTAGAAGGGCCCAGACACAGAGCTTGTCCCATTCCAGAGGACAGTTCCAAATGATCAGATTTTTCATTTTTCCATGTGGATCAGGAGTGTACACCCATGATGGAGCATTGCAGTGAGACTACAAGAATGGTGGCAGGGAAGAGATCAATTAATTAATTTATTAAACACACATTTATTGAGCATTTACTATGTGCCAGGCACTATTGTGAGCAATAGTGTTAAAAATTCCTGCCCTCATGGAGCATACATTCCACAGTGTGGGCTTGCAGGGCAGTGGTGGGTGTGGGGGGAGGAGAACACAACACCAAAAAAAATAAGTAAATTATACAGCATGTTAAACAGCTATAAAAACCGAAACCATTGTGTCAAATCAAGTACAACTCACAGCAACCCTATAGGACAGAGTAGAACTGCCCCATAGGGTTTCCAAGGAGCGATTGGTGGATTCAAACTGCTGACCTTTTGGTTAGCAGCCAAGGTCCTATACACCATGCCACCAGGGCTCCTATACAGGAAAGTCAAACAGTGGAAGGAGTTAAGGAGTGATAGTTGGCAGGTGCTGAGAGTTTAAATAAGGTGTCAGAGAAGGTTGCAGAAAGTTAATTTGAACAAAAATGTGAACGAGGTGAGGGATAGATATCAAGAAAAGCATCCCAGTTAGAGGAAACAACACACACGAAGACCCTGAGGCAGGATTGTACCTGGCCTCTTCAAGGACCAGCTCGGAGGTCAGTGTGGCTGGGAGCAGAGTGAGTAAGGAGGGGGTGGTGAGGTGGGAGACGTTATGGTACAGGGCCAGACCATCTATCTTCTCAAAGGCCATCATAAGGAGAAGGGAGGAGACAACTGAGGGTCATTTCAGAGGCTGATTAGATGTGGGCATTGATAAAGAGGGACATGGCAAAGATCACGCTAAGGTCTCTAGCCTAAGTGACTTGGAGTAGACGGTGTTATTAGCTGAGACAGGGAATACGACAGGAGGGGCATATTTATGCCAGAGGGCATGGGTAAGGAGAAAGCGAAGGCTTAATAAGTCTGTTTGGAATCTTCATTGGAGGTGTCAGTGGGGCCCCTGAAGTTAGAGCTGGTACTTCAGAAAATAGGTCAGGATGGAGCTGCAATTGGTGAATTACCAGCAGAGAGGGGAGTGCCCAAGCTACGGCAGAGAGTGATTGTATGACCAGTGTTATATGCTAACAAACAAGTTGTTGAATCAGCCTAGCGCAGCTGCTTAGGGAGTGTGTTTGTTAGGTTCTTATGCCATGGCTAGAATTTTGGGTATTGTGGTTATCGTGAGGCTATGCAGAAAGGTGGAAGACATTCTCAGATAGCAAACAGCCAGGTCTCATGGGCACTGAAAGGTCATTAGGACACAATGCAGTTCTTGTGACCAGGCTACGTGATCATCTGCCTGACACAGGGAACATTAGAGGCAATGAGCTACTTTCTGCCCCTGCTTTCTCTCTTTCTCTGCCCACATTCCTCAAGAGATATGATCTAATTTGCTTGATAAGTTATCATACATTATAAAGAGCCCTTTTTGTTTGGAGGCCTTGAGTGTGAATAGCTCTGGAGCCACTAGTCAACCCACAGATGCTGCCTTTGGGTTAGGTGCCCATTACTTGTCTAGGTGGTTGTGACCAAGCAACACATGGTATCAAGCATGGAAACCAATGATTTTAGGGAGCCATCAGAAGGGGGTTGTAGCCATGGCAGGTGCTCTGAAGTATTCATGGGGTAGGAAAATTAGAAGCGTATGGCATCAAGAAAGCCAGAAGAGGAGAGAACCTTAAGAAGAAGACAAGGCTTTCAAGGGTCAAATGCTGCAGAGAGATAGAATAATTTATCACAGTAGTAATAACAATAAATAGCAGCTATTATATTGTGAGTGCTTACTATAGGTCAAGCGCTATATACTAAGTGCTTTACATAACTAACTCCCTTAATTACTACAATAGTCCTTTGACGTAAGTATTCTAATTCCACTTTGAAGAAACTGAAGTCCAGATAAGTTAAGAAACTGGCTCACTGTATTGTTTCCTAGGGCTGCTTTAGTAAAATACCACAAACCAGGTGGCTTAAAACAATAGAAATTTATGGTCTCACAATTCTGGAAGCTAGAAGTCTGAAATCAGAGTGTTGGCAGTGTTCATTCTTTCTGAGGTCTCCAAGACAGAATCTACTCCATGCCTTACTCCTAGCTTCTGGTGATGACTGGCTATTTTTGGTGTTCCTTGGCTTGTGGCATCATAACTCCCATCTCTGCCTCTGTCTTCACATGGCCATCTTCCCTCTGTGTCACTTCTCCTGTTTTATAAGGATACCAGTCATGTTGGATTAGGTCCACCCTACTCTAGTATGACCTCACGTTAACATAACCGATTACATCTGCAACAATCCTATTTCCAAATAAGGTCACATCTACAGGTACTAGGGGTTAGGGCTTGAGTGTATCTTTTTTGGGGGACACATATCAACTCATACCATCTGCCTTAGTTACCTAGTGCTGCTATAACAGAAATACCACAAGTAGATGGCTCTAACAAACAGAAATTTATTCTCTCACAGTTTAGGAGGCTGGAAGTCTGAATTTAGGATGCTAGCTCTAGGGGAAGGCTTTCTCTCTCTGTTGGCTCTGGGGAAATGTCCTTGTCTCTTTCAACATCTGTGGATCCAGCTTTCCTTGAAAATCTCCATGTGTCTTGGCATCAGTCTTCCCGTGGGTCTAAGAGCTTCTCAGTGCAGGGATCCAGGGTCCAAAGGACGCACTCCGCGCCCAGCTCTTCTTTCTTGGTGGTTGTAGGTACCATATTTCCTGAAAACTTTATAAAATAAAACATATTTCAGAGGCTTCTTTAGATTTTGCTGTTTAAAGAAATTCTATAATTCTAATATTATAATTGTACAATGACAATTTGACTCATAAGGTATTGATCTTTAAACTCTTGTTTTG
The DNA here is from genome assembly GCF_030014295.1 of Loxodonta africana. NCBI lineage: Eukaryota > Metazoa > Chordata > Mammalia > Proboscidea > Elephantidae > Loxodonta > Loxodonta africana. The sequence continues at coordinate 68,823,693 of NC_087358.1, forward strand.
AATAGGATTTTTAGACTTTTTCCAATATAGGAAAATCTGTAAACACAGGTAACTAATGAGGCTAGTCATACTTATTTCCCAGCACCAGGCACTGTTGGGTTCCCTAGAGAAGCAAAACCAGTGAAGCATATATATTTATATACGTGTGTGTATACACACACACACACAGATATATATAAAGAGAGAGAGATTTATCTCAAGCAAATGGCTCACTTGGTTGTAGAGGCTGGCAAGTCCCAAGTCTGTGGGTCAGGCATCTGGCTGGAGGCTTCTCTTGACTCATGAGCTGCAGGGGCTGATGAACCCAAGATCAGCAGGTCAGATGGCAAGCTGTTGGCTTGCGGACTGCAGAGGCTCACAAATCCCAAGATTGGCAGACAATACAGCAGGCTGCTGGCTCAAGTCTCAAGCAAGAACAGGAGGTCAGATGATCACGAGCCAGATGCAGGATTCAAAGTAAGCAAAAGCCAGCAAACTTTGCCAGAATGTCCATATATATTGGATGCAGGTCACACCCCTGAGGAAACTCCTCTTACAACTGATTGGCTGATCATATCAGATCACATTATGAAAGTGATTACATTATATCACAAACAGAAGGATAACTACATCAACTCACAACTTCCAAATTACATCATTATGTAACTGCCAAAATACATCATTACATAACTGCCAAACTACGTCACTATATAACTGCCAAACCATTGAGAATCATGGCCCAGCCAAGTTGACACACAATCTTAACCATCATGTCATTCATTACATTTGGTAAGTGATGGAGCTGAAATTTAAGCCAAGATCAGTCAATATCCAGAGATCAATTGATTCCCTCTCCAACATTATTTGTTGATTGTATACTCTACTGCACTATTCTGGACACTCTCGTGGAGCTTACGTTCATGAGACTAGAACAGGTCATAAATAGGTAAAAACAAACAAACAATATAATTTAAAAAAGCAATAGCAGACACAGGAAACAGCACAGGATAAAAGAATACAAATTGGTTGAGGATGGAAGGAGGTGTTGCTCTAGGTAGGGTGGACAGAGAAGGCCTCCCTGAGGAGACGACATTTGAGTTAGGAGTTAAGTGATGACAAGGAGCCATGTAAAGATCTAGGGAGAACATTCTAGACGGGGACGACGGGTACATCAAGTACAAAAGCCAGGCAGGAAAGAGCTTTGAAATACTTCAGCTGAAAAAAATAGATGAAGCAGGCAGGGTAGATGATGGATCTACGGGTATTCATTAGACTTCTCTACTTAGTGGGCAATGCAGTGCTGGGATGATTTTTATCTATGCTTCTTTACACATTTCTGGGACTTAACAAATTTTCTGAAAGTGGTTACTGCTATCATAATTAGCAAAAAAAAAAAAATTCAAAAGGGAAGTCAGCAAGTATGTTCATTGTTATCTGTCTTGGAATGAGGCCCAGCACTGGGAATAGAGGAAGTACAGCAAGAATAGCTGGACACAGAAGTGACCCCGGCAGGAAGGCCTGTTGTTCATGATGAAACCATTTCTTCTTTTTAAACTTCTATTTTTTAGTCCTCTCTCTGTTGGGAGCTACTGCTCCAATGTGCTCCAGATAAAGAAGGAAGTCCAGTCCAGCAGGTAAAACACCATAGCTAAAATGGGTGGCTGTTGTTATTGGTGGTTCAGTGGTAGAATTCTCACCTTTCACGCAGGAGACCTGGGTTCAATTCCTGTCAATGAATCTTATGTGCAGCCGCCACCCATCTGTCAGTGGAGGCTTGCGTGCTGCCGTGATGCTGAACAGGTTTCAATGGAGCTTCCAGACTAAGATGGACTAGGAAGAAAGGCCTGGTGATCTATTTCTCAATATCAGCCAATGAAAACCCTATGGATAAACAGTTTGATCCACAAGTGAACATGTGGATGGAGCAGGATTGAGCAGCATTTCATTCCTGTGTGCTCGGGGTCACCATGGGTCAGGGCTGACTTGATGACAGCTAACAACAACGACACCATCATTGTAGCTGTTCAGTATTGTGACCGGCTCAGGCAGATCCAGGGATGCTGAATAGGTGGGTAGAGGACAGGAAAGAGAGCGCAAGCAGGTAAGGCGTGGAGGTCTAGGTAGACAGGCATGTAGCATTGGAAATGTCACCTGCAGGCAGCCATGCGGCTAGAGGTCAAGAGCAGAGCTGGTGGGGCTGGACTTGTAAGAACGGGAGTGGACTTGTAAGAGCAAAGCTAAGCCTAATAGAGCCTCCCACGGAGCTCCACTGAGCAGAGACCTCACCTTTACGAAGGGTATCTGAGGTGGTTATTTCAAATGAAGTTTCCTATACTGTTACAGAAATGCACTAACAGGGTTGAAAGAAAATGGCTGCCATCATACAGCTTTGAACAGGCCTCCCATTACCAGGCCACTCGCCTGCCATGCGTTATGAGCTAAGATCATATTTCCACAATGACTTCATGAGCAGCACAGATACACTGCCTGACATTTTTGTCTTTTTAAAAGCACTGAGTTTTTAAATAGAGATATTTAAAATACACCACATCTAAAAAATAACCCTGCTTTAGTATTTCTTCTTCTTTTTTTTTTTTAATTAATGCATCTTATCTTTTGGAACAGTGTTAGATCTACAGAAAAACTGAGCAGATAGTAGAGAGTTCCCGTACTCTCTGCCAGCCCGCCCACCCTCGCAGTTTCCGCTATCATTCTTAGTTTCGTCAGTGTGGCATGTTTGTTACAGCTGATGAACCGATACTGATGCATTATTATTAACTAAAGCCCATAGTTGGCATTAAGGCTCACTCTTCGTGTCATACAGTTTTGTGGGTTTTGACAATTGCATAGTGTCATGGGTCCACCATTATCGAGTGCTACAGAATAGTTTCGCACCTCCTAGAAATCCCCAGTGCTCCACCTAACCCTCTCCTCTCCTGCTCCTGGGGCCCTAGCAGCCCTGGATCTTTTTACTGTCTCTATAGCTTTGCCTTTTCAAGAATGTCATGTATTTGGAATCGTAAACTATGCAGCTTTTTCAGACTGGCTTCTTTCACTTGTTAGTTGCTGTGGAGTTGATTCTGATTCATGGCAACCCCATGTGTGCCAAGAACTGCCCCATAGGGTCTTCAAGGCTGTGACCTTTCAGAAGCAGATCACCAGGCCTGTCTCCTAGGGGCCTCTGGGTAGGTTTGAACCACCAACCTTTCTGCTAGGAGTCTAACGCTTAACTGTTTGCACTACCCAGGGACCCTTTTTTTCATTTATTTTGTGCTATGGAGTCTTTCACTTAGCAATATGCATTTAAGGTCCCTCCATGTCTTTTCATGGCTTGATAGCTCATTTCTTTTTACTGACAGATAATTCGCCATTATATGGATCTACCATAGTTTGTTTATCCATTCATCTATTTTTTTGAGAATAGAACATCTTGGTTGCTTTCAGCTTGGCAATTATGAATAAAGCTGCTACAAATATTCATGGGCAGGTTTTTGGGTGGACATAAGTTTTCAACTCATTTGGGTAGGTATCTACAACTATCATACAGTATTGAATTCTATAAGATTATGTTTAGCTTCATATGAAACTACCAAACTGTCTTCCAAAGTGGCTGTGCCATTTCACATTCCCATCAGTAATGAATGAAAGTTCCTTTTTCTCCAGCATATGGTATTGTCAGTGTTTTGGATTTTTTGCCATTCTAACAGGAGGGTAGTTCAATGGTAGGACTCTTGCTTTCCATCTGGGAGACCCGGGTTCAATTCCTGGGCAACGCACCTCACGCACAGCCACCACCCGTCTGTCAGTGGAAGCTTGAGTGTTGCTATGATGCTGAACAGGTTTCAATGGAGCTTCCAGGCTAAGATGGACTAGGAAGAAAGGCCTGGTGATCTACTTCCAGAAATCAGCCAATGAAAACCCTGTGGATTGCAATGACCTGATCCACAACACGTCGTGGGGCTGGTGCGGGGCTGAACAGAGTTTCATTTAGTTGTGCACGGGGTCACCATGAGTTGGGAGCTGACTGGATGGCAGCTAACAACAACAGGTGAGTGGTGGTATTTCATTGTTGTTTTAATTTGCAAGTCCTTAATGACATATAATGTCAAGCATCTTTTCATATGCTTATTTGCCATCTGTATATCTTCTGTGGTGAGAGTCTGCTCAGAACTTTTGCTCATTTTTCAGCTAGGTTTTTTTTTTTTTTGGTCTGTTTTTTCAGTGGCACCAGGCCTTTCTTTAGCAGCATCGCTGAGTGAGCTTGAACCGCCATCATTTTGTCTGGTAGTGGAGCTCAAACTGTTTAAGCCAACTGTTTAAGAGTTCTTTATATACTTTGGATACAAGTCTTTCATCAGAGATGTATTTTACAAACATTTTCTCCCAGTCTGTGACTTATCTTTTCACTCTCTTAACTTTTTTTTTTTTTTTAATATACTAAAAGTCCGAAAAAATGGAAGTGGCTCAAGCTTCTCTTGACCTCTCAGGAAGCAGAGACGAATTTCTGGACCTGTTTGGGCATGAGACATGTGGGACCCTTAGCAGCTCACACTGGTGTCGTTGGAGGAAAGTAAGAAAAAAAGAAACTGTAATATCACCTGTTGTGTGCTGTCAAGTTGATTCCAACTCACATCGACTCCATGTGATAGAGTAGAACTGCTCCATGGAATATTCTAGGCTGCAGTCTTTACAGGAGCTGATCACCAGGTCTTTTCTTCTGTAGAGCCGCTGAGTAGGTTCAAACCACCAACCTTTTGGTTAGCAGCTGAGCATACAACCATTGTGCCACCAGGGCTCCTTAATATCGCCCTACCACATGCCAAGCGGAGACCTGGTGGTGTAGTACTTAAGAGTTCGGCTGCTAACCAAAAGGTTGGCAGTTCAAATTCACCAGCTGCTCCTTGGAAACCCTATGGGGCAGTTCTACTCTGTCCTATAGAGTTGCTATGAGTTGAAATTGACTTGACGGCAACAGGCTTGGTTTCTTTTATATACCAAGCACTAGGCGTTTTATATACATTATTCCACAACTGCTTATGAAATAGATCATGTCACTTAGATAGGAAGAAACAAAGGATCAAACAAGTTAAGCAACCCGTCGAGGATCTCACATCTACTACGTGGCTAACTGTGATTCCTATCACTCCACAACACAATAGGGCCAGGTGTAAGAATAACTTGGCCAGGGCAGATCCCAAGGGATGGATGGCAGAGTCAGCCACTGCGTCCAGAGGGTGCTGAGACTCCCACAGGGCCAAGACCAAGACCTAAGGGGCTCTGGTCTCAGGTGGGGGACTGCTCACATTCAGATGGATCCAGAGAGTCTGTCTGGTGTGAAACGGGATCTCGGTGAGCATCCGGGGATATAGGGAATGGGATCTAATCCTTGAGGGAGAAGAAACAAATTAGGCAGGGCATTAGGATTCCAGGCAAGCTGGTAGCTACAGACATCTAGGGAACTGAAGCACAAAGGAAGAAAGCCCCATCAATAGCTATGTGGGCAAGTGTGGTGGGAGTCAGAGAGAGAGTCGACAACAAGGGCGGGGGCAGTGTGGATTGGTGGTAGAATTCTTGCCTTCCATGAGGGAGACCCAGGTTTGATTCCTGGCCAATGCACCTCATACGCAGCCACCACCCATCTGTCAGTGGAGGCCTGCATGTTGCTGTGATGCTGAACAGGTTCCAGCAGAGCGTCCAGACCAAGATAAGCTAGGAAGAAAGGCCTGGCAATCTACTTCCAAAAACCAGCCAATGAAAGTTTTATGGATCACAACCATTCTGTTCTGAATGATCTTGGGGATGGCATAGGACCAGGTAGGCTTTTGTCCAATTGTGCATGGAGTTGCCATGAGTCGAGGGCCAACTTGATGGCAGCTAACAACAACACAGCAAAGGGGGCGAGGGGCTGCCAGGCTGACTGCTGGGTCTGAGTCTGTCTTGTCAGGGACAAGCTCAGGGTCTGCACAAAGTTGCCACCTCACATTAAATGTCCCCAGAGCCTGCCATTGAGGGGAGCAGTAAGAAAGCTACAGGGAAGGCAGAAACCCCTAGCAGAAGTTCAAGCTTTCCCCCAGGACCTGGGGACTCATAGTGACCATATAGGACAGAGTAGAACTGCCCTGTAGAGTTTTCTAGGCTGGAATCTTTATGGAAGCAGACTGCCACATCTTTCTCCTTCAGAGCAACTGGTAGGTTCAAACTGCCAACCTTTTGGTTATCAATCGAGAAGTTAACCACTGCATCACCAGGGCTCCTAGATTACAAGTATACCATGTTTAATGCAATAGAAACAGTCCAGAAAAGCAACATATAAATTGAATTTTTATAAATTGACTAGTACCTTAAATGGTCTAGGGGGATCTGCCGTTTAAAGGCAATAATGTTGTCGTAGCTAGGCGCCATCCAGTCGGTTCCAACTCACAGTGACACTATGTACAACAGAACAAAACACTGCCTGGTCCTGCACCATCCTCACAATCATTGTTATGCTTAAGCCCATTTTTGCTACCACTGTGTGAGTCTACCTCCTTGAGGGTCTTCCTCTTTTTCACTGACCCTCTACCTTACCAAGCATGTTATCCTCCTCCAGGGACTGATCCCTCCTGACAACATGTCCAAAGTATGTGAGACATAGTCTCGCCATCCTTGCTTCTAAGGAGCATTCTGGTTGTACTTCTTCCAGGACGGATTTGTTCGTTCTTTTGACAGTCCATGGTATATTCGATATTCTTCTCCAACACCGCAGTTCAAAGGCATCAATTCTTCTATCTACTTTATTCATCGCCCAGCTTTCACTTGCATATAATGGGATTGAAAAACACCATGACTTGGGCCAGGCACACCTTAGTCTTCAAGGTGACATCTTTGCTTTTCAACACTTTAAAGAGGTCTTTTGCAGCAGATTTGCCCAATGCAATACATCTTTTGATTTCTTGACTGCTGCTTCCATGGGTATTGATTGTGGATCCAAGTGAAATGAAATCCTTGAGAACTTCACTCTTTTCTCCACTTATTATGATGTTGCTTAATGGTATAGTTTTGAGAATTTTTCTTTTCTTTATGTTCAGGTGTAATCCATACTTTGATTTTCATTAGTAAGTTCTTCAAGTCCTCTTCACTTTCAGCAAATGAGGTTGTGTTATCTGCATAACACAGGTTGTCAATGAGTCTTCCTCCAATACTGATGCCCTGTTCTTCAGATAGTCCAGTTCCTCGGATTATTTGCTCAGAATGGATACAACCCTGATGCTCTCCTTTCCTGACTTTAAACCACGCAATATCCTCTTGTTCTGTTCAAACAACTGCCTCTTAATCTATATACAAGTTCCTCATGAGCACAATCAAGTATACTGGAATTCTCATTCTTCACAATGTCATCCATAATTTGTTATGATCCACACAGTCGAATGCCTTTGCATAGTCAATAAAACACAGGTAAACATCTTTCTGGTATTCTCTGCTTTCAGCCAGGATCAATCTGACATCAGCAATGGTATCCTGGTTCCACATCCTCTTCTGAATCTGTCTTGAATTTCTGGCAGTTCCCTGTCAATACACTGCTGCAGCCACTTTTGAATGATCATCGGTAAAATTTGCTTGCGTGTGATGGTAATAATATTGTTCGATAATTTCCACTTTTGGTGGGATCGCCTTTCTTGGGAATGGGCATAAATATGGATCTCTTCCAGTCAGTTGGCTAGGTAGCTGTCTTCCAAATTTCTTGGCGTAGATGAGTGAGCACTTCGAGCACTGCATCCATTTGTTGAAACATTTTAATTGATAATTCCGTCAATTCCTGGAGCCTTGTTTTTCACCAATGCCTTCAGGCAATAATACAGTGAATTATTCCTCTAATGAGAATAATTACACACACACACTTTTTTTGGTTAATCTGGTTTCAATTCATTAGATTTTCTTAAATAGAAGACAGTATCCTTTTAGTCAAGAAGCCCTGGTGGCACAATAGTTAAACACTAAGCTGTTAACTGAAGGTTGGGTGTTTGAACCCACCCAGCTGCTCCAAGGGAGAAAGACTTGCCTTAAAGATTACAGCCTAGGAAACCCCATGGGGCAGTTCTATTTTGTCCTATAGGGTCGCTATGAGTTGAAAATCAACTTGATGACACACAACAACAATCTGATTTCCTTCTATCACAGGGTGATATATAAGATATCCTGACATTTCCAAAAAACTAATAGATGCTACTAGTACATTTTGATTTTAGCAAGATTTAAACTTTGTTCCTTACAACATATTCATGTCACTAAAAAATATGACCTAAACCAGTAGTTCCCAAACCTGACTGTGCACATAATTAAACTGGGAGATTTAAAGAATACAGATTCCTGGGCCTACCGCTTGAGCCTCTGGTAGGCAGACACCAGGGACTCCTCCAGGAAGGCTGTGGCTTAGAACCCTTGTGCAGCTGTAGATAGAGACAGAAGATGAGGTTAGGCCAAATTGATTTTATTGCTATCATCCCCAGTTCCTCCCTCCTTGAGTATCCGTGGGGAAAGAGATTTCCAGCTTATGTTGAGCACAAGGATCCCATGATGCAGGGACTACTGGCCTTATGACGCGGGTCTCCAGCCTGAGATGGGAATAGACCCTGGTCACACCAGGCCCCTCGGCTCTAGGTGTAGGCCTCCCGGGGGTGTCTCGCTGTGCCCAGAGGCTGTGAACTTTATCTGGAATTCCAGCAGGGGTTTTTATACCCATTCGTCATGGATTAAATTGTGTTCCCCAAAAACATGTATATCAATTTGGCTAGGCCGTGATTCCCAGTGTTGTGTGATTGCCCACCATTTTGTCATCGGATATAATTTTCCTGTGTGTTATAAATCCTACCTCTATGATGTTAATGAGGTGGGATAGGCGGCAGTTATGTTAATGAGGCAGGACTCAATCTACAAGGTTAGATTATGTTTTAAGCCAATCCGTTATGAGATATAAAAGGGAGAAGCAAGCAGAGAGACATGAGAGCCTCATACCACCAAGACAGCAGTTCCAGGAGCAGAGCACATCTTTTGGACCAGGGGTTCCTGAGCTGAGAAGCTCCCAGACAAGCAGAAGATTGATAATAAGGATCTTCTTCCAGAACCGACTCCCTGGATTTGGATTTGTAGTCTACTACACTATGAGAGAATAAATTTCTCTTTGTTAAAGCCATCTACTTGTGGTATTTCTGTCATACCAGTACTAGGTAACTAAGACACCACTCGTATCTTACTTTTTAAAATTGTTAGGGCAAAATTAAATATACTCCTTTGGTAGGCAGAGTATTGGCTCCCCACCAACGTCCACATCCTATCCTTTAGAACTGCTAATATGTTAAATTACATGGCAAAGGGGAATTATAGTTGCAAATAGTACTAAGCTTACTAATCAGATAACCTTGAGATGGGGAGATTAATTAGCCTGTTGTATCCATTGTAATCAATGTAATCAAAGGATCCTTATTAATGGAAGAGAGAGGCAGAAGAGAGAACCAGAAAAATACAGTGTGAGATGGACATTCCCCAATGTTGCTGGAAGAAGGAGGTTACGAGGCAAGGAATGTGGGCAGCCTCTGGAAGCTGGAAAAGGCAAAGAACAGATTCTCCTCCTAGAGTCTCCAGAAAGGAACACAGCCTTGCCAACACCTTGATTTTAGCGCAGTGAGACCTATTTCAGACTTCTGACCTCCAGAACTGAAAGAAATAAATTTGTGTTGTTTTAAGCCCCTAAATTTGTGATAACTTGTTACAGCAGCAATAAGAAACTAATACCGTACCCATGGCCAACTTCTTACATTTTTTTTTTAGACTGTAAGAAAAAGAAACTAGATCTTAAAAGTGTAACAGCTTTCTTTTTAAGGCCATGAAAACCATCTCCAATATTTTACTTTCCTTCTCTGTAAAGAGACAAAGAAGATACCGTATCTATGGTGGCTGTCTCGCTTTTAGGGCCAAGTTTTTAACATAGTATGATAGGATTATAGTAAGTCCCAGGATCCATATTTTTTAAATCTCTCTGGGTGCTAGTGCGCAGCCAGATTTGTTAACCACTGGTGTGAAATTTAAATTCTAAAGCACATAATCAGGAGGTGGCCACCCAGCTAGAGAATGAGTGCCAGCGGACAGTTATTAACCTGGGAGGACGTACCCAGTGTGGTATCCATGGGGATTGGCCTGGTGATGTAACATTTCATCAGTGGCCTGAATAATGGAATGGCGAGCATGCTCATTAAATATGGCTCTAGTACCAAAATGAAAAACAGGTGGAGGAGGGTGTCTTATTTAATTAATGCGGATTGTTAGGATGGAGAGTATATTGATTAAAAGGACGGATATCAGCTGGGTAAGGAAGCGCCGGAGGAGCAACTGGGAAATAAAGGAAGCTCAGTGGAGGCAAATACCGAGTAATACACGTTCTATAAAAAGGGAAGAGAACAGCACACTAACAGGCGGGTGGGGGGCCGACTGTGTAACCTTAGAAAAAAATCCCAAGACAAGACCTATCACAGAGTTGGGAGGGGGCTAGAGAGGGCTTGGGGTTGGGGGAAAACACTGGGCTTGGGGGACACATTCACAGAAACCCTGAGATTAAGACTTCTGACATCATTTTGGTATCAGATAAAAGGTTCATTTGTTACTTCCAACGTGTAAAATACACTGCAATTATATAATCCCATTTTGCAACTTTTCCTTTTTTAATGTACTGGGGAGCCTTGAAAACTGAGGGTGGCTTGGATGTCTGTTAACGTCAAGACCCCTGACTAGAGGGCACGATGTAAAGGTCACGGTGAATCACCAGGTGATGTGCAGGCAGCATTGCAGGTGTGAAGCAAGTGTAAATGCACAGCCATAGGGCGTATTTGGAGGGATACACAAGGCACAGCACTGAGGGTGTCTAGCCAGGGAGGCCTGGGGAAATTTGAGTCCAGAGAGGAAAAGAGATTTACTTTGTTTTTTTCCTGAATGAAGAATTAATAGACACCTTTTTGTTTTTCTTTTTCAGAGTTAAACATACACATAATCTAAAATGTCAAATAGTTCTACAAGGATTGTTATGAAAAAATAGCAGTCTTCTGCCCCATCTTCACCATTTTTCCCACTTTAACTTCTTTGAGATGATTCTTTGGTGCTTACTGCTATGTCTCTAAAGAAACATGCTTGAAATGCTTTTTCTTGATTAAAAAAAAAAAAATTTAGCCATTATCTGATTTCTTCCCACCACAAAAGATGAGAATCTAGTGTCTTTTCCTGCTGTCATCGCCCACCATACATCCTTATCCTCTCTCACCCCACTTCCCGTTCTTCCCATACGGTGATGTTGTGTTCCCGGTTAGGTGGATAGTCGGTGTTTACGGTATTGTGACTATAAGATACTCCTTGCAGCTGAGTCTTACAGTGAATGATGACTTTTCCTTTCCTGCACACTTTTTGTTGTCTCTGGAGTTAATAACTATCTTGTTTTTTCATTTACTTCACTTTTTATATATAGTTATCTTTGCCATTTTTCTATGTCAGCTCTCAAGATGTTCAGAACTATCAAGCGTTTTATTAACTCCAGCAATCCCCCCCCCCAATCTTTTCCAGAGCTTTCTGGCATGCTCCACCCTGGACCTGAGGCACAGCTCTTAACCTTGAGAGTCCATCCCCTTTGCCAGCATGCTAGGGATTCCCTTGTCTCCCCATGGGCTGGGCTCCTTCTTTCTTGGTTTACACCATCATTCCGGCACATGCTCAGAGTACTTCCTGATGTAGGGGGCATAGAAAATGTATTTTTTGATATCTTGCATGTATGAAAATGTCTCTAGTCTATGCTGACACTTGATGGATACCAGTTTGGGCTAGGTATAGAATTTTAAATTAGAAATAATTTTCCTTGAGAATTTGAAGGCTGCTGTTACCTGGCCTCCAGGGTTGCTGATGAGAAGTCTGAAGTCACTCTCATTCATCACTCTTTATATAGGGCCTGTTTTCTTCCATTCTCTGGAAGTGTATAGCATCTTTTCTTTGTCTTCACTGTTAATGAGATTTCATACTGGTGTGTCCTGTTGTGGGCCTGCTACTTCTTTGGTCACTTTTTTTTTGCACTTTCCTGCTTTCAAAATTTTGTTGCTGTTATGTATTTCTTTCCTTTAAAAAAGTTAATTTACTATCATCTTAATGGAATTTCAGGGGCAGGGAAAGGAGATACGTGTATGTTCAATTCTTTATCTTTACCTGGAAGATAGATTTATTTTTTACTGCTCCTCTTTTTCTATTGTTTTTAATTTTTAGTCAGTACTTAGGTACTAACTTTTAACTGTTATCGTTTGTTTTACTTTTCAAATTAAGACAATCTAGTTGATCTTCTGAAAGTAGCTGTGGCACCGTCATGCACATCTAAGAGTACAGCAGGTGGGGCCATGAGGTGAGGAATAGTCTGCCCAAATGCTTATCTCTGCAGTAGGTGCGTGTACCTGCCTGTGTGTTTACAAACCAGCCACAATCTACCTGGGGAGGATAATATGCCCACAAATAATGACACAAGACCAACAAAAAGCAGGAAATAAAGCAGGTCAAAATGAGTCATCATCAGTAGAATGGAATTTCTCTATCCACTGTCATCTTAGCCCAGAGAAGAATTTTCAATTTGGTTGGATACTTGAATTATCCCGTTCATGATAACTTCTCTGAAGCAAATCAAAAACCAAACCTGTTGCCGTCAAGTTGATTCTGACTCATAGCGACCCTAAAAGACAGAGTAGAACTGCCCCATAAGGTTTCCGAGGAGTAGCTGGTGGATTTGAACTACCAACCTTTTGGTTAGCGGCAAACTCTTATCCATTGTGGCACCAGGGCTCCTTATACATGTCTTACTATATCAGTATTATGTCAGTATTAAATAAACACTCAAGTAGAGCTTTTAAAAGGATGCAATAGAAAAAAAATACTATTAGAAGTTCTAATATTTTTCTTCAGTACCTCAGTGGATCATCTTGTATAGCACAGATTTCTCAGTCAGGATGAGTATCAGAACACCTGGGAAAGTTTTTCCAAAGACTTGTAAAAATGGCATGGGGGAGGGCACCTGACCTCCTCTAACTTCACAAGGAGGAAGAAGACTCAAGATCAACATCTCAAGGCTGATACCTACGAGACAGAGGCCAGACATCCCTCTATCCTTCAACCTTTTCACCAGTTCTGACACCAACCTTCCCTCCCACGGCACTCTCAACTTCTCTGCTGGGTTTTATAATTTGTTGCAATGGCCACAGAGAATTCACAGATAACACTCACGATTATGGGGCTTATTAGGGAAGTAACAGGTTACAGTTCAGGTTCAGGAGTGCTCAGGATACAGCTCTTTGATCAGGACAGCCTCTTCTCAGCCTTACCTGCAGGCACACCTCTCTCTGGCTCGGTGGCCTCTGCCCTGCTTGAGCAAGTTTTACAAAGCTCTTTTAGCTCTGCCGATAAGCGCCTGGAGGCACCCCACTCTGCCAGTAAGTCTCAGCCCAAAGGTGCTCAGCTTTCTAGCTCTGTGGGTCAGCACACCCACTGTAACCACCTTGCTCCATGGGTGAGGAAGCATACTGCGCTGTCTCCTGCTGGGCTCCTGGCTCCACTGCCTTGGCTTCCGCCGTTTCTCTGCCACTGATTCTCACCACCATTTCTCACTATCTCCTGTGTTACAGTTCTCTCAATCTCTGTCTCCTAGGTCTAGGAGTTCTCAGCATGGGGATTCCAGGTCTAATGGACACACTCCACTCCTGGCTCTTCTTTCTTGGTGGTGGTGAGATCTTTCCTTCCCACCTCTGGAATGGATGATTTTAAGCCTAGTGGGATGGCAAAACTGACCAATCCCCTCGTTAGGGTTCCATACAACTTATTTGCATGGCCCTGCTCTCACAAAGGTGCTTTGCACCTTATTTACATTATCAGCAAGCTATGCAATCCCCACAAGCACCTCATTTGCGTAGTCCCACCCAGTCATTTGGTGGGAGTTATAAAAACTATGACTAGAAGGGCCATATTAAGTAATTCACTGCACCACAGAAGCCTACTCAGGCCAACCAGGCATTCTGAATCACAGCCTCTGAGGGTGAGGCCCTGGTAAGGATATTTGAAAAAATTCCGTAGCTAATTCCCATGTGCACCTCTGGTTATGAAATACAGCTCTCAAGATATAAGGATTAGAGCCCTTAAAGAACAATAAAAACCAGTTACTGTTGAGGCAACTCCAACTCATGGTGACCCCATGTGTGTCAGAATAGAACTGTGCTCCACAGGGTTTTCAATGGCTGTCTTTTTGGAAGGAGATCGGCAGACCTTTCTTCCAAGGCACTTCTGGGTGGACTTGAACCTCCAACCTTTCAGTTAGCAGCTAAGAACATTAACCATTTGCACCATCCAGGGACTCCAAAGAACTATAAATAGTAGCTAAATGGCTGCCCTATTTACACTGGGGAGTCTATAGTCCAGTTAAATATCCAGTACTGCAAAAGCTTTGTCTCTTTCTTCCCCAACTCCATATTTTTCTCCTTCTCTATTTGTCCTTTTCTGTCACTTTTTAATATAAATTTGATTTTTTTGGTATAAGCAAATAGCTATTCATTGTAGAAAATATAGATAAGCAAAAAGAAGAAAATAAAAAATCATCTCTCATCCTATCACCCAGAGATAGCGATTAAAACCCGTGTTTATAGCCTTCCAGATATTGAGGTATACATATATTTAAAAGGGGAGATTGTGTGGACATGCTGTTTTTAACCTGTTTTCCGTGGATAATTATATTTTTTCCACGACAGTAAATAAGAATTAAAGCTGTGGCAGAACCAGGAACAGTGGTGAGACAACACGTCAGCCTTCAGAGAGAAGCCCCTCCACCCCAATCCTGCTGACACTGGCCTCTGACTAATACCCTTCTCAGAGCTTCCTCTTCTGCCCTCCCTGCTCTGTTCCTTCCTAGCTCTGTGCTTCTGCCTCAGCTTGCTAACTGTGTGCGCTTTCCCTTTCTCTTTCTTTCACCTTCTACCTCCTTTGCTCCCCACTAAAACAGCCAAGGCCTCAGGACCAGGGTTAATATTTGACAGAATTAACTTCCTGGTCACTTGACAAGGGGTGCCTCACCAGGAAGCTGCAGAGAGAGGCAGCTGCACCCTCTTGTAGTGGGGACTTTCTGAGCAAGCCCGGGCAAGGGCCCTCTGTTTCTGATGACTATCTGTTATTTCCACTTGGGAGTCCAAATTAAAGTTGCTTATTTGCTGTAGAAGCAAGGTGTGGCTAGAAGCAGCCCGGGGTCGCCAGCTTGTCAGAGAAGAGCCATTTCAGGGAAATTGCCCTTCTGGAATTGACACCAAGGGAGATTGAACTACAGTTGTCACTAAGCAAGGACTGAGGGGGAGGCAGGCACGAAAATCCAGAACGAGCCGGCTGCAGCGCTTCCTCTTTGAGGGCATTTTCCCCATTGGTGTTATAAAGCCTGTGGCAGAACACCGGTCCCTCTTGCATTAGTTGGCAGAACCTTCTGATGCTGCTCCTCCTCTCCAGGCTCCTCAAACTGCTGCCACAGACTTTTCCGTCTATACTATGTGATCCATTGCTAGTGAGGAAAGTTTCTGAACTTCAAAAGCTTCCTTGGGCTGGTATGAAAGAAAGTAAGCACTTTTCTACCTACCACACGAGAGCCAAATCGTGTTTTCTAATAGCTGTGAAAAATTATTGTTTTCATTAACTGCAGATCATTGTCTCTAAACCAACAATGTTCTTGGGACTGAAATTGTCATTGGCTTCATTAACTAGGAAAGGCTACATCAGGCAGCTCCCTGGAGGCACTCCACAGTGGAAAGTTTTAGAAAATGAGTTGAAAGTAAACCACTCTCTCCCTCACCCCCCAACACCAACACACCCCAGTGGATCAGCAGCACTCATTGCTAAGGAGGCTTATCCGTTAGAGAGGGGGGTAACCTGTGGGCCGCATAGCTGCTTCAGGGGACAGCAATTAAATGCTGCAACTGGGTGTTACTCACAATGGGTGGGGCCCTCCCTGTCATCATGCAGAAGCCAGAGCCAGAGAAGTCAGTGGTAGCTGAGGAGAGGGAGGGCCCCACATACACAACCTCTCCCTTTTCCTAGCAGAAGCTGCTTAATAAGCAACGCTTGGCCTGTGTGCAAGGTCAGAAAGGAGGTGAGAAATAAGGGGAAAATATTTTGACATAAATATCTCCAGAAAGGATCTCTTATATAAAAAAATCTCTGGTCTACAGCAGAGTTGAAACAAACAAACAAAAAAATTGTTTGAGGAAAACTGGAAAATTCTTCCCTCCTCCTAGGAAACAAATCTCTACTTGTAGTGGCACCTCAAGTTCCACCATTAGTGTCTCATTCCTTTGTATATTGTAGGTGTCTTGGCATTTAAAAGGCCTAGATCAAAATGCAAATACTTCTAAGAGAGGCCAGCCAGGATTCTCACTGACCTCAGAATCCTGGAGAAGACTTTGAATTGTAGACACCTGGTTTTGGTGCATACATAAGCATGTGTACACACACACACACACACACACACACACACTCTCCAGGCCTCCAACGCCCGCTGTGACCATGACCTTTAGTCAATAGGTAGGTTCTCCAATTCTCTGGCCTCTGACTGAACCCCGATGTAGTTAACTTCAGTTCTTGCTTTTGCAGGTGGGACAATGATTTCAACTGTGGAAGATTGTCTGGTTACCTCAGTCAGAACTAGCCCTGTGTAGTTAAGCATCAAGGCAATGAAAAACTGGAGATAATTAAAATTCAAAACTTCAAAGGGGAGTTGATAGGCATCAGCACTGTCACTTTCCCCCACTGAAGCCATGGCCCCTCCTCCATCCCTGTCTCTCTCTTCTCCCTACTTTCTCTATTCTTCCCTTTCCTTTTTCCAACTTCCCTTCCCCTTCAAGAGATAAACAGATTGGGAATACCATTTGTCCGTTTGTGTTAAACTTACTTCATGAGTTTGGACTTTGTTTATATAATATTTTACTTGCAGATGTAGTTATTTCAGTGCAATGACCCTTTTTACTTGATGGGCCTGATGCTGTGACCAAACATGGTACGTACAGGCAATGCAATACTGGTCAGCCATAAAGAGAAGTGAAGTTCTGATACATGCTACAGTGTGGATGAACCTTGAAAACATGATGTTGAGTGAAATGACCCAGTCACAAATGATAAATATTGTGTGATTCCACTTGTATGAAATATCTAGAATAGACAAGTGCGCAGAGACCAAAGTCCGTTAGTGGTTCCCAGTGGCTAGGGGAGGAGGGGATGGGAGTTATTACTGAAGGGGTGCTGAGTTTCTGGAAATGGATAGTGGTGATGGTTGTGCAACAAGGCGAATGTATTATCACTGAATTGTACAATTAAAAACATGGTTAAATAGCAAATGTTTTGTTATGTAAATTTTACCACAATAAAATTTAAAAAAATGAAAAAGAATTAGCTGAACTGCCTCTATATGCTATACAACGGGCTACCATCACATTAACACCTCAGCTCAGCAGCTCAGCACCGTTTCTGTGGAGAAGGTGGAGCAAGTGGTGGATAAACAGCCTGGGCTGCTCACCTCCTCAGCCCTGGTACCCACCTCCTCAGCTCTGGCACCTATCTCCTCAGCCCTGGTACCCACCTCCTCAGCTCTGGCTCTCATCTGTTGGTCCTGGGCCATTTCCAGAGGCCAGCTTGTGACAGAACCACAACCTCAGGTCACTCTGTCAGCTGTTTGCACTTCCTTTTTCCTTCTCTCGATCTCATAAACAGTGACTACTAAAGGTCCCCACTATCTACAGATTCTGATGCCAAGATTAGCTTTGGTTAAAAGAAAATTCTCCATTTTCCAAAACAGTGGCTGTCTTAGTTTCCTAGGGCCACCACAACAAAATCACCACTAAAGGGTGGCTTTAAAGAACAGAAATTTATTTCCTGATGGTTTGGGAGGCTAAAGGTCCAAATCAGAACATTGACTGTGGCGATTCCTTCTGTGGCCTCACCCCTGGGCTCTGGTGGCTGCCTGGGCAAACCTGGGTGTTCCTTTGCTGCTTTTGCATGCATCTGCCTTCACGCTCACAGCGGGTCACAGGAGGTGTGTCTGTGGCTGTAAAGCTCTTCTTATAAGACCTCACTCAGAAGGGAATAGGTTTAGGACCCACCCTAGTCTGATATGACCTCGTTAACACAAAAAAAGAAAACCCTAGTTCTAATCAGGGTCATATTCACAGAAATAGGGGGTAGAATTTCGACAGAACTTTTTTGGGGGCACACTTAACAGGGGCCAAAATGTTGAATTTATGAATAGGAACTTTACTTTCTCTCATTTGGAATATTTAATATATTCTTCACCGCCTCTGTTTTTGTATCGTGTATTGACAGTTCACAGCAAAACTGATGCTACTCAAGATGTATACAAGGAACTTCTTCATAAAGGAAGGAACTAACAAAGCTGTTGACAGAAGAGTCCCCCAAAAGTGCTTAGTTCTGCATTCAATTCTTTCCCTTATTTGCATGGCCCTCTCTCTGCCTAAAAACAGCAACATCATCAACAAATTATGCACCTCGGTTTTCCAGCCCTTATGAGAACTAAAACTGTAAAATGCTTTTGTGTCCCCAGTCCCATCCTCACCACACATGTCAGAGGGGAGTGTATGCAGGAGTCAGTACTTCACCTTGTTGCTGCTGTATGCTGTCAAATCCGACTCACAGTGACCCTATAGGACAGAGCTGAACTGCTCCCAAGGGTGTAAACTTTACGGGCGCAGACTGCCACATCTTTCTCCCATGAAGTGGCTGATGGGTTTGAACCACTGACCTTTTGGTTAGTAGCCAAGTGCTTAACCATTGTGCCACCAGGGGCCCTTCAATACTTTGTAGGATTCTTTTTTTAATTAAAAAAAATGTAGTGTAATAAAATATACATAACCAAAAATTTTCCGTATTTTAACGATATTTAAGCGTAGAATTCAGTGACACTAGTTACATCCACCACGTTGTACAACCACCACCAGTATCCACTCCCAACAGTTTTCCATCACCCCAAACGTAAACCCAGTACCTCTCAGTATTAACTCTGATTCCCTCCTCCCCTACCCAAGCCCCTGGTAACCTCTAATAACCTTTGGTCTCTCTCCATTTGCCTACGTTAAATATTTCACATAAGTGGGATCATACGATATTTGTCCCTTTGTGTCTGACATATTGCACTCAGCAAACTATTTGCGACCACCACCTGCCTATTAGTTCGTCCTACTGTGGTGGCTTGAATGTTAATAAGATGCTGGAAGCTATGCCACTGGTATTTCAAATACCAGCAGGGTCACCCATGGTGGACAGGTTTCAGTGGAAATTCCAGACTAAGACAGACTAGGAAGAAGGACCTGGCAGTCTGCTTCTGGAAAAATTGGCATCTTCTGTTCAGCTCTTTTACTTCATTATGTCTTCCATTTGCTTTAGCTACTCTATGTTCAAGAGGAAGTTTCAGAGTCTCTTCTGACATGCTTTTTGGTATTTTTTTCCTTTTCGGTCTTTTTAATGACCTTTTGCTTTCTTCATGTATACTGTTCTTGATGTCATTCTACAATTTGCCTGGTCTTTGGTCATAGTGTTCAATGCGTCAAATCTATTCTTGAGATGGTCTCTAAATTCAAGTGGGATATACTGAAGGTTGTAGTTTGACTCTCACGGACTTGTTTTGATTTTCTTCAGCTTCACAGAACTTACATATGAGCAATTGATGGTCTGTTTGGCAATCAGCCCCTGGCCTCGTTCTGACTGATGATATTGAGCTTCTCCATCGTCTCTTTCCACAGATGTAGTTGATTTGATTCTTGTGTATTCTATCCTGCGATGTCCACATGTACAATCACTGTTTATGTTCTTGAAAAAGGTATTTTCAATGAATAAGTTGTTGGTCTTACAAAATTCTATCATGTGATTTTTGGCATCATTTCTATTACCAAGGCCATATTTTCCAACTACAGATCCTTGTTCTTTGTTTCCAACTTTCTCATTCCAATCACCGGTAATTATCAACGCATTTTGATTGCATGTTTGATCAATTTCAGACTGCAGAATTTGGTGCAAGTCTTCAATTTCCTCATGTTTGTCCTTATTGGTTGATATATAAATATGAATAATAGTCATATTAACTGCTCTTCCTTGTGGATGCTATCCTGCTGCTGACAGCTTTGTATTTCAGGATAGATCTTCAATTGTTCTTTTTGATGATGTGTGCAATGCCGCTCCTCTTTAATTTGTCATTCCCGGCAAGCAGACCATACGACTGTCTGATTCAAAATGATCAATACCAATTCATTTCAGCTCATTAATGCCTAGGATATTGATCTTCAAGCATTTCTTTTCATTTTTGATCAATTTTCCTTGATTCCACATTTCTATCATTAATGGAGGAAACCCTGGTGACGTAGTGGTTAAGAGCTACAGCTGCTAACCAAATGGTCAGCAGTTCGAACCCACCAAGCACTCCTTGGAAAGTCTATGGAGCAGTTCTACTCTGTCCTATAGCGTTGCAGATGTTTCTTCTCATTTTGAGTCGTGCCACATCAGCAAATGAAGTTCCCGAAAGCTTTACTGCATTCATGTCATTAAGGTCGACTCTACTTTGGGGAGGTAGCTCTTCCCAGTCATCTTTGGAGCACCTTCCAACCTGAGGGGCTCATCTTCCCACACTATATCAGACAATGTTCCACTGCTGTCCATGAGGTTTTCACTGGCCAATTTTTTCAGAAACAGATTACTAGGTCCTTCTTCCCAGTCTGTCTTAGTCTGGAAGGTCCGATGAAACCTGTTCACAATGGGTGACCCTGCTGGTATTTGTAATACAGGGGCATAGCTTCTAGCATCACAGCCACCTGTAAGCCATCACAGTATGACAAACTGATAGTTGAGTGGTGGTTTGTTTTGTTAATAATGCAGTATTAGTGTAGGGTGCATCTTAAATTAATCTCTTTTGAGATGTAAAAGGAACAGATTAAGCAAGCACAGTTGGGGGAAGTTAGATGCCACACCACATGAAATCTCCAAGGAACCAAGAAACAGAAGCTAAAAAGAGGCAAGGATCTTCCCCCAGAGCCAACAGAGAGAGAAAGTGTTCCCCTTGAGCCAGCATCCTGAATTTGGACTTCCAGCCTCCTAAACTGTGAGAAAATAAATTTCTGTTTCCTAAAGCCATCCACTTGTGGTATTTCTGATACAGCAACACTAGATAAGTAAGATAAAATTTGACACCAGAGAGTGTGAATACCATTTAGGTAATGGGTAGATTCTGCAGGAATTCTTATGTGCTTCATAGTAAGGCCCTAGATTGCTTTGAAGAGACTGTTGGTAGAATTATGGACGTCAAAGGAAATTCTGGTGAGGGCTCAGAAGAAAATGAGGAGAGCTATAAAGAAAAAAAATTTTATAGAGAAAGTCTCTACTATCTTAGAGAATACATATGGCACTGTTAACAGAATGTTGCTAGAAATCTGGATGTTAAAATGTGCTCTGGTGAGCCTTTCAAAGGAAACTATGAACATGTGATTGGACAGTGGAGGAAGGGTGCTGCCTTTTATGCAGTGGCAAAGAACTTGTCTAAATTATGTTCAAATGTTTGATAGAAGGTAGAACTCATAAGTGATGAACTTAGGTATTTGGCTGAGGAGATTTCTAAGCAAGATCTTAAAGTGGTTTCTCCTTGTCACTTATAGCAGAATGAGGGAGAAAAGAGATGGACTTAAAAATGAACTGTGCAATATGAAACCAGAACTTAAAGATATGGGAAATTCTGTTGTACAAACTAAGGACAAAAAAAAAAAAAAAAAAAAAGGACATGTGCCCTAAAACTCTCACCAAGAACCTGGTAACTCGATTTTTTTGTTAAAGAGAGTAAGCCTGTGGCTGATGGATCTAACCAACTACCACAGCATAAATCCCATCAGCTTAGGCTGAGCTGAATCCACCAAAACAAACCCGTTGCCATCCCTTCTATTCCAGCTGCCCCATAGGATTTCCAAGGAGCAGCTGGTGTATTCAAACAGTCAACCTTTTGGTTAGCAGCCAAGTTCTTAACCACTGTTCCACCAGAGCCCCAGCTTAGATTGAAGGAGACAAAAACAGGGTGAAAGGAAGGAAAACTGAGTGCCTCTTGGAATACTATAGGCAGGAAACAGGCCAAAGGAGCTACATTTGTTGTCTTCCAAGAAAAGAAAAGGACCATTCCTGGAGCAGCTCCAAGATCAGCAGGACTGTTGGTGAAGCCACAGCCTCTTGGGTTTCAAAGGGTGGAGCCACAGCCTCCTAGGTTAAAAAAAAAAAAAGGTTACAAAGAGTTAAATCTCCACAATTCAGTTCTGGAGTGTGGGGCTGCTGTTTATGTGGGCCAAGAGGATGGAGCTACCATCCAAAACTAAGGGGATGGAGGAGGTGCCATGCCCAAAGGCCAAGAGAATGGGGCCACTGTCCAAAGCTGAGGGGGTGGAGCTGCCATGCTGTTATGAATTGAATTGTGTCCACCGAAAATATGTGTGTCAACTTGGCAAGGCCATGATTCCCAGTACTGTGTAGTTGTCCACCATTTTTTGATCTGATGTGATTATCCTATGTGTTGTAAATTCTAACCTCTGTGATGTTAAGCCACCCACCTGTGATGTTTCTGTTATAGCAGTACTAGATAACTAAAACACATGTCCAAGGGGCACGAGAAAGAAGCCTACTGGGGCTGAGGAGGTTGGGTTGCCACTCAGATGGCCTAGCAGAAGACAGTCACCCAAGGTCAAGGCAGTAAGTTTTCTATACCAGTAAGCCTGGAAGGTGGGGCCTATGCCCAGGGCCAAGGAGCCTACATTCAGAATCCAGAAAGCATGGCCAACACCCAGAGTCTGGATGGCAGGACCATTGCCCAGATAGTCTCAAAGAACAGAGGATTGTTTTCAAGACTTGAGAGCTAATGTAATTTGTTCTCTTGAGTTTTGGACTTGCTTAGTGCCTGTTGTCTCTTCTTTCCTCCCAATTTCTCTCATTTGTAATGGAAATGTCTACCTTGTACTCATTCTACCACTCTACTTTGGAAGCAGATAAGTTGTAGTCTACGTTTCACAGGTTCACAAATGGAGAGGAATTTTGCCCCATGATGGAATATGCCTAAAGTCTCAACCATATTTGACTTAGATGATTCAGAAAATGAGATTTTGGACTTGGCGTTGATTTAAGGCTTTTGAGATGATGTGATGGTATGAATGTGTTTGGTGTGTAGAAAGACATGAATTTTTTTGTGGCCAAAGGGTAGAACATCATGGATTGAATTGTGTCCCCCAAGTGGTTAATGCTCAACTGCTAACTGCTAAACCACGAACTGCTCCATGGGAGAAAGACGTGGCGGTCTGCATTGGTGTAGATTACAGCCTTGGAAACTCCATGGGACAGCTCTACGCTGCCCTATAGTGTCACTGAGTTGAAATATACTTGATGGCAGTGGGTTTGGTTTTGGTTTTATACCTGTGGTTATAATCCCATTTCGGAATGGGTTTTCTTTGTTATGTTAATGAGGAAATATTTGTGTAGGACTTGTCTTAAGTCAATGTCTTTTGAAAAATAAAAGAGCAAATTAAGCAAGCAGAGATACCACACACATGAGATCTCTGAGGAACCAGGAAACAAAAGCTGAAAAGAGACAAGGACCTTCTTTCAGAGCCAACAGAGAGAAAGGCTTCCCCTGGAGCTGGAGCCCTGAATTTGAAATTCTGGCTTCCTGAACTTCATGAAAAAAATAAATTTTTGTTAAAGCCATCCACTTGTGGTATTTCTGTTACAGCAGCTTCCAATTCTCCTCACTGAAGACTGCCTGAGGACCTCAGGACTAAGCTTATTGGTACCTAGCATTCCCTAGTCACAAAGATTACTCCGAACATGGGCTCACGACTCAATGCAGGCCAATGTGATGTGAGAGGAGATTTGCTAGAGATATCTAAAGAACTCCCTGCTCTTCAGAGAAAGTCACAAGAGATGCTGTCTGTTTTCCTCATGCAGGAAATGAGGCCCAGAACTGCTGCATCTTGTCAGCAGTCTTAGCATGAAGCCATCACAGAGGGAAGGGCCAAGAAGATGGCCAGGGCTAACGCACCCCACCCTATTTCTGAATTTTTTGTGCTGTAAGACAACAAATTCCTTCATTGTTTGAGATGCTTTGGTTTGGATTTTCTTTTTCTTGTTGTTAGATTCATTCTAAGAAATATAATTTCAGTTCCTCTTGTGATGATTAGTTTTGTGTGTCAACTTGGCTCGGCTATACCAAAACCAAACCTGTTGCAAACTTTTGGTGGGGAGAGGGAAGATCTTACCAAAAAAAAAAAAAACACCAAACCCATTACCAATGAGTCAATTCCAACATATAGCGACCCTATAGGAGGGAGTAGAACTGCCCCATAAGGTTTCCAAGGCAGTAATCTTTACAGAAGCAGGCTGCCACATCTTTCTCTTGCAGAGCAGCTGTTGGGTTTGAACTGCTGACCTTTTGATTGGCAGCCAAGTGTTTTAACCATTGCGCCACCAGGGCTCCTCCAGCTCAGCTACAGTACCCAGTTCTTGAATCAAACACTAATCTAGGTGTTGCTGTGAAGGTATTTTGTTAATGCAATTAACAACTACAGTAGACCTTAAGTAAAAGGAGATTATCCCTGATAACCTGGGTGGGCCTCACTCAATCAGCTGAAAGACCTTAGGAGCAGAACTGAGGTTTCCCTGAAGAATAAGAAGCTCTGCCTGTGGACTGCAGCTTCAGTTGGTACCTGAGAGTTCTAGACTGCCAGCCTACCCTATGAATTTCAGAGTTGCCTAGGCAGCCCTCACAATCGTAAAAGCCCAGGGGTGGATTAACCAGTAAACAAGGTACCCACTGGCTTAACTGTGTTTATATACTAATCTGTGGCCCACACTTTCACACGGTGGAACATGTGAAAGTGTGCGCCACAGATTAGTAAGTAAGCACAAGTAAACCTGTGCGTACCTTGCTATTGGATACTCTATCCCTGTATAAGCCAGTTCTTTACAATAAAATACTGTTTCCATTTTTTTGTGGAATCCTGACTGATACGCCTCTTTTCCCTTTACTTATCTCTATTTGGGACTATATACTTTGTATTTATTTATATATTTGTCAATATTCCCAGTTAGTTTTTGTTGCTGTTGTTTAGTTGCCATTAAGTTTGCTCCAACTCATGGTGGCCATATGTCTAACAGAATGAAACGTTGCCTGGTCTCGTGCCATTTTCATGCTCATTGGTATGTTTGAGTTCATTGTTGGGACTATTGTGTCAATCCGTCTCATTGAGGATTTCCCTCATTTTGCTGACCCTCTACTTTACCAAGAATGATATCCTTCTCTAGTGATTGTTCTTTCCTGAAAGCGTGTCCAAGGTAACCAAGATGAAATTTCATCATCCTTGCTTCTAAGGAGTATTCCGGTTGTATTTCTTCTATGACTGATTTGTTCATTCTTCTGGCAGTCCATGGTATATTCAATATTCTTTGCCACTACCACACTTCAAGTACATCAATTCTATCTTCCTTTTTCTTTGTGCAGCTTTTACAGGCATATAAGGTGATTGAAAAGACCATGGCTTGTGTAAGTTACACCTTAGTCGTCAAAAAGACATTTTTGTTTTTTAAATCTTTAAAGAGCTCTTTTGCAACATATTCACCCAATGCAATATGATATTTGATTTTTCTTTTTTTTATTGTACTTTAGGTAAAGGTTTACATGTCATTTGATTACTTGACTACCGCTTCCAGTGGATGTTGGTTGTTGATCAAAATAGAATGAAATCACTGATTTCAATTTCTTCTCTGTCCCCAACTAAATGATAGGCTTTATGCACATGTGAGAGTGATTAATTCCTGGAGTGAAATTGCTGGTCAAAGGTTGTGCACATTTCTAAGATGAAAGATATTGTCAAATTGCCTTCTCTAGAGATCGTACCAATGTAGATTTTGTGTTTTTTTGTATTGCCACTCTTAGCACAGTAGGTGCTTAATAAGTATGAACAGATGGATTTCTAGGAGAAACAACATGAATTAAGGCCAAGAGACATGAAGATATATGAGACTGAGAAGTTCTTTGTTTGACTAAGTCACATATTCTTTCTTTTTTTTTAAGCTCTCCTTTCCTCTGCAGGTAGCTTGAGAGCTTGGACTAATTCACCCATCTAGTGCTTACTTAGCAGCAGAAGGAGGCAGAACTCTGAATATGGAGGTTAGACCTGAGTTTGAACACATGGACTGCAGCATACAAGCTTTGTGACCTTGGGTAGATGACTTAGATTCTGCGATCCTTAGTTTCCTCATCTGTGAAACGGAGGAGATGACCTTCCAGACTGGTGAGAAGGTTAACAGAGATAAATATATAAAGCACCTGGTCCGCTGTGCACGCTGTACATGGGCTTATAATAAGGTCCTCCCCAACATTTGGGAATGGGAAATGACATTGCTCTAGGGCCGACCTGTAAATTGAGCACAAAAAACATCTGAGCAGAGATGTAAGGTGACCAACAAGGGACCAGCAAGATACCAATCAGACTAAGGCTGGTAAAATACCTAAAAAAGGATATGACAGCCAGAAGAGGGTTGATCAGAGATAAAGCCCAGAAAAAGCACAGGCTGAGGCAAAGTGGGGCTGTGCAACTGAAGACTTGTCCTGTCAGGGCCAAAAATTTAGCCTAAAAGATTCCAATCACAGGAACATACCCGACTAGCTGCCCAAAATTAATGCCATTCAACTTTTGAATCACAGAATTGGCTCTTCTTGTTCAGATTCCATACTAACTAAAAACTTTCTAATAGTTCCAGTTCCTCTATAACCTATTTACAGAGAATCTTCTCTGGTCAGGCCCACATGGCCAGCCAGCATCCCACTAGAACACCTGTGTTTTCTTTCATTCTCAAGATTAAGCAGGACGATCTGACCTAGGTGGGGGAGGAAATAGTAATCACAGTTGTGTCCAATTCATAGCTCTAATTAAGGGGAGAAAAAAAAAATAGAGCTTGAGAAGAAATCGTCCAAGAACTGGAAAATTGTCAGACTACTCCCATCTCTATGGGGAAGGCACCCTGTAAACCTTTCCTTCACAGCTAAGCTGGTCTTTTAATAACCCTGTTAAGAAGACAGGGTGAGCACGTTATATAGTATTTCTTCATCAACTTATGCCCTGCTTGTTCCTGAATAGACTTAAGGAGGGCAGGCATCAAGGTTCATCTCCTTTACTAATGATAGACCGAGGTGAAGAAAGGAAGAGGTTTGCCCAGTGTCACATAGTTTTATGTGCCAGAGACATCGCAGTGTCACATGGCAGTGCCAGACACCATTTCTTGGCTTTCTTGGTCCAAATACAAAGCTCTCGCCAAAGAACCAAACTGAAGATGAGAACAGGCTATTCTAAAACAGAATGCTGAGTCCAGAGGACTTAAGTATAGCCTTAGTTTAAGACTAAAGTTCAGTGAGCTGTAACTCAGTTTCTACGCATTTGTAATTCCCTTATTTCATTGAGTTCTTTCAGATTTTTTATTTCTAATATATAGTAAGCCAAATTCTAAAAGAGAAAGACTTTCGAGTCCAGACATAACAGAATAGCTTATATTAAACTAACTCTCCCATTGAAAACAGATAACAGCCAGATAAAATACATAATACGACAATTTGAAGGCACCGGAGAATGGACAATGCAGCCAGTCCCTAAGAGAAGATAGGCATATCAAGGTGTTATGAATTGAATTGTGTCTCCCGAAATATGTATTATAAATCCTAACCTCTGTGTCTGTGGTTATAATCCCATTTGGGGATGGTTGTCTCTGTTATGTCAAAGAGGAAGGACACACTGTAGTCTGTGTCTTCAGTCAGCCCCTGTTGAGATAAAGAAGAGTTTAAACCAGCAAGCAAGCAAGCAGAGATGGGGAGGACAGATGCCAAGCCACACGGAGATCTCCAAGGAGACAAGAAACAGAAGCTGAGGAGACAAGGACCTTCCCCCAGAGCCAACAGAGACAGAAAGCCTTCCCCTAGAGCTGCCACCCTGAATTTGGACTTCTAGCCTCCTAAACTGTGAGAAAATATTTCAGTTTGTTAAAGCCATCCATTAGTGGTGTTTCTGTTAATAGCAGCACTAGATAACTAAGGCAGAATTTGGTACTGGAAGAGTGGCGTAATACACAGACACATAAAATGTGGAAGTCATTTTCTAATTGGGTAATGAGTTGTTGTTGTGTGCCGTCGAATTGTCCGATTCATAGCGACTCTATAGGGCAGAGTAGAACTGCCCCATAGGATTTCCAAGGAGCAGCTGGTGGATTCAAACTGCAGACCTTTTGGTTGGCAGCCCGAGCTCTTAACCACTTCGTCACTAGGGCTCCTGGGTAATGAGTGGAAGCTGGAAAAGTTTTTAAGTTACCTATTTTTTTTAATAGTAAAGCGTAGATTGCCATGAAGAGATGGTTGGCATAATTATGCATATCAAAGGCAACTCTGGTGGGGGCTCTGAAGAAACTGAGGAGTGCTATAGAGAAAGTCTTTTATCATCTTAGAGAATATATACAGTGCCAGCAACAGAATGTTGCTAAAAATATGGTAGTTAAATGTGCTTCTGGTGAGGCTTTAAAGGAAAACAATGAACACGTGATTGGAAAATGGAAGAAAAGTGATGCTTTTTATGCAGTGGCAAAGAACTTGTCTGAATCATTTCCAAATGCTTGGGGGAAGGTAAATCTTCTAAGTGAGGAACTTGGTTATTTAGCTGAGGAAATTTCTAAGACAGATCTTGAAGGGGCCGCATGGTTTCTGTTTGCCATTTATATAAAACGTGAGAGGAAAGAGATGGACTTAAAAGTGAACTGTGCAAAATGAAAATAGAATTTAAAGATTTGGAAAATGCTGTTGTAGAAACCAAGGACAACATTGTAGAATGTTAACCAAGGACACGGCTACACAATCTTTTGTTAAAGAAATTAAGCATGTGACTGATGGATCTAACCAACTACCACAGCCGAAAACCTATCAGCTTAGACTGAAAGGGACAAAGAATGAAAGGAAAGAACACTCTCTGCCTCTTGGAATTCTACAGGCAGGAAAGAGGCCAAAGGACCTACATCTTGTCCTCCAAGAAAAGAAAAGGACCATCCCTGGAGCAACTCAGAGATCAGCAGAACTATTGGAAGAGGCAAGGGAAGTAGGGCTGCCTTCATTTCAAAGGATGGAAACTGCTTGCTGGTCAGATCTTCACCACCTCGGTTCTGGACTGTGGACCACCACTCATAAATGCTAGTGGGATGGTGTCACTGCCCAAAGCTGAGAGATAGGGGCCATGCCCAAGGGGCAAAAGAATAGGACCTGCCAGGGCTGAGGAGGTTGGGTCACCATTCAGATGGACTAGGAAAATGGGGCCGCCCAAAGCCAATGGAAGCAGAGTTGCTGCCCCAGGGGGCTTGGAAGGTGGAGCTGAAGCCCAGGGCTGAGGGGTCTCCACCCAGAACCCAGAGAGTGTGGCCAACACCCTGAATCTGGAGGACAGGGCCATTGCTCAGACGGTCTCAGAGTACAGAGGATTAACTTCAAGCCTTGAGAGAGAATGTAGTTTGTCCTGCTGGGTTCTAGACTTGCTTGGTGCCCTTTATCCCTTCTTTGTCTCCAGTTTCTCCCATTTGTAATGGAAATGTCTACCTGTGCCTGTTCCACCACTGTACTTTGAAAACAAATAACTTGTAGTCTAGGTTTCACAGGTTCACAGATGAAGAGGTATTTTGCCCCAGGATGGAAAATGCCTAAAGTCTCACCAATATTTGATTTAAATGATTCAGAAGATGAGATTTTGGATTTTGGGTAGATTTAAGACTTTTGGGATGATACATGGGGTGAATGTGTTTTGGCTGTGGCCAAAGGGTGGAATGTTATGGATCGAATTAAAAAAAAAAATTTTTTTTTTTAATTAAATTAGGTCCCTCCAAAATATGTGTTGTAAATCCTAACTTCTATGGCTGTGGTTATAACCCCATTTGGGAATTGGTTGTTTTTGTTATGTTAATGAGACAGGATTAGTTTATGGCGTGTCTTAAGTAAATCTCTTTTGACATACAAAAGAGATTAAACAAGCAAGCTGAGGAGACAAGGACCTTCCCCCAGAGCCAACACAGAGAGAAAGCCTTTCCCTGGACTTCTAGAACTCCTAAACTGTGAGAAAATATATTTCTGTTTGTTAAAATCATCCACTTGTGGTATTTCTGTTATAGCAGCACTAGATAACTAAGACACAAGATGAGCTTCATATTTACCCTGGCCCAATTCACAGAGTAGGGAAATAGTTCCACTGGGCTGAGGAGACAGATTGGGGTTTGAAGCCACCAAAGTGGCAGGAATTTGGATGGTAAAATCCCAGAGAGGAGGGAATTGCAGGGAAGTGAACTCAGATGGCTACACACAATTTTCCCTTGAGGTGTTTGCCAACATTAAGTTAAGCAAGTGCAAGTGAAGGCTTCAAGAAAACTGACAGCAGCCACAAAAAGGGTAAAGAGCTGCACAAAGATTTCAGCAGCATTGTGGTACTGGAGAGATGGAGGCCAGAGTATAAGGCCCATTGAGGTGCACTAGCAAGATCCAAGTTTTTCACTGAGACCTGAGAAATATCACAACCTGAAAATAAAAGCAAAACCAAAATGGACTGCTATGGATTGAAACTAAAAAAAAAAAAAGTTTTTTTTTTTTTTAAACCCTGGTGGTGTAGTCGTTAAGAGCTACAGCTGCTAACTAAAAGGTCGGCAGTTTGAATCTTACCAGGAGCTCCTTGGAAACTTCATGAGGCAGTTTTACTCTGTCCTTTATGGTCACTGTGAGTTGTAACTGACTAGATGGCAATGGGTTTTAAAATACGTGTTGTAAATTCTAACCTCTGTGGCTGTAGTTATAATTCCATTTGGGAATGGGTTGTCTTTGTTATGCTAATGAGACAGGATCAATGTAGGGCATACGTTGAGATATTAAGAGATTAAACAAGATAGCAGAGGAGTGATGGGGTAAGATAGATGACAAGACATATAGAGATCTCCAAGCAACCAGGAAGCAAAAGGTGAAGAGACAAGGACTTTCCTCCAGAGCCGACAAGAAAGTCTTCCCCTAGAGAGGCACTCTGATTTTGGACTTCTAGCCTCCTAATGAAACAAAAATTCTCGCAAGTGGACCAATAAGCAACATCATGATAAACAGAGAAAATACTAAGTTGTGAACAATTTCATTTTACTTGGCTCCACAATCAACGTCCATGGAAGCAGCAGTCAACAAATCAGATGACCCCTAAAAAAATAAAATACTTCAGAATAAATCTAGCCAGGGACATAAAAGACCTAGAAAAAGAAAACTACAAAACACTACTGCAAGAAACCAGAACAGACCTGTGTAAATGGAAAAACATATGATGCTAATGGATATGTAGACTCAACATTATGAAAATGTCAATTCTACCCAAAAAAAAAACTCCCAAAGCAATCTACAAATACAATGCAATCCCTATCCAAATACCATCAGCATTCCTTAATGAGATGGAAAAACTAATCATTAACTTTATATGGAAAGGGAAGAGGCCCTGGATAAGTAAAGCATTACTGAAGAAGAAGAACGAAATAGGAGGCCTCGAACTACCTGACCTCAGAACCTACTATACAGCTACGGTAGTCAAAACAGCCTGGTGCTGGTAAAATGGCAGGCATTGACCAACAGAACAGAATCGAGAACCCAGATGTAATTCTATTCACCTATGGTCACCTGATCTTTGACAAAGGTCCAAAGTCCATTAAATGGGGAAAAGATAGTCTTCTTAATGAATGGTACTAGCAAAACTGGATGTCCATCTGCAAAAAATGAAATAGGACCCATGCCTCATGCTATACACAAAAACTAGTTCAAAATGTATCAAAGATCTAAATATAAAACCAAAAACTATGAATTTCATAGAAGAAAATATAGCATCGACACTAGAGGCCCTAATACAGGGCATTAACAGGATATAAACCATGACTAACAATACAAAAACATCAGAAGAGCTAGATAACTAGAATCTTCTAAAAATTAAACACTTCTGCTTATTGAAAGACTTCATAAGCGTAAAAAGAGAACCTACAGACTGGGAAAATTTTTTGGCTATGACATATCTGACAAAGGTCTAACCTCTAAAATCTACAGGAAAATCTAACACCTCCACAACAAAAAAGACAAATAATCCAATTAAAAAATAGGCAAAGGATATTAACAGACACTTCACCAAAGAAGACATTTAGGTGGTTAACAGACATATGAGGAAAGGATTGCGATCACTAGCCATTAGAAAAATGCAAATCAAAACCACAACGAGATACCATCTTACCCTGACATTACTGACATGAACCAAAAAAACAGAAAATAATAAATGTTGGAGAGACATCAGGGAGATTAGAACTCTTATGCACTGCTGGTGGGAATGCAAAATGGTACAACCATTTTGGAAAATGATATGACACTTCCTCAAAAAGCTAGAAATAGAAATACTGTATGGTCTAGCAATCCCACTCCTAGGAATATATCCTAGAGAAGTAAGATCCCAGACATATGCACAGCCATGTTCACTGCAGCATTATTCACAATAGCAAAAAGATGGAAACAACCTAAGTGCCTATCAATAGATGAATGGATAAACAAACTATGGTACATACACACAATGGAACACATCAGAATAATAAAGAACGATGACGAATCTGTGAAACATCTCACAACATGCATGAATCTGGAGGGCATTATGCTGAGTAAAATAAGTCAATCACAAAAGGACAAGTGTGGTATGAGACCACTATTATAAAAACTCATGAAAAGGTTTACACACAGAAAGAAAATCTTTGATGGTTACGAGGGAAGGGTGTGGTGGCCAGGGAAAAACACTAACTAGACGATAAGTGGTAACTTTGGTGAAGGGTAAGACATATGCAATACTGGGGAAGTCAGCCAACTTGACCAAGGGAAAATCACAGAAGCTTCATAGACACATCCAAACTCCCTGAGGGACTGAGTTACTGGGCTGAGGGCTGGGGACCATGGTGTCATGGGACATCTCGCTCAATTGGCATAATATAGTCTACGAGGAAAATGTTCCACATTCGACTACGGTGAGTAGTGTCTGAGGTCTTAAAAGCTTGAGAGTGGCCATCTAAGGTACATCTACTTGTCCCATCCTGTCTGGAGCAAATGAGAATGAAGAAAACCAAAGACACACAGGAGAGATCAGTCCAAAAGATTAATGGATGACAACTACCACAGCCTCCACCAGACTGAGTCCAGCACAACTAGATGATGCCCAGCTACCTCCACCAATGGCTCTGACAGGGATCACAACAGAGGGTCCTGGACAGAGGTGGACAAAAATGTAGAACAAAATCCTAACTCACAAAAAAAAGACCAGACTTACTGGTCTAACAGAGATTAGTGAAACCCCGAGAGTATGACCCCTGGACACCCTTCTAACTCAGTATTGAAGTCACTCCTGAAGTTCACCCTTTTGCCAAAGACTAAACAGGCCTGTAAAACAAATAACACTTGTAGTTCAACCATGTATGCAAGACTAAATGGGCACACCAGCCCAAAAGCAATGACACAAAGGCAGGAAGGGACAAGAAAACTGGATGAACAGAAATGGGGAAACTGAGGCTGAGAAGGGGAGAGTGTTGACACATTCTGTGGTTGGCAATCAATGTCACAAAATAATTTGTGTATTAATTGTTCTATAATTTGCTCTATAAACTTTCACCTAAAGCAGAATTGAAAAAAAAAAAAAAAGCTGAAGTTATTGGGCAAATCTGCTGCAAAAGACCTCTTTAAAGTGTTTAAAAGCAAAGATGTCACTTTTAGGACTAAGGTGAGCCTGACCCAAGCCACGGTATTTTCAATCACCTCATATATTCATATATGTGTGAAACCTGAACAATGAATAAGGAAGACCAAAGAAGGATTGATGCCTTTGAGTTACAGTGTTGGCAAAGAATATTGAATATACCATGGACTGCCAGAAGAATGAACAGATCTGTCTTGAAGGAACGTTAGTTAGAAGCGATGATGGTGAGACTTCATCTCATATACTTCAGACATGTTATCAGGAGGGACCAGTACCTGGAGAAGGACATCATGCTTGGTAAAGCAGAGGGTCAGTGAAAAAGAGGAAGACCCTCAACAAAATGGATTGACACAGTGGCTGCATCAACGGGCTCGAACATATTGTCATGGACTGAATTGTGTCCCCCAACAATATCTGTCAACTTGGCTAGGTCATGATTCCCAGTGTTGTATGATTTTCTACCATTTTGTCTTCTGATGTGACTTGCCTATGAGTGGTAACTCCTATCACTATGATGTTAATGAGATGGATTAGTAGCAGTTGTATTGATGAGATCTACAAGATTAGATAGTGTCTTAAGCCAATCTCTTTTGAGATATAAAAGAGAGAAGTGAGCAGGGAGATGGGGAGACTGCTTACCACCAAGAAAGCAGTGCTGGGAGCTAGGTGCATCCTTTGGACTGGAGGTTCCTGTGCTGAGAAGCTCCCAGACCAAGGGAAGATTGATGACAAGGACTTTCCTCCATAGCTGACAGAGAGAGAAAGAATTCCCCTGTAGCTGATGCCCTCAATTTGGACTTTTACCCTACTAGACTATGAGAAAATAAATTTCTCTTTGTTAAAGCCATCCACTTGTGGCATTTCTGTTATAGCAGCACTGTCTAACTAAGACATGGACCAACCCTAACAAACCCTAAACCCAACACTCAACAAGTTTAAGGTGATTTGCCCATACTCTATCTGCCTTTCTTTTGGGAGGAACATGTAAGAGTATAGGGCCTCTAAAAATTAATAAATAGGCGGCTGGATGGCGCAAATGGTTAATCACCAGACTACTAATAAAAAGGTTGGTGGTTTGAACCCATTTCCAGAGGCTCCTCAGAGACAGGCCTGGAAATCTGCTTCCGAAAGGTCACAGCCTTGAAAGCCTTATGGAGCAGTTCTACTCTGCACACAAGAAATCACCAAGAGTCGGAATTAACTCGACATTAACTAACAGCAGCAGCAGCAAATGCTAGTAACTAATAGCTAATAGAGAATAAAAATATGGAATAATAATAAAAATAAAACTACTTAATTTATCCCAGCAAAAGGCAAGAAAAGAGAAATAAAGGCATAAAAAGCAGATGGGATAAATAGAAAACAAATAACGAGACAGTATGCTAAAACATAAATACTTTAATAATTTTTAAATGCTAATGGTTAATAAGAAACCCTGGTGGTGTAGTGGTTAAGTACCACGGCTGCTAACCAAAGGGTCAGCAGTTCGAATTCTCCAGGTGCTCCTTGGAAACTCTATGGGGCAGTTCTACTTTGTCCTATAGGGTCGCTATGAGTCAGAATCAACTCGACGGCACTGGGTTGGGTAATGCTTAATATTCCAATTAAAAGATCGAAATTGTCAGATCATAAAAAGTAAACGCTAACCAAAACAAAACTGGTATAGCTAAATTACTATCAGATAACATAGACTTTAAGGCAAGAAATATTTCTATAGATAAAGGGGAATATTTCATAATGACAAAAGGGTCACTTAACAGTAAGATAAAACAACCCTAAATTTTTGTGCAACTAATAGCATGATCTCAACATATATTAGGAAAACTTGACAGAACTAAAAGAAGAAATAGATAAATCCATAACACATCTCTCTCAATAATGGATAAAACAAGCAGACAAAAAAATCAGGATATAGAAGATTCGAACACAAGTAACTAACTTGACCTAATTGACATGTAAATGTTACACTTAACAACTGAAAAAAAAACATTGTTTTCAGGAATTCATGACACTTATATCAAAATGGACCATATGCTGGGCCATAAAGCGAGTCTCAGCAAATGGCAAAGGACTGAAGTCATACAAACAAAGTATACTCTTTGACTATGGTGGAATCAAACTAAAAATCAATAACGCGAAGATAATTAGAAAACCCCTAAATGTGTGGAAATTAAGCAGCACATTTTAAAATAACTTGTAGGTTCACAAACAAATTGTAATGAAATTGGAAAATATTTTGAAATGAAATAATAATGAAAAAAAGATGTACTGAAATATCTAGGATGCAGGTAAAGGAGGGGTTAAAGGGAAACTTGTAGCTTTAAATACATATATTCAAGAAGAAGAAAGCCTGAAAATCCACACTATCTAAACTTCCATTTCAAGAAGCTAGAAAAAGAACAGCAATTAAACCCAAAGAACTTAGAAGGAAGGTGATAATAAAGAGCAGAAATTTTTTAAATTGAAAACAAATATACAATAAAGAAAGTCCATAAATTCTAAAAGGGACATGAGATGGCTTCCTTTGTTTCTTTGTAAAAGTTTGTTGTAAAAAGTTTCTTTGACAACATAAAGTAGAATTGGAATATAACTCAATATAAAATAAATATCTATGAATCCATACTGTTATAAATAAATGGTTGACTAAATTAATAAATTGGGAAGAAGAGATAAATCTTCTGTGCAGAAGAATTCCAGATTATTTAGCTATTTTTTTTTTTAAGTGTAGACTATGCATAGTGATTTCCTTCCTGAGAGTACAGTATAGAAAGGGGTAGGAGGGTCGAGCAACTTGACCGTAGAGAATGCTAGCAACTTCTATCTCAGCCACATGATCAAGGTCAACATCGACAGTCAAAAATCAAGTTGATACTGTGCATCCTTGATATGATGTGGAAAAAAAGCTTCTTTGCCTTTGTAATTCTCCTCCCCCCAAAATTTTAACCTGAATGTAATCACGAGGAAAACATCAGACAAATACAGAGGCGTTCTATAAAATACCCGACTTTTCAAAGCTGTATGGTCGTCAGATCAAGAAAAGACTGAGAAGCTGTCACAGGCAAGAGGAGCCAAAGGAGATGTGATAACTAAAAGTAATGTGGTGTTCTAGATGGGATCTTGGAACAGAAAAAGGACATTAGGTAAAAACTAAGGAAATCTGAATAAATTATGCATAGACTTCAGATTAAAAAAAAAAAAGTGCCCTTGAATCTTGGCCATAGTGACTGGCCTACATGAGGTCTGCAGGACCTTATTTGGAGATCGCACGAAGATATGGTAGAAATGGAGCAGAAAGCCAAGAACTGGAGGGATTAGCTATGGCTGTTTTTTTCCCTCCCAGGTAAAAATTTAGTCGAGAAGGTTATATAAACATTTATGAATATTAAATTCGCAATGGAAGATAGTGTGTTGGCCAAAAAACACCTTAGAGGCAGTAACTGGTATAAAAAACCAAAGTAACTGGTATGGGAATTGAAAAAGAAAGGTCCGTAAGTCGTTTCCTTTTTCTAAACTAGGTTTTTCTTTCTCTAACTGTTCCTCCACCTACACTGCTGAGGATGAGAGCGATGGATATGTGAAACACTGCCATAAGTACACAAAA
Source organism: Loxodonta africana (assembly GCF_030014295.1). Taxonomy (NCBI): domain Eukaryota; kingdom Metazoa; phylum Chordata; class Mammalia; order Proboscidea; family Elephantidae; genus Loxodonta; species Loxodonta africana. Next base: position 68,861,160 of record NC_087358.1, read on the forward strand.
AATTCCACATTTTATGCTCAGGGAAAAGGTAAATACACCAAATAAAACCCGATTAATTTAAATTTCTAGGCAGTAGGTTTTTTTTTTTTTTTTTAATAATTCAAAAGCACATCATCCTATCCTAAAGGTTGACAAAGCATACCTTTGTAATATAGAGACATAGACTGCTAATCAAGTTAATGGTGTATGCAAAATCGTGTTGGAGGTGGAAATGGAGGAAGGAATGATTTGGATTTACTTAAAAAGAGCAAACACTTTAAGCCTGCTAACAATTATGGTAAAGTCTCAAGTTGGACTTTGCCAGTTTGGCATATTTGCCAAAATTCAGGTTTAGTTTTGAATTTTACCTTTGTTAAATAGAATCTTTAAGATAGAAGGGTGTTTTAAAGGCTTCCTTTCTCTGATTTCTCAAAATACCATTGAATACAAATTAATTATGGCTTCACAGAATATTCTTATCTTACGGAATATCCTCTATTTCAAGACATCATCAATTGTAGCTCACCATTAATTTAATAATAATATTCAGAATAAAAGAAAAACTATACTTGTGTGTAGGGGCCATGCTAATCTCTGTATCGTTCCAACTTTAGCATCTGTGTTGCTGAAGCGAGCATGAAAAATTATGTTTTATATATAAACTCATTTTAGGACACATTTTGATTCTGGAAATAGTAAACATGAAAAATGTCTGTCATGGATTGAACTATGTCCCCCAAAAATGTGTGTATCAATTTGGCTAGTCTGTGATTCCCAGTATTGTGTGGTTGTCCTCCATTTTGTGATTGTAATTTTATGTTAAAGAGGACTAGTGTGGGATTGTAACACCCTCCTAAGGTCACATCCCTGATCCAATGTAAGGGGAGTTTCCCTGGGGTGTGGCCTGTACCACCTTTTATAAGAGATAAGAGGAAAGGGAAGCAAGCAGAGAGTTGGGGGCCTCATACCACCAAGAAAGCAATGCTGGGAGCAGAGTGCATCCTTTGGACCCAGGGTCCCTGCACAGAAAAGCTCTTAGTCTTGGAGAAGATTGATGAGAAAACTGATAGAGAGAGAAAGCCTTTCCCTGGAGCTGACACCCTGAATTTGGACTTTTAGCCTACTTTATTGTGAGGAAGTAAACTTCTCTTTGTTAAAGACACCCACTTGTGGTATTTCTGTTATAGCAGCACGAGATAACTAAGATAGAATTTGGTACCAGGAGTGGGGTACTACTTGAACAGATACCTAAAGTGTGGAAGCGGTTTTCAAACTGTGAATGGATAGAGGACTGACAGTGACAGAGGACCAGCAGCAGCAGAGAATCTGCAGTGGCAGAACCAGGAGACCAGTGCCAGACAGCACTGGAGCCGACCCACGGAGCAAGAGAGCCGAGTGCCTGTGTACAGGAGGCTTCCTGGTGGAGTGGGGTGCCTCCAGGCACTTACTAGTAGAGCTACAGAGCTTTGGAAGCCCCAGGAGGGCAGATCTGGTCTGAGGCCTAAAGAGCCAAGAACCCAAGAAACCAGGAAGGAGAAGCTGAAGAGACAAGGAACACAAGAAGCCGAGCTGCCTGAATCTCAAAACGTATGGCCATGATCTCTGGGGTTTCAAAGGGTGGATCCATGGCCTCTGGTGTTTCAAGGTGGAGTTGCCACTCAGATGGACTAGGAGAATGGTGCACGTAAAGCCAGGAGAGGAGAGTTGCTGTTCCAGTGGGCCTAGAAGGCAGAGCTGAAGCCCAGAGCTGAGGGACCTCCACTCAGAATCTGGACAGTGTGGCCAATACCTAGAGTCTGGAGGGCAAGGCCATTGTGTAAATGGTCTCATAGAACAGAGAATTATTCTCAAAGCCTTGAGGGCTAATGTAATGTGTTCTGCTGACTTGCTCGATGTGTGTTATCCCTTCTTTTCCTCCAGTTTCTCCCATTTGTAGTGGAAATGTCTAGCTTGTGCCTGATCTGCCATTGCACCTGTGGAAGCAGATAACTTGTATTCTAGATTTCTCAGGTGAAGAGAATTTTTGGATTTTGGACTTGGAATTAAGACTTTTGCTATGATATGATGGGATGAATATGTTTTGCACATTGCAAGGATGTGATTTTGGCGGGGGGTCAAAGGGTGTAATGTCATGGACTGAATTATGTCCTCCAAAAAATGATTGTATCAGTTTGCCTGGGCCATGGTTCCCAGTATTGTGTGGTTGTCCTTCATTTTGTGATTGTAATTTTATGTTAAAGAAGATTAGTATGGGATTGTAACACCTTTACTAAGGTCACATCCCCGATCCAATGTAAAGGGAGTTTTCTGGGGGGTGGCCTGCACCACCTTCTAAGCAAGCAGAGAGTAGGGACCTCATACCACCAAGAAAGCATGCTGGGAGCAGAGCGTGTACTTTGGACCTGGGGTTCCTGTGAGGAGAAGCTCCTAGTCCAGGGGAAGACTGGTAACAAGGACCTTCCTCCAGGGCCGACAGAGATAGAAAGTCTTTCCCTGGACCTGATGCCCTGAATTTGGATTTTTAGCCCACTTTAATTTGAGGAAGTAAACTTTTCTTTGTTAAAGCCATCTACTTGTGGTATTTCTGTCATAGCAGCACTAGATGATTAAGACAATGTCCATCTTAAAATTAAAGAATTCCGTCGCCATTATTCTTCCTAAGCTTCAGGCCCTTATAATTCAACTATTTGTTGGACACATTCATTTCTGTTTCTAATAGATATTCCAAACTCATCACCTCTGAAGTGCCACCCATCATCCCATCAATCCCCTCACCCAAACATACTTCCATTTTCATTTTCCATTTCTATTTCAATTATTGAAACCTTGCTCAAGTCAGAATCTTGACTCATCCTTTCTCTCGCCCTCCACAGCCAATCAATCACAAAACTCTGTCCGTTCTACCTCCTAAACATGTTTCAAATCTATCAACTCCCTCCTATGTCCACAGCCTACAGCCTTGCTCACACTGCCGGCCTCTCTCTCCTGGAACTCTGCAACAACCTTCCAACCCATCTCAACCTTCTCCTTGCCGCAGCTGGAGCAGTCTTTTAAAACTCCTACGCTCCTTCAAACCTTTCCAATAGCTTTCCAAGGCCCTTAGAATAAAATATCAAATCCTTATTATGGCTTCCAAGGCCCTTTCTACTGGGAACCCGTGCTTGTTCTCCAGCCTCTCCTCACTTCACTTGCCTCCTTGCTCCATAAACTCCAGCTGTATTAGATTTCTTTCAGTTCCTCAGGTATTCTTGGAATTGTCTGCCCTCCCTTGATCTCCCTCTCTTCCTCTTTGTTTAGCCTATGCTTACACATCCTTCAGACCTCAGCTAAAATGTCACTTCCTCAGGGAGGCCTTCCCTGATTCCCAGATTAGGCAAGGACTTCTGCTCTAAGTCCCCCAGCACAGAGTTCCCTCACTTTCAGAACACCCATCACACTTGTACTCATTTGCTCAAATTCATCTTCCCCTCTGGGGTGTAAGCTTTGTTCCCACACTGAGCTTAATGCCTGACACACAGTAAGCACTCCTTAAAATTCTGGTAAATGTATTAAAGAATAAACATTCATGTATACACTCTGATATACAATAATGGTTAAGAGCATGCACTCTGGGAGCAGGCTCCTGGGTTCATATGCCAGCTTCCCCACTTACTGTTGTTAGTTGCTGTCAAGTTGGCTCCAACTCATGGCGACCTTGTGTATAACAGAAGAAAACACTGCCAGTCCTGCACCATCCTCACAATCTTTGGTATGTTTGAGCCCATTGTTGCAACCACTGTGTCAATCCATCTTACGGGGGGTTTCCCTTGTTTTCATCAAACGTGTTTGGTTTCCCTCTGCTTTACCAAATATGTTATCCTTTTCTGGTGACTGGTCTTTCCTGATGATGTGTCCAAAGTATGCTAGACAAAGTCTTGCCATCTTTGCCTCTAAGGAGGATTCTGGTTGTACTTCCCACAAGGTATTTGTTCGTTCCTCTGGCAGTCCATGGTATATTCAATACTCTTTGCCAACACCACTACTCGAATGCTTCAATTCTCCTTCCTTTTAATTGTCCAGCTTTCACATACATAGGGGATGACTGAAAAGATCAGGGCTTGGATCAGGCACATACTTTTGTCACCAAAGTGACATCTTTGTTTTTTAAACCTTTAAAGAGGTCTTTTGTGGCAGATTTTCCCAATATGATACATTGCTTAACTTCTTGACTATTGCTTCCATGGGCATTGATTGTTGATCCAAGTAGAATGAAATCATTCACAACTTCAATTTCTTCACCATTTATCATGATGCTGTTTATAGGTCCACTCGTGAGGATTTTCATTTCTTTATGTTTTTTATGTCCAGGTGTAATTCATCTTAAAGGCTGGAGTCTTTGACCTTCATCAGTAAGTGTTTTAAGTTGTCTTCACTTTCAGTAAGCAAGCATACGTTTTATCATCTGCACATTGTGCATATTAGTGGGTGTAAAAATGGCTTGGCGGCAGTGTCTGACCTCTTCTAACTTCACAAGAGAGAAGGAGAATCGAGACCAACAGCCCAACGCTGATTCCCATGAGGTTGAGGTCAGACATGCCTTCTCTCTCTATCATTTTTACCAGTTCTGACACCAACTGTCCCTCCCATGGCAATCTCTACTTCTCTGCTGGGTTTGATAATTCATTGCAATAGCCACACAGACCATACTCATGACTGTGAGGTTTACTAGGGAAGTAATAGGTTACAATTCAGGCTCAGGAACACTCAAGGATACAGCCTCTTCCCAGCTGTGCTTGCAGGCACGCCTCTCCCTGGGCCTAGGCCTCTGGCCAAGGGCACTCAGCTTTCTTACTCCATGGGCGGGGAAGCCCACTGCACCATCTACTGTGGGTCTGTCCTTCCAGTTTCTCCTTCCTTGGTAGTGGTGGGCTCTTCTCTCTTCTTTCCCGCCTCTGGGGTGGCTCATTTCAAGTGCAGCAGGATGGCAAAACTAAGCAATCCCTTTGGTGGGCCACAATTACCCTATCACACAGTCCTGCCCAATCACTTGGGTGGAAGTTACAAGACCATTTCTAGAAAGGTCACACAAAAGTGATCCGTTACAATGCAGCAGTGACAGATTACTTAGTCTCTCTGTGTCTCAGTTTCTCCATTTGTAAATGAGTATAACAATACTTTTTCATGGGCAGCTATGAGGACTGAATAAATTAGTGTGTAAAGCAGCTAAGATATCGTCTGGCACATGGAAAGCACTCAATAAATATTAGTTATTATAATCTCATTTATCTCTCCCAGCAATCCTAGGAAGAAGTATAGTCAGTAAGCTGAGAAATACAAATAGTAAGTCTTCAGAATTTGAGGATGAGGTAAGGAAAATGTCACTGTCTTGAGATGGAACTACCAAAAGTTAACATAAAAAAGCCTAAATTCAGCCAACAACTAAAGTAGGCCTTCCTACAGGGATGGATTGGATCTAAACTGCTTATAAGGCTTTGGGAATCATCCAGACTAAGTGAGGTAGCAGGATGTAGTATCTTTGGACTCTAAGATTAAGTGAGATAATTAAGAGCACTTAGAAAAATCATAAGGTATGATACAAATGCTCGTGGTGTGACTACTGTTATTATTAGTACAGTAATTCTATTACTCAACCAACGGTATTGTAATCTGACTGTCTGAAGCAACACAATTGCCTGTAATTAGAAGAGCCTATTAGAAGTGCCGAAAAACCAAATACCCGGGAAGAAAGAAATTGTTAATGTTTACCCAGCACAAGCCAAACAACAGGAAAAGAGGAATGCTCCTGTGAGGCACAGAGGTCAAATTCGTGGGACAAAATATCCCCTGAGACCTTGCAAACACCTTGATTCTAATTGTCAATGCTCGTCAAGCAAGTACTATCCCTTGATCAGTTTTCCATGTACCAGGAAAAGGAGTAACTTGGATAGCAATCACTATAAAATTAATAAATGAATATTCATTCATTCAGTTATCAAATACTTATTGAGCCCCTTGGTGGTGCAACTGTTAAGCACTTGACTACTAACTGAAAGGTTGGTGGTTTGAATTCACCTATAGACACCTTAGAAGAAATGCCTGGTGATCTTCTGAAAGATCACAGCCTTGAAAAGCCTGTGGAGCAGTTCTACTCTGTACACATGGGGCCTCCAGGAGCTGAAATAGACTTGACAGCAACGGGTTTTACTCTCTGGCAGGCACTGGCCACATGTGATCGAGTAGGTTAGTAAGGGAGTGTGGTAAGTAGTCCCTGCCCTTGTGTTACAGTCCAGAGGTAAGACAGACAAACAAGTAATCACACACAAAAAACATAATTGCTTATTGTGTAAGGGCTATATTAGACTGGGAGATCAGGAAAGGCTTTTCTGAGACTGGAACCTTTACATGAAGCTAGGAGTTAACTGGGTGATGGGGTGAAGGGGAAATCATCAGGCAGAAGGTAGTAAAGAGATTGGAAGGGACAGAGAAGGAAGGGATCAAGGGAGAGAAGGGCACCCACAGAATGAGCCTGGAGAGGTAGGCAGAAACCAGATCACAAAGGGCCTTAGAGACCACTTGGAGGTAGTCCGGATATATTTCTAGTATAATGTATGAAGATAAGACTAGATTTGTCTTGTGGGATTTGTGCTTTAAAAAATGTCCTTCTAGTTGCTATGTAAATGGTGGGGTGGAGGGGGCGTTACAGTGGAAACGGACACACCAGTTAGATGAATTTTGCCATGGTCTAGTTAAACGATGGTAGCAGCAGACAGAAGTGGACCGATTTGTGATAATTTTAGGTAATTGGATTAATAGAATTTGGAATCGACTCAACGGCAGTGGGTTGGTTAGTGGGTTTGGGTGATAGATTGGATGAGGGGCAGGAGCATGAAGGAGCTGCCCCAGGATTCCAGCTTGAGCAAGTAGGTCCAAGAGGCGCCACTTATTCACACAGCTGAGCAAGAACGAGGACTAGACTGGCTATCGCGGGGGTGGGGTGTGGATGCTGTATGAGTGGACAAGAATTCAATTTGAATATGTTAGTTGGAGAAGCCCATGAGACCTTCCAGTGGAATTGTCAGGTGGCCACTCAGATGCATGGCAATGAAGCTTAGTAGACAGGGCCAAACTGAAGACACATTTGGGAGTTACTAGCATTTTAAGCCTTGGGATTAGACAGGTCACCTAGGGAGAAAATGTGTACAAGAAGTGAAGAGAAGCACAGCCTATTATGAACTGTATTCTCGTGAGTCCCATTCCTAATAAACCTGAAAACTTGACAATCATTTCTTTAGTGATGTCTCCACAAAACGAGCAGTAGACCACTCCATCGCTGACAACACTATTTTAAAGCACAATAGATGTTATTATCCCCCATTTTACAGAGGAAAAGTGAGACTGAGAAAGTTCATGTGATTTGGTGAAAAACTGCAGAATCAGTGAGTGACAGCCAGGCCTGAGACGAAATTCAAATTCAGGGGATGAAACTGCAGCTAAGAGTTCTTTCCACCCTTCAGAAGTAAACCACTATAGTCATCACAAGCTTGTGAAAAAATACAGAAGTCTGTGATCCTGGTGGAAGGACCATAGAGCAAAGAAAGCCATTAGGGCAAAAGTAAATCATAAACCCAAGGGAAGGAGAAAGCGTCATAAATTCAGGTAGTGAGTAAAGAAAGGCTCGGTGAAGAGTAAGGAGGCCTGTGAGGAATAAAGAGGACTTAGGGTAGGTGACCACCACCTGTCAGTTTGTCATACTGTGGTGGCCTGTGTGTTGTGGTGATGTCAGAAGCTATACCACAGGTATCGAAAATACCAGCAGGGTCAACCATGGTGCACGGTTTCAGTGGAGTTTCCAGACTAGGAAGAAACACCCAGCGATTAGCTTCTAAAAGGTTCCAGTCTATGTAGCCCAGTTCTACTCTGCACACGCAAGGTCTCCATAAGTTGGAATCAAATAGATGGCAGCTTAAAACAACAACATATAAGCAGATGTGCACAGTTCTGAAGTGACAAAAGAGCAGTATAGAGCTTCAACTTTCTCAATATAGAAGAAATCAGGCTCTTCATTTTGTTTGAATCTGCTGGCATCAAAATTTTTTATCTTACCTGGATTTTTTTTTCCCAGAAGAAAAATGAAAGGGGCAGTGGGGAGACTGAAGAGGAGGAGGAGTCGAGTCTGAGAAACTTTTCTAGCTATAAAAAGAGCCTCCATTGCAAAAGGACAAATATTGTATAAGACCATTATTATAAGATCTTGAGAAATAGTTTAAACTGAGAAGAACACATGCTTTTGTGGTTACGAAAGGGAGAGGGAGGGAGGGTGGAAGAGGGTTATTTACTGATTAGATAGTAGATAAGACCTACTTTAGGTGAAGGGAAGGACAACACTCAATACAGGGGAGGTCAACACAACTGGACTAAACCAAAACAAAGAAGTTTCCTGAATAAACTGAATGCTTTGAAGGTCAGCAAATCAGGGGCAGGGATTTGGGGACTATGGTCTCAGGGGACATGTAAATCAATTGGCAAAATAAAATCTATTAAGAAAACATTCTGCATCCCACTTTGAAGTGTGGTGTCTGGGGTCTTAAACGCTAGCAAGCAGCCATCTAAGATGCATCAATGAGTCTCAACCCACCTGGATCAAAGGAGAATGAAGAACACCAAGCTCACAAGGTAATTATGAGCCCAAGAGACAGAAAGGGCTACAGGAACTAGAGACTTACATCATCCTGAGCCCAGAAGAGCCAGATGGTGCCCAGCCACAACCGATGACTGCCCTGACAGGGAACACAATAGAGAACCCCTGAGGGAGCAGAACAGTGGGATACAGACCCCAAATTCTCATAAAAAGACCAGACTTAATGGTTTGACTAAGACTAGGAGAATCCCAGCGGTCATGGTCCCCAAACCTTCTGTTGGCCCAGGACAGGAACCATTTCTGAAGCCAACTCAGCAAACATGGATTGGACTAGACAAGGGGTTGGAGAGAGATGCTGATGAGGAGTGAGCTACTTGCACCATGTGGACACTTGAGACTATGTTGGCATCTCCTGTCTGGAGGGGAGATGGGAGGGTAGAGGGGGTTAGAAACTGGCAAAATGGTTATGAAAGGAGAGACTGGAAGGAGGGAGCAGGCTGACTCATTATGGGGAGAGTATGTAGTAAGGTATAAAAAAAAAATTTTTTTATCTTTAGTAAGGTATGTAAGTTTATATGAGAGAGACTGACTTGATTTGTAAACTTTCACTTAAAGCACAATAAAAATTATTTAAAAAAAAAGAGCCTCCATAATTTATTCAGTTATTGTTGTTGTTGTCAGCTGCGTCGAGTAGGCCCCCGACTCATGGAGATCCTGAGCACAGCCGAACTCTACACTGTTGAGTCCTGAGCCTTCCCTATGATCAGCTGGAGGTCAGACTATTGTGATTCATAGCATTTTCACTGGCTGATTTTCAGAAGTAGATCACCAGGCCTTTCTTCCTCTTCCATCTTAGTCTGGAAGCTCCGCTGAAACCTGTTCAACATCACAGCAACATGCAAGCCTACACTGACAGACGGGTGGTGGCCATGCATGAGGTGCAATGGCTGAATTGAACCATGGTCTCCTGCATGGAAGGTGAGAATTTTACACTGAACCACCAATGCCCCCAATTTATTTAACAATAGGCTTGGATTAACACAAATCATTTACAAAACAAGTGAGCAAATTCTGTTTCCCAATACAAACATATTCCATATTACATGTCCCACGGCTGAAGATTACATTATAGGGACTTTGTATTTAACAGGGATTTTTTTAAGTGCTAATAATTCCCCTCCTCAGATGAAAGAGGGGCATTGTGGATCATTGTGGATCTAAACATCAGATCCAGAAGGAGCAAACAGGCTGTCAAGAATAGGTGTCATTCACATTTAAACACATATGGGGTCTGCATTTGATATTGCCAGAGGTTTCTTTGTTTTTCCTTGGTCAGGAGGAGAATCTTTAGGATTAGAAAAATCTGTTTGTACTTACTGGTGTATCAACTTAATATTCTATTCTTTAAAGTTACAAAATACAAACTCTATTTGTCTTTGAGTTAAAATTACTAATTTTGCTATTCTAGTTATATAACCCAGTGCCGTCGAGTAAAATAAGAATAGTTCCCTCTCTTTTCTTTGATTAATATTTAGTTAGCTCACATCAAAGAAACTAAATTACAGTACATACTATTTAAAAACTTGGATAATTCAATTCCCTTAAACATTTTAAACTGCATATGTAAATTTAATACAGTCTATTTTTACTTTAAGTATTCCATTAGCCCACAGAGCAAGCTTACAACCTAATAAACAAAACCTCTTCCAAGTACTTAAATAATGCTTATAAATCTTATACATTAAGTGTGTAACTATGGCAAATCAAATTCTCATAAACATTCCAATACCTTGGGAAAAAAGTCAAATGTCAATATTGAGAGAAATGGGGAAGTTGGAAAAACAGGGTGGCATGGTAGAAGCATGCTGCTGTGAGATCTTAAAGCTAGGCTTTACGAAATCAGTACGAAGAGGTCTGGAACGATGGTTCTAGAAGCCAGAATCTCCGGAGCCCTTCAACATACACACCAATGCCCCATCCATACCTCCTGAATCTCCATGTGCCAGGAATACTCTGAAAGGGTGCCCTGATTCCTAATGTTGCCCATTCTCCCATCCTCCCACCCTGACCGCACGTCTTACACCCTCTGCCTGCTGAGAATCTTAGCCTGGAGTGCAAGAAAAAGCTACCAGGAGAGATGCAGACTTGCCAGTACTCCCCCAGGGGTAGTAGTCGTCTCCTTGTGAGCAACTCCACCAGGATGGGTGCTCAAAGAGTAGAGCACCAAGGCTTGGGAGGACACCCATCCTTAGGGCACAGAAAGAAGAGAAGCCTAAAAAGGAAATGATAGACTTTTTAATTTATCTATGGAGTCCTCCGGTGGTGCAAACAGCTAACATGCTCGGCTAACCGAAACGTGGGACATTTGAGTCTACTCAGAGCGCCTTGGAAGAAAGGCCTAGCAATCCACTTCTGAAAAATCAGCCCCTGAAAACGCTATGGGGCACAGTTCTACTCTGACACACATGGGTTGCCAATGAATTGGAGCCAACTCAGTATCAAGTGGGTGGTTGGTTGCATATGTATATACCTTGGACAAAATAACAAAGTCACAAAACTTGCCTTTTGCATTTAGTACATAAGAGAAAGGAAGAGCTGGGTTTTATACACATACATACATACATGCATATATGGAAACCCTGGTGGCATAGTGGTTAAGAGCTATGGCTGCTAACCAAAATGTTGGCAGTTCGACTCCTCCAGCTGTTCGTTGGAAACCCTATGGGGCAGTTCTACTCTGACCTATAGGGTCGCTATGAGCTGGAATTGACTCGACAGCAGTGGGTTTGTTTTTGGGTTTATATGTATGTATGTGTATATATATATATATTTTAATCAAATGCCTTAGAGTAGGAATCTGGTACAGAACATCTACATTTGAATTCTGATAAGGATGTAATGAGTGTTTAAACAGTATCCCAATATTTACAGGTTCGTTGTTCATTTCAGGGTTTGGATAGAGACTTTTTCAGAGGGGTCCCTGCCCTGAATGACACAAAAAAATTCTTTTTTTTTTTTTTTTCACAGGAGTTGTTGTGAGCCTAGCACTGTGGAGGTTGTGGAAGAAACTCAGGTGAGGTTCCTTTCCTCCAAGCTGTGCATTTAACTGAGGAGATGAGACTAGTACACATAGGACAATAAGAACAATATAGGACAGTGTAGAAGCAAGTGCTAGGTGCAAGGTAACACTCTATAGATGAAGTAGGGATGGGAGAAGGAAGGTTTCTGGAGATGGCTGGAGAAAGCAGGCTGGGCTTTACAGAGATGCAAAGATATATAAGCTGGATGTTACAGAACGGGTAGACCAGTAGCCCAATCCAGACACAGACGCCTCTAGGGGCCCTAAAGGAAAGGTCCACTAAGAAAATACTGAAAAGTATGGATAAGCTGGCCACATTTTCCATATAAATATCAGAACACATGGTCTGACACATGGTCTAACAACAGGAAAGAATATTTTTAATCAGGGCTGTCCCAGAAAATCTGGAACATAAGGTGACTGTTCACAGGCCAAAAAAACTCTCATTTGCAACTAAATAAGAGAAAGTTGAACTGACCAACCCTAGGCAGACAAGACAAAGCCAAGCCAACTGAGAAGCTGCTATTTCTCACAGTCATCAGAGTTTCTATTCTTTGTTAAGGCTTCCTTTAATATTTTCAGAGAAGAGGCCAGTGCCTTTAACAACGCAAGAGAAGCTGGAAAGATTACCATATATTCAGATTTCTTCATTTGCATTCTTTAATATTCTCTTAATTGTCTCAAATAATTTTTGTACTAGGTAGGGTATAAATAATGAATGCGAAGGTGTTTTTTCCACCTGGGGTAATAAAATAAAATCCAAATTTAAAATTTCCTTCCCTACAAGACAAAGCGGACATCAGTACCCTCTGACATTCTCTGGCTTGTTATCAGAACCCTCATTCACACCGAAAAATGCATTTTAAACTAGCAAGATTGTTGTGTGTATTTTTGCCCTTCACTTCTATGATGTTTCGCTGTTTTTCTCATAATAGCTTGCCATCTAAAACAAAATACATCCCAGAGGCATCCCTATCCAATCTTGCAATTTAATAATCTCACCAATTATTGGGAAAGAAACAGTTTTAAGGGCTTTAACTCAAGTCTTGGCAAGTTAAAACATCTCCCACTTCACTCTTCTGTCTACCCCAGAGCTCAGAGATCACTTGCCAGCTCATTCTGAGCATTATCAAGGAAATGCACATTTTTCTCCTTTTATGGTCAGTGAATACATTGACCAAGATTATGTAGTAATCACCGCTGCAGGGCATCAGCAAAGCCACACATTTGGGCAACTCTTTTCCTTTGTTGTTGTTGCCTTTCAGTCGGCTCCGACTTACAGTGACCCTGTAGGACAGGGTAGAACTGCCCCATAGGGTTTCGAAGGAGCGGCCGGTGGATTGGAACTGCCAACCTTTTGGTTAGCAGCCAAGCTCTTAACCACTGCACCAGGGCTCCTCTTTTCCGTTAATATAAACAAAATCTTAAATGCTTCTTAAAATTCTACGCATTTCTGATAAAAGCAAAAAGGCTTATGTTTTTGATGAGATTTTCTTGGCACTACACTTTGGACTTCTTAGGAATCTTCCATTATTATTTCAGGCCTCAGAAAACTTGGGCACATTTAAAGACAGAATCTGATTTTGATTAACTAGAGTTCTGGTGCAATGGTTAAAATGATGGGTTAGGGCTAACAGAAATGTCAGCAGTTCGAAACCACCAGCGGCTCTGAGGGTGAAGCTGTGGCAGTCTGCTTCCGTGGAGATTTACAACCGTGGAAACACTATGGGGTCACAGTGAGTTGGAGTGGACTCCACGGCAGTGGGTTTTTAGAATTCCTAAAAAGTTGTTGTTGTGTGCTCTTGAGCCAATTCCAACTCCTAGTGACACTAGGACAGAGTAGAACTGCCCCATGGGGTTTCGTAGGCTGTGATCTTTACAGGAGTGGATCACCAGGTCTTTTCTCTAGAGGAGGAGCAACTGTGGGTTCAAACCTCTGTTCTTTCAATAACCATTTCATCACCAGGGCTCCTTTGCTAAAAAGTAGAAACACTTAAATGTGCAACAATAGAATGTTTTACTGGCATTAAAATAAAAATTACACTTCTGAAAAAACGTTTAGATATTTAGATTACTGGTTATTCACATGGATAAACACTCTCTGTTCCAATTCCCAGACCCAGGTCCAACGCTGACCAGTGAATTGTCCATGGACTTTGGAGAACTGAGTCACATCCTAAAAAAGTGCTCAATAAATGCAGGTGGCGGGGATGGTGCGAGAGTGAATTTCTTTGTCTCCTTGCCTATGGGGTTGGCATTACATTCTAATATCATTTTAAATAAACAATCTTGAGCGTTTATTGTGTACAGAGTATTGTCCTAAGTATTGAAATCTTCCCAACAACCTTAGGAGATTTAACGTATGAGGTAATCTGTCTCAGAGAAAAGGAGCCTTGATGGTGCAATGGTTAAGTGTTCAGCTGCTAACCAAAAGGTTGGCGGTTCGAACCCACCCGTGGCCCCACAAGGGAAAAGGCCTGGCGGTCTGCTCCTGTAAAGATCTGCAACCTAGGAAACCCTATGGAACAGTTCTACCCTGTCCTATAGGGGTGACTAAGAGTCAGAATAGACTTTATGATGGCACACAATAACAACAAGCCCTCAGGGAAATGAAGTAGTTTGCCAGCTGTCATGCAGCTTGAAAATGGTAGAGCTGGGATATTTAATCCCGCGAGTTTTGTTCCTGTGCCCACGCTTTAAACTGATAATCTAAAACAAGGCGTTTGAAGAACACAAGTGCCTAGTATAAGAAACAATATTTTCACAGGTAAGCCTCTTTGTTGATTCTTTCATTTGTTGGATGAATGTTTATTAAGCACTTGGTAGCGCAAAAGGTTAACACACTTGCCTGCTAAGCAAGAGGTTGGAAGTTCGAGTCCACAGAGAGGCACCTCAGAAGAAAGGCCTGGTGACCTACTTTCAAAAAAATCAGCCATTGAAAATCCTTTGGAGCACAGTTCTACTCTGACACACATGGGATCACCACCATAAGTTGGGGTCAAATCGACTGGATGTTCCAGGCAATGTGCCAAGTGTTAAAGATTAATAAAAGTAATAGGATGTGGTCCCACCTTAAAGTGTCCCACCTCTAATAAGGTGGACAGGTAAGTGAAATGTACACCAGAAAGTGTGATAAAGAATACTGTGGGGACCACAGAGAGGGAGGGTTCACTTCGACCTGGAGCGGGAGGCTTTGTCTAGTTTTTCTCTTTGTATACTCTGGGAAATATTTGAAATGTTTAATATCAGTGGTTTGAAATATGAATAGATTGGCAACAAAGAAAAGTAAAACAGGTATCAAGATACTTGAAGATACAAGATACAAGAGGATAGAAAACACTCTATATGGTCTACATTAACATAGAGGACCAGCTAGAAAGGTTAAGTAACAAGTTAGAGAAGAATAACTAGGATTGGGAAAAAAAGTAAAAAGAACAACGAAAGCAACAAGCAATATTTAGTGTATGTGCTAAAATAGCAGGATAATCTACAAAACATTTAAGGACGTACTTTATTGTCAAGGAGCCTGCAATCTAACCAGGAGACAAAAGGCACATAATAAGAAACATGTTTTCATGTAATAACTCATAGGGAAAATTAACAATAGAAAAGGTATGTAGGTATTAATCAGGAGCCAGGCAGCGGAATAAAAACTAGATCTCAGAGGTTTGGGGTCCAATTTGAAATAAGGGAGGGGTACAGTTGGTGAGGGGACACTGGTGGTTCAGTGGTAGAATTCCTACCTTCCATTCAGGAGACCAGGAACCCCTGGTGGTGCAGTGGTTAAGAGCTATAGCTGCAAACCAAAAAGTTGGCACTTCAAATCCTCTAGCTGCTCCTTGGAAACCCTATGGGGGCAGTTCTACTCTGTCCTGTAGAGTTGTGATGAGTCAGAATCAACTCGACAGCAGTGGGTTTGGTTTGGTTTTATGCAGGAAACCTGGGTTCGATTCCCAACCAATGTACCTCATGCATAACCACCACCTGTCAGTGGAGGCTGGAACAGGTTTCAGTGGAGCTTCCAGAATAAGACAGACTAGGAGGAAAGACCTGGTGATCTACCTCTGAAAATCAGCCAGTGTAAACCCTGTGGATCACAATGATTGTACTGGCAACCAATCATGAGGATGGCGTCGGAGCGGGCAGGGATTGCCATGAGTAGGGCGTGCTAACAACAACAAGGTTGGTGAAGGCAGACAAGGGAGTCGCAGACTGGGAATAGCCCAACAAAGCCTTGGAGATTGGAACAAAATAAGTCCTGGAGGCCTAGCACGATGACTTCAAGAGGAAGGAAGCAGTGACTACCTTACAGGTAACTATCCACAGATGACTTGAATGAATAAACACCAAAAAACATATTCCCAAAATTGCACTGAATAAAAAAAAAATTTTTTTACTGTGATTTAGGTGAAAGTTTACAGAGCAAATTAATTTCTCATTAAACAGTTAATACACAAATTGTTTTGTGATATTGTTTGCCAACCCCGCCGTGTGTCAACAATACTTGTAATTGTACTCATTTTAATTTTGCAGGTCATAGAAACAGGGATCACTCCAATTGTGTGTGTCTAGTTTTTTTTAGTAGGGAAAATTCAAGTTCAGATAATTAAGTGGTCAAATAGTTACCTTATTAAAATGTGATCAGCAGACATGTTCGACGTTGTTATGGAGCACCTATCGTGACAAGGGGTTTGACTCTGAGCTCGATGTTGGATAACAGGCCAGAGCTAAGCCTGCAGCCAGGTGGGAAAGGGGAATGAGGGCAAGAGATCATCTGAGATGGAAAGTCTGCTCTGCCAAGTCTAATCAAGGCAGCTTGCATGTGCTGTGCGCTTCACTATGTGCCATGTGCCAAGGGCTCTATGAAGATTCACTCATTTCACCTTCATGATCCTGCTGGATGTGAGAAGTGGTGGGGCTGCCTGCAAAATCCATGCCCTAAACCACTGGGCCACACAACCTATCTACTACCTCTCAAACGATTATGTAAAATCCTGTCTGTTATGATAATGTTGGGGCAATTAATTGTATGTATGAAAGTGGTATAACAAACATCTTCAAATGTGATCTGTCTAGCCTCAAGAATCTGTTTTATTTTTGATGAATTTATAGCTTGCTCCATGCCATGAAGAATTTGAGTCCAAAAGAAATACATGCTTAAAGGAAGTAGATTATGAATTTTGTTAGGCTTTATATGTTATGGATTGAATTGTGTCCTGCCAAAATATGTCCTGTAAATCCTAACCCCTAAGCCTGTTGTTATAACCCCATTTAGGAATGGGTTCTCTTTGTTCCGTTAAGAGGTCATGTCAGTGTAGGCTGTGTTTTAAGCCCATCATCTTTGAATGTAAAAAGAGCAGATTAGACAGAGGAGCAAGCAGAGTTGGGGGAAGATAGGTGCCAAGCCACATGGAGATTTCCAAGGAGCCAGGAAACAGAAGCTGAAGAGGCAAGGACCTTTCCCCAGAGCCAACAGAGAGTGAAAGCCTTCCTCTCCAGCCAGTGGCCTGAATATGGACTTCTAGCCTCCTAAACTGTCAGACAATAAATTTCTGTTAAAGCCATCCACTTGTATTTTTGTTATAGCAGCACTAGAAAACCAAGACACTATATAAAAAAACCCACTGCCGTCAAGTTGATTCCAACTCATAGCGACCCTACTCTATATGGTACCATAAAGAAGGATCAGTCTGAAATTTGAAAATCAGTGAGAACGAGTCTAGAGCAGGCATTAGACTGGACAGAGTTTATTGCTGAGACCTCTGTTTGTTTATAGCTCCAGGGACTTAAAAGGAGCCAAGCCCTTCTTGGGAATCAGGACATATGCTCATCTGGGAACTCAGCAGGTATCAACTCACAACCCAATCTGTTCCCTGAAGAAGAATGAATGACTTTGTAATGATGGGCATCAAAGAATAAATACTCATTTTCTGACACTCTGAAGTGAAGAAAAATTTAAAATATCAGTTGTATTTCATCATAATGAGATCAACATGTGCTTTTTTCCTATTAACTTGTTAAATAAACCACAAAACATTGGAAGAAAGAAGATTAACAGCAGTAAGTGTTGCAGAGCAGCAGACCACCATAGTTTTCTCTGGAAACCACCAGCGGTGCTGTGAGTCAGTGATAGTATTACAGTCTGTCTTCCTTTGGTATCTGCTTGTGTAACGACTGTGGCTTCACTAGTGTGTGAGTGTCCCCAGGGCCGGCTGGTGTCTGGGTTTCTTCTCCCCCCTTGTATCCCGAGTGCATATCGTGGGGTCTTAATAAATACTGTTGAATGAATAGCTGACTGCAGCTGGATGTCTTGGCCCATTTCACTAGAGTACAAGAATGTAACCATTACTAGAAATGGTAATAATTTTTCTTTCTTTTTCAAAAAATAATTTTATATCCTTTCTTTTGCAAAAAAAAAAAAAACCCTTCATGTTTAGATCTTAAAAATAATGCCCATCATTTGCTTGTGGGTTGCTATGATGCCGAATAGATTTCAGTCGCACTTCCGGACTAAGACAAACAGGAAGAAAGGCCTGGTGATGTACTTCAGAAAATCACCAATGAAAACCTGTGGATCACAATGGGCTGATCCCATTATGCGTGTGATCTCCATGATTCGGGAGCCTACTCAGCAGTGACAACAATTGTGAAAAATGTCGTTAGGTGCCATTGTGCAACAGAAGGAAACACTTCCAGGTCCTGTACTATCCGCACAATCGTTGTTAGGCTTGAGCCCATTGTTGCAGCCACTGTGTCAGTCCATCTTGTTGTGGGTCTTCCTCTTTTTCGCTGACCCTCTGCTTTATCATGATGTCCTTCTCCAGGGACTGGTCCCTCCTGATGACGTGTGCAAAGTGTGTGAGATGAAGTCTCGCCATCCTCACTTCGAAGGAACATTCCTCCAGACAGATTTATTCATTCTTCTGGCAGTCCGTGGTGTATTCAATATTCTTCGCCAGCGCCACAATTTGAATACATCAATTCTTCAGTCTTCATTTTTCATTGTCCATGTGAAAAACAGAGAGCAGTATAAAGAAGGAAAAACAATCACTTAAAACCCTGCCACTCAGAGATAACCACTTTTAAATTTTCAAACTTTCCAGTCTTCTTTTCTCTACATATACTTTTTTTTTTTAAAACATTTTTTGATAAATTAGTTGCAGTCCCTACAATGTGACAGCACACTCCCCCATTCCACCCTGAGTTTCTTGTGTCCAGTCAGTTCCTGTTCCCTCCTACCTTCTCATCCTGCCTCCGGACAGGAGCTACCCACTCAGTCTCATGTATCTGGTTGAACTAAGAAGCACACTCTTCATGGGTATGATTTTATGTTTTATAGTCAGTAGAAGGTTTAGAAGTCATAGTCGTTTGTCACTTACCGCTATATCACTATCTAGTATCTTAACATACGTACTTCATATTTGAAAACCTCATAGTTAGACATTTAGGTGTTTCCGTTTTTCTTCCTATCATAATTAGCTTTGTCATGAATATCTCTGTGTGACAAAACTCTTATCCACGTTTTGAGTTCTTTAGAGGATGACATCCTAGCAGTACAATTATTGATTCAAAGGGTATGGTCATTGTTAAGGCTTTTGATACCTACTCTTCTATTGCTTTCTGAGATTTAACCAATTCATACTCACTCTCATGAGCAGCCCATGAGATTTCTTATCACACTCGACCCTTGAGTATTACTTTTACAAATCTTGCTAACTTAATAAGATAAAATGGTATCTGTCATTTTAATTTACATTCTTTGAATGGTAATTAAGTTTTCCATTTCCCCCGTGCTTTAGCCATTTATAATTTTGCTTTTTTGAATCGCCTATGTGTGCCTTCTGAAGGAAGCCTTTTCTGAATGTTTTTTATGAAGTAGTTTTCTAGCCAGGCCCCTGCTGCAATATTGCCTGCCCTTCAACTATGGCCTCTACCTCTGGTTAATTAGACTAAGCATCCCAGCTATCCCAGAGCCTTATCATGAGCTGATGCACTGTAATGAAGTCTTCACTGTTCTGAAGAGACAGAGAAGCAAACTTGTTCCAATTATTCACCTCCTGCTAACAAATCTTGATACAAGTGTATGGGAGTACATTTAATTTGGCAATCTAAGTCTGAAATCAGTTTTTTTTTTTTCTTTGTGGAATGAGAAAAAAAAAAGTTCTCACTCCAAAAACACTCAGAACTTTGTGAAAAAAGGCAAACGACTCTCTACTTCTGACTTAACTTTGGCATAAATGCACCTATTTCTCAGCTGATTTATTAAATTCAGTAATTACAGGATATTAAAAATACATTTATTTTCCAACTGATTTAGTCTAAAACTCACATCCATAGTAAAAAACAAAATGTGATTTGAATAAAGCTTTGTTGTTAGCTGCCATCAAGTTGGCCCCTGACTCACAGGGACTCCAAGCACAATGTATTGCAGTGATGGCTGGTCTTGGATTTTGTGATGTATTGGGTACTCCTTGGTTGGCTTTTGGAAGTAGGTCTTTGCCCTGGGTTCCTGCTCTCCATATTAGTTATTTGTTTATTTCTCCTTGACATTCTTGTCATTCTCCTTGACATTCTCTTTAACGTGGATTTTCCTGGGTTCCCTGGGTTCCTCCTCAGCTTCTTCTGCTTTCATTCTATATAGGCCCTGGAAACCTCATCCACTCCCAGGACAGAAGTATCACACCCATGCTGAAAATTCTCAAATCTGTATTTTTCGAACCAAGACCTCTCTTTGACCACAGTATTTGCTTTTAAACCATCATCTTTGGAAAATGAAAAGTGAGTAAAATATGAAACTTGTTTAAAAATATGGACACTGTTCACGGCTGGTGTTACTGGTCAGTGGCACCAGAGAGTGGAGGAGAAAGAGAAGACTGTCGCAGTGTTTAATTTAAAAGTATTAATGCTTTCAATTAGGTGATATGTGCTGTGCTGGCTGTACTCCCACCTCCCACTTATCACCCTCTATTCCCCACTTTCCACTAGTCGTTTTATACCTTTCTTTGCTATGTTCTGAGTCCAGTCACCTCTACCTATCACCTCACCCTTGCCTTCTGGCTATTGGGCATTGCTTTATTCCTCCACACAGGCAGTCCTTGCCTGCCTCATCATTTTTCTGGCATTGGCTGCTCTTCATTCCTCTGCCTTAGGGCTAGCTCACTCCAGGTTCTAGTAATAACATTTCCTTCCCCTCCCTCCTCGCCCCCTTACCCTTTCAGGCCTAGGGTTAGGAATGGCTACTTGATGTTGCTAGTCTCTGGATGCTTGCCATCATCCGTTTTTTGTTCCTTTAGCTTTGCCCACACCTTTGCAAATGTTGTTGTTGTTAGGTGCCCATTAAGTGTATCCCTAATTTGTTGTGATCCACACATCCTAACTGATACATATCTACACTGTAAAACACACATACACAAAT
Organism: Loxodonta africana; assembly: GCF_030014295.1. Lineage (NCBI taxonomy): Eukaryota > Metazoa > Chordata > Mammalia > Proboscidea > Elephantidae > Loxodonta > Loxodonta africana. The sequence goes on from NC_087358.1 coordinate 68,882,250, forward strand.
AGAATTATACCATACTTAAACCAAGTGTTCACTCTGGTTCATGGCAACCCTATGTGTGTCAGAGTAGAGCTGTGCTCCATAGGGTTTTCGATGGCTGATTTTACAGAAGTGGATCACCAGGCATTTCTTCTGAGATGCATCTAGGTGAATTAAAACCTCCAACCTTTTGGTTAGCAACCAGGTGCGTGAACCATTCCCATCCATGAAAACTCTTAATACATGTAAAGCACCCAGCACAGGGTCTATACCATACATGCTGTACTGCAAATTGCTTTTTTCACTAAACAGTATATACTGAAAATTTTTCCAAGTAAGCACATTTAGCTCTGCTTCGTTCTTTTAAATAGTGCATAGTATTTCATGGAAGGAAAACATCATAGTTTATTTATCCTTTCTCCTATTCAAAAACATATAGGTTGTGGTTTTTTTCTCTATTACAAACAGTGGTATAATAACAGCCTTGTACAAATATTTTGGCAAGTCAATATTAATATACACATAAGATAAATTCCTAGTGGAATTGCTTGGTCAAAACCCATACCCATTGCCATCAAGTCAATTCTGGCTCATTGTGACCCTATAGCACAGAGCAGAATTGCCCCACAGAGTTTCCAAGGAGCGCCTGGTAGATTCAAACTGCTAACCTTTTGTTTAGCAACTGAGCTCTTAACCACTGTACCATCAGGGCTCCCTTGAAAATCTGCAAATTCAAAATCGTCGTAAATACTGCCATATTGCCTTCCAGAAGGCTCTGTCAGGTTGTACTCCCACGAAAAATGAGTGAGTACACATATCTCTTCACACTCATGCCGACAATGGATATGATAAACACCTAAGTCATTGGTAATCAGGTAGATGAAAATTTCATCTCATTAGTGTATTAATATTTTCATTTATGCATGCAGTCAAAACTTTTTTATGTGGTTTTTTTTTTGTGACCTATTCATGTCCTTTGCCCATTTTTCTTTTTTTTTTTCCTTATAGATTCAAAGTAGCTCTTTGTATATTAAAAAAAAAAGACAGATGTTCTTTATCGATACTGTAACCTCTTTATTTTGTTTCTGGAATTTTTTTCATGAGAAGTTTTATGTAATCTAATTTATCAAGGATTTCCTTTATCATTTCAGAATATTATTTTGTGCTTAGAGTCCTTCCCTCACTCCAAGATGATTTTTTTTTTAATTAACCAATGTTTTCTTTCACTAGTTTTATGGGTTCCTTTTTATATTTAAATCTCTGATCCAAATGAAAAGTTTTTCTTTATACAAACCTGTACTCTTCCATTTTTTTTTTGTTGTTGTTACAATGAGAATATACTACTATTGTAATTTTTAAAAACAAGGTCAGTAGCTAGTATAGTACAGACATATCTTCTTATGAAAATCTTGACAAAAACAAAACCAGTAACAGATGTAATTTGAAAAACATCAATATGGTAGAATGACACTATGCTTCCCAAATTTCACTATAAAACTTAAAAAATCACCATATGTGTGCCTTCCTCAGCTATTGCTCCATGTGTATACACTGTTCAGCACAGGAGGACTGCTGGCTTGTTATTTGGGGCTGCCCATTCTCAGGCTTGATTTCAATTTACAGGAAAAAAGTAAGAGAAGGAGTAACAGTATAAGATATAGTAAACTGTTGGAAACAGAATCAGCATTTAACTCTTCTGGAAATGTCTGGACTTCCCATTAATAATATTCATTTCTCAACTCCCACCCCATGAAAAAACTTTCCAAAGCCCCCAGCCTCTTCCGTCCATGGCCCCAAAGTATCTCCACTACACACGAGGTTAAGAGCACAGACTTGGGAGCCAGACTGCCTAGATTCACACTGGACACTACCACTCACCAGCTGTGAGAACATGGAACATCGCTTGAACATCTCTGCACCTCAGTTTCCTCACCTGTAAAATGAGGATAATGGTACCTCATGTAGTCATGCTGTGGAAGGATTACCTGAATTAATATATGTGAAGCACCTAGCACAGGACCTGGAATATATGGTGCTTAATAAACATTGGATATTGTTTTCATCAAAGGTCCCTGGGTGGTACAAATGGTTTATACTCTTAATCAAAAGACTGGCGGTTTGAATCCACCCAGTGGCGCCTGGGAAGAAAGGCCTGGAGATCTACTCCTGTAAGACCACAGTCATTGAAAACCCAATGAAGCACAGTTCTACTCTGACACACGTGGGGTCACCAGGAGTTGGAATGGACTTGATGGTCACAAGTTTGGTTTTGGTTACTATCTTTATCAGACACTAGTTAAGTCTATCTCAGCTGCAGGTCCAATGTAGAAGTCCAGGGGATATCAGAAAGTTAGGAACCATGAGATATTCCAGTCTTCCTTTTGTTTGACAGGTTTGGGAATATCATTCACCCTCTGCCTTTCTACTTTCCTAAGCTATAATGTGCAAATAATTAGTTACTTATTACAACTAACTACTAATTGCAAATGCAGTATACATGCTGTCATGGACTGAATTAGGTCCTCCAAAAATGTGTGTATCAGTTTGGCCGGGCCATGATTCCCAGCATCATGTGGTTGTCCTCAATTTTGTGATTGTAATTTTATGTTAACGAGGAGTAGGATGTAATTGTAACACCCTTACTAAGGTCACACTCCTGATCCAGTGGAAAAGGAGTTTTCCTGGAGTGTGGCCTATACCACCTTTTATCTCACAAGAGATAAAAGGAAAGGGAAGCAAGCAAAGAGGGGGACCTCATACCACCCATAAAGCAGTGCTGAGAGCAGAGTGCGTCCTTTGGACCCGGGATCCCTGCACAGAGAAGCTCCTAGTCCAGGGGAAGATTGATGTGAAGGCTGACAGAGGGAGAAAGCCTTCCCCTGGAGCTGACACCCTGAATTTGGACTTTTAGCCTATTTTATTATGAAGAAATAAATTTCTCTTTGTTAAAGACATCTACTTGTAGTATTTCTGTTGTAGCAGCACTGGATAACCAAGACACATGCACCTTGAAGACTATTATTATTAAAGTGGTTTTTATCCACCCGACTTGAGACATGCTACTTTTTTTTCTCCAACTGACTCAGTGTTCTACTCATGGCTACTGCACAGTAAAGTTAGAGAAAGTTATTGTATCATATTAAAACTGTTTATTGATGCTAAGATTCCCCTGTGAAATGCCAAAAAATATCTTAGTCACCCAGTCGGGCAATGGTAGCGTCACTGAAACGAAAGGAAATGTGTCTTACTTTGTAAACTATGCAACTGAAGTGTATCTTGCGATAATTCTCACAACAACTCTATGATATAAGTACTTTATGAAGCTGTCCTGTGAAGTCCCCCTCTTATAGAAAAGCAAACTACAACTGTGAAAGTTTTCATTACTGGCAGAGATCACGGGGAACCATTTTAGAAGACTACCTATGGCATTTATGTGTGGGTGCAAGTTTTTTACTTTTTTCAAGAAATATGTAATTTTTTTTTATTATTAACTTTTATTGAGCTTCAAGTGAACGTTTACAAATCAAGTCAGTCTGTCACATATAAGTTAATATACATCTTACTCCTTACTCCCACTTGCTCTCCCCCTAATGAGTCAGCCCTTCCAGTCTCTCCTTTCGTGAGAACTTTGCCAGCCTCCAACTCTCTCTATCCTCCCATCCCCCCTCCAGCCAGGAGATGCCAACACAGTCTCAAGTGTCCACCTGATACAAGTAGCTCACTCTTCATCAGCATCTCTCTCCCACCCACTGTCCCATCCCTTTCATGTCTGATGAATTGTCTTCGGGGATGGTTCCTGTCCTGTGCCAACAGAAGGTTTGGGGACCATGACCGCCGGGATTCCTCTAGTCACAGCCAGACCATTAAGTATGGTCTTTTTATGAGAATTTGGGGTCTGCGTCTCACTGATCTCCTGCTCCCTCAGGGGTTCTCTATTGTGCTCCCTGTGAGGGCAGTCATCGATTGTGGCCGGGCACCAACTAGTTCTTCTGGTCTCAGGATAATGTAGGTCTCTGGTTCATGTGGCCCTCTCTGTCTCTTGGGCTTTTAGTTGTCGTGTGACCTTGGTGTTCTTCATTCTCCTTTGCTCCAGGTGGGTTGAGACCAATTGATGCATCTTAGATGGCCGCTTGTTAGCATTTAAGACCCCAGACGCCACATTTCCAAGTGGGATGCAGAATGTTTTCATAATAGAATTATTTTGCCAATTGACTTAGAAGTCCCCTTGAACCATGGTTCCCAAACCCCCGCCCTTGCTCCGCTGACCTTTGAAGTATTCAGTTTATCCCAGAAACTTCTTTGCTTTTGGTCCAGTCCAGTCCAGTTGAGCTGACCTTCCATGTATTGAGTGTTGTCCTTCCCTTCACCTAAAGCTGTTCTTATCTGCTAATTAGTCAGTAAAAAACCCTCTCCCTCCCTCCCTCCCTCCCCTCCTCGTAACCACAAAAGTATGTGTTCTTCTCAGTTTATACTTTTTCTCAAGATCTTATAATAGTGGTCTTATACAATATTTGTCCTTTTGCCTCTGACTGATTTCACTCAGCATAATGCCTTCCAGGTTCCTCCATGTTATGAAATGTTTCACAGATTCGTCACTGTTCTTTATCGATGCGTAGTATTCCATTGTGTGAATATACCACAATTTATTTACCCATTCATCCGTTGATGGACACCTTGGTTGCTTCCAGGTTTTTGCTATTGTAAACAGAGCTGCAATAAACATGGGTGTGCATATATCTGTTTGTGTGAAGGCTCTTGTTTCTCTAGGGTATATTCCGAGGAGTGGGATTTCTGGGTTGTATGGTAGTTCTATTTCTAACTGTTTAAGATAACGCCAGATAGATTTCCAAAGTGGTTGTACCATTTTACATTCCCACCAGCAGTGTATAAGAGTTCCAATCTCTCCGCGGCCTCTCCAACATTTATTATTTTGTGTTTTTTGGATTAATGCCAGCCTTGTTGGAGTGAGATGGAATCTCATCGTAGTTTTAATCTGCATAAGAAATATGTAATTTTTAAAAAATAATTTTTATTGTGCCTTAAGTGAAAGTTTACAAATCAAGTCAGTCTCTCACATAAAAACTTATATACATCTTACTACATACTCCCAGTTACTCTCCCTGCAATGAGATAGCCCGCTCCCTCCTTCCAGTCTCTCTTTTCATTACCATTTTGCCAGCTTCTAACCCCCTCTGCCCTCTCATCTCCCCTCCAGACAGGAGATGCCAACATAGTCTCAAGCATCCACCTGATGCAAGTAGCTCACTCCTCATCAGCATCTATCTTCAACCCATTTTCCAGTCCAATCCATGTCTGAAGAGTTGGCTTCAGGAATGGTTCCTGTCTGTAGGTTCTCTTTTTGCTCTTTTGATAAAGTCTTTTGATGAGCATAAGAGTTTTTGGAGGTCCTATTTATCAAATTCACCTTCTGCTGTTTGTGCATTTTTAATTATGTTTGGTATTCTATTCAGACCATATATTAGGATCCCTAGAGTTGTCCCCATTTTTTCTTACAGGATCTTTATTGTTTTAGGTTTTATATTTAGGTCTTTGATACATTTCAAGTTAGTTTTTGTGTATGATGTGAGTTATGGGTCCTGTTTCTTTTTCTTCTTTTTTTTTACAGTTGGACATCCAGTTTTGCCAGCACCATTTGTTAAACAGACTGTCTTTTCCCATTTAATGGACTTTGGCCCTTTGTCAAAGATCAGCTGCCCTAGGTGAATGGATTTAACCTGGGTTCTCAACTCTGTTCCATTGGTCTATGTGTTTGTCATTGTGACAGTACCAGGCTGTTTTGACTACCATGCCTGCATAGTAGATTCTAAGATCCAGTAGTGCGAGGCCACCTACTTTGTTGTTTTTCTTCAATAATGCTTTGTTTATCTGGGACCTCTTTCCTTTCCGTATAAAATTGGTGATTAGTTTTTCCATCTTGTTAAAGAATGTTGCTGGAATTTGGATCGAGATTGCATTATATCTGTAGATCATTGGTTAATATTGACATTTTCACAATATTGAGTCTTCCTGTCCATGAGCATGGTATGTTTTTCCATTTTTGTAGGTCTCTTTTGGTTTCTTGCAGTAGTGTTTTATAGTTTTCTTTATAGGTATATTCCTAAGTATTTTATCTTTGGGGGAACTATTATAAATGGCATTGTTTTCCTGATTTTCTTTTCAAAATTCTCTTCTCTTTGAAAAAAAATTGGCTAAAACATATCCAACAAGGATCTAATCTCTAAAATCTATAGACTACTTCAACATCTCAGCAAAAAAAGAGAAGCAAATGCTCACAATCACAGCCATCTGAGAGACACAAATCAAAACTACAATGAGATACCATCTCACCCTGACATTACTGGCACTAATTAAAAAAACAGAAAAATAACAAATGTTAGAGAGGCTGTGGAGAGATTGGAACTCTTATACACTGCTGGAGGGAATGTAAAATGGTGCAACTACTTTGGAAAATGTTATGGCGTTTCCTCAAAAAGCTAGAAATAGAAATACTATATGACCTAGCAATCGCACACCTAGGTATCTACCCTAAAGTAGTAAGAGCCATGAGACGAATAGATGTATGCATACCACGTTCATTGCAGCATTATTTACAACAGCAAAAAGATGGGAACAACCTAAGTGACCATCAACAGATGAATGGACCAACAATGGAATACTATACAATGATAAAGAATAATGATTAATCTGTGAAACATCTCACAACATGGGTGAATTTGGAGAACATTATGCTGAGTGAAATAAGTCAATCACAAAAGGGAAATATTGTATGAGGTCACTATCATAAAGAAACAAGGAAAGGTTTACAAGTTGTATTAAAAAAAAAAAAAAAAAAAAAAAAACTTTTATGATTACCAGGGATTGGTGGAGGAGGTAGGGAGGAAAAATTTTCAAATAGATAGAAGACACATGTTAATTTTGTGAAGGGAAAGCAATACACAAAATGGGGGAAGTCAGAAAAACATGACCAAGGCACAAGAGGACACTGAGAGGAACACAAGAAAAAAGGCAACAACGGTAATTACTGTAGCATAGACAATCCTGCAACAATAGTATTAACAAACACTCATTTATGAATGGATATATAGCTATATAGATATGACCAGAGATGTGGGAGGGTATAAGGGAACATACCAATCTGCAGATATAGGCCTGGTGGAGGATATTTCTACATACATAACCGTGAGTGGTGCTTATATATCAATGTAGACGATACAGCACATAAGGGCCACAGTCAGAGCAACTTCTTAGACACAACCAAACACCTTGCAGGATGAAATTCCTAGGCTGGAGAGTGAAGAACCATAGACTTGGGGGACATCTATATCAATTGGCACAAAGTAGTTCATAAAGACAAAGTTCTGCATCCTACTTTGGTGAGTAGTATCTGGAGTCTTAAAAGCTTGCAAGCGGCCATCTAAGATACAACTATCGATCACTTACCAACCGGAACAAAAGAGAATTAAGAAAATCAAAGACTCAAAGGAGCGATTAGTTCAAAGGACAAATGGACCACATGAACCACAGCCTACACGACCCCGAGACCAGAACACCTAGATGGTGGCCAGCTACCACTACCAACTGCTCTGACTGGGATTACAACAGAGGGTCCCAGATAAAGCAGGAGAAAAGCTGCAGAATAAAAAATCAAATTCATAAAGAAGACCAGACTTACTGGCTTGATAGAGACTGGAGAAATCCCCAAAACTATGGCCCTAAGACACCCTTCTGAACTGGAACTGAAGCCATTACCGGAGACCATCCATCAGCCAAACCATAGACCAAAAAAAAAAAAAAAAGAAAAAGAAAACTTGTTGTTCAGTAGATTCTGACTCATAGCGAGCGACACTACAGGACAGAGTAGAACTCCCCCACAGGGTTTCCAAGGAGTGACTGGTGGATTTGAACTGCTGACCTTTAGTTAGCAGTTAAGCTCTGAACCACTGCGCTACCAGGGTTCCATAGACAGGCCCATAAAATCAACAATAGCACATGAGAGGAATGTGTTCCTTAGAACAATATATTATATGAGATCAAAGGGGTGACACTTGCCCAAAAGCAAAGACGAGAAGGCCGGAAGGGATAGCAATTCAGGATGAAAGGAAATGGGGAACCTAGGACGGAAATGGGGTGGGGCAGGCACGTTGTAGGGAACGGAACCAATGTCATGGAACATGTGCACAAACTATCAAATGCGAAACTAATTTGCTATGTAAGCTTTCACCTCATGCAAAAACATCAACAACAAAAAAAGATTGCCAGCAACCACCAGAAGCTAGGAAGGCAGGGAACAGATTTTCAATTAGTGCCTCCAGTAGGAACCAACCCTGCCAACACCTTCATTTTGGACTTTTGGACTTTTAAAATGTCAGAAAATAAACTTTCTTTTGTTTTAAGCTGCTCATTTTGTGGTAATTTGTTATGGCAGCTCTAGGAAACTGTCATGGTTTGAATTGTGTCCCCCTGAAATACGTGTCAACTTGGCTAGGCCATGATTCCCAGTATTGTGTGATTGATTGTCCACAATTTTGTCATCTGATGCGATTTTCCTATGTGTTGTAAACCCTACTATTATGATGGTAATGAGGCAGGATTAGCGGCAGTTATGTTAATGAAGCAGGGCTCAATCTACAAGATTAGGCTGTGTTTTACATCAATCTCTTTTGAGATACAAAAAAGAGAAGCGAGCAGAAAGACGTGGGACCTCATAACACCAAGAAACAAGGCCCAGGAGAATAGCTTGTCCTTTGGACCCAGGGTCCCTGTGCTGAGAAGTTCCTTGACCAGGGAATATTGATGACAAGGAACTTCCCCTGGAGCTGACAGAGAAAGTCTTCCTCTAGAACTGGCATCCTGAATTCAGACTTCTAGACTCTTAGACTGTGAGAGAATAAAGTTCTCTTTGTTAAAGCCATCCACTTCTGGTATTTCTGTTATAGCAGCACTAGGTAATGAAGACACTAACACAGTAATTAAAACATACTAATTTGTTACTGCAATAGTAGATTCAAACATAGCAATGATTGTGAGGATGGCATAGGACCAGGCAGCAGTTCATTCTGTTGTACACAGGATCGCTATGAATCTGACTCAACAGCATCTAACAACCTAACAATGGTTTATTCCTAATTCTTTTTTCATGCAGTACTTTCCACCTCTGTATTGTGACCTCCAAAACGGTTGAATTCTTGGCTCAATTCTTACAGTGCATTAAATGATTTAGGCTGGGTTCTCTAGACGAGCAAAACCAGTGAGGTATATATTTATAAATATATATACGGAGAGATTTATTTCAAGAAAATGGCTCACACGGTTGTAGAGGCTGGCAAGTCCTAAATCCATGAGTCAGGCATCAGGCTGGAGGCTTCTCCTGATTAACGTGGTTGAAGGGGCTGAAGTACCCCAAATTGGTAGGTCAGATTGCAGGCTGCTGGATCGCGTCCCAAGAACCAGGGTTCAGAGGATGACAAGTCGGATGCAGGATTCAGAGAAAAAGAGAGATTTGCCAGAACATCTATGTATATTGGATACAGGCCACACCACAAAGGAAACTCCCTTTACATCAGATCACAAAATGGAGGACAATTCCATAATACTGAGAATCATGACCTAGCCAAGTTGACACATTATATTAACCATCACACTAATTTACTCTTTAATGCATCACTTTTGCCATTTGGTTCATCTACTGAACTTTTTATTTTTATTTGTTTTGTTGTTGCTGTTGAGAATATACATAGCGAAACATACACCAGCAGTTTCTATGTGTACCATTTAGTGACATGGATTACATTCTTTGAGCTGTGTAACCAGTCTCACCCTCTTTTTGTAAGTTGCTCCTCCCCCAATAAAAAATTCACTGCCCGCTAAGATTTCTATCTAATCTTTCCAGTTGCGGTTGTGAATTTTACCCCATATGTTGTTGTTGTTAGGTGCCGTCGAGTCGGTTCTGACTCATAGCAAGTTTATGTACAAAAGAACAAAACACTCACTGCCTGGTCCTGGGCCATCTTCACAATCATTGTTATACTTGAGCCCATTGTTGCAGCCACTGTGTCAAGCTGTTTTGCTGAGGGTCTTCCTCTTTTTCGTTGACCCTCAACTTTACCAAGCATGATGTCCTTCTCCAGAAACTGATCTCTCCTGACATGTCCAAAGTATGTGAGATGTAGTTTTGCCACCCTTGCTTCTAAGGAGCATTCTGGTTGTACTTCTTCCAAGACAAATTTTGTTCGTTCTTTTGGCACTCCGTGGTATATTCAATATTCTTCACCAACATCACAAAACAAAGGTGTCAGTTCTTCTTCGGTCTTCCTTATTCATCATCCAGCTTTTGCACGTATATGAGGCATTGAAAACACCATGGCTTGAGTCAGGCGAACCTGAGTCTTCGAGGTGACATCTTTGCTTTTTAACACTTTATAAGAGGTCTTTTTGTAGCAGATTTGCCCAATGAAACATGCCCTTTGATGTCTTGACTGCTGCTTCCATGAGTGTTGATTTGTTTTCAAGTTAAATGAAATCCTTCACAACTTCAATCTTTTCCCCGTTTATCACGATGTTGTTTATTGGTCCAGCTGTGAGGATTTTTGTTTTCTTTATGTTAAGGTGTAATCCATACTGAAGACTGTGGTCTTTGATTTTCATCAGTAAGCAATTCAAGTCCTCTTTATTTTCAGTAAGCAAGGTTGTGTCATCTGCATAAAGCAGGTTGTTAATGAGTTTTCCTCCAATCCTGATGCCACGTTCTTCTTCGTAAAGTCCAGCTTCTCGAATTATTTGCTCAGCATACGTTTTGACTTTAAACCATGCAGTATTCCCTTGTTCTGTTCAGATGACTGCCTCTTGATCTATGTACAGGTTCCTCATGAGCACGGTTAAGTGTTCTGGAATTCTCATTTTTCTCAATGCTATTTATGATCCACACAGTCGAATGCCTTTGCATGGTATTCTCTACTTTCAACCAGGATCCATCTGACATCAGCAATGATATCCCTTATTCCATGTCCTCTTCTGAATCTGGCTTGAATTTCTGGCAGGTCCCTGTCGATATACTGCTGCAGCCACTTTTGAATGATCTTCAGCAAAATTTTACTTGCCTGTAATATTAATGATATCATTCAATAACTTCCACATTCTGTTGGATCACCTTTCTTGGGAATAGGCATAAATATGGATCTCTTCCTGTACATTGGCCAGATAGCTGTCTTCCCAATTTCCTGGCATAGACGAGTAAGCACTTCCATCATTGCATCCGTTTATTGAAACATCTCAGCTGATATTCTGTCAATTCCTAGAGCCTTGTTTTTCAGCAAGGACTTCAGTGCAGCTTGGACTTCTTCCTTCAGTATCATCAGTCCTTGTTCATATGCTGCCTCCTGAAATGGTTGGACATTGAACAATTCTTTTTGGTATAAACCCATTGCCGTCAAGTCGATTCTGACTCATAGCAACCCAATGGGACAGAGGAAAACTGCCCCGTAGAGTTTCCAAGGAGCGCCTGGTAGATTCGAACTGCCAACCTTTTCTTCAGCAGCCATAGAACTTAACTACTACACTGCCAGGGTTTCCCTTTTTGGTATAGTGGCTCTGTATTCCTTCCCTTCTTTTGATGCTTCCTTTGTTGTTTAATACTTACCTGTAGAATCCTTCAGTATTGCAACTCAAGGCTGAATTCTTTTTTTCTTCGGTTCTTCCGGCTTGAGAAATGCCAAGCATGTTCTTTCCTTTCGGTTTTCTATCTCCAGGTCTTTGCACATGTCATTATAATATTGCACTTTGTCTTCTGGAGCTGCCTTTGAAATCTGTTCAGCTCTTTTATTTCATCATTTCTTCCTTTTGCTTTAGCTACTCAACGTTCAAGAACGAGTTTGAGAGTCTCCTCTGACATCCATTTTGGTATTTTCTTTCTTTCCTTTAATGAGCTTTCGTGTTTTGTCTTTTTAATAACCTCTTGCTTTCTTCAGGAGCCCTGGTGGTGCAGTAGTTAAGAGCTATGGCTGCTAACCAAAAGGTCAGCAGTTCGAACCCACCAGCCACTCCTTGGAAACCCTATGGGGCAGTTCTACTCTGTCCTATAAGCTCTCTAGTCAGAATTGACTTGACAGCAATGAGTTCAATGTGTTCGTGGTGCTTTCTTCATGTACGATGTCCTTAATATCACTCCACAGCTTATCTGGCCTTCAGTCATTAGTGTTCAGCGTGTGAAATCTATTCTTGAGGTCTCTAAATTCAGATGGGATCTCTTCAAGGTAGTATTTTGGCTCTCGTAGACTTGCATATGAGCAACTGATAGTCTGTTCCACAGTCGGCCCCTGGCCTTGTTGTGACTGATGATACTAAGCTTTTCCATCGTCTCTTTCCACAGATGTAGTCGATTTGATTCTTCTGTATTCCATCTGGCGAGGTCCATGTATATAGTTGCTGTTTATGTTGTTGGAAAAAAGGAAGACGTTATTGGTCTTGCAAAATTCTATCATGAGATCTCCGGTATCGTTTCTATCACCAAGTCCATATTTTCCTACTACGGATCCTTCTTCTGTGTTTCCAACTGTCTTAGTCACGTAGTGCTGCTATAATAGAAATACCACAAGTGCGGGGCTTTAACAAAAAGAAATTTATTTTCTCACAGTCTAGTAGGCTAGAAGTCCAAATTCAGGGCGTCAGATCCAAGGGAAGGCTTTCTCTCTCTGTCGGCTCTGGAGGAAGGTCCTTGTCATCAGCCTTCCCCTGGACTAGGAGCTTCCTCTCACAGGAACGCCAGGTCCAAAGGACACACTTTGCTCCCAGCATGCTTTCTTGGTGATATGAGGTCCCCACTCTCTGCTTGCTTCCCTTTCCTTTTATCTCTTGTAAGATAAGAGGTAGTGCAGGCCACACTCCAGGAAAACTCCCTTTACAATGGATCAGGGATGTGACCTTACTAAGGGTATTAAAATCTTACTTTAACCTTCTTCAACATAAAATTACAACCACAAAATGGAGGACAATCACACAATATTGGGAATCATGGCCTAACCAAGTTGACACATATTTTTGGAGGACACAGTTCAATTCATGACATTCCATTCTTTGGCCCCCCAAAATTCATGTCCTTGCTACATGTAAGACACAGTCACCCCATCATATCATAGCAAAAGTATTACGTCAACTCCAAGTCCAAAATACAAAAATTTCTCTTCATCTGTGAAATCTAGAATACAAGTTATCTGCTTCCAAAGTACAATATCAGAGCAGGCACAAGCTAGACATTTCCATTACAAATAGGAGAAATCGGAGGGAAAGAAGGCAAAAGAGGCACCAAGCAAGTCCGCAGAACACATTACATCAGTCCCAAAGGCTTTGAAAATAATCCTCTGTTCTCTGAGGTCATTTACACAATAGCCCTGCCCTCCAGACTCTAGTCATTGGCCACAGTCTCCAGATTCTGAGTGGAGGCTCCTTGGCCCTGGGCTTCAGCTCCACCTTCCAGGCCCAGTGGGACCACAACTCTGCCCCATTAGCTTCAGGTGCACCATTCTCCTAGTCCATCTGAATGGTGACTGGCCCCACCCTTAGAAACACTAGGAGCTTCTCTTCACAAGAACCCCAAGTCCAAAGACGTGCTCTGCTCCCAGCACTGCTTTCTTGGTGGTATGAGGTCTCCACTCTCTGCTTGCTTCCCTTTCGTTTTATCTCTTGTACGATAAAAGGTGGTGAAGGCCACACTCCAGGGAAACTCCCTTTACTTTGGATCAGGGATGTGACCCTAGTAAAGGTGTTATAATCCCACCCTAATCCTCTTTAACATAAAATTATAATCACAAAATGGAGGAGAACCATGGAATACTGGGAATCGTGGCCTAATCAAGTTGACACATATTTTGGGGGGATATAATTCAATCCATGACATCAACTTTTGCATTCCAATCACCAGTAATTATCAATGCATCCTGATTGCATGTTTGATCAATTTCAGACTTCAGAAGTTGATAAAATTCTTTAATTTCTTCATCTTTGGCTTTTGTGGTTGGTGCACAAATTTGAATAATAGTTGTATTAACTGGTCTCCTTGTAGGCGTATGGTTAGTATCCTATCACTGAGTGTTGTTCTTCAGGATAGATCTTGAAACGTTCTTTTTGACAATGAATGCAACACCATTCCTCTTCAAGTTGTCACTCCTGGCATAGTAGACCATATGATTGTCTGATTCAAAATGGTCAATACAGCTTGCTAATGCCTAGGATATCGATGTTTATGCATTCCATTTCATTTTTGACCATTTCCAATTCTCCTAGATTCATACTTTGTACATTCCATGTTCTGATTATTAACGGATGTTTGCAGCTGTTTCTTTTCATTTTGAGTCGTGCCACATCAGCCAATGAAGGTCCCAGAAGCTTGACTCCATCCACATCATTAAGGTTGACTCTACTTTGAGGAGACAGCTCTTTCCCAGTCGTATTTTGAGTGTCTTCCAACCTGAGGGGCTCATCTTCTGGCACTATGTTCTGCTGCTATTCATAAGGTTTTCACTGGCTAATTCTTTTCCAAAGTAGATTGCCGGGTCCTTTTTCCTAATCTGTGTTAGTCTGGAAGTTCAGCTGAAACCTGCCCTGCCATGGGTGACCCTGCTGGTATTTGAATACCGGTGGCATAGCTCCCAGCATCACAGCAACATGCAAACCCCCAGAGTATGACAAACTGACAGACAAATGGGGGTTGACCCCATATAGAGAGTTCTTAAAAGAACATAATACTCGAGGCAAACATTTTTTACTAGTGAAATTAAACTGTTCTTTGGTTTTAAGAACAGTTCAAGAATATTTTCGGTTTAAGATTTAAGGATTATCTCAGGGCAATAGTTTCAGGGGTTCATTCAACCTTCATGGCTCCAGGAAGTCTAGAGTCCATGGGAATTTGAAATTTTGTTCTGCATTTTAACCCTTTTGATAAGGTTTCTTCTATAGAAACTTTTTTCAAAATGTTCGGAAATGGTAGCCAGGCACCATCCAGTTTTTGTCTCATGGCAAGTGAGGCAGTTGTTCAAGGAGGCAATTAGCCACACATTGCATATCCTCCTCCTATTGCTGACTCTACTTCTTCCTCTGTTTCTCCAGGCCAGTAGAGACCAATTGTTGTGCCTTGGATGACCACTTGCAAGCTTTTAAGACCCCAGTCACTGCACACTGAACTAGGAGGTAGAACAGAAGCACTAAACATTGTTATTAGGGCAATTAAAGGATGCCCCATGAACCCATGACCCTAAACTTCCAAACCAAGAATACAAATCCCATGAAGTTTTTGGTTGTACACAATCAGCCTCAGCAGCAACTCTTTTTTTTTTTTTTTTTTGGTCATTGTTGTAAAGTTATCTATCACACAACTTTGCCAATTCAGATTTTGACAGGTGCATAACTTCTCGACAGCAATTACAATTATTAGCTGTGCAATCCTACCCTGAATCAATACAATTTTTCCATCACCGTTAATTCCCCTTTTCCCCTCCCTCCCATCCCTGGTAAGCACTAATAAACTTTGGTTTATCTATTTGCCTTTTCTCGTCTTTTTATATAAGTGAGATCATACAGTATTTGCCCTTTTGTGATTGACTTATTTCAATCAGCATAATGTCTTCCAGCCCCATCCATACTGTAGCATGTATCAAGACTTCATTTCTCCTACTAGCTGAATAGTATTCTATTGTATGTATGGACCACATTTTGTTTATCAATTCATCTGCTGATGGCCATTTAGGTTGCTTACACCTTTTGGCTATTGTGAATGGTGCTGCAATGATCATTGATGTACAAGTCTATTTTTGAGTCTCTGCTATCAAGTCTTTGGGGTATACACAAATATATATATGTAATTCCACTTCTATGTATATATATAGAATATATATATATATATTCTATATATATACATAGAAGTGGAATTACTGGGCCATACGGTACTCCTATTTTTAGTTTTTTGCGTAACTGTCACACTGTTTTCCACAAAGGCTGTACCAATTTGCATTCCCACCAGCAATGGGTAAGTGTTCCAATTTCCCCACGTCCTCGCCAACATTTTTTTTTTTTTTTTAATCTTAGCCATCCTAGTGGGAATAAAATGGTATCTCATTGTGATTTTGATTTTCAGCTCTCTGATGGCTAATGACACTGAGCATCTTTTCATATACTTGGTGGCCATTTGAATGTTCTCTTTGGTGAAATATCTATTCAAGTCCTTTGCCCATTTTACGATTGGGTTATTTGTCTTTTTGTTGTTAAGTTGCTGAAGTTTAATATATACTCTGGTTATTAGGTTCTTGTTAGATATATGGTTTCCAAAGATATTCTCCCAGGAGATAACTTGTCTTTTCACTTTTTCGGTCAAGCCTTTTGATGAATAAATTTTTTTAGTGTTTATGAGGTTCCATTTATTTATTTTGTCTCTTGCTGTTTGTGCTTTTGTTATTATATTAGATAATCCATTGTCGAAAGCTAGGTCTGACAGTTTAATGCATTTCGAATTCCTTTTTGTGTATGGTATGAGGCATGGATCCTGTTTCATTTTTCTGCATGCAGAAATCCAATTTTCCCCAGCCTCATTTATTGAAGAGACTCTTCTTTCCCCATTGAATGGACTTAGTACCCTTGTCAAAAATCAGTTGACCATAGATGTTTGGGTTTATTTCTAGACTCTCAATTCTATTCCATTGGTCTGTTATACCAGTGCCAGGCTGTTTTGATTACCATAGCTATATATTATGTATTAAAATCAAGAAGTGTGAGTCCTCCTACTTTGTTCTTCTCTTTCAACACTGCTTTAGCTATTTGGGGCCTCTTGTCATTCCATATAAAGTTAAGGACTGATTTTCTATTTCTGTAAAAAAACACTGTTGGAATTTTGATCAGGAATGCATTGAATCCATAGATAGCTTTGGGTAGTATTGACAATATTAAGTCTTCCAATCCATGAACATGGAATATCTTTCCATTTATTTAAATCTTCTTGAATCTCTTTCAGCAGTGTTTTATAGTTTTCATCATACAAGTCCTTCATGTCCTTGGTTAGACGTATTCCTAGGTATTTTATTGTCTTAGATCCTATTGTAAATGGAATTTTTCCCCTAATTTCCCTTTTAGATTTCTCATTGCTAGTGTATTAGAAACCCAACTGATTTTTGTTTGTTGACCTTGTATTCTGCAACTTTGCTCAGTTCCTCTACCAGCTCCAGTTTTCATGTGGACTCTTTGGGATTGTCTAAATATAGGATCATGTCATCTGGGAATAGAGATAATTCTACTTCTTCTTTTCCAATCTGGATACCTTTTCTTTCTTTCTTTTTCTTTTTTTTTTATTGCTTTGGTTAGGGCTCCTAATACAATATCGAATAGACGTTATGAGACTGAGTATCCTTGTCCTGTCCTGTATCACTGCCTGGTCCTGCGCCATCCTCACAATCGTTGTTATGCTTGAGCCCATTGTTGCAGCCACTGTATCAATCCATGTCATTGAGGGTCTTGCTCTTTTTTCCTGACCCTCTACTCTACCAGTCAGGGATTGGTCTTTCCTGATAATTCTCTTTATTTCCATTGGGTTAATTGAAATGTCTGCTCTTTCATGTTTAATTTTGGTTATTTGCACCTTTTCTCTCCTTTTGTTTATCAGTCGAGCTAAAGGTTTGTCAATTTATCGATCTTTTCAAAGAACCAACTTCTGGTTTTATTAATTCTACTGTTTTTCTGCTTTTGATATTATTTCTCTCTGCTCTGATCTTTGTTATTTCCTTTCTTCTGGTGGGTTACGACTTAGCTTCCCCTTCTCTTTCTAGCTCTTGGAATTGTCAAGTTGGGTTGTTGATTTGAGATCTTTCTTCTTTCTTCATGCAGGCATTTACTGCTATAAGTTTCCCTCTGAGTACTGCCTTTGCTGCATCCCATAACATTTGGTATGTTGTGTTTTCATTTTCATTTGACTCTAGGAAATGTATGATTTCTTCTTTGACCGACTGGTAGTTTAATAGTGTGTTGCATAATTTCCATATGTTTGTGTGTTTTCCAGTTTGTTTTTTTTTTTTTTTCCTGTTATTGATTTCTAGCTTCACTCTGTTGTGGTCAGAGAAAATGCTTGGTATGATTCAAAACTTTTTCAATATACCAACACTTGCTTTGTGACCTAAGTTGTGGTCTATCCTTGAGAATGATCCATGTGCACCGGAGTAGAAAGTATATTGTACTGCTTTTGGCTCGAGTATTCTATGTATGTCTGTTAAGTCTAGTTGGTTTATAGTGTCGTTCAAGTACTCTGTTTCATTGCTGATCTTTCTAGATGTTCTATCCAATACTGAAAGTGGTGTACTGAAGTCTCCAAATTATTATAGTACTATCTATTTCTCCCTTCAATTTTATCAGTATTTGCTTTATTTATTTAGGTGTCCCCATGTTGGGTGCATATATGATTGTTAAATCTTCTTAATTGACCCTTTTATAACTATATAGTATCCACCTGTATCTCTTGTAACAGTTTTTGTCTTAAAAGTCTATGGATCCCCAGGGAGATCTGCCTTGTTGCTATCAGAACCCCCCATAGTATGTTGGCTGTGGGTGTAGACTCCACTAAAGATGCCTGCTTCCTAGCACACAGCAGCCTCAGTCAGCAGTTCTCAGCACTAACTGAAAGGGGAGCAGAAAGACCTGACCTGATTCCCCAGGAGTCCTGCCTGTTGGTTTCAGAGGCCTAAGCTTTGGGGTGTGCAGAGAGGCAAGTAGAATGTTGACTATAAGAATAGACTCCACTGCACCGGCCTTCTGTAGCAATGCAAAGTAAGCTTGTGTTGTAGATTGAGTTGTGTCCCTCAAAAATGTGTGTCAACTTGGCTAGGCCATGACTTCCAGGATTGTGTGACTGGCCACCACTTTGTCAACTGATGTGATTTTGCTGTGTGTTGTAAATCCTACCTCTATGATGTTAAAGGAGCCCTGGTGGCATGGTGGTCAAGAACTTGGCTGCAAACCAAAAGGTCAGCAGTTCAAATCTACCAACTACTCCTTGGAAACCCCATGGGGCAGTTCTACTCTGTCCTATAGGGTCGCTATAAGTTGGAATCGACTCCACTTGAGTGGAGCAACATTATGATGGTAATGAGGCAGGATTAGCGGCAGTTATGTTAATGAGGCAGGGCTCAATCTACAAGATTAGGCTGTGTCTTGAGTCTATCTTTTTCGAAACATAAAAGGAAGAAGCAAGCAGAGAGACAGGAGGCCCTCATACCACCATGAAAGTAGTGTCAGGAGTAGGGTGTGTCCTTTGGACTTGGGGACCCTGTGTAAGAAGCTCCTAATCCAGGGGAAGATTGATGATGAGGACCTTTCCCTAGAGCTGACACAGAAAGAAAGCCTTCCCTTGGAGCTGGCACCCTGATTTCCGACTTCTAGCCTACTAGACTGTGAGAGAATAAATTTCTGTTTGTTAAAGCCATCCACTTGTGGTATTTCTGTTATAGCTGCATTTGCTAATGAAGACAACTTGCAACTGACAGTGTCTGGGTGGGGGAGGTGCTGGTATACTTCAAGGGGACCCTTAAGAAGGTCTACCTTGTTGATTTTAGAGAAGAAGCTTGGGGTCTTGTCTCTTTGTACAGGCAACAGCTGTGGTAGTTAGGGAAGCAGGCTCTTTTGCTGGGACCACTGCCCCAGTTCACAGCAGTCAGTGGCCCATGTGGCTGGGGAAGGGGCAAGGATGGTGAGAGAAGTGACTTTTCGTACCATAGGCAACTTGTTGTTGATTCTGGCCTGTTTGCAATTCCCCACTGCTTTCCTCTGCTCCTTGATTCAGAGTCTCTCAAAGCTGAGCTTCATTTCTTTGTTGTATTTGTGGGGGAGGGTCAGAAGATGGTCTGTTTATGCCGCCATCTTCCCAGCAGATCTCTGGATTTTTTAATTTTGATGATCGTATTTTTTTAATTTTCAAGGTCATTAATTAACAGATCTTTTAGTAATTTTGAGGAACTAGGACAAGTGGGTAGGGGGATTGTTCTGTAGTCTTCAATCTCAATTAAATCTCTGGAAAGATAATGCTATAAAGCCACAAAGAAAGGCAGTGATAACGTGCATAGACTGCCATTTTAAGTTGTACCAGTGATCCTTCAACTTATTCCCCAATATTCTTCTAAATTCTAAAAGGCAAGCAGATTATTCTTAACTAAATATTTAACATTTTGAATTTTGAATAAATAGAATATTGCTGTTGTGTGCCATTGAGTCTATTCTGATCCATAGCGACCCTTCAGGACAGAGTAGAATTGCCCCATAGGGTTTCCTAGGCTTTAATCTTTACAGAATCAGATTGCCAGGTCTTTTTTCCCTGAAGGGCAACTGGTGGGCTTGCAACACGGACCTTTAATGGTTAAGCCAAGCAGTTAACCATCGTATCACCAAAAAAAAAAAAAAGCCCAACCAGTTGCCATCGAGTCGAATCTGACTCATAGCAACCCAGGCTCCTTAAATGGTATATACTACCCTATACATGGTACAGTCCACCACTTGTCTGTCAGTTTGTGGTGGCTTACATGTTACCGTATGCTACAAACTATGCCACCGGTATGTCAAATACCAGCAGGGTCACCACTGTGGACAGATTTCTTCAACAGAGCTTCCAGACTAAGACAGACTAGGAAGAAGGACCTGTCTCCCTACTTCTGAAAAAATTGGACACTGAAAACCTTATGAATAGTAGCGAAACACTGTGTGATATAGTGCCAGAAGATGAGACCCTCAGGTTGGAAGGCACTCAAAATACAACTGGGGAAGAGCTGCCTCCTCAAAGTAGAGTCAAACTTAATGACATGGATACAGTAAAGCTTTCGGGGCTTTCATTTGCTGTTATGGCATAACTCAAAAGGAGAAGAAATAGCCGCAAACATCCATTAATAATCGGAACATGGAATGTATGAAGTATGAGTCTAGGAAAATTGGAAGTCGTCAAAAATAAAATGAAATGCATAAAAATTGGTATCTTAGGCATTAGTGAGCTGAAATGGACTGATGTTGGTCATTTCAAATATTACACCAGGAATGACAAAGAGGAATGCCTCACATTAATCATTAAAAAAAACACTTCGAGATCTATCCTGAAGTATAGCTCTGTCAGTGATAGGATAATACCTATATACCTACAAGAAAGACCAGTTAATATGACTATTATTCAGACTTGTGCACCAACCACTAAGGCCAAAGATGAAGAAATTGAGGATTTTTACCAACTTCTGTACTTTGAAATTGATCAAACATGCAATCAAGGTGCGTTGATAATTGTTGATGATTGGAATGCAGCTATACAGATAAGACACACCATTTATCTGCTCCTAAGATTGCATTCAACAGAGTGTCTCTGTGTTTAGGTCACTTTATTAGAACCCGGAGGGAGCCCTGTGGGCACAAGAGCTTCACTGTTTCTCAATCCATTTTTTTTTTTATTGTGGTAAATATATATGTTACAAAACATTTGCCATTTCAACATTCTCCACATGTATAATTCAGTGACATTAATCATGTTCATCATGTCGTTCAACCTTTACCATTTATCCATTTCTAGATTTTTCTGTCACCCTTAACAGAAACTCAGCGTCTCCTAAGCAATGAGTCTCCCTTCACTCCTCTCTCCTACCTGCCACTGGAGGCACTAATAAACTTTGGTCTTCATATGCTTGCCTATTCTAGATATTTCATATAATTGGGATCATAAAATATTCGTCCCTTTATGACTGACTTATTTCACTTAGCATAATGTTTTCAAGATTCATTCATGTGGTGGCATGTATCAGAATTTTTTTCATTATGGTTGAGTAATATTCCATTGTATGGATATACCACATTTTGTTTAACCATTCATCTGTTGATGGACACTTCAGTGGTTTTCATTTTCTGGTTACTGTAAATAGTGTTGGAATGAGCATTGGTATACAGGTTTCTGTTTGCATTCCTGCTTTCAGTTCTTTGGCGTAGATACCTAGGAGTGAAATTGCTGGATTTTTTTTTTTTTTTTATCGGAAACATATGATTAACTTTTTTAGAAACTGCCAAAGTGTTTTCTACAATGGCTGTGCTATTTTACAATCTCACAAGCAATGGATGAAGTCAATCCACTTTCTTTTTTCCAATGGTTTCTTTCTTTGTTTTGTTTTTAAAACCAGGAAAGCAGCTTGCATTTTCAAGGTCATTAGCCCGCTCTTAGGTTTTTTCTTTTCGTGACTATTTTTTTTAAACCTGGAAAAAAACTCAACCACAAATGTAACGTTTATCTTTCAAAACAGCAGCTAAAAAAAAGCACAGGATGTGTGAGACTAAAAACACTGCCTTGGCTTCCTCTTCTTTTCTTGCGACTTTCTCAGGTTCTTCCCAGAGGGAGCCTGCTAAAAGTAACATCCTGCAGTTTGGCTTAGAGGGAAAAGTTTCCCAGTTGATAGCAGCATCACTTTAGGAACACATTCTTGTCTGTTCTGCCCATTTTGGCACTGGGAATCCTCAGTGGTACAAACGGCTAATACACTTGGCTGCTAACCAAAAGGTTGGAGGTTTGAATTCACTCAGTGGTGCCTCAAAAGAAAAGCCCTGGAAATCTACTTCTGAAAGAAAAAAAAAAAAAAAAAATCTATTGAAAATTCTATGGAGCACAGTTCTGCTGTTACAGGTGGGGTCACCATGAGTTGGAGCTGAATCCAGGAGAAGTGGTTTTTTATTTATTTTTTTTAAGCACCAGTTTAGCAATGATTCAACACTCTTTTGTCTTCCTCATTATTTTATGACTTCATGTGTATTAGCCTTGCCTTCTCTCCTCAGTTGTTTGAAAATACCTATCAACCATGAATACCAGAGCTTCTGAAGTATTGGCTTTCCTTGGGAGCTCTATAAGAAAAACTTCCTGGAAATCTGTCTTCAACCACCTGAGCTGTTCATTTTCCTTTTGAGTGGATTCCATTAGACAACAGGATTTATTAACTCAAATTCTTGCCTCACAGAGAGCTACTTGTTCTTAATGACACGTGTCCTTCTTCCACTTCTCATACCCCACCCCCATTTGCCCAATTTCTCTCTCCCTTTATTTATTTAGCTATGTACAGTTTTCTGCAACCACCTAGCCACTAGCCATTAATAAAGGAACTTTCTTATCCCCACAATGACGGATGTGACTTTTATAAAGTGTATAGGCTCTGTGACAAAAGGTTTTTCAAAACACTGAAGTGAATTGCTTTAACTAAATGCCATTAAGACTCCTTGTCTACAATATACACGTTTGTTTCTGTTATATGCGTTTTAATTCTTCATATAATTAACTGCAATGTCTCGGAATGATGGCAACATTATTTCTTGGTAATAATGACTACAATGCAGCATTTTATTATGCCTCCAAAGTCTCATCCTTCTCTTTTCAAAATGTAATTAATTTGCTTTCCGAAAGAAATGAGTATCAAAGTTTAGAGACTGGCTGTGGTGGTTTAGTGATAGAATTCTCGCCTTACCTGAGGGAGACCCAGGTTCAATTCTCAGCCAGCGCACCTCATGCCCAGCCACCACCTATCAGCGGAGGCTTGCATGTTGCTACAATGCTGAGCAGGTTTCAGCAGGGCTTTCAGACTAAGATGAACTAGCAAGAAAGGCCTGGCTATCTACTTCTGAAAATCAGCCAATAAAAGCCTTAAGGATCCTAGGCACAACTGATCATGGGGATGGTGCAGGACAGGACAGTGTTTCCTTCAGTTGCACATGGGGTCGCTCTCGATAGCAGCTAGCCACCACAACTCAAAGAAAGGAAAAAGTAGTTAAGATATATTTACAGCAGCAAGCTCCATAGGTGGTTTTGACCCAAGAAATGGAAACACAAAAGTATTGAGGACACCAAGTACAACAAATGGCCCTCTTTCTAATGGTGTGTAGACACACTGAGGTATAACCCGCCTTTAGTGGTGTAAGGTGCTCTGAGTGAGCGTAGACTGTGGTAAGTAAGTTTCTGAGTGCATGGACATTTCTGGAACCACTACCAATTTTGTTTCTTTTCTGTTGACTAGAGGTTTATTTGCAGTTCTAGGCAATTTTATTCTTTTGCATAGTGTCTTATTGATTTGGCTCCTTCAATCCTTCTATGCCTAAAAATCGGCCCTGAGCTTGACTTAGAAACGGGAAGAAGGTACTGTTTTTTTCTTCTTTGCTCTTTCCACAGTGAAACTAGAGGCAGACCACTTCCTCAGTATCTTTTAGCATCTTATCAGATTTTCTCTTATCATATTACTCCCTCTGTGTGGTCTCTATGAGTCAGAATTGACTCGATAGCAAAGGGTTTGGCTTTTGTGTGTGTGTGATCTCTTAAAGCAAATTGCACTAAACATGCTGTTTCTGGTTTAGGTCGTTCAGTTTCTCTAAGATGGAGTTTATAGGCCTTTTATGCAGTGTGATCAACCAGACCAAGAATATCCTAAGGAGGAACTTCCATACATATAACATGACTAAATTTCCCTTGGCCTTCGAAAGGTATATCCTGACTCTGCTCTTTTTTTATCTGTCTGAAACATCCTTAAGGGAAATTAAAAAAAAAAAAAATTTTTTTTTGAAGTGCTGTTATGTAAATATTTGTATCTTTGTTTTCTGGAGTTTTAATAAGGCAAACCTTTTTTCCCCCCCACCCCCTTTCTTTAAATATGCCAGAGGAAAACTAAATGAAAGATTATACAGAAACATTTTCTTTAGATGTTTTCTGACTCAAAGTACAAACAATTTTCCCTTGGGTATAAGTCCTTACTTGTTATGCAATGATTCAAAGCAGAAGGAAGTTGATTATACCAGATTCAAAGTAAAAATTCAAATAGATTTCTTTTGCTTTGGTGGCTTTATTTGCATTTCCTATACTCTTTCACAGGCTGGTTAAGCTGGCCTGGGATCCAGGCAA
The DNA here is from genome assembly GCF_030014295.1 of Loxodonta africana. NCBI lineage: Eukaryota > Metazoa > Chordata > Mammalia > Proboscidea > Elephantidae > Loxodonta > Loxodonta africana. The sequence continues at coordinate 68,907,151 of NC_087358.1, forward strand.
ATTTGTCCAAAATGGATTGGGGAATGAAATGACCTGAGTGCTTTGTAGGGAGCAATCTGTAACAAGGAAGCTCTTAAGTACACTCCTTTAAGGTCTCCTTTGGTCCCTGGTATAGGCCACATGGAGTCCCTGGGTAGTGAAAATGGTTAACATGCTCGGCTGCTAACCGCTGAGTCCAGCCAGAGGTGCCTTGGAAGAAAGGCCTGGTGATCTATTCTGAAAAATCAGTCACTGAAAACCCTATGGAGCACAGTTCTACTCTGACACACATGGTGCTACCAGGAGTTGGACTCAACGGCAGCCGGTTGGTTGGCTGGTTGTGGGCCATGTGGCACAGTTACTTTTATCCCACTTGGAGCTCCTCTGGTTATAACCTCTCAATTTGCCTTACAGCTATCACCTCATTAAAGGGATATATATTTTTAAAAGTTTTCTATCCAGCATGAAACAAATCTTTAAAAATTTAAAAGCAGAAAGTACTGGGGGAGAACCCAGGAGAAAAAAACAGCTCTTTTCAACAGCCCAAAGATCTTGTATTATCACTAAGTTTGAGAAACATAGCTCTCAAGTCCGTGCCCTATCACTGCTTGACCTAGAAGTGCGACAGCAAGAAGCCTGATTTAAGCAACAGAGTAACTGTGTCAGATGCTTTTAAGAGTCTCTTTGTCAATAACTTGTGGTGAGGCCTGTCCCAGGTCTGTGTGTCTATTAAGGTCTGGGAATACAAGGGGCAGTGGTAGCTAGACACAGACTGTCATGTTGGTCAAGGAAGTGATCCCGACTTAATACGAAACAGCCTCCCCCATAGTGTCTATGGCTGCGCTGCTCCAAGACCCAGAAGCCGTGAAGACTAAGTATGGAATGAAGGCCTTACTCTTTCCATCCCATTAATTATGCTGCTTTATGAATGCTTTTCTTGCTTAATGACTATTGCTAGATGCTATGTGTCTGTGGTCCAAAGTCGGAAAGGTCACTTTAGGGCCTGACCACCTACTGCTACAGGTGACCACAGTTCTGCAGGAGAGCAAGTCGTTCAAGTTTACCCTTGGTTTTTGAATTTTTTTTTTAAACGATCGTAAGAAAATTGTTGTGGTTTTAAAAAATAAGTCTGTCTAAATAAGCATGACCTTCCCACTAGACAGGATTGCAATCTGTTCTTGGACTAAGCAGAGAAAGAATTATCAGAAGACTTCTTGCAGTCTTTTTCCAGTACTTTGATTCCATTAGCTAGAACACTGTTTGAACACAAGGCAAAGTCCTCTGGCTATGAAATCTGACAACATGAGGCTTCAAATTTATGGTTTTCAGAAATCAGAGTTTTCCAAGCCAGGCAAATTTTTTTTTTTTTTTTTTCTACCCGGCACTTTTGTTTTCTATTTTGACCTACACATATTACACATATGCCTCAGATATTGAGTATATCTGAAATACAAGATACAAAAATATTTAGAGAGGTGATACATCAAACCACAGTTAGAGTATCTCATTTTTATGGAGGTTCTAGACAAATTAATTCTAAAAGTTATTTAGTAGTTAGGTCTATGAATATATTTCTAGGAGATAATTTATATTACCATAAGCGTTATTTATGAATCTAGACTTGAAACAAAATTTTCAGAGTTACAGTTACATAATATTCTTTTTTTTTTTTCATTAAAATGTCAGAATGTTAAATAGGTCACTGGAACTCACAAAAAAGTTAGCACAATTTTTGTCCCCATAGTGGGAAAAGAGTTAAAAACAATCAGGAAGGAAAAAAAAAGACAAAACTTAAGAATCACATGGGGTGCTTTTAATTAGATCCCTGGGTAATTAATATCTTCTTCAAAAACCAGGGTTAGATGGAGTCTGCCTTAGGAAGCACTAACAGGCTCTCCACGCATCAGATTTAGCTAATTTTAGAAGACTGCAGAAAAGGAAGACGGTATCAACTTCCTCTGGAAATTCATTCCAGCATCTACAGCATCTAAGAAACTCACTGAAAGAAACTTCTTAGTACTAACTTCAATTCCCCTTCTGCTATATTTAGTCCATTTCTTCATGATTTGAAGTAGCAAGCAACTACATAATTTTATGTTCCGCAGGTTTTCAATGGCGGATTTTTCCAGGCCTGTCTTCTGAGGGGAGCCCTGATGGCACAGCGGTTAAATATTTGGCTGCTAACCAAAAGGCTGGCAGTTCGAATCTACCAGTTGCTCCTTGGAAACTCTGTGGGGCAGTTCTACTCTGTCCTATAGGGTTGCTATGAGTTGGAATCAACTTGATGGCAATGGGTTTGGTTTTCTGAGGAGTCTTGTGGTAGATCTGAACCGCCAACCTTTTGACTAGCAGCTGACCGTGTTAACCACTTTCTCCACCCAGGGACTCCGCTATATTAATTGGAGGAATGATTCTGATAGAAACTTAAGTAGGGTAAATTCTTGTAGTAAAGGCTGGCCAGAACAGAGTGGAGAGAGGATGCCCTGCGGGGAGAAGTTTGCCTCAGCAGGGTGGGTCCGGGTTCTACAGAGTCTAGAAAAGTGTGTAGAGGAGTTTAGATTACACACATACACACACACATTGTGTGCATATGGATGTATGGATACAGTCATGACAGAGAAATATCAGTGCCTCCTCCCACAACCCATGTTGCCAGAACAATGGCTATGACAACACCAACACCTTCATGCCTTTTGCCTGGAAGTTCTAAGCCTTCCTGGATGGAACCCAGAACCATACCTGGTACATTTTAACTGGAATAGGACAGACTTGTTATGAGATTCTGCCAGTGTATGAAAGTCTTTTACCTTATGTGACTTATAAACACACACATACTCAGTCATAATGTTGGATTTATACTGTATCCTTTTTTGTGACATAAATGAAAGAACATTAGAAACTTAACACATTCATCCTCCTTTAAAAAAAGGAGGCAGTTTTAATGATTTTGAAATCGCCCTTTTGGCCTCTGGTGTTTCCTTCCGGTGGCTGTGGAGTCAACTCTGTGTGTCAGAGTAGAAACACGTTCCATAGGCTGATTTCTTCTCAGATCACCAGGCCTTTCTTTAAAGGGACCTCTGGTTAGGCTGGGACCTCCAACCTTTTAGGCAGCAGCCAAGAACGTTAACCATTTGCACCACCCAGGGACTTCTCCGTCTGTACAGTGCAGCCTTTTATTTACGTATTTATTTATTTTTATTGTCGTAAACATATAGGTAGCAAAACACTTGCCATTTCAACAATCTTCACATGTACAGTTCAGTGAGCCTTTTTTTTTTTGAGCTATTTTATTTGTAGGAAATTTTGGCAGTCCCTTTAACCTGAAGGGGACCACTTATTCTAACACCCCAAGGAGATTTATGGCTACATCCTTCCTATCCGGCTGTATTTCCCTCCTTTACTTGGTGTACAAGGAACCTTGGTGGTGCAATGGTTAAGTGCTTGGTTGCTAACCGAGAGGTCAGTGGTTCAAACCCACCATCAGTTTCATGGGAGAAAGATGTGGGAGTCTGGTCCTGTAAAGATTTCACTCGAGGAAACCCTATGCGGCAGTTCTACTCTGTCTTATAGGGTCAGTTACTAAGGGTTGGAATCAACTTGAAGGCGCACAACAACACTCAGCATGTACCCTCCACCTGACGGAGGCTGCTTTTCCCTTTTTCAGGCCTCTCTGTCCAGGTTTTGGTGCTCCTCTTTTTGCTGTTCCCTTCACCTTGGCTGTTCTTCCTCTTCATCCAAATCCTTTTGATTTCTCCAACTAAAATCCTGTATGTCTCCTGTACGAAAACTCACCAGGCCATTCCTGGTCCTTCTTAGACTCCAATATTATACGACGGACAGTCAGTGGTGAAATTATAAGGCATGGTGAGATTTAAGTGAAACTAGGCCTGGGTCTTCTGGGTGGGCTCTGCCTATTGGACAACTTGGGCTTTGTGTCATTTCTGTTTTGTTTTCTCATCTTTTCCCTCCCTCTTTTAAATACAAAGAAACCTAGCCTAAACATGGACACACTTAGAAAGCCAAACTTTGGAGGAGGAAAACCAGGAGACGGCAACAAGAAGACTAAATTATCTAATGCCGAGCACATCTGGTCTTTTCACAATACAAACAAACAAAATTCCCACATGCTACATCAATCAAAGAGATCTGCATTCATTTTTAGAACACCTCCCAGAAGGTTTTGGTGTATTATAGCCCAAGATTCTGAGGAGGGAAAAAAATTCATCTAACCAGTTCACTAAGGAAAATAACATGGAATAAAACAAAATGATTTTAAAAAACAGGTGGTAATGAGGTACAAAGATGGTGATATAAACTTGGGAGGTAAGAAATTTAAGAAAAAATAAAGGATCCCTAAGGCTATGAAGGAAATCGTGGTGGCGTAGTGCTTAAGCAAAAGGTCCACAGTTCGAATCCACCAGGCGCTCCTTAGAAACCCTACGGGGCAATTCTACTCTGTCCTATAGGGTTGCTATAAGTCAGAACTGACCCAAAGGCAACAGGTTTGATTTTTTGGTTTGGTTAAGGCTATGAAGAGGAGCCCTGGTGGCGCAGTGATTGAGAGCTTGGCTGCTAACCAAAAGGTTGGCAGTTCAAATCCATCAGGCATTCCTTGGAAATCTTATGGGGCAGTTCTACTCTGTCCTATAGGGTCACTATGAGTCAGAACTGACTTGAGGGCAATGGGTTTGATTATTTGGTTTGGTTAAGGCTATGAAGAGGAGCCTCAGTGGTGCAGTGGTTAAGAGCTCGGCTGCTAACCAAAAGGCTGGCAGTTCGAAATTACCAGCCAGCAGCAGATTTTTTTTTTAAGGCTATGAAGAAGAGAAAAAAAATAATGCTCGCTTAAATCTGAAGAGAGGCTTTATGTGGCACCTAGAAGAAACATCTCTTCTATGAAAATTGAGACAAAGCCACAAGATGCCCAGCTCAAGCCACACATCAGGTCCAGAGACGAACATTTCAAAGAGCATATTCAGTGATGCTGCTTCACCAAGAACTCCATGTTCACAAAAATATTTTCCAGTCGCCCTGCTAAACCTTAAGCTGAAGAAAAAACTGCTTCCTTAAGAAAGAGCAGAAATTATAGAGATGTAAAGAACCTAGAAAAGAAAACAAACAAAACAAAAAACCCTGTCCAGGCACATGACACAAACCCGAATGAACTAAGATTCTTGAATTTAGTTCCCTGACTCCATCTCATCCTCTATTCTGGCTAAGTACCAAAACCAAACCAAACCCAGTGCCATTGAGTCGATTCCGACTCCTAAGTAGAAAAACAAATATGGAAATCAGGTGAAAGGTAGTTCTAGGATCATTAAAAACAAATTTTTCTTGCTCTCTCCAAATCAACTTGGAAAAGGAAAACAAAAGCCTTCTAACATTTCCTTTACATTCAGCAATTAATGGTAACTTAAAGCAAACCAAATCTGTTGCCATCTAGACCATTCTGACTCATGTTGACCCTATAGGACAGAGCAGAACTGGCCCATAGGGTTTTCTAGGCTCTAAATCTTTGCAGAAGCCAACTGCCACATCCTTCTCCTGCAGGACAGCTTGTGGGTTCAAACTGTCATCCTTTGGTTGGCAGCTGAACGCTTTAACCACTGTGACACCCGGGCTCCTTAATGGTAATTTGCGACTATGTTTTTAACTTTCTTTTGTTGAATCATGACTCTCCTCCTCCCCCACCCCTTAGTTTCCAGGGTCAACGGGCAAGCTTTTCTAAATCATGAGACTGGGTTTGCTATGTTTGGTCTTGATCCAGGTTCTTCATTATCCCTGTTGTTGTGCACTACATAGTCCTGTAGACATAACAGATAAAATGGCGAAACAAAACCAGGAGATAACTGTTTACCAGCTCGCTGCTAGTCCACAAAATTGAGAATACTCTTTTACTGTGAACTTGTTAAAACAGAAACCCTGGGCAGGGGCCAGGGGGTGAGAGGTGACTTATTTCTGCTTCTGTCATAAATTCATTGGTGCTTCCTTTGCCTCAGTTTCCTAATCTGTTTAACAGTGGTGTTCAGAAAGGTTTTTTTTTTCTTTTCTTCCCTAATTCTAAACCCATTACCATGGAGTTGAATTCCAACCCATAGCGACCCAATAGGACAGAGTAGTACTGCCTCATAGGATTTCCAAGACTGTAAATCTTTATGCACTTTAACCACTGTGCTACCAGGGCCCCTTCCCTAATTCTAAAAAAAAAAAAAAAAAAAAACCCTAATTCTAGCTAGTGCAAAATGTCTTAAGTATTTTTACACCATTTCATCAAAACAGAAACAGGAACAGGAACGATACATATATATATATATAAAATCCCACCAACCCACTGCTGTCGAGTGGATTCGAACTCATAGCGACCCTATAGGACAGAGTAGAACTGCCCCATAGAGTTTCCAAGGAGTGCCTGGTGGATTCGAACTGCCGACCTCTCGGTTAGCAGCTGTAGCACTTAACCACTAGCCACTAGGGTTTCCATATATATACACAACCATTTATACATATATGTATAAGCTCTTGTTTCCACAATTCCTCAGTCTTCAGTTGTCTCTTGAAACCTCTGAAATTAGGTGGTCTGGAGCAATTAGATGCCATTTGTATTATCAAATGTCAATTCATAGTCAACCCCACTGAGGGCTTCTCCTTGGACAAAAGGGGTGTCTGAGGAGTTTAAATAAGTTGTTTCAAGTCACATGACTAGTTTGTGTGAGAACTCAGCAGAACTGGAATCCAACTCTTCCCCTTCCCAAATGAACGGTATTTCAGAAGGCTTATGCTGACTTTCTGAGTCGGAATCAACTCTACTGCACCTGGTTTTGGTTTGGTTTTATGCTGAGTTGAGGTCTGTACTGGGTTTCTACCTCAGCCCAGGATGGTCCTTGAAAAAAACATATGATTTGGGGTCATTCCTTAATCTGAAAGATTCTGAAATATTGGGCTGTTCACCCGAGATTTGTGATACAGCATTCTATGGAAAGTCTAAGAGTCCATTTTAAACTGAATTCTAGGGGACACCATAACCCCGTTCTGAGCACAGCCAAATCCTTTGAGATCTCAGACTCAACCTACTTTCTTCGGGGTTGACCCAAGGCAGAGCTGACACATACTAGAACATTCTAGAGTACACCCACGTATCTGGTTGAACCAGAGGCCTGAGGGGGGTGGGGGGGAGAAGGGCACAAGATCAACCATTTACCCAAAGTACCAGCAGTTGACAAGACACTGTCATAAACCCATTATCAGTGCCAGCCAGTGTCCTCTTTCATATTGGCTGTTGATGAAATCTCTTCAAATGATAATTTTTGCCTTATCCTTAAATGACTTTTTCATTTTCAAGAAAACTAATTATGAATCATCACCAAGTACGTTGCCTTGAATCACAAAGCCTAGCGTGCATGTACGTTTTGTCCAAGCCTGCACGAGTGGAATATTTTGAGAGTATGAGATGTTTGAAACCCAAACAGATGCAAAGACTTCCTCAGAACTGCTCTGGGATTAGGCAGGGCAGGCATCGACCTCCGGAGGGAGTGAGAAAAAAGGCAAGACTGGGTCAGGTAACGCCCTTGGGTGAGGTCCATGGAAGATAAAGAGGTCAGATGGCAAGGATGCAGCAAGCGCTTTAAACAATTCTGTGCCTCACTGAGTTGGGTCCATAAGTGAGACATTGGAGGTGCGGACGCACAAAAACTCCACGACCTTTAGGGTCATGGCAGGGTCAGCGGGCAAAGAAAGGCCGGCCTGGTGCTGCCAGAGGTTAATCGGTTTAACGCGGCGAACCCAGGAAAGTTCACCTGGTTTTGCTACTAACCTGCAACCCTAGGCCCAGAGGTAAACTGGGCGGAAGCTAACTCAGAACTGGAAAATCCAGGCAGCCCAGAGAGGCGACCTTCCCTTTCCCGCGCCCCCCGCACCCGGGGTCGAGGATAGGGTCGGGCGCAGCGCCGGCCCCGCCCCGCCGGGCCCGCCCCCGCCCCTCGCCCCGCCCCCGCCCCGCGCCCGAGCTGGGAGGCTGCAACAGCTGTGCTGCAGTCGCCGCTCCAGCGCCGCTCGAGCCGCCTGCTCTTCCTCAACCGCCGCGGAGCCGCGCCCGTAGCCCGGCCGAGGAGGCTGAACACGCAGCCGGGAGCCCGCAGCCCGCGTCTCCAGCCCGCCGCCGCCCTCCGAGGGCGCTCCAGGCCGCGCCATGGTTAAGGTGACGTTCAACTCGGCTCTGGCCCAGAAGGAGGCCAAGAAGGACGAGTCCAAGAACGGCGAGGAGGCGCTCATCATCCCCCCCGACGCCGTCGCGGTGGACTGCAAGGTCCGAGGGCCGGGGTCCGAGCTGGGCGCGGGAAGGCGCGGGGACCTGGGCGTCTCGGCCCGGCCGGGTAGTGCAGCGCGGGGCAGCCGCGCAGAGGGCGCGCGGGCGCGGGGCAGGAGCTCCGAGGAGGGTCCCGGAGCGCTCCTTCTTCTCGGGCTGCTCCCTTTCTTCTGCGGCCGCAGCTTCTTTCTTTGTAAGGAAGTGCGTGCGAAGGAAGCCCTGCCTGACGCGGGTCCGGGAGCTTGGGAGGCCGGGAGAGGAGGCTGGAAGAATGGTGCCGAGTTCGCTGTCATTTGTGCAGCCAGGGGTGGGTGCGTGGGGCCGGGACGTGGCTCGATCTGTAGACCAGCAGCGACATGCAAAACAACAACCGAGTTTGGCACTTCCTCTCCGGAATAAACATTGTGCCTAAAATGGCTGACATCATCGCAAACCTAAACCTCTGTTGCTTCCTACTTTCGTTTCTAGGCTGAACAGAACTTGGACTAAGTCCAGCAGCTGAAACCTCTTAATTTAAAAAGCGTTTTTCTTCTTTACCTCCTTTTTCCACGGCCCGTCGTTCTTGGCAGGTGAACTTCACCTTGGGGTCTAGGGAGGGGGCAAAGGAAAGGGAACAGAGGGGAGGGGAGACAGCAAGGTGAGGGCTCAGGGTAGGTTCTGGCTGTTGATTTTGTAATTAAAGCAGAAATATTCCTGAAAAAGGTCAGTAATTACTATGGGGATGTTAGCGTAAAACCAACAGTTGGCGCTTCAGTTCGTATCCCTTGAGGACTTTTTAGCTAAGTGAAGCTTAACCTAAGAAATTTGCCCCCACGTCCGTTGTAATACCTTCCTTTATTTTAAGAAATTTCCGCCTTTAGCCTAAGTAAAAGAATGGAACCGTTACTGTTTTACTTCTCGTGGCTTACAATAATAGCGTTTTAAGTGTAATTGACACAGAAGTTAAAAAGTTCCACAGCTTTTTTCTATCAGATCTTCAGGCTGCAAAAAGACAATCCTGCGGAAGTTAACTGTAGAAGTTATCTATGTTGCTTAGTTTATTGTTTTGTTGGCATTTTTCAAGACGTGGGTAAACTTAGTTTTAACTTAAAAAAAAAAAAAACACCGAATAATTTGTGTGTCAGTTATAAGTAGTAAACCTTATTATTTATATTTTGGTCTAATGAGAAATAGACCATCTATATAGAAAATTTGAGCATATCATATTAATCTGGCTGCCGCTGTATTTATTTTAAGGAAATGATCTAGTTAAAGATGCAAACATTAGAGGTTAATTTTTAATGACTGCTTTACCTTGAGCTGATTGCCTAAATGGATTAAAGGGTGGTATCAGTATTGTTTTCCCAAATCCATTGCAAACAGTTTGGTCTTAAAAAGAAAATGTTTGGAAAGCACAGACAGTAGTTCTTCTAGGAAATTATTTTACCTCTAAGTTTATGTAACAATTATTGTACCTAAAATACATCGAGAGAGTCAGGTGCTCAGTCAAAACAGTTTTAAATCTGTATTTTAAATCCCGTAAACAAATACAACTCCTCCCACTTCAGAAAAGAGGTGGGGGGTCGGGGGGAGAAAGCCTCTGATGATGTCACTCCAGAACGTTTTCTTTCTATTCTGCGTTAGTGAAGGAGATATGAAAATCTTTGGACAGAAATCAGAATTAATATATCTGGTAGCTTTAAATCTGACTTAGGACAATTTTCAAATCATTTCTGTTCTGAAACTGACGTTATTTTCAGATCCTCAGAATTTCTCACAAGTTTACCATCTTCAAATATTGTGGTAATAGCAGCTATAAAAAAAATAAGCATTCATAGCTCTCTGCATTGTTTTCCGTTTCTATTTTCTCAGATCCCCATGTCCAAAGAACAATACTGGGACTAAGCAGCGAAGGCCAGTCTTCGTTTGTAAGACAAGCAGTCATGGATGAATTGGCAGATACAAATGACTAATTCTTTTTTCTTGCTGTAAGCTGAAAGACTTCTGTTCTACAGTGGGTGACAAAACATTGCTCTACGTTAAAAGTAGAATCCTTATAATTAGTTTCACTTAACAGGTGAATGAAGATCTTACTTAATGACAGACGTTTGTGAAAGAACTGATATCTTTGTCTTTGAGCTTGGTCAGTGATTATATAATAATTTCTAGCTCCCTGGTGGTGACCAAACAGGAAACACCGCTTCTGACTGCCTGGGCTTCTGCAGAATCGGCCTTCGTGTGTTCTGCCTGGGGCATTTTCTTCGTCTGGTTGGTTCAGAGGGTCACGTACGGTCAATTAGTTAAGCCCACAACCCCTGAGCAAGAATTTCTAAATACCCAAATCCTCTTCTAGACCACAGCATTCCATATCTCAACTGCCTAGACCAGTGTTCCTCAATTGTGCCTTTAAGGGCCACCTGTGCTGGTATCGTCTGGGACTCTGGTTTAAACACACAGATTCCACTACCTTATGCCTCAAGAATTCAGCTCTCTCCAGTCAGCTGGCTTATATAACATGCATTCCGGTACTTTTACACTGCTCCTGTCTTTAGCTATTTTTTTTAGCCTGTTTTCTCTCTCAGGGTAAGAACCCTCCGGAAGTGGCTTCATTGCCCTATTTTTCAATCTTGTGGTCTTTTCAGTAGCTTTTTAATCCCAAGAGCCATTTCTATCGATTATATTATCTCAACTAGCTTGCCATTTTCCACTTGACTGTTTTCATCTCCCTCCACCAGTTCCAGTGGATACAAGCTCTTAAAGGTATAGAAACAGCAGAATAAGACCTGGGTTTTGTGTAGAATAGGTGAATTTAAGATTCTATACATGTTTTATGTTGTAGGCAGCTATTCATTCATTTATGTTTATGTCTATAACTTAACCTTGAAAAATTGTTATATATATGCAGATTTCAAAAGACTTAATGGACTGAGCCAGAAGTCCCAGTTTTGTCTCATTACGTAACTGCTTGATCTTGGGCTTAATTTTTTTAGTTTTCCTCTCTGTAAAATGAGAGGGTAGGACCAGATGGTCTGTAAGGGCTTCTCTAGAAGTTTTAAAATTCTATAAAGATTCCAGGATTATATAATTGTGTTTGGCAGGAATTAAATTGTTTTCATTGTGAGAAATAACAACTGCCTCCTCAGCCTAACCAAACTATTCCTTTTCTTTCTGTGTTTCAGTTTAACATATTACATTCCTTCCCTATATTAAATTACAACGGGCCAAAGAGAAAGTGGATAGAACTATTATGTAATAAACCACATTTTCATTTTCGGTTACCTCACTGTAGAACGGCAGTTGTCAACAACAACCTGCTTAGGAAACCCCTTCCTCAGTACCAGGCTTCGGAAGAGCTTGTTTGCCTCACAGGTATACCACAAGCCATTTTGCTGATGAATAGTGTTGCTTATACTAGCTACGTTGCAGATGTTCTTAAAAAAGAGGAAAGTAAAGCGCTTGTGTGGGGAAGAAGATAGGGTAGGATAAGAGCTGCTGGAAGGAAAAAAGGATGCCTTATTCAGTAAGCTCTGAGTTCTCACTACAAAGTGGCTGCTGGGACTCTAGTTTTTTATAGCATCTGACTCCCTATTTGCACAAATAAAGCTGTGGTAATTTTAATTTTTTGTTGGTGCTGGTGGCTCAGTGATTAAGAGCTCTGCTGCTAGCCAAAAGGTTGGCAGTTTGAATCCACCAGCCGCTTCTTAGAAACTCTATGGGGCAGGCAGTTCTACTCTGTCATATAGGGTCACTGTGAGTCAGAATTGACTCGACGACAATGGGTTGGGGTTTTTTTTTTTTTTTTTTTGGTTTCGTGGTATTTTTGCTTTTTGGGGTTTTTTTTTTTTTGCAGGAACATAAAATGCATCCTGGATGTTTACTGAAATGTATTGACCTTTAGGATTGGGAGCTGGATTTTCTTTAACCAGAGTGCATCTTATTATTTAGTTATGTAGTTCACCACCAACACCAACTGCCATTCAAGTCAGCTTGGACTCTTGGTGACCCCATGTTTGTCAGAGTAGAACTGTGCTCACAGGGCTTTCAATGGTGATTTTCCAGAAGTGTATTGCCAGGCCTTTTTTCCAGGGCACCTGAAACTAACAGCCTTTCAGTTAGCAGTATAGCAAGTTAACCGTTTGTATCGCTCAGGGATAGTTAGATGATTTAGTGTTTGTAAACAGTGACCATTAAAAATTTTACAGCTGTAACTTTTGACTTTCCGTGAGGATATTTGTCCTGTAGTGAGGGGTTAGTGCCGGGAGATAAATTAATATCTGCGTGCATCCCAGGTGCCTTGGCAGGACCCTTCTGTGCACAAGCCGTAAGAGGTGTTGCCACTGCAGAGGGTGGGGCAGGGCTGTGGATGGAGCAGTTGGAGGATAAGATACTGGCCTGTGGCCCTCCCATGTTTGTAGTGTTCCCATGTCATGTTTTTTTAAATATAAGTTTAAAAATTTTATTGGTGAGAATATACACAGCAAAACACACCAGTTAAACGGTTTCTACGTGTACAATTAAGTGACATCAATTACATTTTTTGAGTTGTGCAGCTATTCTCACCCTCCTTTTCTGAGTTATTCCTCCATCAACATAAGCTCACTGCCCCCTAAGATTTCTACCTAATCTTTCCAGTTGCTGTTGTCACTTTGATCCCATATAGATGGTTTTTAAAAAGAGCGTAATAATGTTCACGCAGGTATTTTTTTTTTACTAGTTTATTGTTTGGTTTTAAGAATACTTTAGGGGGATATTTTTGTTTTAAAGATTATCTCAGGGAAATAGTTTCAGGGGTTCAGCCAGCCTCAGTGGCTTCAGAAAGTCTGGAGTCCATGAGAATTTGACATTCTCTGCATTTTCCCCTTTTGATCAGGATTCCTCTATAGTATCTTTCATTTTTCCTGTCATCTTAAACATATTTGGTAATCAGGGAAGCATATTGCTCTGCCACATATCAGGTTAATGTGCTATCTCTCAGACATATTAATGGTACCAAACCAAACCTGTTGCTGTCAAGTTGATTCCACTTCACAGTGACCCTGTAGAACAGAGTAGAACTGTCCCACAGAGTTTCCAAGATGGTAATTTTTATGGGAGCAGACTGGCCCATATTTCTATCTCGGTGTCGCTTGTGGGTTCAAATCTCTGACCTTTTGGTTAGCAGCTGAGTGCTCAACAACTATGCCACTAGGGTTCCTTATTTATGGCACAAGCCTCTTTACGTTAGAATTTAATTTATGAGTTATTACAAGTTGGCTAACCCTAGGTTTGCACGTAAATCTGCATAGAAAGGCACACTGGTGGCGCAGTGGCTAAGCGCCCAGCTGCTAACCAAAAGTAGGCAGTTCGAATCCACCAGCCACTCCTTGGAAACCCTATGGGGCAGTTCTGTGTCCTGTAGAGTCACTATGATTTGGAATCGACATCGCAGCAACAAGTTTTTTTTAATGGGTGCATAGAAAAGATGTAATAAGTAGTAATTGTGGGGAATGCTGTGGCTTCTGGGACTTTATTATTATTATTTTTAGCTTTTATCATAAAAAAAAATACCATAACTTAAATATCTGGGTATCTATTAAAAAGCCATTTTTCCAAAAGAAAGTACTTTTTTGAATCTGTACTTTTAACTGAAGCTTCTTGAACTACTTTGTATAGCATACTATCAGTAAAGGAAAATCCAGGGAAAATGTGTATCCTTTCACGTATGACATTGATGAATTCATCTTCTTGAACTTTTTGGCAAACTTGGCACTTTTTCTTGGAGCTTAGACTGAAGGAGGTAGAGACTTTGCCATCAAAGTGTTTCTTCAGGCTTTAACTGCTACCTGTTAAAGGATTTGTCAGTTCTGAATTTCTGAATGAGGTGGTTTTTGTCTAAAAGATGTAGAAAATAGTAACACTAGAAACATGCTTTTAAGAGGCTTAGGTGTAAAGATAATTATTTTCCAAATCTTACTTTGTCTGCACAAAGCCTTTTAAAGGGAAGATGCCAGAAAGTTGAAAATTGGGAATTACATTTCAAGTATGACCTTAAGGATATCTTAAAAAAATGCCACTTCATAAATATTTTTAATAGCTTTTAAGAAAATATACAGTATGTTCCCATTTTATTGGTATTACTAACAATTGACCGAAGATTATTTTAAATACAGATTTTTTAAGTTCTTTGATTATAGAAAAACTTTTTGTGGCATTTCTATAATTCTGTCCTCATTTGAGGAAAAATCAAAAATGAACAAACTATTTTTATTCTTAAACAAAACTTTGAATCTTGAGTTGTAGAAATGAGAAAAATTGTTTACTATTTTGTCTTTTAATTCTGATAAGTGCCCAGCAATAATTTTATGATGTATAGCTAATATAAATTATAAATATTACTGAAGAGACATTAATGTTGAAATAAAATTTATAGTTTATAAATAGTCCATATTCAAATTTAAACATCTTGGAAATGTATTTGGGAGATTGACACAAAGTATGGTTTTTTTTTGTTTTTTTTTTTTATGGTGTTATTTATTTGATACTTTGAAAATTTGAGATACTTGAATAAACCTTTTTTGGCGTAGTAAGAATTTCATACTTTGTAAGAAACAAGAAGCTTTGTGTGATAGATTTTTGTATATTTGTATGTTTGATTTTTAATACCATAATTGAAAAAAGTGTTTTTCAGAATAAGTTAAGCATAAAGCCTAAACCTTGAATTATTTTTTCTGCTTTAAATGTGATTGTAATGTTTAAAATTATTTAATGTCAAAACCAAAAAGATAAGCTGCATTGTTAAACAAATCACTTGGGTTGCTGCAGCATACAAAAGACCCATATTTATAGTGGGAACAGTGATTTCCAGAGCTAGTTTCTGTAGGTCTGTATGTCTTAAAGTTCATTTTGTCAGCCAATTTTGTTAGTATTTCTGTTCAGCTATGTATACTACTCTCAGTTTTTATCTTTCATAACTTGCCCTTTCAATTCCATTAATTTCTTTCATTTTAGTACTAGGACATATGATTTCCCAAAATAAAGGCTAGACATGTTATGCAAAAACCAAACCCTCTGCTGTCGAGTTGATTCTGACTCATAGCGACCCTAGAGGACAGAGTAGAACTGCCCTGTAGGGTTTCCAAGGAGCGCCTGGTGGATTTGAACTGCCGACACAGAGGTGGTAAACTCATTGTTTCCTGGGGCCAGCCAGATTTGCCTGTTAAGCAATTAAAATATTCATCGTTTCCATTAAAGAATAAAGTGGGTTCAGCGTTGCCTGATTTTCCAGTTTTTAAAAGCAAGCTGGAAATCAGGGGTTTTATTTGAAATACAAATTTCGAATATTAAGAACTAATTCCTACAAGAATTTCAGGCAAAAACACTGAAGGTCTGCTTCAATCTTTGCAGTGGAGTGTAGAGTTGGCACATTATGCGGCCGTTACGGCCTGCCGTTGCTTCTGTACGGCCTGTGAGCTAAGGATGAGTCATAATTCAGGGTGCAGAACCTTGCTACCTCACTCAGCTGGCTTCTCACATCAGCTTCTGCATCCAGTCTGTTGTGATACCGCGTTAGTTTTGATAAACTCTACAGTACTGAATGAGAGTGAAAGAAAAAGCAAATGGTATCTAGTTTTATTATAACAATAGTTTTGATTGTGCAGACTCCCCTGAAACGGTATCCCTGGACCACATTTGGAGAATTTCTGCACTAAACATTTGTTTATGCTGCTCTGTCATGTTTTTGTTTGTTTGATGGATTGTAATTTTAAATATTACATATAGCCTTCCAAATACTGAAGATCAGTATTTAACTCTGTATTTACATACAGCACACATAGTTGTCTTCTGTTCTCCCAGTAGTTACAATAATTTCTGGTTAGGTTGATTTCAGTGTTTTTCTTATAGTTTACATAAACATTATTTACATTTGAGGAATGTAATATACTTTTATTACACATCTTTTCTTGAACAAAAACTTTATTTTCCCTGGATTGCTGCTTGGGTCAGGAGGGAAGGTTGCTTAATTTCCTCTGTGTTTAGAATTCATCCTCATTCACTAACAGCAGTATAATTCCTTTTCCGTACATTCAGACTCATCAGGTAAGCTGTCAAGCTTTATATTTTTGTTGGCAGTTTCCCACTTGCCATTTTTCAGCCTTGCAGTCAGGACTGTTGCATTCTAGGCCTGTTGCTGTGCGGATGTCCTGAGAATCTGTCATCATCCTGGCCTTCACCTACGTCCCATGTCGAATCTGCAGTTTTATGAATCCCAAGAAAAAGTGTCTGAGATAAAATTTTTGAATCCTTGCATGCCTGAGACTCTTTATTCTAACCTCAAACTTAGGACAGTTAACCTAGATATAAAATTCTAGGTTAGTATTTTTCTCTCAGCATTTTGATGGCGTGGCTCCATTATCTTCTGGTCTGATCATTCTGGTATTTTGTATGTGAAGCTTGGGATTTTCTCATTACGTCTTGGTGTTTTCCTTAAGCTTTCATTTTTGAAAATTTTTATGGACAAATTGTTTGCTGTCGTTCATTTCTGTCCTCTGGCATAAGGTCAGCAATACTATTGTAGTCGTTAACACATATGATGCTTACTGTTAGCATGGCTTGATTTAAGTAAACTCACTGTGCTAGCAGAATTCTGTATGAAGTCAGGATATGAATATTACATGTGTCATTTCACGTATTACCAGAGTCAACTTGCCTAAGCTGGTTGACCTAATAATTCCAGCTTGTCCTTCCCTAAGGCACAGATGGTTTCAGATGATATTTAGGCCTTATTTGCTCTGTGATGCCACACAAGTAATTTTACTTAACTTCTCTGGGCCTTACCATATTTATCTATAAAATGATGTATTGAACTAAATGATCTCTTATGGTATTTCCACTTAATAATTCTAGGAACTACCATAAGGGATCTTTGCTTTCTGAGAACTGCCCTGATTACGTCCTCAGAAGCACTGCTACATGGCAAGACACTGTAGGTAGGGATTAAAAAAGCCCCAACCCTCAAGAAGCATACATAGTGCAGCTGAGAACAACTAATTCTATAAGCTGTATTAATTATAGCCTACTTAAATGTCTGTATCTGCTTTCACTGGAATCAAGAGCTAGGAAAGGTATTGAGTAGGGAACAAGATTTCGACCCATAAAATTTTCCATGTGAGAGAGTAGAACTGGCCACAGGGTTTCCTGGGCCGATCACCAGGTCTTTCTCCTGAGGAGCAGCTGGGGGGTTCAAACCACTGACGTTTTAGTTAGCAGCTGAGTGCTTAACATTATTTTTCCAGGACTTCTTGGTAAAGGCTATTATTAACTGTAAATAACATTTATTTATAATGCTGTTGACAAAACATCTACCTGCTAGTGCTAGTTTAGTCTTTGGCTACCCCAGTGCCTTTAAACTCAGCAGTATGAATTTGAAAATACGCTGCCATTTTTCTTGACAAAATTGTATCACTAGTACAGTTTTATACAGTGTAAATTGAATAAACACTATATAGAAATAATGGTTGTCCTTAAAAATATGTAGGAAAGTGAAATATTTTTCGAATGTTATGTTAATTTTCTGCTTTGCAGCAGGTATTCTGCCTGTTCTAATAATAAAAAAATGGTTAAGTTATGGTCCAGCCCTAAGAGTGTTACAGCCTGATTTAGTCCTGACCTGTTTTTTTCTTTTTAACCTAGGCTTGTGCTAATTTTGTATGGTGCTAATAATTTGGTTCCGATTTCATAGATTTCTCATAATAGTTAAATTGTTACAGAATGGCTTTAATAATTGAATTCCTTTTTGTTTTTGTATTGCTGTTTGTATACTATTTTAAGATTTGTTAGCAAGAAAGTATATTAATGACAGATCTGTTTTGTAGTCATTGTACTTTGAGATGAAGCTCTCATCTTTTAAGCCTCCTCAATGCCAACTCCAGAATAACAAACTTTATTAATCAGAACATGTTGGCGTAATTCCCAGTTTTGACTCTCAGTACTAATTTACCTTAGCTGTACTTCCGTGGTGAATGAAATCCAATACTGACAGAAGGCCCGGGGACCTTGTGAAATCCCGTGCAATACTACAAACACCATAAGGAGCAGTTCTATTTCTGGCCGTAAAATACTAATCACTTAGAAAAGTGTGTTTTTCTTGTGTATGAAACAGAAAATTTCTCCTGTGGACTTTAGCACGGTTGACAGTAGCAATCCTATTTGAGAAGTCAAATAGATACTGATTTATGGGAATGAGAAAATGCAAACAAATGTTTATATTCATTTGCAAACATGTCTGTAGATGGTTAGCTTCTCCGCCAGAGATTTGTGCTTTATGTGTTGTTGGTAGCAGCTGTGCAGTCAGACCCAGACTCATGGTGACAATGAGATGAGATGCTGCAGATCATTGGGATCCATTGGGTTTTCACAAGTAGATCACCAGGTCTTTTTTCCTAGTCTTAGCAAAAAAAAAAAAAAAAATTTTTTTTGGAAGCTGTGATGAAAGATGTTCATTATCATAGCAACACAAAAGCTTCTACTGCCAAGTGTACAGTGGCAACGCATGAAGTGCATAGGCTGGGAATTGAACCCAGGTCTCCGGCATGGAAGGTGACAGTTCTCCTACTGGGCCCCCACTGCCCCCACTTTATCTGTAGCACAGTATTTTTTGTAATCAATGTTGTTAATAATAAGCAGTTTACTAGATAATATCTTTTTGATGCTTCAATATTAAGACAAAGAAAGCTAAAGTGGAAGTCAGGTGAATAGGACATGTAGCAGTAACCTTTCTGTACCAGTATCATTGAATTAAAAAAACCAAAATCAAACTCCTTGCTGTCAAGTCAACTTTGACTCATAGCGACCCTCTAGGACAGGGTAGAACTGCCCCATAGGGTTTCCAAGGAGCGGCTGGTGTATTCAAACTGCCCACCTTTTTGTTAGCAGCCTTAGCCCTTTCCCACTGCACCTCCAGAGCTCTGTATCATTGAATAGCACTGGTATTTTACCAATACTACTATTGGAACAGTCTTTCACAAAACCATTTTTGTGGTTCTAAGGATATAGTTAGGAAATCATTTTTGGAATCTATTAAGTAGATCTTAAAAGGGTAACCACAGTTCTGTTTATTTTTTTTGCATGGGAATAGAAAGCTATTTCCTTGTGTCTTTTTTCAGCTGGCCTTTTCGGTATTCTGGGCTGGTTACTTCTTAACTGGCTTCAGCCCCAGCAGATACTTGTTACAGCTTCGAGGTGGTTTATTCTGGTTTGAACCCCTGCTGAGAATTTGCCTTTCCACCCCCAGGTATACTGAATCACAATCTTACAGTTTAACTAGATCCTCAGGTGATTCTTAGTTATAATAAATTTTGAGAACCACTGCTCTACTAGTAGTTCTCAGAATTGGTCCTTAACCAGTAACGTTAGCAGTTAGCATCACATTGCCTGGGAATTGTCAGAAATGCAAATTTTCAGCAGGGGTTCAAACTGGAAGGAACTGTTTGAAGCCCTGCTTTTCCCAGCTAAGGCGGATGGCAATGGAAATGATAATAAAATATAATTTATTGAGCACTTACCGTTTACTATGTGCCAAGCAGTGGTCTGTGTATATCCTTTACATATATCTCCTCGTCTAATTCCCACAACATTTCCGAGGTGGGTGCTATTACTACTACACGTTTTGTGATTAGTAATTGAGAGAGAGCAAGGATGGCAAGACTACGTCTCATATACTTTGGACACGTCATCAAGCGGGATCAGTCCCTGGAGGAGGACATCATGATTGGTAAACTAGAGGGTCAACGAAAAAGAGGAAGACCCTTAACAAGATGGATTGACCCAGTGGCTGCAACAATGGGCCCAAGTATAACAACCATCATGAGGATGGCACAGGCCTGGGCAGTGTTTTCATTCTGTTGTACATGGGGTCTCTATGAGTTGGAACCGACTCGACAGCACCTAACAACAACTGAGAGAGAGGTTAAGATACCACTTGTCCAGCTGCTTTTCATCCTTCAGAATTTTGACACTTCTTGTCTATCATCTTTTTTACCCTTTTATTCTTCAAAGGATTATGTCTTTTTCAGCTTCTTTAGTATCGTTTAATGGGGCTTAAAAAAAAAAAAACAAAAAACCCTGTCCTTGCTCATAAATTTGGAAAAGGGGGGGATTCAAGTGTTATTTACACACTGAAAAAAATCACCCTTTGTAAGTGTGTATTTCTGTGAATTTTGACAGAAGTATCTAGTGATGTTTTTACCACAGTCAAGATAGAGAATATTTCATCACCTCAACATGTTCCTCATACCCCTTGGTAGTCAGTTCTGCCCCTCACCCCTGGCCCCGGCAACTATTGATTTGTTTTCTGTTCCTTTAGTTTTGCTTGTTCCAGAATGTCATATAGGTGTGTCAGGAATAAGGAGCCTTTTTTCATTCTCATCATTTTTGTCTGTTGACACTTTGGTGAGCTCTTCGAAACAGCTCTTTGATTCCTACATGTGGTTTTCTCTGGGCTCTCGATTTTTGGTTTGCTGATGCCTTGTGTGTTTGGATTTGTTCTTTGCAAGAGAATGTTCTGTCATTTAAAGAATTAAGGTGCTTTATTCACTATATTAATCTAGTCTTTATAACTCAAAACTCCTTATGGGGAAGTGTTTTAGATTGGTGGTTTTATGAAATTAAGTAGCCAGAGGGAAACATACTGACTGACAGCCAAATGTGAAGCTCAAGGTTCAAAACCAGGCAACACTGTAGAAAAGAAATTCATGTGTTTGTTTTTCATATAGGGAGGAAAAAAAAAATGATGGGAGTAGTTGAGAATTAGACATGTTTAGAAAATTACGAGAAATCTATTTTTTAAAAATGTAGAATCACCAGTTTGTAACTAGGTTTACTTCTGAAGGTTTAATAGCTCATGAGTTGGGGTAAATTGGTTCTTTTCTGTCTTTCCGTGCCCCCCCCGCCTCTTTTTTTTTGTAATAAAACTTTTAACCCTGAGAAATATTTTCTTCAGTAGTGTGGCTCTTAAAGCATTTTTGTTGGCTTTGCTGTAATTGAAATAGTATATCAGAGAACTTTGAAAAAAATTCTCTTAAAAGCTTCCATTCGTCCTGTAAAGAGGGCTCAAGTAAGAAGTGCCGAAGGATGTAAAGTGATTTGTTAGTTTGGGAACAGAATAAAAGTAGTATGAAAACCCATACATTTTATCTAAGTTGAGTTTATAATTGAAACACGGTTACTGAAGCCATAGGGAACTGATTGAGGTGACCTAATTCTTTTTTTATTGTGCTTTAAGTGGAAGTTTACGATTCAAGTCAGTTTCTCATACAGAAACTTACACAGACATGGTTATGTGATCTTAGTTGTTTTCCCTGTAATGTGACAGCATACTCCTCCTCTCCACCCTGTATTTCCTGTGTCTGTTCAACCAGCTCCTATCCCTTTCTGCCTTCTCATCTCACCTCCAGACAGCAGCGACCCACGTAGTCTCATGTGTTTACTTGAGCTAAGAAGCACACTCTTCACCAGTATCATTTTATGTCTTACAGATCAGTTTAATCTTTGTCTGAAGAGTTGGCTTCAGGAATGGTTTTTGTTTTGCGCTAACAGAGAGTCCGGGGGCCATGTCCTCTGGGGTCCCTCTAGTCTCAGACCATTAGGTCCAGTCTTTTTACTAGATTTTGAGGTCTGCATCCTACTTTTCACCTGCTCCATCAGGGACTTTCTGTGATGTTCCCTATCAGGGCAGTGAGGTGACCTAATTCTTTCTTAACTAACAAGCACTAAAACAATTTATCTCAATTTGCTTAAGATATAATTGGTTAAATAATTTTACTTTATCATAGGATAAGATTTATTTGAAATTAGTAAGGTACAAGTGTGAGAAAGCTTTTGAAAGAAGTGTCTGTTTGTAGATGTAGTGTTGAGGTGATTATAGGCCAGCGTTGTGCTTCAGTGTCTCATTTATAAACTGGGGTAAATACTTGAGGGTTTTAGAGAGATTAATGAGATGATAATTGTCCAGCACCTTTGGGAGTTGTGTGACTTTATTGGTATAATTTAAGGCGTACCAGTTTATGGGAGTCCAAGAGGAGGAGATGTCTTTGCAACTTGTTTTAAATTAGGACAGGTAAGGCTCAAAAGGCATTTTCAGTGAGCAGCTCTTGCTTATGGGTGATTTTTCTTTTTGTTTTCCTTTTCTAATTATGAAATAGAGCATACAAAAATACAGAGAGTATGTAGTACTGTTTTTTTTAAACTATTAAGTGTAATGCATACCACTTTGTGCAGCTTTCTTTTTTGTTGTTCAATATTATTTTTAAGATTTCTTTGAAAAGCAGCAACTCTAGTTGATTTGTTTCAGCTGCCTTATTGTCCGAATGTATAATTTTCCTCTTGAAGGATGTGTAGGTTTTTTTCTTTTTTGTTGTTGTTACTTGCAATTTTGTAGTGACTGTTTTGTTAAGGAATCCCAAGGTGGTTTAGGAAACCCCGCTGGCGTAGTGGTTAAGTGCTGTGGCTTCTACCCAAAAGGTCGGCAGTTCGAATCCACCAGGCACTCCTTGGAAACCCTATGGGGCAGTTCTGCTCTGTTCTGTAGGGTCCTTATGAGTTGGAATCCACTCCGTGGCAGTGGTTTTTGGTTTTTTTTTTTTTTTTTTTTAAGGTGGTTCAAACAGTTACTGTAGTCAGCTGCTAACCAGGTTCAGGTCCACCCAGAAGTACCTCCGAAGCAAGGCCTGGTGATCTACTTCCTAAACTTCACAGCAGTTGAAAATCCCATGGAGCACAGCTCTGCTCTGAAACACGTAGCGTGTACTCTGAAACATGTAGCCATGAGTTGAAATCTACTGGTGACAGCTGGTTCTAGTGACTGTTGTCTGACATAACAAAAGTTTATCTAGGGTTATATACCTAGGAATGGAATTGCTAGGTCATAAAAATGTAATCTTTAATTGCTATTTCCTGACCAGAAAATACCACAATGTATTTATCTGTTCACTAGTTGGGTTGTTTCTAGTTTGGAGCTATAATGAATATCTTGTTCTGTCATTTGTGTCTTGGCTGGGATTGCTGTACAATGTGGAATAGAAACAGTGGGACAATTTTAGTGGCATCCCTTGTATTCCCAACTTTAGAGGGGATAGTGTAAGTCTAAAGTTTCACAATTAAGTATGAAGTTTACTGCAGGATTTTGATTATTCATTTTATTCAGGTTAAAGAATTCTATATTCGTTGCTAAGAAATTGTATCATGAATAGCAGTTGAATTTTACCAAATGCTTTTTCTATCTATTTTGAGATGATCATCGGGTTTTTATCCTTAAATCTTACATATGTGACTTTTTTGTTGTTATTGTTTAAAGCTTATTACACTTTCAAGTGTTAAAACTCGAACATAAAAAAAAAAAAACCTCTTTTAATAAATCTCTTAGGTTAAAAACTTCTGCCTCTTGAATGTGCTTTAATCCTGTCTCCATGACTCATCATAATACTAAACACCATTTATCCATCATATATAAAAAAAAAAAACCTGTTGCCATCAAGTCGATTCCGACTCATAGCTACTCTATATCATAAAAAAACATAACGTTAATTCTAGTCTGTGAACTCCTCAAGGTATGAGCCATGTCTTGATCACGCTGAATTTTCCTCAGGCTCTAGTAGAGTACATAAAACCAAACCCCCTGCTGTTGAGTGGATTCCTACTCATAGGAACCCTATAGGACAGAGTAGAACTGACCCATGGGGTTTCCAGGATGCAGCTGGTGGATTCAAACTGCCGGCCTTTTGGTTAGCAGCTGAATGCTTTAAGCATTGCTCCTCATTGCAAATAAAACGCGAAACCAAACCTGTTGCTGTCGAGTTGATTTCGACTCATAGCAACCCCATAGGACAGAGTAGAACTGCCCCATAGAGTTTCCAAGGAGTGCCTGGTGGATTTGAACTGCCGACCTTTTGGTTAGCAGCTATAGCTCTTAACCATTATGCCACCAGGGTTTCCCTCATTGCCAATAGCAGGCCCTTAATAAATGCTGAGCTGGGCTATAGCACCAAAGAGGCTGTCCTTTTTTGTTAAATGTCTCTTGTCCTTCTCGGATTCTTACGTTGTCTTTCTCCCTCTGGTTCTCCCGTCATGCTGGCTGCTGATGTAGCTGGTTTCTTGTTGGTATGCCTTCTTCCAGTAGTTGCTTCCTACCTTTCTACTTTCATGGGTCATCAAATTAGTCAATCTTCTTTTTTTTTCAAGTATCCAAAATTTATTTACTTATCAAATATTTGTTGAATGCCAACTAAGTGCCAAGCTTGGCTTGGAGCTACCAGTAATGCAAAATGAATATGAATGGAGATAAGACCTGTATGTAAATTCTTCTAATGCAGGATAGAAAGTGATCACTAGGAATTTAGAGATAAAAAGAGATTCAATAGACATTGAAGACCTGATAGCTCTTTTATGAAGTATTAACTGTGGTACATGGACTTAGGGTTTATAATTTGTCTCTTCAACGACTCTTGGTTATTTCCTGATTCTGAAGCCATGTTTCACATTGTCAGGGTGCCAAAAAAGTGACCTGTGGATTAGCAAAGTGTTTTATAAGCTAAATTCTTTGATATATGCTTATTTTTTTTCCATTATTATCCTGGAAAGTTTTTTTTTTTTTTTTTTTTGAACAAACATGAAAATTCAAACACAGCGTGGTTACAAAGGCCCTGTGTGATCTGGCACGCAGTTATCCCTCCGTCCTCATCTCTTATGCCCCTCCCTACCATATCCAGCTGTACTACTTGTCCTAGGAAATGCCTTGCATTCTGCCTCCATGACTTTGTTCATTCTTTGCGCTATGTATAATGTCTTAAACGCTGTCTTCTGCCTGGGTAATGAGTATTTGTCTTTCAGCAGTCCACTCAAGCCTTCTCTTCCCAGGAAAGTCTTCCTGCACCTCCACAGCCCCTCCTTGCTCTCTGTGCGTTCTCCTGTTAGAGCCTGTGCCATGTTTGTGCTCTGTGCACATTCTCCTCTTAGAGCCGGTGCCATGTGTGTGCTCTCTGCATGTTCTCCAGTTAGAGCCCGTGCCATGTTTGTGCTCTCTGTGCATTCTGTTAGAGCCTGTGCCGTGTTTGTGCTCTCTGTGTGCATCCTCCTGTTAGAGCCCATGCCATGTTTGTGCTCTGTGCACATTCTCCTCTTAGAGTTGGTGCCATGTGTGTGCTCTCTGCATGTTCTCTTGTTAGAGCCCATGCCATGTTTGTGCTCTCTGTGTGTTCTCCTGTTAGAGCCCGTGCCATGTTTGTGCTCTCTGTGTGCGTCCTCCTGTTAGCCCTTGCCATGTTTGTGCTCTCTCTCTGCTTTCCCGTTAGAGCCCATGCCATGTTTGTGCTCTCTGCACGTTCTCCTGTTAGAGCCTCTGCCACATTTGTGCTATTTCTCTGCGTTTCTCTCTCTTCCGGACTGATCAGATTGATTTCTTCCTTGGCAGAAGCTGTATTCCCACTGCCTCACATAGCTCTGGGAACATAGTAGAGATTTATAATTATTCGTGAAATAATTGTTGAAGAGTTAAAATGACAGTTGGGGCTGCATATTCTTTTACAGGTGTCTGCCTGGGCTCTTTGGCTATTCATCTTAGTGCTGCTCCAAGAAAGAGCCTGCCAAACAGGGTGGGTGTGGGCGCACATTTGGCTGTCTTGGCAGCTGTTAGCAAATGTTTTAGAAATGACCAGTTCGATCTGTCCTCTCCATCCCCACCTCCTCCACCCTACAGTTAATTGTGCTAGGAACTATTTCTTATCTCCTCAGATGTTTATGTTGGGCTCAAGCAAAACATGTATACTTTATCATTCAAGTTTCATAATACTTCATGACCCAATGGAATTCTTGTAATGTTTTTCACAGATGGGATATCATATTACATGGCCTGATGAATTCTTCTAGGCTTATTTTCATTAAATAATACCTTTAGTGCACTCGTTTTAAGAATACACACAGTACATTGACAGGTATGCCTGCTCCAGCAGAGTACAACGCTTTCACAGTTTTCTGATCCTTATGTCACTTTACATATTCAGCCTCAGCTTTTCATTCTTCCCTAACTGAATATCTTACTTTCCCTATGTCCATTGTCCTGGCCTAATACACCCACCCTGCTTTTGTGCCTTGATCATTTGGTTTTTCTTCTTGCTTCGTCTGTCTTCTCCTTATTTTCTGTTCCTCTATGGAGGCTTAGGCCAAGTCCACGTCCTACCTTAGGCCATCCCATATTGGGTTTTCCCCAGTAAAAGAAAGAATCCAGTTATGTGAGAGTCTGTGCATGTATACTGCAAACTAGAACACCTTTCATTACTATGGTTTCAAGCCAATTGAAGCCTTTTCTTTGCTGTCTGTACTGTTTCATTTGAGCCAGTAGTTACGTAGCACCAGCAACTAATTTCCCTGTCTCTGTCAGCTCTCTGCACATGAACCTGAGTGCAAATGAGAAATTACCTATAACTTGGTGAAGTGACAGAGAAGAGGGATTAAGTTAGAAGGGCAAAGGAAGCATCTAGGGACTCCAGATATCATGACCCCAGATGATATTCTAATCTGAAATTATTTCCTTGAGTGTGTGGAAATCAGAAATTCTCACAATTACATGCAGATTGTATGTCTCTTAATGTTACAAGTAAGTTTATTTCTTATTGAATCTTTCTTCATGTTCTACTACTACTCTTGTCTTAAAAATAAGATAAACTTTATCCAACTGGGATTCTTTTAGGGTGGGGTAGTGAAATTGTAGGATTACTTCTAGGTGATAAGTTAGTCCTCTTTTAGATTCTAATTGTTCAAAGAATTTTAGTTTAATATTATTATGTCTTTATTTTTTCTGTTATTTTCTTCTGGGTTGTTAGGATGGTTTATATCTGATATGAAGTACAAGCTACCTACAGCAATCTAGTACATAATTTAACTTAATTTTATAAATGATGTACTATAGAGATAGCCTGACTTTGTAATACACAGGACCCAGTGCCATAACATTGCATGACAGAGTTGTGTTGTAACCTTTTCTGAATTCTTTAATGTAAGAAGGTATTTTAATCACCAGAAATTGTGCACTCAAAACCAAACCCAGTGCCGTCGAGTCCGATTCCGACTCATAGCAACCCTATAGGACAGAGGAGAACTGCCCCATAGAGTTTCCAAGGAGCACCTGGCGGATTCGAACTGCAGACCCTTTGGTTAACAGCCGTAGCACTTAACCACTACGCCACTAGGGTTTCTGGAATTGTGCATAGAAAGCAGAAAATTTTGGTGTGTATTATTGCTTACGATATGGTTAGCAGATGGGGAACTGAGAGAAGGCAGAAGAAGCATTGTGATGATCCTGGTGCCACCATTAACCTTTCCTGGGTGGATATTGATTAGAGACCTGACTCCCTTGGTCTTTAAGTCTTCCTTTATAAAATTATAACCCTTAGGGTTTCTTTCAAACCTCAGTTTTCTGTGATTTTGATGATGATGAGATATGACCTTGATCGTCTGCCTTCTTCATGTTTTAGGACCCAGATGAAGTGGTGCCAGTTGGCCAGAGAAGAGCCTGGTGCTGGTGCATGTGCTTTGGCCTGGCATTCATGCTTGCGGGTGTCATTCTGGGAGGAGCGTATCTGTACAAATACTTTGCTCTTCAAGTAAGTGGGACAGTTCTAAGTACTGTTCTAAATACTATTCCATGCATATTAGAAAACTGGCCCCCATGTGCCCTCAGCTTGTACTTTTGTCTGTGGTCTTCAGCAATAGCGGCTCCTATTCTAAACCTCTATTAAAAATCTGGACATTTTAGGTAATCACTAAAAGCAGAGTACCATTTTTTGAAATGTTGCTGACTAAAGGGTATAAATTGTTGGGTGATTTTTTTTTTTTCTTTTAAATTGACTAATCTTCATTTTCCTACCATAATTAATGGCTAAAGAGGTGTAGTTTTATCAATTGCCAGCTGAATAAATACATGAGCCGCAAATCCTGTAATGTTGATAGACTCTAACTTGATAGCCAGTCTGGGCTCCCCACAAAATTCTCTTGGGCCCAGAGACACTGGTATCGTGTCCCTGTGCCTCTTTCCCACTTGGTGGTTTATGACCTAGAGAGGTCAATGGTAATGCCAATGGTTAAGACATAGATTTTTTATTAGCTTTGTTTTGTGATATATTTCTCTTTGGCAACCAGATTTCACTAAAATATTTTACAGAATTTTGAAAGATTCTGCCAGAGGCTATAAATTTCTTTTTTTTTAAGTTTTATTTATGCTCATTTTTATATCTTTTGAGATGATGGCATATTGGTAGAGAGCAGTGAAGTATAATTATTCAGATAACATTTTATGCTTCTATAGCAACTTTAGGAACCCTGGTGGTTTAGTGGTTAAGAGCTATGGCTGCTAACCAAAAGGTCAGCCAGTGTGAATCCACCAGGCGCTCTTTGGAAACTATGGGGCAGTTCTACTCTGTCCTATAGGGTCACTATAAGTCGGAATCAACTCAGCGGCAACGGGTTTTATAGCAACTTCCATCAATTCTTATCTAAATTCCTAAAACAGCAACTGAGTCACAACACAAGTACCCACTGGTGTTCTTCTTCATCGTTTGAATACTTTAGGCTTAGTAGAGCTTTGACCTCGTGTTGTCTTTACCAAGATAAGTGCTTTAACCTCCCTGATTATAAAATAATATTCATTAAAAAATACATAAAAGTATTAAATTGCACCAGTCAGAGGTAATAGCCTCAGATTCCTTCTTTAAAAACTAGTCATCTTTTTTTTAATAGAGTATTTTACAGGAAATATATATCCATATAGAGAGATATATACATATATAAAATGTAGAAAAAATGACTTGGAACTCCACTGTGCAGAGTTAACCTTCGGTGTCTTGATGCTGTATACCCCAAGTCTTTATTATGTGTACATTTATTTTCCTGCAAAAATGAGACCATATTATAAAGATTTATAATCTGGTATTTTCCACTGAATTGTGATTTTGTGTGTGTGGTGAACACATAAACGCTTGCTTTTTCGATATATTTTACGTGTATTTGCTTTGTCAGTATTTTTCACGAGTACTTTTTACAGTTCAGGGACAGTAATTATGTTCACCATGTTGTGCATCTCTCATCACTATTTGTTTCCAGAATTTTCTGTCCCTTAACAGCAGCTCAGCGCTCCTTAAACAGTAACTCCTTTTCCTTCCCTCCTGCCCCTCATGTTCACTAACAAACTTTGATCTCTATGTATTTGCCTTATTTTAGATGTTTCCCGTAAGCAGAAGCATATGACATTTGTCCTTTTACATCTATTGCATCTATTTGACTATTGCACTCAGAGTTGTGATATATTTAAGGAGAAATCAGAACTACTTGTATACATAATAGAGATTTCAGAAAAATTATCAGTGAATCACATAAAAAGTTTATAAAGTGTGTTTTTTCAGAAAAACATAGTTTCTGAATTATATTCTTTTATTAAAGTAATGCCTACAGGTAGAAGGAGGCCTGTGTGTTTCTTCAGGTTTACTGTCACCAGAGGGGTGATTGCTTTTATATTCTATAGTTGTCAACTGCAAAAGGTAGAAAGGCAATCGGCTGCTTTTCTCATTTTTCTGAAATGGGTTTTTTTTTTTTTGGTAATACTTCAGAACCTGGTTTTAAAGAATGTGTTAACTCCATAATTAAACTGTCTGGCTTGTCATCTAAAAGTAAGAGTTTGTAAGCAAAATGCTATTTAGAGGTCGCAGCTTAAGTAATACTTATATTTAAAAACCTATCTCCTACTCAATTGCTGAAATAGTGTTTAAACTCTGTATAGCCAGATGACGTATACTACTGTGGAATAAAGTACATCAAAGATGATGTCGTCTTAAATGAGGCTTCTGCCGATGCCCCAGCTGCTCGCTACCAAACAATTGAGGAAAATATTAAGATCTTTGAAGAAGACGAGGTTGAATTTATCAGCGTGCCTGTCCCAGAGTTTGCAGATAGTGATCCTGCCAACATTGTTCATGACTTCAACAAGGTGAGCCAGGTGTCCAGACTGCAGAAAGAATGCAGGTTCTTCAATTGATGCCTTTTGTCATTTTAAATTTCTGTCTTTGCTAGTTTAACAACACATTATTTAAATTTGTTTGGAGTTTAGCTTTTACTTAAGAAAATGGACTTTTATTTAAGAAAATGGTCATAGACACATCCAGACTCCTGAGGAGCCGAGTTACTGGGCTGATGGTTAGGGACCATGGTCTGTGGGAACATCCAGCTCAGTTGGCATAAAATAGTTCATAAAGAAAATGCTCTACATCCTACTTCGGTGAGTAGCATCTGGGGTCTTAAAAGCTTGTGAGCGGCCATCTAAGGTACTCCACTGGTCTACCCTGACCGAAGCAAGGGAGAATGAAGCAAAGTCCAAAGGTTTAATGGACCACAACTACCACAGCCTCCACCAGACTAAGTCTAGCACAGCTAGATGTTGCCCAGCTATCACCACTGACTGCTCTGACAGGGATCACAATAGAGGGTCCCAGGCAGAGCTGGAGAAAAAATGTAGAATGAACTTGTAACTCACAAAAAGGGACCAGACTTACTGGTCTGTCAGAGACTGGAGAAATCCCAAGAGTATGGACACCCTTTTAACACAGTACTGAAGTAACTCCAGTCAAAGATTAGACAGACCCATAAAACAAACAGTAACACATGTAGTTCAGCCATATATCTGAGACTAAATGGGCACACCAGCCCAAGAGCAAAGGTGAGAAGGCAGGAAGGGACAGGAAAGCTGGATGAATGGAAATGGGGAACCTGAGGTCAAGAAGGGGAGAGTGTTGGCATGTCATGGAGTTGGCAGCCAATGTCACAAAACAATATGTGTGTTAATTGTTTAATGAAAAACTAATTTGCTCTGTAAACTTTGACCTAAAGCATAATAAAATAAATAACAAACAAAAAAATGGACTTGAGTTTCTTCTGCCCTCCAAGATAAACCAGCAACATTTGGTTGGCTGGTTTTTTTTTTTTTTTTTTTTTTTTTTTTTACTTTAGATGAGGGTTTACAGAGCAAATTAGTTTCTCATTAAACAATTAATACACATATTGTTTTATGACATTGGCTGCCAACCCCACGACGTGTCAACACTGTGCCTTTCTTGACCTTGGGTTCCCCTTACCAGCTTTCCTGTCCCTTCCTGCCTTCTTGTCCTTGCCTCTAGGCTGGTGTGCCCATTTAGTCTCATTTTGTTTTATGGGTCTGTCTAATCTTTGGCTGAATGGTAAACCTCAGGAGTGACTTGAGTACTGAGTTAAAACGATTCCCAGGAACCATACAGTTGGTTCTGTTCTGAGTCCCTGAAGTAGACCCAGTGAACTGGTCTTCTCCCATCTTGTTAACTGTTCCCTCCCCCTTGAACCTACCTCACAATTGTTCCTCCTTTGCTGGTAAATTACTATTATTTCTCATGTGCTTCCTCTTTTTTTACAGATGAGAGTTGTTTTGTGTTCCCATTTCTGTGTAGCATTTTCAGGAATCAGTCATTTTAGTGCTGTCATTTTGTTAACTCTGATTTCTCCTTTACGTGTCCCCCCAGCTTTTGAAGCTTTTTATACAATGCAGAAAAGTTGACAGGAAAATACAGTACCCCCCAAATTTTCTATGTGGATCTAAAATTTTGTCACATTTGCTTCTTTGCCTTTTGTCTCATCTCACCCCTGAATACTTCAGCCAGTTTCCCTGAACAATGAGTACCATTTCTTGCATAATCACAGTATCATTATCACGTCTAAGAAAATTAACATGATAGTATAATATTTAACACCTGAGCCCTGGTGGTGCTATGGTTAAGCATTTGGCTGCTAACCAAAAGGTCAGCAGTTCAAATCCAACAACCGCTCCTTGAAAACCCTATGGAGCAGTTCTACTCTCCTGTAGGGTCGTTGTGAGTCAGAATTAATTCGATGGCAACAGGTTTGGCTTTGGTTTTTCATATTGATATTTCCCCAGTTCTACCAAGAATGTTTTATTTTTTTCAAAACAGAATTCAGAAGTTCACATATTGCCTGTGTTGTATATGTCTGTCTGTAAGTTTGCCATTTTGAATATTCGAACATACCAGTATGATTAGCTTTGTGAACTTTTCTGTAGCTGGTGAATGTCTATAAGCCGGTTTTTTATGACTATTTGATGTATTTTAACATTTTAAAATCTGAAGAAATAGTTGACAAGTAGATCTTATTAGAATAAGTAATTTTGGAACATTCTGCCAGAGGATATATATCCTCATTTTCTATATTTTTTGAGATAATGGCTTATCGCTAGATATCACTTCAGTTACTTCAAAATACTATATCCAAAGAAAATAAACCAAACCAAAAAATCCCATTCCCATCAAGTGGATTCCGACTCACAGCGACCCTAGGACAAAGTAGAACTGTGCCATAGCGTTTCCAAGGAACGGCTGGTGGATTCGAACTGCTGACCTTTTGGTTAGCAATACATAATTGAGCTTCTAAAAATCTAAGTGTTTACATGGTTTAACTCTTTTTAATCCTCAAGACAATCCTATAGACAGTGTTTCCTAACTGGGGCTTTTCATCTGAACCACAGAACATAGAAAAGCACTTAAGCAACTGTTTTTCTAATTCATCTACGGATGGTAGTAACTAGTGCTGTCGTAGAAGCCTAGGAGAGAAGTTGATCATTACATACAGAGGATACGTGCCGTACTGGCCATTAGGACTGATAAGTGAGGTAATTAACAAAATCTTTTAACCAGATGACAGGTTATTTGCAGTTGACTTTAGTAAGTATTGTCACTCATTATTAGAAACAAGCCCTTGCTACGATTATCAATTATTTGTACAAATAATTTTTCCTCTCCCTTTCCTAATTACCGCCATCCTTATCCCACAATTCTTGATTTGTTGAAATGCAGGAGAGCAATTTACACATTCTAAAGCCCACCTATTTTAGTGGTACAACTTATTTTTAATAATACAGTTGCTGCCTATGTTAGAAATATTAATTCAAATATATCTTTTTCTCCACAGAAACTTACAGCCTATTTAGATCTTAACCTGGATAAGTGCTATGTGATTCCTCTGAACACTTCAATTGTTATGCCACCCAGAAACCTGTTGGAATTACTCATTAACATCAAGGTATAAAAATATTTTCTTATTTTCCATTAATGATGCTGTTATAATGTCTTGGCATTCCATATGGAGAAATTAGCCTGATAGCTAAATTTTACAAAAAGGAACTAAGACTGGGAATCTTAAGAGTCATTCTACTTTGTGGTTTTGCCTTAGGGATTTTCTTTTTAGTGTCTTACATTTCAGAATTTTCTAGAAATACACACATTGGTTGACAAGCAAGGGACAGCAAAAGTTTTCTCAAGAAGTTCTTAAGAACTTCTAAAAGGTTCTTAGGAAGTTTCTTTAATGCCTTTAAAGGGCCAAAGAGTCAGTATTAGGTTTTCAAGCCATAAAAGGTCTATGCCTTATGGCTGTTAACTATGCTGCCATAGTATATAAAGGAATGGGCATGACTGTGCTCCAGTAAAACTGGGCAACCAGACAGCAGGCAGTAATTGACCAACCCCTGTCCTAAACTATAATTTCTAAGAATTCCGTTTATTTTCCTAGTCTATCTGCTCAGTGTATGTTTTGAGATACTTATGTAATATATTCTTTTCCAAATGTAGGCTGGAACCTATTTGCCTCAGTCCTATCTGATTCATGAGCACATGGTTATCACTGATCGCATTGAAAACGTTGATCACCTGGGTTTCTTTATTTACCGACTGTGCCATGACAAGGAAACTTACAAACTGCAGCGCAGAGAAACTATTAGAGGTAATGCTTTTTCGTGTTAAAATGTTGATAGAAGAGCGCATTGTTCCATTTCATTATGTTGAACTAGATTTTGATGAAGGCTAGTCATTGTTAACGTGCTTGCCAGGAATGAGGAGAATTAACTTGGTCACTATTTAATTTCAGATTTTCAAGGAAGCGTCTTAATTCTAAATCCACTCTTGTAAGATAGAAAAAGTCAGGTATGACATGTCACTGCCTTGAAGTGTGCTGGTAGTCCCCCCATCCAGCTTCACATCCTCCCACTTCGGTTCAGGGCTTCTTTCTATCCAGAGGCTCTTAAGGTGTATGCTTAGGGGTCTGCGTTCTAAGCAGACCATTTATCTTTTGGGTTATGTTGAGGATAATCAGTCAGTTTAGTCGGAAAGGAATTTGTGCAAGTTATTAACAGTATCGACGTGACTGATGTTTTAGCTTTGCCAAATCGCTTCTGCCTTTGTATTCTCACTTGGAAAATAAGGACTACAGTATCTCCCCATTTCCTTCAAGATCTTGTAAAAATAAATGCAAGTATATATAAAAGTGCTTTAAAGTAAGATGTGCCATTCATATGCATTGTGGTGTGATATCTTTGAAATTGTGGCACCCAGTAATACTACTTTCCTGACTTTTGTTAGCATTTTTAATATTACTTTTCTCTCACCTTGGACTGTATAAATTACCTGAAACCTGCTTCCATATTTCTTAAAATAAAATTCACCCTTTTTAGCATGTAGTTGTTTGTTTTCACAAATGCATATACAGTCATGTAACCATCACCACAGTAGTCAAAATACAGAATATTTGCAATACCTTCAAATTAATAAATTTGTAGGTAATCTGTATGCTATTATTGTTGATAAGATCCGTTAAGATACTTAGAAAAGGGATAACAAATAGTTTCTCCAGTGTAAAAAAATTCAAACCATAGAAGTTTGTGGAATACAGAGTATTTTATTTCTATATGTCTAAATAATAACTAAGGACTAATGTGAATATTTATTACTAAAAACTTTTCTCTCTCACATAGGTATTCAGAAACGTGAAGCCAGCAACTGTGCTACAATTCGGCATTTTGAAAACAAATTTGCTGTGGAAACTTTAATTTGTTCCTGAACAGTCAAGAAAAACAGTATGGAGAGATTTAATACAGCAGCATAACCCCACCCTTTGTATTTTGTGCAGTGATTATTTTTTAAAATCTTCTGTCATGTAAGTAGCAAACAGGGCTTACCATCTTTTCATCTCATTAATTCAATTAAAACCATTACCTTTTAAAAATCTTTTCTTCTTTCCAAGTGTGGTGTCTTTTATATTTGAATTAGTAATTGGATGAAGTCATAGAACAGTAGTACATTTCACCGCAGATTTTAGGTATTGAGAAGAATTAAACTTTCTTTTAAATCATTTATGCAGATTTTTTAATTATGCATCCTGGAGAGAGGAGGGGTTTCCTAAAGTATAATCATACATATATGCATACCTAAAAGTGGACCACAGTGACTTATCTGTAGTTGTTAGTTGCTCTGCTACCTAGCTTGTTAGAGCCTTTGAACACACGTTTTAATTTTCCTCTAATTAAAATGTGCAGTATTTTCAGTGTCATTTTTAACTCTTCAGATCATGATTTCCAACTTGATGTTTTAATATCCCAGGCACCTGCTGTAATAATATTTTAGAAAATGTTTGGAATTTAAGAAATATCTTGTGTTACTAATTTGTATAACCCATATCTGTGCAGTGGAATATAAATATCACAAAATTGTTTGACTAAAGGACTGTGTGTTATTTTTCCCATGTTATAAAACCAAACTAATTTGGTTCTTCTCATCTAAGATCATCCATATAAAGGAAGAAACTATTTTGAAGGAATCCAGTTTTCTTACATAGTGGGTGAAATCAAAGATTTTCATTTACAGGCATACCTCGGAGATACTGCCGATTCAGTTCTAGACCATTGCAATAAAGCGAGTCACATGAATTTTTTGGTTTCTCCGTGCGTGTAAAAGTTATGTTTACACTATTCTGTAGTCTCTTAATTGTGGAGTGGCATTACGTCTAAAAAATAAGTACATACCTTAATTAAAAAACACTTCATTGCTAAAAATGCTAACCATCAGAGCCTTCAGCAAGTCCTAATCTTTTTGCTGGTGGAGGGTCTTGCCTCGGTGTTGATGGCTGCTGACTGATCACTGTGGTGGTTGCTGAAGGTTGGGGTGGCTGTGGCAATTTCTTCAAATAAGACCGCAGTGACGTTTGCCACATCAGTTGACTCTTCCTTTCACATAAGATTTCTCTGTAGCATGTGATGCTGTTTGATAGCATTTTATCCACAGTAGAACTTGTTCCAAAATTGGAGTCCATCCTCTTAAACCCTGCCTCTGCTTTATCAACTAAATTTATGTTATATTCTAAATCATTTGTTGTCATTTCAACAGTGTTCACAGGATCTTCACCAGGAGTAGCTTTCATCTCAAGAAACCACTTTTTTTGCTCATCCATAAGAAGCAACTCCTCATCTGTTAAAGTTTTATCATGAGATTCCAGCAGTTCAGGTACACGTTCAGGCTCTGCTTCTAATTCTGGTCTCTTGGTATTTCAACCACATCTGCAGTTACTTCTTCCATTGAAGCCTTGACCCTTCAAAGTCATCTGTGAGGGCTGGAGTCTGTTTCTTCCAAACTCTTGTCAATGTTGATATTTTGATCTCCTCCCATGAATCACAAATATTCTTAATGCCATTTAGAATGGTGAATCCTTTCCAGAAGGTTTTCAGTTTGCTTTGCCCAGATCCATCAGAGCACTTAATATCTGTGGCAACTGTAACCTTATGAAATGTATTTCTTAAATAATAAGACTTGAAAGTCGAAATTACTCCTTGATCCATGGGCTGCAGAATGGATGTTGTGTTAGCAGGCATGAAAACATTAATCTCCTTATACATCTCCATCAGAGCTCTTGGGTGCATTGTCAATGAACAGTAATATTTTGGGAGGAATCTTTTTTTCTAAAAGGATTTCAGTAGGTCTCAACAGTGGGCTTAAAATACTCAGTAAGCCATGTTGTAAACAGATGTGCTATCATATAGGTTTGTTCTATTTATAGAGCACAGGCAGAGTAGATTTAGCACAGTTCTTAAGGGCCCTGGGATTTTCAGAATGGTAAATAAGCATTGGCTTCAACTTTTTTTTTTTTTCAACTTAGTCACTGGCTGTGTTATCTTCTAACAAGAGTCAAACTGTCCTTTGAAGCTTTGAAACCAGGCATTGACTCCTCTCTAGCTTTGAAAGTCCTAGATTACATCTTCTTCCAATATAAGGCTCTGTCATCTACATTGAAAATCTG
Source organism: Loxodonta africana (assembly GCF_030014295.1). Taxonomy (NCBI): domain Eukaryota; kingdom Metazoa; phylum Chordata; class Mammalia; order Proboscidea; family Elephantidae; genus Loxodonta; species Loxodonta africana. The sequence goes on from NC_087358.1 coordinate 68,944,580, forward strand.
TTTAGTATAGCCACCTTCATCAGTTAGCTAAATCTGGATAACTTGCTGCAGCTTCTCCATCATTGATGCACTTGCTGCTTCACTTTGCACTTCCATGTTATAAAAAAAAAAGTTACAGAGACTGCTTATTTCCTTAAACCTCATGAACCAACCTCTGTTACCTTCAGACTTCTGCATCCTCACCTCCCTGAGTCTTCATAGAATTGAAGAGAGTTAGGACCTTGCTCTGGAGTAGGCTTTGGCTTAAGGGAATGTTGTGGCTGGCTTGATCTTCTTTCTACACCACTAAACCTTCCTCCATATTAGCAATAAGGCTGATTTGCTTTATCACTCTTGTGTTCACTGGAATAGCACTTTTACTTTCTTTCAAGCACTTTTCCTTTGCATTCACAACTTGGCTAACTGGTGTACGGGCCTAGTTTTCAGCCTGTCTCAGCTTTCAGCATGCCTTCCTCACTAAGCTAAATCATTTCTAGCTCTTGATTTAAAGTGAGAGACATGTGACTTTTCCTTACACTTGAACACTTAGAGAGGGAGAGAGACAGGGGAATGGCCAGTCAGTGGAGCAGTCCGAATACGCACAGCATTTATCGACTAAGTTCGTTGTCTCATACGGGCATGGTTCGTGGAGTCCCAAAACAATCACGGTAGAAACATCAAAGATCACTGATCACAGATCATCATAACAGATATAATAATAATGAAAAAGTTTGAAATATTCTGAGTATTACCAAAATGTGACACAGAGACATGAAGTAAGCGCATGCTGTTGATAAAATGGGAGCCGAAAGATTTGCTCGACATGGGTGCCACAAACCTTTAATTTGGAAAAAACACAATATTTACAAAGTACAATAAAGCAAAACACAATAAAATGAGGTATGCCTGTAAATAAAAGTAGGCCTTTTTTAGTAACAAAACCAAATTCTTCATGCAAACTAGGACTCTACCTTAAATGATGCTGTTTTTTGATAAATTTAAAAGTAATGCCTTTGTACGTAATAAAACCAAACAATTCGTTGCTGTTGAGTCAATTCTGACACATAGTAACCACTATAGGACAGACTAGAACTGCTCCATAGGGTTTCCAGGGAGCAGCTGGTGGATTCAAACTGCCGACCTTTTGGTTAGCAGCCAGGCTTGTAACCACTAGGCAACCAGGGCTGCTTGTGCTTCATAAACCAAACCAAACCCATTGTACTTAATAGAAGGGCTATAAACCCTGACGTTTCCAAGTAGAATAAAATACAGTGCTTTTCTGAGAATGTCCCCCTCAAAACGGGGCATTTCAAGTTATAGTAGCCATTCTTAATGTTTCTATGTTTGCTTCCTACCCAAAGTACTTCAGGGTACACAACCAGTTAAAATAGCTAAGGGTGGCCCTGCTGCACTTTCCTAAGAGAGAAAATTAAGTTCTGACTTTAGGAAGTCATAATTGTAAAAACTCCACAGACCCCTAAAGCATTTGGTCTAGAAACCAGTTTCAGTTCAAAAGGATATTTGTTTCCTGGCTTGCGGTTTCATTTTGGTAGTATTGTAAGAGTGTCAGGCCAGCTAGTCAGCCATTCAGGGATGGAGAATTTATTTTGGAAGAGGATATGTTCTGGTAAATTGAGAACTGCCTTCCCCTACCCTCCAGGCCTAAGATTTCATGATTTCTCAGGGGTTACAAACATTTAGGAGCACATTATTCATTCAGCAAATACTTACTGAGCACCCTTTATATGCTTGACACAGTGTTGAGTGTTGAAGATCCAGCTGGAGAAGTCAGTCTAGGGAAGTAAATAACCAAGTAATAATACATTGTGGTAAGTATTGTGATAGGGGATGAACTGGTGTGCTTTGGAGGGACAGTGAGATTTTTAGAATACAAAGTTCACAGAGGACCTTGTATGCGATCTTGAGGACTTCATTTGACAGATTATGGGTCATTATTGAAGGTTTGTATTTTGGAACGAGCATTTTAGTTTCTGTTTTCCCACGGATTATGAAAGTCACCCTGTATTAGGGTAGATTAACTGCCCCACATCTCACTGGCTTCACACAGTAGAAGCGTGCTGCTTGCTTTCATCACAGTATGGCTGGCAGGTAGGCTCCAGGGACTCAGACATCCCTGTCTTGTGACAATGTGAGTGGAGTCTCCAGACGTGCCGTGGAAGAGGGGGAGTTGTGGAGCCTGTAGGGGGTTTTGTGGGCAGGCCTGGCAGGCACACATCACTTCTCCCCAGTTCCAGCAGCCTGAACAAAGCCACGTGATCCCAGCCGAATGGGCAGGGACATGGGGAGATGTAGGATGTGGTCATCAGGTATGTCCAACAAGAGAACCAAGACAAATTGCTGAACACCCAACATTGTTTTGGCACAAATGGACATTACGAATGAATGAAAATACAACTGGAAAGTAAAGAGCATCCACAGTTCCATCTTAGAAATAATCATAAGATTTTGTGTGTGTTTAATGACTTCTCTCATCTCCCTGCAATAGCAACACGTTCTTGCTAAAATATTTGGAAAATGTATAAAAACACATTCTCTACCAATTGATCACTTGTTATACTTGACTTTATTCTATACATTTTTTAAAAATCTGGATCATACTCAATAGTTTTTACTTAACATGTCACGAACACTTTCCCATTTCATTGAACATTCTGCATTTTATGGACTGCATAGGCTATAATTTTCAAATCAGTTTTCTCATTGGGCATTTAGGTAATTGATATTTTTGTCATTAAAAATGCTGTGCTTTACATTCCTTTTTAAATAACCTTTTATACGTAGCCATGGAAACCCTGGTGGCGTAGTGGTTAAGTGCTACAGCTGCTAACCAAAAGGTCGGCAGTTCGAATCCACCAGGTGCTCCTTGGAAACTATGGGGCAGTTCTATTCTGTCCTATAGGGTCGCTATGAGTCGGAATCGACTCGACGGCAGGGGGCCATGATTTGTTTGTTCTTGCAGTTATTTTTCCTTTTGCATTTTAATCTTAAAAAATTGCAAATATCATCAAACAAATGAATATATTTAGAAATCAAATAGTATCTCAGGGAACTGTTCATTTAAAAAAACTTTTCCACCCTTCCACCTGCTTCCTAGAGACAATCACTAACTTTAATTCTGAGACTTGCCTCTGTATTTCTCCTTTTCATGGTTATGCTATTTTAAATTCCCTTAAAGTATCATTTGCTTTTTATTATGACATAGAGGATTTGATTCTTATGTCCCTCCTTACACACGTATATATGCATAAGTATAAGCCCTCATCCTCACGGAGCCCTGGTGGTTCCGTGGTTAAGGGCTATGGCTACTAACCAAAAGGTTGGCAGTTCGAATCTACCAGCTGCTCCTTGGAAACTATGGGGCAGTTCTACTCTGTTTTATAGGGTCGCTATGAGTCTCCTTTTCATGCTTAGGCCATTTTTAATATCCCCTTTAAGTATTTACCTTTCATTGTGATAGACGAGGATTGAATTCTCCCTCCTTACACAGGTATAGACACATAAATAGAAGCCCTTATCCTCATACTCCTAGTAGAGCTGCGTGATGAATTTTAGTCCACTGGCAATCAGCATGTGTATTACTATTCATCTCAAAGCTAAGAAGAAATACTGTGATTATACTTACTTTTGGCAAGTTGTCTCAATTTCAGTTTCATAAATTTTAATAAACCTAATAAAAATTTCAAGCTTCTTTATCTGATTGGCTGCTTGTTTTTGACTAGTTTTTATCTTCTTTTTTCAAATACTGAAACGTCATTTACCTCTTCCTGGAGACCTCTTTTCTAGAATGCTCAGTCCTGCTTCACTCAGCTCCTTTCCAGCAACATTTCACCCCCATCACACCGGCTGAGCGCAGAGCAGAGATGTCCGAAGATTAAAATTTTGTCAAGTTGTTAGGCCTCTGGTCGATTGCTCATTTCTGACACAAAATGAGAACATCTGCCTCAAGGTGGCTGAAAATTAACCTCGTGGATGCAAAAGCACTTTGTACAGCTCTGTACAACCATTGGCAATTTTGCTGCTTGTGAACCCCCTCACCACTGTGTTATAGGTTAGCAAGTAAGCTTTTTTTTTATATTTTTATGCATGCTATTTCATTTCCGCTTCTCATAGATTCTTTTTATACTCTCCACACCTGTGTTAGTGAGTGGGATGCAAAAAAAATGTACTCAGTGTTCTAAATGGTATCTCTCATAACAATCAGGAATGTAGAATTTGGGAAGAAGCTCAAAGGTGGTTTAATAACAAACACAAAAGCAAATGGATTACTGAAGGAATCCTCGTTTGAATTTGGCTGAGTTAATGTAAAGTTGATTGAATCCATAAGACACTGGTAGGTGCATGTTTAATAGTGCGACATTCTCCCCTTGTGCAATGTAGTTTGTTGCCCAGGATTATATACATTCTTTTCTGAATTTTAGACACCAATGCTGTTTTAACTTTTTTAAAAAATTGTGGTAAAAAAATATAAAAACTGTTTAACTCTTTGGGACATAGTTTCCTAGAGATACAGTTCAAATGTACTTATGTATAAAAAGGATGGCCTGTCATCTCCACAAGGCTACAGAGCTGTCGGCTTGTTGAATGTCTCATCCAGAGTCATCGCTAGCTTTCTTCTCTGTATCTTTCAGGTTAAATGTACCGCGTGAGGAAGAGGCATGGCTTAATCTCAGCTCTCAGGCTTTTGTTGAGAGAATGATTAAGGACAATTTAAAACTTTTTGAAATACTGAATTTTCAAAAAAAAAAATTTTTTTTTTTTAAACTGAAATATTTCCTGATAACCATCTGTGTAACCTTGATGTGGATCCCACACTTTGAATTCTTCTGACATCCTGTTACAGATGAGTCCTAACAATCAGAGTGGGTGGAGTGGGCTCTTGAGAGCTCAGAATCCAGTCCCAAGTGGCATAAAACAAGACAGTTCCAGTTCTGCTTATATTTATAGTTGGACAAAATTTCTGTATTTTTTTAAAATTTACATTTGTATTTACATTTCATTGTGGAAAAAAACATATAGAAAAGTGAATAAAAAATGAATGCCCCCTTTCTACCATCCTCTCTTCCCAGTCTTATTCCCCAAGGGAGATCCACTGTCAACAGTTTAATGTGTAGTATAATTTTTAGATGACCTCGTTCTGGCCCTGATGAAGAAGATGGTCAGATGTATGAGCTTACTATTCTGAACTGGGGAGTACGTTTTAGAAGTCCAAGCCAGAAACCCCCAAAGACTACAGAATCACCACATCCTCCACTGGCCAACATCCTCCTGGTCTTCTATAATCACCACACCCGACTCTGGTTTTCTCCTACAATCCATCCTTCACATTACAGCCACAGCGATCTTTTAAAAGTATGAAATTGATAATGCTACACGTCCCCTCTTTCATGGCTCCCCCTTAGTCGTAGGACAAAGACCAAAATACTTAATGCTGAATGGTCTGGTCCCAACTCACACCTCTTCAACCCCAACCACCCTCTCCCTTGTTCTTAGCATCCTGCTACAGTGGCCTTACAGTTGCTCAAACATGCCATGCGCCTATCCACAGTGTCTCGGTAAGTGCTGCCCTCTCTGCCTTGAATAGTATTATCATCAGTTCGCCACCACAACCTTGTAGTTAACTTCTATCTATCCTTCCGAATTTAGCTGAGATGTCCCTTCCTCATGGAAGCCTTTTTTTTAAAAAAATTTATTGTGCTTTAGGTGAAAGCACAATAAACTTGTTTGCTGAAAGTGAAGAGGACTTGAAGCACTTACCGATGAAGGTCAAAGACTACAGCCTTCAGTATGTGCACCTCAACATAAAACGAAAATCCCCACAACTAGACCCATAAGCAACATCATGATAAATGGAAAAAATATGGAAGATTGAATCCACAATCAACACCCATGGAAGCAGCAGTCGAGAAATCAAACGATGCATTGCATCGAGCAAATCTGCTTGCTGCAGAAGATCTCTTTAAAGTGTTAAAAAGCAAAGATGTTACTTTGAGGACTAAGGTGCACCCGACCCAAGCCATGGTATTTTCAGTTGCCTCATATGCATGTGAAAGCTGGACGATGAATAAGAAAAATTGAAAAAGAATTGATGCCTTTGAATTATGGTGTTGGCACAGAATATTGAATATACCATGCACTGTCAGAAGAATGAACAAATCTGTCTTGGAAGAAGTACAGCCAGAATACTCCTTAGAAGCAAGGGTGGTGAGACTTTGTCTCTCATAGCTTGGACATGTTATTGAGAGGGACTAATTCCTGGAGAAGGACATAATGTTTGGTGTGATGGTTAAGGTTGTGTGTCAACTTGCCTGGGCCATGATTCTCAGTGATTTGGCAGTTATGATGTAGTTTGGCAGGCAGAAGCCTCCAGCTTGACCCATGTTTCAGCCACATGAGCCATTTCCATAATATAAATCTCTAAAAAAAAAATCTCTGTATATATTTATATGCTTTACTGGTTTTGCCTCTCTAGAGAACCCAGCTTAAGACACTTGGTAAAGTAGAGGGTTAGCAAAAAAGAGGAAGACCCTCAACGAGATGAAATGACACAGTAGCCTTAACAATGGGCTCAAGCATAACAGCTGTGAGGATGGTGCAGGACTGGGCAGTGTTTCCTTCTGTTGTACATTGGGTCTCTGTGAGTGGGAACTGACACCTAACAACAACAGCAGCAGCAACAGGTGAAACTTTATAGCACAAATTAGTTTCTCATTCAAAAATTGATACACAAATTGTTTTGTGACATTGGTTGCAATCCCTTCAATGTGTCAGCACTCTCCCCCTTTCTGTTTATAGTTCAAGTTGCCCATGTCCATTCATTCAGTTTTCCGGTCTCTTCCTGCCTTCTTGTTTTTGCTTTTGGGTAGGTGTTGCCCATTTGGTCTCTTACACTTATTGAACTAAGAAGTACATTACTCACATGTGTTATTTGTTTTACAGAACTGTCTGATCTTTGGCTGAAAGGTGGACTTTGGGAGTGGTTTCAGTTCTGAGTTAGCAGAGTGTCCAGAGGCCTCATTTCTTATTTGAGTTCTTTGCTTCCTCTCCGGTTTTTTTTTTTTTTTTTGTCAGTTTGACCAAGGGTTTGTCGATTTTGTTGATTTTTTTCAAAGGACCAACTTTTGGTCTTGTTGACTCTATTGTTTTTCTATTCTCCATTTCATTTATTTCTGCTTTAATCTTTATTACTTCCTATTTTCTGGTGCCTTTAGGCTTCTTTTGCTGTTCTCTATTTATCTGAGTTTTAGGGCTAATGTTTTGCTTTTATTCTGTCCTTCTTTTTTGATACATGCATCTATTGCTATAAATCAACCTCTGAGCACTGCCTTTGCTGTGTCCCAGAGGTTTTGGTATGAATCAAGGGAAGCCTATCTTGAACTGTCCAGAATGATTTGCCCATTTCATGATCTCATAGCATCGTGTATTTCTCTTTGGTGGCATGGAATGTGATTCTAATTTTACATTTGTTGTTGCTTACTTGATTAATACATCTCCCCCACTGCAGTGATTTGACTAATGCATCTCCTCCACTGTACTGATTTGATTAATATATCTCCCCCACTGTACTGAAAGCTCCTTGGGTCTGACTGGGCTGGTCATTCTCAGTATCATGATACAATGGTTTCTGGCACATAGTTGGAGCTATTATTTATTGAATGAATGATTCATTCTTCCCTGTACCACTCTAGTCGCACCTGTGTCACCTCTATTCTGAATAATATGACACGACCCAACTAGTCTGGATGTCTCTTACAGCATCTATGCTGGCTTTCTCTCCTTAAATTCATTCTCCACCTTGGACCTCATCTGATCATTCTAATCAGAATTAATCAAATCTGTGAGTGTTGCACTGTACTTAGCAAAAAATTCAAACTCCTTCCAAACCCTCAAATCCTGCACCATTTTTCTGTTTGTATTTTAACCTCTAGCCATACTGAACTTTTTCCAGTTCCCAGAAGCTGCAATTTCTTCTGTTTTGGCCCTCACACAAGCTGGTCATCCTGCCTGAAGCAGTTTTCAGTTTTCTTTCTGTCCTCTTTCCTCAGCCCCCTTCCCCCCACCCCCACCAAACAAAACACTTGGTTAACTCTTACTCATCTTTCAGTTCTCAGATTTAAAATTTCCTCAAGGAGGCCACCATAGCTCTTTCATTTCATATAGATTCCAGGTTACTTTATTATCTGTCTCCCCGCCTCCTGCCACTAGACTGTAAGCAAAGCTTACTTGTCACTGTTTCCTTGGTACAGTACTTAACATTGGTCTTAATATTGATGGAATAAACTAACTTGTTGACCAACTGCAGCTAGAAAAACAAAAGTTCAAATCAACTTCACTAAAACCAAAATATTTTGTGGCAGACAATCTTCAGCATTCAAATGGACAACTCAACAAATATTTATTGAACAAATGAACTATATTTTGTGGATCAACTCATTCAGGTGGTAAGGGTTGTATTTGGAGGCTAGTTCCTCCTGCTAGCCTCACTGTGCAAGAGCATAGGCTCATTCTAAACAAAATATTCTGTGGGGGTCATATTATGATTTTTATATGACAGAAGTGGATGACTGATAATTGTTGGGTGCCGTCAACAACTATGAGTCGATTCTGATTCATAGTGACCCCAAGTGACAGAGTAGAACTGCTCCACAGGGTTTTCTAGGCTGTAATCTTTAGGAGAGCAGACCGTGAGGTCTTTCTCCCACGAAGCTGCTAAGTGGGTTTGAACTGCCAACCTTTAAGTAGCAGCCGAGCTCTTAACCATTGTGCCACCACGGCTCCTTTTAGAAGTGGATGATGGATAATATATATCTCCATATATTTCAAACTAAGATTGTGTCATCTTCTATGCTCTGTGGGGTGGTATTTGGGGGCAGATGCTCTTACACATTCAAAAGGATACCAACATGCTTTTAAGTCTAGTGATTCTCAAACAGGGGTGGTGCTATACCTCTAAGTTAAAACATGTAGGGGAAATTTCTGGTTGTCACAAGGACTAAAGGATGCTAATTATATTTAATGGGTGGGCCAATCCCAAAATTAAACCCACTACCATTCAGTTGATTTCAACTCATAGCGACCATATAGGACAGGGAAGAGCTGCTCCATAGGGTTTCCAAGGCTGTAAATCCTTACAGAAGCAGACTGCCACATTTTTCTCCTGCTGAGTGGCTGGTGAGTTTGAACCAGCAACCTTTTGTTTAGCAGCCAAGCGCTTAACCACTGGGCCACCAGGGCTCCTTAGTGGGTGGGCAAGGGATGCTAAATGTCTTACAAAGTAGGGAATCCTGCACAACAAATTGCCCTGCCTAATTTGCCAATTATGTACTTGCTGATAAGCATGAACTGAGACCCAGAAAAGCTTCCTGAACACCAGGGATAAAGATCCTTTAAACCCCCAACTAGGCAGAGGCAGGAATGATTTTCCATTTGAGCACGAATATGGTAGTTTCTTAGAACATTTCTTATAACAAAACATTAGCCAAATACAAATTTAATAGCTAAACCTTACAGATCTAGTTTGAATCAACTCCAAAGGACATCTGCACTTCAGTTAAGTCCCAACTAGCTGATATCCTACTCCTGTGAAACCCTGCTGAGGTGTCCGAGAAGATGAGCCTGTGGAGTCTGAGAACCCTTTGGAACGAGTCTAGGTTCCATCCCTGCAGCTCACTGATGCTCAAGAAAAGTATACCTTGAATGCCTTCCTTTAGTCCCTAATACATATGCCTTCATAAAATCATGACTTAATGTTATTACTTTGACTTTTGTTGAGAATTATTAAAAAAAAAAAAAAAGTCTAAAATGTTTCTTCTGCTTTTGTAAATGTGCTAACAATTATGCAATATTTAGTGCTTCGTGTCTAAATATTTGTAAATTTAGCACCAGGACAATTTTTTTTCTCTTCTGATACATGCTGATATTAGGTCATAATGCTAAATAATGTTTCCCTTTTGCCTTGGTTGCCAGAAAAGTCAGAACTACACTTTAGGCTCAGTTAGATTTACTTTCAGCCTAGGTTTTTCTACAGAGCTATCTGACTCCTTTCAGTAGTTGGCTCATGTTTTCTTGTGTGTGAGTGTTTGATGTAATTTACATGCAATAAGATGCACATATCTTAAGTGTCAAATGAGTTTTGGCAATTGTATACATCTGTGTAACGATCACCAGAACATTTTCACCACTACAGAAAATTCCCTTGTGTTCCTTTCCAGTCAATTTTCCCTACCCCTGCTGCAACGACTTTCTGATTTCTATGACTATAAATTTGTTTTTGCCTGCCCTTAAACTTTGTATGTATGGAATTATACAGTATGTAATCTTTTGTCTCGTTTTTCACTCAATACAACTTTTTTACATTTCTCCCCTGTTGTTGCATGAATCAATAGTTCTTTCTTTTTAATTGCTGAATAGTAGTTCATTTTTCTGGGAAACCCTGGTGGCTTAGTGGTTAAGAGCTACAGCTGCTAACCAAAAGGTCAGCAGTTTAAATCCACCAGGCACACCTTGGAAACTATATGGGGCAGTTCTACTCTGTCCTATGGAGTCACCATGAGTTGGAATCAACTCAACAGCAATCGGTTTGGTTTTTTATTTCATCTTTCTGGAATATACTGAAATTTCTCAATTTTCCTGTGTATGGACACTGTGGTTGTTTCCAATTTTGGGCTATTACAAGTAACGTTGCTATGAACACTTGGGTATAATTCTTTGTGGGCAGTTCATATTCTTCTATCTTTGTTTAATGATTATGAAATCTTTATTGTAAGCCTTACATTCTTTTTTTTTTTTTTTTGGACTTAGGAAAAGCATGGATAATAAATATATGCAAATATAGCAGTTCCAGTATTATATATTTGTTTCTCACTGTTTTAGAATTGAATGCCAAACCCAATATATAACTCATTCCTTCAAATAAACTTCTGCAATTTGGATACTGTCATGGATTGAATTGTGTCCCCCAAAAGTATCTGTCAGCTTGGCTAGGTCATGACTCCGTTGTATGGTTGTCCACCATTTTATCATCTGATGTGATTTTCCTATGTGTTGTAAATCCCATCGCTATGATGAATAACATGGATTAGCGGCAGTTGTACTGATGAGGTCTACAAGATTAGATAGTTTCTTAAGCCAATCTCTTTTGAAATATAAAAGAGAGAAGCCAACAGAGAGACATGGGAGCCTCATACCACCAAGAAAGCAGCGCCAGGAGCAAAGCGCATCCTTTGGACCTGAGGTTCCTGTGCTGAGATGCTCCCAGACCAAGGGAAGACTGATGACAAGGATCTTCTCCAGAGCTGACAGAGAGAGAAAGCCTTCCCCTCGAGCCGGCACCCTGAATTTGGACTTCTAACCTACTGGGCTGTGAGAGAATAAACTTCTGTTTGATAAAACCATCCACTTGTGGTATTTCTGTCATAGTAGCACTAGATGACTAAGACAGATAACTTCTCACTTAAATTTCTCTTAAGGTATTGGTTGATATCTTTTCAAATCCTTATTTTGCTTGTCTAGTAGGCATATCAAATTTAATATATTCAAAGCCAAACTTGATTTTCTTCCCCAAACCTAGGTCTCCCATGGTTTCCTTATTTTAACACCTTTTTCCAGGTGCTCAGGCTAAAAAATATGAGTCATCCTTGATTCTCCTCTTTCTCATAAACCTCACATCTAATTCATCAGCGAATCTGGCACACTCTACCTTCAAAATACGGAATCCAGTCACTTCTCACTGTCCCCACTGCTAATACATTAGTAGAGGCCATAGTCATCTCTGGCTTGACTTATTGCAATAGTCTCCTTGCTGGTGTCCATGCTTCCCTTAGGGTCTATTCTAAACTGCAGCTAGAGCGAGCGATAGTTTCTAAGTCACAGGATGTCACTCCTCAACTCCAGCCCCAACAGTTCACTCAGAAAAGCCAAAGTTCTTACAATGGTCTGCAAGGTCATAAATAATCTGGCCTCCACAACCTCTCCTTACATCATCTCCAGCCCCTCTCCGCCCTTCTCACTCCTCTCAGCTGCATAGCTGCCTCACCTTCCTTTGAACGTATTAAGAGCAATCCTGCCTCAGAGCCTTTGTACTTGTTTTTTGTAGGCCAGGAAGTCCTCCTCCCTCCGTACCCCCACATAACTCAAGGCTCACTGCCTTTCTTCAAGCCTCTGCCCAAACTGTCATTTCACTAGATAGGTCTTGACTGATTACCTTTTCTAAACTGAGCCCCACCCCCAACCCTGACAATGTCTATTTCTTACTTAGTTTCTGACTCAGGCCAGTCCATAAAGACTGCTTCAAGTTTGAGGATGGGCAAAAATGATGGCCGTTTCTTGGTTCAGTATTCTTGAAACAGCTAACAAGCAGTGCAAAGAATAACTGTAAAATAAGAAATAGGTGGGGACAAGCTTTCCCACAGCCTCCCTTGTTTTCTCATGGAGGCTTCTCTGGAATCTGGTGCTCTCAACAGCCCAAACCGAAAACCCAAACTGTCAATTCTGACTCATGGCAGAGTAGAACTGCGCTCCACAAGGTTTTCAATGGTTGATTTTTTGGAAGGAAATTGCAGGCCTTTCTTCTGGGATACCTCTGGTGGACTCAAACTTCCAACCTTTTAGTTACCAGAGGAGCATAATATCATTTGTACCACCCAGGGACTTTCTCAACAGCCCATGTGTAGTGAAACGTCCACTAGGGCAGAGGAGCACAGCCATTCAATAACCAGAAACAACTTGCACTCCTTATCTTTCTGCACAGTGAGCCTCACGCCTGGGTGTCCTCATGGTTATGATGACCTCTCCTTATCAATACCCACGCTGCAGTAGGGTCTATGAGTTTTTCATTATGCTTAGGGGCCTTCCTGGCTGTAACCTACCACAACTCCTTTCTAGACATGGCCTGCCACACATTGTATGTGTTTATTGCCTGTCTCCCTCAGTAGGATGTAAGTTCCCTAAGAACAGAAACTGTTTTTGTTCACTGCTCTATCCTAAACAGCCAGAACAGCACCTGGTACATAATAGAAACTCAATAAATATTTACAGAGTGAATTCTGTTCAATTATTATTGTTATTTTAAATTTTTGTTCAATTATTTAATATGCCTATGTATAGTCTTGGAAACCCTGGTGGCGTAGTGGTTAAGTGCTACAGCTGCTAACCAAAGGGTCGGCAGTTCAAATCTGCCAGGCGCTCCTTGGAAGCTCTATGGGGCAGTTCTACTCTGTCTTATAGGGTTGCTATGAGTTGGAATCGACTCGACGGCACTGGCTTTTTGGTTTTTTTTAATGTACAGTCTTGGTTTAAAAAATTGGCATCATTTTATAGATATCAGTGGGTGCTAATGTCAAACTCAAACAAACTTCCCTTTTTGCTTTTTTTCTTTCCTTTTAGTTTCAGAATTTTATTTGGGGGTTGGAATGGTCATGGGGATGCAAGCTTCCATACATTTCAGATTTGGAACAAGTTTAGTTGCCATACTAAGAAAGTGAGCTGGGCATTGCATCTTCGGTTGCCAGAGTAGAATAAAATCTATGACCTATAAGGTTCAAATTACCTCTAATACAGGGACCCCTTGAGTGTGAGAGTGCTGAATCACATTAGGGAAAAAAATGGCAAAGAATATATTAAAATTCAGACTGATATGCAAGGCCTCTTGAAGTGGAGACAACATTCTGAGGCAAGTCCTGCTTGTTGTTTAGAAGTTTGTGTTTTCACCCCCATAATATTGGTGCTAATCCAAAATTGCAACTTCGGTGAAGGAAGGACAGGACACAATACAGGGGAAGTCAGCACAACTGGACCAAAGCAAAAGCATAGAAGTTTCCTGTTGTTTTTTCGTTCCGTCAAGTCAGTTCTGACTCATAGCAACCCTATGTACAAATGAACGAAACACTGCCCAGTCCTGCTCCATCTTCATGATTGTTGTTATGCTTCAGCCCATTGTTGCATCCACTGTTTCAATCCATCTCATTGACGTTCTTCCTCTTTTTTGCTGACCCTCTACCAAGAATGATGTCCTTCTCCAGGGACTGATCCCTTCTGATAACATGTCCAAAGTATGTAAGACAAAGTTTCACCATCCTCACTTCTCAGGAGGATTCTAGCTGTATTGGTTCCAGGACAGATTTGTTCATTGTTTTTGCAGTCCGTAGTATATTCAACATTCTTCTCCAACACCGTAATCCCAAAGCATCGATTCTTCTTTGGTCTTTCTTATTCATTGTCCAGATTTTACACGCATATGAGGTGAATGAAAAAACTGTGGCTTGGGTCAGGCCTAACTTAGTCCTTAAAGTGACATCTTTGCTTTTTAACACCTTAAAGAGGTCTTTTGCAGCAGATTTGCCCAATGCAATGTGTTGTCTGATTTCTTGACTGCTGCTTCCATGTGCGTTGATTGTGGATCTAAGTAAAATGAAGTCTTCGGAAACTTCAGTCTTTTCTCCATTTATCATGATGTTGCTTATTGGTCTAGTGTGAAAATTTTTGTTTTCTTTATATTGAGGTGTAATCCATACTGAAGGCTGTAGTCTTTGATCTCCATTAGTAAGTGCTTCAAGTGCTCTTCACTTTCAGCAAGCAAGCTTGTGTCATCTGCATAGCGTAGGTTGTTAATGAGTCTTCCTCCAATCCAAATGCCGTGTTCTTCTTCATACAGTCCAGCTTCTCAGATTACTTGCTCAGCATACAGATTGAATAAGTGTGGTGAAAGGATACAACCCGGACATACACCTTCCCTGACTTTAAACTATTCAGTATCCCCTTATACTGTTCAAATGACTTTTTCTTGATCTATGTACAGGTTCCTCATGAGCACAACTAAGTGTTCTGGAATTCCCATTGTTAGAAATATTATCCATAATTTGTTATGATCTGTGCAGCCGAATGCCTTTGCATAGTCAGTAACACACAGGTAAACATCTTTCTGGTATTCTCTGCTTTTAGCCAGGATCTATCTGACATCAGCAATGATATTCCTGGTTCCATATCTTCTTCTTGAATTTCTGGTAGTTCCCTGTCAACATACTGCTGTAACCGCTTTTGAATGATCTTCAGCAAAATGTTACTTGCATGTGATATTAATGATATTGTTCAATAATTTCTCCATTCAATTGGATCACCTTTCTTTGGAATGGGCATAAATATAGATCTTTTCCAGTCAGTAGGCCAGGTAGCTCTCTTCCAGATTTCTTGGCATAGACGAGTGAGCACTTCCAGTGGTGCATCCATTTGTTGAAACATCTCACTTGGTATTCTGTCAGTTCCTTAAGCCTTGTTTTTCACCAAAGCCTTCAGTGCAGCTTGGACTTCTTCCTTCAGTGCCATCAGTTTTTGAACATATTCTATCTCCTGAAATGGTTGAATGTCAACCAGTTCTTTTTGGTACAATGAAGAAGTTTCCTAGACACATCCAAACACTTGGAGGGACTACAGCCCAGGGGCCCATAATCTCAGGGGACATCTAGGTCAGTTGGTATAAAACAGTTCATAAAGAAAATGTTCTACATCCTACTTTGGTGAGTAGCATCTGGGGTCTTAAAAGCTTGCAAGCAGCCTTCTAAGATACATCTATTAGTCCCGTCCCATCCAGAGCAAAGGAGAATAAAGAAACTCAAAGACACAAGGAAAATACTAGCCCAAAAGGCCTAAAGGACCACATGAACCAGAGACTCCAGCAGCCTGAGACCACAAGAGCCAGATGCCAGGTTACAACCACCGACTGCTCTGACAGGGGTCACAACAGAGAGTCCTGGGCAGAGCGGAAGAAAAATGCAGAACAGAATTCAAATTTATGAAAAAAGACCAGACTTACTGGTCTCACAGGGACTGGAGGAACCCCTGAAACTATGACCCTGGGACACTCTGCTAATTCAGAACTGAAGCCACTCCCAAAGCCCAGTTTTCAGACAAAGATTAAACAGGTCTGTAAAGTAAAAAATAACACATGTGAGGAGCGTGCTTCTTTGTTCAATCAAATACACGAGACAAAATGGGCAACTCCTCTCCAAATACAAGAGAAAAAGGCAGGAAGGGACAGGAGCTGGATGAATGGACACAGGGAACCCCAGGGTGGAAAGGGGGAGTGTGCTGTCACATTGTGGGGATTGCAATCAATGGCACAAAATGATATGTGTATAAATTTTTGAATGATAAATTAACTTGAGCTGTGAACGCTCACCTAAAGCAGAATTAAAAAAAAAAAAAAGTCTATGTTTTGGAGTTGTTGGAGTGAGTTCGAATGGTACAGAGACTCACTATGGAAATTGTAGCCTTTCTCATCCATTCCAACAAATACTTTTATTAAGTACTGGCTTCAAAATGTAATCCTAACAGTGATCTACAGGCAGTCCCCAGATTACGAACAAGTTCCGTTCCTAAATCTGTCTTTAAGTCAAATTTGTACATAAGTCAGAACAGTTAGGTATGGCTCGGATCTCACGTCAGTTAGTTAAATGTTTGTCTTATTATATGGTATATAGTGTACCTTTCTATGCATAATAAACATTAAGAAACAGTTCCACATACACTAAAACATCCTTAACATAATAATACAGTAACAGTAATGTTTTGATGCAATTGAAAAGCAACACATGTCTGTTATCATGAACCATTTTATGTACCTTCTCCACAGTTGAAGAGATACCTACAGGACAACTATTACCCAAAATACTCAGAAAATTTCTGTCCTATAAAATCTTTGAGACCAATTATATACTTTATTATAGACCCTGAACTAAAAAAATCTATGTTGTACCACCGGGCGGCATTTTTGGTGGATTTTGAACCCTTCTCAGCAGAGGCTGGAGGGCTGCGGACGTGGGTAGTATGGTGCTGGTGCCAGATGGGTCATTCCCCCACCACGTCCTCACCAGACCTGTCAACCGCATGCACCAACTTTGAGGCCCCTGCCTTGGGTACAAGGGAGAAAGTGCCGGTCAGGACGTGATAAGAAGGAGCCCAGGACCCAAGGGAACACTTGGGAAAACCTAAGTCTAAAGTCATGCACAGACTCCAGAAACCATTTGGACATACAGAGGTCAGGAATCTAAGACTGCCCCCACTCCACCCTCTTCCAGCCACCAAAAGGCCAAGAACCACGGCAAGAGTGAAATCCCACACGTGTAAGGTGGGAGAAACAGAAGCCCAGAGAGGTACTGCAATGGCCCTGGGCTGCACAGCAAAGAGGGCCCAGCAGGAGGGGATGGGGCAGAGCTGCATAAGGGGGCGCAGCGGGGGCCCAGCCACTTGCCCAGCAGGACGCACTGACTGCTTGTACTCAGAGAACCGTAGATCAGGGCGTCTACAACCCAGCTGCCAGTGGCCAGCACCTACAGGCCCACTATGCGGAGTGGAGTGGTGGTGCTAGGGGCACATGGACAGTGGGGCTCTGTGGCGTCATTAAGGGGGTACAAGGGATGCAGACTGCACCAGATGACACTGTCAGAGGGGTGACACTGAAATGACTGTCTATAAAACCTTTGTGCAGTGTTTCAGGAGAAATTTATTAATTTTTATGAAAAATCCCTGTAGTTGGTTATAACAAAAAAATTGTTTTCATAAGCCCAGCTTATATGTATGAATATACCTACAAGGCTAAAACTCTATGCTAACTTAACTTTTTGAACCTTCTAATGGGCTGAGGTCAGAGTTGTCATTATTACCCAATTACAACGACGCTTCGAGTCACATGGTTTTGTCTGCAAGCTACTACAAGCACGCACTACTGTTTTTGTTGCTGCTGGCATTTTTATAGTCACTGATTTTGGCAAAATTTCTAGGGTTTTAGCTACAATATTGTGGTAATTAACATGGGGGGGTGACACCATGAGTTACTGCACTGGCTGACACCAACCCTAGTGATGCCACTGATGAGGCTGGGCGTTTCCAAGCTCCCAGGGAAGCTGGTGGGCTCTCCACTTGCTGCTGCAGGTTGCAGCTGGGTGTACCATGTCAAAGGGGGCTGCCCACGCCCAGTAGCCACCCAAGGACCTGCTACAGCACCTGCACACACAGGAGAAGCACAGCCCATCATGGGAGCCCAGGACCGAAACATCAAGTCAGTTTTTTCTCGATAGGTCTTACGGGGTTGGTTTGTAACTACAGGTTGCTCATAAGTCGGATGTTCATAACCCAGGGACTGCCTGTATCTTTTTTAAGTGAGCATTGTCACAATAGCTAAATATTTTCTACTAGGCAACTCAGAAAATCCAAGTCCATGGTGGTCAAAAAATAACATTTAGTGAGTACCCACCCATGTATGCAGGTTACGGCGAGAAGCTTTGCCCTACAGGAATTTCAATTTCTATCTGCCTAAGGGTTTTTGTTTTATCTGTCTAAGGGTATTGGAAGGAGCTCTTGTGGTACAGTGGTTAAAGTGCTTGGCTGCTAACAGAAAGGTCAGTGGTTCAAACCCACCAGCTGCTCCACAGGAGAAAGATGAGGTAGTCTGCTTCTGTAAAGATTATAACCTTGGAAACCCTATAGAATAGTTCTACTCTGTCCTATAGGGTCACTGTGAGTCAGAATGAACTCAGTGGCAGTGGATTAGGGTATTGGTTGAGAAGAAAATAATAAGCTTGAGTATCTTTCTCCACAAGTCACATCGCTTTCAGTGGAAGAAAAGATGTTAACTAATCAAACAGTGGGACTCATGCCTGGGAGGTTGTGAATCTTGTAGATCTTGCTCATCCTCCCCAAATGCCCAAATAGTATGGAAGATGGTTACTATGGCCATTGCAAGAGCAATTCCAGTCAGAAATAATAAATATGCAAACAGAGTAATCAGCTTGCTAAGTAGCCAGATATACATAAAAATTGAACCTCAAGCCCCAAGTTCATGCGAGGAGTGAAAACAAGGATCCTGTGAAGGGCTTGGCTAAGTTAAACAATTCTGATACAGATCAGCTCTAGGCACAAGGGGTTTCACCAAAGATGGGAAGGACCAGCTCTGGGAGATCACAGAGCACTGCAGATAAGGAGATGTCACAGATAGAAAGTTCAGACCCTAACAAAACAAAACAGAAACACAAACAAAGCTCCACATGAGAACACAAGACAACAGGCAGAAATGTTCTTAGCTCGGCATTGACACTGTCAGTACATTTCACTTAAAAGGATGAGCTTAAGATGACATGTCCCCTTTCAACTGCTATCTCACACTCAGTCCTCAGCCAGAAAAGGGAAGAGCCATTCTCCTGTAAGTCATCCATTACCCAGAAGGCTTGGGCTTCATGGAATGACTGCTAAAAATTCCAGATCTCCTGTCAATGACTTTGAAACATAATTTTCAATATTATCAACCCACCCAGCCGTTCCTAGATGTACAGGTTATATAGTTACGTGGTGTGTGACCACGACAAAGGCAAGGCAGAGAGCACAGCAGAGAGAAAGCAGGAACAGAAGAGAACTTGTTGCCCATTGACCACTCCTCTTTTTAAAATTGTAGTTTTATGTTGTTGTTAGGTGTCGTTGAGTCGGTTCTGACTCAGAGCGACCCCATATACAACACAATGAAACACTGCCTGGTCCTGCGCCTTCTTCACAACTGTTGTTATGCTTGAGTCCATTGTTGCTGCCACCGTGTCAATCCGTCTCATTGAGGGTGTTCCTTTTTTTTGCTGACCCTCTACTTTACCAAGCATGATGTCTTTCTCCAGGGACTGGTCCCTCATGATAACATGTCCAAAGTATGTGAGATGAAGTCTTGCCATTCTTGTTTCTGTGGAGCACTCTGGCTGTACTTATTCCAAGACAGATTTGTTTGTTCTTCTGGCAGTCCATGGTATATTCGATACTCTTCACCAACACCACAATTCAAAGGCATCAATTCTTCTTTGGTCTTCTTTATTCATTGTCCAGCTTTCACATGCATAAGAAACGACTGAAAACACCATGGCTTGGGTCAGGCCCACCTTAGTCCTTAAAGTGACATCTTTGCTTTTTAACACTTTAAAGAGGTCTTTTGCAGCAGATTTGCCCAACACAATGAAATTTTGGTATCCATACAAATAATAAAACTTTGGGCATTTCAACATTTTTACATATACAGTTCAGTAACATTAATTACATTCATCATGTTGTGCAACCAGCACCACTACCCATTTCCACATTTTTCCAGCACCCTTAACAGAAGCTCAGTGCCCCCTAGGCAATAACGCCCCCTTGCCTCCTGCCTCCCACTCCTGGTAACCACTAATATGCTTTGGTCTCTATACATTTGCCTCTTTCATATAAGTGGGATCACATAATATTTGTCCTTTTGTGACTGATATATTTCACTCAGCATAGTGTTTTAAAGGTTCATCCACCTTGTAGCATGTTCTAGGACTTCATTTCTCTTTATGGCAGAGTAATATTCCAATGTATGTATGTATGTGTGCATATATATATATACACACACACTATGTTTTATTTATCTATTCATCTGTTGAAGGACATTTAGGTTGTTTCCACATTTTGGCTATTGTGAATAGTGCTGTGATGAATATTGGAATAAAATTATCTGTGTTCCTGCTTTTAATTTTTTGGGTATATGCCTAGGAGTGGAATTGCTGGGTCATACGGTAATTCCACATTTAATGTTTTGAGGAACCATCAAAATTTCCATAGTGGCTGCATCAATTTATAATCCCACCAGCAATAGATGAGGGTTCCAGTTTCTCTATAACCTCACCAGCACTTGTTGTTTTCCATTTTTCTGATCATAGTCATCCTGTTGCTATTGCTGTTAGTTGCTGTTGAGTCAATTCCTACTCATAATGACCCCATTTGTGCAGAGTAGAATTGCTCCTTAAGAGTTTTCAAGGCTGTGACCTTTCAGAAGCAGATCACCAGGCTTCAGCCCTGATAGTGTCATTTAACATGTTCCCTTAACCCTGTATTTTTTGTAAACTGGTAGTTAAACATGAAGGTGAGATTCAGGCTAATTATTTCTTTGGCACGAATACTTCATTGTCTGTGCTATATTATTCCTATTGTATCCCATCAATAGAAAGCAATGTCCAGCAAAAATCTTAATTGTGAATGTAATATGGTCATTGTAGAATAAATTAGAAAACACAGATGGCAATAACGAAGGCAATAAAAAGTAAGTGTATCTGTATTTTTATGCAAATAGTGTGGACCATCTACATTTATTTGCTAACGGAGCCCTCTCCTCATGAATGTAAGGGTTTGCTAATTTTTTTACAGCAACATGTAAAAAAAACTGGCATAGCGGCACATATAAAAATACCTCATGGGGCGGGGGAGGCACGGTTAGCAAACAAATGTAGAAGGTGTGCGCTATCTGCATAAAAATATGATATCCCCATAATCCAAAACTGACTAGTGTTTACATCTGATATATGCCTTCCCAGGGTTTTTTTTTTTTTTTTTTTTTCTATTTTGGTTGATTAATCTTGAAACTTCCTTCAGTCTCTTCCTTATGGGAATTCAACTACTCGTTTATATATTATCCAGAATCGCTTCCTTTGGTTAAAAAATATTTCGGAATTAACTCAACAGCAATGTTTTTTTTTTTTTTTTAATTTTAAATTGTTTTTTGTGATTCTGGAAAAAAGGAAGTGGGAGAGGGAGAAAATAACCTCTGAGCACTTGCTATGTAGCAGTTGCTTTTACACTTTTTTCACTCTTCTTCACAATGGCCTTGTCATGGAGATACTATGTTCTCATTTTATAAAAGAGAAAATTGAGATGCAGAACTCTTGAGTTTTTTCACTCCAAGTCCCAAATCTTAACATTTATTTCTTTCCTAAATTCTGTGGTACCAATTTCAAACAAGACTATTCTGTTCAGTTAAGAATGGATTTAATTGGCATGAAAAAACTCAGTTGCTTAAAAGGTTTGAGAGATTTTATACTTAGCCAGGCAAATTCTTTCAGGGCATATGAAAACAAAGTACAGAAAATTCTTTACTTTTCAGAGATTAAAATTTTTTTTGAATATTTTCCATGTTCTGCTACATCTTTATTGTTAATCTTTTTTTGTAGTACAGGCAAATAGGGACTTTAACCGAAAGTAAAAAATTAGAAAGAGGACAAAAATCTATGATGGAAGAGATTGGGATTTGGGTTACCTATAAATCCATAAATTTTATGTCATATCAGTTCTTAATCATATGAGTTAATTCAAAGAAGCACAGAATTTTAGAACTAGAAGTTATCTTAAAGGTCATCTGCTGGGACACGCTCAGTATCTAATGAAGAATCCAAAGCCCCAGTGAGCGAATTACCTCAGGTCATACACTTCTTTGCTATCAAGGCATAACTTGAACTCAGTGTTTTTGACCTTCAGTTGTATATAGCCATTGTGCGAGTTTAACCCATTTCGAGAATTTTTCCTTCTATGAACAGAAGGAAATGCTTAAACAATCTTTTCATTAGACTTAGTGTCGGTACTACGCTTACCGGATTCAGAGGCACATCCTAGAGTTGTAAAACATGTGCCAAGAATGGTTTCCTACTATTGTAGAAGCTGAGGGCTAGGATACCAAGAGGGACTTCAGACAGGGAGAGAAAACACATTTTAAATAAGGCTATGATTGTATTTTTTTTCCCTAGAGTTTCCTTATTTCCACATAATCCTTTGCATAGATAAGTTTAAATAAATGTGCCTTTCAGAACCACTCAATTTTAATTCCAAAGCTTGTTTGTAATATTACAGATCACATTCTTTTTGTATAGAAATGCTTGACTATAGAAAACTACAAATATGTAAAACTCATTAGGGAAAAGTGAAGCAAAATCTTTCATCACACTACGCTTTAAAATGCAAATGTAAAGGTTAGAAATAAACAGCAGGAAACAGCTAATTGTTCCTTCAGCAACAGCTCTTGGGACAATGTTTTGAAGCAGCCAGATGATGTGCTTAGTATCCAGCTTCCTACCATTCTGAAGAAACATTGCTTTTCTGTTTCCTTCATGGATAAATTTAACCTTACAATCAGTCTCAGTGTCTCCAGTGCTGTCCTGTTTGTAGGGCAATAATCAGTCTACAGTATTTTTTGACACTTTGTGGCTGATGGGATATCTTTCAGCAGACAGTCATGTGCATTGGTTACCCATTTTCTAATGATCTTTCCGGCCTGCGTACACGGACGGATGGTGCCATATGCCATTCTGGTTTCTAAGCAACTGAAATGTGGAGAACTGCTTAGTTCCACAGTACCTAACAGAAGGGAACAGATTTGCTAGACGAGGCTGAAAACAACTATGTTACTGTGGGCTGAGAAAAAGATAGGCTTAAATGTAGTGTTCTTCCTGAATGTATGTTGCTGTTGTGTGTGCCACTGAGTCGACTGTGACTCATAGCAACCCTATAGCACAGAGTAGAACTGACCCATAGGGTGCTCTTGGTTGTAAACTTCACAGGAGCAGGTTACCAGGTCTTCTCTCCCACAGAGTGGCTGGTGGGTTTGAACCACCCACCTTTCGGTTAGCAGCCAAGTACTTAACTGTCGTGCCACCAAGGCTCCTTCCTATATTTATAACCAGTAGTAAAGAATATTATCAGACACCATGCACTTTCAAGCCAAAGAAGTATTTTTTAAAAATGGTAATGGAGAATAAAGAACTTAGATGTACCCACTAACTAGCTTCAATGATTGACTCATAGCCAATCCAGTTTCATCTACGCTCCATCTACTCTCCCACCCTGATTATATTAAAGCAAATTCCAGACATTAGTTTTATCCATAAATATTTTACTATTTGTTTTTAAAAGATGAGCACTTAAAAAAAAAAAAAAACAACACAATACCATTATTATATTTAACAAGTAGACAAAAGATCACATAATGTCATCCATCAAATATCTAGTGTTGAGATCTCCCCAGTTTTCTCATAAAGATTCTTATTTTGTTTTCCTTTTAAGTTTGTTTAAATTAGGATTCAAATAAGATCCATACATTGCAACTGGCTAATAATGTTACTTAAATCTTTCTCTTCTTTAAATAATTTATTTTATTTTTGTTGTTGAGAATATACACAGCAGAACACCAATTCAAAAATTTCTACATGTACAATTCAGTGACACTGATTACACTGAGTTGCGCAACCATTCTCACCCTCCTTTTCTGAGTGGCTCCTCCCCCATTAGCATAAACTAAGTTTCCTATCCAATCTTTCAAGTTGCTGTTGTCAAACTCATCTCATATAGGTAGATCTTAAAAGAGCACAACGCTCAAGGCAGACATTCTTTACTGGCTAAGCTAAACTAGTGTTTGATTTTAAGAAGATTTCAGGGGATATTTGGTTTAAGGTTTAAAGATTATCTCAGGGCTATAGTTTCAGGGGTTCATCCACCCTCCATGGCTCCAGAAAATAAGGATTCCATGAGAATTTGAAATTTCATTCTGCATTTTCCACCTTTTGATCAGGATTCTTCTATAGAATCTTTGATAAAAGTGTTCAGTAATGGTAGCGGGGTATCATCTAGTTCTTTTGGTCTCATGGCAAAGTAGGGAGTTGTTTATGGAGGCAATTAGCCACACATTCCATTTCCTCCTCCTATTCCTAACTCTCCTTCCTCTGTCTCTCCAGGGTAATAGTGACCAATTGTTGTGCCTTGGATGGCTGCTTGCAAACTTTTAAGACCCCAGGCGCTACGCAACAAACTAGGAGGCAGAACTAAAGCACTAAACACATTGTAAGGCCAATTAGCTGAGATGTCCCAAGACACCTCTTTTTTTAAAAAAAATAATTTTTATTGTGCTTTAAGTGAAAGTTTACAAATCAAGTCAGTCTGTCACATATAAGTTTATATACACCTTACTCCATACTCCCACTTACTCTCCCCCTAATGAGTCAGCCCACTCCCTCCTTCCAGTCTCTCCTTTCGTGACGATTTTGCCAGTTTCTAACCCTCTCTACCCTCCTATCTCCCCTCCAGACAGGAGATGCCAACACAGTCTCAAGTGTCCACCTGATACAAGTAGCTCACTCTTCATCAGCATCTCTCTCCAACCCATTGTCCAGTCCCATCCATGTCTGATGAGTTGTCTTCAGGAATGGTTCCTGTCCTGGGCCAACAGAAGGTTTGGGGACCATGACCGCCGGGATTCTTCTAGTCTCAGTCAGACCATTAAGTCTGGTCTTTTTATGAGAATTTGGGGTCTGCATCCCACTGATCTCCTGCTCCCTCAGGGGTTCTCTGTTGTGCTCCCTGTCAGGGGAGTCATCGGTTGTGGCCGGGCACCATCTATTTCTTCTGGTCTCAGGATGATGTAAGTCTCTGGTTCATGTGGCCCTTTCTGTCTCTTGGGCTCATAGTTATCGTGTGACCTTGGTGTTCTTCATTCTCCTTTGCTCCAGGTGGGTTGAGACCAATTGATGCATCTTAGATGGCCACTTGTTAGCATTTAAGACCCCAGACGCCACATTTCAAAGTGGGATGCAGAATGCTTTCATAATAGAATTATTTTGCCAGTTCACTTAGAAGTCCCCTTAAGC
Source organism: Loxodonta africana (assembly GCF_030014295.1). NCBI lineage: Eukaryota > Metazoa > Chordata > Mammalia > Proboscidea > Elephantidae > Loxodonta > Loxodonta africana. The sequence continues at coordinate 68,970,019 of NC_087358.1, forward strand.
CGTAGTCCCCAAACCCCCGCCCTTGCTCTGTTGACCTTTGAAGAAAAGTGTGTTTATCCCGGAAACTTCTTTGCTTTTGGTCCAGTCCAGTTGAGCTGACCTTCCGTGTATTGAGTATTGTCCTTCCCTTCACCTAAAGTAGTTCTTATCTACTAACTAATCAGTAAACAACCCTCTCCCACCCTCCCTCCCTCCCCCTCTTGTAACCACAAAAGTATGTGTTCTTCTCAGTTTATACTATTTCTCAAGATCTTATAACAGTGGTCTTATACAATATTTGTCCTTTTGCCTCTGACTAATTTCATTCAGCATAATGCCTTCCAGGTTCCTCCATGTTATGAAATGTTTCACAGATTCGTCACTGTTCTTTATCGATGCGTAGTATTCCATTGCCATGACACCTCTTTTAATCAACGTTTTCTCTCTCTCTGCTATTTTTTTTGGCTTGATTTTTTTGGCAAGAATACTTCACAGGTGATGTACCATACTTCCAGGAGGAGGTACATAATGCCTGTTTTTCTCTTTTGTTGTGATATTAGCCATCATTGAATGATAACTACCTAAATACTCTATAAGAGTTACAAAAAAAGATGTATTTCAAGTCTATCATTACCTCTTATTTACTGGAAAAATTCCATATAAAGAAATTTCCTCTCATTAACTATTTGATTGTCTTAATTTAGAGGTTATATAGGAAGGGTAGATTAAATGCTTGATCCTTTCCTTTAACTGTTTTCAAAATAATGAGTTATTCCCCGAGTATCCTCCAACACTGACAAGTTTTCTTTTTTTAGTATCATTATGAACACATCATGAACTTATTATAAAAAATAATTTTTTTTTGATGTATTTCAATTCACTTTAGTTATTAACTTCATTTGTGCACAAGTTGTTCTATCTCAGTGGGAGACTCTTCAAGTTGATTCTTGACTTCTTTTGAAACAATCACATTAATCTTTGATAGCTTTCTTGCTTTCTGGAATGACAAGATGTTCCAGACTTGTCTTTAACATTTTCTCCTCCAGATCAAGAATCAGTCATTTCTCTGAGGAGCCTTGATTTCTTTACTTGAAAATGGTGTTGAGAGATCACAAACTGGGGTACAAGAGGTACTCACTGCTACTGAGCTGGCCATTGTGTATAGATCTTTTCAATAGACAGAACTAATAAATATGCATATATATGTAAAAGATTTAAATCTATGGATTCATTCTGACAGTACCAATTTAAAATCAGGACTACAAGATGTTTAGTCAACATAATTGATCTTATATCTGTATGCACTTTCTACCATAAACCCATTGCCATTGAGTCAGTTCTGACTCACAGCGACCCTATAGGACAGAGTAGAGCTGCCCCAGAGGGTTTCCAAGGAGAGGCTGATGGGTTCAAACTGCTGACTTTTTGGTTAGCAGCTGTAGCTCTTAATCACTGTGCCATCAGGGCTCCCTTTCTACCATATTTTGCTTTATTTTCACAATACACAAACAAACCTCAACAAAACAATAGCAATATGACCTTCAATATGATTATTGAAAACAGTTCACAAAACATTTTCTTAATTCTCTTGTCTTTGAAGTATATCTCACTAGGAATGTAAAGTCTAAGTTTATTTAACTTTAAATAACAGCTCTACTGAAATATAATTCAGATACGTACAGTTGACCCACTTAGAGTGTACATACTTAGAGTTGTGCAACCATTATCACAACCAATTTTAGAACATTTTTATCACCCCAGGAAGAAACTCTGTTTACATTAGCAGTTACTCCCCATTTCCCAACTCCCTTTCCCTCTCCAAAAACCCATTACCAAACCCATTGTCATGGAGTCAATTCTGGTTCATATCAACCCTACAAGACAGAGGAGAACTGCCCCATAGAGTTTCCAAGGAGCAGCTGGTGGATTCGAACTGTTGACCTTTTGGTTAGCAGCTGAACGCCTAACCACAGTGCTACCAGGGCTCCTCCCCACCTCCAGACAACCCGTGATCCACTTTCTGCCTCTAAGGATTTGCCTATTCTGAACAATTCATACAAATGCAGTCATAGCATGGGATGCTTTGTGTCTGGCTTCTTTTACTCAGCATAATGATTTGGAACAAATCCTCAGTATCATACAATTTCTTTGGTAATTACAGTTTTTCAAAGTCATTTAGGATAGTTGTTCTTTGTGCGGTTAATATCATCAACTCTATACGCAGTTTGGTTCATTCATTCCTTTCTCTTTTTGGGTTTTTAGGGATTGCTATATTTGTTTTTTAGGCAAAATGAATCAAGTTTAATATATTTTCAAGACATTCAGTGATTTGGTAGTTTCTCATATTTTAACAAGCAGATGTCTTTCTGATATTGTTCCTTATGTTCTCAATTATAGTGTGTCAAAACTACATCTGAGCAATGAAACAAAGGTGAAAATTGCAAATAGTTTTGTTTCTTCAAAGCCAAACACCAATAAAAAATCTGATGGACCAGAGGCCAAGTCAGCACCACCACTCTCCAACTGGCCAGTTGATTAATTCTTGAGTGGACACAACCTTACTCTGCTTTGAGCATTATATTCAAACCTGATCAGTTATTGTTTTAATCTGTCCCATTTCTGAGCCAAATCCTCCAGCTTGTCTTTGAGATCATACTAGAATAATCTTACCTTGTTGCAGGAAAGTAGAGAAGAATGTTATAAGCAGATGAATAGCATATTATTCTTCAAATATTTTTGAAGACAGAGATTTTAACATGCTTCTCCAAGTAACTGATAAAATAAGTAGGAAAAAATCAGCAAGGATAGAAGATTTTGACCTCATGTTTAAGAAACTTTATTGCACCTAACAACTTCACCCAAAACATTCTTTTCAAGTACAGACGAAACATTTAAAAAAATGTATATTAGGTCATAATGAATACTTAAGTTTTGGCAAATATGAAAGGATTGAAACCATACAGAATAGATTCTCTAGTTACAATGAATTAAGCTAGAAATCAATAACAAAAAGAACCCTGGGAAATTCCCTATATGTTTTGAAATTAAGAAATGCCTTATAAATAACCCATTTGTCAAAGAAGAAATTAAAATGGAAGTGAGAAAATTCTTTTAATTGAAAAATAAGAAAGTACATGTTTAAACTTGTGGGATGCAGCTAAAGCAGTTTTAAGAGGGAAAATTTATAGATAGCATTTTTAAAAAGAAGAAAAGCTTAGACTTAATAAACTAAGTATCTCACAATTTAGAACAAGCAAATACAAAAGTGGAAATTAAATACAATTTTTTTTGTTTGTGAATATAAAAGCAAAGCCAAAATTATTTTTCAAGAAACTAATAAAATTGACAAATCTCTGGTGAACTGATAAAAACAAAGCCATTAGGAAGAAAAAAGGAGAACAACTTTAAATATCCTACTGATGGTATAAAAATAAATAAGAGGAGATGACAAATAATGTTATGCCAATATATTTGGAAAATTTAGATGAAAGGGACAGATGCCTGGAAAAACACAACTTATCAAAATGGACACAAGAAGAAATAAAAATCCAGAATAGTCTTAGGACTGTTAAATTGGATCCATAATTTAAAACTTTCTCTCTCTACCTCAAACACATACACATCTGTTGAGATATTGATTGGAGTTTTACTCAATCTGTAGATCAATTTTGGAAATCCTGGTGGCATAGAGGTTAAGTACTACGGCTGCTAACCAAAGGGTTGGCAGTTTGAATCTGCCAGGTGCTCCTTGGAAACTCTATGGGGCAGTTCTACCCTGTCCTATAAGGTTGCTATGAGTCAGAATCGACTCGATGGCACTGCCTTTTGGGTTTATAGATCAATTTAGGGAAAATTATTATCTTTGTGATATGCAATCTTCCAATTCATCAACACTGTATGAGTCACCATTTATTTAGGTCAGTGAATCAGAATTGCCTGGAAGGCTTGTTAAACACAGACTGTTGGGCCCCACCCTCGGAGTTTCCTGTTTAGAAGGTCTAACAATTCCTGGGTAATGCTAACATTGCTGGCCTAGGGGTATACTTTGGGAACAATTGCCATGCAATTTTGGAGATTAGGAGAATTTGGTTTTTCTCAAATTAAAAGATTAAAAATGGAGTGTAAGATCATTTAAATTTGTCTTAGTTTCCCAGGTCCACAGTAACAAAATACCACAAAGTGGTGGTTTTAAAGAATAGAAATTAACTTTCTCACAGTTCTGGAGGCCAGAAGTCCAAATTCAGAGTGCTGGCAGGACTGTGCTCTCTTTCTCTGTCCACTTGAGGGGAGATTCTTCCTCATCTCCTCCAGATTCTGGTAGCCCCAGGTGTCTCTTGGTGTTCCTTTGTTTGTAGCTGTATCTTAACACGGTGTCTTCCCCTCGTGTGACTGTGTACGTGGATGTTCTCCCCTTTTATAAATCACTCAGAAGGGATTAGGACTCACCCTAATCCAGTATGATCTTATAAATTTCACTGATCACATATTCAGAGAAAGACCCTATATCCAAACAAGGTCACATTCACAGGTACAGGGGTTAGGACTTCAATGTATCTATTGGGGGGTACACCACTCAACTGATAACAGTAGGCTTCAGAACAAGGAGTTTTTTTTACTAGAGATGAAGAACACATTCTACATTGATTAAAAAAAGTTCAATCAGGAAAATATAACAATCTTAAATATGTGTGTATCTGTTATAGATTAAATTGGGTCCCCCCAAAATATGTCTATTAATTTGGCTAGGCCATGAATCCCAGTATCGTGTGATTGTCCAGCATTTTGTCATCTTATGTGATTTTCCTATGGTTGGAAATCCTATCTCTGTGATGGTAATGAGATGAGATTAGTGGCAGTTATGTTAGTGAGGCAGGACTCAATCTATAAGATTAGGTTGTGTCTTCAGCCAATGTCTTTGGAGATATAAAAGAGAGACGTGAGCAGAGAGGCAGGGGAACCTCATATCACCAAAAGCAGCGCTGGGAGCAGAGCGTATCCTTTGGACCGAGGGTTCCTGTGTGGAAAAGCTCCTAGACAAGGAAGGGAAGATTGTCAAGGACTCTCCTACAGAGCTGACAGAGAGAGAAAGCCTTCTTCTGGAGCTGGCCTACTGAATTCAGACTTCTAGTTTACTAGACTGTGAGAGAATAAACTTCTGTTCAATGAGGCCTTCCGCTTGTGGTGTTTCTTTTATAACAGCACTAGATGACTAAGACAGTATCTAACAAGATAAATTCAAAATTCATGAAGCAAAAATTGACAGAACTAAAGGGTGAAATAGACAAATCCTCAGTTATAGAGACTGTAGGACTCCTTTCTCAGGAATTGATAAAACAAATAGACAAAAATATTTGAGGATATTCTAGATATCTTTTTGTTATTGATCTTTAATTTCTATCTGTTAAGGTCAGAAAGGAGCCCTGGTGGTACAGTGGTTAGGTATTTGTCTGTTAATCAAAAGGTTGGCTGTTTGAATCCACCAGCTGCTCCTTGGAAATCCAATGGTGCGGTTCTACTCTGTCCTATAGAGTTACTATGGGCAGCGATGGGTTTGGTTTTGGGTTTCGAAGGTCAGAAAACATGTAGTATTTTATTTCAGTCCTTTCAAATTTATTCAGATTTGTCTCATAGCCTTGTCGATGGTACATCTTGATGAATGTCCCATGTGCATTTGAAAAGATGTGTTTTCTCTGTCTCTATTCTCCGCTTTTATAAGACACCACTCAGAAGAGATGCGGACCCAAGCAACTCCAGAAGGACCTCATTTAACTTAACTGAAAACAAAAGAAAAAACCTATTTTCAAACAAGGTCATATTCACAGGTACAGGGGTTAAGACTTCAACATATCTTTTGGGAAACATAATTCAATCCACAACACAATTCTACTAAGACTTACTGTTGATACTTTAAATGATAGATATGTAATTTAAAAACCAAATATAGAAATACAGAATCAATAGGTGTTTCCTACTATATATACTTGCTTATGCTGTTTGTCAGTTAATTATTGAAATCAAGAGGCACAGAGCTGCAAATCAATTGATAGTTTTTGTGGCAGGGAAAATTTAAGGTCCTTTATCTCCCTCTAGCCTCTAATTCAAATTTTGCAGGCTGGACACATGCCACAAAAAAAGCAATTAGATTATTAAACTTTAGCATTGACTTACTGGGTAGAAAGAAGAATAAAGGGACATTTAAATAACATACAAATATAAAAGCTTATTTAAAGGTGGCACAAGTTAGGGGATAGTAAAGAAAAAAAAATTGGGTTTTTTGTTTTTGAGGAACGCTGAAGGAGCCAGGGGATGGAGGCTGGAAAGAAAGGTCATTGTCTCCTCTGCTCCATTTCTTCTTGATTTTAAATTCAATTGATCCCCCAACCTAATCCTCCCTTGTTAAAAAAAAAAAAAATTTTTTAGTAGATGAACAGTTCTAAACTATAGGGTTGGATCGAGAACACAAGAGGCAGGAGATGCTGCCACAGCACTTGTCCTTCCTAGCAGTAAAGGTCAATCGCTGCTCTTTCATAGGACCATGGCTGGAAATGGCAACCAGGAAAGCGATTCCATTCTCCCCTGATTTCTAGTGAGTATTCTGGGGAGGAAGTGGGATAGGTGCAACTCAATCTATACTTGGGCTGTTTGACTCAGGCAACATTTCCAGAACCACTCAGCTGCCATGCCCTTTAAATCTCTCATCACTGTAATGGAGATAATCTATTTCCACCATCAGCCTAGGACGGAGGTTCTCAAAGTGTGGACTGGAGATCCCTGGGTTTCTCTGAGACTCTTACAGGAAGTCCTTGAGGTCAAAAGAATTTTCTTGATAATACTAAGACATTATTTGCCTTTTTCACTCTCATTCTCTCATGAGTATACAGGGGAGTTTTCCAGAGGCTACATGGCATGTGATATTTCTATACACTGAATGCAGAAGCAGATATGAGAATCCAGCTATCTTCTACTAAGAGATTTGCTAAAATATAAAATAATGCCACTCTTCTTACTAAATATTTTATTTTGGAAAGTATTAATAAGAATATGCTATTTTTGTTAACATGTAATGGGTTTATTATCATTATTTTGAACAAATAAATAAACACATAGTTTTTAATTTCCTCATTTTTAATTTCTAAAATAGTAAATATCAATAACGACTCCTTGGGTGGTACAATTAAGCGTTGGACTACTAGCTGAAAGGTTGGTAGTTCAAATGCACCCCGGGAAACCTCAGAAGACAGGCCTGTAGATCTCCTTCTGAAAATTCATAGCCATTGAAAACCCAATGGAGTAATGCTCTACCCTGCATACACGGGGGTCGCAGTGAGTTAGAATGAACTCCATGGCAACTAAAAATAACAGCAAATATCAATAGATATAACCTATGTAAACAAAAGCTATTTGGAGTCTTTAATCATTTTTAAGGATGTAAAGAGGGTCTAACAACAAAAAGTTTGAGAACTGCTGGCCTAGGATTCTTCAAGCCTCTCTGGGGGCATTTGCAAATTATCTTGAAGCTATTCAACTACTGCTCATCTTCGCACTAGGACCTTGTACTCAATTCCTGTTGTCAACTAGCCCTGACTATCAGGAGGCAATAGCTGTAGCTGAGCAAGAGTATATGCACAAGAAGTCTGAGTTCAAATCTCTCTTTATCGCTTGTTAGATTTGTAACTGAGAAAAAAAAAAAAAAAAAAAAAAAACCACAAACCAGACCTGTTGCTGTCGAGTCAATTCTGGACTCATAGTGACATTATGGGACAGAGTATGACTGCCCCCATAGGGTTTCCAAGGCTGTAAATCTTTAAGAAAACAGACTTACACATCTTTCTCCCATGGAGCTGCTTGTGGGTTTGAATTACCAACCTTTTGGTTAACAGCAGAGAGCTTAGCTACTACGCCATTGGGGCTCTTAGCAATTTAATTAGCCCCTCAAAAATCTCAATTTTCTCGTCTATAAAAAGGGTATAATAGTACTACCTATCTTATAACTTGTGAGAATTAAAAGAGAGGATACATAACAGACTATAAGATGAAATTTCTTACAGCTCTGTTTGTGATTATCTAATCATAAGGGCTGGAATCCTTGGGTGGTGCAAACGGTTAACACACTTGAAGTCTGGGTGGACCCAGAGGCACCTCGGAAGAAAGACCTCACCAGGTCTTTCTACTTATGAAAAATCAGCCATTGAAAACCCTATGCGGCACAATGGTCTGATCTACAACTTGTCAGGGGAATGACACAGGACTGGGCAGTATTTTGTTCCGTTGTCCACGGGGTCACTACGAGTCAGGGGCCAACTAGACAGCAGCTACTAACAACAATGAACATAACTAGAGTCCCTAATGGAACTTTTTACATAGATTTCTGCAAGAGTTTGATAATCTACCCAAACTAGTAAACAGTCCACAACTCCACTCAACAGGATTCTATAACCTTCATCTCCTGGCCCTAAACAGGGATTGGCATAAACTCTATGGTGTTACTAATTTCAGGAGTAATTCACTGACCTTATCCAGAGCAGTGGTAGCAACTTTCCCAACCTAATTAGGCAATAAAACCACTGGAGTGAAAGCTAGACATAAGTTCAAGTTTCCTTTATCCAGGGGCCTCAAGTTCTCAAGACTACTCTCTTAGTCTTCTGCAATGCACTGAGTTCCCAGGTTCTTACTGTGAAGGACCATTCGGAGCAGAGCAAACCAGACGCTGTTCTAATGGTGTGATCAATAGGCGTTTACCACTCACAGAATAAACAGGACAGGGATGAGTAGAACAGCAAACATCCTCATCAGCCAAGGTTCCCTCAAAGTTAGGCTCCCGTCCCAGGATGGGATCAGGGGAAGATTATCCAATAGGCAAGGTTAGCACGGTGCATACCTTGCTTACCAGATCATCTACAGTGAACAATTTCACATGGGTTTCATCACATCTTTGAGTTGCTCACTACAGATTAGTAAGTAAGCACAAGTAAACCCATGCTTACCTTGCTTACTGGGTAATCCACACCTGTCAGGGATTGTAAATTTGAAAAGAGGATTTGATTCTGTAGGAAGGTGCCGTGGGGTTGGGAAAGAGACAGATGCCAGCCATACCTAGAAGCAGAATCTTTGATATGGTAAAAAAAATATAAAATTGTTTACTACAGATGATATGGTAAGTAAGGGAAGCAGCATGCTTACCTTGCCTGTTGGATAATTGCCCCTGGATGGGATATTATGACCACATATACGTGTGACCCACTTTGGGTCTATGTACAGGTTCCACACGAGCACAATTAAGTGTTCTGGAATTTCCATTCTTCTCAATGTTATCCATAGTTTGTTATGATCCACACAGTCAAATGTCTTTGCATAGCCAATAAAACACAATTAAACATCTTTCTGGTACTCTCCGCTTCCAACTAAGGTCTATCTGACATTAGCAGTGATGTCCCTCATTCCACATCCTCTTCTGAATCCAGCTTGAATTTCTGGCAGTTCCCTGTTGATGTACTGCTACAACCGCTTTTGAATGATCTTCAACAAAATTTTACTTGCATGTGATATTAATGATATTGTTCAATAATTTCCACATTCTGTTGGATCACCTTTCTTTAGAATGGGTAAGTTACTTGGCCAACCAATTGGAAGAGATCCCTATTTGTGCCCCAAACTCCTTACAACTGGACCAATAAGCAACATCATGACAAATAGAGAAAAGATTGAAGTTGTCAAGGATTTCATTTTACTTGGATCACAATCAACGTTCATGGAAGCAGCAGTCAAGAAATCAAGAGACGCATTGCATTGGGCAAATCTGCTGCAAGAGACCTCTTTAAAGTGTTAAAAAGCAAAGACGTCACCTTGAAGACTAAGGTGCGCCTGACCTAAGCCATGGTGTTTTCAATCGCCTCACGTGCATGCAAAAGCTGGACAGTGCATAAGGAAGACTGAAGAAAAATTGATGCTTTTGGATTATGGTGTTGGCGAAGAATACTGAATATACCATCGGACTGCCAGAAGAACAAACACATCTGTCTTGTAAGAAGTACAACCATAATGCTCCTTAGAAGTGAGGATGGCACGTCTCACATACTTTGGACTTATCAGAAGGGACTAGTCCCTGAAGAAGCACATCATGTTTGGTAAAGTAGAGGGTCAGCAAAAGAGAGGAAGACCCTCAAGGAGATGGGCTGACACAGTGGCTGCAACAATGGGCTCAAGCATAATGATGATTGTGAGGATGGCACAGGGCCTGGCAGCACTTCCTTCTGTTATACATAGGGTTGCTATGAGTTGGAACCCGCTCCACGGCACCTAACAACAACAAGCTATAATGAATATGTGCTAAACGGCATGTACAGAAAGAGAATAGGGGAAGGAGTAATAAAAGGGGACAGTTACACTGTGGGCAAGGACACTTGTCCTTGTCTTAGGTGTGTGACCATCTCCTGATACGCTATTATAGAATTACTGGTGAACAATTCTTCCTCTTTTACCCCACTAAGATAGGGAATAAATGTTTTTGGGTCTCAGGACAATCATCTCCCTCTATGGCACATACTTTGTGTCCATTAGCAGCTATTATGTCCATTAGTAGTTATGGAGATGGAGATGGTGGGACGTGATTATAGTTAGTACAGCACACCTGTGCACTCGGCATCTCCTATCTCCAAGGGTTCCATCCTCAAAACCTAGCAGCCAGGAATGAGTGCAGTCAAGCTCGATCGCCCACAGGAGGTGCAGCTCTGTGTCTATCAAATGCTGCTGGATCCACCAGCAGGGGTCTCTGTCTCTCTTACGTCCAGCCATTTTGTCTTAGGCACTATGCTTTCTGCAATCCATATGCAGAGAGCCCCCTTATCCACACAGATCATCAGAGATTTGCATGCACTGGGGGACTTCATTGACCAAACCAAGTCCTGCAAGACTGGTTGCCAACCAGCACAGGCCTGGCCCGGTGGCAGAGGGATCTCCTGAAGGGCCTTTCCTTCTTATGAAGCCCATCATCCAGGAGACTTGGAGGTCCAGATAAGAAAGCATGTTGTGTTGTTGTTGTTAGTTGTTGTTGAGCTGGCTCCAACTCATGGCAACCCCATATACAACAGAAAGAAACGATGCTTGACCCTGCACCATCTTCATGACCATTGGTATGCTCAAGTCCATTGTTGCAACCACTGTGTACTTTGAGTGCCTTCCAACCTTGGGAGCTCATCTTCCAGCACTATATCAGACAATATTCTGTTGTGATCCATAGGGTTTTCACTGGCTAATTTTCGGGAGTAAGTTGCCAGGCCTTTCTTCCTAGTCTGTCTTAGTCTGGGGGCTCCACTGAAACCTGTCCACCATGGATGACCCTGCTGGTATGTGAAATACTGGTGGCATAGTGTTGGGGAAAATTCAGTAAAAACAAAATCTACTCCCAACTCAGAAAACCTCTCCACAAAAATAGAAGAGAAAGAAAAGTTTTATTATTGAGTATGCGTTAAACCAGAACGTGATGCATCACAGGCAGTTGGCCAAGAGATCGCAAAGATGGAAAGGAATGTTATCCTTTAGGATAACTGAAGTTATGCAAAGCTCCTTATAGGAAACTGGGAGGTAGGAGTGATCTTCCTTGATGATTACATTTCAAAAGGGGGTGGTCCCCAAGCACTTGAGAGAACATTTTTGATTTAATACTTTTCAAAAGACAAAGAATTTACTAGTACAACTCATCTAAAGTGAATTCTGAAAATAAGGGAGCAACCTCTTCCTTTATTTTCAAGAGGGAGAATTGAAACTTTTTATTTTCAATTTTTATGTTTCCTTACAATAGCTTCCAGCATCCTAGCAACATGCAATGAGGATGTTCTTATCACAGGAGGCAGTAGTAATGCAGTGGCCTTCCTAACTGGCCTCCTTCCGTCCATTCTTTTCCTCTTTTCAACCTGTTCTCCACACAGCAGTCAGGAAATCTGGTGGTGTCCTTCCCTGTTCAAAAGCCTTTAATGTCTCCCCACATTGCTGTGCATGACCTTGCGCTGGCCGACTTCTCCATTCATCTCATGGCCCCTTCTTCCTCATGCACTGAGCTCTAGCCATGTAGAGTTATTTATTTATTTCAGCATCTTAGTGCTGTGCTTCCTCTTGCCTCAAGGTCTTTGCACTTGCTGTTCTCTTTAAGTCTTCAACTCTTTAATTCCCACCCATCATCAGAGATCAGCTCAGATGTCCCTTCCTCAGGGAAGCCATTCTTGAACTGCCAGATCAGACGCTCTCTGCCGTGATACTCTTTCATAGCTCTGCATCCCATTCGTTTGTAGTTTATCATTATAAATCTGAGTAATTTCTTCCTTATCTGCACCACCCCCATCAGCTCGTAAGCTTCATGAGGGTAGGATCCATGCCTATAGAGCCTCTCCTTATATCCTGAGTACTCACATGGTAAAAAAAAAAAAAAAAAAATGGGTGGGGGGCCTGACAAATATTTCCCAGATGAACAAATTAACAAAAATAAATATGGAGAAGTTACCATCTTAGGTTTCACCAGCCACTGAATATGGATGTGGTTCTATAACTTCATGCACTTTTGATAGTTCTGTCACATTTGTGACAGCTGTACTTTTTTTTCCCTCTTTATTACATGCAGATATGAGACAGCTGCCAAAGAGGGCCGCTGGCTTCTCCTCCATTTCTTTCTTCTAGACCTTTTTTCCCTCTGCTCTAGTTCACCCCAAAATACTCACACAGGCAAGTAGGGGCGCATGTGTGAGCGCACACGGGCACACACACACACGACTTTTACAGTTTATAACAGCTAAGGCAGGATTAGAACTCTGGCTTTTTGAATCCCAGAGCAATGTTTTTCCCACTTTATTTCTGTATTAAGCAAAGTTTATTGACTGAAAAAAAAAATCAATCAGAACATAACATAACCTTTCCTAAGATTCACTATGAAGCCCTGGTGGTGCAGTGGTTAAGAGCTAGGCTGCTAACCAAAAGGCTGGCAGTTTGAATCCACCAGCAGGTCCTTGGAAACCCTATGGGGCAGTTCTACTCTGTCCTATAAGGAATCTACTCGACGGCAATAGGTTTGGTTTTTTGGTGTTTAAGATTTGCTACATACTCAAGTCTTTAGCTTTCTGGAAACCTTATAAAAAACTTTCACGCATTTGCAATAATTTTCCAACAGCACATTTTCCACTCACTTCCTTATCTTGCCATTTAACTTTTCATCTATGTCTAGAATTTAGGAGCTCTGGCAGTGAAGTGGTTAAAGCACTCAGCTGCTAACTGAAATTTCAGCAGTTTGAACTCACACAAGCCACTCCTGGGGGAAAGATGTGGCAGTCTGTTTCCATAAAGATTACAGCCTTGGAAACCCTATGTGGCAGTTCTACTCTGCCCTACGGGGTCGCTATGAGTTGGATATGACTCGACAACAGTTGGTGGTGGGTCTAGAATTTGTTTTCTAAAAATATCATAAGCTGCTTGAGGAGAAGGTTTATGGTTCTTCTGCTTTTTAACTCCCTCCTGCCCTCCCCCCCTACATAAAAAAGTGCTCAACAGAAGGCAGGAAAGGACAGGAATTGGTTGAATGGACACAGAGAACCCCAGGGTGGAAAAGGGGAGCGTGCTTGTGGGGCTTGCAACTAATGTCACATAACAATGTGTATAAATTTTTGTAGGAGAAATTAACGTGAGCTGTAAACTTTAACCTAAAGCACACACAAAAAAAGTGCTCAACAAAATTTTCCTATGTTTATTTTCGAAAAGAGAAATTGAAAAGGAAAAGAACTCACCTTTAGAACAAGTTATTCCACTCTGTAATTATATTTCTGATTCTATGACAAGGAAAATGAAGGTGAGAAGGTAAACCTGTACTCTAGCTAGCTGAACTAGAAGCCATGTAAACTATGAAAATAAAAGTAATTATTCTAAGTCAAAAAGACGAGGTTCAGAAATTATCTTTTTAATGGAAAATTATTTCCACAAACTGCTCTGGATTTAAAAAAAAAAGCCTTAAAAATTCTATCTTGGCCAAACTTAACGCCCATTTGATTTATTCATTGTCTCATTTAACCCTCATAAACCCTGTGAGGACTTATAAACCCCGTGAGGACTTCCAATGCGCAGACAGCTGATTTAAAATGTGAATTAGAGAAAAGATTCCTGTCTTCACACGAAAGAGTCCCTCTAATGAGGGTAAGCGAAAGTCCAGATGGCAAATGGAACGACAGAACTTAGACTCTGGTGGGTTCCTGAAAAGGGCACTGACCCTGCCCAGTGAGGAAATGACAGAAACCCCAGGTAAGCTGGTAGGAACTGAGAGCAGAGGTGACCTAGATGTGTTCTCAGAAAATAAAGGGCTAGGTGGCCTCTGTGAGTCTAGGACAGCTTACTGGCTCCCTTGTGCCACAGTGTGCTATGGAAGCAGATGAATGGTTCTGGCCTGAGAGTGCCTCAGGAATCAGTGGGGTCTTAGGCAGCACCAGGAGTTCCCAAGGGTTGTCTGGAAATTGAAAGGGGAGTTGCCAGACCTGCAAGGACTTTTTAAAGGGATCCCAGGGACAATGCTGCAATCACCTGCATGTTCCAGTAAACAAGTAATCGAGGGCTAAATGGAAGCCAATGGCATAAACGACAATCAAGGACCTCATCTCCTGATGCTCTGACACGCCACAGGTAACCCAGAAATTAGATATATCCCGAGGGTATATGTTGACTACAAAATTTTTTCCCACTTAGAGGATGGGGGCTCTAAATATAAAATAAGTTGGAGAAAAATAAGGTTGCTAATTCTTACACATCCAGGTGTGTGGGCTGAAATTTGAGGCCATTACTCAATCTCTCTTTTAAAATGCTAATGTCCCTCATTCACATATTATTACATGAATAAAAGATTTCTTTTATTAATAGCGAGCTTTAGAGTCCCTGGGTGGTGCAAATGTTTAATGTGCTCTGCTGCTAACTGAAAGGCTGACAGTTTGAGTTCACCCAGAGGCATCTCAGAAGAAAGGCCTGACGATCCACTTCTGAAAAATCTACCACTGAAAACGCTGTGGAGCACAGTTCTACTTTGACACACATGGGGTCGTCATGAGTCAGAGTTGACCCAAAGGCAAAGCAGGTCTGAGGGGGATGTGGGTTCTCCTAGCAGGAGAATAGAGGGCAATGGATGTTTTAGGTGGCACAATGGTCAAAGCTTTGTTCAAAACCAGGGCTCTGTGGGAGAAAGGACCTGGCAATCTGCTTCCGTAAAGATTATAGCTTAGGAAACTCTATGGGGCAGGTCTGCTCTATACTATAGGGTTGGTATGAGTCAGAATGAACTCACTGGCATACAATGACAAAGGGCTTTGGGGGGAAGAAGGAAGCAGGAGAGGGATTGTGAAAGAATTTTCTAATAGGAAGAGAAGGAAGAGGCAGTAAGAAAAAAGGAGGAAAAGAAAATAGCCAAATGAATATCCAATATCCCTTTGTTTTCACTGTGCTATTCATTTTTTTATTCATACTGAAGTCATGGGATTTCCTGTTTTTCTGGCATTTATGAATATTTTAACCTAAATCACTGAAATTGGAACTTTATCTGAGATGTGGGGAAGGAATGCTAGCTTTACCATCACAACCCAAGTTGGAATTCTGGCTTTGTCCTTTAGTAGATGAGATTACCTTGGGTAATCTCTTAACTACTTTGAACCTCAGTTTCTTCATATATAAAAAGGGTTTAGTAAAACGCGTATCATTGAACTGTTGAGAGAATTGAGCCAATATCTACAATAAAAAAAACCCATTGCCGCCGAATTGATTCTGATTCACAGTGACCTATAGGACAGAGTAGAACCTTCCCCATAGAGTTTCCAAGGAGCACCTGGTAGATCTGAATTGCTAATACTTTGGTTAGCAGCCGTAACACTTAACCACTACACCACCAGGGTTTCCTCAACATCTATAACAGAGCTTTGTAAATTGTAAAAAGCTGCACCATTTTGTGCATTTTGTGGTGGAGGAGAAAATGGGGAAAGAGATTATATATGCTAGAGGGCATATGCGAGTTGCCATGGATTGAATTGTGTCCCCCAAAATACCTGTCAACTTGGCTAGGCCATG
The DNA here is from genome assembly GCF_030014295.1 of Loxodonta africana. NCBI lineage: Eukaryota > Metazoa > Chordata > Mammalia > Proboscidea > Elephantidae > Loxodonta > Loxodonta africana. The sequence goes on from NC_087358.1 coordinate 68,986,069, forward strand.
ATTCCCAGTATTGTGTGATTGTCTACCATTTTGTCAGCTGGTGTGATTTTCCTATGTGTTATAAATCCTATCACTATGGTTTTAATGAGATGGGTTAGTGGCAGTAATGTTGATGAGATCTATAAGATTGGATTGTGTCTTCAGCCAATCTCTTTTGATATATAAAAGATAGAAGCCATCAGAGAGACGTGGGGACCTCATACCACGAAGAAAGCAGTGCCAGGAGCAGAGTGCGTCCTTTGGATCCAGGGTTCCTGCGCGGAGAAGCTCCTAGTCCGAGGGAAGATTGATGACAAGGACTTTCCTCCAGAGCCGACAGAGAAAGCCTTCCCCTGGAGCTGACACCCTGAATTTGGACTTCTAGCCTACTAGACTGTGAGTGAATAAACTTCTGTTTGTTAAAGCCATCTACTTTTGGTATTTCTGTTATGCCACCAGTAGATGACTAAGACAGGTGAAGGATGCCATTCTGGGGGGTATAAACAGACAACTCAGTATGAGGACATTAGGCTTACTAGAAAAAAGTGGTCCAGAAGAGAGAAAAAGGGGGAAAATGAGCTCTCTGTGCATCAGAGGCAAGCTTGGATATCCTAACTTGAGGTCTAGTAATTACAACGTTAAACTTTGACTTATGCTTAGTTGTCACAATCTCTTGCTTATTTACCTTAGAGGTCTACTGGCAATTAGTGTAAGAAACACTGCCCTGCACTAATAATTCCAGAAGAAGATAATCATTTCAATGTCTTCAATATAAGAAATTAGCAATAATCAGGGCTTTAGAAACCACTTGTTAATCTTTTCAACTACAAGAAATCCTTTTTAGTTATTGTCCTTACTACAAAAGCCCTTGGTGATTGGTTCAACTTAGTTGGTCTTGTTTCCTGAAGTCTAGCACTTATGGGCTAAGATCTTTGTGAGTACTCTTTGAAAACTGGGGATTAAGAAGCAGGCTTCAAATCTAGCTTCAAATAAGCATTGAAGTTAGAAATAGCAGTGATCTTTCTACTGTAATACATTGGTGGAGATCTCTAGTTGTAAAATGAAAGAAATTCCATTTCCCAGAATTCTTCTTGTGGAGTAGTGTTTGGTAGAAATATTTTGTTATATTACCTGAGGTTGAGGTGATATCTCAAAGACACATGCTTAGTTGCTCATGATGGTCACTAAACTGTCTTCTCAGGAGAGTAGGTGTTGTTAACTGGCCCTTAAGTTTCATTAAACATTTCAGTGGATTTAGGATTGTGGGTTTGGAGGCAGAGGTAAATGCTTTAAACAATAGAAAGGAGACACAGTTAGAGAGGGAAAGACATTTTGTGGGAAACTCCAGAGCCATCAAAGCTGAAGCAGTATTGGGGAAAGGGCATTAAAGAGAGAATCCCTGGTGGTGGGGGGGCCCAGTGTGGAGTTTAAACAACAGACATGTTAATGGAGATTTCCCCAAATGTTTTAATTAAAAAAAAATCAGACCTTTAGAAAAGTTCTAAGAATAGTAGAATAAACACCCTGTACCCCTTATGGTCACCCACTGCCGACGAGTCAATTCCTACTCATACCGACCCTATAGGACAGAGTAGAACTGCCCAATAGAGTTTCCAAGGAGCGCCTGGCAGATTCGAACTGCTGACCTCTTGGTTAGCAGCTGTAGCACTTAACCACTACGCCACCAGGGTTTCCACCCTTTACATATACATACATATATAGAGAAATATGCGTATATACATATTTTATGTATAGAAAGCAGATAAATAAATAGATATATAGAGAAACTTGTATATACACACTTTTTTTTTTTTCTGAACTATTTGAGAGCTGGTTGTAGACATCATGACACTTTCCCAGTAAATTCTTCAGCACGTGTCTCCTAAGAACAAGGCCATTCTACTATATAAGCACGATATCATCATCTCTATCAGGGACTTAAACTTGATACAATACAATATCTAATATTCAATCCATATTTAAGTTTCTCCATTGTTCTTATAATGTCCTTTATAATCGTTTCTTTTTCTCCAATTTAAAAATAATTTTTAAATTGTCATGTTCATCATAAATGCCCTATTTCCCCTCCAAAATTATAAATAACAACTGCATTTCTCATAATAATTTCATGCCAGTAGTTTTTGGGGGGTAAATTTTAGATGTCTTGTATTCAGGTTTTCAGGAAGTGAATACAAGAATAATACGAGCTGGTAGAGGAGAGACTGGCTGGCAAAGACCACACTTGAAACAACTATTTGACGAGAAGCGGCTCTGTAGAGACAATAGGTAAGAGACAGATTTAAAACTCTTCTGTTCCGTTTTTGAATTATCTTCAGCAAAATTTTGCTCTTGTGTGATATTAATGATATTGTTTTATAATTTCCACATTCGGTTGCATCACCTTTCTTGGGAATAGGTGTAAGTATGGATCTCTTCAAGTCAGTTGGCCAGGAAGCTGTCTCCCATGTATGTTGGCATAGACGAGTGAGCACCTCCAGCGCTGCATCCATTAGTTGAAAGATCTCAATTGACATTCTGTCAATTCCTGCAGCCTTGTTTTTCGCCAATGCCTTCAGAGCAGCTTGAACTTCTTCCTTCAGTATCATCGGTTCCTGATCATATGCCACCTCTTGAAATGATTGAACATTGGCTAATTCTTTTGGGTATAATGACTCTGTGTATTCCTTCCATCTTCTTTTAATGCTTCCTGCATCATTTAATATTTTCCCCCATAGAATCCTTCACTATTGCAGCTCAAGGCTTGAATTTTTTCTTTAATTTTTTCAGCCTGAGAAACGCCGAGCGTGTTCTTCCCTTTTGTTTTTCCATCTCCAGCTGTTTGCACGTGTCATTATAATACTTTGTCTTCTTGAGCCGCCCTTTGAAAGTTTCTGTTCAGTTCTTTTACTTCATCATTTCTTCCTTTTGCTTTAGCTGCTTGACGTTTGTGAGCAAGTTTCAGAGTCTCCTCTGACATCCATCTTGGTCTTTTCTTTCCTATCTTTTCAGTGACCTCTTGCTTTCTTCATGGATGATGTCCTTGATGTCATTCTACAACTCCTCTGGTATTTGGTCACTAGTGTTCAATGGGCCAAATCTATTCTTCAGACGGTCTCTAAATTCAGGTGGCATATACACAAGGTCATATATTGGCTCTCATGGACTTGCCCTGATTTTCTTCAGTTTCAGCTTGAACTTGCATATGAGCAATTGATGGTCTGTTCCACAGTTGGCCCCTGGCCTTGTTCTAACTGATGATATTGAGCTTTTCCATCATCTCTTTCCACAGATGTAGTCAGTTTGATTCCTGTGTTCTATCTGGCAAGATCCATGTGTATAGTCACTGTTTATGTTGGTGAAAGAAGGTATTTGCAACGAATAAGTTGTTGGTCTTGCAAAATTCTATCATTCGATCTCCGGCATTGTTTCTATTAAAAAAAAAAAATTACCAAGGCCATATTTTCCAACTACCGATCCTTCTTCATTTCCAACTTTAGCATTCCAATCACCAGTAATTATCAATGCATATTCATTACATGTTAGATCAATTTCAGACTGCAGCCAAACCAAACCAAACCCAGTGCCATCGAGTCGATTTCGACTCATAAAAAAATAGCAACCCTAAAGGACAGAGTGGAACTTCCCCATAGAGTTTCCAAGGAGCGCCTGGCAGATTTGAACTGCCAACCCTTTGGTTTGCAGCCATAGCACTTAACCACTATACCACCAGGGTTTCCCAGACTGCAGGAGCTGATAAAAATCTTCCATTTCTTCATGTTTGGCCTTAGTGGTTGGTGCATAAATTTGAATAATAGTCGTATTAACTAGTCTTCTTTGTAGTTGTATGGATATTATCCTATCACTGACAGCATTGTACTTCAGGATAGATCTTGAAATTCAAAAATGGCTACAGCGGTATATTGACAGAGACCTTCCAGAAATTCAGGCGGATTTCAGAAAAGGATGTGGAACCAGGGATATCATTGCTGTTGTCACATGGATCCCAGCTGAAAGCAGAGGATACCAGAAGGATGTTTACTTGTGTTTTATTGACTATGTAAAGGCATTCGACTGTGTGGATCATAGCAAATTATGGCTAACATTGCCAAGAATGGGAATTCCAGAACACTTAATTGTGCTCATGAGGAACCTGTACATAGATCAAGAGGCAGTTGTTCAGACAGAACAAGGGGATACTGACTGGTTTAAAGTCAGGAAAGATGTGCATCGGGGTTGTATTCTTTCACCATACCTATTCAGTCTGTATGCTGAGCAAACAATATGAGAAGCTGGACTATATGAAGAACGGGCATCAGGATTGAAGGAAGACTTGTTAACATACTGCATTATGTAGATGACACAACCTTCCTTGCTGAAAGTGAAAAGGACTTGAAGCATTTACTAATGAAGATCAAAGACCACAGCCTTCAGTATGGATTGCACCTCAACATAAAGAAAACAAAACTCCTCACAACTGGACCAATGAGCAACATCATGATAAATGAAGAAATGATTGAAGTTGTCAAGGATTTCATTTTACTTGGATCCACAATCAACACCCATGGAAGCAGCAGTCAAGAAATCAAAAGACGCATTGCATTGGGCAAATCTGCTGCAAATGGACCTCTTTAAAGTGTTGAAAGGCAAAGATGTCACCTTGAACACTAAGGTGCCCCTGACCCAAGCCATGGTATTTTCAATAGCATCATATGCATGTGAAAGCCAGACAATGAATAAGGAAGACCAAAGAATTGACACCTTTGAATTGTGGTGTTGGCGAACAATACTGAACATACCACGGACTGCCAAAAGAATGAACAAATCTGTCTTGGAAGAAGTACAACCAGAATGCTCCTTAGAAGCAAGGATGGAGAGACTGCATCTTACATAATTTGGACATGTTGTCAGGGGGAATCAGTCCCTGGAAAAGGACATCATGCTTGGCAAAGTACAAGGTCAGCAGAACACAGCAAGACCCTCAAGGAGGTGGATTGACACAGTGGCTGCAACAATGAGCTCAAGCATAACAACAATTATAAGGATGCTGCAGGACTGGGCAGTGTTTCAGTCTGTTGTACACAGGGTTGCTATGAGTCGGAACCGACTCGACAACACCTAACAACAACAACAACATTCCATTCCAAGGATGCTACCCCTTTTCTCCAATGGTATATTTTGTTTCTGTCCTTTCTTTCTCTTAGTCTTTTGTATGTGACAAATATCTTACAGTGCTTATCTGTCAGATCCTACCATTATATAAATAGCCTGCTCTCACAGGTCTTTTGTATAGACTTTACTTTTTTAGAGCACTTCTGTATTTTCAGAAAAAAATGAGAAGATAGTACAGAGAGTTTCCATATACTCCACAATGCAGTTTCCCTTATTATTAACATCTGACATTGCTTTTGCTGTTGTTAGCTGCTGTCAAGTTGGCCCCCAACTTATGGTGACCTTATACCCAACTTAATGAAACACTGCCCCATGCCCATAATGGTTGCAGATAGGACTGTTGTGATCCATACAATTTTCATTGGCTTATTTTTGGAAGTAGATAACTAGGCCTTTCTTCCTAGTCCATCTTAGTCTGAAGGCTCTGCTAAAACTTGTTCAGCATCATAGCAATATACAAGCCTTCACTGACAGATGGGTGGTGACTGCACATGAGGTGCACTGGCCAGGAATAGAATCAGGTTTCCCACATGGAAGGCAAAAATTTTACCACCGAACCACTGCTACTCCCAACATCCTACATTAGTGTGTGTCTTAGGCTGAGTTCTCTAGAGAAGCAAAAACAGTGAATTGTATATATGTGCATAAGTATATATGTGTGTGTATATATATACATAGACAGAGAGACAGAAAAGAGAGGAAGAGAAGAGAAAGTGAGAGAGAGAGAGAGAGAGATCTTCAGGAAACGGCTCATGCAGATGCAGAGGGTGGCAAGTCCCAAGTCCATGGGTCAGGAGTTAGGCTGGTGGCTTCTCCTGACTCACATAGTTGCAGGGGCTGATGAACCCAAGATCGGCAGGTCAGATGGCAGGACTATGGCTCACAGGCTGCAGAGGCTAACGAATCCCAAGATTGGCAGGTAAGCTGCTAGCTGAAGTCCCAAGAACTTGAGGTCAGATGATGATGAGCTGGATGCAGGATCCAGAGAAAGAGCCTTGCTGCAACACACATTTATGTGCTGGAGGCAGGCCACATCCCCAAGGAAACTCCCTTTCAACTGATTGGCTGCTCACAGCAGATTTCATCACGGAGTTGATTACATCATTACCTAAAAGCCAAACTACATAACTACCAAACCACTGAGAATCACGGCCCAGCCAAGTTGACACAAACTTAACCATCATGGTATGGTACATTTGCTGCAATTAATGAACTAATATTGATACATTATTATCTAAAAAGCCCATAGTTTATTCAGATTTCCTTAGTTTTTACCTAATGGTATTTTTCTGTTCCAAAATTCCATGCAAGGTGCCACATTACATTTGGTTATCATGTGTTCTTAGGCTCCTCTTGGCTATGATAGTTTCGAAGACATTCCTTGTTTTTGATGAGCTTGACAGTTTTGAGCTGATAGGCCTTTTGATAATTTAATATCTGTATATTGGTTGGTATAGCACCACAACAAATATTATTTTGAGTTAATGTTTTCAATGATTGGTGAAAATCAAATCCTGTTTCATGTAGCTGCATGATAAGGATCAGGTTTGCCTGTTCTAGACAGTTCATAATTAGACAGTACATTTTGAAATAACTGCATATAATTGGAATCCTACAGTTTGTACTCTTTTGTGTCTAGCTTCTTTAGATTAGCACAACGTTTTTAAAATTCATTCATGTTTCCCACGTATCAACAGTTCATTCCTTTTTATTGCTGGGTAGTATCAATTTTTTTTTTCCAGTTTTTGCCTATTTTAAATGAAGTTGTTATAAATAATCTTGTATAAGTCTTTTTTGTGGACCTGTTTTCACTTCTTTTGTGTATAGAATTGCTGGTCATAGAGTTGTTATATGTTTAATGTTTTAAGAAAATATCAAACTATTTTCAGTGTGGTTGTCTTATTTTATATTCTATATTAGTTATCTGTTGCTGCATAACAGCATTACCACAAGCTTAACAGCTTAAAAGAACATACATTCATTATCTCACAGTTTTTATGGGTCAGAAGTCCAGGTATAGCTTAGTTGGATCCTTTGCTAGGTTGGAATCAAGGTGCTGGCCAAAACTGAGTTCTTCTCTAGGGCACTATTGAGAAGGATCTGGTTCCAAAACTCATATAGTTGTTGGCAGAATTCAGTTTCTTGTAATTGCCAGGCTGAAGGCTTCAGCGTCTTGTTGCCTTTTGGTTGGAGGTTGTCCCCAGCTCCCAGAGACAGCCTTCAGTTCCTTATCATGTGAGCTTTCTCAACATGGCCATTTGTTTCCTCAAAATCACCAAAGGAACAAGAGACTTCATCAGGATGGGTGCTATAATCTTATGAAATGTAATCATATGATCATATACATATAATCACATATCTCTCATAACCTTTCCCACATTCTATTGATATATTTTATTAGCCACAGGTCCCACCCACACTCAAGGGGAACAAATCACATAGGGCATGAATAGTAGGAGGCAAGTATCAAGGAGGACCACCTTAAAAGTCTGTCTACTACATACTCCCACCATCAATGTATGAGAATTCTGGTTGCTACATATCCTTGCCTACCACAAAAACAACACTGTGTTGCAATCCACGAGAACAACACTGTGGTTTTGACTTGCTCTTTCCTAATATCTGATTATGTTGAACACTTCTTCATGTACTTTTGGGCCACTCATGTATCTTCCTTTGTGAAGTCTCTGTTTAAGTATTTTGCCTATTTTAAAAATAGAGATGTTTGATTTTTTATTAATGACTTGGAGAAGTCCTTTATATATTCTGGACAAAGCTTATTAGTCAGATATATTGCAAATATTTTCTCTTGGTCTACAGCCTACACGTTTTTTTTTTCTTAACAGCCCACACTGATGAGTAGATGCTTTTAACTTTGATGAAGTTTAATTTGCCAATATTTTCTGTTATGGTTAGTGCTCCCTTTGTTCTGGTAAGAATATTCATCTCTCAGAAATTGATGCAACAATTAGTACATTTTGAAATAACTCATGGGACATAGAAGAAATCAGAGAAATAAGAAAATATTTGTATTGAATGTTAATAAAAACACAACATATTAAAATTTGAGAGATACAGCTAATACAGCTAAAGCAGGGCTCAGAGGGAAACTTATAGTTTTAAATTGCTTACACTATAAAATCAGTTATTGAAGCTTCCACTGTAAGAATCAAAAGGATGGAGGGAAAAAAAACAAAACAGCAATGAATCCAAAGAAAGTAGAAGAAAGGAAAAAATAAAGTTAAGGGGAAAAAAAATTAAATAGAAAACAAATCAACAACAAGGAAAATCAACATTATCAAAAGTTGGTTCTTAAAAAAGATCAATAAAAATTATAAAGTTCTAGCTAGACCAATCAAGAAGGAAAAGAAGATGACAATGACAACACAAACTAGCAATATCAGGAATTAAAGTTAAAAAATTACTACCTATTTCATAGATATTAAAATAATCATAAGGAAATATTATGAATGGCCTATGATGATAAATCTGATAAAAAGTGAAACACATTCCTTAAAAGATTCAAATTACAAAAACTGACATACGAATAAACAAAAACCATAAGAAATCTCATGTCTATTGAAGAAATTGGATTTGTAAATAGAAGCTTTTCTACGAAGAAAGCTGCAGGCTCAGGTAGCTTCATTGGTGAATTCTATCACACATTTAATGAAAAAAAAAAAAGAACATTACAAAAACTCATTCAGAATATAGAGTAGAAAGTTACACTTCCCAACTCATTTTAATAGGCTAGTTATTACCTTAATACCCAAACAAGACATCACACACACACACAAAAAAAACTCTAGACCAAGGTTGTTTATAACTATAGACACATAAATTCTCAACAAAATATCATCAATCTGAATCCAGCAACATATAAAAAGGATATACACTATGACCAAGTGGGATTTATTTCAGAAAGGCAAGGTTAGTTTATAATCTAAAAATCAATTAATGTAATACACCATATCAATAGAATAAAGGACAAAAACATATCTCAATAGATGTGGAAAAAGCATTTGAGAAAATCCAACATACCTTAATGATAAAACATTTTTTCAACAAACTAGGATAGAGTGGAACTTCCTCAACCTGATGAGGACATCTTCCAAAACTCACAGCTAACATCATACTGAATGGTGAAAGACTCAAAGCTTTCTCCCTAAGCTTTTCCCCCTTACCACTTCTACTCAACCTTGTACTGGAGGTTCTCGCGAGAACAATTAGGCAAGAAAATGAAATAAAATGCATCCAGATTGGAAAGAAAGAAGTAAAACTCTCTCTCTTTTCAGATGACATGGTCTTATATATAGAAAATTCTAAAGAATCTACAAAAAAAAAACTATTAGAACTAATAAACAAGTTCAGCAATATTGTAGGATACAAGGTCAATAAAAAAAATCAACTGTTATTTATGTGCACTAGCAATGAATGATCGAAAAATGAAATTAAGAACATAATTTTATTTATAATAGCATAAAAGGAAGAAAATATTCAGGAATAAATTTGACAAAAAGTGCAAAATTTATACTCTGAAAACTGTAAAACATTAATGAAAGAAATTAAAGAACACCTAAATAAATGAAGGAACATACTATGTTCATGTATTGTAAGACTTAATATTGTAAGATTTAATATTGTTAAGATGCTAGTACTTCCAAAATTGATCTAGATTCAATGTAATTCTCATCAATCTCTCATATGGCTTCACTGCAGGAACTGACAGGCTGATCCCAAAATTCTTACGGACATTCAAGGGACCAAGAACAGTCAAAACAATTCTGAAAAAGAAGAACCAAGTTGGAAGACTCACACTTCCTGTTTTCAAAATGTACTACAAAGCTACAGTAATCAAGACAACAAATATAAATCAATGCAACAGAATTGAAAGTCCATAAATAAACCCTGATATTTATTTAAGGATGCCAAAACAAGTCAGAACTAAAAACTATATAACCCTTAGAAGAAAACATAAGTCTTTATCACCTTGGGTTAGGCAAAGTCTTCTTAGATATGACATCAAAAGCACAAGCAATAAAATAAAAAATAAATTGGACTTCATCAAATGTTAAAACTTTCATGTTTTAAAGGACATCATCAATAATGTGAAAAGACAACCTACGGATGTAAGAAGATACTTGTAAATCATTTATCTGATAAGGGACTTGTATTCAGAATATATAAAGAACTCTTACAACTCAACAACAAAAGACAACACAATTTAAAAATGGGCAAAGGATTTGAACAAATATCTCTCCAAAGAAGATATACAAATGGCCAATAAGCACATGAAAAGATGCTCAACATCATTACTCATTAAACAAAAACCAAACCCACTGCCCTCGAGTCTATTCTGACTCATACCAACCCTATACGACAGAGTAGAACTGCCACATACGGTTTCCAAGGAGAGCCTGGTGGATTTGAATTGCCGACATTTTGGATAGCAGCTGTAGCTCTTATCCCCTATGCCACCAGGGTTTCCATTACTCATTAGGAAAGTGAAAATAAAAATCACAATAAGATACCACTTTATAACCACTAGGATTTCTAAAATAAAAAAGACATTGACAAGTGTGGACAAGGATGTGGAGATACTGGAATCCTCACATATTGCTGGTAAGAATGTAAAATGTCACAGCCACTTTGGAAAACTGGCAGTTCCTTACAAAGTTAAACATAGAGTTACCCTAGGACCCAGCAATTTCAATCCTAGGCTTATATCCACGAGAAATAAAATACATGTGTTTCACAACACGTATGGTCAAAAACCAAAAAAAAACAATAACAAAAAACCCCACTGCCATCAGGTTGATTCTAACTCATAGTGACTCTGTAAGTAGAACTGCCCCATATGGTTTCCAAGAAGTGTGGATCCAAGTAAAATGAAATCCTTGACAACCTCAAACTCCTCTCCTTTTATCATGATGTTGCTGACTGGTCGAGTTGTGACAATTTTTGTTTTTTTATGTTGAGGTGTAATCCATACTGAAGGCTGGTGGATTCGAACTGCTGAGCCTGAGCTCTTAACCACTGCACCACCAGGGATCCATATATATGTTCATAGCAGCATTATTTATAATAGCCAAGAAGTGGAACAACCCAAATTCCCATCAACTGATGAACGGATAAACAAAGTGTGGTATATGCATACAATGGTATACTATTCATTCATAAAAAGGAATGAAGTTCTGATACATGCTACAGCTTTGATGAACCTTGAACACATTATGCTAAGTGAAAGGAGCCAGACACAAAAAAGCCACAAGTTGTATGATTCAGTTTATATGAAATGTCCAGAAAAGGAAACTCTACAGAGACAGAAAGTGGGTTTGTAGTTGTCAAAGGCTGGGGGGACATGTAAACAGTCACACAGGAGAAGGTATTTTATGAAGATACATCTATAAGACAAGGAATGCCAAGAGACACCTGGAGCTACCAGAAGTTGGTAGTCAAGGGAGGATCTCCCCCTAGAGCCCACAGAGAGAGCATGGTCTTACCGGTGACCTTTATTTGACTCCAGAACTGTGAGACACTAAAGGCCTGTTCTTTAAAGCCACCCACTTTGTGATATTTTGTTATGACAGTCCTAGAAAACTAAGATGCCTACTTCCTTTTGTATTGAAATAGCCACTCCAATCTTCTTGTGATTAATGTTTAGGTATTTATTAATGGCATATTTATTTCTATCAGTGTACTTTAACCTAGCTGTGTTTGTACAGGAAGAAAAAAATGAAAAGAAGGACAGGTATGTACTTATGTATATATGTGTGTATATCGATGGCACTGGGTTTTTTTTTAATATATGTATATACACGGGTGTGTGTGTGTGTGTGTGTGTTTTAGTGATTGCTCTAGGAACTAGTTCTCAATTTTTTGTGGTATCTTAAAAATTAGAGGCCCTCAAAGACATTTTTGTATGTGGGTCACATCTATTGACATTTACCATATTAGCATTTAAAATTGAGAAATTATAAAAAAAGTCAAGTATGCCCAAATACACATTCCATCAGCTGTCACAGCAGTGGTGACATGACCTCAGGAAATCTCCACTGTACTATCATGAGGGAATAAAAGTGGAAAAAAGTGTCTTAGTGTCGTTATGAAAATTGTTTTGACTTCATGGACCCCTCGTGCATCTTTCAGGGTTCAATTAGAGAAGCCGAGCCAGTAGAAGTTTTGTCCACCTATCCACCTATTTCCCTCCCTCCCTCCCTCCCTCCCTCCCTCCCTCCCTCCCTCCCTCCCTCCCTCCCTCCCTATCTATCCGCCCATCCACCCATCCACCCACCCACTCATCCACCCACCCACCTACCATCCACCCATCCACCCACCATCCACCCACCATCCATCCATCCATCCATCCATCCATCCATCCATCCATCCATCCATCCATCCATCCATCCATCCATCCACCAGCCCACCCACCCATCCATCCATCATCTATTTATGTAAAACAAGGGATTTGTTGCATAGATTTGATCACACACAATTGTGAGAACTAGTTAAAGAGTCTCTGTAAGACTCATTTTTGATGTGATGCTGGAGCTTGAAGTCCTCAGGGCAGGCAGTGGGGAAGATGGATTTCAAAGTAGGGGAACAAAGACAAGCTGAAACTCCTGAGTAGGCACTGGAACCCAAGAGGATGGCCTCATATCCTATCAGTTTTGGCCTGGTTTCCTGGAGAGTAAAGCCTGAGGGAATAACTTATATACTACTACATTATTAGGGAGTACAATCACTTGGAAGCTAGAGTCACAGCAAAAAGAACAGAGGCAGGAGAGCAGAAAGAATTGCTACAAGGTTGAATTACTTAGCTTGCCCTCACTTGGCATTAAATGCAACTGATTGGTCAGTCTCATGGGAGCATCATTTGATAATATAAATGACTCCAATCTCAGTAAACCCTGGTGGCATAGTGGTTAAGAGCTATGGTGCTAACCAAAAGGTTGGCAGGTGAAATCCACCAGGTGCTCCTTGGAAATCCCATGGGACAGTTCTACTCTGTCCTACAGGGTTACTATGGGCCAGAATTGACTCGATGGCATCGGGTTTAGTTTTTTTTTTTATCTCAGGAAAGGAGTCCTGGTGGCACAGTAGTTAATAGCTTTGGCTGCTAACCAAAAGGTTAGCATGTCTGAAACTCTTAGTTGCTCCTTGGAAACCCTATGGGGCAGTTCTACTCTGTCCTATAGGGTCACTATGAATTGGAATGGACTTGATGGCAACGGGTTTGGTTTTTGGTATTTTAATTGCAGGACAGAACTTCTGGAGGAAGAAGACAGAAGAATGTATCTGCCAGATCTCCTTGTTAAAGTTTTTTTTCCCTCCATGAATATTATCCCCTATATTTCTGGGTTGTGCATGTGTGGGTACTAACAGGTCCTACAGCATCTCATGCCTCATTGCCTGAAAGCAGGAAAGCTCTGGAGCAGAAAGTGGAAGCCATATTATTTGGGTACAAGGTGAGCTACTGTTGAATTATGGTCATGTGATGTCTATTGTCAAGGCAGTGCAGTTCACAGAGAGTTGATTACCACAATGCTGGCTGGGAAAAAAAAAGCAAGTGGATAAAGATCCTAGCAACTCATGGTGACCCCAAGTATGCCAAAGTAGAACTGTGCTCCACAATGTTTTTAATGGCTGATTTTTCAGATGTAGATCACCAGGCCTTTCTTCCCAGGTGCCTCTGAGTGGACTGAAACCTCCAACCTTTAGGTTAGCAGTTAAACATATTAACTGTTTGCACCACCCAGGAATGAGCTGGGGTCAAATTGATGACAGTTTGTTTTAAGGAGTCTGGAGCAGCTGAGGCCAAGAACATATGAGGTGGTACATAAACTGAGTTTGAATAAATTTACTGTTTGCACCACTCATGTCCATTCATGCCCTCCCATTATATTCTGCTCCCATACTACAACAGGGGCTCAGTTTTTGTGAGAAGATGATGCCATTATTTTACTCCCTGAGAGGAAAGGTACAAGTCTATTTTGTCACAGAATCTCTTTCAAGATGGTGGCCACCTATAATATCTGAAGAGACTTAAGAGGTTTAATGAAACAAAATATAGTACCTACTGATAAAGACAATAAAAAAAATTTTTTTTTCTTTTTTTTTTACCAAGGCCTTAATTGATATTCTTCATCTCTCTTTCCTCTACTCTTTTGTATCTTCATGTGAGTTAATCACTGGCCAAGGTCTATGGTGGTAGGTGGGTCAGTGGTGGTGGGTCTGTGGAGGCAGTTCCCATTTGGCTGAGGCCAATTTTTAGCTAACACTCACAGCAGCTTGAGAATGGGTGTGCCAGTAGGTAAGGGGGATTAAGCAAAGCACTAATTGCATCCATTCACTTCAAGCAGCTAATCCTACTTCTACCCTTTATTTCCTGAACCCATCTATTCTAGCCCTCAGGGGCAATACCTATTTATTAACTGTCGGTTCAGTTGGTACAACATATACTGTACCTTGGAGGACAGTGCCCAACCCTGCAGGGTGAAGCTCCCAAGCTAGTCATTTATTGAGCCTTTAACAGGCCATTCTATGATTCTACAGACTTGTAACTTTTGGAAGGTGGTGTGATAAATAAATTGTAACAACACTCCCAGCTTTTATACTTTCTTGTTTCCATGCCCTTTGGTAGTACCCATCCACATTGACTCTGGACATGGCCATGTGACTTGTTTCAGCCAGTGAGATGTTAGCAAATAAGATACAATAGAGACTTTAAAAGTGCGTACAATCCGGACACATCTTAAAATCCTATCACTGCTATGAAAACAAGCCCAGGCTAGCCTACTGAAAGGAATATGAGAGCTATGTGGCTATTTTATATCAGCCAAACCCAGCTAACCATCTGGCTGCAGATACTTAAGTACGCCAGCTGAGACCTGCAAGTTCAGCTCAGCTTAGCAGCTCAGTGAAATAGTAAATTCATGAGAAATCACAAACGGCTGTAATTTTAGGCCACTAAGTGGGATGGTTTGTTATGCAACAAGATCTAAATGATACAGATGAAGTGAAGTTACTGGTCATGTGTTCATTGTTTTCTCTTTTGTCATAAAATGGGTCCCTTGATCTGAGCCATTACTGTGATGGCTTGGATATCATGTCAATGTATCAGGCTTCTATAAATTCTAGAATGGTCGTGCTGGCAGATGCACTGAGGACAAGGTAGGCAAATTCATAACCAGATTAGCTATCAGTTTCAATAAGTGTGAATCACTGCTTCCTCTAAGATGGAAGGGGTCCAATGTAATCAATCTGCCATCAAATGACTGACTAGTCTTCTTAAAGAATAATGCCATATCAAGCATTCAGTGTTGCTCTCTACTATTGGCAGGTTAGTATTTCAACAAGGACAGTAGTCATCAATATAGCTAGGTCAGAATTGGCAAGAAGAAGCCCATATTTTTGAGCCCATGTAAGGCTTCCATCTTAGCCATCATGACCTCTCAATTCATGGGACCTTTTTTTTTTTTTTTGGTGATAGCACTAGAGTGGCTGGAGAAAAAGGCTAGCTGACTCTTCGAGATGAGACATCTTGTTCACCTGCAGGCTGAGAGCCTTCTTTATGGTAGATACTCTCTGGTGGGAATTAACAGGAGATATAAATGGTTTATTCTCACTCCCACAGGTCCAGTCACATACCTTTTCCCAGACTTGTCTGTAATATTCCAATCATGTTTCATTCAGGTCATGACCAACTAGCTAAGCCATTCATCACTGCCCAGTTGTATATCCATGCTTCATGCCACTTTTTTCCTCCTAAGAAGTGAGCAATCAAGTGTACTGGTCACAAGTCTGCCCAAGGGAGGATTTCCCTTTATCACTCCAAGTTACTCTTAGGTGGGATTGTAATGTCAGCAGTCAATTTTTGCTAGCACCTATATCTTATACCAATCCATATGTAAACTAGACTCAAGGTCTTTCATCCTCCATTAGTTGGTCTTAGAGAACTCCCTTTGA
Organism: Loxodonta africana; assembly: GCF_030014295.1. NCBI lineage: Eukaryota > Metazoa > Chordata > Mammalia > Proboscidea > Elephantidae > Loxodonta > Loxodonta africana. The sequence continues at coordinate 69,002,185 of NC_087358.1, forward strand.
TCACAGAATTGAGGGAGAGATGTCAGTACAGAGAGATTGGTGATACAAGAGTTTGGGTCATTTGTTCACATAACTTATTCATCTTTGCTTGGGCTTGATCCTAAATGTACTATGTTCATTGTACCATGAATTGTTACTGTGTCTGCCAGACCTTATGACTCACTGGATAATCATCAGATTGTGATTGTCCACTCCAAGTGTATAGGCACTTGGAGCCCCACAGTCAGACAACTCAGTCTCTACTACAGCCCAGTAGCTCTACAGGAGCTGATTTATCAAGTAGAGAGTAATTCTCTGTTGCAGAAGCAGTGCCTTGCTCCAGAGCCTTAGGGTATAGCTCCTATTGTGGTTTGCCAGACATGCCATACAGCACTTTTCCACCTCAGGTACCTCTCGCACTATTGGATCTGCTAGGTTATACAGCTCAAGTGGCAGGGCAGCTTGAGCTGCAGCCTGGATCTGATCCCGAGATGTCTCTTATTTTGGTGCCCACTTGCAACTGGAAGCTTTCTAAGTCATCTGATATACGGGTTGGAACTGTATTCCCAAACACAGCATTTGCTGTTTTTAAATCCAAAGAGACTCATAAAATGATGAGCCTCTTTCTTAATGGCAGGAAGTGAAAGGTGCAACAACTTGACCTTTACATTAAAAGTGATGTTTCCAGCATGCGCAGTGCCTTGGAATCCTAAAAACTCCATTGATGTGGCAAGCCTTTAGATTATCTTAGAGTTTGTCTTCTACTCTTTGGCATACGTGTGTTTTCCTAAACCATCTAAAGCTTATTCTTTGGTCTTCCTTATTCATTGTTCCGGTGTTGGTGAAGAATATTAAATATACTGTGGACTGCCATAAGAACAAATGAATCTGTCTTGGAAGAAGGAATATAGCCAGTATGCTCCTTAGAAGCAGGATGGTGAGACTTTGTCTCACATACTTTGGACATGTTATCAGGAGGAACTAGTTCCTGGAGAAGGACATTATGCTTGGTAAAGTAGGTGGTCAGTGAAAAAGAGGAAGATCCTCAACAAGATGGACTGACAGAGTGGCTGCAACAATGGGCTCAAAATAGCAATGATTGTGAGGACTGGGCAGTGTATCATTCTGTTGTATGGAGGTTCATTATGAGTCAGAACTAACTTGATGGCACCTAACAACAACATTTAAAGCTTATTACTCAAAATCTGGTCTATGGACTGGTGTTGGTTGGTAACTCTTGGTTACCAATCCAAGGAACATAAATTCAGAAACTAAGAATATGTGTTTAGAAACCTTCATAGCAATTCGACATTGCTGTGACAACCAGGCAAATCATTTGATCAGTTAGACTCACACAGGGTATAGAACATCTCAAGTGTTTTCAAAATCATATGGAGCAGGGTATATGCTGGTCGAGTTCAGTAGCTTCCAAAAATATTACTCTATAGCATATTGGGAAAAAAATAAATAAGCATTGATCTGCAAATCAATTTGACAAGCAAATTGATAATTGTTTGCCCCTTCATACTCAGCAGGAGAGAAAGCTGAAGAGTTAAAATAAACCTGGGCCTAGAAAGTAAATATATACTCCCACCATTCCTATTGGAGTCCCTGGTGGCACAAACAGTTAAGCAGTTGACTGCTAACCAAAGGGTTGTCAGTTCAAACCCACCTAGCTGGTGCCTTGGAAGAAAGGCCTGGCTATTTGCTTCTGAAAGATCCCAGCCTTGAAAATCCTATGGAGTGCAGTTCTACTCTGCAACACATGGAGTCACCATGAATTGGAATAAACTCAATGACAATTGGTTTCAGTTTTTGGCATCATTCCTGTGTAAAGGCAAACCGCTTTTGATACTTCCTACTGATGGGAATCAAGAAAAGTATACTCACCAAATTAATTACTGCAGATCAAATGTCAAGTCTATTTTGATCTGCTCTAGTGAAGATACTGCTTGCTACATGGCAGTTTCTACTGTGGCTACCATGATTAAATTTATGGCAGTCTATTGTCATCTGCCATGATCCTATTTTTGCAGGGGTCAAACAGGAGAGTTGAATAGAGATGTAATGGAAACCACAACCCTGCACTCTTTGAACCTTTAATGGTGATGTAATCCTCTGCAGTTTTCTTAGGATGCTTCTGATTTACTATCCTTGATGGGGGTGGTAGTGGTGATTTCAGGGGCTTCTACTTGGCAACTCCGACATAATGGCTATCACGAGTCAGGAGTCACAGATCAGGGAACCAATGTGAGGGACGCCAGCTGTTTATACATTCAGGGACGAACCATATGTTATGCTGTTAGACTCTGAGGTGGTGTCTGATACACTGCCCTTCCTGATTCTTGGTTTTCTGCATTTCTTTTAATTCCATGTAGTATTCTTCCGATAACTTCTTTTTCTTCCAATAATTTTTTGCTCATTAGCCAGGGCATATCTGTCTCATGAAGCTATGAATTTTAAGTAATATGGCAAACCAAAAAAACCAAACTCACTGCTGTTGAGTCAATTCTGACTCATAGTGACCCTCTAGGACAGAGGAGAAACGCCCCATAGTGTTTCCAAGGCTATATATCTTATGGAAGTAGACTGCCACAGCTTTCTCCCATGGAGCAGCTGGTGGGCTCAAACTGATGACCTCCTGGTTAGCAAGCTAGCGCTTTAACCACCGCACCACCAGAGCTCCTCAGTAATATGACATATCCTCCTTAATGGTCCCAAATTATTGTTATGTAAAATATTTGGCATATATGTATATTTGTATACATATAATAATTGGTGCTCAGTAAATGCTTGATTAACTGAAGAAAATTGTTTAGGGACTATATCACTTATCTACCGCTGCATAACAAATTGTCTCCAAAATTAATGACTAAAAACAATGATGATTAATTATTTCTCACAATTCTGTTGGTTAAGTGGTTTTTCTGCTGATCTTAACTGGTAGGTAGGTGGGATCTGGGCTCAGCTGGGATGCTAGGCCTCTTTCTCTGTGTGGTCTGTCATCCTCATGGGGACTAGTTTATGCTTCTTACATGGCAGCTGGGTTATAGGAGAGCATACCCTAAAGCACAAGCACTTATCAAGTTACTCTTCGCTTTACATTAGCTGATATCCCGTTGGTCAAACAAATCACTATGGGAGGAGACTACACAGGGCATGATATCAGTAGGTGTGATTCACTGGGGGCCATCAGTGTAACAGTCTTCCACAGAGACTGTGTCCAAGCATCCAGTTGATAGGTATTTACATTCCTACTTACGGCAAGGGCTGCTGGTTGTTTTCCAATAGCTGTTCTCCCTTGCTTTGTATTAACAGAATCCTGAATTTTAGCTGGTCACGTGGCCTCATAAAATAAAGAACACATTTTCCTGCATTGTCTGCATCCTGGTGTGGCTTTATGCCCATGTTTTCCTCAGTGGGATGTAAGTGAAAGTGTATTTTGGCAGTTTCCAGGAATTTCTCTTAAATGAGAGGTTGCATGGGCCCCTAGCTTTTTCTTTATCCCTTTCCCCATCCTACTGCCTAAAATGTGGATGTGAATTTTGGCTGTCATCTTGGACAATGAACATCACCCAAGGATAACAGAGTTGTGTGTTGAAGGTACCTGTGTTCCTGAGGACTTTGTTGAGTAGAACCTTCAGACCAGCCCTGGAATGTCTACCTTCAGATTTTCGGCTGAGATAAAAGTAACCTTCTATATTGTCTAATCCATTGTCATTTTGAGTTCTGTTATTAGCAGCTAACTAATAATACTGTCACACTATTAAGATACATCCTCTCTACACTTGTTTTAATTTTAATATCAAAGCTACATAGGTAGATACCAGTTGCTATCAAGTCAATTCTGACTAACGGCGACCCTGTGTTTGTCAGAATAGAACTGTGCCCCATAGAGTTTTCAATGGCTGGTTTTTTGGAAATAGATTGCCAGTCTTTTCTTCCAAGGTGCTTCTGGGAAAATTTGAACTGCATTGGTGGTTCAGTGGTAGAATTCTCACCTTTCATGTGGAAGACCCAGGTTCGATTCCCAGACAATGCCCCTCACACACAGCCTCCACCTGTCTGTCAGTGGAGGCTTGTGTGTTGCTATGATGTTAAACAGGTTTTGGTGGAGCTTCCAGACTAAGATGGACTAGGAAGAAAGGCCTGGTGATCAGCCACTGAAAACCCTAAGGATCACAATGGTCCTATCTGCATCCATTCAGGGGTGGGCATCGTTTCCTTCTATTGTGCATAGGGTCACCATGAGTCAAAGGCCGATTGGTCAGAAGCAGCAGGAACAACAGCAACAATCCTTGGTTTTGCTCCATGGTACACAATTTTTTACCTTCTGATCGCCTTTACCCAAAACACACTGATGGCTCTTATTGATCAAAAGAGAAGAGAAACGTATCAGTTTTAGTTGATAAAAATTGTATGGGCTAAATTAGTGAATTCTGGGAAGCATGCATAGTTTAACAAGCCATTAAGGAGAGAAGATAAAGAAGTGAAGACTGCAGAATGTCTGTATTCCTTCAACCACCAGAGACAAATTTAGAACAACGGTAGTGCCTAGCCAGATAGGGGAAAACTCTCAATAAAACCACGCTGCAAACCCCACTTCTGGTTTGCTTGGTTTGGGGCTCCCTCATGTTCATGATACTATTAATAAGAAAATACACATGCAAAGGAAGTAATTAGTTGTCTCTCGTTCATCTTGGAGGGTGATGGGGAGAACTAGGGAAAGGTTTGTGCTTTAGATGAAGGTTGAGATCACGAGGGTTATAAATGAGACGGATGTGCCTCCAGGCACAGCAACTCTTTAGGTACCTACGTAACCCTGAGGATTCGGCTATAGTCAGTGTCAATAAACTGCCTTGGCTATTTTACCTAATAGCCATTTCTGCATGGGAGAAACCATCAGATTTGGAAGTGGAAGAATTTCTTCTCTTGGTACAGTGGCTTAAACTGTAGAAATTTAGTGGCTTGCTACTTTGGTCTCCTTCCTTGGCCCTTGCCCTGTCAAAGAGAATTCAACCTGTATTGGGGGGCATTTGAATATGGGGTCAAACATTTTGAGGATTTTTTTCCTTTTCTTTGTTTTTTTTTTTTTTAACTCTCTTCCCATTGTCTTTACACCTCTGGGCCACCTGAAATATCTGTTAGAGCCTTAAGTGGTGGTTAAATTTACCTGATTATTTAATTTCTTCCCTCTCTGTTTTGAGAAATATCTTCCTTCTCAAAAAACCAAACCTGCTACCATCAAGTTGATTCTGACTCAGAGTTTAAAAGCTCTTTCAACATTCCTGCCCAAGGTATATTGTCTCCTTAGCTTATAACATGGGGAAATAGCACAAATGTACCTTGCTTTCCTCCTACAGGGAGGAGCAACTCCTAGATCAGGGTACCTCTAATTCTACTGTAGGTAATATACTGTTACCACCAGAAAAGCTGTCTTCTCATGTCTTTTGCTTGTTGTTTCGGTATTCCTGTACTACACTAAAGAAGCTGTTTTCTAAGGCCTGGTTTCTGGACACAGTACAAAGTGGAGAAATATAGCACCAACTACCACGTAACGTTTAATAAAGATTTAGCAATTTCTGTGAGCCCAGAGCTGGTGGTGTCTGGTTGCCAGTAGGGTAAAGTATGTGGCTGCTGTTGGCAGCACTAAAACAATGAAAAAACTATAGTAGCAATACCTTTTTGTTTACCAACATTTGCTCATATGATTCTGTTATTTCTGTGAGGTTGGCAGGGCAGGTACTACTATCTGCATTTTAAATTTTACAACTTAAGAAACTGAGACCCCAAAGAACTAAGAGCTTTCCCAAAGACAAATCAGGGAATCATCAGCCATATGCAGCACATCGTGTTCTAAGTGACCACCATGCTCCCAGCCACCTTCTAAGTGAGCCTCTACCAGCATGTCCTTTCCCACAGTCATCATGATTATTATCAGGTGCACTTGCCATCCCTGTGACAACTGATTGGGCAGGGATCAGATGTGACCCAAAAGCTGTCTTTATAAGGTGGACAGGGGCCTCCCTCCAAAGTGACTTGGAACTGAGACATGAGTGCTCTGTTCAATAGAAACGCTCTCTACTGGATGAGGGTATCATTACTTCATTCAACAGGTATTTGTTGAGTGTCTACTATGTGCCAGCCACATGCTAGGCATGGGGACACCCTGGCTAGCAGTACAGATACAGACTTATTCCCATGGATAGGGCTGGCTTTATGGGCCTATGAGTTCTGCAGTCACACTGGGCCCTGTGCTAAGAACGCCCCAGGCTTGGTTTCATGCTCTGCAGGGACCGTCACAAAATCCTTAAGTTATGGACAAGGAGCCCCACGTTTTCATTTTGTTCCAGGCTCCACAAACCATGTAGTTGGTCCAGCTCATAGAATTTACTAAAGTTTAGTAGGGGAATCAATCATATTCTCTCTCCTGAGCGTATGAATTGGCAGCATGGAGAGGTCAGTGCAGCAGAAGCTGGATGAAGAGATGAGGATACCAATATTCACAATGGCAGGAAGGAGGGGGGTCTGCTGCTAGAGGGTCGACTGGAAGTGTGGCAGTAGGGACTCTTCTTCTTGCCCTCACCTTTCCCCCTTGAATTTATCATTGACACTAAATAATTCAGGTGAACTGAGCAAGTCACTGTTACTTCAGCCCTGAGAGAATCTAACACACGCGCATACGGAAAGTGATTTAAATCATGGCAATGAAACAGAGCAACAGGAGAGGAGAATTAAAGACTCTCTAAGCCAATTCTTCTCACACTATCTGCGAAGGGACTTATCTTTCTTTCTTAATTTCTAATTTGTCGTCGACTCATACTTCTGGAACATAAAATAAAAACAAGTTACTAGAAAAATTGAATGAAAACAACAAAAAACAACACAAACTATATTTTTTAGTATCTTAAACATAAAAATTAATTTTCAACAAATAATTGGAAGAACTGTAACACAGGATACAAGGAAAAAATATAAAAACTGCACATTGTTCACCGGAAGTGTGCATCTAGGTGATTACCATAGAGAATCGCTATTACACCCCTCATTTTTTGTCATTCCACAGTCATAACAAAGAAACAAGAATTTGTTTTTGTTGTTGATTTGTGACTTAGGAGACCCCATGTGTTACAGAGTAGAACTGCTTCATAGGGTTTTCTTGGCTGCAATCTTTAAGGAAGCATATTACCAGGCCTGTTTCTTCTGTGGTGGTGCTGCAGGTGGGTTCAAAATGCCAACATTTTGGTTACTGGCCAACTGGAAACCATCTGTGCCATGCAGGGACCTTTCTAAACAAGAAGTTGGGAGAGAAGTAGCAATTTCCCATACTAACTGCTATACAGTGTTTGTATGTCAATATTTAAAGTTTTTAACATGACAAATGAGTGTGCTTCTTGCTTGTTAAATTACCTAATCTAGGTTTAGATATATCTAGCAGTATATCTAAACTGCTTCTATGTTTTATTCTGATAACACTCAAGTAGAGAAGCCAGTCTCTCAAAGGCATGTTGAAGGGAGTGGAATAAGAGATTTTAAGGCAATTTCAGCAAGTTCAGGACATTCATTTTTAATTTCTATCCAAAATGAAACAAGAGATGCTTTATTTTCAAAATTCATCTCCAGTCCTTCATCAGTAGTGAGTTCCAAAAATTTGCCCTGTAAAGTTACAGTTACATTTAGATTCTGGATCCATGAATTTCCTGTGTGTGGTGATTACTTTGATGGAGAATCAAAATCAAAATGTTTTATCATATTTATGATAATATTTTCTTTATATTTTGTATGTAAATGTCCCTTAAGTTTGATGGATTCATTGCTTCATTAATCAGTCCATGGTTTTAGTACTTAACCAAAAGTTATGGCTACAGACTGAACAGACAGGGGATTATATTTCTGAGTAAAATTAATATAAACTCTTAGCTCTAATTCTTTGGAATGACTTCTCTGATCATTATTTGGTTTACTACTGGTAGTATTAATCCACTAGTGACATCTGTCTTTTCTTGACAAAACAGGCCAATGAGGCTTGTTTCATCATCTACGATTTAGGGTTAAAAATAAATGACACAAATTTTACTTCCCTAATTTAGCTATATATAAATAAAAAAAAGAGGCTTGATTAAAAATTAAAATGACTATAAAAACAACTTATAAAAATGAATAAATATTTACATCTTCATGGATTTTTAACACTTTGGATTACAATTGACAAGCTAACCTTAAAATTTTACTCATCGTAAATGTGGTCCTACTATGCATAACAAGGACACAGCCCTACCACCTGCAACTCACCACATAAATTGGAGAACACCTGAACTGGACTATACTCTTGCTTAGCTATATGCTTAGCAACAGATGTCCAATGATCGTGTTCTTGGATGTTGCTGACATGTCAAATTGTCATAAACATTTCTAAGCACTCTTAATTTCTGTATTTATCATCATCTTGTGCAGTAAGGAGCCCTGGTAGCACAGTGGTTAAGAGCTACAGTTGCAAATCAAAAGGTTGACAGTACGAATCCACCAGGTGCTCCTTGGAAACCCTATGGGGCAGTTCTACTCTGTCCTACGGGGTTGCTGTCCATTCAACCAGTTCCTATCCCTTTCTGCCTTCTCATCCTGCCTTCCAACAGGAGCTGCCCATTTAGTCCCATGTATCTACTTGAACTAAGAAGTAAAACTCTTTGAGTATTATTTTATGTTTTATAGTCCAGTCTAATTTTTGTCTGAAGAGTTGGCTTCAAGAATGGTTTTAGTTCAGGGTTAACAGAGACGTCCAGGGGCCATGGCTTCGGGGGTTCCTCTAGTCTCAGTCAGACCATTAAGTCTGGTCTTTTTATGTGAATCTGAGTTCTACATCTCCTTTTCTCCTGCTCCGTCAGGGACTCTCCATTGTGTTCCCTGTCAGGGCAGTCACTGATGGCAACCAGGCACCATCTAATTCTTCTGATCTAAGGCTGATAAAATCTCTGGTTTATGTGGCCCTTTTGTCCCTTGGGCTAACATTTTCCTTGTGCCTTTGGTGTTCTTCATTCTCCTTTGCTCCAGGTGGGTTGGGACCAAATGATGCATCTTAGATGGCTGCTAGCAAGCTTTTAAGATGCCACTCACCGAAGTGGGATGCAGAACATTTTCTTAATAAATTTTGTTATGCCAATTGACCAAGATGTCCCCAGAAACCATGGATCCAGGCCCCTGCCCCTGCTACTCCGTCACTTGAGAAAACTTCTTTTAATAATCTATAGAACCTCTAACAATTCTTTGTAGTACAACAGAAAGCAGTGTAATGATTTTATTTACTCAAGTACTTCTGAGTTGTGTGTGAGGAAATCATATCTTAAAGGTACTCAGAAACATGGTAAAAGGAGTCCAAGGCAAAGATACACAACCTTTTGTAAATGGAGAAACCTCTCTTTGACTTATTATAATTGTGGTAAATCCAGGTGTTGATGTAAACTGGGTTTAAATAGAGCAAGTCTACATATGTGGGGAGAGTTTACTTCAGTTCCCAGAACTTCCTTCAGTTCTCCTACCTATGCTCTCCACTCTCATTTTTAACAAATAAGTATCTACTGTGTGTCCAATACTGTGCTCAGTACTAAGGCTACAAAAATGCCTGAGATTTGGTCTCTATCCTGAAGTAATTCACAGCAGAAATATTATCAGTCATGATGCTTTCTGCTGCAAACAATCATGCAATTCAGCTCCAGGGTGTTCAAATCAGAAGCTAAGTTATGTCACCAAGGACCCAGATTATTTTCTTTTGATATTCCTACTGCCCTGTCCCCAGCATTTTTGCCTTATCCTCCGGTCTGCTGCACAGGTCACAATGGCTACAGCAACTACAAGTGTCATATCCTTATGACAACAGCTAAGGAGTAGAAGAGCTGTCATCTCTGTATCCCATTTTATCAGCCTTCCAGAATATTATCACCTTTCATCTTTAAAAGGTCAAACTGTATCCTGATCTGCTGCCTAAACTAGTTGTGGGCAAGATGAATGGGACTACCATTTTAATTGTATTCACTCTCAGTGGCCTGGGCCCTACCTCCTGACAAAGTCTTGGCCCCCAAGGTAGGATCCGGGGGGACTGTGTGTTGGGTAGGCCAATGCTTGCTAACCTTTTTTACATTGTGGCACATGTCATGGTCTACACAGAAAATGATAATCCATTGTACTACTCACTGGGATAAACTCATGAGACTTGCATCTATGACTTACCTGAAGGCTCCTGCTGCCTCACATGCTGCCCAGCTTTCCAAGAATGAGGGGATGTACATCAGAGCACAACTATACTTTATTCAAAGTACTTCAGTTGGGAAGTTCTGAGGTGGGCAATCAAAAGTATCTGCCAAAGGAAGAAAAACATGTGCTAAAACTAGAAAATCAATTATAATAAATCAATACCAGGAGACAGAAAAGATACAGCTTCTAAGCCAATGTTTGGCGGCGATACCTCCAGAAAGCTTTTCTTCTGTTGATTTTGTGCCTGTACACATGCTATTTCTCTCTTTTTGGTGTTTTCTTCACCAGTATAATGTAACAGATAAGTCATAGCAAAATTACCTAGGTTCAAGTCCTCTGCTCATCAGCTCTGTGATATTGGGAAAATTAATTAAGTCCTCTGAGCCTCATCTGAAAAGTGAATAATACTATCCATTTTAAAAGGTTGTTTCTGAAGATTAAATGAGATAATTATGTAAAGTGGCCAGCACATTTCCTGGGATCCAGCAAGTCTTCCTTAAATTTTAGATCAAGCTGGCAAACTTCTATTCAACTGCTACTTCTCCTCCGAAGATCTCTTTTACACATTTCAATGGTTCCTCCTGGCTTTACACCACCATTAAGACTCAAAAAAATTAATTAAAAATAGACATTTTACTTTAAGAAATTTCTCTTACCCACACACACACCCGCAAGTATAAAAATACCTGACCCAAAACTGATCTTGCCTGCAGCTTCACTGGCTTGTTCTTTCACCCCAACTTCAACTTTGCAGCATGGTTAAACTTGTTTATCCCCCCAGCTAGAAGACAGCAGTCAATAAGAAATCAATCACCTTGTGATTTAATGAAAAAGACTGTGTGCTTCCTTGATTTTAATTTCAAGAGCTCTCAACTATAAATATGTAAGTTAACTGAGTAATCATTATTTCATCACAGTGGAAACTTGTATTTATCAAACAAAAATTTTTAAGTCTCTGTGAAATCTCCATTCTCTGGGAGTTTCTTCTTGCAGGAAGAGAATCTTCTCCCAATTTGAAAATTGTTTGTTAAATCATAGACCAATCAAATATTGTTATTCTTTTGAATTGATACAAAATCTTATTTTTAACGTTTATAAACAGTTTATAAACTGTTTACTTGTTCATTACACACAGCCCCCTCCCTACCCTAACCAGTGATCCCCAAAAGGCCAATAATTGTCCTACATTTTGTTTCCCCCAGTGCTTGGTAAACTGGAGCACCGATTAGGTCTTCCAGAAACGTTTGCTAAAGGGATAATCGGCGGTGTTTTTGTTTTGGTAGACTGGTTTAACGGATTGGGTGGGCGAGGTCTCAGAAGAGGGAGGGTACCGCCCATGGAGAGAGGAGGCGTGACAGTGTAGGGTGCGCTTGCCTGATAGAACTTACAGGACCTGAGTGACAGTCCCTGATCAGACCCAAAGATAGAGATGACAGAGATGGGGCCCAATTTTGCCCCACAGACTCTTTTTGTTGCCCTATTACGGGCACCTCAGCCTGGAAGGAGAGCTACAGGTAGAAACAGGTCCCAGCAGCGGCGGCTACCTCAGGGAGGGCGCCTCCGCCAGGCCTGGTCTCCCGGCCAGCCCCGCTCGTCCCTGCGCCCCCGCCCGCGCGCTGCCAGGCGCCCCGGTGCCCGCCAGACGCCGGCTGGCCCGGGAGCCTCGCGGACGTGACGCCGCGGGCGGAAGTGACGTTTTCCCGCGGTTGGACGCGGCGCTCGGTTGCCGGGCGGGGAGGGCTTGTCCGGTTTTTCTCAGGGGACCTTCAAATTATTTTTGTAACGGGAGTCGAGAGAGGACGGGGCGTGCCCCGACGTGTGCGCGCGTCCCCCGGCCCTGCCCTCCTCCACAGCTCGCTGGCTCCTACCCTGTGAGGGCGTCATGCCGCCCAAAACTCCCCGAAGAGCGGCCGCGGCCGCTGCCGCTGCCGCTGCCGCTGCGGCTGCGGCTGCGGCTGCTGCTGCGGCTGCCGCCGCCTCTGTGGAACCCCCGGCGCCGCCGCCACCGCCCCCTCTCCAGGAGGATCCGGAGCACGACAGTGGCTCCGAGGACCTACCTCTGGCCAGGTGAGTGAGCAGAGCCGCCCCCGCAGAGCGAACGCAGGAAGGGAGCCGAGGGGGCTTCGGGACCGGCGCCGGGGCATCTAGGCGGGGGCGCGTCTTTGCCCCGGATCCCGGTCCCGGCGAAAGAGGGTTCCTCCTTGCCCCCCACCACCGCGGAGGGTCTGGAGGAGGGTGACAGGGCTCCGGGATCCGGAGCGAGGGGAGGACAGCCAGGAGGGGTCGCGGCTCCAGGTTGACAGGTGTCGGGCGGGTGGGGCTCGGTTGGCTGAGCGAAGTGACAGGTGCTAGATCGGAGGCTGGAGGCGGCGGGTCATTTCGAGCTCCCATCAAATGCAAAAAATGACTGACGCGCGTGTGTTGAAGAGGAAGCGAGTTTTGTTCTTGTTGAGATTGGTAGTACTCCCGTGCTCTTTGGCTTTCTGTTTGGTCTTCTGCGACGCAAGAGTTCCAAGTGTTCGCTTCTGGGTGTGCACTGCATCCAAAGCCCCATGCTGCGAGAGGCCGACCAGAAACGCCTTGGACGCCGCTGCAGGAGACGCCATCGGATCTTAGCGCAGGGTCCTGGGTGCCGGTTGTCCACAGGGTGCTTTGAGGCCTTGGGGTTCAAAGCCAGCTGTAGTAACTGGCGAAACAGAATGCTTTAGAGGAACTGGGCAAGTTTTGTGAGGCAATTTAGTGTAAGTACCTAAAAGTTTCTAAACTTCTTTTTTTTCCTTTTGGATAAAACTCCTTGCAGGTTAGTCTGCCTCAGCATGTGCCATTATTTCTTCCATTTTGTTTTTTGACTTTACAATCAGGGATCTTGGTGACGCCTGTTTCTTTGTTTTGTTCTGTTTGTTTTTGGTAAAAAATTGGCGATGCTCTTGTGCTAACATCGAACTTTTTTTTTTCCCCCCTAAGTGAAATCTAAATTTAAGCAAGCCGTGTGGATGCGGTAGAATATGACAAAGAGCTATTTGTTGGATTGCAACATTTTATTTTTCTGGATTGTGATACTTTACGGTTAACTAGTTAAGACTGAAAAGTGCATATTTGTCCTTATTCCTTATTGTCAGCACTGGTTCTCTTTCAGGCTCTTTGTATACAGATCCATCGTAGGGGAATGGGACTGCTTTCTTCCCTCACCATTCCTTCTTCCATTCTGGTCCATCACCAAGTTCTGTTTTACCCTCACTGAATTGTACATATCTTTCCACTTCCCAGCCACTAACAGAGTTCAGGCCAAATTGTAAAAGATTGAAATGACCTGTGGAAGGATATTAAAAATTCATATATTTGAATGAACTGTCTTATGGGTTAACTGAAAATCATACCTACTAGTTTTAAAAAAAATCCTTGGGTAGTGCAAACGGTTAATGGCTTGGCTGCTAATCGGATGATTTACTTGCAAAAAATTAGCCGATGAAAATGCTATGGAGCACAGGTCTACTCAGACACACATGCAGTTGCCATGAGTCAGGAAATCGACTTAACAGCTTAGTAAAAAACAAAACAAAAAACAGGCCTGGGGGATGTTTTGGAAGAAGACATCACACTTTAGTTTTTGATTAAACTCTAATGTGCCCAATACCTGAAAACTATTCTTTGGCAAGAGCAGTAGTATTTACTTTAAAAAATTCAGTGTTATCCATATAACTTTGAAAGCATTCTTGATTATTTTGTGATAATTAGCAATATTGAAGTTCTGACCATCACCTGGGAAAAGAAGAAATTTGTTTCTTTCATTCTTTTTTTCCCCAACACATTATTTTATATACCTTTAAGTGATGGAATGATCAAAAATTCTTTGGGAACTCAAACCCTTGTACTTCAAAGCCATGCAAAATACAGTCTGCCTTTGATTATCCGTACTCACAATGGATTCCTTAGCATCTTCAATCAGACTCTACAGATTAACAATTTAGCAAGGGTAGGACCACAGCTTGGCAATCTGAGGCTGAGTAACCTGCATAGGGATGGATTCAGGGCTCAGCTCTAACTGCATTCCCAGCAAGAACCATTTCTGCCCTGAGAGTTGAGATCACATTCTGTTGCATTTATCTCTGGCCTAAATGATGTGGTGGAAACCCTGGTGGCCTAGTGATTAAATGCTACAGCTGCTAACCAAAAGTTTGGCAGTTTGAATCCACCAGGCGCTCCTTGGAAACTCTATGGGGCAGTTCTACTCTGTCCTATAGGGTCGCTATGAGTTGGAATCGACTCGATGGCAAAGGGTTTTTAAATGATGAGGCTGGAAGGGAAACTGTCACTAGGAACAGCATACCACCTTCATTGTTGAGGTTATCAGATGTTAATTATGTTTTGAAAAAGGAGCTGGCAGTATAGAGTAGTGGTCAAGAGCGTGGATTATGGAGTTAGACTGTTGGGTTCATATCCTGGTTTACCACTTAGTACTGGCAGTGAGCTCAGGTGAATGCTTTAACTTCTCTGATTTCGTTTATTCTTCGGTAAAACAAGGATGATAAGGGTCCTTACATGGTAAGGCTGATGTGGAAATTCAGTGAAACCATGACATTTAAGGACTTTCTACAGGGTCATAGTAAATACAGGTAGTTCCCAATTTACGAAGTACTTGACTTACGACGAACCATAATGATGACTTCCTTTTTCGGTACATCGTATCCTTAGTAATGTGTACTGCATACAGCATTGCAGCATGTGATCTGCTGATGTTATTCTTAGGTGTTCACTTGCAGATGTTCAAAGATGGATTTATAAAGATACTGATAATGAAAACTAAAAAAAAGAGGTATTTGACTTACATCTTATGACAGAGTCAGAATAGAACCCTGTTGTAAGCTGGGACTGTCTACTTAAAAAGACAAGGAATTAACCGACCAGAATGTATTGAATGCCTATCTTGGTTAAGAAAGATTAAGAACAAGGGACTGAAATAAGCATAGCAATAATTTATATCAAGTTAATCATCATGTAAGAAGTGCTTCTAGGCAGAGAGATTATTTGAAAGTTTAGTAAGTGTAGACTACACTTTAGTAAAGGCACTGACACTGAATTGATTGTGTAATACTATCTATGGGCTGTTCTTGCTCTTGTCAGTATCCCAGTTTCCCCCCTCCAACCCCTGAAGCTATTGTACTTACTTTCCTTCACGAAGTTATTTTATTGGTCTGAAGTATATGTGATTCACCATGCCAGCAGACATTTTTTTATTGTACGGTGTCCTTAATTTGGAAAGCCAGGGAATAAGATAAGCATATGTTTAAATTCTAAGTGTAATTTTTTTCAAAGAAAAAATAGTATCTTAAAGAACTTAGTGATGCTGTCTTTCAGGATAGTGCTATTATGTACAAACTATTGAAACAAGTGTTTTGCTTCATCAGCTTGATTTGTAAGTGTGTGAGTATTTTATATATTTATATATTCATTTGGCAGGCTTGAATTTGAAGAAACTGAAGACCCTGATTTTGTTGCATTGTGTCAGAAATTAAAGATACCAGATCATGTCAGAGAAAGAGCTTGGTTAACGTGGGAGAAAGTTTCATCTGCAGATGGTGTATTGGTAAGAATTTTATTAAAAACTTTTTTCTCATTTTAAAAATAATTCTGAATCAATGTAGAAAATTAAGAAAATAGGAAAACAGAGAAAATAAAAGCTAGTAATAATTACATTATTCAGAGGTAATTCGCCTCTGATAACATTAAAAAATTACATATATCCCCCTAAAACAAATCTTAGACATCATATCATTTTAGCTATAAATACATCACTATGTATTTCTATGATATAGAGACTTTTAAAGGAACACAACCACACCTTATAAAATTATTTTTAATGTCTTCTAATATGCAGTCAATATTTAAGTTTCCTGATTGTCTCAGAATCAGTTTTGTTAGAATTCAGGATCTCTGATACTGTCTTGATGTATTCGTTTTTTATTTTTGGTGTATATTTGTGTATGTATAATAATAACAGTGAACAATTTCCTAGTACTTTATTTGTATGGCAGAAAAATCAATTGATTCTGACTCATGGTAACCCCGTGTGTAAGAGGATATTAAAGCATCTTGCAAATAACTCATTTAACAATCCGTTGAGATATGAAATTTTTACTTTGCAAATTTTTGTTTTGCAAATTTTTATTTTATGTATAAAATGTAGTTTCCATTTCACATGTAAAATAGTTATTTTGAATATAAATGTAAAATCTTTATTTCACATGTAAAATATAAAATCTTCGATTTACATGTAAAATTTTCATTTTACAGATGAAGAAGCTGAAGTAGAGTGAGGTTAAGTAACTAGACCAAGATTGCTGGCTAAAAAGATCTCAAATACAGATTTGAGATCATAGACATATGTAATTTTGATCTTGCTTTTTTTTGTTTCGTTTTGCTTAACATATCAGCATTTTCTTATGTCAGTAAATATTCTTTGATAACATAGTTTCTGGTGGTGGTATAATATTTTGTCCTTTGTATGTATTTTAATTTGTTAACTCTTACTATTATGGACATTTAGATTTTTTTCAACTTTTTTATTCTGTAAAATAATGTGATAAACATCCTTAATCATAAGAATAATGCCAGGTACAAAGTAAGTCCTTGGAAATTTGTTAAATGAATCAACGAAAGAATCTTTATTTTCTTAGAATAAATTCTTACGCATTGAATTACTGAGTCAAAAGTTAGGAATGTTTATAAGATTCCGAATAATTATTGCTAAATTGCACACCGGTCAGACACATTTAGTGAATTTACTTTCTGATTAGCATTGTATAAGAGCACATGTTTGTTTTCACTGATCAGATCACAGCAAAATGTGTTTATGTACATACCATAAGTGTTTAAAACTGTATGAAAAATCTCTAGTCATAAAAAGGGGAAAACAAGTGCCCACAATTCCAAAAATCCGAACATATTCTCAAAACTATCTAAAGAAAGAGAGAACTACTGAAGCCTCCATGTGCAGATGAGGATGATTTCTTTACTATCCTAAATGAAATTATTTCAATATTATCATTCCAGAGCATTTGTGTATCTTTCCACTGCTTTGGGTACTCCGTGTACAAAGCTGTTTTTGTGCATCCTCAGTTAAAAGGAGTCGTAGCTCTTTCACCTCTGTCTCTTCCTAAAATAATAGATTTTTAGTTTTCAGAAAGGTAGGGATAGATAACTCATATAAAGAGTATTGGTGAATATAGGTAATTCTCAATTTATAAGTGGGTTATGTTCCAGATTTGTCTGGAAGTATGATATGGTGTTGTGTTAGGTTTTTAGACTAGTTCATGCAAAACTTTTTTTTGTATTGAAAAATAGCAATAATAGTTTTAATAGTAGAAGCCCTTCTGGACTTCTGAGTTAAATACACATGGGAAAATGTTACTAGGTACTTTTTAGGAGGGTCGCTATGAGTCAGAATCCATTCAATGGCAACAGGTTTGGTTTAGGTTTTTTTTGGTGGCCCACTGGTTAAGACCTGTGGCCGCTAACCAGAAGATCAGCAGTTTGAATCCACCAGCCGCTGCTTGGAAACCCTATGGGGGCGGTTCTACTATAGAGCACTCTGAGTTAGAATTGACTTGACAGCAACAGGTTTTTTTTGGTTGGGTGGCAAAAGCAGCTTGTGATTGGCTGCTAACCCAAAGGATGGCAGTTCGAACCCACTCAGCGTGTGTGGAAGAAAGGCTTGGCGAACTCTTCTTTTTTCTCCTCCTATCTTTGTACCCAGCACCTTCCATGGGAACTGCTGCAGGTTAAATTTCATTTCATAATGGGATCATCGTGAAGACTAGGACTTGTGCCATCTTTCCTGGTTGTATGCTGAAGGAAGATAAGAAAGGAAACTCATGCTACCTGTGGAATTTAGCAAACCTTTCACTTTTGGGTGGGGGGATGGGGGGAGGGGTATGACAGAGGAGGATATTCTGCTGACCTGTTGTAATTCAATAGACCTTTTCCTTAGAAATATTATTTTAAGCGACCATTAAGTTTTTGAGGGATGGCCTGAGAATCTGACCTCTATTTATACAATAATTTCTAAACGAGAATGTGATAGAGTGTATGCCGAGAAGGGGATATACAGTCTGCCTTCTGTATTGGCGGTTTCTGCATCCATGGATTCAACCAACCATGGACTGAAAATATTTGGGGAAAAAAAAGTTCCAAAATCAAAACTTGAATTTGCTGCATACCAAGCACCACACTGAATCCACACGAATGAAGCGATGTGCAGGCATACCCTGCTGTAGCCGCCCACCGTTTCAGAGATCCTCAGTCTCTCTCCAGCACTTGTTGTTTGAGTATTCTTTGCTTCCAGTCTCATTTGTTCAATACTTGTGTGTACCCTTTGTTTCTGTGAAAAAATGGCTGCTAAAAAACAATGAAGTGGTCAAAGCAATCCCTCACAGGCTAAGTGTGAGGGGTTGAGAAGCGTGAGAGGAAGGAGTGTCAGTCTAGTAAGGGATGGCTGGCTAGCTCTGTGAACTGCTGTAGCCTCAAGAACTCCAAGATCAGGGGAGACTTGGACCGGGCAGCATCAGCATTCCCAGAACTGAAGAAACACATAGAAGAGAAAGGCTACCTTCCAGAGCAAAACTTCAGTTGTGATGAAACAACTACATAGCATTTACATTGTATTAGGTGCTATAAGTAATCTAGAGATAATTTAAAGTATATAGGAGGGTGTATGTAGGCTATATGCAAAATCTGTGCCATTTTATATAAAGGACTTGAGCATCCTTAGATTTTGGTATCCATGGGGAGGGGGGGTGTTCTGGAACCAATACCCCTCAGATACCAAGGGACAACTGTATTGACAAAATGAGCCTGTTTCCTATGCAGCTATTCTAGTGGCAGTTGGCTATCTCCATTGAAATAAGAATGCGACAACTTGGGCAATACTTTTTTTTTTTTTATTTCATTGTGGCCAAATGTATATAACAAAATCTGCCATTTTTAAAGTTTAGGGGCATTCACAATGTTGTGCAACTATCACCGCTATCTATTTCCAAAACTTTTTCATTGCCTCAGACAGAAACTCTGTACCTATTAAGCAATAACTCTCTATTGTTCCTTTCCCCCAGTCCCTGGTAACCTCTGATCTAATCCGTCTCTGTGAATTTGCTTATTTCACTTAACATAATATTTTCAAGGTTCATGCATGTTATAGCATGTGTCAGAACTTCTTTGCTTTTTATGAGCTGAATCACTGTATGTATATTCCACACTTTGTTTATTCATTCATCTGTTGATTCTGCCTGGAGTTGGTTGAGCTTCTTAAATGTGTAGGTTAGTGTTCTCACAGTTAAATACTAAGGAACTTTAATTAACACCTATATTTGTTTTTAAAATAATTGCTGTCAGTGCAGATGGACACACAGAACCAAAAACTTACTGCCGTTGAATGGATTCTGACTCCTAGCGACTCTAGAGGCAGAGTAGAATTTCCCCACAGGGTTTCCAAGGCTGTAATCTTTACGGAAGCCGACCGCTACATCTTTCTTCTGCAAAGTGGCTGGAGGGTTCGAGCTCCCAACCTTTTGGTTAGCACGTGAGCACTTTAACCACTGTGCCACCCGGGGTCCTTAGACACACAGGAGGTCTAAAACCTTGTTTTAGATTTTTTTTGGGGGCCTTTTAAATTTATTGCTAGTTGTTTTTATGGTACAGCCTGTATTCTTTCTTGGTGGACTACTATGTCTAGTGGATAGATTCCCCAGTGAAACCATCTGCACCTGGAGTTTTGTTTGTGGGAAAGTTTTTAACTTCAAATTTTCTGTAATAGATAAAGAATTACTCTGGTTATTTATTTCTTTGTGAGTTCACATTAATAGTTTATGTTGTTCCTGGAGTTTGTTCATTTCATCTAAGGTACTGAATTTGTGGAAAGAAGTTTTCCACGTTTTCCCTCATCCTCCTAATGTCTGCAGGATGTGTAGTCATGTCCCTTCTAATGGTGGTGATTTGCTCTTTTTTTTTGATCTGGCTGACTAGAGTTTTATCAATTTTATTGATTTTTTTTTCAAAAACTAAGTTTTTTTTTGCTGTTGTTTTTCTGTTTTATTGATTTCTGCTGTTTTCTTTATTTTTTTTTTCTTAATACTTGCTTTGGTTTTAATTTCCTTTTTTAAATATTTTTGTAGTTTCTGAAGGTGGAAGATTAGGTCATTCATTTGAGCATTTTCTGCTGTAAACTTTCATCTAAGCACCACATGAGCTGTGTTCCACACATTTTGATATACTGTTTTCATTTTTATTTGATTGAAAATATTTTCTAATTTCTCTTGCAGCTTCCTCTTTGAGTGGGTTACTTAGAAGTATGCTATTTAATTCCTGAATGTTTTCTGATTTTCTAGATATTTTTCTGTGGTTCATTTCTTATTTAATGCTAATCTTTTCTGGTCTTTTCAGCTCTTCTAAATTTGTTGAGTCTTGTTTCATGTCCCAGAAAATGGTCGGTCTTAGTGAATACTCTATGGGTATTTGAAAAGAACGTGTATTCTGCTGTGGTTAGGTACCCAGACAAAGTGCCCTTTAAGTGTTAATTAACGTCAAGTTGGATGATTACATTTCCCAGATCTACTGTATCCTTCTGCCCACTTGTTTTATTGACTGCTGACAGGAATGTTGAAGTCTCTACTAGTGGAGTTGCCTATGTCTTTTCAGTTCTATTAGTTTTTGATTAATGTGTTTTGAAGCTCTATTCTTAGGTGTCGAAACCCTAGTGTAGTGGTTTAGAGCCACGGCTGCTAATCAAAAGGTTGACAGTTCAGATTTACTAGGTGCTCCTTGGAAACTACGTGGGGCAGTTCTACCCTGTCTTATAGGGTCCCTATGAGTCAGAATCGACTGGACGGCAGTGACTCTGTGTGTGTGTTACTCTTAGGTTCATACATATTTATGGTGAATTGATTTCTTTGTCATTATGTAATGTTTCTCTTTATCTCAATTTACATTTTTTGTTCTGAAGTGTACTATGTGCACCTTTCTTGGATTAGTGTTTATATTGCATATTTTTTCCCCATCATTTTACTGTTAACTATGTCTTTATATTTAAACTATTTTTTTGCTTTGTCGTACAGTCAGCATTGGTTAAAACTTTTAATAGAATTCTCCTTACCAGCTTTTATGGTTCCCGTTGTCCCTTCCTTTTATGCTGTGCCACAGATGAGCCAGTATTCCTGTCCTTTCTCTCCTTGGAGGTTCCTGCCTTTCCTTAGGTTTCAGATTATATGATTGCCCTGAGACCCCAGGTCTTTGATGGGTTCAAGAAAGATTATGATTCTATTGTTTATCTGGCTTTTTCCTGTTGTAGGGGCGGGAGCAGCACTCTTTGACTGCTTTGTGCATTCTAGGCGTAAGTGGAATTATATACTCTACCTTTTGCTTTCTGAAAATGTTTGCCTTGATAATTTGCATATTTAACATCTATCTGTAGGACTGATTGGCACTCTGTCAGGCCACTTCTGTTTTAAATCCATCCATTCAGCCTCAAGTTCTCTTTTTTTGCAGTGCCTCTCACATCTGTTCCTTCTTTCTCTGGTTACCAACAGTGCTGCTCTGACTCTTGCCTTGTGCTGTGCCATGTTGTCTTCTTCTGACTAGTCTCTCGTGTTTCCTCTCTCCAGTGTATCCTACTGCCTGACCACTAAAAAATACTAGTTTACACAGTTTGCCCCACCGTTTGCTTCAATTTTTTTTTTTTTTGTCAATGTTACAATCCCCTCTCAATCTCCTCCTCCATATCCTCTCCCCTCGCCCCCCAATTATAGACAGAATAAAGACCAAACTTATTCTGGTATTTGGAGTCCTTCATAGTCTGATACTTTAACCTTTTTACCAGTCTGTTTTTTATTTTCATTGATGGTCCCCAGTGCTTTGTGCTCTCCTCCCTCAGCATTTATATTTTTGCTAGCTTCCTCTTCTTAGAAGACCCTCACTTATTCCTTTGGCCCAAATTCTGCCTTTTTTAAGACTCACTTTAATGTTCTTTTTATGATAGTGCTTCCTAATCTCTTCAAGTCATCCTGACATCTCCTTGTTGCAGTAGGTGATTTACTCTTGATTCCACTCATTTGGAAGAGATAGGCAATATAGTAGAGTAGTTAAGACCATGGGAGCTGGAGCCAAAATATGGGTTTGAATTCCAACCCCACCACTTCACTAAGTTACTGTACCTGTTTTGCCTCAGTTCCCTCATTTATAAAGTGAGAGTAATAACAACTATCTGATAAGTTTATAATAGATAATGTACATAAAGCATTAAAGAAATTCTGGGAACATTATTAGTAGTCAATGAATATTTACTAATACTGTTTTTTCATAATTTTACTTTTGGTCTGTCTATGTTTCTAAAAATTTATACATAGGTTCCTTATTTTAAATCCTAATAGTCCTTTTGAGTGTGTCCTGATTTTCAAAACCAAACCAAACCCAGTGCTGTCGAGTCGATAACGACTCATTGCGACCCTATAGGACAGAGTAGAACTTCCCCATAGGGTTTCCAAGGAGCACCTGGTGGATTTGAACTGCCGACCCTTTGGTTAGCAGCCGTAGCACTTAACCACTACACTACCAGGGTTTCCTGTCCTGATTATAGTTTACTGTAATTTTCCAGTAGTGATATACCATTTCAAAAGGTTAGTTTGAATTCAAAGCCTTTTTTTTTTTTTGGCATATATCTGGTCCAGTGAGTCAGTGTTGAAGCCTATGAGAACTGAATATGGCTGACTTCTCATCCTTAGTACGGCGCTGATAATTTTTGAAATGACAATGATGTTGGTAAGAGGCAGATCATAAGCATTTTCACTTTACTTCCCTTCTTCCGTGTAACTAAATTAAGCAAATTTTCTTCAAATGTAGAAACAGTGTAAGCATCGGTTGCCCTTGGAGGTGATTACTAAAAAAATATTAACAGCTTTATTGAAATATAATTTATATATCATACAATCTAACATTTTTAAGCATATTCAGAGTCGTGCAACCATCACCACAATCAATTTTAGAACATTTTTGTCACTCCCCCCAAAAAAAACTTTGTATCCATTAGCAGTCACCGCTAATTTCCCTCAAACCCTGCTGGCCCTGGGTAGCCACTAACCTGTTTTCTATAGATTTGCCTATTCTGGACATTTGATGTGAATGGAATCATAACAATATCTTGTGGTCTTTTGTGACTGGCTTCTTCCATATAACATGATGTTTTCAAAGTTCATCCATGTTGTGGCATGTGTCAGTACCTCATTCCTTTATATTCCTTTATATTTATGCACTCATCAGTTGGTAGACATTTGGGTTGTTTTTACCTTTTGGCTATTATGAATAATGCTGCTATGAACATATGAGTTTTTATGTGGACATATGTTTTTATTTTTCTTGGTTATATATACCTAGGAGTAGAAATTGTTAGGTCATATGGTAGGTTTATGTTTAACCTTTTGAGGAACTGCCAAACTGTTTTCCAAAGCTGCTGCACCACTTTGCATTCCCACCAACGATGTATGTAGGTTTCAATTTCTTCATGTCCTACCAACATTTGGTATTGTCTGTCCTTTTGATCACAACCATCCTAGTAATACCTTGTGTTTTGCATTTGCATTTCTCTGGTGGCCAGTAAAGTAGACCATCTTTTCGTGTAGTTATTAACCATTATATATGTATGTCAGTGTAGGAAAAATGTTCACATTCTTTTCCCACTTTTAATTTGGATTATTTTCTTTTTATTACTGAATTGTAAGGATTCTCTATGTATTCTGGATTCAAGTTCCTCCTGAGATCTATCTTATTTGCAAATATTTTCTTCTGTGGCTTGTGTTTTACTTCCTTTTTAAAAAAATTTTTTTAAAGCTTCATTTTTAGATAAAACATAGTGGAGTTCTGATATTTGCTTCTTGGTCGACTCAATAATTTAGCTGTACTATAAGCATTCCATGGAAACCCTGGTGGCGTAGTGGTTAAGTGCTATGGCTGCTAACCAAAAAGGTTGGCAGTTCAAATCCGTGAGACGATCCTTGGAAACTCTATGAGGCAGTTCTACCCTGTCCTATAGGGTCGCTATGAGTTGGAATTGACTCGACGGCACTGGGTTTGGGTGGTTTGGTTTTATAAGCATTCCACTTTGGAGACGATTATTCCAGAATGGTTACTTTAGCAGCAGGATGAGCTTAGATCAGAGAAGCAAAAAGACTGATCAAGCTATTGTAGTAACCTAGAACAAGGGACAAATTTAAGCAATATTTTGGGAAGTAGGTAGGATTTTTGTGATTGCTTGATACAAGGGTGAGGAAGAGAGAGGAATCAAAGGTGCAGGTTTCTAGTGTTAAAAAAAAAAAAAAAGTGTTAGAGCCTGGCATATTCACAGCGATGGATGGCACTGTGAGGGAACACTGTGGGGGAACTAAGAAATTAGCCTAAAGGATTCTCAGCTATCGTTTCTAGAATGGGTACCATAAAAAGAGGAAAGGAGGTGAATTTAGGACAATAGCTCTACCATGGTAAATTTGAGTGACTGACATGCTTTTTTGGAATGAATTAGATGCAGTATTGTAGTCAGTATCCTACTAAAGCCAAAGCAAGCAAAGCTTCTTTTTTTGTATTCCTCTTCTCTGGTCCTCCTTTTTCCTTTGAGATGAGTTTTACCAGTTTTTGGTGAATGTCGATCGATGAACTACAGTGAAGTAGGGGTTTGATTATTACTGTTAAGAGACCCTGCTACAACTTAGTAAAAAAGGACTTAGATTTTGGTTTTTACTCATTCTTTTCCTCCAGTCTCTCCTACACACACTTAAGGATTTTTATTATATCTAATTGAGATTTTATTATTTACACTTCTAAAACAATTTATTAGTAATGTTTTTGGAATAGCAATAGATTCACATGGTTCAAAATTCAAAAGAAACGAAAGTGTAAATAGTCAAGTCTTCCTCACATTTCTATCTCTAAGCCATTCACTTCCTTTCCCCAGGCACAACCAATAAAACAATTTCTAGTGTTTGCATTGTTCTGCATCTTGCCTTTTTCATTTAGGACTATATCTTGAAGGATGGCCCTCCCTTTGTGTTTATCTTAATCTTTTTAGATTTTATTTGGTCATGTCATGTATTTTCCATTTGTATATCAATTTATTTAACTATTGAGAGACATTTAGTTTGCTTTTGGATGTTTAATATGACAGACTACTGCGGTGAATAGCGGTGAATATACTTGTATGTAAATTTTAGTGCATAAATGAGAGTACATCTGTAGTGTAGATTCCCAGAAGTGGAACTACAAGGGTCAGAAGGTATTCAAGATTTTTAAAAAAAGAATGTAATGGATTGCCTTTGCTCATAGAATAAAGCCTTTGCTCAAATATTACCTTTCAATGAAGCCTGCCTTGACCACTCTGTTTAGTACTGTAACTTGCCTCTACCTTTCCCTTGAATATTCTATCTTAAAACCAAAAAAACAAACATGTTGCTGTCGACTAGATTCCGACTCATAATGACCCTGTAGAAAAGAGTAGAACTGCCCCATAGGATTTCCAAGGAGCAGCTGGTGAATTCAAACTGTCCACCTTTTGGTTAGCAGCTGAGTCTTTAACCACTGAACCACCAGGGCTCCCTATCCATCTTACCCAGCTCTTTTTCTAACATAGTTTATGTTTATACTCTTTTTTGCCTTTCTTCACCTGCTTAAAACGTCAGCTCCAGGAAACAGGAATGTTTGTTTTGTTTACTGATAGAACAATACTTGGTGCTTGGTAGGCATTTAATAAATATTTATTGAATGAATGAAAAAATAATGTCTAAAATTATTCTCTCAAAAATGCACAATGTCTTTACCCACTTACTTTCGGTTTTATTTTGTCATGTTGCACATATTGTTTTTTAGATTTCTTTAATCTTTTCTAGTACAAGTTGGCATATAAATAATTAAATATTGAAAAGTCATAACATGGTTTCTTTTAAAAAACTAACCTCCAAAAAAACTCAAACAAAAAGCTAACCTTCCCTCTGAGTTGCCCACAAATGGCCATAGTGTCAACCCTGTTAAAATACTAGAAGTAGTTATAGAAAGGATACATGAGACACTGCTGTAACACCTCCTCCTCCATAGGATTGAAATGATGGTGGAGATTGTTATGGGCTGCTAAGTGAGCTGGGGTATCTTAAATGTTAATTTAATAGGATGAGGTGTTTTTCTGTGCTTTAAACATCTCTAAACCCTACATAAATTTAGATACAACAGATATAGTCTTGAAAAAAAAATGGTTGAAAATAAACTGTCAGTCAATTAATTTTTTTCTTATTGATCCTCATAATTTTAGAGACCTGATATTCATTATTATTGATCTTCAGATTGGTAGTTAATTTCTTTATATATTCAGGTATAAAGAGATAATCAAGTTTATATACGAGACTCAGATTTTTAGTAGAGTTTGGGAGTGAATTAGTTTGTAGGACAAAGAATGTAAAACAAACATTCCTATCCCTATATGTTTCAATGTACTTCTTTAACATATGCCTTGATTTTTGTATTTTATACACTATTTTTTAGTGTAAGTTGAATTATGCTGGACTCTAAAACCACCACCCCTGTTAGTTTTTCCCTCAGTGAATCTGTTTCAGAAACTGTCTACCAAACTTTGTTATTAATTATTTTTACTAGTTTTGTTCGGGATGTACAAAGCTGCCAACCAGTATTTTTCATCAACTTAAGACGAATTAAGAATTTTTTTTTTTTTCTGGGTAAGATGAATTATGTTTCCACACAGTATGAACTGATTCTTGCAAAAGCAAAGTATTTGCCATTTTGGTTACTATGGACTTATTGAAAACAAACATGGGTTTTCCTTAGGTTTTTTAAATATTAAAAAATTTGCCAAAGACTATCATTATATCAGTTGAAATCCCCAGGCCACAGATTGTGACCCTTGGACTAGATGATTGAATGATCTCTTTCATTTGTCCTCCAACATGGAATTCTTTTACTCTAATGCCAACTCATTTATTCATTAATGGTATGTTATGTTTTTGAAACAGTATATGTGATATTGGTAGGACTTGACATGCAAACTTCAGAAGATTTTTTATTCATGTAATTGAATTTGTATCGTGGATACTAGTCCCCTTCCGCAATATTTTTAAACCTCTTCTCCAAGAATGGTAGGCACCAGTTTTGTAGATGTTTTACAGAAAAACCGATTAGTGGCAGTTTGAATATGATGGCCGTTTTTTTCACCTTCGTGGTTGTCATATTGGATTGCTCATCTTTGGGCCTTGGGCTCAAACTAACCAGAGAGCTTGACCAGAAACTAAGTTCTGGGTCAGTTACTCATTATCTGTTTAGAAAATGAGGTCCGTAATGTCATATCTCTGTGTCATTTACCCTTGCTGATGCTCACTGGTTAGTCATCCATACGTGAATGGGAGCGAAGGAACTATTCTCGTTGTTAGTTGCCTTTGAGTGGAAGCAACTGTAGTAGAACCAACGGTCTTTCCGTATACTTTGTACTAGTGGTTCAATTGCTGCTTGTTTCTCTGAGCATATTAAAAAAATAAAATAAAGGAAAAAAAAAAAAAAAGCCACCACTCTATCCTGCATTGGAATATGGCCATTGCTACTGCTTTTAATTTTTTTTTTAAAATAATTGCACATTTAATATGAAGTTAGTTTTGGGCACTGTACTAGGCTTTTGGCATATAATAGTGAATTAGATATAATTCCCCTGCCTTCATGATGCTTACAGAGTAGTTGCAATATGGACAAATGAGAAAGCAAGTAAAACACAGTTCAATTAAGTGCTCAGATAGGCCTGTGCATTGAATTCTGTGAGAGTTTTTAAGAGAGGGAGTTCCTGAGCTCATCTCTTGGGCAGAGGCAAGGGAAGTCTGAACTTGCCAGACATATGTTTTTTTTGGGTGTAAAATGAACTCCTGTCCCATGAAGGCATTTTGTAAGGGATAGCTGATTCAGGTGGGGTTTACCCCTACACTGTGTATCAAAAATGTGACACAGTACAAGCAAGGTTAGCTTTTGCATTCTTCTTAGCTATGCCACTCTTGCCTTTTACAGCTTCTGTGCATATCAAGGAATTACAACCAGACTGCGGTCAGCTGATATGCTAGTGAGAGGGAGGTATTTCGGGAATATTAGTATACTATCCTTTCTGTTCCTATATTTACTGGGTGAGGAGATCCAGTAGTAGTTGACAGAAGAAAGTTCTTATCCCTGCCATTCCTGTAATACGTTTAACTTGTAACCTTACTACTAATCAGTATAGTCCCATGAATCAAGTATAGGAATGTATTCTTTTTATTCTTAGGTAGGAAGCACATTTATTTTGGCTTATTTTCACGTTGGTGGTGTTTAATAAGGCAGACTAGAGATAATAGTACTTTTAACTTTTAAAATTGCAGTTTAAGTTCACATTCACTCACTCACTGCCGTTAGTTATCATAATTCTGATGTTTCCAAGATTATTTATGTAACCACTTGGTGGAGCTCTTTTATAAGTTAATGCATTGTCAAAAAACCAAGGAGAACCCGTTGCTGATTAGGGGTTGCCATTGTTGTTGACTGCCCGGAGTTGGCCTGACTCATGGTGACCCTTGCATAATGGAAGGAAGTGCTCCCCAGTCCTGCACTGTCACCATGATTAGTTGTGGATCGAACTGTTGTATCCCTAGGATTTTCTTTGGCTGATTTTTGGAAGTAGGTTGCCAGGCTTTTCTTCATAGTCTATCTTAATCTGGAAGTTCTGCTGAAACCTAGGCAGTATCATAGCAACACACAAGTTTCCACTGATAGATAAGTGGGGGCTCCGCGTGAGGTGCGTTCACCGGAAGTTGAACCGATGTCTCCTGCACGGAAGACAAGAATTCTACCACTGAACCCTTATTATTACGGCGGTTCAAATGAACTCAACTGCTTGGTAGTGCACCTACTTCTCACTTATTGACCATCTTGTTACCCAACAATTTGCATTTATGACAATAGTAAAAAAATCTACTGTCCAACAATTTTGCACATTAACGGTGTAAGTCTGGCAGTAATGAACGCTGAGGTGCTGTGAGGCGGGAGTAATGCTGGCTGTGATGGTTAAGGCTATGTGTCAACTTGCCTGGGCCATGATTCTCAGTGATTTGGTAGTTATGTAATGATGTAATTTGGCTGTTACATAATGATGTAATTTGGCCATTATATAATGATGTAATTTGGCAGTTAGGTAATAATGTAGTCATCCTCCATTTTGTGATCTGATGTGGTCATCCTCCGTTTTTGCATAATGCTGATTTTTGCATAGTGTCCTGGTCTTTGGAACCTAACCATGTCGATAAGTGAAGAGTGGGTGTGTAATAGGTGGCCTTTTCAGGTGTTGGTTGTAGATTTTGATTTAAACTGTAATGTATTTGTCATGGATTGAATTATGTCCCCTCAAAATATGTGTCAACTTGGCTAAGCCATGATCCCCAGTATTGTGTGATGGTTCTCTGTTTTGTGACCTGATGTAATTGTCCTATGTATTGTAAATCCTAATATCTGTCTGTGGTTGATGAGGTAAGATTAGATTATGTTAAAGAGAATTAGGTTGGATGCAATAGCCTTAATCAGGTCACAGCCCTGATCCCACATAAGGGGAGTTTCCCTGGGAAGTGGCCTGCATCACCTTTTATCTTACAAGAGGTAAAATGAGAGAGAAGCAAGCAGAGATAGGGACCTCCTGCCTCTAAGAAAGAAGAGCCAGGAGTAGAGCGCGCCCTTTGGATCCAGGACCCCTGTGCTGAGAAAGTCCTAGACCCAGGGAAAGACTGGTGCCAAGACGTGGAGATTTCCAAAGAAAGGTAGGCCCACTGATGTTGAAAGGAGACAAGGAACCAACAGAGAGAGAAAGCCTTCCCCTGGAGCTGGTGCCCTCAGTTTGGATTTCTAGTCTCCTTAACTGCAAGAGAATAAATTTGTTTGTCAAAGCCATCCACTTGTGGTATTTGTGTTATAGCCACACTCGATAACTAACACAATATGTAATTAAAATTTTGGTATTTTAAGATTTTTCTTGAGATTATTTCTAATTTATTTCTTGTTTTATAAAAATTTAGAACTTTTTTTGTTGACTTAACTTTTCCCACTACTTTATCATTATAGATAATTTAGAAAATATATCCAGAAAAAAAAAATTTTTTTCATCCAGGATTAATGAAAATCATTCATAAACTTACTGCCTAGTGATAATCATTAACATTTTGATGTATTTTTGCCTTCTCTTCCTTCTTTTTTCTTTTACACAAAATTGTAATCAAAATATACACAGAATTTATCTTAACATTATAGCTTGAGTATTTTCACATATTTCTTGTAAATATGCTTTGAAAATGTTTTAAGTGTGAGTAGTATTCTATGTTATAAATCTATCGTAATTTAGCCATTCTATTTTAAGATATTTAGGCTTTCCCCAGTATTTTTTTGCTATTAAAAATCTTTGAACATCCATGACATTAAAGCTGGACTCACATCTATGATTATTTGCATTGGGTTAACTCTTAGATATAAAAGTATAGGAGCTATTTTAAGGATCCTGATGAATATTAACAAATTGTCCCTCACTTGGCATTCAGAAGTTTAGCACTTTCAAGTATGTTTATTGAAAAGTACTGTTTTTTCTTTTGAAAAATGCTTTTCTTGTCCTTTGCCCACTTTTTTCTTTGTGTTCTACTTTGTCTTTTGGTGATTCTGTTGGCTGAGTTGGAAGAATTATTTTTCTTCTGTTTTAGTAATTTTTAAGGTGCTGTTCTGAACCTTTTCATAATTCTCATTAAAATCTTAAAGAATACAAATCAGTTACAGATTTTAGGTTGTAAATTGCCACTAGGAAATAGGGCCTGGAGCTTGAGAGAGCAATCAGGGCTGGAAATTGGGAGGTGAAATATGAGAACCATCTGGTAGTGGATGAGATAGCTAAGGAAAAGCAAAAACGACAAGACCAGGTGCTGTCAAGTTGATCCAACTCATGGTGACGCTGTGTTTGCCGGGGTAGAACTGCGCCCCATAGGGTTTACAGTGGCTGATTTTTCAGAAGTAAATCTCCAGACTTTCCTTCCGAGATGCCTTTGGGTGGACTTGAACATCCAACCTATTGTTTAGCAGCCGAATGCGTTAATCGTTTGCACCACCCAGGGACACTGAAGAGAAGGTAGAAAAAAGTGGTTAGGAAACACTAAAAAAAATTGTGAAGGAGAAAGAAAAGGGAATAAGGGTGTTAGAGTATTTCAGAAGCATAGGATAAAAAATTTCATAGAGATGTGGGGGAGTTAAATTTCAACGGTGTTGGATGCTGCGTAAGCGATCTTTGTAATTGAAACTGGAAAGGCCATTTGATATAGAAAGGCAGAGAACTTTGGAGACTTAACAAAGAGCCTCAGTAGGATAGTGTTTATGAGAGGGGTGTGAATGCGTCCGTTGGGTGCAGTATATGTGTGCTGTGAGAGTGTATAGTGAGGTGTGCATGTAGAGTGAAAGGGGGAGTGTGTGTGTCATGAGGACAGTAGCTTGATAAGGACCAGGGGTGGAGGGAGTTTTTTTTTTAATTTAAGGTGATTTGATTTTGTTTGTAACCAGAGGGAAAGAAACTTTTAGAGAGAGAATCGTTAGAGCAATATAAAAGACAGAAGGAGGAATTAATATGTAAGGTCTTGAAGGAGATGGGAGCCCTGGTGGTGCAGCAGTTAAGAAATATGGCTGCTAACCAAAAGATTAGCAGTTTGAATTCACCAGCCACTCCCTGGAAATCCTATGGGGCTGTTCTACTATGTCCTGTCCGGTTGCTATGAGTTGGAATCTACTTGACGGCAACAGGGTTTTGGTTTTTGAAGGAGATGAGAGACAATGTGGTCCAGAGTGGGGTTGGAGCCAGTTAGAGTTGATAAAAAGCAATCTTGATGAAGATAGAGATGTGATTTTAAATGGTTGTAAATTTGGTGGTTAGACTGATTTTTTCATTTAGGCATTATTTGTATTAAATGGTCTTGTGTTGAATTTTGTGGACTGTGTCCTGATAAAATCTGTTGTTTTGGAAAAAAATGAACAAAATATTTTATACAGTAGGAATTTGTAATAGAGTCTAGTATTCATGGTTATATAAAAAAGTTTCCCTTTAATAAATCTTGATGGCATCCAGGTATAAGCTTATCATGGGTTTTATTGGTTACAAACAAATGCAAGCCCTTCACATATATATAGAAATATTTTAATCTAGAGATTGCACTTCTAGGATTCTCTCCTAGGAGACGGATCATTTACATTTGCTATGTGAATCATCCAGTTTTATACTATTGATTGCATCTATGTTCTGGTTCCCACTAAAGAACTAAATCAAACATAGGTGATTAAAATATCTAATGTGCTTTTTTAAAAATAAGATTTTATTGTGTTTTTGGTGAAAGTTTACAAAGCAAATTAGGATCCTATTTAACAATTTCTATGTATATTCTTCAGTGATATGGTTACATTTTTCACAATGTGTCAACATTCTCATTATTTCCATTCTGGTGATTCTAGTTCCATTAATTTAGCTTCTCTGCCCTCACTTACCTTCTCATCTTTGCTTTTGGGTAAATGTTGACCCTAAATCTCATATAATTGATTTTTCTTTTTTTAAAGAGCACAGTACTCATGGGTGATACTGTTTATTTTATGAGCTTATCTGTTATTTAACTGAAAGGTGACCTCTGGAAGTGGTTCCAGTTCCAGGTTTAAAGGGTGTCTCAGGGTGACAGTCTTCGGGGTTCCTCTGCTCTCTATCAATTCAGTAAGTCTGGCCTTTGTTGAGAATTCACGTTTTCTCTATTTCATCTGGTCAGAACAGTCGACAGTGGTAGCCGGGCACCATCTAATTTTTCTGGTCTCAGGATAGGTGAGGCCATGGGTCATGTATACTATTAATCCTGTGGTTTCTTCTTTGTGTCTTTGGTTTTTTTCTTTATCTTTCACTCCAAGTGGGTAGAGATCAATAGTTGTATCTTAGATGGCCATTTGTAAGCTTTTAAGACCCCAGATGCTACTTGCCAGACTAGGATGTAGAACTTAAACTTTACGAACTGTGTTATGCTAACTGACTGAGCTGTCCCACAAGACTATGGTCCTAAGTCTTCAAACACAGTAAGCCAATCCCACAAGGCGTTTGATTATATCTAGGAAGTATCTGTAACTGTGCCCATTACGTGCTTTATTGTATATATGAGTATATATACAGCACAAACGTGTATGAACCTATACATGTACACATATGTACACACATATGCCTTTTTATAGGTGTATATGCATACATATCTACCTGTGTAACCACACATATATTTTTTGGTTGATACTGCTGCTGTTGCAAAACTCTGTATATTACAGTATTTTCCAATAATGTCCTTTATTCCTGAGTACTTCTTAGTGTCATCATTTGCCTTGGTCAAGTTGTGCAGACTTCACCTGCATTTGGTATTGCCTTTCCCATCACCAAAAATAACAAGTATCTGCTGTCTAGAAAGTGATTCCCCCTCTTCACCCTCCCATTCCTGGTAACCACCAAAGTATGTTGTTTTCTGTAAATATACCTATTCTTTTCTTTTGATAAAAGTGAGATCATTCAATATTTGTCCTTTTGTGATTGACTTATTTCATGCATAATGTCCTCCAGATTCATCCATGTTATAATGTTTCTCAAACACATCATTATTCTTTATAGCTGCATAGTATTCCACTGAATGTATGTTCCACAATTTGTTTGTTTATTCATATGCTAATGGGCACTTAGGTTGTTTCTCATGTGCTTTTTAGTCTTAAGCCTAAAAGAAGATTTATTTTTCTTCTGTACATGAATGTAAATGAGTAAGGAAAAACACTTTATTCAAATGTGGAGTTAATTGAAATGTAGCTACAACAACAACAAGCTTTATAAATCATCTGAAATAATTTCACATATTTGGCTATCAGAAATTCATCAGTTCCTAAAAAATAAGAGTCTATACGTTTCATTTAGGCAAATTATCATATCAAACGGCTTTGTGTAGAATTGTGTTGGCAGTGTGCTAAAAAAATTTATTCTTTGAGAAAAATGAACAAATAACATACACAAAGTTGACCACTTACTTGGTTTCTCAATCTTTAAAAGATTAAAAGAAAGACTGAAGTTGCTGAAAGCAGTTAGGTTGAACAGGTGATAGCTTGAGAGTAAGGAAAATAACTAAAAATATAAGAAGTAAGCATAAAAATTAAAAAATCAAGGCAGTTGGTGGTTGTTTATTGTAGACTGGAAGCACAGTGGTTAAGTACTTAACTGAAAGGTTGGCAGTTCAAACCCACAGCCATTTCATAGGAGAAAGATGTGGCGGTCTGCTCCCGTAAAGATTATAGCCTAGGAAATCCTGCTAGGCAGCTCTACTCTGTCCTGTAGGGTCACTATGAGTCAGTATCAACTCATTAACAATGGGCTTGGTAATTTACTATATAAAAACTCCTGAGAAATTGACATAAAATTGATGTTTATTAAAATATAGTATACTTAATAGTATATGAAACCAAACCCATTGCTGTCAAGTCAGTTCTGACTTATACTTTATATATATATATTTATATAGTACGTATAGTCTGAATATACTATATATTATAATAAAAGTCAAAATATAAGCATTTTAATTTAATAACTAAAACATAAAATCTACTATGTAAAATATATAGTATATATAATAAAAAGCCCAAAGCCACTGCTGTTGAGTTGATTCTGACTCATGGTGACCCTATAGGGCAGAGGAGAACTGCCTCATAGGGTTTCCAAGGCTATAAATCTTCATGCGAGCAGACTGCCACATCTTTCTCCCAAGGAGTGGCTGGTGGGTTCGAACTGCTGACCTTTTAATGAAATGTGTATATGTATATGTATGTATGTATGTATATATATAAACATAGCATATAAAAAATATAAGTAAAATATTATGGGTGTTAACTGCTGTTGAGTTGATTCCGATTCATGGCAACCCTGTGTGCAAAGCAGAACTGCTCCATAGGATTTTCAAGGCTGTGAGCTTTTAGAAGCAAATTGCCAGACCCGTCTCCGAGGTGCCTCTGAGTGGAAGTAAAATGTAGTTTACTTAAAAGTATAGTATATAACAATCAAAAAACATATACTTTGTTCAGTTTCAGTAATGGCAAGTATGTAGTATATTTTAAAATCAAATTTATTAAGGTATAATTTACGTACGCTAGAATTTAATGATGTTTTTAAAAAAAAATTTTATTGTGCTTTAAGTGAAAGTTTACAAACGAAGTCAGTCTCTCGTACAAAAGCTTATATACACCTTGCTATACACTCCTAGTTGCTCTCCCTCTAATTAGACAGCACACTCCTTCCCTTCACTCTCTGTTTTCGTGTCCACTCGGCCAGCTTCTGACCCCATCTGCCCTCTCATCTCTTCTCCAGACAGGAGCTACCCACAGAGTCTCATGGGTCTACTTGATCCAAGAAGCTCACTCTTCACCAGTATCATTTACTGTCTTGTCGTCCAGTCCAATCCCTGTCTGAAAAGTTGGCTTTGGGAGTGGTTCCTGTCTTGGGCTAACAGAAGGTCTGGGGACCATGACCTCAGGGGTCCTTCTAGTCTCAGTCGGACCATTAAGTCTGGTCTTTTTATGAGAATTTGGGGTCTGCACCCCACTGCTCGGGTCCTCTGTTGTGTTCCCTGTCAGGGAAGTCATCTGTTTTAGCAGGGCACCATCTAGTTCTTCTGGTCTCAGGATGACGTAGTCTCTGGTTTATGTGGACCTTTCTGTCTCTTGGGCTCATAATTACCTTGTGTCCTTGGTGTTCATTCTCCTTTGATCCAGGTGGATTGAGACCAATTTATGCATCGTAGATGGCTGCTTGCTAGCGTTTAAGACCCCAGACGCCAGTTTTCAAAGTGGGATGCAGAATGTTTTGTTAATAGATTTTATTATGCCAATTGAATTACATGTCCCCTGAAACCATGGTCCCCAAACCCCTGGCCCTGCTATGCTGGCCTTCGAAGCGTTTAGTTTATTCAGGAGCCTTCTTTGCTTTTGGTTTAGTCCAGTTGTGCTGACCTCCCCTGTATTGTGTGTTGTCTTTCCAGTCACCTAAAATAGTTCTTATCTACTATGTAATTAGTGCCCCTCTCCTTCCCTCCCTCCCGCCTTGTAACCATCAAAGAATATTTTCTTCTCTGTTTAAACTGTTTCTCCAGTTCTTATAATAGTGATCTTATGCAGTATTTGTCCTTTTGCACCTCACTAATTTCACTCATTATAATGCCTCCCAGATTCCTCCATGTTATTAAATGTTTCACGGATTCATCATTTTTCTTTATCAATGTGTAGTATTCCGTTGTGTGAATATACCATAATTTATCCATTCATCTGTTGATGTTCACCTTGGTTGCTTCCATCTTTTTGCTATTGTAAACAATGATGCAGTGAACATGGGTGTGAATAGATCTGTTCATGTAAAGGCTCTTATTTCTCTAGGATATAGTCCAAGGAATAGGATTGCTCGATCGTATGGTAGTTGTATTTCTAGCTTTTTAAGGAAGCGCCCAATTGATTTCCAAAGTGGTTGTACCATTTTACATTCCCACCAGCAGTGTATAAGTGTTCCAGTCTCTCCACAACCTCTCCAACATTTATTATTTTGTGTTTTTTTTTTTTTTGATTAATGCCAGCCTTATTGGCGTGAGATGGTTATCTCATTGTAGTTTTGATTTGCATTTCTCTAATGGCTAATGATTGTGAACATTTCCTCATGTATCTATTAGCTACCTGAATGTCTTCTTTAGTGAAGTGCCTGGTCATATCCTTTGCCCATTTTTTAATTGGGTTATATGTCTTTTTATAGTTGAGTTTTTGCAGTATCATGTAGATTTTTTAGATCAGATGCTGATCAGAAATGTCATAGCTAAAAACTTTTTCCTAGTCAGTAGGTAACGTTTTTACTCTTTTGGGGAAGTCATTGGATGAGCTTAAGTATTTCATTTTTAGGAGCTCCCAGTTGTCTAGTTTCTCTTCTGCATTGTTAGTAATGTTTTGTATACTGTTTATGCCATGTATCAGGGCTCCCAGCATTGTCCCTATTTTTTCTTCCATGATCTTTATCATTTTAGATTTTATATTAATGTCTTTGATCCATTTTGAGTTCATTTTTGTGCATGGTGTGAGGTATGGGTCTTCTTTCATTTTTTTGCTGATAGATATCCAGTTATGCCAGCACAATTTGTTAAAAAGACTGTCTTTTCACCATTTAACTGACTTTGGGCCTTTGTCAAATATCAGCTGCTGCACATATGTGAGTGGGCTTATGTCTGGATTCTCAATCCTGTTCCATTCATCTATGTCTGTGTTGTTGTACCAGTCCCAAGCTGTTTTGACTACTGTGGTAATATAAATAGGTTCTAAAATCAGGTAGAGTGAGGCCTCCCACTTTGTTCTTCTTTTTCAGTAATGCTTTACTTATCCGGGGCCTTTTTACCTTCGATATGAAGTTGGTGATTTGTTTCTCCATCTCATTAAAAAATGTCATTGGAATTTAGATCGGAATTGGGTTGTATCTATAGATGACTTTTGGTAGAGTGGACATTTTTACGATATTAAGTCTTCCTATCCATGAGCAAGGTGTGTTTTTCCACTTATGTAGGTCTCTTTTGGTTTCTTGCAGTAGTGTCCTGTAGTTTTCTTTGTATAGGTCTTTTATGTCTCTGTTAGGATTTATTCCTAAGTATTTTATCTTCTTGGGGGCTACTGTAAATAGTATTGATTTGGTGATTTCCTCTTCAATGTTCTTTTTGTTGATGTAGAGGAATCCAACTGATTTTTGAATGTTTATCTTGTATCCTGATACTCTGCTGAACTCTTCTCTTAGTTTCAGTAGTTTTCTTGAGGATTCTTTAGGGTATTCTTTGTATAAGATCATGTCGTCTACAGATAGAGATACTTTTACTTCGTCCTTACCAATCCGGATGCCCTTTATTTCTTTATCTAGCCTAATTGCTCTGGCTAGGACCTCCAGCACCATGTTTAATAAGAGTGGTGGTAAAGGGCATCCTCGTCTGGTTCCCAATCTCAAGGGAAATGCTTTCAGCCTCTCTCCATTTAGGGTGATGTTGGCTGTTAGCTTTGTATAAATGCCCTTTACTATGTTGAGAAATTTTTCTTGTATCCCTGTTTTACCGAGAGTTTTTATCATGAATGGGTATTGAACTTTGTGAAATGCCTTTTCTGCATCAATTGATGAGATCATGTGGTTCTTGTCTTTTCTTTTATTTATATGATGGATTACATTAATTGTTTTTCTAATGTTGAACCATGCCTGCATACCTGGTATGAATCCCACTTGGTCATGGTGAATTATTTTTTTGAGATGTTGTTGAGTTCTATTGGCCAGAATTTTGTTGAGGGTTTTTTTTTTTTCTATAGGTCTATAATTTTCTTTTTTTGTGGTGTCTTTGCCTGGTTTTGGTATGGGGATATGCTGGCTTCATAGAATGAGTTTGGAAGTATTCTGTCCTTTTCTATGCTCTGAAATACCTTTAGTAGTAGTGGTGTTAACTCTTCTCTGAACTCTGCGGTGAATCCGTCCGGGCCAGGGCTTTTTTTTTGTTGGGAGTTTTTTTGATTACCTTTTCAGTCTCTTCTTTGTTATGGGTTTATTTAGTTGTTCTACCTCTGTTTGTGTTAGTTTAGGTAGGTAGTGTGTTTGTAGAAATTCATCCATTTCTTCTAGGTTTCCAAATTTGTTAGAGTACAATTTTTCATAGTAATCTGATATGATTCTTTTAATTCCAGTTGGGTCTGTTGTACTATCGCCCATCTCATTTCTTATTCGGGTTATTTGCTTCCTCTCTTGTTCATCATTTGTCAGTTTGGTCAATGGTTTATCAATTTTTAAAATTTTTTCAAAGAGCCAGCTTTTGGTCTTGTTAACTCTTTGAATTGTTTTTCTGTTCTCTATTTCATTGAATTCTGCTCTAATTTTTATTGTTTGTTTTCTTCTGGTGCCTGTGGGTTTCTTTTGTTGCTCTCTTTCTGTTTGTTCAAGTTGTAGGGATAATTCTTTGATTTTGGCCCTTTCTTCTTTTTGTATGTGTGCATTTATCGATGTAAGTTGACCTCTGAGCACTGCTTTCGCTGTGTCCCAAAGGTTCTGATGGGAAGTGTTTTCATTCACATTGGATTCTATGAATTTCTTTATTCCATTTATGATGTATTCTATAACCCAGTCTTTTTTCGATCAGGGTATTTTTCCGTTTCCAAGTGCTTGATTTGTTTTCCCTGCTTTTTCTGTTGTTGATTTCCACTTTTGTGGCCTTATGGTTGGAGAATATGGTTTGTAATATTTTGATGCTTTGGATTCTGCTAAGGCTTGCTTTATGACCTAATAAGTGGTCTATTTTAGAGAATGTTCCATGTGCTTTGGGAAAAAAAAGTATACTTGGCTGCTGTTGGGTAGAGTGTTCTGTATATGTCTATGTGGTCAAGTTAGTTGATTGTGGCATTTAGATCTTCCATGCCTTTATTGAGCTTCTTTCTGGATGTTCTGTCCTTCACCGAAAGCAGTGGGTTGAAGTCTCCTACTGTAATTGTGGAGCTGTCTGTCTCACTTTTCAGTGCTGTTAGAGTATGTTTTATGTATCTTGCAGCCCTGTCATTGGGGGCATAAATATTTAATATGGCTATATCCCCCTAGTATAAAAAAAAAAAAAATTTTTTTTTTTAATTGTGGAGCTGTCTGTCTCACTTTTCAGTGCTGTTAGAGTATGTTTTATGTATC
Organism: Loxodonta africana; assembly: GCF_030014295.1. Classification (NCBI taxonomy): domain Eukaryota; kingdom Metazoa; phylum Chordata; class Mammalia; order Proboscidea; family Elephantidae; genus Loxodonta; species Loxodonta africana. The sequence continues at coordinate 69,042,227 of NC_087358.1, forward strand.
TTGCAGCCCTGTCATTGGGGGCATAAATATTTAATATGGCTATATCCCCCTAGTATATTGCCCCTTTAATCATTATATAGTGTCCTTCCTTATCCTTTGTGGTGGATTTAACTTTAAAGTCTATTTTGTCAGAGATTAATATTGCCACTCCTGCTCTTTTTGATTGTCGTTTGCTTGATATATTTTTTTTCCCATCTTTTGAGTTTTAGTTTGTTTGTGTCTCTAAGTCTAACGTGTGTCTCTTGTAGGCAGCATATAGACGGATTGTGTTTTTAATCCATTCTGCCACCCTCTGTCACTTTATTGGTGCATTTAGTCCATTTACATTCAGTGTATTATGGATAGGTATGAGTTTAGTGTTGCCATTTTGATTCTTTTTTTGTGTGTTGTTGACAGTTTCTTTTTCCCCCTTAATTTTTTGTGGTGAGTAGCTTACCTTTATGTATTTTCTTTTCCTCTTATTCATTGTAGTTGTTTTTGTTTCTGCTGACTCTCTATTTTTTTTTTTTGTATTGTATTTTGATGAGTAGGATTGTTAGTCTCCTTTGTGGTTACCTTTAATATTTACCCCTATTTTTCCAAGTTTAAACCTAACTCTTATTTGTTTATATCACCTTGTCTTCCTCTCCCTATGAAAGATCTATGACTGCATTTCTTAGTCCCTCTTTATTGTTTTAATGTCTTGTTTTACATAAAGACATTGCTCTTTCCCTGTTTTGAGCATTTTTTAAAATCTTGATTTATTTTTGTGATGTCCCTACCTGGGTTGACATCTGATTGCTTTGTCCAGTGTTCCAGTTTTGGGTTGATATCTATTATTATTGATTTTCTAACCAGAGAACTCCCTTTAGTATTTCTTGTAGTTCTGGTTTGGTTTTTACAAATTCTCCACACTTTTGTTTATCTGGAAATGTCCTAATTTTGCCTTCATATTTGAGAGACAGTTTTGCTGGATACATGATTGTTGGATGGCAGTTTTTTTTCCTTCAGTGCCTTCTAGCCTGCATAGGTTCTGCCTGGTACTCCGAGCTTATTCTTAGTGACTCTCCTTTGTAGGTGACTTTTCATTTGTCCCTAGCTGATTTTAAAATTCTCTCTTTATCTTTGGTTTTGACAAGTTTGATTATGGTGACTTTCTTTTAGAATCTATCTTATTTGGAGTTTGATGAGCATCTTGGGTAGATATATCTTCTCATCTTTCATGATATCAGAGATGGTTTTGCCAACAAATCTTCAACAATTCTCTCTGTATTTTTTGTTTCCCTTCCTGTTCTGGTACTCCAATAACTTGTAGCTTATTTCTCTTGATAGAGTCCCACATGATTCTTAGGGTTTCTTCATTTTTTTAAATACTTTTATCTGATTTTTCTTTAAGTATATTGGTGGCAAGTACTTTATCTTCAGTCTTACAAATTCTACCTTCCACTTGCTCAGTTCTGCTCCTCTGACTTTCTATTGAGTTGTCTAATTTTGTAATTTAATTGTTAATATTCTGAATTTCTGATTGCTATCTCTATGGATTCTTGCACCTTATTAAATTTTCCATTATATTCTTGAAGAACCTTCTTAACTTCTGAAACTGCTTTATCTTTGTATTCCTTGGCTTGTTCTGCGTATTGCCTGATCTCCTTCCTGATGTCTTGAAGAGTTCTGTATATTAATCTTTTGAATTCTGCATCCGGTAATTCCAGGAAGGCACCTCATCCAGAAGATCCCTTGAGTCTTTGTTTTGAGAGCTTGTTGAAGCGATCATGGTTTGCTTCCTTATGTGATTTGATATTGACTGTTGTCTCCGAGCCTTCTATAAGTTATTGTATTTCTTTATTTTATGTTTGCTTACTGCCTCCTAGCTTCTTGCTTTGTTTTATTTTGATATGCCCAAATGGGTTGCTTGAGTGGGCTAGCTTGATTATTTTCACCTTTGAAATTCTAACGTCCTCTCACCAGATGGCTAGAGCTGTTACCAGGTATATGAGCCTAAGAGTCCATTCACTTTTCTTGTATGGTTTTAGTTCAGGTGTCCAGGTAGTTGGTCCTCAAGTGTGTGGTACAGGCTCTGTCATACAGTCTTAGGGGGCAGGGGTGATTGGTATAGGTTCCAGTATCTGGTTGCAGCAGGGGTTTATGCTCTGAATAAAGCAGGGGTCTGAAAACCATCCCCCGAGTGTCTGTGGAGAAAGCGCATCCCTGTTTCCTAGAGCACATAAGTGGGTGGGTTCTGCAGATGGACCTTGGGCATCCAGTGCTTTTGGTTGTAAGGACTGGGAGGTACCAGTTATACTTGGACCCCAGTTGTGGGTAGCTGGATGACCTGAGTGGAGCCACCAGTCCTTAGGCCCCTGATGTGGGTAGGTGAGGAAACTGTTTAATGGGCAAAGTGGTGTCAGTCATCAAACACCCTGCTCTCCACTGCACAGCTGAAATAGCTGCAGTCTGCCAGCAAAGGCCTATTTTCCTGAAATAGGCCCACATAGGTGTATGCAGGGGGAAAGGTATTCAAAGTTATGGACCATTTATGCCTGGACAGGAGTCGCTTCTGTCCTGAGCCCCCCAGGTTAGTGGAGCTGGCAGATTATCTTTTTACCAGTCATGAATTTATTCTGTCTCCAAGCCTGGGAGAATGGCTCAGGTCGCGCAGCAGGACCTATCTCAGGCCCAGGGAAATTGACAGCCACTGAAGCTGGCTTCGGGACGGGGGATACAGTAAAATATATGTGAGTACTTAGCTTTTGCCAAGAGTGCTGTTCTTCTCTGGTTCTGGAAGTGTGAGTAGGCCGTGTGGTTGGATGTCTCTCCCTAAGGAAACTGCAGCCCGACACTACCACCAGCCTGCCACAGCCGCTCCCGGGAATGGTGCCTGAGGGTTCCCATCAATTCAGGTCCAGCAACTCCTTTCCGCTTCTGAATTGTCTCTCCCTCCTTCTGCCACTCAGTCTGTTTTCTAACTTTGCCTTTGATGTTTATGGTTTCTAGCTTGTCGTAAATATAATCTTTTCACTTGTTTTTTTGAATCTTATGTTGTAAGAGGGTTCACCGGAAGTGTCTGGCTGCTCCGCTGTATTGGCGCCCCCCCCCGACCAATGAGTTTTGATAAATGTATTCACCGATGTAATCACCACCGTTAACATACAGAACTTTTCCATCATTCTAAAAAAGCTTCTCATTCCCCTTTGTAATCGTTCCTCAACACATTCCCTCCTGCCCTCAAGCAGCCACTGATCTACTTTCTGACATTAAAGATTAGTTGTGCCTTTTCTAGAATTTCATATGAACAGAATCATACAGTATGGACCCTTTTGTGTCTGCCTTCTTTTTCTCAGCATAATAGTTTTGAGATTCACCCATGTTGTGTTTATTAATAGCTTTCCTTTTTTATTGTTGTATAATGTTACATTGTTTGGATATACCACAATTTGTATATGCATTCTCCTGTTGTTGAATTTTTGGGTTGTTGCCAGGATTTGACTATTATGAATAAAGCTGCTATGCACATTTGTGTACAGTATTTTCGTTTTTCTTGGCTTAAGTATCTTTTTTTTTAAGTATCAGGTAGTGGAATTGCTAGGTATGTTTAAGTTGGCAAACTTCTCTTCTAAATGTTTGTACCAGTTTACATTTTCACTAGCAATGTTTGAGTGTTCCAGTTGCTCTAAATCCTCACTAGCCCTTGGTATTGTCAGTTTTTAGTTTTAATTGTAAGGGAAATTTAAAAATATTTGTATCCCAAGTAGCTAAAATTAAGGAAAAGTTTAGAGTTGGATGATAGTAAGCTTTTTGTTATCCATAAAACTTGATCATCCAGAACAATTTTTTACTAAAGATTTTGTGTAATTGACATTTCAAAACAATGTAAAATTGCATCCCATACATTTCTTTTCAGCACTATTGTAATTTCCATTTAAGAGTAAGCAAATAGTTCCAACTATTTAGTAGAATTTCAGATAATTTGACATTTCTTTTGTTTTCAAATAATATAATTGTCTTAGTCATCTAGTGCTGTTATTACAGAAATACCACAAGTGGATGGCTTTAACAAAGAGAAAGTTTGTTTCCTCACAGTAAAGTAGGCTCAAAGTCCAAATTCAGGCCATCAGCTATAGAGGAAGGCTTTCTTTCTCTGTTGACCTTCTCATCAATCTTCCCCTGGACTAGGAGCTTCTCCACACAGGGACCCTGGTTCCAAAGGATGCTCTCTGCTCCTGGCACTGCTTTCTTGGTGGTATGAGTTCCCCCTGCCTCTCTGTTTACTTCTCTCCTTTATATCTCAAGAGGTTGCCTCAAGACACAATCTAATCTTGTAGATTGAGCCCTGCCTCACTAACACAACTGCTGCCCATCCTCCCTTATTAACATCATAGAGGCAGGATTTACAACACATGGGAAAATCACTTAATGGCTCAGCCAAATTGATATACACATTTTTAGGGGACATAATTCAGTCCTTGACAATAATACAATCTAGATTTTACCTATAAAACTTACATATTTAGAAGCTGGTATACATTTTTAGGGGGAAAAAACCCCTTATTTTAATGATAAAGATGGCTGTCACTCATTGAGTACTAATTATGTACCAGGCACTGTCCTGAGTGTTTTATATACATGAGCTCATTTGATTGTTACAAAGGGAAATACGTATTATATCCATTTTACAAAGAAGCCATAAGGCACAGAGAGATGTGAATTCCACAGGGTTAACCAATACTTGAATGAATAAATTGATAAAAGAATGAATGAATTAGAGCAAAGGAAGGGTAATAGAATAAGACAGTGGGCCTTTTTTAAAAAAATTATATACTACGACTCTGAAATCTTTTAACTAAGGCATTCAGATTATAGAAAAATAGAATTATTTACTTTGAAGAACTGACTGGCCCCTAAATTTTCTATAGTAAGTTGTAATTTAACCTTTAGATCATTTTAATAATTTTTGGCCTTATAAAATTCAAGTGTTTCTTATTAGCGTAGGAGTAAAATGCTCTCAAGTATCTGTGGATCTAAGGATTTAAAAACATTTGTTATGCTGAGTGTTACAGATTAAATTATATCCTCTGAAATATTGTTGCAAATCATAATTCCTATACCTGTCAAGAGCTTGGCTGCTAACCAGAAAGGTCAGTGGTTCAAATCCACCAGGTGCTCCTTGAAACCCTGTGGAGCAGCTCTACTCTGTCCTATAGAGTTGCACCTAATAACAACAACATACCTATGGTTATAATCCTATTTGGGATTGGGTTTCCTTTGTTATATTAATGAGGCAGTATCAGTGTAGGGTGTGTTTTAAGCCAGTTGTCTTTGAGATATAAAAAGAGCAGGTTAGGATAGAAATAAGCGCAGATGGGGAAAGATAGATGCCAAGCCACATGGAGATGACTACGGAACCAAGGAACAGAAGTTGGGAAGAGATAAGGACCTTCCCCCAGAGTGGACAGAGAGGGAAAGCCTTTTCCTAGAGCTGGCATCCTGAGTTGGGACTTCTAGTCTTCTAAACTGTGAGGAGATAAATTTGTTAAAGTCACCCACTTGTGTTATTTCTGTTATAGCAGCACTAGATAATTAAGACACTGAGTAACGAAAAAAGTCATATATAATACAATTTTAACACAGTATCCGATGAGTGAATGACTTAATGAAATTTTTGAACCTTTTTTTTTTTTTTCTTCCCAGGAAGGTTATATTCAAAAGAAAAAGGAACTGTGGGGAATCTGTATCTTTATTGCAGCAGTTGACCTAGATGAGATGCCATTCACTTTTACTGAGCTACAGAAAAACATAGAAACCAGGTAAAATTTCTTACATAAATATAGGCCTCTACCATTAAAGTAAACTATTTCTTGACTTTCCTCTTAATAGACTTTGGGGAATTAGTGAGAAGTGCTAAAATTAAATAAAACAAAAAGGACTTGGGACATGGTAAATGCACTACCATTCTCCCATGGAGCCTTTAATGAAAGTGCATTTATGCTTTACTTGCTTAAAAATGTAGCAGTTTTTGTTCTGGAAAATATTTCCTCCTGTCTCTCAGTATTCATCTATAAACTTTCTTAATTGAACAGTTGGTAAAGTAGACAAAAATTCAAAGATTTTTAAAAAGTGGTCTATTATATATTGAAACCTTTATAAATGTAGTTTGAGACTATCTTAAAGAAGTTTAGATAAGATTTATTCATCTTAAGATTGTTTTAATAAAGTAGATAATATAATTACATACTTTTTTAGCCTGTGTATTCAATTGTGCATTCAGTACAGTATTTGACCCAATAACTACTTAATAAACTTTCTTGAGCTTAAAAAAAAAACTTGAGCTTACAAACCTTATAAGAAGAGTTTATTGTTTTTTTAGCAATAATTCATAAACTTTATCTTGAGAAATCTTCTGACCTTTAGACTTTTCATATGCAGCATATAAATGAAGTGTAACAGTAAATTATCAAATAGGTAGTTGTGTGTGTTTATTCATGAATAAAGCCATCTGGAAATAAACATAATTGATGTTTTATTTAAATGAGATAGGTTATTACATTTTTATAATTTTTTTCTTACTACCTCTAAATAAAGTGTGGAAACAAAGGCCTTGTATATTCATATTTAACCTATTGAAATAGAATTGGTTCACCTCTCAGAGATTTCATTGTTTAAATTTATTAAATAATTAAATCCAAATAGTTTTATTTTGATTTAGCAGGAAAAAAATCTGAATATATAAGTAAATTTCTACAAATTTGTCCATTCATTCAGTAAACTTTTCAGTGGCCTCAAGAATAAATCTGAAAGAATACAGATTTTGCAGTTAAGATAGACTTTGAATTTAAATCTGGGCCCTTATCATTTTAGGAGCTATGTACTTTGGGGCAGATTGCTTAACCTGATTAAGTCTCAGTTTCTTCATCTGTGAAATGGAGATTATAGCTACTACACAGAATTATGAGAATTAGACCATTTACAATGGATAGAAAATTAGATATTTTATAGTCAGTGCCTGTACCACCATAGATGCTGACCAGATAATAATCTCTTTCCTTCTGTAAACTCATTTCTCCCCACCCGCCAACACAAAACAAAGCAAAAATAAGAAAGAATGAAAGGAAGAGAAGAAGGAAGGAAGGGAGGGAAAGAAAACAAACAACTGCCAGATGCCATAGTACTGTGCTACATTCTAAGGATAGAGAGATGTGAAACAGTCTCTCACCTCAAGAAACTCAGTCCAGATAAACAGATCACTGCAAAACAGTGTTATATAACTGTACATAGGCTGTTAAATAAACATGACAGAAAATTTTAACTCAGGCTGTTACACCTTTTATCTATACTATGAAAGAGTTTTCCTGGCAGAGCTTTTCCTAAACTTTTCCCTTGAGTATTCATAGAGCAACACTGATTTACATATTGGACATGTCATAGTCTCCGCATGATAAATACAGTAATGTGGTTGGTACGGTTTTTTCTTAGAGCATCTCTCCTTACTCTGATAACTATCCAGGACACTGCTTCTCAAACATGCTGTGGTGAAGGATCAATCTTTTATTTCCACATGCCATGGACTAGTATTTAGAAATAACAACAAATGAATTACTGGAAAAATGAAATTTAAAAAAGGACATACTAAGCACAAGCCCTAATTTTAATTAGATTCAGCAGGTATAAAATTACTGTCAAATTGCCATAAAAATTTCTGAATGCTTACTCTCAGTTTATATACTTATTTATTGTGGACTGGTAACAAACAGTTGACAGACTGGTATCAGCCCATAGAGAATAGTAAATAACATTGTTCTAGACTGTGTGTTTTGATTATGGCTCTTTTAGATTATGGCTTTCTTCTTTCCTTTCTTCACCCCATCTTTCCTTCATTCCTTCCCTTTTTTGGGGGGGGCTGGAGGAGAAGAGCTACAGAAGGAATAGAGACTTAGTTAAGTTACCCCTAGAAAAAGAAGGCTTTCTTGTAACAATTCAGAGTTTTTATGGTGCCCTAAGGAGAGAAACTGCTGTACTGTATACCTTATATAAACTGGAACTGAGAGTGGCTCTTGAATAAAAGCTATTCAAAGATTGATTTCTTTTTCTCTGAACACAACTGTACATTTGCTTCATTCTCTTTTCTGTTCTAATCAGCATCCTGATCTTCTACCACATATCATCTCTGCTCCTTTATTTGCTTTTCTGCATAGCTTGTCATGCCTGTCCCAATCCCTTCTATATTATGGGAATTTCTTAATAACCTTCTTTTAAGTTCTGTGCCTCTGCTGGTTAGCTGAAGCCTTTGTTTTCCTATTCTTGAGATAAGTGTCTGGTTGGTCCAGCCTACCTTTCCAATGAGGGCTATAACTCACTGGTTGCTGAGCAGCCTATGGATGGGTGTAGGAACTCCCCATTGGTTCAGTTAAAACCCTTTGGTGACCCAAGTATTTTCTCCTTTGAATTTTTTGTTGATACCATGTGTTTTCAGTAATGGAAGGCATGCTGATTAAAGGACCAATTCAGAATTTTTATTATGATTTATGGATTTTAATACCCATTTTCTGGGGTCACATATGTCCCAGCGGATGCTGGACATGGTAAATCTTATTGATATGAGTCAATGATAAAATTGTTTAATTTATTTTATTTCTTGAAAATTTGTAAAACATGAGATGAAACACAAAGACACCTGGCAATGGCTGCACATACATTTTATTCTAGCCCCCTTCTTAGCCTTTTTATTATTTTTCATGAAACTTTTAGAAACATGGTACGATGCATTCTTCCTTATTGCAAAAGTAGCACTTACAGCCCAAATAAATGAAGCCAAGGGATTTTTTATCTCGGGAAAATTACCACTAAAATGCATTCTTCATTATAACAAAAGCAGTACTAACAGCTAAGAAGCAGAAGCAGCTGCCCTGGAATACTGCAGAACTGTTCACAGGGGTGCATTCCACCTGCTACATGTGGAAGCAGTGACTGGGCCGTAAGATTGAATGTGGGGGAAGAATAACCTTGAGGAGCTTGAATCCCTTGAAATGTACCACTGCAGTGCATTATTCCTCATTGCAAAGGCATTACTTGCTATTCAGAAGCTAGAAAAGCAGTCCCGAAAGATTGCAGAGCCAAGACTGAAACCAGAGCAGGGAGCCAGTAACACCTGGAAATGGTGAATGGCATCGGGGAGAAAATAGCCACTATGACTAAATGACAACTAGGAATAGTTTATTCTTGCAAGTAAGTACATTCTCATGAGAGGATAGTAACTGAGAAACATATTGAGGAGGCTTATCTCACAGAAATAAAGGCAAACCTGTCAAAAGTTTATAAAACTCAAACACCCAGGAAACATCACCTAACAGAATGCTCATTCTACACAATAAAGAGGCTTCAACTCAGGGCTCTTGAGTTTCACACATTTCAGAAGGCTCCCGCCTTGAGGTTGAACATGTTAAAATCAGACTACCACCTTCGCAAAGAGCTCCAGAGGCATAAAAGGTGGTTGGGATACCCTATGTCCTATGAGTCACCAAAGGATTAATTGCTCTGGTATAATTCCTTAGACAAACTTGATTACAAGTAAGTGTGTGAGGTGCGGTTGATGATTGTTATCTTTAGTTCCCTATTTTTGAGTGGTGAAAGTATATGTATTAATGTCCAGATAGATTAATTTTTATAGAAAACTTAATGAAGGATGATTTAAAGTTAGATACTTAAATTATTTAAATAACTTAAAGATTTTAATCAGCTTTCCTCTTCCTTTCCCCCAAAATTCAGTCCCAAAACCAGTGGGGGTGGGGGGACCCAGAATGCAGGTATGTTTATCTGTGGGCAGGGATAGGGACAGGGCCCAGAGAAGGATGTCAGAGCCAAAATGCAGTGAGGAGGGTATCCACATGGGGGTGGGGGTGGGGGGCTGCTTGATGAGGATTGTCAGGGCCAGAATAGAGAAGGAATGAGGCCACATCGGGTGGGAGTGGGGGCTGAGTAGGATGAGGACATCTCCATTTTGGGAGGTAAGGAAACTGTCACAGGGAATCACAGCCTGAGTGGAATGAGGAGAAATGAGGAGAGTGTTCTACAGAGGTGTCAGAGCTTGAACAGGAGAAGGGGGCATCCACAGGTAGGCAGCCCATTACGGGGAGTCAAGCCTGAGTGGAGTGAGGAGAGCATCCCTGTGAAGGGCAGCCTGGGGTGAGTTTGCCATTGTCTATGTCTGTACGTAACTTTAGGTTTTTTCCTTAACATAATAATAATCCACTCATTTCCATCCTCCTTCGTGCCTCCCTTCCTTTATTCTCAGCAATAAATAGATGTAGGCATAAATAGACAGGTAGATAGGTAGGCAGGTAGATAGACAGATGTAAGAGTGTCAGTTGAAGACTTGTTGATACTTGTCCTCTTTAAATTTTAGTAAAATGCAAAAAGTAATTCCCTTGAAGGGTTATGCTAGTGATTTGGTGTAGAGCTAATACTTTTTTGAATTTAAATGTCTATGCTTTGGAAATAAAATGATTTTTTTTTAAAGTTACTGATTTCACTTTTTCTGTTCTTTCCTTTGTAGTGTCTGTAAATTCTTTGACTTACTAAAAGAAATTGATACCAGTACCAAAGTTGATAATGCTGTGTCAAGACTGTCGAAGAAGTATAATGTATTATGTGCACTCTACAGCAAATTAGAAAGGTAAAGTTAAAATTTACTAGAGTTACGATCTGATTGTTCATGTTATTGGTCATGGTTAGAGTCCATGTGGGAACTATTATACCTATTAGTAAAGTTATTAAGTATTACACCTTAGATTTATGTCCCCTTTGCTGTTTTTTTTTTTTGCTGTTAGTATTTTATTAATTCACAGTTTTCTTATTTACCAAGTTCTATGCATTCTGAATGCTTCTTCCAAAATTAACTGATTTAGTCTCCTTTCATGCCTCTCATTTGTTTTAGCAAACTTTAAGCTTAATTCCCACTTTAGCCTTCCCTTACCAGAACACTTCTGGTTCTGAATGGAAAACTTATCTGAATTTAAACCTCTCCCTTGTACTGGTATTTAGTTTAGAAAGAGAAAAAGTACTATCAATGGAAGGTGTATGTGATCTGTACTACTGAGCTATGATTTTTACTCCCCGTGGTGGTTTAGAAGACTTTTCACCAATACTTTTCAACTGGGAGAACGATGAAATTGAAATAAACTTGGCTTGAGTTTGTGATGTACTTTTCATCCAAATTGTAGCCCCCCATACCCAATTTTTTTATATACCCAATGTTAAACCAGTTGCTATTGAGTTGATTCCAGCTCATGGCAACCTTATGTGTATTAGAATAGACCGTGTTCCATAGGGTTTTCAATGGCTGATTTTTTGGAAGTAGATCTCCAGGCCTTTCTTCTGATATACTTTTGGGTGAAGTTGAACCTCTAAACTTCCAGTTAGCAATCATTCTTATAAGCCATTTGTACCAGCTAGGAATTCCACCCCACTGTTACAGCCGTTACTATGGTGTAAGTCATTTTACTATGTTTATTTTGGGGTGGGTTATGGTGGCACAGAGCTTAAGAGCTCAGCTGCTAACAAAAAGGTCGGCAGTTCAAATCCACCAGCTCCTCCCTGGAAACCATATGAGGCAGTTCTCCTCTGTCCTGTAGGTTGCTGTGAGTCAGAATTGACTCTTTGGCAACAGGTTTGGTTTTTGGTTTTATGGTCAGGAAGTATGAAAGTTAATGTTTTAGCTAAATAGGCAGTTATGTAACAGAATGGGGAAGGGAGAAGGGGGACAGAGGCATGTCCTTAGGCTTTCTGAGAATAGGATAGTGGTAGAACTGGGGAGCATTTTCTCAGAAGGATGCCTCTATTTTTCCTTATTCCTGGTTGGCATGTCAGTGAAACTTCAGAGGTGTGATGGAGGATGAGAAACGTGGAGAGAAAACTCAGATTGGTGTAGGGCTTTTGAAGGGAATGCCTTTTTTTGCCCCTGGTCTTTAATTGTAATATGATGGCATTGGCTGTCATTATTTTCTTTTGTCCTTCCTTGAAGTGAGTAGAAGCACTTTGTACAGGAAAAAAGGACATTTTTTTTAATTATTAAAAAATAAATTGCATAAGTAATTTGTATAAGAAATGTGAGATAATTGTAGAACACTTACCAAATGCTTTTCTGCCCCTTAAAATTGCTTATAACCTTTCAACTCATATCTGGGAGCCAAGAATATGATTCTAAATACAAAAAAGGCTTTGTGCAGAGAGATTTTTATCACAATATTCCAAAAACCAAATGAAAATGAAACCTACCACCGTCAAGTCGATTTCATCTCTTAGCGACCCTGTAGGACAAAGTAGAATTGCCCCATAGGGTTTCCAAGGCTGTAAATCTTTATGGAAGCAGACTGCTACATCTTTTGGTTCACAGTGAGTGATTAACCACTGCGCCCCCAGAAACAACATATTTGTGAATGACTGATGTAAAGAAAGTATTGTGAACATAATCTAAACATGGAACCCTATAAATGTAAAATAAAATTTGATGAGGAATAACAAAAACCTGAGAAAATACTTCTAATGTTAAATATATAAAGCAGGATATGTTATGACTGTAAATGTGTTTAAGGAAAAAGTCCAGACCACTAATGCATGAAATGAAATGACTGCAAAGAAGGACATCAAAATGTTCACCAGGTTTTGTTTGGAACTATGAGTACCTTATGTTTAAGAAGGATGTGTTACTGCTGTAATAAATTAAGCACAAGTGTCTCTCAATTAATTTTTAAGAAACTTGTATTCTCTAAAGATTAGTACTTCAAAATTTATAGTCATCAAGTTATTTCTAGATACAGAGTTTTGGGGCTGGTCGGTGGGAGTGATTTGAAATGCAGTCCTGGTTTGTTTGGTTTTTTTCCTGCTGTAATAATTTTAACTGAATACTTAGAGGTTGTTTGCTCTACTGTGTAAGATCAGGAATCTGCTTGGATGTTTGTTCCTGTTTTACCTGTTTCCTTTCCCCATAACACCTTGTAGTGATTCACTGTATTTATGGATTATAAGGAAGAGCTAGAAGAGGAAGAAATGGAATAACCTTATAGATAATTACAGACTCTAATCATCTAATTCATTTAAATGGCTTACCACTTTGTTTTCCCATAAACAAAGAGCAATACCAGTAAATACACCCAATAACCGAAGTAAGCCAACCATTTTTTCTTTTTACCCACTGTCTTGGTTATCTAGGGCTGCTGTAACAGAAATACCACAAGTGGATAGCTTTAACAAAGAGAAGTTTATTCCCTCACAGTTTAGTAGGCTACAAGCCCAAATTCAGGGTGTTAGCTCTAGGGGGAGGCTTTCTTTCTCAGTTGGCTCTGGAGAAAGGACCTCGTCATCAATCTTCCCCTGATCTAGGAGCTTCTCAGGCACAGGGACCCTGGGTCCAAAGGACGTGCTCTGCTCCTGGTGCTGCTTTCTTGTTGGTATGAGGTCCCCCTGTCTCTCTGCTTTCATGTCTCTTTTATATCTCAAAAGAGATTGTCTCGAGACATAGTCCAGTCTTGTAGATTGAGTCCTGCCTCATTAACATAACTGCCACTTATCCTACCTCATTAACGTCGTAGGGGTAGGATTTACAACACCCAGGAAAATTACATCAGATGACAGAATGGTGGACAATCACACAATACTGGGAATCATGACCCAGCCAAGTTGATACACATATTTTTTGGGGGCATAATTCAATCCGTGATACCTACCATGTTAAGATTTTATTTAAAAAATATAAATTTGTATCTTTATTTTGAGGGGTAAAAGTAGTTAGTCTTGAAAGTTGGGGAGAAGAAAATTATAGAGAGTAGCCTAATAGAAAATTCAGATGCTAAAGTAAGAAAAGAAAGTTAAAGTTGAATATTACAACTACTATATACAAAAAAGTGAAAACTTTAATATATCGTATGGCTGATTCTGGAGTATTGAAGCTCTTCCTACCTCCCAACCAAACAAAAACCAAACCTGTTGCTGTCGAGTCAATTCCCATTCATAGCAACCCTATAGAATGGAGTAGAACTGCCCCATAGGGTTTCCTAGGAGCGGCTGGTGGATTTGAACTGCCAACCTTTTGGTTAGCAGCTGAGCTCTTACCCTCTATGCCACCAGGGCTTCTCCTACCTTCTGTTCCTCATGTTTTTCCTTTAGGCCAGTGTGAACACCAGTATTTCCAGTTTAGTAAATAGGACACAAAACCAGAGTTCCCAAAGTCTGACGTAATATCCTACAAAAAATTTTTAAAAAAGGCTATATTAGAGCTTAGTGAAGAGAACAGAAGCTTTTGAGTCAGACAGATTTGGATTCTAGTCTGGGCTCCAACACAATATCTGGGATCTTGGACAAGTTAGTTCAGTGCTGTGGTTTTCTAATATGTAAAACGAATTGGTAATAGTACTTACCCTGTTATATTTTTTAATGTTTTCAGTGAAATAATTCCTGAAAAGTGCTGAGTCCAGTGCCTGGCACATGTATAGTAAAGTTCCCATGAATATTAGCTTTTAAAACAAACAAACAAACAAACAAAAAATGGCCAAATTTTAGAAACATTGCTTACATATCCCCACCTTAAAGAATCACAATGTACATTAAACCCAAAAGTTCTGAGAAATCCTGTATAAGCCAATCTGTTACACTTTGTTGAGCTCAACATTTCCTAAACTTCTTAGGTTGCTTGTATGTATGTATGTATTTAATGTTAATTACAATCTTGGGGAACTAGTGTTTTGTGGAATATACTTTAAGAAACTTGACATTATGCCAGTTTTATTTCAAATATATTAACAAACCATAAGCAGCATTAACTAAGTGACTGTTAGTGCCAGTCTGTTAGGTGCTAGAATGCACAAGCATGTGACAGTATAATAATCAAGCTGATAGTAAATAAATAATGTTTTTATAAGAATAAGTGCAGTAATGCACATGGTCATATGTTAAATGTAGAAGTTATATCGAAGGGAAAGTATTAAATTGTGTTTGTGTAAGGGTGGGGAGGGTAATCGTAGGGGTAGGATTTGGTCAGGAAAAAGCTGGACGAAAGCAGCGTCTGAATAGAATTTAAAGAATAAATAGGAATTCACCAAGTAAAATGAGTGGGAATGGACTGAGATCCTAGTCAGTGGTTAGCCTGTGTACAGAGTCACGTAGCCCTGCAGCAACATGATGGGCTTTGACATTGTAATGGCTGAAGAGGTAGGAAGAGATGAGATTAGTAATCTAGTTCTTGTGAAACTAGTAAGGAACTTAGCTTTTGTCCTACAGCTAATGGAGAGTCATTGAAGTGTTTTAAACTGGAGAGTAACTTAGTCAGATTTAGCTTTAAGCAAGTAAAAAGCCAGTACCTTCATTTTTTCTTTCTCCGTCTTCTGTCCCCAGTGCTATTTGATCTCTTTTGCCTTATTACTCCCACCCCCCCCCTTAAGTGGAACCCAGGCTGGTAAGCTTCAATGTTAGAGGGCCGGGGCCTTTGAAACTTTTTCTCACTGAAAGGTAGTATTAAAGGACCTCTTGAAACCCTTCTTTCTGATGGTTTACACTGCCCCCATGTAACCTCTGCTCCTTCAGCCAAGGCCTTTCCCTCCTTCTGCTGAAGTGACTGAAAGATCCTAGTTACTAGAGGTCTTGCTGTAATTATTTTTTGCCAATAGCAAAGACACTAATGGTAGAACTATCTATCTGTGTCTGTACGTCTTTTTCTCCGAGAGGTGGGGAAGAGTATACTTTCCCATAGCACTATGGCAATGGGAGTTATATTCAGAATTGAACATGGAATTACTTTTTCCGTAGATACAGTATAAAGAACATCTAGGCTTTTTTTTTTTTTAAACAACTTTGTTGTTGGTGTTGTTAGGTGCTGTCAAGTCAGTTCGGATTCATAGCGACCCTGTGTGCTATAGAAGGAAACACTGCCTGTTCCCATGCCACCCTCACAATTCTTGCTATGTTCGAGCCCATTGTTGCAGCTACCTTGTCAATCCATCTTGTCGAAGATCTTCCTCTTTTTCGCTGACCCTCTACTTTACCAAACATGATGTCCTTCTCCAGGGACTGGTCCCTCCTGTTAACATGTCCAAAGTACATGAGACGAAGTCTCACCATCCTTGCTTCTAAGGAGCATTCTGGCTGTATTTCTTCCATGATAGACTTGTTCGTTCTTTTAACAGTCCATGCTATATTCAGTATTCTTTGCCATCACCATAATCGAAAGGCATCAATTCTTCCTTAGTCTTCTTTATTCATTGTCCAGCTTTCACATGCACATGAAGCAATTGAAAATATCATGGATTGGGTTAGGTGCATCTTAGTCCTCAAGGTGACATTGCTTTTCAGCACTCTAAAGAGATCTTTTGTAGCAGATTGGCCCAGTGTAATATGTTGTTTGATTTCCTGACTGCTGCTTCCGTGGGCATTGACTGTGGATCCAAGTAAAATGAAATCCTTGACAACATCAATCTTTTCTCCATTTATCATGATGTTGCTTATTGGTCCAGTTGTGAGGATTTTTTTTTTTTAATTCAGGTGTAATCCATACTGAAAGCTGTAGTCTTTGATCTCATAAATAAGTGCTTCATCTCTTCTTCACTTTCAGCAAGCAAGATTGTGTCATCTGCATATCGAAGGTTGTTAATGAATCTTCCACCAATCCTGATGCCACAGTCTTCTTCATATATAGCCCACATTCTTGGATTATTTGCTCAGCAAATATTTTTTTTGAGATATAATAATAACTTTATTGACACATAATTTTTATACCATGCACTTGACTTATTTAAAGTGTGGAACTCAGTGTTTTAGCATATTCACAGAATTATGCAACCTTCACTACAATCAATTTTAGAACATTTTCCTCACTCCAAAAAGAGACCTCATACCCACTAGCAGTCATGCCTTATTTTTCCACAAACCTTCCCAGCCCTCGGTAGCCACTAATCTACTTTACATCTTTCCATCTCTATAGATTTGCCTATTCTGGACATTTCTTATAAATGGAATCATAAAATATGACATCTTTTGTAACTGACTTCTTTCATTTAGCTGAATGTTTTCAAGGTTCATCTATGTTGTAGCATGTACCTCATTCTTGTTTTTTGCTGAATAATGATTTACCATATGGCTCTACCACATTTTATTTATCCCTTCATCAGTTGATGGACATTTGGGTTGTATGCCTCTTAAAGAAGTTGAGAGTATAAAGGAGAGCAAGTGTATGTTTATTGATTTTGCTGTATTAGTCTTATTTACCATTTCTTGTTCTTTTCATTTGTTCCTGTGGATTACAGTTACCATCTAGTGTCATTTCTCTAATACAGCTTTGCTGTTAATCTTATTGTATTGTATTGAGTCATTTTTCTCTGGCTGCTTTCGAGATTTTTCTCTGTGTGTTTGGGCGTGAATCTTTTTGCATTTATCCTACTTGGAGTTTGTTAAGTGTCTTCAATGTGTAGATTAAGTTTGTCATCAGATTTGGCAAGTTTTGGTACTCCCATTACACATACAGTGGTGCCCCACATTTCTTTAAGGCTCTGTTCATTTTTCACCATTCGTTTTTCTCTTTGTTCTTTAGATTGTCTAATCTTTATTGAGCTGTCTTCAGTTTTGACTGTTCTTTCTTCTGCCAGCTCAGATCTACTGTTGAGTGCTTCTAGTGAATTTTTCATTTATGTTATTGTACTTTTCAAGTCTAGAAATCCATGTGGTTATTTTTTATAATTTTTGTCTTTTTATTGGTATTCTCTATTTGATGATACTTTGTTATCATACTTCTTTAAGCATGATTTCCTTTAATTCTTTGAACATATTTATAATAGCTGCTTTGAAGTCTTTGTTAAATCCAACATATGGGCTCTTCAAATGCAATATCTCTTGCCTTTGTTTGTTTAGGTGTTACCCTTTCATGTTTCTCTGCATGTCTCATAACTTTTTGTTGAAAACTGGATGTTTTAATGAAGATATTGTAGCAATCTGGGTACTGATTCTGCTCCCTCCTGGGACTTATTGTTAGCTTGTTTATTTGGTTAGTGACATGGCTGGACTATTTCAGTGAAGTCTATTTCCCCCACAGTGTGCAGGATCTGAGGTTGCTTCTCAGAGGGTACACTTTGGGCATGTGAATTGTCACTCTGAGGTGATAGTGATTTTTGCAGGGCTGTCTTTGATTGTCTTTTTCCTTGGTATCTCTGTTATGCTGTCTGCCTCTGTGGATATAGTACTCAGTTTTTAGACTCCACTAATTGCTGACTATACCATGTGGGGCAGTTCTTCTCTGTCCTGTAGGGTCACTACGAGTTGGAATCAACTCAATGGCAATGGCTTAAATGCTGACTGATTGCTGTATTGTTTTCAGAAGTACCCTGGATACTAATTGCTCCACAGTCTGATCCAATTAAAGCCTGCTGTCTTACATAGGTAGTCCTTGAGGCAAGTCTGTGAGTCTTTTTCTGACCCCCTGGAGAGCTCTTCTCAGCTGTCTCCTTCTTTGGTTCTCTCTGTTAAACTTCTGTATGGTCTCGAGTTTAGCTTGTTGCTCTCATGGCACGACTAGCATCCTCTTGATTACTTGCTGCCAAAATCTCCCTTAGACTTGAACTTTGCAACACTCTGTTCCAAATTAATTTCTTTGGGAGACCTTCAGAGATCTCTGTTCTTAATGCCTGTCTTTCCCCTGGGCAAAACTTCTGTGCCACTTCCCAAGAGATGGGGATGGGGAAAGTGGGAGAGTGGCTTACTCTTGGTGTGACACGCTTGCTTTAAGAGTGGGACACTGGACAGAGATGATAGCCTCTAGTTTTCTTAGATTACTTCTCTTGGCCTGGAACCTCTGCCCTATGAGTGAAATGAGGCAAGGCAATTAGGGCCCCAGTATTCTCAGCTTGCTGTGTATGGGGCAGAACTTCACTCTGCAAGTAGGGGTAAAGTGGAAGAAGGGAGCCCCAGACTTCGTAGCTCCTCTTGCCTAGAATAGATCTTCTGCAGCCTGAATCTGGGGGTGATGGGAAATGCTGGAAGCCTGTCCGTCCCAGGGAGATACCTAACCTTAGGCTGGGAACTGTGGAGAGAGAAAGCCCTGTGTCTCAACTTCACCCGCCTGGAGTAGAGTTTCATTATGCTGAACTGGAGGGGAGGATGGAAGAAAGTTTGACTTGAACTCCACAGACTGTCACAGTTTTTACTGAAATTTAGCAGTTTTTCTTGAAAAAATGTTTATTTGCTGTATGCCCTTAGGATAATTTCCAGAGACTTTAAATAGTTTTTTTTAAATCTAATTTTCACTAATTATGATTGTTTCACAGGAAGTGATTCATGAGGCTCCTCACTCTGCCATTGTGGAAGTTATTATCTGGAACAATGAAGTTTTATAGCACTTTTTAGTTGTGTTATATTAGTGAGACTATTAGTTAAATAGACATTTGTGGCCTGATCTGGAATTCTAACCAGATTTATTATAACTGGAATCAATTACAAATGTGCCTGAGTTCCAAAAAACTGAGTAACAAATGAAAATATGGAACCCACTCCTTTTGTAATTAGCTATTACAGTTATAGACATAAAGTATCTTAAATTAGAAACATCTACTTTAACTTTGTTTTAAAATGCTGTGTATATTTTGTTTTTAAAATTAATACTTCTTAAAATGAGGTGAATAAAGAGTGATAATATTGCTTTGATTTCTAAATTATGAAAAAATTTTTTGCATCATGATTTTTTTTTCTATTGTAAAAGCACATACAACAACATTTTGCCATTTTAACCATTGTTTATTTTTTTATATTTAATTTTATTTTTGGTGAAAATGTACATAGCAAAACCCACTTCCATATCAGTTTTTAGACACAGTAATCAGTGACATTGGTTACATTCTTCACATTGTGTCAACATTCTCGTTATTTCTCTTCTAATTGCTTCACTTCCATTTACTTAATCTTGCCTACCCCACCCCCTCATCCTTCTCATCTATGCTTTAAAATAGCTGTTAAACCTTTGTTCTTACATAGATTTTTTTTTTTTTTAAAGAAATGCAGTACTCAGGGTGATAACCTTTTACCTCTTGTTCTAAACTGTTACTTAGTTTAAAGGTGACTTCAGGGGATAATTTCAGTTCAAGGTTTGAAAAGCAACTGAGGACCATAGTCTTGGGGACTCCTTCTACCTCAGTAGGTCCAGTAAGTCTGTATTCTTTAAGAATTTGAAGTTCTTTTCCACATTTTTCCTCCCTTTTTATCAGGATTCATCTATTGTGTTCCTGATCAGAATGTTCAGTAGCGGTAGCCAGGCACCATCTAGTTCTTCTGGTCTCAGTGTAGACAGTCCTGTAGTCCAATACCTTCTCTGATTCTTGGATTTCCTTCTTTTTCTTTTGTTTCAGACACTAAAGACCAGTAGTTGCATATTAGATGGCTGCTCATAAGCTTTTAAGACCCCAGACACTACTCAGCATACATGAGAGATAGAGCATAAACTTTAAGATTATACGAATTGACCGGGTTGCCCCATGAGACCACGGTCTTAAACTCCCAAACCAAGAGACATAAATCCATGTGGTGATTATGTCTAATTCATATCAGCATCTGTAGTGCCCCCCGCTTTTGGGGGGATGATGTTGTTACAAAACCATACATGACCCAGTGTTTGGCCATTTATCCCTTTTCCCCACGTACAGCTTATTGACATCAGTTACATCAGTCATGCTATGCAAATTTCACCCATATTTGGTGCTGTCTTTCCTGTTTCTATGGAAACACGGGTGGTGTAGTGGTTAAGAGCTGTGGCTGCTAACCAAAAGGTCAGCAGTTCAAATCGACCAGGTGCTCCTTGGAAACTGTATGGGGCAGTTCTACCCTGTCCTATAGGGTTGCTGTGAGTCGGAATCAACTCAACAGCAACAGGTTTGGTTTATTTTTCCCATTTTTATATATAAAAATTGAATACTAGCTAGGTATGGGTTTTTACTATCTAGGAATGTTTTCTTTCCTTCCCTACCCCCCATCCCTGTTAACCACTAATGAACATTAATTTCTGTATATTTACCTATTCATGTCATTTCATGAAAATGAGAGCATACTATACATATATATGTGTGTGTGTGTATGTATATATATATATATATTTTGTGATACATTTCATCCAGCAGAATATCCTCTAGTTTCATCCACATTGTAAAGTGTTTTGGAACTCATTTTTCTTTATTGCTGAATAGTGTTCCATTGTATGTACGGACCATCATTCATCCATTAATGGGCACTGAGGTTGTTTTCATCTTTTAGCTATTGTGAATAGTGCTGCAATGAACATAGGTATGTATATGTCTGTTTGTGTCATTTCTATTAAATCCCTAGGGTTTTTACCTATGAGTGGAATTGCCGGGTCATACAACAGCTCTACCTCTAATTTTTTGAGGAACTGCCGGACTGTTTTCCACAATGGCTGTACTATTTTACATTCCCACCAGTAACAGATGAGTGTTCCAGTTTCTCCACATCCTCTGCAGTGCTTGTTAGTCTCCGTTGTTTTTTTTTTTTTTTTTTAATCTTAGCCACCATAGTGGGAGTAAAATGGTTTTGATTTGCATTTCTCTGATGGCTAATGATATTGAGTATCTTTTTCTATATCTGTTGGCCATTTGAGTATCCTCTTTGGTGAAATGTCTGTTTCATGTCCTTTGCCCAGTTTTTGATTGTGTTGTTTGTCTTTTGATTTTTAATTGTAGGTGTTTTCTTTATATTTTAGGTATTAGAACCTTAACGGTCATTTCATTCCTGAAGATTTTTTTCCGAGTCTGTAGGTTGTCTCTACACTTTGGATAAGGTCTTTTTGATTAACTAAGTATTTAACTTTTATGAGGTCCCAGTTATCTATTTTGGTTTCTGTTGTTATACATTCATTGTTGTGTTTGATAATCTATCATTGAAAAAAAAAAATGAGATCCCAAAGCTTTGCTCCTGTATTTTCTTTGAAGAACTTTGTGGTTTTAGCTTTAATAATTAGGCCCTCAAACCATTTTGAATTAGTTTTTGTGTATGGTGGGAACTGTGGATCTTATTTTATTTTTCTGCATGTGGAAATCCAGTTTTTCCAGCACCATTTGTTGAAAAGTCGATTCCTTCCCCCATTGAATGTATATGGCTCCCTTGTAAAAAAAATCAAGTGACCATAGATGTTTGAATTTATTTCTGGGTTTTCAGCTCTTTTCCATATGTCTATGTGTCTGTCATTAAACCGGTACTGTGCTGTTTTGATTACTGTAGCTGTGTAATATGTTTTGAAGTCAGGAAGTGTGAGGCCTCCTCCTTTGTTGTTGTTCTTCAGAATTGCTTTGGATATTTGTCTCTTGTATTTCCATATAAAATTGAGATTAATTTTCTGTAAAGAGTACTGTAGCAATTTTGATCAGGATTGTTGTATCTGCAGATCACTTTGATATTATTTAAGTCTTCCAGTCCATGAGCATGGAACATCTTTCCATCCATTGGACTTTAGTCTCTTTCAGTAGTGTTTTATAATTTTCATTGTGTAAGTCTTTCATATTCCTAGCTAAATTTATTCCTATATATTTTATTCTTTTAGATATTATTGTAAATGGAGTTGTTTTCTTAGTCTCCTTTTCAGAAATTATGAAAAAATTTAAAAGTTTAAAAAAAACTCTAATGTTAATATAATTATTTCTTCTTTTCCAGGACATGTGAACTTATATATTTGACACAACCCAGCAGTTCGTAAGTGGTTCAGTGCACGTTATTTTCCATTTTCGTATATGTAAATGTGAAATAGAATACACAGGTTTTTCTGGAGTAATCTCAAGCACGTTGATAATATCAAGATTAGTTTGATTGATTATTGCATGCTACTTAATAAGGTAATAGATTTAAGCCCTATGTAGGTTGTTTATCTTCTCACAAAGGAAATAGTGTGCAATGAATGCCTTGACTACAAAGAGGGACTATAAAAGTTGAAGGTGATTTAGTGCAACATATACCAACTCTGGGAAAAATGCATATTTATTGATTAAATGTTTATTGTGGTTCTATTAAAGATACTTTATTAAGAATCTGTATAATTTTTGTGTAAGAATAAGTATGAAGATCAACATTGAAGTTTTTCAGTTTTTTAAAAAATGTAGAATGCATGTCTTAACAGTATATTCATGAAAGAGCTCTAGTATTCTTCTTTGGAAACAGAATGAGTTGTAAATGAGATTTTCTGCCTCACTGAAGTGGTAGTAGTGAAGGTGATATAAAGGGAAATATATACTATTAATTAGTTTTTATGAATCTGTTAATTCCAACAAGTAAATATCTATGGAAAATATTTTTTATCAAGGTGATGTGTTAAATTGGCAAACTAGAATCACTCTTACCTTCATTTTTCTGCTTAGAGTGTTGATTTGAATTAGAAAGCAAAGAGCATAAAAGTATTAAGGTAATTGGAAATCAAGCTCATTATTGTATACTGTTTGCGTATTTCTAGATTAGAATTGAGATGCTCAATATTACTTTCATAAAATGTATATTACTTTTGTGGGCTTGAATACAGTATCTTGGGTAGAAACACTACACCAATTGAAACAAATTGAATTTGGGTGTAAAATGTGCATTTAAGATGGTCTATATATATTTTTTAATATATTTATATATTTTTTTATATTGTATAATTAACTCAGGTACGTAATTGAAAGTAACAAACAAAAAACAACCAAAAGGTATAGCTGTAAAATTTTCTGTCAGTGTTAAATTTTTCTTTTTCTTTCTTATTTATTTATTTATTTATTTATTTATTTATTTATTTATTTATTTATTTATTTATTTATTTATTTATTTATTTATTTTTCTTTTCTATTTGTCTACTAGGATATCTTCTGAAATAAATTCTGTGTTGGTGCTAAAGCTTTCTTGGATCACGTTTTTACTAGCTAAAGGTAAAGTAATTGTGTTATATGTTGTATCAAATGTAGTAATTAATTAATAGTTCTTTTGGACTAAAGCCCAAAACTTTTTATTCAATTTAATGTACATGTATTTTTCCCTCCAATTCTCTTATTAACTGCTGGTAAATTCTTGTAATTCTGGTACTGGGAGCAACCTTGGAAATAATCTCATTTTGTTTCTGTTTCTACTATCTATTCATCTTTTCTTTCTTCCTTCATTTCTCAATTTTTAAAATAATAATATTACTTTTTATGAAAGTGACATATGCGTATGATAAATAATTCAAACAATACAACAAAGAACAAAGAAAGATATAAAAACTTACCCAGAATTCATCCAGAAATAATCGTTATTAAAATTACGTGTTTGTCATTCCAGATATATTTCTATGCATACGTTATACTAAAAAGGTGGATGGATTAGGTGTATTCACAGAAATAATTTTATAAAAATAAGATCATACCATAATAAACCAAACCAAACCCTTTGCTGTTGAGTCAATTCTGACTAACAGTGAACCTCTAGGACAGAGTAGAACTGCCCCATATGGTTTCCAAGGAGTGGCTGGTAGGTTCGAACTGCCATCCTTTTGATTAGCAGCCGAATGCTTAACCACTGCACCACCAGAGCTCACATAATACTACCTTTAAAATTCAAAAAAAAAATTTTTTTTTGATTTGAATTTTACAGAAGAAAAGAAACAAGAGAAATGGAAGCAGTTGCTTAAATTTAGATGTGCTTTGTCTCATTAAGAAGTATTATTTCCTAAAATATTTCTCTAAGATTATGAAAAAAGATAATGAAAAGATTAAGAAGTTAGAATCTTTGTTTTGACTTAAAACAATATATATTAATCTGCTTTGAAGAAAGAAAATATCAGTACTCTATACTTCGTGCCCTCTTCCCTCCCCCCATTCAGATTTGTTCATTTTATTCTTATATTATCCAAGATTATAATATTTACATTCTGTTCTGTAATTGTAATTATTACACTTATTTCGTCTGGATTCTAATCATTGTCTCTTTGTTATCACATCTCCATTTCTGAGTTCCTTATTTTGATTCTTCTCTAAGCTGGCTGGGTTTTACCATCAAGTTTTTCAAAAAAGGCTCTTTGATGTCGGATTCCCTATGTTTGGCATGTTCAAGAACCACGTCTGTAGGTTTTATACTTGAAGAAAACTTGGCTATGTATCCTACTCTTGGTTAAACACTTTGTCACATCCTATTCGTGGTCATGTTTTGTTTCCCTTAGGATACTTTTTTTCTGGCTTTGAACATTGCTGTTGAGAAATCTGAGGCTACCTTAATCCCCGCCCCCACTCCCTTCCTGAATACCTGAAGAATTCTTTTTTTTAATTTGAAGTTCAGTACTTTAGCCGGGATACGTCTTGATTTTTATCATTCTGTATCAGTTTTTCTTAAAACGCCAAAAAACAAACAAAAAACCTATTTTCATCGAGTTGATTCCGACTAATAGTGACCCTATAGGACGGAATAGAACTGCCCCATGCTGTTTCCAAGGAGAGGTTGGTGGATTTGAACTGCCAACGTTTTGGCTAGCAGCCAAGCTCTTAAACGCAGCGCCACCGGGACTCTAATCTTAAAACGCGGTATCCCTTTTAAATCTAAGGGTTCTGCTCTTCATTTCAGAAACTCTAAGGAATCCCTGGTGGCGCAATACTTAAACCTGGCTGCTAACTGTAACGTCGGTGGTTTGAACCCACCAGCCTTTCTGAGGGAGAAAAGACCTGGATTACTCCCATAAAGATTGTTGTTGTTGTGTGCCTTGGAGTTGATTCTGACTCGTAGTGATCCTATAGGACCGCGTAGAACTGCCCCACAGCATTTCCAAAGCTATAATCTTTACGGAAGCAGACTGCCACATCTTTCTCCAGCAGAATGGCTGACGGGTTGGAACCGCAGACCTTTGAATTAGCAGTCCAGTGTTTAACCATTGTGCCACCAGGGCTCCGTCCGTAAAGATTGCAGCTAGGAAACCAAATGGGGCAGTCCTACTCTGTCACATAGTGTCACTGTGATTCAGAACTGACTCCACAGCACACAACAACTTTCTGTTCTATTAGGTTATTCCGTTGTGTTTCAGGAGCATCAGCTACCTTATGGTGAATTGTTTTTGTCTTACATATCATCTTCTCACATATTATTGTAATCCTTCGTGTTTTTCTTATGTATTAACTATTCCTATCATAAGCCTTTCTTTTATTTGAGCCAAATCATTTTTCGTAATGGTGTTATATTGGTGCTCAGTGTCTTCTTAGCTCTTTTGGCTCTTTGTTTTTATTTAATTTGTGTGCTTTAAGTTCTTGTTAGTACAAGGACTCACAGGGCACTTTATTCTGTTAGATTCTGAATGGGGGGAGAGGAGAGGTGGCAGGAAGTGTAAGAGTACTAATACTCTCTTTCTTCAAAGCAGATTAATATATATTACTTTAAAGTTAAACAAGGTAAAGATTTCAACCTCTTAATTGTTTCATAATCTTTTTTTCATAACCTTAGAGAAATATTTTAGGAAATATTTAGATTCTTTTTCTGATTATTTTCCTCTTTTTTGTTGTGATTCTTTTTTTAAATTTTCTGTAATATGTTTGCATAAATGCTGTACTTCTTTCTCCACATTGCCGGGACTCTTTGTGGGCAACCCTGATCTGACATCTGTTTTCTCCACTGTAGTGTGAGTGAATCCCCCTTCACTCACTTTCTATTTAAGCTGTATTTAAATCTGTGTTTAATTTGTGTTCCCTAAAGAGCTACCATATGAGTGTAGGCTTCTAGTAAGAGAGGAAACCCTGCGGCATAATGGTTAAGTGCTACGGCTGCTAACCAAAAGTTCAGCAGCTTGTATCCACCAGCCACTCCTTGGAAACTCTATGGGGCAGTTCTCCTTTGTCCTGTAGGCTAGCTATGACAGCAGTGGGTATGGGTCTAGTAAGAGGGTGGGAGAAAGAGAAGGATTCGTCTGGAGCAATGTAAACTTTCGTTGCTGTGAGATTTTTGTTAGAATGGGCTCTGAAACAGAACACTTCCAGTGGCAGTTATATGCTATTCCGTAACAAAACTGTGTTGGAATTCAAATTGTTCCCCAATTCAGCATGGTATACTGACGTCTCTGTCAGAAAGTTGGCTCTAATCATTTACTTCCCACATTTTACTTTTCTCTCATTAGCCATTTCTACTTCCTCTAAGTCAGAAGAGGAAAAAGATGAGGACACTCTCTGAGTCGGTGTTTCTCAAATTCACTATTGGTACTAGTATTTAACCAGTGCATTTTTTTCTCTTTCATTTTATTAGGTATTGGAGGAGGGAGATTCTTTGACCTGATTTCACTCCAATATTTTTACCTAGAAATCCTTGATATCATTCTTTACCTCTGTGGTACTTTTTAATAGCTTACTTTTGAGTATATTGCAAAAGTATTTTTGCACCACACCCATGAATCTAGAAAATCTACCTTATAAAGGTTTACCTGTTTTCTACCTAGTTTCTACGCCTTCAGTATTTGTTGGGATTATTGTTGGTTTAGCAGTCAGATACCTGGAAGATAGTGAGTCAAATTAAACTTCCCTTTTTAAAAAATAATATGTAACAGACAATAAGCAAATATGTAATAATTTTTTTTTTACCTTTGATTATGTTTGGTGTGTTTTGTGTAGCCACATACTTTGTTTTCTCATGTATCTGTTACGTACATTTATTTCCTTACCCCTAAATGTATATTTATATATTACCTTTGAGCATTTTTTACTAATTACTTTGTAGACCTTATAGTTACATGCTAATTTTTTTTTTATTTTTAAATGACTTTGATTATTGTAATCCTGGGTGGGGGAAGGGTTAAAATTGAAAATATATGCGGCTTCATAAATAAATAGAATTAAATATTAAATATAGTCCAAAATTGTTTCTTTTCTGAAATAGTAAATTCTATAGCTCTTTCCAAAATTGGAAGTAAGTTAAAAAAATAATAATAAATCGTTCACCCTTAAAAACTTGAGTTGGCAAAAGTTGTGTGATAGATATACTTGCAACAACGAGGAGAAGAAAAGGTAGCTGCTGAGGATAATCACATACCTCAAGGGAAACACCTCATGGGATTTGGTTCCTTGGTTTGGAGGTTTAGGGTCATGGTTTCATGGTGCATCCCAGTTAATTGGCCTAATAACGTGTTTAGCACTTCTGTTCTACCTCCTACTTTGTTGCATAGTGCATGGAATCTTAAAAGCTTTCAACCAGCCATCCAAGGCAAAACAATTATTCTCTATTTGCCTGGAGGAACAGACAAAGAAGGAGAATCAGCAATAGGAGGAGGAAATGGAATATTTGGCTAATTGCCTCCATGAACAACTGCCTCCTTTACTGTGAGACTACCAGTACTGAACATTTTAATCAAAGATTCTATAGAAGAATCCTGATCAAAAGAGGGAAGATACAGAACAGAAATTCAAATTCTCATGGACTCCAGATGTTCTGAAGGCACGGAGGCTGGACAAATCCCCAAAATGATTGCCCTGAGATAATCTTTAAACCTTAAACCAAAAATATCCCCTGTGGGGGCCAATATGGCAGAATAGTCAGATGCTTCCAGTGGTCGCTCTTACAACAAAGACCCAAAAGAACAGGTGGACCAATTATACATATGACAAGCTAGGAGACCTAAATATCAAAGGCAAAGTTAAGAAATTGGACTGAGCAGTAGGGGGAAGGAGAGATGGTTCAGAAGTGGCAAGGAATTGCCGGACCCGACTCAGCAGGAACCAGTGCCACTCAGGCTAAATCCCCTGGCGCAGCTATGGTGGGGCTGGTGGTAGTGTCTGAAGTGCGTTTTCCACAGCGAGAAAGAGTGAGCAGCACAGGGTCTACTTGCGCCTCTGGAATCAGCAAAGAACAGCACTCTTGGCAAAAGATATGTACATGTGTCTAACTTACCCTGTGGATCAAAAAGCACCCCTTGTGAAAGAGCTCTCTCCCATTTATCTGATCCCTCCTCTCCCTGCCCTAGCCCCTGAGCCAGCTTCAGTGGCATTCGATTTCCTGGGGCTCAGATAGATCCTGCTGTGCATGCTGAGCCATTCTCCCGGCCTTGGAGAAGGAACAAATTAACAAATGGAGAAAAACTAATCTGCTGGCTCGCCTAGGCTGGGAACTCAGGGCTGAAGCGGCTCCTCTCCAGGCACAAACAGTCTGTGGACTTTTAATGCCTTTCACCCCTGCATGGACCTATATGGGCCCACTTCAGCAGCTTGAGGCTCTTGTTGGCACAGTGCAATGGTGTATGTGCCTGAGGTCTGACTTCAACTGTTTCAGCTGTGTGATGCAGAAATGGGTTTTTTATATTTGATACCATTCTGCCTATTAAGCAGGGTCCTCACCTTCCCACACCAGGGGCCTAAGGACTGGTGGCTCCACCCATGCCACCAAGCCACCCAACACATTGGTCCAAGGATAAGTGGTGTCTCCCAGTCCTTGCAGACAAAAGTATTGGGTGCCCATGGTCTGGCTACAGAGCCCTCCCAACTCTGCAGTCTAGGGAACAGGGACACACTATCCTCACAGACACTCGGGACGGTTGCCAGCCACCTGCCTTGCTCAAAGCATGATCCCGTGCTATAACCAGATACCTGTGCCTACACCAATCACCCTTGCTCCCCTAAGACTGTAGGTGAGAATCTGCACTATGCACTTGGCGAATGACTACTTGGACACCTGAGCTGAATCCATACAAGAAAGTGAATGGACTCCTAGGCTCATATACTTGGTAACATCTCTAGCCATCTGGTGACAGGATGTTAGAGCTTCAAAGGCACCAATAATTGAGCAACCTTACTCGAAGAGCCTATTTGGGCATATCAAAACAAAGCACAGCAAGAACCTAGGACATAGTAAGGAAACATAAAATAAATTAATACAAAAACTTATAGATGGCTTGGAAACCCTGGTGGCATAGTGGTTAAGTGCTACGGCTGCTAAACAAAAGGTCAGCAGTTTGAATACACCAGGCGCTCCTTGGAAACTCTGTGGGGCAGCTCTGCTCTGTCCTGTAGGATCGCTATGAGTCAGAGTCGACTCGACGGCAATGGGTTTATAGATGGCTTGCAGACAACACTCAGTATCAAATCACCTAAAGAAGCAGACCAAGCTCTCAAAACACAGAATCAAGGAATCTTCCAGACAAAGAGATGTTCGTGGAAATACCACAGGTAGAGTACAAAAGATTAATATATAGAACTCTTCAAGAGCTCAGAAAGGAGATGAGGCAAAACACAGAACAAGCCAAAGAACACACAGATAAAGCAGTCAAGGAAATTAAGAAGGTTACTCAAGAGCATAATGACAAATTTAATACGCTGCAAGAATCCATAGAGAGATAACAATCAGAAATTCAGGAGATTAACAATAAAATACAGAATTAGAGAATAGAAAGTCAGAGGAGCAGAATTGAGGAAATAGAAGTCAGAATTGGTGATACTGAAGGTAAAACACTTGACACCAATATATCTGAAGAAAAATCAGATAAAGAATTAAAAAAAATGAAGGAACCCTAAGAATCATATGGGACTCTTGTCAAGAGAAATAACTACAAGTGATTGGAGTACCAGAACAGGGAGGGAGAACAGAAAATACAGGGAGAATTGTTGAAGATTTGTTGGAAGAAAACTTCCTCTATATCATGAAAGACAAAAAGATATCTATCCAAGAGCTCATTGAACACCATACAAGGTAGATCCCAAAAGAAAGTCATGAAGACATATTGTAATCAAACTTGCCAAAACCAAAGAAAAAGAGAGAATTTTAAGAAAAGCTAGGGATAAGTGAAAAGTCACCTACAAAGGAGATTCAATAAGAATAAGCTTGGACTACTCAGCAGAAACCCTGCAGGCAAGAAGGCAATGGGATAACATATATAAGGCCTTAAACGAAAAAAGTTGCCAGCTAAGAATCATATATCTAGCAAAACTGTCTCTCAAATATGAAGACAAAATTAGGACATTTCCAGATAAACAGAAGTTTAGGGAATTTCTAAAAACCAAACCAGAACTACAAAAAATACTAAAGGGAGTCCTCTGGATAGAAGATCAATAACATCAGGTAACAACCCAAGACTAGAACACAGTACAGAGCAGCCAGATACCAACCTACATCAGGAAATCACAAAAATAATCAAGAAAAGAAGCACTCAAAACAGGGAAATAGTGATGTCATTATGTAAAAATGACAACAAAAAAATCAATAAAGACGGACTATATAGTCATAGGTGTTTCATGTGGAGAGGAAGTCAAGGTGATATAAAGAGCTAAAAGTTTGGTTTAAACTTAGAAAAAAAGGGGTAAATATTAATCACAAAGGAGACTAACAATCCTACACATCAAAGTAAAATACAAGAAAAACATAGACTCAGCAAAAACAAAATCAGCAACAATGAAAAAGAGGAAAAGACAATATATAAAGAAAAACTACTCAACACAGAAAAGTAAATGGAAAAAAGAAACTCAGCAACACACAAAAACAAACATCAAAATGACAGCACTAAACTCATACTTATCCATAACTATGCTGAATGCACCAAATGCACCAA
Organism: Loxodonta africana; assembly: GCF_030014295.1. Taxonomy (NCBI): domain Eukaryota; kingdom Metazoa; phylum Chordata; class Mammalia; order Proboscidea; family Elephantidae; genus Loxodonta; species Loxodonta africana. The sequence continues at coordinate 69,073,722 of NC_087358.1, forward strand.
CAGAGAGACAGAGAGTGGCAGAATGGGTTAAAACACACAATCTGTTTTTATGTTGCCTACAGGAGACACACCTTAGACTTAAAGACACAAACAAAGTAGAATTCAAAGGATGGAAAAATATATATCAAGCAAACAATTAATAAAGAGCAGAGAGGCAGAGCCAAGATGGCAGAATAGACAAACGCTTCCGGCGAGCCCTCTTTACAACAAACACCCAAAAAAAAACAAGTGAAACGAGTATATTTGTGACAAGCTGGGAGCCCTGAGCATCAAAGGCAAGCTTAGACAATGAACTGAGGGGCGGGGGAGGAAGAGACCGTTCAGAAGTAGAGAAGAGTTACTGGACCTGAACGCGGGGAACCCTCAGGCACCGTTCCCAGAGCGGCGGTGGCGGCGGGCTGGTACTAGCGTTGGGCCGCAGTTTCCTCAGGGAGAAGCAGCCAGCCGCACAGCCTACTCACACCTCCAGAACCTGAGAACGGCGCTCTCAGCAAAAGCTAAATACTTGCGTATATTTTACCATGCCCCCACCCCCAAGCCGGAATCAGCGGCTGGATCCCTGGGCCTGAAGTCAGCCCTGTTGAGCACCTACAGCCATCCTCTCAGCCTTGGGGAAAGAAAAAATTTGCAACTGGGGGGAAAAGATAATTCGCTAGCTCCATTAACCAGGGGAGCTCAGGAGGGAACCAGCTCTTTTCGAGGCATAAACCATCTGTGAACCTTGAGCACCTTTCCCTTCTGCGTGGACCTGCGTGGGCCCATTCTGGAAGAATAGGCCCTTGTTGGCAAACTCCAACCAGTTCAGCTGTGTGGTGGAGAGGTGGGTGTTTGATGTTTGGCATTGCTTTGCCTATTAAACAAGGTCCTCACCTACCCACATCAGGGACCTAAGGACTGGTAGCTCTATTCAGGCCACCCAGCCACCCACGACAGGGGTCCAAAGATAACTAGTACCTCCCAGTCCTTACAACCAAAAACTTCGGGTGTCCATGGTCTGTCTGCAGAACCCACCCACCTGCACGCTCTAGGAAACAGGGACATGTTTTCCTCACAGACACTCGGGGGTCGGTTCTGAGCCCCCTGCCTTGTTTAGAGTGTGACCGCTGCTGCAATGAGATACCGGTATATACGCCAATCACCCCTGTCCCTCTAAGACTGTAGAACAGAGCCTGTAACATACCCTTGATGATCAGCTACCTGGAAACCGGAGCTGAATTCATACAAGAAAACTGAATGGACTCCTAGACTGATATACCTGATAACAGCTCTAGCCAGCTGGGGACAGGGCATCAGAGCTCCAAAGGCGAAAATAATCAAGCTAGCTCACTCAAGCAACCCATAGGGTATACCAAAACAAAACAAAGCAAGCAGCTACGACACAGTAAGCAAGCATAAACTAATACAATAACTTCTAGATGGCTTGGAGACAACAGTCAGTATGAAGTCACATAAAGAAACAGACCATGATCATCTCAACAGGCTCTCAAAACAAGGAATCCAGGGTTCTTCTAAATGAAAGTGCATTCCTGGAATTACAGATGCAGAATACAAAAGTTTAAGATACAGAACCCTTCAAGACATCAGGAAGGAAATGAGGCAGTACACAGAACAAGCCAAGGAACACACAGATAAAACAATGGAAGAAATTAGAAAGATTATTCAGGAAATAATGAAAAGTTTAATAAGCTGGAAAAATCAGTAGACAGCAATCAGAAATTCAGAAGAGTGACAATAAAATTACAGAATTAGACAACTCCATATAAAGTCAGAGGAGCAGAATTGAGCAAGTAGATGCTAGAATTTCTGAACTCGAAGGTAAATCACTTGGCACTAATATATTTGAAGAAAAATCAGATAAAAGAATTAAAAAAAATGTAGAAACCTTAAGAATCATGTGGGACTCTGTCAAGAGAAATAACCTACGAGTGATTGGAGTACCAGAACAGGAAGGGATAACAGAAAATACAGAGAGAATTCTTTCAGATTTTTTGGCAGAAAACTTCCCTGATACTGTGAAAGATGAGACGATATGTATCCAACCAAGATGCTCATCGAACTCCACATAAGGTAGACCTTAAAAGAAAGTCACCAAAACATATTATAATCAAACTTGCCAAAACCAAAGCTAGAGAGGATTATCACAGCAGCAAGGGATAAACGAAAAGTCACCTACAAAGGAGATTGAATAAGAATAAGCTTGGACTACTGGGCAGAAAACATGCAGGCAAGAAGACAGTGAGATGACATATTTAAAAAATTGAAGGAAAAAAATTGCCTGCCAACTATTATATATCCAGCAAAACTGTCTCTTAAATATGAAGGTGAAAGTAAGACATTACCAGATAAACCCAAGTTTAGGGAATTTGTAAAAACCAAATCAAAACTACAAAAAATACTAAAGGGAGTTCTTTGGTTAGAAAAATCAATAGTGTTCCAAGACTAGAACACTGGGCAGAGCAACCAGAAGTTAACCCAAACAGGGAAATCCAAAAAAACAAAAGCAAGATTATATAAAAAAAAAAAAAGCTCAAAACAGGGTAACAGCGATGTTATTATATAAAAGACAACATTAAAATAATAAAGAGGAACTAAGAAATGTAATCATACACCTTCCATATGGAGAGGAAGATATGGTGGTACAAAGAAATAAAAGTTAGTTTTAAACTTAGAAAAATAGGGGTAAAAAATAAGGTAACCACAAAGGAGACAAACTATCCTACTCATCAAAATAAAATACAAGGGAAAAATACAGACTCAGCAGAAACAAAATCAACAACAACAAATATGAGGAAAGGACAATATACAAAGAAATTCTACTCAGCACATAAAATTAAGCGGGAAAAGGAAAACTGTCAACAACACACAAAAAAAGACATCAAAATGATAGCACTAAATTCATACCTATCCATAATTACCCTGAATGTAAATGGACTAAATGCCCCAATAAAGAGACAGAGAGTGGCTGAATGGATTTAAAAAGAAGATCCATCTATATGCTGCCTACAAGATACACACCTTATACTTAGAGAAACAAACAAAAACTCAAAGGATGGAAAAAAATATATCAAGCAAACCACAATCAAAAAAGAACAGGAGTGGCAGTATTAATTTCTAACAAAATGGCTTTAAAGTTAAATCCATCATAAAGGATAAGGAAGAATACTATGTAATGATTAAAGGGACAGTACACCAAGAAGATATAACCATATTAAATATTTATGCACCCAGTAACAGGGCTGCAAAATATATAAAACAAACTTTATCAGCATTGAAAAGTGAGATAGACAGCTCCACAATAATAGTAGGAGACTTCAACATACCACTTTCAGTGAAGGACAGGACATCCAGAAAGAAGCTCAATAAAGACACAGAAGATCTAAACGCCACAGTCAACCAACTTGACCTCGTAGACATATGCAGAACACTCCACCCAACAGCAGCCAAGTATACTTTCTTTTCTAGTGCACATGGAACATTCTCTAGAATAGACCACATATTAGGTCATAAAGCAAGCCTTAGCAGAATCCAAAACATTGAAATATTACAAAGCATCTTCTCTGACCATAAGGCCATGAAAGTGGAAATTGGTAACAGGAAAAGCAGGGAAAAGAAATCAAACACTTGGAAACTGAACAATAACCTGCTCAAAAAGACTGGATTATAGAAGACATTAAGGATAGAATAAGGAAATTCAGAGAAGCCAATGAGAATGAAAACACTTCCTATCAGAACCTTTGGGACACAGCAAAATTGGTGCTCAGAGGCCAATTTGTATCAATAAATGCACACATCCAAAAAGAAGAAAAGGCCAACATCGAAGAATTATCCCTACAACTTGAACAGATAGAAAAAGAGCAACAAAAGAAACCCACAGGCACCAGAAGAAAACAAATAATAAAAATTAGAGCTGAAATAAATGAAATAGAAAACAGAAAAACAATTGAAAGAATTAACAAGACCAAAATCTGTTTTTTTTGAAAAAATCGACAAAATTGATAAACCACTGGCCAAACTGACAAAAGAAAAATAGGAGAGGAAGCAAATAAGAGGGGCAATATTACAACAGACAAAACTGAAATTAAAAGAATCATATCAGATTACTATGAAAAACTGTACTCCAACAAATTTGAATACCTAGAAGCAATGGATGGATTCCTAGAAACACACTACCTACCTAAACTAACACAAACAGAGGTAGAACAAACTAAATAGACCCATAACAAAAGAAGAGATTGAAAAGGTAATCAAAAAACTCCCAACAAAAAAAGCCCTGGTCTGGACCGCTTCACTGCAGAGTTCTACCAAACTTTCAGAGAATAGTTAACACTGCTACTACTAAAGGTATTTCAGAGCATGGAAAAGGATGGAATACTACCAAACTCATTCTATGAAGCCGCCATATCCCTGATACCAAAACCAGAGACCTATATCCCTCATGAACGTAGATGCAAATAAAAATCCTTCGCAAAATTCTAGCCAATAGAATTCAACAATGTATCAAAAAAAAATAATTCACTGTGACTAAGTGGGATTCATACCAGGTACGCAGGGATGGTTCAACATTAGAAAAACTATTAATGTAATCCACTACATAAATAAAACAAAAGACAAGAATCACATGATTTTATCAACTGATACAGAAAAGGCATTTGACAAAGTTCAACACTCATTCATGATAAAAAATACTCAGCAAAATAGGAATGGAAGGAAAATTCCTCCACATAATAAAGGGCATTTATACAAAGCCAACACCCAACATCACCTTAAACGGAGAGAGCCTGAAAGCATTCGCATTGGGATTGGGAAGCAAACAAGGATGCCTTGTATCACCGCTCTTATTCAACATTGTGTTGGAGGTCCTAGCCAGAGCAGTTTAGCTAAATAAAGAAATAAAGGCATCCAGACTTGCAAGGAAGAAGTAAAAGTATTTCTATTTGCAGATGACATGATCTTATACACAGAAAACCCTAAGGAATCCTCCAGAAAACTACTGAAACTAATAGAGGAGTTCAGCAGACTATCGGGATACAAGTTAAATGTACAAAAATCAGTTGGATTCCTCTATATCAACAAAAAGAACATCGAAGACGAAATCACCAAATCAATGCCATTTACAGTAGCCCCCAAGAGGATAAAATACTTAGGAATAAATCTTACCAGAGATGTAAAAGACTTATACAAAGAAAACTGCAGTACACTCCTGCAAGAAATCAAACGAGACTTACATAAGTGGAAAAACATACCTTGCTCGTGGATAGGAAGATTTAACATTATAAAAATGTCTATTCTACCAAAAGTGATCTATACATTTAATGCAATTCCGATCCATATCCCAACAACATTCTTTAATGAGATGGAGAAACAAATCACCAAACTTCATATGGAAGGGAAAGAGGCCCCGGATAAATAAGGCATTACTGAAAAAGAAGAACAAAGTGAGAGGCCTTACTTTACCTGATTTTAGAATCTATTATACCGCCACAGTAGTCAAAACTGCCTGGTACCGGTACAACAGGTACATGGACCAATGGAACATAATTGAGAATCCAGACATAAATCGATCCACATATGAGCAGTTGATATTTGACAAAGGCCCCAAAACAGTTAAATGGGGAAAAGACAGTCTTTTTAACAAATGGTGCTGGCATACCTGAACATCCATCTGTAAAAAAAAAAAAAACAAGATGCATACCTCACTCCATCCAGAAAAACTAACTCAAAATGGATCGAAGACCTAAATATAAAATCTAAAACGATAAAGGTCTTGGAAGAAAAATAGGGACAACATTAGGAGCCCTAATACATGGCATAAACAGTATACAAAACGTTATTAAGCATGCAGAAGAAAAACTGGATAACTGGGAGATCCTAAAAATGAAACACCTATGCTCATCCAAAGACTTCACCAAAAGAGCCAAAAGACTGGTTACAGACTGGGAAAAAGTTTTTAGCTATGACATTTCTGATCAGCGCCTGATCTCTAAAATCTGCATGATACTGCAAAAACTCAACTACAAAAGGACAAATAACCCAATTAAAAAATGGACAAAAGATATGAATAGACACTTCACTAGGAAGACATTCAGGTAGCTAACAGGTACATGAGGAAATGCTCACGATCACTAGCCATTAGAGAAATGCAGATTAAAACTACAATGAGATTTCATCTCACTCCAACAAGACTGGCATTAACCCAAAAAACACAAAATAATAAATGTTGGAGAGGCTGTGGAGAGATTGGAACACTTCTACACTGCTGGTGTGAATGTCAAATGGTACAACCACTTTGGAAATCGATTGGGTGTTTCCTTAAAAAGCTAAAAATAGAACTACCGTACGATCCATCAATCCCACTCCTTGGAATATATCCTAGAGAAATAAGAGCCTTTACACGAACAGATATATGCACACCCATATTTATTGCAGCACTGTCTACAATAGCAAAAAGATGGAAGCAACCAAGGTGCCCATCAGCAAATGAATGGATAAATTATGGTATATTCACACAATGGAATAGTATGCATCGATAAAGAACAGTGAGAAATCTGTGAAACATTTCATAACATGGAAGAACCTGGACGGCATTATGCTGAGTGAAATTTGTCAGTTGCAAAGGACAAATATTGTGTAAGACCACTATTATAAGAACTTGACAAATAGTTTAAACTAAGAAGAAAAGATTCTTTTGGGGTTACAAGAGGAGGGAGGGAAGGAGGATGGGAGAGGGGCACTCACTAATTAGTAGGTAAGAACCACTTTAGGCGAAGGGAAGGACAGCACACAATACAGGGGAGGTCAGCACAATGGGACTAAACCAAAAACCAAAGAAGTTTTCTGAATAAACTGAATGCTTCAAAGGCCAGCGTAGCAGGGGCAGGGGTCTGGGGACTGTGGTTTCAGGGGACATCTAAGTCAATTGGCATAATAAAATCTATTAAGAAAACATTCTGTATCCCACTTTGAAGAGTAGCATCTGGAGTCTTAAACGCTAGGAAGCAGCCATCTGAGATGCATCACTTGGTCTCAACTCACCGGGATCAAAGGAGAATGAGGAACACCAAGGACACAAGATGATTACGAGCCCAAGAGACAGAAAGGGCCACGTGAACCAGAGACTACATCATCCTGAGACCAGAAGAACTAGATGGTGCCTGGCTATAACCGATGACTACCCTGACAGGGAACACAACAGAGAAGCAGAAGAGCAGTGGGATGCAGTCCTCACAGTCTCGTAAAAAGACCAGACTTAATGGTCTGACTGAGTTTAGAAGGATCCCGGTGGTTATGGCCACCAGTCCTTCTGTTGGTCCAGGACAGGAACCATTCCCGAAGCCATGTATTCAGACATGGAGTGAACTGGACAATGGGTTGGAGAAGGATGCTGGTGAGGAGTGAGCTTCTTGGATCAGGTGGACACTTGAGAGTATGTTGGCATCTCCTGCCTGGAGGGGAGATGAGAGGGTGGAGGGGGTTAGAATCTGGCGAAAGAAACATGAAAAAAGAGAGTGGAAGGAGAGAGTGGGCTGTCTCATTAGGGGGAGAGTAATTGGAAGTGTGTAGCAAGGTGTGTATGGATGGGTTTTTGTGTGAGAGACTGACTTGATTTGTAAACTTTCACTTAAAGCATAAGAAAAAGTATTAAAAAAAGCAGGAGTGGCAATATTATTTTCTGACAAAATAATATTTAAAATTAAATCCACCACAATGGATAAGGAAAGACTCTATATAATGACTAAAAGGATAATATACCAGGAAGAGATGACCATATTAAATATTTATGCACCCAATGACAGTGCTTCAAGATACATAAAACAAACTCTAACAGCATTGAAAAGTGACATAGACAGCTTCATAATAATACTTGGAGACTTCAGCTCACTGCTTTTGGTGATGGACAGAGCATCCAGAAAGAAGCTCAATGAAGACACAGAGGATCTAAATGCCACAATCAGCCAACTTGACCTTGTAGAGATATACAGAAATTTCTACCCAACAGCAGCGAAGTTTACTTTCTTTTCCAACGCACGTGTAACAATCTCTAGAATGCCCACATATTAGGTCATAAAGCAAGCCTTAACAGAATCCAAAACATTAAAATATTACAGAGCATCTTCCTTGACCGTAAAGTAGAACTAATCAATAACAGAAAAAGCAGGGAAAAGAAATCAAACATATGGAAACTGAGCAACACCTTGCTCAAAAACTACCGGGTTATGGAAGACATTAAGGACAAAATAAAGAATTCAGAGACTCCAATGAGATTAAAGCATTTTCTATCAGAACCTTTGGGACACAGCTAAAGCAGTGCTCAGAGGTCAATTTATAGTAATAAATGCACACATGCAAAAAGAAGAAATGAACAATAATCAAAGAACTATCCGTACAACTTGAACAAATAAAAAGAGCAACAAAGGAAACCCTCTGACACCAGAAGACAGGAAACAATAAAAATTGGAGCAGAATTAAATGAAATAGCAGAAAAACAATTGAAAGAATTAACAGGACCAAAAAGTGGTTCTTTGAAAAGATGAACAAAATTGATAAACCTTTGGCCAAACTGACAAAAGAAAAACAGGAGAGGAAGGAAAAACCTGAAGAAGAAATAAGATGGGCAATATCACAACAAGCCCGAGTGAAATTAAAAGAATCATATCAGATTACTATGAAAAACTAAAATTGTACTCCAACAAATTTGAAAACCTAGAAGAAATGGACAAATTTCTAGAAACACACTATCTACCCAAATTAACACAAACAGAACAACTTCATACACCAAGAACAAAAGAAGAGATTGAAAAGGTAATCAAAAAACTCCCCCCAAAAAAGGCCCCGGCCCTGACGGCTTTACTGGAGACTTCTACCGAACTTACAGAGAAGAGTTAAGACCACTACTACAAAAGGTATTTTAGAGCATAGAAAAGGATGGAATTCTCCCAAAGTCATTCTATGAAGCCAGCATGTCCCTGATAGCAGAACCAGGTAAGACACCACAAAAAAAGAAAATTATAGACCTGTATCCCTCATGAACTTAGACGCAACAATCCTCAATAAAATTCTAGGCAATAGAGTTCAACGACATATCAAAAAAATAATTCACCAAGATCAAGTGGGATTTACCAGGTATGCAGGGATGATTCAACATTAGAGAGATAATCAGTGTAATCCATCATATAAGTAAAACAAATACAAGAACCACAAGATCTTATCAATTGATGCAGCAAAGGCATTTGCCATAGTCCAACAGCTATTCATCATAAAAACTCTCAGTAAAATAGGAATAAAATAGGAATAGAAGGGGAAAATTCCTCAACATAATAAAGGGCATTTATACAAAGCCAACAGCCAACATCATCCTAAATGGAGAGAGTCTGAAAGCATTTCCCTTGAGAATGGGAATCAGACAAGGATGCTCTTTATCACTACTATTACTCAATATTGTGCTGGAGGACTTAGCCAGAGCAGTTAGGCTAGATAAATAAATAAAGGGCATCCACATTGGTAATGAAGAAATGAAAATATCTCTGTTTGCAGATGACATGATCTTATACACAGAAAATTCTAAAGAATCCTCAGGAAAACTCCTGAAACTAATATGAGAGTTCAGCATAGTATCAGGATGCAAGATAAACCTATAAAAATCAGTTGGATTCCTCTACACAAACAAAGAGAACGTCAACGAGGAAAATCACCAAATTAGTAGCATTTACGTAGCCCCCAAGAAGATTAAATACTTAGGAATGAATCTAACCAGAGACATAAAATACGTATACAAAGAAAACTACAAGACATCACTGCAAGGAGCCAAAAGAGACCCACATAACTGGAAAAACATACCTTGCTCATGGATAGAAAGACTCAACATTGTGAAAATGTCTGTTCTACCCAAAGTGATCTATAGACACAATGCAACCCCAATCTAAATTCCAGCGACATTTTTATTGAGATGGAGAAACAAATCACCAGCTTCATATGGAAGGGAAAGAGGCCCCAGATAAATAAAGCGTGAAGTGAAAAAGAAGAACAAAGTGGGAGGCCTCACACTACCTGATTTTAGAACATACTACACTGCCATAGTAGTCAAAACAGCCTGGTACTGGTACAACAACAGATACATAGACCAATGGAATAGAATTGAGAATCCAGACATAAATCTACACACCTATGAGCAGCTGATATATAACAAAGGCACAAAGTCTGTTAAATGGGGAAAAGACAGTCTCTTTAACAAATGGTGAAGGTATAACTGGACATCCACCTGCAAAAAAATGAAACAACCCATACCTCACAGCATGCACGAAAACAAACTCAAAATGGATCAAAGACATAAATATAAAATCTAAAATGCTAAAGACAAGTGTAAGAAAAAATAGGGACAATGCTAGAAGCCCTAATACATGGCATCAACGGTATGTAAAATATTACTAACAGTGCAGAAGAGAAGCTGGATTACTGGGAGCTCCTAAAAATCAAACACTGATGCTCATCCAAAGACTTCACCAAAAGATTAAAAAGATTACCTACAGACTAGGAAAAAGTTTTTGTCTACCATAAATCTGACCAGTTTCTGATCTCTGAAATCTACATGATATTGCAAAACCTCAAGAACAAAAAGACAACCCAATTAAAAAATGGGCAAAAGACGTGAACAGGCACTTCACCAAAGAAGACATTCAGTGGCTAACAGGTACATGAGAAAATGCTCATGATGAGTAGCCATTAGAGAAATCCAAATCAGAACTACAATGAGTTACCATCTCACCCCAACAAGGCTGTCATTAATCCAAAAAACACAAAATAATAAATGTTGAGAGGTTGTGGAGCGACTGGAACACTTGTACACTGCTGGTGGGAATGTAAAATGGTACAACCACTTTGGAAATTGATTTGGTGCTTCCTTGAAAAGCTAGAAAGAGAACTATCATGCAGACCAGCAATCTCACTCCTTGGCGTATGTCCTAGAGAAAACAGAGCCCTCACACAAACATATAGGCACACTCATATTCATTGCAGCACTGTTTACAATAGGAAAAAATGAAAGTAACCAAGGTGCCCATCAGCAGATGAATGGGTAAATAAATTGTGGTATATTCACATAATGGAATACTACGCAATGATTAGGAACAATGATCAATCTGAAACATCTCATATCATGGAGGAACCTGGAAGACATTATGCTGAGTGACATTAGGCAGTTACAAAAGGATAAATATTACATGAGACCAGTATTATAAGAACTCAAGAAAAAGTTTAAACACAGAACAAAATATACTTTGATGTTTACAGGGGTGGGGAGGGAGGTAGAGGGGTATTCCCTAATTAGATAATAGAGAAGAACTATTTTAAGTGAAGGGAAAGACAACACACAGTACAGGGAAAGTCAGCACAACTGGACTAAAACAAAAGCCAAGAAGTTTTCTGAATATAGCCTAAGGCTTTGAAGGCCAGAGTAGCAGGGATGGGGGTCTGGGGACTATGGTTTCAGGGGACATCTAGCGCAATTGTCATAACAAAATGTATTAAGAAAACATTCTGCATCCCTCTGTGGCGAGTGGCGTCTGGGGTCTTAAATGGTAGTAAGCAGCCATCTAAGATGCATCAATTGGTTTCAACCCACGTGGAGCAAAGGAGATTGAAGAACACCAAAGACATAAGGCAAATATGAGCCCAAGAGACAGAAAGGGCCACATAAACTAGAGACTACATCAGTCAGAGTCCTCATGAACTAGATGGTGCCCAGCTACCGCCAATGACTGCCCTGACAGGGAACACAACAGAGAATTCCTGATGGAGCAGGAAAACAATGTGATGCAGATCTCAAATTCATCAGAAGACCAGACTTTATGATCTGACTGAGATTAGAGGGATCCTGGAGGTCATGGTTCCTGGACCCTTTGGTAGCCAACTCTTCAAACAGAGATTGGACTGCATTACAAGACAGAAAATAACATTGGTGAGGAGTGTGCTTCTTAGCTCAAGTAGACACATGAGACTATGTGGGCAGCTCCTGTCTGGAGGTGATATGAGAAGACAGGGCGACAGAAGCTGGCTGAATGGACATGGGGAATACAGGGTGAAGTAGAGGAGTGTGCTCTCTCATTAGGGGGAGGGCAGCTAGGAGTGTATAGCAAGGTATGTATAAGTCTTTGTGTGAGAGACTGACTTGATTTATAAACTTACACTTAAAGTGCACACATACACACACAGACCAAAAAAAAATATATATATATATATATATATCCCCCGAAGTCTTCTTAAAATCGAACAGTAGCTTAGCTTAACTAGCAAAGAATGTCTGCCTAAGTATACTCTTTTAAGATCTGTCTATATGGGATCAAATTGATAACAGCAACTTGAAAGACTAGATAGGAACTTTAGGGGGCAGTGAGATTATGTTAATGAGGGAGGACCAAGTCAGAAAAAGGGGGTGAAAATGGTTGCACAACTCGAAGAATGTAATCACTGTTACTGAGTTGTTCATGTAGAAACTGTTGAATTGGTATATGTTTTGCTGTGTATATTCTCAACAATAACAAGAAAAATAAACTTATAAAAAACAAAATAAGTATAGACATGTCATTGTTGTATGCCGTTTAGTTGATTCCAACTTACAGTGACCCTATATGACAAAGTAGAACTGTCCTATAGGGTTTCCTAAACTGTAAATCTTTGCAGGAGTAGATTACCAGGTCTTTTCTCCCATGGAGCCACTTGTGGGTTTTAACCACAGATCTTTTGGTTAGCAGCTGAGTACTAAATTATTGCACCACTAGTGCCCCTAAATATAGACATAGGGACTAAACTAAATATGAAATTTTTGGTGTAGCATTATACTTCATTTATAATTTCATGAGTTTATATATTTTTAATTTATATTTTTATATAAAGTCAGATGTTGATTTTTTACCAAAAAAAAAAAAAAAAGTAACATACCTTTAATGATTGTTGAACAAATGAGTGTATGTATATACCCATACCCATAATTTTCCTTTACTTAAAGATCTCACTGAAAAATGTGAACCTTTTTTATTTTCAGGGGAAGTATTACAAATGGAAGATGATCTCGTGATCTCATTTCAGTTAATGCTGTGTGTCCTTGACTATTTTATCAAGCTCTCACCCCCTGCATTGCTTAAAGAACCATATAGTAAGTATTTAAATAATTTATGCCCCTTCTACTTTGTCATTGAACAGTTGTTTATTGAATGTCTACTAGGTACAAAGTATGATTCTAGACCTGAGAAGGTGATAAAAAATAAATCAGACATGAGCCCTGCCCTCAGTTAGCATCAGATATAAAAGGAAAGGTAAGATATGTACGCAGATAATTAGATGACATGGTAGAAAGTGGGCTGGGTCAAAATATAGCAAATGTTATGGGAGTCCAGGAGAGGGAGAAAATTTTTCTAACTGGGAAGACCAAGGAATACCATTTGGAGGAGGTGGCATTTGAATTGAGCACTGAAGAGTACTTAGAATTTGAATGTTGCAGGACGTTGTGGGAGGGCATCCCCAGCAAAGAGAAAATCAAGAGACAAGGCACAGATATGAATAAAACTGCATGGGAAAGAGTGGCCCATTGTATAGAGACAGTAGCTCCAGTAAGTTTTTATTAGTATTGGATGCTATGATGACTATGTGACTAATTTTTTTTTGTATATGAACTGCCATTGGTACAACTTCAGTGGGTGATGAGAGGGGAAATATATTTAAATAAAAATGGCAACTCTTACTAGAGTAATGAGATAGCATTAAGCAAAGATGCCTGTATTCCTCCTAGAATGGATTTGTTTGCTTTGATTTCAAAATTTCTTATGATACTACAGAAGAATGTAAACTTAACCAGCAGCAGGCTGATTCATTGCTCCTGAAGTTATGAAAGTTATAATAATAAGTTTAAAGATAATAGAGGACACAGATAAAAACATACAAGATTTAAAGGCTTTTGAAGTAACTGAAACGCTGAAGCCTAATTAATCTTTGTGAGCAATAAATTAGTGAAAAATGAAGCCTGGAACAGAATTTTGAAAATGTGTTGAACGTGGTTTGGCAAGGAAGTCAGGTCATTTAGCAGAAACCACCTGCGAAGTAAAAACCAAAACCAAACCCACTGCTTCAAAATTTACCATATCTTAAAAAAATTCCTTTTATATACCTTTCCTCACTTTTTTTCAGTGTTATAATTTAATAACTGATGTAGGATGTTAGATTGACAGGGTTTGTTCTTTTGGGTAATTCACATCTACATTTAATTCTCTAAGTGCTATGTTAAAGAGAAACCATGTTGAGGTGTTGAATTAACTGAATATGCTAAACTTTTAATTATAGAGAATTGAAAATGAATACAGACATGCATAGTCATATAATAAACCTCCATGAACTTACCACCTAACTTCGTCAGATAAGTTGTGGTTAGCCTATAGCCCCTTCTACTGCCCCTTCCCCGAACTGTGTTATTTCAAAGCATAATTTTGCATGCCATTTCATCCTTGTATATTTCAGTCTGTGTCTCTAAAAGATAAAGACTTTTACAAAGCATGACCATAATACCATTATCACACCTACAAATCAGTTAATAGTGATTCCTTAATATTATCAAATGTCTAGTAGTTTTAAGATTTTCAGTTGATTTACAAATGTAATTAAATTTTTTTTTACAAGTTGATTGAATCAGAGTCTAAGTAAGGTCCACACTTTGTGATTGGCTGATATGCTTTTAAGACTCTTAAAAGTTCTTCCTTCATCTCTCTCTCCTTTATTTCTTGTAATTTATTTGTTCAAATAATTAGGTGGTTTAACTATTGAGTTTCCCATGGTCTAGTTTTGTTTTTTTTTTTTAATATTTTATTGTTGTTATTGAAAAGATACACAGCAGAACATATACCAGTTCAACAATTTTTCCATGTGTAATTCAGTGACATCGATTTTTCAAGTTGTGCAAGCATTTTCACCCCATAGTCTAGTTTTTGTTGATTGCACCCTGGTGTAATTTAACATGTTTCTCTGTTTTTCAATCACTTGCGTATTGGTGGTTGGATCTAGAGGCAGTAAATACTTTATATTTAATCATCTATAATCTCCTTAATCGCTGCATCCACATTCAATTTAAAGTGGGAATGCTCAAATAATCCAAGGGATTTAAAAAAATCATAGTTTATTATTACATTGTTATATATATATAAATATCATAATTTACTATGGTATTTGCTAAAAACTTTTAAAATTTATTTTTAAGGCATATCTGGAAATTGAATCTATAAATATTTGCTTATTGTCTTTAAAAAAGAAAACATTTTTCCCTTTGGAGACTGAGCAGAATACCCTTTGAATTATATATTGACTATTTCCCTGGCTTTCTTTATGTTAGTCTGTGGGGCTTTGGGTGTTTTGTAGTTTCTTTATTGGGTTAGTTAGGGACAGAGGAGAAAAGGGATGACAAAAACTAATATAAAAATATAATTTATAGTAAATAGTCATTAAATAGATGAAACTGTTATCATGTTAATAAAGACTAATAAGTAAGAGTGTAGTCCCTGCATGGTGCAAATGACTAACACACCCAGCTAGCAACTGAAAGGTTAGATGTTAAAGGCTCCTTGGAAGTAAGGCCTGGTGATCCATTTCTGAAAAACCAGCTGTTGAAATTCCTTTGTATGACAACAAAAGCATGAGCAGGTAGAGACAAAATAAATAAATGGGACCTCATAAAAAATAAATACTTCGTTAATCAAAGAACTTTATCAAAAAAGTGAAAAGACAGATTGGGAGAAAAATTTCGAGAACCATGTATCTGATAAGAGCCTAGTAGTCAAAATATAAAAAACTGCTACAGTTTAACAACAGATAGACAAATAACCCAATCAAAAACTAAGCAAAGGACTGGAATAGACATTTCATCAAGAGGATAGTCGAATGGCCAACAAGCATATGAAAAGATGCTCACCATCATTAGCCATTGGGGAGATGTAGGTCAAAACTACAGTGAGATACCATCTTACCCCCATTAGAATGTCAGTGATAAAAACAACAACAACAAAAGGTATTGGTGAGGTTATGGAGAAACTGGAAACTGGAACCCTCGTCCATTGTTGGTGGGAAAGTAAAATGGTACAGCTGCTGTGGAAAACAGTTTGGCAGTTCCTCAAAAAGATGAACATAGAACTACCATATGACCCAGCAATCCTAATCCTAGATATATACCCAGAAGAAGTGAAGGCAAAAACACAAACAGAAACTTGTACACCAGTGTTCATTGCAACACTTTTCCCAATAGCCAAAATATGGAAACAACTGAAATGTCCTTCAACAGATGAATGGATAAACAAAATGTGGTATATACATATAATGGAATATTGTGTTGTTAGGTGCTGTGGAGTTGGTTCTGACTCGTAGTGACCCTGTATACAACAGAACAAAACACTGAGCCATCATCACAATTGTTGCTGTGGTTGAACCCATTTTTGCAGCCACTGTGTCAATCCATCTTGTTAAGGGTCTTCCCCTTTTTAGCTGACCCTCTACTTTACCAACCATGATGTCCTTCCCCAGGGACTAGTCCCTCCTGATAACATGTCCAAAGCACTTGAGACAAAGTCTCACCATCTTCGCTTCTAAGGAGTATTCTGAGTACTAAGACAGATTTGTTTGTTCTTCTGGCAGTCTATGGTATAGTCAGTATTCTTCACCAGCACTATAATTCAAATGCATCAATTCTTTTTCGATCTTCCCTATTAATTGTCCAGCTCTCCATGGGTCATATGGTAGTTCTGTGAGCTGATTGAAAATCCTATGCTTGGGTCAGGCGCATCTTAGTCCTCAAAGTGACATCTTTGCTTTTCAACACTTTAAAGACCCTGGTGGCGAAGTGGTTAAGTGCTATGGCTGTGAACCAAAGGGTTGGCAGTTTGAATCCGCCAGGCGCTCCTTGGAAACTCTATGGGGCAGTTCTGCTCTGTCCTATAGGGTCTCCATGAGTCAGAATCGACTCGACGGCACTGGGTTTGGTTAGGTTTTTGGTTTTTGTGGCAGATTTGCTCAATGAAATACATGTTTTGATTTCTTGGCTTCTGCTTCCATGGGTGTTGATTGTTGTAAAAATGTCCTGGGGGCAGCTTCTGACCTCCTCTAACTTTACAAGGGGGAAGGAGAATCCAGATCAACAGCCCAAGGCTCATGCTCATGAGGCCGAGGTCAGACATGCCTCCTTTCTCCACCATCTTTATTAACTCTGATGCCAAATGTCCCTCCCTGGGAGGAAGATTACTCCCTTGCTCTGAACCTCACTCAAGGTATCAGCATAGCAAAACTTTTAAGGGACTTTATGTTCGACCACTGTACTTGAGTCCAGCAGTGCCTCCTCATTAGTTCACTCTTTCACAGTTACAGCTTTTGCAATTATAGTTTTTATAATTAGAACTAATCCTGTTAACAATCAACACTCACAACTGAATCGTATAATCCTATCAGCATCTCCCCCTACCCTCTCTTCCCCAGACCCATCAGGAAAAGAGGAAACAATTTTAGTGGGGATCCTTCCTTGTCCCTCTCATTTTGAATGTAAGCATACCCAAGAAAGCACGTAAGCCAGCCATTTCATGCCTTTATTCCCACCCATTTTAGATAGCCAATTTCTAAATTGCCCGTCCCTATCAAACCAAACCAGCACTCTAAGGAGACAAGCCTGTTCCTTAGTCTGATGAAATATAACTTGGTGGCCCGAAATGAAACCTTGAGTGAGGCTCAGAGCAAGGGAATAATCTTCTCTCAGTTAAATTTTATCAGACATCAGGAAGGATGACACCAAGACAAACTTTGGAGGACCTGACCAGATCAGATGAACACCTGCGACTAGACCTGAATAGCTGGTACCTGAGTAACCTCACCCTGAGGATTTCTTGCCCTGCTACAGCACTAATTGTTAATGACTGTTTTGGACTGGTAAAATGATTGGGAGGGGGAAGTTATCCTCCAAATATGAAAGAACCATGGCTAGGAAAAAAAAAAAAAAAAAAGGCCACACAAAAGTGATCCATTGCACCACGATTGTGAATCCAAGTAAAATGAAATCCTTGACAATGTCAGTGTTTCCTCCATTTATCATGATGTTACTTATTGGTCCAGTTGTGAGGATTTTTGTTTTGTTTATGTTAAGGTGTAATCTGTACAGGAGGCTGTAGTCTTTGATATTCGTTAGTAACTGCCTCAAGTCCTCTCTATTTTCAGCAAGCGAGGTTGTCTCATCTGCATATCTCAGGTTGCTAATGCATCTTCCTCCAATCCTGATGCGCTGTTCTTCTTCATATAGTCCAGGTTCTTGAATTATTTGCTCAGCAAACAGATTAAATAAGTGTAGTGAAAGGATATTACTCAACCATAAAGAGAAATAAAGTCCTGATACATGCTATGATGTAGATGAGCCTTGAAAACATTATACTGGGCGATATAAGTCAGTTGCAAAAGGACAAATGCTGTGTGATCTCACTTATGTGAAATAAGCAAATGTATAGAAACCAAACATTATTAGTGATACCCAGGTTGGGAAAGAAGGGAAAAAGGGAGAATTTTTGCATAGGGGGCATTGGTGGGGTAATGTTGTAAAGGATATTAATAAAGGTTGCACAGATGAAGAATGTAATCAGTGTCGCTGAATTATACATGTAGAAATTGTTGAGTTGGCAATATTTTGCTGTGCATATTTTCACCACAATAAAAAAGAAAGGAAGAAAACCCTATGGAGCACAGTTCTACTCTGACACACACACATGGGTTGCCATGAGTTAGAGTTGACTCCACAGGAATTGATAATAAGTAGTATAATATTACCAAAATTATTTCTGACCTTTTGAGTTAATAATTAGAATACATATGTAGTTTTTCTTATCTAACTTGCCATTTTTACAGAAACAGCTGTGATACCTATTAATGGTTCACCTCGAACACCAAGACGAGGTCAGAACAGGAGTGCACGGATAGCAAAACAACTAGAAAATGATACAAGAATTATTGAAGTTCTCTGTACAGAACACGAATGTAATATAGATGAGGTAATGTAACCTAATGATTTTTTAAGAACCGTTGAAGTAGATTTAGATGTTAATTCTACCTGGAAGTATATGCTTCTTTTGTGATGAGATGTAATTAGTTCCAACTCTTGCAGTAGCCAAATATTAAGAAAAAATTTCATTTTCATATTCAGTTACTTTGATTTTAAGAGTAGCTCCCTCACTCTGGAATCACTGAACTGTCCATCGTTAAAGCATTAGTTTTCAAATGTATTAGTTCTTTGATTCCTCTGAGGTCTGCTGAGACTCCTAAATGTTCTAAAGTACCCTGCTAAGAAAACCCTAATGTTTTGGCTTAGTGATAACTGACACCAACATCAAATTCTGTTCAGTCTTCTGTAATTATCTCGCCTTCTAAACATCACACCAGATGCTAGTGGCTGGTAGAGAGTACACATGAAGATCCAGGAATTGCTTATTGTTCATAGGCTCTGGAATATTGAAACTGGTAGGAATCTTAACAAATAATGTACTCAGCCACCTTTTAGTATGAGTAAATAGCTTGCAGAGACTGATAGCTAATTCGTAACAGAGTCCAGAGTAGACTTTGGGACACCTGATCCCAGCACTCCTTTCACTCTACATGTTGTTTCTCTCATAGATTTTTATATTCTCCACAATTCACTACCACCACATAACCGTGTGAAATGCTACAGCTGTGTCTTTGAAATGTCACTGTTAACTCTGGGGACAAATAGGAATATGGTCCCAACGTCTAGTTTAAGAAATATTAGCACTGTGGTTTTTGTTAATTTTGACAATTTAAAAATATACGTATATATGTATGTGTATGTATATATACACGTACATATAAGTGTATACACATACACACACGCATATATAATTTTCCTAGTTTTCCAGAATCACAATTTACCTTTGCTAATAAACAGACGAATGTAGTTGAAATATTTCTTTTTACTCCAGTTCTCTAACATAGTCCATCAAGGTAATGAATAGGAGTAATTCCTAGATTTCTCTAGATTTTAGAACTACTTGTAAAATTTTGTTTTCAAGATTAAGAATCAATCAGTTTTTACTTTAATTTTAAAGAACTCATTAATTTAGAATCTTTTGGCTGCTAACCAAATGGTCAGCAGTTTCAATCTACCAGCTGCTCCTTGTAAACCCTATAGGGCAGTTCCACTCAGTCTTAAAGAGTTACTATGAGTTGGAATCTACTGGACGGCAATGGGTTTGGTTTTTCGGGAAGTTATAATCATGATTTTAAAAGTATAATTGATTAAGAACTTTTTGATTAATTGACATTTGGTTATTTGCATAGAGCTTTTACGGTTATACAACTATTGGTTAATCACACTAATTGGTTAACCAGAACTACAACCTTATCAAATTCTAAGCAAATGGGAATTTATTAAAGAAAACAAAACTAATAAGTAATTCAGAGGCTTAATTCTTACAACTTATTTGTGAAGTAGAAGGTAGTAACAGATATTAAATTATGTCTACCTTAATAAATACAGACTCCAATTTTGGAAAAGAAAGTTAAATTAAGACGAGTTGTTTAAGATTCTATAACACATTTCGAGTATAGAATAAACCAGGAAGATAACTCCAGGTTTTCTTATTATGGTCTTTATTATCCATGTTAATTATAGGGTGCTTTGGTGTGAAACAATGCATAATTCCATGAAACATTTTTATTTAGCTTTGAAATGAATTATAAGGTATTTTTGTGTGTGTGTGTTAACTGTTTTATAAGAAAATAATTTATTTTCCTAAATCTATGCAAAAAAAACTGAGTTTCCTGTTTCTGGTATCATCTGAGCATGTGTGTGAAGTAGCCCAAAGATATGCTCTGGGGAGAAATCAGGGGTAGTACAGAGAAGTGAAAAGAGCCATGGCTTTGGTTCTAGACAGACTGGGTTTTAATTCCGCCTCTTCCAATTCCAGTTGTGTGTAACTTTGGTCAAGTTGCTTAATTTCTTTGAGTCACCCATCTTTTTTATCATGTGTTAAATGTGGGATATTGGAGCTGGTTTCAGTGGATTCTCTTCACTTAATTTCTATTTCATTAATAATTCCCCAACTTCTCCATTTTAGGACCTGAAATCTGCTGCATGTAAATTAAAAAATAAATCATTGAGTTAATTATAAAAAAGTATCGCTCTAGCTTGAATGTATGTCATTGATCAAAATATATCAGTTAGCACTGTCGTTCTAGTGTTAATGTATGACAGAGATTAATTTTGTTTTTAAAAAAATTTTAACGGTCATTTTCGAACTTTTTTTTTTAGGTGAAAAATGTTTATTTCAAAAATTTTATACCTTTTATGAATTCTCTTGGAATTGTAGCTTCTAATGGACTTCCAGAGGTAATCTGAAAGAAAACACATTTTAAAAAATTAATATATTTTGAGACTTTTAGGAGGGGGAAATAGTAGTCTAAATTCTTTAAGATCACTTTGCTGTGTATTAAATACTGTCTTGTCCAAGGGAAGGAATCTAACTACATAGAATTATTGTGAAACCAAGTTTTACATTGTTGTTGTTGGTTGCTGTCAGGTTGGCTCCAACTTTTGGTGATTGTGTGCAAAGTAGAACTTCCCTAAGGGTTTTGAACCCTGTGTGTGACCTTTGGGAACCAGATCACCAGGCTTGTCTTCTCAGGTGCCTCTGTGTGTGTTCGAACTGCCAACCTTTTGGCTAGTCATCAAGCTCTTAACTGTCTGTGCCATAGCAACAAAAAAGCCTAAACCTTTTTGAATATAGAATGTGCTAAAAAATACGCAAAGAATCTTATACACTTGTAGTAATATTTTCCCTTAAAAGGGATTACAAATTTTAATACAGATCTTAAGAGAAACTTTATATTTTTCCCCAGTATTTTGTATATAGTTCTAATAGCTAACAATCAATTTATGATTAATAATTAGTTCTTTTTTTAATTAGTGCCTCATTAAGGCAGGGCAGGGAATCCCTAGGTAGTGCGAATGGTTAATACACTTGGGTGCTAACTGAAAGGTTGGAGGTTTGAGCCCACACAGAGGTGCCTCGGAACAAAGACTTGGAGATCTACTTCAAAAAAAATTAGCCATGGAAAATCCTATGGACCACAGCACTGACACACATGGGGTTGCTGTGAGTTGTAATTGATGTGATGGTAACTGGTAAGGTAGGACAAGAACAATGATTAAACTTATTTGCGCATGAATGACCGTTCTGCCTAAACAAAAAGTTTACATTTAACTGGATTTCTTCGTATCACTCCTTTTAGTGTGCAGTTTAGTTCTCTCGGGTCAGAAACACCTTAGCTTTAAAAGTCACAGCAGAAGGCATGCCAAATAGTTGTCTATTGGACATTGATTTTAAAGTTATAATTAGAAAACCATGGCTCAGAACTGATGTATCATTTACAGATTGTAGCAATTCAAAAAGTGTCCAAGATTAGGGAACAAATCATACGAGTGTGTTATTTGGCTAATTAATGGAGCTAATTCTCTTGCCCAGGATACTTAGCTGAAGGAAGCTGGAAGGAACCAAAGGGTTTAGAAAAGATTGGCTGAATATATAATCAAGAGAATTTGTTATAATGTTTGAAAAATGATTTATTGTATATTGATAAGTATAGTAGAAGTTATTAAAAGCGAGGTCTGTACGGTTCGTTTTTGAGTATCTTGACAACTGAGTGATTATAATACCTATTTCAACCTTAAATACTATTTTGTGGCATTAGTGATCTTTGTCTACATAAAATTCTAATAAATGTGGTACATGCATAAAATGGACTAAAAACTGTATTTGAAAAAAAAAACTGTTTTCTATACTTTTGGATAGGCCTTATTTATACTGCTTGTGAACTCTGTATATTATAAAATTTTACAAAAATTTTTAAATTAAACCTGTGCTTCTGTGTGCTGAGAGATATAATGACACAAAAAGGATAATTCCAGTATTTTTTTCTTTTGAGGTTGAAAGTCTCTCTAAACAATATGAAGAAATTTACCGTAAAAATAAAGACCTAGATGCAAGATTATTTTTGGATCATGACAAAACTCTTCAGGCTGATCCTATAGACAGGTATTGTACATGGTATATCTCTGTTGATAAACTTTTGATGTAGGTAGGTTTTTATATAGATAGGTTAAATAGACTTTAATTTAACTTGGTGAACTTTAAATATCGCTCATAATAAATAATGCTTTTATATGAAATTATATGCTTAGAATACTGTTAAGCAAAGATTAACAGTATTCTAAGCATATAATTTATTAACAAATAGGGAATTTGAATTGTTCTCTATAGCAATTATCTTTTTTCTCAGTTATCTGAATAAGATTTGTAAAACGCTCACCCAAAGAAAATTGCTGAAGTAGTTTACTCAAGCAGTGGTCTGTGTTTTTCCTCCACCCTTTTATCTTTTATTGCTTGCCTCATTTATCTTTTTTTAAGTTAATACAACAGTATTTTCTCTTGAATTGTCATGTAGAATCCTTAAATAGGAATGATTAAGAGTAATTATAAAAAAATATTTTAAATAAGTAAAGTTAACTTTATGTCTTTAGTATGAGATTTGTTAATATGTAATTGAAAATACATGCAATTTGGAAACTAAACACAAGTAAAATGTGACTAATTTTATTTAATTGGTAATACATTTTTGGAAGGCATGATGCATTAAAAAATTTGAGCTTTGATATATTTTAATACTGAACAACTTGGATATTAATAGAATTCTTAAAGATTGATGTACCTGTTTGTCATAACCTAGTGAGAAGAAACCCACACTTGAAAACAGTGATGAAAAATAAAATTTATTCATTTAAGCAGCTTTTGGGTCATCTATTTTCTGTCACTTCTATTATTGGATTACCATTTTTATGATGTTATGAGGCAATAGAAGGTATTATATTGTTTTTTTCACTCATAAAACACAAATTGTAAATTTTCGATATTAATGACTTTGCTGAACGTTATTTAGCTTTGAAACACAGAGAACACCACGAAAAAGTAACCCTGATGAAGAGGTGAATATGATTCCTCCGCAGACTCCAGTTAGGTATGATTTTTTCTGTTTTTGTTTTTCATTATAATTATTTATTTAGTGCTTTAGGTTTGTTCGTTTGTTTCATTAAATATTCATGCATACATGCAACAAACATATATTATGTGCTCTTTGTGTGTCAGGTATTAGTTGCTGAGAATGCTATTAGATCTAGTTCTGTCTGTCCTTAAGGAACATAACTGTAACTTGTCAGATTCCCGAAGGACGAGAATCAGGATCACCCTAAAGCTGGTTCCTGTGAGGTGGAGGTCAGACTTAGCTCCACTCTCCAACTTCTTCACCATTTCTAATATCAGCTGTTCCCCCCATGGCACTCTGTACTTCTCTGCTGGGTTTGATAATTCTCTGCAGAGGCCACACAGAACTCACAGACGACACTCACAGTTATATAGTTTATTAGGAAAGGAACAGGATACAGCTCAGGAAGCAGGATGTAGCTTGTCAATCAGGACAGCTATCAACCAAGACAGCTCTCTCAGCTGCTTTCAGCCAGGCATGCAAACAGGCCTCTCTTCTTGGCTGTACACATGCCCTTCTTGGCCGTGTATAGCTCTCTGCCTTTGGCTACCACCATGCTGCCCAGGAGGCCTGCATAGCTCCTGAGGCTTCTGCTCTGCCTCTGGGCCCTGCTGGTCATTGCCTTACTAATGGGAAGATTCCTGCAGAGGATCGCCCAAGCCTGTGCTGCTGGTCCCTTCTAGGCCTTAGGATTACAACTCTCAGCATAACTGGGACATCTCATGCAGCCATAGGCAGGCCAGCTTGGCCCCCACACTGCTGCTTGCTCTGCTAGGGCATTTGCCTACATGGGCCTGGACTGCAGCAGCTTCTCCTTTGGATTTTTTTTGTGACCTCCTGCCTGGAGGTGCCCAGCTCTGTTTGTGACCTCCTGCCTGGAGGTGCCCAGCTCTGCTCCACGGGCCAACTCACCCACCACTGCCATCTGCCAGTCTTATGGTTCCCATTGCTCATACTGCTACTGCCGTTTCTTTGTCACTTGGCTTTGTTGTCCTTGCTCCTGTTTCTCTACCACTTCTTGCTGTGTTCAGTGTTAACAACTCTCTTCTGGATCTAAGTGGGTTTCAGCACAGGGATCCTGGGTCCTAAGAACGTGCTCTGCTCCAGACTCTTCTTAATGGTAGTGAGATCTCCCCTCCACACTGTGGGGTTGGCTGCTTATGTAAGTAAACTCCTTGACAATTTCAAGGCATGGCCCTCCCAGCAGGACCACAAGCTGACAATCCCTGCAAGTCACTCAGTCCTGTTGGGTGGATTTTCAAGCCAGTACTCGCATGGCAAATTGACCAATCCCTGCAAGGTGTGTAAAATAGACCAATCACAGGGAAGACTGAGGCCCAACCAGTCACTTTTGGCAGAATTACAAATCCAAGGCCAGAAAGGCCATATGTAGAGAAATTCATTGCACTGCAATAACCTAAAATGGGAATCTGTTCTATCATCATTTACTCTGCATACAGCCTGCAAGGATTAGAAACATTTTTTTAAGTCCTTTTCCTCACTTACTTTCCACATCTAATTTGTTACCAAGTCTTGCTGAATCTACCTCCAACGTATTTCTTGAATTCACTGTTGTGCTCCATTTCTACTCCTACTACCCTTGTTCAAGACATTTATCATTCTTTCAGATTTTTTGCAGTAGCCTATTAACTAATCTTGCGTTTTGGCTCTCATCGCTGATCCTATCTTCCCACCACCAAATCCATTCTTTACAGAGCCCATGGAATAATATTCTGGAAATGTAAATCTGATCATTTTCACCCTGTTGTTTAAAACTCTCTGATTGCTTACTATTATAATTGGAATACAATGAAAATTTCTTAACAATGGGTGTAAGTCCTTACATGACCTGGCTTCTGTTGCCTCTCCAGTTGCATCTTGTTTTGTCTTGCTCATTATGTGTTAGCCACATTGGCTTTCTTTAAGTTTCTTGAGCTCTCCACACTCTTTTGTACTTGAGGAACTTCACAGTTGCTATTCCCACTTCTTCAAACTCTTCCCTCTTTTCTTTCCGTAGATTACTCACTGCTACTCTTCCTTTAGGTTCAGCGCAAATACTGCGTTTTCTAAAAGATTTATTCCTCTTGGAAATATTTACTTTATTCTTCTTCCTCATAGCATTCTCTTCTATTCCTTCACAGCATGTATCACAATTTATAATTATAAATTTATTTGTGTGTTTGCTTGTTTTTTTTTTTTACCAATACTCACAATAACCTTTATGTTTAATACCACATGGAACTTGACTTTTTTTCAATAACAATTTTTTTTAGTAATTAGGGCCTAGTACTTGGTACCCCACTGTCTGTCAGTTTGTTTTACTATGGTGGCTTGTGTGTTGCTGTGAAGCTGGAAGCTATGCCACTGATATTCAAATATCAGCAGGGTCATCTATAGTGGACAGGTTACAGCTGAACTTTCAGACTAAGACAGACTAGGAAGAAGGACCTGGTAGTCTACTTCTAAAAACATCTGCCAGTGAAAACCTTATGAATAACAGTGGAACATTGATGTAGTGCTGGAAGATGAGCCCCCAGGTTGGAAGGCACTCAAAAGGCAACTGGGGAAGAGCTGCCTCCTCAAAGTAGAGTCAACCTTAATGACATGGATGGAGTCAAGCTTTCAGGACCTTCATTTGCTGATGTGACGTGACTCAAAATGAGAAGAAACAGCTGCAAACATCCATTAATAATCAGAACGTGGAATGGACGAAGTATGAATCTAGGAAAATTGGAAATAGTCAAAAATGAAATGGAATGCGTAAACATCAAAATCCTAGGCATTGGTAAGCTGAAATAGACTGGTATTGGCTATTTTGAATTTGACAGTCATATGGTCTACAATGCTGAGAATGACAAAGAGGAATGGTGTTACATTCATTGTCGAAAAGAAAGTTTCAAGATCTATCCTGAAGTACAACACTGTCAGTGTTAGGATAATGTCCATATGCCTACATGGACAACCAGTTAATATGACTGTTATTCAAATTTATGCACCAACCACTAAAGCCAAAGATGAAGAAATTGCAATTTTTTACCAGATTCTGCAGTCTGAAATTGATCAGACATGTAATCAAGATGTACTGATAATTATTAGTGATTGGAATGGGAAAGTTGGAAATGAAGAAGAATCAGTAGTTGGAAAATATGATGTTAGTGATAGAAATGACACTGGAGATTGCATGATAGATTTTGCGAGACCAGTGACTTCTTCATTGCAAATACCTTTTTTCATCAACATAAATGGTGACTATACACATGAACCTCGCCAGATGGGAAACACAGGAATTGAGTCAACTACATCTGTGGAGTGAGTTGATGGAAAAGCTCAATATCGTCAGTCAGAGCAAGGCCAAGGGCTGATTGTAGAATAGACCATCAATTGCTCCTATGCAAGTTGAAGTTGAAACTGAAGAAAATTAAAACAAGTCCACAAGAGCCAAAGTACAACCTTGAGTATATCCCACCTGAATTTAGAGATCATTTTAAGAATAGATTTGACACATTGAATACTAATGACCGAAGATCAGACGAGTTGTGGAATGACATCAAGGACATCATGTGTGGAGAAAGCAAGAGGTCATTAAAAAAGACAGGAAAGAAAGAAAAGAGCAAAATGGATGTCAGAAGAGACTCTGAAACTTGCTCTTGAACGATGAGTAGCTAAAGTGGAAAGAAGAAATTATGAAGTAAAACAGATGAACAAAAGATTTCAAAGGGTTGCTTGAGAAGACAGAGTAAAGTGAAAGAGAAAAAGACCCTAAACGAGATGGATTGACTCAGCGTCTGTAACAATGAGCTCAAATGTAGCAACAATTGTGAGGATTGCACAGGACTAGGCAGTGTTTGGTTCTGTTGTACATATGGTCACTATGAATCAGAATTGACTTGAAGGCACCTAACAATAACAACAACGAATGGGTCTTTGTCAGGGAGCCTGGCACATTAGAAAGTGGGTACAGCATGTGCAAAGACACAGAAGTAGGAAACAACATGGTGTATCTGGAGAACCATTAACAAGACTGTGTTGATTGACTATAAAATGGGAAGATGAAATTACAGGAGAGGAGGATGGTGGTATTAGATAATGAGGGACCTTATATGCCATAATCACAAGTTTGGACTTTAGCTTGAGCATGATATAGTGTGTGCTACAAATGAGTATTAAGCAGGGCTAAGGAAAAAAAGCAGGTATGATTTTTGAAAGTTTACATGCTCGTAGTTTGTGAAGGAGTGAATTAAGGAAGACAAGGTAAGAGATAAGGAGAGGTAATCTTTCATAGTGGTTTTTAACTGGGAGCACAAATTAAAATTACCTAGGGAGTTTGTTCAAAGTGTATGTTACTAGACCCTACTACCACAGGTACAGTGAGTCAAAGTCTTTGGACTGGAGTGATGTCATGCAAAATGGTAGAGTAGGAAGCTCTAGAGTTTGGTCATTCCACCAAAACAACAACTGAACCAGAAAAAGCAGTCAAACCCCACTATTTTGGAATTTTAGAACCTGATCAGACACTTAAACCAAACAAGTGAATGCCAGATGAAGGGAAAGTCTGCTAATCTTCTGTATGTGAGCCATGTGTGCCAACTGGCTACAGTCACCCCTTCCCATTCCTCAGCCCTACTACAATGGTGGGGATGGCTGCCTGTCTTCACAGAATGGCTGACTTGTGCCAGGGGACCTTGTTCTCCAAGGATTTGGGGCTGCACAGTTTGCACAGTTGGGTTGGTCAGGCTGTGCACTGAGAGAAGAGTGCAGATGATTGTGGTGGTTTCAACCCTTTTGTAATAGTGCTTCTTCCCAGTTTAAAGGGCCAGCATGCCTTTTTTCCTTTTTTTTTTTTTCTGTGTGTGTGTATGTGAAATCTGTTAGGTCACTGACTGCAGAGATAACAGAGCTCAAATATATACTTGGTAAAATAGATTGGAAAAAGTTGCCAGACAGTTGACTGTAGCCTTCATTAAGTAACAACAGCTATCTTTGAGGAGTGGGAGAATCAAATATTTTCTGTCCCTTATTTTTTGTTTTTTCCCTGAAGTACAAGGAAATTTCTTTCAAAACACTAGCTGGACACAAGCTGTGGAGCCAAGTCCTTGGTGTCCATGCATGTCTTGGAGGGCAGTTTTTATAAGAGTAGTTAAGGCAGGCTGCTGAGCAGATGAACTATTATAGTCTTTAAGAATTAAAAAAAATTGCAGTCCTTGGGGAAGTAGAAGAATATGAGTTCCAGAGTTACCACATTATGATTCAAATGTCCTAGTTTCAACAACAAAAAAAAATCACAAGGCATACAAAGAAATAGACAATGATAGCCCAATCAAAATAATAAAGTGATGGAAACTGTCCATAAGAAAGCCTGGATATTGGACAGACTAAAAGACTTAAAACAACAATATTAAATATGCTCAAAGTCTAAAGGAAAGCACAATGAACTACAGAACCTCAGGAAAACAATATGGGTAAAGAATGAGAATTTCACCAAAAAGATAATACTATAAAAAAGAGCCAAACAGAATTATTGGAGCTAAAAAATACAGTATCTGAAATGACAAATTCAATGGGGGGACTCAACAGCAGATTTGAACTAGTGGAAGGAAAAATCAGTGAACTAGAGAATAAAGTAGTTGATAAAATTATTGCATCTGAAGAGCAAAAAGAGAAAAGATTAAAGAAAACTGAGCAAAGCCTAACGGAATTACAGGACACCATCAAGAGAACCAGCATATGCATCATAAGAATTCCAGAATAAGAGAGAAAGGGGCTGTTTTATATATATATATATATATATATATATATATATATATATATATATATATATATATATATTTGAAGAAACAATGGCAGAAAACTTTCCAGATTTGACAAAGAGCAAGAATCTGCAAATCCAGGAAGCTCAATAACTGAAAGTTGGATAAACTCAAAGAGTTCCACACTGAGAAATGTCATAATAAGATCTCAAAAATCAAATATAAAAAGAATCCTGAAAGAAGCAAGTTGTCACATAGAAGGGATCCTCAATAAGGTAAGTGCCAGTTTCTTCTCAGAAACCCTGGAGTCCAGAAGTACTGAAAGAAAAGAACTGCCTACCAAGAATTCCATATCCAGCAAAACTGTCCTTTAAGAATGAAGATGAGCACTTCCTTCCACCAGAGGCCTACAGGCCACCACTGCTGCCACCACCGTGTCTCTAGTGATCCCTGAGAAGTTCCAGCACATTTTGTGAGTACTCAACACTGACATTGATGGGTGGCGGAAAATAGCCTTTGCCATCACTGCTCATGTGGAGTTGAGGAAAGCAGACATTGACTTCACCAGAAGGGCAGGAAAGCTCACTGAGGATGAGGTGGAATGTGTAATCACCATTAATGCAGAATCCACTCCAGTACAAGATTCCAGACTGGTTCTTGAACAGAGAAAGATGTGAAAGATGGAAAATATACTCAGGTCCTGGCCAATAGTCTGGACAACAAGCTCCATGAAGACCTGGAGTGGCTGAAGAAGATTTGGGCCCACAGAGGGCTGCATCACTTCTGGGGCCTTCGTGTTCGATGCCAGCATACCACGACTACAGGCTGCTTCAGTCGTACTGTGGGTGTGTCCAAGAAAAAAAAAGTCTATAGGTCTTGCTACTAATAAATAGTTTATTAACCTTCAAAAAAAAAAGAATGAGGATGAAATTAAAACATTCCCAGAGAAACAAAAAGTGAGGGAGCTTGTTATGGCCAGACCTGCCGTACGAGAAATGCTAAATAGCAGCTCAAAGTTTTACAAAGAAAAAAATAGATCTCTGGTAAAGGTAATTTCCTGGCAAATGTAAGGATGCATTTTACGGTATTTTTGGTTTGTAACTCTGGTTGTTATGGCTTAGGTAATTTAAAATGACAAATGCATAAAAAAGAATTCTAAATTTGTTTTGTTATGCTAGTATATAAAGACATACAGTGAAACCTGTGAGAGCCTCAACTTGATAGGACTGCCTTGTTTTTCCGAGTCTTGCAAGTTTTCCGCCTTTGACAGATTGCAGTCTTACCACTTTTCTATTACTCATTTTAGTGGAAAATATTTGAGTTTTCCTTCTCTGACAAGTTTCCATCTTACATAGGTTCTGGCTTTCACAGGTTTTACTGTATTTTGTGATAACGGTATAAACTGGTGGAGGAGGAGTATATACATACGGATGGAGTTTTTTATGTTACTGAAGTTAAATTAGCATCAATTTAAACTAGGTTATTATAATGTGAGAATCTTAAATGTAATCCCCATGGTAACCACAAAAAAAATCCAAGAAATATGCATAAAAGGAAATGAAAAGTGTGTCAAAATGATTCACTACAAAAAGTCAACTCAACACAAAAGAAGGGAATATTGGAGGAATCGAGGAACAAAAATGTATAAGACACAAAAAAAGCAGAAGCAAGCCCTTCTTTATTGGGAAGTTCTTCAATCAATATGCAGAGAATGGTAGACTGGATTAAAAAAACATGATCCAAGTATATGCTGCCTGTAAGAGACACATCTTAGGTCCAAGGACACAAGTATGTTGAAATGGTGGTAAAATATTCCATGCAAATAGTAACCAAAATAGAGCTGAGGTGGTGATTTTAATATCAGACAAAATAGACTTTAAGTCAGAATCTGTAACAAGAGACAAAGAAGGGCATTATATAATGATAAAGGAGTCAGTTCCTCAGGAAAATATAACAGTTGCAAATATACATGACCTATAGGGTCGCTATGAGTCAGAATTGACTTGATGGCACTGGGTTTGGTTTTTTTTGGCTTAATATCAAAGCCTCAAAATATATGAAGCAAACACTGACAAAATTAAAAGGAGAAATAGTTCTACAATAATGGTTGAAGGCTCCAAAACACCACTTTCAATAATGAATAGAACATTTAGACAGAAAATCAGGAATATAGAGGAGGTGAACAACACTATAAACCAACTAGTTCTAGCAGACATATATTGAACTCTTGAATCAATATCAGCATTATACCTGTTCTCCAGTGCACATGGATCTTTCTCCAGGATAGATCATACGCTAGGTCACAAAACAAATCTCAATAAATTTAAAAAGATTGAAGTCATACAAAGTATCTTTTCTGACCACAGTGAAATGACATTACAGATCAATAACAGAAGGAAAACTGAAAATTACACAAATATGTGAAAATTAAACAACACATTATTAAATAACCAATACATCAGGAAGAAATGAAGAGAAATCAGAAAATATTTAGAGTTGAATAAAAATGAAAGTACAACATCCCAATAGAGGAAAATTCGTAGCTGTTAATGTCTACATTAATAACCCTTTCATGACCCATAGAACAAATAAAGACCACGTACTTTTTCCACCTCTGGGGGTTTATTGGGAAGCTACTTTTCCAGAGACAGTATGTGCTGCATGTAGGCAGAGACCTGCATAACAGTTTCAAATGGAAAAAATGTGTGTGTGCTGCAAATTACTGTTTTTACAGAGTATTGTATGAGGCGGTACTGAACTAGTGTTTTTGGTGTGAAAAATATGGACTTTTATAAAAAGTTATTTGGGACACATATGTTCCATTGGACTCTGGAGGCTAGAATTAGTGAGACACATAGTACCTACGAAAAATTCAAACACACTCAATGATTCAGTATGGTATCAACAAAAATTCAAAACAAAATAATTGGGTCTTTAGAAAAAGGAAAGATCTCAAACCAATAACCTACCTTTACAACTTGAGGAACTATAAAAAGAAGAGAAAAATAAAACAAAATTTAGAAGGAAGTATCAGAGCAGAGATATATGAAATAGAAAAACAACAAAGAATCAATGAAACCAGAATTTGGTACTTTGAAAAGACTAATAAAATCGACAAACCTTTAGCTAGACTGGCAAAGAAAAAAAGAGAGATGCAAATAACTAAGGTCTGAAATGAAAGTAAGGACATTTCTGTTGATCCTGTGGAAATAAAATGGATTATAAGGAATAATTGTATGCCAACAAATAAGATACCTAAATGAAATGGACAAATTCTTAAAAACACTACCTAAATTAACTTAAGAAGAAATAGGAAATCTCAGGAACCCGAAGTCAAAAACCTCCCATCAAAGAAAAGCCCCAGACCAGATGGCTTCATTGGGGGAATTCTGCTAAAGTAGAATTGATACCAGTCCTTTTCCAAAGCTTCCAAAAAATGGAAGAAGAGGGAACACTTTCTAACTTATTCTATGATGGTAGCATTACTCTGATATGGAAGCCAGACAAAGGCACCACAAGAAAATGACAGATCAATGTCCCTTATGAATATAGATGCAAAAATCTTCAAGAAAGTAGTAGCAAACTGTATCCAACAGCATATTAAAAGGATTATATACCACGACTAAGTGGAATTTATTCCAGGAATGCAAGAAGGTTCAACATAAGAAAATCAATATAATACACCACATTAATAGAAGGAAAGAAAAGAGCCACATTATCATCTCAGTTGATGCAGAAAAGGCATTTGACAAAATTCAGCACTCTTTTATGATAAAAACACTTAACAAACTAGGAATAGGAGGAAAATTCATCAACATGAAAATGGGCAGTTATAAAAAACCCACAGCAAACATCATACTCATTGGATAAAGACTGAAAAGCTTTTCATCTAAGCTTAGGAACAAGACAAAGATGCCCACTTTCCCCTCTGCTTTCTAACACTGTACTGAAGTTCTAGCCAGAGTGATTAGACAAGGAAAAGAAAAGGTATCCAGATTGGAAAGGAAGAAGTAAAACTATCCCTATTCACAGATAACATGATCCTATATATAGAAAATCCCAAGGAATTCACAAAAAAGCTACTGGAGGTAATCAATGAATTCAGCAAATTTGCAGGATACGAGACCAACACACAAAAATCACTGTGTTTGTGTACATTGCAATGAACAATCTGAAAAGGAAATAAAACAATTATATTTATAATACTATCAAAAACCATAAAATAACCAGAAATAAATTTAACCAAGAAAGTGAAAAACTTGTACACTGAAAACTGTAAATGTTACTGAAAGAAATTAAAGGAGACTTAAATAAACGGAAAAATATCTGGTGTTCATGGATTGGAAGACTTAATATTGTGAAGATGTCAATACTACCCAAACAATATACAGATTCATTGAACTCCCCATCACATTTTAACAATTTTTTTTCAGAAATGGAAAAATCAATTCTCAAATTCATGTGGAATTGCAAATGATAGGAGTAGCCAAAACAAGTCTTGAAAAAGAAGACCAAAGTAGGAGTACTCATATTTCCCTATTTAAAAATGTGCTATTACTGTAAAACTAAGGTAATCAAAATAGAATAGAAAATTTGAAAATAAAGTCATGTCTTAGGCTGGGCTCTCTAGAGAAGCAAAACCAGTTAAACATATGAATATATTTATACAGAGGGGTCTATATCCAGAAAATGTATTATAGTTGAGGCTCAGGAATGCTCAGTGATACAGTTCTTTCATCAAGACAGCCTTTTCTCACCCATGCTCACAGGCATGCTTCTTCCTGGCCCTAGGCCTCTCCCCACAGGCACTCAGCTTTCTCCATGGATTGGAAAGCCCACTCACTGTTGCTGTCTCCTGCTGCCGGGTCTCTGCTGTTGGGTCTCTCCTGCCACCACTTGTCACTGTTTTCAGGGTTACATCTTGTTCTCTCTTTGTCTCTTTCTTTTGGTCTCCTGCTTCCAGGAGATTCAAAGGACATACTCTCTGCTCCTGGCTGCACTTCCTTGGTGGTGGTAGGATCCTCCTCTCTGCTCTGGAATTGGCTGTCTTTTAAGACAAAATTGATCAGTCCCCTCGGTGGGCCACAAATTCCCTATCACACAGTCCCACCCAGTCACCTGGGTGGGAGATACAAGACCATGGCTAGAAAAGCCACACAAAAGTAATCAGGGGCACCACAGGCCACCATCTGGCTTTTCTAGCCATGGTTCTTTCATATTTGGAGGGCAACCTCCCAATTATTTTACCAGTCCAAATAGTCATTAACAATCTTTCAACATGGTGAAAAGTCCACAGGGTGAGGCTACTCAGGTGTCAGCTGTTCAAGTCTGCTGCAGGTGTTCATTTGACCTGGTTAGGTTCTCCAAAAGTCATCTCATCTTCACTCTTTTCTGACCTCTGATAAAATTTAGCTGAGACCATTATTCCCTTGCTCTGAGCCTCACGAGGTATCAGCATAGCAAAACCTTAAGGGACTTTAGGTTTGGCCACTGTACTCGATTCCAGCTTTGCCTCTCCCTTAGTCTACTTGTTGCCGGGTGAAAACCCCAGGCTTCGTTTGGTGTGACTTGTTACAGCCAATAAACAAGAGGCCAAAGTGGGAGATGAGAAAGATGCCTTTATTTCGTTGTACGAGGAAAGGCGCAATCACGGCTGTTGCCTCTGACTACTTGCAGGCAGCTTGGGGAGGTGGGCTTTTACAGAGGGCAGACAAGGAAATGCAAATTTAATATTCAGGATTGACCTTCACGCAGGCACTCAGGACTTGGGGACAATTGTGCATTTTTTCTAGACTGGGGTTCTATTCTCTGGCGGAGTGCTTATATGTATTTTGTACTTAATGAGCTAATAGGTCACTTGAAGTGTTGAGATAGCATAAAAACCTGCTGAGGCCAGTTGAGGCCCTTTATGGCTGTCCTGTCAAGGACAATTTCTGGTCCGTTTTGTAGCTATCTTATCAAGGACAGCTTTAGAAGAATGTGTAGCCTATTTTGTTCGGTGAAGGAGGATAAACCAGAGCAGGTGTCTCATAGAAGTGCTGAGCTCTGAGGCTGCTTTTATCTCCTTGAAGTGTTGAGCTCTGAGGTGCCTGTCTTACACTCTTTCACAGTTACAGTTTTTACAATCACAATTAGCCCTGTTAACATTCAGCACTCACAGCTGAATCACATAATCCTATCAACACCTTCTCCCACCCTCTCTTCCCTAGACCCATCAGGAAAAGAGGAAACTATTTCAGTGGCAATCCTCCCTTGCCTCCTTCATTTAATGTAAGCATGCTCATGAAAGGATGTAAGCCAGCCACTTTATGCCTTTATCTCCCCCTTTTTTAGATAGCCAATGTTTAAATTGCCTGTCCCTACCAAACCAGTGGAAACCTGGCGGTGCAGTGGTTAATTGCTACGCTGCTAACCAAGAGGTCAGCAGGTCGAATCCGCCAGCCGCTCCTTGAAAACTCTATGGGGCAGTTCTACCCTGTCCTATAGGGTCACTATGAGTCGGAATTGACGGCAGTGGGTTTGGTTTAGTTACCAAACCTGTAGTCTGAGGAGACAAACATTTTCCTTGGTCTTGAAGAATCTTCTGGTTGGAACTTTGAGCATCTGCATTCATAAGCAGTCCAGTCCAGAGCAATTCATCAGATTGCAGAAATCTGTACCAGCACAGTGTCAAGCGTCTTTCTCTTCATCTGATCAGGTTCTGGTCAGCTTATCCCTAGCTGGCCAAGCTGCATCACAATGGGTAGTTGCTTTAGGCTTGAGAGTTCACATATACCTCCCGGCACTTCAGACAGCCCCTTTACACACTCACATCCCTAGACCCCTTGGGCTAGGTCAACAGGTTCCACCGTTCCACCTGTAAACTTCAGGAGTCCAACAACTCCTTTTACTTCTGACCAGCCAGCCCTTCCTCTCACTCTCATCCCCAGCCCGCAGGGACTGGGTTAACAGGTGCCAATGGATCATGTCCAAACTCAGCCCTTCTCTTCATTGCTGCACTGCCTCCACTTCAACTCATGAGTAGACCCAGGTGGTCACCACAAGCAAGCAGACCAAGCTGTCTACTTTCTAGCTCCCTTTAACTTCTAGTCTTAGAAGAGGGTTCCATCTGATGGGCACTGACTTAATCCTACCTCAGTGCATCCAACAGCAAACCACTTACTTGAAACTCAGGAAGCAAAACACTTTTTTTCTGCAGATCCTTGCTTCAAATGCAGATCTTCTGTTCTCAGCAGTTCTGGGTGGTTGCTGCATGTCTTTTCAAATGCAAATCTGGGTGGGGCTCAGGTTTTCAACTTAAGTCCCCACTCTGTACACAGGGCTGCTGTGTTCAAACCAACAGCCTGTTTCACTCAGGCAAATTCTAGTTACCCTTTTAACGTATCTAAAGTATTGGCTGAAGGCGGAGTTACATGCTCTCTATAATACCCAATATTCATTTCTAGCTCACATTTAGGTCTCCTTGGAAGCCCTGGTGGCACAATGGTTAAGAGCTATGGCTGCCAACCAAAACTTTGGCAGTTCCTATCCACCAGCCAGTCCTTGGAAACCCTATGGGGCAGTTCTGCTCTGTCCTATCACTATGAGTTGGAGTCGACTCAATGGCAAAGTTTTTTTTTTAACAACATTAGGTAGGAGCAATATTCATACTACATTCAGATAAAGGCATAATCCTAAACACATAACCCTTTTAAAACATTCCAGTTTAGTCTTCTCCACAGCTTAACTGTCTTCCATTTGTATGTGTAAAGTCTTGAGCCTCTGGCTGGGTGGACCCAGAAGACTCTGGCTTATTTGGCCTGCCTTTTGCTCCAGGCCACTCCAGGAGCAGCTTTTCAGCCATTACAGGTAACAGCAACCAAAGCAACCATCCAAGAATCAAAAGTTTTACTTCCCAAGCCCTTTCATTTTTTCTTTTACAAAGTTCTATGCTTTCATGAATCTGGAGCCATTGCAAAGAATCCTGCTTCTGATGCCAACTTTAAAAACAGCTTGGAGGTGGTGTCTCACTTCTTCCAGCCTCACAACAGGGAAGGAGAACCAAGATCAACAGCCCAAGGATGATTCCCTATGAGGTAGAGGCCAGACACGCCTCCTCTCTTGGCCATCTTTACCGACTCTGACACCAGCTGTCCCACAGCACACTCTACTTCATGTCAGTGGCCACACAGAAATCACAGACCATACTCACAATTACGGGGTTTATTAGGGAAGTAACAGGTTACAGTTTAGACTCAGGAATGCTCAAGGATAATTATCCAGACAACCTCTTTCCAGCAGTGCTCAGAGACATGCCTCTCCCTGGCCCTCAGCCTCTGCTCAGAGGTACTCAGATTTCTCTCTCCTTGGGCCAGGAAGCCTACCTCGCCATCTCCTGCTGCCGGGTCTCTTCTGCCACTACTTCTCACTATCTTCAGGGTTACAGCTTGCTGTCTCTCAGTCTCCTGCTTCTAGGAGCTTCTCAGCACAGGGATCCTAGGTCCAAAGTATGCACTCTCCAGTCCTGGCTGTTCTTCCTTGGTGGTGGTAGGATCCTCCTCTCTGCTCTGGAATTGGCTCTCTTTTAAGGCAAAACTGACCAATCCCCTTGGAAGGCCACGATTACCCTATCACACGGTCCTATCCAATCACTTGGGTGGGAGTTCTAAGACCATGGCTAGAAAGGCCACACAAAAATAATCAGTCCCGCTACAGGTACCAGGCCCATTCAATAGGGAAAGAATAGTCTTTTCAGTGAATGATGCTGGGACAAGTGAATCTTCACATGCAAAAGAATGAAGCTGGACTTGTACTTTGCATGAAAATTATTTGCATATATGAAAATTAGCTCAAAATAGATTAAGAATCTGAATATAAGAAGTAAAAAAAAAATAGGAGTAATGCTTCAGGACCTAGTTTTTGACAATGGATTCTTAGATATAACAACAAAAGCACGTACAACAAAGGAAAAAATAGATAAAATAGACTCTATCAAAATTAAGAACTTTGGTTTATTAAAGAACTTTACCAAGAAAGTGAAGCGGCAACTTATAGAATGGGAGGAAATATTTGGTAACTATATATCTGATAAGGGTTTAATATCCAGAATACATAAGTAACTTATAAAACAGACAACAAAAAGAAAGCCAAAGAAAAAAATGAGCAAAGGACTTAAATAGACATTTCTCCAGAGAAGATATACAGATGACCCAGAAACATATCAAAAGATGCTCAACATCATTAGTTATTGTCGTTAGGTGCCGTTGAGTTGATTTTCAACTCACAGTGACCCCATGTGACAGAGTAGAACTAGTCCATAGGATTGTTTAGGCTATAATTTTTATGGGAGCAGATTACCAGCCTTTCACCCATGGTGCTGCTGGGTAGGTTTGAACTGCCAACCTTTTGGTTAGCAGCCGAGCACTTAACCGTTTTGCCACCAGGGCTTCTTCACTAGTCACTAGGGAAATGCAAATCAAAACCACAAGATACTGTTTCACATCTGGTAGAACGGCTATTATCAGAAAAATGAAAACTAACAAGTGTTGGTTAAGGATGTGGAAAAATTGGAACCCTCATACATTGCTGGTGGGATTGTAAAATGGTATAGCCACTGTGGAAAAGTGGCTATTCCTCAAAAAATTAAACATAGAATTAATTACTATTTGACTCAGCAATTTCACTTAAAAGGAGAGACTCAAACAGTATTTGTACACGAGTATTCATTGCATCATTTTTCACAGTAGCCAAAAGGTGGAAACAGCCAAGAGTCCATCAACAGATATTGGGTGAACTACGTGTGGCCCATAAACATACAGCAGAATATTATTCAATTATAAAGAGAAATGAAGTTCTGATATGAATGAGCCTTGAAAACAGTATGTTATGTGAAATAAGTCTGACTCAAAAGGACAAATACCATAGGTTTCCACTTACAGAAATCTCTAGAACAAGAAATGCGTCAACAGAATAGTTCACTAGTGGTTATCAGAGGATGGAGGGAGAGGGTTTATTTCTTAAGGGGTACTAGGTTTCTGTTTGGAGTGATAAAAATTCCTTTGGAAATGGATAGCGGTGATGGTTACAAAGCATGATGAATGTGATTAGTGTCACTGAATTGCACACTTAAGCCTGGTTGAAATAGCAAATTTTTTTGTGATATGTATTTTGCCACACACACATACACAAATCCCCGGATTGGTCTCTTACAGCGGTTCATTTGAGAGATGATGAAGATCTCAACCAAGAGAGTGGCAGTGGGAATAACAGAGAAAGAACAGTTTTATAAATATTTGATGAATTCATATTTAGAACGTTTTTCTGGAGGTATTTATGGGATATGAAGAAGATAATCTAGCAAGCAATAGAATGTAAGGATCTTACAGATTGGGGAATCATGGGGTGGTGGTGGGAGAGTTAAAAACCATCAAAATAGATGAGATTGACTGAACCTAGAAAAACCAAACCAGTTGCCATCAAGTCGATTCTGAGTCTTAAAGACTGTGTGCAGAATAGAACTGTGCTCAACAGGGTTTCGAGTCTGTGATCTTTTGGAAGCAGATCACCAGGCCTTTCTTCTGAGGTGCCTCTGAATAGGTTTGAACTACCAACCTTTTGGGACTCTCAGATTGCCTGGAATGAGGGTGAGAATGGGTGGCTAAGGGCCTAAGGAATGCTAGCTTTGATGGACTAGGTAAAGGAAGTTAGATTAAGGGGAATGAGAAGGTGTGGTAGGGGATCCCAGAGTGTGAAACCAAGAAAGTCAAGGAAGGGAATTTTAGGAAAGAGCTAGTCTTTCAGAGTGGCAAATGCTTCAAGGAGGTCAGGTGTGAGAATAAATAAGAAATGTCTTTTGGTTTTAGCGTTTGGTCATTTGTGGCCT
The DNA here is from genome assembly GCF_030014295.1 of Loxodonta africana. Lineage (NCBI taxonomy): Eukaryota > Metazoa > Chordata > Mammalia > Proboscidea > Elephantidae > Loxodonta > Loxodonta africana. Next base: position 69,114,429 of record NC_087358.1, read on the forward strand.
ATAATGATTGTGGCTTGAGTAGAGAGGTGAGCATAGAAGACATAGAAGCCATGTGGCAATGTAACTGAAGATAGCAGTTTAGAGACGCTTGGCTCATGACACTGAGCATGTTTTAAACATTCTACGGTTCCTCGCCTCATTAAACATTTCCTCAAATGTATTTTTACCCCAAAACGTTGACATTTACTGTATACCACACTTACACACACAAACACACAAAGTGAAATTATAGAATTAAAGAGATCTTAAGAGATTATCTTCATCATATGCTTGAACAATGGTGACTTTTAAAATTATCTAGAACTTTGAATGCTTTCTTGTAAAGATCTCTGCAAAGAAGAGTAACTTGATTCTTTACTTGAGTTACTAAATATCTTTTTGACTTTATTTGAAAGCTATTAATATTTAATTGTGATAACGTTTTCTTGAAAGAATACCATTTTGATGTCAGTTTATGTATTTTCTCCTAAAAATAATCTCATTAGTTTGACCAATTAATGCTTTACAGATACATAGTTTCATTAATAAGCAAGTGTACCAATTCTGTAATTATAAACTTACTGATTATGAACATGTCTTAAAGATTGAAATAAAATATAATTCTTTGTAAACAGCACTACACTGATAATTTCGTAAAGTCTTATTTAAGCAAACTTCTTAAACAGTAGACAATGAGTTTGAAGATACGTTTAACTTGTGGAATAAATACATTTTGTTTTTTTCCTTCATTGCTTAACGCTTCTTTCTGTTTGTTTTCTTTAGGGCTGTTATGAATACTATTCAGCAATTAATGACGATCTTAAATTCAGCAAGCGATCAACCATCAGAAAACCTGATATCCTATTTTAATGTAAGCCATAAATAAAGTATTATTTTTGATGATATCTTGGTGAAGATATTTGAAGTTAGAAGTTAACATCTGAGTATTTATTTAATTACCTGCCTCCCATCCAGCATGTTGTTGCTCATTATTTAATTTCTTGCTTTTTTAAACGCCCTCAATTAGATATTCTTATTGGTATTTTATTTAGTCAGTATTGTTTTTAGGTTTACTCATGTGTACAGTTAGTTGCCTTGCTTACCATTCCTTCTTGCAACTTAGACCTCACTTCTGAGATCATTTTCATTTTCCTTCAAATACGTTCTATAATAGTTTTAGCAAGGGTCTATGTGGAAAGACTTTTATAAGGTTTTTTTTATTTGTTTGTTTTCTGTTTTTGTTTTTTTATCTGAAAATACTTTCGTCCTTATTTTTATAAGATAGGTTAGCAGAATGTCCAATTCTAGGTTGACATTTACTTTCTCTTAGAAATTTAAAGATATTGTCTTACTGGAGCCCTGAGGACGTAATGGTTAAGAGCTTGGCTGCTAACCAAAAGGTTGGCAGTTTGCATCTACCAGCTGCTCCATGGAGACCCTGTGGGGCAGTTCTACTCTGTTCTGTTGGGTTGCTATCAGTCAGAATCGACTCAGTGGCAACGGGGTTTTTGTTTGTTTGTTTTTAATCTTAGTACTTCCTGGCTCCCATTGTTGCTGTTAAGAAGTCTTCTGTCAATCTAATTGAAAAAGAACAGAATAATCTTCTGTTCTTCTATAGTTAATCTGTCTTTGACCCTGGCCGTTTTTAAGATCTTTCCTTTGAATGCGATGTTTTATTGTTGGACTTGGTGTGAGTATCATTTTATTTATGCTGTTTTACATTTGTTCTGATTCCTTCATCTGAGAATTCTGAACATTATCAGTCATTAATACTTTAAATTTCAGGAGGTAGCATATGATTTCAGGAGGCAGCATATGATCAGGAACCGATGGTACTGAAGGAAGAGGTCCAAGCTGCAGTGAAGGCACTGGTGAAAAGTAAGCCTTGAGGAATTGACAGAATACCGATTGAGATGTTTCATCAAACGGTTACAGGGCTGGAAGTGCTCACTGGTCTACGCGAAGAAATTTGGAAGACAGCTACCTGGCCGGCTGACTAGAAGAGATTGATTTATGCCTATTCCCAAGAAAGGTGATCCAACAGAATGTGGAGATTATCGAACAATATCATCACTATCACATGCAAGTAAAATGTTGCTGAAGATCAATTGAACGTGGTTGCAGCAGGACACAGATAGGGAACTGCCAGAAATTCAAGCCAGATTCAAAGGGAACGTGCAAACAGGGTTATCATTGCTTATGTCAGATAGATTTTGGCTGAAAGTAGAGAATACCAGAAAGATATTTACCTGTGCTTTATTGACTATGCAAAGGCATTCGACTTTGTGGATCATAACAAATTATGGATAGCATTGAGAAGAATAGTAATTCCGGAACTTAATTGTGCTCATGTACATAGATCAAGAGGCAGTTGTTTGAACAGAACAAGGGGATACTGTGTGGTTTAAAGTCAGGAAAGGTGTGTGTCATGGTTGTATCCTTTCACCATATCTATTCAGTGTGTATAGTGAGCAAATAATCCAAGAAGCTGGACTATATGAAGAAGAAAGGAGCATCAAGAATGGAGGAAGATTCAATAACAGCCTGTGATATGCAGATGACACAACCTTGCTTGTAGAAAGTGAAGAGGATTTGAAGCACTTACGGATGAATATCAAAGACCACAACCTTCAGTATGGATTATACCTCAACAAAATAAAAATTCTCACAAGTGGACGATAAGCAACATCATGATAAATGGAGAAAAGATTGGACTTGTCAAGGATTTCATTTTACTTGGATCCACAATCAACACCCACAGAAGCAGCAGTAAAGAAATCGAAAGAAGCATTGCATTGGGCAAGTCTGCTCCAAGAGATCTCCTTAAACTGCTGAAAAATAAAGATGCCACCTTGAAGACTAAGGCGTGTGTAACCCAACCATGGTGTTTTCAAGTGCCCTGTATGCATGCGAAAGCTGGACGATGAACAAGGAAGACTGGAGAAGACCGATGCTTTTGAATTGTGGTCTTTGTGAAGAATATGGACTATACCATAGACTGCCAAAAGAAGGAACAAATTTGTCTTGGAAGAAGTACAGCCGGAATGCTCCTTAGAAGCAAGGATGGCGAGACTGGGTCTCACATACTTTGGACATGTTATCAGGAATGATCAGTCCCTGGAGAAGGACATCATGCTTGGTAAAGTAGAGGCCAGCAAAAAAGAAGAAGACCGTCAACGAGATGGATTGACACAGTGGCTGCAACAATGGGCTCAAGCATAACAATGATTGTGAAGATGGCACAGGACCAGGCAGTGTTTTGGTTTGTTGTACATAGGGTTGCTATGAGTTGGAACCAACTCAATGGTGCCAAACAACAATAAATACTTTAAATAGGAGCCCTTGTGACACAGTGGTTAAGTGCTCATCTCTTAACCAAAAAGTTGACAGTTCAAATCCACCAGCCACTCTGTGGGAGAAAGATGTGGCAGTCTGTAAAGATTCACAGCCTTGGAAACCCTATGAGGCACTTCTCCTCTGTCCTATAGGGTCATATTGCCTTTCTTTGATTCTGTTTTTTATCTTTTCTAAAAAAAAATCTTTTTATTGTGGAAAATTTCAAACATGTAAAAGTTGGGAGAATATGTAATGAAGCCTCAGCACATGTAAAAATGGCATGGAGGCAGTGTGTGACCTCCTCTAACTTCACCAGGAGGAAGGAGAATCAAGATCAGCCCAAGGCTGATTCCTATGAGGTGGAGGTCAGACACGCCTCCTCTCTCGACCGCCTTTACCAATTCTGACACAACCCTCCCTCCCATGGCACTCTCTACTTCTCTGCTGGGTTTGATAATTCATTGCATTGGCCATGCAGAACTTACAGACCATACTCATATTTATAGGGTTTATTAGGGAAGTAATAGGTTATAATTTAGGTTCAGGAACATTCACGATACAGTTCTTTCATCAGAACTGTCTTCCATCAGGACAGCCTCTTCCCAGTTGTGCTCACAGGCATGTCTCTCTCTGGCCCTGGGCCTCTGCCCAAAGGCATTCAGCTTTTTCTCTCCATGGGCCAGGAAGCCCACTATGCCATCTCCTGCTTCTGGGTCTCTGCTGCCAGGTCTTTGCTGTTGGTTCTCCCTGCCACCGCTTCTCACCGTGTTCAGGGTTACGGCTCTCTCTCTCTCTCTCAATTTCCTGCTTCCAGGAGCTTTTCAGTTCAGGGATCCTGAGTCTAAAGGACATGCTGCCTCCTGGCTATTCTTCCATGGTGGTGATAGGATCTTTTTTTTTTCCCACTTCTGCAGTGCCTCATTTCACACCCAGTGGAATGGCAAAGCTGACCAGTCCCTTTGGTGGGCCACAATTACCCTCTCACACCCACTAACCCATTGCTGTCGAGTAGATTTCAACTCATAGTGACCCTATGTAGGACAGAGTAGAACTGCCCCATAGAGCTTCCAAGGAGTGGCTGGTGGATTCAAACTGCTGACCTTTTGGTTAGCAGCCATAGCACTTAACTACGGGGCCATCAGGGCTCCCCCTCTCACACAGTCCCACTCAGTTACTTGGGTGGTAGTTACAAGACCATGGCTAGAAAGGCCACACAAAAGTGATCCATCACGCTGCAGTACATATTACCCAGCTCCAATGATTATCAGCTCATATTTAACTGTACCCCCACTCACCCCTCCATATTATTTTGAAGCCAATTGAGACATCATATCATTTTATTTATAATATCTCAATGTTTAGCTTTAAAAGAAAATAATTTTTTTTTAAAGTTTTTATATTACTTTATTTACTGCTAATTAAATTGTAAGGCAGACGTTCATTCCCTACCCTCTTGACAAGTGAGAAAACAGAGGCATAGAAACATGCCCAGCCAACCATAACTGGGAAATGATGGCACCAGGATTTGAGTCCAGGCAATTTGACTTCAGAGTCCATATCATGAACAGTCTAGATGTATCTCATAAGGTTGCTTTTAGAATTAAATGAGTGCTATGAATTCAATATATGCAAATGAAATAATGTATGTAAGGGGCTTAGTGTATCTCCTGGCAGAAAAAGCACTACTTAAATATTAACCCTCCTCCTTCCTTCAGAAACTTTAATGGGAAACTCTGAAAGCCCATATTATATAAAACTTAAAGGAAAGAAAATGACTATTTGGTAAAAGCGTATCCAGTTATCAACAATCTGATCAAATGATCTTTTATTACAAATGTCATTGATTTGAACATGTGGACAAGGTGACTGCCTTTTACACCAAGCTGTGAGACTAAGAAGTAGTGAGATTTATGTTTCTCCCTAGGTTTGCTACAGCAGTGCTTGCCCAAGTAGCATGCCATAATAATGTTCTACCCTCTCTGATTTGCATTATGACCCAGTGAATTAAAATCTCTATACGTAGGTCATCTCTTCTAGCTTGAAAATGACACTGAGTTAACTCATGCCTGATATTGAAAGAATTATTTAATGCTATGTGAATGATAAATAGCATCCGGGAAAATTTACCTCGGGTCTCTTCCCCTGCTGTTGGTTTATTTTTTTATTTTTATTGTGCTTTAAGTGAAAGTTTACAAATCAAGCCAGTCCTCATACAAAACCTTATATACACCTTGCTATATACTCCAAAAATTTTTTTTTTTTTATATACTCCTATTTGCTCTCCTCCTAATGAGACAACACATTCCTTCTCTCCACCCTGTTTTTCTGTGCCCATTCAGCCAGTTTCTGTCCTCATCGGCCTTCACATCTCCCCTGCAGACAGAAGCTGCACACTTAGTCTCATGTGTCTACTTGATCCAAGAAGCCCACTCCTTGCCAGTATCATTTTCTGTCTTATACTCCAGTCCAATTCCTGTCTGAAGAGTTGGCTTTGAGAATGGTTCCTGTCTTGGGCTAACAGAAGGTCTGGGGACCATGACCCCTGGGGTCCCTCTAGTCTCAGTCAGACCATTAAGTATGGTCTTTTTACTAGAATTTGGGGTCTGCGTCCCACTGCCCTCCTGCTCCTTCTGGGATTCTGTTGTGTTCCCTGTCATGGCAGTCATTGGTTGTAACAGGGCACCATCTGGTTCTTCTGGTCTGAGGCTGATATAGTTTCTGGTTTATGTGGCCCTTTCTGTCTCTTGGGCTCATAATTACCTTGTGTCTTTTATGTTATTCATTCTCCTTTTCTGCAAGTGGGTTGAGACCAATTGTTGTTGCATCTTAGATGGCCGCTTGCTAGCTTTTAAGACCCCAGACGCCACTCTCCAAATGGGATGCAGAATGTTTTCTTAATAGTTTTTATTATGCGAGTTGACCTAGATGTCCCCTGAAACCATGGTCCCCAAACCCCCGCCCCTGCTATGTTGGCCTTCCAAGCGTTCGGTTTACTCAGGAAACTTCTTTGCTTTTGGTATAGTATGGTTGTGCTGACCTCTTCTGTATTGTCTGTTGTCCTTCCCTTCACCTAAATTAGTTCTTGTCTACTGTCTAATTAGTGACTACCCCCTCCCACCCTCCCTCTCCCCTCTGATAACCATCAAAGAATATTTTCTTCTCTGTTTAGACCATTTCTTGAGTTCTTATAATAGTGGTCTTATACAATATTTGTCCTTTTGCAGCTGACTAATTTCACTCAGCATAATGCCTTCCAGATTCCTCCATGTTCTGAAATGTTTCACAGATTCATTGTTGTTCTTTATCGATGCGTAATATTCCATTGTGTGAATATACCATAATTTATTTTTCCATTCATCCGTTGATGGGCACCTTGGTTGCTTCCATCTTTTTTTTTTTTAATTTTTAGTGTGCTTCAAATGAAAGTTTACAAACCAAGTCAGTCTCTCATATGAAAACTTATATACACCTTGCTATATACTCCTTTTTTTTATATATACTCCTAGTTGCTCTCCCTTTAATGAGACAGCACACTCCTTCCCTCCACTCTCTGTTTTCATGTCCATTCAGCCAGCTTCTGACCCCCTCTGCCCTCTCATCTCTTCTCCAGACAGAAACTGCTCAGATAGTCTCATGTGTCTCCTTGATCCAAGAAGCTCACTCCTCACCAGTATCGTTTTCTATCCCAGAGTCCAGTCCAATCCCTCTGAAGACTTGGCTTTGGGAAGGGTTCCTGTCTTGGGCTAACAGAAGGTCTGGGGACCATGACCTCTGTGGTTCTTGTAGTCTCAGTCAGACCATTAAGTCTGGTCTTTTTACAAGAATTTGAGGTCTGCATCCCACTGCTCTCCTGCTCCCTCAGGGGTTCTCTGTTGTGTTCCCTGTCAGGGCAGTCATCGGTTGTAGCCGGGCACCATCTAGTTCTTCTGGTCTCAGGCTGATGTAGTTTCTGGTTTATGTGGCCCTTTCTGCCTCTTGGGCTCATAATTCCTTTGTGTCTTTGGTGTTCTTCACTCTCCTTTGCTCCAGATGGGTTAAGACCAATTGATGCATCTTAGATGGCCGATTGCTAGCTTTTAAGACCCCAGACGCCACTCTCCAAAGTGGGATGCGAAATGTTTTCTTAATAGATTTTATTATGCTAATTGACATAGATGTACCCTGAAATCATGGTCCCCAAACCTCTGCCCCTGCTATGCTGGCCTTTGAAGCATTCAGTTTATTCAGGAAACTTCTTTGCTTTTGGTTAAGTCCAGTTGTGCTGACCTCTCCTGTATTGTGTGTTGTCTTTCCTTTCAGCTAAAATAGTTCTTATCTATTATCTAATTAGTGAAAGCCCCTCCCTTCCTCCCTCACTCCCCTATCTCGTAACCATCGAAGAATATTCTCTTCTCTGTTTAAACGATTTCTCGAGTCCTTAATAATGGTGGCCTTATACAATATTTGTCCTTTTGCACCTGACTAATTTCACTCAGCATAATGCCTTTTCAGATTCCTCCATGTTCATTGTTCTTTATCGATGTGTAATATTCCATTGTGTGAATAAACTAATTTCTTTATCCATTCATCCATTGATGGACACCTTGGTTGCTTCCATCTTTTTGCTATTGTAAACAGTGCTGCAGTGAACATGGGTGTGCATATATCTGTTCCTATAAAGGCTCTTATTTCTCTAGGATATCTTCCAAGAGTGGGATTGCAGGATCCTGTGGTAGTTCTATTTCTAGTTTTTTAAGGAAGCGCCCAATCGACTTCCAAAGTGGTTGTACCATTTTACATTCCCACCAACAGTGTATAACTGTTCCAGTCTCTCCACAACCTCTCCAACAGTTACTATTTTGTGTTTCTGGATTAATGCCAGCCTTGTTGGAGTGTGATGGAATCTCATTGTAGTTTTGATTGCATTTCCCTAATGGCTAACAATTGTGAGCATTTCCTCATGTATCGTTAGCTACTTGAATCTCTTCTTCAGTGAAGTGTCTGTTCATACCCTTTCCCCATTTTTTAATTGGGTTATTTGTCTTTTTGTAGTTGAGTTTTTGCAGTATCATGTAGATTTTAGAGATCAGGCGCTGATTGGAAATGTCATAGCTAAAAACTTCTTCCCAGTCTGTAGGTAATCTTTTTTATTTTGGTAAAGTCTTTGGATGAACATAGGTGTTTGATTTTTAGAAACTCCCAGTTATCTGGTTTTTCTTCTACATTGTTAGTAATGTTTTATACACTGTTTATGCCATGTATTAGGGCTTCTAGCATTGTCCCTGTTTTTTCTTCCATGATCTTTATCGTTTTAGATCTTATATTTACATCTTTGACCAATTTTACGTTAGTTTTTGTGCATGGTGTGAAGTATTGGTCTTGTTTCACTGTTTTGCAGATGGATATCCAGTTATGCCAGCACTATTAGTTAAAAAGACTTTTTCCCCATTTAACTGACATTGGGCCTTTGTCAAATACCAGCTGCTGATATGTGGATGGATTTATGTCTGGATTCTCAATTCTGTTTCATTGATCTATGTATTTGTTGTTGAACCAGTACCAGGCTGTTTTGACTACTGTGGCGGTATAATAGGTTCTAAAATCAGGTAAAGAGAGACCTCCCACTTTGTTCTTCTTTTCCAGTAATGCTTTACTTCTCCAGGGCCTCTTTCCCTTCCATATGAAGTGGGTGATTTGTTTCTCCATCTCATTAAAAAATGTCATTGAAATTTGGATCAGAATTGCATTGAATCTATAAATTGCTTTTGGTAGAACAGACATTTTTACAATGTTAAGTCTTCCTATCCATGAGCAAGGTATGTTTTTCCACTTATGTAGGTCTCTCTTGGTTTCTTGCAGTAGTGTCTTGTAGTTTTCCATGTATAGGTCTTTTACATCTGTGGTAAGATTTATTCCTAAGTATTTTATCTTCTTGGGGGCTACTGTAAATGGCATTGATTTGGTGATTTCCTCTTTTGGTCATTTCCTCTTCGATGTTCTTTTTGTTGGTGTAGAGGAATCCAGCTGATTTTTGTATGTTTGCATTGTATGGTGATGCTCTGCTGAACTCTTCTATTAGTTTCAGTAGTTTTCTTGAGGATTCTTTAGGGTATTCTGTGTATAAGATCATGTCATCTGCAAATAGAGATACTTTTAATTCTTCCTTGCCAATCTGGATGCCCTTTATTACTTTATCTAGCATAATTGCTGTGACTAGGACCTCCAGCACAATGTTGAATAAGAGTGGTGATAAAGGGCAGCCTTGTCTGGTTCCTGAACTCAAAGGGAGTGCTTTCAGACTCTCTCCATTTAGGATGATGTTGGCTGTTGGCTTTGTATAAATGCCCTTTATTATGTTGAAGAACTTTCCTTCTATTCCTGTTTTGCTGAGAGTTTTTCTTATGAGTGGGTGTTGAACTTTATCAAATGTCTTTACTGCATCTGTTGATATAATCATGTGGTTCTTGTCTTTGTTTTATTTATATGATGGATTACTTTAATCGTTTTTCTAATGTTGAACCATCCCTGCATACCTGGTATGAATCCCACTTGGTCACGCTGAATGATTTTTTCCATATGTTGTTGAATTCTATTAGCTAGAATTTTGTTGAGGATTTTTGCATCTTAAGGGATATAGGTCTGTAATTTTCTTTTTTTGCGGAATATTTACCTGGTTTTGGTATCAGGGATATGCTGGTTCCTAGAATGAGTTTGGGAGTATTCCGTCCTTTTCTATGTTCTGAAATACCTTTAGTAGTAGTGCTGTTAATTCTTCTCTGAAAGTTAGTTAGAACTCTTCAGTGAAGCAGTCTGGGCCAGGGCTTTTTTTTTTTTTTTTGGTTGTTGGGAGTTTTTTGATTACCTTTTCAATCCCTTCTTTTGTTATGGGTCTATTTAATTGTTCTACCTCTGTTTGTGTTAGTTTAGGTAGGTAGCGTGTTTCTAGGAATTCATCCATTTCTTCTAGGTTTTCAAATTTGTTAGAGTACAATTTTTCATAGTAATCCGATATGATTCTTTTAATTTCATTTAGGTCTGCTGTAATATCATTTCTTATTTGGGTTATTTGCTTTGTCTCCTGTTTTTCTTTTGTCAGTTTGGTAAATGGTTTATCATTTTTGTTACTTTTTTCAAAGAACCAGCTTTTGGTCTTATTAACTCTTTCAATTGTTTTTCTGTTTTCTATTTCATTTAGTTCTGCTCTAATTTTTATTATTTCCTTTCGTCTAGTGCCTGAAGTTTTCTTTTGTTGCTCTCTTTCTATTTGTTCAAGTTGTAGGGATAATTTTTTTATTTTGGCCCTTTCTTCTTTTTGGATGTGTGTATTTATTGATGTAAATTGACCTCTGAGCACTGCTTTGCTGTGTCCCAAAGGTTCTGATAGGTAGTGTTTTCATTCTCATTGGATTCTATGAATTTCTTTGTTCCATCCTTAATGTGTTCTGTAATCCAGTCTTTTTTGAGCAGAGTATTGTTCAGTTTCCAAGTGTGTAATTTCTTTTCCCTGCTTTTTCTGTTACTGATTTCTGCTTTTATGCCTTATGGTCAGAGAAGATGCTTTGTAATATTTCAATGTTTTGGATTCTGCTAAGGCTTGGTTTACGACCTAATATGTGGTCTATTCTAGAGAATGTTCCATGTGCACTAGAAAAGAAAATACAATTGGCTGCTGTTTGGTGGAGTGTTCTGTATATGTCTATATGGTAGATTTGGTTGACTGTGGCATTTATATCTTCCGTGTCTTTATTGAGCTTCTTTCTGGATGTCCTGTCCTTCACCGAAGGTGGTGTGTTGAAGTGTCTTACTATAATTGTGGAGCTGTCTATCTCCCTTCTCATTGCTGTTAGAGTTTGTTGTGTGTAACTTGCAGCCCTGTCATTGGGTATGTCAATATTTAATATGGTTATATCCTCCTGGTATATTGTCCCTTTAATCGTTATATTGCATCCTTCCTCATCCTTTGTGGTGGATTTAACTTTAAAGCCTATTTTGTCAGGGATCAGTATTGCCACTCCTGCTCTTCTTTGATTGTTGTTTGCTTGATATTTTTTTTTCCATCCTTTGAGTTTTAGTTTGTGTCTCTACGTCTAAGGTATGTCTCTTGTAGCCAGCATATAGAAGGATCTTTTTTTTTTTTTAATCCATTCTGCCACTCTGTCCCTTTATTGGTACATTTAGTCCATTAACATTCAGCGTAACTATGGATGGGTATGAGTTTAGTGCTGTTATTTTGTTGTCTTTTTTGTGTGTTGTTGACAATGTGTTTTTCCTACTTAATTTTTTGTGCTGAATAGTTTACATATTGTCTTTTCTTTGTATTCATTTTTGTTGATTTTGTTTCTGTTGAGTCTCTGTTTTTTTCTTGTATTTTATTTTGTTGAGCAGGATAGTTAGTCTCCATTGTGGTTACCTTAGTATTTACCCCTATTTTTCTAAGTTTAAACCTAACTTTTATTTCTTGTCCTCCTCTCCATATGGAAGACCTATTACAATATTTCTGAGTCCCTATTTATTGTTTTAATGTTGTCTTCTTTTACGTAATGACATTGCTGTTTCCCTGTTTTGAGAGTTTTTGTATCTTGATTTATTTTTGTGATTTCCCTGTCTGGGTTAACACCTGATTATTCTGTCCAGTGTTGTAGTCTTGGGTTGATACCTGATATTATTGATTTTCTAACCAAAGAACTCCCTTTAGTATTTCTTGTAGTTTTGGTTTGGTTTTCACAAATTCCGTAAACTTCTGCTTATCTGGAAATGTCTTAATTTCACCTTCATATTTGAGGGATAGTTTTGCTGGATATGTGATTCTTGGTTGGCAATTTTTTTCCTTCAGTCCTTTATGTAAGTCATCCCATTGCCTTCTTGCCTGCATGGTTTCTGCCGAATAGTCCGAGTTGATTCTTATTGACTTTCCTTTGTAGGTGACTTTTCATTCATCCCTAGCTGTTCTTCAAATTCTGTGTTTATCTTTGGTTTTGGCAAGTTTGATTATAATATGTTTTGGTGACTTTCTTTTAAAAGCTACCTTATGTGGAGTTCAGTGAGCATCTTGGACAGATACCTTCTCATCTTTCACGATATCAGGGAAGTTTTCTGCCAATAAATCTTCAACAATTCTCTCTGTATTTTCTTTTATCCCTCTCTGTTCTGGTACTCCAATCACTCGTAGGTTATTTCTCTTGATAGAGTCCCACATGATTCTTAAGTTTTCTTCATCGTTTTAATTCTTTTAACTGATTTTTCTTCAAATATATTGGTGCCAAGTGCTTTATCTTCAAGGTCACTAATTCTGCCTTCCACTTGCTCCATTCTGCTCCTCTGACTTTCTGTTGAGTTTTCTGATTGTGTAATTTTATTGTTCATCTTCTGAATCTCTGGTTGCTGTCTCTCTATGGATTCTTGCAGCTTATTTAATTTTTTTGTTACCATCTTGAATAACCTTTTTAATTTATACAACTGTTTTATCTATGTGTTCCTTGGCTTGTTTTGTTTATGCGTGATCTCCTTCCTGATGTCTTGAAGAGTTCTGTATATTAATCTCTTGAATTCTGTATCTGGTAATTCCAGGAAGGCACCTTCATCCAGAAGATCCTTTGATTCTCTGTTTTGAGAGCTTGTTGAAGTGACCATGGTCTGCTTCTTTATGTGGTTTGGTATTGACTGTTTTCTCCGAGCCCTCTATAAGTTATTGTATTAGCTTCTTTTATGTTTGCTTACTGTATCCTAGTTTCTTGCTTTCTTTTGTTTTGATATGCCCAAACGTGTTGCTTGAGTGAGCTAGCTTAATTATTTTCGCCTTTGGAGCTCTGACGTCCTGTCACCAGATGGCTAGAGCTATTATGAGGTGTATGAGGTTATGAGTCCATTCACTTTTCTTGTGTGGATTCAGTTCAGGTGTCCAGGTAGCTGGTCCTCAAGTGTTGGTACAGCCTCTGTTGTATAGTCTTAGAAGGGCAGGGGTGTTTGGTGTAGGTACCAGTATCTGGTTGCAGTAGGGGGTCATGCTGTGAACAAGGCAGGAGGCTGAGAACCATCCCCTGGGTGTCTCTGAGGAAAGCACTTCCTCGTTCCCTAGAATGTACAGCTGGGTGGGTTCTGCAGATGGACCGTGGGCACCCAGTGCTTTTGATTGTAAGGACTGGGAGGTACCAGCTATCCTTGGACCCCAGTTGCAGGTGGCTGGGTGACCTGAGTGGAGCCCCAGGTCCTTATGCCCCTGATGTGGGTAGGTGAGGGCCCTGTTTAATAGTCAAAGTGTTGTCAAATATCAAATACCCACCTCTCCACTGCACAGCTTAAACAGTTGCAGTCTGCCAGCAAGGCCTATTCTCCTGAAATGGGCCCACGCAGGTCCATGCAGGGGTGTAAGGTATTCAAAGTCCATGGGCCGTTTATGCCTGGACAGGAGCCGCTTCTCTCCTGAGCTCCCCAGGTTAGTGGAGCTGGGAAGTTATCTCTTCCTCCTTTTGTGAATTTATTCCTTCTTCATGTCCGGGAGCATGGCTCATGGTGCTCAAATGGGCCTATCTCAGGTGCAGGAAAATCAACAGCCACTGAAGTCAGCTTGAGGATAGGGGGCACAGTAAAATATTCACAAGTACTTACCTTATGCCGAGAGTGCTGTTCTTCTCTGGATCGGGAGGTGTGAGTAGGTTGTGCTGCTGGCTCCTTCTCCCTGAGGAAACTGTGGCCGAATGCTAGCACCAACCCACTGCAGCCATTCCCAGGAATGGAGCCTGAGGGATCTCAGCGATTCAGGTCCAGTAACTCCTCTCTGCTTCTGAACTGACTCTCCCTCCCCCTGGCACTCAGTGTGTTTTCTAACTTTGCCTTTGATGTTCAGGGCTCCTAGCTTGTCATAAATATAATTGTTTCACTTAATTGTTCAGGTCTTTGTTGAAAGAGGTATCACCGGAAGCATTGGCTATTCCATCATCTTGGCCCCACCTCTCCATGTATCCCTACAGTCCCTTTTACCCTATATCTAGCCCATTTTCATTCACGTTATTTGCCTGACGCTGTGCGCACTGCAGTTTGCAACTCTCAGCAGACCCTGAGTTTGGTATTTGAAGGCCTCAGTGTTTTCCCTGGCATATATATTGCCTGTTTCCTCCTTCAGTCCACATTTAAACTCACTGAAATGCTCAACTAGGGCATTAGGATAATGTCAGGAGACTTATTAAAATTTGACTTTGTTCCAGTAGCTATGTGTCTTCAGTATTTGTCAACAATTCATTTATTGCCAAAGTCTGTTTGTTATTTTGCCATGTTCTCTTGCCATCCTCCTGTTCATGTTCCCCCGCAGGAATTAGCAAATTAGTTTCTCTCATCATATTCGTAATTGTGTTGGCTCAGAACTGATTTTGTTTGTCCAACTTACATGAAGTTGCTTTTGTTTACGGGTTATCTGTAGTATAGATTATTTAACAAAAATATCTGCACAGTTACTGAAAACTTTTAGCAAGTGATGTTAAAGGAATCATAATCTCTGTTTTCTCAAATATTGTTTCAAATACTTCAACTTTTGTAGTATGTAGTATCTCTTTTTTTATTTTGAACTCTTTTAAAACCCATTGCTTTTGGGTCAGTTCTGACTTGTAGGGACCCTATAGGACAGAGTAGAACAGTCCCACAGGGTTTACAAGGAGTAGTTGGTAGATTTGAACTGCTGACCTTTTGGTTAGCAGGCAGAAGCTTAACCACTGCACTACCAGGGGCCCATGAACTATTTTAGGTAGGTAGAAAAATTCTGCTTCAAAGACATTCTCTGTAGCTCAGTTTAAAGCTTAAGTTTAAATTAAGTTTAACAAGTTAACTTTAAAGTTTTCTGTGGACTACAAATTGCTTGTTGCAGAATGGGCATGTATAGAAGATCATTAAGTTTTCCCTTGTTTTTATTCCTTTATTCAGGTTTCTTCAATTTTTAAATTAGTCATTTCCCTTTTTTGTGTAAGTAAAATCTTAGAAGCTTTAGTGGTTGTTTTGGCGACAAAATTTTATGACAGGAAATGCTTCTTAGTCACTGTTTCTAAGTCTTGCACGCTATTTTCTTTCTGGACAATAGAATTATTGATATTCTAGAATGTGAAATTTTTGAATGACTGTACACATATCAAAGAAAATTATGATTTTAATTGAAGAAAGTTTATTTTCTAGTGTATAATATTTTGAATATATTTGGTCTATAAAGATTATAACAAAATTAATCTTCGGTTATAACTGATTAGAAGTTTATGATATATTTTAATACATCATAATATGAATTATAGAATATTTTAACACATCATAATCTGTATTTTAATACACCATCTTGTGATGCATTTCAATTGTTAAAGTTGATGTAACCCTGCCTCAAATAATATTATGTATTAGAACTTCTTTTATAACCCTGTCCCTGTCTTATGTGCAAAAATGTTGTTAAATAATTTAGTTAATTCTGTTTCTTCTTTTTTTTTTTAAATAGTGTTTTATTGTGTTTTTGGTGAAAGTTTACACAGAGCTTTAGGTTCCCATTCAACAATTTCTACATTACTTGTTCAGGGATGTTGGTTTCATTCTTCACAATGCGTGAGCATTCTCATTATTTCAATTCTGGTTATTCCATTTGATTTAGTTAATTCTTAACTCTTTCAAAGCACAATTTTAAGTTAGGAAATAACAAGGTCAAATTTTAGTTTTACTTCTTTCATTTGCTACCATGCATTCCAATATAATTTTTAATTGAATATATTTTCAGAAAATTACAAGGCTCTTTTTGATGGGTGAGAGGGTAACAAATCTACACCTCAGTAGTTCTAAAAATGCATTGCCATTCAGCAGATTGCGACTCATAGTGACCCTGTAGGATGAGGCAGAACTGGCCCACAGGGTTTCCAAGGCTGTAAATGTTTTACAAAAGCAGACTGCCACATCTTTTTCCCATGGAGCAGCTTGTAGGTTTGAACCGATGACCTTTCGGTTAGCAGCCGAGCTTTTAACCACTGTGCCACCAGGGCTCCTTCAGTAGCTTTAGGAGCAGAAAACTTAAAGAGTAAAGTTTTTTTGGTCACTAACATCCAAACATGAAATTCTTTGTTTGCTTATTTTTAATAGTTGTGGTTACCTAGTTATTATAGAAGTATTTCCACATGTTTATAAATAATTGAAACTTAAAAGTAATACATTATGGAACAGAAAATGTTAATTCTGGTTAAATCCTCAATGTTGATTTCTATTTATTCCTCTTAAAGAACTGCACAGTGAATCCAAAGGAAAGTATCCTGAAAAGAGTAAGGGATATTGGATGCATCTTTAAAGAGAAATTCGCTAGAGCTGTGGGACAGGGATGTGCTGAAATTGGATCACAGGTAATGTTAGTTCATTTTACTTAATGCCACTGTATGGTAAATAATTTTAGAGGCAGTATCTGTTCAACTAAATACAAAGCAGTTGCTATATCCTGCTGCCTGTGTTTGCTGCTATTTATAGGAAACTTTATGGGAATCCATTCCCTATTCCATCATAAAAAACAAAAATAAGCATGCTAATTACAGAAATTTTAGAAAAATACAAGTTAGAAAAAAAAATAAAATCTTCGATGATTTAAGTATTTATGCTATTAAACTTATGGTAGATAAGCTTTTTGCTTCTACATATATGAATACTCATATCTGTATATGCTTCTATGATGGTATCATAGTATACATGTCATTTCTCAGAGGTGGTATTATTGAGTGATATTTTTACTATTTCAGGAAATCAAAAACCAGTATAATGGGTAAGAGTATGGGCCATGGAGTCTCATTCCTAGCTTTATTTCTGCCTTTAGCGCTTATGAGCTGTTTGACTTTGGACATGACATTTAACTTCCCTGAGATTCAAGTTTTTATATTTGTTGTGTGGCATTAATGAGGTCATATATAAAAACTGAAAACTATAATCTACTACACACCTTTATTTCAGCATAGCCAAAAACCCAGTGCCGTCGAGTCGATTCCAACCATAGTGACCCTAGAGGACAGAGTAGAACTGCCGCATAGTGCAGGCAAATTTTGATGTCATCAGTGTTTTAAATAATTCTATTTAAAAGTTCTTTTTGGTTGTATAAGAAGTATATTCTCATAATTCGAAACAAAGAAACACGGTTTTTGTGTGAGTATGTATTTATATGTAGGTATCTCTAAAATTTGGTCATTCTCTCAATTGATGGTGACTGGTTATTTGGTTAAAACTTTTTGCTCATAAGGTCAGTTTGCCCGAATTTTGCCAATTTTACTAAGTTTTAAGGACAGAGACCATTCTCTTAAGTCTGGGCAGCAGTCTTGAAAATACATGTCCTAATAAATTTTTTTTTTAAGTCATAAGAAGTATTACATTAAGTATTTAAAGTGCTTAGAATAGTACAGGACATATAATATATCCTTAGAACATGTATCTGTTGAATGATGTAGACTGAAATGGAGTGAAGGAAAACCAGGTACTAAACATACCCTCTTGATAATTTATTGGGAGTATTAACCACCGCTTTATACTTAAGTCTTTTGAGTTTTAGACAGGGGTAGCTTTTGTGCTCCCTTGGTAGCCTTATTCCTAAAAAGGGTCAGAAGTCTGTTTCAAGAAAAGACTTATAGAAAATTAGTAATTGTGGTTTTTTAAAAGTATTAGGAGTTTATGCTTTTTGTTTTGTCTTGTTTTTTGTAGCGATACAAACTTGGAGTCCGATTGTATTACCGAGTAATGGAATCCATGCTTAAATCAGTAAGTTAAAAAAAAAAAATAGAAAAAAATTTCAGTGCTGGCACAAATAAAAAACGAAACCCAGTGCCGTCGAAAATAAGGTCTCAGTTAAACTTTTTTTTTTTTTTAACTTCTGTTTTAGGAAGAAGAACGATTATCCATTCAAAACTTTAGGTAAGTTTTTTAGTTTTAGTAAAAAAAAAAAAGTCTTCCTTTTTATAAAAATAAATGGTTTGAGGTCACTTTCTTTTTCCTCTTTAGCAAACTCCTGAATGACAACATCTTTCATAAGTCTTTGTTGGCGTGCGCGCTTGAGGTTGTAATGGCTACATATAGCAGTAAGTTAAATTTTAATAAATAAACATTTCAGTTGAATTTGAAGTTAAGAGACTTCCTAAGGTGTGGTGTGTTTTTTGGGGGTAGGGTTAAGGAGAAAAAATATGTATATTATATTAATATATACTGAAGAATGTTTTGGTCATAAGGCATTTAAATGGCTTATTTTCTGAATTATTTTGGGTCATCTTAGAGATAGTATTTCACTAGGCTCCTATTTTGGGTGTACTGAATCCAGGGAAGGTACCTGTTGAAACCTATTCAGTACCTGTGAGATTGTAAAGTGCCAAAGGAATATTAAAGAGCAGCCTCTACTGATATGGAAGCTCTTCTGTAGACTGGTTGTGAGACCAAAGGTTGGAGCTAGAATTCACCAGATACACAGAACAAAGTTCATTAAGTGTTCAGGGGTTTTTGTTTTTTAAATATAATTTTAAACATGTATTATTTTTGTAAAAACAAAAGAGCAATAATCACCTAAGGGTATAAATATACGGTTAATAAAAGAGGAATTTAAATTAGTAAACAAATACTGAAAACTGTGAATCCTCATTAATAACCATGAAATGCACATTTAAAAGAGATACCATTTTCTAACTAATCAAATTAGTAAAACCTTAGATAACCCTTCCTTCCACTCCTTACCCCTCCCAAAGGATTAATGGGTCGGTTAAAAAGGGATGTGCTTTGCTGGCGTAATATTAAACTGGATAGGAACTGTGATACAAGTTTTAGGGTATTTAAACCTTTGAAAATTTGGTGAAATCTATGAGCCCTCTTTCTAGAAAAAAAATATGTGCACATACACCCAAAATTTGTAAGCCTATTTCCTAGGTGTCAGTGGCCTCCAAAATAAAAAATCCTGCCCTTAAAGGTTTTTTTTTTTTTTTAGTCTTTCTACTGTTTTAAGTCTTTGTCCAACCTAAAAGTACCTGGTTCAAGGCTTAACATTTCATGCCTAAGTTACATTTCTTCTTTCATTTTTAGGAAGTACATCTCAGAATCTTGATTCTGGAACAGATTTGTCCTTCCCCTGGATTCTGAATGTACTTAATTTAAAAGCCTTTGATTTTTACAAAGTGATTGAAAGTTTTATCAAAGCAGAAGCCAACTTGACAAGAGAAATGATAAAACATTTAGAAAGATGTGAACATCGAATCATGGAATCCCTTGCATGGCTCTCAGTAAGTAACTAGTGAAAATAATTAAAGATATTTACATATATGCATATGGTTAACAAATTATTAGGGACATTTGTTAAAACCTACTGCAAGAACAAGTATGCAATGTAATAAATAATGTGATTTTAGTGTCTAGCCCAAGAATCAAGTGGAATATTAGAATGGAATTTTATTCGAGCTTCCCAAGTCATCTGATATAGTGATTTATTTAAGAATAGGTTTTCTTAAAGCATGCCACCCTAAAACAAAGCAGAAGTCTTTAAAATATTTGCAAAATTTATTTAAAATAGAGGTGTCTTGTTTGAAAAGATAAATACCTGCTCTTAAATTTCAACAAAATGATACAATTTTTTAGATTATGGTATTTAGCAGATTAAAAAGTATATTTTTTCCTCATTCAATTTAGTAGGATTCCTTTTGTCCTATTGTTACAAATAGTCCAAAACTATATAGTATTGTTCAATTATAGGTATTGTTTAAAGCATTATAGGAGCACACATCATATTCCCTAGGTATTCTACTTAGAGTATAGAATAAACTATTGATAAACTCTTGTTTTAATAACGGTGGCATTTCGTATGAAGTAATAGGAAAATATTACTTCAGGTTTTTCTGTTAATGCTCTTCAAATCTGTGTAGTTAAGTAATACTTTGTGAATCATCAGATTTGTAACTATGTTACATGCTAAGCATATATCTTTTCCTTTATACCAGTATGTAGAAATGGCTTTTAAAAATTAAGATCTTTAGTCACATTAGAGTCCAAATCTACTTGTATAACCTTAGTTTTAAGTATGAGATTGTTTTTGAAAACTTGATGGCTAAGAGATGACTTCTTTCTTAGTGTTTTCTTGTATTGCCGTGTTGTATAGACATAGTGGATACAGAAAAGAAGCAGGGAAAGTGTGTCACATTGCTATTACTGAATTTGGAAACCCCTCATATAAGGACCTTCCACTTTATAGGAATAGGAGTGGCTAGGTGAAAACTCTGATAATCTGAGGGATTAAATGAAAGTAGTGAAAATAACCATAATGAAGAATTAGAGGGTACTTTTCAGAGGCTGATATGTCACTTCCCCTGCCCCTCAAAATTTGAAATTAAGACGTTACAGTAAGATATGAAAGTGACTGTGCTCATTTCTTTTAAAGAATTAACTCTTTTTTCATCAGAAAACATTTATTGAACATTTCTTGGATACCTTGCATTGGGGTAGACATTGTGAGGATAAAGAAAAGACAAGGGCTATGAAAAGTGACTAGTAGAAATTTACTGTTTAAAAACTGCTTGTACTGAAGCCTGTTTAGCTCAATTCCTGGCATTCTAGGATCCTAAATGATATTCCTTTATTTCTGAAAAAATCTGAAGAGAAAATAACATGCTCAAACTCTGGAAAAGGGTACAGTTTATTTATGGTAAGATGATATAGAAGTCATAAGCCTCTGAATTTAAATTCTAATTATATTATCTCTGGAGAACTTTTTTTACTCATACATTTTTAATGTTTCAACTTAAAAAAAAAGCATATATTGCTTTTTTAATCAAAGAAAACAGAGTGATAGTGAGTAACTCTGTGAAGATCAGTCATGCCACATAAACAGGAGACTGTGAATTCTTCCTGTGAGAATGATTGGCATTATAGGTGGGCGCAGACCGTACACATATCTGCGCTTTCTCAGACTTGAAAGCTGTGTGTGTGTGTGTGTGTGTGTGTGTGTTTTAATTAAGGTATGATATAGATAACAGAAAAGTATGTATTGCAAGTGACAGTTCAATGAATTTTTCACAAACGGAACACATCCATGTAACCCGCATCCAGATCAAGAATTAGAGCAAGCTTTCATAGTCTTTTGATTCTGTATCACAATAAGAAAAATTCATTAAAACTGTACATTAATGGGAAATATTCAAGCAGTGTTGACCTAGGGAAACATCAAGTGAGGTACTACTTACTCCCCCTCTCCCGAATAATTTAATGAAAGAAAGCACATCATTATACTTTTAAATATTGGATAAGAAAAGGGTTCAGCATCTTTACTTGTCAGTCTTAACAAATAATAAATTAAGAACACAATAACTTTAAGAAGGAGTAAGCAAGAAATTATGAGTTGGTTTAGGTTCTGCTATATGTATTCTCAGCAACAACAAAAATAAATTATATAGTAAAAAAGGAACGAGCACACCTTTGTTTATTTTAATCTTAGAGAGTTTAGCAGGCGATACACGAGTGTAAAATGCAGAAACGATCTGTTGAGAACCATAATAAAATCTTATTTTCTGGAAATTTGAGGGATCAGAGGTGATCTGAAGGAGCCCTGGTGATGCAGTGGTTAAGCACTTGGCTGCTAACCAAAAGGCTAGCAATTCAAACCCACCAGCCGCTCTGTGGGAGAAAGATGTGGCAATCTGCTTCTGTAAGAATGGCGTAGCAGGGGTTTCTGACCTCCTCTAACTTCACAAGGAAGAAGGAAAATCAAGATCAACAGCCCAAGGCTGATTCCTATGAGGTAGAGGTCAGACATACCTCCACCCTCCAACATTTTTACCAGTTCTGACACCAACCTTCCCTCCCACGGCACCCTCTACTTCTCTGCTGGATTTGATAATTCGTTGTAACGGCCACACAGAACTCACAGACATTACCCACGATTATGGGGTTTCTTAGGGAAGTACCAAAGCCAAAACTAAACTTGTTGCTGTAGAATTAGTTCCAATTCATAGTGACCCTATATAGGACAGTGTAGAACTGCCCCATAGGGTTTTCAGGGAGTGGCTGGTGGATTCGAACTGCTGACATTTTGATTAGCAGCTGAGTTCTTAACCACTCCGCTACCCAGAGAAGTAACAGGTTACAGTTCAGGTTCAGGAACGCTTAGGATACAATTCTTGGATCAGGACAACCTCAGCTGTGCCTACAGACATGCCTCTCTCTGGCCCTTCTGGCCTCAGCCTTGCTCAGGCGTGTTACAAAGCTCTTTTAGCTCCGCTTATAAGTGCCTGGAGGCACCCAACTCTGTCAGTAAGCCTCAGCCCAAAGGCCCCCAGCTGTCTCTTTCTATGGGTCAGTGAGTCTAACTCCAGCAAGTGCCCAGGGACACCCCACTCCTCCAGCAAGCCTCCTGATATTCTCCTGGTTCTGCTGCCTCCGCTGTTGCCATTTCTCTGCTGCTGCTTTTTGCAGTCTTCAGTGTTACAGCTCTCTCTGTCTGTCTCCTGGGTCTACGAGGGTCTCAGCACAGGGATCCCAGGTCCAAAGGACATGCTTCACTCCCGTCTTTTCTGGTAGCTAAGTAGTGAGGTCCCATTCGGCTCTGGAATTGGCTCTCTTTTAAGCCTAGTGGAGGGTGCCATGCACCTTATTTACATTATTAGCACACTGTCCAATCTCCTTGGGGGCCACAGACCTCATTGCATAGCCCCACCCAGTCATTTGGTGGGAGTTACAAGACCATAGTGAGAAAGGCCATATAAAAGTGACCCATCACACTGAAACTTCTGTAAAGATTAAAAAAGAAAAGATTACAGCCTTGGAAACCAAATGGGATAGTTCTGTTGTGTCCTATAAGGTCACTATGAGTTGAAATCAACTCAACTGCATGCAACAACAACAACAGAGGTGATTTAGGAGCCCCTGGGTGGCACAGGTGGTTAAGTGCATGGCTACTTACTGAAAGGTCAGCTGTTTGAACCCACCCAGAGGTGCCTGGGAAGAAAGACCTGGCGATCTGCTTCTGAAAGGTCACAGCCTTGAAAACCACCTATGGAGTACAGTTCTACTCTGACACACATGGAGTCTGCGTGAGTTGGAGTCAGCTTGACAGCAACTGGTCAAGCAGTGATTTAGAGTGAACCATATCGAAAGGTTAGATTAGATGACTTCTAGATGTTTGGAATATTAAATGGATGAGATGACATTTGAACATCTTTCTTTCAGTATTTTCAAAATTTATCAAATGTTTTTCAATAAAATCTTTGTAAACCAAGGAACACCAAGTGCTTTATTCTTAAACAGACTCTCTTTCCTATTGATTAAGAATGTTTCCTATTGATTCCCCATATCCCTAGCCACCTTAAGACCATTTCTCTCACATCAGTCAGAGAGATCCTTTTATAGTGAAAATCTCATCATGTCAGTTCCTCAGGTTTATGCCCTTCTGTGGGGACACATGCTTCTGGTAATGATGGAGGATCACCATACCACATAACTTGCTTGCCAAAAAAAAAAAACTATAAAACCTGCACATGAAACAAAAAGCAACGGCCTGAAGTCATTGGACAGGGGAGAGCAGACAGACTCTCCTATGCCATTGAGTCGATTTTGACTCATAGCAACCCTACAGGACAGAGTGGAACTGCCCCATAGGGTTTCCAAGGCTGTAAACTTTCCGGAAGCAGATTATTAGTTTTTTTTCTCCTGCTTAGCAGCTGGTGTATTTGAACCACCAGCCACTCTATTAGCAGCCAAGTGCTTCCCGTTTGCACCACTACCCCCCTCCAAAAACCAAACAAAAACAAAAAAACCGTTGCTGTTGAGTAGATTCTGACTCACAGTGACTCTATAGTTCAGAGTAGGACTGAGCCATGGGAATCTCCGGTGGAGGGTGTGTTCGAACCACTGACCTTTGGGTTAGCAGCTGAGCTGCTTAACCCCTGCACCACCAGAGCTCCTTAACTCCTGCACCACCAGAGCTCCTTAAGACAGACTCTAGTCAAGTGTATACACTCTAGTTGAGAGGAAGAGCGCTGCAAGTTCTTCATGCCTCGAGCATTGGCCTAATGTCCCACAGTTACAAGGCTTTCCACCCTGGATGATGGAAATCAGAACTCTTCTGGCCCTGTGTCAGCTCCTACAATGGTTCTGCTGCTTCCAATGATTCTTTCCCACCTTTGGATAGTTTGCTCAGCTGAAGACCCGAGAGGAAGCCACTGCAGACCTCTGATGCCTTCTTTGTGCAGCTCCTTTCTGTGTAGCTCTCTACTCTGGTATTCCGTTCTGCTGATTGGTCCTTCATAATAGCTGGAAGGGTTTTGCACAGCATTTAATGTTTGATAAAATATTTACAAATATGTTTAAGAGAATATTTAGTATATCGTTTCTATTTTCCTGTATTAAATGTATCAGGTCTTCTGAGTAGTACTGTTTTGGAGGGGTACTTACATGTAGAGCACAGATATTTACTGTTTCCTTGTATTAAATTTTAATAAGTCACAAGAAAGTCGAGTCTCCTTTAAATGTTGTTAACATGTAGCTAACTCATAAGATTGGATTCTGTCATACTATTTTTCCGTGGTCACAAAAAATTAGCACGTTCCTTTATTCAGTTATACAAGTATTTGGCCAAAACACTTTTAAATAAAAGATTGAACATATTTGTTTTTCATCTTTTTCCCAAATTTTAAATGACGGGCTGTTTTGTATGTTCGTACAGGTATTGTGAATAGCTTGTATTTTTGGAGTCCTGATTTGGTGACAAACTTAAAAGCAAATTTTTAAGCTTCTTTGGTGTTCTTTTGAAATGTCAAACTAGACAGGAAGTGAACACAAAAGGGAGAAAAGCCTGTGGCTCTGAAAAAACCAAAGAGGATATCTGTTGTATGTTTATATGGTGGATCATGAACCTCTGGTGTACTTTGCACAAAGGTTTTAGTATTTACCATTACCCTTTGTGTTGAGTTAGTTTCGACTCATAGCGACCCTACAGGACAGAGTAGAACTGCCCCGTATGGTTTCAAGGAGCGCCTGGTGGATTCTAACTCTTGACTTTTTCGTTAGCAGCCATTTAGATGTTGTTTAAAAAATATATGCGTATATGTTTTACCAAGAGCTAGGTCTCAGGAAGGTGAGTGAGTTGTAAGATAATGACTGAGCTGTATTTATAACTTTTTAAAAATGTGGGTAAGTATAGTGAAGCAGTATGATGCTATATATTACATTTACATAACACTATGCCATTATGGAAACCCTGGTGGTATAGTGGTTAAGTGCTATGGCTACTAACCAAAAGGTTAGCAGTTCGAATCCACCAGATGTTCCTTGGAAACTCTATGGGGCAGCTCTACCCTGTCCTATAGGGTCTCTATGAGTCAGAACCGACTCAATGGCAATGGGTTTGGTGTTTTTGGTTTTATGCTGCTATAATGAAAAATGAGTACGTTGGGTTTTCAGAAAGCCCCCATAAATTAAGACAACCATTTTATTTACTTTTGCCAGTAAGAAGACATACATATACCAAAACCAAAACCAAACCCAGTGCTGTTGAGTCGATTCTGACTCATAGCAACCCTACAGGACAGAGTAGAACTACCCCACAGAGTTTCCAAGGGGCAGCTAGAGGATCCGAACTGCTGACCCTTTGGTTAGCAGCCGTAGCACTTAACCACTACGCGACCAGGGTTTCCATATGCGTATACATCTATCTATCTATCTATCTATCTATCTATCTATCTATCTATCTATCTATCTATCTATCTATCTATCTATCTGTCTGTCTATCTATCTATCATCTATCTATCATCTATCTGTCTATCTGTCTATCTATCTATCTATCTATCTATCTATCTATCTATCTATCTATCTATCTATCTATCTATCTATCTATCTATCTTTTTTTTTTTAATCTGATGCTTTCTGAAAACAGCTTAAGGCTTTAGCTTTTCTCACTCTGACTTGGAGTGTTCCTGATATCCTGCTCCAACAGCTAAGTAGTAGCTTCTCAACTGGCTTAGATGACTTGACTTCACTATTCAAGGCTGAAATTATTTTGTTCTGAATACAGCTTAAGGAGCTCTGGTGGTACAATGGTTAAACACTTGGCTGCTCACCTAAAGGTGGCAGTTCGAATCCAAAAGCCACTCAGGAGGAAAGACTTGGCAATCTGTTCTGTAAAGATTTATAGCCTAGGAAAGAAACATGGTGCAGTTTTGCTCGGTCATATAGGTCATATAGGGTTGCTGTGAGTTGGAATTGACTCGTTGGCAACAGGGTTAGAGGTGGGATGGAGATGGAAATGAGTCGGAGTGGACTCAACAGCATACAATAACAAATACAGGCAGTCCCTGACTTAACAACATACTTGGATTTTTTTTGTGTGTACTTCATACAGTGTTGTAGCACGTAATTTGCTGTTATTATACTCAAATTTTCACTCGCAGATGTTCAAAGATCGGATTTATAAAGATATTGATAATAAAAGGCAGTAATAATGAAAACTGAAAAAAAAGGTATTCGACTTACACCAGAACTGACTTACAACAGAGTCCTTGTCACAAAACCCCATCATAAGCCTGGGACTGCCTGTACAACTTTGCTTCCAGATATCTCTACTTTTACATTACTTTTCAAGTCATCCAGGCTTGAATCCTGAGCATTCTCTCCTTTCTCTATAGTTTGATAATGCAGTCCTGTAATTAAAAAAAAAAAAACACTCTGTCTCTCATATTTATTTAATTATTTAAAAATTATTTTCATTTACACTCCCCTGTATCAGATCATCACATTCTTACATTCAAACTATTATTAAGGCTCCTGTTTGGTCTTCCAGCTTTGGCAGTACTGATCATCTTATACTTTGGTGTGAAGTTAATCTTCCTTATTGCTTATATATGCCATGTTCCTGTTCAAAAACCTGTAATAGCTCCCCACTGCCTTTCAGAAGATTAAGCCTCTTCACTCTGGCATTCAAAGGTTGTGGTAATCTAGCCCTACCTTACCTTTCCAACCTTAATTCCACCGTTCCTCAAACCCTTATTATGCTCAGGCAGCAATTAGATCTCTGGGGCAAACTGTGTTTATCCAGCGAAGACAGCGTGGTATAACATGGGACATGGAATCAGAAGACTTGGCTTTAGGTTCTGTCTCCTCCATGTGCAAGTTAATATCTTTGTGTCTTAAGTTTATTCCTTTGTAAATTGAGACAATCAAACCGAAAGATTTGAATTTTCTAGAGGGAGTATTTTATGTTTCTACAAAACTATTTAAACACTAAAAATTATTTGCCGCTACGAAATGTGAATTCATATTTCTGTGGATAGCTTTGTGACTATAAAATACCAAACTAAACCTGTTGCCATCGAGGCAGCTCTGACTCATAGCGACCCAACAGGACAGAGTGGGACTGCTCCGTAGGATTTTCAAGGCTGTAATCGGTACATAAGCAGACTGCCACATCTTTCTCCCATGGAACAGCTGTTGGGTTCAAACCAGAAATTCAAGCCAGGTTCAGAAGAGGACATGGAATGAAAGATATCATTGCTGATGTCAGATAGATCCTGGCTGAAAACAGAATACCAGAAAGATGTTTAGCTGTGTTTTATTGGCTGTGCAAAGGCATCCGACTGTGGACCGTAACAAATTATGGATAATGTTACAAAGAGTGGGAATTCCAGAACACTTAATTGTGCTCATGAGGAACCTGTACATAGACCAGGAGGCAGTCGTTCGAATAGAACAAGGAGATGGATTGACACAGTGGCTGCAACAATAGGCTAAAGCGTAACAACAATTGTGAGGATGACGCAGGACCGGGCAGTGTTTCGTTCTGTTGTACACAGGGTTGTTATGAGTCAGAACCTACTCGACGGCACCTAACAACAACAACAAGCTCATAAATATAAATTACTTTAAATATGCTCTGTTGAAGATGACAGAAAAAAATGTATTCTATTTCAAGAATTCCCTCAAAAAATCATATAAATATATATATTTTAAATTAGTGCATAAAATTATTAGGCACATTTACTTTTGTATTATAATACCTCATTTACCAGTAGAGCTAGTTTTCTATTTTTAACAAAGTTAGAAATCCCAATTGTATAACTTTAAAGACTAATATAGTACACATCAACCATTGCCGACGTTAGGCCGTAATTCTCCCACAACATGCCTAAGCTTTCCTCCTTTTATGCTTTTCCACATTTCCACCCCTGTTGCAAGTCTCTTCCCATCTACGTATGATCACTCCTTCCTTTGACCCCCAGGGCTTATCTAATCTTCCTTTGACCCTCCCCCACACAGTGCTTACTAAATCTCCTTTAAAGCTGGGGCTAGTTCTCATAGCATTATATATCTCATAGATGAAAATATAATCCTTTTTGTAAGGAGCCCTGGTGGTGCAGTGGTTAACTGCTCAGCTGCTATTCAAAAGGCCAGGAATTCGAACCCACCAGCTGCTCCTTGGAAACCCTACGGGGTACTTCTACTCTGCCTATGGGGTCTCTGTGGATAGAAATCGACTTGGGGGCAATGGGCTCGGTTTTTGTTGTTGTTGTTGTTAGTCTGTAATGAGTAGCAAGATTCTAGATTACTGATTCTAGACTACCTTACATTCTTATATGGCTATCAAATGAAATGCTCTTTGGTTCTTTATACTAACTCTGGAAAGTAGAAGGTGTAGACATGACTCATTTTGCATGTGAGGAGAGAGAGGCACAGAATATCTGCATCTTACTCAGGAGCTAATTAATGATTGGAGACAGAAATCTAGCATTTGTTGATGAAGCTGCAAATATACTGCAATCAAAACTATTTGCCCAATTTAATTCTCAGAATACTGTGAAGTTAATAATACTATTTTCATTTTATGAAAGTAGAAACAGTTTCGGAAGGTTGAATAATTTGCCCTAGTCACCCAGTTGATGTTTGAACCCATATTGGTTTGATTCCAGATTCCATGTTTTTTCCATGTTGATTTCAATAAAATGCTTATTTCATTGAACCACATTATTTCTGTTAAATCATTTATACTGTTTTTATTACCACCATATCATGTCATAGGCCCCTGAGTAGTGCAGACAATTTGTGTTTGATTACTGACTGAAAGGTTGGCAGTTTGGACTCACCCAGTGGCACTGCAGAAGAAAAACCTGGCAATCTGCTTCCATGAAGATTACAGCCAAGAAAACCCTGTGAAGCTCAGTTCTACTCTGTAACACATGTGGTCTACCATCAAGTTGATTTTGACCCATAGCAACTCTGTAGGACAGAGTAGAACTGCCCCATAGGGTTCCCAAGGCTATAATCTTTATGGAAGCAGATTGCCATGTCTTTCTCCCAAGGACTAGCTGGTGGATTCAAACTCGACCTTTCCATTAGAAGCTGAGCACTTAACCACTGTGCCACTATGTATATATTTGCTTTTGAATAACAAGCTAAGTGATTTGCTTGGAAACTAGTAATAAGAAAGAGGAAGAACATTTTTTGACCAGCTCCTTCATGCAGTGCTCTGTCAGTACTGGTCTAATTTATTTCTCATGATGAAAAGATTATAAGACTACAAAAAGGAACAAACCATATATTAAGAGAAAGTACTAGTACTTCATTCATGCAACACTTAGAAATGGGATTTTAATATAACAAGTATAAGTGTTTTCAGAATTCATAGTAATTTAGAATTAATGAAATTGGATGTTTAGATCACACTTCAGGGAAACTGAAGGGAGGGGTTGAGAATGAGGTGAAATGGAAAGCTAGCTCTGTTTTTGTAGACTGAACTGTTAGAACTGAATTTTCTCTTGGCTTTTACTAAAATCTCCCAGGTATGCTTAAAGTTTTCATACTTCTTTATAACACTGAAATAAAGTAAAGAGGGAGAAGGGAAAATAAAGGAAGCAATGTCTGAGGAATAAAATTTTTGATAGTGACCCTGGTTTTCTGCTAGTAAACTTTACTAAAAAGAATGTGAACATGAACAAATACAGTTTGTACTGAAAAAGTACAAACAAGTAAAGATAGTAACTTAATTGATAGGAATAATTATTCCTACAGGTAATTCAGGATTGCTTAGCAAAGATTAAGAATGTAAGCTTAATTATTCTTATGTTCGTTTTTGTATTTGTTAAGGGTCAATAAGGCATTAAATGGGTTTTTATGTGGTTCCTCAGAAAACAGAAAACTCAAACAAGCTGAGATAACTTATAATTTAATGCAAGCTTTCTCCAGTATTGAATGCTTATAGTTAGGTGCCATAGAGTCAGTTCCCACTCATAGCAGCCCTACGCACAACAAAATGTAACGCTGCCCAGACCTGGGCCATCTTCACAATCTTTGCTATGTTTGAGCCCATTGTTGTAGCCACTTTGTCAATCCATTTTGTTCAGGGTCCTTCCTCTTTTTCCCTGACTCTCTGCTTTACCAAACGTGATGTCCTTTTCTCCAGGGACTGGTCCCTTCTGATAGCATGTCCAAAGTAAGTGAGATGAAGTCTCTCCATTCTTGCTACTAAGGAACATTCTGGCTCTGCTTCTTATAAGACAGATTTGTCTGTCAGTTCATGGTATATTCCTGGCAGTCCATGGTATATTCAGTATTCTTTACTAGCACCATAATTCAGATGCATCACTTCTTTTTCAGTCTTCCTAATTCACTGTCCAGCTTTCACATGTGTATGATGCGATTGAAATACCATGGCTTGGTTCAGGTGCACCTTAGTCCTCAAGGCGACAGCTTTGCTTTTTAACACTTTAGAGAGGTCTTTTGCAGTGGATTTGCCCAATGCAATATGACATTTGATTTCTTGACCGCTGCTTCCATGGGTGTTGATTGCAGATCCAAGTAAAATGAAATCCTTGACGATTTCAGTCTTTTCTTTATTTATCATAATGTTGCTTATTGGTCCAGTTGTGAGGAGTTTTGTTTTCTTTATGTTCAGTTGTAATCCATATTGAAGGCTGTGGTCTTTGATCTTCATCAGTAAGTGCTTCAAGTCCTCTTCACTTTCAGCAAGGAAGGTTGTGTCATCTGCGTATCACCGGCTGCTAATGAGTCTTCCTCCAATCCTGATGCCCCATTCTTCGTCATATAGTCCAGCTTCTCAGATTACTTCTTCAGCGTACCGACTGAAAAGGTATGGTGAAAGGATACAAAGTTGACACACACCTTTCCTGATTTTAAACCATGCAGTATCCTTTTTTTCTGTTAGAATGACTACGTCTTCTTCTATGTACACGTTCCTCATGAGCATAATTAAGTGTTGTGGAATTTTCATTCTTTGCAATATTATCCATAATATGTCATGATCCACATGGTTGAATGCCTTTGCATAGTTAATAAAGCACAGGTTTTAAACATATTTCTGGTATTCTCTGCCTTCTGCCAAGATCCATCTGACATTAGCAATGATATCTCTAGTTCCATGTCTTCTTCTGAATCTGGTTTGAATTTCTGGCAGTTCCCTGTCGATGGAGTTACTGCTGCAACCACTTTTGAATGATCTTCAGCAAAATTTTACTTGTGTGATATTAATGATATTATTGGATAATTTCCATATTCCGTTAGATTGGCTTTCTTTGGAATGGGCATGAATATGGATCTCTACTAGTCGGTTGGCCAGATAGTTGTCTTCCAGATTTCTTGGCAAAGAGATATGAGCTCTTCCAGCATTGCTTCAATTGTTGAAACATCTCAGTTGGTATTCTGTCAATTCCTGAAGCTTTGTTTTTCGTAAATACGTTCAGTGCAGCTTGGACTTCTTTCTTCAGTGCCATAGGTTCCTGATCATATACTTCCTCCTGAAATGGTTGAATATTGACCAGTTCTTTTTGGTACAGAAACTCTGTGCATTTCTTCATCTTCTTTTGGTGCTTCCTACATTGTTTGTTCTACATTTTGCCCATGGAATCCTTCAGTGTTGCAACTTGAGCCTTGATTTTTTTCTTCAGTTGTTTCAGCTTCAGAAATGTCATGTGTGCCCTTTTCCTTTTGGTTTTTTATCTCCAGGTCTTTGGACATTTCATTACAATACTTTACTTTGTCTTTCCTAGCCGTCCTCTGAAATCTTCTGTTCAGCTCTTTTACTTAATCATTTCTTTCTTTCAGTTTAGCTACTCTTTGTTCAAGAGCAAATTTTAGTCTTAGGTGCTTAGCTGACCCTAAGTTCTTGATCCAGATCTGTTTTTAGTTTTAAATGTAAAAACCTTTTATGTCTAAACCGTTGTTCAAGTGACTTCTAGTGTTCAAACGCCATGTTTTCTCTGCAGTTGGCCTCTTCTTTGATCCCGCAAACAATCTGACACACATGAGAAATTGCTAGAGGTCACTGTGGAGGACAGATATTCATGTCGTTGTTGTTGTTATTAGGTGCTGTCGAGTCGGTTCCGACTCATAGCAACCTTACACACAACAGAACGAAACACTGCCCAGTACTGTGCCATCCTTACAATCGTTGTTATGCTTGAGCTCATTGTTGCAGCCACTGTGTCAATCCACCTCATTGAGGGTCTTCCTCTTTTCCCCGACCCTGTACTTTGTCAAGCATGATGTCCTTCTCCAGGGACTGATCCGTCCTGACAACATGTCCAAAGTATGTAAGATGCAGTTTCGCCATCCTTGCCTCTAAGGAGCATTCTGGCTGCACTTCTTCCAAGACAGATTTGTTTGTTCTTTTGGCAGTCCATGGTATATTCAGTATTCTTCGCCAACACCACAATTCAAAGGCGTCAACTCTTCTTCGGTCTTCCTTATTCATTGTCCAGCTTTCACATGCATTTGATGTGATTGAAAATACCATGGCTTGGGTCAGGTGCCACTTAGTCTTCAGGGTGACATCTTTACTCTTCAACACTTTGAAGAGGTCCTTTGTAGCAGATTTGCCCAATGCAATGCGTCTTTTGATTTCTTGACTGCTGCTTCCATGGCTTTTGATTGTGGATCCAAGTAAAATGAAATCCTTGACAACTTCAGTCTTTTCTCTGTTTATCATGATGTTGCTCATTGGTCCAGTTGTGAGGATTTTTGTTTTCTTTATGTTGAGGTGTAATCCATACTGAAGGCTGTGGTCCTTGATCTTCATTAGTAAGTGCTTCAGGTCCTCTTCACTTTCAGCAAGCAAGGTTGTGTCATCTGCATAACACAGGTTGTTAATGAGTCCTCCTCCAATCCTGATGCCCCGTTCTTCTTCATATAGTCCAGGTTCTCATATTATTTGTTCAGCATACAGATTAAATAGGTATAGTGAAAGAATACAACCCTGATGCACACCTTTCCTGACTTTAAACCAATCAGTATCCCCTTGTTCTGTCCGAGCAACTGCCTCTTGATCTATGTAAAGATTCCTCATGAGCACAATTAAGTGTTCTGGAATTCCCAGTCTTCACAGTGTTATCCATAGTTTCTTATGATCCACACAGTTGAATGCCTTTGCATAGTCAATAAAACACAGGTAAACATCCTTCTGGTATTCTCTGCTTTCAGCCAGGATCCATCTGACATCAGCAATGATATCCCTGGTTCCACGTTCTCTTCTGAAACCGGCCTGAATTTCTGGCAGTTCCCTGTTGATATACTGCTGCAGCCGTTTTGGAATGATCTTCAGCAAAATTTTGCTTACT
The DNA here is from genome assembly GCF_030014295.1 of Loxodonta africana. Classification (NCBI taxonomy): domain Eukaryota; kingdom Metazoa; phylum Chordata; class Mammalia; order Proboscidea; family Elephantidae; genus Loxodonta; species Loxodonta africana. The sequence goes on from NC_087358.1 coordinate 69,148,277, forward strand.
TGTGATATTAATGATATATTTCTATAATTTCCCCATTCGGTTGGATCACCTTTCTTGGGAATAGGCATAAATATGGATCTCTTCCAGTCAGTTGGCCAGGAAGCTGTCTTGCATATTTCTTGGCATAGACGAGTGAGCACCTCCAGTGCTGCATCTGTTTGTTGAAACATCTCAATTGATATTCCATCAATTCCTGGAGCCTTGTTTTTTGCCAATGCCTTCAGAGCAGCTTGGACTTCTTCCTTCAGTACCATCGGTTCCTGATCATATGCCACCTCTTGAAATGGTTGAATATCAACTAATTCTTTTTGGTATAATGACTCTGTGTATTCCTTCCATCTTCTTTTGATGCTTCCTGGGTCGTTTAATATTTTTCCCATGGAATTCTTCACTATTGCAACTCAGGGCTTGAATTTTTTCTTCAGTTCTTTCAGTTTGAGAAACACCGAGCATGTTCTTCCATTTTGGTTTTCCATCTCCAGCTCTTTGCACATGTCATTATAATACTTTACTTTGTCTTCTCAAGAGGCCCTTTGACATCTTCAGTTCTTTTACTTCATCAGTTCTTCCTTTTGCTTTAGCTGCTCGATGCTCAAGAGCGAGTTCCAGAGTCTTCTCTGACATCCATCTTAGTCTTTTCTTTCTTTCCTGTCTTTTCAGTCATCTCTTGCTTTCTTCATGGATGATGACCTTATTGTCATTCCACAACTCATCTGGTCTTTGGTCACTAGTGTTCAATGCATCAAATCTATTCTTCAGATGGTCTCTAAATTCAGGTGGGATATACTCAAGGTCATATTTTGGTTCTCGTGAACTTGCTCTGATTTTCTTCAGTTTCAACTTGAACTTGCATATGAGCAATTGATGGTCTGTTCCACAGTTGGCCCCTGGCCTTGTTCTGACTGATGATATTGAGCTTTTCCATTGTCTCTTTTCACAGATGTAGTCAATTTGATTTCTGTGTGTTCCATCTGGTGAGGTTCATGTGTATAAAAAAAAAAATTTGCAATGAGGAGGTCATTGGTCTTGCCAAATTCTATCATCCGATCTCCGACATTGTTTCTGTCACCAAGGCCATATTTTCCAACTACTGATCCTTCTTCTTTGTTTCCAACTTTCACATTCCAATCCCCAGTAATTATCAATGCATCTTGATTGCAGGTTTGATCAATTTCGGACTGTAGCAGCTGATAAAAATCTTCTATTTTTTTATCTTTGGCCCTAGTGGTTGGTGCGTAAATTTGAATAATAGTCATATTAACTGGTCTTACTTGTAGGTTATGGATATTATCCTATCACTGACAGCGTTGTACTTCAGGGTAGATCTTGAAACATTCTTTTTCACCATGAATGCAACACCATTCCTCTTCAAGTTGTCATTCCCAGCATAGTAGACTATATGATTGTCCAATTCAAAATGGCCAATACCAGTCCATTTCAGCTCACTAATGCCTAGGATATCAATGTTTAATCATTCCATTTCATTTTTGACGATTTCCAATTTTCCTAGATTCATACTTCATACATTCCAGGTTCCGATGGTTAATGGATGTTTGCAGCTGTTTCTTCTTATTTTGAGTCATGCCACATCAGCAAATGAAGGTCATGAAAGCTTTACTCCATCCACGTCATTAAGGTCGACTTGACTTTGAGGAGGCAGCTCTTCCCCAGTCATCTTTTGAGTGCCTTCCAACCTGGGGGGTTCATCTTCCAGCACTATATCAGACAATGTTCCGCTGCTATTCATAAGGTTTTCACTGGCTAATGCTTTTCAGAAGTAGACTGCCGGGTCCTTCTTCCTAGTCTGTCTCAGTCTGGAATCTCAGCTGAAACCTTTCCTCCATGAGTGACCCTAATGGTATCTGAATACCGGTGGCATAGCTTCCAGCATCACAGTAACACACAAGCCCCCACAGTATGACAAACTGACAGACATGTGGGGGAGATGTTCATGACTTGTCTATTTGTGTTCCTCCCCTTACCCCCTCTATAGGCCACACATTATCCATTGTTTTTGTTCATGAATTGGTAGAAGAGACTAAAGAAATCAAGGTGTGTCAAAAAAAATACAAAAGGAACATCCTTAGGGTGCGCATGGGGCCTTGGTTTAGGAAGCAGTGCTTTTAAAAACCTCATCTCCGGTTTACTTCTTTGGAATCTTTCCTGATCACCATTCAGACTGGCATCAAAATGACTCTCACTTAACATGTATGACATTTTGGTATAGAAATAATAACAGGTCATATGTTTGTGTGTGTGTGCTGTTGAGGCACTGTTAAAATTATTTAAATGTTTTAACTGAATTAATTCTGACAACTATGAAATAGACACTACCATTTTTACCATTTTACAGTTGAAGAAACTGAGGCACAGAGAAATTGAGAGTTTCCCTTGGCCACAAAACTAGTTGGTGGCAGAGCCAGAATTTTAACTTCAGGCTGTCTGGCTCCAGAAGCTGTGACCTTAACCTCTGTGCTGCCTCTTGGTGCATTAGCTTAATATTTGGCATATGCATTGTCATGATTTCTTTCTCTACTTGTGTTTTATCTGTGCTCGTATCTTTCCCTTTGTGAGTGTTACCATGCTATAATCGAAGGAGTCTGGGTTTTGGAGCCACCAGATCTCATTTAATCTTCACAGAATCCCTGAAAGGTAAACATTGCTAGCCCCTGTTTTACAGATAAGGAAACCTGAGGGTTAAGATGTCATGTAACTTGCTTTGGTCCAATTCTGAGCAAGTTGTATCTCTATATTTCAGATTTACTTACTCATAAAAAGCAGGAATAATAATACTCTTCAGAGTTGTTGTAAGGAATAAATGCGCATTTATGAGAAGGGTAAATTTTAGAAATGTCACGTTAGTTCCTTTCACTTCCTCCCCTTTACTATACAGTGATTTGTTAAGAACAAAAAGTTGAGAACACAGTCAAACTGTATGGGACCTGTTTGTCCTGGCTTACTGTCTGTATATAGAATTTTGCTCTTCTCCATTGCTCCCTTTTCTTTCTCAAAATGGGAAAAGTTTAGGGAAAAAAAGGCCTCATTGAATGCCAGCAGTGTTAAATGTGGGCGGTGTTCATTGTTAGGCTGCAGTTGGAATTTCAGTTATGAATCATGCCAGTAATTACCCTGAGGGCCGTGTTGGTTCACGATTCAAGTGCAAACAAGAAGGGAGATCGCAATTGTCAAAGAAGAGTTAGGAAATATTCTTCTGTACTTAATCTGTGGGAATGGAAGGACTTGTACACTTGTTCAGAGTCTTACACAAGGTCACGATGTTAGAGAATTTCTTGACTATAGTCTTGGAATTCTCAATTTCTAAATCTGAGTCATATCCCAACCACAAGAGTGAGGAAGGACTCCGCAATTCTGGATTCTCAAGAAAGAGAGTAGAAGTGTCTCATGAGATATCTATCCTAATTAACGTAGTTTCTGAATTTTCCCAGCAAAATAAGAGGGTGTTATCAATTAAGAAGTTCAGTACAATTTTAGAATCAGTCAAGAGCAGTTGTTCCTAAATCAGCTAAGTTCACATACCCTTAATTGTAAGATAGGACCAACTTTTTGGCCTTTATCTTTCCCAGGTGTTTATGGTGTGTTTTTAAAATTGTCAACACTCACAACCCAGCCTGCTTCAAAATGCAGTTTGACGCCCTTGCGTGTATGGTTTCATTAGTTTGCTTACTGTTTTTTAAAAATTTTTGTCAGAAATGGCCAAATATCAGAAGTATTTTTGGTGTCTTAGAACTTGATAAGGAAGTGTAGAATAGGAAACAGCTGTATTTTTTTTCTTACCTTTTCAAAAAAACTTATTATTCTTGCTAAATTTCAGTGTTTCTTGCTTCCATCAAAATATAACAAAGAGGAAGGGACTGGACAGTAGGTAGGAGAGAGATGCTGATGAAGAGTGGGCTATTTGTATCAGGTGGACACTTGAGACTGTGCATCTCCTGTCTGGAGGGGGGATGGGAGGATAGAGAGAGTTGGAAGCTGGCAAAATTGTCACGAAAGGAGACTGGAAGGGCTGACTCATTAGGGGGAGAGCAAGTGGGAGTATGGAGTAAGGTGTATATAAACTTATATGTGACAGTCTGACTTGATTTGTAAACGTTCACTTGAGCTCAATAAAAGTTAAAAAAAATATATATATATAAATTTCTCTTTGAGATTTTGATTTTATTCTTTAAGAATTCTTCAAAGGATAATCTAAATCTGTTTTGCTGCCTTTTATTTAAATCCATTTCCTTTTTGGAGTTAAATCTGGTTATTTTTACCATTATACTTACCTTTCCATATTTTAATATAATTTTTTAGAAGTTTTTCCATTACATATTAACTAATGCTGGTTTTTATAACTTAAGTTGTCTTTGCAGAATAGGAGCATTAGTTAAATCATTCAGATTTTTAAACATTAAAATGAGATAGGTGGAGAAGTGAAATGACTTGTCCTTCACTAATGCATGGGTCATAAACAAATATGAAGATAAGTTTCCCCCGACCAATGCTGAACTCTCTATTTATTCTTATAAATGTAAACTTTTGCATTACCTTTCTAATAGAAATATTGGACACTTTTAATACTGTGTGCTTTTGGACCAGAATCTAATTTAGTTGAACTCACATATTTCAACAGCAATTTCTCAAAATAAACTTTAACACAGTTCAATTCCAAAAGAAGACTAAATGGTCTGGGTGGGTGGAGAAGGATAAGATCATGGGGATAATGCAAAAATGATATCCCTGACTTTGATCATCATTTTTCTGGCAACAGCTGGATAACCTCTTGTAGAAAAGCTGTTTATACCTGTCCCTTTCTATGTTTAAATAAATATCCATCCTTTTTTTTCTTATATAAGCTTACATTGAATTACACGTGTTTCAGCATTTTTCATCTGAATTCTTATAAGACCACAATATAAGCATAGCTATTTTTTCCCAGCCGTTTTGAAATCAGTTATTTTGACCATAAGCAAAAATTACATATGTGACATAAGAGCCAAATGATGTAATTTTTTAATTCAGTGTCTTAATAAGTGTTAATTTTTAATTACACTTCTCTTCATCAAGTACTGTGCATAAAACCCTTTTCCCTGAAAAGCCTAAATTTTAGTACAGTGTGAATATTTTATGCTCATGTAATTAAAAGTCTGTATTTTAAAATAAATAATTTTAGTGATTTGTAGGTTTTTATATCCTATTAAAATATGAGATAACAATTAATAATTATTTAAAATGAATTGTAAAGTGATCATTTTAAAAGAAAAATAAATCGAAGGTTATGTTGTTCATAATATAAAGATTTTCTTTGTTTTAGTGAAAAAGCCCTTGTTATTTTTTAGCAGCAGTAAAATGGTACACGTAGTATAACATTTTCTTGTATGACTTAGATTCTGTAATTACTTTAAAAATTGAGAAGATTTCTGGTTCAAAATACCAGACTGACCACATACCTTTATCTCCTTTTTCTCCCTAAATCCTACAGAAGTGACAGGAAAAAAAAAAAAAGGACACATCAGGGTAAAACCATAGCAGTCCTGAGACTATGAAGTGGAGAAACTATGATGTAAAGTGGAGGGGTTGATACTTTTTGAGGATAAAAAGTAAATGAGAAGTGTATTGATGGATACAACAAAGCAGAGAAAACCACAACTCAGAATACACACAGGAGATGCTCTGGTGGAAATGGGAGCCAGAGCCTCCAAGCTCAAAGTGAGTAGGTAAAGACGGCAATAGTTAGGAGAGTTCTCTAGAGAGCTATCTGGCAGTGGTTCTCAAACTTTAGCATGCATCAGAATCACCTGGAGGGCTTGTTAAAACACATATTACAAATGCCTGACCCAACCCCACAGTTCCTGGGGTAGGTCCAAGAATTTGCATTTTTAACAAGTTGCCAGGAAATATTGATGTTGCTGATCTGGGTACTACACCTTGAGAACTACTGGTCCATGGAATACTTACACCAGGCCATACCAGCCTATAAGAACCAGGGAAAATGCAGCAGCTCTAGGCTTAGTATGCAGAGTGTAGGCTAAGTCTCACATTTTATGCAGTACACATACCTGGCCCCACCACCCAAACTTCTCTGTATGCACTCAGAGGGCTAGGCTTTCCTGATGGTGCCTAAGAGGGAAGCAGAGCTAGGATGGAGGTAAATCCAGTTTTGTAACAGAATTAAAAAAAAATAAAAAAATAGGAAAGGTGATTCTGCCCAGGAGGAAAATACAGCAAACTGTTGTGTCCAGATAGTTGGGTACTCAACTACTATTCCAAAGGTTGGTGTAGTTGGAATTGACTTGATGACAACTGTTTTTTTGTTTTTAATTTTGTTGCTAGGGTATAATTTTCCTTAATCTGATATTTTCGGGCTGCTCAGACCAATGTCTGGCCATCTCCAAAAGAAACACTGGAGAAAATGGAGGGAAGAAAATAATGCAAGAACTACATAACAGAAGACAGATTTCCAAAGCTAGTGAAAGTCAGGAAGCTTCAGGTAGAAATGGCCCATAGTGCCAGGCTGGATGAATGAATGTGGATACATCTTGGTGAAAATTCAGAATTACAAAGAAGAGTATAAAGGCTTTCAGGTAGAAAAAGTAAGTTACCTACAGAATTAGATCCAGATTGGCATTGCAGTTCTCATCAAACATACAAGGACTGAAACATTTATCTCTTGACTATCCTTTTTAAAATAAAATTACTAGAGACCTGGAGGTAGAAAACCAAAAGGGAAGAACATGCTTGGCATTCCTCAAGCTGAAAAAACTGAAGAAAAAATTCAAGCCTCGGGTTGCAATATTGAAGGATATTATGGGGAAAATATTAAATAATTCAAGAAGCATTAAAGGATATAGAAGGAATACACAGAGTTACTATACCAGAAAGAATTGGTTGACATTCAACCACTTCAGGAAGTAGCATATAATCAGGCAGCGATGGTACTGAAGGAAGAAATCTAAGTTGCACTGAAGGCATTGGCCAAAAATAAGGCTCCAGGAATTGACGGAATACCAACTGAGATGTTTCAACAAATGGATGCAGCACTGGAAGTGCTTACTGGCCTATGCCAAGAAATTTGGAAGACAGCTACCTGGCCAACCAGCTGAAAGAGATCCGTATTATGCTTATTCCCAAGAAAGGTGATCCAAGTGAACGCAGAACTTATCAAATAATGTCATTAATATCACGCTCAAGTAAAATTTTGGTGAAGATCATTCAAATGCGGCTGTATCGGTATATTGACAGGGAACTGCCAGAAATTCAAGCCAGGTTTAGATGAGGTCATGGAACCAGGGATATCATTGCTGATGTCAGATGGATCCTGGCTGAAAGCAGAAAATACCAGAGAGATGTTTACCTGTGTTTTATTGACTATGTAAAGGCATTCAACTGTGTGAATCATAACAAATTATGGATAACATTGCAAAGAATGGGAATTCCAGAACACATAATTGTGCTCATGAGGAACCTGTATGTAAATCAAGAGGCAGTCGTTCCAACAGAACAAGGGGATACTGTGTGGTAAAGCCAGGAAAGGTGTGCATCAGGGCTGTGCCCCTCCACCATACCTATCAGTCTGTATGCTGAACAGATAATCTGAGAAACTGGACTAAATGAAGAACAGGGCATCAGAATTGGAGGAAGACTTGTTAACAACCTGCGATATGCAGATAACACAACCTCGCTTGCTGAAAGCGAAGAGGACTTGAAGCACTTACTAATGAAGATCAAAGACCACAGCCTTCAGTATGGATTACACCTGAACATAAAACAAAAATCCTCACGACTGGACCGATAAGCAACATCACGATAAATGGAGAAAAGATTCAAGTTGTCAAGGATTCCATTTTACCTGGAACTGTGATCAACACCCATGGAAGCAGCAATCAAGAAATCAAACATTGTGTTGCATTGGGCAAATTCTCTGCAAAAGACCTCTTTAAAGTGTTTTAAAGCAAAGATATGTCACTTTGAAGACTAAAGTGCGCCTGACCCATGCCATGATGTTTTCAGTCACATCGTATGCATGTGAAAGCTGGACGATGAATAAGGAAGACCGAAGAAGAATTGACACCTTTGATGTGGTGTTGGGGAAGAATATTGAAAATACCATGGACTGCCAAAAGAACGAACAAATCTGTCTTGGAGGAAGTACAGCCAGAATGGTCCTTAGAAGCATACTTTGGACATGTTATCAGGAGGGATCAATCCCTGGAGAAGGACATCATGCTTGGTAAAGTAGAGGGCCAGGGAAAAAGAGGAAGACCCTCAACAAAATGGATTGACACAGTGGCTGCAACAATGGGCTCAAGCTTAACAATGATTGTGAGGATGGGGCAGGACCGGGCAGTGTTTCCTACTGTTCTGCATAGGGTTGCTATGAGTTGGGACTTACTTGACAGCACCTAACAACAACAACAGAATAAGCTTCAGCAAAATGAAAAAGAAATCCAAGAATAGGGAAAACATGGGATCTTGAATCTATGTGCATAAACTAGTAAAAAAAAAAACAAAAAAACTGAGTTTGTATCCTGGCTCTATGTTAACTTGTTATGTGACCTTGTGCATATTACTTAGCCTTTTAGCTCCTCAGCTTCCTTAACCTGAAGTGAAGTCGTTGCATCAAGTGACCTCTAGGCCCTCTCTGTTCTAAATGGTGAATGTACCAGGAGCTATTTTCATAGAAAGATACTGGAGCTCAATACATTGACTCTATAACTTGGTTATAAGTAGACAGTAGATATTTGTTTCTCACCCTTAACATTTACTTAAATTTTAATTAATTTCAAAAATTATTTATAGTATTTGAATCTATATGAGTAGAGCAACTTTTGAGTTTTAAAGCTGACTATTAAACTCATGAATTAGCCCTACTTCTGGAGTCCTGTCTCTTGGATTCTGTTTTTACAACACTGTTTTTCAGTGATGAAAGAGAGAATTTTATACTCTTTTAAGAGGATATTGAGTGTTCTTTTTGAGGGAGCAAGGGTAGAGAAAGAACTTTGCCTGAAATTAATTTCTTATGCTTTTATTATCCTGGTCTCAGTTGCCTTATGTAATTGAGATTGTTTATATTTTTATAAAACTGTCAGGAAATGGGGAAAAGGTTTCAGGTGAAAAGATGAAGAAAGTGATAAAATAGAAATTTAAGAATTAGTGATTTTAAGAGTATGCATGTGTTGATCTTTGGAAAATATTGCTAATGTTGTTGGTTGTTAAATATTCTGGTTGATTTAAATGTGTTTTGTGTCCTTGGGTTTGTGCATTAGTCCTTTTCAATTTGGAATTTATTTCTTATAACTCATGTTATAAATGGGTAATTCATTTTTCAGGCCAGCACAAAAGAGATTTTAATTTTTATTGTGCTTTAAGTGAAAGTTTACAAATCAAGTCGGACTCTCATACAAAAATTTATAAATACCTTGCTGTGTACTCCTAATTGCTCTCCCCTTAATGAGACAGCATACTCCTTCCCTCCTCTATTTCTTTTCGAGTCCATTTGGCCAGCTTCCGACCCTCTCATCTCCCCTTCAGACAGGAGTTGCCAACATAGTTTCATGTGTCTACTTGATCCAGGAAGCTCATTCTTCACCAGTATCATTGTCTATCCCATAGTCTAGTCCAATCCCTGTCTTAAGAGTTAGCTTTAGGAATGGTTCCTGTCTTGGGCTAACAGAAAGTCTGGGGACCATGACCTCCGGGGTAATTCAAGTCTCAGTCAGACCATTAAGTCTGGTCTTTTTATGAGAATTTGGGGCCGGCATCCCACTGTTCTCCTTCTCCCTCAGGAGTTCTCTGTTATGTTACCTGTCAGGGCAGTCATCGGTTGTAGCCGGGCACCATCTAGTTCTTCTGGTCTCAGGCTGATGTAGTCTCTGGTTTATGTGGCCCTTCCTGTCTCTTGGACTCATAATTACCCTGTGTCTCTGGTGTTCTTCATTCTCCTTTGCTCCAGGTGGGTTGAGACCAATTGATGCATCTTAGATGGCCACCTGCTAGCATTTGAGACCCCAGATGACACTCTCCAAAGTGGGATGCAGAATGTTTTCTTAATAAATTTTATTATGCCAATTGACTTAGATGTCCCCTGAAACCATGGTCCCTAAACCCCCACCCCTGCTACGCTGGCCTTGGAAGCGTTCAGTTTATTCAGGAAACTTCTTTGCTTTTGGTTGAGTCCAGTTGTGCTGAACTCTCCTGTACTGTGTGTTCTTTCCCTTCACCTAAAATAGTTCTTATCTACTATCTAATTAGTGAAAACCCCTCCCTCCCTCCCCCATCTTGTAACCATCAAAGAATATTTTCTTCTCTGTTTAAACTATTTCTTGAGTTCTTACAGTAGTGGTCTTATACAATATTTGTCCTTTTGCAGCTGACTAATTTCACTCAGCGTAATGCCTTCCAGATTCCTCCATGTTATGAAATGTTTCACAAATTCATCATCATACTTTATCGATGCATAGTATTCCATTGTGTGAATATACCATAATTTATTTATCCATTCATCTGCTGATGAGTGCCTTGTTTGCTTCTATCCTTTTGCTATTGTAAACAGTGCTGCAATAAACATGGGTATGTATGTATCTGTTCGTGTAAAGGCTCTTATTTCTCTAGGATATATTCCAAGGAGTGGGATTGCTGGATTGTATGGTAGTTCTATTTCTAGTTTTTTAAGGAAGCGCCCAATCGATTTCCAAAGTGCTTGTACCATTTTACATTCCCACCAGCAGTGTATAAGTGTTCCAATCTCTCCACAGCCTCTCCAACATTTATTATTTTGTGTTTCTGGATTAATGCCAGCCTTGTGGGAGTGTGATGGAATCTCATTGTAGTTTTGATTTGCATTTGTGTAATAGCTAATGATCATGAGCATTTCCTCATGTTTCTGTTAGCTACCTGAATGTCTTCTTTAGTGAAGTATTTGTTCATATCCTTTGCCCATTTTTTAATTGGATTTTTTGTCTTTTTGTAGTTGAGTTTTTGTAGTATCACGTAGATTTTAGAGATCAGACACTGATTGGAAATGTCATAGCTAAAAACTTTTTCCCAGTCTGTAGGTAATCCAAAAGAGATTTTTAAATGCACAATTTATGCAATGACTTTAGACATGCCTAAGCACTGTTTATAAAGTTGTTTCTATTTAAGAGTTCATTCACAGTCCAGCTAAGAGCATCAGGTCGCACCTTACCTCCCATGTGACATTTGGGGGTAGATTGGCATGTGTTGTTGTTGTTATCATGTGCCATCAAGTCCGTTCCAACTCATAGTGACCCTACAGGACAGAGTAGAACTGCCCCATAGGGTTTCCAAGGAGTGGCTGGTGGATTTGAACTGCCGACCTTTTGGTTAGCAGCCTGAGCTCTTAACTACTTCACCACCAGCGCTCCAGATTGGCATGTAGGCACTAAAAAATAGTTTAGGTGTTGGGAGGTGGTAGATTCTTCTAGACAATAGTAACCTGTTGTTTATAAAAGGCAAGGCAGTTAGGTCATCCCAAAACCAAGACCTGTTGCTGTCAAGTGGATTCCGACTCATAGCGACCCTGTAGGACAGAGTAGAACTGTACCCTAGGGTTTCCAAGGAGCAGTTGGTAGATTCAAACTGCCAACCTTTTGGTTAGCAGCCGAACTCTTAACCACTGCACCATCAGGGCTCCAATTAGCTCATCAGGGTTCAAAATTACAGGACCAAAAAAGCAGTGACTTCAGGCTTTTACTAGCCACATGCCATTCATGAATCAAATATTTCTCAGTTGGGATATGCATTTTGCTGCTGTTTCATTTTTTCTTTTATATTCCTCAACTGAGGTGCTAATTTCTTTAAAAAGTTAATATCTATTATTAGAATTCTACCTCAAATTTACATTCAATATTTTAAATTTAGAATATTAAACTTTGCTCATATTCCCTAATAAAGTAGTATCTTCAACTTATTTAATTTTCTGTGGCAATACAGCATGCATATTTTCATACATTTTTGGGGGTAGTTACTTGGTATTTTCTCAGAAAAGATCATTTCTAGGTTTAGAATCAGTCATTAGGATACTGTTGTTTTTAGTTGCCATTGAGTCAGTTTCGACTCATGACGACCCCAAGTGTGAAAAGCAGAACTGTCCTCCACAGGGCTTTCAAGGCCGTGACCTTTTGGAAGCACACTGCCAGGACTTTCTTCTGAGACACCTCTGGGTGGGCTTGAACCACCAACCTTTCAGTTAGTAGCCCAGCGCTTAACCGTTTGAGCCACCCAGTGACTCCTAGAATACTGTTTTCCATACCTGAAAACTTTTCTCATCATGCTCTCTTCCTTTGAAGGGGGTTACGTGGGAAGGAAGGTTAGTTAAATCATCTGCTGAGTGGGCACAGTTTCACTGAGGGAAGGGCATGGTACAGTCATTTCAAGGTAATAAAAAATGAAGTCCTCAGAGTTCTGATGTTAACACAGGGATTCTAAGCAAAGGCGAAAGAAAAAGCCCTTATAATGTATACCTGTAAGTGCAACACTAACAATGAAAAATAACTTTTAATTTTGTTCTGGTATTCTTTCTGTCCTTGTAGGTAAGATTCACCTAGGATTTGAAATTCTAAATGAGAAAACTAATATTTGTTACATATTACTTTGAAGAATTTTGCAAAACTTTTAACTCATGTATCTTCCTGTTAACAAAGGGGCAACCAAAACCCCAGTCATCCCAGTAGTAATATATAATATTACAGTAGTATGATAACTATTTTGTTTGTATTTGCAAGTAATATTCATGCTTTGATATCGTGCCTTAAGTTTTACTTACAGATCTTTGAGCCCATGAGAGTTCTGATAAATCTCAAAGGAATAAAGCTTACAAAACTCCCCACCCCTTTCCCCCAGATCAGTGAGTTGTTAGTTGCTTTTCAACTCCAAATATACTTTGGATGCTAAGTTTTTTTTTTTTTTTTTCTGAAGTGTGATATCAATCAAATAAAGGGACTTCAGGGTCAATTGAAGAAAACATGTTTACAGTGTTTGCTTATGTTTACTTTTTTGGGTTATAAAGGACTGTGCTTAATTTTGCTACTAAAAAAAAAAAAATTTTGCCACTAGTGTGTGTTATTTAAAAGGTTTTCTTTTTTACCTTAAAAGAACTCAGGATCCCTTAAAGAAAACCCCCTCACTAGTATTTTATTGAAAATAGATTTACTTGTCTATTAAATGATTGTGATTTTTCTGAAATCATATACAAATTCAGACAGCAAAACTCAAATTTAAATCTCAAAGCAAAAACTCAGAGACAGCAAAACTCAAATTTAAATCTTAAGCATATTTGTCCAAAGTTGTATTCAGGACTTGAAAGATTCAGACAGTAAAAATCAGACACTAAATGCTAAAGCTAACAAAGTGCTGAATCCTTTAATTATGTGCCCTTTTTCTGCAATGGAAGCATCCTTTTTAGTTGACTTCAGAGATTAAAAAAAAAAAAAAGATGTTGGAAGATGAAAAGTTTTCGTGTAGTTGGTATTTCATATCTAAATTATAGCTTTATATTTAGTGAAATGAAAATGTAGTTGTGCTCAGTTATTTAGCCATATAGTGTTGCTACTTTTTATGTAAGTAACTGTCTCCTTACTTCATAATTTATTTTGACATAAGATAACATTTTGTTTATTTGATGTATTTCAGCTATTCACTATTTGGCTTAGACTTGTCAGGAAAGGGAAGTATTTTATATGTCTGTATCTGTCTGTCTATCATGTATCTATCTAATAACACTTTCTAAGCACCAAGTACTGTATTTCACTTGTTTAAAAAAAGACCTGTGGTGTTTTTTAGTTTCTCTGACCTAAAATGCTAGAATCAAGCTCTTTATTGTGACATAAATGTATGTTTAACATGTATCTCTGGGTGTATTTTATTTTTAAAAAATTTACTTGGCAAAATAGCATTCTATTAATTTCTTCCCTCTAAATTTTTGTAGCACGTAACATTCTGAAATTGAGTGTTGTTATATCCAAAAAATGGTTTGAAATCATAATTTATGAATTTACCATATGGTTAGATAGCACCTGCTTTTATAAATTGCCTGCAAAGACAAAACCCCTAAGTAAGAGTAACTAACTGTCCAAGATCCTCAAATAGTGTTAGTATGTTATCATTCTATAAAAACATTTTAAGCTATTTTTGGGAAAATATTTAAATATTGTTTCAAATTATCCTCCATTTTCATTTATGTTATTATAGTTTAAGAAACATAATCAGTAGTTTCAATTCAGATTTAAGTAGAAATTAAATATATGTTGAATAAAAATACTAAATACTTAAACAAAGCTTCTAATATGTATAAATCATTTAGTATACTAAGGAATTCAAAGACCATACAGACGGTCACCACATGATTTAAATCAGTCACTTTTAGATTTTGAGCAACGTAGGGATATTTTTAATGAAGAGGAAGGTAGAAATCAAAATGGCTCAAAAGAATAAAATGGAATGTATACAAGAATGAACTATGTTTTAATACTTAACACATTGAATACAATTTTTCTTTATACCAAAACCTTTAAAATGTCCGTGTTTTCATCTTCTCTTCGTGGTGGAATAATAGTCCAAGAAAACACTTTTCACAGTTGAAGGAGCTTGTAGGTCCTGTTTCAGTGAAGTCCCAGTAGTTTATTTCAAGCAGCTTATATTGTTGATTCATTGTCAAATATCTTGTTTTTTAAGGTCTGTAGGTTGTGTTGAATAAAGTTCTCGGTGCCATGAGCTTCAGAAAATCTAGAATCACTTCTTCTAACTGACCAATTTTTCATTTTTATTGAGTTCTGAATTGTGTCTGACGTAAAGTAGTAAATTATAGGGTCAAAACAACAGTTTGTAACAGCAATGCAGAGAGTGATTGGGTACATTGTCCTTACTGCGGCCACTACTGAGCAATTCACAAATGTTTGTGTTCGCATAAGAGAATATAAAATAAGGTTGATATTGTAAGGCACAAAACAGAAACAAAATATGACCAAATGTACAAAAATCATTTTTAAAATCTTAGTCTTGTTTATTTTGCTTCTACTTAATGTAACAGGTTTATTTAAAGTTCTTAGCACCATACTAGAACAAGTTACATTTAAAATCAGAGGAATAAAAAATCCCACTATTTCAATGAAAATTACAATCCTTGAGAGATACGTTTTCCACGTGGCTTCTGGAAAATTTTCAAAGCAGGCTTCTGAGGTATTGTTATCCTTAGAGTAGGTAGACTGAAAAAACACCGCTGGAGCACTTCCTCCAAGTACTGTGAGCCACACAGCAGTGCAGACAATTTTTGCATTTCGTTTGGTTCTTAGAGTCTTTGACTTAAAGGGGTAGAGGATGGCCAGAAATCGATCTGCACTAATGCAAGTTAAGAACAGAATGCTTCCGTACATGTTGGTATAAAACAGCATCACTGAAATCTTACAAAGTAAATCTCCAAAGGGCCAGTTCCGTGTTGCAAAGTAAAAAATCCTAAAGGGTAAAGTAAAAACAAAAAGCAAGTCTGACATGGCCAGATTAACCATGTAAGTTGTAGTTTCATTTCGAATTTTGAGTGTGCAGATGAAAACGTATATCGCAACACAATTGGATATTAATCCAAGCACAAACACCATACTAAATATGCACCCATACAAAGTGTACTTAAAGGAGTCATCATAGGAGCAGCTGGAGCTGTTAATGCTTACCATTATAAAGGCACTTCCAGTTTACAATGCTGAAGTCCCTTTGTCAGCTGCAGCCTCCTTCGGCATTCAGATTGTGACCACTTTATAACCTCCAATTTACTTGCAAATTCTTTGGCTCTTTGGGTGGTTTTATAAATATTTCCTTTTTCTCCGGAATCTCCAAAAGAAACATGAAATTTGTTGCCTTAAGGCTTCCGCTGGGTTCTTTAATGGGAAAACATTCTCATCTTCTCCTCCAGAAAATCCGTGAATCCAGGCCTTGGTTAACCGATGAGAAACTTTTAAAGAATGCAGTCAGTAAAGCCAACTCATGGGATTAAAGAAAAACTGTGTTCCGAGACAGCAGTAAAATCAGTTTTGTGACTTTGTATTTTGAAACTTGTAGTTTTGTAAGTTTGTAGTTCAGTAGTCAAGGCGAATGTTCCAAAATTAAAGTTTCTTTAAGCTCCGGAATGTTTAAATTGAAGTTACCAATCTTTGCTTTCCAGTGCAGAGTTTCAAAGACTTAAACATTCCCAGTTTGTTCTCATTTGCTTCGTGTTCTTTTTAAGTGAGGTTTTCCTTTTTGGTATTCCTGCAGTGGATCCCAGATGGCGGTAAGTCGAAGTGTGTTTTAAAAGGTTCGGAATGAATTCCTGAGCGTGTTCACGCTTGCTGAACGGAGGCCTTTTCCTCAGTTGCCAGCTGTGTTGTGTGATTGGCTTTCTCTGAGGTGAAAAAGAAAGGCTTGCTAGGTTTGTAATATGACATCACAGAAAAAGAGGCTGGGCTTGGACAAAGAATGGCTTTAACCCAGTTTGTTTGCAGTTCCTTTAATCTGATAATGTGTCTGCTGGGACTATACCTAGGAGGCCTGCAGATGGTCGCTGACTGTTTAGCTGGCTGTCTGCCCCTTAACTCTTTCTGTGCAGAAATGCCTTCTGGGGTACTACTGGCAACCCCTCAGGGAGAGTGTGAGTTTTTTCCTGGTAATAATTGATAGGAAAAAAAAATCAGTGTTAAACCTATTTCCCTCTTTCTCAGTTGCTTTTGTGTTTGAGGTGGTACTAGTTTTTTGTTTTTTTTAATAAATGCACATGGGTATGAATTTATAAATTGAAATTGTTACTAGTTTTATCTTAATATAGCATTAAAAAAAACTGTTTAATGACTGTAAAGGAGAGAGATTTAACCTTTAGATATAAAAAAGATTTGATTGAGGGACCAGTGGTAGTTCTGCTACTCTTGGCTTCTGTTTTTCTTAATTAATGCTACTCAAGATTAACTCAATTTAAATGCTCTGATTGTGAGTAGCTCTAATTCTGGGTCTCTTTAGTTTTTTGTTTTTTTTTTTAGTTTTAGGGGCAGTTCTATTCTGTCCTATAGGGTCGCTATGAGTCAGAATTGACTCCACAGCACTGGGTTTGGGTTTAGTTTTAATAAACGATTTCTAATATTCTTTCCTATGAAATTGAATTAATATTTTAGAGCTGTTCTGGTTTTTAAAGATCCCTCCTCACAAAGAACAAATTCAAGAATTTTTATGTCTGGTCTGTTATTACTCTTACTTTATCCGTACATGTAGGCACAAAATGAGATTGTGTCTTTTTAAATAAAATCCCCTCCCCCCCCCACCCAATTGATTTAAATAAGTTTTGGAAAGTTAAAAAGTCTACTACTTGGCTAAAATTTAGGTTCATAATTTTAGTTTCATTCCTCCCATCCCTTTCCCACACCCCTTAATATGACATTAACTGTATATTGGAATGTGGTTCAGATTTTGTCTTCATTGAAAAGTTCCTGTGAGTGATTTCTCTATATATTTATATTTAAAGTATACTCACTTTTTTAAAGTGCAAAGAAATCAGAAGAAGAAAGTATATGTAGGGATGGGGTAGTTGAATGTATGTTATTTCCTTAAGGACTGAAGATACCACAACCTCTAAGACACATTTGTCTTGTTTTAAACTATCATTTTTCACAAAAGGCTAGATCTGATTGTGTTTAACTTTTTTTTTAAATTTGGTTTAGTTTTTACTGAAAATCTTCTTTGCAGGTATCAATTAAGGAAATTTAGGGAGTTTAAGGGCAATTCATTTTTCCTTCATAAATTATTTAGCTAATCTAAAAGTAATATGTTACAGCAACGTGTTTTGTATATGTTTTTATGCCTTTTTAATTTGGACTACTCATGTTCAGCAACTTTTGCATTTGTTGATGGATGTTCCCTGAATTGCAATCTATTTTTACTGCTTGAAGGAGGAAATTCATCTGTAAGCAAGCGACACACACAAAAAAATATGTGTTACTTTTAATGAATAAACTTAAAACTTGAAGTTGAAAGGATTGAGTTTCTTTATACTTTCACGTTTGGACCTGACAGCAGTGCATTTTGTTTTTTTTGTTTTTAAATCACATTTGGTATGGAAGAACAGTAGTGTGTGTATGATTGTATTAGAAGCGTAGTGGAAACTGAGTAGTAAAGAAAACAGGAGTAGCTAATAAACCCGTTTCACTGGAGAAAAACTTTCTGTCATAGCTATTTTAAAAAATACAAAATTTTAGTAATCTTTCAAATTGACAGTCTCCTGTTTAGTCATCAAGACAAATCATCATTAAATAATGAACTGAAACAGTTTTATGGCCCAACTTTGTCTACTTTTACTTTTATTTTGAGCATGGAGTGTTTTCAGCTGAACAATTAAAATATATTAACTCTACATTTGAAATATTCTTCCATATGTTCATGTTGTTATTCACGTGAAATGATTTTTCCCCCCCGGGAATAAATATACCTTAAGCGTTAATTTATAGCTTTTTGATGTTTGATCGATTGGTACTTAAAAAGAGATAAATGGTTAATTCACTATTTATCAAATTAAGCTTTTTTGCTATTATAGTATATTCATCCTTCCTTAAGTTTGTGTTTCTAGTTCTTAGCACAAAGCTTGACCCTTAGTAGATGGCCACCTGTTGCTGATGAATGAATTTGAATTTTGTTGAAAGTTGTTGCTATTGAGGAGGAGCAGCAGCAGAGGGCCTGTGTTTCATCAGGAAGAAGATAATTGAATGCTGGGTTTTTCAAGATATTTAATGTTACATCTAACTAAGGAACCAAAGTAAAATTCGATACCTTGAAAAACCCATAGGATTGAAAACTGTAACTACTTACAGAGAGATTTAAATACACCCAGGGAATCAAGTATTTTTAATAGATGCTTGGATTAATACCATGATTTTTTGTTTGTTTGTTTTGCCTTGTTTTGTATTTAATAGACTGTCTGTACTTAATATGGTAAACTATTCAAGACCATAACTGTTATTTTAATGTGGTATTTGTATATTTCTGGAAGTTAAATCTGGGAATCAATTTGTGTCTTACATGAAATTTTTTGGGGGGTGAAATAATTTGCACAACCAATTTGGAATACAGTGAATCTCATTATGCACCTCACATCACTTTTCAAAATTCATTTACTTAAAGAAGCCAGGTAAAGCTCTTGAGTAAATTGCTTGAGTTTTTGGGTCAATTTCTGCAATTGCTGTGGCTTTGAGGAGGCAGAGAATCTGACTCATCCATGCGTGATTCAAAATAGGCTTAAAATAAATATTTGTCGAATGAATAAAAAAACCTTTATTGAATACCCACTATAAACAAACACCATGTAAGGTGGGTTCCTCAACCATACTTCCTTCCTCTTCATTTTTGTACTGTTCATTTCTGGCCTTCACAGTAACATGTTTTTTATCATGCCCCTTCCTCATTCTCACTGCCACCTTCTTGGCCTAACTCAGTCACTCTTATCTGTGGTTGTTATAACATCTTATCTTGCCTCCCTATTTCTAATCCTACCCTCTTCCATTCCACCCCACCCCCTGTCACAGAACAACTCTTGAATGAATCAACTAATTATTTATTCATTTATACGCTTCTTGCTTCCAATCAAAATTTAAAGCAGATTATAATTTTTTAAGTGAGCCTCCTGTCTGTCAAAGCTGATGGAACTAAACATTTAAGTTTTAGCATTTTGTTATACGTAAATTATACCTCCATAAAAAAAGGTTGAAAGAATGTCAGCATCATACAGTTAAAACTCTAAAATGTAAGGAATGTAGAAAAATTATTCTAAGCATTATTTATATGCAGTATTCTAAAAATTATTCATTTCATATGTAGCAAATGTATGTGAAAACAAACAAAAAAAATTCTTAAAACATAAATCCATTAACACGTTAGTAAAAGAATAAGAGCCAAGAGCTCAGGGGCAGAGAGAAAGGTGGAACGGGTAGCATGTGAAATAATGATGTTAGAAAAATCTAGGCTAAGGGAAACTGCTGCATTTGACAGAGGCAAAAAAAAAAAAAAAAAGGACAGTATAGTGGATTATGTAGTTCTCGTTTAAATAAAGGAAACATTTCAGATTATCAAGGGAAAAACTTTGCTTTACCTTGGAAATTGCAAATATTTATACATGAACCATTAAAAAACATGGCAGAAATATTTATAATTTGTTATTTCTTATTGGCCTTTAATTTAAAAACAGCACCAAATGTCAGATTGTAGTTCTGGGAAAACATTTTGTTCATTGCTAGATTAATATAGTCTGATTGTATATGGTAATTTAGTTTAATGCTGGGTAAATTTGATAATCTAATGCAAAGGATCTCTGCCTGAGGACCTTGAAGCTTCTGAAACCCCTATTGTATACTTTTGATTCCTCTGGGACTGGGTTCATAGCTTTTATGAGATTCTCGAGTAAGACTGACTAAAAACAGTTAAGAAACAATTGATCTAAAGAAATGACTGATTAGCAAATCCTGCAGGCTCTTCCTCTGGAACATGTATCTGGATCCTTCATCTTGAAAGTTCTTCTCTGTGGACAGACTAGTAGGAATCAAGGCTTTTAGTTGCTAGTACAGATTCTTTATGAATGAAATAGTGAGTTGTTTTTATAGGTAGGCAATAACGTGTAAATCCATAAACATTATTTTTGAATGAGGAAGTGTGGAAGTGTCATGTAAAGAGCACCAGGCAGGAAATCAGAGGAGCTTGGTAGGCAATCACATGATCTGTCTCAGATTCTGGTTCCTTGGCTGTAAAATGAGGAGCTGGACTGTTCAAAGTTGCCTTCCTGCTGCTTTATTTGATTTTGATTCTTTGAATACTTTGCATGCTTAAGCCACCAGGTTGATTTTTTTTTCACTTTTAGGTGTGACAGATTAAGGAGTCACTTTTCATTCTTTATGCTTAAGGATTTCTAATTTTGAAACCAGGCTGTATAAGAAATATGTACAAGAAATATCTTTGCTTAAGCCAAAAGTCTAATAATTCAGGAAGAATTTTGTTAGTATCTTGTTATTCTGTAAATATTAAACTTTAAAAAAAAAAAAAACCTCTCCTTTGTATTTCAATAGTATTTTTTAAAAGGCCCCTTTTTTCTAAAACATGCATAAGATATGATGTTCTTTTACTCTAAAATTAATAGAAGGTGAATTGATCTAAACCTTAAAGTTATTCTCTCATTTAAAGTTTTGATGGCCATAATTGGAAAAAAAAAAAGAATTTTTTTTTTTTTCGTCCTTAAATAACAATGAGAATGTGGGAAATGTAAAAAAATACATGAGGGAGTATGTGAAATTTGAAACTAAAATAAATTTGTTCAAGTTTGATAGAAAGTGTGGAACAGTGAAATTTTAAAATTCTAAACTTATTTTATTCATTTTGAATACAGCAAGTGTTTGCCATGGTGAGATTTAATCCTTCTAGGTTGTTTTCAGCTCTGATTTACACTTACGAAGAAAAGTTTTTTTCCCATTTTTTTGAAGGCCCTTTATGATAAATTTTTGTTTAGGTTCAGAAACAAAACTTTTCTCGTTTCAGAAAAATGAACATTTGTAATTTATATTGATGAAATATAGTTATTTTCTATTAAAAATCTTTTAGTCTAAGAGGAAAATGTATTAAATTCTAGACAAATTTAGTATTCTCATGGATCTGTTGATACAATTTTAATGTGGTTTACCTTCCTGTCATTGTAAACACTTAATAGTTCGTTACCTTTTACTGGAGCATGAGTCATCTATCCAAGTTTAAAGAAGGCTGAACAAGCTTATAGGGTTGGGTGGCAGTAGAAGAAGAAAGATTTAAAGGGTGACGAATGATAATTATAACGAAGTAAAAGTGGATGGGAATGATGGTCAAGCAGCTTGAAGCAAAGAGGGCAGAAGGAAATTAAGATAGAGCAGGAATGCTGTTTTGGTCTAAGAGTTAAACTTGGGTAAGCATTTATCTCCAACTTGACTAAAGTTTCCCTCCTTCCTTATCTTCTTTCCTAGTTCTGCTGATCTTCCCTCTCTCGTCTCTACCTCTTAAAATACTACCACGTCTTTCAATGGAGTCTTCTCTAATCTCACCAGTTTCTTTTCTGAACTTCCACAGTACTCAGTTTGTCTCACTTTTAAGACATATCCATATAATTCAACTAAGATTTAAAAATAATAATTTCCAAAAAGAACAATAGGTGTTTGTACAGCATAGAGATGGGAGTGAGAATCAACCAAGTCTGTAAAGGGCCCAAAGGAGATGATGTCTGATGGAGGGCACCCTTTAAAGTGGAATTAAAAAAAAGCCTGTTGCCCTCGAGTGGGTTCTGACTCATAGTGACCTTAGATGACAGAGTAGAACTGGCCCATAGAGCTTCCAAGGAGCAGCTGGTGGGTTCGAGTTGCTGACCTTTTGGTTAGCAGTCATAGTAGCTGTAGCAAAGCTGAATGGAAGTTTAAAATTTCAGGTCTTGAAAGCTAGAGCCACGCCTGGTAAAAATGGGGTCCCATTAGGTGGAGTCATGTTGTGTTTCTCAACCAAAGACACAGAAAATTATTTGACTGTTTTCTCAATTCTCCCTAGGTTGCTATGTAACTAGTCTCAACTCTAAATTCCTAGACGATTTAATTTATCTAATTAATTAATTTAATTAACTTCCTACAAGGAGTTAATTCATCACTTGCAGTGGATGCTTAGTGGCAAAAGGGCTTAATTTGGTCCTAGAATCCAGTTGAGAAAGGCTGGGTAGGTTGTAGTTTTCAGAAATGTTTCCCCTATTTTAGGAACAGCAAGGTGCAGGGAAAAGGCCAAGTTGACCAGGCATTAAGTGACCAGGATTCTAATCCCAGCAGTGCTACTAAAAATTAATGTGACCTTGAACAAATCATTTAATTTCTCTATAATAAATATTTGTAAAGGAGAGTATTGAACTGTATCTCTAGAATTCTTTTCAGCCGTTAGGTTTTTATCTAATTTAATCTTCACATGAATGTTGAATAGCAGAAAGACCATATATTTTTGTCTCCATTTTACAGATCAAGAAACTGAAATTCAGAGAAGTTGTGATTTGCCAGGATTACAAGGAATTAAATGATAAGAGAGTGATAGAACCAGAACTAGGAACAAGGAACTTACTAATAAGTACCCAACCCAGTTCCTTATAAACATTTGTCAAATGAAAGAATACAACTCAGTGAATGCATTCACAAAGGGATAATGGAAAGAATTCTAATCTTGGGATCTACAGACTTTTTTTTTCCTTCCTCAGTGGGAATCTACATCTTGATTTCTAATCTCGCCTTTACCTTGAAGAAAGTCTAGCCTGAACCATAGAATGGATATATATGCCTTTCTGACCTTTCTGCTTCTCAGAACAAAATGAAACGGAAATTCATTTTGAAAGTAGAACTCTTTAAAAAGACACTATTATAGATGAAGAAGTAGTCTAAGAAGACTAAAAATACATCGTAAAACTCTAGCATTTCAATTAGAGTTGTGCACATATATGTAACTGCATCTTATTTTCCCAGAGGTAAAGGTTGAATGGTGAAAAGGCATGGAGCAATGCGATGTCTGTTTTGTTTCCTTGACCAAATAATGTGCCTGTGTGTTAAGGAGGCCAGAAAAAGAAATGGACATTTGCTCTGCCCTTTTAGCATTGGTGATGCAGAGCAGGCTTAAATCTTCAAATGGGCACAGGCTTTGCTTATAAAAATCATATCTCTTTTTGAGTTAGTTTTCTTAGTAAACATGTTGTACTAGTCTTAATACCCTCTGATGCTAGAGCTTCAGAATAAAGTCCACCCACAGCCCATTACAACTTACTATTCATTTTCTTCAGTAGCTCTGCTCTTCTTAAGTCACTCAAGCACTGAGCAAACTAAAATCCTGAGAAGTTAAGGTTTTTAACTGTAGCTGATTATAGCCAGAGCTGGAACTAGAATCCTAGTTCCTTGACTTCTAGGCAGGTTTTCCCACCGTAACAGGGAGCTTCCAACCTTTTTATCTCACTGATGTAAAATAGGAACCTTGGTTCGTACCTTAGGTGAATGTTAAGCAAAGAAGAGCTTTCTTTTTTTATGCTTAAAAATTGTATAGAAAGAGCATTTTTTTTGAGATAAATTCTAAAATTATAGTGGGAATTTACTCTTTTAAAGGTTTCCATCTGTCTGTAGACTGAAATAGTACTGCAACCATGCTTTATCTTTAACGATTAAAAAAAAATTGCATCTGTACATCACACTGTGCCAAGTTTCAAGCAGAGAAGGGAAATACCTGCTTCTCTCAAATAATTAGAAAAAGAGTTTTCTGTGAACAGTAAATTTAACTTTTTCCAGCATAGTTTATTATCAGAAATTCAGGAACTTTTTAGTTTATTTCAATAAGCATAAGCTTTCTACTTTTTACCTTTTACTGAGAATTGCTCTCTCACAATGCTCCTAGAAGCCAATTTCTTGCCATTAGGAAGCTATTTTATAGCACACCTGAGTTAATCTGTTCCCAAATTGTGAGTGATGAAAGTTAAAGTTACTCTCTCAGAAGTTTTGCTGGCCATAATTGGACTTGTACCCAAAATAACATTGAAAATATGGAATCTGCAAAAAATTGTGTCAGTGAATATGTGAAACTTAAACTGAAATAAGTTTGTTCCAGTTCAAAAGAAAATGTGGAACAGTGAAATTTTAAAATTCTAAGCTTATTTTATTCATTTTGAAGGTAGCATATGTTTGTCACAGTGAAGGACAAATGAAATAGTATGCATGTTAAAAAGTTAAGTGTGTTTGCTCCCAAATTTACATTTGCCAGTTGTACAAGTTAATGTAATATTATGAAATATGAAGACAAAAGATTTTTTTAGGATAACCGAGTTCGGTGTTTTGGATTATCTCAAAGGCCAGTTACTAAAAAATACTGTCAGGATGTGTACATTACTTCTGTAAAAGATAAGTGGAGGGGTGTAGAAACTAGGATTGACTTTCTAGTTCTCAGATTGCTTTGCATTTGTCTTTATGTCCTTGGTCTAAAAAAAAAAAAAAAACAGTGAAAATCACAGACAGCACACTGGTGGTGTGGTTTATAGAAGAAAAACAACTTGGAACTCTAGTTAAAAAAGAACCTAGGCCCTGCATAAAGAGATTTCTGAATGAATTTTTTTCATTTTTTAAGTTCAAGTAAAATGTTTTAGAGAATATGTGTATCACTTTAAGATGCTTTTCTGCTTTGCTTTTTTGATTAACTGATACCAGTCTTGTCAAATAAGAGGATTCCTATATCCTCTTATTTCTATATCCTTGATAATGGGAAAGAAAATGAAATGGAAAAAATCATTTAGAACAATAGCAAATAGTATGAAATATCATAGAAATAAACTTGATAGGAAAAGTACAGACTCTAGATGAAAATAAAACAAGACTACAAAATTTCAGTGAAGGCCATAAAAGAACACTTGAATATGTAGAGAGACATGTGGATTTCCTGGGACAAATGGATAAGTTTAACATCACTCCAGTAAAAATCCCAATAGATTTTCAGTAAATATCCTCGTAACCTTGCTTACCTGTAGGACTGTATTTGTGGGGTATATAATCTAGCAGTTTCGTTCCTAAGAGAAATTGTCTTCCCCTCCCAATTTGTATTCCTATCACTAGTACTTATTTCCCCACATCCTCACGGAAACCAGGCTATTATTAGACTTTTAAATCTTTGCTAAACTAGTAAGTCAGAAGTGGTATCTCGTTTTAATTTGCATTTCCTTAATTGTGAGTGAAGTTGAGCCCAGAACTAGACTTTGAACATGGGGGAATTCATTACCGTTTCAAATCGGTGGGAAAAAATATGAATAATTCAGCAGATAATAGTGGGTCATATTGGTAGCAAATGTGGAAGAGAAAAAATAAAGCTGAACTTTAACTTACTTTTTCTAGAAAAAAAAATTCCAACTAGGACCATAATTTAAATGTAAAAAAAAAATGACTCCATGAAAGTTCTGGAAAAAAAATTATTGCGTTTAAAAAATAACAGTAGAAAAAAAAAACAGCACTGTAAAAGAACAATTGCCATCTAGTCAATTCCAGTTCATAACAACTCTTTAGAACAGAACAGAACTGCCCCATGGAGTTTCAGACTGCCACATTTATAAATAAGGTTTTAATTTCATAAGATTCTGGGTGTCTACTTCTGATGTTTCTTTTGTATAACACTACATACTTCTAGGAGAGTGTAATCTTTCCTTAGAAGGAGCCCCAGGTTAATAACTCCGCTTCAAGTCGGATTCCACCCTGACTTCTGTCTCCCTCTTCAGTGATGAGCTTCATGCCTTATTATTCTTTGCTTAGCACACTGTTACCTCAAGGGACTGAATTTTCTGCTCCTGAGCTCCCTTTCTTTGATAGCAGAGGCACCTGACAGCTTATTAATGGCCTTCTTTGACTTCTGTCTCAACTGTGCTTGTATGAGCATCCAGAATCCTAAAGATACTTGTAACCCACCTGTCTTTTCCCTGTGATAAAATGCCATCCTACTTTAGGGTCTGCCTTCAGATTCTTGTCACTCTAGACCTTACTCTCATTCTGACACATGCTCATTACCCAGTTCTCCTGAGCTACCTGGAACCATGACTTCACCTTTCTCTGAACCAACTCCATTACTTTCTAAGTACATATGACATTATTTCATGAGGTTTTAAAATTTTCCCCTAGGATTCATTTTTTTTTTTTAATTTACAATGCAGGAGAGCCATTATTATTAGGACTCTTCAAAAGCAATAATAAAACTTAACAGAAAAAAATCAAAAGGAATAAAGATAACATAACCCTACTACTCTAATAAATCAACTGTTTATGATTTTCCATGTTTAATTTCAAGCTTTACTGTTATGGTTACGTAATTGAAATCAGAGAATAATATCTTTAAGGTTTAGAAGAGAACACTGCATTTTGTTTTTATGTGCTTGTAATGGTTAAGCGCTCAGCTGCTAACTGAAAGGTTGGCAGTTTGAACCCACCAGCCTCTCTGTGGGAGAAAGATGTGGCAGTCTGCTTCCATGAAGATTACAGGCTTGGAAATTGTATGGGGCAGTTATATATATATCTTTTGGTAAGTTTCCAGCTGCACGAGAAAAAAAAAAAAAATGAATAATGTGGCTTATTCAGTATGTTCATCATCTTTATTCCTTCTTGAGGAGAAGCATATCTTAAAACTTTGTTTTTATTACCTCAATATTTATATAAAGGTTACAAGAAAATGTTCCTAAAATCTTGATAATAATGAGGAAATAACCACTTCAGTAATAATAAACCCATTGCCATCGAGTCGATTCTAACTCATAGCGACCCTATAGGTCAGAGTAGAAGCGCCCCATAGGATTTCCAAGGAGCAGCTGGTAGATTCGAATTGCTAATAACCTTTTGGTTAAGCAGCCAAGCCCTTAACTATTGCACCAATAATCGAAACCAGAAAACCAAGCTTGTTGCTCTCGAATCAATTCACACCAACAATAGCTTTGTATTGCATCATAAAAAAATTACATTTTAATGTCTAAAAATTCTATTTCAGTGAATCTGTTCTGGAATTTCGTCTTGATAATGAAAAGGGAGACCTTTCCTTCACAGATTATTTCACTGTTGCTCTCCTAGCAGCGTCTGGAAGTAGCATTCCTCATTTTGTTCCAGATGCTACCAACTGACACAGGTTATTACTTGGTGGTTACTTAGGTAGACTTGGAAGGTATCTGTTTTGCCTAGATCAACTTAAAATCTCTCTGAATAGATTTACAGTATTGTTTTGAGTAGAGGATTATACTAAAATAATTAGCCTGGAGGCTCCGTCTTTACTCTTGCTGCAAACACCCATGCTTGTTATGAATGGCAAACTTTTTATCTCTTGATAGCAAAGCTCTTTAAATATTTTATCTTTAAAGTTTCATGTAAAATAACATTACTTTTAGCTTATAAGTATGAATTGAATAATCAATGTGTGTGTTAAACATATAATTTTTTTGCAAAGAAAAATGGAAAGAATAAAATGAAGTTTCCTTTTTAAAAAAAAAATAATTTTTATTGTGCTTTAAGTGAAAGTTTACAAATCAAGTCAGTCTGTCACATAAAAGCTTATATACACCTTACTACATACTCGCATTTACTCTCCCCCTAATGAGTCAGCCCGCTCCTTTCTTCCAGTCTCTCCTTTCGTGACCGTTTTGCAGTTTCTAACCCTCTCTACCCTCCCATCTCCCCTCCAGACAGGAGATGCCAATACAGTCTCAGGTGTCCACCTGATACAAGTAGCTCACTCTTCATCAACATCTCTCTCCAACCCATTGTCCAGTCCCTTCCATGTCTGATGAGTAGTCCTGAAGTTTCCTTTTAAAAGTAAATGAGTTTGATTGCCCAGGATGTTGAATTAGAAAAGTGAGAGTGTAGTGCTTTGGGGCTTTGTTCTTGCTTTTATTTATCTTTAATGAATCTGGAAGTCAGTTTAATTTTTTAAAAAGACAGTTTTAATCAATGGTATTTGATCATTATCACTGAAGGAAGTGATGTTTTAGTATTTACAAACATAGCGGCGTAGTGTTGTTAAAGGGTGGTTAAAAACTTGCATATTTAAAATTAAAAAGTAAAAATATACCAATTTAGCATGTTTTAAGGATTTCTTTTTTTATTATTTTATTGTTTTTACCTATATTTATACTTACAGAACCTCAAAATGTTAATATAACTAATAATACTTTTGGATGATTTTGTTTCTCTGGTAATTTTGATGTAATATTTCTTAGAAATTTTGAGTTTCTTAAGTGACTTAAAGCAAACAAACAAACCCGTGGCTATTGAGTCGATTCTGACTCATAGCGACCCTGTAGGACAGAGTTGAACTGCCCCACGGGGTTTCCAAGGAGCACTGGGTGGATTTAAACAGGCGACCTTTTGATTAGCAGCCATAGCCCTTAACTACTATGCCACCAGGGTTTCCAAAGTGACTTAGGGCAAGTAAATACATGTTTTCTTGTTATTTATCATACTACCACTGGGTCCAACTGTATATGGTTATGTTAGAAACTTTTTCTCCTCTCCCCATTCTCATCTTTCCCTCCTTCTCTCTGTCTTTTCCTTCTTCCCCTCCTCTTTCCCTCCCTCTCTTTGTGTGTCTGTGTGTGTGTCTGTGTCATCCCATTGGAACTATAGCACACAAAATAGGCCTGCTAAAATAAAATAAAAGATTTAAATATTCTAACATAATAGACATAATTTTCAGGATACAATCAAAATACCTGTCAGACAGAAAACTAAGAAAATAATAACTTGAATGAGAAAAGATAATCAACTGATGCTAACACCAAAATTCATCAGGTGTTAGAATTTTCTGAAAAGAATTCTAAAGCAGCTGTCATAAAAGTATTTCAACAATCAGTTACAAATCCTCTTAAAGCAAATGAAAAAATAGAAGATCTCAGCAAAGGAATAGATATTATTAAAAAGAGCCACATCAAAATTACAGAGCTGGAAGATACAATAACAGAAATTATAAACTCACTGGATGGGCTCAGTAGTAGAGTGGAGATTACAGAGAATAGAATCGGTGAACTTGAAGACAGATCAGTAGAATTTACCCGTCTGAACAACAGAGAGGAAATAGACTGAAAAAGTTTAGAGCCTCAGGGACCTGGGGGACAATAATAAAAGATTGAACCTTATATCATCAGATACAAAAGTAGAAAGGGGTTGAAAGTGTATTTGAAGAAACAATGGCTAAAAACTCCCCAAATTTGGTGAATGACACCAATTTATAATCCTAGAAGCCGGGAAAGCCCCAGAGTAAACCCAGAGAAATTCATGCCAACATACATCGTAATTAAACTTTTGAAAACTAAAGACAATGAAAAATTCTTCAAAGCAGCTGGAGAGAAACAGCATATTACCTATAGGAGAACAGCATTTTGAATGACAGTGGATTATTCATCTGAAACTATGAAGGCCAGAAATAAGTGGGACAAAACTTTTCAAGTACTGAAAGAAAAGAACTATCAACTATAAATTCTATATTCAGTGAAACTACCCTTCAGGGATGAAGGGGAAATAAGGACATTCTCTGACAAAGGAAAACTAAAAGAATTTTCTCTTTTTTAGCAGCCCTACCCCTGAAAATTGGCTAGAGGAAGCTCTTCAGACAGAAAAGAAATGATTAAAAAAAAAAAAAAGAATCTTGGAGCTTTAGGAAGGAGGAAGAAACAACGGAAAGAGCAGAAGTATGGGTGAAAACCATAGTCTTGCCTTTTCCTCATGAATTTGAAAAATTATATTTGGTGACTAAATCAAAAGTTATAACACCATCTTATATTCAGGACAAAGATATTTAAAAGTGGGAAAGATAAGGTACCTAACCATTTTTCACAAGAGGTGGTTGTCATGGATTGAATTGTGTCCCCCCAAAATATGTGTCAACCTGGTTAGATCATGTTTCCCAGGGTTGAATGGTTGTCCTCCATTTTGTGATTGTAATTTTATGTTAAAGAGGATTAGGGTGGGATTGTAATGCCCATACTAAGGTCACATCCCTGATTCAATGTAAAGGGCATTTCCCTGGGATGTAGCCTGCACCATCTTTTAGCTTACAAGAGATGAAGGGAAATAAGCAGAGAGTTGGGGACCTCATACCACCAAGAAAGCAGTGCCGGGAGCAGAGCACGTCTTTTGGACCCAGGGTTCCTACATGGAGAAGCTTCTACTCCAGGGGAAGATTGATGACAAGGACCTTCCTCCAAAGCCTACAGAGAGACAAAGCCTTCCCCCTGGAGCTGATGCCCTGAATTTGGACTTCTAACCTAGTAGATTGTGAGAAAATAAATTTCTCTTTGTTAAAGCCAATCCACTTGTGGTATTTCTGTTATGGCCTCACTAGATGACCAAGACAGTGGTAAAATACTGATAATAGTGGATTGTATTTTGTGTGTATTGTTATACTCACAGCAATCACTTTAAGTCTATGCAAAGATACAGACTCAAAAACACTGCAAATAAGTGAACATGAAATCCTAGAAAATGCTCAGGTAACCCACAAGAAGGAAAGAAAAGAAAAACAGGAAAACAAAAACCAAAGAAAGCAGAAAACAAATAATAAACAACAGAACTAAGCATTAATATATATATTAATAAACCAAACCAAACCTGTTGCCATCAAGTTGATTCCGATTCATAGCGACCCTATAGTACAGAGTAGAACTGTCTTACAGAGTTTCCAAGGCTGTAAATCTTTTTTGATTTTTTATCATGCTTTAAGTAAAAGTTTACAAATCAAGTCACTCTCTCATACAAAATTTATATACACCTTGCTATGTACTCCTAGTTGCTCTCCCCCTAATGAGACAGCACACTCCTCCTTCTCTCCACCCTGCATTCCCCATGTCCATTCAGCCAGCTTCTGTCCCCCTCTGCCTTCTCATCTCCCCTCTAGACAGGAGCTGCCCACATGGTCTTAAGTGTCTACTTGAGCCAAGAATCTCACTCCTCACCAGTATCATTTTCTGTCTTATAGTCCAGTCCAATCCCTGTCTGCAGAGTTGGGTTTGGGAAGGGTTCCTGTCTTGGGGTAACAGAAGGTCTGGGGACCGTGACCTCCAGGGTCCTTCTAGTCTGACCATTAAGTTTGGTCTTTTTACAAGAATTTGGGTTCTGTATCCCACTGCTCTCTTGCTCCCTCAGGGGTTCT
Organism: Loxodonta africana; assembly: GCF_030014295.1. Taxonomy (NCBI): domain Eukaryota; kingdom Metazoa; phylum Chordata; class Mammalia; order Proboscidea; family Elephantidae; genus Loxodonta; species Loxodonta africana. The sequence goes on from NC_087358.1 coordinate 69,179,963, forward strand.
CTGTTGTGTTCCCTGTCAGGGCAGTCATTGGTTGTATCCAGGTGCCATCTAGTTCTTCTGGTCTCAGGCTGATGTAGCTTCTGGTTTATGTGGTCCTTTCTGTCTCTTAGGCTCATAATTCCCTTGTGTCTTTGGTGTTCTTCATTCTTCCTTGCTCCAGGTGGGTTAAGACCAATTGATGCATCTTAGATGGCCACTTGCTAGCTTTTAAGACCCCAGATGCCACTCTCCAAAGTGGGATGCAGAATGTTTTCTTAGTAGATATTACTATGCCAGTTGTCTTACATGTCCCCTGAAACCATGGTCCTCAAAACTCCGCCCCTGCTACGCTGGCCTTTGAAGCATTCAGTTTATTCAGGAAATTTCTTTGCTTTTGGTTTAGTCCAGTTGTATTGACCTCTCCTGTATTGTGTATTGTCTTCCCCTTCACCTAAAATAAAACTTATCTACTATCTAATTAAAGAGTACCCTCTACCTCTCTTCCTCCCTCCCCCTCTTGTAACCATCAAAGAATATTTTCTGTTTAAAGTGTTTCTCCAGTTCTTGTAATAGTGGTCTCATACAATATTTGTCCTTTTGCAACTGACTAATTTCACTCAGCATAATGTCTTCCAGATTTTTCCATGTTAGGAAAAGTTTCATGGATTCGTCCTTGTTGTTTATCGATGTGTAGTATTCCATTGTGTGAATATACCATAGTTCATTTATCTGTTCATCTGTCTATGGGCACCTTGGTTGCTTCCAACTTTTTGCTGTTGTAAACAGTACTGCATTGAACATGGGTGTGAATATATCTCTTTGTGTAAAGGCTTTTATTTCTCTAGGATATATTCCCAGGAGTAGGATTGCTGGATCCTATGGTAGTTCTATTTCTAGTTTTTTAAGGAAGCGCCAAATCAATTTCCAAAGTGGTCGTACCGTTTTACATTCCCACCAGCAGTGTGTAAGTGTTCCAGTCTCTCCACAACCTCTCCAACATTTATTATTTTGTGTTTTTTGGATTAATGCCAACCTTGTTGGAGTGAGATGGAATCCCATTGTAGTTTTGATTTGCATTTCTCTGATGACTAATGATCATGAGACTTTCCTCATGTATCTGTTAGCGGCCTGAATGTCTTCTTTAGTGAAGTGCCTGCTCATATTCTTTGCCCATTTTTTATTGGGTTATTTGTCTTTTTGTGTTTGAGTTTTAGCAGAATCATGTAGATTTTAGAGATCAGGCGCTGATCGGAAATGTCATAGCTAAAAACTTTTTCCCAGTCTGTAGGTAGTGTTTTTACTCTTTTGGTGAAGTCTTTGGATGAGCATAGGTGTTTGGTTTTTAGGATCTCCCAGTTATCTGGTTTCGCTTCTGCATTTTTAGTAATGTTTTGTATACTGTTTATGCCATGTATTAGGGCTCCTAACATTGTCCCTCTTTTTTCTCCCATAATCTTTATCATTTTAGACTTTATGTTTAGGTCTTTGATCCATTTTGACTTAGTTTTTGTGCATGGTTCCTATCCATGAGCAAGGCATGTTTTTCCACATATGTAGATCTCTTTTAGTTTCTTGCAGTAGTGTCTTGTAGTTTTCTTTCTACAGGTCTTTTACGTTTCTGGTCTTGTTTCATTTTTTTGCAGATGGATATCCAGTCCTGCCAGCATCATTTCTTAAAAAGACTGTCTTTTCCCCAATTAACTGACTTTTGGCCTTTGTCAGATATTAGCTGCTCATATGTGGATGGATTTATGTCCGGATTCTCAATTCTGTTCCGTTGGTCTATGTATCTGTTGTTGTACCAGTACCAGGCTGTTTTGACTACTGTGGTGGTATAATAAGTTCTAAAATCAGGTAGAGAGAGGCCTCCCACTTTGTTCTTTTTCAGCAATGCTTTTCTTATCCGGGGCCTCTTTCCCTTCCATATGAAGCTGGTGATTTGTTTCTCCATCTCATTAAAAAATGTCATTGGAATGTGGATCGGAATTGCATTGTATCTATAGATGGCTTTAGGTAGAATAGACATTTTACAATGTTAAGTCTTCCTATCCATGAGCAAGGCATGTTTTTCCACATATGTAGATCTCTTTTAGTTTCTTGCAGTAGTGTCTTGTAGTTTTCTTTCTACAAGTCTTTTACGTTTCTGGTACGATTTATTCCTAAGTATTTTATCTTCTTGGGGGCAGCTGTAAATGGTATTGATTTGGTGATTTCCTTTTCGATGTTCTTTTTGTTGGTTTGTCTTGTATGCCGATGCTCTACTGAACTCTTCTATTAGCTTCAGTAGTTTTTTTGAGGATTCCTTAGGGCTTTCTGTGTATAAGATTATGTCATCTGCAAACAGAGATACTTTTAATTCTTCCTTACCAATCTGAATGCCCTTTATTTCTTTATCTGGCCTAATTGCCCTGGCTAGGACCTTCAGCACAACGTTGAATAAGAGTAGTGATAAAGGGCATCCTTGTCTGGTTCTCGTTCTCAAGGGGAATATTTTCAGAAGCTCTCCTTTTAGGATGATGTTGGCTGTTGTCTTTGTATAAATGCCCTTTATTATGCTGAGGAGTTTTCCTTCTATTCCTATTTTGCTGAGAGTTTTTATCATGAATGAGTGTTGAACTTGTCAAATGCCTTTTCTGTATCAATTGATAAAATCACATGGTTCTTGTCTTTTGTTTTATTTATATGGTGGATTACATTAATTGTTTTCTAATGTTGAACCATCCCTGCATGCCTGGTATGAATCCCACTTGGTCGTGCTGTATTAGTTTTTTGATACGTTGTTGAATTCTATTGGGTAGAATTTTGTTGAGGATTTTTGCATCTATGTTCATGAGGGATATAGGTCTGTAATTTCCTTTTTTTGTGGTGTCTTTAGCTGGATTTGGTATCAGGGATGTGCTGGCTTCATAGAATGAGTTAGGGAGTATTCCATCCTTTTCTATGCTCTGAAATACCTTTTGTAGTAGTGGTGTTACCTCTTCTCTGAAAATTTGGTAGAGCTCTGCAGTGCAGGCATCAGGGCCAGGACTTTTTTTTGTTGGGAGTTTTTTGATTACCTTTTCAATCTCTTTTTTTTTGTTATGGGTCTGTTTAGTTGTTCTACCTCTGTTTGTGTTAGTTTAGGTAGGTAGTGTGTTTCCAGGAGTTCATCTGTTTCTTCTGGGTTTTCAGATTTGTTAGAGTACGATTTGTCATAGTAATCCGATATGATTCTTTTAATTTCAGTTGGGTTTGTTGTGATATCACCCATCTCATTTCTTATTCGGGCTATTTGTTTCCTTTCCTGTATTTCTTTAGTCATACTGGCCAATGGTTTATCAGTTTTGTTAATTTTTTCAAAGAACCAGGTTTTGGTCTTGTTAACTCTTTCAATTGTTTTTCTGTTCTCTATTTCATTGAATTCTGCTCTAATTTTTATTATTTGTTTTCTTCTGGTGCCTGACAGTTTCTTTTGTTGCTCTCTTTCTGTGCATTCAAGTTGTAGGGACAGGTCTTTGATTTTGGCCCTTTATTCTTTCTGTATGTGTGCATTTATTGATACAAATTTACCTCTGAGCACTGCTTTCACTGTGTCCCAAAGGTTCTGATAGGAAGTGTTTTCATTCTCATTGGAGTCTATGAATATTTTTATTCCCTCCTTAATGTGTGTTCTAAAACCCAGTCTTTTTTGGGGAGGGTATTGTTCAGTTTCCAAGTATTTGATTTCTTCTTCCTGGTTTTTCTGTTATGGATTTCTACTTTTATGGCCTTATGGTCTGAGAAGATGTTTTGTAATATTCTGATGTTTTGGATTCTGCAAAGGCTTGGTTTATGACCTAATATGTGGCCTATTCTAGAGAATATTCCATGTGTACAAGAAAAGAAAGTATACTTTGTAGCTGTTGGGTAGAGTGTTCCTTATATGTCTATGAGGTCAGCTTGTTTGATTGTGGCATTTAGATCTTCCATGTCTTTATTGAGCTTCTTACTGGATGTCCTGTCCTTCAACGAAAGTGGTGTGTTGAAATCTCCTACTATAACTGTGGAGGTTTCTATCTCACTTTTCAGTGCTGTTAGAGTTTATTTTATGTATTTTGCAGCCCTATCACTTGGTGCATAAATATTTAATATGGTTATATCTTCCTGGTAAATTGTTCCTTTAATCATTATATAGTGTCCTTTATCCTTTGTGGTGGAATTAACTTTAAAGTCTGTTTTATCAGAAATTAATATTGCCACTTCTGCTCTTTTTGATTGTTGCTTGTTTGATATATTTTTTTCCATCCTTTGAGTTTTTGTTTCTTTGTGTCTCTAAGTTTAAGGTGTATCTATTGAAGGCACCATATAGCTAGATGGTTTTTTTATGCATTCTGCCATTTTCTGTCTCTTCACTGGTGCATTTAGTCCATTTACATTCAGAGTAATTAGAGATAGTTATGAGTTTAGTGCTGTCATTTTGATGCCTTTTTGTGTGTGTGTTGTTGACAATTTCATTTTTCCACTCACTTTTTTGTACTGAGAAGTTTTTCTTTGTAAATTTTGTGTCCCTCTTTTTCATTGTAGTTGAATTTTGTTTTTGCTGAGTCCTTATGTTTATCTTGGTTTTTATTTTGAAGTATGAGATTGTTAGTCCTCTTTGTGGTTACCTTAATATTTACCCCTATTTTTCTAAGAATAAACCTAACTTGCATCTCCCTGTGGAAACCCTGATGGTGTAGTGGTTAAGTGCTACAGCTGGTTACCAAAGGATTGACCGTTTGAATGCACCAGGCGCTCCTTGCAAATGCTACGGGGTCGTTCTACTCTGTCCTGTTGGGTCGCTATGAGTTGGAATCAACTTGACTGCAGTGGGTTTGGTTTTTTGGGGGCTTTATCTCCCCATATCGCCTTGATTTCCTTTCCATATGGGAGATCTATGCCTCCTGTATTTAGTCCCTCTTTATTGATTATTGTCATCTTTTGAGTAATAACATCAGTGATTCCCCGTTTTGAGCTTCTGGTTTTTTTTAATTAATTTTATTTTATTTTTGTGATTTTCCTGAGTTGATATCAGGATGCTCTGTTCTGTGTCCTTGTGTTGTGTTGTTATCTGATATTATTGATTTTCTGACCAAAGAATTTCCTTTAGTAATTCTTGTAGCTTTGGTTTGGTTTTTGCAAATTCTCTAAGCTTGTGTTTATCTGTAAATGACTTAATTTTGCCTTCATATTTGAGAGAGAGTTTTGCTGGATATATGATTCTTGGCTGGCAGTTTTTCTCCTTCAATGCTATTTATATGTCATCCCATTGCTTTCTTGCCTGTATGGTTTCTGCTGAGTAGTCTGAACTTATTCTTATTGATTCTCCTTTGTAGGTGACTTTTCATTTATCCCTGGCTGCTTTTTCAAATTTTCTCTTTATCTTTGGTCTTGGCAAGTTTGATGATAATATGTCTTCGTGATTTTCTTCTGGGATCTACCTTGTATGGGGTTCAGTGAGCATTTTGGATAGATACCCTTTCCTCTTTCGTGATGTCAGGGAAGTTTTCTGCCAGTAAATCTTCAACAATTCTCTCTGTATTTTCTTTTATCCCTCCCTGTTCTGGAATTCCAATCTCATGCAAGTCATTCTTCTTGATAGAGGCCCACATGATTCTTAAGTTTTCTTCATTTTTTAAAATTATTTTTTCTGATTTTTCTTAAAATATATTGGTGCCAATTGCCTTACCCTCCATCTCCCCTATTCTGCATTCCAGCTCCTCTGACTTCCTGTTGAGTTGCCTAGTTCTGTAATTTTAGTGTTAATCTTTTGAATTTCTGAATGCTGTCTCTCTATGGATTCTTGCAGCTTATTAAATTTTCATTATGTTCTTGAATAATCTTTTTAATTTATTCAACTGCTTTATCTGTGTGTTCCTTGGCTTTTTCTGTTCACTGCCAGATTGCATTTCTGATGTCGTCCCTGATGTCTTGAAGCATTCTGTATATTAGTCTTTTGTATTCTACATCAGACAGTTCCAGGAATATATCTTCATCCGGGACAGATCTTAATTCTCTGTTTTGGGGGTTTGTAGAAGCAATCATGGTCTGCTTCTTTATGTGGTTTGATATCAGCTGCTGTCCCTGAGCCATCTATAGTAAGTTCTTGTAAAAATTCATTTTGTATTTGGTCACTGAGTTTTATCTTCTTGTTTTGTTTTGTTTCAATATACCTAGATAGGCTGCTAGAGTGTGCTAACTTGATTGTTGGAGGCTTTGAAGCACTTATGGCCTGTTAACAAATGGTTAGAGCTGTTACCAGGTATATGAGCCTATGAGTCCTTTCACTGTTTTTGAATAGAATCAGCTCAGGTGTCCTGATGGTCGGTCACCTAGTGTCTGGTGTAGGCTCTCACCTACCATCTTAGAGGAGTAATGGTGATGGTTGTATACACTGGTTTCTGGTAGCAGCAGGGGGTCACACTCCAAGGAGGGCAGGGTGCTGACAGCCTTCCCTCAAGTGCCAGTGAGGAAGGAGCATCTCTGTTCTCTAGATCACTCTAGTAGTTGGGTTCTGCAGCTGTACCTTAGGCAACCAGTGCTTGTACCTGTAAAGACTGGTAGGCACCACTATCCTCAGACTCCTTTCACAGGTGGGTAGGTGGTGTGGATGGAGCCTCAGCCTTCAGGTACCTACTGTGGGTAGGTAAGGGCTCTGTTTAATAGGTAGAGTGGTAAGTAATATGGGTTTTGATACATATTATGTGGAACACATATGTCCTTCTGGACTCTGCATTGCTTTCTAGATCCCATGACAGGGCCATACAATGTATGGCACCTGAAAATGTGGTATTTGCATGAACATGGAACCATTGTGAGAAACACAACTTCCAAATAATGCATACCAACCCAAACCCCCTGCTGTCGAGTCGATTCCGACTCATAGTGACCCTATAGGACAGAGTAGAACTGCCCCATAGAGTTTCCAAGGAGCACCTGGCAGATTTGAAATGCCAACCTCTTGGTTAGCAGCTGTAGCACTTAACCACTACGCCACCAGGGTTTCCAAATAATGCATAGGAACCTAGAAATACACTTACAAGGGTTATCTCACTGTTCAAAAGCCAAAAGAGACAAAAGTTTTGCACAGCCACATTGCAAGGATGCGCCAACTAATACAATATCCTGTAAAAACAGTAATTTGTGGCACACACCCATTTCTTCAGTTTCAAACAGTTGTACAGGTCCCCACCTGCCAGCAGCATGTACTGTTAGTGGGAAAGCAGCTTCCCAATAAATCCAAGAGGCGAAAAATATAGGTGGACACTATATGTCTAGCTGGTGTTAGATCAAAAACAATAACAATGTATTGTAAAGAATATGGAAGTAAACTGTATGACAACAATAGCATAAAGGCCAGGAGAGGAGAAATGGTCTTTGTTTTAAGTTTCTTATAGTATATGTGTATTAAAAAAAAAAAAAATTTTTTTTTTTATAATGTTACTTGAAGATAGACTGTTACAAGTTAATGTTATAGACCCTAAACCATCTAAAAAAAAAAAGTTATAGCCAATAAGCCTACTATGGAGATAAAATGGAATCATAAAATTACTCAGTTAATACAAAAGAAGACAGAAAAAAAAAGAACAGAGAATAGATGGAACAAATAGATGTAGAATTTAAACTAACCATATTAACAATTACGTTAAATATAAGTGGTCTGAACACCCCAATTAAAAGTCAGAGATTGTCACATTGGATAAAAAAGCAAGAGCCAACTATATGCTATCTACAAAAAAACCAATTTTACTATAAAGACAAATACATTAAAAATAAAAGGAATAAAAATAAAATGAAGGATCTTGAGAGTATATGCCTGACTGGAACAGAAGGTAACTGAGGATAATCTAAGATTTGTATTGTGGAATATTAGGTGGTTGATAACACAGTTAAGCAAAGTGGACATTGAAGGAGCCACAGTTGTTGGTGAGAAGGTAATGAGTTCATTCTTGAACATGTTAATATTTGAGATGTTTGCCAGATAGCCACATAGAGATCTTTTAGCATTTAGGTGGATATAGATCTGGAGCCTGAAAGTGTGGTTCTAGTTTAAAAAAAAAAGTGTAGATTTAGGAGTAATATAGCAGCTGCGGAAACCCTGGTGGCATAGTGGCTAAGTGCTATGGCTGCTAACCTAAAGGTCGGCAGTTTGAGTCTGCCAGGTGCTCCTTAGAAACTGTGTGGGGCAGTTCTACTCTGTCCTGTAGGGTTGCTATGAGTCGGAATTGACTCGACAGCACTGGGTTTGGTTTTTTTTGGTTTTTATATCAGCTGCAGCAGTACATCGACCAGGAACTACCAGAAATTCAAGCCAAATTCAGAAGAGGATGTGGAACCAGGGCTTGCTGATGTCAGATGGATCCTGGCTGAAAGCAGAGAATACCAGAAAGATGTTTACCTGTGTTTTCTTGACTATGTAAAGGCATTCGACTGTGTGGATCATAACAAATTATAGATAACATTGCTAAGAATGGGAATTTCAGAACACTTAATTGTGCTCATGAGGAGCCTATACGTAGATCAGTAGAACGGGAGGATGCTGCGTGGTTTAAAGTCAGGAAAGGACTGTGTCAGGGTTGTAGCCTTTCACCACATGTATTGTCTGTATACTGAGCAAATAACCCAAGAAGCTGGACTATTTGAAGAAAAACAGGGTATCCGGATTGAAGGGAGACTCATTAACAGCCTGCGTGATGCAGATCACACAACTTTGCTTGTTGAAAGTGAAGAGGTTTTGAGGCACTTACTGAGGAAGGTCAAAGATCACAGCCTTCAGTGTGGATTACACCTGAACATAAAGAAAACAAAAACCCTCACAACTGGGCCAATAAGCAACATTAAGATAAACAGAGAAAGTATTGAAGTTGTCAAGAATTTTATTTTACTTGGATCCACAATCAATGCCCATGGGAGCAGCAGTCAAGAAATGAAAAGATGCATTGCATCGGGCAAATCTCCTGCAAAAGACCTGTTTAAAGTGTTAAAAATTAACAATAGAGGATGTCACGTTAAGGAGTAAGGTGCATCTGACCCAAGCCATGCTGTTTTTAACCGCCTTATAAGCATTTGAAGACTGGGCAGTGAATAAGGAAGACCAAAGAATTGACAACTTTGAATTATGGTGTTAACCAAGAATATTGAATATACCATGGACTGCCAAAAGAACAAACAAATCTATCTGGAAGAAGTACAGCCAGAATGCTCCTTAGAAGCAAGGATGGCGAGACTATGTCTCACATACTCTGGAAATGTTATTAGGAGGGTTCAGTTCCTGGAGAAGAGCATCATGCTTGGTAGAGGGTCAGCGAAAAAAAGAAGGACCCCCAGAGAGATGGACTGACATAGTGGCTACGATGATGGACAAGGCAAAACTGTCCTATAAAATGATTTGGCTTAGGATAGTACAAAAACATTTCCTGTAATGTGCATCCAATAATATTCCTTAAAATACCCAGAAAACAATAGCAATTCCTGTCTTCCATTTCCCCTATTGTTAATTTTTCTAACAGCAGTGGAGACCTTGTACTTAGTCACAGTCTCTTTTAGGAGCACCTTGACTTGAGAGCCTTTAAGCCCTTCACTCTCTGGAGAAGTTTAAGCTTGCTTTAGAAATATATGCTAATTCTGGAAAATCATGTAAAATAAACTTTATCTTCTACTTTGTCTTATTATATATTCAGTGAGATTTATACTAATCTTTCGGATAGTAAAAGTCCGGCTTCCTTCACAAGATTAGGTAGCAAAACAGAGTGAAGTGTTGTACAGAGAACGATTATGCTGAGAGTTAATTTGAGTAGATAAGTAATGGCAGGAGACAGCTTGCCTGAGTCTAAGAGAAAACTGCTGCCTGAGTCCTGGATGGAAACACTGCTACAGAAATACATAAATTTTACTTTAAAAAATAAAGCATTCCTTTAAATCTTTTCTTTACAATTGTTTTAATAGTTATCTATTGCTGTATAAAAATTACCCCAGTACTTAGCAACTTAAAATGACAAACGTTTATTATCGCATATAATTTCTGAGGGTCATCAATCTGGCTGTGGCTTACCTGTGTGGTTTCGGCTCAGGGTCTCTCATGAGAGAGCATCAGGTCTGTACAAACTGAGGCCATAGTCATTTTTAGTCTTGATTAGGGTTGGAGAATTTGCCTCATTCATTCACGTGGTTGTTGTAAGGCCTCAGTTCTTTGCTGGCTGTTGGCCAGAATCTTCATTTCTTTGCCATATGGCCTCTCCATAAGGGTGCTTACCACTTGACAGCTTGTGACCCCCTAAGCAAGAGTTCTGAGAGAGAGTGAGAGCCTGAAATGGAAGCTGCAGTTTCTTGTATACCCTAATCTCAGAAGTAGCATACCATCACTTCTGCCATATGCCATTGGCCACCCAGAATAACCTGGTACAACACAGGTGGGGTCTACACGAGGCTGTGACTAACTGGAGGCAGTAGTTATTGGTGCTGTTTTGGAGGTTGGCTGCCACAGCATTAGCAGATCATACCATTTTTCTTCTTTGTGCTTCACTGTTTTTAATTTAACCCACAATACGGCTATATTGTATGATAACGTTCTAGAAATATTTATTGAGTGTCCATTATATGCTAGACACCGAAATTTTAAGAACATTGTGCCCTGATAGTGGCCTGCTTAAATTCCTTCCATGAGTTTGTCTCTTGCTACTTCCTTGCTGTGCAATCTGTGTTTTACCTTTATGAAACTAATAAATCTGTCTTAAGGGCTCATATGCTGAGTTCCATTCTGATCACTTTACATTTATCATCTCAAAACAACCCTCTGAGGAAGTATTACTTTTCTTACTTTATATGTGAGCTATGTGAGTTTTCTTTAGGGGCATATTTCCCCTTCTCTTGCTTCTGAGCCATCCATCCCTCTACTTTTCACTTAAAATAACTTACTTCTCAGCTCAGGCAAAACCTCTTCCAGGAACCTTCCCTGATGAACCTGATCTGTGTTGTGTTTCCTTCTCTTGATTTCCATGGCACTTTGTGCATACCTTTATCATGGTACCACTCTGTATTGCTGTTTTTTATTCCCTTACCTGTTTCCTTCATTAGCCTATAAACTGTAGCATAGGGGTTAAAAACAAGGAGGTCTGGAGTCAAACAGCTTGAGGCCAAATCCAGGATCCACTACTTACTGACTGTGACTTTGGGCAATTTACTCTAAGCCTTTCTGTCTTCACTTGTAACGTGACATAAAAAATAGACCTTCCCTCTAATGTTTGTTGTGAGAATGAAATGAGACAATACAAGTAAAGTGCTTAGTGCTATACCTGGAATTTAATAAATATTGTCTGTAAACTCTTTGAGGTCAGAATGATTGAATGCTTATTATATGCCATGCACTGTACCAGACTGTCTATGTAGGTTATTTCATTTACTTCTCACAGCAGTCCCATGTGGTGGGTACTGTTGCTAATGCTGTATTCCTCTTAGCATCCCTAGTGCCTGTCACAGAGTGTATTTATTGAATGGGTGGATGAATGAATGATAAATGATGTTGTGGACAGTCAATTGTAGGGGCAGACAACAACATGGAATCATGGTTAAAAACATGACACAAAATGATGGAGAAAATAAGCAGATAAACATGACTAACATAGTAGTGTACTACCTAACAAAGAGCCCTGGTAGTGCAGTGGTTAAAGTGCTCTGCTGCTAACCAGAAAGTCAGCTGTTACAACCCACTAGCCATTCCATGGGAGAAAGATGTCGCAGTCTGCTTCTGTAAAGATTAGATCCTTGGAAACCCTATGGGGCAGTTCTTCTCTGTCCTATAGGGTCACTATGAGTTAGAATTGACTTGACGACAATGAGTTTGGTTTTTGGTATAGTATCTATTATGGAATGAGTTGTGTCCCCCAAAAAATGTGTCAACTTGGCTAGGCCATGATTCCCAGTATTGTGTGATTATCCACCATTTTGTTATTTGATGTGATTTTCCTAAGTGTTGTAAATCCTACCTCTATGATGTTAATGAGGCAAGATTAGAGGCAGTTAATGTTAATGAGGCAGGTCTCAGTCTACAAGATTAGGTTGTATCTTGAGTCAGTCTCTCTTGAGATATAAAAGAGAGAAGTGAGCAGAAGTAGAGGGACTACATACCACCAAGAATGAAGAACCAGAATTAGAATATGTCCTTTAGACCCGGGGTCCCTGCACTGAGAAGCTGCTAGACCAGGGGAAGATTGATGACAAGGACCTTCTCCCAGAGCCAATGGAGAGAGAAATCCTTCCTGTCCGTAGGCACTCTGAATTTGGATTTCTAACCTCCTAGACTGTTATAGAATAAATTTCTCTTTGTTAAAGCCTTCCACTTGTGGTATTTCTGTTGTAGCCGCACTGAGTGAATAAGACGGTACCTAACAGCACAAGTTCTAGAAACAGGTAGACTTGGGTTTAAATGTATACCTCTTATTAGCCATATAACACAAGGCAAATTTCTTAACTTCTGTGTCTTAGTTTCTTTATCTCTAAAATGGAGATAATAATATGTATTTTATAAAGTTGTTATGAGAATGAAATGAAATAATATATGTAAAATATTTAGCATAGAACCTGGCACACAGTAGATGCTCAAAAAGCATTAACTAGTAAGGGTTCTGGGTTAGTAAATTAAATTGAGAAAATCATGAAGAAAGAATTTTAGTAGTGAAGAAAATAAAATCAGATTATGAAGTATGTGGTAATGACTTTCAATCATCATCATCATAGTTATTTTAATCAAGTGTGAAAAAAGGAAGCTTAGGGGGCTATTCTCTCCCTTATACTATAGTACCCTCACTAGCCAACACCAAATTTTGGCCTAGTGGCTCTGAGGTAAAGTTAAGAATTAGTCCTCATAAACTAAAGTAATGAAATGTTTCTAATATTCTGCCTTCTTATTCTATCATCACTTTAGTGCAAATGCTGGGAAAATGAGAACCAAAAGTCTTCTGCCAAGGATTAATTAACTATGTTATGATTTAGAAACTTTCTGAGTTTTGCAATACTGTACTTTTTACATCTGGCAAACCTCAAACTTGCCCGGGTTATTAGTACTCTAGAAAATAGAATTTTGGGGAAAAGCCTGAAAGGAAGCCTCTTGAAATGTAAGAAGGCAAGAAATGGAGTTGTTACAGCAATATTGCTATTTTAAAAAGGATAGATCCTAATGATTCACTTTTCAGAAATTTATATCAGAATTAGAAAAATAAAGGTATCGGTTTTTAAGGGTGGCAGAGGAGAGAGATATTGGGGAGAGGTGGCAGGGTTAGAGTGGAAGGGAGATAGGATGGTAGGACTGGGTTAGGATCGGCTGAGAAGATGCTCTCCCTTCCTGAACATACCAGGGGAGACCCGGCATGTTTATTTAATAAGGCTTCCTTTAGGGACTCTGATATGTGCTGCCCCCCAACTAAATTACAGACTATGTCAGAAAGTAGGAATTTACCTTATAAAATATAATTGAAAACTAAAGTGAGATATTTTAGAAAATATTAACTTTTTCTTGGAGTCCTGAGACAGCAGTGGTTAGGATTTGGGAGACAACTTGAACTGTGTTCTCTTAGGCAAGGAGGGGATGATGAAGACATCTTGATGTACAGTTTTGTTTCAGTGGGCCCTGTTTATTGTCATTTGCTATGGACATATAGCTAATGTGTATTTTTAAGTCATGTTCAAATGTTTGCTATTATTCATATGCCTAGCTTGATGGGATTGTGACCTAAAGCTTAATTTTTTGGTCAAAATTAGTATTTTTACTTTATATGTACACATAAAGACTGGGTTAAACTGATCCATTTTGCTTTTCTCCACTGTGTCAAAAAAATTATGATCAAAGACCAGACTCAATATTAATTCCATAGTTTATTTTAACTAATAAGAAACATCATTTAAAAATAAAATTGAATTCATAGGTACAGGGTTTTTTCTTTGTTTCCAAAGGGGGGGGGGAAGGCATTTTCAGACTTGCTTAACTTTTCATTCTTTTTAAATTTAATATATTCATATTAAATATAAAAATAAAAGGGCTTTAAAAAGCAAGCTCATCTGATCATTATCAAAGAAAGCAGTTATACATTTCCTATGATTTTAAACTTGGTCTGTATTGCTAAGAAAGGAATACCCTACCTATTTTAAGAAATAAGAAAAAGGAATCTTAACAGATGCCCTAAGCATGACCTATGCCACTGATAGTCTAGGCTTGAAATTAGTCATTTGAATACATAGATTTTGTTATAAAAGGTTAATGATCAAATTTATTATAGTCTCTTTGTAGACTTTTCATTTAAATTAAGTACAAGAATTAGCCTGTCAGGTTTATACTGATGTGCTGAAACGAAATTGTGCATGGAAAGTTTTAATGTTACCTTTTCATGCTAAATCACTATTTTACCTGTATGTAATCTGTTAGTGTCAGACCTCGTCTAACTTCAGGAGGAGGGATGAGAATGAGGATCAACCCAAAGCTGATTCTTATAAGGTGGAGGTCAGACATACCTCTACTCACAAAATTTTTCACCATTTCTGACACCAGCCGTCTCCCCTTCCCCACCTTCAACTCTCTACTTCTCTGCTGAGATCCATAATTTGTTGCAATGGCCACGCAGAACTCACAGACCACACTCAAGATTATGTGGTTTACTAGGGAAGTAACAGGCTACAACTTGGGATCAGGACCAACTTGGAAGTAACAAGATACAACTCAGGAGACAAGATCACTACAGCTTCCAACCAAGACAGTGGATGTGCCTGCCACTGGGCCTTCTCTCGGTTGCCTGCTGCTGGGCCTTCTCTTGGCCATGCCCACCACTGGGCCTCTGCCCTGCTTGGGCAAGTGTTACGCCTCTTTTGGCTCTGCCAACAAGTACCCAGAGGCACCTGCTGAAGGCACTCAACTCTCTCTCCCCACATTGGTCGGCAAACCCACTGCAGCTGCCTTGCGCCAGTCTCCTGGTTCTTGCCACCCTCATACTGCGGCTGCCATTTTTCTGCTGCCAGGCTCTGCTGTGGTTATCACTGTTTCTCACCATCTCACACCATTTCCAGTGTTACAGCTCTCTCTATCCTGTGTCTAGGAGGTTCTCAGCACAGGGACCCTGAGTCCAAAGGACACACGGACCTCATTGATAGTAATGAGGTCCCCCTTAACATCTGTGAGATTAGCCCTTATGAAAACCCACTTCTTGTCAATTTCAAGGCATGGTACTTCCACCAGGACCACTAACTGAGCAATCCCCTTGGTGGGCCACAGGCACTTAATTTACATAGTAATTGACCAATTCCTGAAAGGTTGCTTAATCCTGTTCGATGGTTTTACCCATCCTGTTTGCATGGTAGACTGACCAACCCCTGCAAGGTGTGTAAAATAGATCAAGCACAGGGCAGGCTGCGGCGCAACCATTTATTTTTGACAGAATGATAAACTGAAGGCCAGAAAGGCCATATATAAGAGACAGCCATTGCACTGCACCGTATTTAGCCAACCTTGATTTTAAGACTTCAAGGGAAGGAATGGTCAAGGGGTTTCCGAAGCCAGAACAAGTATAGAAATGTTAATATATGCATATTAACAAAAAACAATTGCAAGGAACCTAACCCCACACAATAAGCCTATTACTGCTTACTCAGATCTACTTTAGATTCAGAGCTGGAAACATTAAGGATTATGAAATTCTGGGAACTCTGTGTAGGTCCACTTAAAAGTAGACACAACAAAGCCCCACAACCAATAAAATCTTTGAACAATGTTGGCTTAAGTTTCTAAGTTTGTCTTATTTTTTTGAAAACCATATAATGTTCAGTTATTAAACAATTTTTGACAAAACTTTGGCACTATGAATAGGTTAAATTTGCTACAATATTTACTGTCACAGAATATCATATATGAGTAAAGGGTATATGGGTAAAAGATACTAGTGGGAGCCCTGGTGATGCAGTGGTGAAAGTGCTCATCTGCTAACCATAAAATTTGACGGTTCAAACCCTCTAGCCGTTCCATGGGAGGAAGATGTGGCAGTCTGCTTCTGTTTACGTGGTTTACAGCCATAGAAACCCTATGGGGCAGTTCTACTCTGCCCTGTAGGGTTGCTGTGAGTCAGAATTGACAGCAGTAGTTTGGGTTTGTTTTTTTTTTTTTTTGGTTTTGAAAAGAGTGTTAGATTCCCATAATGAAAATGTAGTGACTGTTTTGATTTTCCTCAAATAATTCCTGCTTCTTAACCTTTAAGTAGAGGCCCTGGATAAGAGGCAGGAATTATTTGAGGAACATGATCTTAAGCGTGGTCATTAATCATAGGATATGTTTTTTTTTTACTTCTTTACAAATCTTAGCCGTCAGCATTATTAATAGATAATTTGATTCTCCCTCACTTCAGCAGGGCAAGTGTGTTTTTTCCTGACCTTTGAACTCTAATCTACCCTTCTCGTGCTTTTCTGTCCTGTCATAACCCTCTCAAATGTGTAAAAACATCCTTGACTTTCATCATCTTCAGACATACTGGCTTCCTTTCAAGAACTTTCATATCCTATTCTTCCTTTAATGTCTGTTTCTCACACTGGATTAGTTCCCTTTATAGTACTCTTTCCTCCTACAGTATGGATTTTTATTCATTTCACAAATATTATTGTAGGTATTTCTGTCTTACTTAGTGTTTTTTACCTCATCCTTTCAGTTAGAATAAGATATTTTCTTTGGATTAGGAGGAGTAACTTTCCCACAGTACCTATTGTAAATTCTCCAATTAATGACTGCTGAACAAGGTTTTATCTTTTTTTGTTGTTGTTGTTATTAGAAAGGAGGAAGAACCTCAGTGGACTCACTTGTGGGGTGGTTGAAGACAGTACTGATGGGAGTGGACTCCCTATAATACTTCATTCGGATAAATGACTCTTTTGGTTTAATTACATGAATTTTGTTATCTCCCTTTGAGCTGCCTCCAGAGCAACTATGTCAAACATTATCAAGTAAACCCTGACTCAGTTTTAGAAATCTTGGCTAATTTTGTGTTAGGAATTCCTTTTTTAAAACAATACTTAAAAATTACCAGAACTTTGTACATACGAAAAATGTTGAAACAGCAAATGTTTGGTTAAAGATATACTTACCACAATGAAAAAAAAAAAAAAATTACCAGAACAAATGCAAAATACATTATTTGTGAGTTAGGTTTTTAAAAAATATTAAAAAAAAAAAAAAGCCACTAACACAAAGTAACTTAGTTGGAAATAAAGAAAATAAAAATATTTTTAATAAGACCTAATAAATTGATATACTTCTCCTTATTTTGAAAATTTTGACAAAGATAACAATTTAGGAAATATATTTTGAAAGCCATTTTCAGGTGGTTTGTGTGTGTAACTGCTGTCACTGTACCTGCATGGCATATTCTTCAGCCATATTGGGGCTAAGGGAGTTGGAAATTGATAGTAAATTGTATCATTTATAACAGAGCTAAGGCAAGAGCTACAGCTGCTAACCAAAAGGTCAGCAGTTCGAATCCACCAGGCGCTCCTTGGAAACCCTTTGGGGCAGTTCCGTCCTGTGCTCTAGGGTTGCTATGAGTTGGAATCAACTCGATGGCAGCGGGTTTGGTTCTTTTTTAAGGCAGTATTTTTTATAGGTAATGGTGAGCCCTATCAGAATACTTCGCTGAAAGCAACACAGCAGGTCGGTTATTCAGCAAACATTCTAAAACCCTAATTCTCTGCTAGGTGCTAGGGAGCAAAACACAATTGAACAAGTTATCTCTATATTAGAGATTTATGACAAGAAAAATCTTTATCTTAAGATATATTCTGTTTTGTTATAGGTTTCCCATTTCTCTTAGAATAAATATCCAAGCTTTTTAGCATGATCTTTAAGATGCTACACAATCTGACCCGTATTTACCTACCTTATCTAGCCTTTTCTGTAGCAACCTCCCCACTGCAGCACATCCACTTTGCTTCAGTTCCACTGGCTTTTTCCATTTCCTACAAGAATGCCAGTTTCTTAGCACATGCTCTTCCCTTTTTGGGGAAACCTCTGTCCCCTACTCCTTCAAAGCACAGCCTCTGTCTCATATGTCAGGTCTCAGCATCCATGTTACCGTCTTAGATAAGTTTCCTTCTTGGGTCTCCTCTTTTTTCTTCATGAGAGAACTCTTTTCTTTCATAGCACTTTTATGAATGATTTCCTTGCTTGTTTATTGTCTGCATCTTCCTGCTAGATTCTAAGCACGTGTAGGTAGGAGCTGTATCTGTTTGCTCACCACTCGCTCCGTTGCCTAGTACATAGTAGGTATTCTGTAAATGTTTGATGCTTAGTGGATAATGTTTCACAGATAAAAATAATTTTTAGTTTTACTCCAGATTGCCTAAATACTCCACTGCACTTCACTATTAAACAAAAAAAAACTTCTAAATAACAGACATTCTGAAACAGTGTATACTTTCCTTATAGCTAAGGTACAGGTGTTATGTTTGACTAATATTTGAAGAAAAAACCATGGGGGAAAGGAGTAGATAAAACATATTCTGTTTTTAAAGGACTTAGGGCATATATAACTAAGAAACTTTATTTTTAATCTTATCCTTACTTTAAGACAGAATTAGCATCAAAGAACTTTGAGCCCTTTAACCTACTCACTTTATTCAATCAACAAATGTTTATTGAGCTCCTACTGTGTGCCAGGCAGTGTTAGACATGGGGGTATAGTTGTGAACAAGACAAATAAAGCCTATGCCTTCCTGCATCGTACATTCTAGCAAATGAGACAGTTAATAAACAAGTAAACAAATAAATATATAATTTCAATTGTCTTTTCTTGCCTATTTTCCATCTCTGTCATTTTTGTTTTGCTCTCAGGGAAATTTCCTTAACTTCAATTTTTAACTCTTCCATTGAGTGCCTATTATTTTTGCTTTCAATTTAATTTCTAAGATATCTTTGTTGTGTATTGTGTGAATGCTCCTTTTTTTCTAGAGCATTCTGTTCTTGTTTCATAAATACAACCTCATCCCTCTTAGGGGTTTTTTTTTGTTTTTTTAATATTCTCGTGGTTGAATTGTGTCCCCCAGAAATATGTGTTGATGTGGTTAGGCCATGATTTCCAGTATTGTGTAGTTGTCTTCCATTTTGTAATTGTAATTCTATGTTAAAGAGGCTTGTAACATCCTTACTAAGATCACATCCCTGATCCAATGGAAAGGGAGTTTTGTTGGAGTGTGGCCTGCACCCCCTTTCATCTTACAAGAGATAAAAGGCAAGGGAAGTAAGCAGAGAGTGGGGACCTCATATCACCAAGAAAGCAGCGCTGGGAGCAGAGCACATCCCTTGGACCCCGGGTTTCTGTTCGGAGAAGCTCCTAGTCCAGGGGAAGACTGATGACAAGAACCTTCCTCTAGAGCCAACAGAGAAAGCCTTGCCCTAGATAGAGCTAACACCCTGAATTTGGACTTGTAGCCTACTAGACTGTGAGAGAATAAACTTCCGTTTGTTAAAGCCATCCACTTGTGGCATTTCTGTTACAGCAGCACTAGATAACTAAGATATGTACTCTTTTTTTTCATGACCTTGGTTTCTTTACCCACAATATGTCAGCACTCTCATTTCCACCCTGGTTTCCCCATTTTCTCCGATCCTGATTTTCTATCCCTTCCTGCCTTCTCATCTTTGCTTTTGGGTAGATAACACCCTTTTGATCTCGTATAATTGAAGAATATTAATTATAGCTGTTCTTTTTCTGTCTTTTAGATTATTTCTCCCTGCATAGTTTCTCTTGTCTTCCAAGTTGCTTTTTTGTTTGTTTAGTTTTGGCTACTGCCTTTTATATTAGACATTGCTGAAATATTTGATTATCACTCATATATGAGTAAGTCATTAAAAATTAGTTAGAGGCTCTGTGTACCTGGATGGAGTTCATCAAACTTTTATGATTTGGTAGTGTGATTCCTTAGGAGACCCCATTTAATATCTTTAGGTCTTTTCTCTTAGACTTCTCAGACTACTCAGATATAACTCTTCTGGTTTCATGCCTGGAGGATACGATCATGGCAGCAAATATTCTGGGATATAGAGACAGGAAGCAGTCTGAAGTACTCGATATTCATTACATAAACTTTCTCTTAATGCTGTTATTTTCAGTATGGTAGTCCAGACAATGCTGTTTACTCTCTCCAAAGAATAAACCTTCAGTTTTCCCATTAGTAAAGAGCAGGGGAAAGGAGGGGCATATCTGGAAGTCTCATTCATTCTTAAGTGGTCTTTCAACCAATCTAAGCTCTGCTTTTACCCCACTGTCAGAGGTGCCACCATGTATCACCACTCCCTGACCTTTTTGGATGGTTAAGATTTCATCTGGTTTGCCTGTTGGCTTTCCTCACTGCTAGCTTTCCATTCAGCTTTTGCTCATCTGCTGACTCACTACCCCTTTCCACCTTTCAAAATTTTGATTCTGACATCCCCCCTCCCATTCTCTTATAAGTTTGTGCCTTCTGAGATGGATCTGTTTACCACATCTTAGGAGGGTTTTAAGACAGAGAAGGAATTAATATATGTATTGAACTTGCCATCCAAAACCACTATTATTTATCTTTTAAAGACATAGTTTAGCTTAGTTTATTGTGGTTTTAGTCATATGGAAGTTTTTAATTTTTATGTAGTCAGATACGCTCATCTTTTTCTTTATGACTTCTGGGTTTTCATCAAACCTACAAATTCCTTCCTTATCACAAGATTATAAACATACTGCCTTGTATTTACTTCTAATTCTTTTTCTGTTTTGTTTTTTACATATAAATAATTTATTTTGTGTATATTGTGACAGTTGTAATGAACTTTTTTCCAATTACTAGTTAATTTTTCCAACAATCTTTATTGAATTCCTATTTGTTTTAAATCTACTTATAGTTTACAGGGTTTTGCATTTTTACGTACTGTTGTGCCCTTTCCCAGCAATCTGTTTTCCTGAATTTTTTAGTTTAGGCACTAAAAGACTAGAATATGTATGAATGCCATTGTATATACTTGCTTTGTAGAAATCAGTCACCTCCAGAAAATTAAGTTTTTGAACTAATGCTTTTAATGATTCTAACTGCTGCTCCTACTTTTTTGTCAATGGCATTTATTTAATTATATTTTTAAACTTTTTGCTTGAAAAATAGAAATGTGATTCATTTTTTCATATTGATCTCATATCAGCAGCCTTGCCGATCTCTCTTATTCAATTAATTTCTCTGTAGAAATTAATTGAATTTTCGGATTGGCAGTCAAATTACCTGTGAATAATGATATTTTTGTTGTTTCTTCCCTTCCGAACCTTTGGTCTTTTCTTTCTTTTCCATGTCATATTCAGCTGATTGAAACTTTCAGTACAATGCTGAATAGAATGCATGATAATGGGCATCTTTCCCTGTATCTGATTTTTAATATCTAAATTTTTAATATTTCACAATGACAAACACAGTTAGCTATGAGTTTTTTTTGTTTGTAGACACCATCTATCAAATTAAGAAGTACCCTTCTGTTTCTGGTTTACTAAGAGTTTTCTTTTTTAAATAATTAGAATAGGTTTTTTTAATGAAAGCTTTTTCTTGATTGATTTCTTAATAATATTTTTCACCTTTGATTTGGTAATGAGGTGAATTGCATTCTAAATTATCTAATATTAAACTAATCTTGCATTTCTGGATAAACTCAATGATGTATTCTCTTTTTAAAAACTGTTGATCTGTGTTGCTAATATTTCTATTTAGGCTTTTTATATTTCTATTCTTGAGAGAGAATGGCCTGTAATTCTCCTTTTTGTAATGTTCTTGACAAGTTTTTATATCAGCATCGTACTAGCCTCATGAGATGAGATAAGGAATGTTCCTACTTTTTTAATTCCAGGAAAAGTTTGAGCAAAATTTATCTGTCTGTTTAATGTTTGCTAGGATTCACTGGTAAAACGAGATGGGCTTGGTGTTTTCTTTGTGGAGAGACTTTTAGTTACTGATTTAAGTTCTTTAATAGGACTATTCAGGTAGTTTTATTTCTTTTTGCTTGAGTTTTGGTAATTTATATATTTTTGTGGGATTTTTCCACTTGGTCTAAGTTTTCCTATTTACATAAAATTCTAAGTCTCCTATTACTAACCTTTGTGATTAAGTTTCACTTTTCATTCCTAATAGTGTTTATTTGTGCTTTTCTGTTTCTTGATCAGTTTGGCTAGAGGTGTGTTTAACTTTTCAGAAAACCAACTTTTAGCTTTATTGATCAAACTGTGTATTTTATCTTTGTTTTCACTTTCATTAAGTTCTGCTCATATCTTCATTTCCTTTTCTTTTTATTTCTTCCTTCTTTGGGTCTTGTATGTGTCTTTTTTTCTAACTTCTTTTCTAATACAAGCATTTAAGGTTATACACTGTCCCAGTCTTGTTTGTGGGTAGTACAAAAATTGGCAATCAGTATTTTCCAAGTAGAGAAAAGGATCTTATTCTGACTATAAATTTCCACTGTCAATTGCGACTGAAATTAATAGTCCTCACCATGATTTTCATATGTACATGAGAGAATCATACTTATTAATGTTGTTATGATATCATCTCGTTTCATTTAGGATTCACCTTTATTTGATCTTATTAAACAATCAAGGGACCGAGAAGGACCAGCTGATCATCTTGAACCTGCTTGTGCCCTCAACCTTCCCCTCCAGAATAACCACACTGCGGCAGATATGTAAGTGGGGCGTATGTCGTATCATCCATTCGATCTGCAAAGAGATTTGGAGCATCAGTGTAATGCAAGCAACATGTGTGGAAGCTGTGAGGAATGTAATTTTGAGTAAAATACTGGTCCTGCTTTCAAAAAGCAGAAGATAACATACATAAACTAAATAAAGGTTATGTAAAGTGGTGCAGAATGCTACTGAAATCATTCAGGTTTGGGGTAATGAGGTCAGTTTTCATGCCAGAAATGGGAATTTAGATAGGCCTTTAAAGCTGAATCAGATTTCAACATGGAGACTGGAGGCAGGGAAGGAGACAGCAGAGTGTTCCAGGAGTCAGAAGTGGAATGAACCCAAAAGCATAAGAGCGAGGAAAGCAGGAACATTTTTTCAGAGCGTACAGATGAGTCCAATTGGAGTGAAGACAGGCTAGTTGTAGGGACTAGACTAAAACGGTTGATGAGTGCATGATGATGATGATGGAAGAGGAAGAAGCAGCAAGAGCTAACGTTTATAGAGGATGGGCTTTGTGCTGGGCAGTTGCCAAGTTCTCCAGATTTATTTTTTTCACTTAGTCTTCATAACAGCCCTGTAAGGTAATAAGTACTGCTGTCAACCTTGGTTGCTTGTAAAATGGGAATTAGAGAAATAAAGTAACTTGTCTAAGTCAACAGAAATCAAACTCAAGCAATCTGACCCCAGAGCCCATGCTCTTAATCACTGAAGCTACTCTGCCTTTCACAGACGTGTACCCATGTTTCTCTTTCATTCTGTGCAGGAATTGACATTACGGTGTCTTGTGATCTCATTCATTTTGTGCAGATGTCATTTCCATGCTAACTGTACCCAAAGCATTTGTAGAATATGAAGACTCCGCTTTTACGTATAAATTTGTTTGCTAGGTAATGTTTTTGTATAAATAAGTCAGGCCTTATATTTTCTTTAATTCAATGAAAAGTTTCTGTTGAGTGCCAGAAAGTGTTCTAGGCACTGGGACTAAAGGTATGATGGACTTGGCCCTTCTCACAGAGCTTACATTTTGGAGAGAGGAAACAGACAGTGTGAACAAGTAAACTTATAAATAAGATGATTTTAGAGTATAATAAGTGTTCCAAAGGAAATAAGCAGAGGAATGTGAAGGAGAGAAACTGAGAGGATGACAGGATGTTTAAGAAAGCTTTTGCTGAGATATTTTGACCTGAGACCCCAAGGACAAGTGGATGCTGGCCAGGCAGAAACCTGCACAATGTGCATTCCAGGCAGAGCACATAGCAAGTGCCAAGGCCCTAGGGCAGATTGAACTTGACTGATTTGAAGAACAAAAAGAAGCCTCAGGGTGGCTGGAGTATAGTGTACAAGAGGGGAGTGGTACTAGATGAGGTTGGAGAAGCAAACTGAAGCTATCCCATCGGCCATAGTCAAGACTTCAGATATTAGGAGGGTGGTGGGAAACAATGAGAGGTTTTAAGCAGGGTGTAGCTTGCTGTGATTTGTATTTTTAAAGGGCCACTCTCTGGCTACTATTTGGAAAACAGACGGGGCTGAGGAAGGAAAGGAACAGGGCAAGGAAGAAAGTGGGGAGACCAGTTGGGAGACTGTTTCAGTAGTGGAAGTGAGAGACGTAGGTGACTTAGTCAAAGATGTGGCGGTAGAGATAAGAAGAAATGGAAAGATTCGAGATGTAGTTTAGAGGTAGACTTAATAGGACTTAGTTTTGCATTGTATGTGAGGAATGAGGAAACAGGAGAAAATAAAAATGGCTTTTAGGTTTTTGACATAAGAAACTGGATGTAATGTGGAGCCATTTACTGAGACGGAGGAAGACTGGGGAAAGGAATCTAGAGCTTCGTTTTGACCTTACTAAGTTTGAGATTCAAGGAGTGATATCAGTTAGATAATTGTATATTTGCATCTAGAACTCAAGGAATCCTAACTTTTGCTCAGGTTAAGTCACTCTGTACAATGCTGCCAGTTGGTGAACTGCAGAGACACTCCAAGGTGGAGAGTAGATCAGACACTGGTACTTATAAATCGTGTGATAGGGATTCCCTTTCTCTGGTGTGCTAATTAATATAGTAGGTGTAGTAGAAACGACTTAGAAACGACCATAATAAGGTACATACCTGTTCACAGTTCAGAATTATTTCTTAGCTATTGAAACAAAATCAGAAAGTAGATTTGGATTATTCTGTTAGAAGGCAAGACGAAGCAGTAGAACTGTCAGAAATTGAGAGAGAATATTTACTATTATCTCCGCTTTGATTTATGCGTGACATGTTTAGTATACAGCTGTCAATCTGCCTTGATAATCTTATCTGAAGTATTAATTCATGGAATTCTTTATTATATAATCAAGAGGTGAGCATGTGTATATGTGTATATGCCTGTGTATGTAACTTATCTTTTTATCATATATGTGAATCATAATAATCAATAAAAATTTTTTAGAGGAGAATCAGAAATATGGTAACACTATTTTGGTATCAGTAACTTTTTATTCTACGTTGGTGTCATTTTGTGGTTTCAGTCCCACTGTAATTATTAAAATTGAACATATGTACATATACTGCTATTTTTTTTTCCAATAAGGCAATAGTTCCCAGGAAAAGCAATTTATCAAAATGAAGTTAGACATGATGGTGACAAGCTTAGTATTCCTATTAAGCTATCTTTCACAGTTTGTATTTAAATAGCCTGCTTAGGGAATTTGGTACAGTGTACCAGATTAAATGAACAATATGTTTTTGGGTGTATGTGTATAAGTGTGTGTGCGTGCATGTGTGTGTAATTCTTAGCAATCTTCAAATAAAGAATTTTCCTTCGAATATATCTAGGTATCTTTCTCCTCTAAGATCCCCAAAGAAAAAAGGGCCAACTCCGCGTGTAAATTCTCCTCCAAGTGCAGAGGCACAAGCAGCCCCAGCCTTCCAGACTCAGAAGCCGCTGAAATCTACCTCCCTTTCACTCTTTTACAAAAAAGGTTAGTAGGTGATTACTGTCGAAGCCCGGACCCTGAAACCAGGCCGACTGGGTTCAAATTATGGCTCTCCTTACTTACTAGGTGTGACCTTGGACAAGTCATTTAATATCTCTGTGCCTCAGTTTCCTCATTTGTAAATTGGAACTGACAATAGTCATTATCTGCCTTTTAATAATAATGCTTATTGGGTTTTTGAAATAATTAAATGAATTAATACATATAAAATGCTTTCAACAGTAAGCACTTAGAAAGTGTTAGATGTTGCTGCTGCTGCTACCGTTACGCTTTCAAATTAATGTTTGGAAATATTTGCCCCTGGCCATAGGGTCACTGGAGCCCTGATGGTGCAGTGGTTAAGCCTTTGGCTGCTGACCAAAAGGTCAGCAGTTCGAATCTGCCAGGCACTCCTTGGAAACTCTATGGGGCAGTTCTACTCGGTCCTATAGGGTCGCTATGAGTTGGAATCGACTCGATGGCACTGGTTTTTTTTTTTTTTTTTTGGTTACAGTGGCTATGAGTCAGAATCGACCCGAAGGCATTGGGTTTGGTTTTGTTTTTTGGGTATAGGGATGCTATGAGTTGGAATCAATTTGACAGCAATGGGTTTGGTTTTGGTTTTATGGGACATTACTTCGGCTGTTGGGTGTGAATGTAGGGTTGACATTACAGTATGCTGTAGCCTAGCGCAGACACATTTCTTGGATATTTTCAGGACATTTAAGAAGGCTAGACACCAGGTTGTAGAGCATTCTCAGGCTGTGTGTGTGTAAGAGGTCGGGTGGGGAGGCTGGTGTGTGTGCATGTGCACATGCAAGTGTATATCCACTTGGAACTCCTTGAAAGAAAGTGAAATGCCAGACTCCCCTGTGATAAATCTTCTTCCTGATTTTGTCCAAGTCAGACATACACTGAACTTCACAGACATACTGTAAAACTTAGCCCTTAGGTTGAAGCAGTGGTTCTCAGAGCCTCAGCCTCTGAAAAGTGTTTGTTGTTGTTGTCAGGTGCCGTCGAGTCGGTTCTGACTCATAGCGACCCTATGCACAACAGAACGAAACACTGCCCAGTCCTGCGCCATCATTACAGTCGTTGTTATGCTTGAGCTCATTGTTGCAGCCACTGTGTCAGTCCACCTCCCTGAGGGACTTCCTCTTTTCTGCTGACCTTGTACTTTGCCAAGCATGATGTCTTTCTCCAGGGACTGATCCCTCCTGACAACATGTCCAAAGTCTGTAAGACGCAGTCTCGCCATCCTTCTTCTAAGGAGCATTCTGGTTGTACTTTTTCTAAGACAGATTTGTTCGTTCTTTTGGCAATCCATGGTATATTCAATATTCTTTGCCAGCACCACAATTCAAAGGCATCAGTTCTTCTTCAGTCTTCCTTATTCATTGTGCAGCTTTCACATGCATATGATGCATTTGAAAATACTATGGCTTGGGTCAGGTGCACCTTAGTATTCAAGCTGACACTTTTGCTCTTCAACACTTTAGAGAGGTCCTCTGCAGCAGATTTACCCAATGCAGTGTGTCTCTTGATTTCTCGACTGCTGCTTCCATGGCTGTTGATTGTGGATCCAAGTAAAATGAAATCCTTGACAACTTCAATCTTTTCTCCATTTATCATGATGTTGCTCATTGGTCCAGTTGTGAGGATTTTTGTTTTCTTTATGTTGAGGTGCAATCCATACTGAAGGCTGTGGTCTTTGATCTTCATTAGTAAGTGCTTCAAGTCCTTTTCACTTTCATCAAGCAAGGTTGTGTCATCTGCATAACGCAGGTTGTTAATGAGCCTTCCTCCAATCCTGACGCCCTGTTCTTCTTCATATAGTCTAGCTCCTCGTATTATTTGCTCAGCATACAGATTGAAAAGGTATGGTGAAAGAATACAACCCTGACGCACACCTTTCCTGACTTTAAACCAATCAGTATCCCCTTGTTCTGTCTGAACAACTGCCTCTTGATCTATGTAAAGATTCCTTATGAGCACAATTAAGTGTTCTGGAATTCCCATTCTTCCCAATGTTATCCATAATTTGTTATGATCCACACAGTCGAATGCCTTTGCATAGTCAATAAAGCACAGGTAAACATCCTTCTGGTATTCTCTGCTTTCAGCCAGGATCCATCTGACATCAGCAATGATATATCCCTGGTTCTACGTCCTCCTCTGAAACCGGCCTGAATTTCTGGCAGCTCCCCGTCAATATACTGCTGCAGCCACTTTTGAATGATCTTCAGCAAAATTTTGTTTGTGTGTGATATTAATGATATTGTTCTATAATTTCCACATTCGGTTGGATCACCTTTTCTGGAATAGGCATAAATATGGATCTGTTCCAGTCAGTTGGCCAGGAAGCTGTCTTCCGTATTTCTTGGCACAGACAAGTGAGCACCCCCAGCACTGCATCTGTTTGTTGAAACATCTCAGTTGATATTCCGTCAATTCCTGGAGCCTTGTTTTTCTTCAGTGCCTTCAGAGCAGCTTGGACTTCTTCCTTCAGTACCATCAGTTCCTGATCATATGCCATCTCTTGAAATGGTTGAACATTGACTAATTCTTTTTGGTATAATGACTCTGTGTATTCTTTCCACCTTCTTTTGATGCTTCCTGTGTCGTTTAATATTTTCCCCATAGAATCCTTCATTATTGCAACTCGAGGCTTGAATTTTTTCTTCAGTTCTTTCAGCTTGAGAAACGCCAGGCATGTTCTTCCCTTCTAGTTTTTCATCTCCAGCTCTTTGCACATGTCATTATAATACTTTACTTCTTGAGCTGCCTTTTGAAATCTTCTGTTCAGTTCTTTTACTTCATCAATTCTTCCTTTTGCTTTAGCTGCTTGACGTTTGAGAGCAAGTTTCCGAGTCTCCTCTGACATCCATCTTAGTCTTTTCTTTCTTTCCTGTCTTTTCAGTGACCTCTTGCTTTCTTCACGTATGGTGTGCTTGATGTCATTCCACAACTCGTCTGGTTTTCGGTCACTAGTGTTCAGTGTATCAAATCTGTTCTTGATGGTTTCTAAATTCAGGTGGGATGTACTCAAAGGCATATTTTGGCTCTCGTGGACTTGCTCTGGTTATCTCCAGTTTCTGCTTGAACTTGCATATGAGCAATTGATGGTCTGTTCCACAGTTGGCCCCTGGCCTTGTTCTGACTGATGATATTGAGCTTCCCCATCGTCTCTTTCCACAGATGTAGTCAATTTGATTTCTATGTGTTCCATCTGATGAGGTCCATGTGTATAGTCACCGCTTACGTTGGTGAAAGAAGGTATTTGCAATGAAGAAGTCGTTGGTCTTGCCAAATTCTATCATTCGATCTCCAGCATTGTTTCTATCACCAAGGCCATATTTTCCAACTACTGATCCTTCTTCTGTTTCCAACTTTCACATTCCAATCCCCAGTAATTACCAATGCATCTTGATTGCATGTTCGATCAATTTCAGACTGTAGCATCTGATAAAAATCTTCTATTTCTTCATCTTTGGCCCTAGTGGTTGATGCATAGATTTGAATAATAGTTGTATTAACTGGTCTTCTTTGTAGGCGTGTGGATATTATCCTATTACTGACAGTGTTGTACTTCAGGATAGATCTTGAAATGTTCTTTTTGACCATGAATGCAACACCATTTTTCTTCAATTTTTCATTCCCAGCATAGTAGACTATATGGTTGTCTGATTCAAAATTGCCAATACCAGTCCATTTCAGCTCACTAATGCCTAGGGTATCGATGTTTATGCATTGCATCTCATATTTGACAATTTCCAATTTTCCTAGATTCATACTTTGTACATTCCAGGTTCCAATTATTAATGAATGTTTTCAGCTGTTTCTTCTCATTCTGAGTCATGCCACAGCAAATGAAAGTCCCAAAAGTTTGACTCCATCCATGTCATTAAGATCGACTCTACTTTGAGGAGGCAGCTCTTCCCCAGTCATCTGTTGAGTGCCCTTCCAACCTGGGGGGCTCATCTTCCAGCACTTTATCAGACAGTGTTCTGCTGGTATTCATCAGGTTTTCATTGGATGATTCTTTTTCAAAGTAGACGGCCAGGTCTTTCTTCCCAGTCCATCTTAGTCTGGAAGCTCAGCTGAAATGGGTGATGGGTGACCCTGCTGGTATCTGAATACCAGTGGCATAGCGTCCAGGATCACAGCAAAACACAAGCCCCCACAGTATGACAAACTGACAGACATGTGGGGGTGAAAAGTGGTAGAAAGGAGAATTGGGGGTCCCATCTCAGACCTACTCAATCAGAACTCTAGAGTGGAACCAGCAATTCTTGTTTTAACAAGCCCTCCAGGTGAGGTGCGCTTGAGTTGAGAACCACTGGGATAAACTGTTACTTTTAAAAGTCTTTGAGGTATATTTTAAACCAGAGCCTTTCAAGTAAATGGAGGAAAATTCAGTGTTGTGGATTCCTTTTCTCCAAACCTGTATTTCCAGTAGTATTTTTTAAAATGACTTTAAATAAATTTTATATTACAGTTATGTTACCACTTGGGTAATCTGCAATACTACCATTTTTCTACAAAGTATGCGTCATTGGTATTTCATAGAGAACTATGCTGTTTGATTTGATTTGATTTTTTTTTTAGGGTGGGAAAAATTCAGAGACACTGGGCAATTCCATTATTTTTTAAAATAACTACCTCTCTTAAGTATCAATAGTGGGAATTTTCAACATCTGTGATGAGTGAGTGATTGGAGCCCTGGTGGAACAGTGGTTAAGAACTCAGCTGCTAACCAAATGTTGGCAGTTTGAATCCACCAGCTGCTCCCTGGAAAACCTATGGGGCAGTTCTACTCTGTCCTTTATACAGGGTCACTATGAGTTGAAATCGACTCGATGGCAAGGTTTGGTTTTGGTTTTTTGTGATGCGTGATTACCAAGGGAACTGAAACAGATCTAGTTCGGCTTGTCTAATTTCACAATATCTTGGGGCCTTTTCTCCTCTCAGCCCTCCACTTCTGCCTGATCTCATGCTATAATAGTTAACGGCAAGTAGTATTGTTGTGCTTTCTGTGTACCTAGCACTGGGCTGAGACTAAGATTCATTTATTCATAAGGGAAATAGTGGTAGAGGAGGGGCTACTGTTAAGTGCTTTTGACAGCATTATGGTTATAGCAATTTATGATGATGAAAAAATCCACTGGTAATTAGAAATGAACAGCAGGCATCACCAGTTTCTCTTATCTCCACAGTATACAGGCTAGCATATCTCCGCCTTAATACCTTGTGTGCGCGCCTTCTGTCTGACCACCCAGAGCTAGAACACATCATCTGGACCCTTTTCCAGCACACCCTGCAAAATGAGTATGAACTCATGAGAGACAGGCATTTGGACCAGGTAAGAAAATGAAGCATTTCAGCTTTTCTTCTCCTGCTTATTTGTTAACTAAGTACTGATTTCTTGAAGAAAAGATTCAATTCTAAAGAGAAACTAGATTGGTTTAATATATTCACTTGTTAGCTACCATTTATGTTTTTGCTATAGTTCTTAACAAATTAGAACTTTAGAGTTTAAACTTATATTTTAATAACTATGTATTTAATGACCTGAAAGATCTTATTTGCAAAAGGGAATTGA
Organism: Loxodonta africana; assembly: GCF_030014295.1. Taxonomy (NCBI): domain Eukaryota; kingdom Metazoa; phylum Chordata; class Mammalia; order Proboscidea; family Elephantidae; genus Loxodonta; species Loxodonta africana. Next base: position 69,211,203 of record NC_087358.1, read on the forward strand.
GCTCACCTGTGTAACCAGCGCCCAGATCAAGAAATAGGATATTTTCAACAATTCAGAAGACTCTCTCTTGCCTCCTTCCAGTCACTGCACCCCCTTTCTCACCACTACGACTAAGTATCTCCAATATTATTTTGTATTTTTTCAAATACTTTGAACCTTTTTCACGTGTGGCTTTTTTGAACGTGCTAGTTATACAGTAATTTGATTCCAGTTTGAACTTTTCTGCAGACCATTTAGGGAGCAGAAGCCCAAGTTAGGTGATTTGTAAGCCAGATGATCAGTTCTGAATAATCAAGAGTTGGCTATTTGCATTTTGTTCTTACACCCAGTGTGTTAAACATCTCATATAAACTTTCAAACTGAGCTCTGAGATGGGAAAAGATAACCCTGTAGGAATTTAACTTTCCATTTTGTTAGGCCAAAAGAAAAGTAACAGAGTGCTTTCTAGAACAATACCATGTAATAAAATTCTGACTTTTTACATCATATTTATTTACTAGATCATGATGTGTTCTATGTATGGCATTTGCAAAGTGAAGAATATTGACCTTAAATTCAAAATCATTGTAACAGCGTACAAGGACCTTCCTCACGCTGTCCAGGAGGTAGGTGGTCTTCGTGGTAAAAAAATTTTTTTTAAACCTGGATAATTTCAGTCATTAGTTAGATCATATATCTTGACCTTATCATATAAATTCACAAATCGATTTTTTACTTTTATATTATTGAATAGTTTTTGGTAACGACGTTGGAATTTGGAAAGCTAGGTTTGAATTCATATTTCATATCTTCACTATCCAAATTCATATTTTATACTTAATAGGGAATACTATATCTCTTCAGTAAGCAGGATATTTATAATAAACTTGACATAAGTAATAGGGCATTAGTTTTTTTTTTTTTTAAGTTATTTGTATTACTTTGTAGGAAAAGCCAGTGTCAAGGCAGCCTAATAACTAAGTAGTAAAAATGTCCAGTAGAAACAGGTGTTTCCAGTTTACCTTCCCTTCAGAGAATCAGTCATAGTAAAATATACTTGGTGTGACACACAGTTCATACTCTCCAGTGGCAGGTGAGTCATGCGTTATTCTTCCAGTTTATGATTTGGATTTTTCAAAAGTAAAATGAACCAGCTTATTTTTTTTTTTTTTTGTAAATTTGAAGTTATTTGCTAAATCTAGTCATTTAAATTGTTTATATCAGAGGCATTGTATAAAGCCCCTATGCTTTCACCTAACTAAAGTCTGAGTAAAATCTACCTCTCAGGAAAATAGAATGCTTTTCCTAAGTGTCTGCTTCTTGTGAAGGAGTCATTCACGCTTCCTGAACCCCTGTAGATTGTGGGGTGGGGGTGCAGGAGCACTGCAGGGAAGTGTAGACCAGAGGATGTAAATACTGAGGGACAGTGTCGTTGGCTTTTGCTGAGTTCTGGCCTTCGAGCCCCGTACTGCTTTCATCCTGCCAGCCTGGATGCTCCTGTCTGACAGCCATCAGCTCCACTGCTCCCAGCCAGCGCCGTCACTGCTGCCTGGCAGCTGCTCTGGATGATTCTGTGACATTTCCATTCTGTTACAGCAGCTCTAATCCAATCCTAAGAAGCCTTTTTCAGATTACATTTCCCTGAATACTTGGTGCTTCTCACTACTTAAAAACTATTATGACCTATTAGAAAAGAAACCTAAAGAAATTAACAAATTCATTTAACAAGTTTTTTACTCTTCTTCCTCAGACATTCAAACGTGTTTTGATCAGAGAAGAGGAATATGATTCCATTATAGTATTCTATAACTCTGTCTTCATGCAGAAACTGAAAACAAATATTTTGCAGTATGCTTCCACAAGGGTATGTTACAAGAAATCTTTTGATTGGGAAAATCTGATTATAAAGCAATGGGTCGCACTAAAATATTAAATAAGTGATCTATTTTTTTGATTCTAGCCCCCTACCTTGTCACCAATACCTCACATTCCTCGAAGCCCTTATAAGTTTTCTAGTTCACCTTTACGGATTCCCGGAGGGAACATCTATATATCACCCCTGAAGAGTCCATATAAAATTTCAGAAGGCCTGCCAACTCCAACAAAAATGACTCCAAGATCAAGGTTTGTGTTTTCTCTTTAGGAAAGTGGTAGAGAATAGGAGGGGATTATTTTCAGCTAAGTATAAAAATATAAAGTTTTCTTTGTTTAAAATAGGATAGACTCTTTAGTCTCCAATTTGCTTGTGTATGTTAAGTGACATGGTAAGGGTTATGGGGGCAAGAAAGATAATCTGTTTACTTGGATGGGTTTGCAAATTTAGTCATCATCTTTCCTGGCTGCTGAGGTCTGTTCTTTTATAAACAGTCTGAGAACCAGTTTGGTTGTAGGTTTCAAAACACATTCATATTTTTCTACATAGCCAATCTGCTAAACAAAGTAGATTAGTTTTGGTTAAGAATTTTGCTTCTTTAGTTTATTGGATATTCTGTAAACTCTTTCTGTGGGCTTTGATCATTTTGCTTTGTTATAAAAAGCAGTGTCATTAAATATAGATACGAATTAAGTTAGAGTTCTAGCCCTGATTCTACCTGTGGTCTCCTTATATTACCTTGGGCAAGTCACCTCTACTTCAAAAGGATGCTGTGGGTCAGGGAAATGATGAGTGTGAAGCTGTTTGAAATTTTCAGATGAAAGGTTCTGTGCAACCAGAAGTCATTATATTATTACCCACATCCAACCACAAGTGCTGTCTGGCTTTGAAGTGCCTCAATTGACTCATTACATGTTATCATGGCCTCTTTGAAACTGACTTTTATTTGTATAAAGTGGGAGGCAGATGAGCTAGTATAGTTAATGTGCATCTCAAAAATGATCAGCCCAGACAGTCGGACTTAATGGGCAAGAAAAGCAAACAAAGAGAAGGAGAAATAGTAACCCTTTAGAAAACACTTGTAGAGTGTGTTCCTTTATACAAGTCATTCACACTCATGATAAAATTTCAAACTCTACAGAAAAATACATGGTAAAAAATAATTGGCAGTATGGTACAAATGCTGGTATGTGTTCCTGTACCATCCTTTATTTGGTATTACAATCATGTATCAGTGTACTGGTATCTGCAACTTACATTATAAGGTGCTAAGATGCCACACCATGTCTGTTTAGTTAAATTTACATAGTCCCACGCTGAAAATGTATACTTAGGCAATTTTTTAACGATGATAATTAATCCACTTATACAGATAATGATATAACTCTTGCTGATATTAGTGAAATCAATTCTGGGTTGGGGTTCTTTAGCAAAAAAGTCAAATTCTGAAAACCCTAACTGATAAATTGTTGATGAAGCATTAAGAGAGTGTCTTAACACTATTTATCCAGCATATTCAGTTATTCTGGTTAATCATATATATATGGAATGAATGGCCACATATCAAAGAATTGGAGGATAATAAAATTCATGTATCTACTAGTTCCATGTGTATATGCTCCAGATCTGAGTTGAGTTACATCAGGCTAATGCTGTTCTTCAGCTTTATTATCAAGAACTTAAATGGTTCAAACAAGGACTAGTAGAGATTTCTGATTCTACCATTTGTAATAAATAGCTTTTACTATGTATCAGAGATATTAATTAGAATTCTAATATTGAATACTGTAAGTTCTTTCAAATGTAACTTGAATTTAGAAGAGAAAATGTGAAATTTTAATTGCTAACTTACCCATTGGTTTATGAAGAACCAAGTAGGGGTAAACTTAAAAGGTTTCCCTTCTTTAAAGGTGGACATTGGCAGAATATGTTCTGCAGACCTGTATTTCTAAGTAGCTCTTGTTTAAAAAATCTAAGAAAGCAGCTCAGTACATGAATGTATTAGCACTAGTATGGGATAAGCCCCTAATGAGTATAGTTTTTCAGTGTTTCTGGGCTAGAGGAAAATTTTCCTTTGGTGTTCTTGATACTTAGAATGATGTGTATGTGTTCATCTCTACACATTTCTACACTATTTTCATTACGAATTAATTTGTATTTCATCTTAACTTGACAGAATCTTGGTATCAATTGGTGAATCATTTGGGGTGAGTATTTTCTTTGTATGAAAAGTAATGACATGCACTTGTAACTATAAAAGAAATTGAAGAATTTCTATAATTTGAGTTTACACCTCACCCAGGCATGCTGCATAGAATTTAGAAGATATGTTTGTGTGTGTCTTTAGAAAACAGTTTTGAAATTCACCAATTATGCATACAATTTGAATTGAGATACTCCAAAGTGTAACCATCACATCCAAATGTCACTAGCCAGTCCCTACGTACTGGCCTTCTCCTTCCACGTATATATACTTTTGCTTATCCTTCCACTCTCAGACTTGTCAGGCTTCTAGGATATTCTTTCTTGGGTATATTGATTACAGATTGGTTACACGAGACCCTGCTGCAGTATAAATGGCAGGGCTTATGTGATGGTCTTTGTTCCAGAGAGATCCAAGGGAAAGCTTAGCTTTGAAACAGTTACTCTAGGCTGGCAACTCACTGCTCTAGTTGGCTTTCCATTAATGTCACTAATTCAGCAGGCCCATATTCAGTGGTCATTACCCCTCCGTAGAGGTTATATTCTTACAAGAGTGGGAAGACTGCCTGTATTATATTTTTTGTTGTATAATAAATTATCCCCAAACTTACTGACTTAAATATTTATTATCAAATTCATGTGGCCTTCCCTTCTGGTTCTGCCTATGCCCTCAAAACAAAACAAAAAATCTGTTAAAAACAAGGTTCCAGAAAGCTCTTCCAACTTTGCATGCATCTGGGAAGTAGTCCTGGCTTCGTGCGTGAGTCCTGAAAAGACAGAAGTGAGACTTCCAGGGTAGTAGTCAGAGTTGCTGGAGGAAGAGCAGGAGCCTCACGGGAAGAGACAGGAGGATTTCAAAAGGGTAAGCATTTAACTGGTGCAGAGTTAGGTGCAGTTACTCTGCTTTTGAGATTTTTCATCTCTTATTTGGTCAAATGAAGCAGAAAAGTAAAATGACGATGCTACTGTGCTTGATTTTTGACTCACCTCAAACTATAAAGCAGGGTTGCTAACTACAAAATGGCCGTGTTGAATGATTTAAAACAAATAACTCTGCAATTCATAGACTTCTGAGAAGTTCCAGAAAATAAATCAGATGGTGTGTAACAGCGACCGTATGCTCAAAAGAAATGCCGAAGAAAGCAACCCTCCTAAACCACTGAAAAAACTACGCTTTGATATTGAAGGATCAGATGAAGCAGATGGAAGGTAGGAACAAGTTAGAATGTTCCCAGTAGCTCAGCAGGTCATCTGGAGAACCAGACTCAGCTCTGCTCCTGGTTTCCACGAGTACCTTTCAGGCCAATTTTATTCACAAGTTGTGAGGATTTCTCAAACCATAGGTACGAATGTACCCTGAACTTAAAAGAACCATACAAATAATACGCCATCTATGCCTAAATTCAGTGAAGGTATCAGATGCTAAAAACCTGACCATATATTTAAAAAAAGCTATTGCTAACATTGTTAGTTTTAACATTAAATTTAAAAATGCCAGTTTTCGAAAAATGTTAACTACTGTGTTTTATAAAAACCACTGATAGTGTATAGAATCATATATTTGTAACATTTATATTTTAGATGATTAGTTTATAAACCTTTGATACTAAAAGTAACTAAAAATTTCATAAATCATTGAAAGCACCATAGTTAATGGAAATTTGGGTTTTTCATTTACATATATAAACATGAAATGTTTTGCATTTTTAAAATCTGCAGTAGACATCTCCCAGGGGAGTCCAAATTTCAGCAGAAACTGGCAGAAATGAGTAAGTACTTACCATTACACCTTATGTAGTTAAAAGAAACAGTTGTCTACATTGCAGTCTTTTCACTTTATAAAAGAATACAAACAGACATAATTCCTTTAACTGGCGGGCTTTCTTATGCATTTAAAATACAGTTCAATTAAGAATATATTATTTACCTACAAACAATCTGTGATGCAAAGTGAAGGTCATTTTCACCCTTTCTAGACTCTTTCGTGCAGGAAGTGAAACACTGCTTGGCCATGTCTTCAACATGAATGGCTGTGGTTAGAAAATACTTCAGGATAGCAGAGTTATAATGAGGGGCTCTGCAAGAGTGGTAAATACAGGAAAAGGCTTTATAAACCTAGCATATGTAGGTATCATCACCTTCTTTTTAAAAATATTTAATATTTTTTATTCTGCTATTGTTGAACTTTCCTGATCTGTAAGTTTTTTAAATTAATTTCAAACAAGTTTCCCATTACTAGATATCAGAATTATGGTAAAGAACACCAGATTACTTTCCAAGTTATACGGAGAGACCTGATTTTGGTATGTTAAAGCAAATGGAATTCTCTCGTAAGCCACTCTGAGACTATAAAAGATTAACCCGTGTATAGTGAATGGAAAGCACGTTCAACAACTGCTGCTGAGCTGTCTTAGCCGTAGCGATGATAATGAAGGTGCCATTTTTTGGTCTGTGGTGCCTGATCCATTAATATGAAAAGGAGCTGGGACTTGGAAAGAAGAAAAATATTTAGGAGTTAAAAGGTATTAAAACTCTCGCTCTGTCCTACAGTCTTAGAGGGGCAGGGGTGATTGGCACATATACAGGTATCTGATTGCAGCACAGGGTCACGCTCTGAACAAGGCAGGGGACTGAGAACCGACCCCCAAGTGTCTCTGAGGAAAACATGTCTCTGTTCCCTACAGTGTGGTGGTAGGTGGGTTCTGCAGAGGGACCATGGGCACCCAAAGTTTTTAGTTGTAAGGGCTGGGAGGTACCAGTTATAGGATGTATCAATAGGCATGATACCAATTAAAATGTGACAAAAGGGTTTCTCTCAACAAGTCTTTGTAGGTACTAACTTTGAAATATAATAAAAGGAATGGTGTTGTTTTTTAAGCCATTTTTTTCCTTGTGTGTATTATTTTGAAGAGTAAAATACTAAATATACCATAATTTTATGGTTATAAATGAATCTCTTTTTAGATATTACTTTGACTAATATACTCCTATTTTAGCTTATAAATAGTTGTGGCTTCTCCCCTTCCCCAGTACATGAAGGTAAACATGAAGCTGATCAAGAAAATCCTGCCTTGAAAACATGTGGAAGCATTTTGGAACCCACAAATATGCATTTTAAAAGGCACAGAAAGTTGTAAAAACATGCATTTATGTGTTTTCTTAAACAAGAATTCATTTGCTGTAGTCAGTACATTTCCCAGTGGCCCACTTAGCTGTGATGGAGCCTCCCCTGCCAGGCCTGTGTGAGGGACCTCTGTGCAGCGGAAACACTGTCACTTAGCTGTGACGGAGCTTCCCTTGCCAGGCCTGTGTGCGGGCCTGTGTGCAGCGGGAACACTGTCACTTAGCTGTGATGGAGCTTCCCCTGCCAGGCCTGTGCACGGGGCCTGTGCGCAGCGGGAACACTGTCACTTAGCTGTGACGGAGCTTCCCCTGCCAGGCCTGTGTGCGGGGCCTGTGTGCAGCGGGAACACTGTCACTTAGCTGTGACGGAGCTTCCCCTGCCAGGCCTGTGCGCGGGGCCTGTGCGCAGCGGGAACACTGTCACTTAGCTGTGACGGAGCTTCCCCTGCCAGGCCTGTGTGCGGGGCCTGTGTGCAGTGGGAACACTGTCACTTAGCTGTGACGGAGCTTCCCCTGCCAGGCCTGTGTGCGGGGCCTGTGTGCAGTGGGAACACTGTCACTTAGCTGTGACGGAGCTTCCCCTGCCAGGCCTGTGTGCGGGGCCTGTGTGCAGCGGGAACACTGTCACTTAGCTGTGACGGAGCTTCCCCTGCCAGGCCTGTGTGCGGGGCCTGTGTGCAGTGGGAACACTGTCACTTAGCTGTGCCAGAGCTTCCCCTGCCAGGCCTGTGTGCAGCAGGAACGTTGATTGGAGAGCAGCAGCAGGAGTCTTAGCCCCTAAGGCTGAGGCATCCTCCAGGATACTCTCAGCTCCTCAGAGAACTACATTCACAAAGGTCAGCACACAAGGCTGGGTAGCTCAGAGTAGAAGAGCTGGGAGAGAAAACTCCGTTTTTCTCTTCCCAATGTGAATATTCTTTGTGTTTCTTTATAAAGAGCTCTAAAAATTTCTAAGTAGTTTAAGTGTCCTACTTTTGTCTGTATTGTAATTAATAAACTGCTTTTAAAATATCCATGTCAAATTAAGTGATGTATGAGCTGATGTCTTTGCAGTACCTGGAAGACACTTCTGAACACAAGGGAATCCCCTTGTTTTGTAATGGTTATCAAGCCCTTCGGCAGATCCAGTCTGGGCCAGCTCAGGATTCTAGTAGCTCGTGTGCATCCCAGACTCACGATCATCTTCTCTAGATCACTGGTGTACGAAGTGGTACAAGACCATCTTTAGGGGCACATAAAGAAAATATTAAAATTTCTATTAATTTTTATCTCATCTCTTTTTAATTTGTTTGGGGTCTGTGTGTTTTATAATTAGTCCAGCTGTAAAACCAAAACCAGACCAGTTGCTGTTGAGTCAACACCAACCGGTGGTGACCCCATGTACGTCAGAGTAGAATCATGCTCCATAGGGTTTTCCATGGCTGATTTTTTAGAAGTAGGTTGCCAGGCCATTCTTCCAAAGGGCCTCTGAGTGGATTCAGGGCACCAGGTAGCACCCAAGCACGTTAACCATTTGTACCACCCAGGAACTCCAGTAAATTGTAGGTACATGTAATTTATACATACAAATATACAAAATCCGTATTTCATATATTTTGGTGATATGTGTTCAGAAAAAAAGTTACTGACAGGGATATGTGATCGAAAACATTTGCAGATCACCTGCTTTTGAAAGGCTCTGAGAACACTGATTTGACATGAGCATAACACATATGGCACCCCCTTCCCAGCTTACCCAGCACCATCAGGGCTATTTACAACTCTTCTTCCTTTTTCCAGCATCTACTCGAACACGAATGCAAAAGCAGAAAATGAATGACAGCATGGATACCTCAAACAAAGAGGACAAATGAGGATCTCAGGACCTTGGTGTGGGCACTGTGTTCACCGCTGGCTTCATTGTCTCTCCCAGACTGACCGTATAATTCTCCCAAGTTCTGTTTACGGCCACAGTTAATACTCAGCTTCAGTTCTTCTTGTGGATATAAAAGGATGTGTGCAGATGCGAGTTGAATTTGTGCGTGGGATTCCTAAACCACTTGCACTGTTGTAGTCATTGTTATCGTACAAGATTGAAAATCTTGTGTAAATCTTGCCATTTAAAAATCGGTATCAGATTGTTTCCATTTCCAAAGCGTAAGTGCTCTGCTTCCCAAATGGTGAGGACACCTGGAGAGCGTGGGTCCTGACAACCATGCCTATCTTTCTAAGTACTTTGCCTTCCCTTTTGCATATGTGTGATGTTTGCTACTGTTTTTATTAATTTATATATGTATTTTTTATTTAACATGAACGCCCTCAGAAAATGTGTCTTGTCTTCCAAATCCAATTTGGATGACTACTGATTTTCACCCAGATTATCCTGAACTCTTCTGTTAAAACAAATATTAGAAACTAGAAAAAAAAAATTACTAATTTTTACACATTACATTTTACTTTACTTTTGGAATCTGATGTCCTGTGTGTTTGTTTTATAAATTTTAGCTTTTGAATGCAGGCAGAAAACAAAGTGTAGACATGATACTGTCATACTACTGACACAGATTTCATACCTCAGAACTAGTAGGAATTTCTGACTGATTGTATCCTTCATCCAACTCATGCTTTACAATGAGGGTTAATAGTACTTTTGGTTTTTATACTATTCCGATCACTGAAGTTATTAAGTACCCCTTTAATACTTGAAAAAGTGAAGTGTTCAGGCTAGACCTTTGTTATAGAGGACCCTAATACAGTAGACTCCAAGTGCACTTTCTAAGGTTTCTGGGTCCTAAAGAATCAAGATAGAAATTAATTGTACCTTATAAGCAGGCTGTTAACTATAGGAGCCTTAATTTTTTTTTTTTCCCCTAGAGATTTGTCAAGTTGCATCTCAACAATTATTCTGCCCTCCTAAATTTAGGAAGGTTTGTGTTTTCTCTGGAATGGTACATGTCTTCCATGTATCTTTGGAACTGGCAGTCGTCTGTTTATCTTTTACTTTTTTAAAGCCAGTATGGGCTAACACTGGCACATTCAAAGCCAGATTATTTCTAGTCCAAAATTGCAAGTAATCAAAGGTCTCTGCGGGTTAGGCATTATTGCTTCTGATTTTGTACGAAAGCTTCAAGTTAAAGTGGCTTCATTAGAAGAGGCGCTTTTTCCCCTTGGCACCTAAAGGTGTATTTAAACTATCTTGTGTGATTAAGTTATTTAGAAATGGTATAATTTAAATAGGTGGTATTTAAGTTAGCATCAACTTAGCGTTTAGGAAAATAATTTTGTCTAAATCCAGAATTCTTTTTAAAAAGAAATCTGATCTCGTTTGTTAGAAAACCAAAAAATTTTTGGCTCAATTAAGTTTCAAACTCATTATTTTGACAGCTATCTGGGTAACAAAGGCACTAGACAGCTTGACTGCATTTCCTCTCTAGTTTCGCATGACTAGCTTACAGATCATTTGGCTTGTAGGTCAGGGCCTGCCATGTTTCCACATCCTTTGCTAATATGTTCATGTCAGAATTAGTGCCAGAGCTTTAGGAACTTCAGAGATTTCTTAAGGCTTCAGATACTGCTTTTTGTATTGGTTAAAACTGTACATTTAAAATTGCTATGTTCTATTTTCTACAATTCATAGTTCACCTATTTTAAAATAAATTAGTTAAGAGTCTTAATGGTGTGATGTTGTGGTCTTTGTATTAAGTGTACTAATGCCCTGTTCTACTAAACTTGTTCCTAGTGTGAACTCATCCGTTCTTGGCCTTTAAATGGGATCTCTGTGCTGATGCTCCCGAACTTACTTCTCTAGCCCTGATGTTTTCACTGAGGTCAAAGTTCTCTTAGCCAACAGAACTCTTGGTTCCTACCCCTTTCCCTCATCCCCACATACTTCTCAAAATATAAACTAGAATCAAACAAAAATACTGTGTTTCTACCCTGGACTTCCCCGTTTTACTAAACTCTTGCTCAGCCCCAAAACCTAGGCATCATCTGTTAACTCCTGTCCGGACCACTGTTAGACTTCTAACTGGTCTCACTGTTCCTTCTCTTCGTCTTTACCATCCAACTCCAATAAAGAACAATACTGTCCTTGAAAACTGGAATTTGTTCACATTGCTCCTCTACCTGAAGTACCCAGACTCCTTCTCACGGCCCACTGAGCATTTCCTGATCTGGCCCTGACCTCCTTCTCCATCCTCATCAGGTACTACCTTCCCCCCTGCCCACCACTGTAGCCACACTGACCTTCTTTAGCAATGCCACACCTGTCCCTGCATCAGGCTTTTACACTCCTTTTCCTTCTGCCTGGAATGCTCTTCTCCCAGAATTTTGCACAGCTGGTTACTTTCATCTTTCAGGGTTTAGCTCAGAGACCTTTCCTAACCACCCAAGCTAAAATCATCACTCTGTATTGTATCACTCTCCTTCAAAATTGTACCAGCATTTATCACAATCTGAAATTGCCTTATTTGACCTGCTATTTACTGCCTATCTCCCCATTCCTAACCCCTTCCCCAAATTGTGAGCATCAACCTAGTGGTATTATCCACTACTATAGCTCTAGCACCAAGAATCCATTAATTAAAAAAAAAAAAAAAAAAGCAGAATCTGTATTTTTCCAAGTATGTGAAAGCAAACAATACTTTCTTCCTTTTTAAAATGTCAGTATTTTCATTCTATGATTTGAAAGCATTACCATAAATATACACGTGTGTACATATATCTATATACACATATGTGTGTGGGTATTTCATTCAAATATTTACTGAGTTCCTACTAGGTTCTAGATACATACAAAAAAAAAAAAAAAAAGACATACAACCATGACTAAATAAAACTAAAATCTCCATCTTCATGGAAGTTACATTCTATTTGTAGGGAAAGGGCAAGCAAATGGATAAAATAAATAAAGAAAATACATATATGTCAGACTGTGTGGGAAAAAATAAAGCAAGGAGGACAGGGAGTTCTGGGAGGGGGGTTTTAACATTTAAAACAGAGTAGACAGAGAAGGACCCAGTGAGGGGATATTTGAGCAGAGACCTGAAGGAGATGAGGGAGTAAGCCATGCATTAACAGGAGCAGAACATTCCAGAGAGAGGAAAAGCCAATGCTGTGAGTTGGGACTATGTCTGGTGTGTTTGAGGAACAAGGAGGTCACAGTTAAATGGAGAGTTACAAGAGAAAGAGTGGGAACTCTTTTCATCTAACACAAAGTTGATATTAAAGGCCTTTCCTCCGAAGCATCTTTAATATACAAGTCCACAGCCCTTAACCTACAATTCTAAAATCCTTTGAAAACCAAGTGGTTCTATAACTTTGTTTGGTGCCAAAAGTAATGTCACATCAAATCTTATCTAAACGGGCACAGAGCTATTTCTATATGCATGATTATCGGAAGCTGACCCAGCCCTGCTGAGGTGTTACCTGTTACGTGTATGTACCATGTTGCCATTCTAAACTCCAAAAAAATTATGAAACACATCTGGCACAAAGGGATTCAGATAAGGAATTATCTTGAGTTCAAGTAGTATGTCTTAAAAACAGGCGGCCAGTGAAATGCTTTCCTTGAACACCAGTATGTTTACTCCCGAAGGAAGAAAGGCAAATAAAGGGGGTACGGCAGGCAAAGCAGCAAGCGTCCCCTCTACAGGCTGTGGTGAGGGTAGATGGGAATCTGAAATGAAACGCAGGCTCTCAGGGCGAGTCAAACTCCATCAGCCTTTATGACACTACAAAATTTTAGTCTGTATGACAGAAAATTGATGATTTCCAGAGATTTATTTAGAATTCCATTGATTGAATTAGCTCTTTAAGGTATAATAAACGGGACAAGCTCAAATTGATACATTTATTTACTTTTCATTAGTTTTCTGGGGGGAAATGGAAAAAGCAAAAATAAAAACCTACATACTAGTTCTACATACTAGTTCTATTGCCACCTGGATGACTTCATGATGAATTGCTATTAGAAGCTGGTTTTTATTCCTCATTATAGGGCCAATGTAGCATTCATGGCATTGGTAAGGATTTGGCAGAATTCTCCTTGGACTAAATATTTTACAGGACCAACCTGAAACCTTGCGTCTAGAAATACTACATTTCTACCACAAGTATAGCTTTTTAATAGAAATATGTTATAGTAACACTGTAATATCTGAATGGAAGGATTATAACAAGCTCTTAACATGAAGCTGAGGTAGTTATCTGTTCTCATAATTCCTTTTTTGTGTCCATTTTAGCACTATATGTAACTAATTTAATATTGACACATGTAATCATGACAATTTAATGTGAAAGTTTAAATTTATTCCATGGACCAATATCAGTTGCTCCCTAAATACATAATGTTATGATTTTAACTAAATCTACTGAGAGGAAATTAGTATGGCTTGTGAACCTTCAAAGTGTTTGTATGCTTTGGCAAATATTGCATTAAAAGAAACAGTAAGGTGTGATTTTTCCTCTCTCTTTACAATTCTTCCAATCCATTTGTTGTGATAAGAGCATGCAGGAAGGCTAGAAAGACAAAAAGATTATGTTGTAGTTGCTTTTCTTTTCCCCTTTTTAAAAAATTTTGTTGTTGAGAATATACATAGTATATCAATTCAACAGTTTTCTACATGTACAATTCAGCAACACTGATTACATTCTTTGAGTTGTGCAGCCATTCTCACCCTCCTTTTCTGAGTTGTTCCCCATTATCATAAACTCACTGCCTCCTAAATTTCCTAATCTTTCAAGTTGCTGTTGTTACTTTGATCCCATATAGTTATTAAAAGAACATAACGGTCAAAGCAGACATTTTTTTACTATTTTAGCTAAACTACTATTTGGTTTTAAGAAGACTTCACGGGATATTTTTGGTTTAAGGTTTAAAGATTATCTTGGGGCAATAGTTTCAGAGGTTCTTCCATGCCCCATGGCTCCAGAAAGTCTGGAATCATGAGAATTTGAAATTCTGCATTTTCCCCTTTTTGATCTGTATTCTGCAGAATCTTTGGTCAAAATGTTCAGTAATGGTAGCCGGTCATCATCCAATTCTGTTCTCATGGCAAAGGAGGCAGTTAGTTGGTTCATGGAGGTGATAAGCCACACCTTCCATATCCTCCTATTCCTGACTCTCCTTCTTCCTCTGTTACTCCAGGAGCATAGAGACCAACTGTCATGCCTTGGATGGCTGCTTGGAAGCTTTTACGATGGCAGACACTATAAAACAAACTAGGAGGGAGAAGAGAAGCACTAAACCATTGCTTCTTTTCATTATCACTGGGCAAAAATTCTGGCTCTAAACACAGCTCACCATGTTATGGTCCAGAAATGACTGGCAATTTACAGTAGCTCTAATTTTCTCTAAGCTAAAGACTATACATAACATTCTTAACCTTTGTTTTTTAAAAAAGCAGTAAATGGCATCTTCACGAAACCTCAATCAGCAGTTGAGAATACTACTTCATTCATATAAAATCTTCACCTTTTCTGTGTAAGTTAGAGTAAAATCATTGGAAGCACTAAAACTTTGAAACTTTCTTGTGCGAGCATGGGAGGAAAGCTAGAAAATTTAACATAAACTTATGGAAAAGGAAGGGTCCACTGATTTCTGATTATCATTATGAAATGTAATTTTTATCTCACATATTAAAAAGAACTAGGTAATAGAAGAAATCAAGAGAGAATAAAAAAATTCCTGGCATCAAATAAGAATGAAAACAAATCATACCAAAACCTTTGGGACACAGCAAAGGCAGTGCTCAGAGTTCGACTTATAGCAATAAATGTACACATCAAAAAAGAATGAGCCAAAATAAAAACATTGGCCCTACAACTTAAACATATAGAAAGAAAACAGCAAAAGAATCCCACAGCCACCAGAAGAAAGGAAATAATAAAGATTAGAGCAGAAATAAATGAAATAAAGAACTGAAGAAAAATATAATTAAGACCAAAAGTTAATTCTTTGAAAAGATCAACAAAATTGACAAAGCACTGGCCAAACTGACAAAAGAAAATCAGGAGAGGAAGAATATAACCCAAATAAGAAATGGATGGGTGACATTACAACAGACCCAACTGAAATAAAAAGGATCATAACAGAATACTGTGAAAAACTGTACTCCAACAAATTTGAGAACCTAGATAAATGGACAAATTTCTAGAAACACACTATCTACCTAAAATGACACAAACTGAGGTATAAAATCTGAACAAACCCCTAACAAGAGAAGAGATTGAACAGGTAAAAAAAAAAAAAACTCCCGACAACAAAAAAATCCCTGGCCCAGATGACTTCTACCAAACATTCAGAGAAGAGCTTATACCAGTACTACGCAAACTATTTCAGAACATAGAAAAGGAGGGAGTACTTTCAAATTCATTCTATGAAGCCAGCATAAACCTGATATCAAAGCCAGGCAAAGACACAACAAAAAAGAAAATTACAGGCCAATTTCTCTGATGAATATAGACACAAAATTCTCAACATAGTTCTAGACGATAGAATTTAGCATCATATAAAAAATATAATACACCACGACCCAAGTGGAATCCATACCAGGTATGCAAGGATTGTTCAACATTAGAAAATCAATCAACATAATCCACCACATAGACAGAACAAAAGAAAAGAATCACACGATCATCTCAATCAGTGCAGAAAAGGCATTCGATAAAGTCGAACACCCATTCCTGATAAAAACTCTCAGTAAAATAGGGATAGAAGGGAAACTCCTTAACACAGTAAAGGGCATCTATACAAAACCAACAGCCAACATCATTCTCAATCAACGAAGAGAGGCTGAAAACATTCCCCCTGAGAACAGGAACAGGTCAAGGATGCCCTTTATCACCACTCCTATTTAACATTGTGCTGGAAGTCCTAGCTAGAGCAATAAGGGTAGAAAAAGAAATAAAAGGCATCCAAATTGGAAAGGAAGAAGTAAAACTATCCCTCTTTGCAGATGATATGATACTATGTATAGAGAACCCCAGAGATTCCACAAGAAAATTACTGGAACTAAGAGATTCAGCAGACTAGCAGGATATAGGATCAACATGCAAAATCAGGTGGATTCCTACATACCACAAAGAGAACTTCGAAAAGGAAATAAGGAAAACAATATCATTTATAATAGCCCCTAAAAAGATAAAATACTTAGGGATAAATCTAACCAGGGACATAAAAGACCCATACAAAGAAAACTACATAACACCACTACAAGTCAAGAGACCTACATAAATGGAAAAACATACTACACATAGACAGGAAAACTCAACATCATGAAAATTTCAATTCTACCCGAAGTAATGTACAGACATAATGGAATCCTGATCCTACATACCAACAGCATTCTTTCACAAGTTGGAAAAACCAATCACCAACTTTATATGGAAAGGAAAGAAGCCCCGGATAAGCAAAGCGTTCTTGAAGAAAAAGAACAAAGCAGGAGGCCTCATGCTACCTGATGTCAGAACCCATTATACAGCTGCAGTAGTCAAAACAACTTGTACTCGTACAACAACAGACACATAGACTAATGGAACAGAATTGAGAACCCCAAAATAAATCCATCCGCCCATGGTCAGCTGATTTTTGACAAAGGACCAAAGCCCATTAAATGAGGAAAAGACGGTCTTTTTAACAAATGGTGGTGGCAAAACTGGATGTCCATCTGTAAAAAAAAAAATGATGCAAGACCCATACCTCACACCATACACAAAAACTAACTCTAAATATAAAACCTAAAACGATAAAGATCATGGGAGAAAAAATCGGGACAAGGCTAGGGACCCTAATACATGGCATAAATGCAATATAAACCATAACTAACAATGAACAAGCACCAGAAGATACATCAGGTAACTGGGAGCTCTTAAAAATTAAACATAAGTGCTCATCAAAACACCTCAGCAAAAGATTAAAAAGAGAACCTACTGACTGGGGAAAATTTTTTGGCTACAACACATAGGAAAAGGGTCTAATCTCTAAAAAGTTATAGAATACTTCAATACCTCAATAACAAAAAGACAATTAATACAATTAAAAAATGGGCAAAGGATATGAACAGACACTTCACCAAAAAAGATACTCAGGTGACTAACAGAGACACATGAGGAAATGCTTGAGGTCATTAGCCATTAAAACCAAACCTGTTGCCATTGAGTGAATTCCAGCTTACAGTGACCCTATAGGACAGAGTAGAACTGCCCCATAGGGTTTCCAAGGAGCACCTGGTGGATTCAAACTGCCAACCTCTTGGTTAGCAGCTGTAGCACTTAACCACTATGCCACCAGGGTTTCCTGTATGAGACCAGGATCATAAAAACTCAAGAAAAGGTTAATACACAGAAAAAAAACAATCTTTGATGGTCACTGGGAAGGTGAAATCACCAAGTAGATAGTAGACAAGTGTTAAATTTGGTGAAGGGAAAGCCAAAACAAATACAGGGAAAGTCAGCACAACCTGACCAAGGCAAAGTCATAGAAGCTTTCTAGATACATCCAAACAGCTTGAGGGACCGAGTTACTGGGGCTGATGGCTGAGGACCACAGTCTCCGGTCAACTGGCATAACACAGTTCATAAAGAAAATGTTCTACATCCACTTTGGTGAGTAGCGTCTGGGGTCTTAAAAGCTTGTGAGTGGCCATTTAAGATACGCTCATTGATCCCATCCCATCCAGAGCAAAGGAGAATGAAAAAAACCAGACACGAGGAAGGTATTAGTCCAATGGACCACATGAAACACAGCCTCCACCAGCCTGAGCCCAGGAGAACTAGATGGTGCTGGGCTACCACCACCAACAGCTCTGGCAGGGATCACAGCAGAGGGTTCCAGATAGAGTGGGAGAAAAATGTAAAACAAAATTCAAATTCAGAAAAAACGACCAGACTTACTTGTTTGACAGAGCCTGGAGAAACCCGAGACTATGGTCCCCAGACACCCTGATAACTCAGAATTGAACCCACTCCCGAAGTCCACCTTTCAGCCAAAAAGATTAGATAGGCCTATAAAACAAACAACACACATGAGGAACGTACTACTCAGTTAAATCAAATATGCGAGAGCAAATGGTCAACATCTGACCAAAAGCAAAGATGAGAAGGCTGGAAGGGACAGGAAAACTGGACGAATGGACACAGGGAACCCCAGGTGGAAACAGGGAGAGTGCTGACACATTGCACGTATTGCAACCAATGTCGCAAAACAATTTGTGTATAAATTTTTGAATGAGAAACGAAATTGCGCTATGCACTTTCACCTAACATATAATAACATTAAAAGAAGAAGAACATTAGTAGTTACCAGGAGCTGGGGGGCAGGAGGGAATGGGGAAGTTGAAAAATAAGTGTCTTACCAATAAAAAGTAATGAAAGACAATAATATGACCAGTAATTAAGTTGTTTATAAGCCATTCATGTTTTAGGGTGGGATTTGCAATGAGCCCTTATCTGAGTAACTGCTTCAAAAACAAGCTTATCATATATCAAACGGACTTATGCACATCTAAAAGACATGAGGTTATTTTATAATTGTGCCGCTTCTTGGGAATAAAAAAACAACACATTTGTTCTATTATCTGCAAACAAGCACTTTATTATCAAATACTTCAGCATCAGAGCAAGATTTCTAACTCCAAAAGTTTTGCCTTTACACAGTATCATACTGTCAGACACATATTAGAGGAATCTGATGCTATAATGCCATTCCTGCCTCTCTTCTGCAGCTGGATAACTTGTTTTGATCTAAAAAGTATAAATTTATTTCATTGTTACTGCTAGTACTTTTTAATTATACTGGATGTCAAGTTAAGAGAACTGTTTCATGGTGACATAAAAGTCAACTTCAAGAAAATCACGTCATCTTCTTAACTTACAGATAGATGCAAATCCCTCTTAACCCAGAGAAAAACAAAGGGCATTATGCAAGGATGTAAGGCAGATGAGCCCAGAAATAACATTCATCCAGAGATAGGGCTTCATATTCAATAATTCCATATGAGAAATTAATGACTTGGAGTAAATAGTTAAAATCAGGCCATGGGCCTTGGACATGTTTAATTGCCAAGGCCTTTTGTGAATTTTAATTAATGCTCTTTCTCAGAACACTTTACCAGAGGAATCTGAATGTCAGTAATTACAGGCTGTTAATTCATTTTGTCTAAGCTGTTCCTTCACTGGTACCCTACAATTAAAGCTGTTCTGAAGGCATACTTAAGACTGGTAATACATTAACGGAGTGCCTACTACACGCAGGGCACTGTGCCGTGCTGGGGGCTGAGGGCACTGCCGGTGCAGCGCTCCATGTGATGCCAGCCAGGTGGAAAATGGCACATTTGGCCAGAATAGCATATGTTGAGACCAGTGTACCAAAGGTGTCTGACTTCAGTGACTCAAAAGAGAAAATGGTAAGTATAGTAACATTTTAAAGTGCTTCCCCTTGAGCTTAGTCACATCTCATCAGAGCCTTTAATGCTGTCTGTATAAACTTGGGATTTCGGCAGATGGAGAAGACTGACCACCATCCTTCTTTTGACCGGACGTAAGTATTCAGCTAAATGTAGCTTACCAAGTGTATCATTTGCTGTTGTTGTTAGGTGCCGTCGAGTTGGTACCGACTCATGGCGACCCTACAGGATAGAGCATAACTGCCCCACAGGGTTTCCAAGGAGCGGCTGGTGGATTTGAACTGTCAACTTTTGGTTAGCAGCCAAGCTCTTAACCACTATGCCACCAAAGCTCCAAGTTTATTGTAAGTAATACTAATAAAAAAAAAAAAGTTTCTCTTCTCTGGCTTTTGTGGGGCAAATGGAAAGGCTCACAGATTCTTTCCTGCAGATGGTGATCAATTTTTAAAAGCTCCGACTCGGCTTGCCTTACTGATAAAGTTCTTCAGAAGGTCATGGTCCATTTCTGCAAAGCCTGAAGTTTGTGTTACTACAGTCAAATGGTTTATGCAAAATCTGAAGCAGAATTCTTCTAAATCCTAGGAAGAACAACAACAAAAATGGTTTAACAAATTAGTGTTTCCTAAAGCAATGCAATACAATGCAACATAGCATGGATATTCCTAAAAGTAGTAGGCAAATGTCCTTGCTAGCCAACAGGAAGAAATGTTGTCATGACAACACCTAAAGAACACTTATATAACTATCTAGCACGTGTGAATCCATGCTTGTAAAAATTCAAACCATGCAAAACAAAACGTAAAAGTTCCTCCCCACCAACCAACGCGAACGACCTTACTTTTTCTTCCCAGAGAAAGGCCCCTAAGTATAAGAATACTCTGTACATTTTTCTACTGACAGGATTTGTTCATTCCACTTTTAGTATCTGTTAAAAGCACTGTGTTCCTCTTTTATATTTCCCCGGGTGCTTTAAATATTTGTAAGTATAAAGAGTTTGTGGAAGGAAAGGGTCAGCCATAAAAAAGAGCAATGCTGGAAACTGCTTTTCTGAAGCCATCACCAGGCCCCTACTCTTCTTTTGCCTTCACAAGAAGACAACAAGAGCAGTGTGTGCTTGGATTTCATCGGACCACATATACCTGCTGTAATCTTACCCAGGAAAATGCTTTTAAGAAATCCTGACTTTCAAGGCTCTCTGGTAAGAGAACTCCACAGATTGCAGTTTTCTGGCTTACTGTAATGTATTCTGGGACAAAGAAAAATCCTATAGTAATTCTCTTGATTATAATTATTAATCTGAAGATCAGAATGAAGGTAGCCCTGAGGAGCCTAGGGTCAAAGCGAGGCCTGCCTGCTGAGACCTCCTGTATACCTCAGACCCTGGCTATGTTGCCTTTTTGACACAAGGTGCTGCTGGGTGGTGGTCAATTTTTTTAAAGTTCCCTCTCTGTGTCGCTGAAGCTAACTTATAAAAATAAAGCCAAAAATAATTTCCAAGCAACTATATATGCACACTGCACACTGTAATTTTTTCTTCTTTAGATAACACATCAACCAGCTGCCATGAAGTCAACTGTGACTCATGATGGCCCCATGTGTGTCAAAGTAGAACCGTGCTCCACAGGGTTTTCAATGGCTGATTTTCTGAAAGCAGATTGCCAGGCCTGTCTTCTGAGGCTCCTCTGGGTGGGATCAAACTGCTAACCTTTCAGTACTTAACTATTTATGCTACCCAGGGACTCCTTAGATAACACAAGTTACAGCCAATGCTAAAGATGAAAAAAATAGACTAAAAAATAAGCAATACTGATAGACATCCCAATGTACACACAAATCCACAGTACATTTTCTTTTAAGCAAAGAAACAAAATTCATGAAGAGAGCCTGTTTATTTTATCCCTAAACACAGCTGGGCAGGCCTTTAGGGTCGCATCAGCAGTGGCGAGTGAGCCTGAGTGATGGAACCAGTAAACTTCCACATGCCCACCTGATATCACAGCATGTCACTATACATAAAGAATGTGGTTCATTCATAAAAAAAAAAAAAAAACCCAGTGCCGTCGATATTCATAGATGCTCGATACACCACCATCTATTTAAAATCACAGATTCTTGGCTACATTTTTAGAAAGGACTTTTTTTTTTTTTTTTGCCAGCAGTACCTGAAAGTGAAATAAGACAGAGATCCAGCCCCTTTGGCTGAATTCTACAGAAGGGAATGGAGAAACTCGTCTGTACGCTACACACATTCAAATATGTCTGTAGTTAGTGTAGGTACCATCACCTCACGCTAGATTATACAACCTCCTAACTAAACCTCCTCCCCAGCCCCCACAAACTATTTTCAACACACCAGCCAGAGTAATTATTTTTAAATGGGAGTCAGATCATATCTGAACCTCTCAAAATCCTCCCATGGCTTTTCAGCTCATTCAGAAAACTCAAACTCCTTAAATTTGTCTCCTGGGCTCTGCAGGTGATCTGCCTCCATACCCTGGCCCGCAGCAGGGTCTCTCTGACTTCAGCTACAACTTTCCTCCCCTCACTAGACTCCACTCTCACTCACCTTGCTGTTCCTACCTCACGACCTTCTCACTTGCTCCTCCTTTTACCTGCCTCTCGGTCTGCTTCCAAAAGGGCACAGCCTTGAAAACCCTGTGGGGCAGTTCTGCTCAGCACACATGGGGCTGCCATGAGTTAGAGTTGAGGTGACAGGAACTAGTTTGGTTTTTCAGTTTGGTTCCTTTTTTCCTGGCAGGCATCCAGCCATACATCTTCAAGGCTCATTCCCTCAGCTCCTCCAAGGCTTTGCTCAGTCACTGGCCTTCTCTGACTTCAAGTTATAATTTCTACTTTACCTCAGCCTGGCACTCCCCACCTCCCTTCCCTACCTACTTACCTAGTTTCCACATCACCTGTTACCTTCTGACATACTACATATTGTATTTATTTATTTATTGTTCATCTCCCCTCACCAGAAAGTAAGTTCCATGAGGGCAGAGATACTGGTCTGCTTTGTTCACTTACTGTGATGGTTAAGGTTGTCAACATGCCTGAGCCATGATTCTCAGAGCTCTGGCAGTTATATAATGATGAATCACCTCCATGATGACATCTGATATAATGTAATTATCTACATGATGCAATCTGCTGTGAGCAGCCAACCAGTTGAAAGAGTTTCCTTGGGAGTGTGGCCTGCATCTAAAATATATGGACTCTTGGGTGTTGCTCACTCTGGATCCTGCACCCAGCTCATCATTATCTCACCTCCAGTTCTTGGGACACAAGCCAGGTGCTTCCTATATTGACTGCCGATCTTGGGATTCTCTGGCTTCTGCAGCCTGTGACCTAGCACCCTGCCATCTGACCCACCGATCTTGGGTTCATCAGCCCCTGCAGTGACATGAATCAGTAGAAGCCTCCAGTCTGACTCCAGACCCACAGACTTGGGACTTCCCAGCCTCTGTAACCATGTACCTGAGGCAAATGCCTTATATGACAGTGAGGAATGTTCTCAAAACACATCCCCACCACCAATTTTTGCTTCTAGACCTATAATTAGACTTAAGTCCCAGCAAGCCCCAAAAGGTGAAGTACAAAATGACACAGGAAGAGGAATGCTACCCGCCAAAAGAATGGCTTGACTAATATAGATAAAAACAGAAACCTGGGGAATATGTGCTGTTGTTGTTAGGTGACATCGAGTTGGTTCCAACTCATAGGAACAAAACACTGCCCAGTCCTATGCCATTTCTCACAATTGTTGCTATGCTTGAACTCACTGTTCCAGCCACTGTGTCAATCCATCTCATTAAGGGTCTTCCTCTTTTGCACTGATTCTCTAATTTACCTAGCATGATATCCTTCTCCAGGAACTGATCCCTCCTGATAACATGTCCAAAGTATGTGAGACAAAGTCTCGTCATCCTTGCTTCTAAGGATCTTTCTGGTTGTACTTCTTCCAAGACAGATTTGTTCTTTCTTTTGGCAGTCCATGGTATATTCAATATTCTTCTCCAACACCACAATTCAAAGGAGTCAATTCTTCTTGAATCTTCCTCATTCATTGTCCAGCTTTTGCAAGCATATGAGATGATCGAAAACACCATGGTTTGAGTCAGGGACACCTTAGTCCTCTAGATGACATCTTTGCTCATCAACACTTTAAAGAGGTCTTCCTCAGCAGAAATGCCCAATGCAATGCATCACTTGATTTCTTGACCTCTGCTTCCATGGCCTTTGATTGTGGATCCAATTAAATTAAATCCGTGACAACCTCCATCTCCTCTCCGTTTATCATGATGTTGTGTGGGTCCAGGTGTGAGGATTTTTGTTTTCTTTATGTTGAGGTGTAATCCATACCGAAGGCTGTGGTCTTTGATCTTCATCAGTAAGAGTGACAAGTCCTCTTCACTTTCGGCAAGCAAGATTGTGTCATCTGCATAACACAGGTTGTTAATGAGTCTTCCTCCAATCCTGATGTCCCATTTTTCTTCCTATATTCCAGCTTCTCAGACTATTTCCTCAGCATACAGATTGAATAGGTATGGTGAAAGGATGCAACCCTGATACACACCTTTCCTGACTTTAAACCATGCAGTATCCTCTTGTTCTGTTTGAATAACTGCTTCGTGATCCATGTACAGGTTCCTCATGAGCACAATTAAGTGTTCTGGAATTCCCATTCTCCAAAATATTATCCATAATTTCTTATGATCCACACAGTCAAAGGCCTTTGTATAGTCAATAAAACACAGGTAAACATCTTTCTGGTATTCTCTTTCAGCCAGGATCCATCTCACATCAGCAATGATATCTCTGGTTCCACGTCCTCTTCTAAATCCAGCTTGAATTTCTGGCAGTTCCCTGTTGATACACTGCTGCAGCCACTTTTGAATGATCTTCAGCAAAATTTTGCTTGCATGTGGTATTAATGATATTGTTCGATAATTTCTGCTTTCGGTTGGATCACCTTTCTTGGGAATAGGCATAAATACAGATCTCTTCCCATCGGCTGGCCAGGTAGCTGTCTTCCAAATTTCTTGGCATAGATGAGTGAGCCCTTCCAGTGCTGCATCTGTTTGTTGAAACATTTCACTTACCATTCTGTCAATTTCCGGAACCCTGTTTTTCACCAATACCCTCAGTGCAGCCTGGACTTCTTCCTTCAGTACCATCGATTCCTGATCATATGTTGCCTCCTGAAATGGCTGAATGTCAATCAATTCTTTTTGGAATAGTGACTCCGTGTATTCCTTCCATCTTCTTTTGATGCTCCCTGCATCTTTTAATATTTTCCCCCTAGAAAATCCTTCAGTGTTGTAACTCGAGGCTTGAATTTTTCTTCAGTTCTTCCAGCTTGAGAAATGCAGAGCATGTTCCTTCCTTTTGATTTTCCATCGCCAGGTCTTTACACGTGTCATTATAATACTTTGTTTTCTTGAGGCGACCTCTGAAATCTTCTGTTCAACTCTTTCACTTCATCATTTTTTCCTTTTGCTTTAGCTACCCAACGTTCAAGAGCAAGTTTCACACTCTCTTCTGACATTCATTTAGGTCTTTTCTTTCTCTCCTGTCTTTTTAATGACCTCTTGCTTTCTTCATACACGATGTCCCTGATATCATTCCACAACTCATCTGGCCTTCGGTTATTAGAGTTCAATGCATCAAATCTATCCTTGAGATGGTCTCTAAATTTAGGTGGGATAAACTCAAAGTCGTATTTTGGCTCTCAACAAACTGACAGACGCGTGGGGGGTGGGTACGTGTAGGTATGGCTATTATGGGTGTCTTAGTTATCTAGTGCTGCTATAACAGAAATACCACAAGTGTTTGGCTTTAACAAAGAGAAATTTATTCTCTCACATCTAGTAGGCTAGAAGTCAAAATTCAGAGCATCAGCTCCAGGGGGAGGCGTTCTCCGTCAGCTCTGGAGGAATATTCTTGTCATCAATCTTCCCCTGGACTGGGAGCTTCTACGTGCAGTAACCCTAGGTTCAAAGCTCTACTCCTGGTACTGTTTTCTTGGTGGTATGAGGTCCCCCTGTCTCTCTGCTGGCTTCCCTCTTTTATATCTCAAAAGAGACTGGCTCAACACACAATCCAATGTTATAGGTTGAGCCCTTCCTCATTAACATAACTGCTACCTATCCCACCTCATTAACATCACAGAGGTAGGATTTACAACACATAGGAAAATCACATCAGATCCCAAAACACCGGACAATCAAACGATACTGAGAATCATGGCCCAGACAAAGTGACATACATATTTTTGGGGGACACAATGCAATCCATGACATTTCACCCTTTGGTCCCCCAAAATTCATGTCCTACCCCATATAAAACATATTCACCCCCACCATATCATAGCAAAAGTCTTAATCCAAGTCCAAAATCCAAAAATTCCTCTTCATCTGTGAAATCTAGAATACAAGTTATCTGTATCCAGAGGTACAATGGCAGAACAGGCACAACGGAGACATTTCCATTACAAAAGGGAGAAATTGGAGGGAAAAAGGATAATGCACTAAGCAAGTTAGCAGAATACATTACATTAGCCCTCAATGTTTTGAAAATAATCCTCTGTTCTCTGAGACAATTTACACAACGGCCCTGCCCTCCAGACTCTAGGCATTGGCTTCAGCTCCACCCTCCAGGCCCGCTAGGACGGCAACTCTGCTCCCTCAGCTTTAGGTATACCATTTTCCTAGTCCATCTGAGTGGCGACTCCACCTTTAGAAACACCAGAGGCCATGGTTCCACCCTCTGAAACCCCAGAGGTTGTGGCCATGCCCTTTGAGACAGAGGCAGCTTGGCTTTCTATGTTCCTTGTCTCTTCAGCTTCTGCCTCCTGGTTTCTTGGCCTCTCGGCCCCTCGAGCCTCTCTGCTCGCCTCTGCCCTGCTAGTGTTCCAAAGCTCCTTAGCTCCATAGATGAGTGCCTGGAGGTACCCTACTCCATCAGTAAACTCCAGCCAGAAGGTACTCAGCTCTCTTGCTCCATGGGTTGGCCCCAGCACTGTCTGGCGTTGGTCTCCTGGTTTTGCTGCTGCCAGTTCTCTGCTGCTGCTTCTCACCATCTGTGCCATCTCCATTGTTAACAGTTCTCCTTACTTCCTTCTGAGTCCTCTATCCATTCACAGTTTTAAAACTGGTTCCACATTTTAGGTATCTGTTATAGCAGCACCCCATACTCAGTAGAAAATTCTGTCTTAGTTATCTAGTGCTGCTATAACAGAAATACCACAAGTGGATAGCTTTAACAAAGATAAATTCATTTTCTCACATTCTTTTTTAGTAGGCTAGATGTCGAAATTCAGAGTGTCAGCTCCAGGAAAAGGCTTTCTCTGTTGGCTCTGGAGGAAGATCCTTGTCATCAATCTTCCCCTTGACTAAAGCTTCTCTGTGCCAGAACACCAGGCCCAAAGGATACATTCTGCTCCTGGTACTGCTTTCTTGGTACTATGAGGTCCCTCTGTCTCTCTGCTCACTTCTCTTTTACACCTCAAAAGAGATTGGCTCAAGACACAATCCAATCTTGTAGATTGGGCCCTGCCTCATTAACACAACTGCTGCCTATCCCACCTCATCAATATCATAAAGGTAGGATTTGCAACACATAGGAAAATCACATCAGATGACAAAACGGTAGACAACCACACAATACTGGGAATCACGGCCCAGCCAATGTGACACATATATTTTTGGGGAACATAATTTGATCCATGACAATGGGTATGGGATAATGGTGCAAGGAACATTAAGTTGGATTAGTCTAAGTTTACTGAAGGCCCACTAAGCACAGATTCTTCATTCAGTGTTTCAGCTCAGTATGTTAGAAAAGGATCTAATAGTTTATTTGGTTGGTTCACTGATGCGTGGATTATGTGGTGGCCTACACTAAATCAAGGCGAAGTACCAGAATTTGGTATACTGTAGAAAAAGGCATCCAAAACCTTAGGGAAACTGGAATGTTAGAGTGGATTTATCAGGTTGGACCACAGAACCACACATGGAATGCCCAAAGAACACACCTTTTACCACAATGGTGAGGAACAAATTTATGAAGAGAGCCCTAGTATCCTTGCAGACTGCTGTGATTGCTATTTTATGTGAGTTAGATTTGACAGTGGGAACTGCCTGACTTGAAGTAAGACAATGGGGCTGACTGGAACCCATGGCAGTAGGGGCCAAGAGCAGCATTCAGTTGACAAAGACAAGGTGGGCATGGTTACTGTCCCTAATGGACAATGGAGTAAAAGCTGTAATCAAAATAATCTGACTCATATGGACTTACGGCATTGGCTACTTAGTCAAGGCATCCCTAGGAGTGAAACTGATGGGAAATCTACTAAATATTTACTTCATCTGTACAAGTGGAAGAATTCTAGGTCGAGGGAACAGCAGGCTAACTTGAATCGCCAAAATAAAGATTCACAGCCCATCAATCAATTCCCAGACTTCAGCCAGTTTACAGATCCACAACTCCTTGAATGAAGGCGATGCCTGGACCCCCTAAGGAAGGACCCCAATGCACTGCCAAAAATTTATACTGTTGATCTTTCTCTCAGTCTTCCCCAAAGGGATCTACATCCTTTTATCAGTGACTATTTATTGGGAAAAAGGAAATAATTATATCTTGGCGGGGGGGGGGGGTTACTTGACACTGGCTCTGAGCTGACACTAATTCCAGGAGACCCAAAACATCAGTGTGGCCTACCAGTCAAAGTAGGGGCATAAAGAGACCACGTTATTAATGGAGCTTTAGCTCATGTTTGTTTCACAGTAGGTCCACTGGGTCCCTGAAACCCATCCTGTAGTAATCTCCCCAGTTCCAGAATGAATAATTGGAATAGACATACTCAGCAACCGGCAGCACCCCCATTTTGCACACCTGACATGTGGAGCAAGGGCTATAAGAGTAGGAAAGGCTAAGTGGATACCATGAGAACTACCCCTAACTAAGAAAATAGTAAAACAAAATGCAATACTGCATTCCTGGAGGGATCGCAGAGGTTACTACCACCATTAAGGACTTGAATGATGCAGGGATGGTAATTCCCAGCACATCCCCATTCTATCTGGCCTGTGCAGAAAACAGATAGATCTTGGAGAATAGCAGCGGATTACCGAAAACTTAACCAGGTGATGACTCCAATTGCAGCTGTTGTTCCAGATGTTTTTCCATTGCTTGAGCAAATTAATACACCTCCTGGTACCCGTAAGCAGCTATTAATCCAGCTAATGCCTTTTTCCTCCATATATTTTGAAGGACCACCAGAAGCAGTTTGTCTCAACTGGCATAAGTAGCAGTACACCTTTACTATCCTACCTCAGAGGTATATCAACTCTTTAGCCCTACATCATAATTTAGTCCACAGGAACCTTGATTCCTTTCCCTTCCACCCTGGTTCATTATATTGATGACATTATGCTTACTGAACCTAGTAAGGAAGCAGTATCAATGCCTCTAAACTTTTTGGTAAGATGTATGCTAGAGGGTGGGAAATGTACCGTACAAAAACTCAGGAGCCTTTCACCTCAATAAAATTTCTAAGGGTCCAGTGGTGTGGAGCATGTTGATATATTCCTTCTGGAGTAAAGAATAAGCTGTTGCATCTGGCCCTTCTTACAACTAAAAAGGAGGCACAACACCTGGTAGGCCTCTGTGGATTTTGGAGGCAGCATATGCCTCAATTGGGTGTGTCACTCCAATCTATTTATCAAGTGACTTGAACAGTTGCTAGTTTTGAGTGAGGCCCAGACCAAAAGAAGGCTCTGCGACAGGTTCAGGCTACCATACAAGATGCTCTGCCACTTGGGCCTTGTGATCCAGTTGACCCAATGGTGCCTGAAGTGTTACTGGCAGAAAGAGATGCCGTCTGGAGTTTTGGCAGGTCCCTATTGGTGAATCACACTGTAGACCCTTAGGATTTTGGAGCAAAGCCCTGCCATCCTCTGCAGATAACTACTCTCCTTTTGAGGAAGAGCTTTTGGCTTGTTACTGGGCCTTAATAGAGACTGAACACTTAACCATGGGCCACAAAGCCACAATGGGGCCTGAGCTGCCTATCATGAACTGAGTCTTGTCTGACCCACAGAGCCATAAAGGTAGATGGCACAGTAACCCTCCATAATTAAATGGAAGTGGTATATAGGTCACCGGGCCCAAGCAGGACCTGAATGCACAAGTAAGTTGTATGAGGAAGTGGCCCAAATGCCTATGGTCTCTACTCCAATCACATTACCTGCCCTCTCCCAGTCTGCATCTATGGCCTCATGGGGAGTTCCTTAAATCAGTTCACTGAGGAAGAGAAATCACTTGCCTGCTTTACGGAGGGTTCCGTGCAATATGCAGGTACCACTTGGAATTGGATGGTGGCAGACTGCAGCTCCTTCCTGGGACCTCTCTGAAGGACAGTGGTGAAAGGAAATCCTCCCAATGGGCAGAACTTCAAGCAGTGCACCTGGTTGTTCACTTTGCTTAGAAAGACAAACGACCAGATGTGCTGGCCGTTCATGGGCTGTGGCTAATGGTCTGGCTAGATGGTCAGGGACTTGGAAGTAACATGACTGGAAAACTGGAGACAAGAAGTATGGGGAAGAGGTATGTAGACAGACCTCCCCAAATGGGCCAAAGAAGTGAAGATATTTTGTGTCTAGTGTGAATGCTTACCAAAGGGTGACTTCAGTAGAGGAGGATTTTAACAGTCAAGTGGATATGATAATACGTTCTATGAAAACCAGTCATCTTTTTACCCCAGACACTCCCGTCATTGCCCAATGGGCTCATGATCAAAGTAGTCATGGTGGCAGGGATGGAGGTTATGCATGGGCTCAGCAACATGGACTTCTACTCACCAAGGCCAACTTGGCTACAGCCACTGCTGAGCACTCAATCTGCCAGCAGCAGACACCAACACTGAGTCTCCAATATGGCACTCATTCCTTGAAGTGATCAGCCAGCAACCTGGTGGCAGGTTGATTACATTGGCCCACTTCCATCATGGAAAGGGCAATGTTTTGTTCTTATCAGAATAGACACTTACTCTGGATATGGATTTGCCTTCCCTTCACACAGTGCTTCAGCTCAAACTACCATCCGCGGACTTATGGAATGCTATACACACCATCACAGTATCACTATGGATCAAGGGACTCACTTTGCAGCAAATGAAGTGTGGCAATGGGCCTATGGTCATGTAATTCACTGGTCTTACCATGTTCCCCATCATCCTGAAGCAGTTGGCTTAACAGAATTATGGAATGGCCTTCTGAAGACATAATTACGGTGCCAGCTAGGTGGTAACTTTGCAGGGTTGGGGCAGTGTTCCCCAGGAGGCTGTATATGCTCTAAACGAGCATCCAATATATGGTGTTATTTTTCCCATAGGCAGGATTCATGGGTCCAGAAATCTAGACGTGGAAATGGGAGTGGCACCACTATTACCCCTAGTGACCCACTTGCACAATTTTTGTTTCCTGTCCCCTTAACCCTATGCTCTTTGAGTCTAGAGGTCTTATTTCCAAAGAAAGGAATGCTCCCAATAGGATACACAACACTGATTCCACTGAACTGGAAGTTAACAATGCCACCCAGCTACTTTGAGTTCCTTATGGCTCTGGATCAACAGGCAAAGAAAGAAGTTACTGTATGGCTGGTGTGACTGATCCTGATTACCAAGGGGAAACTGGATTGATAACACATAACAGAGGTAAAGAAAAGTACATCCGGAATACAGGAAATCCCTTAGGGTGTCTCTTAGTAATACCGTGCCCTGTGATTAAAGTCAATGGAAAACTACAGCAACACAATTCCAACATGAATACTAATGGCCCAGATCCTTCAGGAACGAAGGTTTGGGTCACCCCACCAGGCAAGGAACCATGACCAGCTAAGGTGCTTACTGAGCGTAAACAAAATACAGAATGGGTGGCAGAAGAAGATAGTTCTAAATACCTGCTAAAATCAAGTGACAAGTTGCAGAAACGAGGACTGTAATTGTTATGACTATTTCTTCCTTGCCTATGTGCAACAAATATTTTTGTTTTCTTCACCTTAAAATGTAAGATGTAAACAAGGCTAGTGCGTTTTTAGTTGTACATGTGTTAGTTGAATCATGTTAGGCAGAAAGTATGACCATTTATTTTGAGATTACGTATGGTTTAAAGAGATGTATACAGGTGGCAAGTTAACAGTTGGTGGAATATGATGGTTAAGGTTCTGTGTCAACTTGGCTGGGCTATGATTCTCGCTGGTTTGGCAGCTATGTAATGATGTAATTACCTCCATGATGAAATCTGGTATGATGTAATCACCTCCATGATAAGATCTGCTGTTAGCAGCCAATCAGTTGAAAGGAAGTTTCCTTGAGGGTGTGGCTTGCATCCAATATATACAGACTTTCTGGCAAAGCTCTGTGGCTTTTGCTTGCTCTGGATCCTGCAGACTTGAGCCCACAGCTTGCCATACTGCAAGCCGAACTTGGAATTGGTTGGCCTCTGCAGCCTGTGATCCAGCAGCCTACTGTCTGACCTGCCAGTCTTGAATTCATCAGCCCCTGCAGCTACGCGAGTGAGGAGAAGCCTCCAGTCCTGATGCCTGACCTCTGGACTTGGGACTTTCCAGCCTCTACAACTGCATGAACCATT
Source organism: Loxodonta africana (assembly GCF_030014295.1). Taxonomy (NCBI): domain Eukaryota; kingdom Metazoa; phylum Chordata; class Mammalia; order Proboscidea; family Elephantidae; genus Loxodonta; species Loxodonta africana. Next base: position 69,243,416 of record NC_087358.1, read on the forward strand.
TCTTTGGTATAAATCTCTCTCTCTCTCTCTCTATATATATACATACACATGCTTCACTGGTTTTGCTTCTCTTGAGAACCCAGCCTAAGACACTTACTGTACTTTTAGTGCCTAGAATAGTGCTGTGTGTATAAGAGACACTAAGTGAATATTTGTTGAATCAATGAATGAATATTGCTGATTTTAAAATATGGGAGACAACAGAGAATTATAATTAAAAGTGTGGTTTTGAAATCTCTCCAATTTTGGATTGAGTTCCAGCTTCACAATTTACTAGCTTACTAAGAATTTACTTAATCTCTCCAGACCTCAGTTTCCTCATTTGTAAATCAGAACTGATAAAAATGCTTATACCTTATAAGGTTGTTTCGAGAATTAAATGAGACTTGAACTGTGCTTAAAACAATCCCCGGGTCACGTTATGTACTAAGTGGTAGTCATTATTTTAGCACCTCTAGCATAAGGGACAATAATTTGGTAGCTCAAAGAGCCCATTTCTTGCATGATTATTAGTCATTAGAAGAATATAATTAAACACACTGCTCTTTATTTTTGTTGCTGCTGTTGTTAGGTGCCATCGATTTTTGACTCACAGTGACCTCATGTGACAGAGCAGAACTGCCCCATAGAGTTTTCTAGGCCATAATCTTTATGGAAGCAGATCAGCAGGTCTTCTCCTGTGGAGCAGCTGGTGGGTTCAAACTGCCAACCTTTCAGTTAGCAGTGGCATGCTTAACCATTGCACCACCAGGGCTCCTCTTTATTAAAACTTTTATTTTATATTAAGAATATATGCAATTTTTTACTTATAGTCTATTATACTAATTTAGGGTACAATAATTAACTGGACAAGTGGTAGTACAATAAAAAAAAAGTGTCTCTAAAAGACAGTGTCTCTATTTCCAAAGTTAAATATGCATTAAACAAACATTTAATGAGCGTCCACTATGCATCCCACTACGCTAGGCCCTGGGGATATGGTTTCGAACAAAACAAAGTTCCTGCCCTCCCTCAAGAAGCTTACATTCTAGAAAACAGAAGGGTGCAAGGTAACCATACAAATAATTCACATAAATAGGGAATATAGAAAAGTCTTAGAAATCAATCCTGCTTTGGTGGGAAATGATGAGTGCCACCATCTCGACATCTGAAGTATCCCACCAGAGTATTATCATGCCTATGACTTTAAAGAACAAACTCCAGAAAAGCACATATATTTTACTTGGCCAAGAAGCACTCTGCTTGAAAGTGGCCAATGTATTATTACCTTGATGAAATACAAACACACTACACTATGCTTTTAAATATCACTGTTTCAAGGTGTTATTATGTAGTCATCAAAATTTTTCTTTCCAGATTTTTTTAAATGTTAAGTAAAAAAAACCTGAACTTCAAGTATTTAGAGATATATACATATCATAACCTAGAAAAAAATCAGAAGCTGTATGAAAATGTTCACGCTCTCTGGTTGATAGGTCACTTCCTCCCTAAGAGTTTTTGTATTTTTCCACATTTTCTCTAATAAGTATATTATTATTTATATAACCCCTAAAATGTCCCTGTTTTTTGACCATAGTAAAACATATCCTTACAACCAAAAGGAAAATGACTGATAACTCCAAGAAGTGATGGCCTGTTTCCTAAAGATTTGTCTCAAAGAAAGGTTTTCTTTCCTTTCTTCACTATTAAAACAATACATGGTCACTGTAGAAAGCTCAGAAAATACAAACAAGAGAGGGAAATAAAAATCATCCATAATCCCACTACAGAGAGATAACCACTGACTATACTTTTTAATCTTTTTTTATGTAGATAATGAATTTCAGACTTTTTTTATCTAGGTATTTACAGTAAAAAAAAAAAAAAAATTATAGTTTTTTACTTAATGATGTATCTTGAGTAGCTGCCTAATTTCATGGTACTGACATTCCACAGTTTAAATAGTCCTCTACTGTTCGCATTGACTTTTTCTAATTTTTCAAAATTATAAACAATAGTGCAGTGAACATCTTTAAAGTCAAATCTTTGTTCAAATTCATGATTACTTCCTTAAGATAAATTCCTATAAGTGAATTCCTTAGTTTAAAAGTGTTACATCTTTTAGGCTTTTAATACATATTACCAAATTGCTCTTCAGAAAGGCTGTACCAATTTGTACTCTCCTACGCAGTTTATATTTATATAAAAGTCTGAGGAAGGAAATGACTCATCAACCAGAGAGCATGAGCATTTTCATACAGCTTCTTCTGATAAAGAAAACAAAAATCCTCACAACTGGACCAATAAGCAACATCGTGATAAACGGAGAAAAGACTGAAGTTGTCAAGGATTTCATTTTACTTTGATCCACAACCAACACCCATGGAACCACGGGTCAAGAATCAAAAGATGCACTGCACTGGGCAAATCTGCTGCAAAAGACCTCTTTAAAGTGTTGAAAAGCAAAGATGTCACCTTGAAGACTAAGGTGCACCTGACCCAAGCCATGGTATTTTCAATCGCCTCATATGCATGTGGAAGCAGGACAATGAATAAGGAAAATTCAAGAAGAATTGACGGCTTTGAATTGTGGTGTTGGCGAAGAATAGTGAATATGCCAGGGACTGCCAAAAGAACAAACAAATCTTCTTGGAAGAAGTACAATCAGAATGCTCCTTAGAAGCAAGGATGGTGAGGCTACATCTTACATACTTTGGACATGTTATCAGGAGGGATCAGCCCTCGGAGGACATCATACTTGGTAAAGTAGAGGGTCAGTGAAAAAGAGGAAGACCCTCAACGAGATGGATTGACACAGTGGCTGCAACAATGGGCTTAAGCATAATGACAATTGTGAGCATGGCACAGGACTAGGCAGTGTTTCGTTCTGTAGTACACAGGGTCGCTATGAGTCAGAACCGACTTGATGGTACCTAAAAACAACAACAGGCAGTTTAGGAAAATACCTATTTTTCTGATCCTGTGGTGCAATGGTTAAGCACTCAGCTGCTAATCAAAAGGTCACCAGTTCCAACCCACTAGCAGCTCTAAGGGAGAAAAGATCTGGCAACCTCTTCCCATAAAGATTACAGCCTAGGAAACCCTATGGGGCAGTTCTACTCTGTCACGTGGGGTCACAATGAGTCAAAATCAGCACATAAGAACATATTTCTAAATATATATTCCATGGTTTGACAAATGAAAAATTATACCTTGTTTTCACTAACATTTTTTATTTGTTGATACAGCCATTTGTTCTTTGCTCCATTTTTTCAAACGATCTGTTCATTTTTTTTTTAAGAACTATACATTAACTGTGTTAAACCTGCACCATTGTATACTGTAATATTTTTCCCAGTGTATCATTTACCTTCTAATTTTCTGATATCATCACTTTCTCACTTTCTCTACGGTATTATTTTTTGGTGTATACAGGTTTTTGGATAGATGTTCTTCTAATCTTTTTGAAATGAGATTTCAAACCCTTTACGGTTTCTCCCACGATGGCCACCCTAAAATATAAGTATTCACTTACATTTTTTCTAGTACTTTTGTTAATTTTTTATATTAAATCTTTAATCTACCTAGGGCTTACTTTAGCTTAAGTCGACCTGTGACTTTATTTTTCCAGAAGGTAAGTTAGGCAACAGAGTGGTTTTCTCACCTGAGCCTCGTATTTCACAGCGGCAGAGAGCAGAGCAATGGCATTCTCCTCACAGATTCCTTGCTTGATGGTTTGTTGGCAGAGCTTTTTCAAACGATTTTCTCTATAAAATGTTGCCAAATCTAGCAATCCTGGTGGAAAGAGGTGTTTATTAGGAAGAATGATTTCCAGCATCCTGATTTAAACTCTCAACCATTTACAGATGGTTTTTAACATTATTTTTAAAATAATACTTAACAAAGAGCTATGTAAATTCAATAAAGACTGGCACTGACTTACACTCTGAGTGTTTGCTTTTACCCGGGAACACAGCAGAACTGAGCTAATACAGTACACGAACAACTAATCGCTGAAAAATAGGGGCACATTGAAAATGGCTGTAATATTTTTCTTAGAAAGTAAAGAAAAGGGGTGCTCCTCTAATTATCCCTCATCTGGGGTATTAGTATGTCCTCATATGGTCACTTCCATCAGCACATACACAAGCGGTAACAGCACCCATCTTTAAAAAAAAGAAAGAAAAACCTTTCATGGATATATGTCCGCCTCCTACTGAAAAAAAAAAAGAAGTAAACCAGTTGCTGTGGGCCCAATTCCAACTCATGGTGACTCCATATGTGTCAGAGTAGAAATGTGCTCTATACGGTTTTCAGTGGCTGATTTTTCTGAAGGAGATCACTAGACCTTTCTTCCAAGGTGCCTCTGGGTGGACACAAACCTTCAAGCTTCTGGTTAGCAGCTGAGCATGTTAACTGTTTGCACCACCCAACGACAGTAATTAAGTAAGAACGTTTTGACATTTCATCTATCTCGTACTTTATCTACCAATCTTTTTTTTTGGGGGGGGGTTGGTATTTTATTTATTTTTTTACTGATGAAGGTTTACAGAACAAACTAGCTTCTCGTTAAACAGTTAGTACACATATTGTTTTATGACGTTGGCTAACAACTCCATGACACGTCAACATACTCCCTTCTCAACCTTGGGTTCCCTATTACCAGCTTTCTTATCCGCTCCCACCTTCTAGTCCTTGCCCCTGGGCTGGTGTGCCCCTTTAGTCTCATTTTGTTTTATGGGCCTGTCTAATCTTTGGATGAAGGTTGAACCTCAGCAGTGACTTCATTACTGAGCTAAAAGGGTGTCCAGGGGCCATGCTCTCAGGGTTTCTCCAGTCTCTATCAGACCAGTAAGTCCAGTCTTTTTTTTGTGAGTTAGAATTTTGTTCTACATGTTTCTCCACCTCTGTCCAGGACCCTCTATTGTGATCCTTGTCACTGCAGTCAGTGGTGGTAGCTAGGCACCATCTAGTTGTACCAGGCTCAGTGTTGTGGAGGCTGTGGTAGTTGTGCTCCCTTAGTCTCTTGGACTATTCTTTCACTTGTATCTTTAGTTTTCTTCATTCTCCCTTGCTCCTGAAGGGGTGCGACCAGTGGAGTATCTTAGATGGCTGCTCACAGGCTTTTAAGACCCCACACGCTACTCACCAAAGTAGAATGTAGAACATTTTCTTTATAAACTATATTATGCCAATTGAGCTAGATGTCCCCGAGACCAAAGTTCCCACAGCCCTCAGCCCAGCAATCTGGTCCCTCAGGGAGTTTGGATGTGTCTATGGAGCTACCATGACCTTGCCTTGTACAAGTTGGGCTGGATTCCCCAGCATTGTGTACTCTCTTACCCTTTAGTTCTACCAGTCAATCTTTGTATGAAGACATAACAGGGAAAAGGGTGGGTTCAACACACAGAAAAAACACTACTCCTGTGATTATCCCACAGTGACCTTCTTTTAAGGCTCTGAGAACCCATCTTGTCAGTTTCTCAACATTTTGCCCATTCCTCAGTAGGATCATGCAGTCATTACCTATAGCCTCCTCGGGAGAGAGGCTGATGCTGTCAGTGTACAGGTATTCCAGGAAGGCTCGGTAAACAGGGTATGAAAATTCACTCATTTCTACAATCTCATCCTCATTGTTTTCCAGCGAAGAACGAAAATGTTCACACCTTAAGGAAAAAAGAAACATCAAATCCTAGCATCTGGGCAAGAGCCAGAGGCCTTCCTCAGAGGGCTTAAAAAAGCAGAAAACTAAGAAGTAGAGGAAAGGAAAAACACCAGCATCATTCATGATTTTCATAAGCTGCACTTTCATTTCCTCATCCTGCCTCCTCCCTTTCTTTGTGTTGAAGTTTTAACACAATCATTTATCCACTGAAGTCTTCAAATGCAGCCTGGAGACAGGGCCGTTACTTCCTGGCACAGCCCCCCCACCACATCTATCAGCATTTGTAGAAAGCAATGGAGTTTATTTTTATAAACTCTGAGTAATTTTATGTCTTTGACCCCTCTTCATGAAGGTTTCTGTCCTGTAATAACAGTGAACAAATATTGCATAGGCTGACCTTACAAAGAGGTGAACTTGAGACTAAAATGCATATTGAGTTTGCAATTCACTGACTTAGGATTCAAATATCTGTTATACAATGTGAATGAATTTCAAAAACACTGTGCAAAGTCAAAGAAGCTAGATGCAAAATACATGTCATCTGATTCCATTCATAGAAAATTCTAGAAAATGTTAACTCATCACCAGTGGCAAAGGCAGATCAGTGGCTTCCAAGGCTGGGGGTGGAGGGAAGGATGGACAACAAAGGAGCATGAGGGATCTTTGAGAAGTGATGGAAAAGTTCGCCATCTTGATTCTGGCAGTGGCTTCACAGGCATGTATGTCTGTCAAACCTCATTTAACTGCACACTTTCAATGGATACAGGTGATGGCACATAAATTATACATCAATACATTTGATTTTTCAAAAATCTCTAAAGAATAAAGTAGGAGGCATCACACTCCCCAATCTCAGAACCTACTATACATGCACAGTAGTCAAAACACCCTGCTACTGGTACGACGACAGACACAGAGACCAATGGAACAGAACTGCGAACGCAGAAGTAAATCCATCCACCTATGGACGGCTGATTTTTGACAAAGGGCTGAAGTACATTAAATGTGGAAGAGAAAGTCTCTCTAACAATTGGTGCTGGCAAAACTGGATATCCATTTGCAGAAAAATGAAACAAGATCCTTACCTCACACCAGACACAAAAACTAACTCAAAATGATGTGAAACCTAAAACGATAAAGATCATGGGAGAAAAAACAGGGACAACACTAGGGGCCCTAATGTACAGTAAATAGAATACAAAACATAACTAAAAGTGCATAAATACCAAAAGATAAACCAGGTAACTGGATCTCCTAAAAATTAAACACTTATGCTCATCAAAAGATTTTACCAAAAGAGTAAAAAGAGAACCTACAGACTGGGAAAAAATGTTTGACTGTGACAGGTTTAATAAGGACCTAATCTCTAAAATCTATAGAATACTTCAACACCCCAACAACAAAAAGACAAATAATCCAATTAAAAATGGGCAAAGAACATGAATAGACAACTCTACCAAAGAAGACATTCAGGTGGCTAACAAACACATGAAGAGACGCTCGTGATCATTAGCCATTACCCAGAACCCAGTGCTGTTGAGTCGATTCTGACTCATAGTGACCCTATAGAGAGATGCAAATCAAAACTATAATGAGATACCATCTCATCCCAGTAATAAAATAGAGAACAACAAATGCTGGCAAGATTGTGGGGAGATTTGAACTCTTACACACTGTTGGTGGGAATGTAAAATGATAGGACCACTATGGAAAAACAGTATGGCACTGCCTTAAAAAGCTAAAAACAGAATTACCATACGATCTACCAATCCCACTCCTAGGTATATATCCTAGAGAAATAACAGCCTCAACACAAATAGGCACATGTTCACTGTAGCATTATTCACAATAGCAAAAAGATGGAAACAATCTAAGTGCCCATCAACTGATGAATGCAAAATCAAACTGTGGTACATATACACAATGGATACTACACAATGATAAAGAATAATGATGAATCTGCAAGACATCTCACAAAATGGATGGATCTGGAAGACATTATGCTGAGTGAAATAAATCAATCACAAAAGGACAAATAATGTATGAGACCACTATTGTAAAAAGGCAAGAAGAGGTTTACACACAGAAAGAAACATTCTTTGATTGTTACCAGGGATGGGAAAAGGAGGACGGGAGAATCACTAACTAGATAGTAGACAAGTGTTAATTCTGGTGAAGGGAAAGGCAATACACATATGGGGGAAGTTGGCACAACGTGACCAAGGCAAAGGAAGACACTGTGAGGTATGCAAAAATAAAGGGCAATTACAGTAAATTCTATAACACATACAATCCTGCAACAACAGTAATAACAAACAATAATTTGTGAATAGATACATAGGTTAATATGTATGCTAAATACATGAGGGAAGTCATACGAGAGTATACCCGCGTACATATATAGGTATGGTTGTGGATATTTCTACATATATATTTGTAAAGGCTAAGGACCATGGTCTCAGGGGATATTTAGGTCAACTGGCAGCACAGCTCATAAAGAAAATGTTCTGCATTCTAGCCTGGTGAGTAGTGTCTGGGGTCTTAAAAGCTTGTGAACAGCCATCTAAGCAGCAACTATCAGTCTCTTCTCGCCTGGAAAAAAGGACAATGAAGAAAACCAAAGACTCAAGGAAGCAATTAGTCCAAAGAGCCAATGGCCCACACCAACCACAGCATTCTCTAACCCGAGACGAGAAGACTAGTTGGCGCCAGGCTACCACTACCCACCACTCTGACAGCGATCACAACAGAAGATCCCGATTAGGATGGGAAAAAATGTAGAAGAAAATTCAAGTTCAAAAAAACAAACCAGACTTATTTGTCTGAAAGAGACTGGAGGAACCCTTAACACTATTGCCCTATGACAATCTTCTAACTCGAAACTGAAGACACTCTCAGAGACCATCTTTCCCAAATAATAGATGGGGCTGTAAAACAAAAACACCCTTGAAAAATGTGCTCCTTAGAACAATCAACTGTACGAGACCAAAAGGGTAACATTTGCCTAAAACCAAAGATGAACAAGCAGAGAGAGGCAGGAAAGCCGGAAGAATGCAAACAGGGAACCCAGGTAGGAAACAGGGAGAGTGTTGACACACTGCGGGGATTGTAACCAACATCATGGAACAAGCTGTATAAGAACCATTGATTGGAAAACTAATTTGCTACGTAAACTTCCACCTAAAGCACAATAAAATGTTTAAAAAAAGAAATTAAATAGAATTCAAACTAACAAAAAAAAATCTCCAGATTAGCTTCACCTAAGACCTTGATGGTCTAACAAAGCCATCTTGTTTCTTTGTTTTTGTTTTTTCTTTCTAAAGCATCTGTAAGTTCAGTATCCCACAGCTGATTAAGAATAGGGACTATCATGGGCTGAGTACAGGTCCCAGTTAGGGACGCTTCCTGATGTTGAAGAACTAAATACAGCATTCACTATACAGAACATGCTCAAAAAATGCTAGCTTCTGCTCTCCAATGCCAGAGTGCACATGTTCTTTTTAAAGTCCTCTTGATGAATGAACCACGAATGAGTGAATGAATGGTTATGGCACTTTCCCCTGAACCATGGCCCCGCGCATGCCACATGGCCTGTATTTTCTTGTTTTGTGTGTAACATACTGCCTCTAGCTTCACTGCACGCTCATTATGGGGAAAACAAGGCTTTACGTTTTTCAAAATTACTGAAGTGCTTAGCATTGTTTCACAGACATTTAGAAAATAATTACTGAATCAATGGATTTAGCCCAATTCTCAAAAAGAAAAAAAATATATTTCTTACCTAATTTTGAGAAGGACTTTGTGTGCATAAATATACTTTCCATCAACTAAAAATTTCAGGTCTGCAGTGTCGGGGTTGTCAAATTCCCTTTTCAGTGACTCGGCCACTGTGAGGTGCCCGTCTGGTTCTAAGGGAGTGACGAGAATGGTTTTAGAATCAGCTGTGGACACAACGAAAACGCAGACCAGACACAACACTGCCGGCTGCTGCCTGTGAAAATGCCCATTCACTGAAATAAGTGTAGTCACGACCACATACTAACAACAACATCGCAATAATGCCTCTTCTCCCCCAAATAGATTAGCATCTCTGTAATTATTAACAAAAAGAACCTCACGTATCTGCTCATGAATTTGACAAAACAACTAAAGTCCCAGACTACTTCACAAAAGGAAATTCTTAATACTTGAGCAAATATATCAGCTAAAAATAAAATACATAGTTTTGCAGTAAGATTAAAAAGCAGTGAAATAAAATGACTTTTAATTTGGTATGGGTGCTTAGTTTCTCATACCTTTAAGAAAATTAATCAATCAACTTAGTTGCCTTTCACAGAAGCAGAGGGTAATGCGTAAGATGAAAAAGCACTTAACATCCACCCTGACTATGAAAATAAAAGCACCAGGGTTCCCATCCTAGTTTTCAGGTCATCACCAGACAGACAACCATCAGCTCACCCACGGAGAGGAGGCGCCACGTGACGGCAGGAGTGGCAAAGCAGGCGAAGACATCGTCTGTGCAGGAGAAGCGGGTGAGGTGAGGCAGAGTGACTGACTGGCCACGACACTGGCCCCACATGTACACGTTCCCTCCCTGGGTCTTGGCAGCAGAGGTGTGGGTAGAGTGACAGGCTGCAATCTCGATAATTCTAAGGTCACAAACAAACATCAAGTAAACACAGGGGACAGAAGCAGCGCGTTGACTTCTCTTTCCCTAGGTTTAACTGATTTAGGGCATCATAAACTTAACTTAACTTACACCAAAGAAAAAAGACCTATGCACCTAAGCCCGCTGATGTGGAGTCATGTCTGACTCATAGCGATCCTACGAGACAGAGCAGAACTGCACCATAGTTTCCAAGGAGCAACTGGTGGACTGGAATTGCTAACCTTTGGTTAGCAGCTGCTCCTTGGAAACGCTAAGGGGTAGTTCTACTCTGTAGTATAGGGTTGCTATGAGTCGGAATTGATTCAATGGCAACAGGTTTGGGTTTTTACGTACCTAGTCTTCCAAATTTGCAGCCACCAGACCATAATTTACATTTAAATCCTAGTACAATGGCATTTATGTCTCAGGAAGATCTGCCTGTTAACACTTTTAGCCAGTAGGCCTACAAAATATGCACCATCCCATTTGGGAATAATAGTACAATCAAAGAAACTGGAGGAAAAAACAAAACAAAAAAGGTGATTTCATTTTCTTTCCTAAAGGCATTACTTATTGAAGTCGATAATGAAGATGTGGACCATCCTGACCCAGGGTCAATAAATTAAGATCTGAATCAAACTTCTGCCTATCTTAGGGTTGAACAGAGCATCATGCTGTGGGTGGCACAGCGGCCTCAGTAGTTCCGCCTCCCTGGGCTGTGTCCTCTGAGCCCCCAGAGTGGTGTGCTGAGACCACCACATGGTGGACTCTACTGCTCTAAGTTCATGGTTGGCTGAAAGGTAGTTCTAAAACACTTCCTCATGGGGAACACTGGGGCATTGCTTCGGAAATAAGTAACTTCTCTATGAGAATAAACCACCATACAGACTCAAAGAAGACAGTCCACACTTTATTTTCCCCCAAGCAAGGTCCCCATCTTGATTTTGCCGCAGTAGGAAACAGTACCAGCATCCTCAGTGACTTAGGCTCAGAACTTCAGAGTCACCTTTGACTTCTTACTCTCCCTCCCCACCTACTAGTTTCTACAAAATACCAATTGACAAATAACTTTCTTTGTAATGTCTCCCATCTGCCACTTCTCTGCCACCACCGTAGGTTAGGCAGACCCCACTGAAACAGCCGGCTAGGCTTTCCGTGCCTTAGGCTTTTCCTCACCTCTGACCCACGCTGCACGGTACTGGTAGGTTAATTAATCATGCTCCTGAAACACCATTCTCATCAGTGCTTTCAACCCTTCAGTGGCTTCCCACAAGAAAAAGTCCAGACACCCGGCATTCCAAGGCCTTCTGTAACTTGGCTTCCCCGATCTCCAGCCTTCTCTCAGATCACTTTTGTCCACGCACCCTGTGTTCCACAAACACATGAGCTCACTGCCCCTCAGTGTGTTTACTCACAGTTAATGTCTGGGCAAGCTCCCTGCCTCACAAATCCCAGCCATTTTTAAGGCCCAGTTCAAACAGCCCTGAAGCAAGAGGTCTCTCGCTCACATGAGCTCTTGTACCACTTCCTGTCCACACCTCTCCAGCCCGGCCCTGTTACCTTTTCAGGGGCATATGTCTTACCCATTCCGCTAGGTCACAAGTTCTTAGCAGGTGGAGTCACTGGCTTTTTTCTCGCTCCTTAAGCACCTAGCGGAAACCCTGGTGGTGTAGTGGTTAAGTGCTACGGCTGCTAACCAAAAAATCGGCAGTTCGAATCCACCAGGCACTCCTTGGAAACTCTATGGGGTAGTTCTACTCTGTCCTATAGGGTCACTATGAGTCAGAATCAACTCGATGGCAACAGTTTGGTTTTTTTTTTTCTAAGCACCTAGCATGATGTCTTACTACATACAGATTTGCAAGTCATTTTATTAACTAGTTTGGGGAAGACTCAACAGCGTAGAACAACTGAGGATCGCGTAAGATCTCACTGGCCAAGGGGTTACAATTGAAGGGTAGAGCTCTTTCTCCACTGCCTGTGTTAATAAGGATGTTTTCCAGTAAATGAGGGAGGTGGTCATCACACAACCTGGAGATGATAGTGTCATCTCGCCTCTTTCTCTCATGTGTGGCCCAGTAATTTCACTGATTTATCACAGGACAACTTTAAGCTCTTGAAAACCACCAAAGCACTGGAGGGAAGAGGCTCTGACGTATCACGGTGGACAGCAAGGGCTATGGCATCACACAGACCTGGGTTTCATTCAAACTGTTTGAATCTTACTCTACCATCCGGCCATTTGGCCACGGGAACGTTACTTAGCCTCTATGAGCCTCAGTTTCATCACGTTACAAGACTACTGTGTGAAAATTAAATAATAAAATGGCTGCTAAGAGCAAGTACGACGTCTTGTATTGAATAAGAATAGGGTGTTCTTTTTATTTGTTGTTTTATTGTGGTATAAATAGTATTGTCTGTTGTTGTTAGCTGCCATCAAGTCAGCCCCCGACTCATGGCAACCCCATGCACAGCAGGATCGGACAGTTGTCATCCACATGGTTTTCACTGCCTAGTTTTCAGAAGCAGATTGCCAGGCCTTTCTTCCTAGTCTATCTCAGTCAGGAAGCTCTGCTGAAACCTCTTCAGCTTCATAGCAACACACAAATCTCCACTGACAGGTGGGTGGTGACCGCACATGAGGTGCACTGGCTGGGAATCAAACCCAGGCCCCCTGCACAGAAGGTGAGAATTCTACCACTGAACCACCACTCCCCGGGTAAAAATAGTAGGAGGTTCTTAATATTACTACTACGATTCAGCATTTAAAGTGACAAAGCCCTCCTTATGTAGAGACTGTACGTTTCTAATGACCAATTCAGATTAGGAAGACCTCCCCAAGAAGAGCCCTTTCATGGCATTTGCATGGCTACGTCAGTCAATTGGCTCCAATCTCAAATACAGTGCTTGCAAAAGAGCCCTGCCCAGAGGGGAAAAATGGTTGATACTGTTTGGCATCTTAATAAGCATGTTCTTTTCATCAAATAAAGAAAAGGGGGGGGAGAGGGGCAGGAAACAGAATAAATACACTGATTCAAAGAAAAGACCATCTACTAGAGCCACTGATTTTACTGACAGCTCTCACCATCACACCCACATATGAGCGGGAGCAAAACAGTTCATTTTTGGGTGCCTGGCGCAGTGGAGGAAACCCTGGTGGTATAGTGGTTAAGTACTACAGCTGCCAATCTAAAGGCTGGCAGTTCGAATCCACCAGGCGCTCCCTGGAAACTCTATGGGACAGTTCTACCCTGTCCTATAAGGTCACTAGGAGTTGGAATCGACTTGACGGCAATGGGTTTGGGTTTGGTGGGTGCAGTGGACAGGAATGGGCTGGGAGTCAGACAGCAGCTTTGAGAGGCCAAGTTACTGGAACACTTATAAACCAGTCTCCTTGTCTGTTTTACAAAGAAGGTCAAGAGAGCAGAAGACCAGGCAGTGATTACCTCACAGGCCTGAGGTGAAGAGGAAACAAAAGCCGGCGCCCAGCACAGTGTCCGGGCATTCAAAACCTGCTTCCTTCCTAGGCTGAAATGCTTAACAGCTGTGGCTGGAGATCTGCGGCCCGCCCTGCGGAGCTCATGATCTAGCTGGAGAGAGAAGCTGCAAAGCTGCGAAATTACAGACAACTCCCAAATAGCCTCAGTGTGTGCTCCGGGAGTGAGGGAAACCAGCTGGGGGCTCCTCAGGGAATGTTTACCACAAAGGGAGCGTAGCTGGACTGCAAGTGCTTTGGAACGGACACAGAAACAGAGTAGAGAATATTATGCAGAAAGAAACGCGTGAGCAAGTGGGGAGGCACAGGGTAGCCACAGCAAGACTAGGGAGAGGGTGTAACACCAACAGGGCCTAACTGTGGGGAGCAGAGAGCAATAAGGTTTTGAGGGCCAGTGGTGTCAGTCTTGATTCCGAGGCTGAAGATTTGATCTGACTTGACAGGCAAACTGGTAACACCTCTGTAGCCAAGGCCACGATGTGAGGAAAATGGTGTTCTCAGAAAGATTAATCTGGCAACAGTGTGCAAGATGAATTGAAAGGGAGAGAAAGAACAGCCTGGAAGGTCAGCTGGGAGAGGCTGATGGGTATGGAGACGTCACATCCAAGCCACAATGCCAAGAATGATGGTGGCCTTTGAGGTCAATGCAGAGGAAGGAGAGGTGTCAAAGACTGCCCCAGGAGTACGAGTCTACGAAAACACAAGTCTGATGGTACTGAGGGATTGGACACAGAGCTGGTCTGATGGCGGGGCTGGGGGTTCAACATACAGGTATCTAAGCAGTTAGATAAAAGAAAAAAAGATCTATATTTTAACCACTTTAGTTCTAAAAGAATCTGGTATACTCTGGGGGGTTAGTACAGCCCAACAAACAATGTTTAGATAAATATTAATTAATTAATTAATTAATATTGCCCTCTTCATATCTAAGCACTTATACAATGACTTACTAGACACAGGTTTTTAATTCTTTGAGTAAACTTTATGCCCTTTGAAAGACCACTTAAAATGATAGAAACCATCCTCATGGTGACCCCATGTGTGTCAGAGTAGAACTGTGCTCCACAGGGTTTTCAATGGCTGATTTTTTGGAAGGGGATCACCAGGTCTTTCTTCCAAGGTGCCTTTGGGTGAAATGAACCTCCAACCTTTCGGTTAGCAGCTAAGAGCGTTAACCATTTACACCACCAAGGGATTCCAAAATGACGGATAGCCTCCCTTTTTCCTGAGATTGTTCTATGAAAAATGTAACTGACTAGAATACAATAGAGCCCTTCTGCTAAACTACCCAACATAAGAGAATCAAAATAATTTAAACCTAGGTGCTGTGCATACACACTCTTCCTACGTCCACTTCTGAAATGCTTACTATTATTAGTCTTTTGAAGGGAAGCAGCCTTGGCCAGCACAGGAGCTGGTGAGCCTGAGGCAGAGACACTGTTGAGGAGAGTGGCTGCGGCAGGCAGGGCAGAGTCAGGGCGCCGGAGGCAGCACCGCAGACACGCAGCCTTTCCTCAGCTGGGATGTTTACCTGGAACACCTAGCTCCACTGGGGAAGCCAGGGGTGGGGCACAGGCGTGGCTGACCACAGCAGCTGCTACAGGAAGGAGACTGCAGAGAGTTTAGAGGAAACCTTCAGGTCAAAGCTCAGAGCTGGGGACACTGCCTAAGGCCGTCTTCTTTTCCATCTGACTCACACCAATGACCAGATTCTGAAGGCAGCTTTCCCAGTCTGACGTGCAGTCGGTGGCTGTAAACTGAGCTAACCTTTACTGCCAGGCTATCTGGCATATTTCATACCTTATTTTGTAGCCAATCTTGAAAAATGACTACGTGTTCATCACAAACATGTCTGCTTTGTGCCACCTAAAGGGAATGATCCACAACCACAGAGCTTAGCGGCGGTGAAGTACTAGAAACAAAGGAGTAACAGCGTGAGAGAGAGTGTAGACAGGAGACAATGACAGGGTGAAAAGGGAAAAGGCAGTTTGTGAGGGAGAAGAATGAGGTAGAAGAAACAGTGGTGCTAAAAAGGCCCAGAGCAGCCAGTCCCAATCTGAGTTTTGTAACAAACCAAATTTTTGCCAATTACCTCAGAAACTCAAAAACAATTACCTCAACAAGTCACAAAATTCTCAAAAATTCAAGGCAAAGCTAGTTTTAAATCAGTTTAACTTTTTTTAACAGAACTTTAAGAACAAAGACACAAATGCTGGTAAATCAAATACCAAGGTATTGAAACTTCAAACAGACTGGGAATGATGAGGTTGTTAGAAGACAATCACTAAACTAACCATTTTAAGTATTAAAAATTAAAATTTATGTGAACACAAATTGCTGACAAATATTGTTCATCATAAATACACCTCTCTAAAAAAGATTTTTAAAAGATTTTCCTTGGGTTGTTGCTTGAGCAAAGACTCCGGTGTACGTAGATTTTTATTCTCCACCTTCCTGTGAAAAGGCAAGTAAGAACTCAAGATCCACCCCAGCCCAAATTCAATCCTATTGTTACTAATAGAGCTTTCCCATAATGGGTCCCAAAAGAGTCAGAAGTAAGGTTCCTGCCAAGATAAATCATAACGAATTCGTAAGACTTCAGTCACTGAAAAGGGTGCATGGCTGCAGAACAAGTCCTAGTGAGACTTACACACTCCTCCCTTGAAAAGTGTGTGTGACAGGGCTGGACGAAAACTGCAAGCTCAGAAATCGCCACGTGAAAGTGAACTGAGAAAAGCAGGAATATTTCACTCAAAACATTCATCTATAACTTCTATAGCCCAAGTAAAGTTTATGTGAACAATAAGAACCTAGTTCTTTCTACTTTTTGACATTTATTATTAAAAATAATTACCCTCTGCTGCCAGTTAAGGATGCTGGCCCTCACAGAGCTCACTGCCCTGTGGCTCTGCCTTTCTCCCATCTTGCTACCCTACAAGTCCTTGAAGTGGATGGAGTCTGAAGACCTGGACTGTCATTCTGCATCAGTGACTAGCAGGGTAACCCAAGGCAAGTCCCCCATTGGGCGGATGGCCACAGACTCTGAGAGTCCAGGCCAGATGAGTTAAAGTTTATGGTAAGTGTGAAAGAACCATAAAAATGGTAACCAGCTGCCACAGAGTCAATTCCCACTCATGGCAGCCCCATGTGTGTGAGAACATAACTGTTTTCAATGGTGGATTTTTTGGAAGATCGCCAAGCTCCTTCCCAGGCACCTTTGGGAGAACTTGAACCTCCAACCTTTTGGAGAGCAGCCAAGTGAGTTAACCCTCTGCACCACCCAAGGACTCCTATGGTAGCCAAATAAAAACCAAACCTGTTGTCGTGGAGTCAATTCTAACTCATAGTGACCCTACAGGATAAAGGAGAACTGCCCCATAGGGTTTCCAAGGACGGTTGGTGGATTCCAACTGCCAATCTTTGGGTTAGCAGCAACAGTTCTTAACCACTATGGCAACTACCTTAATATACAGTTTTTATTTGCTCCTTTAACACTTCTTGATTCTTCAGTCTAAGTATAAAACACCCCTAGTGACTGCATTTGCTAGCCTGAGGCATTCTTCTGATTATTCAAAGCCTCAGGGCCATCCCTCCTCTTTTTATTGAGAACCTCCGAACTACCTTTCAGAAGAAATGCAAATGGCATGCTGCATTTACCTGTGCCAGTTCCTGACCCACAGCTACCTCCCATCAACTCCAATTCCTAAGAGGGCAAGGATCTTATTCTAAAATTTTGGGGGGAAACAAAACAAACGTTTTATTTGACTTACTTAATATAAACTAAATAAAATCAGCCAGGTTCACAATACTCAAATGAAAACCAAGTACTGTGGCTGAAAAATGACAATCTTGGCTCCTCACTTTCACTACATAATCCAATGGAAGACCATCAGAGAACTGCATATAAATGCAAGATAACTGATTTATCCACGTATTTATTTTTAAATCAAATATAATAAAAACTGGTATGTGAAATAAAACAAACCAAAAACCCATTGCTGTCCAGTTGATTCCGACTCATAGCCACCTTACAGGACAGAGTAGAAATGCCCCATAAGGTTTCCAAGGAGCAGCTGGTGGATTCGAACTGCCGACTTTTTGGTTAGCAGCCAAGCTCATAACCACTGCACCATCCGGGCTCAGTGAAATAAAAATAGCAGTATTAATTTCTAAAGTGACTGCAACCCTGGTTTAAAAGAAAAGATAATGGAATGTTTTTGCTCCTTACTACAGTGTCAGCAAATGAATATGGCCATGCTTGGGAAATTAAAAAGCTCTTCAAAAATTTTATTAGGATAATTTGGAAAATAATTACTTACCACAACCTTGTGAACAAAACTAAGTATGAACTTTCTAGTCATTTTACTCTTCCTCATAGGGACAGTTTGGGAGTTAAAGTAATGAAATAATCCTATGCTTTTTAACTGGCAAATTTCCTAAATAGCTGAGTGACTTCCTTTATACCCCTTCTGAGGTACTTTCCTCAGGATAACTGTGCTACAGAAGACAGAGCTCAACCATTATCAACTTCCTCTTAGGAATGTAAATCAGAAAACACAGATGAGGGAAAGGGGGACTGTGTGAGGGAGAAGTGTCACCTACAACAGCTGCTGGCGGCTTAGTCATCCCGGTTTATGTAGAGTAGCTAGCTGTTAAGAGGTATAGATGAGATATGTGTAAATGAAGAATAGAATATTTAACATATAGTCAACCTCCCCAACAATTCAAAAGCCAATTTTTAATAAAGAGTGAATGTTCTATTAAAGCAAGAATATTATAACACCAGCAATAAATTTCCCACAACTCTGTATCATGTCTACGTTCTGTTTATTCCCTGACGAACACTGCGGTTATTGTGAAAATGCGTGCATTACCTGTCCTTTTCCACACTGATAGGGGTAGGGTAGGACTGGTTGCTTTTATTGCCAGTGCCCAACTGGCCATAAGAATTTGCTCCCCAAGCATACACTTGGCCTTCATCTGTTAATACTAATGTGTGTGCGTAGCCACAGGCAACCTGGGGGGAGAAAAACCAAGTCCGCTCAGGCCTGCAAATAGAAGGAAATAATGCTTTCACAGGGTAGGCTAAGACTCCAACATGAGAGCAAGAAAGGTACGGCAATAAGTTAACCAGTAACCCTACAGAACTCTAGCTTTGGCCACAGATCTTGCCAGAATTACAGTAAGATCAACATGAGCATCTTGCTCAGACCCACTTGACTCGGCTTTAATATAGCATCCATTATGCTGACATGGGTCAAGAGGCGTGTGAGGTGAATATAAACCAAAAAAACTACAACAGTTGCCACTGAGTCAACTTCAAATCATGGTGACCCCATGTGTGTGAGCACAGAACTGTGCCCCATAGGGTTTTTAATGGCTGGTGTTTTGGAAGCAGATAACCATGCCTTTCTTTTGAGGCACCTCTGGGCAGATATGAAATGCCAACCTTTCGGGTCATAGCTGAGCACTTAACCATATGTGCCACCCAAGGACTCCATGAGGTGAATAAATACATGACATAAAAAATTTTATTTTTAAATTATTATTATTTAATAAACTTTTTTCTGATTATAAAATAAAATATGTTCCAAGTGAAAAATATAGAAAACTACAAATAATTAAATAATCTCAAGATCGACAAATAGCAATCCTCCAAAGTATGCCAACGTTTTTTTCTCTATTTATATATGGATATAGAAATACGTACCTATATCTTTTTTTAATTGTGCTTTAAATGAAAGATTACAGTTCAAGTTAGTTTCTCATACAAAAATTTATACACACATTGTTACATTACCCTAGCTGCTCTCCCTATAAGGTGACGGCGCGCTCCTCTTTCCACCCTGTATTTCCTATGTCCCTTTCTGCCTTCTCATCTCACCTCTGGACAGGAGCTGCCCATTTAGTCTCATAAAAAAATTTTTTTTTTTTTTTTTATCTACTTGAGCTAAGAAGCACACTCTTCACCAGTATCATTTTATGTCTTATAGTCCAGTCTAATCTCTGTCTGAAGAGTTGGTTTCGGGAAAGGTTTCAGTTTTGGGCTAACAGAGAGTCCGGGGGCCATGTCTTCTGAGGTCCCTCCAGTCTCAGTCAGACCAGCGAGTCCGGTATTTTTACTAGAATTTGAGTTCTCCATCCCGCTTTTCTCTTCCTCCGTCAGGGACTCTCTGTTGCGTTCCCTATCAGAGCGATCATGGTGGTAGCTGGGCACCATCTAGTTCTTCTGGTCTCAGGCTGATGGAGTCTCTGATTTATACCTCTTATGCTCATATTTCCCTTGTGTCTTTGGTGTTCTTCATTCTCCTTTGCTCCAGGTGGGATTGGGAACAATTGATGTATCTTAGATGGCCACTTGCTAGCTTTTAAGACCCCAGATGCCACTCACTAAAGTGGGATGCAGAAAATTTTCTTATACCAATTGACCTACATGTCCCCTAAAACCATGGTCTCCAGACCCCTGCCCCTGCTACTCCGGCCTTCAAAGTGTTTGACTACTCAGGAAACTTCTTAGCTTTTGGTTTAGTCCAGCTGTGCTGACTTTCCCTGTATTATGTGTTGTCCTTCCCTTCACCTAAGACAATTCTTGTCTACTGTCTAGTTAGCGAATACCCCTCTCTCTCCCTCCCCAAACTCGTAGCCATCAAAGAATGTTTTCTTCTGTGTTTAAGCTTTTCTTGAGTTCTTATAATAGTGGTCTCATACAATATTTGTCCTTTGCGACGGACTAATTTCACTCAGCATAATGCCTTCTCGATTCCTTCATGTTATGAGATGTTTTGCGGATTCACTGCTGTTCTTTGTGGTTGCATAGTATTCCATTGTGTGAATTTGTTTATCCATTCATGTGTTGATAGGCACCTAGGTTGCTTCCATCTTTTTGCTATTATCAAGTGTTGCAATGAACATGGGTGTGCATGTATCTGTGTGAGGGCTCTTATTTCTCTAGGATATATTCCAAGGAGTGGGGTTGCTGAATCGTACGGTACTTCTAACTTTTTAAGGACACACCAAATCAATTTCCAAAGTGACTGTACCATTTTACATTCCCACCAGCAGTATATACCTGTTCCAGTCTCTCCACAACCTCTCCAACATTTATTATTTTGTGTTTTTGGATTAAGGCTAGCCTTGTTGGGGTGAGGTGGTACCTCACTACAGTTTTGATTTGCATTTCTCTAACGGCTAATGATCGTGAGCATTTCCTCATGCATCTGTTAGCCTCCTGAATGTCTTTTTTGGTGAAGTGCCTGTTCGTATCCTTTGTCCATTTTTTAATTGGGTTGTCTTTTTGTTGTTGAGGTTTTGCAGTATCTTATAGATTTTAGAGATTAGACCCTAAGCAGATTTGTCATAGCCAAAAAATTTTTCCCAGTCCGTAGGTTGTCTTTTTACTATTTTGGTGAAGTCTTTGGATGAGCCAAAGTGTTTAATTTTTAGGAGCTCCCAGTTATCTAGTTTCTCTTCTGGTGTTTGTGCACTGTTAGTAACGTTTTGTATTCTGTTTATGCCATGTATTAATGTTCCTAGTATTGTTCCTATTTTTTCTTCCATGGTCTTTATTGTTTTAGATTTTATATTTAGGTCTTTCATCCATTTTCAGTGAGTTTTTGTGCATGGTGTGCGGTATGGTTCTTGTTTCATTTTTTTGCAGATGGATATCCAGTTATGCCAGCACCATTTGTTAAAGAATATGTCTTTTCCCCAATTAATGGACTTTGGACCTTTATCAAATATCAGCTGCTCATAGGCTGATAAATTTACATCTGGATTCTCAGTTCTGTTCCATTGGTCTATGTATCTGTTGTTGTACAAGTATCAGGCTGTTTTGACTACCGTGGCAGTATAATAGGTTCTACAATCAGGTAGAGTGAGGCCTCCCACTTTGTTCTTCTTCTTCAGTAATTCTTTATTTATCTGGCCTCTTCCCTTTCCATATGAAGTTGATGATTTGTTTCTCCATCTCATTAAAAAATGCCACTGGAATTTGGATTGGGATTGCAATGTATCTGTAGATGGACTTGACAGAACAGACATTTTCACACTGTTGAGTCTTCCTATCCATGAGCAAGGTATGTTTTTCCATTTACGTAGGTCTCTTTTGGTTTCTTGCAGTAGTGTCTTGTAGTTTTCTTTGTATAGGTCTTTTACATCTCTGGTTAGATTTATTCCTAAGTATTTTATCTTCTTGGGGGCTACTGTAAATGGTATTGTTTTGATGATTTCCTCTCGGAAGTTCTCTTTGTTGGTGTACTAGTTTTTTTTTTTTTAATAACCATATTGTAAAATCAGTTCTGTACCTTGTTCTTTTTTACTTAACATTACATATAGCACTTTCCCATATCATTAAAAATTCTCTGTAAACATCATTTTTCTGCCTGGACAATATTCAATCATATGGTTGTGGTATAATTTATCGGATCATTAACTTATTATTTGATTAGATAAACTATGCTACATCTGTTGTTCTGTGATTAAAGTTACCAAATTTTTGCTATATTTATTAACTAACTCTTTAAGTGACTTTCTCTTTGGTTCCTTTAGGACAATTCCCTAGGAGTGGAATTACAGACAAAGGATATGAATATTGTTAAGGCCCTTGATACATACTGCCAAATTTTCTTTGGGCGAGGTTGTAACGATTTATGACTGCGTACGACAGTGGCCTAGAAATATAAATTTTCTGAACGTGCACAACTGAATTCAGGGAAAAGGAGCTTTAAGCTTTACTCCAATAAAGACATCCAAGCAGCTAAACTTCTCATCCTGCTATCTTTGTTTGTCCTGCAGACTTAAACACACACACACACAGAAACCAAGAGTGGACGTACCCGCTGGACATGAATGCCTTGCAAAGCTGCTACTCTACAGGGGGTTGGCTGGTTGCCACTGCTGCCAAGTCCAAGCTGCCCATTTCCATTGTAACCCCAGACATAGACCTGCGAGAAAACAAGAAACTTAATGCCCAAGAAAGATAAGAGCAACCAAGTTCCATGTTATGAGAAACACGCCATGCTGGCACGACACAGATAAGCAAACATTCATTAAACAATTAATGAAAATAACTATCTTACCTCCCCAGCATCCACTACTGCCATGGAGCACATCTGCCCACATGCTATGTTCACGACTGCTTTGTTCTGTAAGCAGCCAGTGACTCTTCGAGGGATTGGCTGATTTGCTGTGGATCCAGATCCTACCTGTCCAGAGTTATTATAACCCCAGGCAAATACCTATTAGAAAGACGAGAGAAACAAGTAAAACACATCATCTTAGAAAGTGTCTCAACTGGGTACTAACAGACACGACACCTCCCCTTTCCTCGCAAAGTGTTGCATATACATTAATTCTTACAACAAAGGCAGAGAAATTTTTATAAAATTCTTTCTTACATAATGGGCTGTTTTACAAAATCAAGTTATAGTGTTATCTACACAAACTAGCAGTAATAATTATTGTCAGATATCATGTAACACTTGTAAAAACATCTTGGACTCAGTCATATTTTCCAGCACCTTGGGGTTTTCTTTTTGCAAACAACTCCCTTCCACTATAGCAATATGGAAAGAAAAATACACCTTTTTAAATTTTAGTTATTTAAATCCTTACTACATATTGGTAAACACCATAATATAAGCACCATCGCTATTAATTACTACCAAAAATACGAGTGAATTTGAGGGACATGGTTATTCTAATCAAATGATATTTCCGGGACTACTACAAGAATCTATATAATCTTAATGAAACAAAAATCAGCAATATTTTTGCTGACTAGTCTCACCTCTCCATCAGACGTTAGCACCAGAGAATGGTAGGATCCACAGGCAACTTCAATGACTTGTTTGTTTGACAAGTTAGTGGAGATGTAACAAGGTACTAAGCCATGGTTAGTTGTCCCATTGCCCAGCTGGCTATAAGCATTGTGACCCCAGGTAAAGACTTCTCCTTCTGAAAATAAAGACAGCCAGGTAATCATTATACAAATATGTATATAGTTTCTACAAATGGAAACTAAAAATTCAGATTCAAAAAGCTAATCAGCTGCCCTATTCCACCAAACTCATTCTATAAAAGAATACATTTGGGAAGTTTAAACTGCATTCTACCTCAAAGCACCAAGATGAAATTTAAAAGCAGGCAGCTATAATGGCTGGATGATAGGCTTTTAATGAACAGCAGAGAAAAGGCTGCTCAAAATGATGGAAAAAAGTATTAGATTGAAAGTAAAAGATTGTAAGGTCACTTAATCTCCTTTGGGCCTTAATTTTCTTCTCTTATAAAAGGATCACAAGGTAATTCTAAAAATCGTTATTATATTATTTATTGTACAATATACACTCAAAAATGGAAACCCTGGTGGCGTAGTGGTTAAGTGCTATGGCTGCTAACCAAAAGGTTGGCAGTTCAAATCCACGAGGCTCTCCTTGGAAACGCTATGGGGCAGTTCTACTCTGTCCTATAGACTTGCTATGAGTCGGAACTGACTCAACAGCAACGGGTTTGTTTGTTTCTTTACATATTCAGAAAAGTTCATAAAACATGTATGTACAGTTTCATAAATAATTATAAGGCAAACATCCATGCAATTATCACCAGGTCAAGAAAAAAACCCTTATGGTCACCCTGAAGCCCCTGACATATGTATCCTGAATAACAGTCTAGTTTTTCCTTCCTTCTTTCCTTCTTCCCTCCCTTCCTCCCTTTTTCTCTCTCTTTCTTTCTCCCTGCTTTGCTTAGAGTCAAGGTGTTCCTCTGTCCAGTCCCCTGGAGATGAGGAGAGTGTAGCCCTTTGTGACCCCAGCCTCACGTGAGCAGTTTTCTATTGCAGCCCTGTTAAGCAGAGCTTTGACTGTGACCCCCTCCCCTCATCAGTCCATCCAAACCACAACTCAGTTTAAGTGGACAGGGAGACGCTTTTAAGGCAAAAGTACTTCAAGTTCCCTTCTAACCTCTTACTTAGTTCATTAAAAAGAAAAAAATAAAAACCCAATTGCCTTCTAGTTGATTCCAACTTATGGCTACCCTATGTGTGTCAGAGTAGAACTACGCTCCATAAGGTTTTCAATGGCTGGTTTTTTGGAAGCATATCGCCAGGCCTTTCTTCTGAGGTGCCTCTGGGTAGACTTAAACCTCCAACCTTTTGGTTAGCAGCCAAGTGCATTATCTGTTTGCACCACCCAGGGACTCCATGCTTCCTCTCAAATTTAGCCTAATTCCTTCCTACCTTGTAAGTGCTCTGATGCCTTTATAAAGCCTTTCAAAAATATTTTATCTGGAATTTTTAGTTGTTTTCAATGAAGATGTGCTCTATCTCATCTAACAAGCCATTACCAGAATTCAGAAATCCCTAAAACTTACTTTTTTAATGTGAAATAAATACATAAAAGAGTATTTATAAAATTTATTTACCGTTTAAAGAATACTCATAAAAAGAATACTCAGCTTAAGAAAAACTCTAAGGTATGTTTCAGTTCAAATCTCTTATTAGTCTAAGTTCAGGAAACAGGCATGAGAATGTTTAATTCCACAGACTACTAATACCAGCTTCAGCATTAAGAACCATAGAAGGTTAAGAGCTAGAAGGGCTCCTGGAACTAGCTTTAGTCAGGAATCTAAAGTATAAAAAAGAGACTTGCCAAAGTCCAGAGTGAATTCAGAGTTCTAATTTATAGTAATTACACTTATAACATATAAACAGAGGGGTGTTCACTGCTTATGGCTTGTCATTCACACACTGAAAGTGCCATTAATTGCTAGATTCCATCTGCTACATTATCCTACTATGACATTCAGGTATATTCATATTTCACTTCGAAATTGAGCTCAAAGAGCAGAGCCAGGAGCTCTCACTCAATCAAATGCCAGGGTCTCAGTTTAAGGGAAAGTCCTGGTCTTCTCAACAAACAAGGCAGGAGCTAAAATCCTCCACTGTGTTCCTAGGTTACCTGTTGTGGCAAGGACAATATGCGGGCCGCTCCCGTAGCTGAGGCAGGCTATTTTTTTGCCACTTAAAGAATCCAGTCTCCGAGGTTCAATGGTGCTCTGGACATCCCCTAACCCAAGACAGCCACAGCAGTTTGTGCCAAGTACAAAAATCTGTGAGAAAAGCCACTGATGGTTAACACCATTCTATTTCTGACAGATCTATAAATTACATTAAAATGGGCACAGTGCTCCTATAACAAAACAACTTCAGTACAAAATAAGTAAGACATCTATGTCCCACGCTCTTTTTACCTTAATTCCTGACTTCTCCCAAGTTCTTCAATTTAGCAAATCCATTACTAAAAATGTGCGTGGCTGAAGTGTTCCCTTCAAAATTACCTCATTGTTTACTGTGGTGTATAAAACTTCATTGCTGGCACTGCCAAAGACACAAGCCTGGCGAATTAACTGCAGTTCTTCCTCAGAACAAAGGGAAAAAATTGGCCACTTTCCCACATCTACCATCTTCAAAGACGACAGAGTAGCCTGCACTGGCTGAAAAGGAAAAAAAAAAGAGAGAAGCAGTCAAGTAAATTTTCTTTGCCCCCTTACTTCTGTACAAGAGGGATAATTAACACTGTTTTAAGGAGGAACAAGCTGCATCTATTTCTGAGAGGCCTCTCACAATGGCAGCAACTACCTCAGTACTGTTTCCAGCAAAGGAATCGCTTCAGTTCTGCCCTCACAGAAACCAGCACCAGAGGCCCTCGGTGGAATCAGATGTCACATAGTAATTTTCCTCAAGGACATGGGCGTCATCCAGGCCAGAACTGTGGGGAGCTAAATGTCTACAAGTACCTTAAATGTTGGGTATGTCTTAAGTGTAGTTCTGAAAACCAGAGTGGTGGTAAAAGCAGGGGAAAAGAGAGAAGGCTGCTATTTCATCTGCTGCCTAGTCTTCATTTCACGCAGTACATTAAAGAGGGAAATAAAAGGTCACAACAAAAGCAAGTCTTTGGAAAAGAACAACGCTAAAGGTGACATCAGGGAAATGGTCTAGAAGTTTCAGTTCCCAGGCAAGTTTCTTCACCTGACCTTCAGTGTGAGCTGTTGGTGGGTCTCCCTCACCTCCACTCAGTGTTGGGGATTGGTCATGAGAATGAGCAGTCCCACAAGAGTGTTATGGATTGACCTGTGTCCCCCTAAGTTATCTGTGTCCCTATACCTGTGGATGTGATCAAATCTAATGGAATAGAATCACCTTCCGTAATGCAGGGCTTGAACCAGTTGTAAACGGTTCAGTCACAGCCCACGGAAGCAAGTCAAGGCTTCGAACCGGTTCACAGCGGTTCAGAAACGACCCACAGGAACAACGGCAGTATATGCATTGCATAGCAACCAAATCTCTTGCACTTCAGCCCAAGAAGGACACCCGTGGCTGTGACTCACTCAGAGATGGCGGCCAACAGCACTGCTTTGAATGTGTCACTCTCCACAGTCTATATATTACTTTTGTAAACTACTTCTGGACTTTCCTACCAAACCAAAACCAAACCCTCTGCCGTCGAGTCGATTCCGACTCATAGCAACCCTGTAGGACAGAGCAGAACTGCCCCATAGAGTTTCCAGGGAGAGCCCGGTGGATTCAAACTACCAACCTCTTGGTTAGCAGCCATAGCTCTTAACCGCTACACCACCAGGGTTTCCGACTTTCCTACGAGAGCTGACAAATGTGAGCTAGCACACATCACAGCAGTTTAATTTCAGAAGCTTTGTCATCTCTGTACACCAATGCTGGCTTTGTATAACCGCTGGCATCTTTTATTGCAATCTGCCCTTATTTTATTAAAAATGAGTGGAAAACAGAAAATGAAAATCAACAGTGATAGTTAATATTAAGCTGTTAACAGTGATGAGCAGATTTTTGTAAATTTAATAAAATTAAGATGAAAATGATTATACATGCTGTAGGCTGTGAAACTGTTAACATCATTTGGACACTGACTGTATTTAAGCTGGCTGGCTGTAATCTCCAGGTGTGATGGAAAAGAAACAAATAATATCTATGATGAATTAGGAACACGTCATAAGAATAGGTATTTAAGAATTTTTTTTTTTTTTTTTAAATATCTGAGAATGGAGTCTCCCTCTTAACCCAGTACTCCCTTGTAAACATTGTTCAATTCAGGCCCTTTGGCAGGAAAGCATTATCCGTGAAGAAGCTGGTCCTCAACAAGCTCAAAAGCCATCTTCTTTAGGAACCGTTTCAGACCCCTCAGACAATATCGATAGGTCCCTGCAGGGCCCTTTAACATTCTTCATACTCAAAATAATTATCTGTTGGCATCTTAGTCACTGTCCTGTGGGCCCCTCAAAGACAGATATTATCTCATTCATCTTCCTGTCAAGTGACTACTAGATGTTTGATGAAGTATGTCTTATGCAACAGAAAATACATGCTCATAATTTTTTCCAACCTTGCCACTTTCTCCACAGGAAAGAGGAAGTTCTTCTTCCATATGGACTCAGTCCTGTGCAAACCCTGAGGAAAAGGATGTGGTAAAGTCAGGATGCCATACATCAGATTAAACTAGGCACATTAAAATCACTTCACTTTTTGTTAACAGAGAAAATAAACTAAGCTCAAAAATGGAGAAGGGAAAATAAGGGACTCAGGCTTTAGGTATGGGAGTTAACAGCCACAAAAGCCAAAGGTATTTTAACTGATCTGGAACTACGGTACAGGAACCCTCCTGCTGAGGTCTGGGAAAGTAACCTCAGGATAATTGTAGGTTCTGAAATCTAAAAGGAAATGAACAGAAAATGTTGATTTCAGAGGTGACTTCCTTTGGGTAGGGAAAAATACATTTTAGACCTTGGCCAACTTTTCCCTGGGATTGAAAAGTTCCAAATCACTGTGAAGAGCAGATTGTTCAATTCTCAGCTCCACTCAAGAGTATATGATTTGCTGAGCTGGAAAAAGGAAAAAAAAAAAAAAAAGGAGGAATGAATGAAAAAAATGAATGAATATGGCTTTGTTACGGGTTATAACAAAAAATTTGAAAAAGCAGCCATCAAGTATGTAGCAACAGCACTGAACTTTCTTGTCTTAATAACTATCTTCAAAATAACTACTTTGCATCACATAGAAGTAACGGCAGAAGCAGCCCTATCAGAAGATAATGAGTATGTCTGGACTGTGGTTTAAATGTTACACAGTTACATATCTCCACACTAAAATCAAATACATAAATAAAATATTCTCTCTCCCCAAAAAAGAAATGTAATGAAACTGAGGTTAGTTATGTTAATTTTTCTGGTTTATTAGGTTGGTTCCTACTTACTTAAACACAGTCCATATTTCAAACACTAACATCAGGAACATTTTGACATTACTTAGAGTCTTAAAACAGACAGATTAAAACAATAATCAAAAATAAGGTCAAGTTCTAACAGTGCTCCTTATCAATCAGCATTTTGTATTTATCAGTGTTTTGCACGCCCTTGAGGATACTGATCATTTTGTTTTCTCAGCTGTAAAAAGGTTTCTCAGAATAGAAGCATCATATATATCAAAATCGTTATAGCCCTTAAACTGCAGCAATCTAATAGCAAATTGTGATTCCTATTGTTTGGAAACAGACCCAAGAGACATGTTTGTTTTTAAAAGGAATGCTTAGAATTTCGTCACTTACCACTTTATAAAACTTGATCTGGTTGCCAATATGGAAAGATGTCTTGCCATATTTAATAAATACATAACCACATATTATCTACTGTTTTAGTAGATTTGTTAAAATCCTAATTATTCTCTAAAACCCAGCATGACTCCTACCGAGCTCCACGTTGACACCGTTCCTGATTACCCAAGTGGCCGGGGACCCTCCTCTTCTGTACTTCCATGGCACTTGTTCTTTTGCCTTTACTTATAGCACTTTTCATAGTCTCCCTCTGTGGCAGTTACTCCTACATGGTCTGTCCTCTCCATGATTTGTTCATCACTGCAACAACCACAGCACATGGCTCGTTGCAGACACAGTGTATTTGCTGAAGGTATCCTTAGAATACGGCTTTTGGTAAACTGGAAACTGCCTACACTGAGGATTTTTTCTCTTGCCTTTTCATGTCCACCCAAAGTTTAATGGAATAGAAAATAAGAAGAAAGGGGAAGAGTTGCTGCTGTGGTTATTTTTAGGTGTCATCCAGTTGGGAAAAAAGGAAACAAAGAACAGAGGGGGAAGGGACCCGAGCAGAGATGTGACTCCCCTCAATAGACTCAAGCCACTTTTGTTCCTAGTACGAGGCTCATCTTGCTAATACATTGACATCATGGAATAACAGTTCCCTGGGTTTTTAAATGGGGTAAATAAATATAGCTCTTGTAATGCCTTTAATCAATTTCAAGTATAATAAACTCTTTAAAAATCAGAATGGTGGGAAAATAGGCCATCTTGTTTATCCGAATAATCAAATTAAGATATAATTGCATGTATGTCATATGGAAATTACCATACTCAAAGAAAGAGCATTCAGTAAGATTCAATTAACACTAAGTGTAAGATTAACATAATTTCATTTTTGTTGATCAGAAAGTCCTTGAAGATTTAAAAACGATTCAAGATTAATTACCGTTTTACAACACTATGAAAAAATTCTGTTGAATTCTCTAGCACTGTGGAAAATTAGAATTGACTATTTTTTTTTTTCACATTATTCCAATGCAATACATACCAGACCAAACCACTGCCGTCGAGTTGATTCCGACTCAACCCTATAGGACACAGAACTGCCCCATAGGGATTCCAACGAGTGGCTGGTGGCCTCAAACCGCCAGTCTCTTGGTTAGCAGCTGGTCTCTTAACCACTATGCCACCAAGGCTTCAGAGGAAACTAAACCTTTCCCAATTTGCACTATTTGAGGATATAAAACCAAAACCAAACCCAGTGCCATCAAGTCGATTCCGACTCATAGCAACTCTATATAGCTTGTGGAATACGTGTGCGGAGAAAAGTTATCTTACCCTATTCTCCATGTCGTTCTACCAGGCTATTATTAGTAGTATATCAACATGTACTTTAAAAAATACACACATTGTACAGAAAGAATACCACATTCTTGATATAATAAACATATTTTAAATAACAAGAGCAACAACAATAACAGCCGCAATAAAATTTACCCTGTGCAAAGCACCAAGCACTTTACATCATCTCATTTAATCTTTATAACGTCCATATGAAACAGGAACACCACTGCCTCCATTTTACGCACATGTTTCAACCACCTGACCAATGGTCACCAGCCAGTCTGGATCAGAGCCAGTATCTGAATCCAGGACCAATACCAAAGCCCTTGCTCTTGAAGGATTCACTATATTGTTGGGATATTCCAATTTTTCTCAATGTACATTCCAAATAGCTTTATTTTGTAACGATAGGGAACATTCCCTCCAAAAGTGTTTATACCTGATTATTTTAAATTTCTAGTGCCTGGTATTCAGTCATCTTTAATCCCATTCTGTCTTCATTCTTTTAAAGTTGTTCGAGAGCAAGGTTAATGTGGCTGAAAATATAAATACATAAATAACTTCCATTAGAGAAAAACAGAGAAGGAAAGGAATAACACCATCTTGCAACTTTAACAAGCCATTATTTATCTACAAAAATTACAGTTTAAAAAATTGTATCACCTGTATTTTTTATTTTAAAAAAAGTCAGCACAGGCCCATAAAACAAAATGAGACTAAATGGGCACACCAGCCCAGGTGCAAGGATGAGAAGGCAGGAAGGGGCAGGAAATCTAGTAAGGGGAACCCAAGGTCAAGAAGGGGAGATTGTTGACGTGTCATAGGGTTGGCAACCAATGTCACAAAACAATATGTGTATTAATTGTTTAATGAGAAACTAGGTTGCTCTGTAAGACTTCATCTAAAGTACAATTTTAAAAAAGACCAAAAAAGTCAGCAGTAGAAGTGATCAATTATTTTAAAAATTAATTGTAAAATTTTAACTTTTTGACATTATACTCTACAAGTTTCAGGTGAGGGCTTGAACAATTTGGACACTGAAACATATGAGAGAACACACACAAAACAAAATTCGAAGCTACAGTATTTCAAGACAGAAAATGAAAGGGAAGTCTCCTGGAATGCGAAAAAAAGCAAAACTTTTAGAAGAATATATTAAAAATATCTTTATGACTTCAGGGGAGGTAGAGGTGCTTTTTTTATTTGTTTTGTTTAGCTTTTCTTTAATAAGACACAAAAACATAAACCACAATGAAAGGATTGGTAAATTTTACTATACTAAAGCCTAAAACATTGGGATAAAAAATACACAATCAACAACGGGAAAAACAAGCCACAGAATGGGAGAAGATATTAGCAACATACATAACTGATAGTTAGCAAATGATGACTACCCAGAATATATATAAAGAATGCCTACAAACCAATAAGGAAAAGATAAACAACCCAATTAAGAAGTGAGCAAAGGACAGAGGAAACTCACAGAAAAAAATACCAAAAGATGTTCAAATTCACTAAAGAACTTATTATGGGAACACAAATTACTACCACAATAAAACAGACCACACGCATCAGATGTGCAAAAATTAAAGGGGACAATATTCAGCACTGATGAGGCTGGCTGTAGATCAAAGGGAACACTCATATATTACTAGAAGAAATGGAAAGCTGGTACAACCACTGTAGAGAGCAAGTCAACAGTATTTAGAGCAGATGCTACGGATTTAATTGTATTCCCCCAAAGAAGATTAAGTTGAACTCCTAACACCTGGACCTGTGAATGTGATCTTGTTTGAAATGGGGTATTTCTTTTGGTATCTTAGGGGTCACAGGGACATAGAGAGGGTCCTAAACCTAATCACTTCTGAGTGGTTTTGTAGTAATAGGGAAAACAGACAAGGAGAGACACACAAAAGGAGGAAAGAGACCTTTTGTGAGGAACCATCTACAAGCCAAGGAATGCCCAGGGCTACTGACAAGGAAGAACTCTCCCCTAGAGTCAATGCTCTAATTTAGATTTCTAGCCTCCAGAACTGTGAGACGGTAAATTTCTGTTCTTCAAGTCCACTCACTGGTGGTGTTTGTTATTATGGCAGTCCTAGGACACTAAGGTCTGAGAACAGTGGTTTTAATCTTTTTGATGCATATAAATAACCAAGATAGGAGTTTCACAGAATACTTACTACATGAGATGCTGGTGATACCTTTTTTTCTATTTTATTCTACTCTACCGTACCCTATTCTAATCTATCCTATTCTATTTCATTTTAAAGAAAAATGCTGGTCCCAGCCCACTGAATTGATTTCAAGATCGCTAGTACGTAATCCTGGAGTGTGGAAAACGCTGCCCGTGCTGAACCCCAGAGCATGTGCACAAGAGGACTGGTACAAGAATGTTCATTTGGAAATTGCTAGCAACAGCAAAAATAAAACAGCCTAAGCTCCGTCAAGAGGAGAACTGATAAACTGCAGCATATGCACACTATACAGCAATTAAATAAATTATCTAGAATCAACACAGATAAATCTCCAAAACAACGTGATAAAAAAATCACTAAGTCACAGAATGCTATGCACGGCATACTATTTGATAAACTCTTAGAGCACGCAGAAAACACTATTTTAATGAATTCAATGGCACTGGTTTTTGGTGGGTAGACACCGATATATGCACGGCTAGCCTCTGATAGGAATTTTTCTCAGTAAAATTCTGATGGAGGTAACGCCAATAATAAAATGTCCCATGTAATTCTATCAATGAATTGGTATGTATGGCTTTTCCACAATAGAATTTTTAAGATTTTAAGCTTAAATTAATAATATGGGAGGATACCCGTTAAAACCTAAACCCATTCCCGTTGAGTCGATTCCAACTCATAGCAACCCTATAGGACAGAGTAGAACTACCCCAAAGAGTTTCCAAGGAGCATCTGGTGGAATCAAACTGCCAACCTTTTGGTTAGCAGCCGTAGCTTTTAACCACTACTCCACCAGGGTTTCCATATGGGAGGATGGGGTTGACTAAAATTAAGGAAAACAAAACCAAAGACTCAAAACACAGCCATTTTAATTTTGCCTCTACCACTGGCACACAAATTGAATAAAGGTTTGATAACAACAACCCATAAGTGAACCACAACTTCTTTTCTCATCTGTAAAATAAAATTTTATCAATACCATAGAAAGACAATGACTAAATAACATAGGCAAGGTATGCTATTTTAAATGTCATGGAAGCAAAAACTGAAATAAGGGAAAAATTGATATCAGTATATTAGAATAGCAAAATGTGACTTCTACTCTGGTTTAAATTTGTTTACAAAATTCACCCTTCCGTGCACAGGAAAACCAGTTGCTATCAAGTCTATTCCAACTCATGGCAACTCCATGTGTGTCAGAGTAGAACTGTGCTCCAGAGGGTTTTTAATGACTGCTTTTTTGGAAGCAGATCACCAGGTCTTTCTTCCAAGGTACTTCCGGGTAGACTGAAACCTCCAACGTTTTGGTTAGCAGCTGAGCACATTAACTGTTTATCACCCAAGAACTCCTCTTTGCACTGGAGGGTTGTCAAAATTCCTTCTGGGCCTAGGTGAGAAGCTAGCATTTGTACTGGAAAGATCTTCATACACGCAGTGTCATGACATAAGATTGCCCATATGTTCCTAACTACATGTTACTTTACTAGTTTTTCCCTTATATTTTGTTTGGGGATATATGATTTGGCTCATGTATACAGCTAATTACCCATATCGAAAAGTGCCTTGTGCTTGGCAAAATACTTTCTTTTATTTCCTCATTTGGTTTAAACATAATAACAATAAAAACTAAACAATTATAGAATTTTACTGTATAGATATTTGCCTTACAATAAAGTAGAAAATGGGGTATAAGTACTTCTCAAGCAGAAGCTCCTGCCATGGTTCTCTGCTTTTAGAGGCTGCAAAGTGGACACTCAACGGCTAGGGATTCATGTTTTCACAAGAATAATTTTTCAAAACCAATATATATCAACTAAAGTAATCTTTTGTGTGTATTTCCTATTTTAGCCATTTTCCTAAGCTTGCATAATTCAGTAATTTCCAAGTGACCTCTGTTTGGGACAGATAACTCCTTATTTTTACATATTGTATTTTGAGAGTTTTCTCTATTTTTAATAACTACACAATTGAAGACTAGTAGACAAGAAGGCAGTCTTTGATGATTGAACATGATAAATCCAATTCTCATCCTCAATGGAATAGGTCAAATAGTTCGTTTCCTTGTACAGGGCATATATATAGGACAGTTTCTACAAATTATAATTGGTAATCAGTGTATCTGCGACACAATGTGTCATATTACTTGGTAATACCTCTGACAAAATAATGAGTTAAACTGATTACAGGACACACATTCATTCACCTGATTCACCCAATTCATCCAACAAACACTGACTTAGCGTCTGCAGGAGGCACGGTGCTAGAAGCAAATACATAAAAACAAAACGAAACACACATACGAGACAATGGGGAGCAACGAACATCCAGCTCTTTCGTGGCTTGTGCCACTGATATTCATGGGCCTTCAGAGCTAACACACTAGACACACTGTATCCATGGAAACTGATAGTTTGCAGCTTATCAGGAGCTTCTAAATGCTGATAACCATGTTCTAGAAGTGATTCCAGACAAAAAAATGGAAAAAATCAGGAATTTCTGCAGAGAAAGACACCGTGTTTTGGATTTTCTTTTCAACTTAATAGAAGGTCAACTCTAAAGTTATCCTGGAGAAACATTAACATATAAAAATGTTTTCTTGCAATACAGAACTCAATGCTTTTAACAGATGTCCCCATCTGGGCAACACATTTGATGATGCTCTTATACTCAAAGAAAGAGAAAATTAAAGAAAACCTATGACTTTGAGGAGACGAGAAGACAGTTTATAGCAGCAGTGTGTTTAGAAGCTCCAGACCAAGTAAAGGTCAATGGGGCAATGTGGTTTCTAACTCTCTGCTGAGTCGTTAGATGTATCTTTAAAAGCTTTTTTTAGTGTTGTGTTTAATATAAAATAATAAACATCATCTGAACTATCATTTGTGAAAAAGGATGATGTTAGCTGTAAGCTAGCTCCACTTACAGAAACCCACACAGCTGCTAACTACAGTGGGACAATTATAAACAGGATGGATGAAACTCTTAACTAAAAGCACAAATTCAAAGGAAATGGTATTTACCATACGTTTATGATAAACAGCGAACTGACTTGTAGAACAGGGAAACAGAGTTGCTCTTTTAACTGTAAAAAGGTTTCCAAATTTTACCCAGAGTGATGAAGCAGATCAAAGTAATACTTAGTCTGAAGAGATTACTAAATACACCAATGCCTGCCTTTTCTGCCACATACAGCAAAAGTGTCACTTTCGAAGATGAAAAATAACACAAACTATGCAAATAGTTTTAAGTTGGTATACTAGCTAAAAAGAACTGGTATTTGAGGCTCATCTGTAAAGCTATTTCAGATTTATATCCTTATTAAAAAAAAAAAAAACCAAACCCAGTGCCGTCGTAGAGTTTCCAAGGAGCGCCTGGTGGATTCAAACTGCCGACCCTTTGGTTAGCAGCCATAGCACTTAACCACTACACCACCAGCATTTCCTATATCCTTATAGATGTACTGTAATTTTTTAAAAAAATACTAACATGCCTGTTAAATAAAATTCTAATTGTTAAAGACCTTTGCTCCACAAGGTGAACATGGTAGGCCCTCTTGGCCTTGGCTCATTTCCATCTGTAATTCGTGTTGTTCAGTATCACATACAGTTCAGCATATTATAGACTATATTATGATGCAGTCACAATTTATCATTTACTCACATACCACCATCCACTGGTACTTGTGAGCTCAGGAGGGAGAGATGTATAGTAGATACTACCTCGGGTTAGATTAGCAAGGCTGAAGACATTACAAGACACACCCTCCAATGTCTGATTAATGCTGAAAAATACTATTACAGCTTACATTTCCTGGAGACTTTCAAGTTATCAGGATAGCCTCACCATGCAAACTAAACACATGTCCCTTCTGGACAGTGAAAGCTGGAAGAATTCTATCAGTCTTCTGTTGATAGATACTATGAGTATCTGTTTCAGGGAAATAAGCCATCTGCTGGTTTGAGGCAGGTATCTCCAAGTGACCCTCTATCGCCATTCTTCAACAGGAGCCCTTGATGTTACTCTGCAACCTTCATAACTTCCTCATGGCCTCAAATCTCCCTTGCCTGGACAATTTTGATTTGTAGTAATTCAACTCCTGTGAAACCCGCAAAGTAGCGGTATCTCAGGGGCATTTTAATTTCATTTTACCTAGTGATAAGATCAAAACCGAGTATGACAATCTCCTAAAGACATAAGCAAATCGCTTGGGTTCCCTCCGTTTACAGTTCCAGATTAATAGTTTTTGATCTATGAAATTAAAGTGTTTGGAATCTACTTAAGTGAGGGACCTGAGGGGAAACACATTGTTCCTTCTAAAATCATTTCTCTTGTCTGCCTCTTCCTCTAAGCCTCCTTTAATTATGGGCTGAAATTTGGTTAGGCCAGTCTGGTTTGTTCAGAAATCTCTAAGAAAGGACTAATTTAATGCCTTAAAGCATGATGTGATTTAAGCTCCTCTTCTACACAGTTTTAAATTACAAAAGGCAACATCACTCTTGAAAAGACCTTCATTAGTCATCCATAGCGGAAGGAGTGCTAGGAAGCAATTGCAAAGCATAGTGAGCTGTGGAGAAAATACACAGTTTTTCTCAGCACATCTGTCGTGTCCATCTGGTCAGTCTCTTCCATTTAATACTCCAGTCTCTTCAGTTGATGTGCTGAACTCTAAAATCCTGAAAAATTTAAATTTGGAAAAAAGTTCCGTTTATGATTAAAAAAAAAAAAAAAAGGTGGCATTTGTTACATGGTCATTCAGTGGGCCCCTACAAAAGACATATTAGAGAATGCCAAAGAACATTTTTTCCCCAGAAGGATATTTAATTCTAAAAAAAA
This sequence comes from Loxodonta africana, assembly GCF_030014295.1. Lineage (NCBI taxonomy): Eukaryota > Metazoa > Chordata > Mammalia > Proboscidea > Elephantidae > Loxodonta > Loxodonta africana. The sequence goes on from NC_087358.1 coordinate 69,281,190, forward strand.
AATTTCTTCATCAGAGCATCACCTTCAGTTCAACCTTCAGAGGCAAGGTAACTGAGCTGTTTAAAAACATATCCCACACCTGCACTCCCAATCCCCCTCCCCTCTTTCACCACTTAATTGTTGTTAGCAGTCTTCCAGTTGGCACAGGGCTCATGTTGACCCCAAAGATGGTTGTGATCCACAGGGTTTTCACTGGCTGATTTTTGGAAGTAGATCGCCAGGATTTTATTCCTAGTCCGTCTTAGTCTGGAAGCTCCACTGAAACCTGTTCAGCGCCACAGCAACACATAAGCCCCCGCTATGCATGAGGTGCCTTGGCTGGGCATTGAAGCCGGGTCTCCCACATGGAAGGGGAGAATTCTCCCACTGCCCTCACCAAACCCACTGCCGTCGTGTCAATTCCGACTCATAGCGACCCTAGAAGACAGAGTAGAACTGCTCTACATAGTTTCCAAGGAGCACCTGGCGGATTCCAACTGCCGACCTCTTGGTTAGCAGCCATAGCCCTTAACCACTACACCACCAGGGTTTCCACTGCCCTTACAGCACTGATAATTTTATAGCATAATAAATAACTAAATATGCTGAATTATCATTCTTTGCTAGAATGTAAGGTCCAAAAGGGCAAGGATTTTGGTCTATTTTGTTCAGATACATCCTAAGCACCGAGGACAGGACCGGGCACAAAGTACACTCAATAAATATCTGTTGAATGAATGAATCCACGCTGAAAGTTCAGTACAAAATCTCTCAGGAGTGAGTTAGATTCCAATTTTATTTACACTGTTAACAAATATCTACTGAGCTGTGCTTACGGAAGAGACAAATCATACTCAAATCTGTAGTACCAGACAGTGACAGTGCTTTGAAGTACAATAGCGTAGGGTAAAAGGCTGGGAGAACAGCAGCTGTTTTAGAGAGAGTAAGGTCGCTGAGTAGGAACTGACTCCATGGCACCTCTCTAGGAGCCCTGGTGGCACAATGGCTAAGTGCCTGGCTGCTAACCCCAAAGGCTCGCAGTTCGACCCCACCAGCCACTGCATGGGAGAAAGACTTGGCGATCTATTCTCACAAAGATTAAACCAAAAAAAAAAAAAAAACCTCCGCCATGGAGTGGATTCCGACTCATAGCGACCCTACAGGACAGAGTAGAACTGTCCCACAGAGATTCCAAGGAGTGCCTGGTGGATTCGAACCGCCGAACTTGTGGTTAGCTGCCGTAGCACTTAACCACTACACCATCAGAGTTTCCCTCATAAAGATTACAACCTAGAAAATCACATGTGCTTGCTATGAGGCAAAATCCACTCCAAGGCACCCAACTGCCTGGTGCCCTGGGAAATAAAGATACTACATTTCACCTGGAGAACTCAGCTGTCAGTTGGCATACCCTAAGCAGCTCTTGAATTCCAGCCTCCGAAATGTCTGTATCGGCATATGTGATTACAAGGCACGCAGTAATAACATCGTTAAAAACTCTTAATAATAGCCCTAAAAGCCACTTGTCTGATGTAACTAAATGCCACCGCCCCAGTAAGGAGCAAAGCCAGGCAGGAGTTTAGCAGCAGAAAGGTGCACAGCCAGGAGGTTCAAAAGACACTAAATAGTGGCTGTCCCTTCAGCCAGGGGAAAAAGAGCATCATTCCAACGTACTGTTTGTGAACTCAACCACTTTTATTCAGCTCTGACAAACATTAGGTCGCGAAGGCAACTCTACGACATACATTTCGTGGCAGTCTTGAGCGCGAACTGTCTCAACATTTTATGCAAAGAGTTGGTTCTTAATCGCTGCCAAACCAGGTAGGAAGGACGGCGCGCTTGGAAAGTTTTCAAGGTCTGAAGAGCTCTATTTCCGGGGCTGAGAAGAACACTATCTTTTCCGGCTCAAAATAAAGATTTATGGCGACTTCTCCCCAGCCCCACAAAGCAGTTCCACAACAGTTTCCACTAGCTTAGTTAAACTTTCCGCGATCGCCCTCGGTATCAGGACCAAACTAGAAAAGCGTACTGATTAAGGAGTTAGCGAGCCGGTTTGGGTACCAGGTTCGGGCAGGGTAGAGGTGACAGATATGAAAACATCAGCAGCCGCGCGCAGTAAAGAGCCGGGAAGCAGGAGGGGAGGCGGGTCTCCAATCAACACGTAAATCCTGGAGCCCTAAGACAAAGCCAAACACGACCCCACCAGAGCTCGGCAGCGCCCGGCCGCGAGCTCGCGCATGCGCGCCGACATCGGCCCGCGGCCTGGGCGGAGGTGTAGTGCCAGAACCTCGCGCCCAACCCCCGTTATTGGGCTCGCGCACGCGCAGCGCCGCCTTCGGCCGCAGGCGGGCGGGAGTGTAGGCCCCATAAGCCGCAGGCCCAGGCCCAGCCCCCGCTAGCGAGATTGCGCAAGCGCGGCAGCGCCTGGGCCCGCGCGCGGCAAAGGCAGGGGTGTAGGCCCCAGGACCGCTCCTCAGCCGTCGCCGCGTCCCGGACCTCAGGCCACGGGACGGGGGAGGTCACCCGCGGCGGGGGGCCCTGAGAGCGGCCTGTTTCACGTTCGGCGCGCCGCTGGGCCTCCCACGCCACCCTCGATCACCTTACCTCAGCGCAGGCGGGAGGTGCGTCCGCTCCGCCTCCTGGGTCGCAGTTACTGCTCGGTCAGGGGCCCGGCGCCACAACTCGTTGGCGCCTCCCCTTGAACCGGCCCGGCCTCGGCGGGATGCTCTCGGGTGCCCGGCCGGGGTGGGGAAAGAAGGACAGCGCCGTCGAGGACAGAGGCCGGCGGCGCGCCTAGCCCCTCCTCTCCTCTCCGGCTGCCCACTGCTGCCCCCCTCCTCTGGCCGCGCCTCCCCCACACAGCTCCAAGGCTGCCGAGCGGACCCCCAGGGCTGGACCCCGCCCCTCCAGCTCGGTCCACTTCCACGCTTTTCCCGGGAATTCCCCTGTGGGGCACCTCCCCCGCCACCTTCTCCAGAGTTCGGGTCCCAAAGTCTTGGGAATACGGAGGTGGCACTGTGGTTTAAGAGCTTGTGGCGTGCTATGGCTGATAACCAAAAGGTTGGCAGTTCAAAACCACCAGCCGCTCCTTGGAAGCCCTATGGAGCAGTTCTGCTCTATCTTATAGGATCGCTGTGAGTCAGAATCGACCCCAAGCAATGGGTTTTGACCTGGCAATCTTTTCCCCAGTCTCTCTCCCCCAGCCTGTCCCTGCTTTTTCTAGTGGTGGCCCATGCATCTGGGAGCTCAGGTCGCTTCACAACGTTTCCTTTGCTTTCATCTCACTGAATGGGGCTGGAATCCTGTACCCCTCTGTATTACAGAGAAAGTATGAATGCTGGCATAATGAGCATCTTGTGCAGGGACGGCCTGAGTTACCATGGGGCTAAAATATTCTGGAACAGCCACGAAACCAAACACATTGCCGTCAAGTCAATTTTGACTCATAGTGACCCTGTAGGACAGAGTAGAACCGCCCCATAGGGTTTCCAAGGAGCGCCTGGTGGACTCGAACTTGGTTAGCAGCTGTAGAACTTAACCACTCACTACTCCACAACAGTTTCCATATGAAGTAAATTGGTTGTTTTTATACTATATTTTTAAATGAGATGGATTCAGCTTTTAAATGATTTGCCAAAAGGAGCAGAACCAGATAGAATAACTGAGATTCCAACGCAGAGCGACAAGGTCAGTCTTTTGTTTGGTCTGGCATTTGTCATTTCGTTGAAAAAAAGTCACTCCAGAATGTTTAGCTGCCTTCATCTTTAGCTGCTACAGTTGGTAGACATGTCTGTTATCAGAGCATAGCTCACTGAGCTGCAGAAAGAGGCATTTATCTAATTTTACAGGATATTACATGCATGTTACTACCTAAGACAAACTTTGTGCCTGAAATAATGAGATACCCTTGGGCCTTTGGATATAAACTCTGACGTACCCATAACTGAAAGGACAGCTTGGAGTATTGATTAAAAAGGGATAGTCAGCAGTATTTATCTGAGAGAGAGGGTGTCGCAGGCTAAGAAAAGCAGTCAGATGAGGTGAGTTTGTCACTGTATATACCTTCCTTGTACTACAATTACTTGCGATATTTCTATCTTGAGGGCGCAGTTTAATTTATCTTCCCACAGAATGCTTAATAAATGTTTGTGAACTCAAATTACAATGATTGCGATTATTTGGTTCCTCAAATATTCTTTCATATATTGAATTCTGAGACCTAAATGTTACATAAATCCATGGTCTTCTCTCATCTTGGATGATTCGCACCAGTTCTGGGCCTAACAGCCTGGGTAAACTGACTTCTCAGTGATAGCTATCTGATTCAAAAAGACTTTAAACCACGTTTTCTTAGACCCTGATCAGCTTTCTCCTTCCTCCTCTCCTTGTGGCAAAGCAGCACAACTCTGAGTCTGCATAAGCCAACAACTGACTTATTTTTCTGTCCAGGAAAGGGTTTTCCTCTGATCACGACTGAAGCTAAACTTATTCGTCATCAAACAAGTTTAGAGTTGATTTATTAAGCATGAATTGTTTTTAATTCAAGCAGTCAAAATCCCCTGCCACTTTTCTATTTACCCAAACTGCTTGTGTTTAAGTCATTTTAATGAATTTGAATCACAGTTCAGAGAAGACAATTATAGAAAACCTCTTTCATACAGAATGTAACATAATTTACGTATCAAACTATATAATCCTTTTCCTGCAGGAATGATATTCCTTTACAAATGAGTATTTTTTTTTCTAAGATTTAGATATGTAAAAACAAAACAGATACTTTTAAAAGATCCTGAAATTTTCCTAAAAGATAAAAAAAAAAAGGAAGACATTTCTGCAGCATACACTTTCTCCAGATTCCTACCACTGATGCATATTGCTAATGGAGAACCTAGGGTGTGAATGGAGCAAGAGAAATCAGGGCAGAGGATTCCTCAGGTGTAGTCCCCAGAATAAAGAAGGGGAAACTTCCTGCGGCAAATCTGACTGCTAGAGCAGTTGAAATGTTGGAAGAAACTCTTAGACTAACTATTTTTATTTAAATTAAGGAATCAAACTTTACTAATACTTAACATGTAAATTGACAGTAGTGCATATTAATAAGTATGCTGGATAGATTTTTAGGAATGAGATCAACAATGTTTGGAGACCGCTTCCCTGGAGAACATCAGTTCTGTAAGCAGGCATAAAATTTCAATACATGCTTTAAATGTATGTAACACTATAATAATTTGGATTTACATGCCATTTAAAGATAGGAATCAAAAAATATATAATGTTTTTAATTTTGCCATTACTGTGCAATGTGGTAGATGAATGTTTATTCTTCAATCACTTTTAGCATGACATTTATTTAGCAAATCTTGGTAATTTAAATAATGTTTCTTTGAATTAACTGTTCCTTTGTACCATCTTTACAAAATCACAGAACTGAGAGAGATTAAACACAACCCCCTCATTTTACAGATGCCCAGAATCATGAAATAACTTGTCTCAAGTCTTTAGATTCATAATCCAATGTTTTTTCAAATACATCATCCTGCCCATAGGAGAAAATGCAGTATTTCATTATCCATGAAATGAATGATAGCAGCGATGCCATTGTACGAGTTGGGAAGGTGTTAGTATTTCTCATAGAGCTGTAAATGGAAGAAATGTTTTTTAACTTTTTAGTTTGAAGTAAATGTAGTTTCACCGGAAGTTCCAAAGGTAGTACAGAGAAGTCCCTTTTGCCCTTTTTCCAATTCCACCATGTTGATGCATCTTATAAACAACAGAAATTTGTGAGCTAACACGTTTCCTCTCCAAAAAAGCTCAAAAGTGTAGATTTAATAGAACATCGGTGGTTCAGTGGTAGAATTCGCACCTTCCATGAGGGAGACCCAGGTTCGGTTCTCAGCCAATGCACCTCATAAACAGGTACCACCTGTCCCTCGTGGAGCCTTGCGTGTTGGTATGATGCTGAACAGGTTTCAGACTAGCTTCCAGACAAAGACAGACTAGGAAGAAAAGCCTGACAATCTTCTAAAAATCAGCCAGTGAAAACCCTATGGATCACAAAGCTCTGATCTGGGAACCAATCATGGGGATGGCACAAGACCAGGCAGTATTTTGTTCCATTGTGCCATGCAGTTGCCATGAGTCAGGACCCACTTGATGGCAGTGAACATCAACAACGATGGGGACCCAGCCATGATAAGACAGTCTTCCCTTTTTAAACCCCTAAAGAAGAGAGAATTCATCCCACTTTTTTCCTTTGAGATAACCAGGCCCCAGACTCCAATCACCAAAAAGAAAAAAAAAAAACAAACTCAATTTTTTTCTTAGGAACTCAGAAAAGCCTAGTTACTCTCCAGGAAAGAGGAAAATGTTTCGTTCCTCCTTGCTGAGTCTCCAGCAGCAAAATATTAAGCATGAAGAAAATTCTCCATAGATCTCCTTGTTACAAATTGAATGAATGAGTAAATAAATGAAAAAAACCTGCACTTAGATGTCCCATGTGCCATTGATTAGGTGAACAACCTTGGGAAACAGCTTACCCTCCTTTATGAAAGTGGCAATTTGTGTTATATTTCTAAGTTTCCTCTTCTAGGTTCAAAATAATATATACTATATACAGCAAATCAAACGATGTATTGCATTGGCAAATCTGCAAAAGACCTCTCTAAAGCGTTAAAAAGCAAAGGTGTCACTTTGAGGACTAAGGTGCCCCTGATCCGAGCCATGTATTTTCGGTCGCCTTATACACATGGGAAAGCTGGACAATGAATAAGGAAGACTGAAGAAAAATTGATGCATTTGAATTACGGTGTTGGTGAAAAATATTGAATATACTGTGGACTGCCAGAAGAATAAACAAGCCTGTCTTGTAAGTACAGCCAGACTGCTCCTTAGAAGTGAGGATACTTTGGATGTGTTATCATGAGGGACCAATCCCTGGAGAAGGACATCATGCTTAGTAAAGTAGAGGGTCAATGAAAAATAGGAAGACTCTCGACAAGATAGATTGACACAGTGGCTGCAAAAATGGGACTCACACATAACAACGATTTTAAGGATGGCACAGAACTGGGAAGTGTTTTGTTCTGTTGTCCATAGGGTAACAATGAGTCTGAACTGACTCAGTGGCAACTAACAACAACAACAATAAAAATACAGCAAAAGCTCCAAGATAAACCAAATCAGCTGACCAAACTTTGGGAAAGCTGAGAGGTCGGAAGCCGAAGGTTGAAAAGGACTGGTTTGGGGTAAGGAGCCTGGCTGATGGGAGCAGTTCTGTAGAGGAGCAGGAAAAAAAGAGAAAGAAGAGTAAACACTTTCCTTCTCAGTACAGAAATGATAGCCTGTATTTTTTTTTATACCAGACAGGCATTTTTTTTTATGCTTCTATTTTTTGTGTGTATTAATTCAACATTTCAAAATTCTTTTCAAATTTTATTCCAGATAGTGTCATTAACTATTGTAATTTATATTTCAGCAGGCTATAGCTTGGAAATAGAAGTTGGTCAGCATAAAAATAACGGAAAACTTTCTCTGAGTCAGTGCCTAGCAGCTGCCTTGAAGCAACATTGTTGTTAGCTGCTGGTCATTTTCAGAAGTAGACCACCAGGTCTTTCTCCCTAGTCTGTCCTGGTCTGGAAACTCTGCTGAAACCTGTTCAGCATCATAGCAACACACAAGCCTCCACTGATAGACGGGTGGTGGCATGAGGTGTCATGGATTGAATTATGTCCCCACAAAATATCTATCACCTTGGCTAGGTCCTGATTTTCAGTATTATATGATTATCTACCATTTTGTCATCTGATGTGATTTCCCAATGAGTTGTAAATCCTATCACTATGATGTTAATGAGATGGATTAGTGGCAGTTATATTGATGAGATCTACAAGATTAGATAGCGTCTTAAGCCAATCTCTTTTGAGATATAAAAGAGAGAAGCCAGCAGAGAGACAGGGGGACCAATACCACCAAGGAAGCAGTGCTGGGAGCAGAGCACTGCCTATGGGCCTGGGGCTCCTGTACGGAGAAGTTCCTACACCAAGGGAATATTGATGACAAGGACTTTCCTCCAGAGCTGATAGAGACAGAAAGCCTTCTGTAGCTGGGGCCCTGAATTTGGACTTCTAGCCTACTAGACTCTGACAGGATAAATTTCTGCTGGTTAAAGCCATCCACTTGTGATATTTCTGTTATAGCAGCACTAGATAACTAAGACAGAATCTGGTACCAGGAGTGGGGTGCTGCTGTAACAGATACCTAAAAGGTGAAAGTGGTTTTGAAACTGTAAATGGATAGAGGACCGGCGGCAGCAAAGGACTGACAGCAGCAGAGAACCAGCAGCGGCAGAGAAGTGTCAGTGGCAGAGAACCAGCTGCAGCAGAACCAGGAGACCAGCACCAGACAGTTTTGGAGCTGCCCCATGGAGCTGAGTTCCTTTGCACAGGAGGCTTCCTGGCAGAGTGGGGTGCCTCCGGGCACTTAGCAGTGGAGCTGCAGAGCTTTAGAACACTTGCCCCAGCAGGGCAGATGTGGTCATGAGGTCCAAGGGCTGAGAGGCCAAGGACCCAGGAAGCAGAAGTTGAAGAGAAAAGGAACACAGAAAACCAAGCTGCCTCAGTCTCAAAAGGTATGACCAGGACCTCTGGAGTTTCAAAGGGTGGAGACATGGCCTTTGGTGTTTCTAAGGGTGGAGTCAACACTTAGATGGACTAGGAGAATGGTGGGCCTAAAGCTGAGGAAACAGAGTTGCCATCCCAGTGGGCCTGGAAGGTGGAGCTGAAGCCCAGGGCCAAGGGGCCTCCACTCAGAATCCGGAGAGTGTGGCCAGTACCTGGAGTCTGGAGAGCAGGGCCATTGTGTAAATGGTCTCAGAGAACAGGATTATTTTCAAGCCTTGAGGGCTAATGCAATATGTTCTGCTGACTTGCTTGGTGCTTGTTATGCATCTTCCCTCCAATTTCTCCCATTTGTAATGGAAATGTCTAGCTTATGCCTTTCCTTCCATTGTACTTTGGAAGCAGATAACTTGCATTCTAGATTTCACAGATGAAGGGCAATTTTTAGATTTTGGACTTGGAGTTGATTTAAGATTTTTGCTATGATATGATGGGGTAAATGTGTTTTACATGTGGCAAGGATGAGAATTTTGGGGGGCCAAAGGGTGGAATGTCATGGATTAAATTGTGCTCCACAAAAATATCTGTTAACTTGGCTAGGTCCTGATTCCCAATATTGTATGATTGTCTACCATTTTGTCATCTGATGTGATTTCCCTATGTGTTGTAAATCCTATCACTATGATGTTAATGAAATGGATTGGTGGCAGGTATATTGATGAGATCTACAAGATTAGACAGTGACTTAAGCCAATCTCTTTTGAGATATAAAAGAGAGAAGCCAGCTGAGAGACAGGGGGACCCATACCACCAAGAAAGCAGCGCCGGGAACAGAGCGCGTCCTTTGGACCCAGGGTTCCTGCATGGAGAAGCTCCTAGACCAAGAGAAGATTGATGACAAGGACCTGCCTCCAGAGCTGACAGAGAGAAGGCCTTTCCCTGGAGCTGGTGCTCTGAATTTGAACTTCTAACCTACTAGACTGTGAGAGAATAAATTTGTCTTTGTTAAAGCTATCCACTTGTGATATTTATGTTATAGCAGCGCTAGATACCAAAGACAAGGTGCCTTAGCTGGGAATCAAACACAGGCCTCTTGCACGAACGGTAAAAATTCTAGCACTTAACCACCATCGCCCCTTTATGGAAGTACTGAAAGAAACAGGGTCGTTGTCAAGTCGACTCGAACTCATCGCGACCCCATGTGTGTCAGAAGAGAACTATTCTCCATAGGATTTTTAGTAGATGAGTTTTCAGAAGTAGATTACCAGGACTTACTTTCAAAGTGCCCCTGGGTGGACAAAAACCTCCAGCTTTTTGGTTATAAACCAAGCTCATTAACCGTTCACACCACACAGGGACTCTATGGGAATTCTATCCCTCTTTAAATCCCGTAGGGGCCGGAGGGTGGGGGTGTTCCTAGTGAAACTCTCTAGAGACCATGAAGTTTCCTCCTCCCTTGCCACTTCTTTGACAGTACAGGTGACAACCCTGGGCACCCCACCACTCCCAGCTACTGCTGTGTGGTGGAGGGTAGGTGCCCAGATTGCTATAGCTATGTAAGGTACAAAAGCAGCAATGCCCAGCTTCTGTATTTTATGGAGATATCAGTGATACTGCTCCTCTACTGACACTTGCTCTTTACAATGATATATAGCATTGTGCTTCCTGGCATGGTGTTAGAATACAAAGTGATAAAAAAGAAGATAATAGATGCATGTAAGTATTACTATGGCAACACAGGAAGTACAGCAAACTCCACCAGAATGAGGGCATGTAAGGCTTCACAGAAGAGAGAACTTTAGAGTTCAGTTGTAAGAATACGTACGGGTTGATTAAGCGTAGGAAAGTTTGGGCGAAAGTTGTCATGGATTGAATCGTGTCCCTCAAAAATATCTCAACTTGGCTAAGTCATGATTCCCAGTATTGTATGATTGTCTACCATTTTGTCATCTGATGTGATTTCCCTGTGTGTTGTAAATCCTATCACTATGATGTAGTAAGATGGATTAGTGGCAGTTATATTGATGAGATCTACAAGATTAGATAGTATGTCAAGCCAATCTCTTTTGAGATATAAAAGAGAGAAGCGAGCAGAGTCCTCATACCACCAAAAAAGCAGTGCCAGTAGTAGAGTGCGTCTTTTGGGCCTGAGGTTCCTGTGCTGAGATGCTCCCAGACTAAGGGCAGACTGATGACAAGGACCTTCCTCCAGAGCCAACAGAGAGAGAAAGCCTTCCCCTGGAACTGGTGCCCTGAATTGGACTTCTAGCCTACTGGAATGTGGGAGAATAAATTTCTCTTTGTCAAAGCCATCCACTTGTGGTATTTATGTTATAGCAGCACTAGATAACTAAGACAAAGGTGTTAGAGACAGGATTCGTTCTAGGTAGAATAAGAAAAAGAATGCCATGTTTGAGAATTGTAAATTGCTCAGTATAGGGATTAATATATTTCTCCATAATAATAGGTCAAAGGCATGGGAATGTTTTTATTTATGCTGAGAGCATGTTTGATAAAATTTAATACTCAGTAGTCACTTTTGATAAAAGAAATCTTTAGTAAATGACTACGTAACACACTGAAAGCTAGCCTTCATGCTTAATGGTGAAATACAAAGAGCATACTCGTTAAATACTGGAATAAAACAATGGTACCTGTCTTAGGCTGGATACTCTAGAGAAGCAAAACAAGTGAAGCGTATATATGTGAAGGGAGAGGGAGATTTACCTCAAGGAAATGGCTTATGTGGTTGTACAGGCTGGCAAGTCCCAAGTCCATGGGTCAGGCATCAGGCTGGAGGCTTCTCCTCACTCACGTAGCTGCAGGGACTGATGAACCCAAGATTGGCAGGTCAGATGGCAGGCTGCTAGCTCACAGGCTGTGGAGGCTGATGCATCCCAATATCAGCAGGCAGTACAGCATGCCACCGGCTCAAGTCTCAAAAACCAGAGATCAAACCAGAGGTCAGATGATGACAAACCAGATACAGGATCCAGGGCGAGAAAAAGTCAGCAAGTTTTGCTACATTGTCCACATATATTGGACGCAGGCCATACCCTTGAGGAAACACCTCTTACAATTGATTGGCTGATCACATCAGAACACATCATGGATGTGATTACATTATATCACGAGATGGAGGTTATGGCAGTTATATCATTACATAACTGCCAAACTAAATCATTATGTAACTGCCAAACCACTGAGATTCATAGCCCAGCCACACACCCTGACACGTAACCTTAACCATCACAAGCCATCCCCTTTCAACTTGGGACCTGTACAAATCAATTTAAACCATACACAATCTCTAATTAGAGACAATTACAGTCATATATGCACCTAAAATGATACAACTAACATGCGTACAATCGAAAACACACTTGCCCCTATCACGTCTTATAGTTTATAAGTGAAGAAAACAAAAAAATTTGATGGACACATACAAGGAGGAAATACTCATAATAATTACAGTCTTAATTTCTACAAATGGTCATGTGGTCATAGCCGGTATTTACAACTAACTTCTTCCACCACTTCATATTCCCTTTGCCCTCAGCAAGCACCTCAGTTGGTCGTGGCTCTTTGCCTGGTGGGGTGACCCAAACCTTCATTCCTGAAGGGCCTGGGCCATTAGTATTTATGTTGGAATTGGGTTGCTGTAGTCTTCCATTGACTTTAATCATAGGGCATGGTAGTACTAAGAGACACGCTAAGGGATTTCCTGTATTCCAGACACACTCTTCTTTATCTCCATTATGTAATATCAATCTGATTTCCTCTTGGTAATCAGGATTAATCACACTAGCCAATACAGTAACTTTCATCTTTGCCTGTTGATCCAGAGGCATGAGGACCCAAAGTGGCCAGGAGGCATTCTTAACTTCCAATTCAACGGAATCATTGCTGTGTCTCCTGGTGGAAGCATTTCTCCCGGTGGAACTAAGACCTCTAGACCTGCAGAGCATATGGTCTAGGTGACAGGAAATAAAAATCTTGAGAGTGGGTCACTAGGGGTAAAGTGAGTGGTGCCACTCCCATTTTCACTCCTTGATTCCTGGACCCATAAATCCTAACTATGGGAGAAATAGTTCCATATACTGAATGCTAGTTTAGAGCATATACAGCCCCCTGGATAACATTGCCCCAGCCCCGCAAGGTACTGAGACCTAGCTGGCATTATAATTGTGTCTTTAGAAAGCTATTCCATCATTCGATCAAGCCAGATGCTTCAGGATGATGGTGAATATGCTAAGACCAATGAATTTCGTGCATATTGGCCCATTGTCACCCTTCATTTACTGTGAAGTGAGTCCCTTGACCTGAAGCAATGCTGTGTGGGATACCATGATGGTGAATAAGGCATTCTGTTAAGTCCACGGCTGGCAGTTTGTGCAGAAGCGTTGCGTGCAGAAAGGCATATCCATATCCAGACTAAGAGTCTATTCAAGTAAGAACATAACACTGACCTTTCCCTGATGGAAGTGGTCCAAGTGTAATTAGCCTGTCACCAGGCTACTGACTGACCACCTCAAGGAATTGTGCTATATCAGGGACTCAGTGTTGGTCTCTGCTGCTGGCAGATTGGGCACACAGCAGTGGCTGAGGCCAAGTAGGCCTTGGTGAATGGAAGGCCATGTTGCTAAGCCCATGCATAACCTTCATCCCTGACACATGACTACTTTGTTCATGAGCCCAATGAGCAATGAAGGGAGTAGCCGGGAAAAAGAATTACTTGTTTCCACAGAACATATCATCCTACCCATTTGATTGCTGGAGGTCACCCTTTGGTGAGCGTTCACATGAGACACAAATATTTTCATTTCTTTGGCCCATTCAGAGAGGTCTATCCACATACCTCTTCCTCATACCTCCTTGTCTCCAATTTTTCAATCATATTCTTTCTAAGTGCCTGACCGTCCAGCCAAACCATTGGCCACAGCCCATGAATCAATATACAATCACACATCTGCCCATTTCTCCTTCCAAGCAAAGTGAATGACCAGGTGCACTGCTCAAATTTCTGCCCGTTGGAGGATTTCCCTTCACCACTGTCCTTCAGGAAGTTCCCAGAAGGGGGCTTTAGTGCTGCCACCATCCACTTCTGAGCAGTGCTTACATGTTATGCAGAACCATCTGTAAACCAGGCACAAGTTTTCTCTTCCTCAGTCAACTGATCATAAAGAACTTCCCATGAAGCCATACATACGGAATAGGAGAGGGAAGGTAATATGACAGGAGTGGAGACCATGGGTATTTGGGCCACTTTTTCATGCAACCTACTTGTGGCTTCAGGTCCTGCTCAGCCACTTCTGTTTAAAGATGGAGCACTATTGTGCACATCCATATTTATGGCATTCTTTTTTTCAAGTTTATGATATCCAGTTCATTATGGGCAGCTCAGGCCACATAGTGACTGGTGGCCCATGGTTAAGCATTCAGTCTCTACTAAGGCCAAGTAAGCCAAAAGCTGTTACTCGAAAGTAGAGTAATAGCCTACAGAGGACGGCAGGGCTTTGCTCCCAAATCCTGAGGGTGTTCGCTATGATTCACCAATAGAGGTCTGCCAGAGGCTAAACACCATGTATGTCTGCCACTGGCACTTCGAGAAGCATTGGATCAGCCATATCATATGGCCCAAGGTGCAGAGCAGCTTGCTCAGCTTTCTGAACCTGTTGCAAATCTTTCTCCTGGTCTGGGTCCCACTCAAAACTAGCAGCTTTTCAAGTCACTTCATAAATAGGCTGGAGTAGCACACCCAAGTGAGGGATATGTTGCCCCCCAAATCCAAAGAGGCCCACTAGGCATTGTGCCTTCTTTTTGGTTGTAGGAGGGGCCAGATGCAACAGCTTATTCTTCACTTTAGAAGGAATATCTCAACATGCCCCATGTCACTGGTGGCTTGGATTTAAATAAAATCTTGGAAACATTATGCTAAGTGAATCAAATATTGTATGATTCCACTTATGTGAAATACCTAGAAGAGGAAATATATACAAGCAAAAGCTTATCATTGGTTACTAGGGGATGGGGGTGGGTGGGAATGGGGAGTTATTGCTTAAGGAGTATTGGGATTTAGTTTGAGGTGATAAAATTTTCGGAAAAAGTGGTGACAGCTGCACAACATGGTGAGTGTGACTAATGTCGCTGAATGGTACACTGAAGACTACCTGAAACAACACATTTTTTGATATATATTTTAGTACAAAGAAAGCCCACACATTGCAATTGATCAATGTGTCTGTTATGTCTCTTTTATTCCATAGGTTCTCTTTCCAAATCCTTTTTTCCCCTTGTAGTTTATATGTTGGAGAAACCGTGTTATTTGTCCTATAGATTTTCCAAAGTCTGTGTTTTCCTGAATACGTCATCCATATTTCCTATACATTGGTTATTGGCTCTAGAGTCTTGATCAGATTCAGGTTCTACATTTTTGGCAAGATGACATCACAAATGGCGTGTCCTTCCATCAGGAGGCATATAATGTTGGTCTTTCTGTGATGCAAGTAACTGTCTGGTGCTCAATGCCTAGATCAATTAATTCATTAAAACCTGTTGTTGTCGAGTCCATTCCAACTCATAGTGACCCTATTGGACAGAGTAGAACTGCCCCATAGGGTTTTCAAGGCTGTAATCTTTACTGAAGCAAACTGCCATATCTTTCTCTTGCAGACCAGGGGGTGGGTTTGAACCATCGGCCTTTCAGTTAGCAGCCAAACACTTAGCCACTACATCATCATTAGTTGTTATAAATGGTGATAGTCTATCATTTCTTCTTCAGTTATTAACTGGAATATTTTTATAAGAGGAAACTTCCTTCTTCAATGATTTGGTTTTCCAGTGATATGGGAAAGCAGGACAAGCATTTGATTCTTTCCCTCTATTTGCCAGCATTCAAAATAATGAGTTGGGTTCGCTAGTACCCTCTAGTAGTGACCAACTGAGTTATTTATTGGTTGGCATCATTATGAATTCATAGATTCAAACTTACTTCCTCTGTTTTACTCCCTTCTTTCTTGCTAACAGCACACTAATTTTTTCTCAGGTAGTAGTGCAACCAGCTACAGAGAAGAAACCCAGGCTTGACTGAGCCAGTCATATCAATCCATCTCATTTGGCAGTGTCTTCTACAGGGTCTCTGTAAGTCAGAGCTGACTCAACGGCAACAGGTTCGGTGTTTGGCTTGGCTCTGGTGTGGGCATGTAACTGGTTCTGGTAGTAGACAAGAGGAAGTCTCTTACGTGAGGCTTAAGACTTAAGAAAGACCTCACCACCACCACCACCGCCCAGATGGCAAAAGAGTCCTCCCTTCTTCACTTTCTGCTTTTTCCACATTGTCACATGAGGATTTGATGTTTGGAGAGTTGCTGCTGAAGCTGGGAACACCCCCATGGATACATGTGATACATTTGGTTTGGATGCATAATAAAGGACACTGATACTGTAGATCAAGACTTATCACAGGGAAAGATGCCAGCGATACATTGCTGATACAGCATATATGATGTAACTGTATTTCTGGAACATTGAACACAAGTGTGCATATTTACACTGAGACCTGCCTGGAAATATATTCATTTAAATATTATGAGTGGTTATATCTTAGTGGTGAAATATTGACCAATTTTTACCTTTGTTCTTGGATCTTTCTATCAAAACCTGTTGCCATCAAGTTTTTCTTTCTATAAGGTTAACGTTTTTCATATGAGTAATGAAATTTTTTTTAAAAGTATAACTCTGGGTGACTCCCATTTATCTTGTGTTAATTATAATGGATTTTTAAAAAATAAATACATCCCATCATAAAACTTCTTTTTATAGGACCCTATTGCTGGCATCGCATAACTTTCTCCATGGCGTGACCATCAGACAGGAAATGTTTTGATTCTGAAATAACATTTCCTGATAAACATTTTTCAGAAACAGTTAAGCATTTCCTGATCTGAAAATTTTGTGTTTTTAGTTTGCGTAGCCTATTGTTATAATTAACAATACTCTCTAGCCCAGTGGGACATAATTATCTTGCCGGAGGAAAAAGTTTCAGGGAAAACATGAACTTTATTAGAGAGACATTTTTCACTCACCAAAAATTAGTTTGTTATATTTTTCACTTAGTAGTAAAAACAATAAGTAGTCTCCCTTTAGCCTCCATTTAAGAAATCTCAGTTTCTTTGGTCCATTTAATTCTGCAAAGAAACTTCATAGTCTTAAAACCAAAAAGATATCAACAGAAAAAGAATTCTAAGTCTCCAGAGTAAAATTGAAAAAAGGTCTCTTTAGTTAATTACCCTTTGGATAGTGTTATGGATTGACCTGTGTTCCCCCAAAATATGTGTTGGGAGTCCTGACCCCTACACCTGTGGATGTAATCCCATTTGGGAATACGGTTTTCTTTGTTGTGTTAATGAGGCCACATCACCTTAGGGTGTGCCTTAATCACTTTTTAGATATAAAAAGAGCAGCATAGGCTAGAGACAAGCAAGCACAAATGGAGGAAAAAATAGCTGCCACATGGAGGTTGCCAAGTTACCAAAGAATGCTGGGGCTAAGAAGCTAAGACAAAGATTTTCCCCCAGAGCTGACAGAGAGCCTTCCCATAGAGTCAGTGCCCTAAATTCAGACTTCTAGCCCCCCAAACTGCAAGAAAATTAATTTCTGTTCCTTAAAGCCACCACCGTGGTATTTTTGTTACAGCAGCACTTGGAAACTAAGACACACGGCTGGACCTGCCAGGTCGTCAGCCCAGGGAGCCTGGGCCAGGCAGACTATCACAGTGGATAAAGGAAGTAGAAGTAACAAGTATCTATGGCCCATGTGCCATGTGCTATGCGTTGTAAGAGGTGTTGTGGCAAATTCAGAGTGGGAGATAACCTTGCTCTCCCCAGCCTCAGAATCTAAAGTGGGAGGATACCAAGAAGACTCGTGAGGAGGTAAGTCTAGAAAAGCTCCCTCTTTGGGGCATTGCTGAACTTCATCAGACAAGGTCTGGAGGATGGCGTAAGGGATCCAGATTGGATGCAGGAGTTCAGATGAGAAACAACTTGAGTTTGAGTTTGGCAGTGGCTTTGAGATGGAAAGGAGACTTACATGACAGTCTGTCTAGTCATTTTTTCTCATCTTTTTTGCATCAGTGGGGTCTTCAGAAGAATTTAATTTATCTCAGCTGGACTAAGGGAACCTGAGAACAAGGTTTTCTCTTTCCACCTGTGGGTCACAGCCTAAAGGAGGAGCATCTTATTCCTAGCAGCCAACATGGAAGTGGTGAAACTCAGAGTGCCATGTCATCTGCAGGCTTGTTTTAGTCCAATAGACCCATTCTTCACGTGAGTGACAGTAGGAATCACCTCCCCATACAGATAGGAATGAGGCCCTGACTCCAGTGCAAACACCTCCAGTGCAAACACAGGAAGCCATCGTTGTTGATAGCTGCCATGGAGTTGGCCCCCGCCTCATGGTGACCCCATGCACAATGGACCAAAACACTGCCCAGTCCTGTGCCATCTCTACGATTGGTTGTGGATCTGATTGTTGTGATCCATAGGGTTTCCGTGGCTGATTTTTGGAAGTAGATTACTACGCCTTTCTTCGTAGTCCATCTTAGTCTGAAAGCTCCACTGAAACCTGTTCATCATCACAGCAACGCACAAGCCTCCACTGACAGATGGTGGTGGCTGTGTGTGAGACGCATTGGCTGGGAATCGGACCCGGGTCTGTTGCGTGGAGGGTGAGAATTCTATATACCAGGGCCGTTATTATCGCCATGATATCCTCTTCCTGTTCTACCCTCATGGTCTTTGGTGAAGTGGAGTTTCTCACACCCTCACTTTGGGGGTTCAGGAGCCTTTGGCACTTTCTCATAACTTCTGGGAAGGACCTTCCTGCAAAACTGGCTCTTCACCCAAATTGCCTTTTTGGCGACCGTCCTAAACTCTAGCCAAAGGTCAGGCAAGGTCTCCCTGAGGCTTCTCTGGAACAGCAGGAGCTCAGAACTGACCAGCCCCTCCAGCTTGAGCCTGTGTGGGTCTGGAGAAGGTACTGCAGCAAATCGGAACTCAGAGGAAAGGCTGGAACTCTCGCCCCACCAAGCTGTTCAAGATTCAGAATCTCTGGACCAGGAATGCCATTGCAGCTGACGAAATTACAAGGCATGGGTCAGTGAGAGGGTTTAAGAACCCCCATCTAGAAGAGACTGCGGAGGCTCTATGATATAGTACCAGTGTCTGTTTAATCCTCACCCCCTTCTGAGATTCGTATCTGGTATGCTAATTCTAGACAGCATGTGTGTCTCAGATCCAATCACTAGAAAAAACTTGGAAGCCAGTTCACGGTCTCAGTTTTTGCAAAGCCTGGGGTAATATTTCTGAACTAAGGGCCTCGTATGTATTATAGTGGGATGAGGAAAAAAATGAAATTCCTCACTCTTTTTGTACATTAAAAAAATTACCCATGTCATGGGCTGAGGTAAGCCCAGCTTCAGGGCTTCCAAAATAGGAATTGGGAAAGGGGTCTGTAGAAAATTTCTAGCCTTGCCCCCTAGAGTTACCTAGCCTGGGGTCTGGCCCAGGCACTGAACCCCTGTCCCAACATCACCACTCAGATGACTATAGATCCTATTTTCAGGGGACTTTCTAAGGAGCAGGGAGAAGGAGAAATGAAGAGTAAGACTTTAGGCAAACTAGGATTTAATTATCAGTTAGTTGTTCACACCAGCAAGAGGACTGCAAAAGAGGCAGGCCATACATGACTGTCTCAGTCACTTAGTGCTGCTATAACAGAAATACCAGCCGTGAATGGCTTTAACAAACAGAAGTGGATTCTCTCACAGTCCCTTAATCTAAATCTAAATGTTTTTTAAAGAGATCATTTGTTTAGATGTCTGTAGTTACATTTTTTTTTTCTTTTTAATTCCTCTACCATAACTAAAAAAAAAAAAAAGGACTTCGTTAATTTGGAGGGAAACATTAGAGATGCATAGATAAACTTAAAAAAAAAAAAGGATCAGGAGTTCAAAAAAAATCAAGCAATTTGATTAAAAAAAGAAAAACCTTTTGGATTTTAAATGGTCCATAAATTAAACGATAGCAATTCAAAGTTTGTTTTTAAATTGAGTATGTTGCCTTTTCATCATTTTAGGAGTGCTTTAAGGTTTTGGTTGTTATGACCTGAAAACCACAATGAGATCTCGCCCACACTGAAATCTCAAGTAGACTCCTTCATGTGAGGTTTCCTGTGTTTGTCAACCTGGCTTGTCATTCCACTCTTGCGATGGTTTCACTATGTCCCTGTGGAATGGAATCACGTCATTGTTATTCCCCACAGAACTCAGTACCCAAATCAGCCACAGCCTAACTGGATGTCCTTCCGCCCTCCTTTTCCATCCCCTGCTACTTTCTGCTGTTGCTACTCCTTGGTACCTATAGTTGTCATTTGGGAGTAGGGGAAAAAAAATCAAGTTTAATCAGTTTTATCTGGGTTACTGATGTGGTTCAAACAGTTGAATGAAACTGGGATTTTAGAATTTCTGTGAATTTCAAATGTCCGTGCTAGCTTTGGTGTCATTTTCTAAGAATAATTGAGAACCAGTTTTTTTTTTTTTTTTAATTTCAAACATGTTCAGCAAATATTTCTAGAAGTCTCTGAAGGTAAGATCATTTAATTTCTTCAACTTGATTAAGTGAAACATGGTATTTTCAGAACCACCACTAGAGTGGATTTTATTCCCCACACAGTATGTGCATGATTATGAATCTGCCCCTTCTATCCTTCCCTCCCTCAGGGTCAAAAATAAATTTAAGATTGTAACTCCATAAACTTCCATCACAGTGGCCTGTACTTTTTGGATAACATATTCTGGCCTTTGTTTGAAGACACAGGCATAGCTGAGTAAGAGTGTCTGTCTTTTCAGACACAGTTGTGTCATGTGTATCTGAACCTTCCTTGTTTAAGTCATGTGTGTGTGGTGGGGGAGAAATAGAATGGTGCTCTTACCTCTCTTAACTTTTAAAAAATTATTTAAAAAAAACCAAATAAGCAAAAAAAAGGTGATTTTCAGTTCTTTCTGATCTGGCATTTGACAGTAGCTCTTCCCTGGCCCAGGCCTGGGCTTCAGTGCCCTAGAATACTTTCCCTCCAAACCCTTGTAGCTCAGTAGGTCTACCTGACAGCAGGTCTACCTCTTATGATCTACCCCTGTGACCCAGCATTTCTGCCTCCTTAATTTTTAGAATGTCCAGGCCCTAGTGTTACCAGTCTTCCTGGTCCCTGTGGCCCCAAATCTTCCTTCTCTTTCTTTTCCCAGTGGGGCTGCTTGAACTAGTTCATGGCTTAGAGACATCTCCCACAGCTCCTTAAAATCTCAGAAAAATTCTGCTCCAAACAGGCAATCCTCAGAAATCCCACTGGTTCCCTATTTTTGTCAGTGCTTGAAACTTGAGGTTGCTTATTAGGGTGCCAGGATAGCTTTTCTAGCCCTGGTCAGAGGATACAGGTCTATAGAGCCCTGTGACTGCATCCATCATAGAAAGGAGAGTTGTGCTCTAGTGCTTGTCTTAATTACCTGGCACTGTTGTAACACAAGTGAGTGGCTTTTAAAGAACAGAGATTTATTTTCTCACAGTTCTGGAGGCTAAAAGTACAAATCAGGGTCTTGGTTATGTTGATTCCTTCCTTGTTGGTAGGCCTGGGCTTTCTTTGATCCATTGGCTTGTAGATGGACCTTCACATGGCATCTGTCTGTGTGTTTCTGGGTCTATTCTGGTCTTTTTATAACTCAGCAGTGATTAGGTTTAGGATCTATCATATACTGGTATGATCTCAACTGATTGACTGATTACATTATGTTAGATTGCATTGTGGAATGTGATTACATTACATTAGGTGTAAGGCCATTACTTTATATCAGGTTACATTGTGGAAGGTAATCTTTTCTACTCAAGGCTGACTGATTTAATCTCATGTTTAAACCATAATAGTATATGGCAAGGATTTCAATACATATATTTTGGAGACACAATTCAATCCATAACAATGATCATGGCAGAAACTCCACACCACTGTGTCATGCAGTTCCCTTCTGTTCCAGAGTGTATGATATCGTGTCAAAACTATATGAGACAAGAAACACCAAAACCTTTGCCCTGGAATACTCTTCAAACCTTGAAACAGAACAATTTCCTAAAGTCATCTTTAAACAAAAAACCAGTTTAACTCAAAAAGTGTAGAATGTCATTCATAAGTATTGGCTTAAAAAACAAATTATCTTTATGAAACCAAAAGGAGAACGGTAACTCTAAAACATAGATGAGAAGTTTAGGGGGCAGTGAGTCTAAATTAACAGGCATGAAACAATTAGGGCAGAAATAATGAGAATGTTGACACAATGTGAAAAATGTAACCAATGTCACTGAACAATACATGTAGAAATTATTAAATGGGGGCATGTTTTGATGTGTATATTTTCACCAAAAATAAAGCAAAATAAAATATTAAAAAAGCCTATATTGTACACTGCATTGATGTTTTCAGCATTGCCCCCCCCCCGCCCCCCCAAACTACATCTCCGAGGAGATGTCTTGGTGCATCTCCTTTGCACTGAGCTGATTTTACTTTGGAATATAAAAAAACAAATGTACACAAAAAGTTATGAAATGTGTAGGTCCCCGCGACAAGGACATCTTAAGGAGAAAAGGAACTAACATTTATTGAGTATCTACTGGGTACCAGGTACCATGTACAATTAATAATAATGATGATAATATTCATTGCAGGCTTATTAGGCATCAGGCATTGTGCTAAGCCATCACACAGGATCTAATTTAATCCTCACAATAACTTTTTTCTTGATTAGACTTGACACAGGTTTGTCTGTTTTATTGCTCTTTTCAAAGAATCAGCTTTCAGTATTGCTGATCAACTCTACTCCCCCACCCCCCATTTTATTATTTTCTGCTTTTATCTTTATTGATTTCTTCCTTCAAATTTCCTTAAATTTATTTGGTTGTTCTTTTTTCTAGCTTCTTGAGTCAAAACTTCAGTTCATTTATATTCTGTTGTACCTGTTCTAGTACATGCATTTAAGGCTGTATGTTTTCCTCTGAATGCTGTTTTGGCTACTTCCCTAGGATGTTCTCATTTTTAACATTTCTGAAGTGTTTAATCTCAATTTTGATTTCCTCTTTAGCCAGGAGTTATTTAGAAATAATTTTAAGTTTTTTTTTTTTTTTTTAGGGAGCAATACCTAACCTTTGATTATTTGTTTTTACTCAAGTACCTTCATAATTAAAATGGCAATCTGTTTCTGATATTATGGAAAATATGAGTGTCTTAGGCTGGGTTCTCTAGAGAAGCAAAACCAGTGACACACACACACGTAGATATAGAGAGAGATTTATCTGAAGGAAATGGTTCATATGGTTGTAGAGGCTGGCAAGTCCCAAGTCCATGGGTCTGGCAACAGGCTGAGGCTTCTCCTGACTCAGCTGTGGGTGCTGACAAACCCAAGATTGGCAGGCAAGATGGTAGACTGCTGGCTCAAATCCTAAGAACCAGAGGTCAGAAGATAATGAACTGAATGCAGGATCCAGCGCAGAGCAACAACCAGCGAGCTTTGCCAGAAAGTCCATATTTATTGGATGCAGGCCACACCCCCAAGGAAACTTCCTTTCAACTGATTGGCTGCTTATAGCAGATCTCATCACGGAGGTGATTATATCATTACATAACTGCGAAACTACATCATAACTACCAAACCACTGAGAGTCATGACCCAACCAAGTTGACACACAGCCTTAGCCATCACAATGATGCTACATTGAATTTTGCTGTTTTCATGTGCTTTGTTCTATTAATTGCTTCTTTTTCAGTAAGAAGGAGAAAAACCATAAAGAAAATCATTTTGTGATCCATTTCTATATTATTTGTATAGTTTTCCCTACCCCCTTCTTTTGGTCACAGCATTTTGTTTCTCTTGGGGAACTCTTTCCCAACTCCATACAATCTGGGTGGTGATTTCAATCATATTGTCCATCACTCTCTGGACAATGGAAGTGGTCATGTGATCCAGACTGGGCCACTCATGGTTCATTGTATGCTTGGTATACTGATTGGCCTAAGAATTGGCACATGATTCAAGCAAGAACAGTGTCTTCCTTTGGATTGATATACAAATGCGAGAAGAGGCATGCTTTTACGTGACTCTGCTTCATGTGAATCTGAGGCTGCCAGTGGGTGCCTTCCCTAGTTGCACGGAGGAGGTTTGTCTTCAGTGGCAAGGAAAAGAGTGAGATTAACAGACAGGATAAAGAAGAGGAAGATGCTAAGAGAGATAGAAAACAGTATTATTTACTATGCCCGAATCCAAATTCATCCCTGGACTTCCAGTTTTAAAAGCCACCTCTCCTCTCCCCCACCTCTTTTTCTCTTCCTTAAGTTAGTTTTGGGTTTTTGAACTTACAAGTGAAAGAATTCAGACTGCCAACTGTCTCTTCCTCCTCTTTGACTCTCACCAAGAATCTACTCATGTAAACCCTTAGTGAGCAATATAAAGTTTACTGCTAATTTCATAAGAGAGAAAAAAGAGAAGGTTTACATGGTATGTACCACACACACAGCCTACGAACCCCTCTAGGCATTTCTCTTCTGTCTGTTACCCTGTCTTGCTGCAAGTGGTTTCCTTTTGATTTTCCACCTTTGCCTCTAGCCCCTTTGATTCCTTCTACTATGTAGAGCAATTTAGCTACCCTATTTTTTTTATTTTATTTTATTTTATTTTATTTTATTTTATTTTATTTTATTTTATTTTATTTTATTTTATTTTATTTTATTTTATTTTATTTTATTTTATTTTATTTTATTTTATTTTATTTTATTTTATTTTATTTTATTTTATTTTATTTTATTTTATTTTATTTTATTTTATTTTATATTTTATTTTATTTTATTTTATTTTATTTTATTTTATTTTATTTTATTTTATTTTATTTTATTTTATTTTATTTTATTTTATTTTATTTTATTTTATTTTATTTTATTTTATTTTATTTTATTTTATTTTATTTTATTTTATTTTATTTTATTTTATTTTATTTTATTTTATTTTATTTTATTTTATTTTATTTTATTTTATTTTATTTTATTTTATTTTATTTTATTTTATTTTATTTTATTTTATTTTATTTTATTTTATTTTATTTTATTTTATTTTATTTTATTTTATTTTATTTTATTTTATTTTATTTTATTTTATTTTATTTTATTTTATTTTATTTTATTTTATTTTATTTTATTTTATTTTATTTTATTTTATTTTATTTTATTTTATTTTATTTTATTTTATTTTATTTTATTTTATTTTATTTTATTTTATTTTATTTTATTTTATTTTATTTTATTTTATTTTATTTTATTTTATTTTATTTTATTTTATTTTATTTTATTTTATTACTAGAGCATTTCTTTTAAGTTCTGACTTTATTCCAGGTGGAAACCTTGGTGGCGGAGTGGCTAAGAGCTATGGCTGCTAACCAAATGTCAGCAGTTCAAATCCACCAGGTGCTCCTTGGAAACCCTACGGGACAGTTCTATGCCATCCTATAGGGTCGCTATGAGTTGGAATGGGTTTGATTATTCCAAGTAAAACAAATGCATCCATTTTATTTTAAGTATTAACTGGACTTAAGCCCGTAATCCTTTAGGCATAACTTTATGCTAAAGTGGAAGAGAGCATGTGATTCACTGCCCATGGTGCTTCTACTTCTCCCCCTTATCCCAAACCAGGCCCCCAGGCAACTGCTGCCACTGGAGAGCAAGAAAAGTACACAAACTCTTGTAAGTGAAGAGAAAAAGACCATAGAGGAGATGGCTGGGTGGTTTCTCACAACAACTCTTCATCTGTTTACCGGTCCAGCTGCCTGGAAAGAGAACATGGAGAAGCACATCCAAGACAGGGCTACATTCATGCATCCAGGTATGACCGTTTCACTGTGCCGTGGCCCTCCTCAAGAGTAAGCATGACCCAATTGCATACCTTTTCATTCTCTTAACTGTCTTTCACAGAGCAGATGTTTCTAACTTTAATGAAGTCCAACTTAGGAATTTTTATTTTTGGATAATGCTTTTGATGTTGTATCTAAAATAGTCACTGCCAAACCCCAAACCGTTTAGATTTCTAGAAGTTGTATTATTTTGCATCTTACATTTGTATCTATAATTCATTTTGGGTTAATTTTTGTGAAAGATTTAAGCTGTGTTTAGATTCTTTTTTTTTTTTTTGCTAGTGTTTATCCAGATTCCTAGCACCATTTGTTGAAAAGACTGCCCTTTCTTAATTAAATTGTCTTTGCTCTTTTGTCAAAGATCAGGTGATTGTATTTGCGTGAGTCTATCTCTGGACTCTCTGTTCTATTCTGTTGATCTTTTTGTTCCTTCGCCAATACCACACTGCCTTGGTCACTGTAGCTTTATAGCAAGTCTTTTTTTTTTTTAAGTAAAATTTATTTTTAGAGCAGTTTTCAGTTTACAGAAAAATGGTGCAGAAAGTACAGAGTTCTCACATGCTCCACTTCCACCCTGCAGTCTCTCCTATTATTAGCATCTTGCATCAGTATGTTAAAATTGATGAACCAATCAATATACATTACTTATTAACAAAAGTCCACAGTTTACATTAGAGTTTACTCTTTATGTTGTACAGTTCTGTGGATTTTGACAAATGCATAATGTCATGTGTCCACCATTACAGTATCATACAGAATAGTTTCACTGCCCTAAAAATGCCCTGTGCTCAGTCTATTGACCCTCTCTCCCCCTGAAACCCTGGAAAACACTGATCTTTTCACTATCTCTATAGTTTTGCATTTTCCAAAATGCTGTATTGTTGAAATCATACAGTATGTAGCTTTTTCAGACTGGCTACTTTTACTTAGCAGTATGCATTTAAGGCTCCTCCATGTCTTTTCTTAGCTTGCCAGCTCATTTCTTTTTGTTGTTCCATTGTATGGATGTACCACAGTTTATCTGTCCATTCACCTATTGAAGGCCATCTTGGTTACTTCCCAATTTTTGACAACTATGAATAAAGTTACTATAAACATTCAAGTGCAGATTTTTATATGAACATACGTTTTCAACTCATTTGGGTGAATACCTAAGAGTGTGATTGCTGCATCGAATGGTAAGCCTGTATTTTGCTTTGTTAGAAACTGCCAGACTGTCTTCCAAAATGGCTGTACCATTTTGCATTCCCACCAGCAATGAAGAGAGTTCCTGTTGTTCCATGTCCTCACCAGCTTTTTGTGTTGTCACATGCAGTCTTTTCACATCTCCTTTTTGTTTCTTTTATCCATCAGTCCTGAGTTTTCACCTCTGGTCAGAGCTAGGTTTTATTTCTTTCATTCATTCATTTGTTCATTCATTCAGCCAGTAGTGATTTATTGAGCACCCCTGGGTGCCAACCACTGCTCTCTGGGCACTCAAGTTATATCACTGAACAAAACAGACAGAACCCCCGCCCTCTTGGAGCTGACATTCTTGTGCTGTAGACACTGTCGTTGTTGCATGCTGTCGTGTAGATTCCAGCTCACACTAACCCATTGTCATCAAGATGATTCCAACTCATAGGGATCCTAAAAGACAGAGTAGAACTGCCCTATTTCCAAGGCTGAAACCTTTTTTTTTTTTTTTCGAATTGTGTTTTAGGTGAAAGTTTACAGTGGAAATTATTCTCATTCAAAAATTTATATACAAATAATTTTGTGATATTGGTTGTAATCCCTGCAATGTGTCAGCACTCTCCCCCTTTTCCTTTACACCCGGGTTCCCCATGTCCTTTCATCCAGGTTTCCTGTCTCTTCCTGCCTTTTCATCTTTGCTGCTGGGCAGGTGTTCCCCATTAGGTCTCCTATACTTGACTGAAGTAAGAAGTACGTTCTTTACATGTGTTATGGTTTGTTTTATAGGCTTGTCTAATCTTTGCCTGAAAAGTGAACTTAGGGAGTGGCTTCATTTCTGAGTTAGCAGGTTGTTTGGGAGCCGTAGTTTTGAGGGTCCCTCCAGTCTCTGTCAGAACAGTAAGTCTGGACTTTTTTTTTGTGAATTTGAATTTTGTTCTTTATTTTTCTTCGGCTGTGTCCAGAACCCTCTATTGTGACCCCTGCCAGAGCAGTTGGTGGTGGTAGCTGGGCACCATCTGGTTGTGCTGGACTCAGTCTGGCGGAGGCTGAGGTTTAGGTGGTCCTTTAGTTCTTTGGACTGATATTTTCCTCATCTTTGGTTTTCTTCATTCTCCTTTGCTCTGAACATGATGGGACCAATAGATGTATTTTAGATGGTCACTCGAAACTTTTAAGACCCCAGATGCTACTTGCCAAAGAAGGATGTAGAACATTTTCTTTATGAACTACAGTATATGCCAAAGACCTAGATGACCCCCGAGACCATGATCCGCAGCCCTCAGGCCCAGTAACTTGGTCCCTCAGGGTGTTTGGATGTGTCTATGAAGCTTCTATGACTTTGCCTTGGTCCAGTTTTGCTGACTTTCCCTATATCGAGTGTTGTCTTTCCTTTCAACAAAGTTACCACTTGTCTACCATCTAGTTAGTGATTTTCCCTCCCTACCTCTCCCCTCTTCGTAACCATCAAAGATGGTTTCTTTCTGTCTGTAAACCCTTCCATGAGTTTTTATAATAGTGGCCTCATACAATATTTGTCCTTTTGTGGTTGACATTTCGCTCAGCATAATGCCCTCTAGATTCATCCACGTTGTGAGATGTTTTACAAATCCATCATTGTTCCTTATTGATGGGTAGTGCTCCGTTGTGTGTATGTACCATAGTTTGTTTATCCATTCATCTGTTGATAGGCACTTGGGTTGTTTCCATCTTTTTGCTATTGTGAATAATGCTGCAGTGAACATGGGCGTGCATATGTCTATTCATGTGACGGCTCTTATTTCCCTAGGATATATTCCTAGGAAAGGATTGTACGGTATTTCTATTTCTAGCTTTTTAAGAAGTTGCCGTATCATTTTCTATAGTGGTTGTACCATTTTGCTTTCCCACCAGCAGCGCATAAGAGTTCCAATCTCCCCAAAACCTCTCCAACATTTGTTATCTTCTCTTTTTTATATTCATACCAGTAATGTCAGGGTGAGATGGTATCTCACTGTGATTTTGATTTGCATTTCTCTAATGGCTAGTTGTCTTGAGCATTTCCTCATGTGTCTATTAGCTGCATGAATATCTTCTTTGGTGAAGTGTCTGTTCATATCTTTTGCCCATTTTTAAATTGGATTATTTATCTTTTTGTTGTAGAGGTGTTGGGTTTTCCTGTAGATTTTAGAGATTAGACCTTAGTTGTATATGTCGTAGCCAAATTTTTTTCCTGGTCTGTAAGTTCTGTTTTTACTCTTTTCGTGAAGACTTTTGATGAACATAGGTGTTTAATTTTTAAGATTCCAGTTTCTACCTTATCTTCCAGTGTTTTTGAATTGTTAGTTATAGTTTGTATCTGGTTTATGCTGTTTATTAAGGCCCCTAGCGTTGAGCCTGTTTTTTCTTCTATGATCTATATAGTTTTTGGTTTTATATTTAGGTCTTTGATCCATTTTGAGTTAGTTTTTGTCTGTGGTGTGAGGTTTGGGTTCTGTTGCATTTTTTTTACAGATGGACATCCAGTTTTGCCAGCACCATTTGTTGAAAAGACTGTCTTTTCCCTATTTAATGGACTTTGGCCTTTGTCAAAGATGAAGTGACTGTAGGTGGATGGATTTACATCTGGATTCTCAATTCTGTTCCATTGGTCAATGTGTCTGTCATTGTACCAGTACCAGGCTGTTTTGGCTACTGTAGCTGTATAGCAGGTTCTGAGCTCAGGTAGTGCTAGGCCTCCTACTCTGTTCTTCTTCAATAATGCCTTTTACTTATCTGGGGCCTCTTTCCTTTCTATATAAAGTTAATGATTAGTTTTTCCATCTCATTAATGAATGCTGTTGGTTTTTGGATTGAGATTGCCTTGTATTTGTAGATTGCTTTGGGTAGAATTGACATTTTCACAATGTTGAATCTACCTATCCACGATCCTGGTATGTTTTTCCATTTATGTAGATCTCTTTTGGTTCCTGCAGTGGTGCTTTGTAGTTTTCTTTGTTTAGGTCTTTTACAACTCTGGTTAGATTTATTCCTAAATATTTTTTTAAGGGGTTATTATAAATGGTATTGCTTTCCTGATTTCCTTTATTGGTATGTAGGAATCCCACTGACTTTTGTGTTTGTCTTGTATCCTGCTACTCTGCTGAATCTTTCTATTAGTTCCAGTAGTTTTCTTGTGGAGTCCTTTGGGCTCTCTATGTCTAGTATCATATCATCCATGAATGGGGATAATTTTACTTCTTTCTTACCAATTTGGATGACCTTTATTTCTTTTTCTTGCCTTACTGCTCTAGCTAGAGCTTCCAGTACAATGTTAAATGGAAGTGTTGTTAAAGGGCATCCTTGCCTTTTTCCTGTTCTCAGGGGGAATGTTTCCAGCCTCTTTCTGTTGAGAATGATATTAGCTGTTGGTTTTCTATAGATGCTGTTTATTATGTTGAGTAATTTCACTTCTATACCTATTTTATGGAGAGTTTTTATCACAAATGGGCGTTGAACTTTGTTGAATGCCTTTTCTGGGTCAATTGAGACGATCAGGTGATTTTCTTCTTTTGCTTTATTTATGTGGTGGATTGTGTCGATTGATTTTTTTATGTTGAGGCATCCTTGCATACCTGGTATGAATCCCACTTGGTTGTAGTGTATTATTTTTCTGATATGATGCTGAATTCTGTGGGTGAGAATTTTGAATCTATATTCATGACAGGTATTGGTCTTTTTTTTTGGATGGTGTCTTTGCTTGGCTTTGGTATAGGGTTATACTGGCTTCATAGAATGAATTTGGGAATATCTTTTCCTTTTCTATGTTCCGAAATAGTTTGAGTTGTGCTGGTATGAGCTCTTCTCTGAATGCTTAGTAAGATTCTCCAGTGAAGCTGTTTGGGCCAGGACTTTTTTTTCTGCTTTGCTTTTGGGAGTCTTTTTATTACCTCTTCTATTCTCTCTCTTGTTATAGGTCTGTTCAGATTTCCTATCTTGGTTTGTGTTAGTTTAGGTAGGTAGTGTGTTTCTAGAAAATTGACCATTTCCTCTTGGTTTTCAAATTTGTTGGAGTATAATTTTTCATGGTATTCTGTTATGATCCTTTTTATTTCAGTTGAGTCTGTTACCTTATTTCTTATTTGTTTTATTTGCTTCCTTTCCTGTTTTTCTTTTGTCAGTTTGGCCGATGCTTTGTCGATTTCGTTGATCTTTTGAAACAACCAATGTTTGGTATTGTTGGTTCTTTCTATTGTTTTTCTGTTCTCTATTTCATTTATTTCTGCTGTAATCTTTATTATTTCCTTTATTTTTGTGGCTGTGGACTTCTTTTTTCTGCTCTTTTTCTATTTGTTTGAATTGTAAGGCTAACGCTTTGATTTTGGCCCATTCTTCTTTTTTTGATGTATGCATTTATTGGTATAAATTGAACTGTGAGCGTTGACTTTCCTGTGTCCCAAAGTTTTTGTATGATGTTTTTCATTTTCATTCATTCTAAGAACTTTTTGATTCCCTTTTTGATCTCTTCTATTACTCAGTTTTTTTTTAAGCAAGGTGTTATTCAGTTTTCATGTATTTGAGGTTTTTTTCCCTTGTTTTTCATGTTATTGATTTCTACTTTTACAGCATTGTGATCAGAGAGAATGCTTTGCATTATTTCAATGTTTTGGATTTTATTGAGCTTTGCTTTATGTCCTAAAATTTGGTCTATTCTGGGAAATGTTCCATGGGTGTTAGAAAAAGATGTATACTTTGGAGCTGTTGGGTGGAGTGTTTTATATATATATATATATATGAGGTCAAGTTGGTTGATTTGTGGGTTTTCTTTTCTTTTTATACATTTTATGTGTACTGAGACTTTTTCTCCTTTTTCCTCTGATGAGTGGGTTTGTTAGGTCTCTTTATGGTTACCTTGAAATTTACCCTTACCTTCCTAAGTTTAAACAGTCTTTTATTACTTGATGTTGCCTCAATTTCTCCTCCATTTGAAAGTTCTGTACCTACACTGTTTATTTCCTCTTTTAGAGTTTTGACATTGTTGTCATTTACAGACTGGTGTCTGTGTTTCCTGTTTTAAGTCTATTAGCCTTGTTTTATTATTGAGAGTTCTTTACCTAGGTTAGTATCTGTCTGATGCTGTCCTGTGTGCTAGACCCCAGTTGTTGTTTGATGTTGTTGGTTCTCTAACCAAAGGTCTTCCTTTAATGTGGTTTTAAAATTTGGTTTGGTTTTAATGAATTTCCTTAAATTCTGTTTATCTAGAAATGTCCTAATTACATCATCGCAATTGAGAGATTTTTGCAGGGTATATTATTCTTGTTTGCCATTTTTTTTCTTTCTTTTCATATGTCATCCCATTGTCTCCTTGCCTGCATTGTTTCTGCCAAGTAATCAGAGCTTAGTCTTATTGTTTCCCCTTTGTAAGTGACTTTTCATTTTTCTCAAGCTGCTCTCAGAGTTCTTTCTTGGTCTTTGGTTTGGTAAATGTGAATATGATATGTCTTGGTGAGTTTCTTTTGGGATCTGTCTTAGGCTGGTTCTCTAGTAAGGCAAAACCAGTAAAGTATTTAATTATATAGAGAGATTTATATCAAGTAAATGGGTCACATGGTTGTGGAGGCTGTAATGTTCCTAGTCTGTGGGTTATGATGGAGGCTTCTCCTCATTCACTTAGCCACAGGGCCTGGCAAACCCAAGATCGGCAGGTCAGAGAGCAGGGCTCTTGCTCACAGGCTGCAAAGACTGACGAATCCCAAGATCAGCAGGCAAAATGGCAAGTAAACTCCTGGCTTAAGTCCCAAGAATCTGAGGTCAGATGAGCAGGAGCCAGCTGAAAGATCCAGAGGAAGCAAAAGCCCATGAATCTTGCCAGAGAGTCCACCTATATTGGATGCAGGCTACACCCACAAGGAAACTCTCTTTTGACTGGCTATTCAAACAGATCCCATTGTTGATGTGATCACATTATATCATATCTCATCATGGGAGAGATCACATCATCATATGGCTTCCAAACTACATCATAACTGTCAAACCACTGAGAATCATGGCCCAGCCAAGTTGACACACGACCTTAACCATCACAGGGTCTATCCTATATGGAGTTCATTGAGCTTCTTGGATGGTCAGCTTTTCTTCTTTCATGATACTTGGGAAGTTTTCTGCCAGCAAATTTTCAACAATTTTCTCTATGTTTTTCATTTTATCCCCCTGTTCTGGAACTCTGATCACATGCAAATTTTTGCTCTTTGATTGTGTCCTTCATAATTCTTAGGTTTTCTTCATTCTTTTCTCTGATTTCTCCTCAAAGTAGCATCCACGTATTTGTCTTCAGTCTTGCTGATTCTGTCTTCCATTGATTC
The DNA here is from genome assembly GCF_030014295.1 of Loxodonta africana. Taxonomy (NCBI): domain Eukaryota; kingdom Metazoa; phylum Chordata; class Mammalia; order Proboscidea; family Elephantidae; genus Loxodonta; species Loxodonta africana. The sequence goes on from NC_087358.1 coordinate 69,314,268, forward strand.
AAATTTTCTCCTAAAACCTTCTCCTGAGTTGTCAATTTCTGAAATGTTATCTTTGGATTTCTAGTTGCTGTTTTTGTATTATTTCTAATTTTTTATTCATTTTGAAGTTTTGTTCTTGAATTTTTTTCCCGAAGTCTTCTATTGTTTTGTGTTTTCCCTGATTTTGCCTGTTTTTTTCCATGTTCTCCATGATTTTGTTTGTTTTTTCTTTGGTTTGGTCTGTGCTTTACTTCATCTCTTTCTTAATCTGTTAGAGAGCCCTAAATATTAGTCTTTTGCACTCCATATTAGGTAGTTCCATTCTTTGTCTTCCCTTGGTTGGTTATCTGTTTCTTTCTTTCTTTTTTTGCTGGAGCCACATTGCCCTGCTTTTTTATATGTTTTGGTATTGTCTCCTGCCTCCAAGACATCAAGGTATGGTTTTCTGTATTTATTGATTGTGTGTTTGTTTGTTTCATCCTGATCTTTGTTTTTGTTTTTTTTATATGTCAGGGTGGGCTGGCCAGGCATGCTTTGCCAGTTGCTCATCATGGACACAATAACTGTCACCACCTTGTCTGGCTGGGCAGGGCACTAGCATGTATTGAGAGCCCACTTTGCTGTACACTTGTTTGGTGAGGTGCTGAGGGCAGACTGGGGGGTGCTGTCTACCCCCTGGTGTTGGTCCAGCGATGTGAGAGCATTCACAGTCCTTTGCGAGAGAGGTGGGAGTGTCAGACAGGAACTTGTTCAGCAGCTGGTTGGGTGGCAAAATGGGAGGGGCAGTGTAAGTCCATTGCATTGGTGGGCCTGAGGCAAGCATGCTTTAGCCATGGCAGCACCACAAGGGCCAGTAAGAAGAGGGGGCTGGTGTATGGGGCTAAGTAAGGGAAATAAAGAAAAGAAAAAAAATGAAAGGGTAACTGGAGTGTGGGCTTGGGGTGTACCTGGGGGCCAGTGGAAGTGAGAATGAAGCGTCTTACAGGGCTAGCTGGGAGAGAGAAAGAAAAAGAAGAAAGGAAAGAAAAAGAAGAAAGGAAAAAAAAATGGCACAACAGGAATTGGCGGGTAGAGTTGGGGCGGACCTGGAGTGATGGCAGACTAGTAGCTCTCTAGCTGAGAGGCACAGCTTTGCCTGTTGGGAAGGGGTTGGGGTGGTGTAGGGGGCTAGGCAAGAGGGAGAAAGAAAGGGAAGAGAGGGAAAAATATTGCACAACAGTAGCTGGTGGGTGGGGTGGGGCAGACCCAGGGTGATGGCAGGCCAGTAGCTCTCTAGCTGAGTGGCATGGTGTGGCCTGTCAGGAAGGGCTGGGGGTGGCATACAGGGCAGAAAGATGAGGAGTGGGAAAGCGTGTTTCTCTGGTTACTGGGTGCTCTGTCCCCTGTTGCGAGCTCTGTGGAGTTACCGTCCTGTACTTCCTGTCCAGGATCTTTGCTGGCTGTGCACCAAGATCTAGTTGTGCTGGACTCAGTCTGGTGGAGGCTGTGGTAGTTTTGGCCCATTAGTCCTTTGCACTAATCTCTCCTTTGTGTCTTTGGTTTTCTTCATTCTCCCATGCTCCTGATGGAGTAAGACCAGTGGAGTATCTTAGGTGGCTGCTCACAAGCTTTTAAGACCCCAAACGCTACTCACCAAAGTAGAATGTGGAACATTTTCTTTATAAGTGTGTTATGCCAGTTGAGCTAAATGTCCCCCGAAACCATGGTTCCCAGCTCTCAGACCAGTAATTTCGTCCCTCAGGGAGTCTGGATGTGTCTGTGGAGCTTCCATGACCTTGCCTTGGACAAGTTGTGCTGGCTTCCTAAACAGAATGCTTTTAATATTTCACCGATGAGTATGATGTTTGTGGTAAGTTTTTGATAATATCTTTTACCAGATTAAGGAAATTCCCTTCTGTTCCTAATAGCTTAAGTGTGCTTTTTGTTTGTATCAAAATCATGAATGGATGCTAAATTTTATTGAATGCTTTTTTGGTTATATATTGAGATAATCATGTATATCTAAAAATTTTCTTTATGTGTTAAATTAATAGGATTTCATGTCTTAAAACATCCTTACATTGTTGAAATAAACTCTAGTAAGTCACGATTTTTTTTACACATATTGCTGAATTCAGTTCCCTAATATTTTGCTTATGATAATTACATTCATGTTCATACCTAAGCTTGACATACAAATTTTTCTTCTTATACTTTCTCTCCTTTTTTAGTTGAGAAGTAATTCTTCTTTTTCTATTATCTGAAACAGTTTGTATGGGTAAAGAGTTATCTGCTCCTTACAGTTTTGGTAAAACTTGTTTCTACAGTCTTCTGAGCATAGTACTTTCTTGGTGTGTAGATTTTTGGCTTCTGATTTAATTTCTATTACAGATATGGTTGGGTTTGACAGTCATTCATTACCAGCGGTAAGTCTCTACCAGTTATTTGCAGCAATTGTCTGTTCTCATTTTTTTGTCATTTGGATTTATCATTCCCCATCCCTATACCCATTGTGAATGTTTTTTAATATCCCTTCTGGACTCATCTTGAGTTACTTTAGATAATTTACATTTAACCAAAACCAAAAACTCTATTTGATCAAGGTTTTAAAATGCATTATCATGAAATTATTCAAAATATTTAGTTAAAATTTTAACAATCTTGACAGTAAACCCTTTCATTCCTAATATGATTTATTTGTGGCTTCTCTTTTTCTTGATCACATTTGCCAGGAGTTTACTTAGACTTTATTTATGTTTACATAATTCTAATTGAGGAGGGGGTTGATTCTATTGTTTTTCTCTAAATTTTATTTTGAATAGTGCTGCAGTGAACATTGGGGTGCATGTATCCGTTCATGTTCTGCTTTCAGGTCTCTTGGGTATATATCTAGGAGTGGAATTTCTGGGTCATACGGTAGTTCTACATTTAACTTTTTGAGAAACCAGATATTTCACCAAAGTGGATTTTCAAAAGGCCAACAAGCACTTCAAAAAAATGTTCAACATCTAATGATTGTTGTTATTGTTAGGTGCCATCTAGTCAGTTTCAATTCATAGCCACCCTGTGTACAATAGAATGAAACACTACCTGGTTTTGCACCATCCTCACAATCATTATTATGCTTGAGCCCATTGATGCATTAACCATTAGAGACATGCTAAGGATGGCTAAGATAAAAGCAAAAACAAACGAAGAAGAATGGAAAATAACAGAGGTTAGCGAGGATGTGGAGAAATTCAAACCTTTATTCATTGCTGGTGGGAACATAAAATGGTTCAGTTTGCTTTAAATTTTTTTCCCTCATTATTCTTGTTATGATGCAGATTCACAAGGATGTATCAAAGAGGAATTTATATTTATTTTTTTGCTCCGAACTCATACAGAGAACTCATACTCAATCTGAGTATTCTTTCATCAATTCAGTTCTTTTAAGCTCTAAGGCCACAGTCTTTTTTACTCTCTAGCTTTTTGGTACACTATAGTCATACTTTATGGGAGACATGCAGTTATGGAGATTTTGCATTATTAAAAATTCATTTAAATCAAAACTAATCTTTGGAGGCGGAGCCAAGATGGCAGAATAGACAGATGCTTCCATCGAGCCCTCTTTACAAAAAAGACTCAAAAAAACAAGCGAAACCAGTATATTTGTGACGAGCTGGGAACCCTGAGCAACAAAGGTAAGCTTAGACAGTGAACTGAGGGGCAGAGGGAGGAAGAGACCGATCAGAAGCAAAGAAGACTTACCAGACCTGAATCGCAGGGAGCCCTCAGGCACCATTCCCGGAGTGGCGACTACAGCGGTGGCGGCGGGCTGGTCCTAGCGTTCAGCTGCAGTTTTCTCAGGGAGAAGCAGCCAGCCACACAGCCCAGTCACACCCTCAGAGCCTGAGGAGAAGGGCGCTCTCGGCAAAAGCTAAGTACTTGCGTATATTTTACTGCACCCCCCACCCCCAACCCAGCTTCAGCGGCTGAATCCCTGGGCCTGAGATAGACTCTGGTGAGCACCTGGAGCCATCCTCCCGGCCTTGGGGAAGGAAAAAATTTGCAACTGGGAGGAAAAGATAATTTGCCGGCTCCATTAACTGGGGGAGCTCAGGATAGAAGCAGCTCCTGTCCAGGCATAAACTGTCCATGGACCTTGAGCACCTTTCCCTTCTGCATGGACTGTGTGGGCCTATTTCGGGAGAATAGGCCCTTGATGGCAAACACCAACCATTTCAGCTGTGCAGTGGAGAGGTGGGTGTTTCACATTTGACATTGCTTTGCCTATTAAACAAGGTTCTCACCTACTCACAACAGGGACCTGAGGACTGGTGGCTCCACGTGGGTCGCCTAGCCACCTGCAACAGGGGTCCAGGGATAACTGGTACCTCCCAGTCCTTACAACCAAAAACTTTGGGTGCCCATGGTCCCCCTGCAGAACCCACCCACCAGCACGCTCTAGGGAACAGAGACGTGTTTCCTCAGAGACACTTGGGGGTCAGTTCTCAGCCCCCTGCCTTGTTCAGAGCGTGAGGCCCCGCTGCAATCAGATACTGGTATATACGCCAATCACCCCTGCCCCTCTAAGGCTGTATGACAGAGCTGGTACCACACACTTGACATCAGCTACCTGGAAACCTGAGCTGAATTCATACAAGAAAACTGAATGGACTCCTAGACTGATATACCTGATAACAGCTCTAGCCAGCTGGAGAAGGGAAACCAGTGCTCCAAAGGTGAAAATAATCAAGCTAGCTCACTCAAGCAACCCATAGGGGTATACCAAAACAAAACAAAGCAAGCAGCTACGAGACAGTAAGCAAGCATAAACTAATACAATAACTTATAGATGGATCAGAGACAACAGTCAATATCAAGTCACATAAAGAAAAAGGCCATGATCACCTCAACAGGCTCTCAAAACAAAGAATCCAGGAATCTTTTAGATGAAAGTGAATTCCTGGAATTACCAGATGCAGAATACAAAAGTTTAATATACAGAACCCTTCAAGACATCAGGAAGGAAATGAGGCAATACGCAGAACAAGCTAAGGAACACATAGATAAAGCAACTGAAGGAATCAGAAAGATTATTCAGGAACATAATGAAAAGTTTAATAAGCTGGAAGAATCCATAGACAGACAGCAATCAGAAATTCAGAATATTAAAAATAAAATTACAGAATTAGATAACTCAATAGAAAGTCAGAGGAGCAGAATTGAGCAAGTAAAAGCTAGAATTTCTGAACTCGAAGATAGATCACTTGGCACTAATATTTGAAGAAAAATCAGATTAAAGAATTAAAAAAAAAAAATGAAGAAACCTTAAGAATCATGTGGGACTCTATGAAGAGAAATAACCTATGAGTGATTGGAGTACCAGAACAGGGAGGGATAACAGAAAATACAGAGAAAATTGCTGAGGATTTGTTGACAGAAAACTTCCCTGATATTGTGAAAGATGAGAAGATATCTATCCAAGATGCTCATCGAACTCCACATAAGGTAGACCTTAAAAGAAAGTCACCAAGATATATTATAATCAAGCTTGCCAAAAGCAAAGATAAGGAGACAATTATAAGAGCAGCGAGGGATAAAAGAAAAGTCACCTACAAGAGAGAGCCAATAAGAATAAGCTCAGACTACTCAGCAGAAACTATGCAGGCAAGAAGGCAATGGGATGACATATTTAAAAAACTGAAGGAAAAAAATTGCCTGCCAAGAATCATATATCCAGTAAAACTGTCTCTTAAATATGAAGGTGAAATTAAGAAATTTCCAGATAAACACAAGTTGAGGGAATTTGTAAAAACCAAACCAAAACTACAAGAAATATTAAAGGGAGTTCCTTGGTTAGAAAATCAATAATATCAGGTATCAACCCAAGACTAGAACACTGGGAAGAGCAACCAGAAGTCAACCCAGACAGGGAAACCCCCCAAAAAAAAAAGCAAGATTTGAAAAAAAAAGGCTAACACAGGGTAATGGCAATGTTATTACATAAAAGAAGACAACATCAAGACAATAAAGAGCAACTAAGAAAAATAGTCATACACCTTCCATATGGAGAGGAAGATATGGCGATACAAAGAAATAAAAGTTAGTTATAAATTTAGAAAAATAAGGGTAAATAATAAGGTAACCACAAAGGAGACAAACTATCCTACTCATCAAAATAAAATACAAGGGAAAAATACAGACTCAGCAGAAACAAAATGAACAACAACAAATATGAGGAAAGGACAACACATAAAGAAAATCTACTCAGCACATAAAATCAAGTGGGAAAAAGAAGTTGTCAAACACAAAAAAAGACATAAAAATGATAGCACTAAATTCATACCTATCCATGATTACCCTGAAGGTAAATGGACTAAATGCGCCAATAAAGAGACAGAGAGTGGCAGAATGGATTAAAAAACAGGATCCGTCTATATGCTGCCTACAAGAGATACACCTTAGACTTAGAGACACAAACAAACTAAAACTCAAAGGATGGAAAAAAAATATATCAAGCAAACAACAATCAAAAAAGAGCAGGAGTGGCAATATTAATTTCTGACAAAATAGACTTTAAAGTTAAATCCATCAGAAAGGATAAGGAAGGACACTATATTATGATTAAAGGGACAATACTCCAAGAAGATATAACCATATTAAATATTTATGCACCCAATGACAGGGCTGCAAGATACTTAAAACAAACTCTATCAGCATTGAAAAGTGAGATAGACAGCTCCACAATTTTAGTAGGAGACTTCAACATACCACTTTCAGTGAAGGACAGGACATCCAGAAAGAAGCTCAATAAAGACACAGAAGGTCTAAATGCCACAATCAACCAACTTGACCTCGTAGACATACACAAAACACTCCCCCCAACAGCAACCAACTATACTTTCTTTTCTAGTGCACATGGAACATTCTCTAGAATAGACCACATATTAGGTCATAAAGCAAGCCTTAGCAGAATCCAAAACACTGAAATATTACAAAGCATCTTCTCTGACCATAAGGCCAAAAAGGGAAATCAATAACAGGAAAATCAGGGAAAAGAAATCAAACACTTGGAACAATACCCTGCTCAAAAAAGACTGGGTTATAGAAGACATTAAGGATGGGTTAAAGAAATCCATAGACTCCAATGAGAATGAAAACACTTCCTATCAGAACCTTTGGGACGCAGCAAAAGCAGTCCTCAGAGGCCAATTTATATCAATCAATGCACACATCCAAAAAGAAGAAAGGGCCAAAATCAAAGAACTATCCCTACAACTTGAACAAATAGAAAGAGAGCAACAAGAGAAACCCAAAGGCACTGGAAGAAAACAAATAATAAACGTTAGAGCTGAACTAAATGAAATAGAAAACAGAAAAACAATTGAAAGAATTAACAAGACCAAAAGGTGTTTTTTTGAAAAACTCAACAAAATTGATAAACCACTGGCCAAACTGATAAAAGAAAAACAGGAGAGGAAGCAAAAAACCCAAATAAGAAATGAAATGGGTGGTATTACAACAGACCCAACTGAAATTAAAAGAATCATATCAGATTACTATGAAAAACTATATTCAAACAAATTTGAAAACCTAGAAGAAATGGATGAATTTCGAGAAACACACTACCTACCTAAACTAACACAAACAGAGGTAGAACAACTAAATAGACGCATAACAAAAGAAGAGATTGAAAAGGTAATCAAAAAACTCCCAACAACAACAAAAAGCCCTGGTCCGGAGGGCTTCACTGCAGAGTTCTACCAAACTTTCAGAGAAGAGTTAACACCACTACTACTAAAGGTATTTCAGAGCATAGGAAAGGATGGAATACTACCAAACTCATTCTATGAAACCACCATATCCCTGATACCAAAACCAGGTAAAGACACCACAAGAAAAGAAAATTATAGACCTATATCCCCATTAATGTAGATGCAAAAATCCTCAACAAAATTCTAGCCAATAGAATTCAACAACATATCAAAAAAATAATTCCCCATGACCAAGTGGGATTCATACCAGGTATGCAGGGGTGGTTCAACATTAGAAAAACAATTAATGTAATCCACCACATAAATAAAACAAAAGACAAGAATCACATGATTTTATCAATTGATGCAGAAAAGGCATTTGACAAAGTTCAACACTCATTCATGATAAAAACTCTCAGCAAAATAGGAGTAGAAGGAAAATTTCTCAACATAATAAAGGGCATTTATACAAAGCCAACAGCCAATATCACCTAAGTGGAGAGAGCCTGAAAGCATTCCCACTGAGATCGGGAACCAGACAAGGATGCCCTTTATCACCACTCTTATTCAACATTTTGCTGGAGGTCCTAACCAGAGCAATTAGGCTACATAAAGAAATAAAGGGCATCCAGATTGACAAGGAAGAAGTCAAAGTATCTCTATTTGCAGATGACATGATCTTATACACAGAAAACCCTAAGGAATCCTCCAGAAAACTACTGAAACTAATAGAAGAGTCCAGCAGAGTATAGGGATACAAGATAAACATACAAAAATCAGTGGGATTCCTCTACACCAACAAAAAGAACATCGAAGAGGAAATCACCAAATCAATGCCATTTACAGTAGCCCCCAAGAAGATAAAATACTTAGGAATAAATCTTACCAGAGATGTAAAAGACTTATACAAAGAAAACTACAGTACACTTCTGCAAGGAACCAAAAGAGACTTACATAAGTGGAAAAACATACCTTGCTCATGGATAGGAAGACTTAACATTATAAAAATGTCTATTCTACCAAAAGCAATCTATACATTTAATGCAATTCCGATCCAAATCCCAACGACATTCTTCAATGAAATGAAGAAACAAATCATCAATTTCATATGGAAGGGAAAGAGGCCCTGGATAAATAAGAAATTACTGAAAAAGAAGAACAAAGTGGGAGGCCTTACTTTACCTGATTGTAGAACCTATTATACCGCCACAGTAGTCAAAACAGCCTGGTACTGGTACAACAACAGATACATGGACCAATGGAACAGAATTGAGAATCCAGACATAAATCCATCCACATATGAGTAGTTGATATTTGACAAAGGCCCCAAAACAGTTAAATGGGGAAAAGACAGTCTTTTTAACAAATGGTGCTGGCATAACTGGATATCCATCTGCAAAAAAATGAAACAAGACCCATACCTCACTCCATCCACAAAAACTAACTCAAAATGGATCAAAGCCCTAAATGTAAAATCTAAAACGATAAAGATCATGGAAGAAAAAATAGGGACAACATTGGGAGCCCTAATACATGGCATAAACAGTATAGAAAACATTATAAAGAAAGTAGAAGAAAAACTAGATAACTGGGAGCTCCTAAAAATCAAACACTTAGGCTCATCCAAAGACTTCACCAAAAGAGTAAAAAGACTACCTACAGACTGGGAAAAAGTTTTTAGCTATGGCATTTCTGATCAGCGCCTGATCTCTAAAATCTATATGATACTGCAAAAACTCAACTGCAAAAAGACAAATAACCCAATTAAAAAATGGGCAAAAGCTATGAATGGACACTTCACTAAAGAAGACATTCAGGTAGCTAACAGATACATGAGGAAATGTTCACGATCATTAGCCATTAGAGAAATGCAGATCAAAACTACAACGAGATTTCATCTCACACCAACAAGGCTGGCATTAATCCAAAAAACACAAAATAATAAATGGCGGAGAGGCTGTGGAGAGATTGGAACACTTCTACACTGCTGGTGGGAATGTCAAATGGTACAACCACTTTGGAAATCGATTGTGCGCTTCCTTAAAAAGCTAGAAATAGAATTACTATACGATCCAGCAATCCCACTCCTTGGAATATATCCTAGAGAAATAAGAGCCTTTACATGAACAGATATATGCACACCTATGTTTACTGCAGTACTGTATACAGTAGCAAAAACATGGAAGCAACCAAGGTGCCCATCAACGGATGAATGGATAAATAAATTATGGTATATTCACACAGTGGAATACTACGCATCGGTAAAGAACAGTGAGGAATCTGTGAAACATTGCATAACATGGAGGAACCTGGAAGGCATCATGCTGAGTGAAATTAGTCAGTTGCAAGAGGACAAATATTGCATAAGACCACTATTACAAGAACTTGAGAAACAGTTTAAACTGAGAAGAAAACATTCTTTTGTGGTTACGAGAGGGGCGAGCGAGGAATGGTGGGAGAGGGATATTCACTAATTAGACAGTAGATAAGAACTACTTTAGGTGAAGGGAAAGACAGCACACAATACAGGAGAGGTCAGCACAATTGGACTAAACCAAAAGCAAAGAAGTTTTCTGAATAAACTGAATGCTTCGAAGGCCAGCGTAGCAGCGACAGGGCTCTGGGGACCATGGTCTCAGGGGACATCTAATTCAATTGGCATAATAAAATCTATTAACAAAGCATTCTGCATCCCACTTTGAAGAGTGGCGTCTGGGGTCTTAAACGCTAGCAAGCAGCCATTTAAGATGCATCAATTGGTCTCTACCCACCTGGATCATTGGAAAATGAAAAACAACAAGGACACAAGGTGATTATGAGCCCAAGAAACAGAAATGGCCACATGAACCAGCTACTACATCATCCTGAGACCAGAAGAACTAGATGGTGCCCGGCTGCAACTGATGACTGCCCTGACAGGGAACACAACAGAGAACCCCTGAGGGAGCAGGAGAGCAGTGGGATGCACACCCCAAATTCTCATAAGACCAGACTTAATGGTCTGACTGAGACTGGAAGGACCCCGGTGGTCATGGCCCCCAGAAATTCTGTTGGCCCAGGACAGGAGCCATTCCCGAAGCCAACTCTTCAGACATGGATTGGACTGGACAATGGGTTGGAAAGGGATGCTGATAAGGAGTGAGCTTCTTGGGTCAGGTGGACACTTGAGACTATGTTGGCATCTCCTGCCTGGGGGGGAGATGAGAGGGTGGAGGGAGTTAGAAGCTGGCGAAAATGACACGAAAAGAGAGAGTGGAGGAAGAGAGCAGGTTGTCTCATTAGGGGGAGAGTAACTGGGAATGTGTAGCAAGGTGCATATGGGTTTTTGTGTGAGAGACTGACTTGATTTGTAAACTTTCACTTAAAGCACAATAAAAATTATTTAAAAAAAAAACAAAAACGAATCCTTGCCACAACATTGAAAGAGTTTAGAAATAATAGAAAACAACAACATGGGTTCTTTTAAAAGTTGAATTCAGGTTGTCAGATGTTGTCTTAGTTACTTATTGCTACCATAATAGAAATGCCACAAATGGATGGCTTTAAAGAATGTAAGTTTATTTTCTCACAGTTCTGGAGGTTAAAAGTCCAAATCTGGGTTTTGGTTGTGTCGGCTCCTTCTGTAAGCCTATCTCTTAGTTCTGGTGTCTGCCAGAGATCCTTGGTGTCCCTTGCTATCTACCTTTCCCCTGTGTGTGTCTCTGTACCTATTATGGTCTTTTTATAATTTAGAATTGTTTAGGTTTAGAATCCACTCTACAATGACATGCATAACAAAACATAACAAAAGAAAAACGCTGCTTCAAAACAGAGTTACATCCATAGGTACAAGGGCCAAGAATTCAACATGTTTTAGAAGAACACAACTCAATCCATAACAGATGTGAAAGACGGCTTAGCTAGCAAAATATGAACAGTCTCTTCAGGCTAAGATTTAATGAGAAAAAAAGTCTTTTTTTGAAAGAAGTTTTTTTTTTTTTTAGGTTAGAAAATAGTTTCAAGATTTTGTTTCAGTCATTTTTAGATTTATTTGAAATAAAAAATCTTGAAACTTTTTTAATTGTTGTTACTTTTTTCTCATAAAACGCTAAAAATTTTTCCAAAAGCTCTATGCTTATTGAATATGTGAACAAGTACATGAAAAATAAAAAACTAGCCTAGGTTTTCTGATTGAAAACACTTTACTATCTCCTCTCAGGAACTGACAAAAGTAGTAGACTGAGAATTAGCAAAGATATAGAATATCTGAACAACTCAATCAAACAACAGGATCTAACCAACGTATCTAGAACACTCCAGAAAATGACAGCTGAATACACATTTTATTTTTCAAGTTCTCATGGGACATTTACCAAGATAGGCCATATCTTAGACCATAATAAAGAAGCCGCAACAAATTTAAGAGAATCGAAATTATACAGAGTGTGTTCTCTGACCATAATAGAATCAAACTTGAAATCAGTAATGGAAAGACAGAAGGAGAATCTCTAAACACATGAAAATGAAGCAGTATACTTCTAAATAATCTGTAGATCAAAGAGGGAGTCTCAAAGGCAAAAAATACATAGAACTAAATAAAAAATGAAAAATATTATATCAAAATACCTGAGATGCAGCTAAAGTAGGGCTAAGAGGAAAATGATAGCACTAAACGTGTACATAGGGGAGGAAGAAAGCTTCTATCAATCACTTAAATTCTTTCCTCAAGAAACTAGAAAAAGAAGATCAAAATAAACTCAAAGAAAGAAGGAAATAATTAAAATAAGAATAAAAATCGATGAGAAGGAAAATGAAGAAAATCGATGAAACTAAGCCTGTTCAGTGAAAAAATCAAATAAAATTAACACACTTGTAGCAAGACTGACCAAAATAAAACAAGGCACAAACCACAATATCAGAAATGAAACGGGTGTTACGAGTCTGGAGCTATTAAAAAGATAATAAAGGAATACTACAATGGCTTTATGCTTATAAATTCAACCACTTAAAGAAATGAATCAATTCCTTGAAAATTATAAACTACCAAATATCAACAAAGATAAAATAATCTGCATAGACTGTAACCATTAGAAAAATTGAATTTTTAATACAAAAACTCCAGAAAAATTAATCTGCAGGCACAGATGTTTTCATAAGCAAATCCTACCAAACATCTAAAGAAGAGTTAACACAATTTTACACAAATTCTTCCAGAAAATAGAAGAGATGGAAATACTTTTTAACTCATTTTATGAGGTCAGTATTGCCCTGACACTAAAACCTGATGAAGGCAATAAAAATGAAAAAAAAAAAGGAAAGAAATTAAAAAAGAAAACTATAGATGGATGTCTGTCATGGATTTGAATCTGACTTCATGCACACAATTACAAAATGAACTCATTTTGTGGAGTATTATCCAAAAAAGGAAAGATAATAGTAAAATGGGCAAATGTGCTCCAACTAACAAACCGTAAACAGGCCATTCTTGGTTCTGGTGGTGGTTTTTTTGTTTTAATTTTGGCTGAGTTAATCCTATTAAGTATCATCTTCTTTAATTAAAGGAGTAGAGTTGTAAAGAAGACACTTCTTAGGATGTGGTCAGGCAATTCTTTCTTTGATAATGAAGTGGTTAAGACCTTTTGTTCTTAGAATTTATAGTGCGCACAACATCATGGAATTGAAGGAGCTTATCTCTTCGAGTCTATCTGTTCTATCTTCCTACCACTGCAGAATTGTTCTGTGTGCTGCACTCGTAATAAACGATGATTACTATTATTAATGCTAATAGTCCCAACACAATTATGCAGTATAATGTCTCCAGTGATTATACGGAGAGGTTTGATAGGAGTTATTTTCCTGAGCTCATCCTAGAATTTCTACTTGCTCAATATTCTCGTCATTTCTATTTATTTCTCTTTTAAAATGCCCTACCTATTTCCTCCTCTGTAATTATCAGCTCACTGGGGTGAGGCTTTTTCAAATTTGGTTTCCCCTTCACAGCCTGGAGCATTGTTGACACTCAGTAAAATGCTGTTTCACTTTGGATGTGACATCTTCAAATAGAGACAGGTCGATTCACGAGTTAGGACACTTGTTGCAGCAACCAGGATTAATTTGATAATTTGCTTCAAGCTCATTACAATATTGGCTCCTCTCCACACAGCTTGATTTTTGAAAGATTAGTTCTGATACTCAGGCTTCTTCATTTTTCATGACTTTGGAAATCCAGTCCCAAAACTTTAAATTGTTTTTTCTGGCTCCATTTTTTTTTTCTTTTTTTTATTGTGATTTAGGTGGAAGTTTACAACTCAAGTTCACTTCTCATACAAAAATTTATACACATATTGTTTTGTGATATTGTTTTCAATCCCCAAAATGTGACAACACACTCCCTCTTCCCATCCAGGGTTTCCTGTGTCCATTTGTCCATTTGCTGTCCCTTCCTGCCTTCTCGTCCTTCTTTTGGACAGGACCTGCCCATTTGGTCTCGTGTATTTGATTGAACTAAGAAGCACGTTCTTCACTTGTGTTATTTTTTGTTTTATAAGCGTGTCTAATCTTTGTCTAAAAAGTGGGCTTCAGGAATGGTTTTAGTTCTGGGTTAGCAGAGCATCCAGGGGCCATAGTTTTGGAGGGTCCTCTAGTCTCTGTCAGGCCAGTAAGTCTGATCTTTTTAAGTGAATTTGAATTCTGTTCTACATTTTTCTCCTGCTCTGTCCAGGACTCTCTGTGGTGTTCCCTGTCAGGGCAGTCCTTGGTGATAGCTGGGCACCATCTAGTTCTTCTGGTCTCAGGCTGGCGGAGTCTGTGGTTCATGCGGTCGTTTAGTCCTTTGGGCTAATATTTTCCTTGTGTCTTTGATTTCCTTCATTCTCCTTTGCTGCGGGTGGAATGAGACCAATAGATGTATTTTAGATGGCTGCTGCCAAGCTTTTTAAGACCTCGGATGCTACTCACCAAAGTGGCATGTAGAATGTTTTCTTTGTAAACTATGTTATGCCAATTGACTTAGATGTTACCTGAGACTATGGTCCCAAGAACCAGCCTCAGCTACTTGGTCCCTCAAAGTGTTTGGATGTGTCTAGGAAGCTTCTTTGCTTTTGCTTGGTCTGGTTGTGCTGACTTCCCCTGTATTGTGTGTTGTCCTTCCCTTCGCTGAAGTTGACACTTGTCTATTACCTAGTTAATGATTTTCCCTCCCCGTCCATCCCCACCCCCATAACCATCAAAGAATGCTTTTTTCTGTGTGTGAACCTTTTCTTGAGTTCTTGTAGTAGTGCTCTCATACAATATTTATCCTTTTGTGACTGACTTATTTCACTCATCATAATGCCCTCCAAATTCATCCATGTTGTGAGATGTTTTACAGATTCATCATTATTCTTTATCATTGCATAGTCTATGACTCCATTTTGTTCTTTTTTTAATTGTACTTTAGTTGAAGATTTAGAGAACAAACTAGTTTCTCATTAAGCAGTTAGTACACATATTGTTTTATGACATTGGGTAACAACCCCATGGCATGTCAACACTCTCCATTCTGAACCTTGGGTTCCCTATTACCAGCTTTCCTGTTCCGTCCTGCCTTCTAGTCCTTGCCCCTGGGCTGGTGTGCCCCCTTAGTCTTATTTTGTTTTACCGGCCTGTCCAATCTTTGGCTGAAGGGTGAACCTCAGGACTAACTTCATTACTGAGCTGAAAAGGTGTCTGAGGACCATACTCTCAGGGTTTCTTCAGTCTCTGTCAGGCCACCAAGTCTGGTCTTTCTTTTTGAGTTAGAATTTGGTTCCACATTTTTCTCCAGCTCTGTCTAGAACCCTCTGTTGTGATTCCTGTATGACTCCATTTTTTGCAGTGATATTTAATTTTAAAAATACATAAGGTCATGATAAGGTTGACATTTGTCAATGAAACATTGACAAATATTGGCATTACTATTCCAGGTTTATTGCCAATATGTAGCACCGACCCATAACCAGATTAGCATCTGAATCAGTGAATTCACAAACTCTGAAGCAAGGGAATAAACCGTATTAAAAAATTAGCTAACCAGAAATTGCACCACTTACTGTGCTGATGTTTTTGAAAAAGGAAGGAAATGACTGAGAGACAAAATTGCTTAAGAAGCCTGCAGAAATATATCTAAATCATAATAGCATGTGATATGTGTTAAATAAACTAGATATGCCTGAAAAGACCATATTTTCTACAGTACCTGTCAGAACAGTGAGCATAATGAGGGTGTTTCATTGAACTGGATTCATGGACCAAAAGTGTACACAAACCTGTAGTTGAAAAAAATTTATAATGATGATGATGGTGATCAATCAGAAAACAAATATACTACCAATAGAGTTTATGTTGACTAGCTTCTTCTTTAGGTCCCTGAGTGGTGCAAACAGTTAAGCACTTGACTACTAGCTGAAAGGTTTGCTAGTTCGAACTCTCTCAAAGGCACGTTAGAAGAAAGTCCTGGCAATCTGCTTCTGAAAGGTTACAATCTTGAAAACCTTATGGGGCAGTTCTACTCTGCACATGTGGGGCCATAAGTCGGAATCAACTGAACAGCAACCACCACCAACAACAATTTCTTCTTTGCTGAATGTTATATGCATAGAAAAAGTGATACGTTCTGGCTTAAGATATTTAGCATTAACTGCAAGAAGCACCATTGACGTCAGAGAACAGAGGGAGAGATCCAGTAAGAGGCACTGAGAACTGAGCTACTTTAGGAGTTATTCATAAGAAATGTGGTTTAGGTTTGGACAACCTGGGGGATTCCAGGTGTGGGCTTCTCTTCTGCCATGTAATCGGCTCCTTAGCCTGAAATTGCAGATCCAGAGTTGGAAAATCAATTTCTCCAGACCAACTAAAAGAGTTGGTGCCAATTTTAAAACCATGGTACATAAATGAAGGGCATATTATATACCTAAACTTGGATAAACTATGGGGGGAATAACTAAAAATCAGAAAAATGGTTCCTTAACTACAATGGGAAAGGAGCCTAAGGACAGTGGTGTAACCTAGGGTGAAGGTGGGCAAGGTTAAGATAACATGGAGGGTGTGGCCTGAGACTGGGAACCAGAGGATGTGAAAGGCGGCTCCTGACCACTCTCCCTGCCCTGAGCAGCTTAGATACTAGGGAGCACTGTTTTCCATCTCTGTCTGGAATGACAGGCCTTTTCAGCCACAATCATATCTTTGCCTTAAATTATTCCTATTAGATCTGTTTTTCAGAGGTGTATCTACTCAAGATTGCTGAAACCAAGAGCACTGAGCAGAACCTTTTTATTCCCAACCATATTTGACTACTTCTTTCTTTGGCCAACATCATTTTAATACAATTCATTCTTCAATAAAACTGGAAGAATTTGAATTTGGTTTTCTTCTGAATCTCTCACTGAACTTAAATGTTCCCTATAGTTTCAGGTCCTCAGAAATCAGTATTTAAAGCCTAGCGCCATATGCTCTTTGCCCAGGCCTCTGCATTGCAAACATCTTTCTAGGAGATGTGTATAATACCCAGGACCACAACTGTAATAAGGATACAACCTAATTAATGAATATATTCATTTATTAATAAAATGTCCAAAAATAATGTAAAGCAACTAGCTAACTGCTGCCCTTAGATGAGTTAGTGGGCCTCCCTGGTTTCCAGATTCCTCATCCGTAAAACAAAGGGATTGGTCTAAATAACCCCCAAAGTCCTTTCCTGCTCTAACATTCCCCAGTTCTACCTACAGCTTGCCATGTGAAAGTAACCTTTTCCCTGATTATTCTATAAAGTTTCCAATTATCCCTCCCATTCTTCTGCTTGCTTTGCATGCAAATCTAAATTTCTTTAATTGTTCAGGGATAATTATCACACTTAAACACAGATGCTTGAACTGTAGGAACTATGGCTAAAGACACCTTAACAGAAGGCATGTTTAAGCCTTCATTTAATTAAAAAACTTCCTGTTTCTGCTTCATCAGCTATCAACACAGAAGTCATCCAAGCTCGCACTGGCCTTGATATGCTTTTAAGAAGCTATGTGACTCACCAGGAAAGCAGAGAGGTTTTCTGTTAGTGTTTTAGACTGTTTGCTGGTCAAAGATGCCCCAGGGAAGACATAATACACAGTTGCCATCTAGCATCTTGGGAAGAGATTGAAAATGGAGTTGCAACGACAAAGGCAGAGACAAACTTATTGTCCTCAAGCTTTTTATGTAGAAACAAAGGATAAAAAATGAATGCTACCCGTTTTCTGGGGTATCAGTGATAATGACTCATGAAAAAAATATTTGTATTATCACAACAAAGAATAAGTGGTGATATTAAGAGGCCCTGGAAAACAGAGTAGGATGTTTACATGGTTTAAAAAAGATCATCTTTTCCTGTCTGTTTTACTTCCTCTTCGGGGTGCTGATCTGCTCATTATGACAGCGATAAGTGGCCCTCTGAGGGGTTTCATAAATACTGACTCTGCAACTGGTAGTTGTCAGTATCCTTGGCCCTATGCTCCTTAATTAGACAAAAGGAAATGAAAACAAATTGTGCAATAGAATGTTTATCTTAGATTTGGGTATTGTGGGCAGAAAAGGGGACCTAAAAAGTTTCAGATACGCTTGATTGGGGGCAGTAGGGATGTAGTTTAAAGAAGCAAGAGTATGATAGCCCAAACTGTCATGATGACTCAGTGTTTTCTGCTTTTTTGTGCAGTTGATACCTGCATTACGAAAGCTGCCTACTGGTAAGCATGAAATGGTTAAGACTATTATAGACAATTTCTCTCAGGATAGTGAAACCCAAGAGGGTTATTCAACTGGTGCACTATTAGTCACGTACATCAGTGCTTCTCAGTCAGGGTGATTTTGTCCCCCATGGGCCTTTGGCAAGGTCTGGAGGCATGTTTAGTTGTCATAATATGGGGTTGGTGGAGCTGCTACTGGCAGCTAATAGATAGAGGCCAGGGATGCTGCTAAACATTTTACAACACACAGGAAATTCCCCCCAAACAAAGAATTATTTATTCCAAAATGCAGATAGGGCCAAGACTGAGAAAACTTCATATGCATTATAAGAATAAATTAAAGAATATATGGTGTGACCTGATGGCTTGTGTGGTATGCCCCTTCAAGGAAGGAAAGATTCTGTTCATAGAGAATTAGAAAGTTAACCGGATGATTAAATGCTTCGGTCTAGGGTCTGGAACTTCCTGGTTGAAACATGATTTAAGGTATCTGATCCAAAGTGCATGACCAGCTAGTCAAGCAGTATCTGAGTATGGGAAGACTCAAGAATGGGGTCACCTATCGTAGATAGAGTATAAGAAACACCTGCAGTCACTTGTTCAACAAGAAGGAGGAGGATTCTAGGCTCTTTCTCCTGTCCACACACAGAGAGACAGAGCTGTGGCTTTCTTTAGGCAAGTTAGCAGAGGCTCAGATCAGGCAATGGGCAGTAGTGCCGCTGAGGAAGAGGCTGTACACCAGCCACTTGATCAGCCAGAGCAGGGAAGGGAAAATGTGTACGTGATGAGTGTGTACGTGAGTGTGTGTGTTTGTGTGTGTGTATGTTGGTGCATGGGTCCCAGATAAAGTACCTTGGGGAAGAAAGCTTTCTAAGGACCACAAGATTTGGCCCAGGGACAGGGTGAAGCATCAGATTTTTATTTCCGTAAACACTTCTGGTTACATTCCCCTCTACTGTTGCTGTATTTGATAGGTGCTCTTGCAGATGAGAACATGAGCAGTGAGTGGGTTCTTGGGATTTAATGTGGTTCACTTGAAGCGACCACAGCAAATCAAAATGTCTTCTTCTCAAAAGCACTACACGGGGTCCTCCAGATTTCTGAGTAAGTGTTAGAACAAGTTTGTCAAGGATATTTCAGCCTTTCATACCCCAAGGTCTGTGATACATAGTTTCCTTAGGTTTTATGAGGCTTTAAGTCATTTTGGGGGGGTGAGGTTGAAGGTGATGCATAGAGAAACTTTATGGGTTTAATTCAGTTGCACTCATTGTTAAACTTCATTCAGTATATTATTTATACCACAATATAAAATCTAAGGTGATGTCTGAATAATATATTAACAAATTGCAATATGTATTGGAACTTTATTATACTTTTCTATCAAAGTGATTATCTAAATGCATTTATAAACTCCATATATCACCATTGCAGTTTTCAGTTCTTCTTATATAGTCTGTTTTTGCTTATATATATATATAGTATGTTCTTTGCTTTAAGGAAATCTAGCATAATAAAATCTGAAGTTGAAAAACAGAAAACCCTCAAGGCAATTATTTATATTACCAAAGAATTTTTACTTTCCAAGAAGTCCTTCTATATGGGGGGAAAAAAAAAACTTCTAAATGGGAATAAAATTCATAAACATAAAGTCAGCATCTTATTTTATAAGGAACAAAGAAAAGAGTAAGTATACAAAGATAAGGAGAATTTATTTTTGGTCCTTAAGACTTTAGGGTGTAGTTCAAATGGCTTCAAAAGCATCCATGTGCATATCTTTCACCATCTGACTGTATGGTGAACTTGAGTTTGTCCCTCATCTTCCTTCCTTGGGGAAGCCACACTTCCCTACCTGGATATGGTCATGCTGGAGCTGTCAATCACAGTGCCTTGCCAACCTAGGGTGGTGGCCATTTGAACCAGGCTGGGCCAATTTTTCGATCTTTTCTACCTGGTCACAGTGATGAGTTCTGGGCAATAAGAGTTTTCCTTGAGTTTCAGTGTATGTACTCTGGGAAAGAGTGGGGCTCATTCCTTTTGGAGAGGGAGCTGTGAGTCTATAGGCTTGGGGGTGTCAGTGGCCAGAGGTGGGAAAGAGCCTGCCTGAGAGTGAAGACAGAGCAAGAAGGGTGGTAGAGCCAAGTGACAGGCAAGGAGTCAGAAGAATCCTTATGATATTATTTGGACTTCTGGACCTAAGATCTGTGATCTCCTTGTTCCATGAGACAGACAATTCTTTTTTTTTTGGTTAAGCTTTTTTGAGTTGGGTTTTTGGCACTCAGAATCAAAAATGTCCTGAGTAATAAACAAGGAATCTGAGTAGGAAGAAGAATGAAGAAAAAGACTTGGCATCTTCTGGTAGCAGAAATAAACTAGAAGTCTTAGAAAATGTTATAGGATTTATAAACATCTGAGAGGATGGACTTAAACCTCAGAGTGGCTCTAGAGTTTTCCAGATGCTAGGAATCATCCAAGATAGAGTAAATATCCTGGAATTGCCTCAACTTGTCCTCATGTACTGTGATTCACTTAAATAGATGAATAACCATACCTTAGACCAAGGGAATGTATTCTCTCCGGATTTCCAAGATCCCCCCTCTAAATACCGTCTTTCGTTAATTCCTGAAAAGGGTGAAGGGATGATGATTACTCTTGATTTATATATAAGACTTTCCTGAAAAGGGTGAAGGGATGATGATTACTCTTGATTTATATATAAGACTTTTGAGGACAGGAGAATTGAAATAACTTGCTTACTATTTACCATTAGCAAACATAGGGGCCCTGCAGGCTCTCTGAGTACTTGGGTTTTAATTCTTCGAACTTCAGAGGCAATTCAGCAACTGGATTCTGTTTATTCCTGAGCTGGGCTCCATATTAACAAGCCTGAGAACATTTAGAGTGAATTGGTTGATCAAATTACTTTTGCACAATTTTTAAACAGTTCTAACCTACAGAAAAATGAAAAGAATAGTACAATGAAAACTTTCCCTTAGATTTACCAAATTATTAACATTTTGCCACCTTTGCTTTAATATATGTGTATATTCACCCCAAGATCCTTCAGCATGTAGCTAGCTTCTAAGAACAAAGACATTCTCCTCCATAATAACCACAGCACCGTGATTACATTCAGATAATTTAACACTGATACAATTCTATTACCTACTACGCGATCCATCCTCAAATTGACCAATTTTCCCTAAGATGTCCTGTATATTTGCTTTTTCATTCTGATAAGAAGTTCAATCGAAGTTTGTGTTTTCCATTTAGTTGTCATGTCTCTTTTTAAAAACCAAACCCACTGCCATACAGTTGATTTCTGCTTATAGTGACCCTGTAGGATGGAGTAGAACTGCCCGACAGAGGTTCCAAGGCTGTAATCTTTACATGGAAACCCTGGTGGCATAGTGGTTAAGAGCTATGGCTGCTGACCAAAAGGTCGGCAGTTCTAATCCGCCAGGCACCCCTTGGAAATTCTATGGGGCAGTTCTACTCTGTCATATAGGTTCGCTATAGGACAGAAATAACTGGACAGCAATGGGTTTGGGTTTTTTTTTGGCTAATCTTTACAGAAGCAGGCTGCCATAACTTTCTCTTCCAGAATGGCTAGCAGGTTCAAACCACTGACCTTTCAGTTAGCAGCCGGGCACTTTAACCACATTGCCACGGTAGCTCCTTTGTGTCACTTTACTCTCCTTTAATCTATAATACTTCAGTTCCACAGCCTTGTTTTTCTTGTCTTTCCTTGTCATAGTGGCCCTAGCGTGTCTCAATGTCACACTGACATTTTTTTTAAAGAGTCCAGGCCAGTTTTATAGAATGTCTACCAATTTTGATTTGTCTGACTGTTTTCTTATTGTTAAAACCAGGTTAAACATTTTAGCAGGAATGCCACATGGGAGATACTTGGTCCTTAGTGCGCCTCACCAAGAAGCACATAATATGTGCTTGTCCTTTCATTGGGAAAAAGATTGTTTTCTTGATTAGGATGGCATCTGTCTGTATAATTATTTAGTGTGGGAGTGAAACTTTAAGATTATGTGACTATTCAGTTCCTCATTAGTTTTTGACCCAATTATTTTATCATCCATTAATTATTCTTTCCTGAATCAATTTGGTTATAAATGGTAATTTGCACCATTTCGCCTATATTTATTAATCAGTATTCTTCTGTAGAGAAGAGCTTTCCTTTCTCTTTTCAACTTTTTACAATTTTTAAATTTAGTTATCTGTATAGACTAATAGGTAATTTTTAAAATCCAGTGTGTTACATTCCACCTCCACCATTATTTGTCCAATGGAGTCCCTTCAGGCTGACTTCTATCTTTTCTTTCCCTTTTTTTTTTAATAATTTTTAATTTTAGAATAGTTTTAGTTTTCCAGAAACATTGCAACGATAGTATAGAGTTCCCACATCCACACACCCAGTTTCTCCTATTATTAACATTTTACATTAGTATGGTGTATTTGAAGAGCACTGGTGGCTCAGTGGTAACCCTGGTGGCATAGTGGTTAAGTGCTACAGCTGCTAACCAAAGGGTCAGCAGTTCAAATCCACCAGGTGCTCCTTGGAAACTCTATGGGGCAGCTCTACTCTGTCCTACAGGGTCGCTATGAGTCGGAATTGACTTGACGGCACCGGGTTTGGTTTTTTTGGTTTGGTGGTGGCTCAGTGGTTAAAACACTAGACTGCTAACCAAAAGGTTCGGTGTTCAAACCCACCAGCCACTCCTCAGTAGAAAGATGTGACAGTCTGCTTCTGTGAAAATTACAGCCTTGGAAACTCTATGAGGAAGTTCCACTCTGTCCTATAGGGTCGCTGTGGGTTGGAATTGACTTGATGGAAAAGGGTTTGGATGTTTTGGGTGGTACATTTTTGTATCAGTCAGGGTTCTACTGGAGAAACAGAACCAGTAGGGGTGCCACTGTGATTCACCTATAGAGACCTGCCAAAGGCTCCAAACAGCATCTCTAGCTGCCATTGACACTTCAAGCACCACTGGATTTGTTGAATCAGATGGCTCAAGTGGCTGCACGGCAGCCTGGACCTGTTGCAGAGCCTCATTTTTCTGGGCCCCACTCAAAACCAGCTGTTTTTTGAGTCACTCAAATGGTTCAGAGAAGCACACCCAAATGAGGACTATGCTGCCTTCAAATCCAAAGAGGCCCACTAGGCATTGGCCCCTTTTTTGATTGTAGGAGAGAGGCAATAGAACAACTTATCCCCCACTTTAGAAGGGATAGCTCAACATGCCCCACACCACTGGACTTATAAAGATGTCTAGAGTAGTTTCTACTTTCTGCTCATGAGGTTCAATCAGCACAACAGCATCAATGAAATGCACCAGTGTAATATCTTGGGGAAGGGAAAGGTGATTAAGGTCACTTGGGACTAAATTATGGCATACAGCTGGGGAGCTGAGATATTGCTGAGGTAGGACAGTGAAGGAGTACTGCTGGCCTTGCCAGGTGAAAGCAGGCTGCTACCAATAGGTATTGAGAAAAAAGCATTTGCCAGATTTACAGCTGCATACAAGGTACCAGGGGATGTGTTTATTTGCTCAACCAATAAAACCACGTCTAGAAAAGCAGCTGCAATTGAAATCACCACGTGGTTAAGTTTATGAAAATCCACTGTCATTCTCCAAGATCCATCTGTTTCCTGCACAGGCCAAACAGGTGAGTTGAATGGGGATATGGAGATATAAGGAATCACCACCCTTGTAGTCTTCCAGTCCTTCATGGTGACAATGATCTCTGCAATTCCTCCAGGAATGCATAGTGCGTGTGGCTCACTATTTTCTTAGGTAGAGGCCATTCTAGCAGCTTCCTCTTGACCCTTCCTGTCATAATAGCCTTCACTTCACAGGCCAAAAAAACAATGTGAAGATTCTATCCTTCTCTCCCACATTCTTTCATTAATTCATGCTTTTGTTTATATCAACATGGAATCACAGATATTTATTTTGTACTTTGGGTTATCATCTAATACTACTTCATTTATTTTGTTGCTTAAATTTTTCCAACTTTAGCCATTGGAAGCTCTTTCAGTTGACTTCTGTGTTCCTTTTACACATCCTCATTATTGTATGGGTGTATGGTTTTTTTTTCTAAGCTCTTCCTTACTTTATGAAACCTTGTATATTTTCTACCCTAGTCCTAGAGTCAGCCATTTCTCCAAGAAGCTCTGGTTCCTTTTATTGGAGAATGGTATTAGAAACCAAGATTTGGGTGCTTGTTGGTACTGAAGTATCATTGTGTCCAGGCCCTCTTTGCTGTGTGTGTATACCAACCCATATATAAACACATGTCTATAAATACTTCCATATGTAACAATCTATATCTTTATTAAGCTAAACATGAGTTCATACTGATGTTTCCAACTCTGATACAGTAATACACGGATCATTATAGTCTTTTCCCTTTGCTTATCTGAATCCTCTCATTCCCACAGTGAGAAATCTGGCCGCCACCATCTCCCATTCATTTGCTTAATTGTTTAATTCCAGTTATACACGTACACTGGTTTCAGAATTATAAATCCATATTCCTGTGGGAAGCAACTTTATCAACTAGAGTACAGTGCTTCTGCACAGTTCATTTTGCCTTTAGTCTCACAGACTCCACTGATTTCCAGAGTTACTTAGGGCAGCACCTTTTCCTTCCGTTCCCTTCAGTGAGGCTATTTCATACATTTGTAATACACTTAGATTCTTTTGCCACATTCCGCCTTCTGTCTTAGGATCTTCCAATCCCCTAAATGATATTTTAAAAATTTGCCTACATTAACGTTCATTCTTTGTGCTACAAAGTTCCATCAGTTTTGACAAATGCATAGTATTATGTATCCACCATTACAGTATCATACAGGATAGTTTCACCATCCTAAAAAATTCTCTGTGCTTCACCTATTTAATCCTCCCCTCCTCAACCTGAATGCCTGGCAACTATTGATCTGCTTATCATCTCTACAGTTTTGCCTTTTCCAGAATGCCACATAAATGGAATTACACAGCACGTAGTCTTTTCAGATTGGCTTCTTCCATTTAGCAAGATGCATTTAAGATTTATCCATGTCTTTGTGTAATTTTATGTCTTTTTTAACAAACCCCTGAAGTGTTTCAGGTACAGCAGAGGATCACCTTCTGCTTTACCTGTGTCAGCCTTGACACTAGCCCTTTTCTCCAAGGAGCCTAATTAAATGGTATTTAGAAACCAAGATCTGGGTACCAGGTGTGTTCATTACTATTGCTTGTAAGTCTCTTTAGTGGAGTGGACAGAGTTGTTGTTGCTGCTGGGTGCCGTTGAGTCAATTCCAACTTATAGCAACCCCATCTTACAGGGTAGAACTGCCCCACAGGGTTTTCATAGCTGTAATCTTTTCAGAAACGGATCGCCAAATCTTTCTACCACAGAGCCACTCGGTGGATTTCAACCACCAACCTTTCAGTTAGCAGCCTTGTTGCTCCACCAGGGTGCTTTCTCTCTCTCTAGATATGTAATATCCTGACTTCACAAAATTCTCTTTTTCCAATCCAAAACCACAGTGCTCTTCCTTTAATGAAAGGAGATTCTTCATTCACTAGCTCAAATCACTGATCTCTATTCAGGAAGTGCTTCTTGTTTTGTATTCAAGCTTTGGACCATTTATTTTTTATTCTGCTGAAAGCTGATTAGCTTTTATTGTGACCCCTTTTCCTAAGCAGCATATGATAATTTCTATTCCTTTTGCCTAGCTCTAAAGGCACAACCTATTTATTTTAGTATCATTTTTTGCTAAGACAACTTCCAAAATCCTAAGTACTTTGCATATCTCTAAGGTTCTGAGGACAACCCAAGTTGTAGAGCTTTCTCTAAGAAGAGCAGAGCGTGGAAAACAGGACAAGGGAGCGACTGTCTCATGATCTCTGACACTCTACCTTTGTATCTCTTCCTACTTGGAATCCTGAGACTAAGAGAGCTGTATTTCTGCCACCCATCTGTTAGTTTGTCATCCTGTGGTGGCTTGTGTGTTGCTGTGATGCTTGAAGCTATGCCACCAGTATTACAAATACCAACAGGGTCACCCAATGGTGAACAGGTTTCAGGAGAACTTCCAGTCTAAGACAGACTAGGAAGAAAGGCCTAGGAAAACACAGGAGAGTATTGTTTGATATACTGCCGGAAGATGAGCACCCTAGGCTCCAAGGCACTCAAAATGCACAGTAGCCACAACAACAGACTGGAGCATACCAATGATTGCAAAGATAGTGCAGGACCAGGCAACATTTTGTTCTCTTGTACCTTGGTTGCTGTGATGGTTAAGATTGAGTGTCAGCTTGGCTGGGCCATGATTCTCAGTGTTTTGGCAGTTATATAATGTTGTGATCACTTCCCTGTTGAACTTTGATATGTGATCACCCCTATTATTGAATCTGCTGAGCAGTACTTCATCTCCCTGCCCTCCATTGCCTACTTCCTTCCTGCTCACCTTGCCAAGGTTTTTGGCTTATTCTGCATCCAGCATCTGTCTCTTGTCATCTGACCTCTAGGGACTTGAGCTAGCACCTTACCTGTCGATCTTCGGATTCGTAGGTCTTCACAGCCTGTAAGCAAGAGTCCTGCTTCCTGGCCTGCTAATCTTGGGTTCACCAGCCCCTGCAGCTACATGAATCAGGAGAAACCTTGTGGTCTTGCCTGCTAACCTTGGGATTCCTTGATCTTCACAGCTCTGCTCTCCAACCTGCCACCTTGGGTTCACTCGCTTCTGCCGCAGCGTTAATTGGGAGAGGCCTCTATCCTGATCCAAGGACTTGGGATGTTCCAGCCTCTACAAGAGAGTGAGGTGTTTCCTTGATATAAATCTCTCTCCTATATATTTATACGCTTTACTGGTTTTGCTTCTCTAGAGAATCCAGCCTAAGACAGTTGCCGTGAGTCAGTGCAGACTAAATGGCAACTAACAACAACAGCCATCTGAACTATCCTTGTATCCTCCTTCAAGTCAGTGGTGCTCTTCGCAGAATTTTGCTGAACTTTGTATCTTCATTGGCTTAAGCAGCTGCCCTATTTTATGAAAAGAAAGTTGTTTTTCCTAACAATGTTGGCTTAATTTTCAAGTGGAATTGCATAATTATAGCAACATAATTAAAATGGTAGAAATGCAGGTTCCTCTTTTTTTCCTGCAGATTTCTACGAAGTCAAAAAGGAACCAAAATAAGATACAAATGGAAGCTTTCTGTCTTCCTCCTGCTGAGTTTTGTCTGAGGTTCCAGATTCAACAGGCAGGTAACATGATCAGGGCACAGCATAGTTTTCAATAGCTGCAGCCAGGATTAACTGTACGGTTTTGTCCCTTTGCCAAGTCCATTCCCGAACAAAACTGAAACAGGTCCTGTAGCTTCATAGTCTTTGGAAATGAGGCAGAGTGCATGGCGTGGAAAGCTCTGGACTTGGGAAAATCTGGGCTTGGGGCCAGTTTTGCCATTTTAGGGCCATGTGGCCTTCAGCAGGGCACTGGCCCTCTCTGAGCCTGTTTCCTTCTCTGCAAAATAGGCATAAAAGTCAGTGCCTTGCTTACCTCATGCAGGTGTTTGAGGCTGAAATTAAATGTGACAATGTCAAGGAGCTTCGTGAACTCTAAAGAACAGTAAATGTCAGATGTCATTAGAAATGGTTGAAAGTAAATGATGAGACAGCTTAATTTAAGTGATTTCAAATGCCTGAGGGTAAAACATCACTGTTTTAAGTAGAGCTGTGTGAGGCAGGACCATCACTTTAAAAAATATTTTTATTGCGCTATGATAAAAGGGGAGAGGGCAGGGCCGGTATGTGAAAGGGGGTGTTTACTCCTCTCCCCCAGGTAAACGGCGGCTGTAATTGAAACCCTTTCTGGTGAAGGCATGAAACATCACATGGGTTTTGAGAATGCTAGTATTATGATGCCACCACCCTTCTGTCAGTTTGTCATATTGTGGTGGCTTCTTGCATGTTGATGTGATGCTGGAATCTATGCTACTGGTATTTCAAATACTAGCAGGGTCACCCATAGTGGACAAGTTTCAGTAGAGCTTCCAGACTAAGATGGACTAGGAAGAAAGGCCTGGCAATCTATTTCCAAAAATCAGCCATTGAAAACCCTATGAATCACAGCAGAATATTTACCACTATAGTGCTAGAAGATAAGCCCTCCAGGTTGAAAGATACTCAAAATACACAATGGCCACAACAAAGAGCTTGAGTACACCAACCATTGTGAAGACGGTACAGGATCAGGTGATGTTTTGCTATGTTGTACATGGGATTACCATGAGTTGGAGTCTATTTGACAGCAACTAATGATAGCAACAATGGTTATGAGGTCCAGGGTTTAACTAAAAAGATAGAGAAGGATGGTAGGAGGAGCTAGACATATTCCGGAAATAGCAGGAATGGACCAAAAGATGATGCATGAAATGGAAAAGAAAGGAGAAGTTGAGACTGATAACGGGCAAAAAAGAGGGGCAGCTGTCTATGGCACCCAATCAAGGCTGTCCAGTAGAGCTGTGTGAGACAGGACCATCACTTTAAAAAATATTTTTATTGCGATAAAAGGGGAGAGGGCAGGGCCGGTATGTGAAAGGGGGTGTTTACTCCTCTCCCCTAGAGGGAGGGTTGGAAAGAAGGCTTTTCCAGGCTTAGGGCCAAAAGAATGGAGCCCCAGGGTGCCAATAACCCTAGGTGCTGAACGTGGAGTTTCCATTGGAAATGTGCTTCATCTAGACCCATGGTCTCCAGCCATTTAGAGATTTATTTATTCTCATTTATGAGTGCCTTCTGTGTGTTGGGCACTAGAAAAGGGGCTCTGTTTTCAAACAAAATCTTACACTGAATCCCAATTATATAATAGAAAGAATTGAAGCTGTCTGTTATAGTGAGGCTCAGGTTCCCTCTGAAACCCTTTAGCGGCGACCAAGGCACTTCAGCAGGGAGCTAAGGCTTGACTGAGTAAAAAGATCACGTAGCCTTTGTCTATCTCTAGCATCTAACACATAGTTGTTGTTGTTAGCTGCAGTGGAGTTGGTGCCCTGCTGACGGCGACCCCATGCACAACAGAGTGCAATGCTGCCCAGTTCAGCATCATAGCAGCGCTCAAGCTTCCTCTGACAGATTGGTGGTGGCTGTGCATGAGGGACATTGGCTGGGAATTGAACCTGGGTCTCCCACTTGGAAGACGAGAATTTTACCACTGAACCACCATTGCCTGCAACACATAGTAGGTGTTCAGTATTTCCTGAATGAATGAATAACTACATGACTGAGATAGAGGGAGGTGGCCTGCAGGTACAGAAAGGCAGAGTCTGGGTGAGAACTCAGATGAATGGGTTCAGTGGACGCTGGAACCACATAGTGAGGCTGCAACTTACCAACCCCACGCAGTTTATATGTGAAGGCTTCTCAAGCTTTGAAAACAGAATGGTGGGTGGGTCACTGTGGCTGGCTTGCTGTAAGGGGAGCTCCCTAAGCGGGAGTGTGTGGCCAGACACACGGGTCAGAGCTGTAGAGGATAAGACAAGTCAGAACAAGGAAACTCCCAGTGAGAATATCTTGGGCATTTCATCACAAAAACACTACCAGCCTGGTGCTCTGTTCCTACACAGTGGGGCAGGCTGTCTTTAGAATCACAGATGACATTCAAGGCAGCTGACATTTATTGGGTGCTGATGACTTGCCAGGCACAGCAGTAACCCCTTTATGGTGTGGTGGGCGGAATCATGATACCCCAAAGGTATCCATGTTCTAATCCCTGGAGCCTATGAATATGTTACATGATGTGGCAAGGGGGATCAAGGTAGCAGATGAAGTTAAGTTTGGTAATCAGCTGACTGTGAGATGGGAAGGGTATCCTGAATTATCAGGTGGGCCTGATATAATCACAAACATCCTTACAAGTGAAAGAAGGAGGCAGGAGAGTCAGAATCAGAGGAGAGAGGTGATGTGGTGGGGACTCAATCCACCATTGCTGGCTTTAAAGATGGAGGAAGAGCTACAAGCCAAGGAATGTGGACAGCCTCTAGAAGTTGGAAAAGGCAAGGAAACAGATTCTACCCTAGAGTGGCCATGATGGACTCAGCCCTGCTAACACCTTGATTTTAGCTCAGTGAGACTTCTTTCAGACTTCTGACCTCCAGAACTGTAAAAGTTTATGTTGTTTTAAACTTCCAAATATATGATAATTCATTACAGCAACCGGACAAAAAAAAAAACCCAAACCCGTTGCCATTGAGTCAATTCTGACTCATAGCAACATGATAGGATGGAATAGGACTGCCCCATAGAGTTCTCAAGGAGTACCTGGTGGATTCAAATGGCCAACCTTTTGGTTAGCAGCTGTAGCTCTTAACCACTACTCCACCAGAGTTTCCACAGCAACCATAGGAAACTAATAAACATTCTCAACCCACCTTCACAACAGCCCTACCATATGACACGGATCATCGCCATTTTGCAGATGAGGAAATTTAAGGTTGGGGAGGTTGAGTCACTTGATCCTGTAGTACAGCAGATGGCCCGACATCAGAGTCGGCTCTCTCAATCACTCTGCCATCTGAAAATGGCTTTATTTCCTTATTCCACAAATGCAGAAACTGAGACCTAGAGAAGTGTCCCGATTTGCCCCAGTTCACACCGACATTGGAGACAAAGCTCAAAACCATGAGAATGGTGCAGACCAAGCACTTCACAAATTTAAACATGCACCTGAGTCCCCCAGAATCTTTTGGGAATACAGGCTCTGATTCAGCAGGTCTGGGCTGGGATTCAGGATCCTGCATTTATAGTCAGCTCCCAGGTGAGGCTGATGCTGCTGGACGTGGAATCACAAGGTTACAGACATTCCGAGGCCCTGCATTGGGTATGCTGAGCAATCCAGATCCATCAGAAGAGCCTGCGGCACATAGTGGGATGAGTGGGTAGTAGGCAGTGAGGGCGGATGCTTAAAAAACAGAGGCACCAGCTGCAGGTGTGTCACAGGTAGTGGGGAATGAGATTGAGGTCTCACAGGGCAAGGTCAGGAGTAAAGAGAAGGCTCTAACCCTGTGCTCCCCTTGAGAAAGATGTCGCCGAATGTAATGATCATTTTTATCATTTGAAGAATCATCCAAAACAGACAGGTATGGGACTGCATTGTGATTGACTGACACAGCACACACAGGTGGAGGACATGCTTTCTCTACCCATCAGCTGCTGTTGAGTCAACCTGACTCACGGCGATCCCAGATGTGTCAGAGCGAACTGTGTTGCATGGAGTTTTCAATGGCTGTTTTTTCAGAAGTAGATCACCAGGCCTTTCTTCTGGGTAGACAAACTGCCAAGCTTTTAGTTAGCAGGGGAGAGCACTAACCATTTACACCACTCAGTAACTACAAGGTCTAAATATTTCAAAGTTATAAAGCAAGCTAAACAGTTGCTGTCGAGTCCGTTCTGACTCATGGCAACCCTGCTTGTGTCAGGGTAGAACTGTGCTCCATAGGGTTTCCAATGGGTAATTTTCAGAAGTAGATCACCAAATCCGAGGCATCTCTGGGCGGACCTGAACCTCCAGCCTGTAGGTTAGCAGCTGAGCACGTTAACCACTTGCGCCATCCAGAGGCTCCAAACATTTGTGATTGTGGGAGAAAAAGCAAGTCTTCCTTTCCTATCATGTGTTTCATTTATTTATTGTTTGAGAAAAAGAGACTACATATTCTTTGAGAAACCTCTCTAAAGCACCGACAGAGCCAAAAGGCTCGTGCGCCAGGCCCCTTCCTCTCAGCACCAACCCACCTACTCGGATGATGGATGACGGTGAACTCGGAGCAGGAAGGTGGTTCAGAGAGCCTGTAACTGCAGGCATACTTCTCTGAGTCTTCCTTTTGTCCTTAAATTGTTCGTGGGGGAGCTGCCAAGAGATTTCTTCTTACCTTCACTGCAGCTGCAGAGTTTTCAGCTGTTTGTGCTGACAGGAGCTGCCTGTAGGCTATAAGAGTTCTGGTTTCATTTTGAAACAACTCCCAGGCATGCAAGCAAGAAATATCAGCTTTCATTTCAGATAAAACGTGAACTCAGAGGAAACGAATGTTTGGCTTACTATTTCCTAGGGGTGTAGAGTGAAAAATATGTCTCCGTTTATTTACAGTGGCTTAAAAATTGGAGAAATTTCTTACATTTTTTACTTATCAGACTCAACACTATTAACCTTTAATACTCCTTTAATGTACAGTTTGCAAAGTGGAGTTTTAAAGTATTTCCAAAATAACCTTTCTACAGAAATATTATATGATCCCACTTGTATGAAATATCTAGAATGGGCAAATGTAAAGAGGCTTAAGTTTGTTAGTGGTCACCAGGAATGAGAGGGAGGGGAAGGGAAGGACTCATTGCCTGGGGGACAGTGAGTTACTGTTCGTGAGGATGGTTGTACAATGTGATGAATGTAATCAATGTCACCGAATTGTACACGTAAAATGTTGAAATGGAAAACGTTTTCTTGTGTATATACTTACACACACACACACAAAGCACTGAAAATAACTTTTCTACAAACTCTCTTAGCTTTAGGGTTTTCTTCTAAAGATAATGGTAATTTTCCTGCAAAATGGGTTGATTCGTTTTAACGTTTCTAAATGAACCAGCAAGCACCGAGGAGCTCTATAACGGGCAGGACAAGGAAGGTATTGAGCTAAGTTCTAGAGGAAAACCTTTCTTTGCTTTCTAGTCAGGGTTCTGGTGCTCAAAGTGTGACAAGTCCAGACACCTAGCCCTTTAATGGGGCAGACTTTGGCCATCCTGGGAATTTTACCATTAGGGACAGTTTTCAGTCATTAAACTGTGGAAACACATGCCTTGAGAATCAGACAACCCTCTTGCTAAGACAGGCCACTATGCTTCTCCTTGCTACACTTCTCCACTATGTGAATAATAGCACCTCCTGTCAGCATTACTATGGGGGTTACAGGAGATACCAGGAAGTCGACCCAAACCAAATCCTCTGCCTTGGAGTCGATTCTGACTCATAGCGACCCTATAGGACAGAGCAGAACTGCCCCATAGGGCTTCCAAGGCTGTAATCTTTATGGAAGCAGACTGTCACATCTTTCTCCCACAGGGCAGCTGGTGAGCTCAAACTGTCGACTTTTTAGTTAGCAGCCTAAAGGAGCCCTGATGGAGCAGTGGTTAAACACTTGGCTTTTTTTTAGCCAAGTGTTTAACCACTGCTCCATCAGGGCTCCTTTAGGTTCCTGAAAATGTTCATTCCTCCAGGAACCAGAAGTAAACTGAGATTTTCAAAAGTAATATCTGTTTGGTTATGGAATATATTATACAATCTTTCTGCCTTAAATAACCTTCCTCATTATATTTTGCTTGATCTACCAGTAAAATTAGTTTTCATTCTTTTGCAGATAAAACTGATAATGGGAGAGACAAATCCAAAGTACACTTTGTGGCAATCCATTGTGGTTATAATCCACAGAATGCATATTGCTGTTAGCTGCCGTTGAATCAGCCCTGATTCATGGTGACCCCATGTACAACAGAACAAAATGTTGCCCAGTCCTGTGCCATCTTCATGATTGTTGGTATGTTTGAGTCCACCGTTGCTTTCCAATCTAGGGGGCTCATTTTCCAGCATTATACTGAACAATATTATGTTGTGATTCATAGAGTTCTCATTGGCTGAGTTTCGGAAGCAGATTATCAGGCCTTTCTTCCTTATCTGCCTTAGTCTGGAAGCTCTGCTGAAACCTGTCCACCACGGGTGATCATGCAGGTATTTGAAATACTGGTGGCATAGGAATAGGTAAGCCACCACAGTACAACAAACTGACAGATGAGTGGTGGATAGAATGCATAAACACACACAGATAAAGGAGAGATGGCTATTTTTAGGGGGAAAAAAAAGGTAGTAAAGGAATTACTTGATTATCTTGGTGATGTGAAACCAAGACTCAGTGCCGGAAGAGACATTCATTGATGTTTACCAGTAATTATTGGAGACCAGAAGAGTTAGACTGGTTTTCCTTTGTTTCCTTCCTGCCCCGCACAACACACACTTGCACATGCATGTGCACACTCCTCCTTTGCCAGCTGCAGAGAAGGCACTTCCCGGGTGATGCTGATGTGACTGCTCCTTTCCTTCCCCTCTTCTCACCACTTTGATCCTCCCAGAGCCCAGCAGATCCTCAGGGCAGGGGGTTATAACTGTTTCATGTTTACCATCATGGCTGAAGGACTGAGGTAGTGGCCTGCTAAGCACTCGGCTGCTAACCGAAAGGTCTGAGATCTGAACCCACCAGCTGCTCCATGGGAGAAAGATGGGGCAGTCGGCTTCTGTAAAGATTGCAGCCTTGGAAACCCTATCAGGCAGTTCTCTGTCCTATAGTGTTGCTGTAAGTCGGAATCAACTCCACTGCAATGGGTTTCTGGTTTGGCCGAAGGGCCCGAAAATAGCCCATTGCTGTCAAGTTGATTCTGATTCATAGAGACCCTATGGGACACAATAGAACTGCCCAATAAGGTTTCCAAGGAGCACCTGGTGGATTCGAACTGTCAACCTTTTGATGAGCAGCCAAGCTCTTAACCACTGTGCCACCAGGGCTCCACCTAAAGGCCAGTCAAAGGTAAAGGAAGCTTAAGGTGCAGGGCCCCTCACTTGCACTAAAATTCTTTTTTTTTTCATATAAAAATTGTATTTTTAATATAGCTTATATCATTCTAAAGCCACACTTTTGCATTTTAAATCCTAAGGACTCACCAGATCAGACTAACTCTCCCCACAGATTTACCAATCATAAGTAGGTTCTCTCTAGATAGCACTTTTTTCTCTAGTCACAAGTTTAGAATAGGAAAAGAATATACATTTGTTATGGATTTAGTTATGTCCCCCCCAAAATACATGTGTTGTAAACCCTAACCTATATGGCTGTGGTTATAATTCTATTTGGGAATGGGTTGTCTTTGTTATGTTTATTAGGCAGAATTAGTGTAGGATGTGTTTTGAGTCAATTTCTTTTTTTTTTTTGAACACTTTATTGTTGTTTAGGTGAAAGTTTACAGGGCCATCTATTTATACACAGCTTGTTTTGTGACGTTGGTTACAAACCCCTGAGTGTGTCAGCACTCTCCCTACTTCCTTCCTGGGTTCCCCGTGTCCATTTGCCCAGCTTTCCTACCCCTACCATCCTTCTGAACTTTGCTTTTGGGTAAATGCTGCCCTTTAGGTTTTTGAGGTCTCATGTAGTTGATTGTTCTGAGATGTACCTTCCTCACCAGTGCTATTGTTCATTTCATAGGCCTGTCTATTGTATGGCTGTAATGTGGTCTCTGGGAGTGACTTCGGTTCCAAGTTCAAAGGGTGTCTAAGGGCCATAGTCTTGTGGGTTCCACGAGTCTCTAGGAGACCAGTAAGCCTGGCCTTATTTATGAGTTTGAATTTTCTCCTACATTTCTCTCCCACTCTGTCCATGACCTACTACTGTGATCCTGGTCAGAGCAGTTGGTGGTGGTAGTGGCCGCCTTCTAGTTCTTCAGGCCTCAGGCTAGTGGAGGCTGTGGTTCATGTGGTACATTAGTCCTTTGAATTAGTTGTTTCCTTGAGTCTTTGGTTTTCTACATTCTTCTTTGCTCCAGTTGGGAAGAGACCAATTGTTGTATCTTAAACAGCTGCTTACAAGCTTTTAAGATCCCAGTTGATACCTACCAAGGTAGGATGTAGAACACTGTCCATATAGATTATGATATGCCAATTGACCTGGATGTCCACCGAAACTATGATGCCTAGCCCTCAAGCCCAGTATCTCAGTCCTGGGAGACCTATGGTTATGGCTAAGAAGTTTTCACGACTGTGTCCCTTCTGTATGCTATTGCATACATGGGTATATTTGCAGAATGTACACATATATATGTACATGGGTGTACTTCCATATGCCCTCCCACCCCTGTTCAGCTTACATATCTACCTGTGTATCCACTTGAACATTATTGTTTGCTATTACTGCTGTTGCAGGTTTGTATGTATATTAGTATTTACCCATTGTTGCCTTTTACTCTTTGTTTTTTTCTCTTTATTGTACTTTAGATGAAGGTTTACAGAACAAACTAGCTTCTCATTAAAGAGTTAGTGTACATATTGTTTTATGATGTTGGTTAACAACACCACAACATGTCAACACTCTCTGTTCTTGACCTTGGGTTCCCTATTACCAGTTTTCCTGTCCCTTCCTGCCTTCTAGTCCTTGCCTCTGGGCTGGTGTACCCATTTAGTCTCATTTATTTTATGAGCCTGTCTAATCTTTGGCTGAAGGGCGAACCACAGGAGTGACTTCATTACTGAGCTAAAAGGGTGTCTGGGGGCCATACTCTTGGGGTTTCCCCAGTTTCTGTCAGGCCAGTAAGTCTGGTCTTTTTTTGTAAGTCAGAATTTTGTTCTACATTTTTCTCCAGCTCTGTCCGGGACCTTCTATTCTGATCCGTGTCAGAGCAGTCAGTGATGGTAGCCGGGCACCATCTGGTTGTGCTGGACTCAGTCTGGTGGAGGCTGTGGTACTTGTGGTCCATTAGGCCTTTGGACTAATCTTTCACTTGTGTCTTTACTTTTCTTCATTCTGCCTTGCTCCCGAAAGAGTGAGACCAGTGGAGTATATTAGATGGCTGCTCACAGGCTTTGAAGACCTTGGATGATACTCGCCAAAGTAAAATGTAGAACATTTTCTTTATAAACTATGTTATGCCAATTGAGCTAGATGTTCTGAGAATGTGGTCCCCACAGCCCCCAGCCCAGCAATTCCGTCCCTCAGGGAGTTTGGATGTGTCTGTAGAACTACCTTGACCTTGCCTTGTGCAAGTTGTGCTGGCTTCCCCAGTATCGTGTACTGTCTTATCCTTCACCAGAGTTACTACTTATCTATTGTCTAGTTAGTGTTTTTCCCTTCCCACTCTTCCCCTCCCTTACAACCATCCAAGATTGTTTCTTTTTGTGTGTAAACCTTTTCATGAGTTTTTATAGTAGTAGTCTCATACAATGTTTGTGCTTTTGTGACTGACTTATTTCACTCAGCGTAATGCCCTCCAGATTCATCCATGTCAGGAGATGTTTTGCAGATTCTTCATTGTTCTTTATCGTTGCATAGTACTCCTTTGTGTGTATGTACTACAGTTTGCTTATCCATTCACCTTGGTGGGCATCTAGGTTGTTTCCATCTTTTTGCTATTGTGAACAAGGCTGCAATGAACATGGGTGTACATAGTTTGTTCGTGTGATGACTCTTATTTCTCTCAGATATAGTCCTAGGAGTGGGATTGCTGGATTATCGTATTTCTATTTCTAGCTTTCTAAGGAAGCACCATATTATTTTCCAAAATGGTTGTATCATTTTGCACTCACACCAACAGTGCATAAGAGTTCTGATCTCTGTGCAGCCTCTTCAACATTTGTTATTTTCTGTTTTATTATTATTATTGTTCATGCCAGTAATGTTGGGGTGAGATAATATCTCATTGTGGTTTTGATTTGCATTTCTCTAATGGCTAGTGATTGCGAACATTTCCTCATGTGTCTGTTAGCCACTTTAGTGTTTTCTTTGGTGAAGTGTCTGTTCATTTCCTTTGCCCATTTTTTAATTGGATTATTT
This sequence comes from Loxodonta africana, assembly GCF_030014295.1. Lineage (NCBI taxonomy): Eukaryota > Metazoa > Chordata > Mammalia > Proboscidea > Elephantidae > Loxodonta > Loxodonta africana. The sequence goes on from NC_087358.1 coordinate 69,352,302, forward strand.
GTCTTTTTGTTGTAGAGGTATTGGATTTTCCTGTAGATTTTAGAGATTAGACCTTTGTCCAAGTGGTAATAGCCCAAAATTATTTCCCCAGTCTGTAGGTTCTCTTTTTACTCTGTTGGTGAAGTCTTTTGATGAGCATAAGTGTTTAATTTTTAGAAGATCCCACTTATCTAGCTTATTCTCTGGAGCTTGTATGTTGTTGGTTGTGGTTTGTATCCTGTTAATGCCATGTATTAGGGCCTCTATCATTGATCTTATTTTTCCTTCTATGAACTTCATAGTTTTTGGCTTTATATTTAGGTCTTTAATCCATTTTGAGTTAGTTTTTGTATATGGTGTGAGGTATGGGTCCTGTTTTTGTATATGGTGTGAGGTATGGGTCCTCTTTTTGTATATGGTGTGAGGTATGGGTCCTGTTTTTTTTGCAGATGGACATCTAGTTTTGCCAGCACCATTTGTTAAAAAGACTGTTTTTTCCCTCTTAATGGGCTTTGGGCTCTTGTCGAAGATCAGGTGACCATAGGTAGATGAATTTACGTCTGGATTCTCAATTCTGTTCTCTTCGTCCATGTAGCTGTCATCGTACCAGTACCAGGCTGTTTTGACTACTGTAGCTGTATAGTAGACTCTGAGGTCAGGTAGTGCAAATCCTCCTACTTTATTCTTCTTCAATAGCACTTTAGTTATCCAGGGCTTCTTTCCTTTTCATATAAAGTTAGTGATGAGTTTTTCCATCTCTTTAAAGAAGGTTGTTGGTATTCAGATCAGTATTGCATTGTATTTGTAAATCGCTTTGGGTAGAATTGTCATTTTCACAATGTTGAGTCTACCTATCCATGAGCACGGTATGTTTTTCCATTTATGCAGATCTCTTTTGGTTTCTTGCAGAAGCATTTTGTAGTTTTCTTTGTATAAGTCTCTTACATCCCTAGTTAGATTTATTCCCAACTATTTTGTTTTTTTAGGGACTATTTTAAAGGGTATTGTTTACCTGATTTCCTTTTCATCGGTCTCTTTATTGTTGTATAGGAATCCAACTGATTTTTGTATGTTTATCTTGTATCCTGCTTCTCTGCTGAATCTTTCTATTAGTTCCAGTAGTTTTCTCGTGGAGTCTTTTGGGTTTTCCGTGTATAGTACCATCTCATCTGTAAATAGGGACAGTTTAACTTCTTCATTACCAATTTGGATACCCTTTATTTCTATTTCTTGCCTTATTGCTCTAGCTAGGACTTCCAACACAATGTTAAATAGGAGTGGTGATTTCATTACCAATTTGGATGCCCTTTATTTCTGTTTCTTGCCTTATTGCTATAGCTAGGACTTCCAGCACAATGTTAAATAGGAATGGTGATAAAGGGCATCATTGTCTTGTTCCTGTCCTAGGGGAATATTTTCAGCCTCTCTCCATTAAGAATGATGTTGGCCGTTGGTTTTGCATAGATTCTCTTTATTACGTTGTGGAATTTCCCTTGTATACCTATTTTATTAAGCGTTTTTATCAGGAATAGATGTTGGACTTTGTTGAATGCCTTTTCTATGTCTATTGAGATAATCATATGATTCTTTTCCTTCCTTTTATTTATGTGGTGGATTACATTGATTGATTTTCTAATGTTGAACCACCCTTGCATACTTGGTATGAATCCTTCTTAGTCGTGGTGTATTATTTTTAATATGATGCTGAAAATTCTATTGGCTAGAATTTTGTTGAGAACATTTGCATCCATATTCATAAGAGACATTGGTCTGTAATTTTCTTTTTTGTGATGTCTTTACCAGTTATGCTGGCTTCATAGAATGAATTTGCAAGTACCACTTCCTTTTCTATGTTCTGAAATAGTTTGAGTAGTACTGGTGTAAGCTCTTCTCTGAATGTTTGGTAGAATTCTCCAGTGAAGCTATCTGGGCCAGGGCTTTTTATTTTTTTTTGCTGGAGTTTTTAAAATTACCTCTTCAATCTCTTCTCATGTTATGGGTCTGTTCAGATTTTCAACATAATTTTTTAATAGTTTGGGTAGGTAGTGTGTCTCTAGAAATTTGTCCATTTCCTCTAGGTTTTCAAATCTGTTGGAGTATAGATTTTCATAACACTCTGTTATGATCCTTTTTATTTTAGTTGGGTCTGTTGTAATCTCCACCATTTCATTTCTTATTTGAGTTATTTGTGTCCTCTCCTGTTTTTCTTTTGTCAGTTTGGCCAGTGGTTTGTTGATTTTGTTGATCCTTTCAAAGAACCAACTTTTGGTTTTGTTGATTCTTCCTATTGTTTTTCTATTCTCTATTTCATTTATTTCTGCTCTGATCTTTATTATTTCCTTTCTTCTGGTGGCTGTGGGCTTCTTTTGCTATTTTCTTTCTATTTGTTTAAGTTGTTTAGCTAATGTTTTGATTTTGTCACTTTCTTCTTTTTCGATGTGTGCATTGATTGCTATAAATTGGCCTCTGAAGGACTGCCTTTGCTGTGTCTCAAAGGTTTTGGTATGATGTGTTTTCATTCTTGTTTGAGTCTAGGAATTTTTTTATTCTATCTCTGATTTCTTCTATTACCCAGTGCTTTTTAAACAGGGTGGGATTCAGTTTCCGTGTAATTGATTTTTTTCCCTTGCTCTTCCTCTTGTTAATTTCTACTTTGATGTTGTTGTGATCAGAGAAAATACTTTGTACTATCTTAGTGTTTTGGATTTTGTTGAGGTTGCTCTGTGACCTAAGATGTAGTCTATTCTGGAGAACATTCCATGTGCATTGGAAAAGAATGTGTACTTTACAACTGTTGGGTGGAGTGTTTTATATATGTCTATGAGGTAAAGTGGACTGATTGTGTCCTTTAGATCTTCTGTATGTTTATTGAGTTTCTTTCTAGATGTTCTGTCCTTTACCAAGAGTGGCTTGTTGAAGTCTCCTACTATTACTGTGGAACTGTCACTTTCTCTTTTCAGTGCAGTTAGAGTTTGTTTTATTTATTTTGGAGCCCTGTCATTGGGTGTGCAAATATTTATTATGGTTATGTCTTCATGATGGATCGTGCCTTTAATCATTATATAGTGCCCTTCTTTGTCTTTAATGGTGGATTTTGTTTTACAGCTTATTTTATCTGAGATTAGTATTGCCCCTCCTGCTCTTTTTTGGTAGTTATTTGCTTTATATATTTTTTCTATCCTTTGATTGTTAATAAATTTGCATCTTTGTTTCTAAGGTGTGTCTCTTGTAGACAGCATATTGATGGGTCCTATTTTTTTATGCTTTCTGTCACTGTGTCTCTTTATGGGTGCATTTAGGCCATTTACATTCAGTGTAATTATTGATACCAAAAAAAAAACCAAACCCACTGCTGTCGAGTAGAACTGCCCCATAGAGTTTCCAAGGAGCACCTGGTGGATTCGAACTGCCAACTTTTTGGTTAGCAGCCATAGCACTTAACCACTACACCACCAATAAACACACACTTATTATTGATAGGTGTGTGTTTATTGCTGTCATTTTTTTTTAGTATTCTGAATAATTTATTTATTTTATTTTTTAAAATACTTTTTATTGTGCTTTAAGTGAAAGTTTACAAATCAAGTCAGTCTCTCACATATAAACTTATATACGCCTTACTACATACTCCCACTTACTGTCCCCCTAATAAGTCAGTCCACTCCCTCCTTCCAGACTCTCCTTTCATGACCGTTTTGCCAATTTCTAACCCCCTGTACCCTCCCATCTCCCCTCCAGACAGGAGATGCCAACATAGTCCTAAGTGTCCACATGGTGCAAGTAGCTCACTCCTCATCAGCATCTCTCTCCAACCCATTGTCCAGTCCAATCCATGTCTGCTGAGTTGACTTTGGAAGTGGTTCCTGTCCTGGGCCAACAGAACGTTTGGGGACCATGACCGCTGGGATTCTTCTAGTCTTAGTCAGACCATTAAGTCTGGTCTTTTTATGAGAATTTGGGGTCTGCATTTTTTTTATCCTACTGTTCTCCTGCTCCCTCAGGAGTTCTCTGTTGTGCTCCATGTCAGGGCAGTCATCGGTTGTAGCCAGGCACCATCTAGTTCTTCTGGTCTCAGCATGATGTAGTCGCTGGTTCATGTGGCCCTTTCTGTCTCTTGGGCTCATAATTACCTTGTGACCTTGGTGTTCTTCATTCTCCTTTGATCCAGGTGGGTTGAGACCAACTGATGCATCTTAGATGGCCGCTTGTTAGTGTTTAAGACCCAAGACGCCACACTTCAAAGTGGGATGTAGAATGTTTTCTTAATAGAATTTATTTTGCCAATTGACTTAGATGTCCTCTAAAGCCATAGTCCCCAAACCCCCGCCCTTGCTCTACTGACCTTCGAAATATTCAGTTTATTCAGGAAACTTCTTTGCTTGTGGTCCAGTCCAGTTGTGCTGACCTCCCCTGTATTGAGTGTTGTCCTTCCCTTCACCTAAAGTAGTTCTTATTTACTATCTAATCAGTAAATAACCCTCTCCCACCCTCCCTCCCTCCCCCCTCTCGTAACCACAAAAGAATGTGTTCTCAGTTTAAACTATTTCTCAAGATCTTATAATAGTGGTCTTATACAATATTTGTCCTTTTGCATCTGACTAATTTCACTCAGCACAATGCCTTCCAGGTTCCTCCATGTTATGAAATGTTTCACAGATTCATCATTGTTCTTTATTGATGCGTACTATTCCATCGTGTGGATATACCATAATTTACTTATCCATTCACCTGTTGATGGACACCTTGGTTGCTTCCAGCTTTTTGCTATTGTGAACAGTGCTGCAGTAAGCATGGGTGTGCATATATCTATTTGTGTGAGGGCTCTTATTTCTCTAGGGTAGAGTCCAAGGAGTGGGATTGCTGGATCATATGGTAGTTGTATTTCTAGCTTTTTAAGGAAGCGCCCAATCAATTTCCAAAATGGTTGTAGCATTCTACATTCCCACCAGCAGCGTAGAAGTGTTCCAATCTCTCCACAGGCTCTCCAACATTTATTATTTTGTGTTTTTTGAATTAATGCCAGCCTTGTTGGAGTGAGATGGAATCTCATTGTAGTTTTAATTTGCATTCTCTAATGGCTAATAATCGAGAGCATTTCCTCATGTATCTGTTAGCCGCCTGAATATCTTCTTTAGTGAAGTGCGTGTTCACATCCTTTGCCCAATTTTTAAGTGGGTTGTTTGTCTTTTTGTGGTTGAGTTTTAGCAGAATCATATAGATTTTAGAGATCAGATGCTGGTCAGAGATGTCATAGCTGAAAATTTTTTCCCAGTCTGTAGGTGGTCTTTTTACTCTTTCGGTGAAGTCTTTAGATGAGCATAGGTGTTTGATTTTTTTTTTTTTTAATTAACTTTTATTAAGCTTCAAGTGAACGTTTACAAATCCAATCAGTCTGTCACATATAAGTTTACATACATCTTACTCCGTACTCCCACTTACTCTTCCCCTATTGAGTCAGCCCTTTCAGTCTCTCCTTTCGTGACAATTTTGCCAGCTTCCCTCTCTCTCTATCCTCCCATCCCCTCTCCAGACAAGAGCTGCCGACACACTCTCAAGTGTCCACCTGATATAATTAGCTCACTCTTCATCAGCATCTCTCTCCCACCCGCTGACCAGTCCCTTTCATGTCTGATGAGTTGTCTGCGGGGATGGTTCCTGTCCTGTGCCAACAGAAGGTCTGGGGAGCATGACCACTGGGATTCCTCTAGTCTCAGTCAGACCAGTAAGTATTGTCTTTTTATGAGAATTTGGGGTCTGCATCCCACTGATCTCCTGTTCCCTCAGGAGTTCTCTGTTGTGCTCCCTGTCAGGGCAGTCATCGATTGTGGCCGGGCACCAACTAGTTCTTCTGGTCTCAGGATAATGTAGGTCTCTGGTTCATGTGGCCCTTTCTATCTCTTGGGCTCCTAGTTGTCGTGTGACCTTGGTGTTCTTCATTTTCCTTTGCTCCAGGTGGGTTGAGACCAATTGATGCATCTTAGATGGCCGCTTGTTAGCATTTAAGACCCCAGACGCCACATTTCAAAGTGGGATGCAGAATGTTTTCATAATAGAATTATTTTGCCAATTGACTTAGAAGTCCCCTCAAACCACGTTGCCCAGACCCCTGCCCCTGCTCCGCTGACCTTTGAAGCATTCATTTTATCCCGGAAACTTCTTTGCTTTTGGTCCGGTCCAATTGAGCTGACCTTCCATGTATTGAGTGTTGTCTTTCCCTTCACCCAAAGCAGTTCTTATCTACTGATTAATCAATAAAAAACCCTCTCCCTCCCTCCCTCCCCTCTTCGTAACCACAAAAGTATGTGTTCTTCTCAGTTTTTACTATTTCTCAAGATCTTATAATAGTGGTCTTATACAATATTTGTCCTTTTGCCTCTGACTAATTTCGCTCAGCGTAATGCCTTCCAGGTTCCTCCATGTTATGAAGTGTTTCACAGATTCGTCACTGTTCTTCATCGATGCATAGTATTCCATTGTGTGAATATACCACAATTTATTTACCCATTCATCCGTTGATGGACACCTTGGTTGCTTCCAGCTTTTTGCTATTGTAAACAGAGCTGCAATAAACATGGGTGTGCATATATCTGTTTGTGTGAAGGCTCTTGTATCTCTAGGGTATATTCCGAGGAGTGGGATTTCTGGGTTGTATGGTAGTTCTATTTCTAACTGTTTAAGATAACGCCAGATAGATTTCCAAAGTGGTTGTACCATTTTCCATTCCCACCAGCAGTGTATAAGAGTTCCAATCTCTCCGCAGCCTCTCCAACATTTATTATTTTGTGTTTTTTGGATTAATGCCAGCCTTGTTGGTGTGAGATGGAATCTCATCGTGGTTTTAATTTGCATTTCTCTAATGGCTAATGACCGAGAGCATTTTCTCATGTATCTGTTGGCTGCCTGAATATCTTCTTTAGTAAAATGTGTGTTCATATCCTTTGCCCACTTCTTGATTGGGTTGTTTGTCTTTTTGTGGTTGAGTTTTGACAGAATCATGTAGATTTTGGAGATCAGGCGCTGGTCTGAGATGTCATAGCTGAAAATTCTTTCCCAGTCTGTAGGTGGTCTTTTTACTCTTTTGGTGAAGTCTGTAGATGAGCATAGGTGTTTGATTTTTAGGAGCTCCCAGTTATCAGGTTTCTCTTCATCATTTTTGATAATGTTTTGTATTCTGTTTATACCTTGTATTAGGGCTCCTAGGGTTGTCCCTATTTTTTCTTCCATGATCTTTATTGTTTTAGTCTTTATGTTTAGGTCTTTGATCCACTTGGAGTTAGTTTTTGTGCATGGTGTGAGGTATGGGTCCTGTTTCATTTTTTTGCAAGTGGATATCCAGTTATGCCAGCACCATTTGTTAAAAAGACTATCTTTTCCCCAATTAACTGACACTAGTCCTTTGCCAAATATCAGCTGCTCATACGTGGGTGGATTTATATCTGGGTTCTCAATTCTGTTCCATTGGTCTATGTGCCTGTTGTTGTACCAATACCCGGCTGTTTTGACTACTGTGGCTGTATAATAGGTTCTGAAATCAGGTAGAGTGAGGCCTCCCACTTTCTTCTTCTTTTTCAGTAATGCTTTGCTTATCCGGGGTTTCTTCCCCTTCCATATGAAATTGGTGATTTGTTTCTCTATCCCCTTAAAATATGACATTGGAATTTGGATCGGAAGTGCATTATATGTATAGATGGCTTTTGGTAGAATAAACATTTTTACTTTCTTAAGTCTTCCTACCCATGAGCAAGGTATGTTTTTCCACTTAAGTATGTCCTTTTGAATTTCTTGTAGTAGAGCTTTGTAGTTTTCTTTGTATAGGTCTTTTACATCCTTGGTAAGATTTATTCCTAAGTATTTTATCTTCTTGGGGGCTACTGTGAATGGTATTGATTTGGTTATTTCCTCTTCGGTGTTCTTTTTGTTGATGTAGAGGAATCCAAGTGATTTTTGTATGTTTATTTTATAACCTGAGACTCTGCCAAACTCTTCTATTAGTTTCAGTAGTTTTCTGGAGGATTCCTTAGGGTTTTCTGTGTATAAGATCATGTCATCTGCAAATAGTGATAACTTTACTTCCTCCTTGCCAATCCGGATACCCTTTATTTCTTTGTCTAGCCTAATTGCCCTGGCTAGGACTTCAAGTACGATGTTGAATAAGAGCGGTGATAAAGGGCATCCTTGTCTGGTTCCCGTTCTCAAGGGAAATGCTTTCAGGTTCTCTCCATTTAGAGTGATATTGGCTGTTGGCTTTGCATAGATGCCCTTTATTATGTTGAGGAATTTTCCTTCAATTCCTATTTTGGTAAGAGTTTTTATCATAAATGGGTGTTGGACTTTGTCAAATGCCTTTTCTGCATCAATTGATAAGATCATGTGGTTTTTATCTTTTGTTTTATTTATGTGATGGATTACATTAATGGTTTTTCTGATATTAAACCAGCCTTGCATACCTGGTATAAATCCCACTTGATCAGGGTGAATTATTTTTTTGATGTGTTGTTGGATTCTATTGGCTAGAATTTTGTTGAGGATTTTTGCATCTATGTTCATGAGGGATATAGGTCTATAATTTTCTTTTTTTGTAATGTCTTTACCTGGTTTTGGTATCAGGGAGATGGTGGCTTCATAGAATGAGTTGGGTAGTATTCCGTCATTTTCTACGCTTTGAAATACCTTCAGTAGTAGTGGTGTTAACTCTTCTCTGAAAGTTTGGTAGAACTCTGCAGTGAAGCTATCCGGGCCAGGGCTTTTTTTTTTGGAAGTTTTTTGATTACCGTCTCAATCTCTTTTTTTTGTTATGGGTCTATTTAGTTGTTCTACTTCTGAATGTGTTAGTTTAGGTAGGTAGTGTTTTTCCAAGAATTCATCCATTTCTTCTAGATTTTCAAATTTGTTAGAGTATAATTTTTCGTAGTAATCTGAAATGATTCTTTTAATTTCATTTGGTTCTGTTGTGATGTGGTCCTTCTCATTTCTTATTCGGGTTATTTGTTTCCTTTCCTGTATTTCTTTAGTCAGTCTAGCCAATGGTTTATCAATTTTGTTAATTTTTTCAAAGAACCAGCTTTTGGCTTTGTTAATTCTTTCAATTGTTTTTCTGTTCTCTAATTCATTTAGTTCAGCTCTAATTTTTATTATTTGTTTTCTTCTGGTGCCTGATGGGTTCTTTTGTTGCTCACTTTCTATTTGTTCAAGTTGTAGGGACAGTTCTCTGATTTTGGCTCTTTCTTCTTTTTGTATGTGTGCATTTATTGATATAAATTGGCCTCTGAGCACTGCTTTTGCTGTGTCCCAAAGGTTTTGATAGGAAGTATTTTCATTCTCGTTGCTTTCTATGAATTTCCTTATTCCCTCCTTGATGTCTTCTATAACTCAGTCTTTTTTCAGCAGGGTATTGTTCAGTTTCCAAGTATTTGATTTCTTTTCCCTAGTTTTTCTGTTATTGATTTCTAGTTTTAATGCCTTGTGGTCTGAGAAGATGCTTTGTAACATTTCGATGTTTTGGACTCTGCAAAGGTTTGTTTTATGACCTAATATGTGGTCTATTCTAGAGAATGTTCCATGTGCTCTAGAAAAAAAAGTATACTTTGCAGCAGTTGGGTGGAGAGTTTTGTATAAGTCAATGAGGTCAAGTTGGTTGATTGGTGTAAGTAGGTCTTCCGTGTCTCTGTTGAGCTTCTTACTGGATGTCCTGTCCTTCTCCGAAAGTGGTGTGTTGAAGTCTCCTACTATAATTGTGGAGGTGTCTATCTCACTTTTCAATTCTGTTAAAATTTGATTTATGTATCTTGCAGCCCTGTCATTGGGTGCATAAATATTTAATATGGTTATGTCTTCCTGATCAATTGTCCCTTTTATCATTATATAGTGTCCTTCTTTATCCTTTGTGGTGGATTTAAGTCTAAAGTCTATTTTGTCAGAAATTAATATTGCTACTCCTCTTCTTTTTTGCTTATTGTTTGCTTGATATATTTTTTTCCATCCTTTGAGTTTTAGTTTGTTTGTGTCTCTAAGTCTAAGGTGTGTCTCTTGTAGGCAGCATATAGATGGACCGTGTTTCTTTATCCAGTCCGTGACTGTCTGTCTCTTTATTGGTGCATTTAGTCCATTTACATTCAGCGTAATTATAGATAAATAAGTTTTTAGTGTTGTCATTTTGATGCCTTTTCATGTGTGTTGTTGGCAATTTCATTTTTCCACATACTTTTTTGTGCTGAGACGTTTTTCTTAGTAAATTGTGAGATCCTCATTTTCATAGTGTTTGACTTTATTTTAGTTGAGTTTTTACATTTTTCTGGAGTTATGGAGTTGTTATACCTTTTTGTGGTTACCTTATTATTTACCCCTATTTTTCTAAGTAAAAACCTAACTTGTATCGTTCTATATCACCTTGTATCACTCTCCGTCTGGCAGTTCAATGCCTCCTGTATTTAGTCCCTCTTTTTGATTATTGTGATCTTTTACCTATTGACTTCCATGATTCCCTGTTATGTGTACTGTTATTATTATTTTTTTAATTAATCTTAATTTGTTTGTTTTTGTGATTTCCCTATTTGAGTTGATATCAGAACATTCTGTTTTGTGACCTTGTATTGTGCTGGTATCTGATATTATTGGTTTTCTGACCAAACAATATCCTTTAGTATTTCTTGTAGCTTTGGTTTGGTTTTTGCAAATTCTCTAAACTTGTGTTTATCTGTAAATATCTTAATTTCGCCTTCATATGTCAGAGAGAGTTTTGCTGGATATATGATCCTTGGCTGGCAGTTTTTCTCCTTCAGTGCTCTGTATATGTCATCCCATTCCCTTCTTGCCTGCATGGTTTCTGCTGAGTAGTCTGAACTTATTCTTATTGATTCTCCCTTGAAGGAAACCTTTCTTTTCTCCCTGGCTGCTTTTAAAATTTTCTGTTTATCTTTGGTTTTGGCGAGTTTGATGATAATATGTCTTGGTGTTTTTCTTTTTGGATCAATCTTAAATGGGGTTCGATGAGCATCTTGGATAGCTATCCTTTCATTTTTCATTATGTCAGGGAAGTTTTCTGCCAGCAGATCTTCAACTATTCTCTCTATGTTTTCTGTCCCCCCTCCCTGTTCTGGGACTCCAATCACCCGCAAGTTATCCTTCTTGATAGAGTCCCACATGATTCTTAGGGTTTCTTCATTTTTTTAAATTCTTTTATCTGATTTTTTTCAGCTATGTTGGTGTTGATTCCCTGGTCCTCCAGATGTCCCAGTCTGCATTCTAATTGCTCGAGTCTGCTCCTCTGACTTCCTATTGCATTGTCTAATTCTGTAATTTTATTGTTAATCTTTTGGATTTCTACATGCTGTCTCTCTATGGATTCTTGCAACTTATTAATTTTTCCAGTATGTTCTTGAATAATCTTTTTGAGTTCTTCAACAGTTTTATCGGTGTGTTCCTTGGCTTTTTCTGCAGTTTGCCTTATTTCGTTTGTGATGTCTTGAAGCATTCTGTAAATTAGTTTTTTATATTCTGTATCTGATAATTCCAGGAGTGTATCTTCATTTGGGAAAGATTTTGATTCTTTGGTTTGGGGGGTTGGAGAAGCTGTCATGGTCTGCTTCTTTATGTGGTTTGATATGGACTGCTGTCTCTGAGCCATCACTGGGAAACTAGTTTTTCCAGAAAATAGCTAAAAAAAAAATGCAGTCAGATCCCTATCAGAGTTCTCCCTCTGGCTCAGGCTATTTGGATGTTAATGAAGCTGCCTGGGGAGGGTCAGGAGGGATCAGAGAGATAGGAGAGTAGCACCTCAGAATATAGCCAGAGTTGCTTGTCTTGCTTGGAATGACTATTATATCTGAGATTTCCGCGGGGCGCGTCGCCTATGTGTGCTGGCTGTGTGGAGATTGCCCCCGGGTGGTCTGGCCCGCTGGAGTCACGGTCAGATCCTCCACTGCCAGCCTGGGACGGTGCACTCCTGACTCCAAAATCAGTCGCTGCCTCCCGGGGACTCCCCATCCTGCCTGCCGCGTCGCCGCGCCGCCTCCGCGAACTGGCTGGGCTCCCCCCCGGGGTCAGCTCAGGCGAGCGGAGCAGCTCCCCGCGCCTGCACCGCAACTGCGCATCCCGGCTAGACGCCACTCTCCCCGCTCCAAGACCCGTCACTGTCTCCCGGGGACTTCTCCCACTGGCTGCGTCACCACGCCGCCTGCGCGAACCAGCTGGACCCCTCCCGGGGTTAGTTCAGGGGGGTGGAACAGCTCCCCGCGCCCGTGCCCCGCCAAAATCCCGGTGGAACGGCTCCCCGGCTGGGACGCCGCTCTCCCCGCTCCAAGACCCGTCACTGTCTCCCAGGGACTTCTCCCACCGGCTGCGTCGCCACGCCGCCCGCGCGTACCAGCTGGGCCCCCCGGGGTCAGTTCAGGGGGGTGGAGCTGCTCCCCGCGCTTATACCGTGCCTGCAGTCCGCCAGAATCCCGGTGGGACGGCTCCCCGGCTGGGACGCTGCTCTCCCCGCTCCAAGACCTGTCACTGCCTCCCGCGGACTTCTCCCACTGGCTGCGTCGCCACGCCGCCCGCGCGAACCAGCTGGGCCCCCTCCCGGGTTAGTTCAAGGGGGTGGAGCAGCTCCTCGTGCCCTCGCCCCGCCAAAATCCCGGTGGGACGGCTCCCTGGCTGGGACGCTGCTCTCCCCGCTCCAAGACCCGTCACTGCCTCCCAGGGACTTTTCCCACCGGCTGCGCTGCCATGCCACCCACGCGAACCGGCTGGGCCCCCTCCCAGAATGAGTTCGGGGGCCAGGGCTAGGCCCCTTGTTTGTGCCGTCTGCCCCCCTGGGCTCTGCCCCAAATCGGGCGCCGAAGATCACCTGACTGGTACGCTGGCTCCAGGCTCTGAAAACAATCGCTGCCTCCCTGTATTTGTTCGTTCTCCATCTTTAAATCTGTGTTTGTTGTTCAGGGTTCGTAGATCGTTATGTATGTGATCGATTCACTTGTTTTTTCCGAGTTTTTGTTGCAAGAGGGATCCGCGGTAGCATCCACCTAGTCCGCCATCTTGGCCCTGCCAGGTGTTTGATTTTTAGGAGCTCCCACTTACATGGTTTCTCTTCGTCATTTTTAGTAATATTTTGTATTCTGTTTATGCCTTGTGTTAGGGCTCGTAATGTTGTCCCTATTTTTTTTCCATGATCTTTATCGTTTTAGTCTTTATGTTTAGGTCTTTGATCCATTTGGAGTTAGTTTTTGTGTATGGTGTGAGGTATGGGTCCTGTTTCATTTTTTTGCAGATCGATATCCAGTTATGCCAGCACCATTTGTTAAAAAGAATATCTTTTCCCCAGTTAACTGACACTGGTCCTTTGTCAAATCAGCTGCTCATATGTGGATGGATTTAAATCTGGGTTCTCAATTCTATTCCAGTAGTCTATGTATCTGTTGTTGTACTAGTACCAGTACCAGGCTGTTTTGACTACTGTGGCTGTATAATATGTTTTAAAATCAGGTAGAGTGAGGCCTCCCAATTTCTTCTTCTTTTTCAGTAATGCTTTACTTATCCAGGGCTTCTTTCCCTTCCATATGAAGTTGGTGATTTGTTTCTCCATCACATTAAAAAATGTCACAGGAGTTTGGATCGGAAGTGCATTGTATATATAGATGGCTTTTGGTAGAATAGACATTTTTACTTTGTTAAGTCTTCCTATCCATGAGCAAAGTATGTTTTTCCACTTATGTAGGTCCCTTTTAGTTTCTTGCAGCAGTACATTTTAGTTTTCTTTGTATAGATCTTTTACATCTTTGGTAAGATTTATTCCTAAGTATTTTATCTTTTGGGGGGCTACTGTGAATAGTATTGATTTGGTGATTGCCTCTTCGATGTTCTTTTTGATGATGTAGAGGAATCCAAGTGATTTTTGTATGTTTATCTTGTAACCTGAAACTCTGCCAAACTCTTCTATTAGTTTCAGTTACTGGTGTCATTTTGTAGTCCTTTTTTGTGGTGCAGACATTTTCTTTGTTCCTCTTATTCTCCTGCGCTGAATTTCTTTTTTTTTTTTTTGTGGATTTCTTTTTCATTTCTTTTGTTTTTGTAGATTTTGTTTTTACTGAGACTTCACGTTTTTCTTCTTTATTGTGATGAGTAGGTTTGTTAACTTTCTTTGTGTTTACTTTGACATTTGCCCTTATCCTCCCAGGTTTAAACCAGTCTGTTATTACTTGGTATCACTTTGCCTCCCTCTCCATTAGAAAGTTCTATACCTACACTGTTTTCTCCCTCTTTTATTGTTCTGAATTTGCTTTCATTTACAGATTAACCTCTCTGGTTCCCTGTTGCCATTATTTTGGTTTTGGATAGTCCATGAGAGCTCATTTTCTAGGTTGGTATCTGGCTGGTGTGATCTTGTGTCCTAGATTCAGGCTGTGGTGTGATGTTGTTTGTTCTCAAACCAAAGGACTCTCTTTAATAATTATTGTAATTTTTGTTTGGTTTTTACATATTCCCTTAATTTCTGTTTATCTGGAAATGTCCTAATTTCACCATCGTATTTGAATGGGAGTTTTGCAGAATATACTATTCTTGGTTGGCAATTTTTTTCTTTCAAGGTTCTATATATGTCACCCCATTGCCTTCTTGCGTGCACGGTTTCTGCTGAGTAATTAGAGCTTAGTCTTGTTTTCCCTCTGTATGTGACTCTTTGTTTTTCTTGAGCTGCTCTCAGGATTCTTTCTTTGTCTTTGGTTTTAGTGAGTATGATTATGATATGCCTAGGTGATTTTCTTTTGGGGTTTTTCCTATATGGGGTTCATTGAGCTTCTTGGATGGTCAGCTTTTCATCTTTCATGATATTAGGGAAGTTTTCTGTCAGCAATTCTTCAATGACCCTTTCTATATTTTCCGTTTTCTCCCCTTGTTCTGGAACTACTATCACTCATGGATTTTTCCTTTTGATTTTATCCCATGTAATTCTCAGTTTTTTTTTTAATTGTCAGAGTTTGTTCATTTTCCTTTGTTCTTTTTCCTGATTTTTCCTGAAACAAATTTGTATCCAAGTGTTTGTCTTCAATTTCAGTGATTCTGTCTTCCATTGTTTCAAATCTGCTTCTCAGACCTTCTATGACACTGTCCATTTCTGAAACTGTATTGTTTATATTTTGGATTTGAAGTTGTTGTTTTTGTATGATTTCTAGTTGTGAATTTATTTTGACATTTTGTTCCTGTAATATTTTCCTGAATTCTACCATTTTTTGTCTGTATTTTCCATTTTTTTGGTCTGACTTTTCCACGAATTTGTCTATTTTTCCTTATTTTTGTCTGGTTTTTGCTTCAACTCTTGGATAGTCTGAATATCAAAGATTTAAATCCCCTACCAGCTAGTTCTAGTGCCTTTTCTCCTACTGGAAAGTCATCTGGTGTTTTGTTTTGGATGCCTACTGGAGCCATTCTGTCCTGTTTTTTTTACAAGTTTTGATATTGTCCCCTATCCTTGGTACATTCAGTAGTTATTTTCTTTGTTTATTGATTGCAGATTTGTTTGTTTTGTCCTGCTTTTTTGTTTTATTTTGTTGTGTCTAAGCAGGCGGTCTCTGTGTTCTTTGTTACTCATTCATCTGTGGGTATGATACTCTTCACCTCCTTGTACAAAGGGCAGGGCCAGTTGCTTAGCTATGGTGCCGCAGTGCACATCCAGCTGAAGGGGAGGGGCTGGAATGGGTTGTTTGTGGCACATACTAGGGCTGACAGGATGGGTCATGGATCAGTTCATGCAGGTTCCAGTAGGCATCCTGTGCTGCTTGGGGTTTTGATGTTCAGTGCATGGTGCAGGCATGCAGGAGGGAGGGAGGAGGTTGTGATGTGTGAACTAAGATGGGTATAGGAAAGAAGAGAGAGAGGAGAGAGGAACGGTAGCCAAAGAAACAAACAAAAAAAAAAGTGCTGAGGAAATTTGCCATTGGAGTGGAGAGACAGGAAACAGAGAAGTGGAGAAAAACAGAAAGGAAAAAATAAAAAAGAGAAAAAAATAAATAAAAATTATAAAAAAAGAAATGTCCCCAGCGATCCCACTGGTGACTGGGGAGGTGGCTCCCAAGCCACACAGTACAACCCAGCTAGAAGGAACAGAGATGGCACACAGTGTCTGGTATTCGAAGACAGGAAAAGAAGGTAAGTATAGAGAGACAAGAAAATGAGAAATGAAGAAAGACAAAAAGAAAAAAAAAAGAGAAAAAATGCCCCCAGGGATCCCACCTTTGCGACTGCACAGACTAGGGAAGTAGCTCCCAAGCCGGCCAGTACAGGCTGGCTAGAATGTGTTCCCAAGGCACGAAAAGAAAAAGAAAACAAACTAATAAAACAAAACAAACTACAAAAAAAAAAAAAAGACCCTGGGGATCCTCCCAGCATGGTGGCGTGGACTGGGGAAGTGGTTCCCCACCTGAGCGGCACTTCACAGCCTATCAAGAAGAAGTAAAGATGGCACACGGAACCAGGTGTTTGAGAGAAAGGAAGGGAGGAGGTGAGAGGCAGGGAAGAAACCAAAAAGAGCAACACTAGCAACAAAGAAATGGCCCTTAAGGAGCTGGCTGGTGTGGGTGGGGCAAATTCATGTGGCACAGAGCTGGTGCCTCCTGGCCCTGGCCTAGTGACCACAGCCAGCTAGGAAGTGGTGAAGTCTGAGTGGGGGAGGAAGGGTGGGGGGTGGGAAAGTGTATATTGCGGGTTACTGGGTGCTCTATCTCCTGCTGGGAGCTCTGTGAAGCTGCTTTGCTGTACTCCCTGTCCACTGATCTCTGACAGGAGCCCAAGGTGGTGAATCCGTGCTGCATTAGCTGATAGGGGACCTCTGCTCATATCTCTCCTTGCTCTCTGTTCTCTGTCAGTGTCTTATTCCATTAGGTTTTTGGCTGAGTTCTGTATCTTTTCATTTGACACTTAGGATTCCAGGATTGATGTTTGTCTCTGTTTTACTTAGTTTTTGGGTCTTTGCTGTGAAGGGACGGTGTGGTGCTTTGGTCTATAGTGCCATGTTGGCTCTGCCTCCACCTTTTAGTCTTGTGTACATTTCAGTGTCTTCCTTTACCTTGATTATGTTGTGCTGACTTCCCCCACATTGTGTATTATCTCTCCTTTCACCAAAGCTAATGTCTACTATCTAGTTAGTGATTTTTCCTCCCCCCATCCCTGATAACCATCAAAGAATGTTTCTGTCTGTGTGAAAACCTTTTCTTGACTTTTTATAATAGTGGTCTCATACAATGATTGATTTATTTTGCTCAGCATAATGTCCTCCAGGTTCATCCATATTGTGAGATGTTTTGTGGATTTGTCATTATCTTTAGCGTTGCATAGTATTCCATTGTGCGTATTTACCACAGTTTGTTTATCCATTCATCCGTAGATGGGTATTTAGGCCAGTTTCAACGTTTTGCTATTTTAAGTAATGCTGCAGTGAACATGGGTGTGCATGTGTCTATTCATGTCACAGCTCTTATTTCTCTGGGATATATACCTATGTGTATGATTGGTGGATCATATGGTATTTCTTTTTGAGGAAGCACCATATCATTTTCCATAGTGGTTGTACCATTTTATATTCCCACCAGCAGAGTATGAGAGTTCCAGTCTCCCTACAGGCTCTCCAGCATTTGTTATTTTCTGTTTTTTTTTTTTGTTTTTTGTTTTTTATCAGTGCCATTATTACCAGTGTGAGATGGAATCTCATTGTTTTGATTTGCATCTCTGTAATTTTTTTTTTTTTAATGGCTAAGGATCACAAGCTTCTCTTCATGTATTCATTGGCTACTTGGATGTCTTTGGTGAAGTGTCTGTTCATGTCCTTTGCCATTTGTCTTTTTGCTGTTGAGTAGTTGGAGTTTTTAAAATAAATTTTAGAGATTAGATCCTTGTCAGATATGTCTAAGCCAAAATTTTTTTTCCCACTCTGGGTTCTTTTTTTCCTATTTTAGAAAAAAATGCCTTTCGATGAGCATAAGTATTTGATTTTCAGGAGGTACCAATTCTGCTGTTTGTGACTTTTTAGTTATGTTTGATAGCCTATTTATGTCATAAATTAGGGCTCCTGGGTTTGTCCCTATTTTTCCTTCTATGATCTTTATGGTTTTGGTTTTATACTTAAGTCTTTGATTCATCTTGAGTTAGTTTTTGTATGTGGTGTGAGGTATGGATTCTTTTAATTTTTCTGTGAATGGATATCCAGTTTTCCAGCCCACCATTTGTTAAAGAGACTATTTCTTCCCCCGTTTAATGGATTTCGACCATTTGTTGAAGATCAACTGTCCGTACGTGGATAGCTTTATTTCTGTGTTCTCACTTTTGTTCCATTGTTCTATGTGTCTACTGTTGTACCAGTATGAGGCTGTTTTGACTACCTTGCCTGTATAGTGGGTTTCTGAGATCAGGGAATGTGAGGCTTCCTACTTTATTCTTAGTTTTCAGTAATGCTTTACTTATCCAGGGCTTCTTTCCTTTCCATATAAAGTTAGTGATTAGTTTTTCCATCTTGTTAAAGAATGTTGTTGGAATTTGAATCAGGATTGTATTATAACTGTGTATCACTTTGGGTAGTATTGTCATTTTCACAATGTTAAGTCTTTCTATCCATGAGCATGGTATGTTTTTCCATTTATGTAGGTCTCTTTTGGTTTCTTGTGGTAATGTTTTGTAGTTTTCTTTGTATAAATCTTTTATGTCCCTAGTTAGGTTTATTTCCAAGCATTTTATCTTCTGCGGGGCTATTGTAAATGGTATTGTTTTCCTGATTCCCTTTTTGGAGTTCTTTTGGTTAGAGTAGA
The DNA here is from genome assembly GCF_030014295.1 of Loxodonta africana. NCBI lineage: Eukaryota > Metazoa > Chordata > Mammalia > Proboscidea > Elephantidae > Loxodonta > Loxodonta africana. The sequence continues at coordinate 69,371,054 of NC_087358.1, forward strand.
GGAATCTGACGGATTTTTGTATGTTAATCTTGTGCCCTGTCACTTTGCTAAATCCTGTTAGTTCCAGTAGCTTTCTTGTAGAGTCTCTGGGGCTCTCTCTATATAGGATCATGTCATCTGCAAAAGGCATAGTTTTACTTCTTTTTTACTAATTTGGATGCCTTTTATTTCTTTGTCTGGCCTTACTGTTCTAGCTAGGACTTCCAGTACAATATTGAATAAAAGTGGTGATAAAGGGCATCCTTGTCTAGTTCTTGTTCTCAAGAGGAATGCTATTCTGTATTGAAAATAACATTGGCTGTTGGTTTTGTATACATGCCCTTAATTATGTTTAGGAATTTCCCTTGTATTCTTATTTTGCTGAGAGCTTTTATCAGGAATGGGTGTTGGACTTTATCAAATGCTTTTTCTGCTTCAATTGAAATAATCATGTATTCTTTTCCTTTGTTTTATTTATGTAGTGAATTACATTGACTTTCTAATGTTAAACCATCCTTGCATACCAGGAATGAATCCCACTTGGTCATGGCGTGTTATTATTATTATTTTGATATGCTGTTGAATTCTGTTAGCTAAGATTTTGTTGAGAATTTTTGCATCTATATTCATGAGGAACACTGGACTATAATTTTCTTTTTTAGTGGTGTCTTTGCCTGGCTTTGTTATCAGGGTTATGCTGGTGTCATAGAATGAATTCAGGAGTATTCTTTCCTTTATCTATGTTCTGAAACAATTTGAGTAGGGTTGGTGTCAACTCTTCTCTTTAGGTTTGGTAGAATTCTCTAGTGAAGTAGTCTGGGGTAGCGATTTTTTTGTTGTTGTTGGGAGTTTTTTTTTTTTTTAATCTCTTCAATTTCTTCTTTTATTATGGGTCTGTTTAAATTTTCTACTTCAGTTTGTGTTGGTTTAGGTAGGTAGTGTGTTTCTAGAAATTTGTTCATTTCTTCTAGGTTTTCAAATTTATTGGAGCACAGTTTTCCATAGTATTCTGTTCTGGTTCTTTCTATCTCAGTTGGTTCTGCTGTAATGTCATCCATCTCATTTGTTATTTTGGTTATTTGCATGTTGTCATTCTTTTCCTTTGTCAATTTGGCTAGTAGTTTGTCTACTTTATTGATCTTCTAAAGAACCAACTTCTAGTTTTCTTGATTCTTTCTACTTTTCTATTTCATTTATTTCTGCTCTAATCTTTGTTATTTCCTTTCTCTGGTGACTGTGGGCTTCTTTTGCTGTTCTTTCTCTTTCTCTTTGAGTTGTAGGGCAAGCTGTTCATTTTGGCCCATCATTCTTCCTTTTTGATGTGTGTATTCTTTGCTATGACTTCTTCTCTGAGTACTGCTTTTACTGTGTCCTGCAAGTTTTGGTCTGTTGTATTTTCATTCTCATTTGAACCTAGGAATTATTTTATTTTCAATTTCTTCTATAACCCAGTGGTTTTTCAGCAAGGTATTATTCAGTTTTCATGTATTTGGCTTTTTCCCCGATTCTTCCTGTTTTGATTTCTAGTTTTATAGTGTTGTGGTTAGAGAAGGTGCTTTGTGTTATTTCTATGTTTTTGAAATATGGTCTATTCTGGAGAATGATTCATGTAGGTTGGAGAAGAATGTATACTGTGCTGCTGTTGGGTGGAATGTTCTGTGTGTGCCAATGAGGTCAAGCTGGTTAATTGTGTTATTTAGATCTTCTGTATCCTGGTTTAGTTTTTTTCTATTTGTTCTGCCCTTCATCGAAAGTGGTTTGTTAAAGTCTCCTACTAGTATTGTGGAACTGTGAATTTCTCTTTTCATTACTATTAGAGTTGGTTTTATGTATGCTGGAGCTCTGTCATTGGGTAGATAGATGTTTATTATGATTAAGTCTATTTTATCCGAGTTCAGTATTGCCACTCCTGCTCTTTTTTGGTAGTTATTTGGTTGATATATTTTTTCTATCTTTGATTGTTAATAAATTTACATCTTTGTTTCTAAAGTGTGTCTCTTGTAGACAGCATATTGATGGATCATGTTTTCTTTCTTTTTTTAACCCACTCTGTCGCTCTGTGTCTCTTTATGGGTGCATTTTTTTTTTTTCAGGCCATTTACATTCAGTGTAATTATTGATAAGTGTGACTTCATTGCTGTCATTTGGAGTGCTTTTTTTGTGTGTGGTGCTAACATTTTCTTTCTTCCTTCTTTCTTTATTATGGTTATGTCTTCTTGGTGGATTGTGCCTTTAGTCATCATATGCTGTCCTTCCTTGTCTCTCATGATGGATTTTGATTTAAAGTCTATCTTCTCAGAGATTAATATTGCCACTCCTGCTTTCTTTTGGTTATTGTTTGCATGATATATTTTCTTCCATCCTTTGATTTTTAACCTATTTACGTCTTTGCATCTAAGGTGTGTCTCTTGTAGGCAACATATTGATGGGGCATGTTTTTTTAATCCATTCTGCCACTCTCTGTCTTTTGACTTGTGCATTTAAACCATTTATGTTAAATGTGATTATCGATAGATATGAATTTATTGTCATTTTGTTATGCTTTTTCTCGGGCTGTTGCTCTTTTATTTGTTCCACTTAACTTTGTGTGTGGAGTTCTTTTTGTTTATGTATTTTCTTTTCATTTCCTTCACTGTTGCTGATTTTGTGTTTACTGAGTCTTTATGGATTTCGTCTGCTTTATTTTGGTGAGTAGGTTTATTAACTTTCTTTGTGGTTACTCTGGCATTTACCTTTACTTTCCTCAGTTTAAAACTTTCTGTTATGTATTGATATCACCATGAGTTCCTCTCCATATGGGTGTTCTATATTCATATCATTTATTCCCCCTTTTTCTTTTGAAGTTGTCATCACTTACAGATTAACATCTCTCCTTCCCTGTTTTCAGTTCTGTAGCTTTATTTTACTTTTGAGATTTCTCCCTCTGGGTTGGCATCTTGATGATGCAGCCATGTGGTTTACCCTCAGGTTGTTGTTTTTGGTTCTCTATCTGAAGGGCTCCCTTTAATATTTCTTGTAAGGATGGTCTGTTTTTTATAAATTCCCTTAATTTCTGTTTATCTGAGAATGTCCTAATTTCACCATCGTATTTGAGAGTTTTTCTGGGTATATCATTTTTGGTTGACAATTCTTTTCTTTTAGGGTTTTATATATGTATACCATTGCCTTCTTGCCTGCATGGTTTCTGCTGAGAAATCAGAGTTTAATCTTATTGGAATTCCTTTGTAGCTGATATTTTACTTTTCCCAAGCTGCTGTCAGAATGCTCTCTTTATCTTTGGACTTGTAGAGTTTGATTATGGTGTGTCTTAGTGACTTTCTTTTTGGGGTCTATCTTGTATGGCATTCATTGAGCTTCTTGCATGGAAATCTCATCTTTCACAATATTGGGGAAATATTCTTCCAGCAGATCTTCAAAAATTCTCTGTGTGCTTTTTTTTTTTTTTTTTTTTTGTCTCCTCCTGTTCTGGAATTCCAATCATGCACAAATTATTTCTCTTCATAGTGTCCTACATAACTCTTAGGTTTTCTCAAAATTTTTTTTTCATTCTTTTTTCTGATTGTTCCTTGAACAAATCTGTATCTTGGGATTTTTCCTCTATTTTGCTAATTCTTTCTTCCTTTGTTTGAATTCTACTTTCATGCCCTTGGACTGAGTTATATACTTGACATTTTATTGGTAATCTTCTGGATTTCTAGTTGCTGTTTTTTATGATTTCTAATTGTTTATTTAACATGTCCTTTTGTTCTTGTATTGTTTTCCTGAATTTTTCTAGGGTTTTGTCTGTTTTCCATGATCTCTTTGAGGACCCCATATATAAGCCTTTTGAATTCCTTATCGGGCAGTTCCATTACTATCTCCTCCTCAGGAAGGTTTCCTGTCCCTTTATTTTGGCCACTTGGTTGAACCATCTTGTCTTCTTTCTTTATATGATTTAATATTATCTACTGTCTCTGAGGCATTAAGGTGTTATTTTATTTATAATTTTTTTTTGTTTGTTTTGATATATCAGAGCAGATGCTCTCTCCTGCTAGGTAGCGGTGGGGCAGACAGCCAGGGGTCACACAGGTGCTCTCTTCAGTGGGGGGTGGGCAGATGCCCAAGAGCTGCACAGGTATTCTCTCCAGCAGGGTAGGGGCAAGACAGGTGGCTAAGGGTGTGAAGGCACTCTCAGGTGTGGGAGTTGAGAGGTAAGTGGCAGGGGAGGGGCAGAGAGAAAAACAAAACAAAACAAAAAAGCAGGGGGCTTGTCTATTGTGCTGTTTTCCACCTGCTCTACCGGTCAGATCCTGGTGATAGAGGGTCACCCTGTTCTGGGTCCTGATTTCCTCTCTGCTGTGTATGCCAGGATCCCTGAAGCTCTCATTCTCCTTCCTGTACTTTCCCTCCTTAGCTCCAGTTCATGTCCTGCTCACCTTGCTTCACTCTGTGTATGTCTTCACAGTTTCTCTGTCTCCTATTGGGATTTCCTTGATGTTGTCTTCCTATGCTCCTTACCCAGGGTTCCTACTGGCGTTGTCTCGGAATGGCCCTGTTGTGCCAGACTGGCTGGAAGGGCACCTTCCCTCTGTATCTGCCCCTGTAATTGTTGACCATTTTGTCCCATAGATGATTATTTTTTAGAAGAAATGCAGTACTCATGAGTGATATTCTTTATTTTGTGAGCCAATCCATTATTTAGCTAAAAGGGCTAGTTACAGTTCAAGGATTAAAGACTATCTCAAGGCCACAGTCTCAGGGACTCCTCCAGTCTCAAACAGTCCAGTAAGTCTGGATTTTTTAAAAAAGAATTTCAGGTTCTTTTCCACATTTTTTCTCCCATTTTATTAGGGTCCGTCTATTGTGGCCCTGATCAGAATGGTTGGTAGTGGTAGCCAGGCACCATCTAGTTCTGGTCTTAGGGTAGATAAGGTCATGGTTCATGTAGACTATTAGTTCTGTAGACTAGTTTCTTCTTTGTGCCTTTGGTTTCTTTCTTTCTCCTTTGCTTCAGATGAGTAGAGACCAATAGTTCAATCTTCTCTGTGGGCATTTTTGGGGATGTTGAGTTCAGATACATTTAGTTTGAGTTTAGTGGGCCGTATGTCTGTATTTTTCATTCTCTTCCATGTATAGTGAAGATGTTGCTAGGGTTAAACCTGACAGCCACTGTGCTGCCTCACTGTGAGTTGTGGCAGGAATGGAGGGAGCAGAGGTCACTTCATTATGTCCTAGGGCATCTAGCACTTAAATATGAAGAGAGTGGAGGAGAGACAAGGCTTGAAATGATCAGAGCCAGAAGATAGTCCATGGAAGATTCTTCCAATCATCAGAAAGTGGAGGGTTCAGTTCTTAAAGGTGCCTAGTCAAAATGGACATTTTTTGCTGTGAGGAACTTATTTGAATATTCAGCACAGACAGTTACACTGCATTGTATTATACAGTAAAACCTGCAAAAGCTGGAATTATCTCTCTGTAATCTGCCAGAGAAGGAAAACTCAAATATTTTCCACTAATAGAGATAAAAAGTGGTAAGAAGGCAGAGCAAGATGAAGTGAGTGACACTCCCATTTACACCTTCAGCAAATAACTCACTGAACAAAGAACAAAAACAAGCACAGATTGAGATCTCAGAACTCCAAACAGCAGCTGAGGTATTGGAGAGTTGGGGTGAGTCCAGAAGTGGGGGAGAGGAGGAATGGTGTTGGTACAGAAGCTGGGAGGTCTTAACCACTAACACTGGGAGTGCTCACTCATCACAACCATTTTGGGACTGGGCTGCATAATGTGCCAAACAGGGAACCCAGAAAAGGAGTTAACCTGAGGAAGCTGTAGCCAGATTGTTTTTAAAGTGGTGCAAATTTGCTGTGTGAGTTTGCGGGCTGTGCAACTGATTGGGGGCAAAGGAAGGCAGTGGTGCTATGTGCGAGTGCTGTTGAATCCCACTGAAGCCCAAGGTGCACAGGCTCTAGGACTGGGAGATGCTGCAAGGGCAGCAGGGTGAAGGGAATACTTTTAACTGACAGGTGACACAGAAAACAGCCCACAAGGGGACACCATGAGAGTACTGTGCAGAAGCGCCGATGACGGAAAGACCTAGAGAGCACCCCACCAACACAACAGAGAAGTCAAACCCCACCACTTACATCAGCATCTCTGACCAGCTACCTGCTCCTCTCCTGTGCATTGAATTTCAGAGATCAGGCATCTAGAACTCCTGAACCAGCACTGGAAGAAAACCTGATGATAAGAGTGCCATCTAGTGGTTCACAGAAAAAGATACCAAGCCTGCTACACTGGGTCATTCTGACTCATAGTGAATCTGAGGGGCTAAGAGAAGCTGCCCCATGGGGTTCCCAGAGCTGTGAGTCTTCGTGGAGACTGCTGCATCTTTCAGCCATGGAGCACCTGGTGTTGCAGGCCCTGGCCTCTTGGGTGGCAGCTGGATGCTTGGGCACTGCACCACCAGGGCACCCAATTAGAAAGTTTTCCAATAATAAACAGAATACAAAATTCAAACAGAAAAAAAGATAACAAAATGGCCCAAGTTCATCAAAAGATAGTAGAACACACAAAATCACAAGAGAAGAAGGAACAATCAAAAGTAAAACATGAAGAAGAAGAAGTCTCTCCTATGGAGACCAGAATAATGGAAAGAATTGATAATTTTCAGATGATGGTTCTAAATATGTTTAAAGAAAGCAAAAAGCACGCAGAAAACGAACTAGCAGAGATCAGGAAACATATGGAGGAAAAAAATGAGACACTTAAAAAAGAAATTGAAAACACACACAAAAAAGAGAGAGTTACTGGAACTGAAGAATAAAACATCTGAATTAGAAAAAGCAAGAGAAACACTCAACAATAAAGTCGAACAGACAGAAGATAGAATAAATGAACTAGAAGACAAAAAAAAACCCTGAATTTAGTAAGCCTCAAGAGAAACAAGAGACAAGAACAAAGAAAAGAGAACAAAACCAAAAGGAAATGTGGGATTCAACTAAGAAATATAACATCAGAATTATCGGAATCCCAGAGCACCATGACAACAATAAATTCACAGAAACAATTTCCAAAGAGATAATCAGAGAGAATTTCCCAGACCTAAACAGAGAACCAAGCCTGCAAATACAGGAAGCTACATGAACCTCAATCAGAAGAGACACAAAAAGATCAACTTCGCTCCATATCCTACTAAAATTCAAGGAGAGAATTCTAAAAGCAGGAAAAGAAAAATACAATATAACATACCGAAGGTCTTTCATAAGAATTAGTGTGGATTTCTCTCTAGAAACTCAAGAGGTCAGAAGACAATGGAGTTACATATACAAAATACTGAACCAAAACAATTACCAACCAAGAATTCTTTATCCAGAAAAGTTGTCATTCAAAAATGAGGAGGAAATCAAGATATTCCCAAACAAACAGAAGTTCTGGGAATTTGCCACTACCAGACCAGCTTTGCAAGCATTACTCAAGGGAGTACTCCAAAGGGAAAGTCAAGAGCATCAAGAAGAAATAAGTACAAAGTAAACTTTTCAAATATAGGTTGTATATTGATGTCAATGGAGACACAACAGCAGAAATAGGGGAGGGAAGAGCCTATTGGGAATAGATTTATTGTTAAGGTTGAACGTTAACTGTAGTTGTTTGTTAAACGTTGTTGCAATTGTAAGTTGTGTAATGTAATATATGGGGTAACCACTAAGAAATTACCAAGAAGAAACATTCAGAAGAAAAGAAGGAAGATAACAAAAAGGTTCATCACAAAAAAGCAGTCAAATAAAAACAAAAAAAGAAAAATCAGAATAAAAAAAACAAAGAAGATATGAAACACTCAAAAAGCAAATAGCAAAATGAGTGAGGTGGATAATTCATTTTCAGTAATAACCTTAAATGTAAGTTATCTAAATGCCCCATGCAAAAGGCAGAGGGTGGCAGAATGCATAAAACGCATAATCCGTCCTTTTGCTGTCTACAAGAAACACACTTTAGACATAAGGACACAGACTGAAAATAAAAGAATAGAGAAAAACGTTCCATGCACCCAGTATTCTGTTAGAATCATTTTCATTTCAGTTGTGTCTGTTTTAACTTCCCCTATCTCGTTTCTTATTTGGGTTATTTGCTTCCTCTTCTGTTTTTCTTTTGTCAGCTTGGCCAATGGCTGGTCGATTTTGTTGATCTTTTCCAAGAACCAACTTTCGGTCTTCTTGATTCTTTCTATTGTTTTTTCTGTTCTCTATTTCATTTGTTTTTCCTCTCATCTTTATTATTTCCTTTTTCTGGTGCCTGTGGACTTCTTTTGCTGTTCTCTTTTTATTTATTCAAGTTGTAGGGCCAATGTTTTGATTTTGACCCATTCTTCTTTTTTCATGTGTTCGTTTATTGCTATAAATTTACCTCTGAGCACTGCCTTTGCTGTGTCCCAAAAGTTTTGGTATGATATATTTTCATTCTTGTTTGATTCTAGGAACTTTTTTTTATTTCCTCTTTGATTTCTTCTATTGCCCAGTTGTTTTTGAGTAAGGTGTTTTTCAGTTACCATGTATTTGATTTTTTCTGCTTCCTCTTCTTGTTATTGATTTCTACTTTTATGGTCTTGTGATCAGAGAGAATGCTTTGTGTTTTGAATTTTATTGAAGTTTCCTTTGTGGCCTAAAATGTGGTCTGTTCTGGAGAATGTTCTATGTGCATTCGAAAAGAATGTGTACTTTGCTGCTGTTGGGTAGATTGTTCTATACATGTCTATGAGATCAAGTTGGTTGATTGTCACTTTTAGATTTACTGTATCTTTGTTGAGATTCTTTCTAGATGTTCTGTCCTTTACCAAGAGTTGTGTGTTGAAGTCCTCTACTATTATTGTGTAACTGTCTGTTTCTGTTTTCAGTACTGTTAGAGTTTGTTTTATGTATTCTGAAGCCCTGCCATTAGGTGCATAGATATTTATTAAGGTTATATCTTCTTGGTGCATTGTCCATTTGATCATTATATGTCCTTCCTTGTCTTTTATGGTGAATTTTGTTTTAAAGTCAATTTTATCTGAGATTAGTATTGCCACTCCTGCCCTTTTTTGGTTACTGTTTGCCTGGTATATTTTTTCCATCCTTTGATTTTTAATGTATTTACTTCTTTGTTTCTAAGGTGTGTCTCTTGTAGGCCTCATATTGATGGGTAACGTTTTTTAATCCACCCTGCCACTCTGTGTCTCTTTACAGGTGCATTTGAGCCATTTACATTCAGTGTGATTATTGATAGGTATGAGTTTATTGCTGTCATATTCTCGTGCTTTTTTGTGGTGCCGACAATTTTTTGTTGTTGTTCCTCTTACATTCTTGTGCCGAGTTCTTTTTCTTTGTGGATTTTATTTTCATTTATTTCATTAATATTCATTTTGTGTTTTCTGAATCTTTGTGTTTTTCTTCTTTTTTATTTTGATGAATAGGTTTGTTAACTTTCCTTGTACTTACCTTGAAATTTATCATTTTCCTTCTAAGTTTGAACAAGTCTTTGTTTGTTTCTCTGTTTCAGTTTTTCATTTATTTTTACTTTATTGCATTTTAGGTGAAAGTTTACAGCACAAATTTAGTTTCTTATTCAAAAATTTATGCACAAATTGTTTTGTGACATTGGTTGCAATCCCTGCATTGTGTCAGCACTCTGTGCCTTTCCCTTTCCACCTTGGGTTCCCTGTGTCCATTTATCCAGTTTTCCTATCCCTTTCTGCTTTCTTGTCTGTGCTTTTGGGGGGCTGTTGCCCATCTGATGTCGTATACTTGACTGAACTAAGAAGCAGTTACTGTTTGTTTTATAGGCCTGTCTAATCTCTGGCTGAAAGGTGGACTTCAGGAGTGGCTTCAGTTCTGAATTAGCAGAGAGTCCGATGGCCAGATTCTCTGATTTTTCCTCAAACTAAGTGGTGCCCATGTAGTATTTGTCTTCAATCTTGCTGATTCTGTCTTCCATTGTTTCAGATTTGCTCCTAAAACCTCCTACTGAGTTGTCCATTTCTGAAATGTTGTTTATCTTTTGGATTTCTAGTTGCTGTTTTTGTATGATTTCTAATTGTTTATTTTGATGTTTTGTTATTGTATTATTTTCCTGAAGTCTTCTTTTGCTTCGTCGGTGTTTTCCCTGATTTAGACTATGTTTTTGTTAGTTTTATCTGTTTTCCAAGATTTTTTCTATTTTTTCCTTGGTTTTATCTATGTTTCTTTGATCTCTTTCCTAATCTCTTGGAGAACCCCAAATATTAGTATTTTGAATTTCATATCAGGTAGTTCCATTGTGTTTTCTTCTACCTGAAGGTCATCTGATTCTTCATTTTTGTCATTTATTAGAGCCATATTGTCCTTTTTTTCACCTTAAATATGGGCTGCTGTCTACAGTAATACATAAGTGTATTACTTTCTTTTTTTATTTATTGTATATTAATTTGTTTCATCCTACTTTTTTGTTTTATTTTGATATATTGGGGGCAGGCCAGGTGTGCTTTGCTGCTTGCTTGTCTGTGAGTACTCTCACCACCTTATCTAGGTGGGCTGGGCAACAGCAGGCAAGGTGGGCCCATTTCACTGTACACTGGTTTAGTGAGGGGACTGAGGGCAGACTGGGAAGGTGCTGTCTGCCTCTTGATGTTGATCCAGTGGTGTGGGGGGGTTTATAGCCCCTTGTCAGGTGGGCGGGGTTTCAGACAGGGAGTGGTAGGGGCTTGATTCCCATCATTCAGCAGCTGGTATAGTGGTGGGAGAGCAGGGGCAGTGCAGGCACAGTGTGGCAGTGGACCTGAGCACCAGGGGTACTCTAGCCATGGTGGCATGGTGGGGACCAGCAGAAAGGGTGGCATACAGAGTTAGTGGGAGGGAGAAAGAAAAGAAAAGAGAGAGAGAAAGAGAGAAAGAAGGAAGGAAGGAAGAAAAAAAGAAAGAGAGAGAAAAGAAAAAAGGCAGTGTGTTGGGAGCCAGCTGGTGTGGGTGGGTTGGACCTTGAGGTTGGTGAGAAGTGGGGGGTAGGTGGTGTACAGAGCTAGGTGTTAAGGAGAAAGAAAAGAAGGAAAGAAAAAGAAAGGAAAAGAAAAAAATAACTGAATTGGGGGTTTGTAGGTGGGAGTGGGATGGACCTGGCAGTGGCAGGTTGGCGTGCTGGTGACACTCTATGCATGGTGGCACTTTGAGGACTGGTAGGAAGCGGGGAGTTGGTGTATGTGGCTGAGTAGGAGGGAGAAAGAAAAGTAAGGAAGGAAAAAAGTGAAAAAAAAATAATGGCAGCATGGTAAAAACCAAAAAAAAAGGCAGCATGGTAGGGGATGTCAAATGAGGATGGGACAGACCCAGGTACTGGTGGGAAGGGAGAGGAGGTGGCTGATTGTGCTAGGTGGGATGGAGAAAGAAAAAGAAAGGGAAAAAAAATAATGGCAGCATGGCTGGAGCCAGTGGGTAGGTGTGGGGTGGACCTGGGGTGATGAAAGGTTGGTGGACAGCAGGGGCTGGTGGAAAGAGGGTGAAGTGGTGTACCGGGTTAGGTGGGAGGGAGAAAGAATAGGAAGAAAGGAAAAAAAAAATAGGTGATGCTGTTGGGGTGGGTGAGTGTGGACAGGGTGAACCTGGGGGTCAGTGGGGAGGGGAGATGGCATACAGGGTAGGTGGGAAGGAGAAAGAAAAGGAAAAAAGAAAACGAAAAAATTGTGATGGGGCAGGAGCTGGTGGGTGGAGGTGGGGTGGATTTGGAGTGGGAGCGGGCCAGTGGCTCTCTAGCCATGGCAGTGCAGCAGGGGCTGGTGGGAAGGGAAAAGGTGGTTTATGGGGCTAGGTGGGAGGGAGAGAGAAAAAGAAAAAAAATGGTGGCATGGTGGAGGCCCTTGAGCAGGGGCAGGGCAGACTTGGGAGATGGTGGGAAGGGAGGGGGCGTGGTACACAGGGCTAAGTGGGAGGGAGAAAGAAAATAAGGAAAACAAAGAAAAAATAGTGGAATAGTGGGGCCAGCATGTGGGGGCAGGGTCAACCCAGAGGCTGGTATGGAGGGGAGGTGGCATATGAGGCTAGATGCATGGGAGAAAGAAAAGAAAGAAAAAAAATGGCGATATGACAGGAGCGGGCAGGAAGAGGGGGGAGTTGGTGTATGAGGCTAAGTGGGAGGGAGAAAGAAAAGGAAGAAAAAGAGAAAGGGGAAAAAAAGCAGCAAGGTCAGAGGGGTGGGGTGCACCTGGTGGTTGGGGTGGAGGCTTGTATTGTGGACCTCAGTGGTGGGGGCTGCTGGGTTGGGGGCATTCTTGCTTCTTCTCACCGGAGGGTGAGGGATGGGAATGTGTGGATTCCTGGTTACCAGGTGCTCTGTCTCCTGTTGGGAGCTCCGTGAAGTCACCTTCCTATATAGTCTCTGTCTGGGGCCATTGCTGGCTGTTTCCACATGGCGATGCTGTGCCATGTTAGTTGGCAGGGGGCCTCCACTCTGTATCTCTCTTCCTTCTGTCTTTTCCACCAGTTTCTTCTTCGATTCAGTATTTGATCTAGTTCTTTATCCCTTCATTTGATGCTCAGGTTTCCAGGGTTGACAGTTGTATCTGTTTTTACGCAGTTTTTTGCGTCTTTGCTGCAGGGGAATGGCGTGGTGTCTTTCTGGGGTGCCATGTGGGCTCTGCCTCCTTATTGTTGAGTTTTAAGAGTTCTTTGTACATTTTGGACACAAATTATTTACCAGATACAGGGTCACTATGAGTCAGAATCAACTTGACAGCAACGGGTTTTTTTTTGTTGTTTTTGGTGTTTTCTAAATCTTACTCTCAGTCTATGATTTTTCTTTTCAATCTCTTAACAGTGACTCTCACAAAACAGAAGTATGTTAATTTTAATAAAGTCCAATTTATGAATTTATCTTTCATGGCTTGTGCTTTTGGAATTGTATCTAAAAAGCCATTGCCAAAATCACCTAGATTTTCTCCAGTGTTACCTTCTAAATGTTTTATAGTTTTGCGTTTATATTTGGGTAAATATATTCCATTTTGACTACATCTCATTACACCTGATCCATTTTGAGTTAATTTGCGTGAAAGGCGTGAAGTCTGATTAGATTCACTTTTTTTTGTTTCAGCATCATTTGTTGAAGAGACCTTTTTGTCTTTTTGCTCTACATTCTGAGAGATTTTCTCATCACCAACAGAAATCCCTTTAAGTTATCCATCTTGAGTCCGAGTAGTTAAAAAAACAAAAACAAGAGAAACAAACAACAAAATGGCACTATCTCAGCCACGGGATGAGTGGATCCATGGCTTCATCACCTTCCTTTAGTGCTTCAGCATCAACAAGCATTTCTATCAACACCTCATGGTCATTATGTGGCCTCTACCCAGCTGGCCTCCACCCTACTTCCTACTCTGTGCTTAGTCACACTTGCAGGTATTTTCTAGGGATGAAAATTCCAGGGTGTGGAGAAAATTGTTGATTTAAATCCAGCCCAGATATAGGGCCTTAGACTTCCTGTCACAGGGCATTGCTAAAAGACAGGAAAGGGCGCTCGTAGACTCATGGATAGTTTAATAGTTCTAAGCATAGACAGTCTTAGTTCAGGTTCTGGCTCTGCTTCTTATTAGCCATGAGACCTTGGATAAGACATTTAAACCCTTCTTGCCTCAGTTTCCTTATCTCTAAAGTAGAGGTAATAATAGACACTTCTTCATAGGGGCCTTTGAGAATTAAATGGCTTATTTTATACGAAAGGTTTAGAACAATACTTGACACACAGGAAGAACTGTAAACACACCTGCTGTTGTCATTACTACCTGACTAAGCATCTGAATCATCACAGACTCAAAATCAAACTTTCAGTCCCTTATGCACCATCATTGTTCACCTGAAGACAAGCCGGGGCTGGAACCTCAGGAGTGGTTGAGTAAGTTCAGTTCTTCAACCCTCACCAGTTTCACATTTCAATGCTAATGATACCTGCATCAATGATAAGTGGAAGAGCGTACACTGGTTTAGCAATCCATTCAATTTTTTTTAATTGTGAGAAAAATATATATAAAACAAAACATTTGCCAATTCAGCATTTTTAATATGTACAATTCAGTGGCGTTGATTACCTTCATTTTGTTGTGCAACCATCACCACTAATCCTTTTCCAAATTATTGCACCAACATGAACAGAAACTCAGTGACAAGCATTGAATTTAGATGGTTTCCCAGAAGTATCAGGACTCCAACTAACTGGTCGCAGGAACCAGGGCTGCTGAGTAAGGTAACCATTTGATTTTGCTGCCTCTGTACTAGGCCAAGAAAACTAAATCTATGTACTGGGGAAACATCTGGTCCTTCCGCCCTAACCTAACCCCACTCCCGTGCTTTGTCCCTATCACTTCACCACCCCCACCACCTCTGGTCCCAGCTCCCACCTCCAAAAGCAATGTTACCGAAACCCCTACCTGTTTCCCCAGGAAAAGACCCTGGTTTTCACAATTAGAATCTGAACTTCTATTATGTTCAGAGACTGACAAGCTCCCAAGGGTGTGGGATCCAGTCCATAGTATTAAGTTAAAAGAAAATAATACTCCTCTTTATAATATCATCTAGCAACCAGAAAAAGTAAATTTATTAGGGAGACATTCTGGGAGAAAAAAGTAAAACAATTTTGTGAGGAGTTCTTAGATTTTTTCAAAATTTCTCTAAAGGCTTTTCTTTTCTCCCCACTCCTAATATATCTCTTTTGTACTCTGAATTTGGAGTATAATCGAAATCTCTAGGCTTGATTGCTGGAAGAAAGACACAGCCAATTTAGGGTGTATAAAACACGGGTCTCTCAGAAATTGTGGCTAACTCTTAGTTCCTGGTAGCAAGGTCTCAAAGAAAGGAAAGTGTGTTGATCCTTTAAAAAAGCCTAGAGGAGCAGTTTGAACAGCTTAGTAAGGCCAAGACTCTTGGAAACTTTGTGTGGGAATTCATCACTTGATCTTTAGGACACAAGGAGGTGATGATGATGGTGATGATGTTGGTGTATTGTGCTTGCATAAAGCCTTTCATCTGTAGGCCTCAAAGTGCACTACAACCACTAATTAATTCTGAAACCAAGTTAGGCAAATACCATTATCTGCAACTGACAGGCCAGGAATCCAGGCAGGAGGACATTAAGCCCTGTGCCCAAGGCTATCTGAAAGTGAATAGCATAATGAAAAGTCCCTGTCTCCCTACTTTCCACTGACCACCCTAGAGGTAGACATAGAAAGGCTTTCTTTTATTCCCTTCTAAGTAGTTTTTGAATCATTATCCAGTATGAGGCACTGCAGGAATACAAAAATTACCACAGAAGGCAGCAAGTGATTAAGCGTCAAAATGGAATGTAAAGAAAAAACATTGGGGATGGAAGAGATGGATGAGGGTCTGAGAAGGCTTTGAGCAGGAGGAGGCTTGAATTAGGATTCAGAGCTTGAATTCCGGTGGCAAACTGTTATCAGAGGTCATCTGCTATGGGCTCAGAGCATCCTTGCACATTCCTGCTGGGTCTGCCAAGAATGCAAGCCCCTGACGCTTTTTTTAAAATTTTTGTTGTTGTTGAGAATATACACAACAAAACATCCATCAATTCAACAATTTTTACATGTACCATTTGGTGACAATGATTACATCCTTCAAGTCGTGCAACCATTCTCATCCTCCTTCGCTGGGTTATTCCACCCCCATTAACATAAATTCAATTCCCCTGCTAAGGTTCCTATCTAATCTTTCCAGTTGCTATTGCCAATTTGATTCCATATACATAGGTCTTAAAAGAGCATAATGTACAAGGCAGACTTTTTTTTTTTTACTAGTTTAATTAAATTATTATTTGGTTTTAAGAAGACTTTGGGGGATATTTTTGGTTTAAGGTTTAAAGATTATCACAGGGCAACAGTTTTAGGAGTTCATCCAACCTTCATGGCTCCAGGAATTTAAAATTTGAATATGAAATTCCATTCTGTATTTCTCCCCCTTTTGATCAAGATTCTTCTATAGAATCTTTGATCAAAATGTTCAGTAATGATAGCTGGGCACCATCCAGTTCTTCTGGTCTCACGGCAAAGGAGGCAGGTGTTCATGGAGGCAGTTAGCCTCCTTCCTCTGTTGCTCCAGGTGAATAGAGACCAATTGTTGTCCTGACTACTCTTTACCTTGGCTTTTCTCAGTGTTGTGCTTACATTGAATAATCTCAAGGGACAAGGTAGCATCTGCCCCAGACAAGCAGCAGACTGACTTACCACCTGCTAAAAAAGAGGTGAATTCCCCAAGCTCAGGGTTCCTCCCCTATATTGCAAACCTCTATGGGCACAGCATTTACCTGGGCCCTCTGTCTCCCAGGTGGGACTGGAAGGAAGGGAAACCATGCAAATATGATGCTCATACTGCTGGTTAGCTGTGAGCTACGGAGCCCTTTGTCTATGACACAGGAGTCTCATGTTTTCTGTCAGCATCCATGAAACCACAACAGGCTAACCCACTAGCTCGTTCATACGTACCCATTGCTGTCAAGTCAATTCCGACTCATAGTAGAACTGACCCATAAAGTTTCCAAGGAGAGCCTGGTGGATTAAAACTGCTGGCCTTTTGGTTAGCAGTGGTAGCACTTAACCACTACACTACCAGGGTTTCCTACTAGCTTGTAAATAGGGTAAAATCTAAGCCCAGAGCTGACAGGAACGGGCTGAGTAGTATCAGGTGTGCCTGTTCTGTATGTCTGAAGCACCTATTACTCCCCAGCCATGACATTGAACAGCTTCCAGTGTTATGACTTGTTTAATTTCTATATCCCCCTTCAGGCTAGAAGCTTTGGGAAGGAAAGGATATTGTATTTCTTGTGCTTAGAAAAATGCTTGACATATAGTAGGTTTTCCTTAAGTATTTATTGAAAAGGTAAATACATGAATATAGCCTGTTTAGAGGGTACAGAATAAACGAGTCCATCAGCAGGAGAGAGTTTTGTAGGGGGAGAGAGACCGTCCTCCTCCATGTCACCTCTGAGGTTCCTCCCCACCCCTGGGACGGATGTACTCACCCACAGCCGAGGCAGCTTCTCGCTGCATTCACACTTCCCTTTACAGAGCTCACTGAGGAAAAGGAAGAGACATAGCACACTGATGTCTTAATATGGAATGATTTTTGGAGCTTCTACTTCTGTTCCTAACCTGGAGGCAGAAGTGTGGATGGTATGCATAAAACACTATAATCAACTTAGAGGCAAGAACTATGGCTTACACTGTTGCATCACCTACAATGCCCAGCATAGAGTCTAGCCATGTTGTTGTCAACTGCCATTGAGTCAGCCCCCAACTCATGGTGAGCCAATGCATCCCACACACAACAGGATTGGACTGTTGTGATCCATAGAGTTTTCATTGGCTGGCTTTCAGAAGTAGATTATTGGGCCTTTCTTCCTAGTATGTCTTAGTCTGGAAGATCTGCTTAAACCTATTCAGCATTGCAGCAACATGTAAGCCTCCACTGACAGACGGGCGGTAGCTACATATGAGGTGCATTAGCTAGGAATTTAAACCAGATCTCCCGCATAGAAGGCAAGAAATCGACCACTGAAACACCACTGCCTCCGGAATCTAGCTACAGGTCTTTATAATTTTGGTTATTTCTTGATCCAAAAAAACCCCCAACCAATTGCTGTCAAGTCGATTCCGACTCATGGCAACCCCAGGTGTTACAGAGTAGAACTGTTCCATAGAGTTTTCTTGGCTGTAATCTTAATGAAGGGGCCCTAGTGGTGCAGTGGTTAAAAGCTCAGCTGCTAACTGAAAGGTCAGTAGTTTGAATCTACCAGGCACTCCTTGGAAACCTTGTAGGGCAGTTCTACTCTTGTTCTATACGGTTACTATGAGTTGGAATCGACTCAACAGCAAAAGGTTTTTTTTTTTTTTTTGGCGGGGGGAATCTTAATGGAAACAGATCATCAGGCTTTTCTTCCGCAGCACCACTGGATCCATTCGAACTGCCAACCCTTAGGTTAGTAGTCGAGCACAACCTGTTTGAGCCACGCAGGGACCTTCTTAATTGATAGTCCTATTCTTTTGCAAAGAGAAGAAATATTTCTCTTTTATCTAAAGTCTATTTAATTAGTTTAATTTTTCTTTTCCGAGAAAGAACTTAGGGAGTGTGGCAGAGACAGTTATCTGACCACCAATGACTTGTGTTCTTTTTCCCCAGTGTAGAGCTGTTGGGAAGTGGCAGTCCAGCTGGGGGCAATATATCCTGGTAGCTTTTCATCTAGGTGACTACTTCCGGCCAATGGAGTGTGAAAGAAATGATGCATGGCATTTCCGGGCTGAAGTAGTTAAGTGTTTGATGTGCTTCCCACTTTTCTACCTCATGTAGTGACTATAGGGCTACATGCTGATTATGGCTGAGCTATAAGATATAAAGAACCTGGGTTCCTGTGTCTCCATTTAGGAGGAAGAACCAAAGAACACCCACATTAGACTTAGGGTAAGTGAGAGGTGAACTTTTCTCATATTGAGATTTTCGGTCATTTGTTACTACAGTTAGCCTACTCTGACTAATCCAGGGAGACTTTGGGATACATCCAATATAATAAACAATGACCTGGAGATGAGGAAATTAGGACAAAAAGAAAGCAAGGGTAGGAAAACAAGAAGAATTCAAGTACTAAGTAAGCACAGAAAATGCACGCTAGAAGGTACTATACAAGTTGCTAGAAATGAGTAACAAATTTGGCTTTTAGCTTCCTTGCATCCAAAGCAAAGAGGGAAATGCTATGAGTTACAAGACTCAACAATATCCAGATGAGAAAATATGCTGACTCTCAGGAGAAGTGCACATTTTTCTGGTTCTTCAAACTGAGGGACATTTCCCCTAAGAGCCCTGGGAAAGGGGATTGAAACTGTCAGCCACATGGGTCACATCCTCAATAGCATGCTACAGTGACATTGTTGTAGTGGATACAACTTCCCTTGATGCAACAAGTATCAGAGTATGAAAAGGTAGTTCAGAAATAGCACTTTTATGAGAGGCCGAGAAATCATGCTGCACAAAAGCAGCTTTCAGATGGTCTGGCTTTGTCCAGCCTCCAAAGACCCCCAAAGAATGACTTCCCTCCTCTGGCACAGACTCTGAGGTTTACCGCTTGCGAATCAAAACTGCATTTGCTTCTGGGTGAGCCATGACATACAAACACAACCACACCAAGCTGCAAGAAAACAACCTGTTCCACTGGACCGATGCCCTGGTTGCCTCCTCCTCTGGCCAGATGTGCCAGAGGGCAGTCCAACCCCTGACTTGATGTGAATTGAGAAAGATCCCCTGCCCTGCCCTGGTTGTTTGGTTGTCTGGCCTTCATCCAGTTTCCACGTCTCAAGAGCTGCGGTGGGAAGGGCTTTAAGGCTGCACCTACTGAAATCACCTTCAGTTCCCTGAGGCACACAGGTGTGGATGAGCCACCTCAGCCATAATTCCCTGAGCGAGGACTCCAGCCAGGCCAGCAGAAAAGGAGAAGGGGTGGTAGTTGCACAGTGTGGAGAATGTAGCTGATGCCACTAACCATACATGTGAAAGTGGTTGGAATGTTTTGCTACGTTTATCTTACCACAATAAAAATTGAAAAAAAAAAAATGAAAGAAAAGGGGGAAAACTCCTTTTTATTCCGGCCAGTGGTCAAGTTGTCAGGGTTTGTGGAGCAATTAAATGTTTCACATACCTGCCCTGCCAAGGCATCTCAGGGTGAGGATGGTTACATCTCAAATTCCTAATCCCTTCTGAGCCAAGCAGAAGCCCTGTGGCATAGTGGTTAAGTGCTAAAGCTGCTAACCATGAAGTTCAGGAGTTCAAACCCACCAGGCGATCCTTGGAAACTCTATGGGGAGTTCTACTCTGTCCTATAGGGTTCCTAGGAGTCGGAATCGACTCAACAGCAACAGGTTTGGCTTTTTGGTCTTCTGAGCCAGGTGCTCCCCACCACAGGGAGGGACAACATATTTCCTTCCGAGGGAAGCAGCCCGCTGTTCTTGGGAGAGCCATGCACCATGGGGAACGGCTTGACTTGTCTCCCAGAAACCACATCCTCCGTTTGACCAGTGGGAAAGAGAGGTGGACACATGCCCACGACGTCAAGGCCATTCTCACTCATGTCCACTTCTTTCGCCTTTCTTCTGCCTTCCCTTGCTCCCTTTAAGCACAATGGAAATGCACACTGACTATAACCATGGGTATTGATATTACTAGTGATTTTTATTTACAAGGCTGATATCAACAGGCTGCAATATCTTCATCTTTTTTTATTTTTAACATTATCCATATTTTTATTAAAAAAATTACTTGTTAATAACTATCTTTGGTTGGTGAGATTACATTTTGGTATATAGCTGTAATCTATCAGCATCATCAACATTTTTCTGTCAGTAGATACAGAATTGCATTATGATTTATAATAGCCAAATAGTTTTCCAGGGCACGAGTATCCTATACTTCATTTAACTCCCTGTTGTTGAATATGTAGGCGTGATACATATCCTTGTACAAACCAGTAATCCGGTTGCCGTTGAATGGGCTCCATGTGTATCAGAGTAGAACTGCGCTCCATAGGGTTTTCAATGGCTGGTTTTTTGGATGTAGATCACCAGGCCTTTCTTCCAAAGCACCTCTAGGTGGACTCCAACCTCCAAACTTTCAGATCGCAGCTGAGCATGTTAACCCTCTCCACCACCCAGGGCCTCCTATCCTTGTACACTCAATTATTATCTTATGTAATTATTTTGTTGGTATAAATCCTTAAAAATGGAATTTCTGAGTCAAAAAGAATGTATATTTTAAAACCTCCCTCCCCCCTATGTTTTTGTCTTCTTGTTTGAAGTGTTCCATGGGGTCATTCTTTTACTTGATAAATGTTTGTGGAGCCACTACTCTGGGCCAGTCCAGGGAGTTGGCACAGCAAAGTTGGTTAAGAGCACGGGTTTCTGGCTCAACAGATGTAGATTTGATCCCATTGGATGTTATAGCTGTGTGACTTTTGGCAAACCCACAGTCTTGCTAAGCCGCAGTTTCCTCAGTGCTTGCCTGTGACGTTTAGGAGAGCTGATGTACGCGGAGTGCTCCCTGTAGTGCTTGGTAGGTAGAAAGCTCTGAGTAGTAGGAACTGAGGATGCTACTGATAAGTGTCGTTTTTCCCCAATTCCTGCACCTAGAAATCAGATTCCTGGTCTTCAAGGAATGGAATCACTTCGCTATGGTTTTTTACACAAGAAAAACCCTTCTCTGTCTTCTTCTGAAAATGTGTGAAGACATAGATTAATTTTTCTAAAGATGGCAAAATAAAATTGGTTTACTTTAAGAACTTGGGTGAATTCTAGATTCTCTTTCAGATCGCAAAGGAAATCACGGATATCTGGAAACCAAACCAAAATAAAAAACCAAAGTAAGAATCAAAACTCTAAGTGAAAGCAATCCCTGTGTCTTATCTCTTTGATAGCTTGTATTCTTTGGAGCTCCTTCTAAGACCTTTAATTCTTACAGCGGGATGACATTTTTCCTTTTCAACTAATTTCGCATTCCCATCCGCAGCCCATCATGGGGATGGTACAGGATGGAGCAGTGTTTTGTTCCATTGGACATGGGGTTACCATGAGTTGGGGGTTGACTTGACGGCAGCTAACAACAATAATGGTTTCTAACCATTATCATCCCTAAAGTTCACCAAACCTTCCTGGGTCTGACCCACTGAGGAAGTCCCAGGCATGGTGGCTTCCTGGCTGGGTAGTCAGGGTCTCATCCTAGGGGCGTAGGTTATCCTGGATGGTACCTGGTCTTGCTGCTGCTGAGGCATAGGATGTAGGTTTAGACCTTGCAAGTTCCCTCCTGAGAGCCTTACAAGCCCGTCTCTGGCATGTCTGGGATTAATCCTCTAGAATGCTCTGTTTATTGAGGGGTAAGAGTGGTAAGTAAAAATGTCACTGAACATAGAAGGTAGTCCTTTCCTCTTCCCTCGTTCTCTCATCCCGTGACTTACAGAGCACACGGTCAACACCCCCATTTTAGGGCAGGTTACGGCTGCTACCCAAGAGGTCGGCAGTTCGAATCAGCCAGGCGGTCCTTGGAAACTCTATCGGGCAGTTCTACTCCATCCTATAGGGTCACTATGAGTTGGAATTGACTCGACGGCAGTGGGTTTTGTTTGGTTTTTGGTTAGGGCTGAGTTTTCCAGTTCAACTTTTCAGTGCCAGGACCAAAGCACTGGTTTTGGGACACTGAAACCGAAGTAAAATAAACACCATCCTTACCTGGGTACCAGGCTCTTGGTTTTACCATCAGAAAATAGGACACCAGTCGTGTGGGCCATGGTAGCTAAGGATTGAGCCTGGAATAAGCCAATGCCAAAATAAGCCAGTCTATGTCCTTGACAAGTGAAGAAATAGGGCACAGCTACGGCACTGGGTTTTTTCTGGGTTTTAAGACCACCCAGTGTTATGCAGTGTGGACACTTGTCTCCTGTAGATTCAACCACAGAATGAGTGTGTCTTTATTAATTTACTCAACTGCTGTTTTCTCAGTCCATCTTTCTTCCTGTAGAACTGCCCATGTTGGTGTTTCCTATACATTGTAACCACCAGCCATCTGTCAGTTTGTTGTGCTGTGGTGGCTTGTGTGTTGCTATGATGCTGGAAACAATGCCACTGGTGTTTCAAATACCAGCAGGGTCACCCATGGTGGACAGGTTTCAGTGGAGCTTCCAGACTCAGACCGACTAGGAGGAAATGACTGGTGAGCTACTTCTAAAAAGTAGCCAATGAACACCTTAAGGATCACATCAGAATAATATCTGATATAGTGTTGGAAGATGAGCCCCCTAGGTTGGAAGACACTCAAAACACGCAGTGGCAACAACAATGGATTTAAGCATACCAACGATTGTAAAGATGGTACAAGACTGAGCAACATTT
The DNA here is from genome assembly GCF_030014295.1 of Loxodonta africana. Lineage (NCBI taxonomy): Eukaryota > Metazoa > Chordata > Mammalia > Proboscidea > Elephantidae > Loxodonta > Loxodonta africana. The sequence continues at coordinate 69,393,927 of NC_087358.1, forward strand.
CATTTTGTTGTTCATGGGGTTGCCATGAGTCGGAGCCAACTCCGTGGCAACTAAGAACAACAACAACGTATTTTGTAAACAAATAGAGCTGGGGGCTGTTTTGCTTATGTTCAGGGAAATGTCTTATGAATATGGGTGTTTAATCAATAACTGCTTGTCTTTAGTGGTGGAGAGGATTTATTCTTTCCTGGAGAGGTATCATGAATTGAATTACGTCCCCTCAAAAATATGTGTATCAACTTGGTTAGGCCATGATTCCCAGTATTGTGTGGCTGTCCTCCATTATGTAATTGTAATTTTATGTTGAGAGGATTAGGGTGGGATTGTAACACCACCTTTTCTCAGGTCACCTCCCTGATCCAAGGTAAAAGGAGTTTCCCTGGGGTGTGACTTGCACCACCTTTTACCTCTCAAGACATAAAAAGGAAAGGGAAGCAAGCAGAGAGTTGGGGGCCTCATACCGCCAAGAAGGCAGCACCGAGAACAGAGAGCATCTTTGGGCCTGGGGTCCCTATGCCTGAGGAGCTCCTTGACCATGGGAAGATTGAGGACAAGGACCTTCCTCCAGAGCCAACAGAGACAAAAAGGCTTCTCCTGGAGCTGATTCCTTGAATTTGGGCTTTTAGCCTTCTTTACTGTGAGGAAATAAATTTCTCTTTGTTAAAGCCCTCCACTTGTGGTATTTCTGTTATGGCAGCACTAGATGACTAAGACAGAATATGGTACCTAGAGCAGTTTTGAAACTGAATGGAATCAGGAACCACAGCAGCAGAGGACCAGCACAAGAGAGAACCTGCAGCAGCAGAGAACCAACAACGGCAGAACCAGGAGACCAGCACGAGACAGCACTGGAGCCAACCCAAGGACCCAAGGAGTGAGAGAGCCAAGTGCCTGCATGCAGGAGGCTTCTTGGCGGAGTGGGGTGCCTCTGGGCACTTACCGGTAGAGCTAGGCTTGCTGACCCATGGAGTGAGAAAGCTGAGTGCCTGTGCACAGGAGGCTTCCTGGCGGAATGGTGTGGCTCTAGGCACTTATTGGTGGAGCTACAGAGCTTTGGAACACTTGCCCCAGCGGGGCAGATGCGGGTGTGAAGCCTGAGGAGCCAAGAGGCCAAGAAACCAAGAAACGGAAGCTGTAGAGACAAGAAACACGAGAAGCTGAGTTGCCTCAGTCTCAAAAATGGCCATAGCCTGTGGTGTTTCTAAGGGTGGAGTCGCCACTCAAATGGATGAAGAGAAGGGTGTACCTAAAGCCGAGGGAGCAAAGCTGCTGTCCCAGTGGGCCTGTAAGGTGGAGCTGAAGCCCAGGGCGGAGAGGCCTCCACTCAGAATCTGGAATGTGGCCAATACTTGCATCTGGAGGGCAAGGCCATTGTATAAATTGTCTCAGAGGGCAGAGAATTATTTTCAAAGCTTTGAGAGCTAATGTAATGTGTTCTGCTGACTTGTTTGGTACCTGTTATGCCTTCTTTCCCTTCGGTTTCTCCCACTTGTAATGGAAATGTCTAGCTTGTGCCTGTTCTGCCATAGTACCATTAAAAAAAATCTTTTTACAGCCCAGTAAATTTTTACCAAGGAGCCCTGGTATCTTAGTGTTTAAGTGCTCAGCTGCAGCTGAAAGTTCAGTGGTAAGAACCCTCCAGCCATAAACAATGTGGCAGTCTGCCTCTGAAAATATTTACAGTCTTGGAAGCCCCGTTGGGCAGTTCTACTCATCCCTAGAGGGTAACTTTGAGTCTATGAGTTGGAATCCACTGGACGAAGGCTTTATCATTTTACCAATGCTGCCCTCTGCAGAGCAAAACTAGAATTTCACTTCCAGCAGCAGTTTGTAAAAACTTGCCAGCTGTTTTGAGATGTGGCCTTGAAGACCCAGTGGTCTTCAGTGGTCTTCAGTGGTCTTCAGACTTATTTGCTCACAATTGTGATCATGTGCCTCCTTGCACATTTTAAAGTTGACTTTAAATTTTTATCATCGGCTTAATAGTTGTACAGCATGTACTTTTCCACACATCTTTTGTGCTTTAAATAGTTCTCATTTATGGAAAATGTCCTCCATATCCAGACATTGGTTGTTCAATGGTAGAATTCTCACCATCCATGCAGGAGACCCAGTCTCAATTACCCGCCAATGAACCTCATGCACAGCTATCACCCATCTGTCAGTGGAGGCTTGCGTGTTGCTGTGATGCTGAACAGGTTTCAGCAGAGTTTCTGGACTAAGACTAGGAAGAAAGGCCTGGCAATCTACTTCCAAAAATCATCCCAGTGAAAACCCTTTGGATCACAATGGTCCAATATGCAACCAATCACGAGGATGGCACAGGTCTGGGCAGCGTTTCATTCCTTTATGCATGCGGTCACCACGAGTTGGGGCTGATGACTAGTGGGTAGCTAACAATAACAATAACTTTAAGGCAGCTCTTTGCTTAAATCGAGGAGTCAAGAGCCAGGCAAAGCACCAGGCTGAGAATCTCCTGTACTTGAGCTCCAACCTAATAGCCGTGGAATGTGCTTTCCAAAACACCCTCTGCTGTCCCTTCATCTGGCTTGTCCTCACCCTCATCTTTGTCAAAATGCTTTATCTCTCAAGACTAAAATACTGTCTCTTGATTACTCCCCAACACAAGCGTCTCTTCTCCCTCTGAATCATTGAACTATGTCTCATGTCCCATGGGGGAGAGAGGGTTAATTTCATTTTCACATTTCCCAGCTGTCTAGCATAAATAGGTACTCAGAAAGTATTGCAGATCCCTGTTTTACCCCCATACTACTGTTATGTGGATTTGTAGAGTATACTTTCTATTACTGGATGGTGAAATAAATACCTGCAAATCAGTTACTATGGAATCACTCCTGACTCCTGGCAACCCCATGTGTGTCAGAACAGAACTGTGCTCCACAGGGTTGTAATGGCTGATTTTTTCAGATGTAGATTGTCATGCCTTTCTTTCAAGGCAGCCCTGGGTGGACTTGAGCTGCCAACCTTCTGGTTAGAAGCCAAGTGTGTTAACCATTGGCACCACCCAGGGACTCCAGAAAATAAATACGGAATCTGTTTCCTCAAAGCACGCACTCCCTTTCATTACCTCTGTGAAGAACAACAGGATGAACACTAAAACCTGGTAATTTCTTCTATAGTTCCAGCAAGAGGTATCATGAGGGTCAGGGACCTGTGGGCACAATCAGGGATTTGGGCATGGATGAAGGCACACCTTTGGATGCCTTTGTAAGGCACTGCCTGGGGCTTCAGGGTCAACAGCCCCAGGTCCAGTAATGTCCTTGCTGTACTGTGTATCAAAGGACAAAACAGGAAACTCGTCTGGGATCCCGCATTTTTTCCCCTCTTACAGGATATATTCTTTTCAAGACCCAGATTCATTTGTTGGTTCAGGTGGTTTTGAAACATGCCAAGTACCCAAAGATCTTTGGAAATGTTTCCAAATGTTGTCAAAGACATGGAAACATAAATAGAACAGATACAAATATAAATAGAAATCAAACTTGATGGTAACTTCCTATGCATACGCCACTCCCTAGCCAAATGTAAGGCTTAATTTTAAATGATGGGTCCTGTACCATTACATAATTGGGAAAAGGCAAATTAAAAAAAATAGAAAAAGGGAAGAAAAAGTTCTACTTACATCATATCTGAATTGATGGGGCCCAAGCTCATTTGGATATTCACAAATCTGCAAATAAAATAGGAGGATTGTCAGAATGGTTCCTTCAACAAATCAATCCAGGCAAAACAAAAGGCCGAGAAAACAGGGGCTGTGTCAATTGTCTTGTACACAATGCATACCTCTGGAAAAATGTGGTTTTATTTTATCCATTAAGAATGTATGCATCTGAGGAAGCCAAGATGGCGGACTAGGCAGACGCTACCTCGGATCCCTCTTACAACAAAGACACGGAAAAACAAGTGAATCGATCACATACATAATAATCTACGAACCCTGAACAACAAACACAGATTTAGAGACGGAGAATGAACTAATACGGGGAAGCAGCGATTGTTTCCAGAGCCTGGAGCCAGCGTACCAGTCAGGTACGGCACAAGCACAGAGACCTGCTCCACCCCCCTGAACTAACCCCGGGATGGGGACCAGCCAGTTCCACCGGCGGCGTGGGACGCAGCCGGTAGGAGAAGTCCCTGGGAGGCAGTGACTGATCTTGGAGCAGAAAGAGCAGCATCCGAGCTGGGGAACCGTCCCGCAGGGATTTGGACTGGACGCAGGTACGCCATAAACACAGAGAGTTGCTCCACCCCCCTGAACTAACCCCGGGAAGGGGACCAGCCGGGTCGCGCGGGCAGCGTGGGACGCAGCCGGTAGGAGAAGTCCCCGGGAGGCAGCGACTGGTATTGGAGCGGGGAGAACAGCGTCCCAGCCGGGACACTCGGTCACGGCACAAGCACGGGGAGCTACTCCACCCATCTGAACTAACCCCGGGAGGAGGCCCAACTGGTTCTCGGAGGAGGCACGGCCACGTGGCTGGAGGGACGAGAAGTCCCCTGGAGGCAGTGACTGATTTTGGAGTCCAGAGTGCACCGTCCCAGTAGGGGAGCCTTGACGCTGGGCGTGGGGCTGGAAGCGGAGGATCTGACCGTGACTCCAGCGGGCCAGACCCCCCGGGGGCAATCTCCACACAGCCAGCACACATAGGCGATGCGCCCGCGGGAATCTCAGATATAATAGTCATTCCAAGCAAGACAAGCAACTCTGGCTATATTCTGAGGTGCTACTCTCCTATCTCTCTGTTCCCTCCCCCACCCTCCCCAGGCGGCTTCATTAACATCTGAATAGCCCGAGCCAGAGGGAGAACTCTGATAGGGATCTGACTGCAGTTTTTTTTTAGCGGATTTTCTGGAAAAACTAGTTTCCCAGTGATGGCTCGGAGACAACAATCCATATCAAACCACTTAAAGAAGCAGACCGTGACAGCTTCTCCAACCCCCCAAACAAAAGAATCAAAATCTTTCCCAAATGAAGATACAATCTTGGAATTATCAGATACAGAATATAAAAAACTAATTTACAGAATGCTTAATGATATCACAAATGAAATTAGGATATCTGCAGAAAAAGCCAAGGAACACACTGATAAAACTGTTGAAGAACTCAAAAAGATTATTCAAGAACATACTGGAAAAATTAATAAGTTGCAAGAATCCATAGAGAGACAACATGTAGAAATCCAAAAGATTAACAATAAAATAACAGAATTAGACAACACACTAGGAAGTCAGAGGAGCAGACTCGAGCAATTAGAATGCAGACTGGGTCATCTGGAGGACCAGGGAATCAACACCAACATAGCTGAAAAAAAATCAGATAAAAGAATTTAAAAAAATGAAGAAACCCTAAGAATTATGTGGGACTCTATCAAGAAGGATAACCTGCGGGTGATTGGAGTCCCAGAACAGGGAGGGGGGACAGAAAACACAGAGAAAATAGTTGAAGAACTCCTGACAGAAAACTTCCCTGACATCATGAAAGACGAAAGGATAGCTATCCAAGATGCTCATCGAACCCCATTTAAGATTGATACAAAAAGAAAAACACCAAGACATATTATCATCAAACTCACCAAAACCAAAGATAAACAGAAAATTTTAAAAGCAGCCAGGGAGAAAAGAAAGGTTTCCTTCAAGGGAGAATCAATAAGAATAAGTTCTGACTACTCAGCAGAAACCATGCAGGCAAGAAGGGAATGGGATGACATATACAGAACACTGAAGGAAAAAAACTGCCAACCAAGGATCATATATCCAGCAAAACTCTCTCTGAAATATGAAGGCGAAATTAAGATATTTACAGACAAACACAAGTTTAGAGAATTTGCAAAAACCAAACCAAAGCTACAAGAAATACTAAAGGATATTGTTTGGTCAGAGAACCAATAATATCAGATATCAGCACAACACAAGGTCACAAAACAGATCGTCCTGATATCAACTCAAATAGGGAAATCACAAAAACAAACAAATTAAGATTAATTAAAAAAAAAATACACATAACAGGGAATCATGGAAGTCAATAGGTAAAAGATCACAATAATCAAAAAGAGGGACTAAATACAGGAGGCATTGAACTGCCATATGGAGAGTGATACAAGGCGATATAGAACAATACAAGTTAGGTTTTTACTTAGAAAAATAGGGGTAAATAATAAGGTAACCACAAAAAGGTATAACAACTCTATAACTCAAGATAAAAACCAAGAAAAATGTAACGACTCAACTAACATAAAGTCAAGCACTATGAAAATGAGGATCTCACAATTTACTAAGAAAAACGCCTCAGCACAAAAAAGTATGTGGAAAAATGAAATTGTCAACAACACACATAAAAAGGCATCAAAATGACAGCACTAAAAACGTATTTATCTATAATTACGCTGAATGTAAATGGACTAAATGCACCAATAAAGAGACAGAGAATCACAGACTGAATAAAGAAACACGATCCATCTATATGCTGCCTACAAGAGACACACCTTAGACTTAGAGACACAAACAAACTAAAACTCAAAGGATGGAAAAAAGTATATCAAGCAAACAATAAGCAAAAAAGAAGAGGAGTAGCAATATTAATTTCTGACAAAATAGACTTTAGACTTAAATCCACCACAAAGGATAAAGAAGGACACTATATAATGATAAAAGGGACAATTGATCAGGAAGACATAACCATATTAAATATTTACGCACCCAATGACAGGGCTGCAAGATACATAAATCAAATTTTAACAGAATTGAAAAGCGAGATAGACACCTCCACAATTATAGTAGGGGACTTCAACACACCACTTTCGGAGAAGGACAGGACATCCAGTAAGAAGCTCAACAGAGACACGGAAGATCTAATTACAACAATCAACCAACTTGACGTCATTGACTTATACAAAACTCTCCACCCAACTGCTGCAAAATATACTTTTTATTCTAGCGCACATGGAACATTCTCTAGAATAGACCACATATTAGGTCATAAAACAAACCTTTGCAGAGTCCAAAACATCGAAATATTACAAAGCATCTTCTCAGACCACAAGGCAATAAAACTAGAGATCAATAACAGAAAAACGAGGGAAAAGAAATCAAATACTTGGAAACTGAACAATACCCTTCTGAAAAAAGACTGGGTTATAGAAGACATCAAGGAGGGAATAAGGAAATTCATAGAAAGCAACGAGAATGAAAATACTTCCTATCAAAACCTTTGGGACACAGCAAAAGCAGTGCTCAGAGGCCAATTTATATCAATAAATGCACACATACAAAAAGAAGAAAGAGCCAAAATCAGAGAACTGTCCCTACAACTTGAACAAATAGAAAGTGAGCAACAAAAGAACCCATCAGGCACCAGAAGAAAACAAATAATAAAAATTAGAGCTGAACTAAATGAATTAGAGAACAGAAAAACAATTGAAAGAATTAACAAAGCCAAAAGCTGGTTCTTTGAAAAAATTAACAAAATTGATAAACCATTGGCTAGACTGACTAAAGAAATACAGGAAAGGAAACAAATAACCCGAATAAGAAATGAGAAGGACCACATCACAACAGAACCAAATGAAATTAAAAGAATCATTTCAGATTATTATGAAAAATTGTACTCTAACAAATTTGAAAACCTAGAAGAAATGGATGAATTCCTGGAAAAACACTACCTACCTAAACTAACACATTCAGAAGTAGAACAACTAAATAGACCCATAACAAAAAAAGAGATTGAAACGGTAATCAAAAAACTCCCAACAAAAAAAGCCCTGGCCCGGACGGCTTCACTGCAGAGTTCTACCAAACTTTCAGAGAAGAGTTAACACCACTACTACTAAAGGTATTCCAAAGCATAGAAAATGACGGAATACTACCCAACTCATTCTATGAAGCCACCATCTCCCTGATACCAAAACCAGGTAAAGACATTACAAAAATAGAAAATTATAGACCTATATCCCTCATGAACATAGATGCAAAAATCCTCAACAAAATTCTAGCCAATAGAATCCAACAACACATCAAAAAAATAATTCACCCTGATCAAGTGGGATTTATACCAGGTATGCAAGGCTGGTTTAATATCAGAAAAACCATTAATGTAATCCATCACATAAATAAAACAAAAGACAAAAACCACATGATCTTATCAATTGATGCAGAAAAGGCATTTGACAAAGTCCAACACCCATTCATGATAAAAACTCTTACCAAAATAGGAATAGAAGGAAAATTCCTCAACATAATAAAGGGCATCTATGCAAAGCCAACAGCCAATATCACTCTAAATGGAGAGAACCTGAAAGCATTTCCCTTGAGAACGGGAACCAGACAAGGATGCCCTTTATCACCGCTCTTATTCAACATCGTGTTGGAAGTCTTAGCCAGGGCAATTAGGCTAGACAAAGAAATAAAAGGTATCCAGATTGGCAAGGAAGAAGTAAAGTTATCACTATTTGCAGATGACATGATCTTATACACAGAAAACCCTAAGGAATCCTCCAGAAAACTACTGAAACTAATAGAAGAGTTTGGCAGAGTCTCAGGTTACAAGATAAACATACAAAAATCACTTGGATTCCTCTACATCAACAAAAAGAACACCGAAGAGGAAATAACCAAATCAATACCATTCACAGTAGCCCCCAAGAAGATAAGATACTTAGGAATAAATCTTACCAAGGATGTAAAAGACCTATACAAAGAAAACTACAAAGCTCTACTACAAGAAATTCAAAAGGACATACTTAAGTGGAAAAACATACCTTGCTCATGGATAGGAAGACTTAACATAGTAAAAATGTCTGTTCTACCAAAAGCCATCTATACATTTAACGCACTTCTGATCCAAATTCCAATGTCATATTTTAAGGGGATAGAGAAACAAATCACCAATTTCATGTGGAAGGGAAAGAAGCCCCGGATAAGCAAAGCACTACTGAAAAAGAAGAAGAAAGTGGGAGGCCTCACCTTACCTGACTTCAGAACCTATTATACAGCCACAGTAGTCAAAACAGCCTGGTATTGGTACAACAACAGACACATAGACCAATGGAACAGAATTGAGAACCCAGACATAGATCCATCCACGTATGAGCAGCTGATATTTGACAAAGGACCAGTGTCAATTAACTGGGGAAAAGATAGCCTTTTTAACAAATGGTGCTGGCATAACTGGATATCCATTTGCAAAAAAATGAAACAGGACCCATACCTCACACCATGCACAAAAACTAACTCCAAGTGGATCAAAGACCTAAACATAAAAACTAAAACAATAAAGATCATGGAAGAAAAAATAGGGACAACCCTAGGAGCCCTAATACAAGGTATAAACAGAATACAAAACATTATCAAAAATGATGAAGAGAAACCCGATAACTGGGAGCTCCTAAAAATCAAACACCTATGCTCATCTACAGACTTCCCCAAAAGAGTAAAAAGACCACCTACAGATTGGGAAAGAATTTTCAGCTATGACATCTCCGACCAGCGCCTGATCTCTAAAATCTACATGATTCTGTCAAAACTCAACCACAAAAAGACAAACAACCCAATCAAGAAGTGGGCAAAGGATATGAACACACATTTCTCTAAAGAAGAGATTCAGGCAGCCAACAGATACATGAGAAAATGCTCTCAATCATTAGCCATTAGAGAAATGCAAATTAAAACTACGACGAGATTCCATCTCACACCAGCAAGGCTGGCATTAATCCAAAAAACACAAAATAATAAATGTTGGAGAGGCTGCGGAGAGATTGGAACTCTCATACACTGCTGGTGGGAATGTAAAATGGTACAACCACTTTGGAAATCTATCTGGCGTTATCTTAAACAGTTAGGAATAGAACTACCATACAACCCAGAAATCCCGCTCCTAGGAATATACCCTAGAGATACAAGAGCCTTCATACAAACAGATATAGGCACACCCATGTTTATTGCAGCTCTGTTTACAATAGCAAAAAGTTGGAAGCAACCAAGGTGTCCATCAACGGATGAATGGGTAAATAAATTGTGGTATATTCACACAATGGAATACTATGCATCGATAAAGAACAGTGACGAATCTTGAAACATTTCGTAACATGGAGGAACCTGGAAGGCATTATGCTGAGCGAAATTAGTCAGAGGCAAAAGGACAAATATTGTATAAGACCACTATTATAAGATCTTGAGAAATAGTAAACCTGAGAAGAACACATACTTTTGTGGTTACGAGGGGGGGAGGGAGGGAGGGTGGGAGAGGGTTTTTTATTGGTTAATCAGTAGATAAGAACTGCTTTAGGTGAAGGGAAAGACAACACTCAATACATGGAAGGTCAGCTCAATTGGACTGGACCAAAAGCAAAGAAGTTTCCGGGATAAAATGTATGCTTCAAAGCTCAGCGGAGCAAGCGCGGGGGTCTGGGGAACATGGTTTGAGGGGACTTCTAAGTCAATTGGCAAAATAATTCTATTATGAAATCATTCTGCATCCCACTTTGAAATGTGGCGTCTGGGGTCTTAAATGCTAACAAGCGGCCATCTAAGATGCACCAATTGGTCTCAACCCACCTGGAGCAAAGGAAAATGAAGAACACCAAGCCCACACGGCAACTAAGAGCCCAAGAGACAGAAAGGGCCACATGAACCAGAGACCTACATCATCCTGAGACCAGAAGAACTAGTTGGTGCCCGGCCACAATCGATGACTGCCCTGACAGGGTGCACAGCAGAGGACCCCTGAGGGAGCAGGAGATCAGTGGGATGCAGACCCCAAATTCTCATAAAAAGACCAAACTTAATGGTCTGACTGAGACTGGAGGAATCCCGGCGGCCATGCTTTCCAGACCTTCTGTTGACACAGGACAGGAACCATCCCCGAAGACAACTCATCAGAAATGAAAGGGACTGGTCAGCGGGTGGGAGAGAGACGCTGATGAAGAGTGAGCTAATTATATCAGGTGGACACTTGAGATTGTGTTGGCAACTCTTGTCTGGAGGGGGGATGGGAGGATAGAGAGAGAGGGAAGCCGGCAAAATTGTCAAGAAAGGAGAGACTGAAAGGGCTGACTCGAGATGGGGAGAGTAAGTGGGAGTAGGGAGTGAGATGTATGTAAACTTATATGTGACAGACTGATTGGATTTGTAAACGTTCACTTGAAGCTTAATAAAAGTTATTAAAAAAAAAAAAAGAATGTATGCATCTTAGATATCAAATGAGAAAGCAAATTCTTGGATGAAAGGGTACATCATTTTCTTGCCTGGGTCCCTGGGTGTTGCAAACTATTTGCATTCAGCTACTAACCTAAAGGTTGGCAGTTCAAACCCACTCAGCCATGGCATGGAAGAAAGTCCTGGCAATCTGCTTCCGTAAAGATTATAGCCAAGAAAACCTATAGATCTCAGTTCTGCTCTGTAACACTGCGGTCACCATGAGTCAGAACTGACTCAGTGGCAATGGGTTTGTTTTTTGTTTTTTACCCAGGAACTTTTTGCCCCAGCTCTCTCTCCCAGCTGAGTGAACTTGGCTGAAGATCTGTCCACGTTTATAGTTTAAAAATTGAACTTCGATCCATGAAGCCATGGAGGAGCACTTTGTGTTGCTAATTAGTTTTATAAAAGAGTCACTCATTCTTTAGACTCTAAAATTTAGGGGATTTATCTACCATGTCTCTCCTTACTGAGCACCTACTACAGGCTCTGCACAGCTGGCACTTGAAAATGTCTCCAAGGAGTTGGCAGGGAGGCTGTTCCCATGGAAACCAGTTCTACTCTGAGGTTTCCAATCTGGCTGTAAATTGGGGTTAGAGACCAGCCTCCACCCTGCTGAAAAACAAAGCCCGCGTTTCAAAGGAGCAAGCAGCTAGAACTTGACTGCATGTTTTTCCAGTATGCTGTATAAAAATCCTTTGTGGTCATTGCTGGGTGACCTGTCACTGACTTTTCTCTTGTGTTCTACGTGCCATTCTCATGCCAAGCTCGACCAGAGTTTTCATTTTCCATTCTTCCTGCAATAGTAGGGTTGCAGATTTAGCAAATAAAAACACAAGATGCTCACTTAAACTTGTATTTCAGATAAAACAATGAATATTTTTTCTACTTATTCTAAAAATTATTCATTGTTTATCTGAAATTCAAATTTGACCCTATGTCCTGTGTTTTACCTGGCCATTCTAAACTGTCCTAATTTGCATACCCACTAGAACATTTGTTTCTTCTCTTTATCCCTCTCTATTAGTTTCTTAGGGCTGCCATAACAAAGTGCCACAAAGTGGGTGGCTTATAAGAACAGTAGTTTATGGTCTCACAGTTCTGGAGGCTGAGAGTCCCAGTTCAGGGTGTCACAGGACCATGCTCACTCTGAAAGCCCTATGGGAAGATTCTGTCTGTCTCTCTCAGCTTCTGGTAGCCCCAGGCAGTCCTTGGCTTGCATTGCAGTGTCACGTGGCCGTCTTCCCTCTGCATCTCTGTGGCTCTCTGCTTTTACAAGAATACCACCCATGAGAGGTGGGGCCAAGATGGCAGAATAGACAGATGCTTCCAGGGAGCCCTCTTACAACAAAGGTCTGAGAAAAACAAGTGAAACATCAAAGGCAAATTTAGAAAAAGAACTGAACAGGAAGGGGAGGAAGAGACGGTTCAGAAGCAGAGAGGAGTTACTGGACCTGAATCACCAGAAGCCCTCAAGCACCATTCCCAGGAGCGACTGTAGCAGGCTGGTACTAACATTTGGCAGGGAGAAGCAGCCAGCCACACAGCCTACTCACACCTCCAGAACCAGAGAAGAACGGTGCTCTTGGAAGAAGCTAAGTACTTGGGTATATTTACCGTGCCCTCTACCCTCAAGCAGGCTTCAGTGGCTGCTGACTTCCCTGGGCCTGAAATAGGCCCTGTTGAGCACCTACAGCCATCCTTCTGGCCTAGGTGAAGGAATAAATTTGCAGTTGGTGGAAAAGATAATTTGCCAGCTCCACTAACCGGGGGAGCTCAAGACAGGAGGAGCTCCTGTCCAGGCTTAAATGATCCATGGACTTTGAGTGCCTTTCCCCCCTGCATGGACCTGTGTGGGCCTATTTCAGGAGAATAGGCCCTTATTGGCAAACTACAACTGTTTCAGCTGTGCGGTGGAGAGTTGGATGTTTGATGTTTGACACCACTTTGCCTATTAAACAGGGTCCTCACCTACCCACATCAGGGGCCTAAGGACTGGTGGCTCCACTCAGGTCACCGAGTCACCCATGACAGGGGTCCAAGGATAACTGTTACCTCCCCGTCCTTACAACCAAAGACTTTGGGTGCCGATGGTTGGTCTGCAAAACCCACCCACCTGTACACTCTGGGGAAGAGGGGCCTGCTTTCCTCAGAGACACTTCTGGAATGAGTCTCAGCCCCCCATCTTGTTCAGAGCATGACCTCCTGCTACAACCAGATACCAGTACCTACACCAATCACCCCTGCCCCTCTAAGGCTGTAGGACAGGGCCTGTACCACACACTAGATAAGCAGCTACCTGGAAACCTGAGCTGAATCCATACAAGAAAAGTGAAGGGACTTCTAGACTGATGTACCTGATAACAGCTCTAGCCATCTGGTGACCGGACATCAGAGCTCCAATGGTGAACATAAACAAGCTAGCTCACTCAAGCAACTCATTTAGGTATATCAAAACAAAACAAAGCAAGAAGCTAGGATACAGTAAGCAAACACAAAATAAGCTAATACAATAACTTATAGATGGCTCAGAAATAACAGTCAATATCAAGTCACATAAAGGAACAGACCATGATAGCTACAACAAGCTCTCAGAACAAAGAATCAAGGGGTCTTCTAGATGAAAGTGCTTCCTGGAATTACCAGATGCAGAATACAAAAGATTAATATACAGAACCCTTCAAGACATCAGGAAGGAAATCAGGCAATATGCAAAACAAGCCAAGGAACACACACATAAAGCAGTTGAAGAAATTAAAAATATTATTCAGGAACATAATGAAAAATTTAATGAGCTGGGAAAATCCATAGACAGACAGCAATCAGAAATTCAGAAGATAAACAATAAAATTACAGAATTAGACAACTCAATAGAAAGTCAGAGGAGCAGAATTGAGCAAGTGGAAGGCAGAATTGGTGACCTTGAAGATAAAGCCCTTGGCACCAATATATTTGAAGAAAAATCAGATAAAAGAATTAAAAAAAAATTAAGAAACCTTAAGAATCATGTGGGGCTCTTTCAAGAGAAATAACCTACGAGTGATTGGAGTACCAGAATAGGGAGAGATAACAGAAAATACAGAGAGAATTGTTGAAGATTTGTTGGCAGAAAGCTTCCCTGATATCATGAAAGATGAGAAGGTATTTATCCAAGATGTTCATTGAACACCACATAAGGTAGATTTTAAAAGTCATCAAGACATATTATAATCAGACTTTCCAAAACCAAAGATAAAGGGAGAATTTTAAGAGCAGCTAGGGATAAACAAAAAGTCACCTACAAAGGAGAGTCAATAAGAATAAATTCGGACAATGTGGCAGAAACAATGCAGGCAAGAAGCCAATGGGATGACTTGTATAAAGAATTGAAGGAAAAGAATTGCCAGCCAGGAATCATATATCCAGCAAAACTGTCTCTCAAATATGATGGTGAAATTAGGACATTTCCAGATAAACAGAAGCTTAGGGAGTTCATAAAAACCAAACCAAAACTGCAAGTAATACTAAAGGGAGTTTTTTGGTTAGAAAATCAATAATATCAGGTATCAACAGAAGACTGGAACAATGGACAGGGTAATCAGATTTCAACCCAGACAGGGAAATCACAAAAATAAATCAAGATTAAAAAAAGCTCAAAACAGGGGAACAGCGATGTTATTATGTGAAAGAAGGCAACATTAAAACAATAAAGAGCAACTAAGAAATGTAGTCATAGATCTTTCATATGGAGAGGAAGAGAATGTGATATAAAGAAACAAAACTTAAGTTTAAATTTAGAAAAATAGGGGTAAATATTAAGGTAACCACAAAGGAGTCAAACTATCCTACACATCAAAATAAAATACAAGAAAAAAACAGACTCAGCAGAAACAAAATCAACAACAATAAATACGAAGAAAAGATAATATATAAAGAAAAATCACCCAGCACAAAAAATTAAGTGCAAAAAAGAAACTGTCAACAACACACCAAAAAAGACATCAAAATGACAACACTAAATTCATTTAAAAAAAAAAATTTTTTTTTTTTAATTCATACCTATCCATAATTACGCTGAATGTAAATGGACTAAATGCAGAAATAAAGAGACAGAGTGGCAGAATGGATAAAAACAAGATCCATCTATATGCTGCCTACAAGAGACACACCTTAGACTTAGAGGCACAAACTAACTAAAGCTCAACACTAAAACCAAATCCGTTGCCGTCGAGTTGCTTCTGACTCATACCGACACTATAAGACAGAGTAGAACTGCCCCACAGGGTTTCCAAGGGGCGCCTGGTGGATTTGAACTGCTGACCTTTTGGTTAGCAGCTGTAGCACTTAACCACTACTACACCAGGGTTTCCAACTAAAACTGGTGGCGTACTGGTTAAGTGCTACAGCTGCTAACCAAAAGGTCAGCAGTTCAAATTCACCAAGCGCTCCTTGGAAAGTTTATGGGGCCATTCTACTCTGTCCCATAGGGTCGCTATGAGTCAGAATTGACCTGATGGCAACAGGGTGACTAAAACTCAAAGGAAGGAAAAAATGTATCAAGCAAACAACAATCAAAAAAGAGCAGGGGTGGCAATATTAATTTCTGACAAAATAGACTTTAAAGTTAAATCCACCACAAAGGGTAAGGAAGGACACTATATAATGACTAAAGGAACAATATACCAGGAGGATATAACCATATTAAATATTTATGCACCCAATGACGGAGCTGCAAGATACATAAAACAAACTCTAACGGCAGTGAAAAGTGAGATAGACAGCTCAACAATTATAGTAGGAGACTTTAATACACTGCTTTCAGTGAAGGACAGGACATCCAGAAAGAAGCTTAATAAAGACATGGAAGATTAAATGCCACAATCAACCAATCTGACCTCGTAAACACATACAGAATACTCCACCCAACAGCAACCAAGCGTACTTTCTTTTCTAGTGCGCATGGAACATTCTCTAGAATAGACCACATCTTAGGTCATAAAGCAATTCTTAGCAGAATCCGAAATATTACAAAGCATCTTCTCTGGCCATAAGACCATAAAAGTGGAAATGAATAACAGGAAAAGCAGGGAAAAGAAATCAAACACTTGGGAACTGAACAATACCCTACTCAAAAAAGACTGGGTTATAAAAGACATTAAGGATGGAATAAAGAAATTCATAGAATCCAATGAGAGTGAAAACACTTACTATCAGAACTTTTGGGACACAGTGAAAGCAGTTTTCAGAGGTCAATTTATATCAAAAAATGCACACATGCAAAAAGAAGAAAGGGCCAAAATCAAAGAATTATCCCTACAACTTGAACAAATAGAAAGAGAGCAACAAAAGAAACCCTCAGGCACCAGAAGAAAGCAAATAATAAGAATTAGAGCACAATTAAATGAAATAGAAAACAGAAAAACAATTGAAACAGTTAACAAGACCAAAAGCTGGTTCTTTGAAAAAATTAACAAAATTGATAAACCATTGGCCAAATTGACAGAAGAAAAACAGGAGAGGAAGCAAATAACCCAAATAAGATGAGCTTGGTGATGTTACAACAGACCCAACTGAAATTAAAAGAATCATATCAGATTACTATGAAAAATTGTACTCTAAAAAATTTGAAAACCTAGAAGAAATGGATGAATTCCTAGAAACATACTACCTACCAAAAATAACACAATCAGAGGTAGAACAATAAAATAAACCTGTAACAAAAGAAGAGGTTGAAAAGGTAATCAAAAAACTCCCAACAAAACAAAGCCCTGGCCTGGACGGCTTTACTGCAGAGTTCTATCAAACTTTCAGAGAAGAGTTAACACCACTACAACTAAAGGTATTTCAGAGCATAAAAAAAGGACTGAACACTCCCAAACTCATTTTATGAAGCCAGCATATCCCTGATACCAAAACCAGGTAAGAAAAAAAAAAAAAAAAACAGGTAAAGACACCACAAAAAAAGAAAATTACAGACCTATATCCCTCATGAACTTAGATGCAAAAATCCTCAACAAAATTCTAGCCAATAGAATTCAACAACATATCAAAAAAATCATTCACCATGACTAAGTGGGATTCATACTAGGTATGCTGGGACGGTTCAACATTAGAAAAACAATCAATGTAATCCATCATATAAGTAAAACAAAAGACATGAATCACATGATTTTATCAATTAATGCAGAAAAGATATTTGACAAAGTTCAACACCCATTCATGATAAAAACTCTCAGCAAAATAGGAATAGAAGGGAAATTCTGCGATATAATAAAGGGCACTTATAGAAAACCAACAGCCAACATCATCCTAAATGGTGAGAGTCTGAAAGCATTCCCTCTGAAATTGGGAACCAGACAAGGATGCCCTTTATCACCACTCTTATTCAACATTGGGCTGGAGGTCCTAGCCAGAGCAATAAGGCTAGATAAAGAAATAAAGAGCATCCAGATTGACAAGGAAGAAGTCAAAGTATCTCTATTTGCAGATGACATGATCTTATACACAGAAAAACCTAAAGAATCCTCAAGAAAACCACTGAAACTATTAGAAGAGTTCAGCAGAGCATCAGGAGACAAGATAGAGATACAAAAATCAGTTGGATTCTTCCACACCAACACAAAGAACATTGAAGAGGAAATCACCAAATCAACACCATTTACAGCATCCCCCAAGAAGATAAAATACTTAGGAATAAATCTTACTAGAGAAGTAAAAGACTTATACGAAGAAAACTACAAAACACTACCGCAAGAAACCAAGAAAGACCTACATAAGTGGAAAAACATACCTTGCTCATGGATAGGAAGACTTAACATTGTGAAAATGTCTATTCTACCAAAAGCAATTTATAGATACAATGCAATTCTGATCTAAATTCCAACGCCATTTTTAATGAGATGGAGAAACAAATCACCAATTTCATATGGAAGGGAAAGAGGCCCTGGATAAGCGAAGCATTACTGAAAAAAGAAGAACAAAGTGGGAGGCCTCACTCTACCTGATTTTAGAGTCTATTATACTGCCACAGTAGTCAAAAAAGCCTGGTACTGGTACAACAACGGACACACAGACCAATGGAACAGAATTGAGAATCCAGACATAAATCCATCCACATATGAGCAGCTGATATTGACAAAGGCCCAAAATCAGTTAAATGGGGAAAAGACAGTTTTTTTAACAAACGGTGCTGGCATAACTGGATATCCATCTGCAAAAAAAATGAAACAAGACCCATACCTCACATCGTGCACAAAAATGAACTGAAAATGAATCAAAGACCTAAATATAAAATCTAAAACAATAAAGATCATGGAAGGAAAAATAGGGACAACATTAGGAGCCCTAATGCATGGCATAAACAGTATACAAAACATTATCAACAATGTAGAAGAGAAAGTGGATAACTGGGAGCTCCTAAAAATCAAACACTTATGCTCATCCAAAGACTTCACCAAAAGAGTAAAAAGATTACCTACAGACTGAGAAAAAAGTTCTTAGCTATGACATTTCCAGTTGGCACCTAATCTCTGAAATCTACATGATACTGCAAAAACTCAACTGCAAAAATACAAATAACCCAATTAAAAAATGGGCAAAAGATATGAACAGGCACTTCACTAAAGAAGATATTCAGGTACCTAACAGATACATGAGGGAATGCTCACGATCATTAGCCATTAGAGAAATGCAAATCAAAACTACAGTGAGATTCCATCTCACTCCAACAAGACTGGTATTAATCCAAAAAACACAAAATAATAAATGTTGGAGAGGTTGTGGAGAGAATGGAACACTTATACACTGCTGGTGGGAATCTAAAATGGTACAGCCACTATGGAAATCGATTTTGCGCTTCCTGAAAAAGCTACAAATGGAACTACCATACGATCCAGCAATCCCACTCCTTGGAATATATCCTAGAGAAATAAAAGCCTTCACAGGAACAGACATTACGCACACCCATGTTCATTGCAGCACCATTTACAATAGCAAAAAGATGGAAGCAACCAAGGTGCCCATCAACAGATGAATGGATAAACAAATTATGGTATAGTCACACAATGGAATACTATGCAGAGATAAAGGACAGTGAAGAATCTGTGAAACATTTCGTAGCATGGAGGAATCTGGAAGGCATTATGCTGAATGAAATTAGTTAGTTGCAAAAGGACAAATACTGTACAAGACCACTATTATAAGAACTGGAGAAACAGGTTAAACAGAGAAGAAAATATCCTTTGATGGTTAAGAGAGGTGGGAGGGAGGGAGGGAGGAAGGGAGGGAGGGAGGGAGAGGGGTATTCACTAATTAGATGTAGATAAGAACTATTTTAGGTGAAGGGAAAGAGAACACATAGTACAGCAGAGGTCAGCACAACTGGACTAAACCAAAAGCAAAGAACTTTCCTGAATAAACTGATGGCTTCAAAGGCCAGCGTAGCAGAGACAGGGGTTTGGGGACCATGGTTTCAGGGGACATCAAATAAATCAAGGGACATAATAAAATCTATTAAGACAACATTCTGCATCCCACTTTGGAGAGTAGCGTCTGGGGTCTTAAACACTAGCAAGCAGCCATCTAAGATGCATCAATTGGTCATGACCCTCCTGGAGCAAAGGAGAATGAAGAACACCAAAGACACAGGGGAATTATGAACCCAAGAGACAGAGAGGGCCACATGAACCAGAGACTACATTAGCCTGAAGCCAGAAGAACTAGATGGTGCCTGGCTACAACTGATGACTGTCCTGACAGGGAACACAACAAAGAACCCCTGAGGGAGCAGGAGAGCAGTGGGATGCAGACCTCACAGTCTCGTAAAAAGACGAGAAGTACCCCTGTGGTCATGGTCCCCAGACCTTCTGTTAGCCCAAGACAGGAACCATTCCCAAAGCCAACACTTAAGACAAGGATTGGAGTGGACAATGGGACAGAAGATGATACTGGTAAAGAATGAGCTTCTTGGACCAAGTACACTCACGAGACTATGTTGGTATCTCCTGTCTGGAGGGGAGATGAGAGGGCAGAGTGGGACAGAGACTGGCTGAATGGACACAGGGAATACGGGGTGGAGAGAAGGTGGGTGCTGTCTCATTGGGGGAAGAGCAACTAGGAGTATTTTGCAAGGTGTATATAAATTTTTGTATGAGAGACTGACTTGATTTGTAAACTTTCACTTAGAGCACAATGAAAAAAAAATAAAAAAGAATCCATCCGGACCCAGATGTCCATCAAGAGATGAATGGATAAACAAAATGTGGTGCATACAGAAAATGGAATATTATTTAGCCATAAAGAGAAATGAAGTCCTGATACATGCTATGCCATGACTAAACCTTGCAAACATTATGCTGAGTGAAATCAGTCAGACAGAAAAGAACAAGTATTGTATGATGCCACGTATATGAAATATTTAAAACAGGCAAATGTGTGGAGACCAAAGGTCAGTAGTAGTTACCAGGAGCTAGAGGGAGCAGGGAACAGGAGTTATTACTAAGGGGTGCTCAGTTTCTGTTTGGGGTGTTGGAAAACTGTTGGGAATGGATAGTGGTGATGGTAACACAACATGGTGGATGTAATCTGTCAGTGAGTTGTACTGCCTTCTGCATAAAAGAAATCAAATACAGCCACAGGAAACCCCCCAGGAAAAGAAATTATAACAGCAGAGAAGCCAGAATCAAAGGACTTGAGTCCCCCACTGAGCTCTATTAGTCTCAGATTCTTCATGTGAAAATGGGGGAAATTATAATATTTATACACACACACACACACACACACACACACACACGGTCACACCAGGAAGATGAAACTGATGCTAGATGGAAAAAGTACTTTACACATTTTTTTTTTCACTTAGACCTTTATCTCTAAACCCTCTAACTTTATGCATAACAAGTTTAAATGCTGTGGTCCCAAACAAAAATTGCTCTCCTAGAGTCACAACAGGCATTCTGTTTGAAATAAAATCAAGAGATTTACTGAGAGAAAAGGCAGCTCGAGCAGGGGATGTACTGCATTCTCACAAACGGAAATCAGAGCTCCACTGTGCAGAAGTCAAATAGCCAAATTTATGCAGTAAAACCAGGAACTTTAAGGTGCAATATTCTGATTGGTGCTTGGTAAGGGGAGGCAGTGGAGGGCAGGCTCTCTGGAAGAGGCTTTTGATTGGTTTGCAAAGTAAGTGTGTGTTACGGGGATTGGATACAGTGACTTGCTTGCAAGGGGGTCTCGAGGTGCTCACAAGCTGCTAACCTGTTGGATTTTCTGAGAACAAATGGTCGAATATCTTACACAATAGTTTTTGTTTTGAGAACAGGTGGTAAAGATTAACTTCTTAAGGGAAAGTTCTTTTGAGAACATTTTACACAACGGGTTTTGTTATCTCCCTCCCCCTGGTTTGACGTAATGTACTTTTGTCATTGATAGCCTAGCTACAGTTTATAAGAAAACTGCGTTCGAGCATTATAAAGAATAGAAAAATAGAAATCTCGCTAAGACTATCGCAAGATCAGTAAGCCATGACTGTGAGATCTCTGGAGTGTTGGAAGCGGGACATGGTCATTAATCTTCGATTGTTTTCTGAAAGAATAAGTTTCAAGTGCTTCCTTGAGCCTGGTCACCTAAACACAATTATGTGAAACTGGACAAGCTGCTTCCAAAGGTAGTTACAGTTTAAGGAGCAAAACACTTCCTTGGTGTTTTGGTAGCCCGGACAAACAAAATGGAGTCTTAAAAGACACAAGATGGAGTTGGACTTCAACCTGAGTCAGCCCCCCGCAGAAGTACCAGGCACTTTGCCAAGGGACTTTCCTTCAGGGTGTGTCCTAGGCAGTGGCTAGTGTTAGGAGCTGGTGACAAAGCTCCCAGACTGATGGACAGCGGGCCTGTCACATAAACATATG
This sequence comes from Loxodonta africana, assembly GCF_030014295.1. NCBI lineage: Eukaryota > Metazoa > Chordata > Mammalia > Proboscidea > Elephantidae > Loxodonta > Loxodonta africana. The sequence continues at coordinate 69,416,015 of NC_087358.1, forward strand.
CACACACAGTCATCGCTGAGGGAAATGTGGAGCTGACAGCCTGACAGTCTGACAGCCTCACCTAAAGCAGAGTGAGGTGGCGAAGAGTACAAGACTGGGTTCAAGGGGTTATGGATTGAAGCGTGTCCCCACAAAAAGAGGAGAGTTCTAACCTCTGTACTAGGTCCCTGGGTGGCACAAACAACTTGCACTTGACTATTAACCGAAAGATTGGTGGTTCTAAACCACCCACTGGTGCCATAGGAAAAAAAAAAAAAAAAGCCAAGAAAACTCTACAGAGCTGTTCTCCTCTGCAATGCATGGGGCCTCCATGAGTCGGGATCCATTCAATGGCAAGAGGTTTGGTTTTGGCTTTTCACCTCTGTACCTGTCAATGTGACTCAGTTTGGAAATACTGCAGGAGTTTTCTTTTGTTATGTTAATGAGCCACACCAGAGTGGGATGGGTCCTAAACTAACTACAAAAGCAGAATAGACACAGAGGAGCACACAGATGGGAAGACAGAGGCCATGAGAAGATCTGCCTATAAGGCAAAGGACTCCAAAGAACCAAGTAATACCTGGGTCTACCGACAAACAAGGACCCTCCCCTTGAACCAGTGCCCCTGATTTGGACTTTTTCAGCCTCCAGAACTATGAGAAAGTAAAATTCTGTTCATTAAAGCTAGGCACATGTGGTATTTGTGTTAAAGCAGCACTAGGGAACTGAGACACAAGACCATGTACTGAAAAGGAGATGACATCCTGTATGAGGAGAAGGGGCTAAGAGGGTTGGTCACATAGCAGTGAAAATGAAGGGCAAAGAGGGAGAGGGGCAGCGTACAGCACACAAAAAAAGGTCAGACCCCGCCAAAGCAAAATTCAGCGCCCGGCAACATTCTGAGGAGAGCTAAAAAAAAAGTTGCCGTGGAGTCAATTCTTACTCATAGAGACCCCATAGGACAGGGTAGAACTGTCCCATAGGGTTTCCAAGGCTGTAATCTTTAGGCAAGCAGACTGCCACATCTTTCTCCTGTACAGTGGCTGGTGGGTTCGCACCTCCAATCTTTTGGTTAGCAGCACTTTAACTGCTACACCACCAGGGCTCCTTTGCTGAGAGAAGGTCCTCTCTTAATTCTAGGGGTCAAGCTGAACGGTCACTGAACTCTAGTTTTGCCTTGGTTTTTTTCTCACCTCAGCCCCTATCGCCACTCAAAAGCTTAACCATCGCACACACTGGCCACCTTGAAAAGTGAGGGTGGGGCAAAGGGAGAATCTTGGGGCAGAAACGGTCACAGCAGCAGGCTCCAATGGGACATCCACAGTTGGATGGGGTGGGGACACCTCCCAGGGATGGGCCCAGAACTCTGCAAACAGAAGCTGACTGCAGAGAGATCATTTATGCCACCCTTGTTGCTCCAATGAGCAGCATACTATCCCCCCCACCAGAAAACCCAGCCCATTGCCACTGAGTCAATTCTGACTCATAGCAACGCTATAGGACAGAATAGAACTGTCCCATAGGGTTTCCAAGGCTGTAATCTTTATGGAAGCATACTGCTACATGTTTCTTCTTTGGAGTGGCTGGTGGGTTTGAACCACTGACTTTCCAGTTAGCAGCTGTGTGCTTTAACCACCGTGCCACCAGGGCTCCTGGGGTGAGCAGCATAGCAGGAACTATAATCCCAATTGCTGCATTTATTAATAATTTGCTACTCTGGAAAAATGTGTTTTATCAAGCCTGGATATATTGGTTTTTGGTGTCAAAGGAAGTTTATTACTTAATCCTCTCTCTTGTGGAATGAGAAAATGGGCTAAGAAGACAGCCTGGCTGTTGGCAGGCACCCTACTGTGCAAAGGGGAAACTCTGATAAATGCAGTCTCTGCCTTCTGGTTGGTCTGGCTCAACGCGTTCAAGCCATGAGAGAGAATAGAAGTTGTACATAAATTCATAGGCTGTGTTTTGAAACGCATGCAGGCATAACGGTTAAAAAATGCCTGACAAGTATTATTAGTGTTACAGCATCCCAGTGGTGAGAGGAAAAGGTCCAGCTCTTTGAGTTTTTGCTGAGTAACACACTATGAGTCTGCTTCCTGCACTCCATACATCACCCTAGAAGTGGTTGTATGGCAGGATACCTCCTCATCATGGCTCTTCTTGGAGGAGATGAAGGAGGAATGAGTTCTGAGACCCAGCTAAAGAAAACATTATTTTTTTGTAATCCTGTTTTTGTGTATATGCTGGAAAAATATATGGTCTTTGTTTAAAAAATATTTCAAACCTCCAGGAGAATATAAAGTAGAGAAGAATGTCCATACCTCCGTCTGCCTTCCTCTCATCCTGCTCCCCTGAGGTAACCACTTAGTGAACAGTTTTGGCCCAACCCTAACAGTTACTCCACATAGTCATCTTGGAGCTTTCCATCTTTGTCAGATCTCTGCCTCAGGCCTGTCTTTCCTCCACTTACTGATTTCCTCACAGCCTTCCACAGGGAGCTCTGAGAAGCCAAAGGTTATGATTGCTGATGTCACGCCAGCTCAGCGTGTGTTTACTACCTCAGGGCCTGGCTCTCTGCCTCAACCTGTCTATGGGTTGGGTATTCAACTACTCTTTGACAGATATTTTAGATTTCTTATTTAAAAAACCGATTGCTGTGGAGATGGCTCTGATTCACGGCAATCTTCTGTGTGTCAAAATAGAGCTGCTCCATAGTTTTTTCTATAGCTGATTTTTTGGAAGTAAATCACCAGGTCTCACTTTCAAGATGTCTCTGGGTGGACTTGAACCTCCAACCTTTTGGTTAGCAACCAAGTGCTTAACTGTTTGCACCACCCAGCAACTCTGGTTTCTCACTTAAGAAGTCTACACTTCAGGAAAAGTCTCTTTTCCTGAGGATTTTTTTCCTTTTTAATCATGGCGTACTTTTGCTTGGAGAGTGGTTATAGAGGTGGATAGAAGAGTGGAAACGTGAATCATCTTGTTGGAATAAACGAATGAAGTATTTCTACAGGGAATAATTTCCACAGGTGACAGGCTGTGAGCTTCAGGAGGTTTGTTGTGAGACTGCACTGTAGCCTGAATCATCACTTCAAACAAGGCACACCAGGCTTCAGCTTTCTGGCTTCCGCTGAGGGATTTGTCAGGGTAGTTTAGTGGTTTGATTAATTAGCTTAAGCTGGGATTCTATATAAATGCAAATTGTCACCTTCCCCCTCCCCGCTGAGTCACTCTCTGACACAGAAACGGGTAAAAGCTGAGGAAAGGGAGGTAGAGTTGGGATTGCAGGCTGATGTGGCTTCCTCTGATTTTTCAGCTCTGTGGGAGGGTCGCAGCTTGATCAAATACCACACCCGAAGTCACAGCCGTCAGAGAATGCCTCCACCTGAGGTTAAGGCTAAAGCTGCACCACCCAGACAGGCCACACAATGTTAATAAAACAGGGACGTAGGGAACAGGCGTCAACGAGGAGTTTTGAATTGGAAGGGAAGAAATGCCACGAGAACTCTGATCTTTGTAGTAAACCCAGTTGCCATAGAGTTGATGCTGACTCATGGCAACCCTATGCGTTTGAGAGTACAACTGTGCTCCACAGGGCTTTCAATGGCTATGGTCTTTTGGAAGTAGATCTCCAGGCCTTTCTTCTGAGGTGTCTCTGGGTGGACTTGAACCTCCAACCTTTCAGTTAGCAGCCAACCATGTTAATCATTTACACTCCTTAGGGAGTCCTTGTAGATACAAAAGAACATGTACTTAGGGAATTTTTAAAGTACTTCAGGTCCTTGGATGGTGCAAATGGTTTGCAATTAACTACCGATGGTTTGGAGGTTTGAACCCGCTCAGTGGCACTGAGGAAGAAAGGCCTGGTCATCTGCTTCCATAAAAACTACAGCCCAAAAAATTCTATGGAGCAGTTCTGCTTTTCACATGGGGTCACCAAGTACTGGAGAATGGGTTTGCTTTTTGTTTGCTTTTAAAGTACTTTGGATTCCAGACTTCACACTTATAGGTCACCGGTGTTTATTTTCCATGCAACGCGGAGTGTTCACGGGGGAAAGCGTCCGTGTGTCGGCTGACAACAGGCAGACGAGGCCCCACCCCGCCCCAGGACAGCGGCTGGTCGCACAGCGTGGACAGGCAGTGGGAGGAACCAGGCTTGGCAGTAGCAAGCACCTGGTTGCCAGTGACTGCGTGGGTGAACTTGGGCCAGAAACCTGACCTTGGGGGCCACGCGACCTCCGTGGACAAGAACCCAGCCTCACAGGATGGCGGTGAGGATTCCGCGAGATGTGTTTGCAAATTGCTTAGCGCAGAGCATATAATAACTGCTGAACAAACACCAGCTAATACTGTAACTGTTAACTTTGCCCCGTCTTGGGTTTATAATTTCTTTGCTTTGGACACTTTCCCCTGCAGCGGGAGGCAGAATGCTTCTCAGCACCGACTCACAGCTTTCCCTTCTCCCCAGCCAGGCTCTCAGGGCCGACTTAGCCTTTAGGTACCGCAGGCGCCGTGCCCAGGGGAATTTGGGGGGCCGTGGAAATATTTTAATTTCAATTTCTTTTAATATCAGAAGAAAAATACAATATTTATGCAATATTAATGAACATCTAATAAATTTTTTTTTTTTAATAATGAAGCCAGCCTGTTTTATAGTCAGCTTTATACCAACACAGTCGTCAAATATGATTTTAATTTAATTTTTTTTTTTTTTTTAGGGAGTAAGGGCCACAAAGACAACAGTGCAGTGGATCACCGAAGTCAGAACGTGGTGCTGCGGGTTCCGGAAATCACTTTGGAGGCACGGGCTGGAGGGGCCGAGCGTCCAGGGTCCCTTGTGTAAGGAGATTTAGGAGACCCCGTTGGCCTCCATCAGCTCTGTAAAGCACTTGCTTTTCTGTGGGAAAACCCACGTGCGCCAAGATGTGCAGCGGTGACTTTGGTACTGAAGAAGCAGAGTGGAAAGGAGGCATGTGTGGAGGGCGTGGGAGCGGCTGGTTCCGGGCAGGAATAAAGGCCGCTGCAGGGCAGTTTTTAGTTAGCTGGAGCTTCCTATTTGAAAGGCTTGATGGTTGCTTGTTGATGCTAACCATTATTTTGGAATTTTAGGCATCTTTATTCTTTCTCTCTTCTTTTATTGTACTTTAAATGAAGGTTTACACAAAAAACTACCTTCTCAGTAAAGAGTTAATACACATATTGTTTTATGACATTGATTAACAACCCCACGACTCATCAGCACTCTCCCTTCTCGACCTTGGGTTCCCTATTGCCAGGTTTTCTGCCTTCTAGTCCTTGCCTTGGTGTGCCCCTTTTGTCTTGTTTTGTTTTATGGGCCTGTCTTACCTTTGGCTGAAGGTTGAACCTGTGGAATGACTTCATTACCGAGCTAAAAGGGCATAGGGGGCTGTACTCTTGGGGTTACTCCAGTCTCTGTCAGATCAGTAAGTCTGGTCTTTTTCTGTGAGTTAGAATTGTGTTCTGCATATTTTCTCCACCTCTGTCCAGGACACTCTACCATGACCCCAGCCAGGGCAGTCAGTAGTGGTAGTGGGGCACCATCTAGTTGTACTGGACTCAGTCTGGTGGAGGCCTTGGTAGATGTGGTCCATTAGACCAATCTTTGCCTTGTATCTTTAGTTTTCTTCATTCTCCCTTGCTCCCCACTGGGTGAGACCAGTGGAGTATCTCAGATGGCCGCTCACAGGCTTTTAAGACCCTGGATGCTACTCACCAAAGTGGAATGTAGAGCATTTTCTTTATAAACTATGTTATGCCAATTGAGCTAGATGTTCCCTGGGACAGTCTTCAGCCCAGCAATTCCGTCCCGCAGGGAGTTTTGGATGTGTCTATGGAGCGTCCATGACCTTGCCTGGTACAAGTTGTGCTAGCTTCCCCAGTGTTGTGTACTGTATTACCTGTCATCAAAAATTACCACTTATCTATTGTCTGTTTAGTGTTTTTCCATCCCCCGCCCCCCATAACCATCCAAGATTGTTTCTTTTTGTGTGTAAACCTTTTCATGAGTTTTTACAGTAGTGGTCTCATACAATATTTGTCCTTTCGTGATTGACTTATTTCACTCAGCATAATACCCTCCAGATTCATTCGTGTTATGAGATGCTTTGCAGATTCATCATTGTTCTTTATCATTGCATAGTAGTCCATTGTGTGTATGCAGTTTGTTTATCCATTTGTCTGTTGATGGTCATCTAGGTTGTTTCATGTTTTTGCTATTGCGAACGATGCTGCAATGAACATGGGTGTGCATATGTTTATTTGTGTGATGGCTCTCATTTCTCTAGGGAAATGGGATTGCTGGATCATAGGTCATTTCTATTTCTAGCTTTCTAAGAAAGTACCATTTTTTTCCCAAAATATATGTATCATTTTCATTCCCACCAGCAATGCGTAAGAGTTCCAGTCTCCCTGCAGCCTCTCCAATATTTGTTTTTTTGATTTGTGCCAGTACTGCTGGGGTGAGATGGTATCTCATTGTGGTTTTGATTTGCGTTTCTCTAATGGCTAGTGATCTCAAGCATTTTCTCATGTGTCTGTTAGCCATTTGAATGTCTTCTTTGGCCAAGTGTCTGTTCATTTCCTTTGCCCGTTTTTTAATTGGATTATTTATCTTTTTGTTGTAGGGGTGTTGGGTTTTCCTGTAGATTTTAGAGATTAGACCTTTGTCCGATTTGTAATAGCCAGAATTTTTTTCCCAGTCTGGAGGTTCTCTTTTTACTCTTTTGGTGAAGTCTTTTGGTGAACATAAATGTTTAATTTTTAGAAGATCTCAGTTATCTAGCTTATCTTCTGGAGTTTATACGTTGTTAGTTATGGTTTGTATCCTGTTAATGCCTCTAGTGTTGATCCTATTTTTTCTTCTGTGATCTTTATAGTTTTTGGCTTTATATTTAGGTCTTTGATCCATTTTGAGTTAGTTTTTGTATGGTGTGAGGTATGGGTCCTGTTTCATTTTTTTGCTTATGGACATCCAGCTTAGCCAGCACCATTTGTTAAAAACACTGTCTTTTCCCTATTTGATAGGTTTTAGTCCCTTGTGGAAGATCAGGTGACAGCATGTAGGTAGATGAATTTACATCTGGGTTCTCAATTCTGTTTCATTGGTCAATGTATCTGTTGTTGTACCAGTACCAGGCTGTTTTCACTACCGTAGCTGTGTAGTAGGTTCTGAGGTCAGGTAGTGTGAGTCCTCCTACTCCCTTCTTCTTCTTCATCAGTGTCTTACTTATCCGAGACGTCTTCTCTTTCCGTATAAAGTTAATGATTAGTTTTTCCACCTCTTTAAAAAATGTTGTTCTTTTTGTACCACTTAATGATTCTTCCTAAATAGTCCAAGTAATCTGTAAAACATGATCAAATGCGTCAGGTAATTTATCTGTTGTATTCTACTATCTGACTATACCCTGGTGGCTTAGTGGTTAAGTGCTAAGGCTGCTAACCAAAAAGTCAGCAGTTTAAATCTACCCGGTGCTCCTTAGAATCGCTATGCGGCAGTTCTGCTCTGTCCTATAGTGTTGCTATGGGTCGGAATCAACTTGATGGCAGTGTTTTTTTTCTGCCTCAAGTGAAAATTTACAAATCAAGTCAGTCTCTCATACAGAAGTTTATATACACCTTGCTATATACTCCTAGTTGTTTTCCCTCTAATGAGACAGCACACTCTTTCCTTCCACTCTCTATTTTTGTGTCCATTCGGCCAGCTTCTGACCCCCTCTGACCTCTCATCTCCTCTCCAGACAGGAGCTGCCCACATAGTCTCATGTGTCTCCTTGATCCAAGAAGCTCAGTCTTCACCAGTATCATTTTCTAACCCGTCGTCCAGTCCAATCCTTATCTGAAGAGTTGGCTTTGGGAATGGTTCCTGTCTTGGGCTAACAGAAGGTCTGGGGACCATGACCACAGGGGTGCTTCTAGTCTCAGTCAGACCATTAAGTCTGGTCTTTTTACGAGACTGCGAGATCTGCATCCCACTGCTCTCTTGCTCCCTCAGGGTTCTCTGTTGTGTTCCCTGTCAGGGCAGTCATGGGTTGTAGTCGGGCACCATCTAGTTCTTCTGGTTTCAGGCTGATGTAGTCTCAGGTTCATGTGGCCCCTTCTGTCTCTTGGGCTCATAATTCCCTTGTGTCTTTGGTGTTCTTCATTCTCCTTTGCTCCAGGTGGGTTGAGACCAATTGATGCATCTTAGATGGCTGCTTGCTAGCGTTCAAGACCCCAGACACCACTCTCCAAAGTGGGATGCAGAATGTTTTCTTAATAGATTTTATTATGGCAGTTGACTTAGATGTCCCCTGAAACCATGGTCCCCAAACCCCTGTCTCTGCTACACTGGCTTTGGAAGCGTTCAGTTTGTTCAGGAAACTTCTTTACTTTTGGTTTAGTCCAGTTGTGCTGACCTCTTCTGTATTGTGTGTTGTCTTTCCCTTCACCTAAAATAGTTCTTATCTGCTATCCAATTAGCAAAAACCCTTCTCCCTCTCTTCCTCCCCACTCTCGTAACCGTCAAAGAATATTTTCTTCTCTGTTTAAACTGTTTTTCAAGTCCTTATAATAGCGGTCCCATAAAATATTTGTTCTTTTGCAACTGACTAATTTCACTCAGCATAATGCCTTCCAGATTCCTCTATGTTAAGAAATGTTTCACACATTTATCACTGTTCTTTATCGATGCGTAGTATTCCATTGTGTGAATATACCACAATTTATTTATCCATTTATCCGTCGATGAGCACCTTGGTTGCTTCCATCATTTTGCTATCGTAAACAGTGCTGCAATGAACATGGGTGTGCATATATCTGTTCCTGTAAAGGCTCTTATTTCTCTAGGATATATTCCAAGGAGTGGGATTGCTGGATCGTGTGGCAGTTCTATTTCTAGTTTTTTAAGGAAACGCCAAATTGATTTCCAAAGTGGTTGTACCATTTTACATTCCCACCAGCAGGGTATAATTGTTCCATTCTCTCCACAACCTCTCCAAAATTTATTTTGTGTTTTTTTGGATTAATGCCAGTCTTGTTGGAGTGAGATGGAATCTCATTGTAGTTCTGATTTGCATTTCTCTAATGGCTAATGATCGTGAGCATTTCCTTATGTATCTGTTAGCTATCTGAATGTCTTCTTTAGTGAAGTGCCTGTTTATATCCTTTGCCCATTTTTTAACTGGGTTATTTGTATTTTTGTAGTTGAGTTTTTGCAGTATCATGTAGATTTTAGAGATCAGACAGTGATCAGAAATGTCGTAGGTAAAAACTTTTTCCCAGTATGTAGGTAAATCTTTTTACTCTTTTGGTGAAGTCTTTGGATGAGCATAGGTGTTTGATTTTTAGGAGCTCCCAGTTATCTAGTTTTTCTTCTGCATTGTTAGTAATGTTTTGTATACTGTTTATGCCATGTACTAGGGCTCCTAGCATTGTCCCTATTTTTTCTTCTATGATCTTTATCGTTTTAGATTTTATATTTAGGTCTTTGATCCATTTTGAGTTAGTTTTTGTGCATGGTATGAGGTATGGGTCTTGTTTCATTTTTTTTTTTTTTTTGCAGATGGATATCCCCTTATGCCAGCACGATTTGTTAAAGAGACTGTCTTTTCCCCATTTAACTGACTTTGTGCCTTTGTGAAATATCAGCTGCTCATAGGTGGATGGATTTATGTCTGGATTCTCAATTCTGTTCCATTGGTCTATGTATCTGTTGTTGTACCTGTACCAGCCTGTTTTGAGTACTGTGGCTGTTTAATAGTTTCTAAAATCAGGTAGAGTGAGGCCTCCCACTTTGTTCTCCTTTTTCAGTAATGCTTAACTTATCTGGGGCCTCTTTGCCTTCCATATGAAGTTGGTGATTTGTTTCTCCATCTCATTAAAAAATGTCATTGGAATTTGGATGGGAATTGCATTGTATCAATATATCGCTTTTGGTAGAATAGACATTTTTTACAATATTAATTCTTCTTATCCATCAGCAAGGTATGTTTTTCCACTTATGTAGGTCTCTTTTGGATTCTTGTAGTTGTGTCTTGTAGTTTTCTTTGTATAGGTCTTTTACATCTCTGATAAGATTTATTCCTATGTATTTTATCTTTTGGGGGCTACTGTAAATGGTATTGATTTGATGATTTCCTCTTCGATGTTCTTTTTGTTGGTATAGAGGAACCCAACTGAGTTTTCTATGTTTATCTTGTATACTCTGCTAAATGCTTCTATTAGTTTCAAGAGTTTCCTTGAGGATTCCTTAGGATTTTCTGTGTATAAGATCATGTCATCTGCAATTAGAGATACTTTTTTTTTTATTAACTTTTATTGAGCTTCAAGTGAACGTTTACAAATCAAGTCAGTCTGTCACATATAAGTTTATATACATCTTACTCCATACTCCCACTTGCTCTCCCCCTAATGAGTCAGACCTTCCAGTCTCTCCTTTCGTGACAATTTTGCCAGCTTCCAACTCTCTCTATCCTCCCATCCCCCCTCCAGACAGGAGATGCCAACACAGTCTCAAGTGTCCAGCTGATATAATTAGCTCACTCTTCATCAGCATCTCTCTCCTACCCACTGTCCAGTCCCTTTCATGTCTGATGAGTTGTCTTTGGGGATGGTTCCTGTCCTGTGCCAACAGAAGGTTTGGGGACCATGACCACCGGGATTCCTCTAGTCTCAGTCAGACCATTAAGTATGGTCTTTTTATGAGAATTTGGGGTCTGCATCCCACTGATCTCCTGCTCCCTCAGGGGTTCTCTGTTGTGCTCCCTGTCAGGGCAGTCATCGATTGTGGCCAGGCACCAACTAGTTCTTCTGGTCTCAGAATGATGTAGGTCTCTGGTTCATGTGGCCCTTTCTGAATTAGAGATACTTTTACTTCCTCCTTATCAATCTGGATGCCCTTTATTTTTTTATCTAGCCTAATTGCTCTGGCTAGGACCTCCAGCAAAATGTTGAATAAGAGTGGAGATAAAGGGCATCCTTGTCTGGTACCTGATCTCAAGGAGAGTGCTTTCAAACTCTCTCCATTTAGGATGATGTTGGCTGTTGGCTTTGTGTAAATGCCCTTTATTATGCTGAGGAATTTTCCTTCTCTCTTTTTTTTTTTTTTTCTATTTTGCTGAGAGTTTTTATCATGAATGGGCGTGGAACTTTGTCAAATGCCTTTTCTGCATCAATTGATTAGATCATGTGGTTCTTGTCTTTTGTTTTATTATATGGTGGATTACATTAATTGTTTTTCTAATGTTGAACCATCCCTGCATACCTGGAATGAACCCCACTTGATCATGGTGAATTATTTTTTTGATACATTGTTGAATTCTATTGGCTAGAATTTTGTTGAGGATTTTTGCATCTATGTTTATGAGGATGAGGCATACAGGTCTCTAATTTTCTTTTTTTTGTGGTGTCTTTATGTGGTTTTGGTATCAGGGATATGCTGGTTTCATAAGAGTGACTTTGGGAGTATTTCACCCTTTTCTATGCTCTGATATACCTTTATTAGTAGTGGTGTTAACTCTTCTCTGAACGTTTGGTGGAACTCTGCAGTGAAGCCATCAGGGCCAGGGCTTTTTTTTGTTGTTGTTGTTGGGAGTTTCTTTGATTACCTTTTCAATCTCTTCTTTTGTTATGGATTTATTTAGTTGTTCTACCTATGTTTGTGTTAGTTTAGGTAGGTTGTGTGTTTCTAGAAATTCATCTAATTCTCCTAGGTTTTCAAATTTGTTAGAGTACAATTTTAGTTTTTCATAGTAATTTGATATGATTCTTTTAATTTCACTTGGGTCTGTTGTAATATTGCCCATCTCATTTCTTATTCGGGTTATTTGCTTCTTCTCCTGTTTTTCTTCTGTCAGTTTGGCCAATGGCTTATCAATTTTGTTAATTTTTTCAGCTTTTGGTCCTGTTAACGCTTTCAATTTTTTTTTCTGTCCTTTATTTCATTTAATTCTGCTCTAATTTTTTATTATTTGCTTTCTTCTGGTGCCTGAGGGTTTCTTTTGTTGCTCTTTTTCTATTTGTTCAAGTTGTAGGGATAATTCTTTGATTTGGGCCCTTTCATCTTTTTGTATGTGTGCATTAATTGATATAAATTGACCTCTGAGGACTGCTTTTGCTGTGTCCCAAAGGTTCTGATAGAAAGTGTTTTCATTCTCACCAGATTCTATAAATTTATTCCTTCCTTGATGTCTTCTAGAACCCAGTCATTTTTGAGCAAGGTATTGTTCAATTTCCAAGTGTTTGATTTCTTTTCCCTGCTTTTTCTGTTATTTACATCTACTTTTATGGCCTTATTGTCAGAGATGATGCTTTGTAATATTTTGATGTTTTGGATTTTGCTCAGGCTTGCTTTATGTGGTCTATTCTGGAGAATGTTCCATGTGCACTAGAAAAGAAGTTATACTTGGCTGCTGTTGGGTAGAGTGTTCTGTATATGTCTGTGAGGTCAAGTTGGTTGATTGTGGCATTTAGATCTTCCTTGTCTTTATTGAGCTTCTTTCTAGATGTTCTGTTGTTCACCGAAAGTGGTGAGTTGAAGTCTCCTACTAAAATTGTGGAGCTGTCTATCTCACTTTTCAATGCTGTTAGAGTTTGTTTTATATATCTTGCAGCCTTGTCATTGGGTGCATAAATATTTAAAATGGTTATATCCTCCTGGTATATTGTCCCTTTAATCATTATGTGGTGTCCTTCCTTATCCTTTGTGGTGGATTTAACTTTAAAGTTAATTTTGTCAGAAATTAATATTGCCACTCCTGCTCTTTTTTGATTGTCGTTTGCTTGATATATTTTTTTCCATCCTTTGAGTTTTAGTTACTTTGTGTCTCTCAGTCTAAGTTGTGTCTCTTGTAGGTAGCATATAGATGGATCATGTTTTTTATTCCATTCTGCCACTCCCTGTCTCTTTATTGGTGCATATATTCCATTTACATTCAGCATAATCTTGGATAGGTGTGAATTTAGTGCTGTCATTTTGATGTCTTTTTTTGTGTGTTGTTGACAGTTTCATTTTCCCACTTAATTTTTTGTGCTGAGTAGTTTATCTCTATATATTGTCTTTTCCTCTTTTTCATTGTTGTTGATTTTGTTTCTGCTGAGTCTATATTTTTTTCTTGTACTTTATTTTGGTGGGTAGGATTGTTAATCTCCTTTGTGGTTACCTTAATATTTACCCCTATTTTTCTAAGTTTAAACCTAACTTTTATTTCTTTATATTTCCTTGTCTTCCTCTCCATATGAAAGATCTATGACTAGATTTCTTATTCCCTCTTCATTGTTTTAATGTGGTCTTCTTTTACATAATGACATTTGTTTCCCTGTTTTGAGTTTTTTTTTTTTAATCTTGATTTATTTTTGTGATTTCCCTACCTGGGTCGACATCTGATTCCTCTGACCAGTGTTCTAGTCTTGGGTTTATATCTGATATTATTGATTTTCTAACCAGAGAACTCCCTTTAGTATTTCTTGTAGTTTTGGTTTGCTGTTTATAAATTCCCTAAACTTCTGTTTATCTGTAAATGTCCTAATTTCACCTTCACATTTGAGAGACAGTTTTGCTGGGTGTATGATTCTTGGCTGGCAATTTTTTTCCTTCAATGCTTTATATAAGTCATCCCATTTTCTTCTTGCCTCCATGGTTTCTGCTGAGTAGTCCGAGCTTATTCTCATTGACTGTCTTCTGTAGGTGACTTTTTATTTATCCCTAGCTGCCCTTCAAATTCTCTCTTTATCTTTGGTTTTGGCAAGTTTGATTATGTCTTGGCGACTTCCTTTTAAGAACTAGCTTATGTGGAGTTCGATGAGCATTTTGGATAGGTATCTTCTCATCCTTCACGATACCAGGGAAGTTTCTGTCAACAAATCTTCAACAATTCTCTCTGTATTTTCTGTTATCTCTACCAGTTCTGGTATTCCAATCACTCATAGGTTATCTCTATTGATAGAGTCCCAGATGGTTCTTAAGATTTCTTCATTTTTTTTTTAATTCTTTTACATGATTTTTTTCAAACATTTTGGTGCCAAGTGATTTGTCTTCAGTCTCACCATTTCTGCCTTCCACTTGCTCAATTCTTCTCCTCTGACTTTCTATTGAGTTGTCTAATTCTGTAATTTTATTGTTAATCTGAATTTCTGTTTGGTGCCTCTGCACGGATTCTTGCAGCTTAATAAATTTTTCATTATGTTCTTGAATAGCCTTTTTAATTTCTTCAACTGCTTTATCTATGTGTTCCTTGGCTTGTTCTGTGTATTGCCTGATTGCCTTCCTGATCTCGTTCCTGATGTCTTGAAGAGTTCTGTATGTTAATCTTTTGTTTTCTGAATCCAGTAATTCCAGGAATGCACCTTCATCCAGAAGATACCTTGATTCTTTGTTTTGAGAGCTTGTGGAAGCGATTATGGTCTGCTTCTTTATGTTACTTGATACTGACTGTTGTCTCCGAGCCATCTATAAGTTATTGTATTAGTTTATTTTACGTTTGCTTACTGTATCTTAGCTTCTTGCTTTGTTTTGTTTTGATATGTCCAAATAGGTTGCTTGAGTGAGCTATCTTTATTTTTTTCACCTTTGAAGCTCAAACGTCCTGTCACCAGATGGCCAGAACTGTTATCAGGTATATGAGCCTAGGTGTCCATTCACTTTTCTTGTATCGATTCAGCTCAGATGTCCAGGTAGTTGATCATCAAGTGTGTGGCACAAGCTCTGTCCTACAGTCTTAGAGGGGCAGGGGTGATTGGTGTAAGTACCGGTATCTGGTTGCAGCAGGTGGTCATGCTCTGAACAAGGCAGGGGGCTGACAACTGTCCTTTGAGTGTCTGTGAGGAAAGTGCATCCCTGTTCCCTAGAGTGCACAGGTGGGTGGCTTCTGCAGACAGACCATGGGCACCCAGTGCTTTTGGTTGTAAGGACTGGGAGGTTCCAGTTATCCTTGGACCCCTGTTGTGGGTAGCTGGGTGATGTGAGTTGAGCCACCAGTCCTTAGGCCCCTGATGTGGGTAGGTGAGGACCCTGTTTAATAGGCAAAGCTGTGTCAAACATCCAATGCCCACCTCTCCACCGCCCAGCTGAAACAGTTGTAGTCTGCCATCAAGGACCATCTCCTGAAATAGGCCCTCGCAGTCCATGCAGGGGGGAAAGGTATTCAAAGTCCATGGACTGTTTATTCCTGGACAGGAGCTGCTTCTGTCCTGTGCTCCCCAGAGTAGTGGAGCTGGCAGATTATCTTTTCCCCCAATTGCGAATTTATTCCTTCTTTAAGGCTGGGAGAATGGCTCAGGAGGTGCAACAGGATCTATTTCAGGCCCAGGGAAATTGACAGCCATGGAAGCTGGCTTGGGGGCTGAGGGCATGGTAAAATATATGCAAGTACTTAGGTTTTGCCAAGAGCACCGTTCTTCTCTGGTTCTGGAGGTGTGAGTAGGCTGCACAGCTGGCTGTTTCTTCCTGAGGAAACTGTGGCTGAATGCTACCACCAGCCTGCCACAGTCGCTCACTCCCAGGGATGGTGCCTGAGGGCTCCTGGCGATTCAGATCCCGCAACTCCTCTCTACTTCTGAACTGCCTCTCCCTCCGCCTGCCGTTCAGTCCATTTTCTAACTTTGTCTTTGATGTTCAGGGGTCCTAGCTTGTCATAAATATAATTGTTTCACTTGTTTTTTTGGGTCTTTGTTGTAAGGGCATTCACCAGAAGTGTCTAACTACTCTCCCACCTTGGCCCCGCCTCCTCAGTGGTTTTTTAAATTTATTTCCAAGAAGACCTCTGTTGAAACCATCTGTTTCCTTCTCGAAAATGGGTAGGTGATCCCACCATCTCCAGACAGGCAACCCCACTGGGATTCTGGGATCCCTTCTTGCTGCTCTCCTATGTGGGATTGATAATTTTCTAGATCTGCTGTTTCCCCCATCTTCCTATATTTACTCTTCCCCTTTCTTCTTATATTTATCCTTTTGACTAATTACACACTCCGGTAGCTTCTTGAGAAAGCATATGTATGAGAAATAAATTTTTGAGTCATTGTGCATCTGAAAATATCGTAATTCTACACATTTGGTGAATAGATTGTCTTTCCTTAGAATTTTAAACCATATCTCCATCATATTCTAGCTTCCAATGTTGCTGAGAAGTCCAAAGTTATTCTGATTTTTGATCCCTTACATGTGGTTACTTTTCCTTTCTGGAAGGTTTTAGGATGTCCTCTCTATACCTGGAAATCTGAAATTTCATGGTAATGTTCTGTGGTGTGGGGTCTTTTTCATTCATTGTGTTGGACATTTGGTTAACTTCTTATTTCCTTCAGTCCTGTACAATGTTCTTGTACTCTTCCTTTAAAATTCCTTCCCTCTATTGTTTCAATTCTCCCTTTCTGTCTCTCCTATTAGTCAGATTTTGTACTATCTGACATTGATCCTCTCATTTTCTAACCCCTCCTTCCTGTTATCCATCTCCTTTTTTATTGTGCTATTTTTCTTGATCATTTCATTACATTTATCTTGAAAATGTTCTGTATGCAGGTATGTACCTGAATCTCCAAAATCTTTTGCCCTCTTCTAAAACCGTTGGCATTTCTTGTCCATCATTGTCTCCTCTTGTGTTCTCTTTATCTTGTGAATTTATACCTTTTAAATTCCTTGATTGTCACCTTGGTGGGGGTTTGCAAAAGAAGGATTTTCGGAAGTGGTGTTGGTGGGGAAGGAAATACAGTAGAGTTTCTGTACTGGGGCTACCTGGTGGTTCTGTTCCTACCTTGTTGCTGACCTACTTATCCCATGGGACTTGGACACCTGAGTTCAGTCACTATCCTCCCCTTCAAGCTGACCCTTAAGCAAATCCCCACAATTTAAAGATGCAGAGGGTATAATGGGAAGATTTCTTTATTTGAGTCCTACAAAGTCAGCTCAAGTCTCCTTTCTGCACTTTATTAGCTGTGCCACCCTGGTCAAGTCACTTAACCTAAGTGCCCCCATTTCCTCTTACACCCGTACCTATGGCAGGTGGTTATTATGAGCATCAGATGAAAAGATATCATGTATAAATGTGTGAGTAAACTGTAAAGCATTGTTGTTGTTGTTAGATGCTGTTGAGTCTGTTCCAATTCATAGTGACCCTATTTTTCAGTCCCCAGGGGATGATGTGCTATCCTCACAATTGTTATTATGCTTTCGCCCATTGCTGCAGCCTCTCTGTCAATCCATCTCATTGAGGGCCTTCCTCTATTTCATTGGCATTCTACTTTACCAGGGACTGATCCCTTCTGAGATCATGTCTGAAGTGTGTGAGACATACTGTCGCCATCCTTGCTTCTAAGGAGCATTTTGGCTGTACTTCTAAGATTTGGAAAAAAAATAAAGCATTACACATTGTTAGAGTTGGCAGTGAATGGGTAGAGCTGAGAGCTAGCTGCTGAGGGGAGTCCCCACATTTGAGGCAGAACACAGGGTTTCTGCTCTTTCCATGACTCCCTCTGGATGTTTTCTATAGACTATGTTTAGTGCATTGGGAGCCTTGAATGTGGAAACTCAGTTGCCTTTTTTGGAGGAAACAGGGATGAATCAACGTGTGCCGAATAAAACTCCCCCCAAGAAATACAAATGGGCAGTGGGGAAGGCTTTGGCTCACACACCTTCAATTAAGGTGACGAGGGTGTCAAAGTGTAGTCAGCAGGAGGAGTGATTGGAAGGTGGGTGTAATGGATTGAATTATGTCCCCCCCAAAAATGTGTGTAATCAACTTGGTTAGGCCATGATTCCCAGTATTCTGTGGTTCTTCTCAATTTTGTGACTGTAACTTTATGTTAAAAACATTATGGTGGGATTGTAACGCCACCCTTACCCAGGTCACATCCCTGATCCAATGTAAAAGGAGTTTCCCTGCGATGTGGCCTATACCACCTTTTATCTCTCAAGAGATAAAAAGGAAAGGGAAACAAGCAGAGAGTTGGGGACCTCATGCCACCAAGAAAGCAGCACCAGGAGCAGAGCATGTCCTTTTGACACAGGGTCCCTGCACCCGAGAAGCTTCTCAACCAGGGGAAGATTGAGGACAAGGACCTTCCTCCAGAGCCGACAGAGACAGAAAGCCTTCCCCTGGAGCCAGCTGCCTGAATTTTGACTTGTAACCTACCAGACTGTGAGAGGATAAATTTCCCTTTGTTAAAGCCATCCAGTTGTGGTATTTCTGTTATAGCAGTACTAGATGACTAAGACAGTGGGTGTCACAGGGAAAGTTACAACTGGCTGGCAATTTGGCTAAAGAAAGAACGTGCTAACCCAAGGGCAGACCTGTAGAGTAAAAGGGAGGTCAAGAAACAGAAATCTTGGCAGGTTCTTCAGGACCATCCAATGGAGAGGATGCCAGTGGAGTGGACATTTGCTTGGTAGCTACATTTTCTTACCAGAGATGGCTCCATCAGTTCACATAAGCTTATTAGCACCAATAGGACAATAAAACAAATTCCCCTCCATTCATTCATTTATTCAGCAAATATTCACTGAGCACCTGCTATGTGTCAGACACTTTTAGGTGCTTGAGATACAGTAGTGAATAGGACAGGCCAAGATCCCTGTCCTCATGGAGCCTGTTCTCCATGAAACAATAGGTTTTGGTGATGATTTCATTCACTGTGCTAGGGGTTGGAGTGGCAGCATAATAAGGCTAAAACTGGCTCTCTAGGGGCTCACAGTTAATAGATGTGGCTTCCTAATTAGATTTTTCCAGAGAGAGAATGATTGACTAACTGATTGACTAACTGATTCAAATACTCAATCCCTTCGGCACATTGTAAATTAATTGTAAATTAATTGCATTCTGGTCTCTGGTTAGCTTCAGGTAGTTCCTAACACTGAACTATGAGTGCACTATCAAAATCAAGTTTCCAAACCTGAACAGCTGTTGAAAGCACTGTTCCCATGAATCTTCCTAAGCAACTAACCAACCAAACCAGTTGCTGTTGAGTGCAGAGTAGGGTTTTCATGGCTGGGACTTTTCGCGATCAGATCTCCAGGCCTGTCTTCCCAGGCACCTGTGGGTGGGTTCAGACTACCAGTGTTTCAGTTAGTAGCTGAGTGTTTAACCATCTGTACCATCAGGGACTCCTTCCTTAGCAACACCAGGCCTGACCCTTCTATAATTTCTCTATTGCACCCCTCTACCCCAGTCTCAACAGGGACGTTTGTTTTGGCATCCACAATCATTCTGCCTCTTGCAGAGCACATCTAGCAACAGATAAAAGTGAGTCATTCATACATTCATTCCTCAAGTGTCTTTTGAGCACCTACTATGTGCCAGATACTGTGCCCACGAGATGAACAAGACAAGTGTCTCCCCTCAGGAGCTCAATGTGTGCTGACGAAAGGGGACATGGTAGAAAGCTCTCCAATGCACAGAGTTCAGTTCTAGTCCTGGGTCTGCTACTAACTTGGGTGAGTGGCCTCTGCTTTCTGGGCCTTAATTAGCTCACCTGCAATCAAGAAGTAGACTAGTTGATCTTCTGGCTTTCCGGGTTAATTCTTCTGTGTCAAGGAAGATGCACAGTATGACTCTTTGGAAGATGACTGTGAGGAGAAACAAGGTGTAGTTTGGCAGGGAAGGGGAGAGGAGGAAGGATATGTGGTTTGGCCTTTTCTGTATTTTTCCACCCCCAGAAATGTTCACCTTTTCTCGGCAGTACTAGGTGAGTCACAGAGCACCTGCCTCCCTTTGCCAACAACTGCTGAGCTCCTTAAGTGGTAAAGCTAGCAGGGCTTTCAGGCCCCAGCAACACATTTCCAGGGAGTGTCATGGGCTCAGCCAGAGGACCCCAGGCAGAGACCAACTTGAGTCTGCAGATGGGTGTGGTGCTTGGTAGTGTTTCTCTGCCCCCTTCCTGAGGCTAGAACTGCATTCTTAGCATCTTGGTCAGGAAGGAAAACAGTTTCTTACTGCATTCACATTCAGCGGTGTCACTCCTTTCATTTGCTGCTCCCTTCAAATTCCATTTTCTTAAAAAGGGCAGAAAGAGGGGAGATCCTTTTCCTTGAAGTACAACCACTGCCAAATTAATCTTCTTTCTGTACCCTCGGAAACCCTGGTGCCATAGTGGTTAAGTGCTACAGCTGCTAACCAAGAGGGCAGCAGTTCGAATGTACCAGGCACTCCTTGGAAACTCTATGGGGCAGTTCTACTCTGTCCTATAGTGTCGCTACGAGTCAGAATCAACTCGATGGAAGTGGGGTTTTGGGTTTCTGTACCCTGACCCCCAAACACACTCACACATCTTTAACCAACATTGTTGTTGTTGTGAGCTGCCATTGAGTTAGCCCTGACTTATGGCTACTGCATGCACAATGGGACAAAATGCTGCCCAGTGCTACTCCGTCCCCATGATCAGTTGTAGCCTGTTGTGATCCATAGGGTTTTCACTGGCTGATTTTCAGAAGTGCATCTCCAGGCCTTTCTTCCTAGTATGTCTTAGTCTGGAAGCTCTGCTGAAACCTGTCCAGCATCACAGCAACTCACAAGCTTCCATGACAGACAGGTGGTGGCTGCACATGAAGTGTGTTGGCTGGGAATTGAACCCAGATCTCCTGCATGGAAGGTAAGAATTCTACCACTGAACCATCAATGCCCCAACCAACAATATAGCAAAAGGAAATGTTTATTTATTCATTCAATGAGTATTTGTTAAGTTCCTACTGAGTGCCAGGCGGTGTTCTAGACACTGGGAATTCTTGGTGAACAAAACAAAAAAATTTCTGCCTTCATGGAGTTTACCAGGAATAAATAAACAAAGAAATATATAATGTTTGGTTGTGACAAGTGCTTTGAAACAAAAGAAAGCACGTTAAGGAGACAAGGAATTGATGCTGTAGGTGAAGGCTAGATGAGGTAATCAGGGAAGGCCTTTAGCCTCCCCAGATGATGTTCCTTAAGGATGAGTTTTTCCAATTTCCAAACCTTAACTCTTTAGATGCCAAACAAATTTTTATTCTAACTTTGACCAAAAATGAATTGAAATGCATTGTACACTTCTGCCTTATAACACAGGAACCCAACATAAACTGATCTTTTCTTAAAGATTCAAGGTTATTATTAGGAATACTTGCTAGTGCCCTGAACTATAACACAGCCAGTGGTTCTCCAAGTGTGGTCCAGGGACCAGCAGTATCAGCATCCCCTGGGGACTTGTTAGACAGGCAAATTCTCAGGACCCATACCAGAGCTCCTGAATCTGAAACTCTAGGGTAGAGCCCAGCCATCTGTTTTAATGTTTAATCACATGCAGGTGATTCTTATCCATAAGGTTTTCATTGGCTAATTTTTGGAAGTAGGAATAAACAGACCTTTCTTCCTAGTCTGCCTTGGTTTGGAAACTCTGCTGAAATCTGTCCACCATGAGTGACCCTGCTGGTATTTGAAATACCGGTGGCATAGCTTCCAGCATCATAGCAACAAGCAAGCCACCACAGTACAACAAAGTTTTTTTTTTTTTAATTTTGTTTATTTTGTTGTTGTTAGAATATACACAGCAAAACGTACACCAATTCAACAGTTTTTACGTGTACCATTTAGTGACATTGGACAAATTGTCTTTTCAATCACCTTATATGCATGCGAAAGCCAGGCAATGAAAAAAGAAGACAGAAGAATTGGTACATTTGAATAGTGGTTTCGGCAAAGAATATTGAATATACGATGGACTGCCAGAAGAAAGAACAAATCGCTCTTAGAAGAAATACAACCCGGATACTCCTTAGAAGTGAAGATGGTGAGACTTCGTCTTGCTTACTTTGGACATGTCATCAGGAAAGACCAGTCCTTAGAGGACATCATGTTTGGCAAAGCAGAGGGTCAGTGAAAATGAGGAAATCCCTCAATTTCATAATAACCTAAAATATACCAGTCATCATGAAGATGGTACAGGACTGGGTAGCGTTTCATTCTGTTATACATGGGGTCACCATGAGTCAGATCTGACTCAACGGCTACTAACAACAACAACCAGATGATTCTGATGCCCACTCAAGTTTGAGAAGGGCTGCTATAGGATACCCTCCAAGGCAGTGGAGAAGGGCAGTGTCTTTGTCTCCTCCCCACAGACTGCCTTCATTTTTGAGTTCCTGCCACCTTTGTGTAGGTTCTGTCTCCCAGCAGGCCGTCAATGTTTATTCCTCAATGATGTCATCAGCATGTCTCTATCTAATTTGTATCTCCTTCTAATTTGTTGCTTCTAATCTCCGTACTGGGAAACCAGACAGCAGCCTTAATGTCATTATGTACAATGTAGGAATAAATTCCAGTGCTGCTGGGATCTTGGTTAGTATTTTGGTCTTTTGCCCTCCAGACATGTGGTGCAGTAGAAAGAACACAGGCTCTGGGCCCCACAGACTGGACTTCAGTCTGGACCTGCCATGTGATCTTGTGAGTTCAAATGAGAAGTGCCTGGCACCAACGAGGTGCCCAACAATTGCTGGTCGTTGGGCCAGAGGGTAAAGATGAACCCTCGTGATATTTTTGCACCAGTGATTGCCTTTTGGAAAACTCCGCTTAAAAAAAAAAATTTTTTTTAAACCTTACCCATTTTTAAAAACAGCTTTATTAAGATATAATTTTCTTTCCATACAATGTACCCACAAAGTGTAAATTCAATGGTTTTTAGTATACTCACAGAGTTGAGTACCCATCATCACAATTTTGGAACATTTTTGTTATTAAAAAGAAACCCCATACGTCTTATCTATCCTTCACTTCCCATTTCTTCTAGCCCAGCCCTAGGCAACTACTAATCTACTTTCTGTTTATATGTTTTGTTGTGGGGTGCCATTGAGTCAATTCCGACTCATAACGACCCTACAGGAGAGAGTAGAACTGCCCCATAGGGTTTCCAAGAAGTGGCTGGTGGATTCAAACTGCTGACTTTTGGTTAACAGTGGAGCTCTTAACCACTACGCCACCAGGGGTGCCTTGCTTATTTTGGAAATTTCATATAAACAGAATCCTACACTATGTGCCTGTGTGACAGCCTTCTTTCATTTAGCAAAATGTTTTTCAGTTTTATCCATGTTAAAGCATGTATCAGTACTTAATTTATTTTTATTGTTGATTAATATTCCATTGTATGGGTACGCCACATTTTGTTTATCTATTCATCAGCTGATGGACATTTAGGTGTTCCTGCTTTTAGGCTATCCTGAGCATTTGTGTACAAGTTTTCATTTCTTTTGGCTATATGCCTAGGAATACAATTGCTGGATCATATAGTAACTATATTTACTCATTTGAGGAATTGCCAGCGTGTTTTCTAAAGCAGCAACACTGTTTTACATTGCCACCAGCAGTGTGTAAGAGTTTCAATTTCTCCACATCTTTTCCAACACTTGTTATCATCCTTTATTATTATTATTATAACCATTCTAGTGTGTGCGAAGTGGTACCTCATTATGGTTTTGATTTGCATTTCCCTGATGGCTAATGATGTTGAGCATCTTTTCATATGCTTTCATATTTGGCTGCCTTCTTTGGAGAAATGTCTATTCAGGTCCTTTGTCCATTTTTAAACAGCATTATTTGTCTTTTTATTATTGAGTTGTGTTGTTTATATATTCTGCATACAAGTTCCTTATCAGATATATGATTTGCAAATATTTTCTACCATTCAGTGGATTGTCTTTTTCCCTTTCTTGATGATGTTTTTTATTTTGATGAAGCCCCATTTATCTGTTTTTTCTTTTGTTGCCATGCTTGTGGTACCACGTATAAGAATCCCTCACTAAATCCAAGGTCATGAAGATTTAGCCCTATGTTTTTATTCTAAGAGTTTTATATTTTAAGCTTTTATATCTTTAATCTATTTTGAGTTAATTTTTGTGTATGGTGTGAGGTAGGGGTCTAGGTCCATTCTTTTGCATGTAGCTATCCAGTTCTACCACCACCATTTGTTGAGAAGACTGATCTTTCTCCCATTGAATTGCCTTGGTGCCCTTGTCAAAAATTAATTGACCTGCAGATTTTGTTTCTTTTTAAAATTTTACCCCTAATAACTTTGCTGGTGAAGATATTAATGAGAAAAGCAAACAGTTGAACAAACAGACACACTGAACAAAAGTAAGCAGTACAAAGTACTCAATTTCCGTATGACAGCAGAGTATGACTTCCTTCTAAGTTTGGCACTTAGAGTGTCTGCTTTAGTGAACACTGGCCGATCTGTCCATCAGCTTGCTGCTTGGCATCATGTGCTAAAAGGATTTTATTCTCTCTCAAAGCAAACAAAACAGACTCCTGAGAAGTACGTTACATCTGAAAAATTGGATAGACCCAAACATTTGCCACAATTTGACCACTCACCAGCCTTATTTTTTCTAAGACTAAGGCTTGACTACTCTAGAGTCCATTAAAGTTTTAGCTGTAACATAAATAAGCTGTTGAGGATATTGCTGCTTTTCTTGCAGCTCCGTGCTATCTGTTTCAAGGCTCCAATTTAGGGAGTTGCTCATCCCCAGAACTGCCTTTCCACTAAACCTCTTGATTCAGGGAACCTGACCACGTATAATGGTGTAGCGTCACTACATGCCTCAGAAATTGCAGAAGCTATAATATGAATACTGTTCATTACAAACGGAGAGCTCTTACTATATAAATAGAATTGTACAATATGTGGCTTTTTGTGACACAAAGGTGTATGTGGAAGAGAAGAAGGAATGTATCTTCCTTAACAACTGGAGGTCAGCTCAGACATGCCAGTCTTGCCCAGGCTGCAGCTCTATCTGCTGAGCCACTGAAGCAGAGAAGAGAGGCTTGAAGGAGAAGAACCACCTTAGAAGTTTGTTATTCATCCATCAATCAAAGCCCAGAACTCTCCTCTTGAGTAAGCAAGCAACAGCGAACAGTGAAGCAGAAGGACTCAGAGTTTACAAAAGCCTCTTACTCTCCATCTGAACTGGGGGAAAAGATAAAAATAAAACTTCTTTTCCCAGGAAAAGAAGACAACTGACAAGGCACTTGTCCTCAAGCCAGTTACAGGTCCACGGTTGATTCTCACTTGGAAGAGTATTTACAGCAATGCTCACTAGTGGCCTGAGAGGACGATGTGAGTCAGCTCTGGTTATAGGAGGTTCGTCCTCAGAATGAGAATTCATATCAGAATTCAATTCCATTTCCCTTTGACTCTCATTGAGCACTTGGTATATGAGAAGTACCGTATGTGGCTGTAGTGAAGTGGGGAGAGCAGGGCATAAAGATGAGCATAGAAAAGACAACCCTCACTATAATGAAGCTTACAATTCACCCGGACATTGAGTGTTGAAGAAATCATGTATTGTTAAAAAAAGTTATGTACTTTTATTAAAGGTCTCCTCAGGTTTTTAGTGATTTTCTAGAAGGATTCACAGAACTCAGCAAAGCTGCTATACTCATGGTTGTGGTTTATTACAGCAAAAGGATACAGATTAAAATAAGTAATGGAAGAAGGCATGCAGGGCAGAGTCCAGGAGAGCCCAGGCACAACTGCAGAGTCCAGGAGAGCCCAGGCACAACTGTCCAGGTGTCCTCTCCCAGAGGAGTCACACAGAGTGTGCTTAATTCTCCCAGCAATGATGTATGGCAACACACACAAAGTATTACCAACCAGGAAAGCTTACCTGAGCCTTGATGTTCAGGATTTTCACTGCAGTCAATCACATAGGTATTCTGATTGTTCATGTGGCTGACCTTAATCCAGCCCCTCCAGTGGTCAAGCTGATACAACATGGTCTAAGATTCCCGCCATAAGTCATAAACTCATCTGGTATGGCCCAAGGCCCCCAGATAAACAGACACTCTTATCAGGAAGAATATTCTAAAGGCTTCGAGGCTATCTTCCAGGAGCCAGGCAAAGGCCCAAACTTTCTTTGGAATGTACAGGGGTTGGAAAGCCCAGATTTGATGAGATAATACACAGTACCCAAGTGCATTATTATTGTTTAAAAAATTCATACATTACTAGAAGATCTAAAAAATTCCTCTGCAGTGTTTACCTGAGTGCTATTGCTGGAAGCTCTGTCGTAGTGCCTGTTGTGATTCTCTCTCAGAACAGCCTCAACATCTTGTAGGAAGAGGGATGTTGCAAGCAGTGACATTACTATGGTTGGTTTTACCCAGTATGGTGACTCATGGTGTCACCCATTCCACGTTAATTACCATAATATTGTAGCTAAAACACCAGAAAATTTGACAAAATCAAACACCAGCAGCAATGAAAACAACAGCACACGGTTAATAGTATGTGGAGATGAAACCACATGATTCGAAACATCACTGTAATTGGGTTACAATGACAGATATGATGGGAGTGTATTAGAAGCTTCAAGAAGTAAATTAGCAAGAGTTTTATCCTTGTAGGTATATTTATACATGTAAGCTAGGCTTAAGAAAAAATTTCGTTGTTCTAACTAACTACAGGGATGTTTTTATAAGAAATAATAAATTTTTGCTGAAACACTACACAAAAATTTTATAGACACTCATTTTGGTGTCACCCCTCTGACAGTGTCACCTGGTGCTGTCTATACACCCCTAGTGACTCCACAGGGTCCAAGGCATACTTAGCATGCTCATGAACTCCCATACACGTCCAAGGAATTCTCAAAAAGACTCGAGTTTACAAAATCTGCTTACTATCCGTTTGAACTCAGATGAACTATGGGAAGAGCTAAAACTAAAATTTTCCTCTCAGGAAAGAAGACAACTGAAGGGGCACTTGTTCTCAAGTAAGTTACGTATCCAGAGTGGCTTCCGCTGTTTCCTCTGGATCAACAGGGAAGGCAGAATAAGGACAAAATTTAGAATGATGCTTAAATACAGCAGAATCAGTTTTGAGTCCTGGCTTTGCCACTTGTCAGAGAACTTGTGCAATTTTCTGAACTTATCTAGTCCATAGTTTACTCATCTGTAAAATGGTAATAGCCACCTCCAGACAACCCTATGTGTTTCAGAGTAGCATTGTGCTCCATGGAGTTTTCAATGGCTGTGGTCTTACAGAAGTAGGTCACCAGGCCTTTCTTTGACAGCACCAATGGGTGGATTAGAACATCCAACATTTCTGTTAAGTCATTGTTGTTAGGTGCTGTTGAGTCGATTCTGACTCATAGCGACCCTGTCTACTGCAGAAAGAAACACTGCCCAGTCCCGAGCCCTCCTCACAATCGTTGTTATACCTGAGCTCATTGTTGCAGCCACTGTGTCAATTCACCTCGTTGAGAGTCTTCCTCTTCTTTGTTGACACTGTACTTTACCAAGCATGATGTCCTTCTTCAGGGACTGATCCCTCCTGATAACATGTCCAAATTGTGGAAGATGTAGTCTCACCATCCTCGCTTCTAAGGAGTATTCTGGTTGTAGTTCTTCCAACACAGATTTGTTCAGTCTTTTGGCATTACATGGCATATTCAATATTCTTCTCCAACACCACAATTCAAAGGCGTCAATTCTTCTTCAGTCTTCCTTATTCATTGCCCAGCTTTCACTTGCACATAATATGGTTGAAAATACCATGACTTGGGTCAGGCGGACCTTACTCTTCAAGGTGACATCTTTGCTTTTCAACACTTTAAAGAGGTATTTCACAGCAGATTTGCCCAATGCAATGCATCTTTTGATTTCTTGACTGCTGCTTCCATGTGTGTTGATTGTGGATCCACTACTAAAAGAAGGATTTTGCTATTATGAATAGAATCATGCAACAGAATCAACCTGACAGCAGTAGGTTTGATTTGTAAGAATTTTTTTTGGTTAGCCACTTCCTGAGAGGATTACATGAGATAATGTATAAACACATAAATAAGGGTACATATATATATATACATATATAAATAAGAGTATATATATGAATAAAAGCATATATAAATAAGAGTATACATATATAAGAGTATATATATAAATAATAGTATATATATATGTGTGTATATATATATTCACTACGTGTCTATCAGTTTGTTGTGCTGTGCTGGCTTGCATGTTGCTGTGATACTGGAAGCTTTGCCACTGGTATTTCAAATACCAGCAGGGTCACTCTTGGAGGACAGGTTTCAGCTGAGCTTCCAGACAAAGACAGACTAGAAAGAAAAAAAAATTGGTCAGTGAAAACCTTATGAATATCAGCAGAATATTATCTGATATAGTACCAGAAGATGAGCCCTTCAGGTTGGAAGGAACTTAAAATATAACTGGTGAAGAGCTGCCTCCTCAAAGTACAGTTGACCTTAATGATGTGAATAGAATCAAGTTTTCGGGATTTTCATTTGCTGATGTGGCATGACTCAAAATGAAAACAAATAGCTGCAAACAATCATTAATAATCTGAACGTGGAATGTCTGAAGTATATTACAAACATTAATATCCTAGGCATTAGTGAGCTGAAATGGACTGGTATTGGCTATTTTGAATCAGACGATCATATGGTCTACTACTCTAGGAATGACAAATTGAAAAGGAATGGTGTCATGTTCACCATCAAAAAGAACATTTCAAGATCTATCTTGAAGTGCAATGCTGTCAGTGACAGGATAAATATCCATATGCCTACAAGGAAGACCAGTTAATACAACTGTATTCAAATTTATGCACCAACCACTAATGCCAAAGATGAGGAAACTGAATATTTTTACCAACTTCTGCAGTCTGAAATTGATCAAATATGCAATCAAGATGCATTGATAATTACTGATGATTGGAACGTGAAAGTTGAAAACCAAGAAAGATTGGCAATTGGAAAATATGGCCTTAGAGACAGAAATGTAGAAACAACGCTGGAGACGTGTGATAGAATTTTTCAAGACTAAGAACTTCATTGTTGCAAATACCTTTTTCGAATAATACAAACAGCAACTATACAAGTGGACCTCGCCAGATGGAATGCACAGGAATCAAAATGACTACATCTGTGGAAAGAGACGATGGAGATGTTCAATATCATTAGTCAGAACAAGGCCAGAGGCTGACTGTGGAACACACCATCCATTGCCCCTATGCAAGTTCAAGCTGAAGTTGAAGAAATTTAGAAGTCCATGAGAGCCAAAGTACGACCTTCAGTATATCCCACCTGAATTTAGAGACCATTTCAAGAATAATTTGACACATTGAACACTAATGATGGAAAACCAGATGAGTTGTGTAATGACATCAAGTACATCATACACAAAGAAAGCAAAAGGTCATAAAAGAGACAGGAAAGAAAGAAAGAAAAGACCAAAATGGATGTCAGAAGAGGCTCTGTAACTTGCTCTTGAATGTAGAGTAGCTAAAGTAAAAGGAAGAAATGATGAAGTAAAAGAGCTGAACAGATTTCAAAGGGTGACTTGAGAAGACAAAGTAAAGTGTTATAATGAAATGTGAAAAGACTTGGAGATAGAAAACCAAAAAGAAAAAACATGCTAGGCATTTCTCAAGCTGAAAGAACTGAAGAAAAAAATTCAAGCCTTGAGTTGCAATATTGAAGGATTCTTTGGGGGAAAATATTAAAAGATGGAGGAAGCATCGAAAGAAGATGGAAGGAATACACAGAGTCACTGTACCAGAAAGAATTGGTTGATGTTCAGTCATTTCAGGAGGTAGCATATGATCAAGAACAGATGCTACTGAAGGAAGAAGTCCAAGCTGCACTGAAGGCATCGCTGAAAAACAAGTCTTCAAGAGTTGATGGAATACCAACTGAGATGTTTCAACAAATGAAAGCAGCTATGGAAATGCCCACTTGTCTATGCCCAGAAGTTTGAAAGAAAGCCAACTGACTAGAAGAGATCCGTATTTGTGCCCACTCCAAAGAAAGGTGATCTAACAAAATGCAAAAATTATCAAACAATATCATTAATATCACACGCAAGTAAAATTTTGCTGAAGATCATTCAAAAGTGACTGCAGCAGTACTTCGATAGGGAACTGCCAGAAACACAAGCTGGATTCAGAAGAGGACATGAAACGAGGGATATCAATGTTGATGTCAGATGGATCCTGGCTGAAAGCAGAGAATACCAGAAAGATGTTTACCTGTATTTTGTTGACTATGCAAAGACATTCACCTTTCTGTATCATAACAAATTATGGATAACATTGTGAAGAACGGGAATTCCAGAACACTTAATTTTTGTGCTCATGAGGAACTTGTACATAGATCAAGAGGCAGTTGTTCAGACAGAACAAGGGGATACTGAGTGTTTTAAAGTCAGGAAAGGTTTAAAGTCAGGGTTGTATTCTTTCACCATACCTGTTCAATCTGTATGCTGAGCAAATAATATGAGAAGCTGGACTTCCTCTCACATACTTTGGACATGTTATCAGGCGGGACCAGTCCTCTGAGAAGGACATTATGCTTAGTAAAGTAGAAGGTCAGCAAAACAGAGGAAGACCCTCAACATGATAAATTGACACAGTGGCTGCAACAGTGGGCTCAAGCATGAGGATTGTGAGCCTGTCACCTGACTGGCTAGTGTTTGATTCTGTTGTACACAGGGTCACTGTGAGTTGGAACCAACTCAATGGCACCTAACAACAACTATATATGTGTGTATATATATATACACACACACACACACACACATATATACATATGGAAAACCTGGTGGCGTAGTGGTTAAGAGCTACAGCTGCTAACCAAAAGGTCAGCAGTTAGAAGCCACCAGGTGCTCCTTGGAAACTCTATGGGGCAGTTCTACTCTGTCCTATAGGGCCGCTATGAGTCGGAATTGACTCGATGGCAATGGGTTTGGTTTATACGTATGTATGTATGTAGCAGCTGAGAGCTTAACCACTGCGCATATGTATGTATATGTACATGTATATATAAGAAGCCCTGTGGCACAGTAGGAGTACTGGTGGTGCAGTGGTTAAAGTGCTTGACTGCTAACTGAAAGGTTGGCAATTCTAAGCTGCTTCAGTGGAGAAAGACGTGGCAGTTCGCTTCCATAAAGATTTATAGCCTTGGAAACCCTATGGGGCGGCTCTACTCTGTCCTACAGGGTCATTATGATTTGGAATCGACTCAATGGCAATGGGTTTGGGTTTTTGTTTTTGTTTTTTTTGGTGGCACAGTGATTAAGCTCTTGGCTGCTATCCAAAAAGGTTGATGATTCAAATCTACCAACCACTTCGTTGGAGAAAGATGTGGCAGTCTGCTTCCATAAAGATTATAGCCTTGGAAATTCTATGGGGCAGTTCTACTCTCTTACAGGGTCACTATGAGTCACATTTGACTTGACAACAGTGGGTTTGGGTGTATGTATATATAAAAAACACATACATAAATTAGAAAAAAAATTAGACATATAATTTATAATTATATATGTATGAATAAAAATGACTTCTTTCTAATTTAAAATTTCTATTTCTATAGAAAATTTCAAGTGTTTCATCAACATACTGCTTTCAGGAATTCCAGGGTGTGCATTTACATTCCATTGACGTTATAACGATGGACTCAATGGAGGATTAACTCAGAAAATGGTTTTATAAAATTTAGCATTATTTCAATATAAAAGATTATCCCAGTTAATTGGCCTAATAACATGTTTAGTGCTTCTATTTTACCTCCTAGTTCATTATGTAGCGCCTATGATCTTAAAAGTTTGCAAGTGGCCATCCAAGGCACAACAACTGATCTCTACTCACCTGGAGCAACAAGGAAGAAGGAGAGTCAGGAATAGGAGGAGGATATGGAATGTGTGACTAATTGCCTCCGTGAATAACTACCTCCTTTGCCGTGAGACCAGAAGAACTGGATAGTGCCTGGCTATCATTACAGAAAAATTTTATCAAAGATTCCAAAGAAGAATCCTTATCCAAACAGAGAAAATACAGAACAGAATTTAAAATTCTTATGGACTCTAGACATTCTGGAGTCATGGAAGGTGGGTGAACCCCTGAAACTATTGCCCCGAGATAATCTTTAAACCTTAAACCAAATATATCCCCTGAAGTCATCTTAAAACTGAACAATAGGTTTAGCTTAACTAGTAAAAAAGGTCTGCCTTGAGCATTACGCTCTTTTAAGAACTATCTATATGGGATCAAATTGACAATAGCAACCTGAAAGATTAGAAAGGAAACTTAGGGGCAGAGAGTTTCTGTTAAAGAGGGAAGAACGGCTCAGAAAAGGAGAGTGAGAATGTTTGCACAATTGGAAGAAGGTAATCAGTGTCACTAAATGGTACATGTAGAAACTGTTGAATTGGTATATTTTTGCTGTGTACATTCTCAGTGACAACAAAATAAATAAAATTTAGAAAAAAACAAAAAAGAGTAAGACAAGAGAAATGTAAATTGGAACATTGTCAACTAGCTAGGCTCTCCCTTTGCACTGCTGGCATCAGCCTCTAAAAGGCCTATGATGGACAAATTTAAAAGTGGGGTGTCATGGATTGAATTATGTCCCTCCAAAATACATGTATCAATTTGGCTAGGTCATGATTCCCAGTATTGTGTTATGGTCCACTATTTTGTCATCTGATGTGATTTTCCTAGGTGTTATAAATCCTATCTCTATAATGTTGATATGGGGAGATTAGCAGCAGTCATGTTAATGAGGCAGGACTTAATCTACAAAATTTGATTGTGTCTTGAGCTAATCTCCAAGAAAGCGCCAGGAGAAGAAAGCATCTTTTGGACTTGGGGTTCTTGTGCTGAGAAGCTCCTCTACCAGGGAAAGATTGATGACAAGGACCTTCCTCCAGAACTGACAGAGAGGAAGCCTTTCCCTGGAGCTAGCACCCCAAATTTGGACTTCTAGCCTCCTACACTCTGCGAGAATAAATTTCTCTTTGTTAAAGCCATCCACTTGTGGTATTTCTGTTACAGCAGCACTAGATGACTAAGACATAAAGTAAGAGCAATAAACTCTCCCGGAGGTGCTTGACATCCTCCATGTCTCCTTCCACTAACATTACCATTGCCAAGTGGCTGCACTTCCTCCTGGTAAGTTGGAAGAGCTGGGCCTCCAGAGTAGGAGATGGTGGTTAAGATGCAGTACATGGTAGTGAGTTCAAACCACCACTTCATACCTCTGGGTCCTACGGTGTTCACACTGTACCTTAGCATAAAATGCCAGAATGCATGGAGGATAGAGGACAAGATCATCAATAGTAGAAATCATGCCCAGATGGAGACAAAAAGTCTGTTCATGCCAGAGTCCAGACATTCTGTAACTACCTTGATGGCTCTGCTTTCCCTCCTTTCAGCTTGCTGGCAAGCCTGGAAGAAGTCTCTGGTAGAGATGCTGAGAGTACCTGCTGCTGTGGGCCTGTCTTAGCTATCTAGTGCTACTATAACAGAAATACCACAAGTGGATGGCTTTAACAAATAGAAATTTATTGTCTCACAGTTTAGGAGGCTAAGAAGTCCAAACTCAGGCACCAGTTCCAAAGGAAGGCTTTCTGTCTGTCAGCTCTAGGGTAAGGTTCTTGTCAACAATCTTCTGCTGGTGTAGGAGCTTCTCAGTGCAGGGACTCCCGGGTCCAAAGGACATACTCTGCTCTTAGCACTTCTTTCTTGGTAGCATGAGGCCCCCCTCCTCTCTGCTAGATTTTCTCTTTTATATCTCGAAAGAGATTGACTCAAGATACAATCTAATTCTGTAGATTGAGTCCTGCCTCATTAACATAACTGCCTCTAATCCTGCCTTATTAACATCATAGAGGCTAGGATTTACAACACATAGGATAATCACATCAGATCACAAAATAGTGGACAACCACACAATACTGGTAATCATGGCCTAGCCAAGCTGACACGTATTTTGGGGAGCACAATTCAATCCATGGCAGGGCCCCAGATCTTCTGTCCCTGTTCATTAGAAGTATTCATACTAAAAAAGCCCCTGACCCACCCTTCCAGGATAATCAAATCCCATTCTTATGGGATAGTGGACAGGAAACTTAATAGGCACCTACTCTGTGCCAGGAGGTCCCTGGGTGGTGCAAAAAACTAACACGCTAAGCTGCTAACCAAAAGGTTAAAGGTTTGAGTCCACCCAGAGGTTTCTCAGAAGAAAGGGCTGGCAATCTACTTCTGAAAAAAATCAGCCACTGAAATTGCTATGGAGCGCAGTTCCACTCTGCAACATGGGGTAGCCATGAGTCAAAACCAACTTGTTGGCCACTGGGTTATATCATAAAACTATTCCTGAGACCAGGGCTGGATTAAGGCATGTGAGGGCCCCAAACATTGATAATATGTGGTGCCCCCGCCTTCACTTACTCATGCATTTGAATGGGTAATGTGAATTTTATAAGATGAACTGGATTATTAAATTTTTAGTGGACGTGGGGTACTGAGATGTTTACCATATGCCATATTTTCTGCAAAAAGAATATTTCATGTATCGTACAAGAAAGAAAATGAGTCAGTGAACTTAGTTGTTTCAATAATCAATGTAAAATTCTGCTGATTGCCCACAACAAAAAATTGACTTTCACCAATTTACTTTAAATGGCTCATACTTCAATTTTGATGCATGGTTTGAAGTAAATGTTATAATTATAAATGGACAAATTAAAAGAAAAAGAAAATTTAATGATCTGAAAACAAATATTACAACAAATTACTGTATTTTATTTTTAGATGGATCTTTCATTTCTAACATCATTTCTAACATGTTATAATTAAAACAATTTCTTTCTATTCTTTGCTCTCACAAATTCTTCAAGGATTTTGTCACAATTAAGCTCCTGAACAATATCTACTTCCGTACATAGTAAGGATAGTTCATCGAGTCTTTCTTGAATCACTGTTGTACACTAAGGGTTTTTGAGTCTCTTTAGGGATGAAAATGAGTGTTCTGTTGTGCAGTTTGTAATCATTAAAATTAGTAATATGTGTAAAGCAATTTCAATATTGAGAAACATGCATTGTATTTTACCTTCTATTATGAAATTATACATGCCTACTTTACATGAGTAGGCTGTAGTTTCTAAATCAGCAGACATTGATGTACAAGACTGCTCTCTCAAAATGGGTCAGAGGCCTGTTATCTAGTAAGACAATCCATCCTTGCCCAGTAACTGCTCATGTTGGATCTAGTTGAATATTGGGTGAATGTAGCAAGAGTTAGATTCGGCAGCCCACCCCCACCTCTCATTTATTAGAAAGAAACAGTATGCTCCCAAAAGACCTGCCAAGATAAGAAGTTTCAGTTACACAGGAGGGGACTGTAGGAGACATATGTCAATGAAGGTACTGAAGTGGTAGAGCCTCATTGCTTAAACAACCTTGCTCGTGGGCACCCTCATGACTCCGCATGAACTTTATTTCTGGCTGGCACATTCTCGCACACTGGAGCTGGTATCAGTTTCATTTAGTGCTCTGCCAGTTCCCTTCCACTGCAGCACTCACTTTTCCTTGTGTCTTTTCTGCTTAGTATCTATGGTTCTTTCCTTTGGACAACTGGCACACCTATTTTGTTGATGCCCTACAAACCAAAAACCAAACCCAGTGCCATCGAGTCGATTCCAACTCATAGCAACCCTATAGGAAAGGGTAGAACTGCTGCATAGAGTTTCCAAGGAGCGCCTGGCGGATTTGAACTGCCAACCCTTCTGCCAGCAGCCGTAGCACTTAACCACTACGCCACCAGGGTTTCCTGTTGATGCCCTAAGCATGTGCTTATCTTGCTTGTTGGGTATTCTGTCCCTGCCTGAGACAAAGAACACTAAATGGGTCACTGAGGTGTGACTTTAACCTCAGAAGTGTTCTGGTTTGACACAAAGAGACAGCAGCAATCCTCTGGCCATGCACTCTGACCACTTCTGGGAAGGCCTTGATGCCTGCTCCCACAGTCTCTGTATAAGGGGGTCACCGTATTCAGGACAGTGTCCTTGATGCAGCCTGGCCCAAGTGCTCTGCACCCACCACAGGACCTCTGCTGGGTGTGGCTGACCAGCCCCATCAGAGCCTCCCTTGGAAGGCTAGACTGCAGGACCTACAGAGACAGCCATCAGAAAGAAGAGCTCCAGAAGCTGAGAGACTCTGAGACTAGGCAACAGCAGATGCTGTGGGGTTAGAAGACAGCAAGAAGCCAGTCCTCCAGAGCAGCATAGGGTGGAAAACCACTGTGTCACCACAACAGTAGAGCAGGAGGTCAGAGAACAATCGCTCCTGCTCTCCTGACCTGAATGACTTTCCATGAGCTACTGAGTTGGTTTCCAACCTCCCTCACTTCCTCCGTCTACCTTATTTTTTCAGCCGAGTTAACCTCCCTATGTTCCTCTTTCTTCCACTTCTTCAGAGGTAACACAGGTATCGCCAGTTGTATGTGAGGGTCAGAGTCCCTCAGGGGTGCAAACAGTTAATGCACTTGGTTGGAGGTTTAGGCCCACTCAGAGGCACGTCCGAAGAGAGGTCTGGTGATCTACTTCCAAAAAATCAGCCATGAAAACCCTATGGAGAACAGTTTTACTCTGACACACATGGGGTCACCATAAGTCTTGGTCAATTAAAAAACAACTGTCGGTGGTGGATTCTGTGTCAGGAACAGTGTCAGTGGAATTTGCATACATTTTCTCATTTAATTCTCATTAGATTTAACCTTGGCAAGATCCTAGCTTAAATTGGGTATGCGGGATATGATCTGAAGATAAAATGACCAAGAAATTCAGTCAACTGTTACTCAGCTTCTACGGCAGTATCGATGGTATGCACTGGCTTATTGAAAGCAGATCTATTTCTATTCATTCCTTTTTTGGAGAAACTTTCTGTAAAGGCTTTGTTGCTTGGTTGGCCCCCGTACTCACTCTCCTTAGAACTCCATAGCCCTGTTCACGCTTCAGAAGATGACCCACGATTAGTGTGTCCACAAAACCCCAGGCTTCCAGCGATCACTCCTGAATGATGTTCAAAATGGGATTTTGGGGGGGCCCTACCACAGTTGTCGAGGGCTTGGCTGCTAACCAAAAAGGCAATTCAAAATCCACTGGATGACAACAAGTTTGGTTTGGGTTTTATTTATTTACTTATTTTCATTTTTAGGAAGTCAACAGCTACAGTCAGAGTTGGCCGATTTTTTCATTTCCCAAAGAACAAATATCTTGGCCTAAATATGGCAAAAATGGACTTCATGAGCATGTTTTTGGAAGCACACTAACTCTGGGCTCCACTCCAGAAGAAACTTCTCCTAACATTAACTTTGACCTTTCTGCATGTGGAGTGCTCCCTAGTCCTCTAATGTGCTCATACAGAGTTCTGGGAAACAAGAACCAGTCAGTAGGCTTCGTTTCCTCTCATCCTAACTCCGAGGTTAAAGGAGCTGATTCCTCAAACAGAAAAGGCCTTCTGTGTGAAATGTAGCCTAGCGAACCCTTTACAAGGTTACCCCTCTTCCTGCCCATCAGGGTCTCCCCAAGAGTGGAGGAGTGACCTGGAGCGCCAGGTGCCGATGGCAGGAACCACACCTCTGCTTCCTTTGTGTGTCTCACCAAGGAGGGTGCCTTCTTCCCAGAGTGTCCTCGGCCACTGTTAACAGACAAGCTGCCTGTGGAGCAGGCATGAGTAACAAGAAGTAAAACCAGAATTAGCCAGCAAATGTGGCTGAGAGAGTGGTGACAAGAAGGGAATCCTGCTTTTGTGGTTAAAATAGGGCTTGTGATGAATGACCCTGTGCAAGTGCTTTTGTCCAGGAGGCAGACATGGGGGAGTTTATTTTTTTGTGGCAGCCCAGCGTTTACATTTAATTTTTTGAGAAACTGCAAAATTAGTTCTCACAGTGGTTCAGCATTTTACTTTTCCACAGCAATGTGGGAGGGTTCGAATTTCTCTACATCCTTGCCAAAAGTTGTCTACTTTAACGTGGTTATAGCCATCCTAGCCAATCACATCTCAGTGTGACTGTAAGCACTTTTAACACAATGTTCTCACACACATTAGACCTGTGGTTTGCATAAAGGAGTTCCTCGCACTCCATAGTCTGTTAGAGAACCTCAGCCATTCACTCATTCAACCCATAGAAGGAAGCATCTGCTTGGCTCTCATAGAACTTATATTCTGTGAAGACACTAAAGAAACAGATTAACCAGTGAATAAAATGATTGACGATTGCAAAGAGCCCTTTGAAGGATGTAAATAAATAAATAAATAAA
Source organism: Loxodonta africana (assembly GCF_030014295.1). Taxonomy (NCBI): domain Eukaryota; kingdom Metazoa; phylum Chordata; class Mammalia; order Proboscidea; family Elephantidae; genus Loxodonta; species Loxodonta africana. Next base: position 69,454,051 of record NC_087358.1, read on the forward strand.
TAAATAAGGGCTGAGGTAAATAATAACCATGTATGTGGAGGTCCACAGTAGATGGCGATTAGAAAGGCTACTCTGCGGAGGTGATATTTAGATTGAGTTTTAAAGGATGAGAAGAAATTGACATTCACAACTTAGAAAACTTTCTCTACAGTTCTTCAGTCACCTCTCAAATGGGATTTCTCTTCCTTCTGACACATGTGTTACAGATTGAATTGTGTCCCCCCCCCCCAAAATATGTGTCAATTTGGCTAAGCCAAGATTCCTAGTATTATGCAGTTATCTTCCATTTTGTGATCTGATGTTATCATGCTCTGTATTGTAAACCCTACACTAATCCTATGTTAATAAGGCAGGACAGAATCTACAGGATTAAGTTGTATCTTGAGTGAATCTCTTTTGAGATATAAAAGAGGGAAGTGAACAGAGAGGAGAAGGACCTTATGCCACCAAGAAAGATGAGCAGAGAATAAACTTGGGGTCACTGTGCTGAGAAGCTCCTAGACCAGGGGAAAAATGATGACAGGGACCTTCCCCCAGAGTCAACAGAGAGAGAAAGCCTTCCCCTGGAGCTGGCACCCTGGATTTGGATTCTAGCCTCCTCAACTGTGAGAACTTGTCATTGAGGTCCGTAAACAAACAGAAGAGAACCTGGTAGGATTAAGTGACAGCGGGTCAATCACCTTTCTAGTCAAAAGCTAATCAGCTGGGTTCCATAGAGAATGATTTTATCCACTTTCCCAGCTGGACACCAAGGCAGGTTTCTAAGGAGAGCAGTGCAAAAAAGGCACATCTCAAAAATTCCAGGGCAGAAGGTTGATACCTCAAGGATTCACCTAGTCATCGCCTCGGAAGTCTAAAGTGAAAAATTATGCTTGATAGGGATGCAACCTATTTCTAAAAAGATATAGTATGTTGTCACAAAAGGTCCCTGGGTGCCACAAATGGTTTATGTTCCACTGCTGTCCTAAAGACTACAACTTGGCTAGGGTGGTCAGGGAAAGTTTCTCTGAGATGACTTTTGATCTGACAGCTGAGCGATGAGAACGAGGCAGCCGTGGGAAAATCCAGGGGAAGCATTCCAGCCAGAGAGGCCCTGCAATGTGAATGAGCTTGAAGTATTCAAGTGCCATAAATAATTAAATGTGGCTGGAGGATGAGGAAACAAGAAGAAAGTTGAAGGAGATGTGGAGTGGTAAGCACAAGTTATGGTGAAGTGGTGAAGAGCTACAACTGCTAGCCGAAAGGTCAGCAGTTCAAAGTCACCAGCCGCTCCTTGGAAACCTTATGAGGCAGCTCCACTCTGTCCTATAGCATCACTGTGAATCAGAATCGACTCAACGGCAATGTGTGTTTTTTGGTAAAGAACTTTGGGTTTTATTCTAATCATAAAGTGAAGGCTTTGGAGAGTTTGGGGTTGTGATATGATCAGATTTATGAAATAAAAAGATCATTTTGGCTGTCAAATGAAGAATGGAATGTAGGGGCAATGTGGCAGCAGGGAGACCCCTCCAGCGGCAGTTGCAAGAAACCAACTGAAAGATGGTAGTAATTCAGGTCAGGGTTGTAGGAGTGGAGATGGTGAGAAGGGATCAGATTTGGACTACATTTCAGAGTTCAAGAAGATTTACTGATAAATTTTTTGTGGAGAGTAGTTAGAATTATATTCGGCTGTACCCAAAAGTAAAGGATAGAAGTAAATTCTTCTCTTAAGTCAAAGTCTGTGTAGGAGGGCCATGGCCGGAGAAGCACACTTGTGCCAATTATCAGTCTGTTGCGTCTCAGCTCCAAAACCACTCTTCATTGCCTTGTTTGTGGCACTGGAGCTGGACTCTGTAAGCATTGCTCCTTTGCCAGTTGGTGTGATGTAAACTTTGTCAGCAGGTGGCTGCAGGCGGAAGGAGCTTCTCTTTTTGGCTATGGTATGCTTTTTCTCATCTTCTTTCCCCCACAGGATGACTGCCAGTGGTGTGCTTATGTGACATTCAATGACACTCACTTTTTAGCAAGTTGTTGCCAGTTTCAGCCCACAGTCCCTGCCCATCAGTGGTCAGTGTTAGGTATTGCTAAGGGTGAGGAAGATGAGAACAGAGAATTGGCCATTGGATTTAGCAAAATAGTGGCCACTGGTGATCTTAAGAGATCACTCAGTGGATGATGAGGATGAAAGCCTGGTTGGGAGGGGTTGTGTAGAGAATGAAGGGTGAAATCCTTAAGGTTATATGTCCACTTGGCTGGGCCATGATTCTCAGTGGTCTGGCAGTTATGTAATGATGTAATTTGTTGTTGTTTTTTGGGTTCACCTTTCAATTTAGTTTAGACTTTTAAATTATAACAATGTTTTACATATTTAAAAAAGAATATTAATTCCCCAGGTACGTAGTTGTTGTTAAGTGCTGTCCAGTCACTTCCGACTGATAGCGACCCCATGTACAACAGAATGAAACACTGCCATCCTCTCAATCATTGTTATGTTTGAGCTCACTGTTACAGCTACTGTGTCAATCCGTCTCGTTGAGGGTCTTTCTCTCTTTTGCTGACCCTCTGCTTTAGAAAGCACGATGTCCTTCTCCAGGGACTAGTCCCTTCTGATAACATGTCCAATGTAAGTGAGACGAAGTCTCACCATCCTCACTTTTAAGGAGCTGTACTTCTTCCAAGACAGATTTGTTCATTCTGGCATCAATTCAAAGGCATCAATTCTTTTTTGGTCTTCTTTATTCATTGTCCTGCTTTCACATGCCCATGAGGAGATTGGAAATACCATGTCTTGGGTCAGGGGCACCTTAGTCCTTAAAGTGATGGCTTTGCTTTTTAATATTTTAAAGAGGTCTTTTGCAGCAGATTTGCCCAGTGCAATATGTCATTTGATTTCCTGACTGCTGCTTCCAGTAATGATGTAATTTGACAGTTATATAATGATGTAGTCATCCTCCATGATGTGATCTGATGTGATCAGCCAATCAGTTGTAAAGGGAGTTTACTCACTGGTGTGGCCTGCATCCAATATGTGTGTGGACGTTCTGGCAAACCTTGCTTGCTTGCTCTGGATCCTGTATCCAGTTCATCATCATCTGACCTGCCTATGTTGGGTTTGTTAGCTTCTGGAGCTACATGAGCCTCGAAAAGCCACCAGCCTTATGCCTAACCCGCAGACTTGGAACTTGCCAACCTCTACAACCATGTGAGCCATTTCCTTGAGAGAAATCTTTTTATGTATACATATACTGTTTATGATTTTGCTTCTGTAGAGAACCTAGCCTAAAATAGAGGGCAAGGGAGTGGAAAGAGAAAGATAGATAACTTTTTTGACTTTTTCCTTGAAGGAAAACAGAGAAATGGTGCAGTAGCTGAAGAGGGACATGGAGTCAAATGATTTTTTTTTTTTAAATGGGTCATATTAAGGCACATTAATAGGCTAATTGGAATGATCCAGCAAGAGAGAAATGCAGAAGCAAGGCCCTGTGTAGGGGGATGGTGGTTGAGTGGAGAGCACAGGAAGGGCTGGTCTTAGAAAGGAGGAGGGATCTTTCTCCCTTTGCATTAGGTGAGAAGGCAAAAATCTGGATCCAGTCTTAGGCTTCTGGGTTTGGTGGTGGGAAGATGAGGTACAGTAGTTCTCATTTAATTGTATTTATTTTCTCAGTGAGGTATGATGTGAGGTCTCTAGGTGAAAGTGTAGAAGGAAGATTCTTGGAGGTTTGAGTCTGAGAAAGAGGGAACTGGGTTTACCAGGGAAATGTAGTGTCCCTTGGAGAACTGTCATACATTTAAAATAAAAAATAAGCAGTGGGACTGTTTGATTTTCTTCACCCAGTTTCAGTTGCTGGGATGTAGGCATGAGGTCAGTGGACAGTTGGATCAAATCAGAGTTGGAGTTTTGCCAGGTGAATTTAATGACAGGAGAGAGGAGCTAGGGGATTGTGGGTGTTTGTAGGAGAGTGGTTAGAGTGCTGGACCATGGACTGTAAGTTAGAGAAGGAGAGAACTGAGTGAATGGCTCTGTGGGGTGTGTGTGTGTGTGTGTGTGTGTGTGTGTGTGTATGATGGTGATTAGAGGTACTTGTGAGTTTGAGGTGCAACTGGAGTGGGGAACGTGAGTGAGTGAGCCAGCAGGTGAGGAGGTGGTAGCCAGAGAGTGAGCAGGATGTTTGAAACAGAGAATTTGCAGGTAATGTGGTTTTTGGTGAAGACAGAGTCCAAGCTGTGCCCATGGGGGCAGACGGCTGAGGTGGGGTGAAGAAAGTGACCACTGTAGTTACAGAGACCAAGACACTGAAAGCTTGGGATTCTGTCCCTTTCTTCTTGCACCAGGTCTCATGGACAAAGCTCTACATCCTTAGTAAGTGTTGACTAAATGTTCGGCATGAGGATGGGTATAGAGGGGAAGGGGGAGAAGGAGCAGGATTTAGTAATGCAGTGAGGGGGAGGGGAAGCAAGAGAGATAAGAACAGGTTTTTTGTTTTGGTTTTGCCTTTTTTTTTAAATAATATTTAATTGTATTTTTGGTGAAAGTTTACTCAGCAAATTAGGTTCCTATTTAATAATTACTACACAAATGGTTCAGTGACATTGGTTACATTTTTCACATTGTGTCAGCATTCTCATTAATCCCATTCTGAATGTTTCCAGTAATCTGGTTTCCCTGTCCCCTGTAAGAACAGTTTTTAAATGATCTCTCATGCCCTTGGGTCTGCCTAGAACCCTGCCATTTTTGGGGGTTTGATATACTTTAATGCTCTAGTGGAGTGTGATGGTTACATCACACTCCACTAGATTGTGTGTCAACTTGGCCATGATTCTCAGTGTTTTGGCAGTCATATAAGGTTATAACTTCCATGTTGAGATTTGATATGTGATCACCCCCATGATGGGATATGCTGTGAGTAACCAGTCAGTTGAAAAGGAGTTCCCTTGGGTGTGTGGCCTGCATCGAATGTTAAGTGGACATTCTGGCCAGGCTCAGGGGCTTTTTGCTTGCCATCGATATTGCAACAGACTCCTATTCATCTGACCCCTGGTTCTTGGGACTTGAACTAGCAGCTTACCTGAGGTCTTGCCTGCCTATCTTGGGATTCGTTGATCTTCACAGCCTGTGAGCAGAAGCCCTGCTCTCTGACCTGCCAATCTTGGGTTTGCCAGCCACTGTGGCTACGTGAATCAGGAGAAGCCTCTATCCTGATACACTGACTTGGGACATTCCACCCTCTACAACAGCATGAGCCATTTCCTTAGTATAAATCTCTCTCTGTATATATTTATAGGCTTTACTGGTTTTCTTCTCTAGAGAACCCAGGGTAAGACATGGAATAATCTGTGGCCTGAGAGAAAGTATGTTCAACTCAATTCAATTTGACCAAAGTTTATTGAACACCTACTGTGTTTAGACTAGGAAGAAAGTCCTGAAAATCTGCTTCCAAAAATTAGCCAATGAGAACCCTATGTATTACAACAGAATATTATCCTCTATAGTGCCGGAAGATGAGCCCCTGGGTTGGAAGACACTACACAATGGCTGCAACAATGGATTCAAACATTCCAATGATCATGAAGATGGCACAGGACCAGACAATATTTTGTTTCATTGTACATAATGGAGTTGACTTGACGGTGACTAACAACACCCATGCTTAGAATAGCAGGCTAGCTACTCAGAGTACCTCAGAAAGCTTGCAATCTAGGTGGAGAGAGGGCATTGTATTGTAAAATCAAAAATTTCAAATGCTGCCTTCATGTCCTTCAGCCTCCTGTTAAAAAAAAACTCATTGCTGTCGAGTTGATTCCAACTCATAGCGCCCTATAGGACAGAGTAGAACTGCCTGGTAGGGTTTCAAAGGCTGTAATCTTTTGGGATTTCCAACTCATAGCAACCCTATAGGACAGAGTAGAACTGCCTGGTAGGGTTTCAAAGGCTGTAATCTTTTGGGAAGCAGGCTACCACATCTTCCTCCCAAAGCGTGGCTGGTGGATTATAACTGCAGACCTTTCAATTAACAGCGAATGTTTAACCAGTGTGCCACCAGGGCTCCTCTTTGAGCCTCACAGGGCCCCAAAAGCCTAATCTAGAGCTCTCCTGCTCTTGACAGGTATGCCCCCCCCCCCACAATGGGAAAGTCTCCCTACCTAGCTAGTTCTCCTGTCAGCTGGCCAGCTGCACTCCACCTGGTCCTCAATCTACTAGGTCTCACTTCCCTGACAGGCCATGGATTTATTCAAACAAGCTAGTCACATATTCCTGTGGGAACCAGGAGGCACCCCACTCTCTTGTTACTATAAAGCAATTCCTACAGCCCTAGCTGGTTAATTCTATACTCATATGGCCCTGCATGGTGTACAGTGTCCTTTCTTTTTTTTTTTTTTTTAATTGTGCTTTTGGTGAAAGTTTACTCCCCAAGTTAATTTCTTATACAAAAATTTATACACATGTTGTTTTGTGACATTTGTTGCAGTCCCCACAAAGTGACAGCACACTCTAGCTTTCCACCCTGGGTTCCATGTGTTCATTCAACCAGTTCCTATCCCTTCTTGCCTTCTCATCTTGCCTACAGACAGGAGCCGCCCATTTGGTCTCAGGTATCTGACTGAACTAAGAAGCACACCCCTCATGAGTATTATTTGCTTTATAGGCCTGTCTAATCTTTGAAGAGTGGGCTTCAGGAATGGTTTTAGTTCTGGGTTAACAGAGCGTCCAGGGGCCAGAGTTTTGGGGGTTCCTTCAGTCTCTGTCAGACCATTAAGTCTGGTCTTTTTACGTGAATTTGAGTTCTGCTTCATGATTTTCTCCCACTCTGTCTGGGACTCTCAGTTGTGTTCCCTGTCAGGGTGGTCATTGGTGGTAGCCAAGCACCCTCTAGTGCTTCTGGTCTCAGGCTGGTGGAGTCTCTGGTTTATGTGGCCCTTAGGCTCTTGGGCTAATATTTTCCTTGCATCTTTGCTGTTCTTGGTTCTCCTTTGCTCCAGGTGGGTTGGGACCAATTGATGCATCTTAGATTGCCGCTTGCTATCTTTTAAGACCACAGGCGCCACTCACCAAAGTGGGATGCAGAACATTTTCTTAACAAACTTTGTTATGCCAATTGGCCTAGATGTCCCCCAAAACCATGGTCCCCAGCCCCCAGCCCTAGCTATTCTGTCTCTCAGAGTGTTTGGAGGTGTTTAGGAAACGTCTTAGTTTTTGCTTTGGTCAAATTGTGCTGACTTTGCCTGTATTGTGTGTTGTCCTTGCCTTCAAGGAAGAGGATCCCTCTCTACTACCTAGTGAATTTCTCTTCCCCTTCTCCCCACCCTCATAACCATCAAAGAATGTTTTCTTCTATGTTTAAACCTTATCTTGAGTTCTTTTAATAGTGGTCTCATACAATATTTGTCTTTTTGCGACTGACTAATTTTACTCAGCATAATGCCTTCCAGATACAACCATGTTAAGCCAGCATTATTTGTTAAAGAGACTGTCTTTTCCCCATTTAATGGACTTTGGGCCTTTGCAAATATCAGCTGCTCATAGGTGGATGGATTTATGTCTGAGTTTTCAATTCTGTTCCATTGGTCTATGTATCTGTTGTTGTACCAGTACCAGGCTGTTTTGACTACTGTGGCAGTATAATAGGTTCTAAAACCAGGTAGTGTGAGGCCTCCCACTTTGTTCTTCTTCTTCAGTAATGCTTATTATCAGGGGTCTCTTCCCTTTCCATATGAAGTTGGTGATTTGTTTCTCCATCCTGTTAAAAAACGCTGGTGGAATTTGGATCGGGATTGCATTATATCTGTAGATTGCTTTGGGTAGAATAGATACTTCAATGTTCAGTCTTCCTATCCATGAGCATGGTATGTTTTTCCACTTATGTAGGTCTGTTTTGGTTTCTTGCAATAGTGTTTGTAGTTTTCATTGTATATGTCTTTTATGCTTCTGGTTAGGTCTATTCCTAAATACTGTATCTTCTTGGGGGCTATTGTAAGTGGTATTGATTTGGGGATTTCCTCTTTGAAGTTCTCTTTGTTCGTGTAGAGGAATCCAACTGATTTTTGTATGTTTATCTTGTATCCAGATTCTCTGCTGAACTCTTCTATTAGTTTCAGTAGTTTTCTTGTAAATTCTTTGGGGTTTCCTGTGTATAAGATCATGTCATTTGTTAATAGGAATGCTTTCACTTCTTCTTTACGAATTTGGATATCCTTTATTTCTTTTTCTAGCCCAATTTCTCTGGCAAGGAACTCCAACACAATGTTGAATAAGAGTGGTGATAAAGGGCGTTCTTGCCTGGTTCCTGTTCTCAAGGAAAATGCTTTCAGACTCTATTAGAGAGATGTTGGCTGTTGGCTTTGTATAAATGCCATTTACTATGTTGAGGAATTTCCTTTCTATTCCTATTTTGCTGAGAGTTTTTATCAGAAATGTGTGTTAGACTTTGTGAAATGCCTTTTCTGCATCAAATGATAAGATCCTGTGGTTCTTTTGTTTTATTTATGTGATGGATTACATTGATGGTTTTTCTAATGTTGAACCATCCCTGCATTCCTGGTATGAATTCCACTTGGTCATGATGAATTTTTTTTTTTTTTTGATATGTTGTTGAATTCTATTGGCTAGAATTTTGTGGAGGATTTTTGCACCTATGTTCATGAGGGATTTTAGTATGTAATTTTCTTTTTTTGTGGTGTCTTTACCTGGCTTTGGTGTAAGGGTTATGCTGGCTTCATGGAATGAGTTTGGGAGTAGTCTTATGCTCTGAAATACCTTTATTAGTAGTGGTGTTAACTCTTCTGTGAAAATTTGGTAGAATTCTCCAGTGAAGCCATGAGGATCAGGACTTTTTTGTTGTTGTTGGGAGTTTCTTTATTACCTCTTCTTTTGTTATGAGTTTGTGTAGTTCTACCTCTGTTTGTGTTAGTTTAGGTAGGTAGTGCGTTTCTAGAAATTTGTTTCCTCCAGGTTTCCAATTTTTGGAGTACAATTTTTCATAGTATTCTGTTATGATTCTTTTTTATTTCAGTTGGGTCTGTTGTGATAGCACCCATCTCATTTCTTATTCAGGTTATTTGCTTCATCTCCTGTTTTTCTTTTGTTGGTTTGACCAATGGTTTATTGATTCTGTTGATCTTTTCAAAGAACCAGGTTTTGGTCTTGTTAATGCTTTCAATTGTTTTTCTATTCTCTATTTCATTTATTTCTGCTCTAATCTATATGATTTCTTTTTTTCTAATGCCTGAGGTCTTCTTTTGCTACTCTCCTTCTATTTGTTCAGGTTGTAGGGTTAATGTTTCTATTTTGGTTAATGTTTCATTAACCAAAATGTTTCTATTTTGGTTAATGTTTCTATTTTCTATTATGTGCATTTATTGCTATAAATTGACCTCTAAACACTGCTTTTGCTGTGTCCCATAGGTTCTGGTAAGATGTAGTGTCATTCTAATTTGATTCCATGAATTTCTTTATTCCCAGTAGTTTTTGAGCAAGGTGTTGTTCAGTTTTCATTTCTTTGATTTTTTTTTTCCTTGTCATTTCTGTTATTGATTTTTACATTTATATCTTTGTGGTCAGAAAAACTGCTTTGTAATATTTCAATGTTTTGGATTCTGTTAAGGGCTTGCTTTGTGGCCTAAAATGTGCTGTATTCTTTGAAGAACACCAAAGACACAAGGAAAATATTAGCCCAAGAGACAGAAAGGGCCACATAAATCAGAGACTCCATCAGCCTGAGACCAGAAGAACTAGATGGCGCCCGGCCACCACCAATGATGGCCCCGATGGGAAACACAACAGAGAATCCCTGACAGAGCAGAAGAAAAGTGGGATGCAGAACTGAAATTCTAGTAAAAAGGCCAGACTTAATGGTCTGACTGAGACTGAAGGGACCCTGGAAGACATGGCCCTAGATTCTTTGTTGGACTAAAGACATTCCCAAAGCCAACTCTTCAGAGAAATATTAGACTGGACTATAGGACATAAAATGATACTCCTGAGGAGTGTGTTTCTTAGCTCAAGTAGATACCTGAGACTAAATGGGCAGCTCCTGTCTGGAGGTGAGATGACAAGTCAGAAAGGGACAGGAGCTGGTTGAATGCACATGGGAAATTTGGGGTGGCAAGGAGTAGTGTGCTGTCACATTGTAGGGGGAAGAACTAGGGTCACATAACAATGTGTGTCTAAATTTATGTATGAGAAACTCACTTGAACTGTAAACTTTCACTTAAAGCACAATTTAAAAAAATGTGGTCTATTCTAGAGAATATTCCATATGCCTTGGAAAAGAAAGTATGCTTGGCTGCTGTTGGGTGGAGTGTTCTGTATATGTCTATGAAGCCAAATTGACTGTGGCATTTAGGTCTTCTGTGTCTTTATTGAGTTTCTTTCTAGATGTTCTGTCCTTCACTGAAAGAGGTGTGTTGAAGTCTCCTAGTATTATTGTGGAGCTGTCTATCTCTTTTCAATGCTGTTAGAGTTCATTTTATGTATTTTGGAGCCCTGTCATTGGGTGTGTAAATATTTATTATGGTTATGTCCTCCTGGTGATTTGACCCTTTAATCATATATAGTGTCCTTCCTTATTGCGTTGTTTGTGGTGGATTTTGCTTTAAAGTCTATATTGTCAGAGATTAATATTGCCACTCCTACTCTGTTTTGGTTGGTGTTTGCATGATTTATTTTTTCTCTCTTTTTTTAGTTGTCCTCTAAGTCAAAGTTTATACTTCAAGTTAGTTTCTCATACAAAAATTTATACACACATTGTTATGTAGCCCTAGTTGCTCTCCATGTAATGTGACAGCACAGTCCTCCTTTCCACCCTGGATTTCCCAAGTCCATTCAGCCAGCTCCTACTTGAGCTAAGAAGCATTCTCTTCAAGAGTATCATTTTACGTCTTATTGTTCAGATTAATATTTGTCTGCTGGGTTGGTTTCGAGAATGGTTTCAGTTCTGGTCTAACAGTGAGTCCAGAGATTATGTCTTCCAGGGTCCCTCCAGTCTCAGACAAACCATTAAGTCTGGTCTTTTTACTAGAATTTGAGTTCTGCACCCCACTTTTCACCTGTTCCACCAGGAACTCTCTGTTGTGTTCCCTGTAAGGGAAGTTATTTGTGTTAGCTGGGCATCATGTAGTTCTTCTGGTCTCAGGCTGATGCAGTCTCTGGTTTATGAGTCACTTTTTTCTTTTAGGTGAATATTTTCCTCATTTCTTTGGTGTTCTTTATTTCCTCTGCTCCGGGTAGATTGGGACCAATTAATGTATCTTAGATGGCTGTCCACTAGCTTTTAAGACCCCAGATGCCACTCACCAAAATGGGATGCAGAACATTTTATTAATAAAGTTTCTTATGCCAATTGACCTAGATGGCCCCTGAAACCATGGTCTCCAGACCCCCACCCCTGCTACACTGTCCCTAGGAGTGTTTGGTTTTATTCAGGAAACTTCTTAGCTTTTGGTTTAGTCCAGTTGTGCTGACTTCCACTGTATTGTGTATTGTCCTTCCCTTCACCTAAGGTAATTCTTATCTACTATCTAGTTAGTGAATATCCCTCTCCCTTCCTCCCCACCCTCATAACCATCAAAGAATGTTTTCTTCTGTGTTTAAACCTTTTCTTGGGTTCTTACAGTAGTGGTCTCATACAATATTTGTCTTTTTGCAACTGACTAATTTCACTCAGCATAATGCCTTCCAGATTCACCCATGTTATGGGATGTTTCACAGATTCATCATTGTTCTTTTTAATTGTGTAGTATTCCACGTGTGTGTATACCATAATTTGTTTATCCGTTGGTCTATTGATGGGCACCTAGGTTATTTCCATCCTTTTGCTATTGCGAACAATGCTGCAGTAAACATGGGTGTGCACTTATCTATTCGTATAAGGGCTCTTATTTCTTTACGATGTATTCCAAGGAGTGGGATTGCCTACTATTTCTAACTTTTAAGGAAGTGCCAAACTGTTTTCCAAAGTGATTGTACCATTTTACTTTCCCACCAGCAGTGTGTAAGTGTTCCAGTCTCTCCACAACCTCTCCAACATTTATTATTTTGTGTTTTGGCTAATGATCGTGGGCATTTCCTCATGTATCTGGTAGCCACCTGAATGTCTTCTTTTGTGAAGGTCCTGTTCATATCCTTTGCCCATTTTTTAATTGAGTTATTTGTCTTCCTGTTTTTGAGGTTTTGCAGTATCTTGTAGATTTTAGAGATTAGACACTGATCAGATTTGTCATAACCAAAACTTTTTCCCAGTCTGTAGGTTGTTTTTTTACTCTTTTCCTGAAGTCTTTTGATGAGCATAAGTTTGATTTTTAGGAACTCCCAGTTATCTAATTTCTCTTCTGGTGTTTGTGCATTGTTACTAATGTTTTGTATTTTGTTTATGCCATGTATTAGGGCTCCTAGTGTTGTCCCTATTTTTTCTTCCATAATCTTTATGGTTTTAGATTTTATATTAAGGTCTTTGATCTATTTCGAGTTTGTTTTTGTGCATGGGCGAGGTATGCATCTTGTTTTGTGTTTTTGAAGATGGGTATCCAGTCATGCCAAGATTGTTTGTAAAACAGATTGTCTTTTCCCCATCTAACGTACTTTGGGCCTTTGTCAAATATCAGCTCCTTCTAGGTGCTCATAAATTCTCATGTCTGGATTCTCAGTTCTGTTCCATTGGTCTATGTATCTGTTGTTGTATCAGTACCAGGCTGTTTTGACGACTGTGGCAGTATAATAGGTTCTAAAATCAGGTAGTGTGAGGCCTGCCATTTTGTTCTTCTTCTTCAGTAATGCTTTACTTATTCAAGGCCTCTTCTCTTTCCATATGAAGTTGGTGATTTGTTTCTTCCATTCATTAAAAAATGCCATTAGAATTTGCAGTTGAATTGTATTGTATCTCTAGATTGCTTTGGGTAGAACAGACATTTTCACAATGTTGAGCCTTCCTATCCATGAGCAAGGTATGTTTTTCCACTTATGTAGGTCTTTTTTGGTTTCTTGCAGTAGGGTCTTGTAGTTTGCTTTCTATAGGTCTTCTATGTCACTGGTTTGATTTACTCCTAATTATTTTACCTTCTTGGGGGCTATTGTAAATGATATTGATTTGGTGATTCAGTGTTCTCTTTGTTGATGTGGAGGAATCTGACTGATTTCTGTATGTTTATCTTGTATCCTGATATCTTCTATTAGTTTCAGTAGTTTTCTTGTGGATTCTTTAGGGTTTTCTGTGTATAAGATCATATCATCTGCACATAGAGATACTTTTACTTCTTCCTTACCAATTTGGATGCCCGTTATTTCTTTTTCTTGCCTTATTGCTCTGGCTAGGACCTCCAACACAATGTTGAATAAAAGTGGTGATAAAGGACATCCTTGTCTGATTCCTGTTCTCAAGGGGACTGCTTTCAGATTCTCTCCATTTAGGATGATGTTGGCTGTTGGCTTTATATAAGTGCCCTTTATTATATTGAGGAATTTCCCTTCTATTCCTATTTTGCTGAGAGTTTTTATCATGAACATGTATTGGACTTTGTCAAATGTCTTTTCTGCATCAAATGATAAGGTCATATAGTTCTTGTCTTTTGTTTTAAGTATGTGATGGATTACATTGATTGTTTTTCTAATGTTGGACCATCCCTGCACCATCCCTGCATACCTGCTATGAATTCCACTTGGTCGTGGTGAATTATTTTTTTTTGATATGTTGTTGAATTCTATTGGCTACAATTTTGTTAAGGGTTTTTGCATCTATGTGCACGAGGGATATAGGTCTGTAATTTTCTTTTTTGTGTGGTTTCTTTACCTGGTTTTGGTATCAGGGTTATGCTGGCTTCATAGAATGAGTCTGGGAGTACTCCATCATTTTCTATGCTCTGAAATACCTTTAGTAGTAACGGTGTTAACTGTTTTCTGAAAATTTGGTAGAATTCTCCAGTGACACTGTCAGGGCCAGGGCTTTTTTCTTGTTGGCAGTTTTTAAATTTCCTTTTCAATTTATTCTTTTGTTATAGGTTTATTTAGTTGTTCTACCTCTGTTTATGTTAGTATAGGTAGGTAGTATGTTTTCTAGAAATTCGTCCAATTCCTCTAGGTTTTCAAATTTGTTAGAGTACAATTTTTCATGGTATCCTGTTATGATTCTTTTAAATTCAGTTGAGCCTGTTGCGATACTGTCCATCTCATTTCTTATTTGGGTTATTTGCTTTCTCTCCTGTTTTTTTTTTTTTGTCAGTTTGGCCAAGGGTTTATTGATTTTGTTGATCTTTTCATAGAGCCAGTTTTATTGGTCTTATTAACACTTTTGATTGTTTTTCTATTTCATTTAATTTTGCTCTAATTTTTTTTTAATTTGCTTTTTCTGGAGCCTGATGGCTTCTTGTTCTGCTCTCTTTCTGTTTGTTCAAGTTGTAGTATTAATGTTTTGATTTTGGCCCTTTCTTCTTTTTGTATGTGTGCATTTATTGGTATACTTTGACCTCTAAGCACTGCTTTTGCTGTGTCCCAAAGGTTCTGGTCATATGTGTTTTCATTCTCATTTGATTCTTTGAATTTCCTTATTCTGTTCTTAATTTCTTCTATAGCCCAGTAGTTTTTAAGCAAGGTGTTCTTCAGTTTCCATGTGTTTGATTTTTTTTTTTACTTGCTTTTTCTGTTATCGATTTCTACTTTTATGGCTTTATGTTCAGAAAAGATGCTTTATAACCTTTCAATGCTTTGTATTGGGTTAAGGCTTGCTTTATGGTCTAATATGTTGTCTATTCTGGAGAATGTTCCATGTGCGTTGGAAAAGAAAGTATACTTGGCTGCTCTTGGGTGGAGTGTTCTGTATAAGTCTATGAGATCAAGTTCAGTGATTGTGCCGTTTAGATCTTCTGTGTCTTTATTATCTTTTTAGATGATCTCTCCACCAAAAGTAGTGTGTTGAAGTCTCCTACTATTATTGTGGAACTGTCTATTTCTCTTTCCAATGCTATTGGAGTTCATTTTATGTATTTTTGAGCCCTGTCGTTGGGTGCATAGATATTTATTATGGTTATGTCCTCCTGGTGTATTGACTCTTTAATCATTATATAGTGTCCTTCTTTATCATTTGTGGTGGATTTTGCTTTAAAGTCTATTTTGTCAGAGACTGATATTGCCACTCCTATTGTTTTCTGATTGTTGTTTGTTTGATATATCTTTTCCATCCTTTGAGTTTTAGTTTGTTTGTGTCTTTGAGTCTAAGGTATGTATCTTGTAGGCAACATATAGATATATCATGATTTTTTATCTATTCTGCCACTCTCTGTCTCTTTATTGTTGAATTTAGTCCATTTATCTTCAGTGTAATTTTTGATAGGTATGAGTTTAGTGCTGTCGTTTTGATTTTTATGTGTGTATGTGTGTGTGGGAAAGCCTGGTAGCATAGTGGTTAAGTGCTACAGCTGCTAACCAAAGGGTTGGCAGTTCAAACCCACCAGGCGCTTCTTGGAAACTCTATGGGGCAGTTCTACTCTGTCCTATAGGGTCACTATGAGTTGGAATTGACTCGACGGCACTGGCTTTGGTTTGGATGTGTGTGTGTGTGTGTGTGTGGTGTTGACAATTTCTTTGTTCCACTTAAATTTCTGTGCTGAGTTGTTTTTCTTTATGTATTTTCTTTTCATCTTTTTTATTATTGTTGATTTTGTGTTTGCTGAGTCTTTATGTTTTTCTTCTGTTTTATTTTGATGGTAGATTTGTTAGTTTCCTCTGTGGTTACCTTAAAATTTACTTTTATTTTCTTAAGTTTAAACCAATCTTTTGTTTCTTCGTATCGCCTCAGCTTTGTCTCCACATGGAAGTTCCATGTCTATACTATTTATTCCCCCTTTTTTGTTTTAATGTTATCATCGTTTACATATTGATGTCTCTGTTTCTCTATTTTCAGTCTTTTAGCTTTGATTTATTTTTGTGACTTCCCTACCTGGGTTGATAATCTGATTGTTCTGTTCTGTGTTCTAATCTTGGGTTGTTGTCTGATATTGTTGATTCTCTAGCTGAAGTACTCCCTTTAATATTTCTTGTAATTTTGGTGCTTACAAATTCCATTAAATTCTGTTTATCTGGAAATGCCCTAAATTCACCATCATATTTGAGAAACAGTTTTGCTGGATATATAATTCTTAGCTGGCAATTTTTTTCCTTCAAGGCTTTATAAATGTCATCCCATTGCCTTCTTGCCTGCCTGGTTTCTGCTGAGTAGTCAGAGTTTAGTCTTATTGGTTCTCCTTTGTAGGTTACTTTTTGTTTCTCCCTAGCCACTTGCAAGATTCTATCTTTATCTTTGATTTTGGCAAGTTTGATTACAATATGTCTTGGTGACTTTCTTTTGGGATCTACCCTGTGTGGGTCTTGTTGAGCTTCTTGGATAGATATCTTCTTGTCTTTCACTATATCAGGGAGAATCTTCAATAATTCTCTCTGTATTTTCTGTTATCCCCCGCTGTTCTGGTACTCCAATAACTTGTATTTTTTTCTCTTGATAGTGTCACATAATTCTTAGGGTTTCTTCATTTTTTAAAATTCTTTTTCTGATTTTTCCTTGAATAAATTGGTTTCAAGTGCTTTATCTTCAATATCCCTAATTCTGACTTCCATTGCCTCAATTCTGCTCCTATGACCCTCTATTCAGTTGTGTAATTCTGAAATTTTGTTGTTAATCTCTTGACTTTCCAGTTGCTGTCTCTCTAGTAGCCTGTAAAATGTGTTTTTCTATTCTTGTATTGTTTTCTTGAATTTCTCTTTTTCTTTGTGCATTCCTTGGCTTGGTCTGAGTGTTGTCTGATCCCCTTCCTGATCTCTCGAAGAGCTCTGTATATTAATCTTTTTAATTCTAACACCGGTAATTCCAAAACTTTATCTTCCTCCAGTAGGTTTCCTGGTTCTTTATTTTGGTCACTTGCTGGAGCCATCTTAACCTCCTTCTTTATGTGATTTGATACTGTTGTGTCTCAGCTATCAATAAGCTATTATATTTATTTATTTATTGTATGTTTGTTTACTGTGTCCTAGCTTTTTGTTTAATTTTGGTATGCCCAAGTAGGCTGGGTATGTGAGCTACTTTGGTTATTTGAGTCTTTGTAGCTGTCACATCCTGTCACCAGGTGGTTAGAGCAGATACTAGTTGTGTGAGCTGAGGGGTCTGTTCACTTTTCTCATGTAGATTCAGCTCAGGTGTCCAGGTCGTCGGTCCCTGACTATGTAGTGCAGACTCTCACCTACAGTCCTAGACAGGCAGGGCTGCATAGGGGTGTTTGGAGCAGGCACAGGTATCTGGCTGCAGTAGGGGGTTATGTGCTGAGCAAGGCAGGGAGCTGACAGCTGCCCCCAAGTGCCTGGGTGGCACAAGGACACATCAATTGGGCCCTGAGGTATAAAGACAATAGCTAGGACAATCTTAGGAAACATTTTTTAGGGAAACTTTCACATAAATCATAAAACACATCACAAATTGCCCACACACTTTTCATTCTTGTCTTTTTTCATTAGGCTTTTTTTAGTGAATAGTAAGATTTGTTGGACCAATGAAGACCCTCTTGACTGTTGTTACTGAAACCTGTACCAATGATTGTTAAGAAAGACAATTCAAAATGTAGGATCACGGTTTCTAGCCAATCTGTGAAAAGGTGAAGCTTTCAGTGGTTTTGCCCATTTGTCATGTTAATACATACTGATGATTCTGTAACATTCCTTGGATTTGGCAGACATTAACTGGCAGCATGCTTGTCTGCTTCCCACTTTTGCCTTTTTGAATATACACCAAATAAAACTTTCTTTTTGCTTTACTAAACTTTGTGTTTTTACCCTACAACATAGGTTGACTTGATTGATTGATTTTCATTTCTTTTTATTGTGGTAAAATATATAAAATGAAACATTTGCCATTTCAACCATTTTTATGTATGCAGTTCAGTGACATTGATTATGTTCACTGTGTTGTGCAACCATCAGCACCATCCATTTCCAAATTTTTTCATCACCGTAAACAGAAACTCAATGTCTCTTAAGCAATAACTCTTCCCTCCACCCTCCTACCTGTCTAAGCTTTATTTTTACCTCATCTTCTTATCCTCTCCCAGCCTAGCACAAATCTGTATGTTATCAGGCCCTGTGTTAAGCACTTCATGTGCATCAACCTCCAGAACAATCCCACTGTGCTGCTACCTTACTGTTACTGTCATTTCACAGGCAGCACAGGCTCAGAGGGGTAAGTAACTTGCACAGGGACACAGAGCTGGAAATGGTGCTGCCAGGAGTAAAGCCCAGGCTGGGCTGATGCTCAGGTCCACAAGGCTTTGCAAGTAGAATGCCCTGGCATTTCTCCTGCCAGTTCCTCTGCCAGGAAAGCCCTACCTCCTCCTGGGCACCTGCTTGTCTCCCAGTCCCAGTTCATGTCTGCTGCGTCTAAGAAGCCTTTCCTGATGTCATCTCTCCCTGGTAGAGGTGACCAGGGCCAGCCAGAACAGCAGTGCCAGGTGTGACCTGCACCAAGGGGGGTGGTGGTAGTGGTGGCTTCAACTCATGGCGACCCCATGTATGACAGAACGAAACATAGCCCGGTCCTCTGCCATCTTCACCATCGTTGGTATGTTTGAGACCATTGTTGCAGCTGTTGTGTCAATCCGTCTCATAGAGGGTTTCCACCATTTTACCTGACCCGCCACTTCACCAAACATGATCTCCTTTTCTAGTGATTGGTCTTTTCTGATGATGTGTCCAAAGTAAGTGAGTCAGAGTCTCACCATCCTTGCTTCAAAGGAGCATTCTGGTTGCATTTATTTTAAAACTGATTTGTCCATTCTTTTGGCAGTCCACTTTGTATTCGGAAATCCAGCCCCTGTCTTACTAGCAACTGGAGCCCTAGCCTAGGGCTGCAGCTAGCCAGGGAAGGGCCACCTTTTTGTAATTCTAATACCCTGAAGGGTTGCCTTTCTGCAAGTCATTTGCATCCTTTGTAATTCACACAGAGGCACCTGTAGGTGTTACCTGGGACCTGGAACTGATGTTCCTTCCTCCGGGCCCCACCTGCACAAGTGCTCCGGAATGTTCACCTCCTGCCTCTCTCTACCAGGTGGGGACACTCTTGAGGGCAGGAAGCATGTATTAGGTGCCATTGTATATCCCTTGTCCAGCCCAGAGACTGGCACACCTCTGCTTAACGTTTGTCGAGTAAATGGGTAGAAGGGAGAAAAGGGGAAATGAGGAGCCTAGATGCATTACCTGAAGTTGACAAGATTACTTCATTCATTTCATTATCCATTTGACAAATATTTATTGAACACCTACTATGTGCCAGCCACAGTGTAGACAGCGGGGAAACAAAGACACCTTAAATAGTATGATTCTGGCCCATAAGGAGAAACCCATTCATTCTTTCCTGTAAGTTTATACAGAGGAGGAAAACAACAGCCTTATGTCAAGCCTACTACTGTGCTAGGTTTCCTGAGATTTTATATTTATAGGCTCCTAATTACTTTTTTTTTTTAATTACTTAAAAAAAATTTTTTTTTAATTACTTAACATGTTCAAAACAGGAGAAAGAGTCTTTTTATATACACTATGGGAAGGAATATATAAAAATCAACATCCCTGGAGTGTGGGAAATTCTAACTTCTGAATGCCTTTTCTACCACGTTTCCCATCTGTTTTTTCCAGAAACACTCAATCCATTGCCAAGCCTGCCTCCCTCTACCCCATCATACTGGAGCCTAAGCAGGTCTCCCAGGCAGAGTCCTTCCTTCCGCTGCATGTCCCCTCCCCACCAGAGCAGAGGGAGCACTAATTGCACCCTGGACTGTCATCAGCAGGAGCTTCATGACTACTCATCAGTGAGAAGCGAAGTGAATTGGCTAGTCTGGGCGATTCCCAAATGGTGTGGTGCTTAGGACCTCTCCCAAATGACTTGCATGAAGCAATGCAATTTCATGGGCTCCCTGGAATTCTGAAGTCTCCAGCTATTAAAGGAATTGCA
Organism: Loxodonta africana; assembly: GCF_030014295.1. Taxonomy (NCBI): domain Eukaryota; kingdom Metazoa; phylum Chordata; class Mammalia; order Proboscidea; family Elephantidae; genus Loxodonta; species Loxodonta africana. Next base: position 69,473,997 of record NC_087358.1, read on the forward strand.
AATTACTCTTTAGATAGTAAATGCAAAACACATTTTGTGTTATCATTTCATTGGGTCATTAGCTTATGTCCATTCCATTGTACATACTCAGGTTAAGAGGCCCCTGCTGCCACCATCTTCAGGGCTGTTAAAATGGAGAAAAACCCTAATAAACTAAGGAAACAATAATGCCAAATTCATGTGAGCATCATGTAAATGTTAAGCGGTAGTAGCAGGAGCCCTACAGTTTCTGTTAATAAGTAGAAATGCCCTAATGTGGGTGAGATGAATTTGTGATGTCAAAGGCATCTATGGTTTGTATCCCCAGCATTTGCTTGTGGTAGGAAAATGCATAGTTACTTAGCATCTCTGAAATTTCGGTTCCTCATCATTTAACCAGTTGCTGTCAAGCTGATTTCAACTATGACAACCCTATGTGTGTCAGAGTAGAATTGTGCTCCATAGGGTTTGAGATGCCTGATTTTCGGCATTAGATCACCAGGCCTTTCTTCTCAGACACCTCTGGGTGGATTTGACCCTCCAACATTTCAGTTAGCAGCCAAGCATGTTAACTCTTTGTACCACCCAGGGACTGTCCTCATCATTTAGACATTGTCAAATGGTACAATAGCTAACGCAGAGGACCATTGCCATAATGACATATGTGTGTAGGAGTACCTATCATGGCTTTAGCATGTGGGAGGTGCCTGGTGACCAACTGTTGGAGCATTTGAATATGGTGAACATGTGCTCCTCATACATTTGAGGAGTTCACCAGAGTAGCCCATCCCTCAGATCACAAGGACCTTGTTGGTATGGTTACCAGAGTCCAACCAGGAACACAGAAGCCACTCTGAATACTTAAAGTAGACAATGTTTACACAGGTGGTGAATGAGCTGAGAGACGAAGCAGGGGACAGTGAGGTAACCCAGAGAATAGCACAACAGGAAACCATTACCACTCCTGGGTTGGAGGGACAGAAGGAGTCAGCTCTACCCAAGCCCAGGGGTCACCAGCAGAAGGTGGAACCATGATAGGCCAGTCTGGCAGGAGCTGCAGCCACAGAGGAGACTGAGATGCTGCCTGAAGACCTGATGGACAGAAGGACCCTGGCTTCTCCCTTTCTCCCACAACCCCACCTCCCACCAGTGCTTCTGTTTGGCCAAATCCAGCTGAGTCAGCAGAGGAGTCTAAGCTGTGCAGCCTTTAGAGACAAGCTCCACCCAGCTCATTACGACAGACAGGCCCCAGATCAGTGCTATGGTCTTTGGAGCCTTGGTGATTGAGGTACCAAATGAAATCATCTGACTTGGGGGTCTTCATCTGGTGTGTTATTTTGTTTCCAATCTATCTATCTATCTCCTCTCTTTCTGCTCTTGCCCCCAATCTCCCCCATGCCTTTCTCTTATCAAATGTCCCTGTGGTTTTGTCCTTAAGTTGGGTCATTCTCCTTGCCTACAGATGGAAAAGGAGGAGAGACAGTGGCCCCATTGTGGCAATCCCTCCTGCCATTGTTAGTTGCTGTCCAGTCGACTCCGACTCATGGCGACCTTAAGTACAACAGAACAAAACATTGTCCAGTCCTGTAGTATCCTCATGATCACCGGCATGTTTGAATCCATTTGCTGCAGCTATTGTGCTAACCTATTTCTCTAAGGGTCTCCCTCACCTTCGTTGGCCCTCTGCTTTAGCAAACATGATGTTTTCCTCCAGTGATTGATCCTTTCTGATGACATGTCTAAAGCAAGTAAGTGGGACAATATTCTGTTGTGATCCATAAGATTTTAACTAAGTTTTGAAAATACTTCACCAGGCCTTTCTTCCTAGTCTGATTTAGTCCAGACGCTGTGCTGAAATGTGTCCTCCATGGGTGACCCTATTGGTATTTGAAATATTGGTGGCATAGACAAACTTACTTGGAGGGCAGTCAGGGGAAAACTGTGTTCCTGCCTCTGGGCTGGTTCAGCCTACCCATGCACTCTGTCCAGAACTAGGATGAAATCACTGGCCCACTCTCACAGGAATCCCAGTATGCTTTGGCCCTGAACCTGACCGTGGGATATGATATCAGAGGAAGCCACCTGCATTAGTTTTTAAAGCTCTGGCTGCAAACTCAGACTCAACCCAGGAAAGGTAGAGAACAGAACATTCTTTAGGAGTTTTTGGTAGCTCAGTTGCCATTTTTCATGAGTCCTTTCTTCACCTGATGTGTTAAACTTCATGTGTGCAAACTCCTTCCTTACATTCTATTATGGACTGAATGGTGTTCCCCAAAAAGATATGTTGAAGTCCTAATCCCTGTACCTGTGAATGTGACCTTTTTTGCAAATAGTCTCTTTGAAGATGTGATTGGTTAAGTTAGCACGAGGTCATACTGGAGTAGGGTGGGCCCTAATCCATCTAAGTGAGAAGAAACAGAGATACAGACGAAAGATGACCATGTGGCAATTCATCTACAAGCCATGGAATGCCTGGGGCTACCGGAAACTGGGAGAGATAAGAAGTATCTTCTCCTAGAGACTTTGGCTAGAGTTCGGCCCTGCCACACCCTGAATTCTGACTTCTAGCCTCCAAAACTGTGAGGAAATAAATTTTTATTCTTATAAGTCACCCACTTTATGGTACTTTGTCATGGCAGCCCCAGGAAACTATGACATATTCTATTACTAGAACTAACTGAGAGGCATCCACAACAGTGCATCATCCTAAATTTAGAAAAAGCTTCAGGCTCAAGGGGAAAAATAACAAAGAAGCTTATTCTCCGAACTAAGGTGCATCCTCTGGATGGAATATAATTCAGCCTTTAAAATATTTATGCTGATGTGGGAAAACATTTGTGTTACCATGCAAATGAAAACAAGCAGGATGCAAGTTTATGTCAAAATAAAGAAGCAACCAGAGAGCAAACAACTACACTGGAAGATGCCCTAAATAGAATGCATCAAAATGTTGTCTTTGGGGAAAGGTTACAATGACTGATTTTCATACAAAAACTGAGTTTACTCCAAACATTCCTTGTGTTCAGGAACTGATCTTACTTATCTTTATATCCTCTCCTCTCCAATCCCCAGAGCCTTGCATATGCTATTTCTTCAAATATGGATAAATATTTCTCTTAAACAAAATAGTTGCACATTATAATGACTCCAAGGGGGTCACATGTGCTTCCAAGGCCACACAACCAACCATGCTGAGGCAGAAAGAGACATTCTCTTGACTCTCAGTTCAGTATTCTTTCCTGGCCTTTCACTGGGGGTGGAGCACGGAGGTGGGAATGAAGAACGTACACATCAGTCAAGACCAAAGATGCAGGAGCAGCACCGCTGACAGGGAGGGAGGTCCAATCAAGCAGGGCTCACCACAATTGGGTGTTAGGAAGAAACCAGAAAGGAATGATGAGGAATTACAGATTTGAAACTAAACTGATAAGTTGATTGCCAGGCCTTTCTTCTGAGGCATCTCTGGATGACTTGAACCTCCAACCTTTTGGTTAACACTAAGTGCATTAACTATTTGTACCACTCAGAAACTGCTATTCTTATGGTGCAATGGTTAAGTGCTTAGCTCCTAACCAAGATATTGGAGGTTCGAACCCACCAGCTGATCTGAAGGAAAAAAGATCCTGGTGAATTGCTCCCATAAAGATTTCAGCCTAGGAATTCTATGAGGCAGTTCTACTCTGTCCTATAGAGTCACTATGAGTTGGAATCAACTTGATGGCACACAACAAGTTTGCTGTAAGGATGCTTAGGTGATGCAAATGGCTAAGCACTTGGCTACTAACCAAAAGGTTGGTGCTTCAAACTCCTCCCCCTGAGGCTCCTTGGAAGAAAGGCCTAGTGATCTGCTTCCAAAAGGTCACAGCCTTGAAAACCCCATGGAGCACAGTTCTTCTACTCCATAACACATGGGGTCGCTAGGAGTTTGAATCAGCTCCACGGTGGCTGGTTTGTTTTTGTTTAAAGTTTGCCTAAGGTCCTTAGGTGGCACAAACGGTTTACACTTGACTACTAGATACTAGTGTGAAAGTTGCTGTTTTGAGCCCACTCAGGGGTACCGTGGGAGATAGGCCTGATGATCTGTTGTTGTTGTTAGTTGCTGTCAAGTAGATCCCATTAAGACTACAGCCAAGAAAACCCTATGGAGCAGTTCTACTCTGTTATACATAGGGATGCCATGAGTTGGAATCTACTAGATGGTAACTAACAACAACCACAAAGTAACTTGACCAATCAGTTTCCTCTGGACAGGAAAGGCCTTGGCTTGGCAACAGGAGATTGTATGGGTCTCAAAAAGGGGAAGCTGCGTGTCTGAAGAGGGAGTGAGGGCATGAAGATAAACTTGGCCTCCTTCCACATGTTTATGTCCTCCAAAAAGAATGCTCTACCTAACCCTATTACATAAGTCCTACCACGGGAAATGAGTTTGCTCCCTCATGAAGGCTGTTGGCTGGGTCTCTTTGCATCCAGACCTGGAATCTTCTGACTGTGAAAGAAGAAAGTCTTGTACTCTGTTAGGAGTGAAAGAAAAGGAGTTTTATTGAGGAATAATGCAACTCGAGCTGGACAGTGCTAAGTAGAAATACAAAGCAGTCCATCATTCCAGTGAAGAGAGAAGGGTCTATATACACAGAGAACAAAGGAGAGGTAGGGGGTTAATGATTGATTGTAGATAAGACCAGATTCAGCTTGAAGTCCTTTGAAATGTAAAGATCAGCCACTTGGCTAGGGAGGAGTGTATTAACACCTAGGTAAGTGGTGCCAGCTGGTTCAGTTCCACATGATTATAGTCTGCTATACATGATTGTAGTCATGAACACATGTTTTTCCCCAAGAACAGATTGTTTACATCTGGGCCATTCTTCCCAAATGATTTACATCTTGAACTTTTGTTTCCTGGGAATGCATTTTGACCCCATCATTCTTACATCTGACATCAGGCACTGAGCCTTTAGTTTGAAACTTTTCTATTTTACATTTCCCGCTTTTGATTAAGCCTCTGCCAGGGGGCAGTGATCACCCACAACAGAGTAGCTTTTATTCTGCAAGGACTTTGTTTTCTTGAGGAGTTTTGGTTAATAAAAATTATTTACTTCACCTTGCCAAGCTAATAGGCCTCATCTTCAAGGTGAGTAGGTTTTATAAGGAACATTTTAACAGACAAGGCCACATTCAAGGAACAATTCTCAGCCAGGACAGAATGACAGAAGTCAAGATGAAACATACCCAAGGAGAAAAAAGGGAGGTGATTAAACAACAAGATCATCAGTGAAAGCCTGTGAAATCAGCATGATTTTATGTGAAGGATCAAATGGTTTTGAAGTACAGCATTCCATGAATAAAATGCATTGAATTAAAGCATAAACAGCATTTTATAATTACAGTAATAGAAATGAAGAATATAAAGATTCCAAAATAAAGTAGTATTTTTTTCCACCATCTGGATGGGTATGATGTTTTCAAGAAGTTTCTTCATTACAAAGTCCACAGTAGCATGATGGTGGGAAGCCTCCCACCCAATGTGAAAATCTACAAATCATTACTAATACATATTTATAACCATTTAATGGTGGAAGCTGAATAAAATCTAGCTGCCATTCAAGCAAAGGGCCTGAGGGTAAAGGATACTGTCCAGTTAGGACTTAGGTGTTTTCCAGGATTGTAGTGAGGGCAAATAGGACAATGAGTGGAAACGTGTTCGGCAGCATCAAAAAATTTTTACCACTAATATTTTTTCCAGGTCTCAATCATTTTATCTCATCCCATGTGGGAGCCCTCATGTAAGATTTGCATCATAAAAACAGGCAGAAAATTGCATAAGACAGTTTTCTTATTAGGCCCAGTCCACAATTTAGTGGCAGTATCTTGGTAACAGCCTGCCTTTTTCCATGTCTTAATTTAATCTGTTTGGGCTAATTGCTGATGTTTTAAAAGTTTTTCTAAAGTTAATTCATGAAGGTTGAAGTTATCAATAGACAAATTTGGGGAGTCCCTTTATTTATCATAAGTACAAAAACAACTTGAGAGACTGCTTGGTTGACTGAGATATCAACAAGATTATTTCCTTTCTTCAGTTTGGGGTACTCCTTTTTGTTGGTGACCTTGTATTTTTATGACAGCAATTTTAGAGGGAAGTAATAGAGCATCTAAAAGTTCTGCTACTAAAGCTCCATTTTTTTTATAGCATTTCCAGAAGAGGTTAAAAATCCTCTTGGTTTACATAACGTGTCAAAATCATTTACAATTCCAAAGTAGTATCTACTATCCATAAGAATATTAACAGATTTTTCCTTGGTGAAATTTTACAAGCTCTAGTAAGGGCAATTAATTCAGCTTGTTGGGTTGAAGTGACTTCAGGGAGAGTCTGACTTTCAAAGACTTCAGTAAAAAATGTAACAGGGTATCCAATTTGACAGTGAGGACTAATAAGATTAGGCTTTAAACAGGAATAATCCACAAACAAAACTAAATCTTTCCAAGGGATAAAAAATTGTTCAGCCAAGTCAAGTCAAGACAATTATGTGTAGGATGGTTGTTCTCGTTAGTTGTGGGGAGAAGAGTAACTGGCTTTAAACAGGCCACAGAGTGTGGTCTAACGTTAGACACAGCCAGGAGAAGAATTTCATGGGAGGAGAGCCTATTGGTAGAAAGATATTGGGTCAATTAAGTAAAGCAGACACAGCATGAGACACATAGACATCTAAAAAGTCTACCAGCACCACAGCTACTGTGGATTTCACTAGTTTGGCAGTAGCAGCCATAGCTGTAAGACAGGGAGGGTATCCCATGGCTATAGGGTCAAGCTGTAGGCTATAATAACCTATATTTTTGTTGTCCTTCATGTTTTTGAGTTAGTATCCCTATCCCTAGAGTCCCCCAGGTGTCTGTCAGTTTGTTGTACTGCAGGGGCTTGCGTGTTGCTGTGATGCTGGAAGCTATGCTACCAGGATTTAGATACCAGCAGGGTCACCCATGGAGGACACCCAGACAAAGACAGACTAGGAAGAAGGACCCGGAAGCCTACTTCTGAAAAGCATTAGCCAGTGAAAACCTTATGAATAGCAGCAGAACATTGTCTAATATAGTGCTGGAAGATGAGCCCCCCAGGTTGGTAGGGACTCAAAGGATGACTGGGGAAGAGCTGCCTTTTCAAACTAGAGTCGATCTTAATGAGGTGGATGGAGTAAAACTTTCGGGACCTTCATTTGCTGATGTGTCATGACTCAAAATGAGAAGAAACAGCTGCAAACATCCATTAATAATCAGAACCTGGAATGTAGGAAGTATGAATCTAGGAAAATTGGAAATCATCAAAAATGAAATGGAACGCATAAACATCATTATCCTAGGCATTCATGAGCTGAAATGGACTGGTATTGGCCATTTTGAATCAGACAATCATATAGTCTACTATGCTGGGAATGACAACTTGAAGAGGAATGGTGTTGCATTCATCTTCAAAAAGAATGTTTCAAGATCAATCCTGAAGTACAATGCTGTCATTGATAGGATAATATGCATATGCCTACAAGGAAGACCACTTAACACAACTATTATTCAAATTTATGCAACAACCGCTAGGTCCAAAGATGAAGAAATAGAAGATTTTTTCAGTTGCTGCAGTCTGAAATTGATCGAACATGCAATCAAGATGCATTGATAATTACTGGCGATTAGAATGCAAAAGTTGGAAACAAAGAAGGATCAGTAGTTGGAAAATATGGCCTTGGAGATAGAAACAATGCCAGAGAACGAATGATAGAATTTTGCAAGACCAACGCCTTCTTACTGCAAATACCTTCTTTCACCAACATAAACGGCGACTATACACAGGGACCTCACCAGATGGAACACACAGAAATCAAATTGACTACATCTGTGGAAAGACACGATGGAAAAGCTCAATATCATCAGTCAGAACAAGGCCAGGAGTCGACTGTGGAACAGACCATCAGTTGCTCATATGCAAGTTCAAGCTGAAACTGAAGAAAATCAGAGCAAGTCCACAGGAGCCAAAATATGACCTTGCGTATATCCCACCTGAATTTAGAGACCATCTCAATAATAGATTCGATGCATTGAACACTAGTGACTACAAACCAGATGAGTTGTGTAATGACATCAAGGACATCATCCATGAAGAAAGCAAGAGGTCATTGAAAAGACAGGAAAGAAAGAAAAGGCCAAAATGGATGTCAGAGCAGACTCTGAAACTTACTCTTGAACATCAAGCAACTAAAGCAAAAAGAAGAACCGATGAAGTAAAAGAACTGAACAGAAGATTTCAAAAGTCAACTTGAGAAGACAAAGTAAAGTATTATAATGACATGTGCAAAGAGCTGGATGTGAAAAACCAAAAGGGAAGAATGTGCTCGGCATTTCTCAAGCTGAAAGAACTGAAGAAAAAATTCAAGCCTCACGTTGCAATAGTGAGGGATTCTATGGGGAAAATATTAAACGACACAGGAAGCATCAAAAGAAGATGGAAGGAATACACAGAGTCATTATACCAAAAAGAATTCGTCGATGTTCAACCATTTCAAGAGGTGGCATATGATCAGGAACCAATGGTACTGAAGGAAGAAGTCCAAGCTGCTGCGAAGGCATTGGCAGAAAAGCAAGGCTCCAGGAAATGATGGAATATCAATTGAGATGTTTCAACAAACAGATGCATTGCTGGAGGTGCTCCCTCATCTATCCCAAGAAATATGGAAGACAGCTTCCTGGCCAACTGACTGGAAGAGATCCATATTTATGCCTATTCCCAAGAAAGGTAATCCAACCGAATGTGGAAATTATAAAACAGTATCATTAATATCACATGCAAGCAAAATTTTGCTGAAGATCATTCAAAAATGGCTGCAGCAGTATATTGACAGGGAACTGCCAGAAATTCAGGCCATTTTCAGAAGAGGACGTGGAACCAGGGATATCATTGCTGATGTCAGATGGATCCTGGCTGAAAGCAGAGAATACCAGAAGGATGTTTACCTGTGTTTTATTGACTATGCAAAGGCATTTGACTGTGCGGATCATAACAAATTATGGACAACATTGTGAAGAATGGGAATGCCAGGACACTTAATTGTGCTCATGAAGAACCTTTACATAGATCAAGAGGCAGTTGTTCAGACAGATTGGTTTAAAGTCAGGAAAGGTGTGCGTCAGGGTTGTATTCTTTCACCATACCTATTCAATCTGTATGCTGAGCAAATAATCCGAGAAGCTGGACTATATGAAGAAGAAAGGGGCATCAGGATTGAAGGAAGACTCATTAACAACCTGTGTTATGCAGATGACACATCCTTGCTTGCTGAAAATGAAGAGGACTTGAAGCACTTACTAATGAAGATCAAAGACCACAGCCTTCAGTATGGATTGCACCTCAACATAAAGAAAACAAAAATCCTCACAACTGGACCAATGAGCAACATCATTATAAACGGAGAAAAGATTGACGTTGTCAAGGATTTTGTTTTATTTGGATCCACAATCAACAGCTATGGAAGCAGCAGTCAAGAAATCAAAAGACGCATTGCATTGGGTAAATCTGTTGCAAAGGACCTCTTCAAAGTGTTGAAGAGCTAAGATGTCACCTTGAAGACTAAGGTGTGCCTGACCCAAGCCATGGTATTTTCAGTTGCATCCTATGCATGTGAAAACTGGACAGTGAATAAGGAAGACTGAAGAAGAATTGATGCCTTTGAAATGTGGTGTTGGCAAAGAATATTGAATATACCATGGCCTGCCAAAAGAACGAACAAATCTGTCTTAGAAGTACAACCAGAATGCTCCTTAGAAACAAGGATGGCAAGACTGCATCTTACATTCTTTGGGCATGTTGTCAGGAGGGATCAGTCCCTGGAGAAGGACATCATGCTTGGCAGAGTACGGGGTCAGTGGAAAAGAGGAAGACCCTCAATGAGGTGGATTGACACAGTGGCTGCAACAATGAGCTCAAGCATAACAACGATTGTGAGGATGGTTCAGGACTGGGCAGTGTTTCGTTCTGTTGTGCATAGGGTCTCTATGAGTCAGAACCTACTCGAGGGCACCTAACAGCAACAAGATGCCTAAAGTGTTTCCAGATACTTCATGTACAAATAATGAAAAATCCAGGTGGTGATTAGGAAAACCTAGCTTGGTTGTGTTAATTAAAGCACCTTTTAATTGAACTATGGCCTCTTGTTCTTCTGGTACAATTTTGAATGAATCCAGCTCAGAGGCTTTTGAAATATTTGTATAGAGGTTGCACCAACAAAGAAAAATTGTGAATACAGGTTCAACAATAGCCACAGAATCCTAGAAACCTCTGTAGCTGTTTCTTTGTTTCAGGTATAGGAAAAACAGAAATAGCTTCTTCCCATTTAGGATCAATAGTGATGCCATCTGCAGAAGTTAGATGGCTAAAATATTTAACAGAAGGCTGAGCAAAGTGTAATTTTTCTTTGGAAACTTCATGACCACCAGCAGCCAGATGTTTTAAGAAAGCTACTCTGTCATAAGGCAGATTTGCTGGGAGGTTAAGCAAACTAGCAAATCATTAACATATTGCAGCAATGTGGATTTGTTTGTAAACTGTAAAGGCTGCAAATCCACATGCAGAATCTGAGAAAAATAGGATTAAGTAAATCCTAGGGGCTTTTCAGTCCAGGTAAATTGTTGATTTGTCCAGGGAAAAGCAAACAAATATTGACTTTTGGAAAGCACAGGAATACTGAAAAAGACACTGCAAAAATCCATAACCATAAAATGAGTTGCATCTGAAGGGATATTGGAAAGTAATAGATGAGGATTGGGGACTACTGGGAATCTAGGAGGATCCCTGGTGGTACAGTGATTAAAGCACTTGACTGCGAACCAAAAGATCGATGGTTCGAACCCACCAGCTGCTCTGTGGGAGAACGATGTGGCAGTCTGCTTCCATAATGATTACAGCCTTGGAAACCCTATGGGGGCAATTCTACTCTGTCCTATAGGGTTGCTGTGATGGAATCAACTTGATGGCGATGGGTTTTGTTTTGTTTTGTTGTTTTGAGAATCTGAGAATAATATGGTTGATTGCATGCAAATTTGAACAAATCTCCAACCTCTGCTGTTTGGTTTTTTAACTAGAAGAATAGGAGTATTACAAAAAAAAATTTTTTTTTTTTTTATTACAAGGGCTGGTAAAAGGGACAAGTAAACCTTTAGAAAGGAAATCTTATATGATGGGAGCTAGTTCTTCTTTTGCTTCTTGTTTGCCTGGATACTGGGAAATTTTTGGCAGAGGTTTAGATAAATCTATTTGAATTTAGGACTCAGCTGACAAAACTCATCCTACATCTGTGGATGTGGTGTCCCACAAGGTTTCAGGACTAGAGAAAAGATGTCCAAGGGAGAGGACTAGGTTAAGTTGAATTTTGAAGAGGCATTACAAGTGCTTGCATATAGCAAATGGCTTCCTCTTCCTGAATATTTTCTAATTCAGAGTCTTTGCTATTAGCTTAGGGTTATCAGGCAGACTCGATAATATTTCCCCCTTTTCATTAAATTGTAAATGGCAATTCCATTTGGGTAAAAGATGTCTTCCCAATAGATTGACAGGGGTATCAGAATTAAGCAAAAATGTAGGTAAATCTTCAATAGGACCAAGAGAATTTGGAACAGGATGAGAATGAATCAACATTTAAGACTGAATAGTTACCGCCACTACTTTTGTGGTTTCAGTACTCCAGGGAAGGGTCTTTGTAAACAGGTGGGGTTAAGAGCAGACTTGTTGGCTCAGTGTCAATTAAAAATTGACAAGTTTGTCTATTAATAAGTAGTTCCTCCTTGTGGCTTAAGAGCCACCACAGGAAAAGTCCCTGTTTTGTCCCCAGAGCACCTTCATTTTGAATCAGATTATGGGATTTTTTAAAGGGGAGCTATGCCAGTCTTTTGTTTCTTTTTTAACTTATACCATTTATTTTTCCAGTGGCTAGCTTTTTTACAGTAGTGACAAATACTTACCTTTGTGCCTTTAGAAGGTTTAGCATTTTTCTTTTGATTGTGATATTTTCATTGTTGTAACTAAAGGGCCATTAATTTATTAGCCTTAGAAACTCTTTTGATTTCAAGAGCCTGGGAAAGTCTGTAAGCTAAATTGGTTACCTCAACAACAGGAGATGTCTCGCAGTCTAATCAATATTGCTTAACTAAAGCTGAGATCTCAAGTTTAAGACCAGATATGAAAACAGCATTGAAAGCTCCAGAAGCATCAGGTGTGGTCAAAGAAAGCCCAGAATATTCAGAAAACTTTTGGAGCAGCCAAGTCTGATAATCACAAACAATTTCATCTTTACTTTGTTTACAAGAGTGAATTTTAGTCCAATCAATTAGTGGAGGGAAGGCCTTTGGGGTAGTGTCATGGATTGAATTGTGTTCCCCAAAAATATGTGTCAGCTTAGGCCAATGTGTGTGGTTGTCCTCCATTTTGTGGCTGTAATTTTATGTTAAAGAGAGTTAGGGTGAAATTGTAACACCCTTACTAAAGTCACATCCCTGATCTAATGTAAAAGGAGTTTCCCAGTGGTGTGGCCTCCACCACCTTTCATCTTACAAGAGATAAAAGGAAAGGGAAGCAAGCAGAGAGTTGGGGAACTTATACCTCCAAGAAAACAGTGCAGGGACCAGAGTGCATCCTTTGTACCTGGGGTCCCTTTGTAGAGAAGCTCCTAGTCCAGGGGAAGACTGATGAGAAGGCCAGCAGAGAAAGAACGCCTTCCCCTGGAGCTGACACCCTGAATTTGGACTTTTAGCCTATTTCACGGTGAAGAAATAAATTTCTCTCTGTTAAAGCCATCCACTTGTGGTATTTCTAATACAGCAGCACTAGATGACTAAGACAGATAATTTTTTGCTTATGACCCAAGAGTCTTCCAACAGCTTGGTGGCCATTTTATCAATATTTAAGGCTAAACTGTCCTTGGGGCCTTTCCATTCTGCCTGATCTAGCAATAACTGGGCTTCCCCTGGGCCAGTAATTATGTGAACAGGCACTGGTATAAATCGGGGAACCCAGGCTAGTAGGCTTCAACAAGTATTTTAAATTCTTCAGAAAATTTGTAGGGGTCTTTATGGAGTTTATGAAAATCTTTCACAATGCTATGTAATTTTGAGCACGTCCACAAGGCAAAAGTGATAAGAGTGGAATCTTCAACTTCACCACTGAGGTGAATTTTAAAGTGTATTTCAGGCAAGGGTTTATTTGCTGGTTTTTTAGGGAGAATGGGAAGTTCAGATAAAGTGTTATCAGAGGAGTAGCAAGACAAAGAAGGGTATAAAGTGGTAGTAGCCGGCAGGGAAGCAGAAGGGGTTGGAACTGAAATTTGACATTGTAATTCTTTATTCTGCTTAGTTAATTTAGAAACAATGTCCTGCAGGGAAGCAATTTTACTGCCTTGATGTCTTTTAGAGACCTCGCTATGCCAGTGAAGATAGGCATCCCACCAGGACTCTTTAATCCAGGAGCCTTGGTTCTCTAACTTACTGCACAGAGAAGTTAACTTGGAGAGACCAAAAGAACCCCAAAGTAGCCAGATTTTCCAAACTGTTTTGAGTGAGGTTATGCCAGACAGACAAGAATATGCACAATAAGGGAACATAATGCTTGTTCATGCGGTGAGCAGGAGTCCAAGAAGGTGGCTCCGTCTTTCCTTTAGACATGGAATTCCCAATTTTAAAATGATAGTTACAATAAACAATTTTTTACATGCAAAAACCAAAACAAATCCACAGTAAAACCCAAAGAGTTATCAACGCAAGGGACCAGGGCTCAGATTCCAGAGGTTTTTTATTACCTTAAATGATTCCTGAGAATTCATGGAAGCAGATAGCCCAAAGCGGCTCAGCAGGTACTGCGTCTGTGACCTTGATGCCCTAGGGATTGTAAAAGATAATGCACCTTCAAAATCCCACTTCTGACACCAGAAATGTCAGGGAAAAAAATCTCAGGCACTGTTAGGAGTGACAGAAAAGGTGTTTTATTGAGGAACAATGCAGCTTGAACTGGGTGGTGCTAAGTAAAAATACAAAACATTCCATCATTTAAGTGGAGAGAGGGGTCTATATACATAGAGAACAAAGAAAATGTAGGGAGTTAATGATTGATTGTAGATAAGATCAGGTTCAGCTTGAAATTCTTTGAAATGTAAATGTCAGCCACACTAGTCTAAAGGTCAGCCACTAGTCTAGGAAGGAATTCTTAACACCTAGATGAGTGGCACTGGCTGGTTCAGTTATACATGATTGTAGTCATGAACACACTTTTTTTCTTCTGGGAACTAATTGCTTACATCTTGACACCTTCTTCCAAATGGTTTACATACTGACCTTTTGTTTCCTAGGAATGCATGTTGGTGCCATCATTCTTACGTCTTACAGGAATGCCTCTAGTTTGAAGCTTTTCTGTTTTACACGATTCATTGTCATGAAATGATCAGCAAGAGATTTCCTGTTTCAATTTGTAACTTGGCAACTTACCACCAATTTGTTCAATGCATCTAAAAAGCACTTTGCAAAGAGCTAAGTAGTGTGTGTGTGGGTCCTGTGGCTGACTTACACTATAGTTCTCCACCAGGCCCCCCTCTCAACTCTGGTTTGACTGGGGTGCCCTTCAAAACTCACTCCAGTCTCAGTACCTCTCCAGAAAGCTGTCATTGCTTGGGAAGCTACATTATTTTTGAAGGGTTAACTAAATATGAGAGACTGAAAATCTAAACAAATTAAAGTAAAAGGACACAAGCTCATTATGAATTAGCTAATCCTATTTGGACAAGTCCTGACAACTGATTGCTTTCTCCCTCAATTTTAGGTCCTTATGGTTGGATAAGGTAGGTGTCTTTGTTTCCTAGGCCTGTTGTAACAAATGACTATAAACCTGGTACCTTGAAACAACAGACATTTATTATTTCAGAGTTCTAGAGCCAGAAGTCTAAAATCAAGGTGTCGGCAGGGCCAAGGTCTCACTGAAAAAAAAAAAGAAGCCTCTAGAAAAGAATCCTTCCTTGGCTCTTCTAGCTTCTGGTGACTCCAGGTGTTCCTTGGCTGTGGCAGCATCACAGCAGTCTCTGGCTTTGTCTTCACATGGCCTTCTCTGCATGGATCTGTCAAAATCCCCTCCCCTCTCTCTTACAAGGATACCAAACCAAAAGTATAAAACCAGTTGCTATTGAGTCAACTTCAACTCATGGTGACCTCACGCTGCCGTTATTTGTTTTTCTCAAAGTCATCAGCAGCAAAAAATTAGATAATGTGTTGATTCATTTCTCTGGTCCCTCAGGATTATCTCCTTTGTAAAGTCATCAACCTCTTCCCTATCTCTTTTACACATGCAACTTCATTCCTCCATCCTAGCAAATCTGATTAAAATGAGATTTCATCTCTTTATATCATATGGCTGAGTTGTACAAACAAAGAGTTTCTAATGGCTACTTCTCAGGGAAGTTACTGTCTGTGGAGGGCCTAGAAATCCCAGGCTGCTCTGAAAATAAAAGAAAGCCTTGAAGAGATTTCTCCTTTCCCTGAGGTTTAGATTCAGAGGTAGAAAAAAAGGTTTTTTTTTTTTTTTTTTAATCATTATCTTTCTAACATTCTTGAAACATGCCATGTTTCTTCCCCTTGAAAACACAATATGCAAGCATTAGCTCTGGGAGTGTGGGATTGATTTTTTTTCACTTTGCTTATTGTCATGAGATGGCCATTAGTCAATTTATTGGACTTTGAGGGGCATGAAAACCTATAGTGCTTGATCATTTGTAGACTTAAATGTACTTTCAAGCTCTTTTTCCCCTAAAAAGTGAGAATGGTATCAGAAACCAATTGCCATTAAGTCAATTCTGGCTCATGGCAGCCTTGTGTGTGTTAGAGTAGACCTGTGTTTCATAGGATTTTCAATGGCTGATTTTTTTGGAATCAGATTGCCAGGACTTTCTTCTGAGGTGCCACTGGGTGGAGTTGAACTTCCAAACATTTGTTTAGCAGCCAAGCATATTAACCATTTGCACACCCCAGGGACTCTGTCAAAATGGTAATATCCTAATATTTGTATACTGTGAATTTCCATTTGGGCTAATCAATATAAGAATTAGAGTCCTAGGCCTGGGAAGAACTTCGTCAGCAGAGCCCTAGCCCCATTTCGATAGCTCCACAAATAAGAAGCCCCAGAGAACTGCCTACTTATTTCAAGTCCTGTGATGTGGAGGTGAGGTCACTGCACTGTGCTGGCCATGGTCACTCCCAGCAAATGATGGGATGTGGCTACAGTGGTTCCAGGAGCCTTCTTTCTCTTCATTTCACAGTAAGCGGTAGCCCAGAGCTTGTGAGGAAGAACTACTTTTCATTGCTTCCAAGTTTCAAGATTTGGAGCTTTTGTGGGAGCTACAGATGGGTAAGGAAGGATTCACATGCTTGGCTCTTGGCTCCAGGCCAGGTTCAGAGTGGGGAGAGAATGGAGCAGGGGCTGTAGAATCAGTGGTTTCCAGGGTTGGAGGAGACATTGGACGTGGGTGTCACTGGAGCCAGTGCTGTCTTTCTATGGCCTTTGGGCCAGGAGAGGACACTGAGAGTGGGGTGGGGCTATTAGCAAGGGTCTCAGGACCCTGTGCTGGGTTCTGGGAGTCCCTTAGGTAGCACGAACAGTTAAGGGGTTAAGGACTCAATTACTTTCTGAAAGATTGGCAGTTTGAACCCACCCAGAGGTGCCTCAGAAGATAGGGCTGGTGATCTACTTGGGAAAAATCAGCCATTGAAAACCCTATGGAATGCAGTTCTAATCTGACACACATGGGCCACCGTGAGTCAGAATCGACTCTATGGCAACTGTTTTTTGTTTTTTCAGCCCTGGATTCTGGGCGTGAGGAGACTCAGACAAGCTGTGTGTCCATGACTGAGTTGCTCATCAGGTCTGAGTGTCCGTTTCCCCATATGTATCATGAAAGGATCTGACTAGATAATTTCTAAGGTCTGTTCCAGTTCCAGAAAACAAACTATGAATAACCAAAACAAACAAAACCTTCCTCATTTATTTTTAAGGGATCCTTTGCTAACTTCTACCCCATGCAAGTATACTCCTTATTGGTTATCATTTTGTGCTCTCCTCCGGGCCTAAAATAGTGCTTTTTTATTTTTGAAGGTGGATGACTAATTCAGTTTGACTGGAATGTAGGGAGGAAGGAAGAGGGCAACTAGCAGGAGATGTGGCTGAAAGGGAGGCTGGGCCAGACCACAAAGACAGAACCACTCTTAGACAGCCATGGCGGGGTATGTCCTGGGCATGGTCCTCCTCCAGCCCTGTCCTGCTCCACGGGGGAGGAGAGTCCTTGGGGAGCACTTGCATATCTCAGAATTCCCTGCTTCAGTGTCTCTAAGGGCTATGTGGACTCACGCCCAGGTGAGTTAGAGCATACAATCTGTGGGGTCCTAGGCCCTAGGAGGAGTCCTTGAGGGGTACAAATGGTTAACTTGCTCAGTTGCTAACCAAAGGGCTGGAGATTCAAGTCCACCCAGAGGCATCTTGGAAGAAATGCCTGGTGATCTACTTCCAAAAAAGTAGCCATGAGACCCATGTGGAGCACACTTCTACTCTGATACACATGGAGTCACCATGCAGTAGAATCGACTCCATGGCAGCTCGTTTAGGTCCTAGGGTGGCCAAGGGTAGCTATTTGCAGGTGGGGACATGGGCATGAGGACTGGAGTGTTCACATGTCTAAGCTTGGGGCTCCTCATAGTGCAGAGGGAGTCAGGGGTGGGAAGAGAATGAGGGCCATCTGCAGATTTTTCCAGAGGCCAAAGTTCGCGCTTCTGGTATGCAGCATTCCAGCCTGAACTCTAAGGAGTTTGAGAACTCCAAACAGACACGTAGTACTGAAGCGTAACAATTTACAAACAAATACTATGAAACCTGTGAGAACCGGAACTTGATGAGACTGCCTTGTTTTTCCAGGTCTCACGAGTTTTCTGCCTTTTACAAGGTGCAGTCTCACCACTTTTCTATCACTCTGTATTAGTGGAAAATATTTGAGTTTTGCTTTTTGATGTTTTCTGCCTTACACAGGTTCCAGCTTTCATGGGTTTTACTGTAATATTATAAGAAGTAGTGATGGTGATAGGTGGGGGGGGAGTGTGTGTGTGTGTATGTATGTATGTGTGTACGAGTGTGTGTGAGGGTGTATGTGTGTGAGTGTGTGTACATGAGTGTGTGCATGTGTGTGCGTGTGTGTGTGTGTGTGTGGTGGGAGCTCTTTTAGAAACTGAGGCCAGGGAAGTTATCTCTGAGGTGGTGGCATTTAAGCAGAGGCTGAACAAAGTGAAGGAGTGAGGGAACAAGGGCATTCTGGCAGAGGGATCAGGAATAGTAGTGGGGAAGCCTGTGTGCCCAGAGAGGAGTGGGAGGTGAAGCTGTATGGACCAGGCCAGGCCACTGTAGACCGTGATGAGAATTTTTATTCTGAGGATGATGGGAAGTCATCACAGGAAAATGATGTGATCTGATTCTCTTTAAACACGTGACAGTAGATCAGCAAGAGTAGAAACTGAAAGACAATTAGGATGTTACTGTAGCATTCTAAGAAATTTTTTGACTGGCATTGGGGAGGGGGGTAAGAATTGGTTGTATCTGGGGCCTATTTTGCAGGTAGAACAAGTGGAGTTTGTTGGTTTGGACATGGTTGTGAGAGGAAGGGAGTAGTTAAGGATGACTTCGATGCTTGTGGTGGGGTTAATTGGCTGAATCGTCGTGGTGCCATGTGCTTAGATGGGGTAGGTGGGCAAGTGTAGGCTTGGATGGGAAGGGAAGAGCTCTGTTTCAGCCATGTTAAATTTAGTTGTGGGTGTGCAGACCCATTGTCGTCAATCAATTCCCACTCCTGGCAAGTCTCTGTGTTACTGAGTGGGACTGCTCCATAGGGCTTTCTTGCTTTAATCTTTATGGAAGCAGATCACCAGGCCTTTCTTCTGAGGTGCTGCTGGGTGGGTTCCAAACACCAACCTTTCAGTTAGTAGCTGAGTGCAGAGTGCAAACCATTTGGGTGTGGATAAGGTAGACAAAAGCAAGAGAGGAGGAATGGAAGAGGGTAGAAGACAGATGTTTGGGGAAAGTTCAGAATTAGTAAGGAGGTGGAAGAAGAGGCATCAGGAAGGGAGACAGACATGAAGCAATGGAGGAAAGCCAGGGAAACAGAGAGGAGAAAGTTTCAAGAAAGTGACAATGGTTAACCATGCAAAGAAGATGAGAACCTAGAAGAAATCTTTTAAATGAGCAATGAGGAGGCCATCGGTGTCTGTGATGGTCAACATTATGTGTCAACTTGGCTAAGCCATGATTCTCAGTATTGGGTGATTGCCCTCCATTTTGTGATCTAATTGTCCTCCATTTTGTGGTATTGTGTAATTATCCTCCATTTTATATGTCGTAAATCCTAAACCTCTATACGTTAAGGAGGCAAGATTAATGGGTGTATCTTGAGTTGCACTCTTACTCAAGTCACCACCTTACTCAAGTATCTCAGGTAAGGGGAGTTTCCTTGAGGGCATGACTAATACATATGGATGCTTTGGCAAAGCTCTCTCTTGCATCCAGTTCATCATTATCTGACCTCCAGTTCTTGGGACTTGAGCCGGCAGCCTGCCATCTGACCTGCTGATTCTGTGATTCACCAGCTTCCACAGCTCTGTGAGCCAACAGCCTGACTCCCAATTTAGGGATTCATCAGCCTCTGCAGCCCCATAGGACAGCAGTCTGTCATCTGACTTGCTGATTTGGGATTCATCAGCCCCTGCAACCACGTGAGTCAGGAGAAATTTCGAAGCTGATGCCTGACCCACAGATTTGGGACTTGCGAGCCTCCACAACCATGTAAGCCTTTTCCTTGAGATAACTCTTTAGACAGATAGATAGATAGGCAGGCAGGCAGGCGGGCGGGCAGATCTATATCTATCTATCTATCTATATATATATATATATACAAAAAAAAAAAAAAGCAAAGATTAAATGCCCTCCTGAAGGTTTCTTCTCATTTTTCCAGTGGGTGATGGAAACCAAAATCAAACCCACTGCCATCGAGTCGATTCCGACTCATAGTGACCCAATAGGACAGAGTAGAACTGCCCCTTGGATTTTCCAAAGAGCACCTGGCGGATTTGAACTGCAAACCTCTTGGTTAACAGCCATAGCTGCTCTGAAAATGCTAATAAGTGCTGTCCACGTAAGGCAGTGCTAATACTACTGTTGTTAGGGAAACAGAAGTCATTTAGGAGAACTAACTGCCACTTAAACTCTGACTTTAGTTCATCACATCCTCGTGATCTGTTGGCCAAAGCACTGATAAAAAACAGTCATAAGCGAGGCAGGTCTCTTCCTTTCAGAGGTGGTTCCTAACTGGAAAACTTGCCCTTTCTTCCTGCAGGGGGACACAGGCACCCAGACCTACAGTAAGTCCTGCAGAGCCAGCCGCCCAGTGACCAAAGTTCCTGATTTCCTTGCCATTGGCTGACACTGTTGATCAAATATAATTAGCTGCTTCACTTTTCTTTTAAAGGAGCCTGCTGAATTACTCATTTAAAAGAAGAAGTCAGGCGAGCTGGAGGAGACGGAAGCCAAAGCAACTGAGAAGAAAAAACCCTCAGGTGGGCCTTTAATTTTGCTTTGTTAGTTCAGCACCGAGAATTGGGCCTTGCTTTTCTCATAGTAAGAGCAATAACTTTTGAAAAATAAGATGATTTAGCCCTACTATAAATTCATCTTTTCCATATACATGGTAATTCAGAAAACATTGAGAAAGTACAAAAAAGTAGAAGGAAGCAAAAACCATTGGCGAGAAAGCCTCTACTGACATTTTTGGAATATTTCCTTCCTCTTTTTTGGTCTGTGTGTATAATTTTAGTTTGATTTTCATAGTTGTGTTCGCTCATACGAAATGTACTAATTTATATTCTTTTTTTTCTATTAGAGCATATGTGTTTTCCACATTGCTATAAATATTCTTCATAAGCACAATTTTAAATTGCTGCATAACATTGCCTTGAGGAAATTTATTGTATGTTACCCAACCATTCCTCTCTTTTTGGTCATATAGAATCTTTCCTACTTTTCATAGGCTCTGTAATTTTTTTCTTTTTTTGTGTTTAATTGAATATTATAATTGTACTTTAGCTGAAGGTTTACAGAGCAAATTAGTTTCTCATTAAACAATTAACACGCTATTGTTTTGTGATACTGGTTGCCAGACCCACGACATGCCAACGCCGTCACTTCTCCACCTCAGGTTCCCCATTACCAGGTTTCCTTCTCCTCCTGCCTTCTCATCCTTGCCCCTCGGCTGGTGTGCCCATTTAGTCTTCTTTTCTTTTATGGGACTGTCTGATCTTTGGCTGAAGGGTGAACCTCAGGAGTGACTTCAGTATTGAGTTAAAAGGGTGTCTGAGGGCCATACTCTGAGTTTCTCCAGTCCCTGTCAGACCGATAAGCCTAGTCTTTTTTGATTTAGAATTTTGCTCTACATTTTTTTCCAGCTCTCTCCAGGACCAGTAATTAAAAAAATAATAAAAAAAAAAGTATACTTTTTTCCATTCAAGGTCTTGTCTTTTCGGGGGGAGGTTAAATCTGAGAAAGCAGATTTTAGTAGTTTCACTCATGGGCACAATGAGAGTATAAGAACGAGTGCAGGAGGCAAGCCTGTGTTTACCTGTTCACTGCCCCTTTCGGGACCTCCCTTAATGGTTCTCAGTTCCAGCTGCATGTTCAGTCACAATCACCTTATTCTGAGGAGATTAGAAAAATACCCCTAGAATAACTGAAACTTAATTTGGGCATGAGCTGGGCATCTGTATGTGTTTTCAAAAGCTTCGCTGGTGGTTGTAACGGATGGCCAGCGTAATCACAGCTGACCCGGGTCATTTGAAGGAGTCCCTGGGTGGCACAAATGGTTAAGCACTCAACTACTGACGGAAAGTTTAGTGGTTTGGGCCCACCCAGAAGTGCCTCAGAAGAAAGGCCAGGCAATCTGCTTCTGAAACGTCACAACCTTCAAAACCCTATGGAATGCAGCTCTATTCCGCACACATGAGGTCACCATGAGTTGAAATTGACTTGGAGGCACTGGATTAGAGGTCAGTTAGATTATGTCGTTCAAAATATTTTCCTGTCTCTGACACACACTTGAGGGTAATACATTAAGGGAAAGATAGGTACAGTTTTAGGCAAGCCACCCAAACCTCCCCTTCAATACTATATAAGTAATATAAAATTTGTGGGAACCTTAAGACTTCTAGACATTTCTATCATCCACTTCAACCACATCTTAGTGAGACTCTTCTTGGGAGTTTCAATTTACTAATACTTTAAAGAAGAAGCTCTGATAGCACAGTGGTTAAAGTGCTCCATTGCTAACCGAAAAGTCAGTGGTTTGAAGCCACTAGTTACTCCGAAGGAGAAAGATGTGGCAGTCTGTTTCTGTAAAGATTACAGACTTCGGAGCCCTATGGGGCAGCTCTACTCAGTCTTATCAGGTCTGTATGAGTCGAAATTGACTCAATGGCACACAACAGTGATTTAAAGAAATGGATTTGCTTCCAGTGCTTTGGTGGTTAGAAGTTAGAGAGGGCGAGAGACTCCAGAATGCTCTAAATGTATCAAAATTAAGCCCAGCATCTGCAGGTATTCTGCCAAGGTAGACAGACTTCTTTAAGTTTTTCAAGGATCAAACACAAGGTGGGCACTGCCCAGTCAGAACCACACCACATGTATGGCAAAGACAGATGGGGCTGGGTTTGGAGGCATGAGGTGGCTT
This sequence comes from Loxodonta africana, assembly GCF_030014295.1. Lineage (NCBI taxonomy): Eukaryota > Metazoa > Chordata > Mammalia > Proboscidea > Elephantidae > Loxodonta > Loxodonta africana. The sequence continues at coordinate 69,496,784 of NC_087358.1, forward strand.
TCCCTGGCTTTCCAGGAACACCACAGACATAGTGTCTACCTCCTCTCAACCCCATGTCCCCATAAGGAAACAGACAGAGCTTATACTGGAGCTGTGCTCTGGTTTCTCCATTCAGGAATCAAGAACAGACCAAAGGCAGTTGTCTTGGTTACCTACCGGGCTGTGACACACATACCACACATGGGTGGCTTTAAAGAACAGACATTTTTTCTTAGTTCAGGGCTCCGACTGCTGGCTCTGGGAAACGATCCTTGTCTCAGCTTCCGTAGCACCAGCATTCTTCGGTTCCTTGGAGAACTCCACATGGCGTCCATCTTCCCTCATTTGTGCTTGCTTGACTCTGGGTCTGTACTGCTCCTTACAACTCAGAAGTGATTGGGTTTAGGACATATCCTGCACTGATATGGCTTCATTAATATAACAAAGAAAACCCTACTCCCAAATAGGATTACATCCACAGGTATAAACCAAACCAAACCTGTTGCCATCTAGTTGATTCAGACTCATGGCAACCAGAATTCCAACATGTATTTGGGGGCGATACAATTCAATCCATAACAGCAGCTGTTCAAGTAAGACTTATGGTTGAAAAATTTCAGCCAAAAAATTTTATTTTCTCTGCCTCGCCCCTCTTTGGGGTGCTGCTGCCTTCCAGCCTATAGTAGGGTTGCACTTCTTCTGATTCAAACTCTCTTTTCAAGAGCATGTTAACCAAATGTCTTCTGGTTCTGACTCAGTGGAGGACACCTGGTGAGCACCTCCCTCCACGAACATAAACACTGATGCAGTACTTTACCATTTACAGGACACGTTGAATTTATCAGTTCATTTGATCCACATAGTAGCTTTGAGAGCTGGAGGGTTTAATTCTTATCTTAAAAAATGGAAAAGGTGAGGCTCAGAGAAGGTAGGATCTTTCTGAGGTAGGACCAAAACTGGGTCAGCTGGGTTGAGCCCAGAGCACATGGCCTCTTCCTTATAACTTGAGTAATGGTTATTGTAAGACATCGGAAAGAAAAATAATAATAACAAATAAAAACAACAACAAAAAAGGGAAACAAAGAAAACCCACACACAAATTGGTTAAGAAAGTTTATGTCTATATAATTGAATGGAAACTCTGGTGGCTCTTTAGCCATTTAAATGATGACATTGGTGGTTATAAATTAGCACAGAAAGATGATCACGACACAGTGATAAGAAAAAAGCAGAGTACAGCAACATCAGAATATGCACCCATTTTGTTATGATGTTTATATATATATTTGAAGAAAGATTAAAGGAAGCATATACAAAAATTTAGATATGTATTTCAGCTTCCATCATTTTCTTTTTACCACAAACATGTGTTACTTGTGTAACAGAAATGTAAAGCAAATTAAATACAATTGCTCTTGTCTTTCTGGTTGGCTCTTCTCCAGATGAAATTGTCCCAACTCCTTTCACTTGCCCAGAAAGAAGCCTACTATTTAATTCTGTATGAGTTTTGTACATTATTGCCACAAATCTTATGGTTGCTAGCTAGCATTTACTGAATTAGCATCAAGTTCATCACTTTACATCCATTGTCTTCATCGATTCTCACTTCAGTCCTACTGGAGGGTGTTGTATTATACTCCCTTGGCAGATGAGGGCTCTGAAGCTCAGAGCATGGTGAAGTAATAAGAGCAACCAACAGAGCTAAGACTTGAACCTGGGTCTTCTCTGACTCAAAACACCTATTTTCATTCATGATCCCATTCTGCCTGCTCATCCCATGGTGCCTAAGCAACTCCCATTTTAGTGCAAAGATGATACGTTTTTGCAATATATTCATTTTTATGTGTGAGGATCACTGTGGCCATTTTTAGTATCTCATGTGTACTCCAGGCTCAGTGACTCCTCCTACTTGTCTAGTTTGTCTTGCTCTCCTGTCCTCCAAGGCTAAGCCTGTAAGATAAAAGCCTAACAAGGGGCTGTGCAATAACCCGGTTGCTGTCGAGTTGATTCTGATTCCTGGTGACCACAGTGAGCTTTGGTTCACACAGCAGCCAAGCTGGATATTGCAGAGAAAGGCAAGCCTGGGTTGCTCAACTTTGCTCTGAGCCTTATCAAATCGATATCAGAAATCCTGTAGTACTTGGTCAGTGCTTTTCTCAGGGCACTGACCACCGTCCTCTTTGTATTGAAATCACTATGTTTCAGTCTCACCCCTATACTGGACCAAGAGTCCCTGAGGATGGAGTCCTTGCATAAGACCCAGTACAAGAATTCCATGAAAACGAAGTGGGAGTCCTTAATAATCTATCAATGAATGGGGATTTGAGGTACAGCTTACATTTGTGCCTATTCAGCCTGTTAACTTATGTATATTAATTGATCTATGGGGAAAGTGATGTAAATCTTTGACAATATTTAAAGGAAACCAAAACCAGTTGCCGTTAAGTCGGTTCTGACTCCTGGTGACCCCATGTGTGTTAGAGTAGAACTATGCTCCATAAGGTTTTCAATGGCTGATTTTTCACAGAAGTAGATCACCAGGCCTTTCTTCAGAGCCACTTCTGGGTAGACTCCAACCACCGATCTTTTGTTTAGCGGGGACTCTATAATTAAAGGAAGACCTTTCATATTGGATTGATGGCACAAGACTGGCTGGGCGGCAGTATGGTCTGGCTCCTTTGCAAAGAAGTCTGGTTATTCCATGAAGGCCCAGTAACAGGAGCCTGAGCAGTGAGTTTGACTCAAAGAATGCCAAAGTTGGAAGGATCCTTGGGGAGAGCTGGGTCATACACAGAAACCTTTTTCATCTTTAGTACAAAGTCTTCAGGGGAGAGATTTCAAAGATGGGGAGGGTGGAGGTGGGAAGGAGATGTAGTGGAGAGAAGGGAAAGAGAGGAGAGGGGAAGGGAGAAGGGTGAAGGAGCCCCAAAGTAGAGCCTATTTGCCCTGAAAGTTTAAAAGCTAATTAAGCTGGGAGAATTTGAAAGAATCCAGCCCACCATTAAAACCTCATGGTACGAAGTGGGGGGCCAAGATGCCTGACTAGGCAGACGCTACCTCGGATCCCTCTTGCGACAAAGCCTCGGAAAAACAAGTGAATCGATCACATACATGACAATCGACGAACCCTGACCATCAAACACAGATCTAAAAAGTTGACCTGAGTGACAGGTGAGCGAAAAGCTGCGTCCTGAACCAGCCACTGCTTCTGGAACCCGCAACCCACCCCACAGCCTTGAGCCCCCGCGGTACCCTGGTGCCAAGTGGCGGGGCTGATTGCGGCTTGCTGAGGTGGGGCAGACACGGGACACAGCCCTAACCCCTAACCCCCTGGGGTAACCTCCATAGAGATTCAGCCAGCGCAAGCAGGCTGCACACTGATGGGGCGCACGATGGAATGAACAACCACGGGGAAGCAGCGACTGTTTTCGGAGCCTGGAGCCAGCGTCCCAGTCAGAAAGCCTTGGCGCCGGGCTTTGGACTGGGCGCAGGGGAGTTGAGCACGGCATCCTGAGACAGCGCAAACATGGGACGCAGCTCTAGCCCCCAGAAGTGACCTCGGGGGAAGCCTAGCCAGTGCACGCAGACAGCGCAGCGACGCGGCTGACAGGAGGAGAAGTCACTGGGAGGCAGCGACTGGTTTTGGAGCTGGGAGTGCGGCGTCCCAGCCGGGGAACCTTGGCGCTGGGCTTTGGACTGGGAGCGGAGAACTAACCACAGCTTCTGAGACAGCGCAAGCACAGGATGCCGGCCTGACCCTCAGGGGCAATCTCAACCCAGCCAGCCCACACAGTCGATGCTCCCCTGGGAATCTCAGATAAAACAGTCATCCCAAGCAAGATAAGTAACTTCGTCTATATTCCGGGGTGCTACTCTCTCCTATCTATCTGACCCCTCCCCTCCCCTTCCCAGGTGGCTTCATTAACATTGGAATTTCCTAGGCCAGAGAGTGAAGTGCTCTGCAGTTTTTTTTTTTCTTTGTTTGTTTTGTCCTTTCTTAATCCATTCTCCTGGCTTGAGAGAAGCAGCTACAAAAAACCCCGGGGACCAAGAATCCTTCCCTGACTTCCCAAAATTGGATTAAAAATACAGAACCAGCTCCAGCAGTCTTGGGCTTTCATCCCTACAGGGAACAAGGTGGCTATTATAATGCAAAGGCAATTCTGATAGGTATCTGACTGTAATTGTTTTAGCGGATTACTGGAAAGACAAGTTGTCCAGGTCTGATATCTCTACCTATTAAACAGAGCCCTCACTGACCCACAACAGGGAACTGAGGGCTGAAGCTCCACCCAAACCACCTAACCTCCTGCCATAGGGGTCTGAGGATAGTGACATCTACCAGTCTGTAGAGGTACATGCATTGGGTGCCTAAAGTACAGCTACAGAGCCCACCCACCAAAGTGCTTTAGGAATAGAGACACACCTACCTCACTGGCACTTGGCGGAAGCCTGTCAGCATCCTGCCCCCCCGGAATGTGACCTCCTGCTGCTACTAGAATCTGGTGCACATAACTATCACCACTACTCCTCTAAGCGAATAGGTGACAGTCTACCCCACACACTTGGTGACCCAAAATCAGATTCTACTCAAGAATAATGAATGGACTCTTAGGCTTATATTTCTGGTAACAGCCCAAACCAGCTGGTAAGAGGACATAAGTGATTCAAAGCCTGCAACAATCAAGACAGTACAATCTAGTAGCCCATCTACATACATTGAAAGAAAACAAAACAAGATAAGACTCAGTGAGCAAATATAAAATAAACCATTACAATATCTTATAGATGGCTCGTACACAACAGTTGATATCAAACCACATAAAGAAGCAGACCATGATTGCTTCTACAAATCCCCAAATTAAAGAATCAAAATCTTTCCCAAATGAAGATACAGTCCTGGAGTTGCCAGATGCAGAATATAAAAAAACTAATTTACAGAATGCTTCAAGACATCAGGGATGACCTCAGAAATGAAATAAGGCAATCTACAGAAAAAGCCAAGGAACACACTGATAAAGCAGTTGAAGAACTCAAAAAGATTATTCAAGAACATAGTGGAAAAATTAATGAGCTGCAAGAATCCATAGAGAGGCAGCATTCAGAAATCCAAAAGATTAACAGTAAAATTACAGAATTAGACAACTCAATAGGAAGTCAGAGGAGCAGATTCGAGGAATTGGAATGCAGAGTGGGGCAGTTGGAGGATAAAGCAATTGACACCAATATAGCTGAAGAAAAATCAGATAAAAGAATTTAAAAAAATGAAAAAACCCTAAGAATCATGTGGGACTCTATCAAGAAGAATAACTTGCGTGTGATTGGTGTTCCAGAACAAGGAGGGATAACAGAAAATACAGAGAGAATAGTTGAAGATCTGTTGGCAGAAAACTTCCCTGACATCACGAAAGACAAAAGGATAGCTATCCAAGATGCTCATTGAACCCCATATAAGATTGATCCAAAAAGAAAATCACCAAGACATATTATCATCAAACTTGCCAAAACCAAAGATAAAGAGAAAATTTTAAAAGCAGCCAGGGATAAAAGAAAGGTCTCCTACAAAGGAGAATCAATAAGAATAAGTTCAGACTACTCAGCAGAAACCATGCAGTCAAGAAGGCAATGGGATGACATATATAGAGCACTGGAGGAGAAAAACTGCCAGCCAAGGATCATTTATCCGGCAAAACTCTCTCAAATATAAAGGTGAAATTAAAACATTTACAGATAAACATAAGCTTAGAGAATTTGTAAAAACCAAACCAAAGCTACAAGAAATACTAAAGGAAATTGTTTGGTCAGAAAATCAATAACATCAGATAACAACACAATACAAGGTCACAGAACAGAACATTCTGATATCAACTCAAATAAGGAAATCACAAAAACAGATTAAGATTAATTTTAAAAAGAAAAAAATGCTCAAAACAGGGAATCATTGAAGTCATTATGTAAAAGATCACAATAATCAAAAAGAGGGACTAAATACAGCAGGCATAGAACTGCCATATGGAGAGGAAAACAAGGCGATATAGGACGATACAAGTTAGGTTTTTACTTAGAAAAATAGGGGCAAATATTAAGGTAACCACAAAGAGGTCTAACAATTCCATAACTCAAAATAAAAACCAAGAAAAACATAATGACTCAGCAAACATAAATTTGACTACTATGAAAATGAGCAACACACAATTTACAAAGAAAAACATCTCAGCACAAAAAAGTAAGTGGAAAAATGAAATTGTCAACAACACACACAAAAAGGCATCAAAATGACAGCACTAAACACATTCTTATCTATAATTACACTGAATGTAAATGGACTAAATGCACCAATAAAGAGACAGAGAGTCTCAGACTGGATAAAGAAACACGATCCATCTATATGCTGCCTACAAGAGACACACCTTAGGGACACAAACAAACTAAAACTCAAAGGATGGAAAAAAATATATCAAGCAAATGACAATCAAAAAAGCGCAGGAGTAGGTAGCAATATTAATTTCTGACAAAACAGACTTCAAAGTTAAATCCACCACAAAGGATAAAGAAGGACACTACATAATGATTAAAGGGACAATTGACCAGGAAGATATAACCATATTAAATATTTATGCACCCAATGACAGGGCTGCAGGATACATAAAACAAACTTTAACAGAACTGAAAAGTGACATAGACACCTCCACAATTATAGTAGGAGACTTCAACATACCACTTTCGGAGAAGGACAGGACTTCCAGAAAGAAGCTCAATAGAGATACGGAAGACCTAATTGCTACAATCAACCAACTTGACTTCATAGACCTATACAGAACACTCCACCCAACAGCTGCAAAATATACTTTTTTTTCTAGTGCACATGGAACATTCTGTAGAATAGATCACATATTAGGTCATAAAACAAACCTTTGCAGAATCCAAAACATCGAAATATTACAAACCATCTTCTCAGACCACAAGGCCATAAAAGTGGAAATCAATAACAGAAAACTCAGAGAAAAGAAATCAAATACTTGGAAAATGAACAATACTCTGCTCAAAAAAGACTGGCTTATAGAAGACATAAAGGAGGGAATAAAGAAATTCATAGAATGCAACGAGAATGAAAATACTTCCTATCAAAACCTCTGGGACACAGCAAAAGCAGTGCTCAGAGGCCAATTTATATCCATAAATGCATGCATACAAGAAGAAGAAAGAGCCAAAACCAGAGAACTGTCCCTACAACTTGAACAAATAGAAAGTGAGCAACAAAAGAATCCATCAGGCACCAGAAGAAAACAAATAATAAAAATTAGAGCTGAACTAAATGAAATAGAGAACAGAAAAACAATTGAAAGAATTAACAAAGTCAAAAGCTGGTTCTTTGAAAAAATTAACAAAATTGATAAACCACTGGCCAGACTGACTAAAGAAATACAGGAAAGGAAATAAATACCCCAAATAAGAAACAAGATGGGCCACATCACAACAGACCCAACTGAAATTAAAAGAATAATATCAGATTATTACGAAAAATTATACTCTAACAAATTTGCAAACCTAGAAGAAATGGAAGGATTCCTAGAAAAACACTACCTACCTAAACTAACACAATCAGAAGTAGAACAACTAAATAGACCCATAACAAAAAAAGAGATTGATAAAGTAATGAAAAAACTCCCAAAGAAAAAAAGCCCTGGCCCGGACAGCTTCACTGCAGAGTTCTACCAAACTTTCAGAGAAGAGTTAACACCACTACTGCTAAAGGTATTTCAAAGCATAGAAAATGATGGAATACTACCTAACTCATTCTATGAAGCCACCATATCCCTGATACCAAAACCAGGTAAAGACACACACAAAAAGAAAATTACAGACCTATATCCCTCATGAACATAGATGCAAAAATCCTCAACAAAATTGTAGCCAATAGAATTCAACAACATATCAAAAAAAAATAATCCACCACGACCAAGTGGGATTTATACCAGGTTTTTTATGGTTTAGTTTATGGTCCAGTATTAGAAAAACCATTAATGTAATCCACCATATAAATAAAACAAAAGACAAAAACCACATGATCTTATCAATTGATGCAGAAAAGGCATTTGACAAAGTCCAACACCCATTCACGATAAAAACTCTCAGCAAAATAGGAATTGAAGGAAAATTCCTCAACATAATAAAGGGCATCTACAATTTTTTTTTTTTTATACAAAGCCAGCAGCCAACATCATTCTAAATGGAGACAGCCTGAAAGCATTCCCCTTGAGAACGGGAACCTGACACGGATGCCCTTTATCACCACTCTTATTCAACATTGTGCTAGAGGTCCTAGCCAGAGCAATTAGGCTAGACAAAGAAATAAAGAGCATCCGGATTGGCAAGGAAGAATTAAAATTCCCTCTATTTGTAGATGACATGATCTTATACACAGAAAACCCTAAGGAATCCTCCAGAAAACTACTGAAACTAATAGAAGAGTTCGGCAGAGTCTCAGGTTACAAGATAAACATACAAAAATCACTTGGATTCCTCTACATCAACAAAAAGAACATCGAAGAGTAAATCACCAAATCAATACCATTCACAGTAGCCCCCAAGAAAATAAAATACTTAGGAATAAATCTTAACAAAGATGTAAAAGACCTATACAAAGAAAACTACAAAGTACTAGTGCAAGAAACTAAAACAGACCTACATAAGTGGAAAAACATACCTTGCTCATGGATAGGAAGACTTAACCTAGTAAAAATGTCTATTCTACCAAAAGCCATCTATACATACAATGCACTTCCAATCCAAATTCCAATGACATTTTTTAATGTGATGGAGAAACAAATCACCAACTTCATATGGAAGGGAAAGAAGCCCTGGATAAGTAAAGCATTACTGAAAAAGAAGAAGAAAGTGGGAGGCCTCACTCTACCTGATTTTAGAACATATTATACAGCCACAGTAGTCAAAACAACCTGGTACTGGTACAACAACAGGCACATAGACCAATGGAACAGAATTGAGAACCCAGATATAAATCCATCCACATATGAGCAGCTGATATTTGACAAAGGCCCAGTGTCAGTTAACTGGGGAGAAGATATTCTTTTTAACAAATGGTGCTGGCATAACTGGATATCCATTTGCAAAAAAATGAAACAGGACCCATACCTCACACCATGCACAATAACTAACTCCAAGTGGATCAAAGACCTAAGCATAAAGACTAAAACGATAAAGATCATGGAAGAAAAAATAGGGACAATGTTAGGAGCCCTAATACAAGGCATAAACAGAATACAAAACATTACCCAAAATGATGAAGAGAAACCAGATAACTGGGAGCTCCTAAAAACCAAACACCTATGCTCATCTAAAGACTTCACCCAAAGGGTAAAAAGACCACCTACAGATTCGGAAAAAATTTTCAGCTATGACATCTCTGACCAGCGCCTCATCTCTAAAATCTATATGATTCTGTTAAAACTCAACCACAAAAAGACAAACAACCCAATCAAAAAGTGGGCAAAGGATATGAACACGCGCTTCACTAAAGAAGATATTCAGGCGGCTAACAGACACATGAGAAAGTGCTCTCAATCATTAGCCATTAGAGAAATGCAAATTTAAGCTATGATGAGATTCCATCTCACTCCAACAAGGCTGGCATTAATTCAAAAAACACAAAATAATAAATGTTGGAGAGGCTGCGGAGAGATTGGAACTCTTATACTCTGCTGGTGGGAATGTAAAATGGTACAACCACTTTGGAAATCTATCTGGTGTTTTCTTAAAAAGTTAGAAATAGAACTACCATACAACCCAGAAATCCCACTCCTCATAATATACCCTAGAGAAATAAGAGCCTTTACACGAACAGATATATGCACACCCATGTTTATTGCAGCACTGTTTACAATAGAAAAAAGCTGGAAGCAACCAAGGTGTCCATCAATAGATGAATGGTTAAATAAATTATGGTACATTCACACAGTGGAATACTACCCATCGATAAAGAACAGTGACGAATCTGTGAAACATTTCATAACATGGAGGAACCTGGAAGGCATTATGCTGAGTGAAATTAGTCAGATGCAAAAGGACAAATACTGTATAAGACCACTATTATAAGTTCTTGAGAAATAGTATAAACTGAGAAGAACACACTCTTTTGTGGTTATGAGAGGGGGGAGGGAGGGAGAGAGAGGGTTATTTACTGATTAGTTAGTAGATAAGAACTACTTTAGGTGAAGGGAAGGACAATACTCAATACAGGGAAGGTCAGCTCAACAATGACTCTGTTTTCTTGTAAATTTTCTGAGAGATTTGAAGGAGACTCACTTTGTTAGTTGTAACAGGCAGGCATCCCTGCTGGGAAAGTGTTGGTGCAGAGACAGGCAATTTGCTAGCCTCAGAGATATAAATAGGGTCACTTGCTACAATGTGTACAGCAGAGCACCATTTGGGCCCTTTTTGTAGTTAGGTCCCCACCCTCACACCGTTGACCTGTATGCTTCTCCTCAGATCCCAGATTTGAATGTCAGACTTTTTTGAAGTTTACAAGGAAAAATGTACTAATGTCACTTTGCTGTAAAAGACCACTGGGAATTTTTTTTTTTCCCTCAGAACATATTTATTGTGAGACATAAAATGAACCATAAAAGGCCCCAAGCCTGTTGTTGTTGAGTTGATTCTGACTCATGGTGACCTCATGTGTTAGAGAGTAGAACTGCTCTGCAGGGTTTTTATCTTCACTGAAATAGATCACCGGGCCTTTCTTCTGAGGTCCCTCTGGGTGGGTTCAAACTGCCAACCTTTAGGTAGTAGTTGAGCACAAACCATTTGTGTCACCCAGGCAGGGACAGATTACCCAATAAGCAAGGTATGCACAGGCTTACTTGTGCTTACTTACTAACCCGTAGTGACCAATTTCACCTGTTTCAAAGATGTGGTAAAACCCATGTGAAATCGAGTCACTGCAGATTAGTAAGTAAACACAATTAATCCTGTGTGTACCTCATTCACTGTAAGCAGATAAGTGCCTTGCGTATTCGTTAATCTGCCCCTGGGACCTTGGCATAAAACAAGGGGGTTGGATAATAGCTTCATTTTCTCACTGATTGATCATTTATTTGAGCACCTTGATGTGCCACAGCTGTGCTAGGGCCTGGGGCTACAGCAGTAGACAAGCCAGACCCCTTCCGGTGGGTGGGGAGAGACAAGGGCCAGTTCTGCCCCAGGGGGTAAGTGCTAAAACAATAAGCTCGTGGGGCTGAAGGAGCACTTGGTGCAGCAGCCAGCCTAGACCTGGAGGGGTCTGCGGCTTTTTCTGGAGGAAGTAATATCTAGAAAGAAATCTAACACTGGGTAAGAGCTAGGCAGGTGATGAGCTGGAGCACAGAGTGAGGAGACGAGAGACCTGATGTGTTCAGGCACTGAAATAAATTCCGCAAGGCTGAAGCGGATTCCACTTGGGAGCAGGGGAGAGGGAAGACCTTGGCTACAAGAGCCATACTGGAAGAGGCTGGAGTTTGCACTCCCTTCTGAGATGATGATGGGTTTTAAGCAGGAGAGTGGTGTGGCCAGATACGCATTCCAGAACAATCACTCTGGCCACTGTGTGGAGAGCGGACTAGAACAGCAAGAGTGGAGGAGGAGCGCTATTTGGGAGGCTATTTCTGTTGTTCGGATGAGACGTGGCAGCTTGAACTAGCATGGCCGAGGTGCAGGCATCTTGAGCTGAGCCCTGTGATGGGGAGGGAGGCTGATGGAGAGCTTTGGGTAATGAGACCACGTCTGCCGTGGAGGAGCCACTGGGCAGCAGGACAGTTTGGGGAGCCCATGTTTGTGCCCTCATGCCACCGCAGCTGCCTACAGTACTTTCCTGGGCAACTCCACTGGTTGTCCATTTTTCCAGACGTGTTAAAACATCTCTCCTCATCTGTTTCTTTCTTACTATCCTATACATTAATGTAAAACAAAACCAAACCCATTGCCATCGAGTGGATTCCGACTCATAGCAATCCAAGGAACAGCTAGTGGATTTGAACTGCCAACCTTTTGGTTAGCAGCTGAGCTTTTAACCACTGTGACGCCAGATTAACTTAGGACACTAAAAAATTCTTAGACATTTCTTCCCTTAGCAACAGATAGAGTGGCAACAAGAAGGATAATCACTGACCGCATACACATGTCAAGCTGTGTTTGATACTCTCACCTGTGTTTCATGCCCTCACCTGTGTTTGATGCTTTCGCATGTGTTTGATGCTGTCACCTGCGTTCCATGCGCTTACTTGTGTTTGATGCTTTCACCTGTGTTGTCTCCTTACTAGGACCAGCTGCATTTTAGTCAATTCCAACTCATGGCGACCCCATGGGTGTCAGAGTAGATCTGTGCTCCCTAGGGTTTCCAATGGCTGATTTTTCAGAAGTAGATTGCCAGGTCTCTTTCTTCCGAGGTGCCTCTGGGTGGACTCAAACCTTCAACCTTCTGGTTAGCAGCTGAATGTGTTAACCATATGCCCCAGCCAGCACTCCATTGCTTCCTTAGGTACTCTCCATAAGTCAGAGAGGTGAATTACTTGCCGATGACCACATGGTTAGCAAGAATTTAGATCCAGTTGGGATTTACTTCAGAGGTTTTCCATGACATCATGCTGCCTCTATATCATTCCAGGAAACACGCGATGCTTGACACACTACTTTTGTAAGTAATTCCTTTGCTCTAAGAAGTGACTCTAATGGTGGAGTTTGACATGTGCAGCCTGAGTCACATCACTCATCACTTAGATTGTGCAGAGGGAAGTCCCAGTGCTGACACAGCCCTTCGGGAATTATTGGGATAAGTAGAGACAATACTTGCTGATCTTCTATCCTTCTGTCTTCTGCGTGGAGCTCCGATTTGGGAATCAGAGACGCAGAGGCAGAGCAGCTCCGTGGCCTTACTTACGTTGGAAACGGAATTATTAATCAGGTACCGCCAATCTTCCTTAATACGCTGTTGAAATGTGTTAGAAAATGACAAAAAAGTGTAGATATTTTCTATAAAATTAAATCTATGAGCAGCATCATAGACTCATATTAATGTTAACCTAGCAGAGCTGAGAAAAGTTATGAGAACCAGAGAGATGATAGCACTTAGTCAAAACAATGCCGTTAGAGAAAAGAAACGAAGCCCTATCTCTGAGGAGCTCACAGCTGTCCTTACACGTTAAGTTTTCTTTGTGTTGAATTTGTGCCTGTTTGTTTATTGTGGTAGCTGAGCCTTAGAAGCTAGGATGAAAATGGAAGAAAAGCTAGCTTTTGGAGAATAGTGGAATAAGAGACATGAGGATTTAGCAAAGGCAGATGGAATGAAGTGTGTCAGAAATAATGGCACACCCTTGGTGGCCGGGAGATACCCCTCATATGTTTGGATGCCGATCTTCTGCTAGAGTTTAGCCTCTGCTACATTTCCGACCCCGCCCCCCAGATGGTGTAAATGGTTATGTGCTTGGCTGCTAACTGAAAAGCTGCTAGTTCCAGTCCACCCAGAGGTGCCTTGAAAGAAAGGCCTGGCAATCTACTTCTGGAAACTCAGCCACTGAAAACCCTACGGAGTACAGTTCTACTCTGACACATATGGGGTCGCCCTGAGTTGGAGTTGACTCGATGGTAACTGTTTTTGTTTTTTAACACCCCTGGGGATGAATTTTTCTTGGGGATTATTTGTCCCCTCAAAATAACACAAGAAAGCATGAAATTCTGCAAAGACTCGAGTTTCAAGGGGTAGTTATCCTCAAATGTGTCCTGTAACCCATAGGCACCTTTCTGCACAGGGAAATTTTCAAGGAAGTAACTTCTGTGGAGAATGTGCAAACTGACAGGTCCAGTGAAGAGAGGAAAAAAGCTTGTCAGCAAAGCAAAGGAAAAAGGCAACACTGTTAAATCATCTGTCCAACGCTGAATTCTTTCCAAACTGCCATTTTTCACCCAAGCACACCTCTGCCCTAATGGCAGCCTAGGCAGGACACATCCTCTAGGGGTACCTCTTCCTGCGTTTATCCACATACATTTGTGGTAGTGGACGTCACGTCACTACATGTTCCCTGTGGTCTGAGCAAAGTTCTCCTTTCAGGGGAGGAAGGTCACAGCCAGTACTCCTGCCTGTCCAGCCCTACCCCATACTAGGCCTAAAAGTCCATGTTCATGAAGTCACAGAAGCCTGAGGCAGAATCCAGGCAAGGAGCTGTTGGCTCCAGGGAGTTCACAGGAGTCAGAGAAGGTGCTGGAAGGAGAGGGAGGCAGATGCAGGCTGAAGAGCACAAGAGGTGGCTCAGTTGTTGTTAGTTGCTGACAAGTCGGTTATTACGGAAGAAAAATGTTGCCCGGTCCTGCACCATCTTCATGATTGTTGGTATGTTTGAGCCTGTTGTTGCAAATATTGTGTGAGTCCACCTCATTGAGGGTTTCCCTCATTTTCACTGACCCTTGACTTTACCAAACATGATGTCCTTCTCTAGCATTTGGTCTTTCCTGCTGATGTGTCCAAAGTAAGCGAGCCATCTTCACTTGTAAGGAGCATTCTGAGACTGATGTGTTCGTTCTTCTGGCAATCCAAGATGTAGTCAATATTCTTTGTCAGCACCACAGTTCAAATGCAATCAATTCATCTATCTTCCTTGTTCATTGTCTAGCTTTCGCATCATCTGAGGTGACTGAACAGACTATGGCTAAAAAGCTGACACCCAGCTACTATGATTTCAAGAAAATCTTGGAGTTGGAAACTTTAGTGTCATAGGACATGGTCTTTAGAACTAAAATAAGAAATCAAGATAATGAAATTCAGTGGTTAGTTTGAGGGTTTCTGAACTGTCTCTGAGCTTTGTGGGTTGTGATCAGGAAGGGGGTCAGAGGGACCCACTAATAGCCCAATATTTCACTTCTTACTGACCCCATCCTGGTGGATTCCTGAGGAAGCTGAGGAGAGATGGTGAAGGGTGGCTGGGAAATTTGCTTATAAAAGAAGCCAATTAGATTATGCAATTACAGGGAGAAACTGCTCAGTGCATTTGGTTCCCACAGAAGCCCTCTGCCTGCTGTGGCAATTACACTTTGAAGCCAGCCCATCCTTGCCACAAGGGTTCACTCAGATCTTTCCGCTAATGAAAACAGAAACTCAGCACCCCCGCTGCTCCTCAGGGGCTTGGAGTACAAATACTTAACTCATACTGGTTTATACCGAGGTCCATGGGCAGAACAGTTTGTGCTTGACCACTAACCTGAAGGCTGACAGTTCGAACCCACCCAGTGGTCGCAAGGAAGAAAGGCCTGACAATCTGCTTCCATAAAGATTACATGCAAGAAAACCCTATAGAGCTGTTCTACTCTGTAGCACATGGGTTGCCAGAAGTCAGGATTGACTTGATGACTAAGGGTTAGTTTTGGTTGAGCTTTGGTTTACAGCGGAGTCCCTGGGTGATGCAAACTGTTGATAACCAAGGTTCGAGTCTACCCAGAGGCACCTCAGAAGAAAGGCCTGGTGATCCACATCTGAAAAACCAGCCATTAAAAACCGTATAGAGCACAGTTCTACTCTGACACACATGGGGTCACCATGAATCTGAATCCACTCATGGCAACTGGTTACTGATTGGTTTATAGCAGATTTGTAAGCACCCCTTTCACCAATGGCTGGTGGTACTGACTTCACAGTTCTGAGGCATGGGGAAATGATTGACATTCAAGAGGCAAATGGCCATTAGTCTGGTGGCCTGTGAAGTGTCTTGGGGCACCTTAGAGGAGGCAGAGTGGAGGAAGATTGGAGCAGCAAAATGCCCTGAGGTGCTGGGTCTGTGGAAACAGAGACTGTGTGGTTCTTCTTCCATCCCCACTTATTCTGGAAGCCTAGAGACCAACTCAGTTCCTCATTCCTAATGTGTTGCCATTTCAGTTCTTCTGTGTTTCTGTCTTGATCTCCAAGAACTTGATTCACTTCATCCCTTTAAAAAATTTCCTAATGCTCAAGACCACTCCTGAGAGGCCAGAAAGATCTACAAAGGCTTGCATTCCTACTAGGACATTTGAGTCCTGTTACATCTCCGCTTCAAGCCAGCAATCTTGGATTTCAAGAGCTTGACCTCAATAATGCTTCCCTCTGTTTTGGAGAGCATTTACAACACTCTGGGGCCTCTGCAGTTTTGTGGGGCATAAGCATTGTAGAGTTTTCCACTCCGCAGTGTCACATCATCTGGGTACAACCTGAGAGAGCTAAACATGTGAGCCTTTTTAGTATCCCCAGCTAGCACTTCCATGGTGCATCCCCAGGGCTTTCTATGCTCCTCGCCCTCATCTGAGTCATTCACATACTATCTCATTTAAGCCTCACAGCAGCCCTGTGAAGGCAAGGCTGAACTGAGGCGCAGAGAAACAAAGTCACTTGCTCAAGGTCTTAGAGCTAGTAAATGAATGAAAAACAAATGTTGCTGTCGAGTCGATTCCAACTCATAGTGTGACCCTTTAAAAAAAAAAAAATTTTTTTTTTTTTCTCTTTAGAACAGAGTAAAACTGCCCCCTAGGGTTTCCAGGGAGCAGCTGGTGGATTCAAACTGCCAACCTATTGTTTAGCCAAGTAAATGAAGGAACTGGGATTCAAATCCAGAGTATGCCTTTTTAAAAAAAAAGTATGCCTTTTTAACTGCTCCTTAATCGCCACACTGTAGCAAAGAACAACTAGTGTTATGCTTTTCTCAGTTTTTCATATTAAATCATCTCTCAGCCCATGCTTTTATATTTTTCCTAATGCCCTGAGATCATTTTTGCCTCCTTTTTTTTTTTTTAATCATTGTCTAAGTTCCAAATTTGAAGTTAAACGATAGTGATCATGACTGAGTGCTCACCCTGTGTTAGACACTTCACATTCATTCTGCCATTTACAGATGAGGAAACTGAGGCTCAGAAAGGGTAAGTGGCTTGTCCAAGCTTCCACAGCTAGTAGGTGGCAGGCTTGGCTCATTCTCTCACCAGCTGCCTCCTCTGAACATTCCTATTACAGTAACAACAACCACCACAGCAAAAGTGTGTCCTCCTTGCCATTCTGCAGTATGGAGTAGTTCTGGAGCTAAAATCCCAGTTACACTCTGACGTTATCAGATGAATTGTCAGTGTTGTTAGCTGCCCTTGAGTTGGTCCCTGAGTCATAGCGACCCCACGCACAACGCGACAAAATGAGGCCCGGTCCTCAGCCATTCCCAAGATCAGTTGGGGATCGGATTGTTGTGATCCATGCAGTTTTCATTGACTGATTTTCAGTAGGAGATCACCAGGCCTTTCTTCCTAGTTCATCTTAGTCTGGAAGCTGCACTGAAACTGTTCTGCATCATAGCAACGCACAAGCCTCCACTGACTGTGCACGAGGTGCATTGGTCAGGAACCAAACCCGGGGCTCTAGCACGGAAGGCGAGAATTCTACCATTGAACCTACTGGGGGTAAGGTAGGATGGTTGGGCATTAAACCAGGTCTACTGGACTTCAGGTACCGTGTACATTCCACTCCATCATGCTTCAGGTGTATATCTTTGAAGAGAAAGGAAGGGAAGTAGACAGAGGACTGAAGCAGGACTTCAAACCGATTAGTTTCAGTTCAAAATCCAGCTGAGAATTTGCATTCCTAACAAGTTCCCAGGAAGTTATACATAAGAATCACCTGGGGATCTTATTAAAATGTAGATTCTTATTCAGTATATCTCGGGAGAAATGCAAAGTCTCAGTGCACATTGACTTAGTGAATCCTGAGCCATTGCCCCAGGGCAAATAGAGGCCTAGGTTCCCAGGAGCCTCCAGTCACAACATTTTTGTCAACTGATCAATGCATAACCTTTATTTTATGTTTCCGTTTTTTTTTTTTTTAATTTACTTTTTGTTATTGCTTTATTAACGTGGAACTCACGACCAACAGCGTTGTGCCTCATGCCTGAGCAAGCATAGCTAACACACGTATTTCCTCCCTACTACAGTTGAGGGCTGTTTTAAACAGCAAAATCACCAACAAAAAGCATTAAATGAATGCGAAAAACGTGGCACTGCACAGACCAGGAAAAGGACGCTTGTTTACAGCATGAGAGCAAACACAGGAAGACAGAGTGTCATTTTGTTTGAACTCAGCTGGGAATGTGCACAGTTTCACCCCTCTGTGTGTGTCCACAAATGATTATGAAATCACCAAGAGGATTGATTTGGGGTTACGGATCAATTTAGGTGAATTGCAAATATGAAATCAGCGAATAATGAGAATCAGCTATCTATGCTGACTCAGAGAGGTAGGAAGGTATGTGATTAAGAGCTAACAACGGGGTTCAAGTCCCACTCCACCACCAACTGACTGTAAACTTGGGCAGGCAAGCTGGTGCACCTCCTTCATCTATAAAATGATCAAACCAGAGTACCTGGGGCTATTATCAAGGAGTCCTGGTGGCACAGTGGTTAAAGCGCTTATCTGCTAACTGAAAGGTCTGCAGTTCAAACTCACCTAGCAGCTCCATGGGAGAAAAGACCTGGCAATCTGCTCCCCTAAAGATTACAGTCTAGGAAACCCTATGGGGCAGTTTTACCCTGGAGCCCTGGTGGCGCAGTGGTTAAGAGCTTGGCTGTTAATCAGAAAAGGCTGGCAGTTCGAATTCATCAGCTGCTTCTTGGAAACTCTATGGGGCAGTTCTACTCTGTCCTATGGGGTTGCTATGAGTCAGAATCAACTTGACAGCAACAAGTTTGTTTTGTTTTGTTTTTGTGTAGGGTTGCTGTGAGTCAGAATTGACTCAACAGCACACAACAACAAAGGTTATTACTGAGGTCTCCGAGTGGTGCAAAGGGTTAAGTGCTCTGTCACTAACTGAAAGGTTGGTGGTTTGAATCCACCTACAGGTGCCAAGAAATGAAGTGACGCACTGCATTGGACAAATCTGCTGCAAAAGACCTCTTTAAAGTGTTAAAAAGCAAAGATAACACCTTGAAGACTAAGGCGCACCTGATCCAAGCCGTGGTATTTTCGGTTACCTCATAGGTAGCCAGACAATGAATAAGGAAGATCGAAGAAGAAATAACGCCTTTGAATTGTGGTGCTGGCAAAGAATATTGAATACACCATGGACTGCCAAAGAACAAACGAATCTGTCTAGGATGAAGTACAACCAGAATGCTCCTTAGAAGCAAGGATGACAAGACTATGTCTCAGATACTTTGTACATGTTATCAGGAGGAATCAGTCCCTGGGGAAAGACATCATTCTTGGTAAAGTAGAAGGTCAGCAAAAGAGAGGAAGACCCTCAATGAGATGGATTGACACAGTGGCTGCAACAATGGGCTTGAGCATAACATTGATTGTGAGCACGGTGCAGGACCAGGCAGTGTTTTGTTCTGTCATACATGGGGTTGCTATGAGTCAGAACTGACTCGATGGCACCTAACAACAATAGCAATCAAATACAAACACCTTGGGCTATTATCAAATAAGAGTTCCTGGGGCTATTTTGTGGGTTAGTTGAGTTAATGTACACAGAAAGCCTGGCAGAGTGCACAGAGGAAATTCAGTACAAGTTGGCTGTCACTCCTTGTTGAAAGACTGAATGTCTGTGGCTTGAGGTAGGGGTAGGTCCATAGAAGCAATGTGCTTTCTCAGAGCCTCAGGCAGATTTAGCCTGTGCGGGTAGCTGATACAATCACACAGCAAGGGCCCTGATGTCAATTTACCAGAAGGATTTTCAGTGTGGGAGCCAAGAGTTCCAGATACAGTGGCCCAACACAGGGATTGAAATGTAGCAGCCAGATAATCTGAGCCACTGCAGGTTGACCAGCTCTCTTTCCAACAAAAGCTGGCAAATTAGGTGCTGTTGATCTCTTCTTCAGGGTCACTTTGCACAAAAGCCCATCGTTAGTTCTTTGTAAAGATGATGCAAGGAGTCCCTGCTAACCAAAAGGATAGCAGTTCAAGTCCACCCAGATACACCTCAGAAGAAAGGCCTGGTGATCTACTTCCAAAATATCAGCCACTGAAAACCCTATGGAGCACAGCTGTACTCTGACACACATGGGGTCCCCACAAGTAGGACTTGACTTGATGGCTACTGGTACTGGTAAAGGTGATGCAAACTGCACAGCCTCGATTCTCAGGAAGATTATCCGCTCTTATTTAGCAGTTTACCACAATGTCATGGCAGCTGGTTGTCTAACTATAACTCGCTTGCTGCCGCTTTGGATATGATCTATGTCCGTGTTGCTGAGTCTTCTGAGTTCTGAGGGCAGTATTCAGGCCCACGACTGAGAACCAGTTAAAATCTGAGGAGGACGCATAGCTGACATTGACGCTTAGACTGTTTTCATGGTCACAGCAGAGCTGCAACCCTCCAGAACCCCACAGAAGCTATTTTTATTCACACTTACAGAAATTACCTCTTAATGCATTCCTGTGGAATTTTCAGACATTGGTACAGGTTTGGTTTTCGTCATCACTGAAATATGAAATCTCCATCTGCTGCTGCTTCTTTTTTGTTGTTTAATTACCAGAAAAGCTGCCGGAAATGAAGCCTCATTTCTTTCTTTGTTCCCAGCCCCCTTTCGGTGCGGTAAGCTGTTCACATGCTCACTCTCCTCTCCTTTTAGGGCGCTGAAATTATGTTGTCAGCGTGTTGCTCACTCTCCGCTGACTTACCCTCTTCATGCATTTCTCAGATCCCTGTCACAGTCTTAATTGGTTTGGCTGATCTTTATAGTCACATCTAGCAGGTGATTTTTTTCTCTTTCTTTCTTTTTCTTTCTCTCTTTCCCTTCCTTCCTCCCTTGACCTTTCCCTCCCTCCGGTCCTCCCTTCATTTCTTTTCTTTCTTTCTCTATAATCTTATGAAAGGTTGTGGTATGATATAATCAAATGTATTTTCTATGGGTGGGAAAGAATGATCAAAATATTTTAAAGTTTCTCAAGAGAAAGAGTTGAGCTAAATGGAATTTTGAATCTGGGCTAGCCCTGTTTTTAGCCAATGGCCATTAGCTAAGTGAAGTTTCTAGGCTGGGTGCCAGTGTGTTTTCTTTCTTTA
The DNA here is from genome assembly GCF_030014295.1 of Loxodonta africana. Classification (NCBI taxonomy): domain Eukaryota; kingdom Metazoa; phylum Chordata; class Mammalia; order Proboscidea; family Elephantidae; genus Loxodonta; species Loxodonta africana. The sequence continues at coordinate 69,517,810 of NC_087358.1, forward strand.
GCTTCCCAGGGATTAGGACACTCTTGGTGTGGAAGTCCCAGCTTCTGCTGTGATCCACTCCTGCAACAAATGGGGCCACTTGAGAACATCGACCCCTCCTACTGCCCTGCCCTGCACCAGCCCCACTGCAGAGCCTAGGACCAGCCTCCAGCTCAGGCTGAGGAACTGAAGCAACTCTGGGACTCAGTGTTACCCCTGTGCTGATCTGACCCTGAGCTTGTGCTCCAGCTCTGACACTGGGCTTGTCTTTTGTTCCTAAGATTCCGTCCACCTCACGGCTCTGGGACATGGATGTCTGTCCTGGGCTGTGTGGGTCTGAGCCCCCGTGCCTGAGACAGAGTCTAACACTAGGCTCACCAGGACTCAGGGCCTGCCTGCACTGGCCAGGCCTTCCTCCAGCTCAAAAGCTCTCTCCTTCCACTGTGGCCTGGAGTGTGGGCCCTGCTGCTTGCATATTGACCCTCCCCAGTGAGTTCTGCCTTCCTCCTCAGTTGCTGAAGGAGTGTCTTAGTGATCTAGTGCTGCTATAACAGAAATACCACAAGTGGATGGCTTTAACAGAGAGAAATTTATTCTCTCACAGTCTAGGAGGCTGAAAGTCCAAATTCAGGGTGCCAGCTCCCGGGAAAGTCTTTCGTTCTCTGTTGGCTGTGTGGGAAAGTCCTTGTCATCAATCTTCCCCGGCTGAGGAGTTTCTCAGCACAAGGACCTGGAATCCAAAGGACACACTATTCTCCTAGTTCTTGTTTCTTGGTAGTATGAGGTCCCCTGTCTCTCTGCTGGATTTTCCTTCTTATGTTTCAAGAGAGACTGATTTAAGACACAATCTAATCTTGTAGATTGAGTCCTGCCTCATTAACATGACTGCCTCTAATCCTGCCTCATTAACATCACACAGGTAGGATTTACAACACCGGATAATCGCATCAGATGACCAAATTGTGGGCAATCACAATACTGGGAATCATGGCCTAGCCAAGCTGACACATATTTTTGGGGGACAAAATTCAATCCATAACAAGGAACCCCTGTCTGGCATCTGTTGTTGTTCCCCTTCTTCCCTCCTTCCCTGGTGGACCTCTCGTCTGTGGTCATGCCTGCGGGGCTCCATGTTCTGCAGGAGTACTTTACCCAGCATCTGTAGCTGAAGGTTTGCCATAGGCCAGTGAGGGAGGAGTCCAGGGCTAGTCCCTGTCCTTCCCAGGCGCCCTTCTTGGTCTAGAGGTAGGACAAGTGGTAGTCACGGTCAGAGAATTTAAGGACTTAATAACTGCTTTGAAATCCATTTCTACTTTTTCGCTCCTTTCCTTGGCCTCTTAGATATAAGCTAGTCTTAAGATTCTCTCAAGGTTCCTGGATGGCACAAATGGTTTGCTCTTGTCTGTGGCAACTAACAGCAAACTCACTTAAAGTTTGGCTGTTTGAACCCATTCAGCAACGCCACAGAAGAAAGTCTTGGTAGTCCGGACTAGCTGTTTCTAGAACTTGCGTATAACGAGTGAACAACTGTTTTGATGAGTTAATCTTTAGTTTCCCAAGAGAAGGGGAAAGAGAAGATGAGAAACAGAAAAAAATTCAAAAGGCACCTGCTTCAGACAAATATAAAATTAACAGTGTAAAAGGCTAATTACATTCCTTCTGAAAGGAGAGGGAAAAAGGTTTATATATGGAAAAAACAGATTTTGAAACATACACATACAAAAAAAGGTACCGTTAAAATCGGTTTAGACAATAACTCAGGCCCTTGGCAGCTTTATCACTGTCTGACTAAAAAGCCGGCACTTACTGATCCCCAAAGCATGGAAACAAGAACAAGGTAGATCTTCTACATTAAACAAAAGGATCACTCAAGACAAACCATCACTTCTTGAAGGTTTCTTCACTTTTTTGCTCTAAAGTATCTCTGAAATTAACAATCTTGTTTATGTCAAAAGTTCCCAGTGTGGCCGTTGCAGTTCCACAGAGTCCCCTGTGAAGCTGTCCAGTTATAGAGATAAGCATACTTATTTGCACTGCAGTGAGAAAGCCTGGAAGAAGCAGGTATCTGGCCTGGAAGAGGTGCAGTACTGGGTTGAGAAGGCACCATGAGAGCTACAATGATCTGGAGGGATAGTGCTTGTCTGACCTTGTGTCTTGGAATTTAGGCAAAAGTCAAATTGTCTTTGACCCCAACCCAAACCAAACCCACTGCCATTAAGTTGATTCCAACTGACAGTGACTCTATAGGACAGAGTAGAACTGCCTCATAGAGTTCCCAAGGCTGTAATCTTTATGGAGGCAGACTGCCACATCTTTCTTCTGCGGAGCGGCTGGTAGGTTCAAACTGCTGACCTTTCATTTAGCAGCCTATTGCTTAACCACTGCACCACAGGGCTCCTTTGCCTTCGGCCAGGGCTGAAAAAAGCTAAACAGAAACAGTTCTCAGAGTCACAAAGATAAAACAGAGAAAGTCCCTACAGGTTTTGAAATGACACAATGTGTACCCAAAGGACAAAGTTTGTCCATGGAATTCTTGTCCTTCTGAACTCCTCACCCCTGGAGCCATCTCAGAGACAGACACGCTGGACTTCTGCTTGTCCTTTCCCTAAAGACTTTTCCTTTTATAGACAACACAACACTCAAGACAATAGACCATAAGAACAGGTGCTAGAAGGTTAGAATATAATTTCCCTGAGTTACCAGATTTATAAGTCTGATCAGATAACCAAGAAGTCTCAGAGAATTTATTCCTAAGAAAACAAAATAAACACACCACTGAAGGTTCTCAACAAAATAACCAGTCCAACCAGTTGCTATGGAGTCAAACCCGACTGAGGGCGACCCCAAGTATGTCTGGGTGGACTCAACCTCCAGCCTTCTGGGGAGCAGCTGAGTGAGTTAACCATTTGGACCACCCAAGGGCTCCTCTCAACAAAATATCAGAGCTCAGTTCAGTGAGACTTTATCTCCATGGGCAGGACTTTCAGGCATGGGAGCTAGTATTGAGAGTACTTGTTCAAGGTGGCAAGGGCTTCAGGTCGATCTTGGTGAGCCTCCATTTTGTCAATGCCCTCAGCCAAAGACCACAAACACACCTGTAATTGAACAAGTTGGGTTTATCTCCTTGGAACAAGGTTCCTGAGAGCCTCCTCCCATCTTCCCTGACATCACCTCTCCACAGTTGCCAAGGAACATTTCCCAATTTTGTTCTGTAATTTTATTCAGAGAGTCCTTTTTTATCTTTGACCCTTCTTCCTAAGTGTGTACAGTGGCAGTGAAATTGTGTATGTGAGGAAGGGGGGCTTTCGCAACAACAACAACAAAAGCCTGTCTAAGTATTCCCCTAGGTACAAGAACTATTGAGCAATTAGTTCTAGATGGAATTCTGTAGTCATCCTAGGGCATCCTGCTCAAACCATACCTAGCCTTTTTTTTTTAGTTAACCTTTTAATTTTCGGAAACCCTGGTGGCATAGTGGTTAAGTGCTATAGCTGCTAACCAAGAGGTCGGCAGTTCAAATCCGCCAGGTGCTCCTTGGAAACTCTGTGGGGCAGTTCTACTCTGTCGTATAGGGTCGCTATGAGTCTGAATTGACTCGATGGCTGTGGGTTTTTAATTTTGATATAATTGTAGATTCACATGCAGTTATAATAATAGAGAATGAAACCCCTCAGTGGTAACATCTTACAAAGCTATAGTACGATATCACAGTTATCACAGTTAGGATATTAAAATTGATATAGTCAAGATTCAGAACAGTTCCATCATCACAGAGATCCCTCAAGTTGCCCTTGTATAGACACACCTACTTCTCTCCTAACCCCCCATCTTCTTAATTCCTGGCAACCAATAATGTATTCACCTCTATAATTTTATATATATATTTCAAGAATGTTATATAAATGGATGAAGTCATATTTTCTGTAATCTTTTGAGATCAGATTTTTTTTCACTTAGCATAAATCCTTGGAGATTCATCCAAGCTATTGTGCATATCAATAGTTAGCTCTTTTTTTATTGCTGAGTAGTATTCCATGGTATGTACATACCACACTTTGTTTAACCATTCACCCACTGAAGGACATCTGAGTTGTTTCCAGATTTTAGCTACTATGAATAAAGCTACTATAAACATTTATGTACAGGTTTTGTGTGAACATAAATTTCCATTTCCCTGCAATAAATGCGCAGGAGTTCAATTTCTGGGTTGTATATTTTGTTTTTTAAGAAACTGCCAAACATTTTTCCAGAATGATGGTGCCATTTTACAGTCTCACCAGCCATATATGAATGATCTAGTTTCTCTTCATCCTCACCAGCATTTGATGTTGTCACTATTTTTTATTTTAGCCATTCTAGTAGTTATATGGAATTCTTGATTGGTACAAACAGTTAATGTGCTCTGCTGCTAACCAAAAGGTCGGAGGTTTGAGTCCACTCAGAGGTGCCTCAGAAGAAAGGCCTGGCAATCTACGTCTGAAAAATCAGCCATTGAAAACCTTAGGGAGTATAGTTCTGCTCTGAATCTGTGGGGTTGCCATTAGTCTGAGTTGATTCTCAGCAACTGGTTTAGCAGGTGTAGAAAGATATGGTGGTTTTAACTTGCATTTTCCCAATGGCTAATGATGTTGAACAACTTTCATGTGCTTATTTGCCATCCATCTATCATCTGAAATGTCTGCCCATGACTTTTGCCCGTTTTCTAATAGAATTTTTTTTCTGACTGTTGAGTTTTGAGAGTTCTTTATGTATTCTAAATAGTAGCTCTTTGTTGGAAATGTGGTTTGCAAATGCTTTCTTCCAGCCTATAGCTTGTCTTTTCATCCCTTAATAGAGTCTTTTTTCTGCATCGTTTTTCAGGTGTCAAGTCTAAGAAGTCTGCCTAATCCTAGATCCCGAAGATTTTCTCCTCTGGTTTTTTAAAAAATGTAATAGTTTTATATTTTAGATTTAAGTTCATGATCCAAACAAAACCAGTTGCCATTGAGTCACCTCTGACTCACAGCAAATTCATGTGTGTCAGAGTAGAAATGTACTCCCAAGGGTTTTCAATACCTGATTTTTCAGAAGTAGATTGCCAGGCCTTTCTTCCAAGACACCTCTGGGTGAACTTGAACTTCCAAACTTTTAATTAGCAGCTGAGAAGTTAATTGTTTGCACCACCCAGGGACTCCGGACAGCATATGGTTGTATCATATTTTTTATTCCAGTCTACAATCTCTGTGTTTTAATTGGTGTATTTAGATCACTTATATTTAATATAATTATTGATATGTTAGGGATAAATTTGCCATTTTATATTTTGTTTTCTGTTTGCATTCTCTCTTTTCTTGCCTTCCTGTCAGTTACCTGATCATTTCTTTAGAATTCCATTTTGATTTGTCTCTAGCATTTTTTAAAATTTTGTTGCATTTTAGGTGAAAATTTACAGTGCAAATTAGTTTCTCATTCAAAAATCTTATATACAAATTGTTTTGTAATATCACTTGCAGTCCCTGCAACATGTCAGCCCTATCCTCCTTTTCTTTCCACGCCGGGTTCTCAGTGTCCATTCATCCAGTTTTCCTGTCCTTTCCTGCCTTCTTGTCTTTGCTTTTGGGCAGGTGTTGCCCATTTGGTCTCATATATTTAATTGAACTAAAAAGCACATTTCTCACGTGTGTTATTGTTTGTTTTATGGGCCTGTCTAATCTTTGGCTAAAAGGTGGATTTCAGGAGTGGTTTCAGTTCTGAGTTAGCAGGGTATCCAGGGGCCATAGTCTCAGGGCTTCCTCCAGTCACTTTTTGACCAATAAGTCTGGTGTTTTTTGTGAATTTGAATTTTGTTCTGCATTTTTCTCCTGCTCTGCCTGGGACCCTCTGTTGTGATCCCTGTCAGAGTAGCTGTTGGTGGTAGCTGGGCACCATTTAGTTCTTCTGGGTTCAGGCTTGTGGAGGCTGTGGTTCACATGGCCCATTAGTCCTTTGGACTAATAATTTCCTTATGTCTTTTGTTTTCTTCATTCTCCTCTGCCCTGAATGTGCTGGGACCAATAGATGTATCTTAAATGGCCGCTTGCAAGCTTTTAAGACCGCAGGCACTACTCACCAAAGTAGGTTGCAGAACGTTGTCTTTATGAACTATGTCATGCCAATTGACCTAGATGTCCCCTGAGAGCATGGTCCCCAGCCCTTAGCCCCAGTAACTGAGTCCCTCAAGGTATTTGTATGTGTCTAGGAAGCTTCTAGGACTTTGCCTTGGTCAAGTTGTGCTAACTTCCCCGTATTGTGTTTTGTCTTTCCCTTCACCAAAAGTAACACCCTTCCCTTTCCTCCTAACAATAAAAGATTGTTTTCTTATGTGTGTAAAGCTTTTCCTGGGTTTTTATAATAGTAGTCTCATATGACATTTGTCCTTTTGTGATTTACTTATTTTACTCAGATTAATACCCTCCAGATACATCCATGTTGCGAGATGCTTTGCAGATTCATCATTGTTCTTTACTGTTGCGTAGTTTTCCATTGTGTATATGTACCATAGTTTATCCATTTATCTGTTGATGGACATTTAGGTTGTTTCCATCTTTTTGCTATTGTGAATAACGCTGCAATGAATATGGGCGTGCAAAGGTTTATTCGTGTGATGGCTCTTATTTCTCTGGGGTGTATTTCTAGGAGTGGGATTGCTGGATCATATGGTATTTCTATTTCTAGCTTTTTAAGGCAGCACCTAACCATTTTCCTAAGTTGTTCTGCCATTTTACATTCCCAGAAACAGTGCATAAGACTTCCAATCTCCCCACAACCTCTCCAACTTTTGTTATTTTTTTGTTTTTTAATTAGTGTTCGTAATTTTGGGGTGAGATGGTATCTCATTGTAGTTTTAATTTGCATTTCTCTAATGCCTAACAATCACAAGCATTTTCTCATGTGTCTGTTAGCCACCTGAGTCTCTTCTTTGGTGAAGTATCTGTTCATATCATTTGCCCCTTTTTTAACTGGATTATTTGTCCTTTTATTGTAGAGGTGTTGGATTTTCCTATAGATTGTAGAGATTAGGCTTCATCACATATGTCATAGCCAAAAATTTTTCCCAGTCTGTAGATTATCTTTTCACTTTTTTGGTGAAGTATTTTGATGCACCTAAGTGTTTAATTTTTAGAAGATCCCATTTATCTAGCTTGTATTCTAATGTTTGTGTATTGTTATGCTTTGTATGCTGTTTATGCCATATATTAGGGCCTCTAGCATTGACCTGGTTTTTTTCTTTCATGATCTTTATAGTTTTTGGTTTTATATTTAAGTCTTTTGAACCATCTTCAATTAGTTTTTGTGTATGGTATGAGGTATGGATCCTGTTTCCTTATTTTACAGAGGGATATCCAGTTTTGCCAGCACTGTTTGCTAAAAAGACTGTCTTTTCTCTATTTAATGGATTTTGGGCCTTTGTTAAAGGTCAGGTGGCTATAGGTAGATGATTTTACATCTGGCTTCTTGATTCTGTCCTACTGGTCAACATGTCTGTTGCTGTACCAGTACCAGGCTGTTTTGACTACTGTAGCTGTATAGTAGCTTCTGTGGTCAGGTAGCGCGAGGCCTCCTACTTTGTTGTTGTTCTTCTTCAATGGTGCTTTACTTCTCCGGGGCTTATTTCTTTTCTATATAAAGTTAATGATTAATTTTTCCATCTCATTAAAGAATGCTTTTGGTATTTGGATCAGGATCGCATTGTATTTGTAGATTGCTTTGGATAGAATTGACATTTTCACAATATTGAGTCTACCTATTTATGAACATGGTACATTTTTACCACTTGTGTAGGCCTCTTTTGGTTTCTTGCAGTTGTGTTTTGTAGTTTTCTTTTTATAGGTCTTTATGTCCCTGGTTAGATTTATTCGTATTTTATTTTTGAAGGGACTATTATAAATGGTGGAGCCCTGGTGTTGCGGTGGTTAAGAAATATAACTGCTAACCAAAAGGTCAGCAGTTTGAATCCACCAGCCACTCCTTGGAAACTCTATAGGGCAGTTCTACTCTGTCCTACAGGGTTGCTATGAGTCAGAATCAACTTGACAACAACTAGACGGGATAAATTGTATTTCTTTCCTGATTTCCTTTTCATAGTTCTCTTTATTGATATATAAGAACCCTACTGATTTTTGTATGTTAATCTTGTGTCTTGCTGCTCTTTCTATTAGTTCCAGTAGTTTTCTTGTGGAGTCTTTAGAGTCCTCTATGTATACAATCATATCATTTGTGAATAGGGATAGTTTTACTTCTTCCTTACCAATTTGGATGCCCTTTATTTCTGTTTCTTGCCTTACTGTTCTAGCTAGGGCTTCCAGCAAAATGTTAAATAGGAGTGATCATAAAGGGCACACTTGTCTTGTTCCCATTACTAGGGAGAATGTTTTCAGCCTCTGCCCCTTGAGAATGATTTTGGCTGTTTGTTTTGTATAAAAAACCCAGTGCTGTTGAATCGATTCCGAATGATTTTGGCTGTTTTGTATAGATGCCCTTTATTATGTTGAGGAATTTCCCTTCTATTTGCATTTTATTTGAGGGTTTTTTATCAGTAATAGGTATTGGACTTAAATGCCTTTTCTGCATCAGTTGACATGACCATGTGGTTCTCTTCTTTTGCTTTATTTATGTGGTGGATTATGTTGATTGATTTTCTAATGTTGAACCATCTTTGCATACCTGGTATGAATCCCATTAGGTTGTTGTGTATTTTTTTCTTTTTTTTTTAATGAGGTGCTGAATTCTATTGGCTAGAATTTTTTCATCTATATTCATGAGAGACATTGGTCTGTAATTTGTGTGGGTGTGGGTGTGTGGTGTCTTTGCCTGACTTTGATACCAGGGTTCTGCTGGCGTCATAGAATGAATTCAGAAGTATCTCTCCCTTTTCTATGTTATGAAATAGTTTGAATAGTAGAATTCTCCAGTGAAGCCATCTGGGCAAGAATTTTTTTGTTGTTGTTGGGAGGGTTTTTATTACCTTTTTAATCTCATCTCTTATTGTGGGTCTGTTCAGATTCTCTACCTCGGTTTGTGTTAGCTTATGTAGTTAGTGTGTTTCTAGATATTTGTCCATTTCACATTTGTTGGAGTACAGTTTTTCATAATACTCTCTTACGATCCTTTTTATTTCAGTTGGGTCTGTTTCAATGCCCCTTATTTCATTTCTTATCTGACTTATTTGCTTCCTCTCCTGTTTTTCTTTTGTCAGATTGGCCAGTGACTTTTCTATTTTATTGATCCTTTCAAAGAACCAGTTTTAGTTTTGTTGATTCTTTCTATTGTTTTTCTATTCTCTATTTCATTTATTTCTAGTCTAATCTTTATTATTTCCTTTCTTCTGGTGGCTGTTTTTTTTTTTTTTTTCTTTCTGCTTCTCTTTCTTTTTGTTCAAGTTGTAGGGCTAATGTTTTGATTTTTTTCCTTCTTTTTGCTCTGTGTGCCTATTGGTATAACCTGACCTCTGAGCACTGCCTTTGGCTGTGTCCCAAAGGTTTCCATATGATGTGTTTTCATGTCATTTGATTCTAGGAATTTTTTTAATTTCCTCTTCGATTTCTTCGATTACCCAGTTGTTTTTAAGCAAGGTGTTATTCAGTTTCCATGTATTTGATTTTTTCCCTTGCTCTTCCTGTTATTGATTTCTATTTTTATGGCATTGTGATCAGAGAAAATGCTTTGTATTATTTTGATGTTTTGGATTTTATTGAGGGTTGCTTTGTGGTCTGCTCTGGAGAATGTTCCATGTGCATTGGAACAGAGTGTTGGCTGCTGTTGGATGGAGTGTTCTATATATGTCTGTGAGGTCAAACTGGTTGATTGTGGCCTTTAGATCTTCTGTATTTTTGTTGGGTTTCATTCTAAATGTTCTGTCCTTTACCGAGAGTGGTGTGTTGAAGCCTCCTACTGTTGCTATGGTGCTGTCTATTTCTGTTTTCAGTGCTGTTGGAGTTTGTTTTATGTACTTTGGGGCCCTGTCGTTGGGTGCATAGATATTTATTGAGGTTATATCTTCTTGGTAGATTTTCCCTTTAATCATTATATAATGTCTTTCCTTGTCTTTTATGGCATATTTTGTCTTAAAGTCAATTTTATCTGAGATTAATATTGCCACTTCTGCTCTTTTGTGGTTACTGTTTACTTGATATATTTTTTCCTATCCTTTGATTTTTAATATATTTATGACTTCGTGTCTAAGGCGTGTCTTTTGCAAACAGCATATTGGTTGGTTGTGCTTTTTGATCCATTATGCCCTTCTCTGTCTCTTTACAGGTTGTTCAAGCCACTTATATTCAATATGATTATTGGTAGCTATGAGTTTATTGCTGTCATATTGTGCATTTGTGTGTGTGTGTGTCTGTGTGTGTGTGCGCGCTGCTGACATTTTCTTTGTTCCTCTTACTTTCCTGTGTGGAGTTCCTTTTGTTTGTGGATTTTCTTTCCTTTTGTTATTATATTATATTTTTCTTCTTTTTTTATTGTGATGAATATGCTTGTTAACTTTCTTTGTGGTTATCTTGAAATGTTCCCTTATCTTCTAAGTTTGAACCAGTCTTTTATTACTTTTTTTTTTTAATTGAGCCAATCTTTTATTACTTGATATTGCCTTGAATTCTTCTCCTTTTGAAATTTCTATGCCTACACTGTGTTTTCCCCTTTTATGGTTTTGACATTGTTTTTATTTACAGATTGATGTCTCTGTTTTCCTGTTTTAAGTCTTTTAGTTTTGTTTTATTATTGAGAGTTCTTTACTTAGGTTGGTATCTGGCTGATGCTGTCCTGTGTCCTAGACTCCATTTGTTGTCTGATGTTGTTGGTTCTCTAACTGAAGGACTCCCTTTAATATTTCTTGTAAGTTTTGTTTGGTTTTTATGAATTTCCTTAATTTCTGTTTATCTGTAAATATCCCAACTTTGCCATCATATTTGAGTGAGAGTTTTGTAGGATATATTATTCTTGGTTCACAGTTTTTTTCTTTCAAGGTTTTATATATGTCATCTCATTGCCTTCTTGTCTGCACAGTTTCTGTCGAGTAATCAGATCTTAGTCTCATTTCCCATTTGTAACTGACTTTTTGTTTTTCTCAAGCTGCTCTCAGGGTTCTTTATTTGCCTTTGGTTTTGGCAAATGTGATTATGATATGTCTTGGTGACTTTCTTTTGGGTTCTATCCTATATGATGTTTGTTGAGCTCCTTGGATGGTCAGCTGTTTTGTCTTTCATGATATTTGGGAAGCTTTCTGCCAGGAAATCTTCAACCACCTTCTCTGTGTTTTCCATTGTCTCCCCTGTTCTGGAATTCTGATTGCATGGAAATTTTTGCTCTTGATCGTGTCCCACGTAATTCTCAGGTTTTCTTGATTTTTCTTCATTCTTTTCTCTGATTTTTCCTCAAACAAAGCGGCATCCATGGATTCATCTTCAATCTTACTGATTCTGTCTTCCATTGTTTCAAACTTTCTCTTAAATCCTCCTGTTGAGTTGTCTGTCTCTGAAATTCTGTTGTTGTTCTTTTGAATTTCTAGTTGCTGTTTTTGTATGATTTCTAATTATTTATTTTGACATTTTGTTCACGTAGTATTTTCATGAATTCTTCTGTTGCCTTGTCTGTGTTTTCCTTGATTTGGGCTATATTTTTGTTGATTTTGTCTGTATTTTCCATGTTTTTGTCTATTTTTTCCTTGCTTTTATCTGTGTTTTCCTTGATCTCTTCCCTAATCGCTTGGAGAGCCTTAAATACTGTTGTTGTTGTTGTTAAGTGCCTTCGAGTCAGTTCTGACTCATAGTGACCCTATGTACAACAGAACGAAACACTGCCCAGTCCTGTGCCATCTTCACAATTGTTGTTATGCTGAGCCCATCATCGCAGCCACTGTGTCAATCCATCCTCTTTTTTGCTGACCCTCTACTTTACCAAGCATGATGTCCTTCTCAAGGGACCGAGCCCTCCCAATAACATGTCCCAATTATGTGACACGTAGTCTCGCCATCTTTGCTACTAAGGAGCAAAACATTAGCCTTTTGAATCCCATATCAGGTAGTTCCACTGCCTTTTCTTCTGCCCTAAGGTCATCTGATTCTTTAATTTGGCCACTTGCTGGAGCCATGTTGTCCTACTGTTTTATATGTTTTGACATTTCCTAATGTCTCTGAGACATTAAGGTATTATTTTCTTTATTTATTGATTGTATATTCATTTGTTTCATCCTGCTTCTTTGTTTTGTTTTGATATGTCTGGGTGGGGAGCTTGGCGTGCGTTGCTGCTTGCTTATCTGTGGGCATGATAGTACTACCTTTTCCAGGTGGGCAGGGCAGCAGTAACAAGGTGACCCGACTTCGCTGTACACTGGTTTGGCAAGGTGGATGAGGGCAGACTGGGTGTGGGCTGTCTACCTTCTGATGTTGGTGCAGTGGTGTGGGAGCAGATAGGCGGGGTGTCAGACGGGGAGTGGTATAGGCTCACTTCCCTCCTTTCAGCAGCTGGTCGAGTGCCAGGTGGGGAGGGGCAATGTGAGCTCTGTGCAGTGGCAGGCCTGAGCTAGGGACGCTCTAGCTAGCCATGGTGGCACAGCAAGGGCCAGCAGGAAGTGGTGGTGTGGTACAGGGCTATGTGGCAGAACAAAGATAAGAGATAGAAAAAAACAGGGGCATAGCTGGTGGATGGGGGCAGGGTGGACCTGGGAGCTGGCAGGAAGGGGGTGAGATGATGTATGTGGCTAGGTGGGAAGTAGAAAGTGAACAGCTGGTGGCTCTTTTTCACAATGGTGCAGCATTGCCCAGCAGGAAGGAGGGGGGAGGTGTTTTGTGGGACTAGGTAGGAGGGAAAGAAAAAATAAATTAAAAATTGCATGGTGGGGGCTGGCAGGTGGGGGCAGGTGGGACCTGCCATGGTGGCATGCCAGTAGCTCTCTACCCACAGTGGTACAGCGAGGCTTGGCAGGAAGGGGTAGAGGTAGCATACAAGGCTAGGTGGAAGGGATAAAGAAAAGGAAGAAAGGAAACAAAGAAAAAAAAATGGCACCACAGGAACCAGCATATGGGGGCAGGGAAGACCCAGGCTGGCAGTGGGCCAGTGTCTCTGCAGTCAAGGTGATATGGCGTGCCCCAGCAGGAAGGGGTAGAGGTGGAGTACTGGCCAGGTGGGAGGGAGAAAGAAACAGAGGATAGGGAAAAAGAAAACAAAATGGCATGGCATGAGCTGGCAGGTGGGGGCAGGGCAGACCTGGGCTAAAGGTGGGCCAATAGATCACTAGCTAAGGTGGCTCAGTGTGGCCCATTGGGAGGGGTGGAGGTGGTGTATGGGGCAAAAGGGTGAGCAGTAGGAAAGCATGTTTCCCTGGTTACTGGTGCTCTGTCTTCTGTTTGGATTTCCATGAAGTTGCCTTCCCATACCCACCCCCCGGGGTTGTTGATGACTGTGCTCCAAGAGAGCGATGCTGTGCTGCATTAGTTGGCGGGGACCTCCACTCCATATCTCTCCTTGTTCTCTGTTTTCCTTCGGTGTCTTCTTCCATTTGGTGTTTGATCTATTTCTTTATCCCTTCATTTGATGTTTAGGGTTCCAGGATTGACATTCGTGTCTGTTTTACTTAGTTTTTTGGGTCTTTGCTGCAGAGGGACTGCATGACGTGTCTATCTAGGGCCCCATGTTCTGTCTGCTTCCCCTATCTATAGCATTTTTGAGTGTATCTCTTTGTATAGCTTTTTAGTGGTTGCTGTAGGTATTACATTATGTGTGTGTATACATGTGCATATATATATATATATATCAATCATAGTCTACTGGTACCGTCCTTTTACCAGCTCAAGTGAAGTGTAGAAACTTCACCTCTCTTTATGTCTTTTTACCCTCGCCCATTTATGATATAATTGTCTTAAATGATTTCTCTGCATCCTTTAGAACCATACCAGACAGTATTATAATTTTTACTTTAAACATAATTTAGAAGCATGAAAAGAAAAAGACAAGCATATTATATTTATTCATATTTTTGCTTACTGTCTTAGGCTGAGTTCTCTAGAGAAGCAAAACCAGTGGCGCATATATATATATACATACAGTTGGAATTGACTCAACGGTGACAGGTTTGGTTTGGTTTTATATATATACATAGAGAGACAAAGAGAAGGACAGACAGACAGAGAGAAACAGATTTATATCAAGGAAATGGCTCTTGAGGTTGTAGAGACTGGAAAGTCCTAAGTCCATAGGTCAAGCATCAGGCTGGAGGCTTCTCCTGACTCACACAGCTGCAGGTGCTGACAAATCCAAGACTGTCAGACTGCTGGTTCACAGGCTGTGGAAACTGATGAATCCAAGATTGGCAGGTAAGATGGCAGGCTTCTGGCTCAAGTCCTAAGAACTGGAGTTCAGGTAATGATGAGACGAATGCAGGATCCAGAGCAGAGCAAAAGCCAGTGATCTTTACCAGAAAGATCATGTACTGGATGCTAGGCCACACCCTCAAGAAAACTCCATTTCAACTGATTGGCTGCTCATAACAGATCTCATCAGGGATGTGACTACATCATTACATAACTACCAAACTACATCATAACTGCCAAGCCACTGAGAATCGTGGCCCACACAAGTTGACACATAACCTTAACCATCACAGTTAACATGCTATTTCTTTGTTTTTAATGTTCTGAGATTCCTTCTTTTGATGTTTCCTTTATGTTTAGAGAACCTCATTTAGTGGTTCTTTTAGGGCCTGGCAACAAATTCTTTTAGTTGTCCTTCATATGAGAATATCTTGATTTCCTCTTCACATCTGAAAGATATATTTACTGGATATAGGACTCTAGGTTAACATCCTTTTCTTGCAGCACTTGAAAAATGCTGTGCCACTTCCTTCTGCCCTCCATAGTTTCTAAGGAGAAATCCAGTATCTGTTAGATTTAGGTTGCAGCGTCACAGGGAGGTACTCATGTCAACATGGGTACTAAGTCAAATGTTCCCTAAGTTTGAGTCTTCAACTTCTGCCAAAGAATTTAATATTTATTGTACATTCTTTAAATTAGGAAATTTATCATGTAATATATTGCAGCATATAACCAAAAAACCAAACCTGTTGTCATCTAGCTGATTTCGACTCACAGCAACCCTATAAGGCGGAGTAGAACTGCCCCATAGGGTTTCCAAAGGGATGCTGGTGGATTTGAGCTGTCAGTCTTTTGGTCAGCAGCCATAGCTCTTAACCACTACACCACCAGGGCATATAGTAAAGACTTAACCATTATTTTTCAACTAAAGTTTCAAAGAAAAACTAGTGCTTCTTCCTATCTTATTGAAACCTGGCAAAATGTGAGCAGGAAGGAGTAGGGCAATGCACAAAATAACTTCGTGTCTGTTTCTTTTTAACCCAGAGTGGAAAGAAAACCTATGTCCTTGCCTCTATACACCTCCAAAGCAGAAATGGAACAAAATGTTAACTTCAGCGATAGCAACAACAACAGTAACTGCACAATTGAAAACTTTAAGAGAGAATTTTACCCCATCATGTACCTGATAATCTTTGTCTGGGGAGCCTTGGGAAATGGCTTTTCCATATTTGTTTTCCTGCAGCCATATAAGAAGTCCACGTCTGTGAATGTTTACATGTTAAACCTGGCCATTTCTGATCTCCTGTTCACGACCACACTGCCTTTCAGGGTTGACTATTACTTCAGAGGCTCCAATTGGATATTTGGAGACTTGGCCTGCAGGCTCATGTCTTACTCCATGTATGTCAACATGTACAGCAGCATCTATTTCCTGACTGTGCTGAGTGTTGTGCGTTTCTTGGCAACCGTTCACCCTTTCCGGCTCCTTCATGTCACCAGTATCAGGAGTGCTTGGATCCTGTGTGGCATCATATGGATTCTTATCATTGCTTCCTCAACAGTGCTTCTGAAGAGTGGGGTTGAGCAGCAGAACAATGTCACTTTATGCTTGGAGTTGAATCACAATAAAATTGTTATACTGAAGGTCTTGAACTACATTGCCTTGGCGGTGGGCTTCTTTCTGCCGTTCTGCACTCTCAGCATCTGCTACCTACTGATCATCCGAACTCTTCTAAAGGTGGAAATCCCAGAATCAGGACCGCGGGGTTCTCACAGAAAGGCATTGACCACCATCATCATTGCCTTGATCATCTTCCTCTTGTGTTTCCTGCCCTATCACATACTGAGAACCCTCCACCTGGAAAAGTGGGATATGTGCAGAGCCTCACTGCATAAAGCCGTGGTCATCACACTGACCTTGGCGGCAGCCAATACCTGCCTCAACCCTTTGCTCTATTACTTTGCTGGAGAGAATTTTAAGGACAGATTAAGGGTTATCCTTGGAAAAGGTCATCCACATATGACAAAGATCAAAGGCAGATTTCCAGTTTGTATGTGGTCGAAAAAGGAAACAAGATTGTAAGGAGTCATTAGGTAAGGCCTTCTCTTGGGTACTTGCATCCAACTTCATTCACACATAGCCTCCAAGTGACCTTGTACTCACACCATTTTGTCAGTTTTAAATATCTAACTGCTCATGACTTTATGTTAATAAGACCTACTTCAAAAATTTCACTAGTTGTATTTTCAATGGTTGAGTCTAAATAAGGAATGTAGGAGGAAAAATCCCTATTAGAGCCTCACATTCTGAAATATCAGATTGGGAAAAAATTCTGAGTCCAGTGGATGCTGGTTTTCACCAGCTGTACCAGGTGCCTAACCCACCAAAGATTCTAAAATTTCAACTTTAAGACTGCTCCAATTTTCCCAGATTCTCCAGCTCCCCTTCCTGCTTCAATACCCTGAGATATAGCCAATTAACAAAGCTACTGGAGGACCCAGAGACGATAAGAAGTGCACCCTAAGAATTCGGGGGAAAGACTTTGACTGTGAAGAGGAAGGCTGTCTGGTTACAGAGCAGAGTAATGGCCCTAAATAAATACAGTGAGAGAAAAGGGGAGAAGGATTGAGGCAAGAGAGAGCTGATGAGAAGTAGGGGGAACAATGGGCTTCAATTTATACTGGGGGAAGGGCTCTAGCACACCGAAGGCAACAAATGTTTTCTTTGCTTCTCTCTTGGCAGAGGATAAGGAAGGACAGAAAGAGGAGGAAGTGAACCTGGGGCATTACTCTAGGGAACAGGGGTTATGTAGGGTTGACTTCACTGCAGTTCTTACTCCTGCCATTAGCTCACTGGAATGGGGGCCAAAATAAAGACAATGGCTCTAAGGGTTTGGGCTGCGTACTCAGGAAGATGGTGGGGTAGAAGGCAAGTTACAGAGGCTGTTGTACCCGAGACATTCTATTAACATTTTGTAGACCATGACATGGTGCTGCTTTCCCATTTGAGAGAGTGTAGAAAGCACTGGATAGTGGGAGGGAGTCCTTCTGTCCACTGAAACAAGGCTCAGGGCACTACCAACTACTGTTGTAGCTGTAGTACTGTACTGCCAACCATTGAGTGTTTTCCCCACGCTGGGCAGACTGTGCTAGGTACATTATATTCATTAACCCCCCTTAACCCTCACACCAAAGCTCTGCATTTCCATTTTGCAGAATAGGTAACTGAAGCCCAGAGAAATTAAGAAATTGGTTCAAGTTCACGCAGCTAGTGAGAGTTTTAAAAACCACTGTATGGGAGTGTTGGCTGGGTGTTCTCCTACCTGTCCAACTCTGAAAGGAAGATCGAACAAAAGTCTAAATAAGAGCTCCCCTCCTCCATCAGGCACCTACTCCTCCTCAACTTTCATTAGGAAATAGAGATTTCCTGTCTGGAGTTGTTGACCCCAGCCACAGCAAACAGTGGGAGGGAGGTGCTATTATGAAGTTAAAAAAACTAAAAGCCAGTTTCCGTTGACTTGACTCCAACTCACAGCAATCCCATGTGTCAGAGCAGAACTGTTCCCCAGTGGGGTTTGCATTGGATGATTGTCAGAAGTAGATCTCCAGGCCTTTCTTCCAAGATACCTCTGTGTGGACTTGAACCTCCAACCTTTTGGTTCCCAGTCAAGCAAATTGTTTGTACCACTCAGGGACTGTTACGATGCTAGGGAAGGATTAAGTGAAAGTGTTCATATTAAACAAGAACCCCAGTGCCCTTCTCTCACTCAGGAGTCTGCGGGATCCTCCTATGGGAAAACTGCCTAATTCAAGAAAAAAGACTGACAGATATAGACATTTGGGGATCCCCCAACACAATAGTTGCATGCCTGCCCTAGTACCCACCTTACAATGAAGGCCACAATGCAACTCGCCCCTTCCACTCACAGAGCATCTAACCAACATTTTAGAGCCTCATTTGTAATTATCAGCAATAGTCAATGATTACCACACGTTTGGGGAAAAAGTTCTAATATGAAAGACACCCATAAATAAATGTGAGGATAGAGACACTACATTTTTATCTCCCTTGTACTTTTTTTTTTTTTTTGTACTTTTTATCAGGATGTGCTCCTCCAAAATGAGAGATTAAACCAAGACAGAAGAAAACATGACATCCAGGAAAGGAAGAATCCAACACGGGAGAAAAGTGAAGAGAATTCCCAGGATGTTGGTGTGCAGCAGGCCCAGAGAGCAACTTTTCCATATAGGAGTGGGAATCTCAGAGGACTCCAGGAGACATATCACCTAGAAAAACAAGAAACTAATTGCTTTGCACACATTGAAAGGGATTTCTATCTCTCTTGGAGAGCTTGGGATGAATTAGTGATAAATACATAGACAACTAAGCAAATGAAAAGACAGTGATATTGTTAAATACTAGGGAAAAAAACTGTTATACAAGATATTAAAGGTAACCATAATACACTACATGGCTCAGTTGTAAATAATATTTACATAGAGAATAACATAAACAGTAAAATGCTGTGATATAACTTCTTTCAAGGAATGAGGGGAGAGGAAGTTTATGTGTGTGTGAGAGAGACAGAGGTGTAAGAAACCTAGAGTCCTGTCTTCCATCACAGAAAATACATAATAACTAAAGTGGAAAAATGATATAAAGCTGTGTAAGTATGTTATTTAGCAATAAAAACTAAATACCAGAAGAAACAGCTAAAGGAATTGTCAGATTGTCTTTGGAGGAAAGTTGGGAGTGGGGGAATAGAACGAAATTTATCTTTCCCTTTTAAGTACCATTTAACTGTCTAACTTGTGAATATGTATTGCTGACATAAAATAAAAGTTACGTTAAAATTCAATTTGAAAATTCAAATTAATTCTGAGTTATTAAAAAAAAAAAAGAAGACGAAGAAAGGCCACCAGAAATGAAACCTGAATGCCTACAGGAGAAAGGAAAGCCCCATGACTCCATTCCTGCCTGGTAACAAGCTGAGTGCAAGAGCCTGGGTCCACATGCTTCCTTCCTTATATCCAGGAGAAGAAAGAGGGTGTCTCCTACCCATACCCTCTAACAAAAGTCCTGGGCTTCATTTTCATTAGACATACTCAGCTCACACACCATTCTTAAACTAAGCCAAGGACAAAGGGATTACTCTGAATGAAAAGAGAGTCCACGCCTGGAGTGGGGGATGGGGTTAACCCCACTGAATACTCAGGCCTACTAACTGGTACAGGGGTGAAATGGGGCCTGCAGAGGCCATATAATATCCGTACCACGTGAGGTGGGGGCAAGACCTGCTAGGCAGCTGGGGATCTAGCTGGGTACCTGAACAGCATGTCCAGCAGGTCAGGGTGCGTGCGGTCAGATGGGCTTTAAGGAGGAAGGGGGAAGCTAAATTATGAGGTTATATTGCTAAGTCATAGGGATTTGAAAATGAAATCTGGTAGGATAGCACAGTTAAGCCCAGGTCCTTTAGGTGTGTTCGGAGGAGCTGTGAAAAGGATTCTGCCAAAGATGTGTGTTATTATTGTCTGTTATGGATTGTGTGGTATCCCCCAAAAAGATACCGAAGTCCTAACCTTTGTTCCTGTAAATGTGGCCTTATTTGGGGAAATAGGACTTTGTTTGCTTGTTTTTCTTCTTAAGATATGATCGGTTCCATTAACAAGATCATACCAGAGTAGAAAACCAAATCAAACCCATTGCCGTTGACTCCAACTCATAGAGATCCTATAGGACAGGGTAGAACTACCCCATAGGGTTTCCATGGCTGTGATCTTCACGGAAGCAGGCTGCCGCATCTTTCTCCTGGAACAGCTGGTGGGTTCCAGATGCCTACCTTTTGGTTAGCAGCTGAGCGCTTAACCACTGTGCCACCAGGGCTCCTTTGCCAGAGTAGGGAGGGCCTTAACCTTAATCCCTTCTGAGCAGTGTCTTATAAAAGAGGAGAACAGACACGGGAAGCAGAGTCACAGACCGGTGCCGTGGGAAAATACTACAAACAGCAGAGGAACGCCAAGGATGGCTGGCAGTCACTAGTAGCTAGGAGAGGAGTGTGGATCAGTTTGTCTTTCAAGACCTTCAGAAGGAATTGAAAAAATCGATACCCTGATTCAGACTTCTAGTCTTCAGAAGTGTGAGACAATAAATTTCTCTTCTTTAGAGCCATCCACTTTGTGGTATTTTGTTATAGAAGCCCTAGGAAACTAAGACAGTGTCTTAAATCTATGGGGTGTGTGTGTGTGTGTGTGTGTGTGTGTGTGAGAGAGAGAGAGAGACAGAGAGACAGAGAGAATGACTTACTTTTTCCTTTTCCAAGGTGTTTCCTTTCTCCAGCCAGGGTGGAGACTCTCACTTGGTGAAATATGTTGCCCTTGGGGAAGGAAACTAAATAGAACTGTTTGTTTACCAAAGTGAAAGCCAAGTGTGTTCCAGGTTTCCAGATACAGTTCCTTTTGTTTGAGAGATTAGATCTCCCCTCGAGCAAGTATGTAAATTGTTCAACTGGGAGAAAGAATTTTGTTGTGTAAACGTTGGTAGAATTATGATACTGGAACTGTGATTTTAAATGTGTGTCTCAGAAGCAAATGAAACAAATGCCAGTTTATTTTTGTGATGATTTTAAGTGATGAATTCTGTTTTCATATTTAATTACATTGATTTGTAATTTATTCTCAAATAGAGAGGATGTTAAACCCGCCAAAAATGGGGTAGGAGGGGAGATTGGCAAAGGGGATGGCTTTCTAAGGAGAATTTTTTATTCCTTCTTAGAAAAGTGCTTGAAAATAGAGACCCTTCTGTGGTGGGAGAATTAGAGAGCAGGAAGGGGGTAATCTGATTGATAATGGTGGTGGGAGATCCTTATTGCAAGGACATTTCATGCCTAGGTAAATAGAAGGCAGCTACTTGTTGTCATTGCTATTGTTGTTAGCTGCCCGACACACGGCTATTCCGTGCACAATGGAACAAATTGCTGCCATGTCCTGTACTATCCCCATGACTGGCTGGGGATAGGAACGTTGTGATCTATCCACAGAATTTTCATTGATTGATTTTCGTAAGTGGATCGCCAGGCCTAGATGGTCTTAGTCTGGAAGCTCCAGTGATACCTGTTGAGCATCACAGCAACACACCTGCTTCCACTGACCGATGGGTAGTGGCTGCACAAGAGATGAAGTGCCTGGGGATCAAACCCAGGTCTCCTGCATGGAGGACAAGAATTCTACCACTAAATCACCATGGCTCAAGGCAGTGGCTAATACAACCCACAGGAAGAAATGTAATGAGAGAGGACTTGTTAAA
Organism: Loxodonta africana; assembly: GCF_030014295.1. Taxonomy (NCBI): domain Eukaryota; kingdom Metazoa; phylum Chordata; class Mammalia; order Proboscidea; family Elephantidae; genus Loxodonta; species Loxodonta africana. The sequence goes on from NC_087358.1 coordinate 69,539,419, forward strand.
ATGTTGGTATGTGTTTTAGAGCTCTAACAATAGTGCTGGCATAGGAATCCACCCAAACATCAAAGAAGCATAGCCTGAAAGCTCAGGGTAATTGGAAAGGCCTCAGAAGAGTTGGAAAGGCCTCAGAAGAGTTGGAAAGGCCTCAGAAGAGTTAGCTGCATGGCGTGCTGAGGAGGCAGAATTCCAAGTCCTGCAAAGCCTCCTGCGTTCCCAGTGGGGCATGGACATAGCAGAGCCTGCTGGACATGAAGGGGACATGCTGGCTGGGTCAGTGGACCAGTGTGGACCGGGGCTGAGACCAGATGGTCCTCCTGATAGCTGGTCCATGTAGGACTGTTGCCGGAATTGAATAAGGTTCTTGCCTCTCACTGGTCAAGAACGAACAGGTAAGGCACAAAGAGTTTTCCACACAGGCAAAGCTTTATTGAAGAGGCTTTCAAGTGGAGACAAGGAGGGCCTAAGCAACACGTACCCCTGTCTCACAGAATGAAGGACTCGTCTGGGTTTTTAAAAGTTCTTGGGTGGGAAAAGATTCATGCTTATTCATAGGCACAGGTGGGAATATGTTAACTACGGTGCGTGTGCAGCAACTTTCTAAGATGGCTCCTGTTCCGGAGGCCTCTGGGATTTGTAGCAGGACTTATTATGGGGTGTCGTGCCTACGCAGTCTCTCACTCCCCAAGTTCGATTCCCCGGCTGCTCCTGCAGCCCTTCACTGCCGCTGGTGGAAGGTCACACAGTGGTCACGGGTGGATGTTCTGCACACGTCCCTGGGGCTGGTTTTATCCAGCTGCTTCTGAAAGACAACTTTAAAGAAATTTGCCAACTATTTTCTGATACCCTGCCCCATGGTTCTGGGGAATGGCTTTGTTTCTGTGCCCTGGCCTATTTCTTGTTACTTTGTTTGCAGATTTGGGGGCCCCTCTGTTCCCTGTCTTAGGACCCTCAGGACTTTTGTATAACTCTCAAGTTAGGGAAACCGTTGTATAAGTCCCCAATCGGGGAAACCCTGTAGTGACCAAGGCTGAATTTCCCATCAGCCTGATGGGATGAGTACTTCAAGTCTGATATAAATTAATTGCCTTAAAAATAAATATAACTTGCTCATCTGAGTCTGTAGAATAAGAGACACTTGCTACAATATTCTATATACTGTTCTGCACCTTGCTTTTCATATACATACGAGTGTGTATATATACATATATATATACACACACATATCTTGACCCTATGTGACAAAGTAGAACTGCCCCATAGGTTTTCTTGGCTATTATCTTTACAGAAGCAGACCACTGGACCTTTCTTCTGCTATGCCACTGGGTGGGTTTGAACCATCAACCTTTCAATTAGCAGCCGAGCACTTAACCTTCCATGTGGGAGACTTGGGTTCAAATCCTGGCCAATACACCTCATGTGCAGACACCACGTACCTGTCAGTGGAGGCTTGCATGTTGCTATGATGCAGAACAGGTTTCAGCATAGCTTCCAGACTAAGATGAACTAGGAAGAAAGGCCTGGATATCTACTTCTGAAAATCAGCTAGCGAAAACCCCATGGATCACAACAGTCCATGCGTGCAGCAGATTGCGGAGATGGCGCAGGACCAGGCAGGGTTTTGTTCTGTTGTGCATGGGGTCACCATGAGTAGGGGGCCTACTGGACAGCAGCTAACAACCACAGATATATGAAAGAGAAAGAGAGGTAAATAGATAAATGATAGACTTTTCTCCGTCCTTCTAACAGCTGCATGTAAACATGCGTAACGTAGATAACTCCTCTCTCACTAGATATTTAGGTGGTTTCAATTATTTGCAGTTGTTGCAATGAACATTTTGTGCATATATTTTTGTTCACAAACGAATATGTCTGAAGGATTAATTTCTTTGAGTAGAGTTTCTGCATCAATATGTATTTACACGTTTGATGGGTAACTGTCAGATCCCCAACAGATATGTAATATCGACAGTGCATGGGAGTGCTGTTTCTCCACACCATGTTGTTCTTTGGATCAGAAAAGAAGTACACATAATTTGGAAAAGAAAGTCACATAGGTGGGGAGGAAGGGGAAGGGTACTCAAAGTGAGGTTAGAATGGTAATTAGGTACTTTCCCTTTTGTTATCTGGAGCAGAGCAGGGAATGAGTCCTCAGCGTTGCTTTCTGAAGGAAGCCAGCATTTCCATTCGGTACATCTACCACTGTTACTAGATACCTGTCTTCAAGACCTAGAATACCATTCAGACCTGCCATATGATCCAGCCATCTCTCTCCTAGGTATTCACCCAAAGAAAAAGAAAGCATGTGTCTGTACAAAGGCCTATACACAAATGCTCATTGCAAATTTATTTGTAATAGCCTGAAACTGCAAAAAAAAAAAAAAACCCAAATGTTCAATAGGCAAACGGATAAGCATAATGTGGTACATTTGTATGATGGAATACTACTCAACAGTCAAAAGAAATGAACTATTGATACATGCAACAACATGGGTGAATCTCAAAGTAATTACTTCTAGCCATTCTAACAGGTGTGCAGTGGTATCTCATTGGGGTTATAGTTTACATCTCCTTAATGACTAATGATGTTGAGCACCTTTTCATCAGTTATTTCTTTGGAGAAGTGTTTGTTTAAATCATCTGCCCCATTTAAAATCTGGTTATTTGTGTTCTTATTATTGAGTTGCAACATTTCTTTATCTACAAGGTAGTCCCTCAACTATAAACGAGTTCCATTTCTAAGTCTTTGAGTCAAATTTGTTTGAAAGTCAGAACAGTTCTGTACAGTTCGTATCTAACATCAGTTAGTCAAATATTTGTATTAGTATATAGTAAATAGTGTGCCTTTCTATGCATGAAAAACATTAAAGAAACACTTCCAAGTACACGAAAACATCTTTAACATAACGATACAGTAATAATAATAATAACGTTTTGATGTGTGTTGCAACGTAGTGCCCATCTGTTATGATGAACCACCGTACGTACCTAGAATTTTTAATATAATAGGCTTTATGGGGATTGGTTCTTAACTACGGGTTATACTTCATTCGAATTTATGTACAACCCATAGTTCCAACCCAAGAGTACCTGTTTTCTACATACTAGTTCTTAATCAACTATATGTTGAAAATACTTCTTCATATGTGTGGCTTGTCTTCATTTCCTTAACAGTCTTTACAAGAATAGGACATTTTGATTTTAATGAAATCCAATTTATCAGTATTCTCTTTTATGATTCGTGTTTTTTGCATCCTAAGAAACCTTTGCTTAACCCACGATTACAGGGTTTTTCTCCTGGGTTATCTCCTAGAAATTACATAGTTTTAAGTTTTATATTTATGTCTATGATTTATCTTGAATGCATGGGACGCAATGTACAGGTTGAGGTGTTTTTACTGCTTGTTTGTTTTGTGTGTGTGGATATCCAACTGTTCCAGCATCCTTTGTTGAAAAGACTATCCTTTCTCCATTGAATTGCTTTGGCCACTTTGTCTAAAATCGATTGACCAAATATGTGTAGGTCTGTTTCTGTACTAATACCACAGCGACTTTTCTGTAGTGTTACAGCAAGTCTTAAAATCAGGTAGTGTGAGTCCTCCAATTTTGCATTTCTCCTCTCATATTTTTTAATTCCTGTTTTTTTTGTGCTGCATTGTAGGTAAATTCTTAATGCAATTTTCCATGTCTCTAATTCTCTGCTGAACTATGTCCAATCTTCAGTTTTTCCTGTTCAGAAACTTTTTATTTCTATGACTATTATCTTTTTTATTTCCAAGATTTCCAATTAGTTCTTTCTCAGATCCAATTGTTCTTGTGTCATTTTTCTGATTTACGTTACATAATTTCTTGCTTTTTTACAATGGAAACTTCATTTACCTTTTTTAGCCTCTTAAATATACTTTTTAAAAGAGTTTTTGCGTCCTCAAATTTTGTTTCATAGAATAATTTCATTTAGACTTCATTCATGATCCAGTTGTTGATCTTCCTAAGTTGTAGAATTGACTTCAGGCTTGTTTTGAGTGGAAAGTGTGTGTAGGTGTTTGCTTTCATTTTGTTTATTGGTTTGTCTTTCTGTCTGTCTCGCTCTTCCCTGGGCTCATTCTACTCTAATGCTATCAGTCGAGCCACTGTCTCTCCTTCCAGAACCACGTTTTAAAGTAGCATTCTCATATTCAAGGAAATATTGGAGGTATTGCAGGTCCAGTCACCAAAGCAGCCCATGATTTAGTCCAGATCCTGCCTCAAGCTGGTATCATTGCTTCTCACTTCTCTAGGTCACTATTCAGTAACTCCATAGCCTCAAGCAGTGTTCCAAAAGGTTTTTTTTTTTCAAGTTAATTCTTATTTTATAAGCTGAGAAGCTGACACACTAAACATCTGTATTAATCCACCTAGCTCTGTCAGCATCTTAAGTTCCTTTACATGGCAGGAGTCAGACTCCCATTTTCCATGACCTACGTCTGACCCCAGGGCTAATTAGTTTGCTTTTGTGTTCCATTTCTAGTCTGTAAAGATGTTTATCTTGCTTTTGAGCCTATTTGTCTTTTTTTGGTTTTCTATTTTATGTGTTAGTACCACATGTTGGAGCAGAAAAGGCCTATTAAAGAATGATGTTTTGGAGCTGTTTTGACTAGAAGTTCCCATATCTTTTTTTTTTTTTTTCTTTTTAATTGTGGTAAAAATATATGTAACAAAACATTTGTCATTTCAACATTTTTTACATGTACAATTCAGTGATATTATTTACATTCTTCATGCTGTTTAACTATCACCATTATCCATTTCCAAATTTTTAATCACCTTTAACAGGAACTCAGTGTCCTGTAAGCATTGAGTTCCCCTTTCTCCCTCCTTCCAGTAACCCCTGAATTGAACTTTTAGCCTCCAGAACTGTGAGAAAATAAATTTCTGTTCTTCAAAGCTGCCCACTTGTGGTATTTGTATTGTAGCAGCACTAGGAGACTAAGACTAAGCACTAGAAGTAAGCCATGGTCTAGCAAGGGACCTGAAACACATACACAGAACACCAGGACATAAGTCAGAAAGTGCTGGATGTCACAGAGAGGTACATAGGAAGTACCAGCAGAGCATGGAGAAGGGGGAATCCCAGCTCAAGTGAGGGCTTCATGGAAAACAGGCTGTTCAGCTTGACCCTTAAAGAAGGGGAAGAATTTAGCACATAGAGACTGAGGAAGGGGAAAGGATATGGATTTCAGTTGAAGGACATGGACAAAGATCCAGACAATATATAATGCTTTTCTAAAAACTGTAAGCACTCTCTTACAGACTGGTGGACTTATAGGTTCCTTGATAAGGTAGCATATAAAGCATATAAAGACTGTAAGAGCACGTCGGGCTAGATCATGGGGGACAGTGAATGCCATGCTGAGGGCTGTGCAGTGATTCAGGAGGCAATAGGGAGCCACAGAAGATTTCTGAGGGGAGTAGTAAACTGTCTAGAGCCTTGTATCAGGACATTACTCTAGAAGGAACAGACAGGCTGGATTTTCAGTATACACATAGAAATAAGCTCTAAAGATAAACAGAATTTGTTGTTGATAATCTTCGATTTTGTATGATTCATTCTCTCTCCTCCGCTAAAGGAAGTAAGTACAAGTCAATTTTATTAGGCTTGCCTGCAAGGAAATGGGATGACTCTTTGAGCACTGGGACCATTCACTTTGAAAATCTGTGCCTCACTCTGGCCATACCTGGACTCTGATTTTCACTTTGGGCTGAATAAATTTTTTTAGCTTAAAAACATACAACTGGGAATTCTTCCTGAATGTATTTGTGATCTGGCCTGATCATCTGTGTTTTTTAAAAAGCCCCATTATAGGTTCTGATGGAGTGTGTTTTTATATTTTCTATTCAGAACTTTACAAATCTCCAACTCCTTTCTTTGTGAGAAGTCAAATTATTTTTTACAAAAAATTCTCCATTTCAAAATACTTAGAAGTAGCTTCTAACTACCTGAGTTCTCTGTCAAGGAAAGACATAATTCTAGAAAAAAAAAAAAAAAAAAAACATGCTCATAAAGGAAAGAATGTTTTGACAAGGAACAGATAAGTTGAAATCTAGCCCTGGCACCGACACTGCCCACCTACGACCTTGGCAAATGACTTAGCTCTTCTCACGTTAGTTTTCTGGTCTGTAAAATGGGAACACCAATACTTGCCCCATCTATCTTCCAAAGTCATTGTCATGGGCTAAATTATGTCCCCCCAAAAATGTGTGTACCAATTTGGTTGGGCCATGATTCCTGGTATTGTGTGATTTTCCATCCAATGTGATTTTCCTATATGTTGTAAATTCTGCCTTTATGATGTTAATGAGGAGGGATGGGCAGCAGTTGTGTTAGTGAGGCAGGACTCAATTTACAAGATTGGATTGTGTCTTGAGGCAATCCCTTTTAAGAAATAAAAGAGAAAAGTAAGCAGAGAGAGGGGACCTCATACCACCAAGAAAGCAGTGCTGGGAGCAGAGTGTGTCCTTTGAACCCAGGATCCCTATATGGAGAAGCTCCTAGTCTGGGGAAAGATTGATGAGAAGGCTGACAGAGAGAGACAGCCTTTCCCTGGAGCTGATGTCCTAAAGTTGGACTTTTAGCCTACTTTACTGTGAGGAAGTAAACTTCTCTTTGTTAAAGCCATCCACTTGTGGTACTTGTGTTATAGCAGTGCTGGATGACTAAGACAGTCATCACTAGGATCAAAAAAAAATTTGAAAAAAAAGTCAAATCCTTTTGAAATCTATAAAACCCCACAGCCATGCAAGCTATTCTACGCTACTAGATACTTTGTTAAATAGCATTTTTATTAATCAAATTGCCATGCAAACAGAATCATCAGTAAATCTTCACTTAAAGCAAAGAATTATTTTGTGTTCAGAGTTGTTCCCTAACCGAATTGCTGGGCTGAGGGCTGTGGGGACCACGGTCTCGGGGAACATCTAGCTCAACTGACATAACATAGTTTATAAAGAAAATGTTCTACATTCTACTTTGGTGAGTAGCGTCTGGGCCTTAAAAGCCTGTGAGTGGTCATCTAAGATACATCATTGGTCTCACCCCTTCAGGAACAAAGGAGAATGAAGAAAACTAAAGATACAAGGGAAAGATTAGTCCAAAGAACTAATGGACCACATCTTCCATGGCCTCCACCAGACTGAGTCCAGTACAACTAGATGGTGCCCGGCTACCACTACTGACTGCTCTGACAGGGATCACAATAGAAAGCCCTGGATAGAGCTGGAAAAAAATGTAGAACAAAATTCTAACTCACAAAAAAGGACCAGACTTATTGGTCTAACAGAGACTGGAGAAACCCTGTGAGTATAGCCCCTAGACAACCCTTTAGCTCAGTAATGAAGTCACTCCCAAGGTTTACCCTTCAGCCAAAGATTAGACAGGCCCACAGAATAAAACAAGACTAAAGGGGTGCACCGGCCCTGGGGCAGGGACTAGAAGGCAGGAGACGACAAGAAATCTGGTAATAGGGAACCCAAGGTTGAGAAGGGAGTCTGTTGACATGTCGTGGGGTTGTTAACCAATATCATAAAATAATATGTGTGCTGTTTAATGAGAAGCTAGTTTGTTCTGTAAACCTTCATCTAAAGTACAATAATAAATTTTTAAAAATTATGCTAAAAGAAGCCAGACACAAAGGACTAGACACTGCATGACCCATTTAGATGATAGTCCAGAAAAGGCAGAACTATAGTGACACAGAGAGAATCAGCAGTGCCTGCAATCAGACATAGGGCAAGTATAGTGACTGGAAAGGGAAATAGGGAAACTTCTTGGGATTATGGCAGTGTTCTGTATCTCGAGTGTAGTGTGGTTACATGAGTGCATGTATTTGTCCAAAGTCATTGATCTATACACTGAAAATGTACAGATTATTAAATTTACAATCAATAAAACTGCTTTAAAAATTGCCCTAAAAAAAAAAGAGTTGTACCCTAATTTGTCTGTTCTTTGTGCTTTAATGTTGTTATTTCAAGTTGCTGGAAAAGGGCATAGTCATGTTCCTACTTAAGAGATTGCAAAGATTATGCTAAGTTTAACGTGGTGTTAGAAGGAGCTCAGAGGTTGGCATTGTCCATGTGATGAGGAAAAGCAAGTATCCCTGCAACTCCTCCCACCAGCCCCTCAGGGCTTCAGGAACCAATGACTTCATTTCTCTAGGCATCAGAAGTCATGTCACAGAGCCAGACTTACTATGACTCAAAGCAACTCTGGGTCTCCTTACCTCCTCTCAAAGCAGACATCTATAAACAGCTTCTTACTCAAATGTATTTGCTAACTTCTAGAAATATGGGAATAAAGCCATCATCTCAAAAGAGAAAAGTTGGACTACAAAAGTTGTGTGCTTGGAATAGAGAGCAACCTGAACTTGGTTGAACTCAGTCCTGGCCACCTGTTCTTTAGGGATGGTTGAAATCCATTACCTTAAACTAAAGGTTAGGGGCTTTATTTTGTGTGTGTTTCACTTTACCTGAAAGCTGCAAGAAAGAGAAAATCACAGAATTGTGAGAACAAGGCTATGGGTACAGCAGGTAGGATGGGACTGCCATGTCATGAGAAGAATATGTAGGGCTAGGGCTTCTGGGAAGCCCTTTAATTCAGTGGAGAAGCCAGGGCCGTGGACTCACAGTCTGGGAGATCCGCACTTGAACTCTGGCTCCAGAGTCCTCAGGCAAGAAACGTGATCTCTCTGAGCCTCAATTTTTTCATCTGTAAAATTGAAAATATTAAAATCCACTTCACAGTGTTGTGAAATGAAATAACATATCTAAAAGCACCTAGTAAGTGCTAGGTACAGAGTTGTTGGGTGTTGTAGAGTTGATTCCAACTCATAGCAACTCCATGTGACAGAGCAGAACTGCCCATAGGATTTTCTTGGCTGTAATTTTTATGGGAGCAGATCACCAGGTCCGTCTCCTGCAGAGCCACTGAGTGGGTTCCAATCACCAACATTTTGGTTAGCAGCCAAGCACTTAACCATTGCACCACTAGGGCTCCTTGGGTACAGAGGAGGAACACAATATATTTTGCTTATTTTAATAGGAAATGTTACAAACTGAATTGTGTCTCCCAAAAATATGTGCTATAAATTCTAACCTCTACACCTGTGGTTACAATCCCATTTGAGAATGGGTTGTCTTTGTTACATTAATGAGACAGGACTAGTGTAGGATGTGTCTTAAATCAATCTCTTTTGAGATATAAAAGAGATTAAAAAAGCAAGGGAGAGAAGCAGAGACGGGGAAGACTGATGCCAAGCCACATGGAGATCACCAAGGAACCAGGAAACAAGCTGAAGAGACGAGGGCCTTCCCCCAGAGCCAACAGAGAGAAAAAGCCTTATCCTAGAGCTGGCATTCTGAACTCAAGCTTCTAGCCTCCTAAGCTGTGAAAAAATGAATTTCTGTTTGTTAAAGCCACTCATTTATGGTATTTCTGTTATAACTAAGAGAACTTGGTACCAGGAGTAGGATGCTGCTCTAACCAGATACCTAAAATGTGGAAGCAGTTTTGGAATTGCGTAAACAGTAGAGGCTGGAAGAGTTTGATGGTGCTTAATAGTAAAAACATAGATTTCCTTGAAGAGATTGTTGATAGAATTATGGATATCAAAGGCAATTCTGGTGAGGGCTCAGAAGGAAGCAAGGAGAGGTATAGATAAAGTGTTTATTGTCTTAGAGAATACATAAGGTACCAGCAAAAGAATGTTGCTAGAAATGAGGATGTTAGATGTGCTTCTGGTGAGGCTTTAAAAGAAAATGATGAATATGTGATTGGACAAGGGAGGAAGGGTAGTACTTTTTATGCAGTGGCAAAGAACTTGTCTGAATTATGTTCAAATGTTTGGTGGAAAGTAGCACTTGTAAGTGAAGAACTTGGATACCTGGCTGATGAGTTTTCTAAGCAAGATCTTAAAGAGGCCACACGGTTTCTTTTTGCTGCTTATAGTAAAATGTGAGAGGAAAGAGAAGGACTTAAAAATGAACTGTGCAAAATGAAAACAGAACTTAAAGATTTGGAAAAATCTGTTGTACAAACTAAGGACACCTGTCCTAGAATGTTCACCAAGGACATGGCTACAAAATCTTTTGTTAATGAAATTAAGCTTGTGCCTGATGGACCTAACCAACCTCCACAGCAGAAAACCTGTCAGCTCAGACTGAAGGTTGTTGTTGTTGTTAGGTGCCACTGAGTCACTTCTGACTCATAGCAACCCTATGTACAACAGAACAAAACACTGCCTGGTCCTGTGCCATCCCACGACCATTGCTATGCTTGAGCCCATTGTTGCATCCACTCTGTTAATCCATCTTGTTGAGGGTCTTCCTCTTTATCCATGACCCTCCACTTTACTAAGCATGATGTCCTTCTCCAGGAACTGGTCCCTCTTGATAACATATCCAAAGTATATGAGACAAAGTCTTGTCATCCTCACTTCTAAGGAGCGTTCTGGCTGTACTTCTTCCAAGACAGAATTGTTCTTCTGGCAGTCCATGGTATATTCAACATTCTTTGCCAACACCATAATTCAAAGGCCTCAATTCTTCTTGTCTTCCTTATTCATTGTCCAGCTTTCGCATGCATGTGAGGCTACTGAAAACACCAGGGTCAGGTGCACCTTAGTCCTCAAAGTGACATCTTTGCTTTTTTTTTAACACTTCAAAGAGGTCTTTTGCAGCATATCTGCACAATGCAATGTGTCATTTGATTTCTTGACTGCTGCTTCCATGGACATTGATTGTGGATCCAAGTAAAATGAAATCCTTGACAACTTCAATCTTTTCTCCGTTTATCATGATGTTGCTTATTTATCCATGACCAGTTGTGAGGATTTTTGTTTTAAGTTAATGTTAATCTATCCTGAAGTCTTTGATCTTCATCAGTAACCGCTTCAAGTCCTCTTTACTTTCAGCAAGCAAGGTTGTGTCATCTGCATAACTAGATTGTTAACAAGTCTTCCTTCAATCCTGATGCCCCATTCTTTTCATATAGTCCAGTTTCTCAGATTATTTGCTCAGTATGAAGATTGAATAAATATAGTGAAAGAATACAACCTTTCCTAACTTTAAACCAGGAAGTATCCCCTTGTCCTATTTGAACAACTGCCTCTTGGTCTAAGTACAGGTTCCTCATGACCAGAACTGAGTGTTCTGGAATTCCCATTCTTCACAATGTTACCCATATTTTTTTTGATCCACACAGTCAAATACCTTAGCATAGTCATTAAAACACAGGTAAACATCTTTCTGGTATTCTCTGCTTTCAACCAAGATCCATCTGACATCAACAATGATATCCCTTGTTCTGCATTCTCTTCTGAAACCAGATTAAGTTTCTGGCAGGTCCCTGTCAATGTACTGCTGCAATCACTTTTGAATGATCTTCAGCAAAATTTAACTTAGACTAAAGGGTACAGTGAAATAACAGAAGGGAAGAATACTGTCTGCCTCTTGGATTTCTACAGACAGGAAATAGGCCAAAGGAGTAACATCTGTTTTCCTCCAAGAAAAGAAAAGGACCATCCCTTAAGCAGCTCAGAGATCTAGAAGAACTGTTGTAAGGAGCACGGGAAGCAGGGCCTTCTGGGTTTCAAAGGGTGGGGCCATGGTCTCCTAGGTTTCAAAAAGTTGGATCTTCACTAATTCTGTTCTGGAGTGTGGGGCTGCCATTAAGGTATGCCAGGGGGAATAGGGCCACCACCCAAATCTTAGGGGGTGGGGCTGCTATGCTCAAGGGGCAGAAGAATGGAGCCCACCGGGTCTGAAGGGGTAGGGTTGCCATTCAGATGGACTCAGAGAATGGGACCACCCAAACCCAAAGGGGCAGAGTTGCCATCCCAGTGAGCCTGGAGGGTGGAGCTGAAGTCCAGGGCTGAGGGGCCTCCACTCAGAATTCAGGGGGCCAACACCCAGAGTCTGGTGGCAAGGTTATTGCCCAGATGGTCTCAAGGGAACAGAGGATTCTTTTCAAGCCTTGAGAGCTAATGCAGTTTTTTCTGACGGGCCTTGGACTCATTTGGCAGCCATTATCCCTTCTTTCCCCCAATCTCTTCCATTTGTAATGGAAATGTCTACCTTGTGCCTGTTCCACCACTGTACTTCAGAAACAGATAACTTACAGGCTAGATTTCACAGGTTCACAGATGAAGAGGAACTTTGCCCCAGGATGGAATACACCTAAAGTCTCACCCATATTTGATTTAGAAGATGATATTTTGAACTTGGAATTGATTTAAGACTTTTGGGATGATGTGAGGGGGTGAACGTGTTTCTCATGTGACAAGGACATACATTTTGGGAAGTCAAAAAGTGGAATGCTGTGGGTTGAATTGTATGCCCCCAAAATATGTGTTGTAAATCCTAACCTCTATTCCTGTGGTTATGATCCCATTTGGGAATGGGTTGTCTTTGTTATGTTAAGGGACAGGATTAGTGTAGGGTGTGTCTTAAATCAATCTTTTTAATTTTTACTGTGCTTTAAGTGAAAGTTTACAAATCAAGTCAGTCTCTCCTACAAAAATTTACATACACTTTGCTATATACTCCTAGTTGCTCTCTCCCTAATTAGACAGCACACTCCTCTCCACTCTCTATTTTCGTGTCCATTCAGCCAGCTTCTGATCCCTTCTGCCCTCTTATCTCCCCCCCAGGAGCTGCCCACATAGTCTCATGTGTCTACTTGATCCAAGAAGCTCACCCCTTACCAGTATCATTTTATATCTCATAGTCCAGTCCAATTCCTGTATGAAAAGTTGGCTTTGGGAATGGTTCCTGTCTTGGGCTAACAGAAGGTTTGGGGGGACAATGACCTCTGGGGTTCTTCTAGTCTCAGTCAGACCATTAAGTCTGGTCTTTTTACAAGAATTTGAGGTCTGCATCCCACTGCTCTCCTGCTCCCTCAGGGGTTCTCTGTTGTATTCTGTCAGGGCAGTCATCGGTGGTAGCCACCCACTATTTACTTCTTCTGGTCTGAAGTTGATATAGTCTCTGATTTAAGTGGCCTTTTCTGTCTCTTGGGCTGATAATTACCTTGTGTCTTTAGTGTTCTTCATTCTCCTTTGCTCCAGGTGGGTTGAGACCAATTGATGCATCTTAGATGGCCGCTTGCTAGCGTTTAAGACCCCAGACACCACTCTCCAAAGTGGTATGCAGAATGTTTTCTTAATACATTTTATTATGCCAATTGACCTAGATGTCCCCTGAAACCATGGTCCCCAAAACCCCACCCCTGCTATGCTGGCCTTTGAAGCATTCAGGTTATTCAGGAAAATTCTTTGCATTTTGTTTAGTCCAGTTGTGCAGACCTTTCCTGTTTTGTGTGTTGTCTTTCCCCTCACCTAAAATAGTTCTTGTCTACTATCTAATTAGTGAATACCCCCTCTGTCCCTCCCTCCCCACTCTTATAATTATCAAAGGATATTTTCTTCTCTGTTTAAATTATTTCTTGAGGTCTTGTAATTGTGGTCTCATACAATATTTGTGCTTTTGCAACTGACTAACTTCACTCAGCATAATGCCTTCCAGATTCCTCCATGTTATGAAAATACTTCACGGATTCATCACTGTTCTTTATCACTGTGTAGTATTCCATTATGTGAATATACCATAATTTATTTATCCACTGATCCATTGATGGGTACCTTGGTTGTTTCTATCATTTTGCTATTGTAAACAGTGCTGCAATGAACATGGGTGTGCATATATCTGTTCGTGTAAAGGCTCTTATTTCTCCCGGATGTATTACAAGGAGTGGGATTGCTGGATTGTATAGTAGTTCTATTTCTAGCTTTTTAAGGAAGCGCCAAATGGTTAAATCAAGATATAAAAGAGATTAAACAAGCAAATGAAAGAAGTGGAGATGGGGGAAGATTGACGCCAAGCCACAGGGAGATCCCCAAGAAACCAGGAAACAATTTGAAGAGATAAGGACCTTCCTCCAGAGGCGACAGAGAGAGAAAGCCTTCCCCTAAAGCCAGCACCCTGAATTTGGACTTTAGCCTCCTAAACTGTGAGAAGATAAACTTCTGTTTGTTAAAGCCACACATTTATGGTATTTCTGTTACAGCAGCACTAGATTACTAAGACAGGGAGGAACCACAGGATCAGAAGATTTGAAAAATTATGTTCTAAGAATGTAAAATAGTAATGAGAGGGGAACTGAGGAGCATCTTCAGCTCAGTGTATGTGTGTGTGTTTGTCTGTCTGTGTTCCTCTGTAGATCAAAATGGAAACAGTATTTCAAGCACTGGATGGGAGTTATAGCTGAAAATCTGTGTAGTCTTTCTGAGATACTCTGATCTAAATACTCTCATCTTTCACACACAAATCAATTTGGACACCATCACTCTCTCGAGATTTTAATTTTAGTCTACCAGTATTTCACAGAGGGAAGACTTTGGGTCTATTTGGATGTGCTGCAAAGACAGCTGCTCAATTTTAACAATTCCATGCTTTTACCTTGTACATTTATTCCTGTAACCTGTGTGAAGTCAGGCAGTCTTACGGTCCGGTCATAGCATGGGGTCCCATTCAAAGAAACGCAGCCTGACCACCAAAGAATAACGAATAGCAATTAGGATCTTCGCTGAATTCAGGAGGAATTGCATTCTTAACATAATAACACTTTCCCCATCATTCTCCGTCTTTGTCTGGCAAACACGTGGCGCTGCCTCCAGTCTCTCCGCGCCCCCACTTCTCCCTTGGAGAGCCCCTCCCCATCCCTCGTTACCTGGGGGTAATGTGTGATGTGTTAACTGTATGCATGCACTTATGAAATGATTAAAATTTCTTTGAACATTAAACAATCCTACACTTCTAAAAGTTTAATTAAAACTTACAAATATACCATATTAAAAACAAGCAAACAAACTAGTTGCCATTAAGTCTACTCCAACTCATGGTGGTCCCATGTGCATCAGAGCAGAACTGGGCTCCACAGAGTTCTCAGTCATTGCTTTTTCAGAAGTAGATCTCCAGGCCTTTCTTCTGAGGCGCCTCTGGGTGAGCTTGAACCCCTAACTTTTTGGTTATCAGCCAGGCGTGTTAACTGTTTGCACTACCCAGGGAGTACATGCCTCATTAAACCAAACCTAAACCCCTGCCATCAAGTTGATTCAGACTCATGGCAATTCCTCGTGTTACAGAATAGAAGTGAACCCCACAGGGTTTTCTCGGCTTTACAACTCTTTCTTCCATGGCGCCACGGGGTGCGTTCGAACTGCCAACCTTTTGATTAGCAGCCAAGCACAAACTATTTACATCACTCGGGATCCCCACACCATATTAAAGTCTTGTAAATGTTTTAACACCTGAAGAGGCAATACTTACAACATTGCAATGATTACAAAACTAATCAGTACATTTACATTAAACAGGTTGCAAGATTACTAATATTATGGGGAAAAAATTCAGTAAAAAAAATCACACCCCCAAATGCTTTCACAACTGTTTTACACACATGCGTTATCATTTAGGAAATGTTCTGTAGGGGACACAAGGGCATTCACCTTTGTACCCTTCCCAGTACAGTATGTTATCCACAGATGTTGTCAGCAACTACTTACTGAATTGAATTTTATTTTTGAAGCTTCCTCCAGTGCACTGGTATTACCACCCACATTTTATAGATGAAGAAACAGAGGCATAAACAATTTAGAGCATCTTGGATCCTAACCCCCCCGACCTACCAGCCCTCTTGCATCAGAGAGACCCCTCCTCTCCAATGTGATGTCGAGGTAGGCCACTGTTACGGATTCTGTGTTGTGAATCCTAACCCCTATATCTGTGGACGTAATCCCATTTGGGAATAGTGTTTCTTTGTTATGTTAATGAGGCCATATCAGTATAGGTTGTGTCTTAAACCTAATGACTTTTGACATATAAGGAGCAGCATAGACGTGGAGGCAACCAAGCACAGATGGGAGAAAGACAGATGCCACATGAAGATCTCTGAGGAGCCAAGGAAAGCTGAGGCTAAAGAAGCTGTACAAGGATTCCCCCCAGAACTGACAGAGAAAGACTCTCCCTCTAGAACCAGTTCCCTGAATTCAGACTTTCAGCCTTCTGAATTGCGACAAAATAAAATTTCTCTTTCTTAAAGCCACCCATATGTGGTATTTCTGTTACTCAGGACTAGGAAATAAAGACAGTCACAGTCAGGTCAGCTGGGGACTCAAGGATACAAAAAGGAACAGAACACAGAAGTCAGTCAGTGGAGTGCAACAACACAGCCAGGCAGAGACCCAAGGGTGACATGGCCCTCCTCAGCCTGGGCAGAGACCCAAGGGTGACATGGCCCTCCTCAGCCTGGGCAGAGACCCAAGGGTGACATGGCCCTCCTCAGCCTGGGCAGAGACCCAAGGGTGACATGGCCCTCCTCAGCCCAATGCTGTGAACACAGGAGCCTGTGGTAGATTCCTCACTCCTAGTGGGCCCCTCCTAGTGGGCTATGAGGACCTAGAACTTTGGATACACCTCTGTGAGGAATGAGAGAAGTTTTGTCACTTGTGTTCCTGTTCTTGTCTATAACTTTTGCTCTGCTTTTTGGTTGGTTTTCAAGTAAACTGAAGGAAAAACAAACATCAAGAGAGTTCAAACCATCATTTTTGTCAGTTTTTAAAACTGAACTGTTTTATGACTCTCTGAAAAGGCAGCATGGTGAAGTAAAGAACACTATATTCGGAGTCCTGGGTTTAAATCCCATTGCTTGCCGTGGGCCATAAGCCCCCATGTGATTAGGGCCCTGGTTCCCCTACCCTAACAACCTCACTCCTTACCCTGGTCTCTCTTAAACTTCCTCCAGCAGTGAGGGCTTCCTGCTTCTACATCAACCCAACAAGCATTCTCCCACCTCCAGGATTTTGCAAGAACTGTTTTATCTGCCTGGAATGTTCTCCCCTAGATATTCGCTTGGATCCCTTTCTCACTTCACTTAATACTTTCCTTTAATGCCACCCCTCCTCAAAAGCCCTTCTCTGAACACACTGTCTAAAATGGCTCCCATCCCTCACTACCATCACACTATCCCCAGCCACTGCTTTGTTTCTCTTTATGATATTTATTGCTGTCAGAAAATATATCTGTTTATGGTTTGTCTTTCCCCATATATTGTAATCCCACAGGGTAGGAACTTTGTTAGTCTCATCCATTGCTGCTTTCCTTGCCTAGAATAGTCCCTGAATAAAGACACTCAATAAATATTTTGAATGAACTGAATGAATGCATGAGTATGAATGAATGGGGTACCTAACCTCAGTTTTCCCTTCTATAACTTGGCTCCTCTTTACTCAGGACTGGCTCTCAGGGGTCACTGGGCAGAGCCCCAAGGGGCCAGCACTCTGTGTCACACCACCGCCATGCTAGCTTTCTGCTTTCAGCAGACAGTGAGGGGCAGGGCAGCTGTGAGGAAGTGAGGAGTGCCAGAAATGCCAGCATCCCTGAAATGGCTGCTTCCCCACGTGATGGTCGCTGTGCCCCTGGGTGCCTCAGGACAAAATGAGGGGGGAGGGCAGGCAAGCTGCCCTGGAAAGAGGAGAGGTGGGGAGGGATTTGCCAAAGACAAAGCACATCTTCATCAACATTTTGCCCAGGCCATACCTGCCCCAGATAAAAGTGTTCTGGGGATAAAGGAAAAGACAGCAGATGAGGTGGAGGAGCCTGAAAGAGCCCAAATGTCAATGCAGAAAGGAAGAGCTGGAAAGCACCATGAGAGAAGGCTCCCTCCCTGCTCTGCCCCGAGCCTGGAGCAGTTCCTGGCACATCACGGGTGCTCAGTGAGTGCGTCCTCTACCGGTGGAGGCACCTGGAGGATGCAGTGGAGGCATGTGGGGGTGAGACCTAGCAAAGGTGGCACATTGAAGAGAACAAGAGTAGCAGCAGTCAACAAAGAAGGCACACACCTAAGAGACATGTCTGTGATGAGGTGGAAGGTCAGTCAGCCATGAAGTCTACCCTGGTCCCATCGGTGACTGGCTGTGGGAACCTGGGAAAATTATTTAATTCTTTTGTGCTTTATTTTTCTCATCTGAAAAATGGATATAATGCTACTTACTTTGCAGATTGTGTATTAATGATAAGCATGAGAGGCCAGCATGGCCCTGCACATGATGGGCCGTCAGTGAACCTTGTCTACCATAATGCAGGTGAGAGAGGAGGAAGGGAGAGGAGTAGGACTGGACAGGGAGAGGGCAGTGAGTCAGCGCAGAGAGGACTTGGGCTGGGCAGACAGAAGGGCTTCTTCCCTCAGCACCATTGGTTCCTGATCATGTGTTAACTCCTGAAATGGCTGAACATGGACCAATTCTTTTTGTTATAGTGACTCCGCATATTCCTTCCATCTTCTTTTGATGCTTCCTGCAACATTTAGTATTTTCCTCATAGAATCCTTCAGCTTGAGAAATGCTGAGTGTGTTCTTCCCTTTTGGTTTTCTATCTCCAGGTCTTTGCACATGTCATCATAATACTTTACTTTGTCTTCTCAAGCCGCCCTTTGAAATCTTCTGTTCCACTCATTTATTTCATCATTTTTTTCCTTTGGGTACTCAGCATTCAAGAGTAAGTTTCAGAGTCTCTTCTGACATCCATTTAGGTCTTTTCTTTCTGTCCTGTCTTTTTAATGACCTCTTGCTTTCTTCATGTATAATGTCCTTGATGTCATTCCACAACTCATCTGGTCTTTGGTCGTTAGTGTTCAATGCATCAAATCTATTCTTGAGATGGTCTCTAAATTCAGGTGGGATATACTCAAGGTCGTACTTTGGTTCTTGTGGACTTGTTCTAGTTTTCTTCAGTTTTAACTTGAACTTGCATATGAGCAATTGATGGTCTGATCTGCAGTTGGCCCCTGGCCTTGTTCTGACTGATGATAGTGAGCTTTTGCATCATCTCTTTCCACAGATGTTGTCAATTTGATTCCTGCGTATTCCATCTGGTGAGGTCCACGTGTATAGTCGTCGTTTATGTTGATGAAAAAAGGTATCTGCAATGAAGAAGTCATTGGTCTTGCAAAATGCTCGTTTCTATCACCAAGGCCATATTTTCCAACTACCGATCCTTCCTCTTTGTTTCCAACTTTTGTATTCCAATCACCAGTAATTATCAGTGCATCCAGATTGCATGTTTGATCAATTTCAAACTGCAGAAGTTGGTGAAAATCTTCAGTCTCTTCATCTTTGGCCTTAGTGGTTGGTTCGTAAATTTGAATAATAGTTATATTAACTGGTCTTCCTTGTAGGAGTATGGATATTATCCTATCACTGACAGTGTTGTACTTCAGGATAGATTTTGAAATGTTCTTTTTGACGATAAATGCAATGCCATTCCTCTTCAAGTTGTCATTCCCAGCATAGTAGACCATATGATTATCTAATTCAAAATGACCAGTACCAGTCCTTTTCAGCTCACTAAAGCTTAAGATATCAATCTTTTATGTGTTCCATTTGATTTTTGACAATTTCCAATTTTCCTAGGTTCATACTTTGTATATTTCAGGTTCTGATTTTTAATGGATGTTTGCAGCTGTTTCTTCTCATTTTGAGTCATATCACATCAGCAAATGAAGGTCCCGGAAGCTTGACTCCATCCACGTCATTAAGGTCGACTCTACTTGGAGGACACAGCTCTTTCCCAGCCATCTTTTGAGCGCCTTCCAACCTGGGGGGCTCATCTTCCGGCACTACATCAGACAATGTTCTGCTGCTATTCACAAGGTTTTCACTGGCTAATTCTTTTCAGAAGGAGACTGCCGAATCCTTCTTCCTAGTCTGTCTTAGTCTGGAAGCTCAGCTGAAACCTGTCCGCCAAGGGTGACCCTGCTGGTATTTGAATACCGGTGGCATAGCTTCCAGCATCACTGCAACACACAAGCCCCCACAGTACAACAAACTGACAGATGCATGGGGGACTCTGTCTTATAAAACCAAAACCAAACCTGTTGCCACTGAGTCAATTCTGACTCATAGCGACTGGACAGGACAGAGTAAAATGGCCACATAGAGTTTCCAAGGAGTGCCTGGTGGATTCGAACTGCTGCCCTTTTTGGTTATAGCTGTAGCTCTTAACCACTATGTCACCAGGGTTTCCATTCTGTTCTATAGGGTGGCTATAAGTCGGAATTGACTCCATGGCAAGCGGTTTGGTTTTTTTGGTTAGGATGTCCTGGGTGGTGAAGCAGGTAAGTGCTTGGCTGCTAAGTGAAAGGTTGGAGATTCAAGTCCACCCAGAGGCACCTCAGAGGAAATGCCTGGTGATCTGCTTCTGAAAAAGTGGCCACTGAAAGCCCTATGAAGCAGAGTTCTACTCTGACAAACATGGACCTGCCATGACTCAGAGTCCACGCAAGAGCAATTGTTTGTTTTTGTTATATTTTAGGATGTGGCCTGGGAAGCCTCTGTGCCCACGTGGATACTGAGAGATCTGGTGGGCAGACAGGGCAATTCAGCCCCAGGAAAGACAGGAAGGTCCCAGCAGAGGCATGGGTATGTTAGCCCAGGATCTGGCAGGCTAGGATGCCTGCTGGGAGGAGACTGAAACACAGTAAATGTATCTCAGCATCAAAATCAGGAAGGAAATTAAACATTTTGGAAGTCATTGAAAAGCAGAGTTTATGTTAATTTGAAATGAAATGCTTGGTTAACAACTGCTCTCAGAGTGACTTCTTGGTTTTGTATGCCCCGACGGATTTCAACTTGGAATACATTAGAAGGTCCATGATCTCATGCTTCTTCCAACTGTGAAATGCCTTTGATTTACCATCAGGTTCCCCCCATGTTGAGCAAAACCTCTCATGACTCTCAGTCAGCCATGTTTGCAAAGGACCAGGGTGCCTCCTAGAGTGGCCTATGCCACAGGCTGGAGCTGCCACCCAGAAATTTGGGATGAGCCACTCCTGTGGCCTGCCCAACTGTCATTTATAAATCCACAGGGAACAATGTAATCACTACCGCTTACTGAGTACCAGTTGCCAACAAGCCGAATTCAACTCATGGTGACGCTATACGTATCAAAGTAGAACTGTGTTCCATAGGGTTGTCAAGGGCTGATTTTTGGAAGTAGATTGCCAGGCTTTTCTATTGAGGTGCCTCTGGGTGGACTTGAACCACCAGCCTTTCAGTTAGCAGCTAAGTGTTTACCCATTTGCACCACATTTAGTGGTAAAGACCCACAATATATGTAACTTGCCTCAAATACAGAAACAAAATTATGGAGAGAGAAAGCGCAAAAGATAAAGCCAAGGGAATAAAGTGCTAATAAAGGCAAATCTAGGTTCTAGTTACCAGTCACCATCCAGTCAATTCCGACTCATGTCATCCCCATGTGTGCAGAGTAGAACTGCTCCATAGGGTTGTCGGAAGCAGATTGCCAGAGCTGTCTTCAAAGGTGTGTTTGGATGGGTTCAAACTGCCAGCTGTTCAGTGAGCAGCCAAGAGCTTAACTGTTTGTGCCACCCAGCTTTATTAAGTGCCGAGGTCAAAACTATTTTCATAATATACTAAGAAGTTACTTGCATTTTTCATTCCCACCCTTTCATGAGGCTACTTGATGGGTGACTAACAACAGATGGATGCAGGCACAGATGGGGGACCCAGCTATCCTCTATTAAATCAGACATTAAAAGAGATTTGTAAAAATGTGCAGAACTGTCAGTCTTCTAATGAAACTTTTTTTTGGGGGGTTGAAAATAAAGTTATTTTTCCTAATTTTTTTTTTTAAGTTTAACATGTAATGGGTTTATTATTACTTTTTATTAACTAAATATTTTAATTAGAAATTGAACTGGAAAGTAAATTTAAGTTTTAATGAGGTAAATATTGATGGATAGACCCACATAAACGAAAGCTCTTTATTTTAAGAGTCAAAAGGTGGCTCAGGATCAAAACGATTGCAAACTGCTGTTCTACTTTGTGCAAAACCATGTACTTGCCTTTTACGTATATTCTTTTTAGTCTTCAGAACAAACCTGCAATACAGAGCCGGTCGTCCTCAGATCACAGAAGACAAAACGGAAGCTCAGAGAACACCCCGCCTCTGTTACGGAACAAAGCCGCGGCTGGGCCTGCTCACTTTCCCCGCTATACCCACTTTTCTGCGCTGCCCCCTTGACATCGCTGTAGCAAAAAGAAGTTTAATGTAACAGAGAGGAAACCACAATCAGCGATTTTCAAGGGGCAAACTTCACCCTCCAATGTTTTCTGAAAAATGTTCTCTGTGTTACTTTGTCTCAAGAGAAGGAAACTAATTTAGCTCAAAAAGAGATTCCTCCCTGACTAGCCCTGGGCTGCAGAGGATGCGGATGTGGGAGTTGGTGGATCTGTGTGGTCAAGGTCCTTAGGAAGATCAGGGCTCACCACTTCTGCACAGCGCCCTCTGCTGGCTCCTCTCTGCTCCAGCCACTCAGTGGTCCAGTACGGCAGGCTTAGACGTTGCGCCCCCTTCTGGTGAGAGCCATCAGCACCCAGTGGCATCTTACAGGGGCTTGGGAATTCTTCCACGGGAAACCGGTCTTTTATATGACTAAATTAAGTTGCCTCCAAAAAGAACCCTCCCTTGGGGCCTGTCCTGGTTTGCAGCTCCATTTTTTTCTACATTGCTTGGCACATCTGGAGCTCAGAACAAACCAAGGAACCGCCCTCTCTACTTACTGTCATTTAAAGAGATAGCTGGTATGAGATCTGGATCCACACAGACCTGGATTTGAATCCAGGTTCTTCTATCTGTAGTTAGGCAAGTTACTGAAATTTTCTGAAACCCACTTTTTTCATTTTTAAAATGGAAATGCTAATATTTACCTTGGAGTCCCTGGGCGGCGCAAATGATTAACATGCTCAATTGCTAACTGAAAGTTTGGAGGTTCCAGTCCACCCAGAGGTGCCTCAGAAGAAAGGCCTGGAGATCTATGTCCAAAAAAATCAGCCGTTGAAGATTCGGTAGCACAGTTCTATTCCAACATACATGGGGTCACCATGCATCAGAATCTATTCAATGACAACTGTTTGTTTGTTTGTTTAGGGCTATTGGAAATCTTAAGCAAGAAAATACGTAAGTTTTTTGCCCAGGGCCTGTGTGGAACACGGTGGTTTACAGTTCCCCACTTCCATTCTGGCTGCAGGAGGGCCAGCACATTGGAAGGGGGGGCACTGTTACCGAAGGCTACGTGGAGCCTCACCACAACCCTGGCTTCCTCCCAGCCTTTGGTCATGGATACAGTCCCACTTCGTACCAGGCACTTCTGAGGCCCTCAGGATATAAAATTGAAGGAAGTTATGGTCTTTTCAGTTTGTTTCCTTGGCCCCAACCTTTTCAAGGACATTTCTCAGACCATTATCCCTTAACAGACTTTCGAAAAGGCTAAACTGGATTTCTCTCCTGGGAGAACATGCACCTGCTAGTCTGGCCCAGATAAGTGCTCACGGAAGCTTTGTCACCAGTATTTCAAATACCAGTAGGGTCACCCATGGTGGACAGGTTTCAGCAGAACTTCCAGACTAAGACAGACTAGGAAGAAAGCCTTGGTGGTCTACTTCTGAAAATTAGCCAGTGAAAGCCTTGTGGATCACAACAGAATATTGTCTGATACGGTGCTGGAGGATGAGCCCCCTAGGTTGGAAGGCACTCAGAATACACAGTGGTTGCAACAGTGGAGCAGACCAATGACCCTGAAGCTGGAACAGGACCAGGAATGTTTTGTTCTGTTGTACATGGGGTCTCCGTGATTTGGAGCCAACTTCATGGCAACTAACAACTGAGTGAAGAGCATAGCAGGTAATCTCTCTTCAGCCTGGATGGAGTCATCAGGCCTGTGTCTCATCTCAGGAACCCCAAGGCAAGGAGACCTGTTTGGGTGGCCCTTGTGGTGCCTCTTGCTTCTCAGCCCGAGGAAGCAGATTCTTCAGAGCTTTTTCATAGGTGGAGCACTGTGATGGGCAGCATAGTGTTCCCCGCCCCAGTATGTCCACACCCTAATCCCTGGAGCCTGTGTGTTATGGATTGGATTGTGTCCCCCAAAAATGTACGTCAGTTTGGCTAAGCCACGATTTCCAGTATGGAGTGGTGGTCCACCATTTTGTCACCTGATGTGATTATCCTATGTGTTGTAAATCCTAACCTCTATGAAGTAGGATTAGAGGGAGTTATATTAATGGGCAGGATTCAATCTACAGGATTCGGTTGTATCTTGAGTCAACATCTTTTGAGATATAAAAGAGAGAATCGAGCAACAAAGAAGCACTGGGAACAGAACATGTCCTTTGGACCCAGGGTCCCTGAGTTGAGAAGCTCCTAGACTAGGAAAGATTGATGACAAGGACCTTCCCCCAGAGCCAACAGAGAGAGAGAGTCTTCCCCCGGGGCTGGCACCCTGAATTTGGACTTTTAGCCTCCTAGACTGTGAGAGAATAAATTTCTTTTTGTTAAAGCCATTCACTTGTGGTATTTCTGTTATAGCAGCGCTAGATAACTAAGACTCTGTGAAATGTGATCTTACATGGCAAAAGGAACTTTGCAGCGGTGATTCAGTTAAGGAAGCTGAGATAAGGAGATTATCCTGCCTTATCCAGGTGGACCCCATATAACCACAAGGGTCCTTATAAGTGACAGAGGGAGGCAGGTGAGTCACAGGAGATGTGATGATGGAAGTAGGGGTCAGAGTGATGCCATTGCTGGCTTTGAAGATGGAGGAGGAGGCCATGAGCCAAGGAATGTGGCATTCTATAGACCTGGGAAAGGCAAGAAAGTGGATTCTCCCCTAGAAACTCCAACAGGAATGTAGCCCTGCCAAACACCTTGATTTTTGTCCAGTGAAACCCATTTCAGATTTCTGACCTCTGGAACAGTAGAACAATAAATTTGTGTTGTTTTAAACCACCAAGTTCGTGCTAACTTGTTACAGCAGCCACAGGAAACTAATGTGGACAGAGAGGTACGAACTCCATGGTTGGCTGGAATGTGAGCACAAGCCCAGTGGGGAGGAGGAGAGGCAGCAGCCCAGTGGGTGGGGCCTTCAAGGCATCAGCAAGGGAAGATGGCTGAACTGTGTGAGGTCACGGAAGGCCTCAGCATGGGCCCTCGGGCTGTGGGATGACTCTTGGCTCTGTTGGAGAGTTTGATTAGCTGTGATGGCCACAACTGAGGTACTGTGGTGTCAGTGACCTTGGGCCACTCCCAGCTAAGCAAAGGTGTAATTAATGCTGCAGTAAGGTGGTGATAAAGCCAAAGGTGTTGGAGGGATCCTGGAGTTCTCAGAGGTGACGGTATCAGGGTGAAGTCTCGGGAGGAAGCAGGAGGTGGGTGGGAGGTAGTACTGTGTAATAATGGCGTAGTAATTGCTAATGTTTACTGAGCATTTGCTATGTGCTATGATTAGTCTCATCTGACTGGTGAAGAAACTGAGGTTTACAAAGGTGAATTTTGCCATTGATCAAAAACTAGCAGGTGGAAGATCTTGATTTCTTACCCAGATTTGTCTACTCAACACAACTACCCTCATTGTTTTTTTGTGTTTTGCTTCCCTTGAATCAGCTGTTATAAAAGAATATGAATTTCAATAGGGCAAGACTTATGTTCAAATCTAGTTCCACCGCTCTGTGACCTCAGCCTGGTTACTTAACCTCTCTGAGCCTCTGTTTCTCACTGTACAACGGTGAAAATAATTCTCTTCAGGTGAAGTAGAGTGTTGTTAAAAATGCAGGTCTGTGAGTTAAGTCTGATAAGTCTGCCTTTGAATCCTAGCTCAGCCTTTTATAAGTCACGTGAAACGAAGGAACATATCCCATCTCTCTGTACCTCAGTTAACTCATCTGTAAAATGAAGATAATAAAAATTCTTACCTAGTAGCATTGTTATAGGAAACATGGGTGATATAAATGATATGTTTTGTTGTTAACTGAAAGACTGGAGGCTTAAGTCCACCCAGAATTGCCGCAGAAGAAAGGCCCGGTGATCTACTTCCAACAAATTAGCCATTGCCAACCCAGTGGAGCACAGTTCTACTCTGACACGGGGGTCACCATGCACTGGAATTGCCAACCCAGTGGAGCACAGTTCTACTCTGACACGGGGGTCGCCATGCACTGGAATTGCCAACCCAGTGGAGCACATTTCCACTCTGACACGGGGGTCGCCATGCACTGGAATTGCCAACCCAGTGGAGCACAGTTCTACTCTGACACGGGGGTCGCCATGCACTGGAATTGCCAACCCAGTAGAGCACAGTTCTACTCTGACACGGGGGTCGCCATGCACTGGAATTGCCAACCCAGTGGAGCACAGTTCTACTCTGACACGGGGGTCGCCATGCACTGGAATTGCCAACCCAGTGGAGCACAGTTCTACTCTGACACGGGGGTCGCCATGCACTGGAATTGCCAACCCAGTGGAGCACAGTTCTATTCTGACACGGGGGTCGCCATGCACTGGAATTGCCAACCCAGTGGAGCACAGTTCTACTCTGACACGGGGGTCGCCATGCACTGGAATTGCCAACCCAGTGGAGCACATTTCCACTCTGACACGGGGGTCGCCATGCACTGGAATTGCCAACCCAGTGGAGCACATTTCCACTCTGACACGGGGGTCGCCATGCACTGGAATTGCCAACCCAGTGGAGCACAGTTCTACTCTGACACGGGGGTCGCCATGCACTGGAATTGCCAACCCAGTGGAGCACATTTCCACTCTGACACGGGGGTCGCCATGCACTGGAATTGCCAACCCAGTGGAGCACAGTTCTACTCTGACACAGGGGTCGCCATGCACTGGAATCTATTCGACAGCAACCAGTTTTAGTAGAGTTGTTAAAAAACAAAACTCACAGTGACCCCATGTGTGTACAGTAGAAATGCACACCATAGGGTTTTCCAGGCTGTGACCTTTGGGAATCAGATTGATTGCCAAGCCTTTCTTCCAAGGCACCTCTGGGTGATTTTGAACCGCCAACCTTCTGATTAGTAGCCAAGCATTTAACCAACTGCATGATTCAGGGATTCCATGTTTGTCATAAGGATTAAATTGCATAGTACACGAAGCATGGTGAGCATTCAGGGATGAAATGTAAGGGAGAGGGAATATGACTGACCTGGAGCAATCCTGGGAGGTGCTCCCTCCATAGTAGCTGAGGCTGCTGTTCTTATCTGTGGTGGGTGGGAAGCAGCCCCAAGATGAGGCCAGAGCACAGACTCCTGGGCATGGGGTGGGAGAGCTCCTCCTTTTGGGTGGCACTGTGTCTGATTGCTGGAAAGGGCTGGTGAGCACAGAGGAGACGCAGAGCCACAGAGAGACTCCGGGAAGCCCAACCCACCCAGTGCCATTGGGGAAGCAGCAACCTGGAAATCCAGCCAGGGCAGGGATCTGGCAGTGCTCAGCTGTAGCCACTAGTGAGGGGAGCTGCATGAATGTCCCAGATTACATCTCCTCGGCGATTGGATCCAGCAGCTTGGGGCAAGGGGCACCTGTGACAAGGGCTGTGGATCTGGCCCCCATCCCTGGTTAGCATGCCCTAGAGCCAGAAACGGGGTTTACATTATCACTAATACCATTTGCTTTGTAAACTTGGATTTTTGCATTTCAGCAATCCTCAAAATGAGGCACCTGTAGCATAGAAATTATTGCTTTCCTTACATGAGGGGTTATTTATCATATTATCCTTTCTGAAGTGATTACTCTCATTCATCAAATTCAATTTAATTAATTTTCATATTTCAAGGGCTTGATAGCTGTAACTATATCCACTTGGCCAATAGCTCCACAAAACAATCTGTGTTTTCTCTTCTGCGTTTATTTGCATCCTAAAAGGCTGTATTTACTTCTCTAGAGGAAAACTGCTCTGAGTACCAGGCCATATGGGCAAGTTCCCAGGAGGGAAGAGAATCCCCTAGTAAAACACAGCCAAAGAACTTGTGGCAAATAGATGAACACGGAGAACACTGTTCCAGCCAATGGAAGTGGCCGGAAGAGAGAAGGCCTTCTGTGAAGGACGCAGTGCCTCTCCCTTTAGGCTCCACGTGGGTCCTGCCAGGGGGTCTGAACCCTGGAGCACAGACAGTAGAAAACGGTGCTGTCAAGCTGACTCACGGCCAGTCCCTGAGTGTCGGAGTAGCACTATGTTCTGTAGGTCTTTCAGTGGCTGGTTTTCTCAGGAATAGACCACTAGACCTTTCTTTCAAGGTTCTTCTGGGTAGACTTGAACCACCAACTTTTGCACCACTCAGAGCAAACAGCATCAGCCTTGCAGATGACTTCAAAGGAATTTTCCACTCTCCAGCGTCTATTTCTGAGCTTAATTGTCTGGGGAACCTTGGCAAATGGCTTTTCCAGATTTGTTTTCCACCAGCCTTAGAGGAAGCCCGTGTTTGTGAATGCTTTCCTGCCAACCCATCTGTTTCAGATCTCCAGCTGCCTTCAGGGCGACCTACGACCTCAGGAGCTCCACCTAGGTGTTTGGGGACTCGGCCTGCAGGGCTACATTTTGTTTTTGTGTGTCAACATGTATAGCAGCATTTATTCCCAGACTGGCCTCAGGTTGGTGCTGGAAAATGTTTCAAAACAGAAAGATGTGCACGCTGCTGGACTTATGGGTGCCTGGGTGCATAATTAGACCAAAATCTATCATATCATGTATTAATGCACATGCCTATAAAGTTTATACAGATATTTGCGCTAAATGAGGTGCCACAAACGGTTAAGTGCTCGGCTACTAACCAAAAGGTTAGTGGTTCACGCCCACCCAGAGGCGCCTCAGAAGACAGGCCTGGCAATCTGCTTTCAAAAGGTCACAGCCTTGAAAATCCTGTGGAGCAGGTCTCCTCTGCGCACATGGGGTCGCCACGAGTTAGAATCAACTTAGTGGCAACTGACAAGGACAATGTTATCGATCAGCCATTTTCACTTTAGTATATATGTTATACTACATGTAATATGTATAGGTATTTGCCTTTTGCTACATTTCTAAGTATAGAATGAGAGGACTAGTCCTTTGTCAAAAGGAAAAAAAAAATAATGAAAACATCAGGAAATAAGTACCTGTTGCTGTCAATTCTGACTCATAGCAACCCTGTAGGACAGGTTGGATTTCCAAGGAGCACCTGGTAGATTTAAACTGCCAACCTTTTGGTTAGCAGCTGTAGCTCTTAACTACTGCGCCACCAGGGTTTCTAGGAAAAAAAAGTAGAAGAGTGTATAGAGAGCAGAGAAAATCCCTTGATGTCTGAAAATCACACAGCAGAGCTGGCCAGCCCAGAGGCTGCTAGTGACACCGCTTCACATCTCCAGAGTGACAAATAGGCTCATCTGGGAAGGTTGCACTCAGCAGTGCAGCAGAGAAATCATGAGCTCCAGAGGCAGAACACGTGGGTCAGAGCGAGGCTGCCCTCTATGAGCTGTGTGACCTTGAGAACTTCCTACCCTATCTGGTGCTATCTTCCTTGAAAACCCGGGGGGTTAACTTAGATAATGTGCCTGTGAATTGCAAGGCAAAAAGGGAAGCTATTTTTGCACATTCTTTTCAAGAAAGTCAAGGCTCCCTTTACCCTTGGCTGAGTGACAGCTCTGAATAACAAAGGAATAGCTGCCAAGGTATGCACACAATAAGCTGCTTCCCTGTGCTGCAGTTCCCAAGGGTTTGGCTGCCTCCATAGACCTGTTATTTCCCACATGCGCTTCCAAGTCTCTTCACTGAGAAGCTACCTTCCATGTTTGCTGTTTGTGCTAAGAAGCGACTTTGCTAATCACAAGCCTGGCAATCTGTTCTACAGGCCCCAGGGGCACCGACAAGGAAGCCTACAGGTAGCGCAGATTCTCAGGAACCAAGTTACAGGATGGAGGTGGGCTTCAAGTGCAGTTTTAGAGTCTCCCAAATGCAAAACTGGCCATGTTTGCTTAGTGTCCTCATTTGTAAAATGAAGGTAACAATGTCCACCTTTTGGGGCTCCTATAAGGCCTTTTTATAAGGACTGCTCCACCACCTGTCTGTCAGTTTGTCACACCGTGGTGGCTTGTGTGTTGCTATGATGCTGGAAGCTATGCCACCGATATTTCCAGTGCCAGCAGGATCCCCCATGGTGGACAGGCTTCAGCGGAGCTGCCAGACTAAGACAAACTAGGAAGAAAGGTCTGGAGATCTATTTCCAAAAATTGGCCAATGAAAACCGTAAGGAACAGAACAGAATATAGTCCAATATAGTGCTGGAAGATGAGCTTCCCAGATTGGAAGCCACTTAAGACACACAGCGGCCACAATGGACTCACACGGGCCGACCATCCTGAAGACGGTGCAGGACTGGGCTACAGTTTGTTCTGCTGTACGTGGGGTGGCCATGAGTAGGAGCCGACCAGATGGCAGCTAACAACAACAAATAAGGAGACAGAAAATGTTAATACAATGCCGACCACGAGCCTGGTATGTCATGGGCATTCAGTAAATGTGCTCTCTCCTATTCCCCCTCCAGCCCTTCCTCTCTTGTGCCCACGTTTTGAGGCTCTCCTTTCTGATGGACGTGCAGGCAGAAGTACCTCCAGTCAAGACTCTGAGAGGCCCTCCCTGGGCTCTGCCCCACTGTGAGAGCCACCTGGGATCACCCTGTTCGGATATTCCACCCAGACATGTTCTTGAACTCGGGCATTGATGAAGGTGACAAAGGGAATCATGAGCTGAACCTACATATGTTAATGAGCGCAATCTTCAGGCACCTCTGTGTGCTGAGCCCTGCTGGACTGGGTGTCAGTTTCCTCCTTCTCCTCCCTAAGGACGGTGGCGCGGAGCTACCGTAGAAGCCACAGCTGGTGCTTGTCTACCACATTCACGGGACCCTCCTGTGTCTCCTGTCACGTTTGGCCTCATTGCCTCTTTCTGGAACGTCCTCTTTCTGCTGCAGGGCTTCAGGCTGAGTTCTTAGTTTTGCTTATGCAATTGCTGAAAGGGCAGCTTTTATGTTCTGTGTCTTTGTCAAGTTGCTTTCTGCAAAAGGCCTAGCTTCCTGCGCTCCGCTCTGCAAACGCTGGCTGGTGGCTTCCCTGCTGGGTGCATGTGGAGCGCATTTCACAGAACCTTGGCACTTCCCGAGAAATGCCGTTTAAACCACCCCCAGGAAGCAACAGCTAATCAGCATGACTGTTAATACCTTCATGTCCAATCTTCTGTGATTTCATTCTAGTCTGTATGACTTGGACCCAATGTTAGAGAAACAATGAAACACAGTGAAGCAATTTACACCAAGATAATGGCCAGGATTCAGGCGTACAAGCAACCCAGTGGCATATCCTGAGCTCTGGTCACATGCAGGGGACTGTGCTATGTGAGGTGCGGAACGTGTGTACACATGGCATGGTCATATGCATGACATAAGGTATTCCATGGTATGTATGTACCACAGTTTAACCATTCACCCACTTAAGGACATATGGGTTGTTTCCAGTTTTGGGCTATTACAAGTAAAGCTGCTATGAACATTTGTGTACAGGTTTTTTTGCGTGTGTGGAAATAGTTTTTTATTTCTCTGAGATAGAAGAGTATGATTTCTGGGTCATAAGGTAAGTGTATGTTTTGCTTTTTAAGAAATTGCCAAACTATTTTCCAGAGTAACTATCATTGTACATTCACACCAGCAATGCATAAGAGATCCAATAGCTCACAATCTTTGACAAAATTTGGTGTTATCACTTTCTTTTCTTTTTTTGGCGGGTGGGGGACGGGGGGGTTAGCTATTCTAATAGGTGTATAGTGATATCTCATTGTGGTTTTATTTATTTACTTAATTTTATTGTGCTTTGGGTGAATTTTGGGTGAAAGTTGGTTCCCTGCTGGCACAGTGGCTAAGCATTAGGCTGCTAAACAAAAGGTTGGCAGTTTGAATCCACCAGCTGCTCCTTGGAAACCCTATGGGGCAGTTCTACTCTGTCCTATAGGGCCACTATGAGTCAGAATCGACGACAACAAGGATTTTTTTAGGTGAATGTTTACAGCTCAAGTTAATTTCTCATCCAAAAATGTATATGCATATTGTTTTGTGTCATTGGTTGCAATCCCCGCAGTGTGCCAGCATGCTCCCCCTTTCCACCACGGGTTCCCTGTGTCCATCAGTCCAGTTCGTGTCCTTTCCTGCCTTCTCGTCTTGCTTTTGGACAGGAGTTGCCCATTTGGTCTCATGTATTTGAACTAAGAAGCATATTCCTCACATGTGTTGTTTTTTGTTTTATAGGCTTGTCTCATCTTTGTCTGAAAAATGGGCTTTGGGAATTGTCTTAGTTATCTAGTGCTGCTATAACAGAAATACCACAAGTGGATGGCTTTAACAAAGAGAAATTTATTCTCTCACAGTCTAGGAGGCTAGAAGTCCAAATCCAGGGTGCCAGCTCTAGGGGAAGGCTTTCTCTCTCTGCTGGCTCTGGGAGAAGGTCCTTGTCATCAATCTTCCCCTGGTCTAGGAGCTTCTCAGGGCAGGAACCTCGGGTCCAAAGGACACACTGTGCTCCCAGCGCCACCTTATTGGTGGTATGAGGCCCCGCTGTCTCTCTGTTTGCTTCCCTCTTTTATATCTCAAAAGAGACTGGCTTAAGACACAACCTAATCTTGTAGATTGAGTCCTGCCTCATCAACATAACTGCCGCTAATCCATCTCATTAACATCATGGGGATAGAATTTACAACACAGAAAAATCACATCAGATGACAAAATGGTGGACAGTCACACAATACTGGGAATCATGGCCTACCCAAGTTAACAGATATTTTGCAGGGACACAATTCAATCCATGACAGGAATGGTTGCAGTTCTGGTTAGTAGAATGTCTGGGGGCCATAGTCTTGGGGATTCTTCCAGTCTGTCAGACAAGTTTGGTCTTTT
Source organism: Loxodonta africana (assembly GCF_030014295.1). NCBI lineage: Eukaryota > Metazoa > Chordata > Mammalia > Proboscidea > Elephantidae > Loxodonta > Loxodonta africana. Next base: position 69,572,271 of record NC_087358.1, read on the forward strand.
GTGTGTGTGTGTGTGAAATTGACTTCTGTTCTACATTCTTCTCCTGGTTTGTCCAGGACTCTCTGTTGTGATCCCTGTTAGAGCAGTCAGTGGTGGTAGCTTGGCACCATCTAGTTCTTCTGGTCTCAGACTAGTGGTGTCTCTTGTGGTCCTCTAGTCCATTGGGCTAATATTGTGTCTTTGGCTTTTTACATTCTCCTTTGCTCTGGACGGGACGGGACCAATAGATGTATCTTAGATAGCTGCTCACAAGCTTTTAAGGCCCCAGACACTACTCACCAAAGTGGGATGTAGAATATTTTCTTTATGAATTATGTTATGCCAATTGACCTAGCTGTCCCCTGAGACTATGGTCCCTAGCCCCCAGCCCCAGCTACTCGGTCCATCAAAATGTTTGGATGTGTCTAGGAAACTTCTATACTTTTGCTTTGGTCCAGTTGTGCTGACTTCCCTATATTGTGTGTTGTCCTTCCCTTCACCAAAATTGACACTTGTCTACTATCTAGTTAATGTTTTCCCCTCCCCACCCTTCCCCACCCTCATTACCATCAAAGAATATTTTTTTCTGTGTGTAAACCTTTTTTTGAGTTCTTATACTAGTGGTCTCATACAATATTTGTCCTTTTGTGACTGAGTTATTTCATTCAGCATAATGCTTTCCAGATTCCTCCATGTTGTGAGATGTTTTGTGAATTCATCATTGTTCTTTATTGTTATGTAGTATTCCATCGTGTGTATGTGATGGCTCTTATTTCTCTAGAGTATATTCTTAGGAGTGGGATTGCTGGATCATATGGTATTTCTATTTCTAGCTTTTTAAGGAAGCATCATATCATTTTCCAAAGTAATCATACCATTTAACATTCCCACCAGCAGTGCATGAGACTTCCAATCTCCCTGTAACCTCTCCAATATTTGTTATTTTGGATTAGTGCCAGTATTGTAAGGGTGAGATGGTATCTCATTGTAGTTTTGATTTGCATTTATTTTTTAATGGCTAATGATCACAAGCATTTCCTCATGTGTCTATTGGCCACTTCATTATGGTTTTAATTTTGCATTTCCATATGGCAAATGAGTCCCTGGGTGGCACAAACAGTTAAGCACTTGACTGCTAGTCGAAAGTTTGGCAGTTTGAACCCAGCCAGAAGTGCCTCGAAATACAGGCCTGGCAATCTGTTTCTGAAAGGTCACAGCTTGCAAATCTTATGGAGCAGTTCTACTCCGCACATGGGGTTGGCATGAGTTGGAATTGATTTAAGGGTAACCAACAACAAAAAAAAAAAAAAAAATTTTTTTTTTTTTTTTAACAACAACAACAATGGGTAATGATATTGAACAGCTTTTCAAGTTCTTTGTCATCTGTATATCATCTTTGATGAAATGACTGTTCATGTCTTTGGCCCATTTTCTAACTGGATTGTGATTTTTTTTTTTTAATTTTATGGTGTTTTAGGTGAAAGTTTACAGCACAAATTAGTTTTTATTCAAATATTTTATACACAAGTTATTTTGTGACATTAATTGCAATCTCCATAATATGTCAGCACTCTCTCCCTTTCCCTTTCCACCCTGGGTTCTCAATGTCCATTCATCAAATTTTCCTGTCCCTTCCTGCCTTCCTTTGCTTTTGGGCAGGTGTCAACCATTTGGTCTCGTATACTTGATTGAACTAAGAAGCACATTCCTCACATGTGTTATTGTTTGTTTTATAGGTCCGTCTAATCTTTGGCTGAAAAGTTTCTGAGTCTTATTATTGAGTTTTGGGGCTTTTTATATATTTTAGATATAAGTCTACAAGTGTGGTTTGCAAATATTGTCTCCCAGTCTGTAGCTTGACTTTTCATTCTCTTAACAGGGTTTTTCACAGAGTAAACGTTTTTCATTTTGATGAAGTCAATTTATTGATTTTTTTTGTTATGAATCATACTTTTGATAACATGTCTAAAAACTTTTCACCTAGGCATAGGTCCTGAAGATTTTCTCCTTATGCTTTCTTCTAAAAAGTCCACGGATCTATATTTCTATCCCTTTGTGAACACCGCACTGATTATTGTAGTATGTAGTAAGTCTTAAGATTGGGTAGAGTGATTCTTTCCACTTTATTATTCTTTTTCAAAATCATTTTAGGCATTCTCATTTCCTTTGCCTTTTCATGTAAATTTTATAATAAGCTTATCTATACTACAAAAATTCTTTCTGGGATTTTAATAGGAATTACATTAAATCTATACGTTAATTTGAACAGAATTGCTATCTTTATTATGTTGAGTCTTCCAATTCATGAGCACAGTATATCTGCATTTATTTAGATCTTCTATTTCTCTCATCAACATTTTGTAGTTTTCAGCATACAAGTTCTTTGCATGTTTTATTTTTATTCAAAAAATTCAATAAAATAATTTTAAGTCATTGATATAGATGTTAAGTACAGAGACAGAGATGTTTTGAAATAGAACCAGAAGCCAAAAGCAAATGCTGCATACTTATCTTTTCTCCCCCAAGGTGACAAGAAAGAAGAGAAAGGATAAAGAGCTGCCAATAGTGAGGCCAACAGCCGGAGGCTCTGGGCAGCCAGAGACACCACAGGAGAAGAAAGCCCAGAACAGAGCAAAGGGTCCCTGAAAGGGATGTGGGAAGGTACCCCAGACGGCCTTTACCCATTTCATGGTACTGCCGGGGTCACTGCCAGCTCAGAGTGAGGCATGGAGGCTCATGATCTTTAAAGCAGGAGTCTCACTAGTCCTTTTACTAAGGAGATCTTATATGAGATTCCAAGTTTCTCAAGCAACTATGGAAAGGTTGTTGTTGCTAGGTGCTGTCAAGTTGGTTCTGACTCATAACAATCCTATGTACAACAGAACGAAATACTGCCTGGTCCTACGCCATCCTCACAGTCATTGTTATATTTGATCCCATTGTTGCAGCCACTGTGTCAACCCATCTCATCGAGGGTCTTCCTCTTTTTTACTTATTGGCTACTTTACCAAGCATGATATCATTCTCCAGGGACTGGTCCGTCCTGATAATACGTCCAAAGTATTTGAGACAAAGTCTCACCACCCTCTATTCTAATGAACATTCTGGCTGTACTTCTTCCAAGATAGATTTGTTCATTCTTCTGACAGTCCATGATACATTCAATATTCTTCTCCAACACCATAATTCAAAAGCATCAATTCTCCTTTGATCTTCCTTATTCATTGTCCAGCTTTCCGATGCACATGAGGAGACTGAAAATACCGTGGCTTGGGTCAGGTGCACCTTAATCCTCAAAGTGACATATTTGCTTTTTAATACTTCACATAGGTCTTTTGCAGCAGATTTGCCCAGTGCAATACATCGTTTGATTTCTTTTTTTTTTTTAATTTTTATTGTGCTTTAAGTGAAAGTTTACAAATCAAGTCGGACTCTCATACAAAAATTTATAAACACCTTGCTAGATACTCCTAGTTGCTCTCCCTCTAATAAGACAGCATACTCCTTCCTTCCACTATTTCTTTTCGAGTCTGTTCAGCCAGCTTCTGACCGTTTCTACCCTCTCATCTCCCCTTCAGACAAGAGATGCCAACATAGTCTCATGTGTCTACTTGATCCAAGAACCTCATTCTTCACCAGTATCATTTTCTATCCCATAGTCTAGTCCAATCCCTGTCTGAAGAGTTTGCTTTAGGGATGGTTCCTGTCTTGGGATAACAGAAGGTCTGGGGACAATGACCTTCGAGGTCACTCTAGTCTCAGTTAGACCATCAAGTCTGGTCTTTTTATGAGAATTTGGGGTCTGCATCCCACTGCTGTCCTGCTCCCTCTGCGGTTCTTTGTTGTTTTCCCTGTCAGGGCAGTCATTGGTTGTAGCTGGGCACCATCTAGTTCTTCTGGTCTCAGGCTGATGTAGTCTCTGTTTTATGTGGTCCTTTCTGTCGCTTCGGCTCATAATTACCCTGTGTCTTTGTTGTTCTTCATTCTCTTTTGCTCCAGGTGGGTTGAAACCAATTGATGCATCTTAGATGGCTGCTTGCTAGATTTAAGACCCCAGATGCCACTCTCCAATGTGGGATACAGAATGTTTTCTCAGTAGATTTTATTATGCCAATTGACTTAGATGTCCCCTGAAACCATGGTCCTCAACCCCCTGCCCATGTTATGCTGGACTTCAAAGCATTCAGTTTTTTCAGTAAAATTCCTTGCTTTTGGTTTAGTCCAGGTGTACTGACCTCTCCTGTATTGTGTGGTCTTTTCCTTCACCTAAAATAGTTCTTATCTACTATCTAGTTAGTGAAAACCCCTCTTCCTCACTACCTCCCTCCCCCGTCTCGTAACCATCAAAGAATATTCTCTTCTCTGTTTAAACTATTTCTCAAGCTTTTATAATAGTGGTCTTATACAATATTTGTCCTTTTGCAGCTGACTAATTTTACTCAGCATAATGCCTTCCAGATTCCTCCATGTTATGAAATGTTTCACAGATTCATCATTGTTCTTTACTGATGAGTAATAGTCCATTGTGTGAATATACCATAATTTATCCATTCATCCGTTGATGCTCACCTTTGTTGCTTCCATCTTTTTGCTATTGTAAACAATGCTGCAATGAACATGGGTGTGCATATGTCTGTTCCTGTACAGGCTCTTATTTCTCTAGGATATATTCGAAGGACTGGGATTGCTAGATAGTATGGTAGTTCTATTTCTAGTGTTTTAAGGAAGTGCCAAATCGATTTTCAAAGTGGTTGTACCATTTTACATTCCCACCAGCAGTATATTAGTGTTTCAGTCTCTCTACAACCTCTCCAACGTTTATTATTTTGTGTTTTTTGGATTAATGCCAGCCTTGTTGGAGTGAGATGGAATCTCACTGTAATTTTGATTTGCATTTCTCTAATAGCACTGGGGTTGGTTGGGTAATGGCTAATGATCGTGAGGATTTCCTCATGTATCTGTTAGCTACCTGAATGTCTTCTTTAGTGAAGTGTCTGTTAATATCCTTTGCCCATTTTTTAACTGGGTTATTTGCCTTTTTGCAGGAGAGTTTTTGCAGTATCATGTAGATTTTAGAGATCAGGTGCTGATCGGAAATGTCATAGCTAAAAACTTTTTCCCAGTCTATAGGTAATCTTTTTACTCTTTTCATGAAGTCTTTGGATGAGCATAGGTGTTTGATTTTTAGGAGCTCCCAGTTATCTAGTTTTTCTTCTGAGTTGTTAGTAATGTTTTGTATACTGTTTATGCCATGTATTAGGGCCCCTAGCGTTGTCCCTACTTTTTCTTCCACAATCTTTATCATTTTAGGTTTTATATTTAGATCTTTGATCCATTTTGAGTTAGTTTGTATGCATGGTTTGAGGTACGGGTCTTGTTTCATTTTTTTGCAGATGGATATCCAGTTATGCTAGCACCATTTGAAGGTCTTTTCCCCATTTAACTGTTTGGGGGCCTTTGTCAAGTATCGACTGCTCATATGTGGATGGATTTATGTCTGGATTCTCAATTCTGTTCCATTGGTCCATGTATCTGTTGTACCAGTACCAGGCTGTTTTGACTACTGTGGCGGTATAAAAAATCAGGTAGAGTGAGGCCTCCCACTTTCTTCTTCTTTTTCAGTAATGCTTTACTTATCAGGGGCCTCTTTCCCTTCCATATGAAGTTGGTGATTTTTTTCTCCATCTCATTAAAAAATGTCATTGGAATTTGGATGGGAATTGCATTGTATCTATAGATGGCTTTTGGTAGAATAGACATTTTTACAATGTTAAATCTCCCTATCCATGAGCAAGGTATGTTTTTCCACTTATGTAGGTCTCTTTTGGTTTCTTGCAGTAGTGTCTTGTAGTTCTCTATATATAAGTATTTTATATCTCTGGTAAGATTTATTCCTAAATATTTTATCTTCTTGGGGTCTACTATAAATGGTATTGATTTGGTGATTTCCTCTTCAATGTCCTTTTTGTTGGTGTAGAGGAATCCAACTGATTTTTATATGTTTATCTTGTATCCCAGTACTCTACTGAACACTTCTATTAGTTTCAGTAGTTTTCTTGAGGATTCTTTAGGGTTTTCTCTACAAAAAATCATGTCATCTGCAAGTAGAGACACTTTTACTTCTTCCTTGCCAATCTGGATACCCTTTATTTCTTCATCTAGCCTAATTGCTCTGGCTAGGACTTCCAGCACAGTGTTGAATAAGAGTGGTGATAAAGGGCATCCTTGTCTGGTTCCTGTTCTCAAGGGGAATGCTTTCAGACTCTCTCCATTTAGGATGATCCTGGCTGCTGGCTTTGCATAAATGCCCTTTAGTATGTTGAGGAATTTTCCTTCTGTTCCTATTTTGCTGAGAGTTTTTATCATGAATGGGTGTTGAACTTTGTCAAATGCCTTTTCTGCATCGATTGATAAAATCATGTGGTTCTTGTCTTTTGTTTTATTTATATGATGGATTACATCGTTTGTTTTTCTAGTGTTGAACCATCCTTGTACACCTGGTATGAATCCACTTGGTCACGGTGAATTATTTTTTTGAGATGTCGTTGAATTCTATTGGCTAGAATTTTGTTGAGGATTTTTGCATCTAAGTTCATGAGGGATATAGGTCTGTAATTTTCTTTTTTTGTTATGTCTTTACCTGGTTTTGGTATCAGGGATATGCTGGCTTCATAAAATGAGTTTGGGAGTAATCCATTATTTTCTATGCTCTGAAATACCTTTAGTAGTAGTGGTGTTTACTCTGAAAGTTTGGTAGAGCACTGCAGTGAAGCCGTCTGGGCCAGGGCTTCTTTTTTGCTGGGAGTTTTTTTGATTACCTTTTCAATCTCTTCTTTAGTTGTTCTACCTCTGTGTTAGTTTAGGTGGGTGGTGCGTTTCTAGGAATTGGTCCATTTCTTCTAGGTTTTCAAATTTGTTAGAGTACAATTTTTCATAGTAATATGATATGATTCTTTTAATTTCAGTTGGGTCTGTTGTAATATCGCCCATCTCATTGATTATTCGGGTTATTTGCTTCCTCTCCTGTTTTTCTTTTGTCAGTTTGGCCAATGGTTTATCAATATTGTTAATTTTTTCAGAGAACCAGCTTTTGGTCTTGTTAACCCTTTCGATTGTTTTTCTGTTTTCTATTTCATTTAGTTCTGCTCTAATTTTTATTATTTCCTTTCTTCTAGTGCCTGGAGGTGTCTTTTGTTGCTCTCTTTCTATTTTTTCAAGTGCTGGAGATAATTCTTTGTTTGGCCCTTTCTTCTTTTTGTATGTGTGCATTTATTGATATAAATTGACCTCTGAGCACTGCCTTCGCTGTGTCCCAGAGGTTCTGATAGAAAGTGTTTTCATTCTCATTGGATTCTATGAATTTCTTTATTCCATTCTTAATGTTTTCTATAACCCAGCCTTTTTTGAGCAGGGTATTGTTCAGTTTCCAAGTGTATGATTTCTTTTCCTTGCTTTTTCTGTTGTTGATTTCTACTTTTATGGCCTTATGGTCAGAGAAGATGCTTTGTAGTATTGCAATGTTTTAGATTCTGCTAAGGCTTGCTTTATGACCTAATACGTAGTCTACTGTAGAGAATGTTCCGTGTGCACTAGAAAAGAAAGTATACTTGGCTGCCGTTGGGTGGAGTGTTCTGTATATGTCTATAAGGTCGAGTTGGTTGATTGTGGCATTTAAATCTTCCGTGTCTTTATTGAGCTTCTTACTGGATGTCCTGTCCTTCTCCGAAAGTGGTATGTTGAAGTCTCCTACAATAACTGTGGAGCTATCTCACTTTTCAGCGCTGTTAGAGTTTGTTTCATGTATCTTGCAGCCCTGTCATTGGGCGCGTAAATATTTAATATGGATATATCTTCCTGGTATATTGTCCCTTTAATCAATATATAGTGTCCTTCCTTATCCTTTGTGGTGGATTTAACTTTTAAGTGTATTTTTTTCAGAAATTAATATTGCCACTCCTGCTTTTTTTTTGATTGTTGTTTACTTGGTATATTTTTTTCCATCCTTTGAGTTTTAGTTTGTGTATCTAAGTCTAAGGTATGTCTCTTGTAGGCAGCATATAGACAGATCATGTTTTTTATCCATTCTGACACTCTCTGTCTCTTTATTGGTGCATTTAGTGTACTTGGTACTGGTAACATTCAGTGTACTTATGCATAGGTAGGAGTTTAGTGCTGTCATTTTGATGTCTTTTTTGTGTATTGTTGACAGTTTCTTTTTCCCACTTAGTTTTTTATGCTGAGTAGTTTATCTTTATATATTGTCTTTTCCTCTTATTTGCTGTTGCTGATTTTTTTTCTACTGCGTCTCTATTTTTTTTTCTTGTATTTTATTTTGATGACTAGGATAATTAGTCTCCTTTTGTGGTTACCTTGATATTTATCCCTACTCTTCTAAGTTTAAACCTAACTTTTATATCTTTATATCGCCTTGTCTTCCACCCCATATGAAAGATCTATGACTACATATTTTTTTTTATTTATTATTTTAATGTTGTCTTCTTTTACATAATGACGTTTTTTCCCCGTTTTGAGCATTTTTTTTATCTTGATTTATGTTGGTGATTTCCCTGTCTGGATTAACATCTGGTTGCTCTGCCCAGTGTTCCAGGCTTGGGTTGGTACCTGGTATTATTGATTTTCTAGCCAAAGAACTATCTTAGTATTTCTTGTAGTTTTGGTTCGTTTTTACGAAATCCCTAAATTTGTGTTTATCTGGTAATGTTCTAATTTTACCTCATATTTGAGAGACAGTTTTGCTGGATATATGATCCTTGGCTGGCAATTTTTTCTTCAAAACTTTATATAAGTCATTCCATTGCTTTCTTGCCTGCATGATTTCTGCCGAGTAGTCTGAGCTTATTCTTATTGACTGTTCTTTGTAAGTGACTTTTCATTTATCCCTAGCTGCTCTTAAAATTCTCTGTTTATCTTAGATTTTGGCAAGTTTGATTATAATATGTCTTGGTGACTTTCTTTTTTAAAATCTACCTTATGTGGAGTTCGATGAGCATCTTGGATTGATATCTTCTCATCTTTCACGATATCAGGGAAGCTTTCTGCCAACAAATCTTCAACAATTCTCTCTGTATTTTCTGTTATCCCTCCCTGTTCTGGTACTCCAATCACTTGTAGGCTATTTCTCTTGATAGAGTCCCACATGATTCTTAAGGTTTCTTCATTTTTTAAAATTCTTTCATCTGATTTTTCTTCAAATATATTGGTGCCAAGTACTTTATCTTCAAGGTCCCCAATTCTGCTCAATTTTGTGCTCAATTTTGCTCCTCTGACATTCTATTGTGTTGTCTAATTCTGTAATTTTATTGTTAATCTTCTGAATTTCTGATTGGTGTCTCTCTGCGGATTCTTGCAGCTTATTAAATTTTTCACTCTGTTCTTGAAAACCCTTTTTAATTTCTTCAAATGTTTTATCTGTGCATTTCTTGGCTTGTCCTGTGCATTGCCTGATCTCTTTCCTTGTATCTTGAAGAGTTCTGTATATTAATCTTTTGAATTCTGCATCCAGTAATTCCAGGAAGACACCTTCATCCAGATGATCCTTTGATTCTCTGTTTTGAGAGCTTGTTGAAGTGATCATGGTCTGTTTCTTTACATGGTTTGATATTAACTATTGTCTCTGAGGCATCTGTAAGTTATTGTATTAGTTTAGTTTATGTTTGCTTACTATATCCTAGTTTCTTGCTTTGTTTTGTTCTGATATGCCCAGATGGGTTGCTTAAGTGAGCTAGCTTGATTATTTTCACCTTTGGAGCTCTGATGTCCTGTCACCAGATGACTAGAACTATTATCAGGTATATGAGCTTATAAGTCCATTCACTTTTATGGTGTGGATTCAGCTCAGGTATCCAGGTAGCTGGGCATCAATTGTGTGGTACAGGCTCTGTCCTACAGTCTTAGAGGGTTAGGGGTATTTGTTGTATGTACCAGTATCTAGTTGCAGCAGAGGGTCACACTCTGAACAAGGCAGGGGGCTGAAAACTGTCCCCCAAGTGTCTCTGAGGAAAGCATGTCCCTCGTCCCTAGAGTGGGCAGGTGGGTGGGTTCTGCAGATGGACCGTGGGCACCCAATGCTTTTGGTTGTAAGGACTGGGAGGTACCAGTTATCCTTGGACCCCTGTCACAGGGACTCGGTGACCTGAGATAAGCCACCAGTCCTTAGGCCCCTGATGTGGGTAGATGAGGACCCTGTTTAATAGGCAAAGCTGTATCAAATATCAAACACCCACCTCTCCACCACACAGCTTAAACAGTCACAGTCTGCCAGCAAGGTCCTGTTCTATTGGAATAGGCCCACACAGGTCCATGCAGGGGGGAAGGTATTCAAAGTCCACAGACTGTTTATACTTGGACAGGAGCCACTTCTGTCCTCAGCTCCCCTGGTTTGTGGAGCTGGCAAGTTATCTTTTCCCCGTGTTGTGTATTTATTCCTTCTCCAAGTCCAGGAGCATGGCTCAGGGCTCTGAAATGGGCCTATCTCTGGCCCAGGGAAATCAACAGCCACTGAAGCCAGCTTGGGGGCAGGGGGCACGGTAAAGTACATGCAAGTACTTAGCTTTTGCCAAGAGCGCCATTCTTCTATGGTTCTGGAGGTGTGAGTAGGCTGTGGAGCTGGCTGCTTCTACCTGAGAAAACTGTGGCCGAACGCTGCCACCAGCCCTCCGCAGCCGCTTCCAGGAATGGTGCCTGAGGGATCTCAGCGATTCAGGGCCAGCAACTCCTCTCCACTTCTGAACGAGCTCACTCTCCCCCTGTCACTTAGTCTGTTTTCTAACTTTGCTTTTGATGTTCAGGGCTCCTAGCTTGTCATAAATATACTCATGTCACTTGATTTTTCAGGCCTTTGTTGTAAGAAGGATCACCAGAAGCATCTGGCTATTCTGCCATCTTGGCCCTGCCTCTCATTTGATTTCTTGACTGCTGCCTCCATGGACATTGATTGAGGATCCAAGTAAAATGAAATCCTTGACAACTTCAATATTTTCTCCATTTATCATGATACTGCTTACTGGTCCAGTTGTGAGAATTTTTGTGTTCTTTGTGTTGAGGTGCAATCGATACTAGCCCGGTGCAATCCTCCAGCCCAGGGAACCACACCATACCATCCCTGTGCCCTGCACAGGTGTGTGTGGTAGATGGTGTGCAGACTGCTTGCTAGAGTGTGCCACCAGATACAGGTGGTGGCCCAAGAAGCCCCCCAGTGAGAGGGCCCCTAAAGGTGTCTTCCTTCTAGCAATGGAATGCCCTGGGTCCTGGGTGCAGCTGTAGGGGAGGCTGCGGGCCCTGAGCCCTGTACATGAAGAAGGCTGCTCCACTCTGACTGTTCCCCATGCCCTGCTGTGTCCCTAGCCTGTGCAGTACCAAACAGGAACCTGAGTCTGGAACCAACACTAACCCACACTCCCACCTTCCTAGCGTTGATCTTCATCAGTAAGTGCTTCAAGTCCTTTCCAATTTCAGGAAGCAAGTTTTTGTCATCTGCATATCATAGTTATTAATAAATCTTGAATGAAATACTTGACAACTTCAATCTTTTCTCCATTTATCATGATGTTGCATATTGGTCCAGTTGTGAGGATTTTTGGTTTCTTTATGTTGAGGTGCACTCCATACCGAAAGCTGTAGTCTTTGATCTTCATCAGTAAGTGCTTCCAGTCCTCTTCACTTTCAGCAAGCAAAGTTGCGTCATCTGCATAACTCAAGTTGTTAATGAGTCTTCCTCTAATCTTGATCTTCTTCATATAGTCCAGCTTCTCAGATTATTTGCTCAGCATACAGATTGAATGAATATGGTGGAAGGATACAACTCTGATGCACATCTTTCCTGACTTTAAGCCACACAGTATCCCCTTGTTCTGTTCAAACAATTGTCTCTTGATCTATGTACAGGTTCCTCATAAGCAGAATTAAGTGTTCTGAAATTCCCATTCTTCACAATGTTATCCGTAATTAGTTATGATCCACACAGTCAAATGCCTTTGCATAGTCAATAAAACATACGTAAATATCTTCCTGATAGTCTTTGCTTCTGGCCAAGATCCATCTGACATCAGCAATGATATCCCTGGTTCCATGTACTCTTCTGAATCCAGCTTGAATTTCTGGAAATCCTCTGTTGATGTACTGCTGCAACTGCTTTTGAATGATCTTAAGGAAAATTCTACACGTGTGTGATATTAATGAAATTGTTCAATAATTTCTGCATTCTGTTTGATCACCTTTCTTTCGAATGGGCACAAACATGATCTCTTCCAACTGGCTGGCCAGGTAGCTGTCTTCCAGATTTCTTGGCATAGACAAGTGAGCACCTCTAGTGCTGCTGAAACATCTCAGGTGGTATTCCATCAATTCCTGGAGCCTTGTTTTTGGCCAATGCCATCAGTGCAGCTTGGACTTCTTAATTCAGTACCATTGGTTCTTGATCATAGGCTACCTCCTAAAATGGCTGAACGTGGACCAATTCTTTTTGGTACAGTGAGTCTGTATTCCTTCCATCTTCTTTTGATGCTTCCTGCCTCATTCAATATTTTGCCTATAATATCCTTCAAAACTGCAACTCGAGGCTTGAATTTTTTCTTCAGTTCTTTCAGCTTGAGAAATTCTGAACATGTTCTTCCCTTTTGGTTTTCTAACTCCAGGTCTTTGCACATTTCATTATAATACTTTACTGTGTCTTCTCAAGCCATCCCTTGCAATCTTCTGTTCAGCTCTTTTACTTTATCTTTTCTTCCATTCACTTTAGCTACTTTATGTTCAAAGGTAAGTTTCAGAGTCTCTTCTGATATCGATTTTGGTCTTTTCTTTCTTTTCTGTCTTTTCAATGACCTTTTTCTTTCTTCATGTATGATGTCCTTGATGTCACCCCCAACTCATCTGGTCTTCAGTCATTAGTGTTCAATGTGTCAAATCTACCCTTGAGATGGTCTTTAAATTTAGATGGGATATACTTAAGGTTGTTATGTATATGAATTTACCCAACAATTAGAGACTCAATCCTAGAAAGCGTATCCATGACAACCTGCTCAGATGTCAGATTCACTGTCCTAGTGTCCTCTTCTTTACCAGTTCAGAATGTTTCTCCTTGTTGCCAAGGTGAACAAAGATGGAGACAGAGTTCAGTTACTTTCCATCTCACCAACTGCAAAGTCCCTAGGTCATAGCTTCCAGTAAAATTTATTCGGGTCCCTTCCACAGGGCATAGAGCCGTATGAGCTAAAATTAAGAAAGGTCATTTTCTCTCTAACACTTTTGCAAAGATAAAAGCAAAATGGCCTCAAATATCAAGTTTTTGCCTTAAATTCTCCTTCCCAGGATAAAAGAGAGAACTATACTATCAAAACTCAGAAAAACAAGGATAAAAAAATTTAATGTCCATGAAGAAAAAGACAAGTTCAATGATATCATACCTCAAAGAAATAGAATTTTGTTTTCAAGACAAATATCTTTCTCCAGCAGGAAATAATATTAGGCTCTTTTGCTACAAACAAATCACTAAAAAGCAGTAGTTTTTTTTATTATTGCACAAAGCAATTCCTGAAGAGAAGGAAACGATGAGTGTGCAGGGCCATGGCAGACTTTTGTTCAAGCTTATGGAATATCTTGAAAATCACCAGGCTAGCTGTCTATCCAAACTCCATTCAGAAACTCACTAGAATGGACACACAATAGAATATTGGTCTTTAGGAGCACACACTTTAAAAACTTGAATGAAAAGCTATTTAATATAAATTAGTTTTACTTACTGCTCGAGACAGCTTAAGAAGGTTCAGACCTAATACTAGAAGAAGAAACAGCCACAGCAATCACAACAGTCCACAGCTGAGCATTTGGAAGAAGAGCTCAGAGAAAGACAGAGTGTGATTTTGTTGAGTAGGAGGAGTGAGCTGGGAGCCAGGGTACACAGGGGCTTTCCTGCTTCCACAGGGACTTTCTTGAGTCTTGGGCAAGTCACTGTGAAGTAATGCCACTTCCCGAATGAACTTCGTGAAATTCTTGGCAACCTGCTGCTCTAGGCAAATGTTATCTAAATAAGACATGGGGGAACAAATGATGATTTGATCAAGGTTGGAGAGGCCACAGGAAGTAGTCAGAAGAAAGAGCAGTAGCTGACTAGAGGAAGCAGTCAGTAGTGTTACTTTGGGTCATGCACTGTTCTTTGCAGTGCTGTAAGTTTGCCAGCTCATTAGTTCTCAGGACAACCCCATAAACTAAGCACTATTATGATGCCATTTTACGGGTGAAGAAAATGAGGCACAAAGAATTTAAATGAATTGCTCTAAATTATTCAAATTAGTCATTGGCAGAACTTGAGTCCATGTTCTTAACCACCACACTATGACAGAAGTTTAACAGGATACTAAATGCCAGACAAGGGGCATTGGTATTTCAGTGGTAGAATTCTTGCCTTCCAGGGGCGAGACCTGGGTTTGATTCCTGGCCAATGCGCCTCATGTGCAGCAGCCACCACCCATCTGTCAGTGGAGGCTTGCGTGTTGCTATGATGTTGAACAGGTTTCAGTGGAGCTTTCAGACTAAGATAGACTACCATGAAAATCAGCCAATGAAAAACCTATGGATCACAATGGAACTGATCCACAGTTGATCATGGGGCGGCACAAGAAGGAGCAGCATTTTGTTCTGTTGTGCACAGAGTCAACACAAGTTGGGGGCCCACTAAATGGCAGCTAACAACAAAAAACGACAGGCTGAGAACAGGATAATTGGTGCCAAGTCTTCCCACCCTCAAGAGCAAGGTGCCAGGTACCCTGTGTTGGACTAGTAACGTGGCACTGCCACTGCTCAGACTGAGAGAATCCCATTGTAATAGTGTGTTCCAAAGACCTAAATAGAGGAAGCAACCACTGAGGGGCACTTTCTCCAGGAAAGAAAGGGTCTGGGAGGGAAGATTTGATTAAGATACACACAGCAAAATGCGGAAACCACAGCACGCTGGGCTTCAGGAGGCGGAGGAACCACCAATTCAACCTGAAGCAAAGAATTAAGTACGGAAAGCCTAACAAGAAAGTCTGAAGTGTCTCCAAGGGCCAGGATGAACCATTAGCCTGGTAGTGAACAGGAGAGACAAAAACGATCAGGCAACAACCATTCATTATGTGAAGCCAAATCCAGCTGACATGAATAAGCTGCAAACCTATAAATTACCTTCTTCCTGCTTTACTCATAATTTGGTAAAATGGCTTCGCCCATTAAACATCCGACTAAGAGTGTTTGTGCTGAAGACTTTTAGAAGGATGGTACCACGGCGAAACAAAGGGGAAAGCTAATCCTCCCAAGGTCTTGTTCTTTAGAGAGCGGCCCCTGGTTCCTTCACGCCACCAGTGGAAGGTGCTAGCTGTACCCAACAGGGAGCCTTCTCATTGGTCCCTTCATACAGTGGTTTCCTACTTCTCTGTCGTTGTGTTTAATAGGAAAACAAAATTCATCCTCCCAGATTTCGGCTCTGAGACAGCACTGGGGCGAAACATGCGGCACTGGGATGTTTTGACCATGTGACACTGGCCAGTCCACCAGATGTGCCATGGCTGACCCTGGGCTTTATGACACAGCATCATTATCAGGCATCTCAGGGCTTCCCACTGGGGTCAACACACCACTTACATGTCCATTGCATGGCTGCAAAGTAGAGGAGGAGGAAGGACTTTTTTCTTCTAAGGGCTTCTCCTTTGCAAAATCCAAAAAAATCCAAACCCATCGCCGTGGACTCAATTCTAACTCATAGGAACCCTATACAACAGAGTAGAATTGCCCCTAGAGTTTTCAAGGAGCATCTAGTGGATTCAAACTGCCGACCTTTTGGTTAGTAGCCACAGCTCTTAACAACTACGCCACCAGGGTTTTCTCTACAAAGTAGCGGTCATTTTGGAATGAGGTAGACCACACCCTACCACGAAGAGAAGACAAAAGTCAACTCCAAATACAGCAACTCCTTAGCCCCTCCCTGATGCTCTTTAGTCATAAGGGTGTTTTCCCAGGACTCAGCACCCACCTGGGACCTCTGGCCCCTCATACCTGCTGCTTATTCTGCCTGAAACATCCTTCTCTGATCCCCTCCTTCCTCTCTAGGAAGTTTACCTTGACCACCCCAAGGTCACACCACATACACACATGGCTCCTGTACTCACCCCACTGCAGCATTAATTAAGCTGTATTGCAACTGCTTTTTACTTTTCCTTTTCCTCCCAGGAGACTGTAACCTCCATGAGATAGGAGACTGTGTGTGGGTCAAGGCTGATAACCAGTGCTAAACAGAGCACACATTGCAGACCTGGAAAAAGGCCTGTGAAAACGAGCTGATGTTGGAACCTGGTGGGTGTAGAGAAGTGAGTAACATCATTTGGGAATGGAGTGGGCAGGAACATAATTGCTGGTGTCAGACAGGTCTGGGTTAGAATTCCAGTTCTGTCCCTTAGCTCACTAAGCAATTTTAGACCAATCTAAGTCTTAATTCTCTCATTTATAAAATAACAATCACAAAAATAATTAAAAAAAAAAAAAAAAACTTGCCATCGAGTTGATTCCAACTCATGCCAACCCCATGTGTTTCAGAGCAAAACTATGCTTCATAGAGTTTTCAATGGCTGATCTTTCATAAGTAGATCTCCAGGCCTTTCTTCTGAGGTGCCCCTGGGTGAGTTAGAATCACCAGCCTTTCAGTTGGCAGCTGGGCACATTAACTGTGCCTGTAGGGATGCCACAACAATAATAATAAATAATAATTATGATTTGTTTGTTCAACCATTTCAGGAGGTAACTTGTGACCAAGAACTGATGATACTGAAGAAAGAAGTCTAAATTGCACTGAGGGCATTGGTGAAAAACAATTCTCTAGGAATTGATAGAATACCAACTGAGGTGTTTTAACAAATGGGTGAAACACTGGAGATGTTCGCTTGTTTATACAAAGAAATCTGGAAGACAGCTACCTGGCCAACTGACTGGAAGAGATCCATATATATGCCTATTCCCAAGAAAGGTGATCCAACAGAATGCAGATATCATTGAACAATATCATTAATATCACAAGCCAAAAAACCAAACCCAGTGCTGTCGAGTCGAGTCCGACTCATAGCAACCCTACAGGACAGAGGAGAACTACCCCCACAGAGTTTCCAAGGAGCGCCTGGCAGATTCGAACTGCCGACCCTTTGGTTAGCAGCCGTAGCACTTAACCACTATGCCACCAGGATTTCCCATTAATACCACACACAAGTAAAATTTTGCTGAAGATCATTCAAAAGTGGTTCCAGCAGTACATCTACTGCCAAAAATTCACGCTGAGTTCAGAAGAGGATGTGGAACCAAGGATATCATTGCTGATGTCAGATGGATCCTGGCTGAAAGCAGAGAATACCAGAAAGATGTTTACCTGTGTTTTATTGACTATGCAAAGGCATTTGACTGTGTGGATCATAATAAATTACAGATAACATTGTGAAGAATGGGAATTCAGAACACTTAATTGTGCTCATGAGGAACCTCTACATAGGCCAAGAGGCAGTCTTTCCAATAGAACCAGGGGATACTGCGTGGTTTAAAGTCAGGAAAGGTGTGTGTCAGGGTTGTGTCCTTCCTCCATATACATTCAATCTGCATGCTGAGCAAATAATCTGAGAAGCTGGACTGTATGAAGAAGATCAGGACTGGAGGAAGACTCATTAACAACCTGGGATATGCAGATGACACAACCTTGCTTCACTTTCAGAGGACTTGAAGCACATACTGATAAAGATCAAAGACTACACCCTTCAGTATGGAGGGACTAGTCCTTGGAGAAGGACATCATGCTTGGTAAAGTAGAGGGTCAGTGAAAAAGAGGAAGACCCTCAATGAGATGGATTGACACAGTGGCTGCAACAATGGGCTCAAGAATAACAGTGATTGTGAGGATCGCGCAGGACCGGGCCGTGTTTCCTTCTGTTGTACATGCGGACGCTATGAGTCGGAACTGACCGGAGGGCACCTAACAACCACCTCAGAACTGAAATAAAGGTTAAACACAATATTCTAAGTGCTTAAAACAGAATTTGGCGTATTCTGAAGGCTTGGCAAATATTAGTTTCCCTGAATGCTGTATAGCCCTTCCTCTGCTAGGATGTTTTGAAGGGAAAAATTAGTAATATGTTTAGAAAACCTGGAAACTTCTCTTTGCTGAAAACGAAATGGAGATTTTTTCCCCAAAGACAGCCTCCTATCTGCCAGAAGCACTTAAACAGTCCCGTTGTACAAAGCTGAGTAAATACCTATCACCCTGTCATCCCGGATGACTCACAGAAACAGAGGGTCTCCTTTCCAAGGGCGCACTTGAATTGTCTCTCGGGAGCCATTTTCACTGACCGCAAAACCCACCATTAGGTGGCAGCCGAGCCAGGACCTCCGTAAGCGCCGGCCGCAGAGAGAAGAGGCCTTAACGCTTGAAGGCAGAGATGTTTCCTGAGGCAACGCTGCTGAGAAGGTAACCTCTGAGTCACCCGGGCAGTATTAGCCCAGAAGATGACAACGGCGTCGAAAATATAACATCCCTGGGTCTAGGGAAGTACAAAAGACACGGTAAGGCTGACTGTTATCTCCCCAGAAATAGAAGCATTAAGGTGGTTGACAAATGGAGACATAAGTGCTTATAAACTGTTTTAGGTGCTTGTAGTAAATTTGATCCCAAGATAATTGTTATTGCAAGAAGCCTCCCCTAGTCATGTAGCTCCCCTCCCCCGCCCCCCGCCAAAAGCCTTCAAGGACATCCATTGGGTTTCTCCACCAGTGGGGGTGGGGGGTGGGGGGTGGGATGGGTGGGTGGAGAAACTGGTGTCAGAATGTCCAGACAAGTGTACAAAGTTTGAAAAAAAAAAATGTGCCTACTGTTTTCATACGACAAACTGCAAGAAGTAAAACTTGACGGAGTCTGTATAGTGCCAATATGCGGAAGAAAAACCAAACCAAACCCAATGCCATCAAATCAATTTTGACTCATAGCGACCCTGCAGGACAGAGCCAAACTGCCCCATAGGGTTTCTAAGAAGCAGCTGGTAGATTCAAACTGCTAACCTTTTGGTTAGCAGCCGAGCTGTTAACCACTGCACCACCAGGGCTCCATATGCAGAAGAGAGAATGAAAATGCATTGAAAAAAATCAAAACCCCGATGAGGTGCATCGACTTGACTCGAACTCATGGCAGCCTCATGTGTCAGAGTTGAAATGTGCTCCATAGGGTTTTCAGTGGCTGATTTTTTGGAAGCAGATCATGTCTTAGTCATCTAGAGCTGCCATAACAGAAATACCACAAGCGGATGGCTTTAACAAAGAGAAATTAATTTTCTTACAGTCTAGTAGGTTATAAGTCCAAATTCAGGGTGTTGGCTCCAAGGGAAGGCTTTCTTTCTCTGTCGGCTCTAGAGGAAGGTCCTTGTCCTCAATCTTCCCCTGGTCAAGGACCTTCTCAAGCGCAGGGACCCGGTGTCCAAAGAACGCCCTCTGCTCCTGGTGCTGTTTTCTTGGTGGTATGAGGTCCCCCAACTCTCTGCTTGCTTCCCATTCCTGTTATCTCTTGAGAGATAAAAGCTGGTGCAGGCCACACCCCAGGGAAACTCCCTTTACCTTGGACCAGGAAGGTGACCTGAGTAAGGGTGATATTACAATCCTACCCTAATCCTCTCAACATAAAATTACAGTCACAAAATGGAGGACAACCATACAATACCGGGAGTCACGGCCTAAGGTGATACACACATTTTTGGGGGGACACAATTCAATCCATGACAGATCACCAGGCCTTTCTTCTGAGGCATCCCTGAGTAGGTTCAAATCTCTAACCTTTCAGTTAGTAGCTGAGCGCTTAACCGTTTGCACCACCCAGGGACTCTGAAAATACACTGAAGGAGCATGGATTTTTTTCAAAAAGGTATCAGAGACACTGGCATAATAACAACAGTAACTGCTAATCTACAGTTTGGCAGTCTGAACCCACCCAGCAGTACCGTGGGAGAGAAGGCTGTCTTGTTTCTCTTTCTCTGGGTCTAAATAGCTGGAGATTCTTCCCCAGAGGAGACCAGGTCACAACAGGCTTGGTTTATTCACGATTAACTTTCAGGCTGTTTGTCTTTAGCTGTGTGGGTGTAGGGTGATAGCTCACACCCACTCTCCTATATCCCTTGAGGATATAGATGTGAACTTTTGCACACTTTTAAACTATAGAGATGTAGCACTTTAGTGCCAGGTCACTGTGCATGGTGTCAATTTAGTGCTCTCCATGGACACAAAGCCACCTCGGCCATCTTGCTGGCCCACAAGAAAAACCTTCTAATCAGCCTCTCCTAACTCTATCCTCCAAGCTTAGAGGAAGTTTCTAGCATGCCTCCTATAAAGGCAAAATAAAATGCATATTTCCCAGTCTTCTCTTGCCAGAGATTTAAAAAATACATCGTGGCTATTTTATGCTTACAGTAAAGACAGCAATACGACAGGCATCTGTCGCCACCACCCAGCTTTGTCACGTGTTCACATCTTGCCGCGTTCCCAGATTGTTTTTTTTTTTTTTTCTCATTCAAAAATTTACACACAAATTATTTTTGTGACATTGGTTGCAATATGACATTGGTCGTGACAGTACTCTCCCCCTTTCCCTTTCTACCCCAAATTCCCTGTGTCCATTTGTCCAGTTTTCCTGTCCCTTCCTGCCTTCTCTTTGCTTTGGGGCAGGTGTTGCCCATTTGGTCTCATATACTTGATTAAGAAGCACGTTCCTCACATGTGTTATTGTTCATTTTATAGGCTGTCTAATCTTTGACTGAAAGGTAGACTTCGGGAGTGGCTTCAATTCTGAGTTACCAGGATGTCCAGGGGCCGTAGTCTCGGGGGTTCCTCCAGTCTCTGTGAGACCAATAAGTCTGGTCTTTTTGTGCATTTGAATTTCGTTCTACATATTTCTCTCATTCTGTTCGGAACACTCTATTGGTGATCCCTGTCAGAGAAGTAGGTAGTGATAGCCAGGCGCCACCTAGTGCTTTAGTCCTTTGGACTAATATTTTCCTTGTGTCTTTGGTTTTCTTCATTCTCCTTTGCTCCAGATGGGATGGGACCAATAGATGTAACTTAGATGGCTGTTCACGAGCTTTTAAGACCCCAGACACTACTCACCAGAGTAGAATGTAGAACATTTTCTTTATGAACTATGTTATGCCAGTTGTCTTAGACATCTCCTGAGACTATGGTCCCAGCTCTCAGTCCCCGTAACGCAATCTCTTAAGGTGTTTGGATGTGTCGAGGAAGCTTCCATGACTTTGCCGTGGTCAAGTTGTGCTGACTTGCCTTATACTGTGTTGTCTTCCCCTTCAGCAAAGTTAACAGTTGTCTACTATCTAGTTAGTGATTTCCCCTCTCCACCCCTCCCCTCCCTCTTAACCATCAAAGATTGTTTTTTTCTGTATGTAAACCTTTTCTTGGGTTTTTATAATAGCCATCTCATACAATATTTGTCCTTTTGTGGTTGACTTATTTCACTCAGCATAATACCCTCCAGATTCATCCATGTTGTGAGATGTTTCTCAGATTCATTATTGTTCTGTAGTATTCCATTGTGTGTATGAAACCATTATTTCTTCATACATCTGTTGATGGGCATTTAGGTTGTTTCCATATTTTTTGCTATTATGAATAATGCTACAGTGAAGATGGGTGTGTACATGTCTATTCATGTGACAGCTCTTTTATATCTCTAGGATATGTTCTTAGGAGTGGGGTTGCTGGATCATATAGTATTTCTAGCTTTTTAAGGAGACACCAAATCATTTTCCATAGTGGTTGTACCATTTTACATTCTCACTAGCAGTGTGTAAGAATTCCAGTCTCCCAGAAACCACTCCAACATTTGTTATTTTCTGTTTTTGTTTTTTTTTTTTAGTGCCAGTAATGTCAGGTCTTAACATAGATCTGATTTGCATTTCTCTAATGGCTAATGATCGAAAGCAATTCCTCATGTGTCTGTTAGGTGCCTGAATGTCTTCTTTGGTGAAGTGTATGTTCATATCCTTTGTCCATTTTTACATTGGATTATTTGTCTTTCTGCTATCGAGGTGTTGAGGTATTCTATAGATTTTAGAGATTAGACCCTTGTTGGATATGCCATAGCAAAAATTTTTTTCCCAGTCTATAAGTTCTGTTTTTACTTTTTGGCAAAGTCTTTTGATGAGCATAAGTGTTTAATTTTTAGGAGCTCCCAGTTAGCTAGTTTATCTGCTGGTGTTCGTGCATTGCTGGTTATGGTTTGTGTTGTATTTATGCCATGTATTAGGGCCCCTAGTGTTGTCCCTATTTTTTTTTCCATGATCTTTATCATTTTAGGATTTATACTTAGGTCTTTGATCCATTTTGAGATAGTTTTTTTTTTTTGTATGATGTGAGGTATGGATCCAGTTTCATTTTTTTATAGATAGACATCTAGTTTTGCCGGCACCATTTTTTTTTTTTTTTTGCCAAACACATATTTATTTATTTATTTATTATACTTTAGATGAAGGTTTACAGAACAAATTAGTTTCTCATCAAATAGTACATGTACTGTTTTATGACATAGGTTAACATCCCCACAATATGTCAGCGTCTTCCCTTCTCACCCTTGGGTTCCCTATTACCAGCTTTCCTGTTTCCTCCTGCCTTTTAGTCCCTGGGCTGGTGTACCCTTTTAGTCTCGTTTTGTTTTATGGGCCTGTCTAATCTTCGGCTGAAGGGCGAACCTTGGGAGTGACTTCATTACTGAGCTAAAAGGGTGTCTGGGGGCCATGCTCTTGGGGTTTCTCCAGTTTCTGTCAGGCCAGTAAGTCTGGTCTTTTTTTGTGAGTTAAAATTTTGTTCTACGTTTTTCTGCAGCTCTGTCTGGGACCCTCTATTGTGATCCCTGTCAGAAGAGTCAGTGGTTGTCAGCACTAATTGTTAAAAACAAAAAACTGTCTTTTCCCCATTTAATGGACTTGGGTTTTTGTCAAAGTTCACTTGACCATAGGTAGATGGATTTATGTCTGGGTTCTTGATTCTGTTCCATTGCTCTAATGTGTCTGTTGTACCAGTACCAGGCTGTTTTAACTACCATGGCTGTGTAGTAGGTCCTGAGATCAGGTAGTGTGAAGCCTTCTTCAATAATGTTTGCTTATCTGGGGCCTTTTTCTTTTTCATATAAAATTGCTGATTATTTTTTCCATCTCGTTAAAGAATGATGTTGGTATTTGGATCAGGATTGCATTATATCTGTGGATTGCTTTGGGTAGAATTGACATTTTCACAATGTTGAGTTTTCCTGTCCATGGATGGTATGTTTTTCCATTTATGTGGGTCTCTTTTGGCTTCTTGGAGGAGTGTTTTATAGTTTTCGTTGCATAGGTCTTTTATGTCCCTGGTTAGATTTATTCCTAAGTATTTTATCTTTTTAGGGGCTATTATAAGTGGTATTATTTTCCTGATTTCCATTTTGAATTTCTTTTGGTTGGTATATAGGAATCCAACTGATTTTTGTATGTTGGTCTTATATCCTGTAACTCTGCTGAATCTATTAGTTCCAGGAGCTTTCTTGTGAAATTATAGTTCTCAGTTTTTTTCTATATATAGAATGGAAACCTTGGTGGCGTAGTGGTTAAGTGCTATGGCTGCTAACCAAAAGGTCTGCAGTTCAAATCCGCCAGGTGCTCCTTGGAAACTCTATGGGGCAGTTCTACCCTGTCCTATAGGGTCGCTATGAGTCAGAATCGACTCGATGGCAGTGGGTTTTTGGTTTTTATATATATAGGATGGAAGCCCTGGTGGCACAGTGGGTAAGTGTTTGGTTGTTAACCAAAAGGTCGGCAGTTCAAATCCACCAGCTGCTCCTTGGAAACCCTGTAAGGCGGTTTTACCCTGTCCTATAGGGTTGCTGTGAGTCAGAATTGACTGAACAGCAGTGAGTTTGGTTTTTGGTTTTTATGTATAGGATCATATCATCTGTGAATAGGGATAGTTTTACTTCTTCCTTATTTCAGTTTGGGTGTCCTTAATTTCTTTTTCTTGCCTTATTGCTTCAGTTAGGACTTCCAGCACAATGTTAAACAGGAGTGGTAATAAAGAGGATCCTTGTCTTGTACCCATTCTTAGGGGGAGGCTTTCAGTCTCTCCATTGAGAATAATGTTGCCTGTTGAGTTTATATAGATGCTCTTTATTATGCTTAAGAGTTTCCCTTCTATTCCTGTTATATTGAGAGTTTTTATCAGGAATTGGCATTGGACTTTAGCAAATGCGTTTTCTGTATTGATTGAGATGATCATGTGGTCCTTTTTTTTGTTTTGTTTATGTGGTGGATTACACTGATTGGTTTTCTAGTGTTGAACCATCCTTGTATACTTGATATGAATCCCACTTCGTTGTGGTGTATCATTTTTTTTTATATGATGCTGAATTCCATTAGCTAGAATTTTATTGAGAATTCTTGCGTCTATATTCATGAGAGATATTGGTCTGTAATTTTCCGCTTTTGTAGTATCTTTGCCTGGCTTTGGTACCAGAGTCGTGCTGGTTCATAGAATGAGTTTGGGAGTATTCCTTCCTTTTCTATGCTCTGAAATATTTTGTGTAGTGCTGGTGTGAGCTCATCTCTGGATGTTTGGTAGAATTCACCAGCGAAGCCATCTGGGCCTGGGCTTTTTTTTTGTTGGGAGTTTTTCTTATTACCATTTCAATCTCTTCCCTTCTTATAGGTCTGCTCAGATTTTCTATCTCAGTTTGTGTTAGTTAAGATAGGTAGTGTATTTCTAGAAATTTGTCCGTTTCTTCTAGGTTCTCAAATTTGTTGAAGTACAATTTTTCATATTATTCTGTTATGATCTATTTATTTCAGTTAGGCCTGTTATAATGTCCCCCATCTCATTTCTAATTGGGTTATTTGCTTCCTCTCCTGTTTTTCTTTTGTCAGTGTGGCCAATGGTTTGTCAATTTTGTTGATCTTTTCAAAGAGCCAACTTTTGGTCTCGTCATCTGTTGTCTTTTTGTTCTCTATTTCATTTATTTTTGCTCTGATCTTATTGTTTCCTTTCTTCTTGTGGCTGTGAGTTTCTATTGCTGTTCCTTTTCTATTTGTTCAGATTCTGGGCTAACATTTTGATTTGGGGCTGTTCTTCTTCTTTGGTGTGTGCATTTATTGCTATAAATTCACCTTTGAGCACTGCCTTTCCTGTGTGCCAAAAGTTTTGGTATCATGTGTTTTCAGTCTCATTTGATTCTTTATTGTGTTTCTTACCAAGAGTGGTGTGTTGAAGTCTCCTACTATTATTGTGTAAGGGTCTATTTCTCTTTTCAGTGCTGTTAGAATTTGTTTTATGTATTTTGGAGCCTGTTTTTTGGTGTGTAGGTATTTATTAAGGTTTAATCTTCTCGATACATTGTCCTTTTAATCATTATGTAATGTCGTTCCTTGTCTTTTATGGTTGATTTTACCTTAAAGTATATTTTATCTGAGATTAGTATTGCTTCTCCTGGTCTTCTTAGGTCCCTGTTTACCTGACATATTTTTTCCATCCTTTTATTTATTTATTTTTTAATTTTTATTGTGCTTTAAGTGAAAGTTTACAAATCAAGTCAGTCTCTCACACAAAAACTTATATACACCTTGCTACATATTCCCAATTGCTCTCCTCCTGATGAGACAGCCCGCTCCCTGCCTCCACTTTCTCTTTTCATGTCCATTTCTCCACCTTCTAACCCCCTTTACCCTCTCATCTCCCCTCCAGGGAGGAGATGTCAACATAGTCTCAAGTGTCCACCTGATCCTAAAAGCTCACCCCTCACAAGCATCCCTCTCCAACCCATTGTCCAGTCCAATCCCTGTCTGAAGAGTTGGCTTTGGGAATGGTTCCGATCCTGGGCTAACAGAAGGTCTGGGGGCCATGACCACCAGGGTCCTTCGAGTCTCAGTCAGACCATTAAGTCTGGTCCTTTTTACGAGAATTTGGGGTCTGCATCCCACTGCTCTAATTTTTATTATTTGTTTTCTTCTGGTGCCTGAGGGTTTCTTTTGTTGCTCTCTTTCTATTAGTTCAAGTTGTAGGGATAATTCTCTGATTTTGGCCCTTTCTTCTTTTTGTATGAGTGCATTTATTGATATGAATTGACCCCCGAGTACTGCTTTCACTGTGTCCCAAAGGTTCTGATAGGAAGTGTTTTCATTCTCATTGGATTCTATGAATTTCTTTATTCCATCCTTAATGTCATCTATAATCCAGTCTTTTTGAGCAGGGTATTGTTCAGTTTCTAAGTGTTTAATTTCTTTTCCCTGATTTTTCTGTTATTAATTTCTACTTTTATGGCCTTACGGTCAGAGAAGATGCTTTGTAATATTTCAATGCTTTGAATTCTGCTAAGGCTTGCTTTATGACCTAATATGTGGTCTATTCTAGAGAATATTCCTTGTGCACTAGAATAGAAAGTATACTTGGTTGCTGTTGGGTGGAGTGTTCTGTATATGTCTATGAGGTCAAGTTGGTTGATTGTGGCATTTAGATCTTCCATGTCTTTATTGAGCTTCTTTCTGGATGTCCTGTCCTTCACCAAAACTGGTGTGTTAAAGTCTCCTTCTATTATTGCAGAGCTGTCTATCTTATTTTTCAGTGCTGATAGAGTTTGTTTTATGTATCTTGCAGCTCTGTCATTGGGTGCATAAATATTTAATATGGTTATATCTTCCTGGTAAATTGTCCCTTTAATCATTATATACTGTCCTTCCTTATCCTTTATGATGGATTTAATTTTAAAGCCTGTTTTGTCAGAGATTAATATTGCCATTCCTGTTTTGGGCTCTTTTTTGATTACTGTTTGCTTGATATATTTTTTTTCCATCCTTTGAGTTTTAGTTTGTTTGTATCTCTAAGTCTAAGGTGTGTCTCTCGTAGGCAGCATATAGACGGATTGTGTTTTTTAATCCATTCTGCCACTCTTTGTCTCTTCATTGGTGCATTTAGTCCATTTACATTCAGTGTAATTATGGATAGGTATGAATTTAGTGCTATCATTTTGATGTCTATTTTGTGTGTTGACAGTTTCTTTTTCCCATTTAATTTTATGTGCTGAGTAGATTAAATATTGTCCTTTCCTCATATTTGTTGTTGTTGATTTTGTTTCTGCTGAGTCTCTATTTTTTTCCTGTATTTTATTTTGATGAGTAGGATAGTTTGTCTCCTTTGTGGTTACCTTATTATTTACCCCTATTTTTCTAAATTTAAACCTAACTTTTATTTCTTTGTATTGCGTATCTTCCTCTCCATATGGAAGGTCTATGATTACATTTCTTAGTCCATCTTTATTGTTTTAATGTTGTCTTCTTTTATATAATAACTTCGCTGTTACCCTGTTTTGACTTTTTTTTTTTTAATCTTGCCTTTTCTTTTTTTTTTATTTCCCTGTCTGGGTTGACTTCTGATTGCTCTGCCCAGTGTTCTGGTCTTAGGTTGATACCTGATATTATTGATTTTCTAACCAAAGAACTCCCTTTAGTATTTCTTGTAGTTTTGGTTTGGTTTTTACAGATTCCCTGAACTTCTGTTTATCTGGAAATGTCCTTATGTTACCTTCATATTTAAGAGACAGTTTTGCTGGATATATGATTCTTGGCTAGCAATCTTTTTCCTTCAGTTTTTTAAATATGTCATCCCATTGCTTTCTTGCCCCCATGGCTTCTGCCAAGTAGTCCAAGATTATTCTTGTTCGCTCTCCTTTGTAGGTGACTTTTCGTTTATCCCTAGCTGCTCTTAAAATTCTCTCTTTATCTTTGGTTTTGGCAAGTTTGATTGTAATATGTCTTGGTGACTTTCTTTTAACGACTTCCTTATGTGGAGTTCGATGAGCATCTTGGATTGATGTCTTCTCATCTTTCACAATATCAGGGAAGTTTTCTGGCAACAAATTTTTCAACAATTCTCTCTGTATTTTCTGTTATCCCTCCCTGTTGTGGTACTCCAATCACTTGTATTATTATTTCTCTTAATAGAGTCCCACATGATTCTTAAGGTTTCTTCATTTTTTTTTAATTATTTTATCTGATTTTTCTTCAGATATATTAGTACCAAGTGATTTATCTTCAAGTTCAGAAATTCTGGCTTCTACTTGCTCAATTCTGCTCCTCTGACTTTCTATTGAGTTGTCTAATTCTATGATTTTAGTGTTAATCTTCTGAATTTCTGATTGCTGTCTGTCTATGGATTTTTCCAGTTTATTAAAGTTTTCATTATGCTGCTGAGTAATCTTTCTAATTTCTTCAACTGCTTTATCTGTGTGTTCCTTGGCTTGTTCTGCGTATTGCCTCTTTTCCTTCCTGATGTCTTAAAGGGCTCTGTATATTAAACTTTTGTATTCTGCATCTGGCAATTCCAGGAATGCACTTTCATCTAGAAGATCCCTGGATTCTTTGTTTTGAGAGCTTGTTGAGCTGATCGTGGTCTGTTTCTTTATGTGACTTGATATTGACTGTTGTCTCCAAGGCACCCAGAGGTTATTGTATTAGTTTATATTTGCTTACTGTGTTGTAGCTTCTTGGTTTGTTTTGTTTTGATATGCCGAAATGGGTTACTTGAGTGAGATAGCTTGATTATTTTCACCTTTGGAGCTCTGACATCCTGTCCCCAGATGGCTAGAGCTGTCGTCAGGTATATCAGTGTGGATGTCCATTCGCTTTCTTATATGAATTCAGCTCAGGTGTTCAGGTAGCTGATCATCAAGTATGTGGTACAGGCTCTGTCCTACAGTCTTAGAGGGCAGGGGTGATTGGTGTAGGTACCGGTATCTGGTTGCAGCAGGGGGTCACACTCTGAACAAGGCAGGGGGTTGAGAACCGACCCGAGTGTCTCTGAGGAAAGCACATCTGTGTTTCCTAGAGTATGCAGGTGGGTGGGTTCTGTAGACGGACCATGGGCACCCAGTGTTTTTGGTTGTAAGGACTAGGAGGTACCAGTTATCCTTGGACCCCTCTCGTGGGTGGCTGGGAGACCTGAGTGGAGCTACCAGTCCTTAGGTCTCTGACGTGAGTAGGTGAGGACCCCGTTTAATAGGCAAAGCAATGTCAAACATCAAACACCCACCTCTCCACCACACAGCTGAAATGGTTGGATTCTGCCAACAAGGTCCTATTCTCCTGAAATAGGCCCACACAGGCCCATGCAGAGGGGAAAGGTGCTCAAAGTCCACAGATGGTTTATGCCTGGACAGGAGCTGCTTCTGTCCTGATCTCCCCCAGTTAATGGAGCTGGAAAATAATCTTTTCCCGCAAATGCAAATTTTTTCCTTCTCCAAGGCCAGGAGGATGGCTCTAGGCACTCAACAGTGCCTATCTCAGGCCCAGGTAATTCAGCTGCTTGAGCCGGCTTGGGGGCGGGGGGAGGCGGTAAAATATACGCAAGTACTTAGCTTTTGCCGAAAGCACCGTTCCTCTCTGGTTCTGGAGGTGTGAGAAGGCTGTGTGGCTGGCTGCTTCTCCCTGAAGAAACTGCAGCCAAGCGCTAGTACCAGCTTGTTGCTGCCACTCCGAGAATGGTGCCTGAAGTCTCCCCACGATTCAGGTCTGGTAATTCCTCTCTACTTCTGAACCGTCTCTTCCTCCCTCTGCCCCTCAGTTTGTTTTCTAAGCTTGCCTTTGGTGCTCAAGGCTCCTAGTTTGTCATAAATATACTCGTTTCATTTGTTTTTTGGGTCTTTGTTATAAAGAGGGCTCGCTGGAAGCGTCTGTCTGTACTGCCGTCTTGGCTCCGCCTCTCATCCTTTTATTTTTAATAAATTTATGTCTTTGTGTCTAAGGTATCTCTCTTGTAGACAGCATATTGATGAGTTTTTTTTTTTTTTAACTGATTCTTCCACTAACAGGTGCATTGAAGCTTTTTACATTCAGTGTGATTATTGATAGGTATGAGTTTATTGCTGTCTTATTGCTGTGCTCTTTTTGTGGTATTGACATTTTCTTTGCTCCTCTTACTTTGCTGTGCTGAGCTCCCTTTGTTTGTGGATTTTCTTTTCTTTCCTTATTATAGATTTTGTGCTTATTGAGTGTTTATGTTTTCATTCTTTTTTATTTTGGTGAGTGGGCTTGTTAACTTTCTTTTTAGTTACTTTGAAATTTACCCTTATCTTCCTAAGTTTGAATCAGTCTTTTATTACTTTATATTGCCTTAAGTTCCCCTCCATCTGAAAGTTTTACACCTACACAGTTTATTCCCCTTTTTATAGTTTTGACCTTGTCATTTACAGATTGACATCTCTGTCTTGGAAGTACAGCAGCCAGAATGCTGCATAGAAGCAAGGATGTTGAGATTTGATCTCATGTATTTTAAACACATTATCAGGAGGGACCAGTCCCTGGAGGAGGACATCATGCTTCGTAAAGTACAGGGTAAGTGAAAAAGAGGAAGACCTTCGGTGAGATGGGTTGATACAGTGACTGTAACAATGGGCTCAGATGTAGTAATGATCGTGAGGATGGCACAGGACCAGGCAGTGTTACATACTGTTGTACATGGGGTGGCTATGAGTCGGAAATGACTAGATGGCACCTTACAACAACGTAGTGGACATTTGTGGGGGAATGGTGGGTTGGTGGTAGAATCCTCACATTCCGTGCAGGAGACCCAGGTTCAATTTTAGGCCAGTGCACCTTACGTACAGCCTCCACCTGTCTGTCAGTGGAGGCTTGTGTGAGGCTATGATGCTGAACAGGTTTCAGTGGAGCTTCTGGACTAAGACAGACTAGGAAGAAAGGCCTGGTGATCTACTTCTGAAAATCAACCAGTGAAAGCCCATGGATCACAATAGTCCAATCCCCAATTGATCATGGAGTTGGCACAGGACCAGGCAGAATATCCATTCCATTGTGCATGTGGTTGTCATGAGTAGGAGGCCAAGTTGATAGTAGCTAACAACAAAAATAGTAGATGTTTGTTGCTCGTGTCTCCAGCACCCTCATCACTTTTATTCTTAACAGTATCTTAAATCTCAGCCATGTGGTTTGGGTTGGATTGACTACATCCCAGCTCTAGAGGTGACCCCCGTTTATTTAGTCCAATCAAGTATCTCATGTTATTAGCCAGTCAGACCAATGACAGGCAATAGAGCTTAATTCAGGAGGCTCAGTTTGCATCATTGAAGATTGGACTGTTGTTTCCTGGAGGTGGTGAATAAGAATACTTGCAGCCTCAGGAGTTGCAGGCTGTCATCACAGAACCACTAGGGAAGCCAGCTGTATGAGGAAGCCAATTCCACAGAGGACAAAATGGAGGCATGGAATGAAACTGATCCTCAGTGACATGATTGAGCTGCTGGTTCAAGCCTCACCTGAAGCTTGACTTATCACCCTGTATCTTGACTTCTTAGGAGCCTATAAATTTGCTTTATTTTTCAGGCTATGAATTTTACATAGGGCTCCTGCTGTTTGCAACCTAGAGTCTAACATTACCTATTGCCATTCAGTCAATTCTGACTCATATCCACCCTATAGGACACAGTAGAACAGCCCCATAGGGGCAGCTGGTAGATTCGAACTGGTGACCTTTTGGTTAGCAGCCAAGCTCTTAAATGCTGCTCCACTAGGGCTCCAGAGTCTAACAGAGAGAACCTGAAAATGGATTTGTGACCAGTTCCTCTTCTTTAGGCCATACTGTTCCAAGTGAATCTGACTCTAGGTCCTTACCTGTTGTAGTGGGTTGAATGGTGCCCCTCCCCCCAGAGGATGTGTTCACCTGGAACCTGAAATTATGACCTTATTTGGGAAAACGGTCTTTGCAGATGTAATTAATTTAAGGATCTTGAGATAAGATCATCCTTCATAACTCAGTTGGGCCCTAAATCCACTGACAAGTATCCTTATAACAGACAGGAGTGGAGAAGACACAGACAGAGAAGAGAGGAAGACATGTGAAAAGGAAGGCAGATATTGGAGTTACACCTGGATCCACCACAAGCTGGAAGAGGCAAGGAAGTACTCTCCTTTAGAGCCTTCGGAGGGAGTGCAGCCCTGCCAACACCTTGATGTTGGACATCTGGCTTCCAGAACTGTGAGAGAATAAATTTCTATTGTTTTAAGCCACCACATTTGTGGTAAATTTCAGCAACCCTGGGAAACTAATGTGCACATCTTAGGTAGGTAATTTGCAGATCTAGAGCTGCCAGGACCAGGGAACCCTCACTTCCATGGACCTCCACCCTGCAGAGGAAAAATTGCTCGAGTATATTTCTTCACAGCTTCTTCTTCACTATACTTCTTCCATTTATGTCTATAAAACATGATTATTTTCTGTGTTATCAGGTTTTGAAATTTTATCTAGGCCATTTTTCTCCTTTTCTATCAAAATTCAAGGCAAACTAGGGTGCCCATATGTGCTGTTTTGCCTGGGACTGTTGCCGTTTATGCCTAATGTCCCAATGCTATTTATTAATAACACTCATTTCACTCTCCAGAGTGTTGTGATTTCGACAGTAAATGAAATTATTGTTAATAAAATCTGTCAGCCTCTGCCAAACTCATTGTGCTTGAGATACCAGTCATCCCCTTCCTACTCACACTGCCTGAGGCATATGCTGTGCTCAGAGTCCTGGTCCCTCTGTGGCCAGGAACACATGCTTCCCTCACTGTGATGAACTTGGGTGGCCACCTGGCTCAAATGGATCTACTACATAGGCTGGTTAGTAGTGGGTGATTGCTATGACCTGGCTCAAAAAGATGAGCTGGATCTATAAATTCCTCTCTTGGAAATTTGAAATTGGGAAACCAAGAAACTTGGATAGTTAGGAACATAGCCATAATGAAAGGGCATGGTGCAGCGTTCAAGACTTTAAGTAACAATATACACATTCCCCTATAAATGACGGTGAGAGTAAAAAAAAAAAAAAGCAAACCATTGCTATTGAGTCAATTCCTACCCATAGCAGAAAAAAAAAAAAAAAAAAAAACATTGCCATCAAATAGATTTTGACTCATAGCGACCCTGTAGGACAGAGTAGAACTGCCCCACCGGATTTCCAAGAGTAGTGGTGGTGAATACAGCCAAGGTGTTACACATCTGGAGTGGTGCTCCAGGGGGTGCCATTCACACTGAGCACCTTATGACTCTGTGCTCCCTGACACTGTGCAGTGTGGTAGCCCTGACTCTCTTGCTTCTTGACATCTCTCTGTTTCAGTTCCAGTTGGTATATATTATGGATTGAATTATGTCCCTCCCAAAAGATGTTGAAGTCCTAACCCCGGGTACCTGTGAATGTGACTATGATGGTTAAGATTGTGTGTCAGCTTGGCTAGGCCATGAGTCTCAGTGTTTTGGCAGTTGTATAATGTTGTGGTCAATTCCCTGTTGAAGTTTGATACGTGATCACCCCCATGATGGAATCTGCTGAGTGGTACCAGGAGGGGTGGGGCCTGTGGCGGCTCATCAGCCCCTCAGCCTTTATCTCTCCACCTTCAGCTGCCTACTCCCTTCCTGCTCCCCTTGGAAAGGTTGTTGGCTTGTTCTGGATCCACCAGCTATCTCTTGTCTGACCTCTGGTTCTTAGGACTTGAGCTAGCAGCTACCTGCCCATTTTGGGATTTGTCGATCTTCACTACCTGCGAGCAAGAGTCTTGCTCCCCAACCTGCCTATCTTGGGTTCACCAGCCCCTGCAGCTATGTGAATCAGGGGAAACCTTGAGGCCTTGCCTGCTGACCTTGGGGATTCCTTGACCTTCATAGTCTGTGAGTGGGAGCCCTGCTCTCTGACTTACTCATCTTGGGTTCGCCAGCTTCTGCAGCTCTGTGAATTGGGAAAGGCCTCTATATTGATCCAAGGACTTGGCATGTTCCAATCCCTACAATTGTGTGAGCTGTTTCCTTGATATAAATCTCTTTATATATATTTATACACTTTACTGGCATTGTGTCTCTAGAGAACCCAGTCTAAGACAGTGATCTTGTTTGGA
This sequence comes from Loxodonta africana, assembly GCF_030014295.1. NCBI lineage: Eukaryota > Metazoa > Chordata > Mammalia > Proboscidea > Elephantidae > Loxodonta > Loxodonta africana. Next base: position 69,606,212 of record NC_087358.1, read on the forward strand.
AATAGGATTTTTGAAGATGTGATCATCTAAGTTAACAAGAGCTCATACTACAGTAGGGTGGGTCTTAAGCCAGTATGAGTGGTGTCCCTATAAGAGACACAGAGAGACAGACAGAAGAACGACAGCCACCTGAAGATGGATCAACAAGCCAAGGACCCCTGGGGCTACCAGAAGCTGAGAGAGACGAGAAAGGATCTTCCCCTAGGAGATTTTGGAGGGAGTATGGCCCTGCCAACACATTGAACTTCTGGCCTCCAAACTGTGAGACAATAAATTTCTGTTTTTATAAGCCATCCAGTTTGTGGTATTTTGTTACGGCAGCCCTAGGAAACTAATACTGTATATATCTCCACCAGTGATCCTCAAACTTTGCTGTATATGAGAATTACCTGGAAACTTTTAAAAAATGCTAGTGCCCAAGTCACACTCCAACCTAATTAAATCAGATCTCAGTAGTTTGAAAAACTCCTCAGGTGAAGCCAATCAGCAGCCAAGTTTGGGAATCACTGATTCTCCATTTCCCTCTGCGAGGCCACTTGAGTGGGTATCTGTTGCAACTGTTGTTGTTAGTTGCCCTTGAGTCATCTCCAACTAATGATGAGCTTATGTGTAACAGAACAAAACACTGCCTGGTCCTGTGCCAACTTCACAACCATTGGTATGCAAGAGTTCATTGTTGCAGCCACTGTGTATTTTGAGTGTTTTCCAACCTAGGGGAGTCAGCTTCCAGCAGTATATCAGACAGTATCCTGTGGGGATCCATAGGGTTTTCACTGGCTAATTTGCAGAAGTAGATCACCAGGCTTTTCTTCCTAGTCTAGAAGCTCCACTGAAACCTGTCCACTATGGATGACACTGCTGGTATTCGAAATACCAGTGGAAGAGCTTCCAGCATCATAGCAACATGTAAGCCACCACGGTAGGACAAACTGACAGATGGGTGATAGTCTGTTCCAACTAAAAGACCCTTAATACATCACCCTTCCCAGTCTCTGATATTTTCCTGGTATTCTAGATGGTCGGATACAGTCTATGACAGTCTTAATTGACCAGCTGTCATAATCCTTCTCCGGAAAAGCTTGTGCACTTTGCCTGATACTCTAAATAGTGAGGTAGTTAAATTGCTGGCTAATTTCATGAGCTGTTTGAATAGCTCATTGTGTGGAGATGAGAATTATGTAAAACAGAATCTTGTTTTTGTCCCTCTCTCCTGCCTCATTCCCCTCGGTTCTTCTGTCACCAAGATGAGTCATCTCTCAGCTACAGCTACACTGGAGTTTCCTTTAAAATACACAGCAAAAGTTGATTGTGTATTTTTCTCCTGGTGTTTCTTCTTATTGGCTTCAGTCTGCTTATTTTCTACCACGTTTTTGTCTCTATTTGGATATAAACATTCCTGTTTCAGCAGCAGCAGCTGGCAGATGCCTGTGGCTTATAGAAGACTACAAGGGACATAAGAACTGTATGATAAATGGATTCATGTTTTGGAATTTTCTTTAGTATATGGGCATGGAGAACAACCTTTCTGCCCACTAGGAGAATTACTCCTATATTTGCTGGAAGGATCATTGGTCATTGGCAGTTATTAGCAGTATCCAGCCACCCAGCACCTGAGTATGACTTTTAGAAATGAGGTTAAATCATCTGAGTCCAGAGAGAAACATCTCTTATGATTAATAAGTGACAGGACTTATTTACAGTCAGACACAGCTTAGTTGTCCCTGTGAAAAGGTACCAGTTGCCACTGAGTTGACTCTGACTCATGGCCACCCCGTGTGTGTCAGAGTAGAACTGTGCTCCATAGAGTTTTCAATGGCTGATTTTTTCAGAAGTAGATCTCCACGCCTTTCTTCTGAGGTGCCTCTGGGTGGACTCAAATGTCCAACCTTTCAGTTAACAGCCGAGTGTGTTAACCATGAAAAAGTAACAGAAAGAAAAGTATGAGTTAAGCGTTTTCCAGGTGGACTTGAAGGTTTGGGCTCATTCATTGAGCTCCAAACTCTAGTTTGCAATGGGCATTAACAATTCTTGGCCTCAATGCCCAGAGATTTGTACGTGGATGCCAGCCAAAGGAGTGACTGGGCCAGAGAGGAAAGAGAAATGCCCATCAGCTCTAGAGCATACCATGCTTTTTCTGTCTTTGCTTTTACACTTGCTCTCTTTACCTTCTGATCCTTCAAGACCTAGCTGAAGTGACACTTGTGTGATGGTTTCTTCAACTGCCCCTGCCCAGATCAGCGTCAATACCTCCTCTTCTGTGGACTCTGGACATTATGTCTTTACTGCACTTGTTGTTCTCTTGAGTTCACAATGGTCTGTCTGTTTTTCTCACTAGACTAAAAACCCTTTGGAAGTGAGTCTGTCTTATGTGTCCTCCTATCCTGCAGCCTGTAAAAGGGTCTGCTGGCACATAGTTGGCACTCAACAAATAGACGGTGAATTCAGGGGACTGTGTAGATGACACTAGACACCACCAAACATTATTTAAGGATGTACTACTTCGGCTTCCTTACTTTGGACACACCATCAAGAAAAACCAATTGCTAGAAAAGGACATCATGGTTGGTAAAGTAGAGCATCAGGGAAGATGAAGGAAACCCTCAATGAGACAGAATGTCACATTAGCCTCAACAATGGACTCAAATATACCAATGATCATGAGGATGGCACAGGACCAGGCAACATTTTGTTCTATTCGTAAATGGTCACCATGAGTCAGAGCCAATTTGATTGCAACTAACATTATCTCATTAAGTCCTAACAACCCTATGAGGTACATACAACTGTGGGAATATTAAGGCTCAGAAATATTAAGAAGCGAGGCTGGGATTCAAATCTGGGTATCTCTGACTCCCAGTCACGTTCTTTCTCCACTCCATGAGAGCCTGAGTTACATTAAAATCCTCTTTAAAAATGAAACTATATATTCCTTTTTCTTAAAAGGAGGATGCTAATGAGTGCAATTCACTTCATTTGAAAATTGCCATTCTGAAGATATTAACTTAATTTTAGCCTCTTCTTTGAAAAGTGTAGGTATCCTCAAGTGCACAGGGAAATGATTTTTTTCAGGAAAAATTTGAACATGACTCATGTATTCAATGTAATCATTAAATTAAAAGCACCAAGTGGCTTCATGAGATGGAAATTTGCATTATGGTAGGTTCATTTTAAAGGGCCAGTTTGGGAATATAGCACAGAATATGTTAGATACCACCTCTCAAAAGAAGACACATCCTGCAGTAATAATCACAAAATGATCTCAACCTAGCAAGGACTCTTAGCTTCCAGGCAGCAGACCGGGGTTCCATTCCCAGCCAAGGCACCTCATGCACAGCCACCAGCCCTCTGTCAGTGGAGGCTTGTGTGTTGCTATGATGCTGAACAGGTTTCAGTGGAGCTTCCAGACTAAGACGGAGTAGAAGGAAAGGCCTGGTGATCTACTTCTGAAAGTCAGCTAATGAAAACCCTGTGGTCACAACTGTCTACTTATCCACAACCGATCGTGAGGATAACACAGGACCAGGCAGCATTTCGTTCCTTCGTGCATGGGGTTGTCATGAGTCAAGGGTCACCGTGAGTCAGGGGCCAACTCGAGGGCACCTAACAACGACGACAATTATGGACTGACAAAAATGTCAAAAGCCACGTTTCAAAATGTTACATGTAATTATTGTGGGTATTTTCCTTGTGGTTCCTTTTTGCATTTTCCAAATTCTCCACAGTGAGTATGCATTACTTTTATAATCTGAAACACAGTAAATTTGCATTTTTAAAAAGAAGCACATATGACTTTCTCATCATCCTCATCTTCTACCAGCTTTTCTGCCTGTGGTTTTGAATTTTATCTCTTTACAGTGCTCAATTTCAAGACAAGAAGTTACTCTCTGCTCTGCCTGTTTCCATCTTGCTCTCCATGTCAGAAAGCATTTTATTTCTGTTGAGGACAGCTTGCTCCTCCCCTCCAGCTCCTTACGCCTGTAGCAGGGTAAGATTAGGCTATTAGAGATGGAGAATTTTTGGTTAGTAATCAAACACTTAACCATTTGCACCATACAGGGACATCCTTCAACTTCTTAGAATCTGCTGGGGTTTTTTTCTTTTTTTTTTTAATCTGTAAGGTGAAGATAATAATACACCATTGATTTAGTTATCTAGTGCTGCTATAACAGAAATACCACAAGTGGATGGCTTTAACAAACAGAAATTTCTTCTCTCACAGCCTGGGAGGCTAGAAGTCCAAATTCAGGGCGCCAGGTCCATGGGAAGGCTTTCTCTCTCTGTCAGTTCTGGAGGAAGGTCCTTGTCATCAATCTTCTGTTGGTCTAGGAGCTTCTCAGTGCACAGACCCCAGGTCCAAAGGACTCACTATTCTCCTGGCTCTTGTTTCTAGGTGGTAAGATATCCCCATGTCTCTCTGCTTTCTTCTCTATTTTATATCTCAAAAGAGATTGGCTTGAGACATGATCTAAACTTATAGATTGAGTCCTGCCTCAGCATAACTACGACTAATCCCATCTTATCAACATCATAGAGATAGGATTTACAACACATAGGAAAATCACATCAGATGAAAAAATGGTGGACAATCGCACAATACTGGGAATCATGGCCTAACCAAATTGAAACACATATTTTTGGGGGACACAATTCAATCCATGACAACCATAAACCCCAAAAAAGCCAAACCCATTGCCTTCAAGTTGATTCTGACTCATAGTGATCCCATACAACAGAGCAGAATTGCCCCGTAGGGTTTCCAAGGGACAGCTGGTGGATTTGAACTGCCGACCTTTTAGTTAGCAGCCGAATGCTTAACCACTGAGCCACCACCTGTATATCAAAGTGATTTGTAAACTGTAAATGTTATCTTTGGCTGTTTTTGTGATGATGATGACAACAATGATGAAAAACGGTTTCTTTTAGAAGACAGTGGTTGAAGTGGCAAAGTATGCTGTAGAGATATCTGTGTGTGGAACAGGAGTGGATGTGCTGACAAAAAGAAAGGTTTAGAGACGCTGGAGACTCCCACCTAGGATTTTGTTCATGTGGTTACATAATCACTGCCTCTTTGTGTGTGTTGGTTTTGACTCAAAGATTGTTATTGTTAGTTGCCGTTGAGCCAACTCCAATTCATGACAACCTTATGTGGAATGGAATGAAATGTTGCTCTATCCTGCACCGTCTCCATAATTGTTAGTATTCTCGAGCCCATTGTTGAGGCTATTGTGTCACTCCATCTCATTGAAGGTTGTTCATTTTAGTCAGAGTGTCTTTTGCTTCTGCTTGTTCTCCATGAACCTTACGTAGTATGTACATTGCTCACAGCAAGCAGTAAACACCTGTTGGATAAAAGAAATGAATGAATGATTTGATGAATGGTAACATAGCTGCAGTGGCCAAAGAGAAATGAGAATATTAGTTGCTCCTTGAAAGTAATTTGTGTAGGCAGAATTGAAACTGATCTTGTCACTCCCCAGTTTAAAAATTCTGTTGGCTTTTTATTGCTTAGAAGATAAAGTCTGAGTGTCATAAAAGGTCCTTCATAAACTGGATCTAACCTATCTTTCTGGTCTCATCTCCTCAACCCCTAATTCCTCCCACAGCTATTTTTACTCCCTCCTACATTACTTCATAGGGTACCCTGGACTTGCCAAGTCTTTTCACAGGCTGTTTCCTTCCCTTGAAGTACTCTTGTGCATCCTTCAAGACACAGCTTAAATGCTGTTTGGTAAAGTGCTCCCTGATGTCCCCAGACACTTATTCAGTCATAAAACCAGTGTTTCCTTAGCAACTGCTATGCATCAGGCAGTGTTCTAAGACCTGGACACTGCAGTGAACAAAATAGACAAGGCCCTCATAGCACTTTCTTTCTAATGGGGCAGGGGGATTAAAAACAAAATAAATAAAATCAATATTTACTATGTTAGGAGGACAGGGTGTTGGGAAAGGGGAATGAGGGTGCTACTTTATATAAGGTGGTTGTCTTAGTTTCCTAATGCTGCTGCTACTCAAATACCACAAGTGGGTGGCTTTAAAGAACAGAAATTTATTTTCTCACAGTTAAAAAACAAAAACCATTGCCATTGATTCCAACTCATAGTGACCCTATAGGACAGAGTACTGCCCCATAGGGTTTCCAAGGAGCAGCTGGTGGATTCAAACTGCCAACCTTTTGGTTAGCAGACGTAGGTCACCATAGCTCTTAACCACTGTGCCACCAGGGCTCCTTCTCACAGATTAGGGGACTCAAAGCCTGAATTCAGGCTGCTGGCTCTAGGTGAAGGCTTTCTTTCTCTCATTGGCAACTCTGGGAGAAGATCCTGGGGTCTTTCAGCTTCTGTAGCCCCAGCGCCCCTCAGATCCTTGGCAATTTGTCACATGGTGCCTATCCCCCCCCCTCCCCATTTGTGCTGGTTTCTGTGTTTAATCTGCTCTTTTTATGTCTCTGGAGTGATTAGGTTTAGCACACAGCCTATTCTGATATGGCCTTATTAACATGACAAAGAAAACTCAATTCCCAAGTAGGATTACATCCGCAGGTTAGGATTCCAACACATATTTTGGGAGAGACACAATTCAATCCGTAACAGTGGTGTATCAGTCAGGATAGGCTGGGCTATGTTGTAATAACAAACAATGCCCTACAATCTCAGTGTTTTATAACAGTGAAGATTTGCTTTTGGCTCATGCTACTTGATCATTGAAGGTCAGTTAGAACTTGGCTCCACACTCCTCATTCCGCAGATAGGCTCAAGCAAACATTTCCAATAGCCCTGTATACTGGGTTGAATGGTATCTGCCCAAAAATTCATGACCACCCAGAACCTGTGAATGTGTTCTTATTTGGAAAAGGGTCTTTGCAGATACAGTCAAGTTAAGATGAGGTCATACTGGATTAGGATGGGCCCTGATCCAATGACTGGTGTCTTTATAAGAGAAAAGAGGGGGCGATTTGGATAGAGACAGACACAGAAGAGGTATGCACAGAGGAAAGACAGCTATGTGAAGACGGAGGCAGAGATTGGATTGATGCAGCTACAAGCCAAGGTACCCCAAGGATTGCCAGCAACCACCAGAAGCTGGAAGAGACAAGGAAGGAGCTTCTCCTAGAGCCTTCAGAGATAGCATGGCCCTGCCAACACCTTGATTTTGGACGTCTAGCTTCCAGAACTGTGAGACAATAAATTTCTGTTGTTTTAAGTCACCCAGCTTGTGATACCTTGTTACAGCCGCCACAGAAAATGAATACACCCTGGCAGATGGTAACGAAAACGTGCTGAAGCATGTGCCCAGCTTTTAAGGGTTTCAACCAAAAATTGCATGTCATGTCTACTCACATTTCATTTGCCAAAACAAGTCACACAGTCACACCTGAGTTAAATAGGACATGGGTGTGTAACACGTGGTCTGGGAAGGTCTCTCTAAAAGTGAGACCAAAACCAAACCAAACCACCTGTGTGTCAAAGTAGAACTGTGCTCCATAGCATTTGCCATGGTTGATTTTTCAGGAGAAGATTGCCAGACCTTTCTTCCAAGGCATGTGTGGATGGACTCAAACCTCCAATCTTTCAGTTAGGATAAAGGAGCCTTTGAAGAGAAACCTGAAGAAAGTAGGGAGCAAGCCATGTTATTAGCTGATAACTACCTGTTGGGATATCACCCCTTCTTGCTTCTGAAGCCAAACAGTTAGAGTCACCCTTGACCCTTTCTTCTCTTTCTTTTACAGCCCACATCCAATCTATCAAAAAATTCCTCAGCTATACCTTCAAAAGGAGCCCTGCTGGTGCAATGGTTAAGCACTCGAGTGCTAGTGAAAGGTGGGCAGTTCGAACCCACCAGCTGCTCCTCCGGAGAAAGATGTGGCAGTCTGCTTCCATAAAGATTTACAGCCTTGGAAATCCTATGGGAAATTTCTACTCTGTCCTATTAGGTCGCTGTGTGACAGAATTGACTCGACAACGACAGGTTTCATTATACTTTCAAAACACATCTAGCCTGACCACTGCTCACAGGCTGCCTCTGGCTCAAGCCTCATCCTCACCTCTGGGTTATGGCAGCAGCCTCCTCACTGCTCTCACCACCTCTGCCCATGCTCCTGCGGTCTGCTGTCCTCACAGCAGCCCGAGGGATCTGTATAAAATTTAAGTCAGATCATGACACAACTCTACTCAAACCCTTTGTCTTAGTCACCTAGTGCTGCTATAACAGAAATACCGCAAGTGGATGGCTTTAACAAAGAGAAGTTTATTTCCTCACAGTAAAGTAGGCTAAAAGTCCAGATTCACGGTGTCAGCTCTAGGGGAAGCCTTTCTCCCTCTGTCAGCATTCTCATCAATCTTCCCCCGGACTAGGAGCTTCTCTGTGCAGGGACCCCGGGTCCAAAAGATGTGGTCTGCTCCTGGCACTGCTTTCTTGGTGGTATGAGATCCCCCTGTGTCTCTGCTCCCTTCTCTCTTCTATATCTCAAGAGATTGCCTCAAGACACAATCCAATCTGTCCTGCCTCACTAAGACAACTGCTGCCCATCCTCCCTCATTAACATCATAGAGGTGGGATTTACAACATATGGGAAGATCACACAATACCGGGAATCATTGCCCAACCAAATTGATAAACACATTTTTGGGGGACATAATTCAGTCCATGACACCCTCCAATGGCTTTTCATCTTTCTCAGAGTAAAAGCCAAAGTCATTACAGGACCCCACACCCTGCCCACCCAACTCCACCCTATAACCTCTCTGACCTCATCCACAACCCCACTTCTCACTCATTTTTCCTCAAAGTCACACTGACCTCTTTGGGGTTTATTCATTCAATCTAGTCAGCAAGCACTTGAGTGCCTGCTCTGTGGTAGGCATCATTCACGGTACTAGAAGTATAACAGTGAAAACATTCAAAAATACATGCTCTTTATATTATTTACATCTAGTAGGATGAAACAGAGGATCCCTGGTGGCATAGTGGTTAAAGAGCTCAGTGCTAACCAGAAGGTCAGTGGTTCAAACTCACCAGCTGCTCCTTGGGAGAAAAATATGGCAGTCTGCTTCCCTAAAGATTTATAGCCTTGGAAACTCTATGGGGCAGATCTACTCTGTCCTGTAGCATCACTATGAGTTGGAATCGAGTCAATGGCAGTGGGTGTGGTTTTTGGTTTAGGGAGAAACAGGCACTGAGTAAATAAGTAAATGATGTGTCAGATGATGATAAATGCTATCGAGAAAAATAAAGCAGGGGAATGAGTTAAGGAGCGCTGGGGTGATGATCAAGGATGGACTCACTTAGCAGGTGACATTTGAACAGAGGCCTGAAGGAAGTAACAGAGTGATCCGTGCAGATATCGAGGGAAGAGCTTTCCAGCCAGAAGTAATGGTGCTTCCGTGTAATATGGAAAACCTTTGGAGGGTTTTGAGAGCAGGAGTGATGTGATTTAGCTTATGTTTTAAAAGACCGACTCTGGTATGGAAAAGAAAGCTGAGGAGAGCCTGACAAAGAAAGAGGCCAGATAAGAGGCTATCGTGACCCTGCCAGTAGGAGTGAGGACAGCTTGACCATGGTGGCCAATGGTTTTTTGATATAATTTGAAGATAAAATTGACAGAATTTGCTGGTGGATTGGATAACGGGATGTGAGAGAAAAAGAGAAGTGAGGCAAAGATGACTTCAAGGTTTTTTGCCTGAGCAACCAGAAACGTGGAGTTGCCATTTACTAATATGGGATGTTGTCTTAATTATCTAGTGCTGCTGTACCAGAAATACCACAAGTGGATAGCTTTAACAAACAGAAATTTATTTTCTCACAGTTTAGGAGACTAGAAGTCCAAATTCAGAACGCTCGCTCTGGGGAAGGCTTTCTTTCTCTGTCAGTTGTGGAGGAAGGTCTTTGTCTTTTCAGTATCTGTTTCCTTGGAAATCTCCATGTGGCTCTGCATCAATCTTCACCCATCTCTGCTTCCTTGTTTAATCTTTTTTATATCTCAAAAGAGGTTGACTCAAGATACACCCTACACCAATCCTGCCTCATTAACATAACAAAGAAAACCTATTCTCAAATCGAGTTATAACCACAGGCATAGAGGTTAACATTCACAACACCTCTTTTAGGGGGACACAATTCAATTCATAACAGATGTCCAGGGGAGAACCAGGTTGGGAGTGACAGAATGAAATAGTTTTGGTTGTGTGAAGTCTGAGATGTCAAATAGACAGGGTTGGTTGCTCTGTTCTCCATGTTCCTTTGTTCATACTTCCTACACTATACAGTAATTAGTCTGTTTACTCACCTGTCTCCCCATTATACTATTCATGTTTTCATGTTATCCATCTGGGTATCTCTGTGCTAGGCACAGTAAATGATTAGTTAAGTGTTAGAGTGTAGGAAGGGCAAGTGAGTGGACAGATAATAACAGATGATTGGCAGATAGATAAATAGATGGATGGATGGACGATAGATAGAGAGTGAGAGAAAGAGAGAGCTAGACAGACTTACCCTTATTGGAACTGTGATGTGCTCTGGGTTTCTCTGAGCTGATGATAGATAGATAGATAGACCGACCGACCGACCGACCGACCTAGACAGACCTAGACAGACCTAGACAGACCTAGACAGACCTAGACAGATCTATCTATCTGTCTGTCTATCTAGCTCAGCTTCTAACAGCTGAGATCATTGCAAGGAAAGGCTGACAGCAGAGGGCTCTCTGAATTTGCTCAGCATTTTCAAAGAGACCATAAAAATGAACAAAAGTCTTTCTTGTATGAAAAACAGGCCCAGACTTGAAACAATTTAGTCTTGCTAGATAAGTCAGTCCTAGGAAAAAAACCACAGGCTCAGGTGGTAATAAACCACAGACCATTTACATACCCTGTGGTTTGACTTGTATTTGGGGGAGAGGAAAGAAGATGGATTGATGAGATCATACATAAAAGTAACATACTATCCAAAATATTAGAGAAGACTATATTAGGGTCCTGTGCTGAAACTGCTTCAAGGCCTTATTTAAAATAAGACTTATAAATTTTTTGTCTAAAACTTGTGGTTAAAATCCTCAAATGTGAAGGTATAATCTTTCTGCTCCCCTTCGTGGATTTCAGAGAACTCAAGTGACCAGAGTATATACCAGAAGCAAGTTTGTGCAAATGGCAGGTTATAACTTCGGTTGCTGAGAGAAATGCTAATAAAAACAGTTCATGCAGGAAATACCAAAAGAGATTCTCAAAATGTTGGAGATGATTCCTTTTCAGTTTAGAAAGAAGAAAAATACTCTCCTCTGATTGGGAGGACAGCCATGTGGTTTTGCTGCATTTCATGGAGATGAGGCTTTGTGGTTTGCTCCCCTTCTGTCATCTTCAGCCCCATGAATGGGAAATTTGCTTTCCTAGTGTTATTTGAAAGGAAGATAGACATAGCCGTTAGGAATGTGGGGAAGCAACCAAGTAAGTAAGTCCTGGGCATCCCAGGCATACTGGTAGAAACTTCGTAGCCTACCTCCATTAACGTGTTCAGTGATGAGGGAGGACGTTGAACAATCAAGATTGTTTTAGATCTTCAACAGTTCTTACAAGTGAGGAAATTCATATCTTTCCCCAAAATGGAAGATGTTATGGATTGAATTGTTTTCCCCCAAAATATCTGCCAGCTTGGCTAGGCTATGATTCCAGTATTGTGTGATTGTCCACCATTTTGTCATCTGATGTGATTTTCCAATGTGTTGTAAATCCTACCTCTATGATGTTAATGAGGCAGGATTAGAGGCATTTTTGTCAATCTCTTCTGAGATATAAAAAAGAGAAGCGAGCAAAGGGATATGGGTACCTCATAGCACCAAGAAACCAGAGCCAGGAGAATAGCATGTCCTTTGGACCTGGGATCCCTGTGCTGAGAAGCTCCTAGACCAGAAGAAGATTGATGACAAGGACCTTCCCCTAGAGCCAAGAGAGAGAGAAGGACTTCCCCTGGAGCTGGTGCCCTGAATTTGGACTGTTAGTTAGCCTCCTAGACAGTGAGAGAATAAATTTCTCTTTGTTAAAAGCATCCACTTGTGGTATTTCTGTTATAGCAGCACTAGATGACTAAGACAAAAGATATACTAGGTAACAGCATGTCATCATCTAGCAATAATTTGTATTTCTCAACAAATATTGACATGCTTATATAATTATGTATATTATTGTGTGTATAATCTCTAGTTGTGTCTCACAATCCAACTGGTTGTAAGTTCCGGATTAGAAAGGGTCATATTGTATACTTTCCACATCCTATTAATGGCATTTATAGGGTTGAGTACTCTGTAGATTAATATATGCCTATTGAATTAATTAATGCATAGAATTGCCATAGAAAGAGAATAGCGAGGATGAAGAGCTGCTATAATACATTGATTTGTCCTTTTTAGAGAAAGATAATAGTTTTTGTACCGTAAAAACCCACTGCCATCGAGTCGATTCTGACTCAAAGCGACCCTATAGGATAGAGCAGAACTGTCCCATAGAGTTTCCAAGGAGCACCTGGTGGATTCAAACTGCTGGCCTCTTGGTTAGCAGCTGTAGCACTTAACCACTATGCAACTAGGGTTTCCTTATGTACCATAGACACCTATTTATTTGTTTTTATAGTGTCAACAACACACAAAACTTTGGAAAATATCCTTATTTGCTCTGCAAAGAGCAAACTAAGGAAAGAAATCTTTTGTGTTTCTAAGTTTCTGAAAGGACAGTATAAGCAGTAGGGTCCGTCAGTGAGTTTCAAATGAAGTGGCCATGTAAATTAAGTGACAATTTCAGCTTAAAAGACTGAGGTGGCTCCTAGAACAAAGTCATATAGTGGGAATTGAGAGCAAACTTAAAAGCAATGAAACCACATTGCTCTGCACACAACTGAACAACCTAGAAGGTTGAGGCTTCTTCTCCATTGCTCTCAGACAAAGCCCTTTCAATGAAAGGTTTATCTTCGTGAGAATTTTGTCCCTTTGGTGATTTGTATAACTCCCTACTGTCTACTTGGCAATAAGTCATCTGTGGACAAATGAAACGGTCTCTCACTAGGTAATACAGAACCCTTTTAAACCAACTTGCATCTCTAATGTTTCACTGTTCTGTGTTCTGGAATGAGTGAAATCTCCCGCATTACACACAAGCTCAGTGTGACACTACCAGGGTGCTGGCAAACACCACTTTTTTGTTGTCGTTGTTGACTACATTCACCTTTGTTTGCATCTGGCAACCCTAAAGTTACATGAGAATAAAAATCAAAGACACCAGACATCAAAGCAAATACAACTAAGAGGCTCAAAAAACCAAAACCCCAAACCAAAACTACTAGCAGAAGACACAAGCTATAGAAAACCTTGAGTCACCTAGGAACAAATTACACATACTTAGGTCCCCTCTGTAATCTTCACAGGTGATTGCTGTGGGCAAGGATGGAGTTAGATCCATACATAGGACATTCACTCCATAGCTGTGGCTCCTTTGGATTTAGTGAACAAGGCCACCACACTCTCTTCAGGAGGCTAATCTAGAAGTCTGTCTTAGTTATCTAGTGTTGCTATAACAGAGATATCACAAGTGGATGGCTTAAAACAAGAGAAATTCATTCGCTCACAGTTTAGAAGGCTAGAAGTCCGAATGCAGGACACCAGCCTCAGGGGAAGCCTTTCTCTCTCTGTCAGCTCTGGAAGAAGGTTCTTGTCATCAATCTTCCCCAGTCTAGGAGTGTCTCAGCGCAGGTCCAGCTCTGTTTTCTTGGTGGTAGGAGGTTCCCCTGTCTCATTGCTTGCTTCTCTCTTTTATATCCCAAAAGAGATTGATTTAAGACACAACCTAATCTTATAGATTGAGTCCTGTAGTTAAATCCAAGTCCACACCTTTCTGGAACATTGAAGCTTATTAGGGGCTTTGGACTGACTGATGCTGCAGGCAAGTTAGCAGTGGTTATAGCCAGGATAGCTTTGGTAAGGGGAAGCCAATATTGTTGAGCTGATAAATAACCTTGACCTTACCAACCTAACCACTGTATTTATAAACCCACTGAACAAAAATTAAAATAGGAGTAAAAAGTGGCTGAGTGCTATGCACAGGATAAGTCAGCTTCCTGTTCTTGACTCCATGACCATTAGTTTTTAATAGAGCCCAGAGATGTTTTTCAAAGCAGAAAAGCTCCTTGCTCCAAAACCCTAGGAATCTCCTGTATGATAGATAATCATTTCTGTAGGCTTCATTCACCGTCAGAATCCTTTGATTGTGCCACAAATATCTTGAGCATTGTTGTTCTACTACTACAATAGTGGCCAATTGGAAGCCATGCTTTTTCTCCAGGTTCTACTCAAAACTGCCTGTCTCTCAAGTTACTCAGTGTTATGGATTGAATTGTGTCCCCCCAAAATATGTGTTGTTGTAAATTTTAACCTCTGTGCCTGTGGTAGAAACCCTGGTGGCATAGTGGTTAAGTGCTACAGCTGCTAACCAAAAGGTCAGCAGTTCAAATCCACCAGACACTCCTTGGAAACTCTATGGGGCAGTTCTACTCTGTCCTATAGGGTCGTTTTGAGTCAGAATAGACTCCACGGCAATGGGTCTTTTGGTTTTATGCCTGTGGTTGTAATCCTACTTGGGAATGCATTGTCTTTGTTATGTTAATGAGACAGGATTAATGTAGGGTATGTCTTGAGTTAATCTCTTACAAAGTATAAAAGGAGCAGATTAAGGAAGCAGAGATGGAGTAAGATAGATGCCAAGAGACATGGAAATTTCCCAGGAACCAAGAAGCAGAAGCTCAAGAGACAAGGACCTTCCTCAAGAGCCGACAGAGAGAGAAAGCCTCCCCCTAGAGCTGGCACCCTGAATTCGAACTTCTAGCTTCTAAACTGTGAGAAAATAAATTTCTATTTGTTAAAGCACCTACTTGTGGTATTTCTGTTATAGAAACACCAGATAACTAAGACACCCAGTAAATGGGTAGAAGCAGAATATCCAAATGTGGTATGTTTTCTATAAAATTCAAACATGTCCACTAAGCATTTTGCTTCTATCTCAGTGGTAGGGGTTATAAGATGCAGCAACCAGTCATTGGCTTTTAAGGTTTTCTCAGTGTGCCCTCAGACTACTGGACCCTCAGAAAAGTTCACTGAAGTATTAGGCCTAGTATTTTCATGAGATTTGTCTCTCAACATCTGGCACCCTCAGTTATAGAAATGCATCTTGGGTTCCAGCTACTTTTTGTTCCCCAGGTAGCTATCTCATTAATCTGGTAGAACAGCATGCTCTTCTATGAGATGACAAGATAATCAAGGTTGCTGCAGACTAACATGTGGCACAAATCCAGGGCTTTGCTGTAACTCTGAGGTAATACACTGAAGGTATGCTGTTCTCTGCATTATATGAAAGCAAACTAACAGGTGTTTCTGGTATTTTCTGCTTTTGGTATAGCTGCACACCAGATG
Organism: Loxodonta africana; assembly: GCF_030014295.1. Classification (NCBI taxonomy): domain Eukaryota; kingdom Metazoa; phylum Chordata; class Mammalia; order Proboscidea; family Elephantidae; genus Loxodonta; species Loxodonta africana. The sequence goes on from NC_087358.1 coordinate 69,621,651, forward strand.
CCGTGAGATATGTATATCTGCTCCAGTAAAGTGACCATACCAGGAAGAGTAGTTGCATTTGGAATCCTTCAATGATTGAGCTTACAATAAATTGCTGTCATTATCCAAAACCTATCAATTTTTAATACTGACCAAAATGGCAATCAAATGTAGATGTGAAAGTAATCCTGCGCCTACGTCTTTTCAGGTCCATAATAATGGCATTTATTTCTTCAGTTTTACAAAGGATGAAGCACCGCTTTTGATTTACTGTTTTGGTGGGGATGGAAGAGCCGGGGGTTTCCAATTGGCACTTCCAACTATAATAGTCCTTATTCATGAGTCAAGGATTCAGTGTGGTAATTTGGCAGAATGATGATACAATAGGTCGATGATACAATAGGTGAATGATACACTCAGTACCTGGGGAAGTAACTCTGTGTTTCTATGGGATTTGGGGTCTTACTGAGCCTGCTGTGAGATGAAACTCAGCCTAAATCTCCATTTATCACATAACACTCATAAGCCTCCACTCTGACTGGCACATAACAGTGGCATTCTGGGTCCCTGGAAATTAGTGTTGCTCAGAGACAGTGTCCAATAATTCCTGAAAAGACTGGGTATTTCTATTTCCTCTAGTAAGCGACCATAGGATACCTGGGTGGTGCCAATTGTTAATGTGCTCAGCTACTAACCAAAAGCTGGTGGTTTGAGTACACCCAGATGCACCTCAAAAGAAAAGCCTGGAGATCTACTTCTGAAAAGCAGTCAATGAAAACCCAAGGAACACAGTTCTACTCTGATACACATGGAATTGCCATGAGTCAGAGTCAACTTGATAGCGAGGTGGTGATGGTTGTAGTAAGTGACTTCAGGACCCTTTGGAGAGAAGGTAAGCAGAGTGATACACAAAAAAATACATGTGAGATTGTTGCAAGGTTCTCCCGTAAGTGGTTGCAGCCTACCTCCTTTCAAGGGGCTCTGGCCTGTAAATTGACTCAACTGGGAACTGGGTGAGCAACAATAACTCCTCTGTAGGGGCTCATGTAAGGCCTTTGTTCATAATTCCCGAAGTTTTGGGGGTTTTACAAATTAAGTAGGATCTTTATGGATCTGACTGCTCATCTATACTGGTTCTCAGGATGCCATATCAATTAGATAAATGGTTTTCAAAGTGTGATTCCAAAAGCAGCAGCAGTAGCATTACCTGGGAACTTATTAGAAATGTGAATTCCTAGATTCCATTTCCCAAAAACCCACCTACTGCTGTCAAGTCGATTCTGACTCATAGTGACCCTATGGGGCAGAGTAAAACTGCCTTGGAGGGTTTCCAAGGCTGCAAATCTTTACAGAAGCAGACCGTCATATCTTCTTTCTGCAGAGTGGCTGGTGGGTTCAAACTGCCAACCTTTTGGGTAGCAGCCGAATACTTTAACCACTGCACCACCAGGACTCCTTGATTCCATCCCAGACATACTAAATCAGAAACTCTGGAGATGGAGCCCAGTTACCTGTGTTTTAACAGGCCCTCCAGGTGATTCTAATGTACACCAAAGTTTGAGAACCACTGAGTTAAAAAACCAAACCAAACCCCTTGCTGTCAAACTGACTCTGACTCATAGTGACTCTATAGGACAGAGTAGAACTGCCCCATAGAGTTTCCAAGGAGTACCTGGTGGATTCGAACTGCCAACCTTTTGGTTAGCAACCGTAACACTTAACAACTACGCCACCAGAGAGCTAGTCACTTAAAGGGATTATTGCTTGTTAGATTATCCCGGCTTACACACTGACTGAGGCCTATAATGGTAAAAACCTGCTTTACCTTTGATGGTTAAGCAGTGCTACACGGCCTGTGCTCCTCCAGTTTCCTGGTGTTCCCACTTCAATTTCAGTATTTCTCATTAGAATTCTTTGCCTACAGTTTATAGCTCCTATAGTACTTTTCAAGTGCACTGACACAATCCTCACTAATCAATATGTTTTCCAATGCCTGGTGAAGGGACTGATTTCTGAGACATCTAGAGAATATATTTACAGTGTGTGTGCGCAGGTCACACACTTTAAATACCTTCCAACATTCCAATTTCCCTAAGCCTTTGGCTAGCATACCTATATCAAAGAATCTCTGGCCTCTCAAGTTCAATAAATGAAAAACCAGTTACCTTTTTTTTTTTTTAGTTGCTGTCGAATCAATTCCAACTCATGGCTACACATGTGTTTTAGAGTAGAACTGTTTTCCACAGAGTTTTCATGGCTGTGATCTTTCAGACAGATTGCCAGGTCTTTTTTCTGAGTCAACTCTGGGTGCATTCAAATCACCAACCTTTTGTATGGGACTCCTTTAAATTGAAGTTTTAGTCAACCAGTGAAGCAAACATTTAGAAATACTTCCAGCTGCTTAAACTAGTAGATTGAATTCAGAGTCTCTGCTAAGTGATACTGAAATGTAGAGAAATAAATTGCTCTACCTCAGTATTCTCGAACACTGATTACTGAAGACCAGACAAGTTGTGGGATGACATCAAGGATATCATACATAAAGAAATCAAAAGGTCATTAAAAAGACAGGAAAGAGAGAAAAGACCAAAATGGATGTCAGAAAAGACTCTAAAACTTGATTTTGAACGTAGAGCAGCTGAAGAAATGATGAAGTAAAAGAGCTCAACAGAAGATTTCAAAGGGCAGCTCCTGAAGACAAATAAAGTATTATAATGGAACATCAACCAAAAAGGAAGAACATGCTCAGTGTTTCTCAAGCTGAAAGTACTAAAGAAAAAATTCGAGCCTTGAATAGCAATTTTGAAGAATTTGTGGGCAAAATATTGAATGATGCAGGAAGCATAGAAGAAAATGGAAGGAATACACAGAGTCACTGTACCAAAAAGAACTGGTCTATGTTCAATGATTTTAGAAGGTACATATGATCAAGAATCAATGGCATTGAAGGAACAAGTCCAGGCTGCACTGAAGGCACTGGCAAAAAACAAGTCTCCAGGAATTGACGGAATATCAGTTGAGATGTTTCAATAAATGGATGCAGCACTGGAGGTGCTCACTTGTCTATGCCAAGAAATTTGAAAAACAGCTACCTGGCCAACAGGCTGGAAAAGATCCATATCTGTGCCCATTCCAAAGAAAGGTGATCCGACAGAATGCAGAAATTATCAAATCATATCATTAATATCACATCCAAGTAAAATTTTGCTGAAGATAATTCAAACATGCTTGTAGCAGTACGTTGATAGGGGACTGCCAGAAATTCAAGCTGGATTCAGAAGAGGACATGGAACGAGGAATATCACTGCTGATGTCAATGCTGTGTGGGATGCCATGATAGTGGGTAAGGTACTCTGTAAGTCCACGGATAATAAGTTTAGCAGAAGAATTGCATTCAGGGAAGGCAAATCCATATCTAGAGTGTCTATGCCAGTAAGAACAAAACTCTGCCATTTCCATGATGGAAGTGGTCCAATGTAATCAACCTTCCACCAGGTTGCTGGCTCATCACCTCAAGGAATGGTGCCATATCAGAGACTCAGTGTTGGTCTCTGCTACTCACAGATTGGGCACTCAGCAGTACCTGTAGCCAAGTCACCCTTGGTGAGTGGAAGTCCATGTTGCTGAGCCCATGTATAACCTCCATCCCTGCCACCATGGCCACTTTGTTTATGAGCCCCCTGGGCAATGACAGGAGTGGCTAGGAAAAGAGGATGACTGGCTTCCACAGAGTGCATCATTGTATCCATTTGATTGTTAAAATCCTCTTCTGCCAAGGTTACCCTTTGGTGAGCATTCACAAGAGATACAAATATCTTCACTCTTTGGCCCATTCCGAGAGGTCTAGTGACATACCTCTTCCCCACACCTCCTTGTCTCCAATTTTCCAATCATGTTCCTTCTAAGAACTTGACCATCCAGCCAAACCATTGGCCATAGCCTGTGAATCAGTATACAATCACACATCTGGTCATTTATCCTTCCAAGCAAAGTGAACAACCAGGTTCACTGTTCAAAGTTCTGCCCATTGGGAGGATTTCTCTTTACCACTGTCTTTCAGGGAGGTCCCAGAAAGGGGTTGTAATGTTGCCACTGTCCACTTTTGAGTGATGCCTGCATCTTGTGCAGAACCATCTGTAAACCAGGTGTGAGTTTTCTCTTCCTCATTCAACTGCTTATAAGGAACTCCCCACGAGGCGATAGGTGCAGAATAGGAGAGAGCAGGTAATGTGACAGGAGTGGAGTCCATGGGCATTTGGGTCACTTCCTCATGCAACTTACTTTTGCCTTCAGGTTCTTCTCGGGCCTTATCTCATGTATGCCACTTCCATCTAATGGTGGGGTGCTGCTGTGCACATCTGACTTTGTGGCTCTGTGGGTCAGACAACACCAAGTTCATGATGGGCAGTTGAGACTGCATGGTGACTTGGTGGCCCATGGTTAAGCATTCAGTCTCCACTAAGACCCAGTAACAAGCCAAGAGCTGTTTCTCAAAAGGAGAGTAGTTATCTGCAGAGGATGGAAGGGCTTTGTTCCAAAATCCTAAGGGTCTGCTCTGTGACTCACCAATAAAAACCCAAAACCAAACCCACTGCCCTCGAGTCGATTCCAACTCAAAGCAACCCTACGGGACAGGGTAGCACTGCCTCATAGAGTTTCCAAGGAGCACCTGGTGGATTTGAACTGCTGACCTCTTGGTTAGCAGCCATAGCACTTAGCCACTAGGCCACCAGGGTTTCAAATAGGGCCTGCTAAAGACTCCAGACAGCATCTGTATCTGCCACCGACACTTCAAGCATCATCGGGTAAGCCAGATCATAAGTGGTAGAGTTACTTGCATGGCAGCCTGAACCTGTTGTAGAGCCTTCTTTTATTCTGGGCCCCACTCAAAACTAGTAGCTTATCAAGTCTCTTGATAAATAGGCTGGACTAGCACACCCTAATGAGGGATATATTGCCTCCAAAATCCAAAGAGATGCATCAGTCGTCATGCTTCATTTCTTAGTTGTGGGAGGGGCCAGATGCAATAACTTATCTTTCATTTTAGAAAGAATATCTTGACATGCCCCACACCACTGGACCAATAGAAATTTCACTGAGGTGGAAGGCACCTGCATTTTTGTGGAATTAATTCCCCACCATTAGCACACAAATGTTTTACCAATAAGTACAGAGTCATTGACACTTCTTCCTTCCTAGGGCCAAGCAGCATAATATCATCAATGTAATGGACTAGCGTGACATCTTGTGGAAGGGAAAGACGATCAAGTTCCCTGTAGACTAAATTATGACACAGGGCTAGAGAGTCGATATAACTCTGAGGTAGGACAATGAAGGTGTATTGCTGGCCTTGCTAGCTGAAGGCAAACTGCTTCTGGTGATCCTTTGAAACAGGTATAGACAAAAAGGCATTAGCCAGATCATTCGCTGCATACCAGGTACCAGAAGATATATTAATTTGCTCAAGCAATGAAACCACATCTGGAACAGCAACTGCAATTGGAATCACCACCTGGTTGTTTTTGATAATCCATTGTCATTCTCCAAGATCCATCTATGTTTTGCACATGCCAAACAGGAGAGTTGAATGAAGATGTGGTGGGAATCACCAACCCTGCATCTTTCAAGTCCTTGGTGGTGGCAATAATCTTTGCAATTCCTCCAGGACTGCAGTATTGCTTTTGGTTTACTATCCCAGGCAGCAGAAGTTCTGATGGCTTCCATTTTGCTTTTCCTACTTCATAATAGCCCTTGCTTCATTTGTCAGGAATCCAATGTGAGGATTCTGCAGTTATTGAGTATATCTATTCCAATTATGCATTCTGGAGCTGGGAAAATCACTACAGGATCAGGTCGGGGACCCACTGGACCCACTGTGAGATGAACCTGAGCTAAGACTCCATTAACTACTGGATCTCCATATACCCCCACTCTGACTGGTGGGCACAGTGACATTTCGGGTCTCCTGGAATTAGTGTCAGTTCAGAGCCAGTATCCAGTAATCCCCCAAAAGTCTGATTATTTCCTTTTCCCCAGTGAACAATCACTCTCATAAAAGGCCATAGATTCCTTTGGGGAAAGCTAGGAGAAAGATTAACAGTGTAAATTTTCGGCAGTGTAGTGGGGTCTTTCCTCAAGGGGACCTGTCCTCCCTTTCATTCAAGGGGTTGTGATTCGGTAAACTAGTTCAAGTCTACGAATTGATTGAGGGGTTGTAACTCTCTATGCTAGCTATTTAAATTAGACTGCCATTCACTTGACCAGAACTATTCCACTTGTATAGATGAAGTAAATATTTAGTAGATTTCTCATTTATTTCACTCATAGGGACACCATAACTAAGTAGCCAACGCCATAAGGCCATAGAAGTCAGGCTATTCTGATTACTGTTTTGTCTCCACCGTTTGTTATGGTAACTACAGCCATCTTGTCTTTGTCTACTGAGTGCTGCCACTTGGCCCCTAGAATCATGGGGTCTAATCAGCCCCATTGTAGTTAGGTATCTTAATTCAGCTAGGACAGCTGTCATTGTCAAATCTGACTTACATAAAATAGCAATCACAGGAGACTTCAAGGATACTGGGGCTCCCTTCAAAAATTTGTTCCTCACTGTTGTGGGAAAAGGTGTGTCCTCTGGGCATGTGTCAATCTGTTGGTCTAACCTGATAAGTCCACTCTAACATGCCAATTTCCCTAAGCCTTTGGATACCTTATGCTACAGTATATCAAGGCAGGTCTGGTACTTCAATTCGATTTAGCGTGGGGAACCACATAATCCATGCTTTGGTGAACCAACTAAATCTTTTTACATCTTTAGATCTTTTCCTAACTTCTCATGCTGAAACTTGGAATGAAGATTATGTTTAGTGGGCCCATATCAATAAATTCATACTGATCCAACTTCATGTTCCTTGCATCATTATCCCACGCCCTTAATAGCCATTCCCACACATATTCCCCAGGTTTCTGTTTGTACATACCAGGAAAGTCAAGCAGTTCTTTTTGGTATAGTGTACCTCCTCCTGGAGCATGCTTTGTACTTCACCTTTTGGGGATCACTGGAACTTAAGTCTAGTTATAAGTCTAGAAGCAAAATGGGTGGTGAGGATGTGTTTTGAGAGCATTCAGCAAGGTCTTCTAAGGCCTTTGCCTTGGGCGGTGCCCCAGGCAATGACTCAGGCATCTCCCAGGTGATGACTCAGATGCCACCCCAGGATATCTCTGACAAAGGCTTTTCAGACACAGCTGCATTATCTCATTGGATAACTTGCGAGTGATTGGAGTCCCAGAACAGGGAGGGGGGACAGAAAACACAGAGAAAATAGTTGAAGAACTCCTGACACAAAACTTCCCTGACATCATGAAAGACGAAGGATATCTATCCAAGATGCTCATCGAACCCCATTTAAGATTGACCCAAAAAGAAAAACACCAAGACATATTATCATCAAACTCGCCAAAACCAAAGATAAACAGAAAATTTTAAAAGCAGCCAGGGAGAAAAGAAAGGTTTCCCTCAAGGGAGAATCAATAACAATAAGTTCAGACTCCTCAGCAGAAACCATGCAGGCAAGAAGGGAATGGGACGACATATACAGAGCACTGAAGGAGAAAAACTGCCAGCCAAGGATCATATATCCAGCAAAACTCTCTCTGAAATATGAAGGTGAAATTAAGATATTTACAGATAAACACAAGTTTAGAGAATTTGCAAAAACCAAACCAAAGCTACAAGAAATACTAAAGGATATTGTTTGGTCAGAAAACCAATAATATCAGATACCAGCACAACACAAGGTCACAAAACAGAACGTCCTGATATCAACCCAAATAAGAAATGAGATGGGCAATATTACAAAAGACCCAACTAAAATTAAAGGAATCATATCAGATTACTATGAAAAATTGTACTCTACCAAATTTGACAACCTAGAGGAAATGGATGAATTTCTAGAAACACACTACTTACCTAAACTAACACAAACAAAGGTAGAACAACTAAATAGACCCATAACAATAGAAGAGATTGAAAAGGTAATCCAAAAACTCCCAACAAAAAGAAGCCCTGGCCCAGATGGCTTCACTGCAGAGTTCTACCAAACATTCAGAGAAGAGTTAAAATCACTACTACTAAAGGTATTTCAGAGCATAGAAAAGGAGAGAATACTCCCAAACTTATTCTATGAATCCACCATATCCCCGATACCAAAACCAGGTAAAGACACCACAAAAAAAGAAAATTACATACCTATATCCCTCATGAACTTAGATGCAAAAATCCTCAACAAAATTCTAGCCAATAGAATTCAACAACATATCAAAAAAATCATTCACCATGACCAAGTGGGATTCATACCAGGTATCCAGGGATGGTTCAACATTAGAAAAACAATTAATGGAATCCATCATATAAATAAAAGAAAAGACAAGAATCACATGATTTTATCAATTGATGCAGAAAAGGCATTTGACAAAGTTCAACACCCATTCATGACAAAAACTCTTGGAAAAATAGGAATGGAAGGAAAATTCCTCAACATAATAAAGGGCATTTATACAAAGCCAACAGGAAACATCATCCTAAGTGGAGAGTGTGAAAGCAGTCCCCTTGAGATCAGGAACCAGGCAAGGATGTCCTTTATCACCACTCTTATTCAACATTGTGCTGGACGTCCTAGCCAGAGCAGTTAGGCTAGATAAAGAAATAAAGCACATCCAGATTGACAAGGAAGAAGTTAAAGTATCTCTACTTGCAGATGATGTGATCTTATACACAGAAAACCCTAAAGAATCCTCAAGAAAACTACTGGAACTAATAGAATAGTTCAAGCAGAGCATCGGGTTACAAGATAAACATACAAAAATCAGTTGGATTCCTCTACACCAACAAAAAGAACACTGAAGAGGAAATCACCAAATCAATGCCATTTACAGTAGTCCCCAAGAACATAAAATACTTAGAAATAAATCTTACCAGAGATGTAAAAGACTTATACAAAGAAAACTACAAAACACTTCTGCAAGAAACCAAGAGACCTACATAAGTGGAAAAACATACCTTGCTCATGGGTAGGAAGACTTAACATTGTAAAAATGTCTATTCTACCAAAAGTGATCTATAAATTTAATGCAATTCCAATCCAAATTCTAACAACAATTTTTAATGAGATGGAGAGACAAATTGCCGAATTCATATGGAAGGGAAAGAGGCCCAGGATAAGTAAAGCATTACTGAAAAAGAAGAACAAAGTGGGAGGCCTGATACTGCCACTGTATATAAATTTTTTTATATTTTTTATACTGCCACAGTAGTTAAAACAGCCTGGTACTGGTACAACAACAGACAGATACATAGACCAATGGAACAGAATTGAGAATCTAGACATAAATCCACCCACGTATGAGCAGTTGATATTTGGCAAAGGCCCCAAATCAATTAATTGGGGAAAAGATAATTTTTTTTAACAAATGGTGCTGGCATAACTGGATATTCATCTGCAAAAAAATGAAACAAGACCCATACCTCACACCATGCACAAAAATGAACTCAAAATGGATCAAAGACCTAAATATAAAATCTAAAATGATAAAGATCATGGAGGAAAAAATAGGGACAACATTACGAGCCCTCATACACAGCATAAACATGCAAAACATTACTAACAATGCAGAAGAGAACAGATAACTGGGAGCTCCTAAAAATCAAACACCTATGCTCACCTAAAGACTTCACCAAAAAAGTAAAAAGATTACCTACAGACTGGGAAAAAGTTTTTAGCTATGACATTTCCGATCAGCGCCTGATCTCTACAATCTACTTGATGCTTCAAAAGTCAACTACAAAAAGACAAATAATGCAATTAAAAAATGGGCAAAAGATATGAACAGGCACTTCACTAAAGAAGACATTCAGGTAGCTAACAGATATATAAGAAAATGCTAATGATCATTAGCCATAGAGAAATGCAAATCAAAACTACAATGAGATTCCATCTCACTCCAACAAGGCTGGCATTAATCGAAAAAACACAAAATAATAAATGTTGGAGAGGTTGTGGAGAGAATGGATCACTAATACACTGCTGGTGGGAATGTAAAATGGTACAACCACTTTGGAAATCAATTTGGCGCATTCTTAAAAAGCTAGAAATAGAACTACCATAAGATCCAGCAATCCTGCTCCTTGGAATATATCCTAGAGAAATAAGAGCCTTTACATGAACAAATATATGCACACCCATATTCATTGCAGCTCTGTTTACAATAACAAAAAGATGGAAGCAACCAAGATGCCCATCAACTGATAAATGGATAAATTATGTTGTATTTACACAATGGAATACTACAAATCAATAAAGAACAATGATGAATCTGTGAAACATTTCATAACATTGAGGAATCTGGAAGGCATTATGCTGAGTGAAATTAGTCAGCTGCAAAAAGACAAATATTGTATAAGACCACTATTATAAGATCTCGAGAAATAGTTTAAACAGAGAGGAAAATATTCTTTGATGGTTATGGGGGGGGAGGGAGGGAGGGAGGGAGAGGGGTATTCATTACTTAGTAGATAAGAACTATTTTAGGTGAAGGCAAAGACAACACACAATACAGGAGAGGTCAGCACGACTGGACTAAACTAAAAGCAAAGAAGTTTCCTGAATAAACTGAATGTTTTGAAGGCCAGTGTTGCAGGAGCGAGGATTTGGGGACCATGGTTTCAGGGGACATCTAAGCCAATTGGCATAATAAAATCTATTGAGAAAACATTCTGCATCCCACTTTGGAAAGTGGTGTCTGCGGTGTCAAACCCTAGCAAGTGGCCATCTAAGATGCATCAGTTGGTCTCAACCCACCTGGAGCAAAGGAGAATGAAGAACACCAGAGACACAAGGTAATTATGAGCCCATGAGACAGAAAGGGCCACATAAACCAGAGGCTACGTCAGCCTGAGAGTAGAAATAGAGGATGCCCGACTACAACCGATGACTGCCCTGACAGGGAACACAACAGAGAACCCCTGAGAGAGCAGGAGAGCAGTGGGATGCAGATCCCAAATTCTCATAAAAAGACCAGACTTAATGGTCTGACTGAGACTAGAAGGACCTTGGTGGTCATGGCCCCCAGACCTTCTCTTATCCCAGGACAGGAGCAATTCCCAAAGCCAACTCTTTAGACAGGGATTAGGCTGGACAATGGGATAGAAAAAGATGCTGGTGAATGAGCTTCTTGGATCAAATAGACAATTGAGACTACGTTGGCATCTCCTATCCAGAGGGGAGATGAGAAGGCAGAGGGGGTTAGAAGCTGGCCGAATGGACATGAAAAGAGAGAGTGGAGGGAAGAAGTGGGCTGTCTCATTAGGGGGAGAGCAATTAGGAGTATATACCAAGGTATATATAAATTTTTGTATGAGAGACTGACTTGATTTGTAAAATTTCACTTAAAACACAATAAAAATTATAATTAAAAAAAAAAACTACATGCCACCAAAAAAAAAAAAAAAAAACTCCCAACAAAAAAAGCCCTGGCCCAGATAGCTTCACTGGAGAATTCTACTAAACATTCAGAGAAGAGCTCATGCCAGTGCTACTCAAACTATTTTAGAACATAGAAAAGGAAGCGGTACTTCTGAATTCATTCTATAAAGATAGCATAACCCTGATACAAAAACCAGGCAAAGACACCACCAAAAAAAGAAAATTACAGACCAATATCTCTCATGAATATAGATGCAAAAATTCTCAACAAAATTCTAGCCAATAGAATTCAACATCATATCAAAAACATAATACACCATGACCAAGTCATACCAGTTATGCAAGGATGGTCCAACGTTAGAAAATCAATCAATGTAATCCACCACAGAAATAAAAGAAAAAAACAGAGTCACATGATCATCTCAATCAACAAAGGAAAGGCATTTGACAAAGTCCAACACCTGTTCCTGATGAAAACTCTCATTAAAATAGGTATAGAAGGGAAATTCCTCAACAGAATAAAGGACATCTATGGAAAACCAGGAAACCCTGATGGCATAGTGGTTAAGTGCTACGGCTGCTAACCAAGAGGTGGGCAGTTCAAATCCGCCGGGCACTCCTTGGAAACTCTACGGGGCAGTTCTACTCTGTCCTATAGGGTTGCTATGAATCCGAATCGACTCTACTGTGCTGGGTTTGGTTGTTTTTTTTTATGCAAAACTAACAGCCAACTTAATTCTTAATGGTGAGAGGCTGATAACACTCCCCTTGAGAACAGGAACAAGACGAGGATGCCCTTTATCACCACTCCTATTTAACATTGTGTTCAAGTCCTAGCTAGAGCAATAAGGCAAGAAACAGAAATAAAGGGCATCCAAATTGGTAATGAAGTTAAACTCTCCCTATTCACGGATGATATGATACTATACAGAGAAAACCCAAAAGACTCCACAAGAAAAATACTGGAACTAATAGATTCAGCAGATTAGCAGGATACAAGATAAACATACAAAAATCAGTTGGATTTCTATACACTAATAAAGAGAACGATGAAAAGGAAATCATGAAAACAATACCATTTATAATAGCCCCTAAAAAAATAAAATACTTGGGACTAAATCTAACCAGGCATGTAAAAGACATATACAAAGAAAACTACAAAATACTACTGCAAGAAACCAAGAGATCTACATAAATGGAAATACATACCATGCTCCTGCATAGGTAGACTCAACATTGTGAAAATGACAATTCTACCCAAAGTGATTTACAAATACAGTGCAATACCAATCCAAATACCAACAGTATTCTTTAAAGAATGTGGAAAACTTATCATTAACTTTATATGGAAAGGGAAGAAGCCCTGGATAAGTGAAGCACCACTGAAGAAAAAGAATAAAGTAGGAGGACTCGCACTACCTGACCTCAGACTACAATACAGCTACGCTAGTCAAACAGCCTGGTACTGGTACCACGACAGACAGATACATTGACGAATGGAACAGAATTGACAGCCCAGATGTAAATCCATCCATCTGTGGTCACCTGATCTTCAACAAGGGACCAAAGTCTATCAAATGGGGAAAAGACAGTCTTTTTAACAAACGGTCCTGGCAAAACTGGATGTCTATCTGCAAAAAAAAAAATTAAACAGGACCCATACTTCATACCATATACAAAAACTAACTCAAAATGGATCAAAGTACTAAATATAAAGCCAAAAACTATGAGGGAAAAGATTAGTCCAAAGGACTAATGGACCACATCTACCATGGCCTGCACCAGACTGTCCAGTATAACTAAATGTTGCCCCGCTACCACCATTGACTGCTCTGACAGGGATCACAATAGAAGGTCCTGGACAGAGCTGGAGAAAAATGTAGAAAAAAATTCTAACTCAAAAAGAAAGACCAGGCTTGATGGCCTGACAGAGACTGGAGAAACCCTGAAAGTATGGCCCCTGGACACGCTTTCAGCTCAGTAACGAGGTCACTCCTGAGGTTCACCCTTAAGCCAAAGATTGAACAGGCCCATGGAACAAAACAAGACTAAAGGGGCATACCAGCCCTGGGGCAGGAACTGGAAGGCAGGAGGGAACAGGAAAGCTGGTAATAGGGAACCCAGGGTTGAGAAGGGAAAGCGTTGATATGTCATGGGTTTGTTAACCAATGTCATACCACAATGTGTGTACTGTTTGATGAGAAACTAATTTGTTCTGTAAACTTTCACCTAAAGGTCAATTAAAAAAACAAAAACACAACAGAACAAACAAATAATTTATTTACTTTATGCAAATAATATATAGTAATACACACACATCAGAAACACTCTTGGGCAAGTCTCCTCTGTCGTATATGGGAGCTGTGAGTTGGAATCAACATTATAGCATACAAAAACAGTAACAATATTAAGAGAGATAGTATGAGTGACTTCAGTTCTGGTTTCAAAGGGGAACCCAAGGTAGAAAGGCGGAGAGTGCTAACACATTGCAGAACTGAAATCAATTTCACAAAACAATTTATGCATAAATTTTTGAATGCAAAACTAGTTTTTTCTGTAAACTTTCACCTATAACATTGTTTAAATAAATAAATAAAAGAGTGAAAAAAAATCTGTTTTCTGCCTTCCTACATGCTTCACAAAGGCAGAAATGTCTATCTGTTTTATTCACTACTGCCTCCCCAGTGCTTAAGAGTGCCTGACACATGGCAGGCACTCAGTAAATAGTGAATGAATGTGAGGGACCAGCCACAGCTGAAGTGAGGTTAAAAGGACATTTTCATATTGGATGCTGAGAATCTCTGCTGTACCCCACAACCCCAGCCCAAGAATGTTCACAGGCAGGGCTTTGACCTCCAGGCAGGGTATTGGAAGAGTGCTCTCTGGGAAATCTGCCAGCTCAGGGAAAAAGAACTAAAGACACTAACACTGAGCTCCCAGTGAAAATTTCCAGACAGATCACACTACAGAGAGATCATAACCAGGGAGACCAATCATCCTGGTTTGCCTGGGACTAAGGGGTTTCCCACTATGTGAGACTTTCAGTGTTAAAAATGGGACAGCCTTAGGCAAATCAGGATGGTTGTCACCCTACCATAATCAATAAGCCCCACTCATGTGCTCAGAATTCCAAATTCCTCAGATATGGTCAGATAGGGTCAAGATTTCCAGATATCTGAGCATAGTCATTAGCTTAAAAGACTGAGACCAAAACAAATACACCGCAAAAAGCATTTTGGAGAAAAGAGAGACTATGCGTGGAGAAGAAAAAAAATCATTGATATCCTGCGAGAGATAAGAGAATATATTACAATCATGAAAAGAAACATGAAGCTACACACACACACACACAAAACCATTAAAGAACACACATGATCCCTTAAAATGGGAACTAAAAATATGATATCACAAAAGCAATACAAAGATTGAAGGAAAAAAAAATGAGGACATCTCCTTTCAAGTTGTCAGGAAAAAGACAAAGAGGTGGAAAATTGGAGATTACCGATAAAAAAATTAGAGAATTAACCTAGGAGGTCTAACAGTAGGATTTCTACTAAGAAAGAGCAGAGAACATGGAGGAGATGAATCATCAGCAAAATAATTCAAGAATATTTCCCAGAGCAGGAAGACTTGAATTTTCAAATTGAAAGGACCTACTCAATGACCAGCACATAAGGTAAAAATAGATACACACAGCAAGACACAGAAACATGAAATTTCAGATCATTAGGTACAAAGAGACTCTCTTACAAGAGGGAAAAAACAGGTCACATATACAAAAAAAAGAGAGAGAGAAGAAATAGAACTGGCCATAGACTTCAAAATATCAACCCAGAAAGTAACGACAATGGAGCAATGCCTTCAAACTTCTGAAGGGAAATTATTTTGAATACAGAATTCTGAAGGAAGCCAAACTGTCAATCAAGTATGAGAGTAGAATAAGAACATTTTTCATGCAGGGAAAGCCTTAACATTTTTAGTTGCTATGTAGCCTTTTTTCAGAAAGCTACTAAAGTAGGTGTTCCACTAAAACCAAGGGAATAAACCAAGAAATACAAGACTACATGGAATTCAGGAAACAGAAAGTCAACATAAAAGAAGGTAAAGGGAATGTCCAGAATAATTTTAAAGAGAGATCTCAGTATAACAGCTGTGAACCAGATATAGAGGGAAACCAGCCCAGACTGGAGCAAATCACAAGATTCTGGAAAAGAATTCTTCCACAAGATGGCATTCATAGTTTAACAAATAAGTCTGACTGTTTTAAAGGAGATTTAAACAATTGGTAGAGAATTTGGTGTTGTAATTCTATGAAAAATAACCAAGCAAACAAAAAAGATAACAGGGAAAGCAATAAGTCATACAGAAAAAAATGAATTGATCATAATTTACTACATGGCTCTGTTACAAATAGCATTTACATAGAAAATATCGTATAAAATCTGAATATTAATCAAGCCAAAATGTTGATTAAACCACACTGAGATGATGTGGAGGTGGGAAGGATGTACCTATGTATTGGGAGTGAAGGAAGAAAAAAGAGCTACATCTCCATCCTCCATGGTGAGAAATCGATAGATAATTCTTAAAACTGAAAAAATCAAGAAGTGCAACTGTCTTAGTCATTCAGTGCTGCTATAACAGAAATACCACAAGTGGACAGCTTCAACAAAGAGAGATTTATTCTCTCACAGTCTAGTAGGCTAGAAGTCCAAATTCAGGGTGTCACCTCCAAGGGAAGGCTTTCTCTATAGGCTCGAGAGGAAGGTCCTTGTCATCTGTCTTCCCCTGGACTAGGAGCTTCTCCACGCAGGAACCCCAGGTCCAAAGGAGACGCTCTGCTCCTGGCACTGCTTTCTGGGTGATATGAGGTTTCCAACTCTCTGCTTGCTTCCCTTTTCTTTTATCTCTTGTAAGTAGAAGGTGGTACGGACCACACCCCAGAGAAACTCCCTTTACATTGGATCAAGAATGTGACCTGAGCAAGGGTGTTACATCCCATCCTAATCCTCTTTAACCACAGAAGAGATTATGATTTATAACATATAGGAAAATCACAAAATGGAGGACAACCACACAGTAATGGGAATCACCGCCTAACCAAGTTGACACACATTTTTGGGGGACACAATTCAACCCATGACAGGAACCAAATGTAGTATTTAGAGAGATGGAGGTAAAAGACTCAGCTGAAAAAAGTTGAAAGACATTATTCCTGGTGAGACGGACTTTTTGAGGGCGAGGAGGGGCGGAGAATGGGAAGAAGAGAAACGCTGCTTTTTAACCCTTTTAGAACTATTTGACTCTTTAAAAGATGTAAATGTAAAATTAACTATTTTTTAGTTTTTAAGTAAAGTTTTTGCTGAAGTATTACATACATAAAGTTTACAAACTGTAGGCTCAGTGCATTTTTCACAAGTGAACAACCGTATATTGCTGTTAGCTGCCGTCCAGTTGCCTTCCACTCATGGTACCCTTATGTGCAGCAGAATGAGGTGTTGCCTGGTCCTGCACCATCTTCATGATTGTTGGTATGTTTGAGTCCATTGTTGCAGCTGTTGAGTCAATCCATCTCATTGAGGGTTTCCCTCATTTTTGCTGGCCCCTTACTTTACCAAAATGATGTACTTCTCCAGTGACAGGCCCCTCTTGATGACATGTCCAAAGTAAGCAAGTTGAAGTCTCGCAATACACACTTCTAAGGAACATTCTGGTTGTATTTCTTTTAAAGACTGATTTGTTCTTTTGGCAGTCCAGGTATATTTAATACTGTTCACCAACATCTCTGTTTGAGCGTTATCAATTCTCTTTCCTCTTTCATTATTCAACTTTTACATGCACACAAGGAAACTGAAAAGACCATGCCAGTTGAAAAGACTGTGGTGCACCTTAGTCTTCAAAGTGACATCTTTGCTTTTTAAAACTTTAAAGAGTTCTTTTGCAGTGGATTTGTTCAGTCCAATATGTAATTTTATTTCTTGCAATATAAAAGCACTCAAATCAAGAAATGGAACATTACCAGTACCCAGAAAATCCCCTTTGTACCCCTCCCAGTAAGTAACATCCCACCATGAGTAACCAGTATCCTGACTTGTGACATCATAAGTTAGTTTTCTGTATTTTTGGAATTTGTGTAAATACAAAAATTTTGGAAATTGTCTAAAGTATGTAAATAAATATATATATACACATACAAATGTACTCTTTGGAGCCCTGGTGGTGCAGTGTTAAGAGTTTGGCTGCTAACCAAAAGGTCAGCAGTTTGAATCCACCAGCCACTCTTCGGAAACCCTATAGGATCGCTATGAGTCAACGTCAACTCAATGGCAATGGGTTTGGGTTTTTTGTTTGTTTGTTTGATGTACTCGTTTGTGTCTGACTTCTTTTCCTAGTATATTTGTGAGCTTCATCCATGTTATGTATAGCAAGACTCACAATATTGCTGTGTAATATTTCACTTAATGAAAACGCCACAATTTATTTACCCATTATCCTGTTCATGGACGTTTTGGTTATTTACAGTTTGAACATTCATATACATGTGTGCATGTGTAATTTTGATAAAAGTAAAAATTATAATGCAACAAGAAAATATGCATTTGAAATGAAAAAGCAAGAAACAAAATTATGTATATACCATGACTACAACTATTCATAAATTCATTCAACAACAAAAAATATTTAGCATCTATTTTTTTTTTTTTTTATGTACCTGGTGGAGTCCCTTGGTGGTGCAAATTCTTAATGCACTCGCTGCTAACTGAAAGTTTGGTGGTTCGAGTCTACTCAGAGGCACCTTGTCAGAAAGGCCTGGCGATCTACTTCTGAAAAATTAGCTATTGAAAAACGTCTGGAGTACAGTTATACTCTGACATGCATGGGGTTGCCACGAGTTGGAGCTGACTTGATAGCTACGGGTACTGGATGTGTCAGGCACTGTTCTGGGCATTAAAGTTTTGAAGAAGACAATTACAGTCTCTGCCTTTCAGAGACTTGGAAGGTGAGAGAGTAAACTTCTAATTACATGTCCGATGAATATTTTGAAGCAGGTTTGCAGTTGTTTAATCTAGCTTCATGTGTGATGATTATGTTGAGAGCTGAAAGAACAGATGATGTTTACTAGATGAATGGGCATGGAGGAACTGGGAGGAAGAACACTCCAAGGAGGGGGTACGGCATACACAAAAGGCCTGAGAAGAGAAAGAACACAGTACACAAAATGAGCCAAGCTGAGTGTGTGTGAAATGTGGAGAATAAGGAGGGGAGTGCTACAGGCTGAGCAGAGAGGTGGGCAGAAGACAAGATGATGACGAGTCTTAGAGACCATGTTAAAAATTTTAACTCTAATGGTAACTGCTGAATGGTCTCAAAGAAGGGAGAATGCATGTCAAGTTTTTTGTTTTAACATTCTGGCCCCATTATGGAGGATGGGGAAGAGGGAATTCAGAGAGAATTGGGAGCTATTCCAGGAGTCCATGGAGGAGGCATGGTGGGTTGAAAAGGATGGTAACAGTGGAGATGATGAGCAGTGTTCAGATTTGAGCAATATTCATTAGTTAAAATTAATGATGCTTGAATGTGAAAGGTAAAGGAGAGAGGGATCAGGTGAGCCCTCAATTTCTGGTTGAGCGTTGTGTGAATGGTGGTGCCCTTTAGTGAGATATGGAATAAGAAACAGGTTTAGAGCACTAGATTATCTCTTCAGTTTTCAATTCTTTTTTTATTGGGGAAAAACAACATACAACAAAATGCACAAATCCTAAGTGTTTATTTTAACGGGATTTAACAATTAAATATATCCACTTTGCCAGTATTCAAAACAAGATGTAAAATATTTCCATCACCTCAGAATCGCCTCATGCCCCTTCCCCACTCCCAGAGAGGCAACCACTTTTAGACTTCTATCATAGATTAGTTTTGCCAGTTCTTGGAATGCATATAGATGGAATCATACAGTATGTATTGTCTTGTATCTGGTTTCTTTCCCTCAATACAATGATTTTGAAATCCATGTAATTGGCATGATCAGTGAGCTTGACTACTAACCTAAGGGTTGGCAGTTAAAACCCACCCAGCAGCACCACAGAAGAAAGACATGGAGATCTGCTTCCATAAAGATTACAGTTGAGAAAACACTATGGAAGGTTCAGTTCTACTCTGTAACACATGGGGTCACCATGAGTCAAGGTCATCTTGATGGCAACTGGTTGTTTTTTTTTGGTTTTAGTATCCCATTGTTTGACTACACTACATTATGTTTATTCTCCTATTGATGGCCATTTGAGTTGTTTTTCTTTGGGAATTTTTATGAATGAGATTATTATGAACATTTTTGTAAAAGTCTTTGTGTGGACATGGGTTTTCATTTGTCTTAGCTAAGTAACCAGAAGTAGGATTGTTGAATAAATTTATAAGAAACTGATAAATAATTTTCTAAAGCAGTTGTACCATTATACACTTTCACCAAAACACCAGAAATTATGAGACTTCTGGTTCCTCTGCATTATTGTCGTTAGGTGCTGTTGAGTCAGTGCCTACTCATAGCCTCCCCATGTACAACAGAACAAAACCCTGCCCAGTCCTGCGCCAGCCTCACAATTGTTGCTTTGTTTGAGCCCAGTGTTATAGCTACTGTGTCAATCCATATCCTTGAGGGTCTTCCTCTTTTTCGCTGACCCTCTACCTTACAAAGCATGATGTCCTTCTCCAGGGAATGGTTCCTCCGGATAACATGTCCAAAGTACGTGAGATGAGGTATCGCCATCCTTGTTTCTAAGGAGCATTCTGGCTGTACTTCTTCCAAGCCACATTTGTTCCTTCTTCTGACAGTCTATGGTATACTCAATATTCTTTGCTAATGCCATAATTCAAATAAGTCATGTCTTCTTTGATCTTCCTTATTCATTGTCCAGCTTTCGTACACATGTGAGGCAATAGAAAATATCATGGATTCAGTCAGGTTCACCTTAGTGCTCAAAGTGACATCTTTGCTTTTTAACATTTCAAAGAAGTCTTTTGCTGCATATTTGCCCAATGCAATGCATCGTTTGATTTCTTGACTGCTGCTTCCATTGGTGTTGATTGTGGGTCCACGTAAGATGAAATCCTTGACAACTTCAATCTTTCCTCCTTTAATCATGATGTTGCTTATTGGTCCAGTTGTTTCCTTCATACTGAAGGCTGTGTCTTTGATCTTCATCAGTAAGTGCTTTAAGTCCTCTTCGTTTTCAGCATATTCTGCATATTGCAGGTTATTGATTATTCTTCCTCCCATCCTGATGTTGTCATCTTCATTTAGTCCAGCTTCTTGGATTATTTGCTCAGCATACAGATTGAATAAATAAGGTGAAAGGATACAACGCTGATGCACACCTTTCCTGACTTTAAGCCACACAGTATCCCCTTGTTCTGTTTGAACAACTATCTCTTGGTCTGTGTACAAGTTCTGCATAAGCACAATTAAGTGTTCTGGAATTTCCATTCTTTGCAATGTTATCCGTAATTGTTATGAGTATAAAATACTTTTTAAATATTGAATGCCTTTGCAGAGTCAATAAAACACAGGTAAACATCTTTTTGGTATTCTCTGCTTTTGACCAAGATCCATCTGACATCAGCAATGATATCCTTCGATCCACCTCCGCTTCTGAATCTAGCTCGAATTTCTGGCAGTTCCCTGTCAATGTGCTGCTGCAACTGCTTTTGAATTATCTTTTGCAAAATTTTATTTGTGTGTGATATTAATATTTGATAATTTCCACATTCTGTTGGGTGACCTTTCTTTGGAATGGGCACAAATATGAATCTATTCCAGTCGGTTGGCCAGGTAGCTGTCTTCCAAATTTCTTGACATAGACGAGTGAGCACCTCCATTTGTTGAAACATCTCAGTTGGTATCCAATCAATTCCTAGAGCCTGTTTTTCATCAATACTTTCAGTGCAGCTTGGACTTCTTCCTTCAGTACCATCGGTTCTTGATCACATGCTACCTACTGAAATGGTTGAATGTCAACCAATTCTTTTTGGTACAGCGACTTTGTGTATTCCTTCCATCTTCTTTTGATGCTTCCTGTGTCGTTCAATATTTTGCCCATAGAATCCTTCAATATCGCAACTCAAGGCTTGAATTTTTTCTTCAGTTCTTTCAGCTTGAGAAATGCCAAGCGTGTTCTACTATCCGTTTTCTATTGTTAGTTTTCCTGTTTTTCTTAGGGTATCTCATTGTGGTTTTAATTTGCATTTTCCTGATGTTGAGCAACTTTACTTTTGCCAATTGGCAATTTGTATATTTTCTTTTGTAAAGTGTCTGTTCAAATCTTTTTCCCATTTTTAAAATTGGGTCATCTTATCATTTCTTAGTTATAAGATAAAAGTCTTTTAACAGATACATGTTTTGAGAATTATTTTTCAGTCCATAACTTCCTATTCTTTTTAATAGAATCTTTTGACGGATGAACATTTTTAATTTTGATGAAATACAATTAATCATTTTTTTTCTTTTATAATTAATACTTTGCATTGTCTTTAATAAATCTTTGCCTATCTTTGTCATGGAGATATCCACCTATTTTTTTTCTTTAGTATTTCTAATTATAGCTTTACATTTTGGTCTACGATCCTTCTTCAATTAATTCTAGTGTATATACTGTGGTAGGAATTAATCTCCTGGGTTTTTTTGTTCATTTGTTTATTTTTCTACCATATGGATATCTAGTTGTCCCAGCACCATATGCATGACAAGATTTTTAAAAGCCTTTTCTTTCTCCCGTTGGATAGATTGATGCCTTAGGCAAAGAACAATTGACTGTATAAATGTTGATCTACATATGGATCTATTTGCCTATCTTTATGTGAATATCACACTGTCTTCATTACTATAGATTTATAAGTCTTAAAATCACATAGTTTAAGTTCTCCAAATTTATTTTTCTTTTTAAAGAATATTCTAGATCACTTCTAGATTCTTTGCCTTTCCATATAAATTTAAAATCATTTAGCCAATTTCCACACACACACACACACAAACCTGCCGGTATTCTGATTGGGGTACTATTTAATTTCTAGGTCAAGTTTCAGATAATGGACAACTTAACAATATATGGACATGGTATATCTCTGTTTTTTCAGAACTTCTTCAATTTCTGTCATCAATATTTTGTAGTTCTTAGTATAGAGATAGTCCACATCTTTTATTATAATACCTATTTCATTTGGAGCCTTGGTGGTGCAGTGATTAAGAGCTCAGCTGCTAACCGAAAGGCTGGCGTTCGAATCCACCAGCGGCTCCTTGGAAACCCTATGGGGCAGTTCTACTCTGTCCTACAGGGTCACTGTGAGTCAGAATAGACTTGATGGCACCTAACAACAATAACAACAACACAGCATCCATGGGAAATTTATGTTTTTTGATGGTATCACAGCTGTTATTGTTTTAAAATTTTATTTTCCAATCATTTGTTTCTACTATATAGAAATATGATTGACCTTTGTATTTGATCTTGTATCCTACAAACTTGCTAAATTTGTGTATTTGTTTACAAATTATATATCTCATAAATTATAAATCTCATAATGCATTATTTTGCTTTAAATAAGCAGAGATTTACATATATTAAAAATAAATATAAAAACTAAAATATATTTTAAAAGTATTTTATACTCACCCTTATATTATATTACCCTCTCAGGTTATTTATATTCCTTTCTGCAGAAGTGGGATTCCATTTGGTATCATTTCTCTTCAGTCTGACAAGATTTTTAAAGCATCTCTTGTAATGAAGTTTTGATGGAAACAAATTGTGTCAGTCTTCTAAGTCTGTAGTGTCTTTATTTTGCCTTCCTCTCTGCTGGATAGAGAATTCTAGGTTGATGGTTTTACACTCACTGCTTTAAAGATGTTATCTTCTGGCCTGCATGGTTTTTGACAAGTCAGCAATCTTCACTATTGTTTTTCCCCTCTATGTAATACAGCTCTTATTCTCTGGCTGTTTTTGAAATTTTCTGTTTTTGATTTTGAGCAATTTGACTCTGATATGCCTACATGGAGTTTTTTTTTTAATTCTACTTAAAACTCACTGTGTTTCTTGGATCTGTGGATTGGTATCTTTCATCAATTTTGTGAAATTCTTAGCCATTGTCCTTTCTAGCATTTCTTCCCCCCCCCCCCTTTTTTATTCTCTCCTTCTAGGATGCCAATACATATTTATTTAACCTTTTGATACTGCTGTATACATCTCAGACACTTCATTCCTTTGTTTTTTAGTCTTCCTTTCTTTATTTTTTAGTTTGGATAATTTGTATTGACCTGTCTTCAAGTTCACTTCCTTTCCTTTGCTGGATCCAGTCTGCTGTTAAGCATTTTAAATGAGTTCTTCATTTCTGATTCTTGGTTTCTCATTTCTGGCATTTCTAGTTTATTTTGATAGTTTTCGCCTCTTTGCTGAAAATCTACATCTGTTCTCGCATGTTGTCTTTATTTCTACCAGCTCCTCTAATATCATTTATCGTAGCTCTTTAAAAATACCTATATGATGATTCCAACATCTGGGTATTTCTGGTCTGTTTTTCTTCACAATTTTCACTGTTGATTGTAGGTCACATTTTCTTGCTTTTTTGTGTATTTTGTAGTTCTTTAAAGCATTCTGAACTTTTTTTTTTCTTTCTTATTTTTTATTGTACTTTAGATGGAAGTTTACAGAACAAACTAGTTTCTCATCAAACAGCTAGTACACACGTTGTCGTATGACATTGGTTAACAACACCATGACATGTTAACACTCTCCCTTCTCAACCCGGTGTTCCCTGTTACCAGCTTTTCTGTTCCCTCCTGCCTTCCAGTTCCTGCCCCAGGGCTGGTGCACCCCTTGAGTCTTGTTTTGTTCCATGGGTCTGTTCAATCTTTGGCTGAAGGGTGAACCTCAAGAGTGACTTCATTACTGAGCTGAAAGGGTGCCCAGGTGCCATATTCTCAGGGTACTCCAGTCTCTGTCAGGCCATCAAGTCTGGTCTTTCTTTTTGAGTTAGAATTTTTTTCTACATTTTTCTCCAGCTCTGTCTAGGATCCTCTATTGTGATCCCTGTCAGAGCAGTCAGTGGTGGTAGCTAGGTGCCATCTAGTTTTACTGGACTCAGTCTGGTCAAGACTGTGGTAGATGTGATCCATTAGTCCTTTGGACTAATCTTTCCCTTGCATCTTTAGTTTACTTCATTCTTCCTTGCTCCCAAAGGGGTAAGACCAGTGGAGTATCCTAGATGCCACTCACAGGCTTTTAAGACCCATGAAGCTACGTACCAAAGTAGAACATAGAACATTTTCTTTATAAACTATGTTATGCCAATTGAGCTAGATGTTCCTGGAGACTATGGTCCCTACACCCCTCAGCCCAGCAAATCAGTCCCTCAGGGAGTTTGGATGTGGCTATGGAGTTACCAAGACCTTGCTTGTACAGGTTGTGCTGGCTTCCCCAGTGCTGTGTACTATATAACCCTTCACCAAAGTTTCCTCTTATCTATTGTCTATTGAGTATTTTTCCATTCCCGCCCCTCCCCACCCTCGTAACCATCAAAGATTGTTTCTTTTTGTATGTAAACCTTTTCATGAGTTTTTACAGTAGTGGTCTCATACAATATTCGTCCTTTTGTGATTGACTTATTTTACTCAGCGTAATGCCCTCCAGAATCATCCATGTTATGAGATGCTTCACAGATTCAATGTTGTTCTTTGTTGTTGCCTAATACTCCACTGTGTGTTTGTTTACCCATTCATCTGTAGATGGGGATCTAGGTTGTTTCCATCTTTTTGCTATTGTGAACAATGCTGCAATAAACATGGGTGTACATATATCTATTCTTGTGACCACTCTTAATTTCTCTAGGATATATTCCTAGGAGTGGGATTGCTGGATCATATGGTATTTCTATTTATAGCTTTCTAAGGAAGCACCATATTGTTTTCCAAAATGGTTGTACCATTTTGCATTCCCACCAGCAGTGCTTAGGAGTTCTGATCTCTCCAACATTCGTTATTTACTGTTTTCTTGATTCATGCCAATAATGCTGTGGTGAGATGGTAGGTCATTGAGGTTTTGATTTGCATTTCTCTAATGGCTAGAGATCCTGAGCATTTCCTCATGGGTCTGTTGGTCACTTGAATGTCTTCTTTGGTGAACTATCTGTTCATTTCTTTTGCCCATTTTTTAATTGGATTATCTGTCTTTTTGTTGTAGAGGTGTGGGACCTTTGTCTGATTTGTAATAGCTAAAATTTTTTCCCAGTCTGTAGGTTCTCTTTTGACTCTTTGCTGAAGTTTTTGATGAGCATAAGTTTTAATTTTTGCAAGATCCCTGTTATCTAGCTTATCCTCTGGGGCTTGTGTGTTGTTAGTTGTGGTTTGTATCCTGTTAATGCCATGTATTAGAGCCTCTAGCATTGATCCTATTTTTTCTTCTATGAACGTCATAGTTTTTGGCTTTATATTTAAGTCTTTGATCCATCTGGAGCCAGCTTTTGTATATGGTATGAAGTATGGATCCTGTTTAATATTTTTGAAGATGGATATCCAGTTTTGCCAGCACAATTTGTTTAAAAGACTGTCTTTTCCCCATTTGATGGACTTTGGACCCTTGTCGAAGATTACGTGACCATAGATGGATGGATTTACATCTGGGTTCTCAATTCTGTTCCACTGATCAATATATCTGTCTATCGTTGTACCAGCCCTAGGCTGTTTTGACTACCGTAGCTGTATAGTAGGTTCTGAGGTCAAGTAGTGCGAGTCCTCCTACTTTATTCTTCTTCTTCTTTTCTTATCCCGGGCCTCTTCCCTTTCCATATAAAGTTAATAATTAGTTTTTCCATCTCTTTAAAGAATGTTGCTGGAATTTGGATTGGTATTGCATTGTATTTGTAAATCACTTTGGGTAGAATTGTCATTTTCACAATGTTGAGTCTACCTATCCATGAGCATGGTATGTTTTCCCATTTATGTAGATCTCTTTTGGTTTCTTGCAGTAGTGTTTTGTAGTTTTCTTTGTATTGGTCTCTTACATCCCTGGTTAGATTTAGTCCCAAGTATTTTATTTTTTTAGGGGCTATTATAAATGGTATTGTTTTCATGATTTCCTTTTCATCGTTCTCTTTATTAGTGTATAGAAATCCAACTGATTTTTTTATGTTATCTTGTATCCTGCTAATCTGCTGAATCTTTCTATTAGTTCCAGTATTTTTCTTGTGGAATCTTTTGGTTTTCCTCTGTATGGTATCATATCATCCACAAATAGGAGAGTTTAACTTCACTAACAATTTGGATGCCCTTTACTTCTGTTTCTTGCCTTATTGCTCTAGCTAGGACTTCCAACACAATGTTAAATAGGAGTGGTGATAAATGGCATCCTTGTCTTCTTCCTGTTCTCAAGGGGAGTGTTTTCAGCCTCTCACCATTAAGAATGATGTTGGCCGTTGGTTTTGCATAGATGCCCTTTATTCTGTTCAGGAATTTCCCTTCTGTACCTATTTTATTGAGAGTTTTCATCAGGAATAAGTGTTGGACTTTGTCACATGCCTTTTCTTTGTTGATTGAGATGATCGTGTGATTCTTTTTTTTTTTTTCCTTTTATTTCTGTGGTGGATTACAATGATTGATTTTGAATGTTGAACCTTCCTTGCATACCTGGTATGAATCCAAATTGGTCGTGGTGTATTATTTTTTTTTATATGATGCTGAATTCTATTGGCTAGAATTTTGTTGAGAATTTTTGCATCTATATTCATGAGAGATATTGGTCTGTATTTTTTTTGTGTGTGTGCATGGTGTCTTTGCCTGGTTTTTGTATCAGGGTTATGCAATCTTCATAGAATGAATTCGGAAGTACCGCTTCCTTTTCTATGTTCTAAAATAGTTTGAGTAGTACTGGTGTAAGCTCTTCTCTGAATGTTTAGTAGAATGCTCCAGTGAAGTTATCTGGGCCAGGGCTTTTTTTTTCTTAGGTGTGTTTTTATTTCCTTTTCATTTCTTCTCTTGTTATGGGTCTGCTCATATTTTCAACATCATTTTGTGTTAGTTTGGGTAGGTAGTGTGTTTCTAGAAATTTGTCCATTTCCCCTAGGTTTTCAAATTTGTTGGAGTATAGTTTTTCATAATACTCTTCTATGATCCTTTTTATTTCAGTTGGGTGTGTTGTAATGTCCCCCATTTCATTTCTTATTTGGGTTGTTTGAACGCTCTTTTGTTCTTCTTTTGTCAGTTTGGCCAGTGGTTTGTTGATTTTGTTGATCCTTTCAAAGAACCAACTTTTGGTTTTGTTAATCCTTTCTATTGTTTTTCTATTCTTTATTTCATTTATTTCTGCTCTGATCTTTATTATTTCCTTTCTTCTGGTGGCTGTGGGCTTCTTTTGTTATTCTTTCTATTTGTTCAAGTTGTGTAGCTAATGTTTTGATTTTTTCCCTTTCTTCTTTTTTGATGTGTGCATCTATTGCTATAAATTGACATCTGAGGACTGCCTTTGCTGTGTCCCAAAGATTTTGGCATGGTGTGTTTTCATTCTCATTTGATTCTAGGAATTTCTTAATTTCATCTCTGATTTCTTCTATTACCCAGTGGTTTTTAAGCAATGTGTTATTCAGTTTCCATGTAATTGATTTTTTTTTCTTGCTCTTCCTGTTGTTAATTTTTACTTTGATGGCATTCTGGTTACAGAAGATACTTTGTATTATCTCAATGTTTTGGATTTGTTGAGGGTTGCTCCGTGGCCTAAGATGTGGTCTATTCTCGAGAACGTTTCATGTGCATTGGAAAAGAATGTGTACTTTGCAGCTGTTGGGTAGAGTGTTCTGTATATGTCTATTATGTCAAGTTGGCTGATTGTACCCTTTGGCTCTTCTGCATCTTTGTTGAGTTTCTTTCTAGATGTTCTGTCCCTTACCGAAGGTGGTGTGTTGAAGTTTGCTACTATTTCTCTTTTCAATGCTGTTAAAGTTTGTTTTATGTATTTTGGAGCCCTGCATTGGGTGTGTAGATGTTTGTTATGGTTAAGTCTTCATGACGCATTGTCCCTTTAATCATTATATAGTGCTCTTCTTTGTCTTTTATGGTGAATTTTGTTTTAAAGTCTATTTTATCTGAGCATAGTATTGCCACTACTGCTCTTTTTTGGCAGTTATTTGCTTGATTTTTTTTTCTATCCTTTGATTTTTAATAAATTTACATTTTTGTTTCTAAGGTGTGTCTCTGATAGACAGTAAAGAAATTGCTGCCTTACGCTCTGTGATAGCTCTCAGTGTTTCAAGGTAAATCACTCTCAGCTCTCTTGCCCTGCATTTGACCTTTGGTGTCTTGGTGGGTGAATGCAGGATCACTCTGTGGCTGGGATCCTCAGGACTCTAATCTGTCACCCCAGCCCACATATAGCCATTAAAAGTCTATTAAATGTTAGAACAGTTTCTCCTTACATTTTTTATTACTTATTAAATATGGTAGATACTCTCATCACTTTCTAGAATTTAGTTCATGTAGGTTTCTTTGCCACCACAGTACAGCAAACTGACAGACACGTGGTGGACTAAGGTGCACCTGGCCCAAGCCATGATATTTTCAATAGCCTTATATGCATGCAGAAGCCAGACAATGAATAAGGAAGACTGAAGAAGAATTGACTCATTTGCATTATGGTGTCAGTGAAGAATATTGAATATACCATGGACTGCCAGAAGATAAAAAAGTCTGTCTTGGAAGAAGTACAGCCAGAATGCTCTTAAAAGTGAGAATAGTGAGACTTCTTCTCACTTTGGACATGTTATCAGGAGGGTACAGTTCCTGGAGAAGCACATTATACTTAGTAAAGTAGAGGGTCAGTGAAAAAAAGGAAGACCCTCAACAGGAGGAATTGACACAGTGGCTGCAACAATGGGCTCAAACATAGCAATGACTGTGAGGATGACGCAGGATCAGGTAACATTTCATTCTCTTGCATATAGGGCCGAAATAAGTTGGAAACAACTCCTCGACACCTAATGACAGCAACAACAGGTTTCTTTGAGACCTCAACTCTCTGATTTTTTTTTTCTAATTATTGCAGCTTATTGGATTTCTCCATATTAGGGTATGAACTATGGTATCTTGTGAATTTTCACCTCTTAGAAGCAGAAGTCTGATCTATTCCATTTTGCATATGATGAGTTTCAGCCGGGACTTCCACAGGTAGATTTGGAGCAAGCAGTTAGATAGATGGTTCTGTAGCTCAGAAGAAACTTTTTGGTCATTAACATACTAATTAAAGCACAGAAGGGGATGAAATCGCCTCAGGAGACAATATAGAATAAAAAGAGAAGAGAGATGATGATTCCCAGGGATATGTCCACATCCTCACCCTGGAAATGGCATATGCCACCTTATATGGTAAAGTTCTGCAGATGTGATTAAGTTAAGTATTGAGATAAGGACACTATCCTGGATTATTCAGGAGGGCCCTAATTGCCATCACAAGTGTCAGAGACAGAGACAGGGATGATGTTAAGGTGGAGGCAGAGATTGGAGGCAGAGATTGGAGTGATGTGGCCACAAGCCAAGGAATGCTCGCAGCCACCAGAAGTTGGAAGAGGCAAGGAAAGAATTCTCCCCCAGAGTCTCCTAAGGAAGTATGGTCCTACCAAACCTTCGTACTTCTTGCCTCTAGAACTGTGAGAGAATAAATTTATGTTGTTTTAAGCTACCACATTTGTGGTAATTTGATACAGCAGCCATAACAGGATGCTCTACTTTACAAAACATACTGTCCTTCTCCAGGTACTGGACCCTCCTGATAATATGTCCACTCTCACTTCTAAGGAGCATTCTGGCTATACTTCTTCCAAGACTGACTTGTTTGTCTTCTGATAGTCCATGGTATATTCAATATTCTTCACCAACACTATAATTGAAATGACTCTAGTGTGGAAATTAAGTAGCTTCAACACTTGCAGTAGATGGATGAAGAACAAGGAACACACAAAAGACTGAAGGAAACAGAGCAGAAGAGAAACCTGGAGAATAGCATTGTCATGGACACCAAGGAAAGAATAAGTTTTGAAAGAAAGAAAAAGAAATTGTCAGCTGTGTTGAATGCCATTGATGGGCCAAGAAAGTTAAGAACTGAAAGGGGTCCACTGGAATTAGGGCATTGAGGTCATTGCTGACCTTAACCACGAGCAATTTCAGTGTCATGGTGGGGGTGGAATCCAGATTAAGGTGGGTTGGGAATGAATGGAAGGTAAGAACATGAATGTAAAAATAATTAGAAGGAAATACATAAAAATATAAAGTTGCATATTTAGGTTGGGATTATGTCTTTTTTCCTCCAAACTTTCACGTATATATATATATGAGTCAATTCCAACTCATAGTGACCCTATAAGACAGAGTAGAACTGCCCCATAGGGTTTCCAAGGAGCCACTGGTGGATTCAAACTGCCAGCATTTTGGTTAGCAGCCAAGCTCTTAGCCACTGTGCCACCAGGGCTCCATATGTATATATATATATATATATATATATATATACATATATATATATATATAAATTGAACTAATACATCCAAATTTTAAAAGATTTACATTACATGAAAGTCAAATTTTACTGGTTTGTATGGGGGGCTGGGGGAGGGAGATGCATACAAAGCTGTATTCTTAGTCTACTCTGGATTATATTAATATCTTACATTGTAAAAATGAGGTACTTTGAATACATCAGAGACACATTGTTTTCATAGTATTGCAAAAACACTGGTAGGTGTAGAAATAATAAAGAATGTAGGACCTGGGAGACCTCATTTTCATTTCCTAAAATCAAAAAGAATTTTTTTTTTTTTTAATACAAAACACATGGCTTGGTGAGGTCAGTCAATCTGATGATTTGAGTTTGGCCCAGAATCAAAGACAGTTTAGCAGCTTCGTTAAGTGCCTTCATGCCCCAGGATGGAAACAAAATGGAGCTGATAGCCACGAGTAGGAGAGGCTTGTGTTTATGGAAATGGTTTCCTTCTTTAGAGAATGCGCACATTTGCCAGAAACACCCTCTACATATTTATTTATGCTAAAGTCTCTATTGAGAAGATGAAAGGTTTTATTTTATTTGAAATCTTAAGCCATAAGTAATCCAAGTAATAAGCAATATTTAGGAAAAGATTATTCTTCTTCTCATGAATTCCTATAACACTTGAACAGTATTTCATTTGTGGCCCTAAATACTTTCTTTGTTGTATGTATATGTCCTGTCTCCCTTGACTTAGTAACATCTCTAATTTCCTTCAACAGCAGACTTGCACATTAAAGCAGGTTAATACACTTCACTAAATCTTTTCATACATGCAGTCATCCAGCATGGCAAAGGATGAGTGATATAAACCTTTATTTTTTACAATTGTATTTGCTTTTCCTCTTTGAACTTGTCTTTGGTTTTCAGTAAATCCTTTGGCTACTAGGTCAGTGCTGTTACCAAATTGGCTGAAACACAACAGACTGTATTGCATCAAACTTCAGTCTAAAGTCCTCTGAGCAATGAATAATAGTTTTGCCCACCCAGAACATTGGCTTAAAATTTGAACCAACTGTTCCTATGACGTTCCTTTTCTGACTAGTTCAATCAACAGCAGCTATATCTTATAATCAACATTAAAATTATAACAAAATAAGCCTTTGTAATTAATTTCACTCATGCACCCTCTAGTCCCAAGAAACAGTGACTCATTATCCTTAATTTGCAAAACACAGTCTATTTTTTAGTTTTATATTTGACATAATAAGATACAAAACTAATTTATTCACGGTCTTACAAAAGCAGAATTGCTGAGACTGGATGGGTTAGAACACAATCCCAAGTCATAGTGTTGTGTCACTTTTGCTGTTCTTCTAGTAGGCAGAGTCATCCATCCATCCATCTGTCCATCCGTCCACCCACCCATCCACCCACCCATCCACCCACCCACCCATCCATCCATCCATCCATCCATCCATCCATCCATCCATCCATCCATCCATCCATCCATCCATCCATCCATTTATTCATTCAGCATAATTTTATTGTGCCATGCACTGTGCTAAATTCAACTGAGAGAAAAAATTGCTGTTGCTGCTTTCAGAGAGCTTAGTGTAGTTGAAGAATACACTCA
The DNA here is from genome assembly GCF_030014295.1 of Loxodonta africana. NCBI lineage: Eukaryota > Metazoa > Chordata > Mammalia > Proboscidea > Elephantidae > Loxodonta > Loxodonta africana. The sequence continues at coordinate 69,654,248 of NC_087358.1, forward strand.
AGAAAACGATTTTTTAAAAGAGTAACAAAAGCTATTACTAGAAATGTGTGTTTTGCAAGCAGATTTGTAACTTGCTGAGAATTGAGCTGATAAAGGTTTTAGCATTTTCCTTGAGACCAAACTGTTGTTTCCTAACGACAACCTCTGTGTTACCACCAACTCTCAGATAGGAATATTACAATTATTTGAGAACAATATTAGGATAGTTATGTGGCAGTGGTTTTTTAAATGTTTTTCATTTTTCTTTTAAGCCACGAATTTGTCTTTCAAAGGAAATCTTACACATATGTCTACAGAACAAATACAAATGAGCAGCCCTGGATGAAAGCGGGAGTAATAGATTGGAGCCCCATCCAATTGACTTGCTTGGGGTTTCCATGAAACCCTAAGGTTCCTTGGAGCATTGCCAAAACCAGTGAAGAAATGTCACCATCCTTTCAATTATCAGTATGTATCAATGTGTCAAATTAGTCAAATTTTTGTCAACTCTGAAAATTAATTTAGAGTCCAAAGCAAATGAGGCTGCTCTAAAAATGATCGGCCTGTGAGAATGTTCTACTCTACTTAATACGCTTCCATGACTCTTCAGGTTGATCACTGGCATCATTTCTTTTTCTCTCTCTTCCTTTTTTTTCTTCCTTCTTTCCTTCCTTTCTTTCTTTAAATGGTCCTTCACCTGTCTAGTATGCAGAATGCTTTCTCAGAAATTTTGAGTAACTTCTTCTCAAGTACTGAACAATTGTTTTTGAAACCTCTCCACATGTAAGGCCTGGAGGTACAGTGGTTGGCAAGATAGACACAACCCTTTCCTTAAAGGAACCACACACACAACTGAACACTGCTGGGGAAGACCACATAAAGTCTGGGAAAGTATAAAAGAGTGCATGATCATTCTAGCCAGCATTCATGCAGCTGTCTTATAATTCCCATTCAACAAATAATTATTGAGTACCTACTAAAGGCCATGCACTACATTAGATTGTGGGAGACACAAAAACCAACTAAATACCATTTTCACCTTCAGGAAGCTCACAATATAGAACAAGGAAAAGACAAGCATACAAATGGTATGTCACTAAATGTCAAAGTGGATCATCATCATGGCTCTTAAAGGAGGCGTGATTAGAATGCTCTTACAGTCAGATGTGGAAAAGCCTTCAAAATAGCAGACTTTTCTGGATCTATCTACAAGGCTTATTAAGATGGCAACTTTGCTTTGGGAAACCCAAAGGATTTTTAAATATTCTCTTTTTTCTGAAAGATAAACAGAGAAGTGAGAAAGAGATCTACCTGTGGTACCTTCACTCAAATATTTCACTTGTGTTTGACCTACACACCTGCTCCTGTTCAGCCTTCCTCATCCAGATAGGTTACCATCTTAGTTTCCTAGGGCTGCCATAACAAAATACCACAAAAAGAGCAGAAATATATTTCCTCACAGTTCTGGAGGCAAGAAGTCCAAATCAGGGTATCAGCTGTGTTGAATCCTTCCAAGTGATTTGAGAAAGGAAATTTTCCTTGTCTCTCTCCTAGTTTCTAGTGGTTGCTGCAGTCCTTGGTGTTCCCTTGCTGCTTAGAGATGCACCTGCTTTGTTGTCACGTGGCATCTCTCTTACCCTGTGTGTGACAGTCTCCGTGTTTGTCCTCTTTTTTATAAGACATCAGTCATATAGGATTAGGACCACCGTACTCTGGTATGACGTCATTAATTTAACTGATAACATCTGCAAGGAAAAACCCTGTTTCCCCAAAGTCGTACTCACAGGTACAGGAGTTAGGGCTTCCCATGTATTTTTGAGGGTACACAGTTCTTCTCATAACGTCATCCATGCAGCTGTTCATGTCAGATGCCCTTGATTTGTTCATCCACACTACCACCTCCATATCTAATAAACAGTTGGACCTGTTGATGCAACTTACTGAATATGTCTTGAATACATCCACTTCTCTCTGTCTTCCATATCCAACACCCTATTTTTCTCCTTAGTATTTATCAGCACTGTAATTAAATTATCTGCATAGTTGGTGGTTTACTGTCTGCTCCATTTGCCATCCCACCCACCACACTCACCCAACCTCAACTATAAGCTCCATGAAGCCAAGAGTCATGTCTATCTTGTTCACTACTGTATCCCGCAACACCTAGAGCAATGCCCAACACATATGTGTTCAGTGTAGGAAGAAAGGAAGAAGGAAGGAAGGTAAAAAGGAAGGAAGGAGGGAGGAAGGTAAGAAGGAAATCAGTTAGAACTCAGTAATAATCAGCTCCTCCGTTTAACTCCCATATGGTCTGTGAAAACAAAGTGTAGGTAGAAATGTATGTCTATTTTTTATTCACTATGAGGCAGTATCTTTATTTCACTGAAAGAGTAAAGTCCTTACCATGTCAAATATTCAGTTTACTGTATATTATAATGTTCGATTTAAAGTTTAAGAAATAGAGCCAAATATCCCTTTAGGAGTTGATAGAATGCAGCAATATAAGCAAGCTGTTCAGATGTTGAGTCTTTTAATTAACTTGCTGGTCTGTAAATACTGTGTGTCTTGTGCAATTGAATTTGTCATGCTTACATGGCAGCCCCGCCAAGCAGCCAGCACGTGACTGAGAGCACACAACTGGCCACACGTGTGAATGAATCCCAACTTAGCGTCTGTGATAGGCATTATTTCAGTCCTCAGTTTGTCCTTATGTTTATTTCATTTACCAGGAAATATAATAGCCTCTTGTGTCTACGGTTGGTTTGGGAGCATGTCCTCTGCTTGTCAAGGTTATCTCATAACATGGTTCTAAGGTCTGCCACTGGTGCCAACATTTCCCAGATCACTTAAAAGTAAAACCCAATTTCAACACTCTTTTGCAGTGGGGAGGGACCTACATCTCACCTTTCAAAGAGTAGTACATCTGCTATGATGCTGAAAACAGTAATGTCTCATCCTCTGCCTGCCTGCCACAGAAGGCTGCATATCACAAAGCCCTAAATGCCACTCGAGGATTCAGCTTCCAGGCAGGATGCTCTTTATCCGGTCCAACCAGGCAATTCCCACTAAGCAAAGTCAACCTCATTACGGCCCGTTCCGTCTGCCTCTAGCCTTCGAAAAGGTTAAAACTTTGCAGAAGCTTAATGAACCATGTCCTGCCAGGAGACATACAGATTTGTTATTGCTTTGCACAGAAGTGAAACAAATAGAATAAAAACAGGAGTGGATTGTATGAGTCACAGGAAGTGAGTGAAAAGCTTGTACTAAATTGAGTGCTTAAGTACTAACTCATTGAACTGAAAGCCAGGATATTTGAGGTCAAGGGCTTGCTCTGCCCTAATGAGCTGTGTGACCCTCAACAAATCATTGAACTCCTCTATTTCCACATCTCTAAAATGGGAATAATTTCTGTCCTAACTTCCTTTCGGGATTGATAAAATGATGAGATAACAGGCATATAAGTACTTTTTAACTCTAAAGAAAATTATCAGCTAAATGGTATTCCAAAACAGAGGAAAATTCCCAAATCTTTCCTCCTGGGGACTAAAAATGAGTGAGCAGTTTCCTTTACAACAAAACTTTTTCTCAGCAAATATTAATTTGGCACTTCCTCAGTATACTTCTGTGTTTCAAGAGCAAATGTTTAGAATTGAAAAAGACAAAGGAGAGAAGACAGCTCACGATTCAAGTTTTCCAACAGAAACTCCCAAAAGTAAATGATCAGGTTCATTCATTTAAATGGTCATACACTCATTCTATAAGCAGTCATTCATTTCCACAACTGTTTATTGAGCGCCTGCTATGTGCTCAGCACTGTGCTAGCCACTGTGGATACAAAGATAAATGTGGTCACAATCCCTGCATCTGTGGATCATACATCAAAACATTTTTTGAAATACATGGATGAATCAGACACGATTTCCACCCTGAGGCAGTTATACACTAGTAACAAAGGAAGTGGCCATAAAGCAAAATTGAATCATTCTCGGAGGACTCTGCATTTAGGAATAAAGGGAAGAGATAAATGGGTTACATCAATTCTCTCTCTTTCCTAGATCAGCATACAGCATTAGTGTCAGCATACAGACAGGCTTTTGTAGCTCCTGTCTTAAACCCTCCCTCACCCCATTCCCTTTCACAGCAAAACTTGAAAGACTTCCCTGTAGTCACCGTCCCTATTTTCTCACACACTTCCCCTCCTCAAACCAATTCAACTGGCCTTCTTGCCCCGCCTCTCTATTGAGCCTGCTCTAGGTAAGGTAACCAGTGACCTCCATCTTGCCAAATTAAGTGGTCACATCTCTGTTTTCATCTCATCATCATTTAAAACAATTGACCATTCCCTTCCAGAAAAGAGGTTGGTTTCTTTTTGTTAACCTCCCTAATGCTACAGTCTTCTGATTTTCCATCTGTCTTGCTGGCCACTATAATCTTGCTTGCTGGTTCTTATTCTCTGCTAAAACTTTAAATGTAGGAATGGTGCTGGGGGTCTGTCTTGGGCTTCCTTCTCTACTTAAACACTCTTCTTGAGTGACTGAATCCTCTCTCATGGCTTTAAATGTCATCTATATGGTTAGACTTCCAAAGTCTCTAACTCCAACTCTGACCTTTCTCCTGTACTCCAGAACCATGTAACCAACTGCTTCTTTGATACCTCTTCTACTTTTCTAATAGAAAAACTGAAGATGGGCAAAAGAAAACTCTGGTTTCTACCCCAACTGAAACCTGCCCTTGCCCAGGGTTCCCTATCTCAATACTCAAGCCAGAAACTGGGAATTATCCTTGCTTCTTCTCTTCATATACTTCCCGTCCCCAGTCCATCAGCAAGCCTTATGGACTCAGTCTCCAAAACACTTCCTGAATCTAACCACAGTGCTCCATCTCCACTGAGCTCATCACTCCTCTCCCCTTCTCTTCAGCCACACCAGCCTTCGCCCTGTTCCTCAAATGTGCAGACTTGGGTTCGCCTTTGCACGAGCGGTTTCCTCTGCTTAGAATGTTCATCCCATGATTTCTTCATGGCTGGCTCCTCCTTTTCACTCAGATCTCACCTTAAATGTCACCTCTTCAGAGGTGCCTTCAAGACCACTAGATCTAAAGTATTCATACAGACACTTTTTATCCCATCACCCTATTTTAATATTCTGCGTAGTACTTAGATCTCTTGTATCAGGTATTTGTTTATCCTGTCTCCATCCACTAGTCTAAGCTCCATGAGAAAGGAACTTGTTGGCTTCATTTACTTTGTGTCCTTGTTGTCTAGGAGAGTACATACAACAAGCTCATATATATTTATTGAACAAATGAAAAGTATTTGGAATCCACATTCACATTAGGAGAACTGGGTCTCTCAGTTTCTGGTGACACAAGTTTATTTCCTGTTTTTTCCTCTCAGACTCAATACAAACACTGGTTCTGGTACCTAAAAGTGCCGTTTGCATTTAACTCATTCATCCTTGATGGCTCAACTGGTATTTTCTACCTCAATATTCCATGATGCTTGTAGTTAATGAGGTGGAAATAAAATAGGAAAGGGAAAACATTTCCAGTATTTTGTTTCTATGCTGCAAATCTCTAGGAAGAGTCATAAGTAATTTTTTCAACCAAACATAAAATGTGCAGATAGATGTTTGAATGAATCCCAGTATAATAGCATTCTTAGGGTTTCTTGTATTGATATTTTATTCTGCTTACTTCAAGATTTTCAACTCTATAGCTATATCTTAAAAAGAGACATTCTCTTCTCTTAGTTTATTGAGCAATAACACAGACACTGTTTAAAGTAGAATGGCAAATACCTGTGTCCCACTCATCTGATCTTTTGTCCATCAGAGACAGCATTCTTCTTTCCTGGCTCTTATTCCTCTGAGCCCAGAGAGGATCTCAGGATCCTTCTCAACACTGTGCTCTGCACAGCCACTAGCAATGACCATAATTTGCAAGGAAGATAACGCCTATTTGCCATCCCTAGTTTAGGTGGTTTAGTTGAATTGAATATTAAGTTTAAAGGCAGTTTTGCTCTGGTAAATCACCTGTATTGATTTATCAGAACCTCCCAACAGGCAGGAAACTAAACTCACAGCGTTGCTGATCTGCAGACTGTGCTCTTGACCATTTCTTTCAGAAGCTGCTTGTGGGGAACATATACTTACACTCTGGCATCTCTTTCCTGGCTGGTTGACCTTGGAAGTCCCACTGACATCTGCATGTGTCACACCATTTTCATCCTCTTCAAGCACATGTGAGATGCTGCTGTGGAGAGAGAGCAAGCATGTGAGTGCTAAGCATGCCTCTGCCACTTACCAGCAATGGACCTTGCTTAACTTCTTGAAGACTAGTTTCTTCATTTTCAAAATGAGAATAATACTTAATTTGCAGGGTTGTTGTAAGAATTATAGATAACCCTTTGAAAGTGCCTGCTTCATCAATAAGGCAAGAAAAAGAAATAAGAGGCATTGATATTGGTAATGAAGAAATAAAACTGTCCCTATTTGTGGATGATATGATGCTATACATAGAAAACCCAAAAGACTCCACAAGAAAATTACTAGAACTGATAGAAAGATTCAGTAGTGTAGCATGATACAAGACAGACATACAAAAATCAGCTGGATTCCTATACATCAATAAAGAGAATGACAAAAAGGAAATCAGGAAAACAATACTATTTATAACAGCCCCTAAAAAGATAAAATACTTAGGAATAAATATAACTAGGAATGTAAAAGACCTATACATATAAAACTACAAAACAGTACTGCAATAAACCAAAAGAGATCTACATATATGGAAGAACATACCATGCTCATGTATTAAAAAAAAAAAAAATTTTTTTTTTTTTTTACTCAAAATCGTGAAAACGTTAATTCTACCTAAAGGGATCTACAAATATAATACAATCATGACCCAAATACCAACAGCATTCTTTAAAGAGTTGGAAACACTAATCATTAACTTTATATGGAAAGGGAAGAGGCCCTGGACAAGTAAAGGCCCCAGAAAAGGAAATCAAGAAAAAAAGTAAAGTAGGAGGACTCGCACTACCTGACCTCAGAACCTACTATACAGCTCTGGATGTCAAAACAGCCTCGTACTGGCACAATGACAGATACATTGACCAACGGAACAGAATTGAGAACCCAGATGTAAATCCATCACCTGATCTTTGACAAGGGTCCAAAGTCCATCAAATGGGGAAAAGGCAGTGTTTTTAACAAATAATAATAATAAACCAAACCCACTGCTGTCAAGTAGATTCCTACTCATACCAACCCACTGGTTTTTAACAAATAGTGTTGGCAAACTGGATGTCCATCTGAAAAAAATGAAACAGGACCCATATCTCACACCATACACAGAAACTAATTTGAAATGAATCAAAGATCTAAATATAAAACCAAAAACTATAAAGATCATAGAATCAGTGCTAGAGGCCCTAATACACAGCATTAACAGGATACAAACCATAAATAACACCACACAAACTCCAGAAGATAAGCTAGATAACTGGGATCTTCTAAAAATTAAATAATTGTGCTTATCAAAAGACTTCACCAAAAGAGTAAAAAGAGAAACTACAGAGTAGGGAAAAAAACTGACTATGACAAATCCGAAAAAGGTCTAATCTCTAAAATCTACAGGAAAATCCAACACCTGTGCAACAAAAAGACAAATAATCCAAGTAAAAAATAGGCAAAGGAAATGAACAGACATATCACCAAAGAAGACATTCAAGCGGCTAACAGACACATGAGGAAATGCTCGAGATCGCTAGCCATAAGAGAAATACAAATCAAAACCACAATGAGATACCATCTCACCCCAGCATTACTGGCACAAATAAAAAAAAGAAAAGAAAGAAAATGACAAATGTTGGAGAGGCTGAGGGGAGATTGGAACTCTTATGCACTGCTGGTGGGAATGCAAAATGGTACAACCATTTTGGAAAATATTAGGGCACTTCCTTAGAAAGCTAGAAATAGAAATACCACATGATCCAGCAATCTCATCCCTAGGAAAACACCCTAGAGAAACAAGAGCCGCCACAGGAACAGACATATGCACACCCATGTTCACTGCAGCATTGTTCACAATAGCAAAATGATGGAAACAACTAGATGCCCATCAATACATTTATTGGATGTATTGGATAAACAAACTATGGTACATATACACAACGGAGTATTATGCAAGTATAAAGAACAATGATGAATTTGCAAAGCATCTCACAACATGGAGGAACCTGGACGGCATTATGCTGAGTGAAATAAGTCAATCACAAAAGGACAAATATTGTATGAGACCACTACTATAAAAACTTATGAGAAGGTTTACACACAAAAAGAAACAATTTTGGGTGGCTACAGGGGAGGGGAGGGATGGGGATGGAAAGACACTAAATAGACAAAAGGTAAGTGGTAATCTTGGTGAAGGGTAAGACAGTACACAATACTGGGGAAGCCAGCACAATTTGTCCAAGGCAAGGTCATGGAGGCTCCATAGACACCTCCAAACTCCCTGAAGGACCAAATTACCGGGCTGAGGGCTGTGGGGACCATGGTCTCAGGGAACATCTAGCTCAATTGGCATAATATAGTTTATAAAGAAAATGTTCTACATTCTACTTTGGTGAGTAATGTCTGGGGTCTTAAAAGTTTTTGAGCGGCCATCTGAGACTCCATTGGTCCTACCCCATCTGGAGCAAGGGAGGATGAAGAAAAACAAAGACACGAGGGAAATATTAGTCCAGAGGACTAGTAGATCACAACTACCACAATCTCCACCAGACTGAGTCCAGCACAACTAGATGATGCCCGGCTACCACCACCAACTGCTGTGATAGGGATCACAATAGAGGGTCTCAGACAGAGCTGAAGGAAAATGTAGAACAAAATTCTAACTAAAAAAAAAAACAGACTTACTGGCCTGACAGAGACTGGAGAAACACTGAAAGTATGGCCCCTGGACACCCTTTTAGCTCAGCAATGAAGTCACCCCTAAGGTTTACCCTTCAGCCAAAAATTAGACAGGCCCATAAAACAAAATGAAAGTAAAGGGGCACACCAGCCCAGCGGCAAGAACTAGAAGGCAGGAGGGGACAGGAAAGCTGGTAACAGGGAACCCAAGGTCGAGAAGGGAGAGTGTTGACATGTCAAGGGGTTGGTAACCAATGTTGCAAAACAACATGTAATGGTTGTTTAACGAGAAGCTAGTTTGTTCTGTGAACCTTCACCTAAAGTACAATAATAATAATAATAAATACCCAACGAGTGGAGGGCCCAGTTGGCAAACAAATGTAGAAGGCACGTGTTATTTGCATAAAAATACGGTAAATTGGACTACATCAGAATTAAAAACTTTTATACCACAAATGATAATATCAAGAAAGTGAAAAGACAATCCACACAATGGGAAAATATTTGCAAATCATAAATCTGGTAATCCAGAAATCTGGTGTCCAGAACATATAAAGAATTCTTACAAATGAATAACAAGAAGACAACTCAGTTAAGAAATGCAAGAAGGATTAGAATAGATGTTTCTCCAGAAATACATAAATGGCCAATAAGTATATAAAAAGATGCTCAAGTCATTACATTAATCATCAGCGAAATGCAGATCCAAACCACAATGAGATACTACATACTCACCAGGATAGCTAGAATCAAAATGACAGACAACAACAAGTGTCGATGAGGATGTGGAGAAATTAGAACCCACATATACTCCTGGTTGGAAAGGAAAATGGTGCAGACACTTTGAAAAACAGCCTGCCAGTTCCTCAAAAGTTTAAATACAGAGTTACCATATGACCTAGCAATTCTACTCCTAGGTATATACCCAAGAGAAAGAAAAATATAAGTCTACACAAAAATTTGTAAACAAATGCTCATAGCAGCATTATTCATAATGGCCAAAAAGTAGAAACAACCTAAATGTCCATCAACTGATGAATAAACAAAATGTAGTGTATTCATACAATGGAATATTATTCAGCAATAAAAAGAAACGAAGTACTGATACACAATACAACATGGAAGAACCTGGGAAACATTATGCTAAGTGAAAAAAGCCAGTAGTAAAAGACTGCATATTATATGATCCCATTTTTACAAAATGTCCAGAATAAATCTATAAAGACAGAAAGTAGATTATGGTTTGCCTAGGGTGGGGGTGGGGGAAATAGGGGGAAATGAGAGGCTAATGAGCATGGGGTTTCTTCTTGTGGTGATGAAAATGTTCTAAACTTAGACCATGCTGATGGTTAATAACTCTGTGAATATACTAAAACACTTTAAATGGGAAATTTTTATGGCATGTATCTTAGGCCTCTAGTGCTGCTATAACAGAAATACCACAAGAGGATGGCTTTAACAAAGAGAAATTTATTCTCTCAGTCTAGTAGTTTACAAGTCCAAGTTCAGGGTGTCTTCTCCAGGGGAAGGCTTTCTCTCTCTGTCAGTTCTGGAGGAAGGTTCCTTGTTATCAATCTTCCCGTGGTCGAGGAGTTTCTCAGGTGCAGGGACCCCAGGTCCAAAGGATGTGTTGTGCTCCTGGCACTGCTTTCTTGGTGATTTGAGGTCCCCAACCCTCAGCTTGCTTCCTTTTCCTTTTTCTCTGTTGAGAGATACAAGATAGTGTGAGCCGCATCTCAGGGAACTGCTTTACATTGAATCAGGGATGTAACCTGTGTAAGGGTGGTGTTACAATCCCACCTTAATCCTTTTTAGCATAAAATTACAATCACAAAATGGAGGACAACTACACAATGCTGGAAATCATGGCGCAGCCAAATTGATACACACATATTTGGGGGGACAGAATTCAATCCATGACCATATGTAAACTACATCTCAATAAAGATGTTAAAAAAGAAAGAAAGAAAGCACATGGCTCTTAAAGAGTATTCAATGAACAGCATAATTATATTAGCTGAGAATTTAGCAAATCCCTGCGTGAGGCAGTTCACAGGACTGGCTGCTAACCAAAAAGTCAAAGGTTTGAGTCCACCCAGAAGCACCTTGGAAGATAGATCCGGGGGACCGACTTCTGAAAAATCAGCCACTGAACACCCTATGGAGCACAGTTCTGCTCTGACACATGTGGGATTGTAATTAGTTGGAATTGATTAGACAGCAACTGGTTTTATCTCCTCCTTATTAAAATGATCTGAGGTATCCACAAATAATTTCTTTTTGCTAACAAAAAAAGATGGCAACTTTTTTTTTTAATCTATAAAAAGAAGCAAAGGAAAAATTATCTTGCTCATAATAAATGTAAATAAATGTAGTGTAGTAAATTCCATCTCTGGGGGCCACAAATGTCCACAGACTTCATGAGAATGTCAATGGGAAGAGACAAGCAAGAGCATAATTTGGATGTGGGTGGGGTGGGCATGGAGGGAGTAGGTTGGAGAAAAACACAGAGATGAAACAAAACACTAACATGTCACCCTCTATCTCAGCGGCTGCTGTGCACATGCTGTTCTGTCCACTCCAGTAAAACAGTTCTATGAATCACAGATGTGGTGATGGGAAGTGGGTGGTGATTTTCACTTCCGTCTTGTTAGATTCTATTAAGAGCCATGGGAAATGGTGAGTCCAAGCCGCTCTTTCAAGCTGAAACATGTAGAATCAGCACAGCTTACTGACCCCACCATTTCCACCTCCTAGACACGCCCCCCCAACCACAAGGATAAAATTTAAAGGTAGAGCTCATTTCACAAGAAGCAGTGGGAGAACACTGTGTCTAGAGCAAAACAGTATTGTTATCTGCCTTCTAAAATGGCCAAAAAAGAGCCCTGGTGGTGTAAGGGTTAATTACTCAGCTGCTAGCTGCTAACCGAAAGGTTTGGCAGTTCAAACTCACGAATGGCTCTGAGGGAGAAAAGACCTGGAAATCTGCTCCCATAAAGATTACAGCCTAGGAAACACTATGGGGAAGTTCTACTCTGTCGTATAGGGTTGATACGTGTTAGAATTGACTCGACAGCACCCAACAACCACAACATAATGGCCAAGGGGTGCTGCTTTGGCGTCTATAATCCTCAAGGAAGGATCTCAGTACAACAGGGAGAAAATCGGGTTGTGTCACTTCTAGCCATAAAGTCCCTGCCTGTCTAACCTATCTGCGAGGTAAATACACACCCTTTCCTACCTAGAAATGCCTCAGTCCTGTCCAGGGCTTTTCTCCTTTCATAGGAACCAAAGCTATCTGATACACTCAACAGCAACATGCATAACAGAAACATGATGTAAGTCTAGATGACGAAAGAGTTTACCCATTTTTCTGGAAAATGTAGCAGGGGAATAAGCTATCAGAATGATTCTTGATGATACATGATGGATACAAATATTCTCAGAAACTGTGATTTAGTAGTCAAGTGCTTAACAGTTTGCAACACCCAGAGACAATAGAAGCTGTGATTTAGAAATGATGGCTTTTGTCATGGAGGGGAAGTTTGTGAAGCTCAGTAAATTACCTGAGTTTCAAGTGGAGACTTCTCTTCCTCTCTGTCTAAGAGCTTTCTCTTGTTCTGTAATAGACTGGGCATAAAAATAAGAGTAAATATATCAAAAAATACAGGTTAGCAGGGGTATTGTAGGTCAGGATCCAAGTCCAAAGACGCAGCTAAACAAGTGAATATGTGCCCTGTTTCTCCTGTACTTTCCATGGTTCTGAGCAGGGAAGTCTATCATCTTTCTGAGTGTTACTTTCACTACTCGATCTAAGAGTGTGAAAATGAAAAGCTAAGTGAGAAAGCCCTGTTTGGTCATTGATTTTATACAGGCAACCGTGACTTTGGGTTTAAAAAATGTTTTTCAAATCATACAGCCATAGATCTGGTAAAAATCTAAGAATAAAGAGTCATCTTCCAGAGAAGGCATTCCTACCCTCCAGCCTGGTCTCTATTCCCTTCACTGGAAGAGTTTATGTCTGCTTTCATAGAATATTCTTGTGCTCTCTGACCAAATTCTCTCTTACCACAATCAAAACCTTTTGACTCCAAAACAATTCGTGTTTAAATTTTGAATGAGAAACTAATTTACACTGTAAACTTTCACCTAAAACACAATAAAATTTTTAAAAGATGTCATTTTTTTAATAAACAGTGTAATTACAAGGCAAAAAATAAAGACAGAAAAAGAAGAAGATGGAAGGAATATACAAAGTCACTGTACCAAAAAGAGTTGGTCAACGTCCAACCATTTCAGGAAGTACCATATGATCAAGAACTGATGGTATGGAAGGAAAAAGTCCAAGCTGCACTGAAGGCATTGGCAAAAAACAAGTCTCCAGGAATTGATGGAATACCAATTGAGATGTTTCAACAAAGGGATGCAGCACTAGACGTGTTCATTCCTCTAAGTCAAGAAATTCAGAAGACAACTACCTGGCCAGCCAACTGGAAGAGATCTGTATTTGTGCCCATTCCAAAGAAAGGCGATCCAATAGAATGCAGAAATTATTAAACAGTATCATTAGTATCACATGCAAGCAAATTTTTGCTGAAGATCATTCAAAAGCAACTACAGCAGTATATCAACAGGGAACTGCCAGAAAGTCAAGCCAGATTCAGAAGAGGACATGGAACCAGGGGTATCATTGTTGATGTCAGATGGATCCTGGATGAAAGCAGAGAATACCAGAAAGATGTTTACCTGTGTTTTATTGACTATGCAAAGGGATTTGACTGTGTGAGTCATAACACTGCAAAGAATGGGAGTCCCAGAACACTTAATTTTGCTCACAAGAATCTTCTGTATAGACCAAGAGGCGATCATTCAAACTGAACAAAGGGATTTTGAGTGGTTTAAAATCAGGGAAGGTGTGTGTCAGGGTTGTATCCTTTCACCATACTTATTCAATCTGTACACTGAGCAAATAATCTAAGAACCTGGACTACATGAAGAAGAACTCTTTATCAGGATTGGAGGAAGACTCATTAACAACCTGAGATATGCAGTTAACATAATCTTACTTGCCGAAAGTGAGGAGAGCTTGAAGCACTTACTGATGAAGATCAAAGAATATAGCCTTCAGTATGGATTACACCTCCACATAAAGAAAACATAAACCCTCATAACTGGACCAATAAGCAACATCATGATTAATGGAGAAAATATCGAAGTTGTCAAGGATTTCATTTTACTTGGATCCACAATTAACACCCACGGAAGCAGCAGTCAAGAATCAAACGCTGTATTGCATTGAGCAAATCTGCTGCAAAAGACCTCTTTAAAGTGTTAAAAAGCAAAGAAGTCAGTTTGAGGTCTAAGGTGAGCCTGACCCAAGCCATGGTATTTTCAGTCACCTCATATGCATTCAAAAGCTGGACAATGAATAAGGAAGACCAGAGAAGAATTGATGCCTTTGAACTATGGTGTTGGTGAAGAATATTGAATATACTATGGACTGCCAGAAGAACAAATAAATCTGTCTTGGGAGAGAAGTACAGCCAGAGTGTTCCTTGGAAGCGAGGATGGCGAGACTTCATCTCAAGTATTTTGGACATGTTAACAGGAGTAATCAGTCCCTGGAGAAGGACATCATGTTTGGTAAGGTAGAGGGTCAGTGAAAAAGAGGAATATCCTGGACTAGATGGGTTGACACAGTGGCTGCAACAATGGGCTCAAACATAGCAACAATTGTGAGGATTGTGCAGGACTGGCATTGTTTTGTTCTGTTGTACACAGGGTCGCTATGAGTTAGAACTGACCCAATGGCACCTAACAACAAAAACAAAAATTAATACCATGCACAAAAAAGACTCCTCCAAAAGAATGAAAAGAAGACCTACAGATTGGAAAAAAAAATTGGCTACGACATATCCGACAAGAGTCCAATCTCCAAAGTTTATGGAACCTCAACACCTCAACAAAAAAGGGACAGATCAGCCAAGTAAAACGGGCAAAGGATATGAACGGACACTTCACCAAAGAAGACATTCAGGCTGCTAACAAACGTATGAAATGCTTACAATCATTAGCAATTAGACAGATGCGAATCAAAACTACAATGAGATATCATCTTATCCTGACATTACTGGCACTAATCAAAAAAATGGAAAATAATATACCCTAAAGAAATAAGAGCCATGACAAAAATAGACATATGCATACCCATGTTCAGTGCAGCATAATTCACAATAGAAAAAAAAGTGGAAACAGTATAAGTGCCCATCAACAGATGAATGGATTAGCAAACTGTGGTATGTACACACAATGGAATACTATGCAACAATAAAGAATAATGATGAATCCACAAAACATCTCACAACATGAATGAATTTGGAGGACATTATGCTGAGTCAAATAAGTCAATCACAAAAGGACATTTAATGTATGAGACCACTATTATAAAGTAACAGCAAAATGTTTACACGCGGGGGGAAAAAATTCTTGGATGGTT
Source organism: Loxodonta africana (assembly GCF_030014295.1). NCBI lineage: Eukaryota > Metazoa > Chordata > Mammalia > Proboscidea > Elephantidae > Loxodonta > Loxodonta africana. Next base: position 69,669,638 of record NC_087358.1, read on the forward strand.
ACCAGGGATGGGAGACGGAGGAAGAGAAAATTACCAAAGAGATAGTAGAAACGTGTTAATACTGGTGAAAGGGAAGGCAATACACAATATGGGAGAAGTCAGCACAACATGACCAAAGCAAGAGAAGATACTGAGAGGAATGCGGGAATAAATGGCAACTACAAACCCTAGTGGCGTAGTGCTTAGGTGCTACGGCTGCTAACCAAAAGCTCGGCAGTTTGAATCCACCAGGTGCTCCTTGAAAATTCTATGGGGTAATTCTACTCTCTCCTATGTGGTCACTATGAGTTGGAATAGACTCGACCGCAACAGGTTTGGTTTAGTTTTTGGTATGGTAACTACGGAGCCCTGGTGATGCAGTAGTTAAGAGCTATGGCTGCTAACCGAAGAGATTCTAATCCACCAGTTGCTCCTTGGAAACCCTATGGGGCAGCTCTACTCTGTCCTGTAGGGTCGCTGTGAGTCAGAACCGACTTGATGGTACCTAACAACAATAACAACATGGTAATTACTATAGCATAGACAACCCTGCAACAATAGTATTAACAAACAATAATTTATGAATGGATACATATGTAGGTAGATATGCCAAGAGGGGTGGGAGGGTGTAAAGGAGCACACCCACCGGCAGATACAGGTTTGGTGGTGGATATTTCTAAATACATGACTGTAGGTGCTCCTCATATATTAATATAAACAATAGAGCACATAAGTGGCTGTCTTGGTCATCTAACGCTGCTGTAACAGAAATACCACAAATGTATGGCTTTAACAGAGAAGTTTATTCTCTCACAGCCCAGTAGGCTAGAAGTCTGAATTCAGGGCCTCAGCTCCAGGCGAAAGCCCTGGAGGAAGTTTCTTGTCATCAGTCTTCCCTTGGTCTGGGAGCATCTCAATGCAGGAACCTCAGGTCCAAAAGACATGCACTTTGCTCCTGGCACTGCTTCCTTGGTGGTATGAAGTCCCCATGTCTCTCTGCTCATTTCTCTCCTATATATCTCAAAAGAGATTGGCTTAATTACATGACTTCATAGTGATAGTGTCTACAACACATAGGGAAATCACATCAGATGGCAAAATGGTAGACAATCATACAATACTGGGAATCACGACCGAGCCAAGTTGACAGGTATTTTGGGGGGACACAGTTCAATCCACAACAGTGGCACAGTCAGGGAAACTTCTTAAACATAATCAAATACCTTGTTGGATGAAGTTCCTAGACTAGAAGGTAAAGGACCAACGATTCAGGGTTCATCTACATCAATTGACATACTATAGTTCATAAAGACAATGTTCTACATCCTACTGTGGTGAGTAGCATCTAGAGTCTTAAAAGCTTGTGACCGGCCATCTAAGATACAGCTATTCGTCTCTTCCAGTCCAGAGCAAAGGGCAGTGAAGAAATCCAAAGCTTCAAGGGAGCCATTAGTCCAAAGGACTAATGGACCACATGAACCACGGCTTACATTACCCCAAGACCAGAAGAACTGGATGGTGCCCAGCTACCACTACCAACAGCTCTGACTGGGATCACAACAGAGGATCCTGCATAGAGCAGGAGAAAAATGTAAAACGAACAACAAAAAAAATCAAATTCACAAAAAAGACCAGACTTACTGGTCTGACAGAAACTCAAGGAACACCTGACACTATGGTCCTAAGACACCCTGCTGACCTGAAACTGAAGCCATTCCTAGAGACCACCGTCCAGCCAAACAATATACAAGCCCATGAAATAAGCAATGACACCCGAGAGGAACGTGCTCTTTAGAACAATCAATTATAAGAGATCAAGAGGGCAATATTTGCCTGTTTGCTCCTTAAACTTTCACTTTATGCACAATTAAAACAAACAAACCAACAACTTTTGGCTCCAGGTCACGGTTGGAGATACAGAAGAACTGCTCGCTCTCCTCCATACAAATGCATTTTTATTTCTAGAAGACATTTATTTTATTTTTAATTTATGATTTGTATCTCCCACTTGGAGCCCCTGTGTGGTGCAAACAGTTAACGCACTTGGCTGCCAACCAAAAGGTTACAGGTTCGAGTTCAGACCAGAGGAGCCTCAGAAGAAAGGCATGACGATCTACTTCCAAAAGATCAGCCATTGGAAACTCTAAGGAGCATAGTTCTACTCTGACACACATGGGGTCACCATGAGTAGGGACTGACTGGGTAGCAAATGGTGTTACTGTGTTCCATGGTGCCTTCCAGTTCAGCCCTCACTAGGCTGTCTGCTTTGGACTCCTGAAGACCTCAGTCTGTACCTCACAATTTAACACTGAGTCAGGTTCCAACCTACCAGCTGCTCCATGGGAGAAAGATGTGACAGTATGCCTCCATAAATATTACAACTTTGGAAACCCTATAGGACAGTTCTACTCTGTCCTGTTGGGTCACTGTAAGTTGGAATTGTCTCAGTGGCAATGGGCTTGGTTTTTTTGGTGTTTTTTAAATATATTCCTCACCCAGTTTCAATTTTCTCTAAAGTTATCATCTTATATTCTGCTAGTACAGTAGTCAAAACTAAGAAACTAATGCTAATGCATTACTATTAACTAACCTCCAGACATTATTTAGGAGCTCTGGTAGCACAGGGGTTAAAGTGCTGAGCTGCTAACCAAAAGGTCAGCTGTTCCAACCCACCAGCCACTCCATGGAAGAAAGATGTGCCAGAGTGCTTCCAGAAAGGTTTACAGCCTTTAGAGAGTTCTATTCTGTCCTGTAGGGTGGCTGTGAGCTAGAATCGACTCAATATCAGTGGGGTTTTTTAGTAGACAATTTTTGGTTTCAGCAGTTTTTCCTTAACGTTCTTTTCCTGTTCAGGATCCAGTCTGGGATATCATATTGCATTTAGTTGTCATGTCCGTGACATGTCATGTCACATCTGTGACAGTTTCTCAGTTTTTCCTTAATTTTCAACACCTGACCTTGACAACTTTAAGGAGTGCTGGCCAGGTGTTTAGTAGCATGTCCCCCAATCTGGGTTGGTCTGTTGTTTTCCTTATGATTAGACTAGGGCTATGGACTTTGGGGAAGGACACCACAAAGCTGAAGTGCCCATCTCATCACATTGTGTCAGGAGTACATGATGTCCACATAACATCACTGGTGGTATTGACCTTGACCACTTGGATACAGTAGTGTTTGCCAGATCTCCACCATAAAGTTTCCTTCCCATACTCTATTCTTTGGAAACGAGTCACTAAATCTAGCCCACACTCAAAGACCCCTCCCCCTCATTTTTAACCACCTCATTATTTTGGTTGCAATTTGTGGGGCAGGGGGGGACCTTTCTAAATTCCCCAAATATCTTTCCAAAGATCATCTCTAAAAGGAGTAGAGTACTTGATCAACATGATAAACATTTTACAACTTCTGCACATTACATTCTGGTCAATTGTTTTTTATTCTTGTTATATTACTCCACCCCGTAAGTCTCTTTTGCAGGCATTAGAAATTCGCGTAGTAAATATGTTTCTATCTATTTCTTTCAAGGTGTATTTCAAAGTATACAGAAAGGAAATGGTCTTAGATAGATCCTTTAAGAAACAATCACAGTAGAAAAAAAGAACAGGAGAGCCAGGCTGTGAAATATAAGGCTTAACAATAGAGTATTTTCAACAACACTGAAGCAATGGAAACATAAAAATGGAATTTAGAGTCCAGAGTGAGTAGGTTGGAGCAGGGGCACAATATGGTGGGGTGATGGTGAAGGCAGCAGGATGGCCACAGGGCAGGAATGTCACACATGGAGCCAGGTGTCGACATGGTTTCCCCTCCTGCAGTTCTGCAAAAGAAGAGGCAGGGTAGGTGTTTCTTCTGATTGGATCAACGTTGGGTAGGAGGTTGGGACTAAATCAATTCAATTTTTAAGATCAACTCAATTTTTAATCATTTTATGATTCTACAGTGTTCAATTAGAAAATCATTAGATTTATGCTTTTGTTAATATTGTGTTCATCCACCCAAGTCAGTACATCCTAGTGTTTGTGCTGCAGAACATGAGTGCCACAAAAGCTACCAAAGGGCTCTGGAATCAATATATTATGGACACCTAGCATATTATGGAGCCCTGGTGGTGCAGTGGTTATGAGCTTGATTGCTAACCAAAAGGTTGGCCTGCAGTTTGAATCCATCAGCCACTTCTTGGAAATCCTATGGGGCAGTTCTATTCCATCCTAGAAGGTAGCTGAGTCAGAATCGACAGCAACGGGTTTGTTTTGTTGTTGTTGTTGTTTGTAGCATACTATAGGCCAAGGAAGGACAAACTTTGTCTGTAAAGGATGGTTGTCGTTTTATTAGCTGCTGTTGAATGGGCCTTGACTCATGGCAAACCCATGCACAACAGGACTGTTGTGATCCAGGTTTTCGCTGCCTGATTTTCAGAAGTAGATTGCCAAGCCTTTCTTTCTAGTCCATCTTAGTGTGGAAGCTCCACTGGAACCTGTTCAGCATCATAGCAACACTCCCGCAAGCCTCCACAGACAGACAGGTAGTGGCTGCATATGAGGTGCATAGGCCAGGAGTCAAACCTGGGCCTACCACATGGAAGTTGCGAATTCTACCACTGAACCACCATGGCCCTCTATAAAGGGTTAGATGGCAAATATTTTAGGATTTGTGGGCTACATATGGTCTCTGTTACATATTCTTCTACGTTTGTTTGTTTGTTTTTTAATGTAACCATTTTAAAATGTAAAATACTTTCTTAGATTGAGGCTTGTACAAAAATGGGCTGTGGACCACATTTCACCCACGGACTGGTAGTTTGCCCACCTCTGCTAAGGACCTTTTCTGAAAATTCAATATGCATAATACCACATTAAAGTCTCTGAAAAGATCTGTAGAATAGAAATCTGTTTACCATCGTTTAACAGGACTTATCCCAAACTTGGGAACCCTGGTGGCACAGTGGTTAAAGCACTCAGCTGCTAGTTGAAAGGTCAGTGGTTTGAACCCACCAGCCACTCCGTGGGAGAAAGATATGGCAGACGGCTTCTGTAAAGATTTACAGCCTTGGAAACCCTATGGGGCCGTTCTACTTTCTGTGGGATCAGTATAAGTCAGAATCAACCCTACAGCAATAGGTTTGGGTTTTTGGTATTCCAAACTTATTTGACCCTAGAACTCTTATTTTCTCTTACCCACTTAACATCTCACATAATTAGTGTTCTGTGGAAAATGCTTGGGTTAATTCTGGTCTTTTTCATATAGAGAGAATAGTAAAGTTTATCCATACCTCACCCATGTGTGTGAAACAGTTAAGGCACTTAAAACAAAAATTTAAAAAGTGTCAGACTATCCCTGTGTCCTTGGAGTAGGAATGGATTCCCAAGCAATACTCCAGAGATGTTCAACATAAGGCAAAAAGTCTAGATTTGACTACATCAAAATTAAGGATTTCTGTTCAATAAATAACACAATAAAAAACTTGACAGCTGAGGGAAAGATTGGGAGAAAATATTTGCAATGTCAAAAATATAAAAGATTAGTATGTCAAGGAACTCTTGCCAGTTAATAAGAAAAAGATTGGGAACCCAGTAGAAAAATGGGCAAATGATATGCATAAACAATGAATAAAAAGGAAAACCTGAATAGCTAAAAGCACATGAAGACGTTCAATCTCATTAGTTATCAGAGAATTGCAAGTTGAATGAACAATAAAATACCCCTTTATACCATAGGTGGAAACCCTTGTGGCGTAGTGGTTAAGTGCTATGGCTGCTAACCAAAAGGTCAGCAGTTCGAATTCACCAGGCGCTCCTTAGAAACTCTATGGGGTAGTTCTACTCTGTCCTATAGGGTTGCTATGAGTCGAAATCAACTCGACGGCAGAGGGTTTGGTTTTTTGGGGGTTTATACCGTAGGCAGTTTGGCAAAAATTAAAAAGTTAAATAATTTCCAAGGTTGGCAAGAAAGTGGGAAAACGCTTTTTTTTCTCAGGTACTACTAGTGGGGACATAAGACCAGTGCAAAAGGTCTTTAGAAAAAAAAAAATTGACAAAACCTAGTGAAATTCAGTATGTGCATAAACGCAGAGAAAAGTAGCTATAAATTCAAGGGTAACATGTATACAGATATTCATTATAGCATTTAACTTTGTGGTAGGAGAATGGGAGGCATACTAGCTGCCCATCACTAGGGGAATGGATAAATAAAATATAGTAGAAGCTCATTATGAAATACTACACAGCAGTTAGAACCAATAAACTGGAGATACATAAAGCAGTATAGATACAGCTTTAAAAAACATGAAAAAAAAAAACAGTGCGATTTATAGCATAATGCCAATTGCATAAATTTAAAACACACACATATGTATATTGTTGTTATTATTGGGTGCTGCCCAGTCAATTCAGATTCATAGTGACCCCATATGACAGAGTAGAATTGTCCCATAGGGTTTTCTTGGCTATAACCTTTACAGAAGCAGATCGCCAGGTCTTTGTCCCATGCAGCTGCTGGGTGGTTTCAAACCACCAGCCTTTTAGTTAGCAGCCAAGCTCTTAACCAGGGCTTGCTTGCTTGCTTGCTATCCATCCATCCATCCATCCATCATCTATCTATCTATCTAATCTATCTATCTATCATCTATCTCTCTCTCTCTATCTACCTACGTATCTATCTACCTATGCATGCCATAGGGTTTGCAAGGCTGATCTCTCAAAAGCAGATCACTAGGTGTTTCTTTCAAGGTGCCTCTGGGTAGGTTTAAGGCACCAACCTTTCAGTTGAACATTTAAGTATTCATGTCACCCAAGGACTCTGTATCTATGAAAGACATACCATATTATGATATATATCATACGATATATATACATCAATATATTGTAATATATTTTTTGAAGATGCTTTTCAAAGTACATATGTCAAATACATTAGCCATGGGGCATTGGAAATGAAGGGGGATATAATAAAATAAAACTAGAGAGGACCTTGCCGAGTGAATGATGCTGGAATACAGAAAAGGGCAATCGACTCAACTCTTGGCACCTGAGGTTAAAATAAAAGTTTTCGTTGTATCAATGTAAATGCCTAATGGTGTTCCACTTTCTCCCAGATTCATTCCTCTGTCAAAAAGAAGGATAAGTTGACCTCATGTGCTTTTCCCTCACAGTGATCTGTTGATCAATACCCAAGAGAAAAGAACTTGGCTTCAGTATGTCAAAAAGAAAAAATTTAAAATTACCCTTTTTCAAATTCATTTTATTTATATCTCAGGATAACTTCTTCCATGATGTTTTAAACACTGGCACCTTGACTTTTAGTCGTTGTTATAGGAAAAACCAAGAAGAAAAAAAGAAAAAAATTACTGAAACCTTTAAGGATGCCTAAATTGTCAACCAGCTAATAATATTTACAATAATTTTTCTGAGCAGATACTAATGCATAGCCCCTTCTAGTTAGGGAAGACTAACTGTAGTAACAACCCCAAACTCTTCGTGGCTTAACAGAACAAATGTTTTTATTGTTCATATCACAGTTTAGTGAGTGTCAGCAGGGAGCTCTGCTCCACAGAGCCATTCAGGGACCCAGGCTCCTTTCAGCTAATGGTTCTGCCATTTTAGGAGGGCCTGGAGCCTACCGCTGGATCCTCTGAAATTAGCCTGCTGTCGAAGAAAAGAGAAGACTGCAGGTAAGGCACCCCCTATCTTAACTGCCTGGCCTGGGAAGAGACACCCATCACTTCCCCTAAATGCCACTAGTCACACAGCTCCACCTAGATGCAACCGGTTGCTGTTGATTCGATTCTGACTCACAGGGGCTAGAAGACACAGTCAAGGAAGAAGAGAACACGGGTTTTAGTGAGGAGTTATGCAGCCTTTGCCACGGCCAATAACAAGGGGTTAAATAAAAATAAGGTTTGAAAGGATTTTTTAAAATGCAGATTTTCTTTACTGTCAAAACTGCAAACTATTTACTGGTTCTAATTCTCAAATTTTATACCAAAAGTGTATGGTTTTCCCAAAGAATGCATTCTCCTGAGTACCTGGAATGACGATTTTGTGGCTCTTGAGCTATTCCTATCCCATACCTAAACAAAAGCTGTCTGTGAAAGGCTGCTCACGCTGGGATGTGCTGTGTAATATATGTGAGAGTATCTTGAGTATGTGGAGATAATGTGGACTGATTTTCCCAGGCGGAGAAGTGAGATGAAACAACTGTACCTAAGACCTCATCCTTCACTCTGCATTTGGATATTTTCTATCAATTTCAAATGAGATTGCCAGCTATAACCTGCCTATTACAAAAAAAAAAAAAGGACGCTATAAAATCAGAGTAAATACCCTATCACAAAATAATCAGGGCAACAAAATAAAAGACAAAAGACTATGTAAGGAACTTGGCAAAATAGGCTGAATTAGAGCTTTTCAGCACACACTGAAAACCGTAAACACCACGTGACCACGGGCAGGCTAATAATTGTCCTGAGCTACACAGTGAAGTCTGTGACTGATCAAACAGACGACCTGGGATTTGTGAAGTGGAGGGCTGCCTGAGATTGATGAGCCTGCTGCCCAGGTGCTCAGGTAATAGAATGCCTCTTAGCTCCAGTCTGCCTATTTCAGCCCAGATTTGTTTCCTCTGACATCTTAAAAATTGGAAGATCCTCTGCCATGTCCTTTCCTGCAAACTTAGGGAAGCTCACTGTCTTAGCATTAGTGAAAAACACACACATGTAATTCTTTTCTTGCAACACAAAATCCAGTTTACTTTTATTACCAATGCATAATCTCAAAAAATACTTCCTAAGAGATTGATTCCAAAGCACAAAGCTAAATGTCAAGTATTGGAAAGAAGGATGAGAGAATGAGGCAACAGTCTAACAGATGCGAAGGAGGAATCCATGACCAAGTTTCAAAACCAGAGGAGACAAACGCGAAGCCAGATCAGTCTCCACACAACAGATTTCATAGGAAAAACTGAAAAGCAAATGATTCCAAATCCACAAAATAAAGAACATTGTGGTGAGAGGCACGACAAGGGACATCAATGGCAAAGTAGACAGTTTCAGATACAAGTTTTTAGGGAGTGGCCAGAAGAGCAACCAAATGAATCGCTTTAGAAGAGATGGCTGTGGAATGACCTGATACAGAGGTGGAGGTGGGAAAGACAAAAAGACCAAGCTGAGGCGTAGATATATGAGTTACAGTATGTCAAAAATCTCTTACATGAATACAGCATTGTTAGGAACTGAATTGTCTCCAAAAAATATGTGTTGTAAATTCTAATGGTGCAGTGGTTAAGAGCTCCACTGCTAACCAAAAGGTCGGCAGTCCAAATCCACCATCCACTCTTTGGAAACCCTATGTGGCAGTTACTTACTTCTCTGCCCTGTAAGGCGGCAATGAGTCGAAATCAACTTGAAAACAACAGATTTTATACCTGTGGATGTAATCCTATTTGGGATTAGGGTTTTCTTTGTCATGTTAATGAGACGATATCAGTGTGTCTTAAACCTAATAACTTTTGAAGTATAAAAAGAACAGATTAGGCACAGTAGCAAGTAAGCAGGAATGGGCAAAAGATAGGTGTCACATGGAGATCTCCAAGGAACACCAGGAGGAATGCAGGAGAAGCTGAGACAAGGATTTTTCCCCCAGAATGCACAGACATCCTTCCCCTAGAGTCCTGAATTCGGACTTCCAGCTCCTAAATTGCATGAAAATAAATTTGTTTGTTAAAACCACCCACTTGTAGTATTTTTGTGACAGCACCACTGGCAAACTTAAGACAAACATGAATGAACCTTGAAATCATTATGCTGAGTGAAGTAAATCAATGACCAAACCAAAAACCAAATCCACTGCCGTCAATTCCAACTCATAGAGACCCAATATGACATAGTAGAACTGCCCCATAAGGTTTCCAAGGCTGTAAATCTTTATGGAGGGAAACTGCCACGTCATTTTCTCACAGAGTGGCTGGTGGGTTCAAACCACTGACCATTCAGTTAGCAGTTGAGCACTTTTAATTATTTTAATATTGTAGGAACTCAAACGAAATGTTTAGAATAGGCAAATATATAGAGATCAAGTTTATTAGTGGTTACCAGGGATGGGAGGAAGAGGGAAAGAGGGACTCATTGTTTAGGAAGCATCAAGTTTCTGTTTATGGTGATAGAAAATTTGGTAATAGATGTTGGTGACGGTTGCACAATAAAATGAATGTAATTGGTGTCACTAAATTATACATGTGAAAAACACTGTATTGGCAAATGTTGTGTTATCTATATTTTTTACTTCAGTAAAATAAAGAGGAAGAAAATAAAAATTTCCTACATGGAAAGTCATGCTTTAGGCTGTTTTCTCTAAACCTCCGTCTATGTGAAAGCTATGTGAAGCTAAATTGCTTTCTTTTGGGGAGAACTCCAGACTAACCCAGTCCAGAGCTCTTACCTAGGGGCTTGTGAGGTGTCAGTGTGAGTATTCTGATATCTGAGAGGGCGTAGTGCAGAGAAAATACTATTTATAGTTACTAGTTTTGAAATTAAATTAGTTGATTAAATAAAAAATTTAAGGCTTGTTTACTTGTTTACTTGAAGGCTTGAGGTCAACTTAAAAATCTTACTAAACCAAACCACAAACACCAGCTGGCAATGAGTGGATTCCGACCCGCGGTGACTCCATGTGTATCCGAGTAGAACTGCATTCCATAGAGTTTTCAATGGCTGGTTTTTTGGAAGTAGATCACTAGAACCTTCCTCTGAGGCACCTCTGGGTGAACTCCAACCACCAGCTTTTCAGTTAACAGCCAAGTGCGTTAACCGTTTGCACCACCCGGGGAATCTTAAAAAAAAATCTTATTAGACTACCTTATCAGACTACCTACTCCGCACTTATTGACTATCTTGTTATCTGACATTTTCCATTTACAACAATATAAAAAATCTACCATCTTTTTGTGCATTAATGATATCTGTCTGGCAGTAATGAATGCCGAGGTACAAGGGGAGAGTAACACTGGCTGTGATGGTTAAGGTTATGTGTCAACTTGGCTGGGCCGTGATTCTCAGTGGTTTGACAGTTATGTAGTGAAGCAATTTGGCAGTTATGTAAAGATGTAGTCATCCTCCATTTTGTGATCTAATATGGTCATCCTCCGTTTTCTCCTAACACCAACTTTTGTGTAAAGACCTGGTCTTTGGAACCCAACCTTGTTGGTAAGTGAGGAGTGGGTGTATTACAGATCTGGCAAATTTTGTGAAATAAAAACAAGGGAACCTTTGGAAATGATCACTCACATTAAACGTTCTAAGCATTTATAGCAACAAACCCTATTTACAAACCTAGTTAATCAAATCACTTTTAACACTTTTAACTGTATTAAAAATAACGTATTCGATTTCTGTTTAAGCCTTTCACACACCTACAGAGGCAAACTCACAACCAGTTCAAAGTGGTCCAGAGATGCCTTGGAAGAAAATCAGCCACTGAAAACCCTATGGAGCACTATTCTACTCTGATATACGATGGGGTCGACACGAGTCTGAGTCAACTCAATGGCATCTGATGGTGGTGGTGCACAACCGGAAGAAACAATAGTACCCCCTCAAGTACTGAGAAACTTTCATAACTCTAATAAATTAGAGCTCTTTAAACAGTATGTTGTGGTCAGCTGCCACTGAGTTGATGCTGACTCATGGCAACCCCATGTGTGCATTGCAGAACTGCTACGTAGAGTTTTCAAGGTTGTAAACTTTCAGAACCAAGTGGCCACACCTATCTTTCAAGGTGCCTCTGGGTGGATTCGAACAGCCAATTTTTTGGCTGGAAGTCTAGTGCTTAACTGCTTACACCACCCAGGGGCTCCTTTAAACAATATAGCAATTCCGAAAGGCTAAGTCAATTTTTCCTAAACCTTTTTACTCAAATCAGAAGCCTAAAATCAATTACACTTTTTAAATTGAATGCACAAGACTAATAGGTCAGTTTCACTAACATACCAAATTCTTAAGACACAACATATATTTTTACTGCTAGGCACTCATTATAATGCACATGTATTAATATTATGTGTTTGTTATACTTTATCATCTCTAGATTTAATTCTTATTTCATGGTCTCATATCTTAGGTGAGTTGAGGTTACCAGCTTGACAGTGACCACAATGGGATCATTATCTCAGGCAACCTGAGACTGTTTATTAATCAGAGATCTGAGGCCAGCATGCAGGCCTGGGGCTGCATAAATCCCCAGGGATTCTTTCTGAGTCATCGATGGACTTACTGAGCCTTTTTTTGGATGGCTTCTATGACAATAAAAAAAAAAAAAAATAGAAAACTTTAATTCCCATAGCCTTCAGATGGGGCAGGTTGCTCCTGGTTTAAATTGACTCTCTTGTGTAATTCTTTCTTCTGATAATCTGAAGTTCCCAGGCCTTTACCCAGGCTAAGCATTTTCTTTTCTGCCTCACTGGATTTTAGTTACTTTTCTTATTCCTTATGTCTATCTAGACCACACCTGTTATGGGCTCTTTAATAAAATTCATTTGGATTCTACACACCTCTCATGCCTTTGTCACTGTGTTCATTTCCTAAGGCCACTGTAGCAAAGTACCACAAACTCAGGGACTTCTAGCAACAAAAATTTACTCTCTCACAGTCCTGTAGGTTACCAAAAAAAAGCCCATACCCATTGCTGTCAAGTCGACTTCAACTCATAGTGACCCTATAGGACAGAATAGAACTGCCCCATAGGGTTTCCAAGGAGCGCCTGGTAGATTCAAACTGCTGACCTTTTGGCTAGCAGCCATAGCTCTTAACAACTACACCACCAAGGTTTCCATCCTGAAGGTTAGAAGCCCGAAATCAAGGTGTAAGCTGAGCTATGTTCTCTCTGAAGCCTTGTACAGAGGATCCTTCTTCGCCTTTTCCAGCTTCTGGTAGCTCTAGGCGTTCCCTAGCTTATTGACACATCATTCTAATCTCCGCCTCTGTCTTTATGGTTGCCTTCCCTCTGTCTGTGTCTCTGCATTCAAATTCCCTCTTTTTATAAGGACAACCATCCTACTGGATTGGGACCCACCCTATGTAGTACAGGATCCCTGGTGGTGCTGTGGTTAAGAGCTCACTTGCTAACCAAAGGGTCAGCAGATCAAATCTATCAGCCACTCCTTTGAAACCCTATGAGGCAGTCCTCCTCTGCCTTATAGGGCCACCACGAGTCAGAATCGACTCAACGCAACGGGTTTGGTTTTGGTATGTAGTATGAGCTCACCCTAACAAATTACATCTACAAAGACCCCATTCCCAAATAAGGTCACATTCACAGGTCCCAGGTGGATATGAATCTTTGGGGGCTATTATTCATCCCAATACAGTCAGGCTATGTGGTTACAAGTCCAAAGCTGATCTAAAGATACCAGAAAATGCAACAAAGGGAGCGAGTTCTTGTGTGGACTCTGTCACTGATGGTTGACGCAAGCCTGGAGTCACCAGAGGGAAAGTTTTCTCCACAATACCTACCACTAAATCCATTCAGACTTCCTTCTTTTCTGTGATGTCGCTTCCTCAGCAATACGGTGTATATGCAATGTGTAATATGTCCTATTTTACATGATAAGTAGGATCTCAGGATACAAACTGTAAATTAGTGGCCTATTCTCAGTCCCAAACAATAGCAGTGTGGTAAGCTGAATAACGACCCCTCCCCGACCAAAGACTCCCAGGTGGCACTCAGCTACTACAGAGGCACCTCTGAAGAAAGCCCTGGTGATCGATCTACTTCCAAAAAAATCAACCATTGAAAAACCCTGTGGAGCACAGTTCTACTCTGACACACATGGTGTGTCACCATGAGTCAGAGCCAACTCAACAGAAATTGTTTTCTTTAAAAGGATGTTCACATCCTATCCCCAGAACCTGTGACTATGTTACCTTATATGGCAAAAGGGACTTTGCAAATCTGATTAAATTAAGGACCTTGAGATGAGGAGATTATTCTGGATTATCCAGGTGACCCCAGTGTAATCACAATGACCTCAGTAACCAGGAAGGCAGATGAGGAATCAGAGATGATATGACGATGGAATCACTCAGAGTGATGCGAAGACGGGGCCTTGAGCCAAGGAAGGCATGCTGCCTCTAGAAGCTGGAAGAGGCAAAGGAACAGATCCTCCCTGTCTTAGCCATCTAGTGCTGCTGTAACAGAAACACCACAAGTAGGTGGCTTTAACAAACAGAAATTTATTCTATCACAGCCTAGGAGGCTAGAAGTTCAAATTCAGGGTGTCATCTCCAGGGGAAGGCTTTCTCTCTGTGTTGGCTCTAGGGGGAAAGTCCTTGTCATCAGTCTTCCCCTGGTCAAGGAGCTTCTCAGTGCAGAGACCCTTGGTCCAAAGAACACACATTCCTGGCTCTAGTTTCTTTTTGGTATGAAGTTCCCCTGTTTCTCTGCTTGCTTCTCTCTTTTAAATCTCAGAAGATATTGACTTAAAACACAACCTAATCTTATAGATTGAGTCCTGCCTCATTAACATAACTGCCTCTAATCCTGCCACATTAACATCATAGAGGTGGGGTTTACAACACATGGGAAAATCACCTCAGATGACAAAATGGTGGACAATCAATCACACCATACCGGGAATCATGGCCTAGCCAAGTTGACAGATATTTTGGGGGACACGATTCAATCCATGACACTCCTCTAGAGCCTCCAGGGGAAACCAGCTCTGCTGACACTTTGACTTTAGCCCAGTGAGATGGATTTTGGACTTCTGACCTCCAGGACTGTAAGAGAATAAATTTGTGTTGTTTTTAGCTGCTAAATTTGTGGTAATTTGTTACAGCGGCAACGGGAAACTGATGTAGCCAGTTCCTTCCCGATGGCTGTGTCTTCAGACCCACTGTTTGACTCCAGGTTGGATCTTACCTTTGACTAAAATAGTGCCCGTGCTGGAGACTGCCTCTGTCTCCACTCTGGGCTGGTTGTTGCCTGTTTGCTCTGATGCATTTACCTGCAAGCTGCATCTTCCGCATGCCCATGTCATCTGACTTTCAGAGCTTTCAGCCAGTGGGAGGCACCAGGAGATTGGAGGTGAGAGGAAAGGAGAAGCCAGGGTATTTCTTACCCTTCCTGTCTCTTCCATGGAGATGGTACCTCCTGGAGTCACTGCATCTCCTCCATAATCCTAGCTCTCACCGGTCAGGATCTCCTTCCTCAATCCTAGCTCCCAAAGTGCAGAACCCTCCTCCCCATCTACACTATGGCTTTACCCACCCCACAAGCCACAGGTTGTGGGGAGGTAGGCTAGCAGTTTCCTGTGTTTCCCTATCTCTGTGTTGCCTCACTTTCCCCTGTTTGCTTTTTCAATTCTCCTAAACACCATATAGATTCCCTGGGTGGTGCAAATGGTCAATGCACTCAGCTGCTAACCAAAAAGTTAGAGGTTTGAGTCCACCCAGAGGGGCCTCAGAAGAAAGACCTGGCAATCTACTTCCAAAAGCTCAGCCGCTGAAAAACCCTATGTATCTAATTTTCCACATTAAATTTTCACAATTAAAACCCTTGAATGATTTCTGTATTACTGCCACAGTTGTTCTGCTTTTCTCTCTTTCCTCAGTCACTGGGGAGAGCAGGAAGGGATATAGCCTTTTTCTGTCAGACTCTGAGGCCCACCTCAGAACCCAAGAAGTTTCATTCCTCCCTGCTCTCTCAGCTCCCAGAATCCTGACATGGAAATATTACCTGACTCTACCCCAGAATTTCCCAATCTTAAGGTTTTCCTGAGCCCGTGCCGTTGAATACCTTTTATTTTCATGCCATTTCAAAACTCTTTTTATGCTACCTTATTGTTTGTATATTATCTAATGCCAAAGGAATCTATTGGAAGGACATAAGGGCTCAGAGAATCAACAGGAAGCTGGAGGAACAGGCATTAAAACCAGGAGAAACCAAGGGAACCTGGGCAACCAAGCAACACGAACAGCCACAGCCACACAACAGAGTGGATTGGTCAGTGTTCCCTTGGCTGCCACTGCCCCTGTACCCCCAACATATGGACTATTTCTCATATTCTTTTAGCACTCGGAGTCCCTTGATGGTGCAAACAGTTCATACATCTGGCTGCTAATTGAAAGTTTGGTGGTTCGCGTCTACGCAAAGGCACCTTGGAAGAAAGGCCTAGTGATCTACTTCTGTAAGATCAGCCACTGAAAGCCTGTGGAACACAGTTACACTCTGACACACCTGGGGTCACCAAGAGTCAGAGTTGACAACAAAAACTGGTTGGTTTTCAGTGCTTGCTCAAGATTCAAATACCTGAGTGACTCAAATTGGTCGAGCATAGATCATGTGCCCATCCCCAGGGAGAGGGAGGATCAATTCCTTCCAGTTCCTTTAATGGAAGACACATACTCTCTATGCTGCCAGGATGATGAACCTGGGGAAAGACACTTCCCTCAGATGAAATCAGAACACTATCAAACAGGGATTGATGCTGAACAGAACGAATGTTCACTATAGTTTCCACCCACTATCTTGTGTCTCCGAATCCATTATTAATCCTTTTGTTATTAACGTTCTCACAACCTTACATTCCATTGTGTTTCACAGACCCCATTTATCTTGAGTCATCTCGTAATCTACATCTCTTTGAAAGAATATTTGGGCATTAATCTTGGACTGGATTACTGATGGTTTGGCTTTTTTTAAGCTATTTTTAAAATTAATTTCATAGTCAGCAAATATATAGTGAACATGAAGACACATCCTGTAATTTTCTCCTGTAAAGAAAGTCCAAAGGGGACATTACTTTTCCAGGCATTGAATTTGTTCCTTGATTTAGCACATTGGGTTCCCATTAGACATCTGGGATAAATAAGTTTTTATTTTTTCCCCTTAAGCTTCTGGTTTACCAGTCACCAAAACAGCTTGTCCTCCACAAAAATTCTCTTAAGATGCATGGTATTTCTCCAGAGAGACAAACATGCCATTCAACAGTCAAATTTTTATAAGGTAAGTCCTTCCTTCACTATTGCTCCACTACCCACCAAAATGGCTTTCAAGTCTCCGCCATCATTCCTGGTCTTCCGTACCCGCCAGACCTCCTTCTCAGGAGCTCTCACTGAGATTAATCTTTTCAGTGCCTGCTGTGGTGAATGAAACTGCGTGGCTGCACACCCCAGATGTCAATGACTTGGTGCTAGGACCAAAGTTAACATTTGATAAGCAAGTCTGCTTCCTTAGATTCCCCTTGGCTCACTTTTTCTGTTACACCATTTGGCAAAGGAAATGGAGTCCATACAGATGAGCGGCATTTCTCTCAGCCAGAATCCATCCACAGAATAGGAATGGGACTCCCCCTTCTTTTATCTTGTGCCACAGACCTACAAACACTGACCTTCCCCAGGATATCGCTGTAGAATATCTTCTTTCCTTTTCCTCTGGAGATGGAAACTTCTCCAAGCTCCTGCTGGGATGTTTCTTCTGTGCTACCTGGGGTGAGTAGTCACCGTGTCATATTGCATTTGTCTAGAACAGAGAGATCCTTAACAAAAATGCACAGTCACTGAAGGTGAGCAGAGAGATCCTTAACAAAAATGCACAAAGTCACTGAAGGTGGAGGAAGCTGTTGATAACTTTCCTTCCATCATTCTGAGCTACATTGCTGACTTGTCCTCTGTGTCATTTTTGGAAATTATTTCATCCCTTGCTTGTTGGTCTCCGGTTACTTACCTTACTTTAGCATATTTCAGAAAGAAGATGAAGACAATCAATCTCTTTTTTTATGCTTTGTCTTCCTTGGAATCACAACACAGCAGTCACATGCCACATGCCATTGGACTACTGGAAATAATTAAAATGCAACAATACTCTCTATATCAGACAAGCTCAATACTTGTTGATGAACTGCCAGGTCCCATCCAAAAAGAGAAGAAATTTTTAATTATACAGTGATTCCCTTTATAACAAATATAAAAATATTAAAAAAAATTTTTTGTTATAACAAATAGAAGGGTATTCATTAATTCATTCATTCACTTTACTGAGTGCCTACCATGGCACCGAACTAGGCACAGGGGAAACAATATTAAGCAAAACCAGACATTGTCCCTGCTCTTGTGGAATGACAAGTATTAATCAAATAATCACACACACACATAAACTGCAGTGGTGGCCAGTATTAGGAAATACAAGATGCTATAAGAGCCTACACTCATGGAATTTGACTTAGGTAGATTAGGGAAGTCTTCTCTGAAGAAATGATACCTAAGATTAGAAAGATGAGTGGAAGAGAAGCTAAGAGGGTAGCCTGTGCAAGGGCCCTGCAGCAGACATGAGCACTGGTAGTGAGAAAGAACTGAAAGGCCCAGTGTGGCTGGACCAAGAGAGCAAATGGGAACGCAGCGGTCAAGGGCCAGTGGATGCAGGGCCATGGGCCACGTTAAGAACTTTGTCTTATCGTAAGAATTGTAGAAAGTCACTGGAAGATTTTTTTAGGCCCTAGTGCAAGAAAACCAGAAGTGGGTTTAGAGATAGGGAATATAAAGCCTGTGGGTACCAATCAGCTCCCCTCACAAGCTTTATGGAGCATAAAAATGGACACAAGAAGATCATGAATGAAGGGTACCAATGAAGGCATGAGGCTTCCCCAGTACCCCTTCTAGTTCTTGTGTGTCTCAGGATGTCAGCAGTAGCCAATGGATTGTCTTCTCAGGGTGACCAGTCCTTTACATGTGAAAGGCCCTGAACCAAGGGGTTTTCAGGACTGATTTTCTCATCCCATGTAAGTCTACAGTTCTGCCACTCAGCAGTCCACATTACCCAGACCTAAAGTCCTAGTTGTGAGTGCTAAGATTGTTGCTGCACTATATTTAGGAGTGCTCTGTGTCTTTGTTGCAGAACTCAGGAATTCTCTGTTCATGTCCATTCAGGGGCTTTCTGTTGGCAGGCCTGGCTGTTGCTGACCAAAGGGCAGAGGACTCACCAAATAAAGCAGAGGGCTCACAAAATAGAGAGATTCTTGTTTTGAAAGCATCACTCTGGCTGCAGAGTGTAGAACAGATTAGGGGGACTGTCCAGGGACAGTGAGACCAGTTAGGAGGTGATGGTGGCTTGGAGCCAGTGCAGAGATGGAGGAGACAAAGTGGACAGAGTAAATGGATATTCAGGAAATAAATGTAAATAGGACTCAGTGGTAGATGTAGGGATGAGATTCTAGGTTTATGACTCACACAACTAGATGGATTCCCAGGATCATTAAAAACGTATTGTACAGTAAAGCCTGTGAAAGCTGGAACCTGTGTAAGGTGGGAACCTGTCAGAGAAGGAACAGTCAAATATTTTCCACAAAAACGAGCGACAGAGAAGTGTTAAGACTGCACCCTGACAAAGGCAGAAAACTTACAAGACCTGGAAAAACAAAGCAGTCCCTTCGAGTTCTACTGTCACAGGTTTCACTATAGTTGGAACCCTCATTCATTGCTGGTTGGAATGCAAAATGGCACATTCATTGTGGAAATAATCTGGTGGTTCCTCAAGAAACTAGAGGTAGGGCTGCCACACGACACAGAAATTCCACTCCTAGGTATATACTCTAGGGATCTAATAAAAGTGACACAAATAGATGTATGCACACTATGTTAATTATACCACTATTCACAATAGTAAAAAGATGGAAACTCCCTAAGTGCCCATCAATGGATAAATGGATACGTATACTGTGGTACATGCATACAATGGAATAAAAAACAAACCAAAAAAAAACCCAAAAAACCAAATCCTTTGCTGTCGAGTCAATTCTGACTCATAGAAACCCTATAGGACAGAGTAGAACTGCTCCATAGGGTTTCCAAAGAGTACCTGGTGGATTCAAACTGCCAAGCTTTTGGTTAGCAGCCACAGCTCTTAACCACTACACCACCAGGGTTTCCCAACCATGTATATGAGACTAAATTGGCACATCAGCCCAGGGGCAAGGGCAAGAAGGCAGGAGGGGACAGGAAAGCTGGACAAATGGGAATGGGAACCCAAGGTCAAGAAGGGAAGAGTGCTGACATGTTGCAGGGTTGGCAACCAATGTCACAAAACAGTGTTTAATGAGAAACTAATTTGCTCTGTAAACCTTCACCTAAAACACAATAAAATAAATAAATATAGAAGGCTCTCTATGCTGAGAAGGAACTGTGGCAGTTGTGCCATTAAAAGACAGAAGTGTGTAGGAAAACAAAATGGGAAAAATTAGAAAAGAAAAGTGGGAAAAAGCCAGGTCAACAAAGGGACAGGTTCAATGAAAACCACAGGTGGCCACACAAGTTTATTAAGAGCACAGAAGTTTCTAAAGCACATAAAGAAGCTATGCAGATAAACACGGAAGTGGTAGGATTGAAAGAACTCTCCAAGTATTCATCTTGATCAACTAAAATTTGTTTGCTCTGAAGCCAAGTAAGACAGAGAGACTAGGGGATTCTGAAGCAGACGACAGCTGATGTCTAGAGTTCAGGCTCCAGAAATGTCAGCTCTCCACCAGGCCTGGTAGGTTAGGTTCTTTGTGCAAATGTACTGAATCCCTTCAGCAACTCGGTGGTCCGATCCATCCCTAAAATTTGATGACAGTGAATTCACTCCAAACAGGACTCGAAATACATGTAGTTAAGAAGGTTGAAGACTTAGTCTGGTGCCCTGAGTCGATTCCGACTCATAGCGACCCTATAGGGCAGAGTAGAACTGCCTCTAGAGTTTTCAAGGATCTAGTTTTGATCTAGTGGGTGTGTATTATGTCTTCCTTCTTGAGGCCTCCTGCTTGAGTTGGCCTAGAATTGGAGTGCTGGGCACATCCAGCTGGAATTTTCCTGATGCACTTGGAATCTGACAGGTGCTGCTGGAAGGATCACATGGGAAGAGCAGGAAGGGGTGCTGCCAAAGGGACAGAATGCAGCAAGGCTGCTGAGCTGGCCCAGCCTATGACTCCAGCTCCCGCCTGGGCTGTTCAGGCAGCATGAAGTTATGTTTGGCAACAGAAACACATTTTAAAGTAATTTTAGGGTGCTAATTCCAACTATATCTAGCAAGTGCTATCAACCCCCTCATTTCCACTAAAATTAGTCAGACTATTTTTATTCAGTAATTATACTCTGGTCTCAAATAGTTACTAGAAGCTAAAATTGGGCTTTTAGCTTCAGAGCAGTGTTACAGTGTTAATTTTTAAATGGTCTACTACATTAGTATGTCCATTTGCAGATGATGGAACATTAAATCAGTAACACATTCGTTTACATGTGTTCGCATATGTATGCCTACAAATGAGAAGGAATAAAGCAAACTCATTCACTAGAAGCAGGACTGGGTCTTCTATCCATTTAGAGACAGGCGGTTCAATCCAGTGGGAGAACAAGGTTTTGACATCAGCTGCAATATAAGAAGAAAGGCATTGGGCTAAGAACATTCTTGGCATATTAGTGCTGATTCTGCCCCTTTCTCACAATTTCTTGTTATGCACCAATGTGAGGGGCTATTCATAATGTTTTCACTGGCTAATTCTTTTCAGAAGTAGACTGCCGAATCCTTCTTCCTAGTCTGTCTTAGTCTGGAAGCTCAGCTGAAGCCTCTCCTCCATGGGTGGCCCTGCTGGTATCTGAATGCCAGTGGCATAGCTTCCAGCATCACAGCAACACGCAAGCCTCCACAGTACGACAAACTGACAGAACACTTAATTGTGCTCATGAGGAAGAGGCAGTTGTTGGGGCAGAACAAAGGGATACTAAGTGGTTTAAAGTCAGGAAAGTTGTGTGTCAGAGTTGTATTCTTACACTATACCTGTTCAATCTGTATGCTGAGCAAATAATCTGAGAAGCTGGACTATATGAAGAAGAACAGGGCAGTAGGATTGGAGGAAGACTCATTAACATCCTGCATTATGCAGATAACACAACCCTGCTTGCTGAAAGTGAAGAGGACTTGAAGCACTTACTGATGAAGATCAAAGAGCATAGACTTCAGTATGGTTTACACCTCAACATTAAAAAAAAAAAAAATCCTCACAACTGGACCAATGAGTCACATCATGATAAACAGAGAAAAGATTGAAGTTGTCAAGGATTTCATTTTACTTGGATCCACAATCAACACCCATGGAAGCAGCAGTCAAGAAATCAAAAGATGCATTGCATTGGGAAAATCCGCTGCAAAAGACCTCTTCAAAGTGTTGAAAAGCAAAGAGGTCACCTTGAAGACTAAGATGCACGTGACCCAAGCCATAGTATTTTCAATTGCATCATATGCATGTAAAAGCTGGACAATGAATAAGGAAGACCAAAGAAGAATTTACACCTTTGAATTGTGGTGTTAGCGGAGAATATTGAATATGCCACGGACTGCCAAAAGAACGAACAAATCTGTCTTGGAAGAAGTACAACCAGAATGCTCCTTAGAAGCAAGGATGACAAGGCTGCATCTTACACGCTTTTGACATGTTGTCAGGAGGGATCAGTCCCTGGAGGACGTCATGCTTGGTAAAGTACAGGGTCAGCAGAAAACAGGAAGACCCTCAATGAGGTGGATTGACACAGTGGCTGCAACAGTAGGCTCAAGCATAACAACAACTATAAGGATGGCCCAGGACCGGGCAGTGTTTCGTTCTGTGGTACATAGGGTCACTATGAGTTGGAATCAACTGGATAGCACCTAACAACAACAACAACGATGTGAAGGGCAACCCTGTAAGTATTGCCTGTGCTATGTTATTTGTTGCTGTTGAGTCAGCTCTGACTTATGGCAACAACGGAATGAAACATTGCCCAGTCCTGTGCCATCTTCACAATTATTGGTATGTTCAAGTCCATTTTTGCAATCACTGTGTATTTTGAGTGCTTTCCAACCTAGGTGGATCATCTACCAGCACTATAGAAGACAATGTTCTGTTGTGATCTGTAGAGTTTTCATTGACCAGGTCTGTCTTCCTATTCTATCCTAGTCTGGAAGCTCCACTGAAACCTTTCTACCGTGGGTGACCCTGCTGGTATTTGAAATACCAATGGCATAGCTTCCAGCAACACAGCAACGTGCTGGCTTGCACGACAATCTGACAGACCTGTACTAACAGGGACCATAGCAATGCTGCTAAGCTATGGACTGAAGACTTGAGCATCGTTTTAGCAGAAAAAGAGGTTTATAAGATACTCTATTTGCAAACATCAAAATATGAAATTAAGCTAAAATAAAACTATAGCTGGCATGATACTACTCAAAAGTATAGATTATTGGAATTTGCAAGAACACTTAACTTAGTGGGTGAAGAATAAGAAAACCAAAGCATCTTAGCAAACTAGAATGATCTATTAACTCTATCAAGAGAATGTTTAATAAAGGATAAATATAAAGAATAACTCTGTGTTCAAAAATCAATTCTGACACATGGCATGTGTTAGAGTAGAATTGTTCCATAGCTTTTTCTTGGCTGTGATCTTTATGAAATCAGATTACCAGGCCTTTCTTCCACAGCCCACTAGATAGGTTTGAACCACCAACCTTTAGGTTAGTAGTCGAGGGAAAACCATTTGTGCCACCAAGGGTCCCAGCTAAAATATGATTTAAAAAAAAAAAAAAGCCATTGCCGTTGAGTCAATTCCAACTCATAGGACAGAGAAGAACCATCCTATAGAGTTTCCAAGAAGCACCCTGGTGGATTAGAACTGCTGGCCTTTTGGTTAGCAGCCTAGCTCTTAATCACTGCACTGCCAGGCTCCAAAATATGATAATATCTAGGAAAAGAGAGATAAGTGTTTTGTTCTATTGAAAACAACACCCTTTAAGAGGACCTGTTTTAGTTAGGCTAAATTTAAGCCTAGGCTGCTGATATAATGACAACCATTTTTTTTTTTTATTGATATAGAGCTTAAAAGAACAAAGAAGCATGTTTCTCTCTTGTGTAATAGTCCCTCGTGAGTATTCTAGGCCAACAGGTGGCTCTGTTCCACATGGTCATTCAGGGAACAAGGTTCCTTCCATCACCACTGCTTCATCATCCACCAGAGCATTGCCCTCTGCTTCTGGGTTGAAAGAAGGTCACCGCTGTGACCAGGTTATAATGGAAAGAATGGAGGAAACACATGCAGAAGACATATTCACCATCTTAAGATGTTCACCAGGAATTGGCACACTCATCGCTTCTGCTTACATTCCACTGTCACCCCAAGTATGGCCACATCTAATTCATGGGAGGCTGGGGGGGTGGTTTAGCTAGGCACACCACCTACCCACCTACAATTCCATAATTGTTTACGAAAGAAACGAATTTTGGTGGCTGAACCACAGTATCTGCTACAAACTATTACAGAAACAGCAATGCGAGGATAGCGGGAAGATGCATATCAATGTAGGAACATATCAGAAGAAAATATTGTGTTCCCCATGGAAGTGATCAGACTGGTTTAGTTCTGTGTGGCTCTCGGGCTCAAAATAAGACAAATAGATAAAGGACTTCTTGGCATAGTTATAGGAAGATAAGAGGACCTCCTTTAGATGTGGAAATTCCCTCTTACTAGAGGTGTTTGGGGAAACCCTGGTGGTGTAGTGGTTAAATGCTATGTCTGCTAGCCAAAAGGTCAGCAGTTCAAATCCACCAGGCGCTCCTTGGAAACTCTGTGGGGCAGTTCTACTCTGTCCTATAGGGTCGCTATGAGTCAATTGACTCGATGGTAACGGAGAGGTGTTTGGAGCCCTGGTGGCAAAGTGTTTAAGAGCTCAGGCTGCTAACCAAAAGGTCAGCAGGTCAAATCCACCAGCTGCTCCTTGGAAACTCCAGGGGCAGTTCTACTCTGTCTACAGGGTTGCTATGAGTCAGAATCGACTTGACAGCAATGGGTTTGGTTTGGTTTTTATTAGAGGTGTTTGACGTAGCTAGACTTGTGGACTTCTTATAGCTGCCTTAGCATTCCTTCAAGCATTTTGAGTGGCTCAGTTAAATCATGAATGCTGCTTTCCAGCCCTGGGATTCTACAATTCTATCTAACCCTGTGCTTAAAGGTCACTTTGTAAGGGAACAGAATCCCAAAAGTTCTTAAGTGCCTGTTACATATCAGACTTCCCAGCACCCTGGTGAGGTGGGCATTATTCACATTATACGGATGCTCAGAAAGGTCAATGTAAATTAGGCTGTTAGGAGTCATTGTTGGGATTGTAATCAACAACTGTCTGAGTCCTAAACCCATGATGTTTCCACCACGCTGCCACCTCCCAGAAAGAAGGTGAAAACTAAATTAAGCATTCCCACTTGTTTTCTCCCCATCCCCCACCGCCACTGCCCCACATCAAATCCTTTATCTTATCAGAGTTTACTGCCTAGACGGACTGGCTGTTCTGGAAGATTTAGCACAACAAGAAGATAGGATCACTTTAACATCCACACCCTTTTCCAGCTCTTTCCACGAGGCCAAATGACTGATTCGTCACCCACGCTTCCCCAGCCCGAAGGCAGAGCCGATGAAGCTTCAGGCTCTCGCCCACTCCATCTCTGAGCAGGGCTTGGGGATCCTCGTTGTAACCTCATTGTAACTCTCTGCTTTCACCTGCCAAGTCCGCTTCCTAAACCTTTTCCATTCGACTTCTGAGTGTTGTGGAAAAAGGTAAGGTTTAATTTGAAATTAATTCTTCAGCCCTTGTGCATTGAAATGGATGTGAAAATTGAATTAATCACCACTAAAAAAAAAAAAAAAAATAGATAATTTACCCAGGTCCCCTCCAAAGAGAAGATGACTCACCGAGCACCTGCTCGGTCTCCTTAGTAACTGGCCTCTGAGATTTCCCTTTTGTGTTTATACGCAGGCAAGCAGAGCAAATTAGCCAGGGGAAGGGAAGAGGTTCAGAGCACGCAGAGTGTGCTCTGGCAGAGAGTCACCCATAACGCTGCCGTTTGCCAGCCATCTCGTGCTTTATATACTCACTTTCTGTCTCTGTTATAAACCTGCAGTGATTCAGCAGCAGACTTATCCTGTGGGGATAAGTCTGGAAAAGTACCGATGGCTTCAGGGAAGATTTGGTGACACAAAATGAAATTGATAGTGGTCTAGCTCCGTAGTGGGAACATGTCTTTCTTGCCTTTAACCTTGGTGCAGAGGTAGGCATTCAGCTCCATCAAGAAGGAGGTGGGCAAGCAGAGGTGAGAAGTTCAATTAAACCATGCATCCAACTTAACCACAGGAAATAATATTCTAAGGGTTGGTAAGAACTCTGTGTGGTTTTATCCTCCTCTTTTGCAAAGCCCTTCATCACTAGCATTGTTGGAAAATAAAAAGAACATCTGGATCAAGATCTGGAAACCCATGTCCCAGTGTAGTCTCAGCCACTAATGAGCTGGGGCTTGTGAGCAAGTCATGTGACTTCTCTATGTTTCCTCCTCGGACACTGAGGGATCCAATTAGATGACACCATTATCCTTTCCAATTCTGAAATTTGGACTCCATTTCTTGGAAATCTTATTGAATTCTAAAGTTAGCACTTAAAATTATTGGGTCAAAGATCATCCAAAATAGAAGATTAGCTATCCTATCCCTTTATTTACAAATGATGCCCAGAGAAGTTAAGTTACCTGCCCAAGATCACATAAAATTCAAGGCTTTTCATATTTTTAATTTTTAGCCTCTATTTTTACCATAATAGCTTCTAATTTTAGGATAATAATTCAACATGCTTGTCATTGGAGTAACATAGCTCTACAAGGCTTGTTATTTTAAAAAAGGAATTCCACTTGCCCTCTTTTTCCTACTCCCCAAAGACAGCCTCCTAAAAATGTTTTTTTTAGCTGATTATTTTGTTATTTAGCTCAATATCTCAATATTATTTTGCTTCTTCTTGACTTTTCAGCTTTAGGTATTGCCTCAATCACAAAACACAAATTTCTCATTTTGCTCTTCTCCCTTTATAGTTACATCGTAACTTTGTTTAGGTCAGTAGTGTTTATGTGATGACGTAAATATTATTTACAGTTAAGCTATGTAGTATATTATGGTTATTCTTCCTGTT
Source organism: Loxodonta africana (assembly GCF_030014295.1). Lineage (NCBI taxonomy): Eukaryota > Metazoa > Chordata > Mammalia > Proboscidea > Elephantidae > Loxodonta > Loxodonta africana. The sequence goes on from NC_087358.1 coordinate 69,696,610, forward strand.
TTCTTTTCCCTAGTGTGAATAATTATCGTGTTTTTATCTCACATAATTTTCTGTGGATAAGCACAAATTCAACCAAAACTCCCTTCAATTATGTCTATCTTATATGTTGAAACACAACTGGGTGTGGTACAAACTTCATCTTCTTGAGGAAATACCACCCAGGACCTTCTGATCTACCTCAGTCTGGGCTGGATGATCTCAAGGCCAGCTGTACAGTAGTCAACTTGGGTTCTCCATTGACGGTTGTCCTGGGAATACAGTTCACATCTCTCGTGTTGGATCTTCAGCTTCTTGTATTTTATATATTTCTCTTTCTTGATTTAATCCATAATTTTGGCAGAGCACTTCCTCCCTGAACCTCCTAAGAAAAGTTGCGTTGGAGGTAAAGTTTTTGAGATCTACGTGTCTGAAATGTTTTTATTCTACTCACACAGATGATTGATTGTCTGGGTATAGAATTCTAGATACAAATTCTTTTTCCCCTCAGAATTTTGAAAGCATTTGTGATGTTAATATAATCCAGTGTTGCTGTTGAGTTGAGTACTGAACTTTATTTGATGTGTGTTAGTTTCATCTTTTTTAAATTTTTTTTGAAAACATTACTCTCTTGCAAATATATATCTGATTTTAATGAAATTTTCAGGATTTAAATTTGAATTATGGTTTAAAAACATAGTGACACATTAAAAAGTGAGTTGGCAAAAGGCATTGATTTCAATGAAGTCATTCACAAGTTCACAGCTTTGAAGGCCAGGAAAGGAAAGTTCTGATTTAGTCCAAACGTTCACTAAAAGCACTGAAATGCTTGTGTATTTCTTCCTGTTTATTTTAATGGTATTATTTCATTTATGAATATATTTCCATATGCAATTGACTACAGTTTCTACGTCATTCAGGTCAATTTTGATTATGCAAACCTGATCCATTAATGTATCTCATGTAACAATAAAGCTTAACGTTCAAATGAACGTAATTTTGATGCAGTTCTTAAATGTTTTTACTTTGAATTTTATTGTTTTCTTACCAAATTTTCACTTTAACCACGTGAAACTATGCAAATGTAAATACATTTAGGTTGTGCATATGAGGTTGTAATTTAAAGCTACAATTTAAACTTTGCTTGTTGTTTATGTCACTACTATTGCCATTACATTCAGTGTTATAAGAAAATTACAACTTAAAAGTAACAGTACAAAAAACATTACTAAGGATTCTGGTAGGGGAGAAGGCCCACAGGGGTAACCCCATGAGTCAGCACACTGGGTGACACGGACCCTAGTGACACCACTGAAAATGAGCAGTTTACCTTGCACTGAAAATGTAACGTTCAAGCCCTCAGGAGTCTTTGGTAACCATTATTCCACATTCACTTTGTTTTTCTTTGCCAGAAATTTTCCTACCCAGGGACCACCCCTAGGGCCTCCTCTGACAGGTTATTTCTCCTGTTGGCACCTCCCTTCCCCATCTAACTACTTTTGGGAGTTAAAGTATCATAGATTATTTTTGCTTGTTTTTTTTTAACCCTATGTAAATGTGAATTAGGCTGTTAGGAGTCATTGTTGGGATTGTGATCAGCATCTGTCTGAGTCCTAAACCCATGATGGACGTATTTAGATCATATTTTGGCTCTCGTGGACTTCGTCTGATTATCCTCGGTTTCAGCTTGAACTTGCGTATGAGCAATTGATGGTCTGTTCCACAGTCGGCCCCTGGCCTTCTTCTAACTAATGATATTGAGCTTTTCCTCATCTCTTTCCACAGATAGAGTCAATTTGATTCCCGCATATTCCATCTGGCGAGATCCATGTGTACAGTCGCTGCTTACGTTGGTGAAAAAAGGTACTTGCAATGAAGAAGTCATTGGTCCTGCAAAATTCTATCATTCAATCTCCAGCATTGTTTCTATCCCCAAGGCCATATTTTCCAACTACCAATCTTCTTTGTTTCCAACTTTTGCATCCCAATCACCAGTAATTACCAATGCATCCTGATTGCATGTTCGATCAATTTCAGACTGCAGAAGCTGGTAAAAATCTTCAATATCTTCATCTTTGGCCTTAGTGCTTGGTGCATAAATTTGAGTAATAGTCGTATTAACTGGTCCTCCTTGTAGGTGTATGGATATTATCCTATCACTGACAGTGTTGTACTTTAGGATAGACCTTGAAATGTTCTTTTTGATGATGAATGTAGCACCATTCCTCTTCAGGTTGAATTTAGAGACAATCTCAAGAATAGATTTGACGCATTGAACACTAATGACCGAAGGCCAGACCAGTTGTGGAATGACATCAAGAACATCATACATGAAGAAAGCAAGAGGTCATTGAAAAGACAGGAAAGAAAGAAAAGACCAAGATGGATGTCAAAGGAGACTCTGAAACTTGCTCTCGAACATCGAGCAGCTAAAGCAAAAGGAAGAAATGACGAAGTAAAAGAACTGAACAGAAGGTTTCAAAGGGCAGCTTGAGAAGACAAAGTAAAGTGTTATAATGACACATGCAAAGAACTGGAGATGCAAAACCAAAAGGGAAGAACATGCTCGGTGTTTCTCAAGCTGAAAGAACTGAAGAAAAAAATTCAAGCCTTGAGTTGCAATAGTCAAGGATTCTATGGGGAAAATAGTAAATGATGCATGAAACATCAAAAGAAGATGGAAGAAATATACAGAGTCATTATACCAAAGAGAATTAGTCAACATTCAACCATTTCAAGACATAGCATATGATCAGGAACCTATGGTACTGAAGGAAGAAGTCCAAGCTGCACTGAGGGCATTGGCAAAAAACAACGCTCCAGGAATCGACAGAATATCAATTGAGATGTTTCAACAAACGGATGCAGTGCTAGAAGTGCTCACTCATCCATGCCAAGAAATATGGAAGACAGCTTCCTGGCCAACTGACTGGAAGAGATCCAAATTTATGCCTATTCCCAAGAAAGGTGATCCAACCGAATGCAGAAATTATAAAACGATTTCATTAATATCACATGCAAGCAAAATTTTGCTGAAGATCATTCAAAAATGGCTGCAGCAGTATATCGACAGGGAACTGCCAGAAATGCAGGCTGGATTCAGAAGAGGACGTGCAACCAGGGATATCACTGCTGATGTCAGATGGATCCTGGCTGAAAGCAGAGAATACCAGAAGGATGTTTACCTGTGTTTTATTGACTATGCAAAGGCATTCAACTGTGTAGATCATAACAAATGTGGACAATAATGCAAAGAATGGGAATTCCAAAACACACCTGATTGTGCTCATGAGGAACCCGTACATAGATCAAGAGGCAGTTGTCCAGACAGAGCAAGGGGGTGCTGAGTGGTTTAAAGTCAGGAAAGGTGTGCATCAGGGTTGTATCCATTCACCATACCTATTCAATCTGTATGCTAAGCAAATAATCTGAGAAGCTGGACTGTATGAAGAAGAATGGGGCATCAAGACTGGAGAAAGACTCATTAACAACCTACAGTATGCAGATGACACAACCTTGCTTGCTGGAAGCGAAGAGGACTTGAAGCACTTACTAATGAAGATCAAAAACCACAGCCCTCAGTATGGATTACACCTCAATATAAAGAAAACAACTGGACCAATAAGAAACATCATGACAAACAGAGAAGAGACTGAAGTCAAGAATTTCATTTTATTTGGATCCACAATCAAAACCCACGGAAGCAGCAGTCAAGAAATCAAAAGACATATTGCATTGGGTAAATCTGCTGCGAAGGACCTCTTTAAAGTGTTGAAAAGCAAAGATGTCACCTTGAAGACTAATGGTACTTTCAATTGCATCATATGCATGTGAAAGCTGGACAATGAATAAAGTAGACCAAAGAAGAATTTATGCCTTTGAATTGTGGTGTTGGCGAAGAATATTGAATATACCATGAACTGCCAAAAGAATGAACAAATCTGTCTTGGAAGAAGTACAACCAAAATTCTCCTTAGAAGCAAGGATGGCGAGACTGCGTTTTACATAATTGGCACATATTGTCAGGAGCGATCAGTCCCTGGAGAAGGACATCATGCTTGGTAAAGTACAGGGTCAGCTGAAAAGAGGAAGACCCTCAATGAGGTGGATTGACACAGTGGCTGCAACAATGGGCTCAGGCATAACAACGATTGCCGGGTTGGTGCAGGACCAGGCAGTGTTTTGTTCTGTTGTGCATAGGGTCACTACGAGTCGGAACCGACTCAATGGCACCTAACAACAACAACAAAATGGACTCTAACAGCATACACTCTCTTGTTTTTGGCTTCTTTTGATCAACATTGTGTTTGTGAGATTTCTCGATGTTGACTGTAACTGTAAATTGTTTTCATTGCTCCATAGTGCCCATTTTATGAATATGCCAACATTTATTTATCCGTTCTACTATAGGCATTGGGGTTATTTCCAGTTTGAGACTCCTTAAAATCCTGAAATGAACATTCTTGTACTAACAGCTAACATCTTGAAATACATATGTATGCGTTTCTGTTGAATATACCCCATAGTGGAATTTCTGGGTCGTAGGGTATGCATATGCTCAATTTTAGTAGATACTGTTATAGAGCTTTCTAAAAGAGGTCTACCAATTTACATTTTTATTGGCAGTGTCTGCGATTTCAATTGCTCCATATCCTTAAAATACTTGGTATTATCAGTTTTTAAAATTTTACACATTCTAGTGAGTATGTAGTGTGATTTCATCATGAGTTAATTTGCATTTCCCTGATAACTAGTGATGTTAAACACATTTTCATATATTTATTGGTCATTTGAATAGCCTCTGTACTGAAATGTCTGGAAAGGAAAGTATTATCTACCCTTATTGATTTGTAGGAGTTATTATGTATGTTCTGGCTGTATCAGATTTATGTATTACAAATATATTCCCCCTTTCTGAGGCTTACTTTTTCACTCTTTTGTCTATTTTGATTGAGAGAATTTTAATAACATCCAATTTACCCATTTTTCCATATGCTTAATGCTTTTGGTTAATGCTTTTGGTGTGTCATAAAGATATTTTGAATCTTCAGAAAACATTAAAATATTCCCGGATGCTGTTTTCATATTTAAGTCCACAATCAACCTGGAATTGATGTTAATGAATTGTGCAAAGTAGAAACCAATTCTTATTTTTTCCATATAGACATCTAATTGACTCAGGACCATTTGCTGAAAAGACTACACCTTCCCTACTCCTTTCCAGTGGCTATTGTTGTGTGCTGTCAAGTCAATTCTGGCTCCTAGCAGCCCTATATGACAGAGTAGAACTGCCCCATATAGTTTTCTAGGCCGTAATCTTTACAAGAGCAGGTTACTAGGTCTTTTCTCCTGTGGAGCTCCTGGCTAGGTTCAATCTGCCAACCTTATGGTTAACATCTGAACACTTAACCAGCCTTTGTCATAAATCAAATGATGTAATATGTGTTGGTCTATTTCTGAGCTCTCTGTTCTTTTCCATTTATCTATTTGTCTCTCCTTGCACTGACACTACACTGTCTTAAATACTGTTGCATTAAATAAGTCTTGATATCTGATGGTGTAAGTCTCTAGCCTTGTTCTTAACTCTTCTTGGCCCATAGCTATTCCATGAAATATTTCTAGGCAACTTGTCGATTTACACACATGCACACACACACTGTGTAGATTTTTATTGGAATAACATAGAATCTATAGATCGAAGTGGGGAGAACTGACAACTTTCCAATATTGAGTCTTCAAATCCATGCACACAGTGTATTCCTCCACTTATTTGTGTCTTATTTAATTTCAATGAATAATGTTTGGTAGTTTTCAGATAGATGTCTTACACATGTTAGGTGTCATTGAGTTGGTTCTGACTCATAGCAATCCCATATACAACAGAATGAAACACTGCCCGGTCCTGTGCCATCCTCACAATTGTTGCTATGCTTGAGCCCATCGTTGTAGCAACTGTGTCAATCCATCTCGCTGAGGGTCTTCCTCTTTTCCACTGACCTTCTACTTTACCAAGCGTGATGTCCATCTCCAGGGACTCATCCCTCCTGATAACATGTCCAACGTACATGAGACAAAGTCTCATCATCCTTGCTTCTAAGGAGCATTCTGGCTGTACTTCTTCAATACATATTTGTTCATTTTTCTGGCAGTCCATGGTATATTCAGTATTCTTCACCAACACCATAATTCAAAGACATCAATTCTTCGTCAGTCTTCCTATGCATTCTCCAATTTTCACATGCATATGAGGTGATTGAAAACACCATTGCTTGGGTCAGGCACACCTTAGTCTGCAAAGTGACATCTTTGCTTTTTAAAACTTTAAAGAGGCTTTTTGCAGCAGATTTGCCTAATGCAATATGTCATTTGATTTCTTGAATGTTGCTTCCATGGGCATTGATTGTAGATCCAAGTTAAATGAAATCCTTGGCAACTTCAATATTTTCTCCATTAATCGTGATGTTGTTTATTGTTCCAGTTGTGAGGGTTTTTGTTTTCTTTAGGTTGGGGTGTAATCCATAGAGAAGTCTATGATCTTCATCAGTAAGTGCTTCAAGTCCTCTTCATTTTCCCCAAGAAATCCAGCTTCTTGAATTATTTGCTCAGCATACAGATTGAATAAGTATGGTGAAAGAATACAACCCTGACACATACTTTTCCTGACTTTAAACCCTGCAGTATCCTCTTGCTCTGTTTGAAAATTTGCCTTTTGGTCTATGTACAACTTCCTCATGAGCACAATTAAGTGCTCTGGAATTCCATTCTTCACAATGTTATCCATAATTTGTTATGATCCACACAATCAAATGCCTTTGCATAGTCAATAAAACACAGGTAAACATCTTTTCAGTATCCTCTGCTTTCAGCCAAGATCCATCTGACATCAGCAATGATATCCCTCATTTCATGTCTTCTGAATCTAGCTTGAGTTTCTGGCAGTTCTCTGTTGATGTAATGCTGCAACTACTTTTCAATGATCTTTCACAAAATTTTACTTGGGTGTGATATTAATGATATTGTTTGATAATTTCTGCATTCTGTTGGATCATCTTTCTTTGGAATGGCACAAATATGGATCACTTTCAGTTGGTTGGCCAGGTAGCTGTCTTCCAAATTTTTTGGCATAGATAAGTGTGCACCCCTAGCACTGCATCCGTATGTTGAAACACTTCAGTTGGTATTCCATCAATTCCTGGAGCCTTGTTTTCACCAATGCCTTCAGTGAAGCTTCTTGATCACATGCTACCTCCTGAAATTGTTGAATATCAACCAATTCTTTTTGGTACAGTAACTCTGTGTATTCCTTCCATCTGCTTTTGATGCTTCCGGCTTCGTTCTATATTTTGCCCATAGAATCCTTCAATCCTGCAACTAGAGGCTTGAATTTTTTCTTCAGTTCTTTCAGCTTGAGAAATGCCAAGCACTTTTTTTCCCTTTTGGTTTACTAACTATACGTCTTTGCACATTTCATTGTAATACTTTGCTTTCTCTTCTCTAGCTGCCTTTTTAAATCTTTTGTTCAGCTCTTTTACCTCATCATTTCTTCCATTTGCTTTACCGCTGTATGTTCAAGAGCAAGTTTCACAGTCTGTTCTGACATCCATTTTGGTCTTTTCTGTCCTTCCTGTCTTTTTAATCACCTTTTGCCTTCTTCATGTATGATGTCCTTGATGTCATCCCACAGCTGGTCTGGTCTTCAGTCATTAATGTTCAATGCATCAGATCTATTCTTGAGATAATTTATATTGTTGCACAGAGGTATTTGCAGTGAATAAATCATTGGTTTTGCAAAATTCTTTCATGTGATCGCTGGCATTGTTTCTATCACCAAGGCCATATTTTCCAACTACCTATCCTTCTTCGTTTCCAACTTTCACATTCTATTCGCCAGTAATTATAAGTGCTTCTTGATTGCATGTTTGATGAATTTCAGACTGAGGAAGTTGGTAAAATCTTCAATTTCTTCATCTTTGGCCTTGGTGGTTGGTGTGTAAATTTGAATAATAGTTGTATTAACTGGTCTTTCTTATAGGCAGTATGGATATTATCCCATCACTGACAGTGACGTACTTCAGGAGAGATCTTGAATTGTTCTTTTTGCTATGAATGAGATGCCATTGCTCTTCAATTTGTCATTTCTGGTGTAATAGAACATATGATTGTCTGATTCAAAATGGTCAATACCAGTCCATTTCAGCTCATTAATGCCTACGATATCAATCTTTATGCATTCTGTTTAATTTTTGACAAATTCCAGTTTTCCTAGATTCATACTTTGTACATTCCACATTCTGATTATTAATGAATGTTTGCATCTATTTCTTCTAATTTGGAGTCATGCCAATCAGCAAGTGAAGGTCCCAAAAGCTTTACTTCATCCATATAATTAAGGTTAACTCTACTTTGGGGAGGCAGCTCTTCCCCAGTCATAATTCTGAGTGCCTTCTGACTTGAGGGGCTCATCTACTGGTACTATATCAGAAAACGTTCCGCTGCTGTTCATAAGGTTTTCACTGGTCAACTTTTTCATAAGTAGACCGCCAGGTTCTCCTTCCTAGTCTGTCTTAGTCTGGAAGCTCTGCTGAAACCTGTCCACCATGTGTGACCCTGCTGGTGTTTGAAATACTGGTGGCATAGCCTCCAGCATCACAGCAACATGCAAGCCACTGCAGTATGGCAGACTGACAGATGAGTGTTGAGTAAATGTTTTGCACATCTTTTATTAGGTATTAAGGTTTAAAGTAGTATAAATAGTATCATTTAAAATTTTTATTTTCTAATTTGTAGTGTCTAGTATGTGTATGTACAGTTGATTTTTGTACACTGGTCTTGTGTTCACAGACCTTGTTAAATTCACTTTTTAATTATAATAGTTTATCTTTATGGGTTTCTATGTACTATCATATTTTCTGAAAATAATGATAGGTTTAGGATTCCCTTTTCAATTTATATGCTATCTCATTATTTTTCTTGCCTTATTTTATTGTCTGGAATCTCTAGTACAATGTTGACTGGGACTGGTGATAGCAGACATCCCTGTCTTACTCCTGAGCTCAGAGAAAATTTTTTACTTTTTCCTCATTAAGTACGATGTTTGTTCTACATTTCAGCAGAAACATCTTTTTTTTTTTTATATTAAGGAAGTCGTCTTCTATTTCTACCTTTATCCAAGTTCTTAAGGTGCTGAACTTTGTCAAATAATTACCCTGTATCTATAAAAAAAATCTATCCTCTATTCTATTAAGGTGAAAACTTACATTGATTGCTTTTAGTAATGATAAACAACTTTGTATTCCTGGAATAAGCTCAGTTGGTTGGGATTTATTATCCATTTTATATCTAATGCTGAATCGTGTTTGCTAATGTTTGGTCTGGAATCCTTAGGTGATGCAAGTAGTCAAACTACTCGGTTGCTAACTGAAAGGTTGGAGGTTCAAGTCCACCAAGAGGACTCTTGAAAGAAAGGCCTGGCAATCTACTTCCAGAAAATCAGCCATTGAAAACCCTATGGAGCACAGTTCTACTCTGACACACATGGAGTCCCCATGAATTGGAATTGACTCAACTGCAAGTGTTTTGTTTTGTTTTTATATTTTGTCTAGAATTTTGTATCTGTGTTCATAAATGTAAGTAGCCTGTAATTGTCATTTCTTGTACCATTCTTATCAAGTTTTTATATCAACAGATATCTCTGGGATCTTGGCTCCTGTCTTAAGCTGGGTTCTCTAGAGAAGTAAAACCAGTGAAGCATAGAGAGAGAGAGAGATTTGTATCAAAGAAATGGCTCACCTGGGTGTACAGGCTGGAAAGTCCCAAGTCTGTGGGTCAGATGTCAGGCTAGAGGTTTCTCCTGACTCATGTAGTTGCAGGGGCTGACACATGCAAGTTTGGCAGGTCAGACAGCAGGCTGCTGGCTCAGGGGTATGGAAGCTGACGAATTCAAGATCTGCAAGTGAGATGGCAGGCTGCTGGTTCAAGTCCCAAGAACTGGAGTTCAGGTGATGACAAGCCAAATGCAGGATCCAGAGCAGAGCAAAAGCCAGTGAGTTTTGCCAGAAAGTCCATATATATTGGATGCAGGCCGTACCCTCAAGGAAACTCCCCTTTCAACTGATTGGCTGCTCATAGCAGATCTCATCATGGAGATTACATTATATCAGATCTCATTATGGAGATGATTACATCATTACATAATTGCCAAATGACATCATAACTGCAAACCACTGAGTATCATGGCCTAACCAAGTTGACACACAACCTTAATCATCACAACGCCTCAAGTTTTCGCTGCCTTAGTTGTTATCTTAAGATAGCTGGATTTTTAAAAATCTTATCCAATTTTCTTTCCCTCAGGGGAGTGTTTGTATATACAAGCTACTCATTCATAGGCATAAACAAAACTTTTGCCTTTTAAAAAGTTTGATGAACAAGTGAAACTTCAAAAAAAAATTTTTAATACTTACGTTTTAGTTATCTTGTTGGCCTGTTTCGATTTCTGAAAATTTTTTGGGTTACCAAAAGTCTAGTTTTTTCTTTCAGTATCATTTAGTGCCCTCATCTGTTAAAACAGAGTTGTAGAAAATAAATGAGATTTAATTACAGGCTCAAGATTTTGGTTCTTGAAAGGGAGGGAAAAAACAATTTAGTTGGGAAGTGTTAGTGTGGCCCAATCTGTGACATTTTTCAAATTGTTGTTGTTGTGTGCCATCGAGTCAATCTGAACTCATAGTGACCCTATAGGACAGAGTAGAACTGCCCCAGAGGGTTTCTAAGGAGCGGCTGGTGGATTCAAACTGCTGACCTTTTGGTTAGCAGCCTGAGCTCTTAACCACTCCACCTAATACCTTTTTTTTTTTTTTAGTGATCAATTATTACATTAAGGGGAGCTGTAGCACTCTTAATGAAGAGACTAAAAAAATTTCAAAGGACAGAAGAAAGACTTGACAATTCATATTCTAAAACAATTATTAGAAAACGAAAGATATTATCTGGGCAGCAAGATGGATAAATTATGCCCACTACTTTCAAATGAGTGCTAAATAAATTTTTTGGATCCGGCTAAGGAAAATGGGATTCATTCTACAGTAAGGAAATATATGGTAAAGTCAATCTGAAATGTATGGTAATGTCAATCAATACACTTAATGTTTTAATGTATAAACATTAAAAATGGGCAGAGTGAGGTGAGAGGAGAGAAGTTGAGATAACACGAACATTTGTTAAAGTCCTGCTATGTGACAGACGCTTTGCTGAAATTATCTCACTTAATCCCAACAAACATAATGAGGTATTTTAATCCCAATTTTACAAAAGAGGAAAGTGAAGCTCAGTAAGAGTGAATAACTTCCCCAAGATCACACAAGTAGTACGTGGGATTCAAATCTACCTCTGTTTCACCCTAGAAACCATACTCTTTCTATGAAACCAGACTGAGATTCAACAGAAATCAGATTTTCTTATCATTCAAAACTAAATTCTCTTTTAGTGAGCCCTGCAAGTCTTACTGGAATGTTTCTGGTTTCTTGAGCAAGGATTTTATTTTGGGTGTGCATCTCCATTGTCTCTGGAGTTCTTGGTATATTCTCAAATAAAAACATTTCCTGTTTACTACTGACTGGGCTGACATCCAATAATCAAACAATATAAACAAATCCCAACATTTTACTACCCTACGTAGGGTTAGATTCTGTGTATCTACAGTATTCTGCTTAGTGCTTTAGGAAATAGTGCCAATTAAATCTAGGTCATGGGTTAGACCTGCATTTCCAGAAATGCATTCTACATGACATACTAATTCTACGTGAGATTGACAGATATTAATGTGTAAATAAATTAAGTGCACAAGGCAGTTTGTAGGCAAATACCTTTAATAAACTCTGTATTTAAAAAAGTTAAACTATTTTTGATTTTAGAGTTTTCTAAACCTTTGAGAAACACCTTCTAAATGGGTGTTATGTGGACCATACTTTGGGAAAGGATGAGTTAGATGGTTTATAGACCCAATAGTATCTTTGTTTTACAGCAACACATTGCATAATTGGTCACAAGGGGGAAGGTATGAAATTATAAACAAAAAAGCCCCATGGACAGGCCCTCCTAGTGAAGTGGTACAGACCCCATCACAAGAGGGTTGCCACAGAGCCTGACTGACTTCCTGAAGGAGGTTGTAGAGGGAATTTCTACAGGGGAGGGAAGTCAGACAAGGTGATCTTTGACTTTTGTTCACATTCTTAGGTTCTTTGTTTCTATGAAGACCATAATCTCTACGGAAAAACAAACAAAAATGTTATCTTGCAACTATGAGTATTAATTAAAGTCTTAGCAGCTATAATAGAGAGACTCACAATAAATTAAAGAGAAGTTTATTTCATTCTTTCGTTAATAGTCACAGGGTGGGTTCTTCAATTGTCAGGTCAGCTCTGCCCCATAAGATTCCTCAGGGTCCCAGGTTCCTGCCATCTCATTGCTCTGCTCCCCTAGGGCATCATCCTCTTCCATGTGGCTGCAGCCAGCATGCTAGCATGCCTATTTTCCACCTCACAATTAACAGGAGTCCCAGCTAATATTGTATGATCCCACTTACAGGAAATAATCTAGAAGAGCCAAGTCTATAGAGACCAAAGTATGAGACAGGGGAAGAGGGAAAATCCTTGCTGAGGTGACACTGAGCTTCTGATAAGGCTGATGGGAAAATCTGGAAAAAATAATGGTGATGGTCGAACAACATGATGAACGTAATTAATGTTACCAGATTGCACGTGTAAAAAATGTTAAAATGTCAAATGTTTAGTTACGTATATATTTACCACAATAAACAAAAGTAAAATAAGAGGGGGCGGGGAGGATTTCCAGGCAAATTATTTCCTTTTAATTAGGTAAGGCTGAAATCACCTACATCAATGATGCTCACATTTCACTGGGGAGAATTTAATCACATGGCCACACCTACTTGCAGAGAAAGTCGGACACTTCAGTCTCTAGCTAGGCAGTCATGTGCCCAAGAGGAAGGGGAGAGGAGATTTTGGAGAGAAACTAAGATTCTGCCACCCAATAGTTGCAATAAACACTAGTTGGTAATCATTACATAGGCATTACTAATGTTTAGTAATGAACAGTCAGTTCAAACTGACCACATTCTTCCAAGAAAAATATTGAATTCCTGTCAGTGTGATCATCAGTCATTCCAGTATGAAGCATGGAATTTCTCAGAAGAGCTCTGGTTATCTGTCAGGGACGTAGGATCAGTGCACAAGTCTCTGAGGGCTGCGAGCATGAGTAAAGAATTCATAGTCAATGTTGTTTGCAGGTCCACTGTAGGTTTCTTAGCTGATTTGTGTGTGTGTGTGTGTGTGCGTGTGTGTGTGTGTGTGCACTTTAGGTGACAGTTACAGAGCAAATTAGTTTCTCATTAAACAATTAATACACACTGTTTCATGACATTGTTTGCCAACCCCACGGCATGTTGATACTCTCCCCTTAGGTTCCCCATTACCAGCTGTCCTGTCCCCTCCTGCCTTCTTGTCCTTGCCCCTGGGCTGGTGTGCCCCTTTAGTCTTGTTTTGTTTTATGGGCCTGTCTAATCTTTGGCTGAAGGGCGAACCTCAGGAATGACTTAGTACTGAGTTAGAATGGTGTCTGGGGGCCATACTCTTGGGGTTTCTCCAGTCTCTGCCAAACCAGTAAGTCTGTTTTTTTTTGTGGGGGGGGAGTTAGAATTTTGTTCTACGTTTTTTCTCCAGCTCTGTCTGGAACCCTCTATTGTGATCCCTGTTAGAGAAGTTGGTCGTGGTAGCTGGGCACCATCTAGTTGTGCTGGACTCAGTCTAGGGGAGTCTATGGTAGTTGTAGTTCATTAGTCCTTTGGACTAATCTTTCCCTTGTGTCTTTGGTTTTCTTCATTCTGCCTCACTCCAGATGGGCTTGGACCAGTGGAGTGTCTTAAACGGCTGCTCACAAGCTTTTAAGACCTCAGACGCTACTCACCAAAGATGTAGAACATTTTCTTAGCTAATTTTTTTTTTTTTTTTTTTTTAGGGCTTTAAGAAGGGAGGAAAACTGGCAAACCTAAGAGATTTCATACAATCTCAGAAGTGTGCATTACAAGGACAAGCCCACAGGACCTAGTATGAAAAACACCTCAGAGAGGAAATGATCGAAAGCAGGGTATGCACATATAGCCAAGTAGGGAGCTCTGGAAAGACCTGCTGGTCTACCAGCCTTGAGCTGATATCATCCTTTCCTAAAGATGCTACTGTGTTTTCCAGGCGTTTGGGTTTCTGCTCCTTTTCTCACAGTTACTCACATGCAATGGCAACTCCATTGTTGCTGCTGTTGTTAGTGGCCATCAAGTCGCCTCCAGCTCATGGCTATTTTATGTATAACAGGACACAACATTGCCCAGTCCTACAACATCTTCATGATTGTTGGTATGTTTGAGTCCATTGTTGTGGATATTGTGTCGATCCATCTCAATGAAATTTTCTTCATTTTCACTGACCCTCTGTCTTATCAAATATGATGTCCTTTTCTAGTGATTGATCTTTCCTGATGACATGCCCAAACTAAGCAAGGCAAGGTCTTGCCATCCTCACTTCTAAGGAGCATTCTGGTTGTATTTCTTCTAGGACTGATCTGTTCATTCTTCTGGCAGTCCACAGCATGTTCAATATTCCTTACCATCACAACAGTTCAAACATATCAATTCTTTTTTTTTTTTTTCTATTGTCCAGCTGGCAACTCTACTCATTGCAAAACCGAGGATACTATCAAGTCAATATGGAATAACCTGGGAGATAAACCTTCCAAATTATTTACTTAACTACATGATTCCACTGTCTCAGATTCACTTCCTGGGGACTTGAAAGTTTCAGAAGTCTTTAAGAGATCTCTGTAAAAGTGAAAATAACCTCTGGGGATGAAAAATAGCACCAGCTAATTAGCTCATATATGGAGGTTGCAATCACCCCAAAGGACTTTCCCAAAAATGCAAATGCTTGGTCCCCACTCCTCACCAAAATCTCTGGAGCAGAACTCAGGCTTATACAACACACACACACACACATATTTAACTTTCCAGATGATTCTACGCCCAGGTTTGGGAACCAGGACCTTTAGACCATTCTCAGTTAATAATTCTCATTAATAATTGAGGATCATTTTGAGGAATGATTTGGGAGAGGTAGAAGCAAAGAGTGGGAATGGGAAGGCTGTGAAAACTCCAGGGAAAGACTCCAAAGACTAGTATGGCTCCTTCTCAGTCTCTTGTTTAGCCTTGAGTAAAAAAAAAAAGACCATTTGTAAAACAATATGCTGTATTTTTAGGCAAATAGCAAGCACCTTATACATTTGTTTGCCAACTGCGCCCTCCCCTCTTGTGTGCTATGCTAAATTTTTTTACAGTTAAAAAAAAATTGACATAGCGGCACTTATGAAAATACCTCGAGGAGGGAGGGCACAGTTCAAAAACAAACGTAAAAGACATGTGTTATGTGCATAAAAATATGGTATTTAATTAGCTCTTTCCGTTCCGAGACCCTCTTGTCTTATGAAAATGTATGTATTCTGCTCCCTAATTACCAGGAAATATTCTGTCACATTTTAATTTTATCTTTTTGTTTTCCCCTAATTCATAAGATCTATACATTATCCCACCCAAACCATGGATATTGGGGTTGAAATACTTTTCCAAATTCCTGAGAGAGGTCCTCAAAAGGCTTTCTCCTCACCCTTCCCTTCAGCCTGACCTACAGGACTTCTGGAAGAGATGCTAGGACCCTCAAATACGAAGACTGAAAGGGAAAAGCAATTCACAGCTGAACACAAAATATTTTTATAACCTTGAGGTAGAAATGGCGTCTAAAAAAAAAGCAAAAAACCCAGCAGTCATAAAAGAAAATACTGATAAATGTGACAACTTAGAATCTTCTGTGCCACAAATGGCATTATTAACAAAGAAGTAACAAGTGGACAACCAAGGAGAAAAATTTTGTAACAGAGTTAATAGATGTAATATCAATTATCAAAACATATAAGGACTCTCACAAATAAATTAGAAAAAGACACCTTAATGAAGGAAAATAGGAAAAGGATAGGAAGAGAATTTGCATAAAAGTTGTAAGTAATGATATGAAAAGATGCCCTTCTCACTAAAAATCAGGAAAACGAAAATAAAGACAGAAAGGCGCCCCTCATTCTTAAATTTTGTCTGATAATATTCCAGTTTGACTGAGGGTATGAGAAAGCAGCATTCTCACTCACTTTGGTGGGTGAGTATATTAGAATCACTTTTTTTGGATGACAATTTGGCAGCATTTATCAAGTTTGAAATGTACTTGTCCTTCTGTTCAATAATTTCACCTCAAGGAATCCAACATAGATCATTCCCATAGAAATATTTTCCCTTGAGCCCAAAGATAAGAAAGAAGAATGTTTATTAAAACATACTTATAAATGTAAAAAGTTAGAAATAACCTAAATAAATGCCCATTAATAAGGAAGTTGTTACATAAATTATGGCATATCTAGAATTAAAAAGAGAAGGAAAAGAAATCCACAGCTTTCTGCAGCTTCTGTGTGTATTAGACCTTCAGATCAGAAACCTTTTCCTTACATCTGATTTCATCTTTTTTGTGCTTGATATGTGTCTGTTTTCTCTAGTTTTCTGCCTTCTGGGAAGATGCAGAACAGCTGGCTGGAGATCTCTTGATCCCTGAAGGCTTAAGAATTCTCCATTAACATTCCTTTTTTGACTAAATAACTCTGATTTCCGTAACCCTTTTTTATGGCCTCACTTCCTATTCTTTTATTCTCATAGCTGTCCTTTGGATGTAGCTCTTTTAAAAAGGAATGAATCAATGCCAAATAAAACCAAAGAATTCCTTCCTGTCTTGTCTATGACATTCTCCAATGAATACGTTCGTCTTAATTTTTTTAAAACAACTTTGCCAGCTATTGCTAATTTACATTTAATTTGTGGTTCACTTGTTCTTGTGTTATTGGGGAAAGCTACGTGGTATAGGGAGCCCTTGGGTGGGGCAAACATTAACGCACTAGGCTGCTATCTGAAAGGCTGAAGGTTCAAGCCCATCCAGACACCTTAGAAAAAAAGGCCTGGAGATCTACTTCTAAAAAATCAGCCATTGGAAACCCTGCAGAGCACATTTCTGCTCTGACACACATGGGGCCACCCTAAGTTGGAATCGACTCAGGCACTCAGACAGCAACTGGTTTCCTTGGTATCGGGAAAACAGCTCCAAGCTAGAAATCCAGAGGCCTGTGCTCTAGACCCAATTTTGGCACAGTTAACCTATACAATTTCTTGTTTATTTTTTAAACGTTTTTGGTTTTAGTTTGCTTCATCAGTAAAGTGAATCATACTGACCTGATGACCTTTAAACTCACTTTCACCCTAAGCTTCTTATTCCACTTTGTTTTATTTTGATTCATTTCTTAGCAACAACGTTATCTGACCTCCCACAGCACGTTATTTCTTATGTTGCTCTATCTCTAAATCGTCGTTCATATCATGTAACGCCACAGCTTTCTCCTGCTAGACTCTACTTAGTAACTGTGTTGTGATCCATAGGTTTTCCCTGGCTAATTTCTAGAAATAGATTGCCAAGCCTTTCTTCCTAGTCACCAATGAAAACAAAGGAAACCCTTAATGAGGCAGAATGACCCAACAGCCACAACAATGGACTCAAACATACCAATGATCCTGAAGATAGCACAGACCCGGGTGACATTTCTTTCTGTCATACACAAGGTCTCCATGAGTTGGAGTTGACTCAATGGCAACTAACAACCCAGTAAGTCTATTACTGGCTTTAGCACAGGGCTTTACCAATAAACATATGTTGCATAAGTCAAGTCAAAAGCAACAACTTTTGGAGTGAAAATGAAAGAATTGTACTGGCAAATTTGTGGTCTGTGGGTATGGCCCTGTGGCTCTATTTCTGCCCCCTGGTGGTGAGATGCTGCCACTGTTGTGCTTGCCTCTTGTTGATAACCTATTGCATGTGGTTATGTTAATAAAGGGACAGATTATAGATAAACCAGGTTGTTTTCCCCGGGGAAATTAGGAGACTTCAAAAGAGTTGCTGTGCCAAAAGAACAAAGACTGCAGGCTACAGGTTGGAAAGAGGAAAGGTTAAAAAAAGCAGAGAAGAGTTTGAGTTGAGAAAGAGGTATCTGAAGCAGACCAAAACCCAAACCCACTGCCGTCGTCGATTCTGACTCATAGCGACCATATAGAAGGAGAACAAAATTCCGGAGCAGCCCAAAGCCAAGAGATTTAACTCAGCCCAGAAGTCTGAGGGTTACAGTGCAGTATTTAGACTCAGGGAAAATGGTGGGAATGGTCTGAAAAGCTGGACCCTTATCTGCTCGGGGCACTTGTGTTTTCCTAACTTATAAATACTTTGAACTTCTATTGACTCACTACTGGAAGAAGCCCATATTACTTACTGCAGACCAGAGAGCAAAGGGCATGAAGTGTTGCCATGGTGACAATTTACCATGAAAAGTGACACGAATTGGAGTGGGGGGTCAGAGTCAGAGACTGGAAAGCCTCTAGGCTGAAGGCACAACAGAGAGCCCCAGGCTCTGGGGAGGAGACTAGTGATGGGCTGACTGTTGGTTCTACCTCCATCCCAGAAGGCCAGTTTGAGGCACAGCTAGTCTACTGTTGACCGTTAGGCCCTTTACCACCTTGGAAGAAGTCCGGTAGGCATAATAAAAGATAGCTTGCAGTTTATTTTTATCTTTCCTAGGTCTTAGGTTCAGTGGAATAAATCTGTTATAGGCCAAGACACCAGAACCCTATAGAGACCCATAGACATTTACTGGGTTGCTGCCCAGCATCTCCCACAAACCAGGGTTCAGGAATGACCCTCTGACCAACTCAATAAAATCTCTATTGTCTAGGAAAAAGGATGTGTTCTGAGCACCAGAGTCATACTCTACTCTTTATCTTCCTTGTTTTAAACTCATGTCTAAACAATTTGATGCCACTTCTGGATGAGTTAGAGGCCAAGGACTCTAGAGAACAGAACAATAAACATCTTCTTACCTGAAGATGACGTGATTTTGTTATTACAGGCAGAAGTGGCCTTCCAAGAAAATGTCTTTGTGATCTAGCCATCACCAGAAGAAGTGGTCACAGATCAGCTATTCTAAAACCAAAGGCACCTTTTCTGGCAGCCATCACCAACTTTTTCCAGGCTTATAGCTAGGTAAGGAGTCAGTGGAGCATCTTGCTATGAGTATATCTCTGAAATCACTCTACCAGGGTTTGAAGCTAGGCTCCACCTCTCAGTAGAGTTGATTGACATTTATTTAACAACTCTTGGCCCAGTTTTCTCGTCTGTAAATGAGGTTTAACAATAATAATAATACCTGCTTCATGGGGTTGTTAATAGCGTTGTTGAATGTGTGTACATGTAAAATGCCTAGAACAATACTCAATAAATGTTAGCTATTTGTACATGGCTATTAATTCCGTCCACTAGATGATGTAACCCATCACCTAGACATAATTGTTAATCTTTAGAGAAATTTAAGGAAGTTCAGTTACTCAGAGCTAGGAATTCTGTAGGTGTTATTACTGCATTGTCTTGGTTTGTAGTTTTTGCTTGTTTTTTAATGATCGAGATGAACACTTGGATATATCTACTTTGAAACACTTCTGGGTTAGAATTACTGTGGCAGTACTCAATGGTGTAGAACTGAGAATACCTTTGTCTGTGACTTAGTGCACATCCAGATAACTTGCTGAGAACATTTTTGGCCCTGCCCTCAGGGACTGGCTCAACTCAGCATATCAATTTTACCCCCAGATTGACTGATTTTTAAAACATATGGTTTTGTATTAAACTTGTAATATTGGATAACATCCAGATATTTGTCAGGGGTATAATTTCTAGCATATTGCTGCAAGTTATAAAGATTTCAAAAAGCCTGCTGAGAAAATAATATTCGTGGAAGATCGTGTGTCTTTCCATTCTCCTAGGTCAGCGGTTTCCCGATTTTTATACCTCAAAAATCAGTTAAAAACTTTTCTTCATGTTGGTTACTGACATAGGTTGCTGACTTATTTTGCTAAGGGAGCAGTAACCAAAAAATAGCTTTTTAAGTTTAAGCTTTATGGAAAATTCACCAGGGATCATGTTGTCCTTATTTTTTTTTTTCTTTTTACCATGAAAACTCATCACTGCCTGCCAGACTGACTCTTGAGAACAAATCATTAATTTATAACTTCTCCCTGGATGGTAACAGGTCCCTGGTGACTTCACACTTAGAATGCATCATCGTGACTTCATGTCTAGGATACCTGCAGAAGAGCTTCCACTGAATTGTACTTTGATGTAATGCTCTTGGCTCAATGGGGAGGTGGATAGGAAAGGATTCTTTGAAACTTGTCACTTCATTTAGTCCAGAGCTGTTGCAACGATGTCCTTGTTTACATTACCTAGTGTTCTCTCTCAGAAGACCTACTGGCGAATTCTCACTCTGGTCTCACTAACAGAAATCCCTGGACTTGTCTAAGCAATGGATTTTTTTCCTTTTATATTATGCGAATCACTTTACCCTACCTTCCACACAATCTGCTGGAAATATTAAAGCCAAATATATGGTTTATCTCTAATAAAAACTCGTTGCCGTTGAGTCGATTCCGACTTATAGCAACCCTGTAGCACAGAGTAGAACGGTCTCACAGGGTTTCCAGGAAGTGTCCGGTGGATTCAAACTGCCAAGCTTTTGGTTAGCAGCCGTAGCTCTTAACTACTATACCACCAGATTTTCCTTATCGCTAATAAACTGGTAGAATTTCAAGAAAAGTGACTTATATGTTGGCCTGGCTCCTGGCTCCATCCTATTCTCCCATCATCATTTCCCCCTTTTTTTTTTTACCTGTTTGGCCTTGCCATACAAGATGCTTCTTTGTAAGCCACCCTAAGTTCTTTTCAGAGCTAGCAGGGATGTACTTAAATACAAAAATTACCTAATGGAGACCCATCTGTGACCTAGATTTAGCTTCATGAGGACCCCTAATTGCCTAGGGGACCCAATAAAATATCTAGAACTTGTAGGTACAGATTCCCTAGTGCTGGCTGGATAGAAAATCTGCATTATATATCCTGTTAAGATTCTAACAGCTGATACTGGCTTGATTGTTATCTTCCTCTATATTTTAGCAGAAGACATCAAGGTCTGTTTCCTAGTATAAGCAAAGTGGGAACTCCAAGTGTGGCAGAAAAACCAGAAGGAAGACATCCTTAAATCAGTGTTATGTCCAACTGCAGATCCTAACCCATCAGGGAGATATAAATTTAGGATGGCATTCATCAGACAGACTGGGAAGAAAAGCCTGGTGATATACTTCTAAAAAATTGGCCAGTGAAAACCTTATAAATATCAAACCAACCAAACCCATTTGCTGTTGAGTCGATTCCGACCCACAGTGACTCCATAGGACATGGTAGAACTGCCCCCATAGGGTTTCCAAGGAGGGGCTGGTAGATTCAAATTGCCGATCTTTTGGTTACGGCTGAGCTTTTCAACACTATACCACCAGGCCTCCCACCTTATGAATGCCATCCTAAACGAGGTCAAAACTGGGATTTAGCAGAGTTGCAAACGCCTACCAATTTGTCACAAATACAGTTTAGATAAAAATTCTTTCTAAATTGCTGTTGTTAGCAGCAATTGAGTTGGCTCCAACTCATGGCAACCCCATGTACAACAGAACAAAACATTGATTGGTCCTGTGCCATCTTCACAATCATTGGTATGTTCCAGTCCAATGTATATTTTGAGTGCCTTCCAACCTAGGGGCCTTGGCTTCCAGCACTATATTGGACAATAGAATATTGTGATCCATTGGCTAATTTTTGAGTGTAGATCATCAGGCTTTTCTTCCTAGTCTGTTTTAGTCTGGAAGCTCCTCTGAAACCTGTCCACCATGGGTTAGATGACCCCTCTGGTATGTGAAACACTGGTGGCATAGCTTCCCACACCATAGCAATGCAGGAAGAGGGGGAGAAAAAAAAGCTTTATTTTATAGTAACTTTAACAGCAATTCTTTTCCTGATTTCTGAACAAGGGGTCCCATGTTTTCATTTTACACTTGGCTTTCTTGCAAATTATGAAGCCAGCCCTTTTAAAGATCATTGCTCAATCTCCTCATTTTACATATGAGAAAATCAAGGCTCAAAGAGTTGTGTGACTTCCCCAAGATGACAGTGAGCAGCAGACCTGGTCCAACTCCCAGACCAATGCTCCTTCTACCATTCCATGCAGGTGCATAGGTTAAAATTAAAAAAAAAAAAAAGTTGACTTAAAATTAGGGATTCACATTTAGTATTTTTTTTTTTTTAGTTCCTGGGTGGAACAAATGGTTAATGTGCCAAAAATTTGGGGGTTCAAGTCCACCCCAAATTGCCTCAAAAGAAAAGCCTGGCAATCTGCTTCCAAAAAATTAGCCATTGAAAACCCTATGGCTAAGGAGGAGTTTAGGCCCTGCCCCCTTTGCTGAGTACTTGAAGATGGGTGCCCAGAGTAGGGTACAAGGATCCGATATCCACCCAGCTCCTCCTTAGATGCACAGCTATCTTGCTAGTCGGAGCCAGAGGAGTCATAGGACGTGCCCTCCAGCTTTTGAATTCACAGGTAGTAATTATTGCAAGCAAGCTCTTAACCACTTCAAGACAAATCTGCCTTTAAAATCACAGGATATGATCTGCAAAAATAAATAAAGTTGTAACATAAAAACTAAATCGATGTAGTTTAGGTTAAAAAGAATCCCCTCGATTAAAAGCGTGCTGTTGGTTCTCCAATGTAGCCCTTCACGCTTTGAAACCCCTCTGGATGTGGTTTGTTCACCACTCACGCTCTAGGCTCCCTTCTCCCTCCTACCCTGGTCCCCCTTCAGTATTACAGCATTCATTGTCAGCTCCTAGCCCTTAACATTCCATCAAAATGCTAAGGGCTAGGGTCCGTGTTGGGAGAGGGCAGTGACAGTCATCATAATTATGTTGTTGTTGGTGGTGGTGGTGCCCTCCAGTCCATCCTGACTCATAGCGACCCTACTAGTACAGAGAACTGTGCCATAGAGTAGTGCCTGGGCCATAATCTTTATAGGAGCAGACTGCCAGGTCTTTTCTTCTGAGGAGCCTCCGGTGGGTTTGAACCAATGACCTTTTTGTTAGCACCCGAGCACTTAATCGTTGTACCCCCAGGGCTCCTTTTCGTCTTAATTATAGATCGTATTTATTGAGCTCTTACTTCTTGTTGGGCACTGAGCTAGGAGCTTTATCTCCATTATCTCAATGAATCTTCACAACCCCGTGAGGTAGGATCATCTCACTTTAAGATAAAGTAACTTGCACTCTGTTGTTGCTGGGTGCTGTCCAGTTGATTCTGACTCACAGCTACCCTCTGTGACAGAGTAGAACTGGCTCATAGGGTTTTCCGGGCTGTAATCTTTATGGAAGCAGATCACCATGTCTTTCCCCCTCTAGGTCACACCAGATTTGGAGTTCAAAGTCAATCTGATGTCAGTTACCCGATAGTAGGAGGTTCAGATACTAAGACATCTGTGCATTTGTTTTTCCCTTCACTACTACCCTTTTTTTTTTTTTTTTTACTACCCTATATGTTTCTATTCTTTGCCCTCGCTACCCTCCTTATAACGCCCTGATGCTGAGAGGCTGTTCATCCAGGTGGTGAAGGATGGATGATGTTATGCTGAAGTCAATTTACCCAAGGCCACCATTAGCAGGGGTATTGTAGGAATGAAAGAAGGCCCCGCCCTGTGAGCTGACAGAGCAGGCTGACCTACTCTCACTCTCCACTGGACACCCTTAGGCAGGGCACCACCTCCACCATGTGCATGGAGGCACTGAGTCTACCCTGGTCTTTTTGGATGACAGTCACTTGGATGTCTAGTCATTTTGAATGATTGTGATATGATTACACATCATGTGACTACATGTGGACTATCATGTGTTCCAGAGAAGATAAACATGTCCTTAGCAGGAAATATAAGGTTATTCATCAGATTAGTAGCCTTGCTTCTGCAGTCCTTTCTCTGAGCTCCCATAACTCCCGGGAGATTGTCTGGATAAACACTGGAGAGTTGAGTGCTGTTGAATAGACTCATTAAACTCAATAACCCTTAATAGGCAGATATGCAGGGGAGAGCTCCATTGTGTCTTGTATATTAGAGTTCCTGAGAGAGAGCAGAACGCAACCATTAGGGAAATAAACCTAATCAATGACAGTTTGCCTGAACACAGTCCAAGCCAATGGGTAAAGTTAGGAACAAAGTCTGCTTTCAAAACAACGGCCTAATTCTGACCCTGACAACAGCTCTCCTCCCATAAAGATCTACACTGCATTCAACTTGTCTGAATCTCCGTGGAGCCATTACTGTAGGAATCTTAGTAGTTTCCTTTTTGGGGGAGGAGCCCTTGTCTACACGGAAGCCTCTAGAATTTATTTAAGCCCAGGGCTGTCAAGTCGATTCCAACTCATAGTCGATTCTGACTCACAGTAACCCTATCGGACAAAGTATAATTGTCCCACAGGATTCCCAAGGTTATGATCTTTATGGAAGTAGATTACCACATTTTCCTCAGCTGGTGGGTTCCAACCACCAGCCTTTCAGTTAGCAGCCAAGCACTTTAATCACTGTATCACCAAGGCTTCTAGAATTCTATGGCAGGGGATTTTTGGTCTCATTGAAAGGACAGGAAAAGAAGCTGGTCACTTGGTACGGCTCAAAATTCTAACATTTCCAGGTGAGTATAATACACAATCTCATTTCAAAGGCAGATTGTCAGGTCCATGTATTAAATTATATTAGAGTCTTGATTTTTCAAGAAATACTAGGGCAAGCTATCTTATCACTCTGCCAAAATTTGGCTGAGTGTGAAGTCAGTGCTTCACATCCACCAAGAACTATAGAAAAAGTTCCTACCAGAATTATCCCTATGAAATTAGCCCTTTCAAGGCTGAAACTTAGGGATCCACATAATGACAATGGCTGCCATTTTGGATGACATGGGCTTTGACTGTATAAATCTTAAATCAGGAAAAGACTCCAATAAACCAGCAACGTCTTGCAAGTCTTCAATAACTGGATTGTAAAGCTATAATTTAGCTCAGTTTTGTATGGGAAAAATTCACAGTGGGAATCCAAGTATCAGAAAATGCAAAGTGAACCCAGCTACTGACAGGAAAACACATCTGTGGCAGCAAATCCTCTGAAGTGGCAAGTTTCTCTCAGGAAATACTGTGCTAAGATTAAAGAAAAAAAGTTTGTAAGAAAAGGAAGCAAGTGTCAAACAGATAGCAGATTTATTTTCAGGATTATGTAAAGCAAAAAAATGGAAGGACTTCAGCTGTGCAGTGTTGTCATGGTTACCTGATCACTTATCAAAAAGGAGAATCAAGCAGGGGAAGGAAACCTAGAAAAGGCGCTAACCAGAGAGGCCTGCACCTCAACAAGGGCTTTTCATCCAATCGAGGTTGTTTATGAGGGTATAAAATAGGGGACGATGTTTTAGTGCTCTCGATAATTTTTAAAGAACTTTATTCTACCATGCAGAATAAGGACTTCATTCTGCTATGCTTTCTAAAACATGAAAAACATGATGGCTAAAACATCAGTGTTTGTAAGAGTTTCTCAATAAGCCCATATCCGTTGACGTAGAATCGATTCCCACTCATAATGACCCCGTAGTACAGAGTAGAACTGCTCAATAGGGTTTTCGAGACTGTAAATCTTTATGGAAGCAGACTGCCACATCTTTCTTCCGCGGAGCAGCTGGTGGGTTTGAACCACCAACCCTTCAGTTAGCAGCCAAGTTGCTTAGCCACTGTGCCTGCAGGGCTCCTAAATGCACTTAAAAATATATGAATATTTCCTCAAACTTCAAACATGTAGGATGAGTTTTTTCTAAAGAAAACTGCATTTTTCTTCTCCAAAATATTTTAGAGGGCTGTATTTGGAGGTTACCAGTTTATAAAGAATTTGGCAAATCCTTTTTAGAGAGTAAAAAAGAAAATCCCCTTGATTTTTGCTTGATAATTAGTGTAGAATGGAGGACTCCATCAACTCCAAATGCCTGTAAATCCCCAGTCATCACCTTCCCTAGCCCTCATAAACCATTGTCCCAGAGAAACACAAGACTACAACCCAGCCATCAACACACACCTAACAACAGCTTGCAAAGTGGCCTTCCCTTCTATGACTGGTACTCAGAATCTGCCTAAAGCCATTAGCATGAAAAGACCCAGCCTATCAGAAGAAATGGAAATTTGGCCCATGTTTATTTCAACTACTTGGGAAAGGTGGGCAAAGAAGCAGAGGTCATTTCTTTAACAGCTTAACCTGTGAATTGCTCCCACTTCTCCTCTTTACTTGTAGAAACAAACTGAACTTAACTGTGTAAAAGTTAAACTTTGAAAAAAAAAAAGAAGTTGCTGTGGATTCCAACTTGTGGTGACCTCATGTGTGTCACAGTAGAACTGTGCTCCATAGGGTTTTTCATGGCTAATTTTTCAAAAGTAAATCACCAGGACTTTCTGAGGTATCTCTGTGTGGACTTGAACTGCCAACCTTTTGGTTAACAGCTGAGCAATGGCCTCGAGCATACCAACAATGATGAAAATAGTGCAGGAACAGTCAATGTTTGGTTCTGTTGTACTTGGGTCACCATGAGTAGGAGCCGACTGGAGGACAACTAAGAATAGCCACCACCAAGTCCAGGGCCCTGCCCTCAGGGAGTGAGAGGGCAGATTTCGAAGAAAGGCAACAATTGCAATGCTGGTGCTAGGTAAGGAGTCAAAAATAATAGACAGCAAAGTCATTACTTAGCCACTAGGAAAGCGAGACAAGAGGTTTTATCCTCATTCTCATGTTCTAAGACAGAAGCCAGGAAAAGGTGATTCCCAGGGTATCCAACTTGAAGAGTCTATAGAATCCCAGCAGAGAACAACCTCAGCTCATTCTCTGGGCCACATGTTCACTTGGGAATAGCTCCGGGGAAACCTGGACTTTGGACCACTTTCAAGCAGCAAGTATGGCCCACAACTCACTTCTTAGGTTTTATATGCAATTCAAACATACTGCCCTTTCCTCCAACTCCTTTGTGAAGTAGAGTTAAATACTAGAAATGATAAATTCTGTTCAATTTTTCTTTTGTTATTTTGGATCTAATACCACTCAACAAACGCCCCTATTCAACATGTAAACAATATAAGAAGAAACCACAGGATTTCTCTAGAACTAAATTGACTTCTCAAAGTTTATTTCTTTTATAAGAAACAGTGTTTTAATGGAGGGTGGAAACTTTATGGTAGGAAGTTGAGATTTCACATTTTATTCAGGCTGTATTTTTACTAGAAATGATATTGTTTTTTCTTTTGTAGGATACTAAACGATTGAATTTCATATCTCAATTCCTGTGAAGGCTCAAAGATCCAACTCCAACATTAAATTTGTATGTTTGACCCCATATCCTCCTTATATTAACAATACATCTGATACATAAGTATGAAGTGACAAAAAACAGCAACATGTGGGACTTGCATTTACAGCCTGTAGAATTAACCCCTTTAATTTTGAGCGTTCTGCCTGTATTTCTTCTAAGCCAGAGAGAGTGCTCCTTAGAAGCGAAGACAGTGGGACTTCGTCTCACATACTATGGACATGTTATCAGAAAGGACCAGTCCTGGGAGAAGGACATCATTGTTGGTAAAGTAGAGAGTAAGCACAAGAGGAACCCCCTCAACGAGATGGACTGACACAGTGGTTGCAACGGTGGGCTCCAGCATAGCAAAGATTGCGAGGCTAGTGCAGGACTGGGCAATGTTTTGTCCTTTTGTATATAGGGCCGCTATGCATCGGAACCGGCTCAACAGCATCTAACAACAACAAAATAGGAGAGACTATTAGAAATATAATATGGGCCCAGTGAGTAACAAAAGTGAAAATTATTCTCAAATATGTCTCTATTTTATACGTTACAGACTTTAGGACATTGTTCTGTGCTCTCCCCATATAGAATAAAATCCAAGTGTTCGAAACTGAAATACAGAAGTTGTACAGATATATATTCATGCTTAGGAATGCCTAAAAAGATAAAAGCTCCTCGTTCTTGATAAAAGTCATAGCATGCGGCAATAAATCACGGGTTCCATAAAAACCCTGGTCTGGTCCATTGTTTTCAAGGGATTTGATCAGGATGGCCACATCAAAGAACATTTATTTACTTTCAGTATAAAATCGTCTCAGGTCTACACTGAGGTTGTGCTAATGGCAGTAGAATGATTTGGAAAAGGATAGCAAGAATGGTTGCACAACTTGAAGAATGTCGTCAATGTGACAGAATCATACATGTAGAAATTGTTGAGATGGTGTATATTTTGTTATGTATATTTTTACCACAATAAAATTTTTAAAAAAATTCTCTTAGGCCTACCAGGCAGGTTTTAGAGATCCCTGTGACTTTACTAGAATCCAAGAAGAGGCCTGTGTAGCCTGCGTTGTCTAGATGAGCCCTAGGAGGGCACCCCTTTTCCCCTGGGAATCCTCTTCCTTGAAACTTTAGGCCTCAAGGTCAAAATCTATTGAGTACCAAAAGCTGCTACAGTGGACCCCAAATCAGGTCTTTGTAAAAGTCGTTTAATGTAGAGTCCTGTGGTGCATCAGCAAACACAATAGAAATTTTAGAATTTCTGTTATTGTTGAATTATTTTCATTGTCTCTAACCTTGACCTGGGAGCCTATTAGGATCTCTTGTTTTCTTTTACCACCGTGGCTTCTCACACCCAGTTTATCCTTATTTGTTACTCCTATTATCAAGCATGAAGTGGTTAGAATGATCCACTGTAAATAACACAACAGAAGCCTTTTAAGTGCTTGGTAACTTACTGATTGATTTAGGAGGAGTCTAAAAATCCCCTGGGTTTTGTGAACTCATAGCATGCATGGCAGGCCCATACTTGTCTTTGGTTTCCTGCAAATATCCTTCTCCCCCTTGTCTTCCAGTTGCAAAAACTGTGCAGACTCAAGTACACGAACAGTGATTGCGAAGTAATAAAACCAACTGTCGCATCTGGCTCGCATGTACTTTGTTCCTGCAGAGGGTTCAGGGTTGTACTTAGATAAAACTTAGGTCAAAATTAATCTGACAAATAATATTTTCTAAATTAATGCATTTATATCTAACCCTGTTCCAGAAAGGATTTGAGCAGGTTTATAAGAATACATAGAACGTTATTTTTGTTATTGTTGTTGGTCGCTGTCAAGTCAATTCTGACTCATATATGATAAAAAATATAAATATGACATGGAGAAGGACTGGTATACAGATATGGAAGCCATAGGGACCTATAAAGTTACTCAAATTTGTTCACAAATTGACTCTGAGTTTCCTGAAGACGAAAGCAGAAAGAGAAATATTGATCAGTTACAAAATTCATGTTGACTATAAGGAAAGGGCCTAGCCAATATCCAATATTATACGGAATTACTGATGTGTGGTAATAAAGCATAATCGGTAAGTAATGTACATAAATTGTTATAAATCTTTTTTTATCCATTCAATACATGTATTGTGCCAGGCCTTAGGATAGTAAGACAGAAGATAAAGTCCCTGAACTTGAGGAGTTTTCAGTCTAATGAGTGCAGAGGGAAATGCTCAAACAAACAATTAAATCACGATATGTTGACTAGAGGGCACTCTGAATAAGGTATAGTATCTTCATAAATGTTTCTGCATAACCAAACCAATTTTCATTTTCTCCTTCTATTTTCTGAGTTTTCAAAAAATCCTTAACCAACTTCTAACATCCAGTCTGACTGCCATGCAATCAGTAATACCATCGTGTTCAGCACCCCACCCAAGCAGAGCCCAGCTTCTCTACTTTCCTGCCTGATCCCCTGGGCATCCAGTCCTCTTTCTGGTCCTCTCTCCTTCCATCTCTGCCATCCCCCACCCCTGCGCTTATCCTTGAGCAGTTATGTATGTAATTGTCCTCTTTCCCTTGGTTTATAGTGCTAAAGACCTGAGGCAGAGAAAGGTCTGGGTTTGGGATTATGTGCTGGTATTTTCAGGAGGGTTCTTATGTGGAAGGGGGAGTAAGGGACACCCAGGGAAGAAAGAGAGCTCAGTAGCATTGGCTCCAGATCCTTAGATATGAGGAGTCTTGAGTCTGAATGATTTCTGGTGGTGCAAACAATGAACACACTCACTGCTAGCCGAGAGACTGGAGGTTCGAGTTCACCCAGCAGCACCTCAGAAGAAATGCTTGATGATCTACTCCTGAAAAATCAGCCGATGAAAACCCTATGGAGCACAGTTCTCCTCTGACACAGACGGGGTCACCATGAGTCAAAAGCAACTCAATGGCAACTAGTTTTTTTTTTTTTTTAGTCCACAGGACAGAAGAGGGCAAAGAGGGACCAGTCCTTCTAGTCCAGCCTCACATCTAGGCAAGTCAACGATAATGAAAATGATTAAAATACCGGTAGTAATAGCACATGTTTGCTGGTTCAAAAATAAAATGTGCTGAAGAGTAGAGCAGGCTTACTTCAGGAGTAAGAAGATTTCAAGGTCAAGAAGAAAGCTTCTGTGCTTTCTGAGTAAACCTCTGCCAACCTTCTTGATAGTGCATGGAATTCTCTTAACACAGGGACAAAGTTTGTTCCTACCAAAATTAGAGATAAAAGGCTTAAAACGTACATATGTAGGAAAGGTGACACACAGTATTGATTTGTTTCAATCAATACGCAAATGACGGTATCAGGAGCTTTCTCAACTTTCTACTCAGTTCTGCCTCCTGTAATAAGAATTTTATACTTTTTACATCTGTCCTTCATATGCTCTCTAGAACTCTTCACCTCCTGAATCTCCATCCATTAATTATTCTTCCTCTCCTCAGTATTATCAATCTCATTCATCCCAAGCTTCAAGCCCTGTCCTAGACTCTGGGGATATCACAGGTGATAAAACAGAAAATAATCTTTGCACTAAAGAGAAAGAGAAAGCAGAGAAGAGGAAATAATACGTCAAGGGGAGAACACTGCAATTTAAGTGGGGTGGACAGGGAAGGTTTCCCCGAAGAGGTGACATTTAAGCAAAAACCCAAAAGAGGCTTGGGAGTGTGCGTTCCAGGCAGAAGGTGAAGCAAGTGCAAAGGCCCCGAGGTGTAAGTATACTTGGAACAGCATGTATGCGTGCTCAGGTACCATAAGAAGGCCAGGAAAAAAAAGTGGTCAGTGAGGCCTTACAAGTCATGGTAATTGGCTCTTATTCTGAGAAGCCACTGGAGATGTTGACCAGAGGAGTGACTTGAGCTGTATTACATTTTCATAGAATGGCTGCTGTGTTGACAGGACACAAGGGTGGAATCAGGGAGACCAGTTAGGAGGCTCATGCAGCAAATTCAGCTAGAGATTACAGGGTCTGCACAGTGGAGGTGGTGTGAAGTGACCATATTCTGGATATACTTTGAGGGGGTCAATAGCATTTGCTAAGAAATCAGATGTAGGATGTGAGAGTAAGAGAAGAACAAGATAACTCCGAGGTATTGGGGCCTGAGAAACTGGAAAAATGAAATTGCTGTTTGCTGGGCTGGGGAAGGTTATGGGAGAATCAGGCTACAGGAGTGGAATATCAGGAGCTCAGCTTTGAATGCTAGTTAGACAGCTAGGTGGAGAGGTTGGATAATTGTTGTAGTCTGTGGTTCTTGGGAGAGGTCCAGGCTGGAGATATGCATTTGGGAGCCATCGGCACATAGATGGCATTTCAAGCCAGGAAATAGAATGAGATCACCAAGCGAATGAGAGTAGATAAAAAGAGAAGAGGACCAAGGATCAGTCTCTAGGACACCCCAACCATTAGAGATGGGAAAGAACAAGCAAAGAATTCTGAGAAGAAGCGGCCAAAAATAGTGACAGAACTGTGGCATCCTGGAAGCCAAGCCAAGAAAATTATTTCAAGAGAAAAGCCTGGTCACAAGTGTCAAACGCTACAGATAGATCATGGAAAACGAGGGCTGTTCACTGACCATTGAATTTATCCACCTGTATGTCTTTGATGACGTTGGCAGGGAAGTTTCAATGGAGTGGTGGGTACACCCTCCACCCCTCTAGCACTCACTGGTGTTAATTCAAGAGAGAATGAGGGATGAGAAATTAGAGATAACTAATAAGGACTCTTTCTGAGAATGGAAGGAGAGAAGCAGGCAATGGCTAGAGAGGGGAAAGTAAGTTCAAAAAGGTTTATTGTTTGTTTTTATTTTTAAGATGGGAGAAATCTTAGCAGGTTTGTAGGGTGATAGGAAAGACCCGCTACAAAGGCAAAATAGAAAGAGTAGAATTGCCAGAACAATGTCCTTGTGGAGACAGAAATGATGGAATCAAAGTGGAAATGAAGGGATTGGCTTTAATGAGGATACTGACAGTGACCCACTCTTTTCACTGGCCCCTTGCTCTCAGCTTGTCAGTATTTCTTGCCATCCCCATTGCAAAACTAAACAACCTTCCATTATATCTGGCAATGCCTTGTATAAGGAGCCTTGGAGGCACAAATGGTTAAGCACTCGGCTGTCAAAAGGAAGGTTGGCGGTTCAAATCTACCTCATGGCTCCACTGGAGAAAAACCTGGCAATCTGCTTCTATAAAGATTAGTGCCAAGAAAACCCTATGGGGCAGTTCTACTCTACGACAGGGGGTTGAAATGAGTTGAAATCGACTGGAAGGTACTTAACAACAACAATGCCCTTGCATTTCTCTGCTTTTCCATTAATAGCTAGTGTCTTTAAAACATTGCCTACATTTGCTCTTTCCTTACCTCCCTTTCATTTGTCATCTTGAGACAATTTGGCTTCTTCCCACTAATGGCTTCTGAATAGCCTATTTCAATGGACTATTTTCTATCTTTATCTTCTTGAACCCCTCTGACTATTGACTGCTTCTCTTTATAGACACCCTCTACCCTCTTCTGTATGATATGTATTCTTGGCCTAAAATACTTGGCCCTGTCCCCACACTCATGTTCCTCTGCCTGACACTTTAAGTGTTAGTGCTCTGTTGGGTTTTCTCAGGCATCTTCTCATTTGACAAAGGAAGAGTGGAGGCTCCAGATTTCCATACATGAAGAGCTAGGACATTTGTCTTGAAGCTAAGTTCATTTGCAGAGTGAACTAACTACTTTTACTTGAATTCTATATTTCTTTTGTGGTGGCTTGTTGGGTACTGATATAGATTATGTTGTTGCTGTCGTTGTTAGCTGCTGTCCAGTTGACCCCCAACTACTGGCGACCCCAGGCACAATGGCATGAAATGCTGCCCAGTCCTGCACCATCCTTATAATCTGTTGCAGATCAGACTGCTGTGGTCCATAGGGTTTTTATTGGCTGATTTTTACAAGTATATTTCCAGGCCTTTCTTCCTTGGCCATCTCAGCCTGGAAGCTCTGCTGAAACCTACTCAGCATCATAGCAACATGCAGGCCTCCTCTGACAGACAAGTGAGTGGTGGTGGCTGTGCGTGGGGTGCACTGGGTGGGAATTCAGCATAGGCCTCCTGCGTGGAAGGTGAGAATTCCACCACGGAACCACCACATGCTGCCCCCAGTGTAGAATACAGAGGAACTTAATCCTCCCACCACTCCCTGTAACCCCTTGTTCCTCTGCTGTCAGAGCGTCAACTGCCACTCACAAGTGAGGCTGTTTGAGCCAATAGATACCGAAGGTACAGTGTCTTTTCAAAGGTCAAAGAACATACTTAAGAAAGGAAGAGAGGGAGGGAGGAACACTGCAAAGTGAAATGAATAGTGTTGAATTAATTGCTTAATTGTCAATTAGTCAACAGCAATTTAACTTTTATGATTATCTATTCTCGATAGCACTATTTTACTGTATTATATTTAATATATTATACCTAAAATTTTTTCTTTTATATATATATGATTTTATTTCTTTTGTTGTTTGTGAGAATATACACAGCAAAACACACAGCAATTTAACAGTTTCTACAGGTACCATTTAGTCACAATTACATTATTCAAATCGTGCAGCCATTCTCACCCTCTTTTTCTGAGTTGTATCTCTCTCATTAACTTAAATTCAATCCCCCCCTAAGGTTCCTATCTAACCTTTCGAGTTGCTATTTTCAATTTGATCCCATATAAACAGTTCTTAAAAGAGCATAATGTTCAAGGCAGACATTCTTTACTAGTCAAGCTAAACTATTGTTTGGTTTTAAGAAGACTTCAGGGCGTATTTTTGGTTTAAGGTTTAAAGATTATCTCACGGCAATAGTTTCAGAGGCTCAGCCTATCTTCATGGCTCCAGGAAGTCTCGAGTCCTTGAGAATTTGAACTTCTGTTCTGCATTTTCATCATTTTCTTGTTTTTTAAAGTACGAACAACCCAGGCCCTTTATCAGAAAGGTTAAATCAAATAGCCTCACTGAATGGCAGCGATAGTTACCTTCTGCATTCATGTTGTGTTGTTGTTAGGTGCCATCCAGTCAGTTGTGACTCATAGCGACCCCATGTACTTATTGCCTAGTCCTGTGCCATCCTCACAATTCTTGCTGTATTCAAGCCCATTGTTGCAGCCACTGTATCAATCCACCTCATTGAGGGTCTTCCTCTTTTTTACCAACCGTGTACTTTACTAAGCATGATGTCCTGGTCCCTCCAGATAAAATGTCCAAAGTAGGTGAAATGAAGTCTTGCCATCCTCGCTCCCAAGGAGCACTCTGGCTGTACTTTTTCCAGGACAGACTTCTTCCGGCTTCTGGCAGTCCATGGCATAATCAATATTCTTCACCAACACCATAATTCAAAGGCTTCGATTCTTCTCTGGTCTTCCTTATTCATTGTCCAGCTTTCCATGCATATGAGGCAATTGAAAATACCATGGCTTGGGTCAGGTGCACCTTAGTCCTCAAAGCGACGTCTTTGCTTTTTAACACTTTAAAGAAGTCTTTTGCAGCAGATTTGTCCAGTGCAATGTGTCATTTGATTTCTTGACTACTGCTTCCACGGGCATTGACTGTGAACCAATTAAAATGAAATCCTTGACAACTTCAAAATTTTCTTCCCTTATCATGATATTGCTTATTGATACAGTTGTGAGAATTTTTGCTTTCTTGTTTTTTTTGTTATTGTGCTGTAGATGAAGGTTTGCAGAACAAACTGTCTTCTCATGAAACAATTAGCACACATATTGTTTTGTAACATTGGTTGCCAACCCCACGACATGTCAACTCTCTCCCCTTCTCTACCTTGGGCTCCCCATTACCAGCTTTCCTGTCCCCTCCTGCCTTCTCGTCCTTGCCCCTGGGCTGGTGTGCCCGTTTAGTCTCATTTTGTTTTATGGGCCTGTCCAATCTTTGGCTGAAGGGTGAACCTCAGGTGTGACATCATTACTGAGCTAAAAGGGTGTCCGGGGGCCATGCTCTAGGGGTTTCTCCAGTCTCTGTCAGACCAGTAAGTCTGGTCTTTTTTGCTTGTTTATTTGTTTTGTTTTTGAGTTAGGATTTTGTTCTACACTGTTCTCCAGCTCTGTCCAGGACCCTTTATTGTGATCCCTGTTAGAGCAATCGGTGGTGGTAGCCGGACACAGTCTAGTTGTTCTGGACTCACTCTGGTGAAGGCTGTGGTAACTGTAGTTCGTTAGTCCTTTGGACTAATCTTTCCCTGTGTCTTTAGTTTTCTTCATTCTTCCTTGCTCCAGATGGGGTGGGAGTGCTGAAGTATCTCAGATAGTTGCTCACAAGCTTTTAAGACCCCAGACGCTACACACCAAAGTAGAATGTGGAACATTTGCTTTATAAACGTATTATGCCAATTCATCTAGATGTTCCCTGAAATCATGGTCCCCATATCTCCCAGCCCAGTAATTTGGCCCCCTAGGGAGTCTGGATGTGTCTGTGGAGCTTCCATAACCTTGCCTTCATCAAGTTGTGCTGGCTTCCCCGGTATAGTGTATTATCTTACCCATCACCAAAGTTACCAGTTATCTATTGTCTATTTAGTGTTTTTTCCTCCCTACCCCTTCCCTCCCTCATAACCATCAAAGATTGTTTCTTTTTTGCAGAAATCTTTTCAGGAGTTTTCATAGTAGTGGCCTCATACAATATTTGTCCTTTTGTGATTGACTTATTTCACTCCAGCATAATGCCCTCCAGATTCATCCATGTTGCGAGGTGCTTCACAGATTTGTTGTGTAGTACTCCATTAAATATATGTGCCATAGTTGGTTTATCCATTCATCTGTTGATGGGCACCTAGGTTGTTTCCATCTTTTTCTATTGTGAACAATGCGGCAATGAACACAGGTGTGCATATGTCTATTCATTTGAGGGCTCTTTTTTCTCTGTGATATATTCCTAGGAGTGATATTTTATGGTATTTCTATTTCTAGCTTTCTAAGGAAGCGCCCTATCATTTTCCAAAATGGTTGTACCATTTTGCATTCCTGCCAGCAGTGCATAAGAGTTCCAATCTCCCTACAGCCTCTCCAACATTTGTCATTTTCTGTTTTTTTTGTTTCATGCCTATAATGCCAGTGTGAGATGGTATCTTATTGCAGTTTTGATTTGCATTCCTCTAATGGCTAGTGATCACGACCATTTCCTCATGTGTCTGTTAGCTGCTTGAACGTCTTCTTTGTGAAGTGTCTGTTCATTTTCTTTGCCCATTTTTTAATTGGATTATTTGTCTTTTTTGTTGTAGAGGTGTTGGCTTTTCCTGTAGATTTTAGAGATTAGACCTTTGTCAGATTTGTCATAGCCAATAATTTTTTCCCAGTCTGTAGGTTCTCGTTTCACTCTTTTGGTGAAGTCTTTTGATGAATTAAATATTTAGTTTTTAGAAGATCCTAGTTGTTTGGCTTATTCTCTGGTGTTTGTGTGTTGTTAGTTATGGTTTGTATCTGTTAATGCCAAGTATTAGGGCCTCTAGTGTTGATCCTATTTTTTCTTCTATGAGCTGTATAGTTTTTGGTTTTATATTTAGATCTTTGATCCATTGTCGATTCGTTTTTATGTATGGTGTGAGGTATGAGTCCTGTTTCTTTTTTTTTTTTTTTTTTTTTTGCAGATGGACATCCAGTTTTGCTAGCACCGTTTGTTAAAAAGATTGTCTTTTCCCCATTTGATGGACTTTGGGATCATTTCAAAGATCAGGTGACCACAGGTGGATGGAATTACATCTGGGTTCTCAGTTCTGTTCCACTGGTCAATGTATCTTTTGTATCAGTACCAGGCTGTTTTGACTACCATAGCCACACAGTAGGTTCTGAGGTCAGGTAGTGCGAGTCCTCCTACTTTATTCTTCAATAGTGTTTTACTTATCCAGGGCCTCTTCCCTTTCCATATAAGGATAACAATTAGTTTTTTCATCTCTTTAAAGAATGCTGTTGGTGGTATTTGGATTGGGATTGCGTTGTATTTGCAGATTGTTTTTGGTAAAATTGTCATTTTCACAATGTTGAGTCTACCTATCCATGAGCATGGTATGATTTTCCATTTATGTGGATCTTTTTTGGTTTCTGGCATAGGTGGTTTTCTTTGCATAAAAAAACCCAGTGCCTTTGAGTCGATTCTGATGAGTATGATTGAATTTCTTTGCATAGGTCTTTAAAATTCCTGGTTAGATTTACTCCTAAGTATTTTATGTTCTTAGGGACTATTATAAATGGTATTTTTCTGATTTCCTTTTCTTCATTTTCTTTATTGGTGTATAGGGATTAAACAGATTTTCGTATGTTTATCTTGTATCCTGCTCTCCTGCTGAATCTTTCTATTAGTTCCAGTAGTTTTCTCATGGAGTCTTTTGAGTTTTCCATGTATAGTATCATATCATTCACAAATAGGAGCAGTTTTACTTCTTCATTATCTTTTGGGTGCCCTTTATTTCTTTTTCTTTCCCTGTTACTCTAGTTAGGACTTCCAGCAAAATCTTAAATAGAAATGGTGATAAAGGGCATCCTTGCCTTGTTCCTGTTCTTGAAGGAAATGTTTTCAGCCTCTCTCCATTAAGAATGATGTTGGCTGTTGGTTTTGTATAGATGCCCTTTATTATGTTGAGGAATTTTATTTCTATACCTATTTTATTGAGAGTTTTTATCAGGAATGTGTGTTGAACTTTGTCAAATGTCTTTTCTGCATCGATTGAGATGATCATGTGATTCTTTTATTTTATTTATGTGGTGGATTATGTTGAGAGATTTTCGAATGTTGAACCATCCTTTCATACCTCATGTGAAACCCACTTGGTCGTAGTGTATTTTTTTTTGATATGGTGCTGAATTCTATTGGCTAGAATTTTGTTGAGAATTTTTGCATCTATATTCATGAGTGATATTGGTCTGTAATTTTCTTTTTTTATGGTATCTTTGCTTTTGTTATCAGGGTTATGCTGGCTTCAGAGAATAAATTCAGAAGTATCGCTTCATTTTCTATGTTCTGAAATAGATTGAGTAGTACTGGTATAAGCTGTTCTCTGAATATTTGGTAGAATTCTCCAGTGAAGCCATCTTGGCCAGGGCTTTTTTCTGTTGGGAGTCTTTGTTGTTGTTGTTGTTACCTTTTTGATCTCTTCTCTTGTTATGGGTCTGTTCAGATTTTCAACTTCGGTTTGTGTTACTTTGAGTAGATAGTGTGTTTCTAGAAATTTGTCCATTCCCACTAGGTTTTCAAATTTGTTGGAGTGTAGATTTTCATAGTACTCTGTTATGATCCTTTTTATTTCAGTTGGGTCTGTTTTAATGTCCCCTATTTCATTTCTTATTTGGATTATTTGTGTCGTTTCTTGTTTTTCTTTTGTCAATTTGGCCAGTGGTTCATCAATTTTGTTGATCCTTTCAAAGAAGTGACTTTTGGTTTTTGTTGATTCTTTCTATTGTCTTTCTATTCTCTGTTTCATTTACTTCTGCTCTGATCTTTATTATTTCCTTTCTTCTGGTGGCTGTGGGCTTCTTTTGCTATTCTTTTTCTATTTGTTTGAGTTGTATAGCTAATGTTTTTATTTTGTCCCTTTCTTCTTTTTGATGTGTGCATCCATTGTTATAAATTAACCTCTAGGCACTGCCTTTGCCGTGTTTTCATACTCACTTCATTCTAGGAATTTTTTTATTCCATCTTTTGCCCAGTGATTTTTTTTATATAACTTTTATTGTGCTTTAAGTGAAAGTTTACAAATCAAGTCAGTCTCTCACACAAAAACCCATATACACCTTGCTACACATTCCCAATTACCCTCCCCGTAATGAGAGAGCCCACTCTCTCCCTCCATTCTCTCTTTTCATGTCCATTCCACCAACTTCTAACCCCCTCCACCCTCTCATCTCCCCTCCAGGCAGGAGATGCCAACATAGTCTCAAGTGTCCACCTGATCCAAGAAGCTCACTCCTCACCAGCATTCCTCTCCAACCTATTGTCCAGTCCAATCCATGTATGAAGAGTTGGCTTCGGGAATGGTTCCTGTCCTGTTGCCCAGTGATTTTTAAGCAGGATATTATTCAGTTTCCATGTATTTGATTTTTTTTCCCTTGCTCTTCCTGTTGTTAATCTCTGCTTTAAAGATGTTGTGATCAGAGAAGATACTTTGTATTATCTCAATGTTTTGGATTTTATTGAGGGTTGCTTTGTGGCCTAAGATGTGGTCTATTCTGGAGAACCTTCCGTGTGCACTGGAAAAGAATGTGTACTTTGCAGCTGTTGGGTGGAGTGTTCTATATATGTCTATGAGATCAAGTTGGCTGATTGTGGCCTTTAGATCTTCTGTATCTTTGTTGAGTTTCTTTCTAGACATTCTGTCCCTTACCAAGAGTGGTGCGTTGGAGTCTCCTACAATCATTGTGGAGCTGTCAATTTCTCTTTTCAGTGAAAGAGTTAGAGTTTGTTTTATGTATTTTGGAACCCTGTCATTGGGTGCACAGATATTTATTATGGTTATGTCTTCATTAATCATTATATACTGTCCTTCTTTGTCTTTTATGGTGGATTTTGTTTTAAAGCCTATTTTATCTGAGATTAGTATTGCCACTCCTGCTCTTTTTTGGTAGCTGTTTCCTTGATATATTTTTTTCAATCCTTTGATTTTTAATAAATCTATATCTTTGTTCCTAAGATGTGTCTTTTGTAGGTAGCATGTTGATTCATCCATTTGTTTGTTTGTTTGTTTGTTTTTAATTCATTCTTTCACTCTCTGTCTCTTTATGGGTGCATTTAGGCCATTTATATTCAGTGTAACTATTGACAGGTATGAGTTTATCACTGTCATTTTGTAGTGCTTTTTCTTTTGTTTGTTTTTTTTGTTTTTGTTTTTTGTGGTGCAGTTGTTTCCTTTGCTCCTGTTACTCTCTTGTGCTGAACTTCTTTTGTTTGTGGATTTTTTTGTTTGTTTGTTTGTTTTGTCTTTGTAGATTTTGTATTTATTGAGACTTTATGTTTTTCTTCTTTATTTTGATGAGTAGGTTTCTTAAATTTCTTTGTGGCTTCCTTGAAATTTATCCTTTTCTTCCTAAGTTTGAACCAGTCTTTTATTACTTGGTATCACCGTGCCTTCCTCCCCATTAGAAAGTTCTATACCTACACCATTTATCCCCTCTTTTATTGTTCTGACATTGTCATTTACAGATTAACCTCCCTGGTTCCCTGTCGTAAATCTTTTAGTTTTGTTTTATCCTTGAGAGTTCATTACCTAGGCTGATATCTGACTGATGCAGTCTTTTGTCCTAGACTCAGGCCTCCAGGGAGCACACCAGCGTGGCAGCATGGACCAGGGAAGTGGTTCCCCAGCTGAGTGGCTGCATAGCCTTTCGAGAAGGAGCAGAGGTGGCAGAAAGCACCAGTGTTCTTAAGAAAGAAAAGAAGGGAGGTGAAAGAGAGAGAAGAAACCAAAATAAGCTAAAAAAAAAAAAAAAGCAACAACAAAAAAATGGCTTTGAAGGAGCCAGCTAGTGTGGGCAGGATGAATCCAAGTGGCACCTCCCCAGCCAAGTGACTGAGCAGGGGGATGAAGGGTAGGGAGTGGGAAAGCATGTATTGCTGGTACTCTGTCTCCTGTTGGGAGCTTCTTGAATCTGCCTTCCCATACTCCATGTCTGCTGTTCTTGGTGGCTGAGTGGTCCAAGATGGTGAATTTGTGCTGAGTTAGCCAACAGGGGGCCTCTGCACGTATCTCTCCTAGCTCTCTGTTCTGTGTCAGTTTCTTATTCCATCCAATGCTTAGTTGTGTTCTTTATCCCTTCATTTGATGCTTAGGGTTCCAGGGCTGACATTTGTCTCTGATTTACTTAGTTTTTTTGGTCTTTCCTATGAAGCGACAGCGTGATGCTTCTGTCTGTATGCCATGTTGACTCTGCCCATACCTAAAATATTTTAATATATTTTATATGATGTGGGGAAGAGCCTCTAAAGTTTTTCCTGAGCGTGATACTCTCATTTCCAATTGCCCAGTGCACATGTTCACCTCAGTGACCAGAGGAACCTCAAACTCAACACATGCCAAAATCATCTTTCTTCACAAATGTGCTTCTATAGTTACACAGTAGAAATAGGATGGGCTTCAGTACCATACAATTTCCTAGGTTCAAATTTCAACTCTTTGAGCAAGCTATTTTATGGAAAATAAGAATTTAAAATAGGACTTCGTCATTTACTAAAAATTGCTTTGCAGGAAGGCAAGGAAAAGAGTACTCACAGGCAGGCAGAGATATAAGCACATGAGTGGAATAAAGTCTGGTAGGGGCTGTGAGAAAAGGTTACCAGGACACAGTGAAGAACAAGGGGAGCAAAGGTCTTTGGTGAGGGGATGGAGAAACTTCTCAGAAAGGGTAATATATGGCAGTTGTGTCTAGAGCATGGAGGACTTTTTCAGCCCACAGTATGGCTAAGAGAGGGGAAAGGGAAAAACATTAGCCTGAAGGAGCCTGGCCTCCTAAGGCCACCAGTAGATTTCAGCAATTTAGATTTTAGGGCAGGTCCAAAGAGGGACAGCTCAACAGTGGAGGTTGGGAGGGGGCTTGCATGGGATTGGAATCATGGAAGACCTTGTGACTTCATCCTAAGAATAATGAGGAGTCGCAGAGACAATTTCAATAGAGGAAGAATAAAATCAGATTTTCATTTTAGAAAAATAACTTTGGTAGCTATGAATGAGCAGGATAAATTAGGACCAGATTTTTGGTGGAGAGAGTCCTAATAGACTATCGCAAACATCCAGACCAGAATGGCAAGACCGAATTAAGACAGAAGCAGTGAGGAAGGAAAGGAAGGGAAACATATGAAGATTTTAAAGAGTAAACCTGACAGTCATAGATTAGATATTGGGGCAAGGGTGCATTGGAGCACAGGATCCTCAGGTTTCTGGCTTGGATGCTTCTCTGATTATTGAAAGGACTACATGAAAGAATATACGCCTGGTACTGGAGTCCCTTGGTGGTGCATGGTTAATGTGCTTCACTGCTAACTGAAAGACTGGAGGTTTGAGTCCATACAGAGGTACCTCAGAAGAAAGGCCTGGCAATCTACTTCTAAAAACTCAGCTGAGAACCTGATCAAGCACAGTTCTACTCTGACACACATAGGGTCGCCATGAGTTAGAATCAACTCAATGGCAACTTCTTTTTTTTTTTTTTATTTAATGCCTGGTATTATATGGTATATGGTAGAAACTCAATAAATATTTTCCCTGGCTTTTCTCCCTTATTACTAGCACTATCACCTCCCCAGTAACTCAAGTAATTCTAGACTCTTCTCTCTCATTTTTCCTCCACATAGTACTAACCCGTTGCCGTCGAGTCAATTTCAACTTACATCGACCCTATAGGATACAGTAGAACTGTTTCATAGGGTTTCCAAGGAGCGGCTGGTGGATTCAAACTGCTGACCTTTTGGTTAGCAGCCTGCACTCTTAAGCACTGAACCACGAGGGCCCCTCACATAGCACTGGTGCCACTGAATGAGAAAAGGAGATGATAGAGACCCAAACAGGGATACAATCATCAGAGAGTTTACTGTTTTGCCTCTGACCTGAGTTTTTGTTTTTGGAAGAATGAGCAAACAGGATCCCCAGTCAAAAGTGTTTTGTGACTTGCTCACCTTCAGGGCTTGCAGCAGATGAGTGCTTAGGGAAGCCATGACACCCACCTACCTTAAGATCCTGCTCCCTCCTCCCCCTGCCATGTTCTCATCACTCTTTTCTCAGCCCCATTCTCTCACTTCTAAATCAACAGGGACTTCACTAGCTGCCAAGACAGGA
This sequence comes from Loxodonta africana, assembly GCF_030014295.1. Classification (NCBI taxonomy): domain Eukaryota; kingdom Metazoa; phylum Chordata; class Mammalia; order Proboscidea; family Elephantidae; genus Loxodonta; species Loxodonta africana. The sequence goes on from NC_087358.1 coordinate 69,739,880, forward strand.
ATTAAGCCTGAAAAGGTTATCTACCCCCACCCCAAGGAAAATGTTAATAAACTAGTTTGTAAACAGAGCCGAATAGAGTTTGGGATTATCCTAATAGTAAGGGCTGGAAAAGGCAAAACTGTGGGGACAGAAAACAGATTCATTGTTGCCAAGGACTGGGAGCAGGGGGGTCTATTCCCAGTCCCTGGCAACTATGAATCTGTTTTCCCCCATAGTTTTGCCTATGACTACAACAAGACACGTGGAAACTTTTTGGGGTGATGGAAATATTCTGGGTCTTGATTTTGGTGGGTGTTACACGACTGTGCAGTTTTCAAACTACATGTAATTGTACGTAACTAAAAAGCATCATTTTAACCATAATATGAATTTTTGTTGGTGCAAGTCGGCTCCAACTCCCGAGGACTCATGTATGACAGAACAAAACATTGTCCAGTCCTGAATCATCCCACCAATCACCAGATTGTTTGAGCCCCTCATTGCAGCTATTGTGCCAATCTACCTCACTGAGGGTCTCCCTCATCTTCACCAAACATGATGTCCCCTCCAGCGACTGATGCCTCCTGGTGATGTGTACAAAGAAAGTAAGTTGGACAATGTTCTGTTGTTATCCACAGGGTTTTTTTTCAGTGGCTGGTTTTCAGAAGTAGGCCTCCAGGCCTTTCTTCCAAGTCTGTCTTCATCTGGAAGTTCTGCTGAAACTCATGTCTCACCCATAATATTTGAAACATATGTGTTTGAAACCATAATATTTGAAATACCAGTGGCATAGCTTCCAGCATCATAGCAACACGCAAGCCACCACAGTATACCAAAGCTGAAGATTTTATTCTTTTCTTGAGCGTTTCTGTTTTAGTAGAGGATTCTTAAAGCTGGGAAAAACTTTAAGGCCCAAGAAATGAATCTCTAACAGGGTAATTTTTTTTTCAAATGCTGAGTGTTCTATTATGGTGCTCTACATGAAATGAAAAGGAGGGTAGAGAGGCAGTGTGTAAGGAGACCTTACTACCTAAATTCACTAACCACAGAAAAGAGGTATTTACTCTAAGTAAAGACACCCTCCTCTACTGTTTGTCCATCATTTCCATCACAGGCCTGTCTTCTCTTGGGTTATTATCCTGTCCCATGATGTTGGATTCTTGCTGGAAAAACATTTCATGTTTACCAGAGGTAGGAAGCTACCACAGTGTATTTTCATTCAGGGAACTAATTGCTTTCTTAGCAATTCAAAGTCAAAAATTTCAAATTCATTTTCCTCGGTCACCCTGGACATTTCTCCCCATCTCACTTCCCCAGGGCCTGTATGAGCACCTGCTTGAATGGCTTGGGTGGCACCTGTCCCCACTGGCAGCCAGAAGTGCCGGAGTCTGGGGAATGAGAAGTGCCCATTGCCGCCGCTTGCTCCTCACAGTCTGGTGGCAAGGCAGGGACTGCCGGTTCCTGGGGTTAAGTTCCTCAGTGTTGCCAGAATCATCTCCTTCTCATCCTCCCCAGATTGTAGGTTCAAGCATTTGATAGTTGTGCTGGTGAGGAGATGACCAGTGACAAGAGCAGTGGCCATCTCCCCTACTGCTGACTTGTCCATGGGACTGAGGAATATGGGAGGTTCTGGGACTTGAGGAGCCCTGGTGGCACAGTGGTTAAGCACTCACCTGCTAACCAAAAGGCTGGCAGTTGAAACCCACCAGCTGCTCTGCAGGAGAAAGATGTGGCAGTCTGCTTCCATTGGGACAGTTCTGCTGTGTCCTAGAGGGTTGCTGTAGGGTCACATTGAGTCAGAATCGACTCAAACACAATGGGTTTGGTCCTGGTGCTGGGACCTGGGAGCAGGAGCAGCTCCTCACGCGCCCAACCAGCTGCCCTGAAGGGGTTGATACCTAGCTCTTTCTGCCTCTGTCTCCAGACTGTCCCTCTACAACCAACCCTTCTCTCCCAAAGCTGATCTGGTACCTCCAACTCTACCTTTTCCTTGTACAGTCCTCCTGCTTCTAGGGATTTCTAAGCGCCTCCCTTCCCCACCTCCAACAACAACAAAACTGGAGACTCGGCCTGTTAATTACTTTCTTCCTACCAAGGAGGTAGCAAGCTGACTATACCTGCTGAGACTGTTATAACTTCTGCCTGAAGAGCTGATGAAAGGCCTCAACTTCTTTTGAAGTTCTGTAAGAGCTAAACTTTATTGAGTGATTACTGTGGCAGTCAGGCATTGCGCTAAACTCAAGTTATCTCAGTCAATACACCTGAGGAAACTAAGGAGCAGGAAGACAGCAGATAGTGAGAGACCCAACTGGGCTTGAAATCCATTTCCTACCTGTAACCATCATCACTCTAAACTATGTGTGCTGAACCTGATGCCAGTCCTCCCCATCTTCACCATCCCATCCCCAGGCTCTTCTGTTTGGAATCAAGCAGAACCAAATGATGGGGGATTCTGAAGGTGTTTTGATTAGGGACTAGTCTGAACAATTTAGAGAACTCTTCCAGGAAGTTATATGGTCTGTCCAGTTAGGTGTTTGTTCAGACCTACAAGATCAAGGAAAGTGACATGTTTAGAAAGGGGTCCAGGGCAAGGCTATTGAAATTTGCTGCCCAAGTTCTTTATTTTTATTCTTTGAAGCAGGTAGAAGTATAATGTTTTTAATATTTCATTGTAGTATAAAAAACTTTCAATAAAATAACTGTAAATATTGTGTTAGGCATTTTTAAAGTAGTACTTTTTCTGATTGTAAAATTAATCACTACGATGGTAGAAAATTTTGAAAATGTAAACGAATTAAAACAAAAATAAGTCTCACATATATTTCACTACCCCATAGGTAACCTCAGTTAATACATTGATAGGTTCCTCAGTCTCCTTTCCACAGAAATATGTATATATTTTCTAAGTGGGATGCCCATGATATAAAAATATTTATGTTTGTGTTTTCACTGAATATTATGTTAGCCAGTATTTTTTCATGTAATTAAATATTTGTTTGAAAATATCTTTTGTAATGTCTGGAAATTATCCAATAAACAATAATTTGTTTAGCCATTTCCCCAAAGTTGGACCTTTAGACTGTTTGACCATTTTTCACTATTACAAGAAATACCATCTCTCATTATTTCCTCAAGGTTGTTTACTAGAAATGGAATTACTGGGTCAAAGAGAACTTTGTTAAGTTTTTAAAACATATTTTCTTGCACACATTTAATGGGTCTATCTAAGCATTGAGGGCAGGGCTGGCTCAGGGTAGAACTCTTGTCTTCCATACAAGAGCCCAGGGTGTGACTCTAAGCCAATGCACCCCATGTGCAGCCACCACCCACCTGTCGGGGGAGGTTTGTGTGTTTCTGTGATGTTGAACAGGCTTCAGCAGAGCTTCCAGACTAAGATGGACTAGCAAGAAAGGCCTGGCGATTCACTTCCAAAAATCAGCCAATGAAAACTCTATGACTCACAACAGGCTGATCTACAACCCATCATGGGGATGGTACAGGAATGGGCAGCATTTCATTCTATTGCCCATGGAGTCACCATGAGTCAAGGGCAAACTCGACAGCAGCTAGCAACAATGATCTAGGCATTAGATTTGCTAAAAGAAAATGTTGAATTGATCTAAATATGTCTTTGTTAGCTTTTCGTGGTTAAAGCCCCTGTGGTAAAATTATCACCTTGACTGAATGAGCAAAAGTTTTAAAAAAAAAAAGTGAATAAAGAAAACAGCTAGAAATCATATCCACGTTTGCATGATAGTAGGTGCTTGAAAGCACTTGAAAATCTTGAATTGTTTTGATTGAAGAAAAAGTCTGCAGGAATAAAGACTTCTCCCTAAAAGACAGATACGATAAGAAAAAATAAAAGAAAGAGTATGTTAAATTTGAAGTAGAAGGCGATTATCCCTGAACCCTTGATTCATTATTTTCTAAAAGCCTTTTAAGATGTCAGCTTCCTGAGGTTTTTATGTTCCCTCCTGCATTTAGCAAACCAGGTGAAACTTGGATGACAAAGACCTAGGAAGAACATAAGTGCTTTGATGAGTCACTATACTTAAACTTCAGTGGTTAACCGAGCTCTGTACATGCCTGACTTCCTTCCCTCTGCCTAATAGTTACCCATGCTTATGCTCATTTAATATCTCTTTAGGACCTAGACCAAACATGGTCAAAAGACATGAAAGAACATAAACCTCAAATACATCAATTTCATTACAGTTGATTCCAAACGAAGCCGATTATCTGTATGTCACGGGCAATACTGGTTGCGCACCCACTACCCTTTAAGAACACTGCTGGGGGGCTGAGGAGACAAATTAGCTCAGCCAACCAACCGCCTCACCCCCACCCCAGGACACTGCCAGGCTGGGCCGGAGAAGGCACAACGGGGTCAGCAGCTCACACCAGGGTCAGCTGTAATTTCACAACACTCTTCACATTTAGATAGTGTGTATTACAAATTTTGAAGGGTCTTCGCATATATATAAGGGGTCCTGGTGGCACAGTGGTTTAGCCCTCAGATGCTAACCCAAAGGTCCATGGTTTAAATCCACCAATTGCTTGGCAGGAGAAAAATGTGGCAGCCTGCTTCCATAAAGATTATAGCATTGGAAACCCTATGGGGCAATTCTACTCTGTCCTATAGGGTTGCTATGAGTTGGAATCAACTCCACAGCACCAGGTTTGGTTTGGGTTCACATACATGTGGTCACTTAGACCACATAATGCTGTAAAGAAATAATCACCCCTGTTCCATAGACAGGGACACAAACTCTCAAAGTAAATGAGTGCCTGATGTCACAAAGTCTGTAAGCAGCAAGATTAAATATCAAAGCCATATGCTTTTAATGCAATGCTTGTTAACTCCCACTTTGCCTTCTTACAACAAAATTTTATTGTGTACCGCATGTGTCTGTTAGTTTGTCATACTGTGGTGACTTGCATGTTGCTGTGATGCTGGAAGCTATGCCACCAGAATTTCAAATACCAGCAGGGTCACCCACAGTGGACGGGTTTCTGTGGAGTTTTCAGACTAAGACAGACTAGGAAGAAAGACCCGGCAGTTTACCTCTGAAAAAATTGGCCAGTGAAAACCTTATGAATAGCAGTGGAACTTTGTCTGGTATAGTGCCGGAGGATGAGCCCCTCAGGTTGGAAAGCACTCAAAGCACCACTAGGGAAGAGCTGCCTCCTCAAAGTAGAGTCAACGTTAATGACGAGCAAGGAGTAAAGCTTTCAGGACCTTCATTTGCTGGGATGGCATGACCTAAAATGAGAAGAAATACCTGCAAATATCTGTTAATAATCAGACCATGGAATGTAGGAAGTATGAACCTAGGAAAATTGGAAGTTGTCAAAACCAAAATGGAATGCATAAATATCGGTATCCTAGGCATTAGTAAGCTGAATTGGACTGGTATTAGCCATTTTGAATTGGACAAGCATATGGTTTACTGTGCCAGGAATGACAAAATGAAGAGGAATGGTGTCGTGTACTTAGTCAAAAAGAACATTTCAAAATCTATCCTGAAGCACAACACTGTCCGTGATAGGAAGAACAGTTAATATGACTGTTATTCTAATTTATGCACCAAACACTAATGCTAAGGTTGAAGAAATTGAAGATTTTTATCAACTTCTGCAGTCTGAAGCTGGTCAAACACATATTCAAGATGCATTGATAATTACTGGTGATTGGAATGCAAAAGTTGGAAACAAAGAAGGATTAGTAGTTGGAAAATATGGCCTTAGTAATAACTTCTTCCTTGAAAATACCTTTTTTCAACAATACAAGTGGCAACTATACACATGAACCTCATCAGATGGAAAACACGGGAATCAAGTCCACTATATCTGTGGAATGAGATGATGGAGAATCTTGATATCATCTTTCAGAACAAGGCCAGGGGCCAACTGTGGAACAGACTATCAGTAACTCATATGCAAGTTCATGTTGAAGCTGAAGAAAATTAAAGGAAGCCCATGACAGCCAAAATACAAGCCTGAGTATATCCTGAATTTAGAGACTATTTCAAAAATGGATTTGATGCATTGAACATTAATGACTGAAGATCAGATGAGCAGTGTGATGGCATCAAAGACGTCATACGTGAAGAAAGCGAAAGGTCATTAAAAAGAGAGGAAAGAAAGAAAAGACCAAAATAGATGTCAGAAGAGACTCTGAACTCAAGAAATAGTTTAAACAGAGAAGAAAATATTCTTTGATGGTTACAAGAGCCGGGGGAGGAAGGGATAGAGGGAGAGGGGGATTCACTAATTAGATAGTAGACGAGAACTAAATTACATGAAGGGAAGGACAACACGCAATACAGAAGAGGTCAGCACAACTGGACTAAGCCAAAAGCACAAAAGTTTCCTGAATAAACTGAATGCTTTGAAGGCCAGCATAGCAGGGGCAAGTGTTTGGGGATCATGGTCTCAGGGGACATCTGGGTCAATTGGCGTAATAAAAACTGTTAAGAAAACACTCCGCATCTCATTTTGGAGAGTGGTGTCTGGGGTCTTAAACACTAGCAAGCGGCCACCTAAGATGCAACAATCAGTCTCAACCCACATGGAGTAAAGGAGAACAAAAACACCAAAGACACAAGGTAAGTATGAACCCAAGAGTCAGAATGGGCCACATAAATGGGAGACTACTTCAGCCTGAGACCAGAAGAACTAGATGGTGCCTGGCTACAACTGATGACTGCCATGACAGGGAGCCCAACAGAGAATCCCTGAAGGAGCAGGAAAGCAGTGGGATGCAGACCCCAAATTCTCGTAAAAAGACCAGACTTAATGGTCTGACTGAGACTAGAAGGATCCTGGAGATCATGGTCCCCAGGCCTTCTGTTAGCCCAAAACAGGAACCATTCCCAAAGCCAGCTCTTTAAACAGGGATTGGACTGGACTATAAGACTGGAAATGAGACTAGTGAGGAGTGGGCTCTTTGGGTCAAGTATACACAGGAGACTATGTGTGCAGCTCCTGTCTGGAGGGGAGATGTGAAGGCTGAGGGGGACAGAAGCTGGCTGAATGGACACAGAAACACAGGGTGGAGAGAAGGAAAGTGCTGTCTCATTAGGAGGAGAGCAACTAGGAGTATATAGCAAGGTGTTTATAAGGTTTTGTATGAGTGACTGACTTGATGCATAAACTTTCACTTAAAGCACAATAAAAATGTAAAAAAAAAAGTTCTGCGCAACTAGAGGAATAATTGTTCAGTTAGAAACTCAGCAAGGTCTTGTTTAGAAAATTAAAAAAAAAAAGACTCTGAAACTTGCTCTTGAACATGGCGTAGCTGAAGAGAATAGAAGAAATGATGAAGTAAAAAAGCTGAACAGAAGATATCAAGAAGAAAAACTAAAGCATTAAAATGAAAATGTACAAAGAACTAGAGTGAGAAAACCAAAAGGGAAGAACACACTTGGCATTTCTCAAACTGAAAGAACTGAAGGAAAAATTCAAGCCTCGAGTTGCACTAGTGAAGGATTCTATGGAAAAAATATCAAATGAAACAGGAAGCATCAAAAGAAGATGGAAGGAATACACAGAGTCACTATACCAAAAAGAACTGGTCAATGTTCAACCATTTCAGGAGGTAGCATATGATCAAGAACTGATAGTACTAAAGGCAGAAGTCTAAGCTGCACTGAAGGGAAATGTGACAAGGTTCCAAGCATTGGCGGAATACCAAATGAGATGTTTCAACAAATGGATGCAGCACTGGAGGTGCTTGCTCATCTACATCAACAAATTTGGAAGACAGCTTACTGGCCAATTACTGAAAAAGATCCATATTTGTGCCTGTTCCAGAGGGAGGTGATCCAATAGAATGCGGAAATTATCGAACATTACCATTAACATCACAGGCAAGTAAATTTTTGCTGAAGATCGTTCAAAAGTGGTTGCAGCAGTACATCTACATGGAACTGCCAGAAATTCAAGCCAGATTCAGAAGAGAATGCAGAATGAAAAAAAATCATTGCAAATGTCAGATCTTAGCCAAAAGCAGAGACTACTAGAAAGATGTTTACCTGTGCTTTATCAACTATGCAAAGACATTCATCTTGTATGGATCTTGACAAATTATGGATAACATTGAGAAGAATAGGAATTCCAAAACACTTAATTGTGCTCATACAGAACCTGCACATAGTCCGAGAGGCAGTCGTTCGAACAGAGCAAGGGGATACCGCATGGCTTAAAATCAAGAGAGATGTGCATCAGGGTTTCATCCTTTCATCATACTTAATCTGTATGCTCAGCAAATAATCTGAGAAGCTGGATTATGGGAACAAAAATGTGGCATCAGGATTTGTGGAAGACACATTAAGAACCTGTGATATGTAGATGATACAACCTTGCTTCCTGAAAGTGAAGAGGACTTAAAGCACTTACAGATGAAGATCAAAGACTACAAACAGCCTTCAGTATAGATTGCACCTCAACATAAAGAAAAGAAAAATCATCACAACTGGACCAATAAGCAACATCATGATAAATGGAGAAAATATTAATGTTGTCAAGGATTTCATTTTACTGGGATCCCCAGTCAATGCCCATGGAAGCAGCAATCAAGAAATCAAAGAATGTATTGCATTGGGCAAATATGCTGCAAAAGACTTTTTGAAGTGTTAAAAAGCAAAAATGTCACTTTCAGAACTGAGGCACACCAGATGCAAGCCATGGTATTTTCAATTGGCTCGTATACATGCTGGACAATGAATAAGGAAGACTGAAGAAGACGCCTTTATATTATGGTGTTGGTGAAGAGTATTGAACATACCATGCACTGCCCAAAGAATGAACAAATCTGTCTTGGAAGAAGTGCTGCCAGAATACTTCTTAAAAGCAAGGATGGTGAGACTTCATCTCACGTACTTTGGACATGTTATCAGGAGGGACCTGTCCCTGGAGAAGGACATTATGCTTGGTAAAGCAGAGGGTTAGCAAAAAAGACAAACACCTTCAACAAGGTGGATTGACACAATGGCTGCAACAATGGTCTCAAACACAGCAATGACTGTGATGATGGCACAGGCTGTGGCAGCGTTTTGTTCTGTTGTACACAGGGTCGCTACAAGTCAGAAGCAACTCGACGGCACCTAGCAAGAACAACTATTGTTTCTGGACTGCCATGGACTGCCTAGGTTCAAATTCTGGCTCTGTCACTTAATAGATGTTTAACCATGCCAAGTAACTTATCCTCTGTACCTCAGTTGCACCATTTGTATAATAGAGACAATATTATTATCGACAGTGTAGTGTTTTGTGAAGATTAACTGAATGCTTACAATTGTGGCTGGCACAGAATTTAGTGCTGAAAAAATGTTAACTGCCATTATGATTGCTTTTTCCTTGAAAAATGCCAATTCTGGTAAATACTAGGTGAGGGACAAATTTACAAACTTCACTCATGTAAAACATGGAATTATTTGTGTATTTTAATTTTACTTGAGTTTTAATCTCACGTTCACTCAAGCATGGATGATTGAGAGTTCTGTTTTTTTTACTTTTTCTGTTTGGATAGGTTCCCAAAGAAGATGCAAATGTGCTAGAATATCCATCAATAAAGAAGAAACATAGCACCTATTGATGACTTAAGTTGTCAACTTTCCTAAATATCCCCAAATATCTAAGAGTTAAAAATCTCAAGGAAAGATTTTCATTTGTGTTTGTGTGTGTACCATATGCTCCTTATATCTTTCAAAGCTCCACGTGAGAGCATCTTGATAAGATAAACATAGAGAAGGATTTACTCAGCAGGAATAGGATTACAAATGCTGAGAATTAAGCCAACAATAAGGGAAGTCCTGCTGTATGTGTTCTTGCCCACGCAGTCCCTCAAAAAGAGAACCTACCTCCTTATGTACTGTAGAATGGTGGAGCTACTGTCTGCTATTGTATTTTTTAAAGTAACTTCCATATTTTTAACATTATGAAAATTATACTTTCTTACCGTAAAAGTTTGGGAAATATAGGTAAGCAAAAAAGAAGAAAATAATCATCTATAATTACAACTGCCAGAGAAAGACGGGTTTGACAGATTTTTATACCATCCATCTTTTTTTTTTTCTACATTAAATATATAAGAACTTCTGAGACAAAATAGACACTATGGTAAGAAACAATTCTAGAGTAAAGAGGGATATTTCATAATGATAAATGTGCCAATCCACCAGAAAGGTATTACAATTCTAAATCTGCATGCGCCCAATAACATAGCTTCATAATACATAAAGCAAAACTAAATAGAATTAAATGGGAGACTTTAAAATGCTTCTTTCAAAAAATAGGGAATGCAAAAATGGTACAACCATTTTGGAAAAAGATATGGCGCTTCCTTAAAAAGCTAGAAATAGAAATACCATATGATCCAGCAATTCTACTCCTAGGAATACATCCTAGAGAAATAAGAGCTGTCACACGAATAGACATATGCACACCCATGTTCATTGCAGCATTACTCACAATAACAAAAAATGAAAACAACCTAAAAGCTCATCAACAGAAGAATGGATAAACAAACTATGGTACATACATGCAATGGAATACTATGCCATGTTAAAGAACAATGATGAATCTGCAAAGCATCTCAGAACATGGATGAATCTGGAGGGCATTATGCTGAGTGAAATAAGTCAATAAGAAAAGGACAAATATTGTATGAGACCACTACTGTAAAAACTCATGAAAACGTTTACACAGAAAAGGGAATAATCTTTGATGGTTACAAGGGAGTGGAAGTGTGGGGAGGGAAAAACACTAAATAGACAATAGATGAGTGGTAACTTTGGTGAAAGGTAAGACAGTACACAATACTGGAGAAGACAGCACAACTTGTCCAAGGCAAGGTCATGGAAGCTCCATAGACACATCTAAACTCCCTGAAGGACCAAGGTACTGGGCTGAGGACTGTGGGAACCATGGTCTCTGGGAACATCTAGCTCAATTGGCATAACAGTTTATAAAGAAAATGTTGTACAGTCTACTTTGGTGAGTAGCATCTCAGGTCTTAAAAGCTTGTGAGTGGCCATCTAAGATACTCCACTGGTCTCACCCTATCTGGAGCAAGGGAGAATGAAGAAAACCAAAGACAGAGAAAGTTTAGTCTGAAGGAGTAATGGACCATGTCTACCACAGCCTCCACTAGACTGAGTCCAGCACAACTAGATGGTGTCCAACCACCACCATTGACTGCTCTGACAGGGATCACAATAGCGGGCCCCAGACAGAGTTGGAAAAAAATGTAGAACAAAATTCTAACTCAGAAAAAAAAAAAAAAAAAAAACCAGACTCAATGGTCTGACAGAGACTGGAGAAACCCTGAGAGTATGGCTGCCAGACACCCTTATAGTTCAGTAATGAAGTCACTCCTGAGGTTAACCCTCAGCCAAAGATTAGACAGGCCCATAAAACACAATGATACTAAATGGGCGTACCAGCCTAGAGGCAAGGACGAGAAGGCAGGAGGGGACAGGAAAGCTGGTATTGGGGAACCCAAGGTCAAGAAGAGGAGAGTGTTGATGTATCGTGGGGTTGGCAACCAGTGTCACAAAACAATGGGTAATAATTGTTTAATGAGAAACTAGTTTGCTCTGCAAACCTTCATCCAAAGTACAGTAAAAAAAAAAATTTTTTTTAAAGATTACAGCCTTGGGACTCCTATGGGGCAGTTCTACTCTGTCCTGTAGGGTCACTGTGAGTCAAAATCAACTCAATGGCAACAAGTTTGGTCTTTTTTTATTTTGGTGAGTTACACAGATGCGTGTTGTCAAAACTGACCAAACTATAACTTAAGATCTGTGTGTTTCAGTTCATAGATAAGTCGTACCTCGTTTAAAAAAAAAATACCTTCTAGAAAAAATAAAATTCCTCTTTCAATGGCTGAACAGTTAATTTTTTTAAAGCAGAAAAAAAAATAAGTAAGGATATAGAAGATCTAAACAACACGATTAAAAATCCTGTCCCCTAATTGACATACATAAAACATGGCACTCCATCTAGTTTTGACAGAATACACATTCTTTCCAAATGCATGTAAAACATTTCAAAAATTAACCATAAAGAAAGCCTGAACAAATTGCAAAAGATTGAAATCATGCAGAGTATGCTCTGATTAAAGTGAAATTAAGATAGAAATTAATAATAAAAATAACTAGGTAAGCTTGACTGCTTGGAAAGTAAGCCTTACTCTTCTAAAAACCGATGGGCAAACAAGAAATTTCAACAAAAAATAGAACATATTTTGAACTGAATGATACTATGTGCAATACTCTGAACATATCAAAACTTATGGGATGTAGCTAAAGCAGCAGTGGAGGGAGACAAGGTGCCATAAATACACACATTAGGAAAGAAGAAAGACTAAAGATCAATATTCTAAGCTTTTATCTCAAGAAACTAGGAAAATAACACTAAATTAAATGCAAAGAAAAGAGAAGATAGGAAATACAATAGTTATAAAAACCGAATCAGTGAAATAGAAAACAGATGGGCAAGAGTGCAAATCAACAGAAACAAAATTAGTTCTTTGAAAAGGTTAATTAATATGATGAATAAACCTCTATAAGACTCAGGGGAAAAAAGTGAAAATACAAATTACTGAACTCAAAAATGAAAAGGGGGACATCATTACAGAGTCTATAGACATCAAAAGGTATTAAAAATATATTATGAAAAACTTTGTGTCAATAACTTTGACAGTTTGGGCACAATACAATAATTCTTTAAAAATACAAGTTACCGAGAGGCGGGGCCAAGATGGCGGACTAGGTGGATGCTACCGCGGATCCCTCTTGCAACAAAGAATCGGAAAAACAAGTGACTCGATCACATACATGACAATGTACGAACTCTGAACAACAAACACAGACTTAGAGATGGAGAACGAACAAATACGGGCAGACAGCGATCGTTTTCAGAACTAGGAGCCAGCGTACCAGCTGATTACCTGGAAAAACTAGTTTCCCAGTGATGGCTCGGAGACAGCAGTCCATATCAAACCACATAAAGAAACAGACCATGACAGCTTCTCCAACCCCCCAAACAAAAGAATCAAAATCTTTCCCAAATGAAGATACAATCCTGGAATTATCAGATACAGAATATAAAAAACTAATTTACAGTATGCTTAAAGATATCACAAATGAAATTAGGATAACTGCAGAAAAAGCCAAGGAACACACTGATAAAACTGTTGAAGAACTCAAAAAGATTATTCAAGAACATACTGGAAAAATTAATAAGTTGCAAGAATCCATAGAGAGACAGCATGTAGAAATCCAAAAGATTAACAATAAAATTACAGAATTAGACAACGCAATAGGAAGTCAGAGGAGCAGACTCGAGCAATTACAATGTAGACTGGGACTTCTGGAGGACCAGGGAATCAACACCAACATAGCTGAAAAAAAATCAGATAAAAGAATTAAAAAAAATGAAGAAACCCTAAGAATCATGTGGGACTCTATCAAGAAGGATAAGTTGCGAGTGATTGGAGTCCCAGAACAGGGAGTGGAGACAGAAAACACAGAGAAAATATTGAAGAACTCCTGACACAAAACTTCCCTGACATCATGAAAGACAAAAGGATATCTATCCAAGATGCTCATCGAACCCCATTTAAGATTGATCCAAAAAGAAAAACACCAAGACATATTATCATCAAACTCGCCAAAACCAAAGATAAACAGAAAATTTTAAAAGCAGCCGGGGAGAAAAGAAAGGTTTCCTTCAAGGGAGAATCAATAAGAATAAGTTCGGACTACTCAGCAGAAACCATGCAGGCAAGAAGGGAATGGGACGACGTATACAGAGCACTGAAGGAGAAAAACTGCCAACCAAGGATCATATATCCAGCAAAACTCTCTCTGAAATATGAGGGAGAAATTAAGATATTTACAGACAAACACAAGTTTAGAGAATTTGCAAAAACTAAACCAAGACCGCAAGAAATGCTAAAGGAGATTGTTTGGCCTGACGACCAATAATATCAGGTTCCAGCACAATACAAGGTCACAAAACAGAACGTCCTGATATCAACGCAACTCAAATAGGGAAAGCACAAAAACAAACAAATTAAGATTAATTCTAAAAAATAAATAAATAAACAAAATAATACACATAACAGGGAATCATGGAAATCAATAGATAAACGATCACAATAATCAAAAAGAGGGACTAAATATAGGAGGCATTGAACTGCCAGATGGAGAGTAATAAAAGGCAATATAGAATGATACAAGTTAAGTTTTTACTTAGAAAAATAGGGGTAAATAATAAGGTAACCACAAAAAGGAAAATCAATTTCATAACTCAAGAAAAAAGCCAAGAAAAACATAACGACTCAACAAACATAAAGTTAAACATTATGAAAATGAGGATCTCACAATCTACTAAGAAAAACATCTCAACACAAAAAAGTATGTGGAAAAATGAAATGGGCAACAACACACATAAAAAGGCATCAAAATGACAGCACTAAAAACTTATTTATCTATAATTACCCTGAATGTAAATGGACTAAATGCACCAATAAAGAGACAGAGAGTCTCGGACTGGATAAAGAAACACAATCCATCTATATGCTGCCTACAAGAGACACACCTTAGACTTAGAGACACAAACAAACTAAAACTCAAAGGATGGAAAAAAATATATCAAGCAAATAATAAGCAAAAAAGAAGAGGAGTAGCAATATCAATTTCTGACAAAATAGACTTTAGACTTAAATCCACCACAAAGGATAAAGAAGGACACTATATAATGATAAAAGGGACAATTGATCAGGAAGACATAACCATATTAAATATTTACGCACCCAATGACAGGGCTGCAAGATACATAAATCAAATTTTAACAGAATTGAAAAGTGAGATAGACACCTCCACATTTATAGTAGGAGACTTCAACACACCACTTTCGGAGAAGGACAGGACATCCAGTAAGAAGCTCAATAGAGACACGGAAGACCTACTTACAACAATCAATCAACTTGACCTCATTGACTTATACAGAACTCTCCACCCAACTGCTGCAAAATATACTTTTTTTTCTAGCGCACATGGAACATTCTCTAGAATAGACCACATATTAGGTCATAAAACAAATCTTTGCAGAATCCAAAACATCGAAATATTACAAAGCATCTTCTCAGACCACAAGGCAATGAAGCTAGAAATCAATAACAGAAAAATCAGGGAAAAGAAATCAAATACTTGGAAAATGAACAATACCCTCCTGAAAAAAGACTGGGTTATAGAAGACATCAAGGAGGGAATAAGGAAATTCATAGAAAGCAACGAGAATGAAAATACTTCCTATCAAAACCTCTGGGACACAGCAAAAGCAGTGCTCAGAGGCCAATTTATATCGATAAATGCACACATACAAAAAGAAGAAAGAGCCAAAATCAGAGAACTGTCCCGACAACTTGAACAAATAGAAAGTGAGCAACAAAAGAACCCATCAGGCACCAGAAGAAAACAAATAATAAAAATTAGAGCTGAACTAAATGAATTAGAGAACAGAAAAACAATTGAAAGAATTAACAAAGCCAAAAGCTGGTTCTTTGAAAAAATTGACAAAATTGATAAACCATTGGCTAGACTGACTAAAGAAAAACAGGAAAGCAAACAAATACCCCGAATAAGAAACGAGAAGGACCACATCACAACAGAACCAAATGAAATTAAAAGAATCATTTCAGATTACTACGTAAAATTGTACTCTAACAAATTTGAAAACCTAGAAGAAATGGATAAATTCTTGGAAAAATACTACCTACCTAAACTAACACATTCAGAAGTAGAACAACTAAAAAGAGATTGAAACGGTAATCAAAAAACTTCCAACAAAAAAAAGTCCTGGACCAGACGGCTTCACTGCAGAGTTCTACCAAACCTTCAGAGAAGACTTAACACCACTACTACTGAAGGTATTTCAAAGCATAGAAAAAGACGGAATACTACCCAACTCATTCTATGAAGCTACCATCTCCCTGATACCAAAACCAGGTAAAGACATTACAAAAAAAGAAAATTATAGACCTATATCCCTCATGAACATAGATGCAAAAATCCTCAACAAAATTCTAGCCAATAGAATCCAACAACACATCAAAAAAATAATTCACCATGATCAAGTGGGATTTATACCAGGTATGCAAGGCTGGTTTAATATCAGAAAAACCATTAATGTAATCCATCACATAAATAAAACAAAAGATAAAAACCACATGATCTTATCAATAGATGCAGAAAAGGCATTTGACAAAGTTCAACACCCATTTATGATAAAAACTCTTACCAAAATAGGAATTGAAGGAAAATTCCTCAACATAATAAAGGGCATCTATGCAAAGCCAACAGCCAATATCACTCTAAATGGAGAGAACCTGAAAGCATTTCCCTTGAGAACAGGAACCAGACAAGGATGCCCTTTATCACCGCTCTTATTCAACATCGTACTTGAAGTCCTAGCCAGGGCAATTAGGCTAGACAAAGAAATAAAGGCTATCCAGATTGGCAAGGAGGAAGTAAAGTTATCACTATTTGCAGATGACATGATCGTATACATGGAAAACCCTAAGGAATCCTCCAGAAAACTACTGAAACTAATAGAAGAGTTTGGAAGAGTCTCAGGTTATAAAATAAACATGCAAAAATCGCTTGGATTCCTCTACATCAACAAAAAGAACACCGAAGAGGAAATAACCAAATCAATACCATTCACAGTAGCCCCCAAGAAGATAAAGTACTTAGGAATAAATCTTACCAAGGATGTAAAAGACCTACACAGAGAAAACTATAAAACTCTGCTACAAGAAATTCAAAAGGACATACTTAAGTGGAAAAACATACCCTGCTCATGGATAGGAAGACTTAACATAGTAAAAATGTCTATTCTACCAAAAGCCATCTATACATATAACGCACTTCCAATCCAAATACCAATGTCATATTTTAAGGGGATAGAGAAACAAATCACTAATTTCATATGGAAGGGAAAGAACCCCCGGATAAGCAAAGCATTACTGAAAAAGAAGAAGAAAGTGGGAGGCCTCACTCTACCTGATTTCAGAACCTATTATACAGCTACAGTAGTCAAAACAGCCTGGTACTGGTACAACAACAGGCACATAGACCAATGGAACAGAATTGAGAACCCAGATATAAATCCATCCATGTACGAGCAGCTGATATTTGACAAAGGACCAGCGTCAGTCAATTGGGGAAACGATAGTCTTTTTAACAAATGGTGCTGGCATAACTGGATATCCATTTGCAAAAGAGTGAAACAGGACCCATACCTCACACCATGCACAAAAACTAACTCCAAGTGGATCAAAGACCTAAACATAAAGACTAAAACGATAAAGATCATGGAAGAAAAAATACAGACAACCCTAGGAGCCCTAATACAGGGCATAAACAGAATACAAAACATTACCAAAAATGATGAAGAGAAACCCGATAACTGGGAGCTCCTAAAAATCAAACACCTATGCTCATCTAAAGACTTCACCAAAAGAGTAAAAAGACCACCTACAGACTGGGAAAGAATTTTCAGCTATGACATCTCAGACCAGCGCCTGATCTCTAAAATCTACATGATTCTGTCAAAACTCAACCACAAAAAGACAAACAACCCAATCAAGAAGTGGGCAAAGGATATGAATACACACTTCACTAAAGAAGATATTCAGGCAGCCAACAGATACATGAGAAAATGCTCCTGATCATTAGCCATTAGAGAAATGCAAATTAAAACTACGATGAGATTCCATCTCACACCAACTAGACTGGCATTAATGCAAAAAACACAAAATAATAAATGTTGGAGAGGCTGCGGAGAGATTGGAACTCTCATACACTGCTGGTGGGATTGTAAAATGGCACAACCACTTTGGAAATCCATCTGGCGTTATCTTAAACAGTTAGAAATAGAACTACCATACAACCCAGAAATCCTACTCCTTGGAATATACCCTAGAGAAACAAGAGCCTTCACACAAACAGATATATGCACACCCATGTTTATTGCAGCTCTGTTTACAATAGCAAAAAGCCGGAAGCAACCAAGATGTCCGTCAACGGATGAATGCGTAAATAAATTGTGGTATATTCACACAATGGAATACTACGCATCGACAAAGAACAGTGACGAATCTCTGAAACATTTCATAACATGGAGGAATCTGGAAGGCATTATGCTGAGCGAAATGAGTCAGAGGCAAAAGGACAAATATTGTATAAGACCACTATTATCAGATCTTGAGAAATAGAAAAAACGGAGAAGAACACATACTTTTGTGGTTACAAAGGGGGGAGGGAGGGAGGGAGGGAAGGAGGGAGAGGGTTTTTTATTGATCAATCAGTAGATAAGAACTGCTTTGGGCGAAGGGAAAGACAACACTCAATACAAGGAAGGTCAGCCTAATCGGACTGTACTAAAAGCAAAGAGGTTTCCGGGATAAAATGAAAGCTTCAAAGGTCAGAGGAGCAGAGGCTGGGGTCTGGGAAACATGGTTTGAGGGGACTTCTAAGTCAATGGGCAAAATAAT
This sequence comes from Loxodonta africana, assembly GCF_030014295.1. NCBI lineage: Eukaryota > Metazoa > Chordata > Mammalia > Proboscidea > Elephantidae > Loxodonta > Loxodonta africana. Next base: position 69,758,427 of record NC_087358.1, read on the forward strand.
TCCATTATGAAAACATTCTGCATCCCACTTTGAAATGTGGTGTCTGGGGTCCTAAAAGCCAACAAGCGGCCATCTAAGATACATCATTTGGTCTCAACCCACCTGGAGCAAAGGCAAAGGAGGAACACCAAGGTCACATGACAACTAAGAACCCAAGAGACAGAAAGGGCCACATGAACCAGAGACCTACATTATCCTGAGACCAGAAGAACTAGTTGGTGCCCGGCCACAATCGATGTCTGCCCTGTCAGGGAGCACAACAGACAACTCCTGAGGGAGCAGGAGACCAATGGGATACAGACCCCAATTTCTCATAAAAAGACCATACCTAATGGTATGACTGCGACTAGAGGAATCCCAGAGACAATGCTCCCCAGCACTTCTGATGGCACAGGACAGGAACCATCCCCGAAGACAACTCATCAGGCATGAAAAGGACTGGTCAGCGGGGGGGAGAGAGATGCTGATAAAGAGGGAGCTAATTAAATCAGGTGGACACTGGAGAGTGTGTTGGCAACTCTTGACTGGAGGGGGGATGGGAAGATAGAGAGAGAGGGAAGATCGCAAAATAGGCACGAAACGAGAGACTGAAAGGGCTGACTCAATAGGGGGAGAGCAAGTGGGAGAAGGAAGTAAGATGTGTGTAAACTTACATGTGACAGACTGATTGGAATGGTAAATGTTCACTTGAAGCTTAATAAAAATTAATTAAAAAAAAAAATACAAGTTACCGAAACTTACAGAAGGGGAAGTAGAGAATCTTAATTGTCTGACATCTATTTTAAAAAGTGAATCAATTTTTTTAAAACCTGCCCATAAAGCAAAACCTAGGCCCAGATGGATTTGCCTCTGAATTCTTCCAAACATTTAAGAAGAAATAATAACAATCTTGGACCAAGTTTTCTAGAAAATACAACAAAAACTTTTTATGAGGCCACAACAACCTTGATTTCAATACCTGACAAGGATTGTAAACCACTTACTCTCATGAACATGGACCTAAAATCCTAAAAAACTTCTGTGAAGTGTGATGGAAAAATTTGGGAATGGATAAGGGTGATGGTTGAACGAGATGATGAACATAAGTTAATGTCACTGAAATGAACGTGTGAAGAATGTAGAAATGGCAAATATTTTGTTACATATATATATTCCACAATAAAAAAAATTAGCAAATCAAATCCAATGATATAAAAATGTTAATGTATCACAAACAAGTGGTGTTTGTTTGGGAATGTCAGTGTTGTTCAACATTTTTTAATTAATCAATGTAATTAATCACATTAACAAAGTAAAACAGAAAAATTTTATAATCACCTTGATAGATGTAGAAAATACGTTTGATAAAATCCAATACCTATTCACTATAGAAGTCTTAGCAAACTAAAAATTAAAGAATCTTTCATTAATTTAATAAAACCCTACATCAAACATAAAATTAAATGGTAGAATATTGAAAACTTTCTTCCTCCAATTGGGAATGAAATAAAGATGCCCATTATCACCACTTGCTGTGTTCAACATTTTTCCTGATGTCCTAGCCAATAAAATTAAAAAATAACTAAACGAAAGGCAAGATTTGTTTTACATATATGTATATCTACATCCGTTATTATTCACAGATGACATAATTGTGCGTGTACAAATCCAAAGGAATATATAAACTAATATAACTAATAAGTGAATTTAACAAAGTTAGCTGGGTTCTTCCATGCACAGCAAAATATGCAAAATCAATTGCGTTTTTACGCACCAGCAAAAACCAGGAAAATAATATTAAAACAAAACCTTTTACAATGGTATCAAACACTTGGAATCAATCTAAAAGATGTACAAGACATCTATACTGAAAACCACAAAACATTATTGAGAGGAATTTTAAAAGTTCTAAACCAGTGGTAGGGTATCTCGTGATTGTTGTTGTCATTAGGTTCCATCAAGTCAGTTCTGTAGTGACCCTGTGAACAGCAGAACAAAACACTGCCCAGTTCTGCACCATCTTCACAATCATTGTTATGTTTGAATCCATTGTTGCAGCCACTGTGTCAATCCATCTCGTCAAGAGTCTTCCTCGACCCCCTACTTTACCAAGCATGATGTCCTTCTCCAGGGACTGGTCCCTCTTGATAACATGTCCAAAACACATGAGACAATGTCTCACCATTCTTGCTTCCAAGGAACATTCTGGCTGTACTTCTTCCAAGACAGAATTGTTCTTTCTTCTGGCATTCCATGGTATATTCAATATTCTTTGGCAACACCCTAATTCAAAGGCTTCAATTCTTCTTCAGTCTTCCTCATTCATTGTCCAGCTTTCACATGAATATGAGGGCATTGAAAAAAGCATGGCTTGATTCAGGTGCACCTTAGTCCTCAAAGAGATATCTTTCCTTTTGAACACTTTAAAGAGGCCTTTTGCAGCAGATTTGCCAAATGTAATGCATCATTTGATTTCTTGACCGTGGCTTCCATGGGCTTTGATAGTGGATCCAACTAAATGATATCCTTGACAATGTCAATATTTTCTCGGTTTATCATGATGTTACTTATTGGTCTAGTTGTGAGGATTTTTGTTTTCTTTATGTTCAGGGGCAATCCATACTGAAGGCTGTGGTCTTTGATCTTCATCAGTAAGTGCTTCAAGTCCTCTTCACTTTCAGCAAGCAAGGTTGTGTCATCTGCATATTGCAGGTTGTTAACGAGTCTTCGACCAATCTTGATGCCACATTCTTGTTCACAGCTTCTTGCATTCTTTGCTCAGAATACAGATTGAATAATTATAGTGAAAGGGTGTAACTCTGACACACACCGTTCTTGATTTTAAAACTTGTAGTACCCCCTCGCTCTGTTCAAACGACTATCTCTTGGACTATGTACAGGTTCTGCATGAGCACAATTAAGTGTTCTGGAATTCCCATTCTTCTCAATGTTATCCATAATTCGTCACGATCCACACAGTCAAATGCCTTTGCATAGTCAATAAAACACAAGTAAACATCTTTCTGGTATTCTCTGATTTGGCCAAGATCCATCTGACATCTGCAATGATTTCTCTCATTCCACATCCTCTTCTGAATCTGGCTTGAATTCCTGGCAGTTCCCTGTAGATGTACTGCTGCAACCACTTCTGAATGATCTTCAGCAAAAGTTTACTTGCCTGTGATATTAATGATATCGTTCAATAATTTCTGCATTCTGCTGGATCACCTTTCTCTAAAATGGGCACAAATATGGATCTCTTTCAGTAATTGGCCAGTACATTGTCTCCCTAATTTCTTGGCATAGATGAGTGAGCACCTGCAGTGCTGCATCTGTTTGTTGAAACATCTTAATTGGTATTCCATCAATTCCTGGAGTCTTGTTTTTCACCAATGCCTTCAGCTGAACTTGGACTTCTTTATTCAATACCTTTGGTTCTTGAACATATACTACATCCTGAAATGGTTGAAGGTCGACCAATTCTTTTTGGTACAGTGACTCTGTGTATTCTTTCCACCTGTTTTTGTTGCTTCCTGTATCATTCCATATTTTGCCCATAGAATTCTTCGAAATTTCAACTCAAGACTTGAAAGTTTTCTTCTGTTCTTTCAACTTGAGAAATGCTGAAATTCTTAGCTTTTGGTTTTCTAACTCCAGGTCTTTTGTGTGTTTCATTATGGTACTTTGTCTTCCTGAGCTGCCCTTTGAAATATTCTGTTCAACTTTTTTACATCATCATTTCTTCCATTCTCTTTAACTACTCTACACTCAAGAGCAAGTTTCAGAGTCTCTTCTGACATCTATTTTGGTTTTTTTCTCTCTTTTCAATGACCTTTTGCTTTCTTCTTGTAATGATGTCCTTGATGTCGTCCCACAATTTGCCTGGTCTTCTGTCATTAGAATTCAATATGTCAAATTTATTCTTGACTTTGTCTCCAAATTCAGGTAGGATATACTCAGGCTTGTATTTTGACTCTCATGGACTTGCTCTGATTTTCTTCAGCTTCAACATGAACTTGCATATGAGCAATTAATGGTCTGTTATACAGTCAGCCCCTGGTCTTTTTCTGACTGAGCTTCTCCATCTTCTCTTTCCACAGATGTAGCGGACTTGATTCCTGTGTTTTCCATCCGCCGAGGTCCCCATGCATAGTCACCAGTTATGTTGTTGAAAAAAGGTATTTTCAATGAAGAAGTCATTGGTCTTACAAAATTCTAACACGTGATCTCTGGCATCGTTTCTATCACCAAGGCAATGTTTTCCAACTACCGATACTTCTTTGTTTCCAACTTTCACGTTCCAATCACCAGTAATTATCAGCACATCTTGAATACATGTTTGAACAACTTCAGACCGCAGATGTTGGTAAAAATCTTCAATTTCTTCATTGCTGGCATTAGAGACTGGTGCATAAATTTGAATAACAGTCGTATTAACTGGTGCTCCTTGTAGGCTTGTGGATATTATCCTATCACTGACATAGTTGTACTTCAGGATAGATCTTGAAATTTTCTTTTTGCTGAAGAAAGCGATGCCATCCCTCTTCAATTTGTCATTCCGAGACAGTAAACCATATACTTGTCTCATTCAAAATAGCTAATACCCGTCCATTTCAGTTCACCAATGCCTAGTATATCGATCTTTATGCATTCTATTTCATTTTTAAGGACTTCCAATTTTCCTAGATTCATACCTCGTACAATTCACATTCCAATTATTAATGGCTATTTGCAGCTGTTTCTCCTCTTGCTGAGTCTTGACATTTCAGCAGATGTAGGTCCCGAAAGCTTTACTCCATCCACATAATTAAGATTTACTTTACTTTGGGGAGGCAGCTCTCCCCCAGTTGTATTTTGAGTGCCTTCCGACCTGAGGGATTCATCATCAGGCACTGTATCAGACAATGTTCCACAGCTATTTATAAGGTTTTCAGTGGCCAATTTTTTTCAGAAGTAGATTGCCAGGTCTTTCTTCCTAATCTGTTTTAGTTTGGAAACTCCCCTGAAACCTGTCCACCAAGGACGACCTTACTAGTATTTGAAATACTGGTGGCAAAACTTCCAGTATCACAGCAACTCGCGAGCCACCACAGAATGACAAACTGGCAGGCATGTGGTGGAGCTCATGATTAAACCTGATATTGTGACTCTGCAACCCTCCCAAAAATTGATTTATAAATTTAGGACAATCTCAGTCTCTGCAGGTTGTTTGCTTTGTTTCATTCTGTTCTGTTTTTGGAGGAAATTGATAAGCTGATTCTAAAATTTTTATGGAAATGCAAAGAATTGAGAACACCAAGATAATCTTGATGAAGAATGTAGTTAGTGGATTTATACTATCAAATATCAAGACTTATTTTAATGTTCTAGTATTTGGAAAAGTGTGGTCTTGGTGCAAAGACAGGCAAATAGACCAACAGAACAAGGTCTCCTGATTTATAATAAAGGTGACTGTACTATTTAATACGAAGGAAAAAATTATTGTGCTGGATCAATTGGATATCCACATGGGAAAAAATGAATTTTGACTATTACCTCAAACCATACACAAAATAAATTTCAGATGAAATATAGACCTAAATGTCAAATAATTCAGCTTTAAAATACATATATATATAATATATATATAATTCAGCTTTAAAATACATATGTATATATGTATTTTAAAGCTGAATTATTTGACATTTATATATATATATGGAAAACGCCATCATGATAGGCAAAGATTTCTTGAGCAATGTATGAGAAGCAATAGCCATAAAGCAGAAAAGCTGATAAATTGGACTGGTAGCAAGAACAATAGGCCATTGAACTCTCGAGTGTTGAACCAGATGGCATGTTTGTGACTCTGGATCGGAGGTAGATTTACTGGGAAGCTAATGAAGATTAAGCTTTAGGGTCCCTATTTTGCACAGGCCCCTTCCAAGGCCCTGAAGGTAGTATTACATTTTTGCAAATTGTGCAAATCTTGTTTTGTTCTTGATGTTGTTAATCCATAGAGTTGGCCCCCCACTCATGGAGACCCCATGTACAATGGAAAGAAATGCTGCCTCGTCCTCCACCATTGCATGAGTAGTTGCAGATCAGACCTTGTGATCCATAGGATTTACACTGACTGATTTTCAAAAGTAGATTGCCAGGTCTTTCTTCCTAGTCCATCCTAATCTGGAAGCTCTGCTGAAACCTGTTCAGCATCGTAGCACCATGCAAGCCTCCACTGACAGATGGGTGGTGGCTGCACATAAGGTACATTGACAGTGAATTGTACCCTGATCTCCTGCATGGAAGACAAGAATTCTACTACTGAACCACCACTGCTCACATATCTTGGACTTTGTAAATCCTGGTTCCACCCCCTGGGCATGCTGGCTGCAATCCCTTTTTCTGCCCCATGACACACTGTCCCACCAAGCCCAGCCACAGCCTCAGAATTCTGTTCACTTTGAGCTTCTGGAAATCAACGCCAGTCAAGCAGAGCTAGCATTGGCCGAAATCTATTTTCCATCCTTGCAATTCTTCCTGCTCCAAGCTAGGATTGATCCAGGGACTGGGGACTGTCAGCAGGTCTGGGGTAAGTGGGGCTTGGAAAGAAGACAACCATGGCAGGGGAAAGATGAGGGGTTAGACAGGATCTGCCACCCACCAGAACTCTAGAAATGGTTTGACTGTGACAAAGCAGACTCATTTTTACCTAATTACTATGTAAGACAATAACGATTATGCACATTATTGTTAAGCACGTGTCCAATTAACTTTGATACCAACCCTAAGCTCAATTTAGATGTGAGCATTCTTCATAGCCTTGTTCACCCAGTGTGGTAACCCAATTTTAACTTTAAAACTCAGAGAGAACGTTGCTTTTGAGCTACAGTAAGTAAACTGTGTTACTACAGTGTCTCAGTTCCCACACAGCACTGGAAGTGATTCATTTTCTCGTTAACTTGTGCTATATATACTCCAGAAAAATGAGTTGGCATTTCTAAGAATATCTGATAGAAAAGAACAGAAGTTTTTCTTTCTCTTCCTGTCATTTGAAACTGAAATCATAGACACAGTGTAATGTGTAAGGAGTTAAAATATGCAGTTCTCCTTGGAAGCAACTAGCACAGCAGGGTGATTTTTTTCTTCTCTCTGATATCAAATAGTTCCTCTAACTCTGAAGAAGTTATCTTTACAAAAGTATATCAGTGGTTAAATGGCCTTCGTGGTGCCAACTAACAAAGAACTACGAAATACCTAAAACAAACAGTTTCTTCCTTCGCTTAAAGCTTGTTTTTTGATCCTTTAATGAAGAATGACCATGCTTTTTAAAAATCCATTCATTTCAGTAATCTGAGATGAATAAAAAGAGCCACAGATATTGAAATGCAATTTACATCTGAAAGTGCTCCTTTTCTGGAAATTGGAATTGTGGACGAATCAATTTAAGCCCTTTTGAGAGGAGGGGTTTGTTGATTTATATCTTGAACACAACTAAGTCGCCAGTGTGAGAGTCGGTTTATTGCCCAAATAACAATAGTATTATTTGGTTCAACTCCTCAGGACACCTGTCCTCTCTAGGATGGAGGCAAGAAACAGGAAGCCAGCAGGAGACATCAGAACAACAAAAATAGATTTTATGAAATACAGTCACTAAAGCTGACGCGACTTACTCAAAAGAAATGCATCCCCACTTCCTGTAAGACTCTCTTAGAAATTTATTTTCAATGTATGTATTCAAGTAAACCTAATGGCTTGTTTCTCAGCCCAAAGAACACGAGAAAAAGCAAAGGAGAGGACAAGGATGGGAGGGACATTGCTAAAAGGAGGCTTACGGACAATCTCCAAAACGGAGAGCTAATGACCCAAGAAGAGTCCCTGGGCGGTGCAAACGGTTAACACGGTCCGCTGCTAACCGAAAGGTCAGAAGTTCAAGTTCACCTACCTCAGAAGAAAGACCTCGTAATCTACTTCCAAAAAATCAGCCATTAAAAACCCTGTGGAGCACAGTTCTACTCCGACGCACATGGGGTCTCCATGAGTTGGAATCGACTGGTAACGAACGACCCAACATGAGGAGAAAAGATAGAAAAACAAAAGAGCTCAAAACTCCTAAGAGTCCAGGGTCATTCACCCTGGAGAAAGAAAAGGCCCCACTTAGCTCAGTAGCTTTAAAACTGTGTTAAAGCAGAAGGCAATCCTGACAATAATAACATTAGCTTTAGCAACATGGGATATCAATAAATGTTCTGTGCAAAATAAGTGTGAAAAATACTGGATTAAATTAAAATACACTAGTTTCTTTACAAGTTCTCATAACCCTTAATATGCTAAAGCATGTCATGACTTTCGAAGACAGATGTGATATGCATGGTTTCCTAAACTTTTTGACCACAAAACTTTTGTCTTGTTTTGTTGTGCTCGGACAACATCTCACAAAATTAAGTTAACTAGGAACACACACTGTAAAACATTGCACTAAGTGTTCGAGGAAAGATTACATTCTGTTTATCAGCAAGGAATAGTAAATTTTAGGACATGTTCCATCTGTATCAAACACAGATGGCTGTACCCCAAAATGTGTGCTCCTTTCTTCCATAATAGAGCCGTCACTTGAAGTGGCTGCATAGCCAGGGACTATATTTACCATCCTACTTTGCAGTGAGATGTAGCCCTGTAATTGAATCCTAACCAAAGCAAGGTGAGTAGAAGTGATGCTCACAGATCTGAGATCCCCCTATCACAATCCCTCATGTCCTTTACTCCTCTGCTACAGGAATATTGACATTCAGGGAGGCCTTGGGAACCTTGTGTTGAAGACGTCAGAGCCTCAGTCAGACTGACTCCCTGAACGACAGCGGAGCAGAGCACCACCTCCACCACCTCTATCACCTCTACCACCACCACCACCACCTCCACTACCACCTCCTCCACCTATACCATCTCCTCCACCACCACTACTTCCACCACCACCACCACCTCCACCATCTCTACCACCTCTATGATCTCTACCACCTCCACCACCTCTACCACCTCCACTGTCCCCACCACTATCACCACCTCCACCACCTCCACCACTGACTCCACCATCACCTCCACCACCTCCACTACCCCCACCTACTCTACCACCTCAACCACCACCGCACTGACCATGTTGTAGAGAAAACTTAAACTTTGTTTCAAGTTAAAACAGAGAGGTTTATTAAGGGTTTAAAACAGTTGCCTTGGGGAACAATGTAGCCCTTTGAAAATGGAATCAGGTAGTCCTGGAGCAGTTTTGTTATACAGGTATTCTTACGGGGTAAAAAGAAGAACCAGACCATAGGGAGGGCAATTACAGGAAAATCAGTGAATATTGTAATAACTGTACTCTGACTGGTTACTGATTATTAGTAGTGAATGATTGCAGATAGTTTCACAGGATGCTTAGATCATGGTCACAAGATGCTTACATGTATTCTATCTTGCGAAAATATCTTGCTGGCAACAGCGCCCAGACAGCACTTTTCCTGAGTACATGTATTTTGAGGAGTGCAGATGGTCGCTTGGTTAAGACCACTCAGGGCATATGGTTTCATATCCTGGTTTTGACCACCAAAGAAAAACATGTTTTTCTCAAAAACATAGCTGTTAGTCTAGAAATCCAGGTTAAAATTAGACAGCATGGTCAGCATATAAAGCCTCTTTCTCACTGACTGCACTGAAAGTTCTCTTTTCCCGAGACTACCACCACGGCGATCTCTACCATCACCACCATGTCCTCCACCACCACCACTCCTCCACCACCGCTACCTCCTCCATCTCCACCACCACCCCTCCACCGCCTCCACCACCTCCACCACCATAACCTCTACCACCTCCTTCAGCACCTGCACCAAAACCACGACCACCTCTACCACCTCCACCATCTCTACCACCACCACTACCTCCACCACCTCCTCCACCACCACCCCACATACACTCTGCCACCTCCATTCAACCTACATCGTGTTGGATTATTATCTAAGCAAAAAAAAATTCTATTATATTAAGTCCTAAAATTGCTCAAGTCAAGTCAGGTCGCTATTGTAAATGGTTAATTGGATAGGGCATCTGACACTGCTGCCCTAGGCTCCATGGCTGTGCTGCATCTTGCTACTCTTTTTGGAACATCATAGAAATTAATTGTTGAAGGACAAATATTGTATGATTTGATCTGTATGAGGCAGCTAGAATAGACAAATTCACAGAGACAGAAAGTAGAATTGTGGTTACCAGGGGCTGAGGGAGAGGAAAATGGGGAGTTATTGCTTACAGAGTGAGGGGTTTCCATTTGGAGTAGTGAAAAGACTCTAGAATTACACAGTGGTAATGTTTATATTATAATGTTTATACAGGAGTCCTGGTGGTTCAGTGGTTAAGCATACAGCTGCTAACCGAAAGGTCACTTGTTTGAGCCTACCAGCCACTCCATGGGAGAAACATGTGGCAGTCTCATTCCATAAAGATTACAGCTTTGAAAACCCTACAGAGCAGTTCTACTCTGCCCTATAGGGTCACTAAGAGTCTTAATAAACTAGGTGGGAATGGGTTTTTCTTTTTTTAATGGTTACACAACATTGCGAATGTACTTAATGCCATTGAATTGTACACCTAAAAATGGTTAAAATGGTAAATTTTATGTTGTTTATATTTTACCACGTTAAAAATGTTCAATGTTGAAATTTCTTTTTTGAATAAAGATAACCTATGGGGTCTATGAAAGATGCCAACAGGGTGATTCCTTTCAAGGGAGATCATTTTAGGAGATGTCAAATGATTTAGGAGATGCTCAAGGCTCCTCACCCTTTAGAAAGACTCTGCTTTAAGGTATTTGGAAATCCTAATTCATTCTCTGAAGGTTCCAGATAAATTAGCTTCTCAGTAGATATGCCTTTTAGCAGTTTTGTGTCTATGCATACTCCTTGATCCCTGGAAATCTGATTTGAGTAACACTTGTTGATTGAGCGCCCACTATGTGTCAAGTGCTGGCAGCTAAGAGAGGTTTTGTTCTGGAGCAGCAACTATTGAACACCAAATACAGCAAGAGACTTGAAAGCCTTGGCCTAGGCTAGCTGGCAAGCAGGCCACAGTAATCTTTAGTGCTAACCCTTGGGCATAGCACTTTTATCCTGCTTCAGGGCTGTCCTAGCCCCTGCCCAACTTCAATGACTTGTACTATGAAAGCGTAGCCTTTCAGAAAAGAGTGCAATGCTCCAGATCAGTGGTTCTCAAAAGTGTGGTCCCTGGACCAGCAGCATCAACATCATCTGGAAACTATTTAGAAATTCAAGTTCCCAAGCCCCACCCTAGGCCTACTGAGTCAGAAATTCTGGGGGTGGAGCCCAGCAATCTGAGTTACCAACTCTTCCAGGTGATTCTGTTGCATCCTAAAGTTTGAGAATCACAGCTCCAGACCATCCAATCCCCCTCTACACTTTCTTAGAATGTAATATCCTTCCATGAATTCCATCTAGACTCTTCCCTCTGCTAAAGTGACCAATCTAATGCTTTATGTTAATGGATGACAAAAGGTTAAAAGATTAGTTCTTTCTACCCGAAAGGTTGATAGTTTGAACCCACCCAGAGGAGCCTGGGAAGACAGGCTTGGCTATCAGCTTCTGAAAGGTCACAGCCTTGAAAACCCTACAGAGCAGTTCTACTTGCACACATGGGGTCACCATAAGTTTGAATCAACTGGACGGCAACAAAGAACAACTCAGTTAACAGGCATTTGCATGGCCAGACTTTTAACACATAGGTGAGAATTTCAGCCGGAGGCTTGTAATTGGCGGATCATCCCTTGTCCCTCTGAAGTACGAATGGCAAGGCCATCATTCCTGCCTGTTTGCTCACTTCCAGCCCTAGTCGAGGTCAGCACTTCTACCAGTGGCCACATCCCTTTTCATGGGATAGTAGAGTTGCAACCTGATACTTCCTCTATAGTTTCAGAGTAGAAATCCTGTGTAACGGTCCAGAGAAGTATTTCGTGTTGAAGAACAAACACAGTGCTTACTTTATGTTTACCAGAAAAGACAAAGGATTCCCAGTAGGCTAATCCTAAGTTAAAAAAAAAAAAAAAAATCCTGTTAGTCACTATTAATTCCAGCTGAAACCATCCTCACAGCTGCCTTTATTCCTCAGCTCAAGCTCCGGAGAGTTCCAGCCACGCCGCTGCTGAGGTGACTGCTGTAACCACTTGCTCATTTCAGCTGGAAAACATATTCAGGTTGTCAGCTGTGCCACCAGAAGATCTTGGCTGAGAACATTGAGGTCAGTGACATTGCCTGCTCGAAGCATGTTGTCAATCGAACATGCTGCAGGCAGATAAAGTTGAGACAGAGCTGTTTTCTAGGCCGGGAGCCAGGCAGGGTCTCAGGGGATGACAATGTCCTTGGCATCTCATTTACAGTCTAGTCCTCAACTTTACGGCCAGAAGGTTGATTTTGTTGATGTCCCTATAGAGACAGCCGGACTCTAGGGTGTGGATTAATGTTGATCAAACTCACAAAAGAATGATATATAAACCAGAATGCCTATTTATTGTGTTTCACTGAAAAATATAATCATCATACTGAAATTTCCGTGCGAATTGGTCAGTACATTCTCTGTGTGGTACATAGGAAATGGGAAGGTTGCTCAGTTATCTGTCCAACCTCACTGAAACCAGAAGAATCAATGAGATGATTTTAGTAGCTGGTGTTATCAAGCCCAACAACCCCACTTCAAACATTTTCTAAATTCTTTGCAGTACATTCTCCTTATGTAAACCACCTTCCTTTAAGCAGGGTAAAATTTAAGCTACTTCTTTATTCAAGTTAATAGAGCCATACTTTTCTGAGTTTACAGCCTGGATACTTTGATTACCCTTTGGGTATTCCCCAAATTATTCAGGCTCTAATTTATGAATTATTGCTTTGGATGTTTTAGTTCTAATATAACCTCCTATTCTTTGAGGGGGGAAGTCTATAACAAATACAGAAAGCAGTTCAATGTTTCAAATTTTAGAAGGAAAAATGGGAAGTCACTATAGAAGAAAGACTTTGCACCAGTTGGAGTTTTGAACCTGGAGTGAGATTTAATTTTTAATACGTATTTCCATATCCTAATATGTTCTAATGGAGTTCCTGGCTACTAACCAAAAGATTGGAGGTTCGAGTCCATCCAGGACCACCTCAGAAGAAAACCTGGCAATCTACTTCCAAAAAATCAGCCACTGAAAACCTTATGGAGCACAGTTCTACTGTGACACACATGGAGTCAGCATGAGTTGGAGTCAACTTGACAGCAGCTGGTTTACTGATTTAATGTATTCGTGAATATGAAAGACAGAGTCGCCATCTGTGGCAGGCAGAATTCTAAGATGGCCCCAAAGATTTCCAAGCCCTGTGTAATCCCCTTCCCTTGAGTTTGGACCGGGCCAGTGAATATGATGGGATATCACTCCCGTGGTTGCTAATCAGTTGATTTTGAATTAATTAAAAGTAAAATTATTCTGGATAGGCCTGGCCTAATCTAAAGGTAAGCCCTTTAAAAGAAGGTGAAGCAGCAGAGAGATGCTCTCCTGTCCAGTAAGAAAGCCAACAGCCATGTTTTGAACTGTGTGTGTAATGGACATGTCATTGCTCTGTAGTATGTACTTCCTCATATTTCATCTTTGCACATTTTCCCAAAGAACTTACACTCTATATGACACAAGAAAAACAGTGAGATTCTCATACTTCATTGGAAAAAACCAAGAAACCAAACCTGTTGCCGTTGGGTTGATTCTGACTCATAGCTACCTGATAGGACAGAGTAGAACTGCCCCATGCAGTTTCCAAAGGAGCAGTTGGTAGATTCGAACTACCAAACTTTTGGTTAACAGCCAAGCTCTTAACCACTGCATCACCAGGGCTCCTCATTGGAAAGGGAACATTGAATTCTAGTTGTTCTGAAAACATGTGGTGGTTTTTGTTTTGTTTTGCTTTTTTAATGCCATGCTTTATCATATTTCCTTCCAAAAACTGCTGAATGCAGGGGAAATGTTCAGGCCCCCCATAGGGCTGTATCTTCATAAATCAAATAAGCCTAGTTAAGATGGTATTCTGTAAAGTGCTCTGCTACCTCTGTTGCCCACCCCTCTCCTTGGCAAGTAAGGCCCACACTGAAACAAAGGGTTTTCTGAAGACAAGCAGAGTATCTGTTGATAATGACTAAAGCCATATTCAGAAATGAGAATGTGATATAGTTCACTCTAAGTACTTCATGTGTATGTCAAGGAATAATACAACTAGGGAGTAGATTCTGCCATGGATCTCCAGTTCCTCCAAGGTATGGCTGAAGGAAACTTTGAGTCCAGATTGTCCCAGGTCCTAGAGATGCCCCGTGTGTCACATGTCATCTTGTCTTTTGCAAGTGCTCTGACTGGAATGCTATTAAATAAAAGTGCCAAAGATATCCTCTTTGTATTGATGCCAAATTGTTTACTTCTTCATTGCAGGCTGAAGCCCATTACCCTAAAAAGCCTACTGGCACAAAACTCAAATTTGAACACATTGTAAATACAGCTCAAATGGCATATTTTTAGCTACTTAAAACCTGCCTGCTTTATGTATCCCATGAAACGGTGTCCAGCATCTGCTAGCCCTGAAGAAGGACATCACCTAGGGACATGGCAGTTTCCCCCACCCCCTTCTCCTCTTCCCCCGGGGTTCCATGCACTCCTCCCCCTGTGGTGGTTCTCTGTGAAGCTTGCTTTTGGAAGGACCCCCTGCAATGGAGGGGTCGGCCCCTGCATCCAGCTGTCAGCCCCAATAAATAAATAGCTTGTTGTGCAATGTTGCTATCTCAGGGTCATATATTTTTTCTTGATCAACCTCAAACTCATAACAAATGCCCACTTCTTATTTTAGAGATCTATAGGAAGCTAAATTTTTAGTCTTTGCTTATGCAGTTACCCAAAGTGCAGTCTTTAAGTGTTGCATCTTGGTCCATTGATTTCTGGAGACCTCTTAGTTTCCTAACAAAATACTTTACAAAATGCTGGCTGCCTTCTTCCTGGTGTAGTAAAAATGAAAAACCATGTCTGCCTCCCTAGGGGCACTTAGGTTGCATGGTCATTTCGGAGGGAAGATAAATTCCTACCTTCCTGCTCCATTCTATGTACTCACAAAACAGGAAAACACCAAAGTCTGTGATCCTAATAAAGGAAAGACTGCAATGATGCTTTGAGTTTAGCTGAAGAGCTTAATGAGTTACTTCTCCCCACCTCACTGGCATGAGGCCTAAAGCTGGGTCTTGGGATGTTATTGGTAGGGGCCATCAAGTCTATTTTGACTCATAGAGACTGCATGTGAGAGAATAGAACTGCCCCCATAGGGTTTTCTAGGCTGAAATCTCTGCGGGAGCCGATCACCAGGTCTTTCTCCCTCGGAGCTACAGCAAAGTGCTTAACCATTGCACCACCAGCGTTCCTTAGTTTTGGAATAGGGGTTAAAAAGAGCCAAATTCAAGGAATAAGTAAAAGTATCTCTATTTGCAGATGACAGGATCTTATACAAAGAAAATCCTAAGGAATCCTCAAGAAAGCTACTGAAACTGATAGAACAGTTCAGCAGAGTATCGGGATACAAGATAAACACTCAAAAATCAGTTGGATTCCTCTACACCAACACAAAGAACATCAAAGAGGAAACCACCAAACCATTTACAGTAGCTCCCAAGAAGATAAAATACTTAGGAATAAATCTTATGAGAGATATAAAAGACTTACACAAAGAAAACTACAAAACACTTTTGTAAGAAACTAAAAGAGACTTACATAAGTGGAAAAACATACCTTGCTCATGGATAGGAAGACTTAACATTATAAAAATGTCTATTCTACCAAAAGCAATCTATAGATTTAATGCAATTCTGATCCATATTCCAATGACATTTTTTAATGAGATGGAGAAACAAATCGCCAACTTCATACAGAAGGGCAAGAGGCCCTGGATAAGTAAAGCATTGCTGAAAAAGAAAAAAAAACAAAGTGAGAGGCCTGACTCTACCTGATTTTAGAGCCTATCATATGGCCACAGTAGTCAAAACATCTTGGTACTGGTACATCAACAGATACATAGACCAACGGAACAGAATTGAGAATGCAGACATAAATCCATCCACATATGAGCAGTTGATATTTGAAAAAGGCCCCAAAGCAGGTAAATGGGGAAAAGACAGTCTTTTTAACAAATGGTGCTGGCATAACTGGATATCCAACTGCAAAAAAATGAAACAAGACCCACACCTCACTCCATGCACAAAAACAAGCTCAAAATGGATCAAAGACCTAAATATAAAATCTGAAACGATAAAGATCATGGAAGAAAAAATAGAGACAACATTAGGAGCCCTAATACATGGCATAAACAGTATACAAAACATTACTAACAGTGCAGAAGAAAAACTAGATAACTGGGAGCTCCTAAAAATCTAACACCTATGCTAAGCTCATGAAAAGACTTCACGAAAAGAGTAAAAAGATTACCTACAGACTGGGAAAAAGTTTTTAGCTATGACATTTTCAATCAGCGTCTGATCTCTAAAAGCTACATGATACCGCAAAAACTCAACTACAAAAAGACAAATAACCACATTAAAAAACAGGCAGAAGATATGAACAGACACTTCACTAAAAAAGACATTCAGGTAGCTAACAGATAAGTGAGGAAAAATGCTCACGATCATTAGCCATTAGAGAAATGCAAATCAAAATTACAATGAGATTCCACCTCACTCCAACAAGGCTGGCATTAATCCAAAAAACACAAACTAATAAATGTTGGGAAAATCCTGGTGGCACAGTGGTTAAGTGCTATGGCTGCTAACCAAAGGTTCGGCAGTTCAAATCCACCAGGCGCTCCTTGGAAACTCTGTGGGGCAGTTCTACTCTGTCCTATAGGGCGCTATGAGTCGGAATTGACTTGACGGCACTGGGTAAAAAATGCTGGGGAGGTTGTGGAGAGATTGGAACACTTTTATACTGCTGGCAGGAATGTAAAATGGTACAACCACTTTGGAAATCGATTTGGCACCTCCTTAAAAAGCTAGAAATAGAACTACCATACAATCCAGCAATCCCACTCCTTGGAATATATCCTAGAGAAAAAAGAGCCTTTCCATGAACAGATATATGCACACCCATGTTCACTGCAGCACTGTTTACAACAGCAAAAAGATGGAAGCAACCAAGGTGCTCATCAACGGATGAATGGATAAATAAATTATGGTATATTCACACAATGGAATACTATGCACTGATAAAGAACAGTGACGAATCTGTGAAACATTTCATAACATGGAGGAATCTGGAAGGCATTATGCTGAGTGAAATTAGTCAGTTGCAAAAACGCAAATATTGTGTAAGACCACTATTACAAGAACTCAAGAAATAGTTTAAACAGAGAAGAAAACATTCTTTGATGGTTACAAGAGTGGGGAGGGAGGGAGGGTGGGAGAGAGGTATTCACTAATTAGATAGTAGATAAGAACTACTTTAGGTGAAGGGAAAGACAACACACAACACAGGCAAGGTCAGCACAACTGGACTAAACCAAAAGCAAGGAAGTTTCCTGAATAAACTGAATGCTTCGAAGGCCAGCGTAGCAGGGGCAGGGGTCTGGGGACCATGGTTCCAGGGGACATCTAAGTCAATTGGCATAATAAGATCTATTAAGAAAACATTCTGCATCCCACTTCGGAGAGTGACATCTGGGGTCTTAAACTCTAGCAAGCGGCCACCTAAATGCATCAATTGGCCTCAACCCACCTGGACCAAAGGAAAATGAAGAACACCAAAGACACAAAGTAATTACGAGCCCAAGAGACAGAAAGGGCCACATAAACCAGAGACTACACCAGCCTGAGACCAGAAGAACTAGATGGTGACCAGAAGAACTAGGGCCATAACTGATGACTGCCCTGACAGGGAACACAACAGAGAACCCCTGAGGGAGCAGGACAGCAGTGGGATGCAGACCCCAAATTCTCGTAAAAAGACCAGACTTGGTGGTCTGACTGACACTAGAAGGACCCCAGTGGTCATGGCCCCCAGACCTTCTGTTGGCCCAGGACAGGAACCATTCCAAAGACAACTCTTCAGACAGGGATTGGACTGGACAATGGGATGGAGAGGGATGCTGGTGAGGAGTGAGCTTGGATCAGGTGGGCACTTGAGACTAAGTTGGCATCTCCTGCCTGGAGGGGAGATGAGAGGGTAGAGGGGGTTACAAGCTGACAAAATGGACACAGAAAGAGAGAGTGGAGGGAGGGAGCGGGCTGTCTCATTAGAGGGAGAGCAATTGGGAGTATGCAGCAAGGTGTATATTTTTGTGCGAGAGACTGACTTGATTTGTAAACTTTCATTTAAAGCACAATAAAAATTAAAAAAAAAAAAAAGAGCCAAATTGCTGAGAATAATAAAGTGACAGGAAAGTGAGAGCTTTAGAGACAAGAAGAAAGTTCAATAAGATAGTGAAAACCCCAGAGCTGTGCAGGAAAGAGACAGTGAGAAATTTACTTGTCTTAGTTATCAAGAGCTGCTATAACAGAAATATCACAAGCTGGTGGCTTTAACAAACAGAAATTTATTTTCTCACAGTTTAGAAGGCTAGAAGTCTGAATTCAGGGTGTCGCCTCTAGAGGAAGGCTTTCTCTCTGTTGGCTCTGGGTGAAGGTCCGTGTCTCTTCCGCTACTGTTTCCTGGTTCCTTGGAGATATCATGGAGCATGACATCTATCTTCCCCTATCTCTGCTTCCTTGCTTAATCTGCTCTTTTACATCTCAAAAGAAATTAACTTAAGACATATCCTACACTAATACGACCTCATTAGCATAACAAAGAAACCTCATTCCTCAATGAGATTATAACCAGAGGCATAGAGGTTAAGATTCACAACATGTATTTTGAGGGGATACAATTCAATCTATAATAGACGTCTAAGGTCAGGATTAATCAACATGGGTTTCAGTTTGTCTGCCGTAGCCCCTTCTACTGTCTTGGACCAGTGGCATCTGGAGAGTGAAGGAGTCTGTTGGGTCCCAGTCCTGTGTAACACTGAAGAGAGGGAGTGGACAGCGCACCCAGGAGGCGGTAAGAAGAGACGTGATCAAGAAAACAATCAAAGCCAAAACTGATTCAGAGATGATTTGAGTAAACGTAAGCCCTTAAGAATCATTTCAAGACTATTGGGACATCCCCTGTTAGTAGGCTACTAGCTCAAACCATATTGCTTTTAAAATTATAATCAAATGGATGAACCAATGAAGCTGGAGGACTTGGGATGGTTGACATCTAAAAGGGCCTGCTGTGTGACGTTGTAGCCCTCCACTCCCCAATCTCAGCACCTGTGGCTGCAGCCTCTTGCAGGAGCAATACAATCTCTACACATAGCCACAAGAGGAAGGGTATTTCTTTCCTTTTTTTTTTCTCTCTCTCTTTTTTTTATTGTGCTTTAAGTGAAAGTTGACAAGTCAGTCTTTCATACAAAAATTTATATACACCTTCCTATGTACTCCTAGTTGCTCTCTCCCTAATGAGACAGCACACTTCTCCTCTCCACCCTGTATTTCCCGTGTCCATTCAACCAGCACCTGTCACCCTCTGCCTTCTCATCTTGCCTCCAGACAGGAGCAGTCCACATAGTCTCACGCGTCTTCTTGAGCCAAGAAGCTCACTCCTCACCAGCATCATTTTATGTCTTATAAACATAGTCCAGTCTAATCTTTGTCTGAAGAGTTGGCTTTGGGAATGGCTTTAGTTTTGGGCTAAAAGAGAGTCCAGGGGCCATGTCCTCTGGGGTCCCTTCAGTCTCAGTCAAACCATTAAGTCTCATCTTTTTACTAGGATTTGAGTTCTGCATCCCACTTTTCTCCTGCTTTATCAGGGATTCTCAGCTGTGTTCCCTGTCAGGGCAGTCATTGGTGGTAATCTGGCACCATCTAGTTCTTCCAGTCTCAAGCTGATGGAGTCTCTGCTTTACGTGACACTTTTTGTCTCTTGGGCTCTTATTTTCCTGTGTCTTTGGTGCTCTTCATTCTCCTTTGCTCCAGGTGGGTTGAGACAAATCGGTGCATCTTAGATGGCTGCTTGCTAGCTTTTAAGACCCCACACGCCACTCACCAAAGTGGGATGCAGAACATTTTCTTAATACACTTTGTTATGCCAGTTGACCTAAATGTCCCTGAAACCATGATCTCCAGACCCCGCCTGCGCTACACTGTCCCTCAAAGTGTTTGGTTGTATTCAGGAAAACGCCTTAGCTTTTGGCTTAGTCCAGTTGTGCTGACTTCCCCTGTATGGTATGTTGACCTTCTCTTTACCTAAAATAATTCTTGTCTATATCTAACTAGTGAATACCCCTCTTTCTCCTTCCCCACCCTCATAACCATCAAAGAATGTTTTCTTCTGTGTTTAACCCTTTTCTTGAGTTCTTATAATAGTGCTCTCATAAAATATTTGTCCTTTTACGACAGACTAATTTCACTCATCGTGACGCCTTCCAGATTCCTCCATGTTATGAGATGTTTCACGGATTCGTCGTTGTTCTTTATTGTTGTGTAGTATTCCATTGTGTGAATATACTATAATTTGGTTATCCATTCATCCATTGATGGGCACCTTGACTGTTTCCATCTTTTTGCTATTGTAAACAGTGCTGTAATGAACATGGGTGTGCACGTATCTGTTCATGGAAAGGCTCTTTTTTCTCTAGGATATATTCCAAGGAGTGGGATTCCTGGATTGTATGGTAGTTCTATTTCCAGTTTTTCAAGGAAGCGCCAAATCCATTTCCAAAGTGGTTGTACCATGTTATATTCCCACCGGCATTGTATAAGTGTTCTAGTCTCGAGAGGAGGGGTATTTCAAACGGCTGTTGGTGGGGAGAACGAGTTCTTGCTAAGAATGTGATGTGAGTTGAAAACAAAACCCTGGTGTAAGATCAAGGATGCTGTTTTCCTTTCAGTACAACACCCTTGGATATGCTCCTGATTGCAGAAGGTCAGGAGCAGCTCACGTGTTCAGCATCCATTATTTAGTCGCTGCAGATGCAGTCAACCATTCAAGCTGGATGTCATCAGACTGTTAAGAAGAAGCCCCTCTGGGGGGCAGGAGAAAGGACACATTAACTCTTCTGGCCTCCAAGCCCGTGCGAGGCATTTTAGAACTCTCCCTTCGTGTTCACCTCAGGTAATGGACCATGCCAACACAACCCATTGCTCCCATCTGACCTGGAGTGTTGGGTCCCAGCATACCACCATCAAGCATCACACTTCTCTCCCCTTGACTATTTTAACAATACCTTGTTCAATATCAGACTCCTTTCGCATGAGACTCCCAGGGTTGTATTTTTTGGGGAGCGATCCTACATGACCCTATACTCAAAAAATAAAAATTTTAAAAAAGCTCTATTAGATATGGATAATAAAATAGTAAAGCCTCTATCAAAGCAGACTAGACAGCAAACTTACAGAGGGCAGACACCTTGGGTATGTCTGACTTGCCATTATTTCCTGGGGCATAAATAGTTTAAGCAGTGGACTGCTAGCTGAAGTCCATGGAAGAAAGGCCTGATAATCTGCTTCTACAAAGATTACAGCCAAGAAAACCCTATGCAGCAGTTCTGCTCTGTAACACATGGGGTCACCATGAGTCAGACTCAACTGATAGCAATGGGGTTGGCTGTTTTGTTTTGGTTTGGTTTGGTTTGTTTATCCAGCATCAAAAGCCAAAAAATCAAACCTGTTTCCATTGAGTTGATTCCAACTCATAGTGACCCTGTAGTACAGAATAGAACTGCCCCATAGAGCTTCCAAGGAGTGGCTGGTTGGTACAAACTGCTGACCTGTTGGTTAGCAGCATGAACTCTTAACCACTGGGCCACCAGGGCTCCTTTATCTAGCACACACCCACACTCCCATCAGTTGCTGTCAAGTCGATTCCAACTCATGATGACCCCATGTGTGCTGAGTAGAACTGGACTCTATACAGTTTTCAGGGCTGTGACCTTTTGGAAGTAGATCATCAGATCAGGCCTTTCTTCCAAGACTCGTCTGGGTGAATTTGAACCACCAGCCTAAGGTTAGTAGCCAAGCACTTAACCATTGTACCACCCAGGGAATCTGTATCTAGCACAGTGACTGGCAAATAACAGGCACTTGACTCTGCCTCTTCACCATTCCAAAATGTCAGGCTTCATTTGTGTGGTCTGGTCTCCCATCTTCAAGCACCACACTTAAATCCATCCAGGCAGCTGGCTGTCTTTGTCTCCCCTGAAGATGTCCAGAACAACCGGCTACACAGCCTCCCTGGGCTGCCGTGTCATCTTCCTGTTGGGAAATCGTTTTCGCCTTAGCTAAATAGGTAGGCAATTTCATGCTTGTTTCAGACAGAAAACCTAAGTTTGAAAAAAGATTAAGTGACTAGCTCAGGGTTATACGCAAACTCTGGCCCAGTTGAAAATAAACTCAAGCGGTTCCTAACATTTAATTCTACGGTTACTTTTGTAGAGGAGACGATGTTTGTAATTGACAGACATCATTCCCAGATCACTCACTGAAAACTCTGCCTAAAAATTGCAGGTAAAACATTTCATGTATCCAGTATAGAGAGAGCCTATATAAAAAGGAAATTTTCCTGCAGGAAGAATGAATCCCTATAAAGAACATTTGTTCAGTTGTTTCATTATAACATAAGAGCATTCCTCCCTGGCTGCTGCAAAATCCAAATGCTCCATTTTGTTACTAAACAATCCTTTTAACACCAAGCCAAAAATAAGTCACGATGTTAATGCAAACATCTTGCAAGCCAAATAAAAGGACTCGTGCCAAATTTATCAGAGTTAGAAAAAAAAAAAAAAAATTTTTTTTTTTAGAAGGAAATTGTGTCAGGCTGGTCTGCCTATGAGCAACTTTCTATTAGATCACCAGTCAGTAGGGTACCAGCATCTGCTGATGCCAACTGAAAGCTATGCGTAATAACAGAGGGCTTTAGAAAATACATTTTCTTCCACAGTTAGCAATGCATGACTCACTAGAACTCTCCAGACACTATTCTGTATGAATGACTCAAAATTCTACCAAGGACAGAGCACAATCAGTTCTCTCTTCCTGCACCAGGATTTTTCGTTTCAATTATCCCTGATGTTGCTAGCTTACTTCGAAGGCAGAAAATCTTGGCCCATCCTTTCTCTTTTAAAAACACTTGTACATGTTTTAATGTATACATAAATATTGAAGTGCTGCAGGCGATCAGAGATTAAACATTATAGTCAACGATGAAAGCAACCTTCACCTGGCTCAACTCCCACCATTTGGGAAGCTGAGCTGGGCAACGACCATGGTTAATTTCCTTCTGGAATACTGACCAGTGAGTAGAGATTGTTGCAATATGTGAAATGTCATGTTGTGTCAGACCAGTGGCCCACCCAGCCAAATATTCAGCAACCCATAGTGGTGTCAAGAATATTTTATGAAATAGTTTAGTAGTTACTCTCCAAGACAAAGAGCTTGAGGTTTCTCAAATAATAGCTTTCCTCAACAATTGTAATAGCTTCCCAGCTACAGTTTGCATTTCCATGCTCTTTCCATCTGTCATCCCAACTCCAGATTAATCTTCCTGAAGCTTTTTTCTGATTATGACACTTGCTTGGTGACAAAGAGCAGAGATCTTGAAAAGACCATATGGCTTCAAATCTTGATCCACCATTTAATTTTTTAATCTTTCTATGCATCTGTGAAATGAAATTTGTAGGATGTTTGCATAAATGTGATGACTTATTTTAGCTTTGTGTTAAAAATGAACATGTAGGAAAATGGAGCTTTCATGGTTAAGAACATAGGCTCTCAAGTCAGACCTGGGGCTCAAGTCTTGGCTCTACCATTTTATTTGTCTGCCAGACTATAGTTAACTAATATTGCATAACAAAATCACCCAAAGCGTTCTGGTTTACAAAAATAATCATTTTTTATTTTTTATCTTTCATAGTTTCTGGTTCAGGAATTTGGGAGCTGCTTGACTGAATTGTTCTGGCCTGCGGTCTCTCTTAAGGCTCCAGTCAAGATGTTGGCTGGGGCTGCAGTCAATTGAAGGCTAGACTAGGCCTGAAAGACCCAGTTCCAATGTTGTTGTTGTTGTTAGGTGCTGTCAAGTCAGTTCTGACTCATAGCAACCCCATACACAACAGCACAAAACACTGCCCAGTCCTGCACCATCCTTACAATCATTGTTATGCTTGAGCTCATTGTTGTAGCCACTGTGTCAATCCGCCTCGTTAGGGGTCTTCCTCTTTTCTGCTAACCCTCTGCTTTACCAAGCATGATGTCCTTTTCCAGGGATTGATCCCTCCCGACAACATGTCCAAAGTATATAAGACGCAGTCTCATAATCCTTGCTTCAAAGCAGCATTTTGGTTGTACTTCTTCCAGGACAGTTTTGTTCATTCCTTTGGCAGTCCATGGAATATTCAATATTCTTCACCAACACCACAATTCAAAGACATCAATTCTTCTTCAGTCTTCCTTATTCATTGTCCAGCTTTCACATGCATATGAGGCCATTGAAAATGCTATGGTTTGGGTCAGGCACCCCTTAGTCTTCAAGGTGACAGCTTTGTTCTTCAACACTTTAAAAAGGCCCTTTGCAGCAGATTTTTCCAATGCAACGTGTCTTTTGATTTCTTGACTGCTGCTTCCATGGCTGTTGATTGTGGATCCAAGTAAAATGAAATCCTTGACAACTTCAATCTTTTCTCCATTTACCATGGTTTTGCTTACTGGTCCATTGTGAGGATTTTTGTTTTCTTTATGTTAAGGTGTAATCCATACTGAAGGCTGTGGTCTTTGGTCTTCCTTAGTAAGTGCTTCAAGTCCTCTTCACTTTCAGCAAGCAAGGTCGTGTCATCTGCATAACACAGGTTGTCAATGAGTCTTCCTCCAATCCTGACGCCCCGTTCTTCTTCATATAGTCCAGCTTCTCAGATTATCTGCTCAGCATACAGATTGAATGAATATGGTGGAAGGATACAACCCTGATGCACATCTTTCCTGGCGTTAAACCATGCAGTATCTCCTTGTTCTGTCCAGACAACTCCCTCTTGATCTAAGTACAGGTTCCTCATGAGCACAATTAAGTGTTCTGGAATTCCCATTCTTTGCAATGTTATCCATAATTTGTTATGATCCACACAGTCGAATGCCTTTGCATAGTCAATAAAACACAGGTAAACATCTTTCTGGCATTCTCTGCTTTCAGCCTGGATCCATCTGACACCAGCAATGACGTCCCTGGTTCCAAAACCTCTTCTGAAACTGGTCTGCATTTCTGGCAGTTCCCTGTTGATATACTGCTGCAGCTGTTTTTGAATGATCTTCAGCAAAATTTTGCTTGCGTGTGATATTAATGATATCGTTCTATAATTTCCACATTTGGTTTGATCACCTTTCTTGGGAATAGGCATAAATATGGATCTCTTCCGGTCAGTTGGCCAGGAAGCTGTCTTCCATATTTCTGGCATAGACCTGTGAGCACTTCCAGTGCCACATCCATTTGTTGAAACATCTCAATTGATATTCCGTCACTTCCTGGAGCCTTGTTTTTCACCAGTGCCTTCAGTGCAGCTTGGACTTCTTCCTTCAGTACCATCGGT
Source organism: Loxodonta africana (assembly GCF_030014295.1). NCBI lineage: Eukaryota > Metazoa > Chordata > Mammalia > Proboscidea > Elephantidae > Loxodonta > Loxodonta africana. Next base: position 69,784,073 of record NC_087358.1, read on the forward strand.
TCCTGATCATATGCTACCTCTTGAAATGGTTGAACGTCAATTAATTCTTTTTGGTATAATGACTCTGTGTATTCCTTCCATCTTCTTTTGATGCTTCCTGCATCATTTAATATCTTCTCCATAGAATTCTTGACTATTGCAACTCAAGGCTTGAATTTTTTCTTCGGTTATTTCAGCTTGAGAAACAACAAGCGTGTTTTTCCCTTTTAGTTTTCACTCTCCAGCTCTTTGCACATGTCATTATATACTTTGTCTTCTTGAGCTGCCCTTTGAAATCTTCTGTTCAGTTCTTTTACTTCATCCTTTCTTCCTTTTGCTTTAGCTGCCCTGCATGTCTGTCAGTTTGTCGTACTGTGGGGCATGGTGTGTTGCTGTGATGCTGGAAGGTATGCCACCAGTATTCAGATAAAGATTCTATGGGCAAAATATTAAATGATGCAGGAAACATCAAAGAAAGATGAAAGGAATACCAAAAAGAATTGGTCAACGTTCAACCATTTCAGGAGGTAGCATATGATAAATAACCAATGGTTTTGAAGGAAGAAGGCCAAGGTGCACTGAAGGCATTGTCAAAAAACAAGGCTTCAGGAATTGATGGACTGTCTATTGAAATGTTTTAACAAATGGATGTAGCACTGGAGGAGTTCATTCATCTATGCCAAGAAACTTGGAAGACAGCTACCTGGGCAACCAACTGGAGGAGATCCCCATTTAGCCCATTCCAAAGAAAGGCAATCCAACAGAATGCAGAAATTATCCAACAATATCATTAATATCACACTCAAGTAAAATTTTTCTGAAGATAATTCAAAAGCGGCTGTAGCAGTGTATCAACAGGGAACTGCCAGAAAAGGAAGCCAGAATCAGAAAAGGACACAAAATGAGGGATATCATTGCCGATGTCGGATGGATCTTAGCTGAAAGCAGAGTATAGCAGAAAGATGTTTACCTGTGTTTTATTGACTACACAAAGGCATTCCCCTGTGTAGATCATAACAAATTATGGATCACATTGCAAAGAATAGGAATTCCAGAACACTTATTTGTGCTCATGTGGAACCTGTATATAGACCAAGAGGCAATCATTTGAACAGAACAAGAGGATACTGTATGGTTTAAAATCAGGGAAGTGTGTGTCAGGGTTGTATCCTTTCACCATGCTTACTCAATCTGTATGCTGAGCAGATAATCTGAGAAGCTAGACTATATGAAGAAGAACTCAGCATCAGGATTAGAGGAAAACTCATTAACAACCTGCAATATGCAGATGACACAACCTTGCTTGCTGAAAGTGAAGAGGCCTTGAAGCACTTACTGATGAAGATCAAAGACTACAGCCTTCAGTATGGATCATGCCTCAACATAAAGGAAAAAAAAATAAATCCTCATTACTGGATCAATAAGCAACAGCATGATAAAGAAAATACTGAAGTGGTCAAGGATTTCATTTTACTTGGATCCTCAATCAACAACCACTGAAACAGCAATCAAGAAATCAAAAGATGCATTGCATTGGGAAAATCTGCTGCAAAAGACCTCTTTAAAGTGTTGAAAAGCAAAAATGTCACTTTGAGACCTAATGTGCACCTGACCCAAGCCATGGTATTTTCAATCACCTCATATGCACGGGAAAGCTGGACAATGAATAAGGAAGACCAAAGAAGAATTGATGTCTTCGAATTATAGTGTCCGCAAAGAATATTGAATATACCATGGACTGCCCGAAGAACAAACAACTCTGTCTTGGGAGAAGTACAGCCAGAGTGCTCCTTGGCAGTGAGCATGGGGAGAGTTTAGCTCACATACTTTGGACATGGAACCAGTCCCTAGAGAAGGATATTCTGTTTGGTAAGGTAAAGAGTCAGCGAAAAAGAGGAAGACCCTCAACAAGATGGATTGACACAGTGGCTGCATCCATGGGCTCAAACATAGCAATGATTGTGATGGAGCGGGACCAGGCAGCATTTCCTTCTATTGAACATAGGGTAGCTAGGAACGAGAACCAACTCAAAGGCAGCTAACAACAATTTTTGGAAGTAGATCTCCAGGCCTTTCCTCCAAGTCTGTCTTAGTCTGGAAGCTCCACTGAAACCTGCCCACTATGGGTGACACTGCTGGTATTTGAAATCCTGGTGGCATAGCTTCCAGCATCACAGCAACATGCAAGCCACCACAGTACAACAACCTGACAGATAGATCGTAGACAGCGGTAGATGCTCAAAAGATATTTGTTAATTAAATGAGTAAATTATTTCTCTCTGCCCTCAGATTTTCCTAATGAAAAGGGATACGTGTAGGTGAGAAATTTTAACCCACTTTGTTTAATAGGCACTGTGTGTATAACAACAATAACTCCATGCTCCACTTTTTTTTTTTTTTTTTTTTTAATGATTAACAAGTACGTAGACCGGCTACAAGAGGGAAAACACAGGTGGGTGTGAATGAGGAGGTACATGTTTTGGCTTCACGGTAGACAAAATAATTAATATGTCTTTCCTTCATCCCACGTACCACTACGTTTTAGAAATTGGAACCAAACTAGGCACTAGTAAATGCAATGCTCACAGGTCATAACGAAATCTTTTAAAGTGCTTTTTCCCCCAGTCAACCAATTTATTTTAAAGCCCTTAGGAAAGATGATTTGCACTAGGTTTTAAAACTAAGACGTTTCAAAATCTTTTTACCTCTGAAATTTCCATGAAAACCAAAGACAAGAGTGACAGTGACAGTGACAGTGAGTTGGGAAAAACACTCAAAGCAAATGCAAATGCATTGCCCTTCCTTAATTATGGCTCCAGTGAGCAAAGGTACATGTTCAAATTGCTGCTTGTAAACATTCCTGTTCAGCTCTATTGGATTCCACTGATAAGGACTGAAGACAGGAGCTTGTGAAGACGTGTGGAGAAATGGAAAGAACTTTAGACCATTAGACCAGGTGACAGAAAACCTGTTCTGGTTTCCGCCTTCGCCATTTCATAGTCATTTGACTTTATTTAATCCATCCATGCCCAAGTTTCAGGAGCTATCAAATGGCAGTGATAGGGCTCAGGAAGGCAGACTAAGCATATGTGCTTACCTCAGTTCCGTCCCAGAATCCTGTGGGCTGGCAATAAAGATGTACGGAAGGGGATACATCTATTACAGTACTGAGAACTGAAGACTTTGAAATGGCTTCATGTTGACCCACATAGGAGAAGACCACCACAGAGGCAGGAGTTGTTCTTCCCTATAAGACCCAGAGAAGTATAAGCCCAGAGTTAGCAGGTATGAGAGCAGGAATGGGCTGAGGACTACAAAAAGAATGACTAAGTAAACACCTAGTGTTGAGACAGCTACACCCATCTTCTCCCTGTCCGTGAACCCCACACATCCAGAGACACTGGCAGAATTGGAATCTACAGAGGGAACTGATACTAGTTCCCCATATAAATAGAGTGATTTATTCACAAACATAAATGGAAAACCAAGATTCTTCACATTTAAGAAAAAAATCAACAGCCCAAAGGAGAGAGATGAAGGTAAAATTATAAAAATCTCCCAGAAAGTAGAGCATAATTTAAAAAAAAAAAAGAAGAGAGCAAAAAGTTAGGAGATATAGAAGTTAAACCTAGGAGACCCATTGTGCATCTAATAGGAAACCCAGAGAGAGAGTAGAGAAATCAAAAGAGCTTTAATAATTAAACAAATCCAAGACAATTTCCTGGAGCTGAAGAAAGCCAAGAGTTGTCAGCTTGAAAGAGCCCACCAAATACCCACATGAATGAAATCTCAGAAAATTCAAAGAAATAAATAAATAAATAAATAAATAAAACTTTCCGGGAAAAATAATAGATTTCCCACTTCTCTCAACGCCCCCAAAAAGAATCAGATTGACTTTCAATTTTTCATCAGCCACCTTGTGAACGAGAATACGACACAGAATTGCATTTGAAGGGCTGGGGGGGAATTATTTTAAAACTATAATTACATGTTCAGCCAAATTGTCAACCAAATATAAATGTACTGTAAACAGATTTTCAGACCTGTTATGACTCAGAAAATGTACCCCCATCCACCCTTTGAAAATTGCTTGAAATTTTACTACATGTTGTTAATACAAAAAAGAATTCAAGAAGGAGGAAGAGGCACAATAAAAAATATTAGGGGACCTAAACCAGAAGTGAAGTAATTTAAGAAACCTTAACATTTCAAATGCATAGCAGACCTAAAGAACGTTTGATCCAAACCTCACCAGGAATGCAGAGGAGTCTAAGAAAAATGCAATCAAGAAGGAAATGGATTCCTTTAAAAAAAAAAAAAGTAAGGAAAAACATATAATTACTAGTGTTTGGGTGAAGACATGTGATCTTATATCAACAAGTATCTGAGCTTGGGTTCCCTAGCAGAGCCTGAGATGAAGATTCTTGTGCAAATGGTTTCTTCAGGAAGTGCTCTGTGGAGAAGGGGTGTGAAGGAAACAAGACAGCATAGTCTTAGAAAATGCCATAAGACAAACATTTTTCATTAAAATACAGATTTATACCCTTAGATATAAAACCATTATCAGATAGTTTTGAAATAGTCTCATAATTAACATCCCCAATGTTTTAGGAATACTGCGTTCTCATAACTTCTTAATTAGACAATTCTGAAAAAAAAAATTTTTTTTTTTTGATCAATAGTCCTGTTATTGCTTTGAAATAAAACTGTCGGTTCATATGTCTGTCTCCCTTGTAAGAATAGAAATTTCTCAAAACAAGGAGTCATGTCTTACGCCTCTTTCTCTCTGTAGTGCCCGCCTCAGGGCCTCCTCGCACAGAGGAAACATTCAGTGAAGGTTTACTGGATGGATGGACAGACAGACGGATGGATGGGCGGATGGGCGGGCAGGTGGATGGATGGAAGAACATAGATAAGAAAGCTTTTTTATGAGCTACAGCAAAGCCTTGGTTTGTTCATAATGTGTGACAAAAATCTGGTGTCTGTGCCTGGGCCATCCCGCCTCTGCCACCACGTGACAATAGGGCAGAAAATTGGCCCCTCACTACAGTTGCTCACTTGAGGGCTTTGCATGGGAGAACAACTGCTTTGTCTGTCTTAAGACCTATCAGGAACATGGGCTTTGGCCCCAGATTGAGGTGTGTTCAAATCCCAACTCTGCCAGTTAGAACCTGTGTGGCCTTGGGCATGGGTCTTAACATGTCTTCAATAAAAAGAATCAACATCCAACAGGTACTTATTGAACTCTTACTATTTAGAAAGTGTGTTGGGTGCCTGACTTCTCTGAGACTCATCTAAAAACTGCAAATAATGGCATCAACTTCAGATAGTTGGGATAATGTTTTTACTGAAATCCTGTATGTGAAGTTCTGGGCATATAGTAAAATTTCAGTAAATTGTTACTATTATTGTTATTATCATCATGCAACTGCTATTGGGTGACTGCTATGTGCAGTCACTGCCCACAGGGTGGAATCTTTAAAGAGAAACAAGACACGGAGCTCACAGTCCTGTATGGGAAATAAACAATCTACTGTGCCACACTCAGGGTGGATTAACCAGTAAGCAAGGTACGCACCAGCTTAATTAAGCAAAGTATGCACAGGTTTACTTGTGCGTACTTACTAATCTCCCCCATGTGTCTGTCAGTTTGTCATACTGTGGGGGCTCGTGTGTTGCTGTGATGCTGGAAGCTATGCCACCAGTATTCAGATACCAGCAGGGTCACCCATGGAGGACAGGTTTCAGCTGAGCTTCCAGACTAAGACAGACTAGGAAGAAGGACCCAGCAGTCTACTTCTGAAAAGCATTAGCCAGTGAAAACCTTATGAATAGCAGCAGAACGTTGTCTGATATAGTGCTGGAAGATGAGCCTCCCAGGTTGGAAGGCACTCAAAAGATGACTGGGGAAGAGCTGCCTCTTCAAAGTAGAGTTGACCTTAATGACCTGAAAGCTTTTGTGACCTTCATTTGCTGATGTGGCACGACTCAAAACGAGAAGAAACAGCTGCAAACATCCATTAATAATTGGAACCTGGAATGTACAAAGTATGAATCTAGGAAAATTGGAAATCATCAAAAATGAAAGGGAACACATAAACATCAATATCCTAGGCATTAGTGAGCTGAAATGGACCGGTATTGGCCATTTTGAATTGGACAATCATATAGTCTACTATGCTGGGAATGACAACTTGAAGAGGAATGGCGTTGCATTCATCATCAAAAAGAATGTTTCAAGATCTATCCTGAAGTACAACGCTGTCAGTGATAGGGTAATATCCATATGCCTGCAAGGAAGACCAGTCAATACGACTATTATTCAAATTTACGCACCAACTACTAGGGCCAAAGATGAAGAACTAGAAGATTTTTATCAGCTGCTACAGTCTCAAATTGATGGAACATGCAATCAAGATGCATTGATAATGACTGGTCATTGGAATGCGAAAGTTGGAAACAAAGAAGAAGGATCAGTAGTTGGAAAATATGGCCTTGGTGACAGAAACAATGCTGGAGATCGAATGACAGAATTTTGCAGGACCAACAACTTCTTCACTGCAAATACCTTCTTTCACCAACATAAATGGCAACTATACACATGGACCTCGCCAGATGGAACACACGGAAACCAAATTGACTACATCTGTGGAAAGAGACGATGGAAAAGCTCAATATCATCAGTCAGAACAAGGCCAGGGGCCAACTGTGGAACAGGCCATCAATTGCTCATATGCATGTTCAAGCAGAAACTGAAGAAAATCAGAGGAAGTCCATGAGAGCCAAAATATGACCTTGAGTAAAGCCCACCTGAATTTAGAGACCATCTGAAGAACAGATTTGACGTATTGAACACTAGTGACCGAAGACCAGATGAGTTGTGGAATGACATCAAGGACATTATCCATGGAGAAAGCAGGAGGTCACTGAAAAGACAGGAAAGAAAGAAAAGACCAAGATGGATGTCAGAGGAGACTCTGAAACTTGCTCTTGAGCGTCGAGCAGCTAAAGCAAAAGGAAGAATTGATGAAGTAAAAGAACTGAACAGAAGTTTTCAAAAGGCCTCTCGAGAAGACAAAGTAAAGTATTATAATGACATGTGCAAAGAGCTGGAGATGGAAAACCAAAAGGGAAGAACATGCTCGACGTTTCTCAAGCTGGAAGAATTGAAGGAAAAAATCAAGCCTCGACTTGCAATAGTGAAGGATTCCATGGGGAAAATATTAAATGATGCAGGAAGCATCAAAAGAAGATGGAAGGAATACAGAGTCATTATACCAAAAAGAGTTAGTCGATATTCAACTGTTTCAAGAGGTGGCATATGATCAGGAACTGTTGGTACTGAAGGAAGAAGTTTAAGCTGCTCTGAAGGCATTGGCAAAAAACAAGGCCCCAGGAATTGATGGAGTATCAATTGAGATGTTTCAACAAACAGATGCAGTGCTGGAGGTGCTCACTCGTCTATGCCAAGAAATATGGAAGACAGCTTCTGGCCAACTGACTGGAAGAGATCCATATTTATGCCTATTCCCAGGAAAGGTGATCCAACCAAATGTGGAAATTATAGAACAATATCATTAATATCACATGCAAGCAAAATTTTGCTGAAGATCATTCAAAAATGGCTGTAGCAGTATATCGACGGGGATATCATTAATATCACACGCAAGCAAAATTTTTCTGAAGAGCATTCAAAAATGGCTGCAGCAGTATATCGACAGGGAACTGCCAGAAATTCAGGCCGGTTTCAGAAGAGGACGTGGAACCAGGGATATCATTGCTGATGTCAGATGGATCCTGGCTGAAAGCAGAGAATACCAGAAGGATGTTTACCTGTGTTTTATTGACTATACAAAGGCATTCGACTGTGTGGATCATAACAAACTATGGATAACACTGCGAAGAATGGGAATTCCAGAACACTTAATTGTGCTCATGAGGAACCTTTACATAGATCAAGAGGCAGTTGTTCAGACAGAACAAGGGGATACTGATTGGTTTAAAGTCAGGAAAGGTGTGGGTCAGGGTTGTATTCTTTCACCATACCTATTTAATCTGTATGCTGAGCAAATAATCCCAGAAGCTGGACTATATGAAGAAGAACGGGGCATCAGGATTGGAGGAAGACTCATTAACAACCTGCATTATGCAGATGACACAACCTTGCTTGCTGAAAGTGAAGAGGACCTGAAGCACTTACCAATGAAGATCAGAGACCACAGCCTTCGGTATGGACTGCACCTCAACATAAAGAAAACAAAAATCCTCACAACTGGACCAATGAGCAACATCATGATAATAGGAGAAAAGATCGAAGTTGTCAAGGATTTCATTTTACTTGGATCCACAATCAACAGCCATGGAAGCAGCGGTCAAGAAATCAAAAGACGCATCGCATTGGGCAAATCTGCTGCAAAGGACCTCTTCAAAGTGTTGAAGAGCAAAGATGTCACCTTGAAGACTAAGGTGTGCCTGACCCAAGCCACGGTATTTTCAATCGCATCATGTGCATGTGAAAGCTGGACAATGAATAAGACCGAAGAAGAGATGACGCCTTTGAATTGTGGTGTTGGCGAAGAATATTCAACATACCATGGACTGCCAAAAGAATGAACAAATCTGTCTTGGAAGAAGTGCGGCCGGAATGCTCCTTAAAGGCAAGGATGGTGAGACTGCATCTTACATACTTTGGACATGTTGTCGGGAGGGATCAGTCCCTGGAGAAGGACATCATGCTTGGCAGAATACAGGGTCAGCGGAAAAGAGGAAGACCCGCAACAAGGTGGATTGACACAGTGGCTGCAACAATAAGCTCAAGCATAACAACGATTGTGAGGATGGCGCAGGACCGGGCAGTGTTTTCTTGTGTTGTGCATGGGGTCGCTATGAGTCGGAACTGACTTGATGGCGCCTAACAACTATAACAACAGTTACTAATCTGTATTGAACAATTTCACCTGTTTTTCAAATTGTCGATATGAAATACAGGTGAAATTGTTCACTACAGATGAAGACGTGGTGAAAAAGAAATGAAATTGTTCACGACAGATTAGTAAGTAGGTACAAGTAAGCCGTTGCATATCTGCTTACTGGGTCATCCAGCCCTCAGAAGGTGTCCTTATTAAGCAAAATATTCCTTCCTGGATATCTATTAGGCCACTGGCCAGTAAGAGACACACCCACACGGTAAGAGGGTGAGGTCTAGAGTACTTGTACCGAATTCCCTGTGAACATCCTTCTTTCCCTGCTAACCTCCTGGGGGCGGGCTGGGGGGGGTGGCAAGAAAATTGCCTTATTCACCTCTGTTCCCCCCCAGTCTCTAGTATGTGCAACCCATAGAGTAGTAAATGAATATTTATTGCATGGCCCTTAACTAATCAAGGCAAGAGGCTGAGCAATAGGGAAGAATTCAGAAAGCAGTAGTATAGGAGGCTCTGATCTCAGTAACATACAATAAAAAAAAAAAAAAAAAAAAGCCCAGCTGCCATTGAGTGGATTCTGACTCACGGCCACCTCACGTGTGTCTGAGTGGAACTGTGCTCCACAGAGTTTTCAAAGGTTGGTTTTTTGGGAGTAGACCCCCAGGCCTTTCTTCTGAGGTGTCTCTGGATGGACTCGAACCTCCAACCTTTCCATTAGCACCCAAAATCTGAGCATGTTAACCGTTAGTGCTGCCCAGGGACTTTATAGGATGAAAACAGCATGGAAACCCCACGGGTGTGAGAGTAGGAGTCCTTGGGCACACACAGGAGTTCCTGAGGTTCTGATCCTACCAGACTCCAGACTGTCCCAAAAAAAAGGCTGGTACAGTCGTCATTGGAGCCATCAGACTGCATCATGCCGCCTTTCACTCTGACCCGGAATTAGAGACCAAGCCTGAGGATATGAAAATGAGCAGGAAAGCAACTTCTTGGTCTGAGCCTCCACTAACTGCACCATTCTCAGGGTCTCCAGAGGAGGGAAGGTCTATTTCTGTCCCTACAGCTCTTGAATTTCCCTTCTTTCTGATGCCGTGGTCTTACAGCCTCCGGCGGCTGTGACATGGCAAAGAGCATGGGGAGATACTTCTACTAGAGCAGCGTCCAAAACCAAATTCACTGCCATTGAGTCAAGTCTGACTCACGGTGACTCCCACATGGGTCAAAGTAGACCTGCCTTACGGGGCTTTCCTGGCTGTAATCTTTACAGAAGCAGATCACCAGGACTTTTTTCTGCAACACAGGTGGGAGGGTTCAGACCACCAACCTTAAAGCTAGTAGTCGAGAGCAAACTATTTTTTAGGGACCTTAGATTAGTGTTAGTTCTGTGCTTTTCCTTATTTCATGGTAAGTATTTTCTCTCTCCTCTCTCTTCCTTTTCTGGACCTCAGGCTTTGTTTCTATAAAGTAAGGAGGGTACCACAGGAAAAGAAAATTGTCAATAGATTGATCTCATTTTATACCTAGATTCAGTTTCTTATATTGCAAATGTTTTATCTTTAGAGTGTTCATTTTATCTAAGGAAAAAAAAAAGATTTAAAAAACTGCAAAAGAAATTGAGTATGCAAAAATGTGGCGATTCAGTGAACCATATAGAAGGTGCATCGGAGCATGCTTCCCCCAGAGTTCATTTCTGAGCTAGGCTTGGAACTGAACGTGGTCACGTTCCCCTCATCTCTGGCTGGCGTATGACACAAGCCGCACTATCAATATCTCCTGATTTTCCAGCACCCCCACTGATTAAACAAAAAAGGATAATTATTTCTGGCCCTGTAACGATTTTGCAGTAAAGGGCAGAATTGATTTCGGGGCTGAGACTCACGGCCTGGTAAGGTATTGGCCAAGAAGTGGGTGTGAACAGTCATCAGCACTCTGGGGATTTCTGTACCTTGTTTACAGCTAAAAATACTCATGTAACCAATTATGCTAAATTAAGAAAACATTTAAGTATTTAAATAGTTAGAGCTTTCTTAAAAATCTTTGAAAGATTAAATAGTTTGCAGCGTTACTACTCTTCACTCAGCCATTTATGGGGAAAAAGTGGGCTGGAATAATTTAAAAGGATTATTCTTGGCACACATTTTAATGTACGGGATATGGGGGCAGTAAACAAAAGAAGCATAAAAACTGATTCATGCCCTCCAGGAATTTATAGTCTAGCTCAGGAGGATGGAAACAGTGTGTTCAGTAAGCAAGACACCCCAAAGGAGCAGTCAAGGCAGCCAGTGCTGTTGGGGCTCAAGAATGAAGGCAACAATGTGTCCCATGGTATGGGAGAGGACACTATGGTAGAGAAGAAGCATCACATCAGCTGAGCATAGCCTGTGCTGGGTCACCCAGGCCACCAGGGGCTTCAGCCATAGGCCCCTGCCCCTGCCACTCGAAGGAAGCTCGAAAGAGCTTCTAGCTGCAGAACCTCTAGTCTTGCTCCCCAGTCACCAGTCATGTGGAAAGAGCTACCATATGATTTTCCGCTTTGGGTTGCAACACAGGATGTGGTTCAGGAGCAACAAGCTGTGCCTCTCCCACATCTCATACCCACACGTGAGCCTTAAAGACAGCATTCAAGAGCCTCAGTCCCTTGTCCTAAGCCGCCTTCCCAGAAGTTCCTCCAACAGCAGCCCTACCAAACCTCGTGCACCACAAAGCCAAATTCATAAACCTTATGCTTTCCCACTCACTGTCCTGTCTACCCAGAAGGTCCCTCGTTGACATCTTTCCTGTTGAAAGCACACCTATTCTCAAAACCCTACTTAAATACTATTTCTTCACAAAATGTTCGCTGGCTTGACTCCTAAACCTCTGGTTGCCCAGCTGAAAAGAATCTCATTTCACCAACTCTCCCTGTAGTAGTTTGCTTATAGCTTATATCTCACTTCACGTTACTCCCTGTACTGAATTCTCTGTGAACATCCTTCTCTCCCCCAAAAACTTTTGTTGTTGTTAGGTGCCATGGAGTTGGTTCTGACTCATAGTGACCCTAAATACAACAGAAAGAAACAGTGTCCAGTCCTGCACCATCCCCATTGTTGTAGCCACTGTGTCAATCCATCTTTTCGAGGGTCTTCCTCTTTTTCGCTGACCCTCTACTTTACCAAGCATGATGTTCTACTGGTCTGTCCTGATAACATGTCCAAAGTACATGAGAAAAAAATCTTACCATCCTCATTTCTAAGGAGCATTCTGACTGTATTTCTTTCAAGATAGATTTGTTCATTCTTCTGGCAGTCCCTAGTATATTCAGTATTATTCACCAACACCATAATTCAAAGGCATCACTACTTCTTCAGTCTTCATTATTCTTTGTCCAGCTTTCCCATGCATTTGAGGCAATTGAAAATACCATGGCTTGGGTCAGGTGCACTCTTTAGTCTTCAAAGTGACATCTTTGCTTTTCAACACTTCAGAGAGGTCTTTTGCAGCAGATTTGCACAATGCAATACATCCTTTGATTTCTTGACTGCTCCTTTCAGGGGTATTGATTGTGGATCCAAGTAAAATGAAATCCTTCACATCAATCTTTTCCCTGTTTATCATGATATTGCTTATTGGTCCAGTTGTGAGAATTTTTTATTTCTTTATGTTGAGATGTAATTCCTACTGAATGCTGTATTCTTTGATCTTCATCAGTAAGTGCTTCAAGTCCTCTTCAAACTCTATAGGGGCAAGAAAATGTCTTTTTCATCCCTTCCCCCACCCCAATTTCCTAACATGTTTCTCACATAGCCACCATCAGGTCAGCACCCGACTCATGGTGGCACCATGCACTGTGGAATGAAACACTGTCCAGTCCTGCACCGCTTATAATTGGTTGCAGATCAAACTTTGTGATCCACAGAATTTTTACTGGTTGATTTTCAGAAGTAGATCACCATGCCTTTCTTCCTAGTCCGTCTTAGTCTGGATGTTCCACTGAAATCTGTTCAGCATTACAGCAACCCACAAGCCTCTACTAGTAGCTGTGTGGTGGCTGCACATGAGGTGCGTTGGCTGGGAATCAAACCCGAGTCTCCTTCATGGAAGGTGAGAATTCTATTACTGAACCACCAATTCCTCTTCTCACATATGGTACTACATATTTGCTGCATGGCCCTAAATTAATCAAGGCAAGAGACTGAGCAATGGAGAATAATCCAGGAAGAGCTGGTAAAGGAGACGCTAGCCTCAGTAATCTACAATGGAAACAGTATGGAAATCCCTTGGGCCTAAGGGTGGAAAACATAGGTTAGAGGCAGCTGTGCTGCCTGCTAGCTAGTTATTTTGACCGAATTATTTAAACTCCTTGGGTCTCTGTTTCCTCCCTGTAAAACAGACATAGCAGCACTTCCTCAAGTGTTGAGGCACAGTGTGTAACTAGGGTGCTTGGGGGAGCCTTTGTCAAGTACAGATGTGTCTGGATAGATGGAGGGGGATAATGTGCCCTTGGTATCCCCCACAGCTTGGTGGCATGTTTGTCATAATGAGAGTTCTTCAGACTGATCTTTGGAAGGGGGTGCTGTTTTAGACCTCAGAGGCAGAGAGATTGAGTTCATTAAATGCATCGGTACATGCAACACTATTAACATTGGTTGGTGCTAGGCCACCCTCAAATTCATTTATTTAGCTAAATGGGGTCCTGGGGGCACAGTGGTTAGGAACTCAGGCTGCTAACCAAAAGGCCAATTCAAATCTACCAGCCACTGCTTGAAAATCCTATGGGGCAGTTCTACTCTGTCTTACAGGGTCACTATGAGTCAGAAATCAATTCAACGGCAATGAGTTAAATATGTATTTATTCTTATTTGTCCCAATTTCCTATCCTCACTTCTCTCCTTGCTCTATATTTTTTGTACCATCTTCTTAAACTTGTACCATTACTTTATATCCATGTATTTTTAATTTACGTAAGTGATTGCATTCTATTTCTTACTTTTTATCACTGATCACCACATTTGTTTGGTTCATCTTACCCATTCATTTTCCCAGGTATAGATACAGAGATGGCCTCCAACTTATTCCAGATGCTGCCACAGAGGACCTTCTCATACATGTTTCTTAATAGATTTATGTGAAAATTTCTCTGAGCTATAGCCAGAAGCATTATATCTGACTTTTAGGTAGAGTGATTGTACAACCCGGTTTACTCAGGACACTGACACTAAATGTTAATAGCACTCCCTTTGATGTTAAATTATATGCCATCCCGGGCAAAGGGAATATCAGCCTTATCGGACTAAGGACTGCCGGAATGCTCTTCAGCCGTGGTACTCAACCTTAGCAGCACATTGCAACCACTTGGAGAGTTTCAAAGAATTCTGCTGCCTGGGTTCCACTCTCAAAGATTCTGATGTAATTGGTCTGAGTATGGCCTGGGCATCAGGATTTTAAAAGTCCTCAAAGATTTTAACGTGCAGCCAGAGTTGAGAACCTCTGCTCCACAGAAGGATCTTTGCCAATCTGTTCTCCCACCAGCAAGCTTTCATACGCCCACATCCCCACCAAGGCTTGGCATTATCCAGCTGAAAGCACTTTGTAAAACGTAACTCTTTAAATAAACAGGGCCTTATTTCAACATGTCTGGAAGTAGCCATGCTCCAATGAGTTGCTCTACTTTAAGATGCTGCTTCAGTGAAATATTTCACATTAGCAAGGATTCTTTTTTATAAGCAAGTGGTAGTTGAATCAAAGTAAACCAAACCAAAAAACCAAACCCGGTGCCGTTGAGCTGATTCCGACTCATAGCGACCCTACAGGACAGAGTAGAACCGCCCCATAGGGTTCCCAAGGAGCGCCTGGTGGATTCAAACTGCTGACCCTTTGGTTAGCAGCCGTAGCACTTAACCACTACACCACCAGCGTTTCCACAAAGTAAACAGGGCTTTGAAAATGCTACAAACTTTAATTTGTAAGTAAAGGTAGAACTGTCCTGTTTAATGTGATCCTCGCCTCCTCCCAGCATCTGAAAACGGGTGCTGCTGTGGTAGAACACTTGCCTACCATGTTGGAGACCTGGGTTCGGTTCCCAGCCAATGCACCTCGTGAGCAGCCACCACCTGTCTGTCAGGGGAGGCTTTTGTGTTGCTCTGATGCTGAACCAGTTTCAACTGAGCTTTCAGACTAAGATGGGTCTTGGAAGAAAGGCCTGGCTATCTACTTCTGAAAATCAGCCAGTGAAAACCCTATGGATCACAATGGTCTGATTCACTACTAATCACGGGGATGGCATAGGATTGGGCAGCATTTTGTTCCGTTGTGCATGTGTTCGCCATGAGTCAGGGACCACCTCCACAGCAGCGAACAACAATGCCCTTGAACACCATCCCACCTCTGGGCAGCACAGCTTGGCTCAGCACTGTGCCGGCCACAGCCCCAGCCCTGAAGATGGCTCAGACGGGCAGGAGCAAGCCTTGGGAGCCTGTATTTTTTCCTGGTCCTGCTTGAGTCAACAAGTTTACAAGGGGTAAAGGCAGTCAGAGGAAGGTAGGTTGAGATAAGAGGAAGAGGAAAATTAAATGGGCAAAATGTAAGTTGTTGCTGTGTACCTTCGAATCTGTTCTGACTCACAGTGACCCCACGCGACAGAGTAAAACTGCCCCATAGGGTTTCTTAGGCTGTGATCTTTACAGGGGCCAAACGCCAGGTCTTTCTTCCTCGGAGCCACTGAGTGGGTTTGAACTGCCAACCTTCAGTTAGCAGCCAAGTGCTTAAACATTGGTAAGTATTAATGATTCTAAGTAATTTCCAGTAAACTATAAACCTTTGCAAGGAATTAGCTGATCTGGACAGCAGACTATTCTGGATTAAAGCTGTACTTTTCAAAAGAAAGCTTCAACTTCTTTAGATAATGGTCTCTAAAAAAATTTATAAACTGCTTTCTAAGAAGGAGCACATTGAGCCAAATCTGATCTGCTTTTGTAAGTGACCCATTATCATCATTACGGACATCAGTGCAATTAGTTTACTGTGCAAAGTTGACCGGGGTATGCCAGCCTCTTTGCTTTTTCACGTGATGTTCCTGGACTGCTATGATTGGAGTACCTAAGCCCACTCCTAGCCTTCTGACTCCTTCCATACACTCAGAATAACAGACGTAACTTCTCACTCCTCTCAGTGATGTAACAGTTGCCACGGACTTGACTCCAACTCATTTAGCCCCATGTGTGTCAGAGTAGAATGGTTCTCCACAGGGTTTTCGATGCCGATTTTTTGGAAGTAGGTCACCAGGCCTTTCTTCCTAGGTGCCTCTGAGAGGACTCGAAACTCCAGACTTTCAGTTAGCAGTCAAGCACGTTAACCATTTGCACCACCTAGGAACTCTTAGTGAGCTTGCCTGCAATAGCCCCTAACTCGAAAGCCTTATCCTACCCCCATCCCATGTGGCTGACTCTGATTTGCTTTGTTTGAATGATGCCTCTCTCATTCAGAGACAGACTCTGAGTGAGAAGCTGAGTGGTTCTTTAATAACCCTGAGAAACTTTGCCACAAAACTTTTGGCTACTCAGAGACCCTGGTTCACTTATTACTTGGTACTCAGCTATGCCCTCCAGTGATGGGAATTCTGGAAAACTGAATTCTGGAGGGAAAAAAGCGTATTTCAGTATCTTTAGTCACTATAACACAACTTATGACAGATAAGGAAGAGAATACTGTCTTTTTGATGATTCCTGATGATATTCATTTAGTTCTGGGAAATCTTTTTTCAAGAAAAGAAAAAGTTTTTGTGCTGTTCCCACTGCCTAAAAGGCCCTTCTTTCCTTCTCTACCTGGAAAAACCCTACTTATCCTTTAAGACCAAAGCCCCAGGGTCCCCCTTTCTGAGATATCTTCCCTGGCCCTTCCTGGCAAAATCATCTTTCCTGCTCTCCATACTCCAAAGAGTGTAAGTGTCTGCCCAGGTAGACTGTGAACTATTTGAGAGCAAGAACCATATCTTGTTTATCTTCAGACACCCAGAACCTAGCACAGGGACTGACATTTAGTGCTTAAAATATTTGTAAATAAAAGTACGTATCTTAGAACATCCTGTTCTATTTCATGACTGTCTTAAGGTATGGGGAAGGTATGCAATAGTTGAAGACGGTACCAGGCAAAAGCAGGTGAGAAACAGAAATGGGCAAGAAAGTCAGGGAAGGGGAGTGGGGGAAGAAAAAGAGAGAGAGAATATGTAAGCAACGGAGAAGAATGTGTTGAGAAGAATGAGATCTGATAATGTTTGATTGGAGTCCCAGGGTGGTACAAACGATTAATGCATTTGGCTGCTAACCAAAAGGTCGGAGGTTCAAGAACGCTCAGAGGCACCTTTGAAGAAAGGCCTGGAGATCTGCTTCCAAAAAATCAACTATTGAAAACCCAACGGAGCACAATTCTACTCTCACACACATGGAGCTGCCATGAGTTGGAGTCAACTCAACAGCAACCACTTAGAGTGTTTGATTACCTGCTCTTACCAACTTTCTGGTTTGTTTAAGCCATAAATTTCTGATTCCAGTTCCTTTCTTACCTCCGTCCTTTGAGATGCTAATTAGCTATTGAAACATTGTTAGTAATTTTTACTTTTCCTTAGCTTTAAATCTTAGAGCTTCAAGACTACTGCACCCATCACTCCTACTCTCCTTACTCAGAACTTCATGTCTCTTAGCCCACTCTCTCTGGGTTCTCATCAGAATAATACTGGTCAGAATGCAGGAAACACTTCTGTCACCAGAATGCTTCAGATGGAGTAGGAGGGAGCAGTTGCTTAAGGACTTGTGACTTATCCTTGATCAGAAGAAATTTGTTGTTACCCTCCCCAGAGAAAATACGTTTCACATAATTCTTGGGCTGTGTTTAACAAGTCACTTCTTTATTGAAAAAAAAGGATGGAAAGGAAGAGAGTGTGGAGGGGATGCAAGGAGCTTGTTTCATCGTATCCATACAGCAGGGAGCCCACAGATGGCCATCAGAGATTGAAAGCAAGAAAATACCATACTTCTGAATTCTCTGCTTTCAAAACAAATTTATTCACTGTAAACCAGTCTTGCAATTCATTAGCTTCACCCCAGAGACAAGACTGAATGTCAGCTCTTTTCCTAACCTATAAATAATAGGTGCCACTTGCTTAGAAATGAAACTTAGTGCATAATAACAAAGTGAATCAATATGATTGTTATGAAGCTAAAAAAATAAGTAAATAACCGTCTAAGTTCTGAATCTTTGGGGCAAGGAGAAGATTTTCAATTCCTGTTCTTTACAGAAAAAGATTTTTGACAGAAAAATTGATAAATAATATTCTAGCAACACTAAGGTTGAGCCACAGCCTTCGTGGCATAGTGGTTAAGCGTTCAGCTACTAAACAAAAGGTGGGGCAGTTCAAATCCACCATCCACTCCTCGGAAACCCTAAGGGACAGTTCTGCTCTGTCCTACAAGGTCAGCATGAGTCGGAATTGACCCGACGGCAATGAGGTACAAGGAAGGTTGAACCAAGGAGCCCTGATGGCACAGTGGAGCGCTCAGCTATTAACTAAAAGATCAGTGATTCGAACCCACCAGCTGCTACCTGGGAGAAAGATGTGGCAGTCTGCTTGCATGAAGATTACAGCCTTGGAAACTCTGAGGGGCAGTTCTACTCTGTCCTATAGGGTTGCTATGAATTGGAATCAACTCAATTAAAAATTAAAAAGAAAAAAATCATATTGTTCAATCATTTGTTTAACCTGAGTGGTAGTCGGAATGCAGGCTATCAGAGGTTAACGACGTTGTTGAAGATAGTATGCAGTTAAGTGTGGCCAGACTGAGTCCTTGAAGATGAATGCAATAGAATGTGGGCCACTTCCAGGCCTGGCTCTTACAACCCTCCCCTGCACATTCCCCACACCGTCCCTCATTCCTGCTGATGGGAATGGAGAAGTCACTTGGTGACTATGGCAGAGCCATGTGGAATGGAGCTACACCAACCTAGAACCTACACCCTGCACATTATGCGAACGAAAACTAAACCTCTAGTTCTTTAAGCCACTACATTTTGAAGTTTTATTTGTTAGAGCAGCCTGTCTTTCTTATGTATATGTATATTACTTTTATTTCATTTTTTAATATTTTATAAAAATAATACAAACTCATTGGAGGAAAAAATACCACAAATACAAACAAACTAGAGAGGAAATAAAAATTTCTGTACTTACTAACCTGATGTAATCTACTGTTAATATAGCCATCTTTTTTTTTTATATATAAGACAGGGATTACACTTCACTTGCAATTTTGTGAGACACTTTTTCCACGTCTTTCCTTCTGTGTCATCAGATGTTACTTTACCACATATCTTTTAACGGAGGCATTCCAAAAAGTACACAGGTTGTTCGAAAATCACAGTCATAAACTAATGCAGCTAGAACATCTCAAGGCAACAGTTCTCAGAATGCTTGGGTCCTGGTCTAATAGCCTGGATGACCACTTGGAAAATTATAATTGGTTCTGGTACGTGACCATTGCAGCATTGTATGATGGTAGAAGTTAAGCTGCTAAGAAAAAATATGGCCAAAACAGAGTGGCTTAAAAAAAAAAAAAGGGAACCAGAATCCAGCAGGCCCAGGTCAGCTTGGCGGCTCTTCGTCAGACCACAGAAAGAAGAAAAGAGAAGTCCAGGGCAGGCAATTTTTTTAGATAAGAAATGTAGAAGTCGCAGGCATCCCTTCTGCTCACATGCCATTGGTGAGGGCTCAGGTGCCCAGTCAAACCTAGCTTCGGCATCTGGGAAGTGAAGTCCAAGCATGGTGGCCCTGTATTCACCCACAATTCCATAATACAGAAGAAGGCAGGAACAGATCTGGAGACAAATAGCAACCTGCAATATCCTCCAAGGTTAGCAGGGAGCTCAGTGCATAAGACTAGGAGTTCTCCATCAGTGGCACTCTAACATGCTAACATCGAGTCCTATCTTTGCTGCTTATTAATTGTCTGGCGTAGGGTTGTTACTTTACCTCAGCTTGCAACACGTTGAAATTTACACAGTTGTTATGGGAATTAATGATTTAATTTCTATAAAATGTTAACTGTAATTACTATTGTATCCAGAACCAACAGAAGATGAACAACATGTGGCCAGAAAAGTAAACATAAGACACCAAGGAAGCCATCCCTGAAAAAGCAATTCCTAAATGATACTAAATACAGAGTGGTGGTTAAAGTATAACTCTGGAGTCGAACTGACCAGATGTGAATTCTGGCTCTGCCACTTACCAGTCACTTGGGAACGTTAGGCTACTGCTGTGCCTCATTTTTCTCACAGGTAAAGTGGAGATTATTATTACTATCTACCTCATAGGGTTGTTGGGATGATTGAATGAGTTAATTCGGAAAACATGTACAACAGTGCCTAGCAGCTCATACCCGTTGAGTGAATTCCGACTCTTAGTGACCCTATAGTACAGAGTAGAACTGCCCCATAGAGTTTCCAAGGTTGTGATCTTTTTGGAAGCGGACTGCCACATCTTTCTCCCAAGGAGTGCCTGGTGGGTTCAAACCACCAACATTTTGTTAAGCAGCCCAGTGCTTAACTACTGTACCATCAGGTCTAGCACATAGCAAGTATCGTGTAAATATTACCTTCTACCCATCTTAAAAGGAGCCCTGGTGGTACAGTGGAAAAGCGCTAGGCTGGTAACCAAAACGTTGGTGGTTTGAACCCACCAGCCGCTCTGAGGGAGAAAGATGTGACAGTCTGCTTCCGTGAAGAATTTACAACCCTGGAAACCCTATGGGGCAGTTCCACTCTGTCCTGTAAGGTCACTATGAGTAGCAATCAATTCCACAGCAATGGGTTTTACTCATCTTGAAGGAGTAAGTGCTTGACTAAAACCGAAAGATTGGTGGTTCAGACCCCCTCCCCCAGAGGAGCCTCAGAATGAAGGCCTGGCAATCTGCTTCCAAAAGGCTGTGGCCTTGAAAACCCTGTGGAGTACAGTTCTATTCTGGAACACATGGGCCTTCCATGAGTTGGAATTGACTTGATGTTAATTGGTTGGGTTTGTTACCTATCTTAAAAATGTATTCTCAAAGAAAATTAACCAGTATTTTTATGTTGTTATTGTTAGGTGCTGTCAAGTCGGTTCTGAGTCATAGCTATCCTACGTACAACAGAATGAAACACTACCCAGTCTTGTGCCATCCTCACCATCATTGTTATACTTGAGTCCATTGTTATAGTCACTGCGTCAATCCATCTCGTTGAGGATCTTCCTCTTTTTCAATGAGCCTGTACTTTACCAAGCATGATGTCCTTCTCCAGGAACTGATCCCTCCTGATAGCATGTCCGAAGTACACGAGATGGAGTCTCATCATCCACTCTCCATGGTACTTTTATAAAAACTGTATATTCACCTGAGTCTTTGTAAGCGACTTACACCTCCACATACAATGACAATCGCACTAAATATCCCATGTCTCCTTTGTCCACCTCTCAGTTCCTATTTCCTGGTACTCAGGCCTCTGTGCTTTCCAAAATTAATAGATTGGCATTCTATAACACAGGAGGCAGCAATACATTCATCACCCAAATTGGACAGGAATTGCATCTGAGCCCAATTTCATTTCCTTTTGGAGAGCCATACATATTCTCATACATCTTCCTTGGTTCTGTAATACAGGCTCTTGAATGAACAAAAGTGTTCTTCCAGGTAATAAATTTGCCCAAAGAATGTCCCTGTTGATTCTGAGACTTTGAGATTGAAAGCTGTTCTCAGAATCCAGAATTAAATTAGGCCATGTCTTTCTTTACTATTATTTTTAATCAATGCATTACCTCAAAATCTTAAATAATGATATGCACTAAAAATTCCTTAATTATAATAGCTGCCTTTTAGCTGTGATTAAGTGTATCCATTTAGATAGACGATAATTTATAATCAGGAAAAAAAATTAAGATGGTAAGAACACCTCCCTGAAAGTCAGATTCTATCAAACCGTTCATTCTCTCTGAAGAATGTGATCAGTTTTTAGACCATTCTCACTTTTGTGGAGGATTGCTCTTCTAGAAAAGATGCTGTAAGTCAAAAATTGTGTTAGCTGAAAATTATTTTCCACAGATTTAAAGTCATACTAGGGCATTAAATTCCTAATCAAACGTTCAGGTTATTTTTTATTAAAATAACCTTAACAACTACATTTAGCCAATTATGAATTATATACCCCACAAAAAAAATAGGCTACAAAATATATGTGGTATACCAAGTTTTTATCTTCTTCGTAATTTCTACCTTATTTCACTGCATAAATCTGAAGATAAAAGAATACCTTTGGAGAATTCAGAGGGCCCTTTCTTTTCTTTTCTAATTTCTTATTTGGAAGCAATTTTAGACTTACAAAAAGCTGCAAAAATAGTATCTGGAGTTCCATATACCCTCCACCCAGCTCCCCCTAATGTCAACGTCTTAAATAACCATTGGGCAACAATTAAAACCAGAAAATTAACATTATATTAACACAATAAAATTAACTAATCTGCAGACCTTATTTGCATTTCACTAGTTATTCCACTAAGTGTTTCCTGGTTCAGGATCTAATGAGGATCTTACATTACATTTAGTCGCTCTGTCTCTGAGCCTCCTCAGTTTGGGATATTCAGTCTTGTTACAGAATTTCTCTCAGTTTGGATTTGTCTGAAGTTTTCTCATGATTAGATCGAGGTTATGCTTTTGGGGTAAAAATACCACAGAAGTACACTCTGCTTAGTACATCACACCAGGGGGTACATGATACCTATGTGTCTCATTACTAGAGATGTTAACTCTGATCATTTGATTCAGGCAATATCTCCCAGATTTCTCCACTGTAAAGTTATCGTTCTTTGTTTCTTTGTTCGTTTTTTGCTTGGTAATTAAGATTATCTTGTGGGGGGATATATTTTAAAACAATACAAATACACTGTTTCTCATCATACTTCCATCCACTAATTTTAGCATCATGGATGGTACTCACCTGTAACAATTATTACTGTAGTGTTTGACGAACAGCAATTTTTCTTTTTCTATCATTCTTTCTACCTTTTTTGTTGGCATTCTACTATAAGGAAGAGCTAACCATTCTCTGCCATTTATTATTTATTCAATTGTTTGCTTATATTAATTAGGACTCATGGATATTTATTTTAATTTACGGGTTGTAATTTATGGGTTACAATGACTGTCAGTCTTCATTTTGTTGCTCAGATTGTCCCAGATTTGCCATGGTGAGCTCCAGAAGCAGTTAAGGATTTCATGCTTGTCTCTGAGGAAACCTACAGGAGAGATCTAAGGTCACTTAAAGATTTTTGAGAAAACTGATCAAGGAATGTGTTTTGTCATTCTCTTACCGTAAAATTTCCCGTAGCAAGCACAAGTTGCTTGCAGGACAGACACTCATTTATGTACGTACTGATGCAAATCCAGGAAGTATTAACATGGGTTAATATTCTTTGGAGTTCTTCCATTCAAACATACAAAATAACTTTCATTCCTTTTGGGAAGGCAAATTCTCCCCATACCTAAAATTCTCCCATAGATGAAGGAATTTCTGCTTACACGTCTTGTTCTTCTCTCCAGTGTATTATAAACACTTCCCCAAAGGGAAGAAGCATTGTCAACCTGGTTAGTTATAGACTAGATACTGATTGAAGTCCCTGGGCAGCACAAATAACTAACATGCTCAGCTGCTAACTAGCAATGCACATACCTGGGGAAGAAGTGTGGTAGGTGGGAGCAGTCAGGCCTCAAATCCCAGCATCCTGGAATAGAGGAATAATCACTCCTGAGCCATCCATTTCTCATCTGTCCACGTCACTTGCTGCCACAGATGATCACTGAACAGCCTCACCTGCAGTTCAGATGCATGAGCCAATCCCAAGTTTCCAGAGTGGGGAAACTCATTGTAGGGTCTGTGGACTAGCCACATCAGAACCACCTGCTAAAAATGCAGATACCTGGACTTCACTCTAAGTGATCTTACCAGGCTGGTAGTGTTCAGGAATCTGTTTTTTTAAACAAGTGCCTAGATGCCTTCTAGGTTCATTAACTTAGAGAATCACAGCTCTGTTTACAAGATGTAAACCGTCTTCTCTTCTAAAAAGGCTGATCCAGTCAGGACTGCGGGGCACCTCAGGTCTTATCAGCCTGTCTTCTTTCCTGCTAACCGGTTTCAGGTATTACATGTTCTTCATGTAGCTTCCCAATTGTGGCTCTCCCTAGGGTCCGTGCCCTGGAGCAGTCGAGCCAATGAAACGTACTCCAAGTCAGAAAGAGTGAGAAAGTTTATTAAGGAGATGTATATATCACCGGGGACCCAGCAGCAACACAGGCTGTCTCTATGGAGTCTCAAAGAGCAGTTTTACATTAGAACTACATAGAATCTTACAAGGGTTACAAGTGTCTTTGTAGTCCCCTGACAGATATTTCTTTATTAGGCTAAAGACATACATATCTGATACCTGGGCTTCAACTTTCCTGTGGTGGTTGTATGCCACAGGTAGTCTGGACAGAACAAAGGGCTATTTGCATCAGGTTTAAAACAAAGAGCAAAGTCATTAACATTTGGTCAAAACAAAGTCATTAACAGAGGTATGTGAAGGAGGCAGGCAGAGGAAGAACAATTTATAGATTTATTTATTTATTTATTTATTAGTTATGTTAAGCTCTCATTAGCCCATTTTGAAATAAGAAAAACATGCTGGGGAGTATTCAGGGTCATACTGCTACCACTGTCAGTTCATCAGAAAGACTGGACTGCTTAACCAAACCCCCACCCTTGGGTTTCACTTCTTGCCCTGCCTCATACTCCAACCCCTTCTAAGATGAATCTAAGTAGTTGAATCAAGCCCATCTGTCTTGGGACTGGACAGTTTTCCCTCTCCAGCTTGCTAGAGTCTATAAACAGATCTCCCAGAATCATACCGCACAGTCTACTGGATTCCCAAGTATTCTACCATTTCATGAATTTCTCCTGTGCGGAGACATACTCGTAACTCAACATTCCAGGACACCACTTCTAGATCTGGGACCTTAGACCTTCCTCAATATACCCAGGTATCCCAGCTGGCCTCCAAGCAAGCCTCCTTGTCAGTATGTTGCCCCCCATCCTATCTTGTCCCTACCTGAAGTTCCTCCCCACCAGCTCCATCTTGGTGGCATCCCAGCATGCCTGGAGCATTAGTCTATGTTTTGTGCTCTTCCCACATATATACAGGAAAAAGAACCAAACCCTGCCTTGTGGGGACTATCCTATCCTCTCTTAACATCTACCAAGCTGGTTTAAGGAGGCAGGGACCAAGTCAGGTGCATGTTTTATAACTTCACAACACTAGCATCCTGCCTTGAAACTTACATACTAATCTGTATTGAGAGGTTCCAGTTTGGGTAAGTTGTAGGCATGCTCCATCTGTTTCTCCCACTCAACACAGCTACAGTACCTGGGCAGAATACATAGAGCAGCTGGTTGAGGACTTTGAAAAGTAAATAATAGGCAGATCGAGGAAGAAGACAGATCTCAAAGTACCACTAAACCAGTGGAGAGTTTATCCATTTTTTTCCCCTGGCCTGGACTCAGAGCAGCCCAAAACCCAGAAGTGGGCATTGACACAGACAGAAAGGGCCTGAGAAGCCCTGTAGGTTCAGGTCCAAAGAACAGGACAGGGGTCTCCTGGGAGACAGCAGAGGCAGTGAGGGACCACAATACCTGGTGCATAATTGGTGCTGACTTCACTATTAATAGTAACAATAATGACAGTGATAATAATAAATTACACAATAACAGCTAACAGTTATTAAAGTCTTACTAAGTGCTAAGCACTCTTCTAAGCACCCTGTTTATCTTCACGAAAATGCCTGAGGTAGGTACTATTTCAGATGCTGACAAGCTTTTTCTATAAAAGGTGAGATAGTAAACATTTTAGGTTTTGCCAGCCATATGGTTGCTGTCGCAAAAACTCAACTCTGCTGCTGAAGTGCAAAAGCAGCTATAGACAATATGTTAAAAAAAAGTATATGTATGGGTGTGACTATTTTCCAATAAAACTTCATTTACAAAAACAGATCACAGAATGGATTTGGCTCAAAGGCCATAGTTTCCTGATCCCTGCCCTATTCCAGGAGTCCCTGGGTAATACAAATGGTTAACACCCTCAGCTGCTAACCAAAAGGTTAAAGATTCAAAAGAAAGTCCTGGCAATCTCCTTCCAAAAAATCAGCCATTGAAAAACCTATGGAGCACATTTCAAATGTGATACACGTGGGGCCATCATGAGTCAGAATCGACTCAATGACAACAGGTGTTTTGCTACTATTTGAAGGTGGGGAAATTGAAGCCCAAAGAGGTTAACTTCCCCGAGATCACACAGCTGATAGATGGCAGAACCAGGGTGTGCACACTATGAGCCACAGTTGGGGTGGGGATGGGAGGGAATAAAGAAAACACTTAGTGACCTGAAATAAACCAAAGATAAAAGGGTAGATCACCCTATCCTATTCTAGCTCCCAAAGTAAATGAAATCTTAAGCTTTTCTGTTAACAAAGCAAAGTTGTTAATATCTTATTTTCCCTAGCAGGAACTTCAGTCCTGACATTTTCAGCGCTGCTATCTGAAGATATCAACGTCAGTTTGGATTTTCTAAGAACCAGACACCAAGATGGAATTAAGGGTCTAGATACTTATTGAGGGAGATGCCTGTGAAGGACAAAGAGGAGGGAGCAGGAGAAGGCAGGGAGAACCTTGAGATCATGATGCAGGTGTGACACCTGTGAAAGGCAAGGGGGAAGAGCCTCATGTGCAGACAGTCTCAGCCAGGCCAATGGGGAGCTTCAAGGAAAAGAGTGCCCCTTAGAGGAATAGCTGGGTTCTATTTCTTCCACCATGCTCAGTGTTATGGATTGAATTGTGTCCCCCGCCAAAAGAAATGTGGAGATTCTAACCCTGGACCTTCAAACACGGCTTTGCTTGGAAATAGGGAATTGGTTTTGCTATGTTAATGAGATCTTACCAGAGTAGGTTGAGTCCTAAACCTAATCACTTCTGAGTTGTTTCTTACAAAAAGAGCAGAATAGACACAGAGACACACCCGGGGAAGACCATGTGAGGACCCCTCTAGAAGCAAAGGAACACCAAGGATTGCCGGCGGATACCGAAAAGTAAGAGAGAGGCTCACAGAAAGAATCAACATGGCCAAGACCCTGATCCGGACTTTTAGCCTCCAGAACTGTGGAGAAAATAAATTTCTGTTTTCAAAAGCCATCCACTGTGGTATTTTTCATTATAACAGCACTAGGTAACTGACTGGTCATTGGCTAGTAGCAGCCTGAGGACACAATGGCCTCGGTATGAACCCTGTGGTGGATCCCAAAGTTAAGGCAAAGCTGGAGACTGTGGCTAAACGCTCTCTTCACAGCAGGTTCTCATTTGAGGGAGCTCGGAGCAGGGCACCTCATGACAGAAAATTTCCAATCTTCACCCTAAACAGACCAATTTAGTAATTTTGTGGCTTTTTTGCCTCTAATTACTTGATTTTTTTTTTTTTTTTTAATTTGGTAAACTGGTTCTTCTACAGCCTTCTGTGTGAGTTTCTTTGCAAGTAAACCTACTTCCCTTCTAAATGGTTTTGTCTCTGAATCCTTGTTTGATATTTGTTCTGGTGAGGAAACTAGAAAAATGTTGTAATAAAATAAGGACTTTTTTACTTGGTCAAAGGTACTGATTTGAGCTGGCCTTGTGACAGTGCTTGCTTCTGTAATGCCAACAGGCACCATGGGGTCAACACGCTCCCCTAAAGCTCCATGAGCTGAGCACACTGTCTTCTTTATCCCAGGACCCCAAGAGGCAGCAGTTCCACAGGGGTTCCTAGTGGACGTGCATTCATGCAGCTTGTTCCAAAGAGGACTTGATGAGGGGCTGAGATCATCAGAATATGAATAATTTGTAAAATAAAAATGGTCTGCAATTAGTTTAAAACAGTTAACTTACCAGAGGAAAAATAAACAAACACTTTGTGGCCTGACATAAACCACTTACAGAGGGGCAGCTTGGAAAGGAGTTTGGGCTGAAGCATAACTGGAAGTGAGAGTGGAGGGGCTGGTGCATGGAAAGCAGGAGGCCTGGTTTCTCGCACTCCCAGCTCACCCTCTAAAAGTATGTCATAGTCGTCTTTTTATAACTTCACTGCACTTTGTCAACTGTGTAGTCCTCGTTGTAGGTGGTCAATACACATTGACCAAGTTGAGCTCTGTGGGCAAGCTCCGCTTTTTAAATGCTAACCTTACAATGATGGAAAGACCCCAGAGGAAGCAGTGGAGCACACAATGAAACATCAGGAGACAAACAGAGAAATAAATAGAAGACACCAAAGGACTGGGCCTTTCTGGTGGCTTGCCATCAATTAACATTGTGGCCATGACACCTCTCCCTGCCTTCCAGGCTCCTGGGGCAACTTTGGAGACTGAGGCCTGGGGGAAATTCGGGAGCCACGATGGGAGTGGTGAATGGTGAGGGAAGAGCACGGGTACCTACAGTAATTTGGAAGGGAGGTGATGAAGAAGCATAGAGAAAAAGGGGAACAAAAGGAACTGCTGATTTCACAGCTCTGCATGTGCTTTTAATTTTAACAACCTCCTTTCACATCTTGAAAGTACCCCTTTGCCTGTCACTATTGGTTCAGGAGCCCTGGTGGTCCAGTGGTTAACTGCTTGGCTGCTAACCAAAAAGCTGGCAGTAGGGACTCACAGCTGCTCCATGGGAGAAAAATGTGGCAGTTTGCTTCTGTAAAGATCAAAGCCTTAGAATCCTATGGGGCAGTACCACTTTGTCCTATAGGGTCTCTATGAATCAGAATCCATTCAACAGCACAAAACAAAAACAACATTTGTTCACCTGTGGCAGCACCACTCAGCCATTAATCTTTATTGGTAAAACAGATAAAAATGAAAAGAATAAACACTGTATCAGTCAGGGTCCAACCATAAAAACAGAGAATTTAAAAGAGGAGACACGTAAGGCAGCGAACTGGTTAGCAAGTGGTAAAGGAGGCTGGGAATCTAACCAGGGAACAGTGACACCACCAGAGATTAGAAACAAGAAGCAGCCACGACCCCTCAGCTGGAAGGGAAAAAGGAAGAGAAGGTGTTCCCAGAAGTTGCAGCCAGGTTCCCACAGTATAAACTGAGACCACTCCAGGCGTGTCCTGTGGAAGCCGAAGGATCCAGCCCCTAGTAGAGCCAAAGCAGAGGAGGGAGGGAGAAGCATCCTTGCTCTCCCTTCCACCTGCTCTTCTGTTTCCACCTACTGACTCCCATTGGCCAAACCCACCCAGAACCAGCTGGCAAGAGGGCCTGGAAATCAGGCTTCAGGGGTCTGCCCCGTGATACAGAGAAAGGGCCGGGGGGTGGATCTGAGGGCAAACTAGTCCAGGACCCCACAAGCCATTTATCTTGTTTAGTTCCCAAGAGCCATCAAAATAATCCGTATGTGAAGGGGCTGTCGTGTAGATAGACAAGGAAACAAAAGGTTGAAAATTTCTTTCTCATGTGACATAGCTGCATTTTCAATGAGCTGGCCTCAGACAGAATTCAGTAGCCTGTGAGGCCATCTTTACCGTCTCTATATGCGCCAGTTGTCTTGACAAAGCTTTTTTGAAAGTCAGTTGTTCAAGATTTGGTGAACAAATAAGAAAACAACATCATGTAATGGTTCATTTGCTAAATACACATTCACAAGCCCTTTTAAAACATAGTTAGAGTAACCACATTTTCCAAAGCATAGTCTTTCAAAAGACGTGTGTCCCTCTCCAGAATTTAAAACAATCAGGGATATTTCAAATATTAGACTTCTTGAGGAAAATGGGACGAGCTATTTGAAATTATACAGTTCTTGAAAATTCAAATTTTAAGATCCTTGCCCCAATATTGCACTTGCTCCCAGCTTCTAAATAGAGCAATGTCTGTAGGAAAATGCAGTGCGATCCAACTCAAAACACCAAAACACAGCTCTGTCCCATAGGAAACTCACTGGGGAATTGCCTTTTCAGGTATATGGTCTCCTTTGGAACTGAGAAAGCATCTGTCTTCATCTACATCTGAGAAATATGTTGCAACTAACACAGTCATGTGAGTAGGTCTGCCCTAGCTTGCAGAGTGACACACAGTCCTTAGGAGACTGCTCAAGAACCAGATCCGAGGGCTGACAACACCGCCTTCTGGTCCAGTCACAGCTGGGCACTGTAGGAAAACTCACGTTTTTGTCACTAGCCTCAGGTCACCACTTCTGTGCTCCTTTGTCTAGATTTTCTCTTACCTCCTTTGCCCCTGGACCTGTATTCAACTCGGAGCTCCAACCCCTGCCTGAACGTTCAGGCCACTCTTGGCCATTGGAAGTTTTGAACTCCTTTCTGGCTTTTCTTCTCAGATTTCTTGTATAGTTGTTCCCTCCAGTTTGGTCTGACTCTCTGTCCTCCCCCTCCATTCTAACAGACCTCCATGCCCCTGAGTGAGCTCCCAGCCCCAACACTTTCCGGCTTGGCCCACCCTATTCCACTGGGTGTCTTATATTTGCACGTATGCAGGTAGCTCTCCAATTCAAGGGTGACAATAGGGGCACTCTCATGGGACAAGACCAACAACTTAGTTGTGGCTGCTTGAATTCCAATCATGGAAAGTATTGTGACGCTAAGCTGAAATGCATACTATGATTGATTAGCAAAATCTGCCCTGGATGCGGTAATTTTGTGGCAATACTAATGTGAATGAGAACCTCTAATGTTTGAATGTTTGTTTTGTGCCAGGCCCTGGGCTAAGCATTTTGCATGTATTCTTATTTAATCTCATGATGAAGAAAGTGAGGCTCCCAGTAGTAAAGCAACTTTTCAAAGAGCAATGCTGAGACTTGAACTCAGGTCTGTCTTACCAAGAACCCTGGGTGTTAGAGCAAATACTTCTTAATATTCTGAATAAGAAACCCAAGGACACCTGCTCCTGCAGATTGGGTTGTGAGGAGCTGTAGATTTCATCATTCATTAAATGTGCAATCATCAGTAAACTGTGTGTTTGTCAACTGAAATCTACTTGTAGACTCCTACAAGGAAAATGGAACCTAACTGGGTGAAGTGGGAAGGTCTTCAGTACATGTATTAGAATGGGAAAAATGCACAGCTGTAAGATTCAACCAATGTGGTGGGAGTTTAAACAAAAGTCACGGTAAGACAAAATCAACAAGGTGCTGTGCAAAGGTGAGAGACAGTAGCCAACATGCTTGTTTAAATGCAGTGTCGAGAAGAGAACAACCAGTAAAAAACCAATTGCCTTACAAAAATAGAAAAAATAAGTCCTCAACTTTATATGGAATTGCAAGAGACTCCAAATAACTAAAACAATGTTGAAAGAGAAAAACAAAGTAGGAGGACTCACACTTCCTGATTTGAAAACATCCTATACAGCTACAGTAGTCAAAACAGCCTGGTACTGGTATAATTGACGCATAGACCAGTGGAATAAAATTGAGAGTCTAGAAATAAACCCACATATTTATAGTCAACTGTTTTTTCACATGAGTGCTAAGTCCATTCAATGGAGAAAGAAGAGCCTCTTCAATAAATGGTGCTGGGAAAATTAGATTTCCACATGCAGAAAAATGAAACGGAATCCATGTCTCACACTGTATACAAAAACAAAATCAAAATGGATTAAGGACCTAAATGTGCAAACTAAAGTCATCAAATTCCTAGAAGAACAAGCAGGAGCAATGCTGTCAGGCCTAGCTTTCCTGATTATCTAGTACGATAACAGAAGCACAAACAGCAAAAGACAAAATAAATAAACGGGACATCATAAAAGTTAAAAAAAAAATTGTTCATCAAAAGACTTTACCAAAATAGTGAAAAGACAAGCTACCAACTGAGAGAGTATCCTCCGAAACCATATATCCACCAAGAACCTAATAACCAGCTCGAAGGGACACAGGGAACCCAGGGTGGAAAGGGGGAGCTTGCTGTCACATCGTGGAGATGGCAACTAATGTCACAAAACAATACATATATAAATATTTGAAAGAAAAATTAACTTAAGCTGTAAACTTTCACCTAAACCACAATAAAAAAAAAAAAAAACTAATAACCCAAATACATAAAACTTTGACAACTTAAAAACAAAAAGACAACCCAATCATAAAATGGGCAAAGGACTTGAATAAACATTTCACCAGAGAGGATGTTCAAATGGCCACCAAACAAATGAAAAGATGCTCAGTGTAATTAGCCATCAGAGAGATGCAAATCAAAACCACAATTAAATACTGTTTCACTCCCACTAGTATGGCTAAGATTTTAAAAAAAAAAAAAAAAAAACAGAAAATAACAAGTGCTGACAAGAATGTGGGGAAATTGGAACCCTTTATCCATTGCTGGTGGGAATACAAAATGGTACAGCCATTCTGGAAAACAGGGTAGTGGTTCCTCAAAAACTAAAAATAGAACTACCATATGACCCAGCTCTTCCACTCCTAGGTATATACCCCAAACAGGTGAAAGCAGAGACTCAAAAAGAGACTTATACACCAATGTTCATTGCAACACTATCCACAATAGCCAAAAAGTGAAACAACCTAAATGCCCATCAACAGATGAATGGATAAACAAGATGTGGTATATACATACGGTGGAATACTACTCAGCCAGCAGGAGAAATACATGCTACAGTATAGACAGAGCTTGAAGACATTATGCTGAGTGAAATAAGTCAATCACAAAAGGACAAATATTGTATGATCTCGCTTAAATAAAAAGACAAGAAAAAGAAAATGTATAGAGACCAAAGTTTAATTAGTGGTTACCAGTGGGTAGGACAGAGGGTAAAAAGGAGGGTTAATGGTGATGGAAAAATTTCATCAATTAAGGGTAGGGTTGCACAGCCAATTATTGTGATTTCTGTCAATAAGTTGCATACTTCTAAAAAGCTGAATTGGCAAAAGTTGTGTGATAGATACATTTACAAAAAAAAAAGAGTAGCTCAAGGGATTTGGTTCCTTGGTTTGTAGGTTTAGGGTCATGGTTTCACAGGACACCCCAAGTGATTGGCCTAATAACATGTTTAGTGCTTCTGTTCCACCTCCTAGCAGGTTGCATAGTGCCAGGGGTCTTAAAAGCTTGTAAGCAGCCATCCAAGGAATAATTGGTCTGTATTCACCCAGAGCAGCACAGGAAGAAGGAGAGTCAGGAATAGGAGGAGGGTATGAGATGTGTGGCTAATTGCGTCCGTGAACAACTACCTCTCTGCCATGAGACCAGAACTGGGTGGTACACAGCTACCATTACTGAACATCTTGATCAAAGATTCCACAGAGGAATCCTGATCAAAAGGGGGAAAATGCAGACCAGAATTTCAATTTCTCATAGACCAGAATTTCTGGAGCCATGGGATGGTAGATGAATCCCTGAAATTATTGCCCTGAGATAATCTTTAGACCTTAAACCAAAAATATCCCCTGAAGTCATCTTAAAACCAAAGAATAGTTTAGCTTAACTAGTTAAAAAGGTCTGCCTTAAGCATTACGCTCTTTCAGGAGCTAACTATATGGGATCAAATTAACAACAGCAACTCAAAAGATTAGATAGGAACCTTAGGGGGCAGTGAGTTTATGTTAATGAGGAAGGAGCAACTCAGAAAAGGAAGGTGAGAACAGTTGCACAACTTGAAGAATGTAAGCAATGTCACTAAACTGTACGTGTAGAAACTGTTGAATTGGTGTACGTTTTGCTGTGTATATTCTCAACAATAACAACATAAATAAAATTTAGGGGAATACATTATAAGAAAAGGACATCAGAGTGATGTGATGTGATGTGATGTGATGTGATGTGATGTGATGTGATGTGATGTGATGTGATGTGATGTGATGTGATGTGATGTGATGTGATGTGATGTGACGTAATAAGAACTCAACCTGCCTTTGATGGTTTTGAAGATGGAGGAAGAGGGCTATAAGCCAAGGAAGGTGGGCAGCTTCTAGAAGCTGGAAAAGAGAAGGAAATGGTTCCTCCCTTAGAGCTTCCAGAAAGGAATGTAGCCCTGCCAACACCTTGGCTTTAGCCCTGTGATACCTATATCAGGATCTGACCTTGAGAACTGTTAAGATAATATATTTTTGTTGTTTTTTTTTTTTTTTTTTTTTAGAAAGAAATGGAATTGCTGGGCTGAGGGCTGTGGGAACCGTGGTCTCAGGGAACATCCACCTCAATTAGCATAACATAGTTTATAAAGAAAATGTTCTACATTCAACTTTGTGAGTAGCGTCTGCAGTCTTAAAAGCCTGTGAGTGGCCATATAGGATACTCCACTGGTCTCACCCCTTCGGGAGCAAGAAAGAATGAAGAAAATTAAAGATATAAGGGAAAGGTTTGTCCAAAGGACCAATGGACCACATCTACCACGGACACCACCAGAGTGAGTCCAGTACAACTAGATGGTACCTGGCTACCACCACTGACTGTTCTGACAGGGATCACAATAGAGGGTCCTGGACAGAGCTGGAGAAAAATGTAGAACAAAATTCTAACTCAAAAAGAAAGTCCAGGCTTGCTGGCCTGGCAGAGACTGGAGAAACCCTGAGAGTATGGCCCCTGGACACCCTTTCAGCTCAGTAACGAAGTCACTCCTGAGATTCACCCTTCGGCCAAAGATCGGACAGGTCCATAAAACAAAACGAGACTAAAGGGGCGCACCAGCCCAGGGACAAGGACTAGAAGGTAGGAGGGAAAAGGAAAGCTGGTAATAGGGAACCCAAGGTTGTGAAGGGGTTGTTAACCAATGTCATAAAACAATATGCATGCTAACTGTTTAACAAGAAACTAGTTTGTTCTGTAAACCTTCATCTAAAGTACAACTAAATAAACAATAAAAATTAGAAAAAAAAAAAAAAAAACATTGCCATTAAGTCAACAAGTCTACTCTGACTGATGGTGACCCCATGTGTGTCAGGTTAGAACTATATTCCACAGGGGTTTCGGTGGTTGATTTTTGAGAAATAGATTGCCAAACCTTTCTTCCAAGACACCTCTGACTGAACTCAAACTTCAAACCTTTTGGTTAGCAACCAAGTGCTTTAATCATTTACACCACCCAGAGACTCCTGTTGAGAACCAAGTGCTCATTTTACTTCTTCGGTCACTACACAGTAGATTGAACACTCTGGAGCTCTGAAACTTGGAGTCTCCACACTTCAGGTATAGTATTTTTAGAAGGAAAATAGCTTCAACTCGCAGTTATCTGCTCACCATCCAGGGATTTTTCTACTTCCACTCACACTTCCCAGCACCACATGATGGCACCCAGGCAAGGGAATATCAGGGAAGCCCAGAAAGGGGGGAAAACCAAAATCAAAAACAAACCAGTTGCTGTGGAGTCAATTCTGACTCATGGCAACCCCTTTTGTGCAGAGGAAAACTGCTCCATAAGGCTTTTAAGGCCATGACCTTTATGAAGCAGATTGCCAGGCTTCTGAGGAGCCTCTGGTTGGGTTTTAATCACCAACCTTCAGTTAGTTGCTGAGGACTTAACCATTTGGGCCATCCAGGGACTCCAGAAAGGGGAAAAAAGGGGACAAAATATGTATTTGACTCCTCCCTCCAAGCTGTGTGCTCTAGTCAGCACTCTCAAGCTGGAGGAAGGGTGCCTTTTTCTAATCAGCCCACTCAGAGAGCTCACATATTTTGAATTCAGGCGCTTAGCTACTGCCCTGCCTGAAGACTCAGTTTTTTAATTCATGGATTAAAGCCTCCTTTCTTTACCCCTGTCTCCCTTCATAGCTCCTTAGATATTTCTCTGGGAATGGAATGAGATAGAGATGGGGTTGTTTATGTTGTTACCTTGATTATTTACGAACAGCCTCAGTAAAGAACTTGGTAAAACTTCTGGAAATCCTATTGATGTCTCTGAAAAATACATTAAATTGTTACCTGTAGATCAAAAAGATGTGTTGGTAGATTTCTGAAAGTGTTACAGAGAAATGGAAGAAAAATTTTGAGTAATGGATTATTTATCTACTCGATTACAAAATCCCAGAAAGAAATCCACTCCCCACTGCAGAGATCTGCTTCAGTATGTACCACCCTCCCTGGCAGCAGGGGAGACAGGAAAAAAACTTCACAAATAATTATGGAGCTTCTACTATATTCAAGGCTCTGTGCTCAGGATAAGGAATACAAAAGTCAATAGTCGGCCTTTCAGACATCATCACACTGGACACCAAATGACCGTGTGCTGGATGAATTAGTGAGTGAAACACTGCCACAACCAGATCCTGTTTAGTCTTTTAAGACACCATATCACCTGTTAGAGAAAATATATTTTTATTTGATTGATTGGATCATTATTCCTATAATATCCAGAACAGTGCTAATTACCCTAATGAGTGAATATTAATTGCCTTAAGTTACTCAATTACAACATTTCATCATTCTTAAAAGCACTCAGATATGGCACTGAAATGTTTAAAAACAGGACAGATGGCTCAGTATGTTTACTGGATAAGAAGGAACTGCCCAAGCGCCCTCACAAAGAGTATGAAAGAGACTGTATAGGACCATCTCAACTACATTCTGCCATCCTACTGTCCCAAGTCCTCCACGAAGAGCTAGCAGCCATCAAACACCCGTAGGTGACAGCAGGAGCAACATTATTTGGTCGCACAGGGAGGAGTCTCAAAACCTACACCCAATGTGCATAGGACACATGTAGGCAGGCTGGCTTGAGACTCATCAGGTTCCCACGGGGCTGTTTCAGTTTTGCCCTATTTTACGCCCTCTTGGCCAGCCCATCACTTTTGGCCTCATTTCTTCAGCTCTTTTTGCAGGACTCTAAGTTGCTGGCTATGGCTGAAACAGCCCTCACCACAGATGTTCCCTGGATACTGCTTCCAGAAGGACTTCAACACTCTTCACAAAGACATTTGCTTTAGGATGATTCTTGTCCTCCCTGAAGACATTATAACTTGTCTGATTCCATGGAGAGGAGAAGCTCGATGATGCATGAGAGAAGGGAGGAGGATTTTCTGGAGCCATATCCCTGAGTCAGATGGAGAGGATGAGGGTTTGTGTGCAGCTGGTCAGTTGGCCTCAGTAGATAACTTCCAGCAGGGACTCTTTTCTTCCTGCTCTAAGAACAGCTAGGAATCCCTCACTGAAATTCTCTGATCCTCTTCCTTCGCCCACCCACGCCTGAAAAATGTTTTCCTATCTGGCATACATGTAAGCTATTTTCCTTCCATTTTCCAACTACGTATGGCTGTACTGATTTTCCTTGATTTCAACAAGTTTTTCTCCATCATAATTTCATTCACTCAACAAACACTTGAAGTGCTAGGCAAAAAAAAACTTAAATGTAAAAGGCAAAATTACAATGCTTTTAGAAAACCTGTATCAGAGAATTTTTTATGTCCCCAGAGCAGGGAATCTTTTCTCAAGCAAGATACAAAAA
This sequence comes from Loxodonta africana, assembly GCF_030014295.1. Lineage (NCBI taxonomy): Eukaryota > Metazoa > Chordata > Mammalia > Proboscidea > Elephantidae > Loxodonta > Loxodonta africana. Next base: position 69,821,460 of record NC_087358.1, read on the forward strand.
GCCCTAACCACAAGAAAAGCAACAGATAAATTTACATACATGAAAATTTCTCTTCATCAAAAGATACCATAAAGAGAATAAAAAGACAATCACAAAATGCAGAAGATATTCATTGCAAAGGATTAGTATCTGGAAAATAGGAAAAATTCCTACAAAAAGATCAGAAAAAGACAGACAACCTGATACAAAAATGGGCAAAAGAATTGAATAGGCTTTTGACGAAAGTGGATGCCCAAATGGCCACTAAGCATTTGAAAAGGTGCACAAATCAATGGTCACCAGGGAAATGTAAATTAAAACCATAATAAGATAAAATTAGGTGTACCAGGAGGCGGGGCCAAGATGGTGGACTAGGCAGACACTACCTCGGATCCCTCTTGCAACAAAGACACGGAAAAACAAGTGAATCGATCACATACATAACAATCTACGAACCCTGAACAACAAACACAGATTTAGAGACGGAGAACGAACTAATACGGGGAAGCAGCGATTGTTTTCAGAGCCTGGAGCCAGGGTACCAGCCAGCGGATTTTCTGGAAAAACTAGTTTCCCAGTGATGGCTCGGAGACAGCAATCCATATCAAACCACTTAAAGAAGCAGACCATGTCAGCTCCTACAACCCCCCAAACAAAAGAATCAAAATCTTTCCCAAATGAAGATACAATCCTGGAATTATCAGATACAGAATATAAAAAACTAATTTACGGAATGCTTCAAGACATCACAAATGAAATAAGGCAAACTGCAGAAAAAGCCAAGGAACACACTGATAAAACAGTTGAAGAACTCAAAAAGATTATTCAAGAACATAGTGGAAAAATTAATAAGTTGCAAGAATCCATAGAGAGACAGCATGTAGAAACCCAAAAGATTAACAATAAAATTACAGAATTAGACAACGCAATAGGAAGTCAGAGGAGCAGACTCGAGCAATTAGAATGCAGACTGGGACATCTGGAGGACCAGGGAATCAACACCAACATAGCTGAAAAAAAATCAGATAAAAGAATTAAAAAAATGAAGAAACCCTAAGAATCATGTGGGACTCTATCAAGAAGGATAACCTGCGGGTGATTGGAGTCCCAGAACAGGGAGGGGGGACAGAAAACACAGAGAAAATAGTTGAAGAACTCCTGTCACAAAACTTCCCTGACATCATGAAAGACAAAAGGATATCTATCCAAGATGCTCATCGAACCCCATTTAAGATTGATCCAAAAAGAAAAACACCAAGACATATTATCATCAAACTCGCCAAAACCAAAGATAAACAGAAAATTTTAAAAGCAGCCAGGGAGAAAAGAAAGGTTTCCTTCAAGGGAGAATCAATAAGAATAAGTTCAGACTCCTCAGCAGAAACCATGCAGGCAAGAAGGGAATGGGACGACATATACAGAGCACTGAAGGGGAAAAACTGCCAGCCAAGGATCATATATCCAGCAAAACACTCTCTGAAATATGAAGGCGAAATTAAGATATTTACAGATAAACACAAGTTTAGAGAATTTGCAAAAACCAAACCAAAGCTACAAGAAATACTAAAGGATATTGTTTGGTCAGAAAACCAATAATATCAGATACCAGCACAACACAAGGAAACAAAACAGAACGTCCTGATATCAACTCAAATAGGGAAATCACAAAAACTAACAAATTAAGATTAATTAAAAAAAAATACACATAACAGGGAATCATGGAAGTCAACAGGTAAAAGATCACAATAATCAAAAAGAGGGACTAAATACAGGAGGCATTGAACTGCCATATGGAGAGTGATACAAGGCGATATAGAAAAATACAAGCTAGGTTTTTACTTAGAAAAATAGGGGTAAATAATAAGGTAACCACAAAAAGGTATAACAACTCTATAACTCAAGGTAAAAGCCAAGAAAAACGTAACAACTCAACTAACATAAAGTCAAACACTATGAAAATGAGGATCTCACAATTTACTAAGAAAAAGTCTCAGCACAAAAAAGTATGTGGAAAAATGAAATGGGCAACAACACACATAAAAAGGCATCAAAATGACAGCCAGCACTAAAAACTTATTTATCTATAATTACGCTGAATGTAAATGGACTAAATGCACCAATAAAGAGACAGAGAGTCACAGACTGGATAAAGAAACACGATCCATCTATATGCTGCCTACAAGAGACACACCTTAGACTTAGAGACACAAACAAACTAAAACTCAAAGGATGGAAAAAATATATCAAGCAAACAAAAGCAAAAAAGAAGAGGAGTAGCAATATCAATTTCTGACAAAATAGACTTTAGACTTAAATCCACCACAAAGGATAAAGAAGGACACTACATAACAATAAAAGGGACAATTGATCAGGAAGACATAACCATATTAAATATTTATGCACCCAATGACAGGGCTGCAAGATACATAAATCAAATTTTAACAGAATTGAAAAGTGAGATAGATACCTCCACATTTATAGTAGGAGACTTCAACACACCACTTTCGGAGAAGGACAGGACATCCAGTAAGAAGCTCAATAGAGACACGGAAGATCTACTTACAACAATCATCCAACTTGACCTCATTGACTTATACAGAACTCTCCACCCAACTGCTGCAAAGTATACTTTTTTTTCTAGCGCACATGGAACATTCTCTAGAATAGACCACATATTAGGTCATAAAACAAACCTTTGCAGAGTCCAAAACATTGAAATATTACAAAGCATCTTCTCAGACCACAAGGCAATAAAACTAGAAATCAATAACAGAAAAACTAGGGAAAAGAAATCAAATACTTGGAAAATGAACAATACCCTCCTGAAAAAAGACTGGGTTATAGAAGACATCAAGGAGGGAATAAGGAAATTCATAGAAAGCAACGAGAATGAAAATACTTCCTATCAAAACCTCTGGGACACAGCAAAAGAAGTGCTCAGAGGCCAATTTATATCGATAAATGCACACATACAAAAAGAAGAAAGAGCCAAAATCAGAGAACTGTCCCTACAACTTGAACAAATAGAAAGTGAGCAACAAAAGAATCCATCAGGCACCAGAAGAAAACAAATAATAAAAATTAGAGCTGAACTAAATGAATTAGAGAACAGAAAAACAATTGAAAGAATTAACAAAGCCAAAAGCAGGTTCTTCGAAAAAATTAACAAAATTGATAAACCATTGGCCAGACTGACTAAAGAAATACAGGAAAGGAAATGAATAACCCGAATAAGAAACGAGAAGGACCACATCACAACAGAACCAAATGAAATTAAAAGAATCATTTCAGATTATTATGAAAAATTGTACTCTAAGAAATTTGCAAACCTAGAAGAAATGGATGAATTCCTGGAAAAACACTACCTACCTAAACTAACACATTCGGAAGTAGAACAACTAAATAGAACCATAACAAAAAAAGAGATTGAAACGGTAATCAAAAAACTCCCAAACAAAAAAAGCCCTGGCCCGGACGGCTTCACTGCAGAGTTCTACCAAACTTTCAGAGAAGAGTTAATACCACTACTTCTGAAGGTATTCCAAAGCATAGAAAATGACGGAATACTACCCAACTCATTCTATGAAGCCACCATCTCCCTGATACCAAAACCAGGTAAAGACATTACAAAAAAAGAAAATTATAGACCTATATCCCTCATGAACATAGATGCAAAAAACCTCAACAAAATTCTAGCCAATAGAATCCAACAACACATCAAAAAAATAATTCACCATGATCAAGTGGGATTTATGCCAGGTATGCAAGGCTGGTTTAATATCAGAAAAACCATTAATGTAATCCATCACATAAATAAAACAAAAGACAAAAACCACATGATCTTATCAATTGATGCAGAAAAAGCATTTGACAAAGTCCAACACCCATTTATGATAAAAAGTCTTATCAAAATAGGAACTGAAGGAAAATTCCTCAACATAATAAAGGGCATCTATGCAGAGCCAACAGCCAATATCACTCTAAATGGAGAGAACCTGAAAGCATTTCCCTTGAGAACGGGAACCAGACAAGGATGCCCTTTATCACCGCTCTTATTCAACATCGTGCTGGAAGTCCTAGCCAGGGCAATTAGAAAAAAAAGCCAGGGCAATTAGGCTAGACAAAGAAATAAAAGGTATCCGTATTGGCAAGGAGGAAGTAAAGTTATCACTATTTGCAGATGACATGATTATATACACAGAAAACCCTAAGGAATCCTCCAGAAAACTACTGAAACTAATAGAAGAGTTTGGCAGAGTCTCGGTTATAAAATAAACATACAAAAATCACTTGGATTCCTCTACATCAACAAAAAGAACACCGAAGAGGAAATCACCAAATCAATACCATTCACAGTAGCCCCCAAGAAGATAGGATACTTAGGAATAAATCTTACCAAGGATGTAAAAGACCTATACAAAGAAAACTACAAAGTTCTACTACAAGAAATTCAAAAGGACATACTTAAGTGGAAAAACATACCTTGCTCATGGATAGGAAGACTTAACATAGTAAAAATGTTTATTCTACCAAAAGCCATCTATACATACAATGCACTTCCGATCCAAATTCCAATGTCATTTTTTAATGTGTTGGAGAAACAAATCACCAACTTCATATGGAAGGGAAAGAAGCCTTGGATAAGTAAAGCATTACTGTAAAAGAAGAAGAAAGTGGGCGGTCTCACTCTACCTGATTTCAGACGCTATTATACAGCCACAGTAGTCAAAACAGCCTGGTACTGGTACAACAACAGGCACATAGACCAATGGAACAGAATTGAGAACCTAGATATAGATCCATCCACATATGAGCAGCTGATATTTGACAAAGGACCAGAGTCAGTTAATTGGGGAAAAGATAGCCTTTTTAACAAATGGTGCTGGCATAACTGGATATCCATTTGCAAAAAAATGAAACAGGACCCATACCTTACACCATGCAGAAAAACTAACTCCAAGTGGATCAAAGACCTAAACATAAAGACTAAAACAATAAAGATCATGGAAGAAAAAATACGGACAACCCTAGGAGCCCTAATACAAGGCTTAAACAGAATACAAAACATTCCCAAAAATGATGAAGAGAAACCCGATAACTGGGAGCTCCTAAAAACCAAACACCTATGCTCATCTAAAAAAAAAAGACTTCACCAAAAGAGTAAAAAGACCACCTACGGACTGGGAAAGAATTTTCAGCTATGACATCTCTGACCAGCGCCTGATCTCTAAAATCTACATGATTCTGTCAAAACTCAACCACAAAAAGACAAACAACCCAATCAAGAAGTGGGCAAAGGATATGAACACACATTTCACTAAAGAAGATATTCAGGCAGCCAACAGATACATGAGAAAATGCTCTCGATCATTAGCCATTAGAGAAATGCAAATTAAAACTACGATGAGATTCCATGTCACTCCAACAAGGCTGGCATTAATCCAAAAAACACAAAATAATAAATGTTGGAGAGGCTGCGGAGAGATTGGAACTCTCATACACTGCTGGTGGGAACGTCAAATGGTACAACCACTTTGGAAATCTATCTGGCGTTATCTTAAACAGTTAGAAATAGAACTACCATACAAACCAGAAATCCCACTCCTCGGAATATACCCTAGAGATACAAGAGCCTTCACACAAACAGATATATGCACACCCATGTTTATTGCAGCTCTGTTTACAATAGCAAAAAGTTGGAAGCAACCAAGGTGTCCATCAACGGATGAATGGGTATATAAATTGTGGTATATTCACACAATGGAATACTATGCATCTATAAAGAACAGTGACGAATCTGTGAAACATTTCATAACATGGAGGAACCTGGAAGGCTTTATGCTGAGCGAAATTAGTCAGAGGCAAAAGGACAAATATTGTATAAGACCACTATTCTAAGATCTTGAGAAATAGTAAACCTGAGAAGAACACATACTTTTGTGGTTACGAGGGGGGGAGGGAGGGAGGGAGGGAGAGGGTTTTTTATTGAATAATCAGTAGATAAGAACTGCTTTAGGTGAAGGGAAAGACAACACTCAATACATGGAAGGTCAGCTCAATTGGACTGGACCAAAAGCAAAGAAGTTTCCGGGATAAAATGAATGCTTCAAAGGTCAGCGGAGCGGGGGCGGGGGTCTGGGGAACATGGTTTGTGGGGACTTCTAAGTCAATTGGCAAAATAATTCTATTATGAAATCATTCTGCATCCCACTTTGAAATGTGGCGTCTGGGGTCTTAAATGCTAACAAGCGGCCATCTAAGATCCATCAATTGGTCTCAACCCGCCTGGAGCAAAGGAAAATGAAGAACACCAAGGCCACACGACAACTAAGAGCCCAAGAGACAGAAAGGGCCACATGAACCAGAGACCTACATCACCTGAGACCAGAAGAACTAGTTGGTGCCCGGCCACAATCGATGACTGCCCTGACAGGGAGCACAACAGAGAACCCCTGAGGGAGCAGGAGATCAGTGGGATACAGACCCCAAATTCTCATAAAAAGACCAAACTTAATGGTCTGACTGAGACTAGAGGAATCCCGGCGGCCATGGTCCCCAGACCTTCTGTTGGCCCAGGACAGGAACCATCCCCGAAGACAACTCATCAGACATGGAAGGGACTGGTCAGCGGGTGGGAGAGAGAAGCTGATGAAGAGTGAGCTAATTATATCAGGTGGACACTTGAGATTGTGTTGGCAACTCTTGTCTGGAGGGGGAATGGGAGGATAGAGAGAGAGGGAAGCCGGCAAAATTCTCACGAAAGGAGAGACTGAAAGGGCTGACTCAAGAGGGGGAGAGCAAGTGGGAGTACGGAGTAAGATGTATGTAAACTTATATGTGACAGACTGATTGGATTTGTAAACGTTCACTTGAAGCTTAATAAAAGTTAATAAAAAAAAAAAAATTAGGTGTACCAAATTAGAAAAAACTTAAAAGTCTGACAATATCAAGCATTGATGAGGATGTAGAAATAATGGGAACTCACATACTGCTGGTGGGAACAAACTGGTATAACCACTTTGGAGCACAATTTGGCATTGTGTTCCACTGTGAATATTTTCACCAAAAAAAAAAAAAAGATAATTTTTTTTTTTAATCCGGATAGTGATTATATCTAAGATGTTGTGAAGAAGATATGATCCAAAAGAAGAAAATAGTGACTTCAAGGGCATTGGCAATAGCTTATTTCTTGACCCAGGTGGTGGTTACACAGGCCTTTGCTTTATAATTATTTTTTTAAATGTTCATATATGTTTCACGCACTCTTTTTATGTGTAAGAACCAGCTCACATCAAAATTAATACATAAAAATAAGAAGGTTGAACTCAATGGCCTTTCCAATCTCTTTCAGCTTTGCAAAAAGAGTGGCTGTAAAACTTCCCTCCATTATGACTTGTATTTCTTGTTTGTGTCTTTCCTACAAACAATAAATTTAGATCCACTAATACAGCAAATCAAGACGCATCAACTATATGCTACAATGTGGACAAAGCTCAAAAGCACTATGCAAAGTGAAAAAAGCCAGACACAACAGGTCATATATTATATCATTCCATATATATAATATCCAAAATAGATGAAATCATAGAGACGGAAAGCAGATTGGTGTTTGCCAAGGGCAAAGCAAGGAAAAAATCGGGAGTTATTGCTTAACAGATACAGAGTTTTCCTTTGGGATAACGAAGAAGTTCTGGAAATAGTGACAAGGGCTTTACAATATTGTCATGCAAAAATACCACTTGATAGTTCACTTTAAAATGGTTAATTTTATGCTATGTGAAATTTACCTCAATCGAAAAAGAAAAAAAAACTGTTAAAAAAAAGTATGAACTCTGAACTCTGCTTTGACACTAAAATCAAAGTTTTGTTAGCTGCCTTTGAGTTGGCTCCAACTCCTGGTGACCTCATATACAATAGAATAAAATGTTGCCCGGTCCTGAGCCATCTACATCATCACTGGTATGTTCGAGTCCATTTTTGCAGTCATTGTATATTTTCAGTGCCTTCCAACCTAGGGGTCTCATTTTCCAGTACTATATCAGACAATATACTGTTGTGATCCACAGGGTTTTCATTGGCTACTTTGCAGAATTAGATTGCCAGCCCTTTCTTCCTAATCTGTCTTAGTCTGGAAGCTCTAGTGAAACCTGTCCACCATGAGTGACCCTGCTGGTGTTTGGAATACCAGTGGCATAGCCTACAGCATCATAGCAATGCACAAGCCACCACAGTACATCAAACTGACAGAGATTGGTGGAAAATCAAAGGAGAGATATTAAGGAGAACCAAAAAGACAGCCTCAGGAAAGTATTAGAAAGGCAAAAATCATATTACTGAAAAAGTCATTTCCCAGTAATTCCAAATATTGAATTTTCCTAACATTTTTTTAAAAGTCAACATTCACCAATGGCTTAGAAAGAGCCAGAGAGTTCTTGATATTGTTCAAAAAAAAAAAAAATACTGAGCTCTGGATATTAGGGAAGTTCTTATTGGTTTTTTTTTTCTCCCCAGCCTGGGCTATTTATCCATGCACTTGTTCAACCAACATTTACTGTTACCTAGTTTGTGCCAGGAAACCCTTAGTATGTGCCAAGAAACCCTGGTAGCATAGTGGTTAAGAGCTACAGCTGCTAACCGAAAGGACGACAGTTCGAATCCACCGAGTGCTCCTTGGAAACCCTGTGGGGCAGTTCTACTCTGTCCAATAGGGTCACTATGAGTCAGAATCGACTAGACCACAGTGGGCTTGGTTTTTTTTGGTTTAGTATGTGCCAAGTGTGGTACTGGAAAAATAAAACTAAAGGGCCCAGTGTCTGTTATCAAAGAGAAACACAATTACTATGGTATAAATCCTGGTGGTGTAGTGGTTAAGTGCTACTTCTGCTAACCAAAAAGATGGCAGTTCGAACCCACAAGGCACTCCTTGGAAACTCTATGGGGCAGCTCTACCCTATCCTATAGGGTTGCTATGAGTCAGAATTGTCTCGATGACAATTGGCTTAGCTTTGGGTTATGGTATGAAAAGTGCCTTGATAGAAAAAAAAAAAAAAATAAGCACAAAATGCTTAGTAAAAGCATTGGAAAAGCACCCAGCTCAGTCTGGGGGCATCATCAAGGCTTTCCCAGATGACATGACAGCAGGCTTTTTATTTTAGTAGGAGAAAGTAACGAAGATATTATCTGTGGAGAGTATTCCAGGAAAAGAAGGAGCAAATGTAAAGGGAGGGGAGACAGACCTCAAGAAACATTCTATGTTCTTACCACCATGTCCCGCCCTCTCTGTAACGTTCAAGATTTCCAGGCTGGATATGGGCTTGGTTAGTAGCAACATCCTGTCCCCTGCCCAGCTCAAGGACCCGTTTGTTACCATGTCTGTCACAACCTAGCCATTCAACACCCCAACCATTGCCTTGGAATCTAAAGAAGTGAGGAAAAATAATTTAGGGGTGTCTGGGCATACCTGTCCTCTGTCTCTCCTACACCTTGGAGGTGCTGAACTCAGGTCCTCCTGGAAGGAGAAGTGCAAAATGTATCATTCATGTTGTCAGCGGCCATCAATTCAACTCCAGCTCGTGGCAAGCTGATGTATAACAGAACGAAACGTTGCCCGGCCTTGCCCATCTTCATGATATTTGAGTCCAGTGTTTCAGCTATTATCTCATGCAGGCTGTTCCTCGTGCCCACTGACCCTCTACTTCACCAACCATGATGTTCTTCTCTAGTGATTGGTCTTTCCTGATGACATATCCAAAGTAAGCTAACTGAAGACTTGGCATCCTTGCTCTAAGGAGTATTCTGGTCATATTTCTTCTAAGACTGCTTTGTTCATTTTTTTGGCAGTCTATGGTATATTCAATATTGTTTGCCAGCACCACAGTTCACATGTTTCAATTCTTCTTCCATCTTCTTTTGTCATTGTCCAGCTTTCCCATGCGTATGAGGCAACTGAAAAGACCAATTTCAAACTAAGCATTCTTAGGTTTTCGCCACAGGTCTACAGCTCCTTCTTATATCAAAACCACATTATGACTTCATTTATTTTACTGTTTATCAGGAGAAGGTTCAGGATTTCTTTAAAAACAAGCTTTCCCAGGACCACACTTAGAAAAGACAGCTTTGTTAACCTCCATCCCTAGTCAGCATAGTAAACCACCTTTTGATTGCACAAAGCTTCTCCTCAGACACAGGAGAATAAACTCGGGCTTTTGTTTTTGTTTTTCTGGGTTGAGTTTAAATGTCAAATATCCTCCATGCAGACAAAAGCACTTGCCAGGCTAGCACAGTTAAACTTAAATGTTCTCACGTGATTTATTTGGTAGCAGAGAAAATTACACAACTTGTTTATATCAGCCTTGCCAACAACAAAATGAAGTCATTTACCAAAAGCCATATTGACACAGGATGCTTCTATGGTACAGGACTGAAATTTGACTGAAGAATATCCAGAAACACCATCTGTGTTATGATTTATGACTATGTGAAAGAAAAAGGCTATTAGTCTGCCTTGGAGATACTAAACACATTAAGGGCTAAATGCAGCACTTGTTACTGCATTTTGTTATTTGAATGCATTTTAAGTATATTTGCCTTTGAAATGCACTGCAGTTTCAGGAAAAAAAAATATATTTTTCTTAAGTCTGATTTGTTTTGAATGAGAACAGTCGTGGGAAAGTTAGACATCAGTTTATTAAAGCTTAAGCCAACATTCAGAACTGTTTAATTACAGAGAATCCTTGCAATTAGACCCCGCGGGAAGCTTATCCTTAACTAAAATGTTACCATATTTTGTTCCTTATTTTTAAGGCCAATTTCATCAGCCCTGAATCTATTATGAATCGCTGCACTGGAACAATTGTATGTTAAGATAAAAGAAAGAGAGTCTCTTTTAGCTAGTGAAATACCAATTAAGTCTAAATTTGGTCTTTTAAGAAAGTTTCATCACAATAAATGTGAAGATTTTATAAGAAACTGGTAGAAAGTCAAATGTCTGCAAAGTACAGAATAAGGACACAAACAAGTTCTCTGTTTAAGCTAAATTCCAAGTTGCATTTTTCTTTATTATTGCCTTAGTTATCTAGTGCTGCTATAACAGCAATACCACAAGTGGATGGCTTTAACAAAGGGAAGTTTATTTTCTCACAGTAAAGTAGGCTAAAAGTCCAAATTCATGGTGTCAGCTCCAGGGGAAGGCTTTCTCTCTCTGTCGGCCTTCTCCTCAATCTTCCCCTAGACTAGGAGCTTCTCTGCACAGGGGCCGCGTGTCCAAAGGAGGGGCTCTACTCCCAGTACTGCTTTCTTGGTGGTATGAGGTCCCCCTGTTTTACTGCTAGCATCTTTCTTTTATATCTCAAGAGATTGCCTCAAGACAGAATCCAATCCTGTAGACTTAGTCCTGCCACACTAACACAACTGTTGCTCATCCTCCCTCATTAACATCATAGAGGCAGGATTTACAACATATAGGAAAATCACACAATACCAAGAATTATGGCCCAGCCAAATCGATACACACATTTTTGGGGGACATAATTCAATACATGACAATTATTTTCTTTTTAATCAAACCATTCAATCCTACTTGAATGCTACTTCAACTCATTTACCAAATACGCATAAGACTGTCAGCTTTGAGTGAAGACCAGAGCAAGAAAAACTCTAAAGCAAGTCCAGGCTGACGTGCAAGCAGCTCTTCCATTTCGGCTTTATGACCCAGCATATACAATACTATTCAGCTAGGCTGTTGTTAGGTGCATCATGTCGGTTCCGACCCAGAGTGACCCTACCTACAACAGAAATGAAACACTGCCCTGTCCTGCGCCTTCCTCACAATCTTGCTATGTTTGAGCCCATTGTTGCAGCCACTGTGTCAATCCATGTCCTTGAGGGTCTTCCACTCTTTCACTGACCCCCTACTTTACCAAGCATGATGCCCTTTTCCAGGAACTGGTCCCTCCTGATAACATGTCCAAAATGAGAATGGTTAGTTCCTAGGTGTCTTAGTCATCTAGTGCTGCTGTAACAGAAATATCTCAGGTGGATGCCTTTAACAAAGAGAAATTTACTTTCTCACAGTCTAGGAGGCTAGAAGTCCAGATTCAGGACTTCAGCTCCAGGGGAAGCCTTTCTCTGTTGGCTCTGAAGGAAGGTCCTTGTCATCAGTCTTTCCCTGGTTGAGTAGCTTCTCAGGTGCAGGCACCCCAGGTCCAAAGGACACACTCTGCTTCCGGTGCTTCTTTCTTGGTGGTATGAGGTCCCCACTCTCTGCTGGCTTTCCTTTCCTTTTGTATCTTGTAAGATAAAAGGTGGTGCAGGCCACACCCCAGGGATACCACCTTTACATCAGATCAGGGATGTGGCCTTAGTAAGGGTGTTACAATCCCACTCTAACGCTCTTTAAAATAAAATTACAATCACAAAATGGAGGACAACCACACAATACTGAGAACTGTGGCCTAACCAAGATGACACATATTTTTGGTGGACACAATTCAGTTCATGACACTGGGCTTCTTCTTGTCCCTGGACCCAGTCTCCTTTGGTGCTCCATTATTTACACACTGCCAATAAGTTTAACATGGCACTTTGAAGGTCCCAATCTACCTTAATTTTACTACTCAGTGAGCCTGGGAAGTGGCAGAGAGGTCTCTAAAGCAACCAGTTTGGGTAACAAAAAGGAAGGAATTTATTATGCAAATTTATGCCATTCAAATCTACTCCACCTTGATGGGGAATGTCCCTTAAAGAAAGGGGGACTGGGGGATAAGGAAATAATTCCCAAGTTTTTATTCTGTCTTTGTTGTTGTTGTTAGGTGCCATCAAGTCAGTTCCAACTAATAGTGACAACAGAATGAAACACTGCTCTGTCCTGTGCCATTCTCACAATCTTGCTATGCTTGAGCCCATTGTTACAGCCACTGTGTCAATCTATATCATCAAGGGTCTTTCTGTTTTTCACTGACCCTCTACCTAACCATCAAGAGGTAGCATATGATCAGGAACCGATGGTACTGAAAGAAGAAGTCCAAGCTGCTCTGAAGGCATTGGTGAAAAACAAGCCTCCAGGAATTGATGGAATATCAATTGAGATGTTTCAACAAACAGACGCAGCACTGGAAGTGCTCACTGGTCTATGCCAAGAAATATGGAAGACAGCTTCCTGGCCAACTGACTGGGAGAGATCCATATTTATGCCTATTCCCAGGAAGGTGATCCAACCAAACGCGGAAATTATAGAACAATATCATTAATATTGCACACAAGCAAAATTTTACTAAGGATCATTCAAAAACAGCTGCAGCAGTATATTGACAGGAAACTGCCAGAAATTCAGGCTGGTTTCAGAAGAGGATGTGGAACCAGGGATATCACTACTGATGTCAGATGGATCCTGGCTGAAAGCAGAGAATACCAGAGGGATGTTTACCTGTGTTTTATCGACTATACAAAGGCATTCGACTGTGTGGATCATAACAAATTATGGATAACATTGCGAAGAATGGGAATTCCAGAACACTTAATTGTGCTCCTGAGGAAACTTTACAAAGATCAGGAGGCAGTTTTTCGGACAGAATAAGGGGATACTGATTGGTTTAAAGTCAGGGAAGGTGTGAGTCAGGATTGTATCCTTTCACCATACCTATTCAATCTGTATGCTGAGCAAATAATCCCAGAAGCTGGACTACGTGAAGAAGAACGGGGCATCAGCATTGGAGAAAGGCTCATTAACATCCTGCATTAGGCAGATGACACAACCTTGCTTGCTGAAACTGAAGAGGACTTGAAGCACTTACTAATGAAGATCAAAGACCACAGTCTTCAGTATGGATTGCACCTCAACATAAAGAAAACAAAAATCCTCACAACTGGGCCAATGAGCAACATCATGATAAACAGAGATAAGATTGAAGTTGTCAAGGGTTTTGTTTTTCTTGGATCCACAATCAACAGCCATGGAAGCAGCTGCCAAGAAATCAAACAATGCATTGCATTGGGTAAATCTGCTGCACAGGGCCTCTTTAAGGTGTTGAAGAGCACAGATGTCACCTTGAAGACTAAGATGCACCTGACCCAAGCCATGGTATTTTCAATCACATCATATGCATGTGAAAGCTGGACAATGAATAAGGAAGACCGAAGAAGAATTGACGCCTTTGAATTGTGGTGTTGGCAAAGAATATTGAATATGCCATGGACTGCCAAAAGAACGAACAAATCTATCTTAGAAGAAGTACAATCAGAATGCTCCTTAGAAGCAAGGATGGCAAGACTGTGTCTTACATACTTTGGACATGTTATCAGGAGGGATCAGTCCCTGGAGAAGGATATCATGCTTGGCAAAGTACAGGGGGTCAGTGGAAAAGAGGAAGACCCTCAATGAGATGGATTGACACAGTGGCTACAACAATGAGCTCAAGCATAACAACAGTTGTAAGAATGGAACAGGACTGGGCAGTGTTTCATTCTGTTGTGCATAGGGTCTCTATGAGTCAGAACTGACTCTACAGCACGTAACAACAACAACAACAACAACAACTCTACCTTACCAAGCATGATGTTCTTCTCCAGGGACTGGTCCCTCCTGATAACATGTCCAACGTACATGAGAAGATGTATTGCCATCCTCGTTTCCACAGAGAATTCTAATTGTGCTTCTTCCAAAATAAATTTATTTGTTTGTTCTTTTTGCAGTCTATGGTATATTCAATATTCTTTGCCAACACCATAATTCAAAACCCACCCACTGCCGTCGAGTTGATTCCGACTCATAGCGACACTGTAATTCAAAGGCATCAATTTTTTTTTCGGTCTCCTTTATTCATTGTCCAGCTTTTGCATGCATATGAGGTGATTGAAAACACCATGGCTTGGGTCAGGTGCATCTTGTCCTCAAGGTGACTTTTTTAGCTTGTAACACTTCAAAGAGGTCTTTTGCAGCAGATTTGCCTAATACAATACATTCTTTGATTTCTTGACTACTGCTTCCATAGGTGTTGATTGTGGATCCAAGTAAAATGAAATCCTTGACAGCTTCAGTCTTTGTTTATCATGATGTTGCTTATTGGTCCAGTTGTGAGGATTTTTGTTTTCTTTATGTTGAGGTGTCATCCATACTGAAGGCTGCAGTCTTTGATTTTCATCAGTAAGTGCTTCAAGTCCTCTTCACTTTCAGCAAGCATATTGCAGGTTGTTAATAAATCTTCCTCCAATCGGGATGCCTCGTTCTTCTTCATATAGTCCAAGTTCTCTATGTGTTCAGCACACAGATTGAATAAGTATGGTGAAAGGATACAACCTGACACACACTTTTCCTGCTTTTAAACCACAAAGTATTCCCTTGTTCTGTTTGAAAGACTGCCTCTTGGTCTATGTACAAGTTCCTTAGGAGCACAATTGAATTCTAGAATTTCCGTTCTTCGCAACATTATCCGTAATTTGTTATGATCCACACAGACGAATGCCTTTGCATAGCCAATAAACACAGGTAAACATCTTTCCAGTATTCTCTGCTTTCAGCCAACATCCATCTGACATCAGAATGATATCCCTTGTTCCACCTCCTCTTCTGAATCTGGCTTGAATTTCTGGAAGTTCGCTGTCAATGTACTGCTGCAACCACTTTTGAATTATCTTCAGCAAGATTTTATTTGCATGTGATATTAATGGTATTGTTCAATAATTTCTGCGTTATATTGGATCACCTTTTTTTGGAATGGGCAGAAATATGGATCTCTTCCTATTGGTTGGCCAGGTAGCTGTCTTCCAAATTTCTTGGCATAGATAAGTGCGCACCTCCAGTGCTGCACCCATTTCTTGAAACATCTCAATTGATGCTCCATCAACTCCGGGAGGCTTGTTTTTTGCCAGTGCCTTCAGTACAGCTTGGACTTCTTCCTTCAATACCATCGGTTCCTGATCATATGCTACCTTCTGAAATGGTTGAAATTCAACCAATTCTTTTTGGTACATTGACTCTGGGTGTTCCTTTCGTCTTCTTTTGATGCTATTATTTAATATTTTGCCCATAAAAATCCTTCAAAATGGCAACTCGAGATTTGAACACTTTCTTCAGTTTTTTCAGCTTGAGAAATGCTGAGCATGATCTTCTCTTTTAGTTTTCTAACTCCAGATTTTTGCACATTTCATTATAATACTTACTTTGTCTTCTTGAGCCACCTTTTGAAATTTTCTGTTCAGCTTGTTTACTCCATCATTTCTTCCATTTGCTTTAGCTGCTGTATGTTCAAAAGCAAATTTCAGAGTCTCTTCTGACATCTGTTTTATTCTTTTCTTTCTTACCTGTCTTTTTAATGATCTTTCACTTTCTTCATGTATGATGTCCTTCATGTCATTTAGTTTACTCTAATTCTATTTGACTATCAAGCATACTCATTAGACTTCTACAGTATCAAGCTTCTAGATGAAGCTTATTTGTATTTCTTAGTGGTCCAGGCCATTACTACATAGATGTTTATACCAGTAAAAGTCAGCTCCCAATCTAGGTTGATTTTTGAACTTCAGGCAACAGCCAACCACTGACATGTTTTCCCCTTTTGTAGTTCACCAAGCACAAATTTAGGACTAAATATGTTGAGGGTTTTTTGTTTGTTTGTTTGCTTGTTTTCTCTCTCTACGTCTTCCCCCTGAAGGACTGTCTGGATTCCCATAAACAGGGAGACATGAATGACCACTTTGATAAAAGTACATTGGCATCTGTAAACAATATTCACAAGTCCTTTCTGCTCTAAGTCTCCTGAAGTGCCTTTAGAAATGTATAGTATGCTCTTGTCGCAGATGCAGAGATTCTGAGGCCCATTTGGCTTTTGCGATCAGCTGTACTGGGAGAAGCAATTTATCTACATGGTATCACTTCTCTTTTCCTTTCTCTTTGAAGGTAAAAAAAAATCTTCCAAACAGCAAATGCAGGGGAAGGAATTATGCAAGTAACCATCATATTGACAAATTGGAAATTCTACCTAACCCATGGTACTTTAATTGATAACATATACCAAGCTCTTAATGAGCGGAAACCCTGATGGCATAGTGATTAAGAGCTACAGCTGCTAATCAAAATGTCAGCAGTTTGAATTCACCAGGCTCTCCTTAGACACCCTACGGGACAGTTCTACTCTGTCCTATAGGGTCGCTATGAGTCAGAATTGACTCAACAGCAACAGGTTTGGTTTTTTGTTTTTGTTTTTTTAATGAGTGTAAGACCTTGTGCTGAGCACTTTACATGTATTATCACACTGAACCCTCACAGTGTTGTTCTTGTTTGCTGCCATCAAGTCTACCCCGACTCATGGTGACCCTATGCACAACGGAACGAAACACTGCCCAGTCCTGTGCCATCCCTGTGATCAGTTGCAGATCAGACCATTGTGATCCATAAGGTTTTCATTAGCTGATTTTCAGAAATAGATATCTAGGCCTTTCTTCCTAATCTGTCTCTGCCTGGAAGCTCTGCTGAAACCTGTTCAGCATCATAGCAACATACAAGCGTTCACTGGCAATAGTTGTGCATGAGGTACATTGGCAGGAAACCCTTACAATAACTGAAGCAAATAATAATATAATCTTCATTTTACAGATGCAGAAACTGAGATATAGAAAGTGTTAGTCAACTCAGTGCTTCACAGCTAGTTGTGATAGAGCCAGGGATTCAAATGCAGTTCTGTTCGACTTCAAGATCTCAGTCTCTTATCCACTATTCTATATTTCTCTTTTCACCAAGTCCTACATATAGTAGATGGTCAACAAAAGGTTAACGGCAGATTGAAAATCAAATAATAAATAAGGTACTTGGACATTCTCAAAGTTGGTTGTAGCGGAATTTATTCTGTAGTCAGTGTCTTCTTTCTAAATAATCACGCTGTGTAGAGTTACTATTCCTTCTACAAAGATGTCTGTAACTTGCCACTTCCTCCTTGTCATTACCCATTCCTCTTTGATCCTTCACAGTCTGTTGTTTTGAAAGCAGAAACCAAAGTCAAATTACAAATTCACTCAGGAAAGACCTAAAGAAAGGGGTGGGTCAACAGCCCCACTAATGATGTGGAATCAGTCAATATTAGGCTGGAGTCGTGCTGATCAAAAGGCAAAATTGGCAATCACAGGCCTCTCCTGGTGTCTCTGTTCTTAAAACTCTTAAGTAAATCTTGGACTGTAGCACTAATCCACTTCTCATGTTTTCCAAGAACTCTGTAGCAGAATTCCTAGAACAGAAAGGAAGCAGGGTCATGGGGTTTTCTTTACTGTGAGTTGAGCCCCAGGATGTGTCTGAGGTGGTTAGTCTTTCAAGTCTGTGACTCAGAGGTGTGAGGGCATGGAAAAAGAAGAGGGATGAAAAAACAAGACTTTTGCCCTGAGTATTTTTTTAATTGAAAAATGTGGTAATATGGCTGATGAATAAATGTATCAAACTTCCAGTGAATACTATCAGCTGTTTCTTTTAAAAAAATTATTCCTAAAATCTATGTAAAGAAAGATGTACATAAAAAACCTATTAGTCATATCAGATTACTTCAGTTTTTATACATTGAGAACGAACAGTATATTTCAGCCTACGTTACCCTTGGGAGGACAGGAAGAAGCAAGATAATATACTTATCTCCTGTGATTCAGGCTCTAACACTCATATGTTCTCATTCAATCCTCACAACAACCCTGAGAAAAAATATTTTTAACTCCATTGTCATAGATGCAGAACCTGAGATTCAGGGAGGTTAAGGGCACCTGCCAGCCCAGAATGCTCAGTGAGCAAGTAGCAAAGTCAACATACTCACTCAAGCCCATCCTATTCTTTACATTACAGGCTTTCTCAGCTACGTTGCCTGACGCACCAGCACCACTCTTTGCTTAAACTCCATGCTAATTGGCTGAGACCCTGATAGACAGGTTAACTCTTGGCAGTCTTTTCTCCAAACCTGGATCCTGCCCCACTGGACAATTTCTTGCCACATAACACCAGATCTGATGCAATAGTAGCACCACCTTTAAGGCAGTGCAGGGTCACCTGCCACCTAGGTTTCTTCCTGTAATGCTCTACTCATTGAATTGGACATCCTAATACCAACAATTTGCTGAATTACTCCTGACCTGGCACTGTTGCTCTCCTCACTGAAGTCAGTTTCAGCTCTATATTCCAATGAATGAGTCACCACCCATTTCCAGGTTTTGGTCCATGCCTGCTGGTAACAAAGCATCATAGTCTTATGATGGATTATTCCCAAGCTCACCCAACTTTCAACACATCCTACTTCATCTCTCTGAAGCATTTGATAATGATGAAGATACACTGCTTCTTTAATTTCTAGGATACATCTATATCCTAGTTTTCTCCCTATCTCTCTGACTACTCTTTCTCATTCTCTGTCATTGGGTTATTTTCCCATACCAACACCTTAACCACTGATGTTCCTCTGGATTCTGTCCAGGGCCCCCTGGTTTTCTCAACCTACTCTCATAGGTGATCTCATGCAATGTTACAGCTTAAATCAGGCACTGGCAAACTATAGCTTGCAAACCAAATCTGACCCACTGCTTGTTTTTGTAAATAAAATGTTGTTAAAACACAGCCACATTAATTTACTTACATATTGTCTATGCCTGCTTTTGTGCTACTACAGCAGAGTTTAGTAGTTAGATCATATGGTCTACAAAGTCTAAAATATTTACTATTTGGCCCTTTACAGAAAAAAAAAAAAGAGGGTTGACTCCTGGCTTAAGCAATCACTTCTACATTGATGATTCCAATTCTAATTATTGCACCCAGTTCAGTGGGAGACTGGGCAGAAGCAAAAAGCAAAATCTAGGGATGTGTAGCATCAAGAACAAAACCAACGAACAAAGCAAAACAATAGTTTAGCTTATCTAGTAAAGAATGTTCTCCTTGAGCATTATTTATGCTCTTTTAAAATCTATTTATATGGGATCAAATTGACAACAGCAACTCGAAAGATCAGATAGGAATCTTAAGGAGCAATGAATTTATGTTGGGAGAGGAACGACTCAGAAAAGGACGGTGAGAATGGTTGAACAACTCCAAGAATGTAATCAATGTCACTGAATTGTACATGCAGAAATTGTTGAATAGGTGTACATTCCACTGTGTATATTCTCAACAACAAAAATAAATTATTTAAAAAATATCAATGAGGAGTCAGTAGGTTCAGTCTGTGACCTCTAAAGCAAGGCCGAGGTTGAGCAACCAATGTCTATATCAGGATTCCACCAGGAGTCACTCAGAAGACTCTCAAGTTTCTGTTTGGCCGTGGGTGATTGAAAATCCTTAACTGAGGTATGGGAATATGGGCAGGAGAACAATTTTAACATAAAAGATGATTATGACTTCCAGGTTTTTTTCAGTTTTTGGTACCAATAGACAGCCAGTTTATGTCCAGGAAGGAGTCAGATATCAAGGCTCGAGAAAGGTGAGGATACAGATTTCAAACTCATCATTGGTTGGGTGATAGCTGAGTTCTGGCTTAGGAATGAGATCAACAAGCAAACATGTGTAGAGTATATTTTAGCAACCCCAGGTAAAGGAGACCATCTTCATAGGTGTAACGCAAACGCACCGATTTGGTAAATGCTGGTATTGTTTAAGAAAAGACATAAGATAATCCACAGAAGAAGACAAGAGATCTGGCCCTAAGTGCTCAGTGCCCGGGATCAGACACTAAAAATCTTTGTTGCTGTAGCAGCTGCTGTTGCTTTAGCCAACCAACCTTGTAACTTTAGATTGTTTGATAGGAAGATAAGCAATTCCCTGGTAAATTTAATCCGTGTAAACTATGAGTTTAGGTAAATCTCAGTATTAATTCTCACAGCAAATTCTTTCATCTGAATTACATAGATAACTGTTCCTACACCCACTAATTTTTTTCTTACTAAATTATTTTTTGTTTTGGCAAATATATTTCAATAAAAATATATTATTTATGTTTACATGTGATAGATTTATTATTCTTTAACAAATTCCTTATTTTGGAATAATTTTAGATTTGCAGAAAATTTACAAATCAAGTAAGAGAGTTTCATTATTCCTGACTTACTTTCCCCTGATGGTAACATCTTATATTACAGTGGTACGTTTGTCAGAACTAAGAAACCAACACTGGTACAGTGCTATTAACCAACTTCAGACTTTATTTGGATTTGACCAGTTTTCTCCACTAATGTCCTTTTGTCTGTCCCAGGATGCCATGTAGGAGGCACATGCCGCATTCAGTCATCATGTCTCCTTAGTCTCCCCTGCTCTGTGACTGTTTCAGTCTTTCCTTGTCTTTCATAACCTTGACCATTTTGAAGAGTACTGATCAGGTATTTTGTAGAACGTCCCTTGTTTTCCTATATCTGATGTTTTCCCATCATTAGACTAGATTTATCAATTTTGGGGACGAATACCACAGAGATAAATTGCCTTCTCATGACATATCAGGGAGTATGCCATGCCTACATGACTTATTACTGGTGATATTAAACTTGGTCATTTGTTTAAGATAATGTTTGCCAGATTTCTCCACTATAAAGTTACTGTTTTCCCCCTTTACATCATCTATTCATTGGAAATGAGTCAATAAATCCAGCCCACACTAAAGGGAATTAAGCTCAACCTCCTGAAGGGGGGATTATCTACTTATATTATTTGAATTCTTCTTTAAGAAAGACTTGTCTTTTCTCCTCCTACATCCCATTATTTGTTTATTGAATTGTTTATTCACATGAGTATAAGCTAATGTATTTATTTTATACTTTGATTTGCAATCCAATATCACTCTATTTCCTTTCTTGTTCAAATTATTCTAGATTTGGTTATTGAGAGTCTTTCAGGTTGGCCCCTCTGTCCATTCGACATGCTTGAATCTCATCTTGTATTTACTAGAACCAGCCATTTCATAATTATACCCACATTTTAACTATTAAAAATAAAGGAAATGGTCCAGTAGTTCCTCAAATGATTAAACATAGAGTTATCATATGACTCAGCAGTTCCACTCTTAGGAATACACCCAAGAGAAGTGAAAACATACATCTTCACAAAAACTTCTACATGAATGTTCATAGCAGCATTATTCATAATAGCCAAAAAGTGGAAACAACCTAAATGTCCATAAACTCATGAATGGATAAATGAAATGTGGCATTGTCTATACAATGGAATATTGTTGTTGTTAGGTGCTGTCAAGTACGTTCCAACTCATAGCGACCCTATGCACAACAGAACGAAACACTGCCCCGTCCTGGACCATCCTTACAATTGTTGTTATGCTCGAGCTTATTGTTGCAGCCACTGTGTTAATCCACCTCATTGAGGGTCTTCCTCTTTTCCATTGACCCTGTATTTTGCCAAGCATTATGTCCTTCTCCAGGGATTGATCCCTCCTGATAACATGTCCAAAGTATGTAAGAAGCAGTCTCACCATCCTTGCCTCTAAGCATCATTCTGGTTGTACTTCTTTCAAGACAGACCTGTTTGTTCTTTTGGCAGTCCATGGTATATTCAATATTCTTCACCAACACCACAATTCAAAGGCATCAATTCTTCAGTCTTCCTTATTCATTGTTCAGCTTTCACATGCATATGAGGCGATTGAAAATACCATGGCTTGGGTCAGGTGCACCTTAGTCTTCAAGGTGACATCTTTGCTCTTCAACACTTTAAAGAGGTCCTTTGCATAAGATTTACCCATTGCAATGTGTCTTTTTATTTCTTGACTGCTGCTTCCATGGCTGTTGATTGTGGATCCAAGTAAAATGAAACACTTGACAACTTCGATCTTTTCTCCGTTTATTATGATGTTGCTCATTGGTCCAGTTGTGAGGATTTTTGTTTTCTTTATGTTGAGATGAGATCTATACTGAAGGCTGTGGTCCTTGATCTTCATTAGTAAGCGCTTCAAGTTCTTTTCACTTTCAGCAGGCAAGGTTGTGTCATCTGCGTAACACAGGTTGTTAATGAGTCTTCTTCCAATCCTGATGCCCTGTTCTTCTTCATATAGTCCAGCTTCTCTTGATTATTTGCTCAGCACACAGATTGAAGAGGTATGGTGAAAGAATACAACCCTGACGCACACCTTTCCTGACTTAAAACCGTGCAGTATCCCCTTGTTCTTTTCAAACAACTGTCTCTTGATCTATATAAAGGTTCCTCATGAGCACAATTAAGTGTTCCGGAATTCCCATTCTTTGCAATGTTATTCATAATTTGTTATGATCCACACAGTCGAATGCCTTTGCATAGTCAATAAAACACAGGTAAACATCCTTCTGGTATTCTCTGCTTCCAGCCAGAATCCATCTGACATCAGCAATGATATCCCTGGTTCCAGTCCCTCTTCTGAAACCAGCCTGAATTTCTGGCAGTTCCCTGTCGATACACTGCTGCAGCCATTTTTGGGTGATCTTCAGCAAAATTTTGCTTGTGTGTGATATTAATGATATTGTTCTATAATTTCCACATTTGGTTGGATCACCTTTCTTGGGAATAGGCATAAATATGGATCTCTTCCAGTCAGTTGGCCAGGAAGCTGTCTTCCATATTTCTTGGTATAGACAAGTGAGCACCTCCAGCGCTGCATCCATTTGTTGAAACATCTCAATTGATATTCCATCAATTCCTGGAGGCTTGTTTTTCACCAATGCCTTCAGAGCAGCTTGGACTCCTTCCTTCAGTACCAGCAAAAGATGGTACCTCAAAAGATGACTGGGGAAGAGCTGCCTCTTCAAAGTAGAGCTGACCTTAATGACGTGGATGGACTAAAGCTTTCAGGACCTTCATTTGCTGATGTGGCATGATTCAAAATGAGAAGAAACAGCTGCAAACATCCATTAATAATCGGAACCTGGAACGTACGAAGTATGAATCTAGGAAAATTGGAAATCATCAAAAATGAAATGGAACACATAAACATCGATATCCTAGGCATTTGTAAGCTGAAAAGGACTGGTATTGGCCATTTTGAATCCGACAATCATATCATCTACTATGCTGGGAACGAAAACTTGAAGAAGAATGGTGTTGCATTCATCATCAAAAAGAACATTTCAAGATCTATTCTGAAGTACAACACTGTCAGTGATAGGATAATATCCATACACCTACAAGGAAGAATGGAATATTATCCAGCCATAAAAAGGAACAAAGTACTGATGTATGTGACCACACGGCTGAGCCTCAGAGGCATTATGCTAAGTGAAAGAAGCTAGTCAAAAAAGGCCACATATCATCTGGTTCCATTTGTATTAAATGTCCAGAACTGGCAATTCCACAGGGACAGAAAGTAGATTGGTGATTGCCAGAGGCTAGAGGGAGGAAGGAATGTGGAGCGACTGCTTGGAGGTAAAAGATTTCTTTTAGCATGATGAAAATGTTCTAAAACTAGATAGTGGTGATAGTGACATAACTCTGTGAATAAGCTAAGAACCACTGAACTGTACACTTTGAACAGGTCAATTTTATGAAATGTGAATGATATCACAGTAAGACTCTTATTAAAAAAATAAAAGAAAAAGTACATTATGTAATTGTCCTTTGGATGTCTAAGAGCATTTCATCAATATATAAATGCTCTAATATTTTAATGTAAATAAATCTTAAAATACGGAACAAACATGGCAATAATAATGGCCACTCTTAATTGAACACTAACTATGTACAAGCTAAACCACATGGAATTGCTGATATTTGGCAGTCTTTGAGCTACAAACAGCAATTTCATGTCGTTCAACTTAACTCTAGGCTAGGCCCTTAAATGTAGATGATTTCCAACACCAGAAATGTCCCCATCAACTAGGAAACATGCTCAGCAAGGCAGATTGAGTTAGCTAAGGCCAAACGAGAGTATCTGGTAGAGCCAGAACTCAAATCTGCACCTTCTTACTGCAGGCACAATCCTGTCATTTACCAAAACGACACCTTCAAACTGTGCTCAGGCTGTAGATTCTGAGCTCATTCTGCTTGTCCACAAAGCCTCACACAGAAAACGAGGCTCTTGAATTTTATACCTAGTGATCCTAACCATTATAGTCATGAAAAGTAGCTGTACACAAGTATACTTGTTTTAAAAAAGGGCAGGGAGAATTGCCATCTCCATCTTGGAGCAGACTGTTGGTAGAGTAAAAATCAGACCTTAGTAGCCTCTGTTTTACATAGGTTTTTCAACTAAAGTGTTTTTATACCTCTCACATTGCCAATAGTTCTGCGGTCTCTAAGACGGCAGGACTTCAAATTTTTAAATCCTTAACAGTTTTCTATGATGAGGATCCCCACAGGAGAGTGAAAGATAAAACCCAAGTACTTTATCCAAAACAGAAACAATGAATGGTGTACAGGTTGGTTAAGGCGACTAAGTTTGAAATAGCAAACTGCTCTTAATCTTTTTTTGATTTGTTTCTAATTTCATCTCAAGGTTTCTGTACCCTAATCTGGTCTTCCCAAAAGTTTTGAGTTTGATATATGAGTGCAAACTTTTAATAACTAGAATTTTTTTCCTCTCTGTCTCTTGGCAGTTTCCTCTCTGGACTGACGCTTTCTTATCTTTCTATGTCTATTTCCCCCGTTTAAGAGTAAGCAAACCTCTTGTTAGTGTTAGTTGCATTAAATATCATACCAAAAAAATAAAGCTCAGACCCTAATACCAAATGCATATTTATGTTTTTGTTTTTGTATTCTTTCAGAGGGAAGAATAGATGTTCTTACAAAGTACGGAGTAAGAACATGTGCGTGTTTGGAAGAAGATAGAAAGGAAATAACATCTTGCCCCAAATCCCCACACTCCCAACACTTACCATGTTTTATTTTTTCCCTTAGACCCTAACATCATCACACACACACACACACATTCACATGCATTTACTTGTTTCTCCCCACATTCAAATGAAAACCCCATGAAGGCAGGGTTGTTTTTCTTATTCTCAGTGTCTAGAATAAAGCCTGGTCTATAGAAGCCACTCAATAAATATTTGTTAGGCAAACAAATGAATTAATAAGTTAATAAAAATAAGCAAAAAACACACAATTATGCTATCTGGGGCCATTTTAACCCCAAATTTTTCGTTAACGTGATTGTAATATTGTACTTAGCAGCAAATAAAAATCAAAGAGAAAAATGCTTCTTATTCAACCTGACAGTGCTAAGTCTTAATGCTGACGACCTTTGTGAGAGTAGCTGACTAGTCTGAAACATGAGAGGAGGGTAGAGATTAAAAGATTTAGCTAGGGAAGAGGAGTACACACAGGGCCCCTGGGTGGAGGGTTGGTAAAGGAGAGAAAAGAAGTTCTTTAACAAGAGAGTGGACTGAACCTCTCTTTCTTTCTTCCTCCCTTTCTTTTTCTTTCTTCTTTCTCTTCTTTGAAGCATAGCTGATTGCTTTGTCTTCAAATTAATTGCAATAGTTAGAAATGACATTAATTATGAACAAATTCTATTTCAAATTGTGTGCATTGATTACAACCCTGTTTGAAGGAGCCCGTGGCCTTTGGTTATGGGAAGAGGGATTCTGAATGGCTGACGAAGTCAGACCACATGTTTAGGGCCAATTAGAGTCTCTGGATGTCCAGAATTTAGCAATCTCTAGTTAAATAATGAGCATTTTTCACTGAACAGCCACACTGCCATTTAAAAAAAAAAAAAACTCCTTATTATTAAGACTTGTTTTTTCTTTTTTAGCAGCGATAACCTGTCATCCACCAAAATGACACCTTCCAAAGTCAATTTCAAGAATCACTCAATCTCATAAATCTTTCCAAATCCATTTAGAGCAAAAATGACAGCGTTGCCTCACACAATTTAGTATATAAGTCAGCTATACCTGTTGCCTATAAAATTACAATTTATTACAACAAATACAATTGTAAACCTATGTGCCCCAACACTGCTTTTATGGTCAAAAGCAAGCACTCTTGACTGTTATATTTGGTTCTCAATGGTTTTTTTTTTGAACGACGCCAAACCAAACCCACTGCCGTTGAGTTGATTCTGTCTCATAGTGACCCTATAGCACAGAATAGAACTCCCCCAATTTCCCAAGATTTCCAAGGCTGAAATCTTTACAGAAGCAGACTATCACATCCTCCTCCCACAAAGCAGCTAGTGGGTTCGAACCATCGACGTTTTGGTTAGCGGCCAAGTGCTTAAACACTGTGCTACCAGGGCTTCTTTAAACAACACACCACATTCAATAACGCTCAGCATGGCCCTGCTTGATTCCGGTGGATCATAAACTGTGCTTTTGCCCATGAAATGATTAAAAAGTAAACTCTGAGACTCGGTCTCTTTAAAAACCTTGGCATTTTTCTGAAATAAGAATATAGAGTCCCTCTGCCATAAATTTCCTGACCTGATTACAAATCTTGTAATTATATTCTGCCTCTATGAATCTACCACCTTTCATTTCAAATGAATGAATTATACTCATCTTAATACTATGAAGCTTTGCTCTGCACAGTTTAATTGCTGCCGTCCTTTTCCCCAGATAGTAATAATCACTTACATTGTATAACTCATTACAACTTGCTAAGTCCTTACACATAAAATTTCTGTTTCAAACCATGATAGAATACCTATGTGCTAGGTCTCATTAGTCCCAGTTTTACAGGTGAGGACATTGAGGCTCAGAGGAGTTCAGTAACTTGCAAAAAGCCACACAACGACATTCGCCAACCCATCTGAGCCTCAGAAGTGATGTCTTTACCAGCAGCCTCAGTTCTATGCTGTTTCTGATCAAAGTATAGAGTACACATGCAGGGTCGGATTACCTAGTAGGCAAGGTACACATGGGCCTACTTATGCTTACTTACTAATTTGTAATGTACAATTTCAACTGTTTCTCACCACACCGACCCACATGAAATTGTGCAGTACAGATTATTAAGTAAACACAAGTAAGCCCATGCGTACCTTGCTTAATGTAAGCCCGTGTGTACATTGCTTACTGATTAATTTGCCCCTGTACACATGTATACAGAGCTCCAAGCATGAACTAGTAGGGCCTTGGAGTTGACCTTGCTGTAGACTTGAGTCAGTCGGTCCTGGGCATTCTAACTCCCTCTAACCTGTTGTTTTTCTCTAAGCTGCACCTCGGTGCAGTCCTAATAACTGGTTTATACCTCCCTACTATGAGCTCAGGGGAAGTGGTGGTTCAGTGGTAGAATTTTCACTCCCCATGTGGGAGACCCGGCTTCAAATTCTGGTCAATTCACCTCAAGCACAGCTACAACCTATCTGTCAGTGGAGGTTTGTGTGTTGTTATGATTTTGAATAGGTTTCAGCAAGGGTTCCAGACTAAGGCAGACTAGGAAGAAAGGCCTGGCAATCTACCTCTGAAAATCAACCAGTGAAAACTGTAAGGATCACAACAGTCCAATCCCATTGAAGATGAGGTTGTCATGAGTCAGGGGCTGACTCCATGGCAACTAACAGCAACAACACAGCAACAACTCTGGCAGCCCACTCCTGCTTATCTTGGCTTAAGACCTGACAACACTCCTAGCCTGTGTCAGCTTCATCTCTTTAAGCGCTGGCCTGGTGCTCTTAGCCTATGGCTGGAATTCCTCTAACACATGATATGCTGAAACTAACATTCATCATAACTCTCATCACTCTGGAGAATCTCACCAAATGCCTTCAGACACCAGATAAGACCTGGCCCAGACCAAGCCTATGAAAGGAATTCAATCACATGAACAACTATCTTAGGCTGGGTTCTCTAGAGAAGCAAAACCCACAGAAGTCTGTATAGTCAGAGAGAGATTTAGCTCAAGGAAATGACTCACCCAGTTGTAGAAGCTGCCAAGTCCCACGTCTGGGCTGGATCAGGTGTCAGACTGGAGGTTTCTCCTGACTCACATAGCTGCAGGGGCTGATGAACCCAAGATTGGCAAATCAGAGAGCAGGCTGCTGGCTCGGGGGTACAGAGGCTGACAAATCCAAGATCAGCAGGCAATACAGCAGGCAGCCGGCTCAAGTCCCAAGAACTGGAGGCCAGACAATGACAAGCCAGGTGCAGGATCCAGAGCAAGTAAGCAAGCTTTGCCAGAATGTCCATATATATTGGATGCCGGTCACATCCCCAAAGAAGCTCCCCTTACAACTGATTGGCTGATCACATCAGATCCCATGAAGAGTGACGACGTCATTACATCATTGTGTAACTGCCAAACGACATCATTACATAACTGCCAAACCACTGAGAATCACGGCCCAGCCAAGCTGACATACAACCTTAACCGTCACAACTGTTAGAGAGCAAGCTTCTGCTGTACAACAGTGAACAGGTCTATCTTTTTTAACAGTTGATTATCAAAACCCAAACTTGCTCTCCATCATTTGTTGTCCAAAAAAAGAAAGTAAATGATAGAAGGCCATGTTCTCCAGAGACCAGCACCTTCGCGTTGGAATCCTTCCGGCCTGCATATACCAACACCCTCTGTTTCAGTTCAGCTGTAGTATTGTTGTTCTTAGTTGCCATGGAGTCAGCCACCAACTCAGGGTGACCCCATGCACAATGGAACGACCCCATGCACAATGGAACGATACGCTACCTGGTCCTGCACTCTCCCTATGATCAACTGGGGATCAGACTGTTGCGATCCATAGGGTTGTTTGTTTGCTTAATAACATTTTACTGAGTTTTTTGATGAAAGCTTACACAGCAAATTAGGATCCTGTTTGGCAATTTCCACATGAATTGTTCAGTGACATTAGTTACATATGTCTCAGTGTGTCAACATTCTCTTTAATTGTGTTCTGTTTGTTCCCTTTCCAGTACTCTAGTTTCCCTGCCCCCTTAGCTCCTCATGTTTGCTTTTCAGTAATTCTTGACCTTTTCATCAGATGATTATTATGCAGTACACCGATCTTGTAGGTAATCTTAATTTTGTGTGCCACTCTGCTATTTCACTGAAAGCTCGTCTCGGAATAGGTTTGGTTCTAGGTTTAAAGAGTGTTTCAGGGAGACAGTCTCAGGGAGTCTTCTGTTCTCTACTGTTCCAGTTTGTCTGGCTTTTTTTTTTTTTTTTTTTTTGATACTTTGAGCTCTGCTCTGTACTTTTCTCTCGTTCTGTCTGGGGCCAAGGCTTACGGCCATATAGTCCATGGGACAACTTAGTCGATTGGCATAATGGAGTTCACAAAAAATCATGATCTGGATCTTCATGAAGTGAGTAGCACCTGGAGCCTTAAAAGATTGTGAGCAGCCATCTAAGATAGAACTACGGGTCTCTACTCGCCAGGAGCTAAATAGTAAGAAGGCAATTAAAAGCTCGGAGAAGGGACAAGCCCGCACAATCCACAACCTCATCTAACCTGAGACCGGAAGAACTAGGTCCATGGAGTTTTCACTGGCTGATTTTTAGATCACCAGGACCTTCTTCTTAGTCCATCTTAATCTGGAAGCCCTGCTGAAACCTTTTCAACAAAGTAACAACACACAAACCCCCACTAACAGACGGGTGGTAGCTGCACATGAAGTGTACTGGCTGAGAATTGAACCCAGGTCTCCCACGTGGAAGGCAAGAATTCTACCACTGAACCACCGATGCTTCATTAGCTGTAATATTAGAATACCCAAATTAGTAGTAGCCAAAACACAAAATACAGTATTCCGTTATGAAGAAAGTTCGGATTTGGCATTGCAGAGCCAGTATACCAAATCTATAAAGTTCTTAGGAGTCTAAGCCCCTTCCAGCTTTCTGCTCTACTACTCCTAATACAGAGACCCTGTCCACCTGGATCAAAACGGCTCCTCCAGCTTCAGCCAGCACGTCTTTATTCCAACCAGTAGCTAGGACAGAGTCAAGAAGAGTGCTCTTCATCCCTTCCAAGACTCTCCAGAGGTCATATGTGAGATTTCCAATTATATCCCTGTTGGCCAAAATATAGTCACATGGCTACATCTAACTACAAGGGAGGCTAAGATTTAGTCTTTATTCCAGACAACTATGTTCCTCATTGAAAATTAGGGTTGTATTACTGAATAATAAAAGATACATGAATATTTGGGGATAACTGGAAGTTATTGCCATATTCTCCTTCCTCAAGCAACCCTCGGAACTCTTCCCGCAGCAAGGGGATTCCTCACCCCACGCTCCTCCAAAACCCCACGACTACCCTAACATCTTTCTCTCTCCAACTCAGGTGCCCCTCAATCCAGACAGTACTTCACAAATGCAACTTAGTGCCCGGCTGGCTTCAAAAGAACCACCTGCAGAATGTATTTAAAATACTGATTCTTGGGCCTCAAGCTCTGAGGTTCTGATTCAGTAGGTCTGGAAGAGTTCCTGAAAGTTATATCTTAAAAAACAAAACCAAAAATCCTCAAATGGTACTGCTTAACGAATACGTTCAGTTTGTGAACATTCTTCAAGTTTACATTTATGATATATCCATTTCCTCTATGTATATTATGTTTCAATAAAAGATTTTTTAAGTTAAGAAAACATTCCCAGACAATGTTGCAGAATTGTTAAGCTATAGCGGCAAACTTCAAGGAAGGAGAATACTCCCGGCTTGATTCTGCGTAGTACCTGGAGTCATAGCCTTTGCATGTGCTATTTCCCCTGCCTGGACCGTCAGTGTTTTTACACTGACTTTACTGAAGGACCAGTGCCTGTTGATTCTGACTCATGGCAACCCCACTTGTGTCAGAGCGGAATTGTGCTCCACAGGGTTTTCAGTGGCTGATTTTTGGGAAGTTTTTTTTAGATCACTAGGCCTTTCTTCTGAGGCACCCTTTGGGTGAACATGGGCTCCAGCCTTCTGGTTAGCAGTCGAGCATGTTAACTGTTTGCTCCACCCAGGGCATTCCTTCACTCACGTGTCCCGGTTCAGGGCAGATGATGGGAGTTTGTGAGTTGGAATATTATCTTATAGTTTTTTTTGGAAAGTCTTAAATCATCCTATCTCTTTTAACCTCTCAAAAGCATTGAGGATATGTTTTATTTATACTTTTCTCTTGACTGCCATTCATTTTCCCTTTCTCTACTGGCTTCACCCCCTCTCCCTGTTTGAGTCTACCTATTGCTGGGAGAGAAGCTGGCAGTCATCATAAAAAGTGGTAGATGTGAGGGAGGGGTCACATTGACAGAGAAGTTAGAGCTCTTCATCAAAGCCATCTGACCTCGCCTATGCACAAAATCAGTGTAGCCCTTGTTGCCACAGGAAACAGCAGGAAAACCCACCGGGCGAGGGCGTCACATCAGGAATTCTGGGCTCTATCCCTGAGTGGTGCAAACAGTTAACATGCTCAGCTGCTAACAGAGGTTGGAAGTTCAAGTCCACACAGAGGCTCTCCAGAAGAAGGCATGGTGATCTACTTCAGAAAAATCAGCAACTGAAAACCCTGTGGAACACAGCTCTACTCTGACACACATGGCGTCACCATGAGTTGGAGTCGACTCCGCTGCAACTAGTGTGTTTTTTTTTAATTCCTAGTTGAAGCAGCAAAGAAGATGCTATAAGGAGGCAGAACACAACATAGGCCTGTGTTGGAGTAAAAAATATTTGAAAATCTCGTATTACCATGCCAAAAAGAAATTATCTCACATTCCACCAAGCTTTGCTGTTCCCATTAAAAATTAAGGGTGGGGATGTTTTTAAATACATGTCTGTCTTATCAACCCCAAATAAAACATTCACTGCAGTCATAACAATTTTTACCTTCGATCCATTTTGAAATGTTTGCTGATGGTGCAAATGTTCCTTCTTGGAAATGTGCTTGCTTTTAAAACAATGCCAAACGAAACAATTTTCTGTGCATATAGAACATTTTATTTTGAAAACTCTTGTGGATGTAGGCAGGCCTGCGCAATGTCAAGAAACATATTCAAATCAAACAACCCTGGGAGAACAGCTTAGAACTATTAGCCTCATTATACAGATAAGAACACTGAGATCTAAATAAGTTAACTCAGTGTTGAAGAATGCTTCCTCACAGCAGAGTCCTCTAAAAATACTATGTGTACAAGGAGAAAAATAGGATCTCTTATAGGAAAGAGACTAGGGAAAACTGCCAATAGGCAAGGAGGATTTATACTTTTGTTTTGAAAGCTTTCATGGCTAATGTAATAGGATACACTGTTCTCCTGAGCCATGCACAATTTTCTCAACCAGTATGTTGGGGAATTATACTACTTCAACTGTAGAATTCAAGCAAATTACATGTATATTTGTGGCTTTCCACTGTGGAATACAAAGAACTAAGAAAATTCTGGTTATGTTATTGTTATCAATATTGTGCATAGTCAGGTCATCGCTGATTGCGCTATATCCCATACAAACCTAATAAATAAATTGCAATAACTTATCAACATTAGTTTCTTCATGCATCAAACATACATTGAGTGGAAAATCTGGGCCAGGCAATGTGCAAAGACTGGGGCTATCATGATAAATAAGACAGCCTCTACCCTCTAGTAGCTTAGTGTGTAGAAGAGCAAAACAAAATGCAATCAAATAATTAGAAGAAAAAGAAAATGATTAGCTTGTATGTAGAAATACATACAAAGTACCTTGGAAGTGGAAAGAAAAATACTGGAAAAAATGGCAAAATAATCAAAAGATGAAACATTTGAGCAGCATCTTAAAGACTGAGTAAAATTTCAGTAATGCCTTAGTTCCCTAGTGCTGCGTTAACAGAAATCCCACAAGTGGGTGGCTTTAAAGAACAGAAATGTATTTTTTCACTACTCAGAAGGCCAGAAGTCCTCATCAAGGGCGTGGCTCTAAGGAGAGGTACTTCCTTGTCTATTTCAGTTTCTATAGCTTCCAGCAATCCTTGGCATTCCTTTGCTTGTAGCCGTGTCCTCACATGGTGTCTGTCTTCCTCCTATGTGTGATTCTGTGTGATTCTGGTGTTTTTTATAACCCAGAAGTGATTAGGTTAAGGACCCATCCTATACTAGTATGGCCTCATTCATATCCAAAAAACCAAACCCTGTGCCATCGAGTCAATTTTGACTCATGGCAACCCTATAGAACAGACTAGAACTGCCCAATGGCGTTTCCAAGGAGCGCCTGGTAGATTCGAACTGCTGACCC
Organism: Loxodonta africana; assembly: GCF_030014295.1. Taxonomy (NCBI): domain Eukaryota; kingdom Metazoa; phylum Chordata; class Mammalia; order Proboscidea; family Elephantidae; genus Loxodonta; species Loxodonta africana. The sequence goes on from NC_087358.1 coordinate 69,855,476, forward strand.
TTTAGTTACCAGCCATAACACTTAACCACTACGCCACCAGGGTTTCCCCTCATTAACATAGCAAAATAAAAACCTCTATTTATAAACAGCTTTGGAATATATTTTCAGGTACGGGGTGTAGGACTTCAACACATATTTTTTGGAGGACACAATTCAACCTGTAACACCAGGGAAACAAGGGCGAAGGCATATCAGGCAGATGGAGTCATGCATAGAAAGGCAAAAAAGCACAAAAGCGTCTATGATATGACCTGGGTGTGTGGAACACTGGTGGGAATGAAGATGGAAGGATAGGATGAGGCGGGCTTGTGAAGAACCCCATCCTCTCATCAGTGAAAAACCAACCAAGGCTCTAAACAGGGAAGGGACATTGTAATTATGTTTGTGGGGATTTTTTGCTTTGTCTTGTTTGGTTTGCTTTGTTTTTGGTGAAAATATACACAGCTAAACCTGCTCCCATTCCACAGTTTCTACATAATGATCAGTGACGTTGGTTACATTCTTCACATTGTGTCAGCATTCTCCTAATTTCTGTTCCCGTTGCTTCACTTCCATTTACTCAATCTCACTGCCCCCCAATCTTCTCATCTATGCTTTAAAATAGCTGTTAACTCTTTGGTCTTACATAGATAATCCAAAAAAAAAAAAAGTCATACTCAGGGGTGGCAATCTTTAGACTTTGGGCTAAACTGTTACTTTGTATACATATTTATGTTTTGAAAGGCAAATCTGTATGCGGAATGCACAGCGGGGAGGCAACAGCAGCCAGTAAGGGAAGTCTGGCTCCATGCAGGAAGCAGTTCACAACAGAGATGAAGACCTGAACTGCCAGAGTGTCAGTGAAGGTAGAAAGGAGAGAACAAATTCCAAATGGTGTGTGGGTCGTAGAATCAACAAGATTCCAGGACCAGTCACGGGGGTGGTGACTCAGATACCAAGTGATGCTGGTATCATTACCCAAGAGAGGCTCATAGGAGAAAGAGAAGATTCTGGAGACGATAATGAATTGAAATTTTATGCGTATGTGATCTTCCTTCTGAGTAAACAGAGTATAAGAAATATAATTGAATCTTTTATTGATTGTCTTCAATACTTTAGAATCATCATCTTGAAATGAGGTGCATTCTGATTGCATCAGTCATTTTAAGTTTATGAGTTTAGTGGTATCTTTCTTGAAGTTTCCTTTTGCTTGCCTTGAGAAAGAGGCTCCCCTCCTTATCCCCAAATATGAGCCTCGTGGGCTCATTTCTTATTCCATTAGGCCTGTTAGGGAGCCAGATTAGCAAAGTGGCATGCAAAATGGAAAGTGAAAGAGACAGCTTAAGATATGCCTCTTCATCTTTGTATTCCCAGCTACTTTTACAGCATAAAGATGGTGCTCATATTTAATAAATGAATACAGTATAATGTCATTACCATCTGCAAAGGCCTAAGTGTAATAAGTTGGTGTGGGAAGCCATGGTTCTAAAAATTAGAACCAACTAATGACACAGATTGAGAGATATTGTGTTTCAGAGTATGGCTTCAAAAAGAAAGGTTGTTAATGTAATAGCTTTGTTGGTGACATTGGCTACGGAAGGGTTTAAACATAAATGCCCTGGGCAACTACAAGTGTCTTTAATAAGCTGATCCAGAAGTTGTTGGGGGCACCCTTGTTTCTGTCTAATGGAGAAGCTGTTGTCAGACCCTAACCAAGAAATTTTGTTATCCATCTCCACAACACAGCAGATCACTGCAGCTGGTCAGAACAATCAGGTTAAAGATCAAAGCGGTAGATAGCACACAGAAGAAAACTATTCTCAGCTAATAACTAATAAAAGGTGGAAGGCATTTTATAGATTATAAAGAAGGGAAATAACTTAATTTACTCATTAAAATAATGTACTTAAATATGAGCAATCACATAGGCAAGAACTGAGTATTTTCAGCAGGCAATAAGAGTTTGATTCTCATACAGAGCCATCTTAATGGTTCCTTTGATTAAAATTTTTAAATTAAATAGCACACATGCTGAAAACTTCTGCCACCCAAAACCCTTCAAAGCCTGCACTAATTAATAGACTGTATTTTTTTTTAGTACTTACCAATCTGTTTACCTCAATTACCTCATATGTAGAAAATGCAGTGTCCCTGTTCCTCAAGGGGGAAATTCTCTATTCCCTCAAATTTTTAAATTTATCAGTTTATTAGACATTTTGTCAAAAACCTTATACCTGCTTCCGTCTTAGGCTTTTCAGTTCATTATTTTGTTCAAGGAGCAAAAGGATTCAGAACAGTTAGTCACTGACTGATCATGGTCATATTATTTACTTCCTGGAGAAATCGGTCAAGAATAAGCTTATGAACATTTTGTTGACTTGACTTTGGGTCAGTCTGAGAAACAAGAGCTGGTTATGGGCAACGAAATATGAACACAATTCAAGTTAATGATCCTTATATAAACCCTGCATTTTAATACTATTGTTCAAATGAGATGTCTCCTTATAGTTTAGCCAAAAATATTCAACTTATATTTCAATTGTTTAAATGTATGGCTTCCACTCCACCAGAAAGTAGGACAAAAGTATACTCCCACCAGCTGCTCCAAGGGAGAGAAATGTGGTGATCTGCTCCAGTAAAGATTACAGCCTTGGAAACCCTATGGAGCAGTTCTACTTTGTCCTATAGGGTCACTATGGGTCAGAATTGTCTCGATGGCACATAACAGCAATAAAATGAATGATGTTTTTATTTTACTTTGTTTATTCTAATTATTTACTTATTTATTCTACTTAAACAAATAGCTCTAGTATCTAATTATCTTCAGAAAAAAAAAATCACTTCATATTAAGGCATTTGAAACTAAAACTATCTCTAAAAGATGTCCCCCAAAAGGTAATTGCCTCACATTTCATAGTAGCAAACAAAACATTAATCCATTTAGTAACTTGAATTATATTTTGCAATTTCCTGATGAGTTCACCAGAAAGCTATTTTGTTCAAAAAAAAAAAAAAAAAATTCCTTGGGAGCATTATTGAGATTTTTCTTGACCAAAATAATTTCAGTCATACTCCATGGGGTAAATCTTTGGGAATTAAATCAAATATGTGTTCATGGGCCAAAGAGGGACACATTCTTTCTTGAGGAAAACACTTTCTTTGTAAGTTGCTTTTGATGTTAAGTCACTATCATCACAGGCTTTTCCTGTAATTTGCCTGTCTTTCTGTCATGAATTGAATTGTGTCCCCCCAAAATTTCTGTCAACTCAACTAGGTCATGATTCCCTTGTATGATTGTCTATCGTTTTATCTTCTGATATGATTTCCCTATGTGTTGTAAATCCCATCACTATGATGTAATAAGATGGATTAGCGGCAGTAATACTGACGAGGCCTACAAGACTAGGTAGTGTTTTGAGATATAAAACAGAGAACCAAGCAGAGAGACATGGGAACCTCACACCACCAAGAAAACAATGCCGGGAGCAGAGCAAGTCCCTTGGACCTGAGGTTCCTGCACTGAGATGCCCCCAGACGAAGGGAAGACTGATGCCAAGGACCTTCCTCCAGAGCCAACAGAGACAGAAAGACTTCCCCTGGAGCCGGTGTTCTGAATTCTAACTTCTAGCCTCCTGAACTGTGAGAGAATAAACTTCCCTTTGTTAAAGACATCCACTTGTCATATTTCTGTTATAGCAGTGCTAGATGACTAAGACACTGTCCTAGCTATTAAGTGCAATAAATGCATTTCGGGTGAACTGATGATGTTTCTAGGTATGGTTTTTTTAATAATAAAATATTAAGAAATTTTCAACAGATTCCATTTATTCAATGTGGCTTTAAATATGCCTTTTTTTAAAATGACTTATCCCATTTCCAAAGATCAGTGTCATTTCAGACCACCTCTAGGGTTATGGTGAGACTAAGGGGAGGAGCTACAAACATAAATCTTTTAACCTTTTAGAAAGAGATTATAATTTGGTCCAGTATTACCTCACTCACATTTACATCTGTTTTAGGTAATCATATACTAAAGGATTAAGCCTGTAGGTTTTCCTTTATGAATACATGCAAAATGATTTTAATATTTTTAGTTAGATATTGGATTGGGAGGAAAGAGTGACTGTGGCATGTTCTTAATAAGCATTAATTAAAGAGTAAATTATCTTTCCTGGAAAAGTGGAGTGTAGTAAAAGGAAATGGTTATTATCCTCATTTTAAAATATTCCTGGAAATATTGTACCTGAGTACTTTGGTCAGTGGGATTACAGGGAAGAAAGGAATCTATCAAGACTTTGTGCAAGAGAAATAGGAGCCTAGCTATTTTGTCTGGAAATGGAGTCATTTCACAGTCATTTAAGTCTCGAGACAGATGTGTTCTGCACTGCGACAAGGCGGAATCTTGTGTTCAATAGGAAGGGGCTTTGTAATCCAGCTCCCTGAACAAAAGGAAGCCATTTATGGCTCAGAGTTCACATATCCCACATGGCCTTCCATTAGCTCTCTTTGCTCTCACCAAACTGTGACATGTACTGAAATTATATGAAGTATATTATCTCTCATAAAAAGATTTTTTGATGATTTGCAAGTTGGAATTAAAAGAGCCATCTCAAAAATATCATTGGATTCAACCAATATATAAAAAAAAAAACATATCTCTCTGTTGCTTCCTTTCAGAAAACACTGTTAAACCCCACATTTTAAATGGTTTCTGAAATCATAGATTTAGGACCTTTGGATCGCTAATAATTTCTTTCTTTCTAAGTCAGTAGTCTTCCAGTTTTATATTTATCTAACCATTCGTACATTCATTCCCAAAATATTTGGTGAACCTCTTTTACATGGAGTCCCTGAGTGGTGTGAATGGTTAACCCACTTTCTCCTAACCAAAAGGTTGGAGGTTCAAGTTTACCCAGAGGCACCTCAGAAAAAAGGCCTGGCATTCTACTTCCAAAAAGTCAGCGCAGTTCTACTCTGATACAGATGGGGTCGCCATGAGTTGGAATCAACTCAATGGCTACTGGTTCCAGTTTTTACATTCATAGCTCTGCATTAGCACTATAAGGAGTATAAGAAGTATTAAGTATGTAAGTATAAGGAGTATAAGAAGTATAAGGAGTATCAGAAGTATAAGGAGTATAAGAAGTATGAGAAAAGGTATACTCCTATGAAATATTTAAATGATATGAGGCAAAGTAAGATTTAGCACCAAAATGAGTGGGAAAAGGAGCTCATAAGGGAAGATACTGTAGTGTTACACAAATAAAGCATGCCTTTTACATTTGTTTGCCGCCCACGCATCCCTCCCCGCTCCCCCGCAAAGGTATATTTGTAGGCACGCTAAGCTAATTTTCTTTTTTTTTTAAAGCAACCTGTGGAAGAGGATTGGCATGGCATGCTTGTGAGGGTGCCTCTTGTGGGTGGGGAGGGCTGCCTGGCAAACAAACGCAGAAGGCGCACGTTATTTGCATACGTGGCAGGGATGGTCAAATAACTCCCTTCCACAGCATCCCTTTCAGCATCCCTGAATTCAAGTACCCCCGTGCTCTTGTGACCTTCTCCCTTTCCTTACTTAACCCCATACAAGTAAGCCAGCTAGGAACTTCGCCTCCTAATCAGGCCATATAAGACATTTTCTTACCCTTCCTTTTCTTACAGCTCATCCAATCTTACCTACACAGTAGACTGTTTTCTTCTTAGGGTCATGTTTTCTGCTAGGAAACACACATATTAATTTAAGGTATAAATTAATATACCATATGTTTTCAGAACTAATTCAAAGAAATGGTTCCATGATGGTAATAAAATAATGGCAGGGTAGTGGTCGAAATATTTTTGAGTAGATGATCAATCTATGTAGCCACATATTCTGCCAATGCAATAGGCCAGACCATGTTGACATTCTCTGTCTTAAATTGTCTTTTGTGAAAATAGACTCTGAGATGAGGTGTTGATTGCAAAAGTTTCACTGGAGAATGCCCTCAGGAGATAACCCTGTGAGCAGGCGAAGATCGCAGTTTGGAGCAGAGAAGCTGACCTGCAAAGTGGTTACAATTGAGGCTTCAGCCAATCCTACAAGGAGCTCTGGGGCTGAGATGGCCCCCCAGAGCTGTCATAAATTGCGGCAAGAGGACTGCGCCTTTTATCTCCGTATTATCTAGTCAATGGTCACAAGCTGCTCCTAAGAGGGAATGGTTCCTTGGTCAAAGAAGTTCTCTGTGGCAGAAGGCAATTTCCAATAAGAGACATAGATGAGATTGGCAGCAGCTGATATGGCCAGCGTGGGGATGGTAGCCTTATTCCTGAAGAGAGAATCTGAGACCAAAGTGCGGGGGCAATATCATGGGAGTGCCTGTTAGCATTGTTGTTGCTAGTTGTCATCGAGTCAGCTTCAACTCATGGAGACCTTATGGATAACAGAATGAAACATTGCCCAGTCCTGTGCCATCTTCATGATCTTCGATATGTTTCAGCCCACTGTTGTGGCTGTGTGTCAACCCATCTCATTGAGGATTTCCCTTGCTTTGGCTGATCCCCTACTTTACCAAGCATGTCTTTTTCTAGCTATTGATATTTCCTGATGATGTGCCCACAGTGAGCAAGACAAAAGTTCACCATCCTCGCTTCTAAGGTGCACTTCGGTTGTATTTCCTCTAAGACTGATTTTTTCATTCTCTTGGCAGTCCACGGTTTATTCAATGTTCTTCATCACTACTGTAATTTAAATGTGCCCATTCATCTCCTACCTTCTTTTTTCATTTTCAATTCTATCCATATGAGGCAATTGAAAAGACCATGGCTTGGGTCAGGTGTCAGTTTGTCATACAGTGGTGGATTGCATTTTGCTATAAAACTGGGAGCTATGCCACCAGTATTTCACATGCCAACAGGGTCATCCACGGTGGACAGGTTTCAGCAGAGCTTCCAGACTAAGACTAGAAAGAAAGAAATGGGTAATCTACTTCTGCAGATTAGCCAGTGAAAATCCAGCCTGTTAGTATCAGGTTGTCCTTAATTTCTAAGTTATTTTTAAGTCTAGATTTCTCACACTAACAGAATAGACATTAATTATTATTCCCTTATACTTAGCCTACATTTACATTCTGTAATCAATAAGCCAAGTTCAATGACTCAAGATGGTTGTCCCAATCGTCTTAAGAGGAATCCCAGGTGACAGTAACATAGCGTAAGGGACTCTCTAGATAGCCCAAATGATGTCATCAGGTTCTTGATCATCTTTCTTGGGGGTTGCGGTGAACACTTACTTTGAGGCTTCTATGTTTCAGCTGCAAAAATACTGGCATAGAGCGAGTTTAGGCTTTTAGCTTGAATTCATGCTTTTTCAGCTCTCACACATTCAGACAGAGATTATATTTTTAACTGAAACTCTTTACCCTTGTAATCAGTAATCAGTAATCAGACAAAAAGAAGTTTGGTCTTTATGGAACTGGCAAATTTACATACTCAGAGGGAAGCAAAACAGCCTTCTAAATGATCGCGATTTTGTAAACCCTCTATTCCTCACCTAATTAAAGATGGGGTTTCATACTTTCAATTTAGTACACAATCTAAATTTTAATTTATCACATTGTACTTCTAAAAGGAAATCTCCTGAAGAAAAAGAAGTCCTCACTTCAAAACAGGTCATTTAATATGGTGCCATTTCATTTGAAATATTCCGGCTCTACCTTCCACCAAAAATAACTGGTGTTGAACTCAAAACACATGCCCCTGGGCCAAAAATTATATCTTCTAATTATCCATTCTAGTTTTATGATGGTCTCAGTCAAGTCTCTAATCTGTTTAGATCTTTTTTTTTTTTTAATCGCTGTACTTGTGACAGATATTCAGTGTTGCTATTTGGTACTCCTTAAGTTTTTGGAGTCTTTGGGTGGTGCAAACAGTTAATGCAATTGGCTGCTAACCAAAAGGCTGGTGGTTCTAGTCCACCCAAAGACACCTCGGAAGAAAGGCCTGACGATCTACTTCCAAAAAACCAGCCATTGAAAACCCTATGAAGCAGAGTTCTGTTCTGACACACATGGGAAAGTCATGAGTCAGAGTCAACTCAACGGCAACTGGTTTTACCATCAGTTGAAAATTCAATTTGTCCTTCTCACAACATCAAAATATCAAATCCTGAGTTCTTTGACCAGTTATCAGGATGAACGACTGAAATTATTCATCCAGTTATAATTGGAATTATAACTCAGGAGATTGAAAAGTTATGGATGATGGCTTCATATCCATGAAAAACACAAGTCATAAAAATCGACTTCTTGCAAAGGGTTCGATAATTCTACTAATTTAACTAGCAGTTGTATTAAGATTGTTGTTAATTTCCTTTAAAAAAGAGTAAAAACTTCCCAGTGACTAATCTTAGCAGATATATTTGATGATGTTTCTGGGAATGATTACTGTACCAGACAAATCTACACTACTATATCACTGTTAAAGGATTTGGCACACGCTTTATAAGACCCAAAGCAAACTAGCCACATGCCATGCCTCATTGCACTCATTTTGGGGAGTAACTAGCACTCCTTATGAGAACACTATTACACCTTATTAGTAGAAGCAAACTGGTGCCTCTAAGGTTGTGTGTACAAACAAACATACAGGGAAGACTCTGAAACAACCTGTTTATTAGAGCTAAGAGGAAAATTAGAGGTTAGATTCATGTCTTTCCCCGTGTAGATTTGGCTGAAATGTAGGTGTGTGTGTGAGAGGGTGGGCATGCAGGAAAGATTAGATGGTTTGGAAATAATTTTTCCTTCCCAGTTTAATTTGAAATACTAATAAGGACAGGTTCTTTTGTCTTCCCTTTGAGCTTTTAAAAGGCAGGATGTTCATAACAATGCTTAACACTTAAATAACACCTTTCTTCTTCAAAGCATTCTAAATACAGTAACTACCTGTTAGAATCTGTTCCTGGCAGGGCAAGCCCAGTCACCCAGAGAGCTTCTTACTTCCAACCCAGCTAAATCCTCGAATAGCACATGCTAAGCACAGTGACAGTGGAAAATGAGGATAAAATAATGGGTGCACAATTACCCAGAATCTTAAGATCGTACAGCGACTGGTTAAAATCTTGAGCCCTTTTACAGCCTTTAAGATCTACTATGTTTTTCAATAAAATTCAATATTCCTTTTTCATTACAAAAAGAAATACATGTTCACTGTAAAAAATATTTTTTTAACTTTAAAAATGCAGACAAGGGGAAAAAAACATTTAGTGAATTACTAATCCACTTTATGGGTTGAAACAGCGGCTTCATAACTTTGATCATTTCTTTGTTTTTGAAGAGTCCGATGAGTTACAGTGAAGTTTGGAAGTTAAAACCTGAGAGCAGATCTAGCGTAACTAGAGAAATACAATGAACCTGCAAAGAAACAAGAAATAGCAAGCTGTATACAGGAAGATACTAGAGCACATTTAAATGCAACATCATTTTTAAAAAGGTGTATTTAACATCATTTATTCTTAAAAAAGTTTGTTTCACATTTTAGCAGTCAAAATATTTAATAGAATATATTAACCAGATCTTGCTATTTTTTTCCTCTTAATCTTCTTTGTTCTTTATTCATGTATTTACCTACTCAACAACTAAATATTGAGAGCATATGTGAATAGCCCTGTACTGGAAGCTAAAACCCCAGAAAACCAAACCCATTGCCATCGAGTTGATTATGACTCATAGCGACCGTATAGAACAAAGTAGAACTGCCCCATATGGTTTCCAAGTATCCCCTGGTGAATTCAAACTGCCAACTTTCCGGTTAGTAGCTCTTAACCACTATGCCACCAGGGTTTCCACTAGAAGCTAAAAAAAGGAGGTACTTAATCAGGGGACGGTAACCCAACTCCTTGTTACTTGGACTCATCTAATTTCTAACATTATAAATAACTAAAGCAAATGTAAACTAAAAGGTTTGAGCAAGTGCTTAGACCTTTAAATTATGCAGATTTCTCTTATTTAGTTTATAAACGTAATATTTCACAACAGATTATAGATCAATCTAATTTCAGATTTATTTTTCAAACTACTTAAGCCCTATCTGAATAACGTAGAGCTGTTTTCTCTCTTGAGAAGCTAATTACAATACTTCATATACAATACTTCACATAATGTAAAGACTGCTGCTAAGAGAAACACTATTTAACAGGATAAGAAGGAAAAAAAAATGTTTAAAGGGCACATTGATTAAGAATTCCTAATTCAATAAACTCCTTTGAAACATTGCAGACGTTTTTCCCTATTGTGTGTCTAAAAGATTTCCTCCCAGCCTTCATGGGCCAAACAGATATAACTTCAGGAACTTCCTAGGCCGCCCTGGCCTGCAGAGTTTATCTACCATCTTTGAAATCCTACAGCGCTTATTGTACATGTGTTGTATATATGACAGAAGTCTTAAGGGTTATCTGGCTGTTTGGGTATATTTGCCTTCCCAAACTAGATTACAAATGCTTTGAGGGAATGATCTACCCCTTACATTTTCCCAAAGCGCTTCCCAGACCAGGGCTGTGGTGCAACTGTAGGGGATTCCATTTACGTATAATCCAAAGAAATTGCAATGCAGTAGCCCTGGTGATTTTCACGACAATGATTGTATATTTTAGTGATATGTTTTAGTATTTGTCCTATTTAGAATTACATTAAACCTTGTATACTTCAGTAAATGTCCCTTTTCTTTTTCTTAATTAAACATGTTGATCATTTCATAGCTTCCTTGCTTAACAATACAAACATTTTAAGATGGCAGCTCGTAAAATAGGTGAAACAGGACAAAGAGAAACCCAGGCAGACTATAGACAGGATGCAGGAGAGCTATCCCTGGATAGTCAGGCTCCAGCTTTAAAACTGGATCCATGGGTAGGTAGGGTTCCAATTCCAAGAGGGAGGAATGGTAAGATTTCAAGTTTGTTTTTTGTTTTCTAAAAACCATCATTTTATTATATATCATGATGCTGTGGGTCAAGGCTCAACTGAGTGATCCTTCTTTTCCATGTGGAGTTAACAGAGGTCATTTGGGGATCTCAGCTGGCCAAGGGGATGTTCTGGAGAGCCCGAGACTGTTTCAGTCAAGACCTCGTGCATTGCAGGAATGGCTGGAAGGCTGGACTTAGGTAGGACATGCACCTATATGTTGCCTTTAACATGGCAGCGCACAGCTCCCAGAGTAATCGAAGAACTCAAGTTCTTTCTGATGACTTAAAATGGTGTCCTTTCCTTTATCCCCTCAAAAGGTCGCTTTAAATAATATTCTTAGAAAAAAGTCTTATTTTTATTTGGAACATTCTCATTATTACACCTCATTTAAAAAAAGAAAAAAGTTTTATCTCAGGGCATTATAAAGGTCACAATCTAGTCAAGGTGGAGATGCAAGCAAAATATAAAATGATAAGAAATACCTGCTCTCCAGGTACACGAGGATGGCTCAACATTACAAAATCAATCAATGTAATTCACCACATAAATAAAAGGAAAGAAAAGAACCACATGATCATCTCAACTGACCCCCCAAAAAAGGCATTTGACAAAGTCTGACAACTATTCCTGATAAAAACTCTCAATAAAATAGGTATAAAAGAGAAATTTCTCAATGTAACAAAGGGCATCCTGCAAAACCAACAGCAAACATCATTCTTAATGGAGAGAGGCTGAAAATGTTCCCTTTGGGAAAAGGAACAAGATAAGGGTACCCTTTATCACCACTCCTATTTAACATTGTGCTAGAAGTCCTAGCTAGGGCAATAAGGCAAGAAAAAGAAATAAAGAGCATCCAAATTGGTAATGAAGAAGCTCAATTGTCCCTATTTGCAGATGATATGACACTATAAGTAGAAAACCCAAAAGACGCCATGAGAAAACTACTGGAACTGATAAAAAGACTCAACAGAGTAGCAGGATATAAGATAAACATGCAAAAGTCAGTTGGATTCCTATACACCAACAAAGAGAATGATGAAATCAGGAAAACAATACTATTTATAATGTTGTTATTGTTGTTAGGTGCCATTGAGTCAGTTCCGACTCATAGCAACTTTACGTAAACAGAACAAAACACTGCCGGGTCCTGCACCATGCCCGCAATCCTTGTTATTCCTGAGCCCATAGTTGCGGCTACTGTGTCAATCCATCTCATCGAGGGTCCCCCTCTTTTTCATTGACCCTGTACTTTACCAAGCATGATGTCCTTCTCCAGAGACTGATCTCTCCTGACAACATGTCCAAAGTATGTAAGACGTAGTCTAGCCACCCTTTTTTCTAAGGAGCATTCTGGTTGTACTTCTTCCAAAACAGATTTGTTTGTTCTTTTGAGACTCCCTGGTATATTCAATATTCTTCACCAACACCACAATTCAAAGGAGTCAATTCTTCTGTCTTCCTTATTCATTGTCCAGATTTCACATGCATATGATTGTTGTTGTTGTTGTGACGTACCGTCAAGTCGGTTCCAACCCATAGCGACCCCATGCACAACAGAACGAAACACTGCCCGGTCCTGAGCCATCCTTACAATCATTCTTATCCTTGAGCTCACTGTTGCACCCACTGTGTCAATCCACCTCGTTGAGAGCCTTCCTCTTTTTCACTGACCCTGTACTCTGCCAAGCATGATGTCCTTCTCCAGGGACTGATCCTCCTGGCAACAAGTCCAAAGTATGTAACACGCAGTCTCTCCATCCTTGCCTCTAAGGAGCATTTTGGTTGTACTTCTTCAAAGACCGTTTTGTTCTTTCTTTTGGCAGTCCATGGTATATTCAATATTCCTCTCCAACACCACAATTCAAAGGTGTCAATTCTTCTTCGGGCTTGCTTATTCATTGTCAAGCTTTCACATGCATATGATGCCATTGAAAATACCATGCCTTGGGTCAGGCACACCTTAGTCTTCAAGGTGACATCTTTACTCTTTAACACTTTAAAGAGATCCTTTGCAGCAGATTTACCCAATGCAATGCATCTTTTGATTTCTCGAATGCTGCTTCCATGGCTGTTGATGGTGGATCCAAGTAAAATGAAATCCTTGACAACTTCAATCTTTTCTCCATTTATCATGATGTTGCTCATTGGTCCAGTTGTGAGGATTTTTGTTTTCTTTATGTTGAGGTGCAATCCATACTGAAGACTGCGGTCTTTGATCTTCATTAGTAAGTGCTTCAAGTCCTCTTCAGTTTCAGCAAGCAAGGTTGTGTCATCTGCATAATTCAGGTTGTTAATGAGTCTTCTTCCCCTCCTGATGCCCTGTTCTTCTTCATATAGTCCAGCTTCTCGGATTATTTGCTCAGCATACAGATTGAAGAGGTATGGTGAAAGAATACAACCCTGGCACACACCTTTCCTGACTTTAAACCAATCAGTATCCCCATGTTCCGTCCAAACAACTGCCTCTTGATCTATGCAAAGGTTCTTCATGAGCACAATTAAGTGTCTGGAATTCCCATTCTTCGCAACGTTATCCACATTTGTTATGATTCACACAGTCAAATGCTTTTGCGTAGTCAATAAAACACAGGTAAACATCCTGGTATTCTCTGCTTCCAGCCAGAATCCATATGACATCAGCAATGATATCCCTGGTTCCAGTCCCTCTTCTGAAACCAGCCTGAATTTCTGGCAGTTCCCTGTCGATATACAGCTGCAGCCATTTTTGAATGATCTTCAGCAAAATTTTGCTTGCAAGTGATAGTAATGCTATTGTTCTATAATTTCCACATCCAGTTGGATCACCTTTCTTGGGAATAGGCATAAATATGAATTTCTTCCAGTCAGTTGGCCAGGAAGCTCTCTTCCATATTTCTTGTCATAGACGAGTGAGCACCTTCAGTGCTGCATCTGTTCGTTGAAGCATCTCAATTGATATTCCATCGATTCCAGGAGCCTTGTTTTCACCAATGCCTTCAGAGCAGCTTGGTTCCTGATCCTATGCTACCTCTTGAAATTGTCAAACATCGACTAATTCTTTTTGGTATAATGACTCTACTCTTTGTATCCCTTCCATCTTCTTTTCACGCTTCCTGCGTCGTTTAATATTTTCCCCATAGAATCCTTCACTATTGCAGCTCAAGGCTTGAAATTTTTCTTCAGTTCTTTCAGCTTGAGAAATGTCAACCTTGTTCTTCCATCTCCAGCTCTTTGCACATGTCATTATAATACTTTACTTTGTCTTCTCAAGACACCCTTTGAAATCTTCTGTTCAGTTCTTTTACTTCACTAATTCTTCCTTTTGCATTAGCTGCTCCATGTCAAAGTGAAAGTTTCAGAGTCTCCTCTGACATCCATCTTGGTCTTTTCTTTCTTTCCTGTCTTTTCAATGACCTCTTGCTTTCTTCATGTGTGATGTCTTTGATGTCATTCCACAACTCGTCTAGTCTTCAGTCACTAGTGTTCAATGCATCAAATCTATTCTTGAGATGGTCTCTAAATTCAGGTGGGATATACTCTAGGTCATATTTTGACTCTTGTAGACTTCCTCTGACTATCTTCAGTTTCAACTTGAACTTGCATAAGAGCAATTGATGGTCTGTTCCACAGCTGGCCCCTGGCCGTATTCTGACTGATGATATTGAGCTTTTCCACCATCTTTCCACAGATGTAGCCAATTTGGTTTCTGTGTGTTCCATCCGGCGAGGTCCATGTGTATAAAAAAAAAATTTTTTTTTTTTTTTTTTTTTTTGTATAGCCACCGTTTATGTTGGTGAAAGAAGTTATTGGCAATGAAGAAGTCGTTGGTCTTGCAAAATTCTATCATTCGATCTCCAGCATCATTTCTATCACCAAGGCCATATTTTCCAAGTACTGATCCTTCTTTGTTTCCAACTTTTGCATTCCAATTGCCATTAATTATCAATGCATCTTGATTGCATGTTCGATCAATTTCAGACTGCAGCAGCTGATAAAAATCTTCTATTTCTTCACCTTTGGCCCTAGTGGTTGTTGCGTAAATTCGAACAATAGTCGTATTAACTGGTCTTCCTTGTAGGCGTATGGATATTATCCTATCACTGACAGCGTTGTACTTCAAGATAAATCTCGAAATGTTCTTTCTGACGATGAATTCAACACCATTTGTCTTCAAGTTGTCATTCCCAGCATAGTAGACTACATGATTGTCCAATTCAAAATGGCCAATACCGGTCCATTTCAGCTCACTAATGCCTAGAACATTGATATCTATACATTCCATTTCTTTTTTGATGATTTCCGATTTCCCTAGAGTCATACTTTGTGCATTTCAGGCTCCAATTATTAATGGATGTTTGCAGCTGTTTCTTCTCATTTTGAGTTGCGCCATATCGGCAAATAAAGGTCCCAAAAGCTTGACTCCATCCATGTCATTAAGGTTTACGCTACTTTGAGAAGGCAGCTCTTCCCCAGTCATCTTTTGAGTGCCTTCCAACCTGGGTGCCCCATCTTCCAGCATATATCGGACAATGTTCTCTGCTGGTCATAATGTTTTCACTGGTTAATTCTTTTCAGAAGTAGACTGCCAGGTCCTTCTTCCTAGTCTGTCTTAGTCTGGAAGTTCAGCTGAAACCTGTCCACCATAGGTGACCTGCTAGTATCTGAATACCAGTGGCATAGCTCCCAGCATCACAGTGTCATGCAAGTCCCTACAGCATGATAAACTGACAGACATCTGGGGGACGTTTTATAATAGCCCCTAAAAAAAAAAAAAAAAAACTTATGAATAAATCTAACCAGTGATGTAAAAGACCTATATAAAGAAAACTACAAAACACTACTGCAAGACAACAAAAGAGATCTACATCAATGGGAAAACATACTATGCTCATGGATAGGTGGACTCAACAGTGTGAAAATGATAATTCTACCTAAAGCAATTTACAAATACAATGCAATCCCAATCCAAATACCAACAACATTCTTTAAAGAGATGGAAAAACTAATCGTTAACTTTATATGGAAAAGGAAGGAGCCCTGGATAAGCAAAAGCACTACTGAAGAAGAAGAATAAAGTAGGAGGACTCACACTACCTGACCTCAGAACCTACTATACAGCTAAGGTAGTCAAAACACCCTGGTACTGATACAATGACAGATACACTGACCTATGGAACAGAATTGAGAACCCAGATGTAAATCCATCCACCTAGGGTTACCTGATCTTTGACAAGGGCCCAAAGTCCATCAAATGGGGAAAAGACAGTTTTTTAAACAAATGGTGCTGGCAAAACTGGATGTTCATCTGCAAAAAAATGAAACAGGACCCATACCTCATACCATATACAAAAACTAATTTAAAATGGGTCAAAGACCTAAATATGATGTCAAAAAGTATAAAGTGCATAGAAGAAAAAATAGGATCTACATTAGAGGCCCTAATACACAGCATTAACAGCATACAAACCATTACCAACAACACACAAACTCCAGAAGATAAGCTAGATAACTGGGATCTTATAAAAATTAAACACACTCATCAAAAGACTTCATCGAAAGAGTAAAAAGAGAACCTATAAACTGGGAAAAAATATTTGGCTATCACAAATCAGACAAAGATCTAATCTCTAAAATCAACTGGAAAATTCAACATCTCTACAACAAAAAGGCAAATAACCCAATTAAAAAATGGGCAAAGGAAACGAACAGACACTTCACCAAAGAAAACATTCAAGCAGCCAATAAAAACATGAGGAAATGCTCGCGATCACTAGCCATTCAAACAACAAAAAAAAAACCAAATCCAGTGCCATCAAGTCAATTCCGACTCATAGCAAACCTATAGGACAGAGTGGAACTGCCCCATTGAGTTTCCAAGGAGTGCCTGGTGGATTTGAGCTGCTGACCCTTAATGCAAATCAAAACCACAATGAGATACCACCTCACCCCAGCATTACTGGCACAAATCAAAAAAACAGGAAATAACAAATGTTGGCGATGCTACGGGGAGATCAGAACTCTTATGCACTGCTCGTAGGAATGCAAAATGATACAACCATTTTGAAAAACGATATGGTGCTTCCTTAGAAAGCTAGAAATAGAAATACCGTATGATCCAGCAATACTGCTCTTAGGAATATATCCTACAGAAGTAAGAATCGTCACACGAATAGACATACGCACATCCATATTCGTTGCAGTGTTATTCACAACAGCAAAAAGACGCAAATAACCTAGATGCTTATCAGCAGATGAATGGATAAACAAACTATGGTACATACACACAACAGAGTATTACACAACGATAAAGAACAATGATGAATCTGCAAAGCATCTCTAACATGGATGAATCTAGATGGCATTATGCTGAGTGAAATAAGCCAATCACAAAAGGACAAATATTGTATGAGGCCACTATTGTAAAAACTCATGAAAAAGTTTACATACAAAAAGAAACAATCTTTTATGGTTACAAGGGAAGGGAGGAGTGGGGATGGAAAAACACTAAATAGACAATAGACAAGTGGTAACTTTGGTGAAGGGTAAGACAGTACACAATACTGAGCAAGCCAGCACAACCTATACAAGCCAAGGTCATGGAAGCTCCATAGACACATCCAAACTCCCTGAGGGACCAAATTCCTAGGGTAAGGGCTGTGGGGACCATGGTCTCAGGAAACATCTAGCTCAATTGGCATGACATAGTTTATAAAGAGAATGTTCTATGCTCTACTTTGGTGAGTAGCGTCCGGGGTCTTAAAAGCCTGTAAGCCGCCATCTAAGATACTCCACTGGTCTCACCCCACCAGGAGCAAGGGAGAGTGAAGAAAACTGAAGACACAAGGGAAAGAGTAGTCCAAAGGACTAAAGGACCACATATATCACAGCCTCCACCAGACAGAGTCCAGTACAACTAGATGGTGCCCAGCTACCGCCGCTGACTAGTCTGTCAGGGATCACGATAGAGAGTCCCTGACAGAGGTGGAGAAAAATGTAGAACAAAATTCTAATTCACAAAAAAAGACTAGACTTACTGACCTGACGGAGACTGGAAAACCCCAAGAGTATGGCCCTGGACACCCTTTTAGCTCAGTAATGAAGTAACTCTGAGATTCACCCTTCAGCCAAAGATTATAAAAAACAGGCCCATAAAACAAAATGAGACTAAAGGGGCACACCAGCCCTGGGGCAAGGAAGAGAAGGCAGGAGGGGACAGGAAAGCTGGTAATAGGGAACCCAAGGTTGAGAAGGGAGACTGTTGTCATGTCATGGGGTTGTTAACCAAAATCATAAAACAATATGTTTTATGTGTACTAACTGTTTAATGAGAAACTAGTTTGTTCTATAAACCTTCATCTAAAGTACAATAAAAGCAAAAAAAAAGGAAATACCTGTTTTCACCTTTGGTTTTCAACATTGTACTGGAAGTTCTAGCCAGAGCAACTAGGCAAGAAAAAAAAAATGTATCGAAATCAGAAAGGAAGAGATAAAACTTTCTCTATTCACAGACGATGTGATCCTATGTATAGAAAATCCCAAAAACTCCACAAGAAACTGTTAGAGCTAATAAATGAATTCAGCAAAGTCTCACGGTACGAGATCAACACACAAAATTTAGATATGATTCTATATGCCAACAATGAACAATCTGAAGACGAACTGAAGAAAACAATTCCATTTCCTATAGCATCAAAAAGAATAAAATACCTAGGAATAAATTTAACCAGGGAAGTGAAAGACTTGTACATGATAAAATGCTGCTGAAAGGCATCCTGGGTTAATGGATTGGCAGACTTAATATAGTTAAGGCTTACTATCATCAAGATGTCCATACTACCCAAAATGATCTACATATTCAATGCTATCTCTACTGAAATTCCAACATCCTTCTTTACAAAAATGGAAGAACAAATCCTCAAATTCATATAGAATTGCAAGGGGCCCCGAATAGCCAAAACAATCTGGGAAAAGAACTAAATTAGGAGGATTCACACTTTGCAATTTCAAAATAAAGCTACAGTAATCAAAACAGTGTGGTGCTGATATAAGAATAAACCAGTGGATCAAAACTGAGAATCCAGAAATAAACCCATATATTTATGGTCAATTAATTTTTGACAAGAAAGCCAAGTCCATTCAATGAGAAAAGAATAGTCTCTTCAATAAATGATGCTGGGACAACTGATCTCCACATACAAAGGAAAGAAGATGGACTCATTAAAAAAAGGGAGGAAAAAGTTGCCATTGAGTCAGTTCCTACTCATGCAGACTTCATGTATGCAGAGTAGAACTGCACTCCATAGAGTTTTCAAGGCTGTTACCTTTCGGAAGTGGGTCATCAGGACTTTCTTCCAAGGCACCTCTCAGTGAGTTGGCAATGCCAACTTTTCAGTTAGTAGTCAAGCATTTAACTGAATGGACTTATTCCTCCTACCACATATGAAAATTAAGTAAAAATAGATCAAAGATCTAAATATAAGAACTAAAACCATAAAACTGTTAGAAGAAAATATAGGGGTAGAGCTTCAGGACCTAGTTTTTGACAACAAATTATTAGGTATGACACCAAAAGCATGAGAAATGAAAGGAAAAATAAATAAATTAGACTTCACCAAAATTAAGAACTTTTATGCATAAAAAGAATTTACCAAGAAAGTGAAAAGGTAACCTACAAAACGGCAATAAATATTTGATAATCATATATCTGATAAGGCTTTAAATATCCAGAATATATAAGGAACTTATGTAACTCAACAACAGAAAGACAAAAAATCTGATTTTAAAATGATGCCATAGTTATCTAGCACTGCTGTAACAGAAATACTATAAGTGAATGGCTTTAACAAAGAGAAATTTATTCTCTCACAGCCTAGGAGGCTAGAAGTCTGAATTCAGGGTGCCAGCTGCAGGGGAAGGTATTCTCTGTCCATCGGCTCTGGGGAAAGGTACTTGTCATCAGTCTTCCCTGGCCAAGGAGCTTCACAGCTTAGGGACCCGGATCCAAAGGACATGCTATTCTCCTGGCTTTTGTTTCTTGGTGCTATGGGATTCTCATGTCTCTCTACTCACTTCTCTCTTTTATATCCCAAAAGGGATTTCCTTAAGACACAACCTAATTTTGTAGATTGAGTCTTGCCTCATTAACATAACAGCTGTTAATCTCACCTCATTAACATCATAGAGGCAGGATTTACAACACATAGGAAAATCACATCAGATGACAAAATGGCGGACAATTACACAACACTGGGAATCATGGCCTAGCCAAGCTGACACACATTTTTGTGGGACACAGTTCAATCCATAATAAATGGGCAGATTTAAATAGACATTTCTCCAAAAAAGATATACAAATAGCCAACAAGCATATGAAAGGATGCTAGTCATCATCAGTCTTTGCCCATTGCCTGTTGCCCATTGCCATCGAGTCAATTCCGACTAATAGCTACCCTATAGGACACAGTAGAACTGCCCCATAAGTTTTCAAAGAGCCGTGGGTGGATTTGAACTACCAATGTTTTGGTTACCAGGCAAGCTCTTAATCACTGCACCACCAGGGCTCCCATTAGTCATTGGAGAAATGCAAATCAAAACCACAATAAGGTACTACTTCACTCCTATTTTGTTGTTGTTGTTGTTGCTAGGTGCCATCGAGTCAATTCTGACTCGTAGTGACCCTATGTACAATAGAATTAAACACTACCTGGTCTTGCGCCATCCTCCCAATCATTGCTATGTTAGAGCCCATTGTTGCAGCCACTGTGTCAATCCCTCTTGCTGAGGGTCTTCCTCTTTTTCACTGATCCTCTGCTTTACCAAGCGTAATGTGCTTCTCCAGGGACTGGTCCCTCCTGATAGCATGTCCAAAGTTCATGAGATGAAGTCTTGGCACCCTTGCTTCTAAGGAGCATTCTAGCTGTACTTCGTCCAAGATAGATTCGTTTGTTCTTCTGGCAGTCCGTGGTATATTCAATATTTTTTTACCAACACCATAATTCAAAAGCATCAATTCTTCTTTGGTCTTCCTTATGCATTGTCCAACTTTTGCGTGCATATGAGGCTACTGAAAACACCATGGCTTGGGTCAGGTGCACCTTAGTCCTCAAAGTGACACCTTTGCTTTTTAACACTTTAAAGAGGTCTTTTGCTGCACATTTGCCCAAAGCAATATGTCATTTAATTTCTTGACTGCTGCTTTCATGGACATTGGCTGTGGATTGAAGAAAAACAAAATTCATAACAACTTTAATATTTTTTCCATTTATCACTCCTACTAGGATGACTATTATCAGAAAAACGGAAAACAACAAATGTTGGAGAGGATGAGGAAAAATGGAATCATTCATTGTCGGTGGGAATGCAAAATGGTAGAGGCACTGTGGAAAACAGTTTGGAAGTTCCTCAGAAATTCAGCAAAGTCTTACCATATGAACCAGCAATTTCACTACTAGTTGTATAACTAAAATATTTAAAAGCAGGGTTTCAAACAGATACTTATACACCAATGTTCATTGTAGCATTATTCACTATAGCCAAAACGTGGAGATAACTCAAGTGTCCATCAACAGATAAATGGATAAACAAAATGTGGTATATCCATACCCCTGAATATTATCCAGTCATAAAGAGAAATGAAGTTCTGGTACATGCTATGGTATTAATGAACCTTTAAAACATTATGCCGAGGGAAATAAGTCAGACTCAAAAGGACAAATACTGTAGGATTTCACTTATATAAAGTATCTACAACAGGAAATACATAGAGACAAAAGTTTATCAATAGTTACAAAGGGATGGGAGGAGGGGGAAATGAGCAGTTATTGCTTACAGGGTACTGGGTTTCTGTTTGGGAGGACAAAAATTTTGGGAAATGGATAGTGGTAATGGGTGCACAGCATGGTGAATGTGATTAATGTCACTGAATTGTATAGTTAAGACTGGATGAAACAGTGAAGTTTTTGTGATATATATTTTACCACAGTAAAAAAAAAAAAGATAAAGAAGAAATAGTTTAAACAGAGAAGAAAATATACTTTGATGGTTACGAGAGCGGGGAGGGAAGGAGGGAGAGAGGGATTTTCACTAATTAGATAGTACGTAAGAACTACTTTAGGTGAAGGGAAAGACAACACACAGTACAGGAGAGGTCAGCACAACTGGACTAAACCAAAAGCAAAGCAGTTTCCTGAATAAACTGAATGCTTCGAAGGCCAGCATAGCAGGAGCAGGAGTTTGGGGACCATGGCTTCAGGGGACATCTAAGTCAATTGGCATAATAATACCTATTAAGAAAACATTCTGCATCCCACTTTGGAGAATGGTGTCTGGGGTCTTCAATCCTAGCAAGCAGCCATCTAAGATGCATCAATGGGTCTCAACCCACTTGGAGCAAAGGAGAATGAAGAACACCAAAGACACAAGGTCATTATGAGCCCAAGAGACAGAAGGGACCACATAAACCAGTGACGACATCGGCCTGAGACCAGAAGAAGTAGATGGTGCCCGGCTACAACCGATGACTGCCCTGACAGAGAACACAACAGAAAACCTCTGAGGGAGCAGGAGAGCAGTGGGATGAAGACCCCCAATTCTCTTAAAAAGACCAGATTTAATGATATGACTGAGACTAGAAGGACCCCAGAGGTCTTGGTCCACCAGACCTTCTGTTAGCCCAAGACAGGAACCATTCCAAAAGCCAACTCTTCAGACAGGGATTGGACTGGACTATGGGATGGAAGATGATGCTGGTGAGGAGCGGGCTTCTTGGATCAAGTGGACTCATGAGACTATGTTGGCATCTCCTACCTGGCAGGGAGATGTGAGAGTGGAGGGAGTCAGAAGCTGGCTGAACGGACACGAAAATAGAGTGGAGGGAGAGGGTGTGCTGTTTCATTAGGGAGAGAGAAGTTAAGAGTGTATACCAAAAACAACCAAACCCACTGCCATCGAGTCGATTCCGACTCATATGAGTGTATAGAGGGGTGTATATAAGTTTTTGTATGAGAGACTGACTTGATTTGTGAACTTTCACTTAAAGCACAACAAAAACTAAAATAATAATAACAATAAAACAAATACATTTGCATAGTAAAAAATAAAATAAAGTAAAAATCACCTGAAATCTTATCACCAGTATCATGGGGTGGCAATGGTAAACATCATTTCAGGCAGATATGTGACTCAAATGGTTAAGAGCTTGGCTACTAGCAGAAAGGATGGTGGTCGGAACCACCCAGAGGCTCCGCAGAAGACAGCCTGACAATCTCCTTCCAAAAGATCACAGCCATGAAAACCCTCTGGAACAGCTCTATTCTGCACACATGGGGTTGCTATGAGTTGGAATCAACTCAACAGCAATTAACAACAACAATGTATACACACACACACACACACACACACACACACACACGACTCTTAGAAATACTTGACAGTATGTCATGGAACTCTGTTGATGTCCATGACTACAGATACATAGAATCCTTTTTGTTGTTGTTAGTCATTCATTTATTCATCCATTTATCCAACAACTGTTTAAAATTTACAACATAAATTTAATATAATAAATGTTTTATTTTGTTTTTCTCATTCAAAATTTATACACACATTTGTTTTTGTGACATTGGTTGCAATCCCCACAAGCAAGGGGGGACACCCCTTTCCCTTTCCACCCTGAGTTCTCCATGGCTATTCATCCAATTTTCCTGTCTCTTCTTGCCTTCTCCTCTGCTTTTGGACAGGTGCTGCCCATTTATTCTTGTATACTTGAATGAACAAAGAATTATGTTTCTCATGTGTATTATTGTTTGCTTTGTAGGCTTCTCTAGTCTTTGGCTGGAAGGTGGACTTCGGGAGTGGCTTCAGTTCTGAGTTAGCAGTGTGTTCAGGGGCCATATTCCCTCTTTGATGTCTTCTGTTACCCAGCTGTTTCTAAGCAAGGTATATTCAGTCTCCATGTGTTTGATTTTTTTCCCTCTTCCTATTTTTTTATTATTATTATTGATTACTACTTTTATATCGTTATGATCAGAGAGAATGTTTTGTATTATTTTGATGTTTTGGATTTTATTGAAAGTTGTTTTGTGGCCTAAAATATGGTCTATTCTGGGTTATGTTCCATGTGCATTGGAAAAGAACATACATTTTGCTGCTGTTGGGTGGAATGTAGAATATATGTTTATGAGGTCAGGTTGGTTGATTTTGGCTTTTAAATTTTCTTGTATCTGTTTAGTTTCTTTCTAGATATTCTGTTCATTACCTAGAGTGGAGTGTTGAAGTCTTCTACTATTATTGTGTTAAGTGTCTATTTCTCTTTTCATTGCTGTTAGAGTTTGTTTTATGTATTTTGGACCCTTGTCATTGGCTGTGTAGATATTTATTAAATCATTATGTCTTCTTGGTAGATTGTCCCATTAATCATTACATAATATCCTTCCTTGTCTTGTATGGTTGATTTTGCCTTAAAGTCTGTTTTATCTGAGGTTAGATTGCCATTCCTTCCCTTTTTTGGTTACTGTTTGCTTGATATATTTTTTCCATCCTTTGATTTTTAATATATTTATAGCTTTCTGTCTAAGATGTGTCTCTTGTAGACAGCATATTGATGGGTTGTGCTTTTTTATCCATTCTGCTGCTCTCTGTGTCTTTACAGTGCATTTAAGCCATTCACATTCACTGTGATTATCAACAGGTATGAGTTTATTGCATTCCTATTGCTGTGCTTTTTTTTTGTGTGTGGTGCTGATGTTTTCTTTGTTCCTCTTACTTCCCCGTGATGAGTTCCTTTTGTTTGTGAATTTTCTTTTCTGTCATTGTTATAGATTTCCTGTTTACTGGGACTATATGTTTTTCTTCTTTTTTATTCTGATGTGTAGGTTTGTTCACTTTCTTTGTGGTTACCTTGAAATTTATATTAATCTTTCTAAGTTTGAACAGTCTTTTATTACTCGATATTGTCTTGACTTCCTCTTCATCTAAAAGTTCTATACCTACAAAGTTTATTCCGATTCATTGTTTTGATGTTGTCATCATTGTAGATTTACCTCTGTTTCCCTGTTTAAAGTCTTTTAGCTTTATTTTATTATTGAGAGTTCTTTATCTAGGTTGCTATCAGGCTGATGCTGTCCTGTGTCCTAGACTCTGGTTGTTGTCTGATGTTCTTGGTTCTGTAACTGAAGGACTCTCTTTAATATTTCTTACAAATTTGGTTTGGTTTTCACAAATTCCCTTAATTCCTGTTTTTCTGTTTATCCTGATTTCACCATTGTATTTGAGAGAGAGTTTTGCAGGATATATTATTCTTGGTTGGCAGTTTTTTCTTTCAATGTTTTATATATGTTGTCCCATTGCCTTCTTGCCTACACAGTTTCTTCTGAGTAATCAGAGCTTCGTCTTATTGTCTCCCCTTTGCAAGTGACTTTTCTTTTTTCTCAATCTACTCTCAGGATTTTTTCCTTGTCTTTTGGTTTGGCAAGTGAATTATGCTGTATCTTGGTGATTTTATTTTGGGGTCTATCCTATATGGGGTCTGTTGAGCTTCTTGGATAGTCAGCTTTTCATCTTTCATGATATTTGGGAAGTTTTTTGCCAGCAAATCATCAACAATTTTCTCTGTATTTTCCATTTTCTTCCCCTGTTCTGGAACTCAGATCAGGTGCAAATTTTTTGCTCTTGATTGTGTCTCTCATAATTCTTGGGTTTTCTTCATTCTTTTCTCTGATTTTTCCTCAAACAAACTAGCATCTATGGATTTGTCTTCAATCTCACTGATTCTGTCTTCCATTGTTTCAAACTTGTTCCTAAAATCTTCTATTGAGTTGTCCATTTCTGAAATTTTGCTCCTCTTCTTCTATATTTCTAGTTTCTGTTTTTGTATGATTTCTAATTATTTATTTTGACATTTTGTTCTTGTATCATTTTCCTGAATTCTTGTATTACTTGTCTGTGTTTTCCTTGATTTTGTCTATTTTTTCTTGGTTTTGTCTATGTTTTCCTTGATATCTTTCCTAATGTCTTAAAAAAAAAAAAAATAGACGGCCCTAAATATTAGTCTTTTGAATTCCACATCAGGAAGTGCCGCCACTTTTTCTTCTACCAAAAGGTCCCCTGATTCATTATTTTGGTCACTTACTGGACCCACCTTGTCCTGTTTTTGTTTTTAATATGACTTTATACTATCTGTTGCCTTTGTGACATTAAGGTATAATTTTCTTTATTTATTGATTGTATGCTCACTTTTTTCATCCTGCTTTTTTGTTTCTGTTTTGACATGTCAGGACTGGTGGGCCAGGCATGCTTTGCCGTTTACTCATCTGTGGGCACAATAGCTCTCACCACCTTGTCCAGGTATGTAGGCAGAAACAGGTAGGGTGAGTCCACTTCGTTGTACACTGGTTTGGACAGCTGGCTGAAGGCAGACTGGGCAGCCACTGTTTGCCTGCTGATGTTGGTCCAGTGATGTGGGAGTGTTCACAGCCCCTTGCAAGATAGGCAGTGGTGTTAGACGGGGAGTGGTACAGGCTAACTTTCCACAATTCAGTAGCTGGTCCAGTGACAGTAGGGGAGAGGCAGTGTGGGCCCAGTGTGGTGGTGGGTCTGAGTTTTGGGAATGCTCTAGCCACAGTGGCATGGCAGGGGCCAGCAGTAAAGCAGGGTGGCATATGGGCCTAGGTGCGGGGGATAAAGAAAAGAAAATACAGAGGAAGAAAGAAAGGGAAAAAAAATAAAGATAGCCAGCAGGCAGGAGTGGGGCAGACCTTGTGGCTAGTGGGAATGTGGGAGGTGGCATACAGGGCTAGGTGAGGTAGAAAGAAAAATAATAAAATAAATGCTGGCTCAATCGGGGCCAGTGGGGGGGGGGGCAGGGCAGACCCAAGGCAGTGGTGGGTGGGTGTGCTAGTGGCATTCTATTCACGGTGGTGTGGTACAGGCCTGTGGGGCTAGGTGGGAGGGAGAAAGAAAAGTAAGACAGAAAAAAAAAAAAAAGAAAATGATAGTACAGCAATGGTCGGCAAGTGGGTTGGGGCCGACCCTGGTTCTGGCGGGAAGGGAGGGGAAGTGGCTTATGGGGCTATGTAGGAAGGGGAAAGAAAGCAAAGAGAAAACAAAATGGCGACTTGGCAGGAGGCAGTGGGTCAGGCAGGGTAGACCTGGTTGCTCTCTAGCCATGGTAGTGCAGTGGGGTCTGGGTCAGGGGTGGGATGTGACTTACGGGGCCAGGTGGGAGAGAGAAAGAAAAGAGAAAAAAAAAATTTTTAATAAATAAATAAAGTGGCAGTGCAGTGGGAGCAGGCAAATGGGAGCAGGGCAGACCTGAGGGCCAGCTGGAAGGGATGGGAGGTGGTGTATGGGGCTAGGTGAGAGGGAGAAAGAAGAAGAAAAGAAAAAAATGGTGGTACAGCAGGAGTCACCAGGTAGACACAGGGCAGACGTGGGGCAGTGGTGATATGGCATGGTCCAAGAGGAGGAGGTGGTGTATGGGGCTAGGTGGGAGGGAGACAGAAAAGGAATAAAGGAAAAAATAAAAATAAAATCTAAAAAATGGCATGGTGGAAGCTGATGGGTAGGGGTGGGGCAGACTCAGGATGGCAGTGGGCTGGTTGATCTCTAGCCACAGCAGTCCATCATGGCACAGCGAGAAGGGGGAAACGAGGCATATGTGAAAGAAAGGGAAGAAAAAAAAGACGGTGTGGCAGGAGCAGTGAGTGGCATGGGGCAAACCCATGGTAGCAGTGGGCCAATGGATTTCTGGCTGAGGCAGTGTGACGTGGCCCAGCAGGAAGGGGTAGAGGTGCCATACAGGGTGAAGTGGGAGGAAAAAAGGAAAAAAAGAAAGAAAAATTGCATGGTGAGAGCCAGCATGTGCAGTGGGGAAGACCTGTGGTGGGGGTGGGCCAGTGGCTCTCTAGCCAAGTGGCATGGCATAACCTGGAGAGAAGGGTTGGAGGTAGCATATGGTGCTAGATGGGAGGGGGAAAGAAAAGGAAGAAAGGAGAAAAAAAATGATAGTGCAGGAGTCAGTGGGTGGGACCAAGGAGGACCCAGGCTGGCAGCGAGCCAGTGGTTCTCTAGCTGAACATCGTGGTATGGCCTGCTGGGAAGGGGTGGAGGTGGCATACAGCGCAGAAGGACAAGTGGTGAGAAAGCATGTTTCTCTGTTTACCGGGTGCTCTGTCTCCTGCTGGGAGCTCCATGAAGTTGCCTTCCCATACTCCCTGTCCAGGGTTGTTGTTGGCTGTGTTCCGAGATGGCAATACTCTGCCAAGTTAGTTAGCAGGAGACCTCCACTCTGAATCTCTCCTCGTTTTCTGTTTTCCGTCAGTTTCTTCTTCCATTCAGTGTTTGATCTAGTTATTTATTCCTTCATTTGATGCTTAGTTTTTCAGGATTGAGGTTTTTATCTGTTTTACTTAGTTTTTCAGGTCTTTGCTGCAGAGGGATGGCATGGTGCATCTGTCTACGGCACCACGTTGGCTCCACCTCTACAGAATCCTTTTTAATGTTTGTATATTATACCATCATGTGATGTACAATAATTTATTTAGTCAAGCTCCTATTTACAGATAAAAGACATTATTTGTTATTTTTTAATGAAATATTTCTGGACATTAATTATTTTGGAGAAAGCCAAGTCAAAATACAAGCATTCATTTCATTTTATCAAATAAGATGGCCAATTCAAGTGTAGGTCAGTTTTAGTGGGTGTTTAGTAATGGAGAGAACAGATAGAATACACCTTTGGTCTCTATATTGGTCAAAGTAATAGCTCTGTAGTTAGTTTTCTGCTGCACTAATAGACTAGAAAGGAGCCCTGGTGGTGCAGTGGTTAAGCATGCAACTGCTAACTGAAAGGTCGGCAGTTCAAAACCACTAGCTACTCTGCAGAAGAAAGACATGGCAGTCTGCTCCCATAAAGATTACAGCTTTGGAAACCCCATGGGGCAGTTCTACCCTGTCCTATAGGGTCACTATGAGTCAAAACCAACTTGATGACAGCAGGTTTTTTATCTTTTGCTTTTTTTTTAACATAGCCTAAAAGGAGCATACTCTGATCACTGATGAGTTTAGATAACTATTAGCATGATTTGTGTCCTTACTGCAGAAACCCAGAAAGAGAGAGGGAGAAACAGTAGCTTAAGTAACTTAAGGGTTTATTTTTCTGTAACACAATAAATCTAGAAGCAGAATGTCCACAGCTGGTCAGTGGCTGCACAATGCAATCAGGACCCAAGCTTCTTGTATCTTTCCACTCAACCATTTTTAGTCTACTAATCGCTTTGTGGTTCCAGAATGGGTGCTCCACTTCCCAACTTTTGCCCACATTCCAGACAGGAAGAAGGGAAAGGGAAAAGGCAAAAACATGCAAACCAACCTACCTCATCCTCCTTTTAAGGGTTTTTTTTTTTCTGGAAATCCTACCCAATAACTTTTGTTCACATCTCAAATCCCCCCGCCACACACACAAACATTGTGCCGTCCTGCATGTCTTTGCAATGTCTACCAGATATACATGTAAGTGAAAACCCTTCCTATACCCATCTGAAAATAAAATTGACCTCTATTTTACATAGGAAAACTAAAATGATATATGCTGAGTTATCGAGGAATGCAAGTACAATGTAAATTGAGGGACAATTGTAATTTCTTTTGTTTCAAACTTTACTAAGAGTTGTTCACCATTTTGAAAAATTATCTCACCAATGGCAATGCCACTCTAGGAATCTGAGTCTCAAAAAACAATACGGCTGTGCCTTGTAGTTATTGCATATATGTATGTGTGCATATTTAGCATTTTTTAAAATGTCAGATATAAACTAATAAAATAAGCTGCAAATAAAATAAATAAGATGTAAAATAGAAAGGGAAATTACTGACAACATTCAGTTGAATATTATTTTACTTCTCTTAAATCCAAACTTAAACATTATAAGTAGGTGTAAGCTCGGGACTACTTCATTACGTCTTCTAGTGTGCTGAAGTTCAAATATTTATTTACATATGAAAATGTATATTATTTTTAATAATTTACTTTCTTTCCACCAATCCATTATATTGCTTTTATGAAATATGTATTGCATATACATACATATATATGAATATATATAGTTATATCATCTATGTATATGATTTTACAACAGTATAGAAGGCATTAAAAAAATTTATTACAAAAAGTGTATCTGGGTTTGACATAGTTGAGAACCATTTGATTTAGTCCAAAACTTTCAAAAAAACTTAACTGAAAGGACCGTTAAAGGATATTCTTCATTCCACAAGAAGAAAAATGAACCCAGAGGGAAAATGTGAGATATGAGAATTGAGCACAGAACAGCTAAAAATGTTAGTAAACATAAATAACTTGGTGAAAATTAGTAAGTAAATACATACTTTTGTGTTCAATAAAGAAGTACATTAAGACTTTAGAAGGCAGTAACAAAAGTAGAGCAAGGAGGGGAAAGAGAATTTTATGCTAAAAAGTAAAGTATGCTAAAATCGATGTGCTCAGCCTTGAAAGAACCAAAATAAATCATCTATAACTTACAAGTTAGCATAGAAAAATAGAGTGTGTAGAAAACTTTATTAATCCAACGGGAAGCAAGAAAATGGGGGAAAAAGCAAAGAAAGCATGATAAAAGGAAAATACAACTAAGAGTGTAAATTGATAAAGACTCACAATAAATATAAATGGATTATACTCATCTGAAGGTAGAGATTTTCAGAATGGATAAAAAAATAAAGTCTATGCTGCTCACGCAACACACCTAAAACATAAAAACTTCTAAAAATAAAGAGAGAGAAAAATTATACTTGCTAAATTAGACAAATAGAAAAACTGCAATAGCAAAAATAAAATGAGGCAAAATAGAATTTAAGGCAAAAGTATTAATAGGATAAAGGGAGACATTGAATAATAAAAAAAAAATGATCCACCAAGAAAATACACAATTTTTAACACAAGGCCCCAAAATATATAAAGCAAAATCTTACTTGATTACTAGGAGAAGTGGACAAAGTAATACTATCAGTGGGAGATTTTAAACTGAGAACTGTAATGGCAAAATAATAAGAACATTAAACAACAAAATTAACAAACTTCATCCAATAGCTATGAAGATTCTTGAATCAAACAGAGAAAATGCATTCTTTTCAAATACACATTTTTTAAAATTGACTTCATCAAAGAGATCCAAAAATTTCAAAGAATAAAAAAGATTCGATTTCAAGAATAAAGCCTGAATTTAAAATGTCTGGAAAGATTAAAAAATGTATGCCTGAATAACTCTATGGATTGTACAGAAAATCATAATAGAAATCAAAACACTTTTAGAATTGAATGGCAATGAAAGCACTTCATATAATACCCTCAGGAAATACTTGGTGAATGAGTAAACTAGCATTCAGGGCTTTTGATTCCCAGGTCAACTCTTTTGAATCATTATTATGATGAATACCAAATAATATGTATAAAAAAGGATCAAGTAAACTCTAAATAAAGATAATAAATTTGAACTGGATAGGCTAAGGTTTTAAGAGATACTCATGGTATCTAATAGAAGAAATGTTTTTCAGATCCTCAAGTTTTATTTGACTTATAAGTGGTATTATTTCTACTACCTATGTGATAAATGCACCAGAAAGAAATCTGATTTATAAAATAAACAAACAAAAATAAATTCAAGGGTAAAATAACAAAAAAGCCTCCGTTAAGAACACTAGCATTCATTAGCTTATGCTGCCCGATCTTGCACCATCCCCACAATTGTTGTTATGCTTGAGCCCATTGTTGCAGCCATTGTATCAATCCATCTCATTGAGGGTCTTCCTCTTTTTCACTGACCCTCTACTTTACCAAGCATGATGTCCTTCTCTAGGGATTGATCCTTCTTGATCACACATCCAAAGTATGTGAGACAAAATCTCGCTATCCTTCCAAGGAGCATTCTGGCTGTACTTCTTCCAGTACGGTTTTGTTCATTCTTTTGGCAGTCCATGGTATATTCAATATTTTTCACCAACGCCGTATTTCAAAGGCATCAATTCTTTGGTCTTCCTTATTCGTTGTCCAGCTTTCACACGCAAATGAAGCAGTTGAATATACCATGGTTTGGGTCAAGCACACCTTAGTCTTCAAGGTGACATCTTTGCTTTTCAACACTTTAAAGAGGTCTTTTGCAGCAGATTTGTCCAACGCAATACCTCATTTGATTTCTTGACTGTTGCTTCCACGAGCGTTGATCGTGGATCCAAGTAAAATGAAATCTTTGACAACTTCAATCCTTTGTCTATCATGATGTTGCTTATTGATCCAGTTGTGAGGATTTTTGTTTTCTTTATGTTGAGGCATAATCCATCCTGAAGGCTGCAGTCCTTGATCTTCATCAGTAAGTGTTTTAAGTCCTCTTCACTTTCTGCCAAGCAAGATTGTGTGATCCACATATCACAGGTTGTTAATGAGTCTTCCTCCAATCCTGATGCTGTGTACTTCTTCATGTAGTCCAGCTTCTAGGATTATTTGCTCAGCGTACAGATTGAATAAATATGGTGAAACAATACAACCCCGACCGACACCTTTCTTGACTTTAAGCCACACAGAGTTCCCTTCTGTTGGAAAAACTGCCTCTTGGTCTATGTACAGGTTCCTCAGGAGCACAATTAAGTGTTGTGAAATTCCCATTCTTCACAATGTTGTCCATAACTAGTTATGACCCACACAGTCAAATGCCTTTGCATAGCCTATACAACATAGGTAAATATCTCCCTGGTAGTCTTTGCTTCCGGCCAAGATCCATTTGACATCAGCGATGATATCCCTGGTTCCACGTTCTCTTTTGAATCTGGCTTGAATTTCTGGCAGTTCCTTGTCAATGTCTATCAACTATGAATTTAATGAGATTAACTGAAGTCTTCAATAAAGTATGTACTGATGGAAGGGTGAGATTGCTTATTATGCTGTATCAATTTCAATTATTCTCCTGTTAAAGAAGAAAAAAAAATATTTGGAAGAGTAAAAATTAACTGGAAATCCAATCAAGTGTTTTATATTCTTTTCCTGACCAATAAGCATTTCATTCTCTGAAAAGAGAATTTTTTTATAACCAGGTATCATCTATAGGTCTCTGCATCACTTTGTGCAAGGCTCAATGGACAATTACTGCAATAATCTTTAAAATTCTAGTCTAGAAAAATTTCACCTATGCTACTCATATGTCATTATTAAAAACAGTTTTTGGAAGGTATTTTAAGAATAACTGACTCAGTTCTTTATTTTGTATTACCTTTGCATTGTAGAGACAAACTGTATCCAAAAAGATAAAGAAACTTTGTCTTCTATTATATGATCTTATAAAAACTCAAAACCAAAAAAAAAAAAACTGCTGCCATCAAGTCAATTCTGACTCATAGCAACCCTATAGGACAGAGTAGAACTGTTCCATAAGGTTTCCAGGGAGCTGCTGGTGGATTCGAACTGCTGACCAATTGGTTAGCAGCTGAGCTCTTAACCACTGCAACACCAGGGCTCCTATAGAACATGATACTATTTTTTTAAAGTAAGCAAAACTTAATAATGTTATTTTGAGATACACATAAGTTTAGCGTTACCAAAGAAAAGAAAAATAAGAATAATAAATGGATAATTTGAAATTATGATGACCTTTAGGGGTAAAGCTGTGGAGACAGAATTATAAGGGAACATATAGAAGTTCAAACAGTATTAGCAATAGTTTAGCTTAACTAGTAAAGAAAAAAAAAAAACAACAGATCTACCCTAAGCATTATGCTCTTTTAAGAGCTATCTATATGCCGGGTTATATGGGATCAAAGGAGCCCCGGTGGCACAGTGGTTAACTGCATGGCTGCTAACCGAAAAGTCGGCAGTTCAGACTTACTAGGCCACTCCGTGGGAGAAAGATGTTGCGGTCTGCTTCTGTAAAGATTACAGCCTTGGAAACTCTATGGGGCAGTTCTACTCTGTCCTACAGGATTGCTACGAGTCGGAATCAACTTAACGGCAACAGGTTTGGTTTGGTTTTGGTATATGGAATCCAACGGACAACAGCAACTCAAAAGATTAGACAGGAACCTTAGGGGGCAGTGAGTTTATGTTAATGAAGAAGGAACAACTCAGAAAAGGAGGGTCAGAATTGTTGCACAACTCAAAGAATGTAACCAATGTCACTAAATTGTACATGTAGAAACTGTTGAAATGGTGTTTATTTTGCTGTGTATATTCTCAACAACAGAATAAATAAAATAAATTTTTAAAAAGTCTTAATAACTATCCATTTCTTAAATTTGGTGGTGATTTGTCAGTTTTCATTTTGTTACTGTACTTTAGTCCTTACATATTTTTGTATATATTAGGTACTACGTTATAAAAAACAGACTAAAATAGATGTATGGTTTAAAAACAGGAGAATGTTTATGAGACCAGATGAAGATGTAGGGAGCAGTAACAAAATTAAAAGGAATTGATTGAAGGAAGGAACTGACAGTATTCTCCACCCAAGAATGAAAGGAATTCGTAGGTCTCTAAACGCAGCATTTGAGTTGGAGACTGAAGTTACCAGTGTGCAAGCTTAAGTAAAACTGCCTTTGCACGTACAGAGTGATGGATATGGCCATAAAAGAAACCAATTCATAAATAACACTCTTGACGTGCTATACTTTTAAATGAATAAAATTAAAAATAACATCTTAAGTGAAATGATGACATTAAAATATAGCATGTGGCTGCACATCCAATCTATAATAGCATTGTTCTTGGAATTAACAGGAAGCTCAGAAGAAATCCTTGTTGCTATTTGTAAAGTTTCTAGTCCAGCTCTTGAAGTTAAACTATGATTGTATCTTTTAGCATTGTGTTCTAAAGCTTAAGTAAGAAGGGTGGTCAGTAGTTTTAGCTAAACATATTACATAAAAATTACAAATGGGATATAATGGCAACATAAAGTACACAATGGTTATTTTTAAAAAACCTGCAATTTCAAAAATGAATTACCTAGAAAATCTCTCTGGTTAATCCTGAGTTAGCTTCCTGGAAACGTTTCTTCTTATACTAAATTATGTCACGTACAAGAGGGAAAATAATATGTTGGCTCTTTCCCATCCTATAATTCTTTGATATTTCACAGAGGAAAATAATTTGACACTTTTTAAGGTACTCAGTGATTTTATTGGACTTTAAGAAATATAGCAATGGAAATTAAGTTAAACTTGCCCCTTTTATATATGTAAACATTTTTAAATGACTTGTATTTTTATGGGATAGCTAGATAATATCAAGTGTTCCACACTACGATCTTAAGTGTAAAATCTTGAAGTAGATACCTGTATTGGATATTTTTAAAAAACTTACAGCAGCTTTTACATGTTTAAATAGAAAATTGTTTTCAGATTAAATCAATTTACATCAGGGTTTCTGCATAGATTTGAGATTTTAAAATAAATAACATGAATTTAATCTTGCAAAAGTTAAAGATCTTGACCCTTAACTGATGAATTGTAGAATGCTGCAAGCATCCAAAAATGTTTTTTATTGTCTTATGATATTAGTCCTCCAGTATAGATTCAGTAAAATTTTCTTTTGTGCTCAATTGTGCTTATCTTGACACGTAATTTGCTGACATTTTATTGGTTGACATTATATATGGTAGACTAATATTTCTTACATCAAGCCTTCTACTTTTCTTTTTATAAGTGACACTCTAAAGGTAAACTCAGGTATTTTTTAATTCAT
This sequence comes from Loxodonta africana, assembly GCF_030014295.1. Lineage (NCBI taxonomy): Eukaryota > Metazoa > Chordata > Mammalia > Proboscidea > Elephantidae > Loxodonta > Loxodonta africana. Next base: position 69,891,095 of record NC_087358.1, read on the forward strand.
CATTTTATTCTTTCTTCATATAGAAAAACTTTTGCTTCCTTATAATCAGGCCTTTAATGGAAAAAAGTTATTGAAGTTGCCTTTTCACTCCAGGTAGGTTACTCTTCTTAAACCCCTTTTCCCAAATAAGGAACTGGATTTGAAAGACAGGTACTAACTAATCTGAAATCCTCTGCGATTCAGTGGAGTTAAAGCCCTGGTTATAACAGACAATCTATATTCAAAACACAGGCAGTCTCCAAGTTGCCAATGGTTATATTCCAAAAGTTAATTTGGAAGTCTGCTGTTTAGAATTTGCAAAGGCATTTTGCCATGGAAACAAAGTTATAAATGACAGTCGAATGTCCAGGCTAGCCCACAAAAGTCTATCTAACCCATAATATGTCTGAATCCAATTGCTTCAAGGAGAGTTTGTAAGACAACATAATATTTCACTGTCAAGCTGACTGGTGGCCCACTTTATCAATATCTGTCAATTTAGTGTTGTGGCTTATCGTTTTAATATTTCTTCATTTTATCTCCTAAAGATGTATTTCAGTCAAATAATCACACCTCTCTATAAAAAGTACCTATTCCATTTCTCCCAGCCATGTAGATTATTTTAGGACTTTGACTCATTTTAAAGCAAAAAAATAAATCAATAATCTTTTCTTCTCTGTGATAAACATGTTTCTTTCCTTATGGGTTTTGCTTGTTTGATGTTTGTTTTTTGCTTACCATCAAATGTATGCAAAATTAATCTAATCCTTTGGTTTGATGACAGTAATCCATAAATTTTTTTTTCTTGTTTTAAATACTGGTTATGTTAAAAGCGTTTGATAACAACAGTGGCTTGACAAATATCAGTGAAGAAGTTAACTGATCTACAATATTTAATGTTTTTTTCACTTTACCATTCACTTTGCCGGCCCCAAATTAAGTCAGTGGTTCCTAAATTCCTCACTTGCCAATCGAGGTCCTTCTTTAATTTGACCCCAATCTACTTTCTGCTGTGTATCTTCTTATCTTCCTTCACAGATTTTGGTCCTGGCTTATTTCGTACCTCCAGGGGCACTTGGCATTGTCCCATCTTCATGCCTTTGTTAGCTATCTTTGCCACAAGAGCACTATACTTTGATCATCCTACTTGAAGTCTATTCGTCAATATTCACCTCAAATTTCACCCCTTCTGAACTAACATGGAATAATGGAAAGAGTGTGTTAGAGTCACACAGGCCTAGATATGAATCCCAGCTCTGCCACTTTTTTAATTGTAGAATTGTGAACATAGTTTAAACCTCTCAGCACCAATGTCTCCCATCTATTGAATGGGACTAATAATACTTTGATCACAGTGTGACTTTGAAGATTAAATAAAAGATACGCAAAGTACAATGCCTATCTTTGATCATCCCATAGAAAAATATTACTTGCCCTTTTGAACCTCTCTAGCAAATTCTACCTGAGCCATTCATTTCAAATAGTGTATCTTTGGATGTCTTTTGGCATGAGTACACTTCGTCTCCCTAATCAGGTATTTAAGGAGCCCTGGTGGTGCAGTGGTTAAGCATTCAGCTGCTAACCAAAGAGGCTGCCAGTTCAGATCTACCAGCAGCTCCTTGGAAATCCTACGGGACAGTTCTACTCTCTCCTATAGGGTCACTATGAGTCGGAATCAACTCGATGGCAACAGGTAGGTAGCTGCTAACCAAATGTTGGTGGTTCGAACCTACCCAGTGATTCTGGGGGAGAAATACTTAGTGATCTGCTTCTGTAAAGATTACAGCCAAGAAATCCCAATGAGGCAGTTTTACTCTGTCACATGGGGTTGCTATGAGTCTGAATCAACTGGACAGCACCCGACAACAACGATGATCAGGTATTTTAAATCTATCAGGTATTTAAAATCTATCAATCAGGTATTTAAAATCTAACCAGGCAGTAAATCAGAAACCATGCTAGGTATTTCAAACAGAGGAATTTAATTCAAGGAATTAGTCACATAGATGTTGGAAGACTGAAAGCCAATGGAGAGATACTGGAGCAATTGCAGGGGTGGGGGAGGCACTAAAGAGAAAAGCCTAGTAACTTGGAGGAAGGGGGCCCTCATACAGTGAGTACTCAGATCCCTGAGAGAGAAGTCTTATGGCTGGTACAAGAAGGCACATCTGGCTGGTCCTGGTAGCTATGACCTGGTAGCCTGGTAGTTGGTCTTTTAGCCACCAAACCAAAAAACTAAACCCAGTGCCATCAAGTTGATTCCAACTCATAGCGACCCTATAGGACAGAGTAGAACTGCCCCATAGGGTTTCCAAGGAGTGCCTGGAGGATTTGAACTGCTGACCCTTTGGTTAGCAGCTGTAGTACTTAACCACTACACCACCAGGGTTTCCCTTTTAGCCATGGCTAGTGCTAAGTATGGAGCCCCGGTGGCACAGTGGCTAAGAGCTTGCTGCTAACCAAAAAGGTCGGCAGTTTGAAGCCACCAGCCACTCCTTGAAAACCCTACGGGGCAGTTCTAGTCTGTTCTGTGGGGTAGCTATGAGTTGGAATTGATTTCATGGCAATGGGGTTGGCTTTTGGTTTTAGTGCTAAACATGCCAAAAGATACCAGAAGCTATTCCTACAGCTGTTATCTGTTGAAGGAACAACACTAACCAGAAATGCAGATAGATGCAAGCCCTGTGTCTCTTCACCTGCCCTCCCATCTCTCTCTAGTCACTAGAGCCTCCCACTGGCAGATCCCAACAGGAAGGCAGCTGGTAAGGAAAACTGGAAAATGGAGTTTCTGGGCCTAGCCCCACCATCCCAGAGCAGACTATAAAAGGGTGGGCTTGGAATTGAAAGTAAAAGATAAACTGTCAGTGCAAAGACTGCATCTGTCAAGGTCAAGGACTATTTGTTCTTTGCACACAGCCTTCAACATAAAAGATATTCTATAAATATTTCTTGATTGTTGATTGATTCTCTCCCTTGCAATGGACCCCCTCTCTGAAGCATATTTGGATTATCAATTTAAACTAGATTCTTACTCGAAAGGAGTTTGGTTTTATTCTGTGTTGAGAAAGATGCCTAGTGTACTATCAAAGCCCAATACATACTTTATTAAGAAAATTAATATAGTAAATAATTTCATTATCATCCAAGTCCTTCATCTGAAGTACCTAATTGTTTTTGTGGCTGGGGTCACAGTTTGAGCTTAAACAGTGTTTGCCCTGGAATCTGAGCATGTTTGGGCATGTCTGTAAAGCTGGTGGAGCAGGCTTATTTACAGAGGAAGGGAAAAAAAACTCATCCAAAGTGAAGAAAAGATATGGAAAGTTCTTTTCAAGGTCAATTGCCCAACATTAAAGAAAAAGGCTTAGTGGAACATGTTGTCTATTCCACGGATTCATGCTTGAGTTCTAGAGCGGAAAACAAATTATATAATTGTATGCTTTTCTATGATTACATGGGTGTTTTGGGGCTCAGAGGTCCCTAAGTGGGGCAAATGGATTGCACCAGCATCACTACTTAGTTCTACTCTGTAACACAGGAGGTTGCCAAGAGTCAGAATCAACTTGATGGCAACAGTTTGGTTTTGGTTTTTGTTTTTTGGTCAGTTTTGTTTGTTGGTTGGTTTTTGTGGGGTGGGGAGCTTAAAGCAATAGAAACAGGAGATGGTGGCCGTGGAAAACCATATCTTGGTACAGGCATTGGTGTTTTTAAAACCAGGAGTTGGCAGCCTTAGCACGGGCAGCACTGCAGTGGAGGAGATTTGTTTTGAGGAATAGGAGAAGCCACCTCGATGAGCCAGCGGAGGAAGATGGTGGATGTCATGGAATTGCTCAGAGGGCTAATTCTTGGAATGCACCTGTGCAAATTCCTAGGGATTTTAGAATCATCTGTGAGAAATTTGAGTGTGGATAAGGGAAGTGTATGAGGATACTCTTTCAGACTTCTTCTGTGACCCTATTTTTACTCTCAGTCATCTATAGCTTGGGAAAATGGGCTGCATTTAAGTTTCCAACGTTTTAAATCAATAGCTACTCTAATTTGAAGCTAAGTGTTTATTTAATAAAGTCATCTTTCATTATTTTTATGAGTCTTTTTATTTTACTTTCTTTTAATAGTTGCAATTACTGTTGGTAATTAATTTTAGCTTTCGTCTTTCAACATAATAGTACTGGGTTTGTGTCTTACATACAGTGTAAAAAGAAGATGTACCTTGATTTAAAAAACATTTGCAGATAAAAATTTGAAGTAAGAAATAAAATTAGTAGATAATTTTACTTCCTTACTTCGAGTTATAAATGATTTACATAGTTTTCTTCCCATCACTATATATCATTGTCCTTATTTAAGAGACGCTCATTTCATTTATATATTTTAAAATTAAAAGTACATTATTATATAAAGATATTTACTCTGCCTAACATGAGTAGATAATTGATTTCTCTGGTAATTTTAAAATGCAGCTTGGTTTCAAAATTTACTTCTGAAATTTGAAGAAGCATTTTCTTACGTCTGGTGAATTATAACTGAATTTAGCTTACCTGAATTTTTATTTCCTATATTTTCAGTTTTTCCAGACTAAAATGTCATTGTTATCTCAGTAAATTATTTGTCTGGTTTTGAAATGTGCTATTCTGACAAAAAAAAAAAAGATAGTTTGGGGATAGTTCTTTCAAATCCCAAGTCATCTTCTGCTTCATTATCCTTATAGATGCGTATCTCCTCTTTCTGTCTTTAAAATTGATTCATATGTCATCGGTTATGCTGGATAATAATCGTGGTGTGTTCAACCGCAGGACTGCCATCAGAGCCTCCTAAAGCTGTACAAAACATCAAAGAGCTGTTGACAGTCTAAAAGACAGACATAGAAACCTTATTTTTTCAACCTAGAGCAAATCCTTATAATCTGTCCATTATTATATAACCCTTCAGGTCAGGAACCTATTCAATGAGCTCTGAGCAGTAGTCAGATAAGACTTTCCCCTTCTTGGAAATAAGACTTTCCAGTAGCATTGCTTTGAAACCATATCACTAACATGGACAAATTTAGACTATTGGGATTATCATTTTGTGATTAAGGGATTTCTTGGTCTTTCCTAACTGGTTTCTTTGTAAAGGAGAAATACAGTTTCTCTATAAAGGATATAAAAGACTTAAACCATAGATGAGCAGTTTTCTCCAACAACTGAGCCAATCCTAGTTTAACTGTATGTCGTAGAGACAAAAACAATCTTATTCTGTTTGGGCTGATTTCTCTAGGATGCTTAAAGTATGGTCCATGGACTAACCCATCAAAATCTCTCTGACTGCTTATGAAATGTAGATTCCTGAATTCAGATTTCAGGATGGGGGGTAGGGAAGGGTGGCAGCACCCACTAGATTTTAAACAAGCATGCCAGGTAATTTTTTATTCTTCCCAAAGTTTGAGAACTCCTTCTATAGGGCAAAGTTACACTTCAGTTTAGGAAATCACTTTAATGGACTTTTTTATTTTGAAAAGAAAGCTAAAGTTTCTGAGGTTAGTCTGGATTAATGTGGTAACAGGAAGCAGAGCTAAATTGCTCTGGGTAATAATAAATTAACAAGATTTTGGAAACTATCTCCTCCTGGCTTTAGAAAGACACAGTTTCAGGGTTTCCAGAAATTCAGAAAATTGTGGAGAAGGTTCTTGTTTGAGGGAGAAACCTTAGCAACATAGTGGCACGTGAAGTCCGAAGAGAGTCATGGGCAGTGAGAAATTCCCTGTGGTAGGAATAGCCAATGTCAGGTTGCTTCCTATTCTGTGCCTTAAGCTTCCTGTGCTTTCAGGTAAGGAGATGTTCCACCCACAGGGTACAGCATGGCTGGGAAGGCGCAGTTACGGATGGAGATTGCAAAAAAGTTTAGGAATTCAGAGTAAGAGTTGATCCTGGCCACCACCCTTCCAAAGCATCCTTGGAAATGTTGAGGAAGATTTTGGGGGGGAAAACTTGAGCCATTTTAATTAGCTATTAAAGAACAAGAAGATTTAAGGAACCCAGGCTATCTCTATCCTTATGAAAATTTCCTTTAACATAATAGACTTTCTTATGCCACCTATACATTAGTTCTCTCCTTTCTCAGAATTTTGTTATCATCTCTATAGAAAGTGTTTAGGTTTTTAGGATTAGATCCTCCTTTATTTAGCAATAACATATGTATGACTATCCTTTATCCAAGGACTTTATACTAGTTAGAGTCAAGCGTCACTGCGGGTAACAGCAAATCCAAAGTTAGTGCAGTTTTTAAAAGGCAGAAGCTTATTTAACCCTCACATAAAAATACATATAGGTTTAGGGCTCAAAGGGGAGCTCCACGATCATCAGGGATCCAGGCTCCTTCTATAATTTTTTTTAGCCATTCCAAATATAGAACTTCTACCTCGAGGTCCAAAAGGGCTGCTACAGCTCCAGATATCATGTTCATATTCCAGACAGCAGATAAGAGTTAGGAGAAGGGTGTATACCCTCCTATTCAGGACCCAAAAAACCCACCCAGTACCGTCATCCCAGGAAATTCAATACACTTCTGTTTCCCACTCATTGGCCAGATCTTAGTCACATGGCCACACTTAACTACAAATGAGACTGGAAACGTCTTTATTCTGGGTTAACATGTACCCAACTAAGATTATGAAAATGGATAACAGGGGTGAGATAACTAGCAGTGCCTCCTACAGAATTCAATATCATATCTAAACATTCAACTTCATTCTATGATTTGGATACAAAGTGGAAGGAGGGTAGTTTAAACCAATGGAGGAAAACCTTCTTAAGGTGTAATAAGATACAGAAGAATTCCACATACACAAACACACCTATCTTCCAACTCAGCCCTTTCCCTATTGCCTTAACCTAACCAGATCACAGTTAGCCAGGACATACTAGTCACAACAGCTATGATTTAATTACTGAGCATCAGGCATAGATCAGGCATTTTCATGCATTATGCCATTTAATCCTGCAAAGTAGGCATTTTATCCTTAGTTTCTTGATGAGGAACTGAGGCTCAAAAAGGTTAGATAACATGCTTGAGATCAATCAATTAGTCAGTAGTAAAGCTGGGATTCAATCCCAGATCTACCTCATTCCAAAACCTGCCCACCTTCCCTGCGTTATATTACACTTCTTCTCAGAGACAAAAAAAAAAAAAAAAAAAAAAGCCCAGCTTTGGCTGCTTTCATGGTGTACCTCCAGATCAACTACTTCCACCACCCACTCCTCTTCCGGACCTGCACCTGTTCCCCTTCTAAAAAGAGGGACAATGGCAATAGTGCTATCTCTGGCTCTGTTCAGAGTCAGGACCCCCATGTAGCTCAGAGAATTCGGTCAGAATAACCCCCCCACCCCTTACCTCAGTCTGCTGTCCCATCTCTCTTTTTCTGTTCATCCCCATTTTCTTTTTATCCAAACTTCTTAAAAGATAAGTCTACAATTGTTTGACATCTTCATCTCTACTCTGTCAAGAGCTGTGAAGGATCTGAGTTATTACCCTCCTTATAAGCCTACAAGTCAGCCTGCCACAGTTTCATGGGTGCTGACAAAGGCATGAGACTTCTTGGTCCATGGACTGGATTACTCACAGCATAGCAAGCAGCATAAGATTCATGATCATGACAATTCCCCTTGCCTCTGAGGTCTCACAGGGGTAACACTGAGCAGCCCAGGTAGATGCTGCATGCTTTTTTTTTTTTTTTTTTTTAGTGGGTTTGCATTACAGCTGAGGAATCCCAAGCCTAGGACACCCCCAATCTTTTATAGTGGGCTGCAAGCAAACCTGTCCAGCCTTTCCCTCAGCAATAAAGATACTACCTTTACTTTATTGGAGGGTTAACATATCTGCCCTCTGCTCCAGTGGGAGACATTATCTTCCAAGTTGTTTGGTATAGTCCAGAACAAAAGCTGCTGGTGCCTGTGCTAGCAAGTTGTGCAGAAGGAGGAGAGGCCTATAGAGAACTGATATTACTGCATCTCTCCTCACTAATCTTACAGAAGATTGTGCTCCCGAAATTGATTAGTAATCTCTAATTGCACAATCCAACAATCTTCTAGAATCCTGGAAGGGACCTCAAAAAAGAATGTGCATTTATTCAAGAAATATTTATCAGGCATCTACTATATTCCAAGCACTGTGAAAGCAGACATAGACATGGTCATTGTCCTCATGGAGGGACCAATGGATGTTAATCTAGTATTGACACACACTAAATTGTAATTACAAAAAAAAAAAATTACAAGCTGTGGTAAATTAGAAGAGGGAACGGTACATGGTGCTAGGAGAGCTGACATCAACAAAGGGTCTTGGACTTGTCTGGGAAGTCAGGAAATGTTCTCCCCAAGGATATCACTTTAGAGCTGAGACTTGAAGGATGAGTAAGAGATAAACTGTAAAAATAGAGAAGGGCATGTGCAGAGCCTGTGGCTGTCGGGATAACGAAACACTTGAGAAACTGAAAGAAAACCCCAGAACAAAGGAATCAGAATCTTGAAGGATGAATTGTAGGATTCTGTATTTTCAAAAGCTCCTCAAGTGGGAAGCTTCAAAAATTACTAGCTTAGATTCAGGTTTGGGAAGCACTAGTTTAGTCTCAGGCCAAGCAGAGCCATGACAGCAATATGGAGAAGCCACCCCACTCACCCACCGTCTGATGAATCCTGATGTTTTAAAACAATATGCTTCAGTTATTCAGAGATCAGCTTTCCAGCAATTTTGTCTGGAAGAGGGCCAAATCTGGAAGTTAAAGAAAAGGAAGCATCTCTCTCAGGGAAAGAACTTTTAATAGTGAACTGCAATGAAAATATTTCAAGATACTACTTGATACAGAGTCACTATCCAATTTACTGACCGGAAGAAAAGGAATCTCTCATTAGCTGGCTGTGGATATAAACATCCAATCAGTCATTACCTGGAGCCATAGAGAAAAGAACCACAGAAAGGAGAAAAGAGGAAAAAATAAATAGTAAAGTAGAATGAGAGGAAAGATCAGAGCGGGTCAAGAGGCAGATGAGGAGACGAGAAGCAGTAACAGGGAGCACTGACAGATACTAGAAAAGGTGATGAGAACATTCCAAAGAGAAAAAAGAGAGCACTACAGTGGGAATCCTGTATACCTCAGCAATCCTCTGGGACTTCAGCTTATGACTATGCTATCACATTTGATGGTCAGTTATCAACAAAGGATTTCCTTAATCATTGTATTCTCTAAGAATGTAGACAATACGTACGTTTTTGCAGATTTCTGTATTTAAAATAATGTTACTATTTTAAAAGACAGCACAATTGATAAATTGAAATAAAGCCAGAACATGGAGCTTGGTTAACTTCCATCACCGTTTTTTGAAAGGGCGGTTACTGGGGTAGGACTCCGTGTCCCAAGGACTGTCCCATCCCCAAGTCTTCCGGTGGAAACCGCAAAACTAAGCCGCCAGGGCCTGACCGTAGGCATTATCGCAGCGCCCCCAGTTGACTGAGGTTAAAGGAAATTTCTGCTGCTCTCCCTAGTCAGTCTTGGTGCTGTTGTAGAGGTAATGGGGTTTCCACGCGATTTGACGGGTGAAGAGACCGAGAAACTATCCCGCACGTAAATATCTAAATATCATCTTGCTACCGAGATCCCAGGCTCTAAATGTTTGCGATTGAAAACATCCAAGTTCACTTCATTTGGTTTCCTATTCCTTGGGGAGGGTCTTTAATAGCACCTGCCAACGTTAAGTTCTGGCGCTTTCGGAAAGAGGCTGACACCGTGCGCCTCAGAGAAAGCCTTTTAAAATTTGGATTGAGAATTGTGTGGGTGGCCCTACAAACATCAATTAACTCCGCATTTCCCGAGTCTCGCTCCGAGCCTGGCCGCGCCGGTGGCTACGACGAACTAGGCGCAGCCGGGCCTCGGGAGAGGGCTTGGAGCCCGGAGGGCGGGGGACGCCACGCACATTCCGGGCTCGGCCTGCGCCTCGAGCTCGGGGTAGAGCCTCGCCGCGCGCGGGAGCAGGCGTGGGGCGGGGGCTCAGGGTCCGGGTCCCCGGGGGCGCCGTCGGCGGGGCTCGCGCAGCCGCAGTCGGTGCGCCGACTCCGAGCTCCTCCTCCCGGCTCCGTAGTAAGCATGGCGGCGGCGGCGTTTGTGGTCCCTCGGGTGAAACAGAAAGCGGGAGCTACGCGGAGAGGGAGCGGAGAGCGGGGCTGAGGCGGCGCCGTCACTGCTGGGAAACAGCCCCAACATTCACTGCGCCGGCGGCCGCGGCGGCTCCGAGAGCTGGCCTTGCCCCTGAGGTAGAAAGGACGATCAGGAACCCGAAGAAGAGGCGCCAGGGTAGCCGCCTTTCTCAGCCTCAGAACGGCGTGACTGAGGTGAGAGCGCGGGGCACTCCCTTCGGGAAAGGCAGAGAGCCTGAACCGTGCCTGTCCCGTCCCGCCCCGGAGCAGACGGCGCAGAAACCGTTAGGCTGGGTCTGAGGGGCCGGGGGACCCGAGGGTGAGAGCTCCGTCGAGGGGCCCGGCCCGCCCATCCTGTGGGCGAGCTGCAGGCTCGCGGGGGGGAGGGGGGGCGTGGAGCCGGGAGCGGGAGCCGCCAACTTCTCCCGCACCTGCCGTAACCGGAGTCTCACCGGGAGGGGCTGGCGGGGCGCGACCGGGTCCGGGACCCGCCATCCACCGGTGGGAGGCGGCGCAGGGGCGCGGGCGGCCCTCCCTACCCGCGGCCGGCGCCGAGCAGCGCCGCCGGGAGGGCTCGGGGGTCGGGAGCAGGGCCCTCCGGAGAAGATCGCGTCGGGGCTACAGCGCCTTCAGCGGGCCACTCGGCAGCCGCTCAACTTGAAGGCTGTTCTGAAGAGAGTTTGCCCCGCTCACCTTGGGGTTAAAACCTCGAAAACCCGCCCTTCTGTATTTGATCCTGTTTGGCTGGTGTCGGTACCTGGCCGTTCCTCCACCTCGGCGAGCTAACTACCTTTTCAGTCAGGAGGCTGACTGGATGGTGCAGTCCTCGCCCTGTTTAACAGCCTGGATCTTTGAACTTTTGACACGGCTTTAGAAGGACGTCGTGTGTTAGGTAAAGGAAAATTAACGCCTAATTTAGTCATAAAACTACGGTGGCTGTTTAAGGTAGTCGTTAATCGTTCACTTGGGATATGGGGGGGGGCGTAATGGTTGCTGGAGGCGCTAGGAATCGGGAATTGGAGATTTTCTTCTGTACGATTTTAATGTAAGTTTCTCTGGACACCTTTGTGTCTGACCATCTGTTGGCTAAGAATAACAGGCTGTCAAGATTTTTTTTTAAGCCAGTACAATAATGTATGTGTTCACTATGGGCGTTTAAACGGAGCAACGTAAATTATTTTGCTTCTTACTGTTGTCTCTGTTTTTAGTTCTCGAAACCAGAGTTTGTGTGTGTTTTTCTGTATTGTAAGAATGAAATGACAGCAATTGAACTCTGAAGTACTTTTACTGTAATATTTTATGGCCATGCTGTTACGAGCACCAGTACTAAACAGATGTCACTCAGGAGTTTGAGCCATATGTTAAGCAAAAACTAATGAGTTTTGTGGCCGTGATCTTGTATGTGGATAAATATTTAGTGTTTCCGTATTTGCTAAATCTGTCATTCTTGCCATGATGTAAGTTTTGCTTAAATCTACTAAAAATGTTCAAGAGAAATGAATCTCTTTTTGCCTTTTTGGTATTTCCTTGTATCAAATAATTTTTCTCTAGTGATGCGATAATATGCCCACTGAGACACATGATCGACCTAACAGAAAACAGTGGTAAAGGATTTTTAACACATCTTTTATAAAATCTAACCTATAGATTTGCTTTTAGCTTTTCAGCCCACTGTAGTTGTTGCTATCACTAATAATACCAATTAGTGGAAAGAAGGTATGATGACTTGACAGGAGAAAAATCTTGTTAAAATTTTTAGATTAAATTTTATATTAAAATAATTTTTAACACTATCACATTAAATTTTATTGTATTTTCTTTTTTCCCCTCTATAGATCACCTCTCAATTTTTTACGCATAGGTTAACTCTGAAAATTTTTTATCCCAGACTGATTGCATTTAGCCACCTGTATGCTTCTGAATCAACTCCCTCTTTTTTCCATTTTCCTTTTATGTGAATCCCCTGAAGTACTGAGAAAAAAAAAGCTACTAGTTAACACTGGCCTTGATCAAGCTTAATTATAAGAATAATGTGCTGCTTCCAAGTTAATGATGTGCATTAGAAAAAACAGATTCTAAGATTATCTTCTTCTTGGGCATCTATATCATCACTTCCCTTCTTCAGTGTGAGGGATTGAGAACTGATGTACTTCATTTTATTATGCATGTAATGATTACTTTTTACTTGTAAAATTTCTGTGATATAATATTAAGCATATTTTATTACTTATTAAGGAAAAATTCTTTCTCTGACCAGCCAGGCATAAGTCAGGGCACTCAGAAAAAAAGGGTATGCATGATTAATATTCTCATTGTCTTTTGTAGCTTTAGTTAGTTAAAGAGTATTTAATTTATATTTCATCCATCTTTAGTTTAGATTTATGAATAATATTTATGCTTGTTTTAAAATATTTGTGTATTTTTTTACATTCATGCATCCAGGACTTGTACATCTTATATTTTACCTGTATTTTAAAAATACAGTTTGGTGACGAGTAACCAGAAGGGCTTTTTGTTGTTTTCTTTTTTAATGTCTCAGTGTGCATTTTTCCATGAAAATGATGTAGGGATATGCACATGCTTTTCAGTTTTATTAGCCAGATAATCAAAAGATAAGTGTTTGGTTTGTTTGTTTTTAACAAGCTCTAACAGATTAAATTCACAATATTGTAAATTCAAAGATTTGGAATACTGTGCATGTCTATTCCATTGAGTCTTTAGTGCTTCAGTTTGTCACACTGCAAAACAAGAAAATATGGACCTCGTGCATACCAATGTCAACAACTACTAGTTCAGGAAGCTAATGGCCAGTGATGCTGAAAGGCTTTTTTTTTTTTTTTTTAATGTATTGTGAGCTTTTGTAATTTTATAATGCTCTTAATATTTCATAGTACAGGCAGTCCCCAGATTACCAACAAATTCAGTTGCTAAGTCCATCTTTAAGTCGAATTTGTACGTAAGTCAGAACAGTTAGGTACTGTCCATCTCTAATATGAGTTAGTCAAATGTTTGTCTTGTTATATAGTATATAGTGCACCTTTGTATGCATAAAAAATATTAAACACTTCTAGATACACTAAAACATCTTCAAAGTAACAATACAGTAATAATACTAATGTTTTGATGCTCCTTGCAGTCGCCTGTTTGTTCTTAGAAACTATTAGTATGTACCTTGTGTTTTTAATATATTAGGCTTTAAGGGGGTTGGTTCCTAACTGTGGGTTGTATGTAAGTTGAACGTTTGTAACCCAGGGACTGCCTGTATTATGTAGTGGTCTTTCTGTATCTTTTCATCCTTATCTCACTATCCTCCCACTATTGTGGTTTTGCATGTCTTTCATACAGACTTCCTAAGTTTACAGTATAGCCTGTGGTCTTCCACCAAGTTCCTTTATGGATGCCATCCTTTGATGTTTCCAATCACTTATCACTCATTACCAGCTCTCTTAGGCTGTTTTTCTCTAAGATAGAGAGATGCACTTGGGAGGTGGCATGTGCTCAGAAGATGATGAAGTATTATTAAAATAGGGGATGAAAAGGCAGTGTGATGTGTATCTTTCCCTTGAGTAGTTTACAGACTAGTTGAGGTACTAGAGTAACACAGGAAATCATTAGCAAAACTATATGATGGTATTATATTGTGTGGTACTGACTGTAATTTAAAGGAAATCGAGGCCAGTGAGGGCTAGAACAATCCTGTTTGCATTTAGAAGAAGTAGGACTTGATGTTTAGGAAGAATTTAGATAGCAAAGGGAAAGACATTCCAAAAGAGATTGACAGCCAGAGTTGGAAGTAGCAGTAAGGAAACCAATTTGAGAGCATCAAAGGACAGGTATAAAGGAGGAAGTGGGAAGAAAGCTTAGAAGAAATTTGGCCAAGCCCTAGGACCTGGTCAAAAGAGAAAATAGGCACTGCTGGAGAAGATCAATTTGTATCATGATGAACCCATCACTGAAAGAAGTATGCATCTACTTAAGCTTTATATGTAAAGGGATAGCTCAGATGTGTGTATTTGTATAGCTCAGATCAGGGGTCAGCAAACTTTGTTAAGTGCCAGAATAGTAAGCATTTTAGGCCTTGTGGGGCTCTACAGACTGTTGAGTATTCTTTTTTGTTTCTTTGTTTTTTATAGTGCTTTAAAAATGTAAAAGCCATTTTTGGTTCAAGGGCTAAACCAAAACAAAGTGGCTATGGATTGGATTTGTCCAGTGGGCCTAGTTTGCTGACTTCAAGCCAATGATTGACTAGGTAATTGTCCATAAAGCACATGTTGTGTGGCATCTTACATCATTTACCACATACTGGTTTGGTGTGTTTTATTACAACTAGCATTCATATGTTTTCCCTACATTATAGTAAAAAAAAAAAATGCAGAAGTGACTGCTATTGTAATTGTTATTTTATGGCCAAAGTTCTAGCAAGCTTGAAAGCCTAGACTAGGTCTGAGAACTAGGAAGTGAAAGAAGAAAAGCCCTTGAGCCCAGCCTTAGAGCAGTGAAAATAGCTACTCAGTGGCTTGATTTTAGAATTTGTATAAGGTTAAGTATGTATATCCACTGCTTGTGCTGGTTTCACATTTTTTAAAACTATAGCTGGCATTTTAGAAACCTTGGTGAGGGTGCTAGTGGCCCATAAGTGACAGCAGGGGAGCAGGCAGTAGGGAACCTTGTTTTAAAAAGTAGTTGAGGATGAGTTAGTAGTGAAGGGACAAACAGGTGGACACCCTTCAATAACTCCAGGAAGAGTCACTGTATTACAGAACAGTCTAATAACTGATGTGTATGTTGATGAGCTTAAGTCATCAAGAAAAGATTATATTATGTACAGTGTAAAGGTTAAGGCCTTTATGTCTTTTTAAAAAATATTTCTATTAAGAATGTCTAAAAGTAAATTACTGTGATTTAAAGGACAAGAATCAGTTATTTTGAACATTCATTTGCTTGAAACATCTCTTTGAAGTTTCTGAATTTGTAGATATGTATTCTTAAAATTCTAAGGGAATTCTGTTTATTGCCTCAGCACATTAAGTTTGCAATTCGTGTACCATTACCAGGTGAATAGTATACCTCAGGTTATGGCTACTGCTCTGCTGAATCTTTCTATTAGTTCCAGCAGTTTTCTTGTGGAGTCTTTTAGATTCTCCATGTAAAGTATCATACATCCACAAATAGGGATACTTTTACTTCTTACTTACCAATTTGGATGTTCTTTATTTTTCTTGCCTTATTGGTCTAGTTAGGGCTTCCAGCACAATGTTAGATAGGAGTGGTGATAAAGGCATCCTTGTCTTGTTCCTGTTCTCAGGGGGAATGTTTTCAGCCTCTCTCCATTGAGAATGATGTTGGCTGTTGGTTTTGTATAGATGCCCTTTATTATGTTGAGAGATTGTGCTTCTGTTCCTGTTTTAGTGAGAGTTTTTTTTTTAATCAGGAATGGATGTTGGCCTTTATCGAATGCCTCTTTAGTGTCCATTGAGATGATCATGTGATTGTCTTGTTTTATTTATGTTGTGGATTACGTTGATTGATTTTCTAATGTTGAACCATCCTTGCATACCTGGTATGAATCCCAATTGGTCCTTGTTAAGTGCAGTCCATATTGAGTGTCTCTGTCCCTTTTTACAAGGGAATACTGATCTTCTATTCTGAGCAACTTCAGCTATTCTTTCCAAAGGGAAGTAAAAATATGCAAAAATTAGATTCCTTATGACTTCCTCTTTTTCACATGGAAGACTATTTCTGTATCGTAATAAGATCCACTTGTTGAACTCTCATCGGATTTTAGGCCCTGTACTTGGTTATTTTTTAAATTCAATGCGACACGGACGTATAGTTGGTGGTACTGTTTTTACAGATGAGACCAAAGCTTCGAAATGGTTCATTCCGATTCAGACCCCTGCTGAGAATTTGTATTTCCATCTCCAGATATACTGAATCAGAATGTACAGGTTAACAAGATCCCCAGGACATATAGTTGGTGGTACTGTTTTTACAGATGAGACCAAAGCTTCGAAATGGTTCATTCCGATTCAGACCCCTGCTGAGAATTTGTATTTCCATCTCCAGATATACTGAATCAGAATGTACAGGTTAACAAGATCCCCAGGACATATAGTTGGTGGTACTGTTTTTACAGATGAGACCAAAGCTTCGAAATGGTTCATTCCGATTCAGACCCCTGCTGAGAATTTGTATTTCCATCTCCAGATATACTGAATCAGAATGTACAGGTTAACAAGTTCCCTAGGTGATTCTTAGGTATAATAAATTTGGAGAACCACTGCTCTACTAGTGCTTCTCAGAATTGGTCCCTAACTGGCATCATTAGCATCTTAGCACTCTCTGGGGACTTGTTAGGAATGCAGATTCTCAGCAGGAGTTCCAACCTGAATGATCCAGTTGAAGCCCTGGATAAAGTGTTACTCTTGAAACTACTACTAATCTCTTACTCTCTCACTTCTTTAGCTCTTTTACGTGCTAGTTGCTGAAAATACAAGGTAAGTATGATGTATCTTTTAAATAAACCTAGATGTAAAAGTTACCTGAATTTCATGAGTTTAGATTGTGTGTGTTAATCGACCTCTGTCAGAAATATCTAAAAGGAACTATTTTGTTTTCTGTTCTCAGAATCCACATTTTTACATTAATTTGAACAGAGTAGTTTGAATTTATATGATTTCTTTACTACCCAGTTCCCCAGTGAGGGGCTAGTTTAACTGATTTATGTATATATTCTTCAAGAAACCCATAGCTGCATAATTTGGGAGGGGGAAAAAATCTTCGTATTTCTCTGGGGGTTGTAAACAGATGTTTAAGTACATTTTAAAGCACAGTTAAGACTTTTCTTTAAAAAGAAATTCTATGTTTTGGTTTGCAAAACCAGATGCCATATACAGCTTTTGTTGAAATTTAGCTGGAAAGTGTAGGTGTTTCCCTTCAGAATCAATTAAAATTTGCTTAAATAAAATGAAAAGCAAAAACATAATTTGTGATTTCATTATGTCTAAACTTTTCTAGAATTTTTGGTTTTCTTAAGACCAAACTCAAACCAAACCCACTGCCATCAAGTTGACTCTGACTCGTAGCAACCTCATAGGACAGAGCAGAACTGCCCGCGTAGGGTTTCCAAGGCTATAATCCTTACTGAAGCTGACTGCCATGTCTTTCTTGCCGTGGAGTGGCCGGTGGGTTTGAATCGCAGACTTTTTAGTTAGCAGCCAAATGCTTAATCAGTGTGCCACCAGGGCTCTTTCTTAAGACAGCCATTCTCGGTTATGACTTTGTTCTTAGGCTTGCATTTTTCCATATAATATTTTCATTAGTGATATGTACTTTTTTTTTTTTTTTTAACATTTTAGTATAATGGTTTATGAAGTACCCTTTTGTTTCTTTAGTAACTGTTTTACCAAACCTGTTGCCATTGAGTCGATTCCAACTCATGGCAACCATGTAAGAGTAGAACTGCCCGCATAGGGCTTATCCAAGGAGTGGCTGGTGGATTTGAACTACCAACATTTTGGTTAGCAGCGGAGCTCTTAACCATTGTGCCACCAGGTTTCAGGTCGGTAGTTAATCAATATACCTCAAACTCCATAGTATGCTAGCAGTTATATTTATTTATTTGTCTGTTATTAAAACTGGCTTTTTTTTTAAATGTGTGCGGTAGAATAACCTTTGGATATAATGTAGGGGGACTGTTCTGTAACTGATCCTTCAGGCTGCTTCCAGGCTAATACTTAGAAAACATGAATTTATTCAAATCATTGCCCTGTTTTAGAAATTAAAATTACACCACAATTCCTGCTGCATTAATTAGAATCTCTTTTGAGATGATTTGAGAGTCCATTCTCTGTTAATATTCTGTGAACTATCTCCTAGATTGGCTGTTACGAGGATTAAAAGAAAGATTCCATTTAACTTGGCAAGTAAAATGCTTGCCATAGGATATTTATATCTAGGACTTTGTCAGACGTGTCTACTCAGTGTCACCCAGATATCCTATGCTTATTCCCATCATTCATTTTTCATCTGCCCTTTTGTTGAAAACTTAAAATGTCCTAAATACTAGGAGTATGAATGTCTCAAAAGTGAATGTTCCAGTCCTTTTTCTCTGGGAATTCACAGACTAATATGAAAGATAGATACACGTAAACAAATACATATTTTACAGTAATTAAAAGTAAATAAAATACTTCTTCTTCTGCCTCTTTTCACCTGTATGAATCCTTCCAGTCTTTTAGCACTAAACTGCTGTATTTCCATAAAATCCTCAGAATACCATGCTTGTGTACTTACCATACTATATCGTCTATACTTCTTTTCTTTCTGTCTCAATTATTAGACTTTGAACTCCTTGGGTTTGAACAATACTGCTAGGGTCAGCAATTTTTTTTTCTGTAAAGGAGCAGTTAGTAAATGCTTTAGACTTAGTGCTGTAGGAGCCCAAAAACAGCCATAGATAAATTACAAACAAATGATTGTGTTCTAGTAAAACTATTGACAACAGCAGACAGCAGGCCAAATTTGGCCCATTGGCCGTAGTTTGCTGTTCCCTGCAATGCTATATAAACTATACCCGGGAAAATAAAAGGCACTTGTGACACTATAGGACAGGGTAAAACTACCCCTATAGGGTTTCCATGGAGCAGCAGGTAAATTAGAACTGCCAGCCTTTTGACTTGCAGCTGAAACTCAACCACTGTGCCACCAGGGCTCCATAAACACTGTGTTTGGAAAATATAAGGCACTTTGTAAATAATAATAAATATGTATTAAATACTTTGTTCTGGGTCCTATTCCAAACACCTTTATATATATCAGTTTACTTAATTCTTAAAGCAACCCTCTGAGGTAGATACTATTATCCCCATTTTAAAAATGAGGAAACTGAAGCACAGATAAGTTCAATAAAATGCCTAAGATCAAAAACTAGTTAGCGAAAGTCTTGGGATTTGAACCCAGGAATTCTGATTCTAGAGCCTTGGCTCGTAATTAAATCATACTGGTTTCTGATATGTGGGTAAATTGCAGAAGTGTAACGATGATTCAGCATTAGGAAACATATAAGCATAATTCACTATAAAAAACCAAAAAACCAAACCCATTGCTGTCAAGTTGATTCCAACTCATAGCAACCCTATAGGACAGAGTAGAACTGTCCCATAGAGTTTCCAAGGATTGCCTGGTGGATTTGAACCGCTGACCTTTTGGTTAGCAGCCGTAGCATATAACGACCACACCACCAGGGTTTCAAGGGAAAAACTGTATCTCTTGGGTGCTAAAGAGATCATTTTCTAAGATTCATTTGTCATTCCTGATAACTTTTAGTGAACAAATAACCTTGTAAAAAGTCTCTACCGGAAACCTTTGTCAAATATCATAGTGAAATATTAGATGAACTTCTGTTAACAGATAGGAACATAACGTAGATCTAAAAGTCTTAGCCAGTGCATTAAGAAACAAGAAAAAAAAATTAAGCTCTAAATAATGGTGGAAAAAGAGCTCTGGTGGCACAGTGGTTAAGTGTTCAACTGCTGTCCAAAAGGTCCTTAGTTCGAATCCATCACCTGCTCCCTAGAAACCCTATGGGACAGTTCTACTGTGTCCTGTAGGGTTGCTATGAGTCGGTTTGGTTTTTTATTATTATTATTTGCAGTTGATATGATCGCTTACTTAGAAAATATAAGACAAGTGAAAAATTATTTGTGTTAAAAAAGGATTTTAGTAAGCTGGCTAGCTATAAAATAAAATTAGAAAATTCCTTAGCTTTTTTACACATTGGCATTACCCTATATATAAAGTATGTTTTTGCACTTACCATAAAAATACTCAGATAATACACACTGAAAACAGCACTGATGATACAGAGGTCATAAAATGTCCTTCCCACAAATTGTGGGAATCCTAGCTCTCTGTGTTGCCAGGTAGCCGAATGTCTGAGTAGAATCTTGAATTAAAGGCCTTAGTAAACTCCAGAAATGTATTAATTTTAGTCTATGGATATTTTATTAGCAAATAAGAACTCATTTCTCCAGTTGCTAGTAAATAACCCTTAGTCTTACACAGAAATAAATGTCTAAGAAATTGCATGTCATTTGCCCAAAATATCTCTAAAAAGAACTTCCATTTTTCTTTTAGTACAGGGCATATCAAGAGCATACTGGCTCCCATTGGTGAACCCTGGACCACACTTTAAAAAGAAAAAAATCATACTTTTAAAGCATAGTTGTTTGGATCCTACTCCTGATAAACTTAATTACCTTTGTTCTGTCTATTGGGTACATTAAAATTTTGGTTTTCTGTCAAAATTGAGTAACAGGAACTGGATTTACCCTTTTGCCTGAAACAACATGCAAAAAAAAAAAAAGCTAGACAAAATATGTGAAACAGTGGCACCCAAGACCTGAACGTCAGGCAATGAAAGAGAGAAAACAAAGCAAGTCCTTTGATTGGCCCAGTTTACTCCCTGGAGAAAATTTCTAGGGACAGGCATGGGGAGGGGGAATCTAGGGCAGCCTAGGGATTCCAAGGTGATCAGTGTTCACAATGCAGAGTATCAGAAAGGAGAGAGCTTCACAGAAAAAGGACCCTGAAGATCTGGAGAGGGTACCCCTTAAAGTATTCTGGAAAAGGTCCCCTCGAGTATTCAACAGAATTTTGGTAAGTTCATGCATGTGAGGAAACTACCTAAGGCTGGGGAAAGAGAATCCTAAAAGGATTAATGTAGAACAAAGGTCTCATAGGACCATAAATAGTCCCTCTTTCCACCAATGTAGAAAACCTTGTAATTCACAAGACATTTATATGGTAGAGTACTCGGCGGGGGCGGGGTTTTCCTCAGTAAAAAAAAAAAAAATGTGAAAAATTAACCGTAGACTAAACACAACTCTGGTCTTGCATAACAACTGTTAAAAACAAGACCCAAAGGATCAAGCTATTTCCAAGTAACTTACCCACTCTCAGAACAGAGCTCAAGTATAAATATAGAAATAAAAAAATACCCAACAGCAAACAAGGTAAAATTCACAGTGTGTTACACGCAATCAGAATTATGAAGCCTGCAAAGAATCAGGAAAATACAACCCATAATGAGAAGAAAAATCCATCACTCAAAACTGACCCACAAATGACATAGATGATGAATTAACAGCCAAGGACATTAAACATTGATGAGTGTATTCCATATGCTGGGGAAGCTAGAGGAAAGACTCAGCATGTTAAATAGAGCTGCAGAAGATATAAAAAGGCCCAAATTGAAACTTTTAGGTTAAAATGACATTGTCAGATAAAAAACACAATAGATTGTATTAATGCTGGGTTAGACATTGTAAGTAAAAGATGAGTGGGCATGAAGACATAGTAACAGAAACTGTATAAAATAAAATGCAGAGGGAAAAGATAATTTTTGCAAAGGTGAATAGAACACCAGTGAACTGTAGAACAAGTTCAGGTAGCCAAATAAACATGTAATATAGTTGCTAAAGGAAAAGAGAGATGAGGGATTGAATAAATATTTGAATAAATAATGCCCAGAATTTATCCAAATTTAATAAAAGCTGTAAATCCACAGATCCAAGAAGCTCAACAAGCATAAGATGAATAAAGCTGCACCAAGTCACATTGTAATCAAATGGCTTAAATCAAGCAGTAAAGAGAAAAAAAATTTAAAAGCAGCCAAAGAAAAACAGAAGAACAAAGGTAAGGGCGATTGCAGATTTCTCATCAGAAACAATGTAAGCTAGAAGACAGTGGAACAACATTTTTACCATACTAAAAGGAAAAACTGTGCACCTGGGATTCTTTACCCAGGCAAATTTCTTTTAAAAACAAAAGCAAAATAAAGACTGAAAGAATTCGTCACTTGAGACCTGCACTAAAAGACATCTCTCTCTCACACACACATATGTTTTACTTTTAAATACTTTACATATGTTATAAACCCCATAGTCATTGTTATTAGATGGATATCTAGATATAGGTAAATCTTAAAAAGGCTGAATGGGGAGAAATTTAGGTATATTGTTGTAAGGTTCTGATACTTATACCTGCTTAGTATACTGTTACTTGAAGGTAGACTGTGTTAAGTTAAAATGTATGTTATAAACCCTAAAGCAGCTACTAAAGTAAAACAACAAAGAATTACATTCTGTAAGCCAACTAAGGAGATAAAATGGAGTGATAAGAAATAATCCAAAACAAAGCAGATAAAGAGAAAAAAGAAAAAAGGGAACAAAGAAAAAATGAGACAGTTAGAAAATATCAAGATGGTAGACTCTTAACACAACCATATCAGTAGTCGCATTACATGTAAACGATCTAAACACCTGAGTTAAAGGACAACAATTGTCAGATTAGGTTTAAAAGAAAGACAAGACTCAAGTGTATCACATCTTACAAGAAACCAACTTTATAAAAAAGACGCTAATAAATTAAAAGAATAAAAAAAGACATACCATGCTAACACTATCCAAAAGAAAGGTTCAGTTGCTGTATTAGTTTAGAAGTTAGGTTTCAGACCAAAGAATATTACCAGGGATTAAGGTGGTCATTCCTTAATAATAAAGGGATTAATTCATCGAGAGAACATAACTATCTTAAAGTTTTATGTATCTGATAAACTTCAAAATATGTGATAGCACTGCAAAGAGAAATAGGTAAATATGCAATTTTAGCAAAGATTTCAATCTCTTTCGCAGTAATTGATAGAACAAGTAGATAGAATGTAAAAGGTCCTAAAAGTATAAAATATTTGAAGAAAGCATAGGAGAAAATCTTTGTGACCATTGTTTAGGCAAAGATTTCTTAGATAAAAAACTGACAAATTGGACTTCATTGTAATTAAAACTTCTCTTCAGAAGACATGGGTAAAAGAATGCAAAGACAAGCCATAGACTTGGAGCAAATCTTTGTAAATCACTTAACTGATAAATATCCAGGATATACAAAGAACTACTGAAACTTATTAATAAGAAAACAACCCAATAACAAAATGGGTGAAAGAATTGAACAGACACCTAAGCAATGAGATATAAGCATGGAACATAAGCACCTGAAAACATGCTTATCATCATCATTGTTTTTAGGTGCCGTTGACTCAGTTCCAACTCACAGCAGCCCTACGTACAACAGAATGAAACACTGCCCGGTCCTCCACCATCCTTACAGTCGTTGTTATGCTTCAGCTCATTGTTGCAGCCAGTGTGTCAGTCCATGTCATTGAGGGTCTTCCTCTTTTTTGCTGACCCTCCACTTTACCAAGCATGATGTCCTTCTCCAGGGACTGGTCTCTCCTGATAACGTGTCCAAAGTATGTGAGACAAAGTCTAGCCATCCTTGCTTTTAAAAGGCATTTTGGCTGTACGTCTTCCAAGAGAGATTTGTTCATTCTTCTGGCAATTCTTGGTATATTTGGTATTTTTCGCCATCATCAGTCATTCCAAAACCAAACCAAACTCTTCCATCTACTCCATTACAACTCATAGCAACCCTGTAGGACAGAGTAGAACTGCCCAATAGAGATTCCAGGGCTGTAAATCCTTACAGAAGCAGACTGCCACACCTTTCTGCTGTGGAGCAGCTGGTGGGATCCAACCACTGACCTTTCAGTTAGCAACCGAGTGCTTAACCACTGTGCCACTAATGCAGAGGCTTGGATTACAAATGGGTAGTAGGAAACTTTGGGGGTGATGGATAGGCTCTTTATCTTGATTCTTTCATAGTTGTATGCCAAACCCATTGCCATCAAGTCTATTCTGACTCATAGTGACCCTATAGGATAGAGTAGAACTGCCCCATAGGGTTTCCAAGTAGCAGCTGGTAGATTCCGACTGCCTACCTTTTGGTTAGCAGTCAAGCTGTTAACCACTGCACCACCAGGGCTCCCATAGGTGTGTACATGTGTCAAAATTTATCAAAGCGTACCCTTTACAATGCAGTTTAATATGCAGGTTAATATATATCGGTTGTACCTTAGTGAAGCTGTTTTAAAAATTAAGAATAGTTGGTACATTGTAAATGCCTGATACATGTTTGTTTAATACATTTAACTCATTACTCTTTCATTTCTCACAGATTTTTGAAAGCTTCTATTTTTTCTAACTTATAAAAATATAGGAGATAGGATTTTGATCTGAGAGGAAGTTGATTTGGCTCCTAATGTATTGATTTGGCTGAAATATCCAAGTCAACTTCAAAGGCCTCATTAAACTTGATTACCTTATAAATACTTCCATGAGGGCAACTATTTTTATCTCTTTTCTAGTTGAAGAACAAGAATGCATTTATTCACATCTGGGATGGAGCTTTCAAGAATGAGACATACTTTATATTGTTAAAGTAACTAACACCTTCATCTCAGTTAATATTTGTGTAAGAATTAGTTTAGCCTTAGATCTGTATGGTCCTGGGACTAGCAGCATCAGCCTCATCTGGAAACTTGTTAGAAATGCAGATTATTGGGCTCTCCTTAGAAGCAAGGATGGAGAGAGTGTGTCTTACATACTTTGGACATGCTGTCAGGAAGGATCAGTCCCTGGAGAAGGACATCATGCTTGGCAAAGTACAGGGCCAGCGGAAAAGAGGAAGATGCTCAATGAGGTGGATTGACACAGTGGCTGCAACAATGAGTTTAACCATAACAACAATTGTAAGGATGGCTCAGGACCGGGCAGTATTTCGTTCTGTTGTGCACAGGGTTGCTATGAGTTGGAATTGACTCCATGGCACCTAACAACAACAGCAACCACCATCCTGCACCTGGGAACTCTGGTGGCATGGGGGTTAAGAGCTGTAGCGGCTAATTAAAAGTTCTCAAAAAAAGAGTTAAGAAGTATCAAATGCTAGGTAATGAATGTGCTGAACTGTTTAGGGGTACAGTGTACTGATGTCTGCAACCTTGAAATGCATAAAATTAAGGTGTATTGATGTGTGGATAGAGGAATGCATGTGATAAAGCAAAATGTTAATTTTTAGAATCTAGGTGGCAAGTGTATGGGTGTTCACTGTTCATTTACTTCAGTTATTTTGTAGATTTGAAAGTTCTCAATAAAATATTCATGTGACATTTTAAATTTTTGTGCAAGAGAGTAAAATGTGCCCAGAATTGCTCTTAGAAAAAATAATGGTGCTTGGTAATGAAATTTTACTATCTTAACAAATTATACTTTGTTTAGATATATTGATACCATATTAATCTTATAAATTGGCTTTCTGAGATTTTTCTAGTCAAGTTAAAATTGAGTATTAAAACTGAATATTAAATGGGGTCTTGGTAATGCTCTCTAAATTACTTCTATTGATTCATTCTTGATATACCAAAATGAAAAGTTCATTAATTGTACCTGTATAATAACAGTCAATGTCACCTTTTAGGACAGACATAAATTACTAGATTTAAAACATTTTATTATTGAAGTCATAACAATCAAATGGATAGTACATAGATTAAATGAGGTATTAAAAGACGTGGCAACCAATGGTGTGTGTATCTAATATGAATCCTGATTTTAATAAATTTAAATAAAAATTCATGGGACAATTGGAAATTTCAAAACTGCATATTTGATGATTTAAGGAATTACTAATTTTTATGTATGATAATGTTACTGCAGTTATGTTTTTAAGAAGTTCTCTTTCTTTTTGTTAAATTTTATGTTTGGTGAACATAGACACAGCAAAACCCGGTCCCATTCCATAGTCTTTAGACATGATGATTAATAACATTGGTTACATTCTTCACATTGTGTCAGCATTCTTCTTATTTTTGTTCCGGTTGTTTCATTTCCATTTACTTAATCTCCCTGACCCCCAACCTTCTTATCTGTGCTTTAAAATAGCTATTGACCTCTTGGTGTTATATATATATATATGTTTAAAAGAAGCACAGTATGCAAGGGTGACATCTTTACTCTTTGGGCTAAACAGTTACTTTCGGGGAATGGTTTCAATTCAGGGTTTGAAGAATAAGTCAGGGCCATAGTCTTGGGGACTCCTCCAGCCTCAGTAGTGCCAGTAAGTCTGGATTCTTTAAGAATTTGAAATTCTGTTCCACATATTTCTCCCTTTTTATCAGGATTCTTCTTTTGTGTTCCTGATTAGAATGTTCAGTAGTGGTAGCCAGGTACCATCTAGTTCTTCCGGTCTCAAAATGGAGGAGGCAGTGATTCATGGAAACAATTAATCCTATAGTCCAGTTCCTCTTCTAATTCTTGGGTTTCCTTCTTTCTCTTCTGTTCCAGATGAATAGAGACCAGCAGTTGTATCTTAAATGCCTGCTCATAAGCTTAAGACCCCAGACACTACTCACCATATTGGGAGGTTAGAGCATAAACTTATAAGAACTATTAAAAAAAAAAAAAAAAAAAACTTTTAAGAACTATATTATGCCAGTTTCATGAGACCATGGCCTAAGCTCCAAATCAAGAGAACTAATCCCATGAGGTGGTTATGTCTGATTAGTATCAGCATCTGTGGCCCCCCCCATCATTTTTTTTTTGTTGTTCTTAAAAGTCCTTGTCTTTTAAATATGTATACTGAAATATTTGCAGATGAAATTATATGATATCCCGGATTTGCTTCAAAGTAATACAAAAAAAGAACTAATAGGTGTCAATATAGATGAAACTAGACAAACCATTAGTTGAAATGGTTGAAGCTGAGTGATAACTACATGGGGGCTAATGAGATTATTATGTCTACTTTGATGTATGTTGGAAATTTTCCATAATAAAGGGATTTTTAAAAAGATGCATTGCAGTTACGTTGAACTTTGCACCATGATCTGAGAATTTAGTTGTTATTTGTTTCTATGGTAAAATGTTTTCCAAGTATTTCTGATGTCTAATGAAACATTAGAAGGTAGCCTAATTCTAAGATAAGGACTGTTTCTTTCTTCTTTTCAAAAATATAGCACTATTAGTTCCAGTCCTTCCTTTCATTAGATTTTGTACCAGTATTCCTTTTGCACTCCCAGTGAGTAAAGAAATGAGAAAGTGAGGTTTGGGGAGAGAGAAAAGCAAGGAGCCTAGATTAATCATGTATCTTTTGAATGATCAAGGTTGTCTTAATGTCATCTAGCTCAATTGGCATAACATAGTTTATAAAGAAATTCTTCTACGTCTTACTTTGGTGAGTAGCACCTGGGGTCTTAAAAGCTTGTGAGGTGCTGTCTAAGATACTCCACTGGTCCCACCCCGACTGGAGCAAGAAAACCAAAGACACAAGAAAAAGATTAGTCCAAAGGACTAATGGACCACAACTACCAAAGCCTTCACCAGACTTAGTCCAGCACAACTATGTGATGCCAGACTACCACCAGCAACTGCTCTGACAGGGGTCACAATAGAGAGTCCCGGACAGAGCTGGAGAAAAATGTAGAACAAAATTCTAACTCTCACACACACAAAAAAAGAAGGCCCAGCTTACTGGTCTGACAGAGACTGGAGAAACCTTGAGAGTATGGCCCCTGAATACTCTTTTAACTCAGTACTGAAGTCACCCTTGAGATTTACCCTTCAGCCAAAGATTAGACAAGCTCATAAAACAAAACAAGACTAAATGGGCACATCAGCCCAGGGGCAAGGTTGAGAAGACAGGAGGGGATAGGAAAGCTGGTAATGGGAACCTGAGGTCGAGAAGGGAAGACTGTTGACACATCGTGGGATTGGCAACCAGTGTCACAAAACAATATGTTTATTAATTGTTTAATGAGAAACGAATTTACTCTGTAACCTTTCATCTAAAGCACAACAAAATAAAGTTGACTTAATTTTTTTCTATTTGATATCAGTCATTTAAGGTCATTGATAGCACTAGGTCTCCTTATTATCCTTCTTTCCCCCTCTTACTTGCTCTGCAAATAAAAATATTGAAAGAAAAAAGTACAGCTGTCTTTAATGCCTTCAGAAATGGCCACATTAGTTCCATTTATTTTTTAGAGCTGTTTTTCTGTGGAGTATAGTTAATGTCAAGTAAGATAATTGAAAGAATTAAGTAGTCATCGAATAAATATGAAAATAATATAGTATCTTCTTCTAATTGTTAAATAAAATCTCTGAAATATTTTAGTTTTCTGATAAGAAAATGATAGGATAATTTTGCAGAATGATTCCTGTGACTTTCATTGCAGGGAATTCCATTACAGAGGATTTGAATTGCCTTTTAACTAATGGAGCCCTGGTGGCACAGTGGTTAAATTGCTTGACTGCTAACCGAACGGTTGGTGGTTCGAAACCACAAGCAGCACCAAGGGAGGAAGATGTAGCAGTCAGCTTCCATAAAGATTTACAGCCTTGGAAACCCTGCAGGGAAATTCTAGTGTGTCCTGTAGGATCGTTATGAGTTGTAATTAACTCTATTGCGGTAGGTTTGGTTTTGGGTTTTTCTTATCTAATATAGTCAACTCAAGTTTAGAAGATAAAAAAGACAAAAGTTAAAAATGAAATCTGAGTCTAGATTGGAAAAATACATTTTAGGGTATCAGTTTATGAAATAAATTAGTAATTTGGATAAAGTCCATGTTCAGGCAAAATTTATTGAAATTTTCCTCAAAGGGTGTTTAGGTGGTTGATAAACAGCTGTGACTCTGGTTGCCTAGGGCTCTTCAAAATGACTGTAAGTTGCTAAATCAAAATTTTATTTATAAAAGTGGTATAATCATATCCAAATTATAAAAAATTTTGGGAAATAAAAGAAAAAAGTACCATAATTTCACAGTATTGATAGAATTGCTGCTGTAATTTTAATATATATCTTTTTTTTCATGTACATATTTTTTAAAGTACTTATTTTTTAAGTACTCCTAAATTCCAGATTTAAATATGTGACTAAAACTGTTTGTTGTATGTAATAGTCTGTGATTTTGGATATGGCTTTGGGGCTCTGTAATTTTTAGTTTAGTTCATTAAGACCAGAAATATACATTATATTTCTCAATCTAAATGTATATATTTTTCCTATAAAACTCATTGTTGTCAAGTCGACTGCAACTCATAGTGACCCTGAAGGACAGAGTAGAACTGCCCTGTGGGGTTCCCAAAGCTGAAATCTTTATCAAAGCATACTGCCACATCCTTCTCCTGTGGAGCAGCTGGTGGGTTCGAACCACCGACCTCTCTCTTGTTTAGCAGCTGAGTGCTTAACCACTGTGCAACCAGAGCTTCGCTATGACTGTGATCCAGAGTGACCCTGCTTTGAGTTTTCGCACATGCTTTTTAGACAAGTAGAGCCAAAATATCAAACCCCAAACCCAGTTCATAGATACTAGGTCTAGACTGTTGCTATTATAGCATTAGCATACTTAGAACAGATTTTAGTAGAATGAATAAGAATATAGATATGAATACAGAAGTTAAGGAGGAAAAAGTAAGAAAGAATACATGAGTAAGGAAACTGGAACAGATTCAGAGTTTTGGCACTGACCAAGTAAGAAAGCACAATACTGTTGTTTGTAAACTTAATAGATGTGAAGAAAACACTTCCACTGTGAAAACTGATCCTGGCTACGTGTTATGCTTGTTGTTACTTTGAGAATCACAGAGAAGTTTAATCCTCTTGTACTTTTAATATGATTAATGGGGAAGAAAGAATATATACTTTGAATAAAGAAAATTTAAGAGTACAGCAGCAGTCCGGAAGTTAGGCCATTTCAATTCAGATTTTACTGCTGCATTGATTAGCTACATGTGCTAGAGCTGCACTGTTCAATACAGTAGCCACCTTGGGACTATTTACATATAAATTAAAATTAACTGAAATGAAATTAAAAATTCAGTTCCTTGGTTGCACTAACCACATTTCATATGTAGCTAGTGGCCACTGTACTAGATAGCGGATGTGGGACATTTCAATCATTGCAAAAAATTTGTTGGATAGTGCTGTTAGAGAATATTGGGAAATTAGGTTGATGGCGTATCTTAAAAACTAGATAGAGGAATTTAGATGTTATGTGGTAGAAAAAAAGATGAAACGTTTTAAGCAGGACATACACATGATTGATATGTTTTAGGAATCTTCTGGACTTATTTTTTAAAAATGTAGTAAAGGAAGAATGGCCTAGAGTTAGGGAATATGAATGGAAGGCTATCGAAATAATTCTGGCATAAGTGATTAAGTCCTAAACCAAAATGGTGGCTGTTGTGGGATAAAAGAAATGAAAAAGATAGACATCTGAAAAGATAAGACTTGATGACTGACAGGTCACACAGAACAAAAATCAAGAAATGCACAAATAATGCAGTAAAGGCAAAGCATAGTGTCAGAAATAAATCAGATGGATAGGATAGCAGATGAAAAACACTCATAAGGAGCACATGATAATAGAGATAACTCCTTTTAGAAGATTGTAGCCTTTTCTAGGATTTCATCTTGGCCTGGAGGCATTTCTAGGGCATGTGAGCCTGGTTAAAAGAATGGTGAGGAAGTATGTTGATGGAATGGGGATTCAGATTTAACAAGGAAATTCTAAGAATTGCTGTTATAACCAACAATTTTCAAGAAGCCTGGGATTTTTTTGATTTTAGTGAAAAATTTTAAACTTTTCTATTTGGTAATTGTGATGAAAAGTTTTAGGGCTATATTTAAAACTTTATATAAGAATCAGTAGAACTATGCTGAGTTATTTAAGCTGTGTATTTATAATGGCAAAAAAATGTTTTCTAGCTGAACATGTTAGCTGCGGTGTTGAGACGAAGTACAAACACTTATTCTTTCTGAAAGGTTGATGTAGTGTCTTAAGTCTAAAATATATTGTTTTTAAAAATGAGAGAAAATATTATTATTTGTCAGAAGATTAAGCTTTCAAGGAACCCCTGGATATCTTTTATCTATTTTGATTGTTTTTCTCGTTTCCGAACTTTACACTTGGGGGGGTCCCTTTTCCTAGTGTTCTGTATCCCAAATCCCTTTGTTTCTCCAGCAGCTTCTGCGTCTCAGAAGTTCTGATATGTGGTAGGCAATGCATTTGACTCATCTTTTTTCTGGAACTGAATTTTTCATATAACGATAATTTAGTAATTTATATCAGTTCTGTAGGAGGAGGATCAGAATTCATTGGTGGAGGGTTTGAAAACAGGCTGTCACCTGCTGATGCATTAATTGTCTAACCATGAAGCTTTATGATGCAGTTTTAATTTTACCATAAAAACAGAAGTGTTGAATTCCATTAATTTTTCTCTTCAAGGAGCATATCAGGAAGTAATTTCCTAAACTAAAAGCTGTTATTTCTTTCTGTTAGGAAGGTATTTTTCTGCCTTTTACACAGACATCATAACAGAATGTTGTAATTTGATTGTTATTGAATATTTGGGAAATAGACATTACATATTTTCTTCCGCCTTCCCCCAATATTTTTAATCAAGTCTCTCCTGCCACTTCTTAGAATTAACAGACCCTGGATGTGGTTATCGCCCTGCTGTCAAATTTCTTATGTGAATGAATTGTGTGGTGTTGGAAAAAGGGATAGTTAGTTTCAGCTGTATGCATATAATTTTGAGATTATCAGGTAAAAATGAGGAGATCAAATAACCTTGCTATGTCAATTTGGATACCCTTTTTTGTTTTTTGCATTTATTTTAAATACTGAAATTTTATGAAATCAACTTCCTTTTGTTATATATCCATAGCTTCATGATGCCTGCTGCCAATCATTTCTCTTTATACTTCTTTGGGGAAAGTATTTTGGTGTGATTAGATTATACAGTACATGGAGGAAATGGAGTTAAATGTAAGTTAAGTTAGAAAGGTAGATTGGGGTAAAATCTGGACGGCCTTGAATGTTAGGGAGTTTGGGTCTTATTTCCAGGCAAAGAATTTTTTTTTTTTTAATTGTGCTTTAAGTGAAAGTTTACAAATCGTCAGTCTCATACAAGAATTTATATACACCTTCCTATATACTCCTAATTGCATTCACCCTAATGAGACAGCACACTCCTTCCCTCCACTCTTTCTATTTGTGTCCATTCGGCCAGCTTCTAACCCCCTCTGCCCTCTCATCTCCCCTCCAGACAGGAGATGCCAACATAGTCTCATGTGTCTGCTTCTTCCAAGAAGCTCATTCTTCACCAGTATCATTTTCTGTCCCATTGTCCAGTCCCAGCCCTGTCTGAAGAGTTGGCTCTGGGAATGGTTCCTGTCTTGAGCTATCAGAAGGTCTGGGGACCATGACCCCCTGGGGCCCTCCGAGTCTCAGTCAGACCATTAAGTATGGTCTTTTTGTGAGAATTTGGAATCTGCATCCCACTGCTGTCCTGATCCCTCAGGGGTTCTCTGTTGTGTTCCCTGTCAGGGAAGTCATCTAGTTCATCTGGTCTCAGGCTGATGTAGTCTCTGGTTTATGTGGCCCTTTCTGTCTCTTGGGCTCATAATTGTATCTTTGGTGTTCTTCATTCTCCTTTGGTCCAGGTAGGTTGAGACCAATTGATGCATCTTAGATGGCCGCTTGCTAGCGTTTAAGACTCCAGACGCCACTCTCCAAAGTGGGACAGGCAAAGAATTTTTAAGTAGGGAATAAACAGGATCAGAATGATGCTTTGTGAAGATGTGGTGACAGTATCAAGGGCTAGAAAGGGGAAAGTTTGGAGCCAGGGGAACAGATAAGCTGGTAAATACCTGCCAGTCCCATGACAGATACTGATCATAAACACATTGCTCTGACCTACAGAACTCGGACCAGTGCGACATTCTTTCTCAACCTAGTTCTTCAAAAAGGCACTACTAGGCAGTTGAAGCGGGCATGTCAGATGAAATCTATTTGCTATCTTGGTCATAAATAATGTGGTCTCGAATCTGACAATTGAAGTGGCAGGAGACATTTCAGTGTTATAATTTCCAGAACTTAAATACCAGGATGAACCATTTGGTCCAGGGAGACTAAGCTCATCTCAATTCTGACGTAAAATTGTGTCTTACTTCACATGCCAACTGTAACCTGTGGAAATCTCAGCTTCCCTTGCCTGATCAGTTCAGACCCTAACTGCCCATGCAGCCCTTCTTTCTCTTATCCCTAGCTACCTAGGGCTAGGTTAGCAGGTACCACCTGAAAGCTCAGGAGTCCACATGACTCTCTCCTCTTCAGACCAGCCAGCCCCTAATTTGAGGTTTTCTTCTATCTCCTCAGGATATCAGCTGTAAGCTTGGGACTTCACATGTCTCCTTTTACTTCAGACCGGGTGGCTACCCCTGCTCCTTTGGGTCTGATAGTTTCCTGAAATGACTCAGAATTCATTCTATACTTCTGTAGATTTATTACAACCAAAAAAGTATACATAAACAAAGAGATAGATAGGTGAAGTCTGGGAGGGGTCATAGCACATAGCTTCCATGTCCCAAGGAGAGACACATTATCCTCTTTTGTGCATGATCACCAACCAGGAAGCTCCATTTGAGCCTCAGGGCTCAGAGCTTTTATTGGCCTCACCACATGGCCATGATAAATTATATCATGCCTTATGACACTTAGTCAGCATTGGGCCCTCAGGTGAGCCTCTATCATCAGAGCTGTAAAGCATGTAAAACAAAAGGCCAAATTGCTTTCTGCACCTCAGCCTGAATCCTTGAGTGACTTTGTAGAGCAAAGCTTAGTCACCATCCTCTTGCCTTCATTGACCTCCACTGGAATTATAATGTGAGTGAGAAATAAAATTGTTTGTCCCTGTGTGACCTAGCTTACCCTGGTTAACACAGGACATGCATAAGGACAGGCAGGATTGGGTAAAGGATGATGACATGTTGTTTGGTGGTGCCTGCAGCCTGTCAAATGTTATATTTAGTAGGCAGCTGCATATCAAAGACTTGAAAGTTTAGAAAAGTTAATGCCAAGAGTTATTTTGGAAGCCATGTGCAAAGAAGTGATTGT
Organism: Loxodonta africana; assembly: GCF_030014295.1. Classification (NCBI taxonomy): domain Eukaryota; kingdom Metazoa; phylum Chordata; class Mammalia; order Proboscidea; family Elephantidae; genus Loxodonta; species Loxodonta africana. Next base: position 69,925,083 of record NC_087358.1, read on the forward strand.
TTGAAGCCATGGAGATTGCCAAACAACAGAACATTATAACAGAGTAAAAGTAGGAAAAGGAGAAAGATTCTGCAGAGAATATAGGAAAAGGTAGTGTTTGTTGACGTGAAAGCAGGAGAAAAGAATTTTAAGCACTGAATTTGACTTTTTTCTTTAATTATAATGACTGAATTATTTAAAAAAATAATTTGAGAAGCTAGCAAAATATGTACCCATCATCATGCCAAGCCTTTACGTATATTATCTCATTTAATGCATCATAATATTTTAAGAGCTAGATATTACTGTAGTCTCTTCTTTATGGGTCCTTATGTAAAGCTGTAGTTTATAGAGGTTAAGTAATTTACCCAAGGTCACACAGCTAATGAGTGGTAAAACTGGGATTTAAGTCCAGACAACCTGACTTCAAAACCCCAGCTTTTAACCACTGTACTTTCTTTGTTATTACATCCTAAGTAAATGAGAAAAATTAGCTTTTGATTTAATAAATTTCAAGATCCCTGCTTTCTTGGAGCTTACATTGTATTTGAAGAAGAAAGAAAACAATTAAACATTAACAAATAAGGGAATTATAGTGTTGTGTAAGGTGATAAGGGTTGTGGGTTAAAGAAAAAGTAAAACAGCAGAGTTAGGAGGATTAGGGGTGGCAGGTTGTGATGGTGATGATGCTCGGGGTGGGGTGAGGCGTGGGAAGAAACAGATTGCTGTATTAAATACAGTAGTCAGGGAAGGTGGACCTCATTGGGAGGATGGGATTTAAAACAAAGACTTGAAGGGTGTGAGAGAATCAGCCACCTTCAGAGGAGAGGTCAAGACTAGAGATAAAAACTTGGGAGTCGTCAGTGTATGTTGTTGTTGTTAGGTGTCGTCGAGTCGGTTCTGACTCATAGCAACCCTGGGAGTCATCAGTGTATGTTGTTGTTGTTAGGTGTCGTCGAGTCAGTTCCAACTCATAGCGACCCTGTGTACCACAGAACGAAATACCGTCTAGTCCTGTGCCATCCTTATAACCGTTGTTATGCTTGAGCCCATTGTTTCAGCCACTGTGTCAATCCATCTCGTTGAGGGTCTTCCTCTTTTCGGCTGACCCTATACTTCACCAAGCATGATGTCCTTCTTCAGGGGCTGATCCCTCCTGACAACTTGTCCAAAGTATATAAGACATAGTCTCACCTTACTTGCTTCTAAGGAGCGTTCTGGTTGTACTTCTTCCAAGACAGATTTGTTTGTTGTTTTGGCAGTTCATGGTAAATTCAGTATTCTTCACCAACACCTCAATTCAAAGGTGTCAGTTCTTCTTCGGTCTTCTTTATTCATTGTCTGGCTTTCACATGCATATGATGCAGTTGAAAATACCATGGCTTGGGTCAGGCACACCTTAGTCTTCAAGGTGACATCTTTAAAGAGGTCCTTTGCAGCAGGTTTGCCCAATGCAGTGTGTCTTTTTATTTCTTGACTGCTGCTTCCATGGTGTCGGTTGTGGATCCAAGTAAAATGAAATCATTGACAACTTCAGTCTTTTCTGCATTTAACATGATGTTTCTTATTGGTCTAGTTGTGAGGATTTTTGTTTTCTTTATGTAGAGGTGTAATCCATACTGAAGGCTGTAGCCTTTGATCTTCATCAGTAAGTGCTTTAAGTCCTCTTCACTTTCAGCAGGCAACGTTGTGTCATCAGCATAAGGCAGGTTGTTAGTGAATCTTCCTCCAATTGTGGTGCCCCGTTCTTCTTTATATAGACCAAACCAAACCCATTGCTGTCTAGTCCGATTCATAGTGACCTTATAGGACAGGGTGGAACTGCCCCACAGGGTTTCCAAGGAGTGCCTGGTGGATTTGACTGCTGACCTTTTAGTTAGCAGTCGTAGCACTCAACCACTACACCACCAGGGTTTCCTCAGATAGTCCAGCTTCTCGAATTATTTACTCAGCCTACGGACTGAATAGGTACGGTGAAAGGATACAACCTTGATGCATACCTGTCTTGACTTTAAACCACTCAGTATCCCCTTGTTCTGTCCAAACAGCAGCCTCTTGATCTATGTACACATTCCTTATGAGCACAATTAAGTGTTCTGGAATTCCTATTCTTCACAATGTGATCCATAATTTATGATTGACACAGTCAAATGCCTTTGCGTAGTCAATAAAACATAGGTAAACATCTTTCTGGTATTCTCGGCTTTCAGCCAGGATCCACCTGACATCAGCAATGATATCCCTGGTTCCACGTCCTCTTCTGCATCAGTGTATAGATGGTATTGTGAGCACTGAACATGCCCATCACATCAGATAGTGTTGTAAGATGGGTTGTTTCATAAGTGTATGCCTAGTGTCATTCCTCTTTCAATACTTTGCATTTACTAGAATTTATATAAATAGAATCATACAGTATGTACTCTTTTTTGAGGGCGGGGCTCTGGCTTGTTTCACTCAGCATAATTATGTTGATGTTCATCCTGTTGCATTTATGACTTCTTTTCTTTTTTTTAATATCTGCATAATACTCCAGTATACAGCTATACCATGATTTGTTTATTCCTTCACCTGTTGATGGGCATTCAGGTTATTTTCACTATTTGACTATTATAAAGAAAGTTGCTATGAATATTTGTGTACATGTTGTATACCCAAATTTCTCTTGAGTAAATATATAGCAGTGGAATGTCTGGGTCAGGTATATTCTGGACTTTTTAAGAAACCACAAACCTGTTTTCTGAAATGATTGTGTTATTTTAGCCACCCATCAGCAATGTTTGAGTGTTGCAGTTGCTCCACATCCTCACCAACACTTGGCATGGTCAGTTTTTAAAATTTTAACTGTTCTGTTATTAGCTGCTGCTGAGTTGGCTCGGACTCATGCCAGCCTTATGTACATCACAACAAAATGTTGCATGGTCCTGCATTAACCTCATAGTCACCAGCATGTTTGAGTCCATCGTTGCAGCTGTTGTGCCAATCCATCCCACCAAGCGTCTCCTACTCCCTTGGCTCTCTACTTCACCAAACATGGTGTCCTCCTCCAGTGATTGATCTCTCCTAATGATGTGTACAAAGCAAGACAGTTGGACAGTGTTCTGTTGTGATCCATGAGGTTTTCACTGGGTAATTTTTGGAAGTAGATCTCCAGGTCTTTCTTTTTAGTCTTAGTCTAGAAGCTCTGCTGAAACCTGTCCACCATGGGTAACCCTGCTGGTATTTGAAAGACTGGTGGCATAGCTTCCAGCATCATAGCAACACATAGGCAACCATAGTACAACAAACTGACAGTTAGCTGTTTTAGTAGGTGTATAATAGTATCGTTTTGTGGTTTTCATGGAATCGACTTGACGACACACAACAACAGTGACTAATGAGGTAAAGCATTTTTCATGTGCTTATTGGTTTTTTTTTTTTTTGGCCATCTCTACATCTGCTTTAGTGAAGTGTTTGTCAGATCCTTAGCCCATTTTTAATTTAGGGTTTGCTGTCTAATTATTGAATTTTGAAATATCTGTATATTCTGTATAGAAGTCCTTTATAAAATATATGATTTACATATATTTTCTGCTGATCTTTGGCTTGTCTTTTCACAGTATTAATTACCCCTTTTTTTTTTTTTTTAGTAATTTTACACTCACAGGAGTTGCAAATACAATACAAAGGAGCCTAGTGTATGCTTTATCCAACTTGCCCCAGTGGTAACATCTTAAACATAACTATAGTACGGTATCAAAACTAGGCAATTGACATTGATAAAATCTATAAATCTCATTCAGATTTCACCAGCTGTTGCATGTGCTCATTTGTGTGTGTATAGTTGTATGAACTTTTGTCAGGTATATAGATTCATCTACCTCACCCCTGCAATCAAGATACAGAGCTGTTCCATCATCACAAAGGAACGCCTTCATGCTATTCCATGGTAATTGCAACTTCACAGCACACCACCGTATCCCTAATCCCTGGCAAAGACTGATTTGTTTTCTTTCTCCATAATGTTATTTTAAGAATATTATGTGAATAAATCATACAGCATGTATGTAACCTTTTGAAATTGACTTTTTCACTCTACGTAATGCTCTTGAAATCTATCCAAGTTGTATGAATACTAGTGGTTAAGAGTCTGGCTGCTAACCAAAAGGTCGGTAGTTCGAATCCACCAGGTGTTCCTTGGAAACCCCATGGAGCAGTTCTACTCTGTCCTATAGGGTAACTATGAGTGGGAATCGACTCAATGGCGATGGGTTTTATTCCATTGCTCTTTATTATTGTATGGATATACCAACAGCAGTTTGTTTCTTTGAAGAACATTTGATTTGTTTTCACATTTTGGCTATTACAGGTACAGCTGCTGTGAACATTCATATACAGGTTTTTGTGTCACAGGTTTTCATTTCTCTGGAATAAATGCCCGGAGTGTGATTGATGGGTTGTTTCCTAAGTATATGCCTGGTTTTATGAGAAACTGACAAACTGTTTTTCAGAGTGGTGTACCATTTTCCATTCCCTCCAGCTGTGCATGAGAAACGCATTCGCTCTGCATCCTGGCCAGCATTAGTTATTACCACTTTTTGGTTTTTTTTACTTTAGCTGTGTATTTGTGATAGGTGTGTGGTGATAGTTCATCATTGTCTTAATTTGTATTTTTTTAATGATTAGTGATGTGAACACCTTTCCCCGTACTTACCTGCCATCTGTATATCCTCTTTGGTGAAATGTCTTTTCACGTCTTTTGCCTATTTTCTAATGGATTATTCATGTTGAGTTTTCAAAGTTCTTTATATATGCTAAATATGAACTCTTTGTCATCATTAAAATGGATTGGCATCGGACTTTGTCTGACTTCACTAGGGGGTAGAGAGGCATCATCAACATCAGCCCAAGGCTGATTCCTATGAGGTGGAGGTCAGACATGCCTCCTCTCTCCAACCTTTTTACCAGTTCTGACACCAGCCATTCCTTGCACGGCACTCTCTACTTCTCTGTTGGGTTTGGTAATTCTTTGCAGTGGCCGCACAGAACTCACAGATCATATTCACAGTTACGGGCTTTATTAGGGAAATAGCAGGGTACAACTGAGGATCACTATCAGCGGACTAAAACTTGGGGTCAGGATCAAGAAGCATGTAGTTAAAGTCTCCCTCTTTAGTGCAGGACAACTCTCTCAGCTCCTTTCTGCTATACAGGGCTCTTCCTGGCCCCAGCCTCTGCCCTGTTCAGGCTAGTGTTACAAAGCTCTTTAGTTCTGCTGATAACTGCCCGGAGGCACCCCGCTTCACCAGAAAGCCTCCTACCCAAAGGCCCTCAGCTCTCTTATTCCATGAGTTGGTATGCTCCATGAGCCAGGAAGCCCACCGTGCCATCTAGTGCCTGTCTCCTGGTTCTGCTGCTGCCGTTTCTCTGCCACTAAAGCCTGCTGTGCTTGCGGCCGCTTCTCACCATTTCAGGGCACCTCTGGTTTTACCACTTTTTCTGCCTCCTGGGTCTAGAAGATTCTCGGTGCAGTGACCCTGGGTTCAAAAGACACACTCGCTCCTGGCACTCTTCTTCTTGATCGTAGTGAGATCCCGCTCTGTTTCTGGGGTTGGCTTCCTTTAAGCCTTGTGGGATGGCAAAACTGACCAATCCCATTGTGAGAGAAGCAGAGAGTGCCATGGGAGGAGCAGCTGGTGTCAGAATTGGTAAAAAGGTTGGAAAGAGGAGGTATCTCTGACCTTATCTGCATGATCCCACCCCCGAAAGGATTCCATACACCTTATTTGCATTTTTAGCAAGCTGTCCAATCCCCTTGGTGGACCACAAGCACCTTTTTGCATAATCTCGCCCAGTCATTTTGTGGGAGCCACAAGACCATGGCTAAAAGGGCATATTTTTATCTAAGATATGAGGTTTATATCAAAGTTCGCTTTTTGATGAACCTACACAAAAAAAATTTTTTTTTTTTTTACAGACGTCCAGTTGCTCAAGCTTCATCGATGAAAAGACTGTCTTTTACATATAAGTCTGTAATACATTATTACTATTTTTGTTAAAACAAATACCTTTTTTAAAAATTTAATAATAAAAAAACTTAAATGTTTACCTTTATAATACACTTCATTTCTTTGGTAGACACAAGTTTCCATTTGGTATTTTCCTTCTGCCGAAAGGACTTCCTTTAACATTTTTTGTAATGGGTGTCTGTGCATAATGAATTCTTTCAGCTTTACTATATCTGAGGTTATTTTTATGACATCTTCATTTTTGAAAGATGTTTTCACTGGGTAAAGAATTCTAGGCTGACAGTCTTTCAGTACTTTAAAGATTTTGCTTCACTGTCTTCCTTGTATTGCTTATAACAACAAAAAATTATCCTTTGTGTATATATGTATATTTTTGTGACTGCTTTTCAGAATTTTTGCCCACTAATCTTGAGTAGTTTGATTTTGATGTCCTTGGTGTAGTTTTCTTTGTGTTTTCTGTGCTTGGGGTTTGCCGAGCTTCTTCAATCTCCTGGCTTTTATTTTTTTGTTTCTTTACCACATTTGGAAATGTTTTAGCCATTTCTTCATTCTTAATATATTTTTTTCTGTGCTCCTGGGGGATTCCAGTTGCATGTATATTAGGCTTATTTAAATTGTCCTGTAGCTTACTTGGAAACCCTGGTGGCGTAGTGGTTAAGTGCTACGGCTGCTAACCAAACGGTTGGCAGTTGGAATCTGCCAGGCGCTCCTTGGAAGCTCTATGGGGCAGTTCTACTCTGTCCTATAGGGTCGCTATGAGTCGGAATCAACTTGACGGCACTGGGTTTATAGCTTACTTATATTCTGTTCTTTTTTCCCTGTGTGTTTCTTTCTAAACAGTTTCCATTGCTATGTATTCATGTACGCTAATCTTTTCTTCCGCAATGTCTAATCTGCCATTAATTGCATTCATTGTACTTTTCATCTCACACATAGTTGTTAATCTCTATAAGCTTGCCTTAGGAGTCCCTGAGTGGTGCAAATGGTGACACGCAGGACTACTAACCGAAAAGTTGGCAGTTCAGACCCACCCGGAGGTATCTCAGAAGACAGGCATGGCATCTGCTTCACAGCCATTGAAAAACCTGTGGAGCAGTTCTACTCTGCACACATGGGGTCTCCATGTGTTAGAATCTACTCCAGGGCAAATAACAACAACATCAACAAGCTTGATTTGTTCCATATTTCTACTTAACTTTTTTGAACACATGGTATACGATCTTAATACTGGTTTTAATTTCCTTGTCTACTAATTCTAATATATGTGTCAGTTCTAGGTAGGTTTTGATTAGTTGATTTTTCTCCTCATGTGGGACATAATTTCTTTCATATCTGATAGTTTTTTTTATTGAATGCTGTACATTGTGAATTTTATCTTGTCGGTTGCTGGATATTTCTGTATTCCTCAAAACGTTATTGAGCTTTGATCTGGTATACAGTTATGTTTTTTGGAAACAGTCTGATACTTTCAAGTCTTGCTTTTAAGATTTGTTAAGCAGGAATGGGACAGTGCTCATTGTGGGGTTAATTATTCCCCACTGCTGAAGTAAGACCTTCTCTGTATTCTTCTCAGTGCCCTGTGAATTAGGAGGCTTTCCAGGGGAGACAGGTACAATTTCTGGCCTTGTGTGTCGGGCACTGTTACTTCTAACCCCATGAGATAGTCTTTTTTTCCTCCTGGTCTTGCATAGTTTCCTCACATGCATGCAATAATCAGTAGCACTTAGCTGAATACTTGAGAGGGAGTATCTGCAGATTTTCAGAGTTTTATTCTGTCTAGCTCTCCTCTCTGGTAATCTGTCTTGCAAACTTTGCCCAGTTTCCCCAGACTGTCAACTATGGAGTCCTCAACTTGGAGTCCTCTGGCCTTTCTTGGGCTCCTATTCTCTGCTCTGTAGCCTAGAAACTTTCTCAAGGCAAGAAGCTGAGACAATCATAGGACTCATCTCATATATTTCTTATCTGTTAGGGATCGCTGTCCTTCTTTGCCTGATGCCCCAGTGTCTTGTAAACTACCGTTTATATTTCAGTGGTTCTCTCAATAGGGGTGAGGGCGATTTAGGCCTCCCCACCCCCAGACTCATTTGGCAACGTCTGGAGGCATTTTTGGTTGTCACAATCGAGGTGCAGGCCAGGGATGCTGCTAAATACCCTGCATTGCAAAGGACATATCCCCATAACAAAGAGTTGTCCAGCCCAAAATGTCAGTAGTGCCAAGACTGAGAAGCTCTGTTATATTTTTACTGTTTTTTAGTTATTTCAGGCAGGAGAATAACTCCTATCCCTGTTACTTCATCTGGACCAGAAGTAGGAGTCCATGGAAAGTTTCTTTTTTTTTTTTTTTAAGATACAAGACACCAAATATTTGTTTTTCCAAGAGAGTAAGCTAGTAGAGGGGAAAAATCAATGATGCATAAGAGAGAGAAGCCTGTTGCTAGAGCATTGTCCTTAGGCAGGCAGGGAAGAATGGGCACTAATGAAGGAGTGGTTGGGGTAGCTAGAAGCTAGTTGATACAAAGTGAGTGGAGAAAAGATGTAGTATATATACGAACAAATGCAGATTCATGGGTATATGTGGTGAAAGGAACTTGTGGAGGTTTTTTCTTAAATGTTTCTATTTCCTAATATTGTTAAGTGCCTTTTAGTTGATTTTCAACTCGTAGTTATGCCATGAGACAAAGTAGAACTGTCTCATAGGGTTTTCTAGGTTGTAATCTGTACAAGAGCAGACCTCCTGGTCTTTCTCCTCTGAAGCTGCTAGGTGGTTTCAAACTGCCAACCTTTCAGTTAGCAGCAGAGGGCTTAATGGTTGCACCACCATGGCTCCTTATTTTCTAATGCTAGTAAGGATAGAAAGAAACTTTAGAGAGTATCAAAAAAACAAAAACAAACCTGTTGCCATGAGTCAACTCCGACTCATAGAGACCCTGTGGGCAGAGTAGAACTGCCCCATTGGGTTTCCAAGGCTGTAATCTTCACCGAAGCAGACTGCCACATCTTTCTCCCACAGAGTGGCTGGTGGGGTTGAAGCACTGACCTTTTGTTTAGCAGCCAAGCGCCTGACCACTGCCCCATTAGGGCTCATTTGTAGAGAGTAAACCCAGAAAACCCAGTGCCGTCAAGTCGATTCCGACTCCTAGTGACCCTATAGGACAGAGTTTTTGTAGAGAGTACAAGGTATGAAATACCTGTCTAAGAGATTAAAAGAATGAAGATATAATTTCTAGACAGCACTAAGGACTCACTTAAGTTAGTGAATATCAGCCTAAAGTGACTAGTTTGCATGGTGGTTATCCTCTGTCACGTTTAGCAGCACAGCTGCATGTGCAAAGTATGTGCAGAGTTTAGTTTAATCAGGGTTGGTGTTTTATCAAGCAAATTCATTGAAGGTAATGAAAACAAAGGAGTCCTAACCAAGTATTACCAAATATATCCAGTAGGGTATAAAAGATCATACCAACTTGAGTTTATTCTTGGAGTTCAAGAAGCATTTAACATTAGGAAATCCTTAAGTATTAACCAGATTAACAGATTAAAGGAAGAAAAAAGCATATCATCTCAGATACAGAAGAAAGTATTTGATAAAATTGAACATCCATTCATGATAAAAGTTTCTAGTACACCAGCAATAGAAGGAAACTGTTAGCCTTATGAAGACACCTACAAAAACCTATGTCAAGCATCATTTTAATTTTTAGAAATAATTTTATTGAAGCATACATGGAATTCCTGGGTGGGACAAATGGTTAACACGCTTGCTGCTAACCAAAACTTACCTACCCAGAGGTACCTTGAAAGAAAGGCCTGGTGATCTACTTACAAAAAATCAGCCACTGAAAACCCTGTGGAGCACAGTTCTATTCTGACATGCAGAGGGTTGCATGAGTTGGAGTCAACTTGACAGAAACTGGTGTGGTTTGGTTTTTGTTTTCATAATACACACAGGGAAGTGCATATGTATCAGTGTACAGCTCGATGAATAATCTAACTGTAATTACCACGTAACAGCCACCCAGGTCATGACATAGAAAAGTACCAGTACCTCAGAAACTGCCTTCTTGCCCCAGCCCCCAGTCCCTATTCGTCTCTCTCCGTAAAGGCAATTGTTATCCTGACTTTTAAGACCATAGACGAATTTGATCTATTTGTGCAGCGTGTATTCTTTTTGTATCTTTTTACATTCACATTGTATTTGTAAAATTTATCTATGTTGTTCTCTGTGTCAGTTCATTCATTTTTTCATTGAATTAATTGGCCACAATTATCTTTTACTCTCAAAAAAGTGTGGTTGTTTGGTGCTGCTGTGAACTTCCTTGTATTTGTCCTTCAGTGCTATGTGCATGCAGTTCTTTTTGGTTGATACTAGGAGTCTAATAGCTGGACCATAACTGGGTAATAGGGTATATATATGTTAGTGTTAAGAGATGATATCAGACAGTTTTCCAGAGTGATTTTATGAGTTTTCACTCCCACTCCATATGTATGCAGTTGCTGTATAACATAACACTTGGTATTACCAGACTTTTTCATTTTTCTCATTCTAGTGAGTTTGTAGTAGTATGTTCTTAATTCACTTTTTCCTGATGATTAATGAGGTTGAGAATCTTTTTATATGTTTGTTGGCCTCTTGAATTTCTACTTTTGTAAAGAGCCTATTCAAGTCTCTTGCCCATTTTCTGTTGGGTTGTCTTTTTTAAAAAAAATCAATTTGTAGAAGGCTTTTTTTTTTATATATGTATTCTAAATATGTGTTCTTTTTCAGTTTTATATGTTGTACATAAAAAAAATCTCATTCTGTAGTTTGCCTTTTCATTCTATTAAAGATATTTTTAATCAATAGTAGTTTTTAATTTTAATGAAGTCCAGTTTATTCTTTTTCTTTATGGTTTAAGAACTATGTTTTTATACATAAACTGCTTCAGAATATTTTCCGTCCCAAGGTAATGAAGATATTTTTCTGCATTATCTTTTAGAGGCGTTTTTGTTCTACCTTTTACATTCAGATCTGCAGTCTATCTGGCATTAGTTTAAAAAAATACTGTTTATTTTGACATCATTTCAGACTTACGAAAGAGTTACAGAGATTTCCAGGTATTCTTCACCTACATTCCCCAAATGTTAATATCTTACTATACTATTATGACATAGGCAGTAGATAGAAACAGTGATATACTAAAGTGAGCTTGTGCTTGCATACAAAAGATGATTGTTAAAAATTTAGATATTTGCAGGTTGATTTTTCAACTATTGGTAGCTTGAAATTAGCCAAGATGGAAGTATTTACTCCATGGAAATTGGTAAACACTACTTTTTTTTTTCTCCAGAAAACTGTATTACCAGCACAATAGTACATGTTTGCGTGTAGAATTTTTTACTGAACCGTTTTAGAGTAAGTTGTAGATGTGATCCCCTTTGCCACTGAATTCTTCAGTGTATATTTCTAAAAAAAAAAATAAAGACTTCTCTTACATAACCACAGTACAATGATCAAAATCTGGAAATGATCTTTGACAAAATACCGTTGTCTAATCCATAGACCTTGTTCAGTTTTTGCCACTTATCACGAGAATGTTCTTTATAGTGAAAGAAAACCCAAGATGATGAGTTACATTCAGTTCTCATATGTCTTTAGTATTTTTAATCTAGAGCATTCCTTAGTTTTTCCTTGAATTTCATGATCTTGATATTTTTGAACAGTGTAGTCCAGTTATTTTCTAGACTGGCCCTCAATTTGTGTTTGTCTGATGCTTCTGCACAATTATATTCAGGCTATGCACTTTTGGCGGGAATACTACGGAAGTGATACTGAGTTCTTCTCAGTGTATAATTTCAGGAGGTACATGCTGTTGATTAATATCATTACTGGACATGTTAACTTAGATCATTGGGTTAATGTGGTGTCTGCTGAGCATCTCTACGTAAAATTATTCCTTTATTTACTCTTTGTAATCAGTAAGTGTTATGGGGGAGAGGAGTTCCTGGGTGAAGCAAATAATTAACATGCTCAGCTGGTAACTGAAAAGTTGGTTAGATTCCACCCAGAGGTGCCTTGGAAGAAAGGCCTGGTGGTCTGCTTCGGAAAAATCAGCCATTGAAAATCCTATGGAGCACAGTTGTACTCTAACAACTGTGGGGTTACCATGAGTCAGAATTGTCTCCACAGCAGCTTTTTTTTTTTTTTTTAAACATAGGGATAGACTTTGAAATTACGTTACTGTCCTGTTACTCCTCAAACTTTCACCCCCTGATTTTAGCATTCATTTATGATTCTTCTCTGAATCAGTTATTGTGATGGTATTTGGAAAATGGTGATTTTTCGATTCCATCATTCCTTCTAAATTTATCGTCAATGTACTCTAAGAGCTTCCTATTCTTATTTATTTATATCAGTGTAGGCACATGAGTTCTTACTTATTCAGTATATATTCAGCACTTATATTCCTTTACCATCGTTATTTATTTTGATGCCCAAATTGCCCCAGATTTGTCTGTCATTAATTTTTGTGTATGGTGTGAGGAGGTAGAGTCAAGTTTTTCTTTTTTATTTAATGTAGATAGCCAATTAACCCAGCATTAAGAATTCTAGCAGGAAAGGAGAGAGAATGGGACAGAAGCAATATTTGAAGAGATAATGGCCATAGATTTTTCATAATGGATGAAGGACATCATCACACATCATGTGGTGAAACCCATGTGAAATTGTGCACTACAGATTAATTAGTAAGCACAAATATGTGAAATTGTGTACTACAGATTAGTAAGTAAGCACAAGTAAGCCAGTGTGTGTACCTTGCTTACTGGTTAACCTGCCCCTACCCTTGATTTTCTAATTTGTCACTCCAGTCTCTTATGACCACCAAAAGGTTTCTCTTTACTTTAGCTGAGGCTTTTTGCCTGGTCCAAGCCTGATCAGCAATTAGAATCAGACAAATGCTCCCAGGAAAATAAAATGACTAGCAGTCATTAGCTCACCTTTGTCATTGCTGCCAGAGCTCTCTGATACCTTTAAAAATACAGTTTTGTAATTGTTGTTTCTACAATGATCTGTTAACCTCCTACTTGGGAGCAGAATTGGCATTGATTAATTTTTGAGTGTTAAATCAACCTTGTATCCCTAGAATAACCCAATTCTTTTTGTATGTTATCTTTTTTTTTTTTTTTTTGGTGAAAATATACACAAGAAAACATACACCAATTCAGCAGTTTCTCTGTATATAATTCAGTGACGTTGATTACATTCTTCCAGTCGTGGAACCATTCTCACTATCCTTTACCAAATTATTCTACCACCATTAATGTAAACTCAATGCCCCCTAAACAGAAGTTCCCCATTCCCCTTCCCTCTTACCCCTAATTACCACTAATAATTTTTGATTTCTGTATATTTTCTTATTTCAGGTGAAATCATATAGTATTTGTCCTTTTGCAACTTACTTATTTTGCTCAGTATAAGGTTTTTGTGGTACTGCCGAGGCTGGTGTATTGCTCTGATGCTGGATGCTGTGCCACCGGTATTCAGATACCAGCATCACCCATGGTGGACAGGTTTCAGCTGAGCTTCCAGACTAAGACAGACTAGGAAGAAGGACTCAGCAGTCTACTTCTGAAAAGATTTAGCCAGTGAAAATCTTATGAATAGCAGTGGGGCATTGTTTCTTACACCTCAGCATAAAACAAAAATCCTCACAACTGGACCAATAAGCAACATAGTGATAAATAGGGAAAAGATTTAAGTTGTCAAGGATTTCATTTTCCTTGGATACACAATCAACACCCATGGAAACAGCAGTCAAGAAATCAAAAGACACATTGCATTGGGCAAATCTGCTGCAAAAGACCTCTTTGAAGGGTTGAAAAGGAAATAGGTCACCTTGAAGACTAAGGCGCTCCTGACCCTATCCATGGTCTTGTCAGCTGCCTCCTATGCATGTGAAAGCTGAACAATGAATAAGGAAGACCGAAGAAGAATTGACGCCTTTGAATTGTGGTGTGGGTGAAGAATATTGAATATACCATGGACTGCCAAAAGAACAAACAAATCTGTCTTGGAAGAAGTACATCCAGGATGCTCCTTAGAAGCAAGGATGGCGACACTAAGTCTCAGATACTTTGGACATGTTGTCAGGAGGGATTAGTCCCTGGAGGAGGACATCATGCTTGGTAAAGTAGAGGGTCAACAAAAAAGAGAAAGGTCCTCAATGAGGTGAATTGGCGGAGTGGCTGCAACAGTGGGCTTAAGCATAACAATGATTGTGAGGATGGCGCAGGACCAGGCAGTTAGATTCTGTTGTACATAGGGTTGCTATGAGTCGGAACCAATTTGATGGCACCTAACAACAACGTAAGGTTTTCAAGGTTCATCCATGTTGTGGCATGCATCAGGACTTCGTTTCTCCTTATGGCTGATTAATACTCAATTTCACTTCTTCTTGGTATATACTTAGAATTGGAATTGCTGGGACATATGGTAGTTCTATGTTAAACTTTCTGAGGAATGACCCAACTGTTTTCCAGAGTGGCTCTTCCATTTTACATTCACACCAGCAGTGGATGAGGGATCCAGTGTTTCCACAGCCTTACCAACACCTATTATTTCCTTTTTTTTTTCTATTGCTTTTCTAATAGGATTGAGGTGGTATCTCATTGTGATTTTGATTTGTATCTTTCTAATAGCTAATGAGTCAAAATCGACTCAACAGCAATGGGTTTGGTTTTTTTTTTTTTTTAATGGCTAAAATATATGTATATAAATTTTTAATAATGTCAAACATCTTTTCATGTTCTTGATCATTTGAATATTCTTTAGTGAAATGTCTGTTCAAGTCCTCGGTTCATTTTTTGATAGATACATTATCTTTTTAATACATTGCATAATTTGGTTTGCTAATTTTTTGTTTGGAATTCTTACATCTCTGTTCATGAGAGAGATTGGCCTGGAAGTTTTTTTTTCCTTATGTCAAGTTTTGTATCAGGTTATGTTGTCCTCATGAGATAGTTTGTATAAGATCAATGTTATTTCTTCCTTAAATGTTTGGTAAAATACACAGGTGAAACCATTTGGGCCTAAAAAAGATTTGTTGTAAAACAAGCTGACTCTAAAATTCTTAGAGAACAAGATGAGAGGACTAGTTCTTCTAGATATTAAGATTTATTGTAAATATATTTGGTATTAGCATAAGGAAAAACAAGCATGAATGGCCTATAAACATATATTGAAAAGGTTCTCATCCTCACAGAAATGCAAATTTTGACCTCCAATGAGATACAATTTTATATCCACTAAATTTTACAACATGAAAATTTTGACAGTATGAAGTGTTGTTGAGAATGTAGGAGAATGAGAACATCTGTACACTATTATTGAAACAAAAAAACTGTTAGAACCACCTTGGAATAGAGTTTGTCATTGGCTTATACCTAACGTTTCAGCATTTGTATTCCTACAATGCTCTTGCACATGCGCACTTGGAGACATGTTCAAAAATGTTAAAAACACCATTATTCATAATAGTAAAAGAACTGGAAACACTCCAAATGACCTTTGGCAGGAGTCTGGATAAATAGTGGTAAATCATAAAATGGAATGTATGAGAAGGAGTAAGCGCCTCCTGTACTCATCAACATGGATAACTTAGAAACACAAGGTTAAGTGGGGGAAAAAAAGCTTATTGTAGAAAACCATACCAAATATGATACCATTTTTAAAAATAAAGCTCAAAAGCAAGCAAATTATTTAGAGATATACATGAGTTGAGAATTATCAAAGAAAGAAAAGAAAAATGAGAATAATAAATGTAAAATTTGGAATTATGATGACCTTTTAGGGGTAAAGCTATAGAGATGAGATTGTAGTGGAACATATAATAGTTTAAACAGTATTAGTAATAGTTTAGCTTAACCAGTAAAAAACAGGTCTGCCTTGTGCATGATGCTCTTTTAAGAACTGTCTATAGGGCATCAAAGGAACCCTGGTGGCAAAGTAGTTAAGAGACCAGCTGCTAACCCAGAGGTCGGCAGTTCCAACTTACCAGCCCGCTCCATGGGAGAAAGATGTGGCAATTTGCTTCCTTAAAGATTACAGCCTTGAAAGTGCTATGGGGCAGTTCTGCTCTGTGCTACAGGATTGCCATGAGTCAGAGTCCACTAAAGGACAACAGATGTGGTTTGGTTTTGGTATATGGAATTAAATTGACAATAACAACTCGAAAGGTTAGAATAGGACCTTAGTGGGGGGGGCAGTGAGTTTATGTTAATGGGGGAGGAACAACTCAGAAAAAGGGGGTGAGAATGATTGCACAACTCAAAGCGTGTAATCAGTGTCACTGAATTGTACATATAGAAACTGTTGAATTGATGCATGTTTTGTTGTGTATATGCTCAACAACAAAACACAGTCTTACTAGCCATTTCTTAAATTTGGTGGTGGATTCATGGTTTTCAGACGGCACACAGCGTTAGCAACAACAGCCGTACTTTAGTCCTTACACATTTTTGCATATATTAAATATTACGTTATAAAAAATAGGTATATAGCTTAAAAACAGGAGGATGTTTGTGGGTCACGAGATCAGATAAGGATGTGGGGAGCAGTCACAAAATTAAAAGGAATTGATTCAGAGAAGAAACTGACAATATCCTCCACATAAGAATGAAAGGAATTTGTAGTTGTGCCACCAGGACTCCAAATGCAGCATTTGAGTTGGAGATTTAAGTTTCCAGTTTGCAAGTTTAAATAAAACTGACTTTATACATACGATGTGATGGATATGGCCATAGAAGAAACCAGTTCATTAATGAAATTCTTGATGTGCTGTAGTTTTAAAAGAATAAAATTATAGATAGCATCTTAAGTGAAATGATAACATTAAAATACAGCATGTGGCTCCAGATGCAGTCTATAATAGCACTGTGCTTGGAGTGAACAGGACTTTCAGAAGAAATCCTTGTTGCTATTTGAAAAGTTTCTAGTCTGTCTCCCTAAGCGAAACTATGATTGTATCTTTAGCATTGTGTTCTAAAATTTAAGTAAGAAGGGTGGTCAGTAGTTTTAGCTAAACATATTATGTAAAAACTATAATAGAATTTAACGGTAAAATTAAAAAAAGTGCGCAGTGGTTTTTTTTTTTTTTTAATTTTCTGATTATAAAAATGAATCACTTAGAAAATCTCTTTGGTTAATTCTGAGTTAACTTCCTGAAATGTTTCTTCTTGTGACATACAAGAGGTAAAGAATACATTGGCTGTTTCCCATCTTAAAATTCTTTATATATGTCACAGAGGAAAATAATATGACACTTTTTAAGGTGCTCAGTGATTTTATTGGACTTTAAGAAATATAACAATATGGAGTAAGTTAAATTTGCCCTTTTATGTATGCAAACATTTTTAAATGACTTGTGCTTTTATGAGATAGCTACATATAAAATGTTCCATACATTTTATATGGTCTTAAATATAAAATCTTAAAGTAGATACCTGTATTGGATATTTTAAAAAATCTTATAGCAGTTTTTACATATTTAAATAGAAAATTGTTTTCAGATTACATCAGTTTATATCAGAGTTTCTGCATAGATTTAAGATTTTAAAATAAATAACATGAATTTAATATCTTAAAAAAGTTAAACATCTTGACCCTTAACTGATGATGAATTGCAGAATGCTGCAAGCATCCAAAAATGTTTTTTTTTATTTTTGTCTTCTGGTGTAGATTCAATAAAGTTTTCTTTTGTGCTTAATTGTGCTTATCTTGACATGTAATTTGCTGACATTGTTTTGGTTGACATTATATATGGTAGACTAATATTTCTTACATCGCGTCTTTTTAAATGACACTGTGTCTACAGTTAAAGATTTTTGAATATCACTGAAATGATTTGGTTTATTGTAAAGTAGGTGTCACTTAGAAAAGAACAGTAAGACTAGAATGATATAGTGACTAATGTCAAAGCTTAAAACTTAAACTTAAACTTTAAACTTGAAGATTCTTATCCTAATTCTAAGCACATTTCTCTGCTCTTTTGTTTTGTCTGAAAAATTGGTGAGAAATCCTAATTTCTTGAGTTGTTCCTAAAGCCAAATAGGGTGATGATGAGGGGAATTGGGTACCTTCTCTGGTCATAGGAAAATATCAGTAGAGTTGCCTCACTCAGATGTCATATTTTAGTGCCTGTCCCAGGAGTTGGAATCGACTCAGTGTAACAGATTTGGTTTTTCTGTTTTTTATCCCTGTGTTCTGCTGAAAAAGAAAAAAAAAATTTTTTTTTTCTTTTTCTTTTTCAAGAAGTAGTGGTTAAATTCAATGAGTTTTGTATAGATATAAATGGAAAGACAAGGGGTAGAGAGACACACAGACATGGAATTTTAATAGAAGCAGCTGCTATGTGAGTTTTAATATACCTTAGTTCACTGTATAAGTTGATGGTAGTTGGTTAATAAATATATTTCCTTTAATACTCAATAAAAATGGTCTATTGATTGAAAAAAGGTAGTCAAAAGTACTGTAGAATTTCCATTGAAAAGAATTTTTTTAGGTTAAAGATTGAGATAAATCTTAAATGTATTATATTTATTGTATTTTAAAGATGTACACACAAATGGCTATATATTTTTGTTTTTCAGAGTTGGAGGGTTATCCGGTATATTAATGTCTTATTGATAATGGCAGAACATCCACCACTACTGGATACAACTCAGATTTTAAGTAGTGATATTTCTCTTCTGTCTGCCCCTATTGTAAGTGCAGATGGAACACAACAGGTAAGGAAACTGAAATGTTTATTTCCTTATGTCTAGTACACATGTATTTCTTTCAAAAGAATGTGAATTTAAGATAGAATGAAGCTTCACAGTAGTGGGTTCCTTCCTGCTCGTTCATGTTTTAAACTCCAATTGAAGGTGTTGCTTTAGTTTTATCAGACTATAAGATAATGAGGCTGTTTTTGAAGTCACTTCTAAAATGTCCCAATAAATGGTCAGATTTCTTGTGTGCATATTTAGTTGCCACTGAACTTATTTTTGTTTTACTGTAGACAAACAATGGATTAGTCCACGAGTGTTTTTTTTTTAAGTAAGTTTAATGTTTTGCCTTAATGATTATTATAAATCATTATTTCAAATCGGTATGAAATCATGAGTATAAAACAACTGCCTATATAGGGTCTCTATGAGTCAGAATCAACTCGACGGCAGTGGCTTTGGTCTTTTAGTTTGGTGGTTGTATTAACTCATCATTCTCGTAATAATCCTAAAAGGATGGCAATGATGGACTTTGTGAGTGTCTGTTATGTGCTGGGCAATGAATGTGCTTAGTTCTCAGAACTACTAGGTATTTTAGTATTGTAGGTAAGGAAACAAAAATTAAGGACATAATAAATAACGATGAGGAGAAGGAACATTTTGTGTGCATACTGTGTAACAAACATTGGGCTAAGGGGTTCATATGTATCATCTCATTTAATTCTTTCAACGATTCTATGAGATAGGGGTACACCTGTCTGTCCCTATTTTGCAGATGAAACAAAATGAGTTTCAGAAAAGCTAAATAACTTGTTCAAGATCACACAATTGGTTGTGCTCCTAACCTGTACTCATACTGCCTCCTTGGGAAGCCAAGAAAAAAATGATCGTATTTTGTTACTTATAAACTCAGCGTCTTGTTTACAAGAAAAGGGGCTCTTTTGTTAACTATGCTATTGAAGAATCAAGAGCAATTGGCTTAGATTCTAAATTTTTCAGTTTTGGTGTAAACATGGCCTGAAAAGTATATCTTGGTTTTAATTTTCATGTGTAGAGATTGCTTTTAGCATCTCATTCATTTCATTAATTTGTTTTCTATGGTTAAATTTAAGCCTGTTAAAATATTTTTCCACAAAATTATGGATATGGTAGGTATTCATATATCTCAAGAGGATCTAGGGGTGTTTTAAGGAGCCCTGGTAGTACAGTGGTTAAAGCACTCAGCTGAGCCCACCAGCTGCTGCACAGAAGAAAAATGTGACAGTCTGTTTCGGCAAAGATTGCAGCCTTGGAAAACTCTATGGGGCAGTTCTCTTCTTTTCTATAGGGGATTTGGAATCGACTCAGGGGCAGTGGGTTTAGGAATGTTTAATCTGCTACATGTAGGCATTCAACTGTGTGGATCATAACAAATTACGGAAAAACATTACAAAGAATGGAGATTCTAGAACACTTAATTGCATGGATCAAGAGGCAGTCATTTGAACAGAACAAGAAGATACTGCATGGTTCATAATTGGCAAAGGAGTCCAGCAGGATTGTATCCTTTTACCTGACTTAATCTGCGTGCTGAACTATTTAATCTGTAAAATGGACTTTATAAAGAAGAATATGTTATCAGAATTGGAGAAATACTCATTAACAACTTGTGATATGGAGATGAAACAATCTGGGTTGCCGAAAATGAAGACGATGCTGATGCACTTGCTGATGAAGGTTAAAGACTACAGTCTTCAATATGGATTACACTTGAATGTGAAGAAAACTTTCACAAAAATCTTCAAAACTGGACTGATAAACATCATCACAGTTAATGAAGAAATCGAAGTTGTCTGGGTCAACAGTATTCATGAAAGTGGCAATAAAGAAGTCAAGCGACATATTGTGTTGGACAAATTTGCTGCAGAAGACCTCTGTAAAGTTTTAAAAAGCAAAGATGTCACTTTGATGACTAGGGTGTGTCTGACCCAAGTCATGGTCTTTTCAGTCACCTCATAGGCATGTGAAACCTGGATAATGAAAAAGGAAGACAGGAGAAGAATTGATGCATTCAAACTGTAGTGTTGGCAGGGAATATTGAATATACCATGCACTGCCAGAAGAACAAAGAAATCAGTCTCAGAAGAAGCACAAGAAGAATGCTCCTTAAAAACAAGGGTGGGGGCTCACTTACTTTGGATATATCAGGAAAGACCAATCACTAGAACAGGAAATTTTTTTCTTTTAGTTGCGCTTTAAGTGAAAGCTTACTAATCAAGTCAGCCTCTCATACAAAAACTTACATACACCTTGCTGTGTACTCCTAGCTGCTCTCCCCCTAATTAGACACCACACTCCTCTTCTCCACCGTGTATTTGCTGTGTCCATTCAACCAGCTCCTGTCCCCCTCTGCCTTCTCATCTCGCCTCCAGACAGGAGCTGCCCACATAGTCTCATGTGTCTACTTGAGCCAAGAAACTCACTCCTCACCAGTATTTTTTTCTGTCTTACAGTCTAGTCTAATCCCTGACTAAAGAGTTGGCTTTCGGAAAGGTTCCAGTCTTGGGCTAACAGATGGTCCAGGGACCATAACCTCCGGGGTCCTTCTAGTCTCAGTCAGACCATTAAGTCTGGTAATTTTATGAGAATTTGAGGTCTGCATCCCATTGTTCCCCTACTCCATCAGGGATTCTCTGTGGTATTCCCTGTCAGGGCAGTCATTGGTGATAGCCGGGCACCATTTAGTTCTTTTGGTCTCAGGCTGATTGAGTCTCTGGTTTATGTGGCCTTTTCTGTCTCTTGGGCTCTTAACCACCTTGTGTCTTTGATGTTCTTTATTCTCCTTTCCTCCAGGTGGGTTGAGACCAGTTGATGCATTTTAGATGGCCACTTGCTAGCGTTTAAGACCCCGGACGCCACTTACCAAACTGAGATGCAGAATGTTTTCTTAATACATTTTGTTATGCCAGTTGACCTAGATATGAAACTCTAATCCCCAGACTCCCATCCCTGCTACTCTGGCCTTTGAAGCTTTCGGTTTTTTTTCAGGAAACTTCTTTGCATTTCCTTTAGTCCAGTTGTGCTGACCTCTCCTGTATTGTGTGTTGTCTTGCCCTTCATCCAAAATAGTTCTTGTCTACTATCTAATTAGTGAATATGCCGCCTTTTCCCTCCCCACCCTCATAACCATCGAAGAATATTTTCTTCTGTGTTTAAACCTTTTCTAGAGTTCTTATAATAGTGGTCTCATAACAATATTTGTCCTTTTGCAGCTGACTAATTTCACTCACCATAATGCCTTCCAGATTTCTCCATGTTATGAAATGTTTCACGGATTCATCATTGTTCTTAATTGTTGTGTAGTATTCCATTATGTGAATATACCATAATTTATTTATCCATTCATCTGTCGATGGGCACCTTGGTTGCTTCCACCTTTTTGCTATTGTAAACAATGCTGCAGTGAACATGGGTGTGCATATATCTTAGAACAAGAAATCTTACTGGTAAAGTATAGGGTCAGTGAAAGTGAAGAAAACTCTCAATGAGATGGAGTGACACAATTGCCCCAACAATGGACTTGAACATACCAACAACCATGAAGGTGGCTCAGGACCTGGCAACATTTAGTTCTGTTAAATGTTAAGCAAACAATTAAGCGCTTAACTATTTGCCAAAAGATTGTCAGTTTGAACTCACCCAGAGGCGCCTCAGAAGAGAGGCCTAGTGGTCTGCTTCCAAAAGGTCAGAGCCTTGAAAACCCTATGGCACAGTTCTCTGTACACCTGGGGTTGCCATGAATGGAAATCAACTTGATAGCAACTAACAACAGTAAACATTCGTGTACAAGTGTTTGTGTGGGTATATATTTTCAACTCACATTAGTAAATACCTAGGAGTGCAATTATTGGACTGTTTGATAAGAGTCTGTTTTGCTTGTAAGAAACTGCCAAACTGTGTTTTCCAAAGTAGGTGGACCATTTTGCATTCCCGGCAGCAGGGAATGAGAGTTCCTGTTGCTTCACATCCTCATCTGATTTGGTGTTGTCAGTGTTTTACGTTTTAATCATTCTAATAGGCATATGATAGAATTGTTTTAATTTGCAGTTCCCTGATGACATGATGTTGAGCATCTTTTCTGTGTTTTTGATATCTTTTTTGGTGTAATATTGTCTTTGTTCAGATCTTTTGTCCATTTTTAATTGGATTGTTTTGTTTTCTTATTATTGAGTTTCAAGAGTTCTTTATGTATCTTGGGCGACATCCTTTATTAGAGGTGTGTTTTGCAAATATTTTCTCTCAGTCTGTGGTTTGTCTTTTCTTTCTCTTAACGGTATCTTCTGAGGAAGAGAAGTTTTTAATTTTAACGAACTCCAACTTAAACCAACTTTTTCTTTATGGATCGTGCTTTTGGTGTTATGTCTAAAAAGTCATTTCCAAACCCAAGGTCATCTAGATTTTTCTGCTATGTTATCTTCTAGAAGGTTTATAGTTTTGCGTTTTACATTGAAGCCTATGATCCATTTTGAGTTGATTTTTTGTGAAAGTTGTAAAGTCTGTGTCTAGATTTTTTTTGGGCACGTGAATTCCAATTGTTCCAGCACCATTTGTTGAAAAAACTACCTTTCTCCATTGAGTTGCCCGTGCTGTTTTGTCAAAGATCAGTTGACTGTATTCGTGTGGGTGTATTTTTGTGCTCTCTGTTCTGCTTCATTGATCTATTTGTCTTTCTTTAACCAGTACCACAACTGTCTTTATTATTGTATCTTTATAGTAAGTCTTGGAAACCCTGGTGGTTTAGTGGTTAAGTGCCACAGCTGCCAACCAAGAGGTCGGCAGTTTGAATCTGCCAGGCGCTCCTTGGAAGCTCTATGGGGCAGTTCTACTCTGTCCTATAGGGCCGCTATGAGTCGGAATCAACTGGACGGCAATGGGTTTGGTTTTTTGGTTTGGGTAGTAAGTCTTGAAGCTGGGTGATGTCAGTTACCTAACTTTGTTCTTTTTCTTCAGTTTTGTGCCGATTATTCTGTGTCTTTTACCTTTCCATGTAAACTGTATCATATGCATAAAATAACTTGCTGCGATTTTGATTGGGATTGCGTTTAATCTGTCGATCTAGTTGTGAAGAACTGACAGTATTTAGTCTTCATATTCATGAACTTGGAATATCTCTTCATTTATTTAGATTTTTAATATCTTTCATCACAGTTTTATAATTTTTTCATATAGATCTTGTACATATTTTGTTAGATGTATTTCATATTTTTTGGTGCTAATGTATATGGCATTATGTTTTTAATTTCAAATTGCAGTTGTTCATTGCTGATATATAGGAAAGCAGTTGACTTTTGTATTCTGTAACCTTTGTATTTACTTATGAGTTCTAGGAGTTTTTTTATTTTATGTCATTTCTTTGGAATTTTTTTACATAGAGAATCATGTCATGAAAGAAGACAGTTTTATTTCTTCCTTTCAAACCAGTGTTATCTTTAATTCCCTTATTTTATTGCAGTAGTTAGGACTTCCAGTACAATGTTGACTAGAAGTGGTGAGAGAAGATATCTTTGCCTTTTTCTTAATCTTAGGTGAAAGCATTTAGTTTCTCACTGTTAATGGTAACGATAACTGTAGGTATTTGTAGATATTCCTTATCAAGTTGAGAAAGTTCCCCCCATTTCTTGTCTGCTGAGAGTTTTTATCATTAATGGGTATTACGTTTTATCGGATGCCTTTTCTGCATCTACTGATACAATCATAAGATTTTTCTTATTTAGCCTGTTAATGTGATGAATTACATTTATTGGTTTTCAAATGTTGACCCAGCCTTGAATACCTGAAATAAACCCACTTTGTCCTGGTGTATAATTCTTTTTATACATTGTTGAATTTGATTTGCTGGTATTTTGTTGTATATTTTTGCATCTGTGTCCTTGAGAGAATTTTCTTCCAACAGTTTCTACATATACCATTTAGTGACATTGATTATATTTCTTAAGTCGTGCAACCGTTCACCCTCCTTTTCCTCATTATCATAAACTCACTGCCCCCTAAGGTTCCTATCTAATCTTTCGAGTTGCCATTGTCAATTTGATCCCATATAGATAGTTCTTAAAAGAGCATAATGCTGAAGGCAGACCTTTTTTTTTTCCCACTAGTTAAGCTAAACTATTGTTTAGTGTTTTTTTTTGCTGAAGATCATTCAAAAGCGGCTGCAGCAGTATATCAACAGGGAACTGCCAGAAATTCAGGCTGGATTCAGAAAAGGACGTGGAACCAGGGATATCGTTGCTGATGTCAGGTGGATCCTGGCTGAAAGCAGAGAATACTAGAAAGGTTGTTTACCTGTGTTTTATAGACTCTGCAAAGGCATTCGACTACATGGATCATACCAAATTATGGATAACATTACAAAGAATGGGAATTCCAGAACACTTAATTGTGCTCACTGACTTGATGGCACCTAACAACAATTGTTCAGTTTTAAGATGGTTTCAGGGGACATTTTCGGTTAAAGGTTTAAAGATTATCTCAGGGCAGTAGTTTCAGGGGTTCACCCATCGTTCCATGGCTCCAGAAAGTCAGGAGTCCGTGAGAATTTGAAATTCTGTTCTACATTTCACCCCCTTTGATCAGGATTCTTCTATGGACTCTTTGATCAAAATGTTCAGTAATAGTAGCCAGGCACCATCCAGTTCTTCTGGTCTCATGGCAAAGGAGGGAGTTGTTCATGGAGGCAATTAGCCACCGTAAATATGACACAGAGGGGCCATCTGACCTCCTCTGATTCATGAGTGGGAGAGAGTATCAGCCCAGAGCTTATTCCCGTGAAGCGGAGGTCACACATACCTCTCCAGCCTTTTTGCCAATTCTGACAGTAGCTGTCCCATGGCATACCCCTACTTCTCTGCTGGGTTTGATAATTTATTACAGTGGCCACACGGAAGTCACAGACAATTACGGGGTTTAATAGGGAAGTAACAGGTTACAATTCAGGATCAGGAACTACTCAGGATACAGTTCTTCAATCAGGACAGCTTCTTCACAGCCATGTTTGCAGGCAGGCAACTCTCTGTCCCACGGCCCTTCGACCCTCTGCCTGGCCAATGCCCTGCTCAGGCAGGTGTTACAAAGCTCTTTTACTCTGCCAATGAGTGTCCAGAGGCACCCCACGCTACCAGAAAGCCTTCACCCACAGGCACTAAGCTCTCTCACTCCATGGGTTGGCAAGCCTAGCTCCATTGACAAGTGCCTGGAGGCACCCCACTCTGCCACCAAGCCTCCTGCCCAAAAGTTCTCAGCTCCTACTCTGTAAGTCAGCATGCCTATCGTAGCCACCTCACTTCGTGGGCCAGGAAGCCTGCTGTGCTGTGTCGTGCTGGTCTCCTGGTTCTGCTGCCAGTGTTTCTCTGTCGCTACTGCTTGCTGTCCTGTGCCATCTCTGGTGTTACAGCTCTCTCTCTGTGCTTGGGCCTGTAGGAGGTTCTCAGCACAGGGAACCCAGTTCTAAAGGATGCGCTCCACTCTTGGCTCTTCTTCCTTGGTGGTAGCGAGGTCCCCCCTTTTCACCTTTAGGATGGCTCGTTTTAAGCCTAGCAGGATGGCAAAACTGACAGATGCCCTCGTTAGGGTTCCATACACCTTATTTGCATGGTCCCAGCCCCCCCCCCACCTTATTTGCATTATTAACAAGCTGTTTGATCCTCTTGGTAGGCCACAAGTACCTTATCTGCATAGCCCACCCAGTCATTTGGTAGGAGTTACAAGGCCATGGCTAGAAAAGCCATATAAAAGCAATCCATTGCACCACAGCCACACATTCCATATTCTTCTCTTATTCCTGACTCCTTCTTTCTCTGTTGCTCCAGGTGAATAGAGACCAATCGTTGTGCCTTGGATGGCCGCTTGCAGGCTTTTAAGACCCCAAGTACTGTGTATTGAACTAGGAGGTAGAGCAGAAGCCCTAACCACGTTATTAGACCGGTTAACTGGGGTGTCCCATGAACTCATGACCCTAAACGTCCAAGCCAAGTAACCAAATCCCATGAGGTGTTTGGTTGTATATAAGCAGCCTCAGCAGCTGTTCTTTTTGTTGTTGTTGTTGTTGTCATTATTGTAAATATATCTATCACACAACTTTTGCCAATTCATTGTTTTTCAGGTGTACAACTACAGTGTGACTGATTACTTTTGTGTGGCCTTTCTAGCCATGGTCTTTTAACGGGGTGCAGAATTCAAATTCTAGTAAAAAGAACAGACTTAATGGTCTGACTGAGACTAGAGGAACTCCAGAATACATGGCCCCCGGACTCCGTGTTAACCCAGAACTAAAACCATTCCTGAAACCAACTCTTCAGACAAAGATTAGGCTGAACTATAAGACATAAAAAGATACTCGTGAAGAGTTTACTTCTTAGTTCAAGGAGATACATGAGACTAAATGGGCAGCTCCTATCTGGAGGCAAGATGAGAAAGCAGAAAAGGACAGGACCTGGTTGAATGGATACGGGAAATCCAGGGTGGAAAGGAAGAGTGTACTGACATAAGGATAGCAACAAGGGTCACATAACAATGTGCATATGAGTTTGTATGAGAAACTAACTTGAGCTGTAAACTTTTACTTAAAGTACAATTAAAAAAATAAAATACTGAAGGAAATACCAACAAAATATATTTTCAGTGAGAAGAATCCTGATCAAAAGGAGGGAAATGCAGAACAAATTTAAAATTCTCATGGAACCCAGACTTTCAGAAGCCACGGAGGCTGGATGAACTCCTGAAATCATTGTCCTGAGATAATCTTTAAACCTTAAGCCAAAAATATCCCCTGAGGTCTTCTTATAAACTCAAACAGTAGTTTTTAGCTTACCTAGTAAAGAATGTCTGCTTTGAGCATTAAGCTCTTTCAAGATCTATCTGACTGTTATCAAATTTACATCATTGGCTCAAAAGATTAGATAGGAACCTTAGAGGGCAGTGAGTTTATGTTAATGAGGGAGGAACAGCTCAAAAAATGAGGGTGAAAATGGTTGTATAACTCGAAGGATGTAATAAATTTCACTGAATTGTACATGTAGAAACTGGTGAATTGGTGTATGTTCTGCTATGTATATTCTCAACAATAAAAAAAATTTCTAGTATTTTCAGGCGGAGAGAAAATGGAGAATTATGAACAATTACTACTTTAACAATTATTAAACAACATTGTGAGTGACTTGGCTAATGTTGCACTGATAAAATGCACTTATTTTGAAACTTGTGTCAAGGAAGATTATTATGAACTATTAAGAAGATGACTCTCTTCACCCCATCATACACACACAAGTTAGAAAATGTTCTTACCCATTCATTCTTTTAGATTTTGTTTTTGCTCATACAGGAGGTACATGAATTAAAAAAAAAAATAGTCCCTCTTAGATTAAAACAGCACATCCACCATGATGAGTCTAATTTAAAAAAACTGACAATTCCAAATGTTGGTTTAAGTGTGGAACAACTGCACATGTATAATTCTGGTGGGAGTATAAATGAGTCCATTGTCTTTGGAAATTCTTTTTTGCCATCAGTGGGGTAATGGGAAAATAAACCTACCCAAAGAGAGGCATCAGATATTTGGGGAAAAGAATACAGTCTTCTACAGCAAGGAGGACAAAAGAAGGAACACATTTGGGGTTTGAGGGCATATGAGAGGAGTAGAGTTGAATTTGACGTGTTTGGAGATGTATAAGTGGAAATAATAATGTTGTTGTGTGCTGCCAAGTCATTTTCAACTCACAACAGCACCGTATGACAGAGTGGAATTGCCCCCATATGGTTTTCTTGACTGTAGCCTTTACAGAAGCAGAGCACCAGGTTTTTCTTTCATGGAGCCATTGGGTGGGTTTGAACCACCAACCTTTTGGTTAGCAGATGAGCACTCGCAGCTCCCGTTTGATCATACATACTCCCCATGACCTATACTATCTACTTCTAGGTATATACCCAAAAGAAATGCGTTCACATGTATAGCAAAAGCCATCAACAAGAATATTCTTTAGGCATTATTTGTGATAGCCCAAAACTGGAAACAACCCAAATTTCCATCATTAGTAGAATGGATAAAGAAATAAAGGTATATTCATGTTATGGAATAAAAACCAAAAACCCATTGCCATTAAGTCAGCTCCAACTCATAGCGACTCTAAAGGACAGAGTAGAACTACCCCATAGGGTTTCCAATGCTGTAATCTTTATGGAAGCAGACTGCCGTATCTTTCTCCTACAGAGTGCCTGGTGGATTTGAACTGCTGGCCTCTTGGTTAGTAGCCGAGTGCTTAACCATTGTACAACCAGGGCTCCATATTATGCAATATTATGTGGCAAATATGCTACAGGTATTAGTAATATGGATGGATCTCACACATGTAATATTGAGCAAAAGAAGCCAGACACAGAAAAATTCATACTGTATGATTCATATAAATAAAATCCACAAACAGGCAAAATGAACCTCTGATTTGGGGAGGAAGAAAGGAGGGTGAGTTTGAGAGGGAATGGCTACTTCTTGGGAAGTACCGCAAGAGTCTTCTGGAAAAATTCTGATTCTTGACCTTGGGGCTGTGTTCACTTGATTTTTTTTTATCAACCTGTACAGTAATGATCTGTGTGCTTTTTCCATATGTGCTGGTCTTGAATAAAAGCATTCTAAAATTTCTAAACAGTTCAGATAAAGCAAAAATCCCTCTTTAAACGTCTTGTCTACCAATCCCTCTCTCAGAAGAAGAACCACTGCTATCAGCTTGGTATATATGTGTTCAGATCTTTTTTCTATGATACATATGTATATACATTTGGAATTACGTGATTTTTCTTTTTGTTGTTGCTAGACTTCTTTTTTCCATTTGACAAAGTCATATAATTAATATTGAAACCGTGCAATAAGTTTATAATGAAATGTAAGCCCTTTCTGGGCTCAACCCTGTTTAGAAGTTCTTGTATATTTTGCTGTCATGTGTGTGTGCATGTTGATCCTATTAAAATTTTTTTTTAATTTTTGTGTTTTAAGTGAAAGTTTACAAATCAAGTCAGTCTGTCATGCAAAAATTTATATACACCTTGCTATATACTTCTAATTGCCCCCCCCATAAGACAGCCCACTCCTCTCTCCACTTTTTTTTTTCATGTCCATTCCGCCAGCTTCTGACCCCCTCTGCCCTCTCATCTCCCCTCCAGATAGGACATACCAACATAGTCTCAAGTGTCTACTTGATCCGAGAAGCTCTTTCTTTACCAGAATCTTTTTCTGTCCCATTGTCCAGTCCAATCCCTGTCTGAAGAGTTGAATTTGGGAATGGTTCCTGTCTTAGGCTAACGAAAGGTCTGGGGGCCCTGACCACTGGGGTCCTTCTAGTCTCAGACCATTAAGCCTGTTTTTTTGCGAGAATTTGGGGTCTTCATCCTACTGCTCTCCTGCTCTCTCAGGTGTTCTCTACTGTGTTCCCTGTCAGGGAAGTCATTGGTTGTAGCCAGGCACCATCTAGTTCTTCTGGTCTCAAGGTGATTGAGTCTCTGGTTTATGTGGCCCTTGCTGCCTCTTGGATCACAATTACCTTGAGTCTTTGGTGTTCTTCATTCTCCTTTGGTCCAGGTGGGTTGAGACTAATTTCATGCATCTTAGATGGCCGCTTGCTAGCGTTTAAGACCCCAGACACAACTCTGCAAAGTGGGATGCAGAATGTTTTCTTAATAGATTTTATTATGCCAGTTGACTTAGATGTCCCCCGAAATCATGGTCCCCAAACCTTCGACCCTGCTACTCTGACCTTCGAAGCATTCAGTTTATTCCGGAAACTTCTTTGTTTTGGTTTAGTCCACTTGTGTTGACCTCGCCTATATTGTGTGTTGTCTTTCCAGTCACCTAAAGTAGTTCTTACGTACTATCTAATTAGTGAATACCCCTCTACTACCCTCCCTCCCCCCATAACCATCAAACAATATTTTCTTCTCTGTTTAAATTATTTCTCGAGTTCTTATAATAGTAGTCTTATAAAATATTTGTCGTTTTGCAGCTGACTAATTTCACTCAGCATAATGCCTCCCAGATTCCTCCATGTTATGAAATGTTTCACAGATTAATCACTGTTCTTTATCAATGTGTAGTATTCCATTGTGTGAATATACCATAATTTATTTATCCATTCATCCATTGATGGGCACCTTCGTTGCTTACATCTTTTTGCTATTGTAAACAGTGCTGCACTGAACATGGGTGTGCTTATATCTATTCTTGTAAAGGCTCTTAAGTCTCTCAGATATGTTCCAAGGAGTGGGATTGCTGAATCCTGTGGGACTTCTATTTCTGGCTTTTTAAGGAAGCGCCCAGTTGATTTCCAAAGTGGTTGTATTCCCACCAGCGGTGTATTAGTGATCCAGTCTCCCCACAACCTCTCCAACGTTTATAATTTTGTGTTTTTTTTTTTTATTAATGCCAGCCGTGTTGGAGTGAGATAGAATCTCATTGTAGTTTTGATTTGCATTTCTCTAATGCCTAATGACCATGAACATTTGTTCATGTATCTGAATGTCTTCTTTAGTGAAGTCTCAGTTCATGTCTTTTGCCCGTTTTTTAATTGGGTTATTTGTCTTTTTGTAGCTGAGTTTTTGCAGTATCATGTAGATTTTAGAGATCAGGTGCCGATTGGAAATGTCATAACTAAAAACTTTTTCCCAGTCTATAGGTAATCTTTTTACTCTTTTGGTGAAGTCTTTGGATGAGCATAGGTGTTTGATTTTTAGGAGCTCCCAGTTATCTAGTTTTTCTTCTGCACTGTTAGTAATGTTTTGTATACTGTTCATGCCATGTATTGGGGCTTCTAACGTTGTCCCTATTTTTTCTTCCATGATCTTTATCGTTTCGGATTTTATATTTAGGTCTTTGATCCATTTTGAACTGGTTTTTGTGCATGATGTGAGGTATGGGTCTTGTTTCATTTTTTTGCAGACGGATATCCAGTTATGCTAGCACCATTTGCTAAACAGATTGTCTTTTCCCCATTTAACTGCTTTGGTTCCTTTGTCAAATATCATCTGCTCCTATGTGATTAGATTTATGTCTGGATTCTCAATCCTGTTCCATTGGTCTGTGTATCTGTTGTACCAGTACAAGGCTATTTTAACTACTGTGGCAGTAAAATAGGTTCTAAAATCAGGTAGAGTGAGGCCTCCCACTTTGTTCTTCTTTTTCAGTAATGCTTTACTTATCCGGGGCCTCTTTCCCTTCCATATGAAGTTGGTGATTTGTTTCTCCATCTCATTAAAATAATGTCGTTGGAATTTGGGTTGGAATTGCATTAAATCTATAGATTGCTTTTGGCAGAACAGACATTTTTATAATGTTAAGTCTTCCTATCCATGAGCAAGGTATTTTCTTCCAGTTACGTAGGCCTCTTTTGGTTTCTTGCAGAAGTGTTTTGTAGTTTTCTTTGTATAGGTCTTTTACATCTCTGGTAAGATTTATTGCTAAGTATTTTTATCTTCTTGGGGGCTACCGTAAATGGTATTGATTTGGTGATTTCCTCCTTGATGTTCTTTTTGTTGGTGTGGAGGAATCCAACTGATTTTTGTATGTTTATCTTGTATCCCGATACTCTGCTGAACCCTTCTATTAGTTTCAGTAGTTTTCTTCAGGATTCCTTAAGGTTTTCTGTGTATAAGATCATGTCATCTGCAAATAGAGATACTTTTACTTCTTCCTTGCCAATCTGGATGCCCTTTATTTCTTTATCTAGCCTAATTGCTCTGGCTAGGACCTCCAGCATAATGTTGAATAAGAGTGGTGATAAAGGGCACCCTTGTCTGGTTCCCGATCTCAAGGGGAATGCTTTCAGACTCTCTCCACCTAGGATGATGTTGGCTTTTGGCTTTGTATAAATGCCCTTTGTTTTGTTGAGGAATTTTCCTTTTATTCCTATTTTGCTGAGAGTTTTTATCATGAATGGGTGATGTTGAACCATCCCTGCATAAAAAAAAAAAAAAAATTTTTTTTTTTTTAGCTGGTATAAATCCCACTTGGTTGTGGTGAATTATTTTTTTAATATGTTGTTGAATTCTTTTGGCTAGAATTTTGTTGAGGATTTTTGCATCTAAGTTCATGAGGGATATAGGTCAGTAATTTTCTTTTTTTGTGGTGTCTTTACCTGGTTTTGGTATCAGGGGTATGGTGGCTTCATAGAATGAGTTTGGGAGTATTCCGTCCTTTTCTATGCTCTGAAATACCTTTAGTGGTATTGGTGTTAACTCTTCTTTGAAAGTTTGGGAGAACTCTGCAGTGAAG
Source organism: Loxodonta africana (assembly GCF_030014295.1). Taxonomy (NCBI): domain Eukaryota; kingdom Metazoa; phylum Chordata; class Mammalia; order Proboscidea; family Elephantidae; genus Loxodonta; species Loxodonta africana. Next base: position 69,958,092 of record NC_087358.1, read on the forward strand.
CCATCCGGGCCGGGGTTTTTTTTGTTGTTGTTGGGAGTTTTTTGAGTACCTTTTTAATCTCTTCTTTTGTTCTGGGTCTCTTTAGTTGTTCTACCTCTGTTTGTGTTAGTTTAGGTACGTAGTGCGTTTCTAGGAATTCATCCATTTTTTCTATGTTTTCAAATTTGTTAGAGTACAATTTTTCATAGTAGTCTGATACGATTCTTTTAATTTCTTTTGGGTCTGTTTAACATCTGCCTTGTGAATTCTTATTCAGGTTATTTGCTTCCTCTCCTGTTTTTCTTTTGTCAGTTTGGCCAATGGTTTATCAATTTTGTTAATTTTTTCAAAGAACCAGCTTTTGGTCTTGTTAATTCTTTCAGTTGTTTTTCTGTTTTCTGTTTCATTTAATTCTGCTCTAATTTTTATTATTTGCTTTCTTCTGGTACCTGAGGGTTTCTTTTGTTGCTTTCTTTCTATTTGTTCAAGTTGTACGTATAATTCTTTGATTTGGGCCCTTCTTTTTGTATGTATGCGTTTACTGATATAAATTGACTTCTGAGCACTGCTTTTGCTGTGTCCCAAAGGTTGTGATAGGAAGTTTTTTCATTCTCATTGGATTCTATGAATTTCTTTATTCCATCCTTAATGTCCTCTATAATCCAGTCTTTTTTGACCAGGGTATCGTTCAGTTTCCAAGTAGTTTGATTTCTTTTCCCTGCTTTTTCTGCTATTGATTTCTACTTTTATGGCCTTATGGTCAGAAAAGATGCTTTGCAATATTTCAGTGTTTTGGATTCTGCTAAGGCTTGCTTTAGGACCTAATATGGGGTCTCTTCTAGAGAATGTTCCATGTGCACTAGAAAGGAAGGTATACTTGGCTGCTGTTGGGTAGAGTGTTCTGTGTATGCCTATGAGATTAAGTTGGTTGATCATGGCATTTAGATCTTCTGTGTCTTTATTGAGCTTTCTCGATGTCCTGTCCTTCACCAAAAGTGGTGTGTTGAACTGTCCTACTATTACTGTGGAGCTGCCTGTCTCACTTTTCAGTGCTGATAGAGTTTGTTTTATGTATCTTGCAACCCTGTCATTGGGTGTATATTTAATGTGGTGATATCCTTCTGGTATATTGTCCCTTTAATCATTATATAGTGCCTTTCCTTGTCCTTTATGATCGATTTAACTTTAAGTTCTGTTTTGTCAGAATTAACATTGCCACTCCTGCTCTTTTTTGATTGTCGTTGGCTTGATAATGGGAACCCTGGTGGCATAGTGGTTAAGTGCTACAGCTGCAAACCAAAGGGTAGGCAGTTCAGATCCTCCAGATGCTCCTTGGAAACTCTATGGGGCAGTTCTACTCTGTCCTGTAGGGTTGCTATGAGTTGGAATCGACTCGATGGCACTGGCTTTGGTTTTGGTTGGGTTGGCTTGATACATTTTTTTCCATCATTTGTGTTTTCGTTTCTTTATGTCTCTAAGGTGTGTCTCTTATAGGGATCATATAGATGGATCGTGTTTTTTAATCCATTCTGCCACTCTCTGTCTCTTCATTGGTGCATTTAGTCCATACAGAAACCGTGGTGGCGTAGTGGTTAAGTGCTATGGCTGCTAACCAAGAGGTCGGCAGTTCAGATCTACCAGGTGATCCTTGGAAGCTCTATGGGGCAGTTCTACTCAATCCTATAGGGTTGCTATGAGTTGAAATCGACCCGACAGCAGTGGGTTTGGTTTTGGTTTTTTGGTTTGGTCCATTTACATTCGGCATAATTATGGATAGGTATGAATTTAGTGCTATCAGTTTGATGTCAGTTTTTTTATGTTGTTGACAGTTTCTTTTTGCCACTTAACTTTTTGTGCTGAGTAGTTTGTATATTGTCTTTTCCTCACATTCGTTGTTGATTTTGTTTCTGCTGAGTCTCTATTTTTTTCTTGTATTTTATTTTGATGTGTAGGATAGTTTGTCTCCTTTGTGGTGACCTCAATATTTACCCCTATTTTTCTAAATTTAACCCTAACTTTTATTTCTTTGTATCGCCTTGTCTTCCTCTCCATATGAAAGATGCATGACTAGATTTCTTACTCCCTCTTTATTTTAATTTTGTCTTCTTTTACGTAATAACATTCCTGTTTCCCTGTTTTGAGGGTTTTTTAATCTTGATTTATTTTTGTTATTTTCCCTGTTTGGATCGACATCTGATCGCTCTGTCCAGTATTCTAGACTTGGGTTGATACCTGATATTGTTGATTTTGCTAACCAAAGAACTCCCTTTATTATTTCTTGTAGTTTTGGTTTGGTGTCTTACAAATTCCCTAAACTTCTGTTTATCTGGAAATGTCCTGATTTCACCTTCATATTTGAGAGACAGTTTTGCTGGATATATGATTCTTGGCTTGCAATTTTTTTTCCTTCAGTGCTTTATATAAGTGATCCCATTGCCTTCTTGCCTGCATGGTTTCTGCCGAGTAGTCTGAGCTCTTATTGACTGTCCTTTGTAGGTAGCTTTTCCTTTATCCCTAGCTGTGCTTAAAATTATCTTTATCTTTGGTTTTGGCAAGTTTGATTATAATATGTCTTGGTGACTTTCTTTTAACATCTACCTTATGTGGAGTTGGATGAGCATCTTGGATAGATACCTTCTCATCTTTCACGATATCAAGGAAGCTTTCTGCCAACAAATCTTCAACAATTCTCTCTGTATTTTCTGTTATTCCTCCCTGTTCTGGTGCTGCAATGACTCATAGGTTATTTCTCTTGATAGAGTCCCACATGATTCTTAAGGTTCTTCATTTTTTTTAATTCTTTTTATCTGATTTTTCTTCAAATATATTGGTGCCAAGTGCTTTATCTTCACGTTCAGAATTTCTGCCTTCTACTTGCTTAATTCTGCTCTTCTGATTTTCTATTGAGTTGTCTGATTCTGTAATTTTATTGTTGATCTTCTGAATTTCTGCTTGCTGTCTGTCTGGATTTTTCCACTTATTAAATTTTTTATTATGTTCCTGAATAACCTTTTTAATTTGTTCAACTGCTTTATCTGTGGGCTCCTTGGCTTGTTCTGCATATTGGCTGATTTCCTTCCTGATGTCTTGAAGGGTTCTGTATATTAATCTTTTGTATTCTGCTCTGGTAATTCCAGGAAGGCACTTTCATGTAGAAGATCCCTTGATTCTTTGTTTTGAGAACTTGTTGGGGTCATCATGGTCTGTTTCTTTATGTGTTTTGATATTGACTGTTGTCTCTGAGGCATCTATAAGTTATTAGTTTATTTTATGTTTGCTTACTGTATCATAGTTTCTTGCTTTGTTTTGTTTTGATATGCCCAGATGGCTTGCTGGAGGGAGCTAGCTTGATTTTTTTTTTTTTTGCCTTTGGAGCTCTGATGTCCTGTCCACAGATGGCTAGAGCTGTTATCCAGTATGTCATTCTAGAAGTCCGTTCACTTTTCTTGTATGAATTCAGCTCAGGTGTCCAGGTAGCAGATCATCAAGTGTGTGGTACAAGCTCTGTCCTGCAGCCTTAGAGGGGCAAGGGTGATTGGTGTAGGTACTAGAATCTAGTTGCAGCAGGAAGTCACGCTCTGAACAAGGCAGGGAGCTGAGAATCGTCCCCCATGTGTCTCTCAGGAAAGCGTGTCTCTGTTCTCTAGAGTGTACAGGTGGGTGGGCTCTGCAGACGGACCGTGCGCACCCAGTGTTTTTGGTTGTAAGGACTGGGAGGTACCTGTTATCCTTGGACCCCTGTCGCCGGCAGGTGGGTGACCTGAGTGGAGCCACTAGTCCATAGGCCCCAGATGTGGGTAGGTGAGCACCCTGTTTAATAGGCAATGTGGTGTCAAACATCACACACCCACCTCTCCACTGCACAGCTGAAACAGTTGTAGTCTACCAACAAGGGTCTATTCTCCTGAAATTTTCCCACACAGGTCCGTGCTGGGGGAAAGGTACTGAAAGTCCACAGACCATTTATGCTTGGACAGGAGCTGCTTCTGTCCTGATGTCCCCCTGTTAGTGGAGCTGGCAAGTTGTCATTTACCCCAATTGTGAATTTATTCCTTCTCCAAGGCTGGGAGGACGGCTCTAGGTGCTCAACAGGGCCTATTTCAGGCCCAGGGAAATCAACAGCCACTAAATCCAGCTTGGGGGTGGGGGGCGTGGTAAAATATATGGAAGTACTTAGCTTTTGCTGAGAGCACTGTTCTTCTCTCGTTCTGGAGGTATGAGTAGGCTGTGTGGCTGGCTGCTTTCTCTGAGGAAACTACTACCTGATGCTAGTACCAGCCCCCTGCAGCTGCTCCCAGGAATGGTGCCTGAGGGCTCCCAGCGATTCAGGCCTGGTAACTCCTCTCCACTTCTGAACCATCACTTCCTCACCCTGCCATTCAGTTTGTTTTCTGACTTTGCATTTGATGTTCAGGGCTCCCAGCTTGTCATCGATATACTCATTTCACTTGTTTTTTCAAGTCTTTGTTGTAGGAGGGCTCGCCGGAAGCATCTGTCTATTCTTCCATCTTGGCCCTGCCTCCTCCAAAATGTTCTTCTTTAAAAAAAAAACACAAGTAAAAAAAAGTCACGCAAATGAGGCATTGTAGGAAACTGAATCCTGAACATTCTGTTAGCAAGAAGTTATACAACAGTATTTTGAACATATAATCTCAAGTGATTAACAAGAGAGATATTATAAAAGTTGCAAAAACGCTCTCTTTGTAGAAACATCAGTGTAATTTGTGGCAAAAAAAAAAAAAGTCTTGTTTTATATTAATCTCAAGTAAGAACACCCAAAAAATCATAGGGAAAAAAATCTTTGCAAGAAGCCTTCTTTTTATAGAAAATTATAATCAGATTCATTTCAGATCTCTGTACGTAATTTCTCAATTGCTTTTTTTTTAGTGCTGCTTATAAATTACTGCTTTTTTATTTCCCTTCTTCATCCCAAACTGTATTTTTTAAAAGTCAACAATTTCTGCAGGATTCTAAGGCACCGGAACTGACTACCTACAGGGTCACTTAACTGAAGAGTTAGGAATTATTCTAACTATAGAATATCAAGCAGTTAATCTTGTAGAACACCAATGCTTTTTAGACCAAGTAGCTATCAAAATTCCATGGCCATTATGTTTCATTTTTTTAAGATGTTGTCTCCTTTAGGATAAGATGATTCTGTCTCATAAGAGGTTTTTTTAAAAAGGAAATTTTTTTTATTAAATACTACAAAATAAGATTTTAATATATAGTTTTTCATACTAGCTTGAATTACATGAAAATATTTCAGTGTTCACTTTTCAAATGAAATAGTTTGTCAGTAAAGCACTTAAAATAATTTGCCAATTTTTTTTTTCTTGAACATGAGAAGATGTATACTTTAAAAACGAATAAATGAAATGTGGGTCCCAGTCATTCCATAAAAATAGTATTTTATTGTTTTGTGCTGAACATAAAATTAAATTCTAGTTTGTTTATGTTTTTTGTTGGATCTTTTTTTTTTTGCTGACATTTTGGGAATTTTTTTTTTTAATAGAATGCTTTAAAATTTATACTCAATTTGTAAGTTTCATTTTATTATTTCTTAGAATAAGAATCAACAAAACATATTGCACATGGAAAGTGCTCAGATGTGTATGGTTTATTTTTTATCAGATTGGCATAACTTTTTATCATAAAGAGTTAGTTTTTTAAAATATGTGCTTATACAACAGAGGAAGAAGGAGAGTCAGAAATAGGAAGAGGAAGTGGAATGTGTGGCTAATTTCCTCCATGAACAACTGCCTTCTTTGCCATGAAACCAGAAGTGGATGGTGCCCAGCTACCATTACTGAACATTTTGGTCAGAGATTCTATAGAAGAATCCTGATCAAAAGGGGGAAAATTTAGAACAGAATTTCAAATTCTCATGAGCTCCAGATTTTCTGGAGACTGGATGAACCCCCAAAACTATTGCCCTGTGATAATCTTTAAACCTTAAAACTTAAACCAGAAATACCCCTGAAGTCTTCCTAAAATCAAACAATAGTTAACAAGTAAAAATGACTTGAATATTGTGCTCTTTTAAGATCTATCTTTGTGGGATCAAATTGATAACAGCAACTCAAAAGATTACATAGGAAACTTAAGGGGCACTGAGTTTATCTTAATGGGGGAAGAACAACTCCGAAAAGGAGGGTGAGGTTGGTTGCACAACGCAAAGAAGGTAATCGTTGTCACTGAATTGTACTTTTAGAAACTGTTGAATTGGTGTATGTTTTGCTATGTATATTCTCAACAACAAAATAGATAAAAATTTTTTTTAAATGCTTATAAAAAGTGTGCTAAAATAAGCAGGTGGATTTTTAGATCTGTACCTAATGTGTAAGCCTTTTTATATGTGAGAAAAAGTTAATGGATAACTAGAATTTTAAAAAACTGTTTGATTTTCTCATGAAGCATCATAGAAAGTAGGTATAGGTGTTTAATAGGGACAAACTCTAATGGGAAAGAGGGAGCTGGTTTAATGTTTAAATTCTAACCTCTCCAAAAGAGTCTATGAATGAGGAATTTAGCAGACAGCTATTTTATTTGCCAGGCAAAGCTACAGAGCAGTTAGGTTAGGAATAATATGGGCCATGAGAGCTATGATTGAAGGTAGGATTAGAAGTCAGGGCAACAAAATTATTGTTACAAAGGTGTGAGCTATTATTTGAAAGTTTTAGGAATCTCACTGCTAAGATTTAGTAAATGTTTAATAGCTTGGTGTATAATCTTTCAGGTTTTTAATGCATATACTTAAATATTTACAACTTTTTGAACTTAAAAAAAATGTGCACACTTTTTAAGGTTCCTGTATCTGATATTTGATTATTAATGAAAATTTTTCTTCCTTCAGTTAAACCAGACACAACTTACCAATGAGTTAAATTGTGAACCAGATAGCATTAGGTGAATGCTAATCTCAGAAACCAACATTTAGGGTTGTATACATCTATAACAACATCTACATTTACTTTGAAAAACATTTTTCTTTTTTAGATGGTAATGAGAGGGAAAAGCACCTTTTCTTTCCCTTGCTCTGCTGTTTTGGTTTGTCTCTGGTTCCCTCAGGGGAGAAAGACTCTGAATATTTTTGAGACAATTTTCAATCAAGTGTCCAACCAAAGAACTTGATATGTATGAGAGCTTATTGCATATTGCCAAAAAAATATGAGAATCCCAAAAGCACAAATCAAGGTCTCTGAAGCAATCGACTTATACCAAATTTCTGAAGTAAAAAATCAGTGTCAGATGAAAAAAATATCTTTTTATTATTATTCCTATGGTAGGCTTTAAACCAAGTTTTAATCTATGCATGTAGTGTGTTTATATAATTCAGGAAGTGATTACTTCGTGTTGTTGTCGTTGGGTGCCACTGAGTCAATTCCAACTCATAGTGACCCCATGTAACAGAGTAGAACTGCCCCATAGGGTTTTCTTGGCTGTAAATCTTCACAGAAGCAATTGCCAGGTCTTTCTCCCCCAGAGCCACTGGGTGGATTTGAACTACTAGCCTTTTGGTTAGCAGCAGAGTGCCTAACTGTTATGCTGCTAGGGTTCCTTTGATTGCTTCATACATGTTGATAAATAATAAACTTTGTTTTCCAAAGTAAATGTAGATGTTGTTATAGATGTATACAGATACATATAGGTGTTGGAATCCTAACCCCAGTACCTGTGGAAAGGAGCACCGGTGTTACAGTGGCTAAAGTGCTAGGCTGCAAACTGAAAGTTTGGTAATTCAAACCCACAGCCGCTCTGAGGGAGAAAGATGTGATAGTCTGCTTCCATCAAAGATTACAGCCTTGGAAACCCTATGGAGCAGTTCTGCCCTGTCCTGTAAGGTCACTAGGAGTTGGAAATGACTCGACAGCAGCGAGTTTAGTGTTTTTTGGGGGGTGGGGGGGGTATACCTGTGGATGTAATGTAATGTTAATCACTTTCCATGTTACCTTAATGAAGTTATACCAGTGTAGGGTGTGTCCTAAACCTAATCACTTGTGAGTTATAAAAAGAGCAGAGTAGACACAGAAGCAAGACATACTGGGGAAGACAGATGCCATGTGAGAATTGCCAAGAACCAAGGAAGGCCCAAGACTTCTAACAAGGAAAGAATCGCCAGAGCTGAGACCCTGATTTGGACTTTCAGCCTCCAAAACTGTGAGAAAATAAGTTCTGTTCTTTAAAGCCACCTACTTGTATTTCTGTTATAGTAACACTAGGAAACTAAGACAGATGTCAGTAAAAAAATCTGAAATGACACTAGAAAAATGTTATATTTTACATAAAATAGGACTTATTTCCTGATCATTGTGCACATTTTATCCATTAAAAGCTCCATTTTCAGGTGATACCACCAGGAATGGTGGAGTAAGAAACTCTCAAAATCTTTTCCTCTGTAAAAGCAATGAGAACACAGGCAAAACTTGTCAAAATCAACTTTTTCAAAACTTTGGAGCATATATATGTTCAAGAAAAATTGCCGAGTCTTAGTATGGACAGTGAGCTTTGTGCCATTTTAATTTGCCCTGTTTTCATTTCTCTCTGTCCAGCTTCATGGTAGCCTTGATAACCAGCAGCATTGAAATCTTGGATGGTAGTGATGCAGACTTGCAGTTTAGCATCCACTGGAGGAGACAGAATAGGTTTAGGGCTCCACAAAAGCCCCATCTCCAGATAATTGTCATTATCTAACCTGTCTGGCACCTCCCTGGACATCGACACTCACAGGACTTGTCTTCATTTGACCTGACTCAGAGCTCCCTTACTGCAAACAGCTGGGGATTTTGTTGAAAACCATCAGTAGCAGTTGTTTAACATCTGTACTAAGCAAGGGGCAAAATGGGTAAATCCCATCTGTGTTGCCAGCTGCATGGTAAGGATCAGCATGAATCAGATCCCCAAAATGGGGATATCAGTCCTGTCTTCACCTTCATACTTCTCCATCCTCGCTGTAAGATGCCCAAATGGTACTCTTTCTCCCACCCTACCCACGTGAAACTGAGTCAGAGATCACAAAGTTAGACACTTTCTCCAGACTACATGCCCGTGTAGCCCTTCTGACCCTACCCACCCTACACAGAGCTTTCTACACCCAACACAGAGCTTCCACATCCCAGGAACACACAACTCTCCCAAGAACAGATGTTCTCACCAACCAGGAAGCTCATTTTAGCCTTAGGGTTCAGGGCTCTTAGCGGCCTCCCCACATGCCATGATATATTTATTACCTGATGCCTCTTGAAGTAGGTTAATATCAGCCCCAAGTGGTCCCTCTTGTTCTGGTCAGCCCCCACTAATTAGCCTCAGGTGTGGTCCAGCTCTCAGGAACCCAGAACAAAGGCCAAATTCCCTTCTGCACCTCACAATATCACAGCTCTCTGAGGCAGTGATTACAGTTGGGGCAAAAAAGAAGCTGACCAAAAACCTTAAAAGGAAAAGCAAGGGAATGAAATATCTATAACCAAAAAAAACCCGTTGCCTTCGAGTCGATTCTGACTCATTGTGACCCTGTAGGACAGAGTAGAACTGCCCCATAGAGTTTCCAAGGATTCAAACTGCCGAACTTTTGATTAGTAGGGGCATGCTTAACCACTATGCTACCATGGCTCCTGAAATGTCTATAGAAAGCTTTAAACTCTGATACATTCCTGGGAATTGAGAAGACCACATGCATATGGTCTTATGCACATCCCCAAAAAAGACCTGAGAAGGGGCTAATCTCCTCTGGCTGACCATGAGACTCTGAACAAGCAGGATTGAAGGCAAAGGTAAAGTTGTAAACTGTCTGCCAAAACCTTGAAGGTATACTCAAGTGTTCACAGAGAGCCCTTTTGCAAAGGCTAGGGAACTTACTAGTTCAAGACATTTAAAGAAATCTCTGTTCAGTCATTAGCTGACCATTAAACTAACCCAGGGGATACTTCAGGGGCCCTAAAGACAGAAAGTCAATTAGTGGTTGCCAAGGGTTGGGAGAGGGGAGAATGAAGAATGACTGCTAATGGGTATTGGTTTCTTTATGGAATAATGAGAAGTTCTAGAATTAGGTAGTAGTGATCGTTGTACAACTCTGTGTATACGAAGAACCACTGAATTGTACACTTTAAAAGGATAAATTTTGTGGCGTAAGAATTATATCTTAACAAAAAGTAAAAACCATTTGGATTTTAGATATGCTTATGTAATTTAAATGTGACTTAGTAATTCAGGATGAAATTATTGTTAAGTGACTATTACTAATCTTTCTCTGATAAATGGGGTTAACTTTGTGGAATTGGTTCCAGAATTAAAGCAGTTACTAGGTTAATATTTTTAGGTTTATGATGTTAAATTATTTGCACGCTGACACTGCCTGCTTTCATACGTGTATGTATCTAATATAGTATACATGAACTGTAAATAATCTGAGATATTCCAGGATCAGAGAACAAAAATAAATAAAACATTTAAAAAAGGGCTTTGAAATAGAATATATTTGGAAGCAGTGTCCTTTTAAATTCTAAGCATTGACTGATGTTAGATGATCCAGAAGCAGATGCTACTGCAGTTCTTTGTTGATTTAGTTGCTATGGTGACATGATACATTCATGTACAGCAGGAAGCTTACTGTACATTGGCTAATTTGATAGAAAGCAAGGTCTGAAGTAAGTATTGATGAGCATACTGATAATCGATTGTACCTTTACCATCCTTGCTCTAAATGTATTTTCACCAAATAACTATAAAATGACATAAAGTAATATGCAACCCAGAATGGAATTTGTAAAGGTTAACTTGTTAGAATAAGGTTGATTTGAGGTTCAGCTTGCCAGTGAAGATTACCTCACTGTTTACTAAATGGAACAAATTGGAACATCTGGAGCAGAAACTGTTGAATCTTACAGCGACCTTCGTAGGCGTGGTAGCAGCAGTTGAATGAGAAAATTAGGAGGATGCGAGCAACAGTAAGTACAGTGCTAAGGTTTGGAATTGGCTTTAATAAATAAGCTTGTTTATGACTTAGCACTTCAGTCAGATTTCATAATTCATATTTAAAGCTTATGTACTAACGTGATAGAGAGTAAAATCAGGATATTTTTTAAGAAATACAGACTCTTATAGGGAGGAAAAGCTACAGATTTGCCAGTTTTAGGGTAAACTTAAAAATATACTTATTTCCCTAATTTTATTAAATCTGTAGTTATCTGTATTTTGAGAAAATAATGATTTAAACAAAAACAAGAATCTTAAAACAACTTTGTAGTTATAAATATTAGACCACTAATGCTTTAAATATGTAAATTTTTTTAATGAAGTTATTTTAGCCTGTAGTTTACATTTATTGCTGAGATAATTATATTGTAGCATTTTGCCATGAAGTTAAAATTTGCAGAGTCTTTGTAACTGCTGTGTTTTATTAGCTTAAAGTCTTCATGATTTGAGTGTACACACACATCTCTGTACATACACACATGTGCATACATTTTCTGTATGTTTGCATATATGAGATATTACCTTATTTATTTTTTTTTATCTACCATTGTCTGGAAATGAAGTATTCCACATAGTCTAGGTAATTAGTTAGGATTCTTTTTGTACTAGGTTTGAGGGACATACCTTTTCAGGGTATCTACTGTATGTCAGACACCATGCTGGGGTTTTATGTTCATTGTTTCCCTAATCCTTCAAAAATACTGTTGTGTAAATTATTATTTCCATTTTAGGGAAGAAGACACTAAAATTCACATAATTTGCCTAAAATTGCAAATCTATTGAGTAATAGAGCAGAATTTGATTATAGAATTGTCTGTCTCCAGCTCTCTTTTTTTCTTTGTCACAATGCTTTGATTTCTGTGAAAACAATTATGAAGACAAATGAACCTAAACAGTAAAAAAAAGTTTGTGAGTGTTTTCTAATTATTAAATACTGTAATTTGTACTCTTCTATCTCAGCATTTGTTGTAATTGGCTGTAATTGTCTCCATTACTGACTGATTATTGTATCCTGAGCTCCTCAAACCATGCTTAACATATAGTCGTTGCTCATTAATTATTTGTCAAATGAATGAATGAAGTTAGTGGATGGTTGACAGATGTCAGGTGTTTCGTCTGTATGCTGGTACCAAACATATGTTCTTACTTAAGTTTGAAAATTATTCTTATTCATAAGACTAAAAAAAACCAAACCTCGATTCCATTAGTTTTATAATTGTTGTTTCCTTTTATTTATAAACATTAAGCTCCATTTGGACTTAAGCTGAAACATATTAGCTAGCCCATCTATACAGTGACAGGACCTAGCTAAGTACGCCACCACTCGTCTGTCAGTTTTCCATACTGTGGTGGCTTACGTGTTGCTGTGATTCTGGAAGCTATGCCACCGGTATTCAAATACTAGCAAGATCACCCATGGTGGAAGGGTTTCAGTGCAGCTTCTAGCCTAAGACTGCTAGGAAGAAAGACCTGGCAATCTACTTCAGAAAAAGTTGGCCAATGAAAACCTTATGAATAGTGGCAAAACATTGTCTGATATAATACCAGAAAATGAGCCCCTCAGGTTTGAAGGCATTCAGAATTCAACTGGGAAGGAGCAGCCTCCTCAAAGTAGAGTCAACCTTAATGACTTTGATTTGCTGATGTGACAACTCAATATGAGAAGAAATAACTACAAGCATCCATTAATAGTCAGAATGTGGAATGTACGAAGTATGAATCTAGGAAAATTGGAAGTCATCAAAAATGAAATGGAGCACATAAAGATGGATATCCCAGACATTAGTGACCTGAAATGTACTGGCATTGGCTATTTTGATTTGTATAATCATATGACAAATTTAAGAGAAATGGTGTCACATTCATCGTCAAAAAGAACATTTCAAGATGTATTGTGAAGTACAGTGCTGTCAGTGATAGGATAATAACCATATGCCTACAAGGGAGACCAATTAATATGACTTTCATTCAAATTTACACACCACCACTAATGCCAAAGATGAAGAAATTGAAGATTTTTACCAACTTTACCAACTTCTGCAGTCTGAAATTGATCAGACGTGCAATCAAGATGCATTAATAATTGCTGGTGATTGGAATGTGAAAGTTGGAAACAAAGAAGAAGGATCTGTAGTTGGAAAATACAACCTTGGTGATAGAAATGATGCCAGAGATCACACGATAGAATATTGCAGTCTAACGAATTCTTCATTGTAAATACCTTTCTTCCACAACATAAATGGCGACTACCCATGTGGACCTTCCCAGATGGAATACACAGGAATCAAATCGACTACATCTGTGGAAGGAAACAATGGAGAAACTCAATATCATCAGTCAGAACAAGGCCAGAGGCTGACTTCAGAACAGACCATCATTTGGTCATATGCAAATTCAAGTTGAAGCTGAAGAAAATTAGAGCAAGTCTACAAAAGCCAAAGTATGACCTTGGCTCTTTTATATCCCACCTGAATTTAGAGACCATTTCAAGGACAGATTTGATGCACTGAACACTAATGACCCAAGACCAGACGAGTTGTGAAATGACATCAAGGTCATCATACCTGAAGAAAGCAAATTGTCATTAAAAAGACAGGAAAGAAAGAAAAGACCAAAATGAATGTCAGAAGAGACTTTGGAATTTGCTGTTGAACATTGAGTAGCTAAGGAGAACAGAAGAAATAGTGCAGTAAAAGAGTGAAACAGAAGATTTCAAAGGGTAGCTCGAGGAGACAAAGTATTATAATGAAATGTGCAAAGACTGGAGTTAGAAAACCAAAAGGGAAGAACACACTCTGCATTTCTCAAGCTGAAAGAGCTGAAGAAAAATTCAAGCCTCAAGTCGCAATATTGAAGGATTCTATGGGCAAACTATTAAACAATGCAGGAACCATCAAAAGAAGATGGAAGGAATACAGAGAGTCACTATACCAAAAAGAATTGGTTGATGTTCAGCCATTTCAGGAGATAGCATATGATCAGGAACCAATGGAACCGAAAGAAGCTGCACGGAAGACACTGACAGAAAACAAGGCTCCAGAAATTGACAGAGTACCAATTGAGATGTTTCAACAAACAGATGGAACACTGGAGGTGCTCATTCGCCTATGCCAAGAAATTTGTCAGACAGCTACCTGTCCAACCGACTGGAAGAAATCTATATTTGTGCCCATTCCAAAGAAAGGTGATCTAATAAAATGTAGACGTTTTCGAATAGTATCATTAATATCAAATGCAAGTAAAATTTTGCTGAAGATCATTTAGAAGTGGTTGTAGCAGTACTTCTACAGGGAAGCCACAAATTCAAGCCGGATTCAGAAGAGGACATGAAACAGGTGATATCATTGCTGATGTCAAATGGATCCTGGCTGAAAGCAGAGAATACCAGAAGGTGTTTACCTGTGTTTTATTGACTATACAAAGGCATGCAACTTCATGGATCATAACAAATTATGGATAATGTTGTGAAGAATAGGAATTCCAGAACACTTAATTGTGCTCATGAGGAACCTGTACATAGACCAAGAGGCAGTTGTTCAAACAGAACAACGGAATGCTCTGTGGTTTAAAGTCAAGAAACGTGTCAGTCTAGGTTATATTGTTTGACCATACTTATTCAATCTGTATGCTGAGCAAATAATCCTAGGAGCTGGACTACATGAAGAAGTATGCAGCATCAGGATTAGAGGAAGACTCATTAACAACCTGTGATATGTGGATCACACAACCTTGATAGGCTGAAAGTGAAGAGGACTTACAGCACTTACTGATGAAGATCAAAGACTGCAGCATTCGGGATGGATTACGCCTCAACATAAAGAAAACAAAAATCCTCACAACTGGACCAATAAGCAACATCATGATAAACAGAGGAAAAGTGTAGCTGTCAAGGATTTCATTTTACTTGCATCCACAATCAATGCTCATGGAAGCAGCAGTCAAGAAATCAAAGTATGCATTGAATTGGGCAAATCTGCTGCAAAAGACCTCTTTAAAGAGTTAAAAAACAGAGATGTCACTTTAAGGACGAAGGTGTGCTGACCCAAGCCATGGTATTTTCAGTTCCCTCGTTTGCATGTGAAAGCTGGACACTGAATAAGGAAGACCAAAGAAGAATTGGATGCCCTTGAATGAACGTGTTGGAGAAGAACACTGAATATACTGTGGACTGCCAGAACAATGAACATAACTGTCTTGGAAGAAGTGCAGCCAGAATGCTGCTTTGAAGCAAGGATGGTGAGACTTTATTTTATATGCTTTGGACATGTTGTCAGGAGGGACCAGCCCCTGGAGAAGGATATCGTGCTTGATAAAGTAGAGGGTCAGTGAAAAAGGGGAAAGACCCTCGATGAGATAGATTGTCACAGTGTCTGCAACAGTGGGCTCAAGCATAACAACGATCATGAGGATGGTGCACAACTGGGCAATGTTTCGTTCTATTGTACATAGATAGGGTCACTATTTGTCAGAACCGACTCAGCGGCACCTAAGAACATAACAGTAGCAAGCTAAGTGCAGATTAAAGTTTGATTCAAAGCTCTTTTGAACAAGTCAATTTAACAACACTTTACACATAATTCAGACTTGTTTGTGAATTGATGGTATATTTGAATGAAATTAGTTCCCCAATTTAATTTCTCAGGAAACTCAGAAAATGAGTTCAAATTTGTACATAATAAGGTGGTTGTTTTTGTTAGGTGCCATAGAGTTGGTTTCCTGCAGTTTATCAAAGTGAACATAAAGTAGTTGCAAATACAGTGTTCGAGTTTGGGGCATCTAGTGCTACACTATCCAACACAGTAGCCACTAACCATCTGTGCCTTTCTAAACTGAAAATTACAAATTCAGTTCCTCATTCTCAGTGTCCACATGTAGTTACCATGTTGGACAGTGCAAATATAGAACATTTCCATCATCACAGAAACTTCTGTTGGACAGTGCTAGTCTAGAAACCAGAGGGAAAGAATTAGGAGTCATTTAGCAATGGTCACTAGTGAATTCAGCAACATTTATTTAACCTCTGTTTTTGTCAGTGCCCCTGCAAAATGCCTCTAGCCCCTACAAATATAAAAATATACTGAAGTCTTTGCTTATGAAGGGCTTATGTTGTAATGTGTATCACAGTGTGTAAACAACTGAATACAGTTACAATAGGGATAATATAACTCTGCTTTAGGGTTAAAGGAATAGAAATTCCTGAAGAAGAAATTTTTTGTTCACAGGCTGAGTTCTTAGTTGTATACCAGAGAACAAGAAATCCTATTCAACATAGAAAATTGTCAGTTAGCAGGACTCAAATCAAATCAAAAGTCAAGCTAGAGAAGAGTGTATAAGTCGAAGACCAGGAAGTGAAGGTGAATCTCTTGACCATTGGAACCCTTGATTGAAAAGAATAGAGCATGCCCTATGGAGTGCGGTTCTCCTCTACATTTGGGGTTGCCATGGGTCTTAGTCAGTTCTTCAGCAACTGGTTCATGTTGTTTGTTTTTGATTCTAAGCACTTGACCTGTGTCAACTCATTTATCATCACAGCATCCCAGTGAGTATTGAATAAAAGGCCTTCAATCATGAGTTGGAGAACTACATTGCTAAAAGTATGTTATTATCAATTATTCCAGGCTACAGGTCCCAAAGAACTTTCCTTTATTATTGCTCTTATTCCCATTAAATGGGCACCCTGGAGCAAGGAGCAAGTAGTAGTTTAGTCGTAGTTGGGTAAGGAAGTTGGGGTCGGGAAGGAGGATTAGGCATTCAGACAGATTTTTTTTTTTTTAATGTGATTTGGCATAGGTAAGAGAATTTGTAACTCTTGGAAAACTTTTTCTGCTAAATTCTGGGTTGATTTTCTTGCTCTGTCTGCCAAAACCTCTGTAGAGTTTCAAAAGTAGAAATGTGAAATGCTTATTTTGTTTTCAAAGCTAATTTAATGTCATAGTGAAGAATGCAATTTTTATGACCTTTGGGGTGGAGAGGAGAAATTAATTAAACTATTAATCTGCAAAATTCATACCATTTATAAACATTTTTCTCTTTATTTTGTCAATGATTTAGTTCTATAAATTATTTTTCCAAAATATAGGTGAACATTTAAAAGAATTATATGTCATTAAATATCTTATAATTAGGTACATATTAAATAATTATCCCTCAGAGAAACTATTTAAATTAAGAGTTTTGTAGAAAGAAACTTCAGAATTCCTAAATTCAAAAGGTTGAAGTTTCATTAATGACTTTTTTCCCCTCGTTTTTCCGTTAGAGATTTAAAATGTTAGCATTAACTTTGTATCTTTTACTGAATCCTTTAGGACTTAGAGTAGTGATACGTTTCAGAGCAGTAAATAAGAGCGTGGATTTTCTGGTGGCCATCTTAGCAACTTCGAGTAATTACATTCAAAAGATTGATTGTTTCCCTAGGATCCAGGTTAGGGGAAAAAGACCAGTCTCCTCACCCTTGGGAAAGAGACCTAAATATGTTTACTGTATTTTGAAAAAGTCCCGTAGTGATTCTAAGATGTCTTCCCTTTCTCTCTGTTGCGTATCTTCGCATAAGATACATGTTAATGGTGCTGTGGGGAAGATGTAAAGATGTTTTTTGTTTTTTCTCATTGTATCACATATGGAACGTGGACTGATGGCAATTAAATAAAATTGAAATGAGACCAAAGAATTGTGTATTATCTTTGGAATGCAAACGAAAATAAGATTAAAGTTTGGCAGCAATTAGTAGAACCTGAAGATTAAATAGTAACGTATTATTTATACCTAGTTATTTATCATGTTCGGTCAGTGAATAAATGCATGCAGATATTATTAATAAATGATTATGCCTTGATATTTAAATAAAACTTATTTGTATCATTGATTGGCTAAATCTTGGCCCTTTTTTTCAGTAGTTCAGATTCCAAGGTGGTATCCTAGTACTGTACTACTGATTATAAATGTTTATTTGTATTTGCCTCACTTTAAGTGTTAGTTGATATAAATTGAGTTTTAAGTTAAATGCAGTGGAAGAGTTTACTATAAAAGGAAACCTTTTGTTGAATGACTTTGTAAAATGAGTTGACTTTTGAATACCAATAATCATCTGTTACTTTACTTTTTAAAAAAGAAAGCTGTATGGGATTAATAGTATCTCAGGTGTCATTCAGCTCTGACTTTTCCAGAGCTTTATGCTCTGTTTGTTTAGCAATGTTACTGTATCAGACTTGTTGTCCTCTGGTATCTGTGCTCTCTTGTGCTCCCCCCCCCCCAATTCCAGTATTATCTTTCTGCTATCCTGATTTTTATGAAGCTTGTTTTCTTCCCCAAGTAAATGATTTTATACTTGATCCTCTTTAATTTTACCTCTTCTTTTCCTTAACTCCTCCAAGCCATTATAAATATCTTTATTTAATTTCTTAAGGAATTTAGTAAGTGTCTTCAAGCATTTAAAACTTTTGAACACCTTAAACACTTTTCTTTATCAAATAATCAGATAATTTGTTAGTTGATTTCTTTGGGGTCAAATCCTATTGCTTATTTTGTGTATTTATCGTCATAGGTCTTTACCAGTGGGAATTCTCAGTAGCCTGCTTTAAGGGTGTGTCTCTTCAAGGACGTTTGTTTTTGCTTTTTTTTTTTTTTTTAATTAACTTCTATTGAGCTTCAAGTGAACGTTTACAAATCAAGTCAGTCTGTCACATATAAGTTTATATACATCTTACGCCTTACTCCCACTTGCTCTCCCCCTAATGAGTCAGCCCTTCCAGTCTCTCCTTTCGTGAAAATTTTGCCAGCTTCCAACTCTCTCTATCCTCCCATCCCCCCTCCAGACAGGAGATGCCAACACAGTCTCAAGTGTCCACCTGATATAATTAGCTCACTCTTCATCAGCATCTCTCTCCCACCCACTGTCCAGTCCCTTTCATGTCTGATGAGTTGTCTTCGGGGATGGTTCCTATCCTGTGCCAACACAAGGTTTGGGGAACGCTGGGTTTCCTCTAGTCACAGTCAGACCATTAAGTATGGTCTTTTTATGAGAATTTAGGGTCTGCATCCCACTGATCGCCTGCTCCCTCAGGGGTTCTCTGTTGTGCTCCCTGTCAGGGCAGTCATCGATTGTGGCCGGGCACGAACTAGTTCTTCTGGTCTCAGGATGGTGTAGATCTCTGGTTCTTGTGGCCCTTTTGTCTCTTGGGCTCTTAGTTGTCGTGTGACCTTGGTCTTCTTCATTCTCCTTTGCTCCAGGTGGGTTGAGACCAATTGATGCATCTTAGATGGCCGCTTGTTAGCATTTAAGACCCCAGACGCCACATTTCAAAGTGGGATGCAGAATGTTTTCATAATAGAATTATTTTGCCAATTGACTTAGAAGTCCCCTTAAGCCATAGTCCCCAAACCCCCGCCCTTGCTCCACTGACCTTCGAGGCATTCATTTTATCCTGGAAACTTCTTTGCTTTTGGTCCAGTCCAGTTGAGCTGACCTTCCATGTATTGAGTGTTGTCCTTCCCTTCACCTAAAGCACTTCTTCTCTACTAATTAATCAGTAAAAAACCCTCTCCCTCCCTCCCTCCCTCCCCCCTCTTGTAACCACAAAAGTATGTGTTCTTCTCAGTTTATACTATTTCTCAAGATCTTAGAATAGTGGTCTTATACAATATTTGTCCTTTTGCCTCTGACTGATTTCACTCAGCATAATGCCTTCCAGGTTCCTCCATGTTATGAAATGTTTGACAGATTCGTCACTGTTCTTTATCGATGCATAGTATTCCATTGTGTGAATATACCACAATTTATTTACCCATTCATCCGTTGATGGACATGTTGGTTGCTTCCAGCTTTTTGCTATTGTAAACAGAGCTGCGATAAACATGGGTGTGCATATATCAGTTTGTGTGAAGGCTCTTGTTTCTCTAGGGTATATTCCAAGGAGTGGGATTTCTGGGTTGTATGGTAGTTCTATTTCTAACTGTTTAAGATAACGCCAGATAGATTTCCAAAGTGGTTGTACCATTTGACATTCCCACCAGCAGTGCATAAGAGTTCCAGTCTCTCCGCAGCCTCTCCAACATTTATTATTTTGCGTTTTTTGGATTAATGCCAGCCTTGTTGGAGTGAGATGGAATCTCATCGTAGTTTTAATTTGCACTTCTTTAATGGCTAATGATCGAGAGCATTTTCTCATGTATCTGTTAGCTGCCTGAATATCTTCTTTAGTGAAGTGTGTATTCATATCCTTTGCCCACTTCTTGATTGGGTTGTTTGTCTTTTTGTGGTTGAGTTTTGACAGAATCATGTAGATTTTAGAGATCAGGCGCTGGTCGGAGATGTCATAGCTGAAAATTCTTTCCCAGTCTGTAGGTGGTCTTTTTACTGTTTTGGTGAAGTCTTTAGATGAGCATAGGTGTTTGATTTTTAGGAGCTCCCAGTTATCGGGTTTCTCTTCATCATTTTTGGTAATGTTTTGTATTCTGTTTATGCCTTGTATTAGGGCTCCTAGGGTTGTCCCAATTTTTTCTTCCATGATCTTTATCGTTTTAGTCTTTATGTTTAGGTCTTTGATCCACTTGGAGTTAGTTTTTGTGCTTGGCGTGAGGTATGGGTCCTGTTTCATTTTCTTGCAAATGGATATCCAGTTATACCAGCACCATTTGTTAAAAAGACTATCTTTTCCCCAATTAACTGACTCTGGGCCTTTGTCAAATATCAGCTGTTCATATGTGGATGGATTTATATCTGGGTTCTCAATTCTGTTCCACTGGTCTATGTGCCTGTTGTTGTACCAGTACCAGGCTGTTTTGACTACTGTGGCTGTATAATAGGTTCTGAAATCAGGTAGAGTGAGGCCTCCCACTTTCTCCTTTTTCAGTAATGCTTTGCTTATCCGAGGCTTCTTTCTCTTCCATATGAAGTTGGTGATTTGTTTCTCTATCACCTTAAAAAATGGCATTGGAATTTGGATCGGAAGTGCATTGTACGTATAGATGGCTTTTGGTAGAATAGACATTTTTACTATGTTAAGTCTTCCTATTCATGAGCAAGGTATGTTTTTCCACTTAAGTATGTCCTTTTGAATTTCTTGTAGTAGAGCTTTGTAGTTTTCTTTGTATAGGTCTTTTACATCCTTGGTAAGATTTATTCCTAAGTATTTTATCTTCTTGAGGGCTACTGTGAATGGTATTGATTTGGTTATTTCCTCTTCGGTGTTCTTTTTGTTGATATAGAGGAATCCAAGTGATTTTTGTATGTTTATCTTATAACCTGAGACTCTGCCAAAGTCTTCTATTTGTTTCAGTAGTTTTCTGGAGGATTCCTTAGGGTTTTCTATGTATAAGATCATGTCATCTGCAAATAGAGATAATTTTACTTCCTGCTTGCCAATCCGGATGCCCTTTATTTCTTTGTCTAGCCTAATTGCCCTGGCTAGGACTTCTAGCACGATGTTAAATAAGAGCGGTGATAAAGGGCATCCTTGTCTGGTTCCCGTTCTCAAGGGAAATGCTTTCAGGTTCTCTCCATTTAGAGTGATGTTGGCTGTTGGCTTTGCATAGATGCCCTTTATTATGTTGAGGACTTTTCCTTCAATTCCTGTTTTGGTGAGAGTTTTATCATAAAAGGGTGTTGGACTTTGTCAAATGCCTTTTCTATATCAATTGATAAGATCATGTCGTTTTTGTCTTTTGTTTTATTTATGTGATGGATTACATTAATGGTTTTTCTGATATTAAACCAGCCTTGCATACCTGGTATAAATCCCACTTGATCGTGGTGAATTATTTTTTTGATATGTTGTTGAATTCTATTGGCTAGAATTTAGTTGAGGATTTTTGCATCTATGTTCATAAGGGATATAGGATGTAATTTTCTTTTTTTGTAATGTCTTTACCTGGTTTTGGTATCAGGGAGATGGTGGCTTCATAGAATGAGTTGGGTAGTATTCCGTCTTTTTCTATGCTTTGGAATACCTTCAGAAGTAGTGGTGTTAAGTCTTCTCTGAAGGTTTGGTAGAACTCTGCAGTGAAGCCGTCCGGGCCAGGGCTTTTTTTTGTTGGGAGTTTTTTGATTACCGTTTCAATCTCTTTTTTTGTTATGGGTCTATTTAGTTGTTCTACTTCCGAATGTGTTAGTTTAGGTAGGTAGTGTTCTTCCAGGAATTCATCCATTTCTTCTAGGTTTTCAAATTTGTTAGAGTACAATTTTTCATAATAATCTGAAATGATTCTTTTAATTTCATTTGGTTCTGTTGTGATGTGGTTCTTCTCGTTTCTTATTCGGGTTATTCATTTCCTTTCCTGTATTTCTTTAGTCAGTCTAGCCAATGGTTTATCAATTTTGTTAATTTTTTCAAAGAACCAGCTTTTGGCTTTGTGAATTCTTTGAATTGTTTTTCTGTTCTCTAATTCGTTTAGTTCAGCTCTAATTTTTATTATTTGTTTTCTTCTGGTGCCTGATGGATTCTTTTGTTGCTCACTTTCTATTTGTTCAAGTTGTCGGGACAGTTCTCTGATTTTGGCTCTTTCTTCTTTTTGTATGTGTGCATTTATCGATATAAATTGGCCTCTGAGCACTGCTTTTGCTGTGTCCCAGAGGTTTTGATAGGAAGTATTTTCATTCTCGTTGCTTTCTATGAATTTCCTTATTCCCTCCTTGATGTCTTCTATAACCCAGTCTTTTTTCAGGAGGGTATTGTTCATTTTCCAAGTATTTGATTTCTTTTCCCTAGTTTTTCTGTTATTGATTTGTAGTTTTTTTGCCTTGTGGTCTGAGAAGATGCTTTGTAATATTTCGATGTTTTGGATTCTGCAAAGGTTTGTTTTATGACCTAATATGTGGTCTATTCTAGAGAATGTTCCATGCGCGCTAGAAAAAAAAGTATACTTTGCAGCAGTTGGGTGGAGAGTTCTGTATAAGTCAGTGAGGTCAAGTTGGTTGATTGTTGTAATTAGGTCTTCCGTGTCTCTGCTGAGCTTCTTACTGGATGTCCTGTCCTTTTCCGAAAGTGGTGTGTTGAAGTCTCCTACTATAATTGTGGAGGTGTCTATCTCACTTTTCAGTTCTGTTAAAATTTGATTTATGTATCTTGCAGCCCTGTCATTGGGTGCATAAATATTTAATATGATTATGTCTTCCTGATGACTTGTCCCTCTTATCATTATGTAGTGTCCTTCTTTATCCTTTGTGGTGGATTTAAGTCTAAAGTCTATTTTGTCAGAAATTAATATTGCTACTCCTCTTCTTTTTTGCTTATTATTTGCTTGATATATTTTTTTCCATCCTTTGAGTTTTAGTTGGTTTGTGTCTCTAAGTCTAAGGTGTGTCTCTTGTAGGCAGCATATAGACGGATTGTGTTTCTTTATCCAGTCCGAGACTCTCTGTCTCTTTATTGGTGCATTTAGTCCATTTACATTCAGTGTAATTATAGAGAAATAAGTGTTTAGTGTTGTCATTTTGATGCCTTTTTATGTGTGTTGTTGACAATTTCATTTTTCCACATACTTTTTTGTGCTGAGACGTTTTTCTTAGTAAATTGTGAGATCCTCATTTTCGTAGTGTTTGACTTTATGTTTGTTGAGTCGTTACGTTTTTCTTGGCTTTTATCTTGAGTTATGGAGTTGTTATACCTCTTTGTGGTTACCTTATTATTTACCCCTATTTTTCTAAGTAAAAACCTAACTTGTGTTGTTCTGTATCGCCTTGTATCACTCTCCATGTGGCAGTTCTATGCCATCTGTATTTAGTCCCTCTTTTTGATTATTGTGATCTTTTACATATTGACTTCAGTGATTCCCTGTTATGAGCATTTTTTTTTAATTAATCTTAATTTGTTTTTGTGATTCCCCTATTTGAATTGATATCAGGATGTTCTGTTTTGTGACCTTGTATTGTGCTGGTATCTGATATTATTGGTTTTCTGACCAAACAATATCCTTTAGTATTTCTTGTAGCTTTGGTTTGGTTTTGCAAATTCTCTGAACTTGTGTTTATCTGTAAATATCTTAATTTCGCCTTCATATTTCAGAGAGTGTTTTGCTGGATATATGATCCTTGGCTGGCAGTTTTTCCCCTTCAGTGTTCTGTATACGTCGTCCCATTCCCTTCTTGCCTGCATGGTTTCTGCTGAGTAGTCTGAACTTACTCTTATTGATTCTCCCTTGAAGGAAACCTTTCTTTTCTCCCTGGCTGCTTTTAAAATTTTCTGTTTGTCTTTGGTTTTGGCAAGTTTGATGATAATATGTCTTGGTGTTTTTCTTTTTGGATCAATCTTAAATGGGGTTCGATGAGCATCTTGGATAGATACCCTTTCGTCTTTCATGGTGTCAGGGAAGTTTTTTGTCAGCAGATCTTCAACTATTTTCTCTGTGTTTTCTGTCCCCCCTCCCTGTTCTGGGACTCCAGTCACACGCAAGTTATCCTTCTTGATAGAGTCCCACATGATTCGTAGGGTTTCTTCATTTTTTTTAATTCTTTTATCTGATTTTTTTTCAGCTATATTGGTGTTAATTCCCTGGTCCTCCAGATGTCCCGGTCTGCATTCTAATTGCTCGAGTCTGCTCCTCTGACTTCCTGTTGCATTGTCTAATTCTGTAATTTTATTGTTAATCTTTTGGATTTCTACATGCTGTCTCTCTATGGATTCTTGCAACTTATTAATTTTTCCACTGTGTTCTTGAATAATCTTTTTGAGTTCTTCAACAGTTTTATCAGTGTGTTCCTTGGCTTTTTCTGCAGTTTGCCTTATTTCGTTTCTGATGTCTTGAAGCATTGTGTAAATTAGTTTTTTATATTCTGTATCTGATAATTCCAGGATTGTATCTTCATTTGTGAAAGATTTTGATTCTTTTGTTTGGGGGGTTGTAGAAGCTGTCATGGTCTGCTTCTTTATGTGATTTGATATTGACTGCTGTCTCTGAGCCATCACAGGGAAACTTGTTTTTCCAGAAAATATGCTAAAAAAAAATGCAGTCAGATCCCTATCAGAACTGCCTTTGGAGTATAACCGCCACCTTGTTCCCTGTAAGGATGAAAGTCCGAGATTTGGATCATATATGCTTTGCTGTTGCTGGTTCTTTGTTTTTAGTCCAATTAGGGATGGATTTTTGGTCCCTGGGTTTTTTGTGTTCCCTTGTCTCAGGGCGAAGAGTGGGTTAGGAAAAGACCAAAAGAAAAAAAAAGGGGGGGGGAAGCAAAGCCGCCACGGAGCCGTTCTCCCTCTGGCTCGGGAAATTCCAATGTTAATGAAGCCGCCTGGGGAGGGTGGGGGAGGGATCGGAGAGATAGGAGAGTAGCGCCTCGGAATATAGCCAGAGTTGCTTGTCTTGCTTGGAATGACTATTTTATCTGAGATTCCCGAGGGGCATGTAGCCTATGTGTGCTGGCTGTGTGGAGTTTGCCCCTGCGGGTCTGGCTCGCTGAAGCCCTGGTCAGATCCTCCCCTGCCAGTCCAAAGCCCAGCGTCAGGGTTCCCCTGCTGGGACACTGCACTCCTGGCTCCAAAATCAATCGCTGCCTCCCGGGGACTTCTCGTCCCACCAGCCGCGTCGCCGCGCCGCATGCGCGGACTGGTTGGGCCCCCTCCCCAGGTTAGTTCAGGGGAGTAGAGCTGTGCCCGTGCTTGCGCCATGACAGCGCCCAGTCAAAAGCCCGGCGCCAAGGTTCCCCGGCTGGGACGCTGCCCTCCCGGCTCCAAAATCAGTCGCTGTCTCCCGGGGACTTCTCGTCCCGCCAGCCGCGTCACCGTGCCGCCCGCGCGGACCAGCTGGGCCCCATCCCGGGGTTAATTCAGGGGAATAGAGCTGCGCCCCGTGCTTGCGCCATGACAGAGCCCAGTCAAAAGCCCATCCCCAAGGTTGCCCGGCTGGGACGCTGCACTCCCGGCTCCAAAAGCAGTCACTGCGTCCCGGGGACTTTTCCCACCAGCCGCGTCACCACGCTGCCCATGGGCCCTGGCTGGGCCCCCTCCTGGATTCAGTTCAGGGGGGTAGGTTTGCGCTCCTTTTTTGTGCTGTCACAAGATTTATGAGTTCAGCTCCCCTGGGCCCAGAAACCCGGCGCCAAGGTTACCTGACTGGGACGCTGGCTCCAGGCTCCGAAAACAGTCGCTGCTTCCCCGTATTTGTTCGTTTTCCGTCTCTAAATCTGTGTTTGTTGTTCAGGGTTCGTAGATTGTTATGTATGTGATCGATTCACTTGTTTTTCCGAGTCTTTGTTGCAAGAGGGATTCGAGGTAGCGTCTCCCTAGTCCGCCATCTTGGCCCCGCCTCCCTGTGTTTGCTTTTGGTAGATACTCAGGCTTTTATTAGCCAGAAACTAACTTGGGGTTAATTTTTTAGCTTGGAAGTTCCTAGACTGTGTGGGTAGTATAAATTTAATCCCGAGACCCATTTGAAGGTAGGTCAGTGATCCTGTATTCTTGGGAGAGTCTTTTGACCAGGCCAAGCCATAGAGACTTCCTTATCTCCTAATGCTGAGGGTAGATATTTTCTAATTACTCTTTCACTGAATGTGTAGTCTTCAAGGGAGCTGGCTTTACAGAGAAGAACTTAGTCATGTAAACTCACTGCCTAGTTTGAGACCATAGGCTTTATTTCCTATTTCTTAATGGCTTTTGAAACCCAGACTCTTTGGTTACCAAAGCCATTGGTGTCCCTATTATAACAGATAAACTCTCAGCTTCTATTTGCTGCTCTGATTTTTTTAGCCCTTAATTTCTTACAAGCTGATCTGTAATTTTAAAAATTTTGTTATCTTGTACATTGCATTTTTAGAAGTGGTGGGATTTTTAGCTTATTTAATATTCGAGTTGCCAGAAAAAGAATTCCCCTCATAGCTCACTAACGTATGTCCAAACATATTTTTAATAGTTAGATTAATTTTCTGCCATCTTACTTAGTACACTACTGGATTTTGTAATAACAAGATTTTGTCTTCACCAATATCATACTAATTATATATGGTCGTCTAGTACTGCTATAACAGAAATACCATGAGTGGATGGCTTTAACAAAGAGAAGTTAATTTTCTCACAGTAAAGTAGGCTAAAAGTCTCAGTTCAGGGTGTCAGCTCCAGGGGAAGGCTTTCTCTGTCAGCTCTGGAGGAAGGTCCATGTCCTCAATCTTCCGCTGGTCAAGGAGCTTCTCAGGTGCAGGGACCCTGAGTCCAAAGGACACGCTCTGCTCCTGGCACTGCTTTTTTGGTGGCATAAGGTCCCCAACTCTACTTGCTTCTCTTTCCTTTTATCTCTTGAGAGAGAAAAGGTGGTGTAGGCCATACCTCAGGGAAACTCCCTTTATATTGGATTAGGGAGGTGACCTGAGTAAAGGTAGTTATAATTCCACCCTGATCCTCTGAATATAAAATTACAATCACAAAATGGAGGACAACCACACAACATTGAGAATAATGGCCTAACCAAGTTGATATACACATTTTTGGGGAGACATAATTCAATCCATGACACATGGCATCTTGGCTTTCAAGAATTAAAACAGCTTATTGAAAGTCTGATGATTTGTGTGCTCCATCTCATTTTGGCTAACCAGCATACTTCCTGAGAACCAGGTCTCTTCATTCCCTGCTAAGTAAAAAAGAAATACGGGGGTTTGATACAATAATCTTTTCCCAAATGCAAATGTTTGCTGACTTTTCCAAGATTTATCTTTCGGTGAATTGTCTGTGGCTTTTACTTTACTGTCTTCCTCAGGCTGGCATTTTATTTAGTTTACTCCATTCAGATTATGCAGCAGTCCCCTAATTGATAGCTTTGTTCTTAAGAACATCAATCTCCATTTTTTCATACTCCTGCCAGAGAGATCTATCAAAAATGGAATTTTCATCTCCCAGACCTTGGTTCTAAATACCATTCCTTAGAAAAGGAACCAAGGTAAGTACAGATTGTGCAAGGAATGACTTGTCATATCAGAGAGTAAGAAAGTGCACCCTCTCCTCACTTAGTGACATGGTTAGGTTCCAGAGACCACGTTAAACATGAAATCGCCATTATGCAGAAATGAAGGATGCTCACATCGGATAACAAATAGAGGGTGACTGTATTATTACATAATTGCCAAACTACATCATTTTATAACTGCCAAACCACAGAAAATTGTGGCCCAGCCAAGCTGACACATAACCTTAATCATTTCAGCCAGCATTACTCTCACCTTTCACCTTGGCATTCATTACTGTCAAACGTCTGTCATTAATGTGCAGATTAGGTGGATAGTAGCTTTTTTACTGTGTAATGTGAAATGTCAGATAAAGAGGTAGTCAATAAGTAAGGGGAAGGTGTACACACAAACTTAAAACAGGGACATGTTAGGACATAGTAGCAAGCCTGAAAAGGTTCTCACTGGTCAAATTTGGTACATTTTTAACATCAAAATGGCAGAATAGGGAGCTTCAAGAATCAGTCCCTCCACCAAAGTGACCATTAAACTGGGAAAAATAGAGTCAACTTTTTTGGAACTCTGAAATCTAATTTTAAAAACTTAAGTAGCCAGAGAGATACTAAAAAATGAGAAAAAAAAGGCCGCTAAAGTTTGGCATTTAAAGAAATCTTGTCAAGTCACTGGTTGATCACTGAGATGATGGAACAGAGACTTCAGTAACCTCACAACAACAAGGAATAAAGTTTTTGCCCCCGTCCACCCACCTACTCAAAGAAGTTTGCATAGTCACTAAACAGATGGACAATTGTAGCTGTCATCAATCCAACAACAGCAAATCCTGGGGAGGAGGGAGAATCTTATTCCCAGAGTTACCACATTATAATATTCAAAATGTCCAGTTTTTAACAAATTATGAGGCATTATAAGAAGCAGGAAAGTATTGTTCATTTACAGGAAAAAAAAAGAAATTGACAAAAACCACCCCTGAGGAAGCCCAGATATTGGACTTACTAGACAATGGTGGGACCTTGCAAGTTTTGAGGGTCCCTGGTAGCATAATGGTTAAGCATTTGGCTGCTAACCAAAAAGTTGGCAGTTTGAATCTACCAGCTGCTCCTTGGAACCCCTATGGGGCAGTTCTTCTCTGTCCTATAGGGTGGCTATGAGTTGAGATCAACTTGACGGCAGTGGATTTTTTGTTTTTGGTTAGACAGAGGCTTTAAATCAACTGTCTTTGATAAGCTGAAAGGGCTAAGGGAAACTCATAGGCAAAGAACTAAAGGAAACCAAGGGAATGATGTATAAACAGATTGAAAATAGCAATAGAGAGAAATTATAGAAAGGAACCAAATAGAAATTCTGAAAAGTACAATTACTGAAATGAAAAATTTATTAGATGAATTTAATAGTAGATTTTTTTTTAGAGTAGATAGAAGAAAGAATTAGTGAACTCAGTAATAGTACAATTGAAATTATTAAGTCAGAGGGACAGAAAGGGGGAAAAAGAAGAAAAACGAACAGAGCCTTAGACACCTGTGGGACAGCATCAAATGTACCAATATATTTTGGGAATCTGAGAAGAGAGAGAGAGAGACTGGCAAAAACAGTATTGACCTCAGTCATCTGAAAAAAGAAAACCAAACCTGTTGCTGTCGAGTAAATTCTGACTCCTAATGACCCTATGGAACAGAGTAGAACTGCCCTATAGGGTAAAAAAAAAAAAAAAAAAAAAATTTTTTTTATAGGGTTTCCAGGAGCGCCTGGTGGATTCAAACTGCTGGCCTTTGGGTTAGCAGCCAAACTCTTAACCACTACACCACCAGGGTTTCCTTAGTTGTCTAGTGCCACTAGAACAGACATAACACAAGTGAATAGCTTAACAAAGAGAAATTTATTCTTTCACAGTTGAGGAGGCTAGAAGTCTGAATTCAGGGTGCCAGCTCCAAGCGAAGGCTTTCTTTCTCTGTCAGCTCTGGGGGAAGGTCATTGTCATCAATCTTCCCAAGCTGAGGAGCTTCTCAGTGCAGGGACCCTGGGTCCAAAGGATACGCTATTCTCCTGGCTCTTGTTTCTTGGTGGTATGGGTCCCCATGTCTCTCTACTTACTTCTCTCTTTTATACCTCAAAAATGATTGACTTAAGACACAACCTATCTTGTAGATTGAGTCCTGCCTTATTAACATAATTGCCTCTAATCCTGCCTCATTAACATCATAGAGGTAGGATTTACAACACATAGGAAAATTGTATCAGATGGCAAAAACGATGGACAATCACACAATACTGGGAATCATGGCCTAGCCAAGTTGGCAAGTTATTTTTAGGGGCACAATTCAGTCCATAACAGTATTCAAAAAACTAATGGTTGAAAACGTCCTTAATTTGACGAAAGACATGAATCTACACATCCAAGAAGCTCAGAGAACTCTTAAGTAAGATAAAGAGATCCACACCGAAATACATTATAATCTGTCAACAGCCAAAGACAAAGAGAAAACCTTGAAAGTAGCAGGAGAGAAGTGACTCTCGATATAGCGAATCCTCAATGAAATTATTAGCTAGTTCTCATCAGAAACCACATAGACTAGAAGGCAGTGGGATGACATATTTAAAGTGCTAAAAGGAAAAGAAATCTGTCAACCATATCTGGGAAAACTGTCTCTCAAAACAAAGGAGAAATTAAGAGAGTTCCAGATAAGCAAAAGCTGCAGGAGTTTATGGCTAGCATACCTACCTTATGGAGCCCTGCTGGCACAGTAGCTAAGAACTACGGCTGCTAACCAAAAGATCGGCAGTTTGAATCCACCAGCCAGTCCTTGGAAACCCTGTGGGGCACTTCTCCTCTCTTCTGTAGGGTCGCTATGAGTCAGAACCAACTTGACAACACCTAACGACAACAGACCTACCTTACAAGAAATGCTAAAGGAAGTCCTTTGGGCTGAAATAAAAAGACACTAGACAGTAACTGAAGCAATATGAAGAAGAAGAGAACACCAGTAAATTTAACTGCATAGGTAAATACAAAATACATATTGTATTTTTTATTTGCAACTCTTTTTTTTTAATTGCTGTAGTTTTCTGTGTAACTTGAAATGCATGAAAAATAATTGTTGTTAGGTGCCGTGGAGTCAGTTCTGACTCATGGCAACCCTGTGTACAACCAAATGAAACACTGCCTGGTCCTGCGCCATCCTCACAGTCGTTATGCTTGAGCCCATTGTTGCCGGTGCTGTGTCAGTCCGTCTCGTTGAGGGTCTTCCTCTTTTTCGTTGAGCCTCTACTTTACCAAGTACAGTACCCTTCTCCAGGGACTGATCCCTCCTGATAACATGTCCAAAGTATGTGATACAAACTCTTGCCATCCTTGCATCTATGGCAAAGATGCCTTTAGCTTTCACATGCATATAAGGTGATTGAAAATACCATGTCTTGGGTCAGGCACACCTTAGTCCTCAGGGTGACATCTTTAAAGAGGTCTTTGACAGCAGATTTGCCCAGTGCAGTGCGTCTTTTGGTTTCTTGACTTGTGCTTCCATGGGTGTTGATTGTGGATTCAAGTAAAATGAAATCCTTGACAACCTCAGTTTTTTCTCCGTTTATCATGATGTTGCTGATTGGTCCAGTTGTGGGGATTTCTGTTTTCTCTATGTTGAGGTGCAATCCATACTGAAGGCTGTGGTCTTTAATCTTCATCAGGAAGTGCTTCAAGTCCTCTTCACTTTCAGCAAGCAGGATTCTGTTGTCTGCATAACAAAGGTTATTAATGAGTCTTCCTCCAGGCCTGATGCCACATTCTTCATATAGTACAGCTTCTTGGATTATTCGCTCAGCTTACAGACTGAATAAGTATGACAAAAGGATATTTTAAAAAATAATTTTAAATCTTGTTAATGGGCACGTAATATATAAATATGTAATTTGTGACTAATACATAAAGGTGGTGGATCTTAAGAGGAGAGATATTGTACACTATTTAACTAAATTGGTAATAATTCCAACTAGAGTATTACGAATTAAGATGTTAATTGCAATCCCTATGAAAAACTCTAAGGAAACAACTGAAATCTATAGTAAAAGAAACAAGAGAAGCAAAAAGAGAAGTTCTCAAATCAATAATCTAATATTTTAGCTTAAATAACTAGAAAAGAAGGGGAAACTAAACCCAAAGCTAGTAGAAGGAAGGAAATAATAAAAATTGGAGTGGAGATAAAAATTAAAAAAAAAAAAAAATGAAATAGAGTAGAAAAACAATAGAGTCTATGAAGCCAATAGTTGGTTATTTAAAAAATCCACAAAATTGACAGACCTTTAGCTTGACTAAGAAAAAAAAATGAAGACACAAATTCCCAAAATCAGAAATGAAAGTAGAGACATTACTACTGACCTAACAGAAATAAAAAGGATTATGAGAGAATACTATGAACAATTGTATGCCAACAAATTAGATAACCTAAATGAAATGGAAAAATTTGTAGACGTAAACTACCAAAATTGACTCAAGGAGAAGTGGTAATTTGAACAAATTTGTATTCATAATCCAAAAACTCCCAACAAAGAAAAGTCCATGAACAAATGGCTTTATTGGTAAGTTCTACCAAACGTTTTTTAAAAATTAACACTGGTCCTTCTCAAACTCTTCTAAAAAACAGAAGAGGAGGGAACATTCCCCTAACTTATTCTTTGAGAACAACATTAACATGATGCCACAACCAAGCACCATAACAGAAGGATACAGCATAATATCCCTTATAAATATAGATATAAAACTCCTCAAAATACTAGCAAATTAATTCCAACATCATATTAAAAGGTTTTTACACCATGACAGAGTAGGATTTATTCCAGGAACGCAAGAGTGGTTTAACAGAATCAGTGTAATACACTGTATTAATAGAACAAAGGGAAAGGGAGAAACCTACCTAGCTGCTCCATAGGAGGAAGAACCGGCAGTCTGCTCCCATGAAGATTACGGCCTGGAAAACAGTATGGGACTTCTACTCTGTTACATGGGGTCACTGGGAGTTGAAATGGCACCTAACAAAAGCTACATCCTATTTTTACTGAACAACAGGGTATATGAGTTGCATATGTGTCACGTTTTGTTTTTCTTAGTTTTATTTCTTTTTCTCAATTTTGTAGTTAATGAATTCATTAAAAGAATTATTTGTATGTTATAGAGCTCCACGGTACAACTAGTGCAGGATAGATAATCAACAAAGTTTGATCCAACAAGTATAAATTGTACTCTGCTTACTGTGCTACATTGCTGTGCGCTGTCAGAAAATATAATAGATACAACATTTTTGTCAAATGATAGACATCGAGAAAATTAAAGCCAGAATTTTTAGCCCACTTGTTATACAAATACTCAGAATTAGTTAGAGATATAAACTTTTTTTAAAAAAAGGAAAAGAAACCATAAATGTACTAGAATACATGGATGAATTTTTTAAAATAATCATGTTGTAGAAAGTCTTTCTCAGCGTGAAATGAAGTCCACATGCTATAAAGGAAAATATTGATACAATAATTTTTCTACATGAAAATTTTAAGCTTTGTTACACCAGAACAAAACGGGAATATATTTGTGTTACACGTATAGGCAAGGAGCTAGTTTCCTTGACATACAAAAAACATCTTACAAATCAGTAGAAGAAAAAGCAAACAACCTAACTGAAAAACAGATGAAGGACACCAACAGGTAGTTCGTGGAAAAAGAAATTCACATTGCTGATAAACATAAAAATACGTTAAAATGAATGAGTAGATACATATATATCCTGTGTAGTTGTGAAAAAAACTCACCATACTTCATCAATTCCTGCTTCTGTGTTCCATTGCTGAGTAACAAACCCATGCAAAGCTGTAGTACCTTAAATCAACAACAAGTATTTGCTTCCGTTTCTGCTCCCTGGGCAGGGCTCAGCTAGACATTTCTCCCACTGGCCTCACCTAGAATCGTTCATGTACCTATAGTCATCTAGAGATTCAGCTGGTACTGGAAATCTGGAATTGGCGGAGCAGAGCTGCCTTTACATGATAGTTCAAAGGTCCTGGAGGGCACATTCCAAGAATCTGAAGCCCCAGTATGCAAGTACTAATCAAAACCATATACATGTCCAAGCCCAGAGCTAGTATGGAGAGCTATACAAGGATGTATTTTTCAAGAGGTGTGATTCATTGGGATCACCAATATAACCATGTTTCCTGGTAGTTATATAAATATATACATTCGTTATCAGTATCTCCCATTAGAATGTAAATTCCACAAGGACATGAATTTTGCCTGTCTTGTTCACATTTATATCTGCCAAAAACAGGATATTAAACATTGTTAGAACTCATTACATTTTCATTGAATGAACATACTCGGTAAAATCTACCTAGCTTGTAAAACGAAAATGGTGTGTGTTGGGAGGTAGTTCTGTGTGCATAAAAGACTACTGGAAAGATAAACACAACAGTTTGTAAGGGCATTAACTGGGAGTTGGACTTGAGAAGGGTCAATGGAGCAAATGAGACCTTTTATTTTATTTTTTTTATTTCACTTACTTTGTGAATCTCCATTAATATATCCCAATTTTAGAACTTAAGAGAAAAAGATACGAAAGGCATTCTTTATTCTTAAAACAATTATAAATTTTGTTAAAAACTATGGTAAATATTTAAACCAGAAAACAAGGCCAAGCAACTTGAAAATCCTATTTGGTCTAGTCGGTATGTTTGCGGGACAAAGATATGGCAGTCAGCTTTTGTGAGGATTTACAGCCTTGAAAACCCTATGGGGCAGTTCTACTTTGTCCTGTAGTGTTGCTGTGAGTCGGAATCAACCCGAAGGCAATGGTTTTGGTTTTTTGGGTTTAGTCAGTATGTAAGTGTTTTTAAAAATGCTCAAGTTTATGAATTTAAATGAGTGTTATCCATTTACTTTTACTTTTAGTTAAATACTTATTGACTGTGTGATAAGTGGAAACCCTGGTTGGCATAGTGGTTAAGAGTTTGGCAGCTAATCAAAAGTTTGGCAGTTCGAATTCACCAGGTGCTCCTTGGAAACCTTATGGGGCAGTTCTACTCTGTAGGGTCACTATGAGTCGGAACCGACTTGACTGCAACGGCTTTGTGTTTTTGTTTTTAATAAGTGGAGCCCTGGTGGTGCAGTGGTTAAGAGCTCAGCTGCTAACTAAAAGGTCGGCAGTTCGAATCCACCAGCCACACCTTGAAAACCCTGGGGTCAGTCCTATTCTGTCCCACAGGGTTGCTGTGAGTCGGAATCGACTCCACAGCACTGCGGTTTGGTTATATAAGTGGAAGCACTGGTTACACAGTGGTTACCAATTGGCTGCTAATAAAAAGGTCAGCAGTTTGAACCTGCCAGCAGCTCCGCCGGGGAAAGATTTGGCAGTCTGCTTCTGTAAGGATTTACAGCCTTAGAAACCCTTTGGGACAGTTCTACTCTGTCCTGAAGGGTTGCTGTGAGTCAGAGTTGATGACAGTGGGTATGTAATAAGTACTGTGGTACATTGCTTTGAGTACCTCAGTAACAAGGTATCTTTGTTCTTTGAGAGTTCTGTTAGTTTGTGGTGATAGATGAATACAAATATACAAAATCATAGATAACTCTAAAAACCATAAAGATCGTATTATTCTGTTCATCTTGCTAATTAAAACAGAGTCATTTGGAGCTAAACCTAATGAATAAGATAAGATTTTGGGCCAGGGCAAGAGTATAAAGTAGTAAAACTTTTTCTTTTGTGAGTTATGAACCAACTGTTAAGACAGTCTGGGAGAAAGTAGTTTCAGCTATTTTGAGTTCTCTAGAGTATGGATCTAATGCAGTTTGTTCATTGCTGGACACATGGGGTCTACAATAGTACCCAGCACTTACATGGTATTCAGGAAATCTTTATTGAGTGAATGTATAAAAATAGTTCTTACTTACTGAATATTTACTCTTTACGTCACACTCTGCTGTGCATTTTAATCCTTCAGCAGTCCTATGATGTAGCCATAATTGCTTTCATTTTTCAGTCTAAGAATCAAAGGCTTAAATAACTTGCCCAGAGTTACACATAGCTATTAAGTGGTAAAGCAGATTGAAAGCCCACATCTGAGTTACTCCAAAACTTTACATTCTTTTTTTTATGAATTGTGTTTTAGGTGAAAGTTCACAGTGCAACTTAGTTCTGCATTCAAAAATATATAGACAGATTGTTTTGTGACATTGGTTGTAGTTTTCAATGTGTCAGCACTCTCCTGGATTCCTTTTCCACCCTGGGTTCTCCGTGTCCATACATCCAGTTTTCCTGTTCTTCCTGTCTCCTAGTCTTTGCTCTTGGGCGGATGTTGCCCGTTTATTCTCATATACTTAATTGAACTAAGAAGCTCGTTCCTCACATGTGTTACTGTTTGTTTTATAGGCCTGCCTGATCTTTGGCTGAAAGGTGGACTTCGGAAGTGGCTTTGGTTCTAAGTTAGCAGTGAGTCCGGGGACCATAGTCTCGGGGGTTCCTCCACTCTCTGTCAGATCAGTTAAGTCTAGTCTTTTTTTGTAAATTTGAATTTTGGTCTACATTTTTCTGCTGTTCTGACTGGGACCCCCTATTGTGATCCCTGTTAACAGTGGTCAGTGATGGTAGCTGGGCACCATCTAGTTCTTCTCGGATCAGGCTGGTGGAGGCTGTGGTTCATGTGGTCCGTTAGTCATTTCGACTAATATTTCCCTTGTATCTTTGGTTTTCTTCGTTCACCTTTGCTCCAAATAGAATGGGAACAATAGATCTAAGTTTGCCACTCACAACTCTTTAAGACTCCAGACGCTACTCACCAAAGTAGGATGTAGAACATTTTCTTTAAGAACTGTGTTACACCAGTTGACCTAGATGTCCCCCAAAACCAAGATTCTAAGCCCTCAGCCCCAGAAATTTGGTCCTTCAGTATGTTTGGATGTGTTTAGGAAGCTTCTGTGACTTTGCCTTAGTCAAGTTGTGCTGCTTCCCTATATTCTGTGTTGTCTCTCACATCATCAGAGTTAATCTGTCTACTGTTTAGTTAGTTATTTCCCCTCCCCACCCTTCCCCTATGGATATTATGCTATCACTAACAGTGTTGTACTTCAGGATAGATCTTGAAACTTGAAATGTTCTTTCTGACAGTGAGTGTAACACCATAACTCCTGAAGTTGTCATTCGCACCATAGTAGACCATATGATTGTCTGATTCAGAATGGCCAATACCAGTCCACTTCAGCACAGTAATGCCTAGGATATCAATGTTTGTGTTCGGTTTCATTTTTGACAATTTCCAGTTTTCCTAGATTCATACTTCGTACATTCCACGTTCTGATTATTAATGGATGTTTGCAGCTCTTCTCATTTTGAGTCTGTGTCACATCAGCAAGTGACAGGTCCCGAAAGCTTGACTTCATCCACATCAGTAAGATCGATTCTACTTTGAGGAGGCAGCTCTTCCCCCGTTGTCTTTTGAGTGCCTTCCAACCTGAGGAGCTCATCTTCCGGCATTGTATCAGACAGTGTTCTGCTGCTGTTCATAAGGTTTTCACTGGCTAGTTCTTTTCAGAAGTGGATCTCCAGGTCCTTCTTCCTAGTCTGTCTTAGTCTGGAAGCTCAGCTGAAACCTGTCTGCTGTGGGTGACTCTGCTTGTATTTGAACACTGGTGGCATAGCTTCCAGCATCACAGCAACACACAGGTTCCCAAGGTACAACAGGCTGACAGTGATAGGATAATATCCATACACCTACAAGAAACATCAGTTAATACAAATATTATTCAAATTTATGCACCAACCACTAGGGCCAGAGATGAAGAAATGGAAGGTTTTTACCAGCTTTCGCAGTCTGAAATTGATCAAACATGGAGTCAGGATGCATTGATGATTACTGGTGATTGGAATGCAAAAGTTAGAAACAAAGAAGAAGGATTGGTAGTTGGAAAATATGGCCTTGGTGATAGATATGATACTGGAGATCATGTGATAGAATTTTGCAAGACCAACCACTTCATCATTGCAAACAACTTTTTTCAACAACATAAACAGTGACTTAACACGTGAACCTCACCAGATGGAATACACAGGAATCAAATTGACTACATCTGTGAAAAGAAATGATGTAAATCTCAATATCATCAGCCAGAGTAAGGCCAGGGGCCAGCTGCGGAACATATTGTCAGTTGGTCATATGCAAGTTCAAGTAGAAGCTGAAGAAGATTAGAACAAGTCCACAGAGCCAAAGTACGACCTTGAGTATATCCCACACGAATTTAGAGACCGTCTCAAGAATTAATTTGATGCATTGAACACTAATAACCCAAGACTAGACGAGTTGTGAAATAACATCAAGGACATCATACATGAAGAAAGCAAAAAGTCAGTAAAAAGAAGGAAAGAAAGAAAAGATAAAAATGAATGCCAGAAGAGACTCTGAAACTTGCTCTTGAACGTCCAGTAGCTAAAGCAAATGGAAGAAATGATGAAGTCAGAGAGCTGAACAGAAGATTTCAAAGGGCATCTTGAGAAGACAAAGTATTATAATGACATGTGCAAAGACTTGGGGTTAGAAAACCAAAAGGAAGGAACACATTTGGCGTTTCTCAAGCAAAAGACCTGAATAAAAAATTGAAGCCTCCAGTTACAATACTGAAGAATTCTATAGGGAAAATATTAAATGATACAGAAAGCATCAAAAGAGGATGAAAGGAATACGCAGTCACTATACCAAAAGGAATTGGTCGACATTCAGCCATTTCAGGAGGTAGGCTATGATCAGGAACTGATGGTACTGAAGGAAGAGGCCCAAGCTGCACTGAAGGCATTGGCAAAAAACAAGGCTCCAGGGATTGACAGACTACCACCTGAGATGTTTCAACAAATGGATGCAGCTCTGAAGGTGCTCACTTGTCTTTGCCAAGAAATTTGGAGGACAACTAGCTGGCCAACCAACTAGAAGAAATCTGTATTTATGCCTATTATGAAGAAAGGTGATACAACCGAATGCAGAAATTATTGAACGATATCATTAATGTCACATGCAAGTAAAATTTTGCTGAAGATCGTTCAGAAGTGGCTACAGCAGTACATTGGCAAGGAGCTGCCAGAAATTCAAGCCAGATTCAGAAGAGGACATGAAATGAGGGATAGCATTGCTGATGTCAGATGGATCCTGTCTGAAAGCAGAGAATAGCAGGATGATGTCTACCTTGTTTCATTGACTATGCAAAGGCATTTGACTGTGTGTGTCATAAGAAATTATGGATAACATTTTGAAGAATGGGAATTCCAGGGCACCTAAGTGTGCTCATGAGGGACCTGTACATAGATCAAGAGGCAGTCGTTTGAACAGAACAAGCGGGTACTGCATGGTTTTAAAGTCAGAAAGGTGTGTGTCAGAGTTGTATCCTTTCACCATACCTATTCAATTTGTATGCTGAACAAGTAATATGAAAAAGAACAGGCATCAGGATTGGGGGAAGACCCATTAACAACCTGCGTTATGGAAGATGATACAATGTTGCTTGCTAAAACTGAAGAGGACTTGAAGCACTTACTGATGAAGATCAAAGACTGCAGCCTTCAATGTGAATTACACCTCAACATAAAGAAAACAAAAATTCTCACAACCGGACCAATAAGCAACATCATGATAAACGGTAAAGATTGAAGTTGTCAAGGATTTCATTTTACTTGGGTCCACAATCAATTCCTGTGGAAGCAGCAGTCAAGAAATCAAAAGATGCATTGCATTGGGCGAATCTGCTGCCAAAGATGCCTTTAAAGTGTTAAAAAGGAAAGATGTCATCTTGAAGACTGAAGTGCGCCTGACCCAAGCCATGGTGTTTTCAGTCACCTCATGTGCGTGCAAAAGCTGGATGATGAATAAGGAAGACCAAAGAATTGATGATTTTCAATTGTGCTGGCGAAGAGTACTGAGTATTCCATGGACTGCCAAAAGAACGAACAACTGTCCTGGAAGAAGTACAACCAGAGTGCTCCTTAGAAGCAAGGGTGGCGAGACTACGTCTCACATACTTTGGACATGTTATCAGGAGGGATAAGTCCCTGGAGAGAGAAGGACATCTTGCTCACTTAAGTAGAGGATCAGTTAGAAAGAGGAAGACCTTTGATGAGATAGATTGACACAGTAGGTGCAACAAAGGGCTCAAACATAATGATTATGAGGTTGGTGCAGGACTGGACAATGTTTTGTTCTGTTGTATGTAGGGTCGCTATGAGTTGGAACCAACTCGATGGTACCTAAGAACATAACAACAATCCCTCCCTTCCCTCATAACCATCAAAGATTGCTTTTTTTCTGTCTGTAACCCTTTTCTTGGGTTTTTATAATAATGATCTCATACAACATTTTATCCTTTTGTGATTGTGAGGGCAGACTTGGCAGGTACTGTCTGCCTCCTGATGTTGGTCCAGCGATGTGGTAGCATTCACGGCCCTTGCCAGATAGGCGGTGGTGCAGAACGAGGAGTGTCATGGGCTTACTTCCCACTGTTCAGCAGCTGGTTGAGTGGTGGGAGAAGACAGGTAGTGCAGGCCTGGTGTGGCGGATGCAAGCTAGGAACACTGTAGATGCAGCAGCCGGCAGGGAGGGGGAGTTGGCATACAGGGTAGTTAGGGGGAAGAAAGAAAATAAAGGGTCTTGTGGAGCTAGGTGGAAGAGAGATATAAAATGAAGAAGGGGGAACAAATGGCACTGCAGGAGCTGGCAAGTGGGAACAGGGCACCCCTGGTGTGACAGCGGGCCAGTGGCTCTCTAGCAGAGCAGTTCTGCATGACTCATCTGGAAAGGGTGGAGGTGGCGTATCGTTTAGCAGGGTGAGGGGTGGGAAAGCGTATTTCTCTGGTTACTGGGTGCTCTGTCTCCTGTTGGGAGTCCTGTGAAGTTACCTTCTCTGTCCAGGTTGTTGCTGGCTGTGCTCCAAGATGGAGACACTGCTGTCATAGTTGACAGGGGACCTCCACTCCATATCTCTCCTTGTTCTCTGTTTTTCTTCAGTTTCTTCTTCCATTCGGTGTTGGATCTAGTTCTTTATACCTTTATTTGATGCTTAGGGTCCCAGGATTGACGTTTGTATCTGTTTTACATAGTTTTGGGGATCTTTGCTGTAGAGGATGCATGATGCATCTGTCTAGGTTCCATGTTGGCTCTGCCTCAATTGCTAATATTTTGCTCAGAACCGGCTTATTATGGAGTCATCAGAATTGAGTTCTGTCACAAGTTGGGGACTATGTGTATATACACACCAGTTGTGAGGATGACAGCGTTTTATTCTGTTGTACGTGGGGTCGCTGTGAGTCAGAACGGACTCAGTGGCACACTCAGGCCCTCCTTGGCCTGACCAAGGATCTGGTGGAGCTTGTTTGCAGCAGAGGTCTTGAGTCCAGAAGGAGACAACAAAGTTGGCAGGCCCAGGACCTAAGACTCTCTGCACATCCAAAGCTTATATTCTTAATTACTGTGCCTTTATGTCCCTCACCAAACCCATTCAGAAGAGAATAACACCATTTTACATCTGAACATTCCTGTGTTCATTCAAAAATCAGTTTTTTAATTACCCAAGGAGACTCCATAAGCCAAAGGGAGGAATAGAGATGGTATATTTGGTTATACTAGAGTGACTTTTGTTTTTTTTAATGTTTTATTGTTTTTGGTGAAAGTTTACACAGCAGATTAGGTTCTCATTTAACAATTTCTACGCATATTATTCATTGACATTGGTTACATTTCTCACAATGTGTCAGCATTTTCATTGTTTCCATTCTGGTTGTTCTGTTTACATTAATGCAGCTTCCTTGTCCTCTCTTGCCTTCTCATCTTTGTTGTTGTTAAGGTGCCATGTGGAGTCAGTTCTAACTCATAAGCAA
Organism: Loxodonta africana; assembly: GCF_030014295.1. Classification (NCBI taxonomy): domain Eukaryota; kingdom Metazoa; phylum Chordata; class Mammalia; order Proboscidea; family Elephantidae; genus Loxodonta; species Loxodonta africana. Next base: position 69,999,804 of record NC_087358.1, read on the forward strand.
CCTTATATGACTGAGTAGAACTGTCCCATAGGGTTTCCAAGGAGCAGCTGGTGGATTTGAACTGTCTGTCTTTTGATTAGCAGCTGAGCTCTTGGCCAGTATGCCACCAGTTCTCATCTTTGGTCTAGGGTAAATGTTGACTGTTAGGTCTTATCTAGATGATTCTTCACAGGTACACAGTACTCATGGGTGATATTATTTATTTTATGAGCCACTCTGTCTTTTGGCTGGTAGGTGACCACTGGGAGTGTAGAGTGACTTTTAACAGATATGCTTAGATACAGATAGAGAAGTACCAAATTATGGATAACTTGAAAAGCCAGAAGTAGTATTTTATGCTGTTCATTAGCTACTCTACTAAAAGGTGAAATGAAGGAAGAGCTAAATTTCCTTAAAAAAAAAGAAAAGAAAAAATTTTTCTTTTTTTTTTTTTAGGTTAAAAAAAATGAGCTTTTAGATAACTTAAAAATTTTAATTATAATGTTTTCTTTATTCTTTAAGGATATTTAAAATATGCCCATGTTTTAATTCATTTCTTTAAATTAAACATTCCTGATTTGTTTGTCAGCTAATAACATTGGAGTAGTATCTTTTACAGTTCCTAATTCTTTCTCTAGTTTCCCTCTATCCTTTTCTCAGAGCAGATTGCCTGTTAGTTTGGCATTCTGTCGTGATAATCTCCACATTATGTAGTTATGCAGAATGTTACAGGTTTTTAAGTCTTTATATGCAATGTGGTATGGTGGAGCTAAAACAAAGATACTTAGGTAGTTCAGTCATAATTCACTTCATTGCTTTAATTATTCAATTATTTCCACTCGATTCCTCCTGTCCTAATAGTTCTTTATCTACTTTGAACTCTACCCCTGAAAAACGCCATGCCGTCGAACCCTACACCCCATTAAGAATCTAATGAAAACGGTGACCCTTTCCCAGGAAAACTGTAGTATCCACACAGAGTTTCATACACAGCTTGGGTGGCTCTCAAACTCTTTGAAACCCATCTGTGACCCCCATGTGCTTTAACCCTATTCTAGCCTCAGGTAACACCCTTCAGTAATTCACCATCACTATCAAGTTCTAACGCTAGTTAGAAAAGAAGTTGAGAAAACAAGGATAGGTTAAAAAAAAAAAAAAATGACTGGGAACACAACAGAGAGTCCCTGATGGAGCAGGAGAAAAGTGGAGTGCAGGATTCAATTTCTAGTAAAAAGACCAGACTTAATGGTCTGATTGAGACTAGAGGAACCCCAGAAAACAAGGCCCCTGGACTATCTGTTAACCCAGAACTAAAACCATTCCTGAATCCAACTCTTCAAAGATTAGACTGAACTGTAAGAGTGTGGTTCTTAGTTCAAGTAGATACTTTAGAATAAATGGGCAGCTCCTATCTGGAGGTGAGATGGGAAGGCAGAAAGGGGTAGGAGCTGGTTGAGTGGACATGGGAATTCCAGGGTGGAAAGGGGGAGTGTGCGGTCACATTATGGGAGAGCAACTAGGGTCACATAACAATGTGTGTATAAATGTTTGTATGAGAAACTAACTTAAGCTATAAACTTTCACCTAAAGCAGTATATATATATATATATTAAAGAATTTCTTTTAAGAACCTTGGATTTGCTGGGATCCGAAAAAGTGATAGCAGTGAAACCTAAATGAAAATCCTCCGGCCCACTTTCCAAATTGTAAGTTCTCTTTAAAATAATTCTAAGTTCACAGAGGAGAGGAAGAACAAATAAGCAGAATACCTAGAAAATAATAGTGAAAATACTGTATATGGCTAAAGTCAAGAAAAATTCATAGTCTAAGCATATATTACTAAAGAAAGAATGAAATGAATAAATTGAGTATTCAACTGAAAAAGTTAGAAAAACAACATGGTAAGCCTGTGGAAGACAAAGGAAAGTAGAAATTAATGCTTTAAAAGAAACCTACTTAGATGACTGCCGTAGACTCCTGACAGACCTTCCTGCATGTAGTTGCTATGCTGCAACCAGGATAAGTCGTCTGTGGTACTACCTTGCTTATTGTAACTCTTTATTGCCCTTAAAATGGCTCACAAGATGCTTCAAAACCTGGCCTCCGTATGCCCCTCCATCCACATTTCTCACCTTTCTCCTTTGTTCCCCTTTATCTCTACCCCCATGCTGCAACCGTACTGAACTGTTGGTTCATTGAACACAACAGACTGTTCATGACATTTCCATTTGTGGAATTTTGCGCTTACTTTTCTGTGCACCTAAGAGACTTTTTCACTCATCTTGCCTGGATAGTTCCTACTCAGGACTCAGGACTCAGCTTAAATTTTACATTCTCTAAAAAGCCGTTACACATGCAGACATAGGTACTCAGGTAACAGACTAACTTAGTCCTTTGTGCTCCCATCCATACCACTCTGCTTCTCCTATTATGGAGCCCTGGTGGCACAGTGGTTAAGAGCTGAGCTGCAAGCTATCAATAGGTAGGCAATTCAAATCCACCAGCCATTCTTTGGAAACCCTATGGGGCAGTTCTACTCTGTTGAAATCGACTCGATGGCAGCGGGTGTGCATTTTTTAGTTGTTGGATGCCATCAAGTTGATTCTGACTCAGAGCAGCCCTATAGGATAGGATTGCTCCCTAGGGTTTTCTTGGCTGTAACCTTTACAGAAGCAGATCGCCAGGGCATTCTCTCGCAGAGCGGCTGGGTGGATTTGAACTTGCCAACCTTAGCAGTGAGCACTTAACTGTTGCACTACCAGAGCCCATTATTAGTCAATCTCAAAGAAATGTTTGAAAAAGGACCATAGTAATTAGGTACATTATCGGAAAACATGTTTTTAAAGTTACAATGATTAAAACATATTTCCAAAGCTGCTTTTGCCAGCATTCTAGTGGTATGGATGAGATAGGCCAGAAGAATATATCGTGTGCTAAAGGAGATATCTCCAGTTTTGCAAATTGTATTGGTTAGCAGTCTGGATAATATTTTTTTGAATTTTCTCCAGATACATTTTTGGTGCATTAAAGAACTAACTGTAATCAATTAAATTGTCTAAAAACTAGAAGAAAATAGAAACTAGTATTCATCAAATCTCTAAGCCAATGCTGTACACTAGAAATATAACATAAGCCATATAAGTAATTTAAAACTTCGTAGCCACATTAAAAAAGTAAAACGGGTTAAACTGATTCTAATTATGTATTTTATCTCACCCAGTATATCCAAAATATTATTTCAACACATACCGAATATAAAAATTAACAAGGTGTTCTACATTCTTTTTTATTTTGTACTCTTTTATAATTTATAAAAACCACTTAAAATGATGAGATTAATTTAACACATTGTCAAAATATACCTTGAGATGGTATATTAACTCAGATATGTACAACTTATGCCCTATCTATGAGTTTATGGTTAGAAAACCACAGTACTTAGAAACTGATGAACTAAGCACAAATGCTCTAAATATGCTATAGTTTTACTCCATCTTTGTTTCAAAGTGAAATTTGTTGACTTTCCCAAAAACTTACCACTGTCTTTTTTTATTCTTCTTACTTTTATCTTAAACCTGACCTCCAGAAAAATAAATAATACTTTTTTAGGAAACTCATAGATATGCATTGCCTTTTTTTCTCACTAGTGTCATAAAGTCAAATAATTCATGTTTATTTTCTATCAACATTTAATATTTTGATATAGTGATATGCTCTATTGTTGTTTTGATTAATTCTTCTCATTTTAAGGTTATTCTGGTACAAGTTAACCCAGGGGAAGCATTTACAATAAGAAGAGAAGATGGACAGTTTCAGTGCATTACAGGTAAGAATGATAATTTATTATCATTTGAGACAAAAATTTATGTCTTACTACCATCATACGCCAGAGCATAAACTGAATTCCTTATGACTGAACTATTGCAGTGGTGTCCTAATTAGTTTCTTTGCTTTGGTTTCTTGATTAATCTTGCTATAACATTATATTGTTCATGTTACTCCCCTGCTTAGAAATCTTTGTTGAATCCAGTTCATGTTTCTTAGTCTTCTAAAGAGATCAGTTCATCTTTCTAGTCTTGCTTCCCACTTCTCCTTCAATCAGGGATGGATTACCCAATAAGCAAGGTAAGCACAGGCTTACATAATTAGAATCAGTTTAACCCGTTTTTACTTTTTTAATGTGGCTACGAAGTTTTAAATTACTTATATGGCTTATGTTATATTTCTAGTGTACAGCATTGGTTTACAGATTTGATGAATACTAGTTTCTATTTTCTTCTAGTTTTTAGACAATTTAATTGATTACAGTTAGTTCTTTAATGCACCAAAAATGTATCTGGAGAAAATTCAAAAAAATATTATCCAGACTGCTAACCAATACAATTTCACTTGTTTTTCACCACATCAAGAATATAGTGAAACCTATGTGAAATTGTGCACTACAGATCAGTAAGTAAGCACAAGTAAGCCCCTACATACATTATTTAATGTAAGCCTGTGTGTGTGTACCTTGCTAACTGGTTAATCTGCCCTTCCTTCAATGTTGCCCCCCTTCAATATTGCTAAGTTGGCTTATTCACTGTTTCTTGAACCTGTCTTGTGTTTTCTTTCCCTGGCACCATTCTCCTTATCTAGAATTCACCTCTATCACCACCACCTCCAGCCTATCGAGATTCTTCCAGTGTTTCAAGACTGAGCTCATGTTTTACCTTTAAAAGGTTTTTTGTAAAGTCTTTAGTGAGCATCCCCTCAGCATTATTCACCTTTTGGGCCTGATAATTCTTTGTCGTAGGGGCTGCCTTGTGAAAAGTAGGGTGTTTAACAGAATTTCTGGCTCCACCCACTAGCTCTGCCCCCTTATGTGGTTTGTTTTTTTTTTTTTTTTAGTTTGTTTTTTAATAATATTTTATTATGCTTTCAGTGAAAGTTTACACAGCGAATTAGATTCCCATTTGAGGATTTCTACACAAATTGTTCAGTGACATTAGTTAAATTTTTCATAGTGTATCAACATTCTAATTTCATCCTGGTTGTTCCCTTTCCTTTACTTCAGTTGCCCTGCACCCGTATCTTCTCATCATTGCTTTAAAGTTAATTGTTGGCCTTTTGGTCTTATATAGATGGTTTTTTAATAGAGCGCCATTCTCATGGGTGACATCCTTTATTTTGTGTGCCAGTCTGTTATTTTGCTAAAAGATGACCTTAGGGAATAGGTTTCATTCAGGTTTAAAGAGTATTCTCAGGGTAGTCGTCTCAGGGAGTCTTCTAATCTCAGCTAGTCCAGTAAGTCTGGACTTTAAAAAAAAAAAAAAATTCAGTTCTGTTCTACACCTCAGGTGGTTTTGACAAGCAAAATTGTCTCCAAGATATTGCCAACTGCCCTGGAGGGGTGAGGAGTGGGGGCAAAATCACTCCTAGTTGAGAACCACTGCCCTACGTGACTTTGGAGTTAGAGATAACCTGGGTTTACAACCCAGTTCTGCACTTACTAGCTGTATGATCTTGGGCATGTTACTTAACCTCTATAAGCACATTTCTCACCACTGAAATTCCCATGCCCATCGGTAATAATACACCTCAAAGGATAATTGTGAGGATTAATTAATATGCGTGTAATGCACTCTCAGCCAGACCTGGCACTCAGTAAATGGTACTAGCGGGTGCTATGGTGTTATTGTTGATAGAAAGTAATCCCAGTCTCCTGAAACCCTGTAACACCAATTATTAAGCCACTGTTGTAGCATATAACTATGTTAACTATGTATTGTCTTGTAATATCTTTTCTAATTATTTTTGTGCGGTTCTTAAAAATTGTAATAAAATATATGTATAACATAAAAATTACCATTTTAACTATTTTGAAGTGTACAGTCAGTGGAATTAAGTATATTTATTCACAATGTTTTGTAACAATCACCACTACTTATTTCCAGAATGTTTTCATCCTCCTAAACAGAAATTGTGTACCCATTAAGCAGCAATTCCCCATTACCCTTCGCCCCCAGCCCCTGGTAACCTCTATTTTACTTTATGCCTCTATGAATTTGCCTATTATAGATAGCTTCGTATAAGTGGAATTATGCAGTATTTGTCCTTTGGTGTCTGGTTTACCTCACTTAATATTTTCAAGTTTCACTGGTGCTGTAGCATGTATCAGAATTTTATTCCATTCTTATGGCCAAACAACATTCCACTCTATGTACATACCACATTTTGTTTGTTCATTCACCTGTTGGACACTTGGGTTGTTCCCACCTTTAGCTGCTATGAAGATTCACATAGAAGTGTCTGATTGAGTCCCTGTTTTGAGTTATTTTGGTTATATACCAGGGCTTCGAAACCAATTTGAACCCCTGCTGAATTTGCATTTCTGCCCCAGATATACTAAATCAAAATCTACATTTTAACAAGGTCCCCAGCTGATTCGTATGTATAACTTCCTGGGAACTTGTTAGAAATGCAAATTCTCAACAGGGAACTTGCTAGATATGCAGATTCTCTGCAGGGCTTTGAACTGGTTCAAGCCCAACTATATACCTATAAGTGGAATTGCTGGAGGATTATACTGTAATTCTATGTTCACCTGTTTTGAGGAATTGCTAAACTGCTTTCCACAGTGGCTGCACCATTTAATTCCCACCAGCAATGTACAAGGGTTCCAATGTCTCCACATTCTTGGCAACACTTGTTATTTTCTGTTTTGTTTTGTTTTTTGTAAAAGCCTTCCTAATGGATGTGACCTGGTTAAAGTCCTTAAGCATCTTTTACGTGCTTATTAGTTCTTTGTATTTCTATTCAAAGAGAAATGTCTGTTCAAACCCTTTGCGCATTTTTCAGTTGAGTTGTTTTCTTCTTCTTGAATGTTGTTGTTGTTAGTTGCCTCAGTGTCTTTTCTGACTCATGGTGACCCCATGTGTGCAGAGTGGAACTGCTCCGTATGGCTTTCAAGGCTGTGACCTTTTGCAGGCAGGTTGGCAGGCCCGTCTTCCAAGGTGCCTCTGGGTGAGTTCAGACTGCCAACCTTTCAACTCAGGGACTCTTGAGTTATAGGAGTTCTTTGTATAATGTAAATACTAGACCCTTATTAGTAATCAGATATTTTCTCTCAACCCATGGGTTGTCTTTTCACCCTCTTGATAATGTCTTTGATATGTATATAAGTTTTTAATTTTAATGAAGTCTAATATATCAGTTTTTTTCTTTTATTGCTTGTGCATTTGGTATCATACTTAGGTATCATTGCCTAATCGAAGGTCATGAAGATTCTCGCCTGTGTTTTCTCCTAAACATTTTATAATTTTATCTCTTACATTAGGTCTTTGATCCATTATGAGTTAATTTTTGTATAAAGAGTCCGACTTTATTCTTTTACCTGTGGATATCCAGTTTCCTACCGTCGTTCTTTGAAAACACTGTCCCTTTCCCATTGAATAATCTTGGCACTGTTGCTGAAACCCAACTGACCATATATGTGAGCGTGTATTTCTGGGTTCTCTGTTCTATTCCGTTGGTCTGTATGTCTGTCTTTATCCCAGTGCTGTTCTGTCTTGATTACTATAGCTTTGCAGGAAGTTTTGAAGTTAGGAAGTATGAATCCTACTTTATTCTTTTTCTAGATTGTTTAGGCTATTCAGGACCCCTTGCAGTTTCATAAACCCTGGTGGTGTAGTGGTTAAGTGCTACAGCTCCTAACCAGGAAGTCAGCAGTTCGAATCTGCCAGGCGCTCCTTGGAAACTCTATGGGGAAGTTCTGTTCTGTTCTGTAGGGTCGCTATGAGCTGGAATCAACTCAACAGCAGTGGGTTTGGTTTTGGTTTTTGCAGTTTCATATGCGTTTGAGGCAGGCAGCTGTATGAATGGCAGCCCATGTTCCTGGCGCCAGCATATACAATTAGGACCTTGTCCTCAAAAATGGGGTTGTGTGTTTTGATTGCTGATCACTGCTTTTGACTATTGAGGGGCCAGCACAGAAGCTGGATGTTCTTTCAACCCTACCCGCCTGCCGTGGGCCAAAATGGCTCTGGGGCAGCATATGTTGAGGAATTAAAGAGACAGTACTATTTTGGGGGCGGGGGGTGGGTAGTTAAAGGGAGGAGGGAACCAGACATTTAAGGAAATCTTTGTCAGGTCATTTTGTCTGCAAAAAGAACATTTCAAGATATACCCTGAAGTTCAGTACTTTCAGGGATAGGATAATATCCATACGCCTACAAGGAAGATCAATTAATATAATTACTATTCAAATTTATGTACCAACCACTCATGCCAAAGATGAAGAAGCCGAAGATTTTTACCAACTTCTGCAGTCTGAAATTGATCAAACATGCAACCAAGAGAGAACACATAATAAGGAATTTACACTTGGCAAAATAGTTTGGAAAAGTCACAAATGAATAGCATCAGCCCTCAAAAAGTAAAAATCAGCAATTCCTGAGGGGTGGGAGAATTAGATTTCCAGAGTTATCACAATATAATACTCAGACTCTCCAGTTCTTTAAAAAAGAAAAAAAATTATATAAAAATTTATACGAAGAAACAAGAATGTATGGCCCATTCATTCACAGGAAAAGAAAAATTTGACGGAAACAATCCCTGAGGAATCTCAGACATTGGAATTATTAGTCAACAACATTATTAAATATATTCGGTGAACTAAAGGAAACCATGAACAAAGGGCTAAAGGAAATCAAGAAAATGATGTCTGAACAAAATGAGAATATCAGTAAAGAGACAGAAATAATAAAAAGGAATCAAATTTTGGAGCTGTAAAGTACTACAGCTGAAACGAAATAAAAAAGTCATTAGAAGGATTCATTGGCAGATTTTGAATAGGCAGAATAAAAGATCAGCAAGCTTGAAGATAAGACAATTGAGATTAGCCAGTCTGAGGAGCAAAAAGAAAAAAGAATGAAGAAAAATGAACAGAACCTGAGGGGAACCTGTGGGACACCATCAAACACACCAAAATACACAATATAGGAGTCCCAGGAGTAAAAGATAGCAAGAAAGGGACAAAAAAAAAATTTGAAGAAATAATGGCCTCCAAAATTTGATGAACTACTGATCCTTCTTCTTTGTTTCCAACTTTCGCACTCCAGTCACCAACCAGTATTATCAGTGCATCTTGGTTGCATGTTTTATCAATTTCAGACTGCAGAAGTTGGTAAAAATCTTCAGCTTCTTCATCTTTGGCATGAGTGGTTGGTACATAAATTTGAATAGTAATTATATTAATTGATCTTCCTTGTAGGCGTATGGATATTATCCTGTCCCTGAAAGCATTGAACTTCAGGATATATCTTGAAATGTTCTTTTTGATGATGAATACACCCCCATTCCTCTTCAGTTTGTCATCCCTGCCATAGTAGACCACATGACTGTCCAATTCGAAATGGCCAATACCAGTCATTTCAGCACACACCAGTGCCTAGGATATCAATCTTTATGCATTCCATTTCATTTTTGATGGCTTCAAATTTTTGGACATACTTTATACATTCCACATTACGATTAATAATGGATGCTTGTTGCTGTTTCTTCTCATTTTGAGTCATGCCTCATCAGCAAATGAGGGTCCCGAAAGCTTGACTCCATCCACGTCATTAAGGTTGAATGCAGCTCTTCCTCAGCCATCTTTTGAGTGCCTTCCAACCTGAGAGGCGCATCTTCTGGCACTGTATCAGACAGTGTTCTGCTGCTATCCATAGGTTTTTACTGACCAGTGTTTTTGTTTTTTTTTTTAGAAGTAGATTTCCAGGTCCTTCTTCTTTTCTATCTTAGTCTGGAAGCTCAGCTGAAACCTGTCCACCATGGGTGATCCTGCTGGTATTTGAAATACTGGTGGCATAGCTTCTAGCATCACAGCTACAAAGATGACTACGTAGATAAATATGAAGGCCAGTACTTTGTATTTTGGGGGTTTGTAAATTCTCTATTTTTCCTATATGATTTGAAAGGTAAATGCATAAAAGCAGTAATTGTAAATCTATGTTAACAGGCATATAGTCTATAAAGATTTAATCTGTGATAACACTATAAAGGAGGAGGAGGAGACGTATAGATGTATTTATGCACTGCTGAAACTAAAACCAAAAAAACCAAACCAGTTGCCGTCAAGTGGATTCCAACTCATAACGACCTTATAGGACAGAGTAGAGCTGCCCCATAGGATTTCCAAGGAGTGGCCAGTGAATTTGAACTTTTTGGTTAGCAGCCAAGACTTTAACCACTGGTCCATCAGGGCTCCACTGTTGAAACTAAGGTGATACTATTCTAATTAGATTGTCATCAGTTGAAGATGTTTATGGTAATTCCTAAGGTAACCACTTTGGAGTAGCTAAATAACTAAAAAATATACAGAAAAGGAAAGAAGAAGAGAATCAAAACGGTACATTACAAAAAAACAACTAAATAAAAAAGCAGTAATGAAGGAATTGAGAACAAAAAACACGTAAGATATACAGAAGACACCTGAATGGCAGAAGTAAATCCTTCTTTATAAGTAATCACATTAAATGTAAATGAATGAATTTTTTTTTTTTTTTTAATGGTGTACTGTTTAACTTGAAATACTTAGTCTTTCCAGCTAAGTTCTAAGCACTTTGAGGGCAGATACCATTTCATACAATTATTTTTTATCCCCTTCAGTTCTTGGGCATCTACTAGTGAGCACCTAACTGCTGTAATAGTTGTTGCTTCAATTTAAAAAGAGCATCAGAGGTTGGGTAACCCTATACTTTATCATCCAAACTGGGATACTTCTAAGAGTGAAAGGGACCCCTAACAACTACTGCAAGACCGTGATGTAAACCAAGACTGTTCTAAGCAAACCAGAACTTATGGTACCACCGCCAATTTTACTGGCACTGTCTAACCTACTTATTCAGAGAAAAAATAGCCCTAACTCTTTACAGGAAACCGTGGTGGCGTAGTGGTTAAGTGCTACAGCTGCTAACAGAAAGGTCAGCGGTTCAAATCTACCAGGCGCTCCTTGGAAACTCTGTGGGGCAGTTCTACTCTGTCCTCTAGGGTCGCTATGAGTCGGAATCGACTCGACGGCGCTAGGTTTGGTTGTTTTTTTTTTTTTTTTTAACTCTTTCCAGAGGAGTAATTAGGTCAGTAATTAAAACTGTTGCCTGCCATCTAAACTTTACATATGTCAGAGTTAGAAATTTCTTTAAATTAAATTAAATCATTTGTGCTACAATTAAGGTAACTTACAAATAGGAAAGGCCCACATATTATGAGCTTAAAAGAAAACAGGTTTTTTATAGTGGTTACCTCTTAAACTGTATGTTTCTAATAGAACACACATCTTAGCTTTATTGATACACCTCTTAAAATTGTTTTCAATAAACATTGTCTATGATGGGAATGTTTAAGCTAATACAGCATTGATCTTTTCAAACACATCTGCAAATGAAGATACTATATTCATTATTGTTTTAGTGTGACGTAAAATACAAAACTGTTCATCACTGTTGGATGACCAGATTCTACGTTATAAATAGCTTACATTTCAAAAGTTAATTTTTAACTGTAATCTCAAAATCCATTAAGTTTTACATATGGTAGTTACCCTTTTAGTCAGGACCAAAAAGGCCTACCTAATTTATAATGTACCTGTAGTACTAACTGTATCCTAATAGTGTGAACTGCCATGTGAAGATTTTTTTAGGCAGGGACACATTTCCCTGCTTCAGTAAAAAGGGAGCCTCCTTAACACAACAGAGAACCCCTGAGGGAGCAGGAGAGCAGTGGGATGCAGACCCCAGATTCTCATAAGAAGACCAGACTTGATGGTCTGACTAAGACTAGAAGGACCCCGGTGTTCATGGCCCCCAGACCTTCTGTTTGCCCAGGATGGGAACCACTCCCAAAGCCAACTCTTCAGATAGGGATTGGACTGGACAATGGGTTGGATAGGGATGCTGGTGAGGAGTGAGCTTCTTGGATCAGTTGGACATTTGAGACTATGTTGGCATCTCCTGCCTGGAGGGGAGATGAGAGGGTAGAGGGGGTTAGAAGCTGGTGTAACGGACACGAAAAGAGAGAGTGGAGGGAGGAAACGGGCTGTCTCATTAGGGGGAGAGCGATTGGGAGTATGTAGCAAGGTGTGTATAAGTTTTTGTGTGAGAGCCAGACCTGATTTGTAAACTTTCACTTAAAGCACAATAAAAAATTTTTTAAAAAAGGGGGGGTGGGGGGAGTCTCCTTTCTCTACATGACAGATTATAAGGATGGAGACTTCTTTATTTGAAAATTACTGGGTAGAGTTTTTAAAAACACAGGAAACTGTAAGGGGAACCAGACAAAGTGAAAAAGGCTCTCCCTTCTTTGTTTATGTTTTTGTTTCTCCAAAATTACAAGATGGGTATAGGTGGAAGGAATAGAAGGAAGTGAGGGACTGGAGTTGAAGTCTTTTGTAAAGATCAGTGTGCCCTCACTCCAAGCAAGACAGAGAAAAGAATAACAGTTACTGGAGTTCATCCTTTCCTTTTTCTTCTCCTTTGCCATCACTAGTTTTTATCCCATCGTGGACTGGTTCTGGAGCTATGGAAAAAGTCAGAGTAGGAATAGAAGTGGAGTTAACACATAACAAGGAGAAAGAGGAATTCTGCAGGGAGGAAAATCACATCAGAGAAGCTGAGAGCAAAGTAGGATCCTTATGGCCGTGAGGTCATTAAGTTGGAAACCTTTTCCCTGGCAGTCACTGTACTAATAATAAAGGAAAACCCTTATAGTAGAAGCTAGGGAATCGTGTATATAAGTAGGCATTATTTTTTCATAATTTAGCAAACTAAACCATAGACAAATTACGTCTTTTATACATTACTTACAAAGTCTTAACTGCCCTTAGAAAATGCTCTGAAGTGTACGTGACACTTCTTCATGCTGGTGGAAATCAAATTATTGTATAAATTCTTTTTCCCTTTACAGGTGTTTCCGCTTTTAAGGTGAAAACATCAGTTCCATTAGAGTGTTTCAAAATACTAGTTTTGAAACATTAATGAATCCTGTTTGTGAAAATGATCAATTCGTGAATTCAGCTCATTTCAGATTAAGTGAATGACTCATCCTGAGTACATGGTGAAATGGTTCCAGGTTGCACCTAAAAAAAGATTAAATGTTACTTTTCGAGAGACTGCCATGTTACATGACTTTGTTAAGAGAAAATTGCAACATCTATGTTAACAAGGAAAATACAGGCAAATTGAATTGTGTCATCAATTTCTAGTGAATAAAATATCACTATTAAAGTTATTCTCTTGGAAGTAGAAATTCTAAACCAGTCTAGTGAGTGGTTAAAATAAGTTACATCAGTCTTGATTAAGAATTTTTTTTCAACAAGTGATGGTAAAAGGAAATTAAGGCCCAGAAATATAAATGGGTGAAATCGCTTGTGTTAACTTATCAGTAAAAGTTTATAAACCTCTTGCATTCGGACTTGCTATATTGGTTAGTGAACCAACCTAGTGTATGGACATATCTGGATCTAAACCTTCTACTGATTTGGCCTCCGAAAATAGTATTTTATTAAGTAGGCAGAAATATGAATGGGAAATATTTATTTTTGGTGCCATTCTGTCTCCTTCAAGCAGCCCTGTCTTCCTTTTTATAAAGCAACCTGCTTATTAAAGTAGACAAGAGCTGGGAAATGAAGAGAACAGAAAAGCAGATTGACTTAGAATGGAAAAAATAATAGAAAGATTAATTTTAAAGCCAGGAGAGAAAAATGAATTTGGATGTTTTAAGTAATTAGGAGAGTCAAAAGTTAAAAGAAGAACTAGGGAGGATCTTTTAAGTGGTTTATAAATTAATAGCTCTTATTGTTAGTTGCCATCGAGTTGATTTTGACTCACCGTGACCTCCTAAGAACTACATGTATAGAGCAATGACTGTTTATAAGAGCTGCCTTCTGAATATACAATAATACTAAACAATTATAAAATACATGTGTCTAAATAAAAGGAGATGGCAGCGTGTTTTTATGGGGAGTTGGCTGGTTTTTAAAATTAAAGTACCACTCTCATGGTCTATTGTTTTTGTTTAAAAGTTATGTTCTAGTTAATGGATAGAAATTTAGAAATATTCTGTGTTTTCTGTAGAAGAAAAATTGTGGTGTCGTGAATTTCTCGGACATTTGCTTCTCCCTAGATTGCTATGATCAGATTGTTACTAGAATCAAATTTCCTGAAAGCCTTTATTGAAGTTAGCATCGTTATTTGTTTGTTTAGGTTAAGGTTAGTCCAATAGTCATATTTACTGATAATTGCAAATTACTTTAAACATCTTGGCATTTTTTACCTTTTATGCTAACTCAAGATATGTGCAGTTACAGTGAAATGTATTCCTGGCACTAAGCATGCACTCAGTAAGTATTTGTTAATCGAATAAACTATCTTAGTAGATGGTTATGTGGAAAATATAAATAACCTCTTATTTTTTTCTGCTACCCATGTTTTTCCATGAAATAATTCTTTTAAAATCCCATTTCACCATGAAGTGGGATGGAAAGTGAGGCCAGAGAAATTGTGTTTGGGCCGTATTGGATTTTACTCAGCTTTTTACAACTTGGCTTGACTCCAGAATTCCTGTACCATGGAAAAATAATTATTTAGGCCTTTAATTTTTATGCCATAAAAATTAATAATTCATAACAGTAGTAACCATGGTGACCATATAGTACTGTTACTTGTAGGGAGTGAAAATAATCTTTCATTTTTTGTCGCACTCTTGTCAGAGTCACCGATGACCTCTCTGTTACTGAAATGGTGGTCAATTCTCAGTCTTATCTTACTTGACCTTTTTAGCACCATTTGACAGTCTATTAATCCCTCCTTCTTGAAACACTTCTTTTGATATCCCTTCTATGGTTTACATATTCTCTTGGTTTTTCTCATATCTCACTGGCAACAGCTTCTCAGCCTTTTTTCCGGTGTATTAAGATTTAGGTTCAAAAGTATGTAGCAGAGACCTGAAACTGGGCCTAAATCATGTGATAGGTAGAATTCTAAGATGGCCCCCAAGATCACTGCCCCGTGTTACACACACCCTGTATAATTCCCGGGACTGCGACCCTCCACTTGCTGTCAGTTTGTTGTACTGTGGTGGTTTGTGTGTTGCTATAATGCTGGAAGCTGTGCCACTGGTATTACAAATACCAGCAGGGTCCCCCATGTTGGAAAGGTTTCAGTAGTAGTGCTTCCAGACTAAGACTAGGATGAAAGACCTGTTGATTGGTGTCTGAAAATTAGTCAGTGAAAAACCTACAGATCACAACAGAATATTGCCTGATACAGTGCTGAAAGGTGAGCCCCCTAGGCTAAAAGGCACTTAGAATACACAGCGACCGCAACAGTGGACTTGAACATATCAACAATCATGAAGATGACACAGGACGAGGCAACAATCATTTTGTTGTAACGGTGTTGCCATGAGTTGGAGCCAGCTCAATGGAAACTAATAACATGAGTATGATGAATTTTACTCTTGTGATTGGGTTATATTATATGACACCAATGGCTTTAAGAAGGAGTGATTGTCTGGAGTGAGCCTGACCTAAGACAAGTAAGCCCTTAAGGGGACTGGACTCTTGTAGAGGTCAGAGATTAGAAGCATGGGAGGAAGATTTCCTTGCTGGCTTTGAAGACAGAGGGGTCCACAAGGCAAGGAGTGTAGGTAGCCTCTAGGAACTGACAGTGACTCCTGGCTAACAGCCAGCAAGGAAATAGGGATCTCAGTTATACAGCTGTAGGAACCTAACTTCTGCCACAACTATGTGAGTTCAAAAGAGGATCTCCACCTCCAGATGAAAATACACCCCAGCTCACAACTTGCTTTTTGCTTTGTGAGACTATGAGCAGAGAACCCCGTCATACCATGTGTCGACTTCTGAACTATAGAACTATGAGCTTAAATGGGCATTTTTAAAGCCACCATGTGTGTGGTAATTTGTTGCGTATCAATAGAAAACGAATATAAATAAATATGAACTTTTTTTCTCTCCTACATTATAGTTCAAAGGTAGACAGTTAGGGCTTGAGTGGAGTGTCTGCCCACAGGTCACACAGAGGCCCAGGTTACTTCTATCCTGGTCTGCCATCCTTAGGATATTGCCATCATCTGCATGATCCGAGATGGCTTACAACCACATCTATGCCCCAAACAGAACAGGACATGAAAGAACAGAATGAAACTGAGGTTCACAGCTAGTTATTGGTGGATCTAGGATTCAAATGAAGATCTTTCTCACTGTAAAGAAGAAACATGAGATATGTTCTCTTTCTTTAAAGACACGCCGAGATCACGTACCATCTTCTAGCTAAAACCACTAGTTGCCATCAAGCTGATTCCGACTCATGCTGACCCCATATGTATCAGACTACAACTGTGCTCCATAGGGTTTTCAGTGGCTGATTTTTCAGAAGTAGGTTGCCAGACCTTTCTTCTGATACATTTCTGGGTCAACTCAAACTGCCAACCTTTAGTTTAGCAGCCGAGCTTAACCATTTACACCACCCAGGGACTCCTGCAGCTAAAGTGGAGGGCTAAGAAATGCCTTTCATTGAGGGGGTGGCTATGTTTATCTAAAGTTCAGCAAATTAAAAAATTCAGGGGGGTTATTATTGTGGAAGAAGGAAAGAATAAATACTGGAGAGCAACTAATAGGTACCACACACTGTAATTTAAAAAAAAAGAAATCTTGAAGGATCCTCCAAAAGTCATTACAGAGATTACTTACAGGGTGGTGGTGTATGAAATGGAGGGGAAGTTTTCTCTGTAAACCTTTTTACAGTTCTTGATTTTTGAACCTTGCAAATGTGCTTCTATTGAAAATAAATATTTTTAATGAGTAAAGGCTATTACAAGACCCCCCCTTTTTTTTAAACCAAAAAATACTTCTGTACGTTTCCTCAGCCACATTTTACCTGTCCCCTTGGGATTTTTGTTTCACCATTATTTCTCTTTGCCCCCTCTGAGATTTTTGTCATTTCAGGGTTTTAGCGAATGAGGTTGTCCCAAAGGAGACCACATCACATATGTCATGGGTTCAGGGTAGTGGGTATTTCTAAGTGTTTAATATTTTCAAATATATTTTACAATAATTAATGGAAAAAGGCCATGCCACTTTTGTTATTATTGCATATTCACAGTATTTTATCTGTATCTTGGACCATACCAGTTTTTATTGGTGAGTAGCAAAACCTTACTACTGTTTATGAAACGGAGGACATTCTGCATATGAAATATCTAGCTTGCCGGTTCACTTGCTCGTAAATTGAGAACTATCAATGTGAACTTTCTGTTCTTAGGTGAGAAAGCTAACTAGTATAAATTGGAGGGATTTCTACACTAAAAAGCTATGCTTTCTAACTAGACTTGATAAAAGTTTGTTACAAAAGTCTTCATAAGCCTGTGTTACAGCTAACTGAATTGGTTTATGGGCTTTTAGGAACATTAGTCTCACACTGATTAGGACCCAACTTTTTTTTTTTTTTTTCTGGGTTTTTATTTATAGAAAAGTCATTTTTCTATATTTATTTATGAAACTACAGAGACTGGCCTTCCTAAAATACTCCTTTTGTCATTACTTTGCTAAAACAAACCAACAAACAAAAAAACCTTGCCTTCCCGCTTTTACTATAGCACAGAGCCCTCAATCTGATTTTCTGGACCTTCCATCACCTGGCTCCAACCTTTTTTTCTAGTTTTATTTCCAGAAATCTCCCTTTACTCCAAATATTCCAGGCTTAGTAGATACCCTAGTCTCTAAATACTTCTTGCAGAAATCTCATTCGTACCTGTCTTCACATTGTTCCTTCTCAGTATAAAAGTCACCATGGAGCACACGCATGCGTGCGCGTACACACACACAAAGTATGAGCTTTCTGAGCTTATCTAGCCCTTCGTAACCTAATACTAGTTCCATCTCTTATGAGACTCTTTCTGATTATCCGTATGTTAAAAAGTGCTCCTTAGTTTCGTCTTGTACTCATTGTCTAGCATATGTTGTTTATTGGTCTTATGTTGTAGTCTTTTTCTGTCTTAGATCCACCTACTGCATGCTTGTTGCCAACATTGTGCCGTGAGTGTGTTACATTAATCTTATTTAAACCTTAGAAGAGTAGGAAACCTAAGGTTCATTAAAGTCTTACAGCTAGTTATTGGTGGATCTCGGATTCAAATGAAGGTCTTTCTGGCTGTAAAGACTATAATTTTTACAACCACACCAGGGGATCTCAGAATCAACTGGGGACTTGGTGTCTGGGCCCACGTCAGCCTTTCTCAGTGATTATGATAACAAAACCATGGCACAACAGCATTCTACCCCTTGTGTACTGAGGGTGTATGATTCCCCCTTCCCCACCCGGTAGCACCTAGAATTGTTCCTTACATATAGAAACTCAGTAAATGTTTGTTGATTTATTTTAAGGATATGGCAACAGACTTGTCTTCATGTCAACACTTAGTCGTTCCTAATTACAAGGACATTGCCTTGCAGATCATCAAGTAAAGGAAAAAGGGAGAGGAGATGACTTTATAACTGAATTAGCATATGTGATACTAGGCTCTTGTTTATGAGCAATCACTGCATGCTAAACACTCACCATGTAACTTGACTTATCTAATCCTCAAAACAACCCTGTGAGATAGCTACTGTTGTTATCTTCATGCTACAGACAAGGTGACTGAGATACAGGTTAATAACTTGCCCACAGTTAACAGTGGTTGAGCTGGGACATGAACCTAGGCTGCCTGGCTGCAGGGTCCACACTTTTAACCAGTACTGTAGAGCTGCTTCTCAAATACAAAGTACTTAACGGTGCTGTGCTTAGAGCTCAACAACAGTTAGTTCCTCCTGAGCACAAACTTTTTCTGTTTCAAAATATTTTAATATTCCTACTGCAAGCCTGTATGCTGGGAACTAGTGGCTTATTTTTAAAGAGCTAAAACCAAATGACTGTAAACCAAGATAAACTTAAGAACTCTACTTGTAAATTCATCTTTGATCCCAAAGACCATTCCTACCAAGAAGTACCGTTTAGCCTCATGGAAGTTTTACTTCATGTGCTGGGGCCAATAAAATATCTTCTGCTTTTAACTGCAAAATGTATTTTTTTTTTTCCTCAGACCATTCAGAGACCATGTTATATTAACTAATCCTATTTTTCGAGCCCTGGTGGTGCAGTGGTTAAAGTGCTTGGCTGCTAACTGAAAATTTTGGCACTTTGAACCCTCCAGCCGCTCCACAGGAGACAGATGTGGCAGTCTGCTTCTGTAAAGATGATAACCTTGGAAACCCAATGGGGCAGTTCTGCCCTGTCCTATAGGATTGCTATGAGTTGGAATCGACTTAGTGGCAGTGAGTTTGGTTTTGTTTGTGTGTATGTGTGTTTTCTTCCTTTTTTTTTTTTTTTTTGAGGAGAGAGTTAACTAAAAAAAAATTTTTAAGAAGTAAACAATGCCAGATTTTGTATTAAAAACACTGAGTTTTAAGGTTTGAAAAAGATTCTTTTCCTCATTTTGTACTTAAGACTTTAATTTTTATTACCTTAAAAGGGGGAAGGTTGTATGTTATCATTTGATTCTGTCTTCTCACCTCTTCAGGAGGAACTCTTTATGAGTTGATTTTAAGATATTTTTACTGAAGATGATGTTAATAACTGAAAACCAAAAACCAAGCCCATTGCCATCGAGTTGATTCCGACTCATAGCGACCCTATAGGACAGAGCAGAACTGCCCCGTAGGGTTTCCAAGGAGCACCTGGTGGATTCCAGCTGCCAACCTTTTGGTTAGCTAGCTGTTGCTCTTAACCACTGTGCCACCAGGGTTTCCAGTGTTAATAACTATAGGCATTAAATGTGTGTATTTTAAAGTTTAACCTATGTAAAATATGCCTTCTTGATTAACTAAAGACCAGAAAATCTTTTTCCAACTTATATTACTGAAAACATTTACAAAATAAACGTATAAATTTAGCCTTGGTGAGCAGAATATACTGAAAATAATTCAGGATCTTATAGAATCTTGAATTAGTCATTAGAATCATAATACTGATTGTATGGTACTGTGCTTGTAGATTGTGTAGAAGTTTAAGTTGAATAAACTACTGAGTCTAAATTAAAACATGACCTGGACGTTACTTTTTAAACCCATTTTTTAATTTAGCAAATAATTATTATTAATTTAATATGTACCAGTCACTATTCCAAAATACTGGACATTTAGTAGTGAGCTATATAAACTCTGGCTCCACTCTGTCGAAGTTTACAGTTTCCTAGTGAAGATAGCTAATTAAGCAATTCAGTAAAGTGAGAGAAGTGCTATGACTGAAAAATAACAGGAAGGGTGCTTCGGAAGCTCACAGCCAAACCATCTGACCCAGTCTCCTGGTTAGGAAGTACTTCCCAGAAGAGACTCAAAGAATGAGTTCTTCCTCCTAAAAATGGAAGATTAAAAATGTTTTACTAATTTTGGGGTTGATTTAATGAGGACTTTAATATTAAAGGTCCTTTATTTGATTATATATAGGTAAGGGTAAAAAAAAAAAAAAAAAAACCTTTTTTTTTTATATCAACAGGATTAACTCTTTTTATAATGAAAAAATACTACTTTTCATGAACATATATGCATAGAAAATAATTTTGGTGCATTTCTTTCAAGTGATTGTCCCTAGATGATAGGATTACTGTGTTTTCCTTTATACTTTCTGCATAATTTGACTCATTAAATTTTACTTAAAAAATGGCTTAATAAATTTGAAAGCTGAAAAAGATCTTTTGAATTGTTTAGTCAAACCTTATTTTATAAAATATATAGATTTTTTTTTAAGTTGAGACCCTGAGCTCATTCAGAAAAAGCAGTCTGTGTTAGTGCAAATAAGTGGATTTTTAAAGTAGCAAAAATTAAAAAATGGGATATACCAAGCTTATGAGTACATACTACTAACTAAAAAAAAAAAAAAAAAATGTACTCAGTTTTTTGAAAATCAAGGGGATGAAGAAAAGAAGAAGTATATACACTTTGTCACTCAGAAAGACCAATCAGAAAATCTAGGCAGAAAATCTTTACACACTGAGGATTTTGTCAACCCGAGAAAAGTGTCAGTATAAGCCAGGCTGTATTTATGAAAGAAGGTGCATTTGTTTAGATCTTCTCCATTTAATCAAACCATTCTGTGAAGGGATGCCGGGGAAAGAAACCAGCATTTATTACAAACCTGCTTTGTACTTTATAGATATTTTCTTAACTCTATGAAAAAGTTTCTAGAAAGATAACCTTTCTTATTATAAATAAAACACAATTTCTCCAAGGTTAGCTTTAGTAGAAGGATCTCTTGGTGAGAAGACAACTGAATCACAAATATGGGGATTTACCTTAGGTTAGCCTTACGGTAACTGCAGCCACATTTTTGGGCTCAGAGAAGTGCTAATTAAGCTTTCTGGCCCAGGCACCAACCTTTCAATTGTTTCTCTAAAGCATAGCTGAGATAATGCCGGAATATTCAGAGAACATTTGTATAAAGTTATAAAGTGACTACCATGAATTTATATAATCCGATTTAAATACACTTGTACTGTCTGCAGAGAATGTCCTAGGAAACAGAAAAGATCTTGCCTGATTCCTTTCCTTGTGCAGCAATGTGTTGAATGTCATTTTTAATGCCTGCATAGATATACAGAGATGGAAAAATCGTTCTCTCCAGTTTATATAGGATTCACCCTCACAGTTCTGATTTTCCCCTATCATTGTAACCAACACTGGGCATAATTTCATTTCTTAGAAAGACCCTTTCTGTATCCACAGAGAGGAGCTCTGGTGGCACAGTGGTTAAGCGCTCAGCTGCTAACTGAAAGGTCAGCAGTTTGAACTCACCAGCTGCTCCATGGGAGAAAGGTGTGACAGTATACTTCCGTAAAGATTGCAGGTTAGAAACCCTCTGGGGCAGTTTTCCTCTGTCCTGTAGGGTCACTGTGAGTCGGAATCGACTCAGTGACAATGGGTTTGTTTGTTTTAATATCCATAAAAGTATGACTTGTGCCCCTGACTGCGGCTATGGTATTAAGGCGCACGCAAAGTTGTCACCATCAACCGTAAGAGTCATGTAACAACATATAATAATGGGGCAATTGGGGCTTCCTTGCTGGTGTGTATTATTTTCTGTAAGGCTCCAGAGGTTAAGTAACTCTGCCAGAGCCATGATTTTAACAGAATTCTCTGATCCCAATACCTGTGCAGTGATGTTATCTGAAGATGTTGATTCACTTTTAGAGAGTAAATTTTAATCAAATCTATCTACATTCTTTATGGATCAACAAATTAAGTTCTTTCTCTTTGACATGCCAGTCTGCTTAATTTCATCATGTAATCCTCTAACATTTTTGGAAAATGTCTTTATCATTCTAGTGAAATATCATATTTCAATATGTTAACAGTGTTTTTAGTCTTGTTGCTGTGTGCCATTGAGTTGAATCCAACTCATAGCAACCCTTTATGACAGAATAAAACTGCCCCAGAGAGATTCCTAGGCTGGAAACTTTTTTTTTGTTTTTATAATTTTAATTGTGCTTTAAGTGAAAGTTTACAAGTCTAGTCTCTCACACAAAAACTTATATACACCTTGCTACATGTTCCCAATTGCTTTCCCCCCAGTGAGACAGCCTGCTCCCTCCCTCTACTCTCTCTTTTCCTGTCCATTTTGCCAGCGTCAAACCCCCTCTGCCTTCATCTCCCCTCCAGACAGGAGATGCCAACATAGTCTCAAGTGTCCACCTGATCCAAGAAGCTCACTCCTCACCAGCATCTTTTCCTGTCCCATTGTCCAGTCCAATCCCTGTCTGAAGAGTTGGCTTTGGGAATGGTTCCTGTCCTGGGCTAACAGAAGGTCTGGGGGCCATGACCACCGGGGTCCTTCTAGTCTTAGTCAGACCATTAAGTCTGGTCTTTTTACGAGAATTTCGGGTTTGCATCCCACTGCTCTCCTGCTCCCTCAGGGGGGTTCTCTGTTGTGTTCCCTGTCAGGGCAGTCATCTGTTGTAGCTGGGCACCATCTGGTTCTTCTGATCTCAGGCTGATGTAGTCTCTGGTTTGTGTGGCCCTTGCTGTTTCTTGGGCTCGTAATTACCTTGTGTCCTTGGTGTTCTTCATTCTCCTTTGGTCCAGGTGGGTTGACACCAACTGATGCATCTTAGATCGCAGTTTGCTAACGTTTTAAGACCCCAGACCCAACTGTCCAACGTGGGATGCAGAATGTTTTCTTAATAGATTTTATTATTCCAGTTGGCTTTGGATGTCCCCTGAAACCATGGTCACCAAACTCCCGCCTGTGCTACACTGGCCTTTGAAGCATTCAGTTATTCAGGAAACTTCTTTGCTTTTGGTTTAGTCCAGTTGTGCTGACCTCGCCTGTATTGTGTGTTGTCTTTCCAGTCACCTAAAGTAGTTCTTACATACTATCTAATTAGTGAATGCCCCTCTCCCACCGTACCTCCCTCCCCCCCAAAATAGCCAACAAAGAATATTCTCTTCCTCTGTTTAAACTATTTCTTGAGTTCTTATAATAGTGGTCTTATACAATATTTGTCCTTTTGCAACTAATTTCACTCAGCGTAATACCTTCCAGGTTCTTCCATGTTATGAAACATTTCACGGATTCATCGTTGTTCTTTATTGATGCATAGTATTCCATTGTGTGAAGGTACCATAATTTATTCATTCATTCATCTGTTGATGGGCACCTTGGTTGCTTCCATCTATTTGCTATTGTAAACAGTGCTGCAGTAAACATGGGTGTACATATATCTGTTCATGTAAAGGCTCTTATTTCTCTAGGATATATTCCAAGAAGTGGGATTGCTGGGTCATATGGTAGTGCTATTTCTAGCTTTTTAAGGAAGTGCCAAATAGATTTCCAAAGTGGTTGTACCATTTTACATTCCCACCAGCAGTGTGTAAGTGTTCCATTCTGTCCACAACCTCTCCAACAGTTATTATTTTGTGTTTTTTGGATTAATGTCAGCCTTGTTGGAGTAAGATGGAATCTCATTGTAGTTTTAATTTGCATTTGTCTAATGATCATGAGCATTTCCTCATGTATCTGTTAGCTACCTGAATGTCTTCTTTAGTGAAGTGCCTGTTCATATCTTTTCTCATTTTTACATTGGGTTGTTTGTCTTTTTGTAATTGAGTTTTTGCAGTATCATGTAGATTTTAGAGATCAGGAGCTGATCGGAAATGTCATAGCTAAAAACTTTTTCCCAGTCTATAGGTAATCTTTTTACTCTTTTGGTGACGTCTTTGGATGAGCAAAGGTGTTTGATTTTTAGGAGCTCCCAATTATCTAGTTTTTCTTCTGCATTGTTAGTAATGTTTTATATACTGTTTATGCCATGTATTAGGGCTCCTAACATTGTCCATATTTTTTCTTCCATGATCTTTATCGTTTTAGATTTTATATTTAGGTCTTTGATCCATTTTGAGCTCGTTTTTGTGCATGGAGTGAGGTATGGGTCTTGTTTCATTTTTCTGCTGATGGATAGCCAGTTATGCTAGCACCATTTGTTAAAAAGACTGTCTTTTCCCCATTTAACTGCGTTGTGGCCTTCGTCAAATCTCAACTGCTCATATGTGGATGGATTTATGTCTGGATTCTCAGTTCTGTTCCACTGGTCTATGTATCCGTTGTTGTACCAGTACCAGGCTGTTTTGACCACTGTGGTGGTATAATAGGTTCTAAAATCAGGTAGAGTATGGCTTCCCATTTTGTTCTTTTTCAGTAATGCTTTACTTATCTGGGGCCTCTT
The DNA here is from genome assembly GCF_030014295.1 of Loxodonta africana. Lineage (NCBI taxonomy): Eukaryota > Metazoa > Chordata > Mammalia > Proboscidea > Elephantidae > Loxodonta > Loxodonta africana. Next base: position 70,024,590 of record NC_087358.1, read on the forward strand.
TCCCTTCCATATGAAGTTGGTGATTTGTTTCTCCATCTCATTAAAAAATGTCGTTGGAATTTGGATCAGAATTGCATTAAATCTATAGATTGCTTTTGGTAGAATAGACATTTTTATGATGTTAAGTCTTCCCATCCGTGAGCGAGATATGTTCTTCCACTTCTGTAAGTCTCTTTTGGTTTCTTGCAGAAGTGTACTGTAGTTTTCTTTTACATCTCTGGTAAGATTTATTCCTAAGCATTTTTATCTTCTTGGGGGCTACTGTAAATGGTATTGATTTGGTGATTTCCTCTTTGATGTTCTTTTTGTTGGTGTGGAGGAACCCAACTGATCCTTGTATGTTTATCTTATAACCTGAGACTCTGCTGAACCATTAGTTTCAGTAGCTTTCTTAAGGATTCCTTAGGGTTTTCTGTGTATAAGATCATGTCATCTGCAAAGAGAGATACTTTTACTTCTTTCTTGCCAATCTGGATGCCCTTTATTTCTTTGTCTAGCCTAATTGCTCTGGCTAGGACTTCCAGCATAATGTTGAGTAAAAGCAGTGATAAAGGGCATCCTTGTGTGGTTCCCGTTCTCAAGGGAAATGCTTTCAGACTCTCTCCATTTAAGATGATGTTGGCTATATAAATGCCCTTTATTTGTATAAATGCCCTTTATTATGTTGAGGAATTTTCCTTGTATTCCTATTTTGTTTAGGGTTTTTATCATGAATGGGTGTTGAACTTTGTCAAATGCCTTTTCTGCATCAATTGATAAAATCATGTGATTCTTTTGTTTTATTTGTATGATGGATTACATTAATTGTTTTTCTAATGTTGAACCATCCCTGCATACCTGGTATGAATCCCACTTGGTCATGGTGAATTATTTTTTTGATATGTTGAATTCTTTTGGCTAGAATTTTGTTGAGGATTTTTGCATCTAAGTTCATGAGGGAAATAAGTCTGTAATTTTCTCTTTTTTGTGGTGTCTTTACCTGGTTTTGGTATCAGAGATATGCTGGCTTCATAGAATGAATTGGTAGTATTCCATCCTTTTCTATGCTCTGAAATACCTTTAGTAGTAGTGGTGTTAACTCTTCTCTGAACATTTGGTAGAACTCTGCGGTGAAGCCCTCCGGACCAGGGCTTTTTTTTGTTGGGAGTTTTTTGATTACCTTTTCAATCTCTTCTTTTTTTATGGGTCTATTTAATTGTTCTACCTCTGTTTGTGTTAGTTTTAGTTTAGGTAGGCAGTGTGTTTCTAGGAATTCATCCATTTCTTCTAGGTTTGCAAATTTGTTTGAGTATAGTTTTTCATAGTATTCTGATTTGATTCTTTTAATTTCAGTTGGGTCTGTTGTAGTATCGCCCATCTCATTTCTTTTTCAGGTTACTTGCTTCGTCTCCTGTTTTTCTTTTGTCAGTTTGGCCAATGGTTTATCAATTTTGTTGAGTTTTTCAAAAAAAACAGCTTTTGTTCTTGTTAATTCTTTCGATTGTTTTTCTGTTTTCTATTTCATTTAGTGCAGCTCTAATTTTTATGATTTGTTTTCTTCTGGTGCCTGTGGGTTTCTTTTGTTGCTCTCTTTCTATTTGTTCAAGTTTTAGGGATAGTTCTTTGATTTTGGCCCTTTCTTCTTTTTGGATGTGTGCATTTATTGATATAAATTGACCTCTGAGCACCACTTTTGCTGTGTCCCAAAGGTTCTGATAGGAAGTGTTTTCGTTCTCATTGGATTCCATGAATTTATTTATTTCCTAGGCTGAAAACTTTACAGGAGCAGTTTACCAGGTCTTTTCTCCCGTGGAGCTGCTAGTAGGTTTGAACTTCCAAGCTTTCAGTTAGCAGCTGAGCACTTAACTATTGTGCCACCAGGGCTCCTTATTTTGAGTCTTGATTTGTTGGAATTCCTCACCCTTTTGTGCCCTGTCTCTCATGCTCAGGCAGTTGCAAGAACACAGAAAACACTAAAAACATGCTCTTTTCCTGGACAGAGAAAATCTCTTTTCTGTCCTGAAGGAAATTTCATTCTTCACAGTCATTTTAAAGAGTTACACCCTGCTTCACTAACTAGTTGGGGAGACAAGCAAGTAACCCAGAGTTAAATTAGGAGGGTAATGATAAGTGCTGGGGTAGAATTAGCTATGCCATGCATATGTGGGAGGCTAGAGGAGGAACACCTAACCCAGCATGGGAAAGTTATTGAGTGCTTCCAGGAAAATGATGCTTAAAGAAGAAGTAAAAGTTAGTCCGGAGGAAGAATATAGAGAATTATCTCGGAGGCAGAAGGAATAGCATGTACAAAGGCAGAGCATACAGAAATTAGAGGAGACTGAAAAGGTATGATCAAAGAGGTAGATTGGAGAAGAGAGTACATGAGGCAGTGTCTGGAAACGAGACTAAAAATTAGGTTATATTAAACCAAAAAGCTGTTGCTGTCAGGTCAATTCCAACTCATAACAACCGTATAGGACAGAGTAGAATTGCCCCTTAGGGTTTCCAAGGAGTGGCTGGTAGATTTGAACTGCTAACCTTTTGGTTAACAGCCAAGCTCTTAACTACTGCATCACCAGGGCTCCCAGGCTATGTTACAAAGATTTCATATTTCATCCTGAAAGGAACAGGGAGCCACTGAGGATTTTGAACAGAGAAGTAACTAAAACGGTAGTAACTGTGATTAGACCTGGGAGCTTAATGTAGAGGTTGAGGAAGAAGATACTGGGGTGATTTACAAATTTCACAGTTAGTTGGGCAGAAAGATAAATGACAGTGACTTTTCAGTATGCTAACAAGTACAGAAAAAGGAAAAGAATCGGGTTTGAGTGGAAGAAGGATGGAGATGATGAATTTATTTCTGAACGCGTTAAGGTCAAAATACTTTTTGGTTTTATAGCTCTTGCTCATAGAAGAGCTTAGTATGGAAATAGCAAATTTGTCAATATGTAATTTGAAGTCATGAGGTGTGAACGTTTTTCAAGAAAAGAATGCCGAGTAAGAAGCAAAGAAGATTGAAGTTGGGAGTATGAGAGACATATAGCACTTAAAGGAAGGGTAGAAGAAGAAAATCAGTGAGATAACGTAGTGGAAAACATGCAGGCCTCTTTTATCTATCCTCTTTCAGACGAAGGTAGTGTGACAGGTACTGTGAGATGTCGGTAGCTATTATAGAAGGAAAAAAGGCTAGTAATTTCAGTGTGTTTAGAGGAAAACAAAAGTGGTTTTTCTGCTATAGGTCATATCAGAGCCTTTTAACAATCTGCTGTTCACTATGAGTTTTTAAGTGGATGTGTTTTGCAGCATGTTTCAAACTCTTCTGAATATGGAAGTCTTTTCTAGATTTTATAAAACACGTTTTCAGAGACTGTGGTCTAATGCAAACTCTCATAAGTTAAGGCTACCAGCTTCTAATGTTTTGATATTAGTCCCAACCCTACCCTAGCCCACCCTCTTAGCTTCCCTGAAGGGAACACTGTAAATAAAGGTAAAAGACAAAGAAATGGGAAGACATTTGTAGCTCATCACAAAGAGCTAACTTCTTAAATGTGTAACCCCCCCCAAAACAGAGCCCCTGAAAATCCAATAGAAAAATAGGCACAGATACATCACAGAAAAGGAAAAATAAGTAGCTTTTAAACATAGATATTCAACCCCACTTATTGAAAAAGGAAACTACTACATTGAGATACTATTTTCACCTTTCAAATTAGCAAATTTCAAAAAGTTTGGTAACTCCTTGTAAGGGAATGTTGTTGGAAATATGTATTAGGACAAACTCTGTGGAGATTTGGTAATATCAGAATTGTAAATTCTCACTGAGAGAGCAATTCCACTTCTAGTAATTTATTCTGCAGGTATATTAATGCATCTATGAAATGTTTGTACAGAGATACTGATTACAGCATTGTGTGTAATAGCAAAAGATTGAAAATGAGTATCTACCAATAGGGGAATAGTTAAATAAGGTATGACACCTTCCCAGAGTGGAACACTGTGCAGCTATTAAGCTCTACATATCTAAGATACATTGTTAAGCTGCAGAACAATGTGTATGGTATACTATTCATTTGTGTTTTTTAAAGAATGAACACATAATTGCTTGTATTTACATATACTCTCTCTGAAAGGATTTATAAGAAGCTGAGAATGGTTACCTTTGGCAGAGAAATAGCTAGTGGACAAGGCTGAAAAGGAAGGCCCTAAACCTCCAATCTAAATGTCTCACAAAAATCTAGAATGAAGAATACCAAAGACACAAGGCAAATAATTAGCCCAAGGGACAAAAGGGCCACATAGACCAGAGACTGTATCAGCCTGAGACTGGAAGAACTAGACGGTGCCTGGCCACCACCAATGGCTGCCCTGACAGGGAACACAACAGAGAGCCCCTGATGGCACAGGAGAAAAGTGTGGTGTAGAACTCAAATTCACATAAAAAGACCGGACTTAATGGTCTGACTGAGACTGGAGGAACCCTTGACGCCATGGCCCCCTGACGCTCTGTTAACTCAGAACTAAAACCATTCTGGAAGCCCACTCTTCAGATAAAGATTAGACTGGACTGTAAAACATAAAATAATACTTGTGAAGAGTGTGCTTCTTAGTTCAAGCAGATCCACGAGACCAAATGGGGAGCTTCTGTCTGGAGGCAGGATGAGAAGGCAGAAAGGGGACAGGAGCTGGTTGGATGGACATGTGAAACTCGGGGTGGGAAGGTGGAGTGCGCTGTCACATTATAGGGATTGCAACTAGTGTCACATAATAATATGTGTATAAATTTTTGTATGAGAAATTAACGTGAGATATAAACTTTCACCTAAAGCACAATAAAAAATAAAATAAATAAATGTCTCCAAAATCTTTCATAGCCACAAGCAAAGAACCTGGGAAAATCCCTGTCTCCTTATCTTTTTTGCTTAATCTCATTATAAATAAGGTTCTGTCTTCCAGTCTGATAATGTTTGAACCTGAAAAGAATGAGATGGAGATAGGGATCTCTATACCTCTTTTTGCCCTACCTCTTCTCAACCTTTAGCCTGCAGTCAACACATTTTTTAGTCTCCTTTTGTCCATTTTAAGACTGTTAGCTGTTAGGAACTTGCCTGGAGAACATTGGAATGAATAGGGTAAGACAGGGACCAACAAGATCAAAATATTTAAATCATGATAGTTTCATAAGAAGCAATGCTAGTTCAGGAAACACTACCAAAGCAATTGCCTGAGGGCATGGGCAAGGTTTCTTGACAATTTTTAAGTTAGTTTGTTTAGTCAGATTAACGATAGTAGAACAAGAAGTTGTTAGATACCTGCAGCTGTGATCGCCCCTTGGCTTTCCGGTTCCCCCTGGGAAGTGATAGTTTTTGAGGAGAGCATAAGAAACTAGCAGGAAGGGTCATACTTTAAGTGTACAGCCCAGTTTCTCTTCAGGAGAACCAACAGCAGGATGTGGGTGACCCGGGGCAAGCATCTAGTGCCATGCTCTGTTATAGGAGAGTAGATCTGTAATTCTGCGTGAAAAGATTTTGAAAACTTATATGGCTACTCATTGTAAGCCGTCTTCTCCAATCCAGCTGTAGCCATATTTTGTTGTAAAAAAAAAAAAACTGTTGTTGTTAGGTGCCGGTCGAATTGATTTCAACTCATAGCAACCCCATGTGACAGAGTAGAACTGTTCCATAGCGTTTTCAAGGCTGTAATCTTTACGGGAACAGGTCTTTCACCCAGGGAGCTGCTAGGTGGGTTCGAACTGCCAACCTTTCAGTTCACAGCCAAGTGCTTAACCATTTCGCCACCAGGGCACCTTCAAAATATACGAATAAAAATAAATAAAGCTCCAAAGAAGAAGATGATAATGAGAAGATGTTGAGATAACAGTTAACTGACAGCACAGTGAATTCCGAGGGCAAGGCATAGCTTTTCAAATAGGAATCTAAATGAAGTGTTACATAATGTGCTTAATAAATGGTGTTAGAATCTACAAAAAGACTTACCAAAGAGGCTAGCTATAGAGGCTGAGGGTGGGGAGCGTTGGTGGTTCAGTGGTAGAATTCTAGCCTTCTGTGCAGAAGACCCAGGTTCAGTTCCCCGCCAGTGCACCTCATATGCAGCCACCATCTGTCTCAGTGAAAACTTGCATGCTGCTATAATGCCGAACAGGTTTCAGGGGACTGCCAGACTGAGAAAGACTAGGAAGAAAGGCCTGGCAATTTATGTCTGAAGATCAGCCAGTGAAACCCCTATAGATTGCAACAGCCCTATCTGTAACTGATCGCAGGGACGACACAGGACCAGAAGCGTTTCATTCTGTTGCGCATGGGGACACCATGATTGGGGGGCCGTATTTCAGAGAACCCATGTACCTGGTGGAACCTGAAGATACGTTTTAAAAGATCCAAGTCTTAAACCACAGGAACTATGGGGAAAACCTAAAGATAAACATAGAGTCTGTTATGTGGAAAAGTATAATTAAAAAAGGTTAGCTATTATATAGAAAGAGCCTAGCACAACCCTTTTCAACATCGCAGTACTGACTTAACGCAGTCTGTGCATGTTGGATGACTGGTCTGCCCTGTCATCTGGGCACTTTGTTTTTTTTTTTTTAACTGCTGTGCCCTTAATGTTTGATCCTGACAGGATTTGCGTCATTGATCCATATCACTGCCTGTGTGATGTCAACGTGTGGGTGTTCGGTTATTGAGACATAGTTAACCTAATGTGCTGCAGTAAATCCCAAGCACTGTTTCCTAGTAGAATAACAAAGAATGATTCATCATTGTTCACATTAGACTGATACTAAGAATAGTTTTCATAACCTGCTGCATCCATGCACATTAATATCATAGCCTCTGCACCTTCCTAAACAAGAGCACTAAAAATACCTTCTTGTGTAGAAACAGGTGCTTGGTATAAACACATCTCCTACTTTAAGTTTTTCATCTATATGCAGTTCTCTTCAGCACTAAAGATAGATTCTAAACATAATATGATCATCATTCTTCAAACTTACTCTACTTAGTGTGTTTATCACTGATGTATATGTTTAGCAAGTCTAATTATAGTGATTTTTAATTATCTGTAGACAGATAAATGAAATTACCAAAAACTTTTAACCAATTTTAGGCCCCTGATTTAAGCAGTCTCCTTTATCCAACCTTAAAAAAGAATAATAAGTTTCCAGGGGAAAGAAGGGCCTGTAAATATCTAAGCTATAAATAATGACCTTGATCTTTTCTCTTTCTTCTCTAAAATCTTGCCTCATTCTGCTCCCAAATTATAATCAACAACTTGTTAAATTTCTGGACTCTAGGCCTGTGCTAATTGCCTAACTTATGTGAATAAATGTTGCCAGGTGTTTTATAGCCTTAATGAATAAGCATCCCTTATTAATTTGGTGATCTGTTTTAGTTTGCCTGGGACAGTCCTGGTTTATGCCAATATATAACCAATTTAATATTGTCCCAGATTTTTTCATTTTTTAACAGAATTATTAGCAGTTTCATTAAAATAAGCTGTGATGAATTTGGTAGGCCACCGTTTTGTATTTCCAGCTTCTTTCAGGTTTTCATCTGGTTGAGTAGTGCATGCATCGCTAGAGTTTTCACTTTGACATGTGGTTAAATCTTACAGTCAGGATAAACCATCTCTTTTCCAGACCTTTCTCAGAAGCAAGTCAGGGTATTTAGTAATAAAACAAAGTGCACTTAGATATAAGGCCTAGGGACAGCAAACTCCTTCTAGTCCCCCAGTGGTAGTTGCAGCAGTATTTGATGCTGTTCCCCTTGGTGGCAGTGGTTAAGAGCTCGGCTGCTAACCAGAAGGTCAGCAGTTCAACCCCTATGGGTAGTTCTACTCTGTCCTATAGGTTCATTGCAGTCAGAATCACCTTAATGGCAATGGGTGGGCCCTTGCTGGCCACTTAGAGTCACTAGGCATCAGTTGGAGGGATCGGTGGGAGATAGAAAAATTTATGTGAGGTGAATGTGAAATATACTGCAGGAAATATTTCTACCACAGAGTATATTGGAAATAGTCTAAATGTTTTACCATGATTTTGTCATTTATTACATCGTGTATAAAATACTAAATCCATTGCTGTTGAGTCGATTCCAACTCATAGCAACCCTGTCTATAACTGTTATTCGGCAGTGCTTTTTTATTTTTCAGTAAACCCTTTCAACAACAATGAGCTAAAAAAGTTTGGTGAAACATTCAAAAGAATCATAAGTAGAAACATTTCAATGAGATCTGTTTATAAAAATATCTGAAGAAAGGTATTGTAGTACCTGTGAAAATATTTGGCTGACATATTTTAATAAGGAAAAAAATAAAATTGAGGGAATCCTTCATTTAGCAGAATTTTCTCACAGCTTACCAGGTAACACCTCAAAATCACATGTTTTCTTAATATAAAATATTGTAGTCTTAAAATAGTATGGAAAGCATCAATAGCTTTGAATTTATTAACCATAAAATGTAACAGTTGCAGGCAACTTTAAGAAAATTTTTAAAATAACACTATAGTAAAAAAAAAAAAAAGCCCTAGTGGCGCAGTGGTTAAGCACTTGACTGCTAACCCAGTAGGTCGGTGGGTTGAACCCACTAGGCACTCCGTGGGAGAGAGATATGGCAGTCTGCTTCCGTAAAGATTTACAGCTTTGGAAACCGTGTGGAGCAGTTCTACTCTGTCCCATGGGGTCGCCATGATTCGAAATCGACTCGATGGCAGTAGGGAGTGGGTAGTAGCAGTATGGTAAAAAAAAAAAAAAAAAATAGATTTTTTCACTTAAATACCAATGACATGGAATTAGAGACAGATATGGCTAAGAAATAGATTAAAGTACATGAATATATACTAAGACTAACTATTCTGCTTATGTTACCTTTTAAGTTATTTTCAGATACTCAATATAAAGTCCTTAAAATGTTCTTTAATGTGCCTACACGTGTTTTTTAATAATTTCATTTTAAAGAACATTTTAGTAAAACTTTTTCTATCAATACATTTAAAAAAAATAATTTGTCAATCAATAAAGAAACATTCCAGATTACTAACTTTAATTATTTTTCAATTCCTCCTTCACTTTCAAAATTGGCCCAGATTGGAATTGAAATAATACATTCATCTGACTTCTCTCTTTATCACCTGTCCCATCACCAGAGTTCAGCCTTCCTTCAGGACAAATACCTCTCTCTCCCTTACCACTAGGAGCTATTCCCAAATCCTTGTCCATGGCTTTGGGGAAATTTTCCAGTCTAGGAAATGGGAAAAATAAAGATAATGTAGTGATTTTTCATAACGCTAAAGTTATTCAACTTAAAAAGTTAAATCCCTCCTGCTCTTTGGATGTTAAAATATCCTCTCTATGAAATGATTTGATAACATAGGATGGATTTCCATCTATTCATAATTTCTTCCTTCTTTCCTTGTAATGTTTCTCCTTGGCCTCATGAAAAGCTGGGTCCTTAATGAGTCCAAAAATTTGTTTTGAAATTTTATCGACACCTAAATTAAAATGCTTAGGAAATAAACTACATTAAACACAGATACCTGTCTGTGTTGACCATTCTCTGGCTCATATCTAGCCGCCTAACTTCACTCAGCTACCCTCACCCCAAAATATCTGGTTTTAAGATGGGCTTCCTACTGGCATACATCCTATAGAGTAAAGCTTTTGTTAAATCAATAGCTTAGTATAATATAAGAAAAGGGGAGATTTATAGAGGGGGGAAAAGAGATAACTTTGTTTCCCGGTCTACAAGGTGAATAAAGCCCCTGAAAGGTGAAAGAGGAAAAACAGGTACAAGTGTGTCAGAGAAAGGTTTAAAAGGACCAGAGGCAAGGTTTTGATTTGTGCCCAAGGACAAAGTTACAGGTTGTAATCCTCCATGCCACCTTATTTTAGTGAGATTATTTGCACACATTGTTGTCTGTCATTCACCAGCAGTGCTCCCTCCCATGGAGCACTGGGTTTCCATGTCATCTCCTCCAAGTTCTACTTTCACACTTTCTCCCAGAAAGAAATACCCAGGGAGGCACATTCAGCTCAGGTCAGTGTGGAAATGATGGGTTAATCAATAATCTATGTTAAGATGACAGCAAGGCTATTTGGAGAAGAACATAAAGTTGAACTTTCTCTCCTGCCTTATACTAAAAACTATTCCAAATGAACTAAAAATTTTAATATAAACAAATAATTTTAAAAGCTGGAAGAAAATGTGGATTTTTTTTTTAATTTGAATGCAGAGAAAGCCTTTCTAAATATACCAAAAGGAAATAACCTTAAGGAAAAGATTGATAGACGTGAATATTTTTGGCAAGAAAAACACCATAAACATTGAAAGACGAACTAGGAGAAATATTTGTTATATTTATGACAATGGGTTACTATCCCAAATATAAGAAATATAGGTGGTCAGTGGTTGGATGAGAACTTAGTCTTATTTGGAAACAAAGTAATATGTAAGACAATAATATGTTTTTCTCTTTTACCTCTTAGTAAACAGAGATTTAAAATAATTGTTCTATAAAACAAGGAAGGCCTTAGCATATGGGGGTGCTCAATAATAGTTTGTTACTTCAAAGACTCTAAATCCTTATGAATTTATATATTTATCAGTTATATGGGTATATCCTGACCAACCCAGAAAGACTCTGCCTCATTTTTTTAAGGTATCCACTTACTCCAAAAATTAATAGATCCAGTAACCTAAGACATTCTGTCAAAAAATGTATGGTAGTTCCCTGCATGGGGTAAATTTGAAAGCCTGAGTTTCCATGCGTAACTTGTTTTATAAGAGAAACAAGTGTGCTTAGGCACAGTAGAATTCTCACCTTCCGTGAGGGAGACCCGGGCTCAGTTCCTGGCCAATGCACAGGTTTCAGTGGCTCTTCCAGACTAAGATAGACTAGGAAAGAAAGGCCTGGTGATCTGCTTCTGAAAATCAGCCGGTGAAAACACTGTGGATCACAACAGCCGATTCCATTGTACGTGTTGTCACCATGAGTCTGGGGCTGACTCGATGGCAGCTAACACCACCAACAAATTCCACTGCTGATGGCAATTATATTCTGTCACCATGGGGGAGAATGTATTAATAATACATGATAGTTGCAGATTTTATGGACCTTTCTTGGGCCCTTAACTCCATGGACCTGTATCTGTTATGATCTTAGCTGCCTGAGCTTAACACATGTTGTTTATTCAAAACCTGCGCCTTAATAAAAATTACTGCCACAAAAATCAGGGTAACTGTGATGGTCAGAGTCAGTCTTTTGAGGGATCGGATACAGTTTTGTGGAGAAGTAGAAGATGGATGTATTTTGAATCCCCACTCAATTTATGTCTTAATTATTTGAGACCACTCTTTGCTGGACTAAATGATTTTACGTCTTATCTTACATGCAAATGACCCAGGCATTATTACAATCTAAGAGCAGTCTTAATAGACAACCAATTTTGTTTACTATTGCCATAAGGAGTTTTATAAAATCAGAGTCGTCATTTCTTATAGACCATTTCCAACTTTTAATTTCTCTTATACCTAACAGCCCGTTTTTGCAAGTCAACTGATTAAGTTGTCTTAGCTGTTCATTTTGCAAACAGTTATTTTGGAGGGTACATTGCTTAAAGTTAGACATTTATTGATGCTTTATTAAATTTTATATATGACAGAAGTCAGCATTGGGCTATACCTGCTTTAATTTTTTCCAGCCAAAGTATTAGGACCATGCTCTCTGGAAGTGTGAGCCATACTTCATTACAGAAGATTAGCCTGACTAGCTTGAGATGTGGTACTTGATGTCTAATTTTGACCACAGACTTTCAGCTCATACAAACTAGAGAGATTTTATGGCCCAACTCTAGTAAGGGCATAAGATCAGCTTTACTTCTTGTTCACGTTATTTTTCATGTCTTAATTTTCTCTTGGGAAACCCTGGTGGTGTAGTGGTTAAGTGCTACGGCTACTAACCAAGAGGTCGGTTCCTTGGAAACTCGATGGGGCAGTTCTACCCTATCCTACAGGGTCTCTATGAATCAGAATCAACTCGACGGCAGTGGGTTTGGTTTGGTAATTTTTACTTCAGTTTGTCAATTTTGCATTTTGATATTTTGTATATCTCTGTAAATTACCTTTACAGCAGGTTTGACTATTGATTAACTCACCAAATACTTTCCATATAATATCCATCACTTTACTAGAAATTTTTAGGATCTTTTTTTGTAACAGTTTCAGTGAATACATTTAAGTACTTCTGCTTTGTTTTTAGGTAATAATATAAATAGCAGATATTTGGGGTGGGGGAAGGAAGAGGTCTTCCATCCAAAATATTCACTGCTTTTCTATTTGTGGTTTAGAAGTTACTGACTCCTACCTTCAGTACACTTCTAACAAGGCTTGGTTGTATCCCCTTACTATCTTCACAGTTGCTGTGAGAGTTCAAGCTCCCAGGATAAATGACATGGTCCCTACTTTCAAGGACCTTTCAGTTACAAAGAGGAAAATACAGGGTTAGATGCATTTTATGTGAGGGCATCATTCCTAAAGATCTTGTTAATTTGAGAACGTGCATTGTTCAAACAGTTTTCCCATAGGAATAAACAAAATGCATTGGGAACACTACAGTTACAGGGATGGATGCATTATGCAGTGATGACCATATTTTTCATTTTCCCATTCTTGCCTCATTAAGTTTAGCAAATTTAAAAAGGTACCCGCGTTTTATTTTCACAGCATTGTCTCAAATATTTTGCAGAGGATTCACTCTTAGATTTACAGCATGACATATATAGCATTGTTCAGACTTCTTCATAACATGATAGTTCTTCATAATAGTTCTTCCTAAACTGTTGATTTCCAGATAGGCTTGTCAATAGAAGCATGAGCCACTGTACTTGGGTGACAATGTTTATAAGCACTTATTGTATACCAGCTATTGTTCAAAGTGCTTTACAAGTATTAACTCATTTAATCTGCATAGTAGAATAACTGTTATCACCGTTTTTCAGGTGAGGAAACCAAGATACAGAGAGGTTAAATAAGTTACAAGTTCTCATAACTGGTAAACAAACTATGATTCTAATTAGATGATGTAGCTCCAAAATCCATGCTTTTAAGTACCACATTATGCTGTCTCTGTTGTTCAGGACCTTAAAAATACTATAAAATATAATAAAATGAATGATAAAATGTCAACCCAATAATAGCAAAATTTACTTGAAGATATTTTGATACAAGTAGGGAAAAAATGGGATTCACACAGTATTGAGACTAGGCTGGTATTTTTTTTTTTTTAAATGGCACCACCCAGTGGCAAAATCATATATTTATTTTAAATCCACTTGACTTGCCAGCTTTGAAATTACATTACCTTTTTTTTTTTTTTTTTAAGTTTTGGGGGATCTATTTAATTCTAAATTGTTTGCATAAAATGAAATTTTATAGCTATTTTTACATAGCACTATTTCAAATTTGCAAAATTCAAATCCACATAAACTGCAGCAATACTATATATAAATAAAGTATAATAAAAACATAGGTGCTATTATTAAAGACTTTATAAGGTATGGAGAGTGGCCCATGGGTTATCTCTGGAGAGGTCAGGAAAGACTTCAAAGAGAAGTGTAAGATGTATCTCAAGAAATGGGTGTGTGCTTGCTAGGTAGGTAAGGGTTGAGAAAGGGCATTCTAAGCAGAGGGAACCTCTGAAACATGTTTAAGGAACTGCAAATATTTCAGTATGCTAGAATGAGGAGGACAGGGTGGGTGAGGATGGTGGTAGGCAACCAGAGCCAAGGCTGGAGAAGCAGGTGGGAACCAGATTCACAGAGAGAATGGTTGGCCTTTATCTCATAAGTAATGAAAAATTGTTTATGGGTTTTAAGCAGGGGATAAAACAATCAGATTTGTAGACTTTAGCATTAGTGTGAGAAATGTATTGATTGCTAGGGACTTGGAGCAAGGATGCCATTTAGGAGAATATTGGAATAGTTCTAGAAAGAAATGTGTACTGGTAAGGCAGTAGCAGTGGAGTAGGAGAGACTGTGTATTTGGGAGATAAAACTGACCAGAACTGCTAACTGGCTGATGTGGGAAATGATAAAGAAAATAGTCTAGGGTAACTCTGAAGTATCTATCTTGGTGGAACCATCTGCTTATCATGGGAAATGCAGGAGGTGTAGTGAGGATCGGAGGAAAAATAACTGTTTGAGTTTCATATGAATTGAGAATTTTAGGTCTGGAGCTCAGGAGAAAGGTCTGGATGAGATATTGAATTATGAACTTTCACTGAGGGTAGCTAAGATCATCTTGGGAGACCATTCAGAGTAATAAAAGAAGAGGGCCAAAAGTAAAACTCCCAGGAAAACCAGCAGTTAAGGAAGGACAGAAGACAAGCCATGAAGGAGACTGAAAAGGTATGACCAGAATGTAGAAGGGAAACCAAGAGAGACCAGTAGTTTGGAAGCCAAGGAAGAATATTTGGGAGCTGTCAACAACGTTAATTGGATTTGGCAAACAAGAGTTTGATGTCACTAACTTTGTCCAGAGCAGTCTCGGCAGAATGGTCTAGACAAAAGCCTGATCATAGTGGGTTGAAATGTGATTTGAGAGACTTCCATTTCCTGCCATTTGTCAGACTGGATGCTCTGAGAAATTCTCCTCCTATAAGACAGGATTGTCCATGAAACAATTTTAATTGCATTGCTGTGCCCAAAAGAAGTAAGAGAAATATCATAGAGGATGGGGGAGCAGGAGATAATTTCAGGACGATTGGTTATCCATTTGGAATAAAATGAAAATCAGACTTTCCTCATAACTTGCCAAAAATCGATTCTTAAAGCCTTGAAGATTTAAATATGAAAGGATAAACTGAAAAATAATAAAGGAGATTATGTTTATGACTGTGGAAGAGAGAAGGGCTTCTTAACACACATATACACCAAATGCTATCAAAAGATTAGTAAGTTTGACTCCATTCCAATTAAGAACTATATATTATAAAACGCCATAAAATACTTGAAAAGACAAGTCATAAACTGAGAGGAGGATACCTGCAACTAATTTTACCATAAGGAATTAGTATAGAGAATATACAAAGAACTGTTTACTAATCTATAAGAAAAAAACAACCCAGTAGAAAACGAGACATAAAACATGGACTAGAAAATGCAAAATTAGAGCAAAATGAAATTGGCAAAGATTTTAAAATATTAATGCTAAGTATGGTGACGACGTTAATCAGTGGAATCTGGCTGGTGGGAATGTAAACTGATCCACTTGGGAAAACTGTCTGGCACTATCCTAGAAAATAAATATTCATATAACCTTAAGGCCCAGCATTTCCACTCCTGGTTGTATAGCTTAAAGAAACTCTTGCACAAGTAGACCAAGAGACACAAAAATATGTTCATAGCAGTGTTGTTCTGTTTCATGTTTCTGTGTAAAACCTTAGATTCTCTTCTCTATCTGCTCTCACTCCTTTGATAGTCTCATCTAAAATCATGGATTTAAAGTCTGGCTACTAAAGATTCCTGAATCTGTATCTCCAGATTTAGGTGTCCCCTCTGAATTCCAGAATAGTAAAACCAACTGCCTACAAGAAATCTCCATTTGAATGCCTAGTAGACATTTTAAATATAACATATCCAAACCTGAGCACCTAATCTTCCCCAAGTCTGCCTCATCTACAGCATTTCCTGTCTCAGATAATGGCAACTTCATCATTCCAGCTGCTCAAGCCAAAAATCTTGGCATCTTCCTTGATGCTTCCCTGTTACTCACACTACACCTCCAACCCATCAGTAAATCCTGTCAACTACCTTCAAAATATATCCAGAATTAAACCACTTCTCATTACTTCCCCTACTACCACGCTTCCTAGTATAAGCCACTAGACTTCTGAGGACTCTCCCTACATCTCCCTGCCCACACCACCCCACTCCTTTTGCAGTCTAGTCTGAATACAGATGCCAATAACATATTTTAAAAAACAAACTTTATATTGATGTGTATAATATAAATATGTATAAGTAAATATATTTATACAGCTTAATGAATTCACCAACTAAACATTCTCGTAACCAGTACTTACATCAAGTACCAGAACAATACCAGGACCCCAGAATCCCTGTGTATACTACCTTCTACTCACTACCTTCCCTTCCAAGATAGCTGTCCCCTCGACTTTCTGCAATATAGGTTAATTTTGCCTGTTTTTGTACTTCATAGAAGTAGAAACACAGAAGTATGTTCTTGTTTGTGTCTGACTTCTTTTGTTCAGCATTGTGTTTGTGAGATGCATGCATATTGTTGCTTGTAGTTGTATATCATTCATTCTTGTTGATACATAACGTTCCACTGTGTAAATCATTCATTTATTCATCTACTGATGGGCATTTGAGAAGTTTTCATGTTGGGGCTATTACGAATAGTACTGCTGTGGACATTCAAATACATAGCCTATGGCGAATATATATAAGCATTTTTGATACCCATATACTTAGGGGTGGGATTACTGGATCATAGGGTATGCATATGTTCAACTTTAATAGATAGTGCCAGTTTTTCAATGTGGTTATACCGCATTCCCACCAGAATATATAAATCAGAGGAATCCTTTTAAAATATAATAAATAAATAAATAAATTTATTTATTTATTTAGATCAGATCATGTCTCCGCTCAAAATCTGGCAATGACAGCCCTTTTCACTCAGAATAAAAGCCAAACCTGACAGTGACCTACAAGGCCCAACAGGATCTAACTTATTTCCCCCCATTACCACTCTGACCTCATTCCTTTTCTCCCTCACATTGACTGCACTGGCTTCCTTGCTAAGTTTTTTTTTTTTTTTTTTTGTAGGAAAGTACTTTTTAATCAATTCACATTTTTTTTTTAATTGTGCTTTAGGTGAAAATTTACAGAGCAAATTAGTTTCTTATTAAACAATACGCATATCGTTTTGTGATATTGGTTGCAAACCTAGCAACATGTCAACACTCTCCTCAACCTTGGATTGCCCGTTTCCATTCATCTAGCTTTTTATCCCCTCCTGGCTTCTCGTCCTTGCCCCTAGGCTGGGGTACCCGTTTAGTCTCATATACATAGTTGAACTACGTGTTATTGTTTTATGGGCCTGTCTAATCTTTGGCTAAAACATGAACCTCAGGAGTGACTTCAGTACTGAGTTAAAAGGATGTCCAGGGGCCATACTCTTGAAGTTTCTCCAGTCTCTGTCAGACCAGTAAGTCTGGTCTTTTTTTCTGAGTTTGAATTTTGTTCTACATTTTTTTCCATCTCTGTCTGGGACCCTCTATTGTGATCCCTGTCAGAGTAGTCGGTGGTGGTAGCCAGGCACCTTCTAGCTGTGCTGGACTCCCTTGCTAAGTCTTGAGCATGCCAGACATGCTCCCATCTTAGGACCTGTGCCTTGGTTGATCCCTGCATGTAGAACACTCTTCTCTCATATTTGTACATGGCTCACTCCCACACTTCTTACAAGTCTTTGCTCTGATGTCACCTTCTCAATGAAGCCTAACTGATCTTTGTATTTAAAATTATAAAATTGCAATCCTCAAACAACTGGCATGAGTATCTAATTGCCTCCATGAACAACTGCCTCTTTTGCCATGAGACAGGAGAACTGGATGGTGCCCAGCTACCGTTACTGAGCGTTTTGATCAAAGATTCTGTAGAAGAATCCTGATCAAAAGAAAAAAACGTGGAACAGAATCAAATTTTTGTGGAATCCAGAGTTTGTGGAGCCAGTGAGACTGGATGAACCCCCAGAACTATCGCCCTAAGGAAATCTTTAAACCATAAACCAAAACTATCTCCTGAAGTCATTCTTAAACCAAACAATAGCTTAATTGGTAAGGAATGCTTGCCTCCAGTATTGTGCTTTTTTAAAAATCATGTATATGTGATCAGATTGTCAACAGCAAGTTGACAGGATAGATGGGAAGCTTAGGAAGCAGTGAGTTTATGTTAATGATGGTGAAATAATTTGGAAAAGGATACCAAGAAGGGTGGCACAACTTGAAGAATGTAACCTATGTTGCTGAATTGTACATGTAGAAATTGTTGAATTGATGTGTTTTGTTATGTATATTTTCACAAAAAAAAATTGCAGTCCTCAGTCTTCTCTCAACAACTCACCTCAGTACTCAGAACCCTCTTTACCTTCCTTTACCCATATGAATGAAAAGTCCATAGCATTTGAGCTCAAGCGTAACAATGATTGTGAGGATGGCAAAGGACCAGGCGGTGTTTCGTTCTGTTGTGCATAGGGTCCCTATGAGTCAGAACCAACTTGATGGCACCTAACAACAACAACAACATACCATTTATCACCTTCAACCATACTCTATAATAGACTTAACGTCAGTAAGGGCAGGGGTGTTTATCCATTTTTGTTTACTGATATATTTCAAGTGCCTAGAACAGTAGCTAGGACATTGTAGATAAAAAAAAAAAAAAATTAAAAAAATTTTAGATAGTATATACTTATTGAGTGAATGGTAAGTTAATAAATAACAAAAAAAAAACTGAAGAGACCCCAAAAGTCAGTGACAGTGTATTTACCTGAAGGAATAAATGAAAATGAGGAAATTATAGCTATATGAAACTACATAAATAAATCTTAGAAATATAATATTGCATAAAAAAAGCAAGTATAGAAGCCTACAGTATGTAATTTTAATAAAACTCAAAAACAAGCAAATCAACTTTGTTTAGAGATACATATGTAAATTTTTTTAATGCTATTAAAAAAAAAAAAAAAAAAGACCAGACTTACTGGCCTGACAGAGACTGGAGAAACCCTGAGAGTGTGGCCCCTGGATACCCTATCAGCTCAGTAATGAAGTCACTCCTGAGAATGACCCTTCAGCCAAAGATAGGCCCATAAAACAAAATGAGACTAAGTGGGCACACCAGCTCAGGGGCAGGGACAAGAAGGTAGGAACGGACAGGAAAGCTGGTAACAGGGAACCCAAGGTCAAGAAGGGGAGAGTGTTGACATGTCATAGGGTTGGCAACCAGTGTCACAAAACAATATGTTTATTAATTGTTTAATGAGAAGCTAGTATGCTCTGTAAACCTTCATCTGAAGTATAATTTTTAAAAAGGCTATTTTAAAAAGAAAGGTAATAATAAGCTCAAAATTGAGCATAGTGGATTGTATGGGAAAGGAGGAAACAGATGGATGCCGTGGTGTTAGTGTGATTTGTTGTTTTTTTTTTTTTTTTTTTTTGCTTGAATGGTGGGTTTGAGGGTAGTCACTTTAATGTGGTTATATATAGCTTACATTATTTTCCTTTGTATGTATCAAATGTTGCATAATAAAAATTGTATTAAAAATTTACAAGTGAATGGAAAGTCAAAAAATTGTGTTAACTTATTATGAGAAGCTTAGCTGAGAAAAGAGCGGTAGCTAGGTGACTCATAGGGCAGAGAAGAATGTTATGTTTCTGGAGAGATGGGTGGCATGGGTGGTGTATGTTTACAACTTTACCATGTTTATGGGCTTCCCAGAAGGAAAAGTTCTGAGGACTTGAACAGAGGGAGGAGTTGAAAATATTGGATGGGAAGGAAATGACCAATAAATTAAAGTTTCAGTGGAGGAGGAAGAGGAGATCAGATCAAGAGCAGAAGGGGGGCGATCACTTTGATCTGTTAAACAGACACTGCTGCTTCTGAAAATGGAGGAAAGGCGTGAGATAAGCTTGTAAATGACATTTATTTATGCTGAGAGATGTGGTTGAGGTCAGGTTTGGTAGGGCCCTTCAGGAGCGGTGAGGATCTCTAGTAATCTGTCTAGAAAACGGGATAGATTGTTGATTAGGGACAGATTCTTAAATAGATTCTTGACCAGTGCTGAGGGCTGAGTTAAGGTTGGAGATACGAAATTTATAAAAATTGCTAGTCTGAGGAAATGAGGCTATGATGGCAGTGCTGGATCAGGAGAAAAGGGAGATCATGGGAAAGAGAGAGATGGTGGACAGAGATGGAAACAAAAAAAAATTAGGATTTTAAAGATCTTTATCCCCCGGAAGAGCTGGTGGGTTCAAACGGCCAACTTTTTGGTTAGCAGCCAAGCCCCTTAACCACTGCACCACCAGGGCTCCCAAAGATGAGTTAGTAGAATTCTAAATGATAGGTTCCAGGATGTGTCTTTGAAGGCATGCTAAAAATAGAATGGAAGAAAAGAGTTCAATTAGGAGCTAGGTTTTAGATGGTAAAGTCACAGTGCTAATGGGCAAGTGTTGGTGTACAGAAACAAACTCTAAACACGAGACCAAAGTTCTCAAATGAGGACTGAATAAGTGACAGCAGTGAGAAAGAGTAGAGGGTGGAATACTCATAAGGCATAATCCCAAAGGAAAAGAAATTTACGCATGAAGCAGGAACAGTAACGGTGATGGGAAGCAGCCTCGGGGTATCTAGATACTACCACCACTGCCTCCCCAGAGAATGAGGAGCCTCTGCTCCTGGGGGCTGCTGAGAAAAGTGTCCTGGGGAAAGCCAGGCTTCATTTAAGGGAAGCACAGAAACAGGTGTTAATATGAAAAGATTGAGGATATAAGAGTATTTATAATGGGAAAAAAGGTTCTAGTGAGCTGATTGGAAAGGAGGTAATCAGTGAAGGGAAGAGTCAGGAAATTAAAACACAGCACTGTGAGGATATGAGCAGAAGGGAGCGAGTTAGCTGCAAGGACTTGCTTTTGTTTAGGGGCTGAAGGTCAGAAACATGGTTGGATGTACTGAGCCGTGAGTTACATCTAGGAGCATGTTCTGTGGAGACCAGGAGAATGCTTTGCTCTTAAGTCTTGTTCGCCTGGACAGCTCTGCTCTGCCTTAGGTGTTTAGAAGTTAACAATTATATCTTAGAAGTTAGACACCTACTCGTAAGAATGGTCCTTTAGTATCTTAGCTCCTCTGGGGTGATTGGCATGTATTTATTGAGACTTACTGTTCCAAGTTACCCCTTACCAGGTTTTTTCCACTTTTATAAGGCCCTAGGCCTTTCAACATGGTTTACACTTTTTAAAAAATAGATGTATTAAATAATTGTGACTTTGTTTCTCACTTTGATGAGTCAGCTTCCTTACCTGTAAATGGTACTGACTTCAGAGTTGTGAGGATTAAGTGAGTTAATACATATAAAACACTGAATGGCGCCTAGCACACAGTGAGCACCATATAATTACTGTATTTGGAAACATAAAGTGATCATATTTATAATAATAATTGCCACTTATTAACTGGTGCCAGTGTTACTTGCTGCTTTAAATTTATCTACTTTGATTCTTACAGCAATGCTGTGAGATTTAATTATTTGAACCTTTGTACAAAAGGAAGGTGAGACTCAAGTAAATTCCTTGCTGATAAATACTAAATTTGTCATTAAAACTTAAATGTTTTGATACCAAAATTTTCTTCCCACTGTGTAACTTGTTACAAATCAGTTACTGTCATTACCTATATATTTATATCGGTTGTTAATAAACTTCTTCTAAACTCACATGGCACCATAAAATAATGGAAAGCTCTCCAAAAGTTCTTATCGTCTTCTTCCCCTCTTTTATATTGTAACCGAACCCCATCTTTGGTCCCCTTTCCGTCTCTAGTTGTGCTGGGATACCGCCTCTGAGACTTGGGAAGAGGTCTGGGCGCACACATTAACCTGTTTATTCTACCTCTATTTTGCTGCCCTGAACCATGACCTGGCTCTCCATATTTAATGGATATGAATGAAAACGTCATCCATCAAGCATCAGTGTTAGGGTCCAGGTTAAATCTTTAAAAAAAAAAAAAAAAAACAAAGTAAAACCAACAGTAAAAGTGGTACCCTGTATTCTCTTCAGAGGCACAGGCCAGCCTGAAAGGTAACCTCACCCCCACCCCCAGCCCCGCTTTCCATAAGGGCTGAGTATGGAGAGTGGATCAAGTTTTAGAATGACACTTCAGACCGAATTTTTCAGATCAATGTTATACTTATCCCAAACTTTTAAAATGAAGAGCAGCAGGCTGGATGACTAAAATATGAATCAGGAGATAGTGTCTGAGGTGTTATTAGAGGAAAGTGAAGGCAAAAGATCGTTTTAAATAAAAAATACATTTCTACACATGTATCTTGTTGAGCTCTGAATTGGTTCATAAGGAAGTCTGAAAGATGATCAATTTCAGGGCACTGTCAATATATAGCATTTACTATATCAGAAACGCTGCAAGCAGGAATGCTAGCTTTTTTTCTTTCCCTTTCCCGGGTTCAGCGCAGGTCACGTGCTGCCTGTCACGTGACCGGTCAAAGGATCTTTTCCTCTTGCAGCTTTGAAAAAAAAAAAAAAAAACCCCGAAGCCATTCTCCAATTAAAACTGTTAACGTGTACTACGCTGTTTCCTTGTTGGATTTACTTGTTCCCTGCTGCTACTGTAAAAACAAAATGAGTGGTAAGATTTGCTGTTTTGAACATTCTGCTTTTATTTTAAAACCTAGAAAGCGTTGTATTAATCTAAAATCGTGCCGTGTGGATTTTTTTTTTAAGTAGGTGCCAGATATAATGCTAAAGATTTTTTTTTAATTGTTGCCATATAATTATAAAAAGATTAGACTGTATTCAGAGTTGGGATGATTTTATATTCCCCAGAGTATATTCTACAGAGTATTTCTTTACAGCGCCTTTATTTTACTAGGCTTTTGTTTTTAAAAACTAAAATCTGAAAATTGGCATCAGATTATTTGGAAGCCATTGTGAAAGCTTGCTTAAAAAGAGAATGTGTAGCACTTCAGCCCGTTGTATTTTAAGAATTTAAACCCTTGGGCAAATTTGTAATTTCCTTAAAAAAAAAAAACCTTAAATGTATATGTATACTAAAGAAAAAATAAAATGCTAACTTACGCTAGATGAAATGTTTCCTTTTTTGAGTCATTCGTGGCACTTTTTAAGGAATTGGGATGAGGTGGTGTCTTAAATTTCTCCTTAAGGCAATTTGGAGTAGAATTGTTTCTTCTGTAGGTAGTTTTGGATAGATTTTTCTCAAATCAAGTAGGTTATTAAGGAGCTAGATTTTTTAGTAGGTATATCCTCAGTTGTTCAGATATTACTACGCTTGTGCTGGGTGTGCATTTAATGGTACAAACTGTAACGGATTTAGCTTTTTCCTAGGGACAAAATTCCCCTCACTGCATACAAATATAAATCAGAGCCTGTAGCCAATCTTCAAGTACTTGTCAAATTGCAAAGTATTGTTGGAACTAAGGGAGTAATCAAACATTTGCATTATTAAGTATGCAGGGCTTTAGGATCTTACTATAGGCACACAAATAGCAACAGAAATGGTGCTGCAATGTAAATATTGTGATTCTGAATGTTAACATACATATACTATGTTTATACAATGGGGTGTTATGTGTTCAGTATTGAATATGTTATTTCACACCAGTATTTTTAGGTATTAAATATGATACCAATGAATTGTCTTAAAAAAAAAAAAATCCTAGCAGTGTACCATGAAGCCTCAGGTATGAAAATTTACTTGCTAGAGTAAAATGATTGCTTTGTAGAGAAGTGAGTTAATCATTGTCTTTGGATTTAGACTAGTAGTACATTTACCTGTGGTTTACTTTAGATTTGTTTTGTCCTGTTTTCAGTACTACACTTAAATGTAATTAAAGGATAAACTAGAATTTTTTACTACTGAATTATAAACCGTTTTAGCAGCTATCAAAATATAATATGGTTTGAATAGCAACTATACAGTGTTTGTATATGTTTATTTCTAGTAAAAGAACCCAAAGCAGTATGTAGTTTTATGATTTTAAATGTAATCAGCAATAACTGTTTTTAAAACTCTGATGGCCAAAAAAAAAGCTTGCTGTAATGATTTAAGATGGCAGAAGCTCCGTAAATATTAGTTTATTGTATTCATTATTAGCATTATAAATACCATTTTCAGTGAATTCTCTTTTTTGGTTCTCAGCTGAATTTCATATGTTATGAATAATATCTAGGCCAACCCTTAGGCTTCAGATATCTAGTGATAGGTAGTTTACTATAAGCCAAAAAAAAAAAAAACACAAACCCAGTGCCATCAAGTCTATTCTGACCCGTAGCAACCCTACAGAACAGAGTAGAACTGCCTCACAGGGTTTCCAAGGAGCATCTGGTGGATTCGAACTGCCGACCTTTTAGTTAGCAGCCATAACACTTAACCATTATGCTACCAGGGTTTCCAGTTTATTATAGTTTTATATACATTAACTAATAGAAATAAACCAGCATTAGTCTAAGATTGGCCTTATTTCGCTTTGAGCCCAGAATACAGACGTTATGAGTTGTTGAATGAAGCCTTTCTTACCTAGAGGTGTAAAGCACTTCACAAGATTTTTCAGTAAATTAATAGGTAATGTCGGTTTAAACTTAGGAAAAGTTTGTTCTTTTTCTCCTGTTTTTCAAGGATACAAAGACAAAGCCTTGATTTTTCTTAGACACATCAAAGCATAATTCTTAAACCTCAGGTTACACCAAAAAACCAAAACCAAACCCATTGCCATCAAGTCAATTCCAACTTATACCGACCCTGTAGGACAGAGTAGAACTGTTTCCAAGGAGCGCCTGGTGGATTCGAGCTGCCAGCCTTTTGGTTAGCAGCCATAGCACTTAACCGCTACACCACCAGGGTTTCCTAGATTACACCAGTTGCCAATAGTTCATGGCATTGTAATGTTTACTCAGTAGGCAGTAGGGGCATGTCCTTAGAAATGAAACTGCCTGGTTTTGAATCCCAGTTTTACCACTTGGGCAAGTTTCGTTCTTCTGTGCCTCAGTTTCCACTTCTGGAGAATAGGGATGTCAGTAATAATATTTACCTAATAAAATGATTATGAGGATCAGAGGAGGGAAAAAAAATATGTGTAAGACCTGACACATAGTAAGTTCTCTGTAGGTTTTGTCATTGTAAGTTGCCTTCCAGTCGCTTTTCACTTGGAGTGACCCCATGTGTGCACAGTAGAACTGTGCTTCATGGGGTCTTCGAGGTTGTGACCTGTAGCACCTCTGGGTGGGTTCAAACCACCCAGCTTTCAGCTAGTCGTCCAGCACTTAACCACTTGCGCCACCCAGGCAACCTGTTGCCATCCAGCTGATTCTGACTCATAGCAACTCTATAAGACAGAATAGAACTGCCCCATAAACTTTCCAAGGAGTGGCTGGTGGATTCCAACTGCTGACCTTTTGGTTAAGCAGCCGAGCTCTTAACTGTGCTACCAGTGCTTCTCTAAGTATTAGCTATTTTAAGATAATAATTTGAACAACTTCATGTATTTAGGGGGTTTATTGTGGATGGGGAAGTATTTTGCTGAAAAGTCATTTTTATAGCCATATATAGTGTAATTTGGTAGTTCCTTACGCACATACATAAAAAAAAAATACACACTCCTTACTTCCTCTTAACCACTTCTTGTTCATACTCTCCCTTGCCCATCCCACCTTTTCTGCCTTCCCTCTTCTCCCTTCTCTTCCTTCCACTCCTTTTTTCCATTTCTCCTCTCCTGTACTTCTTTTCCCCCTCTTTATCTTCTCTTCCCCCTCCACTTTACTCTTCCCTGTCTCCCTGAGCTTACACCTCACTCTTCTGTTTCTCCTCTTACCTCTCCTCTTTTCCCACCTCCTCTCTCCCGGCTTGTCTCTCTTCTTTTCCCTTTCCCTTCTTTCTCCCTTCCCCTTTTCCTTACCACTGTTCAGTATATCCTCTCCTGCACCTCTTCTTTCTACATTCTGTCTTCTTACTCCTTCCTACCTCCCTCCCCTCCCTTTCCTTGCCCCTGCCACTGCCTTGATCTGGCCTTATCCCTCCTCCTTCCCTAGAAAGAAGAGAGTGGCTATAAACTGGGTTTGCTGTAACCTAACTGCTCTTCATTGTGTTTTTCTGAAGCATGTGGAATGTTACCAGTAAATTTTGTTTTCTGCCCTACTATTAAGGTTTTACTCTTTCAATTCTTTATATAAATAATAACTGAGACCATCATATGAACTCTGTGAATTAAAATTCAGCATATAAAAGGAGCTCTCCCCCTTATTACATTCTTCATCAGACTCTTGTGTACATTTATTTCCTCAGAAATATGTAAGGCTCTTTGAGAAGACTTCATGTCAAGTTATTAAAAACTGGTCGGTGAGAGGAACAGTGTAGTCTAAAGTTATAGCAAAGAAAGGATCTGAAGGCAAAATACTTTCTTCAAGTTACGTAAGGCAAGGAAGATTTTAGTTACTAGGAAGAATAAAATACGTCTTCCCAAAGTACCCATTTTATCCCAGAAAGGAGAGAAAGGTACTCCAGATAATATTTATTAAAGCTATTGGTTAAGTATAACACTGTAAAAATTAAAAGAAATACAGTGTAAGACAAGCTGAATTTTTTTTTTTTTTAATTTTTCAGTTTAAGAAGCAAAAAAATTTTCCTTGGGTAAATATACATGTACAGCAGTCCCATAGAAATGACTTACACATTATATAACAGTTCTTTACCCCTAACAAAGCTAGCTCCAATTTTCTAACCAGTCTCCCACTTATTGCTTTTCCTCCTTGACATTTTTCTTACTACTTTTTAAAATCTTGTCTTTTGTTTCTTTCATTGATTTTACTTGCAAAGTTTAGTTTGATTTTCCTCTAGGTAAATGTTTCTAAACACTTGCACAGTCATAAGAATCACCTGGGATATTTGCTAAGTAAAATACACTGATTGAAGACCCCATTGTAAACATACTAAGAACCTCTTTCGGCCTAGAAATCTGTATCTGAAGAGTTTCCCAGGTGACTGTTAGCACCAGGCAAGTTTCAGAAACACAGCTGTAAGTGAAGGGTAGTAAATGTTACAAGATAACAGTTATATTTTATAGCAGGTCAAGCATGTGAATTTCTTTTCATAGTAATACAGTCACTATTTTGCTTAGTTTTGATGAAATATTCAAAGTATAATTCAAATTGTTTTCAACTCTAGCTTGCTAAGCCACCTTGGATTAATACAACATTTCTGTAACCCATTCAGGTCCTGCTCAGGTTCCAATGATGTCCCCAAATGGTTCTGTGCCTCCTATTTATGTGCCTCCTGGATATGCCCCACAGGTATGTTTCTATGCTATTTTTCTTTTTCATATACTAGTGACACTGTTTAGCTTTGATTCTGATAAAAAAAAATACCATTTGAGAACTTCAAGATTACAGATATACACGGTATAGTATATCTTTGGTAAATCTGTTTATTTCAAGTCTATTAGCACATTGGGAAAGAAGGAAGAAGATAATATATTGGCAGCACTCCTCATTTGGCCTTATCTTTGGAATTATAAAAATGAATTCATTCTAAAAAGTTTATCTCCCTGAATATGAGAATAATGTAAATATCTTAAGCTGTAAAGGTACCTACACTAACATATATATTTTTTAAATAGTTATTTGCTTATGAGTAACCAAAGACAGTCTTTCTAACCTTATTCATACAGTGGCATGCAGAAACTGATAATAATTGTATGGCATATTATAGTAGAGAGAAGAGAAATTAGACCTGCAACTCTTAAGTCTGAGGGGATCAATGCCACCCTTTCTGGCACACTGGTTGGGAAGCTCTCTAGTGTAGTTCAGTTTAACAAATGTTTATTGAATGGCACCATGTGTCAAGCTCTTACTGGGTGCTAGAATTAGACGATTAAGACAGATCCTTTCAGTGTAGTAAAAGGGTATCCTTCCTGCTGTTCTCTCAGCTTGTAATACCTTTTATTTTTATGGCAGACATACTCTTTTCACTTAACTAAATCACGACCTTCTTAGAGGCAGCTTTCCTTGAGTCTTTCTAGGTAGGTCTCCTTTGGGCTCTCATGGCACATTATGTATATCCCGCTTTCATTGTATTTATCACACTGTTTAATTAATTCTCTTTACTGAGAAGATTGTGAATTCTTATAGTTCCTGTCTTTAACAATACATACAGATATGTATTAAGTGCTCATACGTGCCAGGTACTTTTCTAGGTGCTTGGAATATATCCATGAATAAAAGAGGCAAAGACCCTTGTCCCAGTGGTGTTTACGTTCTAGTGGGGAGAAACAAACAGTAAGCATAATAAATGAGTAAATCATATACTGTGTTATATGGTGAACAATATGGAGAAAAAAACATTAGAGCTGGTTACATTTTAAAATAGGGTGGTCAGAATAGACTTCATTGGAAAAGCGACATTTGAGCAAAGTCTTATAGGGCAGGTGGAAGTTAGCTAGACACATATCTGGGGAAAGAGGATTCTGGGAACAGAAACAGCCAGTGCAAATGGCCCAAAATGGGTACATACCTGGGAACAGCAAGGCAGCCAGTGTGGCTAACTGATGTGCAAGGAAGAACAGTAGAAGGGAATGAAGTCAGAAGACCAGCAGGAACAAATCATTACTCATCTTTATATCCTTAGTGTTAAGTACAGTGCCTGCCATAGTGTTGTCGTTGTGTGCTCTTGAGTTGATTCTGACTCATAGAAACTCTATAGGACAGAGTGGAACTGCCCTATAGGGTTTCCCAGGCTGTAATCTTTACGGGAACAGGTCACCAGGTCTTTTCTCCTGCGGAGCAGCTGGTGGGTTCAAACTGCCAACCTCAGTCAGCAGCTGAATGCTTACTCCTTTGTCATATGTAAGGGCTCAGTACAAATTTATAAATTTAATCATCCAAGTCAGGGTTCAATATCTTTAGAGCAAGAGCTACCAAAATAATCTTCTACGGTACTTGTTTGATCTTTTCACCTCTGTGCTCATAAAGAGCCTTTAGTTGGCATTCTTGTCCATTGAATGAAGTCTAGATACCCTGACATTTAAGGCCTTACCCAGTTTTATCCTAGTTTGCCTTTGTACCTTTCTCTCAATACGTCCAATCACATATCCATTTTTGCAGCCAGCCGTGACTTCTCACATGCTCACTTGGTGTTTTCCTTTCTTTGTAGCTTTGTTAATGTTGATATGCATTCCCCCATCTCTGCCTTTTGAAATTCTACCCATCCTTGGGGGTCTAGATCAAGTTATTTGTACCACTTCTTATATATTGCATAGTATATGGGTATATATTTTTCCCCTACAGGATTTTAAGTTCCTTGAGAATAGGAGCTGCCTTTTTTGTTTTCTTGCAGTAACTCACACATAGTAGGTGTTCCATATATAAATGGACTTTTACAGTGATCTTTCTGGAAGGATTAGGTAAAGCTAGTGGGTTAGTACCATCAATCTTAATTTAAGATCAAGATTATCTTTAGGAAATGTATCACTTTCAAAAACAAAAGGATAATCAAAAGACAAAAATGTAGTCTCATAACCATAACTCTCAAGGTAAATAAAGTACCTGTTACATAGCTTTTTCATATCACTGGAAATTCCCATCCCCCAACAAATATAATTTCTGATGTTAGAAAATACTTACCATTAAGAGTGAGGTTCTAAGCACTTGATAATTGTCCAGAACTTGACACACATGGAAAAAATATTTGCAAATCTAGAAGCTGGGAGTTGAGCCAAATGTTAAGATTCATAGATGACAGTGATACAGTACAAAGGTGGTATTTAAATTATCAGAAGCCAAGTAGCACACACACTGAAAGCATCATCAATAGCCGGACTAAGATATCAAATGGGAGGGGGAGAGATAAACACAAATGGTGACACAAAAAGCAAATGGTGACAGAAGTAGGAGGAACTTAATTCACTGACAAGTAGATCTCATAATGTGGACAAGAGCTTGTATCAACTGCAGGACAAGTAGTACTAATTTAGTAGCCCCTAAGAGTATCATGGAAACTCTGGTGGCATAATGATAAAGAGCTACAGCTGCTAACCAAAAGGGTCGGCAGTTCAAGTCCACCAGGTGCTCCTTGGAAACCCTATGGGGCAGTTATGCTCTGTCCTACAGGGTCTCTATGAGTCAGAATCCCCTCGAAGGCAATGGGTTTGGTTTTTTTGGTATATCGCAGCACAGAATAACACTTGATATGTTAGTGATGACGTTAATGGCTTATCAAGAAAAGATTATCGACTACCTGAGACTCCTGAAAGAACAACATTAAAAATTTTCTTCATCTTCCTTTCTTGTAATGGCTCCCCTAACTGAAATTTATGGGATGTAGATTGTTGTGATGAGTGTGTAACAGGGAGGGAGGGAGTTGTAGATCTCATAATGTGGGAAAAGAGCTTATATTGACTGCAGCTCAAGTTTCAGGTTACTGCTTTGAGCTGGGCTTGGTATTTCACTTTGCGTTTATGTCAGCACACAGCAGTGAAGTCAGTAAATGTTTCAAAGATTCTGCAAAGCAGTCTAAGTACACTCTTGTCTCTCTCTCCCCTGGGTAGAACACCCAAAAAGATGGGCAGGGTACAGGCAGAAGGCTGGAGGATAAGGGGACTTAGAGGTTTAGATGAGGATGAAAAGGTATAGTCAGAGTAACAGAGACCTGAAGAGAAAGGAGTTTGTGGTCACTGACATTGTGTGTGTGTATAATTTATATAAATGTTTGTTGACTGAATGGTGGGAAATACATGTATTATCGTTTAAGAACTTAGAGTTGGAGTAATTCCGGGTTCACCGAAGAAGGTTGCAAAAAAGTACCAGAGAGGCAAAGGCTGTGGGAATGGAGGAAGTCACAGAACCCTAGTAGCTTGAAGTTGTTAAGAGAGGGGAAAGCAGTCTAATAGAACTAATGCAATGCATATTATTTCTCTTTTTTTTTTTTTTTTTTGAGCATTTTATCATTGTTTATGTGAAAGTTTACAGAGCAAATTAGTTTTCTATTCAACAGTTTATACACAGCTTGTTTCATGACATTGGTTGCAAACCCCTGAATGTTTCAGCACCTTCCGCCCTGGGTTCCCCGTGTCCATTCACTGAGCTTTCCCCCGCTACCATCCTTCTGAACTTTGCTTTTGGGCAAATGCTGCTCTGAATAGTTGATTGTTCTGAGGCATACATTGCTCACTGGTGTTACTGTTATTTTTGTAGGCCTGTCTGCTCGACGGCACTGAGT
The DNA here is from genome assembly GCF_030014295.1 of Loxodonta africana. Lineage (NCBI taxonomy): Eukaryota > Metazoa > Chordata > Mammalia > Proboscidea > Elephantidae > Loxodonta > Loxodonta africana. The sequence continues at coordinate 70,055,618 of NC_087358.1, forward strand.
TTGGTTTTTGGTTTTTTTTTTTTTGTATGGCTATAATGTGATCTCCAGGAATGTCAGTTCCAAGTTTGAAGGGTGTCTCAGGGATTCCACCAGTCTCTATCAGACCAGTAAGTCTGGCCTTATTTACCAGTTTGAATATTGTTCTACATTTCTGTCCCACTCTGTCCATGACCTACTATTGTGGTCCCAGTCAGAGCGGTCAAAACAGCCATAAGAACAGCAGTAGTGGTAGCTGGGCACCATCTAGTTCTTGTCTCAGACTAATGGAGGCCATGGTTCATGTGGTCCATTAGTCATTTGAACTAAGTGTTTCCTTGAGTCTTTGGTTTTCTTCTGTCTTCTTTGCCCTGGACGAGAAGAGGTCAATTATTGTATCTTAGATGGCCACTCGAAAGCTTTTAAGACCCCAGTAGCTTCTCACCAAGGTAGGTGTAAAGCATTGTCTATGAGGATTACAATATGCCAGTTAACCTAGATGTCGCCTGAGACTATGGTCCCTAGCCCTCAATCCCAGTATCTCAGTCCTGAGAGGAATGGTTATGGCTGAGTTTTCATGACTGTGTCCCCTGTGCAGACTATTGCATACAGAGGTATATTTGCAGCATGTATACTTACATATATGTATGTGGGTATACTTCCATATGCCCTCCCCATCCCTATTTAGCTTACATATCTACCTGTGTATCCATTCGTACATTACTGTTTGTTGTAATTGTTGTTGCAGGATTGTATATGTGTTAGATTTACCCTTGTTACCTTTCACTCTTGCTTACCTTTCAGTGTCTTCTTTTGTATTGATTATGTTATGCTGACTTCCCTTGTATTTTATCTCTCCCTTCATCAAAGTTGTACCTGTCTACTATTTATTTAGTGGTTTTACCTCTCCTCCCCTCTCCCATCCTTGGTAACCGTCAAAGAATGTGAAAACCTTTTCTTGACTTTTTGTAAGAGTGGTCTCATACAGTGTTTGTCCTTTTGTGATTGACTTATTTCGCTCAGCATAATGCCTTCCAGGTTTATCCATGTGGTGAGGTGTGTCACAGATTTGTCCTTATTCTTTAATGTTACATGGTATTCCATTGTGTATTCACCACAGTTTGTTTATCCATTCATCCGTGGCTGGGCACTTAGGCTGCTTCTATCGTTTTGCTATTGTAAATAATGCGTCAGTTCATGTCCTTTGCCCGTTTTTTAATTGGGTTGTATTTTTGTTGTTCAGTTGTGGTTTTCTATAAATTTTAGAAACTAGGCTCTTGTCAGAAAAGTCATAGCCAAAATTTTTTTCCCAAGTCTTTGATGAGCATAAGTATTTGCATTTCAGGAGATCCCAATGGATTCTTCTGCTGTTCATGCTTTTTAGGTTATGTTTGATAGTCTATTTATGCCATAAATCAGGGCTCCTAGGTTTGCCCTTATTTTTCTTCTATTATCTTTATGGTTTTAGGTTTTTACATTTAGGTCTTTGATCCATTTTGAGTTAGTTTTTGTGCATGATGTGAAGCACGGACCCTGTTTGATTTTTCTACAAATGTATATGCAGTTTTGCCAGCACGATTTGTTGAAGAGACTATCTCTTCCCCATTTAATGGATTTCAACCGTTTGTGGAAAATTAACTGTACATAGGTGGATGCGTTTATTTCTGGGTTCTCAGTTCTGTTCCGTTGGTTTATGTGTCTGTTGTTGTACCAATACAAGGCTGTTTTGACTACTGTGGCTACATAGTAGGTTCTGAGATCAGGGAGCATGAAGCCTCCTACTTTATTCTTCGTCTTCAGTAATGCTTTATTTATCCATCTCATTAACAAATCTTGTTGGAATTTGGATTGGGGTTGCATTATATCTGTAGATCACTTTGAGAAGTACTGTCATTTTCACAGTATTAAGTCTTGCTATCCATAAGTATGATATGTTTTCCATTTATGCAGGTCTCTTGGTTTCTTGTAGCAGTGTTTTGTAGTTTTCTTTGTATAAGTCTTTTACTTCCCTAGATAGATTTATTCCCAAATATTTTATCTTTTGGAGGGCTATTGTAAATGTTATTGTTTCCACATTTCCTTTTTGGAGTTCTCTTGGTTAGTGTAGAGGAATCCGACTGGTTTTTGTATGTTAATCTTGTACCCTGCCACTTTGCTAAATCCTTCTATTAGTTCCAGAGTCTCTGGGATTTTCTGCGTATAGGATCGTGTCATCTGTAAATAAGGGTAGTTTTACTTCTTCCTCACCAATTTAGGTGCCTTTTAATTTCCCCTGTCTTGCCTTATTTTTCTGGCTAGCACTTCCAGTACGATATTGAATAAAAGTGATAAAGGGCATCCTTGTCTAGTTCCCTTTCTCAAGGGGAATACTTTGTCTTTCTCCATTGAGAATAATGTTGATTGTGGGTTTTATATGTATGCCTTTAATTATGTTTAGGAATTTCCCTTCTATTCCTATTTTCCTGAGAGCTTTTATCAAGCATGGGTGTTGGACTTTATCAAATGCCTTTTCCACATCAATCGAGATGATCATGTGATTCCTTTCCATTGTTCTGTTTATGTGGTGAATTTATATTGATTGATTTTCTTTGGTTAAGCCATTCTTGCACACCTGGTACAAATCCCACTTGGTCATGGTGTATTATTTTTTGATGTGCTGTTGAATTTTGTTGGCTAAGATTTTGAGAATTTTTGCATCTGTATTCATGAGGGATATTGGTGTATAATTTTCTTTTTTAGTGGTGTCTTTGCCTGGCTTTGGTATCAGGATTATGCTGGCTTCATAGAATGAATTTGGGAATATGCCTTCCGTTTCTCTGTCCTGTAGTAGTTTGAGTAGGGTTGGTGTCAGCCTTTCTCTGAATGTTTGGTAGAATTCTCCAGTGAAGTAGTCTGAGGTAGGGCTTTTTTTTTTCTTGGAAGTTTTTTTATGGCCTCTTCAATTTGCTCTTTTGTTAAGGGTCTGTTTAAATTTTCTACTTCAGTTTGTGTTAGTTTAGGTAGGTAGTATGACTCTAGAAATTTGTCCGTTTCTTCTAGGTTTTTAAATTTGTTGGAGTACAGTTTTTCATAATATTCTTGTTTTGATCCTTTTTATCTCAGCTGGTTCTGTTGTAATATCGCCTGTCTCATTTATTATTTTGGTTATATGCATCTTTGTCAATTTGGCCAGTGGTTTGTCTATTTTATTGATCTTCTCAAAGAACCAACTTCTAGTCTTGTTGATTCTCTCTGTTGTTTTTCTGTTGATTATTTCATTTCTGCTGTAATCTTTGTTGTTTACTTTTTTCTGGTGACTGGGCATCTTTTGCTGGGGTTTTTCCCCCCTTTTCATTTGAGTTGTAGGCATAAGCTATTGATTTTGCCCCTTCCTTCTTTTTTGATGTGTGCAGTTACTGCTATGAGCTCTTCTCTGACCACTGCTTTTGCTTTGTCCCACAGGTTTGGTATGTTCTCATTCTCATTTGATTCTAGGAATTTTTTTTATTTCATTTTTAGTTTATTCTATTACCCAATGGTTTTTCAGTAAGATGTTATTCAATTTCCATGTGTTTGATTTTTTTTTCCCCCGTTCTTCCTGTTATTGGTTTCTAATTTCTTGGCGTTGTGGTCAGAGAAGATGCTGTCTTTATTTTAATGATTTTGAATTTATCGAAGCTTGCTTTGTGGCCTAAAATAGGGCCTGTCCTAGAGGTTCATCGATGTGTGTTGGAAAAATATGTATACTATGCTGCTGCCAGGTGGAATGTTTTGTATATGTCTATGAGGTCAAGTTGGTTAATTGTGTTATTTAAATCTTATGTATCTTTGTTTAGTTTCTTTCTGTTTATTCTGTCCATCATTGAAAGTGGAACGTTAAAGTCTCCTACTATTATTGTGGAACTGTTGATTTCTCTTTTCAGTGCTGAAGTTTGTTTTATGTATTTTGGAACTCCTTGTCATTGGGTGTGTTGATATTATGATTATCTCTTCTTGATGGATTGTCCCTTTAATCATTATGTGATGCCCCTCCTTGTCTCTTATGATGTGTTTTGATTTAAAGTCTGTTGTGTCAGGGATTACTATTGCCACTTCTGCTATTTTTTGGTAACTGTTTGCATTTTTTTTTTCCATCATTTGTTTTTTAACCCATTAATGTCTTTGTGTCTAAGGTGTGTATCTCTTGTAGGCAGCTTATTGATGGGTCATAGTTTTTTATCCGTTCTACCACTCTCTATCTCTTGACTGATGCATTTAAACCATTTACAGTCAGTGTGATTATAAGTATGAATTTGCTATTGTCATTTTGTTATGCAGTTGGTGTTTTCTTTGTTCCACTTAATTTTCTGTGCTGAGTTTTTTTATTCTTTGTGTTTTCTTTATATTTCCTTCATTGTTGTTGCTTTTGTATTTACTGAGTCTTTATACTTTTCTTTATTTTGGGGAATAGGTTTATTAACTTTCTCTGTATTTACTTTGACATTTACCTTTGTCTTCCTATGTTTAAAACAGTCTCTTATTTCTTGATATTGCCATGACTTACTCTCCATATGATTTCTTGTAAGGGTGGCCTGACTTTTACAAATTCCCTTAATTTCTGTTTATCTGAGAATGTCTTGATTTTGCCATCGTATTTGAGAGACAGTTTTGCTGAGTACATGATTCTCGGTTGGCAATTCTTTTCTTTCAGGGTTTTAGTTATGTCATTCCATTGCCTTTCCTGCATGGCTTCTGCCAAAAAAATCAGAGCTTAGCCTTTTTGGAGTCCCTTTCTAGGTAATTTTTTTTTTTTTTTTTTTTCAAGCTGTTTTCAGAATTCTCTATCTTTGGACTTTGAAAGTTTGATTATGACATGTCTTGGTGACTTTCTTTTGTGGTCTATCTTGTATGGGGTTCATTGAGCTTCTTGGATAGAAATCTTTCATGATATTGTTCAAGTTTTCTTCCAGTAGATCTTCAAAAAATTTTCCCTGTGCTTTTTTTTTTTTTTTCTTCTGTCTTCTTTTCTTCTGGGATTCCAGTCATGTATAAATTATTCCCCTTCATAGCACCGCATGTAACTCTTAGGTTTTCTGCATTTTTAAATTCTTTTTTCTGATTCTTCAGACAAACTGGTATGAAGGAATTTGTCCTGTTTTGCTAATTCCTTCTTCCATTGTTTCAATTCTACTTCTGTGTGCTTTGATTGAGTTATTTATTTCTAATATTTTATTGTTAATCTTCTGGATTTCTAGTTGCTGTTTTTGTATGATTTCTATTTGTCTGTTTGATTTGTCCACCATATGCCTGTTTGTAGTACTGTGGTGGCTTGCATTTTGCTGTGGTACTGGAAGCTGTGCCAACAGTATTTTGAACACCAGCAGGGCCACTCATAGTGGACAGGTTTCAGCAGAGATTCCAGACAAAGACAGACTAGGAAGAATGACCTGACAGTCTACTTTTGAAAAAATTGGCCAGTGAAAACCTTATGAATAGCAGCAAAACATTGTCTGATACAGTGCTGGAAGATGAGCCCCTCAGGTTGAAACACACTCAAAATATGACTCAGGAAGCGATGCCTCAGCAAAATAGACTTGGCATTAATGATGTGGATGGAGTACAGCATTCAGAGCGTTCATTTGCTGATGTGGCATTACTCAAGAATGAAAAGAAACAACTACAAACATCCATTAATAATCGGAATGTGGAACATACAAAGTATGAATCTAGGAAAATTGAAAGTCACCAAAATTGAAATAGAACAAATAAAGGTCCATATCCTAGGAATTAGTGAGCCGAAATGGTCTGGTATTGGCCATTTCGAATCAGAAAATTATGTAGTCTACTATGCCAGGAATGACAACTTGAAGAGGAATGGTGTTGCGTTCATTGTCAGAAAGAACATCTCAGGATCTGTCCTAAAGTACAGTGCTGTCAGTGGTAGGATAATAGTAATATGCCTACAAGGAAGACCAGTTAATACAAGTATTATTCAAATTTACACAAAAACTACTAATGCCAACGATGAGGAAATTGAAAATTTTTTACCAACTTCTGCAGTCTGATATTGATCAAACATTCGATCAAGATGCGTTGATAATTACTGGTGATTGGAATGTGAGAATTGGAAACAGAGGAGAAGGACCTGTAGTTGGAAAATATGGCCTTGGTGATACAAAAGACACCAGAGATCCCATGATAGAATTTTGCAGGACCAACGACTTCTTCATTGCAAATACCTTTTGTCATCAACAAAATCAGTGATTATACACGTGGAACTCAGCAGATGGAAAACACAGGAATCAAATGAACTACGTGTGTGGCAGAAGACAGTGGAAAAGCTCAGTATCCTCAGTAAGAACAAGGCCAGGCGCCTCCTGCAAAACAGACCATCAGTTGCTCATATGCAAGTTCAAGTTGAAGCTGAAGAATATGAAAACAAGTCCATGAGAACCAAAATATGACCTGGAGTATTTCCCTGTATATTTGGAGACCAGTCGAAGAACAGATTAACGCATTGAAACGAGTTGTGGGATGACATCAAGGACACCATACATGAAGAAAGCAAAAGCTCATTAAAAAGAGAGGAAAGAAAGAAAAGACCAAAGTGGATGTCAGTAGAGACTGTGAAACTTGCTCTTGAACTTAGAGTAGCTGAGGTGAACAAAGTGTAGTAAAAGAGCTGAACAGAAAATTTCAAAGGACAGCTCGAGAAGACAAAGTAAAATATTATCATGACATGTGTAAAGACCTGGAGTTATAAAACCAGAAGGAAAGAACACACTCAGAATTTCTCAACCTGAAAGAACTAAAGAAAAAATTCAAGCCTTGAGTTGCAGTTTTGAAGGATTCTATGGGCAAAATATTGAACAATGCAAGAAGCATCAAAAGAAGATGGAGGAGAAATATAGAGCCCCTGTACCAAAAAGAATTGGTCCACGCTCAGCTATTTCAGGAAGTAGCATGTGACTGAGAATCAGTGGTACTGAAGGAAGAAGTCCAAGCTGCACGGAAGGCATTGATGAAAAACAAGGCCCCAGGAATTGACAGGGTAGCAATTGAGGTGTTTCAACAAACAATGCAGCATTAGAAGTGCTCACTCACTATGCCAAGAAATTTGGAAGACAGCTACCTGGCCAACCGTCTGGAAGAAATCTATATTTGTGCCCATTCTACAGAAAGGTGACCTGACAGAATCTGGAAATTATCAAACCGTATCATAATATCACACATAAGTAAAATTTTGCTGAAGATACTTCAAAAATGGTTGCAGTAGTACATTGGTAGGGAACTACTAGTAGTTCAAGCACCAGATCAGAAGGGGGCTTGGAATGAGGGATATCATTGCTGATGTAAGATGGATCTTGGCTGAAAGCAGAGAACACCAGAAAAACGTTTACTTGTGTTTTATTGACTATGCAAAGACATTCGACTGTGTTGATCACAGTGGATCGTTATGGATAACATCGCGAAGAATGGGAATTTTAGAACACTTAACCATGCTCATGAGGAGCCTGTACCTAGACCAGGAAGGATACAGTCATTTGAACAGAAAAAGGGGATACCACGTGGTTTAAAGTCAGGAAAGATGTACATCAGCGTTGTGTCCTTTCACCATACCTATTCAGTCTGTGTGCTGAACAGATAATCTGAGAAACTGGACCGTATGTAGAATAACATGGCATCAGAATTGGAGGAAGACTCATTAACAACCTGCACTGTGCAGATGACACAACCTTGCTTGCTGAAAGTGAAGAGGGCTTGAAGCACTTACTGATGAAGGTCAAAGACTACAACCTTCAGTATGGCTTACACCTCAACATAAAGAAAACAAAGTCCTCATAACTGAACCAATTAGCAGCATCATGATAGACAATATTGAAGTTGTCGAGGAGTTCATTTTACTTGGATCTGCTATCAACGCCCATGGAAGCAGAAGTCGAGAAATCAAACAACGTATTGCATTGGGCAAATCTACTGCAACAGGTCTTTTTAAAGTGTTCAAAAGCAAAGATGTCACCATGAAGACTAAGGTGCAGGTGACCCAAGCGATGATATTTTCAGTCACTTCGTATGCATGGGAAAGCTGGACAGTAAATAAGGAAGACGGAAGAATTGATGCCTTTGAATAATACTGTTGGTGAAGAATACTGAATGGACTGCCAGAAGAATGAACAAATCTGTCTTGGAAGAAGTACAGTCAGAATGCTCCTTGAAAGCAAGGATAATGAGACTTTGTCTAACATAGTTTGGACATGTTATCAGGAGGGACCAGTCCCTGGAGAAGGACATCATGCTTGGTAAGGTAGAGGGTCAGCAAAAAAGAGGAAGACCGTCAATGACATGGATTGAAACAGTGGCTACAACAATGGTCTCAAACACAGTAATGATCCTGAGGATGGCGCAGGACCAGGCGGTGTTTTCTTCTGTTGTGCATAGCGCCACTGTGAGTCAGACCTGCCTCTGTGGCACCTAACAACAATAACATTTGCCATTTTATTCTTCTGGGGTTTTGCCTGTGCTTTCCTTAGTTTTGTCTGTCCTGGATCTCTTTGAGGACCCTATATATAAGCCTTCTGAATTCCTTATCAGGCAGCTCCATTACCATCTCTTCCTAAGAAAGGTTTTCTGCCCCTTTATTTTGGTCACTTGGGTGAGCCATCTTGTCTTGTTTCTTTATACAATTTGATATTGTCTGCTGTCTCTGAGGCATTAAGGTGCTATTTTGTTTATTTACGATTTGATATGTTACAGAGCGTGCTGTCTGGCTGGGGAAGGGCAGAGTTGGCTCTCTTCAGCAGGAGAGGCAAGGAGCAGGCAGCCAGGGCTCTCACAGGTGCTCCCACTGATGGGGAAAGGGCATGGTGACCTATAGCAGAAGGTATAAACTAAAACCCATTGCCATTGAGTCGATTCCGACTTATAGCAACCTTACAGGACAGAATAGAACTGCCCCATACAGCTCCCAAGGAGCCGCTGGTGGATTCGAAGTGCTGAGCTTTTGGTTAACAGCTGAGCTCTTAACCACTGTGCTACCAGGACTCCAGCAGAAGGTATAGCAGATACTTTAATAGGCTCTTTAGCAGCAACTATATTCTTTCTGAAACACTCTGTTCCTCTTTAAAAAATTATTGTAATTTAGGCTTATCTGATTGTATTCTAGCATGCCTGTACCTACCAAGTACATATGTTTATATACAAAATTTATAAAATTTACTATCCCTAAACATAGTAAAATTTCTTCCTAAAAATACTAGTTTGCCTTTAAATGAGCTCTTTACTTTTTAATCATTTTCTGTTTCCTGAGGAAAGGTATTATTTAGATATTTGTTATCTCTCTCTAATGATTATTTACATCTAAAAGAGTAAGGGCCATATTTTAGTGGAGCAGCTAAGGATTCCTAATTTTGAGATTAAAATCCTTACAGCCTTTTAGGCTTATATGTATATTCTGAATACTTGCACCTCAGATGAGGTTCAAGGAGAATAAATCAATCATTTTTAAAAATCTGTTTCTGCAGTGTGACCCCTGTGAAAACTGTAATTTCTAAGCCTCAAAACCATAAATATTTTTTCATAACCTATTGCTATTTTTTATTGCTAATAAGTATTTGGTGTTTGTCTCCCTCAGAATAGTGTTCACTTGTTAAAATTATCCTGGTCATAATCATAAAAATTTTGTATCTGAAACTCTTACACATGGTCGATCTCTCTCATTCTGAATCCAGAGTTTTGTTTTGCTTTTTTCCATTTTTATTTGGTCTTTCTACAACTTGTTCTTTATTTACATCCCCCACAATATGGAAAAGGAAATTATTTGTTATGCAGTGGTTAAGCATTCGGCTGCTAACAAAAAAGTTGGCAGTTGAAATCCACCAGCTGCTCCTTGGAAACTCTATGAGGCAGTTCTACTCTGTTCTGTAGGGTCACTATGAGTTGGAATCAGTTCTATGGCAACAGTTTGGGTTTTCTTATTTATTTATTTTGGTTTGTTATGCCTAACCAAAAATTCCTTTGAGTCTCTTCATTTTTACTCCCTCACTAAAATTTTTTAAATTTACTTAACACATAGGGTAAATACCTAATGTCATTGCTCATTTTTTGTTTATTTACTATTTAGCTAATCTCTTCAGTGTTTTCAAATTTATATTGCATTGTTTAACAAAAACTATTTCATGTTGTTCAGTGCTGATTCATATGTCTCTAATGTATTTAATAAAATCTTTTCATGTTGATTCTCTAAATTTTTTTTATTTAATAGTATAAAATTTCTTAGTCTAATCTAACATATTTATAAAAAAACTGCTCACATCTGTTTAAAAGAAATTTTTGATCTTAATTTTGTAGGTTATTGAAGATAATGGTGTTCGAAGAGTTGTTGTGGTTCCCCAGGCACCAGAGTTTCATCCTGGTGGTCACACTGTGTTACACCGTTCTCCACACCCTCCTCTGCCCGGTTTCATTCCTGTCCCAACCATGATGCCCCCTCCACCACGCCATATGTACTCACCAGTGACTGGAGCTGGAGACATGGCAACACAGTATATGCCACAGTATCCATCTTCACAAGTATTTGGAGATGTGGGTAAGACATCGTAAAATAATCCTGTTTTATTGAGTTGGATGTTCTTTGCTTGTACAGTAGATACTATCACCATGAGTTTGAATCATCTTGATGGCAACTGTTTTTTTTTTTTAATCATCATATAAAAGAATCAACAGTATTTATGTCATGATTATTTTTTATTGTTCAAGCACTGCTAGGTATTTCATCCTCATGATCACTCTTCAAGCAGATAAGCAAAAAAATCACAAAGAAGAAGTAACTTACATCACTCCAAAATATTTAGCGGAGTTGCATTCAAATATCAGGTCTTTTCTCTGTCCTGCGATCTCAGCTCTGAGGAAATTTTGAACCAGGAATAGTCATGTCTGTCTTTTTTTTCTTTAAAAGTTTTAAATTTATTTTGTTGTTGTTGTTGTTGAGAATATACACAGCAAAACATAAACCAGTTCAACCGTTTCTGCATGTACAGTTTGATGACATTGATGACATTCTTCGAGTTGTGCAACCATTCTCACCTCCTTTTCTGAGTTGTTCCTCCCTCATTAACATAAACTCACTGCCCCCTAAGGTTTCTGTCTAATCATTCGAGTTGCTGTTGTCAATTTGATCCCGTATAAATAGATCTTAAAAGAGTGTAATGCTCAAGGCAGACCTTTTTTACTAGTTAAATTATTGCTCAGTTTTAAGAAGACTTCAGGGGATATTATTGATTTAAGGTTTAAAGATTATGTCAGGGTAGTAGTTTGAGGGGTGCATCCACCCTCCATAGCTCCAGAAAGTCTGGAGTCCATGAGAATTTGAATTTTGTTCTGTGTTTTCTCCCTTTTGATCAGGATCCTTCTATGGAACCTTTGACCAAAATGTTCAGTATTGGTAGCCGGGTACCATCTGGTTCTTCTGGTCTCATGACAAAGGAGGCAGTTGTTCATGGACACAATTAACCACACGTTCCATATCCTCCTCCTATTCCTGACTCCTTTTTCTTCTGTTGCTCCAGCTGAAAAGAGACCAATTGTTATGCCTTGAATGGCTGCTTGCAAGCTTTTGAGACCCCAGGCACTATGCAGTGAACTTAGAAGTGTAGAACAGAAGCACTGTCCACATTATTAGGCCAGTTATCTGAAGTATCCCATGAAACCATGACCCTAAACCTCCAAACCAAGGAACCAAATCACATGAGGTATTTGGTTATACATAAGCAGCCTCAGCAGCCTCTCTTTTTTTTGTCATTGTCGTAATTTTATCTATCACACAATTTTCATCCTTTCAACTTTTTAGAGGTGTACAACTTATTGACAGTAATTACAATAATTGATTCTGCAACCCTACCCTTAATCAGTGCAATTTTTCCATCATTGTTAATCCTTCTTTTTCACCTCCCTCCTGTCTGTGGTAACTGTTAATAAACTTTGGTCTCTGTACATTAGTGTTATCAACAGCTGAATGGATAAACTAAATGTGGTCCATACGTACAATGGAATACCACTCAGCCAGTAGGAGAGATGAAGTCTCGATACATAACTACAGTATGGATGAAGCTTAAAGACAGTATACTGAGTGAAATAAATTAACCACGAAATGATGAATATTATATGAGACCACTACTGTAAAAACTCATGAAAAGGTTTACACACAAAAAGAAACAATCTTTGATGGTAATGAGGAAGGGAGAGATAGGAAAGGAAAAACATGAAATAGAATATAGATAATTGGTAACTTTGGTGAAGGTTATGACAGTACACAATACTGGGGAAGCCAGCACAGCTCGTACAAGGCAAGGTCATGGAAGCTTCATAGACACATCCAAACTCCCTGCGGGACCGAACTGCTGGGCTGAAGGCTGTGGGGACCATGGTCTCAGGGAACATCTACCTCAGTTGGCATAACAGTTTATAAAGAAAATGTTCTGCACTCTACTTTGGTGAGTAGTGTCTGGGGTCTTAAAAGCCTGTGATCTTATGAGACTATGTGTGCAGCTCCTGGCTGGAGGGGAGATGTGAAGGCTGAGGGGGACAGAAGCTGGCCTAATGGACACGGAAACACAGGGTGGAGAGAAGGAATTTGCTGTCCCATTAAGGGGAGAGCAGCTAGGAGTATATAGCAAGGTGTATATAAGGTTTTGTATGAGAGACTGACTTTATTTGTAAACTTTCACTTAAGCACAGTAAAAATATACAAAGAAAAAAAAAAGCTGGTGATCTGCCATCTAGGATACTGCACTGGTCTCACTTCTTCGGGAGCATGGTAGAATGAAGAAAACCGAAGATAAAAGGGAAAGATTAGTCCAAAGGACTAATGGGCCACACGCACACACAAAAACAAATATTGTATGATCTCATTTATGTAAAATCATGTCTTTCTTAAATCCTGATGGCCATGATACCATTACACAAATTTGCTAGAGTCTGTGAGGAATTTTAAAAACAGCATGACATAACCACTGGGAAGAAAAGACTACCTTGGAACAGTCGAGATTGTTATATTCCAAGTGGCTTTAACACCACATATGTACTAACAGCTCTGAAATTTCTGTCTTCACCCAAACCTCTCCTCTGAGCCCAGACTTATATTTCTGCCTTCTTGATGACTCCACTTGCATGCCTCGTGCATCTCAGTCATAGCGTTTCTAAACATAAAGCTCAATTTTGGACCCCCAGAACCTGCTTTTCTCTTGTCTTCATCTCAGCAAACGGTACCATTATCCACTCAACTTGCTCAAGCAACAACCCAGTAGTCAAATTTGATTTCTCTTCCTTCAGCCCCCACATTAATTGGTACCAATTTTATTTTCAAGAGTTTTCCAAATTTATCTACTTCTCTTCTCCACTGCTACTCAAGTCTAGCCTACCATCAGCTCTTGCCAGGACAGCTGCAACAGCAGCCTTCCATTTGGTTTTCTGATTCTATTCTAGCCAGAGTAATCATTTTAAAACATAAATCAGATCATTCTCCTACTTAAAAAATTTCAGTGACTTCTCATCGCATTTAAAGTAAAATCTCAAACCTTTCCACTAGACTTGGGTTTCTCAACTGCGGCGCTGTTAACATTTTGGTATAGATAATTCTTTTTTGTGAAAGACACCCCTCTTCCCTGGTCTTGACAACCAAATGTGTCTCCAGACATTGCCAAATGATCCCTCGTGGCAAAATTGGCCCTGGTTGTAAACCATTGCTGTAGACACCAGGCCTTGTGGCTTGTGGCCCCTGACTGCCTTGTCCCACGCCCCAGCCCCTACTTACCCCTTCAGCTTTTGAAAACCTCCAAGCTCTTTCTTGCCTCAGGACCTCAGCAGGTGGTGTTCTCTCTGCCCAGAGTGTTCTTCCCCTTTTATTTCAGTTTTCAAAGAGACCTTTCCGGACCCAGCCTTATCATTCTCAAACACTGAAACCTGTTTGTTTCTTATATAGAACTTAATGCATTTTGGTTTTTTTTTTTTTTTGTATGTCTTTCTCCTTTATTTCACTATAAACTCTTAAAGAACTGAATCTGTTTTATTCATCACCATTTCCCTTCCACCTGGCACAGTGTCTGTCACATAATAAATACTTCAGTAAATTTGTAGAATTAGTAACTCTAAATACAAGATTCAATTTATGTAATAGCCTGTAAGTATTGGAATTCATATATATTTTCAAACTTATTTCCATTGTGAAAATAACACATCTTTATTCTGGTAAAATTTTAAAGTAAAATAAAGCAAAAACTTTGCATAAACATACCACTCAGAGTACCTACTAGTAACATTTTATGTATGTTTTCACAGACTTTTTTTCTATCATAAATACCTTTTTCTGTAAGGGGTTTAAATAATATTTTCGACCTTAAGTTTTTTTAATGGATAAAAATATCACTACCTTACTGACGGATCAGTTACCCAGCACATCACCTCCCAAGAACCTCAGTTCAGATAAAATCTATAGTAAATAAAGACCTGGTACTTCCCACAAGAATTTTTGGTATTATCTATACCTGTAATTCTCAAGGAGACCCTGGCTGGCACAAAAGGTTAATGTGCTAAGCTGCTAACTGAAAGGTTAGAGGTTCGAGTTCACTCAGAGGTTCCTTGGAAGAAAGGCCTGGCACAACCTACCTCTGAAAAATAGCCATTGAAAACCCTTTGGAGTACAGTTACACCCTGAAGGCAGCTGGTCCTGATATTTCTCAGACTTTAATCTGCATACAGATGAGCTGCGGATCTTTGTAAATGCAGATTGATTCAGTAGATCTGGGTGGGGCTTGAGAGGCTGTATTTCTAATAAGTTCCCAGGTGATGTTCATGCAGTGGTCCAAGGATCACTCATGAGTAGTAAGAATTTATACTACAAATCTGTCTCATACTTCCCTTTTTATTGCTAATTATGACATAGTTTTAAAAAATGTGAGAAAATCATAAGAAAAAACTAGATGTTACATTATTGCTATTTTGTATTGTTAAAACCCAGTGTTATCCAGAGGAATGTGCATTAGTCAGAACATGTGAATATGATTCACCGTGCTGTAAAGGAAAGGGCACAAATCCACAAACTAGCCACCCAGTCAGTGATGAAAGACGGAGCCGTATTATACCAAAAAAGTTATAAACCAGGGATCTCAAGTTAATAACCTAACTTTTCAGCTTATGGAGCAAGAAAAAGAAGAGCAAAACAAGCCCAGCACTTACCACAAAAGTTTTAAATTTTCATCAAGGCCTTTTTTTTTTTTTTCCCCTGCTCTTGCCTGTGCTTTTGGTGTCATACCTAAGAAACCATTGCCTAATTCAGGGTCATGCACATTTACACCTATGTATCCTTCTCAGAGTTTTACAGTTTTAGCTCTTAACATGTAGGCCCTTGATCCATTTTTGAGTTAATTTTTTATATGGTGTGAAAAAAACAAAACCAAACCCATTGCCGTCCAGTGAATTTGGACTCATAGCACCCTTATAGGAGAGAGTAGAACTGTCCCATGGGATTTCCAAGGAGCAGCCGGCTGGATTCAAACTGCCAACCTTTTGGGTAGCAGTCTGAGCTCTTAACTGCTGTACCACCGGGGCTCCATATGGTGTGAGGTGGGTTCTAAATTTTGTCTTTTTCATGTGGGTATGAGTTCCTGTTTTTTTACTCTTATGTTACTTTTACATGCGGTTATAATACTCATTTCAAGAGTATTATACTAGTTGCGTAAAGTGCTGATAAACTAAAGCTGTTTTCTCTTATAAGAATTTTGGGGCTTTAAAAAATTTTTTTTCTCATTATAGATATTAAGTTTAAAGTAAAAAATAAATTCCAGGGAGCTACTGATTCTATCATATTGCTATGTGACTTTTATTAGAATGAGGACGTTCTTCTAAATCACAGCCTTGAGTTTATATCTAAGATGTAATATTTTGTACCTAGATTCTGTTATTAGCAAACAGTCGCACTTTTTTTTCTTGCTAACTTCTAAAATTTTATTTTTGAGTGATTTCTTTTTTGAGTTGGAATCTAGGCAGATGATGGTTTCTCTTTTTGCCTATTTCATATATTTGATGTTTAAGGAGATATCAAAAGTTAAGGCTACAAAAGAATAAAAGAAAACTACACAAGTCAGTCCAGATCTTGTTCTCCACCTACGGTAATCATAGCATACCACCAAGCTGTTTGTATGGAGATTAATAGTTAGGAAAAGATGGGGGAAAATGTCTCTGTAATCTAGAACAAAGCTTGGTCTATCAGTTGGTAGGGAGACAAAAACCTCTGTTTTACAAATTTATTCTCTTGAAATATTTTATAATGAATCTTATATAATGTAATAATAGATTTATATGCTGTTCTTTTCTCATACCATACACATATTTACAAAAAGTGAGCTTTGTAACAATGTTTGTTTCTTTCTAGATACGCACTCTACACATGGAAGGTCTAACTTTAGAGATGAAAGATCTAGTAAAACATATGAACGTTTGCAGAAAAAACTAAAGGACCGCCAAGGAACACAGAAGGATAAAATCAGCAGTCCACCATCATCACCTCAGACATGCCCTTCTCCCACAAATGAGCATAATGGACTTACAAAAGGGCAGAATGCTAGTGGCGTAAACACCGGATCAGCAAAGAGCAAATCAGGGAGAGGGAAGGGCAGTGTACAAGTTGATACAGAAATAGAAGGTAGCTATTTAAAATGCCTAGTTATTTTTGCTTTTCCTTAGTCACTCCCTTTTTCATCATTTAACCTGCTAGATATACGTTCAATCATTTCTTCAGATAAACTGTAGATTAATAGCTTAACACTTCCAGAATGTGAGAAAAAATTTGGGAACCTAAATTATTAATAGAGAACTTCATTTTATCTATTTGGGAAACCTCAATTAGTAACTTCACCTGTATAATAAATTTTACTGACCAAAAGAAATTCATCTCATAGGAAAGCTCAGGTGAGACTGAATCAAATTCCTTTTCTTCCAGGCCTTTTATAACGTTACACTGGTTTTTATCAAAATTCTTTTATTTCTCCCAATTTCTTTATGTATAAAGATTCTCATAGCAACTAATTGTGTCATTCACCAATCTAACTATATACTCTGTAGATAGGATAGAGTGTTCACCGTTCTTTCAGAAGTTCTTATGTCTTAAAGAACTCAGTCCTTGTTTCCTTTGGATCAATCTTTCCCCTAACTGTGACTTCCACCGTATGAACTCTGGAGTACTACTCTTTGCAGCTATTAGTTCCATCATTCTATGTAAATATAAGCTGGTTTACCAATATGTCTTCCATATACACTTCAGTGTGGAATAAGTACCAAGATACTTACTGGTAATGTTAAGCCTCTTACTACTGCTTATTTTCTGTAGTTTCTATATATATATACTGTTGGATTTTTTTTAATACTGGCTATATCTGTTTTAACTTCTGAGCATTTAACTTCAATTTAAATACCATATCACATTTACTTTTGATTTTAGAGTCTAGAGTATCAGGTAGCACATTCAGTAAATTCAGTAAATACTGTATTACAGTGATTTTAGGAAGTGATTTTGATACCCATTTTTGTAAAAAGGCTGTAAGTTTTATTACAGCTGTTTTAAAACATTTTCACCAAAAATGACTATGAAGCATATTAATATACTATTTCACAAAGACCAGTAACCATAACTCTCTGTCCTTGAGTATACGTACCTAAATTGGTATTCTAATTCATACTTCTATTGAATTATCAAAGAGTGCAGCTGATTAATATGTGACTAGGAACTAAGAATGCTTACATATTTCGAGGAAAATATCAAAATGTAGGCCATCCTAAGTCTTCTCACCTTCAATTTCCTTAAAATTTCTATTCCCCACCAACAAATTTTAAATAATGCTTTTACAGCCTTGTAGCTTGTGTATTAGCAACATTTACAAAATTGTTTTTCCATATTTTTGAGACTTTCTGATTATCCTTGGCAGCACTAATGTTTCAGAAGAATTAAGCTGAAGTTTCAGGTATATCGTAAGAGGCCATCAATTATGGCCACGCCAATTCTGCCATTTTGGGAAACCACAATTAAGACAGGTCATGAAACAAAATACTCAGTTGACTTAACCATTTAGAGGCTTAAGATTGGCAAATGAGAACTTTCCAAAGAGAGAATTTTTTTTTACAATTATGAATAAAAATACACTTTTCTGTAAGAATAAGAATCATTAGCTTACTGACTGATTTAGATATATGTAGTGGTGTTATAATTAGTAATACTAGTTAAAATGGAAATTGACACTAAAGCAGAAAAGTGCTGAAGAGCCACAAACTGCTACGTATGTATGAACTTAGGAACAAAAACTAGAAAATAAATACCAACCTAGTTCAGAAGACATATTGGGGTGGGGGAGTTGCATTTAAGCTCATTTTTTTTATACTGATTTTTTTTTTTTTTTTTTTTTTAAGAAAAAGACGAAGAAACTAAAGCAATTGAAGCACTTCTTTCCAACATTGTCAAACCAGTGGTAAGTATCTTGTGTATTTTCTTGATGTTTTTATTCAGTATATTCATATAGAATTTTGATATATTTTTATTCAGGCCTTACTTAAAACTTAACTATGTATTACGAATAACCCAAACAAAAAACAAACCCTCTCCAGTTGAGTCGATTCCAACTGATAGCAACTCTATAGGACAGAGTAGAACTGTCCATAGGGTTTCCAAGGCTATAAATCTTTATGGAAGCAGAAAGCCAAGCACTTTTAACGCAATGCCACCAGGGCTCCATATTAAGAATGGGAAGTCAAAAAGAGATCAATACAAATCTAACTCAAGGTGAAATACACTGATCAGTAAAGCAGAATATTTAGTCAAGAATGCATTTTTTATATAAGAATTTAATATATGGTAAATGACATCGCAAATCTTTGAGTCAGGCAAAGGTCTAATAAGTAATATGGGTACAAATAATTGTCAGTTTTTTTTTAATCCATTTATATTATTTCCTCATAAAATATGCACAATTCCAGATGCAGAAAGAGTTAAATTAAATCAGACTATAAACTAGAAGAAAATTAGTATTTCCCAACTTTTTATAAGCTATAGATGTAGTAGAAGAAATCAGAAAATAGTATGGCAGCAGCATTGGCTATGTTAAAATTTTTGTATGTTCTTAAAATAGCTTTAATAAAGGTAATCATCCTACTAGGAAAAAATATTGATGACATATCACAAAAAATTAATGTTAAGAGCTCATACAAATTGAATTTTTTAAACCCATTAAAACCATACAGAGTTCTTCACTGGTAATCAAAATAAATACAAATTAAACTTCTGTGAAACTATGAGGTTTCATTTCTCACTAAAAAGCTACAGAGGCAAAAATGTTACAGCATTAATGTTAACAAACAGTAAAAACAAGTAAAGGGGATATATAGATAAATTGTGGTATTTTTATTGGGTGAAATGCTATAGCCATTAAAAATACGGTTATGAAAACTGCAGAAGTGTGCAGCAAAGATGCTTTTGACAGAAGTAGGGGGAAAAAATCTGGAGACTAAGGTATTCGTACACCATAATTACAGCTTTAAAAAGAAAAGACTTTAGGAAAAGTAGGAAAAAATTTGAAGAAAAATCACCGCAATATCATAGTAATTGTTTCAGTTAGTCTTTTTCTTTGTTTTATGTAAGAGTTTAACTTTACTCCATTTTGAAAGCAAGCTATCAGAAGTGCTAGTGATTAAGATTGAATCCTAAATATTCTTATTAATATGTGAACTTTTACAGTAAAAGATTTAAGTAGTACAGAAATATGTAGAGTAAAAATAAATCTCCTTTACCCACTTCTCCAGCTTAGTCGCTTTTAACAGTTTGGACTTCGATCCAGTTCTGTTTCAGTTGATTTGTGTGTGCATGTCTGTCTGCATATAAATTTTTTTCTTTTGTCTTTTTATGAAAATGAGGTCATACCGTATTCTATTGTTCTGTGGCTGGCTTTTTTCACTTACTGTGCTATGCCTTAGCAGTCTTCGTATGTCATTACATCGTTCTTTGAAAAGATGCATGGTAATTCATCTAGTCTGATTCAGTTTATTCTAGTTCAGTCAAATATTTATTGAGCACTTACTGCATGCCAGTTAATAACAAATATACAAACAAAATTGTGTGATTATGATGAAAGTGGTCTTACAGAATGGGGTGATCTGATGAGAGGTACTGAGGAAGCGGAGAGTTACGTTAAACAGGGAGATCAAGGAAGCCCTCGCTGAGTAGCCACTGGAAGAGTTAAAAAAAAAAAAAAAAGATTGCAAAACTTGGAAGGTAGAGATAGAATGGAAAGCAAAGAAGAGACATGGTCTCTGACCAACTGAGCATCATACAATAAATGTAAAATCATAATGGTGAAGTGCCAGAACAAAGACTTATAGTGCAGTAAGAATGTATAGTAGGAAGATTAAACCTCGACATGGATATCGGGAAAATTTCTCTAAGGAAGGGATGATTAACTGAAATTAAAAGGAAAAGTAGTGGTTGGGCATTGTGTAGAGGCAGTACTCCAAGCAGAGTAACCAGCTCTTGAAAAGCACTGCTATGGCACATTTGAGGAGCCAAAAAAAGAAGAGGAACAAAAAGCTTGAGTGCAGTGTGTAAGGGAGAACAGCTCTAGTCTGTGCTGTGCACTCATGGGTTGAGTGGCTTTGGACTAGTCACTTAACCTTCTGAATCTGGTTCTTCCATAAAATGGACCGTAACCGCATTTTAAATCCTTGCATGCTTGAGATAATTGATTATATTAGAAGGGTTTGTTTTATCTTTTGGGCTTCTTTGAAATTGTTCCAAGTCTCATTTCTATCAAATGTACTAACATCTTTACTTTAATAATGCTTAAAATTAACCATGTCTTGCCTTTTACTTATTATGTCTTACTTTTAGAATCATTACCCCTTCCCTTTCCCTTTTTATAGTTATCAGAACTACTAAATGACTCTAAGTTTCCTTAGGCTCAACCTTTGAGTTAGCATTAGAATAACCCCCTCACTTCCTAAACCTCGTACCCAGACAAGCAACAAGAATTGTCGTTTCTTCTACTTTAATATTTCTAGAAATCTAGAAAAAAGATATTCTAGTTTCTCATATCTGCTACCTTTGTCAAAATCCATACCCCATGTATGGTTTGAACTCTTTAACAGTAGCTTCCGAGCTAGATTTCATTTAACCTGACGGCTTTTTTGCAAGGATACTTTTGATCGCTACTTGACAAGGGCCACAATCTGTCTCAAAAATTAAAATAGACTGTACATAACCCAGTGACTTTATATAATAGTTATTTTCTTCTGCTACCAATTATTCTTTGTCAGTACTCATACATATTTTTACACAGTCATGTTTGTTTTCAGCTACTGCCTAAAAATGAGTTCAGGATGGGCGCATTGTGTGATGGGAAAAGAACTGGATTGGGTCCTAGTCACTAGTTGAGTGTCTTCAGACAAGCCACTTAATCTTGGGGAAAATGTAGATAGACAGACCTGTTTTGCCTACTTTAATGGATAGTTGTAAGGATAAAATGAGATGGGTATAAGAGCAAATTTTAATTCTAAAGTAGTTTACAAACAGGAGACATATTTCAGATGATTTCCAAACCTATGTTTTCAACCGTTATTAACTCACTTTTTCCTTTGGAACTAAATCTTCTAGAGAATGCCCAAGTTTGGATGTTCTGCCAGCAACTAGAACTTTATCTAGAAAAGCAAATTATTAATCTTTCCTGCTCTATTTTCACTTCTCCATTGTTCCTCTAAAAAGAAGGAATTGGATTATTGGATTAGAATCCTCTGTGTTCTCTTTCCTTTTAATATTTCCTTCAGTGAAATGCATAGCCATCCAGATTTCGCTGGATCACATACATATATCAATATCATCTTAAATTTCTCCTTTACCTTTAACTCTCCTTGGGTCAAATTGAACTCCATGCTTTATCAGTTCTTTCACTGTAAATGCCTAAGAGCCACTCTTCTCATCCCCACTCAACCACAATTACTACCTCAGTCCTCACACACAAATTTCACAGTAACTGGGAGTCCAGCTCTCTTTCTCCTATACAACTGTTTATAATTCATGTGTATCCAGTCGCAGAAGACAGCACTTTAGGCATTTTTCAGACTTTATTATGTTCAGTCGTCTTGGTCTCTCTGTAGTATTTGACACTGTTGATCACTTATTTGAAAACTCTGTAACCCTTGTCTTTTAAGACATGACTCGTCTTTCCCTTCCTCCTATGATTCTTTTAATGATCCTCTATCTCTTTTTCCCCCTTTATCAATGGTTCTCATAGGACTGGAATTACTGTGTAACTTTTTAAAATACACACATACTCATGCCTTGCACAATCAGCTTGTGAGTATAACCTTAGGAAAATAAGTCAGTTTTATCGTAATCACTTATCTCTTTTCTATCAAATTATATCCTCTCTCAAAAATCCTTAAATTGTATTTAAAATTAACCTCTCATAGTTTTCCACAGTTAACCTAATTATTCTTTTTGTGCCTTAACATTTATGTGCAAGTCATAAAATGTTTTTTAATAGAAAAGGTTGAGGCTAAGAGTTTCTCTGTAAAAACTGGAAAAGTTGAAATTAGCCGTTTGTTTTGAGACTTTTTTAACTATATTTGCTAAATTCAGCATAGTTTCCTGGATTGGATCCTAGAACAGAAAAGGGACATTGATGGAAAAATTGATAAACTCCGAATGAAATCTGTACTTTAGCCTACAGTATTCTATCGGTGTTAATTTCTTACTTTCAACCAAAGTACATGGTTATGTAAGATGTAAACATTAGGGGTAGCTGGATTAGCAGTATACAGGAACTCTGTGTACTAGCTTCCCAACTTTTTTTTCTGTAAATCTAAAATTATTCCAAATTATAACTTTTTTAAAAAATTACTATATTTGCACAATTACAGTAAAGAATAATTATAGTAAATAAAGTGTCTCACTCAGCCACTCATTTTATAGATGAAGACTGAAACTCTAAAGATTGAGTTCAGTATCACCAAGCTAACTATTTACAGGCTTTGTTTTCATACGCGCATGCGCGCGCGCACACACACTTTGGATGATGTGATGAGCACCTGCAAAGCCTGATTAAATAAGCTCTATATTTTTTATAAAGTAGATGCCAGTTAATGCTATTGACGGGCCCACCTTCAGAGTACTGTTCGCTTTACTGTTCCTCACAGTTTAACACAGCTATGGTTATCTCATAAAATCAAGAGACCCTTAAGGGTATACATGTCTGTATGTTAATGTTTGTTTGTTTGTTTGTTTGTTTGTTTTAAACTGCTTGATTACAGGTGAACAGCCAGATGGACACTAGTTAATACAAAGAATCGTTCTTAAGTCCATTGTATCAAGAAACAAAATACCAAGACTTTTTAATGACATTACCATATTTTCACACAAAGAAACATAGAAGGCACATGTTACTTCTGTAAAAATAATGGCATTACAATAAGTCAGGAAAATACTGTTTCCTGTGACTTAACAAAAAAAAAAAAAAACTTTTTTTTTTTTTTTTTAAACAGAACCAGAGTAAAAACGGCAGTAGTTGAGAAGGAGAGAAAGTTATATTTGTGTAGAGATGGCTTATTTTGCCTAATTTAAGAGAGGGGTGATCTTTATCCCAGTGATTTGTGAATGTGTATTGTTTTATGTTTAGAAACACTAAGATAGTCAAAAGTTAAATGTAAATCATGTTGAAACGAACTTTTACTTAAATGCCTAAATATAATCTGATATCTTACCAATCTGTACTTTAAACTTTATCTAATCACTGAACTTTTTTTAATTAAGTCTGTATTATAAAATAATGCATACTCTTAAAACTATCCCAGTAGTACAGAAATGTATAAAACACAATTAAAACCTTCTGATCTTTCTCTTACAACTCTCCCACATCCCAGCACACACATACAATATCTAAAGGTAGCAATTACCCTATTAGATAATACATTTTCAAACTTTTTTTTGCATATTTTAATTTTAACACATGCCATATATAGTGCTTTGCAGTTTCACTTTTTCTGCTATTACATAGTACCAGTATGTTGAGGACATCTTTAAATGTCAGTGCAGATGTATCGACCTCATTCTTTTATGACAGCTACATTGTAATATATTAAGTTCTTTTTTTTTTTTACCGCTAGTCAGTGCCTGTTTTCCAGGAGGGTTTTGCCATTATTAACAGTGCTGCAATGAACATTCTTAAATGAGTATCTTTGTGCAGTTATGCAAGATTATCTACAGAATATTATCCAAAAAGAAAAATTCCCGGAAGTGGAATTGCTAAAACAAAGGGGAGATAAATTTTAAATTTTTATAATGGTTTCCAGGTTGCTCTATACAAGGATTGTACCAATTTGTACTCCCAGCCACATTTCAGAGAGGGCCCGTCTCTCTAAACCCTGAACACACACTGTTGGATGAGAAGTAGTATCTAATTTTAATTTACGTATTTAATTATGAATGCATGGCACAGGACCAGGTGGTGTTTCCTTCTGTTGTACTTAGGATTGCTGTGAGTCGGCATCAACTTGACAGCAACTAACAACAACAACAGTTACGAACGCAGTGATACATCATCTGTTGTCCATTTATATTTATGTTTCGTTAGACCGTCCATGTTCTTTGATGGTTTTCCTCTTGACTTTTTAGTCTTTCCTATTATAAGTTGTTGTTATGCCCCATCATGTTGGTTCTGACTCATAGCGATCCTGTGTACAACAGATTGAAACACTGCCTGATTCTGTGCCATCCTCACAGTTGTTACTATGTTTGAGCCCATTGTTGCAGCCACAGTGTCAATCCATCTTGTTGAGGGTCGTCTTCTTTTTCACTGACCCTCTACATTACCAAGCACGATGTCCTTCTCCAGGGACTGCTCCCCCCTGATAACAGGTCCAAAGTACGTGAGAAAAATCTTTCCACCCTTGCTTCTAAGGAGCATTCTGGCAGTACTTCTCCCAAGACACATTTGTTCACTCTTTTGGCAGTCTGTGGTATATTCAGTATTCCTCACCAACACCATAACTCAAAGGTATCAGTTCTTCTTCTTCAGTCTTCCTTATTCATTGTCCAGCTTTCGCTTGCATATGAGGCAATTGAAAATATCAAGGCTTGGGTCAGGTGCACCTTAGACTTCAAAGTAACACTTTTGCTTTTTAACACTTTGAAGAGGTCTTTTGCAGCAAATTTGCTCAATGCAATACATCATTTGATTTCTGGACTGCTGCTTCCATGGGCATTGATTGTGGATCCAAGTAAAATGAAATCCTTGGCAACTTTAATCTTTTCTCCATTTATCATGATGTTGCTTAGGTGGTCCAGATGTGAGGGTTTTTGTTTTCTATGTTGAGGTGTAATCCATACCGAAGGTTGCCGTCTTTAATCGTTATCAGGAAGTGCTTCAAGTCCTTTTCCCTTTCAGCAAGCAAGGTTGTGTCATCTGCATAATGCAGGTTGTTATTGAGTCTTGCTCTAATCCTGGTGCTGTGTTCTTCTCATACAGTCCAGCTTCTCAAATCATTTGCTCAGCATACAGATTAAAAAAGTGTGGTGAAAGGATACAAACCTGACGCATACTTTTCCTGCTTTTAAACCATATTCCCTTGTTCCATTCAAATGACTGCCTCTTGGTTTCCTCATGAGCACAATTAAGTGTTCTGGAATTCCCATTCTTCATAGTGTTATCCATTATTGTAAGACAGTTCTGAAATTGAAAAAAATTAATGCTTTCAAATATGAGTGTTTTTTTCTTTTTTTCCTCTTCCCATTTCGTCTTTTGACTGTTTATCGTGTTTGCTTTAATAATTTTGAATGGCCCAAAATGGTCTTCAGACTTCTGATGAACTCATCCATCCTTTCACAACATATTATTTCCTATCTATAAATGGGCAGGTTTCTGTTTGTGAGCCATTGTAAGTAACTATATGAAGGTATATTTTATTTAATCTTGAATCCTCATTAGACATTTCACTGCTTATTGTGCACATTATAGTTGTTTCAAAACTTTTAAATATTATGTTTTTGCAGGCCTCAGACATCCAGGCAAGAGCAGTAGTACTCACCTGGTCACCTCCTTCCAACTTCATTAACGGTGAAACAGACGAGACTACTACTGGACCAGAGCTCTGTGGTTATGCAGTTCTGGTTTCGAGTACTGGAAAAGATGGCAAATACAAGAGCGTATATGTGTGAGTATTTGTCTTGTTTTGCTCCCTCCCATTGTATAAGCTAATGGCTTACAAAGAGCTTAATACTAATTTTGTTCTATTTTTCCCTCCCTCTTGCTTTTATTTTGAATCTTTAAGTTGACCAATGATAGTGATTTTAATGTATATAGTCCACATGCAGGCTGGTGCACATTTCTGATAACACTGGCTTGAAACAGTCATTTTCATTGGGCACATTCAGCTTTTAGCAGTTCAGTGGGCTCCCTGGTCAATGTTCCAGTACTGACATATTCTCAGATTATAAATTGTGATATATGGAACCCAGGAGCAGAAGTGGAGAACTCCTTATTGTGACCTTATGAAGTATGATATTGCTCCTATAAGGACTTGGATTTTAATTCTTACATGTACACGTGCATGTCCTATTATAAATGAATTTAATACCAGTGTTCCTCATTTTATGTTGATATGTTAATAAGCATATTTTTTTCCTTTGTTCAAAATAGATTGCATGTCAAGTAGTCTTGAGAAGAGTGAGTGGCTAAAATTGTGGCATTTATGATTGACAGTTATAAAATAAATAATTTTTTTGTCCTTATATATAGAAGTTGCTTATTGTGAAAAAATAAAGGGTAAAAGGCAATTATTAGTTATACTTTAAGCACCAGGAAGATCATGAGGGAGGTGGTTAACCAGTTGAGTCATCATCATTAACAATGAGCAATGGATACACAGCCTTCTTGGTATCATTTTTTAAAAAAATATCTGATATGGGGAAGAAATGAAAGTGAAACTGCCTTGGTATGCCTATCATCTAGTAATATAAGGTTATGAAATCTTCTTGCTTCCGTCTCTCTCTAAAGACAAATAAACCTACCTAAGAAGTAAATGGAAACGCTGGTAGTGTACTGGTTAAGAGCAATGGCTACTAACCAAAAGGTTGGCAGTTCACATCCACCGGGCGCTCCTTGGAAACTCTATGGAGCAGTTCTGCTCTGTCCTATAGGGTCGCTATGAGCCGGAATCGACTCTACAGCAACGGTTTAGTTTAGTTTTGTTTTTTTAAAGGGGTAAATATGAGATGAAGGAACATAAACATAAAAATTTTTTTTGTGTTAATGGCCATTTCTACTTAGATATGGCTGCTTGCTAAGAGGAAGAATTTATCTCCATTTGCAGCCTGACCAGAGGACACAGAGGAACATTAGGCACCTCATTTACCCTGCGCCAGTTAAGGCCCCTGAGGATGCTCTGCAGCTGCCCAGTTCATTAAAGTGTACTTCCATCAATGGGACATGTTTGTTTTCTCATCTTTTCTGTGATTTGAGAAACGGGATAGCTGGGGGCAAGAGGGGCAAAAAGAAGAAGTCCATAACGTAGAGAGGAGAGAGACTTGATCAAAGGAAATAGAATAGGGAGTAGAGCTAAAAAGAATATATATACTTACAACATGAAAAAAATAATAGAGAACAGACAGGCTTGTGGCTACAGACTCAAATAATTGTATCATATTGTATCTGATTGTTTTAAAAAGATGTACTGTTGTATTTGAAAACCAGTAGTGTCCACGGGAAATGCTTTCCTTTAAATTCACTTTTTTTCTTATCTACTCATTAGACTGTAACATTCTAAATAAGATTTAGTGTTATATTCTAATAAAATGAAATAGTGGCAGATCACATGTAAAATTTTGGTAGTTTCATTTTCAGTAGTTGTTTTATTTAGCTTTTTAGCCATTTGCAAAATAGATTTTTTAATAATTGGAAACAGTCCCATTTCTTCAGTAAGCTAAGTATCTTCCCCAAATCCATTCCAAAAAAAAAAAAGGTCTGACTTACCCAGTTGCTTTGCTTAGCGTGCCTTTTTTTTTTAACATGGTATGCTGGTTTGTACTTAAGTTCAGCGTATGTCCTAATTGCACAAATTCCATCTTAGTGGAATCTGAATAAGGTTACAGTTGGTAAAGAGCAATATAATTTCATAAATTATATATATATAATATATCAATTATATATAATTCATAAATTATATATTTCACACTGATAACCCAGTACACTTCTCTGCAAATGCTTTTTTTATCGACAATGAATTGCTCCCCTCTTTCCTTTCCCAGTGGAGAAGAAACAAGTATCACTGTAAATGATCTCAAGCCTGCTACAGATTACTATGCAAAGTAAGGAGATTCTACTTGTTGATTTTATACAATGTAGCATAAGCTTTTTTAAAAATAATGATTTCCTAAAAATATAAATATAATTTAAGTACTAATTTTAGATTAAAAACATAGACTTTATAGACTTTGATTTTTCTGTTGGTATAATTTTATCAACATTTTCCCTAAAAAAAAAAAAAAATTTAACTCACATATTATAGTGGAGAGTTATTCACTTTGTAGGACTAATCTGTGTAGTATGTTTGCAATACCTAATTTACCACTGGGAACTTGTCCAAGCTTTTGAAATTTGTACGTAACAGAATCTTAAATAATATTTGGTTTGTACTCACGTACTGCATCCTGTTTTGGAAAGAGATGTTGAAATGCTCAGAATTTTAAACGTTTAATTGGAGTGACTTTGGATACTGTTTTACTCTGTGCCATTTCTCTTCTAGTATAATTTACTGAAGTTTAATAAACTGTGGCATCCCCAGCTGGGGCCCAATATAAGACATTTCATTAATCATCTCCATTTTTAAAGGGAGTATTTGTGGTTGGAATTACTACCATTAAACTATTAAATTAATTCTTCAAGTATTCTTTCTGTGGATGAACTCAGTATTGTCCAAACTAGTGTTTTTCAAACTCCAGATTGCACCATTAGTGAATCCTGAAATTAACTTTGGATTTTTGGGCATTTTTTAGAAAGTGAAATGGAGTCAAATAGAAAAGAAAGTATCCATATATTACACCTAGTTAAGGGTATTGTTTCAGGAAATTTTTGTTTCGTATATATATATATATACACACACACACATGCATAGACACAATTATGCCACAGTTTAAATGTATTTCTTACTCTGAGTTGCAGTCAAAAAACTATGAAAGCGCTGATCTGTCCTATTTTTACTTTTTTGAGGACTGCGCTCTATTTCTAATACTCATATATTCTAGATAGGACGTTTAGAGAGTACCTACAAGTACCTAAGGATGATGATGTTGAACATAGGGTTCTGCAGGGTAAAACTATTTATTTTATCACCGTAGAGTCCAGGCAGAATATAATTCTATGAAAGGAACTCCTTCAGAAGCTGAAAGCTTTACCACCTTGAGCTGTGAACCTGATACACCTAATCCACCAAGGATAGCCAATCGGACCAAAAATTCACTCACTTTGCAATGGAAGGTAAGAAAATTCGGTAGAGTATTTCCAACTGGGCATTTATTTCCTTCTTTTTTATACTATTAAATTTTGATTGTTTTCGGAGACAAAAAGAGCTAACTTAGTTAAGCTAACTAACTTGCTGTTGCTCCTCACATGCATTAAATACGCAGTTGTTTCTTATATTGTAAAATAACACTCTTACTGGTTTTTCATAATGTATATATATATAAATATAGTAGAAAAGATTGATTTATACTTAGCAGTCCTTATTATATCATACATTGTGATTATATTGAGATTTGCTACAGTGATTCTCAAGCACCCCCATCACCTTTTTTTTAATAATTTGTAGTGACAACTTTACTATGCTGAATTTCATCCTAAAATGCAATTCTTAATAACTACACTCATAGTTTGTTTTCTTAAGGTAATATGATGCCTTAACTGAAATATAAAGAAGTAAAATTCTTTTTAATAAAACGTTATGTATTTTAACACATAAATATCTGTTCCCAGCTACACAAGGCATAATGACCTGAACAGACATCACACATAGAATTGGTAATTTGAATACCAAAGACATATTGTCATTGGTGGCTTGACTCTCTGAAATAGCACATTAAAAAAAAAGCCTACTGCTGTCAAGTAGATTCCGACTCATAGTGACCCTATAGGACAGAGTAGAACTGCCCCGTAGGTTCTAGGCTCTGATAATTAAAAAAAAAATAGATATTTTACCTACATGAATATCCAGTGGAATATTGAAAAGCACTGGAGGAAGGGAACAGTTCTTCGTTGTACTCATGGTCCTACACGTTGCAGGGCTGTTAGCATCCCCAGTCCCCACCCCTAATCACCAGTTACCCCATTATTGTGATAGTCAAAAACACCTCCCACAAAACTTCTCCTAGAAAGGAATACCACCCCTGTTAACAACCACTGATTTGCAGCGAGAAAATAGCTAGTCATCTTGGCTTAATTGAGTACTCTTACCTCCAGAGCAGAACTCACGGCTAGATTTCCTTTTGCAGCTTTTGAAAGTTTGGGGCCTATTACTTGCTCAGTAGCTGAGGATATTAGATGCTTTATGTAGTTAAAAAGTACCATTAGCATATGTAAATAAGTATAAATATATATACCCATTTTGATGCGTGATTAAAAAATGAGTATGACTAGTAAATATCTTGTCACTTACAGTAGCATTTATTTGTGAATATGTACAGGCCCATTCCTTTGGTAGAGCAACTGGAGGAACAGCCCAGTACCCTTCATGTAGGTTGGGTTTTTGTGGGACACTGCTCTTTATTCTGAATATAATTAAAATTTGGTTTTGAAATTTCTCCCTCTAACAGTATACCAGCAGGCTTATAAAGATGCAGACTGCGCTACCTCTTCAAGTTATCCACAGAGGTTGCCCAGGCTGGGAGCCTTCTAGAAATGGCCCTGTATACACACACAGCAATCAGCATGGTTGGAAAAGGAAATACCATTTTTAATGGTTCTCCTGGTCCCCGACAAGTATCACTGACAAAGAGTAATAGTGGATGTATGTTGTTGCAGTTGGGAGAACAACATAATGACCATTGTTTTAAGCAGCAGTGTCTTAAAAATAACAACATTCTGATGTTTCTTTATGAAAACTGTGAAATGAAATGTCTCTTTACCAGGACAGATATATGGGTTTTTCCTCAGTTGATTATGAGGGGAAAAAAGAGGATTTTGCACATACCAAGATAACATTTTAACTGTAGTTTCACTGAGTACCTGCTTATTTATCTTGCATAATTGGAATTGAGGTGTTTCTAATTAAGTGAATTTTCCTGATAACTTAAGTTGGCTGTTTAAGTGAACACAGTTTATACGTCTTAATTGTTTTTTACATAAATATTTCTAAAAATAGTCCTAGTTAACACTTCATTTATCATGTCATCCTCTCATAGCGCTTGTGGTCAAGATCCAGGAAAAGAGACACTAAATTAACTGAAATAGAAACCACAAAATCTACACTAGTAAATCACTCATTCATTCAGCAAGTATTGGTTGAATGCTGCTGTGTGCCAGGCATGCCTGCCTTATATCTATATTTTGCTTTTTATTGTGTTTAAAGCATGCTAATATAGATTATCTCATTTTGATCTCCATGGCGACCATTGAGATAGGCTGACTGAATATTTGTTATTTAATAGCTAAGACCATGGACTTTGAAGTCTTGGCAGATTTAGTTTTGAATCCTGACTTTTAGTTACTAGCTGTGTGACCTTGGGTAGGGCTCTGGGTCCCCATTTTCTCATCTGTAAAATATATACCTCAGAGTTGTTTCGAAGATTAAACATATAATATCTGTATAGCCAATACTTGGAACATAATAAGCATAATAGCTATTGTTATTTAATTTTAAAGATGAAGAATACTGGCTTAGAGTCGGTTGTTGTTGTTGGCTGCCATGAAGTCAGCCCCCAATTCATGAGGACCCAGTGCAAAACAGAACGAAATGCTGCCTGGTCCTGCACCATCCCCGTGATCAGTTGTGGATCAGACCGTTGTGATCATAGATAGGGTTTTCATTCACTGATTTTCAGAAGTAAATCACTAGACCTTTTTTCCTTATCCATCTTAGTCTGGAAGTTTTGCTGAAATCTGTTCAGCATCATAGCAACTCACAAGCTTGCACTGACAGACAAGTGGTGACTGCGCTCGAGGTGCATTTGCTGGGAATCAAATCCAGGTCTCCAGCATGGAGTGTTAAAATTTACCACTGAGCCACCACTGCCCTCTAGGGTAGTTCAGTGACTTAAATATCAGGCCTTTTGACTCTGCTGCCTCACGTAATCTAAAAGCATTATCATGGGGATAACATAGTATAAGAACAGTGGCATGGGGTAGCAGTTGAGAGAACTTTTTAATCAACTGACATTGTTTAGAATTGCCAGTACATGGTGATAATAAAAAGCTAACTGAGTCGGTTTTGTACAGACCTCTCCACTGCTCAACCCCCAGTACACTGCTAGATAGAAATACCAATTTTGTGGTCAGATAGACCAAACTCGTTTTTTTTCCGCTCTTTATGTCCATGTGATCTGGGGCAACTAACTTGGGTTCTTTGAAGGCTCTGTTTCCTCTTTTGTAAAATGCGAGGTAATGATACTTCATAGGGGATTAAATGAAATAAGGTAAAACACTTTACACATGATAACTCAGAGAAAAGCTGGAGGATAAATTGTTCAAGGTGGACATTTTGACAACCTACAAAAAAAAAGTTAGAAATTAAGCAAAGTAAATGTAAGACCTTAGCAACTACACTAGAGCAATCTAGAGACAGTAACTCAGGGGAAATATATTTTTACACCCTTCACCTCCTGCTGTGACGTGTGGGGTTTTCTCTGTCTTTGGATCCTCTTCTCCACTGCTGTGTAAGAGTTGGAGTTTCCCAAGGATCTTTCTTCTGTCCCTTTTTCATTCACTTTAAACTTCCAGTGCTGTGGGATATTATTGTCTAACTTTTCTAGCAAATTCTGGCCATGCTAACCATTTAAAAAATACAATTAAAAAAAAATTATGTAAGATCTGTTATTGTTCAGCAAAATTTAGACTTCCATGTCATAAAAGACTCTTTACTGAAAACTTAGAATCCTTGATTGCTCTTTACATATTTGATAGTATATAAAAACTGGGTAGAGTCCAGAAAATCATGGAAGTAAGTTCTAGGGAGAACAATTTAAAAAGTTAAGATTGTTTAATTTTGGTGAGAGGAGTCTTAGAGTCTGTTGTCTTCAAATGTATAGTTATTTTAAGGGTAGCAGTGATCAGTTTTGCCCCCAAGTGAGGACAAGAAAAAGAGGAAATGGGTTTAAATTGTAGGAAGAAAATTCGTTTAGAAATAAGGATGAGACTCTTAATTTTCAGAGTGATTAAATACTGGAGTAAAATGCCAAGGGAAACTGAAATTTTCACCCCTGAAGATCTTAACAGATTGACAAGTCAGTGGTCTTAGGTCTTCAGGCACATTGAGTCTAGAAGCAGCAGTCCAGACAGTATGCCCTTTGGCGTTCCTTCCAGCACTGTAGCCCCTTGAACCTTTGGTACGTTATACAATATAACCTTTAGATCATAAGAGGAGTTTTAATGAAAATGAAAGGATCAATCCTAAAGAGCTTAAAGCGATAAAACCTTCCGATAGAAAGACAAAGTGATTTTTTAAAAAGGGATTATAAAATTTAAGATAGTTCTTGCTAAAAGGGGTTATTCACCCAAATTTCCTCTCTCCTGCGGTTAATATACTAGCAAGTACAATGATGATTATGTGGCAAACAGCATGTACAGAAAGAGGCTAGGGGAGGGAAGGCTGCCTTGCAGGCAAGGCCACTACTCCTTGTCCCCTACTCAGAGAACATTCCCTGATTGGTTATTCTGTATTTACTGGCAGCAGCAGTAGTCCCTTCCTCTTTACCACACTGAGAAAATAAATGTTTCTGGTCTCTCAGAGGGCAGTCATCTTCACTTAAGGCAATTACTTTACTTTGTGTCTATTAGTAGCTATTATGTCCATTAGGAGCTTTGAAGACGGGGGGGGGGGGGTGATGACAGTATAGCACACCTGTGCACCCAGCATGTCCCCTCTATTAGAAAAAAAGTTAGTGAAACAGTACAATGCACATCCCAGGAGTGAAGCAACTATAAAGAAAAAGGTTAATGTTTTTGTTCTCCTGATTTGATCTTTTGTTTTTCCATTTGAAAATAGTTCATAAACGAATTTCTGCAGTTTTTTGAATTAAATATTTGGTTTCCATAGGAATTAAACTGCTTTGGTGCACTTGCATTGAATTGTTATATTTCTTTTTTTTTAATTTGTTTATTATTATTCCTCTCACTTTCTTGTGATGTGTATTTTTTCTTATGTGATCACCCAACTACTGCTAAAATATAGAACCTTTCTTTTGTAAATAGCTGTTGATGAATACACATACACTTTAAGTAAATATAGTAAATGTTTATTTCAACACTTGGAGAGCATCATGTAAGAGATTCAGTTTGTAATTTGCCAACATTAAAAATAATTCAAATTACTTCTTACATTGGAAATAGAAATAAAAGGGGTTGTTCACTGTTTAGAGAAACTTAAGTAGCTTTTTGCTCAAGGAGTAGTGGCCTTGCCTGCAAGGGAGCCTTCCCTCCCCCTTTTTTTTTTTTCCTTGCATTTAAAAGGATTGTGTGGTATACAATACTTGTATTTTTGTATATTCTCTGTGCAAATTTTTCTAGAACTAAGTCACAGAGAACATTTGCAACACAATAGATTCCTTAGATTAAATTACCTCAATATCTTTTACAGAAGCACTAATTTGTATTCATTTTATTTGTTTTTGTGTGTATGTGTTTTAGGCACCTAGTGACAATGGTTCTAAAATTCAGAGCTTTATTTTGGAATGGGATGAGGTAAGTAATTGAATCTTTTTATATTTTTAATTCCTCAAAATGATTAAAATTATATGTATTTCCACAGCAGAAAAAAACTGTTTTAATGAGGTATTTTTTTGTTCGTTTTGGGGTTTTTGTTTTCTCTTTAAAAATAATGTGATTTTTATGTGATACATGAGTGAATTAGTGGTGTTCTTAGAAAACATTACTGACTGAACCTCAGTTTGTTTTGCTTTTTTAATGAAACCACCATCAAAGCTCTCTCACTAAGGTAAATTACCTTGATGAAGTAACGTTTTTCCCACATCAGTCTTAAAGACAAGTGTTTATTTCCTAGGGCTGCTGTAACAAATTACAAGGAATTTCGTGGCTTAAAACATTTATCCTCGTATAGTTCTGGAGTCCAGAAATCCAAAATGGGTTTCAGTGGGCCAAAATCAAGGTGTCAGAATGGACATGCTCCCTCAGGAGGCTCTGGGAAGATTTTGTTTCCTTACCTTTTCCAGCTTCTGGATGCTGTCCTCATTCCTTGACTTATTGTCCAGTATCATATTTCCTTTTCTTCTCCTACTTCCACTGTCATACTGCTTTCCTATTCTGTCTTCTAATGTCCCTCTGCCTCTCTCTTATAAGATGCTTGTTACATTTAGGACCCACCCAGATAATCCAGGAAAATCTCCCCATCTCAAGATCCTTAGTTTAATCATGTAAAGTATGTGTGACCATATAAGTAGTATTTTAGAGGATCTGGATATCTTTGAGGACCATTATTCAGCATCCTGACTGTCATTGTTTAGTGGTCAGTTACCATGTTCTCTCGTGTCCTGCTCTTTACATTACAGCCAAGAGAACGCACCAGAAGGAGTAGAAGAAATTCCATTGATAATTTGGAAATTTAGCAGTATATTAAACCAAGTAGGCTTTAATCCAGAAATGCTAAGAGAATTCAGAATTAAGAAAACTATTAATATATCAGAGCCCTTGGTGGTACAGTGGTTAAGCACTCAGCTGCTAACCTAAAGAGGTCGGTGGTTTAAACCCACCAGCCACTCCACAGGAGAAAGATGAAACAGCTTCCACAGAGATCTGACTGAACAAAGGAGACTAGGGAAACCCTGAGAGTATGGCTCCTAGACACCCTTTCAGCTCAGTAGTGAAGTCACTACGGAGGTTCACCCTTCAGCCAAAGACTGGACAGGCCCATAAAACAAAACCAGACTAAAGGGGCATACCAGCCCAGGGGCAGGGACTAGAGGGTAGGAGGGAACCAGAAAGCTGGTAACAGGGAACCCGAGGTTGAGAAGGGAGAGTGTTGACATGTCATGGGATTGTTAACCAACGTCATAAAACAGTATGTGTACTAACTGTTTAATGAGAAACTAGTTTGTTCTGTTAACTTTAAGCGCAATAAAAAATTTTTAAAAACAACGTTTATAGACTTGGAAACCCTATGGCGCAGTTCTGCTCTGCCCAATAGGATCACTGTGAGTCAGAATCAACAGCATTGGGTTTGCTTATGGTTTAATTGCATATCACATTTTATATTAATTTAAAAAAAGTATCATCTTGAAAAGTTATGAAAAGGTCTTTGATAAGGTTTAGCACCCACACCAATTAAAACTCAAAGCAAATTAGGAAAAGAAGCATAATTCCGTATTTGGTAGTTATTTTTATGTTAAAATAGCTATCATCACTAAACAATAAAGGCGTTTCTATTCAAAGCAGAAACAAGTCAAACTTGCCAGTTATCCCCACCTTTATTTAACATTCAGGAAGTTACAGTTAATGTAGTTTGACTTGATACCAAAACAAGTAGTATAGCCGTGGGGCCTGGGCTGAGAAGTAAAATACCGTTAATTGGAAATTTTAATATTTCCTACTTAGACAACTCAGTTGAATCAACTGACAAGAGTGTTCAGTAAGGGCAGCCAGATACAAACTAAAGTTTTTCTTTGAGGCAGAAGTCACCTTAACCATCCTTAACCATCCTTTGCCTCTACCAACATACTAAAGAAATTGGATGGAGAATGAGAAACTTGTCCATGTTATTTTACTTAGATCCTTAAATGTCTAAAATCCTTCAGTTGTCTTGAGGTTCGGTTTTCTATTTCTCTTCTTATTGCCTATAATTGGGCTTTTCTCTCTGCCAGCACTCTTTCAGTGTTAATCTAAGCAACAGCAACTCCGTGATTTTTATTTCAAAGAAGCTTAGCAGCTGCCTAGGTGGAAGTTTGTGGGTGGGCTTTGTCTCAAAACAGCTTGCATAGAACTTTTCATAGGTTAGGAAAACCCATCAGTTGACCAAATCAAAGATTGCCCTATTTCCACCACTACCAATCTTCCATGGAGATGGTAGGGGTCCATACCTGGAAAGAGATTCCTTTTTACTAAAACCAGAGGTTTACCTACATCAGTCACCCTTGCTCATCTAGGACTGTAGGTGAGAGCCTGCCCACACACCTGCTGACTGATTATCTGGACACCTGAGCTGAATCCATACAAGAAAAGTGAACAGAGTCCTGAGCTCACATACCTAGTAACAGCTCTTACCACCTGGTGACAGGACATTAGAGCTTCAAAGGCGCCAATTATTAAACTAGCTCACTTGTGCAGCCTATTTGGGCATATCAAAAAGAACAAAACAAGAAGCTAGGACACAGTAAGCAAACATAAAATAAATACAGTAACTTGATGGCTCAGAGACAACAGTCAATATCAAATCACATAAAGAGTCAGACCATGATGGCTTCAGCAAGCTCCCAAAACAAAGAATCAAGAAATCTTCCAGATGAAGAGAACTTCCTGGAATTACCAGAGGTAGAATACAAAAGATTAATACACAGAGCTCTTCAAGAGATCAAAAAGGAGATCAGGCAAAACGCAGAACAAGCCAAGGGACGCGCACACAAAGCATTAGAGGAAATTAAGCAGATTAGACAAGAGCACAAGGACAAATTTAATAGGCTGCAAGAATCTGTAGAGAGACAGCAACCAGAAATTCAGAAGATTAACAAGAAAATTTCAGAATTAGACAATTCCATAGAAAGTCATAAGAGCACGGTTGAGGCAATGGAAGTTAGAATTAGTGAGATTGAAAGTAAAGCACTTGGCACTGACATATTTGAGGAAAAATCAGATAAAAGAATCTTAAAAAATAAAGAAACCCTAAGAATTATGTGGGCCTTTATTTATCAAGAGGAATAACCTACGAGTAATTGGAGTACCAGAACCAGGGGGATAACAGAAAATACAGAGAGAATTGTTGAAGGTTTGTTGGCAGAAAACTTCCCTGATACCAAGAAAAATGAGTAGATATCTAAGATGTTCATTGAACCCCACACAAGGTAGATCCCAAAAGAAAGTCACCAAGACATGTTACTATCAAACTTGCCAAAACCGAAGATAAAGAATTTTAAGAGCAGCTAGGGATAAACAAAAAGCCACCTAGAAAGGCAAGTCAATAAGACTGAGCTCAGACTACTCAGCAGAAACCATGGAGGCAAGAAGGCAATGGGATGACATATATAAAGCCTTGAAAAAGAAAAATCGCCAGCCAAGAATTATATATCCAGTAAAACTGTCTCTCAAATATGATGGCAAATTAGGATATCTCCAGGCAAACAGAAGTTTAGGGAACTTGCAAAAACCAAACCAAAATTACAGGAAATACTACAGGGACTCCTCTGGTTAGAAAGTCAGTAACATCAGATAACAACCCAAAACTAGAACACAAGACAGAGCAACCAGATAGGAAAATCACAAAAATAAATCAAAGCTGAAACACTCAAAACAGGGAGAATTAAAACAAAAAAGAGGGACTAAGAAATGTCAAAACAGGGAAACAGCTGTCATTATGTAAAAGATGACGACATTAAAACAAAAAAGAGGGACTAAGAAATGTAGAGATAGATCTTTGATATGGAGAGGAAGTGAAAGAAATAAAAGTTTGGTTTAAACTTAGAAAAACAGGGATAAATATTAAGGTAACCACAAAGGAAGCTAACAATCCTACACATCAAAAGACTCAGCAAATACAAAATCAACAACAGTGAAACAGAGGAAAAGGCAATATATGAAGAAAACGACTCAGCACAGAAAATTAAGTGCAGCGAAGAAACCCATCAACAATACACAAAAAAAAGACATCAAATGACAGCACTAAACTCATACGTATCAGTAATTATGCTGAATGTAAATGGACCAGATGCACCAATAGAAAGTGGCAGAATGGATTAAAAAACACTATCTATATGTTGCCTACAAGAGACACATCTTAGACTTAAAGACACAAACTCAAACTCAAAGGATGGAAAAATATATATCAAGCAAACAACAATCAAAAAAGAGCAGGAGTGGCAATATTAATTTCTGAAAAAATAGAATTTAAAGTAAAATCCACCACAAAAGATAAGGAAGGACACTATATCATGATTAAGGGTCAGCACACCAGGAGGACATAACCTTTACGCATCCAATGACAGGGTTCCAAAATACATAAAACCAGAGGTTTAGCACCTGCTAAAACAAAACAAAAAACTTAATTCAAAAAGCTATACAAAAATACCTACTCTCGACACCTCTCTGCTGCACGTGGCTGTGTACCCAGCCAGGGCGCGGAGGCCGTGGCACCCTGGAGCCACTGGCCTCCGTCACCGAGGCAGTGTTGTCCCTGACCATCGCCAGCGTATTCGCAGCATCCGGCGAGAGCCCAGCCCTGGCCCCGCTGCTGTGCGTGGTCCCCAGGAGGTTCACCTGCTCCTTCGTGGATTGCCACGCCAATTACAACAAGGCCTGGAAGCTAGAAGCACACCTGTGCAAGCACATGGGGGAGAGACCATTTGTTTGTGACTATGAAGGCTGCAGCAAAGCCTTCATCAGGGACTGTCACCTGAACCACCACGCCCTGACACACAGTGGAGAAAAGCCATTTGTATGTGAGGCTAGTGGCTGTGACCAGAAATTCAATACAAAATCAGACTTGGAGTGCAAACACGAAAATCATCAAAGACAATATGTGTGTGATTTTGAAGGTTGTGAGAAGACCTTTAAGAAACATCGACAGCTGATAGTCCCTCACTGCCAGCCAGCATGCCAATGAACCACTATTAAAGTGTAACCACAAAGGATATGGAAAACACTTCGCATCCCCCAGCAGGTCGAAACGACACGAGAAGTTCCATCAGGGCTACATATATCCAAAGGGATGTTCCTTAATGGCAGAAACATGGACGGAGCTTCTGAAACGCGTGAGAGAAGGCCATAAAGAGGAAATCAGGTGTGAAATATGCCGGGAAACATTCAAACGCAAAGATTATCTTAAGCAACTTAGGAAAGTGCATGCCCCAGAAAGGCATGTGTGTTGATGTCTAAGGGAAGGCTGTGGAAGAATGCACACCACCGTGTTTAACCTCCAGAGCCACATTCTCTCTTTTCATGAGGAAAAGCGCCCGTTTATGTGTGAACATGCTGGCTGTGGCAAAGCGTTGGCGATGAAATAAAGTCTCACTAGGCATGCCATTGTCCATGATCCTGACAGGAAGAAAATGAAGATCAGAGTAAAACCATCTCGTGAAAAATGGAGTTTGGCCTCTCACCTCAGTGGCTATATCCCTCCTAAAAAGAAACAAGAACAAGGTGTACCTTTGCCTAAAAATGAAGAGTCGCTGAACTGTATTGAAACAAAAGTGCTCTCAACAGTTGCAATCCTCACCCTCCGCCAAGTATCAGGTTGCCCTATATAAAGGACAGACCAGTGAGCTTAGTTTTGTTTTTTGTCTTAGAAGCACGTTTATCTTTATTAAAATCACTGGTTCAGAACAAAACAAACAAAAAATACCTACTCTCCAGTTTTTAAATTTTGAGTTTGTTGAACTATTTTATATGAAAGATGTGTAATGTCTCAACCTTCTTTTAAGATCCATAACTTACATGTAACAAAGATGACTCTTACTGTGTACTAGCTAATACATTAATACATGCTAACTAATGTGTTAAAGAAAACATACTAGAGTCCCTGGGAGTGCAAACAGTTAACATGCTCAACTGCTAACTGGAAGGTTGGAGGTCCAAGTCCACCCAGAGGCATCTCAGAAGAAAGGCCTGGCAATCTTGCTTCTGGGGGGGAAGCCATTGAAAACCCTGTGTAGCACAGTTCTACTCTGACACGCATGGGGTCACCAGGAGTCAGAATTGACTCAATGGCAGATGGTAAAGCTAGTATGTTACTATACATCAAGTAATTTTGAATTTGATGTAGATTTGTCTTTTTACAATAATGTACATAATATGTAATAATCAGCCATTTCTTTCAGGGAAAAGGAAATGAAGAATTTTGTCAGTGTTACACGGGTTTACAGAAGCAATTTAAGATTACAAAACTGTCACCAGCAATGGGTTGTAAATTTAGACTATTGGCCAAAAATGACTATGGTACAAGGTAAGGTATATTTTATAAACTAATATAGATATTTTAGATTTATCCAGTCACTTTAATGTGTATAAATTATCCGCAGTCCAAATTATCCGCTGTAAAATCTGCTTTATCACTTTGTTGATAGAGTTAAGACATGTTACTAGCCTAGCAAAAGCTGTAAGAAAATGTCTTAGTCACATAGGGATTACAGGAAGTATAAAAACCAAAAATTCTACCAAGACTTTCATATAACATTATAAGTTAAGTCTTTATATGTGACTATGAGTTTTTTCTGTTTGTCCTCAGCATGTGTGATTTCATTAGTTTATTTAGTATCTGGTGAATTCTAAGAACATCAGAGATACCTGATTTAAATAGAAATGCCAGATGCCCTTCAAAACTCACATTGAACTGATTTTTGTTTTATATATCTCTGCTCACCTTTATGGGGGCAGGTAGGTTTAATTACATAACTGAGAATTTGCATTTTCTAGTTCATATAAATGACATTATACAGAAGTGCTTAAAAAGTAAACATTTCATTGAGTTTATGGTAATGACTGTAGAATGATTTGGAAAAGGATAGCAAGAATAGCACAACTTGAAGAATGTAATCTGTGTCACATGTAGAAATTACTGAGTTGGTGTATGTTTTGTTACATATCTTTTCACTACAGTAGAAAGAAAGGGAGGGAGAGGGAAAATTTATACCAGTGGAAGAATGTTATCATTGTGCTCAGACCTTTTCTATGAGCAAATGTATGTGTTTTTTCATTGACTTGGTACATTAAGATTTAAAAACCTGAACGTAACAGCATTTCTAAAAGAATACTGATGTACTTTGAGGTGTCTGACCTGGTTACTATAAAGGTATTGTCAAATTCAAGATACATTATTTGGATTGTAATTATCAAAAATTAGTTTTTAGCTATAATTGTATTTTTTTTTTCATTCCTTGTTAAAAACTATTTGTTTCAACAGTGGTTTTAGTGAAGAAGTCTTATATTACACCTCAGGCTGTGCCCCTTCTATGCCAGCAAGTCCTGTGTTAACTAAGGCTGGAGTTACGTGGTTGTCCTTACAGTGGAGTAAACCCTCAGGAACACCATCAGATGAAGGAATTTCTTACATTTTAGAGATGGAGGAAGAAACTTCAGTAAGTATGGATGTGTATTTTAAATTGAAAACATATTTAAAGCATATTTCATTGTGGGAATAACCCTAATGCAGTAAATATTGCTGTAGCAGTGCCTTCTCCAAATCCTTTGAAGTCTCAGTTTGTTATTATCTGGGAGGATGTGTAGAAAGGGGGTTGTTTTACATGTGTGTGTTTATATGTATGTATGTGCCTGGGAACAATATGAACTATATTTTAAATACATATATTCTGGGGGAAAAGGGAGAGGGGAGGATCACCACAGCCTCCTAGCCTAAGCACCTCTAAAAGTAAGAAAACAATGTGTCTGCCTTCTTCAACTGTGCTAATACACTGCTTCCCAAAGTGCCACAGAATATTTTAAGAGCCCCACATGCAAGTATGTAGTGCAGCCTGAACCTAGTTCTATACCAGTGGCTCATCTCCTAGAGCGGGAACCTGGCTG
The DNA here is from genome assembly GCF_030014295.1 of Loxodonta africana. Lineage (NCBI taxonomy): Eukaryota > Metazoa > Chordata > Mammalia > Proboscidea > Elephantidae > Loxodonta > Loxodonta africana. The sequence continues at coordinate 70,098,511 of NC_087358.1, forward strand.
AGCAAGAGTTAGTGTCTTCAGTGAGTTCTTTCATATATAGTTCAGTAACTTCAGAGTTACTTTGAAGCAGTATGGGTTAAGATAGCATTAGTCAACTTCTAGGAACATATATACCCAGGAGAATTGAAAGCACATGTTCATATAAAAATTTGTACATGAATGGTCATAGCAGCATTATTGATAATAGCCAAGAGGTGGAAACAATCCACATGTCCGTCACCTGATGACTGGATAAACAAAATGTGGCATAGCCATACAATGGAATATTATCCAGCCATAAAAAGGAATGAAGTACTGATACATGCTACAACATGGATAAACCGTGAAAACGTTCTGTATCTTGAAGCTACTCACAAAAGACCACAGATTACATGATTCCCATTAAATGAAATGTCTAGAATAAGCAAATCCATAGAGAGTAAGTCTGTTAGTAGGGTGGGGAAAAGACTGACTGTTAATGAGTATAGGTTTTTTTGGGGGGTGACGAAAATGTTGTGGAATTAGATAATGGTGATGGTTGCACAACTTGTGAATATACTGAAAACCACTGAATTGCCCACTTTTTGAAAATAATAACATTGAGAATATAGTAAAGCACAGTCACTGGGGCTGTAAATAGCAATTCCAAACCTAAGTGGCATGCCTGTCTGTCAGCACAACCATTCATTTATTCATCTAAACACAACTATGTGTCCAGAGAAAAATATGTTAAACAGTTATAGCTCTGTAACATCTCTCTTATAAAGTCCTGCTCTATGGATAAGCTTACTGATGGTGAAGCCACTATTGACTGATTGCTCCTATACCTTCTTAATCCCTTAACACAGAGATTTTCTTTGGCTAGTATATTTACTGAGAAGTGGTCTCCTTCATCCTCCTACGTATGTCCAGTAACATTTCTGAGTCCATCAGTCAAGACTGAAACAAGTTGAGGCTTGCACTTGACAGAGTATTAACCATATAGTAGAAGATGAAGAGGAACCTGGGTCTTACCACATACTCATTATTCTGCTTATTTCTGCTGGTAGACATCTGATGAAGACTTTGTCTTCCTTCTCTTCCCAGGGATATGGTTTTAAGCCTAAATACGATGGAGAAGATCTTGCTTACACAGTGAAAAATCTCAGACGTAGTACGAAGTATAAATTTAAGGTAAGCTGTGAAAGCCCTTAAAAGATTTATTTGTTGTTCTTGTTCTTACTATTCTCGTTGTTTTAAAGCCAAGAGCATAACATCATTCCTTTGATTTTTGAATCTTAAATAACTGGATTTTCTGTGAGCTTCATTGTTTTAATTTCTTAATATTCTATAACAGTGCTTTTCAAACTTTATTTAAATTCAAAACCACTTTTCATTGCTTTACTGGACTTTTCTGTGCATAATATGAAGGAACATCTTTTTAGATACGGTTTTATTAGAAAACATCCAGAGTGTGCATTTTTAGTGAAGATTCCAAAAAGTAATGCTCTTTTCTTCCCAGTGCATCATATCAGGTGGTGCACACTTGGATTTTGTTCAATTACTGGTAGTCACTTAATGAAAGTGATTCCTCCCATGTTTCTCCGCTGTAAAGTTATTCTTCTTCTCTTTGTAATTAGTAAGTATTTTGTAAATACTATATACTGTGTAAATATCTTGTGCCTCTTCTTTCACCCATTAGTTTTAAGATTCATTGATGATTCTTGCTGGAATCAATTATTACTGTGATGGTTGCCAAATGGTTATTTTTAATTTCATCATTCCTTCTGCATTTATTAGTAGGCATTCTACCCCAAGGAAGAGCATCCCTTTCTCACACTTACTTTTATCATTGTGTACTCATGGATTCTGGTTGATTCAATGGATTATTTTTTGTTACTAATGTTACAGTGTTGATTTTGAAGCTCAATTGTCACAGGTAGGGGAGCCCTTCAGCCTGGCTTCATAATCCTTTTAACATGTCCCCTCATTCTTTGAGTGCTTCATTACTTTCTGGCACAAGATATTCCTCTCTTGTTGTACTTCCCCTGCTTCAACCCTGGAATTGACCATTTCTCAAAGCACCCTGGTTCCTTTTAGTGAACAATGGTATCTAGAAGTCAAGACCTGGGCATAGATTTACTCTTTTAAGCCTCATTTCACTGCTCACAGACACCTTCTCAGTGGACAGAGCTAGGAATAATATATTTGTTTTGTATATATGTAATCAATATTTATATATCTAAACATGTACAGTTAATATATACACAGTTTACATACACCTTTACCTATGTATTTCTGTATTTGTATTTTTTTTTTTAATTATGAGTTCCCACCCAAAACCTCCAATTGCAATTCATCACCCCAGGTTAATTCTAGTTTTCTCCCTTTCTTTATTTCTAACTCCCTTCATCATCAGTGAGAAACATCATCCCAGTTATTTTCAAAATGTTTACTTATTAGATCAGACCTTTCCCTTTCTCTCCATGTCCTCATATCCAGGATGCTAGAGTTCCTTTTGAGAAGCCCTGGTGGTGCAGTAGTTAGAGCTCTCGGCAGCTGACCAAAAGGTCTGCAGTTTGAACCCACCAACCGCTCTGAGGGGAAAGATGTAGCAGTCTGCTTCTGTAAAGATTTCAACCTTAGAAACCCAATGGGGCAGCTGTACTCTGTCCTATAGGGTCGCTATGAGTCAGAATCGACTAGACAGCAGTAGGTTTGGAGTTCTCTTTGGCAACTGTTGCTGCCTCCACCCGACGTACCCCTGCCTCCCAGCACAAATGCTTGCCTTGTTTAGCCCACCTCTTGGCTTCTTGACTGAATAATTCCATGAAGAGTGTGCTTACTAGAGGCATTAGCAAGCTTTGAAGATTCTTCTACTATGGAGACTCTGGAAATTATTATTAAGGACTCAATAACTGAAAGGTATCTTCCTTAGTATAGCACCATCATTCTAGGATGTATTTTTTGGCTCTTTTACTTGGTCAGTAATATACATTCTTACTTCTTGTCAGGGTGATTTCTCTGCTTGCATTAATTAATATACCAGTAATATAAACCAGCTAACACATTTGTACAGAAGTTTCCCCAAGTATATAACAAGATACCTATTTGTAAATTCAACATTTAAATTTTCCTACCAGTGTTTGTGTAATGAAATCACTTTATATAAATGATAGAAGCCACTGTGTTTTCACTATAAAAAGCAAAGATAAATGTTATTGATCCTCTTAACCTTAGAAAGATTTTAATAATAATGGGAAATTTGATCATACAGTACATAATAATTATATTTGTTATGCTTTATACTATTAGTTTCATTTAAAAAATAAACTTCTGGGTCATTTTAATTTCCAAATAAAATTTTTATATTTATAAGATTTATAAAATACCTGAGAATTATATACAGTCATTCTAGTTTTCCTCTTATGTTGTTTAATTATACTTTCACTTCAGTAGTGACAGGCAGAGGAAATAACTACTGATGCATATCATATACAGCCTTATAGGCCATGATCCACCACCCATCTATGATGGCTTGAGTGTTGCTATGATGCTGGGTCAGGTACCAGCAGGGTCACTCATGGTGGACAGATTTCAGTGACACTTCCAGACTGAGACAGGCAGACTAGGAAGGAAAGCCTGGCAATCTACTTCCAAAAATTAAAACGCTATGAATCACATTGGATATATAGTCTGATATAGTGCTGGAAGATGAGCCCCCTAGGTTGGAAGACTCAAAATATACAGTGGCTGCAATAATAGACTTGAGAATACAAATGATCACGAAGATAGTGCAAGATGGGCAACGTTTCATTCTTCTGTACATAAGGTCACCATGAGTCACAGCTGACTCGACTAACAACTAACAATAGCAGGCCATGATAAGAAATTTAGATTCTATTTTGAATAAGATGAGAAGCCTTTGGCGGGTCCTGAGCAGAGAAGTGGTAAGGTCCCTCTGCCTGCTGTATAGAGAGTGGACGGGGTAGAGGGTAGGAGTAGAAACTGGGTGCAGGGAAACTAATTATTAGTATACTGCAGTCATCCAGAAAAGATAGGCTAAATGAGCCTTTGAGTAAGGCACTAGTAGTAGAGAACAGAGATGTGGAGGTAGAGTTGACAAGGTTTATAACAGATTTAATGTGGAGGTTTAAAGAAAGAAGACTCAAGGGTGTCGCCTAGATTTTTGGTTTGAGCAACTAGATAGATAGTTTACTGATTGTGAAGACCAGGGAGGCGGGTTTAGAGGAGACAAAATCATGGTTTGATAGTGGACTTGAGCTTTAAGTTCAGTAGAGGAGACGAGGTAGAAATACAGGTACAATTAAATTTTTAAAACCAAATATAATAATAAATAGTATTTTTTATCTATCGCTGCATAACAAAACCCAAAACTTAGTGGCTTAAAACAACAACCTTATCTCACAGGTTTCTGTGGATCAGAAATTCAGGTCCAGCTTAGCTGAGTGGTCCTCATTCCGGGTCTCTGTGGTCACAATCAAGATGTCATACAGGACTGCAGTCATCTAAAAGCTTGACTGCGATTAGAGGATCTGCTTCCAAGCTCAGTCACGTGGTTGCTGCCAGGGGCCCTCATTTCCTCAGTGACATTGGCCAGAGGCCTCAGTTCCTTGCCATATGGGCTTCTCTGTAGGGAAGTTACACATCATCATTTCTGCTGCAGCCTATTCATTAGAAGCGAGTCTATTAGGTGAGGGGAAAGGGAATTAGGCCTCCCTTTTTGAAGAAAGGAGTTGGAGAGAATTTGTATGGATGCCTTTTTAAACCCCCAAAGAGTATTTAAAAAATAAGTACACAAAGCCTTAAAGCCTGTCAAGCCTCTTCAGGTTATACCTCCATGCTGTGATGACTCTTGTATTCAGTATCAAAATGTTGGACTTACACTTTTATTCCCAGGACTGACTCTAACAGCGAAGTGTACCTGAATACTCGTCACATAGGCAGAACCCCAGCTGAAAAAAAGCAATTCTCAAACAGGTCTTCACAGTTCAAAAACTTACCATTATATCGTTTGAACCTATTTGTCTCTCATCACTTTGGTCATTAAGCCAATATCGACAGAGTATCAAGCGTAAACTCTTACGTCTTTGTGTTCTCTTTGCAGGTTATTGCCTACAACTCAGAAGGTAAAAGTAATCCAAGCGAAGTGGTAGAATTTACTACATGCCCTGATAAACCAGGAGTACCTATAAAGCCTTCAGTTAAAGGAAAGATACATTCACACGGTTTTAAAATAACTTGGGGTAAGATATTATGCATATTTATAGACTATTACTTTTCTATTTGACTAAATAATTTGAATATGAAGATCATTTTTAAAATATTGGAGTAAATTTGTTAGCACAAGCAAGTCCAGTAAGAAATATGAGAGTCATTTCATTCTTTGGGAATCTTCTGTGGAAAGCTTTGTACTCACACATACTGAGTTCAGATTTGATATAGGAGGAACTTGGGACCCACTGTGAGATTACAAGCAGGAGTAGGATGTGTGAAGTGAAAGATTACTAAATTTGTAGCCAAAGTCACCTGGGTTGTTCTGGCTCGCCCATGAGAAGTGAGAATCATGCATTTGTTTAAAATAAACATTTATCAAGCACCTACTTATGTAAACAAAACAAACCCAATCCATTGCTGTCGAGTCGATTCCGACTCATAGCGACCCAATAGGACAGAGTAGAACCACCCCATTGAGTTTCGAAGAAGCACCTGGTGGATTTGAACTGCCAACCCCTTGGTTAGTGGACATAGCTCTTAACCACTAAGTCACCAGGGTTTCCGCTTATATAATTACTGGGAAAATAAAGATCAAATAAACTGGGTCCTTGCCTGAAGAATTCAGACCAATGAAAGTACTTCATGGTATTTATAAAGTATCTTCAAATTTGAAACAACCTTAAAATCTAAAGCAAAGTGCTGGTGTTAGAAATTGTTGCTATCCGTACAGTGGAATATCATGCAACCACTAAAAATTGTTATAGAAAGCCATATTTAAAAACATAGTAAATTAAGTGAGAAGCAGGTTACCCAATAGCATCAGGTAATGTGGTGCTGTTATTAATAATAAAACATTGTAGGTGGTTCTTCTTTTTAAACAATTCTAGGTTTTGTATTCTGTTTATTAGGATTTCTGTCATTTTTTAATTTTATGTACTTTACCTAATAACACTTTTGCATCTTTGGATAGACCCACCAAAAGACAGTGGAGGGGCAGCCATCAGTAAATACGTAGTGGAGATGGCAGAAGGTCCTAATGGTAAGAAGAAGTATTTCAAAGGTTTCAGCTGATTTATACCTGTCAGCTGTCCCTACTCTTCATGATTGTACAGTTTATATTATCTCTCTTCTTCCCTCTTGCTCTTCATTTGCTACTGTAGAAAGATGTTTCTTCACTTCGGGCTTTCCTTGATTTTTCTCCTTTGTTTGTAGCAGTTGGGATTTTGCCTGTTATGACCCACTTTGAATTGTGATCTCCAGAAGTATATAGAATCAAACATAAGACTGATGTACACCTAGATAATTACTTTTACATTTTCTTAGTTTTTTCTCATTTTTTTTAAATCACATAGTTCCAGTATACTTAGACAAAAGTCATTAATTTATTCAGTTAGATTCGTATGCGGGTGTATCAGAGACAAATTATTTTCTAAAATTTAACTCACATTATGCTCTTTTTAAAAATAAATTCTATGCCCAGTGAACCTTATTCTTGACTCATACATTTAACAGTCTTTATTTCTATGGGATGACCTATTTCCTACAAAAATAGGAATAAGAAGAAGAATATCTTTTAATTAAGACTGAACTTCCTATGGTATTTGTTCTTTCTGCTCTTTGTGTGTTATAATGTTATTACTGGACTGTAAACACATTTAAAATGCTTAATTAAAAGCAAATTATCGATCTAACCCAAAGTTGGTACAGAGTTACAGAGCTATTTCACCTCAACAAAGCCATGCAAATTTGCTTAGGAAGCTGTATGCATAGAGAAATTAGATCATTTCCAGGAAACTCGTAACAAGCTTAGATTGTTTCTGACAAATCACATAAACACTTACTTAGTGAAGCTAGGATACCTGCCGTGTCCATGATACCAAGACATTAAACATTACCTCGTAGTTGATTGGACATAATTCTTCGCCCTGCAGGAAACAAATGGGATATGATATACAGTGGAGCTACTAGAGAACATCTTTGTGATCGACTGAATCCAGGCTGTTTCTATCGTTTACGTGTTTACTGCATCAGTGATGGAGGACAGAGTGCGGTAATACTTATATGTAGATTCTGTTTTTCAAGTTTGGACACGTGGAATGGGATCATCAGATGCCTCCTCACCCCAAATATTGAAATATCCACAGATGTATAAACGTAATTTCTGTAACCCCTGTGGTTAATCTTATAGGGATCAAGGTAGTCTAATATGATACTTAGCTCATAGTAAGTATCCAGTGAATATCTATTCTCTGGTTCGTATTTAGCTTTGGAAAAACAAAGAAAACATTGGAGAAATTTTTATAAAGATAAATTTAAGGATGATACTCAATAACCGTATGTAGCAGAAATACAAATAAAATAATTGTGGACTGATTTACTGTTCATAAATTGTGAATGTGTCAGGACGAGCCATAAAATGTCACTTAATGTTGAAAACCCAAATGTTAATATTTACTTACTGTAAAAATTTGGCCATTATTATTTTTGTTGTTATTGTTAGGTGCCATTGAGTCAGTCCTGACTCATAGCAACCACATGTAACAATAGAACTGCCCCATAGGGTTTCCTAGGCTGTAGTCTTTACGAGAACAGATCGCTAGGTCTTTTCCCCTACAGAGCCGCTGGGTGGGTTCAAATCGCCAACTTTTCGATTAGCAGCCAAGTGCTTAGCCATTGTGCCATCAGGGCTCGAAAACAAAATCAAACCCATTGTCATCAAGTCGATTTCAACTCACAGTGACCATACAGGACAGAGTAGAACCACCCGACAAGGGTTTTCAAGGAGCGGCTGGTGGATTCGAACTGCTGACCTTTTGATTGGCAGCCATAAGCTCTTAACCACTGCACTACCAGGATTCACTAATTGAAATAGCCTTAAAGCATGCCATTGATTATATATGAAGCATTTGCAGTGTTCTGCAGCAAATGTTTTTTAATAGAAGTAATGGTTTTTCTTTTAGTGAATTTAACCAAGAATGGTTTCTTGGAGAATTCAAATTTTCAATTATTTTTCAAATGGAATTTAATACAATTAAAGTACTCTTTTTTAAAAATGAGTTAAAAGAATTTTGTTGAAAATATGAGTATTGTGAAACTGAGCATGAGTCCTACCTAATATAGGCATGTGATCCAAATGCTTCATTCTGTCCAGTAAGAAAATCTCAGATTTAAAAACATAAATAAATCCCCACCCTCCCCCCCGAAAAAAATCCTATTATTTTAATACAGCATTTTAGCATTCTTATATATATATTTATATAATTTTCTGAATAAGGTGATGACCAAGTATTTTGCTTTGTTTTGAAAAGAATGTTCATTATAAACATTAATACAGTATGGGTAAGGGATCTGGCACTGAGCTTGTTGTATAAATGTTTTTAAGAGTGTCTTTTAAAATAAAACTAAAAGACATTTTTAAAAAATAGCATAGACACTAAAAGCAATAGCAAATACCTGGAAAGATACCAAGTATCTGCTAAAGCTTTTTTGATTTTAGAGTTATTTTTAAATGGAAGGAAAGTTTTTTTTTTTTTAGTAAGTAAATTAATGTTTAGGTTAAAAATGTAGAAAATATGGTAAAGCAGCCAAAAAAAAAGAGTCTAAACTTCCTGAAAACAAGGTAAACAGCATTTATAGGGTGTTTAAAAAAAAAAACCTCCATATAAGAAGAGATTTGTGGATTCATTGGGACAGGATCAAAAATAATGCCGCTTAGGTTGTGTCGGAGATTGGTTTTTTTTTTTTGCTTGTTTTTTAATTACAGAAAGAAGAAAAGAAAGGGTTTTTGTGGGGCTTTTCTAGTTACTTGCTTTGCATGTAGTGGTCACATAGCATATGTCTTTGTCTATATAAAATTTGAGTTTAATGATTTAATTGGATTTTTATTTTATTTAGAACTTGATTCCTTTCCAGTTGATATTCAAGTACAGTTTGAAATTACTGGTGCATTCTTTGTATTGTTTTTCTTTAAGAAAAGGAATCTGATTATTTGGTTTGGGGCATTTTGTTTTGTTTTTGCTTTTGTTTTGGCAGGTATCTGAATCTTTACTTGTGCAGACTCCAGCTGTGCCTCCTGGCCCATGCCTCCCTCCCAGATTACAGGGTAGACCCAAAGCAAAAGAAATACAGTTACGATGGGGTAATTTCCATTTTGGTAATAAATCATAATTAAGTTAGTACTAAACATATTCATCTTATTAAATTGCATAAATCTTTCCATTTTTAGGACCCCCTCAGGTTGATGGTGGATCACCCATTTCCTATTATGGTGTGGAAATGTCTCCTGTAGAAAAAGATGAACCCAGAGAAGTTTACCAAGGCTCTGAAGTAGAATGTACAGTGAGCAGCCTTCTTCCCGGAAAGACATACAGCTTCAGGCTTCGTGCAGCTAACAAAATGGGGGTAGGAAGACCATGCTGACTGAAATATAATCACAACTGCTGTTTTTTTTTTTTTAACATATATAATTGCACTCATTAGTTGACCATTTTGCTTTCAACATGTGACGCCAAATCTTACAATTTATAATCCAACATTGATAAACTAAGAGAGGTCAGTATATCTTCCAACTTAATTATTATGTGAAATCTCAGTATTTTCAAATCCCACTTACAATTTATGACATTTTGGGCTTAAGCTGGGCTAAAGTTTACCTTTTAGACTATACTAATAGGGTTTAGGAGTCCTGGTGGCAAAATGGTTAAGTGCTCGGCTACTAACTAAAAAGGTTGTGGGTTCTAACCCACCAGCCACTCTGAATGAGAAACTTGTGGCAGTCTGTTTCCATAACCCTATGGGGCAGCTCTGCTCTGTCCTGTAGGATCGCTATGAGTCAAAATTGACTCGACGGCAACAGGTTTTTAATAGTGTTTACTTAGCAAATTTGAGATTCGAAGCAAGGTCTAAAGGTGAAATACTTGGAGTACTTATGTTTTTTGAGGGCAGTCATATGCAGCGTTTACTTCAGTTGGCATTAATTGTGATTCCTTTTTTGCCTGAGGAAGAAAAACATAACTAGTTTAATTATTTCTGGTGTTTTAGGGATTTTTTAAAAAATACTATCTGTATGTCTGTACAGCTCCATAAAATGGGCAAAATAAGTGATACGGTATTTTACACGTGCGGAAACTAGGGCTCAGAAAAGTTAAATACCTTGCCCACAGTTGTACAAACTAGTAAGTGATACAGCTAAGCCAGAAACCCAGGTTTGTCAGACTCTAGAGCCATCTTTCATCTCTCTGCATTATAGCAACTTCCTTAAGAACAAAGCAAAAATTTCTTACCACAATTAAATAACATGCTATTCTATAATTTAAATTTTACAAAATGAAACTCACAAATCTCTCCCTTCCCCATTTTTCAGATTTTAGTGACCTGTACTGTATTTCATGTCCTGTTTTCCAGCTGGGTTCTGTGTTTTATCTGTAAACATTGTTTTAAATTTCTTATATAAATCAAATTTACATATTTTGTTTGCAGCCTATCTGTCATCTAATCAGCCTCACAAGGCTGCAGTACATTAGCATACCAAAAAGAAACACCAAACCTGTTGCCATCCAGTTGATTCCTCCTGTAGTTGGAATCTGCTCAGTGACAACAGGTGCTTTGTTTTGTTTTGTTTTGTTTTGTTTTGTTTTGTTTTTTTATTGGCTTGATTTGTTTTGTTTTGTTTGATATATTAATTGTATTGCAGCCTTGTGAGGCTGACAAGATGACATCAGGTAGACTAAACAAAGTATATTAATTTGATTTATATAAGAAATTTAAAATTACATTTACAGGTAAAAATAGTATAGTACCTTCAACACTGACATCCTTAATCTGTATTTTCAGGTTTGTGATGATTTGATATAATCAGCTTATATAAATGTTTGCGTTCTGTATTTCCAGAGAATATACATTTTATACCCTTAAAGCTATTCTAAATTATAAGATATAATTTATGCCTTCCATACTCTATGCCGTTAATTGGGGTCCTCACATAATTTCTTACGACTTACGCCATTTACCCAATTCCCTCATACCCTACCCTAATAAAAACAAGTTCATGAAGGAATAAGGGGCAGGAGAAGAAAGTACAGTAAATGAAACCTCAGAATTCCCCACACCTTCATTTCCATGATCAGTAATTTTTTTTTTTTTACTTCCTGTGAATGCTTATAGAATTACATCATGACCAGTTACTCTTGTTATTAGTTATTAGTGAATCTTTAAGTATTGAATGTTGTGCATTTAAGGGTAAAAATAAAAACACTTGTTATATATGCTTTTTTTTTTTTCTAGTTTGGACCATTTTCAGAAAAATGTGATATTACTACAGCCCCTGGTCCCCCAGATCAGTGCAGGCCCCCTCAAGTGACATGCAGATCTGCAGCTTGTGCACAAGTCCATTGGGAGGTATTAACATTTTCATTGATTTATATTTACTTTCTTGAATGATTAGGATATTTTATTTAAAAAAATAAACATATTGTTCATTTTTGGCTCTTGTATTATCCAAAATAAATCCTAGTTAAATTCATATGGTAAAAAATGAGTTCTCTTTTTCCCTCTTTGAAGCATGTAAGTAAAGTATATTTGCATTGCAGGTATTTAGACTCTTATTCATGATGTGCTTTGTATTTTATCAAAGGCTTTGTCTCAGAACTGAGATATTTCAACCACTGGTGAGCTTAATGTTCAGAACAAACATAGGAATTACTGTAATACTATATCTCTTATATTTATTATCGCTGGGTGTATTTATTGTGTATAGTAATAATTAGTAATGATAATTACATTTTAAGTTTGCTTTGAAGTTTAACAAAGGAAATATCGTTGTATATTTTAACATTTTATATTACTTAATAGAATTCTCTTCAAAGTATATTTACCTTAAAATGCTCTTTCTAAAGTGACTCTTTGTCATATTCCTACTTCCGATTCAGAACAAAGTTGTCATATTTTTTTATCAGTCTTAAATTCACAAGGTCTTAATGAATAATAAAATCGAACAGTTTTAATTGTGTTTAAATGTTTTTTTTAATTGTGCTTTAAATGAAAGGTTACAATTCAAGTCAGTTTCTCATACAAAAACTTATACACACATTGTTATGTGACCCTAGTTACTCTTCCTATAACGTGCAGCACAGTCCTCCTCTTCACCCTGTATTTCCCGTGTCCGTTCAACCAGCTCCTCGCCTCCCCTGCCTTCTCATCTTGCCTCTGGAAAGGAGCTGTCCACTTAGTCTCATGTATCTACTTGAGCTAAGAAGCACACTCCTCATCAGTATCATTTTATGTTTTATAGACCAGTCTAATCTTTGAAGAGTTGGCCTCAAGAATGGTTTTAAGTTTGGGGCTAACAGAGTCTGGGGACCATGTCTTCCGGGATCCCTCCAGTCTCACTCAGACCATTAAGTCTGGTCTTTTTACTAAAATTTGAGTTCTACACCCCATTTTTCTCCTGCCCCATCAGGTACTTTCTGTTGTGTTCCCTGTTAGGGTGTTCATCAGGTACTTTCTGTTGTGTTCCCTGTTAGGGTGGTCATTGGTAGTTGCTGGGCACCATCTAGCTCTTCTGGTCTCAGGCTGATGGAGTCTCTGGTTTATATGGCCCTTTCTGTCTCTTGGATTCATATTTTCCTTGTGTCTTTGGCATTCTTCATTCTCCTTTGCTCCAGGTGGGTTGGGACCAATTAATGCATCTTAAATGGCCGCTCACTAGCTTTTAAGACCCCAGACGCCACTTAGGATGCAGAACATTTTCTTAATAAACCTTGTTATGCCAGTTGACCTAGATGTCCCCGAAACCATGGTTCCCAGGCCCTTGCCCCTGCTGCTCTGTCCCTCAAAGTGTTTGGTTTTATTCAGGAAACTTCTTAGCTTTTGGTTTAGTCCATTTGCACTGACTTCCCCTGTATTGTGTGTTTTCCTTCCCCTCACTTAAAATAATTCTTGTGTTTAAATGTTTTTTAAAAAATTCAAAAGCAGTCCAGTTTTTGGTATACTCAAAGAACAGTTTTGCCTAACAGCTATTAATCAATATCAAGAGTTAATACCTTTGTCTTTTTCTTAATTTAAAGATCCCATTGAGTAACGGAACTGATGTCACTGAATATCGTTTGGAGTGGGGAGGAGTTGAAGGAAGTATGCAGATATGTTACTGTGGACCTGGTCTCAGTTATGAATTAAAAGGACTTTCACCAGCTACCACCTATTACTGCAGGGTCCAGGTAAAGACGATCAGTGCTCTGTCACTTACTTGTCCAGAAGTGTCTTGTTTCATTCGCATTTTCATGGGCATGTTTTTGTTAACTTGTAGGCTCTGAGTGTTGTTGGTGCAGGCCCTTTCAGTGAAGTCGTAGCCTGTGTGACTCCACCATCAGTTCCTGCCATTGTAACTTGTCTTCGAGAAATAAGTGATGATGATATAGAAAGTTCCCATTATTCACCTTCTACATGTCTTGCAATAAGCTGGGAAAAACCTTGTGATCATGGTTCAGAAATCCTTGCCTACAGTATAGACTTTGGAGATAAACAGCCTTTGACGGTGGGAAAGGTTACAAGCTATATTATAGACAATTTGCAGCCAGATACAACGTACAGGTATACTTTAAAACCTCCATGTTAAATTTTACCTGGACCAAAGAAACATTTTAAATAAAATAATGAACCAAACTTTTCTTTCTTTCTTTCTTTTCTTTTTTTACTGTGACACTTAGAATACGAATTCAAGCCTTGAATAGCCTTGGGGCTGGTCCTTTCAGCCACATGATAAAATTAAAAACCAAGCCCCTCCCTCCTGACCCACCCCGTCTGGAATGTGTTGCCTTTAGTCACCAGAACCTTAAGCTGAAGTGGGGAGAAGGAACTGCAAAGACATTGTCAACAGATTCTATTCAGTACAACCTTCAGATGGAGGATAAAAATGGAAGGTAGGTTTTTTTAAATTGCTTCTTAATGTAGTTTCTTAGGTCTCAGGGATATAAATGTTTATAAGCTGAAGAAGTAAATAAATTTTCAGAAATAGTTAAGTGCGCTGTTTTCAGAAAATAGGAAGACACAATGTAGATTTCCTATTTATAACTTGTGAGTGAGATGCCAAGACAGAAAAAATTAAGCAGGGTCCTTTTTGGCTGTCTTCTCCAGGCCATTCACTCTCTTTGTGCTAGTAATCTTGGCTACAAAATAAACTTTTGAATATTCCAGTGGGAGGCAATTTTACAGTCATTGATTGGGTTGACTTAAGGCCTCTGAGATCCTTGAGGGCAGGGATTATGTCTCACTCTATTGCATTACCACGTCATAGGACCTGCACAACAAATGGATACAGTCCAATTCTTCATGGTCAGATCTCAGATTCTGTGATGCCTTATCCAGTCCCTTTGATACTCTCCCTCTTATTCAGGCTCTGTGAGAGGAAACCTTCTGCTGCCACCTTTTACATTTTTACGTACATGTATTATTTCTTACATAATATGCCATATACCAAAAAAAAACCAAACCCATTGCCATCAAATCAATTTTGACTCATAGCTAGCTACCCCACAGGACAGAGTAGAACTGCTCCGTAGGGTTTCCAAGGAGTGGCTGGTGGATTTGAACTGCTGACCTTTTGATTAGCAGCCGTAGCGTAAGTCATGCATTAAAATCACAGTGTTATTCCAAAGCATAGATAATGACAGAATACTACCCAACTCATTCTATGAAGCCACCATCTCCCTGATACCAAAACCAGGTAAAGACATTACAAAAAAACAAAATTATAGACCTATATCCCTCATGAACATAGATGCAAAAATCCTCAACAAAATTCTAGCCAATAGAATCCAACAACACATCAAAAAAATAATTCACCATGATCAAGTGGGATTTATACCAGGTATGCAAGGCTGGTTTAATATCAGAAAAACCATTAATGTAATTCATCATATAAATAAAACAAAAGACAAAAACCACATGATCTTATCAATTGATATAGAAAAGGCGTTTGACAAAGTCCAACACCCATTTATGATAAAAACTCTCACCAAAATAGGAATTGAAGGAAAATTCCTCAACATAATAAAGGGCATCTATGCAAAGCCAACAGCCAATATCACTCTAAATGGAGAGAACCTGAAAGCATTTCCCTTGAGAACGGGAACCAGACAAGGATGCCCTTTATCACCGCTCTTATTCAACGTCCTGCTGGAAGTCCTAGCCAGGGCAATTTGGCTAGACAAAGAAAGAAAAGGCTATCCAGATTGGCAAGGAGGAAGTAAAGTTATCACTATTTGCAGATGACATGATTATATACACAGAAAACCCTAAGGAATCCTCCAGAAAACTACTGAAACTAATAGAAGAGTTTGGCAGAGTCTCAGGTTATAAAATAAACATACAAAAATCACTTGGATTCCTCTACATCAACAAAAAGAACACCGAAGAGGAAATAACCAAATCAATACCATTCACAGTAGCCCCCAAGAAGATAAGATACTTAGGAATAAATCTTACCAAGGATGTAAAAGACCTATACAAAGAAAACTACAAAGCTCTACTACAAGAAATTCAAAAGGACTTACTTAAGTGGAAAAACATACCTTGCTCATGGATAGGAAGACTTAACATAGTAAAAATGTCTATTCTACCAAAAGCCATCTATACATACAATGCACTTCCGATCCAAATTCCAATGTCATTTTTTAATGTGTTGGAGAAACAAATCACCAACTTCATATGGAAGGGAAAGAAGCCTTGGATAAGTAAAGCATTACTGAAAAAGAAGAAGAAAGTGGGAGGCCTCACTCTACCTGATTTCAGACACTATTATACAGCCACAGTAGTCAAAACAGCCTGGTACTGGTACAACAACAGGCACATAGACCAATGGAACAGAATTGAGAACCCAGATATAGATCCATCCATGTATGAGCAGCTGATATTTGACAAAGGACCAGAGTCAGTTAATTGGGGAAAAGATAGCCTTTTTAACAAATGGTACTGGCATAACTGGATATCCATTTGCAAAAAAATGAAACAGGACCCATACCTTACACCATGCACAAAAACTAACTCCAAGTGGATCAAAGACCTAAACATAAAGACTAAAACGATAAAGATCATGGAAGAAAAAATTGGGACAACCCTAGGAGCCCTAATACAAGGCATAAACAGAATACAAAACATTACCAAAAATGATGAAGAGAAACCCGATAACTGGGAGCTCCTAAAAATCAAACACCTATGCTCATCTAAAGACTTCACCAAAAGACTAAAAAGACCACCTACAGACCGGGAAAGAATTTTCAGCTATGACATCTCCGACCAGCGCCTGATCTCTAAAATCTACATGATTCTGTCAAAACTCAAGCACAAAAAGACAAACAACCCAATCAAGAAGTGGGCAAAGGATATGAACACACATTTCACTAAAGAAGATATTCAGGCAGCCAACAGATACATGAGAAAATGCTCTCGATCATTAGCCATTAGAGAAATGCAAATTAAAACTACGATGAGATTCCATCTCACACCAGCAAGGCTGGCATTAATCCAAAAAACACAAAATAATAAATGTTGGAGAGGCTGTGGAGAGATTGGAACTCTTATACACTGCTGGTGGGAATGTAAAATGGTACAACCACTTTGGAAATCTATCTGGCGTTATCTTAAACAGTTAGAAATAGAACTACCACACAACCCAGAAATCCCACTCCTCGGAATATACCCTAGAGATACAAGAGCCTTCACACAAACAGATATATGCACACCCATGTTTATCGCAGCTCTGTTTACAATAGCAAAAAGCTGGAAGCAACCAAGGTGTCCATCAACGGATGAATGGGTAAATAAACTGTGGTATATTCACACAATGGAATACTATGCATCGATAAAGAACAGTGACGAATCTGTGAGACATTTCATAACATGGAGGAACCTGGAAGGCATTATGCTGAGTGAAATTAGTCAGAGGCAAAAGGACAAATATTGTATAAGACCACTATTATAAGATCTTGAGAAATAGTAAACCTGAGAAGAACACATACTTTTGTGGTTACGAGGGGGGGAGGGAGGGAGGGAGGGAGGGAGAGGGTTTTTTATTGATTAATCAGTAGATAAGAACTGCTTTAGGTGAAGGGAAAGACAACACTCAATACATGGAAGGTCGGCTCAATTGGACTGGACCAAAAGCAAAGAAGTTTCCGGGATAAAATGAATGCTGCAAAGGTCCGTGGAGCAGGGGCGGGGGTCTGGGGAACATGGTTTGCGGGGACTTCTAAGTCAATTGGCAAAATAATTCTATTATGAAATCATTCTGCATCCCACTTTGAAATGTGGCGTCTGGGGTCTTAAATGCTAACAAGCGGCCATCTAAGATGCATCAATTGGTCTCAACGCACCTGGAGCAAAGGAAAATGCAGGACACCAAGGCCACACGACAGCTAAGAACCCAGGAGACAGAAAGGGCCACATGAACCAGAGACCTACATCACCCTGAGACCAGAAGAACTAGTTGGTGCCCGGCCACAATCGATGACTGCCCTCACAGGGAGCACAGCAGAGGACCCCTGAGGGAGCAGGAGATCAGTGGGATGCAGACCCCAAATTCTCATAAAAAGACCAAACTTAATGGTCTGACTGAGACTAGAGGAATCCTGGCGGCCATGGTCCCCAGACCTTCTGTTGGCACAGGACAGGAACCATCCCCGAAGACAACTCATCAGACATGAAAGGGACTGGTCAGCGGGTGGGAGAGAGACGCTGATGAAGAGTGAGCTAATTATATCAGGTGGACACTTGAGATTGTGTTGGCAACTCTTGTCTGGAGGGGGATGGGAGGATAGAGAGAGAGGGAAGCCGGCAAAATTCTCATGAAAGGAGAGACTGAAAGGGCTGACTCAAGAGGGGGAGAGCAAGTGGGAGTACGGAGTGAGATGTATGTAAACTTGTATGTGACAGACTGATTGGATTTGTAAACGTTCACTTGAAGCTTAATAAAAGTTAATAAAAAAAAAATCACAGTGTTACTCAAAATATCTGTAATATCAATATTCAAATGCCAACTTGAGGCTATTCATTCATATTGTATCTCATATAAGTAATGCCACATACTCTCCACAGCTGTTTATATTTTAAGAATTTTAAATGTTACTTTTCCACCAACTGCTCTGACAGGGATCACAATAGAGGGTCCTGAACAGAGTGGAGAAAAATGTAGAACAAAATTAAAATTCACAAAAAAGACCAGACTGACTGGTGTGACAGAGACTGGAGGAATACCTGAGACTGTGGCCCCCATACACTCTGCTAACTCAGAACCAAAGCCACTCCAGAAGTCCACCGTTTTAGCCAAAGATTAGACAGGCCTATAAAACAAACAGTTAACACATGTGAGAAACGTGCTTCTTAGTTCAGTCAAGTATACGAGACCAAAGGGACAACACTTGCCCAAAAGCTAAGACGAGAAGGCAGGAAAACTGGACAAATAGACACAAAAAACCCAGGGTGTAAAGGGAAAGGGGAGAGTGCTGACACTATGCACGGATTACAATTTGTGTATAAATTTTTGAATGAAAAACTAATTTGCACTGTAAACTTTCATTTAAAATACAATAAAATTTTAAAAATTTGTTTAATGTTACTTTTCATCAGTGTATGAGAAACAGTTTGCATATCCAGTGGATTCAGAATACCAGTAACAGTTTTTCCCAAGGTTTACTTTTTTTATTATCACTTCTGGTTGTATCTTAGCCAGTATTCAGTAACAGCGTATTAATGGTGCTTGTACCATCAGAAATATTTACACATTTAAAATACCACACAGAATTGTTTTGTGCACCATATCACCAGTAAGAGCATTACACAAAATCAAAAACCCACTGCCGTCGAATCGATTCCAGCTCATAGTGACCCTGTAAGACAAGTAGAACTGTGCCACAGGGTTCCCAAGGCTGTAGGACGGAGAACTTCCCGTAGGGTTTCCAAGGCTGCTATCATTATGGAAGCAGACTACCACATCTTTAGCCCATAGAACAGCTGGTGGGTTCGGACTGCTGACCTTTCAGTTAGGAACCCGATGCTTTAACCACAGTGCCAACCAGGGCTCCTTACATAAAATAAACAATATTGGTTATTTCCTGAAATCTGTGCTGTGAATGGTAGCCTTTGTTCTTGGCAGAATTTTATGTACTCTGCAGTCTAATCTTTAAAAGCAGGCTTGTTGACTTGCTGTGGGTTCTTGGTATAGCCATTTGTCTTTAATATGTGTTACCATTACTAAATTCTTTTCATCCCCTTCCTAGTATTTGCATTTGGGATAGTACAAGAAGGCTTACTGGAAACAGGTCTTAATTAGTGTTTGGTTGAAAGATAATAAAAGATTCTATTAAATATAGATTATGTTCTATATTCTAGAACTTCAAGCTTAATTAACATTTAGCTAGTATCTGGAGAATTATTGTAGGGTTTGAATAGGGCTCATGGACCTTGGCTGTGAAAAATAGAACCTTTTTTTATGATATTTAAATTTAATATCTAGTTACTTTCATTCCCTTTTATTTTTTCACAACCAATCCAGTTGCTGTGGGATGGTGTTAGAATGCTACTTTAGTTGTTCCCTGACCACAGGCTTTGTTGTTGTTCAACTGTTTTCAGCAGTGGTTTTACTGCTGGTTTTTTCCTACCATTAAAATACATGTATATTTCAGGGATTAAAAAGACAAGCCTCATCCAATTACTGCTCCTTGGAAATAATGTTGCTTCAGGTCATTACATAGTTCTTCATTTTTAACCTGACTGTAGTTTTCAGGCTGTTAGAACTGTATGAAACATTCATTATTTATACCCTAGTTTTCAAAAATTTACCAAAAAAAAAAAAAATGCAATCAAAAATATTTGGAAATACTCAAAATTATGGATGACTTATTAGGAGAAATGTGTATGTTACTCCTCCCATCAGACAATTGAAGTTGAATAATTTACTGGAAGTTGTATGTTCTCTTGTACTGCTACATAAGTCTCTTGAGAACATCACCAACTCAGCTAAATTTATGCCTTGGAATTAAGAATCCTTTTCGGATAAAGGCAAGGAAGATTAAAATAGGAACTTAATTTCATAGCTCTGGTTTGCCTTGTAGTTGGTACATTCTGTGCATATAAAGTAAGTTAGATATTACTTATAATGAGAATTAAGTATGAGGTCTGAATAATTTGTCAGTTTGTTGTACTGTGGTGGCTTGCATGTTGCTATGGTGCTGAAAGCTATGCCATCAGTATTTCAAGTACCAGCAGGCTCACCCATGGTACACAGGTTTCAGTGAAGCTTCCAGGCTAAGACAGACTAGGAAGAAGGACCTGGTGCTGTATTTCTGAAAAAATTGGCCAGTGAAAACCTTGTGAATAACAGCAGAACATTGTCTGGAATAGTGCCAGAAGATAAGCCCCTCCAATTAGAAGGCACTCAAGATACAACTGGGAAAGAGCTGTGTCCTCAAATTCAAGTTCACCTTAATGACATGGATGGAGTAAAGCTTTCGGGGCCTTCATTTGCTAACGTGGCATGACTCAAAATGAAAAGAAACAGCTGCAAGCATCCATTAATAGTCAGAACATAGAATGTATAATGTATGAATCTAGGAAAATTGGAAGTTGTCAAAAATGAAAGGGACCACATCAAGATCAATATCCTAGGCATGAGTGGGCTGACGTGGACTGGTATTGGCCATTTTGAATCACAGTCTACTGTGTCAGGAATGACATATTGAAGAGGAATGGCATTGCATTCATCGACCATTAATCAAATTTACACACCAACCATTAAGGCGAAAGGTGAGGAAATTGAAGATTTTTACCAACTTCTGCAGTCTGAAATTGATCAGACATGCAATCAAGATGCATTGATAATTACTGGTGATTAGAATGCAAAAGTTGGAAACAAAGAAGAGGATTTGAAGCACTTGCTGATGAAGATCAGAGACTACAGACTTCAGTCTGGATTGCACCTCAACATAAATCAAAATCCTCACAACTGGACCAATAAGCAACATCATTATAAACAGAGAAAAGATTGAGGTGGTCAAGGATTTCATTTTACTTGGATCCACCATCAACGCTCATGGAAGCAGCAGTCAAGAAATCAAATGATGTATTGCATTGGGCAAATCTGCTGCAGAAGACCTCTTTACAACAAATGCCCTTTGAGGACTAAGCGATGCCTGACCCAAGGCATGGTATTTTCACTTGCCTCATATGCATGTGAAAGTTGGACAGTGAAAAAGGAAGACTGAAGAGCTGACACCTTTAAGTTATGGTGTTTGCAAAGAATATTGAATATACCATGGACTGCCAGAAGAATGAATGAACAAATCTGTCTTGAGAGAAGTATAGCCAGAATGCTCTTTGGAAGCAGGATGACAAGAAATCATCTCATCTACATTGGATATGTTATCAGGAGGTGCCAGCCCCTGGAGAAGGACATCATGTTCGGTAAAGTAGAAGTTCAACAAAAAAGAGGAGGACCCTCAACGAGATGGATTGACACAGTGCCTGTAACAGTGGGCTCAAGCATAACGACCACATAACAGACCAGTGACTTCATTGCACATACCTTTTTTCATCGACATAAATGGCAGCTGTACACATGGACCTTGCCAGGTGGAGTACACAGAAATCAAATAGACTACATCTGTGGAAAGAGACAATGGAAAAGCTCGATATCATCAGTCAGAACAAGGCCAAGGACCAGTTACGGAACAGACCATCAATTGCTCATATGCAAGTTCAAGTTGAAAACTGAAGAAAATTAGAACAAGTCCACTAGAACCAAAGTATTACCTTGAGCATATTCCGCCTGAATTTAGAGACCATCTCAAAAATAGATTTGATGGGTTGAACACTAATGACTGAAGACCAGAAGAGTTGTGGAATACATCAAGGATGTCATACATGAAGAGAGCAAGAAGTCGTTAAAGAGATAGGAAAGAAAGAAAAGACCTAAAGGAATGTCAGGAGAGACTCTGAAACTTGATCTTAAACATCAAACAGCTAAAGTGAAAGGAAGAAATGATGAAGTAAAAGAGCTGAATAGAAGATTTCAAAGGGTGGCTTGAGAAGACAAAGTATTATAATGACATGTGCAAAGACCTCCAGGTAGACAACCAAAAGGAAAGAATACGCTCAGCATTTCCCAGGCTGAAAGAACTAAAAAAAAAATTCAAGCCTCGAGTTGCAATATTGAAGGTTTCTACGGGGAAAATATTAAATGACACCAAAAAGCCAAACCCACTGCCATTGAGTCAATTCCGACTCATAGCGACCCTATAGGACAGAGTAGAACTGCCCCATAGGGTTTCCAAGGAGCACCTGGCGGATTTGAACTGCCGTAGCACTTAACCACTATGCTACCAGGGTTTGCATTAAATGACACAGGAAGCGTTAAAAGAAGATAGAAGGAATACACAGAGTGAATCTACCAAAAAGAATTGGTCAGCGTTCAGCCATTTCAGGAGGTAGCATATGATCAGGAACTGATGGTACTGAAGGAAGAAATCCAAGCTGCACTGAAGGCATTGGTGAAAAACAAGGCACCAGGAATTGACAGATATACCAATTGAGATGTCTCAGCAAACAGATGCAGGACTGGAAGTGCTCACTCGTCTATGCCGAAAAATTTGAAAGACAGCTACCTAGCCAACCACCTGGAAGAGATCAGTATTTATGCCTATTCTTAAAAAAGGTGACCTGACCAAATGCAGAAATTATTGAACCACATTATTAATATCACACACTAGCAAAATTTTGCTGAAGATGATTCAAAAGTGACTGCAGCAGTATATTGAAGGACACTGCCAGGAGTTCAAGCTGAATTCAAAAGAGGACATGGAACCAGGGATATCATTGCTGATGTCAGATGAATCCCAGCTGAAAGCACAGAATACCAGAAAGATGTTTAACTGTGTTTCATTGAGTATGCAAAGGCATTTGACTGTGTGGATCCTAACAAATTACAGATAACATTGTGAAGAATGGGAATTCCGGAACACTTAATTGTGCTCATGTGGAACCTGTAATTTTTTTTTTTTTTTAATTGTGCTCATGTGGAACCTGTACATAGATCAAGAGGCAGTCCTTCGAACAGACAAGGGGATACTGCGTGGTTTAAAGTCAGGAAAGGTGTGCGTCAGGGTTGTTTCGTTTCACTATGCTTACTCAATCTGTATGCTGAACAAATAATCTGAGAATCTGGACTATGTGAAGAAGAATGGGGCATCAGGTTTGGTGGAAGGCTCATCTGAGATACGCAGATGACATGGCCTTGCTTGTTGAAAGTAAAGAGGCTGTATAGCACTTACTGATGAAGATCAAAGACCACAGCCTTCAGTATGGATTACACTTCAACCTAAAGAACACAAAAATCCTCACAACTGGACCAATAATGATAAACGGACTATCATGATAAATAGAGAAAAAATTTAAGTTGTCAAGGATTTCATTTTACTTGAATCCATAATCAACACTCATGGAAGCAGCAGTCAAGAAATCAGAAGACAGATTGCATTGGGCAAATTGGCTGCAAAAGACTTCTTTTAAAAGACCTTTTTAAAGTGTTCAAAAGCAAAGATGTCCACCTTGAAGACTAAGGTACACCTGGCCCAAGCCATGGTGTTTTCAATCACCTCATATGCGTGGGAAAGCAGGATGTTGAGTAAGGAATGCTGAAGAAAAATTGATGCCTTTGAATTGTGGTGTTGGTGAAAAATACTGAATATACCGTGGACTGCCAAAGGAACAAACAAATATGTCTTGGAAGAAGTACAACCTGAATGCTCCTTAGAAACAAGGATGGAGAGACTATGTCTCACACACATTGGATGTGTTATCAGGAGGGATCAGTTCCTGGAGAAGGACATCATGCTTGGTAAAGTAGAAGGTCAGCAAAAAAGAGGAAGACCCTCAGCAAGATAGACTGACACAGTGACCGCAGCAGTGGACTCAAGCATAGCAACAATTTTGAGGGGTTTCGTTCTGTTGTACATAGGGTCACTACGAGTCAGAACAGACTTGATGGCACCTAATAATGTATACATTAAAAGACAGCAAATGGAAACCATATAGATGAAACAAAGCTGTACGCCAAAAGCCAGAGAAAGAACAAGTTACTATGGTTGAACACAAAATGTAGCAAGAAATTTTCAGTAGAACATATTAAATTGGGGAATTTGCTGTTTCTGTGGTTTTCATCATATGAGGAAAAAAACATAGATTTGTTTAGATTTATTCTGGGCATTGAATTTTAGGAGTAACTTATTAATCCTAAAATTGTTCCCAACTATACTTTTTTAGTAGTTGTAAAAACATTTCTTATAAGGTAGTCAACGTATTTAATAGAGACTTTTTTCCACTTTAGGTTTGTATCCTTGTACAGAGGACCATGTCATACATACAAAGTACAAAGACTCAGTGAGTCAACATCCTATAAATTCTGCATTCAAGCTTGTAATGAAGCTGGGGAAGGTCCTCTCTCCCAAGAATATGTTTTCACTACTCCAAAATCTGTCCCAGCTGCCTTGAAAGGTAAGTTACTCATCCTGAAGTTATTCTCTTTTATAATAATTTTGAATGCATTTCCATAAGGTGTTTATTGTTGTTATAACTTTGTATCCAGTATGTGTCCAACAGTTGTATTATTTAAAAAAAATAATTATATAAACAAACTGCCTCCTGAGAGTTTCACTGAATAATAAAAGCTCTTTCATCTGGCACATTGATACTCAGGTAATGGTTTTTATCTTTTTAACAATGTCGCATAAAAATACTAAATTGAATAGACAGGCTGACTTTCTAATAGGGTCATTTGCTATTTCTCCTATTGTTATTTAAAGATAAAAATCACAAACTGGTTGTTTAAATGTTTTAAGTTGTTGCTGTTTCATTCACTGAATTTCAAGGACAGCAAAGTCATATGTCATCTGAAAGAAACATAAGTATTATTCTTAGTTAACTTGGATTTTTAACTGAATCAAGTTTATACACACAGATGTATATACATGTGTGTAATACATATATCTTTAAAATTAATTCCACAGGGGTTCATATTTTTAAATGACCCTTTTGGCAAGGATTGCACTCTGCATTTAGCCAAGAAGTCTAAAATCCATTGCAATACAAGGACAAATCAAAGACTCCAAGTACGATATTCTGGATCATATACTTGGGTATATCATTTGTTTAGCGGTTCCGTTCGCAGGACTGTTCTTAAGTAGTCTTTCTAATGTAGATTAAGTCGCAATGAGCCATTTTTTTCTTCTGTCCTCTGGTTCAGTGTCTCTTACCCTTAAGAAAATGGCTGTGATTTGGCTCCTTTGACCCCTTTGTACCCCACTGTTGATTGCAGTTATACACAGTCAAGCAGCTGGAGTTATTTTCAACTCATTCTAAGAGATTTCTTAAATTATAAAATCATATTCTAGTTACTGTGGTCTTAGAAGCACCATGAAAGTTTTCATGTGACTACTCTGGTCAAAATCCTCTACCGGCTTGTCATTTCACATGGAATAAAAGCCATGGTATGGCCTGTAATGCCCTACGTATCTCCATACCCGCCACATGCAGCCGCCACATCCTTAAGGCCACTGACTCTTTAGCTTAATGAAATCGGTGCAAACCTTGACGGTTCTTTTACCCAGTCTGGCTTTTGTAGTGCTGTCGGTTGTGTGGCCTGGAGACTTCAATAAGAGTGAACCACTGACAGTTTCTGTGCAGATTCCAAAAATTCACGGATGCTTATTTCAGGTTTATAACTGGGCTTTAAAGACTTGTTGGTTTTGATTAAAATAGAGCGGGTTTTAATTATATTTGTTCCCTGCAGCACCCAAAATAGAGAAAATAAACGACCATATTTGTGACATTACGTGGGAATGTTTACAGCCAATGAAAGGTGATCCAGTTATTTACAGTCTTCAAGTTATAGTGGGAAAAGATTCGGAATTCAGACAGGTAATGTGCCAATATATAATTCTGTGATGACTTGTCTTTCTTTCATTTTTATTTTCTGTGCAAGATTTGACTTTCTTTATCTTTGTAATTAAGAAGCATTCATTCAATACTTACTGTGTTCCAAAGACTAGTAACCACAAAGTATCTAAGCATTTAAAATCTTTTTGGGGTGAAAGATACCTAAAGAGATCATCCAGTCATTTGGCAAACATTTATGGAGCAGCTACTCTGTGCCAGGTACTCGAGATACAGAATTGAAAAAAAAGTCCTTGCTCTCGTAGACCTTACATTCAAGTAGAGAAAGAGACACTAAAAGCAAGTGAACAGATTAATATATAGTATGTCAGATAGTGATAACTGTAATGTAGAAAAATAAAGCTGAAGAAACAGAATAGAGAGTTCTGTTAGGGGTAGGGATGGGAGCAGCTAGTGCTGGTTTATACAGGGCAGTCGGATGACATTTGAATAGACACCCCAAAGGATGTGAATATGGGAGAAGAGTGCTCCAAAAAGGAACAATGAGTGTAAAGGCCCTGAAGCAGAAGCATACTTGGTAAATTTGATGAACAGGAAGGAAGCCAGTATGACTGGAGCAGAGCGAGGAAGGGGAGAATTGTAGATGAGGTTAGGTAGTTAATTGCAGGGGTCCATGGTGTTATGGAGAGATGTAGGGCGTTATAGGCCATACTGTAGCTTTTCTTCCAGTGGAGGATTTTGAACAGAGTAGGCACCTGATCAGACACAATGACATTTTGGCTACCAGTGTTGAAACTAGACTAGAGGGAGATAAGGGCAGAAGCAGAGAAACCTGGAAGGAGGCTTTTCCAGTAACAATAATGGTCATAATTATACTACAGTATTGTAAATATGACAATAAATGCAGTTCTTATGGAAACCTAGAGGCAGTTCACCTTCTTGGTCTAGAGATCTTTCCAAGGATATTTTCCAGGAAGAAGAAATATGTAAACTGAGTCTTAAATGCTGACTTGAACTCAGATGAAATGGGAAGTTCTCAATGTTAATTACAAATTTTATAAAGAATAAAATTTATACAATTCAGAAACCTGGTTTCTGTTACCATTCCATCTGGTTATCCTTTACTTTATTTTCCTACTAGAAAACCTATCATTCATCTGCTTAATTCCAGTCTTGTGCTGTTATAACTATTAATAGAATGTTTTTCAGTATATTCAGTATATATATAGCTTTATTTCAAGTTTTGTGAAACATGGAAATAAAATTTCTTAACTGAAATTACAGAAGGCCCCACAGATGCAGATTAAATTTGGCATGTGATTGTTTTTCTTTATTAAACCATCTGCAAATTGACATGGTAATTAGATATGAAATGTAATTTACAGATAAGCAGGTTTCCTTCCAAGAGGGAAGCAAAATTAATATTAAAGAAAATGTAATTGTATTACATGTTTAAAGGAAATAGGAACCCCACATTTTAGTGATGTATGAATTTTAATAAGTTTATGTCACTACATGAAACAACAGTGCTAATTCTAATTTAACATAAAAGCTAAATTAACTCTATCAGCACATTCACTTACTTTCAATTATAAACATGCTGTAAAACTTACAGTATTGATTTCCTTCAAACTTCATTTTACATACGCTCATCTAAATCTCTTAAATAAAAGTTTATAAAATTCCACAACTTACTGGCAGGTTATATGTTCCAAGAATTTGTGTGTTGTTTAAGAGTTCAACTTCTTTCGTGAAATTTAATATTTTATTTGTAATTTAAGTGATACTCAGCACACGTATATTAAATACTACATACTTAGAATTGTGGGAGGGGTAGGCTACATGATTAAGAAGTTTGTTTTTAAGAATGCTATTTAGAACCTAGTAACCAAGCAGGAATATTACAATCATGATATTTTACATAGCCAAACAAGTGAAAGGTCATAATAAGGATAAACCCTAATTTATTAAAAGAATAATTAATTCCAGCTGGAATTTGAAAGGTTTTTTGAAAGAGTGTCATTAAGTGAGTCTTTCTTGAGTCTGGGAGGCTTAGGGAACCATAAACTCTTGGTGTGACTGGAAAGTTTGTAGTGGATCAGGCCAGGTTTGGGTAGATCTCTAGCAGTAGAAAACTGTTGATATTTGTAAGAAGAGAATATTAATTATAAATGGTGGCCGAGTTTCCAGCCTAGCCAATAAAAACCCGTTGAACTATAATGTTGCTTGGTTTGGGAACCTGGAAGCAAGTTGGCCTGGCAGCAACAAATACTCTGACACCCTGGACCAAATTTAGAAACAAATTGCTTTCTTTGCATTCTTCCCTATTTTCATCTCTGTTTCATTAGCCAGTAACTTTGCCCAACCCCTTGGTACCTTCTTGCTGCCCTGTGCCCCGTTCTGCAGCACCTCACGTAGACTAGCCCCCATTCCCTAAAGTCACATACTCCCTCTGACTCTCATCTCCCTCTGTCTCTCACACACATATCCACATCATGACTCCCGTACACACAGTGTGTCTGAACTTATGAGGCATTAGGAGGGAGACTCTTTGCTTGGGAAAAGTCATACCGAAAGATAAGAGTCTGCTCTTTAATATTTTAACTTGTTATACTGCTTGAAATGCCATTTTGTTTAAGAAGCAAGTGTTTCTTGACTGAAATGGCACTTCAAGTAGTATAACAAGGTGAAGTGAAAATATTTGAGGACCATAAAAGCCACTTTCAAAGTAGATTAACTCCACCTAGAAGTCTACCTGAGGAAGTTCTTATATCAGAACTCACCATGTTGGAAGTGCGAGGAAAATCAACTCAAACTGGCTTATAAACAATTAAGTGTAAATCCTTTTAGGGTGAAACCTGAAGGTAAACAGGCTTTAGATTTGGTTCTTCCAGTAGCTGAATGAGATCACTAAGGACTTGGCTACTTTCACAGTCTTCAGTGGCTGCCCATTGGCAGTGGGGAACTTACTGATCCTCATTCACATTCGGAGAAGAGAGAGCACATAGGTTACCAGGCCACCTGTGAACCAGCAGCTGTGCCAGGGCCCACCCCTGGGGCTAGGGGTGAGGCCAGCTTCTCCTAACATGCCTGGGCTGGGTAGGGAAGTATCAGACATTCCATCCAAAATCCGAGGACTGTTGGCAGTGGCAGGGAATGAGTACTGGTACCGTGTGGTACCAGTACTTAAACTTCTGAACTCAGATTTTCAAAAAGAATGTTTCTCAGAGTGGCCTTACAGACCTGATGTGCCTGAATAACTGGGAGTGGGACGCACAACTCTGTATTTTTTTAACATCCCAAGCGATTCTTATGCACACTAAGTTTAAGAACTTAGGCACATTAGGTTTGGGAACTACTGCTTTAGTTTTTTTTTTTTACAACTCCCTTAGCAATAATGGAGGAGAAAAGGGTAGAGACGATCTGTGTGGTTACTTGTATATGTTCAGGTGTTTGTAAGTGAGGGATTCTAACACTTTGGTTTTTACTCTTCTTTTCATGTGTTGCCCACTGCAAAATAATTATTGCAATAGTATATTAATAAATTACAGAAGGACCAAATTATGTGACCATATGTGACAAATTATATAGCAGTATGTCTTATTATATGTAATAATGAGTAATTTTAAAAAATACAATCAGATACATAATATACCTTAAGGAAAGATCTAAATGTTACATATTCAGCCCAGAAGTACTATATTGCTGAAATCATTGACTTATACTGACTGCTTTATAATATATATGGTGCATATTATTTAATGAACATCAGATTATAAATACATAATGTGCACAGAAAATAATAATAAAAGCTGTTCCTCTGTAATGACAGCTTCAAAAATGGATATCTTTGGTATTAAACATAAACACTTATTGAAAGATCATAACAAGGACTATTTCTCATTTTAGTATGAGTACTTGATAAATTTATCTAGCCAACCAAATATGCTTTTTGAATATAGATACAGATACAAACAGGTAAGATACTAGTTTTGTTTTTATTGGCCTCAGTTCTATACTTGGTATGATGTGTTCACAAAGCTAAAATACGGACAAATGCCAGTTGATGAAAGTAAACTGTCTTTAAAGTTTTTCTGTAAAATTCTATTGCAGTTGACATGCTATTTGAAAATTCTTGGCAGCCATAAGTGTACAAGGTTTTTTTTTTTCACACACTGAGATTTTAATCAGCATTTCTCAGATGAAATGCAAAGTGAAAACAGTAATCTTACCCAGTATTCTCTTAACTACAAATCTTCATTAATTGCTATTTCCCACATTCTGCCTGCAAATGGATAATTGGTTCATAGCAAAGATAAGGGGCTATTTTCTTTTAATTATATGTAATATTATCTGTGAGTAATAGCTAAAGCCCAAAAAAACTATGAATTTACAGTTCTTTACTTGCCCTTATCTGTAAGGTCACAACAAAGCTACTTTGATAATATGGGATGGGGGATGGCAGTATTATTCATTTTAGTTATTTCTCATTTTAAGACCTAACCTAGCTCATTTCAAGCTTGAGGCTTATTTCAATAGCTTCTTTTAGATAATAAACTTTCTTAAATTAGCTTTGCAAGTTAATCTTTTTTCTTCAGTCATGTGTCTACGGTTTCTTATAAGATATCCCCTACAGGTCTTAGATATCCTCCCAACATCTGAGACAAAATTGAAAATTTACGAACACCTGAACATATACAAAAAACTACACAGATTGTCTCTACCCTCTTCTCCTCCATTATTGCTAAGGGAGTTGTAAAAAAAAAAAAAAAAACCTAGAGCTTTTAGAGCAGTAGTTCTCAAAGTTAGTTATTAAAGGCTACCAACATCATCTTTGTCCCCATCCTTTAAATCCTTGGAAGATTTTTTTTTTTCCCTACCAAGTCTTAGTCAAAAGTGATTTGTAGATCCATAAAAACTACATCACGGCCTCACAGTCTCATGCTTATATACAGCAAGAGCTCCTGTGCTCTCCAGCTCCCTTCAGTCCCTCCATCAGCCTCATGATTAGTGTTCCTTCAACACTGTTTTAAGATTACACACCTGGAGTGGCTTCCTAATGAATCAAACCTGAACTTTTCCAGCTAGTGTACTAACTTATTCCTTCTCTGCCAGAACTCTTCACCTGTCACCCTCATGCCATTTGTTGGGTTTTGTATGTGTAGTTGTTTTGTTTTGTTTGTTTTAGTTTTCTAACTATATTTTACCATGCTCATTCGGAGACAAATGGAAAGCAAAGAGAAGTTTAAAGTCAAAAATTAAAATCACTCATATCCATAAGACACATACTTTTTTTTTTTTTTTTTTTACTAAATTGGTCTCATTGCATGTGAACTATTTCACATTGCTTCCTAATACAACCTTCTGTTTAACTTAAGTAATCCTTTACCATCTCCTAGGTATGGACCATTTCTACATTCCCACTCCCTAAAGCTCTCATCTGCACCCTCTGAACTGAGTATTTACCATTTGCTTTAAGATCCATCTTAAGGCTTGCTTCCTCCAATAGACATTCCTTTATATAACTTCTCAGCATCCACTGATACATATTTTGACTAATACATAGGCCTACCTCATTCACTAATTGTTGCAGTCGAGTCGATTCGGACTTACAGCAACCCTATGGGACAGAGTAGAACTGCTCCATAGGGTTTCCAAGGAGCGGCTGGTAGATTCAAACTGCTGACCTTTTGGTTAGCAGCCAAGCTCTTAACCACTGCACCACCAGGGCTCCGTTCACTAATTTAGTAGCCTTTTATTATGTACCTACTATAGGGTCGCTATGAGTTGGAATCAACTCAGCAGCACTGGGGTTATATGCTAGATTCTGGAGACACAAAGTTAATTAAGATGGAGATCTTACTTTGCTCCCTCAGGAGCAAACCAGTATTAAAAATTTAGATTTACAACACAGATACACTTGAGGCAGCTAAAAGTGTTTGAAAGAATGCTAGCCCAGGTGTTGGTTGGTCTGTCTTATAACCTGCCCGTTAACTGGAGGAACTCTACTGCGTAAGTCACTTAACCCTGTGAGGCTTGGTTTTTTCCTTTATAGAAGAAGGGGATGGACTAAAAATCACTAATGAAATAGCTTCCATATATTGAACATTAACTGAGTGCTGAGCACTGTGCTAATTGCTTTAACAAGAATTAGCTCGTTTTCTCATAATTACCATACAAGATAACTACTTTTATGCTGATTTTATAACTGGCCTAAGATCACATGAGTTGTGAAGTGGTAGAGCAGGGCTGGAACCCAGGGGTGACCAGTTACCTTGTAGCCTCCAAATCACTAGCACTTTGCCTTAAAACCCATGGAATTTCATTCTTGTTATTTTCCTTCTAAGGAATGGACAGAGGAGTTAGGTTTTAAGACCTTACTCTGATTCTGGGTGGTCTTCTCTCTCTGAAGTTTATAAAATGATTTGTCGTACACACCTATAGAAAGCATCTCTCCTTCATTCGTTGTTTCATCCAGCAAATACGGTGAAATTGTACAAAAACTTAACAGGTATGCAAAGGTATACTAGTGAGCAAGATTAGATACTGTCCCGCTTTTGTGGACTGACTTTGCATATGTTGACTTCGTACATGTATGGAAACCAGGGCATGTCTGTGGTCTGGTTGTGCTTGTTCCCCAGCTACTTGGCAACACATCTTCACTTCTCCACCTGTCTGTAAGCCTCCAAGGGTAGATCTCACACCATCACTTTTCACGTTTCTCCTGCCTTCTTCAGCAGCATAGCTATTTTTAAAATGTCACTTAAAAGAACAAATTAGTGGTACTAACTTTCATGTCAAAAATAATTCTGAAACAAGGCAGTTTTAACATAGATTTTAACACATAATTTTTCCCACAGATTTACAAAGGTCCCGACTCTTCATTCCGGTATTCGAGCCTTCAGCTGAACTGTGAATACCGTTTCCGTGTGTGTGCCATTCGCCAGTGCCAAGACCCTGTGGGGCACCAGGACCTCGTAGGTCCCTACAGTACCACAGTGCTTTTCATCTCTCAGAGGACTGAACTGCCAGCCAGCACCAACAGAGACACTGTGGAAAGCACGAGGCGCCAGCGGGCCCTCAGCGATGAGCAGTGTGCTGCCGTCATCCTCGTGCTGTTCGCTTTCTTTTCCATTTTGATTGCCTTTATCATTCAGTACTTTGTAATCAAGTGAAAATACCACCTTAGTTTTTAATGCTTTATTATATGTTTCTTTGGGTCATATACTAAAATGATTTCTGTATTGCTTTTATAAAAACAGTGGCATTTAGCACTAGCATTGAGACTATAGCACATCATTTTTGCCATTTACAATGCTTGTATCATTAGGTAAAGGCTGGCACTTTATTAGAATGCAAGTCACAGAAATACCAAATTTAGGGTTTTTTGTTTGGTTGGGTCTTTTTGTTTTCCTTTTTTACCTGCTTCTCATAGAACAAACTTTCTAAGAGGCAACAATATGTAATTGATATTTTGACCAGTCAGCATGAGTGTAACAGTGGTAAACCCGATCTGTTTATTACCAAGTGAAAAAGAATGGATAACATTTACACTGACATGCTGTACAAAAATGTTCAAGTCTGATGCTGTGAAAGCAATCTAGTGCTGTATTTTCTACCTCCTCATTTGTCTTAATTATTTGGTAAGTGGGATTATGATGAATAACTAGAGGGGTTTAGCAAACAAAAAAACTGGATGAAAGGATACGGATAAAAAAAGAAGCTTCTTGTTTGATAAATGTGGAGTTCTTCGTTAGAAGTATATATTCATAAATTTATGGATGAGTCACTTAAAGAAAGCACAGGCAGTCTACTTGGCCTAAAAATATTTTAATGTTTACTATTAAAGTACCTCTAAGCGTCTTGAAAATATGGAAAAGAAGAGAGGACTTTTATAGATAGTTCCTTTTTTAAAAGGAATAATTAAAGTCATTTTTGAATCTCCAACCTATTAGGCTTCTGTTTGTGGCACTTTGAGCTACACGTATGTGTATAAGGGCATACACATACACACACGGCAGCGTATATAACAGTTACACATGCCAAGCGTATGAAATGTGTGTGTGTGTGTATGTAACACACACACTCCATCTGTCTGCTATGGGCTAATTCTGAAGAACTCCCATAAGTTTTGCTGCTTCTCTCATAACTACTGCCATCACCATCAGAATTCGTAATCAAACTTAACCTTTTTGTTGGGGTCACCAAATCTGAAGACAAAATTAATTTGCACCAGTAAACTTCAAGCTGCTTTCTTTCTTGAAAAACTAATGTTTAATGTAATGTCTGTTCCAAATTGTTGATTGCATGTGGTTAATGTTGCATTAGAGCACTTTGCAATTGCATAATTCATTAATGTCTTGTGAGCTTGCATTTGTGAGTTATTGGATGATCAGATTGGATTTTGTCGAGTACGTCTTGCCTAGATGTCAATGACTGCCAGTAATATACAGTTTGTAATGAAACTATCTAAATTCTTGTTTTATGACATCTGTTACCTATAAAACACTTGTAACTAGCTTTTTTAATTTATTTGAATTTTAGAATAGTGAATCACTAATTTTCAGTTGCTGAGGTTAGCGTTTTAGTGATTACTAAGCACTTCTGTCAGTCTTGAAAAAAGGAACTTACATTTATGCTTTGAAGATCTCTGAGGAATTTATGCTGTATTAGAATGGGCATGTATCGTAATTGTTTTACATCAAATAGTCCGTGCTGTTGAAAAAACATGAACCCTTTGTTCAGAAAAGAAACCGATAAACTTGGCCTTTCCAAGTGGTAAGAATGATCTGTCACTATAATATACTGTATGTTTACATTTTATTTAAATTCAATCTCTTATGTATAGGCTGATAACCTTCCCCCAAAACAACGGTGATTGTGATTGTTTTCTAGAAACTTCTTAGAAGTGCCACACTGGGCAGTACAAAGGAATTTGAGTGTAATCGCCCAGAGATTTCTATATAGTTGAATGTCTAAAATGGTAAATGTGCCACTGTGGCAAGTTTACAGTGGCTTATGTTTTTCATAGTTAACTCAAATGAACACCTATTTTTGATAGTAAATGTCATTTAATAGTGTATTTGCCATTTGAGCCTCACTGCAAAATTAGTGCAGAGGAGTAAACAATTTCTAATGTAATCTTGGTTTTACCTCATATACTATACATTCCAAAAAACGCTAAACTTTTTAAAGATTATAGATACACTACCAAACATATCACCTTAAAATTGTATAAGGTTGAACTTAATACAAATGAAAAAATATAATCTCATAAAATACATAAACTGTGTAGCAAAAGTATCTTTAAAATCCATGGAAAATAAAAATTGTATCATTCTTTTTTGAGATGTGTTTACTGTATTCGTATCTATTCATTATCTGCCGTCTGTTTTAGAAGATGAAATGTTAGTGTCTCTTCTTAAAATAGGGTTAAAACTATTTTCCCAGCAGTATTCAGATCTTCAACATGAGAGGACCCATATTCATTATAGAAATAAAGTCCAGTACATTGAATGAAACTAAGGTGTTTTGCACTACTGACTTGTCCAGTTCAATTAAATGTCTTGCTTTCTTTCCATATATTAAAAATAAACAAAAGGACGGGTCTGAGGTAAACTTCCCAGTGTCTGACCTGTCCTGTGTTCCCCACCTGTTTCCCTTTATCTTCTTTCTCCTGCCCCCAGGAGCCCAGGACCTTCTTCTTACTGGCACTGCCATTGACTCCAGGTCCATCTTCCAAAAGAATGTTCAACATTCCCTCTCACTCATTCTGAGCCCTTATCCACTGTTAAAATTTCCATCCCCAGACCCCTTCCTAGGGATACATTGCTTCTTAAAATCAAAGTGATCTCTAATTGCCCCAACTGCAGATAGCACAATAAAGTTTAAAATTAGATTGGGGGAGAGGCATATTTTGGATTTAGAAGCATCGCTCCACGGAGGCAACTAGCTGTGTGTCTAGCCCTGAGAAGGATCTTTGAACGTGTCACTTTTTTTTTCTGTAGATTGGGAGTAGGAATTTCGCGCGTTGTGTTTGAGCATTCCATGTCTGAGAATACCATGCTTTTCTCCATCATGAACACTCCTTTCTGCAGGAGGGTCCTATATGTATCATGGCTCAGGGACTGCAGAATGGTTCCCCAAAACAAAACAGGCAGGCATCCTGCAACCTACCCTCCACCGT
This sequence comes from Loxodonta africana, assembly GCF_030014295.1. Classification (NCBI taxonomy): domain Eukaryota; kingdom Metazoa; phylum Chordata; class Mammalia; order Proboscidea; family Elephantidae; genus Loxodonta; species Loxodonta africana. The sequence continues at coordinate 70,134,827 of NC_087358.1, forward strand.
CAATGGAGCTGATAATGCCTCATATTTTCAGGTTTTAAACTATTTTCATATTCGTTTTTTAAGATAATGTATATGCCCTGGTGGCACAGTAGTTAAGAGCTCAGTTGCTAACCAAAGGTCAGCAGTTCGACTCGACCAGCCGCTCCTTGGAAACCCTATGAGGCAATTCTAGTCCTATAGGGTCGCAGTGACTCTGAATCAACTCGACGGCAACAGATTTTGGTTTCTGGTTTATATGCCCCAAAGAGTATCATTTTCATTATTTCCTCCCTCATGCTATAAGGGGGAGAAAAAGAAACTCAAAAAAGAAAGTTGACAGAAGAAACAAAGTTTTAATAGTTGTGCTCATCAAATTCTCAGTGTCTTGAGTGGTGCCTTCAAATGAGGGGATACAGTGGCTATTTTTGTCTCATGAATAGGATGACTTCGCTGTTTCTGCTTGCTGTGGGAAATTTACCAAGAGAAAAGTGTCTCAAAACTGGACAGATTTTGAAGCCACTTGATCCATGCAAGTCGTAATGGGTTGCATCTTTTTTTAAACGATTGTTTAACTTTTTGTTTCATTATCACAGTCACATGATAATCACAGTCACTTTATTAAGTTGCTTTTTTATTGTAATTTAGATGAAAGTTTACAGAACAAACTGCTTCTCATTAAACAATTAGTACACACATTGTTTTATGACATTGGTTACCAACGCCACAACATGTCAGCGCTCTTCCTTCTCGACCTCGGGTTCCCAGTCACCAGCTTTCCTGTCCCCTCTTGCCTTCTAGTCCTTGCCTCTGGGCTCGTGTGCCCATTTAGTCTTGTTTTATGTGCCTAATCTTTGGCTGAAGGACGACCCTCAGGAATGACTTCATTACTGAGCTACAGTGGTGTCCGGGGGCCGTATCTCGGGTTTTCTTCACTCCCGGTCAGGCCAGTAAGTCATCTTTCTTTTCGAGTTAGAATTTTGTTCTACGTTTTTCTCCAGCTCTGTCTGGGACCCTCTACTGTGATCCCTGTCAGAGCAGTCAGTGGTGGTAGCCAGGCACCATCTTGTGCTAGACTCAGTCTGGTGGAGGCTGTGGGAGTTGTGGTCCCTTAGTCCTTTGGACTAATCTTTCCCTTGTATCTTTGACTTTCTTCATTCTTTCTTGCTCCAGATGAGGTGAGACTAGTGGAGTGTCTTAGATGGCCACTCACAAGCTTTTAAGACCCCAGATGGTACTCACCAAAGTAGAATGTAGAACATTTTCTTTATAAACTATGTTATGCCAGTTGAGCTAGTTAGATGTTGCCCGAGACCACGGTCCCTATAGCCCTCAGCCCAGCAGTTTGTTCCTTCAGGGAGTTTAAATGTGTGTATGGAGCTTCAATGACCTTGCTTTGTACAGGTTGTGCTGACTTCCCCAGTACTGTGTACTGTCTTATCCTTCACCAAAGTTACCACTCATCTATTGTCTATTTAGTGTTTTTCCATCCCCACCCCTTCCCTCCCTTGTAACCATCAAAGATTGTTTCTTTTTGCGTGTAAACCTTTTCATGAGTTTTTATAGTAATGGTCTCATACAATATTTGTCCTTTAATGATTGACTTATTTCACTTAGCCTAATGTCCTCCAGATTCATCCATGTCGTGAGATGCATCACAGATTCATCATTTTTCTTTATTGGTGCGTAGTATTCCATTGTGTGTATGTACCATAGTTTATCCGTTCATCTGTTGACGGGCACTTAAGTTGTTTCCGTCTTTTTGCTATTGTGAACAATGCTGCAGTGAACATAGGTGTGCATATGTCTATTCATGCGACGGTTCTTATTTCTCTAGGGTATATTCCTAGGAGTGGCATTGCTGGATCGTGTGGTATTTTTCTAGCTTTCTAACAAAGTGCCATATTGTTTTCCAGAATGGTTGTACCATTTCACATTCCCACCAGCACTGCATAAGAGTTCCAGTCTCGCTGCAGCCTCTCCAACATTTGTTATTTTCTGGTTTTTTGATTCGTGCTAGCAATGCCAGGGTGAGATGGTATCTCATTGTGGTTTTGATCTGCATGTCTCCAATGGCTAATGATCATGAGCATTCCCGCATGTGTCTGTTAGCTGCTTGAATATCTTCTTTGGTGAAGTGTCTGTTCATTTCCTTTGCCAATTTTTTAATTGTAGTATTTGTGTTTTTGTTGTAGAAGTGTTGGATTTTCCTGTAGATTTTAGAGATTAGACCTTTGTCGGATTTGTAATATGGCTGGCATCTACTGACCATTTAATATGAACTAGGCATTGTGTTCACCGCTTCACATATAATATTCTTAATTGCCGTTAAGCCCAAGAAGACAAGCACTCTGCCAAAGGTCACGTGCCTAGTAAATGAAGGAGCTGGGGTATGACTCCAGGCCTAGTGTCCCCACACATAACCACTTCTTTGCTGTCCCCCAAAAGTCCTGAATTCTAAGAAAATCAAAATTAACACTGATGTTAATACTGCAAGTATGATAGCACTCAGTACTTCCTTTATACCAGGCACTTTGCTAAGCACTTCCCCATATGCAAAACAACCCATGGCCTCTAAGGATTGAACAGAAAGAAATCGGACAAGGAAAATCTCCAGGTCAGGAAAGGTATCAGACTACATGAAAAGTCTAGTTTTCTTTCCTCTTGGGTTATATCTTTTAATACTTTGACTCCAATTTTGAGCCCACACTCAGCCTTAGGGATAACCCATCCTCAACTACTTGTTCATCCAAGGATATAAATACCTTTATTGCCACTTACCACCACCCCCCATCTGTCTATCATACTGTGGTGGCTTGTGTAATTGATTTTATATATATATATATATATATATAAAACCCATTGCCATCGAGTCAAATCTGACTCATAGCCACCATATAGGACAGAGTAGAACTTCCCCATAGGGTTTCCAAAGAGCAGCTGGTAGATTTGAACTGCTGACTTTTCGGTTAGTAGCCAAGCTCTTAACCATTGTACATCACTGGTTTTGCTTCTCTAGAGAACCCAGCCTAAGACACCAACCATCGTGAAGATGGTGCCAGGACCAGGCAACAGTTCGTTCTGTTGTACAAGAGGTCACCATGAGTTGCAGCTAACTTGACAGCAACTAACAACATGTTCAAAAAGAGAATATAGCTACAACATGAATGAACCTTGAAAACATGTCAAGTGAAAGAAGCCAGACACAAAAGGTCATAGTTTATGATTCCATTTATATAGAATATCCAAAATAGGTAAATTCATAGAGACAGAAGCAAATTGGTGTTTGCCAGGGGTGGAGGGGAGGAGTAAGAAATGAGGAATAACTGCTTAATGGGTAAAGGGTTTTATTTGGGGTGATGAAAATGTTTTGGAACTAGAAAAAGTGGTGGTTGCACAACAGTGAGTGTACTAAATGCCACTGACTTGTACACTTTAAAATGGTTAATTTTATATTATGTAAGTCTAACTTCGATTTAAGAAAAAAAAGGAATGTAAGATGCACCTAAAGACTGGTATACAGATGGCATAAGACTAGAGAATCCTAGCATCATCAAGTCAATAAAATGGCCTTGTCAGTAAGTCTTTAGAACAGTGGCTCAGACCCAAGAGGTTATTGACCTCTGCAAATCCTGAGGCACCAGGGATTCAGGCCAACAGTACCGGGTGGAACCTCCTTGGGCTCTCCATCTCCACAGCAGATTCTCAGGATTTGCAGCAAGGTAAATAACCTCTCAGATCCGAGCCAACACTCTTTGCATAGAGGTTCTCAGAGTTTTATTGTTGGATTTGCTTTTATCCTAGGATTTTGTCTTTCTCTTTGTAATTGAAATTTGACATAAGTTCCACACAATCCCTTCCAAGGTATCTCAGACTCTTTTGCTGGGCATTTGACTCTGGGAAACCAAAAGCAGTGACCTACCTTTTGATTTTCATGCTCACATTTGTTTTTTATCCCAATTTGAAAATGAGTAATGCCAATTCACAGGAGGAGGTGGCAGCTCCTGACCTGTTTTGTGAACAAGCACCTTGGTCCCATAATAGCTACTTATTCTTAAGTAGCTGGCATCACCTAACCAGGGTCAATTTAGAAAATTGGTGGCCAATTTGGGGATCAGTGGCCAATTTGGGGGTCTTTTGAGCTTTCTGAGTTAATCTTTCTGCCCAGTAAATTAGAAAAATGAGACTCCAAAGTCAAACAGTCTCAATGGGATACATGTTATAGTTCATATTTAGAAGCTTCTAAAAGGCAGCTAAATAATGAATGGCCTCCTTGCAAGACACTATATCTAAATTAATTAGGTAGAACAAAGAATTACAATGCCAAAGTAGGATATATATCCTACTTTGAAAACTGAAATGCCCTTTAAAATCCATCTTAGGACTGAAGCCGAAGAGCCTCCCCATATTACTTTTGCTCTCTAGACATGCTCAGGGCTGCATAACATTACAAAATACCGTCCAAAGCTGTGTGAAGATCTTTACAAGTTTACTAAAGAAATTAAAATCCTTGTAGAGGCTTATCAGCCTTTTGTTGTTAGGTACCATTGAGTTTGTTCCAAATCATAGCAACCCTATGTACAACAGAAGGAAACACTGCCCACTCCTGTGCAATCCTCACAATCATTGCTATAGTTGAGCCCACTGTTGCAGCCACTGTGTCAATCCGTCTCATCAAAAGTTTTCCTCTTTTTCACTGAGCCTCTTCCTTACCAAGCATGATGTCCTTCTCCAGGGACTGGTTCCTCCTGATAACATGTTCAAAATACATGAGAAAAGTCTAGCCATCCTCCTTTCCAAGGAGCACTCTGGACAGATTTGTTCATTCTTCTGCCAATCCATGGTATTCTTTGCCAACACTGTCAATATTCTTTGCCAACACTGTAACTCAAAGGCATCAATTCTTCTTTGGTCTTCCTATTCATTGTCCAGTTTTCACATGCATATGAGGTGATTGAAAATACCATGGTTTGGGTTAGGTACACCCTAGTCCTCAAAGTGACTTCTTTTTAACACTTTAAAGAGGTCTTTTGTGGCAGATTTGCCCTATGCAGTTGTCATTTGATTGACTGCTGCCTCCATGGGTGTTGACTGTGGATCCAAGTAAAATGAAATCCTTGACAAAATCAATCTTTTCTCCATTTATCATGATGTTGCTTATTGGTCCAGTTGTGAGGATTTTTGTTTTCTTTATCTTGAGGTGTAATCCATACTGAAAGCTGCAATCTTTAATCTTCATTAGTAAATGCTTCAAGTCCTCTTCACTTTCAGGAAACAAAGTTGTGTCATCTGCATAACACAGATTGTTAATGACTCTTCCTCCAATCCTGATGCCCAGTTCTTCTTCATATAATCCAGCTTCTCATATTATTCACTCAACATATAGATTGAATAAAATGGTAAAAGGATACAACCCTGATGCACACCTTTCCTGATTTTAAACCATGCAGTATCCGCTTGTTCTGTTTAAATGACTGCCTCTTGGTCTAGCCTAAGCTGCCAAATTTGTTTCAGCTAGTCCGTGTGATAACTGAGCTTTTATAACTACTCTGAGAAACTCTAATATAAACTGGGGTATTTGAAAAGTGCACTGAAAAAAGACTGATAGTCTATTTTAATTGGCATAACAAGGTCTTAAAAAAGGACAAAATAGTCTAAATTTTTTCTCTAAACGATCCTATAAAGCATGCACAAGATAGAGGTATGAAAATATGATTTCCTACCTCTGAATCCTCCTACCGCCATTGAGTCGATTTCAACTAATTATCAGCCCCATCGGGTTTCCAAGGCTGTAAATCTCTATGGAAGCAGACTACCACATCTTCCTCCCACAGAGCCACAGGTGGTTTTGAACTGTTGACCTTTCTGGTATTATTAAATTAGATTACAATGTTTCTCCAAAGAATTTACCCTGATAGGTATAATAATAGATAACCACTTATATAAATTAACTAGACCTAATATTCCCAGGAACTAATGACAAAGGATATTATGTTTATGTCAACCTTGAAAGCAAAATCTTTATAAGTAACTTAAGCTAGATACTATATGAAGTATGTTTTATTTAAGGAAAAAAGAGTAATTTTTATTAATTCCAGAATAACAAGAAATAGAAGGCTCATGGGGCTGGGAAAATTATTTACTCCCATATAACAGCTTTCTGAGTCCCCAGCACTGAGAACACCCAAGCAAAGCAATAAAAACAAATTAAAAAAAAAAACTCTTCAAGGTAGGTTTATATTGAGCAGCCTTAAAGAAGACTTTAGAGGCTCCCTCTGTAATGTGCTGATAGCTGTCAGCACAGTCAAAGCTCCAGTAAGTTTTTTAAAAAGGCATAAGAAAACTAAAATAAAGAAGGATCACCTCCATATTACCAGGCAACTGGGCTAGACCCATGCTGCTTGTACTTGAAATAGTAGAGGCATGGCTCCACAAATGATGGGGGGCTCTGCCAACTTTGCCCAAAGCTTCTGACCTTCAAAAATAATTAATACTGAAGAAATTAAGGGAAACAGAAACTTTTAAAACACCAACAATTAGCTCAAACAGAAGAAACGGGAACACGGGGAAAGCTAAACTACTTACAAAAAAATAATAATAAAAATTAGAAGGAAAAAATTTGTCTCTTGTCTTTCAAAATATCTAGACCAACTTAAGCATATGTAAATGAACTGAGAGCCTGATATTTAGGTTTAATAATAAGTGTGTTCATTTTTGCCACTTCAAAGATTGTACTATAAGAGATGTAACAAAGGCAAGCAATCTAAAAGGAATTTATTTATAAAAATTTATTTGTCATGGTTAACCTATTAAAAACTAAAATTGTAATAGGTTAATTTATAAGAGTTGTTAACAGCTTTAAGTTAAATAGCACAGAATTGAATTTCTCACAGTTAAGATAACAACATTTTCTTTAGGTATTGGGTTGGAGAGCTAATTTTATTCTTTGTTCAATATGCCTTGAATGCAAGGGTTCAACAAAATAAATCCCTGAGTCTAAAAGGCTATGAAATATGTTAAAGTTAGGACTTAAATAATCTTGTTTCCATATTTTACTGTTTATTCTGTGTAATCTGCTTAAGTGGCAAAAATTCTGTCTCTGATTGTATGTTAACTTTTATGCCCTTGACTAAGAAACCAAGCTACTTGGCTTTGAAAAAGATTTTTACTTTTCAGATTTGTTGTTAAATGACTTAAGTATTGTTTCTCAGTGACCTATGATAAACTCCTGACAATTTTGAAACTTCATGGAAAAACAAAAGATTTGTTAATGTTTTATAAAGAAAAAAATGCTAAAAAGTTTGTTATGAATTACATAAAACATGTTGAAAAATCAGAAATATCAAATTTTCTTGAATTAAATTTTACATGTCAATAATGTTTGCCTAATACTAAACAACAAGCATGCAATATTATTTGATAATTTTATTTTTTCAGTTACTAACTCCATCACAATTTGGTTTCCTTTGAATCTACCATCATCAAAGCCAATACTTTGGGAAATTCATGTTGTTTACCTACAGAATTTTTATTACTATTCAGATATTTAGAAACTTGATAATCTTAGTATATTCTTAAATATTCTATTTAATATCATCTTAAGATTATTATGGGTTATATCTGAAACTCTTTGAAAATAAGATTAATCATTATGATTAGAAATATTTTTGTCTAAAGTTTTTTTTAATTGACTTTATTTGCCTTTGCATTACTTTTGTAGTTAATTTCCATCAGGTCTTTCACTTTTAAAAATTATTAATATGAATTACCATAGACATTTTTAGGTTGTCTTTTTCAGATAAGTTCCCCTTTGTTGATTCACTGAAAACATTTAACCACCTTAAAAACTAAGTTGGAAATTATGGCATAGTGGTTAAGTGCTATGGCTGCTAACCTAAAGGTCAGCAGTTCAAATCCTCCAGGTGCTTCTTGGAAACTCTATGGGGCAGTTCTACTCTGTCCTATAGGGTCACTATAAGTCAGAATCGACTCAGTGGCAATGGTTTTTTTTTTTTTTTAAAGGCAAGAAAGTCTGTGTAAGTGAAGAAAAGGTCTGTATAAATGAAGAGAAGATGAAATACAGCTAAAATTAAGAGTTAAAATAAAGGATTAAGAAAAAGCCATGAAAGTAGTTGGATCATAGTCAGAAAGCAGTGGAGTGGGTTACAATTCTAAGAACAATTTAAATTTAAAATATTCGGTAATAAATGAAAATCAAGACTCAGATTCTGCCTCAGAAAATGAAATAAATATTTAAGATATGAAATTAAAGACTAATAAAGTTCATTTTGCCACAGGAGCTTCAGATTGTTTATAACATTAAACTTACAATGATCGTGAGCAGTGTGATTGCTAGAGATAAAATAACAGAATGGAAATAAGAGATACTTAAAACACTTTTTTTAATGCATTTTCCTATTCTGTTACGCCAAAATATGAACATATTTAAACTTTCTTGTTGATATTTGCACATCCTTAGATAAACATTGCAGATTCTACGTACCAAATTATTCAGATAGCTGCCCCTTTCATATAAATTTCTACACCTTGGCATCTTGGTCAGACAACAGAAACAAGAAAATTGTTTTACTTAACTTTTTGCATGTTCTGTAATGGTTTGCACATAGAATGGATAAAATAATTGAAACCTTAAATAATTATTAAGGGAGAAAATTTTTCAAGGCTGCCAAACATGTAGCCTCCAATTGCCCTGCTTGTCCCCATTATAACCCTGGAAAACACCTTAAAGCTCCACCTGGACAATACCCTTTGCCTTCAGATCCTATGCTTGGATGGCAGCTAGACTTTATTCAACTCCCACCTTCAAATGGTTATAAATATGTACTAGAAATGATTTTTAGATTCTCACATTGGGTGGAAGCTTTTCCCTGCCATCACACCACCACCTCCTTTGTAGCAAAAAATCTCCTTGAAAACATTATACCCACCTGGGGAGCACCAAGAATTTTTGTAGCAACCAGGGAACTCACATTACTGGCCAAGTTATCCAAAAACTATGCCAGTTTTTCCCCCACTTATCAAATACTACATTGTCCTTATTATTCTCAATCTTCTGGATTGATGGAAAGAACTAATGGAATCATAAAAACCCAATTAGCAAAACTTTTTGATGTCTTAAAATTTGTTTTGGACCAGAGTTCTTCCCTTACTTATTTTGAACCTGAAGTCCAAGCCATTTGGATCTCATAAACTTACCTCCTGTGAAATAGTTACCTGAAGGCCCATACCAAAAACAAAAATTAAAAAAAAGAAACCCATTGCTATTGAGTCAATTCTGACTCATAGCAACCCTGTAGGACAGAAGAACTGCCTCCATAGGTTTTCCAAGGGCAGCTGGTGGATTTGAATTGCCATCCTTTTGGTTAGCAGCCAAACTCTTAAACACTGCACCACCAGGGCTGCTGGAAGGTAGGACAGAAGAACTGCCTCCATAGGTTTTCCAAGGGCAGCTGGTGGATTTGAATTGCCATCCTTTTGGTTAGCAGCCAAACTCTTAAACACTGTACCACCAGGGCTGCTGGAAGGCCCATAGCCCTCCCTTATTCACTTATACTGACTCCAAAACTGTTCAACCAGAATTATTGAAATATTGTCAATCTTTAATCTCATACTCTAAGGAATATTTTTCAAATGTTAAAGAAGCTATTGACAACCAGAAACCAGAATCCCAAAATCTGCCTAACATCACCCCCTGAAGATTATGTATATTGGAAGAGATATTAACTAAAAGACTCCTTACAGCCTTGTTGGAAGGGACCATATTTAGTCCTCCTTACCAAGCCCTGGATCCATCTGTTCCAGCTTAAGTGAGCTAAGGTGACTTTCTGGACTAGTCAGCCCTCTGGAGACTTACAAATCACAAGTAAATGATCCAGTGGCCAAAAGCAGAAAATATTCATCTTGGGTAGAGAGCTGATCCCAAGACCACAGAACAAGACTCTATGCAAGTTGATGAAATTTGTGGACCCTCATTAATTGTAGCTATTCTTACGTTTTTAGTTTTATTATATGCTTGTGGTATTATTTCTTGGTGGTTTTATTAATCATGAAGGTTCATTTAGCTTATATTTTTCCATTTTTGATAAGTTTTTCTAATGCTTGGAAAGAAAATGCTTTTGTTAGATTAGCCCAATCAGTAGCTAGTGTTGGTAATTTGATTGAACGTTGGATCTGTCATTCTTCCCCACAAACCACACATGAAAATTTTGATCCATTTGCTTTTCATATACTGAATTATAATTTTGTTCCCCCAGCTACCATTAAGTCTCACATTTTTAAACGAGTCATACATGTTAGACTATGGCATCCTCCTGAGTTGTTAGCCCAACCTCAGGTACCCTGTTTTAATTTAACCCAGATTAATGACAGGGCTATGAAGAATTGCTCCAAGGAAAGCAACATCTTATGTATGAATAACGTCTTGAATAATCCCCGAGTCCATCTTAGAAAGCCTGGGAGCCTTACTGCTTTTGTCACAAAAGATTTAAAAAAAAAAAAAAAAAAAACTGCCTAGCTATAAAACTAATTTGGGTGCACCAAGCTCTGGAACCCACTAAAGACGGAACAATTATCCATCTGTAATCCCCGTGATTACGCCAGAAGGGAAATGATTCGCACTCCTTATGGGTATGTGTTTTTATGTGGGGGATCAAATTACCCCACCGTGAAAGAACCATACCCGATTAACCAACCTTATGCAGAGTTTCCCTCTAGAGGTCCATTCCTACAATGAGAATAAACACTGGGCTGATGATTTGAAAATTCTTACTCACCATATACAGACCTTTTGAAAGGGATGGACTGAACGAAATACCAAACCCTATAGGTGAAAAACTCAGATTAACGTAGGTATTTCTCTGAGGCTTTCTACCCTGAGCTTGAAAAGTCCATCCTCAATTTGTCTGCCACCATGGCTATAGGGTCGCTATGAGTCAGAATCGACTTGACGGCACTGGGTTTGTGTTTTTTTTTGTGTTTTTTTTTTTATGGCTCAAATTCATCGTCCAGCTTCTGCAGCTGGACAATGAATAAGGAAAACCAAAGAAGCGTTGACGCTTTTGAATTGTGGTGTTGGCGAAGAATATTGAATATACCATGGACTGCCAAAAAAAGAACAAATCTGTCTTGGAAGAAGTGCGGCCAGAATGCTCCTTAGAGGCAAGGATGGCGAGACTGTGTCTTACATACTTTGGACATGTTGTCAGGAGGGATCAGTCCCTGGAGAAGGACATCATGCTTGGCAGAGTACGGGGTCAGTGGAAAACAGGAAGACCCTCAAAAAGGTGGATTGACACAGTGGCTGCAAAAATGAGCTCAAGCATAACAACAATTGTAAGGATGGTGCAGGACCAGGCAGTGTTTCATTCCATTGTGCATAGGGTCACTATGAGTCAGAACTGACTCGACGGCACCTAACAACAACAACATGGCTCAAATTGTTGATGATATTGCAGAAGAAATTAATGGCAACCCAACGAAAATCTTTGGACTCCCTCTTTAGGGTTGTATAGATAATAGAATAGCCATTGATTTCATTTTAGCTCAACATGGGAGAGTTTCGCTATTGCTAATACCTCTTGCTGTGCTTGAATAAATACCTCAGGATAAATAAAACATGGATGAATCTGGAGAGCATTATGCTGAGTGAAAATAAGTCAATTGCAAAAGGATGAATATTGTATGAGGCAACTATTATAAAAACTTATAAAAAGTTTTACACACAGAAAGAAACAATCTTTGATGGCTACAAGGGGCGGGAGGTTGGGAAGGGAAAAGCACCAACTAGACAACAGATAAGTGGTAGCTTTGGTGATGGGTAAGGCTGTACATAATACTGGGGAAGGCAGCACAACTTGATCAAGACAAGGTCATGGAAGCTTCATAGAAACATCCAAACTCCCTGAGGGACTGAATTACTGAGCTGAGGGCTGGGGACCATGATCTTGGGGGACATCTAGCTCATTGGCATAACACAGTTTATGAAGAAAATGTTCTACATCCTACTTTAGTGAGTAGTGTCTGGGGTCTTAAAAGCTTGTGAGTGGCCGTCTAAGATACTCCACTGGTCCCACCCCATCTGGAGCAAGGCAGAACGCAGAAAACCAAAGACACAAGGGAAAGATTAACCCAAAGGACTAATGGACCACAACTACCATAGTCTCCACCAGACTGAGTCCTGCATAACCAAATGGTGCCCAGCTACCACCACCAACTACTCTGACAGGGCTCACAATAGAGGGTCCAAGACAGAGATGGAGAAAAATGTACAGCGAAATTCTAATTCACAAAAAAAGACCAGACTTACTGATCTGACAGAGACTGGAGAAACCCTGAGAGTATGGCCCCAGACACCCTTTTAACTCAGTACTGAAGTCACTCCTGAGGTTCATCCTTCAGCCAAAGATTAAACAGGCCTCTTAAAAAAATGAGACTAAATGGGCACACCAGCCCAGAGGCAAAGATGAGAAGTCAGGGGGACAGGAAAGCTGGTAATGGGGAATCCAAGGTCAAAAAGCAGACAGTGTTGACTGGTTGTGGAGTTTGTAACCAATGTCACAAAACAATATGTGTATTAACTGTTTAATGAGAAACTAATTTGCTCTGTAAACATTCATCTAAAGAACAATTTTGAAAAAAGATTAAGAATAGCTGACAAAAGGCTACTTGGTTGCAAGCAATACCCTCTATGTTTGATTCTCCATTTTTGGGCATTTTTAGCTGGTTGCCCGATAGATGCAGGTTCTTGGTTATGCTCAATATTGCAAACTGGATAAATTCTCTTGATTATTTTATTAGTATTATAGGACTAGTCAAATTCTTTACGGAAGGTTTGTTTAATGTTTGTAATCAGGATAGAACTCCTCTGCTTAAGCAAAGAATGATGTATCTTAAAGAAATGTATGTTCAGTAAAGGTCAACCTTTTGCCTCTTCTTTCTCTCTGATACACTGCATATTAACCCTTATTGTTTGAATTCGGCCTGAAACTATTCCTTAAATTTGGCTTTTTCTGCTGCTGCAACCTTGACAAGTCAACTCACCTGAAGACGAGGCCTAGTAGCTTGGCAAGGTGAAGGCGATAATCCCTATCAGCCTAAAGCCCTTGAGGAAGGGTAGGTGAAGGTCCTTGCAGAAGAAACGTAACTCTTATTGCGGGTGATGTGATCAGCACCCTCTGGTGGAGGCTTGATCAAAAGGGGGAATATGTTAGCAGACCCCTAAATTGAGAGTCATTAAGGCTGAGCTCACAGTAACATGTTAATTTGCTCTGACTCTGAGAACTGAGGGGAGAAGGGCAAAACTGTGGCTGTTCTTAGAAAGAATGTTTTCTTGCAAACTGCCCTTGTCCTTGAAAGATAGGCAGAACCATTTTCACAAAATACGTGCAGAGACTTGCTCCAACATGTCTGTAGATTAACTGTTATGTGACTTGTAGTTACTGTTTCCTTAATTTTTATGTATGGTTTTCTTCAACTCCTGTACTTCAGAGTATTATTAGCACTTTCGCTTTGTGTTCCCCAATTGCAGTTGCTTTATTCCCCAATAAAACTCATTCCTTTTTTTTACTCCTAACTTAGTAAGAACTTTGTGCTCTGATACTTTCATCATGTTGTGTAACCATTACCACTATGCTTTTCCAAATTATTCCACCACTTTTAACAAAAATTCAGTGCTCCCTAAGCAACAACTCCCCTTTTTCTCCTCCCTCCCATCCTTGGCAACCACTAATAAGCTTTGGTCTCTCTATATTTGCCTATTTTAGGCACTTCATAAAAAGTGAGATCATACAATATTTGTCCTATTATGACTGACTCTGTTTTACTCAGCAAAATGATTTCAAGTTTCGTCCATGTCATAGCATGCATCAGGACTTCATTTTTATTTATGGCTGAGTAATGTTCCATCGTATGTATGAACTATATTTTGTTTATCCATTTGCTGGGTGATGAATCACTTAAGTGTGGCCTTTCTCTCCATGGACTTGTAACAGTGATTGGGTGGGACCATGCAAACAAGGTAACTGTGGTTTACCAAAGAGATTGGTCGGCTTGCCATCACGCTAGGCTTAAAATGAGCCATCTCAAAGGCAGGAAGAAGAAAATCTCACTGCCACCAAGGAAGAAGAGCCAAGAGTGGAGCATGTCCTTTCGACCTGGAATCTTAGCACTGAGAAGCTCCTGGAACCAGGAGACTGAAGGAGACAGCTGTAACACTGAAGACCGCAAGAAGTGGTGGCAGAGAATTGGTGGTAAGAAAGACCAGTAGGAGAGGGCACATTGGGCTTCCTGGCCCACTCAGTGCCTTTGGAAAGGAGGCTTGCTAGCATAGTAGGGTGCCTCTGGGCATTTGGTGGAGCTAAATTTGCCAACTCACAGAGCTAGAGCTGAGCAGCTTCAGGCCAAGGCTTACTGGCAGAGTGGGCTGCCTCTGGGCACTTATCGGCAGAGCTAAAAGAGCTTTGTTACACTTGCCTGAGCAGAACAGAGGTCGAGGGGCAAGAGAGAGGTATGTCTCTGGGTACAGCTGAGAAGAGGCTGTCTTGATGGAAGAACTGTAACCTGAGTGTTCCTGAGCCTGAATTATAACCAGTTATTTTCCTAATAAACCCCATAATTGTGAGTATTGTCTGTGAGTTCTGTGTAGCCTCTGCAATTAATTATCGAACCCAGCAGAGAAGTAGAGAGTGCTGTGGAAGGGATGATTGGTGTCAGAATTGGTAAAGATATTGGAAAGAGGAGGCGTGTCTGACCTCCGCCTCATAGGAATCAGCCTTGGGCTATTGATCTTGATTCTCCTTCCCCCTTGTGCTGTTAGAGAAGGTCAGTCACTGCAACCACACCATTTTTACATGATTCATCTATTGGTGGATATTTATGTTGTTTCAACAACTGATTTTTTTAATGGATGCCCTTGATAAAACCCATTGCCGTCGAGTCCTTGATAGGTATTGAGTAATTTGGCCAGTCCAGGCCTAAGGTATAAGCTCTAGTCCACTTTTAATATTTCTAGGATGACCTGGTGATCTTAGGGAAGAAATTACCTTTAATAGTTTCACAGTTTACCAATGACAGCTGTGCAGTAAGGCTGTTCATGTACAGTGGCATAAGATCTATTGTCTCACAGCCTATACTCTGAAAACTAATCTAGAAAAACATTTGGGGAAAAATACATAAGTGCTCAAGTAATAATACTAATAGAATTAATTTATGATTCTCTAAATTTGACTCAGACCCATTTAAATAAATCAGAATAGAATCTAGTCTCCAGTCGTATTGTGAAAAACTTGGAGTCCATTCATTGTAACTCTGGCTCAAAATTATTTTAGAGGATCCAGGGAGTACAAATAATTTGGTATGTTTCACAAAGAGTATACACAATTTCTGACAATATAAATAGTTTCAAATTATTCCTTTTTAGAAGTGGGAGGGGAAATATACTATAAATTCATTGTAAATGAAAGTATGGTACTACCATTCATATGGAAAAGTAAGGATAGAAAAACTCTGGAAAAGAACAATGACAGGTGACTAGCCCCACTAGATTATAAAGCCTCAATAATTTAGCACAGAAAAACCAAAGGAGGAGAATGGTAATCCCATAGTCCTAAGTACATACAGAAATCTAGTACTAAGAGGGACACAAGCACTCCTATACCCCCTCTCTAAAGGGGCTTGTGGGCAAAGGAGATGAGGAGTTAGCAGAATCCCAGCCCCGGTATCACACAGAGTTCAGAAGGGTGGGTTTGGAGCCATGAGACAACAGCTTGATGACACCAACGACAACCAAAAAATATGTGTGTGGTTACACAAATGCATATGTAGGCATATATGTGTACGGGTATAAATATGTGGCACATATATGTGCACTGATAGATGTATCTATAGGCATATGTACATACAGATGTGTGTGTATGCACCTGTATTTGTATATATAATAAACCACATAGAGGAAACAGTTACGATAGTACTAAGACATAACCAAGTACGGATACTTCTTAGACATAACCAAACACCTCACAAGACTGGTTTTCTGAGTTTGAAGACTTAGGACCATAGTCTTGTGGGACAACTCAGTTAATTGGCATAATATAGTTCATAACGTTTATGTTTTACATCCTAATTTGCTGAGCAGTGTCTAGGGTCTTAAAAGCTTGGGAGTGGCCATCTAAGATATATCTCATCTTGACCACAGCAAAAGAGAACTAAGGAAACCAAAGACTCACAGAAGAAACTAGTCTACAGGACTAATAGTCTACAAGAACCACGGCCTCGTCTACCCTGAGCTCAGAAGAACCAGATGGTGCCCGGCTAACACTACAAACCATTCTGATCAGGGCCAGAATACAGTGATCCTGATAGAAGAGGAGAAAAATGTGGAACAGAACTCAAATTCTTAGAAAGTCCAGACTTACTGGACCAGTTGAGACTAGAGGACTTCCCAAGACTAACGTCCTGTGACCATCTTTACCCCTTAAACTGAAATTATCCCTTAAGGTCACCTTTTAGCTAAATAACAGGTTGGCTCATAAAATAAAGAATATCACTTATGAGTAAGGAGCTCCTTTGAAAACGCATCTATCTGAGACCAAATGGTCAACAATTCCTCTAAAGCAATGAGGAGAAGGTAAGGGGGCAGGAAAAGAAACTAGAGTACTGGAAATGGTACAACCAGAAAGGAATGAATGAGAATGATGGCACATGTGAAAAAATGTAACCAATATCACTGAGTAATTTGGGTAGAAATTGTTAAATGGGAACCTAATTTGCTGTGTAAACTTTCATCTTAAGCAAAAAGAGATAACAGTTTAAAACTGGGGCAGTTGCTCCCAGGTGGAAGCACATGAGAGGTGGTGTGTCAGTCTCCCTGTTCTCCCTGGCCTTAGAGATGATGGGAGTATCTACTGCTACAGAGGAGCCATGAGACCAAGCAGCCTAGAATGCAAGACACCGGGAGGAGAGAGCTTCTCTGCACAGTCTCCCAGACTTGAAGCCACGTTGATGGGAGCAAGAAATGAACCTGTGAGCAGTTAGGGCACTGACCTTTGGAGGATGTGGATTTGGGCAGCGTAACCCAGCCCCTTTTCACGGAAGACATACTCCACGTACACAGCACTCCCTGGTTACAATGAATCCCCACCCCCTGACACCTGGGCAGGTGCAAGGAAGCGTACGCCTGCTGCCCTGGCCCTCTGTTATGGATTAAATTGCACCCTCCAAAAAGATATGTTAAGTCCTAGCCCCCAAACCTGTGAATGTGACCTTGTTTGTAAATAGGGTGTGTCTTTCATCTCAGTTACATTAAATGAGGTCATACCAGAGTAGGGTGGGTGCTAATCCTAATTCCCTCTGATAGGTGCCTTATAAAAGCAGAGACCAGACATGGAAACATAGTTACATACCCAAGGGGAAGACACCGTGTGAAGATACATCTGCAAGCCAAGGGATGTCAAGAAACACCCAGGGCTACCAGAAGCTGAAATAGACAAGGATCTTCCCCTAGAGCCAACAGAAAGAGCATAGCCCTACCAACGCCCTGAATTTGGACTTCTAGGATCCAGAACCGTGAGACAAGAAATTTTTGTTCTAGTCATCTACTTTGTATTTTGTATGGCTGCACCAGGAGATCAATGTAGAGGATACAGCATCACGTATCACAGGCATTGCGTGCTACAGTGAGGTGAAGGTAAGAGGCAAAAGTCTGCTCCAAGAAGCCTCAACACGAAATGGAAGGGACATTAGGTAGGTAACAGGGGCTCAAAGGGCACCAGAGACAATACCGCATCCAGATGAGGGGCTTAGGAAGACCCGGACAGGGTGACATTTTAGGTGTCTGAGAAGGGCATGTGGATTGGGATTTTGACAGAGATGGAAGGAGAGTTAATACAGGGGCAAATGCACAGGGCCAGAATGTGTAAGATTTGACTGAAGAATGGGGGGCCATCTAGTTTGTATACAAGGATAGCCTCTTTGTTTTGTTATTATCAGTAGCAAAAAGAAGAGCTAATCGTTATAACGGACATTATAGCTGCCAGGCACTGTGCTAAGGACTTTGTTTTCTCAAAGCAACAACCCAGTGAGGTCAATCCTGATATTATCACCCCTTTTTACATCCACACACTGTGTGGCGGGACTCTGCCCCCAGAAAGGACTTGAGCATTCGCACTCTGCTCAGTTTCCTGGGAAAACCCCCCTACTGCCTCCAGCCCCCCACTTAAGACTTAAGGATTCCATGAGGATAAACTTGCTTCAGCTGCCATTCCATTCCCCAGAAATGGAGTGAAAACATTCATGTTCCTAGCTCCTCAGACATCAAATTATACCCTTAAGAGGTAAAAAAAAAAAAAAAATGGCCTACCTTGTTCACCTAGAAGATCAGTGTTGGGGTGAGCAATCTCTCTTTCTTGTTACTTTATGCAAGTATTTCTTATCCTATGTACACCGCCTTTGTGGGGCATTCTGACTGGGCTCTGTTGTGGTCTGAAGGGCAGATTGTGTCTTAAAAGTTGGAAAGAGGGTAAGTGTGGAGTGGATTACTTAGAGGTAGAATTTGTAGGTCTTTTCTTTCCTGCAGATGATGCAATTTAAGTCAGTAATGTCATTAAAAAAGTAAAAATAAAAAAGGCTTAAGGTTTTTATTTTTATGTTCATCTTCCTGGAAATGCTAAGATTTTTACTATTACAGGGCCAAGAGACTCGTGACTTTGATCTCACCATCTTTCTTTTTTCTTCAGCTATAAGCTTACTTTAAAATGCCTATGAACATTTAATAATCAGCTGCCATGAGACAAATGTATTTAACTGTTTGACTGTTCTGTGACTCTCTTCTCTCCTAGACAGCTGTCAGTTGATTGATTTGGGTGTACACCTCAGGAGGACATTGGCAGTTCAGTGGTAGAATTCTTGTCTCCCACGCAGGAGACCGGAGTTCCATTTTCAGGGGATGCATCTCAAGCACAGCCACTGCCGTCTCTCAGTGGAGGGCTAGCCTGTTGCCATGATACTGAACAGGTTTCAGTGGAGCTCCCAGACTAAGATGGACTTAGAGGGAAAGGCCTGGCAACTTACTTCTGAAAATCATCCACTGAAAGCCCTATAGATCACAACGGTCCAGTCCTATTGTGCATGGGGTCGCCATGAGTCAGAGGCGGACTCAACAGCAGCTAACAACAATCACATCTCAAGTGGTGGCTCCTCGGTTCGGTAAACCTGGATGTGGTAGAGTCAAGACATCTGTCTCAGTCTCCTTGGGCTGCCAGAACAAAGCACCACAAAGTGGGTGACTTAAAGAACAGAGATTTATTGTTTCATGGTCCTGGAGGCTAGAAGTCCAAGGCAGGGTCTGGGTGGTATCGGCTCCTGAGGGCTTTGAGGGAGGAATCGCCTGTGCCTCTCTCCCAGCTTCGGATTTCTGCCGGCAGGCCTTGGTGTTCCTTCCCTGCTTGTAGGTGCACCTGCTTCCCTCATCACACCACACCTGTCCTCTCCCGTGTGGCTCCGTCTCCGTGTACGGCACTTCTCCTCCCCCTTGTGACTCCCTCTCTGTGTACCACCCATCCTCCCCTGTGTGACTCTCCATGTACGGCACCCATCCTCCCCCGTGTGACTCTATCTCCTTGTAGGGCACCAGTCCTCCCCTGTGTGATTCCCTCTCCATATATGGCACCCGTCCTCCCCCGTGTGACTTCATCTCTGTGTAGGGCACCTGTCCTCCCCTGTGTAGCTCCCTCTCCGTGTATGGCATCCGTCCTCTCCCATGTGACTCTGTCTCTGGGTCTGTTCTCCCTTTTATAAAACACCACTCAGAAGGGACTAGGATTAGGACCACCCTCCTCCAGTGTGGCCTTGTTTAATTTAACTGATAACATAAGAAAAACTCTAGTATTTCCAAACAAGGTCACATTCACAGATTCAGAGGCTAGGACTTCAATATATTTAGGGAAAGACACAGTTCAGTCCATAGCACCATCTCAGTGTGTTCTTGTGGCTGGTGGGAGCCTAAGATGCTACTGAGCCACATCAAGGCAGAAAGGGCATGGTCACAGGAGGCCGACCTGGGCACAGGGTGAGCTAGGGTGGTCACTTCTGACAGGGACTGTCGACTGGGGTCAACAGAGGTGTACTGGAATCTCCAGCAGGTTTTTTCCCAAGTCCTGTACCCTCTTTCCACCCTCCCAACTTGATAATCAATGCCAAGGTGAGCCTTTCTCTCTCTCTCAGGAGAAATGGGGACCAAAACACAATCGCCAAAGCAACAGTCGCAGTCACAGGAATCTTGCCTGAATTTGCTGTGTCGTGTCCTGCTGTGCAAAGATAAAACCTGGGAAGCGGCACCCCAGGGCAGTGTAGAGGTCAAGGCCTGGAGGGGGTGCTCTGACAGAGCTGACCCGTCCCTCTCAGCCAGGGCTTCCCCTCCCAGTGCCAGCTCTGCGCTCTCCATGGCAGAAAGGCCCAGCAAACTGTTTCCAAAGGTTACAACCAAGAAAATCCTATGGAGCAATTCTACTCTGTAACACCTGGGTCACCATGAGTCAGGGATGAGGCAGTAGCAGCTAACAACCACAACAGGTCTACAGCAAGAGGCAGCACAGCACAGTGGCTGTGAGCTGGACTCTGCTAACAATGGCACTGCTCCCTGCTGGCCGCGTGGCCTGAGTAACTTTTTAGTGCTGTAGTCTTCTCATCCACGAAATGAAGATACTAAAAGCATGTGCCTCATAACGCTATTGCTAAGGATTAAATGAATTAATACATGCAAGTACTTGGGACAATGCCTGGCACACAGTAAGTGTGCTAATGCCTGCCGAAGGCCAACATGTGCTGCCTCCAGCCAGGGGCCAAGAGCTGATGACTAGATGATTCTCTTGCTTCCAGGGACGCAGGCCATAGCAGGGCCAGACCTACGCCCGCTCTCACCCTACACAACTACCAGGTGCAGAGGTACTCATAAGGTAGAAGGAGAGAGATGTCCATACACCTGGTCCACTGAGAACATCCTCTCATCATAAGAAATATGAAGTCAGTAAATTGAAGCATAAAGTAGAAAGCAGATTTAATCGGTTCTCCAGCTATCTGGTCTGTCATCTTGTGCTGTGGTGGCTTGCACATTGCTGTGATGCTGGAAGCTATGCCACGAGTATTTCAAATACCAGCAGGGTCACCCATGATGAACAGGTTTCAGCAGATCTCCCAGACTAAGACAGACTAGGAAGAAAGGCCTGGCAATCTGCTTGTCAAAATTAACCAATGAAAACCTTATGAATCATGGCAGAACACTGTCTGACTCACTTGTTTTGGACACATTATGAAGCGGGACCAATTGCTGGATGTAACATCACGTTTGGTGAAATAGAGGGCCCATGAGGGCACGGGAGACCCTGGGTGAGGTGGACTGGCATGAAAGCCAAAATGACGGACTTGGACATGCTGATGACCACGAGGATGATGCAGGACTAGACAATGTTTTGGTCTGCTGTACACCAGGTTGTCATGAGTCAGAGTTGACAGCTATCTATCTGTCTATCCAGATACCTGGTGCCCATTTCTTCCTACAACATGGACTTCTGAGTCATTATAATAGGGGTCCAGATATGCCCTAAGGACCAAATCATGCTGGAGCCTCAGCATAACAATATTATAGAAAAAGCTAGCTGTAAACCCAGCTCTCCATATCAGTATCCTATCTGGAACTGGACTAATCAATTAGCACTTACTGGGCACCCACTGTAATCAGCAAGTTGTGCTTAACTGCCAGGAACTATAAAGAAAATAATGGTACCTGGTTCTGCAGAAGCTTATTCATGCCCTACAGTAACAAATATTTATTAAGTTCTCACACTATGCCAGAGACTGATGCAGGCGCTAGGGAGAGCAATGAACACAAAAGACTATAGCCCTGCCTTCTGAAGCGTGTGATGCAGCGGGGGAGGGGGACTGATAACAAAAGAATAAGTAAATTGTGTAGTGTGTCAGGTGGAGTAAGTTAGAGAAAAATAAAACAGAGGGGTATCGGGAGTATCTGACTGGAGGGGGAGCACAGAAGAGTCAGAGAGAAAGTATCCTGGGTGCTCATGAGCTTGGGTAGCATGAGACCTTATAGCCTGCCTGACAGCCTGCTGTGGTGGGTGGCAGAAGACTCAAGGGACTTCAGCAGGCCACGGAGCAGAACGGAAAACATGAAAGAGACTCAGGGGTCTGCAGCCAGAGCAGGCCAGGGGGAAGGAGTCAGATGTGCTGGGAGCACCACGGCAGTCAAAGGAAGAGACCACAAATCCATGAGCCACAGGCCTCAGCCCCAAAGGTCAGCAGAACACCTGGTGACCTGGCAGGAAGGGGACACCCAACTGAAATCTAGAGCTAGAATCTAGCAGGTGCAAGCCGGGGTGCTCCCAGGAACCAGGAGGAAAGGAGGTGCCCCCTCCCCACTCTCATTTCATAAAACCTGTAACCCCTTGCTGTCCTTGTCAATTCCCACTCATAGTGACCCTATAAGACAGTGGAACTGCCCCACAGAGTTTTCAAGGAGCGCCTGGTGGACTTGAACTGCTGGCGTTTTGGTTAGCAGCTGTAACACTTAACCACTATGCCACGAGGACTGAGCAGAAAGGCTCAAGAGCAGTATGCCATGGCTTTGGGTGGGGGCAGGAGGGTCATTTCAGGGTTTCCTCTCATAGGCGGACTGAGGGGGCTGCACTGGCAGTTTGGTGGGGTGTGGGGCCTGCAATTCTGGAATCAGACCAGACCAGTGTCCAAATCCAGCCTCTTACTGCCGGTGCGACCTCCCGCCAGTCAGTCGGTAAAGTGAGCTCCTAAGGGCTCCTTGGAAACTCTGTGGGGCAGCTCTTGCGGAATCGACTCGATGGCACTGGGTTCTGGGTAAGGATGAGAGTTAAATGAAAGGCACAGGGCCAGATACATCCTAAGCCAGCTACCGTCACTACGAGCACGATGAACTGATTCATAAACCAGTTTGTCTCTTCCCAAAATTTCGTTCTTTGTTGTGTTGGCAAATGGTCTGGTTTTATACGTTTATAAAATATTTTGCACACAGAGAGGAAAAGTTTACCACATATGAATGTACTCAGATGTCCACGTAAATACGTAATCCTTGTTCTTCAAGATGAGTAAACACGATCAAGTCGACAGATTTCAGAACTGTAAGGGATAGGTGAAATGATCTGGTTCAACTCTCTCCAACACTCGAGAGTTTGCCTAAGAGGAGAAGGTCGGTGGGGCTGGGAAGCACCCGAGGTATCACCGCTACTTATTCGGTTGCAGAGACAGGACTAGAAGCCGGGAGGGATTCTAGGTTCCGGTCTAGACTCGCCTCCTGCCCTTTAGCTTGGAGGCCTCCAGACGATTCCTGGTGAGCTTGTACCTGTCAGGGCGCAGCCACCGCCCCAGGTCTCCCAGCCCTTCCCCTGTGTTCCCGACGGACAAAAGCGCCCGCACTTGGCTGAGTCCGGAAACCAGCCTCACTGGGGTCAGAAATCGCTTCCTGCGACGGGGTGGGCTCGTGAGGGTGGAGTGAGGTGCTGCGAGGTACAACTGGCCTGAGAGAGGGCGCGGGTAGGCGGGCGGGGCGGCGGGCCGGGGCGGAGCTGTGGGCCTCAAAGCCCGGCCCTCAGAGCCGCAGTTCCGCGCCCGGCGCGGCAGGGCTCCGGCAGTGTCGCCAGGGCTCCGCGGGGGCGCCGGCGCTGCAGCGCTTCGAGCTCTCCCCGGGAGTGCCGGCTTCGCGCGGGCTGTGCAAGGCAGTACTTGGCGAGTGGGGCATGCTCTAGCCTCCCGGGGACGCGGCGGAGCGGAGGGACTAGCGCACCAGGTCGTCGCACCCGCGTCTGCTTTCCGCCCATGGGCGGCCCCTGGAACAGCAGCAACAGCCCCCCGGTCGCGCGGGAGCCGCCCGGGCCGGGGATGCAGCAGTGCGACGAGCGCCGCTGCTCCTTCTTCTCCCTGGGGGCGCTGGTGCCGGTGACGGCGGTGTGCCTGGGCCTGTTCGCCGTCGGGGTGAGCGGCAACGTGGTGACGGTGCTGCTGATCCGGCGCTACCGGGACATGCGGACCACCACCAACCTGTACCTGGGCAGCATGGCCGTGTCCGACCTGCTCATCCTGCTCGGCCTCCCTTTCGACCTGTACCGCCTCTGGCGCTCGCGGCCCTGGGTCTTCGGGCCGCTGCTCTGCCGCCTGTCGCTCTACGTGGGCGAGGGCTGCACCTATGCCACGCTGCTGCACATGACGGCTCTCAGCGTCGAGCGCTACCTCGCCATCTGCCGCCCGCTCCGTGCCCGCGTCCTGGTCACCCGGCGCCGCGTCCGCGCGCTCATCGCCGCGCTCTGGGCCGTGGCGCTGCTCTCAGCCGGGCCCTTTCTCTTTCTGATGGGCGTCGAGCAGGAGGACCCGGACATCTACGCGGTCCCGAGCTTTAATGGCACCGCGCAGGTCACCCCCTGGCCCCCCGCCTCTCTTCCAGAGCCCTCGTGGGTGCCACCCATGTCGCCACCGTCGGGGCCCAGGGCCGCGGCGGCCGCGGCGCTGTTCAGCCGCGAGTGCCGGCCGAGCCCGGCGCGGCTGGGCGCGCTGCGCATCATGCTATGGGTCACCACTGCCTATTTCTTCCTGCCCTTCCTGTGCCTCGGCGTCCTCTACGGGCTCATCGGGCGGGAGCTGTGGAGGAACCGGGGGCCGCTGCGAGGCCCGGCCGCCTCCGGGCGGGAGAAGGGCCATCGGCAGACTGTCCGCGTCCTGTGTAAGTGGCGCGACCTCTGTTCCAAGCACATAGCCAGCTGAGCCGGGCAGCGCAAACAGGCCTGTGTGTCGGTCCCATGGCCGCCCAGCCCTCTGCGCCTCTTCGAGCTACATTTTCTTTGTGCGTCTTAAATTCCAGTCTCCAGAGAAAACCATCTCCTGACCCCAAGGAGCTCAGGGTGGCCCCAGAGGATGGAATCCTCGGGTTTCGGGAAATAGCAGTAATTTCCCAAAAAGCCTCTGTAATCGGTGAGCCGGGCTGATGCAGGATGCGTAGTTGGAGGCTCTTAAACCAACTGCCTGTCTCTGATGGATGCTGCAGCTGTTGGTACTCACTACCCTTGAGAAGACGGGGCAGGTTACATTCAGCTAAATTTTTGACATAATGTTAAATTATCTTGAAGGCTAAGGTGAACCATGTCCATACCAAAAAGTAGAAGACTGTGCAGACCTGTTGCAGAATTCTTCTCAACGGAGAACAGACAGGTCTCTGGAGTGGGTTTACGGGAGGAAGCCTGCCAGAACAGCTTGTTGGCAGAAGTTGCTCCTGTTTTATGTCCAGCGTTGAGAACACTTAAGTGAGACTAATCAGCAGTGTTAAAGCAAATAGTGATGTAGTCTGCAGCCTGGTAGTTTCCCTGGGGTGGGGACTTAGCTAGGTAAAGCTCTGGCTGATCTCTTGGTTGTTGGTTATTACTTCGGATGGCTTCTGGAGACCCGTCTTTGTTTCCCCATGCTTTTGCTGATTCTGGCCCTTGTGTCTTGTTTTGCAGTGGTGGTGGTGCTGGCATTTGTGGTTTGCTGGTTGCCTTTCCACGTGGGCAGAATCATTTATCTACATACAGAAGATACCCGAACGATGTACATCTCTCAGTACTTCAACATAGTGGCTTTGCAACTTTTCTATCTGAGTGCATCCATCAACCCAATCCTCTACAACCTCATTTCAAAGAAATATAGAGCAGCTGCCTATAAACTGCTGCTTTCCAGACAGCCCAGACACAGAGGTTTCTGCGGAAGCAGGGACAGTGGAGAGGACCCTGCGGGGGACACTGCAGGAGACACACCCGGCTACACGGACTCCAGCGCTAACGCAAGGACAACAGCGTAACCAGCACGGCCACGCAAGTCACCATGTCCCTCAAATCTGGGATGCCAGGGAAAACAGGTCTGTACAGAAACAGGAGAAAGAGGGGGTACAGATCCTAAATAAGAAGAATGGGAAGAGTGGTTGAAACATTGTGGGTTGGTTTAAAAATTGTCAGCATTTTTTTAACTAAGGTGTGAAATGTAACTGTACCAATCTTTCTCTTTCCCCTTTCATGTCCTCCTAAGGAATGTCTGTTTTAGCATCCTTCATGGTTGTGACAAGTAGCACAAAGTGTGCTGTGGGAGGTTTTATAAGTCATCATTTTGCTAGTCTTTGGAATATGCTGTGATTGCTCAGTTTACAGTTAATGAGTGATACAGAGATATGCAGCCATAAAAATCATGAGGTCAGGGGTGTGTGTGTGTTATGTTCTGGATATAAATATAAGGCTGCATACACAAGGAACCCAGGATAATGAGAGTTTGGATCCAAGAAATTATTTAATGGCTATATATGGCAGTAACAACATTTAGAAGCAAGTAAAAGGAATTCTGGATAGACCCAAAGGTTCCACCCCTTTCTGGTTTTGGAGCAAATTATAGAGATTGGGCACCATCCCCCTTTCTCAGAATTACTTCGCATAAACAACTGTTGCAACCTATTTCTTCCTGGTCCTTCCCCCGGGGACTTTCCTGGGGCCGATGGCCATGAGGTAGCAAACCCCAGAGCTGAAGCCTGCAGGTGGACCGCTCCTCACAGCTTGGCCTGCCAGTGTGACTGCTAATGACATTTGCAAGAAGCTGTAATAGACCCATCTGGCCTCGGCTGGGTGGGGTAAGCTTTGTCATCGTTTCTGTTTTACTAGTGATGAAACTGAATCTCAGATTTCCCCGAGGTCTCGAAAACAGGAGCTGGAGAGTCTGAGCCTGAACTCCAGGTTTTGGTTTCAGATCCTTACATACCCCCATACCAAATGCTGCTGTAACTGAAAAACACAAGAGTCCATGGATTTAGTCAAGCCTGTAAAAGAATGTGTTGGACATACCAATGACTCAGTATTTTCTTTTCTTTTTACATTTTAAAACATAAATGTTTGTAGAGGGCTGCTGCTTTGTAGCGCAACTGCAAAGGGCCACTTTCATACCATAGTCTGTATGAATGGTGCCCCCTGGAGGTGAGCAGGGCACCACTTGAGCGATTGTCACAGGCCCTGGTTTTCAGGTTAAGTTCAAATCGAAATTGCAGTAGATTCTTGATGTTTATGAGGACTTTGTCCTGAGCTTTTCACGAATCTTCAAATTTGCAAATACTACCAAAGCATAACCAGAAAAAGAGAAAAAAAAATTGCTGTCGAGTCAATTCTGACTCATGGCCACCCCGCTTGTGCAGTGTGCTGTGACCTTTCCTTCTTCTGAGGCACCTTTGGGTGGTTTTGAACCACCAAACTTTTGGTTAGTCAGCTGAGCACTTAACCTTTTGTGCCACCCAAGGACTCCTGGTGAAGCAGAAAATCAAATCAGTTGCTGGCTAGTCAGTTCCAACTCATGGTGACCCCATGTGTCACAGAGTAGAACTGCTCCATAGGGTTTTCAAGGCTGTGACTTTTTGGAAGCAAATCACTAGGCCTTTCTTCCGAGGTGCCTCTGGGTGAATTTGAATTGCCAACCTTTCAGCCAGCAGTCGAGCACTTAGCCATTTGTGCCACAGAGGGACTCCTAGTGAAGCGTAAAATGCTATAAAATATAACTTCATCATAGTCACTGCCTTTACAAGGACAAATAGAAGTAAAGTCACAATGAGATTTGGGAGCTGAAGGGCCAGCTATGTTCACTCGCTGACTCAGTGTCTTTGCTTCACAGCTCACAGTCCGGGCCTCCGCAAGTTTCTACATTACTTCCTGTCACACACAGACCACTGAGGTCTTTTTGGATTAGCTAAAACTACAGATGATAAGTACATAAACAAAGGTCTGTTAACATGCTGACAGAGGTCTATTGCTTTTTCATTTTATTAGCCAAATACAGATGATTCACCCAAGTCCCCTGCAAGCATCCTAATCCCTTATATAGGCGTGAAGCCTCTGGTCTGCCATTTTGTTTCTCCTACTTAGTGGAAGGAAGAAGCAGATATCAGTCACTTTGGGTGCGTTCCCTAAACTGTTCTGCAGATTTTCAGAGATTAGTTGAAAAAGGTCAAATATGGTAGGAAAACACTGCATACTGTTCCCTGCTCCCCGAGATCCACAACCCACAGTAACGTGTCAGGGGCTCTGAAAAGTTCTGCAGTGAAAAAGCTTTGTTCCACCCAGCATTTCCTTGACTTATTTTGTGGCAGAATCACTCCCCACCTTGCAGACTGAAGAACACCTTTTGGGAACACTGATGTACGGATTCTCACGGTGGAGGTGCCAGCCTTACGTCACCGCCACTTCTCTGCTTGGTAGCACTAAGTAGGGATGTGCTGGGGCCGATGCCACGCACAGCCTTTCTGCTCACGGGAGTTCCTCTCCGGAGCAGTCAGAAGTTGCCTCCTCCTTGTGGAAGGTCATGGTTAAGAACCTTCCAGGTAATAGTGTAATGTTTTAGATATAGAAGCAAAGACCTCTCCTTTGAGCCTTCTTGTTCAGATTCTATAAAAGGCATGTCTGTTATACTTTCCTGTGACCTAAGTTTGTTCCCAGGGGCAGGGGTGGGGAGGATCACTCTTCCTTGGCCTTGGTGTCCCTGAGATGGACAGTCTGAAGCCCAGCCCCACTGCAGGGCCACCATGCGGGTTTCAAAATGCCCATTGGTGATTGTGAAGTCGGTTATTCTGTAAAGGGACGGAGCAGACAGGAGTGGAATGAGACTACCAGTGTACCCTGTGTGGGAAGGGTAACTTGTGTTGTGAAGCTTGTGCTCTAACCATATATTGGTTTGTGTCTTTTGGGATCAAAAAAGTAAAATGTGTACTTATTTTGGGTCGTGGTCAAAGAAGTTTGGAAAACTGTCCTCAGATGTACCTACCCCAGCAGAGTGGCCTTGTCCTGCACTGAGTGCTGGCTATAGAAGTGGAGGTCCTCAGAGCAGGAGAAGAACATGTGAAACAAAATTCAAATTCACACACAAGAGGACCAGACATGCTGGTCTGACAGACTGGAGGGGTCCCCGAGACTGTGGCCCCCGGACACTCTGCTAGCCCAGAGCCGAAACCATGTCTGAAGCCCACTTTTCAGACAAAGATTAGACAGGCCTGTAAAACAATAACAGACCCAAAGAATGTGCTTCTTAGTTCAATCAAGTATATGAGGCCAAATGGGCGACACCTGCCAAAAAGCAGGGCGAGAAAGCAGGAAGGGACAGGAATGGGATGAATGGACACAGGGAACCCGGGGTGGAAAGGGGGAGAGTGCTGTCACATTGTGGGGATTGCAACCAATGTCACAAAACAATGTGTATTAATTAAAGTTGAATGAGAAATCAACTTGAGCTGTAAACTTTCACCTGAACTGAAAATTAAAAATAAAATTAAAAAATAAATAAATTTTTTTAAAAAAGTGGGGGTGCCGGGAAGACCTGGGGTGTGGGCCTGAGTCAGGGATCTCTGGCTTTGACAATCCTGGGCCTCTGTCTTCCTTTACTGGTGGTGATGTGTCACAAATACCCTAAGTGGGCACCTTTAAAGAACAGCCATTTATTTTCTCACAGTGCTGAAGGCTAAAGGTCCAATTCAGGATCTTGGCCAGGTTAATTCCTTCTTTGTTGATAGCCCCGGGGGTTCCTTGGTTTCTTGGCAATCTTCGCATGGTGTCTGTCTTCCCCCAAGTCTCCGTGACTCATCTGCTGTTTTATATAACTCAGAAGTGATTAGATTTAGAACTTGCCCTACTGGGTGTGGTCTAATTAACATAACAAAGAAAACTCTATATCCAAACAGGATCATATCTACAGGTATGAACCCCTGTCTGGCTGACGCTTTTTAGTCCTTAATATACAGGTGTCAAGGAGCCCTGCTGGGGCAGTGGTTAAAGTAAGTGCTGGGCTGCTAACTGAAAGGCTGGCAGTTTGAACTCACTAGTCGGCCTTGGGAGGAAGATGTGGCAGTCTGCTCCTGTAAAGATTACAGCCTTAGAAACCCTATGGGGCAGTTCTACTCTGTCCTATAGGGTCACTGTGGGTCAAAATACACTCGACAGCAGTGGGTTTGGTTTGGTTTTGGGGGTACAGGTGTCCACTTCAGGAGTTCCCAGGCAGTGCAAGCTCCAACACACGTTGGGGACTCACTTTACCCCATAGCAGCCTCCCTCCAGTAGAGGTCCCCTAAGGTCTCACTGCACCAGGACCTCTCTCTCCACCGAGACAGTACACTGAGATCCAGCTAGGAGCTCTTTGAGCTGCGCTGTCCTCCTGCAGGCGAAAAGGGTTTTTGTTAGATGAGGTGCCAAACTTGGGAGAGGGTTTGCCTTCATTCCTTCACTCAGCAAATATTTACTGAGCAACTGCTAAGTGCCAGACGTGTCACGATGAAAAATTAGCCTGTGTCACGGTGTCAAAATCCATCAAATTTTGAGTGACATTTTTTGTTTAAAATGTGTAGTCGTGTCATCTAAACCAATCACAGATTCCATTCACAGATGCATAAAAGCCTTTCGATCAGGGAACTGCAGAATAGCGGGTCCTGTTATCCTGCCCCAGATGCTCCCCCTCTTTTCTACAGGAAGCGTTTCCACTTCTAAAGGACGCAGCCAGACGCTGAGCGTGGCACCGCACCTCCGGCAGTTTCCTGCAGAAGGCTTACAGGAGACCCAAGAGCGAGGTGTCCACAGTGTTTGAAAGTTTGAATCCGTCCTCCGCTGACCACTTCTGCTCACGTCATAACATTTGCAGCATATGGGAGTGGCTCAGTGGTTAAGGGCTCAGTAGCTAACTGAAAGGTCGGCGGTTCAAACCTACCAGCTGCTCCACGGGAGGAAGATGTGGCAGTCTGCTTCCATAAACACTTACAGCTTGGAAACCTCTGGGGCAG
The DNA here is from genome assembly GCF_030014295.1 of Loxodonta africana. NCBI lineage: Eukaryota > Metazoa > Chordata > Mammalia > Proboscidea > Elephantidae > Loxodonta > Loxodonta africana. Next base: position 70,165,659 of record NC_087358.1, read on the forward strand.
TTCTACGCTGTCCTATACGGTCGCTATGAGTCAGAAGTGACTCACAGCAATGGATTTTTTGTTTTTTGGAAAAAAGTATTAGTGGTTGTACAGGTCAGTGTTTTAAAAGCGGGAACTTAGGAAGTCCTACGTATAGATGTGATGCAGCTTTCAGCTGTGAGTCACCTGTCCTCCCTGGGATTTTCAGTGGCTGCTTCACCAGGCCTGTCTTCTGATACGCCTCTAGGTGGATTTGAACTGCTGGATTTGAACCATCAACCGAGCAGGTTAACTGTTTGCACCGCCCAGGGACTCAAGTGGACACCTGTATGTTAAGGGTTAAGTAGCGTCAGCCGGACCAGGAGACCCTCTGTGTGAATCTCTTTGCCGGCACTTACCACACTACGTTGAGGGTGGCGATTTCCCACTGGTTTACAGCATGCTCCCAAAGGACAGGTGCTGTTCCAGTCAGCTCTGCATCTCTTGCCTTGGTAGACAGCGTGTACTGCACTCATCTGGCTGCAGGTGAGAGGATAGTGATCTTCACCCCAATGGGTGGGTAGAAATGGTGCCTGAATATGCAGATGGTTGGGGCGCACATTCGGAGCCAATAAAAATATGAGATAGGAGTGAAAGGGCACACAAGGGAACATGAGCAGAATGGAATACAGGAAGGGAGCCTGAGGAGGCGGAGAGGAGGGAGGTGAGGGCGCTGATGGAACTGGGAGCTGGAGTCTACAAAACAGCTGGGAGAGGTGGAAGGGAAGGGGCGGGCTGGGATGATGAGACCAGTTGGGACCATTATTTACCATAATCCACATATAAGGCAGAGCCCCTGGGTGGTACATTTAACTCACTTGGCTGCTAACTGAAAGGGTGGAGGTTCAAGTCCACCCAGAGGTACCTCTGAAGAAAGCCTTGACAATCTACTTCAGAAAAATCAGCCACTGAAAACCCTATGGAGCATAGTGGTACTCTTGATGAACATGGGGTCGCCATGAGTTGAAATCTACTCTGATAACTTTTTTTTTTTTCTTTTTTAAGCATGAGGCACTCGTGGGGTAGAGTGATGATGGTGGAGAAGTAACCATTACCAGGTTCAGGACCTTCTATCTCTGAGATTCCCAGCGAGGCCAGGGCCTCAGAGCAGCTCCCCTTTCCTCATCCTTGACTCCCAGCCCCAGGCACTTCCCACCCCATCTTCCTTCATCTGCACCACCTGCACCCCATCCCACCCAGGCACCAGCAGTGGAAGGGGCCACAGGTTTATACCTCCTTTCTCTCATTGTTGAAGCAAGTGTGCAGGTCTTGATGATATTCTAAGCATTTCTACTACTTGCGATGACAGGGGCTAGAATAAGATGCAAATAAGTGAATATGTGCTGCTTTCAAGGTTGTAACAAACCTTGAAAATGTGACATTAATTGCACCTGTTGATAACTGGAGCACAAATAGAGCTGAACCTTTTCTCCTGTTTTGCTCCCACGGTAACCCCACGCTTCGACCTTACACAACCTTGCTTGCTGAAAGTGAAGAGGACTTGAAGCATTTACTAATGAAGATCAAAGACCACAGCCTTTAGTATGGATTACACCTCAACATAAAGAAAACAAAAATCCTCACATCTGGACCAATGAGCAACATCATGATAAACGGAGAAATAACTGAAGTTGTCAAGGATCCACGGAAGCAGCAGTCAAGAAATCAAAAGATGCATTGCACTGGGTAAATCTGCTGCAAAGGACCTCTTTAAAGTGTTGAAGAGCAAAGATGTCACCTTGAAGACTAAGGCGCGCCTGACCCAAGCCATGGTATTTTCAATTGCATCATATGCATGTGAAAGCTGGACAATGAATAAGGAAGACCAAAGAAGAAGAACTGATGCCTTTGAATTGCGGTGTTGGCGAAGAATATTGAATATACCACGGACTGCCAGAGGAACAAAGAAATCTGTCTTGGAAGAAGTGCGGCCAGAATGCTCCTTAGAAGCAAGGATGATGAGACTGTGTCTTACATACTTCGGATGTGTTGTCAGGAGGGATCAGTCCCTGGAGAAGGAGATCATGCTTGGCAAAGTACAGGGTCGGTGGAAAAGAGGAAGACCCTCAATGAGGTGGATTGACACAGTGGCTGCAACAATGGGCTCAAGCATAACAACGATTGTAAGGATGGCGCAGGACCGGGCAGTGTTTCGTTCTGTTGTGCATAGGGTCGCTATGAGTCGGAACCGACTCGTTGGCACCTAACAACAACAAACAACAACAATTGACCTTACAGTGAACGCTAGCTCCTTCCCTCAGGCTTCTCGTTCCCGGCTCTAATTATCTAGAGGCTGATTGTCAGACTTCAGTAGCCATCTGAGTCACCTGGAAGCCTTCTTAAGCCCGACTGCTGGGATCCATCCACAGAGTTTCTGATTTCTTAGGTCTGGGTTAGGACTCAAGAATTTGCACTTCTATCAAGTTCTCAGGTGATGCTTATTCTGGTGGCCTGATGACTACACTCTGAGAACCGCTGTCGTAAGTCCTTGCTGCTAAAAATGTGGTCCACGGGCCGAGGAATTAACACTACCAAGGAGCTTGTTCAAAATGCAAATTTCCAGGCTCCACCCCAAACCTACCGGATTAGAATCTGCACATTAGCAAGATCCCCAGGTAACTCCTATGTACGTTGAGGTTCGAGAAGTCAAGACTAGACCAGTGGCATCAGAATCTGGGGGTTGGACCCAAACATCAATATATTTTAAAAAATTTTATTGTGGTGAAATACATATAACAAGAAATTTGCCATTTTAACCATTTTAAATTGTACAATTTAGTGACATTACATTCACCATGTTATGCAACCATCAAAACTATTTATTTCTAAGTTTTTCATTGCCCCCCAAAACAGAAACTTCATACCCCTTATGCAATAACTCCCCCACTTTCTTCACTAATAGACTGTGGTCTCTGCATTTGTCTGTTTTAAATATTCCATGTAAGTAGGACCATACAATCTTTGCCCTTTTATGACTTATTTTCCTCAGCACAATGTTTTCAAGGTTTATCCACGTCGCAACGTGTATCAGGACTTCATTTCTCCTTATAGCTATATGTGTACACAGTATACCACATTGTGTTTATCCATTCGTCTGTTGGTAGATACTTGGGTTTTTCCACCTCTTGGCTATTGTGAATAATGCTGCAATGAATATTGGTGTACAAGAATCTGTTAGAGTTCTGCTTTCAATTCTTTTGGGTATATACCTAGGAGTGGAATTGCTGGGTCATGACATAGATCTATGCTTAACTTTTGAGCTATTGACAACCTATTTTCCACAGTAGCTGCACAATTTTATAATCTCACTGGCAGTGGATGAGGGTTCTAATTTCTCTACATCCTTGTCGACACTTATTTTCTGTTTTTCTGATAATTGCCATGCTAGTGGGAGGTGAAGTGATATCTCATTGTGGTTTTGATTTGTATTTCCTTAATATGATGGTTAATGTTATGTGTCAACATGGCTAGGCTATGGTTCCCAGTAGTTTGGCCAAACATGAGTCTAATCGCTGTCCCATAATGTCATGTAAATAACTTCCCATAATGTGATCTAATGTACTTTAATTAGTCAATCAGTTGAAAAGAGTGTTGCCTTAGGGTGTGTTCTGCCTCCAGACTATAAGCAGATATTTTGGCAGAACTCTGTCTCTCTGTCTTCACTCTGCACTCTTTCTGTCACCTGACCTACGGTTCTTGGGATGCAAGCTGCAGAAAGTGTACACTGAGACATCAGTATTTTTTTTTAAAGCTCCTCAGATGATTTCAACATGAAGGCAAGATTAAGAACCCATCACTATAAAAGCCAAACCCAAACCCAATGCCGGCGAGTCAATTCCAACTCATGCAGACTCTATAAGACGAGTAGAATTGCCCCCTAGAGTTTCCAAGGGGCGCCTGGTGGATTCTAACTGCCGATCTTTTGGTTAACAGCTGAGCTCTTAACCACTGCACCTTATCCCTTCCCTTCCCTGTATTTACCTCAGGATAAAGGAAGAGGAACAAAGATACTACAGGTGGGTTTGTGGGGAAAGGTATTCATACGGGAGTCATTTATATTTTAGCAGAAACTCAAGACTTCGGTCCAACAGTGACGCCCTGGCTCCTCAGCCCGTCAGTCCTCACAGCTGGGAGCCTTTAACCTCCCTATGGGCAAAGTCCACCCACTTCCAATGCTGATATCCTGCCTGCCCACAGGCCAGGCTCAGCACCAAGCCCTCTTTGGCACTGTCTGCTCCTTACCTTAACCAGGTCTCCGCCATGTCTCTTGGTCTTCAAAACATGTTTCAGTTTTCACTTACCTCAACATTTAGTTTGGTCCCTTGCTCTGGTCCTAAATTCTTCCAAGATAGGCCTACTTTCATCTTCATGGCTCTCTTGGGGACTTGAGCTCTGTCCCTGATTCCTTGACCCTTTGTCACCTATGGCCAACTGCTGGGTAGCCCTGAAGTTATTACTTGCCATCTGGGACTTCTGTCAATGCTAGTTGCTGAGATCAGCCCAAATTGCCCTTTGGGCCAATGGACTGGTCTCCAGGCTCCAGCCAGTCCTGATATGACCCCAGTGAAGAGGCCGCTGCCTGACCGTTGACTCTGAGAGGCACAAAAATAGCTTGTTTTACCCAAGAAAGCCACTTCACATCTCCCTTTCAACATACGGCAACTGAATCCCTAACACTTAGAGGCTGATTGGACACAGGAGAGGAAGAAGTCGTGACTCCAATATTTCAAGCCTAGGTAACTAGGAGAGTGGCAGTGCTATTTGAGAGAAAATGGGCCATTAGAAGTAAAGGGGATTTAGCGGGGGGATAGGAATTCCGTTTCGATTCCTTTGTTTCCAGTGAGGCCACCCACATGGAAATGCTCTACTTCCTTTTCCACAGTCTCCTGGAAATGGGTCCCAATAGTCAAATAATTTTAAGAAATGCTGTAATACTATATATACCCCTTTGGACCACAGAATTGTTTTTTGTTTTTTTCTTCCATATATTAACATTTCACCGAGCTCTCTAGTTTGAAATACTGGAGGGGAATTTGGTCATGAAGTTAGGGCTAAAGATTTGGGAGTCAACAGAACAGACCAGTATCCAGTTGCCATTGAGTTGATTCTGACTCATGGCAACCCCACATGTATCAGAGGAAATCTGTGCTCCATACTGTTTTCAATGGCTGATTTTTCAGAAGTAGATCACCTGGCCTTTCTTCCGAAGTACCTCTGGGTGGACTTGAAACTCAAACCTTTCAGTTAGCAGGCAAACACGTTAACAGTTTGTACCACCTGGGGTCCCCCAAGAGAACAGAAGTGATCATTGAAGCCACTGTTTTTCCAACTTTAGCTTGCACTAGAATTATCTGGAAGGCTCCACCACAGAAGTTCCAATTCTGTAGGTCTGGGTTGGGGCCCAAGAATTTTCATTTCTATCTAATTCCCAGGTAATGCTGCTGCTGGTGGTCAACACTTCGAGAACCACAGATTTAAACAATGGGAATTGATGACCTCACTAAGGAGAAAGCTTACAGAGATCAAAGGAGAGCCTTAGAGGTATACTGTAATGATTCCAGCGATGGCTACAGAGGTCACTGAAGCAGGTATCAGGAGGAGAAACAGGAAAGGCAAGAGAGTATATGTGTTACAACCCAAAGGAAGAGAGTTTCAAGGAGGATCAGGGTTTATGGGGTCAAATGCCACAAAGAACACAAAGAGAATGAGGTTGGGTTGCCAGACAAAAATATAGGATGCCCAGTTTTATTTGAACTTTGGATAAACAAGGAACAATCTTTTTAGTATAAGTTTAGTAAGGGTAAATATGGATTACTCACGCTAAAAAAAATCGCTTGCTGTTTATCCTCCATTTGCATTTGCTAAAACTGGCAACCCTACAAAAAAGGCAATGGAAAGGCCCTGGGATTTGGCAAAAGGAAGTAACTTCGAGAGTGCTTTTCAATGGAGTGCTGGTCAAAAGATGAAAAGTTAAAGAACAGCCACGGAACAACCAGGGCTTAGGTGGTCCTGGCCTCGGAGCCTCCTTGCAGAGGTAGCTCAGTAGCCTCTGACTAAGGGGCTTGGCTGCTGGCTCTGTCCTGACTTATACCCAAGCCTAAGAGGCAGCCTCCCCTGCTGTGGCTTGTGCCCAAGCTTCCTACGTTAAGAAAGCACCTAATACCTAGCTGATGGGTATTTGCAACCCAGAGTTTAAAACCATGTTGATGTTTTTTTAAATCATGGAACTTGATTTCTGGTGTCTTGAAGAAATAAATGTCTGATTCAGAACCTCCTGGAACACAGTGTGTTACGAAAACTTATGGCACTAAGTAACTTTAGTTTACATATAACCTGCTCCTGGGGGTTTATACAGACTTACTCTCAGGCAATATTTTTAGACTTTATTTTTTTTCTTTCTGTAAAAAGGATTGAATGAAGTAAAATTTTGTTAAATGACCAATTAATTCACAATGGGTTTCTCATTCTAAGAAAAGAAATGTAACTCTGTGTGACAACTATGACCACAGAGAATAATGAAGTAACATTTAAATGTATGTAAACCTTCTAGAACCATGCCTGGCACATGGAAGGTCTCAATAAATAATAGTTACATGTACACAAACCAGTCACTGTTGAGTCATCTCTAACTCATGGTGAACCCAGCTGTGGCAGAGTAAAACCGTGCTCCACTGGGTTTTTAGTGGCTGAGTTTTGAGAAGTAGATCACCAAGTTTTTCTTCCAAGGCACTCCTGGCTGGTCTCGAACCTTCACCCTTTTGGTTTGCAGCCTAGTGTATTAACTGTTTGCACCACCTGGGGACTAAACTGAAAGGTTAGAGGTTCAAGTCTACCCAGAGGTACCTAGGAAGGAAGGCCTGGCTATCTACTTCTGAAAAATAAGCCATTGAAAACCCTATGGAGCACAGTTCTACTCTGACACACCTGGGGTTACCATGAGTCAGAGATAAGTTGCCAGGCAACTGGTTGGTTACCGGTTATATGTGTATCAAACCAAACCTGTTGCCGTCAAGTTGATTCTGACTCATAGCGACCCGATAGCACAGAGTAGAACTGCCTTATACAGTTTCCGGGGAGCACCTGGTGGATCTGAACCACCAACCTTTTGGTTAGCAGCCTTAGCTCTTAACCACTACTCCACCAGTGTTTCCTATATGTGTATAGAGGACACCAATATTTAGAAGAGGGAGAAAAACTGATTTTTTTTAAAACAAGCACATTGCATTATTATAATGGATTATAAAGGAATGTAAAATGATCCAATTATTGTGATGCATATATATAATAAACATAATAATGCAATGTACTTAGCATACCGTCTGGCATGTGGTAATGCAAAGTAAATCTGAGCTACCATTACTGTCCTCAGTTCATAACTTAATAACTTCTACTTGTTTTTTTTAAGAAATCAGTCTTTCTCCTTGCCCCAAAATGGGCAGTAACCTCCATACACACATGGTGGGGCTGGTCAGGGGGCAGTGTTGCGGTCAGATCTACATCATGTCCAGTGGGTTCCTTCCAGAACGAAAGCCATGGCTACTGAGCTTTTAGAGGAGTATCCCCAAGGTATCTACACTTTGCTCTTCTTAGAAAGTTGGGGCTTGTGGGAGTATCTGTTGCACTGGGAACAACTGCGGAAGGTCCTTGTCATCGATCTTCTCCTGGACTAGGAGCTTCTCAGTGCGGGGACCCTGGGGCCCAAAGGATGTACTCTGCTCCTGGCTCTTCTTTCTTGATGGCAGTGAGGTTCCTCTTTTCTCTGCTCGAGTCTCTCTTTTACATCTCAAAAGAGATTGACTCAAGACACAAACTAATCCTGTAGATTGAGTTCTACCCCTAATCCTGTATCATTAACATCACAGAGGTTAAGATTTACAACATATGGGATAATCACATCAGATCACAAAATGGTGGACAACCATACAATACTGGGAATCATGATGTAGCCAAGTTGATACACATTTTGGGGGACACAATTCAATCCATAACATTCCACATTTTTAGCCCCCCAAAATTCATGTCCTTGCCCCATGTAAAACACATTACCCCATTATATCAACCCAAAAACCTTAATCAACTCCAGGTCCAAATTCCATCCTGGGGAAAAATTCCTCTTCATCTGTGAAATCTGGAATACAAGTTATTTGCTTCCAAAGTACAATGGTGGAACGGGCACAAGGTAAACATTTCCATTACAAATAAGGGAAAGAAGGGATAACAGGCACCAAGCAAGTCAGCAGAACACATTACATTAGCCCTCAAGGCTTGAAAACCATCCTCTGTTCTCTGAGACCATTTAGGCAATGGCCCTGCCCTCCAGACTCTGGGTGTTGGCCACATTCTCTGGATTCTGGGTGGGGGCCCTGCAGCTGTGGGCTTCAGCTCCACCTTCCAGGTCCACTGGGATGGCAGCTTTGCTCCCTCCGAATTGAGCAGCCGCATTCTCCTAGTCTGTCTGAGTGGTGACCCTACCCGCTTGGCCCCAGCAGGCCCCATTCTTCTTCAGCTCCTTAGGTATGGCAGCCCTGCCCCCTCAGCTTTGGGCATCGGATCTGCCCCTCTCCCCCTGGCATGACTGAATGGCGGGCCCACATTCTGGAATCAAATTTGTAAAGAACTGACTCTTTGAAACCTAGCAGGCTGTGGCCTCACTCTTTCAGACCCCAGAAGTCATGGCCCTCCCATTTGAGATTGAGACAGCTCTGCTTCCTGTGCTCTTTGTCTCTTCAGCTTCTGGTTCCTGGGCCTCTCAGCCCCTCCGGCCCTTGGGCTGGCCGGGGACCTGCCGTGCTGGGGCAAGTGTTCAAATCTCTTTAGCTCCACTGATAAGTACCTGGAGGTACCCCACTCCACCAGTAAACTTTGGCTTGAAGGCACTCAGCTCTCTCGCTCTGTGACTTGGCGAGTCTAGCTCTACCGATAAGTGCCCGGAGACACCCCACTCCACCAGGAAGCCTCCTGCGCAAAGACACTCAGCTCTCTCACTCTGTGGGTTGGCAGGGCCACTCACCTGGTTCTGCTGCTGCTGTATCTCTGCTGAAGCTTCTCACAGTCTATGATATCTTCAGTGTTACAGTTCTGCTGACTTCCTTCCGAGTCCTTACCAGAATTGCCTTTGATGTCTGTTATTCTACCAACAGTCTCTTCAAGGCAATCTAGGCTTGTACTATTAGGCACTTTAAAACTCTTCCAGCCTCTAACCATTACTCAATTCCAAAACCGTCTCTACATTGTAGGTATCTGTTAGAGCAGCACTCCACTCTCCTGGTACCAAACTCTGCCTTGGTTTATATAAAAAATAGTGCTGCTATAACAGAAATACCACAAGCAGATGGCTTTAACAAACAGAAATTTATTTTCTCACAGTCTAGGAGGTTAGGAGTCCAAATTCAGGGTGCCAGCTCCAGGGGAAGGCTTTCTCTCTCTGTCAGTTCTAGGGTAAGGTCCTTGTTAACAAGCTTCCCCTGGGTCTAGGAGTTTCTCAGCGCAGAGACCCCAGGTTCAAAGGACGTGCTCCACTCCTGGCTCTTCATTCTTGGTTGTAGGAGGTCCTCTCTCTCTTTGCTTGCTTCTTTTATTTTTTTAAAAAAGTTTTTTTTTTTTAAATCATACTTTAGATGGTTTACAGAACTAGCTTCTCATTAAGCAATTAGTACACATATCATTTTGCGACATTGGTTGCCAACCCAATGACATGTCAACACTCTCCCCTTCTTGACCTTGGGTTCCCTATTACCAGCTATCCTGTCCCTCCCCCCCATCTTCTCGACTTGCCCCTGGGCTGGTGTGCCCATTTAGCCTCATTTTGTTCTGTGGGCCTGTCTAATCTTTGGCTGAAGGGTGAACCTCAGGAGTGACTTCATTACTGAGCTAAAAGGATGTCTGGGGGCCATACTCTCCGGTTTTCTCCAGTTTCTGTCAGACCAGTAAGTCTGGTCTTATTTTCTGAATTAGAATTTTGTTCTACATTGTTCTCCAGCTCTGTCTGGAACCCTCTATTGTGATCCCTGTCAGGGCATCGGTGGTGGTAGCCAGGCACCATCTAGTTGCGCTAGGCTCAGTCTGGTGGAGGCTTTAGTGCTTGCGGTTCATTAGTCATTTGGACTAATCTTTCCCTTGTGTCTTTGATTCTTAATTTTTCTTTGCTCCAAGTAGGGTGAGACAAGTGGAGTATCTTAGATGGCTGCTCACAAGCTTTTATCACTTCTCTCTTTTATATCTCAAAAGAGATTGACTCAAGATACAACCTAATCCTGTGGATTGAGTCCTGCCTCATTAACATAACTGCTACTATTCCCACCTCATTAACATTATAGCGGCAAGATTTACAACACATAGGATAATCACATCAGATCACAAAATGGTGGACATCCACACAATACTGGGAATCATGTTGTAGTCAAGTTGATACACATTTTTGGGGACACAATTCTATCCATAACAAGGTATTTGAACCAAAATGAATCAGTTAGAAGTCCTGATTTTTTTTTGTTTGTTTTTTTAAAAAAGAGTTTTATTGGCAAACAGCCACACACATTCATTTATATATTGCCTATGGCTGTTTTTGCAGCAGAGTTGAGTAGTTGCAACAGAGACTGCAGGGTGGGCAAAACCTAAAATATTTACTGTTTGGTCCTTTACAGCAAAGGTTAGCCAACCCAAGTTAAACAATAGTTTGAAATCTGGTAGTATGCAGATATGAATACTAGTATAAAAATTTGCTTTTTAACATCATGTAATGTTGATGGGGAGTCCCTGGGTGGTGCAAATGGTTAATATACTTGCCTGCCAATCTAAAGGCAGGAGGTTTGAATTCCGGAGGCTCAAATCCACCCAGACATGTCATGACTTGGAGTCAACTCAATGACAACTGGTTTCGACAGCAACTGTTTTGTTTTTGTTGGTAACGTTGGTGGATGATATGATACCAAAGAGTAGTTAGTTGGTAGGAGCAGTTCTATGGAGGGTCAAAATCCTGCTAAATACCATTGACTCAGAATCTCAGGGACAGGGCCCAAGAATCTGTGTTTTAACATAGTCTCCAGGTGAATTCTTATTCATGCTCAAGTTTGAAAACCACTGGAACCCACTGGTGTAATCTGGTAGTTATTGTTAAAATGCAGATTGATTGAGTAGCTCTGGGGTGAGACTCAAGATTCTGCATCCTAACAAGCTCCCAAGTGATGCTGATGCTGCTGGGTTGGAGGGCCTAAGCTGCCTCATCTGTAAAACGGAGGTGATAAAAATCTATCTGTATTCAAGCAATGCCTATTTAAGCAAGTTACTTAATGTTTTGGTTCTAATAATAGTACCAATTTTATAAGGTTTTGGGAAGGATTAAATGAGATAATATGTATATGGAAAGTACCTTCAGAAGAGCCTGTTGTTGTTAGGCGCCATCAAGTTGGTTTCAATTTATAGCGTCCCATGTACAACAGAATGAAACACTCCCTGGTCTGGCCCCACCCTCACGATCATTGCTCTGTTTTAGCACATTGTTGCAGCCACTGTATCAATCCATCTCCTCAATAGTCTTCGTCTTTTTCGCTGACCCTCTACATTACCAAGTATGTTGTCCTTCTTCAGGGACTGGTCCCCCCTGATAATATGTCCAAAGTATGTGAGACGAAGTCTCAGCATTCATGCTTTCAAAGAGCACTCTGGCCATATTTCTTCCAAGATAGACTTGTCTGTTCTTCTAGCAGTCCATGGTATATTCATTATTCTTTGCCAACACCATAATTCAAATACATCAATTCTTCTTCAGCTTTCACACGCATATGAGGCAATTGAAAAGTTCACACCATGGGCCAGACGCACCTTAGTCCTCAAATTGACATCTTTGCTTTTTAACACTTTAAAGACATCTTTAGTACCAGATTTGCCCAGTGCACTAGGTCATTTGATTTTCTGACCGCTGCATCCATGGGAGTTGACTGCAGATTGAAGTAAAATGAAATCCTTGACAACTTCAATCTTTTCTCCATTTATTATGATGTTGCTTATAGGTCCATTTGTGAGGATTTTTGTTTTCTTGATGTTGAAGTATAATCCATACCGAAGGCTGTAGTCTTTTATCTTCGCCAGTAAACGCTTCAAGTCCTCTTTGCTTTCAACAAAGGTTGTGTCATCTGCATATCTGCAGGTTGTTAATGAATTTTCCACCAATCCTGATGCGACGTTCTTCTTCACATAGTTCAGCTTCTCAGATTAAATGCTAAGCATACAGATTGAAAAAGTATGGTGAAAGGACACAGCCCTGACGCACAACTTTCTTGTCTTTAAACCATGTAGTATCCCCTTGCTCTGTTCGAACAACTGCCTCTTGGACTTGTATAGGTTCCGCATGACCACAGTTAAATGTTCTGGAATTCTCATTCCTTGGAATGTTATCCATAATTTGTTATGATCCACACAATCGAATGCCTTTGCATAGTCAATAAAAACAGGTAAACATCTTTCTGGTATTGTTTTCCGCCAAGATCCATGTCCTCTTCTGAATCTGACTTGAATTTCTGGCAGTTCCATGTCGACGTACTGCTGCAATCACTTTTGAATGATATGATTTGCAGCAAAATTTTACTTATGTGTGATATTAATGGTATTATTTGATAATTTCCACATTCTCTTGGATCACAACAGGCATAAATATGGATTTCTTCCAGTTGGTTGGCCAGGTAGCTGTCTTCAAAATTTCTTGGGAGAGATGAAAGAGCACCTCCAGTGCTGCATCCATTTGTTGAAACATCTCAACCGGTATTCCATCAATTCCTGGTGCCTTGCTTTTCGCCAGTGCCTTCAGTGCAGCTTGGACTTCTTCCTTCAATACCATTGTTTCTTGATCATATGCTGCCTCATGAAATGTTTGAAAGTTGACCAGTTCTTTTTGGTACAGTGACTGCCTGCATTCCTTCCATCTTCTTTTGATGCCTCCTGAGTCATTCGATATTTTGCACATAAAATTCTTCGAAATTACAACTGCAGGCTTGAATTTTTTTCTACAGTTCTTTCAGCTTGAGAAATGCCAAGTGTGTTCTTCCCTTTTGGTTTTCTAAATCCAAGTCTTTGCATATTTCATTACAATATTTTACTTTTGTCTTCTTGAGCTACCCTTTGAAATCTTCTTTTTAGCTCTTTTACTTCCTTTCCTCCATTCACTTTTGCTACTCCATGTTCACGAACAAGTTTCAGAGTCTAATCTGACATCCATTTTGGTCTTTTCTTTCTTTCCTGTCTTTTTAATGGCCTTCTGCTCTCTTTATGTATGATATCCTTGATGTCTTTCCACAACTCATCTGGTCTTCGGTCATTAGTGTTCAATGCATCAAATCTATTCTTGAGGTGGTCCAAATTCAGGCAGGATATACTCAAGGTCATACTTTGGTTCTCTTGGACTCATTCTAATTTTCTTCAGCTTCAACTTGAATTTGCATATGAGCAATTGATGGTCTGTTCCAGTTGGCCTCAAGCCTTGTTCTGACTAATGATACTGAGCTTTTCCATCGCCTCTTTCCACAGATGTAGTCGATTTGAATCCTGTGTATTCCATCTGGGAGGTCCATGTGTGTAGTCTCCGTTTATGTTGTTGAAAAAGGGTATTTGCAATGAATAAATCATTGGTCTTACAAAATTCTATCACAGGATCTCCAGGTTCATTTCTATCACCAAGGCCATACTTTCTAGCTATGAATCCTTCTTCTTCATTTCCAAGTTTCGCATTCCAATCACCAGTAATTATCAATTCATCTTGATAGCATGTTTGATCAATTACAGACTTCAGAAGTTGGTAAAAATCTTCAATTTCACTGTCTTTGGCATTAGTGGTTGGTGCATAAATTTGAATAATAGTCGTATAACTGGACTTCCTTGTAGGCATACGGATATTATCCTATCACTGACAGCACTGTACTTCAGGATATATCCTGTAATGTTCTTTTTGATGATGAATACAACTCCATTCCTCTGCCATTTGTCATCCCTGTATGTTCGACTGATTCAAAATGGCCAATAGCAGTCCATTTCAGCTCACTAATGCGTAGGATATCAATATTTATGTGTTCAATTTCATTTTTGACAACTTCTAATTTTTCTAGATTCATACTTCTTACATTCCATGTTCTGATTATTAATGGATGTTTGCAGCTGTTTCTTTTCATTTTGAGTCTTGCCGCCTCAGCAAATGAAGGTCCCAAAAGCTTGACTCCATCCACATCATTACGGTCGACTCTACTTTGAGGAGACAGCTCTTCCCCAGTTGTATTTTGAGTGCTTTCCAACCTGAAGGGCTCGTCTTCCGGCACTATGCCAGATAATGTTCCACTGCTATTCATAAGGTTTTCACTGGCCAATTTTTCAGAAGCTGACTTCCAGGTCCTTCTTTCTAGTTTGTTTTAGTCTTTCAGTTCCGCTGAAACCTGTCTACCGAGGAAGACCCTGCTGGTCTTTGAAATACTGGTGGCAAAGCTTCTAGTATCACAGCAACATGCAAGCCACCACAGTATGACAAACTGACAGACATGTGGTGGGAAAAGAGCCCGGAACATAGTAAGTGCTCCACAATATATGATACTATTATTGTTACTAAATATAGTCTAGGTCTACATTTTTAGAGATATAGCATAGGTAGAGACATAGACATAGATGTAGACATAGATATAGCGTCTGGTGCATAGTAGGTATTCCATCAGTGTTCTCTATTTCCTCTTCTATCCATTTTTTCAGCCATACCTCTCTGCTGATGTCTAACGTATCTAACACCCAAACCCAGGTGGACCTCATGGTCCACAAGGCGTTACAAGAATGGTCACCCAAAAGGAACGTGGGCAATGACTGTGTTGCCGGGCCCTTATTGCAGAGAGCCTCAGGAGAACAGAACAAGTGGGCCTGGCAATCCTTCCCACCTCTTGGGAGCACAGATGGTGCCAGAGTTCCCTGGACATTCTTCCTCTGGAGCACATTAATCTATGTGGCACAAAGTTTACTTTTCTGCAGACACCATTTGAGACAATACATGGAAAACCTGTGAAGTCATTTCTCTTTGGCAGCGCTGCCCTCCATAACAAAGTGAATGTTCCTTGAAGGGCATCTGGACTTTGTTTCAGGCTTCTCTCATGCTTTCTTGAGGTTAAGTACTGCCAGGAACTGTCTTATGAGAATTCTGTTTAGGAAACCTTAATTTCTAGATTCAGGGTGGTGTTTATGGTCACATTTTTGCCTGATGTGACCAAGTTAGGGCTATCCTGTCCACAAGGGTGCACTGGCCACCAAAGGTCCCCGTCAGTCCCGTGACCACTTTATCTCCAGACATGCAGAAGACACAGGCACTGGTCATGGTGGGCCTTCTGCTGTGCAAGAGGAAAACTGAGTGTGAGGTACACTTTCCTCTATAACCCAGGTAGTTACTCTGCCAAATACCACCAGTTATCAACAAATCCAGCTTGTGATAAAATGTCTTTATGACCAACTCCATGGGACCTCCAGCTTATTTTGTTGTGAGAGGATTTGGTCCAAATAAACACACTGCTAGGACTAACACTCCCAACCAATAGGACCTAGAATAAAAGGAGCCAATTCAGGCTATGTATACAGAATAGACAAATGAAAGATAATGGGGGAGGGACAATAATAATATTGAACACCTATTCTGTACACCCTGCTACTTGGGATCATTTGTTATTGGGTGCCATCAAGTTGCTTCTGACTCGCAGCAACCCTATGTACCATGGAACGCACCATTGCTTGGTCTAGTGCTACCCTCACAAGAGTTGCTATGTTTGAGCCCATTGTTGCAGTAACTGTGTCAATCCATCTCATGGAAGGTCTTCTTGTTTTTCACTGACCCCCTATTTACCAAGCATGATATCCTTCTCCAGAGGACTTGTCCTTCCTGATAATATGCCCAAAGTACGTGAGACAAAGTTTTGCCAACTTTACTTCTAAAGAACAGTCGGGCTATGCTTCTTCCAAGACAGATTTGTTCATTCTTCTGGCAGTCCATGGTATATTCAATATTCTTTGCCAAAGCCGTAATTCAAAGGCATCAATTCTTCTTCAGACTTCCTTATTCATTGTCAAATTCACAGGAGCAGAGCTGCAGGCATGTATAATGTGAGCCACAAGCCAACCTCTGTTGTGACAAGCCATTTGCCACAGCAAGCTTAGTCTAAGCTGACTGGTACAATTAACTGGTAAAGAAATTGTGGCATTAGAGTTTGAATACAGGTTATCCATGTGACACCACAGAAAAATAAATACCAGCAGGGTCACTCATGGTGGGCAGGTTTCAGCAGAGCTTCCAGACTAAGACAGACTAGGAAGAAGGACTTGGAGGTCTACTTCTGAAAAAATTGGCCAGTGAAAACCTTATGAATAGCAGTGGAATGCTGTCTGGTATAGTGCCAGAAGATGAGCTGTCAGGTTGGAAGGCACTTAAAATACAACTGGGGAAGCACTGTCCCCTCAAAGTAGGACCTTAATAACGTGGATGAAGTCAAGCTTTCGGGACCATCATTTGCTGAGGTGGCACAACTCGAAAAGAAACAGCTGCAAACATCCATTAATAATCAGAACATGGAATCTACAAAGTATGAATCTAGAAAAACTGGAAGCCATCAAAAATGAAATGGAACACATAAAGATCAATATCCTAAGCATTAGTGAACTGAAATGGACTGGAATTGGCCATTTTGAATAAAACAATCATATGGTCTACTATGCTGGGAATGGCAAATTGAAGCAGAATGGTATTGCATTCATCATCAAAAAAAACATTTCAAGATCTATCCTGAAGTAAAATGCTGTTAGTGATAGGATAATATCTATATGCCTACAAGGAACACCAGTTAATACAACTGTCTTAATTATCTAGTGACACTATAACAGAAACGCCACAAGTGGATGGCTTTAACGAAGAGAAATTTATTCTTTCACAGTCTAGGAGGCTGTTGTTGTTAGGTGTTGTCAAGTAGGTCCCAACACATAGTGGCCCTATATACAACAGAATGAAACACCATCCAGTCCTATACCATCCTCGTGATTGTTGTTATGCTTGAGCCCTTTGTGGCAGCCACTGTCAATCTAGCTCTTTGAGGGTCTTCCTTTTTTTTGCTGACCCTCCACTTTACCAGACATGATGTCCTTCTCCAGGGACTAATCCCTCCTGATAACATGTCCAAAGTATATGAGACAAAGTCTCGGCATCCTCGCTTCTAAGGAGCATCCTGGCTGTACTTCTTCCAAGACAGATTTGTTTGTTCTATTGGCAGTCCATTCAATATTCTTCGCCAACAGCACAACTCAAAGGTGTCAATTCTTCGGTCTTCCTTATTCACTATCTAGCTTTCATATGCATATGAAGTGTTTGAAAAGATGATGGAAAAGCTCAAAATCAACAGTTAGAATGAGGACAGGGCTGACTGTGGAACAGACCACAATTGCTCATATGCAAGTCTAGAAGACTAGAAGTCTGAATTCAGGGCACCAGCTCCAGGAGAAGGCCTTTTTCTCTGTCTAGGAGCTTAAAAACACAGGAACCCCAGGTCCAAGGGACACGCTGTGCTCCCTAGCTCTGCTTTCTTGGTGGTATGATGTCCCCCTGTCTCTCTGCTTCCTTCTCTCTTTTATATCTCAAAGAGATTGACTTAAAACACATCCTAATCTTACAGATTGAATCCTGCCTCAAAAACATAACTGCCTCTAATCCAGCCTCATTAACATCATAGAAGCAGGATTTGCCACACATAGGAAGTAACACCAGATGACAGAATGGTGGACAATCACACAATACTAGGAATCATGGCCTAGCCAAGTTGACATATATTTGGGAGGACACAATTCGATCCATGACAACGACTATTATTCCAACTTACATACCAACCACTAATGCCAAAGATGAATAAACTGAAGATTTTTACCAACTTCTGCGGTTTGAAATTGATCAAACATGCAATCAAGATGCATTGATAATTACTGATGATTGGAATGAGGAAGTTTGAAACAAAGAAGAAAGATCGGTAATTGGAAAATATGGTCTTTGTGATAGAAACGATGCTGAAGATTGCATGATAGAATTTTGCAAGACCAACGACTTCTTCATTGCAAATACCTTTTTTCAACAACATAAATGGTGACTATACACATGAATTTCCCGGATGGAATACACAGGAATCAAATTGACTACATCCGTGGAAAAAGACCATGGAAATGCTCAATATCATCAATCAGAACAAGGCCAGGGGCTGACTGCAGAAAAGGCCATTAATTGCTCATATGCAAGCTCCGATTGAAGCTGAAGAAAATTAGAACAAGTCTGAAAGAGCCAAAATATAACCCTGAGTGTATCCCACCTGAATTTGGAGACCATCTCAAGAATATATTTGACACCCTGATGGAATAGGGAAACCCTGGTGGTATAGTGGTTAAGTGCCACAGCTGCTAGCCAAGAGGTTGGCAGTTCAAATCCGCCAGGCACTCCTTGGAAACTCTATGGGGCAGTTCTACTCTGTCCTATAGGGTTGCTATAGGGTCTCTATGAGTTGGAATCAACTCGACGGCACTGGGTTTGTTTTTTTTGGTTTGATGGAACAGGAGAACAGTAGGATGCAGACCTCAAATTCTCGTAAAAAGACTAGACTTAATGGTCTGAATGAGACTAGAGGGACCCCAGAGGTCATGGTCCCCAGACCCTG
Organism: Loxodonta africana; assembly: GCF_030014295.1. Taxonomy (NCBI): domain Eukaryota; kingdom Metazoa; phylum Chordata; class Mammalia; order Proboscidea; family Elephantidae; genus Loxodonta; species Loxodonta africana. The sequence goes on from NC_087358.1 coordinate 70,184,363, forward strand.
TTAGCCCAAGACTGGAACCATTCCGGAAGCCAACCTTCAAACAGGGATTGGATTGACACTGGTGAGGAGTGAGCTTCTTGGCTGAAGTAGACACATGAGACTATGTGGGCAGTTCCTGTCTGGAGACGAGATGAGAAGGCAGAGGGGGACAGGAGCTGGTTGAATGATCACGGGGAATACAGGGTGGATGGAAGAAGTGCACTGTCTCATTAGCGCAAGAGCAGCTAGGGGTGCATAGCAAGGTGCATATAAGTTTTTGTATGAGAGACTGACTTAATTTATAAACTTTCACTTAAAGCAGAATAATAAAAAAAAAGAATAGATTTGATGCATTGAACACTAATGACTAAAGACTAGATGGGTTGTGGAAAGACATCAAGGACATTGTACATAAAGATAACTGTCTCAGTCATCTAGTGGTGCTATAACAGAAATACCACAAGTAAGATGGCTTTAACAAAGAGAAATTTATTTCCTCACCGTAAAGTATGTTAAAAGTCCAAATTCAGGGCGTCAGCTCCAGGGGAAGGCTTTTCTCTGTCGGCTCTGGAGGAAGGTCCTTGTCCTCAATCTCCCCCTAGTCAAGGAGCTTCTCAGGCACAGGAACCCCAGCCCCAAAGGACACCCTCTGCTCCCAGTGCTGCTTTCTTGGTGGTATGAGGTCCCCAAGTCTTTGCTTGCTTCCCTTTCCTTCTCTCTCTTAAGATAAAAGATAGTGCCAGCCATACTCCAGGGAAACTCCCTCTACACTGGATGAGGGCTGTGACCTTAGTAAGGGTGTTACAATTCCACCCCAGTCCTCTTTAATATAAAATTGCAATCACAAAATGGAAGATGACCACGCAGTACTGGGAATCATGGTCCAGCCAAATTGTTACACACATTTTTGGGGGGACACAATTCAATCCATGACAATAGCAAAAGGTATTAAAAAAGACAGGAAAGAAAGAAAAGACCAAAATGGATGTCAGGAGAGACTCTGAAACTTGCTTTTGAATGGAGAGTAGCTAAAGCAAATGAAAGAAACGAAGAAGTAAAAGACTTGAACAGAAGATTTGAAATGGCGGTTCAAGAAGACAAAGTAAAGTATTATAATGAAATGTGGAATGATCTGGAGTTAAAACCAAAAGGGAAGAACACGCTTGGCATTTCTCAAGCTGAAAAACTGAAGAAAAAATTCAAGCCTCAAGTTGCAATTTTGGAGGATTCTCCGGGCAAAATATTGCATGATGCAGGAAGCTTCAAAAGAAGATGGAAGGAATACATAGAGACACTGTATTGAAAAGAATTGGTTAACGTTCAACCATTTCAAGAAGTAGCATGTGATCAAGAACCGATGATACTGAAGGAAGAACGAAGCTATACTGAAGACACTGGTGAAAAACAAGGCTCCAGGAATTGATGGAATACCAACTGAGATGTTTCAACAAATGGATGCAGTGCTGGAGGTGCTCACTCGTCTATGTCAAGAAATTTTGAACACAGTGTCCTTGCCAAATGACTGGAAGAGATCCAAATGTGTGCCAATTCCAAATAAAGGTGATCAATCAGAATGTGGAAATTATCGAACAATATCATTAATATCACATACAAGTGAAACTTTGCTGAAGGTCATTAAAAAGCGGTTACAGCAGTACATTGGCAGGGAACTGCCAGAAGTTCAAGCTGGATTCAGAAAAGGATGTGGAACCAGAGATATCACTGCTGATGTCAGATAGATCTTGGCTGAAAGCAGAGAATACCAGAAAGAGGTTTACCTGTATTTTACCGACTATGCAAAAGCATTCAACTGTGTGGATCATCACAAATTATGCATAGTGTTGTGAGGAATGGGAATTCCACAACACTTAATTGCTCATGAGGAACCTATGCATAGGCCAAGGGGCAGTTGTTTGAGCAGAGAAAGGGGATATCGCATGATTTGAAGTCAGGAAAGTTGTGTGTTGGGGTTGTATCCTTTCACCATACTTATTCAATTTGTATGCTGAGCAAATAATCTGAGAAGCTGGACTGTATGAAGATGAACTCGGCATCAGGACTGGAGGAAGACTCATTAACAATCTATGATATGCAGATGACACAACCTCGTCTGCAGGGAGTTAAGAGGACTTGAAGCACTGACTGATGGACATCAAAGATTACAGCCTGTAGTATGGATTACACCTCAACATAAAGAAAACAAAAATCCTCACAACTGGACAAAATAAGCAACATCATGATAAACAGAATAAAGATTGAAGGTGTCAAGGATTTCATTTTACTTGGATTCACAGTCAACTCCCACAGAAGCAGCAGTCAGGAATATCTGCTGGAAACAAGAGTTCTGCAAAGAAAAATAAAAGGACTAAAAAGGATTGTAACCAAATGTCTTAGGCTGGGTTCTCTAGAGAGGCAAAATTAGTGAACTGTGTATATATATACATAGAGAGAGAGAGAAAGACAGAGAGACAGAGATGGAGAGAAAGAGAGAGAGAAAGGTTAATTTACCGAAAAGAAAAGGCTCATGCATTTGTACAGGCTGGCAAGTGCCAAGTCTGTGAGTCAGGTATCAGACTGGAGGCTTCTCCAGACTCATGTACCTGCAAGGGCTGAGGAACCCAAGATTGGCAGGTCAGGTGGTAGGATGCTGGCTCACAAGCTGTGGAAGCTGACGAATCCAGGATCGGCAGGCAATAAGGCAGGCAGCTGGCAAGTCCCAAGAACTAGAGGTCAGACGATGATGAGCTAGATGCAGGATCCAGAACAACACAGGGCAACTAAGTCCTATAACAGCCAGCTTGATCAATAAAATTGTTTTAAAATCAACGAATAGTAAGTAGAGAGGGTTAAGTGTCACATGTTCTCGTTAGGTGCTGTCGAGTCAGTTTCAACTCATAGTGACCCTATGTACAACAGAATGAAATGCTGCTTAGTCCTGTGCCATCCTCACAATTATTGTTATGCTTAAGCCCATTGTTGCAGTCACTGTGTCAATCCATTTCATTGAACATCTTCCTCTTTTTCTCCTTTACCAAGCATGATGTCCTTCCCCAGGCACTAGTCCCTCGTAATAACATGTCCTAATTATATGAGATGAAGTTTTGCCATCCTTTCTTCTAAGGAGCATTCTGGCAGTACTTCTTCCAGGTCAGATTTGTAATATTCAATATTCCTCACCAACACCATAATTCAAAGGCACCGATTCTTCTTCAGTCTCCTTACTCATTGTCCAGCTTTCCCATGTATATGAGGTGATTGAAAATACTGTGGCTTGGGTAGGTGCACCTTAGTCCTCAAAGAGATATCTCTAAAGAGGTCTGTTACAGCAAATTTGCCCAATAAAACATGACATTTGATTTCCTGACTGCTGCTTCCGTGGGAGTTGATGGTGGATCCAAGTAAAATTTCTTTGAGATAAATTAACCTCTCTCTCTCTCTCAGTGTATGTCTGTCTTTCTCTCTCTTTCTATGTATATATATACACACTTCACTGATTTTGCTTCTCTAGAGGACCCAGCCTAAGACATTTGGTTACAATCCTTTTTAGTCCTTTTATTCTTCTTTCAGACCTCTTGTTTCCAGCAATATTGTGAATAAGATAGCCCAATAAATATTTCTGCTAAATAACACCTAAAAATGCTAGATAAAATGTGGCTAAGCTAGCAAAAAAGGAAATAGTCAAATATTTAAACTACTCTGAAATACTACCCAAAACCCAGTGCCGTCGAGTCGATTCCGACTCATAGCAACCCTATAGGACTGAAGGACTGAAAATTAAAAGAGAACAGGAATCCTGCAGTGCAATGGGTTTCTCTAGTATATGACCTTTCTGACCCTGGGTTTGCAATTCTGCCAAAAATCATTGGTCGGGCTGCAGTCTGCCCTGTAATTGATCTATTTTATTCACATTGCAGGTACTGGTTGGTTTACTAGTTGGAAAGGTTGTATGTAAAGTCACCCAATAGGATTGAGTAACCTGAAGTCCAGTGAAAGGATTGGTCAGTTTGTGGTCCTGCTGGGAAGGCCATGCCTTGAAACCGACAACGAGTTTGTGTATAAGCAGTGAAACCCACAAAGGTTTTTAGAGGGGAGGAGGAAACCTCAAGACTAAGAAGAGCCTGGAGCAAAATGGTTTGTACCAGGGGTTCCTTATGGGGAACCTCCTAAAACAGCTATAAGGCTATAATACTTAACATGGTAAGAGGCTATAACATTTAATACGGTAAGAGGCTCAGAAGGGGCCCAGTGGCAGAGCTGGTGGTGAGAGGCATGGAAAGGGCCTGGTAGCAGGGCTGGAAGCTGAGTGTCCCGAAAGGGGCCTAGTGGCAGACCCGATGGCACGAAGCTCAGAAAGGACCTCACAGCAGAAAGCAGCTAAGAGAGCTGAGCAGGTTGCTACACTGGCCATGAGGTGGGCCTGTTAGCAGCAGAGAGCCCTGATGGCAGAGAGCAGCTGGAAAAGCTGTCCTAGTTGGAGGATGTCCTGCACTGAAGATGGCAGGGACGTACTTTCCACTTCAGGGGAGACTTCCAGACCTTGCCTGTGTGCTTTCTGGTCCTGAGTTGTTTCTGTTACTTCCCTAATAAAGCACAGAACTCTAAGTATGGTCTGTGAGTTCTGTGTGGCTGTTGCAATGAATTACCAAACCCTGCAGAGAAGGAGAGACTGCCGTGGGGGGAGCAGCTGGTGTCAGAAACTGTGGAGACATGGGAAGACAGAGATATGCCTGACCTCTGCCTCACAGGAACCCATTTTATGCTGATCCTGATTCTTATCCCTCATGAATTTAGGCAATTTCTGACATTGCATTACAAATCCAGAGCGAGGTAAGTGAGCAACAAAGCTAATAGTTGATATAAGGGCAGATCTTGACTCTTGGACTTAAAAGATAAAAATGTGTGTGTGTGTGTTTTGAAAGGAGTTTAATATGACTTACAAGAAGTTGCAAAAATAACACAGAATTCCTATGTATCTTTCACCCAGCTTCTGCAAAGATAATGGCTTACATAATCATAGTACATTGCAAAAACCAGGAAACTGACATTGCAAACATCTTAAATGAAATATTAGCAAATTTAATCCAGCAGTGGATAAAAAAACAACACATCATGACCACAATGGGTTTATCAAAGGGATACAAGGCTGGTTTAACATGAAGCTATCTATTAGTATAATTCATCACATCAACTGATTAAATGAGAAAAACTATTTAGGGTCATATTAATAGATGCAGAGAGTGCATTTGATAAAACTCAACGCCCATTCATAGTAATAATCCTCAGCAAGCCAGTTAAGATTTTTCTTAAGCTGATAAGAGGCATCTACCATGAGCAACTGACAAAGTTCAACAGCTGATTTAAAAAACAAAAACAAAAAAGCAGTAATAGAAAGAATTTGCATAATTTGAAAAGGGCATCTATCAAAAGTCTACAGCAAAAACCATTTTAAAGTTTAACATTAATATCATTTCCTTTAAAGTCAAGAACAAGAAAGGATGCTTGTTACCGTAACCCCTATTCAATATCTTCCTAGATATCCTAAAGGTCAGTAAGACAAAAAAAAAATGACCTTACAGGTTTGAGGATTAGAAATAAAATTGTCATTATTTGTAGTGATATGGTTTTCTATCTAGAAAATGAAGCTGAAGTATTAGAACTATAAGAAAGTTAGTGAGATTGCTCAACATAAGGTAAATATATAATAATCACTTGCATTTCTGTATATTAGCCATACACACTTAGAAATATAATTTTTAAAAAGATGTCATTTATAATAACAAAAATACTAGTATTAAATCTTTTGAAATATATGCAAAACCTTTATGAAGAAAAGTTATAAAACCTTTTGAAAAACCCAAATACATACATATACAATGTTCACAGACACCATCATTTGCCGTCAAGTCAATTCTGACTCGTTGTGACTCCATGTGTTTCAGAGTAGAACTCCACTCCATAGGGTTTTCAATGGCTATGACCTTTTGGAAGTTGACCACCAGGCCTTTCTTCTGAGGGACCTCTGAGTGGATTCAAACCACCAAACTTTCAGTTAGCAGCTGAGTGCTTAACTGTTTGCACCACCCAGGGACTCCTGTTCTTGGATAGGAAGCCTACATATCTCAAATTGATCTATAAATTCAATGCATTTCCCATCAAAATTCCAGTATTTTGTTGAGGAATGTGATAATATGATTGTAAAAATAAGAACAGCCAAGAAATTGCTGTAGAAAATAAGTGGTTTTTTGTGAGGGAGGGGGCAGTTATTTGCCCTACCAGAAATAAAGATTTAGTATAAAGTCATTGTATTGAACACAGGAATATACTAATAAACCAGTGGTGTAGAATACATATGACAAGATGTTCAACCTAGGTAGAAATCAGAACTCAAAACCACAGGATACTATTTTACACCAATTAGACAGGCAAACATTAAAAGTCTGGCAATGCCAAGAATTGGTGGGGATATACCCATTTCTGTCAGGTTGGTTATGACTCACAGTGACCCCAATGTGTTACAGAGTAGAACTGAGTTCCATAGGGTCTTCATGGCAGTAATCTTTACGGAAGCAGGTATCAAGCTTTTCTTCCATGGTGCTGCTGGATGGATTCATACCTCCACCTTTCAATTAGTACCAAATGCGAACCATTTGTGCTACCCAGGGACCATGGTGGGAGTATTGAGTTATATAAATTGGGCCAATCTCTTTGGACAACTTCACTATCATATAGTGACAAAATCACTTTACTTCTCCTGGAATCCAGATTTCTGGCTTTCATGGAAGTTGGGATAACCCACACAGGCCATTGCACTTAGGTGTCCTTTCGAACCCTGAGCTTTGAAAAAAAAAAAAAAAAAGATTCCTAAAAGCCACTTTTGAGTTGAATAATGGTCTAGATAAACTAGCAAGACCATTTGCCTTGGGCATTGTGCTCTTTTGAAAAACTCAGTCAGTTTCAGGAAACAGACTCCAAAGATCAGACTAGGAGCTACCTTTAGAGTAAATCAGTAACTATTTTAATTGTTCTTCATGACAATGCTGTATAAAAATCCTTCCTGACCACAAATTTGTTTATCAGTTCTGTTCCTACTCTTGTTATAAGAATTTCGGAAGTTCTTCTCACCTTCAGAACATTTTTAACACTCTAGTTGAAATGTTACCCTGACTTGCAAATCGTATATTCAATAAACTTCAACCAATTTCTATTACACCCTCTCCTCACTTATCGACATGGTTAGATTCCAAAGACCAGGTCATTACGCGGAATTGGCACACTGCAAAAATAGAGGATGACTACATCATTACATAACTGCCAAATTACATCATTACATAACTGCCAAACCACTGAGCATCATGGCCCAGCCAAGTTGACACATAACCTTAAGTATCACAGCCAGTGTTACTCTTGCTTGGTATCTTAACATTTATTACTGTCAGAGGTACATGGTTAATGTGCAAATTAGTCAGACAGTAGGTTTTTTTTACTATTTTGTAAATGTGAAATGTTGCATAAAGAGAGTGGATAAGTGAGGAGAAGGTGTATTGGGTTAATACACCTTTTTTAAAACAGTAAATTTAACAATAACAACCCAAGAATATGGCAGATACACCCACTGCCATCAAGTCGATTTTGACTTACAACGACGCTATAGACCCTGTAGGACAGAGTAGAACTGCCCCATAGGGTTTCCAAGAAGCACCTGGTGGATTTGAACTGCCAACCTTTTGGTTAGCAGCTGTAGCTCTTAACTACTACACCACCAGGTTTTCCCTCGTAGGTATAAAAAAAAAAGTATAGGCCCTAAAGAAAATCTCACACAGGAACATGAGGAGACATATACAAAAACAGTAGCATTGTTCACAATAGCAAAATGCTGGAGATGGTCCAAATGTCTTTTGACTCAAACTTGGATAAACCACAAAGAAATACTACATAGGCAGTCCTCGATTTCCGACTTATTCAAGGATTCTGATTGACATAGCCGCAGGGGTGGGTGAACCCAAGATAGGCAGGTCATAGAGCAGGGCTATTGTTCACAGTTTGCAAAGATCTAGGAATCCCAAGATTGGCAGGCGAGACTGCAGGTAAGCTGCCAAGAGCCAGAGGTCAGATGAACAGGAGCCAGAGGGAGCAAAAGCCCCTGAACCTTGCCAGATGTGATGAACTGCACTGATGGCCGTTTTTTGTTTTTTTTTTTTTAAACACCTTATCGTTAGTAATATGTATTACGTACAATTTTGTAGTGCTTAAAGGGACCATACAGACAACCCTTAGTAATTTTCTGACTAGAAACACCATCCCCATTCCCACGGATAATCCAGATGATCCAGGACCATCCACAAGTGGAGTTAATACCACAACTGACAAAATACTGTTTTTTATGGAGGTCTGTATTTTTTTTATGTATGTACGGATGTACGCATTAAAATATATCTGTAAGTTTATATGTAATGTTTCCAAACTCCAAAGACAAAGGTCGGATTTATAAAGATACTGATAATAAAAGTCAATAATAATGAAAAAAAATTTTTTTAAATGTATTCAATTTACATCAGAACCAATTTACAATGGAGTCCTTGGAAGGGAACCCAGTTGTAAGTTGGGGGACTACCTGTATAGCAGTGAAAATCAATGAACCACATCCACACCCATCAACACTGCAGATCTCACTCAGTCCTTTATACAATGTTGTAATTTTGTAATATCCAGCCTTTGTTTAAATAGTCTGGGAGCAGTTTATCTTGCTTTTTTGTCTGTCTGTAGTTAACAGAGTTGGTGACAGAAAATGGGTTGAATCACTGGGGAGGGAAGGGCTTCATTTTGAGTCACGCCTGGAAGGAGCACTGGTGGCAGCGGTGAAGAGGTTGGCTACTAACCAAAAGGCTGGTAATTAGAATCCACCAATCTCTCTTTGGGGCTGCCCTATGGGGCAGTTCTACACTGTTCTACAGGGTCACTATGAGTCAGAATTGGGTAACGGATTCGGTTTTTGGTTTGGGACACTTAAAAAAACAATGTCCTGGACACAAAATTCACATCAGGCTACCTCTTATATTTTCCAGGATCTACTTACTACTTTCTTCTACTCTCACCTTTCTCACAACCATGGTTCCACCTTCTTAAATCAGAAGCAGAACGTCCCTAGGTTGGTCCCTGGCACTGAGTAGCTCGGGACCGGCCAAGAGCCCTGCTCCAGCTTTGCCTTCACCTCAGGTTCTCCCAAGACCTTGACCCTGACAGAATGTGGCAAGTTTCCATTTCAATTCCCCTTCGCTCTCCGACCAAACCTCTCAACTCCGCGCAGTCCTCATCGCCCCATCAGAGTCTGCGCAACTCGGGACCCCAAGCCAAGACTGCCTCAAGTGACCCGACTTTGGCAAAGCCAGCGAAGACAGCCAAATACAAGCCTCAAAGGATCTATACCTCAGCGCCTGACACCCACTCGCCGGCCGCCTGAGGAGAACCCTACGCCACGCCCCGCTCTGACGTCGCACTAGGCGCCCGGAAGTGGCGGTCAGGCTTGCTACGACAGCTGGCTGCGCTGAGTTGGCGGTTGCTTTACTGTTGCGGTGAGGAGGCGAGACGGGGAGGCGCTGGGGCCAAGATCATGCCTAACCGAGAGCGGTTTCCTGGGCAGCAGAGACCGCTAGGGTTGGGATGAAAGAAGCAGGGCAGATGCAAAATCTGGAGAGCGCGGGCGCCGGGCGGTCAGTCAGCACCCAGACTGGCAGTATGACCGGTGAGTGCCCCGACCCTGCTTCCGCCACCACAGCCTTTCGCTCTGCCCTTTGCCGCTCCCGCCTTTTAATTCCGGGTCCTCCGCCTGCCCCTTCTCGCCTTCCTTGCTGCTCCTGGATGTCTCGTCCCGGCCCTGGGCGCGTCCCACCTCGGCCCCCGGGGCCCCTCGGCTTCGCCGCACCGGTTTTGGGAGCCGCGGTAGTTACCTCTTTATTTTTCCTCCGGAAACCTAGAGCTGGGACCTGGGAGAATTAACGAGCCTGAGGGAGTTCTCCAAACCGCGCTGTTCCTAGATTGCCGAATTAAACGCACGCGGCGCTTTCCTATATTTCAGTTGCTTGACCCTCGAATTGTTAGGTGCCGTCGAGTCGGCTCGACTCATAGCGACCCTGTGTACAACAGAACGGAACACTGCCGGGTTCTGCGTCATCTTCACAACCGTGGTTATGCTTGCGCCCATTGTTGCTGTCACTGTGACAGTCCATCTTGTTGAGGGTCTTCCCCTTTTTCGCTGACCCTATTTATACTTTACCGAGCATGATGTCCTTCTCCAGGGACTGGTCTTTCCTGATAACATGTCCAAAGTATGTGAGACGTAGTTTCGCCATCCTTGTTTCTAAGGAGCATTCTGGTTGTACTTCTTCCAAGATAGGTTTGTTCGTTCTTGCGGGAGTCCATGGTGTATTCAGTATTCTCTGCCAACACCACAACTCAAAGGCAACAGACCCCCCAGGGTCACCGAATTTTTAGTGCCTCGTTCTAATCACTGGCCTTGTAGCCAGGCGTCATCACAGCTTCCCCCATCCCGCGCCCCCCGCCCCGAAAAGCTTGCTTCACGACGACGTTAGGTGCAGGGACTTTTCACAGCTTCCTTTAGATGGTTCCCAGAGCTGTGTTTATCAGTTGTGCCATTTTTCTTCTGCCAAATGAGGGCTGAAGAAAGACGGCCCAACTTTGCAAAGTGCTTCAGGAGGTCACTGCAAGTGAGTGAAAGCCGGTCTTCCAAGAAATCTCCCTGGTTCTCTTGTCCTCTGGTCCTTTTTCTGTCTCCTCCTACAGCAGCTGAGCTCAGTGGCCAGCACCCAAGTGGCCTTGATCTAAGAAGTTCCTATGTTCATCATGGGTAAAATTTTGAAGCGTTTTCCCTCTCTTTTGTAGGTCATATACCAAGGCTTTCTAAAGTCAACCTTTTCACTCTGCTCAGTCTCTGGATGGAACTCTTCCCAGCCACAGAAAACCAAAGGCACAAATCTCAGGTATAATTTGTTTCCTTAGATTTTTTTCCCCTTAAGCCTAAAATTTGATTGCTCCAGTTTCTGTCACACTGAAAAACAAACTCAACAAATCATAAGAATTGAAAAATGTTTTTAAAATTTAGAGTGGTATCTGTAACTCATAGCTGTAATAGCTCATCTTTCCTATCTAAAATAGAATAGTTACTCTCAAACTGTGCTGTGTTTATCAGGTATTAATGGTATTTTTTATATATTGGTTTGGCCAATGAGATTATACTTTATCACTCAGTTTATATTGTTGATGTTTCATCTAGCTAGTTTTTCATCTCCCACCGAATTGTAAATTGCCTATGGAGACCATGTCTTATGCTACTTGGTATACCCCTTAAGCATCTATTATAACAGGTAATCTTTGAGTGCTGATTGGTTTCTTGTTCTGAGTAAGTAGCCTCTGATCGTCTGGAAAGATATGACCAATATGGGTTAGGAACGTGTAGTAAGAATAATTATTTAAAAGCCAGTGTATTGGAAGTGTGTACATTCCACATCTTTTCTTTCTACCACCCTTAGGTTGACAAGATGCTACGCTCTCATAAATTTCCTCCATTCTTGGGGGTGGCATGGTGCTGGGTGCTCACCATTTTGGCTTGGTAGATTTGGAAGTTAGAGTGTTTCATTACCAAAGGTCGTATTATGCAAAATAATGTTAAGTTAAGCATTTAAGACATTTTTTCCAAACAAAGGGTGAAAGGGGAAAAAATACCCATGACTTCTGACCATTCTGACCACTGTTCACATTTTGATACTTTCCTTCCAATTTTTTAATTTTGTTTAAGCATTTGCCATGTGCAGAGACAATCTACGTATAGAAAGACAGGGAGAAGTGAGAGAACTTAAGGTCCTCATGCCAGAGGCATAGGTGGAGGGAGGGGACTGATAGAAGCTTGGATCATAGACATCAGATCACAAAAAGCACGGTATGCCTTGGAAGGGGTTTAGGTTTTTGTTCTGTAACTATTGGGATTGCATTGAGGAATTTTAACAGGAAGTGAGGCAATTCACTTTCCCTGAAAAAATGATGCCTTTTAGAGTAGTTTTCTCCCCAATTCCTGTGTCAAATGTTCTGTAATTATTAAGACATTATTAAAAATGTTAGGCATTGTTTTTTCCCTCCATTCCCACCCCGGTTCCATGTTTTATTCATGTCTTTGAAAAAGTTCTTCATTTCCTTCAATGGATTGTGAAGTTCTTTTATTCTTTCTATTTCTTAATTGTTTAGTGTTATTTTATGTAAGTAGATTTCCGAGGTGTGGGGTTTTTTAATTTTTTTTTTTTTTTTTGCAGATAAAATTTATCTTAAAGAGGCGTATTAGAAGCAAATATTTAGATATTCAAGACTTTTAAAAAGTTCATTAATAAACTAGGCTTCAAAAAAATGGGCATGAGTACTAATTTTGAAGAAGTTTTTTTAGTTTTTAGTATCCAAATTTGACCTCATCTTAATGGATGTGTGTGTGTATGTATCTATTTATATATCTAAAGTAAGAATACAGGTCGTGTTCTTTTTAGACAGACGGGCACGAGGTGATATTTAAGGTCTATCAGGAATCAAGTCAACAACTAGTTCCTGAAGTGTGTTTGCAAATAATATACAGCCTACTGTTTCATACTTTATAGAAAAAACCATGTAGCCTGAGGAAATAACTGAGAATGAGGCTTTCAGTTAGCATTTTCATAAAAATAGTGCCAAGTAGATTTCAGGGTTAGAAAAGTACATTAGTAACAAGATTTTATGCATCTTTCTAACTTGTGTAACAGAAGATGTGGTTTGTGACTCCAGGTTTCCCCAGAGTGACTCACAGCCTTCCTGGCATCTTGGTCCTTCATTTGGCAGGCACCAAGGAAGTTTTGTAAATTAAAGCGATCAGTATTCTTTTTATTTTTTTTTTAAAGTTTATTTTATTTGAAATCTTTTTGAGAAATCCTCTGACTCATACCCATGTCTAGTTAAGCATTTTAAATTGAAAAGTTATAGCAGACATAGAAATGAGCACCAAAGGTATCAAAACAAAACAAATCTGTGTTTTAGAAGTGCCTGCTGACCTGGAAAAAAACGATTCCTCAATACACATGAAAGATTATCTCACGTATCTCCTGGGGAGCTTGCCCTGCTATTCATTTCTGCATTAGTGTCTTTGTGGCTGTACTCCCACGCCCATATCTGATAGGGCACAGCTGTCAAGCCAAGGTCTTAGGTAGGCCTCTCCCTCTGTTTCTTATGCTCACTCCGTGGGACCCAGACACTTGGCCTGGGGGATCCTCAGGATTACTCTAGGAATACTAGGATTATTTAAGGGTTAACAGGCCTGTGTAGGTTAGCTTGGGAGCTTGACATTGTTGATATGAGAAAACGTGTTTTAAATTTCAAGAAACGCAAATCTACCAAATATTTAGAACGTAATTATTTGTAGGTTTTCAACAACTTATATGTCTAATGTTAATAACAACCGAAACCCACTGCCATCAAGTTGATTCTGACTCATAGTGGCCCTATAGGACATAGTAGAACTGCCACTTTGGGTTTCCAAGTCTGTAATCTTTACGGAAGCAGACTGCCACACATCTTTCTCCCATGGAGCGGCTCGTGGGTTCAAACTGCGGAGCAGTTGGTTAGCAGCCAAGCACTTTAACCACTGCGCCACCAGGGCTTCTCGTCAGTAACACAAGTGGGTGGTAATGTCATTAGTTCTGCTGATGTCAGGGCCATTGCAAAGAAGCCACACCAATGATCATGTGGGGGAGGAGCACAAGACGAGAGGGAGCGTGTTGTACTCTGCTCTTTATAGTATTGTTTATTGTGCAGACATTATTAGAATTGAAGACTTAGCCTACTGTGTTACCTGCAACATTTAAAAAGAGTCATACTATTTATGCCTCTTCCTGCTCGCGGGTTCCCTTTTTCTCCCAACTGTGCACATGTAATTTTGCAGGTTGTTTCAGTCATAGCAGAAATACAATTTTGTGTTTGGTGCTTTGTATACTACTACAGTGTTCATGCTAGTAGTTTTTAATTATTCAATAGGGAATACGCCTGGATTTTATTTGTATGTCACCATTGTGTTTATAGTTGTAGAAATATTAAATTTCTTAAAATGATACCTTATTTTCGTGCCTCATATTTTTTACCTTTTTCTGTACAAGTTTTCCAGCATTAATTGTACATAGTATTCATAGGATTCAGTAAGACCTTTTCCCTATCAAGAGAAGAAAAATGTTCTTTAAGCTACAGTGATAAGTTTCAATTAAAAGTCTTTATTCTGCTTTTGCTATACAAAGTAAGTTACAGAAACTCTAGGGATGCAGTTTGACTTGTAATCATATTGGAATTTTGCTTTTGACACTTTACCAGCCTTTTGCCTTTTTGAAATAAACTATTTTTTATGGGTTACTAAAGTAATACATGTTTATTATTTATGAAATAGAAGATAACATTTCATCATAATTCTACTGCCTACAGGTTATTGACATTTTTGTATTGTTTCTTCTAGTCTTTTTGTCTGTTTCTTTTACTTATTTGAGATAATTTCATTCTGAATCTTGCCCTTCTGATTTAACATAAGAAAATGCTTACACTGTAATGTAATTATTAACGTTGGAAGGGCCACTTAGTCTAGTGGTTTAAAAGTGGCCAGTGGTTTTGTAGCCAGGCTGCCTGGCTTCAGTTCCTGACCCTAGTTACAAGTTACTAGTTGTGTAACATATGTTCCATTACTTTTTTGTGTCAGCTTCCTCATCTGTAAAATGGAATGTCAGTAGTACATACTACATGGGACTTTTATGAGACTTTATGAGAGTTAGTATGTGTAAAATTTTTAGAATAGTACCTAGCACAATTCCAATTCTATATATATGTTTGTTATTATCATTGTAATAATTACATGACAGTCCATTTCATGGCTGTACCACATTAAACCCCTTGCCATCGAGTTGACTCCAACTCATAGTGACTCTATAGGACAGAATAGAACTGCCCTATAGGGTTTCCAAGGCTGTAATCTTTACGAAAGCAGACTGCTACATCTATCTCCCGTGGAGCATCTGGTGGATTTGAACTGTGACCTTCCAATTAGCAGCTGAGCACGTAACTACTGCACCACCAAGGTTCCTTATATCATATCTATTACCTTACTATTGGACATGTCAGTTGTAATATTTATTGGCTTTAGTGTATTATTAACTTAGAACTACTTCCAAATATAACTGGCCCCTGAGTTTGTCAGTGCTGAGAAATATTTATAGTGTATGGGTGCTCCTTAAGGATTGTTCAGCAAGGTATACATTGAGTATAAAGACTAAGAATTTCTAAGAATTCAGTTCAAACCTAGATAAATGAATGGGAGAGAAAGAAAGTATTTTTGAGCAGAGTATTTACAAAACTTCTGGGGAAAACACAATGAATTAAAAATTTTGGTGTAGAAATCAAGCACTGGGGAAATAACTATTATATTAAAATATTTCTCTCTTCTGCTGGTTCTTAGTTTTCATTTTAGTTTGTTAGGCTTTTCTAAATTGCCTAAATATTACTTTAGATGTAAGAATTTGAATAACTGCGTTGTTCTCTCACTTTTCTGTACATTTCTCATATTGTTCCCCCTCCTCAGCTCTTCCCATTGTGTCTTCTGGTACCTTATTTTCATGCTAAAGGTCGTTACTCTACTTTTCTAGAACAGAAATAATGTAACATATGGTTAAGACAATGGATTTTGGGCTTAGATCCTGGCATAACCATTTTTTAACTGTGTGACCGTGGTTGAGTTATCTCTCTCATCCCAATTTCTTCATTTGTAAAATGGGAACAATAGTAGCTACCTTATAAAGTGGTGAGAATTAAATGAGATAATTTAGGGCCCACAAAAAACCAAACCAAACCCGCTGCCAACTCATAGCCACCCTATAGGACAGAGTAGAACTGCCTGGTAGGATTTCCAAGGAGCGCCTGGTGGATTTGAACTGCCAGCCTTTTGGTTAGCAGCTGTAGCTCTTAACCACTGTGCCACCAAGGTTTCTAATTTAGGGCCCAATACGTGGTAAATACTCAAGAAATGTTAGTTACTGTTGTTACTATCACTCACACAAATTGTCACCACTACCACCACCCTCACTGCCACCATTTCACTAACAACACGTTACTCCCTCCGTTTTCTGTTCTGCTTGGACAGAAACCTCATTCCCAGGACCTGATTTTTCTTGTACTCTCTTCCTTGCAAGTCGCTCCTTTTCTAGCATCCAGCACCTGTTTCATAAAACTAAGAAGTCAACATCCACCAAGTTTCCCAATGCCACTTTTGAAATTTGACCAATTGATAAATAGCCCACTTAACTTTGGGGCTTACAAAACTCTGTTCTGTCACCCTTAATCCCTTCCTGGCGTAATCGTCTACCAACTTCTTAGTCACTTTCCTGTGTTCATAAACCATAAGCTGTATAAGGGCTGCAGCTTGACTGTGGCTGGCGCATAGCCAGGGCTCAAAGCATGCTTGTTGATTTGATAAACGAAGGAATTTGGCCCCTGACTCAAAGCTTTCTGCCTACTTCAGGTTTCATTTTTAGGGGAGATTTATGGACATCCCTGGACTAATTTCCTATCGCTGTAGCAAGTTACAGTTGACCGTCATTATATGTGGATTCCAGGTCCATAATTCACCTATTTGCTAAAAATACTCCATGGGCATTGACATAGTCATCCGCACGCATGTGCATGCAGGAGCTGCAAAAAATTCTCAGCCGAGGTTGAAGAGGGCTTTACCGATTCAGCGTTCGGGGGGACTGTGTAACACATAATTACCATGAATAACAAGAATTGTGCCATTGACTTGGTGGCTTAAACAACACAGATCTATTATCTTACAGTTCTAGAGATCAGAAGTCCGAAATGGGTCTCACTGGGTTAAAATCAAGGTGTCGGGCAGGGCTGTGTTCCTTGTGGAGGCACTAGGGAGGAATCCATTTTCTTGCCTTTTCCAGCTTCTAGAGGCTGCCCATATTCCTTGCTCATAGATCGCTCCCATCTTCAAAGCCGGCAAAGACTGCTTCGGTCTTCCTCACGCTGTATCACACTGGCATTGACTCTTCTGCCCCCCTCTTTCACTTACAGAGACCCTGGTGATTATATTGGGGCCCCTCTGGATAATCTAGGGTAATGCCTTTATTTTTCAGGTCAGCTTAATTCCACTGCAACCTTAACTCCCCCTCACCATGTAGTATAACATAGTCACAGGTTCCCAGGGTTGTTATGTGCCTCCCACAATCCATGGCTAATACCTTTTCTACATGGTTCTTTGGTCTCAATTCAGTTAGTTTTTCTCTGTTCCATTTCAGTTACTCATAGTCATGGCCACACTCTGAATTTTTTGTTGCCAAAATGGCTCCAATTCTGAAATCTTAAACTACAGAATTTTACTTTCTGACCACAATTTCCAATTCTTCTATTTCTTGGATAAGTCTGCAGGGACCAGATTATAAAAGCTTTATTTACTAGGTTAAGGAGCCCTAGTCGCACAGTGGTTAAAGCGTTTGGTTGCTAATCGAAAGTTCAGTGGTTTGAAACCACCACCAGCTCCTCAGGAGAAAGATGTGTAGCAGTCTGCTTCTGTGGAGATTTACAGCCTTGGAAACCCTGTGGGGTTGCTATGAGTTGGAATCAACTCAACGGCAGTGGTTTTTTTTTTTTTTCCGTTTCTTTGCTAGGTTAAGTAGTCAGACTTGATCCTGAACAAAGTGGGAAGCTAATCCAGAATTCCATCAGGGAAAAAAAATTAATATGTCCAAAGCCAAGGAAACTCACCTTTAAATGTGAAAAATTGACTTAATCGTATGTCTCAGGCACTGATCTTTTTTTTTTTTTTTAACTTAACCTCTTTTTAATCAGAAGAAGGAAGAGGGAAAGCATGGATCCTTAGGAGATAATGAAGACAGAGCCAGAGTACCTACTGACAAAAAACAGGTGAATTTTTATGATTTAAGAAAAAAAAAAAATACACGCTTCTAGTAACAAAACAAAAAGAATGGTATAAAAGCTCTGCATTCCCACTTACAAGGGAGTATATACTCTTATACAAATATGCTGTGTATTTACAAGACTATATCTCAGCTTTAAAAAAAATATAGGTGGGATTATTCTATACATATACTCCTGCATCCTTTTTTTTTTTTTATTTTCAAATTTAACTTTTTTTTTTTAATTGTGTTTTAGGTGAAGGTTTACAGCTCAAGTTAGTTTCAAAAATACTTACTGTTTTGTGACATTGACTGAAATTCCCATAATGTGACAGCACTCTCCACCTTTCCACCCTGGCTTCCCTCTGTCCGTTTGCCCAGTTTTCCTGCCCCTTCCTGCCTTCACATACTGCTTTTGGGCAGGATTTGCCCATTTGGCCTCTTATATTTCATTGAACCAAGAAGCACATTCCTCACATGTGTCATTGTTTGTTTTATAGGTCTGTCTAATCTTTGTCTGAAAAGTGGGCTTTGGGAGTGGTTTCAGTTCTGAGTTACCAGAGTGCCTGGGGGCCTTAGTCTCAGTGGTTCCTCCAGTCCCTGTCAGACCAGTAAGTCTGGTCTTTTTTTTTTTTTTTTTTGTGAATTTGAATTTTGTTCTACGTTTTTCTCCCGCTCTGTCCAGGACTCTCTGTTGTGATCCCTGTATGTGGTTGTAGAACCGGACACCATCCAGTTCTTCATCAAATTTAACTGTTAACATCTTCCGTTATTAGTTCAGATAGACTGTGTTGGTTGTCTGATGCTCCTACGCATCCTGCTGTATGTACCAAGAATGCAAGGCCCTGACAGCTTTTTTTTTTTTTTTTTATTGTGCTTTAAGTGGAAGTTTACAAATAAGTTAGTCTCTCATACAAAAACTTGTATACACTTTGCTATGTATTCCTAGCTGGTCACCCTCTAATGAGACAGCACATTCCTCCTTTCCACCGTGTATTCCCCATGTCCATTCAACCAGCTCCCATCCCCCTCCGCCTTATCTCGCCTCCAGACAGGAGTTGCTCTCATAGTCTCATATGCCTGACAGCTTTTTACCTGGCCGTTTCTCAGAGTTACGTTTGCAACAAGCAACCTTGAGGCATGAGGCAATGTCTCCCGTTAGAATAAATAGCAAGTTTGCTTACTGCTTATTATAAAATAGCAGGATCCCCAAGCTTGGTGCTCCTCTCCTATAACACAACCCACAGGGTGTCCAGGCATCCATCTGGGCCCATCTGCGTTGTCCCTGTGGCACCTGGCAGGCAAGGGGAACCACCACAAATACGATCCTCAACTGCTTGCTCTGCTGTAATAAAGTCCTTTGTCTCTGACCCAGGAATATCATGTTTTCTGCCAGTATTCATGAAACAGGAGCAGACTAACTTATTAGCTTGTAAGTAGTATCAAATCAAAGCCCAGACCTGACAAGTTGGACCTTGTTCTTTTTAATATTGCGTAGTATTTCCTTGGTACTTTCATTGTTTGAGTTTTCCAGAGATTCTAATTCACTGGGTCTGGAATGGGGCCTAAACATGTGTATTTTGGAAAATTGTTACCTTGACAATTCTGATGTATATATCTGGAGATTTCCTAATTAGTTCAGAGGGTGAGTCTCTAAAATACCTAGCAAGAATATAGAAATAATTTATCTCAAATGTTCAGCTGTGTTCGTTGTAAGAATGGCAAACAAAGTCTACCACCATTTAAGTAAATGTACTAGTTCATATACAATATAGCTGTCCCCTTTAACCCATGTTTTAATGTGAAACTCTGTGACTAGGGTTACATAGACAACTTGCCAAGGTGATAGTGAGGTGAAGCAAAATCAGGACCAAGAACAGTGATTCACTGAAAGGATTTAGTCTTCTGTGGGCTACAGTAAGCGCAAGTGCCAAAATGGAATGCAATTTAGGCTTTTATTTATGTCTGAGATGGAAACATTTTTGTTTCAAACTTGATATTTTAGCCTTATTTAGAAGCAATGAAAAAAAATTACAGGGTTTAGTTCTTCGTGAGATAAAAAAGACAGGAAGATGAGAAATAAACTTGGCCTAAATGATTGTTCTAATAAAAAATAAATTGGTGAGTATGCTTCCCATATTAGGCACACTTTAAAAAAAAAAAGTGTTTTCAGGTGAGGGTTTCTGGATTTATTTCTATCTGCTTAACTACTTAGAAAATCTAAGGCTAAAATCATTAATTTGCAGCTATTTCCAGTGGTCACAGTTCAGTGCAATCAGGCAGCATTCGTATCATGACAACAACAACAACAAAATGAGCTCTAGCACCAAGATTTTTCTATAAGACATCATCATTCTTTTCCAAAGTGACAATTTTTTAAAACCTTGCCAAAACTGTTCAGAAGTAGGTAATAACATACACATTGTATTTGAGGAAGATCAAATTCCTAAGGAGTTTGAGATAGGGAAGGGGAAAGAGGAAAAGAGTTCACAGATTCAAGATAAGTTTAAAGCTTATTTTAAAACTCAGTGTAGATACTGGAGATCTTTCGTATTTTAGACCTATTCTTAGATATGTATTTTGTAAGGGAAAGATTTTTATATTCCTTTTTAAATCTCCTTATAGTTTAGGAGATCGTTGGTTGACTCAGAAAGGGAATTCCATAAAACCTTCTCTATTCCTTGTTTTTAGGCATTTCACTGTATCATTCTCCATAGTTTGAAATGTTTATACTAACGACTGAAATTGAAACTTGACTATTTTAGTTAATATACCTTTGGTCTGATCCTTAAAGTGATTTCAGATACATTCTATTGGGGGTAACTATAGAGTAAAATGCCTTTGGAAGGTGGTGAGTAATAATGGATACCCAATTCTCAGCCTAAGTTTTCCTCAGGTTGCAACAATCAGTGCTGAACACAAGGATCAGGTGTATATTCCTGAGACTTTTGCCTACATTTTGGCTACTCCAGTCTTTTGCCTGCAAAAACAGGGTAGACTTATTTCGTGCCTTATATAGAACTGATTTTTACCTTAGTCTGCTTTATCTGAAATAATATAGTAACACCAGCTTTTTTTTTTTTTTTTTTAGTATTTGTGTTAAGTTAGGATGCTTTAGGCTCAAAGTAACAGAAAACTTTGACTCAAAGAGAGATCCAAAACAAATGTAGTATATACATGTGGTGGAATATTACTCTTCCGTAAAGAGAAATGAAGTCCTAATACGTGCTACACCGTGGATGAATCTTGAAAACATTGTGCTGAACTAAGTCAATCATGAAAGGACAATCAGTGTATGATTTTGCTAAATGAAACACTTAGAATAGTCGAACATATAGAGATCACAGGTTAAGCACACAGATTGGGCATTCATTTTATCACTTGTGTCCAACCGACTTATGATTTCTATTCTAGATAATATGGAGCCATTGAAGATTTTGCCAGGGGCAGGAGAGAAGGGGAGAGAAGGAATCTTTGTTTAGCTACCATTGAGTTTCTGTTGATGGGGATGGAAACTATGGCAATGGATGTCCGTGACGGTTGTACAACATGATTGATGTAATTGATTCCATTGAATTGTATGAGTGAAAAATGTCAAATTGGCAAATGTTGTGTTATTTGTATTTTTACAACAAAAAAGAGAGACAGAGATCCATTAGAACTCTTTGGAATCCCAGCCTTCAGGATTCAAATCTGAATTAACCACTCTCCTACCTGTGGAGTAATGCTAAGATAGCTCAGACTTACTGCTCTGGCTTTGACTCCTCTCTTTCTTTCTCAGAGTCTCTCTTCCTTTGTTTTGAACCCGACTGTGCATTTAAAAACATTTTTCTTTGTTATAAATTATGTATGTATTTGTAGTAGGTGGGACCCAACCATGTTAGTCTAACTGCCATATTGCTAAAGACTGGTAGAGCTGGTTTTTAGAAAGGAGTTGAGAATTACTTTTATTTTAGTCAACATTTAAAATATTTTAAAATTTAAGATGATCTCTGCTTTGGCTCTGCCTTTTACCTCTTTGGGTCTTTCAGAAAGTCATGTAAACTCTCTGAACTTCACTTATCCATACATAGAATCAGAAGGTTTTCAGAAATTTTCTTTATTATGTTACTGGTGGAAACCCTAGGTTCTTAGTTGGCATGACTCATATTGGCCAATAAACGAGAGACCTAGGTGGGAGAGCAAGAAAGGCACCTTTTTTTCATTGTACAAGGAAATGGAGTCAGTCAGAGCTATTTCTGCCAAGGCTGCTTGCCAAGGGCAGGCAAGTAAATTACCTTTAAAGGGATTTACAAGTAGGGAGTTCATATGAGTTACCTCAGCAACGTTCTTAATATCATACTACTTGCAGGCGCAATGGGGTTTACATATAATTCCAAGAAAAACAAATTCAAATGCAAACCTGAGTGGGTGGAGCCCAGCAAAGAAAATGATTTTGCAATACAATACTGTAGGGGAGGAAGCCAGCACTGTTGGGGTTCTGTCTCAATTACTGTCTAGAAGCTTAACACTGAATAGTCCTAGATGAGACGTATCTAGAAACAAGTCAGATTGACTTCGTTCTTGCCCTTTACTAGGTTAAAATGGAGTCAGTTGTTCCTAGGAAAAATTAATGGCAATTACATGCTTAATTGTTGGGTTAAGAGAGCCTAGGCTTAGAAAATGTCTAGTATAAAGTCAACACTAAATTTTCAGTAATGTTTTGGACCTATTGAGAAATGTGCTTTTGTTCCAACTGTATTCAGATAAAGAGCTAAACAAAACTTATTAGTAAATCAAGTGTAAGTCATGATATGATCATTAGCTGTTGTAACTAATAAATTGTTATTTTGTATTTTAATATAGGTGAAGAGAACCGGTCTTGTGGTGGTGAAAAACATGAAAATTGTTGGTCTGCACTGTTCTAGTGAAGATTTGCATGCTGGGCAAATTGCTCTTATTAAACATGGGTCAAGGCTGAAAAACTGTGATCTTTATTTTTCCAGAAAACCATGTTCTGCTTGTTTGAAAATGATTGTGAATGGTAAGTGCAGAGAAGGCTTTGTTGGAGATTAATAGCATTGTCTGAGAACAGTTAGTGGGAATAAATTGCCTAAATGCCAAAGAGGTATTTAGAAATATAAATGCATGTCTAAAGACAGTTTGCTACACTGTAAGAAGAGTCAGAAAACATGGATCCCAGTCTCAGCTGTGTCACTAACTAGTTAATTGACTTCAAGTGTGCTAGTAGACTAATGCAAGAAGCTGCTATAACAAAACCCAGAATTTTAGTGGCTTAATAGACGACATTTATGAACATGCAATGGTCCAGTGCAGGTGTTGCTGAATAGTAGGCAGCCCTTCTCCACGTGGTTGAGCCATGGGTCCATGCATCTTCTATCTCAATGCTGTTGTCATGCCCTAGGGCCTTGACTTCTCAGCCTCCTGAGGCAGACCAAAAAAGAGAGTATAGAAGGCGTACACATACTTCTGAAAAACCCTGGCCTGGACGTGGCATGCATCACTTCTTTTCACATCCATTGTAGGGCTGTTGTCCCTTGCTGGGCAGCTATCTCCCAGGCTCTGCTGCCTCTCAATGACTGTTGCGTGGGTATTAATAAACGTCTACACTGTGGAAGGAGGAACACACATTTGAACTGTATAGCTACCCATGTCTGTCACACCAGACCACTCACTAAACCTCTTTGTGTTTATGATTCTCTTTTACTCTTAGGTGAGTATGCAGACCCTTCTTTCATTTAAAAATATGTGTCTCGTACATAGGGACTGTGGCCGATCTAAAAAAAGACTAATATGGTTCCCAATCCTTTCCCTCAAGGTGTTACTTGGGGCCAAAATAACAATTTAACATTAACATATTATCTTTTTTTTTTATCTTGTATCAAACCAGTGATTCAGGCTGTAACTGATAGGTCCCTGCAGATTGGTGTTATCATGAAAGGCTGGGGCTTATGCTGAATTTTGATGGTTTGTACATAGAGGAGGAAGAACACACTCCTGGTCGGCGGGGAACAGCATGTGTGAAGTTACTGAGTTGTAAGAAGCAAGGTTCTCTAGGGGTCAGTGTTTGAAATGGAAGATCACTGTGGTGAATAGTGGCACATGAGCTATAATGCTGGGTTGAGCATCTAGTGGAGAACTGTGAAAAACTGTCTGGACTTTGGGCTTTATCTTATAGATTGGAGTTCCTAGGCCTGTTTTGAGCAAGAACTGTTTTTATTTACATCAGAGTCTTAAGAGTAATATCAGACTTTTGGCGAGGGCAGTGCCCTTGAGCTACAAATGGAAGAACTTCCAGTAGAAATGGTCACTTGGTTAGAAGCCTCCTGGCTTGGAGTGAGTATTTTAAGCGGGTATGTATGATTGTTGTTAGATTCTACAGTTTCTCCATTGTGGTTTTCAGTGGAGAAGGTAGGTATTGTGGTGGTGGTGGCACTTTTTTCTCTTTTTCCCCATTAACCACACAGATTGGGGATTCATTTTGTTCCTTGTGTCCAGTTGATTTATAATTCCTATTACAGACAGTGTGGGGCCATTGAAGATTTTACCAGGGACAGGAGGGAACATAATTGAAAATTTTTTTATTGTTGTTACTGAGTTGGAACAGGGAAAGGTTTAGAGGCTGGGAGCTTGATTAGTAGAATATTGCACTAGCCAGGGTATAAAATAGAGTTCAGAAAATAGAGAAATATGTTGTATTTCTATATTCAACAGTGAAAGAGAAGAATGTGAAAGAACCAAAATATTTGTTGACTAATCTGTTCTAGAGTCAAGGGAGAAGAATGAATTAAAAAGAAAAAAAAGATTGTTATGTTTCTGAGTTAAGACATTGAAATCTGGCAAGAGAGATAATGATGTGTGGAAAATCAGGAAGAGCCAACAATGGAACTGCTTTCATGTTGTTAGAAACTAGACCCAGGTATAAATAAGATTGCTATGCTAGATGGGTTTTTTAATGCTAGATGAGGTTTATACAGTAAAACCTGTGAGAGATGGAACTGGACAGGACTGCCTTGTTTTTCCGAGCCTCACATGTTCCCTGCCTTTGGAAGGGTGCAGTCTTACCACTTTTCTATCGCTCGTTTGACTGGCAAATATTTGAGTTTTCCTTCTCTGACAGGTTTCTGCCTTATACAGATTCCAGCTTTTGCAGGTTTTACTGTATATTATTATCTTGGGAGGGGGGATGGTTTAATTCTATGATGTAGCTAAGTTACTTCACTTACAATTATTATTACTTTAGTTACAAAGTAGGTATTTCTATAGCACAGTGGTTCTTAAAGTATAGCCCGTGAATCCCTGATGGTTCTTGAGGTGAAAACTATTGTCATAGTAATACTGCATTCTCACTGATGGCACCAAAACGGTGGTGAGTGAAACCATCGGTATGCATTCAAACCATAGTATGAATCAAGGCAGCAGCACCAAAAAGCACTACAGTAATCTTTGTAATCTTCACTGCCAGTTTCACGTTAATGTTCTTGATGAAAGAGTAAAAATCATTAATTTTATTAAATCTAAATCCTTGAGGAAATAGAAGGTGCACATAAAGCTCTTTTGGTATAAACCCAAGTGTCTTAGCCATATGGTGCGGCTATAACAGAAATATGACAAGTGGATGGCTTTAACAAAGAGAAATTTATTCTCTCACAGTCTAGTAGGCTACAAATAAAAATTCAGGGCGTCAGCTCCAGGGGAAGGGTTTCTGTTTGTGTTGGCTCTGGAGGAAGGTCCTTGTCATCAGTCTTTCCTTGGTCTGGGACCATCTCAGCTAAGGAATCTCAGGTCCAAAGCAGGCACTCTGCTCCCGGTGCTGCTTTCTTGGTGGTATGAGGTCCCCCTGCGTCTCTGCTCGCTTTTCTCTTTTATGTCTCAAAAGAGATTGGCTTAAGACACTATCTAATCTTGTAGATCTCATCAATATAACTGCCACTAATCCATTTTATTACATCATAGTGATAGGATTACAGCACACAGGAAAATCCTATCAGAAGATAAAATGGTAGACAATCATACAACCATGCAAGGGAATCATGACCTAGGCAAGGGGAAAGATTTTTTCGGGGGACACAATTCAATCATTGACACCAAGTATGATGATTTCTTTAAGGAAAAGCACTTATTGGATTGTTTGAGCTGCGAACTGAATTATCTGCTTTTTTTCTTGGAACATCATGAACTGACAGACTACAGTTATTTAGATTTGGATATTTGGCAGACATTTTCTCAATAGCGAATGAGGCAAACCCATCATTTTAAGGAAAACAATCGGACGGTATTTGTTGCCAATGATAAAATTTGAGTTTTCAAGTGAAAATTAGAATCTTGAATAACTTGTATCCAATCTACCATTATGAGCTTGACAGCTTCCCAATACCTGAAGTCTCTTCTGTTGAGATTGTAATTTTTTTTTTTTAATATTGTAAAATTAGTAAACCAGTATTTTCCAAATGACCAATGTACGATGTTACAAAACCACACAGGTTAAGAGTCCTGCAGAGTGCAGATAGGGCGATGGATTTTAGTGTCATATACAAAAAGTTCATTGATAACGGTTTCAGATTCTACTTTGCAACTAACTTTTAAGAAACTATCCCTTGTTGAAGTTTTGTGTAGGGCTGAAGAGGAATAGTCGCAATTATCTGAAACGGCTGTTAAAATTTTCCTTTTTTGACTACATGTCTGTATGAGACCAAATATTTTTCACATACTTCAATGAAAACAACATATTGTGACATTGAAACAGATCAAAAGCTGTCTTCTATTAAGTCAAATATTAAAGAGATCTGTAAAAATAAATGGCCTTTTTTTCTAACTTGCTTATGTAGTTGTTTTGGAAAATATAGTTATTTTCATTAAAATGTTTATTAATGTATAAGTTCTTTATTGTTAATGAGCTAATAAATATTTTTAAAATTTAGCTGTCTAGTACAGTAAATATCAATAGATGTAACCCACATAAACGAAAGGGCTCTGGGTCCTCAGTAATTGTAAGAGTGTAAAGGAGTCCTGAATCCAAACAACGTGAAGACATCTACTTGTAGCACTCACCAGTGGTACCTGAATGTTTGTCTAAAGATGATTCTTGGATCGGGATTACTAGGAGCAGCCAAGATGCTTAGATGGAAGATTTAACATCCCTGCTGATTAAGAAATAGATTGTGAGAACGCCAACAGAGGGAAGGTGAAATGCAACCAGGGGAGCATTGTTACGTAAGCTTTGTGGCCTTCATATTGCTTTGCAGTACAAGCCACCGGAAGAGTTAGGAATACCAGGGGGTACATACACATAGACATTTGTCAACTTAGACTTTTTAGTGCATTTGTTACTTTGAACTGTACATGAGATACTAGCAAAGGGGCCTTTTGGTAAAATATTTGTAAATTGTTGAACTTTTGGGTGCTTACCTATGTATAAGACATCTCATTGTTTAATCTCAGGTACAAATTAAAATTTTCCTATGTTATCCAATTTTGTTTTCTCTTTTGTAAATTGTTTATATCTTTTTGAATCTCTTGGGGCTTTATTTTCGTCCATTCGTATGTGCTTTTAATGGATTAAAAACTTCTTTGTATGTTAAAGATTACTAGCCTTTCTTCTATCACATGGATTGAAAATTGTTTACTCTAGTTTGTTGTTTTGTCTGTAATTTTATGGGCTTAAAAAAATGAATCTTGCTTCCCGTCACCCCTGGCACTACATCACATGATAAGAATTTTTCATGTTTTTAGTTCTTTGAGGATATTTTTGATAACTATAACTATAATATAATATTATAATTTAACTATAATATTATGAGGAGAGGACCATAATTTAACTATTTTTGTTCATTAGTTTTTTTCTATATTTTTACTAGTTTAAACAGTGCTGTACTAAACATATACGTGCATGAATTTTTTTTTCTTTATTTGGAATATTAGAATAGCTTCCAAAAAGAAGAAGGCTGATTCAGAGGATAGGAACGTTTTAATGCAAGTTTATTCCAGATTCAGAGTAGATTTGTACCAGATATAACTAAGCAATATTATTTACGGACTGTGATATTTATGAAAGCAGCCATTTGATCACTTGGAGGGCTCTGAGATAGTCCCAGAGGCTTTGGGACCATAGTTAGCAAAAACCAGCGATTCCTCAAATGCCTTCTCATGGGCTCTGTCAGGGCAGCAGACTTTTTCTAAAGGACCAGATGATAAATATTTTAGGCTTTGCAGGCTATATGGTGTCTGTCACAACTACTGAACTCTGCTATTGTAGTACAAAAGGAGCCAAAGATAATATGTAAATGGATGGATGTGGCCGTGTTCCAATAAAACTGTATTTATAGACAGAAATTTGAATTTCATATAATCTTCACTCATCATGAAATAGTCTTCATTTTTTTTTAATTATTTAAAAATGTAAACACTATCCTTAACCCACAAGCTGTACAAAAACAGGTCACAGCTGAATTTGGCCCATGGGCCATAGTTTGCCGATCCTCACATGACTTGCTAACAGACATGTATTATATCGGGGCGTGTAGAGCCGCATGATACAATAGGTTTCTCAGGAAAACACTGAATTGTGATGTGTATCGGATAATTACCTTTCACATTTTGTATTTCAGCTGGAGTTAACCGGATTTCATATTGGCCCACTGATCCAGAAATAAGTTTGCTTACTGAGGCTTCCAGTTCTGAAGATGCAAAGTTAGATGCCAAAGCTGTGGAAAGATTGAAGTCCAATAGTCGGGCTCATGTGTGTGTTTTACTTCAGCCTTTGGTGTGTTATATGGTGCAGTTTGTAGAGGAGACCTCTTACAAGTGTGACTTTATTCAAAAAATTGCAAAAGCACTGCCGGATGCTAACATTGACTTTTATTCTGAATGTAAACAAGAAAGAATAAAAGAATATGAAATGTTATTTTTGGTTTCAAATGAAGAGATACATAAGCAAATACTGATGACTATAGGTTTGGAGAACCTATGTGAAAATCCGTACTTTAGCAACCTAAGGCAAAACATGAAAGACCTTATCCTACTTTTGGCCACAGTAGCTTCCAGTGTGCCCAACTTTAAACACTTTGGATTTTATTGTAGCAATCCAGAACGGATTAATGAAATTAACAATCAAAGTTTGCCACAAGAAATTGCAAGGCACTGCATGGTTCAGGCCAGGTTATTGGCATATCGAACTGGTGAGTTATATACTTAGTTCATAAATTGGGGATGATTGGGTTGTATTTGAAAACCCTGGTGGTGTAGTGGCTAAGAGCTATGACTGCTAACCAAAAGATCAGCAGTTTGAATCTATCAGGCACTCCTTGGAAACCCTATGGGGCAGTTCTACTCTATCCTATAGGGTCACTATGAGTCAGAATCAACTCGATGGCCATGGGTTTTTTGGTTGTATTTGTCTCAGAAGTGAAGTGTTTGGTCTTGTTTGCAGTGGAGTTCATTTATTCTTAGATACTAAAGTTTTGCTGTTTCATATAAAGAAGTTAGTGAGACCCTTGAGTAGACAACTCATTCTTAGAGCAGTTTAAGGATTCCTTGTGACCCTATATTCAGTACTACGTTTATAAATCAGGCCCTGATTATCTAGACCCTTTTTGCGCAGTGGTTAAGCATGTGGCTGCTAACCAAAACATCGGCAGCTAAAATCCACCAGCTGCTCCTTGGAAACCCCATGGGTCTGTTCTACTCTGTCCTATAGGGTCTCTATGAGAATCAACTCGACAGCAATGGGTCTGATCTCCTGTCTGCTGCTTTATTATTTCACTGCTTATTAAGCCTTCCCCTAGAGGTGGGACGTAGAGAAAAAGGAGAGAGGACCAAACCCATTCATTTTTGTTAACTCTTCCATATTTAATAAAAACCTTAACAATAAAAAATACAAATTCAAAATAACTGTAACATAGAGCCAAAGTAATGTTCTTTATTGCAGTTTCTTTCAGTTGCTGCTGTGTCTCCAATCAACAAGTTGAGAAATCAAACATTTTTACTTACTAAGTTGTACATAAGTGTGTATGTGAAAAAGGAAAATGCTACTTGAGAATTTATTGTGATAAAATATGGCCTCTCTTTTTCCAATTATGGAACAGTATTTTTGCATCTGGTATATCTTTTTCAGGGTGGAATCATGATCACCCTGATAAACTGCAACTTTGAAATGAGAAAAAGCAATGTAGGTCAGAGAGGCCACAGAGTAAGATCTTTCTGGGGAGTGGGCTTATAGTAGGATTTTTGAATTATTTCAAGAAAAAGGGGGGATGGAAAGAAAATCTTCAGAAAAATTCATACAGATGCCCCGGTCTGCAGTATATTCTAAACAAAGTCTATAGGCCGAGGTAAATTCATTAGAACGGAGGTTCTCAACTGGCAGCATCACCAGCGAAACATAAAAATACAGATGCTCGGACCCCAACCCAGGCCTACTAAACCAAAATCCCTAAGGGTGTGACCTAATAGGCCTGTGTTTTAAAAATTCTGCAGGTGATTCTTATGGTCAGCAGGGCTAATGAACATACGATCCTTGTACATGCCCCTAAACAACTGTGAAAGTCTGCCTTTATGTAATTATCTTGTGGGCTGTATATTGGCTTTGACAACACAAACATTATATATTTTTCTGTAACCCATTGTGAAAGGGCAGAAACAGAAATGGGCAACAGCTGTTGTAGCTATAATTCACTGCCTCCTCTTTGCTGAGAGAATTGAGTGAGCCCTGCCTGTGTCCCTGAGTGAGGGTAGGATGGGAGATGTGCATCTGCTGCTCACTGGCTTGACCGCAGTACCCCTTGCATCTCCTAAGCAGATACCTCATCATGCTGCATGTGATGCCAGTGTTTAAAGATGCAGTCCTGTGTAAAGACTTTGTGTTCTTTATTAGATAGTCTGCATTACTGTACAGTTAAGTATGTATATTGTAAATTTATCCACTGTTATCGTGCAGAGCTTTGTACATAAAGCTATGCTTATGCACTTGATGGGCAATTTAAAAGATTTTTCAAGATTAATTTTAACTCTGATTTTTTACCTGGAACCCAAGTCCCACATAGGCCATAACTATACTGTCACGTACTCCACTGCACTGTAAGCTCTTCCAGGGAAGGGACCATGTCTTAATCATTTTTTTCCTTAGCATTAAGCAGTGTGGGTTAAATGGATAAAAGAAATCTTCGTATATCCAAAGATAAATGGTCCACAGTCCCTTATCTAATAATTCAGGAGTTCAGAATTTTTCAGATTTCAGGAAGGTGACATGGTACACATACTGTATTTATCTAACACTCCAAGTAAGTAAACATATTAACATATATGGAGGAAAACGTATGAATAATTAAGGGCTATAAATAATTCAGGTTAGATTTTGCCATCAAGTAGGGTTGCACCAGGCTGTCAGAAAACTTCATGTAATGGATTTCAGATAAGGAATTCTGGACCTGTATTCATTGATGATGAATAATAACAATTATCGATTGAACCCCTAGTATGTGTCAGGCACTGAGCTAGGCAATTTATATGCATATCTCATTTAATAATGACAGTCCAGCCAGTTAGATATCCCTTTAATACAGTTAATTTTGCATTATTCAGTTGGCTTTGACAACTTTCTCTCTCCCTTGTTGAGAGATGAGGAAACCATCTCATTAAAAAAATATGCATATGATTAACATGAATCCAGAAATCTCTAACAACAGAGCTCTAAAACTAGCTGATGCTTTTTGGATGATGAATAACTAGAACCCACAGAGGTGTCATTGGAAATACATTTCTAAGATGCTTTAGGATCACAAAAATGTGATACAATTTGTTTAAACTCTTGGGGAATAAAAGTAGGAGGGCATTACATCCTGTCTGTCTGGTTTAAGTATTGATTTTGATCTCTTTGTGTCCTGTCTTCTGATTAGAGTAGGTGTTTTCTAAAGCTTAGGATAATGCCTTTCTCCTCGACCACAGTGTTGATGAAAGTAGGTCGGGGTAGCCAAGGAAGTTAACTGTTTCGAATTGTAACTCAGTGTTTCTCAAATTTTAGTATGCCTAAGCGGGAAGCATCACATGGTGGGGGCATGTTAGAAATGAGATTTTCTGAGCCCTGCCCCCCTCCCTGAAGAGGATTGACTCAGGGGATCCCCAGTGAGAGCCAGCAGTCTGCTATTTTAACAAGTACCCCGGTGTTCCTGATGCAAGTCGTCTGGGGGCCACGTAGAAACACTGGCATAGCCACGGTATTGAGAGCTAAAATAACCTGTGTTATGGAATCAGGGTAAATATTTCTCCCGTGACTCAGTCATCAAAGAGCCCGGAGAATTTGGTTGAGTGATTGGAAGGTGACTGTCATAGAGAAACCCCTGTGAATGACCAGGCACGGGAACAATTTCTGTAAAAATTACAGACATGAAAAGAGTTTTGAAAAGTTACCTTCTATGTCACCTGACCTTGGGGCTGGGTGAAATCTCATCTGTCTTATGTGAATAAAAATTTATTCTATTTTTAAAGGACACAGTAAGGCCTGTTCTCTTGGTGTAACTAACCTTAGCTAGGCAGTGGAGCCGCCCAGTGCTCATGGAAAAACCACATTTTTTTCCTCCTGATAAGGTTTAGTCTGCCCCCAGACCGAAACAAAAAAAATGGCTCCTGAGACTAAAAAACAGAAACCAAAATCAAACCAAACCCACTGCCGTCGAGTCGATTCCGACTCATAGCAACCCTATAGGTCAGAGTAGAACTGCCCCATAGAGTTTCTAAGGAGTGCGTGTGGATTCGAACTGCCGACCTTTTGGTTAGCCGCTGTTAGCACTTAACCACTATGCCACCAGGGTTTCCTTTTCACGGTTAAATTGTACAAAATGCTGGATGAGAAATTTGATTGTTGTGAATGGCTGTTACACTGAAGTTATTACTAAATCCATTAGTTCAGAAACTTCTTTTTTAATTGATTTCATGTCAGTTAGGAGCAGTGATTTAGAAACTGACTTGTTACTAGAGCTCAATAAGGTTACATTCAGTTCTGCTGAAGCTTTGAAGGGGCCTGACTGCGGCACTACCATCTTAATGATCTCCTCTTGCAGATCGTTTGTGGCCAGTCACACCGCCTAGTCATTTGGTACCTCGCTGTCATAGTCTACATTTAAAACCATTTCTTTTAATAATTTTCAATAATTAGTAAAGATGCCAAGAATTACTGTTACATTTATGAAGTATGTTTTTATTATTTTAGCAAGAGTACATTTCTGAAGCTAATGAATATTCATTTCTACTGCATTAAATGCCATGTCTTTCAGAGGATCATAAAACAGGAGTTGGAGCAGTCATCTGGGCAGAAGGAAAATCTGTAAGTATAAAAATAATTTTTTAAACATTTATACTTGGTTTTGCTTAAACATAGTTAAATCTTAAGTGAGTTACATTTTATTGACTTATTTGAAGTAATAAGGCACAATTGGTGCATTTATTAAATTCTATAAATATTTGCTCATTTCAACAATTTTCTAGAGAGATTCCTTCGTTTAGCAAACATTTATTAAACACCTTCTAAAGAGGAGGCGGGAGTCCCTGGGTGATGCAAACAGTTAAGTGTTTGACCACTAGCTGAAAATGTTGGTGGGTTGAATCCACCCAGAGGTGCCTCGGAAGACAACCCTGGCAACCTACTTCTAAAAGGTCACTGCCCTGAAGACCCTATGGAGCAGTTGTATTCTGCACACATAGGATTGCCACAAGTCATACTCAACTTGATAGTAACCAACAACGACAGCAAAGGGTAGGTACTGTACCACAGTGAGTGTTGGAGATCTAAAGAGCACATTTTCTGTCCTTCATAGGTTCATAGTCAAGTAATGGATACACAATTAAAAAGAAGACTAGTCTGTAGTATAATTAAAACATGACACTGTGAGAGCATAGAGGAGCCATATTTATTCTGCTTGGAGAAATAAGGAAAATATTCTTGGAGGAGGAAACGTGATAATAGTCTTGAGGAAGAAGTGGGAGTTATCAGCCAGAGCGAGTTACAAGATTAGCAGGCTAGCATGCAGAGGCAGGGACAAGAGAGTGTGTGGGGAAATGCAAGTGATTTGTGTGTCCCTGTGTGTACTGGAGTGGCAAAAAACGGACTGGACTGTGAAGAACTCTGTACACCATGTAAAAGTTTGGACTTAATCCTTCAGATACAGGGACACCCTATCAGAGCACTAGCCAGTAGAAGCATAAGGCAAGCCTTATATTTTCTAGGAGCCATATTAAAAAAAAAACTGATGAATTAATTTTGAGAGTATATTTTATTCAATTCGGTATGTCCAAAATTATCATTTCAACATAGTAATCAATATAAAAATTATTAATGTGATATTTTACATTGGGGGGTATTAAGTCTTTAAAATCTTGTGTGTGTTCACACAGCACATCTCAATCTGGACTAACCACATTTCAAGTGCTCGGCAGCCACATGTGCCTACTGGCTACTGCATGGGACAGTACAGCCCAAGAGCATTTTAAGTGGGAAATGATTTTATCATATTCGCATTATAGAAAGATTGGAGTAGGGCTAGGCAGGAAATAGGAAGATTAGTTAAAAAGAGATGATGAGGGCTTAGAGGAGTTCTAGGTAGGGATTAGAAGGGTGTGGAATCGAGAGATATTCGTAGCTATACTGTTGTTAGTTGCCTTCAAGCAGGCTCCAGCTCATGGTGACCTTATATATAACACAATGAAAGATTGCACTGTCCTGTTCTGCACCATCTTCATGATCATTGGTATGTTTGAGATCATTGTTGTGGCTATTGTGTAGTGTCTTCCAACCTAGGAGACTCATCTTCCAATACTCTTTCAGGCAGTATTTTGTTCTGATCCATAGAGTTTTCATTGGCTAATTTATGGAAGTAGATCACCAGGCCTTTCTTCCTAGTCTGTCTTAGTCTAGAAGCTCAGCTGGTGACTCTGCTAGTATTTGAAATATTGGTGACATAGCTTTCAGCATCGTAACAACACTCAAGCCACCATAGTATGACAAACTGACAGACAGGTGGCGGACTGAAGTATGAATAGGGAGCTTAAGTTTTACTTTATTGGACTTACCAGCAAGTAATTTGACTGTTGTCTTCGATGTTTCGTAGACTTCTCAAGTTCAGCTACACATAGACTCTGCAGGATAGCACACCCAGTATCTTCCCTGCTAACCTACTCCATCAGTGGTCACCATGTCATTCCCTGTTATTCCACACATATAATCAATCACCAGGTCCTGTGGATTCTACCTTCAAAATACCTCTTGACTCTACTTATCTCTACCCCAGCCATTAACTTCTGCTAGAATAGATTCCTCTGTCAGAAACCCCCATAGCATTCTGTGTAACTCATATTCCAAACTCTTTTATAACATGATGACAAATGCTATAAAAATTAATAAATTTAAAATTCTAATAATTGATAAGGCATTCGTATTAACAACTAATATACCATTGATCAAGAGAAATGTTTTTATAAAGCCACTGAAGTTCTATGATAAGACATGCATACAAAATAGACTCAATCAATATTGAAGATTAAAGGAAAGTACATTTTTTATTTTCCAGTTAAGTCACATGGCCACATTTTTAGCCCAACTACAGAAGTTCTCTATTCAAAGCATTTTTCAAGTTCCTGGCTTGTTAACCAGTAGCACAACACAGAGCATATAAAAAATAATCAACAACCATTTATTGAATACTTGCTGAGTCAGAATTGACTTGATGGCAACAGGTGTACTGGAAGGATAGAAAAGATAAAACATGGTTTCAGCTTTCCAGGACCTTATAATCGTTTGGGGAGAGGTGCCTGAATCAAGTGAAACAATTTGTGAGTTAAAGAAGAAAATGTTTAATTAACTGCTAAAACCAAGTACTGCCTTGAGATAGATTAGACAGGTGATCAGCCTTCTTAGAAATTACTTTGACAAGACTACACTGCAGTGGGAGGATCTCATATTGTACTCCCTGATGTTGCAGTTTTTCATAGAACATTTAGTGGGTATTCTCTACATAACTGTGATGCTAGGCTTTAAAACATGTTGCAAAGTGCCATTTCAGTGTTGAACACTAAGCTTTGTTGGTTTGCTCACTTTCATAGAGAAACTGTGATGGAACAGGAGCGTTGTACTTCATAGGATGTGGTTATAATGCTTTTCCTGTTGGATCTGAGTATGCTGACTTTCCCCACATGGATGACAAACAGAAAGACAGAGAAATAAGGAAATTCAGATACATTGTACATGCGGAACAGAATGCCTTGACATTTAGGTATGATATTCTTTTGCATGTGTTTTTTAAAATAATATTTTATTGTGTTTTTGGTGAAAGTTCGCACAGCAAGTTAGGTTCTCTTTTGACATTTCCACATCAATGATATTAGTTGCATTTTTCATGTTGTGCCAACATTCTCATTAATTGGAACCATTAATTGTAAATGGTTGTTCCATTTCCAGTACTCTAGATTCCCTGTCCCCTTGTCTTCTCATTTGCTTTGGAATAAATGTTGCCCTTTCAGGCTCATACAGATGTTTTTTTAGTAGAGCACTGATCTAATAGGTTATATCCTTTATTTTTTGTGTCACTCTGCTTTTCTGTTAAAAGGTGATCACAGGAGTAGTTTGGGTTCAAGATTTGAAGAGCGTCTCAGGGTGATAGTCTCAGGGAGTCCCCTGGTCTCAGTGGTCCAGTTAATCTGGCCATTTTTATGAATTTGAGTTTTGTTCTGCATTTCTCTCCCATTCTAACCAGGATCATCTATTATGGCCCTGGTCAGATCAGTCAGTGGTGATAGCAAGGCACCATCTAGTTCTTCTGGTCTCAGGGTAGTTGAGGTTTTGGCTCTTGGAGGCTATCAGCCTTATAGACGCGTTTCTACTCTATGGTTCTGGTTACCTTCTAACTCTTGCTCCTGACAAGTAAGACCACTTTTGCATGTATTTTTCTCTAAAATGTAGCAAGGCTTACTTGAAATTTGTTTTCTTTTAGTTGTAATGTATTTCCTGTTTCAAATTCCAAGAAATATGCTTTTTAGAAGTATGTTGTTATCATGTGCCGTTGAGTCAATTCCAACTCATAACAACTCCATAGAACAGAGTGAGTAGAACTGCCACATAGGGTAGGCTGCAATCTTTATGGGAGCAAATCGTCAGGTTTTTTCTCCTGCAGAATGCTGGTGGGTTCAAACTACCGACCTTTCAGTTAGCAGCCTAGCACCCAACCATTGCACCACCAGGGCTCCTCTTTCAGAAGTATAACTGGTGAAACTTGGTCCTGACCAGAGGCCATTGTCATAAATTTTTCAGACCTTCAAATGTTTGAGCAAGTCTTTTTCCTTCGCTCTGTCTCCAGTCTAAAACTCCTTGAAGTTTGAGCTCTACTATTTCTGGATCTTCTTTGTTTTCTAAATCCAGAGCACATATATTTATGAATATAAAGACTTTATTCTGAACCAAATTGCTTTAAAATTTTTTTAGAGATTATAACTGGCATTACCTCCTTCTAACATTAATTTAGATTATTTCCACAAACATTTTTCAGCATTTACCATTAATGGGGTGATGTTAGGATTAAAAAGTAAGACAGGGCTCTGTCCTTGAGAAGCTTATAAAGCAGTAGGTGATGTAAGACTGCATACACTTAATGTGATTGATTCCATGAGAACAGCAAATACAAAGTGTTGTAGAAATTCAGGAGGTGTGTGTAATAGGAGGGGGAGCGCCAGGGAAAAATTTAATGGAAGTACTGACATTTGAGCTGAGCTTTAAAGGATTGTAAGATTGTGGCAATTGAAGGTGCTTACATGACAAGAAAACCATTCTTCTTCTGGCATAAGCACTGTTTAGAAGTAGGAAAATACATTGTGTATTTAGGAACATGAATAATCCAGTTAGGCTGGATGTAAAGTCATGGGAAATGAAGCTCAAAAGGATAGGCTGGGCAATAGAGGACTTTGAGTTTAGACTGTGTTTAGCAGGCAGTGGGGGAAATGGAATGGCATTGACAGAGCTATACGCTATAGATTCCTCAGGTAGCAGGTGCATTGTTTGGACTAGATGCCTAGAATTCTGTTGCCCTAGTTCAGGTGTATAGCAATGAGAGTTTGAACTAGGGAGATAGGTGTGGAAGGCTGGTTGGGGGGAGAATTGAAGATGGCCTACTGAGAGCGGTGCAAAACCCAGAACAACCATCCTTGTAGCCTCACATGAGAGCATTCCTTGGTCCTCAACTGCCCTCAGCATGCCAGATTTCACAAAAACTTCCCTATTCTTTTGTTTGTGTTCTTTATTACAGATTTGCTTGCTTCATTTTGTGCAAAGCTCTAAATATGTCAAACCCAAAGCTTTGTTAAATAAAATTTTATGTTAGGGAAGGAGTAAGGGAGTTTAACTCAAAACAGAATTAATATTAATTCATCCATTTAACCAAACCAAACCGAACCCAATGCCATCGAGTCAATTCTGACTCAGAGTGACCCTATAGGACAGAGTAGAACTGCCCCATAGGGTTTCCAAGGAGCCCCTGGTGGATTTGAACTGCTGACTTCTTGGTTAGCAGCCGTAGCACTTAACCACTATGCCACCAGGGTTTCCATTTATCCATTTAGTAAACATTTATTAAATATCCATTCAGTGCAGGATGGAGGCCAGGTTCTTGGCTATATTATGGTTAGGTCTTGTGGAGAATGTGAGGTCTAATCCCTAATTCTGGCATTATAAAGAAGTTCTCTACTTACTGAGAAAGCATTATTTTCTCTTTTTATCCCCATCTCTCTATTTATTTTTTCCACTTTTTACTTTTGGTGTATGTGTGTGTATATATGTCTACATGCATACATACATATAAATAATTTTAACATATATATGTACATGCATACATACATATAAATAATTTTAACATATATATGTACATACATATATATGATTTTAATGTAATATACACATATACATTTATATTCACCACAAAAATACACAAATACACACATATAACAAGACATTTGCAAATTTAGCATTTTCACGTGTACAGCTCCTTGATTATGTTCATCATGTTATGCAGTTATCACCACTATTCATTTCCAAATGATTCCACCACCATTAACAGAAACTCAGCACCCCCTAACCAAGGACTGTCTCTTTCCCTCTCCCCACCCCTGTTAACCACTAATAGTCTTTGGTCTGTATACATTTGCCTATTCTAGATATTTTAAGTAAGTAGGATCCTACAGTATTTGTCCTTTTGTGACTGATTTGTTTCTCTTACCTTAATGTTTTCAAGGTTAATCCATGTTGTATCTTGCGTCAGGCCTTCCTTGCTCTTTATGACTGAGTAATATTCCATTGTGTGTACCACATTTGGTTTACCCATTCATCTGTTGATGGGCAATTAGGTTGTTTCTGTCTTTTGGCTGTTGTGAACAGTGTTGCAGTGAGCCCCACAAATTAAATGATAACTTCTACTGATGAAATCCAGGGAGAAGATAAATAAAGTACGTAATTTATGATAACCAGTGGTGTCTGCCAAACCCATTGCCATTGGGTTGACTCCAACGCATAGCAACCCTGTAGTCCACGAGAGCCAAAATACGACCTTGAGTATGTCCCACTTGAATTTAGAGACCATCTCAAGAATAGATTTGACACATTGAACGCTAATGACCAAAGACCAGACGAGTTGTGGAATGACATCAAGGACATCATCCATGAAGAAAGCAAGAGGTCATTGAAAAGATAGGAAAGAAAGAAAAGACCAAGATGGATGTCAGAGGAGACCCTGAAACTTCCTCTCGAAAGTCAAGCAGCTAAAGCAAAAGGAAGAAATGATGAAGTAAAAGAACTGAGCAGAAGATTTCAAAGGGCGGCTTGAGAAGACAAAGTAAAGTGACGTCCAAAGAGCAGGAGATAGAAAACCAAAAGGGAAGAACACGCTCGGCGTTTCTCAAGCTGAAAGAACTGAAGAAAAAATTCAAGCCTCGAGTTGCATTAGTGAAGGATTCTATGGGGAAAATATTAAATGATACAGGAAGCATCAAAAGAAGATGGAAGGAGCACACAGAGTCATTATACCAAAAAGAATTTGTTGACGTTCTGCCATTTCAAGAGGTAGCATATGATCAGGAACCAATGGTACTGAAAGAAGAAGTCTAAGCTGCACTGAAGGCACTGGTGAAAAGCAAGGCTCCAGGAGTTGATGGTGTATCGACTGAGATGTTTCAACAAACAGATGCAGCACTGGAAGTGCTCACTCGTCTATGCCAAGAAATACGGAAGACAGCTTCCTGGTCAACTGACTGGAAGAGATCCATATTGATACCTATTCCCAAGAAAGGTGATCCAACCAAATGTGGAAATTATAGAACAATATCATTAATATCACACGCAAGCAAAATTTTGCTGAAGATCACTCAAAAGTGGCTGCAGCAGTATATTGACAGGGAACTGCCAGAAATTCAGGCCATTTTCAGAAGAGGATGTGGAACCAGGGATATCATTACTGATGTCAGTTGGATCCTGGCTGAAATCAGAGAATACCAGAAGGATGTTTACCTGTGTTTTATTGACTGTGCAAAGGAGTTTGACTATGTGGATCACAACAAATTATGGGTAACATTGCAAAGAATGGGAATTCCAGAACACTGAATTGTGCTGAGGAACCTGTATCTAGATCAGGAGGCAGTTGTGTGGACAGAACAAGGGAATACTGAGTGGTTTAAAGTCAGGAAAGGTGTGTGTCAGGGTTATATCCTTTCACCATACCTATTCAGTCTGCAAAGGTTTGTTTTATGACCTAATATGTGATCTATTCTAGAGCATGTTCCATGTGCACTAGAAAAAAAAGTATACTTTGCAGCTGTTAGGTGGAGGGTTCTGTATAAGTAAGTCTATGAGATCAAGTTGGTTGACTGTAGCAATTAGATCTTCCGTGTCTCTATTGATCTTCTTACTGGAAGTCCTATCCTTCTCCGAAAGTGGTGTGTTGAAGTCTCCTACTATAATTGTGGAGGTGTCTATCTCACTTTTCAATTCTGTTAAAGTTTGTTTTATGTATCTTGCAGCCCTGTCATTGAGTGCATAAATATTTAATATGGTTATATCTTCCTGGTAAATTGTCCCTTTCGTCATTATATAGTGTCCTTCTTTATCCTTTGTGGTGGATTTAACTTTAAAGTCTATTTTGTCAGAAATTAATATTGCCACTCCTGCTTTTTTTTGAATGTTGTTTGCTTGATATATTTTTTTCCATCCTTTGAGTTTTAGTTTGTTTCTGTCTCTAAGTCTAAGGTATGTCTCTTGTGGGCAGCATATAGACAGATTGTGTTTCTTTATCCAGTCTGAGACTCTCTGTCTCCTTATTGGTGCATTTAGTCCATTTACATTCAGCGTAATTATAGGTAAGTATGAGTTTAGTGCTGTCATTTTGATGCCTTTTTGTGTGTGTTGTTGACAATTTCATTTTTCCACTTTTTTGTGCTGAGAAGTTTTTCTTTGTAAATTGTGTGTTCCTCATTTTCATAGTAGTTGAATTTATGTTTGCTGAGTCGTTATGTTTTTCTTGGTTTTTATTTTAAATTATGGAATTGTTAGACTTCTTTGTGGTTACCTTAAAAGTTACCCCTATTTTTCTACATAAAAACCTAACTTGTATCATCCTGTATCACCTCGTTTTCCTCTCCATATGGAAGATCTATGCCGCCTGTATTTAGTCCCTCTTTTTGATTATTGTAATCTTTTACATAATGACTTCAATGATTCCCTGTTTTGAGCATTTTTTTCTTTTTAAAATTAATCTTATTTTGTTTTTGTGATTTCCCTATTTGAGTTGATATCAGGATGTTCTGTTCTGTGATGGTATCTGATATTACTGATTTTCTGACCAAAGAATTTCCTTTAGTAATTCTTGTAGCTTTGGTTTGGTTTTTGCAAATTCTCTAAGCTTGTGTTTATCTGTAAATGTTTTAATTTTGCCTTCATATTTGAGAGAGTTTTGTTGGATATATGATCCTTGGCTGGCAGTTTTTTTAGTGCTCTGTATATGTCATCCTATTGCCTTCTTGCCTGCATGGTTTCTGCTGAGTAGTCTGAACTTGTTCTTATTGATTCTCCTTTGTAGGTGACTTTTCTTTTATCCCTGGCTGCTTTTAAAATTTTCTCTTTATCTTCGGTTTTGGCAAGTTTGATGATGATATGCCTTGGTGATTTTCTTTTGGATCAATCTTATATGGGGTTCGATGAGCATCTTGGATAGATATCCTTTCGTCTTTCATGATGCCGGGGAAGTTTTCTGCCAACAGATCTTCAACTATTCTCTCTGTGTTTTCTGTTATCCCTCCCTGTTCTGGAACGCCAATCACACACAAGTTATTCTTCTTAATATAGTCCCACATGATTCTTAGGGTTTCTTCATTTTTAAAAATTCTTTTGTCTTCAACTATATTGCTGTCAATTGCTTTATCCTCCAACTCCCCTACTCTGCATTCCAATTGCTTGATTCTGCTCCTCTGACTTCCTATTGAGTTGTCTAATTCTGTAATTTTACTGTTAATCTTTTGGATTTCTGAATGCTATCTCTCTGTGGATTCTTGCAGCTTATTATTTTTTCCACTATGTTCTTGAATAATCTTCTTGATTTCTTCAACAACTTTATCAGTGTGTTCCTTGGCTTTTTCTGTAGATTGCCTTATTTCATTTCTGAGGTCATCCGTGATGTCTTGAAGCATTCTGTATATTCGTTTTTTATATTCTGCATCTGGCAATTCCAGGATTGTATCTTCATTTGGGAAAGATTTTGATTCTTTAATTTGGGGATTTGTGGAAGCAATCATGGTCTGCTTCTTTATGTGTTTTGATATTGACTGCTGTCTCTGAGTCATCTATAAGATATTATAATGATTTATTTTATATTTGCTCACTAGTCTTATCTTGTTTTGTTTTGTTTCAGTGTACCCAGATGGGCTACTAGATTGCGCTGTCTTGATTGTTGTAGCCTTTGAATCACTTACGTCCTATTACCAGCTGGTTTGGGCTATTACCAGATATATAAGCCTAAGAGTCCAGTCACTATTCTTGAATAGAATCAGCTTAGGTGTTCTGATTTTGGGTCACCAAGTGTGTGGTGTAGACTGCCACCTATTAGAGGAGTAGTGGTGATAGTTGTGTGCACCAGATTCTAGTAGTGGCAGGGGGTCATACTCCAAGGAGGGCAGGATGCTGACGGCCTTCCTCCATGTGCCAGTGAGGTAGGTGTGTCTCTATTCCTAAAGGACTTTGGTGGGTGGGCTCTGCAGCTGTACCTTAGGCACCCAACCTTGTAGCTCTAAAGATTGGTAGGTGTCAGTATCCTCAGACCCCTTTGGCAGGTGGCTAGGGGGTTTGGGTGGAGCTTCAGCCCTCAGCTCCCCGCTTTGGATCTGTGAGGGCTCTGTTTAATAGGTAGAGATATCAAACCTGGAAAACTTGTCTTTCCAGTGCTCCGCTAAAACAATTACAGTCAGATCACTATCAGACTTGCCTTTGCAATATAATAACCACCTTGTTCCCTGTAGGGATGAAAGCCACAGACTGTGGATCTCGTATGCTTGGCTGGAGCTGGTTCTGTATTTTTATTCCAGTTCAGGGAAGGATTTTTTGTCCCTGGGCTGTTAGTAGCTTCTTCTCTCAGGCCAGGAGAATGGGTTAGGAAAAAAAAGACCGGAAGAGCACTTCACTCCCTGGGCCAGGAAATTCCAGTGTTAATGAAGCTACCTGGGGCAGGGAGGGGAGGGATCAGATAGATAAGAGAGGGTAGCACCCAGCAATATAGACAAAGTTACTTATCTTGCTTGGTGATGACTGTTTTATCTGAGATTCCTGAGGGGAGGGGCGTGTAGTCTCTGTGCCCTGGCTGGGTCGAGATTGCCCTGGAGGGTCAGGCCTGCTTCCCATGCTTGTGCCATCTCAGAAGCCATGGTCAGCTCCTCTGCTCCTAGTCCAAAGCCCAGAGCTAAGGTTTCCTGGCTGGGATGCTGCACTCCGGGCTTCAAAACCAGTCGCTGCTTCCCGGCGATTTCTCCTCCTGTCAGCCG
The DNA here is from genome assembly GCF_030014295.1 of Loxodonta africana. Taxonomy (NCBI): domain Eukaryota; kingdom Metazoa; phylum Chordata; class Mammalia; order Proboscidea; family Elephantidae; genus Loxodonta; species Loxodonta africana. The sequence goes on from NC_087358.1 coordinate 70,228,354, forward strand.
TGTCGTTGTGCTGCCTGCGTGCACTGGCTGGGTTTCCCCCGAGGTTACTTTAGGGGGCTAGGGCTGCGTCCTGTGCTTGCGCTGTCTCAGGAAGCCATGCTCAGCTCCTCTGCGCTTCGTCCAAAGCCCGGCGTCAAGGCTTTCTGACTGGGACTCTGGCTCCAGGCTCCGAAAACAGTCGTTGCTTCCCCGTGGTTGCTCGTTCTCTCGTTAGCCACATCGGTGTGCAGCCTGCTTGCGCTGGCTGAGTCTCTACCAAGGTTACCCCAGGGGGTTAGGGGTTAGGGCTGTGTCCCATGCTTGCCGCATCTCAGTAAGCCACAATCAGCCCTGCCACTCGGAACCAGGGAACTGCAAGGGCTCAAGGCTATGGAGCGGGATGCCGGCTCCAGAAGTGGCCGCTGCTTCAGGGCACAGCTTTTTGCTCCCCTGTCACTCAGGTCAACTCTTTAGATCTGTGTTTGATGGTCAGGGTTTGTAGACTGTAATGCATGTGATTGATTCACTTGTTTTTCCGAGCCTTTGTTGCAAGAGGGATCCGCGGTAGCATCTACCTAGTCAGCCATCTTGGCCCCACCTCCACCTATTCAGTCTATATGCTGAGCAAATAATCCAAGAAGCTGGACAATATGAAGAATGGGACATCAGGATTGGAGGAAGACTAATCAGCAACCTGTGCTATACAGATGACACAACCTCGCTTGCTGAAAGTGAAGAGGACTTGAAGCACTTACTGATGAAGATCGAAGACCACAGCCTTTAGTATGGATTGCGCCTCAACATAAAGAAGACAAAAATCCTCACAACTAGACCAGTAAGCAACATCATGACAAACGGTGAAAAGATTGAAGTTCTCAAGGATTTCATTTTACTTGGATCCACAATCAACAGCCATGGAAGCAGTAGTCAAGAAATCAAAAGATGCATTGCATTGGGCAAATCTGCTGCAAAGGGCCTGTTTAAAGTGTTGAAGAGCAAAGATGTCACCCTGAAGACTAAGATGCGCCTGACCCAAGCTGTGGTATTTTCAATCGCATCATGTGCATGTGAAAGCTGGACAATGAATAAGGAAGACCGAAGAAGAATTGATACCTTTGAATTGTGGTGTTGGCAAAGAATATTGAATATACCATGGACTGTCAAAAGAAGGAGCAAATCTGTCTTAGAAGAAGTACAACCAGAATGCTCCTTAGAAGCAAGGATGATGAGACTGTGTCTTACATACTTTGGACATGTTGTCAGGAGGGAGCAGTTCCTGAAGAATGATATCATGCTTGGCAGAGTACAGGTTCAGTAGAAAAGAGGAAGACCCTCAACAATGTAGATTGACACAGTGGCTGAAACAAACCATAACAATGATTGTAAGGATGGCACAGGACTGGGCAGTGTTTCGTTCTGTTGTGCATAGGGTCGCTATGAGTTGGAACTGACTCGACGGCACCTAACAACAAGTGGTGTCTCAACAAACACTTTCTGGGATGTATGTATTTTATCTATCTTCATCTTGGAAGGATGTAGCCAGACACTGAACTGACTCAGACCAGTTTGGTTAAATACAACTATTAGGTCCTTTTTACAAAATGTAATTTCTAAAAGGGCACATAATAGTTGTTCAGTAAATATTTCTTTAGTGAGTAGTTGGAGGTAGGTCAGTGTAAACTATTTCCCTCAAACCTTGCTGCAATAGAAGCGAGTCTTGGGCCAAATTCTGTCATACAAACCTTTATTAGATAAGATTTTATCAGCAAGTAGGCATAAAAACTGCCACATAACTTGCAGACTTGTTGAACTCCCAGCTTTGTGTCCTTTTGTGTGCTCCAGCCATTCTTTGCATGGCACATTCTTTTTTTTTCCCGTAAATTTTATTTATTCTGTTGTTACTCAGAATATACAAGCAAAGCATATACCAATTAAACAGTTTCTACATGTGCAATTTAGTGACAGTGGTTACATTCTTTGAGTTGTACAACCATTCCCACCCTCCTTTTCTGCTCCCTAAGTTCCTGTCTAGTCTTCCCAGTTGCTGTTGTCAGTTTGATCCCATACAGATAGTTCTTAAAAAAGCATAATGCTCAAGGCTGTTTTTTTGTTTTTTTTTTTTTCACTAGTTAAGCTAAACTATTGTTCTGTTTTGAGATGATTTTGGGGGTATTTTTGGTTTAAGGTTTAAAAAACATTATCTGAAGACAACAGTTTTAGTGTTCATCTACCTCCATGGCTCCAGAAAGTCATAAGTCCATGAGAATTTGAAATTCTGTTCTACGTTTTCTACTTTTTGGTCAGGTTTCTTCTATGGAATCTTTGATCAGAATGTTCAGTAGTGGTAGCTGGGCACCATCTAGTTCTTCTGGTCTCATGGCAAAGGAGTCAGTGTTCATGGAGGCAGTTAGCCACACATTCCATATTCTCCTTCTACTCCTAATTCGCCTTCTTCCTTTGTCACTCCAGGTGAATAGAGACCAACTGTTGTGCCTTGGATGGCTGCTTGCAAGCTTTTAAGACCCCAGGCACTACACGACGAACTAGGAGGTAGAACAGAAATACTTAAACATGTTATTAGGCCAGTTAACTGGGATGTCCCAAGAAACCATGATCCTGAACCTCCAAACAAAGGAACCATATCCCATGACATTTAGGTCCTTAATCCATTTTGAATTTGTTTTTGTGTATGGTGTGAGGCATGGATCCTGTTTTATTTTTCTGCATGTGGAAATCCAATTTTCCGAGCACCATTTGTAGAAGAGACTCCTGTTTCTCTATGGAATGAACTTAGTACCCGTACGAAAAATCTGTTGAGGATAGATGTCTCGGTTTACTTCTGGAGTCTCAATTCTGTTTCATTTGTCTATGTGTCTGTTGTTATACCAGTACTAGACTGTTTTGATTACTGTAGCTGTATAGTATGTATAGTATGTTTCTAAATTGGGAAGTGTGAGTCTTCTACTTTGTTCTTCTTTTTTGACATTGTTTTAGCTATTTGGGGCCTCTTGCCATTCCATATAAAATTGAGAATTGGTTTTTCTATTTCTGTAAAGAAAACTGTTAGAATTTTGCTCGGGATTGTGTTCAATTGGTAGATTGTTTTGGGTAGTATTGACAGTTTAACAATATTAAGGCCTCCAATCCATGAACATTGAATATCATTCCATTTATTTAAGCCTTCTTTAATCTCTTTCAACAGTGTTTTATAGTTTTCATTGTGTAAGTCCTTTCCATCCCTGGTTAGATATATTCCTAGATAGGTTATTCTCTTAGATGATATTGTAAATGAAATTGTTTTCCTGATTTCCCTGTCAGATTTCTTATTGCTGGTGATTAGAAACCCAGCTGATTTTTGTTTGTTGACCTTGTGTACTGCAGCTTTGCTAAATTCCTCTATTAGCTCTAGAAGTTTTTGTGTGGACTCTTTGGAATTTTCTATCTATAGGATCATAACATCCACGAATAGAGATAATTTTATTTCTTCTTTTCCAATCTGGATACCCTTTAATTTCTTTTTCTTGTCTTATTGCTCCGGCTAGCACCTCTAATACAATCTTAAATAGAAGTGGTGAGAGCAGGCACCCTTGTCTTGTTTCCAGTTTCAAGAAGAAAGCTGTCAATCTTTTTCCGTTAAGTATAATGTTGGCTGTTGGCTTTTCAAATGTGCCCTGAATCATATTGAGGAATTTCCCCTCTATACCAGCCTTCTTTAGGACTTTCATCAAGAAAGGGCGTTGGATGTATCAAATGCTTTTTCTGCATCCACAGAGATGATCATGTGCTTCTTTCCCTTTGTTCTGTCAACGTGCCGTATTACGTTGATTGGTTTTCTAATATTGAACCATCCCTGCATTCCTGGAATAAATCCCACTTTTCATGGTGTATGAGTCTTTTAATATGCTGTTTGATTCTGTTCACTAGTATTTTGAGGATTTTTGCATCTATATTCATAAGAAATACTGGCTTGTAGTTTTTTTGTGGCATCATCGCCTGGTTTTGGTATCAGGGTTATGTTTGCTTCATAAAATGAATTAGGGAGTATTCCTTACCTCTTTATCTTTTGGGAGAATTTAAACAGTACTGGTGTCAGTTCTCCAAATGTTTGGTAGAATTCTCCAGTGAAGCTGTCTGGTCTGGGACTTTTTTTTGTTGAGAGATTTTTGATCACTGATTTGGTGTCTTCACTTGTTATGGGTCTGTTGAAACTTTGTTTTCTCTTGAGACAGTTTGGGTAGGCCGTGTGCTTCTAAGAATTTTCCCACTTCATCTAGGTTATCCAGTTTGTTGCCATGCAGTTATTCAGAATATTCTGTCATAATTCACTTTATTTCTTTCAGTTCAGTTTTACTGTCCCCTCTTTCGTTTTTAATTTTGGTTTTTTACATCTTTTCTTTGTGAGTCTGGCTAAAGGTTTGTCAATTTTATCAGTCTTTTCAAAGAACCAATTCTGGTTTTATTGATTCTCTTGTTTTTTTGATTTTGGTTTTATTTATTTATGCTCTGACCTTTGTTATTTTCTTTCTTCGGGTACGTTTAGGCTTAGTTTTCTCTTTCTAGTTCCTGGAGTTGTTGAGTTAGGTTGTTAATTTGAGATCTTTCTTCTTTTTTCTAATGTCCTGGAGAATGATCTAGAGTGGAATATATATTGTGCTGTTTTGGGATGGAATGTTCTCTATATGTCTGTTAAGTCTAGCTGGTTTATAGTGTCATTCAGGTCCTCTGTTTCCTTGTTGATCTTTTTAGATCTTCTGTCCAATATTCAAAGTAGTGTACTGAAGTCTCACTATTATTGTAGTACTATCTACTTCTCTTTTCAGTTCTATCAGTGTTTGCTTAATATGTTTAGGTACTTTGATGTTGGGTGCATGTATTTTTGTGATTGTTAAATCTTGATTAATTGACCCTTTTATCACTATATAATGTCCATCTCCATCTTTATCTCTTCTGACAGATTTTCTTAAAATTTTCTACTTTGTCTGGTATTAAGATTGCCACTTCAGCTCTCTTTTGCTTATTATTTGCATGGAGCATTTTCTTCCATCCTTTCATTTTCAACCTATTTGTGTCCTTGGGTTTAAGGTGTATCCCTTGTAAATAGCATATAGTTAGATTATGTTTTTTTTAATCCATTCTGCCACTCTCTGTCTTTTGATTACAACATTTAGTCCATTTACATTCACTCTAAATTACTAATAAGATCAGACTTATTTCTGCCATTTTGTTATTTGTTTTTTGTATGTCTTAAGCCTTCTTTGTCTTTGTTCTTTAGTACTGCTTGCTTTTGCGTTTTGTTGGTTTATTGTAGTGAGCCTTTTTGGTTTCCTTCTTTCCTTTTGTGTATGTTTTTTATTTTCTTAGTGGTTACCATGAATATTACATTTGACGGCTTGTAATTATAACATTCTAGGTTAAGTTGGTATGAACTTAGCTTCAGTAACATACAAGAAATTCTATATGAATGCCATTCCTCTTCCTCCCTTTTGTTGTTGTCACTAATTACATCTGTATATTTCAAGCACCCTGTGACATCATTTTATCCTTCCCTTTTATGTATTTGTTATTAAAAAACATGAAGGACAAACCATTTAGAATTATCAAGCATGAATACTTTATTACTAGTTCTTATACTTGGCCACGCATTTTCCTTTATTAGGGATCTTTCTTTTTATGTATAGTTTTGAATTGCTTCCTAGTGTCTTTTCCCTTCCATCTATAAAACTAGCATTAGTATTTTTTGTAGGGCCAGTCTAGTGGATATGAATTCTCTCAGCTTCTGTTTGTCTGGGAATGTTTTAATTTCACCCTCCCTTCTTGAAGGGTAGTTTTGCTAGGTATAGTAGTCTTCATTGACAGTTTTTTCTTTCAGTACTTGAAATATACCGTTCCATTGCTTTCTGGCTTCCAATGCTTCTGAGGATAAATTGGCATTTAATCTTACTGAGGATCCTTTATATGTGACTGTTTGCTTCTCTCCCACTGCTTCCAGGATTCTCTCTTTAATTTTTGAGAGCCTAACTATGATGTGTCTTGATGAGATCTCTTTGGATTTATTCTCTTTGGGGTTCTTTGAGCTTCTTGGATTTGTAGATTCATGTCCTTGTTAGATGAGGGAAATTTTCTGTCATTATTTCTTCAAATATTCTCTCTGTCCCTTCCTCTCTCTCATCTCCTTCTGGAATTCCCATGATGTCTATACTCACTCTCTTGTTGTTTCATAATCCCATTAAACTGTGCTCAGCCTTCTTAAGCCTCTGTTCTTTTTTTTTTTTTTTTTTTGTAGTGTCTTCTTTTTAATTGTGCTTTAAGGGAAAGTTTACAAACCAAGTCAGTCTCATACAAAAACTTGTATACACCTTGCTATGTACTCCTACTTGCACTCCCCCTAATGAGACAGCACACTCCTCCTCTCCACCCTGTATTCCCCGTGTCCATTCAGCCAGCTCCTGTCCCCCTCTGCCTTCTTATCTCCTCTCCAGACAGGAGCTGCCGACATAGTCTCTTGTGTTTACCTGAGCCAAGAAACTCACTCCTCACTAGTATCATTTTCTGTCTTTTAGTCCAGTCCAATCCCTGTCTGAAGAGTTGGCTTTGGGAATGGTTCCAGTCTTGGGCTAACAGAAGGTCCGGAGACCATGACCTCCGGGGTCCTTCTAGTCTCAGTCAGACCATTAAGTCTGGTCTTTTTATGAGAATTTTAGGTCTGCATCCCACTATTCTCCTGCTCCATCAGGAATTCTCTGTTGTGTTCCCTGTAAGGGCAGTCATCGATTGTAGCTGGGCACCATCTAGTTCTTCTGGTCTCAGGCTGATGTAGCCTCTGGTTTATGTGGCTCTTTCTGTCCCTTGGGCTTATAATTACCTTGTGTCTTTGTTGTTCTTCATTCTCCTTTGCACCAATTGGGTTGAGACCAATTGATGCATCTTAGATGGCCACTTGCTAGCGTTTTAAGACCCCAGACACCACTCATCAAAGTGGGATGCAAAATGTTTTCATAATATATTTTGTTATGCCAGTTGCCCTAGATGTCCCCTGAAACCATGGTCCCTAAACCCTCATCCCTGTTATTTTGGCCTTTGAAGCATTTGGTTGTAATCAGGAAACTTCTTTTCTTTAGCTTTAGTCCAGTTGTGCTGACCTCTCCTATATTGTGTGTTGTCTTTCCCTTCACATAAAATAGTTCTTGTCTACTGTCTAATTGGTAAATACTCCTCTCCCTCCCTATTCTCTTAACCATCAAAGAATATTTTCTTCTGTGTTTAAACTATTTCTTGAATTCTTAAAATAGTGGTCTCGTACAATATTTGTCCTTTTGTAATGGCTAATTTCACTCAGCATGATGCCTTCCAGATTCCTCCATGTTATATTTCACAGATTCATCGTTGTTCTTTATTATTGCCTAGTTTTCCATTGTGTGAATATTTATCCATTCATCCGTTGATGGGCATCTTGGTTGCTTCCATCTTTTTGCTATTGTAAACAGTGCTTCAGTGAACATGCATGTGCATATATCTATTTATGTGAAAGCTCTTATTTCTCTAGGATATATTCCAAGGAGTGGGATTGCAGGATCATATGGTAGCTCTATTTCTATTTTTTTACGGAAGCGCCAAATCGATTTCCAAAGTGGTTGTACCATTTTACATTCCCACGAGCAGTGTGCAAGTGTTCCAGTTGCTCCACATCCTCTCCAACATTTATTATTTTGTGTTTTTGGATCAATGCCAGCCTTGTTGAAGTGAGATGGAATCTCATTGTAGGTTTTGATTTGCATTTCTCTAATGGCTAATGATCATGAGCATTTCCTTATGTGTCTGTTAGCTACCTGAATGTCTTCTTTGGTGAAGTGCCTGTTCATATCTTTTGCCCATTTTTTAATTGGGTTATTTGTCTTTTCGCAGTTGAGTTTTTGCAGTATCACGTAGATTTTAGAGATCAGATGCTGATCGGAATTGTTGTAGCCAGAAATTTTTTCCCAGTCTGTTGGTAATCTTTTTACTCTTTTGGTGAAGTCTTCAGGTGAGCATAGGTGTTTGATTTTTAGGAGCTCCCAGTTATCTAATTTCTCTCCTGGTGTTTGTGCGTTGTTAGTAATGTTTTGTGTGCTGTTTATGCCATATATTAGGGCTCCTAGCGTTGTCCCTATTTTTTCTTCCATGATCTTTATCATTTTAGATTTTATATTTAGGTCTTTGATCCATTTTGAGTTAATTTTTGTGCATGATGTGAGGTATGGGTCTTGTTCCATTTTTTGGCAGATGGTTATCCAGTTATGTCAGCACCATTTGTTAACGAGACTGTCTTTTCCCCATTTAACAGACTTCGGGCCTTTGTCAAATATCAGCTGCTCATATGTGGATGGATTTATGTCTGGATTCTCAGTTCTGTTCCATTGGTCTATGTATCTGTTTTACCAGTACCAGGCTGTTTTGACTACCATGGCAGTATAATATGTTCTAAAATCAGGTAGTGTGAGGTCTCCCACTTTGTTCTTCTTTTTCAGTAATGCTTTACATATCCGGGGCCTCTTTCCCTTCCATATGAAGTTGGTGATTTGTTTTTCCATCTCATTAAAAAATGTCATTGGAATTTGGATCAGAATATCTTTGTAGCTATAGATCGCTCTCGATAGAATAGACATTTTTCCAATGTTGAGTCTTCCTATCCATGAGCAAGGTATGTTTTTCCACTTATGTAGGTCTTTTTGGTTTCTTGTAGTAGTGTCTTGTAGTTTTCTTTGTATAGGTCTTTTACATCTCTGGTTAGATTTATTCCTAAGTATTTTATCTTCTTGGGGGCTACTGTAAGTGTATTGATTTGGTGATTTCCTCTTTGATGTTCTCTTTGTTGGTGTAGAGGAATCCAACTGGTTTTTGTATGTTTATCTTGTATCCTGATACTCTGCTGAACTCTTCTATTAGTTTCAGTAGTTTTCCTGAGAATTCTTCAGCGTTTTCTGTGTGTAAGATCATGTCATCTGCAAATAGAGATATATTTTTTTTACTTCTTCTTTACCAATTTGGATGCCCTTTATTTCTTTATCTAGCCTGATTGCTCTGGCTGGGACCTGCAGCACAATGTTGAATAAGAGTGGTGATAAAGGGCATCCGCATCTGGTTCCCGTTCTCAAGGGGAATGCTTTCAGACTCTCTCCATTTAGGATGATGTTGGCCGTTGGTTTTGTATAAATGCCCTTTTTATGTTGAGGAATTTTCCTTCTATTCCTATCTTGCTGAGAGTTTTTATCATGAATGGATGTTGGATTTTGTCAAATGCCTTTTAAACCTCTGTTCTTGTTGCTTTTCAGCATCTGTAATTTTAACATCTTGTCCCCTTTATGGAAACCCTGGTGGCGTAGTGGTTAAGTGCTACAGCTGCTAACCAAGAGGTCGGCAGTTCGAATCTGCCAGGTGCTCCTTGGAAACTCTGTGGGGCAGTTCTACTCTGTCGTATAGGATTGCTATGAGTCGGAATCAACTCAACGGCAGTGGGTTTGGTTTTGGTTTTGTCCCCTTTATTTGCTGATTCTTTCTTCTCCCTGATTAAATCTGTTGGTAAGTCCTTATATTGTGTTTCTCATTTCAGTTATTATCCCTTTTAGTTGCAATATTTCTCTTTTTAGGTCCTGATTTTGTTCTTGCATTGTTTTTCCTTTTTTTTTTTAACCTCTCTATGTTTTGCCTCAATTCTTTCATTATGCTTAATGTTGTTGTATTATATTCTTCCTTTTTTCTCTCATTATTTGTTCATCTCTGGATGCACTTTCACTCTGTCATGTTCATTTGGATAGGCCATTGTTTCTCTGTTCTTTTTGTGTCTTTTGATTTTTTGTTGGGCTATTGGAATTTTTGAGGGTATTAACTTACTTTGTTTTTCCCAGTATTTGGTGTTTTTGCCTACACTACTATATGTAAGAAACTTTTAAAATGGACAGAGACTTTGGCCTTTGCTTACTGTTTCCTCTCCCTCTATGTGAAAGCTCCTTCTTCTCTGGTTTAATGGGATTTGAAAGTTCCAGATCTCATTTTTCAACTTTCACTCTCTCCGAAACACAGCAGAGAACATGCTGTGGTAAGCCTGTCCATCAATGGGCTTTGCCACTCAGACAAGATACATTGTACTAATCTATCTGCCCACTGGGGGGTACAGCCCCCCTCTGTGGTTATTACTCCCTTCCCTTCTCTGTTTCTGCAATTACGTTTTTATTTGGAAAATCCACACCCAAAGAGCCCCCTTCAGGCCTGGGTGTTGCTCTCTGGTTTTGCTCCAGGTTTCTTTCCCTGGTCTGTAGGGGCTGCTTATGTCTGAGCTGGCATTCAGGGGGAACACAGGTGGACTTTCCTCTGTTTCAGGACTAGAAGGGGCTTGCACTCCCAAGAAGTACCTCCAAGATATCTGTCTTGTTGGTTTCAGAGCCCCAGTGTCCCTGTGGTGGTTGGGGGAGCAGTTGCTACTTAGGTGAGCCATCTCCTGACTGCACTGTAGGGAACTTTGTGTAGGAGTTCATATCAGTCCAGTAGCTGACAGTTAGCATTTGGGGGTGGGGACCATAGTCACGTTCAACCTGCGGGGAGGTCTACCTTGTTGGTATATCGGAGCCCACCCTATAGTATGTTGGCTGTATGTATAGCCTCCATTCAAGATGCCTACTTCCTAACACACAGCCGCCTCAGTCAGCAGTCCTCAGCACTAACTGGAAGTGGGGACAGAGTAACTGTAATTGACCCCAAGGGAAATGTGTCCTGTTGGTTTCAGAGGCTAGAGTTATGGGGTATGCAGGGAGACAGGTAGAGTGCTGAGTATGGGAGAAAACTCCACTACAGGGGCCTTCTGTAGCACTTCACAGCAGGCTTGCAGAGAGTGTCCAGAGTGGGGGAGGAGCTGTCACTCTCCAAACGGACCTCCAGGGAGGTCATCCTTGTTCCTATCAGAGCCCTCTCTCGAGTATGTTGATTGTAGATGTAGCCTCCACTAAAGATGCCTACTTCTTAGCACACAGCAGCCTCAGTCATCAGTACTCAGGATCAACTGAAAGGGAAGACCAGACAGACCTGAACTGACTCTCTGGGAAGTCTGTCATGTTGGTTTCAGAGGCCTGAGCTATGAGGTACACAGGGAGGCCAGTAGAGTGTTTACTTTAGGAGCAGACTCCATTGCATGGGCCTTTTGTAGCAGTTCACCGTAGGCTTGCAGACAACAGTGTCTGAAGGCGGGGGGAGGTGCTGGCACATTCCAAATGGACCCCCAGGAAGGTCTGCCTTGTTGCTGTCAGAGCCTTCTCTGTAGTATGCTGGGTGTGGGTGTAGCTTCCACTAAAGATGCCTACTTCTTAGCACACAGCAGCTTTAGTCAGCAGTCCTCAGCACTGACTGAAAGGGGGAAAGCAGATAGACCAGAACTGATTCCACCAGAGACTCCACCAGAGATCTTTCCTGTTGGTGTCAGAGGCCCGAGCCGTGGGGTACACAGGAAGGTAGGTCAAGTGTTGACTGTGAGAGCAGACTCTGCTGCATGGGCCTTCTCTAGCAATTTGCAGTGTCTGGGTGGAGGAAGTGCTGGCACACTTTGAACAGTCCCCCAAGGAGGTCTGCCTTGTTGGTTTTAGGGCAGAAGCTTGGTATCCTCTTTGTACAGGCAGTAGCTATGGTAGTTAAGGAAGCAGACTCTTTCTGGAGCCACTACCCTACTTCACAGCAGCTGGTGGCCTGCTTGGCTGGGGGAGGGGCAGGGGTAGTTGGAGAAGAGATTTTCCTACAGTATTCGACTCGTTGATTCACTGATTCTTGCTTGTCTGCAGTTCCCTGCTGCTTTCCTCTGTACCCCGATTCAGAGTCCCTTGAAGCCAAGCACCGTTACCTGATTGTATTTCGTGTTGTATTTGTGGAGGAGGGTCAGAACAATGGTTTGTTTATGCCGCTTTCTTCCCAGAATGCTCTCTCTTTTGATGTCTGTCTCTTTCTGTTTTCACTTATTTTGTAATCTACTGTTGAACATTTTGTCAATTGCTTAGAACCAATAAATGAATTTTAGTTATAATTGCCGTGTTCAAGTTGTATTGTAAGATATTGTGAGTTTATATATTTTGTACATTCACTAATTATCAAGAATAAGGCATAATTATTGTTTACGATGTTGTAAATGTTTTTAAAGCAGCTAAATTTTAGTGTTTAAAGATTTCTCTAAAAAATAACCTTTTGGAAACTACCTTCATAATAGTAAAAACAAATTTTTTTTTGTAGATGTCAAGAAATAAAGCCAGAAGAAAGAAGCATGATTTTTGTGACAAAGTGCCCATGTGATGAGTGTGTACCTTTAATTAAAGGTGCAGGCATAAAACAAATCTATGCAGGGGACGTAGATGTTGGAAAAAAGAAGGCAGACATCTCTTATATGAGGTTTGGAGAACTTGAGGGTGTTAGCAAATTTACAGTAAGTAGATGCTTCTTCAAGGTATACTTTCTATTATACTGTTAGGTATCTTGCTGTATATTTTAAATGAGTGATTCCTACCTTTTAAAGACCCAGACCCAGACCCTGGTGGCGTAGTGGTTAAGTGCTACGGCTGCTAACCAAAGGGTCGGCAGTTCGAATCTGCAAGGTGCTCCTTGGAAATTCTGTGGGGCAGTTCTACTCTGTCCTATAGGGTCGCTATGAGTCGGAATCGACTTGACGGCACTGGGTTTGGTTTTTTTTTTTTTTGGTTTACCTTTTAAAGAGAGCCCTGATGGTGCAGTGATTAAGCACTTGGCTGCTATCCAAAAGGCTGGCAGTTCAAATCCACCAGCCACCCCTTGGAAACCCTATGGGACAGTTCTACTCTGCCCTACAGGGTCGCTGTGAGTCGGAATCGACTCCACGGCAATGGGTAGGGTTTTTTTGTTTACCCTTTTCAAGAGTTTCAACAGCCTTATCATTGAGTTTGTTTTTATTTCCAAGCATTTGCCTAATTAGAAATGTTCAGCTTAGAATCTCTGCCTTATGTATATGCATCTCAAATTGACTCGATGGCAGTGGGTTTGGTTTTTTTTTTGGTAGAGAAAGTTGCATATTGACCTTACATCTCTGGATCCAGTGGGCCCTTTTGGTGCCATCTGGTGGCTGATAAAATTTCTGACTCACTTTTCCCTAGCCCCTTCTGGCTTGGAATAGTGGAAAGAGGTGAAAATAGTTTAGGATTACCCAAAAGACAGGGACCCACATGCACACACACACACACACATTTTCTCATGAGAAAAATCAGAAAAAAATTTAGAATTTCACACGTGGTATTTAAAAAAAAAAAGACTGAGGCACTGAGGTAGTTCCTGGAAAACTCAGAATTTTAACTCTTTACACTTCTTTACTATTCAGCTTTTTAAAACTTTTTATTTTGCATTAAAGTTGCAAAAACAGTACAATGAACATGTTTTTTACCAGAAACTTTGTAGAGTAACTTGTTGACATGATACCAAATCACCTTCAGATACTTTATTGTATATTTCCTCCAGCAAAGATATTCTCCTACATAATCGTAATACAAGCACCAAAATCAGGAAATTAACACTGATGCATTGTTACCATTTAATCAACGTATTCTGTTAAAGTTTCACCACTTGTTCCAGTAATGTCCTATATAGCATACGATCCTGTCCAGAATTGTGAGTTGCTTTTTATGATATCCAATCATTTAATTCTAGCATTTGATGCAACACTTATATGTTAGAATTTGCAGTGGGTAGTAAAGGCATGGCAGTTTGAATCCCCCAGCTGCTCCTTGGAAACCCTATGGGGCAGTTCTGCTGTGTCCTATAGGGTTGCTGTGAGTTGGACTTGATGGCAACAGGTCTGGGGTTTTTTTTTTTTTTTTTTAGTAAAGCCATCTAATAGAACTGTTTATAAATTTCAGTTTCACATTTCTGTTTTCTAATCAGCTTGAGTAAAGGGTGCCTGGAACATATAAGGCACCTAATAAATATTTATTAAACTGTATATATATATATATACACTATATATACACACACACACACATATTTACATGTTTTTAATATATGAACAGAGTATCTAGTTTCTTTGTGTGTACAAAGTACCACAAATTTTTACCATTTTTATTTTTGTCATGTATTTTTGCTTTTTATTTTCAATTGTTTTATTTAAAATTTATCACAGTTTAAAAGAGAAGGGGGTGATGTGGCACTAAAAGAAGGGAGAGTTGGGAAAGATGCCTCTCTTTCGTAAAAATACATAAAAGCTTACATCTACCAATTCTATGTTTTTGTTTTCTGTCTCTTCATTCCTCCTGAAGAGTGGGAAGAAGTAGGTTTTTCAAATTCTCATCCTGAGGATTAAGTGACCTACAACTTCAGGACTATGACTGATGGGTTGTTGTGAAGTGTGAAATATCTTGCTTAGTGGTTGATTTTAGTAGCTCTTCAGTCCTAAGGAGAATGAAGAAATCAGAAGAATGTAAGAAATGGGCAGGAGAAGTAGGAGGAGACAGGAAGACAGGCGGAAAGGGCCCTCTGGCAGAGATGGTACAAGAAAGGCCTACTTGGGCCAATATACACCCAGGAGTACCCTCACGCAGGTACACATTAGAGAGAAAAGATACAATCATGGCTTTTCTCTGCACTTCTTCAGATGGAGACTAGGTCTCCACCCTCTCATCCTTCCCCTAGTCTGGCCTGGCTGGAAATGTTACGTAAATGAATTTAACTACTACTTGATTAGTTAAACAATTAGTTGTGAGATACCAGTAACTAACATGAACTAGCATTTGTTCTAAATTTGAATTTATGTTATCTAAATTTGAATTTATTATACTCTTGCTTTCACATTGTCAGTAGTAATATAAATGTGTCCATACTTTCACATTTTTTTAAAGACTAAAGTAAATTGAATTTGATTTTGTTTTAAAGGTTTTTACTTTTTCTGTTTTTTCAGGATGTTATTGTAGACCTTGAGATAACTAGTTCTCTTCTGTGGTGTTGTTGCAAACTAGGCTAGAGCTGGGCAACTCTGTTTTCAAGAATAAATTTTATCAGTGTAAATCTGCATCCATTTACTTAATTTTTTTTTTTTTTCTGCTTAATATATTTAGATTTTCTCTCTTAGGTCATACTACCTTTTTTTTTTTTTCCTGATTATGAAAGTAATACAGAGGACTAGGAAAATTAAAAAAAAAAAATGTAAATTACCCACAACTCAGAGATACTACTGTTAACATGTTGCTGTGCTTCCTGTATCATTAAGATTCTTAAAAACTAGTTTTCAATAATTACGCAATGTTCCAACATATAGACATGTGACAGTTTATTTAACCATTCCCTACTGTTGTTGGACACCTAGGTTGTATCTAAGTTTTTATAGTTACAAATAGCATTTTTATGAAAATCCTTATACATAAATATTTCTTTACATGTTTTATTCTTTTAGGCTGTTGTTACTTATTGCTAAATTGCTTTCTGCAAGGATTGTACCAATTTTTGTATACAAAAACCCCAGTTTCTCTGCACTGTTTCTCAGCATTGAGGTTGTAGTTTTTTTTTTTTTTTTCAAAATTCAAAAATTTCAATTTGATAGGTTAAAAGTTGGTAGACCTTACTTTATGCAAATAACACGTGTGTTATATGTTTTTTTGCCCTGCACTTTGCTTTCATAAGTGTGTTATGTCAATTTCTGTGCATTATATGTGTGGGCACATTATTTATGAAAAAAAAAATACGGCACTGCCTTTTTTCTTTTTGTCTTTGATGACTTGTGACATGAGATATTTTTTCTTCTTTTTTAAGCCAGTTGTATTCCTTTACCAATTCTGTGCTCTCTGCTCATTCGGTGTTACTTTTCCTGTCACCAAAAATAAAAAGTGTCTACTATTCTAGAAAGTGATTGCCCCTTCCTCCCCCTCCCATTCCTGGTAACCATTAAAGAACATTGTTTTCTGTATGTGTACCTAGTCTTTTCTTTTTATAAAAGTGAGATGATATAATATTTGCCCTTTTGTGATTGACTTACTTCACTCAACATAATAACCTCCAGGTTCATCCATGTTGTAATATGTTTTGAGAACTCATTACTCTTTATAGCTGCATAGTATGGTGTTGTATGTATGTACCACAGTTTGTTTATCCATTCCTCAGTTGATGGGCACTTAGGTTGTTTCCGTTTTTTTGCTGTTGTGAATAATGCTGCAATGAACACAGATATGCATATGTCTATTCATGTCACTGCGATTAGATCTCTAGGGTATATACCTAGGAGTAGAATTGCTGGGTCATAACCTTTTTCTATTTCTAGCTTTTCGAGGAAGTGCGATACCATTTTTCCATAGTAGTTGTACCATTTTACAGTCCCACCAGCAGTGGATCAGGGTTCCAATCTCCCTACAACTTCACCAGCATTTGCTGTGTTTTTTTTTTTTTTTTGATCAGTGCCCTTGTTGCAGGGGTGAGATGGTATCTCACTGTAGTTTTTATTTGCATTTCTCTAATAGCTAATGAGGAGCCCTGGCACAGTAGTTAAGAACTTGGCTGCTAACCAAAAGGTCGGCAATTTGAATCTACCTGCTGCTCCTTGGAAGCCATATAGGGCAGTTCTGCCCTGTCCTAAAGAGTCACTGTGAGTCAGAATCAACTTGACAGCAATGGGTTTGTTTTTTTGTTTAATGGCTTATGAAGTAGCCCTGGTGGTACAGTGGCTGAAGTGCTCAGCTGCTAACTGAAAGGTCGGCGGTTCGAACCCGCCAGCTACTCCACAGGAGAAAGATGTGGCATTCTGCTTTTGTAAAAATTTAAAGCCTTAGAAACCCTTTGGGGTAGTTCTGCTCTGTACTATAGGGCCACTATGAGTCGGAATCAACTCAACGGCAGTGGATTTTGGAAATGGCTAATGATCTCAAGTATCTCTTCATGTGTTTGTTGGCTCTTTGAAGAAGTGTCTATTCATGTCCTTTGCCCATTTTTTAATTGGATTGTTTCTCTTTTTGTTGTTGAGTTGTTGAAGTTTTCTATATATTTTAGAGATCAAACCCTTATTATATATGTCGTTCCCAAAGGTTTTTTACCCAGGCTGTAGGATGTCTTCTGATGAAGTCTTTTGATGAGCATACGTATTTAATTTTTAGGAGGTCCCAGTTACCTAATTTGTCTTCTGTTGTTCATGGGTTTGTAATTGGGATTGATAGTCTATTTCTGAAGAAAACTCGATCCCGTAGTTTTGTCCCTCTGTTTTCTTCCAGGAACTTTATAATTTTAGCTTTAACATTTAGGTCTTTGGAAACCCTGGTGGCATAGTGGTTAAGAGCTACGGCTGCTAACCAAAAGGTCGGCAGTTTGAATCCACCAGGTGCTTCTTGGAAACCATATGGGACAGTTCTGCTCTGCCCTATAGGGTCGCTGTGAGTCGGAATTGACTCGATGGCAATGGGTGTTTGCTTTATTTAGGTCTTTGATCCATTTTGAATTTTTTTTTTTTTGAGATCCATTTTTGTGTATGGTATGAGGTATCTGGCTTCATTTTTCTGCGGATAGATATCCAGTTTTGCCAGCACTGTTTGTTAACCCTTTGTTTTCATATTTTTTATTAAAAAAAATTTTTTTTGATGACGTGTTTTGAGCATTGGAATGCATGCTTACTAATTGAGTGTGTTTAAATTTTTGGGTGGTAATAATGGATTTTTGAGAAATATGACCTGACAATACAATCTGCCATTGAGGTGAGTGGCACTTTGGTGCCACTGATCCATGGCATGACAGTATGCCACTGAGAAGTAGGTAGATAATTTATTGCTGGCCCCTTTCCATTGGGTTACACGGGGAACCTCTGGTTTTCCAAATATGACATAGAAAAACCAAAACAAGTTCATCAGGGCTCCCTAACTATCACCCAGGAAAGTCATAATTATGTTTGCAAGCCTTCCCTCACAGAAATAAAGGAAAAAAGGTAAAAGTTTATTAAACTAACACATCCAGGAAGCATCACCTAATAGAATGCTCAACCTACACAACAATGAGGCTCCAATTCTGGTCTTCTGAGCTTCACGCATTTCAAAAGGAACCCACTCTGACACTAAATGCATTATAACTGGAATAAAGCCATACCTCTGAGGTCCAGAGGTATAAAAATTGGCTGGCATACTGTTTATGCCAATGGTAATGAAATTAAAGAGACTGTTTCTTCCCCAGAACCCTGGTGGTAGGTATAGTGGTTAAGAGCTTGGCTGCTAACCAAAAGGTCAGCAGTTTGAATCTACCAGCTGCTCCTTGGAAAACCTATGGGGCAGTTCTAATCTGTCCTATAGGGTTGCTGAGTCAGAATTGACTCGACGACAATGGGTTTTTTCCCCCATTGAATGGACTTTGACCCCTTGTAGAAAATCAGCTGTCCATAGGTTGTAAGGATTTACTTCTGTGGTGTTGTCTTCAATATTGCTTAGGCAATTCAGGGCCTCTTTCCTTTCAGTGTAAAGTTGGTGATTAGCTTTTCTATTTCAGTAAAGAACAGTGTTGGAATTTGGATGGAGATTGCATTATATCTATAGATTGCTTTGAGTAGTATTGACATTTTCACAATGTTAAATCTTCCAATCCATGAGCATAGAATATTCTTCCGTTTATGTAGGTCCCTTTTAGTTTCTTGCTGTAATGTTTTTTTTTTTTACTAACTTTTATTGAGCTTCAAGTGAACGTTTACAAATCAAGTCAGTCTGTCACATATAAGTTAATATACATCTTACTCCTTACTCCCACTTGCTCTCCCCCTAATGAGTCAGCCCTTCCAGTCTCTCCTTTCGTGAAAACTTTGGCAGCCTCCAACTCTCTCTATCCTCCCATCCCCCCTCCAGACAGGACATGCCAACGCAGTCTCAAGTGTCCACCTGATATTATTAGCTCACTCTTCATCAGCATCTCTCTCCCACCCACTGTCCAGTCCCTTTCATGTCTGATGAATTGTCTTCGGGGATGGTTCCCATCCTGTGCCAACAGAAGGTTTGGGGACCATGACCGCCGGGATTCCTATAGTCACATCCAGACCATTAAGTATGGTCTTTTTATGAGAATTTGGGGTCTGCATCCTACTTATCTCCTGCTCCTTCAGGGGTTCTCTTTTGTGCTCCCTGTCAGGGCAGTCATCGATTGTGGCCGGGCACCAACTAGTTCTTCTGTTCTCAGAATAATGTAGATCTCTGGTTCATGTGGCCCTCTCTGTCTCTTGGGCTCTTAGTTGTCGTGTGACCTTGGTCTTCTTCATTCTCCTTTGCTCCAGGTGGGTTGAGACCAGTTGATGCATTTTAGATGGCCGCTTGTTAGCTTTTAAAACCCCAGACGCCACATTTCAAAGTGGGATGCAGAATGTTTTCATAATAGAATTATTTTGCCAATTGACTTACAAGTCCCCTTAAACCATGGTTTCCAAACCCCCGCCCTTGCTCCGCTGACCTTTGAAGTATTCAGTTTATCCTGGAAGCTTCTTTGCTTTTGGTCCAGTCCAGTCCAGTTGAGCTGACCTTCCATGTATTGAGTGTTGTCCTTCCCTTCACCTAAAGCAGCTCTTTTCAGCTAATTAATCAGTAAAAAAACCCTCTCCCTCCCTCCCTCCCTCCCTCCCCCCTCTCGTAACCACAAAAGTATGTGTTCTTCTCAGTTTATACTATTTCTCAAGATCTTATAATAGTGGTCTTATACAATATTTGTCCTTTTGCCTCTGACTCATTTCGCTCAGCATAATGCCTTCCAGGTTCCTCCATGTTATGAAATGTTTGACAGATTCGTCACTGTTCTTTATCGATGTGTAGTATTCCATTGTGTGAATATACCACAATTTATTTACCCATTCATTCGTGGATGGACACCTTGGTTGCTTCCAGCTTTTTGCTATTGTAAACAGAGCTGCAATAAACATGGGTATGCATATATCTGTTTGTGTGAAGGCTCTTGTTTCTCTAGGGTATATTCCGAGGAGTGGGATTTCTGGTTTGTATGGTAGTTCTATTTCTAACTGTTTAAGATAACGCCAGATAGATTTCCAAAGTGGTTGTACCATTTGACATTCCCACCAGCAGTGTATAAGAGTTCCAATCTCCGCAGCCTCTCCAACATTTATTATTTTGTGTTTTTTGGATTAATGCCAGCCTTGTTGGAGTGAGATGGAATCTCATCGTAGTTTTAATCTGCATTTCTCTAATGGCTAATGATCGAGAGCGTTTTCTCATGTATCTGTTAGCTGCCTGAATATCTTCTTTAGTGAAGTGTGTTGTTCATATCCTTTGCCCACTTCTTGATTGGGTTGTTTGTCTTTTTGTGGTTGAGTTTTGACAGAATCATGTAGATTTTAGAGATCAGGCGCTGGTCGGAGATGTCATAGCTGAAAATTCTTTCCCAGTCTGTAGGTGGTCTTTTTACTGTTTTGGTGAAGTCTTTAGATGAGCATAGGTGTTTGATTTTTAGGAGCTCCCAGTTATCTGGTTTCTCTTCATCATTTTTGGTAATGTTTTGTATTCTGTTTATGCCTTGTATTAGGGCTCCTAGGGTTGTCCCTATTTTTTCTTCCATGATCTTTATTGTTTTAGTCTTTATGTTTAGGTCTTTTGTCCACTTGGAGTTAGTTTTTGTGCATGGTGTGAGGTATGGGTCCTGTTTCATTTTTTTGCAAATGGATATCCAGTTATGCCAGCACCATTTGTTAAAAAGACTATTTTTCCCCAATTAACTGACACTGGGCCTTTGTCAAATATCAGCTGCTCATACGTGGATGGATTTATATCTGGGTTCTCAATTCTGTTCCATTGGTCTATGTGCCTGTTGTTGTACCAGTACCAGGCTGTTTTGACTACTGTGGCTGTATAATAGCGTCTGAAATCAGGTAGAGTGAGGCCTCCCACTTTCTTCTTCTTTTTCAGTAATGCTTTGCTTATCCGAGGCTTCTTTCTCTTCCATATGAAATTGGTGATTTGTTTCTCTATCACCTTAAAAAATGACATTGGAATTTGGATCGGAAGTGCATTGTATGTATAGATGGCTTTTGGTAGAATAGACATTTTTACTATGTTAAGTCTTCCTATCCATGAGCAAGGTATGTTTTTCCACTTAAGTAAGTCCTTTTGAATTTCTTGTAGTAGAGCTTTGTAGTTTTCTTTGTATAGGTTTTTTACATCCTTGGTAAGATTTATTCCTAAGTATTTTATCTTCTTGGGGGCTACTGTGAATGGTATTGATTTGGTTATTTCCTCTTCGATGTTCTTTTTGTTGATGTAGAGGAATCCAAGTGATTTTTGTATGTTCATTTTATAACCTGAGACTCTGCCAAACTCTTCCATTAGTTTCAGTAGTTTTCTGGAGGATTCCTTAGGGTTTTCTGTGTGTAAGATCATGTCATCTGCAAATAGAGATAATTTTACTTCCTCCTTGCCAATCCGGATGCCTTTTATTTCTTTGTCTAGCCTAATTGCCCTGGCTAGGACTTCCAGCAGGATGTTGAATAAGAGCGGTGATAAAGGGCATCCTTGTCTGGTTCCCGTTCTCAAGGGAAATGCTTTCAGGTTCTCTCCATTTAGAGTGATGTTGGCTGTTGGCTTTGCAAAGATGCCCTTTATTATGTTGAGGAATTTTCCTTCAATTCCTATTTTGGTGAGAGTTTTTATCATAAATGGGTGTTGGACTTTGTCAAACGCCTTTTCTGCATCAGTTGATAAGATCATGTGGTTTTTGTCTTTTGTTTTATTTATGTGGTGGATTACATTAATGGTTTTTCTGATATTAAACCAGCCTTGCATACCTGGTATAAATCCCACTTGATCGTGGTGAATTATTTTTTTGATATGTTGTTGAATTCTATTGGCTAGAATTTTGTTGAGGATTTTTGCATCTATGTTCATGAGGGATATAGGTCTGTAATTTTCTTTTTTTGTAATGTCTTTACCTGGTTTTGGTATCAGGGAGATGGTGGCTTCATAGAATGAGTTGGGTAGTATTCCGTCATTTTCTATGCTTTGAAATACCTTTAGTAGCAGTGGTGTTAACTCTTCTCTGAAAGTTTGGTAGAACTCTGCAGTGAAGCCGTCCAGGCCAGGGCTTTTTTTTGTTGGGAGTTTTTTGATTACCGTTTCAATCTCTTTTTTTGTTATGGGTCTATTTAGTTGTTCTACTTCTGATTGTGTTAGTTTAGGTAGGTAGTGTGTTTCTAGGAATTCATCCATTTCTTCTAGGTTTGCGAATTTGTTAGAGTACAATTTTTCGTAGTAATCTGAAATGATTCTTTTAATTTCATTTGGTTCTGTTGTGATGTGGTCCTTCTCATTTCTTATTTGGGTTATTTGTTTCCTTTCCTGTATTTCTTTAGTCAGTCTGGCCAATGGTTTATCAATTTTGTTAATGTTTTCAAAGAACCAGCTTTTGGCTTTGTTAATTCTTTCAATTGTTTTTCTGTTCTCTAATTCATTTAGTTCAGCTCTAATTTTTATTAATTGTTTTCTTCTGGTGCCTGATGGATTCTTTTGTTGCTCGCTTTCTATTTGTTCAAGTTGTAGGGACAGTTCTCTGATTTTCGCTCTTCTTTTTGTATGTGTGCATTTATCGATATAAACTGGCCTCCGAGCACTGCTTTTGCTGTGTCCCAGAGGTTTTGATAGGAAGTATTTTCATTCTCGTTGCATTCTCTGAATTTCCTTATTCCCTCCTTGATGTCTTCTATAACCCAGTCTTTTTTCAGCAGAGTATTGTTCAGTTTCCAAGTATTTGATTTCTTTTCCCTAGTTTTTCTGTTATTGATTTCTAGTTTTATTGCCTTGTGATCTGAGAAGATGCTTTGTAATATTTTGATGTTTTGGATTCTGCAAAGGTTTGTTTTATGACCTAATATGTGGTCTATTCTAGAGAATGTTCCATGTGCGCTAGAAAAAAAAGTATACTTTGCAGCAGGTGGGTGGAGAGTTCTGTATAAGTCAATGAGGTCAAGTTGGTTGATTGTTGTAATTAGGTCTTCCGTGTCTCTATTGAGCTTCTTACTGGATGTCCTGTGCTTCTCCGAAAGGGGTGTGTTGAAGTCTCCTAGTATAATTGTGGAGGTGTCTATCTCACTTTTCAGTTCTGTTAAAATTTGATTTATGTATCTCGCAGCCCTGTCATTGGGTGCATAAATATTTAATATGGTTATGTCTTCCTGATCAATTGTCCCTTTTATCATTATGTAGTGTCCTTCTTTATCCTTTGTGGTGGATTTAAGTCTAAAGTCTATTTTGTCAGAAATTAATATTGCTACTCCTTTTTTGCTTATTGTTTGCTTGATATATTTTTTCCCATCCTTTGAGTTTTAGTTTGTGTCTCTAAGTCTAAGGTGTGTCTCTTGTAGGCAGCATATAGTTGGATCGTGTTTTTTTATCCAGTCCGAGACTCTCTGTCTTTTTATTGGTGCATTTAGTCCATTTACATTCAGCGTAATTATAGATAAATAAGTGTTTAGTGTTATCATTTTGATGCCTTTTTATGTGTGTTGTTGACAATTTCATTTTTCCACATACTTTTTTGTGCTGAGACGTTTTTCTTAGTAAATTGTGGGATCCTCATTTTCGTAGTGTTTGACTTTATGTTTATTGAGTCGTTACGTTTTTCTTGGCTTTTATCTTGAGTTACGGAGTTGTTATACCTCTTTGTGGTTACCTTATTATTTACCCCTATTTCTAAGTAAAAACCTAACTTGTATTGTTCTATATTGCCTTGTATCACTCTCCATATGGCAGCTCTGTGCCTCCAGTATTTAGTCCCTCTTTTTGATTATTGTGATATTTTACATATTGACTTCAGTGATTCCCTGTTATGAGCATTTTTTTTTTTAATTAATCTTAATTTGTTTTTGTGGTTTCCCTATTTGAGTTGATATCAGGATGTTCTGTTTTGTGACCTTGTGTTGTGCTGGTATCTGACGTTATTGGTTTTCTGACCAAATAATATCCTTTAGTATTTCTTGTAGCTTTGGTTTGGTTTTTGCAAATTCTCTAGACTTGTGTTGATCTGTAAATATCTTAATTTCGCCTTCATATTTGAGAGAGAGTTTTGCTGGATATATGATCCTTGGCTGGCAGTTTTTCTCCTTCAGTGCTCTGTATACGTCGTCCCATTCCCTTCTTGCCTGCATGGTTTCTGCTGAGGAGTCTGAACTTATTGATTCTCCCTTGAAGGAAACCTTTGTTTTCTCCCTGGCTGCTTTTAAAATTTTCTGTTTATCTTTGGTTTTGGCAAGTTTGGTGATAATATGTCTTGGTGTTTTTCTTTTTGGATCAATCTTAAATGGGGTTCGATGAGCATCTTGGATAGATATCCTTTCGTGTTTCATGATGTCAGGGAGGTTTTCTGTCAGGAGTTCTTCAACTATTTTCTCTGTGTTTTCTGTCCCCCCTCCCTGTTCTGGGACTCCAATCACACGCAAGTTATCCTTCTTGATAGAGTCCCACATGATTCTTAGGGTTTCTTCATTTTTTTTAATTCTTTTATCTGATTTTTTTTTCAGCTATATTGGTGTCAATTCCCTGGTCCTCTAGATCTCCCACTCTGCATTCTAATTGCTCGAGTCTGCTCCTCTGACTTCCTATTGTGTTGTCTAATTCTGTAATTTTATTGTTAATCTTTTGGATTTCTACATGCTGTCTCTCTATGGATTCTTGCAACTTATTAATTTTTCCTCTATATTCTTGAATAATCTTTTTGAGTTCTTCAACTGTTTTATCAGTGTGTTCCTTGGATTTTTCTGCAGTTTGCCTTATTTCGTTTGTGATGTCTTGAAGCATTCTGTAAATTAGTTTTTTATATTCTGTATCTGATAATTCCAGAATTGTATCTTCATTTGGGAAAGATTTTGATTCTTTTGTTTGGGGTGTTGTAGAAGCTGTCATGTTCTGCTTCTTTATGTGGTTTGATATGGACTGCTGTCTCCGAGCCATCACTGGGAAACTAGTTTTTCCAGAAAATCCGCTAAAAAAAAATGCAGTCAGATCCGTATGAGAACTGCCTTTGGATTATAACCACCACCTTGTTCCCTGCAAGGATGAAAGTCTGAGATTTGGATCATATATGCTTGGCTGTAGCTGTTTCTGTGTGTTTAGTCCAATTAGGGGTGGATTTTTGGTCCCTGGGTTTTTTGTGTTTCTTTCTCTCAGGCCGGAAAAGTGGGTTAGGAAAAGACGAAAAGAAAAAGAAAAAGGGGGGGGGGAAGCAAAGCTGCCGCGGAGCCGGAGCCGTTCTCCCTCTGGCTCAGGAAATTCCAATGTTAATGAAGCCGCCTGGGGAGCGTGGGGGAGGGATCAGAGAGATAGGAGAGTAGCACCTCAGAATATAGCCAGAGTTGCTTGTCTTGCTTGGAATGACTGTTTTATCTGAGATCCCCGAGGGGCATGTGGCCTATGTGTGCTGGCTGTGTGGAGATTGCCCCCGGGGATCTGGCCCACTGAAGCCGTGGTCAGATCCTCCGCTGCCAGTCCCACGCCCAGCGTCAAGGTACCCCTGCTGGGATGGTGCACTCCCGACTCCAAAATCAGTCGCTGCTTCCCGGGGGCTTCTCGTCCCGCCAGCCGCGTCGCCGCGCCGCTCCCGCGAACGGCTGGGCCCCCTCCCGGGGTGAGTTCAGGGGAGTGGAGCAGCTCTCTGTGCTTGCGCCGTGATAGCGCCCAGTCAAAAGCCCCGCCGCAAGATTCCCCGGCTGGGACGCGGCTCTCCCAGCTCGAAGACCAGTCACTGTCTCCGGGGGACTTCTCCCACCGGCTGCGTCCCCAGGCCGACCACGTGGACTGGCTGGGCCCCCTCCCGGGGTGAATTCAGGGGGGTAGGGCTGCGCCCCTTGTTTGCGCCATCAGCCCCCCGGGCCCTGCCCTAAATCGGGCGCCAAAGGTTACCTGACTGGGACACTGGCTCCAGGCTCCGAAAACAATCGCTGCGTCCCGGTGTTTGTTCGTTTTCTGTCTCTAAATCTGTGTTTGTTGTTCAGGGTTCGTAGATTGTTATGTATGTGATCGATTCACTTGTTTTTCCGAGTCTTTGTTGCAAGAGGGATCCGAGGTAGAGTCTACCTAGTCCGCCATCTTGGCCCCGCCGCTTGCTGTAATGTTTTAAAGTTTTCATTGTATAGGTCTTTTACATCCCTGGTTAGGTTTATTCTGAAATATTTTATCCCTTTGGAGGCTATTATAAATGGTATTGTTTTCTTGATTCCCTTTTCAGAGTTCTCCTTGTTAGTGTAAAGGGACCCAGCTGATTTTCGTGTGTCAATCTTGTATCCTGCCATTTTGCTGAATCTTTCTATTAGATCCTGTAGCTTTCTTGTGGACTCTTGGGAATTTTCTGTTTATAGGACCGTGTCATTTGTGAATAGAGATAGTTTTACTACTTCCTTTCCAATTCGAATACCCTTTATCTCCCTTTCTTGCCTTACTGCTCTGGCCAGGCCTTCCAGTACAATATTGAATAAAAGTAGTGATAGTGGGCATCCTTGTCTCATTCCCATTCTCAAGGGAAGGCTTTCAGTCTTCCACTGTTATTTAATTTTCGATATACTGAAATTTTATATTTTATGTGGTCAAGTCTATTGATCCTTTTTAATATCTCCCATTGTTTTTATGCTTAGGAGCTTTCCTTATTTGGAGGTGTATTTTCTTCTAATTTTTATTGAGTTTCATATGTCACATTTAATGATTCTCGATTCAAGGCTTATAAGGAGTAGGAGGAGAAGGAGACTTCAGATTACATAATGCCTTCCCCTACTCCTGGGAATTCTGACATATGTCACTTTGATGGTTGTGTATTGATAAATGCCACTAATGATTGATTATATTTTGTAGATGTAAGCACTGTAGAGGCAGAAAACAAGATTGAGAAGTATCTAGGGTTTCCTAGGCTGAAATCCTTATGGGAGCAGATCATCAGGTCTTTTCTATTGCAGAGCGGTTGGTGAGTTTGAACCACTGACCTTTGGTTAACAGCCGAGCGCTTAACCATTGTGCCACCAGGGCTCCTAAGGGAGTTTACATGACATTAAGCTTGAGAAATAGGGATGTAGAGAAATAGCTTTAAAATATTTTTTTATATGTGTATGTGTGTGTGTATATATATATATATATATATACACACTATATTTTTTTTACCCTCAAATGGTTTTTAGTTCTGAAATTCAGAATTATTGACTTTCATTTTGTCTGCCCAAATTATTGGATTTTAGTGGTTTGGCATGTTTTGAAACGTGCTTTGTTTTTTAAATTTCTTATATAACTTTTTCCCCCTTATAAGCCCTCTTCTTTTTTGTAGCACCAACCCTGGTCATCCCGTTTCTATAGTGACTAGCTGGCTCTAGACACCCGCCCTTTCCCAGGATTTTTAGCTACATGGTAAAATGCTTATCTTGAATCTCATCCTTAAGGCCCAATATATTAACTAATTAATCTGATTAACTAATTGATGCTGATGGAAGGGGCTCCCAGTTAATATGCACGTAATTGTATCTTTCTGGGGATGGTACCAGGCCCTTTTGGCTAAGTCATTAGTAATCAACTAATGAAGGGAATTTCTACCTGGGTTGGAAAGGAAGGGCTGTGCTGTGAGATCATCGTTACACTCATGTTTTCTTATTTACTCCTCCTCCAGTACTATATGTAACATCTGAGAATCTTCTGGCTTCCCTTTTTCTTTCCAAATGATTGAGATGGAAAATTATAATCAGAGGAACTGTATAACATGATAGGATATAAGTATATGGTATGACATATACAGTAAAATCTGCGAAAGTCTGAACCTGTGTAAGTCAGAAAAGGGAAAACTCAAATAATTTCCACTAATAGAGAGCAATAGAAAAATGGAAAGACTGCACCCTGTCAAAGGCAGAAAACTTGCGAGACCCAGAAAAACAAGGCAGTCCTGTTGAGTTCTGGCTTTCACTATATTAAAAGGCAAAGTAATCTTGGTTATATTTTCGTTCTTTAATATCTAGGCTTTCTCTAGTTATTATAAGCTTCAATAGGACCTAGGGATATAATATCCTGTGTTGGGAATTCCATAATACTGTGCATGGACATTAGAAAACCCGGGTTCTAATTCCATCACTGCCTTTAATTAGTGTGTAACACTGGGCAGGTTACTACACTTCTCTGGTCTTCCACTCCTTCCCTGTAAAATGAACATACAGGATCATTAAGGCCCTTCCTTCTCTGAGAGTATTGATTCTGATTCCAGGGGTCATTCATGATCATTTAGGGTGGCATTATCAGGGCTTTGTTCCTATGGACATGCTGGCTCCTTTTGAAAATTTTTTATAAGCTGTTTTGGTATTTTAAAAACAAGGTGATGAAATGCTGTTTACTAAATCCTTTTAAACATATAAATAAAATGTGCTCTCTTACAGTGGCAGCGGAATCCATCAGGAACTTATGGTCTTGAACAAAATGAGCCTGAAAGGAAAGAGAGTGAGTATTTACAAGTTTCATACTGACATTAACTTTGTTGCTGAGGAGAAGGATACATAGTGAACTTTGATGATCAGGTGTGGAAAATGTTGTGGTTATAGATGGAACATACTCTTTTTGCAGGTTAGGTTTTTGCCATGCAATTTGTTCACAAACATTCGGGTCCCTGCTGCATGCTAAGTGCTAGGGAAAGGGCTGAATAGTAATTACTCCTATAGAGTCTACGGTTTCATACAAATAATCGTGTACAAATTGGATTTATAAATTACACTTATCTGAAACAGCAAACAGTGTTCATCCATACCAAAATGAAAGCTTCTTGGGCAATTAGAAAGGAAAAATATGTATAATTAGTACAGGCGGACTTAAGGCCAGATCGTGAGGCTATATATCAGCTTACTAGAGTAAATCCACATTTGCCCAGAATGATTCAAAAATAGAAATATTCTGGATATTTTGACTAAAAGTTATCACCAAAAAACCAAAGCTGTTTCCATCAAGTTGATTCCAACTCATAGTGATCCTATAGGACAGAGTAGAACAGTCCATAGGGTTTCCAAGGAGCGCCTGGTGGATTCAAACTGCTGACCTTTTGGTTAGCAGCCAACCTCAACCACTGTGCCACCAGTTTCTAAGAGTTATCACAGCTACCAGAAATGGACTAATGAGTCTTCAAAGCTTTATCATCTGCATATTAGCACAGATAGTTTGGATGTAATATAATCTTTGGGAGATCTT
Source organism: Loxodonta africana (assembly GCF_030014295.1). Taxonomy (NCBI): domain Eukaryota; kingdom Metazoa; phylum Chordata; class Mammalia; order Proboscidea; family Elephantidae; genus Loxodonta; species Loxodonta africana. Next base: position 70,257,480 of record NC_087358.1, read on the forward strand.
GCAATTCCTTAGGTGTTTCATTTTGGACATTAGTTATCACTGTTAATACTATAAAATATTAGCTGTATTATCTTCTGATTGTTTGGATTCTAGGTAAATGGAAGTTTACTATAATAAGGAAAATTTTCTTCATACTCATAGCGACCCTATAGGACAGAGTAGAGCTGCCCCATAGAGTTTCCAAGGAGCACCTGGAATTAATAACAGTGATGATTATCTTGTAAAATTCAGGAAGTATATTAATCTATATAAAAATTATTTCTATGAATATCTCGATGTTTCTGTAGTCTGAATTAGTTTTATTTTATTCAAATACTAAATTTGTTATCTATAGTCTGGAAAAAAATACATATCCACTGTATCTTTCCATCTTTTAAAAAGCTTATCAGAAAAATACTAATCAGGAAAGAAAATATATGAACCTGGTTAAAGAATGTTTATTCAATTACAGTGTTTGAGGAGGTCAGTTAATAAATCCCTATCGTTATGGAAAGGATACAAGAAGCACTAACCATAAAAACATTTGTCTACATTAAAGTTAAGAACATCTGTTCATCGAAAGATACCATTAAGGAAGTGCAAACACAAGCCATAGGATAGGAGGAGATATTTGCCACTTCTAATCAACAAAGGGCTTGTATTCAGAATTTATTATTGCTAGGTGACTAAGGAAAAGGAAGAGAAGACTGTGGATATTGGAAAGACGGGATAGTGATTGGGAGGAATAAGAAAAAGCTTCTAGCTTGCTGGCAATGTTGTATTTATTGACCTGGGTGATGGTTAGCAGTATGTTTGCTTTGTGACAGCTCATTGAACTATGAGTTTCTGTTTTATATGCACTTTTTAATAAGTGTTTTATATCAATAAGTAGAATAGAAAAATTAGGACAAAGAGAAAGCATAAAATAATTTGTTAGAAACAGGACCAAATGTTTTACTAATCACAATAAATGTAAAAGGCACTGAACTTGCCCATTATAAATACAGTCAGATGGTTTTAAAGAAACAAAATTCAGCTCCATGCCTTTGACAAGAGAAACATGTAAAATATAAGGACATGGAAAGAAGAAAGCAAAAGAAAGTAAAAGGAAGTGTCAGGCAAATATTAACCAAATAAATACAGAGTATCTGTATTAAATCAGACAAAATAGAATTGAATGTATAAAGACTCATCACATGATGAAAAAGTTTCAGTCCACCAACAAGCTATAATAGATCTACAGTTATATGGACCTCATATATAGTCTCAATATATATATAAAGTAAAACTTAGTAGAATTACTACACAACAAATTATTTTGTGGTAGGTAAATGTACCACAGTTGTTGTACATCTTAGCACACCATTCTCAATGATTGATATATTAGCCAGGCAACAATACTAGTAAATATATTACAAGTTTGGACAATACAAATGCAAAGCTTGGTTTAATGGACCCACATAGACATGCACCTAGTATGCAGAGAAAATGTTTCATATCAAGCATTTTTACATATTGACCAAATATGAGTCCATAATGCAAATCTCCGTAATTTTTAAAGAATCAGTATTATGCAGACCTGATTGATCACAAAACAATTAAGTTAGAATCAGCAATTTAAAAACTAGTCTTATAAAGCCTGTAGGTTCGGTTTAAAAACATGCTTCTAAATAACTTCTGCATCAAAGAAAAAAATCATGGAAGTATACAAAATTCTTAGAAGATAATGAAAATACATATCAGAACTGACAGTAACTAGTAATAAAATAATACCTGAAAAACTAGTACATTTCTGGAAAAGAAAATTAAGATTGGGCGGATTTGCCTCTAATATGAAGACTTTTTGAAAAAATTGTAGTAATTAATCACAAAGAGGCCTGCCCAGATTTACAGACAAATAGAACCATGATCTAGAACAGAGAACCCAGAAACAGACCCATGTATTTATGGAAACTTTATATATGACAGAGATGGCATTGCAGATCATAGGGGCAAGGATACACTAATGTATGGTACTGGAGAATTGGTTATCCATGTAGAAAACACCATAAACCAGAAAACCAGTTGCCGTTAAGTCATTTCTGACTCATGGCGACCCCATGTGTGTCAGAGTAGGACTGTGCTCCATAAGACTTTCAGTGACTGATTTTTCAGAAGTAGATCACCTCACCTTTATTCCACGGTACCTCTGGGTGGGCTCGTACCTCCAACCTTTTGTTTAGCATCTGAGTGCATTAACTGTCTGTACCACCAAGGAACTCCCTATGGAGGATAAGTAGGTGCATTTTTGTTTCTTTCAGACTAACAATAATAATATTTTGCCCCCCAAAATTTTATGAATCATTGGCCATACACTGTTTAGTGAATCAAGTTTTTAAAAGGTCAGCTACCTGAAAGTGAGTTACAGAATCTGCTCTTCAGCCATTGAGAATTTGAAGATAAATTATTTTGATCTTACAGCCTTTATGGTTGAAACAGATATCTATGTTTTAAAGTGAAGTTTCCCTGATGTTTCTCCTTGAACCCTAGATGGTGTGCTGAGACCCATACCTCTGGACGAAGACCAGCACCAAAACAAGAAGCTGTGTCTTGGAAACCGCTAAGAAGTCCTGTCTAACTTGGAGCGAAGGCGCCAAGGATTTTTATTGCACTTTTAAAATTCAGCCTTGTTAACTCAGAAAATAAGGGTGAATTTTGTGAATAATTGGAAGGGTTTTTTTAAGGGAGATAATTTATTACTAGCAAATGAATGATGTTAATGAGAATATTTTTATTGTAGATTTATTTGCCTGTTTTCCAGATTATGGTAGTGCATCTTTTATTACACTAAATGAGGTTGCATTAGTTTAATGAGAAGAATGTCATCACCAGTAGGGATGATTGATTTCTACTTAATTTTTTTTTTTTTTTTTTGACTTCATACTAGCCAGTTGGAAACAGTCTGATTCACTGGAGATCACATATCAGCCAGGATTACTGCCCCTTTTTTGAGAAATTAAGTTAATTAAAAGGATGCCAGTTAGTAAATTGCCAGATTGTAAATGACAATCTTGCCATCTTTTAAGAGTCAGTGCATGGCTAACCAAAAGGTCACGTTTATACCCAAAGTATTCTAATAATCAGAATTCACTTAATTAGGATTGACTCATAGAAATAAAGCTGGTAGACCTGGTCTCTATTTTAAAAGTGTATTTCTAAAAAGGTTATTAATTTTTCTTACATCTTTTGATATGTAGAAATCACAATGGTTTGTTGGACACTAGGGTGTTATATCTCTGATTTGGGGTGACAGTAGGAAGAGACCCAATGTTTTAGTAATCACAATAGATGTAAAAGGGACTGAACTTGCCCATTAAAAATACAGTCAGATTGTTTTAAAGAAACAAAATTCAGCTCCACGCCTTTGACAAGAGAAACAGTGCCTGGCACACAATAGGCCCTCAGATTATTCTGAGACATCAGCAATGAACATCAAATTTGGGTATAATTTAAAACAGAGAAGAAATATTTTAGCCAGAAGTATTGAAACTAGCCTTTTTAAAATCCCATTCATAAATGCTGTCTATTTTTTGCTTCCATATAATTAACATGGACTGTCTCATGGCTTTGACCTTAAAAAAGAAGGCCTTTTAAAAACATTTCCAAGCCTAAGAATACTGAAGAAACAGTCTTGAGAGTAAGTATTACAGTCAGTGCTGTTATGTTCCAAATCGCTCTTTGTGATCCCCTCGTTTTTACTTGCTGAGAAATTTTCAGAGAATTAGTCCAAAGGTGAGCCCTTGTGTTTTGTTTTGTACTTCTCTGGGGTTAGGGAGGGCATTGCAGTGCCCATGGCCCTCTGGCTTGGGGTGTGACATCACAAGAAACTGTGTCTCGGGGTGCATGGAGGCCTTCAGGTTTTGCCTTTGCTTTTGCCCCCTTCCTTTCCATGGCACCAGAAGCCTGAGAGGGCCGCCCTGCTTGTTTCAGTGGGGTCAGATGTTGACCGAATGCCCCCTGCTTGCGCAGCAGCTTGCTTAGGTGGCTTGGGAGTTCAGAGTCGTCATACCAGGCAGTTGAGAACTGCCGTATCGTGGAGTAGGGAGGGAGGGGAGACGTTATCCTTAGAGGTAACAAATGCTAATGTAAAACCTACCAGTTAAGCTATTCTTTAATATTTATTAATGTAAAAACACTAAGATTGTTTATCCCCAAATTGCTTTACTATGTTAATTACATGTGCTTAAGTTTTTCTTGGATATGTTGTTTGTTACTAATATGTCAGCTACACCAAATATTTTCCAAATTAATCAGCCAATATTTTGTAAGCACTAAAAGCCTGGTATATTGCCAGGTTTATGGATTTATGTGTTGGGCATTGGGATGGGACAGGAGAAGGGAAAATTACACAAATGGGAAAAACTATGATTAGGAGATAAAACATTGATGTTTCCGTATCACTATCAGTGTGTGTGTGTACATATATTTTCTGTGTGTGTGTGTGTATATATATATTTTTTACTGCTGAATCCCAGTGCCTAGAACAGTGCCTGGCACATAATAGGCCCTCAGTAAATATTTGTTGATTGATTGAATGACTGCTAGACACTGGCTAGCCCCTGGGGATGTGGAGATGTATAAGAAATGACACTTGATCTCAAGAAGTCTAGTGGAAAGTACAAGCATGTAATCAAGTAATTAAGAGCAGTTATTCCCAGAGTGTGGTTCCTGGCTCAGCAGCATTAGCATCACTTGACTGTTTGTTAGCAATGCAGTTCTTTCGGCCCACCCTAGATCTATTTAATCAGGAGCTCTGGGAGGTGGGGTCCAGCAGTCTGTGTTCACAGGCCGTCCAGATGATTCTGACGACCTTCATGGTCGAGAACCACCACTGTGGATGTAACTGCAGGAGCAGTGGTGGCCCCAGAAGAGGACATGCACACATCTGGTAAGTCTTGGAGAAATGAAGGTGGAGATACTTGAGGTGGGTTCTGCAGGGGGCACAAGGTTGGCCAGGCAAACACTGGGGCAAGATGAACTTCGGAGAGGAAGTGGTGGAGACGGATGGCCACACTGGGAAATGGGAAAGGGAAGGACTGGGCATGCACTCAAGGATTGCCGAGCTGTGCCCAGAGGTCACAGGTTGGAGAAGCTGTGTGTAGCAATCTTGAGTAAGCGCTGTTAACCCACAGTCAAGGGGCTTCATCTCTTAGCCTGAAAATTCAGAATTGCACTTAAAAAAATAGCATCTTCCTTAATTCCAAAGATTAGGAGGATAATAGTAAATTCATAACTTGTTAAGAATAGCCGTACTATTGGTTTACTGCCACAGTGATGACAGACTATGCTGACGTTAGGATAAGCTGTGAGACAACACACCGAGTCTGTGTGATGCTTACGGGTGATGCCCAAGTTCTAGATAGACAGGAAGCCCCATTTCTATCATGTCCCTCTGATAACAGTCTGAACACGTTAGCATGTGGAAAGTAGTTTTTATTACTACAAAAAGAAGCAAATAGCATGTAGTAGAACGAGCAATAACCCCTGACTCAAAAGCTGTCCAGTCAGAGATGACGGCTCTACCGTTCACACTGGAAACTGCCCTGGTGGATGTCGAGAACTCTTCCACACCTGCCTTCCACCTAGCATCGTGGGTGAGGGTCATAGTGGGAGCCAGGTAGGTTCAGTTAGGTGGACTGTAAGCTAATGCTATGTGTGCCCCACCTGCACCGTGGCTGAGAAGACAGAGAAAAATCCTCCCCAAGCTGTTTTCATGGAGACCTGATGGCATAGTGGTTAAGAGTTCAGCTGCTAACCAAAAGTCGGCAGTTCAAATCCACCAGCTGTTCCTGGGAAACCCTATGGAGCAGTTCTCTGGTCTATAGGGTCGCTGTGAGTCAGAAGCGACTTGACAGCACCTAACAACAACAACTGTTTTATACCCCCAATCTGTGTGCCCCATTTTTCGCACCCAGTCATCCTAGGAGGACACCTTGGCACCTTGCCCAGAATTGTATCTTTCACCCTGCTACCATTTACACAAGCCATTAAGCCGGGCCAGGGGAGAGGGGGTGCAGTGATTTGTTTGGAAGCCTTAAGATGCCAGCAGGGGAGCAACAGGGATCACGTGGCTGCCAGGCTTGTCCGGAGGTCTGCCTTCTCACACAAGCAGTAGCCTAGTGTACTCCACATCGGTAACCTACACAGACTTATGCATATGGTGTCATGGTGTTACTGCTGAAGCTTTTTCTTTTACCTGGCTTTTCTGTGTTGTTGTTTTCCTCAGTTATTTAGTGAGCTTGAAAATATACCATCACTCATAAGCCTTCCTCGTTTTACACATCATCAGCTCTGATTAAATACTAGATTTGAATGGACCTTGGAGCTCATTTGTTTAGTACAATTCTTCTCACAGATCTGGAACTGTAGGGCCAAGAAAGGTGAGGTGATACCTTCACTCACTGATGGTCTTGCTAGCTTTCGACTTGCCAGTGTCCTTTCACTTTTTTTTCCTCTAGTAACATTTGCACCCTGAAAATACTAGTTCAGCATGTTTCAAGGACGTAAATCAAGCAGGATCAAGGTTTTTTTTTTTTTTTTTTTTCAGTTTTTAGTTTAGTTTTTTAATGTAAGTGCACGTGTATGTGGTTCTGTCCATGTTGCTTTTAACATACATGTTACAGTAATAAATTCAAGAACTTACATTATTTTGAATTTTAGTCATATTTTAAAAGCAAAATTTGGAGGCAGAGCCAAGATGGCTGAATAGACACTTCTAGTGAGCCCTCCTTACAACAAAAATCCGAAAAAACAAGTGAAACAAGTATATTTATGGCAAGCTAGGAGCCCTGAGCATCAAAGGCAAGCTTAGAAAATGAACAGAGTGGCAGGGGGAGGAAGAGATTGTTCAGAAGCAGAGAGGAGTTACCGGACCTGAATCATGGGGAGCCCTCAGGCACCATTCCCAGAGTGGCAGCAGTGGGCTGGTACTAGCGTTCAGCCACAGTTTCCTCAGGGAGAAGCAGCCAGCCACACAGCCTACTCACACCTCCGGAACCGGAGGAGAACTGCGCTTTCAGCAAAAGCTAAGTACTTGCGTATATTTTACTGCGCCCCCTGCCCGCACCTCCAAGCCGGCTTCAGCGGCTGAATTCCCTGGGCCTGAGATAGGCATTGTTGAGCGCCTAGAGCCATCCTCCCGGCCTTGGAGAAGGGAAAAATTTGCAACTGGGGGAAAAGATATTTGCCAGCTCCACTAACTGGGGGAGCTTAGGACAGAGGCGGCTCCTGTCTGGGCATAAATGGTCCGTGGACGTTGAGCACCTTCCCCCTCTGCATGGACCTGTGTGGGCCTATTTCAGGAGAATAGGCCCTTGTTGGCAGACTCCAACCGTTTCAGCTGTGCAGTGGAGAGGTGGGTGTTTGATGTTTGACATTGCTTTGCCTGTTAAACAGGGACCTCACCTACCTACATCAGGGGCCTAAGGACTGGTAGCTCCACTCAGGTCACCCAGCCACCCACGAGAGGGGTCCAAGGATAACTGGTATCTCCCAGTCCTTACAACCAAACACTTTGGGTGCCCATGGTCCATCTGCAGAACCCACCCACCTGCATGCTCTGGGCAACAGGGACGTGCTTTCTTCAGAGACACTTAGGGGTCGGTTCTCAGCCCCCTGCCTTGTTCAGAGCATGACCCCTTGCTGCAATCAGATACCAGTACATACACCAATCACCCCTGCCTGTCTTAGACTGTAGGACAGAGCCTGTACCACACACTTGATGATCAGCTGTCTGGACACCTGAGCTGAGTTCATACAAGAAAAGTGAATGGACTCCTAGACTGATATACCTGATAACAGCTCTAGCCATGTGGGGACAGGATATCAGAGCTCCAAAGGCAAAAATAAGCTAGCTCACACAAGCAACCCATTCAGGGATATCAAAACAAAACAAAGCAAGAAGCTACAACACAGCAAGCATAAGCTAATACAATAACTTATAGATGGCTCAGAGACAACAGTCAATATCAAGGCACATAAAGAAACAGACCATGATCACCTCAAAAAGCTCTCAAAACAAAGAATCCAGGGATCTTCTAGATGAAAGTCCATTCCAGGAATTACCAGAGGCAGAATCTAAAAAAAAAAAACCAAAAACCAGAGGCAGAATACAAAATGTTAATATACAGAACCCTTTAAGACATCAGGAAGGAAATGAAGCAATATGCAGAACAAGCCAAGGAACACGCACAGATAAAGCAATTGAAAAAAAGCAGAAAGATTGTTCAGGAACATAATGAAAAATTTAATAAGCTGGAAAAACCCATGGACAGCAATCAGAAATTCAGAAGATTAACAATAAAATTACAGAAGTAGACAATAGAAAGTCAGGGGAGCAGAATCGAGCAAGTAGAAGCCAGAATTTCTGAACTTGAAGATAAATCACTTGGCACTAATATATTTGAAGAAAAATCAGTTAAAGAATTAAAAAAAATGAAGAAACCTTAAGAATCATGTGGGACTCCATCAAGAGAAATAACTCATGCCAGAACAGGGAAGGATAACAGAAAAGACAAAGAATTGTTGAAGATTTGTTGGTGGAAAACTTCCCTGATATTGTGAAAGATGTTTTTTGTTTTGTTATTTGTTAGGTGCCCTCGAGTCCGTTCCAACTCATAGCAATCGTATGCACAACAGAATGAAACACTGCCCGGTCATGAGCCATCCTTAAAATCGTTGTTTTGCTTGAGCTTGTTCTTGCAGCCACTGTGTCAATCCACTGTGAGGGTCTTCCTCTTTTCTGCTGACCCTGTACTCTGCCAAGCTTGATGTCCTTCTCCAGGGACTGATCCCTCCTGACAACATGTCCAAAGTATGTAAGATGCAGTCTCGCCATCCTTACCTCTAAGGAGCATTCTGGCTGTACTCCTTCTAAGACAGATTTGTTTATTCTTTTGGCAGTCCACAGTATATTCAGTATTCCTCGCCAACACCACAATTCAAAGGTATCAATTCTTCGGTCTTCCTTATTCATTGTCCAGCTTTCACATGCATATGATGTGATTGAAAATACCATGGCTTGGGTCAGGTGCACCTTAGCCTTCAAGGTGACATCTTTACTCTTCAACACTTTAAAGAGGTCCTTTGCAGCAGATTTACCCAATGCAATGCATCTTTTGATTTCTTGACTGCTGCTTCCATGGCTGTTGATTGTGGATCCAAGTAAAATGAAATCCTTGACAACTTCGATATTTTCTCCATTTATCATGATGTTGCTCATTGGTCCAGTTGTGAGGACTTTTGTTTTCTTTATGTTGCGGTGCAATCCATACCGAAGGTTGTGATCTTTGATTTTCATTAGTAAGTGCTTCAAGTCCTCTTCACTTTCATTAAGAAAGGTTTTGTCATCTGCATAACACAGGTTGTTAATCAGTCTTCCTCCAATCCTGATGCCCTATTCTTCATATAGTCCAGCTTCTTGTATTATTTGCTCAGCATACAGATTGAATAGGTATGGTGAAAGAATATAACCCTGACGCACACCTTTCCTGATTTTAAACCAATCAGTATCCCCTTGTTCTGTCCGAACAACTGCCTCTTGATCTATGTAAAGGTTCCCAATGAGCACAATTAAGTGTTCTGGAATTCCCATTCTTCGCGATGTTATCCATAATTTGTTATGATCCACACAGTTGAATGCCTTTTCATAGTCAATAAAACACAGGTAAACATCCTTCTGGTATTGTCTGCTTTCAGCCAGGATCCACCTGACATCAGCAATGATATCCCTGGTTCCACGTCCTCTTCTGAAACCAGCTTGAATTTCTGGCAGTTCCCTGTCGATATACTGCTGCAGCCGTTTTTGAATAATCTTCAGCAAAACTTTGCTTGCATGTGATATTAATGATATTGTTCTATAATTTTCACATTTGGTTGGGTCACCTTTTTTTGGGGAATAGGCATCAATATGGATCTCTTCCAGTCAGTTGGCCAGGAAGCTGCCTTCCATATTTCTTGGCATAGATGAGTGAGCACCTCCAGCGCTGCATCTGTTAGATGAAACATCTTAATTGATATTCCCTCAATTCCTGGAGCCTTTTTTTTTTTTGCCAATGCCTTCAGAGCAGCTTGGACTTCTTCCTTCAGTACCATCGGTTCCTGATCATTTGCCACCTCTTGACATGGATGGGCATTGATTAGATGAGAAGATATCTATTCAAGATGCTCATTGAATGCCACATAAAGTAGGTTTTAAAAGAAAGTCACCAAGACATATTATAATCAAACTTGTCAAAACCAAAGATAAAGAGAATTTTAAGAGCAGCTAGGGGTAAACGAAAAGTTACCTACAAAGGAGAGCCAATAAGAATAAGCTCAGACTACTCGGCAGAAGCCATGCAGACAAGAAGGCAATGGGATGACTTATTTAAAAAATTGAAGGAAAAAAATTGCCAGCCAAGAATCATATATCCTGCAAAACTCTCTCTTAAATATGAAGGTGAAATTAGGACATTTCCAGATAAACAGAAGTTCAGGGAATTTGTAAAAACCAAACCAAAACTGTAAGAAATACTAAAGGGAGTTCTTTGGTTAGAAAATCAATAATATCAGGTATCAACCCAAGACTAGAACACTGAGCAGAGCAATCAGAAGTCAACCCAGACAGGGAAATCAAAAAAACAAAGCAAGATTTAAAAAAAAAAAAAAAAAGCTCAAAACAGGGTAACAGTGATGTTCTTATATAAAACAAGACAACATTGAAACAATAAAGAGGGACTAAGAAATGTAATCACAGATCTTCCATATGGAGAGGAAGATATGGCGATACAAAGAAATAAAAGTAAGGTTTAAATTTACAAAAATAGGGGTAAATAATAAGGTAACCACAAAGAAGACAAACTATCCTCCTCATCAAAATAAAATACAAGAAAAAAATAGAGACTCAGCAGAAACAAAATCAACCACATCGAATACGAGGAAAGGACAATATATAATCTACTCAGCACATAAAATTCAGTGGGAAAAAGAAACTCAACAACACACAAAAAACATCAAAATGATAGCACTAAATTCATACCAAAAAAAAAAATCCAAACCCAGTGCCGTCAAGTCGATTCCAACTCATAGCGATCCTATAGGACAGAGTAGAACTGCCGCATAGAGTTTCCAAGGAGTGCCTGGTGGATTCGAACTGCCGACCCTTAGGTTAGCAGCTGTAGCACTTAACCACTATGTCACCAGGGTTTCCCCTAAATTCATACCTATCCATAATTACTATGAATGTAAATGAACTAAATGCACCAATAAAGAGACAGGGAGTGGCAGAATGGATTAAAAAACCCAGTCCATCTATATGCTGCCTACAAGAGACACACCTTAGAGAAACAAACTAAAATGCAACGGATGGAAAAATATATATATCAAGCAAACAATAATCAAAAAAGAGCAGGAGTGGCAATATTAATTTCTGATGAAATAGACTTTAAAGTTAGATCCATCATAAAGGATAAGGAAGGACACTATATAATGATTAAAGAGACAATACACCAAGAAGATATAACCATATTAAATATTTATGCACCGAATGACAGGGCTGCAAGATACATAAACTGTCAGCACTGAAAAGTGAGATAGGTAGCTCCACAATAATAGTAGGAGACTTCAACATACCACTGTTGGTGAAGGACAGGACATCCAGAAAGAAGCTCAATAAAGACACGGAAGATCTAAATGCCACAACCAACCAACTTGACCTCATAGACATATACAGAACACTCCACCCAACAGCAACTAAGTATACTTTCTTTTCTAGTGCACATGGAACATTCTCTAGAATAGACCACATACTAGGTCATAAAGGAAGCCTTAGCAGAATACATTGAAATATTACAAAGCATCTTCTCTGACCATAAGCCCATAAAATTGGAAATCAAAAACATAAAAAGCAGAGAAAAGAAATGAAACACCTGGAAACTGAACAATACTGTGCTCAAAAGAAGACTGGAGCATAGAAGACATTAAGGATGGAATAAAGAAATTCATAGAATCCAATGAGAATGAAAACACTTCCTATCAGAACCTTTGGGACACAGTGAAAGCACTGCTCAGAGGTCAATTTATATCAATAAATGCACACATCTAAAAAGGAGAAAGAGCCAAAATCAAAGAATTGTCCCTACAACTGGAACAAATAGAAAGAGAGCAACAAAAGAAACCCTCATACACCAGAAGAAAACAAATAATAAAAATTAGAGCTGAACTAAATGAAGTAGAAAATAGAAAAACAATTGAAAGAATTAACAAGACCAAAAGCTGGTTCTTTGAAAAAATCAACAAAATTGATAAACCACTTGCCAAACTGAGAAAAGAAAAACAGAAGAGGAAGCAAATTACCCAGATAAGAAATGAGATGGGTGATATTACAACAAACCCAACTGAAATTAAAAGAATCATATGAGATTACTATGAAAAATTGTACTCTAACAAATTTGAAAACCTAGAAGAAATTGACAAATTCCTAGAAACACACTACCTACCTAAACTAACACAAACAGAGGTAGAACAACTAAACAGACCCATAACAAAAGAAGAGATTGAAAAGGTAATCAAAAAACTCCCAACAAAAAAAAACCCTGGCCTGGACAGCTTCACTGCAGAGTTCTACCAAACTTTCAGAGAAGAGTTAACACCACTACTACTAAAGGTATTTCAGAGCATAGAAAAGGACGGAATACTACCAAACTCATTCTATGAAGCCACCATTTCCCTGATACCAAAACCAGGTAAAGACACCACACACACACACAAAAATTACAGACCTATATCCTTCATGAACTTAAATGCAAAAACTGTCAACAAAATTCTAGCCAATAGAACTCAACAACATATCAAAAAAATAATTCACTGTGACCAAGTGGGAGTCATACTAGGTATTCAGGGATGGTTCAACATTAGAAAAACAATGTAATCCATCATATAAATACAAGACAAGAATCACATGATTTTATCAATTGATGCACAAAACGCATTTGACAGTTTAACAACCATTCAGGATAAAAACTCTCAGCAAAATAGGACTAGAAGGAAAATCCCTCAGCCTAATAAAGGGCATTTATACAAAGCCAACAGCCAACATCATCCTAAATGGAGAGAGTCTCAAAGCATTCCCCATGAGATCGGGAACCAGACAAGGATGCCCTTTTATCACTGCTCTTATTCAACATTGTGCTGGAGGTCTTAGCCAGAGCAATTAGCTAGATAAAGAAATAAAGGGCATCAGATTGGCAAGGAAAAGTAAAATTATTTGCAGTTGACATAATCTTATATACAGAAAACCCTAAAGAATCCTCCAGAAAACTACTGAAACTAATAGAAGAGTTCAGCAGAGTATCGGGATACAAGATAAACATACAAAAATCAGTTGGATTCCTCTACACCAACAAAAAGAACATCGAAGAGGAAATCACCAAATCAATGCCATTTACAGTAGCCCCAAGAAGATAAAATACTTAGGAATAAATCTTACCAGAGATGTAAAAGACTTACACAAAGAAAACTGCAGTACACTTCTGCAGGAAACCAAAAGAGACCTACATAAGTGTAAAAACATACCTTGCTCATGGATAGGAAGTCTTAACATTATAAAAATGTCTATTCCTTCAAAAGCAATCTATACATTTAATGCAATTCTGATCCAGATTCCAACAACATTCTTTAATGAGATGGAGAAACAAATCACCAACTTCATATGGGAGGGAATGGCCCTGGATTAGTAAAGCATTACTGAAAAAGAAGAACAAAGTTGGAGGCCTTACTCTACCCAATTTTAGAACCTATTATACCGCCACAGTAGTCAAAAAACAACCTGATACTGGTACAACAGATACATAGATCAATGGAACAGAATTGAGAATCCAGACATAAATCCATCCACGTATGTGCACTTGATATTTGACAAAGTCCCCAAAACAGTTAAATGGGGAAAAGACAGTCTTTTTAGCAAATTGTGCTGGCATAACGATATCCATCTGCAAAAAAATGAAACAAGACCCATACCTCACTCCATGCACAAAAACTAACTCAAAATGGATCAAAGACCTAAATATAAAATCTAAAACGATAAAGATCATGGAAGAAAAAATAGGGACAACGTTAGGAGCCCTAATACATGGCATAAACAGTATAGAAAACATTATAAAGAACGTAGAAGAAAAACTAGATAACTGGCAGCTTCTTAAAAAATCAAACACCTATGCTCATCCAAAGACTTCATCCAAAGAGTAAAAAGACTACCTACAGACTGGGAAGAAGTTTTTAGGTATGACATTTCTGATCAGCGCCTGATCTCTAAAATCTACGTGATACTGCAAAAACTCAACTGCAAAAAGACAAATAACCCAATTAAATGTCAAAAGATATGAACAGACACTTCACTGAAGAAGATGTTCAGGTAGCTAACAGATATATGAGGAAATGTTCACGATCATTAGCCATTAGAGAAATGCACATCAAAACTTCAATGAGATTTCTAGCATTAATCCAAAAAACACAAAATAATAAATGTAGAGGCTGTGAAGAGACTGGAACACTTCTACACTGCTGGTGGGAATGTCAAATGGTACAACCACTTTGCAAATCGATTTGGCACTTCCTTAAAAAGCTAGAAATAGAATTACCATATGATCCAGCAATCCCACTCCTTGGAATATATCCTAGAGAAATTAGAGCCTTTACATGAACAGATATATGCACACCCATGTTCATCGCAGCACTGTTTACAATGGCAAAAAGATGGAAGCAACCAAGATGCCCATCAATGGATGAATGGATAAATTATGGTATATTCACACAATGGAATACTATGCATCAATAAAGAACAGTGATGAATCTGTGAAACATTTCATAACATGGAGGAATCTGGAAGGCGTTATGCTGAGTGAAATTAGTTGCAAAAGGACAAATATTGTATAAGACCACTATTAGAAGAACTCAAGAAATAGCTTAGAGAAGAAAATTATCTTTGATGGTTATGAGAAGGGGGAGGGAGGGAGAGGAGTATTCACTAATTAGATAGTAGATAAGAACTACTTTAGGTGACTGGAAAGACCACACACAGTACAGGCGAGGTCAGCACAACTGGACTAAATCAAAAGCAAAAGAAGTTTCGTGAATAAACTGAATGCTTCGAAGGCCAGCATAGCAGGGGTGGAGGTTTGGGGACCATGGTTTCAGGGGACATCTAAGTCAACTGGCATAATAAAATCTATTAAGAAAACATTCTGCATCCCACTTTGGAGAGAGGTGTCTGGGATCTTAAACGCTAGCAAGTGGCCGTCCAGGATGCATCAATTGGTCTCAACCCACCTGGATCAAAGGAGAATGAAGGACACCAAGGACACAAGGCAATTACGATCTCAAGAGACAGAAAGGGCCACATGAACCAGAGACTACATCATCCTGAGACCAGAACTAGATGGTGCCCGTCTACAACCGATGACTGCCCTGACAGGGAACACAACAGAGAACCCCTGAGGGAGCAGGAGAGCAGTGGGATGTAGACCCCAAACTATCGTATAAAGACCAGACTTAACGGTCTGACTGAGACTAGAATGACCCCGCTGGTCAGGGCCCCCAGACCTTCTGTTGGGCTAGGACAGGAACCATCCCCAAAGCAACTCTTCAGACATGGATTGGACTGGACAATGGGTTGGAGAGCGGTGCTGGTGAGGAGTTGGCTTCTTGGATCAGGTGGACACTTGAGACTATGTTGGCATCTCCTCCATGGAGGGGAGATGAGAGGGTAGTGGCGGTTAGAAGCTGGAGAAATGGACACGAAAAGAGAGAGTGGAGGGAGGGAGCGGGTTGTCTTATTAGGGGGAGAGCAATTGGTAGTATGTAGCAAGGTGTATAAAAGTTTTTGTGAGAGACTGACTTGATTTGTAAACTTTAACTTAAAGTACAATAAAAATAAAAAAAGGCAAAATTATACCTACACATTTACATGGTCAAACAGTTGTATAAATCCAGCTTTGAAACAATAGTCCCCCCGAACCCCCATTCAATATCTCACTGCTTCCCGGAGGCAACCAGGCTGAACTCTTTTAGCTGATTCTTTATGTCTGTATCTCCAAATTGCTAAATGACATGCTTACATTGTCCCTTAATAGGTTTTCCGTTTGAGCTATTACCTTTTAAATCTCCATTATGGAAGGGTTGTGTCATGTTTGCTTGTTTCCAGCAGCTCTGCTCCCCACACACTTCCATCTTTCATCCTCCTAATGTTGTTAAACTGTTATTATAAACCCGTGTGCTTAATATGCACGATTAACATATATTAACACTTATATCTTTTCTACATTGGTTTTCAAGTGCTCATCCTTGAAATCTTTTTACTTGGTTGTATCAGTATTCACTGTTATTATAACTATGTAAGTGCTATTCATAGCTTTTGTCTTATTGTACAGTATGATTTCCGCTACCCATCAGTCAGTTTGTTGTTCTGTGGTGGCTTGTGTGTTGCTGTGAAGCTTGAAGCTATGCCACCAGTATTTGAAATACCAGCAGGGTCTCTCATGGTAGACAGATTTCAGCAGAGCTTTCAGACTAAGACAGACTAGGAGGAAGGACCTGGTGCTCTACTTCTGAAAAAAATTGACCAGTGAAAACCTTATGAATAGCAGTGGAACTTTGTCTGATATAATGCTGGAAGATAAGCCCCTCAGGTTGGAAGGCACTCAAAATACGACTGGGAAGAGCTGCCTCCTCAAAGTAGAGTCAACCTTAATGACATGGATGAAGTCAAGCTTTTAGGACCTTCATTTGCTGAGGTGCCACAACTTAAAATGAGAAGAAACAGCTGTAAACATCCATTAGGAATCACAACGTGGAGTCTACAAACTATGAATCAAGAAAATTTGAAGTACATGAAATGGAGCACATAAAGATCGAAAATCCTAGACAGTAGTGAACTGAAATGGAGCACATAAAGATCGAAAATCCTAGACAGCAGTGAACTGAAATGGACTGGTATTGGCCATTTTGAATTAGACAATCCTATGCCAGGAATGACAAATTGAAGTATGGCATCGCATGTATTGTTAAAAAGAACATTTCAAGATCTATCCTGAAGTACAATGGTGTCAGTAAGAGGATAATATCCATATGCCTGCAAGGAAGACCAGGTAATGTGAATATTATTCAAATTGACACACCAACCACTAAGGCCAAAGATGAAGAATTTGAAGATTTTTACCAACTTCTGCAGTCTGAAATTGATGAAGTTAAAAAGCAAAGATGTCACTTTGAGGTGTAAGGTGCCCCTGACCTAAGCTATGGTATTTTCAGTTACCTCATATGCACGTGAAAGATGGACAATGAATAAGGAAGACTGAAAAAGAATTGATGTATTTGAATTATGGTGTTGGTAAAGAATATTGGACTTCCAGAAGAACCAAGAAATCTGTCTTGGAAGGTATAGCCAGAATGTTACTTAGAAGCGAGAATAGTGAGACTTTGTCTCACTTATTTTGGACACGTTATCAGAAGGGACTAATCCCTGGAGAAGAACATCATGCTTGGTAAAGTAGTCGGTGGTAAAGTGCCATTGAGTCTATTCCGACTCAACGATCCTATGTACAACAGAACGAAACACTGCCTGATCCTGCACCATCGTCACAATTGTTTCTATGCTTGAATCCACTGTTGTAGCCACCATGTCACTCCATCTCGTCGAGGGTCTTCCTCTCTTTCTCTGACCCTCTACCAAGCAGACCATCAATTGCTTATATGCAAGTTCAAGTTGAAGCTGAAGAAAAAAGTCCAGGAGAGCCAAAATACGCCCTTGAGTATGTCCTGCCTGGTAAAGTAGAGGGTCATCGAAAAAGAGGAAGATCCTCAGTGTGATGGATTGACACAGTGGCTGCAGCAATGGGCTCAAACATAGCAACAATTGTGAGGATGGCACAGGACCGGGCAGTGTTTCATTCTGTTGTGCATGGCATTGCTATGAGTTGGAACCACCTAACAACAACAAATCCTATGATTATATTTTCCTTTCTTTTTATAACTTTCTATTTTTCCTGAATTTAGAATTTTTTTTTTATTTCTTAATTTTTTTACTTTATTACTAATTTGTAGCCAACCTCTTCCCCTAGTTGTACTCTTTTTCTCAATACATTCAAGCATATTAGGTATTCTAAAAAATTTTAACTGAAGAAATGCATCTCAGATCCTTCTGACCAGCTGCAGTCTGAACTGATTGCTCACTAGGCCCCCTGCACAGGTGTCTTCTTGGGCTCTCCCTTTATGACCATCCAGAAATTTCCTTCACCTTTTTCTTGCATTGGATCTCCTGTTGCCTGGGATCCACGTCCCTCTTTTTCATGGTTTTCTTCCTCAAAATCTTTTGGAGCATTTATTTTAGAAAATTTCTGAGAAATGGCACATGGTGGTGGGAAGACTATTAGACAGTTTTGATGGTGTGAATGTCTGTAAATGTCTTTATTCTACCTTCACATTTAATTGATAGCTTAGTTGGGTATAGAATTCTAGATTGGAAATAATTTTACCTCAAAACTTTGAAGACATTGTTCCATTATCCTTGTTAGATTACTAAAATGGGTTTCAAGGTTTGGGTTGTCAAACTCACAAGACTCAGCCAGGCTTTGTTGTTAGCTGAGGGCTCAGCTGGGACACTGGGACACCTGAGGCTGGAACATTCCAGGGGCTTCATTCACACGAATGAAAAGGGCTGGCAAGACATCTCTCCACGTGGTCTCTCCAGCAGGGTAGTCAGATATACTGACATGAGTGCTCCAAGAGGACAAACCCCAGTTCACATGATCATCAAGTCTTGCCTTACATCATGTCACTCATTGGTCAATGCCAGTCACATTGCCAAACCCAAGTCCATGTGGGAGGGGTCTACATAGGATATGAAAGCTGGGAGGTGAAGTTCATTGGGGTCCGGTCCACTTAAGTCACAGTTCACCACAGGGACTAAGCAGATTACTTAATGCCAGTTGAGAATTGAACCACATGTCCCAGTCTCTGGGCTGAGTTCTGTCTCCAAGACCACTACCTGTAAAAATGTATACAGCACAACACTTGCCCGTTCACCTTTTTTCACATGTAAAATTTAGTGACACTAGCCACCTCCCTCACAGGTAACAGCAGTGATCACAGTCCAAGCACACAGTCCAAAGTTGAAGCTTTAATGATTATTTCCTAAAAAGCTGCAGTTGTTCAAATTCACAAGCCCCAATTTTAGTTGGTAAATCTGAGAGGTGTCTGGACAACAGTGTGTTTTGCTGCACAAATAAGTGTGTTCCAGAAAACTTTAAAACTTTAAACATGCTAGGGGAAGCCATCATTATCACCACTACGGGAAGGCTCAGCCCACCCGGAATTGGTGGATGGAAGGCTCACATTTTAAGATGAGCATGGCCAGGGAGGCTCCGAGCTTCTTGGCTAAGGTTGCTGACCAAGTGACAAATGAGCCTCAGTTCTTCCTGCCCTCCTGTTCCCTGGAGATTGGCCAGAATCAACTGCCATCGTGGCCCCTGCAGACTGTACGTACTCAGGGCTCCTTTTAAAGTTTTTGCTTTAAAATGATGACTTGGTCATGGTTTGACTCCTCCAGTGAGGGTGAAACACTCTTACTTTGTTACGTCAACATTCGCCGTTCAACTTCTCCAGCCAGCCCCTCTCCCTGCCTGGATGACAGGTTCTGAGTGGGTGTAGGAGGAGGAGAGGGTGGCGTGCAGGACACAGGCCAGCCCTTACTTTTGTATGGTTTCCATGAAACACCACCGGCACCAATAGCAGCAAATATTTACTGAATCTACAACTTTAATCCAAATCAAGAAAATGTGAACGCTTATAGAAAAACAAGAAGGTGTGAGTTCAAATTGCCAGCCATCGCTTGAAGAAAAGGACATCTCCAAAGGAACTTTGTGTACTAGGTGGCAAGAAAAGAAATAGTTCATTAAATGTGTGCTATTGGTTTCATCTAGCATGTTCGCTATGGTGAATCGGCATCTCCAAGCAGGTAGTTGGGCTCCCTGTATGGCAGAGTGATAGTTTATGCATCTGTCAACCTTTTCATAGGCCTCTCCACAACCATCTTATCAAAGTCTTACGACTGTCTTATAAAACTTTGAGTATAACTTTATCATCTGAATGGATTATAACATCTTGCTGTTGTGATTTTGCTTGTTCAGTCATATCTAAGGTTTTTCCGAAATTTTCCAAGGTTTTTGTTCAGTTAGAGCAGTGAGACATTGTGGCCAGAAAAGGGGGGCTTGCTGCGTTACGTTTGCTAAAAGTGGGGTTGCCCTTAGTTGAGAAATACTGGTCGATGAACCACAGCCAGCGGCTGCTTCCGCTCCTCCGCGGTCCTCTCACACCCCCTGCGAAAGCCACATTCCAACTGTCCTCATTGTTAAAATGTTATGGAATAAAAGCTCACCTCCCTGTGACGTCCATCCCCTAGTCCTGGGGCTGCGGCGCAGGCCTCTGTGTCCCACCCTCTCCCTGTGACTGCCGCCAAAGCTCGAAAGAAGCCCCATCCCCGCCTCTGAAAACTCACTGCGTCACTGCGCACGGGTTTAGCCTTGCCCAAGTGGCCTCTAACATTCGCGCCACAATGCAGGGGTTCTCGGCTTCATTCTGCAGGTAGGAGTCTCAGTTAACCCGCTTACCCGAGGATACACTGCTCGTATAACACGAACCCAGTTGTTCTGCTCCAAATTCAGCGCCTTTCACGGTAATCATTAGTTTTCTCCAATCTCTCTCTCCAGTGGCTTTTCTTTCCATTTTCAGTTCTGCTTGTCTCCTGTCGTAGAAGGCATCACTCTTTCCCACAGGCTCATCTTTTACCGTTAGACTTTGTGAGTGTGTCTCATCAAGAGGCGGAGTATATTTTTCCACCCTTGTCTTTGGGCCCAGTACAATGAGCGGAAATGTCATGGTGCCAGTTCCGGCCTCAGGTGGCGCGTGTTTCCACACGCTCACCTGCACTCCTGCCGTCACCAGACCGAGCAGAGCCTCACACCACCCAGCCAGCCCACAGGCTTGTAAGAAAAAAGTAATTGATTTTAAGTTACCGAGTTTTGGGGAATTTCTTATGTAGAAGTTGCTGATACATTTGTCCAATTTTCAAAAAGCAAAAACTTCCCTCACGCAGTTGTTTTTCTTTCCATTGGTCAGCACCCTCACCTATGGCTTATTCCACAAACCTCCAATGTATTTCCACCCCACATCCCCACGGGAAGGCACTCCCCACCTCCCAATGGCCAGATCCTACTTGGTCCCAGTGCCTTTACTGCATCGTGTCCTCCTGTCCTGAAACTCCCATCCTTGGCTATCATGACCCTTCCCTCTTCAGGTTCTTGTTGGTCTCAACCTTGGACCCTGGCTTCTCCTCTCCCCCGGAGCTTGCTTCTGGGTTCTCTCTGCCTCTCGCTCTGTTTCCCTCTCTACAGGGATCCCATCGTCTCCGATGATCTCAAGGCCCATCAAAGTGCTGGCAACCGTTTCCGATGCCACCTCTCGCCAGAGTCCTGGGAGTGTGTGTGTGACCACTAGAAACTCCACCAGGGGTCCTGACGGTTTTAAGCACAGAGTGCTGGCAGGCTTGTGGAGCAAGGACCGGCACGGGGAGAGACAGAAGCCTCCGGCAGTGGTCCGGGCAAGAGGTGATGTGGCCAGACTCGCCCTCGGGGTCACCAGAAACCCCGAGTTGAGCACCCATGCTTCCATTAAGCCAAGGTTGCTAATTTCAGAGCGGAATTTCTGGGTGTGTGCTTGGGTGCAGGACTTCACTTTCATCTGGTGAATCTAGCCGTGGTTAGATCAGCCCAGTGCTGCAGCCTGTCACACTCCTGGTTATATTTTGTTATCCACTAATTAGGCTTTCCTTCCAGACTTGAGTCACTGCGTCGTTTAATCAACGTGTTACCTGCGTCCCACCTAAGTCACTGATAACACTGAATAGAAAGGACCCAGCAGAAAGAAAGACCATTATCCATTTTAGCCACTAGAGGGCTGCGTGTCCCAGAAATTGAGGCAGGTGCTGCTTGGAACAGAACAAGGATTTGAGCGTTGTTGATTCTATGGGGTTTGGCGTCTGAGGGGAGCACGAGGCGGGGGGGCGGGAGGGCCTGGAAGGAGAGTAGGCCCATCGGGGAACTGCAGGTGGTTGCGGCATCAGCAGATGCTGGGATGGCAGGACGTAGTGGAGAGAGGGGTGGAAACCAGGTCACAGGGGAATCATGTTGCCAACCACACACTCCTGGGCTTTTCTGCAGCAGTTGAAACATCCCAGAGAAGATTTAGTGATGGGGAGAGAGGAGGTATGGTCATGAGGTCTTCACATCTGTGAAGGAAGAGGAGGGGGTTCCGCTGTGGAGAGCTCCTGATCCTGAAGAATTAGAGGGAGATGCAGTTTGCCCCTGTGTAAGCAAGGCCACCTGAGGTTCATGCCACTATCCCTTCCTCCACTCCAGACAGTGCCAGTGCAGCTGCTACCACAGCGTCCCACTCACCCCCCACCATGAGGGTGGACATGTGACCAGGCTAGAAATAGACACTGTCCAGGGAGGAGGATGAGAGCCAGACGGGGCCACCAGAGACCTCAGGAGATGTGATACATGGACACTAGGAGACAGACGGGTCTCTCTCTTCCTTTTGAGTCATGTACCATAAGCATATAGGTTTGGGGAATGCCAGTGGCCACTTTGCCACCATGGGCACACATCCTGCCCAAGAATGAACCCACACTGAGAGGGCAGTGGAGAGACAGCCCTGATGATGTGGTTTACATCCCTGGATCTAGCCATGCCTGAAACTGGATCCATCTTTGGAGTTCTCAGTTATGTGAACAAACATTTATTTTGCTTAAGCTACTTTGAGAAGAGTTTCCATCACTTTCAACTGAAGAGGTCCTGACCAAATCATAGGATTGGACAGATCTCTTCCAATCCTATGATTTGGTCATCTTGAGCCAAAAAAAAAAAAAAACAAAACCCGTTGCCATGGAGTCGATTCCAACTCATAGCGACCCTATAAAACATTACTTAAAGATGAGCTAGAGTAAACCATTCATAGGCTGTAAAAGGTTAGAGGAAAAAGACTGTGGCTAGAAAGGACAATAAGGTCAAACGGATTTTTCAAGGTAGGGGGATGTGCCCAGGCTGGATGGCAGAACAGGAAAAAGGGCGGCAGAGAGAGAACAGCTGAAGATGGCAAACTTCGATACGTGGGAAAGTGCGTGATTAAAGAAAGAGATTAAGGCATTCAAGGCAAAGGCAGATGGGCCAATCTTGGAAATGTAGGGGGACATCTCTTCACCAAGCCTGAAGACGAGATGTGCGGCCTGTAGAGAAGATGGAGACAGTTACGTTTAAGGGTATATATGTATATATATCCCTAGGTGGTGCAAACGGCTAACGCACGCAGCTGCTAACTGATAGATTGGAGCTTTGAGTCCACCCAGAGATGCCTAAGAAAGGCCTGGCAACCTACTTCGGAAAATCAGCCACTGAAAACCCTGTGGAGCACAATTCTACTCTGACATATATGGGGCCACCATAAGTTGCCACCAAGTCAATTCTTACTCATGGTGACCCCATTTGTTACAGAGTAGAACCAAGTGCCATACGGTTTTCTTGGCTGTAATCTTTATGGAAGCAGATGATCAGGCCTTTCTTCTGTGGTGCCTCTGGGTGGGTTCGAACCACCAACCTTCAGGTTAGTAGTTGAGTGCAAACTGCTTGTGCCACCCAGTGCTCTCTCTCTCTGCGTATGTTGTTATTGTGTGCTGTGGAGTCAATTCTGACTCATAGTGATGCTATGTGACAGAGAACTGCCCCATAGGCTTTTTTGAGCTACAAGCTTTATGGGGGGGTTGGGTGGTACAGTGGTTAACAGCCTGACTGCTAACCAAAAGGTCAGCAATTCAAATCCACTGGCTGCTCCTTGGAAGCCCTTGGGGGCAGTTCCACCCTGTCCTATAGGGCTGCTATGAGTTGGAAACCACTTGAAGGCAATGTTTTTGTTTTTTTATCTTTACGGGTGGAGCCCTGGTGGTGCAGTGGTTAAGCACTTGTCTGCTAACCAAAAACTGGGTAGTTCGAAGCCACCAGCCACTCCGCAGGAGAAAGATGCGGCTGCTTCCCTAAAGCTTACAGCCTTGGAAACCCTTTGGGCCGGTTCTCCTCTGCTACAAGGTCGCTATGAGTCTGAATTGACTCAGCGGCAATGAGTTTGGTTTGGGTTTAATTTTTAAGGGAGCAGGTCACCACGTCCTTTCTCCGGCGGACCTGGTGGGTTGGAGCCACAGACCTTTTCGGTTAGCAGCTGATTGCTTAACCATTTCGCCACCAGGGGGCGCTCTCTCCCTATGTATAACCAAAAACCAAGCCCCTTGCGGTGGAGTGGATCCCGACTCACAGCGAGCGAGGTGAAGCAGGGGTGACGGCTCTGAAGAGTGAAAAAAGGAGTACGCGCCGGGAAATCAGCAAGGCCCATAAACAGCCCTTCAGAGAAATTGTCTCTTCAAAATCGCACTGGGTACAACTCGTGTGCAACTTTTTGTTACTTCTTGGCTAGTTACCATCCCTCTGACAGCACAGAGGCTTCCTCTCTTGAGGCAGCCTTGAACCCGAGCTGCGTTTGGAATGACTGAGCAGGGAGGTACCTAGTGTGGTCTGGACAGGCGGAGGGGATCAGGCTTTTGAGCAATGGGGCGCTAAAGGGATAAACACACACACACACACACACACACACACACGAAAACCCAAACCCGTTGCCGTGGAGTCGATTCTGACTTACGGCTACCCAATAGGACAGGGTAGAATTGCCCCATCAGGTTTCCAAGGAGCGCCTGGTGGATTCAAACTGCCGGCCATTTGGTTAGCAGCTGTAGCTCTTAACCACTAGCCACCAGGGTTTCCACTAATGGGATATTGGGCCAAATATGCCACTATAATGGCAAAAGCATGCCTTCCTTACTGTGCCCGGCTGGAGGCAGCTGCGGGTCTGTGCCCTCGCATGTCTTTCGGGATGCGCAAAGAGGGTACCTCGCGCTGCCCCAGGTGATCTGGCCGTGAGCAAGGTGAGGGCCTCAGGGACCTGGGGCACCAGGCACCTCCAGTGAGGTGGGGCCAGGGAGTTTGCCCTAGTGTCCTAGGACGGCCTAACCAATACCCCAAGTGGGTAAGTTTAAAGAACAGAAATTTATCACCTCACAATTTGGAGGCTGAAAGTCGAAAGTAAAGGTCTCTGCTGTATGGATTCCTTCTGAGGGCCCCTCCCCTAGTTCCTGGTGGCTGCCACCATTCTATGTTCCTCTGCTGCTTATAGATACACCTGTCACTGGTGTCTCTTCCCCCTGGATGTCTCCCTCTCATCAAACACCACTCTGAAGGGTATAGGTTTAGGACCCACCCTACTCTGGTATGACCTTTGTTTGACCTAACAAAAGAAAAGCCCTATTTTCCTAAACAGGGTCACCGTCACAGGTACTAGGGTCAGGATTTCAACGTGTCTTTTGGGGACAGAGTTCAATTTGTAACGGCACTCATCTATGCCTTTTCATAGGCAGCTGTGCCCAGAGTCTGGCCCTACAGCTAGAGGCCAGGGCCAAACCTTGAGCCTGTCCCCACATGAAGGCGCGAGCGTCCTCTCATCCTCCCAGCCCAGCTGTTCAGCTCAGGTGCAAGCCTGGATTCAGACAGGAACCACCAATGACCACTGAATGAAGTCACCACTCGGGCTGATTGTGCTGGCGCTGCTAGACGCCCGGCTGTGGTGCACTCCGCTCCTCCCTCCCACACCCGCAGCAGCTCAGAGTCTCATTCACAAAAGCAGTAAGGCCATCGCCGAGCGTGTGTCATACTGAAGCAGAGGCAGTTTCTGGACAGAAGGAACAACAAACACTGCAGGTAGGGCCTTGCCCCTTCCTGGAGTCCCAGAATCACAGAGCCCTTCTGTCCCCAGTGCTGGAGTCCTGAGGGTGGGGCTGAGGGTCACAACAAGGTTGGTGGCACTTTTTAAAAATCAACAGCCCTTTGTCCCAGTGACACTTTTTAAAAATGTGACAGCCCGGTCCTTGGGGTAATGGGGTTTCCAAACCTCATAAGGACTAGATCTGGGGGACATCAACAACTAAAGACTTGGAACAATGTTGCAGTGTGTTCAGAGTCCCTGGGTGCACCTGACGTCTTTTTTTTTTTTAAGCATATAGAGCAGGCCTGACATGTAGCAGGCACTAAATCAGCATTAGGTGTTATTAGACAGCCCTTATCATCTCTCACCCCCTGTCCCCCATTCGCTCCCCACTGTCATCTGTTCCCTCTTCCATCTCCAGAACCTTTTTTCACAGGCAGGCTTAAAGGCCAGCTATCTTCATGCACCACCACTTATCTGTCAGTTTGTTGTACAGTGGTGGCTTGTGTGTTCAGAAGAGGATGTGGAACTACAGATGTCATTGCTGATGTCAGATGGATGCTGGCTGAAAGCAGAGAACACCAGAAGGATGTTTACCTGTGTTTTATTGACTATGCAAAGGCATTAGACTGTGTGGATCATAACAAATTCTGGATAACATTGCAGAGAAGGGGAATTCCAGAACACTTAATTGTGCTCGTGAGGAACCTGTACATAGACCAAAAGGCAGTCGTTCAAACAGAACAAGGGGAACGGTGTGGTTTGGAAAGGTGTGCATCAGAGTTGTATCCTTTCACCATACTTATTCAATCTGTGTGCTGAGCAAATAATCCAAGGAACCAGACTTTATGAAGAAGAACGGGGCATCAGGATTGGAGGAAGACTCATTAATATGCGTTACCCAGATGACCCAACCTTGCTTGCTGAAAGTGAAGAGGACTTGAAACACTTACTAATGAAGATCAAAGACTACAGCCTTCAGTATGGATTACACCTCAACATAAAGAAAACAAAAATCCTCACAACTGGACCAATGAGCAACATCATGATAAACGGAGAAAAGATTGAAGTTGTCAAGGATTTCATTTTACTTGGCTCCACAATCAACAGCCATGGAAGCAGCAGTCAAGAAATCAAAAGATGCATTGCACTGGGCAGATCTGCTGCAAAACGTTGAAAAGCAGAGATGTCACCTTGAAGACTAAGGTGCGCGTGACCCAAGCTATGGTATTTTCAATCATCTAATATGCGTGGGAAAGCTGTTTTTTTTTTTTTTAATATGCGTGGGAAAGCTGGACAGTGAATAAGGAAGACCGAAGAGGAATTGATGCCTTTGAATTGTGGTGCTGGAGAAGAATATTGAATACACCACACATGGACTGCCGAAAGAATGAACCAATCTGTCTTGGAAGAAGTACAGCCAGAGTGCTCCTTAGAAGTGAGGATGGCGAGACTTTGTCTTATGTACTTTTTGGACATGTCCCTAGAGGTCATCATGCTTGGTAAAAGATAAGAGTCATTGAAAGAGAGGACCCTCTTCTCTATCATTGACACAGTGGCTGCGGCAGTGGATTCAAGCATAGCGACTGTGCGGATGGCACAGGACTGGGCAGTATTTCGTTCTATTGCACACGGGGCTGCTATGAGTCAGATGGAACCTACTTTATGGCACCTAACAACAACACCCTTAATGATGTGGTTACAGCCTTGGTACGGCATTCGAGGCTCTCTGTCAGCTTCCCAGCCCTCTCCGCGTGTCCACACACCCAGACACATGAATGCTCTCCTCCTCACGCTCTGGCCATGCCATGTTTCATGCCCCTGTTGCTCGTTCTGCCCAGATTCCCTTTTCTTATTCTTGAACCCAAACCCTGGGGACACCTCGGGCTTCTCTGGGCTTGGTGAGCGAGACAACACCAAAGCATGAGCTCGGAGCCGGCGGCCCAGACTCTATCTCCATTGGCTCACAGCCATGCTGAGAGGCGAGCACTCCTTCCAACTCGTTTTACAGGACATGAAGCTTGCTTTTCGCAGGAAGTGAAGCTTAGTGAGTGTCAAGGTCAAACAGCTGGTGGTGGGACAGCATTTATGGCCAGGTCTGGTGCCCGCAAAGCCCCCGTCATCCCATTTACTCAACACAAAACCTCTCACACTGTTTAAAAGGAGTCAGAGGTTTTTGAGGTGGGGAGAGGACAGTAAGAGGACATGGAGACAGCTCCCCCAGTACAGAGCGTGTGTGGTGAACTTGGAACACGTCCATTCAGCTGAGCTGCGACACGCTTCCCAGGACCCCCTCCCCGCACAGTGATGGATTAGGGTCTGATTATCGTGTCTGAGTTACAAGGAAAGTGAAGCAGCAGCCACACTGATGCTGGAAGGTGGTGCAGGGTCACCGTTCCAGCTTCGGTGCTGTGGCCAACTGGCTGGCTCACCTGTGGACGCAGCAGCACCCTGGGACCCCCACAGCCTGGGCTTCTGCTTCTTGGCATCTGAGACTTCCTGGTGAATGGCACTGCTGTCCTGCAGCTCCACCCCCTCCGGGCTGGACTGGAGGAGGGAGAAAGCAGAGTGGGGCCCAGCTCTTCCACGTGGGCCCAGACTGACTGGGGCCCAGAGCTGGGCGGAGGGCACAGGCTTGCATCCGTCTAAGCCCTCCAGCAAACCCCACAGAGCACTTGGTGGTTCCTCACATCAAACCCTAACTGCCTCGTTGGATGAGTTTCAGTGACTGTTGGATGAATGAAGAAATGAGGTTGAGTAAATATTTTGGCCACTTTGGGCTTCACATTTCAGCATTAAAATGAGGTGAACTCATTCTTTCCAACTTTGGCTAAAGGATAAATTACTGATACATATTACACCATGTTCTCTCCAAGGGCCCCTGTGATCACAGCTTTTTAAAGTCATAGATGTTTCAGTGTAGTAATTACCTTATAACCTGTACTGAATTGATGGTAAAGGGCTGTGGCCTTTGGTGTGTTCTTGAAGGTGACGTAGTCTTCCAAACTTCAAACCTCTGCGTGGAGTAAACTTACCTTCATTAAATGAGTCTAACTTTTGAAATCCTTCAACTGGCTGACCTTAGTACTGGAATCCAGGACTCCCTGGTTGTCCTGTGGCCACGATGAACCAAGTGCCTCCACCAGTGAGTGTGAAGAGCTGAAGAGCACGGCCTTCCCAGGTGGCGCCTGGATTTGGACTTGGGGGTCAGTCAGATGGAGCCTTAAATCTGCTGCCAATGTTTGATCCTGAGCAAGTTCCTGGACCTCTCTGTGGCTCCATGTCCTCTGTGGAGCGGAGGCTGTCATACAACTTGCCTTGTGCTTAGCCAGCCAGGCTTACAATTCTCTGTTGTTTTAATTATGGCAGTTACCTAACAGCACTTTCCATATTCCAAAAACAAAATCATGTCTTCTTTTACATCCACCTTCAATCTTTTCAATCTTCTTAGGAAAACCAAGTCCAGCTTTTTAAGGTCTCTTTATACTTCAGATCTTTATCCAACTATGAGGTCCCTAGGTGGTGCAAATAGTTTTTGCTCAAGTGCTAACCTAAAGGTTGGCGGTTCAAACCCACCCAGCGGTGCCACAGAAGAAAAGTTGGGAGATCTGCTTCTGTTAATATTAAACCCATTGCCATTGAGTCAATTCAGACTCATAGTGACCTGATAGGACAGTAGAACTATCCCATAGGGTTTCCAAGGAGCACCTGGTGGATCTGAACTGCCAACCTTTTTGGTTAGCAGCCGTAGCTGTTAACCACTATGCCACCAGGGTTTCCTCTGTTAATATTACGGCCAATAAAATCCTATGGAGTAGTCCTACTCTGTAACACATTGGGTCCCCAAGAGTGACAACTGACTCAACAGCAACAAACAATACTATTTCAGTGTGGACCCTCACACAAAAATATCCAAAATCTTCCTCAAAGAACAAGCAGGAAAAAAATAGCAATTATCCATGCCATGTACAATATTCTTTTGGATAAAAACAGAAAACAAGTAAAAGAAATAAAATCTTAATTTCCTTTAACATTAGTAGTCTAGCAAGATCTGTAAATCATTTTGAAACAACTATCTTTTCCTGTTCTTAAAAAAGTTTCCTTTTTTTTTCTTTAATTTCTCTTTCCTTCACATTATTTTGGTCATTTTCAGGTCTTGTCTAACTTCCAGAATACACTATGGCTCAGAGTGGCTGCATCTCTTGAGAAATACACTACTGTTTCTAGGGACAGAGGCTTTCCCAAGTTCACCTTCCTTGCCCCCGTCATCCATTGCTCCAGCACAGCCCACCAGGGGTCTGGGAGTGACAGGCACTTGGGCCAGGGTGCCTGTTTTCAAAGGGCAATCCTAGTATTTGGGCAGGCGCCTGGCTCTGGAGAGGAGCCTTATCCAAGAACATAATGATCTCAAGTCCCTGCTGGCTTCACTCCAGGACCTTAACACCAAGGGAGCCTCCAGACAGCAGGGAGTAGAGCTCCCGACAGTCCCTGATGCCCTGGGCCGTCTCTCCTTCACAGCCTGGAGGGCGATGGAGGGAGAGCTGGAGTCTGCCCTCAGGACACTGTGGGCATGGATCCCAGACAGAGCCCACGCTAGATCTGGAGAGTCAAACCTCCGGGAGCCTCCAAAACCCAAAAACCAAACTGACAGCCATCCAGTTGATTGTGACTCATAGCGACCCTATAGGACGGAGCACAGCTGCCCAGAGTGTTTCCAAGGCTGAAATCTTTACGGAAGCAGACTGCCAGCGGCGTCTTTCTCCCATGCTGGCAGTCTGAGTTTCTGCAAACATACGTGAGAGTGACCCCTAGCTGTGGTGATGTGTATATGCAGAGCCGGCCTCACCAGCGCTGGACGACCAGGCACTGATCTGACCAGGCTTCCTGGACAGCAGAGGGCGTGCTAGGAGGCGCAGGGCCTCCCTGTGTGGAGGTGACAAGAACAGACTCGCGACATCACTGTCAAGAGTGGCAGAGGAATGAAACTGACCAAGGGGTGTGTGGTACTTTTTTATTTAATCAGTCTTCATTTAAACATGTGCTTTTGAAACAGCTTGTTAAATACGATCTTTGCGGGATTCAATTCTCCCAATATTTACAGTGAACTTTGCACAAACGTATTTTGACTGTAAGCTTTCTGCTCCCCCTTTCGCATTAATAAGTTATAAATTTATATTACAACACAACCCCGGCTACTTCCTCCATTGCCTCTGAGGCCCTAGTTTTCTGTTTGGCAAGTACTAAGCTAGGACACAGGGTTGCTAGGAAAGAGCTAACTCAAGCCCAGAGGAAATAATATCTTGTTTATCAAGAAATTACAAAAACACCTTGTTTTCCAACTGGAAACGTGTGTCCCACAAGGTCGTGGTGCAGTGTTAAGCAACCAAAGAAATTTCCGACAGCTAGTTCACCTTCATTTTTTATATTTACACTACCTCTTTTAATCAAATAAGCACAACTGGACAAGTCAAATCCTAAGGGCCTTTGGACTGTCAGGACTTCAGCGACTCGGGAATGAAGACCGCTGGGGGCTGTCCGCGGAACCTTCCGCGTGGGCACTGGCCGGAGCGCTGCCCAAGGAGCTGCGGTGGGCCTGACCATGTGCTCAGGCCTCCGGTTGCGCACAGCACACAGACACCTGGGCCCCAGCCAAGGCTGGTGAGACGTGGCCAGGGAATTCTTCAGATGCAAAACTACAAAGGGCACTGATGGGGGAACACACTTGTCTTTCCTCTGAGCATAGAATGAGCTGGTTGAATAAAAGTAAAGAACCCAGCAGCCAAGTATTATAAGCAGCGTGGGTTCTTACAGAAAGCAACAACACATGGTTTAGAAACAGAATTATGAAACCATACAGATTAGTAATTGTGCCTTTAATGTTTTGTAAATACAGCTTTAAGATTCCATTTTACATCCTGATGTCTGAAAACAAACCATGACCTTCTGTTTTTTTGTTTCCATGCCTGTTTGAAACAATACAAATTAACTCCTTAATCACCAAATATTTCTGTTCTCTACTTTGTCACTGAAGACGACTTGGATGTGCAGTTATAGAGAGGGACAGCTTACTAGAAAACAAACTGAGACAAAGAGGTTTTTAGCCACCTTGAGAAGCTGTCTGTGCATTTATTTCCTCCTGGGGGCAGGTTCCCTAGTTAGGAAAGTGGTGCGTACATGCCAGGCATCCTGATGCGAGGATCCCTGCTCTAAAACATGCTTTTGCCACAGAATGTCCGTTACCTAACAACAGATGCGACTGAGACAGCCCAAGCACTCACGACCCTACAGGAGTCAGTGTGACCCAGCAGACGCCGCATCTACAGCCGCGGTTCTTAACCATCTGCTCGAGGCCGTTCACTGACCAGGTCATGCCTGGGCCCTCTGTGCTGGTGACTGCTGCTACTCCATCCTAATTTTACTAAGTCAGTCCTGTTTACCCTGATGGCAGGGCAGGTTGGAGGGCTGTGGGCCATGAGTTGGGTGGGA
Source organism: Loxodonta africana (assembly GCF_030014295.1). Taxonomy (NCBI): domain Eukaryota; kingdom Metazoa; phylum Chordata; class Mammalia; order Proboscidea; family Elephantidae; genus Loxodonta; species Loxodonta africana. The sequence continues at coordinate 70,289,871 of NC_087358.1, forward strand.
TGGAATGTGGGATGGTGGTGGGTGGAGCTGAAAGGGAGGCATCCGCCTGGGACGTTGGGCGCCACTGTTACAGGGCAAAGACAGCAAGCAGGGAAGAAAGAGCGTGTAATGATGGGACACAGCAGCCGGCTTTTTTGATCTTTCAGTGCTTATTTAAGAAACCTGTTTGTCTAAGTTCAGAGAGGCAAGCCGATTTTGCCCCCCAATTCTCCCCCCCATCTCAGGTCCTCTGGAGGACCCAGTGGCACCCACCACTGAGCCCCTCCTTGGCGGCTCATGGTGACCAGGGCCAGCCTGCAAGTGCACAGCCCTACGGCTTCTCATCAACAAAGGGTTAGCATTGCGTTGATCACTGTCTAATACAATGGCTCTGATTTCACAGAAATAATCACAGACTTGATTAAAGCAGATATATTATACTAGGTTAATTTCTTTCATTCAAACATTTATATTCCATCTACCCTGAACAACGAATTGAGGAAAAACAGAGGCACCTCCAAAGCCTTCCAAGAATGATTACTTGCTGACATGACACTCATTGAACAAACTGAGCAGGTGAGACGGAGGACTGCTGGAACGGAACCCGGTCCTCAAGGGGCAGTTTTCTTCAAGTCTCGAATCTGCTTAATCAAGTAGTTCTTTTCATCAGTGAACTGCTCGTCATCCGTCCTTTCTTTCTGGAAGGTGCTCAGAAACTCGATGAGCTTGGGTTGATTTTTTAACAGGATCTCCACAATTGGCTGCGTTTTATGAGGACTGGCCACAAACACCTGAAATGCAAAGAACAAATACCCACCTATAGGAAATGTCTAGAACAGGCAAGTGTACAGAGACCGACGTTTGTTAGTGGTTACCGGGGGAAGCAAGGTGGAGGGGGAAGGGAACTCATTGCTTAGTGGACGCTGACTTCTCTCAGGATGAGGGGAAGTCTGCGAGCAGATGTTGGCAAAGGCTGAACAACCCGATGAACACAGTTGACCCAATGAGGACATCAGCAAATTCTACTACATTTTACATTTATTTTGGCATGAAACAAGAGAAGCTTCATTTGTCTAATACATTTAATCTTTTTTTAGAAAGAAATATTGTTGCATTAGTTATTTATGTAGCTACCAAAAAATACTAGACAATTTTTAGCTAAAACTCCACAGCAACTCCTTCGTAAACAAACAATAACCAGAGGAGCCACACACTTTTGACTCCAGCATGTCATTTCCTGACATACTGATAGTTACTACATAAGCATCAGGCATTTGACCTACTAGTGTAAACAAGCCTGAGGTGCTTTTTTTTTTTTTTTAGTAACAATTTTTATTTTTCTGGTAGAATTTATACAACATAAAATTCATTTTAAACCGTTTTAAAGTGTAGAATTTAGTGGCATTTAGTACACCCACGAGGTTGTGCAGCCATCACTGCTGTCTAGCTCTAGAACATTTTCATCCTCCCCAAAGGAAAGCCTGTGTCCATTAAGCAGTTACACTCTTCATTCTCCCCCACCCACTCGCCCCCTCCTTGCAACCACTAATCTGCTTCTGTCTCTATCACTTTCCCTATCTTGGATATTGCATGTAAATACAATATGTGGCCTTTGGTGTCTGGCATCTTCAATCATAACATGGTCAAGATTCATCCATGTCACAGCATGTGTGAGTACGCCGTTCCTTTTTGTGGCCAAATGATAGTCCACTGTGTATACTACATTTTTTATCTGTTCATCTGTGTTCATAATAAAATACTGTTTTATTTTTAAATATCATTTAAAAGTCAATATTATATTTTGAGTTATTGTGTCCTGTAGAGTTAGTCATTGCTGTCTTTTGTAGTATAACTGAGATGTTGTTAGTCCAGGCCAGTGATTTCAGCAGAGGTGCACGGACGTGTGTGTGGAACTTTATAAAAATACAGGGTGCCAGACCTCCCTCGAGCTCTACAGAGTCGGAGCCTCTGTGAGGTGAAACCTAGGCAATTGTACTTTTTAAGCTCCACAAACGTCAGAAAACAGAAACACTGGTGACCTCCAGGGAAGGAAAGTGAGAGCATGGCTTTTCACATTTGTACTTTTTCAATTTTGAGCCAGGTCAACATATTACCTGTTCAGAAATAAGTTATATATATATATAAAGCACAATTACACTGAAATAACATATGTTGTTTATGTTTACATATAGAGGTATTAGGGGAAAGGGACAGAAGGTGCTTGGGATGGGGAGGGAGGGAGAAGAGATAGATGATAAGGTCTGGTTCTATCTGTAATGTTTTCTTTAAAAAGAGATTTGAAGCAAAACGGCAATATATGTTCAATGTATGTGGTAAGTATATTGGTATCTGTTATTTTCTGTTGGAATGATTTTGTAATTAAAAACAAACCTTTACAAAGTTTTTAAAGTAAAAGTAAAAAGTGTTCCTAGATAGCTCTGATGTGCCCCTAGCTAGCTGTCAACAAGGTGAGTATGAAACATGAATCCTCCATAAGGAAGTAAGGCCAAGGGGCTTTCTGAACATTAACACAAGTGACAGAAACATAAGCCGGGTTGTCAGGGTCCCCGGGGAGTGTTCCCTATTCCAGGTACTTTATTTTAATTGTGGTAAATATATATGTAACTGAATTTTCCATCTCAACATTCTTTCCTTGGGGCAGGGCCAAGATGGCGGAGTAGTAAGAGGTTTTCTGTGGTCCCTCTTACAACAAAAACCAGAAAAAACAAGTGAGTCAACAAAAAAAAAAAAAAAAAAAATTTTTTTTTTTTTTTAATCTAGGAGCCCTAGATCATCAAAGACAAAGTTGAGGAGTCAGACTGAACGGTAAGGGGAGGGAGAGACAGTTCAGAAGCAGCGAAGCACCGGCTGTGAGGTAGCCGGCACCCTGCAGGCTGGGTCTGCCGGCGCACGCAGGCTGAGGCGAGCAGTGGTGCTCTGGGCGTGTTTCACCACTTCGGGAGAGGCCAAAGGGCAGAGAGATCATACAAGGTTCTGGAGCAGGGGGAAAGTGGTGCTGGACCTGTGAAAGTTAAGTGCAAGCATCTAACCTACTGCAGGGGGTCAAAATAACCCTTTCCCTTCCCGGACTTTCACAGTGGAGAAGTGCCATTTTCCCCTCACCCACCCGCTTCTCTGCTCAGCTCTGAAACCAGTCCAGCAGTATTCAACAAATACCACACCCCCTAAAGCGGAACTAATGGCTATCCACACCCAAACCAGTATTGCCACTTTGCGGGGGGCGGGGGGTGGGGGGTGGGGGGTGCACACCAAGCCCCCTAAGCCAGGAACTCAGGACTATCTGCACCCAAACCAGTCTCGGGGCTTTAAAAAAATCACCATGCCACCTAAGGTGGGAACTCAGGGCAGGCACTGCCCCTTTGCCTAGGTACTGGCATAAGGGGTCCATGGGATTTTAATGCCCTTCACCACTGCCTAGATCCATGTGGGCTGATTCAACAGCACAGGCCCTCATTAGCACAGAACAGCAGGGCATATACCTGAAGCCTATTTTTATCTGCAGCAGCCAAGGGGGAGTTGCGAATTCATGACATTTGACACCACCCTGCCTGGCACATCAGTGTCCTGAAGGCCAGTGGTATCACCATTCCATCTAGCCGCCCATGACAGGAGTCCAAGAAAAAGTGGTACCTCCCAGTCCTTACAGCCAACAGCACTGGGTGTCCAAAGTCTGGCTGTAAAACCCACCCACCTATGTGCTCTACGGGGCAGGGACATGCCTTCCACCCAGGCAATCCGGGGCAGCCATCAGCCCCCTGTCTTGCTCAGCACATAGCCCCCTACTGCAGCCAGATACCTGTGCCTGCTCTAAACACCCTTGTGCAGTCCTACCCATCTAGGACTGTAGATGAGAGTCTGAAATACACACTTGGTGATTGATGACCTGGATACCTGAGTTGAAGTCACACAAAAGTGAACAGAGTCCCGGGCTCACCCACCTAGTAGCTGCTCTAACCACCTGATGACAGGACATGAGAGCTACAAAGACACGAATAACCAAAGTAGCTCACACGCCCAGCCTACTTGGGCATATCAAAATGAAACAAACAAACAAAAAAAAGCTAGGACACAGTAAGCAAACATACAATAAATAAATATAGTAACTTATTGATGGCTTGGAGACAACAGTCAATATCAAATCACATAAAGAAGCAGGTCAAGATGGCTCCAGCAAGTGACCAAAACAAAGAATCAGAAAGCCTTTTGGAGGAAGAGAAGGTCTTGGAATCACTGGAGTTAGAATTCAAAAGATTAATATACAGAGCTCTTTGAGATATCAGGCAAAACTGAGACCAAACCAATGAACACCCAGACTAAACAATAGAGGAATTCCAGAAAACAATACAAGAACAGAATGACAAATTTAGCAGGCTGCTAGGAACCATAGAGAGCAACTGAAATCCTGAAGAATAACAATAAAATTTCAGAATTATACAACGCAATATAGGTTATAGGAGCAGAACTAAGGCAAAGGAAATCAGAATCGGTAAGATTAAAGATAAATCCCTTGGCACCAATTTATTTGAGGAAAAATCAGACAAAAGAATTTTTAAAAATGAAGAAAATCTTAAGAATTATGTGGGACACTATCAAGAGGAAAAACCTACCAGTGATTGGAGTACCAGAAAAGAGGTGAATAATAGAAAATAGAGAACTGAAGATTTACAGGCAGAAAACTTCTCAGATATTGTGAAAGACAAGAAGATTTCTACCCAAGAATCTCATCGAATCCCACACAAGGTAGATCCCAAAAGAAAGTAACCAAGACATATAATCAAACTTGCTAAAACCAAAGATAGAATCTTAAGAGGAACTAGGGATAAATGAAAAATCACCTGCAAAGCAAAGTCAGTAAAACTAAGCTCTGACTTCTCAGCAGAAATCAAGCAGGCAAGAAGGTAATGAGATGACATACGTAAAGCCTTGAAGGAAAAAATTGCCAGCCAAGAATTATATATCCAGAAAAACTGTTTCTCAAATATGATGGTGAAATTAGGGCATTTCCAGACAAACAGAAGTTAAGGGAATTTGTAAAAACCAAGCCAGAATTACAAGAAATATTAAGGGGACTCCTTCGACTAGAGAACCAACGGTATCAGACAACAACCCAAGACTAGAACACAGGACAGGACAACCAGATATTAACCCAGATAGAGAAGTTGCAAATATAAGTCAAAGCTAAAAGACTGAAAATAAACAAACAGAGATGTTAATATGTAAATTATGACAACATTAAAACAAAAAGAAGGACTAAATATGTAGTCATAGAACTTCCACATGGAGAAGAAGTTAAGGCAATATCAAGAAATAAAAGATTGGTTTAAACTCAGAAACACAGTGGTAAATTTTAAGACAACTACAAAAGAAATAACAAAACTACTCATCAAAATAAAAAAGAAGAAAAACATAAAGACTCAGCAAACACAAAATCAACAATGATGAAAACACATAAACAAAAACAACTCAACACAGAAAATTAAGTGGAAAAAAGAAACTGTGAACACCACAAAAAAAAACCCTCAAAATGACAGTAGTAAACTCATACCTATCAATAATTACACTGAATGTAAATAGACTAAATGCACCAATTAAGAGACAGAGAGTGGCAGAATAGATATATGCTGCCTACAAGACACACACCTTAGACACAAAGACACAAACAAACTAAAACTCAAAGGACGGAAAGAAATTCATCAAGCAAACAACAACTAAAAAAGAGCAAGAGTGGCAGTATTAGTCTCTGACAAAATAAACTTTAAAGCAAAATCCACCAAAAAAGATAAGGAAAGATACTGTGTAATGATTAAAGAGTCAATACACCAGGAAGACATAACCACAATAAATATTTACGCACCCAACGACAGGGCTCCAAAACACATAAACTATAATCGCATTGAACAGAGAAACAGACAGCTCCACAATAATAGTAGGAGACTTCAATACACCACTTTCGGTGAAGGACAGAACATCTAGAAAGCTCAATAAAGATACCAGAATATCTAAATGCCACAATCAACCAACTTGATCTTACATACAGAACACTCCACCCAACAGCAGCCAAGTATACATTCTTTTCCAACACACATGGGACTCTGTCCAGAAGGGATCACATACTAGGCCACAAAACAAGCCTTAACAGAATCCAAAGTATCAAAATACTACAAAGCATCTTTTCTGACTATAAAGCCATAAAAGTAGAAATCAATAACAGAAACAGCAAGGAAAAAAAAGTCAAAGACATGGAAACTGAACAACACCTTGCTCAAAAACTACTGGGTTATAGAAGAAATCTCAAGGATGGAATAAAGAAAATCACAGAATCAAATAAGAATGAAAACACATCTTACCAGAACTTTTGGGACACAGCAAAAGCAGTGATCAGAGACCAATTAATGGCAATAAACGTGCACCTTGAAAAAGAAGTAAAAGCGAAAATCAAAACATTAACCCTACAGCTCAAATAAATAGAAAGAGAGCAGCAAAAGAAGCCTTTGGGCACCAGAAGAAAGGAAATAAAAAAAACTAGAGCTGAAATAAATGAAATAGAGAATAGAAAAACAGTCAACAAGACCAAAAGCTGGCTCTTTGAAAAGATCAACAAAATCAATAAACTACCAGCCAAACTGACAAAAGAAAAACAGAAGAGGAAGCAAATAGCCCAAATAAGAAATGAGACGGGCAACACAACACAGACCCAACTGAAATAAAAAGAATCATAACAGAATACTATGAAAAACTGTACTCTAACAAATTTGAAAACCTAGAGGAAATGGACAAATTTCTAGAAACATGCCACCTTCTTAAACTAACACAAACCGATGTAGAAAAATTAAATAAACCTAACAAAACAAGAGATCAAAGACATAACCAAAAAACTCCCAACAACAACAACAAAAAAAACCTTGGCCCTACAGCTTCACTGGAGAATTCTACCAAACTTTCAGAGAAGAGTTAACACCACAACTAACTAAAGGTATTTCAGAGCATAGAAAAGGAAGGAATACTCCCAAACTCGTTCTATAAAGCCAGCATAACCCTGATACCAAAGCCAGGTAAAGACACAGCAAAAAAAGAAAATTATAGACCAATATCCCTCATGAACTCAGATGCAAAAATCCCCAACAAAATTCTAGCCAATAGAATTCAATAACTTATCAAAAAAAAAAAAATTCATTATGACCAAGTGGGATTCATATCAGGCATGCAGGAATGGTTCAACACTAGAAAAACAATCAATGTAATCCATCACATAAATAAAAGATAACCACATGATCTTATCGATTGATGCAGAAAACGCATTTGACAAAGTCCAACACCCCATTCATGATAAAAACTCTCAGCAAATTAGGAATAGAAGGGAAATTCCTTAACATAATAAAGGGCATTTACACAAAGCCAACAGCCAATATCATTCTAAATGGAGACAGTCTGAAAGCATTCCCCTTGAGAATGGGACCAGACAAGCATGCCCTTTATCACCACTCTTATTCAACATTGTGCTCAAGGTCTTAGCCAGAGCAATAACACAAGAAAAAGACATAAAGGACATCCAAATTGGTAAGTAAAAAGTAAAAAATTCCTATTTACAGATGACACAATCTTATACATAGAAAACTCCAAAGAATCCACAAGAAAACTACTAGAACTAATAGAAGATTTAAGCAAAGTATCAGAATACAAGATAAACATACAAAAATCAGTTGGATTCCTCTCTACCAACAAAAAGAACTTCAAAAAAGGCAATCAACAAATCAATACCATTTACAATAGCCCCCAAGAAGATGAAGTACTTAGGAATAAACCTAACCAGAGATGTAAAAGACCTACACAAAGAAAACTACAAGACACTACTGCAAGAAACCAAAAATGACATACATAAGTGGAAAAACATACCATGCTCATGGATAGGAAGACTCAACGTTGTGAAAACGTCAATTCTACCCAAAGCGATCTACAGATACAATGCAATCCCAATCCAACTTTCAAAGGCTTTTTTTTTAACAAGATGGAGAAACAAATCACCAACTTCATATGGAAATGAAAGAGGCCTCAGGTAAGTAAAGCATGACTGGAGAAGATGAACAAAGTGGGAGGCCTCACACTGCCTGACTTTAGAACCTGTTATACCACCATGGTAGTCAAAACAGCCTGGTACTGGTACAACCACAGATACACAGACCAGTAGAACAGAATTGAGAACCCAGACATAAATTTATCCACCTATGAACAGCTGATATTTGATAAAGGTCCAAAGTCCATTAAATGGGGAAAAGACAGTCCCTTTAACAAATGGTGCTGGCATAACTGGATATCCATCTGCAAAAAAATGAAACAAGACCATACCTCATACTATGCACAAAAAATAACTCAAAATGGATCAAAGGCCTAAATATAAAATCTAAAACGATAAAGATCATGGAAGAAAAAATAGTGACAATGCTAGGAGCCCTAATACATGGCATAAACAATTCAAATTCAAGCCTTGAATTGCAGTTTTGAAGGATTCTGTGGGCAAAACCTTGAACGATGCAGGAAGCATCAAAAGCAGATGGAAATCTGGGGTCTTAACAGCTTGCGAATGGCCATCTAAGATACATCAATTGGCCCCATCCCGCCTGGAGCAAAGGAGAAGGAAGAAAACCAAAGACACAAGGAAAATACTAGCCCAAAGTACTAAAGGACCACATGAACCAGAGACTCCACCGGCCTGAGACTAGAAGAACTAGATGATGCCCAGATACCACCAATGACCGCCCTGACAGGGAACAGGGCAGAGAGTCCCAGAAGGAGCAGGAGAAAACTGTGGAGCAGAACTCAAATTCATATAAAAAGACTAGACTTAATGTTCTGACAGAGACTGGAGGAACCCCCAAAACTATGGCCCCCGGACACTCGGTTAACCCAGAACTAAAACCATTCTCAAAGCCCACTCTTCAAAGATTAAACGGGACTATAGAACAAAAAATAATACTTGTGAGGAGTGTGCTTCTTAGTTCAATCAGTCATGAGACCAAATGAGCAGCTCCTGTCCGGAGACAGGATGAGAAGGCAGGAAGGGGCAGGAACCGGTTGAATGGACACAAGAAACTCAGGGTGGAAACTGGGAGTGTGCTGTCATGTTGTAGGGAATGCAACTAATGTCACATAACAATATGTGTACAAACTTTTGTATGAGAAATTAACTTGAGCCATAAACTTTCACCTAAAGCACAATTAAAAAAAAAAAAACTTTCTCGTATTTATTTTTTATAGTTCCTGAACTCTGCTGCTTTTAACCAGAGGCAACTAATCGCGTGCAATTCTCTCGGGGCAACGGGGTGCTGAAGGGCCCTGCGCAAAGCTCAAGATGAACCATTCATTATCTGGAAGGGACTTCTAATTCAAGGTGTGCAGAACCCAATCTTCTGACTTATTATATCTAGCAGAGAGAGTTTCTTAGTTCTCTCACGTGTGCCCTTTTTTAAAAATTAAGATATTTTTATTGTGTCTCTGGTGATAAGTTCCACAGTAAATTAGGTTCACATTTAACAATTTCTACACAATTTTTTCAGCAACATTGATTCCATTTTTCAGTGTGTCAACTTTCTCATTATTTCCATTCTGGTTGTTCCATTTCCAGTACTCTAGTTTCCCTGCCCCCTTGTCTTCTCCTCTTTGCTTTTGAGTGAATATTGACTATTTGGTCTCGTATAGATGATTTTTTTAAAGGTGCTGTCTTCTTTTTTTTTTTAAGTGTCCTTTTCAAACCACCCAAACCAAGTTAAAGAAATGACGCTCTAACTTCTCTTTTTATGAAAACAGTCTTATTGGCTATAACCTTTAATTTCCATATCTCGGAAGTATGATTCATGGAGTCCTCAAGCATGGTGAGAGAAAGGCAAATATCATAACCGCACTCAAATATTTCTAGCTTAGAAAACTAGAAATAATTGCTCTCCATTTTAACCTTAATGTTTTTTATGAAAAATTAAAAAATCAATGTCTTATACACACATTCATTAATTCCATTCAAGTTCTATTTTGCCAAGAGCAATCTCGCTAGATAAGGTATCAGAAGGTCAGTCATCTTCTTTGCTGACCTTATTGTCTTTGAAGCCTGCTATAACCCTGGAATGCTTTGTATATAGATTTGAAACTGGTGCCCACTTCAGTTACATGGGAGTCATCCAAAGCAAAACTCCATTCATGGAAGTGTAAAGGAATAAAAACATTCTATACTAAAGGTTCACCATCCCAAATGCATGAAAAGCTGAGTAGTACACTGTTTAGAATACTCTGATGCACTACTTGTTAGTACTGGTCAGACAGTTAACTTCTGAACTGGTGATAGCTGTGTGATAATACATTTACAACAACAAAAGAGTAGCTGTTGAGGCTGCTTATGTATAACCAAACAGCTGATGGGATCTGGTTCCCTAGTTTGGAGGTTTAGGGTCATGGTTTCATGGGACATCCCACTTAACTGGCCTAATAACATGTTTAAGTGCTTCTGTTCTACCTCGTAGTTCATTGCAGTGCTGCCCGGTGTCTTAAAAGCCTGAAAGCGGCCACCTGAGGCACAATAATTGGTCTCTATTTACCTGGAGCAACAGAGGAAGGAGAGTCAGGAATAGAAGGAGAATACGGAATGTGTGGTTAAATAAATGCCTCTGTGAACAATTGCCTCCTTTGCCATGAGACGAGAAAAACTGGATGGTTCCTGGCTACCATTACTGAACATTCTGATCAAAGATTCCATAGAAGAATCCTAATCAAAAGAGAGAAATTACAGAACAGAATTTCAAATTCTCAAGCACTTCAGAGTAGGCTCTAGGGGATACAACAGAGAAAAAAATTAGACAAAAATCCCCGCCCTCAAAGAACTTTGATAATATAAACAAAGCCTAGAAAAGAGGTACTTTGCCATTTCTACTCCACCCACTGCCGTCCCACATCTGTGGTAAGCATGTCACAGAAAGAACATGGGTTTAGAAGCAGCAAATTCCTGGGTTTGCAAGTTCAGGGTTGTCACTTTATCTCTCAGAGAAATAGTTTCCTTATCTATGCAATGAGAATAATACACCTGTTTTACCTCACAGATGGAGCGAGGGTCATACGAAATATTTTAGGGGAAGGACTCCAGAAACTACAAAGGGTTCAAATATTAGCAGTACTGCTGTTACTGAAATTGATTTGGGATTTTGGAATCCAAGTCTTTGGGTTCTACAAATTTCATATAATTATGGAAAATACGTAGGCAACTACATATTTATTCCAAAATAATATGGAAAAGTCACTTTTAAAAATTTCTAGTACTTTATAACATTTACAAATATTAAATATAGGCTTCATCTTCCTCATATATTACTGAAAAAATATTTTAAAAGTAGGTGTAATAACATTATAAACATTCAACAAGAGGCCTGCCAAACAGAGTCATAAGCTGTTGTTTTGTTAGGTGCTGTTAAGTCAGTTCAGACTCATAGCAACCCTATGTACAACAGAACGAAACACTGCTCAGGCCTGTGCCATCCTCATGACTGCTTTAATATGCTTGAGCTCATTGTTGCAGCCACTGTGTCAATCCCTCCTGTTGAGGGTCTTCCTCTCTTTCGCTGACTCTCTACTTTACCAAGCATGATGACCTTCTCCAGGGTCTATTCCTCCCTGATAACATGTGGAAAGTATGTGAGAAGAAGTCTTGCCACCCTTGCCTCTAAGGAGCATTCTGGCTGTACTTCTTCCAAGACAGATCCATTCGTTCTTTTTGGCAGTCCATGGTCTATTCAGTTTTTTTTGCCAACGCCGTAATTCAAAGGCATCAATTCTTCTTTGGTCTTCCTTATTCATTGTCCAGCTTTCGTATGCATATGAGGTGATTGAAAACACCATAGCTTGGGTCAGGTGCACCTTAGTCCTTAAAGTGACATCTTTGCTTTTTGCCACTTCAAAGAGGTTTTTTGCAGCAGATTTTTCCAATACATCCTAACTAATATATCGATATATTTGTTTGGTGACATTGCAAACACCCACTGCAAGCCTTTCTATAAACAAACATGGAGTTGATTATTTTATGAATTTTTTTAAAAAGTTTTTTTAAATATGTTTTGATATTGTCTGCTGTCTTTGGGACACTCAGGAATTATTTTCATTTATTGATTGTAGATTTGTTTGTTTCGTGCTGCTTTTTTGTTCCATTTGGTTATGTCTGGGTAGCCAGGCTGGGTGTGCTTTGCTGCTCGCTCATCTGTGGGAATGATACCTCTCACCACCTTGTCCAGGTGGGCAGGGCTGGTCGCTCAGCTGTGGTGCAGCAGGGCAGGTCCAGCAGAGGGGGAGGGGCAGGGATGGGTATTCTAGGGCAGGTACTGGAGCTGACAGGGTGGGGCTGAGGGGCAGTGCAGAGTGATGCCTGTGCTGCTTGGGGGTGTGGGGCTTGGCATGTGGTGCAGATAGGCAGGAAGAAAGGGACAGGATGTGATGTGTGGAGCTAAGTGGGTAAGAGAAAGAAGAAACAAGCCAAAAAAAAAAAAAAAAAGGAAAAAAAAACAATAAAATGGCAGTGTGGTAGAATTCGGTGGGTGGGGGCAGGGCAGACCTGGCAAGGCCATGTGCCAGTGGCTCTGTAGCTGAGTGGTCCAGCTCGGCCTGTTGAGAAGGGGCTTGGGTGGTGTAGAGGGGTAGGTGGGCTGGAGAAAGGGAAGAAGAGAAAAAGAGAGAAGAAAGAAAAAATAACACAAACAAAAAACAAAACAACAAAAAAATAAATATGGTACTTAGGGAGCCGCCCGTTGGGGGCAGGGCAGAATTGGGGTGGGGGTGAGTTGATGTCTCTCTTGCTGGGAGGAAGAAGGAAAAGGGAGAAGGGAAAGATAAAGACAAATAAAAAAAATATAGCTTTGAGGGAGCCAGCCTGTGGGGGCGGTGCAGACCTGGGGAGGCCACGTACCAGAGGCTCTCTAGCCAAGTGATACAGCACAGCCTGTTGAGAAGTGGGGGTGGCACATGGGGCTAGAAGGGTTGGAGAAAGGAGAGGAAGGAAGGGAGAGAGAGGGAAGAAACAACAACAAAAGAAAAGCAAAACAAACAAAAAAGAAAAAATAAATGGGATGAAGGATCCTACCAGAGGGGGCAGCATGGGCCTGGGGAGGCCATGTGCCTGTGGCTCTCTAGCTGAGCAGTACAGCACAGCCAGTCAAGAAGGGGTGGGGACAGCACATGTGGCTAGGTGGGTAGGAGAAAGGAAAGGAAGAGAGAGAGAGAGAGAGAGAGAGAGAATAAACCAAAAAAAAGGAAAAGAAAGAATGGCACTGAGGGAGCCTGCTGGTAGGCTGGTGCGGACCAAGGGAAGCTTTGTGCCGGTGGCTCTCTAGCCAAGTGGTGTGGCATAGCCCATCAAGAAAGGGTGGAGAAGGCACACGTGGCTAGGTGGGTGGGAGAAAGAAGAGGAAGGGAGAGAGAGGTGAGAAACAAGAAAAAGCCAAAACAACAACAAACATGGCACCGAAGGAGCAGACTGGTGGGGGTGCGGCAAATCTGCGGCAAGGAGCTGCTGTTTCTCTGGCCCAGAGACTGTGGCAAAGACCTTGTAGAGGGAAGAAGGGTAGGGGGCGGGAAATGTGTATCCCTGGTTACCAGGTGCTCTGTCTCCTCTTGGGAGCTTCATGAAGTTGCCTTCCAGTACTCCCTGTCCACTGTTCTTGGTGGCTGGGATCCAAGATGGGAAGTCTGTGCCAAATTAGCTGGTAGGGGACCTCCACTTCATAGCTCTCCTGTTCTCTGTCCGTTTCTTACTCCATTTGGTGCTTGGTTGAGTTCTTTATCCCTTCATTTGATGCTTAGGGTTCCAGGATTGACGTTTGTATCTATTCTACTTAGTTTTTCAGGTCTTTGCTTTAGAAGGACAGCATGGTGCTTCTGTCTATACTGCCATGTTGGCTCCAACTCTAAAGAAAGTATTTTTTAACGCAGGAAGGAAAAATGAGGTCATAATTATGGCCTTTTACTTTTTCTCCTTTCCCTCTTTATTAAATAATCAAAACGGTCACAGTAAGATCAAACAAGGATACTATTTAAAAGTAGTTGACAAAACATTAAGTTGGCAGTTGATTCAAACACATTTTCAATGTATCATTAAAACTTTTGGAAAAAGTGTTAGGGAGTCCAACAGGGAAAAAAAGGGAGATAATTAGCTCCAAGCCCTTTCTACAACAGCAGGCTTCCAGTTGGTAAACTGTAACCGGAGCAGTTGGTCTGCTAGAAAGTGGGTTCCTAAAAAGTAGGTAATTCATGTTTAGTCTTCTACTAAATTAGTCTGTACTTGGGCACTCTTTTCCATAAGACCATGCAGAGACTCTTCTCATCTAGCATCTCTCTTGTTCTGTATACCTTTTTAGCTGAATTGTCAGGCTGGCTTTTGTATTTTGGAATAAGCTGGGGTAGAGCTTCTTGTTTTCACAGACACAGTTATTACTGCCAACTGCTACCATTTTAAGTGACAGAGCAGTACACTCAGGCCCATTTTTGGCATTGGCCACATCTGAGTTCCAGCAGTTCTGAGAGGTGAGCCAAATGGCACAGAATCATCCCTTATAGAGTCTGGTGGGAAGGGGAAACATGGCCCTTTGCTATTAAGGAGGCTAACAAGAAAAGGAAAAGGAGACTATCGGCTCATAGCTGATTTCAAAATTCACATTGAGCACATCTCTGGGACAGCCAGGATGATAAGGACAGAGGTCTCATGAACCTAGCATCTTTGAACTAGACTTTAGATTTTAACACTTTTATCTTGCAAGTGAGGAAACGGACCCAGATGTATTTGCCCAAGTTGCTGCTGGCAACCGAGCCAGAACAAAGACCCAGGTCTCTTGATGCACATTCAGTGCTTTCCTGCCACACGGCCCTGACATTCAAGAGTAGAAAGCCCGTGAAAAGGCATCTTATTTGTATATAAATTTTTGTATGAGAGACTGACTTGATTTGTGAACTTTTACTTAAAAAAAAAAGATAATAATAAAAAAGGCATCTCATTGAGTCCATGAATTTATCAACAAACTGAAAAATGACATTAACAATCTGACAAAGACATTTTTAGTAACGTGTTCCTGCATTTTCTGTACCTTGTGGAAGGTTTCTGGGGAAAGGTTATTAACAAAGAACTGTGAAAAAATTCTAGGACCCAGCTGTTAGTTGTCTCTAAATAACAAAATGCTACTTATGGCAAGTAAACAATTCAGTTTATACTTTCCAATTTATACACACACAAGTAAACAAGTGGCCAACTAGTTTTAAATGTACCCACACTGTCCAATAGGTGATCCAAATTCTGATCCCCTCAGAGGGCAGAAGTAGGTTATTTCCATTTTGTTACTCATTGAATTCTTCCACACTACTGCATTTTTGAACAAAATTATATGAAACTTGTTCCTGTCTAGGGTGAGGCAGTTAATTGCATGTGAGCTGAAAGTAATCATGAAAGGCATGCAATCTCTATGACATCTTCAGGATGTGATCCCTAGAGGGTCTATTATTTTAAGGTCTGTAGGCATTTTCCAATCCTATAGCATTCTTTTTGTTTCATCCAGTTTTTGTCTATTTTTTGTTATGAAATAATTCTAACATAGAGTACAGGAATAGCCTATCAGACTTCATATTTCCACCATCAGCTCTATCCAATTCTACCATTTTTGCCATACTTGCCTTCAGATTTTTTTTTTTTTTACAGAAAATAAAGCATTAAGAATATAATTTAAGGCTATTGGGTACTTCTCCATGATACCATTTTCCTCCCTCCCCCTCCCCTAAGGTGACCGTTACGTTGAATTTGGTATTTATCATTCTCACGCACGTTTTTAGATTATAAACACACGTATACGGGTTTATATATAGTATTACACTGCATGTTTTCAAACTTTATATAAATGACCTCCTTTCAAAGTGCTTATTTCATTCAATAAAATCTGAGATTTATCCAGAACTCTATTTTTTTAATCCTTTACTATATGCTATTGTGTGAATGTATTACAATTTATTTTCCCAGTCTATTTTTTAGAAATAATTTTTATTGTGCTTTAAGTGAAAGTTTACAAATCAAGTCAGTCTCTTACACAAACACCCATATACACCTTGCTACACACTCCCAATTACTCCAGTCTCCTATTGATGCCCATTTATTTTCTCTGACTTAAAAAAAAAAAATTACCTCACTCTAAATAATGTCACACTAAACATTTTTATTACGTCTCCTTATACACCTGTGCAAAAAGTCTCTAGAAAACTGCCAAAGAAGGGGATTTCAGGGTTGAAGGGTATGCACACCTTCAATTCTTTATATTGTTAATTTAACACTCCAGTGTGACGGTACCAATATATATGGTGTTTGAGACTTCCTTCTGACTGCTCTTCGACCTTACCAAAATTTGGTGTTGTCTGACCTGAGCCTTTTTGTCAGTCTGGAGAATGTGAAGTGCTATCACATTTGTATTTTGATAGACATTTTCATGATTACTATAGTGTTAAGAGGAGCATCCTCATGTATTTATTGGCTAAATAGGTTTCCAGTCCTATGAATGACCAACTTGTATCATTTGCCTATTTTTCTATTGGGTTGTCTGTCATTTTCTTAATGACTTGTCAGCTATATGGATCACATTCTATCCTGACTTTTCAGTTTGCTTACAGTGTTATTTTTGAACAAAGTTTTAAAATTTAATGCAGTCAAATTTTTTAAGACTTTCTACTATGGTTTGTGCTTTTGTTTCGTTTTAAAGAAATTCTTTCCACCCCAACATTATGAAAGCAATCTTCTATTTTCTTTTCTAAAAGTTAAAAATTTTTACTTTTTAACTGTAGGTCTTTTCCTGGACTTTATTTCTGTGTACAGCAAAGGACAGCACTTCCTATATGGATAACCTATTATCCTAGTTAATCATTTCTTCACTGACTTGTAATGCCCCCACTATCGAGTATCAAGTTTCAAATTTTTTCTGGGCCCTCTAATGTGTTTTGTTGTTTTATTTATCTCCTGTGCCAAAACAATACTGTCCTCATTTACTGTTATTGGTGTTAGGTGTCGTCAAGTTGATTCTGACTCATAGTGACCCAATATGACAGAGCAGAACTGCTCCGTAGAGTTTTCTAGGCAGGTTGCCAGGTCCTTCTCCCACAGAGTAGCTGGTGGGTTTAAACTGCCAACTTTTTGGGCTCCCCTTCATTTGCTATAAACCCATAATGAGTCTTAACATCTGGTAGGGTGGGTTCCCGTACCTTGCTCTTCTTCAAAATTATCATAGATAATCCTAGGCCATTGTTCTACCAGACAAGTTTCACAATCAGCTTGTTAAGTTCTAAGCAAAGTCCATTGGGATTCTGAATGGAATTGAGTGGAATTTATAAATTAATTTGGAAACTGAATTGCTCTAGTGGCTTTGGGGGCAATAAAGATCTGGTGGCCAAAAATTCCCTGAGGGAACGAATGGCTTGGCTGGGGGCTGTGGGGACCATGGTCTTGGGGAACATCTAGCTCAACTGGAATAGCATAGTTTATAAAGAAAATGTTCTACATTCTACTGTGCTGAGTAGCGTCTGGGGCCTTAAAAGCCTGTGAGCAGCCATCTAAGATACTCCACTGGTCTCACCCCTTTGGAAGCAAGGGAGAATGAATACAACTAAAGATACAAGGGAAAGCCTAGTCCAAAGGACTAATGGACCACATCTACCACGGCTTCTACCAAACTGAGTCCAGTACAACTAGATGGTGCCCAGTTACCACCACTGACCGCTCTGACAGGGATCACGATAGAGGGTCCCAGACAGAGTTGGAGAAAAATGTAAAACAAAATTCTAACTCACAAAAAAAGACCAGACTTACTGGCCTGATACAGACTGGAGAAACCCCAAGGGTATGGTCCCTGGACACCCTTTTAGCTCAGTAATGAAGTCACTCCCAAGGTTTACCCTTCGACGGGCCCATAAAACAAAATGAGACTAAAGGGGCACACCAGCCCAAAGGCAAGGACTAGAAGGCAGGAGAGGACAGGAAAGCTGATAACAGGGAACCCAAGGTTGAGAGGGGAGAATGTTGACATGTTGTGTGGTTGTTAACCAATGTCATAGAACAATATGCGTATTTAATGAGAAACTAGTTTGTTCTATAAACCTTCATCTAAAGTACAATAAAAAAAAAAAAAATGTGGTGGCCGAAAGATCTACTAAAGTTTTTACTTCTCAAAGCAAGGATCACACACCTTATCAAGTGCCACATCTCCCACTTACAGACTGAAAATGCTATCCTTGAATAAACATTACAGAGATCATAAAAACCTGGAGCTCTCTGAACTCTTAATTCGACTCTAGAGATCTATCCTAAAGAAATAATCCTGAATATGGAAAAAGCTAGCCAGATCCAAGTACTTATAGTAGGAAAAACTCAAATGACCTAAGTATCAATGATACAGGAATATTTAAGTAACTAGGGTAAATATACCCAATGCCAATAAAACTGCAATCTTCTATATGGGATCAAAGCGATGACAGCAACTTGGAAAGGTTAGACAAGAAGCTTACGGGGGAAATGAGTGTCTGTCGACAGTGGAGGAACAAATTGTAAAAGGAGGGTGAGAAAGGCCGCACAACCTGAAGAACGTAATTAGTGTCACTGGACTGTACACATAGAAATTGTTGAATTGGCATACATGTCTGTGTATATTTGTAACAACAAAAAACCCTGCTGGCTCTAAAAACTACATGACAGCAATGGAAATGTTGGCTTAGAGTACAGCATTACATGATAAAATTAGGATAGCAATTGTTTGTACAGTGTGAATAGAGCTGTGGGGAAAACCCCCACACAAGTGCAAAGAAAAAGGAAACTTATGAAGATATTCACCATAGTTTGGTTAGGAGGCTGGGATAACATTCTCTCCCCATTTTTATCCTATTATCCTCTTTTTATCTATTTTCTCAGGTTTCTAGAAGGTGATTTTATTACTCTTATAGCAAAGAAAAATATTAGGGGAAATAAAAAGTGTTATGGGGCTAGTTTTCCATCATAGCAAAAGGTGTTTTAAGATATATCTTTCTAAACAAGTAATACAACTATTACCAGAGTGTCTCTTCAGTGTTCTATTTCAGGTTTAAAAATGTCTATTGGTGAAAACCAAAGGAGTCAGAACCTGACACTCAGGGTTTGGGTTCTAGTTTAATCACTGATTGTTTGAGTACCACCTGTTTTCTCAGTGAAAAAATTAAAATATTTTGAGATGTGAATCAGTTAGCAAACTCTTTAGAAAACAATGGACATCCATTAAAATAACTCTAAAATTTCAGCTAACCCACACAAAATCATTTTATTTTTTCTCAAGTATAAAGAAAAGGTCTTAGTAAAAAGTAGGGAGTTTATCATTTGAAACTAGGGAAAAAAAAACACTCACCACATTATTTCTCTAGCTTGCACTTTACCTTAAAGACATGAAAGGCCTCAAACTGAATATTGGGGCTTTTGTCGCGAAGGAGGTTCATCATTAGCTTCAGGTTCTCGGGTCTGCTGATGTACCTTGTCATAACGGCAAAGTTGTGTCGGTCCAGGATCAGCTCACCCAGCAGCTACAGGAAAACACAAAATCAGAGCCATCATCTGTCTGAGAGTCACCTCATTCAAATACATCTCACCTCTTCTCAGTGGAAAACAAAATATAAATGTGGGTAAGAATGTGTTCATAAACAAACCGAGTCTCTCACGTACATCTTAAAGCTCAGGCATTCCATTTCTACTGCCATTCAAACCCTCACGACCTTTCATCTGAGCTACTGCAACCAACCAACCAACTCATTGCTGTCCAGTCAAATAGACCCTAGAGCGACTCTAGAGGACAGAGTAGAACTGCCCCATAGAACTTCTGAGGAGCGCCTAGTGGATTTGAACTGCCAACCTTTTGGTTAGCAGTCGTAGCACTTAACCACTACACCACCAGGGTTTCCAAGATGCTACAACAGCACACAAAATAGTTTCTTCTTCAATCTTCACCCCTCCCAATCCATTCTCCACTTTATGAAAATCAGCTCTCTTTCTGTCACTAATTCCATTTAAAAGTAAATAAATAAACAAATAAGTCTCTAGATTCCCACTGACCTAGAGAAAAATTAAACTCCTCAGGATGGCATTCAAAGCCCTCGGTGATGTCTGCTGCTTCCCTTTCCTTGTCTCCCTCACTCCGCCTTCCTCGTTCTTCTGCTTCTGTGGTTCCACTCCTCGTGCTCCAACTTCCTGAGAAACCCTTTCCTTATCGCTGCCTGTCAAAGCCCTACCCTCCTTCGAGGACTAGCTCGGATGCTACGGGTTTAGAGAGCCTTCCCTCTTCACCCAGCGGAATCTCCCGTTGCCTCGGTGCTTTGTCTTTGCTCACTTTGCCTGTTTGTGCGAAGCTATCTGTGAGCATGTTTTGAGTGTAAGCTCTGTAGAGGCATGGATCCAATCTTGCTCTCGTGTGTACCCATTAGAGCCTAACTGTGGGGGGAGTATATAGGGGAGATGGGAAATAAAAACCCTACCAACAGACTCCTCTCCATAAAATGTAGAAAAGAAAGCAGTTTTATTATTGAATAAGCATATCCAGAGTACAATATTATACGTAATCCGTGAAAAAGAGATTACACAAATCAAATGCCACCCCGTTTACACAGCCCAGCAGCTGCGACCCATCACACACGCCATCCTCAGGGTAAGGGGACTGGACAGCTGCCTTCACTGCACACCCTGTTACAGTTTGCCCTCATAATGGAGGTAGCCATTTGTTTTAGCTGACTGCCTTTATCTGAAAAATAGAGAATAAAACTGTTCTTATCTCTACGACAAGCAGATGGTTACAACGTGGAGAAAGGCGGCTAGGATAAACTCGCCCAGTGACAGGGAGACACAGTCTAGCTTCCTAGATGTTTATATTTCAAAGGGATAGCTCCCAAATCCTTAAAACACACGTCTGGATTGTAAAGCTGTCAAGAGGCTTACTTAGCTTCTAAAGATACATATATAGACTTCCCCCCTACACACAACCCAAAAGAAAAGGGTTGCTCGTGGAAATGCACTAAGGACGGAAGGCGGAAAGGTCTTGTTCCCTTTTGGGCAACAAGGAAAACTCATTTTTAAATTTACCCTAAAAATTCACACACACACATACACATATAGGTTCAATAAACATTTGTTAAAGTCTGTAATTGACTGAGTTCAGATTTAAGTCACTTCAATTTTTATCACACAGGGATACCTACATATAAGTCCTACCCAACCTATCCTCTAATACAATTTGTTTCCTCAAACAGTTGATTGTGTTAACTTACTTGGTTAATACCACTGAATATTTCAGCCATCACATGTTAATCTATTTTAATTAATACTGGTAATGACAAAATGTTGCATTCCATTATAACACAGAAGCATTATAAAGCACTCTTGTACTTAATGAATGGAAAAAATTCCTATTTTATTTCTTTGAAGTCTACACTTTATATGCCTCATGGTACAGAGCAAAAGCATGCACACCAAGTAGAAACAAAGAAGTTTAAGAATTTAATTTTTTTTTTAAACTGGCCAGAGGTTAAAAAAAAAAGAAAAAATTCCCCCAAGCTTCTTTTGAATTATAATCTTTCTTGGTAGTAATTAAAAGCCAGACTTCTGAAGAAGATAAGAAATTCCTAAGCTGTGTCACATGATGGAAAGGAATTTCTCTGCTAATTATTTTTTACTGACACCAGGAACGTAAGCACCCCAAGAGAGTTCAGCAAAATTTAGAACATAACTAACAAAAGGCAACAGGTAGCCACTGTTCTGAAACTGAAAATAGCCTAATCTTAAACAGTTTATTTATAGGCAATTGTTAAAGTTGTTCTAATAATCTAACCTCTCATTTCCTTAAATTCTGAAACACCTATGTACAAAATATTACAGAATTCAGAGATATAAATGGGGTTATGTCAAAATATAACACATTGCCGCCACAGGCCTCATTCCCAAAAGGAGAAGCAAAGACTGCACCGGAAGTGCTCATCAAAAGAACGTTTTCTAGTGCAGAAAACAGCAAACGATATTTAATGAGTTCAATGTTTCTATATAAATGCATTCCACACTTTTCTTTGTGTTTCCTTGAATGACACAAGACGATCTTAGCAATGTCTTTGCTCATTATCTAGCATCTAAAAAAGCTGAATTGTTAGTAACCATTTTAACAACTTCTGCATTCTTAGATTTGCTTTATTACTTTTTTTTTTTTTAATACTGGCCGACCAGTGCTCTGTTTTACCATATTGTAACTCAAATATTTACAAGATACCCAATGATAAAAGATTTTAGGCAGAAATAGCAGGGAATGTAGTCTGTCCGGGTGAATTAACAAAAAAACAGGAAAGGTACCTTTCAAGTGGTCTGGGGATTTGTAAGTAAGTAGGAAAGACACTCAGTGTGAAAAGGAACGTTTAAAGGAGAGTTTCAGTCCCTCCTGTAAGCAGGCCCTGTTCTCTGCCTGGTCACAGGGAACAGCAGGCACCTACAGCTGGGCAAACACCGTAAGGTGCAGGGAGGCTGGGCTGGTGGAGAGCAGGCTGACAGGCAGCAGCAGCAGCAGCCGCAAGGAGGGAGTCCTCCTGTCTCCCCTTTGCTCCCCCCGCATCTGCATAACTTACTGTACCAATCACACATTCACTGAGTTAGCAGACTCCTATTTTATTTATTATCTTTCTTTATTGTGCTTTAGGCGAAAGTTTACAAATTAAGTCAGACTGTCATATAAAAAGCCATATACAGCCTGCTGTGTACTCCCGGCTGCTCTCCCCTTAATGAGACAGCACATTCCTCCTCTCCACCCTTTATTCCCCGTGTCCATTCAACCAGCCCCTGTACCCCTCTTCCTTCTCCTCTCGCCACCAGACAGGAGTTGCCCACATAGTCTCAAGTGTCTACTTGAGCCACAAAGTTCACTCCTCGCCAGCATCACTGTCTGTCTTATAGTCCAGGCCAATCCCTGTCTATAGAGTTGGTTTCGGGAACTGCTCCTATTTTAAAATTCAAATGCATCCTGGAAGAAATAAGTCTAATCCATACCCTAGTCCCAAATATTTACTTAGAATAGATCAACACCTTCCAGACACTGAAGTCTGGGAATAGTGATGAGAAGAGAGATATTTATTTATAGAAGTTATTATTTTTTCTTTAACAAATATGTATAGGTCAGGCTCTACTCTGACTGCTTTACAAATACTAACAGGAGAACAGGACGAGGGGTTGCTGAAGATATCCTGAGAAGAAATGAGGGCAAGGGGCAAGTGAGCAGGAGGGGAACACAGGATAGTAGCAAAGAAAGAGCAAGGACAGTCACTGTTGAGTCTATCCCAACTCATGGCAATTCCGTATGTGTTAGAGAAGAACTGTGCTCCAGACGGATTTCAATGGTTGATTTTTGGGAAACAGATCACCAGGACTTTCTTGTAAGGCACCTGTAGGTGGACTCCAACCTTTGGGTTAGCAGCAGAGCATGTTACTGTCTACACCACCCCGGGACTCCTTGTTCTTGTTGGAGCCCTTCATAAATACAGGGTTCTCTGCCTTAGGAGCACAGCGTGGCAAGAGGATGTATCCTTGCCTTCAGCTGCCCTTCATGAGCTCTCTGGATGTGGGAGAGCTCGGCCTTGAAGGCACTGCCTTCGCCTGGAGGTCAGTTCTAGGGAAGCAGACAGCAGCATGTCGTTTTTTCCTAGTCCATTTCTTCATAAAGGGAAAACTCAATAAACATTGTTGAATGACTGGCTGGAAATAGTTTATTCACCTCTCCATTAGCCAGGAAAAGCTGGAGCAGTGAGGGCACAGGTAAAGGGCAAAGGAGTGACAGCTAAGTCAAAATCACCGGTAAAGTGAGTTTACAGAAGTGTGGTACAAACAGACTTCACTTATTGCCTTAGGCTAAAACTGTTCTGATACATTAAAAAAAAAAAAAAAAACCCATATAGAACCAGTTATTTTCTCTTTCAGTTCCGGTGGTTCTGTTTGGTTTCCTTGAGAATGCCTATCTCTTTTTTTTAATCCTAGTTTTGTTCATGCAGTTTTCCTGATTTCCTTTAGCTTTTTGTCTGTGTTTTCCCTCAGTTCTCTGAATATATTTAGAGCCAGATGCATTGTTCTATGAATGCCATCACCCCAACATGCAAAAATAATACAAGGATGATATTTACCAATCTCAAACACCATCTAAATTCATTGATGAGAAACAGCCAATATATGGTCATCTGTTAAAAGCATTCTTACTCTTCAGACTATACAAGGAGGACAGCCAAGGGCAGAGGTGCAGCTCTGTCCAACATCCTCCCCTCTCAGAAGCTTACTCGCCTCCCCTGGGCCAGAAGGCTGCTTCCAGGCATCTTTTATCAATGGAGGGAAAGCCACACAGACAGATGTGGTGGCACTGTTCTACTGGGCTCCCTGTCTGCCATAATCAGGTATCTGTTGGTATCACGAAAACTCAAATAGCAAATGCCATCTAGATACACATACATACACTGCAGTGCAGTGAATTACTTAATATGGCCCTTCTAGCATAACCTTTGTAACTCCCACCAATTGACTGGGTGAGGACTATGCAAATGAGGTGCTTGTGGCCCACAAGGGGATTGGAGAGATTATTAATAATGTAAATAAGGTGCATGTTACCCTTGTGGGGGGTGGAACCATGTAAATAAAGTATTCGGAACCCTAACAAAGGAATCGGTCAGTTTTTCCATCCTGCTAGGCTTATGATGAGCTGTTCCAGAGGTTGGAAGAGAGGATCTCAACACCACCAAGAAAGAAGTGACAGGAGTAGAGTATGTCCTTTGGACCTAGGATCCTTGTGCTGAGAACCTTCTAGATCCAGGAGACAGACAGAGGAGCTGTAACATGGGAGACAGTGGTATGAGATGCCAGAAATCAGGAGACCAGCACAAGATACCTGCAGTGAGGCTTCCCAGCCCACAGAGTGAGGAAGCTGAGTGCCTTCGGGCACAAGTCTTACTGGTGGAGTGGGGTGTCTCCAGGCATTTATCGGTAGAGCTAAGAGAGCTTTGTAACACTTGCCCAAGCAGGGCAGAGATGAGGCCGAGGGGCCGGAGAGAGGCATTCCTGTGGGCACAGCTGAGAAGAGGCTGTCCTGTCTGAAGAACTGTATCCTGGGCATTCCTGAACTTGAATTGCAACCTGTTACTTCCCTTAATAAACCCCATGATTGTGGATACTGTCTATGAGCTCTGTGTGGCCACTGCAGTGAATTATCAAACCCAGCAGAGAAGCAAGAGAGTGCCATGGGAGAGACAGTTGGTACCAGAATTGGTAAAAAGGGCTGGTAAGAGGAGGTATGTCTAAACTCTGCCTCACAGGACTCAGGTTGGGCTGCTGATCTTGATTCTCCTTCCCTCTTGTGAAGTTAGAGGGGGTCGGACACCCCCACCATGCCATTTTTACACACATACACTCACCCCAGTCATCACTTTCTGCTTAACTTTTCTTTTCAGCACTTATAACCACCTGAAATTATATATTTGTTTGTTTATTTGTCTATTTTCTGTTCTCCCCCAACAGAATATAAGACCCATAACGGTGGGATCCACAGAGGCAGGATTTCACTTTATTCTTGGCTGTAATCATAATGTCTGGAATATAGGTATGTAAATACTTGTTGACTAAATGGAGGGTCCTATCACCTACCTTGCCACGCCACACACCCCCAATAGCTCATCCAACTAAGCTATTAACATATCATTTAGAGTTGACTTGATTTTTTTCCCTAGCTATATCCTCTTTCCAGACTGTTTCAGTGTGGTCTTGGCAGTTTTCTTGGCAGAAAAGCAAAGTTTTGGATATTTGACTATATAGTCTTCTCATATATTTGTTTGTTAGAGTTAGGTTTTTTATTCTTTCAACTCTTAGGGAATGACTGTGTTTCATCTTTCAGAATCTTTACTGTAAATGTAATTGGAGCGTGTCATGGTAAGTGGTGGAGGTGTTCGAAACGACCTACAGTAGAGTCTCGGCTAGCTAGAAAGCTCTGGGGTTGGGACCAGCAATGCTACATGGCACAGAAGATTCTTCAGAAAAAAACACGTCACAGATCTGGGAGACAAGTGCTCCCCATAAAACAGAAGCCTCAGAACAGCTGAACTCTATAAATCCCATTTCATAGTGACCCTATAGGACAGAACAGAACTGCCCCATAGGGTTTCCAAGGAGCGCCTGGTGGATCGAACTGATCTTTTGGTTAGCAGCCGTAGCACTTAACCACTACGCCACCAGGGCTTCCTATTTCATAGTAGAAGGTTGTTTTCCCTCTCAATTAAAAAAAAAGATACTATGCATCTGTCAATAACTGTGCTTACAACTTACAGGGCATGTTTTATTTTTGCATTTCGTGTGTCATATTTCGTCCTCGTTACCTTTTCCTCTCCTCTCTTCTATAAAACACCCCACCACGTCTAGTTTACAGAGATGTATAAAAGACATAAGGGCATTTATTTCTGTCTACTTTGTTTCAAGACATACCGTAAGAGGATTATAGGAGAATCTCACTGATTCTTCCTTATAAACAGTAATTCATTTCTTAACTTCACTCTAAGAGTAATTTCATTTCCAGAAAACATCCCCTAGGAGAAAACTGTGGCTTTACTTAAGCTAGCCTAGGCTTGGTTTTCTTCCTTAACAGAAATATGCTAAATTCTCCTACATCATGTACTTTTCGTTTATATCGTTACTCCCAAAAAGTATTTGAGGCAGCTAAAGGGCACTTACATTTTTTTTTTTTTTTTGGTACAAAGAACAGTCATAAAAACATAAAGCATACTTTTTAAGTTACAAACAAAAAGAAAGCTTTAATTTTTTTTTTTGTTTTTACTTTTCCATTAATAAGCTAATCGTTTGGTAATATGAGTTTTTCTTACATTAACTTACAAGGACTGTATCTTAAAGAATATTGATATTACCTTCAAAGATTGTCTTTTAGTGACATAATTCTCAGACTGAAGCAATTTCTCATAATCTTCAAAAATCTAATGAAAAGAAAAGAAATATTAAAGCATAAAACCAGCAGTGATTTCTCTGTGCTAGGTTTGCCTGGTGTCTCACGTCAGAAGTAAATTCCCAGTCCTCTAACTCAGCGCAGCCTGGCTGCTGTGCTTTGCACCTGAGGCATTTCAGCCAAACTGCTCCCCACTGCCCACAGGCAGGCTGTCTCCCATCCTCTACACAGAAATATACTGGGGGGAAGGACATCAAGTGATGCAGGAGACATCCTTCTCTATTTTATCTGAGTTCTGCGTGTTAAAAACCAAGTACGAAAATGGGGTAACTATGAGTTCTCCCAATAAATTATTTTGAATAAAACATCTATTAAAACTTGCAAGATAACATTTTACGTCATTTTAAATAAATCTATATATTTAGTAGCCTTGCTGGTAGCTATGAAAGGAGCTCTGGCAACACAGTGCTTAAAGCACTCAGCTGCTAACCAAAAGGTCAGAGGTTTGAACCCACCAACCCCTCCATGGGAGAAAGATATGGCAGTCTGCTTCTGTAAAGATTTTACAGCCTTGGAAACCCTATGGGGCAGTTCTACTCTGTCCTGTAGCGTCTCTATGAGTCTGAATCAACTCGACGGCAATGGGTTTATTTTGTTTTTGGTAGTAGCTATGACCCCAAAACAACTGGGGAAAAGATTAAGTATATCAGGGCTTCCCTTGGGAATTATAAAGAATCAAAGCTGCCAAACTTATACAGTGAGCAGATAGCAGGAATGAGGTGGCTCTCTGGGGCACTTCCACTCCCACCGGAAGCTGGGGGCCCCTGGGATTTGAGGCCCCCCTCCTTCCTAATGTGGTCCCCAGTCATTCCTTAGGCCTGCATTTCACATAGGGTATCCAGACTCTCAGACAATAAGGCGGGAGGAGGAAGCCCTGCAGAGGGCTGAAGGCAAGAGTTCTGAGGGCAGGAACTGAGAGGGTGGAAAACAGTTCAGGTCCTCAGAGCGCCGAGGGTGAGGCATGTGTGTGCAAGTGTGTCTGATGTCGGTGAGTTGTGCACAATGATGATAATTCTGAGAGAGAATTAAGAGAGTGAAAAGTAAACAACAACAAAAAAATATATATACATATATGGAAACCCTAGTGGTGTAGTGGGTAAGTACTATGGCTGCCAATCAAGGGGTCAGCAGTTCGAATCTGACAGGTGCTCCTTGAACTCTGTGGGGCAGTTCTACTCTGTCCCATAGGGTCACTATGACTTGGAATTGACTCGATGGCAGTGGTTTTTTTTTTTTTTTTATGCATATAATCTCACATTATAGCCACAGTAATTATACTTTTTATGATTACTTATTATTATTTTTATTTATTCTAATTGTTATAGAACACAAGGATGATTTGGTGGGTCATAAAACATATCAGACAAATCTTGAGGAAAATTTTAATTACAACAATAAAACACAAATACACGTATGAGGTATGACTGACTCCCCAAGATGCCGGTTTCATTATTTTAGAGTCATACATCGTGTGCTCCAGCTTCATGGTTTACTGCTAAAGAAATATGAGATTCAAGAGGTAAGACACGTATGAGGGTGCAGGTCCATGCAGCAGGCTCAGTGCCTGTGGAGCTACATGCAAAAAGTTACATTTAGATACAAAGGTAAAATTAGGTAAATAGAGCCACAGAGAAGGAGTTGACCGTCTCTCAAATTATTGCCAATTCTCCCTGAATGCGAAGCAGTACTGCACAGCACACTTACCTCACACATTCTATAGGAAAAACTAGTAGTTAATAGTCCAGACTTGGTTATTTGCTCTCTTGTTGTTGCTGTTGTTAGGTGCCATTGAGTTGGTTGCTGTTGTTAGGTGCATTGAGTTGGTTCTGACTGTACATACAACAGAATGAAACACTTCCTGGTCCTGCACCATCTTCACAGTGGTTATG
Organism: Loxodonta africana; assembly: GCF_030014295.1. NCBI lineage: Eukaryota > Metazoa > Chordata > Mammalia > Proboscidea > Elephantidae > Loxodonta > Loxodonta africana. The sequence goes on from NC_087358.1 coordinate 70,318,819, forward strand.
CTTGAGCCCTTTGTCGTAGCCACTGTGTCAGTCCATCTCCTTGAGGGTCTTCCTACTTTTTCACTGACCCTCTACTTTACCAAGCATGATGTCCTTCTTCAGGGACTCGTCCCTCCTGATAACATGTCCAAAGTATGTAAGACGAAGTCTCGCCATCCGGGAGCCTTCTGGCTGTACCTCTTCCAAGACAGATTTGTTCATTGTTCTGGCAGTCAATGGTATATTTAATATTCTTCACCAACACCATAATTCAAATGCGTTGATTCTTCTTCGGTCTTCCTTATTCATTGTCCAGCTTTCATATGCAAAATGAGGCGACTGAAAACACCATGGCTTGGGTCAGGTGCACCTTGGTCCTCAAAGTGACATCCACGCTTTTTAACACTTTAAAGAGGTCTTTTGTAGCAGATTTGCCCAGTGCAATACAGCGTTTGATTTCCTGACTGCTGCTTCCACGGCTGTTGATTATGGATCCAAATAAAATGAAATCCTTGACAACTTCAATCTTTTCTTTGTTTATCATGATGTTGCTCATTGGTCCAGTTGTGAGGATTTTTGTTTTCTTTATGCGGAGGTGTAATCCACACTGAAGGCTGTGGTCTTCGATCTTCATCAGTAAGTGCTTCAAGACCTCTTCATTTTGAGCAAGCAAGGTTGTGTCATCTGCGTAATGCAGGTTGTTAATGAGTCTTCCTCCAATATGCTACCTTAGCCCCCTTTCATTTTATTTTTATTATAAATGTAACTTCTAATGAGGTCTTTCCTTAACATTCTATCTAGTGTGTGTAGTTTCTGAACAGCCAACCAAACTATAACAACAGTTCATTTCCTGCATTTAAAAATATGCCATTTTCTTTTACTCTTGACACTTTTGGATGCCTCCCTTCACGCTTTACACTTAAATAGAAGTATTCCAATTGATTCCATAGATATTTTCTTGGCAACTTTATGATATCAAAATCACTTCTAATTTAATGATCATATTGCTAATTCTTAATCTTAAATCAAAGGAAAACCAACAAACTACGACGAAAAGAGACAAATTTCTGTGATTTGGTTGTGTGAAGACATACTACTGACAGGTAGGTATTCGATATCTTCCCGTGGTCTGGGAGTATATTAGAAGCTTCGTCTAAGGTAGAAATGGTTCAGAGACTTTTTGATGATTACTATTAGTGTTTGTTGACCACCAGTTATCATATGCCTATTGTGTGCCTGACTTTCTACCCATACTCTGTACAGTTGGGAAGGCATGAAGTAATCACCAAAATTACATTTTTCTTTGTAAAATATTTATACAAATATAATTTCAGAAGCACATTGCCAGGCCTGTCTTCCAAGGTGCCTCTGGTTGGGTTCGAACTGCCAGTCTTTCGATTAGTCCAGTGCTTAAGCCGGATTCACTGTTAGAGATGAGAAATATTTTCGTGGTTTTACTAGCAGATAAGACTAATTATCAACCATGTAAAATAATTTATTTTACCAAGAGTGAGGGGCTCTTCCATTTAGATTTACCTGCTGTCTCTTAAGGGTAATCTGCCAGGAAAACTAAACCTGTTGCCATCGAGTTGATTCTGGGTCACAGCAACCCTATAGGACAGAGGAGAACTGTACCATAGGGTTTCCAAGGCTGTAATTTTCTAAAATAAATTTTTATTGTGCTTTAAGTGAAAGTTTACAAACCAAGTCAGTCTCTCATACAAAAACTTTTATACACTTTGCTATATACTCCTAGTCGCTCTCCCTCTAATGAGACAGCACACTCCTTCCCTCCACTCTCTACTTTCCCATCCATTCAGCCAGCTTCTGCCCCCTCTGCCCTCTCATCCAAGGCTGTAATCTTCATGGAAGCAGACCACCACATCTTTCTCCCATGGACAGCTGGGGGGTTCAGACCTCTGACCTTTCGGTTAGCAGTCATGTGCTTAACAACTGCGCCACCAGGGCTCCTAAGAGTAACATGGGTGCTCTTAATTCAGGATCAAAGTGAGAAGGTTCTAGTCATTTCTTGGAGCTTTGGAGTACAGAAAAAATGAGATGAGAAAACCCTGACCTCCTGCCATTCTCGATTTTCTATACTTTCCTGATGACTTGGTTTCAAGTTATGTAGGTAAATTAGGGGTATGGCTGGTTTCCATGTGGATAATACATGGGAGTTGGTACTCCTAGGCTTAAGAGGAGGGGAGAAGGAAGGAGAGAAAATGAGGTAAATTAGTTAAAATGATTTCTACTTACAGTGTCATAATTTTGTTCTAAAAAGTCTGCTACCAACACTTTATGTCTGGTTAGTAAATCCTAGAAAAAGAACAGCCAAGTGAAACAAAATTACTATAGCTCATAAATTTTATGATCTGTATTTTCTTCTAAGGTTTTATAAATCCATTAATTTGAAACATATATAAGTTTTGAAAGAATATTTTCATTTATGCCACAAAATTATTTCTACTAGTATGTTGGTTTAAGATATGGAATACAAGTTTGTTTCATGTTTAAAAACAAAACCAAAAAACACCCCAGTATTTTAAATTCTTACCATCCTTAGATTTATGACAGAAATAATTTAACAGGTGAAACAAATGGTACCTAAGAGATGAGTTTATAGTATATTTCTTCAACCCATAACTCTACACTGTGAGTGTAACATGATAAAGCAAAAAAAAAAAAAACCAAACCCATTGTCATCGAGTCGATTCCAACTCATAGTGACCCTACAGGACAGAGTAGAACTGCCCCACAGAGTTTCCAAGGAGCACCTGGTGGGTTCAAACTGCCCACCTTTTGGTTACCAACAGGGTTTCCTGTAGTATGATAGATATTCAAATAAAGTTTATGATGATCTTTAAAAATGTCATTAAGAACAAATCATTTTTTAAAATAATTTTTATTGTGCTTTAAGTGAAAGATTACAAATCAAGTCAGTCTCTCACACAAAAACCCATATACACCTTGCTACACACTCTCAATTACTCTCCCCCTAATGAGAGAGAGAGACAGCCCGCTCTCTCCCTCCACTCTCTCTTTTTGTGTCCATTTCACCACCTTCTGACGCCCCCCACCCTCTCATCTCCCCTCCAGGCAGGAGATGCCAACATAGTCTCAAGTGTCCACCTGATCCAAGAAGCTCATTCCCCACCAGCATCCCTCTCCAACCCATTGTCTAGTCCAATCCATGTCTGAAGAGTTGGCTTCGGGAATGGTTCCTGTCCTGGGACAACAGAAGGTCTGGGGGCCTTGACCACCAGGGTCCTTCTAGTCGCAGTCAGACCATTAAGTCTGGTCTTATGAGAATTTGGAGTCTGCATCCCACTGCTCTCCTGCTCCCTCAGGGGTTCTCTGTTGTGTTCCCTGTCAGGCCAGTCATCGGGTTGTAGCCGGGCACCATCTAGTTCTTCTGGTCTCAGGATGATGTAGTCTCTGGCTCATGTGGCCCTTTCTGTCTCTTGGGCTTGTAATTCCTTGTGTCCTTGGTGTTCTTCATTCTCCTTTGATCCAGGTGGGTTGAGACCAATTGATGCATCTTAGATGGCTGCTTGCTAGCGTTTAAGACCCTAGACGCCACTCTTCAAAGTGGGATGCAGAATGTTTTCTTAATAGATTTTGTTATGCCAATTGACTTAGATGTCCCCTGAAACCATGGTCCCCAGACCCCTGCCCCTGCTCTGCTGGCCTTGGAAGCATTCAGTTTACTCAGGAAACTTCTTTGCTTTTGGTTTAGTCCAATTGTGCTGACCTCCCCTGTATTGTGGGCTGTCTTTCCCTTCACCTAAAGTAGTTCTTATCTACTATCTAATTAGTGAATGCCACTTCCCCACCCTTCCTCCCTCCCCCCTCGTGTAACCACAAAAGAATGTTTTCTTCTCAGTTTAAACTATTTCTCAAGTTCTTATAATAGTGGTCTTATACAATATTTGTCCTTTTGCAACTGACTAATTTCACTCAGCATAATGCCTTCCAAGTTCCTCCATGCTATGAAATGTTTCACAGATTCCTCACTCTTCTTTATTGATGCGTAGTATTCCATTGTGTGAATATACCATGATTTATTTATTCATTCATCCATTGATGGGCACCTTGGTTGCTTCCATCTTTTTGCTACTGTAAACAGTGCTGCAATAAACATGGGTGTGCATATATCTGTTCGTGTAAAGGCTTTTTTCTCTAGGATATATTCCAAGGAGTGGGATTGCTGGATCCTGTGGTAGTTCTATTTCTAGCTTTTTAAGGAAGCACCAAATCGATTTCCAAAGTGGTTGTGCCATTTGACATTCCCACCAGCAGTGTAGAAGTGTTCCAATCTCTCCACAGCCTCTCCAACATTTATTATTTTGTGTTTTTTGGATTAATGCCAGCCTTGTTGGAGTGAGATAAAATCTCATCGTAGTTTTGATCTGCATTTCACTAATGGCTAATGATTGTGAACATTTCCTCATATATCTGTTAGCTACCTGAATGTCTTCTTTAGTGAAGTGTCTATTCATATTTTTTGCCCATTTTTTAATTGGGTTATTTGTCTTTTTGCAGTTGAGTTTTTGCAGTATCATGTAGATTTTAGAGATCTGGTGCTGATGGGAAATGTCATAGCTAAAAACTTTTTCCCAGTCTGTAGGTAGTCTTTTTACTTTTTTGGTCAAGTCTTTGCATGAGCATAGGTGTTTGACTTTTAGGAGCTCCCAGTTATCTAGTTTTTCTTCTGCATTGGTAGTAATGTTTTGTATACTGTTTATGCCATGTATTAGAGCTCCTAATGTTGTCTCTATTTTTTCTTCCATGATCTTTATCGTTTTAGATTTTATATTTAGGTCTTTGATCCATTTTGAGTTAGTTTTTGTGCATGGTGTGAGGTATGGGCCTTGTTTCATTTTTTTGCAGATGGATATCCAGTTATGCCAGCACCATTTGTTAAAAAAGACTGTCTTTTCCCCATTTAACTGTTTTGGGGCCTTTGTCAAATATCAACTGCTCATATGTGGATGGATTTATGTCTGGATTCTCAATTCTGTTCCATTGGTCCATGTGTCTGTTGTTGTACCAGTACCAGGCTGTTTTGACTACTGTGGCAGTATAATAGGTTCTAAAATCAGGTAAAGTAAGGCTTCCCACACTGTTCTTCTTTTTCAGTAATGCCTTATTTATCCGGGGCCTCTTTCCCTTCCATATGAAGTTGGTGATTTGTTTCTCCATCTCATTAAAGAATGTCATTGGGATTTGGATTGGAATTGCATTAAACGTATAGATCACTTTTGGTTGAATAGACATTTTTATACTGTTAAGTCTTCCTATCCACGAGCAAGGTATGTTCTTCCACTTATGTAAGTCTCTTTTGGTTTCTTGCAGAAGTATACCGTAGTTTTCTTTGTATAAGTCTTTTACATCTCTGGTAAGATTTATTCCTAAGTATTTTATCTTCTTGGGGGCTACTGGAAATGGCATTGATCTGGTGATTTCCTCTTCGATGTTCTTTTTGTTGGTGTAGAGGAATCCAACTGATTTTTGTATGTTTATCTTGTATCCTGATACTCTGCTGAACTCTTCTATTAGTTTCAGTAGTTTTCTGGAGGATTCCTTAGGGTTTTCTGTGTATAAGATCATGTCATCTGCAAATAGAGATGCTTTGACTTCTTCCTTGTCAATCTGGATGCTCTTTATTTCTTTATGTAGCCTAATTGCTCTGGCTAGGACTTCCAGCACAATGTTGAATAAGAGTGGTGATAAAGGGCATCCTTGTCTGGTTCCTGATCTCAATGGGAATGTTTTCAGGCTCCCTCCATTTAGGGTGATGTTGGCCGTTGGCTTTGTATAAATGCCCTTTATTATGCTGAGGAATTTTCCTTCTATTCCTATCTTGCTGAGAGTTTTTATCATGAATGAGTGTTGAACTTTGTCAAATGCCTTTTCTGCATCAATTGATAAAATCATGTGATTCTTGTCTTTTGTTTTATTTATGTGGTGGATTACATTAATTGTTTTCTAATGTGGAACCATCGCTGCATAACTGATATTAATCCCCTTGGTCGTGGTGAATTATTTTTTGATATGTTGTTGAATGCTATTGGCTAGAATTTTGTTGAGGATTTTTGCATCTACATTCATGGGGGATATAGGTCTATAATTTTCTTTTCTTGCGGTGTCTTTACCTGGTTTTGGTATCAGGGATATGCTGGCTTCATAGAAGGAGTTTGGGAGTATTCCATCCTTTTCTATGCTCTGAAATACCTTTAGTGGTAGTGCTGTGAACTCTTCTCTGAAAGTTTGGTAGAACTCTGCAGTGAAGCTGTCCAGACCAGGGCTTTTTTTCATTGGGAGTTTTTTGATTACCTTTTCAATCTCTTCTTTTGTTATGGGTCTATTTAGTTGTTCTACCTCTGTTTGTGTTAGTTTAGGTAGGTAGTGTGTTTCTAGGAATTCATCCATTTCTTCTAGATTTTCAAATTTGTTTGAGTATAATTTTTCATAGTAATGTGATATGATTTCTGTTGTGTCTGTTGTAATATCGACCATCTCATTTCTTATTCGGGTTATTTGCTTCCTCTCCTGTTTTTCTTTTGTCACTTTGGCCAGTGGTTTATCAATTTTGTTGAGTTTTTCAAAACGCCAGCTTTTGGTCTTGTTAATTATTTCAATTGTTTTCGTTTTCTATTTCATGTAGTTCAGCTCTAATTTTTATTATTTGTTTTCTTCTGGTGCCTGTGGGTTTCTTTTGTTGCTCTCTTTCTATTTGTTCAAGTTGTAGGAATAATTCTTTGATTTTGGCCCTTTCTTCTTTTTGGATGTGTGCATTTATTGATATAAATTGGCCTCTGAGCACCGCTTTTGCTTTGTCCCAAAGATTCTGATAGGAAGTATTTTCATTCTCATTGGATTCTCTGAATTTCTTTATTTCATCCTTAATATCTTCTATAATCCAGTCTTTCTGAGCAGGGTATTGCTCAGTTTCCAAGTGTTTGATTTCTTTTCCCTGCTTTTCCTGTTATTGATTTCCACTATTATGGCCTTAAGGTCAGAGAAGATGCTTTGTAATATTTCAACGTTTTGGATTCTGCTAAGGCTTGGTTTACGACCTAATATGTGGTCTATTCTAGAGAATGTTCCATGTGCACTAGAAAAGAAAGTATTCTTGGTTGCTGTTGGGTGGAATGTTCTGTATATGTCTACAAGGTCAAGTTGGTTGATTGTGGCATTTAGATCTTTCGTGTCTTTATCGAGCTTCTTTCTGGATGTCCTGTCCTTCACCTAAAGTGGTGTGTTGAAGTCTCCTACTATTATTGTGGAGCTGTCTATCTCACTTTTCAGTGCTGATAGAGTTTGTTTTATATATGTCGCCGCCCTGTCATTGGGTGCATAAATATTTTATATGGTTATATCTTCTTGGTGTATTGTCCCTTTAATCATTATATAGTGTCCTTCCTTATCCTTTCTGATGGATTTAACTTTAAAGTCTATTTTGTCAGAAATTAATATTGCTGCTCCTGCTCTTTTTTGATTGTTGTTTGCTTGGTATCTTTTTTTTCCATCCTTTGAGTTTATTTTGTTTGTGTCTCTAAGTCTAAGGTGTGTCTTTTGTAGGCAGCATATAGATGGATTCTGTTTTTTAATCCATTTTGCCACTCTCTGTTTCTTTACTGGTGCATTTAGTCCAGTTACATTCAGGGTAATTACGGATAGGTATGAATTTAGTGCTATCATTTTGATGTCTTTTTTTCTGTGTTGACAGTTTCTTTTTCCCATTTGATTTTATGTGCTGGCTAGATTTTCTTTACATATTGTCCTTTCCTCATATTTGTTGTTGTTCATTTTGTTTCTGCTGAGTCTGTATTTCCCCCTTGTGTTTTATTTTGATGAGTAGGATAGTTTGTCTCCTTTGTGGTTACCTTATTATTTACCCCTATTTTTCTAAATTGAAAACTAACTTTTATTTCTTTGTATTGCCATATCTTCCTCTCCATATGGAAGGTGTATGATTACATTTCTTAGTCCCTCTTTAGAATTTTAATGTTGTCTTCTTTTATATAATAACACTGCTGTCACCCTGTTTTGGGCTTTTTTTGTTTGTTGGTTTTTAAATCTTGGTTTGTTTTTTTGGATTTCCCTGTCTGGGTTGACTTCTGGTTGCTCTGCCCAATGTTCTAGTCTTGGGTTGATACCTGACATTATTGATTTCCTAACCAAAGAACTCCCTTTAGTATTTCTTGTAGTTTTGGTTTGGTTTTTACGAATTCCCTCAACTTGTGTTTATCTGGAAATGTCTTAGTTTCACCTTCATATTTAAGAGACAGTTTTGATGGATATATGATTCTTGGCAGGCAATTTTTTCCGTTCAATTTTTTAAATATGTCATCCCATGGCCTTCTTGCCTGCGTGGTTTCTGCCGAGTAGTCTGAGCTTATTCTTATTGGCTCTCCTTTGTAGGTGACTTTTCGTTTATCCCTCGCTGCTCTTATAATTCTCTCTTTATCTTTGGTTTTGGCAAGCTTGATTATAAAATGTCTTGGTGACTTTCTTTTAACATCTACCTTATGTGGAGTTTGATAAGCATCCTGGACAGATATCTTCTCATCTTTCACAATATCAGGGAAGTTTTCTGCCAACAAATCTTCAACAGTTTTCTCTGTATTTTCTGTTATCCCTCCCTGTTCTGGTGCTCCAATCACTCGTAGGTTATTTCTCTTGATAGTGTCCCACATGATTCTTAATGTTTCTTCATTATTTTAAATTCTTTTATCTGATTTTTCTTCACATATATTAGTGCCAATTGATTTATCTTCGAGTTCAGAAATTCTAGCTCCTACTTCCTCAATTCTGCTCGTCTGACTTTCTAGTGAGTTATCTAATTCTGTAATTTTATTGTTAATCTTCTGAATTTCTGATTGTTATCTATCTATGGATTTTTCCAGCTTATTAAACTTTTCATTATGTGCCTGAATATTCTTTCCAATTTCTTCAGTTGCTTTATCTGTGTGTTCCTTGCCTTGTTCTGAGTATTGCCTCATTTCCTTCCTGATGTTCTGAAGTGTTCTGTATATTAAACTTTTGTATTCTGCATCTGGTAATTCCAGGAATGCACGTTCATCTAGAAGATCCCTGGATTCTTTGTTCTGAGAGCCTGTTGAGGTGATCATGGTCTGTTTCTTTATGTGACTTGATACTGACTGTTGTCTCCGAGCCATCTATAAGGTATTGTATCAGTTTATGCTCGCTTACTGTGTCGTATCTGCTTGCTTTGTTTTGTTTTGGTATACCTCTATGGGTTGCTTGAGTGAGCTGGCTTGATATTTTCACCTTTGGAGCTCTGACGTCCTGACCCCAGCTGGCTAGAGCTGTTATCAGGTACATCAGTGTAGGAGTCCATTCAGTTTTCTTGTATGAATTCAGTTCAGGTTTCCAGGTAGCTGATATCAAGTGTATGATACAGGCTCTGTCATACAGCCTTAGAGGGGCAGGCGTGATTGGCGTATATACCAGTATCTGATTGCAGCAGGGGGTCATGCTCTGAACAAGGCAGGGGGCTGAGAACCGACCCCAAGTGTCTCTGAGGAAAATGCATCTCTGTTCCCTAGAGCATGGTCATGGGTGGGTTCCGCAGAGAGACCATGGGCACCCAAAGTTTTTGGTTGTAAGGACTGGGAGGTACCAGTTATCTCTGGACCCCTGTCGCGGGTGGGTGGGTGACCTGAGTGGAGCTACCAGTCCTTAGCTTCCTGACGTGGGTCGGTGAGGACCTTGTTTAATAGGCAGAGGAATATCAAACCTCAAACACCCACCTCTCCACTGAACAGCTGAAATGGTTGGAGTTTGCCAACAAGGGCCTGTTCTCCTGAAATAGGCCCACACAGGTCCATGTAGAAGGGTAAGGTGCTCAAGGTCCATGGACGGTTTACGTCTGGACAAGAGCTGTTTCTGTCTTGATCTCCCCTGGTTAATGGAGCTAGCAAATTATCTTTTCCCCCCGATTGCAAATTTTTTCCTTCCGCAAGGCCGGGAGGATGGCTCTAGGTGCTCACCAGGGTCTACCTCAGGCCCAGGGATTCAGCCACTGAAGACGGCTTGGGGGTGGGGGTGTGCGGTAAAATATGCAAGTACTTAGCTTTTGCCGAGAGTGCCGTTCTCCTCAGGTTCCGGAGGTGTGAGTGGGCTGTGTGGCTGGCTTCTTCTCCCTGAGGAAACTGCAGCCCAACGCTAATACCAGCCCACCGCTGCACTGCCATCACCGGTCTGGGAATGGTGCCTGAGGGCTCCCCGGATTAACGTCCGGTAACTCCTCTCCACTTCTGAATGGCCTCTTCTTCCTCCTGCCCCTCAGTTTGTTGTCTAAGCTTGCCTTTGATGCTCAGGGCTCCCAGCTTGTCAGAAATATACTCGTTTCACTTGTTTTTTCGGGTCTTTGTTGTAAAGAGGGTTCAACAGAAGAGTCTGTGTATTCTGCCATCTTGGCTCCACCCAAGAACAAATCATTTTTAAAAACGAATTCTGCATGGCCTAAAACTATATCTTGAAGTTAATTTCACAGATTTTCAAGGATTTTAACCTTTAGTCTTTTTCTTTACCATTTTTTAAATGGCAACATGGAGACCTCTGGGAAGCACAGGGATGAATGTGTTCATTTAACACCATCATCACAGGACAGTCAGGTTAATGGGCTGAGAGGCACTGCGCAGGCTGCTAAGCAGCACAATATGTCCTTTTAAAGTTGAAGACAAGTAGCCCTATCTTATTACAGCTATAAACTAGAAAGCTGAGCAAAAGCATGAAGGAGTATCTGTCTTCAACTCACACCTAAATTATATCTTCAATTCACCTTCATTTTGAAAGAAAACAAGCCTCACCTGATCCCTCTTATGCACTTAGAGGCTAAATACCCTGTTCATGTAGCAGACAGAATTTAATTAAAAACATAACAAGAACTTTAAAGTTTTCCACAACAAATTCTTATACTTTAATACATATTTAATTAAAACTTCCTAAAAGCACATAGAAGATACGCAACATCACCTCACAGAGAAAAAAAGCAGCGGCAATGGCAAAACCCACTTATTTCTCTTTGAAGAAAAAGTAAAACATTTTGCACTATACTTTTCAAATTCAAAAATAGAGACTAGTTATTAATCTCATATCACTCCACAACTTGATTAATCTGTGGGTCTATAGCAGAAACTCGGGGCTTTTTTTCCTGTGGAGCATTCATACCGTATGGGAGCTGGAGTTTTAAAATGGGAAAACCCTCTCTCTACAGGGGATCTCTTCCTGGATTGTTCAAAATCTAGATTCCAACTAGTTCTGGGGACCCCTGAGTAAGGCAGTTCTACAGCAGCTTTTGGGGTCCCTCATCTGTTCTAAGAGGATATTTGGGGTACCTAGTTTTCAGGCACCCCTTCCCCAATCTCATAGTAACACCCCTGGAGCAGTATCAGGGATTTTCTGAGCTGACCCAGGTGGGAAAGGGGTCCTCTGCACGGGCTGCACAGACACTGTGGCTTGTGCACCCCTGAGCCCCACCTGCTACCACAGTCGTCAGCCCTGAGTGTCAGACCTGCGCTCTCCCATAGCCACAGTGGAGCCAGCACTTGGCAGGAGTGCTGCCTAGAGAGGTTTTCCATTCACCACACATCACTATCTCAAAGAAAGAGGATCGGGGGGAGTGCTGTTTGTAGCCTCATCTTCAAATTCCAAGGGAAAAAAAAAACTTGAAATAACTTACCCAATTTTCCCACCACGTATATGATGAATACAGCCATAAATCATGCACTTGCTCGTGCGTGCACTTGACCTCTTTCTCTCACAAACAGTGTATATATATCATTTGTACACAGATAAACATCATAAATATATGCAGAAATCTGGAGGAATTATACCCTATACCCTTATATATACATACATACATATACGTATGGAGCTCTGGTTGCACAGTGGTTAAGAGCTCAGCTGATAACCAAAAAGCTGGCAGTCTCAATCCACCAGCTGCTCCTTGGAAACCCTACGGGGCAGTTCTACTTTGTCTTATAGGGTCGCTATGAGTTGGAATCGACTTGATGGCAATGGGTTTTGGTATATACATATAATACACAGACAAATGTAATTGCTGCATTGTTGTTGTTGTTAATTGCTGTCAAGTCAATTCCAACTCATGGCAACCCCATGCATGCAAACTAGAACCACTCCATAGGGTTTTCAAGGATGTGACCTTTTAGAAGCCAATTGCCGGGACTGTCTTCTGAGGTGCCCCTGGGTGTGTTTGAACCACCAACCTTTCGGCTAGTAGTTGAGTGCGTAACTGTTTGCAGCATTTATTATAGATCATGTAACTGAGTGGGAGAGAAAAATCCTGGAAAAGTCCTAGCCAAAAAGGAAAAAGCAGATTATAAAGGAAAATATATTTTAAATAATTTAAAATTAAAAAAAATTTTTTGAAAAAGTGTACTCCTATAACCACCTCCTAACAATTCCATTTTGCAGCCCAGTTTTGCATAGGCTAAGCAGAATGCTAAAAAAAAAAAACTTCTGATCCTGGTATTTTTCATGACTTCTGCATAGCTTCAGAGAAACCCTGGGTGGAGTTACACAGGCATACTCAACTGCAGAGAGTTAATAAGAAAAACATAATAGTAACAGGCAGCAGCAGCTATCACACACTGAGGGCTTACAGCGTGCCAGGTACTGTGCCCAGTACTTTACCTATGCCATTTCTAATCTTCACATGACAACTCTGCAAAGCAGGTATTATATTATCGTCTCCAGGAGAAAATGAAACTCAAATGTTCAGAAATTTGCTCAAGGAATATAGCTAATTAGGTGGTGGGCAGAGATGGCATTTGAGTCACTTCTATTACGTAGATTCTTAGACGGTGGAGAGAGTATGGTCGCAAGTAATCTTTTTTGGGAAAGGACTATTTGTAGACAATACCATGACAAAAGCATAAGTTTACAATGTTAAAAAATGAATGGTTAAACTGGGCAAAAGTCATCTTGGAGCTCAAACCAAAAAGGTGAGGTTAAAAAACCCCCAAAGCCAAACCCAAACCAAACCAAAAATGCTTGCCTTAAGATGTTTAAAGCCAGTTACTTTAAAAAAAAAAAAAAGATTTATGGTCATTGTTATATTGTATTAACCTTAAGCATTTGATAAAACACAGAAAGGGGGTGTTTTCAATGTTGGTAGCAACTAGAAAATTTTCTATAGTTATTTAGAGTTTCAAGGAAGTGAGTCAAGTTCGACGGGAAATAGTCTGAAGTATAAATCAAAATAATGGTTTAATTTTGTGACTCAATATTATTACTGAAAGTTAAATTGGGCAGAGCACATGATAGTCAAAAATTATTACTTCAACATTCTACTGAAAAACCTTTGGGAAATTTTTCAAAAATATATCTTCATTAAATACTTGCTTTTTCTCTCCATTAGATTTTGTTCTATGTATTTAATGATTTGGGATGTTTCACTTATGTTTTTTAAAAAGAACTAGTTTCCATGACAACAAAGAGCCATCTGATAGAAAAGGGGAAAAAATGGGACTAGACTATTTTTAGAAACACCTTCTTAGTTGTTTAGGGACAGATATTTTGCCACAAAGAAATGGAATCATCCTTTGTATTAAATGTTACTCTTCGTATTTGATCTAGAATTGCCACCACGTGCTCTAAATTTGCCCTTTCTGGGGTTCACCTGTAGCCACCATGCACTTTTTGTTATGTCAGTGATCCTGAGTTGCCTGGGAGATGGAGAAGGCTCTGGGGACCTGGGAACCCTCTGTGCACACATCTGTGTTACCCTGGCTCCCCTTCCCTCCACCGAACAGTTAACTTCCAGACCTTTGCTCCCTTCTTCTTCCTTCCCATCCCCTCACTCTGCCCTTCTCCCTGCTCTTCTTTTTCCTTTCCTTCCATCTTTGTCTTCTCTACACTCCCTCTCTTTAATTTCCTTCTCTTTCCCTTGCCTTTTCTGTCCAACCCAGACCTCCAGGCATGGGCTTCCCCTTGCCTTCCTGCTTCCCTCAGGGAGAGTCTGGGGGCAGGCAGGACTGGGTGGAGACGTGGAAAACCTGAGCAAGGTCACCGCCATCCCTTCAAACTGAGTCTTGATTTAACTGGGAATAGTTATTTCAGGCGTGGCGGAGGTTTTGGGGAAAGTTAGCAGGCGCTTCTTTATTGTCTCAGGCAACTCAGTGCTGGTTCCAAACCTGCACGCCCCATTCGTTAAAACAAAAGTGCCACAGTGCACAGGGGCTACCCTCCTCAGGAGACAGCTGTAGTCCCTGGGACCTGCCACCCACCCCACCCCAAGTGGTTTCCAAATATTCCTACCATCCTTAAATAGTATGCTGACAGGAGTTCTTGTCAATTCAATGTTCCTCATTTCTTTATGTTTCCGGGACTTTTCTGGTTTCCCTTCTAGAGTGTCCCAGGCAGTTGCCCAGCCTTGCCTACCCCTTAGCTAGGCTCCGTTCAGGGCAGAGTCCACTCCCAACGGTCACAGCCTGCAGTCTCGCTTTCTTTGTTCCCTTACCTCTCCCTTTCTCCTCCTGCTCCTTCTCCTCCACTCTAATCTCTGGCCCTTTACTGAGTCTTCCTGCTTCCCGACCCTCTCACATTTCCAGGGACCACGTAAGCTAATATATCTTTTAATAGGTTTGGGGAACCTCCTCAGAAAAGGCTGGGTAAATTCCTAGTGTATAGATAGTAGGTAGTTTCCCACATAGCAAACCTTTTCTCTATCTTTGGAAAGGTATTAAAAAGAAACATTTATCATCCAGGTCACAGGCAACTTTCGAACTGTGTCCATAAAGAAGGTTAAAATATAATAAAGTATTAATATATCAGTGTATGAATATATCAATAGTGTTGAAATATTAAGATAATATTTAAAAATTTAAAAAGTTATACATGATTAAAATTAGGTAAAAATATGTATTCATACCCTGAAGAAGAGTGGAGGTAAATTTGGAATTACATAAATGGAACAACTAAACTGTGAAACAATTTCAAACAAATGAATCTGAATATTTTTTTTTATTTAGATACATTTAAATGACTCTTGTCTATAAAAAACTTGAAAAGCTATTTTTCCAATGATGCTGTTAAA
Source organism: Loxodonta africana (assembly GCF_030014295.1). Lineage (NCBI taxonomy): Eukaryota > Metazoa > Chordata > Mammalia > Proboscidea > Elephantidae > Loxodonta > Loxodonta africana. The sequence goes on from NC_087358.1 coordinate 70,333,889, forward strand.
TCATCAGCTGAAAATATATTTGGAATTCCTCTTCTAGAATGATCTTCAGAGCCAATCTGGTAGACACTGAAGAAAATTACACTCTATTTTAATAACTCAAAAATTTTCTTTTTGGTTATAATTATTACTACCAAAACCAGTTCTGGCTTACTTGATCACCCTCTCCACTTTATCCACTAACCTTGATGTCAAACAGTTTTTTGCCATTTCCAAAACTTTTATGTCTTTGAAGGATAAGGATTTGCCATCGTTGAGAAATAGACATCACAGACACTGATGCCAAATCCCAAAATACATTAAAGAATAGTAGGGTCATAAGAATAAGTGAATGATTTTCTCAGATAGAAACCTTCAAGTGATATCACTCAATGGATGTCTAACTTTTGGTATTTTTGTTTACGAATCCGCTACTACTTTCTGATATGCTCTCTGAACACCTTTTTGATTGTTTTATTAACTTTCTTGAGGGTTCTTAAAGTTAAATGAGATGAAATTTATTTCCTACATAATAACAAAGTATATAGTAAGTTTGTAAAAAATATAAATGATTACTAAAAAACAACAATACCTTATTAGTACTTTGTTGCACAAAGTAGGAAATTAAGAATGCACTGATAAGATGACGTGACATTCCCAGTATTCAAAGATGCACTTCTCCCTCTCTGCAGTATCCAGTTCCTCTTCCTGGGGTAACTGTTGTTACTGTTTCTTACACATCTTTCCAGAGGCATTCAGAGCACATACAGTTTAGGTGGCAGTTTATACCCTTTACATACTTTTTAACACAAATGATAGCACATTATACACAGAGTAGCAAATGTTCCTTTTTTTTTTTTTTTTTTTCCACTTAACTATACATACTGGAATTCATTCTATATAAGCCTGTGGCAAGTATTTTGAGTTGTTTCTCCACAATATGGTAATCAGCCCAATAGACCAAAGCCCAAGAGAGTGCTTTCTATTTACTGATGCCTATTTTTTATTATGATCCACAGCACATGTGGTTGGCCATGCTCAGGCCCAAGGAATACAATTTTTGCTTTTTAAAGTAAATTGTCTCTTCAGAGGTCTCAAGTGACCTTAACCAAATGCTGAAACTGAATGACCTAGCTGATTCAAATAAAATAAAATAAAATAAAATAATTTACCTTAAATGTAGCAAAGGCATCTGAAGCAATGTCAAATGTTGACAATTCCACATACTTAAAGAAATCTCTGAACTGATTAGAGAAGAGGATGATTTTGGCAAGTGGCTCGTGTCGAATACATTCTCTCAGCATCATCCCACAACGTAAGGCAATCTGTGGGGCTTCATATCTAGGGCATAAGCAAGAGAGAAATAGTGAGGTGTGTTATCGTATTAGCACTCCTGTTAATACTGACACTATCAAAAGAATCATTTTGATACTACTGTTAACGTGAGCACAAATGTCACTTGTTGCAGTTCATTTAAACATCAGTCACTCAATGCCCACTGGGCATCTACTACGTGACTGGGGATACAAAGTAAACATGACAAGATCACTGCCTTCACAGCGATCATGTTTTCTAGCAAGTGTGTCAGGTCTTGGGAGAAGGCAGATGACAAACAATGAAAAGATAATGTCACTTACTGATAAGTGCTGTGAAAAGTGAAGATAATCCCACAGGTAATACACAGAGCGTGACTGGGGGACGACTTTAGACTGAGTGGTCAGGGAAAGGACAAAGCATTCCCGGCAAAAGCTCCAAGGCAAGAATACAGTTCTGTGCGTCAGAGGCAGAGGAACAAGGCCAGTGGGCTCAGGATGCGGGGCAGGGGGGCGGGGGGGAGCGGGGAATAGGAAGTGGTGTGAAGGAAAACACGAGTGGAGAGAAGGGTGGGGTTGGAACAGATGCTTCTTTCTAGGCCAAAGTAAGGAGTTTGGTTTTTATTTTAGGAGTGCTGGGAAGCCATTGGAGAGTTTTAAGCAAGAAATTAGCACCGCCTAGTTTATGTTTGAAAAGCTCTCTGGCTACTTGTGGAGAATCTATCACAAAGGGGGAAGGAACATGCTGGGAATCCAGGGTAGAGCTGGGAGACTACATACGAGGAGGAGCAGAAGTCCAGCTAGAGGTGAGGGCGGAGTGCACTGGGGCGGCAGTGAAAGAACAGAGAGGACTGTGGGTGACTGTTCAGAAGAGTCAACAGGACTCACTGATGTAGGTAGGACAGGGAATAAATTCAGTGTGAAGGAAATTGAGGATTCAGGAATTACTTTGTTTTTGGCTTGAAGAATTGGGTGGATGGTGGTGTTATTTATTAAGATGAATTAACTACAAGAGGAAAAAGTTAGTGACGATATCAAGAGTTGTTTTTGACCATGTTAATTTTGAGATGTCTGATACCTAAGTAGAGATGTCTGTTGGGCAGTAGAATACACCTACCTGGAGTTCAGGAAGAAGATAGGGGCCAGGTGTATGTATGATTTGCGTACAACAGATGATCAATAAATAGCTGTGAATTGACTGACTCACTGAAATCATAAAATGGAATTATGGCCCATGGCAAAAATTATCCCAGAAAATTACACTGTCACTGTAGGAAGCAATTCGGGACTAACATACTAGATTGGCTCCATTACTAACCGAATAACAATTTCTCAAATGTCAAATTCAACATCAAAATAAATCTAGGTTTGAGTTACACCCAGTGCCTGTATAATGAACAATACTTAGACCAAGTAAGACAAGCCTCATACTGAAATAATACAGTTGATAATTCATGTAGTAAATACTGGAAGAAAAGAACAAAGGAAGACACAGTTGTAAAGGCTGGGAAGTGAGTACAGGGCAAAAAAAAAATATATATATATACACACACCCACATATATAAACAAGTTTTAAAAAATATTGTACCTATTTAATACAATACTGGTTTTTATGGTTGTAGAACAAGGCCCATTTAAAAAGAAAAACTCAAAACTTTAAATATCTCAGTTTTTTGAAAAAAGTATTTTCTATAATGTTTTCTGAGGATACGGGAGCGTGACATTCATAAAGGGTCATCTGAGCTATAAATGTGATCTTTCAGGTTTATCATGAATTCTACAAGTTAGAAAAAATTCCAATAAAATACATTTTAAAAGCAAAAAACCCCACAACTGAATAGACAAGAAAAACATTTGGAAAGTCAAACCTAACTGCTCTTAAATAAAATTTCAAGATATTTTACTACTCACCAACTACAAGTTGGACAATAAAGAATAATGGACTCCTTATAAAGAAAATACTTGCATGAAAGTAATAGTGAAGACTGAAATCTCTTTCCCACCATTTAGGAAATAGAACCCGTTGCAATATCAAATTTACAAACACAGTAGGGGAAATAGCAAACAAAGATATAAAAGAATTTAAACCAGTATGGATTTATTCAGTTTTGCCTTGTCTTATGCCTAATAGTATTCACAAACACTATTTGAGTACTATTCCCCCCCACCCAGTAACTGATATTAACATAAAATGCTAATGTATTCAGATGGACATGATTCTTTGCAGAATACAAAGGAGGCTAATTTATAGTAAGTACTAGCAAATCTCTTAGAAGAATTTAAAAATCAGTCTAATGGCACATAGAAGAGTTATAAGGTGGGGTATTACTAAAGATGCTGTAAAGACAGGTATATTTTCTGAAATGTAAAGGAGAAAACAGCGTCATTTATTGTTAGAATACTTAAAAGAATATAAAGCAAAGACTGCTGGCCTTCTGAAAGAACCAGAAGGACAGATCATTAAAATCCAGACTTATTAGGAAGGTATTTTTGGACTTTCACAACTTGGCCCTAACCTTAATTTTTCAGTTTTCTCCCCGACACATTCCCCAGTACCACTTGCCTCCACTCCTTGGAGCACGCCATGCCCTCAACCATGAACACCTTCACCTTGCTTTTCCACCTCTAAGACTCACATTCATCTTTCAAAGTTTGGTTCAAATACCTTTATGTCTTTCCTAGACACCCACTATTCAGAATCATTCTCTCCCTCCCTTACGCGCCTGCATCATCTTGTCTGTAACCCCATCTTAGCACTTCTTTTTTATTCTGTATTATGTTATATTGCAGTGAGTTGCTATAAATCTGTTTTCTTCACCTCATTACAAACAACTGCTGGGATGTCTTACTTGTCCTGTTACCTTCTCCTGCCCTCCTCCAATCTCCACAGGGGATCTATGTCTTATTTATCATGTTACCTTCCCCATCCCCACCCAATCTCCAATGAGTGCCTAACATAATGTTTTTCACAAAGATTTTATTGAATCTCAAACTCTGATGTTCTTAATACTTGAAGACTCCAATGAGACTCAAACTTTGGCTTCTACAAAAAGCTTTGTATGGTCTCTAGCCAATGTTTCCTCATTTCTTAATTCAATCTCCAAACTGAGACTATCTATAAAAAGTTTCCATTCCAACTTTTTGATATAGTTTTCTTTTTTCCTTTCATTTGGTGAAGTTTATTGGAACCATCTGGGATCCCTCCCCCTGCAAAAAAAAAACCATTGCTGTCGAGTCGATTTTGACTCATAGAGACTCTGGAGAATGGAGTAGAAGTGCCCCATAGGGTTTCCAAAGCTGTAAATCTTTACAAAGTAGACCGTCACATCTTTCTCAAGCAGAGAGGATGGTGGGTTCAAACTGCCAACTTTTCAGTTAACAGCCAAGTGCTTAACCACTGCACCACCAAAGCTCCTAATCTGGGATGCAATAATGAGTTATTCTTGACAACCAAGAGAACATTTTTTACAAATATGCCTCTGGGTCAGAACAGTTGTCGTTCCATCCCAGAGGTTGCTCCCCAACAGTGGAAATGTTATTCTCTGAGAAGACAACTTCTTAAAGTGAGGAATATGTCAGGATACATAGGGAAATTCCTCAGTACTCTTTAAAAAAAAAAAAAAAAAAATTTTTTTTTTTAAAGGGATCTGTAATTCACAAGTATCATTTCAGTCTGATTATTCTGTAGGATACTGACTTCTAATAGCTTTTACTGCCTACTATATGAAGAAGCGGAGCCCTGGTGGTGCAGCAGTTAAGGGCTCGACTGCTAACCAAAAGTTTGGCAGTTCAAATCCACCAGCTGCTCATTGTGAACCCTTTGGGGCAGTTCTACTCTGTCCTATAGGGTCACTCTGAGTCAGAATCAACTCAATGGCAACAGGTATATAAAGAAGTACTACATATGTTAAGTTTCAAATCCCACTAACATTAACATCCTTAGGTTTGATGAATTGGTATTTATCTTACCCATCCTATTCTAGGTCCCTAGGTGGCACAAACGGTTTGTGCTCACCTGCTAACTTAAAGGTCAGCAGTTTGGACCCACCAGCGCAGAAGAAAGGCCTGCTGATCTGCTTCTGTAAAGACTCAGTCAGGAAAACCCTACGAAGCAGTTCTACGCTGTAACACATGGAGCTGGCGTGAGTCGGGATCAACTCGTTGGCAACAGGTTTGGTTTGTTGTTGTTGTTGTTTATCCTATTCTATTACAGATAAGCTTCCTGAGGGTAGGGACTGTGACTAACCACTCTGTGTTCCCCACTAACCTATGGCAGGCTGCCAGTAAAGGATAATTTGATGAACTTTGAATCACTATTTTTTTAGAATTAGATCATCTCTTCCTTTAGCTCTGCTTATAGCAATCATAAAGTCCTTATTAACAATGACTATTTTTAGATGCATTCAAGTTAGTATGCTAATTCCAGTATTTTGTCATTTAGTAAATGGATTACTTTGTTTCATAATGGAGAAGGCATTTCTGCACTAATGCTTTCACAACTGCTGATAATGAAAGGGGGCAGAAAAAGTGAGTCTGTCAAGAAAATAATTAAAAATAAACAAAAGGATCTAAAAAAAAGAAAAACCTCATCCACAAGGACTCACTCATTATTACTTATTTTTCTAAATTGCTTTCCAGATTTTTAATAGTTTTGTATAATTATAACTTCATGAAATAGCTTTGCATTCTGCTTTCTTCACTTAATATCTCAAAATGTTTTTAAAGAATTACACAAATGACACTTTAGGTCTGTTTTAACAAGCAAAGTAACAGATATTAAACAATACTTGTTTGATTACTTTAAAGTATCCACTCTAACATTCTTCATAGATAACTTCAAATACTAATACTCTATCTCTACTTATTACATATATTATTAATATTTATATACTTATTTCTATCAGGCCACTCTATCATGGTAAGAGTTTCGACTAAGGCAGTGGCAACAGATATGGATTAGTTGGGTTGTTGTTTGTTGCTGTCGTGTTGGTTTCAACTCTTGGCGACCCCAGGTGTGCAAAGTAGAATTGCTCCATAGAGTGTTCAAGGCCGTGACCTTTTGGAAGCAGATTGCCAGGCCTGTCTTCAAAGGTGCCTCTGGGTGGGTCTGAACTGCCAAATTTTACGCTAGTAGTCTAACACTTAAACCATTTGTGCCACCCAGGGACTCCTTGGATACGGGTTTAGAGATACATAAGAGGAGAACAGACTGGACCTGGTAACCAAAGAAAGTGCAGAGTGACGGGGGTGGAGAAACTGATAGCCTGTACCAGCACCATATTCTCTCTTCCCACAGAGTTGGAAGACAGGAAGGGGATATGCGGTATCTTAGGGAAAGAGCTTATGGGGGATATTCATTTCCTTTTTAAAAAAATTTTTATTGTGCTTTAGGTGAAGGTTTACACAGCAAATTAGATTCCCATTCAATAGTTTATACACACTGTTCTGTGACATTAGTTGCACTCCCCGCAGTGTGTCAGCACTCTCTCCTTTACCACCCTGAGTTCCCCATTTCCACTTGTCCAGTTTTCCTGCCTTCTCATCTTTGCTTTTGGGCAGATGTTGACCTTTTGGTCTCATATAGATGATTGCTCTAAGGAGCACTTTCCTCATATGGGTGTTATTGTTTATTTTATAGGCCTATTATTTGGCTGAAAAGTGGTCTGGAGTGGCTTCAGTTCCAAGTCAGAAGGATGTCTAAGGTTTCTCCGGTCTCTCTTGGATCAATAAATCTGGTCTTTTCTATGAATTTGAATTCTGTTCTACACTTTTTTCCCCACTCAAACCAGGACCTTCTATTGTGATCCTGGTCAGAGTGGTCAGTAATGGTAGCCAGGCACCATCTAGTTCTTCTGGTCTCAGGGTAGTAAAGGCTGTAGTTCCTGTGGTCCATTGGTCCTTTGGACTAATGTTTCCTTGAGTCTTTGGTTTTCCTCACTCTCCTTTGCTCCAGACGGAAAGAGACCAATAGTTGTATCTTAAGATTCATTCCCTTTAACATATTTTTCTATTATATTTATACATTACTTTTATAATAAAAAACAAATTTCAACTACAAATGGTAGTCCTTGGGAAAGATGGATAGACGCTAGAGTAAAGCAGAAGGTAAAGAGAGGAATTTTCTTTTCGGGGGGAGGAAACTTCAATGTGTGTATGCTGAGGGAGAGAAGCTAGTAGTGAGGGGGCTGGAAGAATGGGTGTCAGAGGCCAAGGGCTTTGCTGGGGAAAGAGAGAAAGAAACACCTCTACCATTTTGATAAAAGGTAAACTGTGTATAAAGGGGCAGAAACAGGCTCATTTATAAGCAGGCGGCAGAGAGTTGAAGGGATCTCTTGTCCCTGGGGAGGAGAAGAGCTGGTTTGCTCAGTATGAGAAGGGGAGGTTAAGAAACGAGCTTGAGGAGGAGGTGAAAATCTGCAACAGTCATTATTTTATTCTTAATTTAGTTAGTATGCCGTAATCTATTTATACAGTGCCATTATTATTGAGTATTTTGGCTGCTATCAATTTTTTGACATTAAAAATAATATACTACAGCACTCTTCTTTGATAGTATTTGTGGTATTATCAGTTTAAAGATGAAACTTTTACTTTCGAAAATTTAGAAGCAGAGTAAAAAAACTTCAGTGGACTTTAAAAGTTTTAAAGACTTTGTGCTTATGGTATGTTCTCTGAGAGACAGTCTTCCAGTTGGAGGTAGAATTCAGCCATTACTAGAGTTATATGAAGTAACTAGTTACCTTCAACTGGAACTAAAGAGTTTCAGGTTCTAAGTGTACGATAACAAAACAATTTTTGAAAAAAAAATATGAAAAGCCACAATAGTCATTAGCTCCTCTGCTGATTTCCCAAATATCTGTGGGCAATTTTGTCACCTGTATAATTTACCAATATTTTATTATAATAAACTATCAATCTACTTTGACTCATCTCAATTCAAATCATGAATCCATGTTTATATCAAAGCAGATGAAAATGTTAGAACCAAAACCAATTTCAGAGATCATTCTAGTCTAATCCATCATTTTGTAGATGAGCCTTCAGGCTTGGCCAGACATTTAGCCAGAAATACATTTATTGTATAAGATTCCTGATGGTAGTTTGGATCATACAGTCTAGACTATAATTAAATGTGTCAGGGCAAAGAAGGCACACTATATACGTGCGTGCACATTCAAATAATGACAGCATATCATATGACCAGTTTCAAATTTGATGAAAACCAAAATGTAAGAACAATTGTGTTAGCTAGCAGTGAGCTACAGTAATCATTACACAGAAAATGGCTAAAGATCTTATGCAAGAATCTCCCAACTTCAGAACAAAGATTATATTATGTAGAGGAGAAAACGACCCTTGTTATTATTGCTGGAAGCAAACAATGTCAGGCAGTACTTGGAAAACTTTTGTAAAATGCCATTCAACAAGGTTAACAAATGGAAGCAAAAGAAATAGTTTAGGAAATTGCTTTAAAAAATGCCATTCAAGATACACTTGGCCTGTTCAATATGGTCAAGAATTTTTGCTTCTAATCTAGAAACATTTGCTTGCTTCAAAAATAAAGTGCTAATTCTGTTCACTGAAAAAACTTGGAAGCAATAACAATCCAATGTCAATGAGCATCCCTAACATCCAAATTGTAGTCTCTAAGAGCCATTCCTAACTAAAAGAGATGAAATCCTTTGTGAAAATGGCTGATTTCGGTCTGTGGCAGGAAATGCACAAGATGAGCCTAGTATATCTTATAACAGAAAGCAAAGATGCTCTCACACACGAATGGAAGTTATGTCAAAAGGACATGGGTCAACTTGAAGGGGCCACAGATGGATAATTAATCATCTAAAAAAAGTGTGCAACTAAATAAGATACATGGAAAACATTAAATCTATTAATTCATAGCAATATGAGAGAGAGAGAGAAGTAAAACTAATTGACACCTATGGAAATTCCTAGGGCAACAACTAATTACTGTAATTACTTTCTAAAATGATAATTACTCATTGCCATGGAGTCAATTTCAACTCACAGCGACCTTACAGGACAGAGTAGAGCTGCTCTATAGGGCTTCCAAGGCTGCACGTCTTTACGGAAGCAGACTGCTGTATCTTTCTCCCGAGGAATGGCTGGTGGGTTCAAACAGCCAACCTTTCAGTTAGCAGTCAAGCTCTTAACCACTGCGCCACCAGGGCTCCTAAACTGATAATTAAAGGGAAAGAATTAAACATTTATTCTGCATTTCTGGTACGAATTATAATCAAATAGCTGTGGTTCTTCTCTATAAAACTCCTCCAACCAATAAATTCACAACGAATGACAACTGGAAAATCACTTTTTTCTACTCTCTAGTGAAATGACTGAATCATGCAATGTTTATTAATGAATGGTAAAATAAAGTTAATTGAGAATTTATAATAGATTAGGCTATCATCATCTGAACTCATTGCTCAGTCTTAAAATTACTAAAGTATGACTTCTAATGTGATAAATATGAAATATGTATAAAATATCATTGCCAAAATAAAAATGAATCTAAATCTAATCTAGCCTTTAAATATAACTTCCAGTCTAGAAACATAGGGGATACCAGAATAAGGTAAATGACACCAAGAGGGAGCAATCTTATGAATCCAGAGTGGGAGACACTCTATACAACAATTAACTCAGTTTTTCAACAATCCAACGGTATTAAAAAAGGAGGGGAGTGCTGTTCTAAATGAAAAGGGACTTAAAAGAGACTTTAGTGACATTACAACCAAATGCAGTAAGTGGACCCTGTTCAGATCCGGATTTGAACCAAACGGAATCAAACCAAACCAAACCCATTGCCGTCAATTCCGACTTGTAGCAACACTCTAAGACAGAGCAGAACAGCCCCATAGAGTTTCCAAGGCACACCCGGTGGATTCGAACTGCCAACCTTTTGGTTAGCAGCCATAGCACTTAACCACTACGCCACCAGGGTTTCCGATTTGAACAAAGAAACTATAAAAAAATTTTTTTGGTAATCAAGGAAATTTGTGTATGGACTATTTGTTATTAAAGAATTATTGCTAATTTGTTAAGTACAATAATGACACTGTGATTATATGAGAAATATCTTTTTCTTTTTGAAATGACACTGAAGTGTTTAGGGTTGATGTGATATGACACGAGGGTTGGAATTTGCTTTAAAATAGTCTAGCCAACAAAAAGCTGGGGGAAGTTGGGAGTTGGGGGATAGATGAAACAAACAGCAAAAGTATTGATGATTTTAAGGCTGGGTGATGGGTACATGGGGTTTCTTTGTACTTCCTACTTTTGTATATGGTTGAAAATCTTTGTAATACAATGAAAAGAATAGGATTATTGTGAGAAATTCATGATTTTAACATTAGACTTCTGGAACATCTTCCACTGACCACAATTCCTTATGGAACATTGAGAGCAATTAAGTGACCTCATCCTCAAGTTTTTTCAGTACCCTGGAATGTCATTCCTGCCCCAGGAGACAAATTCGTTTAGAGTGAGAAAGTAATTATTTATAATCTTTTCTTAAAACTTGGGCTCCAAATTGTTCAAACCATGTATTGCATCCCATGTTCAGACGATTTGCCTCAATGGACAAGTATCAATTTCTTTCTGTCTCGCATTCTTTATGGTCCAATAAAGCATGTTACTGTTGTACCCCGATATAATATTATTGTTTGCCCTATATATTAATACATCAATAAGTAATGTCTTTAGTTTTCCTGTAATTCTACAAGAGACAATTCAGTAAAAATGCTGACCTTTAACAAAGTACTAAACCTCTAACATTTACATGCTAAACTGGAAAATGGTAACAAATAAAACTGATTACGGTGTGACTGTTCCAATTAGGGCCTGTTGTTATCTACCTTGTCCTCAGGGTCATTAACAATTCCCTCGTCCTTCAGATCTAACTGGTCCTCAAATTTTGCTAAGGGTATGGTAAAGAACACGAGATTTGGAACCATTTTCCACATTGCCACCAGAACGCATCATATCTCTTCCCCGGCGGCTCCTTACTGCCTGTAGAACGATATCCAAACTCCTTGGCAGAGCATGGAAGGAAGGCTTTTCACAATACGGTCTGAGCCTTTCCAGTTTTAACTCCTGTTGCTTCCTCCCATGAGTGCTGGGCTCCAGCCACACCAGAATTCTCATCATTCTCCAAACACGTCATGCACTTTCATACCTCTGTGCCTTTGCACGGAAGGTACCCGACCCTTTCATCCTCTTTATTTATTTGGCAATTTCCTACTTCAAGGTGTTCTTCATTTTTGACATCGCAGGCAGAGATCATGGCTCTTTCATCTGGCATAGTAACAACAGTGAGTTGTAACGAGCTGCCTCTCTTGTCATAGTAGTCTATGGCTACTTGAGGGCTGGGAAGCTGTGTAGTGTAGTTCTGAGCACAGACTCTGGAGCCAGACTATTGGGTTTAAATAATACTAGCTATGTGACTTTGGTGGAAGAAAGACATAGCAGTCTGCTTCTGTAAAGATTTATAGCCTGGGGAACACTATGGGGCACTTCTATTCTGTCCTTTAGGGTTGCTATGAGTCGGAATTGACCCAATGGCAGTGGGTTTATGTGATTTGGGCTAAATTAGTTAATATTTCTGTGCCTCCCAACTTCATATGGAAGGGAAAGAGGCCCCGGATAAGTAAAGCATTACTGAAAAAGAAGGACAAAGTGGGAGGCCTCACTCTACCTGATTTTAGAACCTATTATGCCGCCACAGTAGTCAAAACAGCCTGGCACTGGTACAATAACAGATCAATGGAACAGAAGTGAGAATTAAGACATAAATCCATCCACATATGAGCAGTTGATATTTGACAAAGGCCCCAAATCAATTAAATGGGGAAAAGACAGTCTTTTTAACAAATTGTGCTGGCATAGCCGGATATCAATCTGCAAAAAAATGAAAGAAGACCTATACCTCACACCATGCACAAAAACTAACTCAAAATAGATCAAAGACCTCAATATAAAATCTAAAACGATAAAGATCATGGAAGAAAAAATAGGGACAATGCTAGGAGCCCTAATACATGGCATAAACAGTACACAAAACATTACTAAAAATGCAGAAGAGAAACTAGATAACTGGGAGCACCTAAAAATCAAACACCTATGCTCATCCAAAGATTTCACCAAAAGAGTAAAAAGATTACCTACAGACTGGGAAAAAGTTTTTAGCTATGACATTTCTGATCAGTGCCTGATCTCTAAAATCTACATGATACTGCAAAAACTCAACTACAAAAAGACAAATAACCCAATTAAAAAAAGGGCAAAAGATATGAACAGACACTTCACTAAAGAAGACATTCAGGTAGCTAACAGATACTTGAGGAAATGCTCATGATCATTAGCCATTAGAGAAATGCAAATCAAAACTACAATGAGATTCCATCTCACTCCAACAAGGCTGATATTAATCCAAAAAACACAAAATAATAAATGTTGGACAGGTTGTGGAGAGACTGGAACACTTATATACTACTGGTACAAAGGAGAATGAAAAATACCAAAGACACAAGTTAATTATGAGCCCAAGAGGCAAAAAGGGCCACATAAACCAGACACTACATCAGCCTGAGACGAGAAGAGCTAGATGGTGCCTAGCTACAACCGATGACTGTCCTGACAGGGAACACAACAGAGAACCCCCAAGGGAGCAGGAGAGCAGTGGGTTGCAGACCCCAGATTCTCATAAAAAGACTTAATGGTCTGACCGAGATTAGAAGGACCCTGGTGGTCATGGCCCCCAGACCTTCTGTTAGCCCAAGACAGGAACCATTCCCAAAGCCAACTCTTCAGACAGGGATTGGACTGGACAAGGGATAGAAAAAGATGCTGGTGAAGAAATGAGCTTTTTGGATCAAGTAGACACTTGAGACTATGTTGGCATCTACTATCTGGAGGGGAGATGAGAGGGCAGAGGAAGTCAGAAGCAGACGGAATGGACACGAAAACGGAGAGTGGAGGGAAGGAGCGAGCTGTCTCATTAGAGGGAGAACAATTAGGAGTGTATAGCAAGGTGTATATAAATTTTTGTATGAGAGAGACTGACTTGATTTATAAACTTTCACTTAAAGCATAATAAGAATTAAAAAACATATATTTCTGTGCTTCAATGTCCTCATCTATAAAATGGGTATAATAAGAATATCCACTGACAGGTTAAGTGAAATAAAGCAGGGCCTGATATATCTTAAGTACTATGTTAACTGCTATTACTACTATTGCTGTTGTTATTATTGCAGGCCTTTAATAAATGTGCTAATTGGCAGTTTTAGCCTTATAAACTACATATTTGCTTTTCAGAAGAAATGGAAACTTCTTTATAAAACTTTCCTAATGAATTAGATTTGGGGTGTTATGCCTAAAATAAAGAACTTCAATTTTCTATTATATGTTATAATTACATGAAAATGGAATCTTCCTTAGAATAAAAATCTTTATATTAAGAAAATAGCTATTTCCTAAATAATTCAAAATTATTTTCCCCACATAATATTAGAAAAATGAAAGCTATTTTTTTCTTAAACATAAAATAATATAGTTTTTGACATATAATTTACCTATTACAACTTATCCATTGAAATAGTATCACTGGTAAATACAGGCAATTAATGGATAGATCGAAGAGTTCACATTTTAAATTTAAGGATAGTTTCTACTTACATCAATTTAATGATTTGGCAACTGAATTGTACTGTTATATCAAATAATTTATATAAGATCAGCAGTCATTAACAACTCATCAGAAAATTCACCATTAAATAAGACACAAACATTTTCAAATGATAAAGATTATAATGTAAGATACTGATTATTCACACTCAACAAATTTTATATGTAAAGTCAAACTAATTTTTTTAAAAAGCCAAGGCCCCACAAACTTTACAGAGTCACACATAAAGAAGTGCAATGTGGTAATAAAAGGTTATTAAAAGAGATTCCAATATTCATATGTGTCTCTCAAAAATATCAGTTTATGACCTATAGTATCACTTCTCAAATCTCCTTCCCAGGCCCAGCGCACTCTGCAGCTATTCTGGAGTCACGAACCCTCCAAAAACCTTTCCTGATGTGGTTTTTCTCCTTTTGTCTCCTTCCTCCTCTTCTCCAAATCTCAGTTATGCAACTGGATGTAACCTCTAGCTAAACTCTTTCCCCTGCCCAGCTTCCTGTCACCAGCCCTTTCCCTTCTCACTCTGGTTCAGTGTCCACCGACTGAGACAGAGGAGGCGGCGGGACAAGCACAGAACAATTGCCCATTAATGAATCTTGCCCACATCGCAAATTAAAAAGGCACACTATAGATCTGCAATATCTTGCAGTGCTTAAATTACTTAATAAATAACAATTGGAATCAATTGTTTAATTTTGGTGTCATTACTTCTAGAAAGGGAAAACAAAGATATTTTCTTGGATATAAATTGTTATTCCTCACCAACTTAATTTTTCAAATAAATATCCAACTATGCTCATTTTAAAATATATTCCACAAAGCATATATGATTTATAAATGTATATATAATGTATACACATTCTACCATATTTAAAAGTAATAAGATTTATTTTAAATTACCCTACAATCATACTTTGTAATTTACTGGGCTGTTTTTTTTCCTTCATTAATCTGAATTTAGAAAGTTACATGGTATTAATATGTAATTAATACCATAAAACTTTCTAAATATGTAATTAATACCATAAAACTTTCTAAATACGTAATTAATACCGTAAAACTTTCTAAATATGTAATTAATACCATAAAACTTTCTAAATAATTAATACCGTAAAACTTTCTAAATATGTAATTAATACTGTAAAACTTTCTAAATTCAGATTAATGAAGGAAAAAATGGCAGTCCAATAAATTACAAAGTATGACTGTAGGGTAATTTAAAATGAATTTTTATATATGGTAGAAAGTACATACACTATACATATATAGGGTTGCTACGAGTCAGAATCGACTCGACGGCAATGGGCTTGGTTTTTTTTTTTTTTTTACACTATTAACTTCCATGTGTTTATAATTTCCTTGGTAAGAATTCAATTTCCCATATATTACATGGTATTTCAATCACACTGTAAGCTCTTAAATGGCATGTAAGGTCTTAGAGGAAAAATACCAAACCCATATCTTTGTACAGCCCCTAGTGTCTGGTGTGGCTCTTTGCACCAAATGAATACACAGCAGTGATGTTCAGTGACAGCAGCCACAGGCGATCCTCCAGTGAGTATTTCCCATGCTGGGGATGGGCCCATGCAGCTGCGTGCAACCCTGTGCATGTGACCCACCGGTGCAAGATACGGCTTTGAGATTACACATGAGCCACAGTGTATTTTTAGGTCAACACATTTCAACACTTTCAAGGGAGCATTTATTTACAAGCTAAACTTTTAAGTACTATCAAAAATTAAAACCATTTGTTGTCAAGTCAATTTTGGCTCACGGCAATCCCATGTGTGTCAGAGAAGAACTGTGCTCCATGGGGTTTTCAATAGCTGATTTTTTGGAAATAGATCACCAGGCCTTTCTTCCAAGGAGCCTCTGATTGGACTTGAATTGCCAACCTTTCAGGTAGCAGCCTAGCACATGAACAATTTGTACTCCCCTCCACTGCTGTAAAGTTGATTCTGACTCATAGCGACCCTATAGGACAGAGTAGAACTGCCTCATACGGTTTCCAAGGAGCAGCTGGTGAATTGGAACTACCGACCTTTTGGTTAGCAGCCGTAGCACTGAACAACTATGCCACTAGGGCTCCACTTAACTGAGTACTATTAATTTATCTTCATTTCCTGAGAAAGAAATCTGATATTTTTTCCTGTATCAAAACTCTTCGATGGCTTGCCATTTTCAAAAGGATAGTGCCAAATGTTTTAGCCTGCCATGAGGGCAACTGGTTTTTAACTAATACATAGTATACTTCCCTTTCTAGAGCTGAAAGACAATTTTCCAGTAAAAACAGTATTTTGTCCCCCCAAATAAAGTAATTGTGGTACAATACTTTATTCAACAATAAATAATTACAGTCATAAGAATGTAAATGTGATTATTAGTAACATTAAAAATTCTGACAAAGTGTATTGTGAGGATAAGGGGAAGAACAAAATGGAGTGATGGGGTAATGGAAAAACAATGAGAAAGTCAAAAGATATTGTTTAAAATTGATAATAAAAAAATTAGTAAACAAAGTCTTCACCAAAAGAGTAAAAAGACTACCTACAGACTGGGAAAAAGTTTTTAGCTATGACATTTCTGATCAGCGCCTTATCTCTAAAATCTACATGATACTGCAAAAACTCAACTGCAAGAAGACAAATAACCCAATTAAAAAATGGGCAAAAGATATGAATAGACACTTCCACTAAAGAAGACATTCAGGTAGCTAACAGATATATGAGGAAATGTTCACGATTATTAGCCATTAGAGAAAGGCAGATCAAAACTACAATGAGATTTCATCTTACTCCAACAAGGCTGGCATTAATCCAAAAAATGCAAAATAATAAATATTGGAGAGGCTGTGGAGAGACTGGAACACTTCTACACTGCTGGTGGGAATGTCAAATGGTACAACCACTTTGGAAATCGATTTGGCGCTTCCTTAAAAAGCTAGAAATAGAACTACCATACGATCCAGCAATCCCACTCCTTGGAATATATCCTAGAGAAATAAGAGCCTTTACACGAACAGATATATGCACATCGATGTTCATTGCAGCACTGTTGGAAGCAACCAAGGTGCCCATCAACAGATGAATGGATAAATAAATCATGGTATATTCACACAATGGAATACTACGCATCAGTAAAGGACAGTGAGGTATGTGTGAAACATTTCATAACATGGAGTAACCTGGAAGGCATTATGCTGAGTGAAATTAGTTGCAAAATAAGGTCACTATTATAAGAACTTGAGAAATAGTTTAAAGTAAGAAGAAAACATTCTTTTGTGGTTATGAGAGGGGCGAGGGAGGAAGGGTGGGAAAGGGGCATTCACTAATTAGATAGTAGATAAGAACTACTTTAGGTAAGGGAAAGACAGCCCACAATACAGGGGAGGTCAGCACAATTGGACTAAATCAAAACCAAAGAAGTTTCCTGAGTAAACTGAATGCTTCCAAGGCCAGCAGAGCAGGGGCAGGGGTCTGGGGACCATGGTTTCAGGGGACATCTAAGTCAATTGGTGTAATAAATTCTATTAAGAAAACATTCTGCATCCCACTTTGAAGAGTGGCATCTGGGGTCTTAAATGCTAGCAAGCAGCCATCTAAGATGCATCAATTGGTCTCAACCCACCTGGATCAAAGGAGAATGAAGAATACCAAGGATACGAGGTGATTACGAGCCCAAGAGACAGAAAGGGCCACATGAACCAGAGACTACATCATCCTGAGACCAGAAGAACTAGATGGTGCCCGGCTACAACCCGATGACTGGCCTGACAGGGAACACAACAGAGAACCCCTGAGGGAGCAGGAGAGCAGTGAGATGCAGATCCCAAATTCTCATAAGACCAGACTTAATGGTCTGACTGAGACTGGAAGGACCCCAGTGGTCATGGCCCCCAGACCTTCTGTTGTCCCAGGACAGGAACCATTCCCAAAGCCAACTCTTCAGACATGGATTGGACTAGACAATGGGTTGGAGAGGGATGCTGGTGAGGACTGAGCTTCTTGGATCAGGTGGACACTTGAGACTATGTTGGCATCTCCTGCCTGGAGGGGAGATGAGAGGGTGGAGAGGGTCAGAAGCTGGCGAAATGGACATGAAAAGAGAGAGTGGAGGGAGAGAGCGGGCTGTCTAATTAGGGGGAGAGTAATTGGGAGTGTGTAGCAAGGTGTATATGGGTTTTTGTGTGAGAGGCTGACTTGATTTGTAAACTTTCACTTAAAGCACAATAAAAATTATAAAAAAAAAATTAGTAAACAAAAAAACCCTGTTGCTGTTAATTCCAGCTCATAATCACACTACAGGACAGGTTAGAACTTCCCCAGAGGGCTTCCAAGGAGCAGCTGGTGGATTTCAACTGCCAACCTTCTGATTAGCAGCTGAATTCTTAATTGCTGTACCACCAGGGCTCCAAAAAATTAATATAGCCCTTTATTTAGTAATACAGAGGTGAATACCAGATGAACGGATAAAAGATGAAAGTGGTTGCCTCTGGGTAATGGGGCTGAGGAATGGAGAAGCAAGAGGCAGAGAGCTGCAGTTTATTGATATACCCGATTATTAAGCTGTGTTATATATTGTTGTTGTTAGGTGACATCAAGTCAATTTTGATTCACAGTGACCCAATGTGACAGAGTAGAACTGCTCTATAGGGTTTTCTAGGCTATAATCTTTATGGGAGTAGATCGCTAGGTCTTTCACAGAGCCTCAGGGTGAGTTTCAATCCCCAACCCTTCGATTAGCAGCTGAGTGCTCAACTGTTTGCACCACAAGGACTCCTTGTATTATACATTACTTTGATAAAATTAAATGTTAAAAATGTACAGGAGAGGAATTGAGAGTTGGATACAGAAGAAGGATAGGTATGAAATGAGAGAATGAGTGCTACAAAATAAAGAGCCATGCCAGGCTTGAGAAGGTTGGGTAGAAAGGTAGGGAAGGGGAGAAAGGATAGTCTGCTATCCCTACCCTTGCTACACCCAGATTTGTGCACTTTGGGATTTGCAGGAGCCTCAAAATGCTCAAGAAACATTTGCAAATAAGTATACATAAAAAATAACAATCAGGGATTCTGTTATGTAGGTTGGCTTTAGTTTTTTGACTCCCCTATAGTCCCATAGGAAACCCTGGTGGCATAGTGGTTAAGTGCTACGCCTGCTAACCAAAAGGTTGGTAGTTCAAATTCACCAGGTGCTCCTTGGAAACTCTAGGGGGCAGTTCTACTCTGTCCTATGGGGTTGCTATGAGTTGGTTTTTTTGGTTATAGTCCCATATGCATACAGTAATATTTATTCTATCCCCATGGAAGGAGAGTGTCACCTTGGCATATTCCAGCCAGTGAAAGAATTCCTTTATCTATATTTGAGTTCTCAAAACCAGAATAATTGTGTGTGTGTGTGTGTGTGTCATGAGGTGATTCAGTCTTACACAAGCAGGAAAAAGGTAAACGTCCATAGGAAAGGAAAATTAAATAAAGCAAAAGACTAATGGACCACATGAACCCCAGCCTCCACCAGCCTGAGCCCAGAAGAACTAGATGGTGCCTGGCTACCACCACTAACTGCTCTGACAGGATTCATGATAGAAGGTCCTGGACACAGCAGGAGAAAAATGTAGCACAAAATTCAAATTCACAAAAAAGACCAGACTTAGTGGTCTGACAGGGACTGGAGGAACTCCCAAGACTCTGGCCCCTGGACACCCTTCTAACTCAGAAGTTAAGCCACTCCTGAAGTCTACCTTTCAGCCAAAGACTAGACAGGCCTATAAAACAAACAATAAGGAGGAATGAGCTTCTTAGATCAATCAAGTACACAAGACAAATGGGCAACACCTGCCCAAAAGCAAAGAGGAGAAGGCAGGAAGGACTGGAAACCTGGGCAAATGGAACCAGGGAACCTGGAGGGGGGAAAGGAGAAGGGGGAGAGTGCTGACACATTGTGGAGACTGCAACCAATGTCATGGAACAACGTGTGTATAAATTTTTGAATGAGAAACCAATGTGCTCTGTTTCACCTAAAGGACAATAAAATAAATAAACTAAAGGAACAAACTGGGAGAAAAGAAAAAGGTGAATGGGCAGGTAGGAAAAGGACAGATTGGAAAGCACAAGCAGTACAACAATGGGAAGAGACAGGGCAAACAGAAAAGTGGGGGAAACAGGCAGTAAATGGAAGGAACTTTATTCAGAAACAGGAAGGTGCAAAGAAAGGACTTTGTGCAATCTACGTAAACACGGAGACACAGATTTGGAGGGCTGAGGTCAAGTGGCTCACATCTTTACAGTGAGTCCAAAATAGAAACGTTTAACCACCATTGTTGTAAACCCACACCTGGTTTAAAAGAAGCCGTGCACCTACCCCTTGAGGAGCATGAACAGGACGTGAGGGTGAGCACTGATGTACTCCACCGTAGGGCTCCGAGTGCCTATCTGTCTTCTCAGGATGTTGTTAAATATCTGGGTCACATCCTTCTTTCCCTGTTAAGGGAACAACCAACAAACCAATTGTACACTTTAGATGGGTAAGTTGTATGATACGTGAATTCTGTCTCAAAAGTTCACACACACACACACACACACACACACAGAAAGAGCACTGCCTCTTATATACAAAAGCATTAGCTAATTTACTCTTTACAAGCTGTTAAGTCTTTAAAACACAGACTCAACAAAATCGATGCAGCCCTTTCCACAGCATTTGCACTGTGGGAAATCTGACCAATTAGAGGTCCGTTTCTCACAGAAGTAAACAAAAAGGCACAAAAGGATATAAAACAGTAACAAATATGATAGGTCTTAATTCTTTTTGACCTCTGAAGAAAATTATAATAAACATCTTTCAAACCTTCGTAAATAAGAAAGGAAAATACATAAAGAAAATAAAGCAAAGATTTTAGTAAAATTATATGGGTTTAGAATCAAACTCCTTTTTCTTAGATGTAAAAAAAAAAAATCTTGGTAATTTCTTCCCTTAACTTTATCATTCCCATCCCCTCCACCTTTGGTGACTTAACTAAAAAAAAAAAAAAGTGAGTTTCCTATTAGAAGACTATATCTGACTTATAAGACCTTAGATCATATCAGCCCAGAGGAATAGATGTTAACTATTCAGTTGTTTAAGTTGTAGCAGCCTGAAATTACAGCCAACCTCAAATAGGGCTTAATAGAGTTCTTATGGACAAGACTTCCCTCTCATACAACCTACAGTCTGAGTCTAGGCTGGTTCTCCAATAGAAGCTACGACCTGGACAGGAGATGATTATATGGAAAATAAGGACAAAAATGGCATTCTGTATCGCTTTTGCCTGCATTTCGGCTTTCATCTCTTAACTAAGTTATTAAAGAGCTTCCTCTATAAAGAGCTAGCTAAAAATGCAAATCTGACCATGCTCTCCTTTTCCCTTCAGCTCCTCAACATCTCCCTTTTGCTGAGAGAAAAATCCAAGGCTTTCCATGACCTGGCCCCTACCTCCCTCTCCAGGCTCACCAGCTATCTATCACTTTCCAATGTCTACTTCAAGTTCTATTAACACCACATTGCTGTACCACCAACACTCATCCAGAATGTTTCCTGCCTCTACACTGCTAGTCACGCTGCTCTGTTTGTTCTGTTCATTCTTTTCTTTTTTTAGCTAACTCTCACTTATCCTTTAAGATTCAGTTCAGGACATTCTCCCCGGGGATAACTGTCCCTCTCTATACTTTGCCTACAATGATCAGTACCTCATTTTCCCCTGCCAGATCCACTCCATTACTGCATAGCGGCTAGCATTTATTGAGTACTTACTCTGAGCCAGGCATTTATGCCAAGAGCACATATGTTATCCAACCCTCACAATTGTACATATTCTAAATAAAGAAATTAAGGACTAGAGAGGCTACATTACCCAGATGGAATATGGATGGCTAGTATGCCATCCCAGACTGATGGAATCCAGAGATTGGGTTCTTAGCCATCATCCTAAACTTGGAACATTTAACATGTTACACTGAAATAAATGATTTTCTTTCTGACTTCCTTATCACAGTATAAGCTCTCAAGGACACAGACCATGCTTTAGGTCCATATCAGGGCCCAGAATATATTTGGCATTTAATAAATATATAGAAACCCTGGTGGCATAGTGGTTAAGTGCTATGGCTGCTAACCAAGAGGTCGGCAGTTCAAATCCGCCAGGCGCTCCTTGGAAACTCTATGGGGCAGTTCTACTCTTTCCTATAGGGTCGCTATGAGTCAGAATCGACTCGATGGCAGTGGGTTTGGTTTAATAAATATATATCGGACTGACTTAGTTACTTCAGAGACATTTCAAAAATTGCTGTTTATAGGAGAGAGTAGAACTGCCCCGTAGGGTTTCCAAGGCTGTCCTAGAGGGTCGCTGTAAGTCAGAATCAACTCGACAGCAATGGGTTTGGTTTTTTGGAATTTTTACAGAAGCAGAGTGCCGCATCTTTCTCCTGTGGAGTGACTGGTAGGTTTGAATCGCCAACCGTTCTGTTAGCAGCTGAGCACTTAGCCACTGCGCCAACAAATATGTGCCACCGATCCCTCTTTCTTTAATGTGGTACTTTTTAACACTAAAGGGACACCCAAAGAACTAGGAGCCAAAATGAAGTGAAGACCAATAATATTACTCAATCTTAAAGCTCCTGGCCATATAAAATAAAGACTAAGTAACAATTAAAAATAATAATATACATAGTCCTTATGTGGGCAGCTCCTGCCTGGAGGTGAGATGAGAAGGAAGAGGGGGACGGGGCTGGTTGAACAGACACGGGGAATATAGGGTAGAGAAGAGGAGTATGCTGTCACATCAGGGGGAGAGCAGCTAGGGTTACATAGCAAGGCGTGTATAAGTTTTTGTATGAGAGACTGACTTAACTGTAAACTTTCACTTAAAACACAACTAAAAAAAGAATAATAATATACATAGTCTTATGGGACAACTTGGTCAACTGGCATAATATAGCTCATAAAGTTTATTTTCTACGCTCTAGTTTGATGTGTAGTGTCTGGGGACTTAAAAGCTTGTGAGTGGTCATCTAAGATGTGACTATTGGTCTCTACTCATCAAGAGCAAGAGAGAAAAAAGGAAATCAAAGACTCAAAGAAGAAACTAGTCTACAGGATGAACAGTCTACACGAACCACGGCCTCATCTACGCTGAGATCAGAAGAACTAGGTGGTGCCAGCTACTACTACCAAACATTCTGATCAGGGCCACAGTAGATGGATCCTGATAGAATGGGAGGAAAATATGTGGAACAGAACTCAAATTTTTAAAATGTCTAGACTTACTGGACCAGTTGAGACTAGACTCCTTGAGACAACTGCCCTGAGATAACCTTTAAACCTTGAACCCAAACTATGCCCTCAGGTCACATTTTAGTTAAATAACAGACTCATAAAATAAAGAATATCACCCATGAGTAACATGCTTTTATAAAAAATCATCTATATGAGACCAAATTGTCAGGGGGCGGGGAAACTAGATTACTGGAAACAGAACAACCAGAATGGAAATAATGAGAATGTTGATACATTGTGAAAAGTGTAACCAATGTCAATGAACAATTTGTGTAGAAATTGTTAAATGGGAACCTAATGTGCTACGTAAACTTTCACTGAAAACATAATAAAATATTATTTTTAAAAAAACAGTAATAAATAGAAAAAAATCTTAAAGGACCTCATTCACCTTATAAAAAATTAACTTAAAATAGATTGTGAACTTAAATGTAAAATGTAAAACCATAAGATTTTTAGAAAAAAATACAGGAGAAAATCTCCAGAATCCAGAGCTAGGCAAAGAGTTCTCAGACTTGACATCAAAGTACAAGCTATATAAAGGAAAACTTGATAAACCGGACTTCGTCAGAATTAAAAACTTTTGCTCTACAAAAGATCCTGTTAAGAGAATGAAAAGACAACCTACAGAGTGGGAGAAGATATTGCAAACCACCGATCCAACAAAAGACTAGTATCTAGAATATGTAAAGTACTCACAAAATTCAACAGTAAAAAAATTCAAACAACCCAATTAGGAAATGAGCAAAAGACGTGAAGAGACATTTCACTGAAGAGGACACAGGGATGACAAGCTCGTGAAAAGCTATTCAACATCATTAGTCATTACCAGCACCAGTTTCTGTTGCGTTGACTGCCTCATAGTGACCCCAGGTGTGTCAGAGTAGAACTGTACTCCATAGGGTTTTCCATGGTTGGTTTTTCGGAATAGATCATGAGGACTTTCTTCTGAGGCACCTCTGGGTAAACCCGAACTTCCAACCTTTCAGTTCGCAGTCAAGTGCATTAGCCATTCGCACCACCACGGACATCAGCCATTTGTTGTTGTTTTGTGCCGTTGAGTCCATTCTGATTCGTAACGACTCTATAAGACGGAGTAGAACGGTCCCATAGGGTTTTGTAGGCTGCAATCTTCTGGGAGCAGATCACCAGGTCTATTCTCCTGTGGATCAGCTAGTGGGTTTGAACCCCCGACCTTTTGGTTAGCAGCCAAGTGCTTAACCACCGCACCACCAAGGCTCCTTATATTAACCATTAGGGAAAGGCAAATTAAAGCCCAATGAGATATCATTATACACATATAAAACCCAAAAAACCCACTGCCGTCGAGTCGATACCGACTCACAGTGACCCTACAGGACAGGGTAGAATGGCCCCATAGAGTTTCCAAGAAGCATCTGGCGGATTCAAACTGAAAGCCTAAAATAAAAAATAGTGACAACACCAAATGCTGGCAAGGATGTAGAGAAACTAGGTCACTCACACACTGCTGGTGGGAATATAAAATGGTACAGCTACTCTGGAAAACAATTTGGCAGTTTCTTAAAAACTAAATATTCAACTGCCATATGGCCTAGCAATTGCACTCCTGGCACTTATTACAGAAAAATGAAAGCTTATTTCACACAAAAACCTGCATAAGAATGTTCATAGCAGCTTTATTCATAATAGTCAAAATCTGGAAAAAAAAACCCAGAAATCCTTCAACAGGTGAATAGCTAAACAAGCTGTGGTATATCCACATCATGGAACACTACTCAGCCCAAAAAGGAACCAGCTACGGATAAAGTCAGCAACTTGGATGAACCTTAAAGGAATTATGCTGAGTCAAAAAAGCCAATCCCAAAAGATTGTATACTATATGGCTCCAATTTATGTAACATTCTTGAAATGATAAAACTATGGAAATGAAAAACAGACGAGAGGGTACTAGGGGTCAGAGATGGGGTGGGAGTAAGGGTGGAAAAGGCAGGTGTAGCTACAAAAGGGCAACCAAGGGATCCTTGTGGTGATAGATGTCAATATCCTGATCATGATATTGTACTATAGTTTTACCAGATGTTACCATTGGGGGAAACTGGGTAAAAGGCATGAGGGATCTCTATAATTTGTTACAAATGAATGCCAATCTACAATTATTTTAAAACAAAAAAGGTTAATTTTTCTGGAAAAAAAAGTCGAATTGGCAAATGTATTACATATATTTTTATAACTATAAAACAAAAAAGATTAATTTAAAAATCTACCACTTTTTCCATCCAGCAATTTTGTTAACTGATAAAATTCAATGCCGGCTCAGTGGAAGGAAGACGCCCATTACTGGCAGTAGGGATATGAAGCAATCTAGCAATATTCAACTGATATCCCAGAGTTCCATTTTGGTAAATCTAGCCTAGGAATATAATTCTAAATAATACTGCTAAATACGGGAAAAAAAATTGGGGCACAACTGTCTTTATCATAATAAAACCAGTTGCTGTCTCGTCAATTCCAACTCATGACAACCTGTGTGTTTCAGAGTAGAATTGGGCTCCATAGGGTTTTCAGTGGCTGTGGATCTGTCAGTTCTGAGAAGCCTCTGGGGGCGGGGGGGGGGGCGGCGCTGAACTGCCAGCCTTTATGGTTAGTAGCTGAGTGCTTAACTGTTTGTGCTACCTGGGGTCTCCTTATCATAATAAAGATAGTAATAGTTAGAAACAACCATTATGTCCAGAATTGGGCACGGTTAAATAAATTATTGTAGAATTAAGGAAACAGAACATCAGAATGTTGGCAATAATTTAAATGTAAGAAACATCTACAGCTATTCATTGCTTTTACTTTATTTTATGGACAGAAATAAAAAGAGGGGTGGAAATAAGGGAAGGAGGGAGAGAAAAGAAGAGAGCAGTGCAGAAAGGAAGGAGAGGAACCAGGGAGGGAAAGGATTTGGGGGAGATGGGGACACAGAGATAAATAACAGGTACATAAAAAATAAAATTATATTTTCCTTTAAGGAAAAAAACAAAACAAAAAAACACTATACTGAGGGCGGAGCCAAGATGGCGGACTAGGCAGACGCTACCTCGGATCCCTCTTACAACAAAGACACGGAAAAACAAGTGAATCAATCACATACACAACAATCTACGAACCCTGAACAACAAACACAGATTTAGAGACGGAGAACGAACTAATACCGGGAAGCAGCGATTGTTTCCAGAGCCTGGA
Source organism: Loxodonta africana (assembly GCF_030014295.1). Classification (NCBI taxonomy): domain Eukaryota; kingdom Metazoa; phylum Chordata; class Mammalia; order Proboscidea; family Elephantidae; genus Loxodonta; species Loxodonta africana. The sequence goes on from NC_087358.1 coordinate 70,360,402, forward strand.
GCCAGCGTACCAGTCAGGTACGGCACAAGCACAGAGAGCTGCTCCACCCCCGTGAACTAACACCGGGAGGGGGACCAGCCGGTTCCACGGGCGGTGTGGGACGCAGCCGGTAGGAGAAGTCCCCGGGAGGCAGTGACTGGTCTTGGAGCAGAAAGAGCAGCGTCCGAGCCGGGGAACCATTCTGCAGGGATTTGGACTGGACACAGGTACGGCATAAACACGGAGAGTTGCTCCACCCCCCCAACTAACCCCGGGAAGGGGCCCAGCCGGGTCGCGCGGGCGGCGTGGGACGCAGCCGGTAGGAGAAGTCCCCGGGACGCAGCGACTGGTATTGGAGCGGGGAGAACAGCATCCCAGCCGGGACACTCGGTCCCGGCACAAGCACGGGGAGCTGCTCCACCCATCTGAACTAACCCCGGGAGGAGGCCCAACTGGTTCTCGGAGGCGGCACGGCCACGTGGCTGGAGGGACGAGAAGTCCCCGGGAGGCAGCGACTGATTTTGGAGTCGAGAGTGCACCGTCCCAGTAGGGGAGCCTTGACGCTGGGCGTGGGGCTGGAAGCGGAGGATCTGACCGTGACTCCAGCGGGCCAGACCCCCCGGGGGCAATCTCCACACAGCCAGCACACACAGGCGACGAGCCCGCGGGAATCTCAGATATAATAGTCATTACAAGCAAGACAAGCAACTCTGGCTATATTCTGAGGTGCTACTCTCCTATCTCTCTGTTCCCTCCCCCACCCTCCCCAGGCGGCTTCATTAACATCTGAATAGCCTGAGCCAGAGGGAGAACTCTGATAGGGATCTGACTGCATTTTTTTTTAGCGGATTTTCTGGAAAAACTAGTTTCCCAGTGATGGCTCAGAGACAGCAATCCATATCAAACCACTTAAAGAAGCAGACCATGACAGCTTCTCCAACCCCCCAAACAAAAGAATCAAAATCTTTCCCAAATGAAGATACAATCTTGGAATTATCAGATACAGAATATAAAAAACTAATTTACAGAATGCTTAATGATATCACAAATGAAATTAGGATAACTGCAGAAAAAGCCAAGGAACACACTGATAAAACTGTTGAAGAACTCAAAAAGATTATTCAAGAACATACTGGAAAAATTAATAAGTTGCAAGAATCCATAGAGAGACAACATGTAGAAATCCAAAAGATTAACAATAAAATGACAGAATTAGACAACGCACTAGGAAGTCAGAGGAGCAGACTCGAGCAATTAGAATGCAGACTGGGACATCTGGAGGACCAGGGAATCAAGACCAACATAGCTGAAAAAAAATCAGATAAAAGAATTAAAAAAAATGAAGAAACCCTAAGAATTATGTGGGACTCTATCAAGAAGGATAACCTGCGGGTGATTGGAGTCCCAGAACAGGGAGGGGAGACAGAAAACACAGAGAAAATAGTTGAAGAACTCCTGACAGAAAACTTCCCTGACATCATGAAAGACAAAAGGATATCTATCCAAGATGCTCATCGAACCCCATTTAAGATTGATCCAAAAAGAAAAACACCAAGACATATTATCATCAAACTCACCAAAACCAAAGATAAAGAGAAAATTTTAAAAGCAGCCAGGGAGAAAAGAAAGGTTTCCTTCAAGGGAGAATAAATAAGAATATGTTCTGACTACTCAGCAGAAACCATGCAGGCAAGAAGGGACAACATATACAGAACACTGAAGGAAAAAAACTGCCAGCCAAGGATCATATATCCAGCAAAACTCTCTCTGAAATATGAAGGCGAAATTAAGATATTTACAGACAAACACAAGTTTAGAGAATTTGCAAAAACCAAACCAAAGCTACAAGAAATACTAAAGGATATTGTTTGGTCAGAGAACCAATAATATCAGATATCAGCACAACACAAGGTCACAAAACAGAACGTCCTGATATCAACTCAAATAGGGAAATCACAAAAACAAACAAATTAAGATTAATTAAAAATAAATAAATAAATACACATAACAGGGAATCATGGAAGTCAATAGGAAAAAGATCACAATAATCAAAAAGAGGGACTAAATACAGGAGGCATTGAACTGCCATATGGAGAGTGATACAAGGCGATATAGAACAATACAAGTTAGGTTTTTACTTAGAAAAATAGGGGTAAATAATAAGGTAACCACAAAAAGGTATAACAACTCTATAACTCAAGATAAAAACCAAGAAAAACGTAACGACTCAACTAACATAAAGTCAAGCACTATGAAAATGAGGATCTCACAATTTACTAAGAAAAACGCCTCAGCACAAAAAAGTATGTGGAAAAATGAAATTGTCAACAACACACATAAAAAGGCATCAAAATGACAGCACCAAAAACTTATTTATCTATAATTACCCTGAATGTAAATGGACTAAATGCACCAATAAAGAGACAGAGAGTCACAGACTGGATAAAGAAACAGGATCCATCTATATGCTGCCTACAAGAGACACACCTTAGACTTAGAGATACAAACAAACTAAAACTCAAAGGATGGAAAAAAGCATATCAAGCAAACAATAAGCAAAAAAGAAGAGAAGTAGCAATATTAATTTCTGACAAAATAGACTTTAGACTTAAATCCACCACAAAGGATAAAGAAGGACACTATATAATGATAAAAGGGACAATTGATCAGGAAGACATAACCATATTAAATATTTATGCACCCAATGACAGGGCTGCAAGATACATAAATCAAATTTTAACAGAATTGAAAAGCGAGATAGATACCTCCACAATTATAGTAGGAGACTTCAACACACCACTTTCGGAGAAGGACAGGACATCCAGTAAGAAGCTCAACAGAGACACGGAAGATCCAATTACAACAATCAACCAACTTGACCTCATTGACTTATACAGAACTCTCCACCCAACTGCTGCAAAATATACTTTTTTTTCTAGCGCACATGGAACATTCTCTAGAATAGACCACATATTCGGTCATAAAACAAACCTTTGCAGAGTCCAAAGCAGTGAAATATTACAAAGCATCTTCTCAGACCGCAAGGCAATAAAACTAGAGATCAATAACAGAAAAACTAGGGAAAAGAAATCAAATACTTGGAAAATGAACAATACCCTCCTGAAAAAAGACTGGGTTATAGAAGACATCAAGGAGGGAATAAGGAAATTCATAGAAAGCAATGAGAATGAAAATACTTCCTATCAAAACCTCTGGGACACAGCAAAAGCAGTGCTCAGAGGCCAATTTATATCAATAAATGCACACATACAAAAAGAAGAAAGAGCCAAAATCAGAGAACTGTCCCTACAACTTGAACAAATAGAAACTGAGCAACAAAAGAACCCATCAGGCACCAGAAGAAAACAAATAATAAAAATTAGAGCTGAACTAAATGAATTAGAGAACAGAAAAACAATTGAAAGAATTAACAAAGCCAAAAGCTGGTTCTTTGAAAAAATTAACAAAATTGATAAACCATTGGCTAGACTGACTAAAGAAATACAGGAAAGGAAACAAATAACCCGAATAAGAAACGAGAAGGACCACATCACAACAGAACCAACTGAAATTAAAAGAATCATTTCAGATTATTATGAAAAATTGTACTCTAACAAATTTGCAAACCTAGAAGAAATGGATGAATTCCTGGAAAAACACTACCTACCTAAACTAACACATTCAGAAGTAGAACAACTAAATAGACCCATAACAAAAAAAGAGATTGAAACGGTAATCAAAAAACTCCCAACAAAAAAAAGCCCTGGCCCGGACGGCTTCACTGCAGAGTTCTACCAAACTTTCAGAGAAGAGTTAACACCACTACTACTAAAGGTATTCCAAAGCATAGAAAATGACGGAATACTACCCAACTCATTCTATGAAGCCACCATCTCCCTGATACCAAAACCGGGTAAAGACATTACAAAAAAATAAAATTACAGACCTATATCCCTCATGAACATTGATGCAAAAATCCTCAACAAAATTCTAGCCAATAGAATCCAACAACACATCAAAAAAATAATTCACCACAATCAAGTAGGATTTATACCAGGTATGCAAGGCTGGTTTAATATCAGAAAAACCATTAATGTAATCCATCACATAAATAAAACAAAAGATAAAAACCACATGATCTTATCAATTGATGCAGAAAAGGCATTTGACAAAGTCCAACACCCATTCATGATAAAAACTCTTACCAAAATAGGAATTGAAGGAAAATTCCTCAACATAATAAAGGCCATCTATGCAAAGCCAACAGCCAATATCACTCTAAATGGAGAGAATCTGAAAGCATTTCCCTTGAGAACGGGAACCAGACAAGGATGCCCTTATCACCGCTCTTATTCAACATTGTGCTAGAAGTCCTAGCCAGGGCAATTAGGCTAGACAAAGAAATAAAGGGTATCCAGATTGGCAAGGAGGAAGTAAAGTTATCACTATTTGCAGATGACATGATCATATACACAGAAAACCCTAAGGAATCCTCCAGAAAACTACTGAAACTAATAGAAGAGTTTGGCAGAGTCTCAGGTTATAAAATAAACATACAAAAATCACTTGGATTCCTCTACATCAACAAAAAGAACACCGAAGAGGAAATAACCAAATCAATACCATTCACAGTAGCCCCCAAGAAGATAAGATACTTAGGAATAAATCTTACCAAGGATGTAAAAGACCTATACAAAGAAAACTACAAAGCTCTACTACAAGAAATTCAAAAGGACATACTTAAGTGGAAAAACATACCCTGCTCATGGATAGGAAGACTTAATATAGTAAAAATGTCTATTCTACCAAAAGCCATCTATACATTTAACGCACTTCTGATCCAAATTCCAATGTCATATTTTAAGGGGATAGAGAAACAAATCACCAATTTCATATGGAAGGGAAAGAAGCCCCGGATAAGCAAAGCACTACCGAAAAAGAAGAAGAAAGTGGGAGGCCTCACCTTACCTGACTTCAGAACCTACTATACAGCCACAGTAGTCAAAACAGCCTGGTATTGGTACAACAACAGACACATAGACCAATGGAACAGAATTGAGAACCCAGACATAGATCCATCCACGTATGAGCAGCTGATATTTGACAAGGGACCAGTGTCAATTAACTGGGGAAAGGATAGCCTTTTTAACAAATGGTGCTGGCATAACTGGATATCCATTTGCAAAAAAATGAAACAGGACCCATACCTCACACCATGCACAAAAACTAACTCCAAGTGGATCAAAAGACCTAAACATAAAGACTAAAACGATAAAGATCATGGAAGAAAAAATTGGGACAACCCTAGGAGCCCTAATACAAGGCATAAACAGAATACAAAACATTACCAAAAATGATGAAGAGAAACCCGATAACTGGGAGCTCCTAAAAATCAAACACCTATGCTCATCTAAAGACTTCTCCAAAAGAGTAAAAAGACCACCTACAGACTGGGAAAGAATTTTCAGCTATGACATCTCCGACCAGCACCTGATCTCTAAAATCTACATGATTCTGTCAAAACTCAACCACAAAAAGACAAACAACCCAATCAAGAAGTGGGCAAAGGATATGAACACACATTTCACTAAAGAAGATATTCAGGCAGCCAACAGATACATGAGAAAATGCTCTCGATCATTAGCCATTAGAGAAATGCAAATTAAAACTATGATGAGATTCCATCTCACACCAGCAAGGCTGGCATTAATCCAAAAAACACAAAATAATAAATGTTGGAGAGGCTGCGGAGAGATTGGAACTCTCATACACTGCTGGTGGGAATGTAAAATGGTACAACCACTTTGGAAATCCATCTGGCGTTATCTTAAACAGTTAGAAATAGAACTACCATACAACCCAGAAATCCCACTCCTGGGAATATACCCTAGAGATACAAGAGCCTTCATACAAACAGATATATGCACACCCATGTTTATTGCAGCTCTGTTTACAATAGCAAAAAGTTGGAAGCAACCAAGGTGTCCATCTACAGATGAATGGGTAAATAAATTGTGGTATATTCACACAATGGAATACTACACATCGATAAAGAACAGTGACGAATCTGTGAAACATTTCATAACATGGAGGAACCTGCAAGGCATTATGCTGAGTGAAATTAGTCAGAGGCAAAAGGACAAATATTGTATAAGACCACTATTATAAGATCTTGAGAAATAGTAAACCTGAGAAGAACACATACTTTTGTGGTTACGAGGCGGGGAGGGAGGGAGGGTGGGAGAGGGTTTTTTATTGATTAATCAGTAGATAAGAACTGCTTTAGGTGAAGGGAAAGACAACACTCAATACATGGAAGGTCAGCTCAATTGGACTGGACCAAAAGCAAAGAAGTTTCCGGGATAAAATGAATGCTGCAAAGGTCAGCGGAGCAAGTGCGGGGGTCTGGGGAACATGGTTTGCGGGGACTTCTAAGTCAATTGGCAAAATAATTCTATTATGAAATCATTCTGCATCCCACTTTGAAATGTGGCGTCTGGGGTCTTAAATGCTAACAAGCGGCCATCTAAGATGCAGCAATTGGTCTCAACCCACCTGGAGCAAAGGAAAATGAAGAACACCAAGGCCACATGACAGCTAAGAGCCCAAGAGACAGAAAGGGCCACATGAACCAGAGACCTACATCATCCTGAGACCAGAAGAACTAGTTGGTGCCCAGCCACAATCGATGACTGCCCTGACAGGGAGCACAGCAGAGGACCCCTGAGGGAGCAGGAGATCAGTGGGATACAGACCCCAAATTCTCATAAAAAGACCAAACTTAATGGTCTGACTGAGACTGGAGGAATCCCGGCGGCCATGGTCCCCAGACCTTCAGTTGACACAGGACAGGAACCATCCCCGAAGACAACTCATCAGAAATGAAAGGGACTGGTTAGCGGGTGGGAGAGAGACGCTGATGAAGAGTGAGCTAATGATATCAGGTGGACACTCGAGATTGTGTTGGCAACTCTTGTCTGGAGGGGGGATGGGAGGATAGAGAGAGAGGGAAGCGGGCAAAATTGTCAAGAAAGGAGAGACTGAAAGGGCTGACTCAAGAGGGGGAGAGCAAGTGGGAGTAGGGAGTGAGATGTATGTAAACTTATATGTGACAGACTGATTGGATTGTAAACGTTCACTTGAAGCTTAATAAAATTATTAAAAAAAAAAAAAAAACACTATACCAAAATCCAAATTATAACAGAAAATTAGGAGGTGAATCTTTAATTAAAAAAAACTTCAAAATCAGTGCTCTCATAAATTTAAAATACTAAAAAACGTTCATTTACATGAATTTTTTAAACAGATGCTAAAGAATACGTTTATCGTTTAAAAGGCATATGGCTGTAAACATAAACACATTTTAAAATGAAAGAAATGATCTGTTTTATTCAAACCTCTCTAGGCTCTACAGTATAATACTGCAGAGCAACTATCAACCCTCACTGAAATGTCCTAAGAGCATGTTTTTCATACTTCCCAGTAAAATGCCATGAGAACGTTTCCATACGGCATTCCAGGGAACAGCAGAAATGAAGCTCCACAGAACTCTATCCAACTAATACACAGAGGGAAACATTCTTCTAGTTCATTAGCAAACGTGGGCAAGACAAGGGAAGCCCCCGTGGATAAGAAAAACAAGTTCTGCAACCGAGGACAGCTTCCCCAAATGGAGGAAAGAATTAGAATGAAAAGTATGAGAGAAAATTGAAACAGGTACAAAATGGTGAATGAGGTCTCTACATCACATGTAATCTTTGTAGACATCCATTCATCACACTAAATCTAACTCAATTAAAGCCTTAACTATTTCAAAACCAGCCTCCTGGAACCCTCAGATCTCAAGCTCTGGCCCTAGAAGTGGCCTGAAAACAAAACAGAACAAAAACCCTTAATACATCTTAGATGATAAAGAAACAATATAAAATGACCAAAATAAATGATCAAAAATGCTTGAAATTAGCCACCAATTCCAAGATTATATATAATCAATCAGATTCCAAAGCTGAAGAAGCTACCTGTGTTAGCTCCCAAATTTAAAAACGGTCAGCAGTGAGATGCTCAACAATTATTTGCTGGATGAACGATGATATATATGAAGTATCAACTGGAATCAAATTAGGGTCCAAAACAAGAAAAATGAAAGAAGTGATAACCAGCAGTCACAGCGATCCGAAGCAGCTGCTGGGAGAGCATTCTCACTAATGATGGAGATGCGAACAGGCAAATGAGAGAACTGAGGGCAGAAATTGGGAAAGAAAACATCCATTTTAAAACTGTAATCATTGACTTGTATACAGGATATATAAAGAATTCTCAAAATTCAACAGCGAAATAAAAAGAGGTCAAAAGATTTGAATAGACACTTCACAAAAGATATATAGATGGCAAATAAGCACATGAAAAGATGCTCATTAATCAGTAAACCAAAACAGTTGCCATCAAGTCAACTCCAGCTAATGGCAACTCCACGTGTATCACAGTAGAACTGCACTCCCTAGGGTTTTCAAAGCTGCGACCTTCTGGAAGCAGATCGCCAGGCCTTTCTACTGAGGGCCTGAGGGCCTCCGCATAGATTCGGACCACCAACCTTTCGGTTAATAGTCAAGGGCTGAACTATTTATGCCACCTAGGGACTGCTTCATTACTCATTGGGGTAATGCCAATTAAAACTACAATGAGATACCATACCACTAACACTTACTAGAATAGCTAAAATTAAAAACAAGAACCAAAACACTGACATGACCCAACAATTCTATGCCTAGGTATTCACCCAAGTGAAATGAAAGCCCGAGTTCACACACAAAATTGTATGCAAATGGTTGGCTTTATTTGTAATTGCTACAAACTGGAAATACCCTAAACATCCCTCAACAAGGGAAAGGATAAATGACCTGTGGTCCATCCACACAACACATGCCTGCAACAACATTGATGAATCTCAAATGCATTATACCGAGTGAAAGAAGACGGACTCAAAACGCTTCATACTGTATGATTCCACTTACATGACATCTTCACAAAGGCGAAAATAAAGGGATAGAAAAAAGATGAGTAATTGCCAGAGTCTGGAGGTAGGAAAATTTTTTGGAGTGACGGAACTTGTCTGTATTACTGAACTATATGCTAAAAAGTGTGAAAGTTACCATTTGTAAAGTATACCTTAATTTAAAAAATGGAACAATCTTGCAGCCGCTGAAGTCACGAACTTCTCTATTCTGCTCTGTGCGGAGGGAGTGAAGGTGGGGAGGGCAGGCTCATGTGCTGAATGTCAGTAGCAGAACTAGGCCGGAAGAGCAGCCTGCAAGAGGGGGGTGGAGGGTCGGCTCACTGCATGGATTAGTGTGGACTCTTCTGCAGCAGACTGAAATTCAGTTCAAACTAATTTACCGATATGGGACAGTGTCAGAGAGCCCAAGCACAGGCTAGCTCAGAATTAGTTGCTATCAAAAAATTAAAAATACAATGAAGTTTACATATTGTATGAATTCCATGGTGGGGGGCCTTGTGTGTGCTCTCTCATTCTTCTCTGCAGGCTGGCCTCTTTCAGTCTACATTGTGGGAAACATGGCCACTGACGAAGAACCTACATTTAATACCTTTAAGCTTCCAGGAGAGACTGCAGTTCTGTATCAGTTCTAGTTCCAAAATTCCTGCAGAAAGACTCTGGCCCTGCTTTGGTCAGATGCCTGCTGCTAGGCCAGTCTGCTGTGTGCTGGGGAAGGTGTCATCTGTACGAAATGGTTGCTTCCTCACAACTACTCAGATGGAGAAGAAAAGAACCTTCTCTAGAAACCAGAGGGCTGGGGGTAGGAAAATTTTGGGGGGTGACAGAACTTGTCTATATTGCAGAGCTGTACATTTTACATGGTGTGATCGGTCTTCACTCTTCACCACACCTTAAAAAGTATAGTAAGGTCAAAGTAAAACGATCATTGTCTTAATTTTCATAGGGGGAATACTTGTTAACAACAGGTGATACTTCTGATTAAAGAGCCTGAGGCAAAATACCATTTTTAATCCCCCCAAAATTATGTACTTTCAGAGGATAAATGTTTCTATTGTTAATTTTAAAAGTGCAGTTGGGGGGGCAGGGCCAAGATGGCGGACTAGGTAGATGCTACCTCGGATCCCTCTTGCAACAAACACTCGGAAAAACAAGTGAATCGATCACATACATAACAATCTACGAACCCTGAACAACAAACACAGATTTAGAGACGGAAAACGAACAAATACGGGGAAGCAGTGACTGTTTTCGGAGCCTGGAGCCAGCGTCCCAGTCAGCAGAACTTCTGGAAAAACAAGTTTCCCAGTGATGGCTCGGAGACAGCAGTCCATATCAAACCACATAAAGAAGCAGACCATGACAGCTTCTACAACCCCCCAAACAAAAGAATCAAAATCTTTCCCAAATGAAGATACAATCCTGGAATTATCAGATACAGAATATAAAAAACTAATTTACAGAATGCTTCAAGACATCACAAACGAAATAAGGCAAACTGCAGAAAAAGCCAAGGAACACACTGATAAAACAGTTGAAGAACTCAAAAACATTATTCAAGAACATAGTGGAAAAATTAATAAGTTGCAAGAATCCATAGAGAGACAGCATGTAGAAATCCAAAAGATTAACAATAAAATTACAGAATTAGACAACGCAATAGGAAGTCAGAGGAACAGACTCGAGCAATTAGAATGCAGACTGGGACATCTGGAGGAGCAGGGAATTAACACCAACATAGCTGAAAAAAAAAAAACAGATAAAAGAATTAAAAAAATGAAGAAAACCTAAGAATCATGTGGGACTCTATCAAGAAGGATAACTTGCGTGTGATTGGAGTCCCAGAACAGTGAGGGAGGACAGAAAACGCAGAGAAAATAGTTGAAGATCTCCTGACAGAAAACTTCCCTGACATCATGAAAGATGAAAGGATATCTATCCAAGATGCTCATCGAACCCCATTTAAGATTGATCCAAAAAGAAAAACACCAAGACATATTATCATCAAACTTGCCAAAACCAAAGATAAAGAGAAAATTTTAAAAGCAGCCAGGGAGAAAAGAAAGGTCACCTTCAAGGGAGAATCAATAAGAATAAGTTCAGACTACTCAGCAGAAACCATGCAGGCAAGAAGGGAATGGGACGACATATACAGAGCACTGAAGGAGAAAAACTGCCAGTCAAGGATCATACATCCAGCAAAACTCTGAAATATGAAGGCGAAATTAAGATATTTACAGATAAACACAAGTTCAGAGAATTTGCAAAAACCAAACCAAAGCTACAAGAAATACTAAAGGATATTGTTTGGTCAGAAAACCAATAATATCAGATACCAGCACAACACGAGGTCACAAAACAGAATATCTTGATATCAACTCAAATAGGGAAATCACAAAAACAAATTAAGATTAATTAAAAAAAAAATGCTCATAACAGGGAATCACTGAAGTCAATATGTAAAAGATCACAATAATCAAAAAGAGGGACTAAATACAGGTGGCATAGAACTGCCATATGGAGAGTGATACAAGGCGATATAGAACATTACAAGTTAGGTTTTTACTTAGAAAAATAGGGATAAATATTAAGGTAACCACAAAGAAGTATAACAACTCCATAATTCAAGACAAAAGCCAAGAAAAACTTAACAACTCAACAAACATAAAGTCAAACACTACGAAAATGAGGATCTCACAATTTACTAAGAAAAACGTCTCAGCACAAAAAAGTATGTGGAAAAATGAAATTGTCAACAACACACATAAAAAGGCATCAAAATGATAACACTAAACACTTATTTATCTATAATTACGTTGAATGTAAATGAACTAAATGCACCAATAAAGAGACAGAGAGTCTCAGACTGGATAAAGAAACACAATCCGTCTATATGCTGCCTACAAGAGACACACCTTAGACTTAGAGACACAAACAAACTAAAACTCAAAAGATGGAAAAAAATATATCAAGCAAACAACAAGCAAAAAAGAAGAGGAGTAGCAATATTAACTTCTGACAAAATAGTCTTCAGACTTAAATCCACCACAAAGGATAAAGAAGGACACTACATAATGATAAAAGGGACAATTGATCAGGAAGACATAACCATATTAAATATTTATGCACCCAAAGACAGGGCTGCAAGATACATAAATCAAATTTTAACAGAACTGAAAAGTGAGATAGACACCTCCACAATTATACTAGGAGACTTCAACACACCACTTTCGGAGAAGGACAGGACATCCAGTAAGAAGCTCAATAGAGACATGGAAGACCTAATTACAACAATCAACCAACTTGACCTCACTGACTTATACCGAACTCTCCAGCCAACTGCTGCAAAGTATACTTTTTTTTCTAGCGCGCATGGAACACTCTCTAGAATAGACCACATATTAGGTCATAAAACAAACCTTTGCAGAATCCAAAATATCGAAATATTACAAAGCATCTTCTCAGACCACAAGGCAATAAAACTAGAAATCAATAACAGAAAAACTAGGGAAAAGAAATCAAATACTTGGAAAATGAACAATACCCTCCTGAAAAAAGACTGGGTTATAAAAGACAACAAGGAGGGAATAAGGAAATTCATAGAATGCAACGAGAATGAAAGTACTTTCTATCAAAACCTCTGGGACACAGCAAAAGCAGTGCTCAGAGGCCAATTTATACCGATAAATGCACACATACAAAAAGAAGAAAGAGCCAAAATCAGAGAACTGTCCCTACAACTTGAACAAATAGAAAGTGAGCAACAAAAGAACCCATCAAGTACCAGAAGAAAACAAATAATAAAAATTAGAGCTGAACTAAATGAATTAGAGAACAGAAAAACAATTGAAAGAATTAACAAAGCCAAAAGCTGGTTCTTTGAAAAAATTAACAAAATTGATAAACCATTGGCCAGACTGACTAAAGAAATACAGGAAAGGAAACAAATAACCCGAATAAGAAACGAGAAGGACCACATCACAACAGAACCAACTGAAATTAAAAGAATCATTTCAGATTACTACGAAAAATTGTACTCTAACAAATTTGAAAACCTAGAAGAAATGGATGAATTCTTGGAAAAACACTACCTGCCTAAACTAACATATTCAGAAGTAGAACAACTAAATAGACCCATAACAAAAAAAGAGATTGAAACAGTAATCAAAAAAACTTCCAACAAAAAAAAGCCCTGGCCCGGACGGCTTCACTGCAGAGTTCTACCAAACTTTCAGAGAAGAGTTAACATCACTACTACTGAAGGTATTTCAAAGCATAGAAAATGACGGAATACTACCCAACTCATTCTATGAAGCCACCATCTCCCTGATACCAAAACCAGGTAAAGACATTACAAAAAAATAAAATTACAGACCTATATCCCTCATGAACATAGATGCAAAAATCCTCAACAAAATTCTAGCCAATAGAATCCAACAACACATCAAAAAAATAATTCACCACAATCAAGTAGGATTTATACCAGGTATGCAACGCTGGTTTAATATCAGAAAAACCATTAATGTAATCCATCACATAAATAAAACAAAAGATAAAAACCACATGATCTTATCAATTGATGCAGAAAAGGCATTTGACAAAGTCCAACACCCATTCATGATAAAAACTCTTACCAAAATAGGAATTGAAGGAAAATTCCTCAACATAATAAAGGCCATCTATGCAAAGCCAACAGCCAATATCACTCTAAATGGAGAGAACCTGAAAGCATTTCCCTTGAGAATGGGAACCAGACAAGGATGTCCTTTATCACCACTCTTATTCAACATCGTGCTAGAAGTCCTAGTCAGGGCAATTAGGCTAGACAAAGAAATAAAGGGTATCCGGATTGGCAAGGAGGAAGTAAAGTTATCACTATTTGCAGATGACATGATCTTATACACAGAAAACCCTAAGGAATCCTCCAGAAAACTACTGAAACTAATAGAAGAGTTTGGCAGAGTCTCAGGTTATAAAATAAACATACAAAAATCACTTGGATTCCTCTACATCAACAAAAAGAACACCGAAGAGGAAATAACCAAATCAATACCATTCACAGTAGCCCCCAAGAAGATAAAATACTTAGGAATAAATCTTACCAAGGATGTAAAAGACCTATACAAAGAAAACTACAAAGCTCTACTACAAGAAATTCAAAAGGACATACTTAAGTGGAAAAACATACCTTGCTCATGGATAGGAAGACTTAACATAGTAAAAATGTCTATTCTACCAAAAGCCATCTATACATATAATGCACTTCCGATCCAAATTCCAATATCATATTTTAAGGGGATAGAGAAACAAATCACCAATTTCATATGGAAGGGAAAGAAACCCCGGATAAGTAAAGCATTACTGAAAAACAAGAAGAAAGTGGGAGGCCTCACTCTACCTGATTTCAGAAACTATTATACAGCCACAGTAGTCAAAACAGCCTGGTACTGGTACAACAACAGGCACATAGACCAATGGAACAGAATTGAGAACCCAGATATAAATCCATCCACGTATGAGCAGCTGATATTTGACAAAGGACCAGTGTCAGTAAATTGGGGAAAAGATAGTCTTTTTAACAAATGGTGCTGGCATAACTGGATATCCATTTGCAAAAGAATGAAACAGGACCCATACCTCACACCATGCACAAAAAACTAACTCCAAGTGGATCAAAGACCTAAACACAAAGACTAAAACGATAAAGATTATGGAAAAAAAAATAGGATCTACCCTAGGAGCCCTAATACAAGGCATAAACAGAATACAAAACATTACCAAAAATGATGAAGAGAAACTCGATAACTGGGAGCTCCTAAAAATCAAACATCTATGCTCATCTAAAGACTTCTCCAAAAGAGTAAAAAGACCACCTAGAGACTGGGAAAGAATTTTCAGCTATGACATCTCAGACCAGCACCTGATCTCTAAAATCTACATGATTCTGTCAAAACTCAACCACAAAAAGACAAACAACCCAATCAGGAAGTGGGCAAAGGATATGAACACACATTTCACTAAAGAAGATATTCAGGCAGCCAACAGCTACATGAGAAAATGTTCTCAATCATTAGCCATTAGAGAAATGCAAATTAAAACTACGATGAGATTCCATCTCACTCCAACAAGGCTGGCATTAATCCAAAAAACACAAAATAATAAATGTTGGAGAGGCTGCGGAGAGATTGGAACTCTCATACACTGCTGGTGGGAATGTAAAATGGTATAACCACTTTGGAAATCTATCTGGCGTTATCTTAAACAGTTAGAAATAGAACTACCACACAACCCAGAAATCCCACTCCTCGGAATATACCCTAGAGAAACAAGAGCCTTCACACAAACAGATATATGCACACCCATGTTTATTGCAGCTCTGTTTACAATAGCGAAAAGCTGGAAGCAACCAAGGTGTCCATCAACGGATGGATGGGTAAATAAATTGTGGTATATTCACACAATGGAATACTACGCATCGATAAAGAACAGTGACGAATCTGTGAAACATTTCATAACATGGAGGAACCTGCAAGGCATTATGCTGAGTGAAATTAGTCAGAGGCAAAAGGACAAATATTGTATAAGACCACTATTATAAGATCTTGAGAAATAGTATAAACTGAGAAGAACACATACTTTTGTGGGTATGAGGAGGGGAGGGAGGGAGGGAGGGAGAGGGTTTTTTACTGATTAATCAGTAGATAAGAACTGCTTTAGGTGAAGGGAAGGACAACACTCAATACATGGAAGGTCAGCTCAATTGGACTGGACCAAAAGCAAAGAAGTTTTCGGGATAAAATGAATGCTTCAAAGGTTAGTGGAGCAAGGGCGGGGGTTTGGGAACCATGCTTTAAGGGGACTTCTATGTCAATTGGCAAAATAATTCTGTTATGAAAACATTCTGCATCCCACTTTGAAATGTGGCATCTGGGGTCTTAAATGCTAACAAGAGGCCATCTAAGATGCATCAATTGGTCTCAGCCTACCTGGAGCAAAGGAGAATGAAGAACACCAAGGTCACACGACAACTAAGAGCCCAAAAGAGAGAAAGAGCCACATGAACCAGAGACCTACATTATCCTGAGACCAGAAGAACTAGTTGGTGCCCCACCACAATCGATGACTGCCCTGACAGGGAGCACAATAGACAACCCCTGGGGGAGCAGGAGGTCAGTGGGATGCAGACCCCAAATTCTCATAAAAAGACCATACTTAATGGTCTGACTGTGACTAGAGGAATCCTGGCGGGCATGGTCCCCAAACCTTCTGTTGGCACAGGACAGGAACCATTCCCGAAGACAACTCATCAGACTTGAAAGGGACTGGACAGTGGGTAGGAGAGAGATGCTGAAGAAGAGTGAGCTAACTATTATCAGGTGGACACTTGAGACTGTGTTGGCATCTCCTGTCTGGAGGGTGGATGGGAGGATAGAGAGAGCTGGAAGCTGGCAAAATTGTCACGAAAGGAGAGACTGGAATGGCTGACTCATTAGGGGGAGAGCAAGTGGGAGTAAGGAGTAAGATGTATATAAACTTATATGTGACAGACTGACTTGATTTGTAAATGTTCACTTAAAGCTCAATAAAAGTTAATAAAAAAAATGGTAAAAAAAAAAAAGTGCAGTTGGGTAACAGTAACAAAATTACACTTAATATGATATAGTATTTCCCCACCCAGGATTGTAAATTCTTTGTCTTATAACTGGCACAAATTATATAAACAAGCAAACAGAATCAAGATCAAATATAATCAAAGAGAATTAATGCCTTACACAAGAGTAAACAAAATTGTTAAATGAATGAAGTACAGTCCAAGCTTTCTGTCTCATTTTTACAGAAATAAAAACCAAGGGGGAAGGAGTACTTTAATCAGGGCCTGGTAACAGAAGATTTTTTCAGGAGGGAAATTTTCAAAAACTTAAGACCATAAAATGGCTTCTTGGGAAGAAAATCCTGGAATGTTAGTTTTGCTGGTTTCTTTTCTTTTCTCTCTCTCTCTTTTTTTAACATAGCAAGAAACAATCATGAAAGATTAAGTTACCATGGTAGAAAAGTTTTCTGCTTCTTTGTTCCATCTTATTCAGCTCCAACAGTTGACTTTACATCCACCCTAATTTTGCGAAGCACATCTGCCTTTAAAATGGCTGCATCAATTCTTACATTTTTCATCCTTTGATGTCTTATCACGTTGTGTTTCAAAAACACATCAAAGACTCGAAAGCTGTGTCTTGAACAGTGTCCAAACCTCAAAAACAAAGCTGAGTTTGATCCTGAGCCCACAAAAATCAGAAGCCTTGCAATCTTGGCCACAAGTCATTTTTTTAAACCTCATAATGATATGCTGAAGTGGTTCTTCTCTGTCAGCAATTTTAAGGCTTAGTGGATTCGATCAAATTTATGGCTATCAAGTCACAGATTAGTTTTATCATTTTTTGAAACAATTCTGCCTCCTAAGTAGTCCTCATTCACATGGTAACAGGATCTTCCAGCACGTACTCTCCTCACCCCAGTGGGCCACTTTCCTCTGATATCCTGAAAGGGAAATAGATTCCTGAGCCAGTCTGTGCTACCCAATCTAAGCCACCGCCTTTGGCCACCATCATTGCTGTTGGCCCCGGATTCCGAATCCCTACTCCCAGCTCCTCTCAACCCCTGTTCACTGTCCTGTCTCCTGCAACTGGTTATTTTCTTAGCAACCTGCTTTACCCCATGCGTGGAAAACCACCTCTTCTCCATCATTTCTCAAAGGTTTAGGGTCACAGGAAGTTCCCTGGGTGGTGCAAATGATCTCTGCTCAACTATTAACCTAAAGGTTGGTGGTTTGAATCTACCCAGAGATGCTGCAGAAGAAAAGTCCTGGCAATCTACTTGGTAAGATCTCAGCCATTGAAAATCCTATGGAGCACAGTTCTACTATGAAACACATGTGGTCACCATGAGTTAGAATCCACTTGATGGCAGTGGGTTTCGTTTTGCTTTGTTTTAAGATAACAACAAAGGTTTAGTTCTAACACAGTATAGAAAACAACTTCAAATTGAATTCTATATATTACTATTATCGGAAGTTCCTTAGCCTTCCTGATCATCTTTCCCCTTAAGTCCCTTGCTTTGCCATGGTTCTGGAACCTTCTCTTTCCCTCAATTCCAAACCCCTCTCCTATCTCTCTTCTATTTCCTATTCCTATCACCCTCAGCCAGAGGGGGCATTTCTTAAATTTCTGTTACTTTACTCTGCACAGGGAAATCTAAGTTCTTTTCTTTTAGTCCCTTCATTCTAGACACTGGCTGGAGGCCTTGCTTTCACAACAAAAAGCCCATCAAAGTATCTTCTAACCAAAAGTGTACTTTTTTTTTTTTCCTGCTATAAGGAATGTTCTATTCCCCTAGGTTTCCTGGCAAAAGTTGCAGCCCACTCACCCCCAAAATAATAATTTTTTCTTCCTCTTATAAAAACATACCAGAAATTTTACAATCATATTCTGTAGTACTCTTCAAAGAAGCCTCATGAGAGGCTATTTATTATTCACTTACTAAGATGATCTTATCATCACTCAAAGCAGTTTGAATTATCTTCTAAAAAGTTTACTAATTCTCCAAGAAAAGTGGCTTACTACTGTGTAAACTCAGGACACCTTCCTTTGGTCCAATTTCTTTACTTGTCTCTCCCTAATTTGATCTCTCATTTCATCATTCCTATATTCGTTCATTTATTCATTCAACCAGCCAATCGACATGGTGCTCAGTGTGAGAAACACAGTCGTTGTACTCAAAGCACTCTCAATCCAGAATGGGCTGTGTCGGTGCGACCTATGAACCAAGAGACTGAGAGACGCAGAGGCACATAGAGAGAAAGAGAGAGGTTCTATGTGATTATACTGAGATTTTAAGCAAGAGGATTCTTACCAGGCCGTCACCAGTTTACATGGATACTTTGGGCTTGAGAAGGAAAGCTACTCACCTCAGGCTCATCATACCTGCAGTCCATAGAGATACACGGCACACTGCTGCATGTAGGCTAATAATGCCACAAATGCTGCTTCCTTTCCAAAAATACTGTAAATATACAGTTCGTGGAACGCTTAAAATCGAACTGTCCTAAATTTGAACTGCTTTTTATTTGTTCATTCATTCAATCAAGAAGTATTTCCAAGTATTTATTTACTATATGCTACTAGGCCCCTGGATGGCGCAAATGGTTTGCGCTCGACTACAAACCTGAAGACTAGAGGTTGAAACCCACCTAGTGGTGCTGCAAAAGGCCTGGTGGTCTGTTTCCCGAAAGATTACAGCCAAAAAAACCATATGGAGCAGTTCTACTCTGTACAGATGGGCTCACCATGACTCGGAATCAACTAGACGACAGCAGGTTTGTTTTTTTTTTGTTTAGAGAACTATTTTCATTATATCTATAGCTGTATCTACTAAATAACACATTCATTTATAACTATTATCCTATGAATGAAGAGAGTCAAGAACTGCCTGCTGTTTTATTATTACAATAACAGATCTTCATAATGATAATTTTGAGTCATCAAGGAAAACTTATTACGTCTAGTATATTATTTTGGAGGACAGGCAAGTAAACAGTACATTTTATAAAGACTTCCACATTTGAAGTTAATCTTCATTCACCTAAAACACAATAAAGTATTATAAAAAAAAAAAGTTAACCTTCAGCTATTTAAAACCGAAACTCATTCCCATCAAGTTGATTCCCACTCATAGGGATCCTATGGGACAGAGCAGAACTTCCCCAAAGGGTTTCCAAGGAGTGGCTGGTAGATTCGAACTGCTGACCTTTGGTTAACAGACGAGTTCTTAACCACTGAGCCACCAGCTACATAGGAAATTCAAATATTCAGGAGATACCTCTTTGCCCCAAGGATACCAGAGAGTTAAAGTCAAATGTTTTTCCATTCTGTCACAGCTTCTATAAATATTCACAGTATCTAATTTTAAACTAAACAAAAGAAATGTAAAAGTATATAAACACAACAATGAACTATGCTTTAATTCCACATATGGCCAGATTAAAAAGGAGATGGGAAGTGAGTTGTGGAGAGTGAGGAGACAAATAGGCAGAATGTGTGTATCTCTGCTGGCTGGGGGCATGATGAGCCTGCAGGCAGTGGGTTTCCTTCTCAAGTCTGAAGGAGGCCGGGCAAGAGGGGGGAAGAAGTAGAAAAAGAGGTTATGGGGCAGAAAATATCAAAAAAAGAGACAGAATGAGAGGTGGAAAGAAAGAAAAAGACAGATAGGTATATCTGGAAGGAGGGAGTTCAAGTCTGGGCCCTTTGAGCCCTCGCTTAGCCTCTACATGTTGCTTCCAGCCAACATATCTGACTGCACGTCTCCAGAGCAGTCCTGATTTGCTCCTCCTCATTCCACAAAAAAACAAACAAACAAAAAAAAAAACCAAACCCATTGCCTTTGAGTCAATTCCAACTCATTGCAACCCTGTAGCACAGAGTAGAACTGCCCCACACAGCTAAAAATCTTCTCCCATCTAACCAGCCCTGACCTTATCTTGGACTTAATCGCTGTAATCATAGTAATTAATTTTCCTTCCACTTGCTCAGTGATAAAACTAAAAGCAATTTACTCCAGAAACCTGCATATCTCCCTGTCTCTGAGAATTAATGGAGGCCCATGCACTTATCTGATACTCCCCAAAGTCTTTAACTATGACACACACACAAAACAAACCCAGGGCTTCTATCATCCAGCCAGACAAAGCCCAAGCTTACCTTATGTACACATTTTTCACAGAAAAAACAGTACTCTAAGTTAGATAAGGTATAGAGAGTGAAATGCCTACACATATTCAGCACTTATATTTCTAGGTTTTAGTTTTATTTAGGTAATTAATATTTAGGTAAACTAGGTGCATGCAGTTTTTTTTTTTTTGGAAAATGAGATAAATATCCAATATTAATAATATTTAACAAACTTCTTAAACTCTTGGTATAGGATTTTAATTAAAACTGGCTGAGTGAAATAAGTTACAAAAGGACAATCATTGTATGATTCCATATATTAAAAAATTTCAAGAATAGGCAAATGTATACAGAAGACAGTTTATTAGTGGTTACCAGGAGCAGGTGGGAGGGAGGGGGAAGGGGGGACTCACTGCTTAGAGGCACACTGAGCTTCTGTTAAGGGTGACGGAAAAATCTGGAAACAGATAATGGTGATGTTTATACTGTGTGATGAACAAATTAATGTCACTGAATTGTACATGTGAAGAATGTTGAAATGCCAAATGTTATGTTATATATGTCTGTCAGTTGTAGCTTGCCACCAGTATTTCAAATACCAGCAGGGTCACCCATGGTGGACAGGTAGTTGGAAAATATTGCTTTGGCGATAGAAATGATGCCATAGATTGCATGACAGAATTCTGCAAGACCAACGGCTTCTTCATTGCAAATAACCTTTTTTCAATAATGCAAACAGTGACTATACACATAGACCTCACCGCATGGAAAACACAGGAATCAAATCGACTACATCTGTAGAAAGAGATGATGGAAAAGCTCAATATCATCTGTCAGAAAAAGGCCAGGGGCCAACGGCAGAACAGACCATCAATTGCTCATATGTGAGTTCAAGTTGAAGCTGAAGAAAATTAGAACAAGTCCATGAAAGCCAAAGTACAACCTTGAGTATATCCCACCTGAATTTGAAGACCACCTCAAGAATAGATCTGATGCATTGAACACTAATGTCCGAAGACCAGACAAATTGTGGGATGACATCAAGAACATCATACATGGAGAAAGCAAAAGGTAATTAAAAAGAAAGTAAAGACCAAAATGGATGTCAGAAGAGACTCTGAAAGTTGCTCTTGAACATAGAATAGTTAAAGCAAATGGAAGAAATGATGAAGTAAAAGAGCTAAACAGAAAATTTCAAAGCACAGCTCAAGGAGACAAAGTAAAATATAATAATGAAATGTGCAAAGACCTGGATTTAGAAAACCAAAAGGGAAGAACATGCTCAGCATTTCTCAAGCTGAAAGAACTGAAGAAAAAATTCAAGCCTTGAGCTTCAGTTTTGAAGGATTCTATGGGCAAAATATTGAATGATGCAGGAAGCATCAAAAGCAGATGGAAATCTGGGGTCTTAACAGCTTGTGAATGGTCATCTAAGATACATTGATTGGTCCCATCCCACCTGGAGCAAAGGAGAATGAAGAAAACCAAAGACACAAGGAAAATATTAGCCCAAAGGACTAAAGGACCACATGAACCAGAGACTCCACCAGCCTGAGACCAGAAAAACTAGATGGTGCTTGGCTACCACCAATGACTGCCCTGACAGGGAGCACAACAGAGAGTCTCGGTCACAGCAGGAGAAAAATGTAAAACAGAGCTCAAATTCACGTAAAAAGACCAGGGTTAATGGCCTGATGGAGACTAGAGGAACCCCCAAACTATGGCCCCCAGACACACTGTTAACCCAGAACTGAAATCATTTCCAAAGCCTATAAAACAAAAAATAATACACATGAGGAATGTGCTTCTTGGTTTAATCAGATAAAAAAAAAACGAGACTAAATGGGCAGCTCCTGTCCAAAAGCAAGATGAGAAGGCAGGAAGGGACAGGAACTGGTCGAATGGATGCAGGGAACCTAGGGTGGAAAGGGAGAGTGTGCTGTCCCATCGTGGGGACTGCAACTAATGTCACAAAACAATATGCACATAAATTTTTGTATGAGAAATTAACTTGAGCTGTAAACTTTCGCCTAAAAGATAATTAAAAAAAAAAAAAAGCAGATGGAGGAATACAGAGTCACTGTACCAAAAGGCATTGGTCAACATTCAATCATTTCAGGAGGTAGCATATGATCAAGAGCCAATGGTACTGAAAGAAGTCCAAGCTGTACTGAAGGCACTGGCAAAAAACAAGGCTCCAGGAACTGACAGAATACCAACTGAGATGTTTCAACAAATGAATGCAGCATTGGAGGTGCTTACTCATCCATGCAAGAAATTTGGAAGACAGCTCCCTGGCCAACCAACTGGAAAAGAGCCATATTTGTGCCCATTCCAATGAAAGATGATCCAACAGAATGCAGAAATTATTGAACAACATCATTATCATCACACACAATTTTGCTGAAGATCATTCAAAGTGGTTGCAGCAATACATTGACAGGGAACTGCCAAGAATTCAAGCTGGGTTCAGAAAAGAACGTCAAACAAGTGATATCTATCTGCTGATATCAGATGGATCTTGGCTGAAAGCAGAGAATATCAGAAAGATTTTTTTTCTTTTTTAAATTGAACTTTAGATGAAGGTTTACAGAACAAACTAGTTTCCCATCAAACAGTATACACATCATTGTATGACACTGGTTAACAACCCCATGACATGTCAACACTCTCCATTCTCAACCCTAGGTTCCCTATTACCAGCTGTCCTGTTCCCTCCTACCTTCCAGTCCCTGCCCCAGGGCTGGTGCACCCCTTTAGGCTTGTTTTGTTCCATGGGCCTGTTCAATCTTTGGCTGAAGGGTGAACCTCAGCAGTGAACTCATTTTTGAGCTGAAAGGGTATCTGGGGGCCATACTCTTGGGGTTTCTCCAGTCTTTGTCAGGCCAGCAAGTCTGGTCTTTCTTTTTGAGTTAGAATTTTTGTTCTATATTTTTCTCCAGCTCTGTCTGGGACCCTTTATTGGGATCCGTGTCAGAGCGGTCAGTGGTGGTAGCCAGGCACAATCTAGTCGTACTGGACTCAGTCTGGTGGAGGCCATGGTAGATGTGGCCCATTAGTCCTTTGGACTAATCCAGAAAGATGTTTTATCTGTGTTTTATTGACTGTGCAAAGGTATCTGACTGTGTGGATAATAACAAATTATGGATAACATTGCAAAGAATGGGAATTCCAGAACACCTAATTGTGCACATGTGGAAACTGTACATAGGTGAAGAGGCAGTTGTTTGACCAGAACAAGGGGATACTACATGGTTTAAAATCAACAAAGGTTTGTGTATCAGGGTTGCATCCTTTCACCATACTTATTCAAACTGTATGCTGAGCCATGCTGAGCCAATAATCCGAGAAGCTGGACTATATGAAGAAGAGTGTGGCATCAGGATTGGAAGAAGACTCATTAACAACCTGCATATGCAGATGACAGAACCTTGCTTGCTGAAAGCAAAGAGGATTTAAAGCACTTACTGATGAAGATCAAAGACCACAGCCTTCAGTATGCATTACACCTCAACATAAAGAAAACAAAAATCCTCACAACTGGACCAATAAGCAACATCACGATAAATGGAGAAAAGACTGACGTTATCCAGGATTTCATTTTACTTGGATTCACAAACAACGCCCATGGAAGCAGTAGTCAGGAAATCAAATGACATATCGCATTGGACAAATTTGCTGCAAAAGACCTCTTTAAAATGTTAAAAAGCAAAGATGTCACTTTGAGGACTAAGGGCACCTGACTCAAGCCATGATATTTTCAATCGCCTCATATGCATAGGAAAGCTGGACAATGAATAAGGAAGACCGAAGAAGAATTGATATCTTTGAATTGTGGTGTTGATGAAGAATACTGAATATACCATGGACTGCCAGAAGAACAAACAAGTCTGTCTTGGAAGAAATACAGCCACAGTGCTCCTTGGAAGTGAGGATGACGAGACTTCATCTCTCATACTTTGGACATGTTATCAGGAGGGACAAGGCCATGGAGAAGGACATCATGCTTGGTAAAGTAGAGGGTCAGCGAAAAGGAGGAAGACTCTCAATGAGATGGATGGACACAGGGGATGTAACAATGGGCTGAAACACAGCAATGATTGTGAGGATGGCCTGGGACTAAGCAGTGTTTTTTTCTGTCTTACATAGGGTCACTATGAGTCGGAACCAACTTGACAGCACCTAATAACAACATGTTATATATATATTTTCCCGTGTAAGAAAAAAAAAAGAGAACTGGCTTTGGAGACACTGCCTGGGTTTGAATGCCGGCTCTTAGCAATTGAGAAACATTGGGCAAATTACTTAATCTCTTTGAACCTTAGCTCCCTCACTTACATAAAATGGGGTGAATAATCTAGTACCAACCACTAGATTTAACCCTTTAAAAATTTAAAAATTAAATGACTTCACTGCTTAGAACTGTACCTGGCATGTAAGGGCTCAATAAATATTATCTATTATTGTTACTGTTATTTGTAGCACCTGCTCTTGCTACCTACCTGCACAAAACTTAGGGATACTATACCCCTCCCTCCTTTTTTTTCAAGAGTGAAGTGATTTTGAAAGTTTTGTTCACTGTTTTTTTTTTTTTCATGATATGAACAGCAATAATAAAAAAATAAAAGCCAACTATAGATAGTCACGGACATTAAAATTGGAAAGCAGGAGTGTCAGACGCTTTGACAGACAGCTTACCTCAAAGTCTATTAGCTGCAGGTCAGCTATGAGAGTCACCAGCAGCCCGCTGTTGTAGAGTTCCTGGGCTAGCTGAGCCACTGCTTCTGTTGGGGGCTCCTTGTCACTTGTACCACACAGAATTTCCTTCATTGCTTGTAGTGATTTTGACACTTCTTCTGAGGCCTAATGACAAAAAAGTACGCTAATAGTTAAAGAATAAAACTTTTCAGGCAATAATCAACAGAGAAATAAAAAACCCACTTCTTGGGTCCTGTTTGCTTATAATCCAACAACATTGTACAGTTACAAACAAACAAAAAGCATTTAGTAGGCACTGCTTTTCTATTTTGAAAAAATTACTAAAATTTGTTTATGTAAAAAAGATTTTTAGTATTTCTACTTAGTCAACATACTCGAAACACTCTTCCTTTAAAGTGTACTCAGAATTGTCTAACTTGGCTAGAAATTAAATACAAATTTTATTCAAAAAAATCACAAGGACCATGGTTTGAAGACTTAGCAGTAATTATTAATCTGTGTTTTTTCAATAAGTCGGTTTTCTGATTTATTAACAGACAAGATAAAAAATAAGTTAAGGCCATATATTGTCTTTGTCAATCCCCTTACCCTTCATATGTAATCACTACCTTCTTCACTATCTATGAAACTTCAAAACACACACACACACACACACAGAGCATGAAAGAACCTTGAGAACATTACGCTAAGTAAAAGAAGCCAGACACCAGGGTCACACATTGTATGAATCCATTTATATGAAATGTCCAGAACAGGCAAACCCATAGAGACAGAAAGCAGGTAGTGGTTGCCAGGGGTAGGGAGATGGAGGAAAGGGGAGTGGCTGCTTAATGTGTACAGGTTTTCTTTTGGTGCGACGAAATGTTCAGGAATCAATTAGTGGTGATGGTTGCACAACAATGCGAATGTACTAAAAGTCACTGAATCGTACATTTGAAAATGGTTAAAATGATGAATTTCACTTCAGTGAAAACATTTTTTAAATCAACTAAATTTTAAAGAATGGATAGAAGTAGGGAAAGAGGCAAACTAATTCAGTTGACAATTTGATTCGCTAAATATTTTAAAAGAAATGTAGTATGACTACTTTCAAGTATAATACTGTATCATTATGAATGAAAAAGGAAATAAGTAGAATCAGGCAAATTAAATAAAAACAATACACAGTAGCATAACATTACTTTTTAAAAAAATAATATCCAGATATATTTTATGGTCTGACTAAAGAAATTCTCAGTTTATTAAAGGTTGAATTCTTGGCGCTTTTCAAGTTGTGAGACATAACTATAGAAGAGCACTTTAAACATATATGAAGAGTTAAGAATAATTATAAAACAAACACCTATGTGACCATCACCCAGGTCAAGAGACAGAACATTTTCAGCACCAAAGAAGTTGCCTGAATGCCTTTCTTCAGCCTTGAAGAAAATACTTCTTTGAACTTTTATGACAATCATTTCTTTAGGTTTCTTTATCATCTTATTATCTATATGCAATCCAGAACAGTATAGTTTAGCTCTGCTGATTTTGAACTTCATGGAATAGTACATGCACCCTTTTGTGATTTGCTTCTTTCACTTGATATTTTATTTCTGAAATCCATCCAGGCTACTGCATTATAGGCAGAAATTATTTCATTTTCATGGCTGTAGAGTATTGCACTGCTGGCTGTACCACAACCTCTTTATTAGTTCTACCCCTTAGGGACATCTGGGTTGTTTCCATTGAGGGGTTATGAATATCAATGCTATAAACGTTCTTCTATGTGCAACAAGTGCAAGAATACCTCTAGAGTTTACACCTAGGTGTGGAACTGCAGGGTTTTAGCATGTGCACATCTTCATATTTAAGCAATAATATAAAACTGGTTTCTGAGGAGAAGCCAAGATGGTGGACTAGTCAGATACACCATACCATCCCTCTATAGCAAAGACCCAAGAAACCAAGTGAAACAGATATAGATAACAATCTTGGAACCCTGAACATGAAAAAGGAAGAACAAAGAATTGAATGGAACACCGACTGGAAGGAAAACTTGAACGAACACAGAGAAAGAAGAGTGAAACAGAGTGGAAGGGCTCTACCAGCATCCAGCTCAATGAGGCCATCTTGAGACAAAACCAGCAGTGACCCCAGATGAGGAGCACAGGAGGGCAACTTCATGGCAAAGGAAAACACAGAAAGGAAGGCGAGAATTCCAGGGGTGCTGCTGTCCACAGAACAGGGAGGGAGCCAGGATCCAGAGTCAGGTATACTCATGAGTGGCAGTCCCTGAGGTCGTGGAACAGCAGAGTACCAGCAAGAGGTCCATCACCCAATAGAACTCTGAGCAGCCTCCCCCTCCTCACACTTGGTCGGCAGCAGGCCCCAACTGCTAGCTGCAGTAGATGGGAAGTGCCTGGGTACCCACATCTGTTTGCTAAAGGGGTGCACTCCCCCTCCCACCACCCTCCTGACTGGAAGCAGTGAAGGGGCCCATACCCTGGCCAATCCTGCCAACCAGAGACCATAATACAAGCCCTCCCCCATCCACCACCACCCCTACCCACCTGAAGAGCAGTAGTAAGCGTGCAACTGCGTATGTACCTGCCCACCACCCATTCCCCTCTTGAACTGGTGAGTGGTGGCCACCATGTGACTGCATCCATGCCCACCGCCCCTGACCCAGTGGGTGACAGTGGCTGCATGACTGAGAACCCACGCATGAGCAACTCACACCCCTCCACCCTGTGAGAGGAGGCAAGCTCTGTGACCGAGGCGAGCTCTGTGACTGAGAGTGCACTTACCCACCACCCATCCCTGCAAGCAGCAGTGACTGAGTGCCTGCACGTGCATACACTTGCCATTCATACCCCTGCCACCTGGCAAGTGGTGGCGACCGGGCAAACATGTGTGCACATGCCCACCACACACTCTCCCCCTCTACCTGGTGAGCAGTGATGACAGCACCCCCTGCTCACCCACCACACCCATACCTGCCCCACCATCCACTTGGCAAGAACCACTGCCTGCTCCTGTGCCACTAGTTCAATGACAGATGATGGCCAATGCCTTCCCACCTACCCTCAGCTGCCCTGCACAACCAGCAAATAGAGATCCATGCTCACAATTCCAGTTACTGCTCCACCTACCTGGAAACAGGTAGCGAGTGAGACAGTGCTGCCAGACTAGTGACCAAAGTAGCATGCCCAAGAGCCCCCCAAGAAACATCAAAACAAAACAAGAAATCAGGACTAAGCACACAAATGTACAATAAACACATAAATACAATAACACCTTAATGCCATGGGACACAACAGACAATATCAACTCAAATAAAGAAGGACACCAAGATGGCTCAACCAAGGGACAAAATAAAGGTTCAGAAAACCTTCCTGATGAAGGTACTAGAACTACCTGATAAGGAATTAAAAAGACTTAACTATACGATCCTCCAAGAGGTCAAGAAAAAGATCAAGGATAACACAGATAAAATCAAGGAAAACACAGACAAAACTCTAGAAATATTCAGGAAAAAGATACAAGAACAAAATAGAAAAATAAACAATTAGAAACTATACAAACACAGCAACTAGACATTCAGAAAATTAACAACAAAATTTCAGAAACAACTTGATGAAAGGGCATAGTAGTAGAAATGAATCAACGGAAAACAAAATCTAGCAAAATACAGGACAAACCCCTTGACACTAATTTCTTTGAGGAACATTCAGGAAAAAGAGTGAAGAAAGCCTAAGAGTTACATGGGACACTATCAAGAGGAATAATTTACGGTAGATAAGAATTCCAAAATGGGGAGAAAAAAAATATAGAGAAAATTTTTAAAGATTTGCTAGCAGAAAATTTCCCTAATATCATAAAAGACAAGATGATATCTGCTCAAGAAGCTCAACGAACCCCATACAGGATAGACCCCAAAAGAAAATCACCAAGACATATCATAATCAAACTTTCCAAAACCAAAGACAAAGAAAGAATCCCGAGAACAGCTCAAGAAAAATGAATTGTCACGTACAAAGGGGCACCAAAAAGACTAAACTCTGATTTCTAAGCAGAAATCACGTTGGCAAGAAGGCAGTGGGATGACATATATAAAACCCTCAAAGAAAAAAATTGCTAATCAAGAATTACATATCCACATGCAACGATAAAGAACGATGCTGAATCTGGGAAACATCTAACAACATGGATGAATCTGCAAGGCATTACGGTAAGTGAAATTAGTCAGTCGCAAAAGGACAAATACTGTATGAGGCCACTATTATAAGAACTCAAGAAAAGGTTTAAACACAGAAGAAAACATTCTTTGATGGTTACGAGGGTGGGGAGGGACAGAGAGGGGAATTCACTAACTACACAGTAGACAAGAATTATCTTAGGTGAAGGGAAGGACAACACACAATACGGGGGAAGTCAGCACAACTGAACTAAACCAAAACCTAAGAAGTTTCCTGAACACAACCAAACACTTTGAGGGACAGGTAGCAGGGGCTGGGCTCTGGGGACTATGGTTTCAGGGGACGTTTAGGCCAACTGGCATAACAATATGTATTAAGAAAACGTTCTGCATCCCACTTTGGTAAGCAGCATCTGGGGTCTTAAAAGCTTGCGAGCATCCATCTAAGATGCATCAATTGGTCCCAACGTACCTGGAGCAAACGAGAATGAAGAACACAAAAGACAAAAGGAAAATATTAGCCCAAGAGACAAAAGGGTCATATAAACCGCAGACTTCATCAGCCTGAGACCAGAAGACCTAGATGGCGGCCAGCTACTACCAATGACTGCCCTGACAGGGAACACAACAGAGAGTCCCTGACAGAGCAGGAGAAAAGTGGGGTGCAGAACTGAAAATCACATAAAAAGATTAGCCTTAATGGTCTGACTGAGACTAGAGGAACCCCAGAAAACATGGCCTCAGGACACTGTTAACGCAGAACTAAAATCATTCCCAAAACCAACTCTTCAGACAAAGATTAAACTGAGCTATAAAACATAAAATAATACTCAATAAGAGTGTGCTTCTCAGTTCAAGTAGATAAAAAATGAGACTAAATGGGCAGCTCCTGTCTAGAGGCGGGGTGAGAGGGCAGAAAGGGACAGGAGTTGGTTGAATGGATGTGGAAAACATGAGGTAGAAAATGGGAGTGTGCTGTCATATTATAGGGATTGCAACTAGGGTCACATAACAATGTGTGTATAAATTTTTGTATAACAAATTAACTTGAGCTGTAAACTTTCACCTAACGCACAACTAAAAAAAAAAAAAGAATTATATATCCATCAAAATTGTCTCTCAAATACAATGGTAAAACTAGGACATTTCCAGATAAACAGAATTTAAGAGAATTTGTAAAAATCAGACCAACTTTACAAGAAATATTCAAGGGAGTTCTTCGGACAGAGAGCCAACAACATCAGACAACAACCTGAGATTAAGAACATTACAACATTGCCCAGGTGCAAGCCAAGACAAAAAAATTCTCGAAAATAAAATAAAACTACAAAAATGAAAACAGGGAACCAGAGATGTTAATCTGTAAATGACGACAACTTCAAAATAAAAAGGCAGAATAAATGGTGTAGCTACAGAACTTCCGTAGGGAGAGGAAGTAAAGGTGATATGAAGATATAACAGACTGTTTTAGGATGATAAAGGTAAATTTTAGGGTAACCACAAAGAAAATTAATAAACCTATTCACCCAAAATAAAAAAGAAGAAAACCATAAAGACTCAGCAAACACAAAGTCCCTGATAGAATGTGAGAAATATGCAAAACAAACCCAAATTCCTAAAAAAGGCCAGGCTTACTGGATAGAAAAGGACTAGAGGAACTCCGGGATATCCTTTTTACTTGAAACTCAAACCACTTCCAGAGTCATCTTTCAGTCAAATGATAGATTGGCTCATAAAATAAGTAGTATCTTAGACAGAAACCTTAGAGGACAGTGCGTTTATGTTTATGAGGGAGGAACAACTCCGAAAAGGAGGGTGAGAATGGTTGCACAACTAGAAGAATGTAATCAATGTCACTAAATTATACATGTATAAACTGTTGAATTGGTATATGTTTTGCTGTGTATATTTCCAACCACAAGAAAATAAATAAAATTTAGGAAAAAATATCGCCTGTGAGCGCTGTGCTCCTTCAAATAACCATTTAAATGAAACCAAACAGTAAACATTTACCCTAGACCAAAGGTGAGAAGGTAAGGGGAGACAGGGAAGCTAGACTAATGGAAAGAGAACAACCAGAATGGAAATAATGAGAATGCTGATACACTGTGAAAAATGTAACCAATGTTACTGAACAATATGTACAAGAATTGTTAAACGGGAACCTTATTTGCTGTGTAAACTTTCACCAAAAACACAGTAAGATGTTAAAAAGAAGGAAAAAAAAACTCGTTTCCAAAGCGGTTGCACCAACTGATACTGCTACCACCAATGTATGAAAGTTCTCATTGATCTCCATTCTCATCAACACTATTATTGCCAAACTTAAATTTCTGTGACTATGGTCAGTGTGTAATGTTAATTTATTGTGGTTTTAATTAGCCTTTCTCTGATTGCTACTGAGAATGAGTCTTTTTAAGTTTTCTGCTTTTCTCTCCTTTTTGCCATTTATATTTTACTCTTTTATGAAGCTTGTTCCTTTTTTTCCTACTTGGGTCAATGTTACAAAGTATACCTGAATTTCCAAATTTCAAACGTAGTCTACATTCCTTACAGAATTCAGGATTATACCATGCACTGGTATACAAAGATAACTATGAACACAAGGGTATTTATTTTACAGACATCTTGCATCTTGCCATAAACTAGTCACTTCAGAGAGAAATCAAGTATGTAGGATTCAGCATGCCTTCCAAAGAGTAACTAAAATTCTAGAAGGTCCGCACTATGAGGCAGCTCCTCTCATTAGTACTTTAAAACTATTTTAAAAAGAGGTTTCAAAATACAGTACAGTAGAAATTGTTACCAATCTTTAGAGAAGAAGTGCAGGTATTACCACTAGTATAACATACCAGTATAACTCCTTAAGTCTTTAAGCTCTGTAGTATAGAGGGATCCAAGGTTGGTAGAGCCTCTAAATAGTGATTCAAGAACTCAAGACAACAGACTAAAACAATTACACTTGCATAAAACTGGAAGTGAAATTTACATGTATTTATGGAGACCCTATGTGCACATCACAGACCACATTTAAGATTCTTCATTGAGCTTTTACACTGGTTTTGGCCTTGGAAGATATGTATTTTAATAATAATATTATTGTTTTAGCTCATACCTTGTCTGTCTTTTTGTCTTGCTTTTCCAAAATAGCCATGTTGTCTTTCAGAGTTTTCACGATTTCTGCTGGGTTTTTGTGTGATTTGCTAAACAAAGGCATTTTTTTTTTTTCTGGATGTACAGAAATCACTCTTCCAATAAGGAATGCTAAAAACAAACAAAAACAATAAATTTAACTCCTAATGTGCTTAAATTGTTATACCAAAACACCTTATCGGTTTTTCATAACATCAATTCAGTAACTTGAAACATTAAAAGCTATCACACTAAAATGATTTTCAAGTTTCATGTCAAATTAAAATACATATAAAACATTTTAAGAAAGATATTTTTAAAAATTTAACCTAAAAGGTTTTACTCAGAGTTGAAAATTTTCCCTGTAGTAAAAATATAAGGATTATGTAAAAATAGGAAAAGGAATACTTTCAGAGTATATGCGGAAATTAAAATTCTTATGTTGACTGGTAAGGAGTGTAGTGATAATAATAAATAATAAAATAAGGCATGTAAAACAAAAGTGGGATGAGAATCCATAAATTATAGTAAAGCAATATTTAAAAGCATACCACTAACTACTCTGTGGCAATCACAAAATTGAAATGTAAAATCTTTTGGAATATGTTCTTTATTTTCTCTTCAAATATTCAGCTGGCCATATCCACTGACAAAAAAAAGCCTCTTGCATCCTCACTTCTAGCCAGCACTCTTCCAGGAGTATTGATTCTTTACTGCTGAGAACATCTTTTTCCACGGTGCAGAGAAAGCCAAGTATGGCTGTCACTTCCCTAGATAGACTAAAAGTGTACAAACTGGGGGGAAAATCTTGAAACTGAAGGATCCAGGTAGTAGAGGCATATTCATTTATTTTATATTTAATAACAAAAATACTTCAAACATGACAGAAATATGATGTAGTAAATCCAAGGCTCTCATAACCTAACCTCCCAGATATAACGACTATTGTCAGTTTGGAATATATTCCCCCAGAATGTTTTCTATACACATATTAATAAACATGTTCTTAAAATAAAAATAGAATCATACCAAACAGTATTTTGCAACTTTTTTGTGCCACCCTTTACCTTTTTTGATATCATTCCATGAGTGCATATTTAGATCTAATATATTTATAGTATTATAGTATTCCATTTTATAGATACATCATAATTTATTTTACTAATATCTTATTGATGAACATTTGGGTTACTTTCACTTTTTCCCAATATTTTTCAAATTAACAATGATGTGCTTAATAAACAAAGAAAATATTGTACACACATCTGTTGACAGCAGTATCCTAACCAGCTATTCCTGTAGTACAACCTCGGCTAAGATTCTAAAAGTCTCATTCCTCTAGATTCTATCGCCCAAGTCTGGTTCCTCAGGATTTCGGCCAGATCTGGGAGCTACCTTGTATCTTTCCAATGAATTCCTTCTCCACTTCAGGTAACCAAAGTCAGTATGTGTTGTTTGTGATCAAGAATTCCAACAGTATACATACATATTATGAAGCAGAAATCAAAACTTAGTGTGAATTTTGATGATAAAACAGAAGAAATGAAAAATATTTTGTTTTCAATAGGAATCCTGAGGCTATGCCACTATTCCCCAATGTAGGAAAGGCATGTGTGAGGGGAACTTGTCTACTCTCAGTTAAAGGCACTTCCCACGGAAAAGTTTGATAAGCACGTGAAGGCATCCCAATCGGCCTCAAAGCTTACACTGAAAGCTGACAGAGAATGCAAAGATAAAATATGTGAAGAGCACATTGCAATGCTCAGTGGGAAGTGTTGGAGCAAAAAAAGAGTGTTGGGAGAACGTGTGTCTTCCCTCTTTATAAAACTCAAAAATAAAATTATAAAGATGTACTAGGCTTTTCTTTAATATGCAACCTAAATATACATAAATAAAAGCAGAATGGATTTTAAAAGTTTAAGTAGTGTGGGCGGGGGAGTGGTGGCTGAATAGAGAAAACAGTCATTAGATAGGTGGACAGATTTCTACCTGTGAGATCTTGGATACATTACATGACCTTTCTAAGACTCTGTGTTCTTATATGCAAAACAGGGATGAAAGCATCTCCCTCTTATGGTTGTTGTGAGGATTAAAGGCAAGTAAACTGTCTTGCACAGGGCCTTGTATAATGTAGGTACTCTACCATTTTTAGCTGCTATTATTACAAAAAGTTCCATGACATATATAATGAATTATTTCACTGGTTGTTGTTGTTATTAGGTGTCATTGAGTTGGTTCTGACTCATAGCGACCGTATGTACAACGGAACAAAACACTGCCTGGTCCTGCGGCATCCTCAGGATGTTTGAGTCCATTGCTGCAGCCACGGTGTTAAATCCATCTCATGGAGAGTCTTCTTCGTTTTCACTGACCCTATACTATTTCACTGGAGAGAAAAGCATATTAATTGAGATATGATTCTGTCTTAATTAAATGTCCCAGATACTTCTGGATGTTTGCAGCTGTTTCTTCTCATCTTGAGCCATACCACATCAGCAAATGAAGGTCCCAAAAGCTTGACTCCACTCACTTCATTAAGGTCAACTCTACTTTGAGGAGGCTGCTCTTCCCTAGTCATATCTGGAGTGCCTTCCAACCTGAGGGGCTCATCTTCCGGCACCGTATCAGATAATGTTCCACTGCTATTCCTAAGGTTTTCAGTGGACAATTCTTTTCAGAAGTAGACTACCAGGTCCTTCTTCCTAGTGTGTCTTAGTCTGGAAGCTCAGCTGAAACCTGTCCGCTATGGGTAACCCTGCTGATATTTGAATACTGGTGGCATAGCTTCCAGCATCAGAGCAACATACAAGCCCTGAGAGTGTCACAAACTGACAGACGCTCGAAGGATTCTATAAGGAAAATATTAGATGACGCAGGAAGCATCAAAAGAGGATAGAGGGAATACACAGAGTCACTATACCAAAAAGAACTGGCTGATGTTCAACCATTTCAGGAGATAGCATACGATCAGGAATCGATGATACCGAAGGAAGAAGTCTAAGCTGCACTGAAGGCACTGGTGAAAAACAAGGCTCCAGGAATGATGGAATACCAACTGAGATGTCTCAACAAATGGATACAGCACTGGAAATGCTCACTTGTCCATGCCAAGAAATTTAGAAGACAGCTATCTGACCAACCGACTCAAAGAGATCCATGTTTATGCCTATTCCCAAGAAAGGTGATCCAACCGCATGCCGAAATTAGCGAACGATATCAGTAATACTACATGCAAGTAAAATTTTGCTGAAGATCATTCAAAAGCGGCTGCAGCAGTATATTGACAGGGAACTCCCAGAAATTCAGGCTGGATTCAGAAGAGGACGTGGAACCAGAGATATCATTGCTGATGTCAGATGGATCCTGGCTGAAAGCAGAGAGTACCAGGAAGATGTTTACCTATGTTTTACCGACTACTGAAAGGCATTAGGCTGTGTGTATCATAACAAATTATGGATAACATTGTGAAGAATGGCAATTCCAGAACACTTAATTGTGCTCATGAGGAGCCTATACATAATTAAAGAGGCAGTAGTTTGAACAGAACAAGGGGACATAGCGTGGTTTAAAGTTAGGATAGGTGTGCATCAGGGTTGTATCCTTTCACCATGTCTTACTCATCTAGTGCTGCCACAACAGAAATACCACAAGTGGATGGCTTTAACAAAGAGAAATTTATTTTCTCACAGTCTAGTAGGTTACAAGTCCAAATTCAGGGCGTCAGCTCCAGGGGAAGGCTTTCTCTCTCTGTCAGCTCTGGAGGAAGGTTCTTGTCCTCAATCTTCCCATGGTCGAGGAGCTTCTCAGGCACAGGGACCCCGGGTCCAAAGGATACACTCTGCTCCTGGTGCTGCTTTCTTGGTGGTACGAGGTACCCAAATCTCTGCTGGCTTCCATTTTCTTTTATGTCTTGAGAGATAAAAGGTGGTACAGGCCACACCCCAGGGAAACTCCCTTTACCTTGGATCAGGG
Source organism: Loxodonta africana (assembly GCF_030014295.1). NCBI lineage: Eukaryota > Metazoa > Chordata > Mammalia > Proboscidea > Elephantidae > Loxodonta > Loxodonta africana. Next base: position 70,397,108 of record NC_087358.1, read on the forward strand.
AGGTGACCTCAGTAAGGGTGGTGTTACAATCCTACCCTAATCCTCTCAACATAAAATTACAATCACATAATGGAGGACAGCCACACAATACTAGGAATCATGGCCTAACCAAGTTGATAAACACCTTTTGGGGGGGACATAATTCAATCCATGACACACCATATCTATTCAATCTGTATGCTGAGCAAATAATCAAGAGAAGCTGGACTCTATGAAGAACGGGGCATCAGGATTGGAGGAAGACTCATTAACAACCTGTGATATGTAAATGACACAACCTTGCTTGCTGAAAGTGAAGGGGACTTGAAGAACTTACTGATGAAGATCAAAGACCATAGCCTTCAGTATGGATTACACCTCAACATAAAGAAAACAAAAATTCTCACAACTGGACCAATAAGCACCATCATGATAAACAGAAAAAAGATTGAAGTTGTCAAGGATTTCATTTTACTTGGATCCACAATCAACACTCACGAAAGCAGTAGTCAAGAAATCAACAGACGCATTGCATTGGGCAAATCTGCTGCAAAAGACCTCTTTAAAGTGTTGAAAAGCCAAGATGTCACTTTGAAAACTAAGGTGCGCCTGACCCAAGCCACGGTATTTTCAATCGCCTCATAAGCATGAGAAAGTTGGACAATGAATAAGGAAGACCGTTTTAGTCATCTAGTGCTGCTATAACAGACATACCACAAGTGGAAGGCTTTTACAAACAGAAATTTATTCTCTCACAGTCTAGTAGGCTACGAGTCCAAATTCAGGGCATCAGTTCCAGGGGAAGGCTTTCTATCTCTTTTGGCTCTGGAGGAAGGTCCTTGTCATCAGTCTTCTCCTGGTCTAGGAGCTTCTCTGCACGGGAACCCTGGGCTGAAACGACATGCTCCACTCCTGGCACTGCTTTCTTGGTGGTATGAGGTCCCCCCAACCCTCTGCTCACTTTTCTTTCCCCTTTTGTAAGATAAAAGGTAGTACAGGCCATACCCTAGGGAAACTCCCTTTACATTGGATTATGGATGTGACCTGAGCAAGGGTGTTATATCCTACCCTGATCCTCTTCAACATAATCTAATCTTACCTCATTAACCACAGGCAGAGACTAGGATTTACAACATATAGGAAAATTACATCAATCACAAAATAGAGGACAACCATACAATACTGAGAATCATGGCCCAGCCAAACTGATACACATATTTTTGGGGGACACAATTCAACCCATGACAAAGACCAAAGAAGAACTGATACCTTTGAATGGCGGTGTTGGAGAAGAATATTGAATATAACATGGATTGCCAAAAGAAGGAACAAACCTGTCTTGGAAGAAGTGCAAACAGAATGCTCCTTAGAAGCAAAAATGGTGAGACTATGTCTCCCATACTTTGGACATGTTTTCAGGAGGGATCAGTCCCTGGAGAAGGACATCATGCTTGGTAAAGTGGAACGCCAGAGAAAAGAGAGGAAGACCCTCAATGAAATGGATTGACACAGTGGCTGCAACAATGGGCTCAAGCATAACAATAATTGTGAGGATGGCACAGGACTGGGCAGGGTTTCCTTCTGTTGTGCATGGGGTTGCTATGAGTCGGGACCGACTTGACAGCACCTAACGACAACAACAAATGCTTCCGCAGCTCTTGTTGTGCAGGGGTTAAAAGCTTGGGTGCTAACCAAACGGTTGGCAGTTTGAATCCACCAGCTGCTCTTTGGAAACTCTATGGGGCAGTTCTACTGTGTTCTACAGGGTCTCTACGAGTACGAATTGACTTGACGGCAGCAGGTTTGGTTTTTTGGTTTAGATACTCTTGGCTCCTTGAGTCAATTATACTTTCAAAAGAATTTTAAAATATAAACTTACTCTTATATTTTAAAATATAAATTTACTCTTTCAATGTATATCATTAAAACAGTGAAAGAAAAAAAGGGATGCTAAATGCATTTGTGTAACTGTTCTCTTTGTCCATGTAATCCAAATATACTAAGGGAAAATATCGATTTTAATTGTAGGAATTTCAACTAAATACTCCCTGATGTCAGTATATATGGTATGCTTTTGTTCATTACATATTGCTCTCATTGTACAAATGCTAATTCTGCTGAAATTACAAATGCTTTTAAGACTTCCAGGTTAATCTTGTGGTTAGCCATCATGTCCTGATTCACTGTCTCCCAACGTTTCGTCTTCCGGCTGGTCAGTTTATTTTTTCGTTGAACAAATAATCTGAGTATGTACTAAGCACAGGTACCTTGCTAAGTACTAGGGATAGAGCCATGAACAAGAAAACGCAATCTCTGATCTTTGGAACTTAGTGAGGGAAGCAAACATTTATGGTGCAATAGGGGCATATAACAGGGGGTTGTAACATATGGTACAGTGCCTCTTGATATAGTATTCCTTTTTTAAATTTGCTATTTCCGTATTTCAAATGTACCTACTTACTATTAAAAACTATACAAAAAAACTAGTTTAATAATAGTTTGAAATTCCATAGGATCATTATTCTTCAGTTCTGGGACATATCTCTTGAGGGAAATGAAATCAAAGCCCATACTCTCAAACTGTGCAGCTCCAGCTCCCAGATCTCCTGCAAATGAAGGTGGAACTCCCCTGCCTGCCCCAGTTCTCCTCAACCATGGCCAGCTCCACCCCAGCCCCGGACCAAACACCTCCCCTATCGGCCTTTAACTAGGAGCTGCCCTTGTTACTCTCTGGGCACTGCACATGCATAGTCACCCACTCACATAATTTACCCACTGGTCATGTAGGAAATGAGCCAACTGGTACTGAAACCCACCTGCTAATCAAAGATACTGAAGTGCCCATCTAGTCCTGCATTGGTAACTGATCTGCTCTATGACTCAGGACGAGTCATCACCGCTGTCTGGATGTCATTTCTTCTATCTATAAGATCAGGGAATTCTTGAAATTAGATAGAACACCATATTCTGAAATTAGTTGGGCCATATGGACTGAGTTCTAGATTGTTCACTACTGTTCCAATCTATCACAAGTCTTTAACTCCTAGTATCCATCATTGCCGAGATAAAGTGCTTAGGATGGAGGCAAAAAGAATGGAGAAGTACCGAAAATGGCGCCTTCTGGAGCTAAGGTGGTGGTAGTAATTTTTCCTCAAAGCCCACCATAGATTTTTTAGAACCTACAGTATATTTCAGCAAAATGGGCAGTATGGACAGGAGAAGGTGCCACTTTAGTCCCACAGACTGATACTAGATGAATGCCTCCTCGGCACTGAAAACCGTGCTGGGCTCCACACAGCAACCTGACCCCCAGGGTCATCTCTGAGAGGGCCATCAGCACAATGTCATGGACCGACACTGGCCCTGCTGTACTTTTCCATTTTCAGGAATAAGTAAACAGACAAACAATAAATACTGTATGTTCTATTTAAAAAACAAAAAACTGCAGCACAGGAAGAAAAATGCCCTGTGGACAGTTCTCTCCCATGGACAGGAAAGACTGCTTCTGAAATTAATTCTCTATAGGATACAGAACTGAAAAAAAAAAAAAAGAGAGAGAGAGAGAAAAGGACTGAGACAAAAAGAGAGCTGGCCAAGACAAAACACCAAAAACACACACTGATAGGCACATATACATAAATAAACACACTCAAACACACCAAATGTATCACGATAATCCAACTCTGCACGGGGCAGAAATGAGACGTCAGAAAATTGAGGACCATTAAAAGGTACACAGGCATACCTTGTTTTACTGCCCTTTGCTTTACTGTACCTCGAAGATATTACATTTTTTACAAATAGAAGGTTTGTGGCAACCCTGCGTTAAGCAAGTCTATTGGCGCCATTTTTCCAACAGCATGTGCTCACTTCATGTCTCTGTGTCACATTTTGGTAACTTTTGCAATATATTCCAAACTTTTTATTATTATTATATCTGTAATAATAATAAAAGTTTGTCCAAAGTTTTTATTATTATTATATCTGTTATAGTGATCTGTGATCAGTGATCCCTGATGTTATTATTGCAATTGTTTTCGTGCACCACAAACAGTGCCCATACAAGACAGTGAACTTAATGGATAAAATGTGTGTTCTGACTGCCCCACTGACAGGCCTTTCCCCTGTCTCTCTTCCTCTCCTGGGGCCTCCCTATTCTTTGAGGCATGACAATATTGAATTTAGGCCAATTAATAAGCCTACAATGGCTGCTTGTGTTCAAGTGAACGGAAGAGTCAAATGTCTCTCACTTTAAATCCAAAGCTAGACATGATTAAGCTTAGTGAGCAAGGCATGCTGAAAGCTGAGACAGGCCGAAAGTTGGGCCTCTTGCGATAAACAGTCAGCCAAGGTGTGAATGCAGAGGGAAAGTCTTGAAGGAAATTAAGAGCACTACTCCAGTGAACATATGGATGATAAGAAAAAGAAACAGCCTTATTGCTGATATGGAGAAAGGTTTAGGGGTCTGGATAGAAAATCAAGCCAGCCACGACATTCCCCCTTAAGCCAAAGCCTAACGCAGAGCAAGGGCCTAACTCTCTTCAATTCTGTGAAGGCTGAGAGAGGTGGGGAAACTGCACAAGAAAAGCTGGAAGCTAGCAGAGGTTGGTTCCTGAGCCTTAAGGAAAGAAGTGTCTCCACAATGTAAAGTGCAAGGTGAAGCGTCAGGTGCTGATGTAGAAGCTGCAGCCAGTTACCCAGAAGCTCCAGCTGAGGTAACTGATGAAGGGGGCTGTGCTGAACAAGGGATTGTCAGTGCAGACCAAACAGCCCTACCCTGGAAGAAGATGCCATCTAGGACTTTCCTAGCTAGAGAGGAAGAGTCAACGACTGGCTGCAAAGCTTCAAAGGACAGGCTGACTCTCTTGTTAGGGGCTCAGGAGCTGGTGACTTTAAGTTGAAGCCAATGCTCATTACCATTCCTGAAATCCTAGGGGCCTTAACAATTACCCTAAATCTACTCTGCCTGTGCTCTATGAATGGAATAACAAAGCCCAGATGACAGCGTGTCTGTCTACAATATTGTTTAAGGCCACTGTTGAGACCTACTGCTCAGCAAAAAGATTCCTTTCAAATTATTACTGCTCATTGACAATGCACCTGGTCACCCAAGAGCTCTGATGGAGATGTACAAGGGGATTAACGTTGTTTTCATGCCAGCTAACCCCTGGGGGTGCAGTGGTTAAGAGCTCAGCTGCTAACCAAAAAAGGTCAGCAGTTTGAATCCACCAGCCGCTCCGTGGAAATCCTATGGGGCAGTTCTGCTCTGTCCTATCTGGTCACTACAAGTTGGAATTGGCTCAACTGCAATGGGTTTGGTTTTTTTTTTAATAACACAACATCCATTCCGCAGCCCATGGATCAAGGAGTAATTTCGACTTTCAAGCCTTAGTATTTAAAAAATACATCTCCTAAGGCTATAGCTGCCATAGATTGTGATTCCTCTGATGGACCCTGGCAAAGAAAACCTTCTGGAAAGGATTCACCATTTTAGATGCTATTAAGAACATTCATGATTCATGGGAGGAGGTCAAAACATCAACATCAACAGGAGTTTGGAAGAAGTTGACTCCAACCCTCACGGATGGCTTTGAGGCGTTGAAGACTTCAGTGGAGGAAGTAACTGCAGATGTAGTGGAAACAGCAAGAGAACTAGAATTATAAGTGGAGCCTGAAGATGTGATGGAATGGCCGCAATCTCATGATAAAACTTTAACAGATGAAGAGTTGCTTCTTATGGGTGAGCAAAGAAAGTGGTTTCTTCAGATGGAATCTACTCCAGGTGAAGATGCTGTGAACACTGTTGAAATGACAACAAAGGATTTATAGTATTACATAAACCTAGTTGATAAAGCAGTGGCAGGGTTTGAGAGGATTGACTCCAATTTAGAAAGAAGTTCTACTGTGGGTAAAGTGCTATCAAACAGCACTGCATGCTCAGAGAAATCTTTTGTGAAAGGATGAGTCAATCGATGTGGCAAACTTCATTGTTATCTTATTTTAAGAAATTTCCACAGCCACCCCAACCTTTAGCAACCACCACTCCATCAGTCAGGAGCCATCAACATCAAGGTAAGACCCACCAACAGCAAAAAGATTATGACTCGTTGAAGGCTCAGATGATGATTAGCATTTTTTAGCAATAAAGTATTTTTTAATTAGAGTGTGTACATTTTTTTAGACATAATGCTATTGTACACTTAATAGACTATAGTATAAATGTAACTTTTATACACACTGGGAAACCCAAAAATTCGTGTGACTTGCTTTATTGCGATATTAGCTTTGTTGCAGTGGTCTGGAACTGAACTCACAGTATCTCTGAGGTATGCCTGAAGAATTAATTTACATTTATTCATTCAAAACATATTTACTGAGCACCTACAATATGTATCGAACTAGGAAATACAAAATAAATAACCCTCAAAGGGTTCACCATGTAATGAGAGACACATACACATAAAGAGTTATTTCAAAATGCCAGAAAAGGCCCAAGAAGCTAAAATGAGGGAGAGAAGATAGAGTGTATACAGATGTACATGTGGATACCGAGATAAGGAGAAGGTGGACTGTCATCCTATAAGACAGGCACTGCAACAATGGGGAAGGGGGCAGGAAGTCAACACCAACAACAACAAACTGAAACAAAAAAGGAGGAAAAGCAATAAACAGATATGAATAGAAGAAAATTTTCTTAATCAGGAAAAAGATCTAACCCTGATCACTGAAAGGATTTTTTTTCTAGATGAGATTGACTAGGCAAAATTCAGTATGTTTTGTGGCTTTTAAAAAGAAACAACCTTTCCTTTCTCAAAGTACATTCCAACAAAGTGACCTAAAAAAAAAAGACAAAAATCAGGTTGCCTTTGTACCTCTGCAAAACTAAATGCCATAAGACTATGCAGAGTTCTGAGAGGGAAAGGCTATAACCTCATAGTTAAATGCCTATTCAATATATCCTTGATTTGTGAACAGATTGTATACTGATTAAATATTTAACGAAAAGATCTGATGTAACCATGCCCACGAAGAGCTAAATAAAACAAATGCTAAAAATCAGAAATAGATCTTGAAAGGGAGCCTTGATATTGTTGTCAGGGAATGTGGGAGGATGAACATCCACAAATAAAATTCATTCATATGGGAATAAAAATAAGAATTCAACTTAAGAAGTTAAACAGAAAAATTACCTCAAAAATCTCCAAGAAAAGAAGAAAATAATAATGTTAATGGTAAAAACAGCATCCCACATTATAGGGTATAACTACAACTACACAAACCCGTTAACCCCGTGGCTGTCAATTTCAACTCATAGCAACCTTGTAGGAAAAGCAGAACTGCCCTATAGAGTTTCCAAGGCTATAATCCTTAGGAAGCTGGCAACTACATCTTTCTCTTGCAGAGCGGCTGGTGGGTTCAAACCACCCATGTTTCAGTTAGCAGCTGAGTGCTTTAACCACTGTGCCACCAGGAATACACAAAAGCAAACAAAAAAACACAAAATTTTTACACAGAAAAAATTATTTTTAAAAAGCTAACAGTGGTTGCCTCTGAGGTAGCTGGCTTATAGATGCCTAATTTTCTTTTTCTTCCTTCAACTTTTCTGTTTTTTCCAAAGTTTATGTAACAGACCTAGCAAATGCTTTTATAATGAGAATATCTCTCTTAAATGAATAAACAAATCACTGTTTTTTAAAGTCCCAACTGCAAGATATCCGATCATCGTGTCTTTTCAAAGCATTAACCAAACAAATACGATTTCTGTTACTTTGGCTATGAAGTTTCATAAGGAGTAGTTCTTGGCTCAGATTCTGGTGTAAAAGCCAAGAAAGATTATTCAGCTCCTGCTCCCAAGAAACCCAGGCAGATTTTGGCAGCATTCCCTCTCCTCATACACAATAAAATATTTCATATTCCTAATTTATGTGTGAGCACCCTTGAAGACGGTCCAAAGTCAATCACTCAAGTGAGTCATCTGAACATATTCAGTGACATAACAGGAGTGTTGAGGGGAAAAAGCTTGGGGAAGAGGTCATTTGCGGCATTAAATGCCCTCATTATCCCACTTAAAATATTTTAAAGGGGAATAAATATGTCCATCTGTAAGTGGCTAATGAGTATTTTCAGCTCTTTATGTCTAACCTCTAACTGTGCCATTCAATAATACTTCTAATTTCCCAAGAAAGTTTAAGAAGTGCAAATATATCTCTTAAGCCAAAAGAGAAATCTCATCATTTCCACAGGTCAGACCATAAAAGGTATTACCAAACAGCTCACTCATTTAAGAAAGCTGACTAAAAATGAGCCTTTGTTTCCCTTCAAGTAAATTTATTTTGCAAGTGACAATGAGCCAGAGAGGGAACTTTCCAAAATTCTTTCTTGGAGCTTGTTAATTTAAACTTCAATTCGAATAAAAAAAAAAATTAAACATACTATCACTTTTTTTTTAATTTCAGAAAAGTTCAGGAAGGAGCATTTTAAAAATCTGTACTCTGAATAGGACTCACAGGTAGAAATAAATGCAATCAAAAGTACATCTATGGCATTTAAGTCAATGGAATACCCAGCCAATGCGGGAAACAACTCAGCAGCTCCTCAAACAGTTGACCATAGAACTACCATATAACCCAGCAATCCCAGTTCCAGGTATATATCCAGAAGTGAAGGCAGGAACGCAAACAGAAACCTATACACCAAAGTTCACTGCAGCACTTTTCACAACAGCCAAAAGGCGGAAACAATGAAATGCCCATCAAAGATCAGTGGGTAAACAAGATGCGGTATATACACAAAATGGAACACTACTCAGCTGTAAAGAGAAATGAAGTCTTGATGCATGCCACAACATGGATGAGCCTTGAAAACTTACACTGAGCAAGATAAGTCAGTCGCTAAAGGACAGATACCATATGATCTCACTTAAAAGAAATAACTAGATATATAGAAACCTAAGGTTATTAGTGGTTACCAGGAGTGGTAAGAGGGGAAAAGAGGGAGCATTTGCTGAGAGGTCACAGAGTTTATGTTAATGGTAGTAGAATGATTTGGAAAAGGATAAGGAGAACGGTTGCACAATTTAAAGAATGTAATCAGTGTCACGGAATTGTGCATGTAGAAACTGTTGAGATGGACTATGTTTTGTTGTATATAAATATATATTTTTCACCACAATAAGATTTTTTAAAAAGTCAAGTTTTTAAAAAAGTCAATGAGATAGAAGTTACACGAGTGTATAATTGGTCAACATTCTTTCAACTGTTCTCTTAAAATGGATGCATTTTACTGTATGCACATTTTAAAATAAAGTACACCTAAAAGTTTTACTGTACTTGCTTTCTCCAAGAAGGTCTCCCTCTCAAAAAAAAAAATCATAATTTAGAGTTGCCTTCACTTTTTTTTTTCACAGAGAATAAATTACAAAGCATATCATTTTAGTTATATATGTTATGACATCAAATCCATTATAAAAGTATTATATGTCAAAGTATTTTTCAATCAATATCTTCCATCCTCCAACTTTATTTTCAATATATAGCCTAAAAGTAATTAGAAGGCACTCCAACTGAATTTTATGCTTGAAACTCTATAAAGACAGGGTTTCACTGTCTGAAAATTAGCAGACAGTAAGGTATAAATGAAGACCTCCACTGATGATCTTTTTCATTCATAACTAAGAATGACTTTGTTTAAGTTTTATTTTATTAACAAGAGTTTCAGGGAGAGGCATTTCCAGAAAGTGGACAATTTATACAGAAATGGAAAACCTGAGAAGAGTTTTTTACATATCTTCATTCTTCTGGAAGCCTTGATTTTACCTACATCAGAATAAAAACTCTTCTATAAGAAAACCCATGTCCCTTGGGATTTGTTCTTTAATTCCAATGCACTGTAACTCCTGAAAGAAATGTTAAAATAGAATTAATATATGAAGTTTAGGAGGACATACAACTACTGGTTTATTTCTTGTTATCTAAGGACCTACTAGACTAATGTTCCAGAAAAAACAACTACTAACTTCTTTCTTAGGTTCATAGTAATGTTTCTGTTGATGGCTTCAGTCATTTGTCAGAGTTAAAATTTTCTACTCTTATTAACTACTAACGATTGTCAATGAATGATAATTTCATATTAGAATTTCCTAACTCCACATTCATAGCAGAGATCTGCAGCCAAGTCAATATTCTCAAAAACTGATAGCTGTCAGAAATCCAAAATAAAATTTTAAAAAATTCCTAGAATCAAATGAGAATGAAAACACATCTTACCAAAACCTTTGGGACACAGCAAAAGCAGTGTTCAGGAGACAATTTATAGCAATAGGCTCACACACCAAAAAAGAAGGGCAAAAATCAAAACATTAACCCTACAACGTGAACAGATAGAAAGCAGCAAAAAAAAAAAAAACCTCTCAGTCACCAGAAAAAATTAAATAATAAAGATCAGAGCCAAAATAAATGAGATAGAGAGAGAGGAAAAAAAAAAAAATAGAATCAACAACGCCAGAACTTGGTTCCTTTGAAAGGATCAACAAAATTGACAAATCACTAGCCAAACTGACAAAAGAAAACCAGGAGAGGACGCAAATAATCTGAAAAAGAAGTGAAATGGGTCATATTATAATGGAACCAACTGAAATAAAAAGGTTTAAAACAGAATACTATGAGAAATTATACTCCAACAAATTTGAAAACATAGAAGAACTGGTCAAATTTCTAGAAACACACTACCTACCTAAACTAACACAAACTGAGGTAGAAAATCTGAACAGACTGATAACAAAAGCAGAGATTGCAGTGGTAATAAAAAAAGCTTCCAACAACAACAAAAAAAAGGCCTGGCCCAGACGGCTTCAGTGGAGATTTCTACCAAACATTCAGAGAAGAGCCCATACCAATGCTACTCAAACTATTTCAGAGCACAGAAAAGGAAGGAATACTTCTGAATTCATTCTATGAAGCCAATATAACCCTGATACCAAAGACTCCACAAAAAAAGAAAATTACAGACAAATATCCTTCTTGAACATAGATGCAAGAATGCTCAACAAAATTCTAGCCAATAGAATTCAACAGAATATTAAAAAAAATAATAATACATCATGGTCAAGTGGGATTCATACCAAGTATGCAAGAATAGTTCAACATTAGAAAATCAGTCAATGTAATCCACTACATAAATGAAAGAATCACATGACCATCTCAATCAACACAGAAAGGGAGGTGGGATCAAGATGGCAGAGTAGTCAGATGCTTCCTGGTCCCTCTTACAACAAACACCTGAAAAAACAAGTGAAGCGATTATGTATGACAATCTAGGAGCCCTGAACATCAAAGACAAAGTTGAGGAATTGGACTGCGCAGTGGGGGAGGGAAAGAAGGTTCAGAAACAGTGAGGAGTTGTCAGGCTTCACCTGGCAGGAACCGGCACGCTGCAGGCTGGATCAGCTGGCATGTGTGGTGAGGCAAGCAGTGGTACTCAGGCAATGTTTTTCACACGTTGAGAGAGACCGAGCAGCGGAGAGTCTACTCAGGCCTCCAGAACCAGTGAAAAGTGGCGTTCAGTCAGCAAAAGATAAGTACATGTGTCTAACTTACCCCGCGGATCAAAAAACCCCCCCTTAGGAAGAACCTCTCTCCCATTTACCTGCCCCTCCCCACTCTGCACTGGGTCCTGGGCTAGCTTCAGCAATTGTCACATCCCCTGGGCCAGAAGTAGGACCTGTCATGTGCCTGAGCAATTCTCCCGGGTTTGGAGAGGGAACAAATGAACACACAGAAAAACATAATCTGCCAGCTTCCCTAAGCTGGGAACTCAGGGCAGTCACAACCCCTTTGCCTAGGCACAGGCATTAAGGTTCCACAGACTTTGAACGCCTTTTGCCCCTGCATAGACTTGTGTGGGCCTTTTTCAACAGCGTAGGCCCTCATTAGCACAGTACAACAGGGTATATACCTGAAGCCTATTTTCAACTGTGTCAGCTATAAGGTGGAGTGGCAGATTCATGACATTTGACACTGCTCTGCGCATTAGCACGGTCTTGCTTATCCATATTAGGGACCTGAGAACTGGTGGCTCCACCCATGCTACATAGACACCCATGACAGGGGTCCAAGAATAAGTGATGCCTCCCAGTCCTTACAGCTAACAGCATTGGGTGCCCATAGTGTGGCTTCAAAATCTACCTACCAATGTGCTGCAGGTAAAAAGGATATGTTTTTTTCCCAGACACTCAGGCAGCCATTAGCCCCCTGCCTTGCTCAGCGTATGACCCCCTACTACAGCCAGATACCTGTGCCTACTCCAATCACCTTGGCCCATCTAGGACTGTAGGTAAGAGCCTGTACTACACACTCGATGACTGACTACCTGGATACCTGAGCAGAATCCATGCAAGAAAAGTAAATGGGTTCCTGGGCTCACATACCTAGTAACAGCTTTAACCACCTGGTGACAGGACGTGAGAGCTTCAAAGGAGCCAATAATCAAACTAGGTCACATGACCAGCCTATTTTGGCATATCAAAACAAAACAAGAAGCTAGGACACAGTAAGCAAACAAAATATAAATAAATATGATAACTTACTGATGGCTTGGAGACAACGGTCAATATCAATCAATGCAGAAAAGGCATTTGACAAAGCCCAACACCCACTCCTGATAAAAACTCTCAGCTAAATCAGAATAGAAGGGAAATTCTTCAACATCATAAAGGGCATTTATAAAAAACCAACAGCAAACATTATTCTCAATGGAGAATGAAAGCATTCCCCTAGAGAATGGGAACCAGACAAGGATGCCCTTTATCATGACTCTTATTCAACATTGTATTGGAAGTCCTAACTTCAGCAATAAAACAAGAAGGGGAAATAAAGGGCATACAAACTGGTAAAAAATATGATCCTATACATAGAAAATCCCAAGGATTCCACAAGAAAGCTATCAGAATAGAAGGATTCATAAAAGTAGCAGGATACTAACAAAAAACATATAAAAATCAGTTGGTTTCCTATATAGCAGCAAGAGAACTTTGAAAAAGAAATCAGGAAAACAATACCATTTACAATAATTTTTTTTTTTACAATAGCCCCCCATAAATAAATAAATAAATAAATTTAACCAGGGACATAAAAGACCTATACAAAGAAAACTACAAAACACTGCTGTAAGAAACCAAAAGAGACCTACATAAATGGAAAAACATACCATGCTCATGGATAGGAAGACTCAACATTGTGAAAATGTCAACACTACCCAAAGTGATCTACAATTCTAATGCAATCCCAATTCAAATTCCAGCAAAATTCTTTACTAAGATGAAAAAACCAATCACCAACTTAATATGGAAAGGAAAGAGGCCCCAGATAAGTAAAGCAACATTGAAGAAGAAGAACAAGGCAGAAGGCTTCACATTACCTATCTTGGAACATACTACACAGCCATGATTATCAGAACAGCCTGAGATAGGTATGCCAAGAGGTGTCGGAGGGTATAAGGGAACACACACACTGGAAAATATAAGTTTGCTGGTGGGTATTTCTACATACATGATTATAGGTGTGACTCATACAGAGCACACAAGGGGTAAAGTCAGGGAAACCTCTTAGATATAACCATAACCTCACAAGATGAAGTTCCTAGGCTAGAAGATAAAGGATCATAAACTCAGAAGACACCTAGGTCAACTGGTACAACATATAGTACATAAAGTCAGCGTTCTGCATCCTACTTTGGTGAGTAGTGTCTGGGATCTTAAAAGCTTGCAAGCAGCCATCTAAGATACAACTATTGGTCTCTTCCTGTCTGGAGAGAGGGAGAGTGAAGGAGGAGAAAGACTCAAGGAAGCAATCAGTCCAATGGACTAATAGACCACAGGAACCATGGCCTACATGACCCTGAGACCAGAAGAACTAGACGGTACCCAGCTACCATTACCAACTACCACACTTGCTGGTCTGACAAGAGACTGGAGGAACCCCTGAGACTACAGCCCTAAGACACCCTTCTGACGTAGAAATGAAGCCACGCTGGGAGACCTCCTCCTAGCATACAACAGACAAGCACATAAGATAAACAATAACACCCGGGAGGAAAGTACTCCTTAAAACAATCAAGTATAAGATGAGAAGGCAGGAAGGGGTAGATAATCAGGATGAAAGAAGGGGAAACCAGAGTGGAAATGAGGAGAGTGCTGACACATTGTGGGAAATGAAACCAAGGTCATGAAACACTTTATGTAAACTATAGAATGGGAAACTAATTTGCTCTGTAAACTTTCACCTAAAGCACAGGTGTGCGAACACACACACAACAAATACCTGATAACTGTAATCGAAGTATCAGATTTCACCGAAATTCACAAATGGTAATTCTTTACAATAGCATTATCAGGCGAAACTTATAATTCATTTTTTTATTCAGTCTTTCCCATAAGCACATAAATACTTACACATAACAATCTTCAAATTTTGGTTAGATACTGGTGTTGGTAAGGCAAGGGTTAAGTTATTATGTGAAATATTACCTATTTCATAGCCATGTTAGCCTGTTTATGAACTGTTAATCTACAAAAATATTAACATGGGAGAGTAGAGGTGTGATTTAGATGAAATATCTCTTATCCTATAGACTTCCAGGGTTGATTCAGTTTTTCTGGCTGGATAGGTTAATATTCCCTTTCATACTTCCAACATTGGAAGCGACTGGATGAGTTTCTGCTAGAAATTAAAGACATATGAGTCACAAAGCTGGGAAGTATATCGTCTCATTTACAAGCAGTAAAGATTTCATTTTAAAGCAATTTTAATTACTAATCAATAGGTATGACCATAATCAATAGGCATGTTTATATAGTTTAAATAGATTTTTCCTTGGGAAACCCTGGTGGTGTAGTGCTTAAGAGCTACGGCTGCTAACCAAAAGGTCAGCAGTTCGAATCCACCAAGCACTGCTTGGAAACCCTGTGGGGCAGTTCTACTCTGTCCTATAGGGTCGCTAAGAGTTGGACTCAACTCGACGGCACTGGGTTTGGTTTGGTTGGTTTTTTATCAGCTAAATATTATCTTTAAGTCATAGTATAAATATATATGTACATGTACATGTAAAACAGACATACGCGTCTCACATATGGAAAATTGTCCAAACTATGCCACCTTCATTCATTCAAAAAACATCTATCAAGCACCTATTATATGCCATTTAGAAGAGCCTTAGTGGTGCAATGGTTCAGCTGCTAACAGAAAGGCTGGTGGTTTGAACCCACCCGGTGGCTCTGCAGAGGAAGACTTGGCAGCCTGCTCCCGTAAGATTACAGCCTAGAAAACCCTGTAAGTCAGTTCTACTGGGTCACACAGAGTTGGTCTGAGTCAAAAATCAACTCAATATCACTCAACCACAACATATGCCATTTAGGCCTCCTCAAAATCATTAAGTTTTTAAAGTATGATTTGAAGTATTTCTTGATCAAAATACTTGATACTTGAGCTATCACTGAAATCCCCTCAGGTAAGTGTAACCTGAGTATTGTTTATTTCTATATTCGTTATTTCATTACATATGTTTATTGCATTCCTAACTTTTAAATTTTATATGCTGGCACTTTAGAGAAACTTTTAGGGCCAGTGTCATTAAACTTCACTGGGATAGACATACTCTGAGTTTTTCAAATAGACCAAATTTTCTCAAATGGGTCTTACTACACATATGTAAATACATCCTTCCTCTGAGTTAAAGTTGATACCTGACTTCGGAATGTTGCAGATGGTCAGGATACCTCGTCTGTAGACTGCACCTTTCATCTCCACCCCTTGGGATTGCCAACTTATATCGTGGTCTTTTCTTTTTCTCTTAATAGTTAGGCCTATTCTGTACCATGTTTACTTTGTTCACTTGTCACAGTTCATGCAATTCTATGTCAGGCTATCTCTTTCTCATAATGAAAAACGTTGTGTCCCTAAACCCCTTTCCTTTCCTGGATTAAAAAAAAAAAAAAAAAAAACTTGGAAAAATTACTCAGTTCAATTTTTGTGAATCAAAGAAAGAGTTTAATCCTCATTTATTAACTTCTTTTTTTTTTAGGTATCTGCTATGTGCCAATGCAAACAGTTAAGCGTGCCACTACTAGCCAAAAAGTTGGCAGTATGAACCCACCCAGAGGCACCTCAAAAGACTGGCCTGGCGATCTGCTTCCAAAAGATCACAGCCTTGAAAACCCTACAGAGCAGCTCTACTCTGTACACATGGAGTTGCCACAAGTCAGAATCTATCCGACAACAACTAACAATAACAACAACAATGTGCCAAACCAAACCCACTGCTGTCGAGTCGATTCTGACTCATAGCGACCATACAGAACAGAGTAGAACTGCCCCATTGAGTTTCCAGGGAGCGCCTGGTAGATTCAAACTGCTGACCTCTTGGTTAGCAGCCATAGCACTTAACCACTACATCACCAGGGTTTCCAACAATGCACCAGAGGGCTTGAAAACCTATGGAGCGCAAGTATACTCCACACACATGTGGTGTCCATAAGTCAGAATCGACTCAATGGCAACTGGGCTAGATCTCAGGAATGACCGACAACCATAAAAGCAATGGCTAGAAATATTCTGTCATAAGGACAAGAAAAATCATAGATTTAACATGAGATTGGATCTCATACACACAGAGCAATCAACTTTGGAAGCTCCTGAAAGTACCTGGAAATCCTATTTACAAGTATCCTTTCAATCATCCACCTACTTCTTACTAAACTTGCTTTTCTTCAACAACTGATATTCAGGATAAATAAAAACAATGTCTTCTTCAACATAACAGTTTTTATATTTAGTATCATCACTTAACACTAGAATGATTTCCTAATATTTTTTAATGTGGTGCTGGTTTTTCTATAATGTGAGTCAAATATATTCTTAAGCTGTAATAAAAGCCAAATCACCCTTCATTCAATGGTTTCCTGGGTAAAATCGGTTCCAAATTCCCAACAACCCACTTACAAAGCAACTTCTGAAATACAACACAGTTGTAAATTGAGGATGACTTTTTCTTTATTTCCATAGTTGCATTCTCAAGGACTGCAACTGTGCCGTCACTAAAGTAACACCGGTGAATTACAAGTTTAAAATAAAAATTATTCTGAAGATTGTGGAGATGTATGCAAATTCTCCAAAAGTCCAAGAAGGAATGGATGTGGGAAATTCTGCAAAGAAGTGAAAATTGGTTTATGGTATTATTTCTATTGTATTTACTTTTGACTTTGAGTGCAAGATGCTGGTCCAAAAAAGGCTTCCACAGGCCAGCTGAGCTTCTTCTTATACGCAGGCCAACAGGCTAAAAAAAAACCCCACAAAATCCACAAAACAAAACCTGTTCTACAGGCTTCTGTACACGTAGAAGAAATATTAGATAAAGTACAGCCATTTTACATTATGTCTAGGGTACAAACCCTTTTAACATGTTTACTGACACTCTGCTGAAGTTTCCATTTCAGCTAAGCTGTTCTGTCTTAAAGGATTCCCTTGAATCAACAACTAAGGACCTATTTCCTGATGGTGGCAGAGAGTGGATTAGAAACTTTGCTTAGTGTGGTGCATCTTTATGCAATGACTCAGTTTAGGAGCTAACAATATATACTTCCTTCCTCTCACAGAAGAATGACTGCATACCTTCTATCCATGCCTTTAAAAAGATACATAAAAGCGGCATACAATATCTGTGTTAAGACTGTAGAAACAAAAGTTTTATTGGAATGTAAATAGCTATTTTAAGATTTTCTTTTTCTTTTCTCTGCTTCATTGCCTTATATATACATATACATCTGGTCATAACAGTTCTTCAACAGAACAACAGTATATGTGATGGGGGTAAGAGCAAAATAACTGCTTTATTTGTTAAGATAGAAATTCACATGTATCATTTTGTCCCAAATGATACAACGGTCTAATGCTTATTTTCGTTACAGAACTCCAAAATAATCAGATGTCACTTACTGGATTTAAGAGAAGCATTTAACACTTAAATTATAAAAAATGGTATCATTCATATTTTTATTTCAGTTATGAGAGAATGCTGTCAATTTGCAATAATTTCTAATACAAACATAGCAATAATTTTACACACTTAGAATATTCAGAAAGAGATAACTTGAGTTTTCATGCAGTTGAAAGAGAAACATGCCATTATTTTATTTTTGGAAACGCTTTATAAATAAAAACCCATGTCCAAAATAAGATATTCCATGGACACAGAATACTTGGTAACAGTTCAAGTGCCTCAGGCAACAGAAAAGTATTGTTTTGTAGTTGTTTTTCAAACCTCTCCTAGTAACAGAGTTCATCATGCTCAAAGCAGCAAAGTAACAATGTGGTTTTAACTGAACATACAAGCAACAACTGTAAAACCAAAGTTTACCATATTAATTTCCTTTATATGAAGTGGTATGGACAACCTAGTTGATACTCACCAAGGTTACAGAAACACCCAGGCTTGTCTAAGACACAAAAAGCCGACGCATGGTGAGGTGCTGAAGACAGCTCTCTTGGTTCCTAAGCACTTTAGGTGAAGTAGCCTTTGTCTTCCATTTAATAGAGCTGGCCTCCTATTACCAAAGCGTGGCAGAGACCTTCCACAATTCTGTCTTGACTTTCTGTGTCTCTCTTTGAGGAAACAGTTACCACCGGAAAACTGTTAGCAGAAAATGATCACTTGAACACTCACACAGAGCAGCTGTAAATTTCCACTCTCTCTGCTTGCTCTCAGATTCCAAGCCTTGCTTGTCTCTTCATCTGTCACAGGCAGTTCTGTTTCTGGTCAAACAAGCTTGCTTCTGCATTCTCCCTCTCGCTAACACACTCTTCTGGACGCATACAGCACAGTCACACAGTCAGCCCAGCTCCCTCCTTTTCTGCCTCCTCCCAATCGTGCAATGTCACAAGAATGTGTATAAAGCAATTAAGCTGAAGCAAAATTAAATCGCAGGGCAAAAAAAATCTAAAAACAAACAAAATTTTTTTCTCACCACTGTTTTTCCCCTGAAGTCCTATACTTGTTCATGCCTGGGGTTTGTCAGCTGATTAAACCGGACTGACCATCTTGTTTAAAAATGTAAATAAAGGTTTCTAACAAAGGCGTGTTGATCATAACATTCATCTGCTAATATGTGAGCTCCTCAGGGAAGATGCTATTCCCAAACATAATAAGAACGTGTAGCAAGTAAATACTCAAGTATTAGGAATTTAATCTTGATATTTAAAAAGCAAGGAAGATTTTTAAAATTAGAGTATTCATAATTTAATTTTGACATTGTAATTTTATAAGAACCTAATGTATTTTTCAATATGGTGTATTTTTAAACTTAGAACCAACATTTGTAATTATATAAAAGAGAAAATTATAAAGAATATATAAAAATATCGACACCGAAAGTATTAGAGTACCTTATATCATTTATATGCAAGCCAAATTATTTCATTTAAAAGCAAGTTTTTTCTCCCTCAGTATTATTGGTCGGGGTGCATAATACCTCTTCAATAAGAATTAAAGACGCTAAAGGCTATAAAAATATTATTTCCTCATTATTATTATACCCATATAACTATGGGGTAATCTATTATAATGGGGTAATAAAATTGTGGATCTCTCTGCAAGGTTTGGGGGTAGAAAGCTGAGTGGGATTGCCTCCGACAGGCTCAGATGGCATTTGCAAGATTCTTTGGAATTAGGAAGCAATGTACCTAGCCTGGAAGGTGCCCTGGTGGCACAGTGGTTAAAGTGATTTACGGCTAACTGAAAGGTTGGAGGTTCAAAACCACTACTGGCTCTGAGGGAGAAAGATGTGGCAGTCTGCTTCTGTAGAGATTTACAGCCTTGGAAACCCAATGGGGTCACTGTAGTTGGAATCAACTAGATGGCAGTAGGTTTGGTTTTGGTTTGATACCTAGCCTGGAACCCTGGTGGCACAATGGTTAAGAGCTCAGCTGCTATCCAAAAGGTTGGCAGTTCTAATTAACCAGCTGCTGCTTTGAAACCCTATGCGACAGTTCTGCTCTGTCCTATAGGGTCACTATGAGTCGGAATTGATTTAATGGCAACAGGTTTGGTTTTGGTTTTATGGGTACCTAGCCTAAGGAACCCTGGTAGTGCAGCGGTTAAGCACTTGGCTGCTAACAGAAAGGTCTGCAGTTCAAACCCACCAGCAGCTCCACGGGAGAAAGAAGTGGCAGTCTGCTCCCATAAAGATCACAGCCTTGGAAATCTTGGTTACTTCTTAACACCGAGACAAACAAGTATCAAAGATAAAATACTAGTCTTCCAATTATTCCTTCAATTAATAATTCTTTAAAAAAAATCAGAGTTTTAACATTTCACCAAAGAAGATATACAAAAGGCCAAGAAGCACATGAAAAGATGTTCAACGTCATTACCCACTGCTGTCTAGTGATTATGACTCATAGTAGCCCCATAAGACAGAGTAGAACTGCCTCATAGAGTTTCCAAGGCTGTAATCTTTACAGAAGCAGACTGCCACATCTTTCTCCCATGCAGCTGGTAGGTTCGAATGGCTAGCCTTTCAGAACACTTAACCACTGTACCACCAGGGCTCCTTTCAATGTCATTGTTGTTGATGTATGCCTTTGAGTCAATTTCAACTCAAAGTGACGCTACAGGACAGAGCGGAACTGCCCCCTAGGGCTTCCAAGGAGCAGCTGGTGGGTTCAAACTGCTGACCTTTTGGTTAGCAGCCTGAGCTCTTAACTACTTTGCCACCAAGCCGCCTCAATGTCATTAGGGAAATGCAAATCAAAACCACGACGAGACACCACATTACCACCACTACCAAAAACCAAACCTAGTGCCATCGAGTCGATTCCAACTCATAGCAACCCTACGGGACAGAGTAGAACTGCCCCATAGAGTTTCCAAGGAGCGCCTGGCGGATTTGAACTGCCAACCCTTTAGTTAGCAGCCGTAGCACTGAACCACCACGCCACCAGGGTTTCCCATTACCACCACTAGGATGGCTATTACCAGGAAAATGAAAAATAACAAGTGATGGCGAGGATGTGGAGAAACTGGATCCCTCACCCATTGTTAGTGGGGACTGTAAAATGGTGCAGCTGCTGTGGAAAACTGTGGCAGTTCTTCAAAAAGTTAAACATAGAATTACCACATGCTTAAAATTAAACATGTCTCCAAGGAAGGAAGACAGGCCTTAAATCAGTGACCTCTGCTTCTACCTGAAGAAATCAAAAAAAAAAAAAAAAAAAAGAAACAATAAATTAAACCCAAAACAAGCAGAAAAGAAACAATAAAGAGGAAAAAAAAAAATCAATGAAATTTGAAATAGAAAAGTCAATGAAACAAAAAAGCTGATTCTTTGGAAAAAGAAAATCAATAAATTTGATAAGACCTCTAGCAAGACTGAAGATTTGCTCCCACCCTGGGGAGCATGGGGAAGGTAGGTCTTTCTCTTTTTTTGAATATTATAAGTTCATAAATTTTTATATAGTCAGTATGTTTTACTCGATTACAGGCATTATTCTTTTTGATGCTGTCCTAGCCTGGGTTCCCCATAGAGCGGGGGGTTGAGCAGAAGGCTTATAGGATATTATCTTAAGAAATCCAATCGCAAGGAGCAGTAGTGAGGGAAAAGGGGAGTAAAGCAAAGGGGAAGGAAGAGTCAGTATGACATTGCATTATTAAGGGGCCACTGGCTTAATCTGTTGCACTGCACCTCCTAGAAGGCATATAAAATGCATCTCAGGACCACCCCTGGGGGCCGGAAGAGGAAGAATTTATCCACTAGCTCCCAATCCTCTGCTGCTCAAAGGACTGCCCAGCAGGGCATTAACTCCCCACATTTGGGTTTTAACTCCCCTGTACTTCAGGGCTGCACATGAATGGGTCTGGGCACTGGGTGGGTCTCATGGCAGTGTCAACTGAGAAGCCCTGGGGCAGGAGGCAAGGGGCATGCAGAATAGGCAGGACATGAAGCTCTGTCAGGTTACGCCTGCAGAGAGCTAAAATCAGACAAGTGACTCCAAGAGGATCTTCAACGCACTTAAGAGGTATCTGAAGCAGATGCTCGATTTTAACCAGTGGGAGCCCCTTCAGGATGGGTCCTGTGTCCTTGTAATACAATCTCATTAGTCTTTGAACTTCCCTTGCTTTCGGGTTCAACAAAATGTCCCTGGCTCTCCTTGTTATTTACCCTGTCCCAGATCTGGAATGAGTCATTTCTCCAAGAAGCCCTGGTTCTTTTTAATGAAGAACAGTATTTAGGAAAAATTTGGGTGCCAGGGGTACTCACTACTTCTGGGATGTCACTGCTTCTAGACATTTCAGTGGACAGTTAAGAAATTGATTTTTTTATAATCATTAATTTGTAGTAATATTTTCAGTTACAACCAGTCATTACACAGTTTTTACTTTACTTGATTTTGTATGTATATTACACTAAAAATTCTGGATCTACTAACACATTAATATAATGATGTAGTTGTTTTATCCTTCCACATACCTAATATAGATTCAAAATAACAATATCAAATTACTAACAATAAAACTATTGAATGAACTTTAAAGAATTCTTTGCAGTTAACTTCTAACCTGACTTTTAATGCAGTGGTAAGGCACAATGAGAGGCTCACCCTGTGTGGTCCTAGAGATTGACTATGCAAAGAACAACTTCAAGTCTTCTATCAAGCTCAGTTTAAGGCATTAACTGAAAGGCTGGGTGAGATTATCTGCACTATTTTTTATTTCCAGAGTGTGTATAGCTGGATTCCTTCAGTTACATTTGTGTATTCTTGTAATACTATTCCATCATCCGACCTGGTTGCACACCATTCACCCATACCCTTTTCTCAGATTTACACTTTCAAGAATAGTTCTACGTAACATCAGGCAAATTTTCGAAATATGACCAACAGTATGCTCACCCTTCGTCAAACCTGTTTATCTACTGCATCCAGCTCCAAGATTCCTGTTGGGTGCTATTGGGGAGATTCCGACTCATGGTGACCACATGCGTGACAGAGTATTTTCCACTGTCACATAGTGTTTTTCAATGGCTGATTTTTCAGAAGTGATTGCCAGGCCTTTCTTCCTATGGGTGGACTCAAACCTCCAAAAAAAAATTTTTTTTTTTTTTTTACATGCTTCTTAATCACATTTGAAGTAGCTCCTTATGGTCTAGCATCCTATGGCTCGATTATAAGTTCAACTGCCCCAAACGTATCTAATAAATAAGGCAAAAGGAAAACAGGACACTAGCAATAAATATGGAGCCCTGGTGGCACAGTGGTTAAGAGCTTGGCTGCTAATCAAAAGGTCAGCAGTTCAAATCCACTACCTGTTCCTTGAAACCCTGTGGAGCAGTTCTACTCTTTCCTATAGAGTCGCCATGAGTCGGAACCAGCTCGACAGCATCTAACAGCAAGCAGCAGTAAATACACCCACATGAAAAAAAGGGAGACATCGATGTATAATATATACTATAACCTGCTGGACAGGAAGAGCAAGGCTCCCTTCGTGGGAAGGAGAATGGGTTCCTTAGTTACTAAACCGGTTGCTCCTGGCTGTAATCTCTGGGACAATCTCCCCTGTCAACTGTCCTCCAAAATCACGTTAGAGCAGAGCAATGTGGATGGTTTCCTGACTGGGAGCTTTACTGCTAAAGTAGTTACTTGTTTTGGGGCCAATTTAGGGGCTTGGAAGTTGCCAGGGGCTGGGAAATCACAGGCCTTTATTTTTCGGGCTTTAGTGACAATACAACTACCTCAGACTCTCAGTCGGCTTGTAATCAATTTGCCTTTTGTCTTCTGCTAATCAAAGCCAGAAATGAATGAATCTGAATCCGCTGTTGTGATTTTGTCTCCAGTTGGCCTCATTGCTCAGCCCATTACTCAAGACCCCAGCTAAGCAATGTGGTTAGCAGCCGAGAGCATTAACTGTTTGCACCACCTAGGGCCTCAAATGTTTTTTATACCCAGGTTTTAAAAAAAAAAAAAAAAATCAGTTGCCTTTGAGCCAACTCTAACTCATGGCAACCCCATGAGCTGGATGCAGGGGCCAATCTACAGAAAATAGCGCCTACGGCAATTAGTTTCAAATTGTGAAACTCTCTCTCACATTCCCCAACAGCCAATAGAAACTGCTCATTAGCACCCCTCTTCAAGCAGTGCCCAGGACATGCGCCCTACCTGCCATACCTTTGTCATGCGCCTCTAATGTGCTCCAAAGGTTTTTCAATGGCTGATTTTTTAGAAGCAGATCACCGGGCCTTTCTTCTGAGGCACCTCTGGGTAGACTCAAACCTTCGACCTTTTGGTTAGTCGCTGAGCACATTAACTGTCTGTACCATCCAGGGACTCCAAACCTGGGTTGACTTGTTACCTCTCTCAGGCTTCTCCTGGGTTCTAATCACAGCTTCCACACACCTTCTTCCTCCCTGATCTTGCTCATACTAATTTAGCTCAGGACTGGGCCCACATCAGAGAGACAAATAGGCAGGTACAGTGTCTAGAAGCTCTTAAGCTCTCAGACTGTATACCCCCTATTAGCTGTCCTTTGCCATATAAGCTCATTCTTTGTCTTCTACTCAGAACTGACTTAACTCTACCCAGGTAGAATTTTGAAAAACCACATATTCCCCACTTCTGATTCTAATTCATTTGCCTGTTACTTTGCTCATTTACAGTAACATTAGCATGGGGAGGTTGGCTTAAAATGATGTCTGGAGGATCCTAACTGAGACTTCTGTTCCCCATGACTGGACCTTACTCATATCCTTGGATCACTCAGCATTTCTGACTGCAAGAAGGCAGAAATTTTACAGCTTCCTTTCCTCATCTTGCCTGCACCTTTTAAAAACACCTCTAGTCAAGTACACTCATTTATTACTTAAAACAATAAATTCCCATTTATCAGTTCTACTCATCACTCCGCTTCCCATTAATACACGTCCTTCTGTATTTCTCAACTCCCTATAGAAAAGGGTCAGTCTCCATATTTTCCCCACATTCATCGCTCCTGATCCATAACCCTGTAGTTGTCAAAGCAAATAGCAAAGTTTGTTTTTATGTTTGTTTTAATGATATGTCTGAGACTGGTAAGCAGTCCCTGGGTGGTGCAAATGGCTAAGTGTTTGACTAGTGGCCCAAAGGCTGGAAATTCTAACGCACCCAGAGGCTCCTCAGAAGAGAGGCCTAGCGATACGCTTCCAAAAGGTAACAGCCTTGAAAACCCTATGGAGCAGTTCTACTCTGCACACATGAGGTTGCCATGAGTCAAAATCGACTCAACAGCACCCAACAATAAGGCTGGTAAGGGTGCAACAAGACGAGAACTCCAGTACTTGGTTTCAGTATAAATTAATGTCTCTGCAGGAGCACTGACAATAAGCTACAAAAGCTCCAAAATATTCATATACCTTTGTACTTAGTAACAGTATCTAGAAATTTATTCTATGACAATAATAATAAACATGCAAAAAGCATACAGAGGAAAGTTCATCATATCACTGTTTTGGTAAAAAAAAAAAAAAAACAAACAGAAACAACTTAAAAGTCTAAAACCATGGGATTGATCACACTTAATCACAGCAGTACATGTGGCATGGACAATGAGCAATCAAAGCAGATGTCCTACCAACCAGCACAGTTATAGGCCATAAAGAACCTGTACGGTGGTCCCTGAAGGCTGAATCCATTCATCCCTGGAATATCAAGGTCATATTCTTTAAGAATATTCAAAGGTGGCTAACTGCCTCTACAAACAGCTGCCTCCTTTGTCATGAAACCAGAAGAACTGGATGGTACCCAGCTACCATTACTGAACATTCTGATCAAAGATTTCACAAAAGAATCCTGATCAAAGGGGGAAAAATATAGAACAGAATTTCAAATTCTCATGGACTCTAGACTTTCTAGAGCCCTGGAGGGTGGATGAACCCCTGAAACTATTGCCCTGGGATAATCTTTAAACGTTAAGCCAAAAAAATCCCCTGAAGTCATCTTAAAAACAAACAATAGTTTACTTAACTAGTAAAAAACGTCTGCATTGAGTATTACGCTTCTTTAAGAACTACCTATATGGGATCAAATTGACAACAGCAACTCGAAAGGTTAGATAAGAACCTTAGGGTACATTGAGTTTATGTCAATGGGGCAGGAACATCTAAGAAAAGGAGGGTGAGAATGGCTATGCAACTCAAAGAACATAATCAATGTCACTAAACTGTTCATGTAGAAACGTTGAATTGGCCTATGTTTTGCTGTATGTACTCTGAACAACAACAAAAGCCTGATTTAGCCTCAAAGAGGAGAGGCAATTTGGAGGAGAACTGAGGCACCCAGCTAAGAGCCAGCATAACTGTCAAACATGTAAACAAAGCCATCTTAGACCATCCAGTCCCAATTGAGTTGCTAGGTGACTGCATCGGCATAAGTAACCCCAAATAATACTAGCAGAAAAATCACCCAGCTGAGCCCAGTCCAAAATGCAGATTCACAGAACTGTAAGCAAGTAATGGTTATTGTTTTAAAACACAAAGTGTCAACGTATGGTTTGTTAAACAGCAACAGATAACTTGGACATCATCTGCAACTGTTGTGAATACTGTGTTAATTCACAAATGTCTCCAGAACCACAAATTAGAAACAAAAACAGAAAGAAAAAAAGGGGTGGGGGGTACTTGGCAGGATTGGGAAACAATATTTGGTTAAGAAAGGACCAATTGAACCCATGCTCTCTGAGAGGTGGAGCTTGACAGTTCATTTGTGTTCTCTCTTATCTACACATATCAGCTAATCAAATTTTTTCTCCCTCTTAAGTAGTGTCTTTTTCCAGGATCTGCAGGGGCCCAACCCATAAACCTTCACAGCATTTGGACTCAGCAGCCTTTTGTTTTGAAGATACAGGGGGAAAATGTGGGGACTTATGGGTGTTAATCATGAGACTGAATGTTTAGAGTTGCAGATGCATCGTGCCAGTGCTGAGCAATGGATCCCAGATGAGAAAAACTCCCACATAATCTTAAATAAGTTTTTTTTTTTTTTGTAGTTGTGATGTGCAAAGCCCTCTAAAGTGTGAGGATCCAGGACAAAGTCCCCTCTTGTCTCATCTAATGACAACACTGTGCTGCCCCCAGTTTGAGGGAGGTGGTTGAGGCCTTGTTTGGGGATTTGCCTACATCAATTGTTACGTGATGTTACAGTTCCTGAATTGTGACTCAGGAAATGTGGCAGTAGGTATTGAAATTTAAAATACACCTATCTCTTAATGCATCAGTCCCACTTTAGGGAAAACATTCTATAGAAATAAAAGCACCAATATGTTGAGTAGTTGTGCAAGGATTGGAGTCCTCGTGGCATTGTGCTTATGCGGTCAGCTGCCAACCAAAATGTTGGCAGTTTGAATCCACCAGCCACTCCTTAGAAACCCTATGGGGCAGTTCCACTCTGCCCTAAAGGGTTGCTATGAGTCAGAACTGACTTGACGGCAGTGTGTTTGGTTTTTTTGGTTTTTGTGCAAGGATGTTCATCATAAATACTGATTAAAGGAGAAAAAGTGGAAACAACTGAAACATTAATAGGAAGATTGAGAAATAAATCATGTGAACCCATCATAGCAAACATTATGGAACTGTTGAAAATTCTGTCATATCTGTATCTATTACTTTGTAGAGATTTATTTACTCTTTCATCCATTAAATATTTACTGAGCATCAACTATGGGCCTGGCACTATTCTAAGTGGACATAACAGGGAACAAGACAGGATTCATTGCTCATGGATAAGCAAACAAATAAATACATAGCATGTCAGGTGGTGGTTAATGATATGAAAAATAATGAATGTGGTCAGCGGACAGAGTAGGGAAGGAAGTGAGGAAAAGAACTGTGTGGCTGTCTGGATGAAGGGCTAGCTAGACAGAGTAAACAGCAAGTGAAGAGGTCCTGCTTCGGGTGTGTTCTTCGTGTGATCCAGAAACTTTAAGGAGAGTGAGGGGGCGGGGGCTGAGCAGGAGGAAGGGAAGCAGTGGCAGTAGGTGAGGTTTGAGAGGCGAGTGCTAGAGTTGGAGGGGCCTGAACCCCTGGTGAGGACTTTGGTTTTTACTCTGAGTGGGGTGGGAAGCCCTGGAGGGTTCTGAACTGAACCGAGGAACAACATGATCCGACTTGTGTTTTTAAAGGGAGGGTCCCTCTTGCTGTTGTGTGAAGAATAGACTAAAGGGGGCAAAGGTCTGAGCAGAGAGGAGTGAGGGGGCTGTCACAGTAATTTGGATGAGAGAGAGAGGATGGAGCTAATAGCAAAAAAGGTATCAGTCGGATTCTGGATTCCACAGATTTCCTAGCAGAACTGGATGTGGGATGTGAGCGAGAAGCCGATGGGACCCCGGCCTCCGGGCGCCATTACCAACCCGCAACTTGTAAGTAGAGCAGCATGAGCCACCTCCCCTTCTAACTGGTTTTTCTAGATGTTTTTTAGGCAATCTGACAACTTCCTGCCCAAGAGAAGAAAAACAAGAGGCTGGGGTCTGCTGCCCACAGAACCAGTTAAGACCAAATCTGGCCTGCCTGACATAGGCAAAACTATCAACCTCCATCCTCTGGGGGACCCTGGAACTTTTCTCCTGGCAGACAGAACCAAACTTTATTGGCCCAAGATTGGGGGAAGATTTCAGAAGTAAGGGGTCTGAGCCTAAGATCCAGTTTGAGAGACCATCCTTTTGGACTGAGCAAGCGCAGACGAAGGAACATCTTCTTTGGGCCAGACCAATCAATGACCTTGTTCCTTTTCCTAGGACCCTTCCCCTAGTAATACTATTTCAGCTATTGTTCAGGGAGCCATGTTGGCTACACCAGTCCCTCTGCGCTCCTTTGCTTGGCCAACCAAACAAAGCTTCTTCTTTCGCTTTCACCCCTTTGGAGTCTCTATGGCTGAGGAGCAGACCTGGAACCGTCTGGTTCCATTTTACTCGCGTCCATGGAGTAGCGCTAATGAGACTGCTTTCACAGTACTGGGAATACAGCACGATCCCATTTTTGTTCAAATAAACAACACACACACACACAAGAATATTCAAAGGCATGAGAGTACACTTATTATATATTATCAAGTTTTAAAAAGTCAAGATTCTAAATTTACTAGAGTATGAGCCCAAATTTCTTATCCCAATTTTTACGTAAACATTTCCTTCCCTATGGACATGGAAAGAATACTAAAATATGAACCTTAGTTGGATTACTGGTGATTATTTTCTTCTTGACATTCTTGCGTATTTTCCAAATTTTCTATAATGAACACGTATAGTTGGTTCTGCTACATGACATAAAAGTTCTAAAAATCACCATACTATGCAAAATCAAGTAATAAAAACTAAAAGGATTATGAGGATTACGGGGGTGGGGCGAAATACTCAAAAACTTGTCAGTGACCCACAAAAAAAGGTAGGTATCTAATTATAACAGCAGCAGTTTCACAATAAGTTTTATACATGTTAAATGGTTAAGAAATACATAAATACTACAATAAACATAGCACTTTACCTTAAAATAGGCCTGAAATTTGATTGTGGAAGTGGGTGTTGGAAGGGCTGCAGTTTGGGAATTATTGTGAAGTGGTGGAAGGAGGGTTTTCTGACAACATCTGGAGAGCTGTTAGCACCTAATGTGTGTGCCTGTGGCTCATCACACACAGGGTACACTGAGGTAGCTGGTGGATGTCCGAGGTGCCCTTGAAGGTTTTGTGCACTCCTTTGTGGCTTGGTATGGCTGAGTAGTTTTCTGTGTTCAGATACTATTTCTCGCGAATGAAGCTGCACAAAAGCAAACGGCAAATGTGCATTAAGATCAAATTGTTCCCTAATATATTATCCATGTTTTCAAAACAAGTATGGTAGCAGAACTGATTTTGTTACTGTTACCATCATAAATTTTTTTTTTTTTTTAATGTATATGTTACAGTATGCTAAAACCTATTGTGGACCTATCGCTACAATTTGCTCATTTAGGTAACCACAGACTTACCTATTTATTTATTGAGTGGCATTTACCTCTTATTCCTACTGTCTTTTTTCTTCCCTTCTCGTTCATGCTTTTGTTTTTCTATTTTCCTCTGTTTCTAAAAACCACAGGGTAAATATAAAATATCACAGCCACACCTTCAGGTAGCCAGGAATAGCACGTGATTTACTCTTCTAGGGTTATGTCCAAAAAGGGAACCCCAAGGCAAAAACAAATCTCTGTCCATCTTCTCTCTTAGGAGCTTGTTATACTGCCCACCTGTCATGAGATGTCTCTAGCTCTTCCTCCTCGTCATTCCCATTTCAAACATAATTAACCCTGTGGCCTTGGAAGTTGCTTAAAGATATTGAAATCACTTTCATTTCTTATCCAACTCTGTTATCGCCAGATAAAAGCAGAATAGTGAAGAAATGCCATAGGGGAAATGCTTTAGCGTCTCCAAGTTGCAGGGAGAAGAAAGTTAATTGACAGATGACATCCACATTTCCAATTGCCCATTAATTGCTAATCCTTTGCCAAATTTCCTAACCCTGGTGGCATAGTGGTTAAGTGCTACGG
This sequence comes from Loxodonta africana, assembly GCF_030014295.1. Taxonomy (NCBI): domain Eukaryota; kingdom Metazoa; phylum Chordata; class Mammalia; order Proboscidea; family Elephantidae; genus Loxodonta; species Loxodonta africana. The sequence continues at coordinate 70,427,667 of NC_087358.1, forward strand.
CTGCTAACCAAAAGGTCAGCAGTTTGAATCCACCAGGCACTCCTTGGAAACTCTATGGGGCAATTCTACTCTGTCCTATAGGGTCGCTATGAGTCAGAATCAACTCGACACGGAGTTTGGCTTTGGCTTTTGCCAAATTTGGAAATCTTTATAAGGTCTTCTCATTAACTTCAACAGGATAACAAAGCTTAGTTACGCTGGTTTCTCTCTTAGGCCACTCTGCTTCTTATCTCCTGTTTTTTTCAGGAAGGGGGAAGTTGAATAACACAAATTAGGTGATACCCCTACTCCCCACCACAAAAGGGTAGTATTAAGATTACAGTTCTAACACTGGCTGTATCTTCGGAAACACCACAGCAGTCTCTTAAAGCCTAGGACTTCGTTCCTTTTCTCCATTTCCAAGGCTAGTTGGGCCCCCTGCTGGCACTTGGCTGCAGTAGCTGCAGCAATACTTAGCCCACAGAGATGAGACCTCTGCTAGTCCAAGGACAGACTGCCTTCTTTCCCTAATGCCAAGATATTATATATCTGTATTATAGGCATATAGCAACAAGTATATATATGCCTTCAGAGACCATACTATACATATATATATATACATATATATATACCCAACCCAGTGCTGTCGCGTCTATTCCGACTCATAGCGATCCTATAGGACAAAGTAGAACCACCCCACAGAGTGTGTATATGTATATATACATATATATATATATATATACCCTTGTGTGATAAGCGTATCTGAAAATTCCATGAATCAAAAGGCAAGTATCACAGGCCAGAGTGTTTGGAATTAAACAGACCCAGGTTTGAATGCAAATTGGTTGTGCATAAGTAACAACATAATCTTTAAATTGGAGGTAACAATATATAGCTCCTGGAAACCCTGGTGGCATAGTGGTTGAGTGCTATGGCTGCTACCAAAAGGTCGGCAGCTTCAACCCACCAGGTGCTCCTTGGAAACTCTATGGGGCAGTTCTACTCCATCCTATAGGGTTGCTATGAGTTGGAATCACGGCAGGTTTTTTTTTTTAATATACAGCTCAAGGCCTGCTTCTGAGGATCAAGTGAAATGATATATGTGCCTGGCGCTTAGCAAGTGCTACATGTTAGTCACTCACTCACTCACTCTCACTCAACTAAATAAAAAACAAAGTCCAGGACATATTAAAAGCACCTAAGTCTGCTGCAGGTTGCCCTGTCATACTCTAGACTGGAGTACTCTACAGTGGAGGAGTCACAAGCAGTGTGTACTCAGCTTCACTTGTTAAACTCTTAGGAGATACAAAGTGCCAGACATACACCCCCACACCACCACCAGTAACAATAAACCATCAACTATGCTGGAAGACTTCTCAATTTGTCCTACATAGCAAAATAACATCCTTAAAAAAGTGTTACCCACCAACGATGCAGCATAAAAAAAGTACAGGATAGGGGTACAAAGCCTGGATTTTAGTCCTAGCTTCACATTTACTTGCCATGTGACCCTAAAGAAGTCAATTAGCCTCTCTAAGCTTTGGTTTCCATATACATAATTGAGAATACTTTATCTCTGACAGGATTATGGGAAATATAAACATATATACATGCACATACATACACAAACATGAAAAATTAGTAAACTAGAAAACTAATAAAATGGAATGGGCTTAAAAAAAATAAATATACTCTTTTTTTAAGCTATGCATCTGCAAGACTGCACCTGACCCTTTTTCCAACTCTTACCAAAGTACCATATAATCCTGCAGCAGCTTTAGAAATATTGATATTATTAATTGAAGTTCATTATGAAAACTACTATGTCTCACAAGGTGTCTGAGTTATCTAGTGCTGCTATAACGGAAATGCCACAGCTGGGTGGCTTTAACAAACAGAAATTTATTTTCTCATAGTCGAGGAGGCTAGAAGACCGAATTCAGAGTGCTAGCTCTAGGTGAAGGCTTTCCCTCTCTGTCTACTCTGTGGGAAAGTCTTTGTCTCTCAGCTTCTGCTTACTGGTTCCCTGGAGATCTCCATGTATCTTGGCATCTATCTTACCCCTTTTCTCCTCTGCTTGTTTGTTTAATCTCTTTTTTATATTTCAAAAGAGTCTGACTCAAAATACACCCTATACTAATCTTGCCTCATTAACATAACAAAGACAATTTCAAATGGGATTATAACCACAGGCATAGAGGTTAGGATTTACAACACCTATTTTGGGAGGACACAATTCAGTCCATAACATTCCACCCTGTGGTCCCACCCAAAATTCACGTTCTTGCCATATGCAAAACACACCACCAGGGCTCCATACGAATGACAGTAGTAAGGAAAAAAAATGGAGAAGCAGGTTGGGGTCAAATTATGGAGAAGCTGGTATGCTAGGCTAATGAGTTTGGCTGTTCATCTGTGAGCAAAGGGAGCCATGCATGTGAATTTGGTAGTGTATAAGAATAACCAAAAGGGCAGAGAAAGAGTAGCTTTCTCTGAGATTAGTTAAAGGAAATTGTAGAAGATGATAGAGAAGGTAACTAGGCAGTGGGAATGGGAGGACTATATATCAGAGAGAATAGGTTTGGCAACTGAATAAATGCAGATGGTAATCGGGGGAAGATGAAGATGACAATGAGCTTTCATGCCTGTGTGCAACAGTGGATAAGTAATACCTTTAACATAAAGACCACAGGAGGAAAAATAAATTTTGCAAAATAACCAGTTGCTTGACACATAACAAGTTTAAGGTGCCAGGACACTTCTGGTTATACAGGCCCACCAGGCAGTAAAAGTACTTCCTGGAAGAAGTAGAACCAGAATGCTCCTTAGAAGTAAGAATGGCGAGACTACGTCTCATACATTGGACCTGTTGTCAGGAGGGATCAGTCCCTGGAGAAGGACACCACACTTAGTAGAGTGTCAGCGAAAAAGAGGAAGACCGTCAATGAGATGGACTGACACAGTGGCTGCGACAATGGGTTTAAGCATAAAAACGATTGTGAGGATGGCAAGGACCCGGCAGTGTTTCGTTCTGTGGTATATAAGGTCGCTGTGAGTCGGAACTGACTCGATGGCACCTAACAATAGCAACAACAGGCAGCAGAACACACAGAACTAGAATTTGGAGAGAAAACGGAGCAGGAATCATATACCTGGGGGTCACCTATAGAGAGAGAACTGCATTCTGACAATGGGGCATGAGATTGAGCCAAGAACAAAACTCTGTGGAACACCTACAAGTGGCGGTAGGAAAAAGGTGACCAAAAAAAAAAAAAAAAAAAGAGTGGTTAGATAGTGAGAGGATAATCAGAAAAGTATATTATCACTAAGGTCAAAAAGAAGAGACTTTCAAGAATGAGAAGTATTCAGCAATATTGAAGGCTATAGAGCACTGATAAGCACCCTGCCTAGTAGGTGCTTTAAGGCCCTCTGTCAGTTCTTGTAAAGCGAAGGCATTAAGGGGAAGGGGGCCTTCAGACAGTCACTTAGGACAAGAAAAGTGACCTTTTTAGAATTCATAATCCCTTAACTTCCTAATGGGATAGGCTGATAAGCCTAGGGACCAAAGCCAGACAGGCCAGGACCACCAGAGAACACTGCAAGGCATGAAGCAGCCAGAACACTCCAAGCTACTGAGTCCTTCCGGGAAACTAATATTGGCTCAATCTAGGCAGCCTGACCCAACCGTCCTGCCTAGAACACTGGAAAAGAGGTTGGAGCCTCAGTGGTATCTGACACTTAACAAATAAAAAAAACAAATACATAAGGGCAAAACTAGGATTTAAAAAGGTTGAGGATGAGGCAATGGAGGCATATGCTGTTTCCAAGAGTCTGATAAGGAATGGAATGACAGTTTGAAAGGCTAATGAAAAAGGGTTTTTGTTTGCTTTTTAATTTGAATTCCTGGTAGATTGAGTGGGAAAGATATGGGGAAGATGGAAAATGAGAAGGAGATAATGAATGGGGCCAGATTCTTGAGCCCACAATGGAAGAAGGGATCAAGAACACAAGTAGAAAGGTTAACGTCCAAGAACAATATTTATTTTTCCAAAATGAGAAAGAAATAGAAGGTATGAGCAAAGATACCCTGCAGGTAAAGAAGAATGGAGTTAGGAAGCACATGTTTGCTTCGATTTTCTCAGAAAATCATGACCCAAGGTTATCTGAGAAGAATGAGGGTGGGGTAGGAGAGTGTGCACTTAACCAGATTGGAAACTAGTCTTATCAACAAACCCATGTGAATCTAGTATGAAGAAAAGCCAAAGGCTATAAATTTAAGTTATAATTCCATTGACATTCAATCAATTTCTCAGCTCTAAGTGAACTACAGAGCCCTGGTGGTGAGATGGTTAAGCGTTTGGCTGCTAACTAAAAGGTCAGCAGTTTGAATCCACCAGCTGCCCCTTGGTAACCCTATGGGGTAGTTCTATTCTGTCCTATAGGGTCGCTATGAGTTGGAATTGACTAAATGGCAATGGGGCTGATTTTTGGTTTTTTTTTTTTTTTTTTTAAGTAAAAACTTAAAACTTCCCAATTTAAGGAATAACAAAGGATGAGGGAAGAAAGGGTCATGGAGTCCTGAGACACAATCCATGATGAGCATCATATCCTCCAAAAATGGGCTTAGCGGTATAACCACAGTCAGATGGCAATAATTCTCCTATTTCCCTGCCCTTCTTTGCTGAATCAGTTTTCTGTATTCTTCCACAGTTGGTACTTTTATGAAAAGTTCTTGCTTGAATCTGTGAAGAACACAATATACCTTTTAATAGAAGAACAACTCCCACCCAACTCAGAGCTGGCACACATTCGCTTTTTATAAGCTGTGTCATACTTGAATTTTCCTAGTTTCTACAAAATTTCCTTTTTCCACAAATTATTGAAATCAGAATTACACAAAAATTTAATGTTGGGAAATTATATTACTATTATGATAAATCTTTAAAACTAGTCTGTGAGCTCATGTTCTGGAGCCAGGAAGAAAAAGATGATCTAAAAAGAACATAGAAAGAAAGGACAAAGAAAGAGGTATGCTGAGTGAAGAAACAGAAAACCTTGAGTTATAAATAACTTGGTTTTAAAATGTCATAGGAAATGAAGCTCAAAGTATCTCTTCTTACTTGGTTATGAAGCTTGTTAATAATGGAAAGTACTGATTTCTACTTTCATGGCTTCATAGTCAGAAAAGGTGGTTTGTAATATTTCGATGCTTTGGATTCAGCTAAAGTTTGCTTTGTGGCCTAATATGTGGTCTACTCTGGAGACTGTTCCATGTGTGTTGGAAAAGAAAGTACACTTGGATGCTGTTGGGTGCAGTGTTCTATATATGTCTACGAGATCAAGTTGGTTGATTGTGGCATTTAGATCTTCCGTGTCCTTACTGAGCTTCTTTCTGGATGTTCTGTCCTTCACCAAAAGTGGTGTGCTTCAGTCTCCTACTATTATTGTGGAGCTGTCTATTTTTCTTTTCAATGCTGTTAGAATTTACGTATTTAGGAGCCCTGTCGTTATTATGGTTATGTCCTCCTGGTGTATTGACCGTTTAATCATTGTAAAGTTTCCTTCCTTATCCTTGGTGGTGGATTTTAAAGTCTATTTTGTCAGAGATTAATACTGTCACTCCTGCTCTTTTTTCACTGTTGTTTGCTTATTTGTTTCCATCCTTTGAGTTTTAGTTTGTCCGGGTCTTTAAGTCTAAGGCATGTCTCTTATAGGCAGCATATAGACGGATTTTTTTTTTTAATCTATTCTGCCACTCTCTGTCTCTTTATTGGTGCATATAGTACATTTACATTCAGTGTAATTATAGATACGTATGAGTTTACTGCTGTCATTTCGAAGTCTTTTTTTTTTTTTTTTGTATCGTATTGCTGATGGTTTCTTTGCTCCATTTAATTTTCTGTGCTGAATTGTTTTTCTTTACGTATTTTCTTTTGATTCTTTTCATTGTTGTTGATTTTGTATTTGCTGAGTCTTTATGTTTTGCTCCTTTTTTATTTTGATGTGTAGGATTGTTAGTTTCCTTTGTGGTTACCTTAATGTTTACCTCTATTTTCCTAAGTTTAAACCAATGTTTTATTTCTTTATATCACCTTGACTTCTTCTCCATATGAATGACCTATGACTACATTATTCAGTTCCTCTTTTTTTAACTTAACGTTGCCATCTTTTACATATTAACATCTCTGTTTTCCTATTTTCAGTATTTTAGCTGTGATTTATTTGTGACTTCCCTATCTGGGTTCATATCTGGTTGCTCTGTCCTGTGTTCTAGTCTTGGCTTGTTATCTGATGTTATTGATTTTCTAACTGGAGGGCTCTCTTTAGTATTTCTTGTAAATTTGGTTTGGTTTTTACAAATTCCCTAAGCTTCTGTTTATCTGGAAATGCCCTAATTTCGCCATCGTATTTGAGAGACAGTTTTCTTGGATATCTAATTCTTGGCTGGCATTTTTTTTCCTTCAAGGCTTTATTTATGTCATCCCATTGCCTTCTTGCCTGCATGGTTTTTGCTACGTAGTCCAAGCTTAGTCTTACTGACTTTCCTTTGTAGATGACTTTTCGTTTATCCCTAACTGCTCTTAAAATTCTCTCTTTGTTTTTGGCAAGTTTGATCATAATATGTCTTGATGACTTTCTTTTGGGATCTGCCCTGTGTGGGGTTTATTTTTTCCTGTTTGTTAATTTGTTCCCTCTCCAAGGCTGGGAGAATGGCTCACAGTACACGATGGGTCCTACTTCTGGCCCAGAGAACGCGGCAATTGCTGAAGCGTGCCCAGGAACCAGTACAGAGTGGGGAAGGGGCAGGTGAATGAAACAGAGGTTCTTCCCAAAGTGGGTATTTTTTGATCTGTGTGGTAGGTTAGATGCAGGTACTTACCTTTTGCTGATTGAGCACCGCTTTGTACTGGTTCTGGTTCAGTAGACTCTGAACCGCCTGGTCTCTCCCAATGTGGAAAACATGTCCCAAGCACCACTGCTTGCCTCACCACTCATGCCAGCTGATCCAGCCTGCAGGGTGCCAATTCCCACTGGGTCAGGTCTGGCAACTTCTCGCTGCTTTCGAACCATCTCTCCCTTCCCCTGCTGCTTTATCTGATTCCTCAACTTTGCCTTTGATGTTCAGGGCTCCTAGACTGTCCTATATAATTGATTCACATGTTTTTTTGGGTCTTTGTTCTCAGAGGTACCACAGGAAGCATCTGACTACTCTGACATTTTGGCCCCACCTCTCCTGGAAAGTACTTTAGACAAGACATTTAATTTTCAGATTAAAGCAAAGCCATTTACAACAAACACAGCAACTGTAATAAAACTTACTGAGGTAATTTATTGAGTAGAAAAATCTCTGTGTAGTTCAGTTAATCACAATGGATTTCAGTATCTTTATAAAATATATTTTACCATAACTCTAAGGACTTATAATCTATAGAGTATGAGGAGAAATGATTACAATCTTATAGTAACTACTAAGCACAGAAAAACATTCACAACAATTCATCACAAAACAAGAATGGCATCTTATTTTACAAATAATACACAAACTAATTTACTTTTCCTGTTGTAATTAACTCTAAAAAAAATCTTCTCATTTTAATTTGAAAATAAATGCTCACTGTAAAAATTACTCATTTTAAAATTTACATGTTTATTGTCTGAGAGATCATTTTAGAGATCTCAAGAATAGATTTGACACATTGAACACTGATGACCGAAGACCAGACAAGTTGTGGAAGGACATCACACATGAAGAAAGCAAGAGGCCATTTAAAAGACAGGAAAGAAAGAAAAGACCAAAATAGATGTCAGAAGAGACTCTGAAAGTTGAATGTTGAGTAGCTAACGCAAAAGGAAGACATGATGAAGTAAAAGAACTGAAGAGAAGATTTCAAAGGGCAGCTCAAGAAGACAAAGTAGAGTATTATCATGACACGTGCAAAGAGCTGGAGATGGAAAACCAAAAGCGAAGAACATGCTCGGCGTTTCTCAAGCTGAAAGAACCGAAGAAAAAATTCAAGCCTTCAGTTGCAATCGTGAAGGATTCCACAGGGAAAATATTAAATGATGCAGGAAGCATCAAAAGAAGATGGAAAGAATACATAGAGTTACATACCAGAAAGAATTGGTCGATGTTCAACCATTTCAAGAGGTAGCATATGATCAAGAGCCGATGATACTGAAGGAAGAAGGCCAAGCTGCATTGAGGGCATTGGCAAAAAACAAGGCTCCAGGAATTGACGGAACATCAGTTGAGATGTTTCAACAAATGGATGTAGCACTGGAAGCACTCACTCATTTATGCCAGGAGATCTGGAAGATAGCTACCTGGCCAACTGACTGGAAGAGATCCATATTTACACCTATATCCAAGAAAGGTGATCCAATCAAATGTGGAAATTATCGAACAATATCGTTAATATCACACACAAGCAAAATTTTGCTGAAGATCATTCAAAAGCAGCCGCAGCAGTGTATCGACAGGGAACTGCCAGAAATTCAGACTGGATTCAGAAGAGGATGTGGAAGCAGGGATATCATTGCTGATGTCAGATGGATCCTGGCTGAAAGCAGAGAACACCAGAAGGATGTTTACCTGTGTTTTATTGACTATGCAAAGGCATGAATGTGTGGATCATAACAAATTATGGATAACACTGCAAAGAATGGGAATTTCAGAACACTTAATTGTGCTCATGAGGAACCTGTACGTAGATCAGTAGGCAGTTGTTCGAACAAAACAAGGGGATACCGCGTGGTTTAAAGTCAGGAAAGGTGTCTGTCAGGCTTGTATCCTTTCACCATATCTATTCAATCTGTATGCTAAGCAAATAATCTGAGAAACTGGACTATATGAAGAAGAAAGGGGCAGTAGGATTGGAGGAAGACTCATTAACAATCTGCGATATGCCGATGACACATCCTTGCTTATTGAAGTAAAGAGGACTTGAAGCAGTTACTGATGAAGATCAAAGACCACAGCATTCAGTATGGATTACGCCTCAACATAAGAAAACAAGAGTCCTCACAACTGGACCAATAAGCAACATCACAATAAATGGAGAAAAGATTGAAGTTGTCAAGGATTTCACTTTATTTGGATCCACAGTCAATGCCCACAGAACCAGCAGTCAAGAAATCAAGAGACTCATTGTGTTGGGCAAATATGCTGCGAAAGAGACTCTTTAAAGTGTCGAAAGCAAAGATGTTACCTTGAAGACTAAAATGAGTCTGACCCAACCCACGGTATTTTCAATCACATCATGCGCATGCAAAAGCTGGACAACAAATAAGTACGACCGAAGAAAAACTGACCCCTTTGAATTGCAGTGTTGGCAAAGAATATTGAATATACCATAGACTGCCAAAAAGCGAACAAATCTGTATTGGAAGAAGGACAACCAGGACATTCCTTGGAAGCAAGGATGGCGAGACCGCATCTCACATGCTTTGGACATGTTATTGGGAGAGACCAGTCCCTGGAGAAGGACGTGATGCTTGGTAAAATACAAGGTCAATGAAAAAGAGGAAGACCCTCAACGAGATGGACTGACACAGTGGCTTCAACAATGGGCTCAAGCATAACAATGATTTTAAGGATGATGCAGGAACTGGTAGTGTTTTTTTCTGTAGTACATAGGGTCTCTATGAGTGGGAACCGACTCAATGGCACCTAACAACAACAAGAACATTGTTTGAAGGTCCTTGGGTGGAATCCACACAGAGGCTCCTTGGAAGACAGGCCTGGTGATCTGCTTCGGAATGGTCCAGTCTTGAAAACCCAGGCTCTGACACACATATGGTTGCCCTGAGTCAGAGCTGACTCCATGACAACTAACAACAATTGTTTGAAGCCCCTTTCTATTTTCTCGTTACAATCCCCAGGGTTAAGCACTATTAACAGTTTAGTTCTATCCTTCCAGGTCTTCTTTCCAGGCATACACAGACACATTTGTTTGTCTTAACACACACACAATTTTTAAAAATCATATTGCACAGTGTTCACTTTGGCAGCACATGTACTAAAATTGGAACAATACAGAGACTAGTATGGCCCTTGTGCAAGGATGACACACAAATTTGTGAAGCATTCCATACTTTTTTTTTTTTAATTTTTATTGAGCTTCAAGTGAACGTTTACAAATCAAGTCAGTCTGTCACATATAAGTTTATATACACCTTACTCCATACTTCCACTTGCTCTCCCCCTAATGAGTCAGCCCTTCCAGTCTCTCCTTTCGTGACAATTTTGCCAGCTTCCAACCCTCTCTATCCTCCCATCCCCCCTCCAGACAGGAGGTGCCAACACAGTCTCAAGTGTCCACCTGATACAAATAGCTCACTCTTCATCAGCATCTCTCTCCTACCCACTGTCCAGTCCCTTCCATGTCTGATGAGTTGTCTTCGGGAACGGTTCCCATCCTGGGCGAACAGAAGGTTTGGGGACCGTGACCGCCGGGATTCCTCTAGTCTCGGTCAGACCATTAAGTATGGTCTTTTTGTGAGAATTTGGGGTCTGCATCCCACTGATCTCCTGCTCCCTCAGGAGTTCTCTGTTGTGCTCCCTGTCAGGGCAGTCATCGGTTGTGGCCAGGCACCAACTAGTTCTTCTGGCATTCCATACTTTTGAGAAACTAATTTTCTCTGTAAACTTTCACCTAAAAAAAAAAAATTATACTACACATATTGCTTTATAACTTGCTTTTGTTTCTTAATAACAAACATATACCCTAGGTTTCTTTGTATGCCAGATTTTATAGGTCTACTTTCTTTTTAAAGAGCTGCAACATATTCCTTAATATTGATATCCACCAGGGCTTCAAACTGGTTCTTCCCAGTTCAATCATGGCTAAGGAAATAAAACCAGAACAAACTCAAAGTTTTAAAATTTGAGTGAACTGGGATGATAATCAGAATGGGAAAAATTACGGGTCAAAGCCCTGCTGGAAACCTAATCTCCCTCTTAGAAAACAAGGGCAGTGTAAGAGTTGGATAGCAACCAAATCTCTTGCTCATCAGATTTTGAGCAGAGTCGGAAACAGCGGTGTTCACTCAAAGATGGCAGCCGACTGTGCCACCCTGAATGTGTGTCACTCTCCACAGTCCTGCCAATAATCCAATCTCATGCATCAGATTTCTGAATGTGCTCACTATGCCTCTTCCAAGTCTCCCATTGCAGGGCTTCAACCCATAAATTTCCCCATTCTGGTTATTGTTCTCAATCACTCCCAATTGTAAAAATTTGGTTTAACCATTTTTCTAGGCATAGGCATTTAGGCCACTTTCCTTTTTGGGGGGCGGGGGGAGGGGACTACTTTATAATTTATTTTAAACTTATTTGCCAATAACATAAGCATAAATTAAAAACCATGATGCCGGTTCTCCTTTGGAAGAGTCTGTAAAATGATCATCTAATAGTAATAAACTTTTTTTTAATTTAAAATAGATTTTAAATTCACATAGCTGATAATATGCATTGTTGTTTGCACATACTGATCATACGCAAAAGTTGTCATTGTTTTCAAACAGATGTTATCAAATAATTTTGAAGATTTACACACAAAATTGATTTTCAAATTATCTACACATTATGGCCCTCGGCTATGCACTGGCTATCCAGTGAGATTTCAGAGCTAAATCTTGCTAATTCTTCACTAATGTTCAATTACATTCAACAACTCTTGATTTTTTTGGTGGTTTTTACTACTGTGGTTCTCTATGGAATTCAAAAGAAGTCCAGGCCATCCAAAAGCCCCAACCAATTTCCACAAATGTAACTAACACATTCTAATAACTGAATTATTTAACACTACTATAGGGTCGCTATGAGTTGGAATTGACTCCACAGCACTGGGTTTGGTTTGGTTTTTGGTTTATTATATCAGATAGGAATTACATTTTTGTCTACAGGACAGTCAACAAGTCATGAAATATAAGTGAATAATAACATAATGAATTAAGGATGTTAAAGATACTATCTAAATTGGGCTCAGGTAGGCGGTGCCCGAGGCACCTGCAGAAGCAAATCCCGCAACCCATGAAGGGCTGACCCTTCAGAGAAGGGGAAGAAAAGATACTAACAGTGATAAAATACAGGCCTTTGGGAGCCTGTAAGACTGTAACAGCCTTTCATCCTCTCCTAGGGAGTTTTCCCCAGTGCTTACCAGTAGATTCTTTACAGCAGATTTTCAATTCAGAAAGTAAATTTTGAGTAAAAAATTTTGTAAGTTGTTATGCTGAATATTCCAAAAGTGGGACTCTGGATACCAGGAGATATTTGTAGATGGCCGGAGCACTCAGGAAGAGAAAATTGACATGCATTCCTTTAGTCTCAATTTCCCATTCACCTCTTCGGACTCTCTGCTCTTATGTTTCCAGATCCTTCATTTAAAATTTCCCTTGTGACTCTCCCTCATTATCAAAACATTTATCATAGGTCTATTGAAAATTTAAAACCAAAATTACACCTGGAAGAATAGAGCTAAGTTCATAAAACAAGCACAAAGCAATTTCAAGAGTATGTTGGCCTACTCAAAACATAATTTTGCTTTCTTTTGATGGTCTGCAAGGACAGACGACCCAATAAGCAGGGTATACACAGGCTTACTTGCACTTACATAACAATCGGTAGTACACAACTTCAGCCGTCTTTGCATTCCCACCAGAAGCATATGAGAGCTCCCATTCCTCCACATCCTCTCCGTCTTTGCATTCCCACCAGAAGCATATGAGAGCTCCCATTCCTCCACATCCTCTCCGGCACTTGTTACTATCTGTCTTTTTTATGATATTCATACCCATTAGGTGCTAAAAACCCCCTGCTGTGGAGTTGATTCCAACTCATAGCAACCCCAGAGGGTTGGTTTTCAAGGCTGTAAATCTCTAGGGAGGCAGACTGCCACATCTTTCCCCTACGGAGCCACTGGTGGTTTCGAACTGCTGACTTTTTGGTTAGCAGTCAATTGCTTTAACCACTGTGCCATCAGGGCTCCTTTACTAGGTGCTAGAAACCAACAAACAACAAGACAGGCATAGTTCCTTCCTTCATGGTATTTGGGGAGCAATCTACCTCTGCTGCCTTTCCTTCCTCCGGGAAGAGATCAGATGAGCTTTGGCACGCAGGTAAACACTGTTAGAGAAGCATGCGTTTAGTAATGAAACATAATCTATTTTACTACAGATAATTTCCTGCTCTAAATGATTCTAATCAGGTAATTTTTCCCTAAAACACCATATTATTACCAATGATTATAAATAAATACATACACATACACATGCATACTAAAATACAGGTAAAAATATTCTTAATTCTGATGATTAAAATTTTCTCTTGTGAAAATGCCTATACCTGCTGCTGGCAGACCTAAATCTTGTTTTTTTTCCCTCATATTTAATTAATTTATTGTATTGTTGTTGAAAATATACCCACCAGAACCTACCCCCACTCCACAATTTCTACATGGACATTGATTGCAGTCTTCATGTTGGGCACCATTCTTACCCTCCTTTTCCTTTATCTTGTTTTTGGATTAGGGAACCCCACTCACTAACACAATTACAATAGCCAGCTAATAGAGTTAGCTTACAAATGGAAATCTATTTTACAATTTTCAGCAATCATTTGGGACCTATAAGTGCCAGTAATAATAGGAGTGCAAACAATTATATACTGGTGTAATTATCTGTTAGTGTCTGTCTGCCCTAACACATGTGTAAGCTCCTCGAGTGTTGACACTGGGTTTCTTGTTTACTCTTATATTCCCCCCACCTTGCAATGTGCTAGGCACATATCTGTGGATTAAGCCCTTTTGTATTAATTAATTTATTCTACAAAAATTCTCTTTTCCCCTCTCCAAATTTTCTGGGCCTTTAAATCAACACTTCACTAATTAATAGACTGCATGTATACAGCAAATGCCTTTTTTAATTTTCAAGATAACACAAGGAAATTATAAACTTAATGATAAAAAAAAAATTTTTTTTAAGCATAAATATGTTCTAGAACTATTTCCCCAAGAAAAATTTGGCATTTAAAAGTTTATTTCTCCCTTACTTTCTTATTTATTGGATTTACCATTGGAATATAAATATACCACTGGAATATAAAAATATTTCTTTAATTTTATTTAATGTGTAGTTCTTGGAGGAATAAGACCAAGAGCATTCAGTAATGAAGATAAAAATTTAAGAAGTCAAACTTTTAGGTATAAAAAAAATAATGGAAAAAGCAATTAAAAATGATTTCTGAATAATACTAAACTTACTTATTTTTAAAAATTCTATAAAACGTTATTCTTACATTATTCATATACCAAGATACATATAAAAACCAGGAAAACTTACTGAAATCCACAAACTGAAGTGTAGAAATATGTTAGAGTTTGAGTAAGAACAAAGGGAGAAGAAACAGAAGGAATATACCACAGACTAGATTCTCAAACATTGGCATTATCAGAATCACCAGGAAAACATGTACAACAGATTACTGAATCCTGCTCCGGAGTTTCTGATTTGACAGATACAGAGTGGCGCCTGGAAATCTGCATGTCTAATAAGTTCCCTGGTGATGTTGCTGCTGGTCTAGGGACCACACTTGGAGAACCACTGACAGAGAAGATTCTTACGCAGACCACAAAATGTAATAATGAAGGCCACCTGTTGGAAGTCTAACTCTAGTAAAGCAAGCAGAAGAACCAATCAGTACCAGCTGCCATCAAGTCTATTCCAACTCATGGCGACCCCATGTGTGTCACAGTAGAACTGTGCTCCATAGGGTTTTCAATGGCTGAATTTTTGGAAGTAGGTTGCCAGGCCATTCTTCCAAGGTGCCTCTGGGTGGACTTGAACCCCCAACCTTTCGGTTAGCAGCCAGGCACCTTAACTATTTGTACCACCCAGGGACTCCTAGAGTAAAAATTAGCAGAAGATAAACGGAAGAGTCAAGCATCTAAGTTATGTAAAGTTAAGAGTTCGTAAGAACCAAGTAATAAAAAGAAAGAACCAATCCTCCCCCAATTTACTGAGCCATTTCTCGACATTTATTGAACAAGAACCATACACCAGACACCATGCCAGACACAGAGAACCCAAACTTGAATAAGCCGTAATTCAGTACTAAGAAGCTCACAATCTGAAGGGTGAAAAAGAACAAAAAAATAAATAATTATATACCTAGAAAAGTTTAAAAGTTCGATCAAAGTAACAAATACAGAAAATGTGTGCAGCGAATTTGCACATTATCACCTCAGTGCCATTCTTATTCTTTAGTGACAAGAAAAAAAAAATGTAAAAGGAGACTTCCTTCCACTAATAACAAAATCATTAAAAATATAATAAATATCCATGACTCAGTACTGACATAAATGATTAAATAAATAAGTGGGGGAGGAGAGACAATCTCCCTTGCAGAAGAATTCCAAGTAATTTATGTGGATTCTCCACTCTCAGGGGAGGCAGAGCGTAACTCCCCGCCCCTTAAGTGTGGGCTGTGCAAAGTATGCAGTATGGAAGGGAGGAAGAAAGCAACTCTCCAGTGTAGAAGACCAACAACCACTACCTCCGCCAAAAGATCAAGGTCAATGTCAACACTGATAAGTCATGGTGATAGCACGTACCCTTGATACGGTGTGATAAAATGGTACTTTATTCTCTCTGCTCTTTCTCCTAAAAAAACCATAGCCCCAGTCTAATCATGAGGAAAAAACCAGAAAAATCCCAATTGAGGGACATTCTACAAACGATCCACACAGTCAAATGTCTTTGCATAGTCAAACAACTTGACCAGTACTCCTCTTAACTGTGAAGGTCACCAAAAACAAGGAAAGCCTAAGAGACTGTCAAAACCAAGAGGATACTAAGGTGACATGATGACTAAATGTAATGTGTTATTCTGGACATTAGGTAAAAACTAAGGAAATCTGAATAAATTCAATTAATAAACGTGTATCAATATCAGTTCATTAATTGTAAACATGTAAATAGGGGAAACTGGCTCTAAGGGTATATGGGAACTCTGTATTATCTTCCCCATTTTCCAGTAGATTTAAAACTGTTCTAAAATATCAAGTTTATTTAAAAAAAATTAAAGACTTAAGCACTGATTAATCAGGATACCAATTTATTTATTTTTTTAATTACAAAATTCCAATGATGGAAAAAGGAATAAACAAGTATATAGAGATTTGCTCTAGAGTAGAATAACTAAAGTTTAATGTATCAACGTAATATATTTTATAGATTTTTGAAAAAGATACATTTTATAATAAGAGGATGAAAATATCAAATGATATATTTTTAAGTTAATGATAGTGGATTCATTTCACCAGGATTAGAACATTATAAAGCTACAATTGTGAAAATAAACAATAATGCAATAAGCAGAAAACCTGACTCAAAAAATGCCAGTACTAACATGAATTTAAAATATAAGAAATCCAAAGCAATTACAATTAAATAAATACTGAAACAACAGGGTATCAGTAGAGAGAAGAGTTAATCTAAAGTGATATTTCACAACACAGATGGCAATACACTTTAGAGGACTAAAAAATGTAAACACGAGAAAATTTCAAAAGCAGCTAGAAGAAAACAGAACAGTTTAATATTATCTTAGGTAGGAGAAAAATTTATATGAGTTACCAAAAAAAAAAAAAAGACCAATCAATTCAAACATAAGAAACACAAAACTTTCTGTACAACCAAACAAAACAAAAATTACAGGAAGAAATATAGTCATCACATAGCCTGCTACTCAAAATAAAAAGAAAAAAAGGCATACATAAAATATACACATATTCGTGCATTTGTAGAAACGTGTGTGTGCATAAAATTAATGCTTAGATTCCACCATGCACTGTCAAAGAAAAGAGTTTCCAAGAAGGAACACAATAAGTGAATGAAGACTAGAAAAATGCACAGTTATGGTAGCAAAATTATTTGGTAAACTATGGAAAAACTGGTATATTTATTATAGGTGATACTGTAAATAGCTTTAAGTTTCCGGAGAGTAAAGAAAAAAAAAAATTTTTTTTTTCTAAGTTTCTGGAGAGTAATGAGTGATAATTACAATAGTTATGAATGTGATCAATCCCCCTTACTCGATAAGTACAATTTAGGAAATATTCTTATAGAAATAACCCTAACAAGGAAAAGAAAGTAATCTATACAAAAGATTTCCAAAGCAATGCTATTTATAATTAAGAAAAATTTGAAACAATTCAAAAGCTCATGAACAAAAAAATGGCTAAAGAGATCATAAGGCAATAAATTGGATGTAATACAACTATTAAAATAACAAACATGTGGACCACATCAATACACAGGAATGTATTTAAAATATTTTGTATCAGTTATGATTTTTATGTGCAAGCAACTGATTTAAATAACTCACATAACAAGTATGGAAGGAAGGCAGATCCCAAGTTGGCTAAGCAGTTCATCGATGTCAGTAAGGGCTGGTCTATTTCCATCCTTGACCCTAGCCATCCCCAGGCTTTTCATTCTCAGGCGTGTAGCCTCAGAGTATTAAGATTGTATTGCTGTTGTTTTTAGGTGCCTTCAATTTGGTTCCTACTCACAATGACCCTACATACAACAGAATGAAACATGACCCTGTCCTGCGCCATCCTCACAGTCATTGCTATATTTGAGATCATGTTACAGCCACTGCGTCAATCCATCTCACTGAGGGTCTTCCTCTTTTTTGCTGTCTACTCTACAGAGTATGATGTCCTTCTCCAGGCACTGTTCCCTCCTAATAATATGCCCAAAGTACACGAGATGAAGTCTGGTTCTCCTCACTTCTAACAACCATTCTGGCTGTACTCCTTCCAAGACAGATTTGTTTGCTCTTCCGGCAATACCGTAATTCAAAGTCATCAATTCTTTTTTTTGGTCTTCCTTATTCACTGTCCAGCTTTCACATGCGTATGAGCTGATTGAAAATATTATGGCTTGGGTCAGGCACACCTTAGCCCTCAAAGTGACATCTTTACTTTTTAACACTTTAAAGAGGTCTTTTCCAGCAGATTTGCCCAATGCAATGTGTCGTTTGATTTCTTGACTGCTGCTTCCATGGGCGTTGATTGTGGATCCAAGAACAATGAAATCCTCGACAACTTCAATCTTTTCCCCGTTTATCGTGATGTTGCTTATTGGTCCAGTTGTGAGGATTTTTGTTTTCTTTATGTTGAGGCGTAATCCATTCTGAAGGCTGTAGTCTTTGATTTTCATCAGTAAGTGCTTCAAGTCCTCTTCACTTTCAGCAAGCAAGGCTGTGTCACCTGCATATTGCAGGTTGTTAATGAGTCTTCCTTCAATCCTGAGGCCATGTTTTTCTTTACATAGTCCAGCTGCTCTGATTATTTGCTCAGCATACAGCTTGAGTAAGTATGATGAGAGGATACGACCCTAACGCACACTGCTCCTGATTTTAAACCACGTGGTATCCCCTTGTTCTATTCTAACAACTGCTTCTTAGTCTATGTACAGGTTCTTCAGGAGCACATTTAAGTGTTCTGGAATTCCCATTCTTTGCAATGTTATCTATAATCTGTTACGATCCACACAGTCAAATGCCTTTGCGTAGTCAATAAAACACAAGTAAACATATTTCCGGTATTCTCTGCTTTCAGCCAAGATCCATCTGACATCAGCAATAATATCGCTGGTTCCATGTCCTCTTCTGAATCTGGCTTGAATTTCTGGCAGTTCCCTGTTGATGTACTGCTGCAATCATTTTTGATGTGGTGAAAAACATGTGAAATCGTTCACTACAGATTATTAAGTCAGCACAAATCAGTTCTGATTACCTGGCTTACTGGGTAATCCGTCCCTAATAGGGATTGTAAATTTGAAAAGAAGCTTTGATTCTGTAGGAAGGTAATGTGGGGTTGGAAGAGAGACAGATGCCAACCATACCTAGAAGCAGAATCTTTGATGTGGTGAAAAAATGTGAAATTGTTCACTATAGATGATCTGGTAAGCAAAGTAAGCACCGTGCTTACTTTGCCTATTTGATAATCTGCCTGTCTCTCCTGCATGCAAAATACACTCACCGTCTACCAAGAACCCCAAAGTGTCATCCTATTACAAAAGCATTGGCTCAAAGTCTAACAGCTCATTCAACTAAATCAGATCCAGGTGTGGATGAGGCTCCGCTGGTCTAATTCCTCAAGTACTCCTCCTGGACACAGTTCCTCTTGCTCTATAGACCAGTGAGCTAAAGCAGGGGTTAGCAAACTATGGCCTTTGGGCCAATCTGGCCATGCCCATTCATGTACTTATTGTCTATAACTGCTTTCTCAAGACAAAGGCAGATGGGAGTAATTTAATGGAGACCAAATGACCCACATGCCAAAAAGTCTTATTTGACCCTTTATAGAAAAGGTTTGCCAACTCCGGAGCTATGTGTCCCCTACACACTCAATTTTGGGTCACAGACATTGCTGTTCAAAAAGGGGGGAACTGGGAAGCACACAGTGGTAACTGAAATCCAGCTAGGCAAATGTTGGAAGTTTCTTGATCAGGACTCAGTCCTACTCTTGTCAGGAAATGACTCTCCATGGCTGTGGGCCCCACCCTCTAGGTTCTTGGTTCAACCCTCCGAGTCATCCTTACTTTTTTATGAAAGGGAAAACCCAAAGCAGTTGCATCGATTCTGACTGATAGCAACCCTACAGGACAGAGTAGAACTGCCCCATGGGGTTTCCAAGACTACATCTTTATTGAAGCAGACTGCAAAATCTTTTTCCTGCAGAGCAGCTGGAGGGTGCGAACTGGCATCTTTCTGGTTAACCACTGTGCCAACAGGGCTCCACTCATGAAAGGTAGCACGTTTGCCACTGAACAGCTTTCTCAGCCTACTTTTTTTTTTTCTTTCCTTTAATGCCCCTCCCTCCCCCACTCTCATAGCCACAAAAGAATGTTTTCTTCTCAGTTTAAACTATTTCTCAAGTTCTTATAATAGTGGTCTTATACAATATTTGTCCTTTTGCAACTGACTAATTTCACTCAGCATACTTGTTGCTTAAAGAAGTTTGGGAGCCTAAAGGCCTGTTTTCATTTTGTACCTTCACCGTCCCTTTTAGTTTAAGCAGTCTGTGAACCTTCCAATGTAATTCTCTGAAAGTAGGTTGGGTATCCTATCAATCCTACTGGGGTTCATGCATCAGACAAAAGCTATATGCTTGAATCTCTTCCAGACAAGCCTTTCTCTACTTTGAGCTTCTGAGTTGGTTGAGGTGTAAGAATAGCATCCTTAAGCTTCTTAGAAGCCCTGTTGTTTAATTGAATGGATCTGTGCCACACCCTTAAAATCTTTAGAAGGCCTTTTATCTGACTGAAATGCACTGAGGTACTACCTGAGGTCTTTCTGAAATATTAACAAAAGATTCTACAGTCACAACCCTGCCTTTATTTATTTTTAATGTTTTATTGTGCGTTACATGAAGGTTTACAGAGCAAAATAGTTTCCCATTCAACAATCTGTACAAACAATATTTCCAAGACATTGGGTCACAGTCCCCTCGATGTGTCAGCACTCTCCCCATTTCCACCCTGTGCTCCCCGTTACCTTTCATCTAGTTTTCCTACCCCTTGCTGCCTTCTCATCTTTGTTTTGGGGCAGATTTTGTCCTGTTGGACGCAAATAATTAACTCCTCTAAGGAGCATTCCTCTTGGGTGTTACAGTTTATTTTGTAGGCCTGTCTATTGTTTGGCTGAAATGTGGTCTCTGGGGATGGCTTCAATTCCATGTTAGATGGGTGTCTTAGGGCCATAGTCTCAGGGGATCCTCCAGTCTCTATCAGGCCAGTAAATTTGGTCTTTTTTATGGATGTGATTTTTGTTCTATATTTTTTTCCCTGCTCTGCCTGAGACCGTCTATTGTGATCCCCATCCGAGTGGTCAGTAGTGGTAGCTGGGCACTAACTAGTCCTTCTGGTCTCAGGGTCATGGAGGCTGTGATTCATCTGGTCCATTAGTCCTTTAGACTAATTGCTCCCTCAAGCTTTCGGTTTTCTCAATTCTCCTTTGCTCTGGCCGGGATGAGATGAATAGTATCTTAGATGGCTGCTCACAAGCTTTTAAGAGATCCCAGATGCTACTCACTGAAGTAGGGTGTACAACACTGTTTTTGTGAACTATGTTATGCCAATTGACATGGATAGCCTCTGAATCTATGGTCCTCAGCTTTCGAGCCTAGTAACCCTGCCCCACAAGGTGTTTGGTTATATCTAGGAAGTTTCCATGATTATGCCCCTTGTGTGTTCTATTGTCTATACTAACATACACGAAGCATCTACAAATGTGTATGTAGTAATATCCACAACCCAATCTATATACCCAGGTGGGTGTGCTCCCTTGCACCCTCCCACTCCTTTTTAGCATACTTCTCTACCTATATATCCATTCCTAGACTGGATATGATGCTACTGTTGTAGGGCTGTCTATGTTATTCTTACACTCCTTTATTTATTCTTACACTCCTCTCAGTGCCTTCTTTTGCCTTGGTCCTGCTGTGCTGACTTCTCCCTTACTTTCCCTTCACCAATATTAACATTCGTCTTCTTTCTAATTGGTGATTTTCCCTCCCTCCCCCTCCCATCCCTGGTAAGCATCAAAGAATTGTGTGTGTGTAACCTATTTCTTGATTTTTTATAGTAGTGGTCTCATACAATATTTGTCTTTTTATGATTGATTTATCTCACTCAGCATAATGTCTTCTGAGTTCATCCGTGTTGTGAAATGTTTTGTGGACTCATCATTATTCTTTATCGTTCATAGTATACCATCGTGCATATGTACCATAGTTTGTTTATCCATTTATCCACTGATAGGTACTTAGGTTATATCCATCGTTTTGCTACTGGGAGTGCTGCTGCAATGAACATGTGAGCGCACATGTCTATTCATGTCATGGCTCTTATTTTCCTGGGGTACAAACCTAGGAATGGGATTGCTCGATCACATGGTATTTCTATGTCTAGCTTTTTAAGGCCGCGCCACACCACTTTCCGTAGCGGTTGTACCATTTTACATTTCCACGAAAAGTGCATAAGAGTTCCAGTCTCTCTGCAACCTTTCCAACATTTGTAATCTTTTTTTTTTTTGTATTAGTGCCAGTAATGTCAGGGTGAGATGGTATCTCATTGTAGTTTTGATTTGCATCTCTCTAATTAGCCATTTTTTTTTTTTTTAATGGCTAATGACTGCATTTCTTCATGTGTTTGTTTGCCGACTGAATGTCTTCTTTGGTGAAGTGCCTATTCATAGCCTTTGCCCATTTTTTAATTGGATTGTTTGTCTTTTTGTTGTCAAAGTGTTGAAGTGTTCTATAAATTTTAGAGATTAGACAGACCCTTGTTGGATATGTCATAGCCAATTTTTTTTTTTCCCAGCCTATAGCTTTTCTTTTGACTATTTTGGAGAAGTTTTTTGTTGAGCATAGGTGTTTAATTTTTAGGATGTCCCATTTATTTAGTTTAACTTCTGCTGTTTGTGCATTTTTAATTACATTTGTTATGCTATTTGTGCCATGTATTAGGGCAGTAGGTTAGGTTTTTATTAGGGCTTCTAGCATTGTCTGTATTTCTTCCATGATCTTTATAATTTTAGGTTTTATGCTTAGATCTTTGATCCATTTTAAGTTGGTTTTTGAGTATGGGGTGAGGTATTGGTCTTACTTCATTTCTCTATGGATAGATAACCAGTTTTGCCAGCACCATTTGTTAAAGAGACTGTCTCTTCTCCATTTAATGGACTTTGGCCCCTTTATTGAAGATCAGCTGCCCAGAGGTGGATGGATTTACTTCTAAGTTCTCAATTCTATTCCATTGGTCTGTCTGTCATTGACTACCACAACTTATTAGTAAATTCTGAGATTAGGAAGTGTGAGGCCTCCTACTTTGTACTTCTTTTTTAATAATGCTTTACTTATGTGGAAACCCTGGTGTCATAGTGGTTAAGTGCTACAGCTGCTAACCAAGGGGTTGGTGGTTCGAATCCGCCAGCCAGGTGCTCTTTGGAAACTGTATGGGGCAGTTCTACTCTGTGCTATAGGGTTGCTATGAGTCGGAATTGACTTGATGGCACTGGGTTTGGTTTGGTTTTTGGTTTATTTATTTGCCTCTTTCTCTTCCATATAAAGTTGTGGTTTGTTTCTCCATCTCATTGAAAAATGCTGTTGGAATTTGGATCAGGATTACATTATATGTATATATCACTTCAAGTAGTACTGACATTTTCATGATTGGTCTCAACCCACCTGGTGCAAAGGAAGGAGAATGAAGAACACCAAAGACACAAGGTAAATATGAGCCCAAGAGACAGAAGGGGCCACATAAATCAGAGACTACACCAGCCTGAGACCAGAAGAACTAGATGGTGCCCAGCTACAACTGATGACTGCCCTGACAGGGAACACAACAGAGAATCCCTGATGGAGGAGCAGAACAGTGGGATGCAGACCTCAAATTCTTATAAAAAAACAAGACTTAATGGTCTAACTGAGACTAGAAGGACCCCAGAGGTCATAGTCCCCAGACCTTCTGTTAGCCCAAGACTGGAACCATTCCCAAAGCCAACTCTTCAGACAGGGATTGGACTGGACTATAAGATAGAAAATGATACTGGTGAGGAGTGAGCTTCTTGACTCTGGTAGACACATGAGACTATGTGGGCAGCTCCTGTCTGAGGGCAAGATGAGAATGCAGAGGGGGACAGGAGCTGGCTGAATGGACATAGCGAATACAAGGTGGAGAGGAGGGGGGTGCTGTCTTATTAGGGGATGAACAACTAGGAGTACATAGCAAGGTGTATCTAAGTTTTTGTATGAGGGACTGACTTCATTTGTAAACTTTCACTTAAAGCACAATTAAAAAAAAAAAAAAGGAAAAAAAGTCTGTTATAACTACCAGAACAATTTGCAATGATTAAACCCCTTGTGCACATAAGTTTCATTCTGTTCCAGCAGTCCTCTGAATTACAGATCACATACACATTCAATTCTCTGAACCCAGATTATCTACTTGGGGACAACAGAATCATGTCTGAATCAATCCCATTCTCACCTAAGGAGAATTAAGGTAAGTATATACATTATACTACCATGATTTTCTTTATATGAAAACATCAAAACCATTTGCAATACAGTATTTAGCTTTAATAACTGAGAGAAAATAATTCATGGACTCATCATTAGCAGATAACTTTTACCTCTCTAACTAGACATTCAATGGGTTTGGTGGTTTTGTAACTAGACATGCACTTATGTCTAGTTAGTAAAGTATCTTGTGTGACTTGATGGTAACTCAAGTAAGCAAGCTTTTTGAGTAAAATACAATTTATTCAGCTGATTTACAAAACAGAGTAACTATTCCAATCAAATCAATGACATTCCTATATACTAATGCCAGAGAATTAGAACATGTGAAGTATACAAAAATTTCATTTCAAAGCACCAAAAAAAAAAAAAATTAAATATTTGAGAATTTACTTAAGTCCTCAATTAATTCTAAGAAAACCATGTATGCCATAGTTCTAAGTCAATAAAGATTCACTTAGTTAATTCATTTAAGTTGAATTTTTCCCACTAAAAATACTTTAAAAATTTAGGGACAAAAACAAACATAAAATCCCACCTTCTTAATACAAAAACTATTTTTCTTTCAGAGTATTTCCTAATGCCTTTTTTAAATCACATGTATATACATTCCACATAACTGTAGTAATAATATGAAATTTTACCTTACTTGTTTCACTCACTACATAAAACATTAACCATGTTTCTAGTCTTAACTATCATTTTTGAGACATGCATGGTATTAAACTATAGTAATTTACCTAACCCACTACTGCTGACACTTAGATTATTTCCTATTTATCACTCTCATGGTCAGTCTGGAAACCCTGGTAGTGTAGTGGTTAATAGCTACGGCTGCTAAACAAAAGGTTGGCAGTTCTAATCTACCAAGCACTCCTTGGAAACCCTATGGGGCAGTCCTACTTTGTCCTATACGGTCATTATCAATTGGAATCGACTTGATGGCAACAGGTTTGATTTGCTTTTTTATGGTAAATCCTGTAGCAAAAAATTTCATGCAATTTACTGCCCTCCCTATTTTGGGTTACTCTCTTAGGATAAATTCCCACAAATAGTTCTACTGGGTGAAAATGTACATTTTAAGATCCTTGGTACACACCGATTTCTAAAAGTATTATGCTAATTTAAAACACCTCAAGCACAGGCGTACACCAGTTTCATCAGGAGCTCACCAGCTCTAAGTATCCTTTTTAATTCTCGCCTATTTGGAAAGATATAAAATACCTCTCCTGGTTTTAATTTGCATTTGTTGCTTACTTGTGAGAGTGAACATTTCCCTTTGTGTGTGTTTCTGAATTTTCTCTTATGAGAACTGTAAGTTCATATCTGTAATTCATTTTTCTACCAAGGTCTTGAGATTTCTCTTAAAAAATTTAGTAAGTTCTTTATTTCTCATAAATATTTCTGTTAATCTGCTTCCTTTTTATTCATTTTGGTTTTAGTGACATTCATTTGTACAAAAAATGTTACATAGCATGTTATACTCTATAAAATACTATTCAATTTTTTTTTTTTTACTCCAAAGCTGAGAGAGCTACAGTTGCCTACAAAGTTGATAAATATCCCTACTGGCTATAACACTTGTTTTCCTTTAATCAGCCTGAAGTTGATTTTGATCTATGATATTTAATTTACATTTAAGTTACAGAATTAGAAATTTATACTTAACTACAGATGCTATTTTTCATACTGCTAATGCTGTGAAAAAAGATAGCTTTCTTATGGTTTAGATAGCTGGATGTAAAACAAGGTGACCCCAATAATGTAGAACTGCTATAAAAAATAAGATTGCTCTCTAGGAATTTAAACTAAAATTTGCCACAGAAAATCAGTAGACATGTGTTAAGATTACCTAAAAGAGACAAAATGGCTCCTAGACCTTAACAACTTGGTTATATGCAGATGACACAACACTCCTTGCTGAAAGTGAAGAGGACTTGAGCACTTACTGATGAAGATCAAAGACCACAGCCTTTAGTATGGATTACACCTCAGCATAAAGAAAACAAAAATCTTCACAACTGGACCAATAAGCAACATTATGATAAATGGAGAAAATAATAAATATTAACATTGTCAAAGACCTCATTTTACTTGGATCTACAGTCAATGTCCATGGAAGCAGTAGTCAAGAAATCAAATGATGCATTGCATTGGGCAAATCAGCTGGGAAAGATCTCTTTAAAGTGTTAAGAAGAAAAAATGCCACTTTGAGGACTAAGGTGTGCCTGACCCAAGCCCAGGTATTTTCAATCATCTCATATGATTGTGAAAGCTGGACAATGAATAAAGACAGAAGAAGAATTGATGCACGTGAATTATGTTGTGGGGAAAAAATACTAAATATACCACGGGGTGCCAGAAAAACGAACAAATCTGCCCTGGAAGAAGTAGTGTCAGAATGCTCCTTAGAAACAAGGATGGCGAGAATTCGTCTCACACACTTTGGACGTGTTATCAGGAGAGACCACTCCTTGGAGAAGCACATCATGCTTGGTAAAATAGCGGGTCAGCAAAAAAGAGTAAGACCCTCAATGAGATGGATTGACACAGTGGTTACAACAATGGATTCAAACATAGCAGGATGGCACCAGACTGGGCAGGGTTTTGTTCTGTTGTATACAAGGTCACCATGAGTCAGAATCAACCTGATGGCACCTAACAAAGACAACATATACTTATATACATGCTTCACTGATTTTGCTCCTCAAGAGAAACCAGCCTAAGACATTTGGTACCAAGAATGTTCCATAAGTTTTCTAAATTCATTCTCAACTCTGGCTAGTCTTGAATGCATTGATGACTCTGCCTCCAGTAGTAAAGGGGGCACTGTTAATCTATGGCATGGGGTGGAAATAGGAACGCAAAAAATCACCACCATTGGATCAAATATTTGTGAGAGACAAGGCTCTGGGTGACTGCATATCTGACACTTTTTTATAATTCTGTCAGAATGAGAAGTATAAGGAAGCTCATTGGTTCAACCTAATTTCGCTTGACAAAGAAAGGGATGAGCTCAAAGCTTCAGAGTCACAACTCAAGTGCCACATGCAAGACCTGAAAATTACCACTGTGTTCTGAAAAAAGACTTATTTTTTTTAAGAGTTGATACTAAGAGAATCTTACAACTCTTTTCTTTCGTTTACAGATAAAATGTTGAAATTACTTGTGATATTATAAATGAATTTTAAAACCATTTGGGTTTTACTATACCAAATATTTCAAAATAATTGGCAGAATACCCATGTGTTGTTAAAGCAATCACTCTACAACTTGCTGGATACCCACCAAAAAGATACATCAAATGCAACCAGACAGAAAAATCACACATAAATGAAGAAAGAGATGTGTGCAGCCAACCCCCACCTTGGATCCTACTCTAAGTAGATGCTCCTTGTATTATTATGGTGATTTTTATTTATATATATATATATATTTGTGCTTTGAGTGAAAGTTTACAAACCAAGTCAGTCTCTCACACA
This sequence comes from Loxodonta africana, assembly GCF_030014295.1. Taxonomy (NCBI): domain Eukaryota; kingdom Metazoa; phylum Chordata; class Mammalia; order Proboscidea; family Elephantidae; genus Loxodonta; species Loxodonta africana. Next base: position 70,455,226 of record NC_087358.1, read on the forward strand.
AAAACCCATATACACCTTGTTACACACTCCCAATTACTCTCCCCCTAATGAGACAGCCCGCTCTCTCCCTCCACTCTCTCTTTTCACGTCCATTTCACCACCTTCTAACCCCTCCACCCTCTCATCTCCCCTCCAGACAGAAGAAGCCAACACAGTCCCAAGTGTCCACCTGATCCAAGAAACTCACTCCTCACCAGCATCCCTCTCCAACCCATTATCCAGTCCAACCCATATCTGAACAGTTGGCTTCAGGAATGGTTCCTGTCCTGGGCCAACAGAAGGTCTGGGGGCCATGACCACCAGGTTCCTTCTAGTCTCAGTCAGACCATTAAGTCTGGTCTTTTTATGAGAATTTGGGGTCTGCATCCCACTGCTCTCCTGCTCTCTCAGGGGTTCTCTGTTGTGCTCCCTGTCAGGGCAGTCATCGGTTGTAGCCAGGCACCATCTAGTTCTTCTGGTCTCAGGATGATGTAGTCTCTGGTTCATATGGCTCTTTCTGTCTCTTGGGCTTGTAATCACCTTGTGTCCTTGGTGTTCTTCATTGTCCTTTGATCCAGGTGGGTTGAGACCAATTGATGCATCTTAGATGGCTGCTTGCTAGCGTTTAAGACCCCAGACACCACTCTTCAAAGTGGTATGCAGAATGTTTTCTTAATAGATTTTATTATGCCAATTGACTTAGATATCCCCTGAAACCATGGTCCCCAGACCCCTGCCCCTTCTACGCTGGCCTTTGAAGCATTCAGTTTATTCAGGAAACTTCTTTGCTTTTGGTTTAATCCAATTGTGCTGACCTCCCCTGTACTGTGTGCTGTCTTTCCCTTCACCTAAAGTAGTTCATATCTACTACCTAATTAGTGAATGCCCCTTTCCCACCCTCCCTCCCTGACCCCTCTCATAACCACAAAAGAATGTTTTCTTCTCAGTTTAAACTATTTCTCAAGTTCTTATAATAGTGGTCTTATACAATATTTGTCCTTTTGCAACTAATTTCACTCAGCATAATGCCTTCCAGGTTCCTCCATGTTATGAAATGTTTCACAGGTTCCTCACTGTTCTTTATTGATGCGTAGTATTTCATTGTGTGAATATACCATAATTTATTTATCCATTCATCCACTGATGGGCACCTTGGTTGCTTCCATCTTTTTGCTATTCTAAACAGTGCTGCAGTAAACATGGGTGTGCAGATATCTGTTCGTGTAAAGGCTCTTATTTCTCTAGGATATATTCCAAGGAGTGGGATTGCTGGATTGTATGGTAGTTCTATTTCTAGCTTTTTAAGGAACCGCTGAATCGATTTCCAAAGTGGTTGTACCATTTGACATTCCCACCAGCAGTGTAGAAGTGTTCCAATCTCTCCACAGCCTCTCCAACATTTATTATTTTGTGTTTTTTGGATTAATGCCAGCCTTGTTGGAGTGCAATGAAATCTCATTGTACTTTTGACCTGCATTTCTCTAATGGCTAATGATCATAAACATTTCCTCATATATTTGTTAGCTACCTGAATGTCTTCTTTAGTGAAGTGTCTACTCATATCTTTTGCCCATTTTTTAATTGGGTCATTTGTCTTTTTGCAGTTGAGTTTTTGCAGTATCACGTAGCTTTTAGAATCAGGCGCTGATCAGAAATATCATACCTAAAAACTTTTTCCCAACCGGTATGTAGTCTTTTTTACTCTTTTGGTGAAGGCTTTGGATGAGCATAGGTACTTGATTTTTCGGAGCACCCAGTTATCTAGTTTTCCTTCTACATTCTTTATAATGTTTTGTATACTGTTTATGCCATGTATTAGGGATCCTAACGTTGTCCCTATTTTTTCTTCCATGATCTTTATCGTTTTAGATTTTATATTTAAGTCTTTCATCCACTTTGAGTTAGTTTTTCTGTATGGAGTGAGGTATGCGTCTTGTTTCATTTTTTTGCAGATGGATATCCAGTTATGCCAGCACCATTTGTTAAAAAGACTGTCTTTTCCCCATGTAACTGTTTTGGGGCCTTTGTCAAATATCAACTGCTCATATGTGGATGGATTTATGTCTCGATTCTCAATTCTGTTCCATTGGTCCATGTATCTGTTGTACCAGTACCAGGCTGCTTTGACTACTGTGGCAGTATAATAGGTTCTAAAATCAGGTAAAGTAAGGCCTCCCACTTTGTTCTTCTTTTTCAGTAATGCCTTATTTATCCGGGGCCTCTTTCCCTTCCATATGAAGTTGGTGATTTGTTTCTCCATCTCATTAAAGAATGTCATTGGGATTTGGATCAGAATTGCAATACATGTATAGATCGCTCTTGGTAGAACAGACATTTTTATAAGGCTAAGTCTTCCTAGCCACGAGCAAGGTATGTTCTTCCACTTACGTAAGTCTCTTTTGGTTTCTTGCAGAAGTATACTGTAGTTTTCTTCGTATAAGTCTTTTACATCTCTGGTAAGATTTATTCCTAAGTATTTTATCTTCTTGGGGGCTACTGGAAATGGCATTGATTTGGTGATTTCCTCTTCGATGTTCTTTTTGTTGGTGTAGAGGAATCCAACTGATTTTTGTACATTTATCTTGTATCCCGATACTCTGCTGAACTCTTCCATTAGTTTCAGTAGTTTTCTGGAGGATTCCTTAGGGTTTTCTGCATATAAGATCATGCCATCTGCAAATAAAGATACTTTTACTTCTCTCTTGCCAATCTGGATGCCCTTTACTTCTTTATGTAGCCTAACTGCTCTGGCTAGGACTTCCGGCACAATGTTGAATAAGAGTGGTGATAAAGGGCATCCTTGTCTGGTTCCCCATCTCAATGGGAATGTTTTCAGGTTCTGTTCACTTAGGGTGATGCTGGCTGTTGGCTTTCTATAAATGCCCTTTATTATGTTGAGGAATTTTCCTTCCATTCCAATTTTGCTGAGAGTTTTTATCATGAATGAGTGTTGAACTTTGTCAAAGGTCTTTTCTGCATCAATTGATAAAACCATGTGATTCGCCATCTTCTGTTTTATTTATGTGGTGGATTACATTAATTGTTTTTCTAATGTTGAACCATCCCTGCATACCTGGTATGAATCCCACTGGGTCATGGTGAATTATTTTTTTGATATGTTGTTGAATTCTATTGGCTAGAATTTTGTTGAGGATTTTTGCATGTATGTTCATGAGGGATATAGGTCTGTAATTTTCTTTTTTTGTAATGTCTTTACCTGGTTTTGGTATCAGGGAGATGGTGGCTTCATAGAATGAGTTGGGTAGTATTCCGTCCTTTTATATGCTCTGAAATACCTTTGGTAGTAGTGGTATTAACTCTTCTCTGAAAGTTTGGTAGAACTCTGCAGTGAAGCCGTCCAGACCAGGGCTTTTTTCCTTTGGGAGTTTTTAAATTACCTTTTCAATCTCTTCTTTTGTTATGGGTCTATTTAGTTGTTTGACCTCGGTTTGTGTTAGTTTAGGTAGGTAGTGTGTTTCTAGGAATTCACCCATCTCTTGTTGTTGTTGTTGTTGTTGTTAGGTACCATCGAGTCAGTTCCAACTCAAGTGATGCTATGCACAACGAATGAAACACTGCCCGGTCCTGCACCATCCTTACAATCGTTGTTATGCTTGAGCTCATTGTTGCAACCACTGTGTCAACCCACCTCGTTGAAGGTCTTCCTATTTTCTGCTGACCCTGTACTGTCAAGTATCGTGTCCTCCTCCAGGGACTGATCCCTCCTGACAACATGTCCAAAGTAGATGCAGTCTCGCCATCCTTGCCTCTAAGGAGCATTCTGGCCGCACTTCTTCCAAGACAGATTTCTTCGTTCTTTTGGCAGTCCACGGTATATTCAATATTCTTCGCCAACACCACAATTCAAAGGTGTCAACTCTTCTTTGGTCTTCCTTATTCATTGTGCAGCTTTCACATGCATATGATGTGATTGAAAATACCATGGTTTGGATCAGGCACACCTTAGTCTTCAGGATGACATCTTTGCTCTTCAACACTTTGAAGAGGTCCCTTGCAGCAGATTTGCCCAGTGCATCGCGTCTTTTGATTTCTTGACTGCTGCCTCCATGGCTGTTGATTGTGGATCCAAGTAATATGAAATCTTTGACAACTTCAATCTTTTCTCCGTTTATCATGATGTTGCTCATTGGTCCAGTTGTGAGGATTTTTGTTTTCTTTATGTTGAGGTGTAATCCATACTGAAGGCTGTGGTCTTTGATCTTCATTAGTAAGTACTTCAAGTCCTCTTCACTTTCAGCAACCAAGGTTGTGTCATCTGCATAATGCAGATTGTTAATGTGTCTTCCTGCAATCCTGATGCCCCGTTCTTCTTCATATAGTCCAGCTTCTCGTATTATTTGTTCAGCATACAGATCAAACAGGTATGGTGAAAGAATACAACCCTGACACACACCATTCCTGACTTTAAACCTATCAGTATCCCCTTCTTCTGTCCAAACAACTGCCTCCTGATCTATGTAAAGGTTCCTCAAGAGCACAATTAAGTTCTAGGTTTTCAAATTTGTTTGAGTATAGTTTTTCATAGTAATCTGATATGATTCTTTTAATTTCAGTTGAGTCTGTTGTAATATCGCCCCTCTCATTTCTTATTCGGGTTATTTGCTTCCTCTCCTGTTTTTCTTTTGTCAGTTCGGCCAGTAGTTTATCAATTTTGTTGATTTTTTCAGAAAACCAGTTTTTGGTCTTGTTAATTCTTTCAATTGTTTTTCTGTTTTCTATTTCATTTAGTCCAGCTCTAATTTTTATTCTTTGTTTTTTTTCTGGTGGCTGTGGGTTTCTTTTGTTGCTCTCTATTTGTTCAACTTGTAGGGATAATTCTTTGATCTTGGCCCTTTCTTCTTTTTAGATGTGTGCATTCATTGATATAAACTGGCCTCTGAGCACCACTTTTGCTGTGTCCTAAAGGTTCTAATAGGAAGTGTTTTCATTCTCGTTGGATTCTATGAATTTCTTTATTCCATCCTTAATGTCTTCTATAATCCAGTCTTTTTTGAGCAGGGTATTGTTCAGTTTCCAAGTGTTTGATTTATTTTCCCTGATTTTCCTGTTATTGATTTCCACTTTTATGGCCTTATGGTCAGAGAAGATGCTTTGTAATATTTCAACATTTTGGATTCTGCTAAGGCTTGCTTTATGACCTAATATTTGGTCTTTTCTAGAGAATGTTCCATGTGCACTAGAAAAGAAAGTATACTTGGTTGGTGTTGGGTGGAGTGTTCTGTATATGTCTACGAGGTCAAGTTGGTTGATTGTGGCATTTAGATCTGTGTCTTTATTGAGCTTCTTTCTGGATGTCCTGTCCCTCACCGAAACTGGTGCGTTGAAGTCTCCTACTATTATTGTGGAGCTACCTAACTCACTTTTCAATGCTGATAGAGTTTGTTTTATGTATCTTGCAGCCCTGTCACTGGGTGCATAAATATTTAATATGGTTATACCTTCTCAGTGTATTGTCCCTTCAATCATTATACAGTGTCCTTCCTTATCCTTTATGATGGACTTGACTTTAAAGTCTATTTTGTCAGAAATTTATATTGCCACTCCAGCTCTTTTTTGATTGTTGTTTGCATGATATATTTTTTTTCCATCCTTTGAGTTTTAGTTTGTTTGTGTCTCTAAGTCTATGGTGTGTCTCTTGTAGGCAGCATATAGACGGATCTTGTTTTTTAATCCATTTTGCCATTCTCTGTCTCTTTACTGGTGCATTTAGTCCATTAAAATTCAGGGTAATTATGGATAAGTATGAATTTAGGGCTATCATTTTGATGTCTTTTTTTGTGTGTTGACAGTTTCTTTTTCCCACTTGATTTTTATGTGCTGACTAGATTTTCTTTACATATTCTCCTTTCCTCATATTTGTTGTTGTTCATTTTGTTTCTGCTGAGTCTGTATTTTTTCCTTGTATTTTATTTTTAGGAGTAGGATAGTTTGTCTCCTTTGTGGTTACCTTATTATTTACCCCTATTTTTCTAAATTTAAAACTAACTTTTATTTCTTTGTATCACCGTATCTTCCTCTCCATATGGAAGGTGTATGATTACATTTCTTAGTCCTTCTTTATTATTTTAATGTTGTCTTCTTTTGTATAATAACATCGCTGTTACCCTGTTTTGGGCTTTTTTTTTTTTTAATATAATCTTGCTTTTTTTTTTTTTTGTATTTTCCTGTCTGGGTTGACTTCTGGTTGCTCTGCCCAATGTTCTAGTCTTGGGTTGATACCTGATATTATTGATTTTCTAACCAAAGAACTCCCTTTAGTATTTCTTGTAGTTTTGGTTTGGTTTTTAAGAATTCCCTAAACTTGTGTTTATCTGGAAATGTCTTAATTTCACCTTCTTATTTAAGAGACAGTTTTGATGGATATATGATTTTTGGCAGGCAACTTTTTTCCTTCAATTTTTTAAATATGTCATCCCATTGCCTTCTTGCCTGCATGGTTTCTGCTGAGTAGTCCGAGCTTATTCTTATTGGCTTTCCTTTGTAGATGACTTTTCATTTAACCCTCGCTGCTCTTATAATTCTCTCTTTATCTTTGGTTTTGGCAAGCTTGACTATAAAATGTCTTGGTGACTTTAACATCTACCTTATGTGGAGTTCGATGAGCACCTTGGATAAGTATCTTCTCATCTTTGACAACATCAGGGAAGTTTTTTGGCAACAAATCTTCAACAATTTTCTCTACATTTTCTGGTACTCCAATCACTCGTAGGTTATTTCTCTTGATAGAGTCCCACATGATTCTTAAGGTTTCTTCATTTTTTTAAATTCTTTTATCTGATTTTTCTTCAAATATATTAGTGCCAATTGATTTATCTTCGAGTTCAGAAATTCTAGGAATTCTGCTCCTCTGACTTTATATTGAGTTGTCTAATTCTGTAAGTTTATTGTTAATCTTCTGAATTTCTGATTGCTGTCTGTCTATGGATTTTTCCAGCTTATTAAACTTTTCATTATGTTCCTGAATATTCTTTCTAATTTCTTCAGTTGCTTTATCTGCATATTGGCTTGTTCTGCGTATTGCCTCATTTCCTTCCTGATGTCTTGAAGGGTTCTGTATATTAAACTTTTGTATTCTGTCTCTGGTAATTCCAGGAATGCACTTTCATCTAGAAGATCCCTGGATTCTTTGTTTTGAGAGCCTGTTGAGGTGATCATGGTCTGTTTCTTTATGTGACTTGATATTGACTGTTGTCTCTGAGCCATCTATAAGTTATTGTATTAGTTTATGCTTGCTTACTGTCTCGTATCTGCTTGCTTTGTTTTGTTTTGGTATACCCCTATGGGTTGCTTGAGTGAGCTAGCTTGATTATTTTCACCTTTGGAGCTCTCATGTCCTGTCCCCAGCTGGCTAGAGCTGTTATCAGGTATTTCAGTCTAGGAGTCCATTCAGTTTTCTTGTATGAATTCAGTTCAGGTTTCCAGGTAGCTGATCATCAAGTTTGTGGTACAGGCTCTGTCCTACAGTCTTAGAGGGGCAGGGGTCATTGGCATATATACCGACATCTGATTGCAGCAGGGGGTCACACTCTGAACAAGGCAGGGGGCTGAGAACCGACCCCCAAGTGTCTCTGAGGAAAACGCGTCTCTGTTCCCTAGAGCATGGTGGTGGGTGGGTTCTGCAGAGGGACCATGGGCACCCAAATTTTTTGTTGTAAGGAGTGGGAGGTACCAGTTACCTTTGGACCCCTGTCTTGGGTGGCTAGGTGACCTGAGTGGAGCTACCAGTCCTTAGGTCCCTGATGCGGGTCGGTGAGGACCTTGTTTAATAGGGAAAGGAATGTCGAACATCAAACACCCACCTCTCCACTGAACAGCTGAAATGGCTGGAGTTTGCCAACAAAGGCCTATTCTCCCGAAATAGGTGCACAGAGGTCCACGCAGAAGGGAAAGGTGCTTAAGGTCCACGGACGGTTTATGTCTGGATAGGAGCCGCTTCTTTCTTGATCTCCCCCAGTTAACGGAGCTAGAAAATTATCTTTTCCCCCCAGTTGCAAATTTTTTCCTTCCCCAAGGACGGGAGGATGGCTCTAGGTGCTCACCAGGGTCTATCTCAGGCCCAGGGATTTAGCCACTGAAGTCGGCTTGGGGGTGGGGTGGTGTGTGGTAAAATACGCAAGTACTTAGCTTTTGCTGAGAGCGCCATTCTCCTCAGGTTCCAGAGGTGTGAGTAGGCTGTGTGGTTGCCTACTTCTCCCTGAGGAAATTGCAGCGGAACACTAGTTCCAGCCTGCACCTGCCACTGCTGCCGCTCCGGGAATGGTGCCTGAGGGCTCCCCGCAATTCAGGTCTGGTAACTCCTCTCCGCTTCTGAACGGCCTCTTCGTTCCTCTGCCCCTCGGTTCGTTGTCTAAGCTTACCTTTGATGCTCAGGGCTCCCAGCTTGTCACAAATATACTCGTTTCACTTGTGTTTTCTGGTCTTTGTTGTACAGAGGGCTCGCTGGAAGCGTCGTCTATTCCGCCATCTTGGTTCTGCCCTATGGTGCTTTTTTGATGAACAGAATTTTTTAAATGAAGTGTTAATGTGTCCATCTCCTTTCCCTTATTTTTTGGGCTTTTGGTATCATATCTAGAAAGGGCTTTCCTGAAATTATGCAAATATTATTTGTATTTTTTTCCAATACGTCTTTTAGAAATTTTATTTATTTTGCTATTGTTGTTGAGAATACACACAGCAAAACACACACCAATTCAACAGTTTCTACATTACAATTTTGTCCATTGATTACATTCCTCAAGTTGTGCAACCAATCTCACCCTCCTTTTCTGACTTGTTCCTCCCCCACTGACCTAAATTCACTGCAGAAAGCCTTATTTCTTGTAGTAACAAAATTGATACTGCCGAAAACCAAACACAGAGACTTACCGCATGAGAAGGTGAAATACAACGTCAATTGAATTCTCAACCGCAAATGGTGTCTGAAGTTAAAGTGAGGGTATATTAAAGGAGGTATGAGGAAGAGGTATGGCCAAAGAAGTGAGGATATTTGTGTGTCATGTGAATGCTCACCAAAGGATGACCTCAGCAGAAGATTTTAACAAGTGGATAGGATTTTAACAAGGATGACACACCGTGTGGATATCAGTCAGCCGCCTTTCACAGCTACTCCTATCATTGCCCAATGGGCTCACAAACAAAGCAGCCATGGTAGTAGGGATGGAGGTTATACATGCACTCAGCAACATGGACTTCCACTTACCAAAGCTGACTTGGGCACAGCCACTCCTGAGTGCCTAATCTGCCAGCAGCAGAGACCAACACTGAGTCCTCGATACGATACCATTCCTCGAGGTAATCAGCCAGCAACCTGGTGGCAAGTTGATTACATTGGACTACTTCCATCATGGAGAGGGCAGCATTTTGTTCTTAGTGGGACAGACACTTACTCTGGATACAGATCTGCATTCCCTGCATGCAGTGCTTCTGCCAAAACTACCTTCTGTGGAATTACAGAATGCCTTATCCACCATCATGATATCCCACACGGCATTGCCTCGGATCTAGAAACTCACTTCACAGCAAATGAAGTGTGAATATGGGCCCATGTTTATGGAATTCACTGGTCTTACCATTTTCCCCATCATCCTGAAGCAGCTGGCTTGATAGCCCGATGGAATGGCCTTCTAAAGACACAATTACAGTGCCAGCTGGGTGACAATACAATACAGAGGTGGGGCAACGTTCTCCAGGAGGCTGTGTATGCTCTAAATCAGCATCCAATATCTGGTGCTGTTTCTCTCATAGCCAGAATTCATGGGTCCAGTAATCAAGGGATGGAAATGGGAGTGACACCACTTACTATTACCCGTAGTGACCTAGTCATGAAATTTTTGCTTCCTGTCCCAGCGAACCTATGCTCTGCGGGTCTAGGGGTCTTAGTTCCAAAGGGAGGAATACTCCCACTAGGAAACACAACATTGATTCTACTGAACTGCAAGTTAAGAATGTCACCTGCCTACTTTGTGCTCCTCATGCCTCTGGGTCAACAAAGGAGGGAGTTTCTGTATTGGTTGGTTTGACTGATTGTGATTACCAAGGGGAAATTAGATGGATATTACATAATGGAGATAAAGAAGAGTATGTCTGGAATATACGAGACCTCTTAAGATGTCTCTTAGTACTATGATGCCCTGTGATTAAAATCAATGGAAAACTACAGCAACCCAATTCCGACAGACTACTAATGGCCCAGATGCTTCAGAAATGAAGTTTGAGTTACCCCATCAGATAAAGACCCATGACCAGCTGAGGTATTTACTGAGGCCAAAGAGAATATGGAATGGGTGGTGGAAGAAGTTTGTTCTAAATACCAGCTATGATCACCTGACCAGTTGCAGAAATGAGGACTGTAATTGTTATCAGTATTTTTTTCTTGTTTTGTTATACACGTATATTTGCGTGTATATGTGCGTATATAAGCACTGGTGGCAAAATGGTTAAAAGCTCAGGCTGCTAACCAAAAGGGTGGCATTTCAAATCCACCAGCCACTCCTTGGAAACCCTATGGGACAATTCTACCCAGTCCTATAGGGTCGCTGTGTGTCAGAATCAACTCAGTGGCATGCAACGACACCAATATATATACCTTTGTTTTCTTCCCTCCTTTAGTCTATTACTCATTATAAAATATAAGATGTAAATGGGGCTAGTGTGTTTTCAGTTGTATGCAAGTTAGTTGGAACATGTTAGGTGCAAGTATGACTCTACAATTGTCTTTACTTAGAGATTATATATGGTTAAAGAGATGTGTACAGGTGCCAAGTTTATAAGCGGTGGACTGTGATAGCTAATGTTATGTGTCAACTTAGGCCATGATTCTCAGTGGTTTGGCAGATATTAAATAATCATCCACCATTCTGTGATCTGATGGAAGCAGCCAATCAGTTGAAAGGGGAGTGGCCTGCATCCAATACATATGAGTGTTCTGGCAAAGCTCACGCTCCCTCAATCCTGCATCTGACTTATTGCCCTCTGACCTCTGGTTCTTGGGACGTGAGCTAACAACCTGTTGCCTGACCTGCAGATTTTGGGATTCGCCAGCTCCCGCAATCCAGTAAATCAGCCACCTTCCAAATGACCTGCGGTTTTGGGGTTCATCAGCCTCTGCAATCACATGAGTCAGTAGAAGCCTCATGCCTGAGGCCTGAATCACGGATTTGGATTTGCCAGCCTCAACAACTATGTGAGCCACTCTCGTGAAATAAATCTCTCTGTATATATTTATATAAACCCTTTACTGATTTTGCTCCTCTAGAGAACCCAACCTAAGACAAACTCAATCTGCAGGCTCTTCACAAAACTGTTATCAAGATTTGACTCTCTGTTACTACTTCTATATTCTTGCCTAATTATTTTAAAAAGAGCTGTATTAGAAAATAATTGACATACAATAAATTGCACATAGTTAAAGTGTACAACCTGATAAGTGTTGACACAGGCATGTCCATGAAAGCACTGCCACAATCAAGATAGTGAATATAACAATCATCCTTACCTCCTACCCCTTTGTAATCCCTTTCTTCTTCCCCTCACTGTACCCTTCCATTTGATATACTTTCTGTCACTACAGATAAGTTGTAGTTCATAAATGGAATAAACAGTACGTATTACCTTTTGGTCTGGCTTCTTTCACACAGTATAATTATTCTGAGATTAATCTACTTTGTTACTGTATTGTATTGCTCAGCAGTACTCCACTGTAAGTATATCACAATTTGGTTATTTATCTACTTGTTGATAACCACTTTGGAGAACAGTCTGCCAGTTTCTTTAAAAGTTAAGCATCCACCTACCACTGGATATAGCCATTTCACTCTTAGGTATTTACCCAAGAGAAAGCATATGTCCATCTAAACATTGACATATGAATACTCCTGGCAGCTTTACCTGTATTGGTAATAATCTGGAAACAATCCATTTCATCAGTACCTGAATGGATAAATCAATTACCATATATCCATAAAATGGCCTCTTACTCAGCAATAAAAAAGAATAAACTCTTGATACATACAATAACACAGATTAATCTTAAAATAGTTATGTTGAATAAAGAAGCAAGACCAAAAATGGGTACTTATTTCCTGACTTCTTTTTTTCCTTTTTAAATTGTTGTAAAGATATATGTAACATATCATCTGCCATTTCAACACTTTTCAGGTGTATAATTTAGTGATATCAATTACATTAATCTTATCATGCAACCATCACCCATAATTGTTGCCAAATTTCCTATCATCATAAATAAAAACTCACTCACTCACAAAACAAAAACTCCTCTTTTTCCCCTCTCTCCTTCCCCTGGTTACAACTAATAAACTTTGGTCTCTATATATTTGCCTATTCTTATTACTTCATACAAATGAGATCATACAATATTTGTCCTTTTGTGACAAATACTTTTTTTTAATTGGCTACTTTTTTTTTCCTCAATCATTATTTTCCTTCTACTCATTTAAAAAGGGAACACAAGGAATACTTTGTCTTCTCTTAGTGGTTATCCTTGAAATACATCTTTACCTTCAGTACACACAACACATGGATCTTAGAACACTGATCAACCCCTCCTGGCTTACATGCTATTGTAGGCCAGTAGTATTTAGTTCTACCTTGTTTGTTAACCACAATTTAGACATTATTATTGTTTCCTTCCACCAATGTTGGCTTAGATTTTACTCAAGTCTACCATTTTCTTTACTATTTCTTCTTTCATTTCATACCTTCCTTTTATGACCATTTTCTTTCTTCTTCAAATACATCATTTAAGACAATATTTTTTTAAAGTGTGGGTTGTGACCTATTGGTGAGTCTCTTTGTGTTTCTCATTCTATCGCTTGACAACAATGTGTGTATTTCTTCTTATTTATTTTGCTTGGGATTCTGTAGGCTCTTTAAATTTGAGCATTTGTGTGTTTCATCAATTCTGACAATTTTTAATGGTATCTATTAACATTGCTTCATTCCCATTCTATGTTTTTTTTTTTTTTTTTCTGGGACTCTGATTTGGTCACCTCATGGTCTCTCTTGTATTTTCTATATCTTTTTATTTCTCTGTACGACCTTCTATGCAATTTCTTTCTCTTTTTAATAGTGTATTATCTCCTGATTTAGCCCAGCACATAATTTTTAAGTTCAGCTGTTATATTTTTTTATTTAAGATAGTCTATTCTTTTTTTAACGTGCCTGGTCACTTTTACCGTATCTTGCTTTTTATTCATGTTTTAGAATCCCTCTTTTATTAACCGGAGCCCAGGTGCACAAGGGTTAAGAGCTATGGCTGCTAACCAAAAGGTTGGCAGTTCGAATCCACCAATGGCTCCCTGGAAACCGTATGGGGAAGTCCTACCCTGCCCTATAGGGTCGCTGAGTCAGAATTGACTTGACGGCAACAGGTTTGGTTTTATTAAACATATTAAACACATTTATTTTATGAACTATATTTCTAACAGCTGAAATCTCTGTACATCTGTTTCAGCTGTTTGTTGTTTCTGCTGACTCTTGCTCATAGTTTAGATTTTTTTCCCTCTTTATGTTTTGTCATCTTGCTGTGTGTGAGAACTTATTTTTTAGAATTCTAGCTCTGTGATTATTTGATAGCTGAGTATTTATGATTGTTTTTGCCCAGGTACCGAAGAACATTATAGACCCAGGTCCGTTTAAACTTAAAATCCTCTACTTGTGGCGTTTTAGGAACCACGCTAATATTGTAAATTAAGACCCCAAATCCAAGTAAATGTCAGCTGGCAATTATCAGGGAACATTTTAACTTCACCCAGGGCTGCAGGCCTTTGAAAGATGGCCTCTGATCAACCTCTAGCTTGTGTGGAACCCAAAGCTTTTTCCTCAGTCTTATGCCCCTTCACGCACAGAGCTTCTGTGCCAACAGGAATACACGAATGCCCCCCAAATACGCAGTGACTTCCGCAATTGTGTACCTCACAGGATGTACTTCTGTTTCATCCCTACCTCCCAAATTTCCCTTATTTTCTTACAGATTCATCCACTCATTTTAAAGGACTTTTTTATATTGAATCTAGTATTTCACATGCTTGGTACAGTGAAGGATTCAAGAATTGTTGCTTATTATATTGTCAGAAGATGGAAATCTATTTATTACTTCTATAATTGCTTTGTAAAATTTAAAGGAAGGGTATTATATTTATTTTTGATACATTTTATTTTAGTGTGTTCAGTATAGTCCAAGCCTGTCAAGAGCACTTACAATCTTGATTGAATCTTTATATTAGCTTACCTTAGAAGCTGTATATCATCTGCAAATTTGTTTAAACTTTTCAGCCTTCACCCAAGTCACTGATCAACACAGCTTCTGACAAAAAGAAAAGCTTAACAATTAATTTTGACAATCTTTATAGCAAATCCAACATCTATTCTTAATGCTGTCAGATATATTGAATCACCAACTTAAATTTCCATCATAATCAAATACAGAAAAATTCCCCTACTCTAATTACTTCAAGTGGTAGACCTTTTTAGAAGTAATATTAAACTGAATGAAAAAATATATTTATCATCAAGGGAAACCAGCAGAAGCATGAAGCAAATTGGATGATGGAAGTCTAAATCAAAAAACCAAGCCTGTCGCCATCAAGTCAGTTCCAGCTCATAGCGGCCCTATACGACAGAGTAGAACTGCCCCACAATGTTTCCAAGGATGTAAATCTTCACATTAGCAGACTGCCTTATCTTTCTCCTCTGGAGCAGCTGGTATGTTTGAACTGCCAACCTTTCTGTTAACAGCTGAGTACTTAACCACTGTGCTACCAGGGCTCTCCTTAACTACCCTAACCTCCAAAATTGCCATGAGTCCCCATCTCCCACGGGAAGAAACACAACTTACTTAAATTAGTATCTTCAGGGCCAATGTTAATAAAAAGGCTGTGCAAAGCGTTTCCTAATTTAAGAACACTGTAGGGGAAACCCTTGTGGCGTAGTGGTCAAGTGCTATGGCTGCTAACCAAAAGGTCGGCAGTTTGAATCCCCCAGGTGCTCCTTGGAAACCCCATGGGGCAGTTCTACCCTGTCCTATAGGGTCGCTGTGAGTCGGAATTGACTCAGCGGCAAAAGGTTTGGTTTTTTGGTTTTGGTCTTCTATTAGATCTTTTGGTAAAATTTTAGCTTTTTCATCCTTTTGCTGTCTTATAACGGAGCCCTGGTGGCTCAGTGGTTAAGCGTTCGCCTGCTACCCAAAATGTTGGCAGTTCAAATCCACCAGCTGCTTCTTGGAAACCCTATGGGGCAGTTCTACTCTGTCCCATAGTGTCACTGAGTCAGAATCAACTCAACAGCTTCGGGGTTAGTTTGCATTGTTTTATAAAGGAGCCCCGGCAGTTCTAATCTGTCCTGCAGGAGGATCTGACGTGACTCAAAGGCAGTGGGTTTTTGGTTTTTATCGTTTTATAGCACAAAGCTTAGAAGAGGGAAAGCTTGAGGGTTTCTGCTTTTAACAGCATCATGAAAATCTGTCGCTAGGTTTTTTGTTGTTTGTTTCTTTTCTCTCCTTCACCATACTTTTAGTTTACATCTTTTACTAATATCAGTAATCAATGTCAACTTTTGTAAAATTTTTACCTCCGACATCAACATAAGGCCAGGGGTGTGTGTGTGTGTGTGTGCACGTGTACGTGCGTGTGTGTGCGTGTGTTTACACGTTCCCATCAGAAATAAATGAAGACTTACACTTCTCGCCTTTAATGCACTGCTCCTGCATGAAGAATGTATAAACCACTGATTTTGGATCTGCATCTTTATTTTTCTGAGCAGCAACTATGGGTTTAAATAAAACACTTAGCCCCTGTTGTTCTTTCTTCTCAATATTTGATGTATATCCTGCAATAATGTAGTAGAAAAAGTACAGCCTTTGGAGTCACGTAGATCTGTGTTTAAATCTCAACCTCCCCAATAACTGTCTAATCTGAAGCAATTCACTTTATCTCTCTGAATTTGTTGGGGGAATAATACAGTGGCTCCCAATCGGTAGCTGCAAGACTCACATCCTGTGTAAACATGATTTAATTTTATATGTGCAGTGCCTAGGACAGTGACTGCCACGTAATGTGTACTCTGTTATGTAAGCTCTCTTTTTGTGTAAGTTGGTACTTCATTTTCACTTTGCATGATCTTTCGAAGGATTTTTCAGACTAAATTTTCTTAAATCCTAGCCTTGACAGAGTTCTGTGGTTTTAATCAACAATTATCAGCAATATACATAAAATACTTTCAAAATAGCAGTATACCAATAATACTAATGAATATATCCCACTAAGATGGTACAGTCCAAAATCTAAGTTCTAAAGTCACTAGATATTGTTCCTTTTCCTGTGTGGTTATATCATCAAAATATTAGTTACATAAACTTCCTTCAGTTCCTTTTCAGATTTTTCTTTTCATTCCCACTTTTTAATCTAATTTTACTTTTGTATATGTACGCATACATGATTCCAAGGTCAAAACTGTATAAACAAGTTATATTTAGAAAAACTTCTCTTCCATCACTGGTATCTTTCGCTTGTTCCATCTCTCTCTCTGCCTGTGGGTTACTCTAATACTGTTTTCTCCCCCCCAACCCCACCCCCCACTCTACAAGGTATCCTTGAGATCATTCTACATTGGTACATAGAGAGTTTCTCCATTCTCTTTTACTGTGTTGTTTGGATGTACTTTACTTCATCTAATCATCGGTACACACCAAGTTTCCACATTCTTTTATGACTGTATAATATTCCATACTGTTGTTGTGAGATGCCATCAAGTCGATTCTCACTCACAGCGAGTTCGTATGACAAAGCAGAACCACCCCATAGGGTTTTCTTGGCTGTAATCTTTACGGAATCAGATGGCCAGGTCTTTCTCCTGAGGAGCTGCTGGGTGGGTTTGAACTGCCAACCTTTCTTCACCACCTGGACTCCTTCATATAAAAAATGGGCATTTTGGTTGTTTCCACTCTTTGCTAGTACAGATAATGCTGCCATGACTAACCTTATACAAATGCCAGTTTATATTTTACGTTAATGTGTCTTTGGAATAGATTCCTAAAAGTTAGATGCCGGGGTTAAAGGGTAATTGCGTATGTCATTTTGCTAGATATTACCAAATTGCCTCTCACAGGATTTGTGCTTTTGTATTCCTACTAGCAATGCATGAAAAAGCATGGTGCCCCACAGTATACAGAGTATGTTGTATAACTTTTGGATGAGAAATGGTATCTTAGTACCACTTTAGTTTGCATTTCTCCTTGTATGACTGAAGTTGAACATCTTTATGTCTGTCATCTTTTTCTGTGAACTCTCTGTTCATATCTTTGGTCCATTTTTCTATTGCCATGATGGTCCGTTTGACTTGATTTTTAGGAGGTTGTTTTCATTAAAGGGACTGGCTCTTTGTGATAGAAGTTCCAAATACTTTTCCCCACTTTATTACTTCTCTTTTGACTTTGCTTATAGCATTTTTCACCATGTAAAGGTTTTTTTTTTTTTTAAGATAGTAAAATTTATCATGTTTTTATTTCTTGTGGCATTGAGTCATAGTTAAAAACTCCTTGGCTTACACATTCCTACTTTTTTTTAATAAATGCTGCTCCGTGGCTGTTTTTCTTTGTTCGTGCTATTGGCAAGTCTGCGGCTAACCTCATCTTTCTGCCTGGAAGCCCAGGGGAATTTGTCTTACTATCTTGAAAATCCAATAGTTTTACTAGGGACATGACTTGGAGTTGATCATTCTGGATCAATTTTCCCAGGACACAATGAGCCCTTTCAATCTGTAGATTTGAGTCTTCTCTGATTTCTAAAATGTTTTCTTCGGTTAAAGTTTTAAACATTAGCTCTGATTCATTGGCTCCCCACCCCCACCCCCACCCCTACCCCCAGGAACTTTAATTTTTATGTATCTTCTACATCCATCTTATTTACTCATTTTCTGTATCACTTTCTCTGGGATTCATTTATGTTTCCTCACTTAATTTTCTTTCTCTCGGCTGTTCTCACACCTTTCCTCAATGCCCCTCATATTTTCAGTCAAATCAATTCTTCCTTGGCACCTTGGAATTTACCTTCATTTTAAAAAGATGATTTTTGTCCTTTTCATTTTACTCACTCAGCTTAGTAAAGTCACTTCTCACATTTTCATCTTTTTGTCCATTTCTCTTTCAGTTTTTAAACTGGGATTTGAAATTTTTATTTCTGCAAATGCTTGTCGAAAAGATTTTATCCAGCTGGAGGTCTTGTGCTACAGCAGCTCAATGATTGGGGAGCCTTTTCATCAGATAAAATGTTTCTCATTTTATGTTTTCTACTTACAGTAACTTTATATGTATGCTGTCTGCCATTTTCTGTTTATTTCCAAATGTTTTAATTTTCCTAAGCCAGATAACAGCTGTATATACACAAAAATGGGGCATTTGGATGACTTACTAGGTTTCTTAATTCAACCTTCTGTTGGTTTAAGAAGTATTTTCAATCAATGACTATTTTGTTTCTTTAGGGTCCTTAGTTCCTACTACTTTTTCTTCTTCTTCACCATTAAGTCTCTGGGAAGGTGGTGCCTAAAGCAGCAAGGACAAGTACCCTTCCTTTCGTCTAACAGTTCTCAAACCTGTTCTCAGTATTTCCCAGTTAAGGGTGGGGCTTCTGTTTCTGGGAGTTACTTTCTGTGTTCAGCTGCCCCCAGAAACTCTTTCTCTCTCCTCCTTTCTACATAGTCTCCACCTGACTTGCCACTTCAATGTGGGGTCCAGAACTGGCTCTGCTTCATTTTACTGTTTATTTCCCTACATGAGAATGTTGGCTAGGCATGGGTGATTGTTGCTCTCCTTATAGAAGGAAGAGATTTAAGGGTAGGCACTGCCTGCTAACCAAGAGGTTAGCGTTTCGAACTCACCAGCCACTCCAAGGGAGAAAGATCTGGCAGTCTGCTTCAGTAAAGATTTACAGCCTTGGAAACCCTGTGGGGCAATTTTACTGTCTTACTGGGTTACTATGAATCGGAATGGACTTGACAGCTTTAAGATAGAGAGATTTGTATTTACACAGGGGCCATTATCCTATGCTAACTTGGAGGTGGATTTGAAATTTTATTTTTTAAAAAATTATTTTCTACTTTTACTGTAGTGTGGTAACAATTTTGTTCAGCTATTTCCAATTTTGGAATTTATTCAGGTTTCTTTGTGGTCTAAATATTAATTTTTATAAGTGCTCCAAGTGCACTTAAGAAGGTGTATTCTTTTTAGTGGATTTGGAGTTTGATATACAGCAGATCTACCTTACTGATCATTTATGATTACTAAATCTTGTCCACTTAAGGTGGCTTATTTGAGAGAGAGAGATGTTAAATTAGTACCATGTTTCTATTTCTCCTTACATCTTGTAGCTTTTATTTTACAAACGTTATTGATGTTACTTGGTACACAGACATTTTAAAAAACCTTCGTTGTGAATTCTAAAAATGTCCTTCATCTTAATACATTTGGCCTAAATTCTACCTTGTCTGAAACAGATGACAAATCCTGTTTGTTAAAAATTTATATTGATCTGGTATATCTTTGCCCTCCCCTTTATTATTATTGTTATTGTGAAATATTGTTAAATTTCATATCATTTTTGTT
This sequence comes from Loxodonta africana, assembly GCF_030014295.1. Classification (NCBI taxonomy): domain Eukaryota; kingdom Metazoa; phylum Chordata; class Mammalia; order Proboscidea; family Elephantidae; genus Loxodonta; species Loxodonta africana. The sequence continues at coordinate 70,474,838 of NC_087358.1, forward strand.
GTTAGGTGCCATTGAGTAGATTTCAACTCATAACGGCCCCATGAGACAGAGGAGAACTGCCTCATAGGGTCTTCTAGGCTGTAATGTTTTCAGTAGGAGCTCTGGTGGCACAGTGGTTAAGCACTCGGCTGCTAACCAAAAGGCTGGTGGTTTGAACCCACCAGCCGTTCTGCAGGAGAAAGACGTGGCAGTCTGCATCCATAAAGATTTCACCCTTGGTAATTCCACAGGACAGCTCTACCCTGTCATATGGAGTCACTATGAGCTGGAATTGACTTGACGGCAACAGGTGGAGCTAGATGTGTCTTTCTCCTATGGAGTGGCTCGGTGGGTTCAAATCACCAACCTTTCGGCTAGCAGCTGAGTGCTTAATTGTTGAGCTACCAGGGTTCCTTTTATTATCATTAATCCTACTGTCTAAAAGTATGTCTTTTGTACAAAGCATATAGTTGGATTTTGCTGTTAGCCAATCCGAAAATCTTTCTTTTAAATGAGTTGAACCCATTTACATTTACTGACACACCTGAAATTTTTTTTTGTGTTGCAATACTGTTCCATGTTCTAATTTGTGTATGTACTGACAGACTATATAACATTTACATTGCATTTTATCACCATTATCCCCATCTTTTAATCTTAGTGCCACACATATATTCAATGCTCACCACTGGACCTTACGTTAAAGATTCTCCAATCATTTCCTGGTTCTCTGAAACTCGTTCTCTAGGTTATTCTTCAGGAGGAATCATGTATCCTAGAATCCTTTCATGTTTAAATGTCGGTCTGTGTCCTGAATTCTTGAAGGATAATTTGGTTAGATATGAAACGTTTTATTTGTTGAATTTTTTTTTAAATGTTGCTTTGTTATTATCTGGCATAAAATGTTGATGTCAAGGAATCTAATCCAATCTTTTTTTATAAGTGACAATCTTTGCGTGGATGCAAAAAGTTTTTTTTTTTCCCTTTATTTTCTAAATCCAACAGTTTTACAAGAATACATCTCAATGTTAACTGTTCAGAGTTAATTCCTCGGATTCACAGTGTGCCGTTACAACCTATGTAGTTTTAAACATTCTTTTAAGGAAAGTGTTCTTGAATTAAACTTCTAATATTTGTTCTATTCCATTGCTTTGGTTTACTTTTGGGGAACTCCAATTACAAGTATTTTGGCTTTTTTAAAATCTGTCTTCTTTGTCACTTTCTTGACTCCTTTAAAAAAATCTTTGGTATTTTTCACTATCCTCTATTCCTCTTATTGTGCTTTCTGTGATGTATATATACTTTCATTCTAATTTAATCTTGATTAAATTTCTTCCTTTTCCTAATTTCTTCCTGAGTTCTATCAGCTCTCATTATATATACATATATATATGATCTACCGTCTTATTCTTGAGCTCTTCTAGTTCTGTTTTGTGTTCTTTCAAAGATTCCACCTTATTTTCTCTTATTTCATTTTTAAATTTAGATTACTATTTTCATGTGCTTTTTCTGCTTTGTTTTCATTACAGGATGTGATGTTATGTGGTTCATTTTTGTTTTTTCTTATAACTTAGAACGTAGTTATATTCCTTTTCCCCACATATTTATGTTTTCCTGGACTAATTAAAGAGGAGGTTACTGTGTTATACTGTATGGACACCATAAGATGTTTCTAAGTCCATTCTCCAGTTGAGGGGTATTTGGGTTGTTTCCAGTGTTTGGTGGTTATAAATAAAAACGTTATAAATATTCACAGGGAGGCTTTTGTGTGAACACAGGCTTTCATTTCACGTTTTATGAGAAAAGCATAAGACCAGTCATTGGGGAAATGCAAATTAAAGTCATAATAAGATACTACTATATACCTCTTAGAATGACTAAAATCTAAAAACAAACAAACTTAAAATGCCAAGTGCTGGCAAGGATGATAACTTATTGGCGCTCTCATAATTGGCTGATAAATTTCAGCATGAGAGTGGATCGCTAGGCCCTAAGATAAGGGTATGCTTAACTTTGTAAGAAACTGGCAAACTGTCTTCCAAATGGGTATACTATTTTGTATTCCTATCAGCAAGCTATGAGAGCTCCAGTTGTTTCACATCCTTGTCAGAACTTGGTATTGTCTTTTTTGGGGGGGTAAGGGGGACACACTGAAAATTTTCCTAGAAAGGGTGATTGGGCACACATACTTTTGTGTCTTGATGCACTCTCACAAGCTGTTTTCTAGAAAAGTTACATCAATTTATATTTCTACAAATAGTGGTTAACCATTTTTATCTCATTGTACCCTAGTCAACAGAATGTTACTTTAGAAAGCTTAAAAAGACTGTTCTAAGCTTTATCCCTTTAATTACAGGTTAAATTTTTTTCATGGTGGACATTTGTGTTTGTTCTTCTGTGATGATGAGTTCATGTCCTGTGCTCATTTTCTATTTAATTTTTTTTTTTTTTTTTTTACTGATATAACATAAGGCGTACACTCCCCAGAGGTATAAATCACACTTTATATGTAAAGCAAGGTATGTCCACCTCTGACCTCCCCACTCAATTCTTTACTCTGTTTCAAATATACTTCATATGAGTAAACATTTATCAAATGTCAACTATATGCAAAAAACCTCCCCTAGACTCCAGTGAACACTATGAGAAACAAAATATAGAAGCTATATAAATTAAGAGGGATTCTGTAGGGCAAAATTGTTTGCATTTGACTACTAACTCAAAAGCCGGTGTTCAAATCCACCCAGCGTGTTTTGGAAGAAAGGCCTGGTGATTTGTTTCCATAAAGACTACAGCTAAGAACTCTGGAACAGGTCGGGTCACCATGAGCTGGAACTGACTTGACAGCAATAGGTTTATAAATTAAGAATTTGAGTATAGGGTTGTTGTTGTTAGCTACCATGCTGTCAGCTACTGTTCAGTTGGCCCTCAACTCATGGTGACCCCTTGTGTTAGAGTAGAATTTGCCATTGGCTGCTAACCTAAAGTTTGGAGGTTCAAACCCACCCAGTAGCTCTACAGAAGAAAGACCTGGTGAACCACTTCTGTAAAGATTACAGTCAAGGAAACTCTATGGAATATAGGGTGTTGTTGTTAGGCACCGTCGAGTCCCTTCCAACTCATAGCAATCCTATGTACAACAGAATGAAACACTGCCCGGTCCTGTGCCATCCTTATAATCATTGTTATGCCTGAGCCTGCTAGTGCAGCCACTGTGTCAATCCATCTTGTTGAGGGTCTTCCTCTTTTCTGCTGACCCTCTACTTTAACAAGCATGATGTCCTTCTCCAGGTACTGATCCCTCGTGATAACATGTCCAAAGTAGAAGAGATTAATTCTGATCAAATAGAACCTTACTATACTTCTAGGAGGAGGTTGAGCTAGATATTAAATACAACAATGAAGAAGAAAGTAATTCTTGGCAGTGGGCACAGAGAGAGAAGGAAAGTACAAAGTAGTTCTAAGTTTGCAAGTAATCAATGTAGGCTGTAATATGGAGGGGCACAAGCTACCCTTTACTGCTTGGAGTGGCACAAACTACCCTCCTTTACTGTGACGGTTAAGGTTATGTGTCAACTTGGCTAGGCCATGATTCTCGGTGGTTTGGGAGTTTTGTGATGATGCAATTTGGCAGTTATGTAATGATGCAGCAGCCATCCTCCATTTTGTGATCTGACAACAGCAGGATTATCAGTTGAAAAGGGAGTTTCCTTGGGGGTGCAGACTACATCCAAAATATATGGCCGTTCTGGAAAAGCTCACTCGCTCTGGAATCTTCACCCGGCTTGTCATCATCTGACCTCAGGTTCTTGGGACTTCAGCCTGTCGTCTGACCTGCCAATTCTGCAGCCAGCTACCTGCCATCTGACCTGCCAATTTTGGGGTTCATCAGCTTTTGCAGCCCATGAGCCAGCAGCCCATTGTCTGACCTGCCAATCTTGGGTTTGTCATCCCCTGTAACCGCATGAGTCAGGTGAAGCTCCAGCCTGACGCCTAACTATTGACTTGGGACTTGCCAGCCTCCACAACCACATGCGCCATTTCCTTGAGATAAATCTCTCCCTCTCTCTATGCTTCACTGGTTTTGCTTCTCTAGAGAACCCAGCCTAGAACACTTACTCTCTTCAAAGTAATACTATCAGTAACCTGATGGAAGCATCAAAAGTTCACGAAAACATAACAGAAATGATCAAATTGCCACTTTGAATTTTTTTTAATAATGTAAAAATAACTTTTCAAAAATTAATGTTGGGAATAAAATACTACCTCTACTACCACTTGCAATACATTTTAGTCTTCAACTTAAGTATGTGGCATCCTGGCCCACCCATCCTCTGCAGGAAGGTAGCAGAGCAAGTTAGGAGCTTGGCCCCTGACAACTTTGCAAAGCAAGGTACTTTTAGGTATTATCAATTCAGACTCTTTTTTTTTTGGTCACAATAATTTTGAGTTTTTCTCACAGCAGCCAACTAATACAAATTCCAAACTGAGGAGTGTGGGTTTTGTCAGTAATACAAGGGCAAATAAAATGTCTTTTAAAAATGGAAAAAAGGGCCCGATTTAGGGTAGTGGGAGTGAGAACAGAAAGATGAATAGGAAAGCCATTTTGCAAGTGGAACGTATAGACTATCCAGTTGGGTGAAAGGAAAACGGAAGAATCTGAAGTTTCAAATCTGAGCCACTCAGAAGGTGCCGATACCATTAGTTAAAAAACGGTAAACATGAAACGGAGTTGTTTTATACAAAGTTAGTGTATGACTGCCCAAAAGGCAGTGAGAAATGTGGGTTACAAGCCCAAGAGAGCAGAACTTCATCTAGGTTTAGGACTCATTTACATAAAGATGACAGCTTAAGCAGCAGTAAAAAATGAGATTATGAAGGGAAAAGTCATAGGAAGTTTACCCGGAAAAGGCAAAACACTGGTATTTCAATTTCTCCGTTCTTTAAAAAATTAACCGTTGAAGTGGAATGATATGAATGTTTCAGATGTTTGTCTTGTGAGCATTTTCCACTATTAATGGAAATCCTCAGGATTCAGGAACGCAGTTTTAATTAGCTGAACATCACTAGCTGCAATGATTTTGATTTCTACATGGTTTAAAATTTTTTTTTTATTTTCAGTCATATATTGTTTAATTTATACCCATAATGGTCATATTGGTTAAAGACTCTAAAGGTGAAATATGCTAAGTTAATAAAGAATACAGAAATACTTCAGCAAATTCATCTCAAAATGTTCTAAAAAGTGACATTTATATGACCAAATTTATTATAACACAGCTAGGTAGTTCTAGTACTCCAAAAAATACTGTTAAGAAGAGAAAATGATACTATATACAATTTGGTTTTTCAGTTATTGAGGAAGCAAATCGGTCATATTTTGTTATGGATTGAACTGTGTCCCCCCAAAATATGTGTTGAATTCCTAGTCCTTCTGTCTGCAGTTTTCCTGTTTGGAAACAGGGCTTGTCTCCTGTTATGCTAATAAGGCCATACCAGTACAGGGTGGATCCTAAGTCTAACCACTTTTGAATTACAAAAAACTAGAAGAGAGGCAAAGACACAGATGGAGGAAGAGGAAAGCAGATGGAGATAGATGTATCTACAGACCCAGAAACTCCAAGGACTGTAGGCTATTAGAAGCTGAAATAAACCTCCTGCTATTGCCTCACCCTCAATTTGGACTTCTAGCGACATGAACTGTGAGAAAATAAATTTCTGTTCTTTACAGCCACCCACTTTTGGTAATTTTTTCTTATGGCAGCTCTAAGTAACAAAGGCACATGTCAAATGTGTTATTTAGAGAAGTGCTTACGATCACCCTAAAATCTTCACTCACAAAATTTCTTAGGTTTTTACAGTGCCAAATGCAAGAATTTCAAAGAACAGATCCTGAGAGTAGTTTTTATTGATTTTTTTTAATGCTGAATCAGGTAAGTGAAATTTAATCTACCTTCCGTCACAAAACACCACATTTACTTAAAAGGTGTTATCCCTTTAAGAGTGTTATCAATTTGTTCTCTTACAGTTAAACTTCACACATCACTTGATAATGGAAAAAGTCCAAATTTGTACATATTATGATTACATTGGAATATAACCTTTAATATATTAATCTAAATGAAAATCATTTTTAAAGTCACCTACTACAGTTCACACAAAAATGACAAAAAAATTTCTAAGGATCTTCAGAAGATTATATAGTATGAAGTCTAGAATATTGTATTCTTCAAAGAAAATTTTAAAAATATCTCATTTATTTTAAAATATTCATCTATTTAAAAGTACAAATATTCACGCAATATAAAAACCAAACCCAGTGCCGTCGAGTCGATTCCGACTCATAGCGACCCTATAGAACAGAGCAGAACCGCCCCATAGAGCGCCTGGTGGATCCGAACTGCCAACCCTTTGGTTAGCAGCCGTAGCACTTAACCACTATGCCACCACGGTTTCCAAAAGGTGAAGTGGAGGTGTCAGGGATTGAACCAGGGACCTCATCCGTGCGAAGCACATGCTCTGCCACTGAGCTACACCCCGATTCATGCAATATAGTAAATGTATAGTTGCAGTATTTTGACATTAAGTCATGTTAAAAAGAAACTAAAAAAGTAATAAATTATCCTCAGTAGAAGAGATTTAATGCCCTGAAATTAAATTTGATATTCATCTATCAAGATTACATGTGTTCAAGAAAACAAGGCAAATAGAGCATTACTGAAGACACATCTTAATTATCTAAATTTTTCTCTGGTAACCAGAACCAACCAGTTGCTGTCCAGTCAATTCCAACTCAAGGCCAGTTCAAGTGTGCAGAGTAGAACTGCACTCCAGAGTTTTCAAGGTTCTGACCTTTCGGAAGCTGACGGCCGGGCCTTTCTTCCAAGATGCCTCTGGATGGGTTTAAACAGCCAATCTTTAATAAAAAGTTAATGACGGAGCACTTAAATGTTTGCACCACCTAGGGGCTCCCTGGAAACCCTGGTGGCATAGTGGTTACATGCTACAGCTGCTAACCAATAGGTCGGCAGTTCGAATCTACCAGGCTCTCCTTGGAAACTCAATGGGGCAGTTCTACTCTGCCCCATAGACTCACTATGAGTCAGAATGGACTCGATGGCAATAGGTTTTGTTTTGGTAGGGGCTCCTTCTCTATGGTACCAAGCCCATGCCCAAACCCAGTGCCCTCAAGTGGATTCCAACTCATGGAAACCCTGGTGGCGTAGTGGTTAAGTGCTATGGCTTCTAACCAAAGGGTCAGCAGTTTGAATCCGCCAGGCGCTCCTTGGAAATTCTATGGGGCAGTTCTACTCTGTCCTAAAGGGTCGCTATAAGTATGAGTCTCTATGGTAAGATCTCCTGAAGAGAAGTCTCACAGAAAAGAATTATGAATCTACCTTTAATATTATTTGTAGGCATAAACTGGAAACAACAAATTTAGTCCAAGCAAACTGAAAGTCAAGTTTTCCAAAATATTTTTTTAGTTAGGCCAAAAAGTTCATATCTATACCTCCCAATAATATGCTGGATTACTCACTCAACAGTTGCTGTCTAAAAAAATATATACAGTCATATTATTGGTCAACGAGATACAAATATTTATAGTAAACATTTACTGAGGTCCTACTACGTTTCATTGGTGTTTTTTAGTCAGTAATCTCTTACTTGGTAGGAAAGCCTGCACTAATAGGTACCTTAGCCACCAATTCAATACCAAGTTACTGATATCTGGACCATCTGAACGCTTGCAAAATAGTTTTTATAAGGCTCATTGATAAAGAAAAGCAAATAAAGAAAAAAATTAAAGTTTTAAATTCTTCAGTTTTGTTCACTGTGGTTTTCTTTAGTACTCCTGTCACAAACATCTACATCATGTATTGTGTCATCAGTCAGCCTTAAAAAACTGAAAGCTAAATTCAAGATAAGCATATATGCTTGCTTCTCATATGTGTCAAAACTGCTAAAATTGATCACAAAATACTCGCCTTTCATCGGCTTGGTTTATGAATTCGATAAATTAACCCCTCAAATGAAAAACAATGCGTGCTTTCTACTTCGATTTAAAAAAAGAAAGGGGGGGGTACAAAACGAGGTAATTCCGTTCTACTTCCTCCCACCCCAAAGAGCTCAAGAAGTTAAGGTGCTTTCCACAAACGCCTCCCCACTGCCCATGACGAAGCAACCACAGCATGTCATGGCAGATTCAGGTACTTATTAATCTTCAACAGATCGCAAAGAGCGGAATCAAGATTTAACATTATTCTTCCTTCATCCTTCACTTCCATTGTTTCTGCAAAGACTTTTATGTAACCACCGCTTTCTCGCTTTCAAAAAAGACCGCTGCAGGAACGCTGGGCACACTAACGAAAACTGCCCAAACGCAGAACCTTCACACCCGCTACTACCAAAGGAAAACCTTAGTCAAAGGGTAACCATCGAGAACAAACACTCGTAGTAGTAGTTCCCCTGCAAACGACAGAAGATGAAGAGGTCTCATCCGAATCTCAGAATAGTGGTAAGGCATCTCCCTCTATGCCTTCCATTACCACCCTTGTTCCTTTCTGAATCAGGCAGTCCATCGCCATCCTCTTTTGTCAATAAAGGGGGCTGATGAATAGAATCTTCCCGAGACAAAAAATACCTCCCATAATCCAAGGAATCGATGTTGAGGCATCGGAGCCGCCGCCAAGCCCCCAGCATGACGAACAAACCAAAGCCTGGACTCCCCACCAACACAACTCCTCCCCCTTCTCGCCGGGAAAACCTTTGCTCTTAAGCAAGGGTGAAGGTGCCGGGTCTACTTCCTCAGGTCGCTCTTCTCCCTCACTGCCCCCCTTAAGACCCCTCTACAACGGCGAGCCCTTATATAAGCTTTCCACCCCGAAGAAGCCCAGTCCTAGCCACACACAAGATGGCAGTCACACACCTACCGGAGGAAACAGCTGCGCCACCACTCCAGCGATGCCGGCTACTAGACTGCGGGTAACCCCATTGGCCCAGCCAGGGAACGCGACACAACCCGAGAACGATGACAGCCAATCGGAAGGCGGCGCGCCCAGATGCCAAGCCCTCAGTGTTGGCGGTGCGCTTGCGGAGCCTCTGAGGCGTAGACCAGGTGGAGTGTGCAACCAATGGGCTCTTCTGGCTGAGGTAGTAGGGACTGTTTGCGTCAGGCTCCTGTTTGGAGATCATGTTAGGTAGACCTAGACGTTTGAAATTCGCTCTCCTCCCTCCCCTGGCTTAGGCGGAACAGTTATCACTGAGGTGATGGCTAGTAAGTGGTGAAGTACTTCCCGGCCAGGTTGCACCCGGCGCCCTGGGGTCTCGGGGGCGAGGATTCGGCGAAGAGCCCGGTCCGCGTGGAACCCAGCATCGCCAGCGAGCGGGCAGAGCGCAGCCCTCGAATCTGGCACGCTCGGAACTCCCCGTGGTGGGCGGCGAGGAAAACGCAGTGGAGCCAGCGTACCTTCGGCTGAGGCTGCACGAGGACGGGAACACCGCCGAGCTTTCGGCTGCGTGAGTGGTGGCTGGACTCCATCCCTTGCAGCCTCCCTTCTTCCATCAACGTGCAGTCCCAGGCTGGGGAAGGGACCGCGGGCACACTGAGTTCTTAACCCCATTGCATCCTTTCTCGGTCCACGCCGTAATAAGAAGTGATTCCTAAGAGGCTGGGAGCCTTAGGCTGTAAAAGGGGCTGCAAGAAATGGTCTGCAGCATAAAATCCAGAAGCAGAACTGGGAGGTTAAACCACTGAGCCGTTTCACAGGTAAGACTACGCAAGCCCTAAGTAAGTGAAATCATTTACGCTAGATCACGGAGTGGAGATCGGACCCTAAGGGCTCCTGACTCCTAATCAACTGCAACCAAATAATTACCCAATAGGTAATGAAATAAAACGTGGGACCGTATGTAATTAACTGCACCTCGGCTTGTGGAAACCTACAATCAGTTCCGTACATATTAATGAATGAGGCCAAGCAGAGCTAACTTTGAGGCGGTAAAGTGAGTGTTCAAGAACAGAGGCTCTGAAGCCAGCCTGCGTGGTTCCTTGTTCTCTCTGCCACTTACTTGTGTCAGGCCTTAGTTTCCTCTTCAGAAATACAGGCATGCTAATTTAATTCATATGTCGTTACGCAGATTAAATACGAACACGTGAAATATTTAGAAGTGTGCCTGACACATGGTTTATATTCTTTAAACGTTCATTATTAACATTATAATTATTTTAAGCATAAGGAACCGAGAAGAAATGAACACTGTTGCTTTAGAGCCTAAAAGGAACATAACTTGAAGCAAAGGAAACTGACTTTTCTGCCAAAATGAAAAACAGAATGAGAGGGGAAAAAAGGAACAAAATTTTAAAAAATCCTAGTTTCATTCATAAATATTAACACTGGCTATTTCTGTTATCTCTGTATAGGGGTAGTGGTTAAGAGTTCGGCTGCTAACCTAAAGGTCGGAGTTCAAATCCACCAAGCATTCCTTGGAAACCCCATGAGGCAGTTCTACTAGACTGCATTGGGTTTGGTTTAGTTTTTTTTTTTTTAGATCTCTGGATGTGGTTACGAATGATTTAAATTTTCATCTTTATGCTTTCCTGTATTTTGCCAGGAAACCCTGGTGGTGTAGTGGTTAAGAGCTGCGGCTGCTACCCAAAAGGTCAGTGGTTCAAATCCACCAGGTGCTCCTTGGAAACCCCGTGGGGCAGCTCTGCTCTGTCCTATGGGGTCGTAAATTCCTTTATTCTTAAATTTTTGGAAGAAAGAAGCAGTAGTGGTGAGAGCTTTCTTTAAAATGCTCATATGCAGTAGGTGGAAGTATAAATTGGTAGAACCTTTCTGGAAGGCGGTTTGGCAATATGCTCCAGAAGGTTTTATAAGTTGCATATTTAAGTTTCCATTAAGTATACTTTCATACTTTTCTTTTACAAAATTAGAACCTTACAGATAAAGAGCAGAGTCCACAATTCTTCAGTCTTCCTTTTTTACTGTCCAGTGTTCATATGTATATGAGGCGATTGAAAAGACTATGACTTGGGTTAGGTGCACTTAGTCATTACAGTGACACCTTTGCTTTTTAAACTTTAAAGAGGTCTTTTGCTGCAGATTTGCCTGATACAAAACTGCTTCCTTAGACACTGTTAAGGTATTAAGGTTATTTGTTGTTGTTGTTAGGTGCTGATGAGTCAGTTCCAACTCATAGTGACACTGTGTACAACAGAATGAAATACTTGCTGGTTCTGCGCCATCCTCACAATCCTTGTTATGCTTCAGCCTGTTGTTGGCAGCCACTGTGTTAAGGTGTCAATTCTTCTTTGGTCTTGCTGCTCATTGTCCAGCTTTCCCATGCATATGAGGCGATTGAAAACACCATGATTTGGGTCAGGCGCACCTTAGTTTTCAAAGTGACATCTTTGCTTTTTTTTTTTAACACTTCAAAGGGGTCTTTTGCTCAGATTTGCCCAAATGCAATACATCATTTGATTTCTTGACTTTTCCTTCCATGGGTGTTGATTGTGGATCCAAGTAAAATGAAATCCTTGACAACTTCAATCTTTTCTCTATTTATCAGAATGTGGCTTATCGGTCCAGTTGTGTGGATTTTTGTTTTCTTTATGTTGAGGTGTAATCCATACTGAAGGCTGTGGTCTTTGTTCTTCATCAGTAAGTGCTTCAAGTCCTCTTCACTTTCAGCAAGCAAGATTGTGTCATCTGCATAATGCAGGTTGTTAATGAGTCTTCTGCAATCCTCATGCCCCATTCTTCTTCATATAGTCCAGCTTCTTGTATTATTTGTTCCGCATACAGATTACATAGGTATGGTGTGAAAGGATACAACCCTGACACACACCTTTCCTGACTTTAAACCACTCAGTATCCCCTTGTTCTGTCTGAACAACTGCCTCTTGATCTATGTACAGGTTCTCCATGAGCACAATTAAGTGTTCTGGAATTCCTGTTCTTCACAATGTTATCCATAATTTGTTATGATCCACACAGCCTTTGCATAGTCAATAAAACACAGGTAAACATCCTTCTGGTATTCTCTGCATTAAGCCAGGATCCGTCTGACATCAGCAATGATATCCCTGGTTCCATGTCCTCTTCTGAATCTGACATGCCTTTGTAGATAATCTAAATTTTCTCTGTGGAAGCTTCTGAGACTTGGTGTTTATCCTTGATATTCTGAAGGTTATAAACTATTTCTCTTGGAGTGTGTATTAAGACTTTTATCTTGCTTGGCACTCATTGGGCACTTTTAGTTTGAGAATTTATATGTTTTCCAGTTCTGGGAAATTCTTAATCAGTATTGCCTCTTGAGTAGTCTTTCTATTTTCTTCTTAATCTTGTTAACTTCTTTGCTCTGTGTTCTGGGTCAGCTACTTGGCTCAGTCTTCCAGTTTACTTTTATTTTATTTTTCAGTCATCTATTAAGTTTATTTTAACAAATAATTATTTTATACCCAGGATATCTTCCAATTGGTTATTTTTTCAAAAATATGTGTTATTTCATAGATGAAGTTTCCTTCTTTAGCTCTTTGAGGATATCAAATGCAAAAACATTTGAATTAAAATTATTTTCTGCATGGTCTTTTAATTCTCTTCTTGGATATAAGTTCTTCAGTTTGGTTGGCTTGTTAAGTGTCTTTAATGGTGTAGCCTTTCTGAGATGTTTGATGACTTGGTTGTGCACTTATACTTACGCGGTGTTGTGATGGCGGCTGGCGGTGGCAGCTTAACCTCTGCAGTTCCGCATCTGTTTCCTTTCCCCAGAGAGGCCTCACAGACTTGATCCATAGAGAGTTCCCATTTTGTTTAGCATGATTATGTATTTTTTAATTTTCAAAAACTCCTAATATTTCTATCAGTCTGATAAGGGGGATGGGAGAAGAATTCACCATATGCTTGGCTTATATCTAGAAACTAAAAATTGTTGATCCCTTTTTGACCTATCAGTTCCATCTCTAGCTGTATAAACTAAGGAAATAATGAGATACGCATAAAATATATTTATCCCAGTGTTACTTATAATACTGAAAAAAAAGAAACAGAGGATTTTTTACAATAGTATAATTTATTAAAAATTTAATTATTAAAATTATTTAGTCTATTATATGGATTATTGACCATAGTACATTATACAACGATTTAAAAATCATATTTAGTATTAATAATGTAAAATATTACTGACAAGGGGGAAAGTGCAGGATATGGTAATGAGAGATTATAAAATATTCTATACATTGAAATCCAAATTTTGTTTTAAAATTATATACTGAAAGAATGATGATAAATGCTAGCATTTACTATGTACCAGTCACTATTCTAAGTGCCTCACAACAACCCTATAAAATAGTTAATATTATCATCCCCATTTTTAAAGTTTTTAAAACTATTTATACAATGGAGTAGTTTGTTAACAATGTGATGTCAATTTTAATTAACAAATATATTAGATATTGGTGATAGGATTATGGATGAGTCTTCTCTTTTCTATAATTTTCCTAATTTTGATATTTTATAAAATTTCCCCAGTTATTATATATTCTTTTTGTAATAGTCCATGTTATTTTAAAAGATAGAGCTGTGGTTATAATATCTTTTGTTCTTACATATTTTGCACTTTACACATATGCACTGTTCTTTATTGTTTTCCTTACAGAATGTTTTACGTATTTGTGGACCAAAAGATGAAGTCGTTTTTTTATTTTAAAAAAGATACTGTCAATGATCTGATAGAACTATAAATATTGACTTGATGAAGATGCGTGGACTTGTCATCACTATGTTGGACTGTTAATCATTTCTGAAAATTTCTTCAACCACAATTTCTATTTGAAAATTTGAGTATCAAAGAATATTCTATTTGAATTGTATAATTATGCATTTTGTCCGAGAACTGCCAATTTCATAGAGACTACCTCTGGATTCCAGTTATATTCTCCAATCAAAGTGATTCATATCATTCGTCCTTTTAATTTTGAAGAGTTTTATACTTACAAACGACATCAAAAGATGGGAGAGAAAAATGGTAGGTTGGAGAATACATTGTTAAACCTTATACTTAAAAGTATATAGACAACTTAATGTGGCTGAATTATGGAATTTTCAAGGTTTGTCACTGAAAGTGACTTTTCTGAATTAGAGGGAATTAAGGGTTAATATATTTTTTTTTTTTTTTACATAGCCAGGTGGAAACCCTGGTGGTATAGTGGTTAAGTGCTACTGCTGGCAGTTTGAATCCTCTAGGCAGTCCTTGGAAACTCTATGGGGCAGTTCTACTCTGTCCTATAGGGTCGCTATGGGTTGGAATCGACTCGATGGCACTGGGTTTTTTTTTTTTTGGTATTACGTAGCCACCAGTTTTGACTGTCTTTATAAGTAATTGTGTATCAGTAATCCTAAATCAGTACTTTAGTGTACTTCATTTAAAAATAGACTTAAATTTTTAGATCAATTTTAGACTTACGGAAGTATTGAGAAGAGTTACCGTACACCTGCACCCACTTTATTTACCCTATGACATTTGTTACAATTAATGAACCAGTATTGATACTTTATTGTTATTTAAAGTGCATAACTTATTTGGATTTCCTTGGTTTTTACCTAATGTCTTTTTCTGTCCCAAGATCCTATCCAGGATACCACGTTATATTTACTTGTCATGTTTCCTTAGTCTCTTGACTGTAGTGGTTTCTCAGACTTTCCTTGTTTTTTTATGATCTCGACAGTTTTACAGAATATTGGTCACGTATTTGCAGGATGTCCCTCTATTGGAATTTGTCTGATGTTTTTCTTATTAGATTGGAGTTACGGGTTTTGGAGAGAAATACCACAGAGATAAAGTACCATTTTCATTACATCATATCAAGGGTACATGCTGTCAACGTGATTTAGTTCTGTTGAGTACTGACCTTGTTCACTTGGATGATACAGTGTTAGGCTTCTCCACTCTAAAGTTACTGTTTTTCCTCCCTTTCCATACTGTACTCTTTGGAAGGAAATCACTATGTGCAGCACATACATAAGGGATGAGGGCAGAATGTCTGCATAAATTATTTGGAATTTTCTGCAAGGGAGATAAGTCTCTTCTCTGCCATTTATTTATTCAGTCATTTATTTCTATCAGAGTGGACTCATGGATATTTATACTTTGGGTTACAATTCAATACTACTATATTTATTTTGTTGCTCAAATCGTTCCAGCTTTAGCCATTGGGAGCTGTTCAAGTTGAGTCCTGTGCCCTTTGACGTACCTTCATCAGTGTAGGGTGCTTTTTTGGTTTTGTTCTTACTTTTTAGCACTTCCTTATTTTGTGAATCATCTTGTATATTTCCTGCCCTGGGCCCAGAGTCAGCCATTTATTGAATGAGCCCTGGGTTCTTTTATTGCAAAATGTATTACAAACCCAGATCTGGGCTATAGGTGTGCTTGTTGCTTCTGGGATTTTGCCGCTTCTCAGCTGAAAGAGGGAGAAAGTACATGTGTGTTTACTAACCCGTGTATTTCTATAGGCCACAATCCATATCCATATAAAGCTCAACATGAGTTTATACTGATGTTTGAAGAGGCCCTGACTCTCTTCAATCCTATGAAGGCTGAGAGGTGGGGAAGCTGAAGAAGAAAAGTTGGAAGCTAGCAGAGGTTGGTTCATGAGGTTTAAGGAAAGAAGCTGTGTTCGTAACATAAAGGTGCAAGGTGAAGCAGCAGGTGCTGATGTAGAAGCTGCAGCCAGTTACCCAGAAGCTCCAGCTAAGGTAACGCGTGAAGGTGGCTGCTCTAAGCAACAGATACTCAGCGTGGGACAGAACAACCCTACACTGGAGGAAGATGCCGTCTAGGACTTCGGTAGCTAGAGAGGGGCAGTCAGTGCCTGGCTTCAAAGCTTCGAAGGACAGGCTGACTCCTTTGTTAGGGGCTAATCCAGCTGGGGACTTAAAGTTGAAGCCAGTGCTCATTTACCATTCCCAAAATCCTAGGGCCCTTAGGAATTATGCTCAGTCTACTCTGCCTGTGCTCTGTAAATGGAACAGCAAAGCCTGCATGACAGCACGTCTGTTTACAACATGGTTTACTGAGTATTGTAAGCCCACCGTGGAGACCTAGTGCTCAGAAAAAAAGATGCCTTTCAAAATGTTACTGTTCATTATCAAAGCACCTGGTAACCTAAGAGCTCTGATGGAGATGGACAAGGAGATTAATGTTATTTTCATGCCTACTAATACAACATCCAGTTCTGCAGCCCATGGATCAAGGAGTAATTTTGACTTTCAAGTCTTTTTATTTAAGAAATACATTTTGTAAGGCTATAGCCATTGACTAGACAACAATGAGTTTTTTTTTTGTTTGTTTGTTTTTTATAGCTAAGGTAGATAGTAATTCCTCTAATGGATCTGGGCAAAGTAAATTGAAAACCTTCTGGAAAGAATTCACCATTGTAGATACCATTAAGAACATTCATGATTCATGGGAGGAGGTCAGAATATCAACATTAACAGGAAAAAGTTGATTCCAAGCCTCCTGGATGACTTTGAGGGGCTAAAGACTTCAATGCAAGAAGTAACTGCAGATGTGGTGGAAACAACAAGAGACTAGAATTAGAAGTGGAGCCCGAAGATGTGACTGAATTGCTGCAACCTCATGAGTAAACTTTAATGGATGAGGAGTTGCTTCTTATGGATTAGCAAAGGAAGTGGTTTCTTGAGATGGAAACTACTCCTGGTGAAGATGCTGTGAACATTATTGAAATGACAACAAAGGATTTATAGTATTACATAAACTTAGTTGATAAAGCAGCAGCAGGGTTTGAGAGGATTGACTCCAATTTTGAGAGAAGTTCTGCTGCGGATAAAATGCTGTCAAACAGCATGGCATGTTACAGAGAAATCTTCCGTGAAATGAAGTCAGCCGATGTGAGAAACTTCATTGTTGTCTTATTTTAAATTTCCACAGCCACCCCAGCTTTCAGCAATCACTGCCCTGATCAGTCAGCAGCCATCAACATCGAGGTAAGACCCTCCAACAGCAAAAAAATTATGACTCACTTAAGGCTCACATGATAGTTAGCATTTTTAGCACTAAAGTATTTTTTAACTAAGGTATGTACTTTTTTTTTTTAGACGTAATGTTTTCGCACACTTAATAGACTACAGTATAGTATAAGCATAACTTTTGTATGCACTGGAAAACCAAAAACTTAGTGCAACACGCTTTATTGTGTTGGTCTGGAACTGAACCTGCGATATCTCCGAGGTATGCCTGTCACACTAAGTTTTTGGTTTTCCAGTGCATACAAAAGTAATGTTTATACTATACTGTAGTCTATTAAGTGTGCAAAAGCATTATGTCTAAAAAAAAGTACATACTTTAATTATGCCAGGCCTCTCGTCTAAGTGCCTCTGGGTTGACTCGAATCTTCTAGCCTTTTGGTTAGCAGCTGAGTGTGTTATCCACTTGTACCATCCAGAAACTCTGTGCCACCCAGGTACTCATATAAATAAAACAGCTTCACACAGACAAGAAGTTGGAAAAGGGAAGAGGGTTATAATAGCCTTTTCCAAAACTCAACAAGTGGTTTTTTCTTAAAGGTTAATTGCGATTTGGAATCTGAACTCATAGAAGTGAACTTTTTGACATCCTGTTACATTAAAAGCTGTTGGTCTGTCTTACACTTTGAAGGGCTCCTTTATCGTATAACTTTGTCCATCATGCAGCGGTCACTTGGAAAATACTGGTTCGGTGAATTTTGCAGGTTTTCCAAATGTTGACATATTTCATCACACAGTATAAAAAATGGTATTTGTTAGATTGCCACCAGTCTCATCAAAAAAAGTATTTAATTACTGAGAACCTGTCAAACTCATGTGGCCGGTAGAAGATTTCCAAATTTCTGATTTTCACTTGGAAGCTTACATTTTATCTTAGCAACAAATATGGTCAGTTTTGCCTTTCAAGTGATAGGCTTATTTTGTTCATTTTTGAGAACGTGTTCCAGACACTCAAATCTGGAGAAACCATAGTTCATCAGTGATTCTTTGAAATAAAATGGTTTCCCATGGAGGGTGGGGAGAGCAGCTTATTTAACTTGCAACTCAAACAGCCTCATTAGTACTTTTCCTTGAGGCAGCCATTGTGCTTTGGTAATCTTTTTTGTTGCTTCCTCCAGGACATTCTTAAGTGAAGCTGGTGGTGAAAAATACATTGACTTGATGGTGGTTTGGCGTCAGTCACTGCTTTGATTCATGCTAAGACACCAACAACTGATTTCTCATTCCTTTTCTCCTCTCATACTGCACACATTTCGAATGTTGAAATCTCATCTCAGCTGTGCTATGGGGGATTCAGAGTAGGCATGGGCTTGGGCCCTACCTTTGGGCCAGAGTGTTAGCAGGGAAACAGCATCCCTCCTGAGGCCCTTTTGGTAGCAGCAACCCTAATTAGCCAGAGATGCCTTTGGGTGAGGTGACTTTTCCAGCAGGAGTTGAGACTCTGGGGTCTAGGCCTCAGTCCTTGTGACGGTTCCCTCTCTGTTATCAAACTTAGAGGTGCTGTGTTTAATGTTTGTTTAGGAATATGTATTCTTGTAAACTAACTTGGCTCTCTGCCCATTAATCCTGCCAGTGGTTTCTCAAGCGACCTCTCTAAAATGCAGTTAAGGCCCTATTAATTTTGATATTTTATCAATTTTTTATATTAATTTTAGCATTTTATAAATTCGTGCTTAAGATATTAGGTATATTTATTACTTCTAAACACGGTATAAGTGTGAGATTTGGCTTTGGCCAGTTTATCTTAATAGCCTTTCTCATACTTCTATTTTCAGCTTCAAAAGGATTATTTGGTTAGGAAAATTTTAATTTAGGTGTTATTAGCTTGCTGGACATCTGAAACGTTGACTTATCTTTACAACTTTATAAAAACTTTAAACATTGTTTTGCTTCATGTAATTATTGTAAAGCAAATATAAAAGATCTTTTTAAAAGTAATACTATTCCCTGGGGCAAGGACTAGAAGGCAGGAGGGGACAGGAAAGCTGGTAATAGGGAACCTAAGGTTGAGAAGGGAGAGTGTTGACGTATCATGGGGTTGTTAACCAATGTCATAAAACAATATGTATACTATTTAATGAGAAACTAGTTTCTTTTTAAATTTTCTTCTAAAGTATAGTAAAAAAATAACTACATTATATATATGTATGTAACTATAGCAACACTGACCAAAATTAGTATAATGAGGAAACATCTCAGATTCTTTTCCTCACTACATGATAAATTCTTGTATTGAGATACCTGACACTTACGCTCTGTAAGTAGTGTTTAAAAAAAAAGTAGTGTTTGGCAGTATAAAACCTAAAACAATCATTTATTGATTAAAAAAATGTTTATATCCCTTTAAATAAATAAAACGTAATACTGTTGGACATTTAATTGTTTCAGCCATCATTGATTTCATTCTGAAACCATCCACCCCCATGCTCCACAGAGATCATATTGCTGAAACTTTAAAAATGCATGTATATCTGTAAGTGTGCCCACTACCACCAATGGCACGAAGCCGTTCCTTCTTTTCCCAGTCAGGAAATAGTGTCACTTAAGTGGTCGATATATTTTTTAAAAATTGGCAAAAATAAGTAAGGTAATTAGATCGTATGTTTTGTTTCTAGTTCTTTGCCTTTGGTTGAAACATTGCCAAAATCTTTTTTCTCCAGGAAAGTGACAGACCAACTGAATCTTGATTTTCTGTCACATGCACTTGGGGGAAATTAATAGTCCATTTCTGTTATACTCTTGGTGTCTTCATTTATTTTTTTTAGGTGATGCCAAAACTTTCTGGATGGAGCTGGAAGGTGATGGAAAAGTGGATTTTATATTTGACCAAGTGCAAAATGTGTTGCAGTCACTGAAACAAAAGATCAAAGATGGGTCTGCCACAAATAAAGGTAATACTGCCACCTGGCCACACAGCCTTAGCCTAGTTCCAATGTCATTTCAAAAGTCAAATAATTATTTTTTGTTGTTTTCTAAGACCTAATGTCAGTTCTAATGACTTTTTATTGTGCTCTGCTTCTATAGAAACTTGCTTTTAATACATCATAGACATTTTGCAAAAGTAGGTGAAGATGATTATTTGTGAATAATAGCTACTAAATTTTTCTCTTTTTTTTCTCTCAGGCTATATATATATTTTTCCATTTTTATCTTTTTTTTCTCCTCTGTCTTTGAGAAAAAGTAATACCTGCTCATTGCCAACATTTGGTATATATAGAAAAATGTAAAAAAGAAAAATTACCCATCACCCATCATTCAAAGATACCTAGTAGTTTTTTTTTAAAAATGTAAGCATATTTTGCCTGCTTTAAACAGAACTTGGACTACTAGTCTCCAGAAAGTAAAACTTGCTCTATCTAGGCGCTCAGTTCAGTCATTCAGATTGTTTCCTATTTCTTTGTGTTCATTCTTGGTTGGTTGTAGAACATAGACTTTAATGGGGAAACCTCCTTCAGCACATGAGAACACATTTTTTTTTTTTTTAATTGTGTTTTAGATGAAAGTTTACAGTGCAAATTAGTTTCTCATTCAAAAATGTGTCTTCAGATTGTTTTGTGGCATTGATTGCAATCCCTGCAATGTGTCAGCACTCTCCCCCTTTCCCATTGCACCCAGGGTCCCCATGTCCATTCATCCAGGTTTCCTGTCCCTTTGCCTTGGGGCAGGTGCTGCACATTAGGTCTCCTATACTTGACTGAACTAAGAAGCATGTTCCTCATGTGTGTTACTATTTGTTTTATAGGCCAGTTTAATCTTTGATGAAAGGTGAACTTCGGAAGAGGCTTCAGTTCTGATTTAGCAGGGTGTCCGGTAGCCATAGTTTCAGGGGTTCCTCCAGTCTCTGTCGGACCAGTAAGTCTGGTCTTTTTTTATGAATTTAAATTTTGTTCTACATTTTTCTCCTGTTCTGTCTGAAACCCTCTTGTAGTTCCTGGCAGAGCAGTCTGTGGTGGTAGCCGTGCACAATCTAGTTCTGGGCTCAGGCTGGCGAAGGCTATGGTTCATGTGGTCCGTCAGTCCTTTAGATTAATATTTTCCTTGCGTCTTTGGTTTTCTTCATTCCCTTTTGCTGCGAACATGATGGGACCAACAGATGGCTGCTCATAAGCTTTTAAGATCCCAGACACTACTCACCACATGTCTTAGTCATCTAGTGCTGCTATAACAGAAATACCACAAGTGGATAGCTTTAACAAAGACATTTATTTTCTCACAGTTTAGTGAATTAGAAGTTGAAATTCACGGTGTCAGCTCCAGGGAAAGGCTTTCTCTCTCTGTCAGCTTTGGAGGAAGGTCCTTGTCATCAATCTTACCCTGCACTAGGAGCTTCTCTGTGCAGGAACTCTGGATCCAAAGAACTCAGTCTGCTCCTGGCACTGCTTTCTTGGTAGTAGTAGGTCCCCCATTCTCTGCTTGCTTCCCTTTCTTTTATCTCTTGTAAAATAAGAAGTGGTGCAGGCCACACTCCAGGGAAACTCCGTTTACATTGAATCAGGGATGTGACCTGAGCGGGAGTGTTGCATCCTACCCTAATCCTCTTTAACCACAGACAGAGATTATGATTTATAACACAAAGGAAAATCACAAAATAGAGGACAACTGCATAATACTGGGAATCATGGCCTAACCAAGTTGATGCATATTTTGGGGGGATGCAATTCAATCCATGTCACCAAAGTAGGATATAGAGCATTTTCTTTATGAACTATGTTATAAAGACCATGGCCCCCAGTCCTCAGCCCAAGTATCTCAGTCCCTGAAGGTGTTTGGATGGTCTAGGAAGTTTCTATGGCTTTGTCTTGATCAAGTTGTACTGACTTTCCCTTTCACCAAAGTTAACACTTGTCTGCTATGTAGTTACTGATTTTCCCACCCTACCCATCCTCTCCCTTGTAACCATCAAAGATTGTTTTTTTTTTCTGTCTGTAAACCTTTTCTTGAATTTTTATAATAGTGGTCTCATATAATATTTGTCCTTTCATGATTGACTTATTTCACTGAACATAATGCCCCACAGATTCATCCATGTTGTGAGATGTTTCTCGGGTTCGTCATTGTTCTTTATTGTTGCATATTTAGATCTTTGATCAATTTTGAGTTAGTTTTTGTGTATTGTGTGAGGTATGGGTCCTGTTTCATTTTTTGTTTTTTTACAGATGGTCATCCAGTTTTGCCAGCACCATTTGTTAAAGAGACTGTCTTTTCCACATTTAATGAACTTTGGCCTTTGACAAAGATCAGCTGACTGTAGGCGGTTGGATCTACAATTCTGTTCCATTGATCTGTGTGTCTGTTGTTGTACCAGTACCAGGCTGTTTTGACTACCATAGCTGTATAGTAGGTTCTGAGATCAGGTAGTGTGGGGCCTCCTACTTTGTTCTTTTTCTTGAATAATGCTTCACCTATTCCAGGGCCTCTTTCCTTTTCATATAAAATTGGTAATTAGTTTTTCCATCTTATTACAAAATGTTGTTGGTATGTGGATCGGCGTTGTGTTACATCTGTAGATTGCTTTGAGTAGGATTGACATTTTCACAGTGTTGCGCCTTCCTATCCATGAGCATGATACGTTTTTCCATTTGTGTAGGTCTCTTGGTTTCTTGAATAATGTTTTGGAGTTTTCTTTGTGTAAGTCTTCTACGTTCCTGGTTAGATTTGTTCCTAAGTATTTTATCTTTTCAGGGACTATTATAAATGATATTGTCTTCCTGGTTTCCTTTTTGAAGTTCTCTTTGTTGGTATATAGGCATCCAACTGATTTATGTATGTTGATCTTGTATCCTGCTACCCTGCTGAATCTTTATATTAGTTCTAGTAGCTTTCTTGTGGAATCTTTGAGTACCCTTTATATAGTATCATATCATCTGTAGATAGGGATGGTTGTACTTCTTCCTTTCCAGTTTGGATGCCCTTTATTTCTCTTTCTGGCCTTATTGCTCCAGCTAGGACTTTGAGCATTAAATAGGAGTGGTGATAAAGGGCATCCTGTCTTGTTCCCACATTTTCTTGGACATGATTTTGAAGCATGTTTTTCCCCCGATTATCCTTAACGCAGGTTCCTAGGTGGCACAAACAGTTTGTGCTCTACTGCTAACCTAAAGCTGGCAGTCCAAACCCACCTGGCAGTACCGTGGAAGAAAAGTCCTGGCGATCTGCTTCTGTTAAGATTACAGCCAAGAAAACCCAGTGGAGCGGATCTATTCTGTAACACACGGGGTCGCCATGAGTCGGAATCAACTCGACGACAACTTAGAACAGCATCTACAACAACATTCTTAATGCTTCCTAGGTGCTCTTATGACATTGATCTGTTGTGTTAGCCAAAAAATTAGTACTGTTTTTACATTTCAATATTCATCCTCAATCCTTCGTAACTCAGATGTATCTAGGTTTGAATCCAGCTCTACCACTTCCTAGTTGAATGACCTAAAATAAGTAACATAACCTCTGAGGCTCAGTTTCCTTATCTCTAATTATCTAATATGGATAATTATCTAATATGGATAATTGTAGGAACTTCATGGGGGAGTTGTGAAGATTAATGAGATGTAATATGTAAATTACTTAGCACATCGACTGGCACCATGAATAAAGGTGGTTATCATTCTTTTCTTTCCTTAACAGAATATATCCAAGCAATGAGTCTGGTGAATCAAGCAACTGTAAATAACAATTCAGCATTGATAAAGGGTATGTACATCTCTGATCCCAATATCTGGTATTTTCTTGGCACGAAGCAGGCCAGCCTTGATATTTCAGGTTAACTAAAGATAATTTAAAATAAATTATCTTTGTGTGTAAGATCCATACTGCTGAGTTACATAAATCACAGTTTCTTTTATTAAATGAAAAGCCTTACCCAGCCAGAGATAGGATGTACACATCTTACCAAGCCTTTTAGGGAAAGAATGAACAAATGTCTGTTTTCTCTAAGAAAACTTCCTTCTCATATAAGGAGGGTGTATAGAATTCTAAGATTCGAAACACTGTAAACCCCTTTAGTGAAGAACAGTGCTAGAAAGATATATTCTGGTATGGATAAGTTGGTAGATATATTTTTCATTTCCTAGATTGTTATTAGACCATCAGTTGTCCAGACCTTAAATGTATTCTATTTAGAAAGAATTAATGAAAGATAACACATGAAGAGTAGAAAAAGAAAAGTTGAAATGTTACTTTATCACAATCATTATTCCATAGTCTATCACTAGTTTGCTAAAGTGTTGAGGAAGTGCACATTGATTCAGTTTTAATTAATACTGTTAGATATTGTCAACAAATGTTAATAATTTTCAGTTTATTGTCATAATTTGGAGGCTTAAGGCTTTAAAGCTCTGAAAATATAGCCTAGCATCTTCAGTCTATATTTAAAAAACTCTTTTGCTGTTCAAAAGTATTCTCAATTTCACTAGCTAAGTATAGTTTTTAAATTAGGTTCCTGAAGAGAACAATCAGCCTTTATCCTTCAATAGCAGTTGGAATCAACACACCCTTAAGGGGTTATATTGATTTTGCAAGAGAGAGGCTTTTGAGTGCAGCAGATGGTAATAATGAACTAATTTTAAACAACTTTTTTTTTCTTTTTGAAATATCTTGTTTTCCTCTAAAAAAAAAGTTGGGTTTTGTGTTTCATTTTGGTCTTTTAAAGTAATAATTTAATTAATATAGATATTAATGAAATTAATATAAATGCTGAATATTATAATTTTATATTTTAAAATAATTTGTTTTGTTTATCTGAAATATAATTAATAAATATAACGTATATCTACTTGTCAGTGATAGAGAAATTTTTAAAGTAAATTGGGGAGAGTTATGTAATTGGCATAAATGAGCATTAAAAGCCTACTAGTAATAAAGCTTCATGTTAGCATTTTTTTTTTTTTTTTAATTTTGAGACTGGAAGAAAGAAAAGAACTCAGTGTTTAAGGTAAAAATAGCCATCCCAGATCCAGCCTAGATTCCCCAGGCTATGATCAAACCACTCAAACCTATAACTAAACCCACTGTCATGGAGTTGATTCCAGTGACCATATACAACAGCAGAACTGCCCCATAGTGTTTACAAGCCTGTAAATCCTTATGAAAGTAGACTGCTACATCTTTCTCTCGAGGAGCGACTGGTGGGTTCGAACCACTGACGTTTGGATTAGCAGCCGAGTGCTTAACCAGGGCTCTTGATCAAACCACTAATCACCACTCTTTTCTTGAGCAGAAGACTGGGTGTTCTTCTTCTCCTCCCTTTTATCTAATGATTCATTCATTCTCATGTTTTTCAGATAATCGTATTTTTATTATGCTCCTATATGTTGTATTTGTTACCATGCATTTATATGACTTATGTGCAGAAATTACCTGAGAAAATATCAGATGCTCTTAATTTAATTTTTTTTTATTAACTTTTATTGAGCTTCAAGTGAACGTTTACAAATCAAGTCAGACTGTCACATATAAGTTTATATACATCTTACTCCGTACACCCACTTGCTCTCCCCCTAATGAGTCAGCCCTTCCAGTCTCTCCTTTCGTGGCATTTTTGCCAGCTTCCAACTCTCTCTATCCTCCCATCCCCCCTCCAGACAAGAGATGCCAACACAGTCTCAAGTGTCCGCCTGATATAATTAGCTCGCTCTTCATCAGCATCTCTCTCCTACCCACTGTCCAGTCCCTTTCATGTCTGATGAGTTGTCTTCGGGGATGGTTCCTGTCCTGTGCCAACAGAAGGTTTGGGGACCATGACCGCCGGGATTCCTCTAGTCTCAGTCAGACCATTAAGTATGGTCTTTTTATGAGAATTTGGGGTCTGCATCCCACTGATCTCCTGCTCCCTCAGGGGTTCTCTGTTGTGCTCCCTGTCAGGGCAGTCATCAGTTGTGGCCGGGCACCAACTAGTTTTTCTGGTCTCAGGATGATGTAGGTCTCTGGTTCATGTGGCCCTTTCTGTCTCTTGGGCTCTTAGTTGTCGTGTGACCTTGGTGTTCTTCATTCTCCTTTGATCCAGGTGGGTTGAGACCAATTGATGCATCTTAGATGGCCGCTTGTTAGCATTTAAGACCCCAGACCCCACATTTCAAAGTGGGATGCAGAATGTTTTCATAACAGAATTATTTTGCCAGTTGACTTAGAAGTCCCCTTAAACCATAGTCCCCAAACCCCTGCCCTTGCTCCGCTGACCTTTGAAGCATTCATTTTATCCTGGAAACTTCTTTGCTTTTGGTCCAGTCCAATTGAGCTGACCTTCCATGTATTGAGTGTTGTCCTTCCCTTCACCTAAAGCAGTTCTTATCTACTAATTCATCAGTAAAAAACCCTCTCCCTCCCTCCCTCCCTCCCCCCCTCGTAACCACAAAAGTATATGTTCTCAGTTTATACTATTTCTCAAGATCTTATAATAGTGGTCTTATACAACATTTGTCCTTTTGCCTCTGACTAATTTTGCTCAGCATGATGCCTTCCAGGTTCCTCCATGTTATGAAATGTTTGACAGATTCGTCACTGTTCTTTATCGATGCGTAGTATTCCATTGTGTGAATATACCACAATTTATTTACCCATCCATCCGTGGATGGACACCTTGGTTGCTTCCAGCTTTTTGCTATTGTAAACAGAGCTGCAATAAACATGGGTGTGCATATATCTGTTTGTGTGAAGGCTCTTGTTTCTCTAGGGTATATTCCAAGGAGTGGGATTTCTGGGTTGTATGGTAGTTCTATTTCTAACTGTTTAAGATAACGCCAGATAGATTTCCAAAGTGGTTGTACCATTTTACATTCCCACCAGCAGTGTATGAGAGTTCCAATCTTTCCGCAGCCTCTCCAACATTTATTATTTTGTGTTTTTTGGATTAATGCCAGCCTCGTTGGAGTGAGATGGAATCTCATCGTGGTTTTAATTTGCATTTCTCTAATGGCTAATGATCAAGAGCATTTTCTCATGTATCTTGTTAGCTGCCTGAATATCTTCTTTAGTGAAGTGTGTGTGTTCATATCCTTTGCCCACTTCTTGATTGGGTTGTTTGTCTTTTTGTGGTTGAGTTTTGACAGAATCATATAGATTTTAGAGATCAGGCGCTGGTCGGAGATGTCATAGCTGAAAATTCTTTCCCAGTCTGTAGGTAGTCTTTTTACTGTTTTGGTGAAGTCTTTAGATGAGCATAGGTGTTTGATTTTTAGGAGCTCCCAGTTATCTGGTTTCTCTTCGTCATTTTTGGTAATGTTTTGTATTCTGTTTATGCCTTGTATTAGGGCTCCTAACGTTGTCCCTATTTTTTCTTCCATGATCTTTATCGTTTTAGTCTTTATGTTTAGGTCTTTGATTCACTTGGATATAGTTTTTGTTCTTGGTATGAGGTATGGGTCCTGTTTCATTTTTTTTGCAAATGGATATCCAGTTATGCCAGCACCATTTGTTAAAAAGACTATCTTTTCCCCAATTAACTGACACTGGGCCTTTGTCAAATATCAGCTGCTCATATGTGGATGGATTTATATCTGGGTTCTCAATTCTGTTCCACTGGTCTATGTGCCTGTTGTTGTACCAATACCAGGCTATTTTGACTACTGTGGCTGTATAATAGGTTCTGAAATCAGGTAGAGTGAGGCTTCCCACTTTCTTCTTCTTTTTCAGTAATGCTTTGCTTATCCGTGGCTTCTTTCCCTTCCATATGAAGTTGGTGATTTGTTCCTCTATCACCTTAAAAAATGACATTGGAATTTGGATCGGAAGTGCATTGTATGTATAGATGGCTTTTGGTAGAATAGACATTTTTACTATGTTAAGTCTTCCTATCCATGAGCAAGGTATGTTTTTCCACTTAAGTATGTCCTTTTGAATTTCTTGTAGTAGAGCTTTGTAGTTTTCTTTGTATAGATCTTTTACATCTTTGGTAAGATTTATTCCTAAGTATTTTATCTTCTTGGGGGCTACTGTGAATGGTATTGATTTGGTTATTTCCTCTTCGATGTTCTTTTTGTTGATATAGAGGAATCCAAGTGATTTTTGTATAAAGCTTATTTAATTTTTAATCAGTTACTATAGCTCTCTTCAGCTATCAGATTTTAAGCTTTCTTTCATTACCTAGATAATGAGGTACTGTTTTCTAGTTAGCCAAGGAGAGGCCTTGGATTATAACTTAATATTTCTTTAAACTTTTTTTTTTTTTTTTAAATAGTACTGGTCTGCACTCAAGAACTGACGCAAGATAAAAATGTAAAGCAGAGTGAGAATCACTTTTTTTCTTAAGGACTATCAGTGTACAGGCAAAAAGTTTCTTTTTTTAATTCAACAGAATATTCACTGTGATTCACATATCTACTTTACGGAATAAGAACAGGAATGTATAGGTTTTTACGTTAAAAACCACAGCTTTATTTCTATATTGTAGTTACGTTAGTAAGAATAAATGAAGTATAAAAAGTAGAGAAAGAAGAGACAAACATGACATGATTAAGTTCAGAAAGATATAGTTAAGGCTAAGAGAAATATGAAAAAACAAATAGACAAAGGGAGGTACCCAAATATCCTACCGTAAACGGGAAAACAAAAATACTTATCTTTCCATTCTATATTTCCAGAAAATAGAAACAAATGTTTACCTTGAAAGTTGATTAAAATTCAGATAAAGTTTAGGCCAAACTATAGGTTCTCCAGTAGAAATTTCTCCCATTCTGTCTTATTTTATCCCATCTTATTAAGATTTTTGAAAATACAGTGATGACACTAAATCTTTTGGGCCAATCTTGAAATCTTAATACCTTTACCGATTTCAGGGCTCCACATGGGCAGAATCTCTCAATCTAATGAAAATATTCTTTGAATACTACGGAATGATTTTTAACTTGATGTACTTGTTTCTCACATTTATATTTTTCATGTAGATGGTACACCTGTGACTCAGAACAAACAGGAAAACAAGTCAAGTTCGTTGCCCTCTACATCGTATGAAAACTCCTTTCCCAGAGACCATACATTTCCGTATGTATATAAGCTGAATTTATTTATGCTGCTAATGCTTTTGTTCCTTTAAAGAGATGTACTCAATAATTTTATATTAGAGTGGACGTAATAGATAAAATAGATTCTTTTCCATCAAAGGCCTTAAAACTTATAAATTTTTTATTTCATAGATAAAGGGTCATGAGTCCCTTAATAGATTATTTATTTGTTAATATTCCTAGTCAAGTCTTTTTCTAAAATGTAGCTTAAGATGTCTTTGTGTGTATTGTTAATACACTGAAATCTACCATGTTGGCTGTTTTTTTCCAATAAGGAAATTATCTTTCCCAGATATTGTTTTTTTTTTGAGTGGCATATTACAAAGGCCCAAAGTACTTCTTTCAGTATCAATTGAGTTTTAAAATTGTGTAACAGTTTTAAGTTTATGAGAGTATGATCTTCCCTTTATTCTTTTCTCACTAATTTCAGTAAAGATTACTCAGCATAAAGAAGAATTGTAAAAAGGGGAATCTGATGTTTAGTGTTTATTTTTAATAGGTAATGTCTGTACCCAAACCTTCAAGTACTATGCTGTGTAATCCCGGCATTGCTTAGAACTAAAATAGATTGAAGTCACTTAAGGAAACGTAACCTTGCCCTATTTCTAGTTCATTGGGTACTACTGCATTGTAGTCCTTGGGTAGCAATGGATGTAATTAATCTAGTATCTACATTTTAGAGTCCCTGGTTGGCACAAATGGTAAAGCACTTGGCTACTAAGTGAAAGGCTGGTGGTTCAGATTCAGCCAGAGGCACCTTGGGAGAAAGTCCTGAAGATCTACAGCCATTGAAAACCCTGTGGAGGAGTTCTACTCTGAAAGACAAAGGGTTACCATGAGTCAGAATTGACTGGATGGCAACTGGTTTTTTTTAATCTACATTCTCACCTAGTATTTTTTACTGTCTTTTTCAAGAAATTTGAACAATTGAGATATTCAAAGGAATGTAAGAAACACTCATATTCACACCATCCATTTATTAACATTTCATTATACTTTCTTCTAGTCCCTTTAGTGGAAGTCCCTTTAAAAATAAAACATAGTCTCTTTGAACTCTACCCAGCTTCTATAACCACAAGTCCCATTCCCTGTCTGCCTCCCTAGGAGCAATCTCTACCATCAGTTATTTTTTAGTTTATATATATGTATGTACAGATATATAAATAATAACTTTCTTATAGTTTTTTAAGTTTACGTAAATAATCATGTATGTCCCACCTACTGGTTTGGTCAGCATTTGGTTTTGAAATCTAATCAAGCTGCTATGTATAAGATCTGTTTTGGTCCCTTTAACTCTTGTTTGGTTTTCCATAATGTGAAAACATTACATTTTATTTATTCATTCCCCTAACGGTGGATATTTAGATTGTTTTGAATATTTCCTAACTCAAATAGTAGTGCAGAGAACAACTGTCTCCCAGCCTTTCTTTTAAATAAGTATTCATTGTGAAAGTTAGCAGTTCAAGAGGGTGAAGGTATAAAATGAGATCTATAGGATTTCCCAGAATGTAGAAGAAAAGGGCAAATGAATGAGAAAATAAGAGAACTATGTTTAATTAGTGTTTTTGAAAAAGAAGCTACAAACAGGAAACCAACAACTCTAATAAATTCCATAAAAATATTTTCAGGATCATCCATATACTGTAATGTTCTTTAGAAAAATGTAAAAATTTAAACCAGAGGTGGTAGGAGCAGGGCCAATGTACTGCTGCCCATGGCTCCAACAAAGGAAATCATGATGTCTAAATTTTAGGAATCAGAATTTGCTCCAGCACCTATATCGTAAAAACCAAGCCCTCTGCCATCAAGTCGATTCCGGCTAATAGTGACCGTATAGGACAGAGTAGAACTGCCCCATAGGATTTCCAAGGCTGTAAGTCTTTACAGAAGCAGACAGCCACATCTTTTTCCCATGGAGCAGCTGTGGGTTCAAACTGCTAACCTTTTGGTTTTCAGCCAAGTGCTTTAACCATTGCGCCATCAGAGCTACTTCTCCAGTACCTAGAAGATGAAAATATATATCTTTTCCATCTAAAAATTTGGTACTTTTACAAATATGGAATGTTGATGTTTTCAAAAGTAATGTATGTAAACCTGCACTACAAAAGCATTGCTTGTGGAAAAATCAGCCACATTTTGTTCTGAACTAAAATATAAAATAAACAAAAGCACAAGAAGCTAGAATAAATGAAGCAGAAGCAATAATAAAAGAGGTAACTTCTAAGTAGAAGAAAATATCAAGTCTGCAGGTAAAAGCCTTCACCAAATACCACAGTAATGAAAATCACTAATAAATAAATATTGGTAAAACCATTTTAGCATCAGTCTTAAATACAAACAGGAGTATCAAGACAAAAAAAAAAAAAATCCCACAAAATAATAAATATTAGACTAGCACCAGATTTAACCTCTGCGAACACCCAGAAAATGTACCATCCCATGTACTTCTCTTAAAAACTTCCTCAGACATCCTCTTGCTGACCAAAAGATGAGTTTTTATGTGGAACTCAGGAGTGGGGACCATAATATGAGTCCTTAAAATGTAGGGTCTGTGAAGCCCCTTAATGGTAGGTAAAATTTTATGTAAATAGCACCTTACTATGGAGAGAGTTCGTAACTTTCATCAGATTGTTAAAGGGTTCATGCCACTAAAAAGTTTAAATATCACTAATATGTATACTGAAGACCCTGGATAGTACAACCTATTTACACTCTTGGCTGCTAACTGAAAACTTGGAGGTTTGAGTTCTCCCAGAGGCACCTCAGAAGAAAGGCCTGGCAATCTACTTCTGAAAAATCAGCCATTGAAAATCTTGCGGAGCACTGTTCTACTCTGACATACATGCAGTCGCCATGAGTCGGAATCAACTGGTATTCATGATATGGATACACTAATTCTAAATAAAATTTTAACATCTCTAATTCAGAGAAGATGGGATGACCAAGTATGATTTATAATAGTCAAGCAGGAAATATTTAGCATTGTTGTCATTGTTAGGTGCCATCCAGTCAGCTCCGACACATAGCGACCCCGTGTATGACAGGATAAAACACTCCCTGGTCCTGTGCCATCCTCACAAGTTGTTATGCTTAAGCCCATAGTGCAGCCACTACGGGCACAAATACGGATCTCTTCCAGTCAGTTGGCCAGATAACTGTCTGCCGATTCTTGGCATAGACGAGTGAGCGAGCGCACGCTGCATCTGTTTGCAGGAACGTCTCAGTTGGCACTCTGTAAACTCCTGGAGCCTT
Source organism: Loxodonta africana (assembly GCF_030014295.1). Taxonomy (NCBI): domain Eukaryota; kingdom Metazoa; phylum Chordata; class Mammalia; order Proboscidea; family Elephantidae; genus Loxodonta; species Loxodonta africana. The sequence goes on from NC_087358.1 coordinate 70,507,110, forward strand.
GTTTTTCACCAGCGCCTTCCGTGCAGCTTGGACGTCTTCCTTCGGTACCGTCGGTGCCTGACCATCTGCTGCCTCCTGACATGTCTGGACGTCAACCAGTTCTTTTTGGTGCAGTGACTCTGTGTATTCCTTCCATCTTCTTTGGATGCTTCCTGCATTGTTCAGTATTTTCCACATAGAATCCTTCAGTGTTGCATCTCGAGGCTTAAATTTTTTCATTAGTTCTTTCGGCTTGAGAAATGCTGAGTGTGTTCTTCCTTTTTGCTTTCCTAACTCCAGGTCTTTGCACATTTCATTATAATACTTTGTCATCTCAAGCCATCCTTTCAAATCTTCCTTTCAGCTCTTTTACATCATCATTTCTTCCATTCATTTTATCTGCTCTATGTTCAAGAGCAAGTTTGAGTCTCTTCTGACATCCATTTTGGTCTTTTCTTTCTTTCCTGTCTTTTTGATGACCTCTTGCTTACTTCAGGTATGATGTCCTTAATGTTATTCCATAGCTTGTCTGGTTTTCGGCCATTAGTGTTCAGTGTGTCAGATCTGTTCTTGAGATGGTCTCTAAATTCAGGTGGGATATACTCAAGGTCATATTTTGGCTCTCGTGGACTTAGTATTAGGAAATCTATTTTTATTACAGAAGTAGACCACAGGAAAAATCCTATCTTAACAGATGCTGAAGGACATTTTGGATCCCTGGTGGCATAGTGGTTAAGAGCTTGGTTGCTAACCAAAACGTCAGCAGTTCAAATCAGCCAGCTGGTCCTTAGAAACCATGTGGGCAGTTCTTTTCTGTCCCACAGGGCCACTAGGAGTTAGAATCCACTCAGTGGCAACAGGTTGGAAAGATTTTTTAAGAATTCAATACCAACTCTTAAGAGAATGCTTTTTTTGATGTAGTAGGGAATATATATTTCAAATCAACAACCCACATCTTACATAGTATTGAAACTCTAGAGGTACTTCCTTTAAAATAAAGATTAAGGCAGGAATACCTATGATCATAATTATCATTCAATGTTTTTTCTAGAAATTAACCAGTACAATAGGATATCAAAGAAAGTATGAAGTGTAGAAACTGAAGTTATTTGTATGTAATCTTATTTACCTAGACAGTCTAAGATCAAGTGTAAAATCATTAAGCTAAAAAGAAAGCTTAGTAAAATAGTCACTTATAAAATAAAAATATGAAAGTTAATAACTATTAGAAAATTCAATGAAATAAAATCCTCAGTCACAAGACACAAAAATAAAACAGCTGGGACTAATCAAAAGAAACTAAGCCCTGGTGGCGCAGTGGTTAAGCACTCAGCTGCTAACTGAAAGGTCAGCGGTTGAAACCCACCAGCCACTCCATGGGAGAAAGATATGGAAGTCTGCTTACATAAAGATTACAACCTTGGAAATTATGAAGCAGTTTACTCTGTCCTATAGGGTCACTATGAGTCGGAATCTACTCGACAGCAATTACAAGAAATATATATGTGCAGAAAATTAAAACTAAGGATTTCAATGAATGATTAAAGTTACCATGTTCCTGGATAGAAAGATTGAATATTGTAAAAATGTAAATTCTTCCCAAATAAATTTATCAATTTAATTTAATTTCATATGAAATCCCAACACTTAGGTCTTTTTAACTTGGCAAGCTATTTATAAATTTTTAATCTCCAAAGATAAAAAGTCAAGAAATACTTAGAACATGTTTAAGAGAAAAAATAGGGAGGACTTGTCCTGAGAAATATTAAAATGTTCCATCAATCTATAGGAAACAATGTTGTATTGTTATGAGAATTAACAGTTAGATCAAGAAACAGAATACACCTGGAAAATAAGACAATCTGTTTATGTATTTATAAGAACATAGGATCTGATTAAGTTAGTAAGTCAAAAGTTGGTAAGGTAAGGGAAGCACTCATTATTCAAAAAATGGCTCTAGAACCATTGACTGTCATTTGGAAAATTTAAGTTAGATCTTCATGGTACATCAAAATGAATTCCACTGGCATCTGGGGTCTTAAAAGCTAGCAAGCGGCCATCTAAGATGCATTAATTTGTCCCAAACCACCTGGAACAAAGAAGAATGAAGAACACCAAAGACACAAGGGAACTATTAGCCCAAAAGACAGAAGGGGCCACATAAACCAGAGGTTCCATCAGCCTAAGACCAGATGGTGCCTGGCTACCACCAGTGACGGCCGTGACAGGGAACACAAGACAGTCCCCGATGGCTCAGGAGAAAAGTAGGGCAGAACTCAAATTCTGGTAAAAAGACCAGACTTAATGGTCTGACTGAGACTGGAGGAGCCCCAGAAGACAAGGCCCGCAGACTCTCTGTTAACCCAGAACTAAAACCATTCCTGAAGCCAGCTCTTCAGACAAAGAATAGACTGGACTGTAAGATATAAAATGATACGTGTCAAGAGTGTGCTTCTTAGTTCTAGCAGACACATGAGGCTAAATGGGCAGCTCCTGTTTGGAGGCAAGACAAGAAGGTAGAAAGGGATAGGAATTGGTTGAATGGACATGGGAAAGCCAGGGTGGAAAGGAGGAACGTATAGTCACGTTATTGGGAGAGGAACTTGGGTCACATAACAATGTGTGTATAAACGTTTGTATGAGAAACTAACTTGAGCTGTAAACTTTCACCTAAAGCACAATTAAGAAAAAAAAGAAGTTACATAAATAAATTCCAGATGAAATTGGATTCCCAAACCATAGGAAAATTAATTATTAAAAGTAGAATCCTAAGAAACCAAGAAATAACAGAGATCAACTCTCTTACCATGTGTATTTGCATTATATTATGTGTCATGGCTTTATTCATAACATTATTTATGCTTTATTATAAATACCTAGTTGTTTCTCTGCCCAGAATGTGGGCTCCTTGAGATCAGGGAACTCTCACAATTGTTTCTCTAGCATCTAGTACATGGCAGACACTAAGGAAGTTTTTGATGAAAGAATGAATGAATAAGCAAACAGACCCCCGATAGGAAAACGGACAAAGCATATGAACAGACAGTTTACCAAAGAAGAAAGAAATGACCAATTATGTTTAAACTCCCTATTATTTAGAGAAAAACAAAAGTAATAAAATGCCATTTTTCATATATCAAATTATTACAAATTTAAATAATAATACTCAGTGTTAGGAAGACTACAATTAGACTGACACTCATACTTGCTATGAGTGTGTAAATTAGTCCAACGTTTTTGGAAAACAGTTTGGTAGTTTGTATTGATTAAAATGTGTGTTCCTTCTAACACCATAATTGTGATCTCTAGGTGTCATTTCTCATTAAGTAGAACCATGGTTCCTTGGAGAAATGGCTGATTCCAGACATGTGAAATTTGTGACAGAAAGCAAAGAAACTGTCAAAGACTCCTAGTTACGTTAAAAGGATACAGGAGCGAACTTGAAGGAACTACCCACTGGCCAGTGCTCTCAGACTAACTGGTGAGAACAGGTGTTCTGTTTTACACTTCCAGTTCATTGAGGATGATACTCTTGTAAAATGAAATAAAATGCAATAACATTGTTAATATTGCTATAAAGTTTCTAAACGCTCTCAGTTTTTATACTTATCACAAGCTGTTAGCAAATCATCAGGGACTGCATACCACCACACCTTGAGTAGCACTGGCCTAGGTAATGATCGTAAGTGAATGCTAAAACCATTAGGTGAAAGATTCATGAGGAACTTTAAAATGGATGGAAACCCTGGTGCCGTAGTGGTTAAGAGCTATGTCTGCTAACCAAAAAGTCAGCAGTTCGAATCTACCGGGTGCTCCTTGTAAACTCTATGGGGCAGTTCTACTCTGTCCAGTAGGGTTGCTGTGAGTCAGAATCAAATCGATGACAAAGGTTTGGTTTCTGTTGGTAAAGCACCTATCAAAAAATTATGGCTATAACTCCAGCTTTCTGAAGTATTTATTCTGCAATTAGGTATATCCTTTATATGGCTGCAGGATATAGTAAAATGTTTATTTCAGAATCTGGCTTGCTTTTTAGTATTGTCTAAAAAGAGATAACAGGAACTGATTAGTGTTTTTTAAAAATAGGGAACTGTACTAAAATTTGAATACTAATAAATAATTAATTTTTACAGATCTACAGAAAATAAGGAAATTCTTCCTTTGGAAAATGAAGTTACAGACTTAAGAGAAAAAGAGTCACCTTTGAGTTTATCTTACCAAAGTCATGACTGCTCTGGAGCCTGCCTGATAAAAATGCCACTAACCTTCAAGGGAGAAAACCCTCTGCAGCTTCCAATCAAATGCCACTTCCAAAGACAGCATGCGAAGACAAACTCCCATTCTTCAGCACTCCATGTGAGTTACAAAACCCCTTGTGGAAGGAGTCTACGAAACGTGGAGGAAGTTTTTCGTTACCTGCTTGAGACAGAGTGTAACTTTTTATTTACAGATAACTTTTCTTTCAATACCTATGTTCAGTTGACTCGGAATTACCCAAAGCAAGAAGAGATCGTTTCTGATGTGGACATTAGCAGTGGAGTGGAATCGGTGCCCATTTCTTTCTGTAATGAAATTGACAGTAGAAAGCTTCCATATTTTAAGTACAGAAAGACTATGTGGCCACGAGCATACTACCTAAACAACTTTTCCAACATGTTTACTGATTCATGTGACTGCTCTGAGGGCTGCATAGACATGTGAGTAGAAAAACATGGCATTTCAGTGAATCTTCTGAATATAGGGCTACTTATCAAGAAATCCCGTATGTGTCAGTTTATCTATCTGCCTGTATATCTAAAACCTATACACCAAGAGTCTAAAATGAAAAGATGTACTGTGTTAATAACAATAGGAAAGAAAACTCTGTCAAATATCATAGTAATTTGAAAATTACTTCTAAGAATAAATTCTTCCTTTAACCTAGTGCCACCATTATAACAGTAACAGTTACGACAACAAATTGAGCGTGTACAACTGCCAGGCGCTGCAATAAGTACTTTGCATACATTTTCTTAATTAATCTTCACAAAAACCCGTGAGGTGAGTATTATCTTCATGTTATAAATAAGGAAATTAGATTGAAGAAGTCAGTTGCCCCGTCACAGCACAAATTGTAGAGCTAGGATTTGAACCCATGCTGTTAACCACTATTTTATTTATTGTATTTTACATTTACAAATTATTTAAAAATCGTTTCATGGCTAATTTTTTATGAAGTTAATAGTGTTTATAACTAGTACTCTTGATCATAGATTGAAATTCTTTTTTAAAAAACAAAACCATGTTCTGCTATATTAAGACTTAGAAAGCATTTTGCTTTAAGAATGTGTCATACACATACCTTTGTAGGTACAGATTGTGGAGTGGGGTTGCATTATTTGTACTTTTTATTTAAGGCAAACTCAGCTACCTTACTAGGCAAAAGAAAGAGTGAGAAAGAAATGATGTAAAATAGTGTCAGTGGCAGTTGGCACCATCCCGTCTGGCCTGTGAGATGGGAAATGGAAAGCTGCCGTTGCCTCAGTTTGGCTCAGATCACTTAGGCCTCTCACAGAGGAAACCTCTTACTGTGCTACCTTTATTCTGTTTAGAATTAAAGACTTTTCCATAAACATTGCCTCTAATGTTATCCAACTTCTTCATTTTGCCAAGGCCAATCTGTAGTGCTGTAGGGAAAAAGTGGCTGTTGGACAGTTTATACCATGATTTATTGTCAGTTCAAGGAATTTTTTTAGAGTAATTTGGACGATATGTGGTTTTGGTCTTTAGACTATAGAAACTAACCCTCACATAACATACACCACCACTATAGGTCCCTATGAGTCAGAATTGACTCGAAGGCAATGGGATATACATATTTTCATCCATGGGTCAGAAGCAATAAAAGATATCACAGAAGTTAGCAGAGGCCACAGTCCACTGGAATCTGGAAGTAGACACGAGCAGTGTAGTCAGGGATTCTGATCCCTACAGGAATGGAAGTTAAACACGTCCCATGCATGGCAGAGAGTGGGAGCTGGGCTCTCCATGGGTATAGAAATGACACATCAGCACAACACTGTGAACTAGGCTAGTATCTCACAGGGCTTGGAACTGTGCTAATGTAATGCAGGTTCAGAGCTGTGAAACCCATAAAGTCAGAGCCAGAACAGTGGAGAAATCACCTAACACGAGAGCACACAGGAGTAAACCCACCAGTTAAGATTTCAAAAAAACATTAAAATCAGACGGAGATGTTTAGGGCTATGAAAGGATGCCGTGAGCCACAACAAATGGGGACACAACAAATCAGTTAAATGCAGATTCTAACTGAAAGAAACTTTAAAATAGATATGTTTAAAATGTCCAAAGAGAAAATACTAGACTGTGAAACAAGAGAAGGGGATTATAAAGGAGAAATGGTACATATAGAAAAGAGCCATTTGAAATATTGGAAATAAAACGTATGGTCATTGCAATAAAAAACTAATAGATGGATTAAATAGTATCCTTGGTATAGATGAAGAAAGAATCAGTGAATTGCAAGGCACAACTAGTGAGATCTCCCAGAATGCAAACAGAAAAGGTATGGAGAAACAAGTTATAGGTTAAGAAATATGGAGGATAAAATGAGAAACTCCAGTATCCATCTAAGAAAAGAGAGTTTATGGGGAAGATGCAGCATTCAAAGAGGTAATGGCCGAGAATGTTCCAGAATTGAAGGATTCGAGCGCTTAGACTGAAAACACTTACTGTGTACTAAGAAGGGAAACTAAAAAAACGTATATTTAAGTATATTATGATAAAACTTAAAAAAAAAATACCTAGGATAAAGAGTAAATCTCAAAAGCTACTAGATAGAAAAGATAGATTTCCTACAAAGGAAAAATAGACTGATAACATACTTTCATCAAGAATACTAGAAGACAATAAAGAGGTGTATTATCTTAAGGTGCAGAAGGAAAATAAATGTAAAAGTAGAATTTTGAACCCGACCAGACAGTGGTTTAAAGGAATTGACTGTTTTTTTGCGGGGGTGGCGTCGGAGTGGCCGAGATGCAAACCATTACACAGCAGTCGAAGACACGCATACCTACTTCTCGGCAACAGTACTTTTAGGTATATCCAGGGCAGAAGATTGTTTTCAAAACTACACATTTAGTGGGATGTAAAATGAGTTTAATGGGTTGTAACTAGCATTTTTTAAATAGGACAGAAAATACCCAAGTGCATGACTCACGATAAGGGTAAAGTTTCATGACATTGTCATTTCTGTTTATTCACACACATATGTATACATGTACAGGCTCATGACAGAAATGTATTTCTTACTGTGGGTCACAGTGAAAAATATTTTAAAGCTGTGACGCTAGAGGTGCTCACACGTGCATAAAAGAAGGATGTTTATTGGAGCATTGTTGTATTGAACAACTGAGAACCACTTAACTGAGTAACAACCAAATGCTGTAGAAGAGCTAAAAGGACTTAACCAGATTTGTATATATAATAACATTAATAGCTCTCAAAAACATTAACTTGAACAGAAAAAGCAAGTCATAGAATAATACCTATACTAAAATTTTTTAAACATGAAAGATAATAATAGTGTATTCCTTGTGGATATATATGTAGGAAAAGTAGAAAGGATGCCATACCAAACCTCTTGAGAGTTTATCTGTAATGTTTTCTTAGATCCTGTGTATGCTGTGGTGCCCTGGTGGCACAGTGGTTAAGAGCTCAGGCTGCTAACCAAAAGGTTGGCAGTTTGAATCTACCAGCCACTCCATGGAAACCCTATGGGGCAGTCCTACTCTGTCCTATAGGGTTGCTATGAGTCAAAATTGACTCAGTGGCAATGGATTTGGTATATAGCCTGTATATATATATATATACACACACACACATATATATGTGTGTATATATATAGCATATAAGTTTTAAATTCTACATGTAGAAAAAAGGGCTAGATAAAATGCTGATAGCTAATTCTTGGTGGGGGAAAAACAGGTGTTTATTATATTATTATTTGTATTTTCCTGTACTTTTTAAACTTTGCAAAAAAAATCATGTGGAACAAAGCAGGCAGATTTTTACATCTGTAAACAGTCCAAATTAATGAGTTTATTGATTTTTTCTCTTGTGAACAGTAGCCACTACTCTGACATATACTATGTATATGCAGAAAAAATACAAAAAAAAAATCATAGAGGAAGAAGATTTAAATCCCTTGTTCAGCAGAGGAGACTAAGATCCAGAGATGTTAACTAGCTTACCAATACGTAGTCACATACCAAGTTGAGAGCTGAGATGCCTAGACCCCTTACTCCCTATCAAGTTATGAATCTCTGTCAAGATAAATAGTCATCTAAATATGTAGAGGTAAAAGTACATAGATAGAATTTATGGTTGCAGGTTGTCCCACCTAGCAACAGTATGAAAAATGATTCTAGTAGGTAGATAAACAGCATCAGTCTCCCCAGTCCGTTTCTGTGTCATTGAAGTCGGAGATAAGACATTTCCAAAACTGCCCTTGCGAATTTGACGCTCACACATTTATCCACTCTAGGCGAGCTGAACTAGGAGAATTTTCACAAACAAGCTTCTGTTGAAAAGGAGAAGAATTCATTTTGAAAAGCTTACTTCATGGGCAAATAGAGTACAGTTCAGTTTATACTTACAAACTTTTGGTAGGTGTCTATCTTTCAAAGAGGTATAACCTATTTAGGAAAGATGTCACATTGTCCATGAGCTAAATGGCTGTTCTAAATACACTTATATCCTTTACCACCCCACTGACACTTTCAAGACAGTCTCTCTGCTTAACTTGGTGCTTTTTATTCTGACATCTCCATCCATTGCCTTCCTTTTAGAACAAAATGTGCATGTCTTCAGCTGACAGCAAGGAATGCTAAGACTTGTCCATTGTCAAGTAACGCCATAACCACTGGATATAAATATAAAAGACTACAGAGACAAATACCTACTGGGTAAGATACCTTGAGGATTTGTTGCAGGGTGTTTGTATCTTTGAAGGTGGGTACTTTTTCTTTGTGGCCTACAGTCTTAATAAAAAAAAAAAGTCTTAATAGATGTTGTTAAATTGCAGTTTCTAATACCAAAAATCTGAATTATTAAGGAATTAGAAAAAGAAAACTCTATGTCGTTCTTGGAAATGCAAGTCGAGACCACACATAGCATACAGAGTATATACTCCAATACCCATCTGCTTTGAGTCAGGGTCTTACCTCTCTCAGATTAGTCTGCCTCAGGCAGCCATATCCCCATTGAGAAATAGACTCTGCAAAGCCTATTGAGAGCTGGGAATTTTCATCCTTTTGAGGGTGTTATTAACAAATAATAACACCCTTAGAGACAGAAATGGGAACTTTTCTTTCTTAGATACTTTCCTTTTAAAAGAACAAACATTTACTATGTGCCAGGCATTGTCTCAAGCACTTGGCTAATGCTGACTAACTTAATCTTTACAAAACAACCCTGTGAGGTACATAACTACCATATAATCCCCATTTTAAAAATGGGAAATCATAGCACAGAAAGGTTAATCAAAGGTCACACAACTAAAATGCGGGAGCTGTGGTGGGCACCTAGGCAGTCTGACACTAGGAACCTTCACATTAGTCGGCTTCCCCTAGTGACTCTCATGCCAGTGAAGTAGCCATATAAATGGATTGATTTTCTCTTTTGCATATTTGATTGACAGCATTTATGAATGCAGCCTGTTATGCAAGTGTAATCGACAGATGTGTCAGAACCGGGTTGTCCAGCACGGTCCCAAAGTGAGGCTGCAGGTGTTCAAGACTGAGAAGAAGGGGTGGGGGGTGCGCTGCTTGGATGACATTGACAGAGGGACGTTTATTTGCATTTATTCAGGTAAGGCAAAGATTCATTTTCAAATTATTCTGTAGCAGGATCTACATTTCTGAAGCCCCAGTTTACTGGTCAGGGCCATTGAAATCCTATCACAAGGACAAGAGCAACAAGATTAGGACCTCAAAGGAAGGCAGGTGACTGGGAACTTGAGCACTGAAGGGCTGAGACGCGTTAGGAGGTTCCGGATGGTCCAGAAAAGAAAGGCACAGAGATAAAGCCTGGATTACTGCATGAGGGCCTGTGACGTGCAAGGCACATGTTTTTGTCTCATGGCTACAGATGCTTTGAGTAAGGGAAGACTTTCTAAGTAAGAGAACTAAATAACTGATTTGCCAAGGTAAAAGCCACCAGTCATCAGACTATTTGTTGAACGTTTTGAGCTTTTATTAGAATTTAACGAGTTAATTTTGTTATAAGTATCTGCATGTGATTCAGGTAGTGACAGGAGGCAACTCGCTCCATTTCAGGGACTCAAGAGTTGCTACTCTAGAGCAAAGCATCCCAACCAGTGTGTTACAGTTACGCAGTTGCTGATTCTTTCAGGCCGGAGCCCCCAGGCCAGACATGTTGGCTTCCAGCAATCTCATCCATTTACTCCAGAGTGCCATGCAAAATCCTCATTTCCAGTGTGTGCCAGGATATAAGACGGGGTGGGAAACACAGCTCTAGAGCCAGTCTAAAAGAAATATGCTAGACCAAGTCAGGGTAGCTAGGCAGCAGGTACCAGAGCAATCCTCCTCCTCTGAGATTCTAGGTTTGTTTCAGTGAGGGCAAGAAGCAGCTCAGAGAATGTCATGGATTGAATTATGTCCCCCCAAAGTATCTGTCAACTTGACTAGGTCATGATTCCCAGTATTGTATGATTGTCTGCCATTTTGTCATCTGATGTGGTTTTCCTATGTGTTGTAAATCCTATCACTATGATATAATGAGATGGATTAGTGGCCATTATATTGATAAATATACAAGATTAGATAGTGTCTTAAGCCAGTCTCTTTTGAGATATAAAAGAGAGAAGCAAGCAGAGAGACAGGGAGACCTCATTCCACCAAGAAAACAGTGCCAGGAGCAGAGCATGGCCTTTGGACCTGATGGCCCTGCACGGAGAAGCTCCTAGGCCAAGGGAAGATTGATGACACGGACCTTCATCCAGAGCCAACAGAGAAAGCGTACCCTGGAGCTGACACCCTGAATTTGAACTTGTAGCCTACTAGACTGTGAGAGAATAAATTTCTCTTTGTTAAATCCATCCACTTGTGGTATTTCTGTTACAGCAGCACTAGATGACTAAGACAGAGAATTATCAGTACAGAGTAGTAACACTTGGCTGCCTACCACATAACACCTGTTCCTTTTGTTAGGTGCTGTCAAGTCGATTCTGACTTATAGTGACCCCATGTGACAGAGTAAAAGAACTGCCCCATAGAGTTTTCTTGGCTGTAAGCGTTACGGAAGTACATTTCCAGGACTTTCCCCTGCAGTGTGGCTGAGTGGATTCGAACCACCAATCTTTTGGTTAGTAGCCAAGTGCTTAACCATTTATGCCACCAGGGCTCCTCATACAACACTTCCAGTCACATATGCTACCTAGACATTTGTCTCCCATAATTCTCAAATTAACTTTGATGAACGGCAGCGGCCTATAAAATGCCAGCAGCTGTCCAGGAAATATCACTGGCTTTATCTGCATTGCTAAAAAATGCACCTAATGTAGCTCTCTGATCTAATGACATGGGAGAATATCCAGCTGCTGAATTTGACTTGATAACTAATTTTGAAAGAGCCCTGGTGGCACAGTGGTTAAAGTGGCTCAGCTGCTAACTGAAAGGTCAGTGGTTCGAACCCACCAGCAGCTCCTCAGGAAAAGATGTAGCAGTCTGCTTCTGTAAAAATTATAGCTCTGGAAACCCTACAGGGCAGTTCTCTGTCTTACAGGGTCGCTGTAAGTCGGAATTGCCTCCAATAGAAAATGAACAAAAATTGGTTTTGAAAGAAAATGCATAAACTTAAGGCAAGGAATTTAATGTTACTCTAGGACTTACTATGACAGCAATAGGCATATATCACCGCAAATTTAAATAGATTTCCGTATAAAGTATAGGTTTCAATGATAAAGCATTTTTTTTCCTAATTATTATTTTTTCCCTTTTTTTTTTTTTTGTACTTTAGATAAAGGTTTACGGAGCAAATTAGTTTCTCATTAAACAATTAATACACATATTGTTTTGTGACAATGGTTGCCAACCCCGACATGTCAACATTCTCCCCTTCTCGACCTTGGGCTCCCCATTACCAGCTTTCCTGTCCCCTCCTGCTTTCTCGTCCTTGTCCCTGGGCTCGTGTGCCCCTTTAGCCTTGTTTTTATTGGCCTGTCTAATCTTTGGCTGAAGGGTGAACTTCAGGAATGATAAAGCATTTTTAACTAGACACAAAAGGTGCATGTTAAAGACAAGAGTTCAGCCCTCTTTAATTTTCTAGAATGCTTTTTGATCCATATTTTGTTTTATAGTATTGTAGATAAAGCTCTCACATGTAATACCAAAACAGACAAGTGCTTCTATTAGATGTCCTATTTTTTTTCATGTACTGAAAAACATGAAATAAATCCTTCATTGGTCATTTGTTTATTTTTTACAACAGTTTTCTAGAATGAATTTATGTGTTTATGTTCATTCTAGAAATAAGGTATAGAGCACGGGGTTCTGTAGTTACAGAGCAGAAATGGAGATGTTCGTTTGCTGCTTAACAATTATATTATCTTTTGTTCAACCTCTTACTTTTTTCTTTTAGGAAGATTACTAAGCAGAGCTAACAATGAGAGACCTGATGCTATTCATGAAAATGGGAAAGAAGAGGATACTATGAAAAACACGTTTGCAAAAAAGAGGAAAATGGAAGCTGCATGTTCAGATTGTGAGGTTGAAATTATCCCATTAGAACTGGAAACACATCCTAGAAGGGCTGTAACTGAGGAATGTCCACCTAAGTTCAGTAATGAATCCACAGAGCCCGCTACGTACGTAAGAACTCAGTCAAGATTGCTCTCAATTATTATTGATCAATAGTGGTTCTTTCTCTTTCCTTCTTAACTCCCCCCCCCCCCGCCCCACTCCCATGTATCATCTTGCTTCAAAGTTGTAAGTTTAACACTGAGATATCTAAGACACATAGATTTTAAAAATCTAGCCATCGTACCTCACTTCCTCAGTGTTCCATTCCTGGAGTTTTACCTTACGTGACTTTACTCGGATTCTCTAGGAATGTTCATAATTTTTGCTGTTCTTTATATTTTCTATCACCATTTCATTTACAAAGCTTTCATAGGTTTCCTTCATATTTTTACATACTTCAAAAATGATTTACTTTAAAATATTATATTTCCTCTCTCCAGTGCAGGATAGGCATAAATGTTGTTTACTTAATTTCTAATGATAATGGATATTTATTTAATAATGTTATCAATATTTCAAGGTCCAATGAAAAGAATTTTTAGTGATACACAGAATAACATTTTTTTTTCCTTTCCAGGGAAATGAAGTATAACAATATTTCAAGAATTCAATATCATTCAGTCATTAGAAGTCCTAAAACCAAGATAGCCATTTTCCAACACAATGGAAAAAAGATGGTAAAAACTGCAAAAAGTAGATTGGGCCCTCTGAGAATATTAACTACTATACCACCTTTTCAACCTAGTTCAAATTGTTTGTGCTACTTAATAATGCATAGTATTTCTTTTATTGTTGTGGAATGGGCAGGCTGCTGAAGTATTGGGACTCTTTTATTATTATTCCCCATGGAAGTTGGCATGTTCTCCGCATAGATATATGAAGAGCATGTTGGTCACGATTTGGTAGTGTAGTCCGCCGAGACTGAAAGGCATCTGCTCCTGAGAACCTGTAGAAGTTCAAGAGTTAATAGTGAGTGAAGATATAGGATAAAGAAGAGATGCAACCTAACAAAAGAATCATCCAGAAAGTGACGTTCTACATGATGTACTTATCGTTCTGAACCAAGAACGCTAGTCAGAGACTGAAACTTAGAAGAAGAGAAGGATAAAGGAAAAAAAATAGAGGCAGAAATAATTGTGGTTCACAGCAGGGCTTGTTGATGAAAAATAAAAACTCTGCTCTAGGTGGTGTGCAAATATTGCCCTCTGTCTAGTAACAGTACAGTAGGTACTTGCTCAGTATCAAATAGTGATGAAAAGATTGAGCTAGAAGGTCACATAGACCTGGGTTTCACTTCTAGTTCTTCTTACCAGTTGGGTGACATCTCTATGCCTATTTTTCTTTAACTATAAAATGAGAATAATAGTTTCTGTCTCAGGTTTATGAGAGTGAAGTGAAATAAGGTTGGTTCAGCACAATGCTTGGCACAACGAAATGCTCAGGAGATGTTGACCATTCAGGTACTGAGCACTTGAATAATGATAATGGCCAACATTTATTCAGCTTTTAGTTGGGTGCCAAGCGTTGTGTTAAGCATATATCCTTTTAAAGTTATCATGATCATTTAAAGTGATTGCGGTGTCTGCAACATATAAAGACAGGCAGCTTCTTTAACCTTTTCTTTCAAGTAGAAAGTTGCCAAAGAGTGATTTTATCTTTGTCCATCTTATGGTTGAAGCCAGATTTATAATCTGATATCAGTACTTTCTCAGTAAGCTCACCCATTGCCATAGAGCCAATCCCAACTCATGTTGACCCTGTAGGACAGAGCAGAACTGCCACAAAGAGTTTCCAAGGCTGTAATCTTTACAGAAGCAGATTGCCACATCTTCCTTCCGCAGAGCAGCTGGTGGGTTTGAACCACCAACCTTTCAGTTAGCACCTGAGTGCTTTAACCACTGTACCACCAGGGCTCCTTACTTTGTACTGAGGATAATTAGAATTGAGGAATACAGGCATCTTTTAATTCTAAAACAATGTCTTAAGTCTTTGTAACTGTGGCTTGATAAAGTCCCTAGAAACTGAACACAGCCAAAGGGGCTTACACGTTTGCTCCATTACTGCATAGCCTCCGTATGACATCAGCTTTGAGGCTTTTCAAAATAAGTTAGTACCTGCAGCCTATGAGGATTGAAACTTGATGAAAGAGACCTAAATGCTAAATACATTTTCCTAACATAGGAATTAAAGATATCTTTGTTTCCTTTTAAGGGATTTGCTTCCTCAGCGTCTGTCACCTCAGAAGATGATAATGGGTGTGAACCAACCCTAATACCTCTGAACTCTGAAGCCAAGGAAGTTAAAAGTAGGCTTTGTTTCCCTCTGTGATTGCCTGCCTCTTTGTTCTGCCTTTCTGTCCTTCTGTTGCTCAGTGCTTGTGACTCATTTTCTCAGACTCTGTAATGGACATGCTGCATTCCTCATGAAAGTTACAACGTGTCTAGATCAGAGGTCGGCAAACTATGGTTTGCAGGCAAAATCCAACCGGCCACCTGTTTTTTGTGTGGCCCAAGAGCTTACAATGGTTTTACATTTTTAAATAGTTGAAGGAAATAGTAGTATTCCCTGACACTTGAAAATTATATGAAATTATAATAAAATTTATTGGAAAACAGCCACACACATTTATTTCCATATTGTCTTTAACTGCTTTCTGGCTACAACAGCAAAGTTGAATAGTTGCAACAGAGATCACATGGCCCGCAAATACATACTTCACAGGAAACGTTTGCTGACTTCTGGTCTGGGTGCCAACAATCAGCTAATGCATGGTGGGATGAGGTGGGTTAGACAACTCCTGACTCTACAGAGTCCATAAGTATGACCTATAGCTTCAGAACCATTGTCCAAAGAAGCCATTTCTAACTCTTTATGTTGGGCTCCTATAAAAATGAAGACAGCTCACTCTCGGCTCCGGCAGTAGTCGGCCAGCACTGCTGAGAGGGATGTTCGGCATGACTCCAACAAAAAGCTGAAATGTTGCTGCCCTTAGGGCTTCTCTTTCAGAGTTACCAGACCCTGCTGTTATATCAATTCCATAGTTAATATATAACTGGGCAAACTTGATTTTTGATACTTTTGCATTTCAGTATATACCTGAGCAGGGAGGGAGACATCGCTGAGAGGTATCTGTTTTTAAGGAACTGACCAGCCACTGCTACCTCTTCTCCCTTTGAGCCTTCTTTCATCTGTACCCTCAACTCCACACCTGATCTTAAAGGATGGAGATTCAAGGGAAATGGGACAGTTCCTTGACAGAAAAAGTCTACCAAGAAAGCACATTTTATGTATAAGCCTGCATTATAACTATTTCACCATTTAATGCATGTAAGCCATAATAAGTACTATTGCTTTTGGTTTTTCTGCCATTTTCATTGATAGCTGCAGTGTATATAGCAGGTACTCCAGAAATCATGATTATATATTCTTATGGCTCACAGGTCACCCATGATTAAAAAAATCAGTACATTTAGGAACAGCAACCAGCAACAGTAATGATTCAATCATGAACATTCATTCTGGAGAAATATAATCTCTTTGTGCCACTGAGTTAGTTTGTACAAGGTGGCTTTTTGTAAATAAATAGGTGATTTTATTTATTCCATTTGCTAATTATATTCATACTTCCGAATAGTCTCAAAAAATTATTTCCCTTATCAGGTGTGAAAAGTGATTATGCAGTGCCTCTATTTCTAAAGTATTATTGATTATAAAAATGTAATTGGTCATCTATCAAAGGTACCAAACACTATACAAAACCCACAGTCATACAGTTGTTGCTCTCCGAACTTGCAGAGGTCGGCTCTGACAGGATTTTCTCAGGCCTCTCAGTGATGTCTTATAGGCCTAGAGTAGCTCACTAAGCACCCACTTCTATTACAGCTGTTGAGAATATATTTAAATACAGATTCCAGAATTGGGGAGAGAGGAAAGCCACTTTGTAGGTAGTATAGGTTAAACAGAATAACAAGGACACAACATGTAGGTTCATAAAAAGGCATTACAATGTAGTACAAAGAAGGCAGGCTTTGGAGCCAAACACTTCTGCGTTTGCTACTGCAGTTCTCAGTAGTATTGTGGGTCAGGCTATCCCTTAACCCCTCAGAGGCTCAAGGCTTTCATGTGTAAAATTAGAGTTATACTACCTACCTTAACACATTATAAGGATTAGCAATAATTAAAGCAACTAGTATTTAATTAATACTGTTAATCTCAAGGAAACCCTGGTGGCGTAGTGGTTAAGTGCTACAGCTGCTAACCAAAAGGTCGGCAGTTCAGATCTACCAGGCACTCCTTGGAAACTCTATGGGGCCATTCTACTCTGTCCTCTAGGGTTGCTATGAGTCGCAATCGACTTGATAGCAATGGGTTTTTTGGTTAATCTCCATGTTATTGCTCAACCAAATGAATTTCCTGACAATTCTTTCCAAAATTTCCTTTAGAGGACTCAAGCTCAGACCAAGTTGAAGATTCTGAAGAGAATTTGCTGATTGAATCAGATGTGATAGATATTACTAAATGTAAAGAAGCTCCCCCAGAGGGCAAGTGTAACCAAGCAACCACATTGGATAACCAGAGGATAATAAAAAAGTCTGAGGGTCAAACACAAAATCCCCAAGAGGAAAACTCTCCAGCATCTCAAAATCAGCAGGTCTTTTATGATGAAGAGTTGCCATGTCAAACCAAATATACTTCATCCGATGATCTAAGGAAGTTCAACAAAGGGAGTGTATTTTTACTGGATGCCACAAAAGAAGGAAATGTGGGCCGCTTCCTTAATGTAAGTATATGAGCTAAGATTCATATTTAAACCACTTTTTTTCTGTGCTTCTTAGCAAAGTCATTAGGAGAATATGATTAACAGACTCTAAAGCCAGACTGCCTGGATTAGAATTCCGGCTCTGCCTCTTATTAGTTGTATGACCTCAGGCATGTTACTTAACCTCTCTGTTCCTCGGTTCCCCTCCAAGATATGGAAATAATAATAATAGTAACTGTCTTGTGGGGATTAAATGAATTAATATATGTGAATTGCTCGGAACAGTGCCTAGCATATACAGTAAGCATTTAATTAATTTAAAAACTGTAAAAAATGTGAACATATAAGAAGGGAATTATTTAAGTTTATTGAAAGGTTTTCACAATTTGTTACTTCCCAAATAACCCCAATGGGACACAGACTAAGTTTCTCCTTTGAGTCTTATATACTACAATAATAGGTCTTACTCAGAAATGCCTCTAACTGTTCAAAAAATATCAGCTGAATTTAATTGCTTTACTTACTCTCACTTTCACTGAGTTTTGAATGATTTATTAGCTTAGTGTAGAAAACAAGTGTGTTTGTCAGATTTCTGTTTTCAGACTCCTTATTCCCAAACCATAGCCATTTTCTATTTGTGTGTATGTTTGGGACGTATTTATATTTATTTTCATTTATATAGGGAAATATTTATGATTTCTGTAATTTTAAGGTTAATTTAGGATTAAGACTCATGCATATTCATGATAAAAAACATCATTTGTATTGTTGGTCAGATCTCCTGTGTGGGGTGGAGTTGGAGTTGCCTTGTAGCTTTCCCAATACGCTCCTGTCCTATCCTGCCTCTCACCATCATACTTGGATATCAAAGAATGTATAGTCACAGGAATCCTCCAAGAAAAACCATCTTCAGCCTCTGGTCCCAATGTCTGTATGTTCTCTCCTGTATTTGTGGACTGAACCACCTGGGTGTGAGCCAAGCCAGGCCCTGCCACGTGCCCCCTTTTCTCTGGGATGCACAACCCTGAGAGTGAAAAGTGAGGACAAGAACTTTGATCCCCTTTACATGTCCTTTGGAAAGCTCCACTGTAGCATACTGTCCCTGGATATGGCCTTAATTTTTCTCTTTGATCCCATCTATCAGAGTTCCCCTTCCTCCCTGTGAGGAAGCCTTGACTTTTTCCTTGTAGTGAAGGTGAAGGGGGGGAAACACATGTGTGGCCCATAATTCTTACAGGCAATCCCTTTGATGGCTTCAGAGTGAACTCAGCATACTTCATGTGCTGAGTGATGATTTTACATGCCATTAGGAGAGAAAAAAAAAATTTTTTTAATTGTGCTTTAAGTGAAAGTTTACAAATCAAGTCAGTCTATTATGGAAAAATTCATATACACCTTGCTATATACTCCTAGTTGCTCTCCCCCTAATGAGACAGCATACTCCGTCTCTCCACCCTCTATTCTTGTGTCCATTCAGCCAGCTTCTGACCCCCTTTGCCTTCTCATCTCCAGACAGGAGCTGCCCATATAGTCTCCTGTGTCTGCTTGATCCAAGAAGCTCACTCCTCACCAGTATCATTTTCTATCATATAGTCCAGTTCAATCCCTGTCTGAAGAGTTGGCTTTGGGAATGGTTCCTGTCTTGGGTGAACAGAAGGCCTAGGGACCATGATCTCCAGGGTCCTTCTAGTCTCAGACCATTAAGTCTGGTACTTTTTATGAGAATTTGAGGCCTGCATTCCACTGCTCTCCTGCTCCCTCAGGGGTTCTCTGTTATGTTCCCTGTCAGGGCAGTCATTGGTTGTTGCCAGGCACCATCTAGTTCTTCTGGTCTCAGGCTGATGTAGTCTCTGATTTATGTGGCCCTTTCTGTCTCGGGCTCATAATTACCTTGTGTCTTTGGTGGTCTTCATTCTCCTTTGCTCCAGGTAGGTTGAGACCAATTAATGCATCTTAGATGGCCACTTCCTAGCATTTAAGACCTCAGATGCCACTCTCCAAAGTGGGATGCAGAATGTTTTCTTAATAGATTTTATTATGCCAATGGACTTAGATGTCCCCTGAAACCATGGTCTCCAAACCTCCAACCTTGCTATGCTGGCCTTCGAAGTGTTCAGTTTATTCAGGAAACTTCTTTGCTTTTGGTTAAGTCTAATTGTGCTGACCTCACCTGTATTGTGTGTTGTCTTTCCCTTCACCTAAAGTCGTTCTTATCTACTAACTACTTGGTGAATATCCCACTCCTTCCCTCCCTCCCCACTCTTATAACCATCAAAGAATATTTTCTTCTGTGTTTAAACTATTTCTCGAGTTCTTATAATAGTGGTCTCATACAATATTTGTCCTTTTGCACCTGACTAATTTCACTCAGCATAATGCCTTCCAGATTCCTCCATGTTATGAAATGTTTCACAGATTCATCATTGTTCTTTATTGATGCATAGGATTCCATTGTGTGAATATACTATAATTTATTTATCCATTCATCTGTTGATGGGTGCTTTGGTTGCTTCCATCTTTTTGCTGTTGTAAACAGTGCTGCAGTGAACTTGGGTGTGCATATATCTGTGTAAAGACTCTTATTTTTCTAGGATATATTCCAAGGAGTGGAATTGCTGGATTGTATGGTAGTTCTATTTCTAGCTTTTTAAGGAAGCACCAAATCCATTTCCAGAGTGACTGTACCATTTTACATTCCCACCAGCAGTGTATAAGTGATCTAGTCTCTCCACAACCTCTCCAACATTTATTATTTTGTGTTTTTTGGATTAATGCCAGCCTCGTTGGAGTAAGATGGTATCTCATTGCAGTTTTGATTTGCACTTCTCTAAGGGCTAATGATCGTGAGCATTTCCTCATGTATCTGTTAGCTCCCTGGACGTCTTCTGTAGTGAAGTGCCTGTTCATATCCTTTGCCCACTGAGAAAATACTATTAAGTCAGAAAATCTTTAAAACCAAAGCACTTTTTTTATGCTTATTTGGCTTTTTATCTTTCCTAGTTAGGAGGTTACTTGATTAATAAGGAACAGAATCCTCTTGCTCCCTGCCCACATCCTCCATTGCTCTTTGACTCCTGCTGTACACTGTGTGAAGAAATCACAACAGGCAGCCAGGAAGGGAGTGTGGAACAAAGGAACGTTTTGGCTTCGTTTCCCATCAGTTACCATGAGTGTGGCCGCACAAGAAGAACATTATGGCTGCTTTACTTATCCCAATCCTGGGCCCCTCCCTTGTTTGTGGAGAAAAATCTCAGCTTTGATTTTTTTTGCTTTCTTCTTTTTTCTTTCTTTGTACATAATATATTCATATCATTCACAAATTAAAATGAAATAAAAAGCCACATCTTCAGAAGTACTGGGCCCCTTCATCCTCTTAAGCAATAATTATTTTCATGGGTATTCTTCCAGTGTGTCTTGATGCAAATACAAGTAAATATAAATCTGCCAGGCGCTCCTTGGAAACTCTACCTTGCTTTTTAGATTGACAGTATATCCTGGAGATCTTTCCACATCAGTACACAGAGGGTGCTCCTCATTCTTTTTGTTTGTATGTTTTTGGTTGTAGCTGCGTATATTTCACCATGTGGTTATACCAGAAGTTTATGTAACCAATCCTCTGTATGGACATTTGAGTTTTTTCTAAACTTGTATTTAAACACAGTGCTCAGTGAATAATCTTGTACATAGATTATTTTATACATGTGCAGAAGTATCACATTGTCAGATGTGAGATTGCTGAATCAAAGAATACATGCATTTTAAATGATTATAGTGATACATATGAACAAATTATCTTTTATAGGGGTTTGTACCATTTTGCATTTCTCCCAGCAAGATACAAGAGTGTCAGAATAGGATTTTTCTGAATGGATTCCAGCTTGTTAAAAGAAGTAGCATGAGCTGTGATATTTTATATATTAGTCGGAAAAAAAAAAGTAAGATGTGTTGGAAACAGAATGGTATTCTAATGCTTAAAGCAAAAGACATCAAACCTTGTTCTAAACTAATCTCTGTGTCTTTTTTTTTTTTTTAACAGCATAGTTGTTGCCCAAATCTCTTGGTACAGAATGTCTTTGTAGAAACACACGACAGAAATTTTCCATTGGTGGCATTCTTCACCAACAGGTTTGAAATTGATTTTGCTTACATGATTGAATTCTGAAATTGTGACTTTAGGAATAACAGTAGCAAATTGTGTTTTTCAATAACGTTCTATAAAGTATAGAATGTAAAAAGGAGATATGTTCTATAACCCCAAAATTTCTACTGTTCTAGAATATTTATCCCAAACTATTCTCAGTCAAAATTTTGAGCAGCTGAAATTTCAGTTCTTCTTCCCACTTAGGGGTAAGGCTGTCAGGTCTTACACAGTTCAATTCAGAGGAAAAATAACAAGAGTGCTACATGTGCTTTAAGTCAGAATTATCCTCCTGACTACTTTCACACTGCAAGCCTTAACACATTACTAGTTCCACTGTTTTCAAAACACACTTCCTTTTTCATGGGTAATGACAAGTTCCTTCTTACTTAAGAAATTATATCTTGGTTTCCTAGTGCTGCCTTAACACAAATACACAAAGCGGGTGGATTTTTTCTAAAAGATGACTCAGAGGTGAGTAGGTTTAAGACCCACCTTACTCTGGTATGGCCTCATTAACACAACAAAAGAAATCTCCTATTGCCAAAGAGGGTCATATCTACAGGTAGGAGGGTTAGGACTTCCACATGTCTTTTGGGAGGCACAGTTCAATCCATAACATTGAGGATTTTAATAAATTTGAAATAAAACTCAAGTGATTATTACTAATAAAATGGATGGGGAAGAGAGAATAGATCATAGTTTGAGAACGGTTAATGATCGTAATGTAAAAATTGATATAATCAAGCACAGTTAATTTAGTAGTGACGCAGCTTGATTTATGTTTTGTTTTTAATTTCTACTTTCTAGGTATGTGAAAGCAAGAACAGAACTAACTTGGGATTATGGTTATGAAGCTGGGAGTATGCCTGAGAAGGAAATCCTCTGCCAGTGTGGGGCTAATAAGTGTAGAAAAAAAATACTATAAATATGTAGCTAATGCCTTTTCCTGAAATTAGTTTATGGAGCTGAAATTAGAGCCATCCAGAAGAATCATCAGTCATGGAATTAATTTAGATTTTGGCCCATCAAGCTAATGCCTCTCAACTTACCCTCATCAGGGGACTCATGTTTTATTTTTATTTTATTTATGTGAGTTAGAAATGCTTGGAACAAAATAAGGATACATTTAGGGCATCTCTTTATTCAGCTTCACACAAGTGGGATGGAAGGGTATATTTGAAATTCATTGTACAATTTGTAACTTATTTGTAAATTGTAAATATTAGGAGAAACAAATGTCACAATAGAATTCAGGTATTTCTTATTGTTGCTTTGTGGTTATTATCTTTTAATCCATGCCCCAAAGAGCCATATTTCACCTCTTTACCTACAAAAATTTATTTATATTTAATTTCTAGCAAGTCATTTACCATCATGAGACCCATGTTGTTACCAGGTTAATTTTAGTTAAGCAATTAAGTCTTCATAATAATGTCCAGTTGCTTATTGGTTCAGTTTTTTGTTTGCATCAGTATAAGTGTCTTCACTGCTTTCTAACCTACTTTTGGCCCTTCTTTCATCTTCTCTTACATTTAACTTTGTTTATGCATTCATTCCCAGTCTGAATCCTTCCATGATGTGCTTTTAAACTAGAGCAAAAAATCATGGACTATTCTTCTGTGACGGTTTTTACAAAGACCTTTATGTGGTGGCTGGTTCAAAAGTAGACCCTATCAAGGTAACTGCAATAGAGAAATAAAAGATAAAGCAGTGCCATGTGTATAGTGGAGAAAGCCCTAAATTAACAAAACCTGCAATCCAAGTCTTAACTCTTAGCATTTATGGGCTTTGTAGCCTTGGACAGAATCACTTAATATTTATAAACAAAAAAAAAACCTGTTGCCGTCAAGTTGGTTCCGACTCTTGGATGCCCCATAGGGTTCCCAAGGAGTAGCTGGTGGTTTTGAACTGCAGACTTTTTGATTAGCAACCAGTTTCTTAACCACCAGAGTTCCTAGTATAGGCCTCTAAAAATCAGGTTTAGATTTCTGTATAGAAACATGGGAAGAAAGTACTTTCCAACTCGTTTTATGAAGCTAGTATAACCTTGATACCAAAAAGTTGACAAGGACAGTCTAAAGCAGGAAAACTATAAGCCAATAATACTAATGAAAATAGATCTAAGAATCCTAAAACAAATATTAGCAAATAAAATCCAACAGTGTGTAAAAAAGATACTATCATGACCACGTTAGGGTTATATCAGGAATACGAGGTTAGTCTCACAGAGGAAGAGCAACTAACGGAAACTTTAGGAGGCAAAATCAAGAGGGCAGCATAGGTTTTAAGCCTTTCCAAATCCACTCTTAAAAAGAGTAACTAGGATAGCAAAAGAAGAAAAACTACCTTTTCACCAAAGCTAGTGGCAAGATAGCTCCAAAACCCAGAAGATGAGTGGTTGGGGCCAAATCACCTCCAACAGCAAGATTCACCCAAGACTGTGTGAAGATAGCACTGGGAAGAAAAGGGGATTTCCAGGGCCCCAAGAACTCTAGGACTCGCCTGTGAGAGGAGAGAACCCCACTCAGAATGGAATCCTCGGCCAAAAAATGTAAGAACAACCAGCAAAGCTGGGAGAAGGCTCCTCAGGCACCAATTTTGAGTGAATGCAATAAAGTCCAAAGAACTCACTAAAGGGCCATGAGAAGATTAGGCTTACTAGGGCAGCTAAGCCCTCAACGATCTCAGAAATACCCAGTAAGAACTGCCTTCCAATCTAGGACAGAGACCAGTCCTAAGGAAGGTGTGTGTGGTCATTTTCAGTAAAAAGAGCAGAGAGAACCCGTAGACTGTGAAGCTAGGAAAGCTACCTTGGCTCAGCTTCCCCTACACAGATCCTCCTCAAAGCCTGTTTCGTTTAAACACAAAACGGTAAAAGATTGTGACCAAACACCCTACAAAGATATTAGAAAAGAGGGAAATTAAAAGTAATGTTCCAATAAGATCATGAGTGCTTATTGGAAAATTATGGCCACAAAGCAGGTGAAAACTAACCTGTTATAAAAATAAGTTCAAAGAGTTAGAAAACTATTGAAGCCATGAGGGAGCAGCGTAAACCATAAACGGGCATTAAAGCCACAGTTGGATGCCATTACACACCCACTCAATTGGCAGATTTTAAAATTTTGAGTGTTAAAAAGAAGAAACATGTTGGAAAAGAGTTCCCATTAGTAAAGTTGAACTGTGCATACACCCTAATCCAGCAATTCTACTCCTAGATATAAACTATGGGAAACACAACTTTGTATCTGAAGACGTGTATTATAATATTTAAAGTGATACTGTAATTCAAAACCTGGAAATAACTTGGATATCCATTGGAAACAAGGATAAATAAATTGTGGTCAACCATTTGAGAGAGGAGGGGGAAAATTCTGTTATGAGGAAGATTCTGGCAAACTCTGAGATGAAAATTCTTTTCCACCAATTCTTTTCACTACTTTAATACAAACACAGAAGAAGAGGGAATAGACACCTGGAGAAACTTGCATATTTTGTTCTAGGTAGAATCGAGCCGTAAGAAAAGGAAACCAAAAAACTAGTCAAACTTGGCTTACTTAGGCCAGAGTTCTACTGAACTGCAAAGTCTTAAACAGCCCCTTGGAATCTCCTGGGCATGATTTACACATTGTTTTTCTAAAGAAAAAAGAAGAGTTACTTTGTTAGTCCTGGTCATCTAGTGGGAAAGGGGCCTGGGAGCTCCAAGAGTCAAAACTAGTTTTTTTCAGTAGGAGAGATGTACATTTGGGTCCCCTTGGAACCCAAATGGGAATACTAATTTGAAAAGGTGTGATTAAAATTAGTTCTGGCTTTTAGTAAGTTTTTTTTTTTTTTTTTTTTTCTGGATGTATGGGTTTTGTTTAGTTACCTTTCAAACAAAAATCTAAGTTTGGACCCAATTTAATTTTTTCAAAATATTCAACTTTGTGAATATTTAACTTGAAATTATTTGAGGATGGGAAACTAAAGAGTTAGCTAAAGGGAATTATAACTCAACAGTTTACAAATGGAGAAAGTTGAGAAGTCCATTGTTTCCCCTAGGGATGCAGAAATATCTGACAATACACTAAAATAAAGTGAAGAAACTTGGTCAGTATAGGAGGTACTTTTATGCAGGATAGACTGTTGTGGATCAGCCGTACTTCTTGTGATTTGCCTTTGGAATCAACTTGACATTCAAACACATGAGGTAATAATTTCATCTTTTAGGAGAAGTCTCTTGAGATTGCAGTTTTCTCCAATCTGGACCGGTTCACAGCTGCTATCTTTAACCAGTACCCTAGACATTCCTGTTGTCTCCTGTCAGAGGTCCTATTTCCAGTTAAATCCCATTATTTCCCTTTTCCTTGATTTACTCTCACGTAACAGTGATCATGTCCTGCAGTAGCTTTTGAGAAAGAAAAAATAAGAGGTAAATTTTTTGAGACCTGACATGTTTGAAAATGACTTTATCTTACATTTGATTACTATTTCGACAGGGTATAGAATGAATTCTCAACTAGCCTCCTTATTTTGAAGGCGTCTGCTAGCTTCTAGCGTTGCTGCTGTGACGTCTGAAGCCATTCTTGCCTTCTAGCTTCCAGGGTGACTATTGGAAGTCAGATAAGTGTCCTGTATTTTCTGTATATACAGGTAGTCCCTGACTTGAAAATGGGGTTCCCTTCCGACGACTCCATAAGTCAGTTCTGATGTAAGTCGAATAACTTTTTTTTTTTTTACTTTTCATTTTTACTATGTTTTATTATCAGTATCTATAAATCTGATCTTTGAACATCTTGGAGTGAACATCTGAGAATGATAACATCAGCAAATTACACACTGCGACATTGTATGTAGTCCAAACCAAACCAAACCCAGTGCCGTCAAGTCGATTCTGACTCATAGCGACCCTATAGGACAGAGTAGAACTGCCCCATAGAGTTTCCAAGGAGCGCCTGGTGGATTCAAACTGCCGACTCTTACGCCACCAGGGTTTCCTTGCATGTAGTATATATTACAATAAGGTATAAAAAAAAGATAAAAACTGATGGTCATTAAGTGGTTCGTTGTAACTCAAATACATCCTAAGTCGGGGGCTGCCTGTATAACGAATTTTTATATGTCTTAAAACTTCTAGGATTACCTTTGTCCCAATGTTCTGAAATCTCATAGTGATATGACCCCGTGAAATGGTATGGGTCCATTTTTCATCTGTCAGACTGCGTGCTTAGCAGGCTCTTTCAGTCCAAAAACTTTGTTCTTGAGCTTTTGCAATTTTTTTTGGACTGTTTCTTTAATGATTCTCATCTGTCCTCTCTTTATAGAATTCTTGTTGTTAGATGTTAGACCTTAAGAATTGGTTCTCTAATTTTCTTATCTTTTTCTTCTAATTTTCAGCTCTTTGTCTTTTTTCCCTACTTTCTGGGAGCTTTCCACAACTTAATCTTCCAATTTGTCTATTGTGTTTTCATTTCTGATCTCATATTTCTAATTTCTAAGATCTCACTTTTTATTCCCTGATTTTTTTTTTTAAATAGTATTTTATTGTATTTTTGGTGAAGGTTTACACAGCAGTGGTTCCCATTCAACAATTTCTAAAGTTATTCAGTGACTGGTTACATTCATCACAATGTGTGAATATTTCATTATTTCTGTTCTGGTTGTTCACTTTCCATTAATCTAGTTTCCTTGCCCCCTCACATTCTCATCTTTGTTTTAAAGTAATTGTTGACAGTTTGGTCTCATGTAAGTGATTTTTTTAAATAATATTTTATTGTGCTTTCAGTGAAGATTTACACAGCAGTTTAGTTTTCCATTCAACAATTTCTACACACGTTCGGTGACACTGGTTTATTCTCTGAATTTTGTTGTTGTTGTTTTGGCTTTAGTCTTTATATTTCATATTACGATTTTTCTCCAGAGTTCTAGTGATCTTGATGGTCTACTCCTGTTGAAGAGTGGGACACCAAAAAGCTGATCGATCATAAACTCTAAGGAGGGCTGGGATGGCTCTTTGGGAGCTTCACCATGTTAGAGCTGAGCTGTTTTGCCGGGGAACCCCCTAATGTCAATTTCTTTAGGGCTTTCCTTTTGTCTTGGGAACTAATATGCTTCCATCCTTCTGCCTAGAGGGCAGAAGCTTGCCTTCCAGGGTCTCCTCGTATCCCCTTGTACTGCAGCCCTTCACTTCTGCTTCTGTAATCCATCCCTGTTTGTCAAGACTAAGTTGTTCCTTTTTAATAATATTGCTTCTCTCCTCCCTTACCCAATTTGCATCCTTTCTTCCCTTTAAAACCTGCCCAAGATGCAACTCCCCCAGACATTTTTCTTCTAATCCTTCCAGCAAACCGCCAACAATTATATGCTGCTTTTCACAACTTACTTTTTAACTATAATTACATGCATTTATGTTCTCTACATTTATATTTGTTACATGCACTGAAAACCTCATCCTGTATGGTGCTGTGTACCCCATGGGTGCTAAATAAAGGCTTGCTATTGGCAACTGGGTTTAGGGTTTGTTGATTATGCGTCGGTTTAAGATGTAGGCCAAACTCGGGGTAAATGTGCGATAAAATTTTTTTAGGAGAAAAAACAGATGAACCTCTGGCTGAGCTTAGGCGCTTTGGCCACCTTCCCTCCGACGGCAGCGGAGGCGGGGCAGGGAGCGCCTGGTGTTTTTGCCTTTTTTAAAGCAATACAACTTACGAATCGCATCTGGGAAAACCCGAACTTCTGTTTGAATGAGAAGCCCTACCTGCAAACCTGAGTTGTCTTGCTCGCTCAAGGCTTTCCGGCGGATGGGTAGGCGGGCCGGCGGCAGGGGGAGCCGGGTTACCACAGATCATAAGGAGCCCTGGTGGCGCAGTGGGTAAGCGCTAGGCTGCTGACCCATTCATTGGCAGATTTAAAGGAAACGAAACTCAGCGCTGCCTCGGCAGGGAAGCGGCCGGAGCGCGCAGCCGCCCCAGAGCAGCCATGGCGCAGGCGTGCCAGCCGGGGCCTGGCCGCGGCCTTTGCGAGGCTGAGGCCAATCCCGCATGGGCCGCGGTGCCCTTCCCGACCGGTGAGTACCGCGCGCGCGGGCGGGCAGGCGCGGGACGGCGGCCGGGAGGGGTCCTGCTTGCGGCCGCTGAGGGTCCCTCCTGCCCGGGTACCCGAGGTGCCTGCCTGGGCGGTGGCCGGACGACTCGGGCTCCACAATCGCGTTCCCTTCGGCTGGTCACCTACTGCGCCCTGCTGTGTGCCGGGGAAACGGGGCGCGGCGGCCCTGCGTTGACCGGAAGCGGCTCTGCGCCAAGGCCTCTCCCCAGGGCAGCATGTAAGAGGCGGTACGTCTTTTATTTACCTCTCCCGCTGCTGAGTGGACAGCCCTTCGCTAATTGTCCTACCGCGTTAGAACTACAAGCATCAAGGAACCCTGAAATAAACGGGGTTGCTCTCCTAGCAAGCCTCCACCCACTCGTAATACAATTGGATGTCATGGTAGAGGTAGGCAGGAGGAGCCCTGTTGAAGAAGTGGCCCGCTGGTCTCAAGGAGCAGCTCGCAATGTCTGCACACAGGATATAACTGTTTTGAACCCATCTCTTACTCTCCACTCGGTAGTTCAAGCCCTCACCGACTCTCTCCTTGGCTGAGCAGAGCCTTCTGGCCGGGCTCCTTTCTTTCACTTAAACATGGTTAGAGCTTGTGTATGGGCCAGGCACAGGGCTGGATACAGGGGTACAAAGATGAGTTAGGCCTAGAGAAGCTTAGTTGTTACGTGCTCATTGAGTTGATTCCAAGTCAGCAATAGCGATCCCATGTGACAGAGTAGAGCTTCTCCATAGGGTTTTCTTGGCTGTAGTCTTTATGGAAGCTGATCTCCAGGTCTTTCTTCCTCAGAGCCACTGGGTGGGTTTAAAATTGATTAGCAGCCTAGCTGTTAAAAGGTTTTGCCACCAGGTCTCCTTAAGAAGCTTATACCCATTGCGGTCAAGTCGATTCTGACTCATAGTGACCCTATAGGACGAGTAGAACTGCCCCATAGGGTTTCCAAGGAGCGCCTGGTGGATTCAAACTGCTGACCTTTTTGGTTAGCAGCTGTAGCACTTAACCACTATGCCACCAGGGTTTCCGGTAAGACTTTAAGAAAAAAAAAAAAGGGTAAGACTTATTGAAAAAAAAAAAAAGACTTATAGTTACCTTTAATATAATGTGGTAAGAACCACAGGGGCACAAATGAGGGGCTGCTAACCCAGCCTGGGTGTCCAGAGAAAGCTTTTTGCAGGGCTTCGAACCAGTTCGTTCTGGTTTGAACCCCTGCTGAGAATTTTCATTTCCACCCCCAAATATACTGAATCAGAATCGACACTTTAACAAGATACATAAGAATCAAAGCCCTCTGTGGTCATTAAGGTTGTGTGTCAACTTGGCTGGGCCATGATTTTCAGTGGTTTGGCAGTTATGGTATAGTTTGGCAGTCATATAATGATGTAATCACCTCCTCGATGAGATCTGATATAATGTCATCACCTCCATGATAGGATCTGCTGTGAGTAGCCAATCAGTTGAAAGGGAATTTCCTTGAGGATGAGGCCTGCATCTGATATAGATGGACCTTCTGGCAAGAGGAAACCCTGGTGGTGTAGTGGTTAAGTGCTATGGCGGCTAACCGAGAGGTCGGCAGTTTGAATCAGGTGCTCCTTGGAAACTCTATCAGGCAGTTCTACTCTGTCCTATAGGTTCGCTATGAGTTGGAATCGACTCGACGGCAGTGGGTTTGGTTTCTGGCAAGACTCTCAGGTTTTTGCTTGCCCTGGATCCTGCAGCTGGCTCCTGTTCGTCTGATCTCCAGTTCTTGGAACTTGAGTTAGCAGCTTACCTGTTGACTGGTAGGCCTCCGCAGTCTGTGAGCCAGTGGCCTGCTAGCTTACCTGACGATCTTGGGAGTGGTCAACTTCCACAGTCTGTGAGCCAGTGGTCTGCTAGCTTACCTGCTGATCTTGGGATCGGTCAACCTCCACAGTCTGTGAGCCAGTGGCCTGCTAGCTTACCTGTTGATCTTGGGATTCATCAGCCTCCGCAGCTATGTGAGCCAGGAGAAGCCTCCAGCCTGCCTCATGTATTTGGGACTTTCCAGCCTCTACAACCAAGTGAGTCATTTCCTTGATATAAGTGTCTCTCTCTTTATATATTTACGTATATATACATGCTTCACTGGTTTTGCTTCTCTAGAGAACCCAGTCTAAGACACCCTCTAGTAGTTTCCCATTACTCGCAGAATAACCCCTTACTGTAGCCTACAGTTTATCTCATGTCCTTGTCTGATCTGGCCCTGCCCATATTGATGACTTTCTTCCCCTCGTTGCCTCTTTCAGCCACTCACCTAGCCACAGTGACCTGTGGGTCCTGTAACCCACCAGACTTGTCTGTGCCTCAGGATTTTCCCATTTGCCATTCCCTTGCAAGGAGAACTTGTCCCCACGTTGTCCCATTTTTCACTTCCTCACCATATTGAGGTCTGTGCTCAGATGTGTTCTCCACAGCCTTGCCTGCCCATCCTATCTAAAATAGCGCCCCCTTCCCACACCTGATCACTCTTCATCGCTTTCCTCTTCACCGTGTGCCCAGGGCTTAGCACACTTGCTTGGAGGAGAGGGAGAGCTGAGCGTCCGTTTGCCAAAGACAGGCTTTCCTCTGGGTGCCTCCTCCTGCAGGAGAGCCCCACATAGCTTCGCAGCACCATGACCATCAGGAAGGGCATGAAGCTCCTTTGCTGTCACAGCATCCTGACCAATAGAGATGATAACAAGTTCCAGGGTGAATGGAAGTGAGACAGAGCCCCCACAGTGCTGTGATCTTTCCCTGGCTTCCTCCCCTACAGTGCTGTATTGAACATTCCTTTCCTTAGCAAATATGGTTAAGCGCTTGACTACTACTTGAAAGGTTGGCAGTTCGAACCCACCCAGGGGCATCCCAGGAGACAGGCTTGGCGATCTGCTTCCGAAAGGTCACAGCCTTGAAAACCCTAGGGAGCGGCTCTACTCTTTACAAGTGAGGTCACCGTGAGCTAGAATCAACTCAGTGACAACTAACAGCAATTTTTCTTCATAACACTTATCCCTACCTGAAACATGTATTATTTATGTGGATATTTGTGTATTGTCTGTCTCCACCACTAGAATGTAAATTCTGGAGTTGAGACTCTCATCTTGTTCTCTACTGCATGCAGCTGCCTAGGACAATTTGCCTAAATTGATACCTAGTAGGGCCTCTTTAAATGTTTACTGAATGGCTAGATGATGAAGAAGGCTTTTTTAATCAGGGAAGAAATACAGGAAGACTTACATTTTTAGGTCAGTCACTTTGGCAGCAACGAAAAGAATGGAGAGGGGTTTTAAGAGGGAAAGCAGAAGCAAGGAGAGGAGACTATTGGAATAGACGAGATGAAGACGATGCGGGTAGGGCTGTCCATCTTCCATAGCACTGCCAGAACTGCCTCGTAAATGCACCCGTATACACACACATGCACCCACAGATCCGGTGATGGTACACATGCCCAGTGTTAATTAGGACCTGTTGGCTGCAAGTAGTAGATAACTTGATTTAATTTAAGCAAAAGGAATGCTTGTTATTGGGAAACAGAGTGACCAGGAGCATGGCTGTTGCAGCATTTTCTAGAAAGGGCCAGGAACCAGGACCTGGGAAGCTATTCTAAACCTTAACAGCATTCTCCTGTACGTCTTATTTCTGCATCTCTTGGCTTACCTGCTTTGTTCTTCTCTGTCTTTGATTTAGTTTCCCTGATAATCAGATTGAAGATGGCTACCTTCACAGCCTCCCAGTATTTTACATCTTTTCCTTTAAGAGAACAGCCCAATCTGAACCAAAATCTTCTATTCTGAATTCTGTATATCTGGGAGATAGCCAGGTGTCCTCTGGTACTGTCAGTTGTGTCTAGGGAAATGGAGTCACATAGTACAAACATGCCTGCTGGGAGTCACACCTATGTTTCAGGGGGTCATTGTGAGCTGACAGATACCCTAAAAGGAGTCCACTGAACATTGCACCCCTTGGTAGCCCGCACCTTTACTCCACGTTCCCCGCAACACACACATCCATATTCCTATTTATACGTTCTAAAGGTATCCCCAGTAATGCAGTCTGGCTATCCCAAATACAAATTCAGTTATACTTCTCCCAAAGTTATGGCCAGCTGTGTCATCAGAGACAATGTGATGGTTCCATTCATTGTCCAAGTCCACAACCTCTAGGTAATGCCCACTCCTCTTCTGTTTCAGTTTTTGTCTAGTTCAGGTATACAGTTACTGGACTCAGTGGTAGATTTGACTTCTCCTGCACATCCAGTATTCAGTATTCGTGGTGTTGACCCTGACCCATGGTGACTTCATGCACAATTAGATCAGACTATTGTGGTCTATAGGGTATTCATTGACTGATATGTAGAAATAGATCACCAGGGCTTGTTTTTATATCAGCTGCCTGTCAGCTCAGCCCCCATGCAGCACTGCTGATGATGGCCCCTGTAGCTATTTCTAGAAAGGGCCAGGAACTAGGACCTGGGAAGCTGTCCTTAACAGCTCTCTCCTTTATGACTTATTTCTGTATTTCTTGTGTATCTATGCACAGAAAAGGGTGACGCTGCAGAAATGTCAAGCTCTTATACAGAAAGGGCCTACATACTTTATTTGACATCACCATAGTTTTATTAGGGATAGACTTGATAGTCTAGGGAATTTTGGTGTTTTTTTTTTTAGTGCTGCCCAGTCGGTTTTGACTCATAGCGACCCTATGTACAACAGAACGAAACGCTCCCCTGTGCTGCGCTGTCCTCAAAATCGTTGTTATGCTTGAGCCGATTGTTGTAGCCACTGTATCAGTCCGTCTTGTTGAGCGTCTTCCTTTTTTTCACCGACCCTCTACTTTAGCAAAGCATGTTGTCCTTCTCCGGGTACTAGTGCCTCCTGATAACATGTCCAAAGTATGTGAGACGAAGTCTCGCCATTGTTGGTTCTAAGGAGCATTCTGGCTGTATTTCTTCCAAGACAGATTTGTTTGTTCTTCTGGCAGTCCATAGTATATTAAATATTCTTTACCAACACCATAATTCAAAGGCATCAGTTCTTCTTCGGTCTTCCTTATTCGTTGTCCAGCTTCTGCATGCATTTAAGGGTATAGAAAACCTCATGGCTTGAGTCAAGTACACCTTAGTCCTTAAAGTGGTATCTTTGCTTTTTAACACTGTGAAGAGGTCTTTTGCAGCATATTTGCCCAATGCAATACACATTGTTTGATTTCCTTTTTTTTCCCCTTTTTTTATTGTGCTTTAAGTGAAAGTTTACAATTCAGTCAGTTTCTCATACAAAAACTTAAACACACATTGTTATGTGACCCTAGCTGCTCTACCCACAGTGTGACAGCACACTCCTCCTCTCCACCCTGTATTTCCCATGTCCGTTCAGCCAGCTCCTGTCCCCCTCTGCCTTTTCATCTTGCCTCCAGACAGGAGCTGCCCACATAGTCTCATGTGTCTACTTGAGCCAAGAAGCTCACTCCTCACCAGTATCATTTTCTGTCTTATAGTCCAATCTAATCTTTGTCTGAAGAGTTGACTTTAGGAATGGTTTTAGTTTGGGGCTAACAGAGGGCCTGAGAGCCATGACCTCTGGAGTCCCTCCAGTCTCAGTCAGACTCTTCAGTTTGGTCTTTTTACCAGAATTTGAGGTCTACATCCCTCTTTTCCCCTGCTTCATCGGGGATTCTCTGTTGTGTTCCCTGTTAGGGCAGTCTGTTTGATTTCTTGACTGCTGCTTCCATGGGTGTTGATTGTGAATCCAAGTAAAATGTAATCCTTGACAAGTTCATTATTTTCTCTGTTTATCATGATGTTGTTTATTGGTCCAGTTGTGAGGATTTTAGTTTTGTTTATGTTGAGGCATAATACATACTGAAGGCTGCGGTCTTTGATCTTCATCAGTAAGTGCTTCCTCTCCCCTCTTTGAGCAAGCAAGGTTGTGTCATCTGCATATCTCAGGTTGTTAATGAGTCTTCCTCCAATCCTGATGCTGCGTTCTTCTTCATATAGTCCAGCTTCTCAGATTATTTGCTTAGCATACAGATTGAGTAAATATGCTGAAAGGACACAACCCTGATACACACCTTTCCTGATTTTAAACCATGAAGTATCCCCTTGTTCTGTTCCAGTGACTGACTCTTGGTCTCTGTATAGGTTCCTCGTGAGCACAATTAAGGTTCTGGGGTTCCCATTCTTCATAATGTTATCCATAATGTGTTATGATCCGCGTAGTTGAATGCCTTTACGTAGTCAATAAAACACAGGTAAACATCTTTCTGGTGTTCTCTGCTTTCAGCCAGGATGCATCGGACATTAGCAATGATATCCCTCATTCCATGTCCTCTTCTGAATCTGGTTTGAATTTCTGTCAGTTCCCTGTCAATGTACTGCTGCAACCACTTTTGAATGATCTTCAGCAAAATTTTACTTGTGTGTGGTATTATAATATTGTTTGATAATTTCCGCATTTTGTTTGATCACCTTTCTTTGGAATGGGCACGTGTATGAATTTCTTCCAGTTGGTTGGCCAGGTAGCTGTCTTCGAAGTTTTTTGGCATAGATGAGTGAGAACTTCCAGCGCTGCATTTGTTTGTTGAAATATCTTAATTGGTATTCAGTCAGTTCCTGGAGCCCTGTTTTTCACCAGTGTCTTCAGTGCAGCTTGGACCTCTTCCTTCAGTACCATTGGTTCTTGATCATTTGTTACCTCCTGAAATGGCTGAACACCGACCAGTTCTTTTTGGTACAATGACTTTGTGTATTCCTTCCATCTTCTTTTGATGCTTCCTACATCGTTCAATATTTTGCCCATAGAATCCTTTAATATTGCAACTTGAGGCTTGAATTTTTTCTTCAGTTCTTTCAGCTTGAGAAATCCTGAGCGTATTCTTCCCTTTTGGTTTTGTAACTCCAGGTCCTTGCACATTATAATATTTTACTTTGGCTTCTCAAGCTGCCTTTGAAAACTTCGGTTCAGATCTTTTCTCCATCATCTCTTCCATTCGTTTTAGCTACGCAACATTCAAGAGCAAGTTTCAGTGTCGCGTCTGGCATCCATTTTGGTCTTTTCTTTCTTTGCTGTCTTTTTAAAGACCTCTTGCCTTCTTCAAGTATGATGGCCTTGGTGTCATTCCATAACTCATCTGGTCTTCAGTCATTAATGTTCAATGCATCAAATCTTTTCTTGAGATGGCCTCTAAATTCAGATGGGATATACTCAAGGTTGTACTTGGGCCCTCATGGACTTGTTCTAATTTTCTTCAGCCTCAACTTGACCTTGTGTTATGAGCAGCTGCTCTGTAGTTGGTCCCTGGCCTTGTTCCGATTGATGATACTGAGGTTTTCCATCATCTCTTTCCACAGATGTAGTTGATTTGATTCCTGTGTATTCCGTCCAGCGAAGTCCACGTGTGTAGTTGCCATTTACGTTGTTGGAAAAAAGGTATCTGCAATGAAGAAGTTGTTGGTCTTGCAAAATTCTCTCATGCGACGTCCGGCATCATTTCCGTCACCAAGACCATATTTACCAACTACTGATTCTTCTTCTTTGTTTCCAACTTTTGTGTTCCAGTTACCAGTAATTATCAATGCATCTTGATTGAATGTTTGATCAATGTTTGATCAATTTCAGAGTGCAGAAGTTGGTAAAAATCTTCAGTTTCTCCATCTTGGGCCTTAGGGAATTTTAGCACTAGTAATTTATCTGCCTGATTTTTTGTTTAAGGCTGTGCTTTACAAGTTTTAATGTTTTATGAGTGTTCTCTAAAATAGGAACACAGTGTTCCATCAGAGTAGATTGTGTGTCTGAAGTTAATAGAATATTGAGGTTTTTCTCTTAGTTCTTCCCAAGACAAAGGACCTCAAACACCCTGTCAAACGTGTTGGTTACCTAGTACTGCTATAACAGAAATACCACAAGTGGATGGCTTTAACAAAGGGAAATTTATTTTCTCACAGTCTAGTAGGTTACAGGTCTAAATTCAGGGCGTTGGCTCCAGGGGAAGGCCTTCTCTGTCAGCTCTGGAGGAAGGTCCTTGTCCTTAATCTTTCCCTGGTCGAGGAGCTTCTCAGGCACAGGGACCCCGTGTCCAAAGGACGTGCCTTGCTCCTGGTGCTGCTTTCTTGGTGGTGTGAGGTCCCCAACTCTCTGCTTGCTTCCCTTTCCTTTTATCTCTTGAGAGAGAAAAGGTGGTACTGGCCACACCCCAGGGAAACTCCCTTTACCTTGGATCAGGGAGGTGACCTGAATGACAATCTCTGGTGTTAGAATCCCACCTTAATCCTCTCAACATAAAATTATAATCCCAAAATGGAGGATGACCACAAAATCCTGGGAATCATGGCCTAACCAAGTTGACACGTATTTTGGGGGGGACGCAATTCAATCCATGACATTCCACCCTTTGGCCCCCCCAAAAATCACATGCTTGTAACATGCAAAACATCCACCCCATCATATCATAGCAAAAGTCTTAACTCCAAGTCCAAAATCCAAAAATTCCTCTTCATCTGTGAAGCCTAGAATACAAGTTATCTGCATCTAAGGGTACAATGGCAGAACAGGCACAAGCTAGACATTTCTATTACAAATGGGGGAAATTGGAGGAAAAGAAGGCATAACAAGCACCAAGCATGTCAGCAGAACGCATTATATTAGCCCTCAAAGCTTTTGAAAATAATCCTCTGTTCTCTGAGATAATTTACACAATAACCCTACCCTCCAGGCTCTACGTATTGATCACACTCTCCAGATTCTGAGTGGAGGCACCTCGGCCCTGGGCTTCTGCTCCACCTTCTGGGCCCACTGGGACAGCAACTCTGCTCCCTCGGCTTTTGGTGCACTATTCTCCTAGTCCACCTGAGTGACAACTCCACCCTTAGAAACACCAAAGGCCATGGCTCCACCCTTTGAAACCCCTGAGGTCATGGCCATGTCTTTTGAGACTGAGGCAGCTCAACTTTTTCTGTTGTTTCTTTAGCTTCTGCTTCCTGGTTTTTTGGCCTCAGGGCTTTTCCGGCCTCACACCACATCTGCCCTGCTGGGGCAAGGGTTCCAAAGCTCAGTAGCTCCACCAATAAGTGCCTGGAGGCACCCCACTCCCCAAGGAAACTTCCTTTACTTTGGACCAGGGAGGTGACCTGAGTTACAATCCCTGGTGTTACAATCCCGCCCTAATCCTCTCAACATAAAATTACAAGCACAAAATGGAGGACGACCACACAATACTGGGAATCATGGCCTAACCAAGTCGACACATATTTTTTGGGGGGACACAATTCAATCCATAACATCAAATATTAAAATATATTCTAAAGTTTGAAAGTATGGTATTGATGAAAGAATCAGCAGGTCAATGGAATAAAATAGAAGTATGGAAACAAACCCAAATATATGTAATAATTAAACAT
Source organism: Loxodonta africana (assembly GCF_030014295.1). NCBI lineage: Eukaryota > Metazoa > Chordata > Mammalia > Proboscidea > Elephantidae > Loxodonta > Loxodonta africana. The sequence continues at coordinate 70,545,276 of NC_087358.1, forward strand.
AAAAAAAGGAGATTTAAAATCAGTGGCTAACCATTATGAGGTTAGAGCCTTATTTCATACTTTACAATAAGATAAATTCCATAGTAATTAATATCTTAATGTTAAAAAATAAATAAAAATTTTAGAAGAACATAGAGGTAAGTGTTTTCTGAGTATGCCCCCTTCACTTCAAGGGTAGAAACCATAAAATAAAAGATTGGCATGGTTTTATCAAATATAACCTGTAAACATTCTGTGTATCAAAGAACATTATAAACAAAGTTAAAAGACCAATATATGACAGTTGTTGTTGTCTTTAGGTGCCATCCGTTCAATTCTGACTCAGACCGACCATATGTGACAGAGCAGAACTGCCCTAGAGGCTGTAATCTTTGCAGGAGCAGATCGCCAGCTCTTTCTCCCTAGGAGTCACTGGGTGGTTTAAACTACCTACTTTTAATTAGCAGCCGAGCACTTAACCATTTGTGCCACCAGGCCTCCTTTTACGTATATGACCAATAAAGAATTAATATCCCAAATACATCATGAGCCCTTATAAATCAGTAAGAAAATAGTGACTAACCCAATAAAAGATGGGCTAAAGCATCAGTGCCAGAGAAGACGTGCAAATGTCACCTTATCCCATGCTAAATTCGTAGCTATAAATTGTGATCTACTTGTGTGCACTCCTTTTTTTTCTTTGACTTGGCCATCTAACCTTCTGTCCTAGCCGTACCTTTGTGTTTTTAAATCAAGCAGGTAGATGCCCTGTCCTTTTTCAAAACTTCCTTAACGGCCCATGCCTGTTTATTCTTCCAAATAATCACGTTTTCAAGTTCTTTAAAAAGAACCTTCTTGGGATTTTGGTTGAAATGACATAAAACCTAAAACTTATTTGCGGGGGGGAATTGGCATCACTGTAATACCTAGCTATGTTAGTTATCTAGTATTTCTATAACAGAAATACCACAAGTGGATGGCTTCAACAAAAAGAAGTTTATTCTCTCACAGCCTAGTAGGCTAGAAGTCCAAATTCAGGGTGTCAGCTCCAGGGGAAGGCTTTCTCTCTCTTTGGGCTCTGGAGGAAGGTCCTTCTCATCAATCTTTCCCTGAACTAGGAGCTTCTCAGTGCAGGGATCCTGAGCCCAAAGAACACACTCTGCTCCTAGCACTACTTTCTTTGTGGTATGAGGTCCCTGTGTGTCTCTGCTCTCTTCTCTCTTTTCTATCTCAAAAGAGATTGACTTGAGACACAACCTAATCTTGTAGTTTGAGTCCTGCCTCATTAACATAACTACCTCTAATCCTGCCTGATTAACATCATAGAGGTAGAATTTACAACACAGAGGAAAATCATACCAGATCACAAAATAGTGGACAGTCATACAATACTGGGAATCATGGCCTAGCCAAGTTGACAGACATTTTGGAGGACACAGTTCAGTCCATGACACTAGCCTTCCTATCCAGGAAGATAGTGTTTCTCCTCACATATTTAGACTGAGCTTTTAAAACACCTCTTTCATCATGTCACTCCCTTTCTCAAAATCCCTTGGTGGCAGTCTTTCACTGTCTGTTTCACTAATTCTTTTCTGGCTTCCTTTGCACAGACTCCTCTTTATCTCTCCCCATTTACTGTCTCCTGAACATGCCTCTGAGCCTTTTCCCATGTCCCTGTTTCTGTCAGCACTCCACCCTACACCCCTCACTTTCAGGTTGTACCAGCTCAGGGCTCCCTCCTTCCCAACGGTCCATCCCACAGGGATCACTTCCTTCTATAAATAGATAGCACTGATTGTCTTTCCCACTGGCTTAGCAATTATATTACTTTGTGACATTTATTTTCCTAATTGCGATTTGGTCTCCTTATTTATTTTCTAAGCTTCTAGCCTCATATTTCTATAGATCTATTCAGTGCAGTAGCCACTAGCCACAGATGGCCATTGAGCACTTACAATATGGTTAGTCCAAACTGAGACGAGCCGTAAGTGCACAACCCTTGTGGCATAGTGGTTAAGCGCTGGGCTGCTAACCAAAAGGCCAGCAGTTTGAACCCACCAGCTGTTCCCTGGGAGAAGGATGTGGCAGCCTACCTCCATTAAGATTTATAGCCTTGGAAACCCTGTGGAGCAGTTCTGCCTTGTCCTATAGGGTCACTGTGAGTTGGAATTGACTCAGTGGCAATGGGTGTTTTTATGGTTTACAAGTGCAAAGTACATACTAGATTTTGTCTACACAGTACAGAAGAACAGATAATTTTTATATTGATTAAATGCTGAAATGATGATATTTTGAATAGATTTGGTTAAATAAAGCATCCTGTATTAAAATTAATTTCACTTGTTTCCTCTTCTTTTTTAATCTGTATCCTAGAAATTTCTAAATTACACACGTGGTTCACCTTTGTGGCTCACGAGATGTGTTTTTGGTGGTGCTGGTCTGGAGCGCCCAGAGCATTGGCTTGTGTGCAAGAGCTGAACCGAATTACTGGATGTTTGAGATAGATGAAGAAAAAGAGCCAGCCCATTTCATCTGAGGGTTTTCTCTCTATCCCACCTGTCTTAGTCACTGAGTGCTGCCATAACAGAAATACCACAAGTGGATGGCTTTAACAAATAGAAATTTTATTTCCTCACAGTGAAGTAGGCTGAAAGTCCAAATTCAGGGCATCAGCTCCAGGGGACGGCTTTCTGTCTTTGTAGGCCCTGGAGGAAGGTCCTTCTCCTCAAACTTGCCCTGGTCGAAGAACTTCTCAGGCACAGGGACCCCAGGTCCAAAGGATGCACTCTGCTTCCAGTGCTGCTTTCTTGGTGGTATGAGGTCCCCAACTCTCTGCTTGCTTCTGTTTCCTTTTAAGATAAAATGTGGTGCAGGCCACACCACAGGGAAACTCTTTTTACATTGGATCAGGGAGGTCACCTGAGTAAGGGTGGTGTTACAATCCCACCCGAATCCTCTTAACATAAAATTACAATCACAAAATGGAGGACAGCCACACAATACTGGGAATCACGGCCTAACCAAGTTGATACACACGTTTTTGGGGAGACATAATTCAATGCATGACACCACCCCTTTTTCTTGGTTTGTGGAGGCTGGGAGACTACTAATTTGTATCCCCACTAGTTAGAGCCGAAATCTGTTAGTTGCTGTTCAATGGGCTGCAACTCAGTCCGACCCCGTGTACAACAGAAGGAAACATTGTTCCATCCTGCCCCATCTTCACCATGGCTAGTGTGCTCAAGTCCATTGTTGTGACCACTATATTTTCAGTGCCTTCCAAGCTAGGGGCTCATCTTCCAGTACTGTACTGGACAATATTCTGTTGTCATCCATAGGGTTTTCATTAGCTAATTTTCAGAAGTAAATCACAGGCCTTTCTTCCTAGTCTGTCTTAGTCTAAAAGCTCTGTTAAAACCTGTCTGTGGGTGACCCTGGTGATATTTGAAATACTGGTAGCATAGCTTCTAGCATCATAACAACACTTAAGCCACCACAGTACGCTAAACTGACAGACGAGTGGTAAACCCAAATCTAGGAAACAAATTAATTAAAGAAGAAAACTCATCTAAATGTGAAATAGATGCTAGCACCAAGTGTAGTCTTCTGACTTTGTGGAATGAAAGACCTACCTTAGAGAGAGAGACAAGAGACCTTACATTTTTGAAAAACAAAAGGGATTTTTAGGGACTATTTGAGGCATCCCTCATCTGTATTTAAAACTTTTACCATTGAATAATAAAATAATCCTTGTTTCAAAACTAAAATTTGAAGACTAAAAATAAAAACAGTTTTCTACTACAGAAAGCCAAATGAATAAGAGAATAAGTACTGCAAAGGGCAGAGAAATCTGACGTTGATGCTTGTGGTCAAACAGCAAGGAATGGCTAGAGAAGCTTGCCTTGCGCTGACCACCTGCTGGGCAGTTTTGGTATAACCTAGCTTTTCCTCCCTTTCTCTGCCTCTTTTCTTTTTAGCTCTCCTTCCCTTCAGAGTCCCTGGGTGGTGCAGGCTCAGCTGCTAGCAGGCTCAGCTGCTAGCAAAAAGTTTAGAGGTTCAAGTCCACCCAGAGGCACGTCAGAAAAAGGGTCTGGTGATCTACTTGCAAAAAATCAACCATTGAAAACCCTGTGGGGCACAGTTCTACTCTAACACACAGTGGTCACCATAAGTCAGATTCGACTCTAGGGTAACTGGTTTTCCTTCCTTTAACTTTCTTTCCTTTCTTCCATTCCTCTCCTTTAAATGAAAAAAAAAAACTATTTCCTATTTTCTTTTATCATTCTCTCTTAATTTATCATAATATTGAAGCACATGTAAATTAAAGTTGTCAAGGATTTCATTCTACTTGAATCAACAATCAGTGTCCATAGAAGCAAACAACATACTGTTTTGGGCAACTCTGCTGGGAAAGAAATCTTTTTTTTTTTTAATTGTATTTTAGGTGAAGGTTTACAGAGCAAATTAGTTTCTCATTAAACAATACACATATTATTTTGTGACATTGGCTGCTGTCTTAGTCATCTAGTGCTGGTATAACAGAAATACCACAAGTGCATAGCTTCAACAAAGAGAAATTTATTCTCTCACAGTCTAGTAGGCTACAAGTCCAAATTCAGGGCATCAGCTCCAGGGGAAAGCTTTCTCTGTCAGCCCTGGAGGGAGGTCCTTGTCATCAACCCCAGGACTAGGAGCTTTTCCGCACAGGAACCCCAGGTCCAAAGGAGGAGCTCTGCTCTTGGCACTGCTTTCCTGGTGGTATGCAGTCCCCAACTTTCTGCTTGCTTCCCTTTCCTTTTATCTCTTGTAAAATAAAAGATGGTGCAGGCCACACCCTAGGGAGGCTCCCTTTACACTGGAGCAGGGATGTGACCTGAGCAAGGCTGTTATGTCCCACCCTAATCCTCTTTAACCACAGGCAGAGATTATGATTTCTAACACATAGGAAAATCCAAAATGGAGGACAGCCACACGATACTGGGAGTCATGGCCTAACCAAGTTGACACATACTTCGGGGGGACACAGTTCCATCTGTGACAGTTGCCAACCCCATGATATGTCAGTACTGCCCCTTCTGTACCTTGGGTTCCATGTTACCAGCTGTTCTGTCCCCTCCTGCCTTTTCATCCTTGCCCCTGGGCTAGATGGTTCTGTTTTATGGGCCTGTCTGCTCTTTGGCTGAAGGGTGAACCTCAGGAGTGACTTCAGTACTGTGTTAAAAGGGAGTCTGAGGGCCATACTCTCGGGGTTTCTCCAGCCTCTGTCAGACCAACAAATCTGGGATTTGTGTGTGTGTGTGTGTGTGTGTGTGTTAGAATTTTGTTCTATGTTTTTCTCCAGCTCTGTCCAGGACCCTGTATGTATTGTGATCCCTGTCAGAACAGTTAGTGGTGGTAGCTGGCCACCATCTAGTTGTACCAGACTCAGTCTGGTGGAGGCTGTGGTAATTGTGGTCCATTAGTCCTTTGGACTAATCTTTCCCTTGTATCTTTGGTTTTCTTCATTCTCTCACTCCAGAAAAGGTGAGACCAGTGGAATATCTTAGACAGCTGCTCCCAAGCCTTTAAAATCCCAGACACTACTCACCAGAGGAGGATGTAGAACATTTTCTTTATAAACTATGGTATGCCACTTAAGCCCAGTAATTTGGCCCCTCAAGCAGTTTGGATGTGTCTACGGACCCTGGTGGTGTAGTGGTTAAGTGCTACAGCTGCTAACCCAAGGGTCGGCAGTTCAAATCCGCCAGGCGCTCTTTGGAAACTCTACGGGGCAGTTCTACTCTGTCCTATGGGGTCGCTATGAGTCACAATCGACTTGACGGCACTGTTTTTTGGGGTTATGGAGCTTCCATGATCTTGCTTTGGTCAAGTTTGTACTGACTTCTTCGGTATTGTATACTGTGTTACCCTTTACCAAAGTTACCACTTACCTATTGTCTGTTTGGAAACTCTGGTGGTGTAGTGGTTAAGTGCTATGGCTGCTAACCAAAAGGTCAGCAGTTCGAATCCACTGGCCGCTCCTTGGAAATTCTATGGGGAAGTTCTACTCTGTTCTGTAGAGTCACTATGAGTCAGAATCGACTCTATAGCAATGTGTTTATTGTCTATTTAGTGTTTTGCTCTCCCCCACCCAACTATCAAAGATTGTTGTTTTGTATGTAAACCTTTTCATGAGTGTTTATAGTAGTAGTCTCATACAATATTTATCCTTTCGTAACTGACTTATTTCACTGAGTATAATGCCCTCCAGATTTGTCCATGTTGTGAGATGTTTCTCAATTTATCATTGTTCTTTGTTTCATTGTATTCTGTTGTGTGTATGCACCATAGTTTGTTTATCCATTCATCTGTTGATGGACTTTTAGGTTGTTTCCATCTTTTTGCTGTTGTGAATAATGCTGCAGTGAACATGGGTGTGCATATGTCTATTTGCGTGACAGCTCTTGTTTCTGTAGGATATATTCCTAGGAGTAGGATTGCTGGATCATGATATTTCTTACTTTTTAAGGAAGCGTCATATTATTTTCCAAAGTGGTTGTACCATTTTTCATTCCTACCAGCAGTGGCACAGGAGTTCCAGTCACTCCACAACCTTTCCAACATTTATTATTTTGTGTTTTTTGGATTAGTGCCAGCCTTGTTGGGGTGAAATGGTATCTCATTGTAGTTTTGGTTTTCATTTCTCTAACTGGGTTTTTTTTTTAATAGCTAATGATCGTGTGCATTTCCTCATGTGTCTGTTAGCTGCCTGAATGTCTTCTTAGGTGAAGTGTCTGTTCAAATCCTTTGCCCGTTTGTTAATGGATTATTTGTCTTTTTGTTGTTGAGGTGTTGAAGCATCTTGTAGATTTTAGAGATTAGACCTTTATTGGATATGTCACAGCCAAAATTTTTTTCCCAGTCTATAGGCTCTCTTTTTACTCTTTCAGTGAAGTCTTTTGATGAGTAATAAGTGTTTGATTTTTAGGAGCTCCCAGTTATCTAGTTTCTTTTCTGGTGTTTGTGCATTGTTAGTTATGGCTTATATACTATTTATACCATGTATTAGGGCCCCTTGCATTGTCCCTGTTTTTTTTTTTTTCAATGATCTTTATCGTTTCAGATTTTATATTTAGGTCTTTGATCCATTTTGAGTTAGTTTTTGTGTATAGTGTGATGTATGGGTCCTGTTTCATTTTTTTACAGATGGATATCCAGTTATGGTTGAAGAGACTGTCTTTTCCTCATTTAACAGACTTTCAATTAGTTTTTCTGTATGGTGTGAGGTACGGGTTCTGTTTGCAAAAAGAACTTTTTAAAGTGTTAAAAAGCGAAGATGTCACCTTGTTGACTAAGTTGCCTCTGACCCAAGCCATGGTATTTTCAGTCACTTCATATGCATGTGAAAGCTGGATAGTCATTAAGGAAGACCAGAGAATTGATGCATTCAAATTGTGGTGTTGGTAAAGAATATTGAATATACTGTGGACTGTCAGAAGAACGAACAGAACTGTTGGAGGAAGTGCAGCCAGAATGCTCCTTAAAAGCGAGGATGGCGAGACTTTGTCTCGCCTGCTTTGGCCACATCATCAGGAGGGACCAGTCCCTGGAGAAGGACATCATGTTTGGTAAAGTAGAGGGTCATTCAAAAAGAGGGAGACCCTCAAAGAGATGGATTGACATAGTGGCTGGAACAATGGGCTCAAACATAGCAACGATTGTGAGGATGGCGCAGGACCAGACATCAACAGCATCTAACAACAACAAATCAAAGTACATTGGTCATTTACTTCTTTAATTCACCTAGAATTTAATTTTGAATATGGCATGAAGTAGAGATCTAAACTTTTTTTTTTAACATGTAATAACCAGAGCAGTATATCTTGAATACAGTATCATTTTCTTTGTTGACGTGTATTCCTTGAATAAAGTTTTTCTTCACTTCTAGGCATTTTTAAATGAATTTGTTGTGTTTTTTGTTTTCTTTCATTAACCCATTTTTGAAAAATATAATTTTCTTTCCCACTTGGGCTCCAATTTACTTTTGCTCCCTGGGAATTAAGAATCTCTCGTAAAACAAGCTCCCTGTCTTCTGCATTAAGACTGGTGGAGGATTTAGCAAGACAAAATGTTTCCACTTACCTGTTTCTCACCAGGGATGTTACTTATAGGTGTCTTTCAGGTTGCAGAAAAGTTGGAAAAAAAAACATGTGCACTCTGCCCCGAAGGCCTCGATTATAGCGTACTGTACTTTGCGCAAGCAGAGAATGTAGCTGCTCATGAAAATTGTTTGGTAAGTTAACTGAAAACACATCAGTACTTTTAGAGATTTGGGGAGCATTTTTTTTTTTTAACTTTTGTAAGTGTGTCAGTCTAACCATGTTATGGTTACATTTTTGGGTATTTACATATATATAACAAAACATTTGCCATTTCGATATTTTGATTCCTTTTTATACTTTTTATTTTATTTACAACTGGCCAAACACAAAAAGAAAAATTGTAGTCAAGAAGCTTCTTTAAAGATATTTTAATATTTCAAATATAACAGATACCCATAGACCTTCCACCCATATTTATAAAATCATAACATTATGTGATATTTGCTTTGGGTTTTTTTTTTTTTTTTTAAAGAAATAAAACATTATAGATCCTGAAGGTCCCCTCTATCTCTCTCTATTCCCCTCTTCCTTTCCCTCCCCAGAGGTAATCACCATCACAGATGTAGTGTTTATCATTAACTTGTATTTTTATAATTCCACCACATATATTTTAGTACTTGTAAGCAAGATCTGGAAACCCTAGTGGTGCAGTGGTTAAGAGCTTGGCTGCTAACCAAAAGGTCTGCAGTTCGAATCCACCAGGCGCTCTTTGGAAACCCTGTGGGACAGTTCTACCCTGTCCTATAGGGTCGCTGGGTCGGAATCAACTCATCGGCAACGGGTTTGGGTTTTTTTTTGGTTTAAGCAAGATATATTGTTTTACATGTTCTTGAATTTTACATGTAGGTTTCTGAGACTTATCCAGGTTGACAAATGTAGCTCTAATGCTTTCATTTTAAATATAGTACTCCATTTGATGATAATATCACTATTTTCCTGTGAATGAACATTTAGGTTTTTCCTTTTTTTTTTGTAATATGTCTAATAAGCACCCTTTCTAGGCCTCCTCACGCACTGTGAGGATGTCTCCATGTGGGCACAGGTGGGGAGTGTATACACTTCACTAAAATTGCCAAATTGCTCTCAAGGGGAAGATTGTACCAAGGTTGACTTCCACCAGTTGATTCAGAGTTTCTTTGCCTCTTCATCCTTGTCAACACTTGATATTGTGAGACTGTCATTTTCCCCCACTGATGGGTGTGAAATGGCATCTCGTTCTCATATGCATTCCCTGATTATGACTAGCGTTGCGCATCATTTAACGTGCTCATGGGCCCTTCTGCTTTCTGCTTCTGTGAATTGTATGTTGGTAGGCTTTACACTTTATCTTTGAGATGTTTGGTTTTCTTAGGTATACTTACTTACACATAAATAAATCCTAATGCTTTATTATAGATGTTGGCTTTTAATTTTATTTATGGTATTTTCTGTTAGACAGAGCTTTTCATGTAGTTAAATTTATCATTATCCTTTGTAATTTGTGCTTTCCTGCACCTAAAAATGGCTTTTCTATGCTAACTCTATTTTCCCCAAAGTTTTAAAATTTTGCTTTTCTCATTCCATTTCTTAATCCAACTGGAATTTATTTTTGATTACCATACGAGGAAGGGACCTAATTTTATTTATTTTCATATGATGAAGCACTTTGCCCAGCACCGTATACTGAAGTCTGTCCTTTCCTCACTGACTTGTTTGTAATGATATCACATGCTATTATTATGACTATTCAGTGCTTACTATGTACAAGGTAATGTTCTGGGAACTTTACCTGTATTAAGCTATTAACCCTCACAACAACGCTAAGAGATAAAGTAGGTACTATTATTATCCCCAATTTAGAGATGAAACAGCTGAGGCACAGAGAGATTAACTTTCCCGCATTCACAGGACTAGTGACTAAGCCCGGATTCTGTCCCAGGCAGTCCGGCTGCAGAGCCGCTTATTTAACTCTTGTGCCAATGATAGACTATATCATGTGTGCATGGATCTGCTGCTAGCTCTCCTCCGTCTGTATGTCCCTGAGCCAGTTCAACACTGTCGCAATTGCTGTGGCTTTATAATAAGGCTTGGCTGTTTTTTTGAGTTGGAAATTTTGAGATCAGTTTGTCAAGTTTCACAAAATCCACATTGAAATTTTGTTTGGAATGCATTGAATTTATAGATGAATTGGGGAAAAACAGATATTCTACGAAATGTGAATCTTCCCATTCATAAACAGGGTCTCTCTCTCCAGTGCTTCATGGCTTCTTTTATAAATTTAAAAAATGTTCAGCAGTATTTTTCCTATAGAGGTCTAGAACTTTGAGTTAGGCTTATTCCTGGGTTTGTTAATTTTTGTTGTTGTTGTTGCCTTTCCTAAAACCTAAAATTAGTTACTACTGGTATATGCAAACACTACTGATTTTTCTTTTAAATAATATTTTACTGTGTTTATGGTGAAAGTTTACACAGCAAGTTAGGTTCCTATTTGACAGTTTCCACACAAATTGATGAGTGACATTAGTTACATTTTCTACGTTTTGTCAACATTCTCTTTAATTGTGTTCTGATTGTAACACTATTGATTATTATGTGTTCATTTTATCCAACAACCTTGCCAAACTTGTACTAGTTCTAGAAAGTCTATAGATTCCCTTGATCTTTTCAGCCTTTTTCACCAAAGTGATTTACCGTTTTACATTTCTGCCAGCCATGTTCATGAGTTCCATTTGTTCCACATCCAATCTACACTTGGTATTTCATTCTTTTTAATTTTAACCAGTCAAGTGGGCATACAGTGGGATCTCATGGTATCTCACTGAGAGCTAATGATGTTGAGTATCTTTCCATGTACTTATTTGCCAGATGTAACACTTCTTTTATAGTGTATGTTCATATTTTTTGCCCATTTTTAATTGAATTGTTTGTCATATTGACTTGTAAGAGTTTCCCTTATATTATAGGATGCAAGTCTTTTGTCAGATGTTTGTATTACGAACATTTCCTCCCAGTCCCTGGCTTGCCTCTTTGTTTCCTTAGCAATGTCTTTCAAAGGGCAAAAAAATTAATTTTGTCTGACAGAGACTGGAGGATCCCCTCAGACACTCTTCTGAACTGGAATTTCCAAAGAGCACCTGGTGGATTTGAACTGCCAACCGCTTGGTTAGCAGCCATAGTAGCACTTAACCACTATACCACAAGGGTCTCCAAACCATAGACAGGCCCATAAAATAATAATACCTGATAGGAACATGCTCCTTAGAACAATCAATTGTATGAGATTAAAAGGGTAACATTTGCCCTAGAGCAAAGACAAGAAGGCAGGATGGGGTAGAAAATCAGGAGGAAAGGAAATGGGGAACCCAGGGCAGAAATGGGGAGAGTGCTGGCACATTGTGGGGAATGAAACAATGTCATGGAACACTTTATGTACAAACTATTGAATGGGAAACTAATTTGTTTTGTGAACTTTCACCTAATGCACAGTAAGAAAACTTCTTAAAATTTGATTTTAATGAAATCCTTCTTGTTTTCTTTATGATTTTTCTGCTTTTTATAAGAAACTTATTTTCTCTTATTTATTTTTTTATGCCGTTTGTGATTTGAGTATATGTGTAATACTGATCTTTGATTCAGAGGTCTGTTAGATTCTTTTGGTTTCAGACAACACGTGGAAACTTGAGCCAACCTAAACAAAAATGGGGGTGTTTGTTTTAAGGCTGCAGGGGCATTGTCTGGCTCCCAAAGGAGGCATGCAGGCAGATCTCAAGAAAGAGAACCTGCAATGCTGTCAGGGCCCAGGCGTCCTCTCTCTCCCCTGGGTTTTGTTTTTCTGTCTTTGCAGACTGACTTGCTCTCCTTGCTGACCATGTCATTTCAGCTGCTGCTCAGAGTCTGTTCTACACTCCTAGGATAGGGAAAAGGAACCCTGGTGGCGCAGTGTTTAAGCACTTGGCTGCTAACCCACCAGCAGCTTCGTGGGAGAAAAGACCTGGTGATCTGCTTCTATAAAGATTACAGCCTGGGAAACCCTATGGGGCAGGTCTCCTCTGTCATATAGGGTCTCTGTGAGTCAGGAACGACTCGACAGCACACAACAACAGGATAGAAAAAGGGAGCAATGGTGGTTCAGTGGTAGAATTCTCACCTTCCATACAGGAGACCTGGGTTCAATTCCCAGCCAGTGTACCTCATGTGCAGCCACCACCTGTCCCTCAGTGGAAGCTTATGTGCTGCTGTGATGCCGAACAGGTTTCAGTGGAGCTTCCAGACTAAGACAGACTAGAAAGAAAGGCCTGGCAATCTATTTCCAAAAATCAGTCAGTGAAAACCCTATGGATCAGAGTGGTCTGATCTACAACTGATCGTGGGGATGGCACAGGCAACACATAAAAACTTGCACAGACCTAAACAAAAATGGGGGTGTTTGCTATACGGCTGTAGGGGCATTTCCTGGCTCCCAAAGGCAGCCTTTTGTTCCATTGTGCATGAGGTCACCATGAGTGGGGCTATCTGATTAGCCAGTTTTGGGTTAGGGTCCCCCTAGGTCCAATTCGTTGTTGGGGTTGAGGTTTACACAGTATAAAGCATGGCTGCCAGGACCCCTTACCTGGAGACCAGGGGCTGCTCCCAGAGAAGAGGGATGGCTGTGGCCCACTCATATATCACATAAGGCAGTCGCTGTTCTACCCCAATCTGTCTTCCACTCCTGGCGAGTACTTTTTGATACCATTTTCTGACTTGTAGCTTTTAACATTACTTTGTGCATACTCTAGATTTTTTTTTTTTTTAAATCTACAGTTGTATTCTTCAGCACTTGTGGAATGTGATGATCACGAACCATTTAATCTTGATAGAAACTTTGATGTGGAATCAGTAAAGAAAGAAATCCATAGGGGAAAGAAGTTGGTAAGTATAAGTGATTTTATTACTCATACAGAATAAGCAGGTCCTTGGGGGATATCTTTGAAAGGATGTCTATTTGATAAGCCAAGGATAAAGAAGCATCTCAAAAAGTTGAAACTATAATGACTTTATCAAGAGATGTCAGCTAGAATGCTTTGGGCTCTAAGTGGAAGGATCCCACCTCAAACTCACTTTAACAAAAAGGATGCTTATTTTCTTCCTTAGGAGTCCGTGGGTGGTGCAAACAGTTAAGCCTTGACTACTAGCCAGAAGGTTGGTGGTTTGAACCCATTCAGAGGTGCCTCGGAAGACAGGCCTGGCGATCAGCTTCCAAAGGTCCCAGCCTTGGAAGCCTGTGGGGCAGTTCTACTCTGCACTCGTGGTGTTGCTGTGAGTCGGAATCAACTTGCCAACAACTAACAACAACAGCCACATTTTCTCATTTAACCAGAGCCTGCCTTCCTCCACTCCTTAAGAACCAAATCAAAAACCAAACTAGGAACCCCTGAGATTATCACCCTAAGATACCCTTTTAATCTGGAACTGAAGCCACTCCTGGAGGTCACCTATCAGTCAAATAATAGATTGGCCTGTAAAATAAACAATAACGCCCATGAGGAATATGCTTCCTTAAATGATCAACTGTACGAGACCAAACGGTTAACACTGACACAAAAGCAAAGATGAGAAGGCAAGGAGGGACAGGGAAACTGGATGGGTGGAAACGGTGAGAGCGCTGACACATTACGGGGATTGAAACCAACTTCACGGAACAATCTGTGTATGAATTGTTGAATGGGAATCTAATTTGCTGTGTAAACTTTCACCTAAAATACAATAAAATATTAAAAACAAATTAAAAAAACAGTTGACATCTAGTCCATTCTGACTCATGGTGACCCCATGTGTGTCAGAGTAGAACTGTGCTCTGTAGGGTTTTTAGTGGCTGATTTTTTGAAAGTAGATCACCAGGCCTTTCTTCTAAGGTGCCTCTGGGTGAACTTGAACCTTCAACCTTTCAGTTACCAGCCAAGCGCATTAACTATTTGTACCTTCCAGGGACTCCCCTTAAGAACCAGGCATTTCCCCTACTTTACTCACTCAGTATCTCCCTTTCTACTCACTTATTCCCCTCAGCATATAAACATGATCAACTGATCACATCAGCGGAAAAAAAAAACCCTCCCTGATCCTAGGAAACTCAGTACAGTGTCGCTTCCTGGACCTCATTGACCTCAGCAGCATTTAGTGTGCAATTGACAACACCCTGTATCCTGAAGCACTTTCTTCTTTTGACTTCCCTTCATACTCCTTATCGTAGTTATCTAGTGCCGCTATAACAGAAATACCACAAGTGGATGGCTTTAACAAAGAGAAATTTATTTTCTCACAGTCTAGTAGGTTTTAAGTCCAAATTCAGGGTGTCAGCTCCAGGGGAAGGCTTTCTCTCTCTGTTGGCTCTGCAGGAGGGTCCTTGTCCTCAGTCTTCCCCTGGTCAAGGAGCTTCTCAGGCGCAGGGACTCCTGGTGCTGCTTTCTTGGTGGTATGAGGTCCCCAACTCCCTGCTTGTTTCCCTTTCCTTTTATCTCTTATCTCAGGCCACACTCCAGGGAAATGCCCTTTTGGATCAGGGAGATGACCCAAGTAATTCTCTTAACCACAGAGATTATTATGATTTATAACACATAGGCAAATCACAAAATGGAGGACAACTACACATGGCCTAACCAAGAAATTCAGTCCATTACACTGCTCTTTCCTAGTGCATCTCCCACATTTTTGGCTGCTTCTTCCCAGATACCTTGGTTGCTTCCTCCTTCTCTGCCTGACTTTTAAACTCAGGGCTGTGTCCTGGGCTGCTGCTTCTAGCTGAACATCCTTCCTAGGTGACGTCATCCTGTCTGCATCATTTAAATACTATGAATATGCCAGGGCCTCACAGCTCTAGCTATACTTGGTCTGTCCTCTCCCTAGGACGCCAGAGCCATGCATCCAGCTAGCTTCCTGACATATCTACATGGATATCTAATAGTATCTCATATTAAACTGGCCAGGAAAGAAGGTAATTCCACCCCCTACACACTTACACACATCCTCCATCCAAACCTGCTCACTCCCCACCTCAGTAAACAACACTACCACCAGCCATTTGCTCAAGTCAAAAGGCTAAGGCTGGTCTCTCCCTCATCACCCCCGCCCAGCATGACCCCTAGCATATCTTGTAGCTGTCCACTTCTCTCTTAGCACTGACTGAAGTGAAGTCCCTTGGACAACTGCTGAAGACCCCTGAGACTTGTCCTGCTTTCTCTCCTGCGCCACCCCACTCAGCCCATCCCCACCCAGCAGCCACTGGTCTCTTAAAAATGTAAATCAATGTGTGTTCCCCGTGCACACAGATAAAACAGAACTCCTGACACTGGCTTGTAAGCCCCACAACACCCAGCCCTCCTGACTCTTTGATCTCATCTCAGACTCTCCCCCTTGCCTACTATAAATAATTAAATTTAAAAAAACCCAGTGCCGTCAATAAATAAAAGCAAGGGATTAAATAAATTGAACTAAGGAAAACTGTTACTACTCAATTTTTTTGTTTTGCTTTGCTTTTTTATGCCTTACTACATAGATTCTGGAGCCTTGGTGGTGCAGTGGTTAAAGCACTTGGCTGCTAACCAAAAGGTTGGCATTTGGAACCCACCAGCCATAAAGATTATAGCCTTGGAAACCCTATAGTGTAGTTCAGTTTTTTTTTTTTTTTTACATAAATCCTAAAGAGGTTTCACTTATTTTATCTCATGTTACCTTCCACAGTAAACAGGTATTGTTGTCTTTTTGGAGGGAACCTGAGCCTAAGGGAGGGGAAGTGACTGGCCCAAGGTCACTCTTAGTGGCCTATCCAGGATGCCATCCAGGTCCTCTGACTCTTGGCCCACTGCCAGCTCAGCTGCTTGCCATTCAGGCTCCTTGTGGGGGGCTAGGCCCCACTCAGCACTGTGTCCTGCACTGCAGCACAGAGCTGCTTACGGTGACGGCTCAGGTGCTACAAGACCTTCAGGCATCAGAGGAAGTCAGCTGTGCGTGCCTTCACACAGGGCGCCCCACCAAGGAAGGATGGAGGCCACCATGCTGTCCTGTCCGACAAACCCTTCCTGGTCTTTGGACATGTTGTGTCCCGCCCCACTTAATCTGAAACTCTGACACACCTTGCTTCTAACCTACTTCTTCAACACTTTGCAACCTACATCCAGGCCACCACTTACCTTTGAGTTTCAACCAAGGCTCAAACCCCCCACCATTGTTGCTTTGAACCCACATGAAGCCCCTCAGTGGCCCCGTGTTTGCTCACACCCTGGCCTGAGCTCAGCCTTGTCGCTTCCAGCTGGTGCTTCACACATTACTTGGATTAGAACTGCTCTCACATCAGTCTCAATGTTCCTACGGGACCCTCTGCCTAGAGCTTGATAATTTTGATGACTCTGCTTTTTAGAAATCTCTTTTTAAAAAGATTTTTTTGAGACAAGATGGTTTTTCAATTTTTTTACTGTACTTTAGATGAAGGTTTACAGAACAAACTAGTTTCTCATTAATCAGTACACATATTGTTTTATCACACTGGTTAACAGCCCAACAACATGTCAACACTCTCCCTTCTCAACCTTGGGATCCCTATTACCGGCTTTCCTGTCCCCTCCTGCTTTCTAGTACTTGCCCCTGGGCTGGTGTGTCCCTTTAGCCTCATTTTGTTTTATGGGCCTGTCTACTCTTTGGCTGAAGGGTAAACCTGAGGAGTGACTTCATTACTGAGCTAAATGGGTGTCCAGGGGCCATACTCTCTGGGTTTCTCCAGTTTCTGTCAGGCCAGTAAGTCTGATCTTTTTTTGTGAGTTAAAATTTTGTCAGAGCAGTCAGCAGTGGTAGCCGGTCACCATCTAGCTGTACTAGACTGTCTGATGGAGGCCATGGTAGGGGTGGTCCATTAGTCCTTTGGCCTAATCTTTCCCTTGTTTGTTTAGTTTTCTTCATTCTTTCTTGCTCCAGAAGGGGTGAGACCAGTAGAGTCTTAGATGGCCACTTACAGGCTTTTAAGACCCCAGATGCTACTCACCAAAATAGAATGTAGAACATTTTCTTTATAAACTATTATGCCAATTGAGCTAGATATTCCCCGAGACCAAGGTCTGCCAAGGCCTTAGCCCAGCAATTCGGTCCCTCAGGGAGTTTGGATGTGTCTATGGAGCTTTCAGAAACGCTGGCTGCGTAGTGCTTAAGAATTACAGCTGCTAGCCTTAAGGTTGGCATTTCAAATCCACCAGGCACTCCTCGGAAACCCTATGGGGCAGTTCTGCTCTTTTCTTTAGAGTAGCTATGAGTTGGATTCGACTTGACAGCAACAGGTTTGGGTTTTTTTGGTATGGAGCTTCTATGACCTTGCCTTGTACAAGTTGTGCTGGCTTCCCAAGTGTTGTGTACTGTCTTACCCTTCACCAAAGTTACTGCTTTTCTATTGTCTATTTAGTATTTTTCCATCCTCACCCCTCCCTCATAACCATCAAAAATTGCTACTTTTTGTGTGTAAACCTTTTCATGAGTTTTTACAGTAGTGGTCTTATATAATATCTGTCCTTTCGTGATGGACTTATTTCACTTAGCATTATGCCCTCCAGATTCATCCATGTTATGAGATGCTTCACAGATTCATCATTGTTCTTTATCGTTGCATAGTACTTCATTGTGTGTATGTACCACAGTTTGTTTATCCATTCATCTGTTGATGAGCATGTAGATTGTTTCCACATTTTTGCTATTGTGAACAATGCTGCAGTGAACATGGGTGTGCGTATGTCTATTCGTGTGATGACTCTTATTTCTCTAGGATATATTCCTAGGAGTGGGATTGCTGGATCATATGGTATTTCTGTTTCTAGCTTTCTAAGGAAGTACCATATCGGTTTACAAAATGGTTGTATCATTTTGCATTCCCACCAGCACTGCGTAAGAGTTCCAATCTCCAAGCAGCCTCTCCAACATTTGTTATTTCCTGTTTTTTTGATTCTTGCCAGTAATGCTGGAGGTAAGATGGTATCTCATTGTGGTTTTGATTTGCATCTCTATTTTCTTTTTTTTTAATGGCTAGTGATCTCGAGCATTTCCTCATGGATCTGTTAGCTGCTTGAATGTCTTCTTTGGTGAAGTGTCTGTTCATTTCCTTTGCCCTTTTTTTAATTTGATTATTTGTCTTTTTGTTGTAGAGGTGTTGGATTTCCCTGTAGATTTTAGAAATTAGACCTTTGTCTGATTTGTAATGGCCAAAATTTTTTTCCCAGTGTGTAGTTTCTCTTTTTACTCTTTTGATGAGCTAAGTGTTTAATTTTTAGAAGATCTCAGTTATCTAGCTTCTGGAGTTTTTGTGTTATTGGTTATGGTTTTGCTATGTAGGAAACCCCAGTGGCTAAGTGCTATGGCTACTAACCAAGAGGTCGGCAGTTCAAATCCACCAGGTGCTCCTTGGAAACTCTATGGGGCAGTTCTACTCTGTCCTATAGGGTTGCCATGAGTCGGAATCAACGGCAACAGGTTTTTGTTTTTTTTTTTATGATCCACAGAGGTTGGCCATGCTCAGGCCCAAGGAATCGACTTGACAGCAGTGGGTTTAATGCTGTGTATTCAGGCCTCTAGCATTGATTTTATTTTTTCTTCTATTAACTTTATACTTTCGGGCTTTATATTTAGGTCTTGATCTATTTTTAATTAGTTCTTGTGTATGGTGTGAGGTATGGGTCCTGTTTCATTCTTTTGCAGATGGACTTCCAGTTTTGCCAGCCTCATTTGTTAAATGGACTGTCTTTTCCCCATTTGATGGACTTTGGGCCCTTGTTGAAGATCAGGTGACCATAGGTGGATGGATTTTCATCTGAGTTCTCAATTCTGTTCCATTGGTCAATATATCTGTCATTGTATCAGTACCAGGCTATTTGGAGTACTGTAGCTAAATAGTAGGTTCTGAGGTGAGGTAGTCTTCCTACTTTATTCTTCTTCTTCAATAGTGAGTTACTCATCGGGGGCTTCTTCCCTTTCCATATAAAGTTAACGATTAGTTTTTCCATCTCTTTAAAGAATGTTGGTGGTATTTGCACTGAGATTGCATTGTATTTGTAAATTGCTTTTGGTAGAATTGTCATTTTTACAATGTTGAGTCTACCTATCCATGAGCATGGTATGTTTGTCCATTTCTGTAGATCTCTTCTGATTTCTTGCTGTAGTGTTTTGTAGTTTTCTTTGTATAGGTCTTTTACATCCCTGGTTAGATTTATTCCTAAGCATTTTATTTTTTTAGGGGCTATTATAAGTGATATCGTTTCCCTGATTTCCTTTTCATCATTCTCTTTATTGGTGTATAGGAATCCAACTGGTTTTTGTATGTTTATCTTGTATCCTGCTACTCTGCTGAATCTATTAGTTCCAGTAGTTTTTTCATGGAGTCTTTTGGGTTTTCTATGTATAGTATCATATCATCTGCAAATAGGGACAGTGTAACTTCTTTATTACCGATTTGGATTCCTTTTATTTCTTTTTCTTGCCTTATGACTCTAGCTAGAACTTTCAGCACAGCGTTAAGTAGGAGTGGTGATAAAGGGCATCCTTGTCTTGTTCCTGTTCTCAAGGGGAATGTTTTCAGCCTCTCTCCCTTAAGAATGATGTTGGCTCCCTGATGGAGGAGGAGAAAAATAGGGTGCAGAACTCAAATTCTAGTAAAAAGACCAGACTTAGTCTGACTGAGACTGGAGGGACCCCAGAAGACATGGCCCCCAGACCATGTCAAAACTAAACTCAAAACTTAAACCATTCCTGAAGCCAACTCTTCAGACAAAGATTAGCCTAGACTATAAAATACTGGATAAAATGATGCTGGTGAGGAATGTGCTTCTTAGCTCAAGTAGATACATGAGACTGGGCAGCTCCTGTCTAGAGGCGAGATGAGAAGGCAGAAGGAGACAGGAGCTGGTTGAATGGACACAGGAAATACAGGGTGGAGAGGAGGAGTGTGCTGTCACACTATAGGGAGAACAACTAGGGTCATATAACAATGTGTGTATAAAATCTTTGTATGAGAAAGTGACTTGAATTGTAAACTTTCACTTAAAGCACAATAAAAAAATAGTAAAGTTCTCAATTTTGGCAAGCAAAAAAAAAATGATGTTGGGTATTGGTTTTGTATAGATGCCCTTTATTATGTTGAGAAATTTCCCTTCTGTACCTATTATATTGAGATTTTTTATCAGGAATGGGTGTTGGACTTTGTCGAATGCCTTTTCTTTGTCGACTGAGATGATCACATGATTCTTTTCTTTCCTTTTATTTATGTGGTGGATTACATTGATTTTCTAATGTTAAACCAGGTATGAATCCTACTTGGTCGTGGTGTATTATTTTTTTGGTATGATGCTGAATTCTATTGGCTAGAATTTTGTTGAGAATTTCTGCATCTATATTCATGAGAGCTATTGGTCTGTAATTTTCTTTTTTTGTGGTATCTTTGGTTTTGGTATCAGGGTTATGCTGGCTTCATAGAATGAATTCAGAAGTATCACTTCCTTTCCTATGTTCTGAAATAGTTTGAGTAGTACTGGTGTAAGCTCTTCTCTGAATGTTTGGTAGAATTCTGCAGTGAAGCCATTTGGGCCAGGGCTTTTTTTGGTTGGGAGTTTTTGTTTTTTTTAATTACCTTTGCAACCGCTTCTCTTGCTATGGGTTTGGTCAGTTTTTCAACATTTTTTGTTATTTTGGGTTGGTAGTGTGTTTCTAGAAATTTGTCCATTTCCTCTATATCTTCAAATTTGTTGAAGTATAGTTTTTCATAATACTCTGTTATGATCCTTTTTATTTCAGTTGGGTCTGTTTTAATATCCCCCATTTCATTTCTTATTTGGGCTATTTGCATCCTCTCCTGTTTTTCTTTTGTCAGTTTGGCCAGTGGTTTGTTGATTTTATTAGTCCTTTCCAAGAACCAACTTTTGGTTTTGTTGATTCTTTCTATTGTTTCTCTGTTCTCTATTTCATGTTTGTTTTGCTTTTAACCAGGTAATTCTAAAACAGTCCACACAAAGCATTCTAGACAGTTGATGTTTTAATGAAGTTTCCAAATGAGTGGCTAAATGTCAGTAATGTTTGTAGCTCAGGATGTAATTTTACTAACGTGGTCCATGATAACAAGGCAGAGTTGCTGACTTAAATACTATTTAATGACAATTTGAACTTTAAAATTTAACAAAGATAATTAAAACAAGATCTGTTCTTCTGTAGAAATGCACATTTTGTGGTAAAAGAGGAGCCACCGTGGGATGTGACAAAAAAAAGTGTACAAAGAACTACCACTTTTTCTGTGCCAAGAGCGACCACGCGTTTCTACACATCGATGAAGCTCGAGGAATTTATAAGTATTTAATACAGTTTTAAGACATTTGGGGAACTGGGGTAAGGAATGATTAGATTAAGACAAGGAGACTTTTAAAGCTAATTTTACTCAAATGGTTTTCAAGTAAGAACATGGTTTGAGAGACGCCAGTTGGGAACCCGAATTCATAACATCTTTCCTGAATACCACAGGAAGAAAATAATGCAGCTTTCTCCCTACATACTTTCCTTCTTGGTAGAAAACACAGTTATCAAAGCTGCATGACTGATCTCAAGGGGCAAGAGACAGGGACTCAGTTCAAACTTGTTCTTTTCTGCAAACAGGAAAGATTTCTTACTGCTGCAGCCCCAGCATCATCTGTTTATCATTCACCTTGTCTGCAGAATGAATGTCGTTTCTACCACTATAAACAGCTGCTAAAATAATACAGAAACTATGCAGCAGGGACAGCAATTAATCATTAAGTCCCTGAAGAAACCACTCCTGTGTGTATTGCCTTTGGTTTTATAACTTTTCTTCACTTCTTTCAATAATCTTTTAATGTTAACGTGGATCTGGTAAGGCATGTTTCAAGTTTAATAGAATTGTACATGTTTATTCACGGAGAACCTTGGTTTTCCTTCTGATGAAAGATTTCATTGCTGTGAGATAATTGTACAATTTAGCTAGAAGAAATCCATAAGCCAGTTGTTAATAGAATTGATTTTTTTGGTCATATTCAATTCGTTAACTCTTTTTTTGGGTGTAGGTACCATCTAAAATATGTCGCACAAAGTTTAAGAAAAAAAAGTTTTACAGTTTTGATCTTCTTAAAGTCATAAAATGGGATAAAAAAGATAATGCTAGTCCAGAGTTGAAGGACCAGGCAGATACTTATCACTTTTCTGGGGCAGGTACATAGTTTCTGATGGAATATTTTAAATTTCAGTGAAATATATTTCTTTTATTGAATCCCAGCACTCTGAATAGGATTAATGTTATGAGAGCCATTTAAAAATACGTTATTTTTGTAAGATTTGTTAAATTCTGAAAAAAAATTTTTTTAATTCCATTTAGAGGCTGGGCAGATACTCCAATTTTATGAAATTGTTCCAGACACTGTTTATGCCAGGCAGTGTTCTAGGTACTTGGCAAATGTTAACCTACTTAGTCCTCAGTGAGGTAAAGACTATTGTTTTCCCTATTTTAGATGAGGAAACTGAGGACTTAAGAGACTTAGTAACTTGTCCTCAGGTTAGACAGCTGGTAAGTGGCAGAGTTTGGAGTCAGGGCTCCCACATCTTTGCTCTTTGCCACCATATCTTCTTTTGCTTTAGGCCACATATTCCAAAACATTATGGGCAAGCCTACCATTAAAAAGTCTGTAGGTGGTACAAACCATTAAATGCTGTGCTACTAACTGAAAGATAGCTGGAATCCACCCAGAGGTGCCTAGGGAGAAAGGCCTGGCAATCTGCTTCTGAAAAATCAGCCATTAAAAACCCTATGGAGCATAATTTTACTCTGCCACACATGGGGTCGCCATGCATAGGAACTGACTAAACAGCAACTGATTTGGTTTTGGTTTTTACCATTAAAAGAAGTTTGCTAAATAAATCTAAATCTGATTTTTAGCAAGTTCTGTAGGTATTTTGTTATTTGAGACATTAAAAAGGAAATGTATAAATAGGTGAATTTTGTACTACTTTTTATTTCAATTTGCTGAGACGCTAATGGGTTGTAATATTCTCAGTCTCACTTATTGTTTACCTACCCAGAGAGTTTGTTTTATTATGGCTTTCACAATGACCTTAAACACCCTCTGAAAGACTGATGTTAGCAGAGCTACAAAATCAAACAAAAAGGAGTTAAGGCCCTGTTGTCTTAAAGCTTGAAAATTAATGAGCACACATTAGTGGAACTCATGGATAGGGGCTCAATAAAGTAGATCTCTTTTTTTTTTTTCATTGTTTTACCAAATACCAGGTAAACTTTTATTCATTTTTAAATGGAATTTAAACATTCAGAGTGCCTGTCATACACAAGACACCTTGCTAGGTGCTATGAGAATACAAAAGGAATAAGATACAGACTAAACCTCAGAAAAGTGGGAGGGCCAGAATTGCTGCTTCTCATAGAAAGAAGCACACAGCATGCCAGGAGCAGGAGGATGTTCACAGGAAACCATCTTGGCCTTGAGTTGACAGTTGTTGAGACAGGTGATGGGCAGGGACAGGAATGTTCATGATATTATTTTTCTACTTTTGTATACGTTTGAAATTTTCCAAAATAAAAATGATTTTTTAAGAACCTGGCAGACAAAGGTACTCAGTGATACTAAAATCCAAAAGGGGAGGAGGTTAATTTTGATTAGAGGTGAGGGGTGTTGCTGGAAGTTTGCAGAGGAGGTGGGAGCTGGCGTAAGATGGTAAGAATTCTTATATTCCCACAGGCAAGGAGGATTGTATCCTGGGGTCAGCACCACAAAGAAAGAAAAGGGGATATAGCTGGGGGCCAAGGAGGAAGGCTGAAAAAAGCGGGGCCTGAGCAGTTCTATAAAATTCACTCCTTCGTCCTTAGTTGTGGCCTGCTCTGCTACTTTCTTCTCTTCTGGAGCTCTGAGCATTTCTAGGCTCTAGGTTCTTCGTAGTCACACTAAGATCTGGGGGAGATGCCTTGCTGACTTTGGAAATTATTTTTTCCTTAAATTAATGCCCACAATTTTACACTGTTGTTGAAAGTCAACAGAATTTTGAGTACTCAGATGGAAATTTGCATGTCTTTCATGTCGGATCTTTACACATCTCTGTACCATAAAATCCCACTGACCCATATATATGAGTCAGTATTGTTCAGAATATTTAATCAGCACTCACCCGTTCAGAGAATATAACCATCTTTCTGTAGCTCAGAGGGCATAGGAGAAATCTAACCAAGTCTCCATCTGCACTGGATGTGGGTCAGGAATTTTCTTTAACAATATATATTTAGGGTGAAGTCATTATGAAAAATAGGTTAGTTCCTTTTTAAATCACAAGAAAGTAGAAATAGTATTTGACAACTGAAAAATATTTTAATGATTCTTTGGAATTGTACATTTTCAGAGTGTTCTGCCAACAACATGCTCCTGGATTTCCAGTTGTCACTCAAATTGGTAAGTTTCCAAAATTTAGTATTGAAGTTGAAGAATGGTAAGCATTTAAGTAAGACATGGAATAGTCTGATTTACTAGGCTCACTGAATTGAAATACCAGTTTTAGAGTTAACATTTTATGTACTTATAAAATTCAGCCACCAGTTTCTTTGTGTGGTGTATGACGCAATGGACTGGTTTTTGTACTTCGTGAACTAGACCCTGCTGTCAGTAAAGCTGCACTGAGACCACGGGACTCAACTAAGTCAGGGTACAAAGCTTTGACTTTTGTGACGCTACTGCCCTTCTAAAAGAGTAACAGAATTTTTAATACAGTTGCTGAAGTGCTAACGTTGTTGGATTGAAGATTCCCTATGAACACATGGTTAGCATTTCAGTTCTAATTAAGGAAAACGGGACCCCGGCTAAGTGGAGTGCTGGGAAGCACAGTCATTCATGAGCGACCTCAGTCTTCTTGGCAGCACAGCAGTGTCCAGATCTGAGATGCTCACTGCGAACTGGAATCAGGACCTCACTGGAAAAGACTTAAACCAGTGAACCAGTTGCCATCAAGCTGATTCTGACTCATGGCAACCCCATGTGTGTCAAAGTAGAACTGTGCTCCATAGGATTTTCAGTGGCTGAATTTTCAGAAGTAGATTGCCAGGCCTTTCTTTTGAGGCACCTCTGGGTGGACTTGAACCTCCAGCATCTGAGTATGTTAACTGTTTGCACCACGCAAGACTCCAGAAAAGAGTTCTATGTTATGTCAGCTGCACTTTGTAGTGGTAAACAATACTCTGGAAACAATATCTCTACCCTCATTTGTCAGTCATTGCCCTTTTATCAGGAAATACTATAAAAATATTGCAGTGTATTGGTGTTTATGGGCAAGGAAAGATGACAATACTGAATTAGTTTAAAAAGCAGATCATAATGCTGTTTGTAATGAATCCTATCCCCAGAGGAAACCCTTGTTAAGTTTCTGTTGAGTTCTTCCAAAAATTTCCTTATGTGTATACAACCACACCTACTACTGTACTTTGCCTTTTTCACTTCCTCTTTCTTAGAGATCCTTCTCACTGGCACCAGTGGATAAACTTAGTTTTTAAAGGCTCCATAATATTCCATGGTACAGCTATGCCACAACCTAACTTCTCTGCTTAGGGGACAGTTAGATTATTTCCAGTTTTTTCTGTTACATTCAATACTGTACTTAACATTGTTCTTTGTACATCTTTGTGCCTTTATAAAAAATATAACTAGAGAAAATTCTTATAGGTAGAATTGCTGGGTCAAAAAGTATAAGCAATGAAACCTTAGGTAACTATTGGCTAATTATTTTCCAAAGAGGCTGCATGAATAGTGACACGGTCACTCAAACCCTTGCAAGCATTCTGTATTAAACATCATCTTTTTCAATGCCAGATGAAAATTTCTGTTTTAATTTGCATACTGTTACTTATGAAATTGTTTGCTGTATCTTCTGACCAATTGTATTTGTTTTTCCTATGATGTGATCTGTTCATGGCCTTTGCCCATTTTTTTACTCATTTGTCTTTTTCTTATTGGTTTATTTATATTTCAAAAATTAACCCTTTATCATATGTATCGCAAACTTTATTCTAAGTTTTAAATATCTTTTTGATATTTAAAATATCAAACTTTGAAATAACTTTGGCATATAGAAGTTTTATATTTTATGTAGTCAAAAATTAGTCTTTTCCTCTATGGATTATGGTTTTTAATTACTTATATTTTCAGGTGATGACTCGGCACCTAACAACAACATTTCAGGCATGAAAAAAAAAAGAGGAAAGAAGAAACATCTCTCAACAGGCATTCGTGAACTGGTAACTTTGTTCTAGCTTGAAATTTCTTCATACAATGTTCTTGTTTAAAAAAAAAACAACTTGAAATTTCTTCATACAGCGTTCTTATTTTAGTACTTCCAAATTTCAGGTGAAATATATTTGCTAACTTATTTGAATAGGTAGCATTTGTGTAACATTCTTCACCTGCATTCTCAGCCTAGACTCTATCTCAGGATAGAGTCAAGGCTGCTCGTGAGCATGCCTTTTTAGGAAGAATTCTGAATTCAGGAAACCGTCAGATCATTCCTGGCTGGTAGAACCATGATGAAATGAGTACTGAGGAGAAGCCAGAAGTACCATGGGTATCCAAGCACATACCCTTCAGGAGGTGGCATTCCCACATCTCCCATAAAGTATCCCAGGATCTAACATCACCTGGTCCTCAAGGTCTTAAAATTGCAGAAGATTCAGCCAAGCATTCTTACATTGCCAAATATCTCCCAGCTGTATGATCCACACCCAACCTAATTTGTAACTCTTGAAATTTTCTGAATTATTATTTTGTGTAAACCACCACCCCTATGTCAGTTTGTTGGACTGTGGTGGCTTGTGTGTTGCCGTGGTGCTGGTGTTTCAAATACCAGCAGGGTCACCCATGGTGGACAGGTTTCAGTGGAGTTTCCAGACTAAGACAGGCTAGGAAGAAAGGACTGGAGATCAACTTCAAAAGATTGGCCAATGAAAACACTGTGGCTCACAGAAGAGTCTTGTTCAGTGTAATGCTGGAAGACGAGCCCCCTAGGTTAGAAGGCACTGCTGGACCAGGCAGTGTTTCATTCTTTTGTACATGGGGTCGCCATGAGTCAGAGCTGAGTCCATGGCAACTGACAACATTTTGTATAAAGTGCACGAAAATGTCTTTGGAATTTGAAACAGTTTTTACATGTTAGCTCATATATTAACGTGAGCCAGCAGCCTTCACTTCATACTGAATGATTGCATCTACAGATGAATATGGAGCATGATTGTCACCACAGGCCTATCGTTGGATATAGCGAAAAAGATTGGTTTTCATTTTGTTGTTGTTTCTCTTCTTGTTGGGTTGATCCCAACTCATAGTGACTTCATGTGACAGAGTAGAACTGTCCCATGGGGTTTCCTAGGCTGTAATTTTTATCAAACCAGATCGCCAGGTTTTTCTCCTGCAGAGCTGCTGGGTGGATTTGAACTGCCAAGCTTTCAGTTAGCAGCCGAGCGCTTAACTGTTGCACCACCAGTTCTCCATGTTTTCATTTTAAGCAATATTAAATGCCAGTAGTAAAAATCACTGTAAAGTAACCCTGATTTTTCTCCTTCTAGCAACCTGAAGCAGTGGCTTTGATAAGACACATGAAGGAAGAGCCTGGCAGACATACAGGTTTGCTATAACTGCTGTCTGTCACAAATATGGCCCACAGTACTTTTAAAAATGATGACCTATGTATTTCAGAGTTGGTGTATTAGTGTCCTGTGCGTGCTGTAACACTGGGTGGCTTAAAACAACAGAAACTTATTCTCTCACAGTCTAGAAGTCCAGAATCAGGGTGTTGGCAGAGCTGCACTCCTTGCAGAGGCTCTAGGGGTGAATCTGTTCTTTGCCTCTTCCAGCTTCTGGTGGTTATTACTCCAATCTCTCCCTCCACCTTCACTCCAGTCCCTATCTCTATCTTCACTCCAATCTGTCCATCTTCACTCTAATCTCTCCCTCTACCTTCACTCCAGTCCCTATCTCTATCTTCACTCCTGTCTGTCCATCTTCACTCTAATCTCTCCCTCCACCTTCACTCCAGTCCCTGTCTCTATCTTCACTCCAATCTGTCCATCTTCACTCTAATCTCTCCCTCCATCTTCACTCCAGTCTCTTTCTCCATTTTCACACCAATCTCTCTCTCCATCTTCCCCTCAATCTCTCTCTCCATCTACACCCCAATCTCTCCCTCCATCTTCACCCCAATCTCTCCCTCATCTTCACTCCAGTCTCTCTCTCCATCTTCACCCCAATCTCTCCCTCTTCACTCCAGTCTCTCTATCTTCACCCCAGTCCCTCCCTCCATCTTCACTCCAATCTCTCCCTCCATCTTCAGTCTCTCTCTCCATCTTCACTCCAATCTGTCCATCTTCACTCCAGTCTCTCTCTCCATCTTCACCCCAGTCTCTCTCTCCATCTTCACTCCAATCTCTCCTTCCATCTTCACTCCAATCTCTCCTTCCATCTTCACTCCAATCTCTCCTTCCATCTTCACTCCAATCTGTCCATCTTTACATCATCTTTTCCTCTTCAGTGTATCTCTCTCTTCTGTGTGTGTCAAAAAACTCCTTTCACCTGTCTCTAATAAGAACACTTGTCATTGGATTTAGGGGCCACCTAGGTAATCCAGGATGATTTTCTCAACTCAGGATCCTTAACTGAATTACATCTGTAAAGACCTTTTTTCCAAATAAGGTAGCATTCACAGGTTCTGGGGATTAGGATATGACCATATCTTTTGGGGGGACTACATTCAGCCCACTACAGTCTATTCTGTGGCCCCCCTAAACTCACCTTCTTTCCATGTGCCAAATACATTCACCCCATCCTAACATCCTCAAAAGTCTCAACCTATTACAGTATCAAGTCTAAGTCCAAAATCTCAACTAAATACCATCAGTTCAAAAATCCCAAATCTCATCTCCTAAATCAGGTGTAGGTGAAACTCTGGGGCAAAATTCCTCTCCATTTGTGCCTTTGTGGAACTAGAAAACAACTTAACTGCTCCCAAGATACAGTGATGGGACAGGCATAATTTAACAGTTATGGTCATTTTCATTTCAAAAGGGAGAAAATGGAAAAAATAAAGGGATCACCAGCCCCAAGCAATTCTGAAGTCAAGCAAGGCAAGTTCCATTAGAATTCAAGACCTGAGAGTAGTCTTCTGTGGCTTGAGGATCTGCTCTCTAGGTCTGTAGCTTTGCCCTCTGGACCCATGACTCCCCAAACTTCTGCCTCTGTGCCTGAAGCTTGGGCCTCAGGGTGATCCTTTCTTTTTCTCTTTTTTTTTTTTTTAAATAATAAGCCTGCTTCCTGCCTGTAGAATTTTGGGAGTCTGACAAACTTATTTAACTTCATCCTGTCTCTGTTCCTTTCAGTCCAGGCTGGCATCATTACTAATGGTATAACATTCTCAAAAACCTTTTGAGTCTCCTATGTATATCACAGAGATACATTATCATTAGACAAGATGGTCCTCTACAGATCTTTCCTAGATAATCTCATCTCTACCTCTGGCTTCTGCTTCAATGCTTGAGTGCATCCCTGCGTCACACACCTAATCTCTTCAGCACTAGCACAAAGTTGTCTAGCCACACCCTTGGCCTTCTTCCAGAGCATACTTTCCTAACAGTCAATCTCCTGATTTT
This sequence comes from Loxodonta africana, assembly GCF_030014295.1. Taxonomy (NCBI): domain Eukaryota; kingdom Metazoa; phylum Chordata; class Mammalia; order Proboscidea; family Elephantidae; genus Loxodonta; species Loxodonta africana. The sequence continues at coordinate 70,575,051 of NC_087358.1, forward strand.
AGGATCTTTTGCAATCTGGATAGGCTGAGAAATTCCCAGATCATCAAGTGCTGGTTTCTTTTCTCTTAGTAGTTCCTTCTTCAATTTATCTCCTACCTTTTGCATTTTGCTATAAGCTACAAAAAGAAACCAGGATGCACCTTCAACACTAAACTGTAGAACACAGTTCAGCCAAGTTTTCTGGCACTATATAACAAGGATTGCTTTTCCTCAAGTTTCCAATAACATGTTCCTCATTTCCTTCTGAACCCTCACCCAAGTGGTTTTAATGTTCATATTTTTACCAACATTCTGTTCATGGCAATCTAAAGATGATAGAAGCTTTTTTTTTTTTTTTACTATGCTCCTCATTTCCTTCTGAGCCCTTACCAGAAAATTTTAATGTCCATCTTTCTACCACCAACCTCTTCAAATCAATCTAGGCCTTTTCTATCATACTTCTCAAAATTCTCCCAGCCTCTACCCATTATGCAGTTCCAAAGCCACTACCAACTTTTAGATATTTGTTACACCAGAACCCCACTTTCCAATACCAAAATCTGTATCAGTCAGGGTTCCATCAAGGAAATAGAACCAGTAGCATATGTATAAACACAGAGAGAAAGATTGATTGTAACAAATTGGCTTACGTGATTGTGGGGGCTGGCTAGGGAAGTCCAAAATCTGTGGGACAGGGTATCAGAAAGGGTAGGCTGAAAACTTGGGCAAGAGCTGAAACTGCAGTCCACAGGACTAATTTTTTTTCCTCAGGCAAAAGGCCTTTCAATTGATTGGATCAATCAGGCGCACCCAGATTATCTAGGATAATCTCTTTAAAGTCAACTGATGGTGGATGCTAATTACCTTTACAGCAACACCTAGATAAATGTTGGTTTGAATAACTGCTTATTATTTCCTAGCCAAGTTGACATATAAAACTGACCATCACAGTTGGTATTGCATTTTAACCTTGCCCCTTCTAGACTTGTAGTAATTAATAAGAATAAAATTCCTTTCGGCTCTATTGTAAACCTAGCATATCAAAATAATTTGGGTTGGGATGGTCCATTGTTCTTCAGTGTTAAGAAAGGATATACTTCTTAATATCAAAGAATCCAGAGTTGCTCAAGCTCAAAATCCAGTGATGTGCCACAGCTCACATTGTGATCCTCCAGGAGGTGGAAGCCTGTAATTGTAGCTTTCATAACAGATAGCACAGCACAACACAACATCACATAACACAGTAACTATGACAAAAAGAATGTTGGGCTGTCATCTCAGAGATTTAAAGCCAAACTTTTGATTCAAATAGTTATTCCAAACAGAGAAGTTTTTTCTTTTTTATTCATTGTTCAGCTGGAAAAAATCGGGTATGATGAATTACAATAAATAAAAAAGATAAAGATGCAATCTGTATTATCTTACTAATTATGCTTATCTACCTCTAGACAAGGCCCTAAAAAGTGACTATAAAGTGATTCCTGATAACTGACCTCAAACAGACCATTTCCTTTTAAAATGTTTTTCTTGTTCCTAGATACAATTGTGAAAGTTGCTTTTCTGAAGAAATGTAAAGAAGCAGGACTTCTTAATGACTTATTTGAGGAAATATTAGACAAGCTTCATTTGATTCAGGAAAGACTTGTGAATGAGACTACTTCAGAAGCAGGTACTGGGATAGTGATATTTCTATGTATCAAGACTTGTCACAGACCTAGATGTAGAACAAAACAAAAAGTACACATTTTCTTTCCATGCAATTTTTTCTTTTCCTTCTTACTCTCACTCTTAAAGCATTGTGCCAGATCTGTTGTCATTTGTAAATCAACAGGATATGGGTAATTAAAAAATTCATTCAATTAGTAAAAATACCCTGTGCCCTGAAAGTTTTGTTTGGTGTATGTTCTAGAGGTACATAACTAACGCTGAACAGTACGAGAATGGGTATGTTCAGAACCAGATTCCATCACACACCTGCTCCCCTCCTCACCACTCTGCACACCTGTTGCTAAAATCAGAATGGTGCTGTTACAGTTTGATTTGACTCAAATTCTGTTCCTTAATAAACCAAGTGTCTTTTTAAAATAATGCTAACTTAAAGTTTATAAAGTACAGAAGGACAAAGTAAGTTTTATGTTTTGATTGATGTTTGCTTTAAATATGAACTTTCATAAAAGTTTCATGAAGCTTCTTTGAGAAACCTAAATTCCATTTGTATGTGCAGATAAATAGCTACTTATCCTTCTTATAATCTTTTTTTTTTTTTTAAGTGGATCTTTGTGTGTGTATGTGTGTGGTTTAGGTGAAAGTTTACAGAAAAAATTAGTTTCTCGTTTAATAATTTATACACAAATTGTTTTGTGATATTGTCTGTGATCCCGCAATATGTCAACACTCTACCCTTCTTCACTTCAGCTTTCCCGTTTCCATTTGTCCGGTTTTCCTGTCCCTTCCTGCCTTCTTGTCTTTGCTTTTGGGCATGTGTTGTCCATTTGGTCTCATTCACACACTTGAGCTAAAAAAAGCACGTTCCTCACAAGTGTTATTGTTTGTTTCATAGACCTGTATAATCTTCGGCTTAAGGGTTAACTTCAGGAATGATTTCAGTTCTGAGTTTAAAGGGTATCTGGGACCCATAGTCTCCTGGTTCCTCCAGTCCCTATCAGACCAGTAAGTCTGGTCTTTGTTTGGGAATTTGAATTTTGTTCTACCTTTCTTTGCCACTCTATCTGGGACCCTCTATTGTGATCCTTGTCAGAGTAGTTGGTGGTGGTAGCTGGGCACCATCTAGTTGTTCTGGGCTTAGGCTGGTGGAGGCTGTAGTACTTGTGATCTGTTAGTCCTTTGGACTAACATTTCCCATTTGTCTTTGGTTTTCTTCATCCTCCTTTACTCCAGATGGGATGGGAGCAGTAGATGTATCTTAGATGGCCACTTGCTAGCTTTTAAGACCCCAGACACTAATCAACAGAGTCAGATGTAGAACATTTTCTTTATGAACTATGTTATGCCAATTGACCTTCATATCCCCCAAGACTATGGTCCTTAGCCCTCAGCCCACTAACTCAGTCCCTCAGGGTGTTTGGATGTGTCTATGAAATTGTCCTAACTGCACGTTGTCCTAACTTCCCCTATAATGTATACTGTCTTTCCCTTCACCAAAGTTACCACTTATCTACTATCTAGTTAGTGATTTCTCCTCCCCAGCTCTCCCCGTCCTTGTAACTACCAAAGATTGTTTTTTTCTGTGTGTAAACCTTTTCATGAGTTTTTATAATAGTGGTCTCATACAGTATTTATCCTTTTTTGATTGACATTTCACTCAACATAATGCCCTCCATATTCATCCATGTTGTGAGATGTTTCACAGATTCATCATTGTTATTTATTATTGCACAGTATTCCATTGTGTGTATGTACCATAATTTGTTTATCGATTCATCTGTTGATGGGCACTTAGGTTGTTTCTATCTATTTGCTAATGTGAATAGTGCTGCAATGAACATGGGAGTGCATATGTCTATTTGTGTGATGGCTCTTTTTTCTCTAGGATATATTCCTAGGAGTGGAATGGATCCTGTGGTATTTCTATTTCTAGCTTTTCAAGGAAGCGCCATATCATTTTCCATAGGGATGATATCCTTTTACATTCCCACCAGCAGTGAGAACATAAGAATTCTAATCTCCCTGCACCTTTCCAACATTTGTTATTTTCTATTTTTTTTTTTTGATTAGTGCCAGTAATGTTGGGGTGAGGTGGTATCTCATTATAGATTTGATTTGCATTTCTCTAGTGGCTAATGATCACAAGCATTTTCTCATGTGTCAGCTGTCCGAATGTCTCCTTTGGTGAAGTGTCTGTTCATATCCTTTGCCCATTTTTTAACTGGATTGTCTTTTTATTGTTATAGTGTTGCAGTATCTTACAGATTTTAGAGTTTAGACCCATGTTGGATATGTAGTAGCCAAAAATTTTTTCCAAGTTGATAGGTTCTCTTTTTACTCTTTTGATGAAGGCTTTTGATGAGCATCAATGTCTTAATTTTTAAGACATCCCAATTATCTAGTTTATTTTCTGGTTTTTGTGCATTGTTAGTTATGGTTTGTATCGTATTTACGCCATATATTAGGGCCCCTAGCATTGTCCCTATTTTTTCTTCCTTGATCTTTATAGTTTTAGGTTTTACATTTAGAACTTTGATCCATTTTGAATGAGTTTCTGTGTATGGTATGAGGTATGAGTCCTGTTTTATTTTTTTACAGATGGACATCCATTTTCACCAGCACCATTATTTATAGAGACTGTCTTTTCCCCCATTTAATGAACTTTGGGCCTTTGTCAAAGATCAGCCGACCTACGTAGATGGATTTACGTATGGGTTCTCAATTCTATTCCATTGGGCGATGTGTCAGTAGTTGTACCAGTGCCAGGATGTTTTGACTATCGTAGCTGTATGGTAGGTTCTGAGATCAGGTAGCATGCGGCCCTTATTTTGTTATTGTTCTTAAATAGTGCTTTACTTATCTGGGGCTTCCCTCCTTGCCATATAGAGTTGGTGATTAGTTTTTCCATCTCATTAAAGAATGCTGTTGGTATTTGGATTGGGATTGCATTATATCTGTAGATTGCTTCGGATAGAATTGACATTTTTACAATGTTGAGTCTTCCTATCCATGAGCATGGTATGTTTTTCCATTTATGTAGCTCTCTTTTGGTTTCTTGAAGTAGTGTTTTGTAGTTTTCTTTGAATAGGTCTTTTGCGTCCCTAGTTAGATTTATTCCTAAGTATTTTATCTTTTTAGTGGCTATTATAAATGGTATTGTTTTCCTCATTTCCTTTTTGTAGTTCTCTTTGTGGGTGCATAGCAATCCAACTAATTTTTGTATGTGGATCTTGTATCGTGCTACTCTGCCGAATCTACTTTTTCCAGTAGTTTTCTTGTGGAGTTTTTGGGGTTCTTTATGTATAGTATCATATTGTCTGCAATAGGGATAACTTCTTCCTTACCAACCTGGATGCCATTTATTTCTTTTTCTTGCCTTATTGCTCTAACTAGAACTTTCCAGCACAATGTTAAATAGGAGTGATGATAAAGGACATCCTTGTCTTGTTCCTGTTCTTGGGGGGAATGCTTTCAGCCTCTCTCCTTTGAGAATGATGGTGGCTGTTGGGTTTTGTATGCATGCATTTTATTTTGTTGAGGAATTTCCCTCTATTCCTATTTTATTGAGAGTTTATCAGGAAAGTGTATTGGACTTTATCAAATGCCTTTTCTGCATCGCTTGAGATAATCATATGATTCTTTTGTTCTATTTATGTGGTGGATTACGCTGATTGATTTTCTAATGTTGAAACATGCTTGCATAACTAGCATGAATCCCACTTGGTCATGGTGTATTAGTTTTTTGATGTGATACTGAATTCTGTTGGCTAGAATTTTGTTGAGAATTTTTACATCTGTACTTGTAAGAGATACTGATCTGGAATTTTTTTTTGTGGTCTGCCTGGTCTTGGTATTAGGGTTATGCTGGCCTCATCAAATGGATTTGGAAGTATCCTTGCTTTTCTAAGCTCTGAAATAGAGTAGTACTGGTGTGAGCTCTTCTTTGCATGTTTGGTAGAATTCTCCAGTGAAGTCATACAGGCCAGGGCTTTTTTTGGTTGGGAGTTTTTTTTTATTACCTTTTCAGTCTCTTCTCTTGTTATGGGTCTGTTCAGAGTTTTCGCCTCCGTTTGTGTTAATTTAGGTAGGTAGTATGTTTCCAGAAATTTGTCCATTTCCTTTAGGTTTTCAAATTTGTTGGACTATAGTTTTTCATAGTACTCTGTTAAGATCCTTTTTATTTCCGTTAATCTGTTGTAATGTGCCCCATCTCATTTTTTATTTGAGTTATTTGCTTCTTCTCCTGTTTTTCTTCTGTCCGTTTGGCCGGTGTGTCAGTTTTGTTAATCTTTTCAAAGAACTAACTTTTGGCCTTGTTGATTCTTTCTGTTGTTTTCGTATTCTCTATTTCATTTATTTCTGCTCTGATCTTTATTATTTCTTTTCCTCTGATGGCTGTGGGCTTCTTTTGCTGTTCTCTATTTGTTCGAGTTGTAGGGTGTCAGGGATTGAGTTGTGTCCCCCAAAAATATGTGTATCAATTTGGCTAGGCCATGATTCCCAGCATTGTGTGACTGTCCACCATTTTGTCATCTGATGTAATTTTCCTGTGTGTTGTAAATCCTGCCTCTATGATGTCAGTGGGGGAGGGAATAGGTGGCAGTTATGTTAATGAAGAAGGACTCAATCTATAAGATTGGATTGTGTCTTCAGCCAATTTCTTTTGGGATATAAAAGACAGAAGCAAGCAGAGAGACAGGGGGGCCTCATACCACCAAGAAAGCAGTGCTGGGAGCAGAGCACGTCCTTTGGACCCGGGATTCCTGCACAGAGAAGCTCCTAGTCCAGGGGAAGATTGATGAGAAGGATCTTCTTCTAGAGCCAATAGAGAGATAAAGCCTTCCCCTTGAGCCGATGGCCTGAATTTGGACTTCTAGCCTACCTTACTGTGAGGAAATAAATTCCTGTTTGTTAAAGCCATCCACTGTGCTATTTCTGTTATAGCAGCACTAGGTAACTAAGACATAGGACTAACATTTTTATTTTGGTCTTTTCTTCTTTTTTGTTGTGTGTGTTTATTGTTATAAATTGACCTCTGAATACTTCCTTTGCTTTGTTCCAAAGGTTTTGGTTTGATGTGTTTTCATTCTCATTTAATTCTAGGAATTTTTTTATTCCATGTTTGATTTCTTCTATTACCCTGTTGTTTTTAAGCAAGGTGTTATTCAGTTTCCAAGTTTTTTAATTTTTTTTCCTTGCTGTTTATTAATTTCTACTTTTATGACATTGTAATCAGAAAATGTTTTATTATTTCAATGTTTTAGATTTCATTGAGGGTTGATTTGTGGTAAAATTTTGCTATTCTGGTGAATGTTCCATGTGTGTTGGAAAAGAATGTATACTTTGAGGCTGTGGGTTGGAGTGTCCTATATATGTCTATTAGGTCACAGGTTGATTGATTGTGGCCCTTATATCTTCTGTATCTTTCTAGAGTTTTTTTCTAGCTGTTCTGTCCTTTACCAAGAGTGTATGTTGTAGTCTCCTACTATTATTGTGGAACTGTCAGTTTCTCTTTTCAGTGCTGTTAGAGTTTCTTTTATATATTTTTGAGCCCTGTTGTTGGGTGTATATTTATTAAGCTTATGTCTTCTTGGGGGATTGTCCCTTTCATGATTAGATAACATCCTTTCTTTTCTTTTATTGCCACTTCTGCTCTTTTTTGGTTGTTGTTTACTTGATGTATTTCTTTCTGTCCTTTGATTTTTAATATTTATGTCTTTGTGTCTAGGATGTGTCACTTGTACACACCATATTGATGGGTCATGTGGTTTGTTTTTTTTTTTGTATCCATTCTGTCACACTCTGTCTCTTTACGGGTGCATTTAAGCCATTTACATTCAGTGTGATTATCAATAGCTGTGAGTTTTTTGCTGTCATTTTGTTGTGCTTTTTTTTTTTTTTTTGGTAGTGCTGAGGTTTTCTTTGTCTTACTTTCCTGTGCTGAGTTCCTTTTGTTTGTGGATTTTCTTTTCATTTCTTTCATTATTATGTATTTTGTGTTTATTGAGTCTTAATGTTTTTATTTTGATGAGTAGGTTTGTTAACTATCTTTGTGGTTATGTTGAAATTTACATTTATCTTCCTAAGTTTAAACCAGTTATTACTTGATATCACCTTGACTTCTTCTCCACTTGAAAGTTCTATACCTACAATATTTAGTCCCCCTTTTATTGTTTTCATATTGTCGTCATTTACAGATTGATGTCTGTATTTCCCTGTTTTAAGTCTTTTAGCTTTGTTTTATTATTGAGAGGTCTTTATCTAGGTTGGTATGTGCCTGATACAGTCCTGTGTCCTAGACACCACTTGTTTGATGTTGTTCATTCTCTAACCAGAGGATTCCCTTTAATATTTCTTGTAAGTTTGGTTTGGTTTTTACATATTCCCTTAATTTCTGTTTATCTGGAAATGTCCTAAATTCATCATAGTGTTTGAGAGAGTTTTGCAGGATGTATTATTCTTGGTAGGCAGTTTTTTTCTTTCAAGGTTTTATACATGTCATTCCATTGCCTTCTTGCTTGCATCGTTTCTGCTGAGTAATCAGAGTTTAGTCTTATGGTTTCCCCTTCATATGTGAGTTTTCTTTTTTCCTGAGCTGCTCTCAGGATTCTTTCTTTGTCTTTGGTTTTATCAAGTGTGATTATATGTTTTGGTGATTTTCTTTTGAGGTCTATTCTGTATGGCATTCGTTGAGCTTCTTGGATGGTCAGCATTTCATCTTTCATGATATTAGCAAAATTTACTGCCAGAAAATTTTCAAAAATCCTGTTTTTTCCATTTTCTCCCCTGTTCTGGAACTGTGATCATGTGCAAATTTTTCTCGATTGTGTCCCGCATAATTTTTCAATTTTCTTTATTCTTTTCTCTGATTTTTTTTCTCAAAGTGGCGTCCCATGGATTTGTCTTAATCTCACTGATTCTGTCTGCCATTGTTTCAAATTTGGTCCTAAAACTTTGTATTGAGTTGTCCATTTCTGAAATTTTGTTTCTTTTGGATTTCCAGTCACTGTTTTTATGTGATTTCTCATTATTTGTTTATATTTTGAATTTTCATTCTTGTACTATTTTCCTGAATTGTCCTATTGGTTTGTCTGTGTTTTCCTTGATTTTGGCTGTGTTTTCATTGGTTTTGTCTGTTTTTCTTGATCTCTTTCTTAATCTCTTGGAGAGCTCTAAATATTAGTCTTTTGAATGTCATATCAGGTAGCTCCATTGCCATTTTTTCTATCAGAAGGTCATCTGATTCTTTATTTTGGTCACTTTTTAGAGCCATCTTGTCCTGCTTTTTTAATATGTTTTGATATTATCTGCTGTCTCTGAGACAATTCAGGTATTTTCTTAATGGGACAAAACTGAAAAGTGAAAGAAAGAATAAACATTTCCAAAAGCTCATTCATTACATTGTTTTATTCATTCATCTTTTCTATAGAACAGCATTTCTCAATCTTGAGCCTCAGAACCACCTGGGGCATTTGTTGGCACAGATACCTGGGTCTCACCTATGGAGGTTCTGATTCAGTTGTGTCTGGGAAGGAGGGGCAGAAATTTACATTTCTAACAAGTTCCCAGGTGATGCTGAAGCTGCTTCAGTGTAACACTGAAGTTTCACAATAGATGACTGCACTGATTACTTTTCCTTATTTTGGGTTAAAGTAGATAGAGGGTCAGCAAAAAAGAGGGAGACCCTCAATGAGATGGACTGACACAGTGGCTACAACAATATGCTCAAACATAGCAATGATGATGAGGATGGTGCAGGACTGGGCAGTGTTTCATTCTGTGGTACATAGTGTCACTATGAGTTGGAACCAACCAATAGCACCTAACAACAATAACAAATAATTTAAAATTAATACTGAAAATGTTTTTTCCCTCCAGACTATGAAGAAATTGGGACTTCACTTTTGGACTGTAGATTGTTTGAAGACACATTTGTAAATTTTCAAGCAGGTACGTATATGAGTTACAAAATAACCTAGCAGCACAGTTCAGAAATATTTATCATATTTTAAAAAAGCATACTATACAGCTGATAAAAATCTTATTTTAGAAGACTGTTTGTTGTGTTAATAAATGAAAAAAGCCCATTATAAAAAAACAGCAGGACCCCAATCTGGTATGTGAGTACATACACAGAGAAGAAAATATATGTAAGTATGTATAGGCACACAAGCACTCGCCTACTAACTGAAAGACTGACAGTTCGAACCCACCCAGAAAAGGCCTGGTGACCTGCTTCCAAAAGGCTTCATTGAAAAAACAGCGGAGCAGTTCTCTTCTGCACACACGGGAACACCGTGAGTCAGAATCGACTCACTGACACCTGTTTTGCTTTTGGTTTTACAGGCACACAAAAAAACTGCACCAAGTATAAACATAGTAGGTGGGTGGGTTACAGTGATTTGTCTTCCTAGTACTGTATTGTATTTTCCAAATTTTCTGCTTGCGCACAATACTTCTGTGATCAGAAACAAAGCTCACTGAAAAAGTAGAAACAATAAAAGCTTGACTCCAAAACTGGAGACTCTTTTGGCCTCATATGTTTGAACGGGCAGGAACTGCTGAGGCCTCCCACAGCCACCCTGCTCTAAGGTGGTGAGGTTCTGATAAATCATCCCACCTCCCTCTCACATGGTATAATATTGTAAAAACTACAGTTCTCTCAACATTAATCTTAAAATTTAATCTAATATTATACCTGGGGGGTGTGTGGAGGTTGGACAAGGTTGTGGCTGGTTCATAAGGTTTATCAGAAAAATATGAATAAGAATAGATAAGAATTTTTAAAAAAGAATAAAAACTAGAGTGTGGGGGGAGGAGGTAGAGACAACCCTTTATAAAATATCAGCCATTTATTGAGTAGGTTCTCCTTTCATCAGCATTTAAGATCCCTTCAAGACATGGAAAATCCGCACTCACTCAAGAGTCTGTTCTGAGTTCTCTATCGAGGCTGCTGACACCACTGGGCTTGCTGTGCTCTGCATACCCCAGTGGGTGGGAGCCAGCCAGGCACATAGACTTGGGTGAGAATCTCTCCTCCCCCGAAGTTGCACAACATAGTAGCCTGACTCTTACTGTTTCCCGTAGATGTCTCTCTCTAGCCAACAAATGGTATTAGGACAATGGGCTTTCCCTATGAGAAAACATTAATTCATATCCCTGTTTCATCATACACATCTTTCTCATTTTTGTTTTTTATATTACATATCTGTATTTGAATTTTGTTATTTGTAATCACAGAAAAATGCTTTTAATAATTACAAAAACAGTATATCTTTTAACAGTCTCCTGAGAGTGTTCACATACTGCTAACAGGAAGGTGGATAGTTTATTAAAAGGCAGCCTTTAAATTCTATTTCTGCAAAGCTTGATTGTGGGGAGACTTTGTGTTTGTCTAAATGGCTCCAGGATGTCCCTACTCAGTGGGTTAGCTGGGGGTAGACAGCACAATATGACATGGGAGAGACGCCACCAAGAGAAGACACTTCTTGGAATTGTCTGGGAACCAATTTAAATTGCTTAACTTTTGACACCCTAATTGATAAAGATTCTTGCTTAATTTAACTTATGTTTTGAGTTAACTAAAGCAGGCATGTAGGTATTCTGAATAAAGAATTTTGAAGTTTTTTAAAATTACATTGCCACTGAGTACTATTATTTATAAATAGAACCTTATAAAGCCAAACTAGGCTATCTCTTCTTAAGCTTCCACAATAAAAGCCTTCCTGTGGGGTTGCCATGAGTCAGAATCCATTTGACAGCAACCAGCAACAGTTTCTAAACAGAACCAAAGGCTTCTATGTATCATTAAAAATTGGATGTATTTTTATGAAGGGTTTGCCCTTATCCTTGAGATTCTAGCCAAATTCTCTCTCCAGTTGTCATCCCTTTTTTAAGCTCTCAAAGATACACAGAAGAGACTATTTCTGCTATAAATGTGTAAAAAATCTTACAGATTTACTGACCAGCCTTGTGTGTCATAGATGCTAAAGTTCTATCCTGAGTTAGAATAATGTGGAGGCAAACACAACTAAGAATTGGCTCCTGCTCACAAGGCCCTAGATCCTGACATCTTCTCCATACCTCTGTAGCACCATTTGGGGCATGATACTGTGTGCTATGTACTTGAGAGTGCAAGGGGCTAGGAATGGTATATTATTTCTAATAAAACCACTGAATAATCTGAAATCACTTTATTCTTGTCATAGCAATAGAGAATAAAATCCATCAATCTGAAGAAAGGCAGCAGCAGCTGAAGGAAGAGATTGAGCTACTTCAGGACTTAAAACAAAACTTGTACCTTCTTCAGGAGAACAAGGGCCTGAGGTCTGGATGTACTTCAGTGTCTTCCCTGTCTGCTTAAGGATTACCATTTCCTAAACTAGGAGCCAGGCAGAATGGCAAGCAGGCTCAAACCAGAGGGCCAGCCTATGAGGAACACAAACCACAGGACTCCTGGTCCTCCTCCTCTCTGGTCCACGAACTGAGATCCATACCAGCTCTGCCTGTTCTTGCTGATTGACATTTCATATCTGACTGGTGTTTACTGCCATCCTCTCAACGGTCATCTCTCTTCCTTCCCTACTTTTCTTCTCCAATAAAATGTTTCTCAGACTCTGCTTGAGTCAGTTGGATCATGCCCCATCTGCCCTACCCTCTACTTCATATCCTTCCATGGCTCCTAGCTGGTGCATCACCGTCTGTCTCCTTGATCTGACACACCAGGGGCTCCTGTCCCCACAGGGCCTTTGAACATTCTGTTGTGAAGGCTAAACTGCCCTTTCACCTTTCTTGTCAACTCCTCCTTCTTCAGATCTCATTAGAACACTTCCTCTGACTACTCCACCATAGAATTTGTTTCCTTCTTACCACTTACCACACTTGGTGTGAATAATTGATTGTATCTTACATCACACCATTAAAATAAAAATTTTCTATAGAAATGCCATGTGATCCACCAATCCCACTCCTAGGAATATATCCTAGAGAAATAAGAGCCATCATATGAATAAACATATGCACACCCATGTTCATTGCAGCATTGTTCACAATAGCAGAAAGATGGAAACAACCTAGATGCCCATCAATGGGTGAATGGATAAACAAACTGTCATTCATACACACAATGGAGTATTATGCAATGATAAAGAACAACGATGAATCTGTGAAGCATCTCATAACATGGATGAATCTGGAGAGTTATCCTGAGTGAATCACAAAAAGACAAATATTATGAGACCACTATTGTAAAAACTCATGAAAAGGTTTACACACAAAAAGAAACAATCTTTGATGGCTACGAGAGAGGGGAGGGGTGGGGATGGAAAAACACGAAATAGATAAGTGGTAACTTTGGTGAAGGGTAAGACAGTATACAATACTTGGGAAGCCAGCAAAATTTGTCCAAGGCAAGGTCATAGAAGCTCCATAGACACATCCAAATTCCCTAAGGGACTGAATTGTGCTGAGGGCTGTGGGGACCATGGTCTCGGGGAACATCTAGCTCAACTGGCATAACAGTTTATAAAGAAAATGTTCTACATTCTACTTTGGTAAGTCACGTCTGGAGTCTTAGCCTGTGAGTGGCCATCTAAGATACAACACTGGTCTCATCCCTTTGGGAGCAATGGAGAATTAAGATCAAAGACACGAGGGAGAGATTAGTCCAAAGGACTAATGGACCACATCTACCACAGCCTCCACCAGACTGAGTCCAGTACAATGAGATGGTGCCCAGCTACCACCACCAACTACTCTGACAGGGATCACAGTAGAGGGTCCCAGGCAGAGCTGGAGGAAAATGTAGAACAAAATTCTAACAAAAAAAAGACCAGACTTACTGGTCTGACAGAGACTGGAGAAAACCCTGAGTATGGCCTCCAGACACCCTTTTAGCTCAGTAATGAAGTCACTCTTAAGGCTCACCCTTCAGCCAAGATTGGACAGGCCCATAAAACAAGACTAAAGGGGCACACCAGCCCAGGGGCAAGGACTAGAAGACAGGAAGGAACAGGAAAGCTGGTAAAAGGGAACCCCAGGTAGAGAAGGGAGAGTGTTGACATGTCGTGGAGTTAACCAGTGTCATAAAACAATATGTGTACTAATAGTTTAGTGCGAAACTAGTTCTGTAAACCGTCTTCTAAAGTACAATAAAACAAATTTATATATATCACTTTTCTGAGGGTAGAAACTCCTGATTTCTGTTTTGCTCATTGTTATAACTGTTTTGCCCACAATTGTGTCTTGCTCACTGCCACATCCACAACACCTAGAATGCTCAATAAGTGTTAAATGAATGTGTAAACTATTCTTAACTTTTTAGACAAGTTCCACTCTATAATGCCTCTCAGGCATAAGTTTGAATGTCCTGCTTGTACCAGATTCACCTGTCTTCATGTCACATGAAGTCTGCCTTTTATGTTTCTTTTCAGCCACAATTATCACATGGGCATCCATCATCTTCAAAACAAACATCTAAACTTAAAACTGGACTCTTGAATATCACTGGAAATACGCCAGAATGAAAAAAAAATTGTTTTTTTTTTTCAACCTAACAGTATAAAAATCAAATATGCCCACACCTCCATGTCTGACCCCTAAGAATTTCACAGTCACAGTTCTAATTTTTTATCCTAGTACTCTGACTTACAATAAGGCTACATTTCAAAATGGATTTGATCTGAGTCTACAGCACAGTATTCAAAAAGTAATCTGAAGAAACATGAAGTAGAAAAAAAGAACATGTCTGTCCCTGTTATAATGGGAATCATAGCCCAAGTCATTATTACTGGAGAGACAAAATCAAGATCAGTGGTTTTCAAATTTGGCAGCGTATCAGAATCACCTGGAACACTCAAATTACAGAAGCCTACATTCCTTTCCACTTTATTTATAGCCACTGAATAAAGGTTTCCACTGGCCTACATGGGTGCTGTTAACTTCAGCTTCCTCCCCCAGCAACGCATCATACAACACTGCTTATCTAAGGAATAATTTTGATATCATGATTCTTATTAAGAAAATCTTGTCTCCCACTACACTTTCAAACTTAATCTACTATTCCCCATAACTTGGCACAATGCAGCAACATACTTTTGAGAATGTGATAGTTAATGTTATGTCAACTTGGCTAGGCTATGATTCTCAGTAATGTGGCAGACGTAATCACCTTCCATTTGTGATCTGAAGTGAGCAGCCAATCAGTTGGAAGAGGAATTTCTTTGGGCGTGTGCCCTGCATCCAGTATATAAATGGATGTTCTGGCAAAGTTCTCTCTCTTTCTCTCTCTTGCCTACAATCCTCTCATCGTCTAACCTGCAAATTTTTGTATTCGCCAACCCCCGCAACACTGTGAGTCAGCAGAGGCCTGTCGCTTGACTTGCTTATTTTGGGTTCATTAGCCACTGCAACTACATGAGCCACCAGAGGTCTTCGGCCTGTCATCTGACTAATGGACTTGGGACTTGCAAGCCCCCACAATTGCATGAGCCATTTCACTGAAGTAAATTTCTCTCTATATATATCTATATATGCTTCACTGGTTTTGGTTTTGCTCCTCTAGAGAACCCAGACTAAGACATATGGTGCTGAGATTGGTTCTGGAGGAAAAAAAAAACGAAGAATGAACTTTCTGACTTGGTTCTCACGTCTGGCTAGACTTAAAGGCACTTGTGACTCTATTTCCAGCAGTAAAGAGGGCACTGCTAATCCATGACATGAGGTGGCAACAGAAATACGCAAATATCACCACCATTGGGTCAAATATTTGTGAGACAAGGCTCTAGGTGATTGTGTATTTGATACCTTTCAACATTTTTGTCAGACTGAGAAGTATAATGAAGCTGGTTGATTGGTCCTGCTTTCGCTAAACAAAGTGGAGAAAGGGATGGGCTTGGATTCAGAGTCACAGCTCCAGCACTGCATAAAAGACCTCAAACTTGCTATTTGTGCCGAGAAAGAAAGTCTTATTTCTTGTAGTAAAAGACCTGATATTGCTGAAAACCCCTCCCACAACTAAAAAGGAATTTTGAATTTTGGAGGCAACATATCCGTCATATGGGTTTGCTACTCTGGCCTACTTATCAAGTGACTCAAAACCTGCTAGTTTTGAGTGGGGCACAGACCAAGAGAGAAGGTTCTGCAACAACTCCAGGTTGCCGTGCAAGCTGCTCTACCACTTGGGCTATATTATCCGGCTGATCCAATGGTGCCTGAAGTGTCACTAACAGATAGATAGGCTATTTGGAGTCTTCGGCAGGCCCCTATGGGTGAATCACAGCAGAGATCCTTTGGATCTGAAGCAAAGTCCTGCCATCCTCTGCAGATAAATACTTTCCTTTTCAGAATCGGCTTTTGGCTTGTCACTGGGCCCTAGTAGAGACTGAACACTTAACCATAGGACACCAAGTTACCACGTGGCCTGAGCTTCCCATCATGAACTGGGTGTTTAACCCACAGAGTCATAAAATCAGACATGTACAACAGCAGTCCGTCTTTATATGGAAGTGGTATATATATGAGATCCGGCTCAAGCAGGACCTGAAGGCACAAGTTGCATGAGGAGATGACCCAAATGCCCACGGTGCACACTCCTGTCACATTACCTTCCTTCTCCCAGTCTGCACCTCTGGCATCGTGGGGAATTCCTTAAGATCAGTAAACTGAGGGAGAGAAAAATTGTGCCTGGTTTACAGATAGTTGGTGATATAAAGGCACGACTCAAAAGTGGATAGTGGAAGCACTGCAGCCCCTTTTTGGGACCTCCCTGAAGGGCAGTGATGAAGGGAAATCTCTCAGTGGGCAGAACTTCAAGTAGTGCACCTGGTTGTTCATTTTGCTTGAAAGATGGCTAGACGTGCGACTGTATACTGATTCATGGGCTGTGGCCAATGGTTTGGCTGGATAGTCAGGGACTTGGAAGGAACATGATTGGAATACTGGTGACAGGAGATATGGGGAAGAGGTATGTGGATAGACCTCTCTGAATGGGGCACGTGAATGATCACCAAAGGCTGACCTCAGCAGAGGAAGATTTATGTATGTGTGTATGTGTGTGCTTTAAGTTGACAGTTTGAGTCAGTTTCTCATACAAAAACTGATACACACATTGTTACATAATTGCTCTCCTACAATGTGACAGCACACTCCTCCTCTCCACCATGTATTTCCTGTGTCCATTCAACCAGTTCCTGTCCCCTTCTGCCTTCTCATCCTGCTTCCGGACAGGAGCTGCCCATTTAGTCTCATGTATCTACTTGAGCCAAGAAGCACACTCTTCACCAGTATCATTTTATGTCTTTTAGTCCAGTTCAAATCCACCAGGTGCTTCTTGGAAACTCTATGGGGCAGTTCTACTCCATCCAGTCTAATCTTTGTCTAAGAGTTGGCTTCGGGAATGGTTTTAGTTCTGGGCTAACAGAGAGTCCAGGAGCCATGTCTTCTGGGGTCCCTCCAGTCTCAGTCAGACCATCAAGTCTGGTCTTTTTACTAGAATTTGAGTTCTGCACCCCACTTTTCTCGTCTCATCAGGGACTCTCTGTTGTGTTCCCTGTCAGGGCAGTCATTGGTTGTAGCTGGGCACCATCTAGTTCTTCCAGTCTGATGTTGATTGAGTCTCTGGTTTATGTGGCCCTTTCTGTCTCTTGGGCTCATATTTTCCTTATGTCTTTCATTCTCCTTCGCTCTAGGTGCGTTGGGACCAATTGATGCATCTTAGAGGGCCACTTGCTAACTTTTAAGACCCCAGACGCCACTCACCAAAGTGGGATGCAGAACATTTTAATAAACTTTGTTATGCCAATTGACCTAGATGTCCCCTGAAACCATGGTCCCCAGACCCCTGCCCCTGCTACTCTGTCCAGCAGAGAAGGATTTTAACAATCAAGTGGATTACATGACGTGTTCTGTGGATACTAGTCAACCTCTTTCTCCAGCCACTCCTGTCCTTACCCAATGAGCTCATTAGCTAAGTGGCCACAGTGGCAGGGATGGAGGTTATGCATGGGCTCAGTAACATGGACTTCCACTCACCCAGGCCAATCTGTCTACAGCCACTGCTGAGCCCAATCTGTCACTAGCAGAGACCAACACTGAGTCCCTGATATGGCACCATTCCTGAAGGCCATCAGCCAGCAACCTGGTGGCAGGTTGATTACATTGTACCACTT
Organism: Loxodonta africana; assembly: GCF_030014295.1. Taxonomy (NCBI): domain Eukaryota; kingdom Metazoa; phylum Chordata; class Mammalia; order Proboscidea; family Elephantidae; genus Loxodonta; species Loxodonta africana. Next base: position 70,592,861 of record NC_087358.1, read on the forward strand.
CCATCATAGAAAGGGCAGTGTTTTGTTCTTAACTGGGACAGACGCTTTCTCTGTATATGGATTTGCCAAACATCTTATCCACCATCAGAAAGCTGTGCGTCAAGGTGTATTCCTTCACCGTATTTATTCAATCTGTACGCTGAGCAAATAATTCGAGGTTGACTATATGAAGAACATGGCATCAGGATTGGAGGAAGACTCGTTAACAACCTGCGATATGCAGATAACACAATCTCTCTTGCTCAAAGTGAAGGGGACTTGAAGCACTTACTGATGAAGTAAGGATTACTTCAGTAGGGATTACACCTTAACATAAAGAAGACAAAAATCTTCACAACTGAACCAATAAACAACATGATAAACGAAGAAAAGACTGAAGCTGTCAAGGATTTCATTTTATTTAGATCCATAATCAACACCCACGGAAGCAGACAAGTCAGGAAATCAAACATTAATGCATTGGGCAGATCTGCAGCCAAAGTCCTCTTTACAGTGTTAAAAAGCAAAGATGTCACTTTAAGAACTAAGGTAGGCTTGACCCAAGCCACGGTGTTTTCAAATGCCTCATATGCATGTGAAAGCTGAACTATGAATGAGGAAGACTGAAGAAGAATTGACGGCTTTGAATTATGGTGATGATGAAGAATATTGAATATACCGTGGACTGCCAGAAGAACAAACAAATCTGTCTTGGAAAAAGTATAGCCAGAATGCTCCTTAGAAGCAAAAATTGCAAGACCTCTTCTCACGTACTTTGTACGTGGTATCAGGAAAGACCAGTCTATGGAGAAGGACATGGTGCTTGGTAAAGTAGAGGGTCGGTGAAAAAGACGAAGACCCTCAACGAGATGGACTGACACAGTGGCTGCATCAATGGGCTCAAACAGCAACAGCTGTGAGGATGGCGCAGGATCAGGCAGTGTTTCATTCTGTTGTTCACAGGTAGGGTCACTATGAGCTGAAACCAACTCAACAGCACCTAACATCAACAGAGAACCCTGACTATGACAGGGAATCACGCAGTAGGCAAATACTGGGCAAACTGTTAAAATAGACCTGGGCTTGAATTTCAGCTCAGTCACTTACTTCTGAAAAACTTTATCAAATTATTTAATCTATGTGAACCTAATTCTGCCTACCTTATGGGACAAAATGAGGGCACTAAAGAAAATTCATGAGAATTACAGGGGAAAATACCTGACACTGTGGGATCTAAAAGTTACCAATCACTCTCTCACACATGGAAACTCTGGTGGGCATAGTGGTTAAGAGCTATGGCTGCTAACCAAAAGGTTGGCAGTTCAAATCTACCAGGTGCTCCTTAGAAGCCCTATGGGGCAATTCTACTCTGTTCTATACGGTCCCTATGAGTTGGAATTGACTTGACAGCAATGGTTTTCTTTTTCCTCTCACACACAAACACACACTCTTGCCGATGTCTCCTCCTCACAGCCCCTGGCCTACTCTCTCCATTCCAACCAAGCTAACTTGCTTACAGCAAGTTCTGAAAGATTCTTTATCCCCTGCCTTGAAGCCTTTGCTTGTACAACTAACCTCTTGTTTTAGAGATGACACAGAAGGGCATTTTATGTTTTCCTCTACACAGCACAAGAATTATCTTCAGAATAATTTCCAAGATTAACCCTGTTAGATTTTCTCTAATTGAATACTAAGAAAAGCTATTTATAAATATGTTATTGTGTCATTAGTGCCTAAGTCTATCTCTCCTCTGTGCTAATAATTTAAGTTCCTTGAGGATGGGGACTCTTTCCCTTCATTTATATGTACCCCAAGGGATCAAGATATTTTTTTCAGTTGTGACAGTTCCACTATACTGTCTTTCAGCAGGAATTAAATCAAAAGACTTCTGCGTGTGTGTGCGTGTATGTGTGTGTAGCTGGGAATCAAGCAGCTGACACGTTTATGGTGGTGCCTGTTTTTAGCTTGATACCTACAATCATACTACTTGGCTTTTGCACGGGGAAAAAAGAACTCTACATGCCTGCTTCAACAGATCACTTTATTAATACATCATTTAGTCTTTATACTAAAGTATCAAACATTGTTCCAGTAAGAAGTTTGAAAGTATATTTAGGGCTATTTTAAGAAATGTGAATACTTTGGCTTCCATTATGACATAAGACGAAAACAATCAATTTGAGAGAATAGTTTTCATTACCTGTTATGATTAACACCACCACCAAGCAAAAAAAAAAAAAACTGTGCATTAAAAAAAAAAAATCCAAGGACTTTTTTAAAAACCTCTTACTGTGCTCTTCACTGCCATCCAGACTCACACAAATTCCTCAGAAATCGAGAAGTGGTTCTTAACCTGTGTCAGGAACTCGGTAACTATTTGTTGAATGAATGAACTATCTAAGCAAATGGATATACTACTTTGTGTTTTTTAATGAATTTTTTTTCAAGTAAGAACAATAGTAAACATACTGAAGTTCTCATTTTGTTTAGATCATAAGCCTACAGAACAGTGATTGTTACAGACACTATCCATCATAGCTAATAAATGTGTGCATTTATCAACCTAATAAAAATTCTATCATGTTGCAGAACAAATTCTAACCAAATAATTAAGTGGACTTCAATCATTTGCAGCATTGCCAAGAAGAGGGGGCTGGGGTGTCTAGGTTTGTATTTATTTTGCCTGTTAACAAATTCCTATCTGGGGTCTCACTGCCTCCCCAAACATACACCCATTTATAAACATTGCCAAAAATAGTACCTATAGCACCTCTTCACCTTGTTAATTTGAGTCTGAAAATATACTCAGGATCCAAATTTAGACAGGGGACCTTCTAAGGAAGCTCACACAAATGGAAGAGTTCATGGACCAGAGAATAAAACAAAGCTTTGTTCTTAAATCCAGCTGCCCTAGGGGACACATGAGAAAACACAAAGTGTAACGCTCTTAAACCCAAAGTCATGTTTCATAACCAGACCAAAAACGACATAGCAACTGTCTCTGAAGTAGGATCTTTTCAAGAAAACCATAATTTTGACCCCTTTTCTGGATTTAATTATGCTAAATATTATTCCTAAATCAAAAGTGGAAGCTGGTGAGGTTTTAGAAAACTAAATTTGGGATGGTATTTGGCAGAGACAAGATAAATAATGCAAGTTCCATTAAGACCTGTAAGAAAGCTGGTTTTAAGAACCACTTTGTTCAAGTCTTATGTGTGAGATCTTGATGATTTAGCGGGTGTAATTTATGAGGAAAGAATATGCTGAATATGTCATTATTTTCTTCTTATGAGTCAACATTTATAGAGGAAAAGGTAAGGGGAGCAATTTAAATGTATGTCCTCAAATTTTACCTTGATAAGCGACAACACCATTGGATAAGTGGTGGAGATTCTAACTTAGAAGCCATCTTCTTTATCCAAACAAAGTTTCTTTCATGGCCATCTTTTCACGGATAGTTCTAAATTACTACTCCTTGAAAGGAAGAAAAAAACTTCCTTACGTGTGCTTAAATCTGAAGAGAAATCTTGGCAGCACTAGAAATTCATCTTTATATAATTATCATTTCAACAGATTTAACCCATGTGAAACTAAATTATTACTTTGATATTCCATGAAGTTAAAAAGTCATCACAGTGCACACACACCAACAAGAGCCTCAGACGGTCGTAACTATTCCTCCACAGTAACTGAAGAGTGACCGCTGCAGCACTTCCACAAGCCCTGAGGTCAAGGTTGGAGTCTCACTTCACGGTGGGTCTGCTATGTCTATCTTACAACCTGTGAGCCATCACAACTCCTGTATCCTGATATGTGACCCGGGAGACTTGCCGCCACCTTCCTAAGGTCTCCAAGGTGCAGACGTTTCTTTAATCAAAAAAAGCTACAGCAAAACTCTCACCTTTTTACAATGTTCCAGCCCAAATGTAAGAAAGGTCACATTTAAGATACACGCATCTGGAAACAACGGTTGCTTTAAGCGGGTTCAGGCAAAGCCGTACATCCTCTGGTGGAGCCTGCACAGAGAGCTGTGCCTCTGAGTGAGAAAACGACCTGTGGTTTTTACCTGTAGAATTACATCCCTCACGGGGCACAGACAGGACACACGTCAGCAGTGGCCCAGAGCCCTCACAGGGCACGCACACAGCCTTCAGCTTCAGTTCTTAAAGGCTCCGCATTTACTGGCTTTAGCAATGAACTCCTTGAGAAGAGGGCCGTCCATTTGCCAAAACGCTGCAGTCTGTGTAACTTCTGTCAAATGATTGACACAAAACTTAAAGCAGAATTCTTCTAAATCCTGGACACACACAACAAAGATAAAAACAAGAGGCCACTTTTATTAACTTTGATTGAATGACTTCTCTTCAAACCCTTCACCTCTAATTTCTTACCCCTTCCTTAGAAAATCCATTTAAGAGGCTAGAAACCTCAGACTAGGCAAACCAAGAGCCACAGGTAGTATATGTTACAAAAGCACATACTATTTACTCACAACACGGTAAAAAAAAAAATGATGCCCTAACTCAAGTCTGACTCTTCAAAATGCACATGATCGACGGGAAAAGTCTCCTCTGTGGTTATCAGACAGTCTAATGGGAAAAGTCTCCTCTGTGGTTATCAGACAGTCTAATGGGAAAAGTCTCCTCTGTGGTTATCAGACAGTCTAATGGGAAAAGTCTCCCCTGTGGTTATCAGACAGTCTAATGGGAAAAGTCTCCCCTGTGGTTATCAGACAGTCTAATGGGAAAAGTCTCCCCTGTGGTTATCAGACAGTCTAATGGGAAAAGTCTCCCCTGTGGTTATCAGACAGTCTAATGGGAAAAGTCTCCTCTGTGGTTATCAGACAGTCTAATGGGAAAAGTCTCCCCTGTGGTTATCAGACAGTCTAATGGGAAAAGTCTCCTCTGTGGTTATCAGACAGTCTAATGGGAAAAGTCTCCCCTGTGGTTATCAGACAGTCTAATGGGAAAAGTCTCCCCTGTGGTTATCAGACAGTCTAATGGGAAAAGTCTCCCCTGTGGTTACCAGACAGTCTAATGGGAAAAGTCTCCCCTGTGGTTATCAGACAGTCTAATGGGAAGAATCTCCCCTGTGGTTATCAGACAGTCTAATGGGAAGAGTCTCCTCTGTGGTTATCAGACAGTCTAATGGGAAAAGTCTCCCCTGTGGTTATCAGACAGTCTAATGGGAAAAGTCTCCCCTGTGGTTATCAGACAGTCTAATGGGAAAAGTCTCCCCTGTGGTTATCAGACAGTCTAATGGGAAAAGTCTCCCCTGTGGTTATCAGACAGTCTAATGGGAAAAGTCTCCCCTGTGGTTATCAGACAGTCTAATGGGAAAAGTCTCCCCTGTGGTTATCAGACAGTCTAATGGGAAAAGTCTCCCCTGTGGTTATCAGACAGTCTAATGGGAAAAGTCTCCCCTGTGGTTATCAGACAGTCTAATGGGAAAAGTCTCCCCTGTGGTTATCAGACAGTCTAATGGGAAAAGTCTCCCCTGTGGTTATCAGACAGTCTAATGGGAAAAGTCTCCTCTGTGGTTATCAGACAGTCTAATGGAAAAAGTCTCCCCTGTGGTTATCAGACAGTCTAATGGGAAAAGTCTCCCCTGTGGTTATCAGACAGTCTAATGGGAAAAGTCTCCTCTGTGGTTATCAGACAGTTTAATGGGAAAAGTCTCCCCTGTGGTTATCAGACAGTCTAATCATACTCACCACCACCCGTCTGTCAGTTTGTTGTGCTGTGGCGGCTTGCGTGTTGTTGTGATGCTGGAAGCTCTGCCACCAGTATTTCAAATATCAGCAGGGTCACCCATGATGGAAGCAGAGCTTCCAGACTGAGAGAGACTAGGAAGAAAGGCCTTGATATCTACAGCTGACAACTAGCCAATGAAAACATTATGGATCACAACAGAATACTGTCCAATACAGTGCTGCAAGACGAACACCCTAAATTAGAAGGCACTCAAAATACACAGCAGCTGCAACAATAGGCTCAAGCACTGACCACGAAGACGGTGGGGGACCACGAAGACGGTGGGGGACCACGAAGACGGTGGGGGACCACGAAGACGGTGGGGGACCACGAAGAAGGTGGGGGACCACGAAGACGGTGGGGGACCACGAAGACGGTGGGGGACCACGAAGACGGTGGGGGACCACGAAGACGGTGGGGGACCACGAAGACGGTGGGGGACCAGGCAACATTTCGTTCTGTTGTACATGGGGCCGCTCTGAGTCCGCGCTGACTCAAAGGGAACTAACAACAGTTACACTCAAAGTCTTCAGTCTAAGAAGCTGAAAGGCTTGCCACTTTCAACAAATTAGAGAAAAAAATTAATATAAGGGTTTTTTAAGGAAGAGAAGGCTGTAAGAAACAGAAGGGTGATGAAGAAATGTGGTTAACCTACAGGGACACATAAAAAAAAATTCCAAGGACCTTAAGCTCACTTCCACACTCTCCCCTAAATAAAAATGCCTTCATTTTAAGGCCACAAACAATAATAAACTACAACTTCCGCTCCACCAATTATTCAGATGGTCAGCTCCACAGAAGTATCTTCACACAGATTGGGTTTTTTTTGTCAGAGTACCAACATTCATAAGGAAAGTAACATTTACAAGAGGTAAACTAAAGCAGTTTAAACATCTATTTCTGCCTGTGCTAACACCTCGTTACATCTCCAGCAAAACTCTCCCTATAAGCATTGTTTGTTCCTGCCGACGCTGGAACGTGTATTAAATCAGTTAGGTTCCTCGAATGCATACAAAGACTAAATAAAAGCAAATACTAATAAAAGTTCTTATCACAAGTAGTCTGATTTCTGTAACTTGGCCGGCTAGTGAGTCCTAGGTCAGTACTCAGGGCTCTCTTGAGCCAGGAACTCAACAGCATTCAAACTGCAGGGTCGTGGCTTCAAGTTTCCTGCTTCCCTGAGCTGGGAATGTTAAACGGCGTGGGGAGGGGGGTGCAAAAACATCCAGACGGCCTCCCCTGCTTCCTCAGCACAGGCCCCTGCAAGCAAACAGTTCCTTATTCAAAGGGTCCATGTGCATCGTTAATTCAGGAAACCCACCCCGTAGTGTAACCACAAGAGACAAAGGACATCTATCTCCTGCTGCTGCCACAGATTTACTTTTCTAGGTAATTCAAAATACATTTTAAATGTTCGCACAATCTCTAGACTCATGTTTTTAACAAGGGAGTCTCCGTGGGCTAAGTGTCCCGCTAAACACTCAGTGTATTATAACAAGTTAAAACGTTAAAAACTATAAAAAACATTCCCTCTCAGATTATTAAAGAAAAAGCACTACCCCTGGTACTACCTGCTCTCAGGAATCATTATATTCCACAGAGAGGTAAAAGCTATATTTTAATCTTATAGTTATCAAAAACCAAAAACTAGTTTATCTAGGCCCAACCTTGGAAGAATTACAAGATCCTCCTTAGCCAGTCATAAGCATAAGGAAGTTCTTCAAACCATGTACTATCAGATAAGGGCCTTTATAATTTAAAAGTTTTAATTACATAACTTCAAATTCACAGGAAAGGAACAGTGGACTAAATTTTGGCATCATAAAATCTTATTTCCATGCCTATTCATTTGGAATTCAAGATCTTTGTAATAAAAATGAAAAAGTAATTTATTCAGCTTACTAACTGTGCAGAGATTACCGTAAGTAAACGTCAAAGAGATTTTGTACATACTACAGGTATACACTACAGGTACACGCTACAGGTACACACTACAGGTACACACTACAGGTATACACCACAGGTATACACTACAGGCACACACTACAGATATACACTACAGGTATAAATACAGTGCTTCTAATTACAAATCACCTCTAAATGACCTTTCCTTCCCCTCCAATGGGTAAGATAGCTCAGTATTCAACATGCCTAACAGTTTCACACATGAAAAGTCTGACTAGAGAATACTGCAAACTGTCCAGATCTGGATTTTTCTAAGTAGCTGAAGCTTGGTGAAGGCAGGTCTACGTAAAAGGAAACAGGATGCGTTTGGACTCTGTAGGCTCAGGCACAGGAAGCAGAGGAGGGCACAGAGGCAGGAGTGCAGGTTCATTCAGGAAGCCAGCCCCAGCCAGTCTGCCGTTCATGTGTGAGCTACATAAACACCCTTCTGGCCAGGTAATTGTTTATACTGTAACAGCCTACATGATTTGTTCAACTCATTCTGCAAATGTTCAGATTGTCAATTACCTAGGGGAAAAAATGCAACTCTTACCCAACTAATGAGTCAACCATAACAAGGTTGCTGGGCTTTAAATAAAACATTCCCAAGAAGGACAAGAAGGATCACCTGACCAGGAGCTGAGAGACTCATCATAGAATGAAAAAATCTTTTCAAGGTCTGTGGAATTGGAGGTGGAAGAAGGTATGGAATGGAGAGTCTAACGTGTTCTTTGTATTTTAGAAACTAAATTTCGGGTTTATGGCATCCTGAGTGAAAATTATAAAATAGGTCTGAGGCAAAAAACAGATATCATTTGTTACAAGTAGCAAGGAAGATCAAAGTAAAAATTTGCTAATTCTGAAATAATTTATAAATTCATTTCAAATCTTTACATGCTTAAGTTACTCTAATCACAACACATACTCTGAAAATAAGTTGTTTGCCCTTTCCACAGATGTTCTTTAGTAAAAAACACACACACAGCTGATGGTCTCAATGCAGGTTTTAACTAAGTTCTAAGTACCAAGGCTGAGATAATTGAATGCTAAAACTTACTGTGTAAGACCACTTGGACAGGAAGAGGGACGGTTGCCTGAAGGTTGTGTCACAAGCTACCCTTGAGATATATGCCAGATGACAAGAGACAGCAAACCACACATAACTCTGTCCAGGCAGAATTTTCTGAAAAGTTCTTTACTCTGATTAAACAAATAATTTTTCCCAACTGTTTCTCTCAATGGTCAAATAATGCATGGCAAACAAAAATTTCCTGAATAGAAAGAGTATAAATAGAAGCATTTAAAAATTTTTACAATGGGATAGAGAACTATATTGAGACGTTTTATTCACATTTTCCCTCTTGAGGTCAATATTTATTCAGGTCTCTACTGGAGGAATATTTGAGTGCTCCATCTTTAAGCCCTTCTTTACTTTATAAAACTCGTAGGAAGTTTGACGATGCATTCATAAAGCAAAGATGCTGCAACAATCACCTTACTCTTTAAATCCCAGTAACTACTGAGTCAATAAATTTTTATTGCTTTATGCATGTACATAAAACTCTACATGCAAGTTACTTTGTCAAAAGAGGGTACGGAGGAACTGCAATGACTTTTATAGAAGAGAGAAGAGACACAAGAAGTAGGCATCTTCCTAGCACTTCGATGCAGAGAATAAAGGAAGTCATCTAGCATCCTGAACTGAGCTTCTCAAAATATTGAACGTGTACTATTTGTGGCGGTTTTTTGTTTGTTTTTAAGTTTTTAAAAAAGCACGCCTTCACAGTGAGGTATCTGAAATACATTCATTCATTCATTTCATCCGACATGTACTCCTGTGTGCCAACTATCTGCCTGCACTGTGACATGCACTGGGCAATCACACGCATTTACGGTCTCTCTGAAGGAACAGCTTGTAATGTGTTTGTACTTAATATGGGAAAAAGAAAAACTGGTAGGGAAGAAGATCAGATGGCACGGGGAGAAGAGGCATGAGGCTTTTTCTGGGGCAGATTTTAGCTGAAGGTGAGAAAGAAATTTCCACCAACTAGAGCTGTTTGTTTCTGCCCAGATTGCCCTCACTGGTGTTAGTCTGCAAGGTCGTAATCTCAGCAGTATGGAACTCATTAGCAAGAAGTCTGGAGAAATGTAGACAAGATTCTAGAATCAATCGCCAAATGGAGAGAAAAGGGTCCAATTTAAAATCATATCACTGGGTGAAGTAAAATTTAAAGAAATATAATTTCTTAAAAAGAAGTTCATGGTGTCATAGGAAGGGTAGACAAAAAAAATCACACCTCTATTTTCTATTATAAACAATTTACTTTGATCATAATTCCATCTACTGTCAGACTGTAAAGTTAGCTATATCTGACCTTATCAAATATTTATAATCACAATATAATCTCAAACATACACAGGATACATTTTGAAAATATAAGACATTATGGTCAATTTCGATCTCTAAATGCACTAAATATAAATTCTGTCCTCTACTAAGTTTCAGAGATCACAGCTACAGATCTTTGCAGGAGTCTGATAATTAACTACCTGATACCTCGTACTCTGCCTCGTCAAGTCAAGACAAAATACCTGTTAAGAATAGGATATTATGCCATTTAAGGTGTACACCTTAGCTGGACATATTGAATTTCCAAGGGTATTCCTCTCTTTGAATTTGTAAAACCAAGTATATCAGCATTTAGCTCACCAATTATTTTTTTCTTGTGCTTTAAGTGAAAGTTTACAAATCAAGTCAGTCTCTCATACAAAAACGTATACACACTTTGCTATGTTCTCCTAGCCGCTCTCCCCCTAATGAGACAGCACACTCCTCCTCTCCACTCTGTATTCCCCACATCCATTCAACCACCTCCTATCCCCCTCTGCCTTCTCATCTCACCTCCAGATAGGCGTTGCCCACATAGTCTCATGTGTCTACTTGATTCAAGAAGCTCACTCCTCACCAGTATCATTTTCTGTCTTAGGGTCCAGGCCAATCCCTGTTTGAAGAGTTGGCTTTCAGAATGGTTCCAGTCTTGGGCTAACAAAGGGTCTGGGGACCACGGCCTCCAGGGTCCCTCTTAATGCATCCCTTACAGAGTATCGTCTTTATTCAGCTCAACAAACATTTATCAACAAGTACCTAATACGTGCTAGGTACTTCCAGGTTCCCGGATGAATAAAAGGCAGCTCCTGCTCATGAGGAGCTTATAGCCTAATGCTTGGGCTCCTAACCGCGGGAGAACGCACATAAACAAAATTTCAGATTCCTGGGAACCCATTCATTCATAAACCCTCAAGAGAGCCACAAATCCCAGATTAAGAACTCAAGCCAGCTTAGGGAAAAAAAAAAAAAAAAAAACAGGCACCCACAGTAAGTTCCTAACACAGGAAAACTGAGTTATAATTAGGTAATTAGGCAGTGTTAGAATTTCAGGGCATACACGGATACACTTTGCTTATGACTGCTTAGAGCCAGGGAGACAGCCAAGCAGGTCTGGAAGAAAGTAAATAAGCTGATGTTGAGAAATACTTGACACTAACAAACATGCCGTTCGGGAGTCCAATTAAGTGAGACACTTTGTATTTCAACCTGCCATCACTTAGCTTCTTATCTTAGTTAAAAACGGAAGTAAAAGAACAACCATTTTGAAACTATGAGCAGAGAATAAAGAAATATGGCCAGACTTTATTTTTCTAAGGATCATACAGTTCACTGATTCCCTAAACAGACTGAAGCTACTCATCTCCTTCCTCGTCTGATCAGAGCGGGGGGAAAACGGGGGCTGGGGCAGCACACACAAGCGAAGGGCGGTTTGGGTTTGCTGGTTATGTTACCTCTGCATCGTATCTGACTGCGGCGGAGAATAACGAAAAGGCATTCTCCACGGTGATTCCTCGCTTGATAATGTGCTGACAAAGCTTTTTCAGCCTGTTTTCACAGTAAGATGTTGCCAAATCCAAAAGACCTAAAAGTAAAAAGTGTGGGAAGTTTTAATCAAGTTGACAATAATTTCCCATGATTTTTTGACATATATATTTCATTTTGGTGAAGAGAGTTATGTAGCTTACGTCAGCAGAAATGTCTTACTGAGTAATATTCTGAATTTTATTAAATACATGCTCTTGTCTATTCTCTACCTCCCCCACCTCTAAAACATACCTTTCCTACACAAACTGTATACCATTCTTTCCACACAGTAAAAAGAAGAAACCCAAAAATGGTAATTTCCCCTTTTTGTCTCCAAGTTCAAAATAAACTTTTTTCCCACCAAAATGATATGCTAAACCCTAACAAGCAACTTCAGTATTAAAAGATTATTTTTAAAATAAGTTCACAGTAATAAATAAACTGTGTCCACATTATTAATTAGAATTCCATAATACAATCTTTGAAGACAATTAATTTAAATCCTTTTTTTAAAAAAATCACGTAAAAGCCAGTAAAAGTGAAGGTTTTTACATTTCAGCACTGTAAGAACATGAGGAGATACATTTTGGCCTATGGCTTGGCCAGTCACAACGTACCTATGGCGTCTTCAGGCGGCAGGTCGACGGCATCTGTGTACAGGTACTGCAGAAAGGCCCGGTACACGGGGTAAGAAAACTGGTCTATTTCTATCACCTCCTCTGAGTCCTCATTCCAGTAAGAGTGGAACATAGACCGAAAGTGCTCACACCTAAGGTGAAAAAGCAAGTTTCCTGATCAAGCTGATGAAATCAGATTAACAAATATTACAGGTGTCCATCCTTCATGACTCTAATCGGGCCTGCACACACCAGGACCATGACTCTTTACCTAACACTCTAAGATCGTTCCATGTACAAGGGCTTTTATTTACGCCTTTTACGGACGCTCTCTTCTTTTAAATTTATTTTTTGTTGTTGAAAATATACACAGAACATATACTAAGTCCACAATTTCAACATATAAATTCCATGACAATGACTACATTCTTCAAGTTGTGCAACCATTCTCAACCTCCTTTCCCGAATTGTTCCTCCCCCATTAACATCATCTTACTGCCCCCTACGCTTCCTATCTAACCTTTCAAGTTGCTGTTGTCAATTTGATCCCATAGGTTGCTATGAGTCGGAACTGACTCGACTGAAAGGTTTAGAAAGTTCTTTAAAAAGAACACAATGCTCAAGGCAGACACTGTTTACTAACTAAGCTAAACTATCGTTTGACTCAGAAACCCTGGTGGTGTAGTGGTTAAGTGCTATCGCTGCTAACCAAAAGGCTGGCGGTTCAAATCCACCAGGTGCTCCTCGGAAACTCTGTAAGGCAGTTCTACACTGTCCTATAGGGTCACTATGAGTCGGAATCGACTCAATGGCAATGGGTTTGGTTTGGTTTTGGTATTTTGTTTGGCTTAAAGAAGACCTCAGGGGATATTTTTGGTTTAAGTTTTAAAGATTATCTCAGGAGTTTATCCAGCATCAATGGCTCAAGAAAGTCTGGAGTCCACGAGAATTTGAAATTCTATTCTGCATCTTCCCCCTTTTGATCAGGATTCTTCTGTAGAATCTTCGATCAAAATATTCGGTAATGATAGCCAGACACCATCCAGTTCTTCTGGTGTCATGGCAAAGGAGGCAGTTGTTCACAGAGGCAGTTAGCCATACGTTCCATTTCCTCCTGTTCTTGACTCTCCTTCTTCCTCTGTTGGTCCAGGCAAGTAGAGACCAATAGCTGTCTCTTCACTTTTTGATGGACATCTCCAATTAAATATTCAGAACTGCACACAGAGCTTAAGGGGTTCTAGCATTTAACAGCACTACTGTTTCCATATGACAGTCCCCCATTCAGGGCACATTTTTTATTCATTTGTTTCTTTTAAAAAGATGTCACATAGAAGTGCATCTTAAACAATACAATGAAAGGAAATTCAGAAATGAGGGCTCAAAACCTTAGATTATATATTAAAATCTTTTAAGTGATTTAGTTGGTTTTCATTTTATATAATCAGCATATTCTTAAAACTATTTTAAGTGTTAACTGATTTACATTTAGCTCATTATCATTCCATTGCCTTATATAATGGTTTTTCTTCTTTTCTAACTCATCTTCAAAACAACCATCTACTTTGTTTCTTTGCTTTGTCCTGTTCCCTCTTCTCTCCTCCCAAGGCTGTCACTAGAATAGCCACATATTTCAAGAAAACCTAATTAGGTCTTTTTGTATTGTATCTACGTGTATGAATCCACTGTATGAAGAACTGATTTCTGAGTACTGGATTTTCTTAGGAGGCCTTGGGTGGTGCAAATGGTTAAGCACTCAACTACTAGCCAAAAGGTTGGTGGTTTGAGCCCACCCAGAGGTGCCTGGGAAGACAGGCTGGCAATCTGCCTCTGAAAGGTCACAGCCTTGAAAACCCTATGGAGCGGTTCTACTCTGCACGCCTGGGGTCGCCATGAGTCGGAATCAACTCACTAGCAACTAACAACAAAAGGACACGCTTCACATTTTAAAAAGACCATCTTTTCAAATCCTTTTAAAACGAAATACAGTATAAAGAAAGACAAAGTATTTTCAAAACCCATTCAAAGAATGGCTCCATTTACATAAGGAATTACCCCATCTGAGAAGTAAAAAAGAAACAGTTCTCTAGGAAAGCAGTAATAGTTACAGTGGGTCAGAAAACAAGAATGCAAGTTTATCTGAATCTTACTAGTATGTGGCCCGGGACAAGCCACTGCCCACTGTGGATTACAAATGACAGGTGTGGACTGGCCGATGCAGGGTTCACAGATGCAGAGAGCTCCAGCTCACCTTTCCGATTAACACTTTGTGCAGATACGGTCCCTTAAGTAATACATGACACGTGATTTTCCAGTTCCCTTAAAACATGATAACTTATTTTTTAAACAGAATTTTAACTAACTTTCCAAAAAGATTTGTATGTGGCCAGTTTTAACCCTTAATGGTCTGAATTTTTGTGCTTCTTTCTCTGTAACGGCAACCTCAGTGAGCAACAGTCCAGTGATTAATAAATGTCTAGTTCCCTCATGTTTGTAAGAAAGATCCCCTGCCATTCATCATACCTAAGGAACGTTTCTTTGCCAGAAGCCTAGCATTCCTACGAGAGTTTTCTGCTTGGGGTAAATTAATCTTTCAATTAAAAGAAGACACATACATTTTTCACTGACAACCTTTTATGTTTTTTAACCATATAAACAAATTTTTCAATGGAAATAAGTATTCACAACAATCTTCATTGAAAAAACAATATAAACAAATAACTATTTCTATATAGGTATTATTATATATTTATATATTATAGTTTTTATACCTTTTCTATAAGATGTATGAGCATACACACGTGCATACACATACCAAAAAAAACCAAACCCACTGCCATCGAGTAGATTCCGACTCATAGCAACAACAGAGTAGAACTGCCCCATAGAGTTTCCAAGGAGCGCCTGGTGGATTTGAACTGCTGACCTTTTGGTTAGCAGCCATAGCACTTAACCATTACACCACCAGGGTTTCCAAGCCCCACACACACATACCCACGACTCTTCAATAATAACTATGGAAATATTATTTTTAGAAGTAACTGATTGATACTATTTGCAACAATATTGAGTGGTAAAAATTCTCTCTGCTGCCATGGCCATTTCTTATTAGTCCTCATTTTGTTGAACAACAAATAAATAGAGACAGCAAAAAGAAAGTAAGGTTATTGATCTCCCTAAGCTCATGCAAAGCCCTGGTGGCGCAGTGGTTAAGCAATAGGCTGCTAACCAAAAGGTCAGTGGTTCGAACCCACTTGCCACTCTGTGGGAGAAAGATGTGACAGTCTGCTTCTGTAAAGATCTGCAGCCTTGGAAACCCTGTGGGGCAGTTCTACCCCGTCCTATAGGATCACTGTGAGTCAGAATCAACTCGATGGCAACAGGCTTTGTTTTTGGAACCGCATACAAAAAGTACCTGATTTTTAAAACAGCTTTATGGACATGAATATATTTTCCATCAATTCGAAATTTCAGATCAGCAGTTTCTGGACTATCAAATTCTTGCTTTAGTGACTCTGCAACGGTTAAGAAGTCTTCATGCTCTGCAAATAACAAACACACTATTATTATAGAAAGCTGAAAAAACATACACAAAATTTGAAAGACTTCAAAAAGACAACTGTTAGCATGGTAGATAATTCCACTAAATTTTTTAAAGAGAGTTCATGCCTGATTTGACAAATCAATTTCAAAGTATTAATATTATAAGTCCCTGAGTTTGTAAACTACCAAAAATTTGGAAAGGCTAAATACCTTAATGCTAAGTTAGACATTAGAGATTTGTATAAAAAAAAGATGTGTATTAAAAGAAAGACAAAGTTACAAGTAGTCCATGATAATATAACTACTCTCTTAAAACCTGAATGGTGGAGATGGACCCAACATGACACCCTAAACAGATGCATCATGCCATCCCTCTGCAGCAAAGACCTGAAAAACTAAGTAAAACAGATGCAAACATCAATCCTGGAACCCTAAGCATCAAATGAAGGGATAAAGAACTAGATCAAACACTGAATGGAAGAAGAAACTGAAGGAAAACAGAGAATGAGGAGAGATATGGAGTGGAGGTCCCCTGCCAACTAACACAGCACAGCGTCGCCATCTTGGAGCACAGCCTGCAATGGACAGGGAGCGTGAGAAGGCAACTTCACAGGGCTCCCAACAGAAGGCAGAGCATCCAGTAACCAAAGAAACATGCTTTCCCACCCCTCACCTTTCTGCCCCATATGCCTTTCTGCCGGGCCGTGCTGCGTCGCTCAGCTAAAGAGCTACCAGCCTACTGTCACTCGGGTCCGCCCCACCCTGCCTCCTGTCGTGTCATTTTTTCCCCTTTCTTCCTTTCCTTTCTTCTCACATCTAGCCCTGTACGTCATCCTCACCCCTTCCAGAGGCTAGAGAGCTACTGGATCATCACCCTCGGTCTGCCCTGCCCATATCCACCGGCTCCTGCTGCATTTTTTTTTTTAACCTTTCTTCTTTTTCTTTCTTCCGCCCACCTGGCGCTATACAACCCCTCTAACCTTTCCCAGTGGGCCACAGTGCAACATGCAAGAAGAAAGCTATCCACCAACTGCCAGCCCGGGTCCCCCAACCCCGCCACCCGCTGGTTCAAGGTGTGCCATTTTTTCCCCCTCCTCCTTTACTTTCTCTCTGTTACCTAGCCCCATGACCCACCATAACCCTTCCTACCAGGTCATGCTGTGCTGCCTTGGCTAGAGAGCCACTGGTCCACCACCCCGAGTCTGACCTGCCGTAACATGCCAGCTCGAACATGCCTTTTTTTCTCTTTTCTCTTTTTCTCCTTTCTTCCTTTTCTTTCTCCCTGCACCTAGCACCGTACGCAACCTCTACCCATTCCCTCCAGGCCTCGCTGCACCACCATGGGTAGAAAGCAACTGGCCCACTGTCGCCACCTACCCCCACCTGCCAGCTACTGCTGCATCATTTTCTTTCCTTCCTTCCTTTCTTTCTCCTACCTAGCTCCCTATGCCCTCTCAATCCCTTCCTGCCAGGCCATGCCACACTGCCATGGGTAGAGATCCACAGGCCCACTGCTACTCCAGGTCTTCCCTACCCCCATCAGCTGGCTCCCATTGTGCCATTTTTCCCTTTTCTACCTTTTCTTTCTCTCTCCCACCTAACCCTGTATACCACCTCTAACCCTTCCTGCTGTCACATTGCCACAGCTGGAGAGCCACCAGCCTGCCACTACACTGCGTCCACCCCGCCATCACTCACCAGCTCTCACCATGCCATCTTTTTACCTTTCTTCCTTTTCTTTTTCCCTCCCACCCAGCCCGTACACCACACCTCCCCCCATTCCTGCTGGCCTCAAGGTCCGCCTTGCCTCTACCTGTCAGCTACCCCTTTTTCCTTTTTCTCCTTTATCTTCTTTGTTCCCCCACCTAGCCCCATATGCCATCCTCCCCTTCCCACCAGCCCTCGCTGTGCCACCACAGCCAAAGCATCCCCAGCTCAGGCCCACCGCTGTATCAAACCTGCAATGCCCCTCCCCTACCACCACTCGACCACTGGCTGAACAGAGGGAAGTGAGCCCACACCACTCCCCATCTGACACCTCCACTTGTCTGACGAAGGGCTATGAATGCTACCACACCACTGAACCAACATGAAGATGCGGACAGTGCCTGGCCAGTCCACCCTCAGCCACCTAGACAAATCAGTGTTCAGCAAAGAGGGTCCACCATGCCTGCTGCAGCCCTGCCCACCCAGGCAAAGTGGTGAGAGCTATAGTGCCCACAGATGAGCAAGGAGCAAAGCACACTTGGCATGCCTGCCCTGACATTTCAAACCAAAACAAATAAGCAGGAAGAAACAAATGAACATACAATCAATAAACACAGAAAATAATACCTTAATGTCTTGGAGACAGCAGACAGTATCAAAACATATAAAAAGGAGGACAATATGGCTCCAGCAAGTGACCAAATAATCAGATGACCTTCCAGTAGAAGAAAAGGCAGTGGAACTACCTGATCTGGACTTTCCAAGAGATTAGGAAAGAGAACAAGGAAAACACAGGAAAAAAACAAGGAAAACATATCCAAAATCAAGGAAAACAGACAAACCAACAGAAGAATTCAGGAAAATAATACAAGAATAAAATGTCAAAATAAATAAACAATTAGAAATTATACAAAAACAGTAATACCAACCCAGAGCTCTGGTGATGTAGTGGTTAAGAGCTCAGCTGCAAACCTAAGGCTCGGCAGTTCGAATCCACCAGATGCTCCTTGTAAGCCCTATCGGGCAGATACCCAAAACATAAACATCTGAATTTCAGAAATAAACAACCTAACAGAAGGTTTCAGGAGTAAATGTGAAACAACAGAATACAGAACCAGTGAAAATGAAGACAAAGCCATGGACGCCACTTTGTTTGAGGAAAAACTGAGAAAAAGAATGAAGAAAACCTAAGAATTATGTGGGACACAATCAAAAGCAATAATGTTCACATGATTGGAGCTACAAAACAGGAGAAGAAACTGAGAAACAGAAGATTATTGAAGATTTGCTGGCAGAAAACTTCCCAAATATCATAAAAGGCGAAAAGCTGACCATCCAAGAAGTTAAATGAACCCCAGATAGAAGAGACCCCAAAACTCAGTCACCAAGGCATATCATGATCATACTTACCAAAAACGAAGACAAAGAATCCTGAGAGCCACTCAAGAAAAACAAAAAGTCACTTAAAAAGGGGAAATAGTAAGAGTAAGCTCTGATTACTTGGCAGAAACTATGCAGGCAAGAAGGCAAAGGGATGACACATATAAAAGCTTGAAAGAAAAAAACTTCCAATCAAAAATATGTCCTGCAAAACTCTCTCTCATATATCACGGTGAAATTAGAACATTCCATGATAAACATAAGTTAAGGAAATTCGTAAAAACCAAACCAAACTTGCAACAAATGTTAAAAGGAGTACTTTGGTTAGAGAACCAACAACATCAGACAACAACCAGAGTCTAGGACACAGGACAGTACCAGCAAGACACCAGTGTGGGTAAAGAACTCTCAATAATAAAACAAGTAAAAGTCTTAAAACGTGGAAATAGAGATGTCAATCTGTAAATGACGACAACATCAAAACAACAAAAGAGGGAACAAATGGTGTAGATATGGGACTTTCAAATGGTGAGGAAATCAAGGTGATATCAAGTAATAAAAGACTGTTTCAAATTTAGGAAGATAAGGATAAATTTCAAAGTGGCCACAAAGAAAGCTAACAAACCTACTCATCGAAATAAGAAGAAAAACAAAGTCTCAGTAAACACAAATCTGTAATAACAAAAAGAAGAGAAAAGAAAATACACAAACAAAAGAAACTCAGCACAGGAAAAGAATGAGGAACAAGGAAAACTTCAGCACCACAAAACAAAAAAAAGGCAGAACAGTATGACAGCGATAAATTCACACCTATTGAAAATCACACTGAACATAAATGGCTTAAACAGCCTGTAAAGAGACAGAGAGTGGCAGAATGGGTTAAAAAAAAATATGACCCATCAATATGCTGTGTATAAGAGTCACATCTTAAACACAAAGACATAAATATATTAAAAATCGAAAGATGGAAAAAATAATATCAAGCAAACAGTAACCAAAAAAGGGCAGGAGTGGCAATACTAATCTCAGGTAAAACAGATTTTAAGGAAAAATAGATAAGAGGCAAGGAAGGACATTACATAAGGATTAAAGGGACAATCCACCAAGATGACACAACCGTAATAAATATCAATACAGTCAACAACAGGGCTCCAAAATACATAAACTCTAACAGCAATGAAAAGAGAAACAGAAAGTTCCACAATAATAGTAGGAAGACTTCAACACATCCCTCTTGGTAATGGACAGAACATCTAGAAAGAAATTTAACAAAGATACAGATGACATAAAGGCCAAAATCAAACACTATATGCCTCATAGACATATACAGAACACTCCACCCAACAGCAGCCAAGTATACTTTCTTTTTGAACGCACATGGAACATTCTCCAGAATAGACCATATTTTAGGCCACAAAGCAACCCTCAGCAAAATCCAAAACATCAAAAGAATACAAAGCATTATCTCTGATCACAGCACCATCGAAGTAGAAACCAATAACAGGAAGAGCATGAAAAAAATTCAAATACAAGGAAACTGAGTAACACCTTGCTTAAAAAACTGGGTAATACACATCGATAAAGAACAGTGACGAATCTGTCAAACATTTCATAACATGGAGGAACCTGGAAGGCATTACGCCGAGCGAAATTAGTCAGAGGCAAAAGGACAAATATTGTATAAGACCACTATTATAGGATCTTGAGAAACAGTATAAACTGAGAAGAACACATACTTTCGTGGTTACGAGGGGGGGAGGGAGGGAGGGTGGGAGAGGGTTTTTTACTGATTAGTTAGTAGATAAGAACTGCTTTAGGTGAAGGGAAGGACAACACTCAATACATGAAAGGTCAGCTCAATTGGACTGGACCAAAAGCAAAGAAGTTTCTGGGATAAACTGAATACTTCAAAGGTCAGCGGAGCTAGGGCGGGGGTTTGGGGACCATGGTTTAAGGGGACTTCTAAGTCAATTGGCAAAATAATTCTATTATGAAAACATTCTGCATCCCACTTTGAAGTGTGGTGTCTGGGGTCTTAAATGCTAACAAGTGGCCATCTAAGACGCATCAATTGGTCTCAACCCACCTGGAGCAAAGGAGAATGAAGAACACCAAGGTCACACGATAACTATGAGCCCAAGAGACAGAAAGGGTCACATGAACCAGAGACTTACATCATCCTGAGACCAGGAGAACTACTTGGTGCCCAGCCACAACCGATGACTGCCCTGACAGGGAGCACAACAGAGAACCCCTGAGGGAGCAGGAGATCAGTGGGATGCAGACCCCAAATTCTCATAAAAAGACCAGACTTAATGGTCTGACTGAGACTAGAGGAATCGCGGCGGTCATGGTCGCCAAACCTTCTGTTGGCACAGGACAGGAACCATTCCTGAAGACAACTCATCAGACATGGAAGGGACTGGACAGTGGGTAGGAGAGAGATGCTGATGAAGAGTGAGCTATTTGTATCAGGCGGACACTTGAGACTGTGTTGGCATCTCCTGTCTGGAGGGGTGATGGGAGGGTACAGAGGGTTGGAGGCTGGCAAAATTGTCACGAAAGGAGAGACTGGAAGGGCTGACTCATTAGGGGGAGAGAAAGTGGGAATATGGAGTAAGGTGTACATAAACTTATATGTGACAGACTGACTTGATTTGTAAACGTTTACTTGAAGCTCAATAAAAATTAAAAAAAAAACTGGGTAATAAGAGAAATCAAGATGCATTTTAAAAATTTCTAGAATCAAATGAGAATGAAAATACATCATACAAAAACCTTTGGGACACAGTGAAGTTACTGCTCAGAGGTCAATTTATAGCAATAAACACACACATCAAAAAAGAACAGACCAAACTAAAAACATTAGCTCTACAATGCAAACAAATTGAAAGAGAACAGCAAAAGAAGCCCATGGTCACCAGAAGAAAGGAAATTATAAATATAAGAGCAGAAATAAACAAAATAGAGAACAGAAAAACAATAGAATCAACAGGACCAAAAGTTGGGTCTTTGAAAAGATCAACAAAATCTATAAACCACTGACCCAGCTGACAAAAAGAAAAACAGGAGAGGAAAATAATTCACATAAGAAACAAGATGGGGACATCACAACTGACCCAACTGAAATAAAAAGGATCATAACAGAGTACTATGAAAAATTATACTCCAACAAATTTGAGAACCTAGAGGAAACTGGGACATTTCTAGAAACACGCTACCTAACGAAACTAACACAAACTGAGATGGAAAATTTGAACAGACCCATAATAAGGTGAGAAAATGCATAAGTAATTAAAGACCCCCCCCCCCCAAAAAAAGCCCTGGCTCAGACAGCTTCACTGGAAAATTCTACCAAACATTCAGAAAAAAGCTCACACCAGTATTAATCAAACTATTTCAGAGCATAGAAAAGGAAGGAATACTCCTGAATTCATTCTATGAAGCCAGCATAACCAATACCAAAGCCAGGCAAAGACACTACAATAAAAGAAAATTACAGACCAGTAACTCTCATGAATATAGATGCAAGAATTCTCAACAAAATTCTAGCCAATAACATTAAGCATCATATCAAAAAAATAATACACCACAAACAAGTGAGATTCATACCAGGTATGCAAGGATGATTCAACATTAGAAAATCAATGAACATAATCTACCACATAACTAAACAATTACATGATCATCTCAATCGATGCAGAAAAGGCATCTGACAAAGTCCAACACCCATTCCTGATAAAAACTCTCAATAAAATAGGAATAGAAGGGAAATTTCTCAACGTAATAAAGTATACCTATACAAAACCCAACAGCTAACATCATTCTCAATGGAGAGATACTGAAAGCATTCCTCCAAGAATGGGAACCACTCCTCTTTAACACTGCACTGGAAGTCCTAGCTAGAGCAATAACACAAGAAAAAGAAATAAAATTGGAATTATTAATTCCAAATTGGAATTAACTCGATGGCAACAGGTTTGGTTTTGGGTTTGGTTAAATTGGAAAGGAAGAAGTAAAACTATTTGCAGATGATATGATCTTATATGTAAAGAACCCCAAAGATTCTGCAAGAAAACTACTGTAACTATTAAGAAGATTCAGCAGAGTAGCAGGATACAAGATCAACATACAAAAATCAGCTGAATTCCTATACACCAACAAAGAGAATTTCGAAAAGGAAATCAGAAAAACAAAACCATTTATAATAGCCCTTAAAAACATAAAATACTTAGGAATAAATCTAACCAGGGACATAAAAGACCTACACAAAGAAAACCATAAAACACTATTGCAAGAAACCAAAAGAGACCTACATAAATGGAAAAACAGACCATACTCAAGGATAGGAAGATTCAACATTGTGAAAATGTCAACCTCACCCAAAGTGATCTACAGCTGTAATGCAATCCTGATCCAAATACCAACAGCATTCTTTAATGAGATGGAAAAACTAATCACCAACTTTATATGGAAGCAAAAGAAGTCCAGGATCAGCAAAGCTTATTTGAAAAAAAAAGAATAAAGTAGAAGGCCTCACACTACCTGATCTTAGAACCTATTATACAGCCATAGTAGTCAAAAGAGCCTAGTACTGGTACAACGACAGACACATAGATCAATGGAACAGAATCGAGAACCCAGATGAAAATCCATCCACCTATGAGCTGGAATTGACTGGATGGCAATGGGTTTTGTGTGGTCACCTGATCTTTGACAAAGGATCAAAGTCTGTTAAATGGTGAAAAAATAGTCTTTTTAAAAAATGGTGCTGGCAAAATTGAATGTCCATCTGTAAAAAAAATGAAACAGGATCCATACTTCACACCATACACAAAAACTAACTCAAAATGGATCAAAGACCTAAACATAAAACCCAGAATGATAAAGATCATAGAAGGAAAAACAACTGAGACAATGGTAGGGACCCTAATAATATGGCTTTAATTCAAAACAAATCATAACCAAAAATGTGCAAACACCAGAAGATAAACCAGATACCTGGGAGCTACTAAAAATTAAACATTTATGCTCATCAAAAGACTTTACCAAAAGAGTAAAAAGAAAACCAGCAGACTGGGAAAAAATTTTTAACTACGACATATCCAACAAGGGTCTAATCTCTAAAATCTATAGAATACTTCAACGCCTCAATAACAAAATGACAAATAATTCAGTTAAAAAATGGGCAATGGATATAAACTGACACTTCACCAAAGAGGACATTCAGATGGCTAACAGACACGTAAGGAAATGCTCAAGATCATCAGCCCTTAGAGAAATGCAAATCAAAACTACATTGAGATACTACCTGTTTTAGTTACGTAGTGCTGCTACAACAGAAATACCACAAGTGGACGGTTTGAACAAGAGAAATTCTCTCACAGTCTAGGAGGCTAGAAGCCCGAATTCAGGGTGCCAGCTCCAGGGGAAGGCTTTCTCTCTCTGTCGATTCTGGGTGAAGGCTCTCGTCATTAATCTTCCCCTTGTCTAGGAGCTGCTCAGAGCAGGGACCCTGGGTTCAAAAGATGTGCTCCCCTCCTGGTTCTCCATTCTTTGTGGCATGAGGCCCCTTTCTTCTCTGCTCAATTCTCTATTCTATATTTCAAAAGACACTGACTCAAGATACAACCTAATCCTGCAGATTAACATAATCTGCATAATTAACAAAATCCTGCCTCATTAACATAACTGCCTCTAATCCTGCCTCATTAACACCACAGAGGTTAGGATTTACAACCCATAGAATAATTACATCAAATTGCAAAATGGTGGACAACCTCATAATACTGGGAATCATGGCCGAGCCAATTTGACACACATTTCTGCTGAACATAATTCAATCCATAACGCCATGTCACCCCAACGTTACGGCACTAATCAAAAAACCACAAAATAACAAACGTAGGGGAGATTGGAAGCCTTACACACTGCTGGCGGGAATATAAAATAGTACAACCATTTCGGAAAATGATATAATGCTTCCTTAAAAGCTAGAAATAGAAATACCATCCAATCCAGCAATCCCACTCCTAGGAATATACCCTAGAGAAATAAGAGCGTCACACGAACAGACGTATGCACACCCACGTTCATTATTCACAGTAGCAAAAAGATGGATACAACCTAAATGCCCATCAACAGATCAATGGATAAACAAATTATGGTACATACCCACAATGGAATACTACACAACAATAAAGAGCAATGATGAATCCGCAAAACATCTTACAACGTGGATGAATCTGGAGGGCACTATGCTGAGTGAAATAAGTCAATCACAAAAGGATAAATACTGTATGAGACCACTATTACAAAAGCTCAAGAAGAGGTTTACACACAGAAAGAAACAATCTTTGATGATTATTAGGGAGGGGAGGGATGGGAAGGGAAAAACACTAACTAGACAGTAGACAAGTGTTAAATTTGGTGAAAGGAAAGACAACAAACGATATAGAGGAAATCAGCACAACGTGACCAAGGCAAAGCCACAGAAGCTTCCTAGACACATCCAAACACCTTGAGGGACCGAGTTACTAGGGCTGAGGGCTGGCGGCCATGGTCTCGGGGGACACCTAGGTCAACTGGCACAACAGAGTTCATAAAGCAAATGTTCTACATCCTATTTTGATGAGTAGCATCTGGGGTCTTAAAAGCTTGCAAGCAGCCATCTAAAATACATCTAGTGGTCCCATCTCACTCTGAGCAAAGGAGAATGAAGAAAAACAAAGACACAGGAAATTATCAGTTCAACGGAGTAAGAGACCACATGAATCACCACCTCCACAAGCCTGAGCTCAGAACTAGATGGTGCCCAGCTACCACCACCAACTGCTCTGACAGGGATCACAACAGATGGTTCTGGACAGTGCAGGAGAAAAACGTAGAATAAGATACAAATTAAAAAAAAAGACCAGACTTACTGGTTTGACAGAGACCGGAGGAACCCCCGGGACTATGGCCCCCAGATACCCTGCTAACTCAGAACTGAAGCCACTCCCAAAGTCCACCTTTCAGCCAAAGGTTAGACAGACCTACAAAACAAACCATAACACATGTGAGGAACGTGCTTTTTAGTTCAATCACGTATAGGAGATCAAATGGGCAACACCTGCCCGAAAGCAAAGATGAGTAGGCAGGAAGGGGCAGGAAACCTGGATAAATGGACCCAGGGGTATAAAGAGAAAGGGGGAGAGTGCTGACACGTTGCGGGAATTGCAATCAATATCAGGAAACAATTTGTGTATAAATTTTTGAATAAGAAACTAATTTGCACTGTAAACTTTCACCTAAAGCACACACACACACACAAAACCTTGAGTAGTTCCCTATATGACTAAAAACTCATAAATTTTCCTTGACTAAACACAAAGAATATCTTAGCTCTGCTTTGGGGCAGTTTTAAGAGGTCGGCATAATCAACTCAAAGACTCCTAAGAAACAAATTTATCACCTAAGTGGTAATGCTTGGCAGGCCTGCTCTGAAACAGAGAAACCCTTTCTCCTAAGTATCTGGAATCTGAACATCTCTCTTAATCCTAAAAATCAACATACAAACAATAATCCTTATACTCTATCTAAAAACAGGGCAAATTTACTTAGTTACAATGTGTGTGCTCAAAGGGAACAGCTTTACACAAACACAGGATCACACTACCTGATAAGTTGAATGCTGTTATAATTACATGTAAGTAGGACTGTGTTATTACGAAGAAAAGTTAAGGGGCTTGTACAGATTCAAGGGACACTTCCTTATGTTTTATAGGAATGAAAGAAGAAAATAAATTGAAGGCAGCAAACAGGGAAATTAAAAAATTCCCAAAGTCCTCATTGGACGCTAAGCAAAGCTACTATGGACACAGGAAATAGGTTTCAACTGTCCACAAGATGAGAACAGCAACTTAATCAAAGAACTAAGCTATCTAACTCTGAGAAGAACCTTGTGTCTCTCAGTATTCTGCTGTTACCAGGGCAACTGCTAAAACCTGGATGCAAGCTTAACAAACGAGCTTATCTGCAAGCTTCACTATCAGACTCTCCCAAGGACATACCACTTGCTCCAATCTTAACCTACAGCTTTCATCCAGCCTGCACACAAGCCAGAGTTCTCTTAGCTATGGAGGAGCGGCAGAAACCTTCTCAAAAGTCAGGCTTT
Source organism: Loxodonta africana (assembly GCF_030014295.1). Lineage (NCBI taxonomy): Eukaryota > Metazoa > Chordata > Mammalia > Proboscidea > Elephantidae > Loxodonta > Loxodonta africana. Next base: position 70,619,849 of record NC_087358.1, read on the forward strand.
CCATTTCCTGGTAGCCTGTTTTTTTTTGGACCACCAGTGATCAAAAGAAAGAAATGACTAAAATGCGGAATTGGGAAAAGTAAGATGTGGAATTGGGGAAGAGTCCAGGGGTGTCGATTGCTAACCCACCTACGCCAAAAAAGTTCTCATCAGTGACTCAACTTCTGCATTTAGTCATATTAAAATAACCCTTTCTCCCTCTATATTTCTGATAAGTATAATACCTCCTTTCAGAAAAGACATTCTGCAGGGGTGTGAATTCATCATACGATCTTCTTCCTAACGCTCCAGCTGAAGTCATAAACTGAGAGAAAAACAAAACACACTTCTGACTGTAGGTGGATAGAAGGGAAAGAAGTTATCTAGGAGATACATTCAGTAACCATATTTTTGCAAACTTAGACATTTGTTCTGAAAAGGACGCCATTTCAATCTGCAGGAACCTGGGGAAGATCCCTATGAACAGGCCCAGGAAAGTGGATATGAAGGTCTGAAGATGTGCACAGCAGTGCACACATGTGTGATCACAACCAGATGGTGGCAGTCCACTTAATAAACTGAATTTTTTTTTTAATCACAATATTTATGGTGCAAAAAAAAGTATTATAATTAAAGAACCTGGCAAAAACGAATCTCAAGGAGATGTTCAATCTGTTTCACTTTAAGTTGACCAGCAGCTTCACTCTTCCTAAACCCACCTGTGCCCCCAAGTCATAAAGACTGGTCATTCGATGATGGGACAACTCTAGCGTCTGACACACCAGAGAACGGCCTATACTGGGAGACAACCTTTCAGTATCAACTGCCGAGAAAGCCAACACTTTGGCTGTCAAGAACTACGTTAATTTTCAAGCACAGAGCATCATGACCCACTTAGCCTCTGCTTATGAACACGGTACAATTTAGGAGAATCACCTCTGTAATGGCAACCTAGCTTTAAAACATCCTAACATATTCATTCAATAAACGGACTCTCAGAGAAGATAATCTTCAGAAAAAGTGCAGATCACCCTGAATTCCGCTTCCTTTATCTCTTTTTGATGCCCTTCCAAAATGACAGTACTTGAGATTCATTGGAATACACAGAGAAAGAAAACAGGGTTGACTAAAAAAAAAAAATTTTTTTTTTTTTTTTTTAGTTAACTAGTCACCTTAAAGATCACAAGTTCCTCCCTTCTTTTAAAGTTCATTTTATTAGTATTATACTGAACTACAGCAAGAGCACTTGGCTGGGGGGAGGGGTAATAAGCCCATGAAAATACTTTATAAACAAAATCTATTATGCAAATCTAACTTAGGGAGAGGTCTTAACAGTGAATAAAACATTCTAGAACTTTAAAGAGCCATTACCAACAAATACGCAGGGGAACTTGATACCCTTTTTCTTTCTAGGTGGAAATGGTCCCGAGCTTCCTTACCTACAGACAGAAGGCGCCATGTGACAGCAGGAGTGGCAAAGCAGGCAAAGACATCGTCTGTGCAGGAGAAATGGGTGAGGTGAGGCAGAGTGACCGACTGGCCACGACACTGGCCCCACATGTACACGTTCCCACTCTGAGTCTTGGCAGCAGAGGTGTGGGCAGAGTGACAGGCTGCAATCTCTACTACCCTAAGAAGTTTTAAGAGAAACGCATGTCACTTCTTTACCACAGAAGCCTACAGCACACCACACGATACAATCAAAAAAGTTCATGCTTGGAACACCTCAAAAAACAGCCCAAGGTCCAGGGACATTGGCTGCCAAGTGATACTGACAAAACCAAAAGATCAGGGCAAGAGCACTGGGTTTCTTCCTTCCAGACTGCCCTCTTCTTGGCCTTACTTCATCCTGAGTTAGGACAAGCACACCTGCTGTTGAGGAGCACTTGAAAAAAGACTAGAAACCAAAGTAACTGAGGAAACTGGACACTGGTAAAATGTCCTAACAGTTCCGGGGGCTTGTTGCTGTTGTGAGCTGCTATCAAGGTGTCCCCCAACTCTTGGCAACCCACACTGGCGGATTTTTCAGAAGCAGATTGCTTAGACAGTACCAAAAAATACTATGTCTTCAATACACCATTTGCTTATAAACATAACATTTTCTCTCATCCCCTCATCCACCACCACCCACTGCCATCAAGTCAGTTCCGACTCATAGCAACCCTATAGGACACAGTAGAACCACCCCACAGAGTTTCCAGGGAGTGTCTGGTGGATTTGAACTGCCGACCTTTTGGTTTGCAGCATAGCTCTTAACCTCTACACCACCAGGGTTTCCTCTCATCTCCTACCAGAGCTCAAAAGAGCTCAGATAGGTGATCAGTACTGATTGGTGGTCATGGACTCTAACATTCTAATCCAACAAGACATTAAGTCAAGCTTACTTTTTCTCAAGTATGCTTCTTGGGCACGGTCCCAGAATCAGAAGTCAACACTCCAAGACTTAGCGGGTAAGACCTCATGATTTGGTTGAACAAACATTAAACATTTATTCCAGTAACACACATTAAACCAAATCAACATTTAAATAGCTAACGTCCTTCCAAGAGCATATTTTATTTATTTAAAAGAAGCTTTAGATGGTTCAAAGGAAACTTCATATTATATTTTGAACGTCAAGACGGTCTATTTTACTTCCCTACTAAATGGGCAAGAAGAAGTTTGTAAGAATTCTGCCAAGATGCATCAATACCTATCAATCACAGCTGCTTCATTTATAAAGGTGCATAAGAAACATACTAACTTCATTTTCATTCTGGCTGGTACTCAAACTCTTTTGTTCAAAATAAGAAGGTGTCAACAGAAGCATCACGGAGCCAAACATCACAGCTCCAGCACACACATCCACAGCGCGCACACAGTCCCACGACACGTCACGTCCCAGTTACCTTTCTTTTTCCACCAGGACGTGTGCTGGGCTTAGCAGGTTATTTTTATTGCCAGTTCCCAGCTGCCCATACGTGTTAGCTCCCCAGGCATACAGCAAGCCCTCATCTGTTAGTGCTAGAGTGTGTGCGTAGCCGCAGACAATCTGCAAGGAAATGTAAACGTTACCAGAGATACGGAAATAGAAAGGGCAGGAAACTGGCTACCTCAAAACACAGCCAGCTTCTGCAGAAGGTCACCTTCTCACCGGCCGCGGGCTGCCGTTCTCTGCGATACTAAATAAGCACTCGAAAAGCCTAAACCTTAGCACTACCGGATTTTTCCATTAGTTTAACTTACTTGTCAAGACTGCTGTGCCAGCACCTCGGTCTTTTTTCTAATCAGAGGACTGAGGTGAGACAGCATATTAAACATGGAAGGCAAAGGCACAGAGTATTGCCGAAAAGATTTATCAAAGCGTAAGACTCCAGTATTTCTCCAACTTGAGTCCAAGCAGGTAGATGGGGACCAGCGAGCCGAGAGTTGGTCATACTTACCTGATTCACGCACACGCTGTGTAAAGCTGCCACTCTCACAGGGGTCAGCTGATTGCCATTGTTTCCCAGGCCCAGCTGACCATTGCCATTGTAACCCCAGCCATATACCTTAGAGAGGAGAGAATGGGAGGGAACAGGCTTTTAACTGTGCCAGTAAGAGGGAACAGACAAATGCAGTACATCTCATCTAATTAGATACTTTTCCCACTTTCAACACTCACATTCTACCCCATGTGCTACTACAACTATCTCCAAATAGAAGGCATTCTGGGAGAACAGAAGGACAGACGTTGGCTGTCAGTTCCTACTCTGTAGCTTACTATTAGCTGGATAGCCTGGGGCAAGTCACGCATTCCAGCTTCCTAAATGAGGAAGCTGAGGCTCATTAGCACTTATTAAGCCCCTACTGTATGTCAGGACACTGTAAAAAGTACTAGAAATAAAAGTCTCTGGCCACTGTTTAATAGTGGAAAAGAGGCAGGCAAATTTTTTGCAGCCAGGTGGCAAGTGCTCTAACGGAGATCCCATCAAGGCACTACAGGAGCAGAGAGGAGAAAGGATTTGGCTCTACCAAGAAAGTTGAGGAAGGCTAAAGCATGAATGAGGTGAAGGCATTGCAGGCAGAGCACACGGAATGTGCTAGAGGCAGGTTCAGAAGACAAGGCAAGGCACCAGGCTGTCAGGGCAGTCATCGGTTGTAGCCAGGCACCATCTAGTTCTTCTGGTCTCAAAATGATGTAGTCTCTGGTTCATGTGGCCCCTTCTGTCTTTTGGGCCCATAATTACCTTCTGACCTTGGTATTCTTCATTCTCCTTTGATCCAGGTGGGTTGAGACCAACTGATGCATCTTAGATGGCTGCTTGCTGGTCTTTAAGACCCCAGACGCCACTCTTCAAAGTGGGATGCAGAATGTATTCTTAATAGATTTTATTATGCCAATTGACTTAGATGTCCCCTGAAACCATGGTCCCCAGACCCCTGCCCCTTCTACACTGGCCTTCAAAGCATTCAGTTTATTCAGGAAACTTCTTTGCTTTTGGTTTAGTCCAATTGTGCTGTCTTCCTCTGCATTGTGTGCCTTCACCTAAAGTAGTTCTTATCTACTATCCAATTAGTGAATGCCCCTCCCCCACCCTATTTCCCTCCCCCCTCGTGTAACCACAAAAGAATGTTTTCTTCTCAGTTTAAACTATTTCTCAAGTTCTTATAATAGTGGTCTTATACAATATTTGTCCTTTTGCAACTGATTAATTTTACTGGCACTGGGTTTAATTTCACTCAGCATAATGCCTTCCAGGTTCTTCCATGTTATGAAATGTTTCACAGATTCATCACTGTTCTTTATCGATGCACAGTATTCCATTGTGTGAATATACCATAATTCATTTATCCATTCATCCATTGATGGGCACCTTGGTTGCTTCCATGTTTTTGCTATTGTAAACAGTGCTGCAATAAACATGGGTGTGCATATATCTGTTCATGTAAAGGCTCTTATTTCTCTAGGATATATTCCAAGGAGTGAGATTCCTGGATCATATGGTACTTCTATTTCTAGCTTTTTAAGGAAGCGCCAAATTGATTTCCAAAGTGGTTGTACCATTTGACATTCCCACCACCAGTGTAGAAGTGTTCCAATCTCTCCACAGCCTCTCCAACATTTATTATTTTGTGTTTTTTGGATTAATGCCAGCCTTGTTTTTTTGTTGGAGTAAGATGAAATCTCATTGTAGTTTTGATCTGCATTTCTCTAATGGCTAATGATCGTGAACATTTCCTCATATACTGTTGTGGTTGTTGTTGTTAGGTGCCGTCGAGTCGGTTCCAACTAATAGCGACCCTATGCACAAGAGAACGAAACACTGCCCGGTCCTGCGCCATCCTTACAATCGTTATTATGCTTAAGCTCATTGTTGCAGCCACTCTGTCAATCCACCTCGTTCAGGGTCTTCCTCTTTTCCGCTGACCCTGTACTCTGCCAAGCATGATGTCCTTCTCCAGGTACTGATCCCTCCTCCAAAGTATTTAAGACGCAGTATCGCTTTTTATTGCTATCCTTGCCTCTAAGGAGCATTCTGGCCACACTTCGTCCAAGACAGATTTGTTCGTTCTTTTGCCAGTCCATGGTATATTCAATGTTCTTCGCTAATACCACAATTCAAAGGCATCAACTCTTCTTTGGTCTTCCTTATTCACTGTCCAGCTTTCACATGCATATGATGTGATTGAAAATACCATGGCTTGGGTCAGGCGCATCTTAGTCTTCAGGGTGACATCTTTGCTCTTCAACACTTTGAAGAGGTCCCTTGCAGCAGATTTGCCCAATGCAATGCGTCTTTTGATTTCTTGACTGCTGCTTCCACGGCTGTTGATTGTGGATCCAAGTAAAATGAAATCCTTGACAACTTCAATCTTTTCTCCATTTATCCTGATGTTGCTCATTGGTCCAGTTGTGAGGATTTTTGTTTTCTTTATGTTGAGGTGCAATCCATACTGAAGGCTGTGGTCTTTGATCTTTATTAGTAAGTGCTTCAAGTCCTCTTCACTTTCAGCAAGCAAGGTTGTGTCTTCTGCATAATGCAGGTTGTTAATGAGTCTTCCTCCAATCCTGATGCCCCATTCTTCTTCATAGAGTCCAGCTTCTTGGATTATTTGTTCAGCATACAGATTAAATAGGTATGGTGAAAGAATACAACCCTGATGCACACCTTTCCTGACTTTAAACCAATCGGTATCCCCTTGTTCTGTCCGAACAACTGCCTCTTGGTCTATGTAAAGGTTCCTCATGAGCACAATTAAGTGTTCTGGAATTCCCATTCTTCGCAGTGTTATCCATGGTTTGTTACGATCCACACAGTTGAATGCCTTTGCGTAGTCAATAAAACACAGGTAAGCATCCTTCTGGTAGTCTCTGCTTTCAGCCAGGATCCATCTGACATCAGCAATGATATCCCTGCTTCCACGTCCTCTTCTGAAACTGGCCTGAATTCTGGCAGTTCCCTGTCGATATACAGCTGCAGGTGTTTTTGAATGATTTTCAGCAAAATTTTGCTTGTGTGTGATATTAATGATATTGTTCTATAATTTCCATATCCAGTTGGATCACCATTCTTGGGAATAGGCATAAACATAGACCTCTTCCAGTCAGTTGGCCAGGAAGCTGTCTTCCATATTTCTTGGCATAGACGAGTGAGCACCTCCAGTGCTGCATCTGTCTGTCGAAACATCTCAATTGATATTCCGTCAATTCCTGGAGACTTGTTTTTCGCCAATGCCTTCAGAGCAGCTTGGACTTCTTCCTTCAGTACCATCGGTTCCTGATCATATGCTACCTCTTGAAATGGCTGAATATTGACTAATTCTTTTGGTATAATGATTCTGTGTATTCCTTCCATCTTCTTTTGATGCTTTCTGTGTCGTTTAATATTTTCCCCATGGAATCCTTCACTATTGCAACCCGAGGCTTGAATTTTTTCTTCAGTTCTTTCAGCTTGAGAAACGCTGAGTGTGTTCTTCCCTTTTGGTTTTCCATCTCCAGCTCTTTGCACATGTCATTATGATACTTTGTCTTCTTGAGAGGCCCTTTGAAATCTTCTGTTCAGTTTCTTTTACTTCATCAATTCTTCCTTTTGCTTTAGCTGCTTGATGCTCAAGAGCAAGTTTCAGAGTCCCCCTGACATCCATCTTGGTCTTTTCTTTCTTTCCTGTCTTTTCAGTGACCTCTTGCTTTCTTCATGGATGATGTCCTTGATGTCATTCCACAACTCGTCCAGTCTTCTATCACTAGTGTTCAATGTGTCAAATCTATTCTTGAGATAGTCTCTAAATTCAGGTGGGATATACTCAAGTTTGTATTTTGGCTCTCATGGACTTATTCTGATTTTCTTCAGTTTCAGCTTGAACTTGCATATGAGCAATTGATGGTCTGTTCCACAGTTGGCCCCTGGCCTTGTTCTGACTGATGATATTGAGCTTTTCCATCATCTCTTTCCACAGATGGTCAATTTGATTTCTGTGTGTTCCATCTGGCGAGGTCCATGTGTATAGTTGCCGTTTATGTTGGTGAGAGAAGGTATCTGCAATGAAGAAGTAGTTGGTCTTGCAAAATTCTATCATTCGATTTCCAGCATTGTTTCTATCACCAAGGCCATATTTTCCAACTACTGATCCTTCTTCTTTGTTTCCAACTTTCGCATTACAATCGCCAGTAATTATCAATGCGTCTTGATTGCATGTTTGATCAATTTCAGACTGGAGGGGCTGATAAAAATCTATTTCATCATCTTTGACCCTTGTGGTTGGTGCGTAAATTTGAATAACAGTCGTATTAACTGCTCTTCCTTGTAGGTGTATGGATATTATCTTATCACTGACAGCGTTGTACTTCAGGATAGATCTTGAAACATTCTTTTTGACGATGAATGCAACACCATTCCTAGCAGGAAGACTATATGATTGTCCGATTCAAAATGGCCAATACCAGTCCATTTCAGCTCACTAGTGCCTAGGATAATGATGTTTATGAATTCCATTTCATTTTTGATGATTTCCAATTTTCCTAGATTCATACTTTGTATATTCCAGGTTCCGATTATTAATGGATGTTTGCAGCTATTTCTTCTCATTCTGAGTCATGCCACATCAGCAAATGAAGGTCCCGAAAGCTTTACCCCATCCACGTCATTAAGGTCGACTCTACTTTGATGAGGCAGCTCTTCCCTAGTCATCTTCTGAGTGCCTTCCAACCTGGGGCACTCATCTTCCAGCACTATATCAGACAATGTTCCCCTGCTATTCATAAGGTTTTCACTGGCTAATGCTTTTCAGAAGTAGACTGCTGGGTCCTTCTTCCTAGTCTGTCTTAGCCTGGAAGCTCAGCTGAAACCTGTTCTCCATGGGTGACCCTGCTGGTATCTGAATATCACTGGCAAAGCTTCCAGCATCACAGCAACACACAAGGCCCCACAGTACGACAAGCTGACACACACGTGGGGCATATATCTGTTAGCTACCTGAATGTCTTCTTTAGTGAAGTGTCTATTCATATCTTCTGCCCTTTATTTAATTGGATTATTTGTCTTTTTGCAGTTGAGTTTTTGCAGTATCATGTAGATTTTAGATATCAGGCGCTGATCTGAAATGTCATAGCTAAAAACTTTTTCCCAGTCTGTAGGTAGTCTTTTTACTCTTTTGGTGAAGTCTTTGGATGAGCATAGGTGTTTGATTTTTAGGAGCTCCCAGTTATCTAGTTTTTCTTCTACATTCTTTATAATGTTTTGTATACTGTTTATTCCATGTATTAGGGCTTCTAACATCCCTATTTTTTCTTCCATGATCTTTATCGTTTTAGATTTTATATTTAGGTCTTTGATCCATTTTGAGTTAGTTTTTGTGCACGCAGTGAGGTATGGGTCTTGTTTCATTTTTTTGCAGATGGATATCCAGTTACACCAGCACCATTTGTTAAAAAGACTATTTTTTCCCCATTTAACTTACTTTGGGCCTTTGTCAAATATCAGCTGCTCATATGTGGATGGATTTATGTCTGGATTCTCAATTCTCTTCCATTGGTCTCTGTATCTATTGTTGTACAGGTACCAGGCTGTTTTGACTACTGTGGCAGTATAATAGACTCTAAAATCAGGTAGAGTGAGGCCTCCAACTTTGTTCTTCTTTTTCAGTAATGCCTTACTTATCCGGGGCCTCTTTCCCTCCCATATGAAGTTGGTGATTTGTTTCTCCATCTCATTAAAGAATGTCCTTGGGATTTGGATCAGAATTGCATTAAATGTATAGATCGCTTTTGGTAGAATAGACATTTTTATAATGTTAAGTCTTCCTATCCATGAGAGCAAGGTGTGTTCTTCCACTTATGCAAGTCTTTTTTGGTTTCTTGCAGAAGTGTACTGTAGTTTTCTTTGTATAAGTCTTTTACATCTCTGGTAAGATTCATTCCTAAGTATTTTATCTTCTTGGGGGCTACTGGAAATGGCATTGATTTGGTGATTTCCACCTCGATGTTCTTTTTGTTGGTGTAGAGGAATCCAACTGATTTTTGAATATTTATCTTGTATCCCGATACTCTGCTGAACTCTTCTATTAGTTTCAGTAGTTTTCTGGAGGATTCCTTAGAGTTTTCTGTGTATAAGGTCATGTCATCTGGAAATAGAGATACTTTTACTTCTTCCTTGCCAATCTGGATGCCCTTTATTTCTTTATCTAGCCTAATGCTCTGGCTAGGACTTCCAGCACAATGTTGAATAAAAGGGGTGATAAAGGGCATCCTTGTCTGTATACCAGGTTGTTTTGACTGCTGTAGCTATACAGTATGTTTTAAAGGAATTCTCTTTTTACTTTAATTTTAAAATTATTACCTGCTATTAAAGTAAGCAGGTAATAATTTTAAAATTAATTTTATTTTAAAATATAAAGGAGAATTAAAGAATACTGGAACAGAGGATGTTAGGCAGCTGTTCCAGGAATTCTGAAGTCAGCCAGGATGTTATCAGTATTGATTCAGAAAATAACACAGGTGTGCACTCTGTGAACTCCAAAGCACCCAGCATCCCAATGCACAAAGCCATTAAAGTCTGTCTAAAGAAGCACTGGGCACACACGGGTGGTAACAGACCCATGTAAGTAGAATAGGGATCCGGAAGGAATTTCGAAGACATGACCATCAGCTCAAAGATGACCACAGTGAAGGGTCACTGAAGGGTGGCTTTTAAAATGTAGCTAACAACAATTAGGACAAAAAATTCTATGTTTGCCAGTTGCTTCCTTCTATGAACAGACATTCGAGATGTAGGCAGGTAGTTCTAAAAAAAATTCTTACCCATCAGAGTCCTTGACTGCTTATAAACATTATCAGCTAACTTAGAGTGCACAGTTGATGTTTTCATCAGAAGAGAAGAGTGGTAACAAATTCTTTAACCCACTACATTAAATCCCAAATACCTGTGAGCATTAGACTATCTGGATCCTGCCAAAATAAAATAAAACCAAGACAGGGTAGACCATTTACTTACAGACAAATCTTGGGATTTTAAAACTTCAAATTGAGGAATAAACATGGTCTGGCTACCCCTCAGCAGTCAGTAACCAGCTAGCTACCAAGGGAACTACCTTCCACTAACTAATCCACACATCTTATGAACAAATGGGCATTTCATGGAAAGCGGAAGTGGGAGGGGGAAGGGAATGGAAAGAGGGCTCACCTCACCATTGTCCAGGACAGCCATGGATGAGGTCTGGCCACAGGCAATACCAACCACCTTCTTAATGTGTAAACAGTTCGTCACTTTTCGAGGAGTTGGTTGATTTGCTGTGGATCCTGATCCAACCTGGCCACAGTTATTATAACCCCAAGCAAATACCTACACAAGAGATGGGAAATGGAAAAAAAAACCACAGTAAAGGTGAAAAGTCTACCTCTAACACACAATAATCTCCATAAAATAAAAATAAACCCACTTAATGAGTACTTATGGAGTCCCTGAATGGCACAAATGGTGCACGGTCAGCTGCTAATCTAAAGGTTGGTGGTTTGAACCCACCCACAGACTCGATAAGAGAAAGGCCTGCAATCTGCTTCTGTAAAGATGACAGCCAAGAAAACTGTATGGGGCAGTTCTACTCTGTAACACGTGGGGTCACCATGAGTCAGAGGTGATACAATGGCAACTGTTTTTTTTTTTTTTTAATGAGCACTTACGGTGTGCTAAATGGTTCTAAACGCTTTACATACATTAAGCAATTTAATCTTGATGGTAATCCTGTAAGGTGACCCTGGAGTAGGTACTATTTTCATGTCCATTTTATATAAGGAAATGCCAAGTGATTTGCTTGAGGTTCCACAGCTAGTAAGTAGTAGAAATGGAATTTGAACCAAAAGCAGTCTGGCTGTATTCTTTTTTTTGTTTTGTTTTTATCATATTTTAGATGAAAGTTTACAGAGCAAACTGACTTCTCACTAAACAATTAAGACACATATTGTTTTGTGACATTGGTTGCCAACCCCACGACAGGTCAACATTCTCCCCTTCTGGACCTTAGGTTTCCCATTACCAGCTCTCCTGTCCCCTCCTGCCTTCTAGTCCTTGCCCCTGGGCTGGTGTGCATACTTAATCTCATTTTGTTTTATGGGCCTGCCCAATCTTTGGCTGAACCTCAGGAGTGACTTCATTACTGAGCTAAAAGGCTGTTGGGGGCCATATTCTATGAGTTTCTCCAGTCTCTATCAGACCAGTAAATCTGGTCTTTCTTTTTTCATGAGTTAGAATTTTGCTTTACATTTTTCTCCAGCTCTGTCCAGGACCCTCTATTGTGATCCTCGTCAGAGCAGTCGGTGGTGGTAGCCAGGCACCACCTAGTTATGCTGGACTCAGTCTGGTGGAGGCTGTGGTATTTGCGGTCCATTAGTTCTCTGGACTAATCTTTTCCTTGTGTCTTTGGTTTTCTTCATTCTCCCTTGCTCCAGACAGGGCGAGACCAGTGGAGTATCTTAGATGGCCACTCACAAGTTTTTAAGACCCCAGACACTACTTACCAAAGCAGAATGTAGAACACTTTCCTTATAAACTATGTTATGACAATTAAGCTAGATGTTCCCAGAGACCATGCTCCCCAGAGCCCTCACTAGCTGTATTCTTAACCACTATGCTCTACTGCCTCTATATTATGGCAGCTATTTTTTTTTTCCCAACCTGGCACCAACAGGTAACAAGGTATATACCACATAAATATCAATTGAAGTTCTATGTCATAACACGGAACTCAAAAGTGCTAAGGAGACATTTGTCCCTCCAAAAAGGACACCACATTGTTAGTCTTTTCCTGGTAGTATTTTCTCTGAGTTCTTATTTGCTCTCTGTCTGTCCGTCAGCTTCAGGCAGCCCCCATCCTTCTCACCTGCATCCCATGCTTACTTCCAGCCTATTACCTGTGATAACCTGAAGACCACACACTCCTATGGGAGAGGGGCACAAACGGATCTCTAAGCTAGTCAAAACTAGCAACAAAGATGAAAAACAAAACAGCAAATAACCGCAAGTTAATTAGCTACTGATGTTATCAACCAGAAGCGTGGCCAGAAAGGAGAATTAGAAGGGGAAGTGGGGTGCCGCAGGAGAGGAAAAGACTGCCTCCAGCACCAGAAGAATCTTTAGAGAGTCTTGCTCTGTCTGCCAGCAGGAAGTGGCCCTGACACGCTTCCACAGCCCTCTCCTCTGTCAGCACTTCCTATCTCCGTTCGCATGTCTGGTGCTGCCTCAGCAACAAACAACAGTAAAACCCACAGCTGATGCCTTAAAAAAATATCTGCCACCTGTCCATTACACAGGTACATATAAAACAACCTGCAACACTTCCTGAAAGTATATTCACAGGAATGTGTAGTTTCATGATAAAAAACATCTAGCACAATTATCCAAAGTTGCATATGCTTAAGGTTAAAATCAACCAGGAATCCAACCTGCAAAAATTAGCAAGTTCTGTCTAATTTCAGCCATCGGTCTTCTGGTACTTCTTTCCAAACATCCCAAGCTCCCCTGCAATGCAGCTGCCATTGATTTGAAAATGGGGACTGTGGTTCCACTAACCAAGAAATGGACTAGGAGAACAGTGGATTCCAAGTATACGCCCTGTGTGCCCTTCCTGACTTCAGCCAACACATCCCTGCCACGAAACCTTGGGTAAGTTGCTTGATTTCTCTGAACTTCCCTGTTTTCCTCATCTGTAACTCCTCTACTTACTAAGATCACTGTAACACCATGGAAGGACTTTTAAACAGGGGAACAATACGATCCGATTTGCCTTTTAGAAATCACAGAGAAATAAGATTGGACAGGTAAACTAATTAAAAAGCTACAGGGAAAAAAAAAAAAGACTGTGTTCAAAGTTCTGGCAGGAGCTGATGAAGCCTGACCTAAGGTGACAGAGATGGAGAGGAACAGAATGATACAAGAGATTCGAAACTAGAACCTACAGGATGAGTAACCTTTAAGATACGCATGAATCATGGTGGGGGTGAGTACGTGATATAGGTAACTAGAATGCTGGTTAGGTTATTTTCTACAACAGAGAATTCATTACATCTACTGAAAAACAAAATAGACCTTAAAGGGTGGGGCAAAAGTACACAACACTGTCATACACATCTGATTTGCAGTGGTAGCAAAGAGCATGAAATCCAACTGCTTTAAGATGAAATCTACTGTCATCAAAGGAATGGTCCCAATCACATAATATAGGTTGTGATAGAGGAAGCGTGTGTTCCCACAATGCTTTTAGTTACATACGCATACTATGCTCACACTGTACCAAGCACAAACATGGTCATTATTTTATTTTGTTAAAAGCAGGACACTTACCTCTCCATCTGCTGCCAGAGCCATGGAATGATGCGAGCCACAAGCTACTTCAACCACTTGCTTGATCAGGAGATTGGTACAGACTTGGATGGGAGCAACACCTTGGTTGGTTGTCCCATTCCCAAGCTGGCTATATCCATTGTGGCCCCAGGCGTAAACAACTCCATCTACACAAAATGGCCACACAAAGAATCAGCTCCAAGAAGAAATGGTAACCCCTGTCCTCTCTTCCCAGAGTTTTGCGCAACTCATATTCCAACATTTGTTTCTCTCATATTGCCCTCTCCCCTCTACAAAACAAGCACTGACTGGGGGTAAGGGAGAGAGGGATAGATGAGACAACAGGATAGACAGATACAAAACCTTTAATGCAAGGACTTCATTCTGACATTAGAAAGGAAATAAGCTTGTGGCCAGAAGTTAAACGTTTATATATGTAACAATTGGACTTCCTGAACACTTTGATTTATCTCAATAGTTTTTGTTTCAAGTACTAAGCAGAAGGCAGAAGATACAGGAAAGCTCAAAACTGTCTTTACCATCACTTTACCGAATACTAAATCTCAAAGAACACTTTGTGTCTGTCTGTCTGTCTGTCTGTCCCACACAAACTCACTCACAAAGTACAAAAGAGGTATGTTAGAGGTATGATTCAGCAATTCCACTCCTAGGAATATATCCTAGAGAAATAAGAGCAGTGACACACATAAACATATGCACATCCATGCTGATTGCAGCATTATTCACAAGAGCAAAAAGATGAAACAACCTAAGTTCCTATCAACATATGAATGCATAAACAAATTGTGGTACATACACACAATGGAATACTAGGCAACTATAAAGAATAATGAGGAGTCCACAAAACATCTTATAACATGGATGAATCTGGAGGACATTATGCTGAGTGAAATATGTCAAACACAAAAGGACAAATATTGTATGGTCTCACTTTTATAAAAAGTCAAGAACAGATATATACACAGAAAGCAATGTTCTTTGATGGTTACCAAGGATGGGAGGGGGAGGGGGAGGAAATCAATTTCTGGATACTAGACATTTATTATTTTTGCTGATGGGAAAGGCGATACCCAGTATCAATGGTGTCTGCACAACTTGTCCAAGGTAAATGATGGCACTAAGAAGTACGCAAGAATAAGGGACAAGTTTGGTAAATGCTATAACATACAATTTTGCAACAACAACCAAAAAATATGTGTGTGGTTCCACAGGCCGACATGTATGCACATATGTGTATAGGAAGACACATGTGAGTATAGGGGTGTGCATGTACAGGCGTATCTGTGGACATATGTATATACTTGTTTATGTGCACTGCATATATATTTATATATATAATAAACCACATGGGGGCACAGTTAGGAATACTTTCTAGACATAACCAAATACCTCATGGGATTGGTTTATTGAGTTTGAAGGCCTGGGACCATAGTGTCGTGGGACAACTCTGTCAACTGGCATAACATAGTTCATAAAGATAATGTGTTTTAAATCTTAATTTGGTGAGTAGCATCTGGGGTCTCAAAAGTTTGCCAACGGCCATCTAAGATACTGGTCACTACTCATCTGGAACAAAAGAGCATAAAGGAAACCAGAGACTCAGAGAAGAAACTGGTAGCCCACGTGAACCCCAGCCTCATCTAGCCTGAGACCAGAAGAACTAGAAGGGGCCCTGCTACCATTACTGACCATTCTGATCAGGGACACAACATAAGGTCCTGGATAGAAAGGAGAAAAATGTAAAACAAAATTCAAATTCCTAAAACAAGGCCAAACTTATTGGATCAATAGACTAGAGGGGCCCCACAGACTACTGCCCCAAGAAACCCTTTGAACTTAGAACTAAAGCTACCTTTCACCCAAATAATAGATTGACTCATAAAATAAGCAATATTACCTGTGAATACTGTGATGAAATAATCACCTGTGCACCAAACCGTCAACATTTACTCTAAAACAAAGACAAGAAGCTAAGGAGGGGCAGGGAAGCAAGGTTAATGGAAACCAAACAAAAAGAATGGAAAAAATGAGTATGTTGACACACTGTGAAAAACTGAAGAAGTTGTATAAAAATTGCTAAGTGGGAACCTAATTTGCTATATAAACTTTCACCTAAAACCCAATTTTTTTTTTTTTTAAAGAGGTATATTATTTACACAGGAAACAAAAATCACAGAGTTCCTCTGAAACAAACCATTTTAGCGGCATGAACTATGGCTGCATTTTTTTCAAATGACTATCTTTTAGTGCTTCTGAGAGAGGTGACTTTGCTGTCTTGCATTCTCTCTTGTTTCACGCATCTCCCCCACTGCATGCCTGACAATCAAGAGCAGGTCCCCCCAGAGGTATCCACTCTTCTTGTGCCTTCCACACGGTTACAAAACATCATGACCTGTTAGATAATACAGACCCAGCAACAATAGACGGTGAACGGCGACAGCAGAAACTTGAGCGTTATGGTTAGTTTGCTGGCTCACTGACAGTAGTCCCCGAGCAACCAGGGGAAAGGTCGTTAAGTGCCCTCGAGTTGACTCCAACTCATAGCAACGCCATGTGACAGAGTATAACTGCTCCAAGTGTTAAGGAGGATGTGGAGAAACTGGAGCCCTCGTGAACTGCTGGTGGGAATGTAAAATGGTACAGCCAATGTGGAAAATAGTTTGGCGGGTCCTCAAAAAGTGAAACATGGAATTACCACACAACCCAGCAATTCTACTCCTAGGTGTATAACCAAAAGACTTAACAACAGGGACTTAAACAGATACTTTTACATCAATGTTCATTGTAGCATTATTCACAATAGCCCAAAGGTGGAAACAATCCAAGTGTCCATCAACAGAAGGATAAATAAAATGTGGTACATACACACAATGGAATATTATTCAGCCATAAAGAGAAATGAAGTCCTGATATGGATGAACCTTGAAAACATTATG
The DNA here is from genome assembly GCF_030014295.1 of Loxodonta africana. Lineage (NCBI taxonomy): Eukaryota > Metazoa > Chordata > Mammalia > Proboscidea > Elephantidae > Loxodonta > Loxodonta africana. The sequence continues at coordinate 70,636,578 of NC_087358.1, forward strand.
ATGAGGGAAATAAATCAGACACAAAAGGACAAATGATATTTTATCCTACTTGTATGAAGTATCTATAATAGGCAAGTGTATAGAGACAAAAGTGTATGTATGGTTACCAGGGGTTAAGGAGGAGGGAATGGGAGTTACTACTGAGGGGCACTGAGTTTCTGTTTGCGGTGACGAGAAACATTTGGAAATGGATAGTGGTGACAAGAGTACAATATGATGAATATAATCAATGTCACTGAAATGGACACTTAAAAATGGTTAAAAGGCAAGCTTTTGTGATGTATATTTTACCACAACAAAATTTAAAAAGAAAATTGAAACACATTGGGAAAAACTTAAACTTAAATCGTTAGGTCACAATGGATGCCAAGCTGAACCAGTCAGTAATGCAGAAACTGTCTGAAAGAGCCAGTGTAACAGCAGAAACACGATTACACAATGCAGAAGTGAGATTATCATCTCAGGGTGCTCAATACCAGTTACATTCTTACTTGACAATCACGCTCAGATCTGGATCTCACAGCTTGAGAAGATGTAGAGAACCTGGAGTGGATTTGCATATGAACTAAAACCAAATCAAACCTGTTGCCGTCAAGTGCATTCTGACTCATAGCAACCCTACAGGACAGAGAGAACTGCCCCCTAGAGTTTCCAAGGCTGTAATCTTTATGGAACCAGACTGCCATGTCTTTCTCCCATGGAGCAGCCAGTGGGTTTGAACTGCCACCCTTAGGGTAAGCAGCCAAGCACTTAACCAATGTGCCACCAGGGCTCAATACTAACACCTATGGCAGCAGCTAAGGAAGATAGGATTCCGCGGTCTAGAGACAGAAGGCCACTGAAGCATGCTGTGCGGGTTAAAGTTGCGTGTCAACTTGGCTGAGCCATGATCCTCAGTGGTTTGGCAGTTATGATGTAGTCTGTAATATGTAGCTTTTAATGATGTAAGCACCTCCATGATGAGATCTGTTGTGAGTAGCCAGTCAGTTGAAAGGGAGCTCCCTTGGAGGTGTGGCCTGCATCCAATATAGGTGGACTTTCTGGCAAGGCTCGCTGGCTTTTGCTCACTCTGGATTCTGCAGCTGGCTCCTATCATCTGATATCCAGTTCTTCAGACTTGAGCTAGCAGCTTACCTGCCTTCCGACCTTCCAATCTTGGATTCGACCCATGAACTTGGGACTTTCCAGCCTCTACAACCGTCTGAGCCATTTCCTTTATATAAACCTCTCTCTCTTTCTCTGTCTTTCTCTCTATGTATGTATTTATATCCTGCACTGATTTTGCTTCTCTAGAGAACCCAGGATAAGACACATGTTGTCTCCCAAATGTCACTCTAGGGGACTATCCAAGAAAAAGTTGAGGGTCTCTACTGAAGAAAGAGCAAGCTCTATATGCCTACAAATTAAGAGCAAGAATTCAGGTTATATATAACCAGCTTTCAGAGTGTGATGACCGCCAAAAGTACAGATAAATTTCCAAAGAAAAATGCATACTCTCTTTCTTCAATGGTCTTGGAGAGGTAAAGAAAAAAGCAGAAGAGTCTATCTGCCTATATCCCCCATTCTTTCCATAACGGTACCCACATGAATGCCAGGGAATAAGATTTCTCAGATTCAAGATTCAGGAACAACACAAAGAAAGGAAAACCAGTATTATCTGTGTTTACAAAAATATACAAGGAAAACCTGAAAGCTACGTTGCTACCAAAAATCTTCAGAAAAGTTAGGGTGGAAATGATCACTTTGTTTGTTATCTAATCTTCCATAACTTTACACTGTTGTTGTTGTTAGGTGCCATTGAGTCAATTCCAACTCATAGCGACCCTGTGTACAACAGAATAAAACACTGCCTGCTCTTGTACCACCCTCTCAATCATTGCTATGTTTGGGCCCATTGTTGCAGCCACTGTGTCAATTCATCTCATTGAGGGTCTTCCTCTCTTTCGATGACTCTCTACTTACCAAGCATGATGTCCCTCTCCAGGGACTGGTCCCTCCCGATAACACGTTCAAAGAATGTGAGACGACATCTCGCCATCCTCACTCCTAAGGAGCATGCTGGCTGTACTTCTTCCAAAACACACTTGTTCATTCTTCTGGTAGTCCATGCTGTATATTCAACATTCTTCACCAACACCATAATTCAAAGGCGTCGATTCTTCTTCAGTCTTCTTCATTCATTGTCCAGCATTCACATGAATATGAGGTGATTGAAAATACCATGGCTTGGGTTAGGCACACCTTGGTCCTTAAGATGACATCTTTGCTTTTCAACACTTTAAAGAGGTCTTCTGCAGCAGATTTGTCCAACACAATAGGTCACTTGATTTCTTGCCCACTATTTCCATGGGCATTGATTATGGATCCAAGTACAATGAAGTCCTTGGCAACTTGAATCTTTTCTCCAATTATCATGATGCTGCTTAATGGCCCAGTTGTGAGTATTTCTGTTTTCTTTATGTTGAGGTGTAATCCATACTGAAGGCTGTCGTCTCTGATCTTCATCAGTAAGTGCTTCCAACTCTCTTCACTTCCAGCAAGCAAGGTTATCTGCAAATTGCAGGTTGTTAATGAGTCTTCCTCCAATCCTGATGCCACAGTCTTCATTATGTAGTCCTCCTCCTCAGATTATTTGCTCAGCATACAGACTGAATAAGTATGGTGAAAGGATACAACTCTGACGCACACCTTTCCTGACATTAAACCACAGTTCTGTTCAAACAATTGTATTTGTCTATGTTCAGGTTTCATACGAGCACAAGTAAGTGTTCTGGAATTCCCATTCTTCAAAATGTTATCCATAAGTTGTTATGATCCACACAGTGGAATGCCTTGGCATAGTCAATAAAACACAGGTAAGCATCTCTCCGGTATTCTCTGCTTTCGGCCAAGGTCTATCTGACATAAGCAATTGATATCCCTTGTTCCATGTCCTCTTCTGAATCCAGCTCGAATTTCTGGCAGTTCCTTGTCGATATACTGCTGCAACCGCTTTTGAATGATCTCCAGTAAATTTTATTTGCATGCAATATTAATGATTTGATGATTTCCACATTTGTTGAATCACCTTTCTTTGGCATGGGCACAAATATGGATCTCTTCTAGACAGTTGGCCAGGTAGCTGTCTTCCAAATTTCCTGGCACAGACAAGTGAGCATCTCCAGCACTGCATCCATTTGTTGAAAGCCTTGTTTTTCACCGATGCCTTCAGTGCAGCTTGGACTTCTTCCTTCAATATCATTATTTCTTGATCATATGCTACCTCTTGACATGGCTGAACATCAATCAATTCCTTTTGGTACAGTGACCTCCCATCTCCTTTTGATGTTTCCTACATTGTTTAATACTTTTCCCATAGAATCCTTCAATATTGCAACTTCAGGCTTTTTTTCTTCAGTTCTTTCAACTTGAGAAATGCTGAGCATATTCTTTCCTTTTGGTTTTCTAACTCCAGGTCTTTGCACATTTCATTATAATATTTTGTCTTCTCAAACCAGCCTTTGAAATCTTCTGTTCAGCTCTTTTACTTCATCATTTCTTCCATTCACCTTAGCTGCTCTATGTTCAAGAGCAAGTTTCAGAGTCTCTTCTGATATCCATTTTGGTCTTTCCTTTATTTCCTGTCTTTTTGATGGCCTTTTGCTTTCTTCATGTATGATGTCATCTCACAACTCATCTGGTCTTCAGTCATTAGTGTTCAATGGATCAACTCTATTCTTGAGATGGTCTCTCAATTCAGATGGCATATACTCAATGTTATACGTTAGCTCTCATGGACTTGTTTTTAATTTTCTCCAGCTTCAAATTGAACTTGTATATGAGCAACTGATGTTCTATTCCACAGTTGGCCCTGGCCTTATTCTGACTGATGATATTGAGCTTCTCCATTGTCTCTTTCCACACCTTCATTGCCTAAGATGCAAAAGACACACGCTTTCCAAACAGATGTGATTCTGAATTGATTCCTGTGTATTCCATCTGGCAAGCTCCACGTGTATAGTCGCTGCTATTCAGAAAGTTTATGCTGCTGAAAAAAAGGTACCTGCACTGAATAAGTTGTTGGTCTTGCAATATTTTACCATGCAATCTCCAGAGTTATTTCTATCACCAAGATCATATTTTCCAACTATTGATCTTTCTTCTTCGTTTCCAACATTCGCATTCCAACCACCAATAATTATCAATGCATCTTGACTGCATGATTAATCGATTTCAGAATGCAGAAGTTGGTAAAAATCTTCAATTTCTTCATCTTTGGCATTAGTGATTGATGGGATAAATTTAAATAATAGTCACCTTAACTGGTATTCCTTGTAGGCATATGAGTATTATCCTATCACTGACAGTGTTGTACTTCAGGATAGATCTTGAAATGTTCTTTTTGACAATGAATGCAATGCCATTCTTCTTCAATTTGTAATTCTGGCACAGTAGACCATATGATTATCCGATTCAAAAAGGCCAATACCAGTCAATTTCAGCTCATTAACGCCTAGGATATAAATGTTTATACATTCCATTTCCTCCTTGACGACTTCTGATTTTCCTAGATTCATACTTCGTACATTCCACATTCTGATTATTAATGGATGTTTGCAGCTGTTTCTTCTCATTTTGAGTCATGCCACATCAGCAAATGAAGGTCTGAAAAGCTTGACTCCACCCACATCATTAAGGTCGACTCTACTTTGAGAAGGCAGCTCTTCCCCTGCTATATTTTGAATGCCTTCCAACCTGAGAGGCTCATCTTTCAGCTTGATCATCAGACAATGTTCTGCTGCTATTCCTAAGGTTTTCACTGGCCATTTTTTTCAGAAGTAGACTGCTAGGTCCTTCTTCCTGTCTGTCTTAGTCTGGAAGCTCTGCTGAAACCTGTCTACCATGAGTGACCCTGCTGGTATTTGAAATACTAGTGGCATAGAGTCCAGCATCACAGGAACACACAAGCCACCACAGTATGACAAACTGACAGATGAGTGGTGACAGACGAGTTACAGACCTTATATAAGTGGTCTAAAACCTCAGGAATCTGCCTACTTTGCAAAACATCCTATGGCTGTTTCAGAGTCAACCTGACATGTTTACCTTTCACCTGCTTTGTGTTCTGCCCCTCAGGAATTAAGAAACAAACAATCCAAAATTAATTAATTCATACAGCCTGACCTCGCCTTAGCTTAGAATTAAATGCTCAAGTTCCCACACACTCAAAAGCTGGATTTGTTTCCTCCTTACCTTCAGTGCTGAGGAGAACATGTGGTGCGCTCCCGTAACTAAGGCTTTTAATCTTCTTTCCACATAAGGCTTCTAGTTTTTTGGGTACAAGTGTACTCTGATTATCTCCAGTTCCCAAACAGTTACTGTAGTTCATTCCAAATACAAACACCTAGAAAACAAATCATTTTGTCTGAGTCATCTGGCCTAAAGTTACATTAAAGACTCTCTTTTTCAGTAAGGAAGTAAGACATGCTCAAGGTCTGTTTGACACTTGGGGAGGTAAGGAGAGACTAATAAGATAAAGTTTTTAAGAAAAATTCAGCCTCTGTTGACATTTGTTAAGTTTTACAATATTTGGCCATACTACAAAATTCAAAGAGAAGTAAGGGATGGAGGGGTGTTAAATCAAGAAGCTGAAAAAAAAAAAAGAGATTATATCAAAGGCAGTCTTCCTAAACTTCAGGTTCCTTTTAGCCCTCTCTTTTTCAAAGTGCATACTTTGCACTTTTTTACCCCTCTTCAAAGTTCAAAGCCCAACCCCAAAATAATCCCTAAAACTATACTCTAGGCTTGGAGGGAGTCTTACCTCATCGTTGTCAGTAACATACAGAGCTTCATTGCCTGAGGTGCCAAAGACGCACGCTTTCCGAATTGACGCAATTTCTTGAGGTGAGAGCAGAGTGAAGATTGGCCACTTTCCTACATCCACCATGACTCTGGTTTCAAACAATTCCTATAAATCAGCCGACATCTCCCCCCTACCAAACAGAAAGGTTCCAAGAAAAAAATAAACACCCATTAAACTAAATAAATAGACACTGTTAATAAAAGTTAACAAATGCTAATTCAAGACTAGACTACCTACCTTTGGTTAAATGGATCACACACTTCACCCAGCAATATGTCCAATCCTTCCTCCACCTTTGAACCTGGGCCTTTACATCTAAGGAGAGGAACAATGTGCTAGAATCAATTGCTTGTCTTCCCAGTCACAAGTCAGCACTTATCTGTGACCTGTATGCTTATATGCAACCAGACAGCAGGTAACGGAGGGAACGCACGCAAACTGGATGAAATTAGGGTCTCTCCTCAAGTATTTATCACACAATACTAGTGTGTCTAAGACAGTTAATTTTCTAGGAAAAATGTGTATGTATGTGTGACGTAAAAATCAGAACCACTATTTCTGTGACCCCACTGTTCACTATCATTCCCAGGATACACTGAAACATCCCACTCCTTGTAGAAAATCAATGCTACACTGAGCCACTGACGATTACAGCAATGTGTCATCCCTCAGACAGGCTGGAGTAGGACAAATATTAAGAAGCACTAGCCTAAGACTGACTGGATGAAACCATAAAAAAAAAAAAAAGGACTTATACACTGCTGGTGGGAATGTGAAATGGTATAACCACTTTGAAAATCAATCTGGTGCTTCCTTAAAAAGCTAGAAATAGAATTATCATACGATCCAGCAATCCCACTCCTTGATAATCCTAGAGAAATCAGAGCCTTTACATGAACAGATATATGCACACACATGTTCACTGCAGCACTGTTTACAATAGCAAAAAGATGGAAGCAAACAAGGTGCCCATCAGCAAAAGAATGGATAAATTATGGTACATTCACACAATGGAATATTACACATCAATGAAGAACAATGATGAATCCACGGAACATTTCATAACATGGAGGAATCTGGAAGGCATTATGCTGCGTGAAATTAGTCGGCTGCAAAAGGACAAATATTATATAAGACTACTATTATAAGAACTCAGGAAACAGTTTAAACAGAGAAGAAAATATCCTTTGATGGTTATGAGGCTCGGAAGGGAAGAAGGGAGGGAGGGAGAGGAGTTTTCACTAAATAGATAGTAGATCAGAACTATTTTAGGTGAAAGGAAAGACAACACACAATACAGGAGAGGTCAGCACAATTGGACTAAACCAAAAGCAAAGAAGTCTCCTGAATAAACCAAACACTTCAAAGGCCAGCATAGCAGGGGCAGGGGTTTGGGGACCATGGTTTCAGGGGATATCTAAGTCAATCAGCACAATAAAATCTATTAAGATAACATCCTGCATCCCACTTTGGAGAGTGGGGTCTGGGGTTTTAAATGCTAGCAAGTGGCCATCTAAGATGCATCAATTGGTCTCAACCCAAGTGGAGCAAAGAATGAAGAACATCAAAGACACAAGGTAATTATGAGCCCAAGAGACAGAAAGGGCCACGTAAACGAGAGACTACATCAGCCTGAGACCAGAAGAACTAGACAGTGCCCGGCTACAACCAATGACTGCCCTGACAGGGAACACAACAGAGAACCCCTAAGGGAGCAGGAGAGCGGTGGGATGCAGACCCCAAATTCTTGTAAAAAGCCCAGACTTAATAGTCTGACTGAGACTAGAAGGACCCCAGTGGTCACAGTCCCCAGACCTTCCGTTAGCCCAAGACAGGAACCATTCCCAAAGCCAACTCTTCAGACAGGGATGGGACTGGACAATAGGACAGAAAATGGTACTGGTAAAGAGTGAGCTTCTTGGATCAAGTAGACATATGAGACTATGTCAGCACCTCCTGTCTGGAGGGGAGATGGGAGGGCGGAGAGGGTCAGAAGCTGGCCAAGTGGACATGAAAATAGAGAGTGGAGGGAAGGAGTGTGCTGTCCCATTAAGGGGAAAGCAATGAGGAGTATATAGCAAGGTATGTATAAATTTTTGTATAAGAGACTGACTTGATTTGTCAACTTGCACTTAAAGCACGATAAAAAAAATTTTTTTAAAGTACTATAGTTTAGTCCCAATTTCTATAGTCATATTTTCTACAGATAGACCATACTTCATTTCACATTGAAAAAAAGTTATTATATGAACAAGGATAAGACAATTCACCCTAATGTTGGCCTTAGAGCTGATGACTATAGCCTTCATGCAAGTCACAATTAGCTTAAACAGCACCCTTTAAAAAGTAGAGGAAGGTATACATTTCCATAAAGCTCTGAACTTTCACCCGGTTAAGGGGTTTTATGCAAAGAATCCTGGTCATGACTCCAATCCTTCTCAGGTTAAAAAGTATTTCAAGAAATTCCAGGGGGCTACAGAGCCAACCCTGTAGTACCAAGTACATTTCCATTCTGGCACTCCCCTCTGGGAACAGAAATGGAACCAGTTGATAGATGCAACCTGGGTTTCCTAATGAGGTACAGAATCCTGAATTTCCTCCTTACCCACCTTCTAAGCTCTAAAAATAGCCGAGAGTGGAAGTTTCAAGCCCAGAGTCTATCTGGCTCCAGGCCCTGCAACACGTATAAAGAGAGCTTACAGGCTTGAGTATACTTAGCCAAAACCTCAGATTCCACCATCCAGAAAAGTTTTCCCATCAGCACCAACATGGGTAACAAGGATGAGCAGTCTATCAGCCCCGAGTATCATACCACATATTCATACGCATTGAACACCATCAGCTCAGGCTCTTCCCTATCACTACACAGCTGGACTGCTGGAATAGCATTTGAATGTTCAGACATGTGCACGTGCATGTATATGCTGGTCAGTATGTGTCTGTGTGTATACACGCCATGTGTGCATGTGTTGTTGCATGCATGTGCACATGTGTCCGTGTGTGTGCTGGTGGAGCCAGGTAAAAGATTTGGAGGACAGTAAAAAAGCAATACATGAACATGGTAAGAAAAAAACGTATTTCAAATGGTACAAAAAGGTATAGGAAAGTTAGTCTCCCTACCATCCCTCCCTGACCCTCTCCTCAAAGACAACCACGGTTATTAGTTGTTTGTGATTCCTACCAGAGATGGTGTCTATTACACAGGCATTATATATACGTTACATTTGTCTGTGTGTATACCTATGAACAGAAACACAAAGGAAAGCTTCCATCCCCCAGTCCCCCATCCCCATTTTACAGTACATTTAGAAAGCATCCTATATTAGCACATGAAGGCCTACTTAATCTCTTTTCAATAGTATTCCATTACATGGATTTAACGATCTGTTTTCTACTAAGAGACATCTGAGTCATTTCCAATCTTTTGCTAACATGAGCAATACTATAATGAATATCTTTGTATATTATATCTTTCTTCATACATAAATTTCTAAGACATATTCCTAGAAATGGAAATGCTGGGTCAAAGTCTAACAGCTATTTTAAGCTTTAATAGCTATTTCAAACTCTCCTCTAATGAAGTAGTAGCAATATGCAGAACAGCCACAGTTGTTTGCAGCACCTCTTCACTCACACCTTTGCCACACAGTATTTTCAGGGTACCTTGGCTTTGTTTAGACTTCCATTTCTCTTATTCTGAACAAGGCTGGGCATCATGTTAAAAAAAATCATAATAATACAAAAATAACAACTAATACTTACTGAGCACTCATTATGTGCCAAACACTGTTCGATACGCTTTACATTTATTAATTTATTTAATCCTCACTTTACAGATAAGGAAATGGAGGCAGAGAGATCTTTAAAACATGCTCAAGCTAGTAAGGGGCAGAGCCAGGATTTGAACCCAGGTATTCTGGAGCTGAAGCCCTGGTGGTGCAGTGGTGAAGAGACTGGCTGCTTAACCAAAAGGCTGGTAATTCTAATCTACCAGCCGCTCCTTGGAAACCCTACGGAGCAGTTCTACTCTAACCTACAGGGTCGCTATGAGCCGGAATCGACTGGACAGCAATGGGTTAGGTTTAGTTATTCTGGAGGCAGAGTCTGCACGTTTCATCACTCTGACTCAGATGTTTTAGAGGAGTCCCCGGGTGGCAAACATGGTTAAGCACTGGACTACTAACCAAAAGGTTGGCGGTGCAAACCTACCTAGAGACATCTCGAAGGCAGGCCTGGCAATCTGCTTTTGAAAGGTCACAGCCTTGAAAATCCTATGGAGTAGTTCTACTCTGCACACGTGGGGTCGCCATGAGTCGGAATCGACGAACTGACAACAATCTGGGGCAGAGTCTGCACTCTTTACCACTGTCTCAGCTGTTTTAGAGTCCATATGCCATGCTTTTTTGTAAAGCACCTATTTCTTTTCTACTGGTCTATTGTTATTTTTCTTGTTCTTGATTTTCAAGTGTTCTTTGTAGGGTAAGAAGATTATCCTAAATGGTTTTAGAAGTAAAACAAACAGATCCATCCCACACCCCCACCCAAATGGCCTGCCTTGTGCCTCTTACAAAACGGACAGGGAGAGGAGTCACAAGAGATCAAACAAGGTAAACAGTTAGATTTGAAGCAGGTAGATAAATTTCAAGAAAAATCCAGAAGCATTTATTATCCTAGAATATGGACCACATCAAAGTTAGTCTTCAAAATTCTTAATTTTATAAAATATAAAGTTAAATTACTCAAAATATAAGATTTATCACTTTTAAAATTATAACACAAAGGACTATTACCATTCAATGGTACTACTCTACCTCCCCCAAACCAAACCAAACCAAACCTGTTGCCTAAGAATCGATCTGCTCCATAGGGTTTCCAAGGCTGTAATCTTTACAAAAGCAGATTGCGACATCTTTCTCCCACGGATTGCTGCTGGGTTCGAACCACAGACCTTTCAGTTAACAGCGGAGCATTTAATCACTGTGCCACCAGGGCTTCTTTCACCCTACCTAAAAAATTACTTTTAGCTCCTCAATCATCTCAATGTTTGTCAAAAAAAAAAAAAAACCTGAAATATAAACCCTGGTCCTTTTGGAAAACGCAGGGGATCTTGTCTGAGATTTTACTTTCAAAGTTTAAAATCATAAAATCTTCAAGCTAAAAGTGAATTTAATAATCACTTAATCCAGCTTTCTCATTTTACAAAAGATGACGAGCTTTGACCACAAATACCTAGCTAATTAGGAGCAGACTCTAGACTTCCAAGTCTTCCAACCTGACTTCTCCAAACTGTTTTCTTATCTACTCCGAGATGAGGAGAATTTCACTATGATGGTTTATCATATAAATTGAGTTTTCCCGTTGTTAAATTACCTTAAGCTTTATTTTACAAAGTATCTCTCCAAAGACAACTTAAGTGTCAACACAGAAGCAGATCACATATTTTACATGCCCACACCCATCATAAAAGAAAAAAGCATCACCAATAACCTTGATAGAGTGGAAAGGGGAGTCCAGGGGCCTATGCTTTACTCCCTGCTTTACTTTTAATCAGTGTGAAATGCCACTTACGTCTTTGAGCCTGAGTTTCCCAAAAGTCTATTCCAGCTCTAAAAATCTATTATTTTATGTTCAAGGTGTAACTAAGACGCCATGAGGAATTCCTTGAACTTATGAGAACAAAAGGGCCGGTAATGATGACCAAGCAAGTAATGACTCCTAGCGATAAAATCAGGCAAAGTCAACAAATAGAGCAGGAATGAAGAAACTCATCATTACCAAGAACCTGCTTTGCCAGAGACCGTGTTATGTAATTTCATGTACCTTATTTATTTAATCTTCACCATAATCTTATAAGATGGAGACTATATCCATGTGCAACAGATGAGGAATGAGGCTCCAAAATGAAATGGCTTCCATGGTCATGTATCAGTAAGCGGCATTGCTGGGATTCAACCCCAGCCCCTCAGACCCTTCCTACACTGCCCCAACACTGCTTCTTACGGAGAACCTCAGTCCTGGCCTTTCAACAGCCAATCTCCTTCAAAATTACTTCCTTCCGACGTTATCTAATAACGTGCATCAGCATCTGCTTTTTAAGTGCTTCACATATAAAAAGTTTCTCCAAAAAAATGTCTTCCTCAAAATGACTCCACGTAGATATGCCTGGTTAAACCTCAGGAATGTTACTCATTCGCTCTTCCAACAACCACTGGGAGACAGGCCTTGAGAAAAAATGTAGCCTTTGGTCTCAGGGAGCTCACAATACTACCGTGTGCATCCTTGGGCCACAGACTGTGAAGAAAGTCGGTCTTCATTAGACTGTACTCAACCTGGGCAGCCATGACATGAACAGGTACCCTCAGAATTCAGACAGGTTCTCCAAGAGGTTCTGTGGGATAATTAAAAACCCTAGGATATGCTATGTGCTGTAGAGAACAACAGATCAGAGGCCTGGGCAGCACAGTAGAAACGCAAATATCCCCGAATCTTCTAATTAACTCAAAATTGCCATCACCATCATCACAGACAGAATTACTGTGGGGAGATGTTTAATTACTTCATTTTCCTAGGGGCAATACTATGCTATGCCATTATTAAAAAAAAACTAAGTGCCATAATTCTATAACTTCAAGGAGTTTGAACTCTGTCATAAATTGTTTCAACCTCTATCATAAAATTATAGTGTATATACTATTAATTCAATATGCTAAAGCAGGTAGAACCATTAAAAATTAACTAGTATTTAGCTTGAAAATAAAAAAAATTAGGTAGTATTTAATTTGTTATGAAACCTACATCGGATGTAACTCTGTGGCCAACAATGGCTCATAAACACAAAGACCTACCAAAGGAAGAGCAACATTAGTTAGGGTACCTCTGATGACTTGTAACATCTACTGAATTGGTCTAAACATGAAATAAAATTATTAACAGTTTTGTTCTAATCACATGGATTTCATTTTAAAGGAACTGTAAATACAGTTCAAATAAATTTCATATAAATCATCATACCAGAGATTGCCTCAAATAGGTGTCATGGATTGAACTGTGTCCCCCTAAAATGTGTGTCAACTTGGCTAGGCCATGATTCCCAGTATTGTGTGGTCATCCACCATTTTGTCATCTGATGTGATCTTCGTATGTGTTGTAAATCCTACCCTTATCATGTTAATGAAGCAGGATTAGAGGCAGTTATGTTAATGAGGGAGGACTCAATCTATAAAATTAGGTTTTGTCTTAAATCAATCTCTTTTGAGATATAAAAGAGAAAAGCAAGCAGAGAGAAGGGGGACCTCATACCACCAAGAAACAAGAGCCAGGAGAATAACGTCGTCCTTTGGACCCAGGTCTCTGTGGTGAGAAGCTCCGTGGCCAGGTAAGATTGATGACAAGGACCTTTCCTCAGAGCAGACAGAGAGACAAAGCCTTCCCCTGAGGCTGGCACACCCAGAGTTTGGATTTCTAACCTCCCAAACTGTGAGAGAATAAATTTCTCTTTGTTAAAGCCACCCACTTGTGGTATTTGTTACAGCAGCACTAGATAACTAAGACACCTGGCCTGCTCAACCTAGGCCACCATGATAGGCACGTACCTTGGCAAGTATTGAGCAGAGCTAAGTATCCTAAAACAGGTAACCCAAAGTTGTCCCTAATTATGTTGCTATGCATTCCCCAAGTCATAACCACCCCCAAGGGAAGCATCTCAAGGGAAGGTGCTAATAAAAAGCATAACGCAGATAAACTATGTGCTTCTTCCCAAGTCAAAACAAAATGAAACAAAAAACAAATGTACCCTGTAAGGCTTAGGTATACTATAGAACAACATGTATTATATGATTTAATTTTTTTAAAGTATACTGAATACAGAAAAGGAGCCCGGGTGGTGCAGTGGTTAAAGCAATGGACCGCTAACTGAAAGGTTGGTGGTTCGAAACCACCAGCAGCTCCTCGGGAGAAAGATACGGCAGTCTGCTTCTGCAGAGATTAACAGCCTTAGAAACCCTATGGAGTCGCTATGAGTCAGAACTGATTCAACGGCACTGGGTTTGGTTTTTCTGGGTATATAGAAAGGAATCCTCGTGGCACAGTGGATAAGAGTTTGGCTGCTAACCAAAAGGTCAGCAGTTCGAATCCACCAGCCACTCCTTGGAAACCCTGTGGAGCAGCTCTACTCTGTCCTACAGGGTCGCTGTGAGTTGGAATCGCCTCAACAACAATGAGTTTGGTCTGTACACAAGAAAAGAATCTATATATACACCAAAGTATCTCTCTGAAGAGATTACAGGTGACTTATTTTTTTTTTAATATATTCCCATATTTCTAAAACGAACACTTTGCAAAAAACCACACACATATTTTAAATAGATAAAACAGCTTAGTTGTTTTAATTATGTATTACCTACCAAGCTGTACAAGCTGTTAAGGTTTAGGATGTATTCTTGCCTTAAGTTCACAACATAAGGTGATGGAATGTTTCAAGCAAAATCTGTAAAATAAATTATCAATATAAAATTAAATGTAGAAGGGTTTCAGTCCTCAAAAATATTTCTGGAAAAGTATAATCACACTTCATTAATTCTGTCTCGGGAAGGCAAATTCAGATTAGAAAAAATTCTGAATGGTACATTTCTAAAAGAAATGAGTTTCCCTGGAGGAGGCCCTCCCAGGACTTGCTTGATAATCATAAAAATGGTGAGTTTGTAATTAGCAGGTCGCTTACATGTAAACAGTTACTTCTGAAGTACTTCAGTAAGATACTAATTTTCTTTTCTTCCACTGTTTTGCTTAGGCAAGTCTGTCATAAACAGCACTGATGTTCAGGCTGAATTATCACTCACTGTGCATAACTGGATGAATCCATGATTTTTTTAACGTACAGAGGTAAAGTGAGGGTAGAAAAGCAGAGAAGAGAAATGTAAGCAAGTTTTATGTACCAGAGGTCAGAAAAGGGTTTAACAGCCTCACAGGATACTATGCCAACCCACTTATATCTTCGTATTTTCCTGGCACTTCAAAATATATCCTGACTCACCACTGAACTTATTCTGCATCTATGACTACAGATCAATATATTTTCTGAAAAAGCTTTTGCTAGCTACTGGCACTGTTTCTTGAAGAACTTGTGGCAAGGGGAAAAAAGGTTATTTTATTTTATTTTACTTCACACTCTGAAAGCAATTCCATCAGGAGGACAAACATAGACCTTCCAATTTTAGAATTTCACATTGAGAACTGGAGGCCTGAAGAGGTAATGTGCCAACCAGTCCTCGGCTTCCTCTCAAAGCACAATTATTTTCCCTTCCCCTAAAAGCCACCTATTCGGGAGGAGTGGAGGAGGGTTTTATTTTACTGATTTAGCAAAAAATATATTTGAATACGTTTATAGAGTTTGAAAAATAACAGGAAATGGAGAGAAACAGTACCAGATAACTTTGTTTTTAATGCAATAACGGTCTCAAAATTAAACAATACTGGATTTAGGGGGAGCACTGGCGGCATCGTGGTTAAGAGCTTGGTTGCTAACCAAAAGATTGGCAGTTCGAATCCACCAACTGCTCCTCGGAAACCCTCTGGGGTAGCTCTGCTCTGTCCTATAAGGTTGCTATGAGTTAGAATCGACTTGATGGCAATGGATTTGGAATTCAGGGCTGACCTATAAGCATGCGGCTTCCACACAGACCTTTAAAAAAAGTAGACCCCTACTCTAATCAAAACGTATATGGCACAAAAAAAGACTGATAAGACCAATGGGACTTTACACCTCTGGGCTTTCCAAGGAAAAGAGGTCGGAACAGAGCAAGCAACCCTTCAGAACTAGTCAGCACCAAATTCTGACTCTTCTGGAGTCAATCTTGGGGCATAAAGTGAGCTTGTATCATTCTTTATCACGGAAGCTGATACTCTCCCAGGTAACAAGCACTGTGAATGCTGGAAGAATCCAACCCTGGTGGCATGGTGGTTAAGACCCATAGCTGCTAACCAAAAAGTCGGCAGTTCGAACCCACCAGGTGCTCCTTGGAAACCCTACGGGGAAGTTCTACTCTGTCCTATAGGGTCACTATGAGTTGGAATCGACTCAACAGCAATGGGTTTGGTTTTTTTTATATACATGCTTAACAAATTTGCAAAATGATTTTTAAATTGCAAAAAAATAACCGAATTAAAGCATTACACTATACTGAAGATGCTTCATAGGGGCTTCTCTAATTTCAGAAACAGGATGGATAATGATTTCAGTTATCTGAATTGCTAAGCTGCCTTATAATAGGAATTTATTTATTTATACTTAATAAGACACCTTACAAAAAAAAGCACTACTGGATGATAACATGAACGAAATAATAGATTTTCATTCTTCTTCTGACACTGATCCAAGATACCAAGTTTGGTGACATCGTAAAGAGCAATACACTGAAGGTCCCTGCCTCTGGGCAGCATAAGGCCTAACAGAAAGCCAGATCCTAAGTAACTGGAAACCTAGAATGCAAATATAAGTGGATAACTAAAAAACAAGATACAATATGTAAGTATGTACAATATGTAGTCATGATATGTGTCAAGGTATAAATAAAAAAATACGTATAAAACAGTTGTAACTACATAAAAATTATACAGCCCAGGAAACTGTTATCTAAAATCCCAGAAACTATATTCTCTATTCTAGCAGATTATAAAACGTAAGCGTTTCCTTAGTGAAGGGCATTCAGTTTCTCAGAACAGCATGTGTTTTTCATAGCCTTTGTCTTTTTTTCTTTTAAACCATCAAAGTTTCCATTTATGTGTGTGGCCACATTTCTCTATATTGACTGCATTACACCTACTCCTCACTTATTGTCTTGTTACCCAACATGTCACATTTACACACTACTAAAAACCTACTATCCAACTATTTTGCACATTTATGACCCCACTGACCAGCACACCCGCCCCAGTGCGCCGCCAGGGCACGCAGAGCAAGGAGCAGTGCCTTCCTGGGGTATTTAGCCCCACTCTGGAACCCGTGGGGCACCCGACACTCCAGTCCTCTCAGCTCTCTCCTGGCCTGCCCACCCTCTGCCCCTACACTTGCCTCGCACGCAGTTGGGCACTAGGAGCGGAGCCCAGGTGGCAGGCAGTGTTCAACCCTGAGGAGCTAACCCCCTGGCTGAGCCCATTGTGCACCACCCACTCCACGCCACCCCAGTTCCCCCACCAAGTGCACCGCAGAACCCAAGCTGGGTGGCTGAGGACACCCAGCCAGCAGCCCACAGTGTGGATTCAGATTCTGGGCAGCAGAGCAAGGGCAAGTCCATGGCCGGTGCAGGTAAGAGGGGCCGTGACTGCCCAGCTAGGAAGGCTGGGGCCAGGGCTGGGCCAGGGAGAAGGCGAGACCAGGGCAGGAAACAGCAGGTATTCCAGTTAACACCAATTTTCACATAATGACCTGGTCTTTGGAACCTAACTATGTCACTAAGTGAGGAGTGGGTGTATATTTTCATTCTATGCAAACTTGCCAACAGACAATTCTAACATTTTAGGTAAGTTCTTGGGGTACAACTTTACGACTTGCTATGTCATATATCTATGCCAAAAGCAATTTAAAAAACCTCTCAAATTTCAGAAGTGTCAAACATTGCTCTTATAATCTCTTCCATACTTAACTCTGATGAGCTTTTTCAGACTGAGCATATGCTATGCCTCCGATTTAAACACCAAATGTATCTTAAAGGTTGAGACAAGCCTCTAATATAATTTTTAATAAAATTTAGTTTGAGGCTTATTCTATCTTGAAATGATTTCACCCATTCTATGGACTAAGTACTGCAAATAGGAAGCAAAGTTTCAGAGAGGTACGGAGACAGTGATGGTGCCACAGCACCAGCTGCTAGGACAATTGCCATACACTTCTCTTTTCTATAAGCTTACGTACTACAAGAATAAAAAGGAAAGAAAGTCTTGAATGCTTAGCAACTTCTACCATGACTAAGGAGCTCCACCAAAAAACAAAAACCCCACTGCTGTCAAGTCAATTCCTACTCACAGTGACCCTGTAAGACAGAGGAGAACTGCCGGATAGGGTTTCCAAGGAGTGACTGGTGGATTCGAACTGCCAACCTTTCGGTTAGCAGATCATCTCTTGACCACTGTGCCACCAGGGCTCCAAGAGGCTCTGAGAATGTAGCATTCTCCAGAACAGTTTATTGCCACCCTTCAGGAAAAGGCAGCGGAAGCCACCTGTACAGGTGACTGAAAGTAACCCTCCTACTTTCCTTTAAAGAACAGCATGACCATTGTCAGATGTCCTAACACTGACTGTGACTGCCTTTTTCTCATCACTTGTTCAAATTCATCACTCATTTGAGAGTCAAAAGTAAGGTCCTACAACTGCCACTTCCCAATTGCCATTAAGTTGCTTGACTTGAAGCACAACCTGCAACAACAATCCATCATTCATTCTTATTTCATTGCACAGAAACTTTAGGCAATTCTAGGATATATGTAATCTGACGGCTCATTGCAAGTGAAGAAATAATTCTACTGAAGTCATGCGCTCAGGTTAGACAAGCAAACAACTCGAGTGGCAATAGTACTGGCAGCAAAAACTAACATATCCTGGGTTGTGAAGCTCTGATTTTATAAAAGTACTGCTTTTTACAGGACAGTTCTATTTTCAAAAAGAAACCTTCTCAATGATTAGTAATAGTTTTTCTATAGTTTTGTTCTTCGATGCACCCAACAACACCCACTGTCGCTGAGTCAACTTCAACTGATACTGACCCTATAGGACAGGGTAGAACAGCCCCACAGGGTTTCCAAGACTGTAAATCTTTACTAGGGCAGACTGCCACATACTTCTTCTGAGGAACAGCTCGTGTGTTTGAATCATCAACTTTCCTGTTAGCTGCTGAGTGCTTAACCACTGTACCACCAGGGTTCCTCACCAAACACAAAAGGCTTTACAAAATAGACCCCCCCAAAAAAAAAAGGATGGGTCAAAAGGGTGAAGAAATAGAACATAATAATATTTCATTTTTATTTTTCTAATGAAGTCAAGGCTGCAATTGAGAGGTCCAAGTTCAAATCTATTTATGGTATCATGAATCTCATGTATGTGGAAGTCTCAAAAATGATTTCTTCTACTCCTCTCCCAAAAAAAAAACCAAACCCATTGCTGTCGAGTCAATTCCAACTCATAGCGACCCTACAGAACAGAGTAGAACTGCCCCATGGGGCTTCCAAGGGGCATCTGGTAGATTCAAACTGCCAACCTTTTGGTTAGCAGCCAAGATCTTAACCACTATGCCACCAGGGCTCCCTACTTCCTTCTAGCTGCATGAAAAGTATCCACTGTACCCCGCCATGGCCTAAAGCAAACTAAAATTCCAGCCATGGACAGCTAGCTAGAACTATACTCTTTATTCAAAAATATTTACTGGGTATCCTCTAGGTAAATGATACAGAGCCAACACCAACTCCAGCAGAACTTACGTGAGGGAGATCTAGACACAGAAACAGATGCTCACAACAGGGTGGTCAGTGTTCTCATGCGGACACTCAGATATTATGGAAGCACCAAAATTGGAAAGTGGCAACTACCTGAGTAGAAGGCAGGTACCTGAACAGTGAGCAAAGGCCAGGTAAAGGTCTGGAGGAGAAAGAGAGAGAATACAGCAAGGTGAAGGAACCAGAAAATTTGCCGTAACGCACAAGGCAAAGGCAGAGGTGATAGTGAATGACAACGAAAGAAAAGCTGGCATCAGATTATATGTTCACACCAAAAAGTTTGGACTTTAGTCAAAGAGCAATATGCAATCAATGAAGGGTCTTAAGCAGGGAAGTGGCATGATCAGACGAATCAATTTGAAAGATTTTTTCAGCTGAATGTAGAAACTAGATGGTGGTGAAGAGACAGTGTTTAGAGGGAGGCTAAGATGGTTACAGTAATCCAGAAAAGAAAGGATGGAAGCCTACACCGGGGAAACAGAAATAGAAAAACTGGTTGAGGGATAGATTCAGAAGGATTCTGTGACTGAATTAAAGGAGGAGGAGGAGAGCTAGATCGGGGAAAAGGCAGAGCCAAGGGTTTTACCAAGAAGTTCTGCTTGAACAAGTGAGTCCCTGATGACTCCACTCACTCTAACAGAGCACAGCCGGCTCTGAGGAAGACAAGGGGTTCTACTTTGGACATTTGAAGTTGTAGGTACCTGTGGAATATCAAAGTGGCTATGTCGAACAAACAGACATAAATCTGAAGCTTAAGAAATGGGTCTGGATTGGATATATGGAAATTGGGCATGGGTGAGATCACCCAGGGAAAGAAACGTAGCGTAAGAAGAGAAGAGCATCCTGGACAGAACCCTATGGAACTCCAGCAGTAATGTGATAGCAAGTACCCTACAGAGACTGTGAAGGAGCAGACAGGACCAGGGAGGAAGAAGACCAGAAGACTACAGTGTCACAGACACCTAGGGATGCGAGCATCACAAGGAGGAGGTACTGTCAGTGCCAAATGGTGCTAAGAGCTCAAACAAGGACTGAGAAACATTCATTAGATTTTTTCATCAGTTTAACAATTTCTACATGTACAATTCCATGACACTGAGTCCATTAGACTTAAGAAGGAGGACTATTGTGACCTTAAAAAGAAGAGGCTCAGTGAGATTGTAGGCAGAAGCAGCCAGATCTGCAGCCGGTGGTGGAGCGTGTGAAAGGTGAGGAAAAGGAAACAATGAGTACAGACAGCCTGTTCAAGAAGTCTGACTGTGAAGTCAAAACAGACAAATAGGATAACACTCATAGAATGACATGGAATTGAGGAACAAATCTGGGGTAGTCTTTTCATTTTAAACATGCTAGAGACTTGAACATGTTGAATGGGAACGCACCAGTAGAGACAGAAAGGTAAAAGAGAGACCATAATCAATGAAATGAGATTCCTGAGGATGTACCCAGGAATGGGATCTGAAGCAGAGGTGTAAGACAAGCTGCAGAAAGGGGGAAAGTCACATCTTCCACTTTAACACAAGAAAGGGAAAAGCATTCTGTCTCTGTAGATTTGCCTTGCCTACTCCAGACATCTCATATAAATGGAATCATAAAATATGTGGCCTTTTATATCTTGCTTCTTTCACTTAGCATAATGTTTTCAAGGTTCACCCACGTTGTCGCATGTATCAGTGCTTCATTCCTTTTTATGGATGATGACTATTCCATTGTTATGGATATATTTTGTTTATCCAATCACCAGTTGATAAATATCTGGGTTGCTTCCCCTTTTTGGCTATTATGAATAATGCTGCCATAAACTTCCGTGTACAAGTTTTTGAATGGACATATGTTATCAATTCTCTTGGATATACACACCTACAATTGCTAGGTCATATGGTAATTCCAAGGAGCCCTGGTGACACAATGGTTAAGTGCTCGGCTACTAACTAAAAGGTTGGTGGTTCTTAATCTACCAGCAGCTCCGTGAGAGAAAAGACCTGGCAACCTGCTCCTGTAAAGATGGCAGCTTAGGACACCCTATGGGGCAGTTCTACTCTGTCCTATAGGGTCACTCTGAGTCATAGTAACTCTATGTTTAACTTCTGAAGAACTGCCAAACTGTCTTCCAAAGAAGCTGCACAATTTTGCATTCTTACCAACAGTGTATGAGGGTTTTAATTTTTCCACATCCTTGTCAACACTTGTTATTGTCTGTCTTTTTTAATTACTGCCAACCTAGTGGGTGTGAAGTGGTACCTCATTATGGTTTTGACTTGTATTTGGGGGCATTATCTTCTGGTGTCCTCTATGTTTTCCTTAAGAGGAAAGGTTTTCTGATGAGACAGTGATAAGAGGTAAGATGTTTAAGAGTGGAGAGGCCTGAGGCCAGGAGGATGGGGAGCTGCACTTACAGAGAAACACAGCAAGATGGTAAGGGATAGACCCGTGACAGCTGGAGGCTATCGTTTATAAAGGCACTGTTTTGTCTGATTTGAGACTTTCTTCTGCAGGAAAGAGGTTTTTGTTCTTCTTAAGAAAAAGAAAAAAAAAGCTGATTCTAACTAGAATTGGAAGAGGAAGCTGCTAAGAGGATTTTCTCATTTAAAGACAATGACAGAAGAAATCCTAACAATCCAGTGTTTTGCTTAAAGTCTTGCAACATATACATTAGAATGACAATTTGCTTAAGAGTCACTCTCCTTGACGCTGAGAACAAAGAATTTTTCATACATCCCTGCATCTCTGCTTACATCATCAGGGGTATTTTAAGGATTTATACTGAAATCATGGTACTAATCCAATTAAACGACAAACAGCAAGAGAGAGACCACACATGTATCATATCAGTAATGTGCAGTTTCTTTAAAACGATTCATATAATCATGCCACAAGGTGTTAAGGCTGGTAACAACCACATCCAAAAACCAAACCCTGTGCCGTTGAGTCGATTCCGACTCATAGCGACCCTACAGGACAGAGTAGAACTGCCCCAGAGAGTTTCCAAGGAGCGCCTGGCGGATTTGAACTGCCGACCCTTTGGTTAGCAGCTGTAGCACAAAACCGCTACGCCACCAGGATTTCCAACAACCACATATACAAATAATAACCAATTACACAAAAGGAAATGATTTAACAAGTCACCTTGTAGAATATTAGATATAGTCTTCAGTTTAACTAGTAAGTACATTCCTATGCGACATGAAGTAAAGGGTTAATTAACTTAGAGATTTATCTTTTAAGCATGCTATGGCATATGTTGACCATAATTTTGTGCTCACAGTTCCTATCTTAGGACCGACTTATAGGTGACCCAGATTTAGTCCAAGGATTTTACAGCACGAAAGGGCTGTGTTGTTTCAGTTATCTATTGTTGCATAACATGCCATCCCAAAACTTAGTGGCTTAAAACAACAGCAATATTTCTCTTGATTCTGTTTTGACTGGACTCGGGCACTGGGATTTTGACTAGAGTGAATCAAGCCTCACCCACATATCTGGGACACTCCTCCAAGCAGCCTCCCTTTCTCCACGAAGGCTAGCCCAAGGTTCTATACATGCTGATTGGCTCCTCAGAGAGTGAAAGCTAAAGCCATGCCTCTTAAGGACTGCGTCTAGAACTGACACAGCATCTGCCACCATTCTACTGGTCAACACAAATCACAGTAAATGGAGCAGAAATAGACTCCGCCTCTTGATGGGAAGAGTGGCAGATGAGTACAGGGATGGGAGGAACTCTTGGAGGCCAACTCTGGAGACAGTCTACCACAGCTGTAAACAATACTACTGGATGTTTCTACCATGCCATTTCAGTTCAGGTGTGAATGCCTGAGAAGAAATACTTTATTTCCAAAAGTAGAACTTTTTCTTAAGCATCAAAAAGAATATCCTGTGGAATGCTAATCTCAGAAAAGGCATGGAATCTTCTTCTCTGGGACTGTAGGAAGGGCAGACACGATCTTTTGGGAATGGTCTAGTATAGCCTTACCTGGAAAGATGAATTTCATGTAGTCATTTCCCACCCTACAATTTGTCATGTATGGATAAGTATGATCTCATTTTTTAAAAAGTGTACCTAATGCTCAAAAATATAGAGGCTTTACAGGTCCTAGCCATTTGAACTCTTGCTATCTGAACCCTTATCTGAATCAAATACATTTGGATAAATTCCTCATTTCTAAATCCTTGCTACATGCTCTCCTAGACTCAGGAATGTGCTAGATTTGGATATCACAGTATCTCTTACAATCTGAAATCGCACTATCTGAAGCCAGGAACACAATTAATTTATATAGAAAAAATTGCTTATACCCCAAACAGTGCTATCTTTAGGGGGTAAAATTATAGATGATGCACATCCTTCCTTATGCTTGGCTGTATTTTCTAAATTCTTTTCCAAGTTTTGCTTGCAAAATATTAAAAAGTCTATACTGTGGACTTAATATACTACTTGGAACAATTTTAAAAAACTAAGTCTAACACCCTACACCAAAGGACACAAACAGATTGAAAGGGAAAGGATGGAAAATATATTCCATGCAAATAATAACAAAAGAGAGCTGGGATGGCAATCTTAATATCAGACAAAGTAGACTTTAAGGTAAAGTCTGTTAGAAAGGATAAAGATGGACAGTATATGGTGACAAATGAGTCAATTCATCAAGAAGATTTAACAACTGTAAATATATATGCACCCAACATCAGAGCACCTAAATATATAAACCAAACACTGATATAACGGAATAAAGAAATAGACAACACTAAGTAACAGCTGGAGCCTTTAACACACCACTTTCACTACTAGACAGAACATGGAGAAAGAAGGTCAACAAGGAAAGAGGGGGCCTGAATGACACTATAAACCAACTAGACTTAACAAAAGCACATTCTACCCCAGTGCACATGGATCATTCTCCAGGGTAGACCACAAGTTAGGTCATCAAACAAGTCTTGATAAATTTAAAAAGACTGAAATCAGAGTAATTTCTCTGACTACAATGGAGTGAAACTAGAAATCAGGAACAGGAAAAAAAAACTGGAAAAATACAAACATATGGAATTAAACAACACATTATTACACTATCAGTGAAGTTAAAAGATAATTCACAAATTAACCCACTGCCGTTGAGTCGATTCGGACGAAACTCAAAGGGGCAGTTCTACTCTGTCCTATAGGGTCGCTATGAGAAGATGAGATGAATCACAAATTACTCAGAATCAAATGAAAATGAAAGCACAACATACCAAAATTTATAGGATTCAGAGAAGACAGCACTCAGAAACTTATAGCAATAAACGCCTACATGAAAAAAAGAAAAAAGATCTCAAATCAGCAGCCTAACTCTACAACTTTAGGCACTAGAAAGATAAAAGCAAACTAAGCCTAAACCTACCCAAAGGAAGGAAATAACAAAGATCAGAACAGAAATAAATGAAAGAGAAAACAGAAAAACAATAGCATCAACAAAACCAGAAGTTGGTTCTTTGAAAACATCAACAAATTTGACAAACCTTTAGCTAGACTGACAAAGAAAAAAAGACAAAAGATGCAAATACCCAAATAAGAGATGAAAATGGGAGATATTACAACTGACCTGACAGAAATAAAAAGACTTATGACAAACTACTACAAACAACTACATACCAACAAACTGGATAATCTAGACAAAATGGACAAATTCTTAAAAGAACACAACCTACCTACAGTGACTCAAGAGGAAATAAAAAGTCTCAAATGACCGACAATAAGTAAACAGATTGAATCAGTCATCAAAAATCTCCCAATAAAAAAAAGTCCTGGACGAGATGGCTTCAATGGGGAATTCTACCAAATATTTAAAGAAGAATTAACATGAAGCCTGTTTAAACTTTCCCAAAACACAAAGAAGAAATGAATACTCCCTCATTCATTCTAAGAAGCAAACATAAGCCTAATACCAAAACAAGACAAAGACACCGAAAGAATAGAAAACTACAGGTCAATATCCCTTGTGAATACAGATGCAAAAATTCTCAACAAAATACTAATGGACAGAATCCAACAGCATATTAAAAGAGTCATATACCATGGCCAAGTGGGATTAATTTCAGGAATACAGGGATGTTCAACAACAAAAAAATTAATAAATGTAATACACTACATCTATTGAACAAAGGAAAGGAACCACATGATCATCTTTACTGATGAAGAAAAGGCATTTGATAAAATCCAATATCCTTTCTTGATGAAAACCCTCAACAAGATTGGAAAAGAAGGTTAAGTTCCTCAATATGACTCAGGGCATATATGAAAACCCAACAACGAATGTTATACTTAATGGAGAAAGATGGAGAGCTTTCCCCTTGATATCAGGAACAAGGGTGCCCACTCTCATCACTTCTATTCAATATTGTATTATAAGTCTAGTCAGAGCAATAAGACAAGAAAAAGAAATAAAAGGTATCCAGATTAGAAAACAACTAAATTTATCTCTATTCACAGATGACATGAGCCTATATGTAAAAAAATCCCAAAGAGTCCACGTGAAAACTTCTAGAGCTAATAGAAAAATTTAGCAAAGTTGCAGGGTACAAGGTCAACAAACAAAAATCATCTGGGATTCCACACACCAGCAATGAGAAATCTGAAAGGGAAATCAGGAAAACAATTCCATTCACAATAGCATCGAAAAAAAAATACCAAGGGATAAATTTAACCAGAGATGTGAAAGACTTACACAAAGAAAATTATAAAACACTGCTGCAAGAGATTAGAGGAGACTTAAATAAATGGAAAGATGTCCTGTGTTCATGGATTGGAAGACTTAATATTGTTAAAATGTCAACAATACTCAAAGCAACCTACAGATTCAACACAATCCTAGTCAAATTCCAAGTCTTTTTTACAGAAATAGAAGAACCAATCCTGAGCTTAATATGGAATAGCAAGAGGCCTTGAATTGCTAAAGCAATTTTGAAGAAAAAGAATAAGCATGAGGACTTACACTTCCTCATTTCAAAACATATTACAAAGCTACAGTAAGCAAAACAGCCTAGTACTGATATAATAATAGACACATATACCAATGGAACTGAAAGGACAGTCCAGAAGTAAATCCATACATCTATGGTCCACTGATTTTTTAAAAGGGCGCTAAGTTCATTCAATGGGGAAACAAGAGTCTCTTCAATAAATGGCGCTGGGAAAACTGGATTTCCACATGCAGACAAATGAAAGAGGAGCCATGCCTCACAATATACACAAAAACAAATTTAAAACGGATTAAGACACAAGTGTGCAAACTCCAATGATAAAACTCATAAAAGAAAATTCAGGGGCATGAGGTAGAACTAACATGGCACCCTAGACAGATGCATCATGCTGTCCCTCTTCAGCAAAGACTCAAAACACTAAGTAAAACAGATACAAACATCAATCCTGGAACCTTAAGCTTCAAATGAAGGGATAAAGAACTAGGTCAAACACTGAATGGAAGAAGAAAATGGAGGCAAATAAAAAACAGGGAGAAATACAGAGTGGAGGTTCCCTGCTGACTAAAAAAAGCACAGTATTACCGTCTTGAAGCACAGCTAGTAATTACCCCGGACAGGGAATACAAGAAGACCACTTAACAGAGCTCCCAAAGAAGAGACAGAGCACCTGATAACCAGAGAAACATGCTTTCCCACTCCTCACCCTTCTGCCCAGTAAATCACCTCCATCCCTTCCCAATCAGCCACACTGCCCTGGACAGCGAGCTACTGGTCTGCTGCCAACTCAAGTCCACTCTGCCCCCACCCACCTGCTTCTGCTGTGCCATTTTCCATCTTCCTTTTCTTTCTTCCTCCTACCTAGCCCCGTACACCACACTCACCCCTTCCCAATGGGCCATGCCACACCACTCAGCTAGAGACCTACCAGCCCACCGCCAGCCCGGGTCAGCCCTGCCCCCACCTGCTGACTCCTGCTGTGCCATTTTTTCCCCCTTTCCTCCTTTTCTTTTTCCTTCCCACCTAGCCTTGTACACCACTAGGCCACACCGTGCAACTTTGGCTAGAGAGCCACTGGTCCATCACCACCCCAGGTGTGCCCTGCCCCCACCCATCAGCTCCTACCATGTCATTTTTTTTTTTTACTTTTTTCCCTTTCTTCCTGTTCCTTCTCTCTCCTACGTGGCCCTGTATATCTCCTCTACCCCTTCCTGACAGGCCATGCCACACCATCGTGATTCGAGAGCCACCGGCTGCTACCACCTCAGGTTCCCCCTGCCACCACCTACCAACTCCCACCACACCATTTTTTTCTTCTCTTTCTTCCTTTTCTTTCTTCCTTCTACCTAGCCCCATACACTACCTCCCCCCATGCTACCAGGCCACACAGCACCGCTGCAGCTAAATTGGCACTGGCTAGGCGCTTTCTACCTACCACCTATGCCCTGCAGGCCACATTACAGCCCCTCCCGGAAGGCCCTAGGGCCACCCCCCCCCCACTGGCTACCCTTTTTCTTTTCTTTGTCCCCTCTCCCAGCCCCGTAGGCCACACCCCCTTCCCGCTGGCCCTTTCCATGCTGCTGTGGCTAGAACATGCCTGGCTCAGGCCCACCACCAAACCAGGCCCACAATGCCCCTCCCTCCTGCCACTTGACCAGCTGCTGAATGAAGGGAAGGGAGCCTGGGCCATTCCCCGTCTGACATCCCCACCTAGCTGGAGAGGGGATCTGAATGCTGCAACACTGCTGGACCAGCATCAGGAGGCAGATAGAGCCCACCCAGTCTGCACAAAACCACCTCACCAAGTGAGCGTACAGTAAAGTGGATTCACCCTGCCTGCTGCTGCCCTGCTCACCCAGTAAAGGTGTTGAGACTATCGTGCCCACAGACAAGCAAGCAGCAAAGCATGCCTGGCCCAACTGCCCTGACATATCAAAACAAAACAAAGAAGCAGGGTGAAGCAAACATACAATCAATAAATTAAAAAAAATAATGCCTTAATGGCTCAGAGGCAGCAGATATCAAAACATATTAAAAAAAAAAACAGGAGAAGATGGCTCCAGCAAGTGACCAAAATAAGAATCAAATGAACTTCCAGAAGAAGAAAAGGCATGGAGCTACCTGATACAGAATTCAAAAGACTAATACGCAGGGCTCTCCAAGAGATTAGGAAAGAGATCAAGAAAAACAGACAAAAGGAAGGAAAAAATAATCAAAATCATGGAAACCAAACAAAATCAGTGAAAACATATCCAAAATCAAGGAAAATACAGACAAGGCAATAGAAGAATTCAAGAAAATAAAACAAGAACAAAACGTCAAAATAAATACATACAAAAACTGCCGCTAGAAATCTAAAGGATAAACAACAAAATTTCAGAAATGGACAACTCAATAGGAGGTTTAAGGAACAAATCTGAAACAATGGAAGACATAATCAGTGAGACTGAAGACAAATACATGAACATTACTTTGTTTGAGGAAAAATCAGAGAAAAGAATGAAGAAAACCTAAGAATTATGAGAGACACAATCAAGAGCAAAAATCTGCATGTAACTGAAGTTCCAGAACAGGGGGAGAAAATGGAAAAAACAGAGAAGAAGGCTGAAGATTTGCTGGCAGCAAACGTCCCAAATATCATGAAAGTCAAAAAGGTGGCCATCCAAGAAGCTCAACACTCAACAAACCCCATATAGGATAGACCCCCAAAAGAAAGTCACCAAGACATATCATAATCATACTTGCCAAAACTAAAGACAAAGAAAGAATCCTGAGAGTAGCTTGGGGAAAAAGAAAAGTCACAAAGGGAAAAGAATAAGACTCAACTCTGATTATTCAGAAGAAACTATGCAGGCAAGAAGGCAATGGGATGACTTCTATAAAAAGATTGAAAGAAAAAAAACTGCCCACCAAGAATAATTATCTTGCAAAACTCTCAAATACAATAGTGAAATTAGTACATTTCCAGAAACAGAAGTTAAGGGATTTTGTAAAAACCAAACCAAACATACAAGAAATATCAAAGGGAGTCCTTCAGTTAGAGAACCAACAACAACAAACAACAACGAGAGTCTAAAACACAGAATAAACTCACCATATACCAACTTAGGTAAAGAACTCTCAATAATAAAACAAAGCTAAAAGACTTAAAACAAGGAAACAAAGACATCAATCTGTAAATGATGGCAATAAAATAATAAAATCAACATAAAACAATAAAAGGTGAAATAAATGGTGGAAGCATAAAACTTCCAAATGGAGAGGAAGTCAAGGCCATACTAGGTAATAAAAGACTGGTTCAAACTTAGGAAGATAAGGGTAAATTTCAAGGTAACCACAAGGAAACTTAACAAGCCAACTCAACAGAATAAAAAAGAAAAACAAAGTCTCAGCAAACACAAAATCTGTAAAAACAAAAGAAAATACACAAACAAAAAGAGCTCAGCACAGAAAAGTAAGAGGAAAAAGAAAACGTTAGCGCCACACAAAAAGGCACAACAATATGACAGCAATAAACTCATACATGTTGATAATCACACTGACTGTAAATGGCTTAAATGAACCTGGAAAGAGACAGAGATTGGCAGAATGGATAAAAAAGCATGATCCACCAATATGCTGTGTACAAGAGACACACCTTAGACATAAAGACATAAATATATTAAAAATCAAAGGATGGAAAAAACACATCAACCAAACAATAACTAAAAAGGGGCAGGAGTGGTAATAGTAAACCTAAGATAAAACAGACTTCAGGAAAATCAACCATAAAAGACAAAGAAGGACATTACATAATGATTAAACTAAAAATCCACCAAGAAGACATAACCTTAATAAATATCGATGCACCCAACAACAGGGATCCAAAATACATAAAATAAATTCTAACAGCACCAAAAAGAGACAGTTCCACAATAATAGCAGAAGACTTCAACACACCACCCTCTGTAAAAAACAGAACATCTGAGAAAGAAACTCAACAAAGATACAGAAGATATAAAGGCCAAAATCAACCAACTTGACCTCACAGACATATAAAGAACACTCCAACCAATAGCAGCAAAATATACACTCTTTTCCAATGCACATGGAACCTTCTCCAGAATAGATCACATTTTAGGCCACAAAGCAACTCTCAATAAATACTGAAATAATATAATGCACTCTCTCTGATCACAATGCTATGAAAGTAGAAACAAAGAACAAGGAAAAAAAATCAAATACCTGGAAACTGAGTAACACCTTGCTTAAAAACAACTGGGTTATAGAAGATATCAAAGAAAGAATTAAAAAATTCCTAGAAACAAATGCTAATGAAAACACGTCATAACAAAACCTTTGGAAGACAGCAAAGGCACAACTCAGAGGTCAATTTATAGCAACAGATGCACACATCAAAAAGGAAGAATGGGTCAAAATCAAAACACGAGCCCTACAACTCAAACAAATAGCAGGAGAGCAGAAAAAGAGGCCCATAGCCAAAAGAAGAAAGGAAATAATAAAGATTACTGCACAAATAAATAAAACAGATTAGAAAAACAATAGAAAGAATCAACAAGACCAAAAGTTGGCTCTTTGAAAAGTTCAACAATACCAACAAACTGATGGCCAAACTGACAAAAGAAAAATAGTAGAAGGAATAACCCACATAAGAAATGAGATGGGAGACATTACAACAGACCCAACTGAAATAAAAAGGATCATAACAGAATACTATGAAAAATTGTGTCCAACAAATCTGAGAACCTAGAGGAAATGGACAAATTTCTAGAAATACACTATCTACCTAAACTGACACGAGCAGAGAGAGAAAATCTGAACAGATCCATAACCATAGAAGAGACTTAAGAGGCAATTAAAAAAAACCTCCGACAACAACAACAAAAAAGCCCTGGCCCTGACGGCTTCCCTGGAGAATTCTACCAAATATTCAGAGAACAGCTCACATTGGTACTAATCAAACTATTTCAGGGCACAGAAAAGGAAGAGATACTCCCGAATTCATTCTATCAAGCCAGCATAACCCTGATACCAAAACCAAAGATACTGCAAAAAAAGAAAATTACAGACCACTATCTCTTATGAGGGAAAGCTTGGTGGCATAGTGGTTAAGTGCCACAGCTGCTAACCAAAGGGTTGGCAGTTCGAATATGCCAGGCGCTCCTTGGAAACTCTATGGGGCAGCTCTACTCTGTCCTAGAGGGTCACTATGAGTCGGAATCGTCTTGATGGCACTGGGTTTGGTTTTTTTTTGTTTTGTTTGTTTTGGCTCTCTCATGAATATAGATGCAAAAATTCTCAACAAAATTCTAGCCCACAAAATTCAGCATCATAAAAAATAATCATAATACACCACAGCCAAGTGGGATTCATACCAGGTTTGCAAGGATGCTTAGACATTAGAAAATCAATCAACACAATCCACCACATTAAGAGAACAAAAGAAAAGAATCACATGAACATCTCAATCAATACAGAAAATGCATTCAATAAAGTTCAACACCTATTCCTGATAAAAACTCCCAATAAAACAAGAATAGAAGGGAAATTCCTCAACATAACAAAGGGCATTTATATAAAACCAAGAGCCAACACAATCCTCAATGGAAAGATGCTGAAAGCATTCCCCCTGGAAAACAGGAACAAGCCAAGGATGCCCTTTATCACCACTCCTATATAATGCCATGCTAGAAGTCCTAGCTAGAGCAATAAGACAAGAAAAAGAAATAAAGGGCATCCAAATTAGAAAGGAAGAAGTAAATCTATCCCCATCCACAGATGATATGATCCTATTCATAGAGAACCCCAAAGATTCCACAAGAAAACTACTGGAACTAATAGGAAGATTCAGCAGAGTAGCAAGATACAAGATAAACATAACAAAAATCAGTTGGATTCCTATACACCAATGGAGAGAACTTCGAAAGGAAAGCAGGAAAACAATACCATTTATAATAGCCCCTAAAAAGATAAAATACGTAGGAATAAATCTAACAAGGATATAAAAGACCTACACAAAGAAAACTACAAAATACTACTGCAAGAAACCAAGAGACCTATGTAAATGGAAAAACATACCATGCTCATGGATAGAAAGACTCAACAGTGTGAAATCATCAATCCTACCCAAAGAAATCTACAGCTATAAGGCAATCTCAATTCCAAAAAACAGGA
Organism: Loxodonta africana; assembly: GCF_030014295.1. Classification (NCBI taxonomy): domain Eukaryota; kingdom Metazoa; phylum Chordata; class Mammalia; order Proboscidea; family Elephantidae; genus Loxodonta; species Loxodonta africana. Next base: position 70,669,027 of record NC_087358.1, read on the forward strand.
TTCTTTAATGAGATGGAATAACTAATCACCAACTTTATGTGGAAAGGAAAGTGGCCCCAGATAAGCAAAGTATCATTGAAGAAAAAGAACAAAGTAGGAGGCCTCACACTACCTGCTCTCAGAACCTACTATGTAGCCATAGCAGTCACACAGCCTGATACGAGTACAACAGCACACAGACCAATGGAACAGAATGGAGAACCCAGATGTACATCCAGCCACCTATGGTCAGCTGATCTTTGAAAAAGGATCAAAATCCATAAAATTGGGCAACTATAATCTTTTTAACAAATGGTACTGGCAACTGGAGGCCCATCTGTAAAAATATCAAACAGGACCCATACCTCACACCTTCCACAAAAACTAACTCAGAGTGGATCAAAGACCTAAACATAAAACCTAAAACAATAAAGTTCATGGAAGAAAAAATACGGACAACACTAGGGACCCTAACACATGACATAAAGAGAATACAAACCGCAACTAACAAACGACAAGCACCCAAAGATGTACTAGATAACTGAGAGCTCCTAAAAATTAAACACTAATGCTCATCAAAAAACCTCATCAAAAGAGTGAAAAGAGAACCTACAGACTGGGAAAAAAAAATTTGGCTATGACATATCTGACAAGGGTCTAATCTCTAAAATCTATAAAATGCTTCAACACCTCAACAACAAAAAGACAAAAAATCCAATTAAAAAATGGGCAAAGGATACAAAAAGACAGTTTACCAAAGACACTCAGGCAGCTAAGAGGCACATAAGGAAATGCTCCCAATCAGTAGCCACTAGAGAAATGCAAATCAAAACTAAAATGAGGTACCATCTCACCCCAACACTACTGACACTAATCAAAAAAACAGAAAATAACAAATGTGGGAGAGGTGTGAGATTGGAATGTTATGCACTACTGGTGCAAATATGAAATGGTACAACTGCTAAGGAAAATGATATAGCACCTCCTTAGAAAGCTAGAAATAGAAATACCGTAAGATTCACTATCCCATTCCCAGGAATATATCCTAGAGAAATAAGAGCTGTCACACAAATAGACATATGCACACCCATGTTCAGTGCAGAATTATTCACAAAAGCAAAAAGATGGAAACAATGTAAGTGCTCATCAACAGATGAATGCATAAAAAACTATGGTACATACACACAATGCAATACTACGCAATGATAAAGAACAATGATGAATCCGTGACACATTTCACAACATGGATATGTCTGGAGGGCATTATGCTGAGTGAAATAAGTCAATCACTAAAGGACAACTACTGTATGAGACCACCAGTATAAAAACCCAAGAAAAGGTTTACACTCAGAAAAAAAAACAATCTTTAATGGTAACTTGGGAGAGGAGAGGTGTGGAGGGAAAATCACTAACTAGATAGTATAAGTTTGGCAAAGGGAAAGTACACACGGTATAGAGAAAGTCAGCACAACTTGACCAAGGGAAAGCCATAGAAGGTCCCTATACACATCCAAACACCTTGAGGGATCGAGTTACTGGGGTTGAAGGCTGGGGGCCATGGTCTTGGGGGACATCTAGGTCAACTGGCATAACAGAGCTCATAAAAAAATGTTCTACATTCAACTTTGGTGAGCCTTACAAGCTTGCCAGTGGCCATCTAAGATAAAGCTATTGGAGCAAAGGAGAATGAAGAAAACCACAGACACAAGGAAAACATTACTCCAATGGACTAATGGACCACAAGTACCACAGCCTCCACCACCTTAACCCAGAAGAACTAGGTAGTGCCAGGCTACCACCACTGACAGCTGTGACAGGGATCACAATAGAGGGTCCCAGACAAAGCTGGAGAAAACTGTGAAACAAAATTCAAATTCATTAAAAAAAAAAAAAAGTACCTGACTTACCGGTCTGACAGAGATTAGAGGAAACCCAGAGGCTATGAAGCCACTCCTGAAGTCCACTTTCAGCCAAAGATTAGACAGGCCTGTAAAACAAACAATAACACACATGAGGAAGGTGCTCCTTAGTTCAATCAAGTATAGGAGACCAAATGGGAAACACCTGCCCCAAAGCAAGGACAAGAAGGCAGGAAGGGACAGGAAAACTGGACGAATGGACGTGGAGAACCCAGGGTGGAAAGGGAAAGGGGAGAACACTGACACAATGTGGGGACTGAAACTAATGTCGCAAAACAATTTGTCTATAAAACTTTTTAATGAAAAACTGACTTGTGCTGTAAACCTGCACTTAAAACAATAAAATTTAAAAAGAAAGAAAGAAAGAAAATCCAGGGCAAGGCCGTCAGGCCTAGCTTTTAACAATGGATTATCTAATATAACAAAAGCACAGAGAAAGACAAAATAAATAAATGGGACTTAACAAAAATTAAATACTTTTGTTTATCACAAGACTTTATCAAAAAAAGCAAAAAGGCAAACTAACAAGCGAGAGAATATCTTCAGAAATCATCTATCTGATAAGAATCTAGTAATCAAAATATATATAAAACTTTGGTAACCTAACAACAAAAAGATAAATAACCCAACTATAAAGTGAGCAAAGGACTTGAACAGATATTTCACCAAAGAGGACAGTCAAACAGCCACCAAACACATGAAAAGATGCTCATTGTCATTAGCCATTAAACCAAAAAACCTGTTAACACTGAGATGATTCTGACTTATAGCAACCCTACAGGACAGAGTAGAATTGTCCCATAGAGGTTCCAAGGAGTACCTGGTAGATTCAAACTGCCAACCTTTTGGTTAGCAGCCATCAGCCATAAAAAAAAAAAATCAGCCATAAGAGAGATGCAAATCCACTCAGGGCAGCAATGATTGTGAGGATGGCAAAGGACCTGACAGTATTTCATTCTGTTGTACACAGGATCCCTGTGAGTCAGAACTGACTCCATGGCACCTAACAACAACAGGATGGCTAAGATTTAAAAAATAAATAAATAAACAGAAAATAATAAATGACGGCAAGGATGTAAGGAAACTGGAACCCTTACCCACTGCTGGTGGGAACGCAAAATGGTAACTTAAATTTTTTTAATTAAAAATATATATATTTTTTAAGATGCAAGCTTGACAGCTTTCGATTTTTATGGCTATTTGTTCTCCTAAGTTCCCAGAACCTGATTACTTGGATCACACACATAAAAATCTCTGTGGATTTAAAGATGAATATCCTCCCTCTTCAAGAAAAACATACTAGCAGGCAGAATAAAAAACACGTGTCCATAAGCATTAATAAACAAATCAGTGGATTAAAACATATTTATCCTACAGATGAACTGCTATATTTATAGAATCTAAATACATGGTTACATATTGCACCCTGAAAGCAGATCAAAAACAAAAACAAAAAAACCCCACTGCCAACCAGTGGATTCAGACTCATAGCCACCCCAAAGGGTTTCCGAGGCTGTAAATCTATCTCCCGCAGAGCAGCTGGTGGTTTCGAACTGCTGACCTTTCGGATAACGGTCGATGGCTATCACCACTGAGCCACCAATGCTCACTTTAAATTGATACACTCTGAATTTTAAATACACTATAAACTACCCTAAGGCTTGTCATTTTTCATTTCGTCTGGCATTCCATACCTGGCCGTTTGACGTCACCAGCCCATAATATATACCAGTTTAAGAAATCCACAATTTTGCCCTCCAAGGACTTAATCCCCCCAACACACAAAAAAAAGAATGGTGCAAAGGCAAATAGGACCATGAATTTGTTTTTTTAAGCACTGCTGCAAGCTTACTTTATAAAATTGGACTCCCCAGCTGCAGAATTCTACAGCAAGTGGCTTCGGGAGTGTCTCACACGCAAATAAAGTAAAAGGTCACTTAGGAGAACCCAGCGTGCCTCGACGCTCATCTTAGACAAAACAGAGCAAGTCCTTTATCAGGGAAATGTCACTTCACTCAGTTCACCGTAGTCCCGGGTAAAGGTCCCTACTGAGAGAATCCCCTTTGTGGATTCCGTGTAAATGGGGGAAAGAGAAAGTCAATAACGCCAGTGACACCACCAGCTCCGAGGAGCGAAGAAAGAGATGCTAAGGTCCCGAAAGGGCCAATGAGGAACTGGAGAGCCAGAGAGGCGGTCCCCCCTCGGAAAAACAGCGCGAGAGAAGTGACAGGATTCCGCTAAGAGCCAACAGCAGCCCATGCAGCTCAAAAAAGCGAGAAGGGAAAAGTTTCCCCAGCCTCCCCCTTCTCCCTCCTCCTCTGAGGAAACCTTAGCGGAGGTGCTAACGGTGCCCAGCCGGCGGCCCCACCACCCGCCCGGGGCGCAGCGCCGGCGGTCGGGCGCGGACCCGGGCTGCGTGCAGGCGTAGCGGGCCGGTGTCAGGCCGGGTGCCGGGCGGCGCGCACAGCCAGACCGGCCCGGGAAGCGGCCCGGGAAGCGGCCCGGGATAGTCCGCCGCCGGGAGGAGAGGAAAGGCCAGGCGAAGGGTGGGGCGGAAGCGGTCTCGGCGCTCGCCAGGCGCCCGCCCACACCTACCGGGGAGGCCACCGCGCAGACCGCCGGCCCAGAGCAGGAAGCCGGCGACCCCGAGGCTCGGCCGCCGGAGAAGCCGAGCGGTGCTGCGCAGAGGCGGCGGAGGGGGGCCGGAGGCGGCGCCAAGCTGCGGGATTTGCGGCCCGGGCGCCTCACGTGACGCGGAGGCCCGCGAGCCAATCAATCGCGCTAAGATTAAAAAACCAAAAAAGAAAAAAGACACTGCGTCGTGGAGTCTGTTCCGACTCACAGGGACCTTTCTGGAACAGAGTAGACGTGCCCCATAGGGCTTCCTTTACGGAAGCCGACTGCCGCGTCTTTCTCCAGCTCCGACCTTTAGGTTAGCAGCGGAGCTATTTAACCTCTGCGCCTCCAGAATGCCCTCACGTTACGATTACCATTAGCCAGTGAGGAATTTTATACACGATTTCCTCTTTTCCTCCTTAAAATCTTTTTGTTACTAGCCTGTGGAGGGGGGACTTTTATTTTTAGCACTCTTTGTATGCATAGATTAACTGTTCGAATAAACACTATACGGTATACCTTAATCTCTTGGTGTTGAAATTATTTAAATTTCACTGCTAGCACCGTTCGGTGTTGACTTAGTAAACGATGCTCATGGCAGTAAATGAATACTAAAAAACAAAAAACAGTTACTGCTGTGTAGACTCTCAATCCTGGTGATCCCATGTGTGTCAGGGTGCTTAAATTGTTTTTAACACTTGCATCTTCCTCCCTAATACAACTACTTCAGCAACTGAAGTGCGTTCAGACAGCATCGGCTGAAACTTCCCTGATTTCCAGAACACTCTGTATGTACTCTGATACATAATTTATATAATGTAAATCTCACGTTGCTCTGAAATGTACTGTACTATAAGAAGTGAATTAATTGTCTATCTCTCTACCTTTGCCCCTATATTATAATCTCTTTGACCACCAGGACCTTTGTGCTTAGTAGGGTACCTGGCATGTGGTAAAAAAAAAAAAACGAATTGTCCACCAATGGGTTCCGACTCATAGCGACCCTATTAGACCTTCAATATCCACTGAATAAAGGGGTAATTAGTGGCAAAACCAAAAAAAAACAAAACCAGTGCCGTCCAGTGGATTCCGCAAAGACAACTTCAAATAGAAGTTGCAGAGGATTTCATTTTACATAGATCCACAGTAAATGCCCATCAAAGAATGTGTTGCACTGGGCAGATCTGTTGCACAGGACCTCTTTAAAGTGTTAAAAAGCAAACGTCACTTTGAGGACTAATGTGCGCCTGACCCAAGCCATGATGTTTTCAATCGCCTCATATGCATGTGAAAGCTGCACAATCAATAAGGAAGACCGAACAAGAATTGATGCCTTTGAATTATGGTGTTTGCCAAGAATGAATGTTGAATATACTGTGGACTGCCAGAAGAACCAACAAATCTGTCCTGGAAGAAGTATAGCCAGAATACGCCTTAGAAGCAAGGATGGCAAGGCTTCATCTCACATGCCTTGGACGTGTTACTACGAGGGATCAGTCCCTGGAGAAGGACACCTTGTTTGGTAGGGAGTCAGTGAAAAAGAGGAAGACCCTCAACGTGATGGATTGACACAGTGGCTGCAACAATGGACTCAAACATAGCAACAGTTGTGAGAATGACCAGAACTGGGCAGTGTTTCGTTCTGTTGTACATAGGGTGCTATGAGTCAGAACTTGACGACACCTAATAACAACAGTGGCAAACAAAAGCAAAATCCTGTGTTGACTGACTCTTGGTTTGGGACCCTGATGGTTCCAGAATAGCTGTGAATCAGTTCAGCGATTTTATTAAAAGAGGCCTACTTTGCTCAGTGATTAAGAGCTCAGGTGCCAACTAAAAGGTCAGCAGTTGAAACCCACCAGCCACTATGAGTTGGAATCAACTTGATGGCAACGGGTTTTTTTTTTTTTTTTTTTTCTCAAAAAAGCTGTAATCACTCTCTACAACCCTATCTAAAGAACTTTTGTAAAACATGTATGCTTGAGAAGAAATGGGGATTTGGGATTTGAGTCATCAAATATTTCCTGAGAGCTCATGGTTTGTTATCTGTCAGGTGCCACACTTGGAGCATCTGGGAGGATAAGAAGTTGAATAAGGCATGGTCGCTGACCTCAGGGAATGTACAGTCTGGTTTATCATCCCAGTACAGGATGAAAAGTATAAAAGGCAAATGAGGAACCGCAAATTTGATGGAGGTTCAGAAGAAATCTCCCTGGAAAGGTGAGTTTGGCGGACAAGTAGAAATTTGATGAAGAAGGTAGGGAAAAACATTCCAGGAGAGAGCACAATATGCTCAAAGGTAGGGAGGTGTGAAACAGTATTATTTATTTAGGAAAATCAAGCAATCCTGTATTGCTGGATGTGGTGACCTCGTTTACATGGAGGACAAATGAAACCTACTTAGATTATCATCTTTAATGTACTTGAAAGAATGACATGTTTATTTATTAGATTATTTATCGGATTGAATAACTTCCCATCACAGAAAGCATAGGCTCTTCATCTGTAAAATTGACATGGACTAGTACTAGATGGGAGCCCTGGTTGTGCAGTGGTTAAGAGCTACAGCTGCTAACCAAAAGGTCAGCAGTTCAAACCCACCAGCCACTCCTTGGAAGCCCTATGGGTCAGATGTACTCTGCTCTGTAGGGCTGCTATGGGTCAGAATCGACCGACAGTACACAACAGCACAGCAAAAGCAACAGTGCTAGATGACTTCTTACTATTTTTTTTTTCCATCTCCAAAAGCTTGCTATGATTGGTATCCAAAAATAGCAAAATTATTTGTTCCAAAGAAGATTAGCGCTCTCTAAACTTTCTCTATAGGGCAAAATAACTCAATTTATAAGAGGTACTTCAAGGAAAAAACTGGGCTCTACCTCCTGGGATATTAAAAAGCAAAACAAGACTATGCTGGGAAACAGAATCTGTCAGGAACCTAATGAAACGCAGGTCATGGAAGGTTTGAGGTGGAGTGGAACAAAGGGCATTGATTCTGATCACTCTTGGAGCTTTAAACATCAGTTTCTCAGTAAGTGGAAGATTAGAACACCCTCTGTTGCTCCCTTTCTCTGTTCTCCTCCTCCGTGAGTGTGGCAATTTGGTCAAGTGTGGGTCTGCCAATCTGGTTCCAGTTCCTACAGCTGGAACTTCTAATTCCTGGTTGAATGAACCTCTTACACAACTTTCTTTATCAAGAATATTTTCTGAAGAATGCTTACACAAACAAACCAAACTGGTTGCCTTCGAGTTGGCTCTGACGCATAGCAGCTCTATAGGACAGAGTAGAACTGCCCATAGGGTTTCCAAGTAGCACCTGGTGAATTCAAACTCCTGACCTTTTGGTTAGCAGCCCAACTCTTAACCACTACGCCACCAGGGTTTCTGAAGGACGCTTAGGGTCTACTTTTTTTTAAAAGGCCACAAGGAAGTTCTCAGTTGAGGGCAAGGGAAAGTAAAAGGGATTTTAAGTTACTTCCTCAAAGCCTTGAATACTTTTTCTTCTGAAAGATTGAAAACAGCTAGGAGCACCCAGGTTATTTCCATCTTTTCATCTCTGCTCCCTCCCTCCTCCTGAGGTTGGTAAGAATTGAGAGAAGGGAAGAGGTATTAGGAATTGGAATCCCGGCGGCCATGCTCCCCAGACCTTCAGTTGACACAGGACAGGAACCATCCCCGAAGACAACTCATCAGAAATGAAAGGGACTGGTCAGCGGGTGGGAGAGAGATGCTGATGAAGAGTGAGCTAATTATATCAGGTGGACCCTTGAGATTGTGTTGGCAACTCTTGCCTGGAGGGGGGATGGGAGGATAGAGAGAGAAGGAAGCCGGCAAAATTGTCAAGAAAGGAGAGACTGAAAGGGCTGACTCAAGACGGGGAGAGTAAGTGGGAATAGGGAGTGAGATGTATGTAAACTTATATGTGACAGACTGATTGGATTTGTAAACGTTCACTTGAAGCTTAATAAAAGTTATTATAAAAAAAAAAAAAGAGAAAAAAAAAGTCATTAAATTTTGTCAACTAAAAAAAAAAAAAAAAATCATTCTAATTCCCTTTTTCCCTCACCTCAAAACCGAGATAAATTCTCGTTGCTCATCATGCAAACAGGTTAAATAAACAAATATTTTTGCCTGCCCTAGCTAAAGTAGTCTATTCTGTTGACCCATATCTGCACCTGCACCTAGGCAGATTCTGTGCTGAACAGGTGACATAAAGAGATAAGCACACACTGCTCCCTGGACTAGGCATGAAACCCTTCCCAGCACAGCACCTCTCCTGACTGTCTGTGCCACTCCCACATAAGATCACCTTCCTGCTGAGAGTTTAGAATTGCCTTTGTCCTTTGTCAGGTAAAGGAACTCTTTAAATATGGAGTTCCTGTGCTGTTCATGTGAACTGACAGTGACATTTTGCTTTTTCATTCATCAACAAAGATCCTGGTTCCAGCACCACCACCAGGAGCACCAGGGTGGAGGTAGTAATATTCTTAGAATAACCCCAGGGTGGAGGTAGTAAGAATATTCTTAGATGGGGCCTTGACCTCTTGGTTTGGAATATTAAAGATGAAGTTAAAACAAACAAACAAAAACCCAAACCCACCGCCATCAAATCAATTTCTACTCATGGTGCGAGAACTGTCCCATAGGATTTCCAAGGCTGTAATCTTTACAGGGGAAACCGTGGTGGCGGAGTGGTTAAATGCTACGGCTGTTAATCCAAAGGTCGGCAGTTTGAATCCATGAGGCGCTCCTTGGAAACTCTACAGGGCAGTTCTACTCTGTCCTATAGGGTCGCTATGAGTCAGAATCGACTCAACAGCAGTGGGTTTGGTTTGGTTTGGGTAATCTTTACCGGGACCCCTGGTGGTGCAGTGGTTAAGAGCTCGGCTGCTAACCATAAAGGTGGACAGCTAGAATCCACCAGCCGCTCCTATGGGGCAGTTTTACCCTATGGGCCAGTTTTACTCTGTCCTACAGGATTGCTATGACTCTTGGGTCGCTACGAGTCTCTAGAGTCACTATGAATTCCAACAGCAACAGGTTTGGCTTTAGGGTTAGTCTTTACGGAGGCAGACTACCACATCTTTCTCCCACAGAGCAGCTGGTGGATTAGAACCACAGACCTTTCGGTTAGTAGCTGAGCACTTTAAGCACTGCACCACCAGGGCTCTTTAAAGCTGAAGTTACCTGAAACAAATGAAGTGACACTGTGAGGAAACAGTCTGACAAACCCGGAATGGGGGACAAGAACACTGCTGGATTTGGTTTCTTCGTAAGGTTGTTCATGGAATAAGAGCTAGAGGAACTGTTCTAGGTTAAAGGAGACTAAAGAAACGATATTCAAATGCAATTTCAAATGCAATACGTGAACCTTGGATAGAAACCTTGCTCCAAAAAAAAAACTATAAAAAATTGTTTGTGTTTAATTGTAGATTTGGAACAGGGACTGGATATTAGATGATGCTAGGGAATTACTGTTATTTTTTATGGGTGATAACAGCAATATTGTGAATGGTCCTTTTTTTTTTTTTAATTTTCATTGAGCTTCAAGTGAACGTTTACAAATCAAGTCAGACTGTCACATATAAGTTTATATACATCTTACTCCTTACTTCCACTTCTTCTCCCCCTAATGAGTCAGCCCTTCCAGTCTCTCCTTTCGTGACAATTTTGCCAGCTTCCAACTCTCTCTATCCTCCCATCCCCCCTCCAGATAGGAGATGCCAACACAGTCTCAAGTGTCCACCTGATATAATTAGCTCACTCTTCATCAGCATCTCTCTCCTACCCACTGTCCAGTCCCTTCCATGTCTGATGAGTTGTCTTCGGGAATGGTTCCTGTCCTGTGCCAACAGAAGGTTTGGGGACCATGACCGCCGGGATTCCTCTAGTCTCAGTCAGGCCATTAAGTATGGTCTTTTTATGAGAATTTGGGGTCTGCATCCCACTGATCTCCTACTCCCTCAGGGGTTCACTCCTGTGCTCCCTGTCAGGGCAGTCATCGATTGTGGCCGGGTACCAACTAGTTGTTCTGGTCTCAGGATAATGTAGGTCTCTGGGTCATGTGGCCCTTTCTGTCTCTTGGGCTCTTAGTTGTCGTGTGACCTTGGTGTTTTTCATTCTCCTTTGCTCCAGGTGGGTTGAGACCAATTGATGCGTCTTAGATGGCTGCTTGTTAGCATTTAAGACCCCAGATGCCACATTTCAAAGTGGGATGCAGAATGTTTTCATAATAGAATTATTTTGCCAATTGACTTAGAAGTCCCCTCAAACCATGGTCCCCAAACCCCCGCCCTTGCTCCGCTGACCTTTGAAGCATTCAGTTTATCCCAGAAACTTCTTTGCTTTTGGTCCAGTCCAGTTGAGCTGACCTTCCATGTATTGAGTATTGTCCTTCCCTTCACCTAAAGCAGTTCTTATCTACTAATTAATCAGTAAAAAACCCTCTCCCACCCTCCCTCCCTCCCCTCCTCGTAACCACAAAGGTATGTGTTCTTCTCAGTTTATACTATTTCTCAAGATCTTATAATAGTGGTCTTATACAATATTTGTCCTTTTGCCTCTGACTCATTTCGCTCAGCATAATGCCTTCCAGGTTCCTCCATGTTATGAAATGTTTCACAGATTCGTCACTGTTCTTTATCGATGCGTAGTATTCCATTGTGTGAATATACCACAATTTATTTAACCATTCATCCGTTGATGGACACCTTGGTTGCTTCCAGCTTTTTGCTATTGTAAACAGAGCTGCAATAAACATGGGTGTGCATATATCTGTTTGTGTGAAGGCTCTTATTTCTCTAGGGTATATTCCGAGGAGTGGGATTTCTGGGTTGTATGGTAGTTCTATTTCTAACTGTTTAAGATAACGCCAGATAGATTTCCAAAGTGGTTGTACCATTTGACATTCCCACCAGCAGTGTATAAGAGTTCCAATCTCTCCGCAGCCTCTCCAACATTTATTATTTTGTGTTTTTTGGATTAATGCCAGCCTTGTTGGAGCGAGAAGGAATCTCATCGTGGTTTTAATTTGCATTTCTCTAATGGCTAATGATCAAGAGCATTTTCTTCTCATGTATCTGTTAGCTGCCTGAATATCTTCTTTAGTGAAGTGTGTGTTCATCTCCTTTGCCCATTTCTTGATTGGGTTGTTTGTCTTTTTGTGGTTGAGTTTTGACAGAATCATATAGATTTTAGAGATTAGGAGCTGGTCAGAGATGTCATAGCTGAAAATTCTTTCCCAGTCTGTAGGTGGTCTTTTTACTCTTTTGGTGAAGTCTTTAGATGAGCATAGGTGTTTGATTTTTAGGAGCTCCCAGTTATCTGGTTTCTCTTCGTCATTTTTAGTAATATTTTGTATTCTGTTTATGCCTTGTATTAGGGCTCCTAGGGTTGTCCCTATTTTTTCTTCCATGATCTTTATCGTTTTAGTCTTTATGTTTAGGTCTTTGATCCATGTGGGCTTAGTTTTTGTGCGTGGTGTCAGGTATGGTTCCTGTTTCATTTTTTTGCAAATGGATATCCAGTGATGCCAGCACCATTTGTTAAAAAGACTATCTTTTCCCCAATTAACTGACACTGGGCCTTTGTCAAATATCAGCTGCTCATATGTGGATGGATTTATATCTGGGTTCTCAACTCTGTTCCATTGGTCTGTGTGCCTGTTGTTGTACCAGCACCAGGCTGTTTTGACTGCGGTGGCTGTATAATAGGTTCTGAAATCAGGTAGAGTGAGGCCTCCCACTTTCTTCTTCTTTTTCAGTAATGCTTTACTTATCCGAGGCTTCTTTCCCTTCCATATGAAGTTGGTGATTTGTTTCTCCAACACCTTAAAATATGACATTGGAATTTGGATCGGAAGTGCATTGTATGTATAGATGGCTTTTGGTAGAATAGACATTTTTACTAAGTTAAGTCTTCCTATCCTTGAGCAAGGTATGTTTTTCCACTTAAGTAGGTCCTTTTTAGTTTCTTGTAGTAGTACTTTGCAGTTTTCTTTGTATAGGTCTTTTACATCTTTGGTAAGATTTATTCCTAAGTATTTTATCTTTTGGGGGGCTACTGTGAATGGTATTGATTTGGTTATTTCCTCTTCGATGTTCTTTTTGTTGATGTAGAGGAATCCAAGTGAGTTTTGTATGTTTATCTTATAACCTGAGACTCTGCCAAACTCTTCTATTAGTTTCAGTAGTTTTCTGGAGGATTCCTTAGGGTTTTCTATGTATAAGATCATGTCATCTGCAAATAGAGATAATTTTACTTCTTCCTTGCCAATCCGGATGCCCTTTATTTCTTTGTCTAGCCTAATTGCTCTGGCTAGGACTTCTAGCACAATGTTGAATAAGAGCGGTGATAAAGGGCATCCTTGTCTGGTTCCCCTTCTCAAGGGAAATGCTTTCAGGTTCTGTCCATTTAGAGTGATGTTGGCTGTTGGCTTTGCATAGATGCCCTTTATCACGTTGAGGAATTTTCCTTCAATTCCTATTTTGGTGAGAGTTTTTATCATAAATCGGTGTTGGACTTTGTCAAATGCCTTTTCTGCATCAATTGATAAGATCATGTGGTTTTTGTCTTTTGTTTTATTTATGTGATGGATAACATTAATGGTTTTTCTGATATTAAACCAGCCTTGCATACCTGGTATAAATCCCACTTGGTCGTGGTGAATTATTTTTTTCATATGTTGTTGAATTCTATTGGCTAGAATTTTTTGAGGATTTTTGCATCTATGTTCATGAGGGATATAGGTCGGTAATTTTATTTTTTTGTAATGTCTTTACTTGGTTTTGGTATCAGGGAGATGGTGGCTTCATAGAATGAGTTGGGTAGTATTCCGTCATTTTCTATGCTTTGAAATACCTTTAGTAGTAGTGGTGTTAACTCTTCTCTGAAAGTTTGGTAGAACTCTGCAGTGAAGCCGTCCGGGCCAGGGCCTTTTTTTTGTTGGGAGTTTTTTGATTACCGTTTCAATCTCTTTTTTTGTTATGGGTCTATTTAGTTGTTCTACTTCTGAATGTGTTAGTTTAGGTAGGTAGTGTTTTTCCAAGAATTCATCCATTTCTTCTAGGTTTGCAAATTTGTTAGAGTACAATTTTTCGTAATAATCTGATATGATTCTTTTAATTTCAGTTGGGTCTGTTGTGATGTGGCCCATCTCGTTTCTTATTCGGGTTATTTGTTTCCTTTCCTGTATTTCTTTAGTCAGTCTAGCCAATGGTTTATCAATTTTGTTAATTTTTTCAAAGAACCAGCTTTTGGCTTTGTTAATTCTTTCAATTGTTTTTCTGTTCTCTATCTTTTTTTTTTTTTAATTCATTTAGTTCAGCTCTAATTTTTATTATTTGTTTTCTTCTGGTGCCTGACGGATTCTTTTGTCACTCACTTTCTATTTGTTCAAGTTGTAGGGACAGTTCTCTGATTTTGGCTCTTTCTTCTTTTTGTATGTGTGCATTTATCGATATAAATTGGCCTCTGAGCACTGCTTTTGCTGTGTCCCAGAGGTTTTAATAGGAAGTATTTTCATTCTCATTGCATGCTATGAATTTCTTTATTCCCTCCTTAATGTCTTCTATAACCCAGTCTTTTTTCAGCAGGGTATTGTTCAGTTTCCAAGTATTTGATTTCTTTTCCCCAATTTTTCTGTTATTGATTTCCACTTTTATAGCCTTGTGGTCTGAGAAGATGCTTTGTAATATTTCGATGTTTTGGATACTGCAAAGGTTTGTTTTATGACCTAATATGTGGTCTATTCTAGAGAATGTTCCATGTGCGCTAGAAAAAAAAGTATACTTTGCAGCAGGTGGGTGGAGAGTTCTGTATAGGTCTATGAGGTCAAGTTGGTTGACTGTAGTAACTAGGTCTTCCATGTCTCTATTGAGCTTCTTACTGGATGTCCTGTCCTTCTCCAAAAGTGGTGTGTTGAAGTCTCCTACTATAATTGTGGAGGTGTCTATCTCACTTTTCAGTTCTGTTAAAATTTTTTTATGTATCTTGCAGCCCTGTCATTGGGTGCATAAATATTTAATATGGTTATATCTTCCCGGGCAGTTGTCCCTTTTATCATTATGTAGTGTCCTTCTTTATCCTTTTTGGTGGATTTAACTTTAAAGTCTATTTTGTCAGAAATTAATATTGCTACTCCTCTTCTTTTTTGCTTGTTGTTTGCTTGATATATTTTTTTCCATCCTTTGAGTTTTAGTTTGTTTGTGTCTCTAAGTCTAAGGTGTGTCTCTTGTAGGCAGCATATAGACGGATCGTGTTTCTTTATCCAGTCTGAGACTCTCTGTCTCCCTATTGGTGCATTTAGTCCATTTACATTCAGCGTAATTATAGATAAGTATGTGTTTAGTGTTATCATTTTGATGGCTTTTTATGTGTGTTATCAACAATTTCATTTTCCCACTTACTTTTTCGTGCTGAGGCGTTTTTCTTTGTAAATTGTGTGTTCCTCATTTTCATAGTATTTGATCTTATGTTTGCTGAGTCGTTACATTTTTCTTGGTTTTTATTTTGAGTTATGGAGTTGTTATACCTCTTTGTGGTTACCTTAATATTTACCCCTATTTTTCTAAGTAAAAACCTGACTTGTATTGTCCTATATCGCCTTGTATCCCTCTCCATGTGGCAGTTCTATGCCACCTGTATTTAGTCCCTCTTTTTGATTATTGTGATCTTTTACATATTGACTTCAATGATTCCCTGTTTTGAGCATTTTTTTTTAATTAATCTTAATTGGTTTTTGTGATTTCCTTATTTGAGTTGATATCAGGATGTTCTGTTCTGTGACCTTGTGTTGTGCTGATATCTGATATTATTGGTTTTCTGACCAATTTCCTTTAGTATTTCTTGTAGCTTTGGTTTGGTTTTTGCAAATTCTCTAAGCTTGTGTTTATCTGTAAATATCTTAATTTCATCTTCATATTTCAGAGAGAGTTTTGCTGGATATATGATCCTTGGCTGGCAGTTTTTCTCCTTCAGTGCTCTGTATATGTTATCCCATTGCCTTCTTGCCTGCATGGTTTCTGCTGAGTAGTCTGAACTTATTCTTATTGATTCTCCCTTGTAGGAGACCTTTCTTTTATCCCTGGCTGCTTTTAAATTTTTCTCTTTATCTTTGGTTTTGGCAAGTTTGATGATAATACGTCTTGGTGTTTTTCTTTTTGGATCAATCTTAAATGGGGTTCGATGAGCATCTTGGATAGATATCCTTTCATCTTTCATGATGTCAGGGAAGTTTTCTGCCAGCAGATCTTCAACTATTCTCTCTGTGTTTTCTGTTATCCCTCCCTGTTCTGGGACTCCAATCGCATGCAAGTTATCCTTCTTGATAGAGTCCCACATGATTCTTAGGGTTTCTTCATTTTTTTTAATTCTTTTATCTGATTTTTTTTTCAGCTATATTAGTATTGATTCCCTGGTCCTCCAGATTTCCCACTCCGCATTCTAATTGCTCGAGTCTGCTTCTCTGACTGACTTCCTATTGCGTTGTCTAATTCTGTAATTTTATTGTTAATCTTTTGGATTTCTGAATGCTGTCTCTCTATGGATTCTTGCAACTTATTAATTTTTCCCCTATGTTCTTGAATAATCTTTTTGAGTTCTTCAACTGTTTTATCAGTGTGTTCCTTGGCTTTTTCTGTAGCTTGCCTTATTTCATTTCTGAGGTCATCCCTGATGTCTTGAAGCATTCTGTAAATTAGTATTTTATATTCTGTATCTGGTAATTCCAGGATTGTATCTTCATTTGGGAAAGATTTTGATTCTTTAGTTTGGGGGGTTGTAGAAGCAGTCATGGTCTGCTTCTTTATGTGGTTTGATATCGACTGCTGTCTCCGAGCCGTCACTAAGATATTGTAGTGATTTATTCTATATTTGCTCACTGAGTCTTGTTTTGTTTTCTTTCCATACACGTAGATGGGCTACTAGATTGTGCTGTCTTGATTGTTGGAGCCCTTGACTCGCTTATGACCTATTACCAGGTGGTTTGGGCTGTTACCAGATATATATGCCTGAGTCCATTCACTATTCTTGCGTAGAATCTGATTTTGGGTCATCAGGTGTGTGATGCACACTGTCACCTATCCACCTTGAGAAGTAGTGGTGATAGTTTTGTGCACCAGATTCTAGTAGGAGCTGGGGTTCACACTCCAGGGGGGCAGGATGCTGACAGGCTTCCCCCAAGTGTCAGTGAGGTAGGTGTGTCTCTATTCCTAAAGCACCTTGGTGGGTGGGTTCTGCAGCTGTACCTTAGGCCCCCAGTGCAAGTACCTCTACAGATTGGTAGGTGTCACCCTCCTTAGACCCCTAAGGCAGGAGGCTAGATGGTCTGGGAGGAGCTTCAGCCCTCAGTTCCCTGTTGTGGGTCAGTGAGGACTCTGTTGAATACGCAGAGATATCAGACCTGGGAAACTTGTCTTTCCAGTAAATCCGCTAAAACAAATGCAGTCAGATCCCTATCAGAAATGCCTTTGCATTATAATAGCCACCTTGTTCCCTGTAGGAAGGAAAGCCCCAGACTGTGGATCACATGTGCTTGGCTGGAGCTGGTTCTGTGTTTTTAGTCCAAATAGGGAAGGATTTTTGGTCCCTGGGTTTTTTGTGGTTTCTTCTCTCAGGCCAGAAGAATGGGTTAGGAAAAGATCAAAAAAAAAAAAAAAAAGGAAAAGAAAAACCATGGAGCAGTTCTCCCTCTGGCTCAGGAAATTCCAATGTTAATGCAGCCGCCTGGGAAGGGGAGGGGAGGGTTCAGAAAAACAGGAGAGAGTAGCACCCCGGAATATAGACAAAGTTACTTATCTTGCTTGGGATGACTGTTTTATCTGAGATTCCCGAGGGTTGCGTCGCCTGTGTGCGCTGGCTGGGTAGAGATTGCCCCCGAGGGTCAGGCCCGCGTCCCGTGCTTGTGCTGTCTCAGAAGCCGCGGTCAGTTCCTCCGCTGCCAGTCCAAAGCCCAGCGTCAAGGTTCCCCGGCTGGGACGCTGCACTCCCGGCTCCAAAACCAGTCTCTGCCTCCTGGCAACTTCTCCTCCCGCCAGCCCCATCGCCGCGCCGCCCGCGAACTGGCTGGGCCCCCTTCCGAGGTCAGTTCAGGGGGGTAGGGCTGCACCCTGTGTTTGCGCCATCACAGGATGCCGTGCTCAGCTCCCCTGCATCCAGCCCAAAGCCCAGCGCCAAGGTTTCCTGACTGGGACGCTGGCTCCAGGCTCCGAAAACAGTCATTGCTTCCCCATAGCTGTTCGTTCTCGGTCTCTGTCACTCAGGTCAACTCTTTAAATCTGTGTTTGTTGGTCAGGGTTCATAGATTTTCATGTATGTGATCGATTCACTTGTTTTTCCGAGTCTTTGTTGCGAGAGGGATCCGAGGTAGCGTCTACCTAGTCAGCCATCTTGGCCACCTCCGAATGGTCCTTTTTTAGGAGATGCATACTGAAGTATTTAACGACAGAGTGTCATGAGTTCTGCAACTTTCAAATGGTTCCAAGAAAAAAAGTAAATATGTCTGTATATATATATATGCACACACACACACTAATATACATAAAGAGAGCAAATATGACAAAATTGTCACTGTTGATGTTGGGTGCCATCAAGTTGGTTCTGACTCATAGCAACCCTATGTACGACAGGACAAAATACTCATATAATAGAAAGAGCAAATATGGCAAAATGGTCATTGTTGTTAGGTGCCACTGAGTTGGTTCTGATTCATAGTAAGCTTACGTACAACAGGACGAAACACTGCCCGGTCCTACGCCATTCTCACAATCGTTGTTGCTATGTTTGAGCCCATTGTTACAGCCGCTGTGTCAATCCATCTTGTCAAGGGTCTTCCTCTTTTTTGCTGACCCTCTACTCTGCTAAGCATGATGTTCTTCTCCAGGGACTGGTCCTCCGTAATAACACGTCCAAAGTACATGAGACAAAGTATCTGCATCCTCGCTTCTAAGGAGCATTCTGGCTGTACTTCTTCCGAGACAGATTTGTTCATTCTGGCAGTCCATGCTATATATTCAATATTCTTCACCCACACCATAATTCAAAGGCATCAGTTCTTTTTCAGCCATCCTTATTGTTTGTCCAGCTTTTGCATACATATCAGGCCATTGAAAATACCATGGCTTGGGTCAGGCATACCTTAGTCCTCAAAGTGACAGCTTTGCTTTTTAACATTTAAAGAGGTATTTTGCAGCAAATTTGTCCAAACCGATACATTGTTTGACTTCTTGACTGCTGCTTCCAAGGGCGTTGATTATGGATTCAAGTAAAACGAAGTCTTTAACAACTTCAGTATTTTCTCTATTGATCATGATGTTGCTTATTGGTCTAGTTGTGAGGGTTTTTGTTTTCTTTATGTTGAGGTGTAATCCATACGGGAGGCTGTGGTCTTTGATCTGCATCAGTTAAGTGCTTCAGGTCCTCTTCACTTTCATCAAGCAAGGTGGTGACAATTGTTAAATGCAAGAGGTGTTCTTCCTACTTGTATTAAGCTTTTCAGTGTACTTCAAATGTTCATAGTAAAATGTTGAGAGAGGGGATGAGATGTGACTTTCACACTCCAAACTGAGAAAGTAAAACATTTCTTTAATTTATTCACTTATTCAAAACAGTTTTTTGAGTGCCTACCACGTGATGGGGCAGTGATGATTCACTGGTAGAATTCTCACCTTCCGTGTAAGAGACCTGGGTTTGATTCCCAGCCAAGGCACCTAACGTGCAGCCAGCACCCATCTGTCAGTGGAGGCTTGCACGTTTTATTCATGATGAGGCTATGATGTTGAACAGATTTCAGCAGTCTCCAGACTATGATGGACTTGGAAGAAAGGCCTGGTGATCTACTTCTGAAAATCAGCCAGTGAAAACCCTGTGGATCAGTCAGAACCCATGGGGTCGCCATAAGTCAGGGGCAACTATACAGCAACTAATAACACCAACACGCTTTAGTCGCTGTATTATGCTCTGGGTCTATATTGGCGAATAAAATAGTAATGGTCTCTTTTGTGAGTGCTATATGGTCTTGCCCAGTTTCTCTTTAAGACCAAAGGATTTATTCACCCAACTTCTAGGAAGGGTGTAAGCCAACAGCCCTCTTTGATAATTGTCTTGGCTGAAGAGAGCTGCCTTTCCCGAGGTCATGCCCATTTCTAGGGGCAACCTCAATAAATGGCTTGTTGATGTGAGTCTATTAAGACCTAACTCCTTCTCCCCAACAAGAACTATTCTGAAGGATCATCCCAGCTTCAGAACTCCCCGAGAAGACGTGGCCAGTTGATGTCAGCCAGTCTTTGTCATCAGCCATCTCAGTATTAGCACAGTGGGTTTACGAACAGAGGAGACATGGTAGCAAGGAAGGAGGCTACACATGGGCCTGGTAACATGATCTCCCACTCACCAAAGTCAATCCAACTACTACCACACCCAACAAGCAACCTGCCAGCAATAGAAACCATTGCTGAGGTCCAAGACAGTACCACTACCCATTAAAAATACCAACAATCCTGGCGGGTTCAAAGTGGTATTTCATTGTGGTTTGGATTTACATTTCCTATGGAAAACCTGGAAACCCTGGTGGCGTAGTGGTTAGGAGCTATGACTGCTAACCAAAAAGTTGACAGTTCAAATCCACCAGGTGCTCCTTGGAAACTCTATGGGGCAGTTCTACTCTGTCCTATATGGTCGCTGAGTCAGAATCGACTGGATGGCAACGGGTTTTTGTTTTTGTTTTTTCCTAACGGAAACCCTGGTGGCATAGTGGTTAAGGGATACAGCTGCTAACCAAAAGCGCATCAGTTCGAATCCACCGGGTGCTCCTTGGAAACTCTACGGAGTAGTTCTACCCTGCCTATAGGGTCGCTATGAGTCGGAATCAACTCAGTGGCAACGCGTAATGACTAATGAGGGGCCCTGATGGTGCAGTGATTAAGGGCTTGACTGCT
This sequence comes from Loxodonta africana, assembly GCF_030014295.1. Taxonomy (NCBI): domain Eukaryota; kingdom Metazoa; phylum Chordata; class Mammalia; order Proboscidea; family Elephantidae; genus Loxodonta; species Loxodonta africana. Next base: position 70,689,473 of record NC_087358.1, read on the forward strand.
AACCAAAAGGTTGGCAGTTGGAATCCACCAGCTGCTCCTTGGAAACCCTATGAGACAGCTCTACTCTGTCCTTATAGTGTCACCATAAGTCAGAATCTATCCAACAGCAACGAGTTCGGTTTGGTTTTTAACGATTAACGATGCCCAACATCTTTTCATGTGCTTATTGGCCATAGTATACCTTCCTGGGAGAAACGTCAATTCAAACACTTTGTCCACTTTTTAATTAGGTTGCCTTTTAATTATTGAGTTGTAAGTGTTCTTTAGGAGTCCCTTGGTTAAGCACTTGACCACTAACTGAAAGGTTGGTGTTTTGAGTTTGCCAAAAGGTTTCTCAGAAGAAAGGTCTGGTGATCTGCTTCTCAAACGTTCCGTTCCTGCTGCCGTCGAGTAGATTTCGACTCAGAGCAACCCTACAGGACAAAGTAGAACTGTCTGATAGGGTGTTCAAGGAGCGCCTGGTGGATTCGAACTGCTGACCTTTTGGTTAGCAGTGAACTCTCAACCACTATGCCACCAAGGTTTCTTCTGAAAGGTCACAGCCTTGAAAACCCTATGGAGCACTTCTACTCAACACACATTGGGTTGCCATCAGTCAGAATAAACTCCATGGCAATTGGTTTGGTTTTTATTGGTTTTAAGAGTTATTTTTGTATTCTGGATACAAGCCCCTTTCAGATGAATGATTTGAGAATATTTTCTCCCATTCTGTGGGTTGTCTTTTCACTTTCTTTTTTTTCCTAGTATTGTGTACTGTCTTACCCTTTACCCAGTTACCCCTTACCTATTGTCTATTTAGTGTCTTTCCCTCCCATCCCTCCCCTCCCTCATAATCATCAAAAATTGTTTCTTTTTGTATGTAAATCTTTTCATGAGTTTTTATAGTAGTGGTCTCATACAATATTTGTCCTTTTGTGATTGACTTACTTCACTCAGCATAATGCCCAGCTGATTCATCCACGTTGCGAGATGCTTCACAGATTCATCACTGTTCTTTATCGTTGCATAGTACTCCATTGTGTGTATGTACCACAGTTTGTTTATCCATTCATCTGTGGACGGGCTCTTAGGTTGTTTCCATCATTTTGCTGTTCCCAATAAGGCTGCAGTGAACATGGGTTTGCACATGTCTATTCATGTGACGACTCTTATTTCTCTAGGATATATTCCTAGAAGTGGGATTGCTAGATCATATGGTATTTCTATTTCTACCTTTCTAACAAAGCACCATATCGTTTTCCAAAATGATTGTACCATTTTGCATTCCCACCAGCGGTGCACCCTGTAGCCTCTCCAAAATTCGTTTTCTGTTTTTTTGATTCATGACAGTAATGCCAGTGTGAGACAGTATCTCATTGTAATTTTGATTTGCATTTCTCTTGTGGCTGGTGATCATCAGCATTTCCTCATTTGTCTGTTAGCTGCTTGAATGTCTTCTTTGTTGAAGTATCTTTTCATTTCCTTTGCCCATTTTTTTAACTGGATTCTTTGTCTTTTTGTTGTGGAGGTGTTGGATTTTCTTGTAGATTTTAGAGATTAGAATTTTGTCAGATTTGTCATAGCCAAAATTTTTTTCCCAGTCTGTGGTTTCTCTTTTTACTCTTTTGTTGAAGTCTCTTGATGAGCATAAGTGTTTAATTTTTAGAAGATCCTGATTATCTAGCTTATCTTCTGGAGTTTGTGTGTTGTTAGTTATGGTTTGTATCCTGTTAATGCTGTGTTTTAGGGCTTCTAGCATTGATTCTATTTTTTCTTCTATGATCTTTACAGCTTTCAGTTTTATATTTAGGTCTTTGATCCATTTTGAATTAGTTTTTTGTGTATGGTGTGAGGTACGGGTTCTGTTTCTTTTTTTTTACAGATGGACATCCAGTTTTGCCAGAACCATTTAGTGAAAAGACAGACTTTTCCCCATGTGATGGACTTTGGGAACTTATTGAAGATCCGGTGACCATAGGTGGATGGATTTTCACCTGGGTTCTCAATTCAGTTCCACTGGTCAATGTATCTGTTGTTGTACCAGTAACAGGCTGTTTTGACTACTGTAGCTGTATAGTAAGTTCTGAGGTCAGATAGTAAGGGTCCTCCTATTTTATTCTTGTTCTTCAACAGTGCTTTACTTATCCGAGGTGTCTTCCCTTTCCATATATAGTTAATAATTAGTTTTTCGATCACTTTAAAAAATGTTATTGGTATTTGGACCAGGATTGCATTGTATTTGTAGATTGCTTTGGGTAGAATTGTCATTTTCACAATGTTGAGTCTACCTATCCATGAGCGTGGTATGTTGTTCCGTTTATGTAGATCTCTTTTGTTTCTTGCAGTAGTGTTTTTGTAGTTTTCTTTTTATCGGTCTTTTACATCCCTGGTTAGATTTATTCCTAAGTATTTTATTTGGGGGGGGCTATTAAAAAAACTCATTGCCATCGAGTCAATTTTTACTCATAGTGTCCCTATTATAAATGGTATTGTTTTCCTGATTTCCTTTTCAAAGTTCTCTTTGTTGGGGTATTGGAATCCAACTGATTTTTATATCAGGCCACTCTGCTGAATCTTTCTATTAGTTCCAATAGTTTCCTCGTGGAGTCTTTTGCATTTTCTATGTATAGTGTCATATCATCCACAAATAGGGACAGTTTTACTTTTTCATTACCAATTTGGATGCCCTTTATTTCCTTCTCTTGCCTTATTGCTCTAGCTAGGACTTCCAGCACAGTGTTAAATAAAAAAAAATAATAATAGGGGTGGTGATAAAGTGCATCCTTGTCTTGTTCCTTTCAGCATCTCTCCTTTGAGAATTGGATTGACTGTTGGTTTTGTATAGATACCCTTTATTATATTGAGGAATTTCCCTTCTATACCTATATTATTGAGAGTTTTTATCAGGAATGGATATTGGACTTTGTCCAATGCCTTTTCTGAGTTGATTAAGATGATCATGTGATTCTTGTATTTATGTGGTGGACTGCGTTGATCGATTTTCTAATGTTGAATCCTCCTTGCATACCTGGTATGATTAGTTGTGGTGTATTATTTTTTTGATATGATGCTGAATTCTATAGGCTAGAATTTTGTTAAGAGTTTTTGCATCAGTATTCATGAGAGATATTGGTCTGTAATTTTCTTTTTTTGTGGTGTCTTTGCCTGGTTTTGTATCAGGGTTATGCTGACTTCATAGAATGAATTCAGAAGTATCCCTTCCTTTTCTTTGTTCTGAAATAGTTTGAGTAGCACTGGTGTAAGTTCTTCTCTAAATGTTTAATAGAATTCTCCAGCGAAGCCATCTGAGAGCCAGGGCTTTTTTGTTGTTGTTGGGAGTTGTTTTTTTTTTTTAATTACCTTTACAACCTTTTCTCTTTTTATGGGTTTGTTCAGATTTTCAACATCATTTTGTGTTAGTTTGGATAGGTAGTGTGTTTCTAGAAATTTGTCCATTTCCTCTAGGTTTTCAATTTTTTTGGAATATAGTTTTTCATAGTACTCTGTTGTGATACTTTTCATTTCATTTGGGTCTGTTGTAATGTCCCCCATTTCATTTCTTATTGGGTTATTTGAGTCAGCTCCTGTTTTTCTTTTGTCAGTTTAGCCAGTGGTTTGTCAATATTGTTGATCCTTTTAAAGAACTGACATTTGGTTTTGCTGATTCTTCCTATTGTTTTTCTATTCTCTATTTCATTTGTTCTGCTCTGATCTTTATTATTTCCTTTCTTCTGGTGGTTGTGAGCTTCTTCTGCTGCTCTATTTGTTCGAGTTTCATAGCTAATGTTTTGATTTTTTCCCTTTCTTCTTTTTTGTGGTGTTCATCTATTCCTATAAATTGACCTCTGAGCACTACCTTTGCTGTGTCCCAAAGATTTTGGTATAATGTGTTTTCATTCTTGTTTAATTCTAGGAATTTTTTTATTCCTTCTTTGATTTCTTCTATTACCAGTGGTTTTTAAGCAGGGTGTTATTCAGTTTCCACATCATTTTTTTTTTTCTTGCTCTTCCTGTTGTTAATTTCTACTTTGATGGTGGTGTGATCAGAACATACTTTGTATTATCTCAGTGTTTTGGATTTTGTTGAGGGTTGCTTTGTGGCCTAAGATGTGGTCTATTCTGGAGAACCTTCCGTGTGCACTGGAAAAGAATGTGTGCTTTGCAGCTGTTGGGTGGCGTGTTCTATATATGTCTATGAGGTCAAGTTGGCTGATTGTGCCCTTTAGCTTTTCTGTATCTTTGTTGAGTTTCTTTCTAGATGTTCTGTCCTTTACCAAGAGTGATGGGTTGAAGTCTCCTACTATTATTGTGGAACTTTCAATTTCTCTTTTCAGTGCTGTTAGAGCTTGTTTTATTTATTTTGGAGCCCTGTCATTGGGTGAGAAGATATTTATTATGGCTATGTTTTCATGATGGATTGTCCCTTTAATCATTACATAATGCTTTTCTTTGTATCTTATGGTGGATTTTGTTTAAAGTCTATTTTATCTGAGATTAGTATTACCACTCTTGCCCTTATTTGGTAGCTGTTTGCTTGATATATTTTTCCCATCCTTTGATTTTTAATAAATTGAAATCTTTTTTTCTAAGGTAAGTCTCTTGTAGACAGCATATTGATGGATCCTTTTTTTTTAATCCATTCTGTCACCTCTGTCTCTTTATGTGTGCATTTAGGCCATTTATATTGTGTAATTATTGATAGGTGTGAATTTATTGCTGTCATTTTGTAGTGCTTTTTTTTTTGTGTGATGCTGATGTTTTCTTTGTTCCTTTTACTCTCCTCTGCTGAATTCCTTTTGTTCGTGGATTTTTTTTTTTTTTCACTTCTTTTGTCTTTGTAGATTTTGTGTTTACCGAGACTTCATGTTTTTCTTCTTTATTTTGATGGGTAGGTTTGTTAACGTCCTTTGTGGTTACCTTGAAATTTATCCATATCTTCCTAAGTTTGAACCAGTCTTTTTTTACTTGGTATCACCTCGCTTTCATCTCCATTAGAAAGTTCTATATCCATACCATTTACTCCCTCTTTTATTGTTCTGACATTGCTGTCATTTACAGATTAACCTCTCTGATTCCCTGTTGCAATTCTTTTGGTTTTGGTTAATTCTTGAGAGTTCATATCCTAGGTTGGTATCTGGGTGATGCAGTCTTGCATCCTAGATTCAGGGTGTCATCTGACGTTGTTTGTTCTCAAACTGAAGGACTCTTTTTAATAATTCTTGCAAGTTTGGTTTGGTTTTGACATATTCCCTTAACTTCTGTTTATTTGGAAATGTCTTAATTTTGCTATCATATTTGAACAAGAGTTTTACAGGATGTATTCTTGGTTGGAAAGTTTTTTCTTTCAAGGTTTTGCGTTCATCATCCCATTGCCTTCTTGCCTACATGTTTTCTCCTGAGTAATCACAGCTTAGTCTTATTATTTCTCCTCTGTATGTGATTTTTCATTTTTCTCAAGCTGCTCTCAGGATTCTTTCTTTATCTTTGGTTTTAGCGAAAGATTATGATATGCCATGGTGATTTTCTTTTGGGGTCTATCCAAATGGGGTTCACTGAGCTTCTTGGATAGTCGGCTTTTCATCTTTCATGATATTAGGGAAGTTTTCTGTCATGAATTCTTCAGTGATCCTCCTTGTGTTTTCCATTTTCTCCCCCTGTTCTGGAACTCCAGTCACTCACAAATCTTTGCTTTTGATTTTATCCCACATCATTCTCAGGGATTCTTCATTTTTCTTTTCTTTTCTTTTTTTTTTTTTCTGATTTTTCCTCGAGGTGGTATACAAATATTTATCTTCAGATTTGCTGATCCTGTCTTCCATTGTTCCAAACCTACTCCTCAGACCTTCTATGACACTGTCCATTTCTGAAATCTTGTTGTTTATCTTTTGGATTTCCAATTGCTGTTTTTGTATGATTTCTAGTTGTGAATTTATTTTGACGTTTTGTTCCTGTATTATTATCCTGAGTTCTTCCATTGTTTTGTCTGACTTTTCCATGATTTTGTCTATTTTTTCCTCATTTTTGCCTGCTTTTCCTTCAACTCTTGGATAGCTCTGAACATTAGATATTTGAATTTCCTATCAGATATTTCTAGTGACTTTTCTTCCACTGGAAAGCCATCTGGTGTTTTATTTTGGATGCTTACTCGAACCATCCTGTCCTTTTTTTTTTTTTATGTTTTCATATTATCTGCTGTCTTCAGAACATTCTGTAGTTATTTCCTTCGCTTATTGATTGTAGGTTTGTTTGTTTCATCCTGCTTTTTAGTTTATTTAGTTATGTCTGAGCAGGCAGGCTGTGCATTCTTTGTTGTTTGCTCATCTGTGGGCCCGATACTTCTCACTACCTTGTCCAATGGACAGGGACAATCACTCAGCTATGGTGCAGTAGGGCAGGTCCAGCTGAAGGGGAGCATCTGGGCTGGGTTGTTTGTGGCACGTACTTGGGCTGACAGGGCCGGGCCAGAGGTCAGTGCAGGGCAGGTTCTGGTAGATGGTGCCTGTGCTACTTGGGGGTGTGATGTTCAGTGGGTGGTGCAGATAGTCAGGAGGGAGGGGAGAGGTTGTGATGTATGGAGCTAAGTGGGTATGGGAAAGAAAAGAAAGAGGAGAGAGAAATAGAAGCAAAAAAAAAAAAAAAAGTGCTGAGGGAGCCTGCTGTTGGAGGGGCACAGACCCAGCAAAGCTGTGTGCCAGTGGTTTCTAGCCAGGTGGTGAGGCACAGCCCATCAAGAAGGGATGGATACAGCACACACAGCTAGACGGGAGGGAGAAAGGAAAGGAAAAAAGGGAGAGAGAGATAAAAAACTAGATTGAATTTCAAAAAAAAAAAAAAAAAGAAGAGAGAAAGCACAAGTGGCTAGGTTGTTCAGGGAAAGGAATGGAAGGAATGTAGAGAGAGACAAGAAATTGGGTGCAGGGGAGGAAGATGCCAGGTGGTTGGGAGGAAGGAAAGGAGAGGAGGCAGAGAGAGAACCGAGAAAAAAAAGGAAGAGTGACAGAAAATTAAAATGCCCCAAGGGATCCCACCAGAAGCGTGTCCCCAGCTGAGCAGTGCTGCACGGCCTGTCAAGAAGGAGCAGAGATGGCACATGGCACCAAGTGATCAGGAGAAGGGTAAGGAAGGAAGGTAGAGGGATACAAGAAATTGAGAAAAAACGGAAGAAAGAAAGAAAAAAGATGCCCTGAGAAAGCCCACAGGTGTGATGCAGACCAGGGAAGCGTCTCCCAGTCACACAGCACTGCACAGCCCATTGAGAAGGAGAGAAATAGCAAGTGGCTTCAGATGTTCGGGAGAAAATAGGGGAAGAATGGTAGACAGAGACAGAAAATAGAGAAAAGAAAAGAAAATTCCCAAGAGAGCCCACTGGCTTGGCAGTGCAGACTGGGGACGTGGCTCCCAAGCCTCGAGGCACTGCACAGCCCATCTAGAAGGGGTGGAGATGGCATACAGCACCAGGTATTCAGGAGACAGGAAAAGGAGGAAAGTAGAGACAAGAGACCGAGAAATGAAGAAAAAAATTCCCCCAGGGATCCCACCGGTGACCAGGGAAGTGGCTACCAGGCCCTGGGGCATAGCCCATCTAGAAGGGGCGCAGATGGCACACAGCACCAGGTATTCAGCAGACAGGAAAAGAAGGTAAGTAGAGAGAGATGAGAAATCAAGAAATGAAGAAAAACAAAAAGGAAAAAAGAAAATGAAAAAGAGAAAAAATGGCTCCAGGGATTCCACTGGTATGGCAGCACAGGCCAGGGAAGCAATTTTCCAGCTAAGTGGCACTTCAGAGCCTGTCACCAAAAACCAGAGATTGCACATGGAGCCAAATATTCAAGAGAAAGAAAGAAAAGGAGGTGAGAGAAGGGGAAGAAACCAAAGAAAGCAACAACAGCAATAAAGAAATGGCACTGAAGGAGCTGGCTGGTGTGGGAGGGGTGAATCCAGTGGCATGCCCAAGAGGCCATGGCCCACTGGGAAGTAATGGAGGCTGAGCAGAGAGAAGAAGGGTTGAGGGTGGGAAAGTGTATATCGCTGGTTACCGGGGGTCCTGCTGGGAACTCTGTGAAGCTGCTTTCCTGTATTCCCTGCCTGCCAATCTCCGACAGGAGTCCCTGATGGTGAATCCATGCTGCATTAGCTGATAGAGGACCTCCACTGCATATCTCGTCTCACTCTCTGTTCTCTGTCAGTTTCTTATTCCATTCAGTGCTTGGTTGAGTTATTTATCTCTTCCTCTGACACTTAGGTTTCCAGGAATGATGTTTGTTTCTGTTTTACTTAGTTTTTTGGGTCTTTGCTGTGGAGGGACGGTGTGATGCTTCTGTCTGTAGTGCCATGTTGGCTCTGTCTCCTCTTTTCACTTTTTAATGGTGTCAAATGAAGCACAAAAGTTTTAATTTGATGAAGTCCAAGTTATCTATATTTTATTCTGTTGCTCTTGCTTTTGATTTCGTGGCTAAGAGTCCATTGCCAAATCTGAGGTCAGGACAATTTACCTCTATGCTTTCTTCTCAGAGTTTTATAGCTTTAGCTCTTAGAATTAGATCTTTGGCCCATTTTGAGTTATTTTTTGCTTATGGAGTTCAGTGGAGGTGCAATCCCTTCCAGCTGGGATGTCTTGGAAGGCTTTGACTGAATACATGAAATTTGATCTGAGCCTTAAGATCAGTAGAATTTCATTTGGCAGAGAAAAGTGGGGACAGACATGAGCAAAAGCACTGGGACACCAAAAGGTGTTAGAGCCAAGAAGGAAGACATTTTCAAGAAGGAGGGATAATCATCATGTGAAATACTGAGGAAAACCATTGACTGGTATCTTAGGCTGGGTTCTCTAGAGAATCAAAACCAGTAAAAAGTATAAATATATATAGAGAGAGATTTACATTAAGGAAATGGCTCATGAGATTGTAGATGCTGGAATGTCACAAGTTCGTGAATCAGGATGGAGGCTTCTCCTGATTCATGTAGCCACAGGGGCTGGTGAACCCAACATTGGCATGTGAGAGTCCCAAGATGGGCAGATAAGCTGCCAACTCAAGTACCAAGAACTGGAGGTCAGATGAACAGGAGATAGCTGCAGGATCCAGAGCAGGCAAAAGCCAGAACGTTCACTTATATTTGGATACAGGACACATGCCCAAGGAAACTCCCTTTCAATTGATTGGCTACTCCCAGCAGATCCCATCATGGGGGTGATCCCATATAAACACTGGGAATCATGGCCCAGTCAAGTTGACATACAATCTTAACCATCGCAAATGGATTATGAATTATTTGCTTAGTGCTGCCTTATAACAAATACCATGAGTGGTGGTTTTAAGGGAGAGGAATTTATTTTCTCTCAGTTTAGGAGTCTAGAAGTCCAAATTCAGGGACTCTAGGGTGAGATTCTTACTTACTGGTAGCTCAGTGAGGTTCTTGGCATTCCTTGGCATCTGTCTTCCAATGGTGTGTGTCTCTGTGTCTATTCTGCTCATTTTATAACTCAGAAGTGATTAGATTTAGGACCTACCCTACGCTGGTATGACCTCATTAACACAACAAAAGAAACACCTATTTCCAAACAGGATCACTTCCACAGGTAGAGGGCCCAGAACTTCAATACATATTCTTAGGGAACATAATTCAATCCGTAAGGACTGAATTAATCACAAAAGGGAATTAGTTTAAAATATTTTTTTAAAACATGGCCCCAACTTAAATTTTTATTTGATTTTTTCCTTTTTCATATTCAGTTAACTTTTTTTAAACATAGCAAATGTTTAAATACGAAATATTGGCTTTCTACAAGTCACGTACATGAACAGCTCAGATTTTTACCACTTCTACCCACTTTATTTTTTAGACTTTTCTATCTTAAAAAAATAAAAAAATAAGGCTAAATCAGGTATAGCAGATGGGATCCCCATACTGTTGTTGTATTCTAAGTTTAGTTTTAGACTTTTGGTCTGTGATATTAGTAATGATGATATTAACGACATCTAACATTTTAAGCAGGTATTTTGTCAGGTACTGAGTAAAGTGCTTTACATGCTATATTAGTTAATGCTAAACCCACTGCCGTCAAGTTGATTCTGACTCATGGTGACCTCATAGGGTTTCCAAGGCTGTAAATCTCTACGGGAGTAAGCTGACACGTCTTTCTCCCACAGAGCCGCTGGTGGTTTTGAACGGCCGACATTTCAGTTAGCAATCGATGGGATTAATCGATCACCACCAGGGCTCTTTAGTTAATGCTAGCTGCTATAATAGATAAAAGGAACAAAGGTCTGGCGATCTACTTCTGAAAGTTAATCAGTGAAAATGCTATGATTCACAATGGTCATATCCCACTGTACATGGGTTGCAGTGAGTCAGGGGCCAAACTCGAAGGCAGCTAACAACAACAGCATAATAGATAAACCTCAGAATCTGTGTGGCTTAGCAAAATAGAAGTTTATTTCCCACTCGTTGTCGTGGATTGAATTGTGTCCCCCCAAAATATCTGTCAACTTAGCTCAGCCATGAGTCCCAGTATTGTGAGATTGTCCAACATTTTATGTGATTTCCCTATGTGTTGTAAATCCTATTACTATGATGAAATGAGATGGATTAGTGGCAGTTATATTGATGAGATATACAAGATTAGATAGTGTCTTAAGCCAATCTCTTTGAGATATAAAAGAGAAGAGAGCAGAGAGACAGAGGGACCTCATACCACCAAGAAACCAGTGCCAGAAGCAAAGAGTGTCCTTTGGACCTGAAGTTCCTGCGCTGAGATGATCCCAGACCAAGGGAAGATGGATGACAAGGACCTTCCTCCAAAGCCGACACAGAGAGAAAGTCTTCCTCTGGAGCCTAAAAAAAATTTGGACTTGTAACCTACTAGACTGTGAGAGAATAAATTTCTCTTTGTTAAAGCCATCCACCTGTGGTATTTCTGTTACAGCAGCACTAGATGACTAAGACAATCATGGAAAGTCCCAAACTAGTGTTCCTAGTAGGCAGAACACTCTCCTCCAAGTGGTGATTAAGGGACCACGGTTCCTTCTGTCTTGTGACTCCACCATCTTTAACAAGTGGTTTCCGGGGTCTTTGCAGAAAGAGAAGGAACACGGGGGATCACAACGGGAGATTTTTATGAGCTGAGCCTAGAAGTAGCATGCATCTCTTCCTCTCACATTGCACTGACTGGAATTCAGTCACCTGGCCACCACTGACTGCAAGTGAAAATGGCAAATGTGGTCTAGCTGTTTGCCCACGAAGGAAATACGTGGGCTGATGAGTAGTTGACCAGTCTCTGCCACACACACACATTTTCTTTAATTTAACCCTAAGAAGCCTATAATATATATATAAAAAAAAACTAATATAGAGTCCATGGGTGGTGCAAATGGTTAAGTACTCAAATACTAACTGAAAACTTGGTTGCTCGAACCTGTACAGAGGCACCTCATAAGAAAGGACTGGCAATCTGCTTCCCAAAGGTCACAGCCTTGAAAACCCTATGGAGCACAGTTCTACTCTGCACACGTGGGGTTGCCATGAGTTGGAATCAACTCGATGGCAACGAACAACAACAGTATGATTAATACCACTTTACAGATGAAGAAACTGAAATTTTGGTAGGCGAAATACCTTAAGTAATATCACAGAACTAATAAATGGCAGAGCTCAAACACAAACCTAGGCAGTCTAACTCCAGAGACCACACTCCTTACAAAGTTAACTGCCATAAGTTACTGATTGAAGTTCCTGTTACTGAAGAGTATTTAGGCTTTTAAAGTTAAAATAGAGGTATAACAACTTTAGATTGTAAGTAATCCAAATCCATCATTTTACAGAGAAAGACGTTGAGATCTAGAGGTAGAATGTCCTTTTGAAAGTCAAATCATTGCTGCTCAATCACATGGAAAAAGCTTTGGCAATCGCCTTCTGTAAAGATTACCCACTGACTCTGAGTTGATTCTGACTCAAAGTGACCCCACAGGAGAGAGTAGAACTGCCCCATGGGGTTTCCAAGGCTGTAAATCTTTACAGGAACAGACTGCCACGTCTTTCTCCCATGGAGAGGCTCGTGGGTTCAAACCATCGACCTTTTGGTTAGCAGCTGAGTGCTTAACCACTGCGCCACTGCCAGGGCTCCTTTTGTAAAGGCTACAGCCAAGGAAACCCTATGGGGCAGTTCTACTCTATAACCCATGGGGTCACCATGAATCAGAATTAACTTACTGATACCGGTTTGGTTGTTTGGTTTTTTGCTTCCTCCCGTTTTGGTATTGAAGAATGTGAAACAAAATTTTAAGTTTTGTTTTAGAAAACAGAAAGAGTTCTCTTACCATGAAACGAAAGGCCATTTTATTAAATGTCAGAAAACTATGTGTTGTATAACCGTATATATAATTTTTAAAGCTTATAGTTATTCCTTAAACTGTAACTAACCTTTGGAAACAGCTTGTCTAGTTCCACAGAATTGTATCTAGGTGACCAGGCTCACTGAGACACTTGAAACTTGTTCTTTCAGAAAACAATAGAAGATTAATGAACGTGTCCTCTAAGACCCCAGAGGTCTTACAGTCACGGCTCACTGATCTTGTGATTGTCTTAGTGAGATTTCTGGAGTACAACAATTTTATGAGAGCACATACTGCTCTCTCATAAAATTGTTGTACTCTGACATAATCTTCAACCAAATGATTTTTGTTCAAAGTTTCTAACTAAGTTATGTGTAAGTGCCCTGCAAATCTTAATTACTCTGAGCACTGACTTACTCAGTAATGACGTGTCCCCAACTTTAAAGTTATCTACTAAATCTGCATAGCAATCTGTTAAGGTGTTCCGAGTTGTTTTCGACAAGACGAAGCACGACACAGAGTAAGACTGCCACCATGTGGCATGAGCCAAAACTTGGCATTTCTTAAGTGCTTTGTTCCCATTTATTTTGTTTGTTTCTAGTTTATTTACCTACCGACCAAGATTTGATGCTGCTGGTAAGAAAGTCATACCTAACTATGGTACATTCTATAGGCTTAAGTGCCTTTCTATTTGAAGACACATTTCTTTGTCCAATTCTGAAAGTATTGCAATATTTCCGAAACTGCCACAGAATTGAAACTTTTAGAAAGTTACACAAGCGCATTCACAAGAGGCTTAGGCAGAGCTTCACAAACAAGGGATCAAACTCAGCAACCAAGAGCATTTCCCAGTCCTCTGAAGAGCTAATCAACGAGCCAGGTTAGAAGGCAGAATTCCCAATCACGCACTAGGTCGTATAGGGACTATTTGAATACAGATAGAACACTCTCACTGAAGAAAGAGAATCAGAATCTATGAGAGTTTGAACAGTATGTGAGCTTAATAGGTTCTTACTTTCCAGGCGAAGACATTTCCCTGTATTTGTCAAAATAAGATTGGTATCTAAAGTTATTCAAAAGGCAACCGATCTAGCAAGCTGCTAAATGGAATTCTGGTATTGCGGCTCCTTCAAACTATTGTTGCTAATGATTGGGGTTCGGGACATCAGTACTGATATCCTGAGACTTTTTTAATATCCCTCCTTTTCTTGGGTCCTATTGCCACTTTCATTTTCTACCTTTGCAAACTTTGAAAAAGGAGCCCTGGTAGCACAAGTATTTAAGCACTCGGCTGCTAACTGAAAAGCTGGCAGTTCAAACCCACCCAGCGGTTCTGTGGGAGGAAAAAGCTGGAGATCTTCTCACTGAAAGGTTACAGCCAAGAAATCCCTGCCGGGCAGTTCTCTGTCACATGGGTTCGACATGAGTTGAAATGGATTCCATGCCGCCTAACAACAACAAACTTTGAGATACTAACTTGTGCTTGTTAAGGTTGTGTGATACCTTGGCTGGGCCATGATTCTCAGTGGTTTGGCAGTTTTGACCCAGTTTGGTAATTGTGTGATGATGTGCTCACCTCCATGATGAGATCTGCTGTGAGCAGCCAATCAGTTACAAGGGAGTGCTTTAGTCATCTAGTGGTAACAGATGTAACAGAAACACCACAAGTGGATGGCTTTAACAAACGGAAATTTATTCTCTCACAGTCTAGGAGACTAGAAGTCCAAATTCAGGACATCAGCTCCAGGGGAATGCTTTCTTTCTCTGTTGCCTCTGGGAGAAGGTCCTTGTCATCATTCTTCCCCTGGACTAGGAGCTTCTCCATGCAGGGATTCTGAGTCCAAAGGACATGCTGTTCTCCTGGTATTACTTTCTTGGTGGTAGGAGGTCCCCATGTCTCTCCGCTCACTTCCCTCTTTTATATCTCAAAAGAGATTGGCTTAAGACACAACCTAATCTTGTAGATTGAGCCCTGCCTCATTAACATCGTAGGGGTAGGATCCACAACATATAGTAAGATCACATCAGATGACGAAATGGTGGACAAATCACACCATACTGGGAATCATGGCCTAGCCAAGTTGGACACATATTTTGGGGGGACAGAATTCAATCCCTGTGAGGAACAAATCTGTGAAGTGAGCCCCAGCATCCTTGAAGACTATCATGATTGCTATTTTATGTAAGTCTGAATTAAGACACCTAACTACAATGGGGCTGGTTGGACCCCTGTGGTAATAGGGGCCAAGCGGTGGCACTCAGTCAACAAAGACAAAGTGAGCATGGTTACCATAATGAATAGCAGAGTCAAAGCAGTAATCAGAATAGTCTGACTCTTATGGACTTACGATGTCATCTACTTAGTCATAGTGTCCCTAGGAGTGAAATAGGAAATCTACTAAATATTTACTTGATCTGTACATGCAGAAGAATTCTAAGTCAAGTGAACAGCAGTCTAAGTCGAATCGCCAGAATACAGAGTCACAGCCCCTCCATCAATTCCGAGTTAAAAGACCTAAGACCCCTTAAATGAACAGGAGACCACGTCCACTTGAGAAAGGACCACACTGTTGTTGTTGTTAGGTGCCATCGAGTCAACTCCAACCCTACGCACAACAGAATGAAACATTGCCTGATCCTCTGCCATCCTTACAAACGTTCTTATGCTTCAGCTCATTGTTATAGCCACTCTGTCAATCCACCTCATTAAGAGTCTTCCTTTTTCCACTGACCCTGTACTTTGCCAAGCATGATGTCCTTCTCCAGGGACTGATCCCTCCTGACAACATGTCCAAAGTATGTAAGACGCAGTCTTGCCATCCTTGCTTCTAAGGAGCATTCTGGTTGTACTTCTTCTAAGACAGATTTGTTCCTTCTTTTGGCAGTCCATGTTATCTTCAATACTCTTTGCTAACACCACAATTCAAAGGCATCAATTCTTCTTTGATCTTCCTTATTCATTGTCCAGCTTTTACATGCATATGATGCGATTGAAAATACCATGGCTTGGGTCAGGCGCACCTTAGTCTTCAAGGTGACATCCTTGCTCTTCAACAATTTAGAGAGGTTCTTTGCAGCAGTTTTATGCAATGCAATGCATCATTTGATTTCTTGACTGATGCATCCATGGGCATTGATTGTGGATCCAAGTAAAATGAAATCCTTGACAACTTCAATCTTTTCTCCGTTTATCATGATGTTGCTCATTGGTCCAGTTGTGAGGATTTTTGTTTTCTTTATGTTGAGGTGCAATCCATACTGAAGGCTGTGGTCTCTGATCTTCATTAGTAAGTGCTTCAAGTCCTCTTCACTTCCAGCAAGCAAGGTTGTGACATCTGCATAACGCAGGATGTTAATCAGTCTACCTCCAATCCTGATGCCCTCTTCTTCATGTAGTCCAACTTCTCGGATTATTTTCTCAGAATACAGATTGAAAAGGCATGGTAAAAGGATACAACCCTGACCCACACTTTTCCTGACTTTAAACCAATCAGTATCCCCTTGTTCTGTCCGAACAACTGCCTCATGATCTATATAAAAGTTCCTCGTGAGTACAATTAAGTGTTCTGGAATTCCCATTCTTCGCAGTGTTATCCATAATTTGTTATGATCCACACAGTTGAATGCCTTTGCATAGTCAAGAAAACGCAGGTAAATGTCCTTCTGGTATTCTCTGCTTTCAGCCAGGATCCATCTGACATCAGCAAGGATATCCCTGGTTCCATGTCCTCTTCTGAAACTGGCCTGAATTTCTGGCAGTTCCATAGCAATATACTCCTGCAGCCATTTTTGAATGATCTTCAGCAAAATTTTGCTTGCAGGTGATATTAATGATATCGTTCTATAAATTCCATGTTTGGTTGGATCACCTTTCTTGGGAATAGGCATAAATATGGATCTCTTCCAATCAGTTGGCCAGGAAGCTGTCTTCCATATTTCTTGGCATAGACGAGTGAGCACCTCCAGCACTGCATCTGTTTGTTGAAACATCTCAATTGATATTCCATCAATTCCTGGAGACTTGTTTTTCGCCAATGCCTTCAGAGCAGCCTGGACTTCTTCCTTCAGTACCATCAGTTCATGATCATATGCCACCTCTTGAAATGGTTGAATATTGACTAATTCTTTTTGGTATAATGACTCTGTGTATTCCTTCCATCTTCTTTTGATGCTTCCTGCATCATTTAATATTTTCCCCATGGAATCCTTCACTATTGCAACTCGAGGCTTGAATTTTTTCTTCAGTTCTTTCAGCTTGAGAAACGCCGAGCGTGTTCTTCCCTTTTGGTTTTCCATCTCCAGCTCTTTGCAGACGTCATAATAATACTTTACTTTGTCTTCTCAAGCCGCCCTTTGAAATCTTCTTTTCAGTTCTTTTACTTCATCATTTTTTCCTTTTTCTTTAGCTGCTCGACATTCGTGAGCAAGTTTCAGAGTCTCCTATGACATCCGTCTTGGCCTTTTCTTTCTTTCCTGTCTTTTCAATGACCTCTTGCTTGCTTCATGGATGATGTCCTTGCACAACTTGTCTAGTCTTCGGTCACTAGTGTTTAATGCATCAAATTTATTCTTGAGATGGTCTCTAAATTCACGTGGGATATACTCAAGGTCATATTTTGGCTCTCGTGGACTTGCTCTGATCTTCTTCAGTTTCAGCTTGAACTTGCGTATGAGCAATTGATGGTCTGTTCCACAGCTGGCCCCTGGCCTTGTTCTGACTGATGATATCGAGTTTTCCGTTGTCTCTTTCCACAGATGAAGTCAGTTTGATTTCTGTGTGTTCCATCTGGTGAGGTCCATGTGTATAGTTGCCGTTTATGTTGGTGAAAGAAGGTATTTGCAATGAAGAAGTGGTTGGTCTTGCAAAATTCTGTCATTCAATCTCTGGCCTTGTTTCTATCACCAACGCCATATTTTCCAACTACCAATCCTTCTTCTTTGTTCCCAACTTTCACATTCCAGTCGCCAGTAATTATTAATGCATCCTGACTGCATGTTCGATCAATTTCAGACTGAAGCAGCTGATAAAAATCTTCCATTTCTTCATCTTTGGCCTTAGTGTTGGTGCGTAAATTCAAACAATAGTCTTACTAATTGGTCTTCATTGTAGGCGTATGGATATTATCCTATTACTGACAATGTTGTACTTCAGGATAGATCTTGAAATGTTCTTTTTGATGATGAATGCAATACCATTCCTCTTCAAGTTGTCATTCCCAGCATAGTAGACTACGTGAATGTCCTATTTAAAATGGCCAATACCAGTCCATTTCAGCTCACTAATGCCTAGGATATCCATGTTTAAACATTCCATTTCATTTTTGATGATTTCCAGTTTTCCTAGGTTCATACTCAGTACTTTCCAGGTTCTGATTGTTAATAGATGTTTGCAGCTGTTTCTCCTCACTACACTGCTGAAAATTTTAAATGTTAATCTTTCTCCCAAACTTCCTTAAAGGGATCTATGACATTTTACTAGAGTGAATGTTCACTGGGGAAGAGGAAATAATCAGACTTTTGGGGGAATACTGGATACTGGCTCTGAATTGACACTAATTCCAGGAGATCCAAAATGTCACTGTTGCCACCAGTCAGAGGGGGGCATATGGAGGTCAGGTTATTAATGGAGTCTTAGCTCTTGTCCATCTCACAGTAGGTGCAGTAGAACACTGAGCCTATCCTGTAGTGATTTCCCCAGTTCCAGAATCCATAATTGGAACAGATCTACTCAGTAACTGGCAGAACCCCCACATTGGATCCCTGACAAATGGAGTAATGGCTATTACCTAGGAAAAGCCAAGTAGAAGCCATTAGAACTTCCCCTACCTAGGAAAATAGTAAACCAAATGCAATACAACATTCCTGGAGGGATTGGAGAGATTACTGCCACGACCAAGGACTTGAAAGATGCAGGGATGGTGATTCCCACCAGATTCCCGTTCGACTCACCTATTTGGCCTGTGCAAAAAACAGATGGATCTTGGAGAATGACAAAGGACTGTTGAAAACTTAACGAGCTGCTGTTCCAAATGTAGTTTCATTGCTTGAGCAAATTAATACATCTCCTGGTACCTGGTATACAGCTGTTGATCTGGTTAATGCTTTTTTCTCCATACTTGTTTTGAAGGACCACCAGAAGTGTAACTAAATGCTGCTCAGGTTCTTGTCCTGTCCTATTAGCCAATTGAAATAAGACGGATACTAATCGAAAGGGAAACAGAAAGTGGCAAGTTTATTGTCTGTGCAGACAAGGAGCAATGCAGGGTCTAGTGACAATAAGGCCATGTGTTCCTCATTTGAAGGGGTTGGGGAGGTTTTTATTTACAGTGGTGTCTGGGGGTTGGGTTTGGTACCTGGAACTCTCTGCCCTTAGCTGTTCCATGTCCATATTTGGAGGTTCGAATGCTGAATCATCTTCTGCCAGACGTCCGTGTGGTGGGGCCTCTCACTTCTCCAAAGGGCTTGGGTGACACCATGGGCTGAGAAATATCTTCCTTTCTGGTAATAATCGGGTCCAGGGTCAGGTGAAGAATGCAACCTCCTCAATCCATGCGTATTCCAATGTCTAGTTAGGGCCAGTTTAGTGGACAGAGCCACCACCTCTTGCGGCTTCCTGAAAAATGTTGCTCAAAACAAGCTTGTGGTTAGCAAGACAAAGAAAGGAGGGGAAAAGGTGTCAGTAGGGGGGTTTAGAAGCAGTTTGCCTTTAGCTGGCAATGCCAACAATACATCTTCAGTATCCTACCTCAGGGTTTATCAAGTCCCCAGCCTTATGTCATAATTTAATCAACAGGGACATCGGTTGCCTTTCCTTTCCACAAGATGTCACGCTGGTCCATTACATTGATGACATTATCCTAATTGGACATAGTAGGAAGAAGTATCAATGATTCCAGACTTATTGGTAAGACATTTAGTGCTAGAGAGTGTGAGATTAATATGACAAAAATTCAGGTGCCTTCCAACTCTTGAAATTTCTAGGAGTCTAGTGGTGCAGGGCATGGATATTCCTTCTAAGATCAGGCAAAATGCAGAACAAGCCAAGGAACACACAGATAAAGCAGTTGAAGAAATTAAAAAGGTTATTCAAGAACATAATGAAAAATTTAATAGGCTGCAAGAATCCATAGAGAGACACCAATCAGAAGTTCAGAAGATGAGCAATAAAATTACAGAATTAGACAACTCAAAGTCACAGGAGCAGAATTGAGAAAATGAAAGGCAGAATTAGTGAGATTGAAGATAAAACACTTGGCACCAATATATTCAAAGAAAAATCAGATGAAAGAATTTTTTAAAAATGAAGCAACTCTAAGAATCATGTGGGACTCTATCAAGAGAAATAACCTATGAGTGATTGGAGTACAAGAACAGGGAAGGATAACAGAAAATACAGAGAGAATTGTTGAAGATTTGTTGGCAGAAAATTTCCCTAATATCGTGAAAGGTGAGAAGATATCTAAGATGCTCAATGAACCCCACATAAAGTAGATCTCAAAAGAAAGTCACCAAGACATATTATAATCAAACTTGCCAAAACCAAAGATAAAGAGAGAACTTTCAGAGTGGCTCAGGATAAATGACAAGTCATCTACAAAGGTGAGTCAACAAGAATAAATTCAGACTATTTGGCAGAAACCACGCAGGCAAGAAGGCAATGGAATGACTTACACAAAGCATTGATGGAAGAAAATTGCCAGCCAACAATCATATCTGGCAAAACTGTCTCTCAAATATGAAGACGATATTAGGACATTTCCAGATAAACAGAAGTTTAGGGAATTCAGAAAAACCAAACCAAAACTACAAGAAATACTAAAGGAAGTTCTCTGGTTAGAAAACCAATAATATCAGATAACAACCCAACACTAGAACACAGGACAGAATAACCAGATATCAGCCCAGAGAGGGAAATCACAAAAACAAATCAAGATAAAAAATGCACAAAACAGGGAACTGGTGATGTCATTATGTAAAAGATGACAACATTAAAACAATAAAAAGGGACTAAAAAATGTAGCCATAGATCTTTCACATAGAGATGAAGTCAAGGCGATATAAATGAATAAAAGTTAGGTTTAGACTTAGAAAAACAGGGGTAAATATTAAGGTAACCACAAAGGAGACTACTAATCCTACACCCCAAAATAAAATACAAGAAAAACATAAAGACTCAGCAAAAACAAAATCAACAACAATGATTAAGAGAAAAAGACAATATATAAAGATAAACTACTCAGCACAAAAGATTCAGCTGAAAAAAGAAACTGCCAACAACACACGATAAAAGACATCCAAATGACAGCACTAAACTCATATCTATCCATACTTATGCTGAATAAATGTGCCCGTAAAGAGACAGACAGTGACAGAATGGATTAAAAAAAAACATGATCCATCTATGTGCTGCCTACAAGAGACACACGTTAGACTTAAAGACACAAACAAACTAAAACTCAAAGGATGGGAAAAAATATATCAAGCAAACAATCATCAAAAAACAACAGGAGCAGCAATATTAATTTCTGAAAAAATTGACTTTAAAGTTAAGTCCACCACGAAGGATAAGGAGGGACACTATATAATGATAAAGGGAACCTAATTATACTGGGAGGATATAACCATATTAAATATCTATGCACCCAGTGACAGGGTTTCAAGACACATAAAACAAACTCTAACAGCATTGAAAAGTGAGATAGACAGCTCCACAATAATAGTAGGAGAATTTAACACACCACTTTCAGTGAAGGACAGAATATCCAGAAAGAAGCTCAATACAGACGTGGAAGATCTAAATGCCACAATCAACCAACCTGACCTCATAGACACATACAGAACACTCCACCCAACAGCATCCAAGTGTATTTTCTTTTCCAACGCACTTGGGGAATTCTCTAGAATAGACCACATATTAGGTCATAAAGTAGTCTTAACAGAATCCAAAACATCAAAATATTACAAAGCATCTTTCTGACCATAAAGACATAAAAGTAGAAATCAATAACAGGAAAAGCAGGGAAAAGAAATCAAACACTTGGAAACTGAACAACATCTTGCTCAAAAACAACTGGGTTATAGAAGACATTAAGGATGGAATAAAGAAATTCATAGAATCCAATGAAAATGAAAACACTCCCTATCAGAACCTTTGGGACACTGCTAAAGTAGTGCTTAAAGGCCAATTTATAGCAATAAATGCACACATCCAAAAAGAAGAAAGGGTCAAAATCAAAGAACTATCCTTGCAACTTAAACAAATAGAAAGAGGGAAACAAAAGAAACCTTCAGGCACCAGAAGAAAGCAAATAATAAAAATTAGAGCAGAATTAAATGAAATAGAAAACACAAAAACAATTGAAAGAGTTAACAAGACCAAAAGCTGGTTTTTTGAAACAATTAACAAAATTGATAAACCGTTGGCCAAACTGACAAAAGAAAAACAGGAGAGGAAGCAAATAACCTGAATAAGAAAGAGATGGGTGATAGCACGACAGACTCAACTGAAATTAAGAAAATCATATCACGATTACTATGAAAAATTGTACTCTAACAAATTTGAAGACCTAGAAGAAATGAGTGAACTTCTAGAAACACACTAGCTACCTAAAGTAACACAAACAGAGGAAGAACAACTAAATAAACCTATAACAAAAGAAGAGTTTGAAAAGGCAATTTAAAAACTCCCAAGAAAAAAAAAGCCCTGGCCCTGATGGCTTCACTTGAAAAGTCTACCAAATTTTCAGAGAAGAGTTAACACCACTACTACTAAAGGTATTTCAGAGCATAGAAAAGGACGGAATACTCCCAAACTCATTCTATGAAGCCAGCACATCCTTGATGCCAAAACCAGGTAAGGCCACCACAAGAAAAATAAACTTACAGACCTATATCCCTCATGAACTTAGATACAAAAACACTCAACAAAATTCTAGCCAATAGAATTCAACAACATATCAAAAAAATAATTCACCATGACCAAGTGGGATTCATACCAGGTATGCAGGGGTGGTTCAGCATTAGGAAAACAATCAATGTAATCCATCATATAAATGAAACAAAAGACAAGAACCACATGATCTTATCAATTGATACAGAAAAGGCAATACCCATTCATGATAAAAACTCTCAGCAAAACAGGAATAGAAGGAAAGCTCCTCAACATAATAAATGGTATTTATACAAAAGCCAACAGCCAACATCATTCTAAATGGAGAGAGTCTGAAAGCATTCCCCTTGAGAATGGGAACCAGACAAGGATACCCTTTATCACCACTCTTATTTGACATTGTGCTGGAGGTCCTAGCCAGAGCAATTAGGCTAGATAAAGAAATAAAGGGCATCTAGATTGGTAAGGAGAAGTAAAAGTATCTCCATTTGCAGATGACATGATCTTATACGCAGAGAACCCTAAAGAATCCTCAAGAAAACTACTGAAACTAATAGAAGAGTTCGTCAGAGTATGATGATACAAGATAAACATACAAAAATCAGTTGGATTCCTCTACACCAACAAAAAGAACATCGAAGAAGAAATCACCACATCAATACTGTTTACAGTAGCCCACAAGAAGACAAAATACTTAGGAATAAATCTACCTGGAGATGTAAAAGACCTATACAAAGAAAACTACAAGACACTACTGCAAGAAACCAAAAGAGACCTGCATAAGTGGAAAAGCATACCTTGCTCATGGATAGGAAGACTTAACATTGTGAAAATGTCTATTCTACCAAAAGCAATCTATAGATACAATGCAATTCTGATCCAAATTAGGAAGATATTTTTTAATGAGATGGAGAAACAAATCACCAACTTCATATGGAAGGGAAAGAGGCCCCAGATAAGTAAAACATTACTGAAAAAAAGAACAAAGTGGGAGGCCTCACACCACCTGATTTTAGAACATATTATACTGCCACAGTAATCAAAACACCATGGTACTGGTACAACAACAGATACATAGGCCAATGGGACAGAGTTGGGAATCCAGGCATAAATCCATCCACGTATGAGCAGCTGATATTTGACAAAGGCCGTTCCTTAAAAAGCTAGAAATAGAACTACCATACAATCCAGTAATCCCACTCCTTGTAATATATCCTAGAGAAATAAAAGCCTTTATGTGAACAGATATACTCACACCCATGTTCCTTGCAGCACTGTTTACAATAGCAAAAAGATGGAAGCAACCAAGGGGCCCATCGATGGATGAATGGATTAATAAATTATGGTATATTCATTCGATGGAATACTACGCATCAATAAAGAACAATTATGAATATGTGAAACATTTCATAACGTGGAGGAATCTGGAAGGTATTGTGCTGAGTGAAATTAGGCAGTTGCAAAAGGACAAATATTGTATGAAACCACTGTTACAGGAACTCAAGAAATAATTTAAACAGAGAAGAAAATATCCTTTGATGGTTATGAGTGTGGGGAGGGAGGGAAGGAGAGGAGTATTCACTAATTAGATGAAAAAAAAATTATATAGTAGACAAAAATTACTTTAGGCAAAGGGAAAGACAACACATAATACAGGAGAGGTCAGCACAACTGGACTAAATCAAAAGCAAAGAAGTTTCCTGAATAAACCTAACTCTTTGAAGGCCAGAATAGCAGGGATGGGGGTCTGGGGACCATGGTTTCAGGGGACATACAGGTCAATTGGCATAATAAAACCTATTGAGAAAACGTCCTGCCTCCCACTTTGGTGAGTGATATCTGGGGTCTTAAATGCTAGCAAGCAACCATCTAAGATGTATCAATTGGTCTCAACCCACCTGGAGCAAAGGAGAATGAAGAATACCAAAGACACAAGGTAAGTATGAGCCCAAAAGACAGAAAGGACCACATGAATCAGAGACTACATCAGCCTGAGACCAGAAGAACTAGATGACTACCCTGACAGGGAACACAAGAGAAAATCCCTGACGGAGCAGGAGAGCAGTGGGATGGAGACCTCAAATTCTCATAAAAAGACCAGACTTAATGGTCTAATTGACACTAGAGGGACCCCAGAGGTCATGGTCCCCAGACCTTCTGTTAGCCCAAGACAGGAACAATTCCCAAAGCCAACTCTTCAGACTGGACTATAAAATAGAAATGATACTGGTGAGGAGTGAGTTTCTTGGCTCATGTAGACACATAAGACTATGTGAGCAGCTCCTGTCTGGAGGGGAGATGAGAAGACAGAGGGGGACAGAATCTGGCTGAATGGACATGGGGAATACAGGGTGGAGAGCAACTAGGAGTACATAGCAAGGTATATATAAATTTTTGTATGAGAGACTGACATGATCTGTAAACTTTCACTTAAAGCACAATAAAAAAAAAATCACAATTATAAAAAAGATATTCTTCCTAAAGTGAAGGATAAGTTATCGCATCTGGCTCCTCCCACAACTAAAAAGAAGCACAGAACCTAGTGGGTCTCTTTGGATTTTGGAGGCAACATATTCCTCACTTGGGTGTGCTACTCAGGACCATTTATCAAGTGACTTGAAAATCTGCTAGTTTTGAGTTAGGTCCAGACCAAGAGAAGGCTCTGCAACAGGTTCAGACTGCCATGCAAACAGCTCTGCCACTTGGGACACATGATCCAATGGTGCTTGAAGTGTCTGTGGCCGAGATGCCATTTGGAGTCTTTGGCAGGCCCCTCTTGGTGAATCACAGCACAGACCCTTAGGATTTTGGAGCAAAGCCCTGCCATCCTCTGCCATCCTCTGCAGATAACTACTTGCCTTTTGAAAAACAACTTTTGGCTGAGGTGCTTGCTGAGGGCAAGGGGAATACAGAAAGAGTGGTGAAAGAAGATAGTTCTAAATACCAGTTATGACCATGCAGCCAGTTACAGAAACGAGGACTGTAATTGCCATGAGTATTTCTACCTTGCATGTGTGTTCATTGTATCATGTTAACCGCAAGTATGACTTTATAATTGTCTTTATTCAGAGGTTATGTATGGTTTAAGGAGATGTGTACAGGGGCCAAGTTGACAGGGGGTGGACTGTGATTGTTAAGGATGTGTGTCAACTTGGCTCGGCCGTGATTCCCAGTGGTTTGGTAGTTATGGTGTAGTTTGCCATTTGTATGATGATGCGATGAGAGTTAATATAATGTGATCACCTCCATGATGGGGTCTACCGTGAGTAACCAATCAGTTGAAAGGGAATTTCCTTGGGGGGTGTGGCCTACATCCAATATAGATGGACTCTCTGGCAAGGCTTTTGGGCTTTTACTCACACTAGATCCTGCAGCTGGCTCCTGTTCATCTGATCTCTGATTCTTGGAACTTGAGCTAGGAGCTTACCTACCGTCTTGCCTGCTGATTTTGGAATTCAACAATCTTCAAAGCCTGTGAGCAAGAGGCCTGCTGTCTTACCTACAGATCTCGGCTTTGCCAGCCCCTGTGGCTATGTGCATCAGGAGAAGCCTCCAGCCTGACCTACAGATTTGGGATGTTCCAGCCTCTATGACCAAGTGAGCCGTTTTCTTTATATAAATCTCTCTATATATAGATATTTATATGCTTAACTTGTTTTGCTTCTCTAGAGAACCCAGCCTAAGACACCATTTTATATAAAATGTCTAAGTCACCTGATGCTACTAGGGAAAGCAATTAAAGGTAAAAAAAAGCTCAAAAGATTCTTAATGCCTGAGAGTGAAAAAAAAAGCTTGTACCATCATCATCTTTTTTGGATGGACCTTGCATCAGGATACGCCCACACATTGATATGCAAACTTGTTATTCCCTTCTAATGAGATAATTGAGATGGGAACATCAATTTAATCCAATGACTGTGTGTCAATATCTCTCTAGGAAAAAAAGAGGGGTTTCAATAGAAACCCAAGCATTTTTACACTCTTGTTTTCTCCCTAGGGTCCCTGGTGGTACTCAGCAGCAAACAAAAAAGCTGGAGGTTTCAGTCCACCCAGAAGCACCTCAGAAGAAAAGCCTGGTGCCCAGGTCATGAAAAATCAGCCATCGAAAACCCTTTGAGTACAGTTCTGCTCTGACACATAGGGGGTTGCCATGAGTCAGAGTTGACTGGATGGCAACTGGTTGCTTTCTCTCCACCTCCTCACCTCACCCAACCATCACATCTTTCCCAAACATGGATGTGAAGAACACCACTTGAACTATGTTATCTAGGAGCCAAAAATGTATGACTAAGCCTATATTGTGGAAATGCACCTTCATTCTTTTGGGGGATGATCTGCCTTTTCTCTAGGGCAGTTATTTATTTCCCTTCTTATATCTGCCTGGGAAGCCAGGCAAGATAGGCCCAGGAACAGCTTCCTTGGGAGCTTCGCCATCCCCTGTTCTAGAAAGTTGGGCAACAGATGACCTAACTTAACTGTAGAGATTAGGGCACATATTCTGGTTCTTCTCCATTCTTCTCTTTGGCCTATATCCTCCAGATCAGCCTCTCCTTATCACTGAAGTGGTGAATATGGGTTTAGGGAACAAGACCAGTTAGTTTTGCCTAAAGAGATCACCTTGTGGTCTGATCTAATCTAGCTCCTCAGGACTTAAATGTATAATTCCTTTTAGAAGGATCACACAAAGATGGTTCCTATGAGGCAGAGGTTAAAGATGTCCCAAATGTTCAACTTTTCCAAACTGCTGTACAACTCCATCACCTCTAAAATCAGTTCCTCTTCCTCCAATCAGTATGCTCCCTCCTGTCTTTGTGTTTCATAATTTGCTGCAATGACTTACAGAACTCACGAGCTGTCAAGGGAAAGGCTCACAGGTCCCAAATTCATGGGTCAGGCTTAAGGCTGGAGGCTTCTCCTGACTCACATGGTTGCAGGGGCTGACGAACCCAAATCAGCAGGTCAGATGATAGACTGCTGGCTCAGTTCCAAGAAGTGGAGGTCAGATGATGATGGGCGCAGGATCCAGAGCAAAAGAAGAGAGCTTTGCCAAACCATTCATATATATATATAGGATGTAGACCATACCATCAAGGAAAATCCTCTTACCTGAGCAAGGCAGTGCAAGGGTGTGACTTGAATTAGGGTGGTAAGTGTGGTGACTGGGCTTAGGGTGGTAAAGTGAGTCATAACATACTTGTTTTGACTCATAACATGAGTCATTACCTCTACTAAGGCAATGACTCAAGATATATCCCACCCTAATCCTGCCTCATGACCACAACAGACAACTCACTCCCAAACGGGATCATAAACACAGGCATGGAGGCTAGGATTTACAACCTCACAAAATGGAGGATGACTACATCATCACATAACTGCCAAGCCACTGTAAATTATGCTCCAACCAAGTTGACACATAACTTTAACCATCACAGGCTCCATACACCTTATTTGCATTAGAAGCAAGCTGTCCAATCCCCTTGCACCCCATTTGCACAGTTCTACCCAGTCACTGTGTGGGAGTCACAAAGAGTATTGTTAGATGGGCCATACTAAGTAATTCACTGCACTGCAGGCCACTCCCTGGTTCTTCTAGCTATTGGCTCTTTCATACTTGAAGGATTAACTTCCCTCTCCCCGTCATTTTACCAGCCCAAAATAATCATTAACAATTTAGTCCTTCAGTAGGGCGAAGAGTCCTTAGAGTGAGGTTACTCAGGTACCAGCCCTTCAGGTCTACTGCAGGTATCCACCTGATCTGGTCAAGTTCTCCAGAAGTCATCTTGGCTTCACCCTTTCTGGCCTCTGATAAAATTTAACTGAGAGATTTTTCCCTCGCTCTGAGTTTGTCTTGAGGTGTCAGCATAATGTAAGGTATCCCCCACTGCATAACTCATTTATTTATTTCTTTTCCTTCAGCTATTATTTCTCCTTCCTTCCTTTTGTCATTTATTTTTACCTAAACTTTTTCCACCTTGGGAAGGAACATCAGGTTCAACTTCTGGGCCAGTCCAGATTGCTGATAGCAAGAGCAGTCTAGCATGTGCTTCCCCCTTAGTCCACTCCCATTCATGGTGCGTAGGGTTACATAGGTGCAACGCTAGTGGGCTACCTCATCCAAGGCAATATGGCAGTACGCACTGTCAACCCCAATTTTGCCAGTTGGGGGGAAAGTACAATCTATTCCATCAGGCCCCTGGGAATTCTGGAGTATACTCCTGCTTCTGGCACCTGCAGCTGCATCCCTGGTCCTGGGACCACAACATCTGGCAGGAAAAAAGCAATTGTAGGTGATGAGTAGAACTGTACAGTGGCACCAGCATCCTCCCCCACTCCCTCTTCCTCATATCCCCCAGAGAAATGTGGGATTCTGTCCAGTGACAATCCTCTCTTTGCCTCCCTCATCATATTGATTTTGAGCACACACTTATGAAGGCATGTGGGCCAGCCCTTCATGCCTTTATCTCCCCCGGTTTTGGATGACAAATATTTCAATTGTTCGTTCTAATTCTCTATTAAGCCATTATTCTGAGGTTGGTATGCAGCATGGTATATAACATTTAATATAATGCTTCTTGGTCCATTGCTGCACTCTGTGGGCTGTAAAGTGTGTCCCTTGGTCTGATGAAATGTAACTCTGTGGCCCAAGTTGGTACAGTATCTTTAGTTCCAATTCCTTAACGGTGTTTTTGGCATTTGCATCTGTCATGGGATTACGCAAAGCTCAGTCCAGAGTAAGTGCCTATTCCTGTGAGGACCCATTTGTAGCCGCCTGTTGTCACTGGCGTCATTGGTCCAATATAATCAACTTGTCAGCTATGTGCAGGGCCTTCTCCCCTGGGGAATCTGCCCTGTACTTATCTACATCCTCTGTCTTTCTTGCTGACAGAGAGAGCAGTCCTTATTGGCATTTTGTGCCTCAGAGAGTACAAGGGGGATGTGTCTAGATTCAGCCCTTCTCTGCATCACTGCACTACCCTACGTCTGTTCATTTCATGGACCCAGTTGACCACCTCAAGTAAGTGTATCAACAGGTCCACTTGCTGATTGCAATCACCTTCTGATCCAGGAAAGGGGATTCTTCTGATGGACATTGACGTGTCCTATTATAATGTGCCCTTTAAATTCCCAGAGTGTTTTCCATAGGTCCATGCCCCACATGGGTTTCCTCTTAATCCAGTTTTCCATCACCCATCTGCCTGACTGCATAAGCAGACCATTGGCTACTGCCCATGAATTAGTAAAAATTCAAACATATGGGCTCTCATTGTTGCCCAGTTCTTCCATCACAGGTGGGAAGACAGCATGAAGTTCAGCCCATTAAGCTGACCTGTTTTTACCTTCTTTAATCAGGGTCTTTCCATCCTCTGGTCTTAGTGCAGCAGCTTTCCTCATCAAATGTTATCCGTGTACCTTGAAACGGCCATCCATGAACCAAGCAGCCTTCTGCTGGTCAGCAGAAAGTTGTTCATAGCAATGGGCTGTGGTAGCTTCTCAGGTGGTTCAAGAGTAGGACCTATGGGAAGAGTTTACCTGCTCATGGATACAGTGGGTACCTTCCTGCATTCCCTGAGTAGCTTGGTCTTGTATGAACCTTTTCCACTTAATTATGGAACTATTTTGGGCACTGCCTTCCTTATTAGAGTGTTTCTGTGACATCACCCAAGACATTATGGGTATTTTGGGTCTTTCTGTCATTGAGGCAGTCTCAGTCAACACCCAATAACAGGTGAGTAATTGCCTTTCAAATGGCTTGTGTCATGCTGCAGCATCTGGAAACTTTCTAGTCCAGTGGTCACCATTGGACAATATTCTCAGGTTTTTGACATAAGCTCCAGTCTGCACATGTACACATGGCAGACACCCCCAAAATCATGTCTGAATGTGGATCATAAGGGCCTAAAGGCAGGGAGAGTGAGACCGCTTTCTGTAATTCAGACAT
The DNA here is from genome assembly GCF_030014295.1 of Loxodonta africana. Taxonomy (NCBI): domain Eukaryota; kingdom Metazoa; phylum Chordata; class Mammalia; order Proboscidea; family Elephantidae; genus Loxodonta; species Loxodonta africana. Next base: position 70,719,612 of record NC_087358.1, read on the forward strand.
TGCCTGCTGTTGCTCTGGATCCCATTTGAATGCAGTTTTCTTCGGCATCGTTTAGTGGATGGGGACCAGCAGTATCCCCAGATGTGGAATATGTGTTCTCCAAAATCCAAACAGACCAACCAAACATTGGGCATCCTGTTTCATCTTGGGTGTAAGTAGTGACTGCAACTTATTCTTGGTTGCCTGTGGAATGCCCCAGTTAGTCCCAAGAATTTCACCATTTGGGCAGGCCTGGGTTTTTGCTAGATTTATTAACCAGCCTCTGTTGGTCATGTGGGCCACGACTATTTTCAAATCAGCCCTAGCCTGTCTTCGGTGTTTGATATTAATATAGCATCATCAATTTAACTTATCATCACACTTAGATCTGCACCAAGTTCAAGTCTCTTCTAACCAAACTATGACAGTAAGCCAGTGAATTCAAGTAACCCTGTGTTAATGCAGTGAAAGTAAATTGGGATCCTTCCCGTGTGAAGATCCAGGAAGAGCCCTCATGGTGCAGTGGTTAAGCGTTTGGCTGCTAACCAAAAAATTGGAGGTTCAAATCTACCAGCTGCTCCTTGGAAACCCTATGGGGCAGTTTTACTCTGTCTTACAAGGTTGCTATGAGTCTAAATCAACTTGACAGCAATGGGTTTTTAACCGGTCCGTTGTGAAAGCAAACTGCAGCTGGCTCTTTTCCAAGATTTGAATGGAGAAAAAGGCATTTGCAAGATCTAACACTGAGTACTAGTCTCTTTTAACCTGTTGTATTTTCTGCACCATGTTTGGAATAGCTGAAGCCACAGGTGGCACTATTTTATTGAGGCCTCCATAGTCTACTGAGGAGCCCTGGTGGCGTAGTGGTTACGAGCTCGGCTGCTAACCAAAAGGTCGGCAGTTCAAATCTACCAGCCACTGGTTGGAAACACTATGGGGCAGTTCTACTCTGTCCAATAGGGTCGCTGTGAGTCAGAACCAACTTGAAGACAACTAACAACAACAACATAGTCTACTGTCAGCCTCCATGAGCCATCTGCCTTTTTCAGAAACCATGCAGGGCTGTTATATAGAGAATTTGCTGTCACCAATGCCCCGGCCTTTAGCATGTCTTTGGTCAAAGCAGTAATCTTCTTTTGTCCACCAGATATCTTATACTGTTTCAAATTAACGACATGAATGCGTTCAGGCAATTCTAATGGTTCCTATTTAGCGTGTCCAATCAATACTGGCCTAAGAACAGACTTACGTGCCTTCAGTTTTACAATGTCAGGTACAGGGAGAGTTCCCCAATTAGACATAAAATCCATATCAATAATACAGTCAGGTAAGGGAGATGTAACTACTTCATGTAAGATCTGTTCAAACCTTCCAATTCTCATCCAAACTTTCACCTTAGTCCCACCAACTTTTGTATCTCCATATCCCCCCAGTTTAACCTTAGACCCCTTCAAGATTTTATTGTCAGACTTTGAGATTATAGTACATTAGGATCCGGTGTCCAGGAGCCCCAAGAAAGTTTCTTCCCCACCCTTGGGTCATTTCACCCACACATGTGCATATGGTTTTGGATCCCCTGTCAGGGGCTGGATCAGATGACCCTGGCCCCCTCGTCAATCCTTATTTTCATTGACTATCTGAGCCTCTGCTTCAAATAATCCCAGGTGGGACTTCCCATCATTAAATTCCTCCTGACTAGGGTGAGTATAATGTACTTGTCTAGTCCTCTTGAATATTGGGGGACCAGCAGGAGTTTCTGTTGGTCCACCCAACCTCCTGTAGTGCTGCCTTAGAATCTTTGTCTCAGTTCCATCAGTGTCTGCTATATTCATCCCATTTCTTAGCAATCATTTAAAAATCTCTGTTCTACTGGGGTAAATTCTTTCCCCATTGCCTCTTCCTGTTCTCCTATGAATCACCCTTATGTTTCTTTCATCTGTAAGACCCATGTGGGGAAGCTGTTCCAATGGATCCAACAAGGCTTCTCGAACTGTTGGTTTGTTTCGCAGTAACAAGGTTACACAAGTGCCCATGTAGAAGGGGCTCCATTGATGATCATATCTGCCACGACCTGTGTAAGAGGTATAGTTACTAAATGAATGTTTTGATCACTGTAAAGCCGTTCCAGTATGGCTTGCATAAGCATCACATCAGCTGCTTTCTCTGGAGTGTTCCGTTGGGTATTTCAAGGGAAAGAGGGACAGTTTCACCTCTTAGGGTAAACAAATCTCACTGCAAATTTTATCGAGTCCACCGGGCTGGCTGTTCCCTCCAGGCTAACCTACTGTGTAACGGGATCTTGTATCATCGTTTGTGACTGTTCCATAGCGAGTTGTGGGTCTTGCATCAACCCAAACATACTCTTCCATTCTGCAGCATTGAAAACTAAAGACACTGCCCCTCATTTAGTCGCTCTCACAATCCATTTTCGTAATGGTTCCTTAGGAAGCTGAGGATCTACAGAATTGAAGCAATTCCTTTACACTATACTCTCTGGTTTCAATAATTTCTTGGTTTGCCCATTCTCCCCTGCTGGTGACCAGTGGCTGTAAGGGTGCTTCCTGTTGTTCTGACATGATTTTTTCTTTCTGGGTCAGCCCCTGAGATCAGGCCCAACTGGACTGGATCTGGGCTTGGTTCAGTGCTACAATCAGCCCCTACAGTCTTTTTCCCGGCCATTGCAGCTATTAATGATTACGGCAACCAAGGGATTATATGCCCTTTCCTTATCACTTTATGTTTCCTTATGTGTCCAACTAGCCAATTCCTCAGGAGTTAGATCCACCACTCCTAAATCCCATGAGTATCTTCTGCCTTGGGAACTGATTGCAACACAACTGCTATTTCAATCCATGGGTGTTTTTTAATCTCATCCAGAAACCAAAGGTTTCTCATTCCTGCAATTTATTCCCCTTTTTTGTCTAACACTGCATATCCCAGTGAGCCTGGGCAGTTGCATGAATCCCTCTATCCTGACACCAACTAAATGAATAAGTTCTTTTAGAAGGATCAGCACAAAACCAGTTCCTATGAGGGGGAGGTTAAAGATGTCCAGCTTTTCCAAACTGCTGTCCCACTCCAGCATCTCTGACATCAACTACTCCTCCTCCCTTCAGTACTCTCCCTCCTGTCTTTGGGTTCCATAATTCACTGTACCACAGGATTCTACAGTGGATTTGGAGTCTTAGTAAAATTAAATGTGTTATTCAACTTTCAGTTGTCTAGATTCCTTATTTAAAAGGGAAATGGCTCCTTTATTTGGAAAATGAATATATTTAAGACAGAGGTCCCCAGGCTGTGGAAAATTCTACCACCTCAAGCAGTTTGCTTGGTATCCCCATAGCTTAACATTAGAATCCTGGTTCCTTTGCTTGACGTGCCTTGCAGCTTTACATTAAAATCCTGGCTCCTCTCTCCTTAAGTGCTGCCCCAAACTAGAGGAAATTGGCAGAAACTGGTTTAGGTACCATGTTGACATTTAGGATAACCTTTTAGTTCATTAATTACCTCATACGTAGTAACTTCCCTGCCTCTAGGTGGAGTTTAACTGCCATTTTCTGAACATGCAGCACATGAAGTTATACATAAACCCCATTGCGCCTGCGTAGTAGGATTAATAATGTTGCTAATGTCACTTGTGTGAACTTTATACTTGTAAACCCATTAAAAGTAACCTACTCCCTCGCGCTCACTGAGCAGTCTTGGCGGCAGCAGCCCCAACTGTTCCTTTCTTTGTGCAATGAAATAAGGTGCCTTTCTGCTCTCCGACCTTGGTCTCTCGTTTGTTGGCTGAAATGAGTTGTGCTGAGTAGAACCTGGGGTTTCCACCCCAGCAACATATTGCTTCTATGAGAAATTTCTCACATTTTAAAAACCAATCTTTTTTTTCTCTACTAATCTCTTTGCAGTATGTGGTAGATATTGTTAAATATTATCAGCCCAATTACAATCCTTGGGTGGAACAATTGGTTAAGTGTTCAATTGTAACTGAAAGTCTGGAGGTTTGAACCCACCCAAGACACATTGGAAAAAAGGCCTGGTGATCTGCTTCTATGAAGCAGTTCTACTCTGCACACGTGAGGTCACCATGTGTCAGAAATGACTTGATGGCAGCTGGTTACTTGTTATGTTATAAAATATTTCAGGCAAAATTAATATCCAAAGCTTAGAATTTAAATATTATTTGGTATTGTGTAGTACATTTCATCTGTGTAGCCAGATTTCACAAATCTGACAATATAAATTAACCCTTATAAACTAAGTTCCGTGAATTACATTCAATTGTCTATTAAAAACAGCTGCTGTTTTTGTCTATTTGTCCATAATCTGATGGGTCCTCAAATTCATAAATGACATCTGTTAAAAACCTATGGAAAATTTTATACTTAATGGTAGAACATTAGAAGAACTATCACTAAAAACACTGTAGTTTTGTTTTTTTTTTTTTTTTTTAATATGGCCACAAATTCTTTGGCACTCTTCACATTAAGAAATGGAGTCTAAAGAGGACATTCAAATGACTACCAAACACATGAAAAGATGCTCAGTGTCATTAGCCATCAGAGAGATGCAAATCAAAACCACGATGAGATAGCATTTCACTCCCACCTAGGATGGCTAAGATAAAACAAAAAACACAGAAGTTAACAAATGTTGGTGAGGATGTAGGGAAATTGGAAAACTTATCCATTGCTGGTGGGAATGCAAAGTGGCACAGCTATTGTGCAAAACAGTGTGACAGTTCCTCAAAAAACTGAAAATAGAACTACCATATGTCCTAGCAATTCCACTGCTAGGAATGTACCCAAGGGACTTGAAAGCAGATGTACACCAATATTCATTGTAGCATTATTTCCAAAAGCCAAAAGGTGGAAACAACCTAAGTGCTTATCAACAGACGAATGAATAAACAAAATTTGGTACATACATACAATGGAATACTACTCAGCCAGAAAGAGAAATGAAGTCTTGAAACATGCTACAACATGGATGAGGCTTGAAGACATTATGCTGACTGAAATAAGTCAATCACGAAAAGACAAATACTATACTACCTCATTTATATAAAAAGACAAAAACAGGCAAATGTATAGAGTCCAAAGTTTATTAGTGATTACCAGGGGCAGGAGGGAATGAGGAAAAAGGGGTTATTTAGTTTATTATGAAGCACTGAGTTTTGGTTTACGATGATGGAAAAATCACATTGACCCTTTCATGACCCACAGAACATATTGCACCCATATACATTTACCATCTCTCAGGTTTATTGAGAAGCTGCTTTCCCACGACAGTACATGTGGCTATCTGGAGGGGGCCTGCGCAACTGTTAGAAACTGGTGTGTGCTGCAAATTGCTGTTTTTACAGGATATTGTATTAGGGAATGCATCCCTCAGGTGCCTCCTGTAGGGTCATAATTGTCCCAATAACGTGCACATGAGTCCATAGGGACATATGCGTCCCAGAGCCCAATAAGACATATGCATCCCACCAATCCTACCCCCACCCCAAGAGCTCAGCAGGACATATGCATCCACCAAAGTACAGAGGGACTTATGTGCCCCGTCAATCCTACCCTCAGAGTCCAGAGGGACAGACTTAGTTCAGACACACTCAATGATTCAGCATGCATTCCATTGATGAAAAAAAAAAAAGCAACCAAAAATTTCAGTTCAGTCAATAAAGGGTAAGGGTTGTACAGCCTGTTAATGTAGTTGATGTCAATAAGTTGTACACCTGTAGAAAGTTGAATTGGCAAGTGTGTGACAGATATATTTGTAACAACAACAACAACAAAGAACAGCTGCTGAGGTGGCTTATGTACAACCAAATACCTCATGAGTTTTGGCTTCTTGGTTCGGAGGTTTAGGGTCATGGTTTCATGGGACGTCCCAGTTAATTGGCCTAATATGTTTAGTGCTTCTGCTCTACCTCCTAATTCATTGTGTACTTCCTGGGGTCTTAAAAGCTTGCAAGTGGCCATCCAACTTACAACAATTTGTCTCTATTCACCAGGAGCAACAGAGGAAGAAGGAGATTCAGGAATAGGAGGAGGAAATGGAATGTGTGGCTAATTCCCTCCATGAAGAACTGTCTCTGTAGCCATAAGACCTGAACAACTGGGTGGTGCCTGGCTAATATTACTGAACATTTTGATCAAAGATTCTATGGAATAATCCTGATCAAAAGGGGGAAAATGTAGAACAGAATTTCAAATTCTCATAGAATCTAGAGTTTCTGGAGCTATTGAGGCTTGAAGAACCTTAAACCTTAAACCAAAAATATTCCTTGAAGTCTTTTTTTAAATCAAACAATAGTTAGGCTTAATTAGTAAAGAATGTCTGCCTTGAGCATTGTGCTCTTTTAAGAATTATCTATACGGGATCCAATTGACAACAGCAATTCAAAAGATTAGAAAGAAAACGTAGTGGGCAGTGACTTTATGTTAATGTGGGAGGAACAAATTGGAAAAGGAGGGTGAAAATGGTTGCACAACTTGAAAAATGTAATCAATGTCACTGAATTATGCATGTAGAAATTGTTTAATCGATGTATATTCTGTTGTGTATATTCTCAACAACAACAACAGAGAGAATAAGTTTAGAAAAAGAAAGAAAGAAAGAAAGAAGGAAGGAAGGAGGGAGGGAGGGAAGGAGGGAGGGAGGGAAGGAGGGAGGGAGGGAGGGAGGGAGGGAAGGAAGGAAGGAAGGAAGGAAGAGAGAGAGAGAAAGAGAGAGAGAGAGAAAGAAAGAGAGAAGAGAAGAGAGAGAGAGAGAGAGAGAGAGAGAGAGAGAGAGAGAGAGAGAGAGAGAGAGAAAGAGAGAAAGAGAGAAAGAGAAAGAGAAAGAAAGAAAGAAAGAAAGAAAGAAAGAAAGAAAGAAAGAAAGAAAGAAAGAAAGAAAGAAAGAAAGAAAGAAAGAAAGAAAGAAAGAAAGAAAGAAAGAAAGAAAGAAAGAAAGAAAGAAAGAAAGAAAGAAAGAAAGAAAGAAAGAAAGAAAGAAAGAAAGAAAGAAAGAAAGAAAGAAAGAAAGAAAGAAAGAAAGAAAGAAAGAAAGAAAGAAAGAAAGAAAGAAAGAAAGAAAGAAAGAAAGAAAGAAAGAAAGAAAGAAAGAAAGAAAGAAAAAGAAAGAAATGGGGTCTACGCTCCCTCCCTTTGAATCTGGATGGGCTTGCAATTTCCTTGTACCCAATATAACTTATCAGAAGAGGCACTATGTCATTTCTGAGGCTGGGTCATAAAAGATGATACAGCCTCCTTCTTGTGCACTAGAACACTTGCCCTTGGAGCCCTGATCCACTATGTAAGAAGTCCAACATTCCTGAGGCTGCCATGCTGTGGGGAGGCCAGTTCATATGAACAGGCCAGATGTAGGCATTCTGGTTGCTCTCCTAGCTGTACTCCCAGATGAGAGCCAGCATCAACTACCAGTCATGTGAGTGAGCCACCTTGGACATCCAGCTTTTTCTGAGCCTTTAGATCACTCCAGCCCCAGTTAATGTCTAATTGCAGCTGCTCAAGATACCGTAAGTGAAAACTGTCCAGGACCTTCCTGAAATCCTGACCCTCAAGATATGAGCAAAATACAATGGTTGTTTTAAGTCACTAAGTTTTGGGATAATTTGTTTCACAGCAATAGTAACCAGAAAAGGCAAGAATTAGGAAAGGATATCCTCTCTCACTATTATTATACATTCAACTAAAGTTTATAGACAATGCAATATGACAAGTAAATGAAATGAGAAGCCTAATGTTGAAAGGGATAAAATAAGAGAGACATACAAAAATTAGTAACTATTTAGAAAATGTATTTGGACAAAAACCCCATTCACAAAAGCAATAAAAACCCCAAAATATTTAGTAATAAAGTTAAGAAATACGCGAAGTCTATATGGAGAAAATTGTTCACGCACACTGAAGGGGCTGGACTTTCAGTAACAGTGCCACGAAGAGGTTAGAGAATTCTTTCCACAGAAAACAATTATGAAAACTGGACAAATTTATTAAAAACAACAATTTGAAGGTGCCAGAAGATGACTGTATTAGTCATCTAGTGCTGCTGTAACAGAAATAACACAAGTGGATGGCTTTAACAAACAAGCTTATTCTCTCACAGTCTAGTAGGCTAGAAGTCCAAATTCAGGACATCAGCTCCAGGGGAAGGCTTTCTCCTTCTGCTGGCTCTGGAGGAAGGTCCTTGTCATCAATCTTCCCCTGGACTAGAGACTTCTCTGTGCAGGAACCCGGGGTCCAAAGGACGTGCTCTGCTCCGGGCACTGCTTTCTTGGTGGTATGAGATCCCCCTGGCTCTCTGCTTGCTTCTCTCTTTTATATCACAAAAGAGATTGGCTCAAGACACAATCCAATCTTGTAGATTGAGTCCTGCCCCATTAACATAACTGCCACCTATTCCACCTCATTAACATCATAGAAGTAGAATTTACAACACATAGGAAAATCACATTAGATGATAAAATGGTGGACAATCACACAATACTGGGAATCATGGCCTAGCCAAATTGATACACATATTTTTGGAGAACACAATTCAATCTATGACAATGACCAAAAGTGGGGAGAGGCGTTTTCTCTTGAAAGACTACTGCTGCATTGGGACCCTCCCCAACACCCTCCAGCTGTGGTGATAGAAAACCACAGCCTTACCAGCTTGAAGTGTCAGGGAATAGAGTTCAGGGGAGCAAAGCAGCTGGATATTTAAGGAGGAAATCCTGTAAGCAAGACAGCGACAGAGGTACTGAGATCCAAAATTTGAGCTTAAACTCTGTTCATATGTCTGCGTGACTGCTAAACTACTTATGGACGCAAGAGATCCCAGGGAGCCAATGAGAACACAGACAGAAATCAGAGAGGTGCCTGCCTTTGGAAGACAGACTAGCTCCTGGTGAGATGTGTGAGTTTGCTGCACCATTAACTGAAAGTGCACATAGTTCCGGCAGTAGAAAGCAAAAACCTTACTAGCTTGAGGTGTTATTGGGTAGAATTTGGGGCAGACAGACTGGAAATTTAGGGAGAAAGCAAGGGAATCACAGGGGAGGTGAGCCTCAAAACCTGAGTATAAATTCTGCCCAAGTCCTTGTCTGACCACTAAACTACACAGCAGGAGAGACTCTCAGGCACCAGCTGAAAAAGAAGCACCTAGAACCTAAGAAACGGTGCAGAACCACCAGCTTCTCTACACTGCTGGGGAGATAGACTTTGCAGTTTAAATCCAGGCACATTAACTGCCTTGTCATCATCATGTGTCGTCAAGTTGATTCTGACTCATAGCAACCTTACAGGACGGAGTAGGACTCCCCCATAGGGTTTCCTAGGCTAAAATCTTCACAGAAGCAGATTGCTAGATCTTTTCTCCCACAGAGTGACTGGTGATTTAGAACTGCCAACCTTTCAGCTAGCAGCTGAGTGCTTAATGATTGCACCACCTACGAGAACAAAAAGTCAATGACATTCAGAAGAACAAACCAGAATCTATGTTATCTACGTATTATATTACCTGTAATTCCCAGCCTTAAAACAAAAATCACTAACTTGCAAAGAATCAGGAAAATGTGACTCATTCAGGAAAAAATATGGGTCAATAGAAACTAAATCAGAGTGGGCCCCAGGTGTTAGATTTAACAAAGACCGTTAAAGCAGCCATTATAAATATATTCAAAGAACCAATAGAAAATATGTTCAAAGCACTTATTGAAAGTATGGCATTACTGAGCGAGCAGGTAGAGAATCCTGTCTTAGTTATCTAGTGCTGATATAATGAAATACCACAAGCAGATGGTTTTAACAAACAAATTTATTTTCTTACAGTTTAGGAGGCTACATGTCCGAATTCAGGGTGTCGGCTCTAGGGGAAGGCTTTTCCTCTCTGTCAGCTCTGGGGGAACGTCCTTGTCTCTTCAGCTTCTGTATCCTGGTTTCTTGGAGAGTTCCATATGGCTTGGCATCTATCTTGCCCATCTCTGCTTGCTCACTTGCTTATTTAACCTCTTTTATATGTTTTTATATCTCAGAAGAGATTGACTCCAGAACTCCCTACACTAACCTCATTAACCTAACAAAGACAACCTATTCCCAAGTAGGGTTATAACCACAGGCATAGAGGTTAGGATTTACAGCACATGTTTTTTGGGGGACACAATTCAATACATAAAATCCCACCCTTTGGCTTCCCAAATTTCATGTCCTTGCCACATGCAAAACACATTCACCCCATCACAGCATTCAAAAGTCTTAAGTCGACTCCAAATCCAAAATCTCATCTTCTGAATCATCTAAACCAAATATGGGTGAGATTAAGTGTATTCCATGACAGGGCAAAATTTCTCTTCATCTGTGAACCTGTGACATCTAGAATACAGACTATCTGTTTCCAAAGTACAATGGTGGAACAGGCACAAGGAGAGAAATTGGAGGGAAAGAAGGGACAATGGGCACCAACAAAGTCCAAAACCCAGCAGAAAAAACTACATTAGCTCTCAAGGCTTGAAGATAATTCTCTGTTCTCTGAGACCATCTAGACAATGGCCTTACCCTCCAGACTCTGGGTGTTGGCCATGCAGGCTAGATCCTGGGTGGAGGCCCCTTGACCCTGGGTTTCAGCCCAGCGTTCCAGGCTCACTGGGATGGCAACTCTGCTTCCTAGGTTTTGGGTGGCCCCATTCTCCTATTCCATCTGAGTGGTGACCCCAGCTCCTTGGGCCTGGCAGGCTTCAGTTCTTCTGCCCCTTGGGCGTGGTTGCCCTGCCCTCTCAGCTTTGGGTGGGGCCCTATCTTCTTGGCCTTTGGGCATGACAGCCCCACGCTCAAGAACCAAGTTGATAGTGATCTGACTCTTTGAAACCTAGGAGGCCATGACTCTGCCCTTTGCAACAGAGGCAGTTCTACTTCCTGTGCTCCTTCCGACAGCTTTGCTGATCTCTGAACTGCTACTGGGATGGTCCTTTTCTTTTCTTCAAGGACAACAGACGTAGCTCCTTTGGCCTGTTTCCTGCCTGTAGAATTCCAAGAAGCAGACAGCGTTCTTTCCTTTTGTTCTTTCTCTGTCCCTTTCAGCCTAAACTGATGGATTTTCTCCTGTGGTAGCTGGTTCAATTCTTCAGTCACAGGCTTAATTTCTTTAACCAAAGATTGTGTAGCCATGTCCTTGCGCAAATTCTAGGACACATGTCCTTAGTTTGTACAGCAGAATTTTCTAAATCTTTAAGTTTTGTTTTCATTTTTCACAGTTTGTTTTTAAGTCCATCTCTTTCCTCTCACATTTTACTATAAGCAGCAAGGAGAAACCACACAGCCCCTTTAAGATCTTGCTTAGAAATCTCCTCAGCCGGTTACCCAAGTTCCTCACTTACAAGTTCTACTGTCTACCAAACATTTGAACATAATTTAGACAATTTCTTTGCTACTGCATAAAAAGCATTGCCCTTCCCGCATTGTCTAATCAAACATTCATCATTTCCTTTTAAAGTCTTGCTAGAAGCACATTTAAAGCCCACATTTCTAGAAACATTCTGTTGCTGGCACCATATGTATTCTCTAAGATGACAGAGACTTTCTCTATGGCTCTCATCACTTTCTTCAGAACTCTCACCAGAATTCCCTTTGACATCCATAATTCTACCAACTGTCTCACAAAGGAAATCTAGGCTTTCATTTTTGTTGCTGTTGTGTGCCATTGAGTTGACTCTGACTCATAGTGACTCACTGTTAGGCACATTAACCATTTTTTTACTGTTAGTATAATGGTATATTAGCCACTTTTTATGCCTCTGGACTTCATAGGTAGTATGTTAATCCAGTTCTAATGCATTTAGAGTCAAGGTGGGTCCCTTTTGAAATGGGTGAAGCTCAGCAGACCAGAGATAGAGCTTCATTGTTGTGTAGGTTCAGCATTCTATTAGGTGATACTTTCTGGATGTGTTAGTTTTGTAAACCTTTGCCTTTTTTCCCTTTACTTCTGTGAGATAAGGCTTGCAAGCATGATTAAGGCTTTCCTATGTGATACTTAGAAGCCCTAATGAGTCTGTTTTGATTTTTCTGTGTCTGTCTTAGTCTGGGTTCTCTAGAGAAGCAAAACCAGTGAAGTGTATAGGGAGAGAGAGAAATTTATGTCAAGAAAATGGCTCATGTGGTTGTAGAAGCTGAAAAGTCCCAAGTCCATGGATCAGGCTGGAGACTTCTCCTGACATATATTTGTAGGGGTTGGTAAACTCAGGATCGACAGGTCAGACAGGAGGCCTCTGGCTCACAGGCTGCAGAGGCTGATGAATCCCAAGATGGGCAGGTAACCTGCTGGCTACCTCAATTCCCAAGAACTGGAGATCAGATGAACAGGAGAGAGCTGCAGGATCCAGAGTGAGCAAAAGCCAGCAAGCTTTGCCAGAAATTCTACCTATATTGGATGCAGGCCACACCCCAAAGGAAAATCCCTTTCAACTGATTGGCTGCTCATAACAGAGCTCATCATGGAGGTGATTACATTATTACGTATCTCCAAACTACATCATCACTGCCAAATCACTGAGAATCATGGCTGAGTCAAGTTGACACAGAGCCTTAACTTAACTTTCATATCTGGAAAATGAAAGATTCCCCACATAACCTAATGGAAAGGCGCTCGTGATAAACTATGTATTTAATTCTTATTGGTATATTGTCATACCACGGATTGGTGGCACCACAGTGCCACTCACCTTATTGGTGGCTTGTATTGTCAGATCATATATCTAAAAATTCATAATTCATATAAAAAATTCCAAACTGGTCTTTGAATCAGCATTCCTTAATTAGTGAGCACACACGGCATCGAATAAAAAATAAAAAAATTTAGTAACAAAAAAGTTAAAACTCTTTCCACCTCTACCCATTAACCAAGTCTAAAACCACTTTCACATTGTAGGTATTAGAGCAGCACCCCTTACTTCTCCGTTGCAAATGTCTTAGGCTGGGTTCTCCAGAGGAGAAAAACCAGTGAAGCGTATACATAAACGCATATATAAAGAGAGAGGATTAGTTCCAGAAAGTGACTCATGCAATTGTGGAGACTGCCAAGTCCCAAATCTGGGGGTCAGGCAGGAGGCTGAAGGTTTCTCCTGACTCACGTGGTTGCAAGGACTGACGAACCCAAAATCAGTAGGTCAGGCAGAAGGCTGCTGACTCATGGGGTTTCAAGAACTAACGAATCCAAAATCTGCAGTTTAGGCAGCAGGCTGCTGGCTCACATCCCAAGAACCAGAGGTCAGAGGATGATGAGACGGGTGCAGAATCGAAAGAGAAAGCGAGAGCTTTTCCAGACTATCCATATATATTGGATGTAGGCCACACCCCCAAGGAAGCTCCCCTTCCAACTGATTGGCTGCTTACATGAGATCACAAAATGGAGCATGATTACATAATATCTGCCAAACTACTAAGAATCATGGCCTAGCCAAGTTGACTTATAACATCAACCTTCACAAACCCCAGCAAAGAAATGAGAACTACAAAAAGAACTAAATGGAAATTCTAGAGCTAAAAAGTACAAAAGCTGGAAGTTCACTGAAGGATCTAAAAGCTTTATATAAATGGAGAGACAACACACAATTCTAGATGAGAAGTTTCAATTTTATAATGATGTCAGTTCTTCCCAAATTAATCTATTAAAAGTCACCATAATGAAAATTCCAATAATATTTTTTTCCACTAAATTGTTTAATGAAAATCGAAAACATGATCCTAACGTTCACATACAAGAGAAAGTGCATAAGAATAGCCACAAGATTTTGGGAAGGAAATGTAGGGGACAGGAGACTTTCCCTACCAAATACCCTCTTATAATAAATTATTAATTAAAGTCATATTAATTAAAGCAGTGTGATATTGGGAAAAATAATCTACAAATAGAATAATGGAATGAAGTACAGAGGGCAAAAACACCTCCTCACACACATACATATAAATATATAAATTTAGTCTATGATAAATGTGCTATTTCAAGCCAGTCGGAAAAAAAAGATAGCCTATTCAACAATATTTATTGGTTGATGTGAATTGTTGCATTTATTGGTATAAAGTTGTCAATAATATCTTCTCATCAGCTTTTTTAGAATCTTCTTTATTCGTCATGGTGATATGTTTTTTCTCTTTTTTCTTATCAGCAGTTTACAAACTTTATTATAAACTTTCCGAGGAATCAGCTTTTAGCTTTATTTTCTCTTTTCATTGACTTCCACTCTTACTTGATTATTTTCTCTCTTCTACTTACATCGTATTTAATTTGCTTTTCATTTTTCCTATTTTTTAAGAGAGGAGGACCATTGATTTTACATTTTCTCTCTTTTCTAATGTAAGTGCAGTGCAATGAATTACTTAATATGGCCCTTCTAACCATGATCCTCGTGACTCACACACAATGATTTAATGGAACTGTGCAAATAAGGCGATTCCGACTCATTGCAAACCTATAGGACAGAGTAGAACTGCCCCATAGAGTTTCCAAGGCGCACCTGGTGGATTCAAACTGCCGATACAAGATACACCCTTTACCAATCCTGCTCCATCAACATGTAGAGATTAGGATTTACAACACATAAAGTGGAGGATAATTGGGGTAATTACATCAGATCACAAAATGGAAAACAACCATACAATACTGGAAATCATGGTCTAGCAATCTTAGCTCTTAAGCACTATGCCAGCTCCTATGTAGCACTGTTGTTATTGCTGTTGCGTGCATTCAGTCGATTCCGACTCATAGTGACCCTACAGGACAGAGTAGAACTGCCCCATAGGGTTTCTAAGGAGTGGCTGATGGACTCGAATTGCAGACCTTTTGGTTAGCAGCCTGAGCTCTTAACCACTTTGCCATCAAGGCCCCCCCCGTAAGAGAAACCCTGGTGGCATAGTGGTTATGACTTACGGTTGCTAACCAAAAGGTTGGCAATTCAAATCCACCAGGTGCTTGGAAACCCTATGAGGCAGCTCTACTCTGTCCTTTAGGGTCGCTATGAGTCAGAAGGAAACGCTGGTGGCGTAGTGGTTAAGTGCTATGGCTGCTAGCCAAAGGATCGGCAGTTTGAATCCTCCAGACGCTCCTTGGAAACTCTATGGGGCAGATCTGCTCCGTCCTATAGGGTCGCTATGAGTCGGAATGGACTTTAAGGCACTGGGTTTTTTATGAGTCAGAATTGACTTGAAGGCAACTTTTTTTTGTTTGTTTTGATGGTTGGGGTTATATGTCAACTTGGCTAGACCATGATTCCCAGTATTGTATGGTTGTTCTCCATTTTGTAATCTGATGTAATTACCCCAATTATCCTCCATTTTATGTGTTGTAAATCTTAATCTCTACATGTTAATGAAGCAGGATTGGTAAAGGGTGTATCCTGAGCCACAGCCTTGCAGGAGGGCGTGACTCAAGTCTCACGCTTACTCAAGTTACACCCTTCCCTAGGGTGTGACCTGCATCCAAGGTATACATGTGGGTGCTCTGGCAGGACTCTCTCTCTCTGCATCTGGATCCTGTGTCCAGTTCATTACTATCTGATCTCCAGTTCTTGAAACTTGAGCCAGAAGGCTGCTGTCTGACCTGTGGATTCCACAGCCCTGGAGGCCTATCATCTGACCTGATTCACCAGCTTCTGCAGCCTTCAGAGCCAGCAGCCTGCAGCCTGTGGTTTGATCTGCCAGTTTAAGTCCCTCAGCCCCTGCAGCCACATGAGTCAGGAGAAGCCTACTCCTGACCCACAGATTTGTGCCTTGCCAGCCTCCACAACCATGTGAGCCATTTCCTTGATACTGTTTGTGAGCTCTGTGAGATGTTGCAGTGAATTAGGGAACCCAAAGACGGGAGGGAGAGTACTGAGGGGGGGAGGAGGAGTTGATGTTAGAGATGATGGAGTGGGACAGCAGTGTGGAAAAGTTGGACATTTAGGACATCTTTAACCTCCACCTCATAGGAACCAGCTTTGTGCCGATCCTTACAAAAGAAATTATTCATTCAGTAAGCATTTAAACATACAATGTTCCCTTTAGGTACTGGTTTTGTTGCAATTCATAAATCTTACTATGTTGTATTTTCATTACCATTCAGTTCAAAATATTTCCAATTTCCCTTAGATTTCGTCTTTAATCCAAGGGATACTTAGAAGTACATTATTTAATTTCTAACAGTTTGGAGATTTTCCAGATATCCTTATATTATTAATTTCTAACTTAATTCCCTGGTAGTCACACAGAGAATATACTTCATGAGATTTCAATGATTTCATAATTATTGAGACTTTTTTTACAGTCCAGCATATGGTCTATGTTGGTAAATGTTCCATGTGCCTCATCTGCTCCCTATGTAATCATTGCACACATTGGCAACACACTGTTCTGTTCCAAGACAGCAAGTAGGACCCAGGAAGAAGCAGGAGGCAGGCTCCATTCTAGGAAAGAGACTGCATGCTACCTTGACAGAGTATGACTTCACTAACTCCAAGAACACGATGACCCATCGCAATGAGTGATACAGACTAGGAGGTCCGTTGGTGTTACTATTTCTTTTTTAAAACCTTAATTCAATAAGATAATTCCTTTAACATGTATATGTGTATTTGGGGGGTGTATACCCAGAGCGCAGCAAGAGTAAATCAGAGCATGCCTACGTCTGGTGAGGCACTGGAATATACCCAGAGAAGGTGGCCTTTGAGTTCCTGTGGAAGAAATGTAGAGTGTGACAAGGTCTAGGAGCCCTGGGAGCCTGTGAGCTGTGGCAGAATCAGATTTTGGAAACTAAAATAGCTTGTGGCTCATGTATTTTTTTTACATTTTACTATGGAAAATTTCAAATGCGTACAAAATGGGGAGACTAATATAATGTACCCCAGATCCAACAATGATTGATTCGTGGCCCATCTTGTTTTGTTTATATCCCTAGCTACTTCTTCCCCATTTATAAACAAATCCCAGAATCACGTAATTTCATCTGTAAGTATTTTAGTTTTATATTTCTTGCATTTCCTTGTGTCCTTCTCAGTATTCATTAATTCTTTTTAAAAATAATTACAACAAAAAAAATTAAGTGGAATGATACATACTAACGTGGAAAGGGAAACCCTGGTGACGTAGTGGTTAAGTGCTACAGCTGCTAACCAAAAGGTTGGCAGTTTGAATTCACCAGGCATTCCTTGGAAACTCTGTGGGGCAGTTCTACTCTGTCCTACAGGGTCGCTATGAGTAGGAATCGACTCGATGGCAATGGGTTTTACGGGTAACGTGGAAAGATCCACAAACATTATTATATGAAATAAGTGAGTCACATCACAACTTCGGAGCCCTGGTGGCACAGTGGTTAAGGGCTTGGCTGGTAACCCAGAGGTTGGTGGTTCAAACCCACCAGCCACCCTGCAGGAGAAAGATGTGGCAGTCTGCTTTTATAAAGATTACAGCCTTGGTAACCCTATGTATGAGGATGTTATGAGTTGGAATTGACTCAACTGCTGTGGGTTTAACATTAATATAGCATATTTGAATATTCCACGTTTCGATTATTAATGGATGTTTGCAGCTGTTTCTTCTCATTTTGAGTCATGCCACATCAGCAAATAAAGGTCCCAAAAGCTTAACTCCATCCACTTCATTAAGGTCAACTCTGCTTTGAGGAGGCAGCTCTTCCAGAGTTGTCTTTTGAGTGCCTTTCAACCTGAGCAGCTCGTCTTCCGGCACTATATCAGACTGTGTTCCTCTGCAATTCATAAGGTTTTCGCTGGCTAGTTCTTTTCAAAAGTAGGCAACCAGGTCCTTCTTCCTAGTCTGTCTTAGTCTGGAAGCTCGGCTGAAACCTGTCCGCCATAGCTTCCAGCATCACAGCAACACACAAGCTCCCACAGTACAATAAACTGATAGACGCGTTTCAACAAACGGACGCAGTGCTGGAAGTGCTCATTAGTCTATCCCAAGAAATCTGGAAGGTTGCTACCTGGACAACCGACTGGAAGAGACCCGTATTTATGCCTATTCCCAAGAAAGGTGATCCAACCAAATGCAGTTATTATCACACAATTTCATTAATATCACACGCAAGTAAAATTTTGCTGAAGACCATTCAAAAGCAGCTGTAGCAGTAGATTGACAAGGAACTGTCAGAAATTCAAGCCGGGTTCAGAAGATGACGTGGAAGCAGAGAATACCAGAAAGATGTTTTCCTGTGTTTTATTGACTATGCAAAGGCATTCGACTGTGTGTATCGCAACAAATTATGGATAACTTTATGAAGAATGGGAACCCCAGAACACTTAATTGTTCTCATGAGGAATCTGTACATAGATCAAGAGGCAGTCGTTTCAACAGAAGGGGATACTGTGTGGTTTAAAGTCAGGAAAGGTGTGCGTCAGAGTTGTATCCTTTCACCATACCTATTCGATCTGTATGCTGAGCAATAATCCAAGAAGCTAGACTATATATGAAGAAGAACTCAGCATCAGGATTGGAGGAAGACTCATTAACAACCTGTGTTATATAGATGATACGACCTTGCTTGCTGAAAATGAACAGGACTTGAAGCACTTACTAATGAAGATCAAAGACCACAGCCTTCAGTATGGATTATACCTCGACATAAAGAAAACAAAAATTCTCACAACTGGACCAATAAGTAACATCATGATAAATGGAGAAAAGATTGAAGTTATCAAGGATTTCATTTTACTTGGATCCATGATCAACACCCATGGATGCAGCAGTCAAGAAATCAAACAACACATTGCATTGGGCAAATCTGCTGCAAAAGACCTCTTTAAAGTGTTAAAAAGCAAAGATGTCACCTTGAGGACTAGGATGCACCTGATTCAAGCCATAGTATTTTCAATTGCCTCATGTACGTGTGAAAGCTGGACGATGAATAAAGAAGACAGAAGAAGAATTGATGCGGTTGAATTGCGTTGGTGAAGAATACTGGATATACCATGGACTGCCAAAAGAATGAACAAATCTGTCTTGGAAGAAGTACAACTGGAATGCTCCTTAGAAGCAAGGATGGTAAGGCTACATCTCACATACTTTGGACATGTTATCAGGAGGGACCAGTCCTTGGAGAAGGAAATCATACTTAGTAAAATAGAGGGTCATTGGAAAACAGGAAGCCCCTCAATGAGATGGATTGACACAATGGCTGCAACAATGGGCTCAAGCACGATTGTGATGATGGCGCAAGACTGGGCAGTGTTTTGTTCTATTGTACATAGAGTCACTATGAGTTGGAACCAACTCAACGGCACCTAACAATATAGCATGTAAAGCACTTAGCACCCTGTGAGACAGACTAGAACTGCCCTATAGGGTTTCATGAGTCAGAATGCGCATGACAGCAAAGGGTTTGGTTTGGTTTATCACAGTTGCAATTAAAAAATCCTAACCAAACAATAAAATATATGAGTGTATTTCAAAATATGTAAATACACATTATAGAAAGATTCCATAAGATACCTCCTTTAGTGTGTGTGTATAGAAAGATAACAGTAAAGGTGTACGTTGAGCTAGTGATAGACTGCCCAGAGGAGCGGAGTAGAGATTTGCAGGGTGAAGGAGGACTTGGGAATTTTCTCTATTGACTTCTGTATTCTTTGACTCTTATACAGAAAAAATAAATTCATCATTACTTATGTAATTAAAAAAAAAAAGAAGGGAATTAAAATAAACACTTTGCTGATTGCTACTTAGGGTGACAGTAACTCACCTGGGTTGTGTAGAAAAGCCTCAGGTGCTGATCTGAGTGTCTAACCACTAAGTGACCTTCTAACCTCCTTCCTCGCCAGGGTTTTTTTTTCCTTTTCTTTTTCTTTTTTTGGCCAACTAAAAATATCCGGCTCAGGAAATGTGGCTGATTGAATAGCAGCTGCACTGAGGACCTACTTTGCATATTAAAACAACCTTGGGGGGAAAAATACCAAACGCTGACTGCCACCAGCCCCTGCTTGGAGGCGCAGCTAAAGATCGCCACACAGACTTGCCTTGGCCTCCGCATTGTCATTGCTGCACATTTTTAGAAGCAAGTCTCTTTCCACTACGTTTTCTCCCGTAGCGGCGGGAAACTTCCTACAAACACTAGAAAGAAAGGCCGAAGCTGAGGCTGCTTTGGTGCAAAGCTAAGGGTCTTCAGATCTTCCTCAAGCTGTTCCAGAAAGTAGACTATCTACTGCTGTTTCCTTTTCCTCTTTTCTTTAGAGAGGAGATTGACTGCCAAGATACTACTTCTGTTTAGAGGGGGAGAGAGAGCAGAAAGGGAAGGCACAAACATCTCCCTAGCTTTGACACATCCCTCGTTCACTTATAAAGAAATGGTGTCTCCGTTAAAGTAGGAAATAAATAGCAGTAAAGTTCTGGAAAATGAGCTGTGCTTTAAACATAAAACACTGACAAGCCACTTGAAGCAATAATAATTCAGAGTACTATTTGTCATGCAAGAATTAAGACATTCTAAAAGAATCTGCAATCTGCATATATTGTATTCCATTTTTTATACCTAACTCTGTAGTGTGAGGTTCTATTCTTTATATACAAGAATAATGTTGACCCTCTCCCTAGCCATACGGCACCCAGATCCCTTCTGAGCAGTGTTGAAAAAATAATGTGATAGGCTATACAGAGTGTTGTTCATAGCTGCTCAATAAAAATTCCATTGTATTTGCAGAATATTAGAGTTGAATGAAACTTTAGAGATTACCTAGTCCAACCTTCTTGCTTTACAGGTGAGAAAAGTGAGGCTGAGAAAGATTAAATAATTTACCTGAAGTGATAGAAAGCACCTGACTCAGGGCTAGAATCCAGAGCTCCTGTTCTTCGATCTATAGTCTTTCTAATTTTGATGGTGCCTCACTGAGCCAGTCACACCGCCCCGCCCTGCCTCTCATCTGTGCAACCTAGCAGGCAAGAGTTGCTGCAACAGTCCCTTTCACTTCTTAATTTGTGTCCTGATAACCACGCTATATGAGTAATAAATTATGAGCACCTGGTATGCACACACACACACACACACTTTTAATATGTGTTAAAAGACCGAGGTCTTACAGCCAGCATTGAATTATGAGAAGGGCACCTTCTACTGTGGAATGTTGGGGAAATGTGGCAGACGTTGTTTCTTATTCAACGCCACTCCCACTTTCTTCTTGCTAAGAGTAGCACTTTCTCACTCAGATATTGGGAGATGGGGAGTAATATGCTCAGAGAAGGTGAACCCAGCCCAGCCGGTCCAAGTACTTTCATTGTCTTGGCCAATGAGATATAAGGGGAAATTGACTACGAGGCTTCTGGGAACTATTTCCTTCCTGATTAAATAAGCACACATACACATACACAAATACACAAAGAGACTTCCACCTTTCTTCTTCCTATTTTTGAATTCAGCTGTGTGAAGATGAGATGCTTGGTCCTGCTGCAGCCATCCTGGAACAGGAAGGGAAATGTCACCCATACGTTGATGATGTCAGAACAGAAACGTGGAAGTGACTGGCTCCTTGATGACATCGCTGAGCTGTTAAAACAACCTGGAAACACCTATCTCCAGACTCACTGTCATGTAAGATAATACGAAGACCTTATTGCTTAAGCCACTTGTGTAGCTGAAAGAATAGTTAGGTACCTCATCTCTCTGAGCCTCAGCTTTTTCCTTTATAAAATGGCAATAGCAATACCTAGTACTTAGCCAGGCAGTTGTGAGAGGGAAATGAGATAATAAAATGACGGATAATAAGGAACTCAACAAATGGTTGCTGCCAGTATCATAACAATTATAAACATCATATCAAAATCCTCAATAGTGGGAATGTTTTCCCACATTCAGATGGTCTCCATGGCCTCTGGTTCCTTCTCCCCACAATGATGATCTGAGGGGAGTCATGCAGCTGCTACCCTCTTGCTGAGTGCTAAGGAGCTCCAGATATCAGGTGCTTTGAGCCTGGGGGCTACGGAGGGCCAGCCTGTAAGAGAAAGAATTTTTTTAAAAGACAACATGTAAAGTCCAAATCATAATTTGCCGTGCATCATGATGACATATTAAAAGATCTTAGAAAGCCATTAAGAATTCATTTCTTCTGTCCTGGAAGTCCCAGCTCTGCCAATCTAGCCAACGGAAATTATCCAACTGAAGAGAAAAACTTCATACACCAAATCTTTAATTCAGCATAATTTCTCTCAGATTTTGGAAGTAAATCATAACATGTCCCCTTGATGTATATAATTATGAAGCCAACACAATAATTTTTATTGGGGACTACGTGGGAGTAAGGCAATATAACTTTTTGTACGAACTTAAATGAAAAAATCAGGATACGAAAGTGTATACAACTATGATTACAACCAGGTGTAACATAGCTGTAATCCTGCTCATTTCCTGTGGGGAACTGATTGCTAAGTGCATACAGCGGGCCACAGGAAACAAGGGGTCTGCAGATTGTGAAGAAACTCTGGCCAGAAAAGGGGAGAAAAGTGAAAAGACAACAGTGCTAATAGTGTGGCATTCCAAGGGCATTGTTAATTTGCCTCTTTTCAAAATGACAGATTTCAAAATGGTCCAGGCAGCCAGGCACAGGGCTGGCTGAAGGCACCAGAGACAGCAGAGATGTGGGCGTTGCCCCTATAGCTGCACCTTGGGGATGGCTTTAAAGGCGGGAGCCCTACCCCCAGAACACAACACAGCCCTGGGGAAGACTATCCAAGAAATAATTCACCTCTTCAGACTCTGCAAGGTAGGCGGAGAACACACAGAACCTGGGGCTTGTGAAGCACAGGTAAACAGCTTCCACATGCTGTTTCTGTGATAAATACTTTTTGTAAAATGTTTTCTATTGGTCCAACCTCTGTTATAAGAGCCTTGTTTGTGGTCAGAGCACCAGAAAAGCAGAGGCAGACAGATTTCCATTTGTCCCAGGAGTTCTGGAGAGGGCAGCATACAAGCAATATTCCATGAAACCAATTACCTAGGAAAAGCCTGGAGGGCACAGAGATGTACATGTTTAAAAAGCATATGAAAAAATAAACATATGAATATAAACATATTTATGTTGTTAGTGGCGTTGTCGTTTCCAACTCATGGCGACCCCATGTGTAGGGAGAGGAACTGTGCTTCGCAGAGTTTTCTATGGCTGTGGATTTGCAGAAGCAGATTCCCAGTCCCACCTTCCAAGGCGTCCCTGGGTGGGTTCGAACTGCCAGCCCTTTGGCTAGTTGTTGAGCGCATAACTGTTTGCACCACCCAGGGACTCCTAAACATATTTATAGATGTATTGATAGTTGGATGGATGGATGGATGGAAAGATGGGTATGATAAATATCTTTGCAATTAACTTCTACTGTATGCTATGCCAAATTTAGATCTTCATACATAAATATTGTGACTTATCATGAATTTGGAATTCTTTCTGACTTGCATACTCCTTCTTCTGTCCTCTAGGCAATGATTGTACATGTTGACAAGACACCGTTTGCCTCCAAGGTCGCCAATAGGATGCAGGTAGAAGGCAGGCTGGCAGCACAGGTAGGAATGACACCAAATGCTACCTTGAAGGAATAGACCTCACTGACTCAGAGATGAAGACCATGAACCCTCTGGCTGTCACAGCCTCAGGACTTCCGACTCAGGGTCTCCTGTTGTCATTCCACTTGGCTTCATGCTCCTTGTCCCCCACTCAGCAGTTTCCTCTGAGCAACTATGTCCTCTGATACTGCTGGATCCAAAAACAGGGCAACTCCCTTTTTTTTTTTTAATGTATATTCTACAATGTCCATTTTTTCCTTTTTAAAAATTGTTTTATTGTAGTAAAATATATACAGCAAAACATTTTTGACATTTTTTTACATGTACAATTCAGTGACATGGATTACATTTCTCAAGTTGTACAACTATCACTGTTATCCATTTCCAAATGATTCCACCACCATTAACAGAAAGTCAGCACCCCCTGACCAGAGACTCCACTTTCCTCCTCCCTCCTGCTCCAGGTAACCACTAATAAACTATGGTCTCTCTACATTTGTTTATGCTAGATATTTTATATAAGTGGAGTCATACAATATTTGTCCTTTTGTGACTGACTTATTTCACTCAGCATAGTGTTTTCATAATGTAGCATGTATCAGGACTTCATTTTTCCTACTGGCTGAGCAGTATTCCATTGTACGTATGTACCACATTTTGTTTAGCCATTCATCTGCTGATGAACATTTAGGTTGTTTCCACCTTTTGGCTATTGTGGAAAGGGCTGCACAATGTCCATTTTTTTATCTATAAGGAAAAACATAAATAACAGAACCTACCCACACACATGATCTTGAAAGAAAATCAATATAATGCTGTAATCGCAGTGTAAGGAATAAATAAAAGGAAGGTAATTTATAATAAAAGGAGCCGGCGCTCAGCTGCTAACTGAAAGGTTGGAGATCCAAACCCACCAGCTGCTCCTCGGGAGAAAGATGTGGCAGTCTGCTTCTGTAAAGGTTTACAGCCTTGGAAACCCTATGGGGGCAGTTCTACTCTGTCCTATACGGTCACTATGAGTCAAAATTTAGAATAGAATAATACATATTTTCATACATAAGTGCGCAGGCACAAGCACCTTAATGAGGTCAAATTCTTGCATCTAAATGTACGCTCAATGTGACTGTCACAGCCCCAGATGCAGTCATGTCATATCAGCAACTTCAATACCATGGCAACACCGATGTCAGTGATGTGATGTTCTGGAATGGTCAACAGCTCAGAGTAAAGTTCCTAATGAGACAAAGTGCAATCATCCCTCAATTCACATGGTAGTTGCATTTCCAGAATATACAGTGTACGTGAAAAACGTGCAGAAAACATTATACCCAGAACCCAGTGCCATCAAGTCGATTCCAACCCATAGCGACCCTACAGGACAGAGTAGAACTGCCCCATAGAGCTTCTAAGGAGCGCCTGGCGGATTGGAACTGCCGACCCTTTGGTTAGCAGCCGTAGCACTTAGCCACTACGCCACCAGGGTTTCAAAAAAACATTACATTTATATACAATACAAAATTATGTTCAAGGATCAGATAATTTAGAATAGTGGTTTTTTAAAAACTACATAAATGTGTGTGATGTTCAAATGTTGGATAGTGTCATGGATTGAACTGTGTTCCCCCGAAATATCTGTCAACTTGGCTAGGTCATGATTCCCAGTATTATATGATTGTCTGCCGTTTTTGTTATCTGATGTGATTTCCCTATGTGTAGTAAATCCTATCACTATGATGTAATGAGACAGATTAGTGGCAATTATATTGAGATCCACAAGATTAGATGGTGTCTTAAGCCAATCCCTTTTGAGATATAAAAGAGAGAAGCCAGCGGAGAGACAGGGGGACCTCACATCACTAAGAAAGCAGTGCCGGGAGTAGAGCACTTCCTTTGGACCTGAGGTTCCTGCACTGAGATGCATGGTGCCTGAATTTGGATGTCTAGCCTACTAGACTGTGAGAAAATAAGCTTCTCTTTTACCTTTTGAATTTTGTATGGATTGCCTCCATCACCTGTCTGTGTCAGTTTGTCATACTGTAATGGCTTGTGTGTTGCTGTGATGCTGAAGTTACACCACCAGCAGGGTCACCCATGGTGGATAGGTTTCAGAGGAGCTTCCAGAATAAGACAAACAAGGAAGAAAGACCTGCTGATCTACCTCTGAAAATTAGTCATTGAAAACCCTATGAATTACTCACTTGCTTTGGACACGTCCTCAGAAAGGATCAATTGCTGGAGAAGGAGATCATTTTTGGTGAAGTAGAGGGCAAGCAAGGAAGAGGGAGACCCACAGCGAGATGGGTTGACACAATAGCTGCCTCCATGGACTTAGACATACTGGCAACCATGAGGATGGCACAGGGTTAGACAACATTTTGCTCTGTTGTACATAAGGCCACCATGAGTCCGAGTCAGCCCAATGGCATCTATCAGCTCTTTATTGCCTAAAAATATAAATAAAATCTGCTTTTTAAAAGATGCAGTCTGTATTAGTTTCCTAGGGCTAAACTAACAAAATATCACGAATTGAGTGTCTTGTAAGAAGAGAAATTTATAGTCTTAAGTTCTGGATGCCAGGAGATGCTGTGGCCAACTCCCTCCTCTCAATTATATCTCTACCTTTTTTTTTTTTTTTAAGGGCTTATTTATTTATTTGGTGATGCTTCCTCTTTCTTTAGTAGTACTAACCTTTGCTATGTGCCAGATATGGTGCTAAGTACTTTGTGCACCTTATTTTATTTAATACTCCCAGTAACACTTCAGGATAGGTATCATTGTTATAATCACCATCCCATGTTACAGAAAAAAAAACTGAGGCACAATTCAGTAACATGTTTGAGGCGACACAGAAAATAAGTAGTGAAGCTGGGGTTTGTACCCAAGTGGTCCAAAAGCAAAACCCACACTGCTACCCTCTGCTCTGTGTGGTCTACCCTGCCTCCTCCCTTGTAACTGTCCCAAACTCCCCACATGGGGATGTCTACAGTGGCCTCACTAGGGTTGGTGTCGCCCAGTGAGGTGACTCATGGTGCCCCCCCACCCCTACACGCACAATGGACCTCCTCCAGTAGGAGAACATACAGAATCCTTAGTAATGCCTTTTGTACTGTTATTCATAAATCGTAATTCCCGTACATCACTGAATATAATAGGAATTTGCTGTTGTTAGGTGCCACGGAGTAAGTTCTGACTCATAGCGACCCTACGTACAACAGAAAGAAACACTGCCCGGTCCTCATAGTGGTTGCTATGCTTGAACCCATTGTTGCAGCCTCTGGGTCAATCCACCTCACTGAGAGTCTTCCTCTTTTTCACTGACCCTCTACTCTACAAAGCATGATGTCCTCCTCCAAGGACTGGCAATAGTAGTGACATAAAAACTTGTAAAATGAAAATTACAACTTTAAATTATTATATCCTAAGCACAGGCACAGGCATAGCGGGGCAGGCGGTTGCAGGAGGGAGCCAAGACCTTTTGGCTGTGAGATGAAGCGCCAACAGTTTTCGGAAGAAAACGGAGTTCTTCGTTTCTTTCTCATCCTGGGGCGCCAGGCTCAGTCAGTGGGCGCAGGGGGCCAGGAGCAGCAGCCGGGGCTGTGCCGCGCTGTGGGGGGACGCCCTGGCACCCGCCTGACCACAACCGGCCTGGCCGCGCTGGCCCGGGGCTCTTGCCTCTCTTGAACTTTGCAAGACCTTTCATTTCCCGGCTGCCAAGAGGTATTTTTATAAAAAATAATAAATTTCTGCTGGAACCACTGCACAAGAATTGTAAAGTCATTTTGGTGTCACTTCTCTGACAATGTCATCTGGTGTGGTCCGCACCCCGCACCCACCTAGTGACGCCACCGGACATCTAAAAAAAGCTTCCTTCTGTGTTGAACTGAATTGGGGGTGGGGGGCGGTAACAGAGGTAAGCCAGGCCCCATGCACACAGCCTGTGGATAAAACTGGTGTCATTCAAAGTAATCACTGTGGTTTCCTGGCTCTCACCTTCTCCAGCTAAGGCCTGCTCTGAATCATCAGAAAGACTTCCACTTCCAGAGGAGCCTGAGCCCCGCAGCAGTGCTCCTAGCCTTCCCTTGGATGTCCGTTTAGCCACTGGAGGGCCTGGCCTCTGTGAAATCCCAAGGTCAGGGCCACAGAGCGGCCTAGGCTTAGGGGAATCCTTTAGGGCTGCCGGCCAGGCGGGATTGTCCCCTCCCTCCCCGTGTCACCCGAAGCAGCCAGCCTGGCACGGTGCCTCCCAGCTCCCAGTGTGCAAGGCGTCTTCGGCTTCTGCCCGCCTACCCTCCCTGCAGGGCTCACACTTGGTGCCGCGCTGGGAACCAAGGTCAGAGTCAGCACCCCTGGCGCGCACGCGCACGCCCACACCCACTGGGTCCTTATCCTCTTCCGCCCCCAGTCCGCCTGCAAATAATTTCTTGGCAAGATTCCCACTGATTCTTCAGGGGAGCCTGGTCAGAGCTGAGTCCCAGCTTGAGTTGATCGCCGCCGGCAGGGCAGGCAGGAGTGACAGATACTCCACCAGACGATTCTTTATTGCTCTGAGGCCGCGCTGGGATAATTGCACCCCATTATCCCCTCCATCCTGCTGCTGTCTCCACACCACACAGGCCGGCCCCTGCAAAATGACTACGGCTACAACCACAGGCACTGAAAAGAACAAAACAACATAATCCCACTTTTTCGAAAAGTCTAGAATAGCCCAAAAGGCATAGAGACCCAAGTTTATTAGTGGTTACCAGGAACAGGGGGAGAGAGAATGGAGAGTTAGGCCCACCGGTACTGATTTTCTGTTTGGGGTGATGAAAACCTTGGGAATGGATAGAGGTGAGGATTGCGGACATGGTGAATGAAATTGATGCCACTGAATTATACACTCAAGAAATGGTTAAAATGACAAACTTGTCGTTATATATACAGTAAAACGTGAGAGCAGAACTCGACTGGACTGCCTTGTTTTTCCGAGTCTTGAAAGTTTTCCGCCTGTGGCAAGGTGCCGTCTTACCGCTTTCCTACCGCTCTGTATTAGTGGAAAATATTTGCGTTTTCCTTCTCTGATAGGTTTCTGCCTTGCACAGATTCAAGCTTTCGCAGGTTTTAATGTATTTACCACAATAAAATCACTGCAGTTTGCTAAAGAAGGTTGAATAATTTCTACGTTTTTAAAAAATTGTGTTTTAGGTGAAAGTTTACAGAGCAAACTGATTTCTCATTAAACAATTAATACACAATTTGTTTTGTGACGTTGGTTGCCAACTCCACACAGTGTCAGCACTCTCTCTTCTCCACCCCAGGTTCCCTGATTCCACTTGTCTGGCTTTCCTGTCCCTTCCTGCCTTCTTTGCTTTGCTTTTGCGCTGATGTGCCTGTTTAGTCTTGTATACATGGTTGAACTACTTGTGTTATTGTTTGTTTCATAGGCCTGTATAATCTTTGACTGAAGGGTGAATTTCAGGAAATGACTCCTATGTTTTTGTTTTTTGTTAAAAAAGAAAAAGAAAAAAGAAAGAAAATGCAGCCCTGAAAAAAGAAAAAAAAAAAAAACACTAACAACAGCAAAAAAAAGAACGCTGGCACACAGGATACAACAATAGTGTACGTAACACTCTTCCTAATTGCCTCCTCCTGTTAAAACACAGTAGCCTAACGACAGTGAAAATGACAACATGGTGTCTACCACTTAACAAAAGATTTTATCAGTGAGCAGCAGGACGAGGTGTAAAGAGAGATGAATCAGATCTCAGCACGGTTATGAACAAATGATCCTGTCTGAGCCTGTTTCTTCATTTACAGAATGAGGAGAATCCAAACACCCAACTTGGTTCTTGAAGTTTTAATTAAATAACCCACCCACCAAATAATTTATTAAATAATTAAATAATGTGTGGGAAAGCAGGAAGTGGTGCACAAAGGTTACTGGTTACGAGGACCTAATCCCAGCAACTCCAGGTGGAAATTATCTACAAAATCAATGGCTTCCAACTATCCATTTTTTTAAATTATCTTTTTCTGAAGTATCATTTTTACTGAGAAACACGTAACAACACTATCCAATGGGGGGAAATCTGTAATTTTAATCATCCATAATTCCACCACCTTAATACAACTTTTAAAATTTTCATGGTTTACTTTCAAAAGAAAGGAAATCCTGGTGGCATAGTGGTTAAGAGCTACGGCTGCTAACTGAAAGGTCGGCAGTTTGAATCCACCAGGCACTCCTTCAAAACCATATGGGGCTGTTCTACTGTGTCCTCTAGGGTCGCTATGAGTCAGAATTGACTCAGCGACAATGGGTTGTTTTTTTCCAACAGAAATGCCTATTTTTAAAAGTGTTTTAATCATACTTAGGAAACCCTGGTGGTGTAGTGGTTAAGAACTACAACTGCTAACAAAAAGGTCGGCAGTTCGAATCCACCAGGTTTTCTTGGAAACCCTATGGGGCAGTTCTACTCCATCCTCTGGGGACACTATGAGTCGGAATCCACTGGATGGCAATGGGTTTGTTTTTTTTTTGTTGTTGTTTAATCATACTTAGGTAGTTTTTAAAATGCATGTGTGTTTCTAAGCAAATGAAAAAATCTCCAGGCACCAGAAAAATATCAGGGCATGAGCTGGAAAGAAAACGTTTGACTCCCAGAATTCTCTCCTGAGGAGGTCACAGGTTTATGAGGAAGAACAAAAGGAAGCAGCTAAATTGGGGTCAGCTTTTTTTTTTAAACTTGTGCACACTGGCTGCATGAGCCTGGGTTGCTAAGAAATGGAAGTTGATGCTGGGCTTCCCTCTATCAAGAGCTGCCGAACTGGGGACAACTCTGACACATCCCAGGCAGGAAGACTATTTGGGGAGTCCTCCGAGTCTCGACAGCAACGGGTTTGGTTTGTTTTTTTGGTTAGGAGTAAGAATCCACTCAACGGCAAGGGGTTTAGGGCTGAGGGAGGGGCTGGGAGGTCACTCCGCCCCACAACCACCTAGAAAAAGGAAACCAGAAAAGGGAGAAACAGCAGCAGAGACTACACTTCCTTCATTTCTCACTCTAGGGACATTACTGACTCACAAAAAGCAGCTCTAAGGAGAAGACAACCAAAGAAGAGGAACTTGCCACCACGGTCTAATAACACTGAGGTAATTTTAATTTTTACTCTTGGGATGAGGAATGAACAGAGGGGTCTTATTTTCCTCCAGGGGCAGCTGAAAAATACTCCCAGGGGTGAGATATCCCTATACCTGTCCCACCCAGGTTTCCCCTGACTAAGCTGGAAACAGGTCTTAAATCTTAAAATTTTAGATTCTTTAAACTGTGTGTGCTGTGCTAATTTACCTTGGTAAGACAATGGAAGAAACCACTTTGCTCTGACTCATAAATTTGCTCTTGGCCCACAGTATTTATTATAGTTACTGTTTGCCGGACATGGTGCTGGTCCTGTGGAAGGTTCCAAAAGCAGGAGAAATTACCATGAGCTGGACTGTCCTCTTCACTCTGTGCTCTGAACCCAAGATACCTACCATTCTGAGGTTTAGGTTTACAGAAGGAAAATAGAGGCTAGAAACCACTGACTAGCAAGAATTGAAGACATCTTTCTGTCATTTCTACTGAACTAGGTATGTTTAACAGCAACTTCATTTTTCTTCCTTACTTTAACTACCAAGGAATGGGAGTCCACATTCTGCGTATCCCAGGAGGTTCTACACTCGTCTCTGAAGCAGGTCCCCTGGAGATAGGTCAGCTGATGGTGACTCTTACTTCCTGGCCCTTTCAAAGCCCAGGTCTGAGTTTGAAATAAGACGTTGTAAAGGCTCATCCTTCTTTTGAAGTAAAGGCTCTTCCTTGTTCTAGCATGGATTTGTGTTCTTTGGGAAAAGAATAACTGATGTGTGTACCTGCTCTTTCTCCTCTAGGATTTAGCAGTGGCCTCCATGGGTTCTGTGAATTCCAGAGGTCACAAGGCAGAAGCCCAGGTAGTGATGATGGGCCTCGACTCAGCAGGCAAGACCACGCTCCTGTACAAACTGAAGGGCCATGAGCTGGTGGAGACCTTGCCCACTGTTGGCTTCAATGTGGAGTCTCTCGAAGCTCCTGGGCATGTGTCTCTGACTCTCTGGGATGTGGGAGGGCAGACCCAGCTCAGGGCCAACTGGAAGGACTATCTGGAAGGCACGGATATTCTTGTGTATGTGCTGGACAGCACAGATGAAGCCCGTCTGCCTGAGGCAGTGGCTGAGCTCGGGGAAGTACTAGACAACCCCAACATGGCCAGCGTCCCTTTCCTGGTGCTGGCCAACAAGCACGAGGCACCTAATGCTCTACCACTGCTGGAGATCAGAGATAGGCTGGGCCTGGAGAGATTCCAGGACTGCAGCTGGGAGATCCAAGCCTGCAGTGCCCTCACCGGTGAGGGGCTGCCAGAAGCCCTGCAGAGTCTGAGAAGGCTCCTGAAATCTCACAGCCACCTATGCCCCTGGGCAAGGAGTGGGGAGAGCAAGAAGTCTTGACTGAGATACAGCAGTTTATCTTTGTTCACACGAACTGGAAGAACCAGCTAATCCTTGAGAAACTTGCATTTAGCTTGTCAAACAAGAAATCCTTTTGTTCTTGGATAGGCTATTTTCTTCTCAGGATTTATTCTCACTGGTGTTTATGTGGAAAATCAACTATTCTTTGAATAATAATGCTCTTTTAAAAAACCTCAGTGAGCTCCATTGAATAACTCATTACCAAGTGTGAACTAAGCAATTATAATAATAGAGCAACTAGTGATTCCGTAATAATCAGGACTAAAATTCACAGAGGAGAAGAGGTTTCAGAATGGAAAGAGAATATCGTCTGGACGTGGTCACAACTGTGAGTGATTTGGGGTTTGTGCCATTATCACTCTGTGTGCAAGTGACCAGGTTCAGAAGAAGGGGGCAGGGGAGGCTGCTACCACAGAATCTGGGGTTTAGAGGATCACTGGGGAGCTCAGCCCTGGGCAAGGAGCTGGCAGTAAGGCTTCCCTCTTCTCGGGTCCTGATTAACCCTGTCTACCCTTTTGTTGGAAACCCTGGTGGCGTAGTGGTTAAATGCTACGGTTGCTAACCAAAGGGTTGGCAGTTCAAATTTGCCAAGTGCTCCTTGGAAACTCTATGGGGCAGTTCTACTCCGTCCTATAGGGTTGCTATGAGTCGGAATCGACTCGATGGCACTGGGTTTGGTTTGGTTTTTTGGACCCTTTTGTTACCTGGTGTTGGACATTTTTTTTAACCCTTAATTTTTATCCTTTCTTTTATTCTTCTCTTTTCTCCTTCTTGTAGTGCATATCTTCCCTTAAAGGCCAGATTAATCAATTGTTGAATTCATTTATTCTGTGAGACCAGTGGCAAAAGGCACTGAGCTTATAGATCTGAACCAGGCCCTGTAGATGGAAGGTAGGAATTCTGAAGATACGCGTAACAGCAATGCCTTATCCCTTACTGATACTAAAAAAAAAGAAAAGTTGAACATAGTATCTTAGAAGGTTTTTATAACCATAACCCAGGATCCATGAAGTTCCTGAAAGTATTTGTAAAACGCACACATTGGGCCATTTTTCTAGGAAGAGGATTCGTAGCTTTCATGAGGCTTTCAAAGGCATCTGTGACTCCCGAAAGTTAAGAGTCACTGATCTGGTGTTATCCCTCACCCAACCCAGGATTATCTCCTATAATCTCAACTTTTAATAGCAAGGAGCTGACACTTGGTGCCTGTTCAGACATTAAAGAGCTCTAAATGTTGGATATTCCTTCCTATGCTAGCTTAACATCAGCCTCCTTATAGCCCTGGTGGTGGTTCTGCCCTCTCTAGAGTATCACAGTGTGAGTTGGCCCTCGATGCCCTTCTAACATCTAAGATCTACCAGTTCCCTCTCCCCAGTCTTCCATCTTCATTCAGGTTAGGCACGCCCAGTTCTTTCCACTACTTGTCACACACGTTTCAAGACTTTCTATGTTAGACACTAAGAATACAAAGATCAATAAGACAAGTCCTCAGGCCTCGTGGAGCTTTGGTGGGGGAGGCATAACCCTCATAAAAATGCAATAATGGAAGCCCAGTTCAGCAACTGTTCATTGAGCACTTACTTAGGGCCAGGCTCTCTGCTCCATTTTTTTACGTAGCCAAAACCAAACCCATTTCCATTGAGTTGATTCTGACTCATAGCAACCCTATAGGACAGAGTAGAACTGCCCTATAGGGTTTTTCAAAGAGTGGCTGGTGGATTTGAACTGCCAACCCTTTGGTTAACAGCAGAGCTCTAAACCACTGTACTGCCAGAGCTCCTCTTTAAGAAAATTGCCTCTAATTCTCATAAGTCTGAAAAGTGGATAATATTCCCATTTTATAACATTGGAAACTGAGGTTCTCTGAGAAGTTAGTTATGAAGTGATGTATCTAGAATTAAAACTGGTTATGTCTAGCTCTAATGGCTGCATTCTTCCACAACAGCATGCTTCTACAGTAAAACCTGTGAAAGCCAGAAACTGTAAGGTGGAAACCAGCTAGAGAAGGAAAACGCAAATATTTCCCACTAATAGAGAGGGACAGAAAAGTGGCAAAACTGCATGCTGTCAAAGGTGAAAAATAAGGCAGTCCCATGGAGTTCCAGCTCTCACAGTTTTTACTGTTGAAGACTTAAGCTAAGGTAGATCTTCAATCAGGGTCCCTGGGTGGTACAAATAATTAAGAACTGGACTACTGACCAAAAGGTTGGTGGTTTGAACCTGCCCAGAAGTGCCTTGGAAGAAAGACCTGGCAATCTGCTCTTGAAAGGTCATAACTATGAAAATCCTATGGATCACAATTCCACTCTGAAACACATGGGGTCACTGTGAGCCAGAATTGACTCTATGGCCACCGATAGACCTTCAAATCAGCACGTATGATGGGAAGAGCATCCTAGCCAGAGGGAAGAGGCTGCTTGGAAGCAGGAAAGAAAGTATAGGAAGGGTAAGTTAGTGAGCTTGAAACAGGGGCCTGAGGTGAGGGGCGAGCGAGGGTAAAGTTATAACAGGAAACACAACTAAAAAGGAAGTTTCAATCCAAGTTGGGAAAAACTGGACTTTCATAATCGTGAGGTGGGGTCAGAGAAGTGAAACCATCCGACTCGTCCTTTAGGAAGATAACCCAGTGGAAATGTGGGAAATAGAATAAAGCGAAGGGTGGATACTGGAGGCAGGGAGACCAGCAAGATGATCGATCACTACAATAACAGAGGAGAGAAAGGGAGAAAAGAAAATTGAGAGCCAGTTTTAAAGAAAAAAGTTGAGAGAGGAAGAATTTGAAGATACTGAAGATATTGATTCTGAGTGACTAGAGGGATTGGAATGCCATGGCCTGGGAAGGCTGACACAGGAGGAACAGCTTGGGACAGGGGCAGGAACTGCTGGGTTCTGTTTTTGAAAAGTTGGGTATGAGTTTGTTTATAGCTCCTTTCCGATTGTCCCATTGTCTGCAGTCCTTGAGAAGCTGAATCTCCTGCAGGATGCACCTGCTGGTTCCTTCGTGGAGGCTCATTCCTCATGTGATTCATTGCTTTCCATTGAAGCTCATCTTCAGCAGAAGTCATTTTCCCATGTGACTCCCGGGCGCCCTCGTTGTGAAAGTGCTTCTGCAGAGAGTGGTTTTATGTTAGTTTCTACTAGGATTTGTTTTAGGCCAAACATTGTGTTACTTTCCCTGCTTGGGACTCATGGACCTCATGGTTGTCTAAATCTGGACCCTACACCCGTTCATGGCACAGGCCTTAGGGTTTCAATGTCTGACAGGTGATTTTTTTTTTCTCTTTGCACCCATATCCCAAAAGAGACAGATTAGCTTCTGTTATGGATTAAAATGTGTTACGCCAAAATATGTCTTGGAGTCCTGACCCCTATACCTGTGGATGCAATCCTGTTTGGGAATTAGGTTTTCTTTGCTGTGTTAATGAGGCCATAACAGTGTAGGGTGATATAGAGAGTAGCATAGACACAGAGACAAGCGAGCAGGGGTTGTGGGGAGTGGGGGTGGAGATACTATCTGATGACTGGCAGGTGAATCTACAAGTCCAGGAACTCTAAGGATTGACTGTTACTAGAAGCTGAAGTACACAGGAAAGGACCTCTCCCTAGAGCCACACCCTGAATTCAGACTTCTAGCCTCCAAAACTGTGAGAAAATACATTTCTATTCTTCAAAACCATCCACTTGAAGTATTTCTGTTACAGCAGCACTCAGAAACTAAGGCAGCTTCTCACATTCCCTGAGCTTGTGGGCAAAGTTTTCTCATCCACTTCTAAGGAATGGACATCTCTTTGATGCTTCAGCTTTTCTGCTGGGCTTAGATGAAAATTTTCTCCCTTCCAAGCCTAAGGCCACATGTTCTTTTCCCTCACAGGTGTTATAACCCAGTCCCAGGACCTAGGGCCTAAATTTGGCTCCTCTAAAACCTCCATGGCTCCTGGGTTACTGCTCACACTTACTACTTTGGCTGTGGTTTCTCTCTTCATTCCTGTCACTTGAGGATTTTCTTTTCACTTGTTCAAAGACTGCAAAACATTTTTTTTTAAATTATCATTTATCCAACATCTCTATGACTTTGTAATGGAAAAGGGTCCATCTTCCATGTTACTAGAAGTTCTGAATTCGTTTTTATGTGGCAGGGAGTCTTCCAAGGTGCTGGCAAAATTGCAATATGATTAGATCTGTACTTAGGAAGATAACCTGGTCAGCAGTGTTGAGTGGAGGGAGGATCCCGAAACCAGGGAGATAGATGCCTCCTATTGACCCCATTGGTGAAGGAGGATCCCCACTCTAAATAAGATGAGATGGCAAAACACATGACAGCCGACACTGAACAGATGAGATTGGCAACAGTTTATTAGTCACATGTACTCACAGCCTGGGGGAGGGTTACACTTGGGAATAGTGTGGGTCAGCAGGAGCTGTGGGAGGCAGGCTTTATAGTAACAAGATGGTGGGATGCCCCTGGTTCCCACAAGAGGATGTGATTGGCTTGTTTGAATAAATTCGTGGCCTGTCAGGAAAATGAGACCTGTTAGGTTGAGGACCAGTGGAGTGCAGCTGCTCTGGCTGATAGGGGAACTAGCTGGGTGGAGATCCTTTCCCGCTGGGTGAAGGGCATATTTGTCAAGTGCAGGGGAACTCTTGGTTAGGCCTTTGGGGCCCTGTGAGGCTCAAAGATATCAAGGCAGCATTTGAAATTTTAGGTTTTACAACACAAGGAGGACCAGAGGTCTTCTGCACCATTCCTCTGAAGGGATATTCTGTCACTGCAGCTGCCCTCTTGTTTTTCTGACAGTCTCTTTGCTTCAGCCAGGCTAGCCTCCTCTCTGACACAGAATGTACCATGCTCATTCCCAGCTCCAGGTGTGTGCTCTTTGCCAGACTAGACAGAATGGACAGGAGGGCCAGCAGGTAACTCTGAGTGTGTGCCTAAAGCCCATAGCACTTGAAGGCAAGCGAGCTCAGTCTTAATAATCCTCAGGTAGATTTTTCCATCATCCCCCTCAGATAAGATATGGGAAGAAGGACAAGAAAAACAAAATATAACAATCATGCTGTTAATATTAACTGCAATAACTTCCGGCTAGTCAGTCTTTTGCTAGGAGGGAATGAATGTCAAATCATGTAGAATTATCCAGCCGGTGAGTTTAAAGAGTGCTGCTTACACGATTATTTGGATGGGAGGTGGGGATTGAGAGCCTCAGAGTCCAAGTGAACATCCAACTGAACAAAGAAAATCTCGAGAAGGTTTTGGAGGACACTTAAGGAGGACTGATACTCATGAGTTCAGTATGACCTGGGCCCTTCCCACTCACAAGATTATGAAAACTGGTGTCAGCAGCTGAAATCACCAAGAAAAGTATTTCTCACTGTTCTGCCAGCCTTCCATCTCATTGACTTCTGAAACGTTTGCCTAAAGCAAGCATGGGAATTCAGCACGGTACAAGGCCCCGTGGTACTTCCTGGGCCTTTTGATGCCCCTCTGTGCTTATGCTCTGGTGGGTCAAGCTCCCACATCAGGCGAGCAGTCCACAGTCCTTGTAGTTACAGTAGTACCGCAGTGGTCCTGCAGAGTCACACAACTTTAGGGAAGCCTCCTAACACCCTTGCTATTCCTCAGACTTAGGATGTTTGCCTTTCCACAACCTCCTGTTTGAATCCTGCCCACTATTTAAGGACCCTCACATCCCGCCCCTCCATGAAGCTCTGCCATGTTCATGCCCCCCCCTCCCCGGAACTCCCGTGGAGCTGACCTCTACTTTCTTAGTGGCTTCACTTGGGGCTGTGTCACATGTTGATATGTGGTCTCCCTAGTCATGCTGTGAATTCCTAGAGATAAGGAAGCAGGCCTTATATCCTTCTGACACTCTTCAATGTCCGGAGCAATATTAGATCCTGAGAGTAGCTCATGAAATACCTGAGTGAATAACGAGTAACTGATTAAAGCCAGGTGTCGTGTTGGGAAGTTCCCAGGTCCTCTCTATTGTCCAGAATAAAATCCAAAGAGGAGAACACCAAAAGGTCCATCGGCTCAACAGTTAGATAACAATACAAACCTATACATCAGGGACGCTCTTTAGTAAAAAAAAAAAAAAAAGTGCATGTAACACTTAGAACTACCTGAACTTTGAGCCTAGGTGGCAGAGAAGGTGTTAAGTGGGGGCCTCTAGCCAGACCAGAAGTAGAACAGGCATTAAGAGATTGTTCAGACATGCCTCTTGCCTGGCACCTGGGTCAAGGTGGGAGAGTGCCCGAGTGAGTGGGAGGTGATGCTGACCTTCCATGCCTGCCTCTTGAGCCCTTGGGACCCCAGCTCTGTGAGCTTCTAGTTGAACCCATGATTAACAAAACAACATGGATAAAGAGTAATCAATCCGAAGACATCCAACTGAACAAAGAAAATCTCGAGAGGGTTCTGGAGGGCACTTAAGGATGACTGATACACATGAGTTCAGTATGACCCGGCTCTCCCCGCCTGCAAGATTACGAAAACCGATGAGGGCAGCTGAAATCACCAAGTATTTGTCAGCGCAGTCAAGTGTGACTGCGGTCCCTTCCCACACGGCCCCTGAGAGCAGTAGTTCAGGAAAAACAAAATAATTTTAGAAAGGAAAAAGAAGACTTTTATTTTTACTTGATTTCCACTCCTCTGACACATTCACCCCTGAGGAAATTTGGCTCTGTGGCTACGGAGTATAAGTATTTAAAAAGCCTCCATGAGACATGAGACATTTGACTTCAGATCTCAAGCTAAAAACCTAATAATGAATCCAGCCTGAAGCACATGGATATTTTTGCAGCCTCCTTCAAGCATGAAACTGCAAACTTAAACAATTAATTCTCATAAAAGCACTTCCAACTCTTCAAATTAAAAAGGAGGCATCATGATTGTAAATTATCTAAGGATTATTAACATGGCAACGTATCATTTTGCAATTTTTATTCTACCTTTTATTTGAACTCCATGAACTTCAATTTCATATGGTGTTAAGTGTTGGCTTAAAGCTGGGAGGAAAATATAAAGGATATAAAGAGCTTTCTATAAAGATTTTCGGGGTTATGGAAATTCCGCCAGGTAATCGTCATCGAGATGGAGATACAGCCCCAACCTCTGCTCAAATTGGAGCTGTATAAAAGGGCACATTGAGGTAGGGTTTGGGCTCCAAGTCAGTCAGAAAGACTGGAACACCAGCTCTTCCCCTCACCCCTGGGTACCCTTGGGCAAATTAGTTAATCAATCTAAGGTCCAGCTGCCTCATCTGCAAAATGGGAGTGATAATAGGAGGTGCACCCAAAGTTGTCATCAGGATAATAACGTGTTCATCTAGTCAACTTAGGAGTCCCTGAGTGGTGTAGCCTGCTAACCAAAGGGTTGGAGGTTCAAGTCCACCCAGAGGTGTCTCGGAAGAAAAGCCTGATGATCTACTTCAGAAAAATCAGCCATTGAAAACCCTACAGAGCACAGATTTACTGTGACACACAGGGGGTCTCCATGAGTGAGCATCGACTCAAGGGCTCCTGGTTTTTTGGCTTTGGTACATGCACTTTAAATGCACTCTCTTCTAGGAAAGTCTTCCCCTTGCAAAATAGATTGAATGAATAGGAATGATTCAGAAGACTGGGAGTTGAATCCCATACTCAGCTCTTCTCTGAAATCCTAGCACTATAGATTCATTCTTTGGGCTTCAGGTATAAAATAAAATATCTTTAGAAAAAGGACAAAGCTAACTTATACTTTAATAAGAATAAATTCTGAAAATCTTTTCAGAAGAAGTTTTGGTAAGGAAGCAAACATATCAGTTTAAAACAGCTGAAACCAATATGTGGGTGCTACCAAAAAGGGAGAAGGCAGAAATGTCACAACTTTACCTAAAACCATAATGAATTTGGGCCATACAAGTCTCATGGTCCACATAGCCAGGATCTCCTGTGTGCGGAGAGACCTGGGTGTGTGGAACTACTCCAGGTACTTGGAAGGGTGACCTTGAGCTGGGGAACCGCTGAACTGTCTGGCTGGCCCAGAAGCTCCCCTTTAGACTGGGGAGTGGGAGGGGAATGACCATTCTGGCCTCTTCTTCCTCCCACCCTCTCATCTCGGTCCAGTGTCTTCATTAGAGGCTGGCCCCCAGGGCACATAGCAGGGTAGACAAGTTTGGTGAGTGGATCTGGGCCGAGGTGGGGAATGGCAGATGGAAAACAAGCAGGACAAGCTCTTTACTACTGTTCAGTAGACAGCACTGAAGTCCAAAGGACAACCAGCCAGAAGGTAGTTTCAGCTTTTAAGTGGAAAAGCCGCTTTTTTCTCACTTGTATTCTACGTTTGGGTGGGGTTTCACAGGGTATAGATGGACAGTTCTTAGTTTCCTACTGCTGCTGTAATAGAAATACCACAAGTGGGTGGCTTTAAAGAACAAAAGTTTACTTTCTCACAGTTCTGGAGGCTAGAAGTCCTAATCAGGGTCTTCTGCATGTTGATTCCTTCTGTGGGCCTCTCTCGTAGTTCCTGGTGTCTGCTGGTGATCCTTGGTGTTTCTTGGAATTCCTTGGTGTTCTCTGGTGTTCCCCGGAGTCTGTCTTCCCCCGTGTGTGTCTCTGTGTCTATTTTGCTCTTTTTATGACTCAGAAGTGATTAGGTTTAGGACCTACCCTATTCAGGTAAGATCTAGTCAACATACCACATAAAACACTATTTCTAAACAGGATCACATCTACAGGTATAGACGTTAGGATTCCAAAACGTATTTGGGGTTGGGGGGCACAATTTAATCCATAACAGTCAACACCATGACCCAGGCAGGAAAAGAACCAATGATCACATAATTTATGGCCCTAATCCTAGCTGGGAAGGAATTCATTCTTTAAACCAGCACCCCAAACTCTTCAAGCAAGTCATTCACAAAATGTACCCTCCTCTCCCATTTTAAGGGCAGCATCAAGTTCTCTGACATCCAAGTCCGCGAGAGCCGAGAGCTCTGGGAATAGAAACCTGCTGGCTGTTTTGTTCTGATGCAGCAGAAGGTCACAAGGCTCTTACTCAAGCTTGGGGGTGGCCCACCACAGGCCCTTCCTTCCCCTTGGCCAGTGATGACTCAAGAAGTTTCTGAAAGGAGCTCATGAACACTCAACCAGCAGGTTCCTTTGGGGGCGCTTCTCCAGCACTTGCTAGATAACACAAGGAACTGATTCCAGACACCATTAGTCAGCATGCCTGACTGAGAGGCATGGACAACTCCCAGGTTTCGCTTATAATACTCCAGTGAGTTTAGGACATAAGATGACACGAAACTACCTAAAGGAGGTCTTCAAGAGGGACAAAAAGAGAAAAAAAGCCATTAAGACTTGTGGTTTAATGTTGGGAAATGAACACTTTACTGTCTCCCACAACCTCACTAGAGAGACAGTAAAGGGATTATAAAAAAAAAAAAAAAAAAGCCAAAACTCACAAGGACAAAGAAAGCAGAAGAGAGTAGCAGGCTTGAGAATCAATAAAGTATGGAAGATGGAAAGTGACTTCTTAGATCAGAGAAAGCAGAAACTGAAGTGTGAGGAGTTACATAACTCAAAGGACTTACTCGGTGTCAGGCACTGGTCTAGTGCTATACATGCATTCAATCAGATCCATTCTCATTGCTGTCGAGTTGGTTCCAACTCCTAGTAACTCTACAGGACAGCATAGAACTGCCCCTTGGGCTTTTCAGGGCTGTAATCTTTACGGAAGCGGGCTGCCACATCTTTCTCCTGCAGAGGGCTGGTGGGTTCAAATTGCCAAATTTTGGTTATCAGTCCAGTATTTAACTACTGTGCTACCAGGGCTCATACTAACTCAAAAAATCCCCCCCAACACCCTAGGAGGCTTAGTACCTTAATTTTGGAGATGAGGGACAGAGAGGTCCAATAACTTACCCAAGGTCACAGAGCAGAAGCTGAGACTCTGGAGCGGGGTGGCTCCAGAGACCCCGCTCTGTCTGTATGGCCTCCCAGTGATAAGCAAGCCCATTGGCACCTAACCCAGGAAATCTCAGGAGTTGGAGATATCAGGAAGCACCACAATTCAACAGAATTGGTATTCACACAGACCCTTAGACTACTTCCCCTGTTTTACTCGGGCAACTGCCCCTCAGCAGTTAGGCAGAATATTGTCAGTTTATCTTCTGGAAGCATCTACACAGTTGAAGGTGTAATGAGACATCTACAGAAAAAGGAATTAAGTGAACATTTGTGAACTA
Organism: Loxodonta africana; assembly: GCF_030014295.1. NCBI lineage: Eukaryota > Metazoa > Chordata > Mammalia > Proboscidea > Elephantidae > Loxodonta > Loxodonta africana. The sequence continues at coordinate 70,761,834 of NC_087358.1, forward strand.
ACTGGTGAGACTGCTCAGACCCTCTATTAGTTTCCTAGGATTGTTATAACAAAACCCAACTGGGTGGCTTATAAGTACAAAAATTGATTGTCTCAAGGACTCTACTGGATTGAATTGTGTTCTCCCTAAAACGTGTGTTGGAATCCTAACTGATATACCTGTGTGTGTGATCCTGTTTAGAAATAGGATTTTCATTATATGTTAATTAGATCTTAGCTGAGTAGGGTGGGTCCTAAACCTAATCACTTCTGAATTATTAAAAAAAGCAGATTAGACACAGATGGAGCACATACTGAGGAAGACAGATGCCATGCAAAGATCATCTGCACGTGAAGGAACCAAGGATCTCCCAGGGCTACAGACAAGGAACAAACAGACGTGGTCAACACCCTGATTTGGACTTTTAGCCTCGAGAACTGTGAAAAATAAATTTCTGTTCTTAAAAGCTATAGGATTGCTATGAGTCAGAATTGACCCAATGGCAATGGGTTTGGTGTTTTTTGTTTTTAAAAACAATCCACTGTGGTATTTGTGTTATGGCAAACCAAAAAATACCCATTGCCATCAAGTCAGTTCTGATTCATAGCAACCCTATAGGACAGAGTAGAACTGCTTCATAGGATTTCAAAGGTGCAGCTGGTGGATTTGAACTACTGACCTTTTGGTTAGCAGCCAAGCTCTTAACCACTGTACCACCTGGGCAACTTGTGTTACAGCAGCACTAGCAAACTAAGACAAAATCCAAATCAATGTGTTGGCAGGGTCTTACTGTCTCTGAAGGCTATACGGGAAGACTCTCTCTTACATCTCTCAGCTTTTGATAGCTCCCACCATTTCTTGGTTCACTGCTGCAGCATAACTCCGTCTCTGCCTCCATCTTCACATGGCTGTCTTGCCCCTGTGTGTATCTCTGTGTCTCTTCTCCTCTTTATAAAAACACCACTCATTGGGTTAGGACCCATCTGCTCCGGTATAACCTCATGTTAACTGTAACACCTTCAAAGACCCCTTTTCCAAATAAGATCACATTTACAGCTACCAGGGGTTAGGACTTCACCATATATTTTGGGGGGACACAATTCAATTCATAAGAGACCAGTTCCCCTGTAGATCTCATGTACTGGCAGTGAGGCTACACACCCCAGACAAGAACTTGGAGCTTATTCTCTGGGAATTTTGGGAGACTAGAGAGAAAAAAACATGTGACATTGACATTTGAGGGTGAAGAGATGGCTCACCAATTGACAAGCCCTGCCCATACATACAGGGCTCACAGAACTTTCCATCAGCTTTGTGGTACCGTCCTCTTTTTTCCTGTCCACATTTATATTATGGACAAATAAAAACATACAGAGAGGTTGAGAAAAGTAGTATAGTAGATATATCTCCTAGGTTCAACAATTATTAACATCAATATCTTGCCATATTTACTTTACCTTTAGATATATGTTGTCATGGATTGAATTGTGTCCCCCCCAAAATATATGTCTACTTGGTTAGGCCATGATTCCCAGTATTCTGTGGTTGTCCTCCATTTTGTGATTGTAATTTTATGTGAAAGAGGATTAGGGTGGGATTGTAACACCCTTACCCAGGTCACATTCCTAATCCAACGTAAAGGGAGTTTCCCTGGGATGTGGCCCGCACTACCTTTTATTTCTCAAGAAATAAAAAGGCAAGGGAAGTGAGCAGATAGGGGGCACCTCATACCACCAAGAAAGAAGCAACGGGAGCAGAGGGTGTCCTTTGGACCTGGGGTTCCTGCATGGAGGAGCTCCAAGTCCAGGGGAAGATTGACAAGAAAGACCTTCCTCGAAAGCCAACTGAGACAGAAAGCCTTTCCCTGGAGCTGATGCCTTGAATTTGGACTTCTAGCCTATTAGACTATGAGAAAATAAATTTCTCTTTGTTAAAGCCATCTACTTCTGTTATAGCAGCACTAGCTGCCTAAGAGGAAAGCCCTGGTGGCATAGTGGTTAAGTGCTATGGCTGCAAACCAAAATGTCGGCAGTTCAAATCCCCCTGGCGCCCCTTGGAAACTCTATGGGGAAGTTCTACTCTGTCCTATAGGGGTGCTATGAGTCAGAATTAACTTGATAGCAATGGGTGGTTGTGGTGGTTTAGATGCCTAAGACAGAATTTGGTACTGAGAGAGTGGAGTGCTGCTCTAACAGATACCTAAAATGTGGAAGCAGTTTTGAAACTGTGAATGGATAGAAAATTCAGAAGGAAGTGAGAACTGTTAACACTGGAGAAGGAGCAGATGGTGAGAAACAGCAGCAGAGGACCAACAGCAGCAGAACCAGGAGACCAGCACGAGACAGCGCTGGAGCCAACCCATGGAGCAAGAGAGCTGAGTGCCTATGTGCAGGAGGCTTCCTGGTGGAGTGGGGTGCCTCCAGACACTTATTGGTGGAGCTACAGAGCTTTGGAACACTTGCCCCAGCAGGGCAGATGTGGGTTTGAGGCCCCAGGTCTGAGAGGCCACAGGAAGCAGAAACTGAAGAGACAAGGAACACAAGAAGCTGAGTTGCCTCAGTCTCAGAAGGTTTAGGTATGACCTCTGGGGTTTCAGAGGGTGGGGCCATGGCCTCTGGTGTTTCTAACGGTGAAGTCGCCACTCAGATGGACTAGGAGAATGGCACCTAAAGCCAAGGGAGCAGAGTTGCCATCCCAGTGGGCCTAGAAAGCATAGCTGAAGCCCAGGGCCAAGGGTCCTCCACTCAGAATCTAGAGAGTACAGCCAATACCTAGGGTCTGGAGGGCAGGGCCATTGTATAAATTGTTTGAGAGAACAGAGGATTATTTTCAAAGCTTTGAGGGCTAATGTAATGTGTTCTGCTGACTTGCTTAGTGCCTGTTATCCCTTCTTCTCTTCCAGTTTCTCCCATTTGTAATGGAAATGTCTAGCTTGTGTCTGTTCTGCCATTGTACCTTTGGAAGCAGGTGACTTGTATTCTAGATTTCACAAATGAAGAGGAATTTTTGGATTTTGGACTTGGAGTTAAGGCTTCTGCTATGATATGATGGGGTGAATATGTTTCGCATGTTGCAAAGGTGTGATATTTTGGGGGCCAAAGGTGGAATGTCATGGGTTGAATTGTATCCCTCCAAAATATGTGTCAACTTGGTTAGGCCATGATTCCCAGTATTGTGTGGTTGTCCTCCATTTTGTAATTGTAATTTTATGTGAAAGAGGATTAGGGTAGGATTGTAACACCCTTACCCAGGTCACATCCCTGATCCAATGTAAAGGGACTTTCCCTGGGGTGTGGCCTACACCACCTTTTATCTCTCAAGAGATAAAAAGTAAAAGGAAGTGAGCAGAGAAGGGGGACTTCATATCACCAAGAAAAAAGCACTGGGAGCAGAGGGTGTCCTTTGGCCCTGGGTTCCTGCTCAGAGGAGCTCCTAGCCCAGAGGAAGGTTGACAAGAAAGACCTTCCTCCAGAGCTGACAGAGAGAGAGAGCCTTCCCCTGGAGCCGATGCCCAGGATTTGGACTTCTAGCCTACTAGACTGTGAGAAAATAAATGTCTGTTTGTTAAAGCCATCCACTTGTGATATTTCTGTTACAGCAGCACTAGATGACTAAGACATATGTTGTGTATTTTTTTCTGAGTCATTTGAAAGTGAATTGCAGACATAATGGTATTTCATTCCTACATATTTCAGTATCCTTCTCTAAAAAACCCTGCTGGCATAGTGGTTAAATGCTCTGGCTGCTAGCCAAAGGGTCAGCAGTTTGAATCTACCAGGTGCTCCTTGGACACTCTATGGGGCAATTCTACTCTGTCCTATAGGGTCGTTATGAGTAGGAATTGACTAAACGGCACTGGGGTTTTTTTTTTCCTCTAAAAAAAAAAAGGACATTCTTATACATAACCTCTATGCCATTACCACACCTAAGAAAATTTTAAATAATTCCCCAATACATTCTAATAGTCAATCCATATTCAGATTTCCCCTATATTTCTTAAAATGTCTTCTATAGGTTCACATATTGCATTTGGTTATTATGTCTCTTTATTCTATTTTCTAGAAAAATCCTCCTCCAAATTTTCCCCCATGATGTTACTTTTTGAAGAAACCAGGCCATTTGACTGAAGTCTCACATCTAATATGTCTGACCATTTTCTTGTGGTGTCATTTAACTTGTCCCTCTATTCTTGTACTTCTTGTAAACTGGAAATTAGATCTAAAGGACTGACTAGATTCAGATCAGACATTTTTGGCAAGACATGTAGGTGAAGTTCTGTATTTCACATCACATCAGGAAACAATGTCTGAATATCCCACTGGAAATGTAAAGGTATATTTCAGCCTTTTCAAGTTATACAGGGGTAATACCTGGGCATGGTGCGAACATACTGTTCAACGCCTTACTCAAATATGAACAGACATAAGAAATGGCTGGACATCTGAGAAAATGACTCCAACATGAAAGAGAGACACAAAACTTGGAAATCCACATAGAAAAATCCAATACAAAGTTGGAAGATTAAGTAGATAAAGTAGACACAAAAATCTCCTAAAAGTAGAACGAAAAGATAAAGGATGGAAAATAGGTTAAAACATAAGAAAATTAGGGGATTAATCCAGAAATCTAGCATCAGAATCATGGGGGTTCCAGAAAGACAGAAGAGAAAAAGGAGATGGGGAGAACTATCAGAGAAATTAAGCAAGAACACATGAATTTCCAGCTTGAAAGTATCCATGGAGTGTCCAATACATTTTCTAAAGATAAACATAAAAAAAAAAAAAAAATAGAAGCACAATATTGTGAAATTTCAGAACATCCTAAAAATCCCACACAAAGCATCAGGAAACAAAATGGCATTAAATTCCTCAATAGTTTGGCATCAGTCAGAGGTGAGTGTTGGTAGTTGGGCATTGATCAGAGGTGAGTGGTGGCTGTTGGACATTAGCTGGAGCCTGGAGGTGACAATTGCTGGGATACTCTGGTATGACCTCCTAAATATAACTGATAATATCTTCAAAGAAAAATCCTATTTTCCCCAACTAGATCATATTCACAAGTACAAGGGTTAGGACTTTCACATATCTTTTGGGGGGACACAATTCAATCCATAACACCCTGTGTGTGTATGAATTCAACTTCAAAGCCCTTTTCTTTTCATTGTACTATCTGATCCTCGTCATAATCCCATGAATTCTGTGGACAGATTATCATCTTACTTTTACAGAAGAAGAACCTGGCAAAGAAAGTGAGTGATTTGCCCAATGCCACAGAAAGTGTACCTGATGCGTCATAAATGGGGAGAACACAGAGACAGAGTCACACAGGGGTAAGACAGGCACCAGGTGAGGATGCTTCTATAAGACAAGGAATGCCAACAAAATCTTGGGGCTACAAGAAGCAGGAAGAGACGAGGAAGGATCTTTCCTAGAGCAGACAGAGAGAACATGGGCCTTCTGATGCTCTGAATTTGGACTCCTACTCTCCACAACTGTGAGAGAATAAATTTCTCTTCTTTACAGACACTCACTTTGTGATATTTTGTTATGGTAGCTGTAGCAAACTAAGACAAAAGGTTCTTTTTTCTTTTTTTTTTTTAAAGACACAAGGTATTGGACACAGGGCCAACATTGCAGAATAGCCAGATGTTTCCGGCAATCCCTCTTACAACAAAAACCCGAAAAATCAAATAAAATGATTACATTTATGACAAGTTAGGAGACCAGAACAGCAAATGCAAAGTTAGAAAATGGACTGAATGTAAAGCGGAGAGAGAGGTGATTCAGAAGCAGAGAGGAGTTGCCGGACCTGAATCACTGCAATCCCTCAGTCTCCATTCCCAGGAGCGGCTGCGTGGGCTGGTAGTAGCATTTGGTTGCAGTTTCCTCAGGGAGAAGCAGCCAGCTGCACGGCATACTCACACCTCCTGACCCAGAGAAGAACAACACTCTCGGCATAAGCTAAGTACTTGCATATATTTTACCACACCCCCAGCCCCCAAGCTGACTTCAGTGGCTGTTGATTTCCCTGGGCCTGAGATAGGCCTATTTGAGTGCCCTGAGCCATGCTCCCAAACTTGGAGAAGGAATAAATTCTCAACAAGGGGAAAAGATAATTTGCCACCTCCACTAACCTGCGGAGCTCAGGACAGAAGCGGCTTCTGTCCAGGCGTAAAAGGTCCATGGACTTTGAATCCCTTTCCCCTCTGCATGGACCTGTGTGGGCCTATTTCAGGGGAATAGTCCCTTCCTGACAGACTGCAACTGTTTAAGCTGTGCAGCGGAGAGGTGGGTGTTTGATATTTGACACCACTTTGCCTATTAAACAGGTTCCTCATCTACCCGCATCAGGGGCATAAGGACTGGTGGCTCCCCTCAGGTCACCCAGCCACCCGTGTCAGGGGTCCATGAATAACTGGTACCTCCCAGTCCTTACAACCAAAAGCATTGGATGCCCATGGGCCATCTGCAGAACCCACCCACCTGTAGGCTCTAGGGAACAAGGACTTGCTTTTCTCAGGGACACTCAGGGGACAGCTCTTAGCCCACTGCCTTTTTCACAGTGTGACCCTCTGCTGCAACCAGATACCAGTACCTAGACCAAACACCCCTGCCCCTCTAAGACAGTAGGACAGAGCCTCTACCACAAACTTGATGACCAGCTACCTGGACACCTGAGCTGAATCTACAAAAAAAAAAAAAAAAGTGAATGGACTCATAAGCTCATATACTTGGTAACAGCTCTAGCCAACTGGTAACAGAATGTCAGAGCTCCAAAGGTGAAAATAATCAAGCTGGCTCACTCAAGCAACCCATCTGGGCATATCAAAACAAAACAAAGCAAGAAACTAGGATACAGTAAGCAAACATAAAATAAACTAATACAATAACTTATAAATGGCTTGGAGACAACAGTCAATATCAAAACACATAAAGAAACAGACATGATCGCTTCAACATGCTCTCAAAACAGAAAATCAAAGGATCATCTGGATGAAGGTGCCTTCAAGCTGGAATTACCAGATGCAGAATTCAAAAGATTAATATATAGAACTCTTCAAGACATCAGGAAGGAGATTAGGCAACATGCAGAACAAGCCAAGGAACACATAGATAAAACAGCTGAAGAAATTAAAAAGGTTATTCAAGAACATAATGAAAAATTTAATAAGCTGCAAAAATCCACACAGAGACAGCAATCAGAAATTCAGAAGATTAACAATAAAATTACAGAAGTAGACGAGTCAATAGAAAGTCAGAGGAGGAGAATCGAGCAAGTGGAAGGCAGAATCAGTGACCTTGAAGATAAAGCACTTGGCACCAATATATTTGAAGAAAAATGAGATAAAAGAATTAAAAAAAGAAAGAAGAAACCTTAAGAATCATGTGGGACTCTATCAAGAGAAATAACCTACGAGTGATTGGAGTAACAGAACAGGGAGGGATAACAGAAAATACAGAGAAAATTGTTGGAGATTTGTTGGCAGAAAACTTCCCTGATATCGTGAAAGATGAGAAGATATCAATCCAAGATGGTCATCGAACTCCACATAAGGTAGATTTTAAAAGAATGTCACCAAGACATATTATAATCAAACTTGCCAAAACCAAAGATAAAGAGAGAATTTTAAGAGCAGCTAGGGATAAACAAAAAGTAACCTACAAAGGACAGTCAATAAAAATAAGCTCAGACTACTCGGCAGAAGCCATGTAGGCAAGAAGGCAATGGAATGACTTATATAAAGCATTGAAGGAAAAAAAAAATGCCAGCCAAGAATCATATATCCAGCAAAACTGTCCCGGAAATATGATGGTGAAATTAGTACATTTCCAGATAAACAGAAGTTTAGGGAATTTGTAAAAACCAAAACAAAACTACAAGAAATACTAAAAGGAGTTCTTTGGGTAGAAAATCAATAATATCAGGTATCAACCCAAGACTAGAATACTGAACAGAGTATTCAGATGTTAACCCAGACAGAGAAATCACAAAAACGAATAAAGATTAGAAAAAAATGCTCAAAACAGGAAAACAGTGATGTCATTATGTAAAAGAAGACAACATTAAAACAATAAAGAAGGACTAAGAAATGTAGTCATAGATGTTTCATATGGAGAGGAATACAGGCAATATAAAGCAATAGAAGTTAGGTTTAAACTTAGAAAAATAGGGGTAAATATTACGGTTACCACAAAGGAGACTAACTTCCTACTCATCAAAATAAAATACTAGAAAAAAATTAGACACTCAGCAAAAACAAAATCAACAAACAATGAAGAAGAGGAAAAGACAATATATAAGGATAAACTACTCAGCATAAATAATTAAGTGGGAAAAAGAAACTGTCAACAATACACCAAAAAAAGACATCAAAACAATAGCGCTAAACTCATACTCATCCTTAGTTATGCTGAATGTTAATGCACTAAATGCCCTGACAAAGATGCAGAGTGGCAGAACGGATAAAAAAAACAGGATCCGTCTCCATGCCGCATACAAGAGACACACCTCAGACTTAGAGACACAAACAAACTAAAACTCAAAGGATGGAAAAAATATATCAAGCAAAAAACAATCAAAAAAGAGCAGGAGTAGAGGTATTAATTTCTGACAAATAGACTTTAAAGTTAAATCCACCACAAAGGGTAAGGAAGGACACTATATAATGATTAAAGGGACAACCTACCAGGAAGATATAACCATATTAAATATTTATGCACCCAATGACAGGGCTGCAAGATACATAGAACAAACTCTAAGAGCATTGAAAAGTGAGATAGACAGCTCCACAATTATAGTAGGAGACTACAACACACCTCTTTCGGTGAAGGATAAGACATCTAGAAAGAAGCTCAATAAAGACACAGAAGATCTAAATGTCACAATCAACCGACTCGACTGTACAGACATATACAGAACACTGCACCCAACAGCAGCCAAGTATACTTTCTTTTCTAGTGCACATGGAGAATTCTCTAGAATAGACCACATATTAGGTCATAAAGCAAGCCTTAGCAGAATCTAAAACATCAAAATATTACAAAGCATCTTCTTTGACCATAAGGTCATAAAAGTAGAAATCAGTAACAGAAAAAGCAGGGAAAAGAAATCAAACACTTGGAAATTGAACAATACCCTCCTCAAAAAAAACTGGGTTGTACAAGACATTAAGGATGGAATATAGGAATTCATAGAATCCAATGAGAATGAAAACACTTCCTATTAGAACCTTTGGGACACAGCAAAAGCAGGGCTCATATATCAATAAATGCACATATACAAAAAGAAGAAAGGGTCAAAATCAAAGAATTATCCCTACAACTTGAAAAAATAGAAAGATAGCAACAAAAGAAACCTTCAGGCACTCAGAGAAAGGAAATAATAAAAATTAGGGCAGAACTAAATGAAATAGAAAATAGAAAAACAATTGAAAGATGTAACAAGAATAAAAGCTAGTTCTTTGAAAAAAATCAACAAAATTAATAAGCCATTGGCCAAACTGACAAAAGAAAAACAGGAGAGGAAGCAAATACCCCAAATAAGAAATGAGATGGGTGATATTACAACAGACCCAACTAAAATTAAAAGAATCATATGAGATTAGTAAGAAAAATTGCACTCAAATTTGAAAACCTAGAAGAAATGGATGAATTCCTAGAAACACAGTACCTACCTAAACTAACACAAACAGAGATAGGAACAACTACATAGATCCAGAACAAGAGATTGAAAACGTAATTTAAAAACCCCCAACAAAAAAAAAGCCCTGGCCCTGATGGCTTCACCGCAGAGCTCTACCAAACTTTCAGAGAAGAATTAACACCACCACTACTGAAGGGATTTCAGAACATAGAAAAGGATGGAATACTCCCAAACTCATCCTATGAAGCCAGCATATCCCTGATACCAAAACCAGGTAAAGACATAAAAAAAAAGAGAAAATTACAGACCTATATCCCTTATGAACTTAGATGCAAAAATCCTCAACAAAATTCTAGCCAAGACAATTCACCAACGTATCAAAAAATAACTCACCATGACCAAGTGGGATTCATACCAGGTATGCAGGGATGGCTCAACATTAGAAAAACAATTAATGTAATACATCATATAAACAAAGCAAAATACAGGAACCACATGATTTTATCAACTGATGTAGAAAAGGCATTTGACAAAGCTCAACACCCATTCATTATAAAAACTCAGCAAAATAGGAATAGAAGGAAAATTCCTCAACATAATAAAGGGCATTTATACAAAGCCAACAGCCAACATTATCCTAAATGGAGAGAGTTAGAAAGCATCCCCTTGAGATTGGGGACCAGACAAGGATGCCCTTTATCACCACTCTTACTCAACATTGTGCTGGAGGTCCTAGCCAGAGCAATTCGGCTAGATAAAGAAATAAAGGGCATCCAGGCTGGTAAGGAAGAAGTAAAGTACCTCTATTTGCAGATGACATGATCTTATACACAGAAAACCCTAAGGAATCCTCCAGAAAACTATTGAAACTAATAGAAGAGTTCAACAGAGTATCGGGATACAAGATAAACATAAAAAAATCAGTTGGATTCCTCTACATCAACAAGAAGAACATGGAAGAGGAAATCACCAAATCAATACCATTTACAGTAGCCCCCAAGGAGATAAAATACTTAGGAATAAATCTTGTAAAAGACCTATACATAGAAAAGTACAAGACATTACTGCAAGAAAGCAAAGGAGACCTACATAAGTGGAAAAACATCCCTTGCTCATGGATAGGAAGACTTAACATTGTAAAAATGTCTATTCTACCAAAAGTGATCTATATATACAACACACTTCCGATCCAAATTCCAACTACATTTTTTAATGAGATGGAGAAACAAATCACCAATGACATTTTTTAAATATAATTTTTATTGTGCTTTAAGTGAAAGTTTACAAATCGAGTTAGTCTCTCACACAAAAACCCATATACAACCTTGCTACGCACTCCCAATTACTCTCCCCCTAATGAGACAGCCCACTCTCTCCCTCCACTCTCTCTTTTTGTGTCCATTTTGCCAGCTTCTAACCCCCTTCACCCTCTCATCTCCCCTCCAGGCAGGAGATGAAAACATAGTCTCAAGTGTCCACCCGATCCAAGAAGCTCACTTCTCACCAGCACCCCTCTCCAAACCATTGTCCAGTCCAATCCATGTCTGAAGAATGGGCTTCAGGAATGGTTCCTGTCCTGGGACAACAGAACGTCTGGGGGCCATGACCACCGGGGTCCTTCTGGTCTCAGTCAGACTGTTAAGTCTGGTCTTATGAGAATTTGGGGTGTGCATCCCAATGCTCTCCTGCTCCCTCAGGGATTCTCTGTTGTGTTCCCTGTCAGGGCAGTCATTGGTTGTAGCCGGGCACCATCTAGTTCTTCTGGTCTCAGGATGATGTAGTCTCTGGTTCATGTGGCCCTTTCTGTCTTTTGGGCTCTTAATTGCCTTGAGTCCTTGGTGTTCTTCATTCGCCTTTGATCCAGGTGGGTTGAGATCAACTGATGCACCTTAGATGGCTGCTTGACCAATGACATTTTTTAATGAGATGGAGAAACAGATCACCAAGAGGCCCTGGATAAGTAAAAAAATAAGATAAGTAAAGCATTACTGAAAAAGAAGAAGAAAGTGGGAGGCCTCACTCTTCCTGCTTTTAGAACCTATTATACTGCCACAGTAGTCAAAAGAGTCTGGTACTGGTACAACAACAGATACATAGACCAATGGAACAGAATTGAGAACCCAGACATAAATCCATCCACATATGAGCAGCTGATATTTGACAAAGGCCCAAAGTCAGTTAGATGGGGAAAAGACAGTCTTTTTAACAAATGGTGCTGGTATAACTAGATATCCATCTGCAAAAAAATGAAACAAGACCCACACCTCACACCATGCACAACAACTAACTCAAAATGGATCAAAGACCTAAATATTAAATCTAAAACAATAAAGATCATAGAGGAAAAAATAGGAACAACACTAGGAGCCCTAATAAATGGTGAACAAAACATTACTAACAATGCAGAAGAGAAACCAGATAACTGGAGCTCCTAAAAATCAAACACCTATGCTCACACAAGGACTTCACCAAAAGAGTAAAAACATTACCCACAGACTGGGAAAAAGTTTTTAGCAATGACATTCCCCATCCGCGTCTGATCTCTAAAGTCTACATGACACCGCAAAATCTCAACTCCGAAAAGACAAATAACCCAACTAAAAAATTGGCAAAGAATATAAACAGACACTTCATTAAAGAAGACATTCAGGTAGCTAACAGATACATGAGGAAATGTTCACGATCATTAGCCATTAGAGAAACGCAAATCAAAACTACAATGAGATTCCATCTCACTCCAACAAGGCTGGCATTGATCCAAAAAACACAAAATAGTGTTGGAGAGGTTGTGGAGAGACAGGAACACTTCTACACTGCTGGCAGGAATGTAAAATGGTACAACCACTTTGGAAGTCGATTGGGTGCTTCCTTGTTGTTAGGCACCGTCGAGTCGGTTCCGACTCATAGCGACCCTATGCACAGCAGAACGAAACACTGCCCGGTCCTGCGCCATCCTTACAATCGTTGTTATGCTTGAGCTCATTGTTGCAGCCACTGTGTCAATCCACCTCGTTGAGGGTCTTCCTCTTTTCCGCTGATCCTGTACTCTGCCAAGCATGATGTGCTTCTCCAGGGACTGCTACCTCCTGACAACATGTCCAAAGTATGTAAGACGCAGTCTCACCATCCTTGCCTGTAAGGAGCACTCTGGTTGTACTTTTTCTAAGACAGATTTGTTCGTTCTTTTGCCAGTCCATGGTATATTCAATATTCTTTGCCAATACCATTATTCAAAGACGTCAACTCTTGTTCTGTCTTCCTTATTCATTGTCCAGCTTTCACATGCATATGATGCCATTGAAAATGCCATGGCTTGGGTCAGGCGCACCTTAGTCTTCAGGGTGACATCTTTGCTGTTCAACACTTTGAAGAGGTCCTTTGCAGCAGATTTGCCCAATGCAATGCATCTTTTGATTTCTTGACTCCTGCTTCCATGGCTGTTGATTGTGGATTCAAGTAAAATGAAATCCTTGACAGCTTCAATCTTTTCTCTGTTTATCATGATTTTGCTCATCGGTCCAGTTGTGAGGATTTTTGTTTTCTTTATGTTGAAGTGTAATCCACACTGAAGATTGTGGTCTTTGATCTTCATTAGTAAGTGCTTCAAGTCCTCTTCACTTTCAGCAAGCAAGGTTGTGTCATCTGCATAACGCAGATTGTTAATGAGTCTTCCTCCAATCTTGATACCCCGTTCTTCATAGAGTCCAGCTTCTCGTATTATTTGTTCCGCATACAGATTAAATACGTATGGTGAAAGAATACAACCCTGAAGCACACCTTTCCTGACTTTAAACCAATCAGTATCTCCTTGTTCTGTCTGAACAACTGCCTCTTGGTCTATGTAAAGGTGCCTCATAAGCACAATTAAGTGTTCTGGAATTCCCATTCTTCGCTGTGTTATCCATAGTTTGTTATGATCCACACAGTCGAATGCCTTTGCATAATCAATGAAACACAGGTAAACATCCTTCTGGTATTCTCTGCTTTCAGCCAGGATCCATCTGACATCAGCAATGATACCCCTGCTTCCACATCCTCTTCTGAAACCGGCCTGAATTTCTGGCAGTTGTCGATATTGTACTGCTGCAGCCGTTTTTGAATGATCTTCAGCAGAATTTTGCTTGCAGGTGATATTAATGATATTGTTCTATAAATTCCATGTTCGGTTGGATCACCTTTCTTGGGAATAGTCATAAATATGGACCTCTTCCAATCAGTTGGCCAGGAAGCTCTCTTCCATATTTCTTGGCATAGATGAGTGAGCACCTCCAGCACTGCATCTGTTTGTTGAAATATCTCAATTGATATTCCATCAATTCCTGGAGCCTTGTTTTTCGCCAATGCCTTCAGAGCAGCTTGGACTTCTTCCTTTGGTACCATCGGTTCATGATCATATGCCACCTCTTGAAATGGTTGAATATTGACTAATTCTTTTTGGTATAATGACTCTGTGTATCCCTTCCATCTTCTTTTGATGCTTCCTGGGTCGTTTAATATTTTTCCCATGGAATCCTTCACTATTGCAACTCGAGGCTTGAATTTTTTCTTCAGTTCTTTCTACTTGAGAAACGCTGAGTATGTTCTTCCCTTTTAGTTTTCCATCTGCAGCTCTTTGCACATGTCATTATAATACTTTATTTTGTCTTCTCGAGAGGCCCTTTGAAATCTTCTGTTCAGTTCTTTTACTTCATGAATTCTTCCTTTTGCTTTAGCTGCTCGATGCTCAAGAGCAAGTTTCAGAGTCTCCTCTGACATCCACCTTGGTCTTTTCTTTCTTTCCTGTCTTTTCAGTGACCTCTTGCTTTCTTCATGGATGATGTCCTTGATGTCATTCCACAACTTGTCTGGTCTTCGATCACTAGTGTTCGATGCGTCAAATCTATTCTTGAGATAGTCTCTAAATTCAGGTGGGATATACTCAAGGTTATATTTTGGCTCTCGTGGACTTGCTCTGATTTTCTTCAGTTTCAGCTTGAACTTGCATATGAGCAATTGATGGTCTGTTCCACAGTCAGCCCCGGCCTTGTTCTGACTGATGATATTGAGCTTTTCCATCATCTCTTTCCACAGATGTAGTCAATTTGATTTCTGTGTGTTCCATCTGGTGAGGTCCATGTGTATAGTCGCCGTTTATGTTGGTGGTGAAAGGAGGTATTTGCAATGAAGAAGTCATTGGTCTTGCAAAATTCTATCATTTGATCTCTGGCATTGTTTCTATCACCAAGGCCGTATTTTCCAACTACTGATCCTTCTTCTTTGTTTGCAACTTTCGCATTCCAATTGCCAGTAATTATCAATGCATCTTGATTGCATGTTTGATCAATTTCAGACTGCAGCAGCTGATACAAATCTTCTATTTCTTCATCTTTGGCCCTAGTGGTTGGTGCATAAATTTGAATAATAGTCGTATTAACTGGTCTTCCCTGTAGGCGTATGGATATTATCCTATCACTGACAGCGTTGTACTTCAGGATAGAACTTGAAGCGTTCTTTTTGACAATGAATGCAACACCATTCCTCTTCAAGTTGTCATTCCCAACGTAGTAGACTATATGATTGTCCCATTCAAAATGGCCAGTACCAGTCCATTTCAGCTCACTAATGCCTAGGATATTGATGTTTATGCTTTCCATTTCATTTTTGATGATTTCCAATTTTCCTAGATTCATACTTCATACATCCCAGGTTCCGATTATTAATGGATGTTTGCAGCTGTTTCTTCTCATTTTGAGTAGTGCCACATCACCAAATGAAGGTCCCGAAAGCCTTACTCCATCCACGTCATTAAGATCGACTCTACTTTGAGGAGGCAGCTCTTCCCCAGTCATCTTTTGAGTGCCTTCCAACCTCGGGGGCTCATCTTCCAGTACTATATCAGACAATGTTCCGCTGCTATTCATAAGGTTTTCCCTGGCTAATGCTTTTCAAAAGTAGACTGCTGGGTCCTTCTTCCTAGTCTGTCTTAGTCAGGAAGCTCAGCTGAAACCTGTCCTCCATGGGTGACCCTGCTGGTATCTGAATACCGGTGGCATAGCTTCCAGCATCACAGCAACACAGAAGATCCCACAGTATGACAAACTGACAGACACGTGGGGGGCGCTTCCTTAAAAAACTAGAAATAGAACTACTGTACAATCCTGCAATCCCACTCTTTGGAATATATCCTACAGAAATAAGAGCCTTTACACAAACAGATATATACACACCCATGTTCATTGCAGCACTGTTTACCATAGCAAAAAGTGGAAGCAACCAAGGTGCCCATCCACAGATGAATGGATAAATAAATTATGGTATATTCACACAATGGAACACTATGCATCGATAAAGAACAGTGATGAATCCGTGAAACGTTTCATAACATGGCGGAATCTGGAAGGCATTATGCTGAGTGAAATTCATCAGCTACAAAAGGACATATATTGTATAAGACCACTATCATAAGAACTCAAGAAATAGTTTAAACAGAGAAGAGAATATTCTTTGATGGTTTTAAGAGGAGGGAGAGAAGATCGGAGGGAGGGAGGAAGGGAGAGATGCTTTCATTAATTAGATAGTAGATAAGAACTATTTTAGGTGAAGGGAAACACAATACACAATACAGGAGAGGTCAGCACAACTGGACTAAACCAAAAGCAAAGAAGCTTCCTGAATAAGCTGAATGCTTCGAAGGTCAGCGTAGCAGGGGTGGGGGTTTGGGGAACATGGTTTCAGGGACATCTAAGTCAATTGGCATAATAAAATCTTTTAAGAAAACACTCTGCATCTGACTTTGGACAGTGGCGCCTGGGGTCTTAAACGCTAGCAAGTGGCCGTCTAAGATGCATCAATTGGTCTCAATCCACCTGGAGAAAAGGGGAATGAAGAACACCAAAGACTCAAGGTAATTAAGAGCCCAAGAGGCAGAAAGGGCCACATAGAGCAGAGACCACATTAGCCTGAGACCAGTAGAACTAGATGGTGCCCGGCTACAACCTACGACTGCCCTGACAAGGGACACAACAGAGAACTCCTAAGGACGCCGGAAAGCAGGGGGATGCAGACCTCAAATTCTCGTAAAAAGACCAGACTTAATTGTCTGACTGGGACTAGAAGAACTCTGAAGGTCATGGTCCCCAGACCTTCTGTTAGCCCAAGACAGGAACCATTCCCAAAGCCAACTCTTCATACAGGGATTGGACTGGACTATGGGATAGACAATGATACTGGTAAAGAATGAGCTTTTTGGATAAGTAGACACATGAGACAATGTTGGCATCTCTTTTCTGAAGGGGAGATGAGAGGGTAGAGGGGGAGAGAAACTGGCCGAATGGACACAAAAAGAGAGAGTGGAGGGAAGGAGCGTGCTGTCTCATTACGGGGAGAGCAATTAGGAGTATATAGCAAGGTGTTTATAAATTTTTGTATGAGAGCACAACTTGATTTGTAAACTTTCACTTAAGGCACAATAAAAAATTTTTTAAAAGACACAAGGTATTATAAGTAACTGATTTTAATTACTAACCAATTAATTAATAACACCCAGTCCTTTTCCTAGTTACCAAACAACTTGGGATCCCAAAGGTATCTGTTTCTTTATCATGTGCTTACAAACTGACTAGGAAAAGGAAAGAAGCGGACAGATGGGAGAAGGCAGCACAGTTTCTTAGAGTGGACACCCCTGTACCAAGAGGCCAAGAGCCCAAGGGAGGTTAGAGAAGACGCCCGCACAATTGCAAGGATTTGAACTTAAACCTTACAAGGGCAGATCTCCCTCTGACCTCACCACTGCCCCACCTCCCTCCAGCCCTTTCCCTAAAGGCTCCAGACACTAAAAATACCCTGGCCACCTGCTGCTCAGGGATGCAGTAAATCACTGGGCCTTGAGCCCCAGAATGCAGGCCAGGCCTGGCCTAATGTGGCCGATGACCACAGACGCGGGCCAGGAGGGTTAAGTTTACTTCTTTCCAGCCCAGGCAGCTATCGACAGCAGGCTGTTTACCGTCTCAGGACGGGCTGGGGCTGGCAGGAGAGTGCCCAGAGGAGGCAGGACAGAGGCGCTAACTGGGTGAGGGAGCACGTCACAGAGCAGGCGGCTGGCAGGAAAGGGCAGTGGCTCCTGTGGCAACAGGCGGCTGCTGTGTTTTCTAGAACAAGGTCATCTGACCAAATCCACAGATCAGCAGTTCGGCTGCTGCCCTATTTTCCCAGGGCCACCAGATGTCACTGTTACAGGGAATGTGGGTACTTGTGGTCAGATCTCAGGGCAGGGAGAGAGTTCAAACTGGGAGCTGTGAGGCACACCACCAGCGAAACCCGCTTGCTGCTTCCAGCCCCCTCTGCCCATACCGGAATCAGTCCAGCTCCCAAAATGTAACCAAGAAATGCCAAAAATCTCTACATGTTTACTCTGAACACAATCCCATCAATCAGAAAGGAGAGGCAAAGACAGTTTTGTAAATTTTATACTAACATGCATCATCGACCAACATATTTGTGGGAATATAAAGCAGTGTGTTGCAGTGAACGCTGTTCAAATTCGAAAAGCAGGGACCCCGGAGAGTATGCTCTCACTTCTCTCCCCTTACCGCCGGAAATAACACCACTTTACAAGTTAACTTCTGTGATCACTTGGTCCAACCAGTGAGAAAAACAGATGGAACTGAGTGATTACTCAATTATACTGAGTGGATCCAGATGATTAGAAATGTGCTTAGGTTAACTTTTTTAGATCATTTTAAACACTGGCAAAACTGAATAATTTTCAAAATTTGCAGGTTCTTGGTAATGTGTCAAATCCTCAGTTCGAGAATCACTGTTAGAAATTTTAAGTGAACTCACTAAAAAGCTGTGCTGCCTTG
Source organism: Loxodonta africana (assembly GCF_030014295.1). NCBI lineage: Eukaryota > Metazoa > Chordata > Mammalia > Proboscidea > Elephantidae > Loxodonta > Loxodonta africana. The sequence goes on from NC_087358.1 coordinate 70,780,295, forward strand.
GGTATGTGATTAACCCCTCTGTGCTTCAGTATCCTTTCCAAGGCCCTTTAAACAAGATAACCAAAAAACCAAACCAGTTGCCATTGAGTCCCCTCTGACTCATGGCAGTTCCACGTAGAACTGTGCTCCATAGAGTTTTCCATGGCTGATTTTTCAGAAGTAGATAGCCAGGCTTGTCTTCTGAGGCACCTCTGAACGGACTTGAACCTCCAACCTTTTGGTTAGCAGCTGAGTGCTTTAACCATTTGCACCACCCAGGGACTCCTTAAGCGATATCAGAGTTTAGAATTCAAAATGTGGTCTTGCTAGTCTCCTGTGCCGTTGGGTAGGTGGATGTACAAAAATAACAACACCAGGCAACACGGGGCCTCTTTTGTGTCGTAGACAAGGGCTGCGAGAATTCAGAGTCCTTCCCTCCTGATCACCCAGGGGACTGAGGGAAGGCTTCCGGAAGAGAAGGGATTAAACATATAGGACACAGCACCACACACGCTCAGTACACTAAATCCCTCCCTTTAAGGGTTCGGAGGTGGCCAATCAAGTATTTTAAGATGTCAACTGGGTCTGTATCAACATAAGCATCTAAGGAAACTGGTTTCCAAAAACAAACGATAATGCTACCTGTCAACCCCTGTAAGTGCATGGATGTCCCAAGAGCAGGGCCATTTTCTGTAAACTGTCCACAATCGGCTCTGTGTGTCCATGTAGAACTGCTCCATCGTGTGAGAGAAGTTCAGGGCAGTTGGGGATGCAGTGAGGAGGGGGAATGAGGGATGTTAAGGTCTTTCTTCAGGAGTCTCTTCCAAGTGTTAATACACCCACATAAAAAAGTTTGAAAAGCAGAAACTGGATTTCTAATAGTGTTTCTCTCTGGTGATACTGTGGGTAAGTTTTCTTTCTGCCTACCTGAATTTTGTATTTTTCAGCAATGAACATGTATTAATTGTGTAATAAAAATTTTAATACAAATACATTTAGGAAAGGTAATGCGTCAAACCAAACCATTATCAGATATTAACATCTTAATGAATGGATCTGACTTATTTCCTAAAGTATTGGCGGGAGTCAGATTTTGTAAAGTCTGGAGTCTGTGGGGGTGTTGAGGCAGGGCTTGAGGCAGTGCAGAGGGGAAAAGAAGGCACAGAGCCTTAGAATTCTCGCCTTCCAGGAGGGAGACCTGGTTTTATTTCCAGCCCACACATTTCAGGCTCAGCCGCCTTCCCTCTGTCAGCGGAGGCTTGTGTGTTGCTGCTGCGAGGCTGAACAGGTTTCAGCAGACCAGACTAGGGAAGACTAAGAAGAAAGGTCTGGCCATGAGTTTCAGAAAACCAGCCAGTGAAAACCCTGTACATCACAATGGTCTGATCCCCAACTGATCATGGGGATGGCACGGGACCAGGCAGCATTTCCTTTCATTGTGCATGGGGTCGCCATGAGTCAGGTGTCAAGTTGACAGCAACGAACAACAACGAAACCTCTAGAAGGGAAGTGGGTTGAGGGAGGCCTGCCAGATGCTGCCTATTACTTTGCGGGCATTTGATTAAAATTAAGGATCGCAACAGTCAACCGTTTCCACGAAACCCTTTGCCCAGTTATTCTCTTTATACATGATTTATCTTTAGACCCAAACGGCAGCTTTCATAACAAACAAAAAAAGGGCTCCTGGATTTTAATAGTAATTTTAGACTAAAGAAAAACAAAGGATTCCTTTCCAAACTTTTTGCATTTTTGTTTCCATCAAGTCTTTCTTTGATAAAGTTTCTATATTTACAATTTCATATTGCAACCTGGAGACTTTTCTTGGAGCCTCAATACTAATACTTCAGGAGCTGTAGTGTTGACATAATTAAATACAAGGACTTGCCAGCATTTGGACTCTGATTTTAGATGGCATTGTGTTGACATTTTCCTCAACACTATCTAGAAAGGAAGAGTTTGCAAAGGCAACTTATAATAATGGGGAGAGATGGGCTGTTCTCAGGAATCCATTTACCTATAATATAAGCAACTGATAATCAAGTGTAAACCATTTTGTATATTCATTGAAGTATGCTTCCGAAGGCCAGCTTTCAGGCAACAAAAGTGGAGGGGCACGGGGGCCCTAGAGTAAGTTAGCCTTAAGCTTCTGAGCAAAATTCAGACTTTTCAAATACATTCAAACGGGACATTACCTCCAGATAGTTGGAGGTATTGAGAGGCTTAAAAACCTCCGTCATTGGCCATGAAGTCAATCCCATCTCACAGCACCCCCATGTGTGTCAGAGTAGAACTGTGCTGCACAGGGCTTTTGACGGCTGATTTTTTGGAAATAGATCACCAGGCCTTTCTTCTGAGGCACCTCTGGGTGGACTTGAACCTTCAACTTTTTGGTTAGCAGCTGAGTTCGTTAACTGTTCGTACCACCCGGGACTGAGAGGCTTGAAGGGGGAACAACACTTAGTGTAGTGACTTATTTAATCGAATGTAAGATGCCAATCATAAGACCCATCATATTGTCTGAAAGAAATGCTGCCAATTCAAATATGACGCATGAACTGTAAAATGCATCCCAATTCTAAAAAAGTGAAAAAAAAACGTATCTTAGAATCAACCAAATACAGTATTAAGTATCTCCTTTTGCTCCCACCTGCCTGTGACAGAAAGATGGGCTTCGGTTCACAGTGACATTTTAGGCTCCTTAACTTTCCTAAGGGGATGCCAGTGCTTCTTCTGACTCAGTTAATGGTTGAAAGATTCAGATCTGTCCTCGTCTGGCAGCAGAGTGTATCTGTACTCCAAGTTCCCATCAGTCTGTAATTCCCATTTCTCTCCCATTCGGTACAGCAAGAACTCGGCTGACAGAAAACACATTTTCAGAACTGCCCACGGGATTTGCAGCCCATCCAGTTTTCTCTGCTCTCAGTTTACCCCTAGATGAACCACATCAGCTTTGAGAAAAGTACAGGACACATGCCACGTAGTCCTTGAGGATAGGCTTTACAAGCTCTCCCTCTGGCAGCCCACCTTCGGCACAACCGAGAGCTCTGTAAAAATAGCCCCAATTGTACTGACTCTGTTGCCACGGATATAGAGTCCTCGTCAGGAGGACCCATCCAAGACTGTTTTCAGGTCTTCGAACCAGCTTTTTTTTTTTTTTTTAAATAAACTTTTAAAATTGAAGCTTAGCACTGTATTTGTTTCCAAGAGTACTGTAACAGAATACCACAAACTAGGTGGCTTACAGCAACAGAAATTTATTGTCTGACAGTTCTGGAGGCTAGAAGTCTGAAATTAAGATGCCAGCAGGGCCATGCTGTCTCTGAAGGCTCTAGGAGAAGATCCTTCCTCCTCTCTTTCAGCTTCTGGTGCTTCCTGGAAATCCTTGGCGTTCCTTGGCTTGTAGGGCTATCACTCCAATCTCTGCCTCCACCTTCACAGGACATTGTTTCTTGTGTGACTCTTGTCTTTTATAGGACACCACTCAAACTGGATTAGGACCCACCCTACTCCAGTATGGCCTCATATCAACTAATAACATCTGTAAAGACTCAATTTCCAACAAGGTCATATTCACAGGTACCGGGAAACACTGGTGGTGTAGTGGTTAAGAGCTATGGCTGTGAACCGAGAGGTCGGCAGTTTAAATCCATCAGGCGCTCCTTGGAAACTCTATGGGACAGGTCTACTATGTCCTAAATGGTTGCTGTGAGTCAGAATTGACTCGATGGCAATGGGTTTGGTTTTTCTTTTTTGCTATGTATCTTTTTGGGGAGATGGTTCAACCCAGAACAAACATATACACAGAAAAGCTCACAACTCAAAAGTGTACAGTTGAATGAATACCACCCAAATTACAAAAACAGAACATTACTGGCATCTCAGAAGCCTCCTCTGACCTCTCCTATCCCTACACTCACCCTCTTCCCCAAAGGCAGCCTCTACCCTGATTTCTAACAGCATAGATTACTTTTATGTTTTTGAATTTTATACAAATGAAATCATATAGTATGTATTCTTTTGGTCTGGCTTCTTTCGTTATTTTGTCTGTGGAATTCATCCACGTTATTATGAGTTTATTTTCATGGGTGTATACCAGAAAAACCAAACTCATTGCTGTCACGTTAGTTCCAACTCCTGGCGACCCTATGTGGGTCAGAGTAAACTGCATTCCACAGGGATTTCAATGGCTGTAATCTTATGGAAGTGGATTACCCGACCTTTCTTCCACAGTGCTGCTGTTTGGATTTGAACTGCCAAACTTTCAGTCAGTAGCTGAGCACAAACTGTTTGTGCCACCCAGAAGCAATAGTCCATTTTATGTGTATACCACAACTTATCAAATTAGGTTGTTTCCAGTTCTTGGTTATTATGAATAATGCTGGCATTACGGTGCACCTAGTAGATATTTCTATGAGTTATATACCTAGGAGTTAAATTACTGGTTTATAGGGCACGTAAAAAAAAAAAAAAATTTTTTTTTTTTTTACTTGTTCAGTTTTAATAATTATTTCAAAAGTTTTCCACTTTATACTTTCATCACCAGTGTATGAGAGTTCCAGTTGCTCCACATCTTCACCAACACTTGGCATGGTCAGTCTTTTCATTTTTAGCCACTCTGGTAGGTATCTAATAGTATCTTATTATGGCTTTAGTTAGCATTTCTCTGATAATGGTCATTTGTATATTTCCTTTTGTGAAGTGTTTATTCAAATATTTTGTCAACTTTTCTATCAGATTGCCTGTCTTTTTCTAATTGATTTACAGAAGTTCTTTATTTGGGATGAGTCTTGTCAGTTATACGTAGTGAAAATATCTTCTAATCTCTGACTTCCCTTTCCATTCTCTTAAAGGTGGCTTTTGACGAAGAGAAGTACTTACTTTAAATGTAGTGAATTTATTAATCTTTTCCTTCTTGGTTGGTGCTTTTTGTGTCCTCTTTAAGAAATGTTTTCTTGAAACTTTACTGTCTGGCTTTTGCTGTTTAGCTCTCAATCCACCTGGAATCTGTTATTGTATATGATATGAGGTAAGGGTCAAGATTCACATGGATACATAACTGGTCTGGACCCATTCACTGAAAAGATCACCCTCTTGATTGTTCTGTAGCATCCTTATCATAAACCCAGTGCCATATATATATATATGTATATATGTGTGTATACACACACACACACACATATATATAGCTGTGAGTTTATAGCCAAATGCAAGTGTCATGGATTGAATTGTGTCCCTCCAAAATGTATATCAACTTGGCTAGTCCATGATTCCCAGTACCGTGTGGTTGTCCATCATTTTGTCATCTGATGTGATTTTCCCATGTGTTGTAAATCCTACCTCTAGGATGTTAATGAGGCAGGATTAGAGCCAGTTATGTTAATAAGGCAATACTCAATCTACAAGACGAAGTTGTATTTTGAGTCAACCTCTTTTGAGATATAAAAGAGAGAAGTGAGCAGAGAGACAGAGACCTCATGCCTGCAAGACAGTAGTGCCTGGAGCAGAGTTATGTCCTTTGGACCTGGGGTCCCTGAGCTGAGGAGCTCCTAGACCAGGAGACGATTGACGACAAGGACCTTCCTCCAGAGCTGGCAGAGAGAGAAAACCTTCCCCTGGAGCTGGCACCCTGAATTCAGACTTCTAGCCTCCCAGACTGTGAGAGAATAAACTTCTGTTTGTTAAAGCCATCTGCCTGTGGCAGCACTAGATAACCAGATAACTAAGACAGCAAGTATTGAATAAGTTAATGTGAGTACCTCCACCCCAACCCCCATCCCGTTTCCTGTTGCCGTTGAGTGGATTCTGACTCGTAGTCACCCTACGGGACAGAGTTGAACTGCTCTATAGGGTTTCCAAGGAGTGGCTGGTAGATTCCAACTGCCAACCTTTTGGTTAGCAGCCGAGCTCTTCACCACTGCACCACCAGGGCTTCCCAACCACCACAGAGCTGCTATAGTCATGTCCCAAAACTAGTGTTTTATGAACACCATTTGGTCATGTTTCCCTCTTGGTACTGAAGGTAGTGCCCAATTTGTGCTTCAAATGCAAACGCTGTACATTTTGCATATTAATTTTACCTTTATCTGATTATTTCTCACCCTCATTTCCCTCTGCTCCTGCTTCCTGATGTCCTTTTTTTTTTTTTTTATCATATGTGCTGTGTGTTCCTGTACAATTTCTCCACTCCTCCTCCGTGAAAAGGGACAGGTATAAATCAGACGTTTGCTGTGTGAAGACCAAATGTTTACCCATAAGGATTAGCTCACTCTCAAGTCCCTACTATTACCATTTTTTATCGGGTTCACAAAGATGAAAAAGTACAAATGTAAAATACAATCATTTATTCCACTTCCGATTTCATTTTGGAAACCAAAAAACTAGTGAGATGATTGAAAGATGAAGCAATAACATGTTCTTTGGGATAAAAAATTAAAGTAACAGTCTCTAGAGTATTCTAGAATAAATTGGCTTTATTAATATGGAACAATTAATGACATCATTAAAACGTACAATTAAATGTGCTATTATTACAAATTAAAATGGATTATTTTCCCCCTACATTTCCATTTAACTGGAAAAAAAGATATAAAATCTTGCCACCTTACAATCAATCTGAAATAGGCTGTTCAGGAACAACATTATAAAAAGAAAGTATAAACTGGACTGTATTACATTTTGGCCAAACAAAAAGGCTAGAGTCATTCTGGTTCATAAAGCAAGATAATAAATAGTGTTTATGGTTTTGAAAATTCAGTGAAGCTTCTTCCCCAAACAGGTTTCCCTGTCATGCATTTTCCTGAGTTCTACCCATGACTGATACAGTAACAGTCCTGGCGCCAGAACCCACACACCATTAAAAAATACCAGATATACCCAAAAGTAGAGCCAATTGCTGGTGTTGAGGTTGGGACTTCCCGTAAGCCATTCTGGGGAGAAGGTCATCCACCCACCATACAATTCACACACGCACAGGGTGATCTGTATGAAATGCCTGTTAGATGGAAAGAAAAAAGAGATGAAACTGCCCGCCTCGCACAGCTTTGCACGCTGAATCATGACATCTTTTCTTTAATGGCAGCCTCGACACAGTCTCACTATGGAAAATCTCTCTGAAGGTGGACCTCAGGGCTCCTGGTGGTGCTCCCACTGGGGCAAGTCAAATTTAATCCATGAAGACCCACGGTTTTCTTGGAGAAGCAACACTCCCTTTTCTAGAGAATTTACTTTGTGCCAAGTGGATCGGACGTTTTCTAGAGTTATTTTTTGGTGAAAAAGGTTGGAAATACTGCTGTTTTATTCTCTAAAATCCACCACCAGTTGCCATTGAGTTGATTCTGACTCATGGTGACCCCATGTATGTCAGAGTAGAACTGTAGCCCACAGGGTTTTCAGTGGCTGATTTTTGGGAAGTAGATGGCCAGGCCTTTCTTTCAAGGCATCTTCTGAGGGTAGACTTGACCCTCCAATCTTTTGGTTAGCAGCCAAGCACATTAAATGCACCACCCAGGGATTCCTTGGTGTCAAATTGTCCGGCACTGTTATCACTAAAGGAGCTCTGGTGATGCAGTGGTTAAAGCACCTGGCTGCTAACCAAAAGGCCGGCAGCTCCAGCCCAACGGCTGCTCCACGAGAGAAAGACACAGCAAACTACTTCCGCAAAAATGACAGCCTTTGGAAACCCTACGGGCAAGTTCTACCCTATGGGGACGTCCTATACGGTCGCTATGAGTAGAATTGACTCGATAGCAATGGGTGGGTTATTACTAAAATCACATTTCACATTTTTTTTTTTTTTATTTTGAACAGTTAAAATTAACCTGGTGGCACCATGACCCTTACTAATATCAAACAATTCTCATTTTCTACTCTACTTTTTATCTAACAAATAAATGTAGTCACAGCCTACTCCAAAAGTCACTTAGCGTCAGGACAGTAAACATTTCTCCCTTCGGCAGGATAGGAGACGGGCATTACCGATAACATTTCTCCTTGACAATGGCGTAAACGAGGAACAATGCCAGAGACCCATCCAGGAAAACAGTCAGAAGCTCCACAGCCACAAGGTTCGGGTCAAAATAAAGCCATCTTGCATCAGCTTGGCCATATTCTTTCCCTAAAAACAAAAAACATTTTGTGACTCACCGGCCAATCACTTCTATGATAGCCAGTGGAAATGGCCCTTTTCCCCCTAAGGACATGGAAAGGAAAGGTGCCACTGTCTGCAGTCTTCACGATGACTTAGTGGAAGGTGAGAAAAGCCCGGAGACTAAGAGCATCATGTTATACTTGTTAAGGAAACCTTGGTGGTGTAATGGTTAAGAACTATGGCTGCTAACCAAAAGGTCGGCAGTTCCAATCCGCCAGGTGCTCATTGGAAGCAGTATGGGGCAGTCCCACTCTGTCGTATAGGGTCGCTATGAGTTGGCATTGACTCCACGGCAACGGTTTATACTTGTTAAATAATTTATAGTTTCCAAAGTACTTTCACAAATGTGTCCTCTTCACCCCTTCTCTTTTCACGATAACTAGTGGGATTCTAAGTTAATTCAACATAGTCTGACTCTGCAAAGACAATCTTTCATAACTTTCCCAGTAAATACATTAGAAGTCCTTACTTCAAAATTTCAATATAACATCTATAAACATAATTTAGATGTGGGGAAACTGTTATTAAGGAAATGTTTATACGAAACACATGTGTGTTGATAACTGACAAGAAGCTGAGTGCTGAGGAGGCAGCGGGAGAGGAGGGAGATGACAGAGCCTGGGATTCACTAACAACAGCAACCACACGAAGACTCAGTTGTGCTGACGCAGAGCAAGCACACCCTATGTTACAGCTCTGTATTAGACTGGTTTTTTCTAGAAAGTTCCATGAGGTCAGAAAGTCTTTTTAGAGCTTGACTGAGGGCCATCCACTAGTGAGGCTATTCTTCTCCCTTCTTTCTTTCTTTTTTCTCAAACGATTAGAGAAAGAAACCAAAGACCCCATCTCTTCTCTCTCTTTAAGCACAGTTCTCACATTCTTTGGAAAAGGTATGATGGGTCAGAAATTAGCTGCGTCATCTTGTTGATCTGAGCAGTACAAAGCTCCAGTCTCCTAATGGCCAGAGGAAGGATCCCTTGGGGTTAGAGGCAAAGAATGTTTCTAAAGAAAAGGCCGCCCTGAGGGCAAGAACAGCCAATAAACAGGATAGCCATTTACTGAGCTACCACACAAGACACAAGCTGAGAGAAGAGTCTGTGAAGGGCCAGAAACAAACAACAGGCGCAGCACAGCCATCTGGCCTGTCTTTACCCGACTGTCCGAGGTGCTCTCAAACATCTGTACCAACTAGAAAACAACGTAATATTGAAAATAAATGTTCGTTTCCCCTAACTGGAAATACACATACAATAGGCGAAGTGTACCAGCTAGTGCATCTAATATCTAAGAAAGTATCATTTGGTAAAATGCCAATGATTTAGGCATAAAAGAATCAGTAGGTATTTAGACATTAAAATATGTATATGTATAGCTCCATTCATTCATTGTTTAATTCAACAAATTCTTCTTTGGCACCACAAGGCTCTATGCTAGGCCTGGAGACTGCAGCGCTGACTCGGACACAGAGTTAGCCACAAGTGGCCCACAGTCTGTGAGTTCAAACAATGGCGTAAATGCTGTGAGGATGGTAACAGAGCATGGGGCTTGGAGGAAGTGGCACTTAAACTAGGCTAGGCGGATCAGAAGGAGCCTTGGTGGCACAGTGGTTAAATGCTTGGCTGCTAACCGAAAGGTTGGCAGCTTGAACCCACCAACTGCTCCATGGGAGAAAGATGTGGCAGTCTGCTTTTGTAAGGATCACAGCCTAGGAAACCCTATGGGGCAGTTCTACTCTGTCCTGTAGGGATGCTGTAAGTCAGAACTGACTTGATGGCAACGGATTTGATTTTTGGTTTCAGTAGATCAGGGAAGACTTCCTGGAGGAGGTGGCTCCTAAACTGGGAGGAGCATGTACAAAGGCCTAGAGCTAAGACAGCATGGTGTGTCTGAAACGGCAGGCAATTCGTCAAAGGCATAGAAGCCAGTCAGGGGTGGGGGGAGCATCCTGATCAACTTTGACCAACTCTTTGTTAAACACTTAAAGAATTAACCGGCAAGCAGGAGCATTAAAGGGCCTGCTGAAGAAGTTACTATCATTTGTAGGTGGCTGATGAGCAGACTTAGGCAGTGGGCTAGAGGGAACAGATGGAAAGTAAGGGCTCTGAAGGCTTCCACTACATGAGCTGCCCTTGTGCCGTTTCCCACAGAGCGTGGAGATGGTTGTCACTGTTGTGGTGTGCTGGCAAGTCGATTCCACTCACAGCAACCCTTCAGGATAGAGGAGAACTGCCCATAGGGTTTCCTAGGCTGTAATCTTTACGGGAGCAGGTCACCAGGTCTTTTCTTCCATGGAGCAGCTGGTAAGCTCGAACTGCCTACCTTCTGGTTAGCAACTGAGTGCTTTAACCACTGCACCACTAGGGCTTCTTGCACGAAGGGTAGGAGGTGATAAAAGGCTGCCTAATGTTCACAGTTACGAGTTGGAATTGACTCGACAGCAACGAGTTTTTTTTTTTTTTTAATGTTCACAGCAAGGTCCCCGGGTGACATAAATGGGTTGCACTCATCTACTAACTGCAAGGATGGCGGTTCAAACCACTCAGCCGTGTTGCAAAAGAAAGGCCAGGAGATCTGCTTCTGTAAAGCTTACAGCCAAGAAAACCCTACGAAGCAGTTCTACTGTGTAACACACGAGGCCGCCATGACTTGGATTCGACTCAACGGCAACAGGTGTTGGCTTTTCTGGTAAGTTCACAGCCTGGCTCTGCATCCTGGAGAATCAAAGGCGGTCCAGAGAGCAACATCTGGGAGGCCTGCCCCAGACCTGCACCAGAATCTGCACTTTAACAAGCTCCCAGGCGACGCATGCACTTCAAAGGCTGAGAAGCACTACTTTACATTATCTATGAGATTTTCACTTTCAGGAAAATAGGGGACACCTCCATTAAATGAGTTTTCGCTTCTTTAAAGTGAAAATGTAAATGAGCAGATGATTTATAAAGACGACGAGAGACATTCACATTTCGTGGGACTGAGCCAAATGTGGGCGTCTCACTAGTGTCTGGGGCTGGGCAGGGGTCAGGGCAGGAGGCCTCCGCACAGCCTCTGACAAAGGGCTCGGGGCAGGGGCCTCACTATGGAGGAGTCCACTGAGGCTGGGGCCTTCGGCCTCCGGGGCTTGCCGACAACTGGCACGCAAAGATTAGCTTGACCTGCTCGCCAAAAAGTTACACAGCTGCATTCAGCTCACCCCCTGAAATCCAAGTGGCCTGACTCTAGTCTCAGAGGCTTGGACTCCCTGAGTGGCTACTGACTGGACCCTGGGAGGCATCAAAGACGACAAAAATAAAGTGTTTTGTTTTTAGAAGCACTAACTGTAGTTGACTCAATTCTCTAGAAGATTTTCCCTAACACTAGTGGAGCCTCTTGGTGCCAACGGTTAATGTGCTCGGCTGCTAACAGCAATGTTGGAAGTTCGAGTCTCCCCAAAGGTACCTCAGAAGAAAGGTCTGGTGTTCTAGTTCCAAAAAACTGGCCACTGAAAACGCTACAGAGCACAGTTCTATTCTGACACACGTTGGGGGGCTCCATGAGTCAGTCAATGGCCAGCAGCTAGTAATGGGTGGAGACGAGGAGCACCTCACTGATCCTGCAGGACAGATCAGCTCAGAATTGTGAAAACAATGCAGGCTGTCAGTACAAGACAGAAAAGAAGCTCTCCTGAGCAAGACCATTTATAAAAGCGGCAAAAGACCCTACTGCAGGGCTTATTTATTTGTCAGCATCGACAACAGTACGCGGCCGGTAGTCGATACTAACTGGCTGAAGGTGGACTGATTTACAGCGCGTGAGGAAGATGGGGGAAATTCTGTAGGCTAGTTAGTAGCTCTGCAGAGCAGGAAGATTTTGGAAATTATCTACATGATTACAGATAGATACAATGAAAAAAAAGTTGATATTAAAAGCATGAAAAACACTCATTTTAAATACTAAAAGCCCTTCAAACTGCACTCACTACAGACAGATTTATATATACATATATATATAAATGAAACAGCCTCATCGAAATATAATTCCTGCACAATATACCCTTCCCCTGCTTCGCGTAAATCCAATGGTTGTTAGTATATTCACAGAGTTGTGGGGCCATCACCGCCATCTAATTTTAGAATATTTTCATTGGTCTAAAAGAAATCCACACCCATCAGCAGTCAGTTCCCATTTCCCCTGGCCTACCAGTACCAGCTGCAACAAGTCAATTCTGATTCATGGCGATCCCACGCGTGTTAGGATAGAACTGTGTTCCACAGGGTTTCCAATTGCTGATTTTTCACAGGTAGATCACCAGGCCTTTCTTCCAAGGCAATGCAGGGTAGACTTGAACCTCCAACCTTTTGGTTAGCAGCCGAGTGCCTTAACCTGTTAAGTGATGCACCACCCAGCGCCTCTTCCCCCCGTTAGTCCTAAGTGACCGCTATTTTCTGTTTCTGAAGATGTGCCTATTCCAGGCATTTCACATAAATGGAATCACACTGAACGTGGTACAGTTGCACATTTAACTGATGGCAACACTTGCACTTGATCTCCTCAAACATTTCAAGTGGCAAACGTTTTTAATTACTTACACAATGAAGCAAGCAAGCCACTGGAATCAGCAACGTTTCCCACAAGAGCCAAGTAGACAAAAGCGCCCTCCTAGAAAGAAGAAAACAAAAACACGCTCTAATTTAGCATCACAGAATGGCAGCACAGAAACACTGCATTCTATGGCACCATCCCCTGCACCCCTGCCCCAGTCAAGGCTCTCAAAGAACGTACCCCACACAACCCCATGGGGTGCGACCCGCAGGGGGAGTAGATACCTGGACCTTATAAATAGGTATGTTCATATAACTAGTTGCCAAGTCAAGCTGACTCCGACTCGTGGTGATCCCACATATGTCAGAGTAAAACTGTGCTCCGTAGGGTTTTTTTTTTTTTTAAATAATTTATTTTATTTTTGTTATTGTTGAGAATATGCACAGCAGAACATACACCAATTCAACAATTTCTACATGTACAATTCAATGACATTGATTACATTCTTTGAGTTGTACAACCATTCTCACCCTCCTTTTCCAAGTGTTCCTCCCCCTTTAACATAAACTCACTATCCCCTAAGTTTCCTATCTAATTGCTCCAGTTGCTGTTGTCAGTTCGATCCCATATAGATAGATCTCAAAAAAGCACAATGCTCAAGGCAGACATTCTTTACCAGTTAAGTTAAACTACTGTTTGTTTGTTTTAATAATATTGTGTTTTTGGTGAAAGTTTACACAGCAAGTTGGGTTTCCTTTTGACACTTCCCACACAAATTGATCAATGACATTAGTTACATTTTTCACATTGTGTCAACACTCTCATTAGCGTATTCCAGTTGTTCCATTTCCAGTACTCTTTTTTTTAGTTTCCTTGCCCGCTTATCTCCTCAACTTTGCTTTGAATTAAATGTTGATCTACTGGACTCATAAACCAAAAAAAACCAAACCCATTGCCATCAAGTTGATTCCAACTCACAGTGACCCTACAGGACAGAGCAGAACTGCCCCACAGGGTTTCTAAGGAGTGGCTGGTAGATTTGAACCACCGACCTCTTGGTTAGCAGCCGATCTCTTAACCAATGAGCAACGAGGGCTCCACTGGACTGATACAGATTTTTTTCAGTAAAGCACTGATCTAATGGGTGATGCCTTTGGAGTGTCATTCTGCTTTTCTGATAAAAGATGATCTCAAGGGATAGTTTGGTTCAAGGTTTAAAGAGTATCTCAGGGCGATAATCTCAGGGAGTCCTCTGGTCTCAGGTGGTCCAGTTAGTCTGGCCATTTTTAAGAATTTGAGATGTGTTCTTCATTTTGCTCCCATTCAAACCAGGATCACCTACTGTGAACCCGGTTAGATTAGTCAGTGGTGGTAGCCAGGCACCATCTAGTTCTGGTTTCATGGCAAAGGAGGCAGTAGTTCGTGGAGGCAGTTAGCCACATGTTCCATTTCCTCCTCCTATTCCTCACTCTCCTTTTTTTTTATTCCTCACTCTCCTACTTCCTCTGCTGCTCCAGGCAAACAGAGAGCAACTGTCTTGTCTTGGATGGCCGCCTGCCAGCTTTTAAGACCCAGGCAATACGCAACAAACTAGGAGGTAGAACAGAACTGCTAAACACATTATTAGGCCAATTAACTGGGATGTCCCATGAAACCATGATGCTAAACCTCCAAACCAAGGAACTAAATCTCATGAAGTATTTGGTTGTACATAAGCAGCCTCAGCAGCTACTTGTTTTCTTCTTTTTTCAGTCATTGTTGTAAATATAGTTACCACATTTTTGCCAATTCAGCTTTTTACAGGTATAAAACTTATTGATATTATTTTCAGTAATCAGCTGTGCAACCCTACCCTTAATCAACGTAAGATTTCCAGCACCATAAACCAACAGTCAGTATTCCATAAGCAATAAAACTCCCTTCTTCCCTTCCTTCTGCCCCTGGCAACCACTAATAAACTTTGTTCTCTATACATTTGTCTGTTCTTGTCTTTTTATATAAGTAAAACCCCCAAAACCAAACCTGTTGGCATTGAGTCAATTCTGACTCATAGTGACCCTATAGGACAGTAGAACTGCCCAATAGAGTTTCCAAAGAGTGTCTGATGGATTTGAACTGCTTGACCTTTTGGTTAGCAGCCATAGCACGTAACCACTAGGCCACCAGGATTTCCTACATAAATGAGGTCAAACAATATTTGTCCTTTTGCGATCGACTTATTTCACTCAGCATAGTGACTTCAGGCTCTACCCATATTGTTGTTGTTAAGTGCCGTTGAGTCAGTTCAGACTCAGTGACCCTACGTATCACAGAACGAAACACTGCCCGGTCCTGCACCATCCTTACAATCATTGTTATGCTTGAGCCCATTGTTGCAACCACTGTGTCAATCCATCTCCTTGAGGGTCTTCCTCTTTTCCGCTGATCCTGTACTTCACCAAGCATGATGTGTTTCTCCAGGGACTGATCCCGCTGGACAACGTGTCCAAAGTATGTAAGATGCAGTCTCGCCATCCTTGCTTCTAAGGAGCATTCTGTTTGTACTTCTTCTAAGACAGATTTGTTCGTTTTTTTGGCAATCCATGGTATATTTAATATTCTTCGCCAATACTACAATTCAAAGGCGTCAAGTCTTCTTCAGTCTTCCTTATTCATTGTCCAGCTTTCACATGCATATGATGCGATTGAAAATAACATGGCTTGGGTCAGGCACCCCTTAGCCTTCAAGGTGACATCTTAGCTTTTCAACACTTTAAAGAGGTCCTTTGCGGCAGATTTACCCAATGCAATGCGTCTTTTGATTTCTTGACTCCTGCTTCCACGGGTATTGATTGTGGATCCAAGTAAAGTGAAATCCTTGACAACTTCAATCTTTTCTCCATTTATCATGATGTTGCTTATTGGCCCAGTTGTGAGGATTTTTGTTTTCTTTATGTTGAGGTGTAATCCATACTGAAGGCTGTGGTCTTTGATCTTCATTAGTAAGTGCTTCAAGTCTTCTTCACTTTCAGCAAGCAAGGTTGTGTCATCTGCATATCGCAGGTTGTTAATGAGTCTTCCTCCAATTCTGATGCCGTGTTCTTCTTCATATAGTCCAGCTTCTCGGATTATTTGCTCAACCCATATTGTAGCATATATCAAAACTTCATTTCTCTTCCTGGCTGAGTAGTAATCCACTGTACATATGTACCACATTTTTATTTGTTCATCCCTTGATGGGAATTTAGTTTGTTTCCACATTTTGGCTATTGTGAATAGTGCTGCAATGAATATTGGTGTACAAATATCTGTTTGAGTGCCTGCTTTCATGTCTTTTGGATGTATACCTAGCAGTGGAATTGCTGGGTTATATGGTAGTTCCATTTTTAGTTTTTTTAGGAGCCGCACACTGTTTTCCACAACAACTGTACTATTTTTCCAAAAGCAATGGATAGTAGTTCCAATTTCCCCACATCTTTTGTAAACATTTGTTATTTTCTTTTCTTAGTGTTTTATTTTTATCTTAGACATTCTGTTGCTGTTGTTAGGTGCCTTCGAGTTGGTTCCAACTCATAGTAACCCTACGTACAACAAAATGAAGCACTGCCTGGTCCTGTGCCATCCTCACAATCATTGCTATGTTTAACCCACCACTGTACTGTGTAAATCTATCTGTTTTTCATTGATCCTGTGTTTACCAAGCATGATGTCTGTTATGGATTGAATTGTGTCCCCCCAAAATACATGCCAACTTGGCTAGGCCATGATTCCCAGTATTGTGATTGTCCACCATTTTGTAATCTGACAGGATTTTTCTCTGTGTCATAAATCCTGCCCCTATGATGTTAATGAGGCAAGATTACTGGTAGTTGTGTTAATGAGGTAGAACTCAATCTACAAAATTAGGTTGTGTCTTAAGTCAATCTCTTTGAGATATAAAAGAGAGAAGTGAGCAGAGAGACGGGGGACCTCATACCACGAAGAAGGAAGCACCAGGAGCATAGCGTGTCCTTTGGACCTGGGATCCCTGTGCTGAGAAGCTCCTATACCAGGGAAAGATTGATGACGAGAACCTTCCTCCAGAGCCGACAGAGAGAGAAAGCATTCCCCTGGAGCTGATGCCCTGAATTTGGACTCATAGCCTACTAGACTGTGAGAGAATAAACTTCTGTTCGCTGAAGCCATCCACTTGTGATATTTCTGTTATAGCAGCACTAGATAACTAAGACAATGTCTTTCTCCAGGGACTGGCCCTTCCTGATAATATGCCCAAAGTAGGTGAGATGAAGTGTGACTACTCTCGCTTCTAAGGAGCATTCTGGCTGTATTTCTTCCAAGACAGATTTGTTCGTTCTTCGCCAACACCGTAATCCACATGCATCAATTTTTCTCAGGTCTTCCTTATTCATTGTCCAGCTTTCACATGCATATGAGGTGACTGAAAATAACATGGCTTGGGTTAGTCCTTAAGGTGACATCTTTGCTTTCTAACACTTTAAAGAGGTCTTCTGCACCAGATTTGCCCGATGAAATACATCTTTGATTTCTTGACTGCTGCTTCCATGGGTGTTGATTGTGGATCCAAGTAAAATGAAATCCTTGACAACTTCAATCTTTTCTCCATTTATCATGATGTTGCTTATTGGTCCAGTTGTGAAGATTTTTTTCTTTATGTTGAGGTGTAATCCATACCGAAGGGTGTAGTCTTTCATCTTCATCAATAAGTGCTTCAAGTTCTCTTCACTTTCAGCAAGCAAGGTTGTGTCATCTGCATAGCGCAGGTTGTTAATGAGTCTTCCTCCAATCCTGATTACCCCTTCTTCTTCATATAGTCCAGTTTCTTGGATTATGTGCTCAGCATACAGGTTGAATAGGTATGGTGAAAGGATACAACCCTGGTGCACACCGTTCCTGACTTTAAACCACGCAGTATCCCCTTGTTCTGTTCGAACAACTGCCTCTTGATCTATGTGCGGGTTCCTCATGAGCACAATTAAGTGTTCTGGAATTCCCATTCTTCACAATGTTATCCATAATTTATTATGATCCACACCGTTGAATGCCTTTGCATAGTCAATAAAACACAGGTAAACTACTCTCTGGTATTCTCTTTCAGCTAAGATCCATGTAGTATCAGCAACGATATCCCTTTTCCACATCTCTTCTGAAAAAAATTTCTGGCAGTTCCCTGTCGATGTACTGCTGCAAATGTTTTTGAATTATCTTCAGCATAATTTTACTTACATGTGATATTAATGAAATTGTGTCATAATTTCTGCATTTGGTTGGATCATCTTTCTAAGGAATGGGCATAAATATGGACCTCTTCCAGTCAGTTGGCCAGGTAGTTGTCTTCCAAATTTCTTGGCATAGACGAGTGAGGGCTTCCAGCGCTGCATTCGTTTGTTGAAACATCTCAATTGATATTCCTTCAGTTCCTGGAGCCTTGTTTTTCAAAAATACCTTCAGTGCAGCTCGGACTTCTTCCTTCAGTACCATCGATTTCTGATCATATGCTACCTCTTGAAATGACTGAACGTTGACCAATTCTTTTAGGTATAATGACTGTGTGTATTCCTTCCATCTTCTTTTGATGCTTCCTGAGTTGTTCAGTTTTTGCCTATAGAATCCTTCAATATTGCAACTCGGCGCTTGAATTTTTTTCTTCAGTTCTTAGTGTGTTCTTCCTTTCTGGTTATCTATCTCCAGGTCTTTGCACATTTCATTACAGTACTTCACTCTGTCTTCTTGAGTCCCCTTTGAAATGTTCTGTTCTTCATCATTTCTTCCCTTTGCTTTAGCTACTCTGTGTTCAAGAGCAAGTTTGAGAGTCTCTTCTGACATCCATTTTGGTCTTTTTTTTTTTTTTTCCCTGTCTTTTTAATGACCTTTTCCTTTCTTCATGTATGGTGTCCTTGATGTCATCCCACAACTCATCTGGTATTTGGTCATCAGTGTTCAGCGTGTCAAATCTATTCTTGAGATGGTATCTAAATTCAGTGGGGATATGCTCAAGGTCATACTTTGGCTCTCATGGACTTGTTTTAATTATCTTCAGCTTCAACTTGAACTTGCATACGAGCAATTGGCGGTCTGTCCTGCAGTCGGTTCCTGGCCTTGTTCTGACTGATGATATTGAGCATCTCCACTGTCTCTTTTCACAGATTTGATTCCTGTGTATTCCGTCAGGTGAGGTCCACATGTATACACACACACACCCACTGCTGTCAAGTCAATTTTGACTCATAGCGGCCCTATAGGGCAGAGTAGAACTGCCACCCATAGAGTTTCCAAGGAGTGCCTGGTGGATTCAAACTGCCAACCTTTTGGTTAGCAGTTGTAGCTTTTAACCACTATGCCACCAGGGTTTCCTCCGCGTGTACAGTTGCCATTTATGTTCTTGAAAAAATGTATTTCCAATGAATAAGTCGCTGGTTTTGCAAAATTCCATGGTGTGGTCTCTGGCGTCATTTCTGTCCTCAACGTCATTCTTGTGGGAGTGAAATTAGCCATCCACCAGGTGTTCCTTGGAAACTCTGTGGGGCAATTCTACTCTGTCCTGTAGGGTCGCTATGAGTCGGAATCGACTCGATGGCAACGGGTTTGACTTTTTTTTTTTTTTTTGGTGGGAGTGAAATGGTATCTCATTGTGGTTGTGATTTGCATCTCTCTGATGGCTAATGACACATCTTTTCATGTGTTTGGTGGCCATTTAATGTTCTCTTTAGTGAAATGTCTATTCAAGCCCTTTACCCATTTTATAATTGGGTGTTTGTCTTTTTGTTGTTGTCAAAGTTTTATGTACATTTTGATTATTAGATTCTTATTGGATATGATTTCCAAAGATATTCTCCCAGTAGGTAGCTTATCTTTTCACTTTTTTGGTGAAGTTTTCTGAAGAACAGAATTTTTAATTTTTATGAGGCTCCATTTATTTATTTTGTGCTTTTGTTATTTTATTAGATAATCCATTATTATAAGTTAGGCCTGATACCCCTGCCCCTGTACTTTCTGCTAAGAATTTTATGGTTTTGGTTTTCCCATTTAGGTCCTTAATCCATCTAGAATTTGTTTTTGTGTATGGTGTGAGGCATGAATCCTGTTTCATTTTTCTGCATGTGGAAATCCAGTTTTCCCAGTCTTCAATCAATTATTGAAGAGACTCTTCTTACCACATGGAATGGACTTAGCATCTTTGTAAAAAATCACTTGTGTAGGTTTTCTCTATTTTTCTTTCTATTTTCTTCTATTTCTCAATTCTATTCCATTGGTCTGTGTGTCTGTTGTTATACCAGTATCAGGCTGTTTTGATTACTGTAGCTTTATAATATGTTTTAAAATCAGGAAGTATGAGTCCTCTTACTTTGTTCTTCTCTTTCAACATTGTTGTAGCTGTTTGGGGTCCCTTGACAGTCCATATAAAGTTGATGATCGGCTTTTCCATTTCTGTAAAAAAGGGTTTTGGAATTTTTACTGAGATTGCATTGATCTATAGATTATTTTGGGTAGTACTGACATCTTAAAAATATTTTGTCTTCCAATCCATGAAGATGGAAGACTTTTCCATTTAATTAAGCCTTCTTTAATCTCTTCCAGCAGTATATTATAATTTTCATTGTGTAAGTCCTTCACATCCCTGCTTAAATTTATTCCTAGGTATTTATTCTCTTAGATGCTACAGTAAATAGAATTGTTTCCCTAATTTCCCTTTCTGATTTCTCATTGCTGGTGTATAGAAACCAAACTGATTTTTGTTTGTTGACCTTATATCCTGCAACTGTGCTAAATTCCTCTATTAGCTCTAGAGTTTTCTTGTGGATTTTTTGAGATTTTCTGTACAGAGGATCATGTCATCTGTGGATATAAATAGTTTTACTTCTTCTTATCCAAAATCTGAATAAATTTTACTTGTTTTTCTGGTCTTATTGCTGTGGCTAGGACAGCTAATCAATATTGAATAGAAGAGGTTAGAGCAGGCACCATTGTCTTGTTCCCAGTTTCAATGGGAAAGCTTTCAATCTTTCTCTATTAAGTATAATGCTGGATGTTTGCTTTTCATATATGTCCTGAATCATACTGAGAAACTTCCCTTCTATTCCAATCTTGGGGTTTTCATCAAGAAAGGGTGTTGGGAGGGGCTGAGGCAACATGGCACTATAGATAGAAGCACCATGCTGTCCCTCTGCAGCAAATACCCAAAAAACTAAGTAAAACAGATACAAATGTTAACCCTGGAACCCAAGTGCCAAATGAAGGGATAAAGAACTCGATTGAGCACTGAATGGAATAAGAAACTGACAGAGAATGAGGAAAGCCACGGATCGGAGGTCCCTTACCAGCTAACATGGCACAGATTCATCATCTTGGACTACAGCCACCAAGAACCGCAGACAGGGAGTACAGGAAAGCAACTTCATGGAGTTCCCAACACAGTGCACCCGGTAACCAGGGATACATGCTCTCCCATCCTCCACACTTCTTCCCTCTGTGCAGCCTTTGCTGCTTTCCAATGGGCCATGGACACTCAGCCAGGGAGACACCAGCTCATTGCCAAGTGACTCCACCCCAACTCCAATGCCCAGTTCTCCCAGTACCATTTTTAAAATTAAAAAAAAATTTTTTTTATTATTGCCTTTTTCTGTCACTTCTCTCTTTCTCCCTTCCTTCCTTTCCTTGCTCCTGCCCAGCTAGCCCCATGTGCTGTCCCTGCCCCTTCTTTATGGGCTGTGCTGCACTGCTCAGCTAGAGGGCCACCAGCACAACCTCCCTGGCTCTATGCCACCCCTCAGGCTGGCTCCCTCAGTGCCATTTTTTTCTATTTCTTCTCTCCCTTCCTTCCTTTTCTTTCTCATGCCCAGCTAGCCCTGTGTGCCATTCCTGCCCCTTCTCAATGGGCTGTGCTGCACTGCTTGGCTAGAGAGCCACTAGCACAGCCTCTCTGGTTGTGTGCCACTCCCACTGGCCAGCTCCCTCAGCACCACTTTTTTTTCTGTTTCTTCTCTCTCTCTCCCTTCCTTACTTTCCTTTCTCACATCCAGCTAGCCCCATGTGCTGTCCCTGCCCCTTCTCGACAGGCTGTGCTGCACCGCTCAGCTAGAGAGCCACCAGTATGGACCCCCCGGTTCCGTGTCGCCTCTACTGGCTGGCTCCCTCACCACCATTTTTTTTCTATTTCTATTTCTTTTCTCTTCCTTCCTTCCTTTCATTTCTCCCACACACCTAGCCTTGTGTGCTTTCCCTGCCCCTTTTCAACAGGCTGTGTGGGCTGTGCTGCACTGCTTAACTAGACAGCCATGAGCACATGGCCTCCCTGGGTCCATGCCACCCCCACTGGCCAGCTCCTTCAGCACCATATTTTGGGTTTTTTGTTTGTTTCTTTCTTCTCTCTTTATCCCTTCCTTCCTTTCCATCCTCCCACCCACCTGGCCCTGTGTGCCATCCCTGCCCCTTCTTGAAGGGCCATGCTGCACTGCTCAGCTACAGAGCCACTGGAACATGGCCTCCCTGGGTCTGTGCCACTCCCACTGGCTGGCTCCCTCAGCACCATATTTTTGCTGTTGTTTCTTCTCTCTCCCTTCCTTCCTTTCCTTTCTGTTACCCACCTAGCCCCGTGCACTGCCCTGCCTCTTCTTGATGGGCCATGTTGCACCACTCAGTTAAAGGGTCACTGGCACATGGCCTCCCTGGGTCAGTGTTGCCCCTACCAGCTGGCTCCTTCAGTGCCATATTTAATTTTTTGTTGTTGTTGTTTTATTCATTTCTTCTCTCTATCCCTTTTTCCTTCCCTTTCTCCTGCCCACTTATCCCTGTGAGGTATCTAGGCCCCTTCTCGATGGGCTGTGTTGTACCGCTTGGCTAGAGAGCCACCAACATACCACCTCCCCAGGTCCGTACCACCCCCACTGGTCAGCTCCATCAGCACCCTATTTGTTATTGTTTTTGTTTGTTTCTTCTTTCTCTCCCTTCCATCCTTTCCTGTCTTCTACCCACCTAGCCCCATGTGCTGTCCCTGTCCCTTCTCAAGGGGCCATACTGCACCACTTGGCTCAAAAGCCACTGGCACATAGGCCAGCTCCCTCAGTGTCATATTTTTCCTTTTTCTTTCCTTCCTCTTCTCCCTTTTCCTTCTCCCTCCCACCTAGGCCCTGTGCTGCCTCTGCCCTTTGTGAGGGGTCATGCCGTGCCATCTGGCATGACAGACACCAGCTTGCTGCCACCTTGATTCTGCCTGGCCCCCAGTGGCCCGCTCCCTCAGCATCCTATTTTTGTTGTTGTCGTTTCTGTTTTTTGGTTTTTTTGTTGTTATTTCTCTCTTTCCTTTCTTCCTTTCCTTCATCTTGCCCACCTAGTCCCATGTGACACTCACACCCCTTCTCAACAAGCATGCCACAAAGCTTGGTGAGAGAGCCACCAGCACACAGCCTCTCCAGGTCTGCCCGCCCCGAAGCGCCGAATCCCACTGCACCATCATTTACTTTTTTTTTTTGCTTTTTTCTACTTCTGTTTCACTGTCTTCTTTCTCTCACATATCACATCCTCTTCCTTTCCTCCTGCCCATGTCCACTGCACACTGAGTACCATGCCCCCAAGTGGCACTGGTGCAGATACCTGGACCCCTGTCCTATACTGCCCAAGGAAGGACATTATATAATGATTAAAGGCACAATCCACCAGAAGGATATAACCATAATAAATATCTATGCACCCAATGACAGGGCTACAAAATTACATAAAACAAACTCTAACAGCACTGAATAGAGAAATTCACAGTTCAATAATAACAGTAGGTGACTTCAACACACCACTCTCAGTAAAGGACAAAACATCTAGAAAGAAACTCAACAGGACAAAGAAAATCTAAAGGCCACAACCAACCAACTTGACCTCAAAGACTTATATAGAACACTCCGCACAACAGCAGCAAAGTATACATTCTTCTCCAACACACATGGAATGTTCTCCAGAATAGACCACATCTTAGGCCACAAAGCAACCCTCAACAAAATACAAAACACTGAGATAATAGAAAGTATCTTCTCTGATCACATGCCATGAAAGTAGAAATTAATAACAGAAAGAGGAAGGAAAAAGTTGAAACTGAATAACACCTTGCTTAAAAACTACGGGGTTATAGAAGAAATCAAAGATGGAATAAAAAAATTCCTAGACTCAAACAAGAAGGAAAACACATCACACCAAAACCTTTGGGACACAGCAAAGGCAATACTCAGAGGTCAATTTACAGCAATCGATGCACACATCAAAAAATAACAAAATCAAAACATTAGCTATACAGCTCAAACAAGTAGAAAGAGAACAGCAAAAGAAGCCCACAGCCACCAGAAGAAAGGAAATAAAGACAAATGAGAGCAGAAATAAATGAAACAGAGAATAGAAAAACAATAGAAAGTCAACAAAACCAAAAGTTGGTTCTTTGAAAGGATCAACAAAATCGACAAACCACTGGCCAAACTGAAAAACAGGAGAGGACACAAATAACCCAAATAAGAAATGAAACGAGGGGACATTACAGCAGACCCAACTGAAATAAAAAGGATCGTAACAGATTACTATGAAAAACTATACTCCAAACAAATGTGAAAATCCAGAGGAAATGGACAAATTTCTAGAAACACACTACTGACTTAAACTACCACAAACTGAGATCAAAAATCTGAACAGACCCACAACAAGAGAAGAGACTGAAAAGGTAATTAAAAAAAAAAACAAAAAAACTCCTGACCCAGATGACTTCACTGGAGAATTCTACCAAACATCCAGAGAAGAGCTCACACCAGTACTACTCAAATTAT
Source organism: Loxodonta africana (assembly GCF_030014295.1). Lineage (NCBI taxonomy): Eukaryota > Metazoa > Chordata > Mammalia > Proboscidea > Elephantidae > Loxodonta > Loxodonta africana. The sequence goes on from NC_087358.1 coordinate 70,804,730, forward strand.
ATCTGAACATAGAAAAGGAAGGGATACTTCCAAATTCACTCTATGAAGTCAGCATAATCCTGATACCAAAACCAGGCAAAGACACCACAAAAAAAGACAATTACAGACCAATATCTCTCATGAATATAGATTCGAAAATTCTCAACAAAATTCTAGCCAATAGAATTCAGCATCATACCCCAAAAATAATACACCCTGACAAAGTGAAATTCATATGAGGTATGCAAGGACAGTTTGACATTAGAAAATCAATCAATGCAATCCACCACATAAATAAAAGAATCACATGATCATCTCAATCAATGCAGAAAAGGCATTTGATAAAGTCCAACACTCATTCCTGATAAAAACTCTCAATAAAATAGGAATAGAATGGAAATTCCTCAACATAATAAAGGGCATCTATACAAAGCCAACAACCAATATCATTCTCAACAGAAAGAGGCTGAAAACATTCCCTCTGAGAATGAGAACAAGACAAGGATACCCTTTATTGACACTCCTATTTAACACTGTGTTGGAAGTCTTAGTTAGAGCAATAAGGCAAGAAAAAGAAATAAACGGCATCCAAATTGCTAAGGAAGAATTAAACCTGTCCCTGTTTGTGGATGATATACTACTACACATACAGAACATAAAAGACTCCACAAGAAAACTACTGGAACTAAGAGAAAGATTCAACAGACTAGCAGGATACAAGATAAACATTAAAAAGTCAGTTGAGTTCCTATACACCAAAAAAGAGAATGATGAAAAGGAAATCAGGAAAGGAATACCATTTATAATAAAATAGCCTCTACAAAAACAAAATACTTAGTAATAAATCTAACCAGGAATGTAAAAGACCTATTCAAAGAAAACTACAAAACCACTGCAAGAGACCTATATAAATGGAAAAACATACCATGCTCATGGATAGGTACATTCAACATTGTGAAAATGTCAATTCTAACCAGAGCAATCTACAAATACAATGCAATCCTGATCCAAACACAAACAGCATTCTTTAATGAGATGGGAAAACTAATCATTAACTTTATATGGAAAGGAAAGAGGCCGTGGATAAGTAAAGCACTATCAAAGAAGAAGAAAGTAGGAGGCCTTGCACTATCTGACCTCAGAACCTACTGTACAGCTCTGGTAATCAAAACAGCCTGGTACTGGTACAGCAAAAGATACACTGACCAATGAAACAAAATTGAGAACCCAGATGTAAATCCATCCACCTACAGTTACCTGATCTTTGATGAGGGCCCAAAGTCCATCAAATGGGGAAAAGACAGTCTTTTTAACAAATGGTGCTGGCAAAACTGGATGTTCATCTGTAAAAAAAAAAAAATGAAACAGGACTCATATCTCACACCATACAAAAAGTAATTCAAAATGGATCAAAGACCTAAATACAAAGCCAAAAACTACAAAGATCACAGAAGAGAAAATAGGACCAATGCTAGAGAACCTAATACAAGGCATAAATAAGATAGAAAACATAACCAACAGTACACAAACACCAGAAGATGAGCTGGATAACTAGGATCTTCTTAAAGTTAAACACTTATGCTCATGGAAAGGCTTGACCAAAAGAATAAAAACATAAGCTACAGACTGGGAAAAAAATTCTGGCTATTACATACCCAACAAAGGTCTAATCTCTAAAATCTACAGGAAAATCCAATACCTCTATGACAAAAAGACAAATAATCGAATCAAAAAATGGGCAAGGGAAATGAACAGACACTTCCCCAAAGAAGACATTCAAGCAGCTAACAGACACATGAGGAAATGCTCCTGATCACCAGCCATTAGAGAAATGCAAATCAAAATTACAATAAGGCACCATTTCACCCCGACATTACTGGCACAAATCAAAAAAAAAGAAAATAACAAATACTGGAGAGGCTGCAGGGAGATTGGAACTCTTATGCACTGCTGGTGGGAATGAAAAATAGTTTGACCATTTTGGAAAACGACATGGCGCTTCCTTAAAAAGCTAGAAATAGAAATAGCATACAATCCAGCTATCCTACTCCTAGGAATATATCTTAGAGAAATAAGAGCCGTCACACAGATAGACATATTCTTGTTCTTTACAGCACTATTCACAATAGCAAAAAGATGGAAATAACCTAAGTGCCCACCAACAGATGAATGGATAAACAAACTACGGTACATACACAAATGGAATACTATGCAACAATAAAGAACAATGTTGAATCTGTGAAACATCTGACAACATGGATGAATCTGGAGGGCATTATGTTGAGTGAAATAAGTCAATCACAAAAGGGATAAATATCATATGGGACCACAGTTATAAAAACTCATGAAAAGGTTTCTACACAGAAAGGAACAATCTTTGATGGTTACGAAAGAGGGGAGAGTTGGGGAGGAAAACCACTAACTAGATAGTAGATAAGCGGTAACTTTGGTGAAGCGTAATACTGGGGAAGGCCACGCAAATTGACCAAGGCAAAGTCATAGGAGCCTCACAGACATATCCAAATTCCCCGAGAGACCAAGTTACTTGGCTGAGGGCGGGGGACCATGGTCTTGGGGTATACCTTGTTGTCTTAGGCTGGCTTCTCTAGAGAAAAAAAAAAAACAGTAAACTGTATTAGATATCTATATAGTGAGATTTATATAAAGGAATGGCTCATGCGGTTGTAGAGGCTGGAAAATCCTAAATCTGTGGGTCAGGCTAGAGGCTTCTCCTGATGTACACACCCACAGGGACTGGTGAACCCAGGATTGGGAGGTCAGAGGGCAGGGCACTTGCTCACAGGCTGCGAAAACCGATGAATCCCAAGATCAGCAGGGAAGACCACAGGTAAGCTGCTAGCTCAAATCCCAAGAACCGGAGCCAGCTGCAGGATCCAGAGACAGCAAAAGCCCATGAGCCTTGCCAGAAAGGCCACTTTTATATTTAATGAAGGCCACGCCCTCAAGGAAACTCCCTTTCAACTGATTGGCTACTCACAGCAAATCCCGTCATGGAAGTGATTGCATTATATCAAATCTCATCATGGAAGTGATGACATCATCATATGACTGCCAAACTACATCATAACAGCCAAACCACTGAGAATCATGGCCCAGCCAAGTTATCACATAACCTTAACAAGCACAGCCTATCCTTTGTCAACTTGGCACCTGTACACATCTCCTTAAACCATACATAATCTCTGAATAAAGACAATTATAAAGTCATACTTGCACCTAACATGATACAATGAACACACATACAACTAAAAATGCAAAAGCCCTGTTTATATCTTATATTTTATAAGTGAAGACAACAAAAATGTTTGATGTACACATACAAGGAAGAAATACTCATAACACTTACAGCCCTTGTTTCTGCAACTGGTCACATAGTTGACTGGTGTCTAGAACTACCTTCTTCCACCACCCATTCTGTATTCCCTTTGCCCTCAACAAGCACCTCAGCTGGTCATGGTTCTTTGCCTGGTCAGGTGACCAAAACCTTCATTTCTGAAGGGTCTGGGCCATTAGCAGTCATGTCAGAATTTGGTTGCTTTAGTTTTCCATTGACTTTAATCACAGGGCATGGCAGCACTAAGAGATATCCTAAGAAATCTCCTGCATTCTGGACATACTCTTCTTTACCTCCATTGTGTAACATCAATCTGATTTCCTCTTGGTAATCGGGATCAAGCACATCAGCCAGTGTGGTTAACTCCCTTCTTTACCCGTTGATCCAAAGGCATAAGGAGCCCAAAGTAGCCAGGTCACATTCTTAGCTTCCAGTTCAGTGGGATCAGTGATGTCTCCAGGTGGGGGCATTCCTCCCTTTGGAACTAAGACTTCTAGACCCACAGAGGATAAGGTCACAGGGACAGGAGGCAATAGTTTCGCCAGTGGGTCACTACGGATGACAGTGGTGCCACTCCCATTTCCACCCCTTGATTCCTGAACTCATAAATCCTGGCTGTGGGAGAAACAGCACCATATATTGGACACTGGTTTAGAACATATACAGCCTCCTGGAGAACACTGCTCCAACTCTGCAAGGTATTGCCACCAGGCTGTCACTGTAACTGTGTCTTTAGAAGCCCATTCCATCGTTCTATCAAGCCAGCTGCTTCAGGATGATGGGGAACATGGCAAGCCCAGTGAATTCCATGAGCATGGGCCCACTGCCACACTTCATTTACTGTGAAGTGAGTCCCTTGATCTGAGGCAATGCTGTGTGGAATACTGCCATGGGTTGAATCGTGTCCCTCCCAAATGTGTGTCAGCTTGGCTGGTCCTTGATTCCCAGCGTTTTGTGACTGTCCACCATTTAGGCATCTGATGTGATTTTCGTATGTGTTGTAAATCCTATCTCTCTATGATGTTAATGAAATGGGATTAGCGTCAGTTATGTTAATGACAGAGGACTCAATCTACAAGATGAGATTGTGTTTTAAGCCAATCCCTTTCGTGATACAAAAGTGAGAAAAGAGAAGAGACGTGTGGACCTCATACCACCAAGAAAGCAGAGCCAGGAGCAGAGCACTTCCTTTGGACATGGGTTTCCTCTGCAGAGAAGCTCCTACACCAGGGAAACATTGATGACAAGAACTTTTCTCCAGAGCCGAGAGAAAGAGAAAGCCATCCCCTGGAGCTGATGCCCTGAACTCAGATTTCTAGCCTACTAGATGGTGAGAGAATAAACTTCAGTTTGTTAAAGCCATCCATGTGTGGAATTTCTGTTATAGCAGCACTAGATGACTAAGATAGATACCATGATGGTGGATAAGGCATTCTATAAGTCCATGGATAGTAGTTTTGGCAGAAGCACTGCATGCAGGGAAGGCAAATCCATATCTAGAGTAAGTGTCTACTCCAATAAGAACAAAATGCTGCCCTTTCCATGCTGGAAGTAATCAACTTGCCACCAGGTTGCTTGCTGATCACCTCAGGGGATGGTGCCATATGGGGGACTCAGCGTTGGTCTCTGCTGCTGGCGGATTGGGCACTCAGCAGTATCCGAAACTAAGTCTGCCTTGGTGAGTGGAAGTCCAGGTTGCTAAGCCCAAGCATAAGCTCCATTCCTGCCACAATGGCCACTTTGGTCACGAGCCCATTGAGAAATAATGGGAGTGGCCAGGGAAAAAAGATGACCGGTTTCCACAGAAAACATCATCCAATCCCCTTGTTAAAATCTTCCTCTGAGAGGTCACCCTTTGGTGAGCATTCACATGGGACACAAATGTCTTCACTTCTTTGTCCCATTCAGAGAGGTCTATCTACATACCTCTTCCCCATACTTTCTTGTCTCCAATTTTCCAATCCTGTTACCTCCAAGTCCCTGATCATCCAGCCAAACCACTGGCCATGGCCCATGAATCAGTACACAATCGCACATCTGGCCATTTCTCCTTCTAAGCAAGGTGAACAACAAGGTATGCTGCTCGAAGTTCTGCCCATTAGGACTTCCCTTCACCACCGTCCTTCAGGAAGATCCCAGAAAGGGGCTATAGTGCTGCCGCTGTCCACTTCCAACTGGTGCCTGCATATTGCACAGAACCATCTGTACACCAGGCATGAGTTTTCTATTCCTCGGTAACCTGATCATAAGGAACTCCTCAGGAGGCCATGGCCATAGGTGCAGACTGGGAGGTTGAAACTAATGTGACGGGAGTGGAGGCCATGGGCATTTAGGCCACTTCCTCATGACCTTAATTGTGCCTTCAGGTCCTGCTCAGGCCTGATCTTGTACACACCACTTCCATTTAATGATGGAGTGCTGCTGTGCACGTCCAACTGTATAACTCTGTGGGTCAGACAACTCCTAGTTCATACGAGGCAGCTCAGGCCGCACGGTGACTTGGTGGCCTGTGCTTAAGCGTTCAGTTTCTAAGGTCCAGTAACAAGCCAAAAGCTGTTACTCAAAAGGAGAAGAGTTATCATAGAGGATGATGGGGCTTTGTTCCAAAATCCTAAGAGTCGGTACTGTCATCAACCAATAGGGGCCTGCCAAAGGCTCCAAACAGCATCTCTATCTGCCACTGACACTTCAAGCACCATTGGATCAGCTGGATCATACGGCCCAAGTGGCAGAGCTGCTTGCATGGCAGCCTGAAACTGTTGTAGTGCCTTCTCTTTTCTGGGCCACACTCAAAACTAGCAGCTTTTTGAGTCACTTGATAAATAGGCCAGAGTAGAACACCCAAATGAGGAATACGTTGCCTCCAAAATCCAAAGAGGCCCACTGGGCACTGTGTCTCCTTTTTAGTTGTGGGAGGGGCCAGATGCAATAACTTATCCTTCACTTGAGAAGGAATATCTCAACATGCCCCACACCACTGGACCCCTAGAAATTTCACTGAGGTGGAAGGTGCCTGAATTTTGTAGGACTGATTTCCCGCCCTCAACCATGCAAATGTTTTACCTATAAGGCCAGAGTCATGGATATGTTTTCCTTACTAGGTCCAATCAGCATAATGTCATCAATATAACGGACCAGTGTGACGTCTTGTGGAAGGTCCCTGCAGACTAAATTATGACATAGGGCTAGAGAGTTGATGTACCCTGATGTAGGCAATTGAAGGAGTATTGCTGGTCTTGCCAGCTAAAGGCAAACTGCTTCTGGTAGTCCTTTGAAACAAGTACGGAGAAAACGGCATTAACCAGGTCAATGACTGCATACTAGGTACCAGGAGATGTATTAATTTGCTCAATCAATGAAACTACATCTGGAACATCAGCTGCAACTGGAGTCATCACTTGGTTAAGTTTAAGATAATCCACTGTCTTTCTCCAAGATCCACCTATTTTTTGCGAAGGCCAAATAAGTGAGTTGAATTGGGATGTGGTGGCAATCACCACCCCTGCATCCTTCAAGTACTTGATGGTGGCAGTAATCTCTGCAGTCCCTCTAGGAATGTGGTACTACTTTTGGTCTATTATTTTCCTAGGTAAGGGGCATTTCTAATGTCTTCCACTTGGCTTCTTCTAGCTTAACAGCCCTTACTCATTTTTCAGAGATCCAATGTGTTGGTTCTGCGAGTTGCTGAGTATACCAGTTCCGATTATGCAGTCCTACACTGGGGAAATCAGTACAGGATGGGTTCAGGGACCCACCATGAAACGGACTTGAGCTATTGTTGTTAGGTACCATCAAGTCAGTTCCAACTCATAACGACCCTATGTACTACAGGATGAAGCACTGCCCAGTGCTGCATCATACACACAATCGTTATGCTTGAGCCCGTTGTTACAGCCACTGTGTCAATCCATCTCGTTGAAGGTCTTCCTCTTTTTCGCTGCTTCTGTACTTTGCAAGCATGATGTCCTTCTCCAGGGACCAATCGCTCCTGATAACACGTCCAAAGTATATAAGACATAGTCTTGCCATCCTTGCTTCTAAGGAACATTCTGGCTGTACTTCTTCCAAGACAGATTTGTTTGCTCTTTTGACAGTCCATCGTATATTCAATGTTCTTCGCCAACGCCACAATTCAGAAGTGTCAATTCTTCCTCAGTCTTCCTAATTCATTGTCCAGCTTTCGCACGCATATGATGAGATTGAAAATGCCATGGCTTGGGTCAGGCACACCTTAGGCTTCAAGATGCCATCTTTGCTTTTCAATTCTTTAAAGGGGTCTTTCACAGCAGACTTGCCCAGCGCAATGCGTCTTTTGATTTCCTGACTGCTGCTTCCATGGGTATTGATTGTAGATCCAAGTAAAATGAAATCCTGGACAACTTCAATCTTTTCTCCATTTATCATGATGTTGCTTATTGGTCCAGTTGTGAAGATTTTTTTCTTTATGTTGAGGTGTAATCCATATCGAAGGGTGTAGTCCTTCATCTTCATCAATAAGTGCTTCAAGTTCTCTTCACTTTCAGCAAGCAAGGTTGTGTCATCTGCATAGCGCAGGTTGTTAATGAGTCTTCCTCCAATCCTGATTACCCCTTCTTCTTCATATAGTCCAGTTTCTTGGATTATGTGCTCAGCATACAGGTTGAATAGGTATGGTGAAAGGATACAACCCTGGTGCACACCGTTCCTGACTTTAAACCACGCAGTATCCCCTTGTTCTGTTCGAACAACTGCCTCTTGATCTATGTGCGGGTTCCTCATGAGCACAATTAAGTGTTCTGGAATTCCCATTCTTCACAATGTTATCCATAATTTATTATGATCCACACCGTTGAATGCCTTTGCATAGTCAATAAAACACAGGTAAACTACTCTCTGGTATTCTCTTTCAGCTAAGATCCATGTAGTATCAGCAACGATATCCCTTTTCCACATCTCTTCTGAAAAAAATTTCTGGCAGTTCCCTGTCGATGTACTGCTGCAAATGTTTTTGAATTATCTTCAGCATAATTTTACTTACATGTGATATTAATGAAATTGTGTCATAATTTCTGCATTTGGTTGGATCATCTTTCTAAGGAATGGGCATAAATATGGACCTCTTCCAGTCAGTTGGCCAGGTAGTTGTCTTCCAAATTTCTTGGCATAGACGAGTGAGGGCTTCCAGCGCTGCATTTGTTTGTTGAAACATCTCAATTGATATTCCTTCAGTTCCTCGAGCCTTGTTTTTCAAAAATACCTTCAGTGCAGCTCGGACTTCTTCCTTCAATACCATTGTTTTCTGATCATATGCTACCTCTTGAAATGACTGAACGTTGACCAATTCTTTTAGGTATAATGACTCTGTGTATTCCTTCCATCTTCTTTTGATGCTTCCTGCATCGTTTAATATTTTCTCCATAGAATCCTTCGCTATTGCAACTTGAGGTTTGAATTTTTCTTCAGTTCTTTCAGCTTGAGAAATGCCGAGCGTGTTCTTCCCTTTTGGTTTTCTATCTCCAACTCTTTGCACATGTCATTATAATACTTTACTTTGTCTTCTCGAGCCACCCTTTGAAATCTTCTGTTGAGTTCTTTTACTTCATCATTTCTTCCTTTTGCTTTAGCTGCTCGACGTTCAAGAGTAAGTTTCAGAGTTTCTTCTGTCATCCATTTTGGTCTTTTCTTTGTCTTTTTAATGACCTCTTGCTTTCTTCATGTATGATGTCCTTGGTGTCATTCCACAACTCATCCGGTCTTCAGGCATCAGTGTCAAAGTGTCAAGTCTATTCTTCAGATGGACTCTAAATTCAGGTGGGATATACTCAAGGTTGTACTTTGGCTCTCATCAACTTGTTCTAATTTTCTTCAGTTTCATCTTGAACTTACGTATAAACAATTGATGGTCTGTTCTCCAGTGGCCCTTAGCCTTGTTTTGACTGCTGATATTGAGCTTTGCCATTGTCTCTTTCCACAGATGTAGTAGATTTGATTCCTGTGTATTGCATCTGGCGAGGCCCATTTATGTTGGTGAAAAAAGGTACATGCAATGAAGAAGTCATTGGTCTTGCAAAATTCTATCATGTGATCTCTGCCATCGTTTCTATCACCAAGGCCATATTTTCCAACTACTGACCCTTCTTCTTTGTTTCCAACTTTTGCATTCCAATCACCAGTAATTATCAATGCATCCTGATGGAGTGTTCGATCAATTTCAGACTGCAGAAGCTGGTAAAAAACTTCAATTTCTTCATCTGTGGCCTTAGTGGTTGGTGTGTAAATGTGAATAATAGTCATATTAACTGGTATTCCTTGTAGGAGTATGGATATTATCCTATCACTGACAGCACTGTACTTCAGGATAGATCTTGAAATGTTCTTTTTTTGATGATGAATTCAACTCCATTCCTCTTCAAGCTGTCATTCCTGGCATGGTAGACCATATGATTGTCTGATTCAAAATGGCCAGTACCAATCCATTTCAGCTCACTAATGCCCAGGAAAACAATGTTTATGTGCTCCATTTCATTTTTGATGATTTCCAATTTTCTAAGATTCATACTTTATACATTCCAGGTTCTGATTATTAATGGATATTTGCAGCTGTTTCCTTCCCATTTTGATTCATGCCACATCAGCAAATGAAGGTCCTGAGAGCTTGGCTCCATCCACGTCACTAAACTTTGAGGAGGCAGCTCTTCCCCAGTCATCTTTTGAGTTTCTTCCAACCTGGGGGGTTCATCTTTCAGCCCTATATCAGACAATGTTCTGCTGCTATTCATAAGGTTTTCACTGGTTAATTCTTTTCAGAAGTAGATTGTCGGGTCCTTCTTCCTAGTCTGTCTTAGTCTGGATGCTCAGGTGAAAACTGTCTCCCATGGGTGACACTGTTGGTATCTGAATACTGATGGCACAGCTTCTAGCATCACAGCAACACACAAGCACCCACAGTATGACAAGCCGACAGACCCGTTGTCATTGTTAGGACCTGAGCTAAGAGTCCATTAATAACCTGACCTCCATATGCCCCCATTCTCACTTGTGGGCCACAGTGACCTTTTGAGTCTCATAGAATTGGTGTCAGTTCAGAGCCAGTGTCCAGTAATCCTCGAAAAGCCTGATTATTTCCTTTTCTCCAATTAATACTCACTCTTGTAAAAGGTTGTAGATCCCTTTGAGGAAGGCAGGGAGAAAGATTAATGGTACAAATTTTTGGCAGTGTAAGTGGGGTCCTTCCTCAAAGGGATCCTGTCTCCCCCTCATTCAAGGGGTTTTGGATCTGTAAACTGGCTCAAGTCTGGGAACTGACTGAGGGTCCGTGAGTCTCTATTCTGGCAATTGCAGTTAGACTGTCATTCACTTGACCTAGAATTTTTCTGTTTGTACAGGTCAAGTAAATATTTATTAGATTTCCATCCACTAGATATTTACTTGATCTGTACAAATGGATGAATTCTAGGTCACAGGAACAGCAGTATAACTTGGATCGCCAGAATAGAGAGCCACAGTCCTCAATCAATTCCCAGACTTGAGCGAGTTTAAAGAACCACAATCCCTTGAATGAATGGGAGGCTGGATCTCCTTGGGGAAGGACTTCAAAACACTGCCAAAAATTTATGATGTTAATCTCCCAGCCTTCTCCAAAGAGATCTACGGCCTTTTACGAGGATGACTGTTCACTGGGGAAAAATAAATAACCAGACTTTTCAGGGATTACTGGATACTGGTTCTGAACTGACACTAATTCCAGGAGACCCAAAATGTCACTGTGGCCCACCAGTCAGAGTGGGGGCATATGGAAGTCAGGTTATTCAGTCTTGGCTCATGTCCGTCTCACAGTAGGTTCAGGGGGTCCCCGAACCCATCCTGTCGTGATTTCCCCAGTTCCAGAATGAATAATTGGAATAGATATACTTAGCAACTGGAAGAACCCCCACATTGGATCCCTGACAAATGCAGTAAGGGGTATCATGGTAGAAAAAGCCAAGTGGAAGCCATTAGAGCTGTCCCTACCTAGAAAATAGTAAACCAAAAGCAATACCACATTCCTTGAGGGGCTCCAGAGATTGCTGCCATCATCAAGGACTTGAAGGATGCAGACTGGTGACACATCCCCGTTCAACTCGTCTATTTGGCCTGTGCAAAAAATAGACAGATATTGGAGAATGACAGAAAATTATCAAAAACTTAACCACGTGGTGATTCCAATTGCAGCTGCTGTTCCAAATGTACTTTCATTGCTTGAGCAAATTAATACAACTCCCAGTACCTTGTCTGCAGCTATTGATCTGGCTAACGCCTTTTCTCCCTACCTGTTTCAAAGGACCACCAGAAGCATTTTGTGTTCAGCTGGCAAGGCCAGCAATAATACACCTTCACTTGCCTACCTCAAGGCTACATCAACTCTCTAGCCCTATGTCATACTTTTGTCCACACGGACCTGGATGGTCTTTTCCTTCCACAAGACATCACACTGGTCCATTACATTGATGACATTAGGCTGATTGGACCTAGTAAGGAAGAAGCATCAATGACTCTGGACTTATGGGTAAAACATTTGTGTGCCAGAGGGTGGAAAATTAATCCCACAAAAATTCAGGAACCTTCCACCTCAGTGAAATTTCTAGGGGTCCAGTGGTGTGGGGCATGTTGAGATATTCCTTCTCAAGTGAAGGGTAAGTTATTGCATCTGGACCCTCCCTCAACTAAAAAGGAGACACAGTGCCCAGTGGGCCTCTTTGGATTTTGGAGGCAACGTATTCCTCATTTGGGTGTTCTACTCTGGCCTATTTATCAAGTGACTCAAAAAGCTGCTAGTTTTGAGTGTGGCCCAGAAAAGAGAAGGCACTGCAACAGTTTCAGGCTGCCATGCAAGCAGCTCTGCCACTTGGGCCGTATGATCCAGCTGATCCAATGGTGCTTGAAGTGTCAGTGGCAGATAGAGATGCTGTTTGGAGCCTTTGGCAGGCCCCTATTGGTTGATGACAGTACTGACTCTTAGGATTTTGGAACAAAGCCCCATCATCCTCTATGATAACTCTTCTCCTTTTGAGTAACAGCTTTTGGCTTGTTACTGGGCCTTAGTAGAAACTGAACGCTTAACCACAGGCCACCAAGTCACTGTGCGGCCTGAGCTCCCCATCACGAACTGGGTGTTGTCTGACCCACAGAGTTACAAAGTTGGACGTGCACAGCAGCACTCCATCATTAAATAGAAGTGATATATACGAGTTCGGGCCTGAGTAGGACCTGAAGGCATAAGTAAGTAACATGAGGAAGTGGCCCAAATGCCTGTGGCCTGTACTCCTGTCACATTACCTTCCACCTCCCAGTCTGCACGTATGGCCTCATGGTGAGTTCCTTATAACCAGTTGACTGAAGAAGAGAAAACTTGTGTCTGGTTTACAGATGGTTTTGCGTGATATGCAGGCACCATTCAAAAGTGGACAACGGCAGCACTATAGCCCCTTTCTGGGATCTCCCTGAAGGGCAGTGGTAAAAGGAAATCCTACCAATGGCCAGAACTTCGAGCAGTATACCTGGTTGTTCACTATGCTTAGAAGGAGAAATGAGCAGATGTGCAATTGTATATTGATTCATGGGCTGTGACCAATGGTTTGGCTGGATGGTCAGGGTCTTGGAAGGAACATGATCAGAAAATTGGAGTCAAGGATTTATCGGGAAGCGGTATGTGGATAGACCTTTCTGAATGGGCCAAAGAAGTGAAAATATTTATGTCTCATGTGAATGTTCACCAAAGGGTGACCTCAGCAGAGGATGATTTTAAGTCAAGTGGATAGGATGACGTGTTCTGTGGAAACCACTCATCCTCTTTCCCCAGCTACTCCTGTCATTGCTCAATGGGTTCATGAACAAAGTGGCCATAGTAGCAGGGATGGAGGTTACACGTGGGCCCAGCAATGTGGACTTTTACTCACCAAGGCTGACTTGGCTACAGCCACTGCTGAGCGCCCAATCTGCCAGCAGCAGAGACCAATACTGAGTCCCGATATAGCACCATCCCTCGAGGTGATCAGCCAGCAACCTGGTGGCAGGTTGATTACATTGGACCCTTTCCATTATGGAAAGGGCAGCATTTTGTCCTTACTGGAATAGACACTTACTCTGGATATGGATTTGCCTTTCCTTCACACCATGCTTCTGTCAAAACCACCATTCGTGGGTTTACAGAATGCCTTACCCACCGTCATGGTATCCCACACAGCATTTCCTCTGATCAAGGGACTCGTTTCACAACAAATGAAGTACAGTAGTGGGCCCATGCTCATGGAATTCACTGGTCTTACCATGTTTCCCATCACCCTGAATTAGCTACCTTGATAGAACAATGGAATGGCCTCCTAAAAACACAATTACAGCACCAGCTAGGTGGCAATACCTTGACAGGCTAGGGTAATGTTCTTCAGGAGGCTGTATATGCTCTAAACCAGTGTCCAATATATGCTGCTGTTTCTCCCATAGCCAGAATTCATGGGTCCTGAAATCAAGAGGTAGAAACGGGCATGGCACCACTCACTAATACCCCTAGTGACCCACTTGCAAGATTTTTGCTTCCTGTCCCCAAGACCTTATGCTCTGCAGGTCTAGAGGTCTTAGCTCCAAAGGGAGGAATGCTCCCATCTGGAGACACATCACTGGTTCCACTGAACTGGAAGCTAAGAACGCTACCTGGCCACTTTGGGCTCCTTATGCCTCTGGATCAACAGGCAAAGGAGTTACCATACTGGCTGGTGTGACTGATTCCGATTATCAAGAGGAGATCGGATTGATATTACAAAATGGAGGTAAAGAACAGTATGTCTGGAATGCAGGAGAGCCTGTAGGGCATCTCTTAGTACTACCAAGTCCTGTAATTAAAGCCAGTGGAAAACTACAGCAACCAAATTCTGACATGCCTACTAACGGCCCAGATCCTTCAGAAATGAAGATTTGAGTCACCCCACCATGCAAAGAACCATGACCAGCCGAGGTGCTTGCTGAGGGGGGCAAAGGGAATACTGAATGGGTGGTGGAAGAAGGTAGTTCTAAATACCAGTTACGACCATGTGAAGAAACGAGGACTGTAATTGTTATGAGTATTTCTGCTTTGTATGTGTACATCAGATATTTTTGTTTTCTTCACTTATAAAATATAAGATATAAACGGGACTAGTACATTTTTCAGTTGTATGTGTGTTAGCTGTATCATGTTAGGTGCAAGTATGACTTTGTAATTGTGTTTATTCAGAGATTATTTATAGTTTGGGGAGATGTGTACAGGTGCCAAGTTTTCAAGGCCTGGACTGTGATGGTTAAGATTGTGTGTCAACCTGGCTGGGCCATGATTCTCAGTATTTTGGCAGTTGTATAATGTTGTGATCATTCTCCTGCTAAAATCTGTGATCATTCCTATGACGAAATCTGCTGAGTGGTACCGGCAGGGGTGGGACCTGTGATGGCTCACCATACCTTTAGCCTTCATCTCTCCACCTTCTGCTGCCTACTTCCTTCCTCTTCGCCTTGCCAAAGTTTTTGGCTTGTTCCGGATCCAGCAGCTGCCTCTTGTCTGATTTCCGGTTCTTGTGGCTTGAGCTGGCAGTTTACCTGTCAATCTTGGGATTCATGTATCTTCACAGCCTGCAAGCAAGAGTCCTGCTCCCCAACCTGCAGATCATGGGTTCAGCGGCCCCTTTGGCTATGTGAATCAGGATAAACATTTTGGTCTTGCCTGCTGATCTTGGGATTCCTCAAACTTCACAGCTTGTAAGCAGGAGCCCTGCTCTCCGGCCTGCTGATCTTGGGTTCGCCAGCCTCTGTGGCTATGTGAATTGGAAGAAGCCTCCAGCCTGATGCAGACTTGGGACGTTCCAAACTCTACAATCGCGTGAGCTGTTTCCTTGATATAAATCTCTGTGTATATATTTATAGCTTTACTGGTTTTGCTTCTCTTGAGAACCCAGCCTAAGGCATACAGTATTGTGTAACTATGAGTTGTAAATTCTAAACTTCTACATGTTAATGAGGCAGGATTCATGTGGGGTGTACCTTCAGTCACACCCTTACGAAAAGGCTTCTCAAGTTAACAGCCTTCCTCAAGTCATGCACTTATTCAAGTCACGTTACTTTGCAGCACCTTCCTTTTACCAACCAATTTTTTGTTTACAGCACAGCCATAGCAGGAAATCCGCACCACATTCCTGGTTGGCCAGGGAAGCTTGCAGACAAAGCACGTCTATCGGCCTGGCCAAGTAGAGGGAATGGGACTGGGTCAAATTTGAACCTCTCTAGGCCTCAGTTCTTGGGGTTTTTTTTAGGCCTCAGTTCATCAATGTTATGAATTAAATTTGTCTCCCAAAAATATGTGTTGTAAATCCCAACCTCTATGCCTGTGTGGTTTTAATCCCATTTGGGAATGAGTTGTCTTTGTTATGTTAATGAAACAGGATTAGTATAGGGTACGTCTTGAGTCAATCTCTGTTGAGATATAAAAGAGATTAAACAAGCAAGTGAGCAAGCAGAGATGGGTAAGATAGATGCCAAGACACATGGAGATCTCCAAGGAACCAGGAAACAGAAGCTGAAGAGACAAGCACCTTCCTCCAGAGCTGACAGAGAAAGCCTCCCTCTAGAGCTGGCACTCTGAATTCCGGCTTCTAGCCTCCTAAGCTGTGAGAAAATGAATTTCCATTTGTTAAAGCCATTTACTTGTGGTATTTCTGTTATTGCAGCACTAGATTAGTCATCTAACCTTATCTTAGTTATACGATCTAGTTATAAGATGAAAGACTTCCTAAAATTAGATTGTTTATCTCATCCTAAAACTAGATGGGATTTCCACTAGCAGCCTCTTCCACTGGAGCCAGTAGGAGCCTCTGACACGAGACTGAGGGCCTTTTCTCAGAAGCCAGCTCTGTGGGTAAGAGCAAGATGTGGACCCGGAGATCTATAACATGAGGGAAAAGAGTGCATAACAAATGTGTTGATTTTTTATAGCTACCTGTAGAAGTTCTGCTCATTATTCAAAACCCAGCTCAAACCCCACTTCTTCCAAGAAACCCTCCGAAACCTATGAGACTCAATTTTTCACTCTCCTGTAACTCCTGTTACTGAATTTGTTTTTCTGTAATCACCAGTTGTGCTGGTTCTGGTCCTTTGACCCCATCAGCTCATACTTCTTTGGGATCTGGGATGTTGTATTCTCCATCTTAGAATTCTCAAGAACCCAGCAAGATGCTCTGGGTTCAGTGTTTGCCAACCCTGAATCAATACCAAGTTCACATCATGATTTACTTAAAAGGATGCCCTAATGAGGCTTTAAGGTACTATTTCTCACTGTATTAATTTCCTAAACATAAAGGCAGCATAATATATACAAAGTTTAATAAATATATTCATGCTTCAAATTGCTGATCAGATGTTACCTCCTCCAGAAGCAAGCCTTCATGAATTCTCTTGGTGAGAGGAGGTAGGTGACCTCCTACACAGAACCTTGCTTATCTTTTTTCCCTAATACTGTCAGTACTTTCGGGGCAAACTCTTTTCTTTTACCTCTCTACTCCAATTGCCTGGTAAATGGTACATGCTAATAGATGTTTACTGAAAGAATGCATAAGAAATAAAAAGAAAGAAGAGAAGGAGGAATAAAAACAACAGACAAGGGAGCAAAAAAACCAAACAATCCAATTAGAAAACAGGCAAAAGACATGAACAGACATTTCATGGAAGAGGATATACACGTGGCCAACAAGCACATGAAAAGATGTTCAACATCATTAGTTAGAAAACAGGCAAAAGACATGAACAGACATTTCATGGAAGAGGATATACAGGTGGCCAACAAGCACATGAAAAGATGTTCAACATCATTAGCTATCAGGGAAATGCAAATTAAAATCACTATGAGGTATCATTATACACCAATCAGAATGGCTTAAATAAAAAATAGTGATAATATTAAATGCTACTATCAAGGATAGAGAGAAACTTGATCACTCATACATTGCTGGTGGTAATATAAAACAGTACAGCCTACTTGGTAAAACTACACTTTGGCAGTTTCTTATAAATCTAAACATGCAATTTCCAAAAAGTCTAGCAATTGTGCTCTTGGGGATTTATTCCCAGAGAAATAAAAACTTATGTTCAGGCAGTGAGTTTATATTAATAGGGGAGGAACAATTCAGAAAAGGAGAGTGAGAACGGCTGCACAACTCAAAGAATGTAATCAGCATCACTGAACTGTACATGTAGAAACTGTTGAATTGGTATATGTTTTGCTGTGTATGATCTCAACAACAAAATAAATAAAATAAAAACCTTTGTTCACACAAAAACTTGTACACTAATGTTCACAGTAGCTATATTCTTAACAGCCAATAACTGGAACCAGCCCAGATGTCCTTCAGTGGATGAATGGTTAACAAACTGTGGTACATCCACAACATGGAATACCACTCAGTGAGAAAAAAAAGGAATGTACTATTGATAAACCACAACAATGTGGATGAATATTCAGGGAATTATGCTGAGCCAAAAAGCCAACCCCAAAAGGGATACTGTATGATTCTATTTATATAACATTTTTGAAATGACATTTTAGAAATGGAAGACAGATTAGTGGGTGCCAGGGGTTTGAGATGGTGAAGAAGTGAAGGAGGGCAAAGTGGGTGTGGTATAAAAGAAAAATACAAGGGGTCCTTGTATTGGAATTGCCCAGTGTCTTGACTGTGGTGGTGGACACACAAACCTACACAGGTGATAAAATTCTGTACCACTTATGCATGCGTGCACACACACAAGTCCAAGTAAAACTGGGGAAACTTCAATAAGATCAGGAGACTGTCCCAATGTCAATCTCCTGGCTGTGATAGCATATCCTAGTTTTGCTAAATGTTACCATGGGGGAATATGGGCCAAGCGTACAAGGGATCTCTCTCGACTATTTCTGACAATTGCATGTGAATCTACAATGACCTCAAAATAAAAATTTTAATTAAAAAAAAAGGGAGAGAGAAGTGGAAAAGAGAAAGACATGGAAGAAAGAGCAACATCACCAATTGGATGAAACTTTTTTTTTTTTTAAGCAATTGCTCTAGCTTATTATCTAGCTGCGTGACAACTTCCAATTCAATAAAGACTGAAAGGACGCAGAGAGGGCTGTGTGCTGGGCCAGTCGGGGAAGAGGAGGTGCACAGAGCTGGGCTTCGGCCCACCTACGAAGGTCTTTTCTTCTCTCACAGGTAAGCTACATGAGCCAACTCCCCACAGCACCTGGCACACCGACTTCCCAGTGGATTTTTCTTTGCTCTTCTGACATTTCTTCCCGTGGTCTGCCGTTAATGTTGCAACTTTTAAAAAACATCATAGAAGTGATACATGCTGAAAGTCTAAAAAATGTTTAAAAAGCACAACTGGACAAAAGACACAAAGTGAAAGGTAAAACTCTCTCTCCTGACCCTCCATCACATTCCCCAGAGGTGACCACTTTTGAGTTTCACAACAGACTTCAAGAAATTTTCCACGTATATATTATTAGATAGGCAAATAATGGCCATGGAGTTCGCTCTTAATCATGGCGACCTATGTACAACAGAACAAAATGTTGCCCAGTGTGCACCATCCCCACAATCACTGGCATATTAGCGTCCATCGTTGTGGCCACTGTGCCAATCCATCTCACCTAGAGGCTCCCTCACCCTTGCCAACCCTCTACTTCTCCAACATGATGTCCTCCTCCAGCAATTGATTCCTCCTGATGACGTGTCCAAAATAAGTGAGTCGGACAATATTCCATTGTGATCCATAACATTTTCATTGGCTAATTTTCAGAAGTAGATCACCAGGCCTTTCTTCCTAGTATGTCTTGGTTTAGAAGGTCTGCTGAAACCTGTCTACCATGGGTGGCCCTGCTGGTATTTGAAAAACTAGGGGCATAATTATATAGCTATAAATATTTGAAAGATTTTCCCTCTGCTACTAGTTCTCCTACAATTAACCCACAGAAGGTGATAAGAATGCCATACATTTTATTTGTTTAATATTTTTACAGTTCTGTGTATCAGCAATTTTGTTGAAAAAATTATAAGAACGTTCCTACTGAGATGTTCTAAAGCATGACTGAACTGTATCTATTCAACTGAGGTGCTAACAAAATCAACTTAAAAACTAAAATGTATAGTCTTAAAAAGAAAAAAACGCTCAAAACAGGGAATCATTGAAGTCAATATGTAAAAGATCACAATAATAAAAAAGAGGGACTAAATACAGGTGGCAGAGAACTGCCACATGGAGAGGGAAACAAGGCGATATAGGACAATACAAGTCAGGTTTTTACTTAGAAAAATAGGGGTAAATATTAAGGTAACCACAAAGAGGTATAACAACTCCATAACTCAAAATAAAAACCAAGAAAAACGTAACGACTCAGCAAATAAAGTCAAATACTATGAAAATGAGGAACACACAATTTACAAAGAAAACGTCTCAGCACAAAAAAGGAAGCGGAAAAATGAAATTGTTAACAACACACATAAAAAGGCGTCAAAATGACAGCACTAAACACATACTTATCTATAATTACGCTGAATGTAAATGGACTAAATGCACCAATAAAGAGACAGAGAGTCTCAGACTGGATAAAGAAACATGATCCATCTATACGCTGTCTACAAAAGACACACCTTAGACTTAGAGACACAACAAACTAAAACCAAAAGGATGGAAAAAAATATATCAAGCAAACAACAACCAAAAAAGAAGAGGAGTAGCAATATGAATTTCTGACAAAACAGACTTTAAAGTTAAATCCACCGCAAAGGATAAACAAGGACACTACATAATGATTAAAGGGACAATTGACCAGGAAGATATAACCATATTAAATATTTATGCACCCAATGACAGGGCTGCAAGATACATAACAAACTTGAACAGAACTGAAAAGTGAGATAGACACCTCCACAATTATAGTAGGAGACTTCAACACACCACTTTCGGAGAAGGACAGGACTTCAAATAAGAAGCTCAATAGAGACACGGAAGACCTAATTGCTGCAATCAACTAACTTGACCTCATAGACTTATACAGAACACTCCACCCAACTGCTGCAAATTATACTTTTTTTTCTAGCACACATGGAACATTCTCTAGAATAGACCACATGTTAGGTCATAAAACAAACCTTTGCAGAATCCAAAACATCGAAATATTACAAAGCATCTTCTCAGACCACAAGGCCATAAAAGTGGAAATCAGTAACAGAAAAATTAGGGAAAAGAAATCAAATACTTGGAAACTGAACAATACCCTGCTGAAAAAAGACTGGGTTATAGAAGACATTAAGGAGGGAATAAAGAAATTCAGAGAATGCAACAAGAATGAAAACACTTCCTATCAAAACCTCTGGGACACAGCAAAAGCAGTGCTCAGAGGTCAGTTAATATCGATAAATGCACACATACATAAAGAAGAAAGAGCCAAAATCAGAGAATTGTCCCTACAACGTGAACAAATAGAAAGTGAGCAACAAAAGAATCCATCAGGAACCAGAAGAAAACAAAAAATAAGAATTAGAGCAGAATTAAATGAATTAGAGAACAGAAAAACAATTGAAAGAATTAACAAAGCCAAAAGCTGGTTCTCTGAAAAAATTAACAAAATTGATAAACCATTGGCCAGACTGACTAAAGAAACACAGGAAAGGAAACAAATAACCCGAATAAGAAACGAGAAGGGCCACATCACAACAGACCCAACTGAAATTAACAGAATCATATCAGATTATTATGAAAAATTGTACTCTAACAAATTTGCAAACCTGGAAGAAATGGATGAATTCCTAGAAACACACTACCTACCTAAACTAACACAATCAGAAGTAGAACAACTAAATAGACCCATAACAAAAGAGATTGAAACGGTAATCAAAACACTCCCAACAAAAAAAAGCCCTGGCCCGGACAGCTTCACTGCAGAGTTCTACCAAACTTGCAGAGAAGAGTTAACACCACTACTACTAAAGGTATTTCAAAGCATAGAAAATGATGGAATACTACCCAACTCATTCTATGAAGCCACCATATCCCTGATACCAAAACCAGGTAAAGAGATCACAAAAAAAGAAAATTACAGACCTATATCCCTCTTAAACATAGATGCAAAAATCCTCAACAAAATTCTAGCCAATAGAATTCAACAACACATCAAAAAAATAATCCACCATGACCAAGTGGGATTTATACCAGGTATGCAAGGTTGGTTTAATATTAGAAAAACCATTAATGTAATCCACCATATAAATAAAACAAAAGACAAAAACCACATGATCTTATCAATTGATGCAGAAAAGGCATTTGACAAAGACCAACACCCAATCATGATAAAAACTCTCAGCAAAATAGGAATTGAAGGAAAATTCCTCAACATAATAAAGGGCATCTATACAAAGCCAACAGCCAACATCATTCTAAATGGATAGAGCCTGAAAGCATTTCCCTTGAGAACGGGAACCACACAAGGATACCCTTTATCACCGCTCTTATTCAACATTGTGCTAGAGGTCCTAGCCAGAGCAATTAGGCTAGACAAAGAAATAAAGGGTATCTGGATTGGCAAGGAAGAAGTAAAATTATCTCTATTTGCAGATGACATGATCTTATACACAGAAAACCCTAAGGAATCCTCCAGAAAACTACTGAAACTAATAGAAGAGTTTGGCAGAGTCTCAGGTTATAAGATAAACATACAAAAATCACTTGGATTCCTCTACACCAACAAAAACAACATCGAAGAGGAAATCACCAAATCAATACCATTCACAGTAGCCCCCAAGAAGATAAAATACTTAGGAATAAATCTTACCAAAGATGTAAAAGACCTATACAAAGAAAACTACAAAGTACTAGTGCAAGAAACTAAAAAGGACCTACTTAAGTGGAAAAACATACCTTGCTCATGGATAGGAAGACTTAACATTATAAAAACGTCTATTCTACCAAAAGCCATCTATACATACAATGCACTTCCAATCCAAATTCCAATGATATTTTTTAATGTGATGGAGGAACAAATCACCAACTTCATATGGAAGGGAAAGAAGCCTCGGATAAGTAAAGCATTACTGAAAAAGAAGAAGAAAGTGGGAGGCCTCAATCTACCTGATTTTAGAACATATTATACAGCCACAGTAGTCAAAACAGCCTGGTATTGGTACAACAGGCACATAGACCAATGGAACAGAATTGAGAACCCAGATATAAATCCATCCACATATGAGCAGCTGATATTTGACAAAGGCCCAGTGTCAGTTAATTGGGGAAAAGATAGTCTTTTTAACAAATGGTGCTGGCATCACTGGATATCCATTTGCAAAAAAATGAAACAGGACCCATACCTCACACCACGCACAAAAACTAACTCCAAGTGGATCAAAGACCTAAACATAAAGACTAAAACGATAAAAGATCATGGAAGAAAAAAGAGGGACAACATTAGGAGCTCTAATACAAGGCATAAACAGAATACAAAACATTACCAAAAATTACAAAGAGAAACCAGATAACTGGGAGCTCCTAAAAATCAAACACCTATGCTCATCTAAAGACTTCACCAAAACAGTAAAAAGACCACCTACAGATTGGGAAAGAATTTTCAGCTATGACATCTCTGACCAGCGCCTGATCTCTAAAATCTGTATGATTCTGTTAAAACTCAACCACAAAAAGACAAACAACCCAATCAAGAAGTGGGCAAAGGATATGAACACGCACTTCACTAAAGAAGATATTCAGGCAGCTAACAGATACATAAGAAAATGCTCTCGATCATTAGCCATTAGAGAAATGCAAATTAAAACTATGATGAGATTCCATCTCACTCCAACAAGGCTGGCATTAATCCAAAAAACACAAAATAATAAATGTTGGGGAGGCTGCGGAGAGATTGGAACTCTTATACACTGCTGGTGGGAATGTAAAATGGTACAACCACGTTGGAAATCTATCTGGTGTTTTCTTAAAAAGTGAGAACTACCATACAACCCAGAAATCCCACTTCTCAGAATATACCCTAGAGAAATAAGAGCCTTTACACGAACAGATATATGCACACCCATGTTTATTGCAGCTCTGTTTACAATAGCAAAAAGCTAGAAGCAACCAAGGTGTCCATCAACGGATGAATGGTTAAATAAATTGTGGTATATTCACACAATGGAATACTACACATCGATAAAGAACAGTGAAGAATCTGTGAAACATTTCATAACATGGAGGAACCTGGAAGGCATTATGCTGAGTGAAATTAGTCAGAGGCAAAAGGAGAAATATTGTATAAGAGCACTATTACAAGATCTTGAGAAATAGTATCAACTGAGAAGAACACATACTTTTGTGGTTACGAGGAGGGGAGGGAGGGAGGGTGGGAGAGGGTTTTTCACTGATTAGTTAGTAGATAAGAACTACTTTAGGTGAAGGGAAGGACAATACTCAATGCAGGGAAGGTCAGCTCAACTGGACTGGACCACAAGCAAAGAACTTTCCGGGATAAACTGAATGCTTCAAAGGTCAGCAGAGCAAGGGTGGGGGTTCGGGGACTATGGCTTAAGGGGACTTCCCAAAATAATTCTATTAAGAAAACATTCTGCATCCCACTTTGAAAGGTGGCGTCTGGGGTCTTAAATGCTAACAAGCGGCCATCTAAGATGCATCAATTGGTCTCAACCCACCTGGAGCAAAGGAGAATGAAGAACACCAAGGTCACACGATAACTATGAGCCCAAGAGACAGAAAGGGCCACATGAATCAGAGACTTATATCATCCTGAGACCAGAAGAACTAGATGGTGCCCGGCCACAAGCAATGACTGCCCTGACAGGGAGCACAACAGAGAACCCCTGAGGGAGCAGGAGGGCAGTGGGATGCAGACCCCAAATTCTCATAAAAAGACCACAGTTAATGGTCTGACTGAGACTAGAGGAATCCCGGCGGTCATGGTCCCCAAACCTTCTGTTGGCCCAGGACAGGAACCATTCCCGAAGACAACTCATCAGACATGGAAGGGACTGGACAATGGGTTGGAGAGGGAAGCTGATGAAGAGTGAGCTACTTGTATCAGGTGGACACTTGAAACTGTGCTGGCATCTCCTGTCTGAAGGAGGGATGGGAGGGTAGAGAGGGTTAGAAACTGGCAAAGCGGTCACGAAAGGAGAGACT
Source organism: Loxodonta africana (assembly GCF_030014295.1). Classification (NCBI taxonomy): domain Eukaryota; kingdom Metazoa; phylum Chordata; class Mammalia; order Proboscidea; family Elephantidae; genus Loxodonta; species Loxodonta africana. The sequence goes on from NC_087358.1 coordinate 70,829,250, forward strand.
GGAAGGAGGGAGCGGGCTGACTCATTAGGGGGAGAGTAAGTGTAAGTATGGAGTAAGGTGTATATAAGCTTATATGCGACAGACTGACTTGATTTGTAAACTTTCACTTAAAGCACAATAAAAATTATTAAAAAAAAACCAAAAAACTAAAATGTATCAGGGCAAATCCCATGAACTAACAAAAGCCAGTCTCGTCTTTCACTTACATGTCCAGACATGTGATTTTAACAACATATTTTATAGACTTTAAGACAGCTCCAAGTCAGAGCTCAGAGAAAACAAACGCTTACACTGCAGAAGCTATTGCTGCCTAAAATGAAAGGACCGCTTTAGTAGAAAAGGCTCAATTTATTCACTTCAATCCTCACAGAAAAATTGGGCAGAAAAAGGGCTTTACAGAAATAAAAAAGAAAAGGAACACAAATGGAGGCTGATTTGTATGTTAATGTATTTGCGAGTTGTGTGTGTGTGTTTGAAGGAAGAACCAGAGGAAACAGTACAGCCGTCATTACTAAGAGCAGGAGGATAAAGTGGAATAAGGATAGAACCAGGATGTTAATTTTGTCAAGATGTATCGGCGTTTTCTAATCTGACTCATAAAATCTCTCCCTAATCAGACTTGATTTTTCCGTGTCATGGCAACAGCACGCAGCATTGTTTCTGGGAGGCGCAGCTGCCCTGCCTCCTCCGGCCCCTGGGCCCCTCTGTACAAGGCTGCAGTGACTTCATAAATGCGTGCTGCCAGCTGTCAGCACCTACTGAGAGGACGACTTCTGCCCCAGTGGACACGCTGCCGCCGAGCACAACCGAGGACTACGCTGGCTCTTTCAAAGTGATCAGAACTGCGGGTATCAAACAGCCTCAGGACTTCTTTAGTCCCGACAGCATGGTAGCTCAGTGTTTGATTCTGGACTTGAAAAACATAGCTTCCCTTTTAAGAGTATATTCTTTTTGATTGAGATAGCTGTTATTTCTCAGATTAAAGATTTGAAAGGAATGCTTCCAAACCTCATCTTAATTGGACACACATGTTCACTATCACTTTATAACATAACGATGAGATAAAAATTAAAAGCTAATGCAAGTATGGCATATGGGGAGGAGGGCGACTTGTGGACAGGGGAAGAGAGAGCTAACAGTTCCTGAATGCTGCTAAGTACCAGGTGCCCTAAGTCCTTGCTATAAAAATGGGATCCATGAAACCATAGCACACGCATCACCTGGGAGCTTGTTACAAAAGCAAAGTCTTGGACCCGACCCCAGATAAATGATTTCATTCTACCTGGATCAACAATTAACAGTCATGGAAGCAGCAGTCAAGAAATAAAATGACATATTGCATTGGGCAAATATGCTGCAAAAGACCTCTTAGAAGTTTTAAAAAGCGAAGATGTCAGGTTGATGACTAAGGTGCTCCTGGCCCAAGCCATGGTCTTTTCAATCGTCTTGCACGCATGTGAAAGCTGGACAATGAAACAAGAAGACAGAAAAGCTGATTAATTTGAATTGCGGTGTTGGTGAAAAATACTGAATATACATACAATGGACTGCCAGAAGAACAAGAAAGTCAGTCTTAGAAGAAATATAACCAGAATGTTTCTTAGAAGTAAGGATTACTTACTACTTCGGATGCTTCATCAGGAAAGACCATTTGCTAGACAAAGACGTCATGTGTGGTAAAGTAGAGGGTCAGTGAAAAGGAGGGAAACAGTAAGATAGGTTGACACGATGGGTTCAAACATACCAACAATCACGAAAACGGCACAGGACCAGTCAATGCTTTGTTCTGTTATATATAAGGTCACTATGAGTCATAGCTGGCTTGTTGGCAACTGTCTTAGTAATCTAGTGCTACTGTAACAGAAATACCATAAGTGGATGGCTTCAACAAACGGAAGCTTATTTTCTCACAGAGTAGGAGGCTTCAAGTCCGAATCCAGAGCGCCAGCTTTAGGGGAAGGCTTTCTCTCTGTCAGCTCTGGAGGAAAGCCCTTTTCTCTTTAGCTTCTGCTTCCCGGTTCCTTAGATATCTCCACGTAGCCTTGGCATCTCTCTTACCCCATCTCTGCTAGCTCACTTGCTTGTTTAATTTCTTTTATATCTCAAAACGGATTGACTCAAGACACACCCAACATTAATCCTGCCTCACTAACATAACAAAGACAACCCATTCCCAAATGGTATTATAACCACAGGCATAGAGGTTAGAATTTACAACGCATGTTTTGGGGGACACAATCAATCTGTAACAGCAGCTATTGAAAACAACCTCTGATCTTTGGCATCATAATCCATGTTGTAAAAAGATTCAAGGCGATCTGTGGGCACATTCAAGTTTGAAAAGCACTGCCCTCAATTACGAAGTTTTATTTAATCCTCTTAACAGCCCTGTGAAGAAAACATTATTTCCATACTTCACGAAAAAGTAAACAGACTGGAAAAATTTCCTTCCTTTCTTCCCCTCCTCTTTACAAAACGATTTGCAGTGGGAAAAAGTTACTGCCCAAGGTTTCAGAGATGGTAAGTGGCAGGGTCAGCATTAAAGCCCATGTGTGTTTGACCCCAAAGCCCACACTCCTTCCATTTTCCTACCTGCCCCAGGCTTCTTGAATAATGATCGGACCTGCTCTGGGGTAGTGTTTAGCAGCCAGCACTGCATTTAAAAAGGCAATCTGAGGCATCTGCAAGGGTGTGTGACAAGGACAGGAAAGTGCTAGGAAACCATGTTGTGAGAATGATTGACGGCATTGAGGTTTTGGTGGAGCTGTTTTGTGGATGAGGAATTCAACTTCCTTTTGTGCACACAAGAGGACAGAACTAGGGCCCATGAATAGAGGTCATAAGGAGGCTGATTTCAGCTCAATGTAAGGAAGAATTTTCTTAGAGAACTCTTCCATTTTGGAAACTCCAGCTCAATGACTCCAAACTCAGGGTGGATGACCCGATATCTGTCTGGGTATTAGTAAGAAGATTCTTACTTCAAAGGGAAGATGAGGTTCTTAAACATCTAAAGCCCTTTCCACTTCTGAAAAATTAGCCACTGAAAACCCTACAGAGCACAGTTCTACTCTGGCACACAGATTCGACTCGACAGGAACTGGTACCAGATTTAAAAGCTCTTCCATGCCTAAGGTTCTATCATTTTCTGCACACAGTACTGGGGTCTCGTTAGACGTATCCACCATGATGCATGCTTGCCCAGCGTGGGACTCTATCCCCAGTTGCTGCAGAGGGGACAGCTGTGGAAAACCACGTTCTCTATGACTGCCTCTCCTTTGGCTCCAGGTGATTGAAGCAGAGGACAAGGAGCGAGAATCTGACTCAAAAGCAGACAATTCATAGGCTGGCCACTGGCCTATACAAAAAGCCACACTCAAACAGGGATGAGCGGGGTCAATGAAAGTTTTATTCTCTGGAACACAAATTGAGAAATAGAGAGTGACTTGGAATTGATTCTGAGAACTGATGTGTAGGAGATGCCATAAGAAGCCAACAATAAATTAACATTATGAAGAAATCCAAGTTACAAGGAAGTCTGGGAATGAGTTGATACGGGGGATAGCGAAAATGAGGAAAGGGTGAGAAAGTCAGCTAGTGGGCAGAAAGAGAAGCAGAAAGACCTTGAGAGAAGAGACACATGGAGAGCGTGAACTTAAATTTATCTAAAGTTGGTCTTTGCCCTTGGTTTCTGAGAGATAATCCTTAAAACCTTGGGAATTCCCAAGTGACGGAAGGATCTTTGATGAGGTCTTCAGACCACACCTAACCTGACAGGTTACACTAAGAAGGTAACTTTTGGTTGGGGGCTGACCAGGCCAGAAAGACCTTCCTCATAATCTCAGTTGACCTCAGGACAGGGAAGCTATTTAATCAGTCATGCCTACTTAATAAGGCCCCAGTAAAGGCTCAGGACAGGAAAGCTCCACAGTTTTCCTGGTTGGTGATAGACATAAAGGCATGTGGGAAGGTACCACATTTCTTTTTGGGACACGGAAGCTTTGAGTTGGGAATTCTCCTAGACCTCGCCCTAACGCATCTCTTCACTTGTATCCTTTCTCCTATAATAACACTAATCGTAAGCAGAACACTTTCCGTGAGTTCTGTGAGTCACTTTAGTGAATTATCGAGCCCAAGGGAGTAGTGGGAGCCAGCAGGTCAGAAGCAAGGGGGATGGGAACCCCTGAGTTTACAGCTGATAATCCTGAGGGGATAGAGGAAACTCCCAATTTTGTAACCAGCAGGTCAGAAGTAAGAATGTTGTGGGGGACTCCCAAGCTTGCAGCTGGTATCTGAGGTCTTGGGCTGACGTGGCAGTCTGGAGGACTGGGCCCTTTACCTTGTGAGGTCTGCTCTAGTGTCAGGTGGTTAGGGTCCGAGGAAGAAGTGCTGCATGGGCAGCTGGTGCAAGAAGTGGAACAGAAGGGATCAGAGATGATAATAAATCAATTTGATTGATTCTTAGAGTTTGGTGTGAGAAGTGGGCAGGGATCCGATATCCTTACAGAGAGTAACAGAGACATCTTCATGCACAGCTGCCTTACCTTCGGCACCAACCTCCAACTCCAGATTCCATAAGGCCCAGCTACATCTCAGCTCCTGTTGGGCTTCCAGGAACTGCCATCCCCCTTATTGCCATGTGTGTCCTAGAACAAACCCCATTCATTACTTTAACTAGCTCAAGTAAATGATTCAGAGGCTTCGCTAACTGGTATGATATTGAGGGTACCATTGTCCTTTGGTGGCACAGTGGTTAAGCACTTGGCTGCTAACCAAAAGGCTGGTAGCCCAAATCCATCGGCCACTCCTTGGAAACCCTATGCGGCAGTTCTACTCTGTCCTATAGGGTCGCTATGAGTTGGAATTTACCCAACAACAATGGGTTTTTTCGGTTTATTGTCCTTAGGAATTTGTATCTTAAAGATAAAACCAGCAACCTGCACTGCTTTTCCCTTTTGTTCCAAAAACAATGAACAGTGTGGTCAAACAGAACTGTAACCTTTTAAAATAAGTATACCATGCAAGCAAAATTTTGAATAACACGAAAGATTCTTCATAACTCTTCCACAAAGTAGTTGCCATTCTGGGCCACCAAATTATCCTAGGATGAATGAAAAGCACCACTCCAGTCAACCTGCTTTTCGTTCAGTTCTGGAGTTAATGGTCATAAAACAGCAAGGTCTTTGGGATGAAGTCTGCTTTGCAAATGGACCATGCAGGCCAGACAGTACTGGACATTGAAGATGCAAAGATGTGAAGTGACAGTCCTTGTCCTCACGGGACTCACAGCATAGCAAGGGAGGTAGTAACCTCCCCATCCTCTTCCCTTCCCCCAAAATACTTGTGCTACATTGTGACCCTGTTTACAAAGGGACGTGAGAATACTGAAAACAGTGATTAAACAGTGATCCAACCCGCCATGAGCTATCAGATAAGGCTTCTCCCAGGATACAATGTCTGAGTTGGGCTTTTCTCTGTGTGTGTGTAGAATATGTAAAAACATTCAGTCTTTCTCCTACAAGAAACTAATCATTCTAAAGACTTGGGATACACAAGCTTACTTTTTTCTTTTTTTTCCCTATTCCCTCCTTTTGCATTTTTTAAGCTGGTTGTTCTGCCTTAGTTTAGACATAAACAGAATGCTCTTTTAATCTCTTCAGATTGCTATCTATTTTTGGCAGTTTCAGGTAGATGAGATAGAACTTCCCAGAGCTGGATTTTCTGAAGGGAGAACATAGGAGACAACAGAAAGGATATACAGCATGTAGAGACAGATGGAGGGAAAGGACACACAGAAAGCATTCTCTAGCAGACAGTGATAGGAGAGGAGCAGGTAGGGTGACCAACTTGTCCCAGAAATGCCCCCAGACCCTGAAAAACTGGAATGGCTGATCACCCTAGCAGGGGGACGGAGAGGTGGCTGAGTGAGGCTGTGGGGAGGCCCCCACAGCTCCAGAGATGCTTCCTGCACTGGGAGGGAGGATGGTATTGAATCCTTCTTCTGGAGGAAAAGTGTTGGGGGCACTCACAGAGGCTGCCGAGGCATTGAAAACACCAAAGCTCTCAAACATGGGGCCGCCAAACATCCAAAGCCACTGCCTTGCTGGAGCTCCAGCTGGTGTCATTAAACTTCCTGTTACGGATTGAGTTGTATCCCCAAAATCTGTTGTAAATCCTAAACCTCTAAGAGGGAAAGCCTTCCCCTAGAGTCAGTGCCTGAGTTCGACTTCTAGTCTCCTTAATGGAAACATTGGTGGAGTTGTGGTTAAATGCTACGGATGTTAACCAAAAGGTCAGCAGTTCAAATCCACCAGGTGCTCACTGGAAACTCTATGGAGAGGTTCTACTCTATCCTATAGGGTTGCTATGAGTCAGAATCGACTCGATGGCAACAGGTTTAGTCTCCTTAACTGTGAGAAAATAAATGTCTGTTCATTAAAGCCACCCACTTGTGGTATTTCTATATAGCGGCACTAGGTAGGTAACTAAGACACTTCCCAGATTGTTATGAGGTACAAAGCAGCTCTCCAGGGTCTGACCATTCCTAGCAGGCTGGGTCTTGGTTAAGAAGGTCGACACTCGAGAGGGTTCCCTGGGCCCTATGACTGATGACCTGGGTACAGCAGCATTGTAACCTCAGATCCCCATGGCCACAGAAGGCCATAAAATTGTGGCTGCAGCAGCACAAACCTTGCTAGGAACACAGAGTACCAGAAAGAGGAACCACTGTCTTTCTGTCCTGTATACAGGTTTTACCTAAGAACACGAGGGGCAGGTGAGGCTGGGGGCTGTTGACATATCTATAACTCTCTAAGTGTTTGAAACTGAACATGGGCTCCTTGTTCTGTGTCTTGACTAAACATCCTCTAGGCAAAACAGCAAAGTAAAAGCCATGCTGAGGTCCTCACTAACATGTCCCTCAAAAGCAATGAAGCAAAGAGAATTAGGATGGTAAAGATGGTTATTTAACAAAATACAGGCATTCAAAGGACAGATATCAAGCCAAATATTTCCCCTTTCAAGAGCCAAACCAAGAGGACTTAGAAATCTAGAAGGTGGGACCGGTTGTGACATTGTACTATAGTTTTGCGAGATCTTACCACTGGGGAAACCAGGTAAAGTGTCCATGGGGTCTCTCTGCATGTGAATCTACAATGGTCTCAAAATAAAAAGTTTAACATATAAAAAAATGGGCAAAAGATTTGAACATGCTTTTCAAAAGAAGATATACAGACGGCAAATAAACGTATGAAAAGATGTTCAACATCACCAGTCATCACGGAAATGCCAATTAAAATTACAATTAATTTTAATCATATACACTTCTTGTTGTTGTTCTCATAAAATATAAGATTTTGTTGTTCTTAGGTACTGCTAATTCCGACTCATAGAGACCCTGTGGATAACAGCATGAAACGTTGCTCACTCCTGTGCCATATTCACAATCGTTGGAATGTGTGAGCCCACTGTTGCAGCCACTGTGTCAATCCATCTTCAGCTTTTTTGCTTACCCTCTTTACCAAACATGATGTCCTTCTCCAGGGAATAGTTCAAAGCACTTGAGATGAAGTCTTGCCGTCCTCGCTTCTAAGTAGCACTCTGGTCGTGCTTCTTCCAAGACAGATTTATTCATTCTTCTGCAAGTTCACGGTATAGACAATATTCTTCACCAACAGCATAATTCAAATGCAACAATTCTTCTTCAGCCATCCTTATTCATTGTCCAGCTTTTGCATGCATATGAGGCAACTGAAAACACTATGGCTTGGATCAGGCACACCTTAGTCCTCAAAGTGACATCTGTGCTTTTTTTTTTTTTTTATTAATATACCTATTAGAATGGCTAAAACAAGAGAAAACAACAAAAATACAAACAACAGTACCAAGGATGTGGAACTCCTCCTATGGTACAGCCATTTGGGAAACAGTTTGGCAGTTTCTACTACAGTTAAAGAATCCCACTCCTAGGTATTTACCCAGAAGGAAAAGCATATGCCCACACAAAGGCTGGGAAACAGGTGTTCACAGCAGCATTGTTTATAAGAGTCAACACTGGAAACAAGCCAGATGTCCATCCACTGGTAAATGGATAAACAAACTGGAATACGTCCATATAGTGAGATACCACTCAGCAAAATACTGAGCTAAATGAAGGACTGCCTACTGCATGATTTGATTTAGATGCAGTTCTAGAAAAGCACAACTTCAGTGATCGAAAGCAGGTAAGTGTTTGCCTGATGCCAGAGGTAAGGGTTGGGGACCATCTGCAAAGAGACGTGAGAAGACTTATTAAAGCAATGGAAATATTCTCTATTTTGATTGTGATGGTAGTTACACAACTGTACACAATTACCAACATACATCAAACTGCACACTTAAAACCGGCAAATGTTACTGTATATAAATTATAACTCAGTAAAGCTGGAGAGGAAAAAGGGGGGATTTAGAAAAGTGACTGGTTACTACACAGACACTTAAAAAAAAAAAAAGTCAGCTAGTTACTGTTGAGTCGACTCTGGCTCATGGAGACATAACTCAATAGCCTTCATTCATAGTAACAACAATTAGCTAAAATACAAAGGAAAAATATATCATAGAAGCAACAAAAATATGAAATATTTACAAATAAATATTTTAAACAGGAACAAATTGAGATCCACCCAGTTTTTAAAAAGGAAGACAGTGCTGTAAAGATAGCAATTAATCCCAAATTAATATAAAAATTTAATGAAATCCTAATCTTGCTTTATCAGATACTAAAATGCGTTATAACGCTGAAATAATAAAAACAGTGCATACAGAACTGGAATCAAAAGAGTCACAAAATAGAACAAAATGAAGTTCCCAAACATATGCACACAGATCAAAGAGCTTAGTATAGGATGAAGGTGGAATTTCAAGCCCATGGAGAAAGAATGGATTAGGTAACAGAGTTGAGATAGCACTTTCTTGGTGCAAAAAAAGTGCTTAATGAAGTTTGGGTGAATGTATGTGCACTAATATATGAACACTCCTGACAGATCAACAATGAAAAGATGAATACCTTCACAGAAAAAGACTAACCGGGGCAGATTCTGAGACCCAAGCCTCACAAAGACTCCCGTCCCAAAGTCTAGCCCAGCAACAGCAAAGGGGCCCTCCTTCACTAGTCAGTGAGGGGATCATTGTTACCACCATGAAGTAAAAGCCTAGACACCCTGCCCTTTTTCTGGGAATCACGTAAGTAAGGTTCTCATAAGACCCTACACAAGGGAGAAGGCCTTTATAAGTAAAGATGAATCACCTAGCCCCTTGGAAGCATGCAAAAAAAAAAAAAAAATCATTGCTGTCAAAGCCAACTCATCGTGACCCTATACAACAGAGTGGAACTGTCCCATAACGTGTCCAAGGCTATCATCTTTACAGAAGCAGACTGCCACATCTTTCTCCCATGGAGCAGATGGTGGGTTTGCACTGCTGATCTTACAGTTAGCAGTCAAGCACTTAGCCACTGTGCCACCAGGGCTTCTTATTAGACAGGATAGGGGCTTTCCAATTCAATTTATTTATAATGATTTAAATAAAAGGAAGAAAAGGACCATTATTCACACGATACATTCTGTGGAGTAAAAATTCACACCTTCTTGGATATACTTTTTGATTCCAGATCTCCGTTTTGAAATCTCTCCTACAGAAATAAAGATATATGTTCAACAATGGTTACTGTAGGTTTTTTTTTGTCTGTTTGCTTTTTAATTGTTTGTTTTTAGTGAAAAAAAAACTGGAAATAATCTGGATGTTGCATGGCTGGTTCAGTTATGATACGTCCACCACACCCGTCAGTTTGTCGTACTGTGGTGGCTTTCACATTGCTTTGATACAGAAAGTTTTGCAGGGTCACCCATAGGGGACAGGTTTCAGCAGAACTTCAGGACTAAGATAGACTAGGAAGAAGGACCTGGCAGTCTACTTCTGAAAAAACTGGCCGGTGAAACCCTTATGAGTAACAGCAGAATATTGTTTGATATAGTGCTGGAAGATGAACCCCTCACGTTGGAAGGCTCTTTAAATACAGCTGGGCAAGAGCTGCCTCCTCACAGGTAGCATATGATCAAGAAGCGATGGCATTGAAGGAGGAAGTCCAAGCTGCACTGAAGGTACTGGTGAAAAACAAGGCTCCAGGGATTGACGGAATTCCTACCAACTGAAATATTTCCACAAACAGGCAGTGCCAGAAGCACTCACTCATCTATGCCAAGAAATCTGGAAGACAGCTACCTGGCCAACCGACTGGAAAAGATTCATATTTGTGCCCATTCCAAAGAAAGGTGACCCAAGAGAATGCAGAAATTATTGAACAATATCATTAATAGCACACACAAGTAAAATTTTGCTGAAGATCATTCAAAAGCAGTTACAGCAGTACATCTGCAGAGAACTGCCAGAAATTCAAGATGGATTCAGAAGTAGACATGGAACCAGGGATACCATTGCTGATATCAGATGGATCATGGCTGGAAGCAGAGAATACCAGAAAGATGTTTACCTGTGTTTTATTGACTATGCAAAGGCACTTGACTGTGTGGATCATAACCAATTAAGAATAACATTGCGAAGAACAGAAATTCCAGAACACTTAATTATGTTCATGAGGCACCTGTATATAGACCAAGAGGCAGTCGTTCAAACACAGCAAGGGGATACTGCATGGTTTAAAATCAAGAAAGGTGTGTGTCGATTGAAGGAGGCAGAGCCAAGATGGCAGAATAGACAGACGCTTCCGTTGAGCCCTCTTTACAACAAAGACCCGAAAAACAAGTGAAATGAGTATATTTGTGACAAGCTGGGAGCCCTGAGCATCAAAGGCAAGCTTAGACAACAAACTGAGGGGCAGGGGAAGGAAGAGACCATTCAGAAGCGGAAAGGAGTTACCAGCCCTGAATCGTGGGGAGCCCTCAGGCACCATTCCTGGAGCAGCGGCGGTGAGCTGGTCCTAGCGTTCGGCCACGGTTTCCTCAGGGAGAGGAAGCCAGCCACACAGCCCACTCACACCTCCGGAACCTGAGTAGAAGGGCGCTCTCGGCAAAAGCTAAGTACTTGCGTATATTTTACCGCGCCCCCCTCTCCACCCCCAACCCAGCTTCAGCGGCTGAATCCCCAGGCCTGAGATAGACCCTGGTGAGCACCTGGAGCCATCCTCCCGGCCATGGGGAAGGAAAAAATTTCCAACTGGGGGGAAAAGATAATTTGCTAGCTCCATTAACTGGGGGAGCTCAGGACAGAATCAGCTCCTGTCCAGGCATAAACCGTCCGTGGACCTTGAGCACCTTTCCCTTCTGCATGGACTTGTGTGGGCCTATTTTGGGAGAATAGGCCCTTGCTGGCAAACTCCAACCACTTCAGCGGTGCGGTGGAGAGGTGGGTGTTTGACGTTTGACATTGCTTTGCCTATTAAACAAGGTCCTCACCTACCCACAACAGGGACCTAAGGACTGGTGGCTCCACTTGGGTCGCCTAGCCACCCAAGACAGGGGCCCAGGGATAACTGGTATCTCCCAGTCCTTACAACTAAATCTTTGGGTGCCCATGGTCCCTCTGCAGAGCCCACCCACCAGCACGATCTAGGGAACAGAGACGTGTTTTCCTCAGAGACACTTGGGGGTTGGTTCTCAGCCCCCAGCCTTTTTCAGAGAGTGACCCCCTGCTGCAATCAGATATGGGTATATATGCCAATCACCCCTGCCCCTCTAAGACTGTAGGAAAGAGCCTGTACCACACACTTGATATCAGCTACCTGGAAACCTGAGCTGAATTCATACAAGAAAACTGAATGGACTCCTAGACTGATATACCTGATAACAGCTCTAGCCAGCTGGGGACAGGACGTCAGAGCTCCAAAGGTGAAAATAATCAAGCTACCTCACTCAAGCAACCCATAGGGGTATACCAAAACAAAACAAAACAAAGTAAGCAGCTACAACACAGTAAGCAAGCATAAACTAATACAATAACTTATAGGTGGCTCGGAGACAACAGTCAACATCAAGTCACGTAAAGAAACAGACCATGATCACCTCAACAGGCTCTCAAAACAAAGAATCCAGGGATCTTTTGGATGAAAGTGCATTCCTGGAATTACCAGATGCAGAATACAAAAGTTTAATATACAGAACCCTTCAAGACATCAGGAAGGAATGAGGCAATACACAGAACAAGCCAAGGAACACACAGATAAAGCAACTGAAGAACTCAGAAAGATTATTCAGGAACATAATGAAAAGTTTAATAAGCTGGAAAAACCCATAGACAGACAGCAATCAGAAATTCAGAAGATTAACAATAAAATTACAGAATTAGATAACTCAATAGAAAGTCAGAGGAGCAGAATTGAGCAAGTAGAAGCTAGAATTTCTGAACTCGAAGATAAATCACTTGGCACTAATATATTTGAAGAAAAATCAGACAAAAGAATTAAAAAAAATGAAGAAACCTTAAGAATCATGTGGGACTCTATCAAGAGAAATAATCTACAAGTGATTGGAGTACCAGAACAGGGAGGCGTGACAGAAAATACAGAGAAAATTGTTGAGGATTTGTTGGCAGAAAACTTCCCTGATATTGTGAAAGATGAGAAGATATCTATCCAAGATACTCATCAAACTCCACATAAGGTAGATCTTAAAAGAAAGTCACCAAGACATATTATAATCAAGCTTGCCAAAACCAAAGATAAGGAGACAATTATAAGAGCAGCGAGGGATAAAAGAAAAGTCTTCTAAAAGGGAGAGCCAGTAAGAATAAGCTCGGACTACTCAGCAGAAACCAAGCAGGCAAGAAGGCAATGGGATGACATATTTAAAACATTGAAGGAAAACAACTGCCTGCCAAGAATCATATATCCATCAAAACTGTCTCTTAAATATGAAGGTGAAATTAAGACATTTCCACATAAACTCAAGTTGAGGGAATTCGTAAAAACCAAACCAAAACTACAAGAAATACTAAAGGGAGTTCTGTGGTTAGAAAATCAATAATATCAGGTATCGACCCAAGACTAGAACACTGGGCAGAGCAACCAGAAGTCAACCCAGACAAGGAAATCCAAAAAAAAAATAAAAAGCAAGATTAAAAAAAAAAAAAGCCCAACATAGGCTAATGGCGATGTTATTATATAAAAGGAGACAACATTAAAATTCTAAAGAGTGACTAAGAAATGTAATCATACACCTTCCATATGGAGAGGAAGACACGGTGATACAAACAAAGTTAATCATAAATTTAGAAAAATAAGGGTAAATAATAAGGTAACCAACTACAAAGGAGACAAACTATCCTACTCATCAAAATAAAATACGAGGGAAAAATACAGACTCAGCAGAAACAAAATCAACAACAAATATGAGGAAAGGACAATATATAAAGAAAATCTACTCAGCACATAACATCAAGTGGGAAAAAGAAGCTGTCAACACACAAAAAAAGACATCAAAATGACAGCACTAAATTCATACCTATCCATAATTACCCTGAAAGTAAATGGACTAATGCACCAATAAAGAGACAGAGAGTGGCAGAATGGATTAAAAAACAAGATCTGAAAGTATGCTGCCTACAAGAGACACACCTTAGACTTAGAGACACAAACAAACAAAAACTCAAAGGATGGAAAAAAATATATCAAGCAAACAACAATCAAAAAAGAGCAGGAGTAGCAATATTAATTTCTGACAAAATAGACTCTAAACTTAAATCCATCAGAAAGGATAAGGAAGAGCACTATATAATGATTAAAGGGACGATACACCAAGAAGATATATTAAATATTTATGCACCCAATGACAGGGCTGCAAGATACATAAAACAAACTCTATCAGCATTGAAAAGTGAGATAGACAGCTCCACAATAATAGTAGGAGACTTCAACACACCACTTTGGGTGACGGACAGGACATGCAGAAAGAAGCTCAATAAAGACACGGAAGATCTAAATGTCACAATCAACCAACTTAACCTCGTAGACATATACAGAACAGTCCACCCAACAGCAACCAAGTATACTTTCTTTTCTAATGCACATGGAACAGTCTCTAGAGTAGACCACATATTAGGTCGTAAACCAAGCCTTAGCAGAATCCAAAGCACTGAAATATTACAAAGCATCTTCTCTGACCATAAGGCCATAAAAGTGGAAATCAATAACAGGAAAAGCAGGAAAAAGAAATCAAACACTTGGAAACTGAACAATACCCTGCTCAAAAAAGACTGGATTAGAGAAGACATTAAGGATGGAATAAAGAAACTCATAGAATCCAATGAGAATGAAAACACTTCCTATCAGAACCTTTGGGACACAGCAAAAGCAGTGCTCAGAGGCCAATTTATAACAATAAATGCACACATCCAAAAAGAAGAAAGGGCCAAAGTCAAGGAACTATCCCTACAACTTGAACAAATAGAAAGAGAGCAACAAAAGAAACCCACAGGCACCAGAAGAAAACAAATAATAAAAATTAGAGCTGCACTAAATGAAATAGAAAACAGAAAAACAATTGAAAGAATTAACAAGAACAAACGCTGGTTTTTTGAAAAACTCAACAAAATTGATAAACCATTGGCCAAACTGACAAAAGAAAAACAGGAGAGGAAGCAAATAACCCAAATAAGAAATGAGATGGGCGATATTACAACAGACCCAAATGAAATTAAAAGAATCAAATCAGAATACTATGAAAAACTATACGCAAACAAATTTGCAAACCTAGAAGAAATGGACGAATTCCTGGAAAAACACTACCTACCTAAACTAACACAAACAGAGGTAGAACAACTAAACAGACCCGTAACAAAAGAAGAGATTGAAAAGGTAATCAAAAAACCCCCAACAAAAAAAGGCCCTGGTCCGGAGGGCTTCACCGCAGAGTTCTACCAAATGTTCAGAGAAGAGTTAATACCACTACTACTAAAGGTATTTCAGAGCACAGAAAAGGATAGAATACTACCAGTTCATTCTATGAAGCCAGCATATCCCTGATACCAAAACCAGGTAAAGACACCACAAGAAAAGAAAATTATAGACCTATATCCTTCATGAATGTAGATGGAAAAATCCTCAACAAAATTCTAGCCAATAGAATTCAACAACATATCAAAAAAATAATTCACCATGACCAAGCGGGATTCATACCAGCTATGCAGGGATGGTTCAACATTAGAAAATCAATTAATGTAATCCACCACATAAATAAAACAAAAGACAAGGATCACATCATTTTATCAATTGATGCAGAAAAGGCATTTGACAAAGTTCAACACTCATTCATGATAAAAACTCTCAGCAAAATAGAATAGAAGGAAAATTTCTCAACATAATAAAGGGCATTTATACAAAGCCAACAGCCAACATCACCCTAAATGGATAGAGCCTGAAAACATTCCCATTGAGATGGGGAATTAGACAAGGATGACCTTTATCACCGCTCTTATTCAACATTGTGCTGGAAGTCCTAGCCAGAGCAATTAGGCTAGATAAAGAAATAAAGGTCATCCAGATTGGCAAGGAAGAAGTAAAAGTATCTCTATTTGCAGATGACATGATCTTATATGCAGAAAACCCTAAGGAATCCTCTAGAAAACTACTGAAACTAATAGAAGAGTTCAGCAGAGTACTGGGGTACAAGATAAACATACAAAAATCAGCTGGATTCCTCTACACCCACAAAAAGAACATCGAAGTGGAAATCACCAAATCAATGCCATTTACAGTACCCCCAAGAAGATAAAATACTTAGGAATAAATCTTACCAGAGATGTAAAAGACGTATACAAAGAAAACTACCGTACACTTCTGCAAGAAACCAAAAGAGACTTACATAATAGGAAGAACATACCCTGCTCGTGGATAGGAGGACTTAACATTATAAAAATGTCTATTCCACCAAAAGCGATCTATACATTTAATGCAATTCTGATCCAAATCCCAACGACATTCTTTAATGAGATGGAGAAACAAATCACTAATTTCATATGGAAGGGAAAGAGGCCCCAGATAAATAAGGCATTATTGAAAAAGAAGAATAAAGTAGGAGGCCTTACTTTACCTGATTTTAGAACCTATTATACCACCACGGTAGTCAGAACAGCCTGGTACTGGTACAGCAACAGCTACATGGACCAATGGAACAGAATTGAGAATCCAGACATAAATCCATCCACATATGAGCAGCTGATATTTGACAAAGGCCCCAAAACAGTTAAATGGGGAAAAGACAGTCTTTTTAACAAATGGTGCTGGCATAACTGGATATCCATCTGCAAAAAAATGAAACAAGACCCATACCTCACACAATGCACAAAAACTAACTCAAAATGGATCAAAGACCTAAATATAAAATCTAAAATGATAAAGATTATGGAAAAAAAATAGGGAAAATGTTAGGAGCCCTAATACATGGCATAAACAGTATAGAAAACATTATAAAGAACGCAGGAGAAAAACTAGATAACTGGGAGCTCCTAAAAATCAAACACCTATGCTCATCCAAAGACTTCACCAAAGGGTAAAAAGATTACCTACAGACTGGGAAAAAGTTTTTAGCTATGACATTTCTGATCAGTGCCTGATCTCTAAAATCTACATAATACTGCAAAAACTCAACTGCAAAAAGACAAATAACCCAACTGAAAAAAGGGCTGAAGATATGAATAGACACCTCACTCAAGAAGACATTCTGGTAGCTAACAGATATATGAGGAAATGTTCACGATCACTAGCCATTAGAGAAATGCAGATCAAAACTACAATGAGATTTCATCTTACTCCAACAAGGCTGTCATTAATCCAAAACACACAAAATAATAAATGTTGGAGAGGCTGTGGAGATATTGGAACACTTATACACCGCTGGTGGAAATGTCATGGCCCCCAGACCTCCTGTTGCCCCAGGATAGGAACCATTCCCAAAGCCAAGTCTTCAGACATGGATAGGACTGGACAATGGGTTGGAGAGGGGTGCTGGTGAGGAGTGAGCTTCTTGGATCAGGTGGACACTTGAGACTATACTGTCATCTCCTGCCTGGAGGGGAGATGAGAGGGTGGAGGGGGTTAGAAGCTGGCGAAATGGACACGAAAAGAGAGAGTGGAGGGAGAGAGCAGGCTGTGTCATTAAAAAAAACGTGTCATTAGGGGAGAGTAACTGGGAGTGTGTAGCAAGGTGTATATGGGTTTTTGTGTGAGAGACTGACTTGATTTGTAAACTTTCACTTAAAGCACAATAAAAATTATTAAAAAAAAAAAAGAAAGGTGTGTGTCAGGGTTGTATCCTTTCACCATACTTATTCAATCTTATGCTGAGCAAATAATCTGAGAAGCTGGTCTACATGAAGAAGAATGTGGCATCAGGACTAGAGAATGGCTCATTAACAACCTGTGATACGCAGATACACAACATTGCTTGCTGAAAATGAAGAGGACTTGAAGCACTTGCTGATGACGATCAGGCTACAGCCTTCTGTATGGATTACACCTCAACATAAAGAAAACTAAAATACTCACAACTGGACCAATAAGCAACATGATGATAAACAGAGAAAAGACTGAAGTTGTCAAGGATTTCATTTTATTTGGATCCACAGTCAACACCCATGCAAGTAGCAGTCAAGAAATTAGACGGCGTATTGAATTGGGCAAATCTGCTGCAAAAGACCTCTTAAAGTGTTAAAAAGCAAAGATGTCACTTCAAAGACTAAAGTGCGCCTAACCCAAGCCATGATATTTTCGATCGTCTCATATGCATGTGAAAGCTGGACAATGAATAAAGAAGACTGAAGAAGAACTGATGCCTTTGAATTATGGTGTTGACAAATACTGAATATACCATGGACTGCCAGAAGAACAAACAAGTCTGTCTTTGGAAGAAACACAGCCAGAGTGTTCCCTGGAACTGAGAATGGTGGTACTTTGTCTCACAAACTGTGAATACACTATCAGGAGAGACCAGACCCTGGAGAAGGACATCATGCTTGGTAGAGAGTCAGCGAAACAGAGGAAGACCTTTCACAAGGTGGACTGACACAGTGGCTACAACAATGGGCTCAAACATAGCAAGGATTGTGACGATGCTACAGGACTGGGCATTTTTCATCTGTTGTACATAGGGTCGCTATCAGTCGGAACTGACTCGACAGCACCTAACAACATGCTGTGAAATAGTATTCAAGTATTAAAAATAAAGTTATCTACTTGCTCAAATGAAGAAATATTCATGTATAATGTGAAGTAAAAAAAAGGTATAGGGTAACATATATAGTCCACCACCTGTCTGTTAGTTTGTCGCAATGTATGTGGTAGCTTACATGTTGCTGTGATGTTGGAAGCTATGCCACCTGTATTTCAAATACTGGCAAGGTGACCCACGGTAGACAGGTTTCGGTGGCGCTTCCAGGCTAAGACAAACTAGAAAGTAAGCCCCAGCAATCTACATCCGAAAATTAACCAATGAAATCTCTGTGGATCACAACAGAAGACTGTCCGTCTCGCTTGCTTTGGACACATCATCAAGACGGATCAATCGCTGGAGGAGTACGTCGTGTCTGATGAAGTAGAGAGTAGATGAAGGCAAGGAGACCCTCAGTGAGATGGGTTGACACGATAGCCATAACGATGGCCTCAAAGATGCCAGTGATCATGAGGAAGACTCAGGACCTGGCAACATTTCCTTCCGTTGTACATAAGGTCACTATGAGTTCTCGACTCCACAGCAGGAATCTAAATATCTATCTATATAGTATATAGAGTAGGATACCATTTTTGTAAAATGTTTATTTTTTATACATTCTTGTCAACATGGAGAAAGGTGTAAAATGATGTTAACACTCTAAAATGTTAACATTGGCTACCTCGGGGTGGTGGGTTGAGAATGAATGGGAGTTGGAGGAAAATTATTAATCTTTACGTTTCTTTAGATAGCTTCACTGTTACCATAGAAAGTATAGTCTTATAATTTAAGAAATGCATAATACATACACACAATGGAATACTACTCAGCCAGCAGGAGAAATGAAATCTTGATACATGCTACAATATGGATAGAGCTGGAAGACATCATGCTGAGTGAAATAAGCCAATCATAAAAGGACAAATATTGTATGATCTCACTTATATAAAAAGATAAGGACAGGCAAATGTATCGAGAACAAAATTTATTAGTGGTTACCAGGGGCAGAAGAGAGGGGAAAGAGGGGATTAATGGTGATGGAAAAATTGCATTGATTAAGGGTAGGTTTGTGCAGCCGATTACTGTAACTGCTATCAATAAGTTATACACCTGTAAAAAGTTGAGTTGACAAAAGTGTGATAGATACATTTATAACAACAACAGCAACAAAAAAAGGCTAGCTGCTGAGGCTGCTTATATACAAATGTCATGGATTGAACTGTGTCCCCCAAAAATGTATGTCAACTTGGTTAGGCCATGATTCCCAGTATTATGTCACTGTCCACCATTTTGTCATTTGATGAGATTTTCCTATGTATTGTAAATCCTACCACTATGATGTTGATATGATGGATTAGCAGCAATTATGCTGATGAGATCTATAAGATTAGGTAGTGTCTTGGGCCAATCTCTTTTGCGATATAAAAGAAGTGAGCAGAGAGACAGGGGGACCTCATACCTCCAAGAAACAAGAGCCAGGAGAATAGTGTGTCCTTTGGACCCAGGGGTCCCTGCGCTGAGAAGCTCCTCAACTAGAGAAGATTGATGACAAGGACCTTCCCTCCAGAGCCAACAGTGAGAGAAAGCCTTCCCCTGGAGCTGGCACCCTGAATGTGGACTTGTAGCCTCCTAGACTGTAAGAAAATAAGTTTGTCTTTGTTAAAGCCATCCACTTATGGTATTTCTGTTACAGCAGCACTAGATGACTAAGACAACAACTCAATGCCTCATGGGATCTGGTTCCTTGGTTGAGACGTTGAGGGTCATGGTTTCATGGGACATCCCAGTTAACTGGCCTAATAACATGTTTAGTGCTTCTATTCTACCTCCTAGTCCACTGCATAGTACCTGGGTCTTAAGAACTTGCAAGCAGGCATCTAAGGCACAACAACTGGTCTCTATTCACATAGAGGAAGAGAGGAAGAAGGAGAGTCAGGAATGTGTGGCTAATTGCCTCCATGAACAACTGCCTCCTTTGCTGTGAGACCAGAAGAACTGGATGGTGCCTGGCTAACATTACTGAACATTTTGAGCAAAGATTCCATAGAAGAATTCTGATGAAAAAGGGGAAAATGTAGAGCAGAATTTCAAATTCTCATGGACTCTATACTTTCTGGAGCCATGGAGGCTGGATGAACCCCTGAAACTACTGCCCTGAGGTAATCTTTAAACCTTAAACTCAAAATAACCCCTGAAGTCTTCTTAAAACCAAACGGCAGTTTAGCTTAACTAGTAAAAAAGGTCTGCCTTGAGCACTGTGCTCTTTTAAGAACTATTTGTATGGGATCAAACTGACAACAGCAACGTGAAAGATTAGACAGGAACCTTAGGGAGCAATAAGTTCATGTTAAAAGAGAGGAACAACTCAGAAAAGGAGGGTGAGAATGGTTGCACAACTCAAAGAAAGTCATTAATGTCACTAAATCATACATGTAGAAACTGTTGAGTCGGTGTGTGTTTCGCTGTATACCCTCAACAACAACAGAATAAATAAAATTTAAAGGAAAAAAGAAGTATAAAGAAAATGTAAAAGAAGAATTTTTTTTTTCTTAAACTTCATCATAAAAAAAAACTTCAATGTAAAAGAAAAACTTCAACCTGTATGCTGAGCAAATAATCCGAGAAGCTGGACTATATGAAGAAGAAGGGGGCATCAGGATTAGAGGAAGACTCATTAACAACCTGTGTTATGCAGATGTGTTGCTTGCTGAAAGTGAAGAGGACTTGAAGCACATGAAGATCAAAGACCACAGCCTTCAGTACGGATTGCAGCTCAACGTAAAGAAAACAAAAATCCTCACAACTGGACAAATAAGCAACATCATGATAAATGGAGAAAAGATTAAAGTTGTCAAGGATTTCATTTTACTTGGATCCACAATCAACAGCCATGGCAGCAGCAGTCAGGAAATCAAAAGACGCATTTCGCTGCTCAAGTCTGCTGTGAAAGACCCCTTTAAAGAACTGAAAAGCAAAGACGTCACCTTGAAGACTAAGGTGCACCTGACCCAAGCCATGGTATTTTCAATCACACCATACACATGTGAAAGCTGGACAATGAATAAGAAGACTGAAGAAGAATTGACGCCTTTGAATTGTGGTGTTGGCGAAGAATATTGAATATGCCATGGACTGCCAAAAGAATGAACAAATCTGTCTTAGAAGAAGTACGGCGAGAATGCTCCTTAGAGGCAAGGATGGGCAGACTGCGTCTTACAAACTTTGGACATGTTGGCAGGAGGGATGAGTCCCTGGAGAAGGACATCATGCTTGCTTGGCAGAGTACAGGGTCAGCGGAAAGAGGAAGACCCTCAGCGAGGTGGACTGACACAGTGGCTGCAACAATGAGCTCAAGCATAACAATGATTGTGAGGATGGCGCAGGACCCGGCAGTGTTTTGTCCTGTTGTGCATAGGGTCGCTATGAGTCAGAACCGACTCGACGGCACCTAACAACAACAACAAAAGACAAACAGACTACAGACATGAAAAGACAATTCACAAAAGAACTACGAACAGCCAAACAGGTTTTAAAAAGTTCACCACTGCTGGTAATACAAAGAAATTTTGAATTAAAAAAAGATACTTTTCTTTTTTTTTTATCCAATTAGCAAAAAAATTCAAAGAAAAATGTCTTTGGGTCCCTCAGAAAACATAATAGCATATGCTACTACTTTTTAGTAACTGCCATTCCAGGGAGCAGCAGCGAGGGAAATGGGAATGAGATCAAGAAGCAGGGAGAATCAAAGAGGAGGCTGCATTACTGAGCTTAGTAACTTAGTAACGTTGCTTAGGAACAAGCTAACTGACGGCCCAGTCTTGAGCGTTTTTCTTTGATAGTCTGCTAACTACTGGAGTCCAGCTGTGGGGAGGTAGGGAGAGTATCCTCTGGCTCCCAAATCCCACTAGTCAAAGGGTCATCCCATGGTACATGCACGGGCCCTGAGAGGTCCAAGTGCCTCACCCCTCACCGACATCAGGGAGGCTGTGCGGGGCTGCGAGGGTAGGAGGTAAAAGCAGACGCTGTCTGGGTGCCTCATGCAGTCAGAGGTGGTTGCTATAATGGGGGCTGAAACAGAACATACAGTCAACATTCAAGTAAGGCCAAGAAGGCCTGAGGTGGTGCCAGCGAGGTATCTGACACAACGATGATACCTAGCACAGGCACAGGTGTGTGCAAGTCCAGTACCAGTTTGCCATTGCATGGACTCTGACTCACGGCAACCCCATGTGTGTCAGAGTAGAACTGCGCTCCAAAGGGTTTTCAGTGGCTGACTTTTTGGAAGCAGACCACCAGGCTTTTCTTCTGAGGTACCTCTGAGTGGAACTGAACCTCCAACCTTTAGGTTAGCGGCTGCTTTAACACTTTAACTGTCTGCACCATCCAGGGACTCCTAATGAGGAAGCAGCTGATGGGAAAATAAATGGGTACCATCTTTCTGGAGTCTTTAAAAACTGCCTTCCCTCCGACCCAACAATTCTACTTTCAGGATTTATCCCGTGTAAATAATTTTTTTTTTCTCAAATAATTAGACAAGTGCGTGAAAATGCACAGAGAGCATTCTATATAATTGTCAGTAATTGGAAAGACCCCATGAAGCCAGCAATTGGGGATTGGTTGAATAAATTATACATACCGTATTATAGAATCCTGTGCAGTTATTGGAAACCCTGGTGGCGTAGTGGTTAAGTGCTACAGCTGCTAACCAAGAGGTCGGCAGTTCGAATCCACCAGGTGCTCCTTGGAAACTCAATGGGGCAGTTCTACTCTGTCCTATAGGGTTGCTATGAGTTGGAATCGACTCAATTGTAGTGGGTTTGGTTTTTTTGTGTGTGCAGTTATTAAATACTGTGATGTAGTTCAATTGATAATAACATGGATGGTCACTCAACATACAGTTAAATGAAAAAGCAATGAAGAATAAATAGTAAGACTCAATCTTTGTAAAATGTACTATGAAAAATATTTATCTGGGTATATATTTTCATATCAATTCTGGAAAGCTATTCTCATGAATACTAACAGTAATATCTCTGAGTAATTTAATCCTTTGCTTCCTTTTATATATATAAATGTCATACAATTTTACAACAACCGTGGAACTCTGCAGTTTAAATATTTTGTTTTAAAAGACTGACTGACATAGAAAATAAACTGACATTTTAAATATTTGAGCAATTTGAGGCTTAAAATGTAAATGACTGATTACTATAAAAGAATAGAACAATTCTTCCATTCTTTCAATTACTAGTACATACATGAATAGTTCTTACAACCCAGGAACTATGCCAAGTACTGAAGATAGTGAAGAAAAATGAAATCATTACAAATTGTGCTTAGTGTTACAAAGGAAAAAAAAAAATTTTTTTTTTAGTAGCATTTAAAATTTTTGAAATACTACTTACACACTTCCTCTTCATACAAAATATTTTAGGACAACTGCAACAAAAACGTTCAATTAAATGATAAAACATATATAAGAATTTTTAAAATATTAGTCATGAAAAGATATAAAAATGCGTAAGAATCCAGAACGGGGGTAATAAGAACATATATACACAGATCAAAGGGACTACACAGCTGTTATTATAGAGCTGCAACATTCTGAGCTTCCAGGCAGCCAAAGTGAAAACGGAGATATATTTATGCTGTTATTGCTGTCAGAGAGGAATAAACAAACCAATTTTTTAGGAGAAACTAAGCTTCTGCCAGCACTTATCTGCAAAAGAGATTTCTCAGATGGGTTTCACGTTGAGAGTGACACTAGTAACTATTTATCTCCTCATGAAACAGTAAGAGAAAAACTCTCTCCTATTCCATAAGCTGGCAGAGGCCAGCCATAGTCCGTTTTATCTGTGCCCAGCACAGCATCTGGCATCCAACTAGGCACTCAAATATTTGTGGAAAAGAGGACAACAGAAAAGGATGTTATTCTGTTTCAGCTAAGTAACACTGTCTTATTCATGATATTCGAAAACAGACTGAATTTTGGTCTGCAGAAGAACAAGGGCTGTCCACCACACCCTGAAAAACAGACAGTGGGTTGTTAACGGTTGCTACTTTCTGAGCTTTGATTTGGCATCATTTTTAAGCGTTATCATCAGTATCCAGCTGAACCACCTGAGATTCACCAAGTCTGCCCAGTGGCTTGAGGACTATGAACCCATGCACCAGGGAGAACATCAACCTCAGAGCAAAGCTGAGGGAGGTGACAACGCCAGAAAAAGAACATAGGAGTCAGTAACGGACTATGAATTAAAAGGCAACTTAAGAGCTAATGATAAAGTGGTAGGAGGAAGAAATTTTTAGGGAGCCCCAAGAGTCAGAAACAGATTATTATAATAGAAGATGGTAATGTAACATGGAAAAAGGGTAATGTCCAAAGCACACAAATTAAATGGGGAGTTTAGCATCCACTGGGCCTCAGGGTTTCCTAAAGAAAAACTACCCGTGGGTATTGCAGAAGAATGAACAGAGAGACACCCATTCTTGACCCTGAGAGACAAGCGTAAGGAGTGCTCCACGGTAACAAAGTCTGGGAGTAAGAACCAAGTCAGGAGCCCTGGGGGCTCAGTGATTAAGAGCTTGGATGCTAATCAAAAGGACGGCAGTTCGAATCTACCAGCTGCTTCTTGGAAACCGTATGGGGCAGTACTACTCTGCCTTATAAGGTCGCTATGAGTCGGAATCGACTCAATGGCAACAGGTTTGGTTTTGTGGAATGAGCAACTCAGAGAGGTCTTATCACAGGACAAGCTGTCAAAGTCAAGGGTGACACACAGTTACTGCCATGCCATGGGTCCAGTGCCATGGCTAGGAATATCAACACTCGACAGCAGCCTTCCCTCCACCCTCACCCTTTCCTTAACCAATCTCTGCTCACGAATGTTACCCTGAAGGCTTTTCACATCCTGCCACCTCCTTTTCTCCTCTACCCCATTTGCTAACCTATTGCCCCTTGGCTTCTGGTGCCTCCATTCAAATAATACCACTCTCACTATGACTTTCTGATTGCTGGAGCCAGAGGCTTTGTCTAAGCCTTATCTTTTTTTTTTTTTCCTGTGTTGCAGCAATTAACGGTGATCTTGAAATTCCCTTCCTTGGGTCCCAGAATTCACAGTGCTTGAACTCAATTTTCCTGTCTTTGTTAACACTACCACCATTACCCAAGTCAGCCAGATTCTAAACCTCAACATGATTCTCACTCCCAATCTGCACGTGGTCATTACGACTTACAAAATCCTCCCCTGGAAAGTCTCTTACCCTTAGCTTTCCTCCCATTTTAAATTCCGATGCCACTTCAGCTCCAGTCTTTTTCATCTCACCCCAAAACTACCACAATTGCTTTCAGAGTATCTTCTTGCCCCTTAACTCTATCCTTTCCAATCCAACCTGCGCCATGCTGGGAGACAATTCTCCATGAATATGTCACATTCCTCTACTGTCTAAGCAAAGGCTTTTTTGTGTGTGTGTGCTTTAAGTAAAAGCTTACAAATCAAGTTGGTCTCTCATACAAAAACTTATACACAGCTTGCTACGTACTCCTAACTGTTCTGCCCCTAATGAGACAGCACACTCCTCCTCTCCAGCCTGTATTCCCCGTGTGCATTCAGTTAGCTCCTGTCCCCCTCTGCCTCCTCATCTCGCCTCCAAACAAGAGCTGCCCACGCAGTCTCACATGTCCACTTGATCCAAGAAGCTCACTCCTCACCAGTATCATTATCTATCTTATAGTCCAGTCCAATCCCTGTCTGAAGAGTTGGCTTCGGGAATGGTTCCAGTCTTGGGCTAACAGTGGGTCCAGGGACCATGACCTCCAGGGTCCCTCCAGCCTCATTCAGACTATTAAGTCTGGTCTTTTTATGAGAATTTGAGATCTGCATCCCACTGTTCTTCTGCTCCACCAGGGATTCTCTGTTGTGTTCCCTTTCAAGGCAGTCATCTGTGGTAGCCAGGCACCATCTAGTTCTTCCAGTCTCAGGCTGATGTAATCTCTGGTATATGTTGTCCTTTCTGTCTCTTGGGGTCATCTTTACCTTATGTCTTTGGTGTTCTTCATTCTCCTTTTGAGCAAAGACATTTTACAGTTAACTTAAGAATGTCTGTATAAGACCCAACTGAAATAAAAAGAATCATATCAGATTGCTATGAAAAACTGCACTCTAAAAAATTTGAAAACCTAGAAAAAATGGATGAATTCCTAGAAACACACTACCTACCTAAACTAACACAAACAGAAGTAGAACAACTGAACAGACCCATAACAAAAGAAGAGATTGAAAAGGTAATCAAAAACTCCCAACAAAAAAAAGCCCTGGCCCTGATGGCTTCACTGCAGAGTTCTACCAAACTTCTAAAGAAGAGTTAACACCACTACTACAAAAGGTATTTCAGAGCATAAAAAAGGGTGGAATACTCTCAAACTCATTCAGCATATCCCTGATACCAAAACCAGGTAAAGATACCACAAGAAAAGAAAATTACAGAGCTATATCCCTCATGAACTTATATCCAAAAATGCTCAACAAAATTCTAGCCAACAGAATTCAACAACATATCAAAAAAATAATTCACCATGACCAAGTGGGATTCATACCAGGTATACAGAGATGGTTCAACATTAGAAAAACAATTAATGTAATCCATCATATAAATGAAACAAAAGATAAGAGCCACATGATTTTATCAATTGATGCAGAAAAGGCATTTGACAAAGCTCAACACCCATTCATGATAAAAGCTCTCAGCAAACTAGGAATAGAAGGAAAATTCCTCAATATAATAAAGGGCATTTATACAAAGCCAACAGCCAACATAATCCTAAATGGAGCGAGTCTCAAAGCATTCCCCTTGAGATCGGGAACCAGACAAGGGTGCCCTTTATCACCACTCTTATTTAACATTGTGTTGGAGGTCCTAGCCAGAGCAACTAGGCTAGCTAAAGAAATAAAGGGCATCCAGATTAGTAAGGAAGAAGTAAAAGTATTTCTATTTGCAGATAACATGATCTTCTACACAGAAAACCCTAAGGAATCCTCAAGAAAACTAGTGACTCTAATAGTTCATCAGACTATCAGGATACAACATAAACATACAAAAATCAGTTGGACTCCTCTATACCAACAAAAAGAACATCGAAGATGAAATCACCAGATCAATACCGTTTACAGTAGCCCCCAAGAAGATAAAATACTTAGGAATAAATCTTACCAGAGATGTAAAAGACTTATACAAAGAAAACTATAAAACACTACTGCGAGAAACCAAGAGACCTACGTAAGTGGAAAAACATGCCTTGCTCATGGTAAAAATGTCTATTCTACCAAAAGTGATCTATAGATACAATGCAATTCCAATCCAAATTCCAATGACATTTTTTAATGAGATGGAGAAACAAATCGCCAACTTCAAATGGAAGGGCAAGAGGCCCCGGATAAATAAAGCATTATTGAAAAAGAGGAACAAACTGGGAGGCCTCACTTTACCTGATTTTAGAACCTATTATACCATCACAGTAGTCAAAACCGCCTGGTACTGGTACAACAAAAGATATATAGACCAATGGGACAGAACTGAGAATGCAGACATAAGTCCATTCACATACGAGCAGTTAATATTTGACAAAGCCCCAAAGTCTGTTAAATGAGGAAAAGACAGTCTCTTTAACAAATGGTGCTGGCATAACTGGATACCCATCTGCAAAAAAATGAAACAAGACCCATACCTCACACAATGCACAAAAACCAATTCAAAATGGATCAAAGACCTAAATATAAAATCTAAAATGATAAAGATCATGGAAGAAAAAATATGGACAATGTTAGGAGCCCTAATACATGGCATATACAGTATACAAAACATTACTAACAATGCAGAAGAGAAACTAGATAACTGGGAGCTCCTAAAAGTCAAACACCTATGCTCATTCAAAGACTTCACCAAAACAGTAAAGAGAATACCTACAGACTGGGAAAAAGCTTTTAGCTGTAACATTTCCGATCAGTGCCTGATCTCTAAAATCTACATGATACTGCAAAAACTCTACTACAAAAAGACAAATAACCCAATTAAAAAATGGGCAAAAGATATGAACAGGTACTTCACTAAAGAAGACATTCAGGTAGCTAACAGATACATGAGGAGATGCTCACGATCATTAGCCATTAGAAAAATGCAAACCAAAACTACAATGAGATTCCGTCTCACTCCAACAAGGCTGGCATTAATCCAAAAAACACAAAATAATGAATGTTGGAGAGTTTGTGGAGAGATTGGAACACTTAAACACTGCTGGTGGGAATGTCAAATGGTACAACCACTTTGGAAATCGAATGGGCGCTTCCTTAAAAAGCTAGAAATAGAACTACCACACGATCCAGCAATCCCACTCCTTGGAATATATCCTAGAGAAATAAGAGCCTTTACACGAACAGATATATGCACTCCCATGTTCATTGCAGCACTGTTTACAATAGCAAAAAGATGGAAGCAACCAAGGTGCCCGTCAACAGATGAATGGATAAATAAATTACGGTATATTCACACAACGAAATAGTGTGCATCGATAGAGAACAGTTATGAATCTGTGAAACATTTCATAACATGGAGGAACCTGGAAGGCATTATGCTGAGTGAAATTAGTCAGTTGCAAAAGGACAAATATTGTATAAGACCACTGTTATAAGAACTCGAGAAATAGTTTAAACAGAGAAGTCAATATTCTTTCATGGTTATGAGAGGGAGAAGAGGGGGGAGAAGGAGAGGGGTTTTTACTAATTAGATAGTAGATAAGAACTATTTTAGGTGAAGGGAAAGACAACACACAATACAGGAGAGGTCAGCACAACTGGACTAAACGAAAAGCAAAGAAGTTTCCTGAATAAACTGAATGCTTTGAAGGCCAGTGTAGCAGGGGTGGGGGTCTGGGGACCATGGTTTCAGGGGACATCTAAGTCAACTGGCAGAATAAAATCTATTAAGAAAACATTCTGCATTCCACTTTGGAGAGTGGCGTCTGGGGTCTTAAACGCTAGCAAGCAGCCATCTAAGATGCATCAATTGCTCTCAGCCCACCTGGAGCAAAGGAGAATGAAGAACACCAAAGACACAAGGTAATTAAGAGCCCAAGAGACAGAAAGGGCCACATAAATCAGAGGCTACATCAGCCTGAGACCAGAAGAAGTAGATGGTCCCCAGCTACAACCGATGACTGTCCTGACAAGGAACACAACAGAGAACCCCTGAGGGAGCAGGAGAGCAGTGGGATGCAGACCCCAAATTCTTATAAGAAAACCAGACTTAATGGTCTGGCTGAGAGTAGAAGGACCCCGGTGGTCATGGTCCCCAGACCTTCTGTGAGCACAGGACAGGAACCATTCCCAAAGCCAACTCTTCAGACAGGGATTGGACTGGACAATGGGATAGAAAATGATACTGGTGAAGAATGAGCTTCTTGGATCAAGTAGGCACATGAGACTACGTTGGCATCTCCTATCTGGAGGGGAGATGAGAGGGCAGAGGGGGTCAGAAGCTGGGGGAAAGGATACGAAAAGAGAGGGTGGAGAGAAGGAGTGTGCTGTCTCATTAGGGGGAGAGCAATTAGGAGTATACACCCAGAAAACCCAGTGCCGGTGTACATAAATTTTTGTATGAGAAACTGACTAGATTGGTAAACTTTCACTTAAAGCACAATAAAAATTAAAAAAGAATGTCTGTATAAGAAGACATTCCAGGAGCTTAGAGACCTCTCTCTTTCAAGAATGTTCCAGGATAATAAACATAAAGACCTCTTCTTCTCTCCGGAGATTTGCTTACACCCCGAGTAAGGATAAGGTCTCTCTCTCTCCAGAGGGGAGTCTGGGCAGGTCACCAGCAGCCCTATATGACAGTCTGCTTTTGGGGTCCCTCTCTTGTAATGCATGCCACTGCATACGCAGGTACCATGTGCTGCTCCTTATCACATTGTCCTGTGGGGCTTGGGGAATCAACACAAGACCTTGCTGTAGCTGCTGCTTTGCCATGCCTAATAAAACTGTCTTTGCCTCTGACCCAGAAGCCTCATGTTTTCTATCAGTGTATATATGTCTACGTACGCATGGAGGTCCTGGGCAGCGCAAACAGCTAAGTGCTGAGCTACTAACAAAAAGGCTGGCTGTTCGTTCAAGTACACTCAGAGATGCCTTGGAAGACAGTCCTGGTGATCTACTTCTGAAAGGTCAAAGCCATTGAAAACCTCATGGAGTGCAGTTCTACTGATACACGTGGGACTGCCATGCATTGGAATCAACTTTATGGTACCTGGGTTTTTTTTTTTTTTTTTTTTCGGTCATACATACATATGTCTTTCAGCGCAAGGTATATATAACCATGGCAAGCTAACTCATTAGCTTGTAAGTAAGACCCTTCAGTTTCTGACTTACACACCACCACCAAGTTATCTTTCTAAAGCTCTGCTCTTGCCATGCTACTTCCTTGCTTGCAATCCTTCAACGGCTTCCTACTACAGAATAAAACTCAAATTCTTAGTCTGTCATTCAGGCTGCCTTTCCAGCCTGTCTCCCACTTCTTCCTATGCCTCCCTGTGCTCCAGTCAACCTGAACTTCAGAATGTTCTCCAAACATAGGTATGGAATCCTGCCTCTGTGCTCGTGGCCACGCCATTCCCTCTGCCTAGAATGCTATCCTTAGACTGCAGACATGAGACACACCCACAAGGCACCAGCACCTGACATGCACAGCGGCCTTTAAGGAACGATGAGCCGAACTATTCCTTTATGTATGTTGCCATGGCTCCCACCACATCCACCCTAGCCATAACTGACTGAAGTGACAACCAGTGCTGCAGCCCAAGCTAACCATGTTTTGGTTGGACATCAGGGAAGTGAAGCGCTCTGCCAACAAGTGAGCTATGCAATTGATGGCAGCAAGCAAACCCAAGCTTCTCCTCTCGTTTGAGAAGGAAAGTTTAAAGGGTAAGGAGAAGCAGCTCTGGTCCCAACAAGTGAGTTGTAGTTTCAGTTCTCAATAAACCTTTACCTTCCGATCTTAGCTCATCCCACATTTCTGTGTGTTCTTGCAATAAACTCCCAAAGATAGCACGGGCTTGCATTTTCTTGCAGAAACAAACCCCTCCCCGCTGACCTCCAAGCTTTGTGAGCAAAGATGTTGAATGAAAGCATTATTGGCAATAGCAAAATTAAAAAAAAAAGTGTTCACTACTGCACGGCTATGGGCTGGTTAAATAATCATATTTCATCATCAATTGTAAGATGCGTTGCAATTTCAGAGACATTAAAATATAAATAAAATTGATACTGGTGGCTATAAGATGCCATTGCTTGCGATTCTATGAGAAAAAAGTGTGCGTATTAGAATTAAAGGACTAAAAGGTATATTGGAAACCCTGGGGGAGTAGCAGTTAAGAGCTACAGCTGTAAACCCAGATGCCAGCAGTTCAAATCCACCAGGTACTCCCTGGAAGCTGTATGGGGGGCAGTTCCGCTCTGTCCTGTAGGGTCGCTATGAGTCGGAACAGACTTGACGCCAACAGGTTTTTTTTAAGGTATGATGCTTCCACACAGAAGAGCACTGCAGCTGGGGCAGGTAAATGGCAGAAGATGGGGCTGGGGCGGGGGGGGGGGGGGGGCGGCATTTCCTTCAGAACAGGGAGAAAGCATTTCCTGTAAGAATCTATGCTTGAAAAGTAGAGCTAGTCTTAAACTAGGTGGGTATATGTTTTAATATTTTTATACCTTTTCAAAAGATTTTTTATTGTGGTGAAAACGACATAACAAAACAGATGCCAACTCAACAATTTCTACATGTAGAGTTTAGTGACACTGATGACATTCTTCAAGTTGTGCAACCATTCTTGTTGTCCTTTTCCAAATGTCATGCCTTTTTTGTGTGTCTAAAATATATTATAATAAATTTTTCTTTAAGTGGGCCTAGCACCTTGCTTTACCACCCTGGGTTCCTGTCCTTTGGACTGTTCAAGGAACAGCTGAAAAGTCAATTCTATAAATAAAGGAATTGAGGAAAATACTGTCTCACGTGGGGTCACCATGAGTTGGGGTCGATTTGGTGGGCGCTAACAACAAAAACCACTTCTCTTCTCCACATGCTGTTTATTAGGAGAGAAGGAATTTCATCACAGCAGCAGCGTGGTGTGAGCACATATCCAGCTGCATCTGGTCAACATCCTTCCAGGCCATTATCTAGGACTTTGATTTCTCCTTTCTCAATACTATGAACTTTGCTACAGGCGTGCCCAGATTTAAGCAAGGTCAAGTTTGCAAAAAAAAAAAAAAAATTTTAGCAGTTAAAAAAAAAGCTTCAAAAAACGTGGGGGAGCTTGCATTTCAAAAGCATTCCCTTAAACACAGCCCTCCTACCTATTATAACGTGAGCTGGACATGTCTGTTTCCTAGAGCCTGGGAGCCCGAAGAACCTAACTCAGAATCGGGCTGGCCACACAGGCTGTAAGGCATCTGACTTTGCTGGGCCAGTCTTCTCCTCCATGAAATGGGAACGATAATAACCAGCTGTGGGATGTGTGATAATAACCAGCTGCTGGCACACCGTAGGTACTCCATATGTGGTCATTCCTATGAAGCACGCGCTTTGTTCAGGCACCGGTCCTTGTCTGCTGCGCAGGGCGTCCTATCACTTGGCCTTGACAGGTTGGCTCTTTCTGGAGTATTCAAACGATCTCCACCCTCAGTAATCTTCAATTCCGTATTTACAAGCAGGTTACAAAATGAATAAGCCAAGGTTCTCAAAAAATTACAATCAAATCCACATAACACGATACAGAAGGTACTCTGCTAATTTTCAGAATTTTTTTTTTAATTGATAGAGAAACTGGCACCACGAGGGACGCTGGCTCTGTTTTTATTGTGGTAAACATATAGGTAAAAACATTTGCTATTTTTCAACAGCCTTCACATGTACAGCTCAGTGACATTAACGCGCTCTTTTTCTACAGACTTGGAAATCGGAGCTCCGGCCCAAAGCCACGAGCACCGCAGCCTCCTGGTACCTCGGGGGTACCTCCTTGGTCTTCCCAACTTGCAGCCACAGGCGAGGGGGCGCCCAGCAGAACGCCACAGGGCCTGCCCATCGGTCCCTTCCAGAACCCTCCCTGGGCCGGTCCCGACTGAGCAGCGCGCCCGCGCCCGTGCAGCACTTACCAGCACGAAGTGCACCAGGGCGTCGTAGCAGAGCCAGGCGAGCGCCCCGCGGTCCGCCGACCCCCGCCCGCGGCCCAGCCGCAGGCCCAGCGCGCAGCCCCCTGCCAGCAGCGCGGCGCACAGCAGCAGCGAGCCCCTCGCCGCGGCCCCCAGCTCCGCCGCGGCGCCCATGCTTCCTTCACCCCCGCCAGCGGCCCGGGCTTCCGCAGGCGTGAAAAGGAACGCTGGGACAGAAAACGTGGAGCAAGGTGCGCGCGGCGGCGGCGACGGGGCGGAGCTGCTTGGCAGGGACAAGGGCGGGGGCGGGGGCGGGGGCGGGGACAGGACGGGGGCGGGGCGGGGCGGGGCGGGGCAGGGGCGGGGGCGGGGACAGGACGGGGCGGGGACGGGGCGGGGACGGGGCGGGGCTTCTCCGCGGGGACGCGGATTACCCTCCAGCCTGGCCCGCAAGTGGGTCAACCAAGTCGCAGACTGTCTGGCGCGCCCACGGGGGTTCTTGAACACTCCGCATCGTGCTCACACACTCGCTTAATCGCCTTTACCAAACCTGTAGTACGGCCACACCTTTTGTTGCAGTTTGATTTTTAACAAGGTTCAAAACTTAAACCACAAACCAAAAAAACTGGTTGCCGTGGAGTTTATTCCGACTCATAGCGACCCTGTGGGGACAGAGTAGAACTGCCCTCATAGGGTTTCCAAGGAAGGGCTGGTGGTTCCAACTGCCAACCTTTTGGTTAGCAGCTGAGCTCTTAACCACTAGCCCAGGACTCTACAAGGTGGAGTCCAAATGGTGGAAATTTTACCAATTGGTGGGGAAGAATTTTAGCGACAAAGAGTTCTTTTTTTTTTTTTTTTTTAATTTTTATTGTGCTATAAGTGACAGTTTACAAATCAAGTCAATCTCTCACATATAAACTTATATACACCTTACTACATACTCCCATTTACTCTCCCCCTAATGAATAAGCCCGCTCCCTCCTTCCAGTCTCTCCTTTCGTGACCGTTTTGCCAGTTTCTAGCCCCTCTACTCTCCCATCTCCCTTCCAGACAGAAGACGCCAACATAGTCTCAAGTGTCCACACGGTGCAAGTAGCTCACCCCTCATCAGCGTCTCTCTCCAACCCATTGTCCAGTCCCTTCCATGTCTGATGAGTTGTCTTCGGGAATGGTTCCTGTCCTGGGACAACAGAAGGTTTGGGGACCATGACCGCCTGGGTCCTTCTAGTCTCAGTCAGACCATTAAGTCTGGTCTTTTTACGAGAATTTGGGGTCTGCATCCCACTTGTCTCCTGCTCCCCCAGGGGTTCTCTGTTGTGTTCCCTGTCAGGGCAGTTGTTGGTTGTGGCCCAGCACCATCTAGTTCTTCTGGTCTCAGGATGATGTAGTCTAGTTCATGTAGCCCTTTCTGTCTCTTGGGCTCATAATTAATTACCTTGTGACCTTGGTGTTCTTCATTCTCCTTTGATTCAGGTGGGTTGAGATTCATTGATGCATCTTAGATGGCCGCTTGCTAGCATTTAAGACCCCAGACGCCACACTTCAAAGTGGGATGCAGAATGTTTTCTTAATAGATTTTATTTTGCCAATTGACATAGATGTCCCCTGAAGCCATAGGCCCCAAACCCCTGCCCCTGCTTTGCTGACCTTCGAAGCATTCAGTTTATTCAGGAAACTGCTTTTGGTTTAGTCCAGTTGTGTTGACCTCCCCTGTATTGAGTGTTGTCCTTCCCTTCACCTAAAGTAGGTCTTATCTACTATCTAATCAGTAAATAACCCTCTCCCACCCGCCCTCCCTCGTCTCATAACCACAAAAGTATGTGTTCTTCTCAGTTTAAACTATTTCTCAAGATCTTATAATAGTGGTCTTATACATTATTTGTCCTTTTGCAACTGGCTAATTTCACTCAGCATAATGCCTTCCAGATTCCTCCATGTTATGAAATGTTTCACAGATTCATAACTGTTCTCTATTGATGCATACTATTCCGTTGTGTGAAAATACCATAATTTATTTATCCATTCATCCATTGATGGACACCTTGGTCGCTTCCATCTTTTTGCTATTGTAAACAGTGCTGCAGTAAACATAGGTGTGCATATATCTGTTCGTGTAAATGCTCTTATTTCTCTAGGATATATTGAGAGGAGGGGGATTGCTGGGTCGTATGGTAGTTCTATTTCTAGCTTTTTAAAGAAGCACCCATTCGATTTCCAAAGTGGTTGTACCATTTGACATTCCCACCAACAGTGTATAAGTGTTCAATCTCTCCACATCCTCTCCAACATTTATTATTTTGTGTTTTTTGGATGAATGCCAGTCTTGTTGGAGTGAGATGGACTCTCGTTGTAGTTTTAATTTGCATTTCTCTAATTCAACTCTATGGCACTTGGTTTTGAATGGCTAATGATTAAGAGCATTTCCTCATGTATCTGTTAGCCCCTGAATGTCTTCTTTAGAGACGTGCCGGTTCATATCCTTTGCCCAATTTTTAATTGGGTTGTTTGTCTTTTTGTGGTTGAGTTTTAGCAGAATCATGTAGATTTTAGAGATCAGGTGCTGGTCGGAGATGTCGTAGCTGAAAATTTTTTCCCAGTCTGTAGCTGGTCTTCTTACTCTTTTGGTGAAGTCTTTAGATGAGCATAGGTGTTTGATTTTTAGGAGCTCCCAGTTATCTGGTTTCTCTTTGTCATTTTAGTAATGTATTCTGTTTATGCCTTGTATTAGCACTCCTAACGTTGTCGCTGTTTTTTCTTCCATGATCTTTATTGTTTTAGACTTTATGTTTAGATCTTTGATCCACTTGGAGTTAGTTATTGTGCATGGTGTGAGGTATGGGTCCTGTTTCATTTTTTTGCAAATGAATATCCAGTTATGCCAGCACCATTTGTTAAAAAGACTCTTTTCCCCAATTAACTGACACCAGGCCTTTGTCAAATTATCAGCTGCTCATATGTAGATGGATTTATATCTGGGTTCTCAATTCTGTTCCACTAGTCTATGTGCCTGTTGTTGTACCAGTACCAGGCTGTTTTGACTACTGTGGCTGTATAATAGGTTCTAAAATCAGGTAGGTTGAGGCCTCCCACTTTCTTCTTCTTTTTCAGTAATGCTTTACTTATCTGGGGCTTATTTCCCTTCCATATGAAGTTGGTGATTTGTTTCTCCATCACGTTAAAAAATGTACTTGGAATTTGGATTGGAAGTGCATTGTACATATAGATGGCTTTTGGTAGAACAGACATTTTTATAATGTTAAGTCTTCCTATCCATGAGCAAGGTATGCTTTTCCACTTATGTAAGTCCCTTTTAGTTTCTTGCAGTAGTACCTTGTAGTTTTCTTTGAATAGGTCTTTTACATCTTCGGTAAGATTTATTCCTAAGTATTTTATCTTCTTGGGGGCTACTGTGAATGGTATTGATTTGGTGATTTCCTCTTCAATGTTCTTTTCATTGATGTAGGGGAATACAACTGATTTTTGTATATTTATCTTGTAACCTGAAACTCTGCTGAACTATTAGTTTCAGTAGTTTTCTGAAGGATTCCTTAGGGTTTTCTGTGTATAAGATCATGTCATCTGCAAATAGAGATACTTTTACTTCTTCCTTGCCAATCCAGATGCTCTTTATCTCTTTGTCTATCCTAATTGCTCTGGCTAGGACTTCCAGCACAATGTTGAATAAGAGCGGTGATAAAGGGCATCCTAGTCTGGTTCCTATTCTCAAGGGAAATGCTTTAAGGATCTCTCCATTTAGGATGATGTTGGCTGTTGGCTTTGTATAGATGCCCTTTATTATGTTGAGGAATTTTCCTTCTATTCTTATTTTGCTGAGAGTTTTTATCATGAATGGGTGTTGAACTTTGTCAAATGCCTTTTCTGCATCAATTGATAAGATCATGTGGTTTTTGTCTTTTGTTTTATTTATATGGTGGATTACATTAATTGTTTTTCTAATATTGAACCAAGTTTGCATACCTGGTATAAACCCCACTTGGTCATGGTGAATTATTTTTTTGATATGTTGTTGAATTCTATTGGCTAGAATTGTGTTGAGGATTTTTGCATCTACATTCATGAGGGATATAGCTCTGTAATTTTCTTTTCTTGTGGTATCTTTACCTGGTTTTGGTATCAGGGATATGCTGGCTTCATAGAATGAGTTAGGTAGTGTTCCATCCTTTTCTATGCTTTGAAATACCTTTAGTAGTAGTGGTGTTAACTCTTCTCTGAAAGTTTGGTAGAACTCTGCAGTGAAGCCATCTGGGCCAAGGTTTTTGTGGGGGGAGTTTTTTAATTACCTTTTCAACCTCTTTTTTTGTTATGGGTCTATTTAGTTGTTCTACTTCTGATTGTGTTAGTTTCGGTAGGTAGTGTGTTTCTAGGAATTCATCCATTTTTTCGAGGTTTTCAAATTTGTTAGAGTACAATTTTTCCTAGTAATCTGATATGATTCTTTTAATTTCAGTTGGGTCTGTTGTGATATGACCTATCTCATTTCTTATTCCGGTTATTTGTTTCCTTTCCTGTATTTCTTTAGTCAGTCTGGCCAATGGTTTATCAATTTTGTTAATTTTTTCAAAGAACTGGCTTTTTTGGCTTTGTTAATTCTTTCGATTGTTTTTCTGTTCTCTAATTCGTTTAATTCTGCTCTAATTTTCATTATTTGTTTTCTTCTTGTGCGTGATGGATTCTTTTGTTGCTCATTATTTGTTCAAGTTGCATGGACAGTTCTCTGATTTTGGCTAGTTCTTCTTTGTGTATGTGTGCATTTATCGATATAAATTGACCTCTGAGCACCGCTTTCGCTGTGTCCCAGAGGTTTTGATAGGAAGTGTTTTCAGTCTCATTGCATTCTATGAATTTTATTCCCTCCTTAATGTCTTCTATAACCCAGTCTTTTTTCAGCAGGGTGTTGTTCAGTTTCCAAGTATTTGATTTCTTTTCCCTGATTTTTCTGTTATTGATTTCTACTTTTATTTCCTTATGGTCTGAGAAGATGCTTTGTAATATTTCGATGTTTTGGATTCTGCAAAGGTTTGTTTTATGACCTAATATGTAGTCTATTCTAGAGAATGTTCCATGTGCACTAGAAAAAAAAAGTATAATTTGCAGCAGTTGGGTGGAGTGTTCTGTAAAAGTCTATGAGGTCAAGTTGGTTGATTGCAGCAATTAGATCTTCCGTGTCTTTATTGAGCTTCTTACTAGAAGTCCTATCCTTCACTGAAAGTGGTGTGTTGAAGTCTCCTACTATAATTGTGGAGGTGTCGATCTCACTTTTCAATTCTGTTAAAGTTTATGTATCTTGCAGCCCTGTCATTGGGTGCATAAATATTTAATATGGTTATGTCTTCCTGGTAAATTCTCCCTTTAATCATTATGTAGTGTCCTTGTTTATCCTTTGTGGTGGATTTAACTTTAAAGTCTGTTTTGTCAGAAATTAATATTGCCACTCCTGCTCTTTTTTGCTTGTTGTTTGCTTGATATATTTTCTTCCATCCTTTGAGTTTTAGTTTGTGTCTCTATGTTGAAGGTGTGTCTCTTATAGGCAGCATATAGACGGATCGTGTTTCTTTATCCAGTCTGAGACTCTCTGTCTCTTTATTGGTGCATTTAGTCCATTTACATTCAGTGTAATTATAGATACGTATGAGTTTAGTGCTGTCATTTTGATGCCTTTTTTTGTGTGTTGTTGACAATTTCATTTTTCCACTTATTTTTTTGTGCAGAGAAGTTTTTCTTTGTTAATTGTGTGTTCCTCATTTTCATAGCAGTTAAATTTATGTTTGCTGAGTCGTTATGTTTATCTTGGTTTTTATTTTGAAGTATGGGATTGTTAGCCCTCTTTGTGCTTAGCATAATATTTACCCCTATTTTTTAAGTAAAAACCTAACGTGTATCATCCTATATCGCCTTGTTTTCCTCTCCATGTGGAAGTTCTATGCCTCCCATATTTAGTACCTCTTTTTTTGATTGTTATAATCTTTTACGTAATGACTTCAGTGATACCCTGTTTTGAGTATTTTTTTCCTTTTTGAATTAATCTTATTTTGTTTTTGTTATTTCCCTATTTGAGTTGATATCAGGATGTTCTGTTCTGTGACCTTGAGTTGTGTTGGTATCAGATATTATTGATTTTCTGACCAAAGATTTTCCTTTAGTAATGCTTGTAGCTTTGGTTTGGTTTTTGCAAATTCTCTAAGCTTGTGTTTATCTGTAAATGTCTTAATTTCACCTTCATATCTGAGAGAGAGTTTTGCTGGATATATGATTCTTGGCTGGCAGTTTTTCTCCTTCACTGCTCTATATATGTCATCCCATTGCCTTCTTGCCTGCATGGTTTCTGCCGAGTAGTCTGAGCTTATTCTTATTGATTCTCCTTTGTAGGTGACTTTTTGTTTATTCCTGGCTGGTTTTATAATTTTCTCTTTATCTTTGGTTTTGGCAAGTGTGATGATAATGTGCCTTGGTGATTTTCTTTTGGGATCTATCTTGTACAGTGTTCAGTGAGCATCTTGGAAAGATATCCTTTCATCTTTCATGATGCCAGGGAAGTTTTCTACCAACTGATCTTCAACTATTCTCTGTGTATTTTCTGTTATCCCTCCCTGTTCTGGATCTCCAATCACATGCAAGCTGTTCTTGATAGAGTCCCACATGATTCTTAGGGTTTCTTCATTTTTTTGTCTGATTTTTCTTCAACTATATTGGTGTTAATTTCCTTATCCTCTGACTCCCCTACTCTGCATTCCAATTCCTTGATTCTGCTCCTCTGACTTCCTATGGAGTTGTCTAATTCTGTAATTTTATTGTTAATCTTTTGGATTTCTGAATGCTGTCTTTCTATGGTTTCTTGTAGCTTATTTTTTCACCATGTTCTTGAATAATCTTTTTGATTTCTTCAACTGCTTTATCAGTGTGTTCCTTGACTTTTTCTGTAGATTGCCTTATTTCATTCCTGAGGTCATCCCTGATGTCCTGAAGCATTCTGCATATTAGTTTTTTATATTCTTCATCTGGCAGTTCCAGGATTGTATCTTCATTTGGGAAAGATTTTTGATTCTTTAATTTGGGGATTTGTAGAAGCAATCATGGTCTGCTTCTTTATGTGATTTGATATCGACTGCTGTCTCTGAGCCATCTATAAGATATTGTAACGATTTATTTTATATTTGCTCACTGAGTCTTATCTTCTTGTTTTGTTTTGTTTCAATATACCCAGATGGGCTACTAGATTGCACTGTCTTGATTGTTGTAGCCTTTGAATCACTTATGTCCTATTACTAGCTGGTTTGAGCTGTTACCAGATATATGAATCTATGAATCTATTCACTATTCTTGAATAGAATCAGCTTAGGTGTGTTGATTGTGGGTCACCTAGCGTGTGCTGTAGGCTGTCACTTATTAACTTAAAGGAGTAGTGGTGATGGTTGTATGCACCAGATTCTGGTAGCAGCAGGGGGTCACACTCCGAGGAGGGCAGGATGCTGACAGCCTTCCCCCAGGTGCCAGTGAGGTAGGAGTGTCTCTATTCCCAGAGCACTTCGGTGGGTGGGCTCTGCTGCTGTACCTTAGGAACCCAATGCTTGTACCTCTAAAGACTGGTAGGAGTCACTATCCTTAGACCCTTTAGCAGGTGGCTAGGTGGTGTGGGTGGAGCTTTAGCCCTCAGTTCCCTGCTGTGGATCAGTGAGGGCTCTGTTTAATAGGTAGAGGGGTATCAGCAGTCCAAAACTTGTCTTTCCACTGCTTTGCTAAAACAATTACAGTCAGATCTCTATCAGAATTGCCTTTGCATTATGATAGCCACCTGGTTCCCTGTAGGGATGAAAGCCAGAGACTGTGGATATCTTTTGCTTGGCTGGACCTGGCTCTGTATTATTATTCCAGTTTAGGGAACTCAGGGAAGGATTTTTCTCTCCAGATTGTTAATTGCTGCTTCTCTTGGGCCAGGAGAATGGGTTAGGAAAAAAAAACCCACAGAGCACTTCACTCATGACCCCAGAAATTCCAATGTTATTGAAGCTGCCTGGGGCAGGGAGGGGGAGGGATCAGATAGATAGGAGTAGGGGCAATATATACAAAGTTACTTATCTTGTTTGGTGAAGGCTGTTTTATCTGAGATTCCAGAGGGGTGTGTAGCCTGTGTGCACTGGCTGGGTCGAGATTGCCCCCGAGGCTCAGGCCTGCATCTGGTGCTTGCACCGTCTCAGGAAGCTGTGATCAGCTCCTCTGCTCCTAGTCCAAAGCCCAGCGCCAAGGTTTTCTGGCTGGGACACTGTGCTCCAGGCTCCACAACCAGTCGGTGCTTCCCCATGATTTCTCCTTCTCCTGTCAGCTGCGTCAGTGTGCAGCCTGCGTGTGCTGGCTGGGTTTCTGGCCGAGGTTACTCCACGGGGTTAAGGCTGTGTCCTGTGCTTGTGCCGTCTCAGGAAGCTGTGCTCTGCATCTCTGCACTTAGTCCAAAGCCCAGCGCCAAGGTTTTCTGACTGGGATACTGGCTCCAGGCTCTGAAAACAGTCGCTGCTTCTCCACGGTTTCTCGTTCTCCTGTCTGTCGCATCAGTGTGCAGCCTGCTCACACTGGCAGAGTCTCTGCCAAGGTTACTCCAGGGGGTTAGAGGTTAGGGCTGCGTCCGTGCTTGCCCCATTTCAGTAAGCTGCAATCAGCCCCACCACTCTGGCACCAGGGAACAGCAAGGGCTCAAGCCTGTGGTGTGGGATGCTGGTTCCAGAAGCAGTCACTGCTTCAGCGCACAGCTTTTTGCTCCCCTGTCACTTAGGTCAACTCCCTAGTTTTGTGTTTGATGGTCAGGGTTTGTAGATTGTCATGTATGTGATCGATTCACTTGTTTTTCCGAGTCTTCATTGCAAGAGGGATCTGCGGTAGTTCTACCTAGTCAGCCATCTTTGCCCCGCTTCGAAGAGTTCTAATTAGACCCTTGCAAGACATGCCAGAGAGGTGTGGGCCATGGTCGTTTTCAGCCACCAGCAGGTTTCTAAAGCCCCCGTTGCTGACTCTGACTCTATTTCCATTTCTTAAAAATCCAGAGAAGTATGGAGGAGAGGAGAAATAAGTCATATCTGCTTGGTGCCGCCTAATACCAATGTTATCTTACTTAACTTCACCACAACCCTATGAGGTCAGCATGTGTTTCCCTATTTCACAGATGAGAAAACAGACTCAGAGAGATTAAGTAGCTTACCCAAGAACTCTGACTGACTAGACCAAGGCCAGAACCCAGGCCCGGGTCTTCCCCCAAGACCCTTGCTTTTTGACTCTGCACCAGGAAGCATCAATAGACAACGTATGGCTCACCTCTAATGAAGCTCTACTTCATCCTGGTTGCCACGTCAAACTTTTTCTCTTTTCCTTTTGCTGACTTCTTTTTGTTAATTTTTTGCTTTTAGCTTTCTCCCCTCTTTTTTCCTCAGTCCTTTGTAACTTAGAGTCTTAGCAGTGCAGGTAGGAATCTGAGTTAAAGAAGACAGTGACCCCTAATGATGAAGCCAGTTGTCCATTCAGTCCATTCTGAGGTGCCTCTGCGTAGACTTGAACTTCCATCTTTTTGGTTAGCAGCCCAGAGAGTTTACCACTTGCACCACCCAGGGACTCAGAGATGCCAAACATCATGAAGATGGAACAGGACTGGGAAACATTTTGTTCTGTTATACACAAAGTCGCCATGAGTCAGGGTCAACTCAAAGGCAACCAACGATAATGATGAAGTCAGTTTCTTCCAACTTAAGGTAGCCAGATAAAATACAGGGACCCAGGATCCCTGTGCTGAGAACCTCCCAGACCCAGGAGACAGAGAGAGAGAGAGCTGTAACACCAGACAGTGCAAGACAGTGAGAGGCAGCAGAGCCAGAAGATGGTGCAATGGGCTCCCTGGCCCCCTGAGCGAGAAAGGTGAGAGCCCTCAGGCAGGGGGTCTGCTGGCAGAGTGGGGTGCCCTCAGGTGCTTGTGGGTGGAGCTAGGTTTGTGGAGCCATGGAGCTTGAGAGCTGAGTGCCTTCAGGCTGAGGCTTACCGGTGGAGTGGGGTGCCTCTGGGCACTTATAGGTGGAGCTAAAGAGCTCAAACAGGACACTTGTTCAAACAGGACAGAGCCTGGGCTGAGGGACCGAGGGGCCGATAGGCCGAGGACCAGAGAGAGACCTGCCTATGGGCATGGCTGAGAAGAGGCTGTCCTGATCAAAAAACTATCCTGAGTCATCCCTAATGCTGAATTGTAACTTGTTACTTCTCTAATAAACCCATAACTGTATGCTCTGTGAGTTCTGTGTAGCCATTGCAATTAATTATACAACCCAAGAAAGAAGTAGAGAATGCCATGGGAGGGATGGCTGATGTCAGAATTGGTAAGAAGTTTGGAAAATAGAGGTATGTCTCACCTCTCTGCCTCACAGGCATCAACCTCAGGCTGTTGGTGCTGATAATGATTCTCTCTGCTTCCCCTTGTGAAGCTAGATGAGGAGGTCAGATGCCTCTGCCACACCATCTTACACCAGGTTTCAATCTGGGTATTATCTCTTTTATCTTTTAGCCCATTAATTCTCTTTCCAGCTTTATCTGTTGTTAAATCCATTATTGAGTTTTTTAGTTTTAATATTTTTCAGTTCTGGAATTTTTTAAGTCTGTGGAACCCTTGTGGGTCAATTAGGTTTTGTTCATTTGATTACCTTGTGTGTTTGATTCTTTTTGTTTACTGAAAATATATTTACCAAGTATATGTTATCTTTACATGTGCTTCTGCTATGCATTCAGGCGTATAACCATTCAGAATGACAATGATCCAATTTTCAGTATTGAGAACTTTTGAAGGTCAGCTGCATTCCTTTTGAAGGTGTATTTACTTCAGATTAATCTTAGGATGAATCTCTTAAACAGGGTCGAACTTTCAAGCTAGAGAGATGTACTGGGTTCCTCCCACTCTTGGCCCTGGACTCCAGTTCTTGTCTCTTTAGTACCATGTGTCTAGAGCAAACATTAGCCTCTCAATAACTCTCTCCAAAATTAGCAAACTCCCCTAAGGGAAGTTAGCCCCAAATCTGGGCTCCTTCCTTGGGTCTCCCCCAGATCCTAGTCTGCTAATTCTTCACAATAGTGTAGTGCTTTCTATTGT
Organism: Loxodonta africana; assembly: GCF_030014295.1. Taxonomy (NCBI): domain Eukaryota; kingdom Metazoa; phylum Chordata; class Mammalia; order Proboscidea; family Elephantidae; genus Loxodonta; species Loxodonta africana. The sequence continues at coordinate 70,873,754 of NC_087358.1, forward strand.
GTTCAGTTCTTCTAGTTATCCTCCTGAAATGGTTAATCTGAGTTACATCTTTTTTTCTAGAAGCCCAAGTTTTGATGACTTCTTTCAGAAAGAAAATCTTTTTAGTAATTTCTAAAAAAAAAAAAAGACAACTCTGTTGGACTTCTCAAAGACCCTTCCCTCATTCCTTCTTTCTGCCCTCTGTTGTTGTTAGGTGCCATCGAGTCAGTTCCAACTCATAGCGACCCTAGGGGATACAGCTGAACTGCCCCATAGAGTTTCCAAGGAGTGACTGGTGGATTTGAACTGCCGACCTTTTGGTTAGCAGCCGAGCCCTTAACCACTGCGCCGCCCTCTGTAGGGTAGTTCAACAAGGGCTAGAAGGAGAGGAATAGGAAAGTCTATGACACATGTAGATGCTGAGGCTGTAGGACTGCTCTTTATGCCAAAAGGTAGGGCTGTGTTTCCGTGCTTCTCCTCTGAGACTAGACTTCCTAAGAAGTACAGTCTACCCCCAAATACATCATATTTTTCCAAAGGAAAGAATATATAAGGCATAGAATGCAAATAAACAATCAAATGCCTCATATATATGTGTGTGCATGTGTGTGTATATATATATTTACTATTTAGTTATACATGTTGATATTCATGTTAGTTGCTGTCAGTCAATTCCAACTCAAGGGAAACCCGTGTGTACAGAGTAGAACTGTGCACCATGGAATTTACAAGGTTCTGACCTTTTGGAAGCACATCGCCAGGTCTGTCTTCCAAGGCCTCTGTGTGGATTTAAACCACCAATCTTCTGGCTAGCAGTGAAGTGCACCACCCAGGAGGGACTCCTTTAGTTATATATTTAAAATCACATACCAAATGATATAGTAATTTAAAATACTGGTTTTTTATTCCACATTCATAGATGTATGCAACAGTTTTTATTCACAAATTTTTACTTGACTCTTTGAAATCACAAGAGAACTTTTAGAGCAATTTCACAGTTTTCTTGACTGCATCATCTTTTCCTCCATCCAGTTGTTGAGAGAGGCAGCACTTCTTAAATCTTTTTGTATGATGCTGTTATAAGAAATTTTATTCCAACCTTCAAGTAACCATTTGCTTTTTGTGATCGCCTTGGTGCAACCACCATTTTACATGATGCTCAGTTGGGCTCATTTACAACATCTAACACTTGCAATTTCGAGGCTATGCCCCCAGGAATAATTTGAACTCTACGTTAAATGTGTTTGAATTTTTTTTTTTAAACTGATTACCCGTTCAGGCTACTGTTTCTTCTGATTATATAACTAACTCTTTGTTGTTCAAAACGTAGGAGAACTTTAAAATTTATTAAGGAAAAAAAGCAAGGAAGAGAACAATGTGTACAGCGTGCTACTCTTGGCATGGAAAGGAGGAAATAGAAGGGAACGTATTATTTGTATTTTCTCTTGTGTGCATAAAGAATCTCTGGAAGATTACACAGGAAGCTAACGGGTTGCTGTAGGTCTGAAGGGAGGGAATTAGGCAAATGCGTGATATGGATGGGAATGAGACTTTCACTGTATCCTTTTTAATTTTTGAAACATACCTATCATACCTATTCAAAACATAATGTATTTTTTAAAATTAACTGAGAGACGATCCCATAATATGAAACTCTGTTAAGAGTACTTCCACTTTTCTGAAGGATGGCTTTTTTGGGAAAAAATTCTTGCTTTATATCTTAGTCATCTAGTGCTGCTGTGACAAATACCACAAGTGGATGGCTTTAACAACAAAAAAATTTTTATTCTCTCACAGTCAAGTAGGGTACAAGTCCAGATTCAGGGTGTCAGCTCCTGGGGAAGGCTTTCTCTGTCGGCTCTGGAAGAAGGTCCTTGTCATCAATCTTCCCCCGGACTAGGAGGTTCTCTGTGCAGGAGCCTGGGGTCCAGAGGATGCCCTGTGCTCCTGCCTCTGGTTTCTTGGTGTTATGAGGTCCCCACTTTCTGCTTGTTTCCCTTTCCTTTCATCTATTGTAAGATAAAAGGTGGTGCAGGGCACATTCCAGGGGAACTCCCTTTAAATTGGATCAGGGATGTGACCTTAATAAGGGTGTTACAATCCCAGCCTAATCCTCTTTAACATAAAATTACAATCATAAAATGAAGGACAACCGTACAATACTGGTAATCATGGCCTAACCAAGTTGACACATATTTTGGGGGGACACAATTCAATCCATGACGATATGACAAAAAGTTCCTACAATGGGGCTAAGGGTTTCTAGGCCACCAAAGAGAAATCGGAAAAAGCAGGAAACAAAGCTTGTGACCTTCACAGGACACACTTTTCATAAAGCCCATGGCATGCAATAAAACTCACGAAATGGCTTCTGGTAATTAGAGGTCAGGCCCCAGGAGCCACCTGCCCATCTTGTTACTCAGCAGGAGGTTGAAAGGGAACAAATCCTAGAATGACGACACAACATATGTTATACAGAAATGTACTTTATTCTAGGAACTCAAGGTTGTCTCCCCCACATCATCAGCATCACACTGACACCCTGTGATGGGGGAGATGGGCATTACTACAGTGATTCCACATTGCTTATGAGAAGAAATAAAGGTCCTAAATGTGAGCACCAATGAAGAATACTTACTACAAAGTGGCATTCTCTCATTTACTGCAGTGTGAAAATGCTAGACACGTATGCCTGGGTAACCCTGCTGGCCCTGCGAGCTGAGGAGGCTCATCTATATAGGACTGATGACAATCTAAAAGGTCACCTAAAGCACAATAAAATGTTAAAAAAAAAATCTAAAAGAAAGCTACCTGAGATATCTAATAACTAGAAGGTTATGAAATAGCTAATAGCTAGAAGGATCAGCCTTAATCCCCAGGGTATTTCCTAGGCTAGCCTGGCAAGGTGTCTGTCTCTGCTAGCTATATATATCTGTCAAGAAGACAGGACAAGCAGATCAGCTGGACAGGGCCTCCTCCTTCTTCATCATTACTAGGGGACACACAGAACGGGCAAGTGTCTGTACAGCCCCTTTTGTACTCATTTCTTACCAGCAGATAATCAAACCAAACCCCTTGCCATGGAGTTGATTCTGACTCATAAAACAAAACAAAAAAAACAAACCCGTTGTCCATCATAAGTCACGGCGAATGGGAAAGACACCAGGATTGAAGATGGACGAATGTTGTCTGTTATGGATTGGACTGTGTCCCCCAAAATATGTGTTGGAATCCTAACCCCTATGCCTGTGGGTGTGATCTCCTTTGGGAATAGGGTTCTCTGTCATGTTAATGAGGCTGGATCAGTGTAGAGTGTGTCTTAAGTCAATCGCTTTTGAAATGTAAGAGCACAGTAGGTACAGAAGCACGCAAGCAAAGATGAGGGAAGACAGATGCCACGCCACAGAAAGATTGCCAAGGAACCAAGGAACAGAAGCCGAGAAGAGACAAGGACCTTCCCCAGAGCAGAGGAAGAGCCTTCCCCTAGAACCGGGTGCCCTGAATTTGGACTTCCAGCCTCCTAAACTGTGAGAAAATAAACTTCTGCTCCTTAAAGCCACCCATTTGTGGTACTTCTGTTACAGCAGCACTAAGAAACTAAGGCATTGTCCTAATGTCCAAAGAAGAAAAAAATAATTCCAGAATTGTCAAACAGATCATTCGTGAGCAGTTAGAAATTAAAACAATTGCTGGCAGTGAAGACAAGTTGAAAGACTTTCTTTTCTTTGATGGGCTCACATGTTGGCGAATTCTTTTAGTAAAACAGTTGATAAAATATGCTTTTTAATATTAGGATATCCTGGTGAAAATGTTAGTTGAAATACAATACTATTAGCTGGTTGATTCACTTAAAAAAATTCACTTAGAGAGTCTTAATTAACTCAGGGATATTTGAACTAAGAAACTAATGGATGGTTATCTACTAACCTGGTCTTTCTTAGATTCCTCAAAAAATTCTTCTTCTACTCCACCTAAGACATCCCCTCCCACCACTTTGACCTCATTACCTGTAACTTTGCCACTTCCAAAATCATTGATGTGTGTGCCCTGTTGACCACAGTTCTCTTCTTCCAGCATAGCTTGTTCAATTATTCTCACTATAACCATTCTTTGACTCATCAGAACCTTACAGAGGTTGAACCCTCCCAATTCATCGTTCATTCCTTTTCTTTGCTTCCCTTATCATCTAATTTATATTCTGTTGTCCATCACTGTACTAACACTCTTGTTAATACTAAAAATTCCTGGATCTGAATCTGGACATTGCTCCTTCCTAGGTTCATGAACTTGGTCAAGTTAATTCATTTTCTCTGTGCCCATTTCCTCATCTGGATATGGGTATAGTTGTAGTACCTAACTTATAGGGTATTTCTGAGGTCATGCAAATGAAGTACTTAGCACCATGCCTGGCACATGGTAAATGCTGAATGTTAGCTATTATCGAGTATTTACCATGGCCAAGCGTGGTGCTGACTGCTTTATTTGGATGACCTCACAACTATGCTGGGTGGCACAGTTTGCGCTTGATGACTACTAACGTAAAGGTTGGTGGTTCAAACCTCAGCATTGCGGAAAAAAGGCCTGGCAATCTGTTTCCATAAAGGTTACAGCCAAGAAAACCCTATGAAGCAGTTCTACTCCACTTGGAGTCACCATGAGTCAGAACCAACTCAATGGCAATGGGTTTGGTTTGGAGCTACTATCGTCGCCGTCAAGATCTGTTCAAGAAAACTTCATCTCTGAATGAATACCAGCATTTGCTTTTTCATATCTACACCCAAATAGCTGAGCATCTTTGGAGGAAGTTAAACAGTAAGGCAGACTGGAGGCACCGTTAACTTTTATGATCACTAGTTTCAAATGGATCCGCAACACGACTGAAATCCAAGTTTTCCTGGTTAATTTCTTTTCAGTACTTTTCTCATCTGCGTTCTCTTCAAGCATCTAGCGTCCTCACCTCCCATCAGTCTTAGTGGATGCCCCTACTTCCTATTTTATGGAGGGAGAGAAAAAAACAAAAAACACCACCACACAAATTGCCTCCTCTTCTTTCTTCTAAGTCTACAACGCCTTCACCTCATCCCATTTACCTCTGCTGTTACAATAAAATTGCCACACCTTCTAAGTGGACAACTGGATGTCTAAGTAGGTATCTCAAACCAAACATGATAAAAACAGAACAGTTTCCACACACATACCCCTAAACTTGGTGCTTCCGCAGCCTTCCACTCTCGGTAAATGGCACCATTTGTCTATGCATCTGCCCAGGCTTTGATCTCACCTCCCCTGAGACCCGAGATCCCATCTGTCTTAGCTACCTAGTGCTGCTGCTGTTAACACATTCTATGAGTGGGTGCCTTTAAAAAATAGGGATTTATTTTCTCACAGTTCTGGAGGCTAAAAGTCCAAATCAAGGCCTCGGCTGTATGGATTTCTTCCTTGTCAGTAGCCATGGGTGTTCCTTTGTTCTTGGCTTGTAGGCGATCAGCACATGGCATCTGTCTCCCACCGTGTGTGTCTGTGTGTCTGTTCTGTTCTTTTTATAGCTCAGATGTGATTAGGTTTAGGACCCTCTCTGCAGTGGTACAGCCTCATTAACATAAAAGAAAACCCTATTTCCAAACGGGATCACATCTACAGGTAGAAGGGCCAGGGATTCAACATTATCTTGGGGCGGGGTGGGTGGTGGCGGGGGGAACCTAATTCAGGCTGTAACGCCGTCATCCATTAGCCAGACCTTAAGCTCTAACCTCATGGTGTGGATCACCATCTCCAGTACCACAGTCCATCATCAGCTCTTGCCTGGAAAACAGTCTAACTGGGTTTCTGCATCCACTCCTTGTCTCTTCCCCCGTTCTCCACTCTGCAGCAAGCCGGATCTTTTTAAAGGATACACCTGATCTCTGCAGCTTCCCACTGTAATTGGAATAAAATTCAAACTCTTCTTGGTGGCCTACAAGGTCCTTTACAATCAGGCCCTCTCCCCTCCCGCAACAACGCTCACCTATTCTGCAGAGAAGCCAGGCTTGTTCCTCCCTCAGGACTTCTCACTTGCTAGTTCCCCTCCCCCAGATCTTCAGAGGACTACCCTCTGCATCATTCACAAAGGTCATCTCCTCAGAAAGGCTTTTCCTGACCACTGTTTATAAAGAACAGGACTCCTCCCACCCGTAGTAACTCGTTATACCATTTTCTACATAGCAGAAGTTTTCTTATTCCTTTACAAATTTATTGCTAGTCTTTTGCCACTAGAATGTAAGTTCCACAGGACTAGGGGTTGTCTGCCTTGTTTACTGCTGTTTGCGCCTGGCACCTATTAGAGTTTTTTTTTTTTTTTAATTAGAGTCTGGCAAATACTAGTTGTTGGTGGCGCAGTGGTTAAGTGTTTGGCTGCTAATCAAAAGGTCAGCAGTTGGAATCCACCAGACACTTCTTGGAAACACTATTGACTTGATGGCACCGGGTTTGGTTTTGGTTAGGTTGCTCAATTAAATAACGGCTGAGTGAAGGAGTATGGCCACTCCTGGCCCCTATGCTCTGGATTCTCTCCTACAACCTAAAGAACTGATTGTTCTTCTCTTGTATATTCAATGTCTTTCTCAACTGGATTTTCCCCATGTCATCCTTTAGCCACCATCCTCCCCTCCTCCCCTTCAGAGCAAATATAAACTGAATGAAAAAACTAAGCAGATTGACTGTCTCCATTTCCTGTTCTCCTGCTCCTCTGTCCAACTGCTGATTTCTGTCCTCATTACCACACTATACAGGTGAGTCTTACTAAGGTGACTCACTAAACCCAAAGGACATTTCCATGGAGTCAATTCTGACTCATAGAGACCCTATAGGGCAGAATAGAACTGCCCCATTGGGTTTCCAAGGAGCAGTTGGTGGATTTGAACTGCTGACCTTTTGGTTAACTGCCAAATGCTTAACCACTGCGGCACCAGGACTCACTGGGCAGTGAAATCTTTTTTCCCTTGGTTTTCGGAGAGAACACACGGATTTTCTATCTTCCTAGCCATTCTTTCCGTCTCCTTTGCAAGCTCATTCACCACCACACCACTGAATGTTGAAACGCCCTAACACTCAACCCTAGGCCCCGTTCTCACTCCAAACACCAGACCCAGGCAGTCTCATCCTGACCTCCTGCTTTAATGACCATCAAATAGGCAAGAGCACTCAAATCCCCAGCCCAGACCTCTATATTTCCTTCTACCCTGTGTGAGTCATTTGGATGTTCATCTCTACAAAACCCCAGCCGCACTCATCACCCTCACCCCCAATCTGATTCTGTCTTGTGTTATTTCCTTACCTCATTTCCACTCATCTAACTTCCGTTCATGAGTTAGAACTCAGAAACCTAGAACTCATCCTGGGTGCCTCCCTCTGCTTCAAACACACATGGAAGGCAGTGCTAACTCCTGCTTCAGTTGGGAAGCATCTTTTGATGCCACGCTTCATGGGCCGAGTGGTTTCACCGCCTCTTGCTTCAATGCTTCACACTGCAACCAGTGAAAACTTACTAAGCACGAATCTTACATCACCCCTCTTACTGACTGGCATGTGATCTGTAAGGCAGTGAGGTCTGGCCTCCACCTATCAATTCAGTGCTCCCCCTCCATAATCCTTCTATCTTTGATCTAGCTGTACTCACTCTTTCACTCCCTGGAACTCCCCATGGTGCCTCCCATATGGCCTTTGTACCTACGGTTCCTTCTGCCAGAAAGCTTTTCCGGTCAATTTGCCTAATTAGTTTCTGCTTTTTCTTCATCCCCATCAGTTGTGTAACTTTGGGAAAAGTTAACATCTGCCTGATAACAGAACTTCCTTCACAGATCTGAGGGGATTGAGCTGGTCCTTCTCAGTACTTATGACACTTAGTAAGGACTGTGTCAGCCCAGTGATCACCTTCCTAACGAGGCCCATTCCTCTCCTATCTACTTTATGTCATCATGTACCTCTTTCTGCTGACATTTGTTGTAGCTTTTCTTTTACATTTATTTCTGTAAACTTTTTTTTTTTTTTTTTAATAGTATCGTGTGCCCTAGAGTACCTGGCATGGAATAGGGTGATCAGTAAGCACTTGAACGGATGTTTCTAGAGGCTTAGTCAAAGTTCTTACTTCTAAAAGACTGAACACACGGAAAGAATAGATAACAGAATCTGATCTGATTATGAGGAAAACCGGGCTGAAATACAGTGAAACCTGTAAGCTGGAACTTGACGGGACTGCCTTGTTTTTCCAGGTCTAGCAAGTTTTCGGCCATTGATAGGGTGCAGTCTCACCACTTTTCTATTGCTCGTTTTAGTGGAAAACATTTCCTCCTCACACAGATTCCGGTACTGCAAAAAATGGGCTGCAACAACAGGTTCGGGCGTAACGACGATTGTGAAGATGGCGCAGGGCCGGTTAGGGTTTCGTTCTGTTGTGCACATGGTCGCTATGAGTCGGAATTGATTCGACGGCACCTAACAACAGCAACTGCAATATGAAATTTATAAATTCTTATATTCAGATTTGAAAAGTGCAACGGCATAAGTACAGGTCAAAGAGAGCCGATGTGAAGGGGAGCTGGAGGCTTTTACTTGAATGACAAATCTAGTATGATTAAGCTGGTAAGATAACTGAAATAATCTCCCCCACATTCATGGAACTGTGTCTAGATAATGGAACATTCCCATTGCATTGCACCCTGATACTAGTCATAGCACACACTTTCTTCTTGGGGTCCTTGGAGTGCATCAAGCTGGCAGGAAATAGGTTCAGGGAACCACTCCATAAGCAGAGTGGTTGAAGTACATGGGGCTGTTCAGACTGAAGAAGGGAACTGATAAAAAGGGATTAGTCTCTTCTGCTCTCTGGAGACAACAAAAAAGTCTATGCCCCGTCAAAAACACTAAATTTACAATGATGGTCATTTAAGAGGATGATTTTTGTTCGATATTAAAAAAGGACTTTGTAATAGCTTAAGCGATCAAACAGTAGGAGAAATTTTTCTGAGTTACTCTGCCAGGAATATTTTCATAAGATGGCCTGCCTCAAAAATCAGATTTTATCTTAAAAACATTATAGAAAATGTGTATTTTGCTGTTAAGTGTAGGGCTGTATCACCATGAGGCTGTTTTACTCACCATCAAGTGAAATAGCTGTCCTTTGGCACAAAACCCCACATCCTTGGTACCACCGTTTCAGAAAAGAGAAATTAAGAAGGTTGATGGCAATTTGTTAGGGAAGAGGGATGTTGCGGAAGAGATTCTCCTGCAGGGAGCACCTCCTGTATAGCACGGCTCAGCCATAGCTCTTCTGCTTTTAATCATTTCCAATACATGTCTACTGAACATCTAGAGTCCTGTGCTTAATCCAAAGGAATCTAAATCATGAACCACTTGGAATGGTGTAGATCTAGTCCTGAAGAACTTATCTTTTCAAAGTCTCAGTCCCACTATATCCAAGAAGCATTTTACTGTTTCCCTTCTCTGAACTTTGTTCTCATCTATTTCTACTTATTAAACTTAGAACACGTTCCTGCTAGTAGCAAAAACCGTTCTTTGAAGAACAGCCTGTCTCATCTACTGTTGTATTCTCCACCGTCCTCCGTCTGCTGCCCTATACTATTCACAAACGTGTAGATATTCTCAATTTTAAAACTAGTTAGCTAGTTTTTGCTATATGATTTAAACTAGTTTTATACTGCCTGTTTTCACTATTATTTAATTAATGGACCATCCATTAAATTAAAAAAATAAATAAATAAAATGGCTTCGTTTTCCCATCCAGACGTGCAGTTTCCTGAGGATGGGGCTAATCTCTCACAACGCTTCAAGAACTGGTTTTCAAACTATGGTATGATTTCCTGGTCCAATGCTCGCTTTCCTCAGAGAACTAAGAGACCAACTAAAAATGTCTGAAAAACACTGCCACAGGGAAGCGTTGAGCAGATGGGTAAAATCTCATTTATAGGTAATTTCATGTTTTTCACCCAACCCTATTATGTATCCAAAGAATAATTCTAAGAGGGTAAACAGTTAACCATATTCTCATTTCTACTCTAAGCCATTTGCAATAGATGGGCCCCAGTACTACCACTAGCTCCCACAGACGGTGACCTGGGAAACGGTTAGGCTCTGATTTCTCCTAAAACAGCAAATGAAGAAAAGATAGTTTGTCTCCTCTTTCTTTTTATCCTATGCATCTCAGGAAAGCCTAGAATTGTTCACACAACAAAACGTCATCTGAGTGGAGACGTTTTCCTCAGGAATTGAGGCCAGTTGTTCTCAACCAGGGGAGACTTTGCCCTCCCCCTCCCCGGGAACATTTGGCAATATACAGAGACATTTTTAGCTGTCATGACTGGGGGGAGGAGGGGTGCAACTGGCATCTAGTGGGTAGAGGCCAGGGATGCCACTAAGCATCCGACATGCACAGGAGAGATCCCCCACCAAAAAGAACTATCTGGCCTACAATGTCAGCAGTGCAGGGTTTAAGAAACCCTGATTTAAAGTTAGCACAGGGATTTTATGGGCAAATAAAGAGGCTGAGGATGTGACTATGGCTGCATTCCTACATCCCTTTCCCCAAATACTTTCTCTTGATATATATATATATATGTTTTTTGTTGTTGTTATGATGCTTTAAGTGAAAGTTTACAAATCAAGTCAGTCTCTCATACAAAAATTTATATACACCTTGCAAAATACTCCTAGTTGCTCTCACCCTAATGACACAGCACACTCCTCTCCACCCTCTATTTCTGTGTTCATTTGGCCAACTTCTGTCCCTCTCTGCCTTCTCATCTCCCCTCCAGACAGGAGCTGCCCACATAGTCTCAGGTGTCTACTTGAGCCAAGAAGCTCACCCCTCACCAGTGTGATTTTCTGTCTTATAGTCCAGTCTAATCCCTGTCTGAAAAGTTGGCTTTGGGGATGGTTCCCTTGGGCTAACAGAAAGTCTGGGGACCATGACCTCTGGGGTCCTTCTAGTCTCAGTCAGATCATTAAGTCTGGTCTTTTTATGAGAATTTGAGGTCTGCATCCCAGTGCTCTCCTGCTCCATCAGGGTATAGAGTATTTTCTGAGACTCATTCTATCTCTGTTTTTCAGCTGACTGATTCAAGTACATTTATATGGTAGGTCACGCAGAACACTCCCTGGGTTATAATGCCTCCCTACTCATAGCTTAATGTACAGAAATTATACTCCCTTTCCCCAAATGGATCAACTAGGGTTAGAAAAATTAGTAACAATGACCCCAAGACAACTCTCAGCAATTAATCCCCTGAAAAGGATGACATTTCTGAAGGAAATTCTGGCAAGATTATATAGGAGTACTATCACATTTATTATATGCTGATTTTTTCAAAAATAATTTGAAGTAGCATTATATAAAAGTAAAAATGTTTGTATACTTAAAAGTTTAGCTCCTCCTTTGTTGTTTCAATTAATTTGAGATTTCACTTTGAGCCACAATTTTTATCTAACAGGCTAAAGCTTGCAGGTTTCAATTATGATCTTTCATAGCTACATGTTTTCAAGGGTTAGACAAGACTTAAGGTCTTTTTTGTTTTTTGTTTGATGAAAGTCATAACCACACCACCTTTCAAATAAATGGCCCTTTTTTAGGGTACAGTATTTAAGACTGAGACTCTGCACTACTTATTTGTTATAAGATACTCCTTAAGCTAGCAGTGCTATTGGTCATCCAGGTGCTGCGATAGTGGGAAAGGAGATATTAACACACAATGGAAGGCTGATTCATGATTCACCTCCTTTGTAGGTGATATGTGAAAAATAACTCCAAATTTAAATTTAACCACACAAAAGCAAAACTAAGCAATTACGTTTTTTTGAAATAAGTCCTTCACTGTTTTATCATATTTGATAGCAGCTTTTTTTTATTGGTTACAAAACCTAAGCCCATATACAAAATTAGGAACACATTTAGATGCCTCTTTTGAAAGAACGTTTTAGTCTTTAACTGAGTTTAAAAAAAAATAAAAACAATGCAATTTTTAAACACTGTTTTGAAAACTTAAAAGTGCAGCAATATAGTTTCCTTTATCTACGAAATGGTGTAATTCCAATTCAAAACCTGGTAAGGTCACAACAAATTGCATCAAGCCAATGCATACGCAGGGGTCTGCACTACTTGATGCTATTGTTCATTTAAATGTTAGTTTGCACTTAGAACACAAGAGGAAATAGCAATTGTTCACAGGAGAGGCCCGATTTTAATCTCAATGTGTGCAAAATTTGAAAGGTAACTGTCAGTGAGTATGAAGAGTCCAGAAGTAACTCAACTGGAAGGGGTACAATTCACAATATCGAGAAGATTTGGACTTTAAGGGTTTCACCGAAGTTTGTGACCTTAATTAGATTTGATTTTGTTATTCCTACTTTTAGTGAATGCCACACAGTTTCAAAAATTTAGACTATAGCGCCCGAATAGGATGCAGTTACCGTATGAAGCTTTAACTCAAAATCTGGATAACGAAAAAAAGGCACAATGAACTTCAACTCAATTTTATGTGCACAAGAGTTGAAAAATCTGAGCCACCTTAAAGAGAAATTGATTCTAAAATTTATAAAACCTATAAATAATCAGAGGCCAAACCACTATATTAAAACAGATTCTCTAGCAAGTAAAAATCTTGCAGTTTAAACATACGCTTGTATCCACTTTAGATACAAGACAAAACTCACTCTTTAAAGTGGCTCCACCTTGGCAGATACATATAGTTTTAATGAACGCACACCTGCTATGTGTTGTTTATCAGTGAAAAAAACCCCAGCTGATTCACGAAGCTCTGATGGCATCTGTCTCATCTTCATCACAGTAAATACACCCCCCACTGGATAACTACATTAGTTTGGACTTTCTATCCTTTCACATCAATGCATTGGGAAATTATACCCAGTAAACAATAGCAACAAAACCATTTTTGTGACAGCACAAATTATTCTGTTTTAAAATTTTCAAATCCATATTCTTTCATTAATAACTGGGTCAGACAATTTTACCAAAAGCAATGACTTTACATAGTAATACCAGATATTGCAGAATTATTTAAAGATCACTGAAAATCAGGTTTATGTTAAACAACTGCAGATTATTCCTCTACACAGATCCTTGTCTGAATGTTTTAATATGTGAATATGCATTTAGAATAGGATCTGAATTAACGCTTCCAATACTCAAGAAAATGAAGTCTTATGACACTTCTAAATAGTTGCTGGTTTGTTGCCAACCACATTATCAAAAGCACTGGTTACTAAGTAAAAAATAGTTTAAGACTAAAATTACAGTAAACATGAAAGCTCCACAGTTTAAACCCAACGTAAATCAACCATATCCAATTATCAATTTAAAACAAAAATATTAACTCCTGAAAGCTGAAAGCAAGATTTTTTTTTTTTTTTTTAAACATCACCAATGGGTGTTTTAGACCTTTTCCCCCCTTTTATAGTTAGGGACTCTTGCTTTCACCTTACACAGAAGTTCAAGTCCATAACAGGTTGCAGCTCAGGTAAAATACCATGCACAGCATTTGATTACTTCAAAACAGCAGGAACACACAGGCTGGAGTGAGTGGTCAAATGGGGCTCGCTGTTCTCAAAATTTAGGTACAATGGCGAAAGCATTACCAGCCATATCTAAAGTTCTTCCTCCAACCCTGGCTTCTGAGGCAGATAAGAAACACATCAATTACTGGTAGATGAAGTACAGTTTTTTAAAACTTATCTGTTTAATCAATAACCAAGTTTTTTTTTTTTTAATTTTTTTTAAGTTACTTATTTTGTGTGTCAGTTCCACCAATGAAAATCATTTGGCTTGTACTTTAAAATCTATTCTTCCACGTAAAGAGTATGAAAATATGTTTGTGGAGGACAATGATGGAGGCCCAGGTCAGACTGCACCTCTTTAGAGTCTTCCAGCATGTATATGCATCATACCAAAGGTTCTTGATCCACGGCGCACCATCTTCCAAAGGAGTATCAGTGCGCAGCCGACACGCCACCGTTATGGAATATTCTTAACTGTAGACTGTAGCTGTCAGCGTGTGGCACCAGGGAATGGGGAGGAAATAGGGTAGTTGAGATTGTTATGGAGAATTCTAAAACAGTTTAGGAAATCATGCATATGCATTTACAGTCCATGTTATAGTGACTTTTGGCAACTGCAAAGTGACTGAGACATGGCTTGCCTTAGAAGCATCAAAACGAAGAGGCATGTATGTTTTGGAGCCTTTGTTGTTGTTCTTGTTATTTGGTAGCCTTCTGGTGGTGCTTCATACTGAATGCGAGAGAGATGCTGCACTCAACTGAACTTAAAAATTAAATTCTTTTGTTTGAAGGTTGGCTGTTGGGTCAAAATTGTAAGTACCTCCTTGTGTGGCTTCAGGAATGAGGCTAGGGTCTTCATCGATCTATAAAAAGCAAGGAAAAAATCCTTATTATGTTATAATACCATATATACTGGTGTAAGCAGAATTAGTTTTTTTATCTTTTAGGAAAGAATTCTCTATGAATGCTTTAGTCATAAAAACATGTTTCAGTAAATATGGAAGTGTTAATTTTATTAAGAAATTTAACAATTTAAAAAGTGGACACAGACTTCAACACTGCCCCTTGTTAAGCTCTCGTAGCTGTAGATTTATTTAATCTCTATGAACATCTCCGTGGAAGAAAAATGTGGCACAGTGGTCTTCTGTCAAGATTTACAGTCTCAGAAACCCTCTGGGGCAGTTCTACTCTGTCCTACAGGGTCACTATGAGTCGGAATCAGCTCAATGGCAATGGGTTTGGTTTGGGTTTTTATATCAACATATGTATAGTTTCTATAATTACTATTTCTTCCCAGTTAATAAATTATAAATGCAACAAGAATTATTTTCACAGTTTTACTTTTAATGAATTTTCAGACATAGTATATAAGAGAACTGATTGACAGAGAACAAACAATTTTTTGTTGTTATTTGGATTTCTTAAATAACTGGAAAGATTCTATCTAAGAGAATCTGATAGAATACAGTGTAAACTTTGGTTGTACTAATGATAAAAGGAAAATTCTTAGTAATATTTACATTATGTGTAGGTTTTAATTTACATGCAAACATGCCCTATTTTAATATATACTTACATCATCACCAGAGAAATACTGATCTATGATTTCAAAGGCTAATTTATAAATATCTTCATTTTCGTGTTGCTGTAAAACTTCAATTTTTTCCAAGCCTGATAAAATAAAACAAACAAAATAGCTAAGCAGCTACTAATCAAAACTATGATCATTTTAATTATGGCAAATTAAAAGGGATTTGGAGCAGTTCCTCTCCCCCCACTCCCCAAAAATGATAGTTTGTCTAAAAAACAGCTTAAAAACCTAAGCTGCTCTGGTTGGAGACCAGCAGCCCACTAATTTCTCCCTCCTTAGAAGCCCTTTAGGTATACTGGTCCCTGAGGTAGACAATCTAAAAAATACCTGAACACTCTATTTGACAGAGGAGGGAGCCATGGCACAGAGACATAAAGGGATATATCCCCAGTTACATAGCAAGGAAGCTAGGGACAGAACTAGAACTGTGATCACCGCAGACTGCTTTTACACAACCATACTGTCTCACGTAGTAATTTTTATCTTTTTCTTGGTTTTCTCAATGCCATTACTTTTGTATAACTACAAAAGTATGTTTTAAGAAACTTAATGATTAACTGACACAAACAGAAGATAAAACTTTAAATTTGAAAAAAATTCTTTTTAGGAAATCAGTAGGGCACTTGTGTCCTATAGCCACAATGAAACTGGAAAATAATTGTTTCAGAACAGTAATCATAGAATGCCTTCATTTATATTTCCAACATACTGACTCCTGGCATCAGATATACAAGTCTACAAATTTACATCTCAATAATAAATATTATTCCTTGAAATTTCCTTTTGGCTAGGTTATTTTAAAATAGTAACTTTCTTTTCTTTATATAGTAATATAAAGTCAGAAAAATGGGAAAATAAGTGCCAAAGATAATGGATGTAAAATGCTTTAATTATAAAATGTTAATATGCATTTTTATTTTCAGTATTACTCCCATAAAAACCAAAAAACCAAACCCAGTGCTGTCGAGTCGATTCCAACTCATAGCGACCCTACAGGACAGACTAGAACTGCCCCAAAGAGTTTCCAAGGGGCGCCTGGTGGATTTGAACTGCTGACCCTTTGGTTTGCAGCCATAACACTTAACCACCATGCCACCAGGGTTTCAGAAGCAATTATGTTAATAAAAAGCCAAAGAGTTAACAATTCTGACAGTTACTCAAACTCTTCCAGTTGTTAAGAAGCGGATTAAAATGCTAATTTTAAATTATCTTAAAAAGTAAAACATCTTAAAACCAAAACAAGCACTGGATCAATACTAAGAAAGATCTGGATTTTAACTTTCCTTCTATTACTAACAACTTATGTGACCTTGAACAACGCTCAATATCTCAGGGATAATTTCTTCTTGCTAAGAAAACCCTTTTGGTCTGAATTTTCATGATGCCACAGCATTTGTTTTCTCTTTTTAAAAAAAAAAAAACCAAACTGGTAGTATAATCATCCAAATTATCAATAAAATGCAAAAAATAAAATATGACATAATGGTAAATTCATCTAAGGTTTGGCCAATTTTACATATTGAACAGGGACCTGTAAAAATAGAATTTTGAAACGTCTGCGCATATCTCATTGTCAGAGAAACAATGGTCCGGTATTTCAAATCAGAGTTCTTTCTCATATTAAAATTTCCAAGTAACTTCTGTAGTAGTAACTTAAGCATGCGGTTACAGCAAATCATTAAGAACCACTGTAAGTCAGAGAGGTGAAAGGAAACACCTAGACTCAGAAATCATTAGTCTTTTCCAACAATATGGAAGAGTTGCTGGCTGCGACCCCCGCCCCCTAGATATTTTTGGAAACACACTATGCTAATTTTTCTACAGCAACATGTGCAGGAGGACTGGCATGGGTGTGCTTGTGAGGGAGCCTTCCGGGGGAGGGCGCAGTCAGCAAACAAACAGTATTTCCCCAAGTGGGGTCTGCAGAATCACAGGAGAATAGGTATAATGTAAAAAAAGGTGTTTCAATCTCAAGAAGTTTCAGGAATGCTGGGTTAGACAAAGCGCACAAGTTTCTCTAATGCAGAGGTTCTCAGAGCTTTTAACTTGCTCTCAAACATTGTGACTTCCAGAGAAGCATTACCGTATTTTCCACGAATAATGCACCCACACGTATAATGTGCATAGCAGGCCTGGAAAATAATTCGTGAGGAGGCTGCACGGTTGGCAAAAACAAAACAAAACAAAGTGTATCCTATGCATTATCTGCATAAAAATATGGTAGTGTTTTATAAAAATCAATGTGAATCTCTAGGAGGGAACTTCAGAACCAGTTTTTGTAAACTGGACAAATGTTTTCTGGACAACCCTTCTGGAATGCTGATATAGAGAATAAAGAATAGCAACCTATTCTGATGACTTAATAGCAATGTATTCTAACAGTTTACATTTCTAATAAGTTATCCTTAAAGGAACTGATGTTTTAGAGTTCCAAGTTCAACTATATTTCTTCATTCGATTCATCCTTACCTCCACATTCTTCTATTATTTCAGCTATTGTGCTTGCTTCATCACCAGCCATTATCAGGATGTTTTTCAGACCATCTAGAACCACCTGAACAACTTGAGAATCTTTTACTGACAGCAAATTACAGAATGGTGGTATTACATTCTGTTGTACAAGGTACTCAACCTGAACAAAAGAGAAGAAATATTTTCATTTATAGAGTATCTTTTCCCCCAGAAGAACACAGTAAAGGGATTAGAAACAATCAGCAACTCCTAACCATATAAGAGTAGTGTACTTTCCAATATTAACAATCATAATAGAGTTTTTTCAAACTCACCTGATCTTTTCTGCCACTTATTGTTAAGTTGCTAATCGCCCAAGCAGCTTCTTTTTGTGTTCCAAAGTCCCCCTGGAGGTTGAGAAAGAAATCATAAAATGAATTTTTTACCCCAAAAGTCTTGTTATAATACATTAATAGACATAATGAACTCTGTATGACTGACCTTAGCAAGCTGATGAATAATCATAGGTATTAATCCAGCATCTATTACAGCTTGAACCTGTTGCTGGTTGCCTGCAGTTATGTTGGAAAGGAACCAAACTGCTTCCTATAATTGAACAAAACACAGGACACCTTTATTTGGAAAATTATATCTTTAACACTTTTATGTTTTTTTATTTTAACATACTTTACATATGCAGTAACAAAATCACCTGAGCTGTGTTAAGGAGACTGCATCTAAAAAGCGATTAGGTTATAACAAATTCCTATCTTTAAAAAAGTTATAAGGAAGCTTCCATTCATACTATTTCGGCCCCATTAACCTGGCATGTATTTCTTCAATAACATATATGCCTACTATAAGCCAGGCACCATTCTAGGCACTGCTGACACAGCAGTGAACAAAATGGACAAAAACCTTTGCTCACGGATTTACATTACTGTGCATTAAGAACAACAAAAGAACCCAAACCCATTGCCATCGAGTCAATTCTGACTCACAGTGACCCTACAGGACAGAGCAGAACTTCCCCATGGGGTTTCCAACAGCGGCTGGTAGATTTGAACTGCTGACTTTTTGGTTAGCAGCCAAGCTCTTAACCACTGTGCCATAAGCACCCTGTAAAAGGCAGGTGGTAGAAATAAATTTAAGAGTGACTTTCCTAATACTTTGTTAAAACTACTTCTAATAAAAGTGAATTTTTATTTAAAAAATACTTACAAGATACAGTCATTTAATTATTTCATAGAAATCAGCATCTAATGTCACAAATGTTAATTCCAGGAAAAGCCAGTTGAGACTAAGTATTCCTACTAGTTTTCTTTTTTATTGTGATAAAAATATATGTAGTATTTACCAATTCAACATCTTTTACCTGTACATCATTCAGTGACAATGATTATGTTCACTGTGTTGTGCAACCATGACCACTATCCATTTCCAAATTATTCCCACCACCATTAACAGAAAGTCAGTGCCCCCCAAGCAAGGACCCCCCTTTTTCCCCTTCCCTCCCACTCCTGGTAACGACTAATAACTTTGGTCTCTGTGTATGTGCCTATTTCATATAAATGGGATTGCCCTTTTGTGACTGGCTTATTTCACTCAGCATCATGTTTTCAAGATTCATTCATGTTGTAGCATATATTGAGAATTCACTTCTCTTTATGACTCAGTAATATTCCACTGTACGTAGAGACTGGTATTTTATTTATTCATCTGTTGATGGATATATCAGTCATTTCTACCTTTTGACTACTGTGAATAACGCTGCAATGAACACTGATGTGAGGTATTTCTGGTATTTTAATTTCTCAAGGGAAACACCATCATTACATACATGCTCTGGGGGTGAAAATTATGATATTTGTTTCTCCAGCAGAGGACAAAACCAATTTACCTAAGATCCAACCTTTCTTTCAATTAATTTAGGGATCTGAAGATAAGTATATTCAGGTAGTCCATAAATGAAAGATAAAAACAGTATAATTACAGCTGACTTGTTATTATTAACTATAAGAGGCTAAGGATTTAAGCAACAGTACTACAGATGTCCTGGGTTTTTTGTATCATAACTACAAAAAACAAAATACACTTAATCTAACAGATTTATTATAATTTTAGTGTCAAATGTGTATCTTCTTCCTCCTCCACCACTTAAAGAACTGATTGTAAATTCATTTTGCCATCTGTTATCGATCGAATTGTGTCCCCCCAAAATGTATGTCAACTTGGCTAGACCGTGATTCCCAGCGCTGTGTGGTTGCCCACCATTTTGTGATCTGATGTGATTATTCTATGTGCTGTAAATCCTACCTCTAGGATGTTAATGAGGCAGGATTAGAGGCAGTTATGTTAATAAGGCAGGACTCAATCTATAGGATTAGACTGTATCTTGAGTCAATCTCTTTTGAACTATAAAAGAGAGCAGGGAGCAGAGGAGGGGGACCTCATGCTACCAAGAAAAGAAGCTCTGGGAGCAGAGCACATCCTTTGGATCTGGGGTCTTTGTGCTGAGAAGCTCAACTGGGGGAAGACTGATGACAAGGACCTTTCCCCAGAACCGAAAGAGAGAGAAAGCCGTCCCCTGGAGCTGGCACCCTAAATTCAGACTTCTAGCCTCCTAGACCATGAGAGAAAAAATTTCTGTTTATTAAGGCCATCCACTTGTGGTATTTCTGTTATAGCAGCACTAGGTAACTAAGACACCATCCAACTATGGTAATATGTTAATAATTGGTGAATCTGTGTTATAGTAATTGGTTGTTCACTGTACTAATCTTGCAAATGTTTTGAAGGTTTGAAAATTTTCAAACAAATGTAGAAGAAAAAAGCAAGTTGGTAACTTCTACCTCTAGGGTCCCATTGTAGTCCCAAAGATGTAAATAACACAAATGCTCAGGGTGTAAAGTATTTGAAGCAATGGACCACTAGCTGAAGTTAAGTAGGTATCTATGTTAAAATTAATTCTATTAAACATATTATGTAAATTAAATATTTCAGTATTTTAGTTTCCAAATATAAAACTCATCTCTATTATTGAAATTTCCATAGTAAAAATAACAGACCTAGAGTCTGAAAGTCTCTAGCTTCTTTCCCTTCACTGGAACAAATGTGTCTATAAAATGTGAATGTCAACAACATACTTTTCCATAGGAATCTGTCATGTTATACTCAAGCAACTACATAAATAGAATTATGACATGGAAGAGGAAAGATCAATTCTGCTAGAGTTGGGGATCATGGCACTTCAGGCAGATAAAGATGTATCCAACAAATACCTGACCACCATTTTTATGACTGTTGCTGCACTAGACAATGGTGATGAAACACTGTGGTGGGAGGACTCGGTCACAAAGGTGACTGGAAATGGCCATTCAGAGAATGGCAAATAGTGAGCAGGAGAAAAAAAAAAAACTCATTGCCATTCCAACTGATAGCAACCCTACAGGACTGAGTAGAACTGCCCCCAGAGTATGACAGAAGATATGAAATGAAGGCCGGAAAGGAAAGGTAGAGAACAGATCACAAAGAACCTATATCACACAGAAGAATCTATTCTTTATCCTAAAGATATGGGGAGAACTTTAAGTAAAAGAATGATACCATTTGTGATTTTTAAAGGATGGCAAACAACAGCAAATGATTCTGTTCTCCAAAGTAATCTGCCAAGGGACGTCTGCCAGGAAACCAGCTGATTTACACAACCCACTGCTTCCCACTCTGTCGTCATCATGTTCTTACCTGATTTACCACTGCGTAACTCATCTGTCTCTTCTTCCTCTTGGGAAAAAAATACACAGCAGTCTTCTATCTGAGAACTATCTTCCATACATATGCATATGCTTTTGTTCCTGAGTGAGCTCATTACTTAAGTACATATACAATTAATAGTAATTTTGTATCTCAAGCTTGAAATCTTTAAAAGAAAAATTTTTTATGATCTTTTAATTTCGGTGTTCCATCTTCGGCTCCAAATCTAATTTTGTAGGGAGGTTAATTTATGATATCTCTATTTGTTTATAAAAAATATCAGCCATTTAAGTGCCAAATTTTGTATGCGCTTGACCTAGTGGCTATAATTTACTGCTTGTTGGTATTACTCAATATATTTAAGTTAGAAAAAAAATCTAAAAATATTGTTTATTCTGTGATGATCACAGCAACACTTATAAGAAGCAATTAAAGTTGAAAAAAAAGAAACTTCAAACAATTGCAAAGGTGATTTGAAGTTAATTCTCATCTTATCTGCATTGGTTTTGAAGAAAAACCACAACAGAAGTAGAAACAACCAGAAAACAAAAACTAAGCCCGCTGCCATTGAGTCGATTCTGACTCATTGGGACCCTATAGGACAAAGTAGAACTGCCCCAATAGGGTTTCCAAGGCTGTAAATCTTTATGGAAGCCGACTGTCACATCTTTTTCCTGCGGAGTGGCCGGTGGGTTTGGACTGCTGACCTTTCTGTTAGCAGCTGAGTGCTTTAACCACTGCATCATCAGAGCTCTTCAGTATACTCGTAGTCCAATCTAATTATAAGAACATAACACAGGCCCCAAACCAAATGTTTTCTCATTACCTCCCTTTGAACCACTGATCTTACGGTTAGCAGCAAAGTGCTTTAACCCAACAGAAACAAGGGGGCAGCTAAATGATATAAACAAAGCGAGAACAATAGAGTGCTGAAGACAGTGTATGCCTTACCTTATTGATCTTCTCTTTTGGGTGTGATAAGAGATTAGGGAAGTGTGACAGGACATCACAGTTGAGAACAACCTGGGTCTGCTCATCAGTGCCAGTCACTATGTTGCCAACAGCTCTGAGTGCTGCCGTCTAGAGTGGGGACACAGTATCTCTGTAAGTTTATTTATTTACTTATGATGAAACTGATTTTTCATCATCTTGAGAAAATGTAAACAGTAAATAACATTTATTTCGTCCTCACACAAAGTATTAAACAGAACTGAGAGGAATTCTGAATTTTAAACAAGTCACTTGTAAAAAATATTTCATGGAAAAACTATGTGGGCAATTGATTAAAAAAAAACCCAAAAAATTTTAAAAAAGAAATTACAATAAAAAACCTAAAGGCCCATTTTAAATAGCTATTTTAATCTATTCCTAAAGTTTTATCTCCTTAAAAGTGTTTTATTATCCACCAGTGTCTGTCTGCCGTTAGGTTAGAGTGCTGGCTGAAAATGAGGTCAGTGCCGGGCAAGTCACTCCGCTCCTCTGTTCAGTGGAACCGCAGACAAGAACATGTATGTCTCAGGTGGCCCTCTGTGCTTCCTCAGCACCCACCTCTGTAATGACACAACACAGCCAACTAAAAACACTGGCTCATCTGTCTGTTCTATCCAACCCTTGAGGTCTGAAGCTCTTCAAGGACAAAAACCATTTTTTATTTGAATCGGCAGTCTTATCACAAAGTACCATGCATGGTACACAGTAGGTGTTCATTAAATGCTTACTGAATGAACAAATAAATGAAGAGTCCTGGATTATAGTTATATTCTAGTTATATGCTCTTAAAAGTCACTTTATTTGAGGACTTTTGCAATGAGATATTCCAAAGTAATACAGATGTAAAGAATCATACATGTTACATATTATTTTAACTTTGGGATTTCATAGACTATGAAAAAAAATTTTTTCATTCTTTATTAAGGGCAGGAACAGAGAACCTTGTATGGTTAGCAGCTTTTATTTATAAAGAGGGTTGTTAAAAAACATCTACCATGTTTTATCATTCCATAAAATAACATCCTGACATGAAAAAAGGCACTACAGACAATGCCAGAATGAAGACATTCTATTCCCAAAAGGACTTGTGTGCACTAGTTCAGGTGTGAACAGGTGTGTAGTCACTCTACATTGTCCTTGATATTCTCGATTTAAGTGCTGTTCTGAAATTCAGGTATAACAGCTAGAGAGAACAGAAAAATCAAGAGCAGAAAGAAGAGAGATTTGACTTAAAATATTCAACAAAAACAGCTAAAGAAGAGTGGAGGAACAGATGATAAAAGAATGACAGGTAATTTCTGAAGCTGAGTGATGGGAACATTGAGGTTCATTATATTTCTACTTTTACGCACATCTGAAAATTTCCAATAAAATGTTAAAAGAGAGAGAGGGATTTCAAAGACATGCTAAGTTACTGTGTACACTAACATAACAACTCAGTCAATATTTATGGAGTGCCTACTGTATGACAGGGGCCACTTTAAGCACAGAGATAACGATGAAAAGATATTTACTACACTCTTGAGAAACTCTGAATCCAATGACCATAGTAGTTAAGATAATGTAGTAAATTATAAAAATAGAAATGTTATTTCTAAAAAAAAAAACAGCAGTTCCTCTTCTGGGGAAGGTGAGGGAAAGTTTCTCTGGAGAAATACTGCTGAGCCCTGCAGGTTATCTCCCACACAAAGTGTGTAGTGGGGGACACTCCAGGCGTAAGAGCCAGATGCTTGTTAGTGTAGGGGATGACAGCATTCTTCGTTAAGTACGTGAACATGTACGGCTGAGGTATAATTCTCATATGGAAGAGGCAGGCAGGAAAAGTTTGAGAGCTGGGAAGTGACCAGATGATAAAAAACCTCTTATCTGGATTGGGATATTGGTGGCACCAAAACATTTTAACAGAGGCCAAGACTGGGCATACATTTCCATTTGGAAAGCTCACTTTGGCATAAGTGGGACAAACTGATCTAGCAGCCACCTACCCCTAACTAGACTGGGGAGACACTGGAAAGAGAGGGAGGCAGTTAGGAGGCTACTGAAATTAATAGAGAAAAAGAAACTGATTCTTGAACTAAATCAGTGGCTCAGATTTGAAGGCTATATATAAAGAAGAATCGAAAGGACTTTGTAACAAAGAGGAAATGAAAGGGGGGATCGAGGTTTCTAGTTTAGACCACACTGTCCACTGAAAGGGGACAGGCTTGTGGGAGATGATGAGACACTGCATTTCTGTCTGGTTGAAATGACAATAGAATGCTTGATAGAGTTCTAGGAGGATATATTTACGAGGTCAAAAACAACTGGCTGTATGGGTCAGAAACTCGGCCAAGAATCTGAGACAAAGATATGGAAATCAACAAAATCAGGGTCAGGCGAATAATAGGAGAAATCTGGGAAGAGAGGCACCTACAGGCAGAACTGAAACCTGGCCATGCAAGCTAACTGGTTATAGCAAACACAATTCTATACAGGCAGGAAAATTTTAAAAATACTTACTTGAACTTTCACTTCCTGGTGGCTTAGAAGGGGCACCAGAAATGGCACAACCCCTGAATCAATAACCATCTGTATCTGCTCATTCCCTCCATCTGTCAGGTATGACAGGGCCCAAACAGTATCGACAAGAATCTGCAAGAGGAAAAAAGAACTGCCAGTTTACATATTTGTCTGAATGTGTACTTCTTCTGTTACCACCCTTAGGTTTTATGTTTTAGCTTGGTGGCAACAATATCTGCTTCCCTGACAAATGGATTAAGTAGGAGGTATCTTGCTCTCAAGCCCTACCTCAGACTACTCTTCACAAAAAAGACCCACAGAAGTCTGTGATAACTTCTACCTATCTTCTGCATTTATGTATCCGATAGGCAAATTTAAAAACAGGCAGAAAAGTAATTATGCTTGCACCACAAGCTAAAAAAAGCTAGGTACCTAATAATCACATTCATTAGACACAGAATGAGGCCAATACTTCAAGTCTGTTGTTGTGTGCCACTGCGTCAATTCCGACTCACAGCAACCCTATGGGGCGCAGTAGAACTGCCCTATAGGGTTTCCTAGGCTATAATCTTTACTGGAGCAGATTGCCAGGTCCTTCCTCCAGTGGAGCTGCTGGTGGGTTCAAATGCCGACATTTTGGTTAGCAGCCGAGTGCCTAACGATTGTGCCAGCTGGGCTCCCTCCTTACTAGAAGAGGCCAAGAAGATCATCTATCTACTCTAGAGGTTTTCAGACATGTTTTGCAACGCAGTTAATTTTTCAGACTACAAAAGTAAATAAGCGCGCCCTCAGTTGAGGAACATGGAGTACAACCCATCCCCCTATGTCCATCCTAATTTTGCAAAGAAAAAAACATAGGCTCAGAGGTTTGGTGACTCGTTCAAGGTCAAAGAGTTTGTCTGTGGCTCTCCATGGTGTTTTCACAGAGAAATGTGAAACACTGGTCTTATCGTGTGTGAAATTCAGAGATGTTTATTATTAAAATTAAAGACATCCTGTAGCTCTAAGATAACACCAGCCACCTAAATTCAAATCTCTCCACGTACCCTTACAAAAAATAGATGAATAAGAAGAGCAAATACATAGGGGGCCAAGATGTCTGACTAGGTAGAAGCTACCTCGGATCCCTCTTGCAACAAAGACTCGGAAAAACAAGTGACTCAATCACATACATGACAACCTACGAACCCTGACCATCAAACACAGACCTAAGAGCTGACCCTAGTCACAGGTGAGCGAAAAGCTGCGTCCTGAAGCAGCAATAGCCTCTGGAACCAGCGTCCGGTGCCACAGCCTTGAGCCCTCACAGTTCCCTGGTGCCAAGTGGCGGGGCTGATTGCAACTTGCTGAGGTGGGGCAGGCATGGGACACAGCCCTAACCCCCAGCCCCCTGGGGTAACCTCGGTAGAGACTCAGCCAGCGCGAGCAGGCTGCACACTGACGGGGCTAACGAGAGAAGGAGCAACCACGGGGAAGCAGTGACTGTTTTCGGAGCCTGAAGCCAGTGTCCCAGTCAGAAAACCTTGATGCTGGGCTTTGGACTGGGCGCAGGGGAGCTGACACGGCATCCTGAGACGACGCAAACACGGGACGCAGCCCTAACCCTTGAAGTGACCTCGGGGGAAGCCCAGCCAGCACATGCAGGCAGCACAGCGACGCGGCTGACAGGAGAAGTCACCGGGAGGAAGCCACTGGTTTTGGAGCCTGGAGTGTGGAGTCCCAGCCGGAGAACCTTGGTGCTGGGCTTTGGACTGGGAGCGGAGGAACTGACCACGGCTTCTGAAACAGCATAAGCATAGGACGCGGACCTGACCCTCGGGGGCAATCTCGACCCAGCCAGCTGCACACAGGCTACACACCCTTGGGAATCTCAGATAAAACAGTCATCATCAAGCAAGATAAGTAACTTTGTCTATATTCCTGGGTGCTACTCTCTCCTATCTATCTGATCCCGCCCCTCCCCTTCCCAGGCAGCTTCATTAACATTGGAATTTCCTGGACCAGGGAGTGAAGTGCTGTGTGGTTTTTTTTGTGTGTGTCTTTTCCTAACCCATTCTCCTGGCCTGAGAGAAGCAGCTACAAAAAACTCAGGGACCAAAAATCCTTCCCTGACTTCCTGAAATTGGAATAAAAATACACAACTCCACCCAAGCATATGAGATCCACAGTCTTGGGCTTTCATCCCTACAGGGAACAGGTGGCTATTATAATGCAAAGGCAATTCTGATAGTGATCTGACTGTAACTGTTTTAGCGGATTACTGGAAAGACAAGTTTTCCAAGTCTGATATCTCTACCTATTAAACAGAGCCCTCACTGACCCACAATGGGGAACTGAGGACTGAAGCTCCACCCAAACCACCTAGCCTCCTGCCAAAGGGGTCTGAGGACAGTGACACCTACCAATCTGTAGCGGTACCTGCATTGGGTGCCTAAGGTACAGCTGCAGAGCCCACCCACCAAAGTGCTTTAGGAATAGAGACACACCTACCTCACTGGCACTTGGGGGAAGCCTGTCATCATCCTGGCCCCGCCCCCGGAGTGTGACCCCCTGCTGCTACTAGACTCTGGTGCACACAACTATCACCACTACTCCTCTAAGTTAATAGGTGACAGTATACACCACACACTTGGTGACCCAAAATCAGATTCTACTCAAGAATAATGAATGGACTCTTAGGCTTATATATCTGGTAACAGCCCAAACCAGCTGGTAATAGGACATAAGTGATTCAAAGGCTACAACAATCAAGACAGCGCAATCTAGTAGCCCATCTGGGTATACTGAAAGAAAACAAAACAAGATAAGACTCAGTGAGCAAATATAAAAATAAATCATTACAATATCTTACAGATGGCTCAGAGACAGCAGTTGATATCAAACCACATAAAGAAGCAGACCATGATTGCTTCTACAACTCCCCAAATTAAGGAATCAAAGTCTTTCCCAAATAAGTATACAATCCTGGAATTGCCAGATGAAGAACATAAAAAACTAATTTACAGAACTCTTCAAGACATCAGGGATGACCTCAGAAATGAAATAAGGCAATCTACAGAAAAAGCCAAGGAACACACTAGTAAAGCAGTTGAAGAAATCAAAAAGATTATTCAAAACACAGTGGAAAAATTAATAAGCTGCAAGAATCCACAGAGAGACAGCATTCAGAAATCTAAAAGATTAACAGTAAAATTACAGAATTAGACAACTCAGGCAGTGAGAGGAGCAGAATCGAGCAACTGGAATGCAGAGTGGGAGAGTTGGAGGATAAGGCAACTGACACCAATATAGTTGAAGAAAAATCAGATACAAGAATTAAAAAAAATGAAGAAACCCTAAGAATCATGTGGGGCTCTATCAAGAAGAATAACCTGTGTGTGAATGGAGTTCCAGAACAGGGAGGGATAACAGAAAATACAGAGAGAACAGTTGAAGATCTGTTGGCAGAAAACTTCCCTGACATCATGAAAGGTGAAAGGATAGCTATCCAAGATGCTCATGGAACCCCATATAAGATCGATCCAAAAAGAAAATCACCAAGACATATTATCATCAAATTTGCCAAAACCAAAAATAAAGAGAATATTTTAAAAGAAAGGTCTCCGACAAAGGAGAATCAATAAGAATAAGTTCAGGCTACTCAGCAGAAACCATACAGTCAAGAAGGCAATGGGATGACATATATAGAGCACTGAAGGAGAAAAACTGCCAGCCAAGGATCATATATCCAGCAAAACTCTCTCTCAAATATGAAGGTGAAATTAAAACATTTACAGATAAACACAAGCTTAGAGAATTTGCAAAAACCAAACCAAGGCTACAAGAAATACTAAAGGAAATTGTTTAGTCAGAAAAATCAATAATATTAGATACCAACACAACACAAGGTCACAGAACAGAAAGAACATTCTGATATCAACTCAAATAGGGAAATCACAAAAACAAAATAAGATTAATTTTAAAAAGAAAAAAATGCTCAAAACATGGAATCATTGAAGTCATTATGTAAAAGATCACAATAATCAAAAAGAGGGACTAAATACAGGAGGCACAGAACTTCCATATGGAGAGGAAAACAAGGTGACACAGAACGATACAAGTTAGGTTTTTACTTAGAAAAATAAGGGTAAATATTAAGGTAACCACAAGGAGGTCTAACAATTCCATAACTCAAAAACATTACTACTCACCAAACATAAATTCAACTACTATGAAAACGAGGAACACACATTTTACAAAGAAAAACACCTCAGCACAAAAAAGTAGGGTAGAAAAATGAAACTGTCAACAACACACACAAAAAGGCATCAAAACGACAGCACTAAACACATACTTATTTATAATTACGCTACAAGTAAACGGACTAACCCCACTGCCCCACTGCCATTGAGTCGATTCCGACTCATAGCGACCCTATAGGACTCCCCCATAGAGTTTCCAAGGAGTAAATAGACTAAATGGACCAGTAAAGAGACAGAGAGTCTCAGACTGGACAAAGAAACACGATCCGTGTATACGCTGCCTACAAGAGACACACCTTAGACTTAGAGACACAAACTAAAACTCAAAGGATGGAAAAAATATATCCAGCAAAAAACAATCAAAAAAGAGCAGGAGTAGCAATATTAATTTCTGACAAAATAGACTTTAAGGTTAAATCCACCACAAACGATAAAGAAGGACACTACATAATGATTAAAGGGAGAATTTACCAGGAAGATATAACCATATTAAATATTTATGCACCCAATGACAGGGCTGCAAGATACATAAAACAAACTTTAACAGAATTGAAAAGTGAGATAGACACCTCCACAATTATAGTAGGAGAGACTTCAACACACCACTTTCAGAGAAGGATAGGACTTTCAGTAAGAAGCTCAACAGAGACACGGAAGACCTAATTGCTACAATGAAACAACTTGACATCATAGACTTATACAGAACACTCCACCCAACTGCTGCAAAGTATACTTTTTTTTCTAGTGCACATGGAACATTCTCTAGAATAGACCACATATTAGGTCATAAAACAAACCTTTGCAGAATCCAAAACATTGAAATATTACAAAGCATCTTCTCAGACCATAAGGAAATAAAAGTGGAAATCAATAATAAAAAATCAGGGAAAAGAAATCAAATACTTGGAAACTGAACAATACCCTGCTCAAAAAAGACTACGTTATAGAAGACATCAAGGAGGGAATAAAGAAATTCATAGAAGGCAATGAGAATGAAAACACTTCCTATCAAAACCTCTGGGACACAGCAAAAGCAGTGCTCAGAGGTCAATTTATATTGATAAATGCACACATACATAAAGAAGAGCGAGCCCATATCCGAGAACTGTCCCTACAACTTGAACAAATAGAAAGTGAGCAACAATAGAATCCATGAGGCACCAGAAGAAAACAATAAAAATTAGAGCTGAACTAAATGAATTAGAGAACAGAAAAACAATCGAAAGAATTAACAAAGCCAAAAAAGCCGGTTCTTTGAAAAAATTAACAAAATTGATAAACCATTGGCCAGACTGACTAAGGAAATACAGGAAAGGAAACTAATAACCCGAATAAGAAATGAGATGGGCCATATCACAACAGACCCAAATGAAATTAAAAGAATCATATCAGATTATTAAGAAAAATTGTACTCTAACAAATTTGCAAACCCCGAAGAAATGGATGAATTCCTAGAAAAACACTACCTACCTAAACTAACACAGTCAGAAGTAGAACAATTAAATAGACCCATAACAAAGAGATTGAAAAGGTCATCAAAAAACTCCCAACAAAAGAAGCCCTGGCCCGGACGGCTTCACTGCAGAGTTCTACCAAACTTTCAGAGAAGAGTTAACACCACTACTACTAAAGGTATTTCAAAGCATAGAAAATAATGGAATAACTACCCTAACTCATTCTATGAAGCCACCATATCCCTGATGCCAAAACCAGGTTAAGACATCACAAAAAAAGAAAATTACAGACCTATATCCCTCATGAACATAGATGCAAAAATCCTCAACAAAATTCTAGCCAATACAATTCAACAACATATGAAAAAAATAATCCACCACGACCACGTGGGATTTATACCAGGTATGCAAGGTTTGTTTAATATTAGAAAAAACGTTAATGTAATCCACCATATAAATAAAACAAAAGACAAAAATCACATGATCTTATCAATTGATGCAGAAAAGGCATTTGACAAAGACCAACACCCAATCATGATAAAAACTCTCAGCAAAATAGGAATTGAAGGAAAATTCCTCAACATAATAAAGGGCATCTATACAAAGCCAACAGCCAACATCATTCTAAATGGAGAGGGCCTGAAAGCATTTCCCTTGAGAACGGGAACCACACAAGGATGCCCTTTATCACCGCTCTTATTCAACATTGTGCTAGAGGTCCTAGTCAGAGCAATTAGGCTAGACAAAGAAATAAAGGGCATCCAGACTGGCAAGGAAGAAGTAAAATTATCTCTACTTGCAGATGACATGATCTTATACACAGAAAATCCTAAGGAATCCTCCAGAAAACTACTGAAAGTAATAGAAGAGTTCGGCAGAGTCTCAGGTTACAAGATAAACATACAAAAATCACTTGGATTCCTCTACATGAACAAAAGGAACATCGGAGAGGAAATCACCAAATCAATACCATTCACAGTAGCCCCCGAGAAGATAAAATACTTAGGAATAAAACTAAAGATGTAAAAGACTTATACAAAGAAAACTACAAAGTACTAGTGCAAGAAACTAAAAGGGACCTACATAAGTGGAAAAACATATCTTGCTCATGGATAGGAAGACTTAACATAATAAAAATGTCTATTCTACCAAAGGCCATCTATACATACAATGTGCTTCCGATCCAAATTCCTATGACATTTTTTAATGCGATGGAGGAACAAATCACCAACTTCATATGAAAGGGAAAGAAGCCTCGGATAAGTAAAGCATTACTGAAAAAGAAGAAGAAAGTGGGAGGCCTCACTCTACCTGATTTTAGAACATATTATACAGCCACAGTAGTCAAAACAGCCTGGTACTGGTACAACAACAGTCACATAGACCAATGGAACAGAACTGAGAACCCAGATATAAATCCATCCACATATGAGCAGCTGATAATTTGACAAAGGCCCAGTGTCAGTTAATTGAGGAAAAGGTAATCTTTTTCACAAATGGTGCTGGCATAACTGGATATCCATTTGCAAAAAAATGAAACAGGACCCATACCTCACACCATGCACAAAAACTAACTCCAAGTGGATCAAAGACCTAAACATAAAGACTAAAACGATAAAGATCATGGAAGAAAAAATAGGGACAATGTTAGGAGCCCTAATACAAGGCATAAACAGAATACAAAACATTACCAAAAATGACAAAGAGAAACCCGATAACTGGGAGCTCCTAAAAATCAAACACCTATGCTCATCTAAAGACTTCACCAAAAGAGTAAAAAGACCACCTACAGACTGGGAAAGAATTTTCAGCTATGACAAGTCCGACTAGCGCCTGATCTCTAAAATCTGTATGATTCTGTCAAAACTCAACCACAAAAAGACAAACAACCCAATCAAGAAGTGGGCAAAGGATATGAACACGCACTTCACTAAAGAAGATATTCAGGCAGCTAACAGATACATGAGAAAATGCTCTCGATCATTAGCCATTAGAGAAATGCAAATTAAAACCATGATGAGATTCCATCTCACTCCAACAAGGCTGGCATTAATCCAAAAAACACCAAATAATAAATGTTGGAGAGGCTGTGGAGAGATTGGAAGTCTTATACACTGCTGGTGGGAATGTAAAATGGTAGAACCACTTTGGAAATCTATCTGGCATTTTCTTAAAAAGTTAGAAATAGAACTACCATACAACTCAGAAATCCCACTCTTCGGAATATACCCCAGAGAAATAAGAGCCTTCACACAAACAGATATATGCACACCCATGTTTACTGAAGCTCTGTTTACAATAGCAAAAAGATGGAAGCAACCAAGGTGTCCATCAACAGATGAATGGTTAAATAAACTACGGTATCTTCACACAATGGAATACTACGCATCGATAAAAAACAGTGACGAATTTGTGAAACATTTCATAACATGGAGGAACCCGCAAGGCATTATGCTAAGTGAAATTAGTCAGATGCAAAAGCACAAATATTGTATAAGACCACTACTATAAGATCTTGAGAAATAGTATAAACTGAGAAGAACACATTCTTTTGTGGTTACGAGGTGGGAGGTAGGGAGGGTGGGAGATGATTATTTACTGATTAGATAGTAGATAAGAACTACTTTAGGTGAAGGGAAGGACAATACTCAATACAGGGAAGGTCAGCTCAACTGGACAGGAGCAAACGCAAAGAAGTTTCTGGGATAAAGTGAAGGCTTCAAGGTCATCGGAGCAAGGGCGGGGGTTTGGGGACTACGGCTTAAGGGAACTTCTAAGTCAATTGCCAAAATAAATTCTATTAAGAAAACATTCTGCATCCCACTTTGAAATGTGGCATCTGGGGTCTTAA
Organism: Loxodonta africana; assembly: GCF_030014295.1. Taxonomy (NCBI): domain Eukaryota; kingdom Metazoa; phylum Chordata; class Mammalia; order Proboscidea; family Elephantidae; genus Loxodonta; species Loxodonta africana. Next base: position 70,907,123 of record NC_087358.1, read on the forward strand.
ATGCTAACAAGCGGCCATCTAAGATGCATCAATTGGTCTCAACCCACCTGGAGCAAAGGAGAATCAAGAACACCAAGGCCACATGATAACTATGAGCCCAAGAGACAGAAAGGGCCACATGAAGTAGACACTTACATCATACTGAGACCAGAAGAACTAGATGGCGTCTGGCCACAACCGATGACTGCCCTGACAGGGAGCACAACAGAGAATCCCTGAGGGAGCAGGAGAACAGTGGGATGCAGACCTCAAATTCTCATAAAAAGACCAGACTTAATGGTGTGACTGAGACTAGAAGAATCCTAGTGGTCATGGTCCCCAAACCTTCTGTTGGCCCAGGACAAGAACCATTTCCGAAGACAACTCAACAGACACGGAAAGGACTGGACAATGGGTTGGAGAGAGATGCCGATGAAGAGTTAGCTAGTTGTATGAGGTGGACACTTGAGACTGTGTTGGCATCTCCTGTCTGGAGGGGAGATGGGAGGGTAGAGAGGTTTAGAAACTGGCAAAACAGTCACGAAAGGAGAGACTGGAAGGAAGGCGCGGGCTGACTCATTAGGGGGAGAGTAAATGGGAATATGGAATAAGGTGTACGTAAGTTTATATGGGAGAGACTGACTTGATTTGTAAAGTTTCACTTAAAGCACAATAAAAAAAAAAAAAAAGAAGAAGAAGAGCAAATAAAATCACATGTAGCCCACATCTTCAGCATTACTAGGAATCACAGAACACGACAAATTTCAAATAACATGTCAGAAGAAGAAAAATTAAATTCCCACTTTTGTCTGGGTTTCCTGCCCCAAGCCTGTGTGAGACTTCAGCTTCTGAAGAGGCTGCATGGAAAAGAGGAGAGGGCACTGAAAGGGTGAAAGGCAACACAGCCAGTAAAACTACTGCTTCTAAAGATAAAAGAAATAGTTCTCTGAACCTCCAGGCAAAAATATCAAATTACTTGTAAAAGTAAGAAAGTTACTGTGAAATAGCAATTTTTAAGAAATGAGGAAAGATAGTGCTAACTAAGGATCAGGCTATAGAAAAATAGTTATACATGTAAGAACTAAGAAAATACAAGTTTTCTTCAGAAGTCTACTAAAGCAGGGGTTGGCAAACTATAGCCTGTGCGCCAAATCCAGCTGTTTTGTTTTTGTAAATAAAATTGTATTAGAATACAGTCATGCCCATTTATTTACACATTGTCCATGGCTGTTTTCATGCTATAAAGCAGAGATGCATAGTGCAACAAAGACTGCATGGCCTGCAAAGCCCAAAATTTTTACCTTTTAGCCCTTTACAGGAATCCTTGGGTGGTGCAAAAGTGCTTGATTACTAGCCAGGAGGCTGGCAGTTCTAACCCAACCAGGGCTTCCTTGGAAGACAGGCCTGGCCATCTGCTTTGAAAAGGTTATATAGCCTTGAAAACTCTATGAAGCAGTTCTACTCTGCAGACATGGGGTCACTGTGAGTCAGAACTGACTAGACGGCAACTAACAACAACAACAACAAGCCCTTTATAGAAAAAGTATGCCAGCCCCTATACTAGAGGATGAGCTTCATTCAACCAAGAGATGACCAGGGAAGCTTCAGTAAAAAAACTCATGTTGAGCATTTAACATACCCACTTCTCACTTATCAACATGGTTAGGTTCCAAAGACTAAGCTGTTACGTGAAAACTCGTGTTCTGCAAAAATGGAGGATAACCATATCAAATCACAAAATGGAGGATGACTATATCATTACGTAACTGTCAAATACGATCATTATAAAACTGCCAAACCACTGAGAATGATGGCTCCGCCAAGTTAACACATAACCTTAGCTATCATAGCTATAGTTACTCTCGCCTCGCATGTTGGTGTTCATTACTGCCAACATACGGTGTTAATGTGCAAAGCAGTTAGTAGATTTTTTTACTATTGTTTAAATGCGAAATGTTGGATAACGAGACAGTTGATAAGGAGTAGGTTTATAGATCGTAGATCACAGATTAACACAAATGTGAGGACATGAATGGAATAATAATTTGTAAATGGTGTATGTTCTGGAAAAACAGAGGCACTGCAACTTTAAAACTGGCAAGACAGAAGCTATGCCTGTGAGCTGGGCCCATCTACCATCTACCATCCCAACCCAGCTGTAATGAGGCCTTGCTCCTGGAGGGTGCCTAGAGATGCTGTGTGTGAACAGAGCCAGTCTGGCAGTAACAAGACTTAAATAGGATTCAGAGTCTCATAATACCTGAAATGTCCAGAATACAACTGAAAATAACTTGTCATATCAAAAACCAGGAAAATCTCAATTCAATAGAGAAAATATGATATACAGGCACCAACACTGAGATGACACAGATATTATCTATGGAATTATCTGACAAGAATATGACAAGGATGTTAAAGTATCATAAAAATGCTTCGACAAGCAATTATGAACATTCTCGAAACATGAAAAATAGGAAGTCTCAGCAAAGAAATAGAAGATATAAAGAAGAACTAAACAGAAAATTTTAAACTGAAAAATTCAGTAACTGAAATGAAAACCTCACTGGAAATGTTCAATATGAATAAAGATGAGAGAAGAGAAAAAAAAAAACTCATGAACTAAAAGACAGGTCAATAGAAATCATCCAAACTCAACAACAGAGAGAGAGAGTGAAAAGAAAGGAACAGAGCCTTCTGGACTACTTATAGAACCATAACAACAGACCTAGTATTTATGTCATCAGTGTCCCAGGACATGTGGAGCTAAAAAAATTTTGAAGATATTTATAATGGCAGAAAGTTTCCCAAATTTGGCAAAAGACATAACCCTACAGACTGAAAACTGGAAGGAGGAGGATGAGAGAAAGAGAAAACAGAATAAGCTCATCAATCATTGCACAGGTAAAAGACAGGAGTCAAAAAATACTATTTAAAACTGTCTCACTACATAGTTAAAAAGAAAAAGTGCATTACAAAAGGTAACTACTAAAACAAAAATACAAACCTTCCTAAATACCAAAAGAAATTTTAAAAAGGAGAGAAAAAAAAAAAAAAAAACACTAAATAGAGAATAAAACACACAAATTATAACACAAAATAATATGAGAATTGAAACTAAACATATTAATCTTATCAATATATGAGAACTTGGGCCACACCGAATAGTTTATGGTAACAATGTGTTCTATGGTGAATTCTTATTGCCATGCCATACCAGTCTAATCTTTGGGTAGTCTACAGACTGAGTAGCTAAGGTCAGTCAAATGGGTGCTCCATGTCCACATGACAGAGACCCAATAAAAACCCTGGACACTGAGGCCCTGGTGAGCTTTCCTGCTTGGTAATATGTTTTGCAAACATAGTTGCTGGGAGAAATAAATACCACCAGTATATGATTCCACTGGGAGAGAACAACCGGAAGCTCGTACTTGGCTTCTCCCAGGCTCTGCTCTATGAGCCTTCTGCCTTTGCCAATTTCAATTTAAAAATTCACTGGATGGATCCAATAGCAGATGAAGATGAGACCAAAAAAAAAAAATTCAAGAACAGTAATAAACTGTAACTGTGAGTATAACAACTTTTTTTGAGTCTTTCTAACTAATCACTGAATCTAAGGGTGGTCTTGGGGACCCTTGATATGCTTATTACCAATGTCACCCATAATCAAGTCTCAGCACATAACCAAACTGCTACAACTGATTAATTTCATTTTGGTAAAATAAGCTAGATATGTATCAAATATTAGAGGACTCTCTAATCTATCTAGGAAGGTCAAGGCATGAATGAACAAAAAGGGCAGGAAAACCAAATCCCATTGCAAATAAACTTTAAGCAGCACAATGAATGGAAAGCAAATGAACACAGACTGACCTGAAGTAGTCCAAATTTTTCCCCTAGTTCTCAGAGTCAATATTTAGCTTTCCTTCTAATGTCTCAAAGGCACATTAAAGTCCAAAACCCACCTAATTTCTTCACACTCCAACCCAGCTTTTTCTCCACCATTCTCAGCTGTCACTGACTCAAATTCTCAAGCCATTCCTGCTGTTTTATACCTCTTTCTGCAGCTATTATTTTCTGTTGCATCCTACCCTAACACTCTAGTTAGAAAGCTTGGTATTACCCTTGATTCCTCTCCTCTCACCATCCATATCAAATCCAGCAAATGTTACCATTTAAACATTTCTCAGGTCTCCCTTTGCCTTTTTATTCCTATTGTCTCAGTTCTAATACTGGCCCTGATTTTCTCTAATCCATACCACAAAACGACGACTAATCTGACTTTCCAACTCCAGTCTCCTCTAAAATCTATACCCAAATTAGTAGGTATGCGCTATCAATCCAAAATACAAATTTGATCATTATTCTTTCGCTCCCTATCTACTACATAAAAAAAAAGATATATGACTCTTTCATGTGGTAATCAAGACCTTTCATGATCTGTTGTTATTAGGTGCTGTCTAATTGGTTCCGATTCATAGCGACCCTATGTACAAAAGAACGAAACACTGCCCGGTCCTGCACCATCTTCACGATCATTGCTATGTGAGCCCATTGCTGCAGCCACTGTGTCATCTATCTCGCTGAGGGTCTTCCTCTCTTTTGCTGACCCTCTATTTTAACCAAGCATGATGTCCTTCTCCAGCAAATGATCCTTCCTGAAAAAGTGTCCAACGTACATGAGATAAAGTCTCGCCATCCTTGCTTCTAATGAGCATTCTGACTGCACGTCTTCCAAGACAGGCTTGTTTTTTCTTCTGGCATGATATATTCAATATTCTTCGCCAACACCACAATTCAAAAGCATCAGTTCTTCTTTGGTCTTCCTTATTTAATGTCCAGCTTTCACATGCAGAGGTGACTGAAAACATCATGGCTTGGGTCAGGGGCACCTTATTCCTTAAAGTGACATTTTTGCTTTTCAACACTTTAAAGAGATCTTTTGCAACAGATTTGCCCCATGCAAAGTGTTGTTTGATTTTTGACTGCTGCTTCCATAGGTGTTGATTGTGGATCCAAGTAAAACGAAATCCTTGACAACTTCAGTTATTGGTCCAGTTGTGAGGATTTTTGTTTTATGTTGAGATGTAATCCATAGTGAAGGCTGTGGTCTTTGATCTTCGTAAATGCTTCAAGTCCTCTTCACTTTCAGCAAGCAAGGTTGTGTCATCTGCATAACGCAGGTTGTTAAATGAGTCTTCCGCCAATCCTGATGCCCGTTCTTCTTCCTATAGTCCAGCTTCTCAGATTATTTGCTCAGCATACAGACTGAATACGTATGGTGAAAGGATACAACCCTGACACACACTTTTCTTGACTTTAAGCCATCCAGTATCACCTTGTTCTGTTCAAACAACTGCCTCTTGGTCTATGTACAGGTTCCTCATGAGTACAATCAAGTGTTCTGGATTTCCCGTCATTTGCAATGTTATCCATAATTTGTTATGATCCACACAGTCAAATGTCTTCGCACAGTCAATAAAACACAGGTAAACATCTTTCTGGTATTCTGTGCTTTCAGCCAAGATCCATCTACATCAGCAATGATATCCCTTGTTCCATGTCCTCTTCTGAATCGGGCTTGAATTTCTGGCAGTTCCCTACTGATGTACTGCTGCAGCCACTTTTTTTATGATCTAGGATCTGTTAAGACTCCACCTTATTTTTCCCCCCACTCTTTGTTTCATAATTTATGCTTGTATTGCTCAGCTGTTAAAAACTCCTTTGCTAACCCCTGAAACTACTGCCCTGAGATAATCTTTAAACCTTAAACCAAAAATATCCCTTGAAGTCTTCTTAAAACCAAGTAACAGTTTAGCATTAACTATTTAAAAATGTCGGCCTTGGACCTTACGCTCTTTTAAGGTAGGAAATTTAGGGGGCCAAAATTTATGTTAACGGAGGAGGAACAACTCAGAAAAGGAGTATGAGAACGGTTGCACAATTCAAAGAATGTAATCAATGTCACTAAACGGTATATGTAGAAATTGCTGAATTAGTGTATATTTTTTGCTATGTATATTCTCAACAACAAAAGAAATAAACAAACAAAAAAAAACTTTGCTGGTTCTTCCACTGCTGCCACTGTTTAAATACAGATAATTCCTTGGAATTCAATTTTTAGTCCTCTTTCTGAAATACAGCTTTCCCTAAACAATCATATTCAATGCTCAGTTTCATCAAATCTCATAAACTGACAAATTTGAAATATGTATTGTTTTATGCTTCCTAGAAATATGCCATAAAGGGACACCAAGTCAATCAGACCCAATGTGTCTGTCCTACAATAAACTCATCATCTTCCCCAGGCACGTGTATCTTTTTGCTTTATTCCTTCTGAACATTCATGGCATTGAAAATAATTTTTACTTCTTCTCTCTGAAACTTCCCCCCACCAGTTCTACTCACTTTATCTCCTAACTCTCAAATTCTTTCTCTCCTAACCATTACTATTGTTACTGCTTCTAGTTCATAATTCATCAACGTCTGTAGGCCTACTGTGCGAACAAAATAGGTCTATCTATCAAACTCTCCCCACTGCAAACCTTTATACTTCTAAGGTATTTAACAGATCTGAATACATCACTCTTCTATTTAAAAATTTTCAATGGCTCTGCACTGATTACAAAATAAAGTCCAAACTCCTTAATACAGGATTCAAAACCCTGCAACTTAACTCCTTGGCAAACGTCTTGGGTTATTAACTACCTATATTCTCCAAACCCTCCGTGTACTTTCTCTAGTCCTAATATCCTTCCTTGTGTCTTTTAAAAATAATTTTATTGTTCTTTAGGTAAAAGTTTACAGCACAAGTTAGTTTCTCATTCAAGAATTTATACATAAATTGTTTTGTGACATCAGCTGCAATCCCTGCAATACGACAGCACTCCCCCCTTTCCACCTTGGGTTCCCTGTGTCCATTCATCCAGTTTTCCTGTTCCTTCCTGCCTTGTCATCTTCCTTTTGGGCAGCAGTTGCCCATTTGGTCTTATCTATTTGATTGAACTAAGAAGCACATTTCTCATGTATGTTATTATTTATTTCATAGGCTAAATCTTTGTCTGAAAAGTGGGCTTTGGGGGTGGCTTCAGTTCTGAGTTAGCAGGGTGTCAGGGGGCCGTAGTCTTGGGAGTTCATCCAGTCTCTGTCAGACCAGTAAGTCTGGTCTTTTTTTTTTTGGTGAATTTGAATTTTGTTCTATGTTTTCCTCTGTCTGAGACCCTCTACTGTGAGCCCTATCAGAGCGGTTGATGGTGGTAGCCAGGTACCATCTAGTTATTCTGGGCTCAGGCTGGTGGAGGCTGTGGTACTTGTGGGTCCATTAGTCCTCTGGACTAACATTTCCCATGTGTCTTTGGTTTTCTTCATTCTCCTCTGCTCCAGACAGTATGAGACCAGTAGACGTATCTTAGATGGCTGCTCACAATCTTCTATGACCCCAGACACTACTCCAAGCTGGATGCAGAATATTTTCTTTTTGAACTATATTATGCCAATTGACCTAGATGTCCCCCGAGACTATGGTCCCCAGCCCTCAGCTCCACCAATTCAGTCCCTCGAGCTGTTTGCCTGTGTCTAGGAAGTGTCTATGATTTTGCATTGGACGCATTGTTCTGACTTCCCCTATTGTGTGTGCTGTCTTTCCTTTTACCAAAGTTGACACTTGTCTACTATCTAATTAGTGATTTCCCCTCTCCACCTCTTCCCTCCCTCGTAACCATCAAAGATTTTTTCTATGTGTAAACCTTTTCCTGAGTTTTTGTAATAGTGGGCTCATACAGTATTTGTCCTTTTGTGATTGAGTCTTTGATCAGCATAGTGCCCTTCAGATTCTTTCCTTGTGTTTTTGAATGACTTCAACTTGGAAAAAATCCTACTCATCCTAGTTGTGTGACCTTTGACAAATTATTTAACTATTTCTAAGTCTCTATTACCTTACTTGTAAAATGGAGAGATAATGATAGTACAAATCTCAGGATATTTATAAGGATTAAATGACTTACCATACGTTAAGTGCTTCAAATAGTGCCTGGCACCTTTTAAACTCTCAATAAATGCTAACTATTAACGTTATCATCTGTGTCATCTCTGTCACACTTCCACCACCAACCTTCACCTTATAATGCTCATTTCAAATGTTAGTTCCTAGTGAAGCTGTCTGATTTGTCAGACAGAATAACCTGTGCTCCTATAATCTAGCACTTTGGTCATTCCTCTGTTGTACTTTTCCCCTTGTTTGTGCTTACGCTGTGTTATGTTGTATATTTATGTGGCTGTGGTATGAAAGAACATAGGTCTTGAACCTGGCTTCAATTTTCAGCTACAGCTCTCATTCGCTGCACGACCTTATGTTACGGAACTTTACTGAGCTTCAATTTCCTAATTTGTAAAATAGGATAATAAAACTTATAAGGGTGCTGGTAGGGTAAAAGGAAACCACAGAAAAAGATTCAGCATAGTGAGTTCTTGACAAATGCTCACTTCTCTCCCTCTTCTTAAGGTCTTAAAAGAGCAGTCTCTATTCTTCTTACCCACAATTTATGGCACAACTCTGGCATAAGTGGAACAATCTGTGACTGTTTGCTAACCCTGACAAATATGCCTGTAACCCCAGTCCTTTGTTACTTTAATACCCCTGGCTTTCACATAAACACAACGAACAGATGGTGAAAGCTTTTATTTACCTATAATTCCATGATGTCCCAGGGAAAAGTCCTGATAGAATATCAGATATTTTGCTTATTTTCCTTTTAATCTTGGCTGTCAGAAAGCTCAGAGCTAAGCTTAACACTCAACTGCAACAACTAAATTTTTTCTATTAATTTACTTCTTTTTCCTTTCAAGAAATTTATTATCTTAGATGTCTTTTGCTAAGTCACCTTATACCCAGTTTGAAAACAGTACATAAACATGTTCTGCCTAATTTTTATGACATATGAGACTAACATATTACAAATAAAAAGTGACTTTAGTTACCTTTAAAACATTCTGTCCTAAGAGATTGAAGTCCTAATATGAGCTAGAGAAATGCAGCTTAATTTTTACATATGGACCATATTGCCTCATAAGAAATGCTAGCAATAATGTATTTCATCCCAAGGATAAATCACACACACACACAGACACAACGGTAAGATTTCAAAAATACGAACATACAACAAATCATAAAGAGATCTTAGTTGGAACAATAGAAGCTAGTCAATGTTAATCTCACTGAAGTTTATCTATTATTGTTTGAAAGATAAAATATTTTGCCTTACTGCATTTAGAACTTTCACATTGCCTAAAGAGCATCAAATTAAACATTACACCACAATATAACATTAAATGTTTAACCAAATCTCATGTAACCAAAGTATCATTTAAAATGCCTCTGCATTTAAAACTATATATCCTTCAATACTATGCTACAAAAGCTTGTAGCCAGGGAGACAATGCGGTTTTATGGAAAAAGCAAAACATCTGTTGTCAGAAGGCCCTGGTTTGAATATCACCTCTGACCCTAGCTAGCTCTGCAACCTTGGATAAGCCACTTAACCTCTCCCTAAGGCTGTTTCTTCTTATTCTGTAAAATGGGGACAAATAATACCTAGCCTACCTATTGAAAAATCAAATGAGATTTAAAAAAATAATAATGAAGGTACTTTAACCTTCATTAGGTTTAACCACTTTACAAATATTAATACTTAAAAACACTATAACAATCCAGATAAAGAAATTAACTACATACATGGTAATTTCTCTCAAGTCAGCATTTTGCTGTCTGGATGGTTTAGCTACAAACCTAATCTATCCTTAATCCTGTTTTCAAAAACTACTTACACATTGTGGAAGCTTGACAGGTTGAAAAAAATATATGCTGACACTTACTAAAAGCCTAAAAGAGTAAATAATCCTTCCAGTCCCCACTGAGAGCGAAATCTCGAAGATTCTGCTTTACTTACGTTTATGTCTGTATGGTATATGAGGACACACAATGCTGGCAAAATCTAAGGAAAGAAGATAGATAATAAGTAACACTAGAGTTGATGAATAAGTCTTAGTAAAAATAAACTGCTACACAGAAAGCAGTAAATACTGTTTGTAGGGCAAGAAAATCAACATGTTTGAAACTCTTCACTTAAGAAAATGAAAATTTAGTAAGATCATCCTAAAACACCGAAAGTATATTTAAGATGTCCAGTTAAAATACACAAATAATCTGTCAGAGATAAACGTGCCTTAAAGGAAAAACATTTGTTTTCAATAAACTTATTTATACACACAATGCCGAGCGGAAAGAATGGAGATACAAGTACTACCAGTATGGCTACTCAAGAAATGTTACTCTTAAAACTGCCACCATCATCTCACTTACCTGAGTAAAGTAAAAATCTGATTTTATCTAAGAAGTTATGTGATTCATATTAAAGTTTTCAACCTCAGATTTAGTCAAGAAATTTATAACCAATATGTCTACATATAAAGCTTTTGTTTCTTGAATTTCGGCTTTACAGATCTTTATTTAAAATCTGGGGAAGGAATGGGGAGGGGTGTTGATAGGAATCACACTCAGTACCCTTTCCAGAAAACAAATGGTAGCAGAAGCTAGCTAAAGATGTCAATGATAAAGACATCATTTCTCTACAGTCAAACAAATAAAAGTTACGAAGAATTTTTACAAACTTAAAATACTCAAATCCATTTACAAATTAGATGTAAAAAAGTTTTTACTTTCCTTTAATTAGATTTAACACAAAGTATGTCACACTTTTAAGAACACTAATTTTGTGAGACATCAAGGGATACTTCAGTTGGACTTAATGCAAACTTACTCAAGGACATTTGCATAGAAGTACACTAGTTTCACTGCATAAGCACCTTATTTAGTAATTTTTAAATCAACAATGCAAGGCAGTAACAAAACTTCGAGTTTTTTTTTTTTTACTTTCTTCTTTTGTATTTTCCTGTTTGAATTTTTTATGTTTTCTTTCTATAAACATACCCAAAAACCAAACCCAGTGCCGTCGAGTCGATTCCAACTCATAGTGACCCTATAGGACAGAGTAGAACTGCCCCATAGAAGTTCCAAGGAGTGCCTGGCAGATTCGAACTGCCGACCCTTTGGTTAGCAGCCGTAGCACTTAACCACTACGCCACCATACAGTGGTTAAAAAAGAAGAACCGGGATGGACTGACAATTTTTCAGGTGCTATAAGATACTCAACTTTTATTTCACAAGAGTCGAAAATAAAATGAATAAAGTTAAGTAAAAATGATTCACTTTTAACAGCCCTCTTGAGAGATAATTTACATACCATAAAAAATGTTATACCTGAATGAAATCAGTATATTATTTTTTCCCTGTGCATGAAAAACTAAAGCATAAACATAGGGAAAAATATACCATTGGGCCTTTACAATTCTTCATTTACCTCCTGAACTGTTTCCATAGGCGGTGGGGGGTCCTTATTCCTGCAGAGATTGACAATGACCCATGTGACGTTCCGAAGGAAGGTGATGGGAATGGAGGGATTGATGAAGGACAGAAGAGGTTTGACAACTCCCAGTGATATGACATAATCTCTACATTGAGGACCATCACCTACAGAAATGAAAATTGTATTTAAAAAAAAAAGTACATTCAAGATGAGAAAGTCTGAAATGTATGCAATGGCTCATGTCGGGACACTGATGTTCTATGTTTCCTCACCATTAGTCAAGCGCATCAGGTGCTGTTGTTTCCCCAGATTTTGATTTGGGGGCACAAAATTTAACCTACCAGTCCTGATAGCAAATCACAGTATCCTTTTCAAAGAGGTACCACGTTAAGTTAGTATTTATAAGGCAAGAAGACAGTCAACTCACAACAAATTTAGAGGAAACATAGTGTATAATGTCTATGCCAACGTAGGAAAAAAGTTAATATAAGGTTGTTAATTGGAGTCTTTTCAAACCTAAATAAAACTTACCTATAATGTTTCCCAAAGCCCATACTGCTTGTTCACAAACATTCTGATGTGGTGAATGAAGAAGTCTCAGAAAAAGAGGTACTGCATCTATAATAAAAAAAAAATATGTTTATGCTTATATTTATATTCTATAATAAAGAACAATATTTATACTCGCGAAACGTTGAACAGTTTATAGGTTTCGACCTAAATAAACTGATAAAATACACAAAGTCCAGCACACTACAGATGCTCAATTACAGTTATCTGAACACATGTAGCAAAAAGCTTTATCCTAAAAAATCTATTTCAGTATTTTCCCCTACTAACATTCCAGTACACATCAATCAACAATATCTAAAGGCTGCTATTATATCATTAACTAAAAGAAAATAGCAGCATGAAACCTTTCCTATAATGCATAAAAAAAGAGCTCTTACCCCAACATGTAACCTCAAAATGAAATACTCAGTCAAATGGAATCTCAATCCCTGATACAAGATTAACCAAAAAATTTGATTAATTCCGTATCAGGTCTCCTTTATATTTTAAAATAATTTATCATATAATCTTTACACTTTGTTGTTGTTGTTAGCTGCTGTTGGGTCAGCCTGACTCACGGCAATCCCACGCACTAACCTGCACGGCTGCAGATGAGACTGTCCTTCCGTTTCACATAACTTAAATATTACCCGAAAACACGGATCTCACAGCCACTTCCAGGTAGGAAGCGGAAGCATAAGCCAGATCTTGAGCTCCAATCAACTGTGTGCTGCCGCAAAGATTTTTTGCTCTATCTGTGCATGACCTGCGTTATTTACCTAACACTTTCATAAAAATGATTGCCTTTTAACAGCTCTGTTGAGATATAATTTACATGCCATAAAATTCATCTGTGTAAATAATTTCTTTTCATTGCTGAAGAGTATTCCATTATATGAATACACCATATTTTGTTTATTTACTCTTCAACTAAAGGATATTTAGTTTATTTCCATTTTTTGGCTATCACAAATAATGCTATGAACATTCATGTACATTTGTGTATAAGTCTTCGTGTGGGTGTATGTTTTCTTTTCTCTTAGGTATATACCTGAGTGGAACTGCTGGGTCATATGAAAACTCTATGTTTAACCTTTTAAGAAACTTTCTCTGGACCATTTTACATTCCCACCAGCAATGTATGAGGGTTCCGGCTGACATTTTTAACTACTTTATCACTTTTATAAATAGAAGACCGATATCACTTACCACAGACAGAAGATAACCAAAATATAAACACAATGAAAACAAAACATTGTTACTAAATTGTACCTACTAGTGTCTACTGAAAGCCATAGTCTAAGGCCTGTTTCCTTTCTGTTAGAACTAACACCTAACTGGAAGCTTTCTCCTTGATACTACTGAAATAGCTGAAAGAGAACTAAAAGGGAGTAGTATTCTCACTACATGATTCAATGTAACTTACTGTTATATACTACTTAAAATCATCTTGAGTCCCACCCAAAGTCAAAGTGTCCCACACTATAAAAGACAATGTATCTGGTCACATCTAGTTCATTTCAAAGACCTTTTATTAGTTTGGGTCACCAAACCACTAATAGTGAGCCTGGACTTGAAATAAGCAAAATTATATATATATATTTATGACAAGCTAAATGATGTAAGCCACTGTACCCTGGAAGTATAAGAAACACAAATTTTAGGCCATTATTAGGAAATGTCTCTACTCAAAAATAAACTCTATTCACTTTTTAGTAACCACAATCAAAATTATTTAATAACAGATTAATGATACCTATGGGAAAGATGGAAACCCTGGTGGCAGAGTGATTAAGTGCTATGGCTGCTAACCAAAGGGTCGGCAGTTCGAATCCGCCAGGCGCTCCTTGGAAACTCTATGGGGCAGTTCAATTCTGTTCTCTAGGGTGGCTGAGTCGGAATTGACTCGACAGCACTGGGTTTGGTTTTGGTATGGGAAAGATTATCAATTATCAAAAAGTGACTTATAGAATTCACCAGTTTAAAAATGTTACAAGCTAAAATTCAGTCTTTATTCCAAATATCCATTTCTGTGGCATCGTTTAAGAAAAAAATCCAGCGAGTAAGGGTGTTAATGTACTTACTAGACTGTACAACGGCTTGAGTCTGTGCAGATGTTCCTGATGCTATGTTAGTTAGTGCCCAGGCAGCTTCAAACTGTAATGAAGGACTGAAAAAAACAGAGTTACCATTTAAATCTGTGAGCCGCAGTTCTATACAGCTATTCTTTACCTTGGCCTTGAATTTTGCCTTGTTATATCCAATGCCTGTTGGATATTCCCACTTGTATGTCTCATCAGCTCCCAAAGCCTTCAGTTACCATAAACTTGGTGCCTTAATTCCACTGGTAGTTGTAACATTAAAGCCAAGCCAAACCCGCTGCCGTCAAATAGATTCCAATTCATAGTGACCCTACACGACAGAGCAGAACTGGCCCACAGGGCTCCCAAGAAGCAGCTGGTGGATTTGAACTGCTGACCTTTTGCTTAGCAGCTGAGCTCTTTACTACTATGCCATCAGGGCTCAGTCACTATAAACTTGCTTCTTTATCTCCATTGATAGTTGTAACATTTAGCCAGCCATTATTTTCCTCGACTCCTTCTCCTCTCCCACAGACGCCACATCTAATTAGTAAGTCATGTCAGTGTTACCCTCTAAACATTTTCTCCATTTATATCATCACCCCTAACAGCACTGTACTAGTTTAGGCCCTCATCATCCCATCTGAATTACTGCCACAGCCTCTAGACTGATCTTACAGTCGAAACCCCATCCGACTCCACTATACCATCTGCTTTTCTTACTGGAGACTATTATAAAGCTGCCTAACTTTGCTGAAAGGATAAGATCATTATAATTTGGAATAGTGATGGAAGACTTCATAAAGAAAGTGAAAACTGAACTAGTTCTTGAAAGATGAATAGAAAAAGGAAGGCACTGACAACTGGAAGTAGAAATAAAGGTATCATGGGTGGCAGGATCATGATGTGCATGGATGACAAGGAATAGATCAAGAGAGCAGAAGCCAAGGAGAGATGCAAAAACATAACAAAGAATGAAATTGGAAGGCAGGTTATGCAAGAGCACGTGTGTGCCTGAAGGGAGGGGAGCATGCATCAAATCCCAGGCTTTATTCTATACACACTGAAATAACTGGGTGCTGCTGAAGGTTTTTGAAAAGGGGAGTAAAGAAAATAATGTTGAAGACAATAATATGCGGAATAGATAAAAAAATTAAAGGCTCATGTTCCTGTTAAAACACATGCAAAACTATCTACATGAAGAAAGGATAGATAGGGGAAAGAATATAAATTCCCTTAAACAGAGTACCAAGGTAGGAGGAAGTGGTGGTACGCAAAACCTAAGTTGAACGAAAGGTTAGGGAGTTAGGAGAAAGAGGGCTAGGATGTTAGTATCAAAAGGTCAAAGGGATCCAAGAAGGAAAAGCTGTCAAGGAGAACGAATGTAAGAGATACAGCAAGCAGTGAAGACAGAAAATATACACGTTTAAAGGGCAGAACAGATGAAAAGACGGAGTAACAAACAGGAAACGCGTGATGACTTTTGGTAGAAAATAGAGAATACGAGGCTATCAGAGGCAGGGGATAAGTAAAAGGACAGTAAGATCAAAGATGATAAACAGTGTATACTGTCCCAGATTTAAAGGAGAAAAAGTTATTAAGCTAGTCTAGATGGTTTGGCAAAACACTGGAAATGGGGCCTTACATGAGAAACTGGAAAGATGTCAAAAAAAAAAAAAAAATTACAAAACCAGGGAAAGTCTTCCAAGAGGTCATATGAACAAAGTACAGACAAAATAACAAGTGAGATAAATAAATGGTAAATTGACACTTACATTATAAGCTTGATATTATCTAAAGTATTTTGTATATATTATCGCTACTCGTTATAACCATCTAATATTTATAAATGAGGTATCTGAGGCTCAGAGACACTACCTGACTTATCCAAAGCCACTTGTGTTTTGGTCAACAGCAGATTCTGGATTTAAATCAGGGTCTACTTAGCTCCAAAGTCTCTGCTCTTTTACACTACAACATAATTTTCCATGACAAATTCTTAAAGTTAAATTCAAACCACTGACAATTTTCTATTTTGCTGCGTTTTATAATTATTCATTAAATTATACGTATTTCAGCACAGTTTTCTATATATATGTTAACTTTTCTTAGACACCATACAAACGAGTCTTTGCCAAAGACTAGAAAGTAAAGAAAAAAGAGAAGTGGACCGCAAACAAAAATGGGCCCTAAAGGTGGAAGTAAGAGAATTTATTTTTTAAAAGGCTGAAATAAAACTTACCTTTACTTAAATGAGCCTTGTTACAGAACATATACATGAGAGTATAAAAAAAGTATTAAGGACCTTTGGGAGAAGGGTAGGCTGTGGTACACAATAGAAGCAAAGGAAGTATTTTAAATACTAAGAAACTCTTTTATGGCAACATTCGTATACACTATTCTTATCTAGTCAACTGAAAATTCCTTACACAGTATTTGGTAAAACATCCAAGTTTCAGTCTAAATGCTCTTAAATGCAAAAACTTTATTTGTTTTAAAGTGTTTTGGAATTCAAACTTACATTCTCCCCAGTTAATTCAAATGATGAGGTTTAGATATAGCAGTAAATGGAAATGGAGCCAGTACTGCAAGAGATACCAGTGGTGTTTTCTCCCTTCTCTGCCGGGTAAGTTTAAGCCTGCTCCTTTATTTATTTATTTTTTAATTCTACCAAAAATAAAAAGCAAGATGTTAGACAACTAACCACGGCTGAAGTTAACAGATCTTCAGGGGATCAGTGGATCAGCTGGAATACTCCCAGGGTAAGAAAGAGCCACTGAATTCTGGAAACCATTCATGTTGACTCAGTCATGAGGCTAAACTATATATAGACTCATAAGCAAAGAGTGACTCAAATACTATTTGGGTTGTTTTAAAGTATTGCTAATGAAAGAAGGTAACAAGTAAATATTTAGGATAAGTTAGAATAGGCAATAAACAAGAGCTAAAATTTTCCTAGAAAATATACACATACTTCATAAACTGAAAACGAAAACAGTTTAGGTCTGCAAGTACAGAATGCAAAAAATACATGACGATTAAAGACATAATGAATACAAAACCAAAGTGAAGCTATTGATTAAATGACAACCCTAAATTTTACGTTAACTGAGAAAAAGTGAATAGGGCATCAAACCCATACTTACTTATCATCCCTTTCTAGACATTTGACTAGAATTGGTAAGATCCCAGATTTTATTAGGTCATCAATTGGTGGGTTTCTGTCACTGGATAAAAGCTTTCTAGAAACAGAAAGACGAGAAGAAATAAATTGCTATAATTTTCAAACTATCAACAGAAATAATGTACTACCTTTAGACTGTCAGCTAAGAGACACTAGGGATAACATGTTTCATGTGGACAAATTAGCATTTACCTTGCAGCCTGGACAGCACTCAACTGGACCACTGGATTATCACTTGTGGCATTCTGCAACACCAAATGTAAATTTCAGAAATTAAAAAAAAAAAATTAATTTCAAGACACTTTAAAATGAGAATATTAAATTGATGACATACCTGCAATATAGCTTCTAGTGTTACGTTTTGCTTAAAAAGAAAAAAAGAGTTGAGCAGAAAGTTTATTAGCAAAACTGTAATTCATTAAATCATGTATCTTTTAAAACTAGAGTTAATATACCTCAATTATCATTGTAAAACTGGTCTTACATTAAAAATGAAGTTCTCCTGGTTATTATAAAAATTATTTTAAAGACACTACATAAGAATAAGGTAACTTACTGCTTTAAAATCAGCATCAACATCTGAATCTTCTAAACTTTCTTCTTGGGGAACATTCCTCTTTTTCAGTAAGTGTTCATCTCTTTTGTTCTGAAAGGTAACCAGTAAATGGTCAAGCAGTCATGAAGACTGCTGTTAATGAAAACCCCATCACAATTATTTCAGCTTCATCAAACCCAGACACCCAGTGCCGTCGAGTCATAGCAACCCTACAGGACAGGACAGGGTAGAACTATTTAAAAAAAAAAAAAATTAGGCAACTGTAAAACAAACAGTGAATCTCTACATGAGGATCATATGGATTAAATGTGCATTCTGCAAACCAATGACAAGGCCACATTCTGGTTTTGGTAACAAAATTAACTGGTTTACAGTCTAGCTTTAACACATATACATAAAAAAATAGTATTAAGTGCCAACCATTTTGCACAAAACTGATCCTTCCGATATTTGGCAAAGATTTAAATTTGGGTACACAACATTATAAAAAAAGTTCAGCAAATATGTTCCAACTAGTATGCCAGTTTTCACCTCCTTATTGCTGTTTGCCTGTAGCAATTTACTACAAAGCCAGTTTATGGGGAAGAGTTCAGTGCTCAAATGGTAAGGTATGTAAGTTTGCTGGGGGTGCCAGGAGTGGGAGTTCATCAACATAACGCCACCTACTTGCCATCCTTCCAGCAACTTAAACTCTCGCTCTCTGGGTTTTATAAACAAGAATTCTCTATAAGCAAATATAATTCTATATTTTAAGAGATTTCAATTAATGGTAACCTGTGCCATTTCAAGTAATATATAACTTTGTATAAATCTCCAATTTCCTCTAAGTTTTTAATTTGCTGGTCTATAAAATAAGGTAGAATTAAATCAAAATAAATTAGATCAAAGGACTAGCTAAGTGATTTCTAAGACCCTTTTCGATTAAAATTTCAAAGGGCATTCTACCTAGTCTTCAGTATAATATTTACAGAAGTCATTAAGACAGAAGGTTATTTAGGTCATTGATACCCACTGCCATTGAGTTATTGACGGTAAATTTCAGGCATTTCCAAATAGCAAATTAAAACTAGAACTGTATCTGTTATGGCTTATCTGCAGGACATACATTTTGTGCTATGTATAAGCAAGCGCGTTTAAATAAACTGATGTTTATGTATATACTAATCATTAGGAAATTATCAACTTCTACTTATATCACAGTATACTTTTTCATGTAGTAACTACTCAAATAGTCGATTCTAAATTAGTTATTTCTAAATTAAAGCATCTCACAAATATTACAATCTATGCTTTGATCTTAACATAGCCTCAAGTGTTTCAAGTGGGAAAACGTGGCACACATCATCTTGACTAAGTGACAAGGGCACGCATAAAGGAGAAATTGACATTGTGTCTCCTGGTCTGATACAATGAGAAAACAACATTGTTTCTCTGGTATTCCTGACCAAAAAATAGTAACAACCTAAGGAAAACCAGACAAACTCAAATCCACCATTCTACAAAAAACTGGCCTGTACTCTTAAAAAATATGATTATAAAAGACAAAGATTGACAAACTATTCCAGATTGAAGGAGACTAAAGAAATATAACCAAATTCAACATCTGATCCTGGATTGGCTCCTGAATCTACATAGGACGTTACTGGGAACAATGGCAAAATCTGAGTTGGGTCTATAGATGAGAAGTTAGAATTTTCTCTGTGTTAATCTGACAAATGTGCTGTTGTGGTATGTGGGAAAGTTATCTATTTTTAGGAAATACAAACTGATATATTAAGTATAATGGGGCATCAAGTCTGCAACTTAACTGGTTCAGGAAAAAAAAACATATCTCTATATATACATAGATACACATAGAAATACATATATACATACATATACACATACATACATATATATACTTTTTTTTCTGAACCAGTTAAAACATCTCTCTCTCTATACATATATACACAGAGATACATATATACATATATATATATATACACACACATATATACATATATATATATGGTTTTTTTTTCCTGGACCAGTTAAGTTGCAGACTTGATGCCCCATTATATTTAATACATCAGTTTGTATTTCCTAAAAACAGATACTTCCCCACATACCACAGCACACTTGTCAGATTAACACAGATAAAATTCTACCTTCTCATCTATAGACCCAACTCTGGTGGCGTAGTGGTTAAGTGCTGTGGCTGCTAACCAAAAAGCTGGCAGTTTGAATCTGCCAGGCGCTTCTTAGAAACTCTATGGGGGCAGTTCTACTCTGTCCTATAGGGTTGCTATGAGTCGGAATCGACTCGACGTTAGTGGGTTTACACATACGTATATCAATTAGAGAGTGAATAAGGCAAGTATGGAAAAATAAATGTGTACCTACCATCTACCTAATCTCTATATATAAATGAGAGAGAGAATAAGTGAAGTATGGAAAAATGCTAGTAACCAAAGAAGCTGGGTGCTGGAAAAGGGTATACAGTTAAGTGTTCTTTGTCCTATTTTCACAACTTCTCTTCAAGTTTGAAATTATTTCAAAATTTTAAAAAATTTGATTATTTCGTGGCTTGTAACATAATTTTAAAATTTATTATATGATACGGTAATTTTGGGAAACCCTGGTGGCGTAGTGGTTAAGTGCTACAGTGGCAGTCAAATCCGCCAGGTGCTCCCTGGAAATCCTATGGGGCATTCTATTCGGTCCTACAGGGTCGCTATAAGTCGGAATTGACTTGATGGCAGTGGGTTTGGTTTTTTTTTTGGTTTGGCCCCTATTTTTTTTCCCAGAACCTGAACAGAGGCCTTTTAGGGATCTTATTCACTTTCTTTCTCCTTCCTCCAAGTATTCCAGGCATAAAAGTAATGCAAAGCATAAATACAACTGAAGCCTATACATACAGTCCCAATATGGGAGAGGACATCATTTCATCATTACATAAGATGTATGCTGTTCTTTATTGGTAGATAGCCTTTATTTGGTAAGGAAACTCCTACCTATTCTTAAATTGCTAATTTTTTTCTTAATCCATGAATGGGAGCATAATTTTACAAACTGTGCTTATTTTGTATCTATTGAAATGGACATATAACTTTCCCCCTTTCATCTGTAAATATGGTAAATTAATTTTCTAATGTAAACTATCCTTACAGGTCCTGGGATAAACTTTTTTTTTTTTTTTTTAAATATTCATTACTAGATTCAATTTACTAACTTTTTTTTTTTTTTTTTTTGATTTTTTCACCTGTGCTCATTAGAGAAAACTGACTTAAAGCTTCTTTTCTCATACTGCCTTGGTCTGGTTTTTGGTGTCATGATTTTAGTAGATTCATTAATGAGTTGTGAAGTGTTCTCTCTTTACTTTCTCTGAAACTATTTAATAAGGCTGAAATGATCTGTCCCTTGAATGTTCGCTGGAGTTCCATCTTTAAGACTGCCTTTTCTTTTTCAGGAGCGTGGGGGTAGGAGAGGTTAAATTTTTAGCCATTGGTATAATTTGTTTTCAGATCTATTCAGGTTTTTCACTTCTTAAGTCATCCTCCAAATTAGCTGGTGTAAAGTTGCTCATATGCAAATTGTGGTACATGGTTTCCAACATTAACATTAATTCCCCTCCCATATCTATGCCTCTCCACTGATTCTATGCTTGGCTGTGCTGACTTGCTTTGGCGAGGAACATGGAGCAAGTAGACGTGAAAATGCTCACACACTGAGGCATGGCCTCTCTTGCTGCTCTTGCAATTGTGAAATCACTGTGAGCAACACTGAGCCGGGCGGCTGGAGGATGAGAACTATGCAGAGAGCAATCAAGGCCTCAGCCAAGAGCTGGAACAGAGACCATCCTGAATCACCCAGTCACCAACCAACCCACCAGCTGACCAGAGATACATAAGGGAGCCCGGCAGAGAGCCACTCTGCCAACCCACAGACTTGTTAGCTGAATAAAATGGCTAGCTGTAAATAAGAAACCCTGGTGGCTTACCCTAAGGTAAGCAGTCTGGATCCACCAGGTGCTCCTTGGAAACTCCATGGGGCAGTTCCACTCCACCGCAATGGGTTTGGTTTTTTTGTTGTTGTTTAGCTGTAAGTGTCTTACAGTTCTACAGTGATTTATTATGCAGCAAAAACCAATGCACTGAAGTTTTTAAACTTACACTGTATTTCAATCAATACACCATTTTCAATTCCTAGTACAGTTTACCTGTTCCTTCTCTCTACTTACTGTCCAGTCTTGCCAGAGGTCTAGTCTATGGGTACTTCAAAGAACAGAGTTGATAACTCTGCTGTATCTTTGATTTCCATCTCATTAATTTATTTTTTTCCATTTACTTTATGTTTACACTTGAGAGCTGTCTGTAACTTCCCAAGTTGAATATTTAGCTTGTTAATTTTCAGCATTTGGTCTTTTAAATATAGAATTTAAGGCTATAAATTTCCCTTATGAAGTTCCACTTTAACTGCATTCTATAGGTTCTAACATGTATTTTTCCCATTATTTACTTCTGGGCATTCCAAATTTAATTAGGGTTTTTTTGACGCCCAGTGGTTAAGCATTGGGCTGCTAACCAAAAGGTCAGCAGTTTGAATCCACCAGCTGCTCCTTGGAAACCCTATGGGGAAGTTCTACTCTGTCCTACGGGACTGCTATGAGCTGGAATTGACTTGACAGCAATGGATTTGGTTTGATGCCAAGGTATTGAAAGTGCTTTAAATTTTTCACAGCCATGGGGTTTTTGTAATTGTCCTATTCATCAATTTCTAATTTAACTATATTGTGGTCAGAGGACTTGGTCTGTACAACACTTTGAAATTACAGCAGAAGTTTCAAAACTTTTTCAGTTCATAGTATAAGCCAAAGGAAATATCTGACAGTTTCTTTTATTAATTATGTCCAAAAACTTAATAGTCATCTAAAAAAACAAACAAAAAAAAAACACACACACAAATTGAAAGAAAAAAATCTTTATTTTACTCTTAAATATGTGACTGAAAGGAATGCAGTATGAGCTAATGCTCAAACTGTGGAATACTTAGAGAGCTAGTAGTTTTGAGGTATCTGAAAGATGCTTAATGTCATGTGTTCCTCAATAATTTAGAATATCCTAAGGTGCCCTGGTGGCACAGTGGTTAAGAGCTCGGCTGCTAACCAAAAGGTCAGCAGTTTGAATCCACCAGCCTCTCTTTGGAAACCCTGTGGGACAGTTCTACTCTGTCCTATAGAGTTGCTATGAGTAGGCAATAGGTTTGGTTTTTTTTTTTTAAGGTCTCCTTGTGAGTTCATTGTGGTTCCCTAAGGCTCAACAGCACACAATTTGGAAACTATAGCTTTATACTATAACAAAACCAACTTTAAGGTACGTAGTGGGTTCTACAAGTGTTCATTAGATAAAACTTGTAAACTATGGTGTTTAAAATTTCTACCTAATAATTGGTCTGTTTAAGCTATTTGTTACTAAGCAGAAAATCTCCCACAATAATTACATCTTTGACAAATTTCTCCTCATAGTTTTGTCAATTTTTATTTTTAATATTTTGAGCGTTATTAGGCACACACAAGTTTAGAGTTATTACATCTTAGCAATTGTCCCTTTTTATTATTAGGTAATTACATTAGAATGAAAACATCTTAACAAAGGCCAAAATAATACAGGGCACGAGAGTCATACTTTATTCTTAACAAAAATACAAAAGGGAAGAGAATTCCTGGGCAGGTTTCTGGCGACTTGGTTAATCACTAAAAGGGGCTTCATCAAAATCAATAACTTACCACTTTGACACCCCAGAAATTTCTACCCTCCTGAAGACTGTATTATAATAAATTCAGTACTCATAGAAGGTATACCTCTTCTTTTTTTGTCAAATGGCAGGGGGAGCTCAGGGAACATGGGAATTAATCTAGTTTCAAAACTCTCCTATCCCCAAACATACAGAGATGCATTTCTTAAATTCCTTTAAAAATCCATTATTCATCTATTATCCATGTATATATTTATGTAGTCCTTTTTTAGATCTTGTGTTTTCTGACTATGGTATTAAAATTGAACTACATGGAATTGCCATTTTGTAGGTCAAAATGGTTAAATACGGACAATTCCTTATGGTTCAATGTAATATTTCTTGAGTTAACCACTTCTGTATGTTACTGATCACTATATAAAGCACTTCTTTTACATCCCCAAATTCTTTCCACCTTGAAAAAGTGGCTTGCAACCCTCTACCTGAATTTGTGGAACAAGTCAGCAGTCACTGTAAATCTCATGAAAAGGTACTGGATACAAAGGTGTGGTATATTGTAACTGCCCCCTCACTGTCTTCCTAGCTGCTAACAGACATAGTAGCTACCAGTGAACATTAAGGTCAAGTATGTGCTTCAGGGGGAGATGACTGTTCTCTGTCAGAAACCGAGAACTCTGTTAAGCTATCTTAGTGGGGTAAAGCAAGAAGCGCTATTCTGTGGCACCGGTAAATCTAGCCCACTTTGATTAGGGGCAATAAATGATGCCCATTGCTTGCAGGGGGCTTTCTACTTTTATTACCCCCTTTTACCTTTTATTACCCCCTTTTACTGCCCCTTCCCCTATCCGCTCTCTGTGCATACTATCTGACATGTAGACATGGCTATCCTATCAGTATTGAATCCTGGGAGAGAGGTATTTGGGCATTCTCCTCCCCACTCCTGAAGTGGGGCCTGCTTGGATGTGATCTAACCTTGTGGATGGGTTCCCTAGCTTCAGGGAACCTAGGCTGATGATAATGAGTGCTGTTCCATTCATCCCTGCTCTGTTTATTCTGTGAGCAATAAACACCTGGGGATCACGTCATCAGAAGTGCCTGATCTGTGTTCTGTTCCAAACAGTCCTTCACTAAGAACGTGTGAATGTACTGACATTGCAAAAGGATAATTACAATTTATCACAACATTTCAAACCTGAAATAACTAATTTATATCTGTTTTTATCCAGCAATACTCTAAGTGTTTTAAATCCTCACCTAGTTTTAGTTCTATAAAATTAAAGTCCTTATTTTACAGATGAATAAATAGGAACACAGAGACGATAAGTAACCTGTCTAAATTAAATTACATACCTAGGGATTATCAGAGGTAAGACTGGAACCTAGGTGGTAGTTACTGAGGTTGTTTTCTTAAATATATTCTATTGCTTGCTTTTTAAAGTCGTTGCTCTACTCTGCACCTAAATGCTTCTAAAGAGAAAGAAAAATATGCTGACAAAACAGATCTTCCCCTCAATTTTAAAATGAATGAAACGGTACTACCACTGAGTGGTTACATGGATATTCACCCGTGAGTTTTATAAGACACACCCTGCTTAGTATGTCATATTTCAATCAAAAATGTATTTAAATGATACCACTGGCTCATCAAACATGTAAAAATCTGACAACACATTTTCTTTTCCTTGCAAGATCATTTAATTGATCTTACCAATTGGCCACTTTTTTTGATTCTAATTTACTAATTTAGGTTTTTTTGAATTTGGAATTTTTGTTGAGATAATTATAGATTCACATGCAGTTGTAAAAAATAATACAAAGATCCCCTGCACACTTTGCCAATGGCAACGTTTTATAAAACTGTAGTTAAATATGACAACCAGGACACTAGCACTGATATGGTCCACAATCTTACTCAAATTTCCTGTTGTACTTGTGCTGGTGTGTGTCTGCATATGTATATTAAGTTCTATTGAATTTTATCATCTGTGTAGGTTGGGGTACCCACCACCATAGACAGGATAGCGAACAGTTCCAAAACTAAAAGATTCTCTCATGTTACCCTTTTATAAGCAAAACCACCTCCCTCCCACGACCTCCCCGCCCTTATACCTCACCACTGGCAACCATAATTTGTCCTCCATTTCTAAAATTTTATCATTTCAAAAGAGTTATATAAATGGAATCATATAGTATGTAGCCTTTTATGACTGGCTCTTTTTGCTCAGCATAATTCCCTGATTCATTCAAATTGTTCTTATAACAGTAGTTCGCTCCTTTTATTGCTGAACAGTACTCCATGATACAGATGTACTAGGTTTGTTTAATCATTTATCTGTTAAAGGACATCTGGGTTGTTTACAAGTTTTGACTACCATAAATAAAACTGCAATAAACATTTGTGTACAGGTTTTGTATAAACACAGATTTTCATTTCTCTGAGGTAAATGCCCAGGAGTATGATCGATGGGTTGTATGGTAGTTTCATGTTTAGTTTTTAAGAAACTGCCAACCTGTTTTCCAGAACTGTACCAGCAATGCATGAGTGATCTAGTTTCTCCACGTTAATACCCAGTGTTTAGCATTGAGTGTTGTCACAATTTTTTATTTTAGCCATTCGGATAGATGTGCTGTGATATCTCACTCTGGTTTCAATTTGCCCTTCCTGAATGGCTAATGGGAAACGCTGGTGGCTAGTGGGAATCAACTCAATGGCAACAGGTATGGTATAGTAATGGCTACTGAGGAAACCCTGGTGGTGCCGTGGTTAAGAGATAGGGCTGCTAACCAAAACGTCAGCAGTTCGAATCCACCAGGTGCTCCTTGGAAACTGTGAGGCAGTTCTACTCTGTCCTATAGGGTCGCTATGAGTTGGAAATCGACTCGACGGCAATAGGTTTGGTTTTTTGGAATGGCTAGCGATATCTTTTCACGTGCTTATTTGCCATCTGAACATCTTCTTTGGTGAGATATTTCTGCATGTCTTTTGCTCATTTTCTAATTGGACTGTTTGATTTTTTTTTTTTACCACTGAGCTTTGCGAGCTCTTTACGTATTCTAGATAACTGCCTTTTGTTGGATAATGTGGTTTGCAAATATTTTCTTCCAGCCTCTAGCTTATCTTTTCATCCGCTTCACGTCGGCTTTTATAGACCAAAAATTTTTAATTCTGATAAGATCCAATTTACCAATTTTACTGTTTACTGATTGCACTTTTGGGGTCAAGTCCAAGAATTCTTTGCCCAGTCCTAGATCCTGAAGATTTTCTCTCCCATGTTTTTTCTAAGTTTTACAGTTTTCTGCTTTTACATCTAATCCATAATCCACTTTGACTTAATTTTTGCATGTGAGGCTGAAGTCAAAGGGCTCATATTTTTGTCTGTCGATGTCCACTTGCCCCAGACCATTGGGTGAAAAGGCTATCTTTCCTTCAAGGAATTGCTTTGCACCACTGTAAAAACATCAACTGTACAATATGGATGGAACTTGAAGACTTTATGCTGGGTGTAATAATTCAACCACAAAAGAACAAATATTATATGACCTCACTTACATAAAAAGACAAGAAAAGGCAAATGTTTAGAGACCAAAGTTTATTAGAGGTTACCAAGGCAGGTGGGAGAAATAAAGGGTGGTGGTACTGAGTACAGAGTACTGAGTTTCAGTTTATGACAACGGAAAAATTGCATTGATTAAGGGTACGGTTGCATAGCTGATAATCATAAATGCTGTCAATAAATTGAGTACCTATAAAAAGTTGAATTGGCAAAAGTTGTTTGATACTTATAGTAATTAAAATGACAGTAACAACAAAAAAAAAAAGAGTAGCTGTTGAGGCTGCTTATATACAACCAAACACCTCATGGCATTTTGTTCCTACGTGTGGCGGTTTAAGGTCATGGTTTCATGGGACATCCCAGTTAACTGGCCTAATAACATGGTTAGTGCTTCTGTACTACCTCTTAGTTCATTGTGTAGTGGCCATCGAAGGCACCACAACTCTATTCACCTGGAGCAACGGAGGAAGGAGGACACTCAGGAACAGAAGGAGGATATGGAACATGTGGCTAATTGCCTCCGTGACCAACTGACTCCTTTGCCATGAGACCAGAACTGGACAGTGCCTGGCTACCACTACTGAGCATTTTGATCAAACATTCTAAAGATAAATCCTGATCAAAAGGGGGAAAATCCAGAAAAGAACTTCAAACTCTCATGGATTCCAGACATTCTGGTGCTATGGAGGCTGGAAGAACCCATTAAATTACTGTCCTGAGTTAATCTTTCAACATGAAACCAAAAATATCCCCTTAAAGTCTTCTTAAAACCAAACAATAGTTTAGCTTAACTAGTAAAAAAATGTCTGCCTTGAACATTATGCTCTTTTAAGAACTATTTATATGGGATCAAACTGACTAGAGCAACTTGAAAGATTAGATGGGAACCTTCACGGGCAGTGAGTTTCTGTTAATGGGGGAGGAACAAGTCAGATGAGGAGGATGAGAAAGTTTGTACAACTGGAATATAATCAATGTCACTAAATTGTACATGCAGAAACTGTTGAACTGGTGTATGTTTTGCTGTGTATTATTCTCAATAATGACAACAACAAAACTCAAGTGGGAATATTTATGTGTGTCTGTTTTTGGGCTCTCTATGCTATTCTATTGATCTATGTGCCTATCCCTCTGCCAGTATCACACAGCATTGATTGCTGTAGCTATATACTAAACCAAACCCACTGCTATGGAGTCAATTCTGACTCATAGGGACCCTACAGGACAGAGCAGAACTGCCTATGGGGTTTCCATGGCTGTAAATCTTTATGGAAGCAGACAGGCTGCCATATGTTTCTCCCACAGAGCGCATGTTGAGTTCGAAACGCTGACCTTTCAGTTAGCAGCGGAGCACTTTAACCACTCCACTATCAGGGCTCCTTGTAGCTATATAGTAAGCCTTAATATTGAGTAGAGTGACTGCTCTCACTTTATTCTTTCTTCATCAAGATTGTTTTAGCTATTCTTGTGCCTGTATCTTTCCATATATATATGAGAATAAGCTCGTCTAAGTCTACAAAAAACGTTGCTGGGATCTTGGGAGGAATTGCATTAAACCTATAGATCAATTTTGGGGAAAAATGGCATCTTTACTATGTTGATTCTTGCAATGCGTGAACACAGTATGTCTCTCCATTTAGGTCTTTAATTTCTTTCACTGGCATTTTGTAATTGTCATTTTACAGATCCTGTACATGTTTTGTTAAGTGTGTATCTAAACATATTCTTTGAAGTGATGGTAAATAGTATTGTGTTTTTAATTCCAGACTCTTTGCATGCTCATGTATTAACGTAATTGATTTTTTGTGTTTTTATCTTAGTAAATTGTATAGCCTTACTAAACTCACAACAGTTCTAGGAGGTATTTTTTTGAGATTCCTTGGAAACTTCTATGTAAACAATCATGTCATCTGCACAGCGGGACAGCTTTACTTCTTCCTTTCCAATCTGTGTACCTTTCCTTTCTTTCTTTGTCTTATGGCACCAGCTAGAACTTGCAGCACTATGCTGAATGAGAGCAGTGAAAGCAGATATCCTAGCTTGTTTCCAGATTTGGGGGAGAAAACATTCAGTCTTTTATCATTAAATATAATGTTAGATGTGGGTTTGCAGATGCACTTTATCAAGTTGAGGTAATTCCTCTCTATTCCTAACTTGTTTAATTTTTATCAGGAATGGGTGCTGGATTTTGCCAAATGCTTTTTTTGCATCAACCGATATGACTGTATGATTTTCTTCTTAACTTGCTGATATTAGGAATTGAAGCTATTCAAAAGAGAGATTTTACTAAAAAGTCAAACACAGCATAACCTTGATAATCACCCTTACCTTCCGTAGTTCAACTGTCACTTCGTTTCTGTGTCTTCGCATTGTCTAAAAAGAAAAATAAAGATTTCCTAAGTATCCAAACACCGATAATGCTGGTATATAAATTAAGTTCTCAGACATTTAAGATTCAAATTTTAGAGGTAATTTAAGGATTAAAAACTAAGCAGTTTTAGACTTTAAATGAAGACTTATAACCAGTGAAAAAGCCAAAAATCCTGACTATTTCAGTAGCTATCTGTTGGGTAATTTTGAGGAAGATGGAAGGTGAGGCTTGGCTGCCTAGGATCCAGTCTCCTTTCCTAACTGCACCCTGGTTCCTCTGGAGAATGACATCCTCCCAGCTGTGTACAGCTTTCACAGAATCACCACTAGTGTCTCACTCTCTCCTAGCTAAAGTAGGGAATAAGACTCCAACTATGCCAACAACTCTCTCCCCCTACAACTCTGAAAACACATCAACATCCAAACAAAGTATTTAGACAAGATAGTAAATAATGCCTACATCCTGGACTTGGTCTATTCCCAGCTCTCCAGTGTCCCTACTCACTCTGAGCTACCTAATATTCTTCCAATAAGTTATTGTTTTGATTAATTAAGTCTGGCAGAGCTGGTTTTTGATGCCTGCAACCACTGAATTCAAACTCAAATGATTTATGTTAAAAAAAAAAAAAAGTATATAACTCATTGTCATGGCCTTAAAACCATATGAAAATAAAAATAAGTTTGAGACAGATATTTTCTATCATAAGGTAAGGATGGATCCTTCTAAGTTTATAAAGAGGCTCTATGTCTTATCAGGCACTATTAAGATGATTAACAGTTTTTGATCTACTGATATGATGGATTATTTTATTACATATACAAATATCTTTATATCCTTACACGTCTGGAGTAAAAGCTATGTGTTGTTTTTGTTGTTGTGGGCAATTGGGTGGATGCTGGCTCACAGCAACCCTATAGGACAAAGTAGAACTGCCCCGTAGGGCTTCCTAGGCTGAACTCTTTACAGGAATGATCGCCAGATCTTTCCTCCCTCGGAGCTGGGGTGTTTAAACTGCCAACCTTCTTGTTACTAACCCAGTGCTTAACTACTGGGCCACCAGGGCTCCTTAAAAAACTATATGGTCATGGTATATTATACTTTTAATACATTGCCAGGTAAGAATACTTTTGTTGTGGTATTTTTGTCAAGCTTACTTAAACTGCAGTGATAAATTAGTCCCTTTTTAGGGAAAAAAATCCTGTGGAACCCAAATAATAAAGTTTGTCAAAATACTGAAATAATAATCTACATATTTTTTTTGAAACTTTATATAGATATACGTTAAATGTAAAAACTACCAAACAAAAGTCAAGTTAGTAACATTAATTGATGGAATGATGCATTAATAAAACTATTATCACTGATAGAGTTCAACAGTAGAAAGAGCCTCAAACCTAGCTCTAAAATATGTTTCCATATTTTTACTTCAATACTATTACTACAGAGAATGCCTTATGCACTAGTACATCACACAAAATGGTAATAAAAATGTTGCACAATCTTCAAATACCAGTATTACTGAACTGTCATTTGATAGTTCTGTAAACTGTCTTTACTCACCTGAAGATTTGAACTGTACTGCTATTAAATTTGCCTAAATTGACATATAAGCCAACTGTTACTAAAACTTAAAAGAAAAAAATCTTTTCATTGTAATGACTACCTTTAATTGTTTACTAATTGTTATAAGATGGCATATAACATAATGGGGGAAGAATAATTTGGAAAAGGACAGTGATAATGGCTGCACAACTTGATGAACATAATGTCACAGAATTGTACATGTAAACATTGCTGAATTGGCAAATGTTCTGTTATATTTATATTTTTTAATCACAATTGGAAAAAAAAAAAAAGGATAGTTTAGCAGCCAGGCTTGCTGTTTGTACTACTTAGGGACTTCCTAGGAGTTGAAGGCCTCCTATATTCACTGAAAAGAATCTTATGAGTATAAATGATCAAGCTGGTTTAGGTCAGTTAGCAACAGGAACTGTACTATGTATGATACAAGTACCTCTGAGTCAGTCAATGGCTTATTCTACTTTCTATTTGAGCTACTCTCTTCCCTTACATTCTTCCCAAGTGATCTCATCTAGTCTCATGTCTTCAATTACTCTCTCATGATCACTCCCAAGTATCTATATTTACCCAGCCTTCTCACCTAAGCTCCAAATCTGTAAGTCCATCCATTGAACAAAAATTTACTGAGTGCATCCAAATGAGCAGCAGGATACAAGATCAACATACAAAAATAAACTGGATTCCTACACACCGACAAAGAGAAGTTCAAAAAGGAAATCAGGAAAACAATACTATTTATGATAGACCCTAAAAAGATAAAATACTTAGGAATAAACCTAACCATAGATGTAAAAGAAAACTACATACCACTATTGCAAGAAAACTTGAGACCCATATAAATGGGAAATCATACCATGCTCATGAATAGAAAGACTCAACATTGTGAAAATGTCAAAACTACCCAAAATGATCTACAGATAAAATGTAATCCCAATCCAAATACCAACAGCATTCTTCAACAAGAAGGAAAAACTAATCATCAACTTTATATGGAAAGCAAAGAGGCCCCAGATAAGCAAAGCATTACTGATGAAAAAAGAACAGGGCAGGAGGCCTCACACTACCTGATCTCTGAACTTACCATACAACCGTGGTAGCTGAAACAGCCTAGCGCTGGTAAAACAACAAACACATAGACCAATAGAACAGAATCAAGAACCCAGACCTAAATCCACCTATCCATGGTCAGCTGATCTTTGACAATGGACCAAAGTCCATTAAATGGGGAAAAGACAGTCTTTTTAACAAATGGTGCTGGCAAAACTGGATGTCCACCTGCGTAAAAAAGAAGAAACAGGACCCAAAACTCACATCATACACAAAAACTAACTCAAAATGGACCAAAGACCTAACTATAAAACCTAACATGATAAAGATCATGGAAGAAAAAACAGGGACAACACTAGGGGCCCTAATACATGGCATAAATAACTGTGCAAACCAAAGCTAACACTGCACAAATACCAGAAGAAGAACTAGATAATCGGGAGATCCTAGAAATTAAACACTTATGGTCATCAAAAGACTTCACCAGACGAGTTAAAAGACAATGTACAGATTGGGAAAAAGTATTTGACTACAACATATCTGACATAGGTCTAATCTCTAAAATCTATTAAATACTTCAATGTTCAACAACAAAAAGACAAAAAATCCATTTAAAAAATCGGCAAAGGATATGAACAGACACTTCACCAAAGAAGACATTCAGGCTGCTAACAGACACTAGCAAACACTGGCCAGTACAGAGATACAAATCGAGATTACAACGAGATACCATCTCACACTGACATTACTGGCACACGCACACACACAAAAAAAATACAGAATATAACAAATGTTGGACAGGTTGCAGGTAGACCGACTCTTACGCATTGCTAGTGGGAATGTAAAATGGTACAATCACTATGAAAAACAATATGGTACCTCCTTAAAAAGCTAGAAATAGAAATACCATACAATCCAGCAATCCCATTTCTAGGAATATATCCTAGAGAAATAAGAGCTGCCACACAAACAGACATATGTACACCCATGTTCGTTGCAGCAATATTCACAATAGCAAAAAGATGTGAACAACCTAGGTGCCCATCAACAGATGAATGAATGTACAAACTATGGTACATACACACAGTGGAACACTACACAATTGTATGTACACACAATGTAATACTACACAACAATAAAGAACAACGATGATCCACAAAACACCTCACAACATGAATATATCTGGAGGGTATTATGCTGAGTGAAATAAGTCTATCACAAAAGGACAAACGCTGTACGAGAACACTATCATAAAAACTCAAGAAAAAGGTTTACACATAGAAACAATCTTTGATGGTTACGAGGGAGGGGACAGGTGAGAAGCAAAAAACACTAACTAGATAGTAGATAAGTGGTAACTTTGGTAAAGGGTAAGACAACACAAAATACTAGGGAAGTCAGCACAACTTGACTAGGGCAAAGTCACAGAAGCTTTGCAGACACATTCAAATGCCCGGAAGGGCCAAATTACTAGGCTGAGGGCTGGGAATCATGGTCTCGGGGGGTTATCTAACTCAACTGGCATAACACTGTCTACAATGAAAATGTTCTACATCCGACTGCGGTCAGCAGCGTCTGGGGTCTTAAAAGCCTGTGAACAGCCATCTAAGATACATCTTCTGCTCCTACCCCAGGTGGAACAAAGGAGAATGAAGAAAATCAAAGACACAAGGGAAAGAATACTCCAAAGGCCTAATGGACCACAACTACCACAACCTCCACCAGACTAAGCCCAGAACAACTAGGTGGTACCTGGCTACCACCACCAGCTGCTCTCACAGGGATCACAATAGAGGGTCTTGGACAGAGTTGGAGAAAAATGTAGAACAAAATTCAAATTCACACATACACACACAAAAATACTAGGCTTGCTGGTCTGACAGAGACTGGAGAAATCGTGAGAGTATGTCCCCCCAGCACCCTTTTAACTCAGTACTGAAGTTACTCCTGAGGTTCACTTTTCAGCCAAAAACGGAAACCCTGGTGATGTAGTGGTTAACTGCTACAGCTGCTAACCAAAAGGTCGGAAGTTCGAATCCACAAGGTGCTCCTTGAAAACTCTATGGGGCAGTTCTACTCTGTCCTATAGGGTCACTATGAGTTGGAATCGACTTGATGCCAATGCGTTTTTGGTTATACGGCAAACAGTAACACATGTGAGAAACATGCTTCATGGTTCAATCATGTATATGAAACTTATGGGCATACCAGCCCAAAAACAAAGGCAAGAAGGCAGGAAGGGATAGGAAAACTGGATGAATAGAAACAGGGAACCCAGGGTGGAGAAGGGGAGAGCACTGATACATCGGGGGGTTGGCAACCAATGTTACAAAACAATTTGTGTATTAACTGTTTAATGAGAAACTAATTTGCTCCATAAACTTTCACCTAAACCACAATTAAAAAAAAAGAGAAAAAAATCAAATGACACAGTGTATTGGGCATTTCTGCTGCAAAAAAAACCTCTTTAAAGTGTTAAAAAGCAAAGATGTCACTTTGAGGACTTAGGCATGCCTGACCCAAGCCACGGTATTTTCAATTGCCTCATATGCATACAAAAGCTGGACCATAAATAAGGAAGACTGAAGAATTGATACCTTTGAACTATGATGTTGGCAAAGAATACTGAATATACCATGGACTGCCAGGAGAATGAACAAATCTGTCAGGGAAGACGAACGTACACCAGAATGCACCTTAGAAGCAAGGATGGCGAGACTTTGTCTCACATACTTTGGACATATTATCGGAGGGACCAGTCCCTGGAGAAGGACATCATGCTTGGTAGAGGGTCAGCGGAAAAGAGGAAGACCGTCAGTGAGATAGACTGACACAGTGGCTGCAACAATGGACTCACACATAGCAACAATTGTGAGGATGAAGCAGGGCAGGGCCGTGTTTTGTTCTGTTGTACAAAGGATCACTATGAGTCGGAACCTACTGGACAGCACCTCACAATTTCCCTAATAAACACTATAATTGTGGGAAAAAATTTTTTTTGCTGGTCTGTAAAAAAAGAGGGTGAAAAGACAAGCTAGTGATCAGAAGAAAATATTTGCAAATTACATATCCAATAAAAGACTATTATCGAGAGTATGTAAAGAGCTCTGAAAGGTCAACAGTTCAAAAATTCAAACAATCCAATTAGAAAATGGGCAAAAGATACTGAGACATCTCACCAAAGAGGACATACAGATGACAAATAAGCACATAAACTAAACCAAACCTGTTGCTGTCCCGTCAATTCCAACTCATGGCAACCACCTGTGTTACAGGGTAGACCTACTCCATAGGGTTTTCTTGTCTGTTATCTCTACAGAAGCAGACTGCCGGGTGTTTCTTCCACAGTGTTGCTGGGTGGGCTCAAACTGCCAACCTTTGGGTTTGTAGTTGAACACAAATTGCTTGTGCCACCCAAACACTTTCATTAGCTAATTCAACAACGAGAAAACCACTGCCGTTGAGTCAGTTCCAACTCATAGCAACCTTATACGACAGCCAGAACTGCCCTATAGGGTTTCCAAGGAGCAGCAGGTGGATTCGAACTGCAGAGTTTTTGGTTAGCAGCCATAGTTCTTAACCACTGTGCTCCCGTTGCTCCTCTACAATGAAATACCACTACACCTACCTAAATGGCTGGGGAAAAAAAAGGCGACAACACCAAATGCTAATGAGGATGCCGAGAAACTAGAACACTCATGCATTGCTGCTGGGAATGTAAAATGGTACTGCCACTTCGGAACAGTTTGGTAGTTTCTTTAAAAATTAAACACACAAGGCGAGGCCAGGATGGTGGAATAGCCAGATACTTCCAGCGATACCTCTTACAACAAAGACCTGAAAAACCAAGTGAAACAATTATGTTTATGACAATCTATGAGCCCTGAACATCAAAGGCAAAGTCAGAAAACAGACTGAGTGGCAGGGGAAAAAGAGACAGTTCCGAAGTGGAGAGGAGTTGCCAGACCTGAATCACTGGGATCCATCAGGTACCACTCCCAGGGGCGGCTGGGGTGGGCTGGTGGTAGCATTCAGCCAGTTTCCACAAGGAGAAGCAGCCAGCTGCACAGCCTACTCACACCTCCCGAGCCAGAGAAAAATGGCACTCTTGGCAAAAGCTAAGTACTTGCATATGTTTTACCGCACCCCCTGCTCCCAAGCTGGCTTCAGGGCAGTTTATTTCCCTGGGCCTGAGATAGGCCCATTTGAGCACCCTGAGCCATGCTCCCGGACTTGGAGAAGGAATAAATTCAAAACAGGGGGAAAAGATAATTTGCCAGCTCCACTAACCTGGGGAGCTCAGGACATAAGCAGCT
Organism: Loxodonta africana; assembly: GCF_030014295.1. Classification (NCBI taxonomy): domain Eukaryota; kingdom Metazoa; phylum Chordata; class Mammalia; order Proboscidea; family Elephantidae; genus Loxodonta; species Loxodonta africana. The sequence goes on from NC_087358.1 coordinate 70,943,494, forward strand.
CCTGTCCAGGCATAAACGGTCCGTGACTTTGAATACCTTTCCCCCCTGCATGGACCTGGTGGGCCTATTTCAGGAGAATAAGCCCTTGCTGACAGACTGCAACTGTTTAAGCTGTGCAGCAGAGAGGTGGGAGTTTGATATTTGACACCACTTTGCCTATTAAATAGGGTCCTCACCTATCCACATCAGGGGACTAAGGACTGGTGGCTCCACTCAGGTCACCCAGCCACCCACGACCAGGGTCCAGGAGTAACTGGTATCTCCCAGTCCTTACAACCAAAAGCACTGGGTGTCCATGGTCCTTCTGCAGAACCCACCCACCTATACGCTCTAGGGAACAGGAACTTACTTTCCTCAGAGACACATCAAGGACGGTTCTTAGCCCCTTCGCTCTTCAGAGCGTGACCCCCTGCTGCAACCAGGTACCGGTACCAACACCAAACACCCCTGCTCCACTAAGACTGTAGGACAGAGCCTGTATCACATACTTGATGAACAACTACCTGGACACCTGAGCTGAATCCACACAAGAAAAGTGAGTGGATTCATCAGCTCATATACCTGATGACAGCTCTAGCCATCTGGTGACAGGACATCAGAGCTCCAAAGGTGAAAATAATCAAGCTAGCTCACTCAAGCAACCTATTTGGGCATATCAAAACAAAACAAAGCAAGAAACTAGGATACAGTAAGCAAACATAAAATAAACTAACACAATATCTGATAGACAGCTCGGAGACAACAGTCAATATCAAGCCACATAAAGAAACAGACCGTGATAGCTTCCACAAGCTCTCAAAATAGAGAATCAATGAATCTTCTGGATGAAGGTGACTTCCTAGAATTACCAGATGCAAAATTCCAAAAGATTAATATACAGAGCTCTTCAAGACATCAGAAAGGAGATCAGGCACTATGCAGAACAAGCCAAGAAACACGCAGATAAAACAGCTGAAAAATTAAAAAGGTTATTCAAGAACATAATGAAAAATTTAATACGGTGCAAGAATCCATACAGAGATAGCAATCAGAAATTCAGAAGATTAACAGTTAGACAACACAATAGAAAGTCAGAGGAGGTGAACTGAGCAAGTGGAATGCAGAATTGGTGACCTTGACAATAAAGCACTTGGCACCAATGTATATGAAGAAAAATCAGATAAAAGAATTAAAAAAAATGAAGAAACCTTAAGAATCATGTGGGGCTCTATGAAGAGAAATAACGTACGAGTAATTGGAGTACCAGAACAGGGAGGGATAACAGAAAATACAGAGAGAATTGTTGAAGATTTGTTGGCAGAAAACTTCCCTGATATTGTGAAAGATGAGAAGATATCAATCCAAGATGCTCATCGAACTCCACAGAAGATAGATTTTACAAGAAAGTCACCAAAACATATTATAATCAAACTTTTCAAAACCAAAGATGAAGAGAGAATTTTAAGAGCAGCTAGGAATAAATGAAAAGACACCTACAAAGGACAGTCAATAAAAACAAGCTCGGACTACTGGGCAGAAACCATGCAGGTGAGAAGGCAATGTGGTGACCTATATAAAGCACTGAAGGAAAAAATTGCCAGCCAAGAATCATATATCCAGCAAAACTGTCTCTGAAATATGAGGGGAAATTATGATATTTCCAGATAAACAGAGGTTTAGGGAACTTATAAAAACTAAACCAAAAAATGACAAGAAATACTAAAGGGAGTTCTTTGGTTAGAAAAATCAATAATATCAGGTATCAACCCAAGACTAGAACACTGGACAGAGCAATCAGATGTCAACCCAGACAGGGAAATCACAAAAATAAATCAAGATTAAAAAAAAAAAAAAAAACGCTCAAAACAGGGAAACAGCAATATTATGTAAAAAAAGACAACATTAAAATAATAAAGAGGGACTAAGAAATGTAGTCCCAGATCTTTCATATGGAGAGAAAGACAAGACAATATGAAGAAATAAAAGTTAGGTTTTTAAATTTAAAAAATAGAGATTCAGCAGAAACAAGATCAACAACAAAGAAGAGGAAAAGACAATATATAAACTACTCACAACAAAAAATTAAGTAGGAAATAGAATCTTTCAAGAACACAAAAAAAGACATCAAAATAACAGCACTAAACTCATTTTTTTTTTTTTTACCTATCCATAATTATGCTGAATGTTAATGGACTAAATGCACCAATAAACAGACAGAGAGTGGCAGAATGGATTAAAAAACAAGATCCGTCTATATAATGCCTGTAACAGGCACACCTTAGACTCAGAGATACAAACAAACTAAAACTCAAAGCATGGAAAAAAATATATCAATCAAAAAAGAGCAGGAGTGGCAATATTAATTTCTGACAAAATAGACTTTAAAGTTAAATCCATCAGAAAGGATAAGGAAGGACACTATATAATGATTAAAGGCACAAACACAAGGAAGATATAACCATATTAAATATTTATGCACCCAATGACAGGGCTGCAAGATACATAAAACAAACTCTAACAGCATTGAAAAACGAGATAGATCCACAATAATAGTAGGAGACACCAACACACCACTTTCGGTGAAGGACAGGACATCCAGAAAGAAACTCAGTAAAGACACGGAAGATCTAAAAGCCATAATCAACCAACTTGACCTTATAGACATATACAGAACACTTCACCCAACAGTAGACAAGTATACTTTCTTTTCTAGTGCACATGGAACATTCTCTAGAATAGACCACATATTAGGTCATAAAGCAAGCCTTAGCAGAATCTAAAACATCTAAATATTACAAAGCATCTTCTCTGACCATAAGGCCATAAAAGTAGAAATCAATAACACGGAAAAGAAATCAAACACTTGGAAACTGAACAATACCCTGCTCAAAAAAGACTGGGTTATAGAAGATATTAAGGATGGAATAAAGGAATTCATAGAATCCAATGAGAATGAAAAACAATTCCTATCAGAAAGTTTGGAACAGAGCAAAAGCACTGCCCAGAAATCAATTTGTATTGATAAATGCACACATACAAAAAGAAGAAAGCAGCAAATCAAAGAATTATCCCTACAACTTGAACAAATACAGAGCAACAAAAGAAACCCTCAGGCACCAGAAGAAACCAAATAATACAAATTAGAGCAGGATTAAATGAAATACAGAAAAGAAAAACAATTGAAAGAGTTAACACCACCAAATCCGGTTCTTTGAAAAAATTAACAAAATTGATAAACCACTGGCCAAACTGACAAAAACAGGAGAGGAAGCAAATAATCCAAATAAGAAATGAGATGGGCGATATTACAACAGACCCAACTGAAATTAAAAGAATCATATTAGATGACTATGAAAAACTGTACTCTAACAAATTTAAAAACCTAGAAGAAAGGGATGAATTTCTAGAAACACACTACCTACCTACCTAACATAGTTGTTAGGTAGAACAACTAAACAGACCCATAACAAAAGAAGAGATTGAAAAGGTAATCAAAAAACTCCTAACAAAAAACAGCCCTGGCCCCGTGGCTTTATTGCAGAATCCTACCAAACTTTCAGAGAAGAGTTAACACCACTACTACTAAAGGTATATCAAAGCATAGAAGAGGACGGAATACTCCCAAACTCATCCTATGAAGCCAGCATATCCCTGATCCCAAAACCAGATCAACAAAAAAACAAACGCACTGCCGCCAAGTCGATTCCAACTCATAGCGACCCTATAGGACAGGGCAGAACTGACCCACAGAGTTTCCAAGGAGCACCTGGTGGATTCAAACTGCCGACATTATGCTTAGGAGCCATAGCACTTAACCACTATGCCACCAGGGTTTCCAACCAGATAAAGACACCACAAAAAAAAAGAAAATTACAGACCTATATCCCTTATGAACTTACATGCAAAAATTCTCAACAAAATTCTAGCCAATAGAATTCAACAACGTATGACCAAGTGGGATTCATACCAGGTATGCAGGAATGGTTCAACATTAAAAAAAAAAAATTAATGTAATCCATCATATAAATAAAACAAAAGACAAGAATCACATGATTTTATCAATCGATGCAGAAGAGGCATTTGACAAAGTTCAACACCCATTCATGATAAAAACTCAGCAAAATAGGAATAGAAGGAAAATTCCTCAACATAATAAAGGGCATTTACACAAAGCCAATAGCCAACATCATCCTAAACGGAGAAGAGTCTGAAAGCATTCCACCTGAGATCGGGAACCAGACAAGGATGCCCTTTATCACCACTTCTTTTCAACACTGTGCTGGAGGTCCTAGCCAGGGCAATTAGGCTATCTAAGAAATAAATGGCATCCAGATTAGTAAGGAGGAAGTAAAAGTAACTCTATTTGCAGATGACATGATCCTACACACAGAAAACCCTAAAGAATCCTCAGGAAAACTACAGAAACTAGGAGTTCAGCAGAGTATCAGGATACAAGATAAACATACAAAAATCAGTTGGATTCCTCTACACCAACAAAAAGAACACCAAAGAGGAAATCACGAAATCAAAGCCATTCATAGATAAAACACCTAGGAATAAATCGTACCCGAGATGTAAAAGACTTATACTAAGAAAACTACAAAACATTACTGCAAGAAACCAAGAGAGGCCTACATAAGCAGAAAAACATACCTTGCTCATGGATAGGAAGACTTAACATTGTAAAAATGTCTATTCTACCAAAATTGATCTGTAGATACAATGCTATTTCGATCCAAATTCCTACGATATTTTTTAATGAGATGGAGAAACAAATCACCAACTTCATATGGAAGGGAAAGAGGCTCCAGATAAGTTAAGCATTACTGAAAAAGAAGAACAAAGTGGGAGGCCTCACTCTACCTGATTTTAGAACATATTATACAGCCACAGTAGTCGAAACAGCCTGGTACTGGTACAACAGATACACAGACCAATGGAACAGAATTGAGAATCCAGACATAAATCCATCCACATATGAGCAGCCGATATTTGACAAAGGCTCAAAGTCAGTTAAATGGGGAAAAGACAGTCTTTTTAACAAATGGTGCAGGCATAACTGGATATCCGTCTGCAAAAAAATGAAACAAGACCCATACCTCACACCATGCACAAAAACGAGCTCAAAATGGATCAAAGACCCTAAATGTAAAATCTAAAATGATAAAGATCATGGAAGAAAAAATAGGGACAATGCTAGGAGCCCCAATACATGGCATAAACAGTATACAAAACATTACTAACAATACAAAAGGGAAGCTTGATAGCTGTGAGCTCCTAAAAATCAAACACCTATGCTCATCCAAAGACTTCACCAAAAGAGTAAAAAGATTACCTACAAACTGAGAATAAGTTTTTAGCTATGACATTTCCGATCAGCATCTGATCCCTAAAATCTGCATGATATTGCAAAAACTCAACTACAAAAAGGCAAATAACCCAGTTAAAAAATGGGCAAAGGATATGAGCAGACACTTCACTAAAGAAGACATTCAGGTAGCTAACAGATATATGAGGAAATGCTCACAATCATTAGCCATTAGAGAAACACAAATCAAAACTACAATGAGACACCATCTCACTCCCACATGGTGGCAATGTAAAATGGTACAACCACTTTGGAAATCCATTTGGTACTTCCTCAAAAGGCTAGAAATAGAACCACCATAGTATCCAGCAATCCCACTCCTTCGAATATATCCTAGAGAAATAAGAGCCTTTACACGAACAGACATATGTGCACACATGTTCACTGCAGCACTGTTTACAATAACAAAAAGATGGTAGCAACCAAGGTGCCCTTCCATGGAGGAACGGGTAAATAAATTATGGTATAATCCCACAATGGAATACTATACATCAATGAAGAACAATGATGAATCCGTGAAACATTTCATAACATGGAGGAACCTGGAAGGCATCTTGCTGAGTGAAATTAGTCAGTTGCAAAAGGCAAATAATATATAAGACCACTATTGTAAGAACTTGAGAAAGAGTTTGAACAGAGAAAAAAATATTCTTTGATGGTTACGAGAGGGGGTAGGCAGGGAGGGAGGGAGGGAGAGGGGTTTTCACTAATTAGATAGTAGGTAAGAACTATCTTAGGTGAAGGGAAAGACAACATACAATACAGGAGAGGTCAGCACAACTAGACTAAATCAAAAGCAATGAAGTCTCCTGAATAAACTGAACGCTTCGAAGACCAGCGTAGCAGGGGCGGGGGTTTGGGGACCATGGTTTCAGGGGACATGTAAGTCATTTGGGATCATAAAATCTATTAACATAACATTCTGCATCCCACTTTAGAGAGTGGCGTCTGGGGTCATAAATGCTAGCAAGCAGCCATCTAAGTTGAGTCAATTGATCTCGACCCAACTGGAACAAAGGAGAATGAAGAACACCAAAGATACAAGGTAATTATGAGCCCAAGAGACAGAGGGCCACATAAATCAGAGGCTACATCAGCCTGAGACCAGAAGAACTAGATGGTGCCCAGCTACAACCGATGACAGGGAACACAACAGAGAACCCCTGAGGGAGCCGGAAAGCAGTGGGATGCAGACCCCAAATTCTCGTAAAAAAATCAGACTTAATGGTCTGACTGAGACTAGAAGAACCCCAGTGGTCATGGTCCCCAGACCTTCCGTTAGCCGAAAACAGGAACCATGCCCAAAGCCAACTCTTCAGACATGGATTGGACTGGACAATGGGATAGAAAATGATACTGGTAGAGTGAGTTTCTTGGATGAAGTAGACACATGAGACTATGTTGGCATCTCCCATCTGGAGGGGAGATGGGAGAGCGAAGGGGGTCAGAAGCTGGCCAAAGGGACTAGAAAAGAGAGAGTGGAGGGAGAGAGCAGGCTGTCTCATTAGGGAGAGAGCAATTAGTAGCATATAGCAAGGTGTGTATAAATTTTTGTATCAGAGACTGCCTTGATTTGTAAACTTTCACTTAAAGCACAATAAAAATTAAACACGCAACTAGGATATAACCCAGCAATTGCGCTCCTGTGCATTTACCCCAAGGAAATGAAAACTTAAGTTCACACAAAACCTGTATATGAATGCTTATACAGCAGTTTCATTTGTAATAGCCAAAATTTGGAAACAATCCAGGTGTCCTTCAACAGATGAATACTTAGACAAATTATGGTATATCTATACCATGGAATACTAGCCAGCAACAAAAAGGAACAGACTATTGATACACACAAATCTCCAGGGAATTATGCTGAGAGAAAAAAGCCAACTGCAAAAGGTTACATATCATATGATTCCATTTATATAACATTCTTGAAATAAAATTATAGAAATGGAAAGCAAATAAATGGTTGCCTGGGGTTAAGGAAGGACTGAGGGTAGCAGAGAAGTAGATACAGTTTTAAAAGGGTAACATAAGGGATCCTTGTGGTGATGGAAACGTTCATTTCCTGACAGTATAAGTATCAATATTATACTATAATTTTGCAAGATGTTACCACTGGGTAGAAGAGATCCATGGTCCCTCCATATTATGTTGTACAACTGCATGTGAATCTACAATTATCTCAAAGTTCAATTTTTAAAAACTTTTAAACAACAGGATATATTTCACATCAGCTATGGAGAAGAAAGAAACCCTGGTGGTGTAGTGGTTAAGTGCTACAGCTACTAACCAAAAGGTCAGCAGTTCGAATCTGCCAGGCACTCCTCAGAAACTCTATGGGACAGTTCTACTCCGTCCTATAGGGTCGCTATGAGTCGAAATCGACTCGACGGCACTGGGGTTATGGAGAAGAAGAGGTGACAGCTAATTTCAAAAGCGTACCTAGTAGGGAATCAATCCACAACAACAAAAATAGAGGGGACTAAATAAAGACAGGAGCCCCGGTGGTGCAGTGGTTAAGAGCTACGGCTGCTAACCAAAAGGTCGGCAGTTCAAATCCAACAGCCACTCCTTGGAAACCCCATAGGGCAGTTCTTCTCTGTCCTATAGGGTTGGTATGAGTCAAATCGACTCGACAACAATAAGTAAATAAAGATAACGACTATAACAAACTTCCCTAAATATAAAAAATATCCTATAAAAAGTATAAAACAGATCACATAGAAAGGCTATTTCATACATACATATACATATAAATGGAAACCCTGGTAGTGTAGTGGTTAAGTGCTACGGCTGCTAACCAACAGGCTGGCAGTTCAAATCCTCCAGGCGCTCCTTGGAAACTCTATGGGGCAGTTCTACGCCGTCCTATAGGGTCGCTACGAGTTGGAATCGACTCGAAGGCAGTGAGTTTATACATATAAACAACACAAACGATTATAAAGAAACTGAGAAAAAACATATATATATATATTAATTATTTTAAGTGGGCTTAACTTACTAAAAAGATTTTCAGATTGGCTGACAACGCAGAATCTAACACTATGCTGTGTACATTCATATACAACTCTGCAATGATCGCCAAGATTTATCGTTAAAGTGGAGCAAGGTGTTCAGAAGTATGTATAGGGTTTTTTATACTATGCTACATAAGAAAATGGAGAGTGATATGGATATATATACAGAAACCATAAATCATTTTTAAATGATTACCTATGAATTGACTCAATGGCAATGGGTTTTTTTTTTATAGGAGTAAAAAGGAAATAGGGTAAAGAGGACAAGAAAATTAGACTACATTTGACATCAGAAACACGAAAATGAATTATGTATATGAAAAAATTAAATTTAAAAAGAAAAATAATCCTAAAAACACGAGACAAATGAACCAAAATGTATTCAGTTAGTAGCACAATCACAGTATTCCATGTGACCTTTCAACACAGTAATTTGACTGTGTATCTCCAGTCAACCCTAAGTACAAGAGCACTAACTGCAAAGAAAACTTTAAACTGTTTTCAGTAATGCTATTACTGGTTGTCCTGGTGGTATTGTTATTCTGAGACTGCCGTGTGTGTATCTGGAATAAAGCAAATGAGTAATAGTGTAACATTCTAATTCTATTATGCCTGGTGTCACAGAAAACCAGAATGTCAGCCTGGGAGAAACGAGATTTAGAAAAAGTTTAGTAAAAACCCTGTAGTCCTGAATCTGAATTGGAAATATCAGTATAAAGGCATTATAAATTTTTCTTTAAGAAGTCCTAGATCTGTCCACTTAAAAGGTATAGAAACAATGACCAAATCAGTGCACAGACACCAAATCAGTGGTCTCAAAATATCACTAAAAGGAGCCCGGGAAGAATCAGCTGTTTCCAGGCCCAGGAGCAGAAAAAGTACAAGAAAAGCTATCAAAGATTACTGGAATCCTGATAAAAACTCTCATCGGAACAGGAATAAAAGGGAAATGTCTCAACAAAATTAAGGGCACATATGTAAAACCAAAAGTCAACATTATTCTCAATGGGGAAACACTGAGAGCCTTCCCCTTAAGAACAGCAATGAGACAAGGGAGCCCATTATCACGTCTTATTCGATATTGTACTGGAAGTCCTAGCCAGAGCAATAAGGCAAGAAAAAGAAATAAAAGATATCCAAATCAGAAAAGAAGAAGTAAAACTATCCTTATTCAAAGATGACGTGATCCTATACATAGAAAACCCTAAAGATTCCACAAGAAAACCACTGGATCTAATAGAAGAATTCAGCAATGCTGCATTCAGATTCAGATCGTGTGGTACGAGATCAACACACGAAAATCAGTTGGGTTCCTTTACATTAATAAGGAGGATTCTGAAAAGGAAACCAAGAAAATGATACCATTTACCATAGCCCCCAAAATGACAAAATACCTAGTAATCAACCTTACCAGGCACATAAAAGATTTATACAATGAAAATTATAAAACACTACTACAAGAGACTAAAAGAGACCTACATAAATGGAAGGATATTCCACGCTCATGGAATGGAATACTTAATATAGTGAAAATTTCAACACTGCCTCAAGTGATCTACAGATACAATGCAATCCCAATACAAATCTCAATAACATTCTTTACTGAAATGGAAAAACTAATCAACTTTATATGGAAAAGAGGCCCCAAACAGCCAAAGCAATATTGAAGAAGAACAAAGTAGGGGGCCTCACATTCCCTGATATCAAAACATACTAAACAGTCACTGTAATCAAGAGCCTGGTCTTAGTTCAGCGATAGACATGCAGATCAGTGGAACAGAATTGAGAATCCAGAAATAAATTTATCCACTTATGGGCATCTGATTTTCAACAATAGAGCAAAGTTCAAAAGTTCATTCAAAGGGAAGAAACAGTCTCTTCAATAAATGGTGCTAGCAGAACTGGATATTCACTTGCAGAAAAATGAAACAGGACCCATGGCTCACACCATATACAAAAACTAAGCAAAGACCTAAATGTTAAACCTAAAATTATAAAGTTCCTAGAAGAAAACTATGGGACCTAATCTTTTAAAAACAGGCTAACAAATGTAACTACAAATGCATGAATAGCAGAAGATAAATCAGATAACTGAGACTTCATAAAAATTAAATATTTATGGTTATCAAAAGAGTAAAAAGAGAACCTACAGACTGGGAAAAAATCTTCGGAAATTACATATCCAATAAGGGTATAATCTCTAAAATATACTGACAACTTCAGCAACTCAACAACAAAAAGACAAGCAACCCAATTAAAAAATGGGCTAAGCCTAGTAACATGGTTAATACTTCTGTTCTGCCTTCTAGTTCATTCTGTAGTGTCTGGGTTCTTAAAAGCTTACAAGTGGTTACTCCAGGCACAACAATTTGTCACTATTCACCTGGAGCAAGAGAGGAAGAAACTCAGCAATAGGAAAAAACAAAATGTGTGGCTCATTGCCTCCATAAACAACTGCCTCCTCTGCCATGAAACCAGAAGAACTGGATGGTGCATGGTTACCATTACTGAACATTTTGATCAAAGGTTCTCTAAAAGAATCCTAACCAAAAGCGGGAAAACAGAACAGAATTTCAAAATCTCATGGAATCCAGACTTTCTGGAGCCATGGAGGCTCAATGAACCCCCAATACTATTGCCCTAAGATAATCTTTAAACCTTACACCAAAAATATTCCCTGAAGTCTTCTTAAAGCCAAACAATATTTTAACTTAATAATTAAAGAACGTTTGCCTTGACAATTATGCTCTTTTAAGACTATCTATGTGGGATCAAATTAACAGCAACTGAAAATAATAGAAAGGAACCTTGGGGAGCAGTGAATATATGTTAATCGGGGAGGAACAACTCAGAAAAGGAGGGCGAGAATGGTTGCACAACTCGAAGAATGTAATCAATGTCACTGAATTGTACATGTAGATACTTGAATTGACGTGTTTTTGCTGCATATATTATCAACAAAAATAAAATTATTAAAAAAAAATATACAGTTAGAAGAGCACCTAAAAAAAAAAAAAAATGGGCCAAGGACTATGAAGACACTTCACCAAAAAAGATACTCAAGTGGCCAACAAACATATGAAAAGATGCTTGTGATCATTAGCCATTAAACAAACAAAAAAAAACCAGTGCCGTCGAGTCAATTCCAACTCATAGCGACCCTATAGGACAGAGTAGAACTGCCCCATAGAGTTTCCAAGGAGCGCCTGGCAGATTCGAGCTGCCAACCCTTTGGTTAGCAGCCGTAGCACTTAAGCACTACGCCACCAGGGTTTCCCATTAGCCATTAAACCCCATTATCCACCAGGGTTTCCCATTAGCCATTAAACCCCATTAGCCATTAGAGAGATGCCAATCATAAATACCATCTCATCTTGGCTAAAATGGCACTAATTTAAAAATAAAAAAAAGGTAAACAAATGCTGGTGAGGATGTGGGCAGACTGGACACCAATGCACTGGTGGTGGGACACGTAAAATGCTACAACCACTATGGAAAATAGTACGGTGCTTCCTCAAGAAACTAGAAATACCTTATGATCCAGCCATCCCATTCCTAGGTATATACTCTAGAAATCTAAGAAAAGAGACACAGACAGACATATGTACACCTATGTTTCACTGCAGCATTATTCACAACAGCAAAAAAGTGGAAACAGCCTAAGTGCCCTCCAATGGATGAATGAATAAGCAAAATATGGTACATACATACAATGGAATACTACGCCACCATAAAGAACAACGAGTCTGTGAAACATAACATGGCTGGATCTGGAGGACCTAATGCTGAGTGAAACAGGTCAATCACATAAGGACAAATATTGTATGATCCCACTTTTAAAGTATCTAGAAAAGGCAAATGCATAGAGATCAAAGTTTTTTAGTCGTTAACAGAGGTGGTGATGAAAAACTTTGCAAACAGTGCTGACGTCTGCACAACATTGTGAACGTAATTAATGTCACTGAATTGTACATGTGAATTCATTTCACCACAATAAAAAAATTTTTAAAGAGATAAAGACACCCCTCTGGGAGCAAGGGAGAATGAAGAAAACAAAAGATACAAGGGAATGATTAGTCCAAAGGACCAATGGACCACAACTACCACAGCCTCCACCAGACTAAGTCTGGTACAACTAGATGGTGCCCGGCTACCACCACTGACTGCTCTGACAGGGATCACAACAGAGGGTCCCGGACACAGCACGAGAAAAATGTGGAGCAAAATTCTAACTCACACAAAAAAGATCAGACTTACTGGCCTGACAGAGACTAGAGAAACCCCAAGTATGGGCCCTGGACACCCTCTTAGCTCAGTAATGAAGTTACTCCTGAGGTTCATCCTTCAGCCAAAGATTAGACAGGCCCATAAAACAAAACGAGACTAAAGGGGCACACCAGCCCAGAGGCAAGGACTAGATGCCAGAGGGGACAGGAAAGCTGGTAACAGGGAACCCAAAGTCGAGAACAGAGAGTGTTGACCCGTCGTGGGGTTGTTAACCAATGTCATAAAACAGAATGTGTACTGTTTAATTAGAAACTAGTTTGTTCTGTAAACCTTCATCTAAAGTACAATAAAAAAAGAGAGAGAGAAAGGAGAGAGGCTCAAAAAAAAAAAAATCCTACTGAACACTTTCCCTCTAAGGTACTTATAAACAATGTAAATTATTCAACACACACGTAATACACATATACTGGACAAATTACATTAGTACACTATTCTGTGATGGTACACCAGAGTGGTCGGAACATCTGCTCTGGGGTCAGACTGCCTACCTAGGTTTGAATCCTGGCTCCCCTACCTGCAAACTTTGATATTTTGGGAAAATTACTAGCCTATCCACCTCAGTTTCTTTATCAATAAAATGTCCCATAGGGTTATTGAGACAAAGGAATCAAATTCATACCAAGACTTTGTAACAGGGGCAGTGCCTGGAACACAGACAGCCTTCAATATGTTGGCTGTCTTCACCACTGAAGCCCTGGTGGCACAGTGGTTAAGCATTTGGCTGCTATCCGGAAGGTCAGCAGTTCAAATCTACCAGCTGCTCCACAGGAGAAAGATGTGGAAACCCCATAGGGCAGTTTTACTATGTCCTGTAGGGTCAATATGAGTCAAAATCTAATTGATAACAACAGGCTCCATTTTTGGTTTTGGTCTTTATCATCGTTAATGGACACTACTCATGCTCCCATATTCCACCTATGTCAGGGTGAAATTTCTCATCTACCTCTCTGCCACTGAAAGACCACTGATTCTACCCTGCTATGTAAAAAAGACTGCCCGTTCTCACTTCTGTTATCAGACGGAGACCCTTCCTTTTTTTTCTAACTTTCATTTTTACCATGACTCAAGATTCTGTGGTAATCCTTTGGACAGCAACCAGCCCACATATCTGTTAGTCAACTAGGATAAATTTTGGATGTTTTACATTTCATTTAAAAACTCTGACATGTTCAACCAAAAAACAAAACCAAACCCAATGCCGTTGAGTTGATTCCGACTCATAGCGACCCTACAGGACAGGGTAGAACTGCCCCATAGAGTTTCCAAGGAGTGCCCGGCGGATTTGAACTGCTGACCCTTTGGTTAGCAGCCGTAGCATTAACCACTATGCCACCAGGGTTTCCACAGTTTATATCAAACAGGCAGACCTTTCCTTCAAGACTATGTACAGTGTTCTCTGGGGAATCCCTGTCCCTGGCAACAAAACTCTAACTCCTCTCCCTAAATCCAATTTAAGGCACTGAACAATTTCCCAATCATCAGCCATTAGAAAGACAGACCTAGACCCACAAAGATGACTTTATTCCTTTAACTCCTTGATTTTTCTCTCAATCTATTAACTCCTTCCTGTTGCTGCTTCCACCTCACATGGTCCTCATCCTTTAATTCCTCTGTTCCCTTGTACTTCTATCTTGTTGCCCTGGCAAAAAGCTAACCCTGGGTAGCTCTGTTTCTGTCTCTACTCCAAAAGCTGGTTGCTAAGTGATGCAAGGAAAAAAGAAAATTACTCAACCTCCAGTATGGGTGTTACAAATTCTAGGTCTCTAACTTCAATTAAGCTCTCAATGCCTGCCACCTGGAAATCTTTTTACGCTTCCTTTGTTAGATTTCACACAAAGAGCTACTCCTTTCAAGTCCCCTTCCCTATATCCTCCTTCCTCTCTGCAGAAGACCAGGCCTCCTAATAAAAAAAAAAAAAAAAGTTAACATAAATAAATAGTAGCAACTTCAACTTCCTATCATGTACATCCAAATCTCCCTCACACCCCAACCCCAATTATCTGTATCCTCAAATGTCCTTGTCTCCTTTCATCCTATCACAATGACAATCCACCTGCACTCCTGATCAAACCTTTCAAATCTCCTCAGTGGCCCTGTTTTCACTGATTATCTCCTCTCTTCCATTTTTCAACCTCTAATGCTCAGGTCTTTTTCATCTTATTTGGGAGGAAAAAAACAAAAGCCCTCTTCAAACTCATTTTCTCCTACTACCCTCCTTAGCCAAAATTCTTGAAAGAATAGTCTACACTGTCTTCTATTTTTCATTTCCACTCTTTTAGCCCACTCCCATCTAACACTCCATTGACACTGTTCTTGCCAACATCATCAGCAACCTCCTATTGGAGGAACACAATTCTTACTTGGCATCTCTGCAGGACACTTAACTACTCAGTCTCGCCTCCTTGACTTCCATAATATCATATTCTCCTGATTTTCCTCCTCACTGGCTTTCTTCCTCCCTCAGGCCTTCAATGATGTTCCTCCCTAGAGTTCTGCCTACAGCCCTACGGCTCTATTTATCTACTCACTCTATAAAACCTTCCTAAGTTATCATGTATTTCCACAGCTTCTATTACTAACTAACTACATACTGATAACTCTGGGATCACCTGAATTTGTTTCCTGATGAATTCTGAATCATGCAGTGGTGTGTAACTTTTTAATAAGGCTGGAAAACCTGGTGGCATAGTGGTTAAGCGCTATGGTTGCTAACCAAAAGGTCAGCAGTTTGAATCCACCAGGCGCTCCTTGGAAACCCTATGGGGCAGTTCTACTCTGTCCTACATGGTCGCTGTGAGTTGTAATCAACTCTACAGCAATGGTTTGGTTTTTTTTTGTTTTTTTATAAATAGAATATATGTACTTCTAGGAAACATCTAGTGATTCTTTATAGGGAAATCTTTATATACAGCAACCAACTAGTACAGTGTATTATTTTGTTCCTCTGTCTACATTTTAGGTTGAGATTAGTCGATGTATCAAAGTGGAACCATTACTTTTTTTATATAGCATTTTTATCGAGATATAATTCACGTAACATCCAATTCATCCACTTAAAATGTACAATTGAAGAGTTTTAATATATTTACAGAGTTGTGCAACCATCACCATAATCAATTTTAGTATATTTTCATCACAACAAAAACAAACCTTGCAACCCACCCCCAAGTCCTAAGGCAACCATTCATCTACTTTCTGTCCCTATAAACTTCCTATTCTGGACATGTCATATAAATGGAATAAAACAATATGTGGTCTTCTGTGACTGGCTTCTTTCATTTAGTGTAATGCTTTCAAGGTTCATTCATGTTGTTAACATATTAGTACTCCATTTCTTTTTACTGCTGAATAACACTCCATTGTATTGAAATATCATGTTTTATTTACTCATTCATCAGTGTGATGGTTAAGATTGTGTGTCAACTTGGCGTGGCCATGATTCTCAGCGTTTATATGTGATCACTCCCACGATGGGACGGTTTACTTGGGAGTGTGGCCTGCATCCGAATACGGGCAGACATTCTGGCTTTTTTGCTCGCTCTGGATCCTGCAGCTGCTTCCTGTTTGTCTGACATCCGATTCTTGGGACTTGGGCTATCAGCTTATCTGCCAATCTTGGGGTTCCTCAATCTTCACAGCTTGTGAGCAGAGCCCTGATCTCCGACCTGCTGATCTTGGGTTCACCAGCCCGTGGCTATGTGAATCAAGAGAAGCCTCTATCCTAATCCACGGACTTGGGACGTTCCAGGCTCTACAATCACATGAGATGTTTCTTTGATATAAATCTCTATGTATATTTATAAGCTTTACTGGTTTTGCCTCTCTAGAGAACACAGCCGAAGATAATCAGTTATGGGCATTTGGGTTGTTCCCAATTTTGGGCTATGAATAATGCTGCTATGGTAAGTTTTGGGGGGACATATGTTTTTATTTCTTTGGCTACTGGCATACTGCGGAGATATTGCAGGTT
The DNA here is from genome assembly GCF_030014295.1 of Loxodonta africana. Lineage (NCBI taxonomy): Eukaryota > Metazoa > Chordata > Mammalia > Proboscidea > Elephantidae > Loxodonta > Loxodonta africana. The sequence goes on from NC_087358.1 coordinate 70,960,115, forward strand.
CAGTTCCAAACCACCACAATAAAGCAAATATTGCAACAAAGTGAGTCATTCAAAATTTTTGGTTTCCCAGTGCATATAAAACTTATGTTTACACTATACTGTAGTCTATTAAGTGTGTGCCTTGGTTATCTAATGCTGCTATGATAGAAATGACACTAGTGGATGGTTTTAACAAAGAGAAATTCAATCCATAGCAGTGTGCGACAGCATTATATCTTAAGAAAAAATGTACATACCTTAATTTAAAAGTACTTTATTGCTTAAAAAAAAAAAAAATGCTAACCATCATCTGAGCCTTCAGGTATGTATGCTGTTTTTCTTTTAAGATATAATGCCACTACACACTGTTATGGACTGAATTGTGTCCCCCCAAAATGTGTGTCAACTTGGTTAGACCAAGTTTTATCATGAAATTGCAGCAATTCAGTCACATCTTCAGGCTTCACTTCCAGTTCTCTTGCTATTTCAACCACATCTGCAGTTACTTCCTCCAGTGGTTTTCAACCCCTCAAAGTCATCCATGAGGCTTTCAATCGACTTCTTCCAAACTTCCATTACTGTTGATATTTTGACCTCCTCTCATCAATCATGAATGTTCTTAATGGCATCTAGAACGGTGAATTCTTTTCAGAAGGTTTTCAGTTTATTTTGCTCAGATCCATCAGAGGAATCACACTACCTTTGGCAGCTATAGCCTTACAAAAACATATTTCTTAAATAATAAGACTTGAAAGTTGAAATTAAAATTACTCCTTGATTCATGGACTGCAGAATGGATACTGTGTTAGCAAGAATGAAAACATTAATCTCCTTGTACATCTCCATCAGAGCTCTTGGGTGACCAGGTACACTGTCAATGAACAGTAATATTTTGAAATGAATCTTTTTTTCTGAGCAGTAAATCTCAACAGTGGGCTTAAAATATTCAGTAACCCATGTTGTAAACAGACGTACTGTCTGTCATCCAGGCTTTGTTGTTCCATTTACAGCGCACCAGCAGAGTAGATTTAGCATAATTCTTAAGGGTCCTATGATTTTCAGAATGATAAATGAGCACTGGCTTAAACTTAAAAGTCACCAGCTACATTCACCCCTAACGAGAGAGTCAGCCTGGCCCTGGTAGCTTTGAAGCTAGGCACTGACTTCTCCTCTCTAGCTATGAAAGTCCTAGATGGCATCTTCTTCCAATATAAGGCTGTTTCCTATACACTGAAAATCTGTTTAGGGTAGCCATGTTCATCAATTATCTTACCCAGATCTTTTGGATAACTTGTCGCAGCTTTTCCATTTTTATGTTATGGAGACAATTTCTTTCCTTAAACCTCATGAACCAACCTCTGCTGGCTTCAAACTTTTTTTCTGCAGCCTCCTCACCTCTCTCAGCCTTCAAAGAATTGAAAAGAGTAAGGGCCTTTCTCTGGATTAGGCTTTGGCTTAAGAGAATGTTGTGGCTGGTTTGATCTTCTATCTAGACCACTGAAACTTTGTCCGTATCAGCAATTAGGCTGTTTCTCTTTCTTATACTCGTGTGTTCACTGGAGTACACTTTGAATTTCCTTCAACAACTTTTTCTTTGGAATCACAACTTGCCTAACTGTTTGGAAGAAGAGGCCTAGCTTTCAGCCTATTTCACCTTTCGACATTCCTTCCTTACTAAGCTTAATCATTTCTAACTTTTGATTTAAAGTGAGAGGTACAAATATTCCTTTCACTTGAACACTTAGAGGCCACTGTAGGGTTATTAACTGACCTAATTTCAATATCGTCATATCTCAGGGAATAGGGAGGCCCGAGGAGGGGGAGAAAGACATGGGAATGGCCGGTCAGTGGAGTAGTCAGAATACACGCAACATTTATTAACTTCATCATCTTATATGGGGAAGGTTTGTGGCACCCCAAAACACTACCAGTAACATCAAGGAAGGATCACCGATCATAGATCAGCATAGCAGATATAATAATAATTCAAAAGTTTGAAATATTGCAAGAATTACTAAAATGTGACACAGAGACATGAAGTGAACACGTGCCGTCGAAAAAACAGCGCCAACAGACTTGTTTGACACAGGGTTGCCACAACCCTCCAATTTGTAAAAAACACAGGATCTGTAAGGCACAATAAAATGAAGTGCAATATAACGAGGTATACTTGTATATACCTAGGAGTGGAATTGTTGGGTCACATAACTCTATGTTAGTCTTTTGAGGACTGTAGACTGTTTTCCAAAGTGGCTGCATCATTTTACAATCCCACCAAAGTATGACGGCTCTGATTTTTCCTAATCTTCCCCAATACTTATTACTATGTCTTTTTGATTTCAGATATCCGAGTAGGTTTGAATGAAAGCAACGGAGGTTCAGTGGTAGAAATCTTGTCTTCCGTGCAAGAGATCCAGTTTTGATTCCCAGCCAATGCACCTCAAGCACAATCACCTCTCATTTCTTGGTGTAGGCCTGCATGTTTCTGTGATGCTGAGCAGGTTTCAGTGGAGCTTCCACACTAAGACTATGAAGAAAGGCCTGGCTATTTACTTCTGAAAATTAGCCAGTGAAAACCCTACAGATCACAACTGTTCAATCTGCAACCAATTATGGGGGTGGGATGGATGGAAGCGTTTCATTCTGTTGTACACGGGGTCACCATGAATCAGGGGCCGACTCAACAACGGCTAACAAAAACAAATCCACAAATCTCACTGTCTTTGATTTGCAATTCCCAAATGACTAATGATGTTCAGCGTCTTTTCATGTACTTATCGGTTTATCTTCTTTGGAGAAATGTGTGCTCAAGTCCTGCGCCTATTTTTTAACTAGATTATCTGTCTTTTTTTATTGTTGAGTTGTTAGGAGTTCTTTATACACCCGAATACAAGTTCCTTATCAGATACAGGATTTACAAATATTTTCTCCCATTCTGTGGAATGTTTTTTAAACTTTCTGAATGATGGTTGAACTGTAAGTTTTTTTTTTTTTTTTTGATGAAAATATACACAGCCAAACATACATTCAACAACTTCTACATGTACAATTCAGTGACACTGGTTACATTCTTCACATTGTGTCATCACTGTTGCTATCTCTACCATAATTATTTCACCATTAACTTAGACTCACCATCCCCTAAGCTTCACATCTATGCTTTAGAGTTACTGTTGTCAATCTGGTATCATATATGTAATTCTTTAAAAGAACGCAATGCTCCTAAGCTCTTTTAAGATCTACCTATATGGAGATGGTACCCAACTATCACCACTGACTGCTCTGACAGGGATCACAGTAGAGGGTCCCAGACAGCGCTGGAGAAAAATGTAGAACAAAATTCTAACTCAAAAAGAAAGACCAGACTTGCTGGCCTGACAGAGACTGAAGAAACCCCAAGAGTATGGCCCCCAACAACCTCCTTTCAGCTCAGTAATGAGGTCGCTCCTGAGGTTCATCCTTCAGCCGAAGACTGAAAAGGCCCACACAACAAAACAAGACTAAAGGGGTAGGGACTGGAAGGCAGGAATGAACAGGAAAGCTGGTAATAGGGAACCCAGGGTTGAGAAGTGAATGTTGACCAGAACAATGTGTGGAGAAACTGTTTGATGAGAAACTAGTTTGTTCTGTAAACCTTCATCTAAAGCACAATTAAAAAAAAAAAAAATAGTAGAAAAACATGGTGCCAAGCAGAGAAAAAAAAAAAAGTTCTATCTATGTGGGATTCAACTGACAACAGCAACTTAAAAAGATTAGATAGGAGCCTTAGGGGGCAATGAGTTAATGTTAATGGGGGAGGAACAACTCAGAAAAGGAGAGTGAGAAAGGCTGCACAACTCTAAGAATGTAATCACTGTCACTGAATTCTACATGTAGAAATTGAATTGAATTGGTGTGTTTTGCTATGCATATTCTCAACAATAACAAAAAATAAATTATTAAAATAAATACAAGAGTGCAAAGCGCAAGGCAAATATTCTTTACTAGTTGAGCCATTCAGGTCTTCCTGCAGTCTCAATAGGTCCAGAAAGTCTAGATTCCCCAAGAATTTGAAATTATGTTCCACAGTTTTACCCGTTTTGATCAGGATCCATCTACTGAATCCTTGATCAAAATGTTCCATAATGGTAGACAGGCACCAATCCAGTTTTTCTGGTCAAATGGCAAAGGAGGGAGAGTTCATGGACAATCAGACCTGCTATGAAACGCAAATTTTTTATGGTGATGAAATCCAATTTATCTGTATTTCCTTTTGTCACTTGTGGTTTGATGTCACATCTAAAAAACTACTGCCTGATCCAAGACCACAAAGGTTTACACCTATTTTTTCCTAAAAGGTTTATGGTTTTAGCTCTTACATTTAAGTCTTTGGTCTATTTATTTTTCTATTTTTAATTGTAGTTTACATGAAGGTTTACAGAGCAAACTAGCTTCTCATTAAACAATTCATACACATATTGTTTTGTGACATTGGCTGCAAAACCCACGACACGTCAACACTCTTCCTTTCTTGATCTTGGATTCCCCATTACGTATTTTCCTATCCTTTCCTACAACAAAGGAGAATGACAAAAACCAAAGACACGTGGGAAAGATTAGTCCAAAGGACTAATGGACCACAACTACCACAGCCTCCACCAAAATGAGTCCAGCACAACTAGATGGTGCCTGACCACCCCTACCAACTGCTCTGACAGGGATCACAATAGAGGGCCTGGCATAGAGCAGGAGAAAAATGTAGAACAAAATTCTAACTCACAAAAAACAGACCAGACTTCTGGTCTGATTGAGACTGGAGAAACCCCAAGAGAACGGCCCTCAGACACCCTTGAAAGTCTGAAGTCACTCCTGAGGTTCACGCTTCAGCCAAAGATGAGACAGGCCTGTAAAACAAAATGAGACTAAAGGAGCACAAAAGCCCAAGGGCAAAGACAGCATGAGGGGACAGGAACGCTGGTAATGGGGGACCAAAGGTCAAGAAGGGGAGAGTGTTGACATGTTGTGGGGTTGGCAACCAATGCCACAAAACAATTTATGTATTAACTGTTTAATGAGAAACTAATCTGTTCTGTAAACCTTCATCTAAAGTACAATTTAAAAAGGGGGGGGGCAGCTAATGTGGACAGTAAATTTCTGATATCAGACTTGAATAATCTCAACTGTAGCTACCTTTAGCCAGCATCTTTTTTTAAGTTTTTATTGTTTTAAGTGAAAGTTTACAAATCAAGTCAGTCTCTCACACAAAAACCCATATAAACCTTGCTACATACTCCCAATTGCTTTCCCCCAGTGAGACAGCCCGCTCCCTCCCTCCACTCTCTCTTTTCGTGTCCATTTCACCAGCTTCTAGCCCCGTGTACCATTTCATCTCCCCTCCAGGGAGGAGATGCCAACACTGTCTCAAGTGTCCACCTGATTTAAGAAGCTCACTCCTCACCAGCATCCCTCTCCAACCCACCGTCCAGTCCAATCCATGTCTGAAGAGTTGGCTTTGGGAATGGTTCCTGTTCTGGGCCAATAGAAGGCCTGGGGGCCATGACCACCAGGGTCCTTCTAGTCTCAGTCAGACCATTAAGTCTGGTCTTTTTATGAGAATTTAGGGTCTGCATCCCACTGCTCTCCTGCTCCCTCAGGGGTTCTCTGTTGTGTTCCCTGTCAGGGCAGTCACTGGTTGTAGCCAGGCACCATCTAGCTCTCCTGGTCTCAGGATCATGTAGTCTCTGGTTCATGTGGCCCTTTCTGTCTCTTGGGCTAGTAATTACCTTGCGTCCTTGCTGTTCTTCATTCTCCTTTAATCCAGGTGGGTTGAAACCAACTGATGCATCTCAGATGGCCGTGTGCTAGCATTTAAGACCCCAGACACCACTCTCCAAAGTGGGATGCAGAATGTTTTCTTACTAGATTTTATTATGCCAAGTGACTCAGATGTCCCCTGAAACCATGGTCCCCAAGCCCCCGCCCCTGCTACGCTGGCCTTCAAAGCATTCAGTTTATTCAGGAAACTTCTTTGCTTTTGGTTTAGTCCAGTTGTGCTGACCTCGTCTGTATTGTGTATTGTCTTTCCGGTCACCTAAAGTAGTTCTTATCTACTACCTAATTAGTGAATACCCTTCTCCCACCCTCCTTCCCTGCCCCCTCTTGTAACCATGAAAGAACATTTTCTTCTCTGTTTAAACTACTTCTCGAGTTCTTTTAATAGTGGTCTTATACAATATTTGTCCTTTTGCAACTGACTAATTTCACTTAGCATAATGCCTTCCAGATTCCTCCATGTTATGAAATGTTTCACAGATTCATCACTGTTCTTTATCGATGCCTAGTATTCCACTGTGTGAATATACCATAATTTATTTATCCATTCATCCGCTGATGGGCACCTTGGTTGATTCCAGCCAGCATCTTCTAAGTAAACTGCTGTACTTTTAAGTAAACAGATTTTGGTGTATTCTGTAAGTATAACATCCTTGGGAATTGAAGCAGTTTATTAAAACTTTACGCCCAGGTCTCTCTCCTGAGCTAAAGTGCCTCATGGATCACTCCCCCGAAAATCACACAAGTTCCTTAACACATTCAAAATGGAACTCATCTTTTTTCTCACTGATCTTGCTTCACCTACCATTTTTACCTTTTCTTAGATAGTAGCAATGTCTAAAAGTGGAGTATTAAATATCTCTGAGAGGAGTTCTGAGAATTAAATGAGACAAACATTAATAAGAGCAGCTAGCACTGTTTGTGTCACAAAGCAGGTAGTCATCAATGTTCCTTTCCCTTTTCTACAAGTTGTAATCTACTTTTCCAATTTAAACTTCATTACTTCTCTTGTCCACTGAGTTTTTAATTTCAATTTTATTTTTCATTTCTAGCTATATCAGGTGCCTTTCATATATGCTGGTCTATTCTGAGAGTATCTTGTTTACTGACTTGATGTTTTTGATTCCTTCTGATTCAAACACTGAAAAGATACTTATTTTATACTCTTTCCCTGACACCTCTATTACTGAATTTCTTAGGATGTTTAAGACTGATGTTTTTGGGTGTCAGCACATTTATCCATTTAGATTTACTTTCTCATGGTTATGTGTTTCATAATATTGGATTATGAGCTTGGGGGAAATTTCCACATCTTTTTCCTACACTAGTGGGACTATCCAAAATTTTAAACATTTAGCCCCTTTGTTATTTAGTGTTGCTGTAACAGAAATACCACAAGTGGATGGCTTTAACAAAGAGAAATTTATTCTCTCACAGTTTAGAAGTCCAAATTCACAGTGCCAGCTCCACGGTAAGGCTTTCTCTGTCAGCTCTGGGGGAAGGTCCTTGTCATCAATCTTCCCCTGGTCTAGGAGCTTCTCAGCGCAGGGACCCCAGGTCCAAAGGACACACCCTGCTCCAGGCTCTTCTTGCTTAGTGGTAGTGAGGTTCTTCTCCTCTCTGCTCAATTCTCTCTTTTATATCTCAAAAGAGGCTGACTCAAGATAACAATCTTGTAGATTGAGTCCTGCCTCATTAACACAACTGCCTCTAATCTGCTTCATTAACATTATACAGGCAGGATTTATAACAGAGGAAAATTACATTTGTACAGACAAAATGGTGGACAATAACACAAAACTGGGAATCATGTCCTAGTCAAGCTGACACATTTTTTGGGGACACAATTCAACCCGTAACAGCCTCTTTATAGTAGTAATCAAAACCAAACAAACTCAAAACAAACCAAACAAACTCAAAATCTAAATATCAGAACACTAAATTATATTAAATTTGTTATTTGAACAGTATCATCTCTGGGAGACAAGCAATATTTTGATCTAAAAAGTCTTATCAAGTATGGAGAAATTAATACTAAGTAGGAAACTTCAGACCTCCTTCTTACCAAGTCCCACTGATCTGCTTAGTTAAATTAAAATACGGGGGGAGGGGAGGGAATGGAGTTTAGCAGTGAATCCAATATCAAAAAACTGAAATCTTTTTCAACTCCTCAATAAATCCAGTCCATTGCAGACAGAAAATTCCAATGTATCCTTATTCCAAGGTATCAATTTGAATTTTTTAAAAATTAAGGCAAGAGTGAGGTTTTTCACTTAACAAATAACTTCTCAATAGGATTCCTTTTAAAAATAAGTTCTATTTGGCACAAGAAATATAGAACTAAAACATAGGACTCTGTGTCCCAAGACAGTTTCATAAAATAATGCAAGAAGAATGTCATCCAAGTTAAAGGAGAATTGTTACAAAGCATATGTTCATTATCTTGATGGTTTCACAAGTACATATATATGTATAAATATCTCCAATTGGGCACCTTAAATATGTACAGTTTATCAAATGTTAATTATATCTCAAATAAAATAGCTTTAAAACAATAAGCCTTAGTGAATAAAACGTGATTCAAACTGCAAAACTGATTTCAATGCCTGCCCAGCTACCCTCCTCCATGCTCTGTTCAGGTTTCTACCCTTCAGTCTCTTATTACCTTAAATGAAGAGAAATGACAACAGTGTCTACAATAACACCCTCTAAACACTGCAAAGATATCCAGAAGAGCTGGACCTTTACCTCTCTGGGACTCTAGAATAGGGAACACACAGAAAGGGCACACATACACTGTTTCAACACAGGATGCATGAGGAGCACAGATCTCCCTTGTCCCTCTATCATTCTAATGCTTCTATGTTTGCTTAAACTTTTTGTTGTATGTTTTCCTATAGGCAAGGTATAATAAGCTAGAGCACATCAAGGTATTTCAGAGACATGTGAAGTATTTAACACTGTTCTGATGATGTGTAACATTCATCCGAGTTATATTTTCATTTTAAAAAGTTGAGAGAAAAATTGCTACCCAAAATATTCCAAATATAAAGCAGCTTTTATTTCCATAGAGTTTACTCATTCTGTAATAATCTCTACACCATCTCTGGAAGTTAAAAAAAAAAAAAAAACTACATATTATCATCAGCCTATTTTAGGGAGGGTGATAAGATTATCCCTTTATTTCTCTTAGTCGGAAGATGATGGGGAAAACAGAAAAAAAATGTTATTTATCAATTTCCTGTGTCACATCCCAACCCTACACAACTGACCTACAGGGTTTTCGGTTTAAAAGTGTGCGATATAACAGCAGATATTTTTATTTTGAAAATTCATATTACAAGTGTGTTTTTAACTGGGTGCTTAATGGTATGACAGAATTACTGTTTTTTCCTTGGGGGCGGGTAGGATAATGCCATTGTGAAATGCATCTTAATGGAGAATCCTTATCTTTTGCGGCACATGCTAAAATATTGACAGATGTCTGGGGTTTACTTCAGAATAATTCAGGGAAGGATAGAAGTGTATGGGGTATAAATGAAACAAGCTTGGCCATTATAATTGTTTTAAACTGGGAGATTGGTATGCAGGAGTTCAGTATATTGCCTTAACTACTTGTACATGTTTGAAAGTTTTCTAAAAGTTTTTAAGTATGTTGTGTTTAATAACACCAGTACTGGAATCAGAAAACATGGATACCAATTAGGTGAGTGGACAATGTTTATTGTTTCTTCTATATCCTCAGCTTCCAAAAAGGAGTTGAACTCACTGAATTCTGATATAGGTCTTGCTAGTTCAATTTTTTTTTTTTAATGATTCAATTGGATATGACTCCTACACTTTGATTTTGGCTTAAACAACAATTCTAACTATAATCCAAGAGCTCTGCTCAGCTGCTAATTGAAAGGTTGGGGGTTGGCAGTTTGAACCACACAGTGGCTCCATGAGAGAAAGACCTAGAGATCTGCTCCCATAAAAATGAGTCTAGAAAACCCTATGGGGCAGTTCTGCTGTCATGTGGGGTTGTTATCAGTCAGAATCGACTCGATGGCACCCAACAACAACTATAAATCAGAATGCATTTATAGCTAAATCTTATACAATCAACAGAAAAATTTTCGTAATTGTTGCCAAAACAATAATAATCTGAGTACTAATCTCATCTGGGCCCTCATTCCAAAATAGTTCCTATTTTGCATTTCCCAAAACACATATTCTTCAAGCATTACCCCTCTCAGACCCTTCATTCTCCAGAGATAACTTTCTCAGAGAAAACAGAGGCCATCGGGGTAATCTTTTTCAGCTTCCCTACCCTACTACCGTCCATCCTCACTTTTGTCTATACTTCTTCACGTCCTTTCCACCAAAGGTCCCTTCAAAATCTAACCACAAATTATTGCTCTTAATGACTCCCCACCTACCCTCAGCTCAATCATTTATTCCTTTTCTAGCCAGGTTTTTAAATCTTCTTGCTCTGGTTTCTTTAATTTGGCCTATAAGCACCCTTCTAAACGAATCGGCAACAACAAAAAGCCTTCTTTTAACCTTACTTCTTCCTCAAGCTAACCTGTGGTTCCTCCTTCCGATGACTACCGAATTTTCTAATTGGCCTACTGTCTCAACTCTCGCTCACTCCTTAATCCATGATAATCTAGTTCCCAGCCTTCGCCACTCTCCTGATTTTCTACTTCGCACTGGCCCCTAATTGCCTGACTTATTTCAGGCCCTCCTCATACTTCCCTCTCTAGTATTTGATACTTAACTACTGCCCCTCTTTCGGGAAACTCTCTTCTCCTGAAGTTCTGATAGACGACGGTGCGGTAAGGATCAGCATGAATCCAACGCTCAAAATGTGAAGACTGATCCAGCCCTCACGTTCCCACTTCTCCATCCTCGTTACCAGCCACCCCTGTGGTTCTCTTTCTCTCTCTTTGACCTTAGCTACCAGGAACTAGGTCAGAGCTCACAAGTTAAAAGGATATCATCCTTCAGACTGCCAAATAGATGCCAGCTGCAAGTCTGGGGACTCCACACAACATCCCAAACTTCTGACCTGCTAGCCACAAATTCAGGGCCAGTTTCCCACTACCACTTTAGAATACCAGCCATAGCTCCTGAGTTCACACAACACCCTTACTTTCTGACTTGATGGCTCTTACTACCCCTGTGCAAGAGACGGAGAAAGTAGTTACTGTTGTTAGGTGACACTGTCAGGTCCTGCAACAGAATTCACGAAGAGAACCCACCAGCCGCTCCAAGGGAGAAAGAGTGGCAGTCTGCTTCCGTTAAGATTACAGCCTTGGAAATCCCATGAGACAGTTCTACTCTGTCCTATAGGGTTGCTGTGAGTTACAGTCAACTTGACAGCGACAGGTTATACCATACTTAAGGCTATAGATTTATACATAGGGCAAAGTCTGGGAGAGTTCCCAACACAGAGCTTTAATATCCCAAGAGATGCTCTACCCTCCTGGAAGATGTTCTTGTCAACTAGGAAGGCTTTCTGAACCTCTGTACTCAGGGATTTATTGGCCAGTCCTGCATGACAGGCTAAATCATGCCTCCTGAGGCTAGGTGATACAGGCTCTCAGGTGAGTAAGGCTTCAAACCAGTTCAGTCATGGCTGACGAAGACAAACCCGAACAGACTCGCATATTTTAAATTTGGGTGATCTGGAACTGTAACTGAAATGAGAAAAATTATGAGTTGATGCCCTGGAATAGGAGACTTGGAAAAGGTATAACGAGCCCTTTCCGGAGCCTGCATGAGACTGGATTGCTGCCAGGAGTGAGGAGATCAGCACATATTCAAAGGTGTGTGGCTGGCCACCATCTTTGAACAGGGCACTGCTGTTTCCGACTCTGCACAAAATCCAATGCGCAAGAGATTTGGTTGCTATGCAACACATACCCTACCCTTGTTTTCTAAGAGGGAGATGAAGTTTCTAGCAAGTCTTCAACTCATAATTTTTCCCATCCCGGTTATGGTCAGGTCACCCACACTTTAAAATTCAGATCTGTCCCAGTGTCGCTTCCTCGGCCATGATTAAACTGGAAAGATGGGTTCGAAGCCCTGCAAGTGAGTCTCTTCTGCTCTGGCCAGCCCCCACCCATTCACACAAACCCTCAGGTCTGTCCTGAAGTCCCAGACAAAAGTACCCCCATTACTCCAAGGGTTACGTCTCCAGAGCCAAGGAAAAAGGCCACCTTACTTGGGCTAAAACTACGTCCTTTACCACACAACCACTTTGCGGCTAAGCCTCCCCCAGACTCGTTCTTCGTTGGCTCTTTCACCTAGTCTCCTAAAAAAAAAAGCTACAGTTCCCTCAGAGTTCTTTCCTCCTCTGGTCTTTTAACCTTATAAACTCTCATCTGTATCATCATTTCAATTAATCTAATCATTGCTTCAACTATTTTGCAGATCTTCACTACTGGCTACATCATTCCAGAACAGCGGGTAGGCAAACTAAGGCTTTTGAACCAAACCCAGCCTTCCACCTGATTTGTAAATAAAGCTGTATTGGAATACAGCCACATCCATTTGTTTGCCTACTATCTGCCAGATTTCATGCTCAGAGCAGTGTTGAATAGTTGAAACACGGACCATATAGCCCTCAAAGCCTAAAATATTTAAACTTATACAAAATATTATGGCCCTTTACAGAAAAACTTCTCTAGAAGAGAGAACAGATTTATAAACTGTAATTAGTAATCCTAATAACTTTTCCTGCCTTTCAATCACAATGTCAGTGCTCTTAGCCAGGTCAACCATCTCTCAGAACCCCCTGAAAGTTTAACTGTTCCTCCCAAATTCTCTCCTCATCTTCACCAATTCATCTTCCATATGCAACCAAAACAACAGTTCTAAGCCCACAAATCCACTTCCCTATTTAAAATTTTCCCCACAAGAGAGGCTTTTCACTATCTGGCCCCTGCCAACCCCCTATTCAATTTTCTTATCACTCCACCTGTAAGAAAGACTGAATTACCTCAGTTGCCCAGAACATATTATGCTGTCTCTTACTAGCATGTCCACTCAACATTTACTACCAAAAAAAAAATACCTACACATTCTTCTAGTTCCAGCTTAGGCACAACCATCTCCACAAAGCCTTCCCTGACTCACCCAGGCCAACTTGGGTGACTCTTTCCCTATGTGCCATCCATACTCAGTACATACTTCAATTTTAACCAAAAACCAAACCAAACTCATTGCCATCGAGTCAATTACGACTCACAGCAACCCTACAGGACAGAGTAGAACTGCCCCATAGGGATTCCAAGGAGCGGATGGTGGATTCAAACTGCTGACCTTTTGGTTAGCAGCCAAACTCTTAACTACCGCACACACCAGGGCTCCACTTCAGTTATAATAAGAATAAACTTTCACTTTTACATCATTTCTGTATTAGTCTACACATCTCTTGAGCAGGGACACTGAGGTAGAGTAGGAGAACGGTTATTAACGACAGAAGTTTTAAAGTCAGATATCTGGGACTGAGTGCCAGCTCTGCCCCGTCCTAGTTACATGTTTTTAGCAAATTACTTAACTCATTTCACCTATATAATGAAGATTTTGTGAGATTATTTAAGGTTATTCTTATAAGCACACATTAAGTACTCAACATTTAGCTATCATTATTTCATTGTTTTACCCCTCGAACTTAGTTTAGAATTTGAGTAACTGCTTAATGAAACAACTGAAGCAAGCTAGTTCCAGATGCATTACTATCAACTGCATAATCGATATTTCCATCTGAATAACATTTGGATTCCAAAACTCTTTACCTTTACTTCTGAACTGTTTCAATTGGAGTAGAATGACCAATTTGTTACGGTGTGTTCAGGACTTTCCTAGTTTCAACATTTAAACTTCCACGTTAGGAGAACTAGATAAGTCCTGGGCAAACAAGGACAGTGAATCACCTTAGAGTTAAGTTGCACACACCAGAAACTGACTTGAGTCAATTTAAGCCAAAAAACAAAAAAAAGTGTGTATGGGGGGAGGGGGGCTTACTGAAGAATATACACTAATTCACAGAACCAAAGGAAAAGCTAAACAATCAGGCTTAAAAAGGTAAGGATGAAAGCACCCCACAGGTCTAGGTGGCATCTTCACAGTGCTTCTGCCAGGATGAATCAATTAGGTCCTAGTGCCAGCTCACCTGAGTCCCTGGGTGGCACAAATGGTTAATGCACTCAGCTGCTAACTGAAAGGCTGCAGGTTCAAGTCCACCCAGAGGTACCTCAGAAGAAAGGCCTAGAGATCTATTTCTAAAAAATTAAGCCATCGAAAGCTAGAGTAGAAATGCACGGTTCTACTCTGACACACACAGGGTCACCATGAATCGGAACTGACAGCAACAACTGGTCAGCTCATGCAAGATTTAAAATCCCAGAGACAGCATTTGATTGGCCTAACTCGGGTTAGCCAGACAAGAATGAGGCATCCTAATTCACCAAAGGAGGCAGGAACACCTTCATTAAAAAATCCCATGGAGGGATATCCAATGGCAGAAGAGCTTCCAAAAGCCAAATCAGAATGCTGTTTTCCAAAGAAGGGGGAGTGGATGTAGAGCTACCACACCAAGTCAGTTATTCGCGTTATATTTCTGCCTTAGCAAACTCCTATTCATCCTTCAAGGACCTAGCTCAAATATGATCTTCTGTGTAACCTTAGTCAACTTCCTCAGATAAAATTGTTGTTGTTGCTGCTGCTAGGTGCCGTTGAGTTGGTTCCGACTCATACAGACCCTATGTACAACTGAACAAAACACTACCCGTCCTGTGCCATCTTCACAATTCTTGCTACATTTGAGCCCACTGTTGCAGCCTGGAATTGGTCACTCTCTTTCTCCACACCCTTACAATATTCTGCAAATTATGTACCCGTATCTCAGGGTTTTATCACAGAATGTGGAATCCCTAGGTGGTGCCTGACTGCTAATGGGAAAGGTGAGTAGTTTGAACCCACCCAGAGGCATCTCAGAATAAAGGACTGCTAATCTGCTTTTTTTTTTCTTTAATCTACTTCTGAATGGTCACAGAAAACCCTATGGAGCACAGTCTACTCCACATACATACAGTTGCCATGAGTCAGAATCAACAACAACTAGGTCTGGCTTTTTATTTCTTTAAATCATAAAACATATCATGCTTTATACTAAGTATAAGCTTAGGTATTAGTATTTCCCACTAAACTGAACTTGCCTAGAGCAAACCAAAAACCAAACCCAGTGCCGTCGAGTCGATTCGGACTCATAGCGATCCTATAGGACAGAGTAGAACCACCCCATAGTTTCCAAGGAGCGCCTGGCGGATTTGAACTGCCAACCCTTTAGTTAGCAGCCACAGTACTTAACCACTACGCCACCAGGGTTTCCAATGCCTGCATGGCACATACCAAATAAAAAAAACCAAACCCACTGCCATCAAGTCGATTCCGACTTATAGTGACCCTAAAGGACAGAGTAAAACTGTCCCGTAGAGTTTGCAAGGAGCGCCTGGTGGATTTGAACTGCTCACCTTTTGGTTAGAAACTGTAGCTCTAAACCACTACACCACCAGGGATTCCAAATAAATGTTTAATAAATCTGTTGTCCAAGTCACTAGGATATATGAAACATCAAGCTAAAAAGAGACGAGCTACCACTGGTAAACATGCTTACAGCAACGAAGACAAAACTGACAGACTAAGAGCAGGGGAAGCGCAGGAACAAAAACTATGGAGAGTAAAAACTTCACAACCATAGAAATTTAAAGGTAAAATTCTGACAAACTTAAGAACCAGAAAACATTACTTATGTAAGAGCAAAGACCAATATCCATATGCATATTAGTGATTCTCAAAAACTAAGAAAACAAATTATATTCTATTTAAGAAGGCAGAAAAGTGTGTAGGATATTTTCAGAAAGATGGCATTCCAAAACAAAGAAAATTTGATATGTAAACAAATAAATTCCACAGCTCGGAAAATTCAACCTTTCAGAATGATTACCCAAGAAACATAGTCACAATTTATTTTACCATATTTTAACTGTTTATGTTGGTGTACTAGCCTATGGCAAAATTTTTCTTAATAGCAAAGCCGCAAGAAAGGATAGCCACATTCTCCTTATACTTTTAGTATTCCTTTACCAAAAAGATAAAGCAACATAGACTTAGAAACGAAAATACAGCCACGCCTTATGGTGCAAACAGTTTGCCCCTGACAGCTGGCATTTCAAACTCACACAGTGGCACTGCAGAAGAAAGGCCTCAAGCTCTGCTTCCGTAGAGATTACAGCCCAGAAAACTTTATGGAGCAGCTCTACTCTGTAACGCATGGGGCATGGGGTGCCATGAGTTGAAAGTGACTTGACAGCAATGGGTTTGGTTTTTTTTTTGGTTTTATGCTAACAAAACTAAAAGTAAATTTAGGACTGTCCTGTAGAGTTGCCATGAGTCAGAAGTGGCTCGACAGCAATGGGTTTGGTTTTGGTTTTTTTTTTTAAATCAACCAAGGAATGAGAACAGGATTGACTTTGAAGTTAGATTTTCTAGAAATATGTTTTCTAAGTCTTTTACTGGATACCAAGAAGTCAGTTTACTTTTTTCACTTCAAATGTTATCCAGTCTGTTATATTTTGCCCGGATAACTAACATCCATTTCACCAAATGTAGTAACTTTCAATTCATGACATCAAACCATTCCTTATCATCTGAACCTCCAACAGCTCAATCTTGGCATCATTACTGGGATACATTCTACAGTACACAGCATTATCAAGTCAAGTATTTTTTATAAAAAATGTTTAACCTGAAGCTAATCAAGTCTTTAAATCTAACTTCCAGTTTACGAAAAATCTGTAATGGCAGAGGGGAGGCTGAAGAAGGATGGGAGGTACAAGTTAAACACCACCACAAGGATACAGGCAGACGAATCCAGAAATTAGGACTTTCTATTAATATTTTTTATTAGGTGGGAAAATTTAAAGGACAATTGGGGACATTTAAATGTGGACTAACATTAGACATTATTATAAGGTTCTGAATTGTTTTAGGGTGATGTGTGTGTAAGAAAGTATTCTTACTCTCTAGATATGTAGCCTGAAGTATTTAGTAGTAAAATGTCATAGGTCAACAAAAGATGAAGGAACTACAGCAAATTATTTATTAGTATTAAGTCCAACTGATGTACATATCGGGTTAATTCTATTATTCTCCCTATTTTTCTGTATATTAGAATTTTTTTAAGAAAAAAATCAAAAACTATTTCACTATGCATGTGCCTCAATTTCCCAATACTTTATTTTACTTGTCATGATACAAAGTTTGGGCTTGATTTGAGAAGGAATAGGAAATGGCACTGAAAGATTAAATGTTCTGCTCAAAATACACTTTAGGAGAACCACTGTGCCAGGCAGGGGTTCCTGGGACGGATGTGCTCATTCAAAGGTATTTGTTAGCGCTTACTTTGTTTCAGCCACTGTACTAAGTAGCAGACAGTAGCAACAGTCATTCCTTCCAAGAGCTTGCAATCTTGTAGGAGAAACAGACAAAACATAATTAAAATACACCCTCACAACTACAATGAGAAAGGCATACTCAGAGTTCTTCTAGCAGCAAAGAAGGGTACCTAACGCCATCTCGGAGGACAAGGGGGACTCAGAAAGACTTCTCAGAAAAACTAACACCAGAATTGAGAACTTAAAAGGGGTAGGAATTAGTCAGGCAACAGGAGGCAGGGAAGGATATTCCAGTCAGCAGGACAGCCCTGAGAATAGAAACAGCACTGGCTGGGACCGGAGGGAGGATTCCAGATTATATATAACGTATAAGAAGTTCAAGGTTGCTAGAGCTTATGGGGATGGGGGTGGGAGGGAGAGGAGGAGGAGAACACTGTAGCTGGAGAAATAAACAGGCATAAGACTCAGAGAAAACCTCATGAATTGGATGAAGACCACCACTTTGGAGATAATTTTTAAACAGCCAGGTGATAGGTAATGAGGCCTAACGGAGGCTGGAAGCAGTGGAATTGAGAGGTAGGGTCAGATTCCAGAGAGGGCAGAGATTCAAGCTCCATGATCGGCATCTGACCGAATGTGGAAGATGAGGAAGGAGTCCAAAAAGCCTCTCAAGGTTCAAGTTCAGGTCACAGTGAGGGTGATGATGCCATAAGCAGAAATAAGGAAACAAAGGCAGAACATGGTTTTAAACACTTGGAGCTTAAGAAGCTGATGGGATGCTCATGTGAATAATTTCAGGAGATGATTAAAAGACATTTAAGTCCCCAACACTGAGGTGATGGTTAGAGCTGAGAGAGCTGTTGATGTGAGCAAGAAAACCAGCCTAGAGAGAAGCGCATCCCATACAGAGTAAGACATGGCTGCACTCAGCCGGGAGGGACAGGAGGTAGCAAAGCAGACTAAGAAAGAGCATTCAGTATAGTAGAAGGACCAGAACAGAGTCTATGCCCTCCCAGTGAAAAGATAATTATAGTGTGTCTGCTATATGACAAAGAGATTCCTGAAAAACTTCATGTTCTGGAAAATTAGGGAGAAAGGGACATGCACAAAGATGGTTTGAGCAATAAGCACCTTTAAAACACACCACGTGGCTAAATTAAGCCAAGAGGCAGAATGTGAGGTGACCAGGCAACAGGCACACTCCTGGGCTTGCTGCACTCAGCTGTGTTTCTGTATTTTGTGTACAACCGCTGTTACATGGGAGCGCTAAACATCAATGCGCTGGTAAAAGTCAAATAACGAACCACTATAGATTTTGCATTAACATCATTCCTCTATTTGCCGTTCAAGTACAAGTTAGTTTGTGTTACTGAAATACATTACAGCAGAGCAGACTTCCAGAGAAGGGCTAGGCAACAGTATCAATACCATGGAGTCAACACCAGAAGAAATTACTAATATCTCAGAATAATACCAAACCTATTATTCCCAAAATGTCCAGTGTTTAGTCTCTCTTCTCAAAGAACATTTATGAAATTTTATGTACTGGGCACTAAATGACCAACCACAGCCCAAAGCCTCTGCCCTCAGTGGGCTTCTTGACAGAGCCCACATACTTTAATAGCTAGCCACATACATAATTTGTGGCACATCCCAGCAAATCATCCAAATAGGTGAAGGAAAATTCACTTAGGAAAGCATTAGAGGGAAAGGAGAAAGAGAATAAGCACTGATGATACCAAGTATGTTATTAGTCAGGAAAGGCCTTGTAGAGAACTTCTGAAGGTCTTTTTTTTTTTTTAAAACAGAATGGCATTGTGTAACAGAATTGTAAACTTAGTATTCCAGAAATTCGTGAAGGAGTCTGAGCGAAGAAAGATTTTGCCAAGGTAAGAACAATTCAACATATAGCCAAAGAAGGCATATAGAATAGCTTGTACACACACACACACACACAAAAGAAGAGCATATACAAAGGCATGGAGATGAAATCTACTGGTTACTCCACCATCCTGAACATTTTATCACGGCAGGCACAAAAGAGATATAAGGAAAAGTGGCAGATGAGGTAAAAAAAAAAAAAAAAAAGGTAGGGCCTTATGTGGCACTTATATTAACTACTGTAACTGATGAAAATGTTGTCACATCCTTGAGGTATACAGGAGCAAGAAAAAGAAAAATTGACCTGAGTGACAGTTACCTAGGTGTTTATAAGCACTCACTGGACAGAACTTTCCTATACTCATGTTTGAAGATTTTTAAATACTTCTTTAAAATGTGAGAAAATAAGAATCAATGCCTTATGTGAAAAGGTCTAGTATTGAAGCACACATTCCAGCCTAAATAAAAGTAATTAAGAGTTTCCCTTTCATTGTGTATTTCCTAGTTTTACCTACAAATTCCATTCCCCTACTCAAGCTCCCAATTGCTATCAGTGATAATTATTCCCTCCTCATCTCTATCTAAAAACCTTAGGAAAATCTTTAACCACTTCCTCTCTGTGAGCTTTGCACTCAAACACAAATCAAAAAAGAAAAGAAGAAAATCCCAACCTCATTCCAGATTACGTCCAACTCATTTTTAGAAAATTCCTCCTTGCAGACTGGATCACAACACTACTCCTCCAGAACGAATTGAAGACGTTACTGTCAGTCACCCTTTCCACTGCTCTAATCATGTTACAGCTTCTAACTCTGCTCTGAGATAAATAAATCTTCCTATCAAGAAAAGGCTTCCAACCAACTCTTTGTCACGAGGCATATTCTCAGACCACCACAGGACATTTGCAAATCTTATCTCTTCACTCCCTAATCTCTTCTTTTTCACCTAGATTTTTAGTCACTAACTTCTCACGAACACCTTTCAAGTCCTTTAAGATTTACCAACCTTGCTTTTTTTCCTCTCCAAGGATCTCTTAAAATCTTTCTATGAAGCCATTCTTGACTGAATGACTATGAAATGATTTCCTCCTCCACCCTCTCCCCACCCACAATGTCCTGACACAATTCTACACTTTTCTTTAGAAAATATTTATCCCTGCACTTAGCATCTTATTTGTATATCAGCTGGTTGCATAGTTTATAATATGTCTGATCTTTTGTTCATCCTCTTTATGAGAAGGTAGGAATATCTCATCAAAGTGCATCTCCTGGTTGGGAACAGCCTGATAATCACCAACTACTTAGTCACAGAGCTAAGTTGTAGTACAAGTTTCTAAAGGCAAAGACTAAATTACATTGGCGGGCAGGGGTCTAGTCTTAATTATGCCTAAATCCACAATTACGGCATTTGATCAGATTTGACCCCAAACCATCTTTAATCACATCTCTGGCACTCCCTTTTCTCTCAGAGACACAGCAGTCTTGCTACCTTCTCTCAGAACTCTTCCATTACTGTACCCTCATTCTGGACTGTGTCTTCCTTCCCCTCCCCCTCCTCCAGCCCTTGGCCTGGAGGACTTTTCCTTCATCCTTCTCACTCCCATTCATGCATTAAGAATCCACGGGAACATCTCCCCTGACCCTCAGCTCCAAGTTAGGGTCTTCTCATGCATTCTCAGAGTACCTATACCATAACCCTGGTGGAGATACTGCACTGTAATTATCAGTTTACTCTTCTATCACCCGCACTAGACTGTCAGCTCCTGGAAGGCACACACTGAATTATATTTACTTTTCTATCCCCAAGACCTAATATTGCGTTGGCTGGGCACACTCTTAAGACACCCAATAGAAAGTCAGTGAATGAACACTCATACCCACTGCGTGACCTTGTGTAGGCTACATAACCACCCTGAACTTCCTCATCTAAAATACTCTCCTCAGGTAGTGGGGATAATGCTATACCTGGCTTATAACACCATTAAATGAGATATCACGAAGCTCTCAGTATAGCGTCTGCCACGTACAACTACCATCTGAATATCTGCTATTTCAGGCCCTTAGGTATTCTAATGTATCCTGGAAGTGTGATGCTGGTGTAATTAATATTTTCAAGGAACCATGCTGTCTTTTTCAGGCATCCAAAAGTCACTGGTCACCTTCTGATCAGCAGCAAATACTTCTGTGTACCTATTACGTTCAGGAGTCCTTGCTAAGTATCACTGCACTCCTGGAACATAGAACAGGGGCAGACAAAAACCTGTACCAATAACCAAGAAAAGCAAGAAAGAATGTTATTAGTTCTTCTGTACAAAAGGTATTTTTTAAGGCTACACAAGCTTTGCTTTACAGTAGTGGTAGCTTCAAGAAAATTACTGATGGAGAAAGTTAAAACTTAACTCCTATCATCAAGTGAACCAATTGCAGGAGATAGTTCCAAAATTTCCTCTTGCTATTTCTAAATTTCACTTTCACTTAGATGTATTTCTCACAAAGGAAATTTTAACCAAGACCAGGACAGAGAGAGATGACCTTTATTTGTCTCATTCAAATGGGAATTCCACAGATATTTCCCTAGGGTTTTTTCCAGTTAGTATTTAACTCTGCACCTCTGAAAAATGGCCTGAGTTTCGTCTGTTCCTCTACAAAAAAACACTGAATAGTATCTTTTCCCCACCACCTTCCCTCTTTAAGACGGGACAAAACACGCACTTCTTCATCACACTGGCCCCTTGGGAACAATCACAGAGCGGCAATTCATGCCACCTCGAATTACAAAAGGAGGCTGTGGACTTAAAAACATTCTCCCCCTAACAAATCCGGAGGTCAGAGTCCCAGTGAAGTTTGTGCATTATACTTCACAGCTATTAGTAGCTGCAGAGAGACCTCTAGCGCTGCCTTGATAAGCCCGATTTGCAAATAGTACCTGCTAATGTCACCTCAACGAGACAATGGCAACAAGCTGAGTAGCAACAAACTGAGCGACCGCGATGAATGTTTACAGTTTTGTAACCACTTGGAAACCCTACCAGCTTGGACCGAGAGATATACAAGGTCGAATGAACCTATGTATTCAATTTATTTCAGTAAAACACTGCAAAGAAATCACCCGATGCACACCCTACTCCAAGAAACGCTAGGAAAACAGGTCCTACAAGCGGAGGTGAGAAAAACCTCTCCTCCAAAGCCTCGACACAATAGATGGTAAACTACTGTCCACCTCCTGTATGCTCCAAATGCCAGAAGGAACAGAATAGGGGCTGGAAAAGCACAGCACGACTGGCCCAAAGGACAGCACTGGAATACATGAAAATGGTCCTGGCGCATCCTACCCTCCCCCACCCACCACCCTCAAACAAGTCAGTTACCCGGCTGGTCCCCACCCCCCTCTGCGGGCCGCCGCCGCCCGCCTGGGCCCGGCTCTCCAAGGTAGGCGAGGGGACCGGCAGAGCCGCGGCTCCATGTGCGGCAGCGCGGGAGGCACCGGGAGGCTGCGCCGAGCGGAGGTGAGCGGCAGTGGGCGCCAGCCGCGGCCGCCTCTCGGCGATGCGGGTCCCGGCCCGGGCCGCAGCATCGCCGTCCGCGCGGCCCCAGCCCGCGGACCCCGCCTCAGCTCCACATCCCTTCCTCGCCGACACCAGGCCGCGCCCGCGTGACGGGGCCGAAAGCCCCGGCATTTCCCCGTCGCCGCGCCGGCAGCTCCGGAGGGCGGCTGCAGCCCGGCCCTCGCCCCGCCGCCCGCTTTGCCCAGCCCCGGGCCCCGGTGACGGGAGGCGGCGGCCAACTCCGACCGACCGCGAGCCGGCGAGAACCAGCCCGGCGCCAGCCCCCCGCCCCTCCCGCCGCCGCCGGGCTGGCGCGGCCGGGCGGGCGGGCGAGCCGCGAGGCCCAGACCGCGGAAGCACACTCACTTCCACATCGCGGCCCTTGTTCTTGAAGCTCTTGATGCGGTGGTTCTCCAAGCCGGGGTTCTCGGCCATGGCTGCGCGCGGCTCCGTGGGCGGCTACTCCTGCGGCTGCGGCGGCGGCGGCGAGAGTCGGCGCGGGAGGGGGAGGTGGGGGAGAGTGGGAGGGAGGGAGGGGGAGGGGGAGAGGAGAGCACGTTCCGTGACGCCTCCTAGCGCGAGGTGGCGGCAGCGCCGGAGGAGGCGCGGCCGACGGCCAGGCGGGGCGTGGCGGGAACGGCTCCGGGGAGCGGCGCGCGCCGGGGGAGGCTGGGGACACGTGACTGAGGGCAGGGACCCGCCTGGACGCTCGCCCGGCTGGATGTGTCCGGTTGGTTCTTGGGATGACCCCAGCCCCTTGGGAAGGCCTCCCCCATAACCCCTCGGGGCTGCAAATTATCTGCCAGAAATGGAGCCGGATTCAGTGGCTTTTACCAATCCCCAGACGAGAGCGGCGGGCGGAAACTACAGTTCCCAGCATGCCAGGCTCCGGCCGGGGGTAACTCTCCAGCCCTGTGAGAGAACGAGGAGAATGCCGGGATTCCTGCGCTCTAGGGCTCTCGGCGGGGCGGCCGAGTGCCGAGGAGCGAAGCCCCGCCCCCAATACCGCCTCTGGGCGGGGCAGAGGGAGGTGCTTCCCTGGAGATGCACCTTGCGCCCTATTGGGAGGGAGAGGGGGCGGGGCGTCATGGAAGGCACACTTCGCCCTCTGTAGCCTGGAAAATTAGAGAAGAACCATGGTGCGTTCTTTGCTCGCCCACTTCTTTGGGTCCCCTGAAATAGCAGCCACCCTCATTCGCTGTTCCCTTGCTCTGCTTTGGTTTTATAAATAGAATTTATTTCCACCTGACACGTACATTAGTCTGCATGTGATATGTGGGTCCATGTGTATGTTACCTGACTTCTTGTGCCCGGATTAAACTCGATGAGTGCAGGGATTTTAGTTTATTACTGAATCCCTCACGTCAAAACAGTGCCTAGCACGTCGAAGGTACCCAGTAAATGCTCGTTGAACAAATTATACCGCTTTCGCAACTTGCTGTTTCTTCATCATCCTCCCAGGCCCGATTCTACAACACCCACTCTGCTGCAGTTCTCACACCTCTTTTTCCGCGATCTCCACACATAACCTCAGTCTTCAAGCAGCAGTCAATCTCCAGTCTGCTGACTCTCCATTCTAGCATCTCCCCGTAGCGTCATCTGAGAAATAATCGTGGGAAATTTGGATCAATAACGCTAATAGAGAGCTGCTTTCTGGAGCCGATGGGCTTGTGAGATAATTCCATTTCCGAATCTGTGCCACATATAAGCAGGCATGCCATGTTATAGTACATGTAATTCAAATAAACTGAGATCATTCAAAGGTTGGTAGAAATATAACCATGGAGAGATTAACGGATGAAGACAATCTTTTAAAACAAACCCCTGCCTTCACCTCGATTCTGACTCATAGCGACCCTATAAAGACAAAGTAGAACTGCCCCATGGAGCTTCCAGGGAGAGCCTGGTGGATTCAAACTGCTGACCTTCTGGTTAGCAGCCGTACCTCTTAACCACTATGCCACCGAAGGAACCTTAAAGAGTTAGAGGTGCAGGGGTCATAAACTCAGAGGCCTTCAGTGGCCAGGCAGAGAACCAAGTGGAGCTGGCCACGCTGTCCAGGGGCATTCTTTTGGTGAGGGTGACATGTGGCCTCTTGATAAACACAGGCCCTTTAAGGCTCCAGACCACTGTTGCCATATTGGAATGTGGCCGAGGGTTGCCAGAGTTACAAATTTTCAAGGGAAACCAAAACCTGAATTTTTTTTCTTAAATCTTTTTTAAATGTTGACTCATATTTTCAATGCTCTTCAGCGGTCCAGGCACTTTGGAACTTGACCCCCAGCTTGCAATACCTGATCCTAGTCCAATACTCATTTGAAAGAAAAAAACAAAAGTCTGAGGATAGATTACTTCAACTCTGGTTCTTAAGGAGACAGAGGTTGCATGTTTGCCACTCTCCCTGATTCACTGAGAAGGAAGGGAGAGAGGTTTCTAGACTGTTGTTCAATCTCTATTCTACTTTAGCAAAGGGTTCTCTATTCAGTTCACCTTATCCCCTTCTGGAGACCCTGGTGGTGTAGTGGTTAAGAACTACAGCTGCTAACCAAAAGGTTGGCAGTTCGAATCCACCAGGCACTCCTTGGAAGCCCTATGGGGCAGTTCTCTGTACTGTAGGGTCACTATGAGCCGGAATCAACTCGACGGCAGCAGGTTTGGTTTTGGTTTATCATCTCTTTACCCTATCTGCTATCATCAAATGTGTACATCTTTCATCACTCAGTTTAGTCTGTGGCATGCTTAATGAGTGCTTACTATGTGTCAGCCATTGTACTAGCAGTAGGATGCTTTGTAAACAGGATAGCCTGGTTCCTGCCTCCACACAGATTCACATCTATCAGAGAAGACAGAAAATGAAATAAGTAATCACCCAAAAAGTATGGATGTTAAGAAAGGAGAAGAAAGCTCAAGGCTCATAGCAGGGAGACCTTTATAACCTGCCAACTCTTGACTCTTAACATTTGAGGAACTTAGTGCAAATGGAAGTCCGCATAGCATATGTCTGAATATTTAAAAGTTATAAATCAAGCACACAACCTTGAATAAAATACATCCTAGCCTCCTACATTCACAAATGCACCTCTTTAACAACCTGGAAGTCTGGGTTCACATTTAAATTTCTTGACTTCTTGGAATTCTGCTTCAGAATGTGGCAGCTCAAAGAGGGCAGGACCCCAGCCCAGCCCACAGCCCACTTTCTGTTCCCCTTCTTTCCCATATCCTGGTTCTGTACCCCTCTGGAACAGACTTTAAGAATATGTGTGCATACCCCTGCACATAACATTCAAGTTCTGCCCACGCACCCCCAAAGCTGTCAGCATTCCCCTACTCCCTGAAGAGGTGGCCCTTGCCATTGGTCAGGCCTCAGTCAGTTGCCATCAAGTCAGCTCTGACTCATGGTGACCCCATGTGTGTAAGAGTGGAACTGTGCTCCATAGGGTTTTCTGATTTTCAGAAGCAGATCGCCAAGTCCTTTTTCCAAGGTGCCTCTGGGTGGACTCGAACCTCCAGCCTGTCGGTGAGCAGATAAGCATGTTAACCATTTGCACCACCCAGGGACTGCTCAGCCTGGAGAGAACAAAGCAGTGGCATGACATGCCCCCTGGAGGATGGACCCAGGGAAGAGACTTGAGAAGACCTGGAAGCAGACTTAATGCCATTTCGACAGGGAATCCCATGGTGTAGAGACATAGGTGCCAGTCCCCCCTACCAACCTACCAAGTCCCTTCCCTTTTCCTACTCCCCTGCCTCTTAATACAGGTTCCTGATGAATATGATGCTAGTTATGTGGTGAATACTCAAAATATATTTGGAAAATAAATCCATGTAAAAGAAGAGCTTTCAGGAGAAATTCCAGGGCAAGGGCAAAGGCCAGTGAGCAAAGAGGATATAATCAGCAATTAAGCCAAAAAACCAAACCCGTTGCCATCAAGTCAATTCTGACTCATAGTGACCCTATGGGACAGAGTAGAGCTGTCCCATAGGGTTTCCAAGAAGCAGCTGTTGGATTCAAATTGCCAACCTTTTGGTTATCAGCCACAACACTTAACCACTATGCCACCAGGGCTCCAATTAGCAATTAGAAGCACAAAATTTGAGTCACTGGAGATGGTCATTTCCTAGAGGTTAAGGGCTCCAAGGTCTGGTGGGCACTATATGAGGTAGACACTTGGTGTAGTTAAGGCTGTGGAGAAACTCTGGCCAGGGTACCAGGTTTGCGGATGCTGAAGTTACCAGGGATAATGGCAAGGAATAAAGATGACAAGGTTAGATCTGGGCAAGGGGCCTCCCTTTAGAGAACCTCACTCTTGCTCCCTCTGGCTGCACTCTCCCCGTAAGGAAAGGAGTCCTTGGGGCCAAAGGGTCCTGCTCACTAGAACCTGTGCCTCCAGACCAGCAAGGAGGGTTCTCAGCCTGGTGGTCAGGCTACCCTGTCTTCACCCTCTGACTCACTGTTTACCTTGCCAAGGCCTTGGGAGTCATGCTAGGGGGCAGCTGGGTGCCAATATTCAACAGGAAACACACACACAACAAAAAGGAGTTCATAATTTTTCTACTAAGCTACCTTTTCTCTGCAAATTCCCTATGTTAACAGCGTAACCACTCCCGTAGAGACTCCACTGAGAGCTAAGAACCAGCTTTGCTTCCTACCTTCACTGTAAATTCACCCTTCGGTGTCTCTCCTTCCCACACCACCCACGAGACTATCATGTTGTTTTTGTTAGTTGCTGTGGAGTTGATTCTGGTGACCTCACAGGTGCAGAGTAGAACTGCTTCACAGGGTTTTCACAGCTATGACCTTTCAGAAGCAGATCACCAGACCTTTCTTCTGAGGTGCCTCTGGATAGGCTTAAACCTCCAGCCTTTCAGCAGGTAGTCGAGCTCTTTGCTGTTTGCGCCATCAAGACTACCTTAACCAAAAAAGAAAACAAAAACCAAAGCCCATAGCCATCGAGTAAGACTAGCATAACACCTCCTAACTGGTCTCCCTGCCTCCTCCATCCTCCCTGCAACAAGCTGACTCCCTTCTCCAGACTTCC
Source organism: Loxodonta africana (assembly GCF_030014295.1). Lineage (NCBI taxonomy): Eukaryota > Metazoa > Chordata > Mammalia > Proboscidea > Elephantidae > Loxodonta > Loxodonta africana. Next base: position 70,987,816 of record NC_087358.1, read on the forward strand.
TGGCTTCACCTCTACTCTGTGATCAGGACACCCCCTCTCTCCACCATTATCTCTCAAACCATTTATAAACTCCTCAGTCTGGTGGTTAAGATCATATGTGATTTGGCCCCGTTACAGAACACCTTTCCTAGTTCTGGCTTCCCTGCACGTAGCTGATGTTTCAGCTAACATGTTCTACTCACCCCGTCCCAAATATGCCTTGACCTTTCCAGCATTGACATCTTTTCTGTTCAGTTTTCCTAGAAGGCCCTGCCCTCATCTCTGTCTGTCAAAATCGACCCCTCTTTAAATGCCCAGCTGAAGTGGTCACCTCCTCCGTGAAGCTTTCCCAGAATGGTGTAGTGGTGAGAACTCAAGAATCTGAAAACTCAGGCTCTAGTGCTGACTTCCTAACAGACCAAACCCAGGCAGCCCACTTATCTTCCCTGAATCCTCTTCTCATCTCCAAAAGAGGATTCTGTATCGTGGGAATTTTGTGAGAGTCAAACTCTAAAATGCGCTTGCAAGCACTTTAAATTACTTTAAGGTCATCTCATTTTATACTACTGAAGTGATGGGACCGGGACACGTGCATTACTTCTACACCATAATTTTCCAATAATTAGACTATAATAAACATTATGTTAATTACTAAAATACTTGTTACCCTACTACAAAAGTACTTTAAACTTAGTACTTTAAAGTACTAAAAATACTAATGTATTATTTTTTATAGTAACAACTATTGATAGTTGCTACTATTTTTCCAACCAGGAGTGGTATCTTTTCTCTATGAATCTCCGAAGGACTTTTCTAGGAAAACTGACGCTACACAAATTGCAGCAACACACTGTTTTGTGTTGCTGCAATGTGTGTAGCATCTTATTTCTTTTGCTTACCTATAAACCCTTAAAATGGCTTGTACGTATTTGTGTTTTCCCAAGAATAATTGGATCTCAATGCATGTTTGTTGAATGAATAAATGGACTAATGAATAAATGTATGAACTCTCTCCTTCCCTCACGATCACCTTTTGGCTACTTTACTACTCTCTAAGAGCACCTGAAACAAAGCAAATACAGAAAACCGAAGGAAATAACATTCAAATCAATCAATCCAACTGTTGTTAGCTGCCATCCAGTCAAGGTGGCCCCCAACTCATAGCGACCCCATGTAGTACAAAGTAGAACTGCTCCATAGTGTTTTCTTGGCTGTAATCTTTATGGAAGCAGTTCATCAGACCTTTCTTTTGTGTAGCCACCGGGTGGGTTTGAACGCTAACCTTTACGTTAGCATCTGATTGCAAACCACTTGCACCATACAGGCTCCTTACCCAGCTCTTAAAAACGTAGGTGGTAAAGAAGGCTAAAACAATAATAAGAGTTTCCATTTACTGACTATGAACTGTGTGCCAGGCATTTACATACATTATCTCTAGCCCCCCGAGAACCCTGCATGGTTGAAATGATCATCTCCCTCTCTCTCTGGGACAGGTGGGAGAATAGGGCTCTGATTCTGGGGTCTGTAACGGCAGCAGGAACAATGAAAGGACTCAAGCACAGAAACACAAGTGGTTCCTGGTGTGGCCAACACCTAGGATGGTGGTGACAAAGACCTCCAGCTTCCCCAAAGAAGAAATACATTTCTTGGGGCTCTAGGAAAGCGAGGCCTCCTCTCCAAGGGATGGCCCCTCTCCAAGGGGTGTCAGCTGTGGATAATGCTGTGCCCAGTAGAGCAATGATCTCCTGACAGTCAGTAGCAGCAGACACAGCATTAAGGTGAGAAGTCAGCGAGGAAGAACCTGGGAAGCATTCAGAAATAGCTGAGGACACTTAGAGGGGGCTAATGTCTGGAAAGTGGGCCCATGAAGACTTATACATAATAAAGTGGATAATGCAAATAAGATGCTCTCATTGTATAATAATGGGCTGATGGGCTCGAAATACATGCATTACACCTACAGTATAATTTTCAAATAATTAGACTATAATAAAATAAACAATGTTAAACTGTAGGAAGCATATTTTAATCTTTCGATAATCCAGAATATACTTAAGGACTTCACCATGTTTTAAGGTTATGATTCTAGACCTTAGTTATAATTTTACAATAGTCTAAATTTAGAACCAAATGGTACCTTGGAGAAGAGCACTGTCTTGGAATTTTAGTGACTTCCTGTGTGTCCTTGAACACCTTTCTTTGCCTCTGAGTCACAGTTTCCCCACCTGTAAAACAAGCAGGTTGAGCTAGATGATTTCTAAGTCTCCTGCCACCAGCATAATTCTATGGATTTGTTAGAGCGTTTGAAGTTCCTGGGTGACATGAATTGTTGTCATGCTTGTCTGCTAACCGAAAGGTTGAAAGTTCGAGTCCACCCAGAGGTGCCTCAGAAGAAAGGCCTGGCAAACTACTTCTGAAAATCAGCCATTGAAAACCCTATGAGTGCAGTTCTACTCTGACACACATGGGGTTGACTTAACTGCAACTGAAGAGAGCATGTTTTCACTCCAGCATCCCTTGTCCCCATCTATTTTACTGATAAGGAATCTGAGGATGACAAAAGGTAGTTGGCAGAGAGGGACTAGAAGCTGAGTGTTCTGACTTTTTCCACTGGTGTCCAGTCCTTCATGGGTCTTCTGGTTTTCTACAGGCTCCCATTGTGCCCAACCCCCCAAGTCTGCCCTCCCTGAAATGCATTTGGGCCACCAAATCCTCCCCAAAGCAGAGTGCTCACTCTCTCAAAGTTGTTCATCTCAGATAAGAATTAATTCACAGTAAGGTATGAACAACCTTATTAAACCATGGAAACTCCAAGAGATGGAATGCGTGGTATATCTAACCTATTTTTAACATGACTGTGAACATACTCCTCTGTCCTTGTTACTGAGGGAATTTGTGATTTCCTGAATTTGAAAATGCCTAGAGAACAGACACATCTTGCAATAAGAAGACATTTCTAAGTGAATTTTTTTCCTGTGACAAATTGCTTTGTCTCTTATAATCAACATGGTCAATATATTAATAATTCCTAAGTAAAATGTACCATAACCCAAAACAAATTTTTTCTTTTGTAAATTTTCTTCATCTCTTAACTTTGAGATTCGCCTCCCTATATATTCTTCAGTTTACCTTACTTTGATTTGGATTAAATAGTTTTTTTTTGCTTTCAACTAAAGGAGCTGAAGAGAGGATTTCAGAGGGCTTCTCGAGAAAACAAAGTAAAGTATTATAATGAAATGTGAAAAGACTTGGAGTTAGAAAACCAAAAGGGAAGAACATGGTTGGCATTTCTCAGGCCAAAAGAACTGAAGAAAATTCAAGTGTTGAGTTGCAATAATGAAGAATTCTATGCAGGAAACATCAAAAGAAGATGGAAGGAATACACTGTCACTACCAAAAAGAATTGGTCGACATTCGATCATTTGAGGAGGTGGCATATGATCAAGAACCCCTTGTACTGAAGGAAGCAGACCAAGGGGCACTGAAGGCATTGGCGAAAAACAAGTCTTCAGGAATCGACGGAACACCAGTTGAGTTGTTCCAGCAAACGGATGCAACGCTGGAAGCAGTTACTCATGCACGCCAAGAACCTGGAAGACAGCTACCCGGCCAGCCGACGGGAAGAGGTCCGTGTCTGTGCCCGTTCCGAGGGAATGTGGTCCAACCGAATGCAGAAATTATCAAACGATATCATTAATATCACACGCAAGTAAAAATTTTGCTGAAGGTAATTCGAAAATGGTTGCAGCAGTGCATTGACAGGGAGCTGTCAGAAATCCAAGCCGAATTCAGAAGAGGATGTGGAACCAGGGATATCATTGCTGATGTCAGGTGGATCCTGGCTGAAAGCAGAGAATACCAGAAGGATGTGTACCTGTGTTTTATTGACTATGCAAAGGCATTCGACTGTGTGGATCATAACAAATTATGGATAACATTGCGAAGAATGGGAATTCTGGAACACTTAATTGTGCTCATACTGAACCTGTACATAGGCCAAGAGGCAGGCATTTGAACAGAACAAAGGGATACCACATGCTTTAAAGTCAAGAAAGGTGTGCATCAGGGTTGTATTCTTTCACCATACTTATTCAGTCTGTATGATAAGCAAATAATCTGAGAAACTGGACTATATGAAGAATGTGGCATCAGGACTGGAGGAAGACTCATTAACAACCTGCGTTATGCAGATGACACAACCTTGCTTGCTGAAAGTAAAGAGGCCTTGAAGCACTTACTGATGAAGATCAAAGACTACAACCTTCAGTGTGAATTGCACATCAACATAAAGAAAACAGAAATCCTCACAACTGGACCAATAAGCAGCAACATGATAAATGGAAAAAATACTGGCTTTGTCAAGGGTTTCATTTTACTTGGATCCACAATCAAAACTCATGGGTGCAGGAGTCAAGAAATCAAACGATGTATTGCATTGGGCAAATCTGCTGCAAAAAAGCTCTTTAAAGTGTTAAAAAGCAAAGATGTCACTTTGAGGATTAAGGGGCACCTTACCCAAACCCCAGTCTTCTCAATCATCACATATGCACGTGAAAGCTGGACAGTGAATAAGGAATACTGAAGGAGAATTGATGCCTTTGAATTATGGCATTGTCAAAGAATATTGAATATACCACGGACTGCCAGAAGAGCAAACAAGTCTGTTTTGGAAGTACAGCCAGAATGCTCCTTGGGAGCAAGGATGTCAAGACTCTGTCTCACATACTTTGGATATGTTATCAGGAGGGACCAGTCCTGAAGAAGGGCACCATGCTTGGTAAAGTAGGGGGTCAGAGAAAAAAGGAAGACCCTCAACGAGAAGGATTGACACAGTAGCTACAATAACAGGCTCAAACATACCAATGATTGTGAGGATGGTGCAGGACTGGGCAGTGTTTCATTCTGTCGTACATAGTGTCACTATGAGTCGGAACTGTCTCAACAGCACCTAGCAACACTCCTTCATGTTTGCTACCTTTCATGTCTAAGTGTGCTAGGTATAGAACTGTAATCTGACCCTATGAACGCCAGTAAATTTCCATTAGTCAGAAAAGCGTGCCTTAAACCAGCCCAAGCCAGATTTGGTCCACCCCACATGAACAGAAGGGCCAGCAGTGATTGTTAGTTGACCTCAACAGAGGACATTGCAACAGGTGGAACAAAGCAGAAGGAAAATCATCATATGGACCCCATTCCGTAGAGAGAGGTCCAACACAAAACAACATCGCTTCCTATTTCCTGGCAGCCATAATTCCTGCAATGTCTTCCCTATGTATTCGTTCTAGAATTTTCCCTCCTCTGTATGCCTGCATGGCCGCCATCTTGCTGCCCAAATCACATGGAAGCCCTGCTTCCCTGTAGCTTGGGGAGTCACATCTGAGGAACTTCCTCCTGCTTCTTGCTCTGTGCATTGCAATAAAGTTACTTGGTCTTTCTCAAAGGCTTGTGTCCAGATTACTGGCGAGTCTGAGCATGCTGAACAGAACCCACCTTCTAGGATTTGGCAACAATTTTTGGCCCCCAACGTGGGGCCAGAGGGTCACACAGACACTCTGTCCAGAGCCCAGCACCCTCTCGACTGCAAGCGGAACCTCCACCAACCCTCAGCGTGTGATGAGCCTCTTGTTCCCGAGGGTCAGGCAGCGACCAGCTGGAGGCACTTTGAGAATTAGAAACTAACTCAGATATGGACATCCACTAGGTAAGTGCCCTGGAAATTTCTCTTTTTAAGTGTAAGTGCTTGGGATTGGAGATGAGGAGCTATCTGGAGGATTGAAAGTAAAACTAAGACATCCCCATTAAGGTGGATTGAAGCCCTGCTAAGACGTCCTTGTTACCTTCCCCGACACTCCCCCTAGCTGACAGGAGAGAATGGGCACCCTAGTCTGGGTGACTGCAGTCCAGGTTTTGGTTCTGGCTCTGAGTGAGTATGTGTAAGTAAAATATAAACCCCTCTGGTCGTTCCGGACTTGGAAAGCGATCTGTACTCCATCAACCCTTTACCTCTGCTGGTGCCCCCTCCTCCTTACCCACCTGGGGTTTGGGACTGGTTCTCCGCCTGCCGTCAGCCCGAATGGCCGCAACGTCGATGGCCACGGCTGGCTCAACGGTCCTGTCGGAAGCTCCCTGTCCTGCCCAAGGAATAGTCTCCCCAGCGCATACCCGTAGTGGGGTATAATTTGGCCAGGGATCCACCCAAGTCTTCTCAGAGCAATTTCCACTGAGACCAATGCCTACCAGGCTGAATCACAATGGCCAGCTTAGAGGGTTTATCTGGGACCATACACTGTTCTCCACCACTGACAGGTACAATTGGAAGAACAATCCCCCAGCATATAGAGATGATCCAAAATGCACAGGAGCTTTGTTTGTGTCCATCTTTGCCACACATCACCCTAACTGGGCTGTCACTCACTCTTAAATTTTTTTTTTTAACTCCACAGGAATGGAGGGTGGTCTTAGAAAAGGCAAGCCAAGAGACCAACAGGTTGCATAACCTCAACTCTTGGAATGGTATTAGACTCCCAGCAGCCCTGGCTATACCGTCCGTAGATCCACCCTGGGACCCAAATGATTGGCTGGGGGGCAGACAGCTAGAACACTATAAAAGCTGTTTGATAGTTGGTTTACAGCAAGGGGACCCCAGACAAATGAGCCTTAGAAAAGTTCAGGATGTACAACAAGGCCCTAAGGGAAATCTCTCCAGCTTCCAAGAACAGGTGTATGAAGCATATTGGCAGTTTATTGATTTAATACCTGAGGACCCAGCGAATGCTAGGTTAATAAATACGACTTTCATCAGCCAAAGCTTCCCTGACATCAGATGGAAACCTCAAAAGTTAGAAGGAGGTCTAGGAATGAGTAAACAGAAATTAAAAAATGAGAAAATGTTAACACTCAGACGTTGCCATGTCAAATTTTAATAGCAAAACATAAAATAACAGTTTTGTCTAAAGAAATGCAGAACTCTACAACTTATTGAGATTGCCTTTATGGTCTTCAATAATTGGGACCAGGTACAAGAAAAAAAGGAAAATTTAAAAAATGAAACAACAGGCCGCCTTCAGGGCAGCAACTCTCAGAGGTAAACCACCACCCAGGCAGACCTCATGCAGAATAAGTCCTCATGAGCCCCAAGAGGGCCGATGGCCAACTCAAGCCCCTGTAAAGCTTGGCCCCAAACAAGAAAGCCACTGGAAACAAGAGTGCCTCTTGTGGCTAACACAGCCGGAGCAGCAACCGAAGAAGAAACCCATAACACAGCTCCCACAGCGTCAGCTGATGACTCCCACTGACAGGGGCCAGGGGCTCCCCTGCAGCCCACTCAGCCAGTCTACATCTCCCACGAGGAGCCTTGAGTTACAATAACTGTGGGTGGACAACTGACTGAATTTTTAGTGGACCTGGGTACAACCTATTTGGTTTTAAACACCTTGAAGAGCCTGCCTTCTAAAAGAAACATGACCATTGCTGGAGTGTCTGGAAAACCTGCCAGTAAACATCCTATGGACTGTCAAGACAGAGGTACAAAAATGACTCACAGCTTCTTATATGTATCTGAATGTTCTAGTCCCTTCTTGGGAAGAGATTTACTAACCAAGTTAAATGTTCAAGTTACCTTCTCAGCAGGTCAACTAAGTGTATTCCAGCAGGCCTGACCTGTGTGACCAGCCCCTCGTTAACCCTGATTTAGAGCTGTTCACCGATGGAAGCAGCTTTGTAGAACAGGGAGTCAAGGAAGCTCTGCTCAGAAGGCAGAACTCATTGCTTTAACCCAAGCCCTCCAACAAGCTCCAACCGACAAGTCAATGTATATACAGATTCCAGGTGTCATGGATTGAATTATGTCTCCCAAAAATGTGTGTATCAACTTGCTTAGGCCATGATTCCTGGTATTGTGTAGTTGTCCTCCATTTTGTGATTATAATTTTATGTTGAGAAGATTAGGGTGGGACTGTAACACCACCCTTACTCAGGTCAGCTCCCTGATCTAAGGTAAAGGGAGTTTCCCTGAGGTGTGGCCTGCACCACCTCTTATCTCTCAAGAGATAAATGGAAAGGGAAGCAAGCAGAGAGTTGGGGACCTCATATCACCAAGAAAGCAGAGCCAGGAGCAGAGTGCGTCCTTTGGACCCAGGGTCCCTGTGCCTGAGAAGCTCCTTGAGCGAGGAAAGATTGATGAGAAGACCAGCAGAGACAGAAAGTCTTTCCCTGGAACTTACACCCTGAATTTGGACTGCTAGCGTACTTTACAGTGAAGAAAAAAATTTCTCCTTGTTAAAGCCATCCGCTTGTGGTATTTCTCTTATAGCAGCACTAGATGACTAAGATACCAGGTATGTCTTTTCTGTACTTCATGCACACGGAGCCATCTGGAAAGAAAGAGGACCCCTAACATCAGGTAAGAAAGAAAGAAAACACGGCAGAGGAGATTCTAGCCCTTCTAGAAGCAGTGCATTTACCAACAGAGGTGGCAGTTATACACTGCCCCAGGCACCAGAACGGAGAGTCTCACTTAATTAAAGAATTAGGCAGCCAAACAAGCCACCAGGACAAAACCCTCTGCCACCTGCCTTGCTTGAAACCCTCAGTACACTGAGTGTTACATGACCAGAGCTGATAAATGGAGTTTTTAAACAATGACATGTCAAAAGACAGATGGTTGTACAATTCCCAAGGACAGGTGCTAGTGCCAGGCCCACCTGATGCACCCAATAATAAAGGCAGTTCATGAGAGTATACATTATGATGGAGATGCTATATTCCACTTGCTGACCACAATAATTAAAAGGCCTAATATTCAAAAGACTATCCAGAAAGTAGGGCAACAATGTGTCACCTGTTGGAAGAACAATCAAGAAACAGGCCTACCACCTCCTATGCCTGGAGCATAAATTGGCGGGACCGGAACTAGAGAGTACGGGCAAGTAGGCTTCACTGTTAAGCCAACAGCTACAGGAGGTTTCAGATCTCTCTTAAGTGTTTGTAGTTACTTTTACCACATGGGTAGAAGCCTTCCCCTGCCAAATAGAAAAGGCATCCAAGGTAACAAAGCTCTTCTTCGATAATGGAGGAGCTTTCGTATCCAAGATTACCCAAGAAGTTTCAGGGCATTTAGGCATCTGGTGAAAATTATATGCTTCCTGGAGGCCACAGTCTACTGGAAAGCCAAGAGACCAAGATGCCCCAGGGCCAAACTGCTGCACAGTGCCCTGTTGAGAGTTGGTTGGCTCCTAGAAGCAGGCTCTATTGATTCCCTATGAAATGCTGTAATGCTTACAACCCAGTGCGTGCCATCGAGTCGATCCCAACTCATAGCAACCCTATAGGACAGAGTAGAACTGCCCCATAGAGTTTCCAAGGAGCACCTGGCAGATTAGAACTGCCAACCCTTTGGTTAGCAGCCGTAGCACTTAACTACTACACCACCAGGGTTTCTGCTGTAATGCTTAGGGATCAAAAATACTTGGAGATCAAAAATTCAAGCTTTTGAGACTGAAATTTGACACGAGTACTAAAAAAAATGGCTGGTTACGAAAAAATTAAACTAAAAACTAGTAATAAAAAAATCATAGAAATATTATGTATGTTTGTTTCCTTATTTATGACATCACACTTTTGTAGCATGAAAAAAAAAAAAAAACTTGAATTGTCCTGGAGAAGCCTTATGATTACGCGGCTGTTTAAACCTATGAATTGACCTAGGGGATTTCTGACTCCTAAACCATTCCTGAGATCTAATTTATGAACATATTCAGCAAATGTTTTTATTTGTACAAGTCTGTTAGCTGCCTGGGGCCCTGGTGGTACAGTGGTTAAGCATTTGGCCTCTAAGCAAAAGGTTAGCAGTTCGAATCGACCACCCGCTCCTTGGAAACCGTATGGGCCATTTCTACTCTGTCCTATAGGATTGCTATGAGTTGAAATTGACTCAACAGCAATGGGTTATTAGCTATCTAAGTCTGACTTACAGAGTAATGAGACAAAATTCATTACCTACCCCCAGCTCAGCTAGGCGGTAAAACCCACGCAAGTTACACGTCTCAGCAGGAAGTGTGTCAACTTACCAAACCTCTCTCCTGCCCTGCCCTCTGTTCCTCTTTCAGATCAATATGGAGCCTCGTGTAATAGCATCCAAGGCTGAGAGAGACAGCTAGTCCTCACTGCCCTCCCAGAGGGACACGCGACAGTTAGAAATGCCAGCGTGCAGCGCCGAGATAAACCCAGACATCCAACAATGGTTTTCTCGATCACAACTAGACAAAACAAGCCAAACAAAAATAACCAGGGGAAGCTATGAGTAACCTACAACTCATCATATTTTGAAATTAGAATAATTGCTAATGTCACACTTTCTCGGACGTTCAAGTTTTTCCAAGCCCTTAAAAAAATAAAATGAAAAGAATAGAAGCAGAATTATGCAATGAGGTGATGGAAAAGATACGGGACAATACTCCTTCCTTCCTACTCACAGGTGCCTTATAAACTACCCTAATTAAAGAAGTGTGTCCCCTGCCCAGACCTTTAGTTTTCTTTCATACCAAAGAAATAAAAACAAAGGGAGTTATCTCCTAGAAGCCTGCACCCCCATCACTGGGGGTGGGGCGGGTGAGAATACATGACAGAGTGATGTAAGACTGTTTTCTGACCCACAATATGAGCAGTTACAGTTTCAGTCACTCTCTCCCTGTCAAGCAAAAAATAAGAACTAAGCCAGACTCTACTGTTTGAAATGGTTACAATTCTGACAAAATGTCTGTATTAGTAATCATTTGATTACTATAGAGATGAGAACTAAAAACAAAGTCAAACAAACCAACAAACAAAAGCTGCCCTCCAGTTGCTTCTGATTCATGGTGACCCCATGTTTATCGGAGTAGAACTGTGCTCCATAGGGTTTAAAAAAAATTTTTTTTATTGTGCTTTAAGTGAAAGTTTACAGCTTAAGTTAATTTCTCATTCAAACATTTATATGCAAATTGTTTTGTGACTTTGGTTGCATTCCCCACAATGGGACAGCATGCTCCCCTTTTCCAGCCAGAGTTCCCTGTGTTCATTCGTCCAGTTCCTGTCCCTTCCTGCCTTCTCATCCTGCTTTGATAGGAGCTGCCCACTTGGTCTCCTGTATTTGATTGAACTAAGAAGCACGTTCCTCACGAGTATTGTTTTTTGTTTTATAGGCCTGTCTATTCTTTGTCAGGAAACCCTGGTAGTGTAGTGGTTAAGAGTTACGACTGCTAACCAAAAGGTCGGCAATTGGAATCCACCAGGTGCTCTTGGAAACTATCAGGCAGTTCTACTCTGTCCTATAGGGTCGATATGAGTCGAAATTGTCTTGACAGCAGGAGGTTTGGTTTTTGGTTTTAATCTTTGTCTGAAAACTGGGCTTCAGGAATGGTTTCAGTTCTGGTTTAACAGAGTGTCTGGGGGCTGTAGTTTTGGGGATTTCTCCAGTTTCTGTCAATTAAGTCTGGCCTTTTTACATGAATTGAATTCTGTTCTATATTTTTTTCTTCCTCTGTCCAAGACTCTCTCTTGTGTTTCCTGTCAGGGCAGTCATTGGTAGTAGCTGGGAACCATCTATTTCTTCTGGTCTCAGGTTGGTGGAGTCTCTGGTTCTTTTCGTCCTCTAGTCATTTGGGCTAGTATTTTCCTATGTCTTTGCTTTTCTTCACTCTTCTTTGCTCCGGGTGGAATGGGACCAATAGATGTATCTTAGATGGCCTCTCACAAGCTTTTAAGACTCCAGACACTACTCACCAAAGTGGGACATAGAACATTTTCTTTATTAACTATGTTATGCCAGTTGACATAGATGTTCCCCAGAATTGTGATCCCCAGGCCCCAGGCCCAGCCCCTCAGTCCCTCAAAGTGTTTGAATGTGTCTAGGAAACTTCTTTGCTTTTGTGTTGGTCCAAGTGTGCTGACTTCCCCTGTATTGTGCGTTGTCCTTTCCTTCACCAAAGTTGACACTTGTTTAGTATCTAGTTGGTGATTTCCTCTCTCCCTCCCTCTGTACCCTGGTAAACATCAAAGAATGCTTTTTTCTGTGTGTAAACCTTTTCTTGAGTTCTTATAGTAGCAGTATCATGCATAATTTGTCCTTCTGTGACGGACTTATTTCACTCAGCGGAATGCCCTCCAGATTCATCCATATTGTGAGACGTTTCACAGATTCATCATTGTTCTTCATCATTGCATAGTATTCCATTGTGTGTATGTACCATAATTTGTTTATCCATTCATCTGTTGATGGGCACCTAGGTTGTTTCCACCTTTTTGCTATTGTGAATAGTGCTGCAATGAACATGGGTGTGCATATGTCTATTCGTGTGATGGCTCTTATTTCTCTAGGGCACATTCCTAGAAGTAGGATTGCTGGATCACATGGTATTTCTATTTCTAGCTTTTTGAGCATTTTAAGGAAGTGCCAAGTGATTGTACCATTTTACATTCCCATCAGCAGTGCGTGAGGCTTCCAATCTCCCCACAACCTCTCCCACATTTGGTATTTTGTATTTTTTTGGATTAGTGCCAGCATTGTCGGGGTGGGCTTTGATTTTGCATTTCTCTAATGGCTAATGATCTTGAGCATTTCCTCATGTATCTGTTAGCTGCCTGAATGTCTTCTTTAGTAAAGTGTCTCTTCATATCCTTCACTGATTTTTTAATTGAATTATTTGTCTTTTTGTTGTTGAGGTGTTGCAGTATTTTGTAGATTTTAGAGATTAGACCCTTATCAGATAAGTCATAGCCAAAATTTTTTTCTCAGTCTGTAGGTTCTCTTTTTACTCTTGTAGTGAAGTCTTTTGATGAGCGTGGAAAGAGACGATGGGAAAGCTCAATATCATCAGTCAGAACAAGGCCAGGGGCTACTGTGGAACAGACCATCACTTGCTCATATGCAAGTTCAAGCTGAAACTGAAGAAAATCAGAGCAAGTCCATGAGAGCCAAAATATGACCTTGAGTACATCCCACCTGAATTTAGAGACCATCTCAAGAATAGATTTGATGCATTGAACACTAGTGACCGAAGACCAGATGAATTGTGGAATGACATCAGGGACATCATCCATGAAGAAAGCAAGAGGTCATTGAAAAGACATGAAAGAAAGAAAAGACCAAGATGGATGTCAGAGGAGACTCTGAAACTTGCTCTCAAAAGTCGAGCAGCTAAAGCAAAAGGAAGAATTGATGAAGTAAAAGAACTGAACAGAAGATTTCAAAGGGCCTCTCGAGAAGACAAAATAGAGTATTGTAATGACATCTGCAAAGAGCTGGAGATGGAAAACCAGAAGGGAAGAACACGCTCGGCGTTTCTCAAGCTGAAAGAACTGAGGAAAAAATTCAAGCCTCGAGTTGCAATAGTGAAGGATTCTATGGGGAAAATATTAAACGATTCAGGAATCATCAAAAGAAGGTAGAAGGAATACACAGAGTCAATATACCAAAAAGAATTAGTCGATGTTCAACCATTTCAAGAGGTGGCATATGATCAGGAACCGATGGTACTGAAGGAAGAAGTCCAAGCTGCTCTGAAGGCATTGGCGAAAAACAAGTCTCCAGGAATTGGTGGAATATCAATTGAGATGTTTCAACAAACAGATGCAGCGCTGGAGGTGCTCATTCGTCTATGCCAAGAAATATGGAAGACAGCTTCCTGGCCAACTGACTGGAAGAGATCCATATTTATGCTTATTCCCAAGAAAGGTGATCCAACCAAGTGTGGAAATTATAGAACAATATCATTAATATCACATGCAACCAAAATCTTGCTGAAGATCATTCAAAAATGGTTGTAGCATTATATTGACAGGGAATTGCCAGAAATTCAGGCCGGTCTCAGAAGAAGACGCGGAACTCAGGGATATCCTTGCTGATGTCAGATGGATCCTGGCTGAAAGCAGAGAATACGAGAAGGATGTTTACCTGTGTTCTATTGACTGTGCAAAGGCATTCGACTGTGTGGATCATAACAAACTACGGATAACACTGCGAAGGATGGGAATTCCAGAACACTTAATTGTGCTCGTGAGGAACTTTTACATAGATCAAGAGGCAGTTGTTCAGACAGAACAAGGAGATACTGATTGGTTTAAAGCCAGGAAAGTTGTGCATCAGGGCTGTATTCTTTCACCATACCTATTCAATCTGTATGCTGAGCAAATAATCCGAGAAGTTTGCAGTACATGAAGAGGAACGGGGCGTCAGGATTGGAGGAAGACTCATTAACAGCCTGTGTTACGCAGATGACACAAACTTGCTTGCTGAAAGTGAAGAGGACTTGAAGCACTTACTAATGAAGATCAAAGACCACAGCCTTCAGTAGGGATTGCAGCTCAACGTAAAGAAAACAAAAATCCTTACAACTGGACAAATAAGCAACATCTTGATAAATGGAGAAAAGATTGAAGTTGTCAAGGATTTCATTTTACTTGGATCCACAATCAACAGCCATGGAAGCAGCAGTCAGGAAATCAAAAGATGCATTTCGCTGGGCAAGTCTGCTGTGAAAGACCCCTTTAAAGAATTGAAAAGCAGAGAATGTCACCTTGAAGACTAAGGCGCACTGGACCCAAGCCATGGTATTTTCAATCACATCATATGCACGTGAAACCTGGACAATGAATAAGGAAGACTGAAGAAGAGTTGATGCCTTTGAATTGAGGTGTTGGCAAAGAATATTGGATATACCATGGACTGCTAAAAGAACGAACAAATCTGTCTTGGAAGAAGTGGGGCCAGAATGCTCCTTAGAGGCAAGGATGGCAAGACTGCGTCTTACATACTTTGGACATGTTGTCAGGAGGGATCAGTCCCTGGAGAAGGACATTATGCTTGGCAGAGTAGAGGGTCAACGGAAAAGAGGAAGACCCTCAACAAGGTGGATTGACACAGTGAGCTCAAGCATAACAATGATTGTAAGGATGGGTCAGGACTGGACAGTGTTTCGTTCTGTTGTGTACGGGGTCGCTATAAGTCGGAACCGACTCGACGGCACCTAATAACAAGTGTTTGATTTTTAGGAGCTCCCAGTTATCTAGTTTCTCTTCTGGTGTTTGTGCATTGTTAGTTATGGTTTGTATACTATTTATGCCATGTATTAGGGCCCCTAGCATTGTCTCTGTTTTTTCTTCCATGGTCTTTATCATTTCAGAGTTTTTATTTAGGTCTTGATACATTTTGAGTTAGTTTTTGTGCATGGTGTGAAGTATGGGTCCTGTTTCATTTTTCCTGGAGATGGGTATGCCAGCACCATTTGTTAAAGAGAATGTCTTTTTCCCTTCTAACAGACTTTGGGCCTTTGTCAAATATCAGCTGCTCATAGGTGGATGGACTTACATCTGGGGTCTCAGTTCTGTTCCATTAGTCTATGTGCCTGTTTTTGTACCAGTGCCAGGCTGTTTTGACTACTGTGGTGGTATAATAGGATCTAAAATCAGGTAGTATGAGGCCTCCCACTTTGTTCTTCTTCTTCGGTAATGCTTTACTTATCCGGGCCTCTTCCTTTTCCATATAAAATTGGTGATTTATTTCTCCGTTGCGTTAAAAAATGCTGTTGGATTTGGATCAGGATTGCATTGTATCTGTAGATCGCTTTGGGTAGAATTGACATTTTCACAATGTTGAGTCTTCCTATCCAAGACCAAGGTATGTTTTTCAACTTATGTAGTTCTCTTTTGGTTTCTTGCAGTAGTGTTTTGTAGTTTTCTTTGTATGCGTCTTTTACGTCCCTGGTTAGATTTATTGCTAAGTACTTTATCTTCTTGGGGCTGCTATAAATGGTATCGATTTGGTGATTTCCTTTCCAAAGTTTTCTTTGTTAACATAGAGGAATCCTACTGATTTTTGTATGTTGATCTTGTATCTTGCTACTTTACTGAAATCCTCTATTAGTTCCGGTAGCTTTCTTGTGGATTCTTCGGGGTTTTTTGTGTATAAGATCACATCATCTGTGAAAAGGGATAATTTTCCTCTTTCCTTACCAATTTGTATGCCCTTTATTTCTTTTTCTTGCCTTATTGCTCTCGTCAGGACGTCCAGCACAATGTTGAATAAGAGTGGTGATAAAGGGCATCCTTGTCTGGTTCCCCAATCCCAAGTGTCTTTCCACTTAGAATGATATTGGCTGTTGGCTTTGTATAAATGCCCTTTGTTATGTTGAGGAATTTCCCTTTTATTCCTATTTTGCTGAGGGTTTTTATCAGGCATGAGTGTTGGACTTTGTCAAATGCCTTTTCTGCATCGATTCATAAGATCCTGTAGTTCTTTTATTTACGTGATAGATTACATTGATTGATTTTCTAATGTTGTACCATCCCTGCATACCTGATATGAATCCCACTTGGTCATGATGTATTATTTTTTGATATGCTGTTGAATTCTATTGGCTATAATTTTGTTGAGGATTTTTGCGTCTATGTTCATGAGGGATTATTGATCTGTAATTTTTTTGTGGTGTCTTTACCTGGCTTTGGTGTCAGGGTTATGCTGGCTTCATAGAATGAGTTCTGGAATATCCCTTCCTTTTCTCTGCTCTGAAATAACTTTAGTAGTATTGGTGTTAACCCTTCTCTGAAAGTTTGGCAGAATTCTCAAGTGAAGCATTCCAGGGCAGGCCTTTTTTTTGTTGCGAGTTTTTTTTTTTTTTAATTCCCTCTTCAATTTCTTCTTTTGTTATGGGTTTATTTAATTTTTATACCTCAGTTTGTGTTAGCTTAGGTAGGTAGTGTTTCTAGATACTAGAAATTTCCTCTAGGTTTTCAAATTTGTTGGAGTACAATTTTCATAGTATTCTGTTATGATCTTTTTTATTTCAGTTGAGTCTGTTGTGATATCATCCATCTCATTTCTTATATGGGTTATTTGCTTCCTCTTCGGTTTTTCTTTTGTCAGTTTGGCCAGTGGTTCATCGATTTTGTTGATCTTTTCAAAGAACTAACTTTTGGTCTTGGTGATTCTTTCAAATCTTTTTCTATTCTCTGTTTTATTTGTTTCCGCTCTAATCTTTATTATTTCATTTCTTCTGGTGCTTCTGGGGCCCTCGGGCTTCTTTTGCTGCTCTTTCTGTTTGCTCAAGTTGTGGGATTAATGTTTTGATTTGGGCCCTTTCTTCATATGTGCATTTTACTGCTATAAATTGACCTCTGAGCACTGCTTTTGCTGTGTCCCAAAGGTTTTGGTAAGATGTGTTTTCATTCTCTTTCGATTCTATGAATTTCTTTATTGCATCCTTGATTTCTTCTGTAACCCAGTAGTTTCTTTCTTTCTTTTTTTAAAGCAAGGTGTTGTTCGGTTTCCATGTGTTTGATTTTTTTCCTTACTTTTTCTGTTATCGATTTCTACTTTTATGGCATTCTTAGAAAAGATGCCTTGTATTATTTTGATGTTTTGGAATCTGTTAAGGCTTGCTTTGTGTCCTAAAATGTGGTCTATTCTGGAGAATGTTCTATGTGCATTGGAAAAGAATGTATACTTTGCTGCTGTTGGATGGAGTGTTCTGTATATGTCTACGAGGTCAAGTTGATTGATTGTGACATTTAGATCTTCTGTATCTTTATTGAGTTTCTTTCTAGATGTTCTGTCCTTCACTGAAAATGGTGTGTTGAAGCCTCCTACTATTATTATGGAGCTATTTCTCTTCTCAGTGTTGTTAGAGTTTGTTTTATATATTTTGGAGCCTGTCATTGGGTGCATATGTATTTATTACGGTTATATCCTCCTGGTGTATTGACCCTTTAATCATTATATACTGCCCTTCCTTATCCTTTATGGTGGGTTTTGTTTTGAAGTCTATTTTGTCAGAGATTAATATTGCCACTCCTGCTCTTTTCTGGTTGTTTTTACTTGAAATATTTTTTCCCATCTTTTGAGTTTTAGTTTGCTTATGTCTTTGCATCTATGGTGTGTCTCTTAGAAAAAGTTTATAGATGGATTGTGGGGTTTTTTTTGTTTCTTTGTTTTTTATCTGTTCTGCCACTCTGTCTCTTTACGGGTACATTTCGGCCATTTACATTCAGTGTAATTATTGATAAGTATGAGTTTACTGCTGTCATTTGATGTTTGTGTGTGTGTGGTGTTGACAGTTTCTTTGTTGCTCTTAAATTTCTGTGCTGAGTACTTTTTGTTTATGTATTTTCTTTTCATCTTTTTCATTATTGTTGATTTTGTGTTTGCTGAGTATTTATGTTTTTCTTCTTTTTTATTTTGATGGGAAGGTTTGTTAGCTTCCTTTGTTGTTACTTTGAAATTTAACTTTATTTTTCTAAGTTTAAACCAATCTTTTATTTCTTTATATCACCTTAACTTCCTCTCCATATGAAAGTCCTATGGCTAGAATGTTTATTCCCTCTTTTTTGTTTTGATGATGTCATTATTTATGTATTGATGTCTCTGGTTCCCTATTTTCAGTCTTTTGGCTTTGATTTGTTTTTGTGAATTCCCTATCTGGGTTGATAACTGGTTGGTCTGTTCTGTGTCCTATTCTTGGATTGTTGTCTGATGTCATTGGTTCTCTAACTGGAAGACTCCCTTTAATATTTCTTGTAATTTTTGTTTGGTTTTTACTATTTCCATTAGCTTTTGTTCACCTGAAAATGACCTAGTTTTGCCATCGTATTTGAGAGACAATTTTGCTGGATATATAATTATTGGTTAGCAATTTTTTTCCTTCAAGGCTTTATATACGTTACTGTATTGCCCTCTTGCCTGCCTGGTTTCTGCTGAATAGTTAGAGCTTAGTCTTATTGATTCTCCTGTAGGTGGCTTTTCGTTTATCCCTAGCCATTCTCAAGATTCTGTCTTTGGTTTTGGCAAGTTTGATTGTTATGTCTTGGTGGCTTTCTTTTGGGGTCTACCTATGGGGTTCGTTGAGCTTCTTAGATATCTTCTTGTCTTTCCTATTAGAGAAGTTTTCTGCCAGCAAATCATCAACAATTCTCTCTGTGTTTTCTGTTATTCCCCCTGTTCTTGGACTCTGATCACTTGTAGGTTTTTCCTCTTGATAGTATCCCACGTAATTCTTAGGCTGTCTTCATTTTTTTTTTTTTTTTTTTTTGTCCTTTTTTCTGATTTTTCTTCAAATAAATGATGTCAGGTCATTTAACTTCAACCTCACTAATTCAGACTTCCATTGTCTCAATTCTGCTCCTATGATATTCTGTTGAGTTGTCTAATTCTGAAATTCTATTGTTAATTCTTTGGATTTTTAGTTGCTGTCTCTATCTGGTTTCTTTTACCCTGTTTATTCCGCCATTTGTTCTTGTATGATTTCCCTAAATTCTTCTATTGCTTTGTCTGTGTGCTTCTTGGCTTGGTCTAAGTTTTGCCTGATCTCCTTCCTGATGTTTTGGAGAGCTCTGTATATTAGTCTTCAGAATTCTTTCTGAGGAGTTCCATTGCCTTAGCTTCCTCAAAAACATTTCTGGCTCTTTATTTTGGTCACTTGCTGTAGCCATCTTGACCTGTTTCTTAATGTGGTTTGACATTGACTGTTGTCTCCGAGGCATCAGTTATTGTATTTATTTATTTATTGTATGTTTGTTTACTGCATCCTGACTTTTTGTTTAGTTTTGATATGCCCAAGTAAGCTGGATGTGTGAACTGCTTTGGTTGTTGGTGTCTTTGAAGCTCTCGTGTCCTGCCTCAAGGTCAGAACAGCTACTAGGTGTGTGAGCACAGGAGTCTGTTCCCTTTTCTTGTGGGCATGTGGTTATTGAAGGCACAGGTGTCCAGGCCATCAGTCACTGAGTGTGGTGCAAACTCTCACCTACAGAGCTAGATGGGCAGGAGCATGGGGGTGTTCAGAGCAGACACAGGTCTCTGGCTGTAGTGGGGGGCTATGTGTGGGGCAAGGCAGGGGGCTGAGAGCTGCCCCCGGGTGTCTGGATGGAGGGCATGGCCCTGTTCCTTTAAGCACATAGTGGGGGGTATTGCAGCTGGTCCTTGGGCACCCAGTGCTGCTGGCTGGAGGGACTAGGAGGCACCACTTAGTCTCAGACACTGGGTGGCTAGATGGAGTGGGTGATACCATTGGCCCTCAGGCTGCCAGTGTAGGTGTGGGTGGGTGAGGCCCCAGCTTAGGAGGTGGGGCAGTGTCAAATGTCATGAATCTGCAGCTCTCCCTTGGCTGGTGCAGGTAAAAATAGGCTTCAGCCACAGTAGTCAAAACAGCCTGGTACTGGTACAACAACAGGCACATAGACCAATGGAACAGAATTGAGAACCCAGATATAAATCCATCCACATATGAGCAGCTGATATTTGACAAAGGCCCAGTGTCAGTTAATTGCAGAAAAGATAGTCTTTTTAACAAACGGTGCTGGCATAACTGGATAGCCATTTGCAAAAAAATGAAACAGGACCCATACCTCACACCATGCACAAAAACTAACTCCAAGTGGATCAAAGACCTAAACATAAAGACTAAAACGATAAAGATCATGGAAGAAAAAACAGGGACAACTTTAGGAGCCCTAATACAAGACATAAACAGAATACAAAACATTACCAAAAATGACAAAGAGAAACCCGATAACTGGGAGCTCCTAAAAATCAAACACCTATGCTCATCTAAAGACTTCACCAAAAGAGTAAAAGGACCACCTACAGATTGGGAAAGAATTTTCAGCTATGACATGTCCGACCAGTGCCTGATCTCTAAAGCCTATATTATTCTGTTAAAACTCAACCACAAAAAGACAAACAACCCAATCAAAAAGTGGGCAAAGGAGATGAACACGCACTTCACTAAAGAAGATATTCAGGCAGCTAACAGATACATGAGAAAATGCTCTCGATCATTAGCCATTAGAGAAATGCAAATTAAAACTACAATGAGATTCCATCTCACTCCAACAAGGCTGGCATTAATCCAAAAAACACAAAATAATAAATGTTGGAGAGGCTGCGGAGAGATTGGAACTCTTATACACTGCTGGTGGGAATGTTAAATGGTACAACCACTTTGGAAATCTATCTGGTGTTTTCTTAAAAAGTTGGAAATAGAACTACCATACAACCCAGAAATCCCACTCCTCGGAATATACCCTAGAGAAATAAGAGCCTTTACACGAACAGGTATATACACACCCATGTTTATTGCAGCTCTGTTTACAATAGCAAAAAGCTGGAAGCAACCAAGGTGTCCATCAACGGATGAATGGTTAAATAAATTGTGGTATATTCACACAATGGAATACTACGCATCGATAAAGAACAGTGACGAATCTGTGAAAAATTTCATAACATGGAGGAACCTGGAAGGCATTATGCTGAGTGAAATTAGTCAGAGGCAAAAGGACAAATATTGCATAAGACCACTATTATAAGATCTTGAGAAATAGTATAAACTGAGAAGAACACATTCTTTTGTGGTTACAAGGTGGGGAGGGAGGGAGGGAGGGTGGGAGAGGGTTTTTTACTGATTAGTTAGTAGATAAGAACTACTTTAGGTGAAGGGAAGGACAATACTCAATACACGGAAGGTCAGCTCAATTAGACTGGACCAAAAGCAAAGAAGTTTCCAGGATAAACTGAATGCTTCAAAGGTCAGCAGAGCAAGGGCGGGGGTTTGGGGACTATGGCTTAAGGGGACTTCTAAGCCAATTGGCAAAATAATTCTATTATGAAAACATTCTGCATCCCACTTGAAATGTGGCGTCTGGGATCTTAAATGCTAATAAGCAGCCATCTAAGATGCATCAATTGGTCTCAACCCACCTGGAGCAAAGGAGAATGAAGAACACCAAGGTCAGAAGGTAATTATGAGCCCAAGAGACAGAAGGGGCCACATGAACCAGAGACTTACATCATCCTGAGACCAGAAGAACTAGATGGTGCCCGGCCACAACCAATGACTGCCCTGACAGGGAACACAACAGAGAACCCCTGAGGGAGCAGGAGAACAGTGGGATGCAGACCCCAAATTCTCATAGAAAGACCAGACTTAATGGTCTGACTGAGACTAGAGGAATCCCGGCGGTGATGGTCCCCAAACCTTCTGTTGGCCCAGGACAGGGAAGACAACTCATCAGACATGGAAGGGACTGGACAGAGGGTAGGAGAGAGATGCTGATGAAGAGTGAGCTACTTGTATCAGGTGGACACTTGAGACTGTGCTGGCATCTCCTGTCTGGCGGGGAGATAGGAGGGTAGAGAGGGTTAGAAACTGGCAAAATTGTCACGAAAGGAGAGACTGGAAGGAGGGAGCGGGCTGACTCATTAGGGGGAGAGTAAGTGGGAGTATGGAGTAAGTTGTATATAAGCTTATATGTGACAGACTGACTTGATTTGTAAACTTTCACGTAAAACACAATAAAAATTATTTTTAAAAAAATGGGCTTCAGGTATATGCCCTGTAGGCTAGAATTTCATTGTAGAGGTCGCACAGACTTTTACCACCATCTGTTTGTCAAAGTATGTCATAAGGCCAGCCCAACTTCAAGAGGGGAAACAGAATACGCCTCTTGATGGGAGGAGTGGCAGAGTGACATTGGAATATGGGTTGTGGGATAGGAGGAATTATAGCAGCCATCTTTGCAAATAATCTACCACACTGGATCCCTGGTGGCACAGTGATTAAGAGCTCAGGCTGCTAACCAAAAAGTTGGCAGCTTGAAGCCACCAGCTGCTCCTTGGAAACCCTATGGGGTGGTTCTGGTCTGTCCTATAGGGTCGCTATGAGTTGGAATCAACTCAATAGCAAAGGGTTTATCTTCATTCGTCTGCTTTACCACAGTAACAAATGACTCACTAAATCTCAGGGGCTTATAACAACCGATGTTCCTTTCTCTGTCTTTCCACCACATTGACCATAGGTCAGCAGAGGCTCCGCTTTTGCACCACATGCGTTCCACACATTTTCTAGTTCTGGGACCAAGTCTGCAGTAGCAGCCCCTATTTGAGACTTTTTTTTTTTTTTTTATTCCCATAGCAGAATGGAAAAGAGCGAGAATGTAGATGGAAATATATTCAACAGCCCTTAGAGCTTCCGTGCAAATGTGGTGTATGTTATGTCCTCTCACATACCATTGACCAAAGCGAGTCCATGGATTTGGGGCTGTCAAAGTAAATTAAGTTGGCACCCGAGGCCCTTCATGAGAGGCTAAGTAGGGTAAGATCTTCACACACACGTACACACAGCTAAGGAGATTTTATATATTGTTGTTAGCTGCCATGGAGTTGGCTCCAACTCATGGTAACCCCATGCACAACAGAACTAAACATTGCCCAGCCTCTGCCATCCTCATGATCTGGATGTAGCCACTGTGTATTTTGAGTGCCTTCCAACCTAGGGAGCTCATCTTCCAGCACTATAGAAGGCAACATTCTGTTGTGACCCATAGGTTTTCACTGGCTAATTTTCAGAAGTAGATCACCAGGCCTTTCTTCCTAGTCTGTCTTAGTCTGGAAGCTCTACTGAAGCATGTGCACCACGGATGACCCTACTGGTATTTGAAATATCGGTGGTATAGCTTCCAGCATCATAGCGACATGTAAGCCACCACAGTATGACCAGCTGAAAGAGAGGTGGTGGGTACCACTGAGTAAACTTGGGTTCTATGTGGAAGGTTGAGAGTCAGTCTCAAACTGGTATCTGGGACTAGTCTTTTTCTAGTCAGGGGGAATTCAAGAAGCCCCACTCCAAATAAACCACTAGCATAGGAAGTATTAATAAGCGCTGTGGAATTTACTGAAGCTTTCCCAAGGGAGTGAAACAAGGTTTACACTGCACACCTAGCAGAAGTTAAATCTCCAACAAAAGTGGCTTTTCTCTGATGTTCCCTTCTGCTATGCTAACATCAAGTTTCCTCCTTCTCCCTCTACTTCTAAAGCTTAGTCACCTCAATTTTCTGCAGAATGTATAATAAAGTAACAGATAACAGGATATGTAACTAAATATGGCTTAAACGATAAGGTTTATTATATTCAGAAGTATCATTTCCAGCTTGGCTAATTCAGAGACAAAACAATGTCGTTAAGCACTCAACTCAGGTATTTTCTATCTTTCCTCTATGCCATCCTCAGCATGTTGGTTTTTAGCCTCAGAGTTGTCCCTCATGATCACAAAATGGCTGCCACAGCTCCAGGACCTATATCCTTACACAACTACATCCAACCGTGGGAAAAAGAGCGTTTCTCTTCACCCCTTCCCCATCAGAAAGGAAAATCTTTGCCAGAAATATCTCAGAAAATTATCTTTAGACCAATTAACTTGGAAATGGGTAATATGCCCACTCTCTAAGGAATAAAAACTAGTATTAGCATTTTTAGCCTCTAGAGTTGGAAAGTGCGTTTTTGCAATGAGATCAGAGGATGAGAAGAGAATGAATGTTGGAGAGGGAAACACCATTGTCAGCCACACAGCCTGGTTATCTAATTCACTTCTGTGCTCTCCAAACTAAAATGCCTGACTGTTAATAGGCCATGCTTTTTGCGAGCTGGTTTGTAGCCATCTGGTATTACTCGGGTGGGTCTTTTGGAGACCCACCCCCACCCACAAGCCTAGTGGGATTATCAAAGTGGTGTACCCCTAAGCGGAGTTCTTTGGTGGAAACACCTTTACCACCATCTCCACACACCACAGTTCTGCAGGCTGTTTTTACCCCATTTTGCAAGTGAGGAAACTGAGCAGCAGAGAATTTAAGTGACTTGCCCAGAGTCACATGACTACTGCATTGTAGATCAGTATTTGAACCCAGGGCCACCTGGCTTCAATGTCCGTGCTCTCAACGAAAGCAGAGCAAAGAACCACAGCAAAGAACTAAAGAAGATAAATAGGCTTACCTTAGTTGTCTAGTGTTGCTGTAACAAAAATATCACAAATGGGTGGCCTTAAAAAACAGAAGTTTATCCTCTCACAGTTTAGGAGGCTAGAAGTCAGAATTCAGGGAACCAGCTCTAGGGGAAGTCTTTCTCTGTCAGCCCTGGGGGAATGTCCTTGTCTCTTCTCAGCTTCTGTTTCTTGGTTCCTTGGTGATCTTCATGTGGCATGGCATCTATCTTCTCCCATCTGCGCTCTTTGCTGCTTGCTTAATTTGCTCTTTTATATCTCAGAAGAGATTGATTTAAGACACATCCTACACTAATACTGCCTCATTAGCATAACAGAACGCTATTCCCAAGTGGAATTATAACCCCAGGTATAGTAGGATTTATAACAAGATTTTTGGGGGACAAAATTCAATCCATAACAGAGCTTAACATTATCAGAAGGGTAAATAAATTCTTGGCCCTATTGTATTTAAAAACCATTGCAGGGTTCTAAGGAGGAATGTAATTTCTGTCCCAGACTATCTTAAAAAGATAAAATAGAGCAGTGCTTTCAGCACTTGGCTAAGAACAAGGGAGGCATTTAAAGTATCTGAATGAATGGACACAAGACATGCTTCTGAGCTTCTGGCATCCAACTCTTTAAGTGGGGCTTGGGGAGATCTTCATTCAACAATAAACTTCTACTGAAGGCCTAGCCCCTGCTCCTGAGAAAGAGGGTGGGTAAACAATTTTGCATCAGTGTGGTAAGTGCTGGGTGGTGTAAATGGTTAACACACTTGGTTGCTAACTGAAAGGTTGGAGGTTTGAATCTACCCAGGGGCATTTTGGAAGAAAGACCTGGTGGTCTACTTCTAAAACATTAGCCATTGGGAGGAGGGCTGAGGACCATGGCCTCAGAGGACATCTAGGTCAATTTGCATAACACAGTTCATAAAGAAATTGTTCTACATCCAACTTTGTGTAGTATCTGGGGGTCTTAAAAGCTTGCCAGTAGCCATCTAAGATACATCTACTGGTCCCATCCAGTCTGGAACAAAGAAGAATGAAGAAAACCAAAGACCCATGGAAATGTTAGTCCAAAGGACTAATGGACCACAAGTACCACAGCCTCCTCCAGCCTGAGCCCAGAACTACTAGATGGTACCCAGCTACCACCACTCTGACAGCGATCACAATAGAGGGTCCCGGACAGAGCAGGAGAAAAATGTAGAACAAAATTCAAGTTCACCAGAAAAAAAGAGACCCAGACTTACTGGTGGCTAATATGCTGGATCCAAATAGAGAATTAAAAAAAAAAAAAAAAAAGTCGATTCAGGCTCATGGTGACCCCATGTGTGTCAGAGTAGAACTGTGCTCCATAGGGTTCTCAGTGGCTGATTTTTGGAAGTGGATTGCCAGGCCTTTCTTCTGAGGTGGCTCTGGGTGGACTCGAACCTCCAGCATTTCAGTTAGCAGTTGAGTGTGTTACCCATTTGCACCACCTAGGGTCTCCAAATAGAGAATTCCACTGCCATCTAGTTGATTCTGACGCATAGCGACCCATAGGTTTTCCAAAACTGCAGTCTTTACAGAAACAGACCGCCACATCTTTCTCCCATGGAGCAGCTGGTGGGTTCAAACCGCCGACCTTTTGGTTAGCAGCCGAGCACACTAACCACTGTACCACCAGGGCTCCTTTTAGAGCACCACCAGAACGCCTTAAGTAGAGAACAGATGTTTTATATTAACACTTTAGTAAAAAATCAGCAAACGTAATCAGGGTCGAATGATCCGCTCGTAAGAAAGGAAGGAAAGGAGAACCATTTTTTTACAAAATGGATACTGTGCAATGCTCTATCTCATAGATACTTCCGAACAAAGTGTTTATTTATTAAGAAATCAGTTGTAAGGAGATGAGTTTTGCCAAGCTTATCATCTATTTAGGCTATGTTTTCTATAAAATAGCCTGGGCAAATTTACGAATGAGCTGCAAAATGAAAACCATTGAACCACATGGAATCTAGACCCTTGCTACTCAATTTATCCCCTGGCAGCCTGTTAGAAATGCAGATTCTTGGGCCCTTCCCAGACCTACTGACTCAGAATCTGCATTCCCTTGTGTGGTGTACATGAGCACTGAGTTTGAGGAGCCGCTCCAGGCACCTCTCGCTGGTGTTCTCCTTCTCGTCTTGGATAATATTCTATGAGTTCCATGAGCCTATGAAGATCAAACACCAAAGCAGATCATGTTATGGGCTATAAAAGTTGTATATCAAAAAACAAGTTTTGTGAACTTTTTAACTGGGTGTGTGTGTGTGCCCTTTAGGTAAAAGTTTATAGCACAAATTCATTTCTCATTCAAAAGTGTATACACAAATTGTTTTGTGAAATTGGTTGCAATCCCCACAATGTGTTAGCACTCTCCCCCTTTCCACTCCGGGGTTCCCTGTGTTCATTCATCCAATTTTCCTGTCCCTTCCTGCCTTCTCGTCTTTATTTTCGGGCAGGTGTTGCCCACCTGGTCTCGTATACTTGATCGGACTAAGAAGCACCTTCTTCACGTGTTATTCTTTGTTTTTTAGGCCTGTCTAATCTTTGCTGAAAGGTAGACTGCGGGTTGGCTTCAGTTAGAAGATGTCAGGGGGCCACAGTCTCAGGGACTGGGTTTGTTTTTACTTTAATTTCACCTTACAACTTCTTGTGAATATGTTTTTAGAGAGATCTACGGTCATACAAGAAGAGGGGGAAAATAATGGGGAAAAAGAAGTCAGCAGGAAGGAAAAGGAGGGTGCCGCATTTTCCCCATGGCACAGACCAATCCCTTGCAGCCTCGGTGTGTTTCTACAGGGGTCAAGGGCGAAGCCCGTTACCTGATGTGCCCCTGGGTAGTCTGGGTTTTCAGCAACGGCCCCTCCCAAATGGAACCCTTTGCTATTTTGCAAGCATCCAGTGGTTCTGCTGAAAGCAGTGAGACAACAGCTGGTGAATAAACTCATTTTATATTAATGGAGCAGTTGACCCATCCGGGTCCCTTGGTGCTTTATAAAACAGGAAACCCTTTCTTTCCCAGGACGAGGAAGGGAAGTCTCAGCAGGACCACGTTACAGCACAAGTGGGCCACTGCAGAGTCACAGGCGGAAAGAGCCCTTTGCTTGCAGATAGACTCACTGGGTTCTTTCAGATGAAAGCTAAGTTATGGTAAAGGAGGATGGGAGAAAATATGTGCATTAAATTGTGGACTTTACTTGCATGAAAAAAATAGCCACGGAAGAAGATTTTTGCCTTGACCCTGCCTCTATGTTCTTTATGTACAGCACTTTCTGGGACAGCAAGTTAGATATGTTCAAGTTAGGTGACAATCCCCAAAGATAAATCTGGGCTCTTGTTATTACCATGGCTAGCTGGTAGTTTAGTATTAGTGGAGTCAAAAAAAAAAAAAAAAAAAAAAAACCAACATAACGTGACGCCACCACCGTTAATCAGTGCTCACGCCCAGGCCAGCAACACGTTCAACGCTATAGAGAATTGCCCAGGAAGAAGGTATAGTCTCGATTTCAGGAGCTTCATTTGCTGGGGGATTTATACAACACAAACGACCAGACACAGGGGTGTAAGATACGCAGCTTAACCAATTATACTACCATTGATCTATACACTACGTAAGTACTGAGGGGAAGTTCAATATTTCGGTTAATCAGCATTTCTGGAGATTTTGTCCAAAAAAAGTTTTTTTTTTTTTAATTCCCCAAAGAAAAGTAACACTTTCTTTAACATTATTTAACGTTTACTAAAGCGTGAATTGGGAATTCCAGGTGTGGAATTGCTGGAAGGTAGATTTTGTACCTGCCACCAGGACAGTAAGCTCATCCAGGCCAGGCAGAGTCTGGGGGTGAGTCCTGCAGCCCCACTAGAGAGGACAAGGAAGGACAGTGGACATTTCTTAGCACTACGGCTCCAAACCTCTAATCTTTGGGTCAAGAGCACCTTCGTGAATTTTTGGAAGGAATATTTATTGAATGCCTTCAGTGGAACCTGCTTCCAGCAAAGTGTACATAAACAAAACACTTGACGCATGGTTACTAGGGAGTCCCCAAACCCTGGAAGCGCTTCCATGGAGCCCCTTCCCAAGTTAAACCCCCCGGGCCTCCAGCTAGTGATAGGGAATGTAACTGAGTGCTTCCCCATCCAAAGAGGCTTGTCCTGAAAGTAATTACCGCCTGGTAGATGGAGCACGGTGCCTACCCGTGCAGAGTTATAAAAGCACCAGATGGGTGTCCAACCAAAGATCCCCGGTGCTGTGAGCATCAGTGTTCTTAAGCGGAAGCTTGTTCATTGAACTGGGATAGGCCTTACTACCTCAAGTGGTGGGGCTGAGGTTAGCTGTTTCGTGTTTAATTTTATTGTGATGAAATATAACAAAAAATTGCCATTTTGGCCATTTTTATGTGTACAGCTCAGTGACATTAATTATATGCACCATTTTGTGCCAGTACCCTCGCTACCCATTTCCAAAACCTTTACGTCACCCCAAACAGACACTCAGTGCCCCTTAAGCAGTAAGTGCCTATTCCCCCTCCCTCCAGCCCCTGGTAACCTCTAATCTATTTTCTGTCTCTGTGCATTTGCTTATTCTAGATATTTCACGTAAGTGGGATCATATAGTATTTGTCACATGTGTCTGGATCATTTCACTCAGCATGATGTTTTCAAGGTTCATCCATATCGTAGCGTATATCAGGACTTCATTTCTCTTTATGGCTGACTAATACTCCATTGCATGTATATGTCACAGTTTGTTTATCCGTTTAGCTGTTGATGGGCACTTGGGTTGTTTCCACTTTTTGGCTATTGTGAATAATGCTGCACTGAACTTTGGAGTACAAATATCTTTTGCATTCCTGTTTTAAATTCTTTTGGATATATACCTAGGAGTAGCATTGCTAAATCATGTGGTAGTTCTATGTTTAACTTTTTGAGGAATGGCCAAACTGTTTTCCACAATGGCTGCACCATTTTACAATCCCACCAACAATGAATGAGGGTTCAAATTTCTGTGCATCCTTGCCAACACTTGTTATTTTCCGTTTTTCTGATAACAGCTATTCTAGTGGAGATGAAGTGGTATCTCATTGTGGTAGCTGGTTATTATTCATAAACATCAGTGCTGTCTTCTTAGCACTCTGCTGTCTGCTTTTTCCCACTGATGGAACATGAGTACAGAAGAAGCGCATCACCTCCCGTCAGAGGAGGTTCAGGTGGGAGTGCCTTCTCGTGCCCTTTCTTCCTTTGCAGAAGACCCAGTCAAGGACTTCTCAGAGGTGATGCCGGAGGCCCTAGATGGATGGGGCCTATTTGCATAGCTTCAAATATGTGAATCAGCACAAAGCCAATTCCTATAAGGCAGAGGTCAAATGTATCCCGGATTTCCACGTTCTCCAACCTGCTGAGCCACTCCATCTCTGACACAGACCACTCCCTCTCCCGTCAGCACTCTTCCCTTCCCTCTTCGGGTTCAGCAATTCACTGCAACATCTCCCAGAACTCACGAATTATACTTACAATTAAGTGGTTTATTAAGGAACAGAGTACAACTCAGGATCAGGAAGCATGTAGGCAAAGTTTCCCTTCTTCAGTGCAGGATGGCTCTCTCAGCTCCTCACGACCATGCAGGCCTCCTCTCAGCCCCCCAAAGACAGGCATCTCTCAGCCCCCCAGAGGACAGGCTCTCCTTAGCCCCCTCCCCCTCAGCTCCCTCAGGACAGGTTTCTCTTGGCCCTGCCATCTGTCACCACCAGCTCTACCACTGGAC
This sequence comes from Loxodonta africana, assembly GCF_030014295.1. Classification (NCBI taxonomy): domain Eukaryota; kingdom Metazoa; phylum Chordata; class Mammalia; order Proboscidea; family Elephantidae; genus Loxodonta; species Loxodonta africana. The sequence goes on from NC_087358.1 coordinate 71,018,358, forward strand.
CCCTTCTGGGCCTTTCCCTGTCTTCAGCGTTACAACCCTTGACCATGTTACAGCTCTTTTAAGAGATTCCTTGCCTCCTCTCTCTCACTTCTTCCTTCTTTCTGCTGCTTCTCTTCCTGTCTCAGATAATCTCCGTGGGGCTGGCTAATTAGGTACACAAACTCCTGGTCAATTTCAAGGCATGGCACTCCCACCAGGGCCACGAACTGACCAATCCCCTCTCAGTAAGCCAGAGACAGTTCATTTGTATGATAGACTACAACTTACCCATTTGCAGAGTCTATTGACCTATCCCTGCAAGGAGCATACCAAACACAGGGCAGACTGCAGCCCATGGTCCACGCATTGCAATAGGTTAATATGTCTTCTCTCTTTTAATTTACAGGCTCCCCTGCCCACTTTTCTTTTTTCTTTGTAATTTATTTGTTGAAGAGCCTGGGTCCATTGTCCGGTGCATTGCCCATATTCTGAATTTTGCTGATTGCATCTCCGTGGTGCCATTCAACATGTTTCTGTAAGCCATGTATTTCCTGAAAAATGTTGGTTAGATCTAGAGCCTTGATCAATTCATGCTCAATTTTTTTTACAAGAATATTTCATAAGTGGTGCTGGGAACTTTCCGTTGCATCATATCAGGAGGCATATGGTATCTGGTTGTCTCCTTATTTGTGAGGTTAAGATTGATTAGTGGCTTCAGGCTTGATCCATCCATTATAAAGTTCCCGTCAGCCTTCGCCTTAATAGTTTCAACAGCCATTGACCACTGATCATTGACTCCAACTGTTATCTCATTCTGGATTACAAAAGCCTGGTATTCTAATTCTATCATTCCTTCTTCATTTGTTAGCTGGAATGCCTTTAAAAGAAGAATGTTCCCTCGACAAAAGTTTAGCTACCCAGGGATACAGCTCATATAGAAAAGGCAAGACAAGTGCTTGATTCTTTCCCTTTTTGAACCAGTTTTCAGAGTAATGAGTTGGTTCCCTAGCAACCTTTAAAGATGACCTATGAAAGATTTTTTTTTTCGTGTATAATTATAAACTCATGGATTTTTAACATATTTGATGTATTTCAATCCATTGTGGATACTCAAATTATTCTATCTTTGGACATGGGAGTCCCTTTAACCTAAGGCTTTTTGACATAACCTATTATCGTTGAAGGTTTTCTTGCTTTTTGGTATGATGAGATGTCCATTTTTGCTCCCAGATCTAGAATCAGTTATTATCCAAGGGAGTTCTGGTTCCTTCTAGTGACAAATTGTATCTAAAGGCCACTTGGGCTAGGGTTAGTGATTGTTACTGTGATGGCCATCGTTTCTAGGCCTTGCAGTGGACAGAGCTCCCCTTGCCCCCTCCTGATCTCATCTTCTCTCCCTTTTTCCCTCCACTGCAACCACACTGCCCTCCTTGCTCCCTGTGCCTCTGAGAGCCCTGCCTGAGGGCCGGGTGAATGCCCTGCTCTTCCCTGTGCCTGCATGCTCTTCCCAGACATCACTGGCTGACTTCCTCATGTCCTTCACATCTTTATTCAAATGTCATTACCCAAAAGTGAAAACCTAATCCCCCCTCCATATTCTCTATCCTCCTTCCCGGCCTTAGTTTTCTCCATAGTATTTACCCTCTCCTGTTGCCATCAAGTCAATTCCAACTCATGGTGATCTCGTGTGTTACAGAGTAGAACTGCTCCATAGGGTTTTCTTGGCTGCAATCTTAATACAAGCAGGTTGTCAGGCCTTTCTTCTGTAGCACTGCTGTGTGGTTTCAAACCATCAACCTTTAGGTTAGTAGTAGAGCGCAAACCATTTGCACCATCCATGGACCTTACTTATCTTCCAATATTATGTAACTTACTTGTTAATATTTTGTTTGCCATCTGTTTACCCAACCAGAATGTAAGCCCCAAGAGGGCAGAGGTTTTTGTCTGTTTGTTCAGAGCCATAGGCCTGGCACCCAGAACAGGGTCTAAACAGAGTAAATATTTTTGGAATGAAGAATTGGGAGAGAGTATGGCTGTTGCGAACTCACCTAAGACCCAACCTGGTCTTTCAGTTATTAGATTCTTCTGACAAATATCTGTGTCCTCCAAAAGTTAGAAGGTATTGAGGGATATAAGCTTTCATTCCCTCTTGCCCACCGTGACTTCACTACCAAATCTGAACAAGTTCAAACTATATCCAGTCACAAACACATTTGTTAGCCTCACAGGTCATTGCAAGGACTCTGGTTTTTATTCTGAGAGAGACAGGAAGAGTGAGAGAAAGACAGGAGTCAAGAATGACTCTCCAGGTTGTGTTTTTCGTTGTTGTTGTTGTTTTTTTTTTTGCCAAAGCCAAAACATTTAGAGTGGAGTTGCCATTTGCTGAAATGGAGATGAAAATGAGAGAAGCAGGTTTTGAGGGATAACTCAGGATCCCAGTTTTGGGCATGTTGGTTGTAAAAGGCCAGCGAGATATCAGAGCTGTTGTGTGGGCAATTAGATAGAAGGGGTGCAGGCTCAGAGAGGTCCTGCCTGGATATATAAGTTTGAGAGTCATCAGTGTAGAGATAGTACTTCAAGTCGAGATTAGACGAACGTAGATAGAAAAGATGAAGTCTAAGGACATGTCCTTAGAGCACTTAGACGCTTAAAGGTCAGGGAGGTGAGGAGGATTGGCCAGGAAGGTGGAAGGGAGCTCTGGAGAGCTGCTGTCCTGGAAGCCAGGAGAAGAAAGTGCGGGTCAAGTAAGGTGACCATGGGATTAAGATATTAACTAACAGCCTTTGTAGTATGGAACAAAATCAACCTGCAGTTATACGTCACACTATCTATGCTCATTTGTTTTAAAGCAAATCACAGATAGTATCACAAAAGCCTGAGCCAAGGTTTTTCTGGGGTACATTTTACTGAATCATGGGAGGCAACAACATGGCCCCGCTAACTTGGGCCAGAGGAAGACACATACAGCCTGGTCTCTTTATTCTGCAGGATGACTCTTAGGCCATCTCAGGCATTAGAAAAACAGAGCATACTCTTAGAAACACCTTTCGTTCCTGGGAACCACCAGTCCCGGGTCTCCTCACCTGGGAGATGAGGGGAGGTGGGGCGGCTTCAGAGTGGGGAGTGGCAGTACCTGCCTGGGCCATTGCTGCTCCATGCAATCTACCTTCACTTGATATTCACTCCTCCCTACCTTCCCATCCCCCTTCACTCCAAGCCGGGCTGCCTCCCAACCAACCACCACCCCCCCACCTTCATTTAATCTGTTTTCCCCAACCCTTGACTTCCCAGTTTCTCTACAATGGAACAAAAGTTTAAAGGACATTCATGATGATTGGGGAAAAACAATGATCAACTTACTCCCCCATCTGCCAGTTTTTTGTACTGTGATGTGATGCTGGAAGCTATACCACCAGTATTTAAATACCAGAGGGGTCACCCATGGTGGGCAGTTTCAGTGGAGCTTCCAAACTGAGACAGACTAGGAAGAAAGGCCTGGTAATCCACTTAAAAAATTAGTGAAAACCTTATGGATCACAACAGAATATTGCTTGACTCGCTTACTTTGGGCACATCATCAGAAGTGATCAGTCACTGGAGGAGGACATGATGTTTGGTGAAGCAGGGTGCCACAAGGGCAAGGGAGACCGTTGGTGAGATGAAGGGGTGGATTAAACAGTAAGCAAGGTACACACGGGCTTAATTGTGTATACTTACTAATCCGTAGTGCACAATTTCACAGATGAAATTGTGTACTACAAATTAGCAAGTAAGCACAAATAAGCCCATGTGTACCTTGTTTATTGGGTAATCCATCCCTGGTGAGATGAATTGGCATGATGGCTGAAACAATGGACTCAAACATGCCAGGGAGTGTAAGGCTGATGCAGAACTGGAAAACATTTCCTTCTGTCGGACACAAGGTTGCCACGAGTCAGAGACGGCTTAATGGCAGCAAACAACAACATCGCCTTAATAGAGGTGAAGGTTGAGACGAATCTCTCCTTTAGTGGACCGTGTCTATTGTGCACTCATGTGGCCTGCCCCCCTTTCCTTTGGGCACCAGGTCCTGCAGGCTACAAAATCAAGGAGGTGGGGGTGGGATGGAGGGATGGGGGCAGGGGCTGGCCCTTAACCTAATGAGGGTCCACATAAAATGTAAAAAGAGATTCTTTCATCAGAGCTATCTCCTTGAACTACTTGTAATCAAACAATTGTTTGATTATATGGCATTTTTTGCCCTTGAGACTTCACCCATAGATCTAGTGCACAAGACAGTGGGATACATTACCTGAGGTTAGAGCTTGGGAAGAGTTAAACGGTTAAAGTCAAGACCTCTGAGATGTTCCCAACTAGAACATCCATAATGCAGTGCTCTGTAGCCACAACCCTTTAGATAGATCACCACCTCCTAGGTACATTTGATGGAAAACAGAGTTATTGGGTTACCATTTGTACAAAAGAAAGAAAAAAAGAAGGCTTGAATATGCATAGGAAGTTTCTGGATCTGGTAACAAAACTAATATAGAGATGGAAGGGGAATTTACTTTTCATTATATAACTTCTTGTTGTTTTGTAATTTTTATAATGTGCATAAATCATCTATTTAAAAAATTAATTTAAAAAAACTAAAGAAAGCACTTGATGCACCTGACTCCAAAAACCAAACCAAATCAATTGCCAGTGAATTGATTCCAACTCATGGCGACCCCACATGATACAGGGTAGAACTGTTCCACAGCTTTCTTGGCTGTAATCTTTCCAGGAGCAAATCACCAGACCTTTCTTCCTCAAGCTGCTGGATAGGTTTGAACCTCCAACTTTTATGGTGGCAGCCAATCTCAAACCACTTGTGCCACCCAGAGACCTGTGCCTGATCCAAGCCATGGTCTTTTCAATCACCTCATGTGCATATGAAAGCTGGACAATGAAAAAGGAAGACAGAAGAATTGATGCATTGAAATTGTGGTGTTGGCGAACACTGTGGAATATACCGTGGATTGTCAGAAGAACAAACCAACCAGCCTTCAAAGAAATATAACCAGAACGCTCCTTTGAAGAAAGATAGCAAGACTTCTGCTTGCTTACTTTTGGACACATCATCGGGAGGGACTAATCACTAGAAAAGGATGTCATGATTGGTAAAGCAGACAGAGGTCAGCGAACATGAGGGAAACAATGGCACTCAAGCATAGCAATGATCACGAAGATGGCGCGGAACCAGGCAACACTTTATTCTGTTATACATAAGGTCACCATGAATCAGAGCCAGCTGGATGGCAACTAACAGCAACAACAATAGGGAATCAATACTATCTGACTGATTGATGTGGCTTTCCAAGGAGGAGTTATGGATGGGGATTGGGAAAGGATGTCATTTTAAAGGAGTCCCTGGGTGGCACAAAGTTAAGCACTCAACTACTAGCCAAAAGGTTGGCGTTTGAACCCACTCAGAGGCTCCTCAGAAGAAAGGCTTAGTGATCTGCTTTCAGGGCACCCAGCAACAACGACAACAACAGCAATACCCTTTTAAAAGGATATTTCTACTTAAGTCTCTCAGGGAAGGTTTTAAAGCTGCAAAGGTTGGGGAAAAGGAGAGTGGAAGAGGTGTCAATAGACACCCAAAGACAATTGCACTTTAAAGGATGTGTGAAATACTTAAATTCTCTGAAACTTAGGAAGTTACACACTAGCTGTGAGGCCATGATAAGATGTGAGAATGCACTCGCTTTACAAAGCCCGGGGCGGTTTACTGCAGCCTCTGAAGACTTTTGAAGGAGTCTCCTGTCTTGAAGAGTTGTGTCAACTCCATGCACCCAGACAACAATGCCTGTTTGTGTTTTACTGGGAGGTTTTCGGGCGAAGAGGCAAAGGTGAGGACAGGGGAGGCTCTTGACATCACTTATCTTTAGTATTTACCATCTTGGGGGGCGGATAGGGAGGAGCTTGGTTTATTTTGGGAGAGAAGGTCTTGGGGCCCAGCCAGAGCCTCAGGCAAGCCCAGAGTTTGTGATTTAGTTCTAATAAGATCTTATTCTGGGCAGCAACCTCCTTTCTGGTCGCTGGCTCTAGAAGTTCTTCAGTCACTTGCTTTTAATTGTAACAAAACCAAGTTTGCTAACAGCTTCTGACAGAGCTTTGAATGGAGAAAGAGAGGTAAACAGAGAAGGAGGAAAAGATGTTCACTAGTTGACATGAAATCATTGGTTGTTTTTGCCCCCACTCCTTGGCCCTTCCTTTGACGTGCCTCCTTTATCAACAGCATCCTACCAAATTGGTGTTTGGGAGTGGGAAAGACCAAGGCTTGCATCCCAGCTCCACCATGTTAGTAGGATGGCCTCGGGCAAAGCACAGAAGCACTCTGAATCCCATCCTCCTTGGTAAGGGGGCACATTAATGGCTACTTCACTGTTGTATTAGGATCAGGTGGGAGCATTCTTGCAATTCAGGAAGCATCTTTTGAGCCTCTGTCATGTGACTGGAAGAGAGACATAGAAGTTCTTGTGCGAATGGGCTCAGTGACAATCTGAGAGATCAGTGCTGAGCTATGGACCAATGGCAAGGGGAAGAGAAGATCAGTTTGCCGCTCAAAGGTAGGAGGATGGCGAAGGTGCATTCTAGGTGCTGCTGGTAAGAGCAAAGGTGTAAAGGGGGAAACAAAATAGTTTGGAAGTAGAATTTTGGGTGGCTTATTTTTTTTAGTAATGAAGGCAACCTAGCAAATAGCAATGTGGGAGGAGCTGGGGCTGGAACAGGGTGGCCCATCCCTTTTCCTCCTCTTGGCCTGTCCCTTTCACTCTCCTTCCCCTGACTGGCCGCCTCTTCCCCGTGGTTCCCTTGAGAGGCAGCCTTGGTCTGGGCCATCCGAGGGGGAAGGGGCTCTGTTTCAGAAGGAGAGGCTTCTGGCTTGTCTGCACTGCTTCATGGGCGAGCAAATCTGTACGAAGGGAAATAACAAAGAAAGGTGCTTGGCACACACTAGGTGCCCAATGAACGCACATCCTCTTGTTCTCACTCTGCTCCTTTTTCAAATGCTACAACTCTACACCTTGTATTGTTGTTGTCGTTGGCCGCCCTCAGAGTAGACTTCTGACTCACGGGGACGCCATGTACAACAGGAGCTGACTGTTGTGATCCACAGGGTTTTCAGGCTGGTTTTCAGAAGTAGATTGCCAGACTTTTCTTCCTTGAACCTTAGTCTGGAAGCTCTGCTGAAAACCGTCAGCATCATAGCCGCGCACAAGCTTCCACTGACAGATGTGGTATGTTAGATTACCCTTAAAAAAAAAAACCCAGTGCCGTCGAGTCAATTCCAACTCATAGCAGCCCTATAGGACAGAGTAGAACTGCCCCACAGAGTTTCCAAGGAGCATGTTAGATTAAAAAAAAACATTAAATGTTAGGTAGAACACAGATGGAGTCCCTAGGTGGTGCAAACTGTTGATACGCTTGGCTGCTAACCAAAAGGTTGGAGTTTCAAGCCCATCCAGGGGCACCTGGGAAGAAAGGCCTGGAAATCTAATTCCAAAAAATCAGCCATTGAAAACCCTGTGGAGCATAGTCCTACGCTCCCTCACATGGTGTCACCATGAGTGGAAATTGGCTTGACAGCAACTGGTTAGAACACAGCTGCAAAGCCACCTGGGCCTGGTGCTTTTTCAAACATTAGATTTACTAATCTCTTCTATGGATACTGATCTGTTAAGATTTTCTTCCTTTTCTTGGGCCATTTTTAGTAATTTATATTTTACTAGGAAACCATCTATTTCCTCTAGATTTTTAAATGTATTGCTAGAGTGTTGCATACAGTATTTTCTTAAAAATTTTTGTGCTGATTCCTAATGAGCAGATGGAAAAGAATCCAGTTAAAGAGATGGAGAAAAATGGGCCAGAAAGGTCAGAGTTAAACCAGGAGGGTTGAGTATTGTCGTCAGTGCTGCAGGTGCAAAGATATGCAAACCCTACAGGGACAAAGATACTTTGTCCTTTTTCATTGTTCCAAAGAAGTTTCATTACTTGCTGTTTGAAGAAGTAGATACTGCCCTGTTTATTTTGCTTATGAAGCAGTTTAGACAGAGACTGGTCTTTTTTGTTATGTAGTTCACTAAAAAGAACTTTTTTTTTAATTCAAAAAAATTTTAAGAGAACACAAACAAGGAAGTTCCCTTTGCAGTCAAAGACTGGCCTTAATATTTATGTAGTATAAAATCAGTACTTCTATATTACTAACTAGTATTAATCATGTTTATGTTTACTTTGGACTTACAGAACAATTCAACAGTTAGTTAATCAAGACACTAAAATTATGCAAAATATGAAGTTGATCCAATTTCTATTTTTAAACACCTTATCTTCCTTTAAAGGATATTTCAAATGCCAACATCTCCAAAACGCTTTCGTTGGCAACTCTAGCTCTCTCCGTCTTCCTCTCCATATTTATTGTCAAGTAGTTGAATGCTGCACTGGGACGTCTTTTCTACTGCTCTTTTGTTGTTTGTTTTTCTTAAAAAACTTTTAAATAAAATAACCTCTTATTTTTTAGTCAGTTTTAGATTTACAGAAAAATTGGGAAGATAGTACAAAGATTTCCGATATATACCCCACCCAGCTTGCCCTGTAATCAACATCTTACATCAGTGTGGTACAGCCCACACGGCAGGAACGAGGAGGGATGCTTCGCCTCATTGGAGGCAGAGTTTCTACATAAATTATTTGGAGTTCTTCTCCATCAGAGATTTGTCTCCATTTATTTATTTATCTATTTATTCAATCACATGCCTGTTTAATCCTTATCAAATAGCCTAAAAACAATATCCAAAAATTAGCCATACTGGTTCTAGCTGTCTGCTTGAGTTATCTGCTTGGTCCCCAGAGCCAGCACCATGTTTGGGGGACCGAGGACTAAGATGTTTTAATTGCAGAAAGTTGACACTAGGACAAATTTCATCAAAGAGAATCCCCATACGAATGACACTTTTCAAAAAAGAGTGAATTTTAAGTATCTAAACTGAAAACTTATGATGAGAAAAATTAGAGACTTGAATCCACACAGCCCAATAAGGCAAGTATTACTTTACTATTATCATCATCAGCATCGTCATCCTTATTTTAAGTTGACAATCAGGAGAATAAGATCTTGTCTTACCTAATGCTGCTGTAACAGAAATACCACAAGTGGGTGGCTTTAAAGAACAGAAATTTATTTTCTCACTGCTCAGGAGGCTAGAAGTCCAAATTCAGGGCACACCTCTAGGGGAGGTCTTTCCTTGTCAATGGTCCTGCGATGGATTCCTTAGTGTGATAGTTGAGGTTGTGTGTCACCTTGGCTGAGGCATGATTCTCAGCAGTTTGGCAGTTACGATGTAGTTTGGCAGTCATGTACTGACGTAATCACCTCTATGATGAGATCTGAATAATATAATCACCTCCATGATGAGATCTGCTATGAGCAGCCAATCAGTTGAAAGGGAGTTTCCTTGGGGGTGTGTCCTACGTCCAATATATATGAACTTTCTGGCAAAGCTCACTGGCTTTTGCTCTGCCCTGTATCCTATATTCGGCTCGTCATCATCTGACCCCCAGTTTTTGGGACTTGAGCCAGCAGCCTACCATCTTACCTGACAATCTTGAATTTGTCAGCCTCTGCAGCCTCTGAGCTAGCAGCCTGCTCTCTGATCTGCCAATCTTGGATTCATGAGCCCCTGCAGCAACATGAGTCAGGAGAAGCTTCCAGCCTGATGCCTGACCCATGGACTTGGAACTTGCCAGCCTCTACAACCATGTGAGCCATTTCCTTGATATAAATTGCTCTCTTTCTCTCTCTGTATGTATGTATGTGTGTGTGTGTATACTGTTTTTTCTTCTCTAGAGAACCTTTTTTTTTTTTTTTTTAGAGAACCCAGTCTAAGACATTTGGTACTGAGAGTGGTTCTAGAGAAACAAAATTGTAAGAATGAGCTTTCTAAATTGGTTCTCAAGTCTGATTAGTCTTAAAGATGTTGATAACTCTGTGTCCAGCAGTAAGAAGGGCACTGCTAATCCATGGCATGAGGTGGCAATAAAAATACACAAAATATCACCACCAATAGATCAAGTAACTATCAGTGAGAGACGAGGCTCTGGGTGATCGCAGGTTTGATACTTTTCTACAATTTCACCAGAATGAAAGTACAAGGAAGCTGGTTGGATGGTTCCACTTTTGCTAGACAGAGGGGTTAATCAAAGAGATGAGCTTAACACTTCAGAGTCAAAGCAGAAGGGCCACATAAACAACCTCAGAGTTGCCACTTGTGCCCTGAAAGAAAATCTTATTTCTCGTAGTAACAGAGCTGATATACCAAAAACCAAACCCAGAGTCTTATCATAAAAGTGGTAGAATTACAATGCCTGTTGAATTCACAACCTCGAATGGGATCTGAAGTTAAAGCGAGGGCATTGATTGGGATCACGAAACTTGCGGTTGGGGCATATTGGCAATCAGGAGCACCTAAATTCCACTGAATCGCTCCTGCCAACAAAACCATTATCCCCTCCACCCCTATCTGATAAAATTAGCCCATCTGTGTCTGAAGGGCCTTTGTCTGAGGTATCACCTGGGGTGGTGTCTACGTTATTGCCTGGGGAGGTGGTTGAGTCATTGCCTGGGGCATCGCTTGAGGCAGATGTCTTAAAGAACATTGCTGAATGTTCTCAAAACACACCCCCACCACACATTTTGGCTTCTAGACTAGTAACTACACTTATGCCCCAGTGAGCCCAAAAAGGTGAAGTATAAAGTATGACCCAGGAGGAGGTATGCTACGCTCCAAAAGAACTGTGTCTGTAATATGTACAAATAGAAACCTGGGAAATATGTGTGGGAATGGCAATTAAGGATGTGGGATAATGGTGCAAGAAACGTAAAGTTGGATTAGTCTGAGTTTATCGATATGGGCCCACTAAGCACAGAATCATCTTTCAGTGTTTTAGCTCGAGAGGTTAGGGAAGGAACTAATAGTTTATTTAGTTGGTTCACTGAAGCATGGATTATGCAGTGGCCTACACTACAACATGTTGAAGTACCAGACCTGCCTTAGGATACTGTAGAAGAATATATCCAAAGGCTTAGGGAAATTGGCATATTAGAATGGGCTTATCAGATTATAACCACAGACCCACTTGTGGCATACCCAGAGGACACACCTTTTACCACAATGGTGAGGAACAAATTTGTAAAGGGACCCCAGCATCCTAGAAGACTCCTGTGATTGCTATTTTATGTAAATCAGATTTGACAGTGGGAGCTACCCTAAATGAATTAAGACACCTAACTACAATAGGGAGCCCTGGTGGCTCAGTGGTTGAGAGCTATGATTGTTAATCAAAAGGTCAGAGGTTCAAATTTACCAGCCACTCCTTGGAAGCCCTATGAGGCAGTTCTACTCTGTCCTATAGGGTCACTAGGAGTCAGAATTGACTTGATGGCAGTGAGTTTGGTTTGGTTTTTTGGAACTACAATAGGGCTCATTGAACCCCATCATGGTAGGGGCCAGGTGGCAACAATCAACAAAGACAAGGTGGACATGGTTACTGTAATGGACAGCAGAGTCAAAGCAATAATCACAATAGTCTGACTCACATGGACTTATGGCATTGGCTACTTTGTCATGGTGTCCCTAGGAGTGAAATAGATGGAAAATCTACTATTTGCTTCATCTGTACAAGCCAAAGAATCCTAGGTCAAGTGAATGGCAGTCTAATTCGAATCACCAGACTAGAGAGTCACTGTCCCTCAATCGATTCTTAGACTTGAGTGAGTTTACAGACCCACAACCCCTTAATGAAGGGGAGGCTGGGTCCCCTTGAGGAAGGAAAGATTAACAAAAATTTATACTGTTAATCTTTCTCCCAGCCTTCCCCAAAGGGATCTACGGCCTTTTACAAGGGTGTCTGTTTGTTGGGGAAACGAAATAATTAGACTTTTGGTGATTACTGGATACTGGCTCTGAACTGACACTAATTTCAGGAGTCCGAAAACATCACTGTGGCCCATGAGTCAGAGTGGGGCATATGGAGGTCAGGTTATTAGTGGAGTCCTAGCTCAGGTTCCACTCACAGTGGGTCCAGTGGGTCTCCAAACCCATCTTGTAGTGATTTCCCCAGTTCCAGAATGCATAATTGGGATAGATATACTCAGCAACTAGCATAACCCCCACACTGTATCCCTGACAAGTGGAGTAAGGGCTATTATAGCAGTAAAAACCAAGTGGAAACCAAAAGAACTGCCTCTACCCAGGAAAATAGTAAATGAAAAGCAGTACCATATTCCTGGAGGACTTGAAGAAATCACCGCCACCATCAAGGACTTGAACAATCCAGGGGTAGTGATTCCCACCACATCCCCATTCAACTTGCCGATTTAGCCTGTGCAAAGACAGATGGGTCTTGGAGAATGACAGTGGATTCTCAAAAACTTAACCAGGAGGCAGAGCCAAAATGGCTCCCTATACAGACATTTCACGCTGTACCTCTTTAGCAAAGACCCAAAAAACTAAGTAAAACAGGCTTGTCCTGCCTGCTGCTGCCATGCCTACCAATTCAAGGTGATGAGAACTGTTGTGCCCACAGACAAGCAAGCAGAAAAGCACACCTAGCTCACTTGCCCTGACATATCAAAGCGAAACAATGAAGCAGGATGAAACAAATGAACATATAATCAATAAATAAAGAAAATTATACATTAATGTCTCAGAGACAGAAGACGATATCAAAACATATAAAAAAGCAGGACAAGATGGCTCCAGTCAGTGACCAAAATAAAGAGTCAGATGACCTTTGGGTAGAAGAAAAGGCAGCAGACCTACCTGATATGGAATTCAAAAGACTAATATGTAGGGGTCTCCAAAAGATAAGGAAGGAGATCAAGGAAAGCATAGACAAAATCATGGAAAACACAGGCAAAACCAATGAAAACATAGCCAAAATCAACAAAAACACAGACAAAACAATAGAAGAATTCAGGAAAATAATACAAGAACAAAACATCAAAATAAACAATTAGAAATCATACAAAAACAATCCAAAAGATAACAAAATTTCAGAAATGGACAACTCAAAGAAGGTTTTAGGAGCAAATTTGAAATAATGGAAGATGGAATACAAGAGACTGAAGACAAATCCATGGCCATCACTTTGTTTGAGGAAAAATCAGAAAAAAGAATGAGGAAAACCTAAGAATTATGTGGGACACAATCAAGAGCAAAATTTTGCACATATTGGAGTTCCAGAACAGGAAGAAAAAATAGAAAAGAGAAGATTGTTGAGGATTTGTTGGCAGAAAACTTCCCAAATATCATGAAAGACAAAAAACTGACCATTCAAGAAGCTCAACGAACCCCATATAGGACAGACTCCTGAAGAAAGTCACCAAGACATATCATAACACATTTGCTAAACCAAAGACAAAGAAAAGATCCTGAGAGCAGCTCAAGAAAAACAAAAGGTCGCTTATAAAAGGGGAAACAGTAACACTAAGCTCTGATAACTCAGCAGAAACTATGAAGGCAGAAGGTAATGGGATAACATTATAAAACCTAGAAAGAAAAAACTGCCAACCAAGAATAATATACCCTGCAAAATTCTCTCTTGAATACCATGGCAGAATTAGGACATTTCCAGATAAACGGAAATTAGGAAATTCATAAAAACCAAACCAAACTTTCAAGAAGTATTAAATTGAATCCTTCAGTTAGAGAACCAAAAACATCAGACAAAACCAGAGTCTAGGACACAGAACAGCATCAGCCAGATACAAACATAGTTCAAGAACTCTCAATAATAAACCAAGCTAAAAGACTTAAAATAGGGAAAGAGAGACATCAGTTTGTAAATGACAACAATGTCAAAACAATAAAAGGGGGAATAAATGGTATAGGTATAAAGCTTTCAAATGGAGAGGAAGTCAAGGTGATAAAGACTGGTTCAAACTTAAGAAAATAAGGGTAAATTTCAAGGTAACCATGAAAGCTACAAACTTACTCATTAGAATAAAAAAGAAGAAAAATATAAAGTCTCGGTAAATACAAAATATATAAAAATGAAAGAAAATCCACAAACGAAAGAAATTCAGCACAAGAAAATAAGCAGAACAAAGAAAAGAGGTAGTCAAAACAGGCTGGTTCTGTTACAATGGCAGACACATAGACCAATGGAACGGAATTGAGAAACCAGATGTAAATCCATCCACCTATTGTCAGCTGATCTTTGATAAACGACCAAACTCCATTAAATGGGAGAAGATATGGTCTTTTTAAATAAATGGTGCTAGCAAAACTGGATGTCCATCTGTAAAAAAATGAAACCGGACTCATACCTCACACCATGCACAAAAACTAACTCAAAATGGATAAGACCTAAATATAAAACCTAAAACTATAAACATCATGGAAGAAAAAATAGGGACAAAATAATACAAACCATAACTAAGAATGCACTAACACCAGAAGATAAAATAGATAACTGTGAGTTCCTAAAAATTAAATACTTTATAATTATCAGAAGACTTCACCAAAAGAGTGAAAAGAGAACCTACGGACTGGGAAAAAATTTTTGACTATGATATATCAGACAAAGGACTAATCTCTTAAATCTATAGAATACTTCAACACCTCAACAATGAAAAGAAAAGTAATACAACTTAAAAATGGGTGAAGAAACTGAACAGACACTTCACCAAAAAATACATTTAGGTAGCTAAGAGACACATGAGGAAAATCTCATGATCATTAGCCTGTAAGGAAATGCAAATCAAAACTACAGTGAGATACCATGTCACCCCAACATTACTGGCATGAATCAAAAAAATAGAGAATAACAAATGTTGGAGAAGTTGCGGGGAGATTGGTGAGAATGTAAAATGGTACAACCACTATGAAAAACGATACCGTGCCTCTTTAAAAAGCTAGAAATACAAATGCCATATGATCCAGCAATCCCACTCCTAGGAATATATCCTAGAGAAATAAGAGCTGTGACATGAATAGACATATGCACACCCATGTTCATTGCAGCATTATCCACGATGGCAAAAAGGTAGAAACAACATATGTACCCATCAACAGATGAGTGGATAAACAAATTTTGGTACATACACACAATGGAATACTACGCAATGATAAAGAACAATGATGAATGCTTAACAAAGACTGAATGCTTAACCATGGGCCATCAAGTTACCATGCAGACAGAGCTGTCCATCATGAACTGGGTGTTTTCTGATCCACAGAGCCACAAATTTAGCCATGCACAGCAGCACTCCATCATGAAATGGAAGTGGCATATATGACAATTAAGTGTCATGAGGAAGTAGTCCAAATGCCCATGATTTCCACTTTCGTCACATTATCTTCCATCTCCCAGTCTGCACCTGTCACCTCATGGGGAGTTTCTTATGATCAGTTGACTAAGGAAAAAAAACTTGTGCCTGGTTTACAGATGGTTTTGCACGATATGCAGGTAGCACTTGAAATTAGAAGGCAGCACCACTACAGCCCCTTTCTGGGACCTCCCTGAAGGACAGTGGTGAGGGGAGATCCTCCCAATGGGCAGAACTTTGAGCAGCGCACCTGATTGTTCAGTTTGCTTGGAAGGAGAAATGGCCTGATATGTGACTATATACTGATTTATGGGCTGTAGCCAATGGTTTGGCTGCATGGTCAGGAACTTGGAAGAAACATGATTGGAAAATTGGAGACAAGGGGGCATGGGGAAGGGCCATGTAGACAGACCTCTCTGAATGGCCCAAAGAAGTGAGGATATTTGTGTCTCATGTATGTGCTCACCAAAGGAGGATGATTTTATCAATCAAGTGGATAGGATGATACATTCTGTGGAAACCAGTCATTGTCTATCTCTAGCCACTCCCATCATTGTCCAGTGGGCTCATGAACAAAGTGACCATGGTGGCAAGAATGGAGGTTATGCATGGGCTTAGCAACATGAACTTCCACCCACCAAGGCCAGCTTGGCTACTGTCACTGCTGAGAGCCCAATCTGCCAACAGCAGAGACCAACATACCTCAAGGTGATCAGTAGCAAACTTGTGGCAGGTTGATTACACTGGACCACATCCATCATGGAAAGGGCAGCATTTTGTTCTTACTGGAATAGACATTTACTCTGGATACAAATTTGCCTTTCCTACATGCAATACTTCCACCAAAACTACCATCCGTGGACTCACAGAATGCCTTATCCACCATCATGGTATCCGACACAACATTACCTTGAATCAAGGGACTCATTTCACAGCAAATGAAGTATGACAATGGGCCTACACTCATGGAATTCACTGGTCTTACCATGTTCCCCATCATCCTGAAGAAGTTGGCTTGATAGCACAATGGAATGGGCTTCTAAATACACAATTATGGTGCCAGCTAGGTGGCAAATGTTCTCCAGTGCTCAATATATGGTGCTGTTTCTCCATAGCTAGAATTCATGATTCCAGGAATCAAGGGGTGGAAATAAGAGTGGCAGCACTCACTATTACCCCTACTGACCCACTCATAAAATTTTTGCTTCCTGTCCCCGTGATCCTATGCTCTACAAGTCTAGAGGTCTAAGTTGCAAAGGGAAGAATGTCCCCACCTGGAGACACATCACTGATTCCATTGAACTAGAAGTTAAAAATGCCCCCAAAGCACTTTGGGCTCCTTATGCCTCTGGATCAACAGGCAAAGAAGGGAGTTACCATATTTGTGACGTGACTGATCCTAATTAACAAGGGAAAACTGGACTGATATTACATAATGGAGGTAAAGAAGAGTATGTCTGGAATGCAGGAGATCCCTTAGGGAGGCTTTTAGTACTACAATGTCCTGTGATTAAAGTCAATGGAAAACTACAGCAGTCCAATTCTGACATGACTACTAATGGCCCAGACCCTTCAGCAGTGAAGGTTTTGGTCACTCCACCAGGCAAAGAACCACAACCAGCCAAGGTGCTTGCTGAGGATAAAGGGAGTACAGAATGGGTGGTGGAAGAAGGTAGTTCTAAATACCAGTTACAACCACGTGACCAGTTGCAGAAATAAGGACTATAATTGCTATGAGTATTTCTTCCTTGTTGGTGTGCGTCAAATATTTTTGTTTTCTTCACTTATAAAATATAAGATGTAAACAGGGCTAGTGCACTTTCAGTTGTGTGTTGTATCATGTTAGTTACAAGTATGACTTTATAATTGTCTTTATATAGAGATTATGTGTGGTTTAAGGAGATGTGTATAGGTGCCAAGTTGATAAGTGGTGGGCTGTGATGGTTAAGGTTCTGTGTCAACTTAGCTGGGCCACGATTCTCACTCGTTTGGCAGTTATGATATAGTTTTACAGTTTGGCAGTTATGTAATGATGTCATCTCCTCTATGTTGAGATCTGATATAATGAATCACCTCCGTGATGAGATCTGCTGTGAGCAGCCAATCAATTGAAAGGGAGTTTCCTCAGGGGTGTGGCCTGCATCCAATATATAAGGACTTTCTGGCAAAGATCACTGGCTTTTGCTCTGCTCTGGACCCTACTTTTGCTTGTCATCATTTGTCCTCAGGTTCTTGGGACTTGAGCCAGCAGCCTGCCTTCTGACCTGCCAATCTTCGGTTCATCAGCTCCTGCAGCTATGTGAGTCAGAAGCCTGCAGCCTGACACCTGACCCACAGACTCAAAAGTGACTAGGCTATTGCGTGACCTCATTAACATAACAAAAGAAAAACCCTATTTCCAAACAGGATCACATCCACAGGTAGAGGGGCCAGAACTTCAATATACATTTGTGGGACACAATTCAGTCCATTACAGTCCTTTACCCAAAATGCCTTGAGAGTACTCTCCCAAGTCCTGTGTTCCTTTGCACTCTAAGCCAGATTATATCCACTAGTATTTGAAGACTTTCTCCTTGGCAGCAGATAGTGGAACTGAGGTATACATTAGCTTCTGCTTTTGGTTTATCACTGCCTGCTCCCTCCTGTACTGTAGGGAGTTTCCTCATGCTTAGGGATTCTACATACGAAACCTCTTCTCGTTTTTCCTGGGTATCTGCAGCATCTAGAAGAGTTGTACTGCAATAGAAAATCTTGCTACTGTCACTAGGACAAATTTTGAAGGGTAGCATTAATTTTCAGATTCTCTTCTCACCTCATCTTCACCTTTTTACCAACGGATAGTAGTTCTACTTCTTCCTCAAAGTCTGTGTCTCAATACTCTGGAGCCTCCTCATTCTCTCTTCAGCCATCCCCCATGGAACCATTTTATATGACATATACAACAAAGTATAAACAGATTCTCTTACAAATTTGTTTATTCAGTAATATTTATTTCATAGGTTTTCTATGTACAAACATTTGCGTTAAGTAACTGTTAGCTAGAAACTTTGCAGAAGTAATCAAGTTAAGATGAGGTCATATTGGATTAACCAGTTGCCATCAAATTGATTCTGACTCATGAAGACCCCATAAGTGTCAGAGTAGAACTGTGCTCCATAGGATTTTCAATGGCCGATTTTTTAGAAGTAGATTGCCAGACCTTTCTTCCCAGGAACCTCTGGGTGGACTCGAACCTCCAACCTTTCAGTTAGCAGCTAAGCGCGTTAATCATTTTTACCATCCAGGGACTCCTGAACAGGGTTAGGTGGACCCTAATGTAATGACTGAGAGGAGGAATGTTTGGATAGAGACACCCAGGGGAGAACACCAAGCGAAGACGGAGGCAGAGACTGGAGTGATGCACCTACAAACCAGGGAACGTCAGGGATTGTCCAGAGCCACCAGAAACTAGGAAGAGACAAGGAATGATTCTTCCTTATAGCCTCCAGAGAGAGTCTGGCCCTCCTGACACCTTGATTTCAGACTTCTAGCCTCCAGAATGGTGAGAAAATAAATTTCTGTTATTTTTAGCCACCACTTTTGTGGTTATTTGTTATGGCAGACCGAGGAAACTAATGCAGTGAGTAACTCCCTAGTAGGTTTTCCACACGGGTCGGAATGGTTCATTGGGTTCCCACAGCATCCCATGTGCTATCCCTGAGTAGAAAGCTAGAGAGATTAGTTAGATACAATGCCGAGGGGAGGGGCTGATGGAAATCTATCTGCCTAATTGGTTGCCACAGCAACAACTAGAGTTTTAAAAATAAAACAGTGGGCAGAGAGGATGAGAGGCAGGCACAGATACCCCTTAACTGTGGCTGTTCCTATGGCTCTATCCTAGGCCCTCTTCTTTCATGTTTCACTCCCTCGGAGCAATCTCACACCCTCCACCCCTCAACGTTTCAAAAACTACCTACACGGATGTGGAAGGATGGGATTTTGCTTTGTGCTTTAAAAAATCTGCCAGAGCCACTGACTGACTTTATTTGTGAAAATGACCTTAAGCAGGGAAGAAAGGCTTTCAGGTGCCTTTTTTAACCGTATAAGAAAAAGACTGTTTATACGTATAGCTGTTGAATGATTTGTAACCAGATCAGTAAGTTCACACTTAGCAGGTATTTAAGACAAGGCTGGTGACCAAATTCAACCTTCTAGAAAAACCATGATAGTGATAATTTTAAGTGAACAAACATATTCTTTGCCACAAATATTTTAATAAATGAAATTTTCTCTAACAAGTGTGCCTAGTTTCAAGATTACAGGTCAACAGCCTTGGAAGAGAGCTGTTAAAATGAACCTCTGACTGTGACCTCTTTGCCCTTCTCAGTAATCGGAAGCCCACCTACAGGATGGCCAGCTACAGAATGAGCGTATATTTAACTTAAATATTATAAGTAGCATGTAAATATTTACCAACCTTCTCCTTTATCACCCTAAACAAAAATTAATGGCTTTGCAGTCTCAAAGCAATTGTGTTCTTCTTTTTTTCTCACTCAAAGTTTCTCAGTAAGTATCGTTGAAGCTTGTGGCATAAGAGTCAAACCATTGATATTAACCCAGATTGAATCAAAGCATTTGAAGAAGGCTGTTATAGCTTTTCAAAGATTCCAAATTGGGTTCCTCCCCCAATCCTAAATGGAAGCTGATGAGACTGGGGGCTGCCCACACTGGAGACTGAGGAGAAAAATAGGAGGCACCCAGCAGAGGGGAGGCAGTGGTTAAAGCCAAAGGTGCCAGTGGGCAGCCCAGGGGCCAGAGAGTCCCATAAGGTCTAAACAGAGCTCATTTATCTGCTTTTCATTCTAATTAATGACCTACATTTAAAAGTCAGGAATTCCACATACAAATTCAAATTCCTGGATTCCCTAGAAAAATTGGGAGATCTTTAACCCTGGCCCTGCATTTCTTCATGACAATGGCGGAAGCTGGGACACCAGGCATATATCTCTGCTCTGCCAGAGGCCCTACTTTATGGCCACCTCATTCAGTTCCCCAGCGGGCTCCTGCAGGCAGACAAGCTAGAGAATTTGGAGGAAGGGAGTTTGGTTCCCTAGGACCACAGCAAGAACACATGAAAGGAAACAAGCCCAACTGAGCTGGGAGCACATAGTAAAGAGGTGGAGGAAACAATGTCCACTGTCCTCTTACAGGGTTGTGGAATGTGAAGGATCTGATGAAAACATGGTTAGACCTTGTGTGTGTGCTTGGTTGGCTATCAGTAAGGAGAGTTAGTTAAAAACACAACTAAATGTCACTGAACAATATGTGTAGACATTGTTGAACAGGAACCTATTTTGCTGTGTACACTTTTACCAAAAATAAAATAAAATATTAAAAAAAAAAAACGCAACTAACTCCCTACCCCTCTCCCCCTTTCCTGTAAGGAGAATGACGTATAGGAGGCTTTCTCTGTCCCCATTCACTTCCCCAGCCTACCTCTTGACACATACACACTCAACATGCCCTTGCATTCTAAGCTTCAGCCATGATGAAGTTCCTTTATTCCTCTCAGTTTGTCTCCTCTCAGCCTTTGCTCTGCCTGAAATACTCCCATTTACCCTCTCCTGTTCACCTGACCAACTCCTACTCATTATTCCCAATGTCATCTCCTTAAGGAAGCCTCCTGGTCCTCCAGTAACTAGGTTCGGTGATTGTGTTAATTGAGAGACAGCCATTCAGATGGATAAAAGAGAGGCTCAAACACAACCGGAGTAAACCAAAAGCAAAGAAGTTTCCTAAACAACTGAATGCTTCGAAGGTCAGCAAAGCAGGGGCAGGGGTTTGGGGACTATGGCTTCAGGGGCATCTAAGTCAACTGGCAAAATAAAATCTATTAAGAAAACATTCTGTATCCCACTTTGAAGTGTGGTGTCTGGGGTCTTAAACACTAGCAAGCGGCCATCTAAGTTGCATTAATTGGTCTCAACCCACCTGGATGAAAGGAGAATGAAAAACACCAAGGTCAGAAGGTGATTATGAGCCCAAGAGACAGAAAGGGCTACATGAACTAGAGACTACATCATCTTGAGACCAGAAGAACTAGATGGTCCCCAGCTACAACCGATGAGTGCCCTGACAGGGAACACAACAGAGAACCCCTGAGGGAGCAGGAGACAAGTGGGATGCACACCCCAAATTCTCATAAAAAGACCAGACTTAATGGTCTGACTGAGACTAGAAGGACCCCGGCAGTCATGGTCCCCAAACCTTCTGTTGTCCCAGGACAGGAACCATTCCCGAAGCCAACTCGTCAGACATGGATTGGACCGGGCAATGTGTTGGAGAGAGATGCTGATGAGGACTGAGCTACTTGCATCAGGTGGACACTTGTGACTATGTTGGCATCTCCTGTCTGGAGGGGAAATGGGAGGGTAGAGGGGGTTAGAAACTGGCAAAATGGTCACAAAAGGAGAGACTGGAAGGAGGGACTGGGCTGACTCATTGGGGGAAAGTAAATGGGAGTATGTAGTAAGGTGTATATAAGTTTATATGGGAGAGACTGACTTGATTTGTAAACTTTCACTTAAAGCACAATAAAAATTATTAAAAAAAAAAAAAAAGAGAGAGGCTCAAAATAATAGTGGCCTCCATAGACACATCCAAACTCTCTGAGGGTCCGAATTGCTGGGCTGAGGGCTGTAGGGGCCATGATCTTGGGGAACCTGTAGCTCAACTGGCATAACATAGTTTATAAAGAATATGTTCTACATTCTACTTTAATGAGTAGCGTCTGAGGTCTTGAAAGCCTGTGAGTGGCCATTTAGGAACAAGGAAGAATGAAGAAAACTAAAGATACAAGGGAAAGATTAGTCCAAAGGACTAATGGACCACATCTACCACGGCCTCCACCAGACTAAGTCCAGTAAAACTAAATAGTGCCCGGCTACCACCACTGACTGCTCTAACAGGGATCCCCAAAGAGGGTTTCGGAAAGAACTGGAAAAAATGTAGAACAAAATTCTAACTCAAAAAGAAAGACTACACTTGCTGGCCTGACAGAGACTGGAGGAACCCTGAAGGTACGGCCCCTGGACACCCTTTCTGCTCAGTAATAGGGTCACTCCTGAGGTTCACCCTTCAGCCAAACATTGAACAGGCCTATGGCACAAAACAAGACTAAAGGGGCAAAGCAGCCATGGGGCAGGGACTGGAAAGCAGAAGGGAACAGGAAAGCTGATAATAGGGAACCCAGGGTTGAGAAGGGAGCGTGTTGACATGTCGTGGGGTTGTTAACCAATGTCATAGAAAAATGTGTGTACTAACTGATAAGAAACTAGTTTGTGGATAAGGCAGAGCCAAGATGGCAGAATAGACAGATGCTTCTGTTGAGCCCTCTTTACAACAAAGACCCGAAAAAACAAGTGAAACGAGTGTATTTGTGACAAGCTGGGAGCCCTGAGCATCAAAGGCAAGCTTAGACAATGAACTGAGGGGCAGGGGAAGGAATAGACCATTCAGAAGCGGAGAGGAGTTGCCGGACCTGAATCGCCGGGAGCCCACAGGCACCATTCCCTGAGTGGCGGCAGCGGCAGCAGCAGTGGCGGGCTGGTCCTAGCTTTCGGCCGCAGTTTCCTCAGGGAGAAGCAGCCAGTCACAGAGCCTACTCACACCTCCGGAACCTGAACAGAATGGCGCTCTCGGCAAAAGCGAAGTACTTGCGTATATTTTACCACGCCCCCCTCCCCACCCCAACCCAGCTTCAGTGGCTGAATCCCCAGGCCTGAGATAGACCTTGGAGAGCACCTGGAGCCGTCCTCCCAGCCTTGGGGAAGGAAAAAATTTCCAGCTGGGGGAAAGATAATTTGCTAGCTCCATTAACTGGGCGAGCTCAGGGCAGAATCAGCTCCTGTCCAGGCATAAACCATCCGTGGAACTTGAGCACTTTTCCCTTCTGCATGGACCTGTGTGGGCCTATTTCGGGAGAATAGGCCCTTGTTGGCAAACTCCAACCATTTCAGCGGTGCGGTGGAGACGTGGGTGTTTGACATTTGACATTGCTTTGCCTATTAAACAAGGTCCTCACCTACCCACAACAGGGACCTAAGGACTGGTGGCTCCACTTGGGTCGCCCAGCCACCCACAACAGGGGCCCAGGGACGACTGGTACCTCCCAGTCCTAACAACAAAATCTTTGGGTGCCCATGGTCCCTTTGCAGAGCCCA
The DNA here is from genome assembly GCF_030014295.1 of Loxodonta africana. Taxonomy (NCBI): domain Eukaryota; kingdom Metazoa; phylum Chordata; class Mammalia; order Proboscidea; family Elephantidae; genus Loxodonta; species Loxodonta africana. The sequence continues at coordinate 71,041,890 of NC_087358.1, forward strand.
CCCACCAGCACGATCTAGGGAACAGAGACGTGTTTTCCTCAGAGACACTTGGGGGTCGGTTCTCAGCCCCCAGCCTTGTTCCGAGCGTGACCCTCTGCTGCAATCAGATACAGGTATATACGCCAATCACCCCTGCCCCTCTAAGACTGTAGGACAGAGCCTGTACCACACACTTGATATCAGCTACCTGGAAACCTGAGCTGAATTCATACAAGAAAACTGAATGGACTCCTAGACTGATATACCTGATAACAGCTCTAGCCAGCTGGGGACAGGACACCAGAGCTCCGGAGGCGAAAGTAATCAAGCTAGCTCACTCAAGCAACCCATGGGGTATACCAAAACAAAACAAAGCAAGCAGCTACGACACAGTAAGCAAGCATGAACTAATACAATAACTTATAGATGGCTCAGAGACAACAGTCAATATCAAGTCACATAAAGAAACAGACCATGATCACCTCAACAGGCTCTCAAAACAAAGAATCCAGGGGTCTTTTAGATGAAAGTGCATTCCTGGAATTACCAGATGCAGAATACAAAAGTTTAATATACAGAACTGTTCAAGACATCAGGAAGGAAATGAGGCAATACACAGAACAAGCCAAGGAACACACAGATAAAGCAACTGAAGAACTCAGAAAGATTATTCAGGAACATAATGAAAAGTTTAATAAGCTGGAAAAACCCATAGACAGACAGCAATCAGAAATTCAGAAGATTAACAATAAAATTACAGAATTAGATAACTCAATAGAAAGTCAGAGGAGCAGAATTGAGCAAGTAGAAGCTAGAATTTCTGAACTCGAAGATAAATCACTTGGCACTAATATATTTGAAGAAAAATCAGATAAAAGATTTAAAAAAAATGAAGAAACCTTAAGAATCATGTGGGACTCTATCAAGAGAAATAACCTATGAGTGATTGGAGTAACAGAACAGGGAGGGATAACAGAAAATACAGAGAAAATTGTTGGAGATTTGTTGGCAGAAAGTTCCCTGATATTGTGAAAGATGAGAAGATATCTATCCAAGATGCTCATCGAACTCCACATAAGGTAGATCTTAAAAGTCACCAAGACATATCATAATCAAGCTTGCCAAAACCAAAGATAAGGAGACACTTATAAGAGCAGCGAGGGATTAAAAAAAAAAGTCACCTACAAGGGAGAGCCAATAAGAATAAGCTCGGACTACTCAGCAGAAACCATGCAGGCAAGAAGGCAATGGGATGACATATTTAAAAAATTGGGGAAAACAATTGCCTGCCAAGAATCATATATCCATCAAAACTGTCTCTTAAATATGAAGGTGAAATTAAGACATTTCCAGATAAACTCGAGTTGAGGGAATTCGGAAAAACCAAACCAAAACTACAAGAAGTACTAAAGGGAGTTCTGTGGTCAGAAAATCAATAATATCAGGTATCGACCCAAGACTAGAACACTGGGCAGAGCAACCAGAAGTCAACCCAGACAAGGAAATCCAAAAAAAAAAAAAAAAGCAAGATTTAAAAGAAAAAAAGCTCAACATGGGCTAATGGCGATGTTATCATATAAAAGGAGACAACATTAAAATAATGAAGAAGGACTAAGAAATGTAATCATACACCTTCCATATGGAGAGGAAGATATGGCGATACAAAGAAATAAAAGTTATAAATTTAGAAAAATAAGGGTAAATAATAAGGTAACCACAAAGGAGACAAACTATCCTACTCATCAAAATAAAATACAAGGGAAAAATACAGACTCAGCAGAAACAAAATCAACAACAACAAATATGAGGAAAGGACAATATATAGAGAAAATCTACTCAGCACATAAAATCAAGTGGGAAAAAGAAGCTGTCAGCACACAAAAAAGACATCAAAATGATAGCACTAAATTCATACCTGTCTGTAATTACCCTGAATATAAATGGACTCAATGCACCAATAAAGAGACAGAGAGTGGCAGAATGGATTAAAAAACAAGATCTGTCTATATGCTGCTTACAAGAGACACACCTTAGACTTAGAGACACAAACAAACAAAAACTCAAAGGATGGAAAAAAATATATCAAGCAAACAACAAGCAAAAAAGAGCAGGAGTGGCAATATTAATTTCTGACAAAATAGACTCTAAAGTTAAATCCATCAGAAAGGATAAGGAAGCGCACTATATAATGATTAAAGGGACAGTACACCAAGAAGACATAACCCACTGCCGTCGAGTCGATTCCGACTCATAGTGACCCTATAGGACAGAGTAGAACTGCCCCATAGAGTTTCCAAGGAGCGCCTGGCGGATTCGAACTGCCGACCTTTTGGCTAGCAGCTGTAGCACTTAACCACTACACCACCAGGGTTTCCAAGAAGATATAACCATATTAAATATTTATGCACCCAATGTCAGGGCTGCAAGATACATAAAACAAACTCTATCAGCATGGAAAAGTGAGATAGACAGCTCCACAATAATAGTAGGAGACTTCAACACACCACTTTCGGTGCAGGACAGGACATCCAGAAAGAAGCTCAATAAAGACACGAAAGATCTAAATGCCACAAGCAACCAACTTGACCTCGTAGACATATACAGAACACTCCACCCAACAGCAACCGAGTATACTTTCTTTTCTAGTGCACATGGAACATTCTCTAGAATAGACCACATATTAGGTCATAAAGCAAGCCTTAGCAGAATCCAAAGCACTGAAATATTACAAAGCATCTTCTCTGACCATAAGGCCATAAAAGTGGAAATCAGTAACAGGAAAAGCAGGAAAAAGAAATCAAACACTTGGAAACTGAACAATACCCTGCTCAAAAAAGATTGGATTAGAGAAGACATTAAGAAACTCACAGAATCCAATGAGAATGAAAACACTTCCTATCAGAACCTTTGGGACACAGCAAAAGCGGTGCTCAGAGGCCAATTTATATCAATAAATGCACACATCCAAAAAGAAGAAAGGGCCAAAATCAAAGAACTATCCCTACAACTTGAACAAATAGAAAGAGAGCAACAAAAGAAACCCACAGGCACCAGAAGAAAACAAAGAATAAAAATTAGAGCTGAACTAAATGAAATAGAAAACAGAAAAACAACTGAAAGAATTAACAAGACCAAAAGCTGTTTTTTTGAAACACTCAACAAAATTGATAAACCAATGGCCAAACTAACAAAAGAAAAACAGGAGAGGAAGCAAATAACCCAAATAAGAAATGAGATGGGCGATATTACAACAGACCCAAATGAAATTAAAAGAATCAAATCAGAATACTATGAAAAACTATACGCAAACAAATTTGCAAACCTAGAAGAAATGGATGAATTCCTAGAAACACACTACCTACCTAAACTAACACAAACAGAGGTAGAACAACTAAACAGACCCGTAACAAAAGAAGAGATTGAAAAGGTAATCAAAAAAACCCCAACAAAAAAAAAGCCCTGGTCCGGAGGGCTTCACCGCAGAGTTCTACCAAATGTTCAGAGAAGAGTTAATACCACTACTACTAAAGGTATTTCAGAGCACAGAAAAGGATAGAATACTACCAATTCATTCTATGAAGCCAGCATATCCCTGATACCAAAACCAGGTAAAGACACCACAAGAAAAGAAAATTATAGACCTGTATCCTTCGTGAATGTAGATGCAAAAATCCTCAACAAAATTCTAGCCAATAGAATTCAAAAACATATTAAAAAAATAATTCACCATGACCATGTGGGATTCATACCAGCTATGCAGAGATGGTTCAACATTTTTATGCAGAGATGGTTCAACATTAGAAAATGAATTAATGTAATCCACCACATAAATAAAACAAAAGACATGAATCACATGATTTTATCAATTGATGCAGAAAAGGCATTGACAAAGTTCAACACTCATTCATGATAAAAACTCTCAGCAAAATAGGAATAGAAGGAAAATTTCTCAACATAATAAAGGGCATTTATACAAAGCCAACAGCCAACATCACCCTAAATGGATAGAGCCTGAAAACATTCCCATTGAGATAGGGAATTAGACAAGGATGCCCTTTATCACCGCTCTTATTCAACATTGTGCTGGAAGTCCTAGCCAGAGCAATTAGGCTAGATAAAGAAATAAAGGGCATCCAGATTGGCAAGGAAGAAGTAAAAGTATCCCTATTTGCAGATGACATGATCTTATACACAGAAAACCCTAAGGAATCCTCCAGAAAACTACTGAAACTAATAGAAGAGTTCAGCAGAGTACTGGGGTACAAGATAAACATACAAAAATCAGCTGGATTCCTCTACACCAACAAAAAGAACATCGAAGTGGAAATCACCAAATCAATGCCATTTACAGTACCCCCAAGAAGATAAAATACTTAGGAATAAATCTTACCAGAGATGTAAAAGACGTATACAAAGGAAACTACCGTACACTTCTGCAAGAAACCAAAAGAGACTTACATAAGTGGAAGAACATACCTTGCTCGTGGATAGAAGGACTTAACATTATAAAAATGTCTATTCTACCAAAAGCGATCTATACATTTAATGCAATTCCGATCCAAATCCCAACGACATTCTTTAATGAGATGGAGAAACAAATCACTAATTTCATATGGAAGGGAAAGAGGCCCCAGATAAATAAGGCATTATTGAAAAAGAAGAACAAAGTAGGAGGCCTTACTTTACCTGATTTTAGAACCTATTATACCGCCATGGTAGTCAAAACAGCGTAGTACTGGTACAGCAACAGCTACATGGACCAATGGAACAGAATTGAGAATCCAGACATAAATCCATCCACATATGAGCAGCTGATATTTGACAAAGGCCCCAAAACAGTTAAATGGGGAAAAGACAGTTTTTTTTAACAAATGGTGCTGGCATAACTGGATATCCATTTGCAAAAAAATGAAACAAGACCCATACCTCACTCCATGCACAAAAACTAACTCAAAATGGATCAAAGACCTAAATATAAAATCTAAAACGATAAAGATCATGGAAGAAAAAATAGGGACAATGTTAGGAGCCCTAATACATGGCATAAACAGTATTAAAAAAAAAAACAAATCCAGTGCCATTAAGTCGATTCTGACTCATAGCGACCCTATAGGACAGAGTAGAACTACCCCATAGAGTTTCCGAGGAGCGCCTGTCGGATTTGAATTGCTGACCCTTCGGTTAGCAGCAGTAGCACTTAACCACTACGCCACCAGGGTTTCCAAAACAGTATAGAAAACATGATAAAGAATGTAAAAGAAAAACTAGATAACTGGGAGCTCCTAAAAATCAAACACTTATGCTCATCCAAAGACTTCACCAAAAGAGTAAGAAGACTACCTACAGACTGGGAAAAAGTTTTTAGTTATGACATTTCTGATCACCGCCTGATCTCTGAAATCTATATAATACTGCAAAAACTCAACTGCAAAAAGACAGATAACCCAATTAGAAAATGGGCAAAAGATATGAATAGACATTTCACTCAAGACATTCAGGTAGCTAACAGATATATGAGGAAATGTTCACGATCATTAGCCATTAGAGAAATGCAGATCAAAACTACAATAAGATTTCATCTCACTCCAACAAGGTTGGCATTAATCCAAAAAACACAAAATAATAAATGTTGGAGAGGCTGTGGAGAGATTGGAACACTTCTACGGTGCAGGTGGGAATGTCAAATGGTACAACCACTTTGGAAATCGATTTGGCGCTTCCTTAAAAAGCTAGAAATAGAACTACCATACGATCCAGCAATCCCACTCCTTGGAATATATCCTGGAGAAATAAGAGCCTTTACACAAACAGATGTATGCACACCCATGTTTACTGCAGCACTGTTTACAATAGCAAAAACATGGAAGCAACCAAGGTGCCCATTAACGGATGAATGGATAAATTATGGTATATTCACACAATGGAATACTATGCTTTGATAAAGAGCAGTGAGGAATCTGTGAAACATTTCATAACATGGAGGAACCTGGAAGGCATTATGCTGAGTGAAATTAGTCAGTCGCAAAAGGGCAAATATTGTATAAGACCACTATTATAAGAACTTGAGAAATAGTTTAAACTGAGAAGAAAACATTCTTTTGTGGTTACGAGATGGGGAGGGAGGGAGGGTGGGAGAGGGGTGTTCACTAATTAGATGGTAGATAAGAACTGCTTTAGGTGACAGGAAAGACAGCCCACAGTACAGGGGAGGTCAGCACAATTGGACTAAACTAAAAGCAAAGAAGTTTCCTGAATAAACTGAATGCTTCGAAGGCCAGCGTAGCAGGGGCAGGGGTCTGCGGACCATGGTTTCAGGGGACATCTAAGTCAATTGACATAATAAAATCTATTAACAAAACATTCTGCATCCCACTTTGAAGAGTGGCGTCTGGGGTGTTAAACACTAGCAAGCAGCCATCTAAAATGCATCAATAGGTCTCAACCCACCTGGATCAAAGGAGAATGAAGAACACCAAGGATACAAGGTGATTACGAGCCCAAGAGACAGAAAGGGCCACATGAACCAGTGACTATATCATCCTGAGACCAGAAGAACTAGATGGTGCCCAGCCACAACTGATGACTGCCCTCACAGGGAACACAACAGAGAACCCCTGAGGGAGCAGGAGACAAGTGGGATGCACACCCCAAATTCTCATAAAAAGACCAGACTTAATGGTCTGACTGAGACTGGAAGGACCCCGGTGGTCATGGCCCCCAGTCCTTCTGTTGTCCCAGGACAGGAACCATTCCTGAAGCCAACTCTTCAGACATGGATTGGACTGGACAATGGGATGGAGAGGGATGCTGGTGAGGAGTGAGCTTCTTGGATCAGGTGGACACTTGAGACTATGTTGGCATCTCCTGCCTGGAGGGGAGATGAGAGGGTGGAGGGGGTTAAAAGCTGGCGAAATGGACATGAAAACAAAGAGTGGAGAGAGAGAGCAGGCTATCTTATTAGGGGGAGAGTAATTGGGAGTGTGTAGCAAGGTGTATGTGGGCTTTTGTGTGAGAGACTGACTTGATTTGTAAACTTTCACTTAAAGCACAATAAAAATTATTTAAAAAAAAAACTAGTTTGTTCTGTAAAGCTTCATCTAAAGGACAATTTTTTAAAAATCTGAAAAAAAATAGTGGCTGTGATCGTTGACATTCTTGTGTCAACTTGCTGGGCTACGATTCTCTGTGGTTTGGCAATTATGACGTATAATGATGTAATCACTTCCATGATGAGGTCTGCTGAGTAGCTAGTCAGTTGAAAGGGAGTTTCCTTGGGGCTGTGGCCTGCATCCAATATAGGTGGACTTTCTGGCAAGGCTAATGGACTTTTACTTGCTCTGGATCCTGCAGCTGGCTCCTTTTTTACTGACCTCTGGTTCTTGGGACTTGAGCTAATAGCTTACCTTCCATCTTGCCTGCCGATCTTGGGATTCATCAGTCTTCACAGACTGTGAGCCAGATCCCTGCTGTCCAACCTGCCAGTCTTTGGTTCACCAGCCCCTGCAGCTGACCCACAGACTTGAATTTTGTAGCCTCTACAAGCACATGAGCCATTGCCTTGATATAAATCTCTCTCTCTGTCTATGTATTTGTACACATTACTAGTTTTGCTTCTCTAGAAAACCCAGCCTAACACAGTGGATTTTAAAATTTATTCTCTCTTATGGGAGAGTCCTGACTAGTGTGGCGCCTCACTGTGTCAGGAACCCACGCTCTTCTCTAGAATTGCTCCATCATCCAGGCCGACTTGTCCATTAGGCACAGCGCACACAGTACCTAAGGCCCGCGATACTCTTAGGAGACAGTCTCAGTGACCTAGTGCTGCCATAATAAAAAATACCATAAATGAGTAGCTTTAAAGCAGAGAAATTTTTTTTATTGTTTTCTCTTTTTTTTTTCTATTGTACTTTACATGGACGTTTACAGAACAAACTAGTTTCTCATCAAACAGTTAGTACATACATTGTTCTATGACATTGGTTAACAACCCCACGACATGTCAACACGCTCCCTTCTCAACCCTCGGTTCCCTATTACCAGCTTTCCTGTTCCCTGCTGCCTTGCAGTCCCTGTCCCTGAGCTGTTGTGCCCCTTTAGTCTTGTTTTGTTCCATGGGCCTGTTCAATCTTTGGCTGAAGGAGTGACCTCATTACTGAGCTGAAAGAGTGTCCGGGGGCCATACCCTCAGAGTTTCTCCAGTCTCTGTCAGGCCAGCAAGTCTCGTCTTTCATTTTGAGTTAGAATTTTGTTCTACATTTTTCTCTAGCTCTGTTTGGGACCCTCTATTGTGATCCTTGTCAGAGCAGTCAGTGGTGGTACCTGGGCACCACCTAGTTGTTCCGGACTCAGTCTGGTGGAGGCCATGGTAGATGTGGTCCATTAGTCCTTTGGATTAATCTTTCCCTTGTATCTTTAGTTTTCTTCATTCTTCCTTGCTCCTGAAGGCGTGAGACCACTGGAGTATCTTAGATGGCTGCTCACAGGCTTTTAAGACCCCAAACGCTACTCACCAACGTGGAATGTAGAACATATTCTTTATCAACTATGTTACGCCAGCTGAGCTAGATATTCCCTGAGATCATGATCCCCAAAGCCCTCAGCCCAGCAGTTCGGTCTCTCAGGGAGTTTGGATGTGTGTATGGAGCTACCATGACCTTGCCTTGTACAGGTTGTGCTGGCTTCCCCAGTATTGTAGACTGTATTACCCTTCACCAAAGTTTCCACTTATCTATTAAGTGTTTTTCCATCCCCACCCCTCACCTCCCTCGTAACCATCAAAGATTGTTTCTTTTTGTATGTAACCCTTTTCATGAGTATTTACAGTAGTGGTCTCATACAATATTTGTCCTTTTGTGATTGACTTACTTTGCTCAGCATAATGTCCTCCAGATTCATCCATGAATGAGATGCTTCACAGATTCATTGTTGCTCTTTATCGTTGAGTAATACTCCGTTGTATTTATGTACCACCGTTTGTTTATTCATTCATCTGTTGATGGGCATCTGGGTTGTTTCCATCTTTTTGCTATTGTGAACAATGCTGCAGTGAACATGGGTGTGTATATGTCTGTCCGTGTGACGACTCTTATTTCTCTAGGATATATTCCTAGAAGTGGGATTGCTGGATCATATGGTATTTCTATTTCTAGCTTTCTAAGGAAGCACCATATCATTTTCCAAAATGGTTGTATCATTTTGCATTCCCACCAGCAGTGCATAAGAGTTCTGATCTTCCCACAGCCTCTCCAACATTTGTTATTTCCCGTTTTATTTATTCGTGCCAGTAATGCTGGGGTGAGATAGTATCTCATTGTGGTTTTGATTTGCATTTCTCTAAAGGCTAGAGATCATAAGCATTTCCTCATGTGTCTGTTGGCCGCTTGAATGTCATGTTTGTTCATTTCCTTTGTGCACTTTTTAATTGGATTATTTGTGCTTTTGTTGTAGAGGTGTTGGATTTTCTTGTAGATTTTAGAGATTAGACCTTTGCCTGATTTGTAATAGCCAAAAAATTTTTCCCAGTCTGTAGGTTCTCTTTTTACTCTTTTGATGAAGTCTTTTGCTGAGCATAAGTGTTTAATTTTTAGAAGATCCCAGTTATCTAGCTTATCCTCTGGAGCTTGTGTGTTATTGGTCGTGGTTTGTATCCTGTCAATGCTGTGTATTAGGGCTTCTAGCATTGACCCTATTTTTTCTTCTATGAACTTCATGGTTTTTGGCTTTATATTTAGGTCTTTGATCCATTTTGAGGTAGTTTTTGTATATGGTGTGAGGTATGGGTCCTGTTTGTTTTTTTTGCAGATGGACATCCAGTTTTGCCAGCACCATTTGTTAAAAAGACTGTCTTTTGCCCATTTGATGGACTATGGGCCCTTGTTGAAGATCAGGTGACCACAGGTGGATGGTTTTACATCTGGATTCTCAATTCTGTTCCATTGGTCAATGTATCTGTCATTGTACCAGTACCAGGCTGTTTTGACTACCACAGCTGTATAGTAGGTTCTGAGGTCGGGTAGTGCGAGTCCTCCTACTTCATTCTTCTTCTTCAATAGTCCTTTACTTATCCAGGGCTTCTTCCCTTTCCATATAAAGTTAATGATAAGTTTTTCCATCTCTTTAAAGAATTTTGTGAAAGCAGAGAAATTTACTATCTCAGTGTTCAGGTGGCTAGAAGTCCAAATTCAGGGCATGGTTCTGGGTGAGATCCTTCTTTATCTATTTTAGCTTCTAGTAGCCAGCAATCTTTGGAGTTCCTGAGCTTGTAGATCATCTGCCATGTGAACCTGTCTTTATATGGTGTCTTTCCCCTGCATGTGTCTCTGTGTCTATTCTGCTCTTTTTATAACTTGGAAGTGATTAGGTTTAGGACTCACCCTACACTAGTATGACCTCATTAATATAACAAAAGGAAACCCCCTGTATCCAAAAAGGGTTATTTTTACAGGTGCCGGGGTTAGGATTTTAACACATATGGGGGGCGGGGCATAATTCAATCCATAACAGGGTCCATAAAAATGTTTTAATTTTAATATCATTGGGATTCAGAAAGAAAAAGTAAATATAGTAATAATGAATATTCATTAATGAATCCAGCCTGGATTCTATTCACTTTTATACAAACGCAGTTGTAAAATATAATTTTTAGTTATTTATTTTTTATGGAGGAGGGGACCCACAACAGCAAAAGTGTGGTGGTGGTGTTGTTGTTAGGTGCCATCTAGTTGGTTCCAACTCATAGTGATCCTATGCACAACAGAACGAAACACTGCCCAGTCCTGTGCCATCCTCACAATTGTTGTTACGCTTGAGCAATTGTTGCAGCCACTGTCAATCCATCTCGTAGAGGGTCTTCCTCTTTTTTGCTGACCCTCTACTTTACCAAGCACAATGTCCTTCTCCAGGGCCTAATCCCTCTTGATAACATGTCCTAAGTATGTGAGATGTAGTCTCGCCATCCTTGCTTCTAAGGAGCATTCTGGTTGTATTTCTTCCCAGACAGATTTATCATTCTTTTGGCAGTCCGTGTTATATTCAATGTTCTTTGCCAACACCACAATTCAGAGGCGTCAATTCTTCTTCAGTCTTCCTTATTTATCGCGTCCAGCTTTTGCATGCATATGAGGTGACTGAAAACACCACAGGCTTGGGTCAGGTGCACCTTAGTCTTCAAGGTGACACCTTTACTTTTCAACACTTTAAAGAGGTCTTTTGAAGCATATTTGCCCAACGCAATGCATTGTTTTATTTCTTGACTTCTGCTTCCGTGGGTGTTGACTGTGGATCCAAGTAAAATGAAATCCTTGACAACTTCAATCTTTTCTCCATTTATCATGATGTTGCTCATTGGTCCTGTTGTGAGGATTTTTGTTTTCTTTATGTTGAGGTATAATCCATGCTGAAAGCTGTGGTCTTTGTTCTTCATCAGTAAGTGCTTCAAGTCCTCTTCACTTTCAGCCAGCAAGGTTTGTCATCTGCATAATGCAAGTTGTTAATGAATCTTCCTCCAATCCTAACATCCCATTCTTCCTCATAAAGTCCAGCTTCTCGGATTATTTGCTCAGCATACAGGTTGAATAAGTATGGTGAAAGGATACAACCCTGACACACACCTTTCTGGACTTTAAACCACCCAGTATCTCCTTGTTCTGTTCAAACGGTTGCCTCTTGATCTATGTAAAGGTTCCTCATGAGCACAATTAAGTGTTCTGGAATTCCCATTCTTTGCAATGTTATCCATAATTTGTTATGACCCACACAGTCGAATGCTTTTGCATAGTCAATAAAACACAGGTAAACATCTTTCTGGTATTCTCTGCTTTCAGCCAGGATCCATCAGCAATGATATCCCTGGTTCAACGTCATCTTTTGAATCTGTTTTACATTTCTGGCAGTTCCCTGTCGATATACTGCTGCAGCCACTTTTGAATCATCTTCAGCAAAAATTTACTTGGGTGTGGTATTAATGATACTGTTTGATAATTTCCATGTTCAGTTCGATCACCTTTTGTCTTAATCATCTAGTGCAGCTAAACACAAATACCACAAGTGGATGGTTTTAACAAAGAGAAATTTATTTTCTTACGGTCTAGTAGGCTAGAAGTCCAAATTCAGGGTGTCAGCTCCAGGGGAAGGCTCTCTGTCGGCTCTGGAGGAAGGTCCTTCTCATCAATCTTCCCCTGGACTAAGAGGTTCTCCATGCAGGAACACCCGGGTCCAAAAGATGTAGTCTGTTCCAGGTGTTTCTTTCTTGGTGGTATGAGGTCGCCACTCTCTGCTTGCTTCCCTTTCCTTTTACCTCTTGTAAGATAAAAGGTGGTACAGGCCACACCCCAGAGAAACTTCCTTTACATTGGATCAGGGATGTGACCTGAGCAAGAGTGTTACATCCCACCCTAATCCTTTTAACCACAGAGGGGGATTATGATTTATAACACACAGGAAAATCACAAAATGGAGGACAACTACATATGGCCTAACCAAGTTGACACATATTTTGGGGAGACACAATTCATTACACCTTTCTTAGGAATAGGCATAAATATGGATCTCTTCCAGCCGGTTGGCCAGGTAGCTGTCTTCCAAATTTCCTGGCATAGACAAGCGAGCACTTCTAGCACTGCATCCGTTTGTTGAAACATCTCAATTGATATTCTGTCAAGTCCTGGAGCCTTGTTTTTCACCAATGCCCTCAGTGCAGTTTGGACGTCTTCCTTCAGTACCATCGGTTCTTGGTCATATGCTACCTCCTGAAATGGTCGAATGTCTACCAATTCTTTTTGGTATAGTGACTCCATGTATTCCTTCCATCTTCTTTTGATGCTTCCTGCGTTATTTAATATTTTCCCTGTAGAATTCCTCACTATTGCAACTCGAGGGTTGAATTTTTCTTTAGTTCTTTCATCTTGAGAAATGCTGAGCTTGTTCTTCCCTTTCAGTTTTCTAACTCCATGTCTTTGCATGTGTCATTATAACACTTTACTTTGTCTTCTTAAGCCAGCCTTTGAAATCTTCTGTTCAGCTCTTTTACTTCATCATTTCTTACTTTTGCTATAGCTACTTGATGTTCAAGAGCAAATTTCAGTCTCTTTTGACATCCATTATGGTCTTTTCTTGCTTATGGGCTCTTGCTTTCTTCATCCATGATGTCCTTGATGTCATTCTACAACTTGTCTGATCTTCAGTCATTAGTGTTTAACAGGTCAAATCTATTCTTGAGATGGTCTCTAAATTCAGGTGGGATATACTCAAGGTCATAGTGTGGCTCTCATGGACTTGTTCTAGTTTTCTTGAGTTTTAACTTGAACTTGCATATGACCAATTGATGGTCTGTTCCGCAGTCAGCCCCTAGCCTTGTTCTGACTGATGATATTGAGCTTTTCCATCATCTTTTTCCAAGTATATAGTCACCATTTATGCTGGTGAAAAAAGGTATTTGCTATGTAGAAGTTGTTCATCTTCCAAAAGTGTGTTGGCCTCCCAAAAGTCATCAAGTGGCTCTGCCACCATCCCCGGGAAGGTTGTCCTCATCTACATGTCCCATGTGGGCTCAGCAGCCCACCGAAGTGAAAAAACGAGAAGAAGGGGGCATGGCCTTTCTCTTTAAAGGCATAATCTGGAAGTGCATGTCTTATTTTTACTTACAACCCATTCATTGTACAGACCTGAATCACATACCACACCCAGCTATAAAGGAGGCTAAAAAATGCAGTCTCTTTTGGGGGTTACCATGTGCCCAGATAAAAAGTCTATTTTGATGGAGAAAAACGAGGGCAGCTTTTGGGAGAACTTGCTGCCTCTGCTACAGTAGCCTTCCTAGGTGGTCCCAAGGCTCCTTATCCGATTCCAACTCGTGGCGACTCCACGTGTGTTAGTGTAGGACTGCTCAATACAGTTTTCAAGGCTATGACCTTTCGGAAGCTGTAAAAATGGTGTGAGGATGACGTCTGACCTCTAATTTCACAAGAGGGAAAGACAATCAAGATCAACAGCCCAAGGCTGATTCCTATGAGGTGGAAGTCAGACATGCCTCGTCTCTCCTCCATCTTTACCAATTCTGACACCAATTGTCCCTCACACAGCACTCTCTACTCCCTTGCTGGGTTTGATAATTCATTGCAATGGCCACACAGAACTCGCAGACAATACTCACGATTATGGAGTTTATTAGGGAAGTAACAGGTTACAGTTCAGGCTCAGGAACACTCAGGATACAGTTCTTCCATCAGGACAGCTCTTCTCAGCCATGCCCAGAGGCATGGCTCTGTCTGACCCCTTGGCCTCTGCCCTGCTCAGGCAAGTGTTACAAAGCTCTTTTAGCTCTGCCAGTTAAGTACTCCAAGGCACTCCACTCCGCTGATAAGGCTCTACCCAAAGGCACTCAGCTCTAGTTCCATTGGTCGGCAAACCTAGCTCCACCAAGTGCCTGGAGACACCTTACTCTGCCAGCAAGCCTCCTCCCTGAAGCACTCATCTTTCTCCATGGGCCAGGAAGCCCACCATGCCGTCTCCTGCTGGTCTCCTGCCAGTCTCCTGGTTCCGCTGCCTCTGCTGCTGCGGTTTCTCTGCCACTGCTTCTCACCGTCTTCAGTGTTACAGCTCTCTCTCTCTCGGTCCCCTGGTTCCAGGAGCTTCCCAGGGCAGGGATCCTGGGTCCACAGGACATGCTCCACTGTTGGCTTTCCATTGTTGGTGGTGGTGAGATCCTCTGCTTCCCACCTCTGGGATGGCTGGTTTTAAGCCTAGTGGGATGGCAAAATTGACCAATCCCGTTGGTGAGCTGCAATTACCTAATTTGAACAGTCCCACCCAATCACTTGGGCGGGAGTTACAAGACCATGGCGAGAAAGGTCACACAAAAGTGATCCATTTCACCACAGAAGCAGATTGCCAGGCCTTTCTTCCTAGTCATCGCTGGGTGGACTTGAACCTCCAACCTTCTGGTTAGCAGCTGAGTGTGTTAACTGTCTGCACCACTTATGGGCTCCCACTAAAGCACATGCTTTCCACTTTGCCACAGTTCCCACCTGTGGATATCTACTCATTTATCTGCCTGCCTGGCCTCTTTTAGGCATCTGAGTTTCAGACCCCTGGGTTAAAGAGATTAGAGTGTGTCCAAAGGTAGACAAGAAAACCAAGGTGAGCTGGGCCCAGGTTTATCTTGCTCTCTGGTTTATCTTCAGTACATAGCATAGAGTCTGGTACAGACTGGAGGAACCCCCGGACACTCTGTTAACCCAGACCTAAAACCATTCTGGAAGCACACTCTTCAGACAAAGATTAGAGTGGGCTATAAAACATAAAGTAATACTTGCAAAGGTATGCTTCTTAGTTCAAGCAGGTACACAAGCCCAAACGGGCAGTTCCTGCCCGGAGGCAGGATAAGAAGGCAGAAAGGGACAGGAGCTGGTTGGATGGACACAGGAAACCTGGGTGGAAAGGGGGAGTGTGCTGTCACATTATAGGGATACCAACTAGGGTCACATAACAATATGTGTATATATATTTGTATAAGAAGTTAACTTGAGCTGTAACCTTTCACCTAAAGCACAATAAAAAAAACAAAAAAAAACGTGCACATTCAGCCTCTGCAGGCTTGGGAAACAACAACCTAAAATGTCTGCCCTTTCTTTTCATAATATTTTTTTAGCTTGATTTCTTTGGTCCTGATTCTAATTTTTTGTGTGTGGGACCAGATATGAAGGCTTTTAATATCGAGCATTAAAGGTTAATTTTAATTTCTCTGCATAAAAGGTAATTTTCCACTTGGTTTGCAATATTATAATACGGACTCATTATTTATAAATTTTTATTAGGGAAAATTTAAAACACATAAAGAAATAAAAAAATCGAATAATGAATCTGCCACATACCCATCATCTAGCTTCAACAATTATTAATTTACAGCTAAGCTTACTTCATTTACACCAACTTTTCCCTGTCATCAGATTATTTTTAAGCAAATCTAAGACAATGTATCACTATATTTGTAAATATTTCAGTATGTATCTCTGTATCAGTTGTTGATCACTGTATAACAAATAACAAGCCACCTGAAATCATCGTGGCTTACAACAATCACCATTCATTCGCTCACAAGTCTGTATCTTAGGCCGGGCCGGGCTGGGCCGGGCTGGGCTGGGCGGTTCCTCTAATGGTCGCTCCTGTGGTGACTCATGTGGCTTCAGTCATCTGGTAGCTTGAGTGGGGTTGGAGGGTCTCAAATGGCCTCACTCGACACGTCTGAGGCTTGATTGCTGGCTCTCAGTTGGGCCTCTCTACATCATTGCTCGCCATTCCGTAGTGTAACTCAGGCCTCCATACATGGCAGCCGGGCATTCTGAGAGGGAGAAATGGAAGCTGCATAACCTCTTGAGGCCTGGGCTCCAGAACCTCATTCTACATAGGTCAAAGCAAATCACAGTGTCAGCCCAGATACAAGGGGGAGAGAAGTAGATTCCACCTTTTGATGGGAGGAACTGAAAAATACTGTAATCGTATTTTTCAATTAACACAGTCTCTAAAAGATAAGGACTCTATTTTTGAGACAGAACCACAATCCCATTATCAAACATTATATATATATATATAATATACTATAGTGTAAAGACTTATTATTGATTTGTAACTTCAGAATAAAAATGTCAATACAAATATAGCGATGTTTTAGGATAGTTTTTTTTTTTTTTAATATTATTAATATCTACCAAAAACATCTGAATAACCAAAACCAAACCAAACCAGCTGCTGTTGCGTTGACTCAGATTTAAGGTGACCCCGTGTGTATCAGAGTAGAACTGTGCTCCACAGGGTTTTCAGTGACTCATTTTTCAGAAGTAGATCTTCAGGCCTTTCCTCTGAGGCACCTCTGGGTGGACTTGAAACCGCCGTCCTTTGGTTAGCAGGGAGCTCAGTAGCCATTTGTACCATCAGGGACTCCTAAGCCTGAACAGACACACAGTAATTGCCAAGGTTTATCTCTAACGTTCCTAACTGGCTCCTCAAAGAAGCTACTGTAATAGGCGCAACTTTCAATAAACACTAAAATACTTCATGATTAAAAGAATGGAGGAGTCTCATTTAAGAAATTATGTATTTAATTCACTGCAATTTGCTTTCTAATTTGCTGAATAATAACGCATCTGGACTATTAAAATGTTTATTCATGTTGTAATTTCTGAGAGTTTAGATAGACAGAGAGACACTAACTGGGGCCAGATCCCTGACATCCTCAACAATGGTTCTAAATGTGCCTTTGTGACAAGCAATGACAGCTGCAGACCGTGACCGCTGCCAGTCTATAAGTGGCTAAGAAATCCCAAATGCCTGGAAGTTGGTCAGGTGCAAGCTGTGGCCAGCTAACAGGGCTCCCTCCTCATAGCATTTTTAATAGTAGAGTCACTTTATTAACAATTGAGGTAATGAGTACATAATTGGTCTTATCAACAGCAAAACGACCTTTAGAAAAGGGATTCAAAACTAACTGGCAGTAGAGAGAATTTACCAAAGCTACAATCTAAGGAGAGGTGAGCTCTTTGGAGGGCAGAAATCCTTATGGAACCTGGGAGGAAGTATCACTAGGCAAGAGTTATAAGGGCTCAGAGTCCTGACTTTGGAGTAGATAGCTTAGCTGCCTGTTACTGTGTGACCTTAGACAAGTTACTTAGCTTCTCTGAACTTCAATTTTCTCTAGAGTTGTTTTTTTTTTTTTAAGTTGTGGTAAAATATATAACGCAAAAAAAAAAATTTTCTCTTTTAACCAGTCTCAGGTGTATAATTCAGTGACATTAATCACACCCAACATGCTGCGCGACCATCACCACTATCCATTCCCCCCTCTCAAATTTTATCACTCCAAACAAAGACCCAATACCTCTTAAGCAATAACTCCCCATCATGTTGCTGGTTTGAAGATTAAATGAAACAAAGTGTATAAAATATTTAGTGGCAAGCCTGGCTCATTTAAGCATGAGATACATGACAGCTATTATTAGGGACTATGTCTGAATCATCCCAGCTCCTACCAAAGTGCTCAGCACAGTATAGATGGTCAGTTAATGTTTGTTCCATTAATGTTAACAGACTGAATGCGATTTTGCTCATTATCCCCTGACTGGTCACATTCCTCTCTTGGAAAGCCTGACCCTGCCTCTCCCATAGCCCATCTGGTCCCATGGCTGCCTGTTTGGCCACAGCTGACTGTGCCAAGCGTGGACACCAGACTCAGGCAGCCACAATAAGGTGCTGTTGGGCTCCAGAGCTGTGAGATCCTGTAGACCAGAGTTTGGCAAAATATAGCCCTTAGGCCAAATCTAGCCCACTGCCTAATTTTGTAAACAAACTTTTATTAGAACACAATCACGCCCAGCATTATCCATGGCTGCTTTCGCCCTACGACAGTAGAGTTAAGAAGTTGTGACAAAGACCATATGGCCCACAAAACCTAAAAAATTTACTACTTGTCCCTTTACAGAAAAAGTTTGCCAACCCCTTTTGTAGGCTAACAACTGGCAACCATTTTTGGCCTTTTGCACATTAAAAAATAATTAAGAAAGCCAATCTATAGAGAGAAAGTAGGAGAATGGCAAAGAAAACAGACTATTTGGACACAGAAAGTGAGAGAGCAAGAGCAAGGAGTGGGAGAGATGACGAGAAGCTGGCCTCTTCCAAGGTGGCTCACTCTCATGGCTGTAAGTTAATGTGTTGGCTGTGGGCAAGAGGCCTTAGTTCCTCACCACATGCACTTCCCACAGGACTCCTTGAGCATCTTTATGAAATTGCAGCTGGCTTCCCCTGCAGTGACTGACCCAAGAGGCAGCAAGGTGAAAGTTGCAATGTCTTTCATGACCTAACTTCAGAAGCCACACGCTGCTATTTCCACATGAGTCCTATTGGCTACATACAGGCCAGCCCTCTTCAGTGTGGGAGGGGACCCCATCAGGGCATGAGTGCCAGGAGGGGAGAATCACTGGAGGCAACTGATGACCTTCCAATGCCTGAAATGCACCTCTGAACTTCCTGCAGGGATTCAGTGAGGTTCTGCTTACTCTTACAAGAACCTCTCTTTTTAACTTGAGGTAACAAGTGTATTTCTAAATCTTTCCAACAAACAAATTCTGACTAAGAAAGTGATGAAGGCAGAAAAAGACACTATATTTGTCCTAATACCGCTTATTAAATGTTATGGATTAAATTGTTTCCCCCCAAAATAGGTGTTGGAATCTTAACCCCTATACCTGTGGATGTAATCTCATTTGGGGGTAGAGTTTTCTGTCATGTTACTGAGGCCATATCATGTAGTGTGTGTGCTAAACCTAATCATTTCTGAGTTATAAAAAGAACAGATTAGATAATGAATAGAGCATAAACAGGGGAAGACAGACACCACATGAAGATTGCCAAGGAACTGAGGAACACTGGGGGATAAGGATCTTCCCCCGGGGCAACAGAGACCCTAAAGCTGGGGCCCTGAGTTTGGACTTCTACCCTCCAGAACCATGAAAAAATAAATTTCTGTTCTTTAAAGCAACCCACTTGTGATATTTCTGTTACAGCAGCACTAGGTAACTAAGACATTAAATGTAGGTCTCCGAGGTCTTGCCCTTCCAGGGGTCTTCTCGGTAGTTGCCTGACTGTTCCTGTCATGGGGCATTCCACCATAACCTCTACTCATCTATGCAACAAGAGTGACTGTCAGGCCCTGGGTATATGGTCATGAACAAAGACACAGACCCTGCCCCCTGGAACTTCTATTCCAGTGTGGGGAGGCAAACACTAAGGAAGCACGTGATTCATCAGGTGGTGATAGTATGATAAAGATAAATTAGTGTGTGTGTCGGGGGGGAGTGTTGTTTTATATAGGGTGGCCAGGAAAGGCCTCTCTAATGAGGTGATAGTTGAGCAAAGACCTAAACAAAGAGAGGGAGGGCTGCAGGGTTTTGCTGTGAAACCAAGAAACGGACAGTAGGAGAGGGATGTGGGACCAGGGAGAGCCTTGTCTGGTGGGACTACACGTCCCCACCAGCCGTCTGTCAGTTGTCTAATCTGGTGGCTTGTGTGTTGCTATGATGCTGGAAGCTATACCACCAGTATTTCAAATACCAGCAGAGTCATCCATGGTGGACAGGTTTCAGTGTGCTTCCAGATTAAGACAGACTAGGGAGAAAGGCCTGGAGATCCACTTCCAAAAGTTGGCCAAGGAAAACCTTACAGATCACAACCAAATATTGCTCAGTATAGTACTGGAAGATGAGCCTCCTAGGTTGGAAGTCACTACACAATAGTTGCAATAATGGACTCAAACATGACAACAATCATGAAAATGGCACAGGGTCGGGCAATGTTTTGTTCTGTTGTACATGAAGTCACCATGACAACTAAGAACATGTCCAGTGGCCAAGGAGCAGCTCAAGATACAGGGATGCAGGAGAGAGAAGACATGGAAGGCGGAGGACAGTGAAAGAAGATGCACTGGATTCTGAGTGCAGCGGGAGGCTGAGGAGGGTAGAGGGGTTCTGGAGGTTTCAGGAAGAAGAAAAAGCTGATGAATGACTACACTATTTCTGAACAACTATGCAGAAAATAACCTATGACAGCAGTATATCTGAACCTTTAATGTGGCTCTTGATCACCTGGGGATCTCACTAAAATGCAGATTCTGATTCAGTAGGTCTGAGGTGGGGCCTGAACTTCTGTATTTGTATCAAAGTCGCCAGCGTTGCCTGCACTGTCGGTCCAGGGACCTCATTTTGAGTAGGGAGGGAAGTGTGTAGGATTTCTGGGCAGTGCGTAGGGACCTTTGAGGTTTGTGGCCATCAGTTTAAAGTGAGAACATTCACCCCTGCTTGTTGGGTGCATACAGGGATGGAGTAAGGGGACAGTTGGATTTCACCAAGGCTAAGGCTTGACTGTTCAAGCACAGAGTGACTAAGAAGAGAGAGGCAAGGAGTTAGTGGTATTTAGGAAGACACATTTTTAAAGATGGGCCATTTAAGCTGGGCCAGGAAGGAAGTGAAATTAAGAGATGATGAATGATGAGAGAGTGACTGGCCAATGAAGCATGGGTGTTGAGAAGGTCAAAGAATGGCTAGAGAGCACGAGACTCAGCAAGCTAGAAAGAGAGAAAGCGATGGTCAGGAAGCAGGGGGCTGGAAATGGAGATTTGGAGGTGACGAGGTTATTGGTGATGACAAGGATAAGCATGTGCTCTCCAGAGTGGGAGGCTAAGGCTCCTCTGAGGTAAGGAGATCAAGGGACTGTGAGGCCAAAGTGTTCGATGAATCATTCTCCAGCTAGTGACAGAAGAGGCTGGTGAGCGTGATGACAGACAGCCCAGTACTCAAGTCCTTAATGAAGGAGGTGTGATGAGGAGGCTGGCAGGTGAAAGCCACCAGGAGGGGTGGCAGGTCTTTTAGTCTGATGGCAAGAGCATCAAGGGAGCTGTGTGCCGGCATTCTGCCAAGTGCCAGGGGTACAAGAAGGACACAGTCTCTGCCCTCGTGGAGCACACAGCTTTGTGAGACAGGTGGGAATTAAACAAATACTTGGACATTTAAATGAATAACTATAAATTACAATAAGTGTAATGAAGTAAAATTAAAAGATACTAAGAAAATATGTAACGGGAAAATATGACTTAGTCTCAGGGCTTTGAATTGATTCATTCTGGTTCTAACTCCTGCTGAGAATTTGCATATCTAACAAGTTCCCTGTAAGTTACACATGAGAATCACCTGGGGGCCTTGTTAAACTGTAGATTCTGATTCAGTATATCTGGGGTGGAAATGCAAATTCTCAGCAGGGGGGACTTGTTAGAAATGCAGATTCTCAGCAGGGGTCGGAAGCAGAAAAAAACAGTTGGAAGTCCTGCTTAGTCTGAAGGGTGAGTGAAGGTCTGTCTGAGAAAATGAGATTGAACCTGAGCCCTGAAGCCTACCAGATGAAGAGTGGAGGAAGAGTGTATATGGCAGAAGGAACAGCTTTTGCAAAGGCTGTGAGGTGGAAGGACTTCGGCAAGTACAAGGAACTGAACCAATTCCACCGTTTCTGAAACATTGTATTGGGGAGAAGCATCCTCAGACCAGGCTGGAGAGGCCCACATGGACAAGATCATGTATGGCCCATGAGCAGTGCAAGGATTTAAAATTTTATCCTAAGTATAATGGGAAGCCAGGAAGGGTTGCAGGCAGGGAAGTTATATGATCCAACTGAGATTTTGAAAAGATCTTTCTGACTTGTTTGTAGAGAAAGGATTGGAGGGATGTTCAGTGGCTTTAGGAAACTATTATACTTCTTTAGACAAGAGGTTGTCAGGTGTGGTGACTGGACCACTAGCATCAGTATCATAGGGAACTTGTTGGAAATGCACATTCCTGGGCTCCACCCCAGACCTGCAATCTGAGCTTTAACAGGCTTTCCCAGTGATTCTGATGCAAGTGAAAGTCAGACAGGAGAATATGGTGACTTGGTTTTGGGCAGTAGAGAGGGGGTGGGCGGAGCTGCATTCTGAGGTGAAAAGAGGAGGACAGGCACTGGGATGTACGGGCAAGGGAGTGGGGGAGCCAGGTGTATGGGAGGAGGAAATGGACAGATGGAAAAACCCTTTTCTGAATGGGAAAGGATGGAGGAGAATCAGCTCGTAGGGCAAGATCAAGGGTTTAGTTCTCTACATTGTCCAGGGCAAACACATCCCTAAGAAGTTGGTTGGAAGGTGAAGTTGTGGGTAAGACCCACATCCCATGCTGAGTCCGGGCACAGAATCAGAGATGTGCTCCTGCAGGATTACTGCATTGGCTGCTTAATGAGCTGGTTAAGTTTTCAACATTCCACACTTCTGGATGGGGCCTGGTGGGAAGAGCACCAGGCTTGAAATCAAGAGGACTCAGGCTCCTGGTTTGCACTTCCTAGCAAGTCATTTCATCTCTGTTAGCTCCAGTTTCCACATCTGTAAAATGGGGATTACAGTATCTTGTCAAAAAAACAAAAACAGTTGAGTCAGTTCGGACTCATGGCGACCCCATGTGTGCCAGAATAGAACTGTGTGCCATAGGATTTTCAATAGCTGGTTTTTCAGAAGTAGACTGCTAGGTCTTTCTTCCAAGGCACCTGTGGGTGGATTTGAACCTCCAACCTTTTGGATGGCAACCAAATGTGTTAACCATTTACACCACCCAGGTACTTCAAAAGGGCCACCATTAGAGTCAAATGAGCCAATGCCAATAAAATCCAATAGTAACTCTAATCATTTTACAAATACAAGGTGGTATTCTAATATTCTAATATCAGAACCACTTTTCTGGTTGCTAGGGGCCCATTTGCGGTGATACAATGGCAGTGGAAAGATGACCAATCCCTCCAAATACATTTTTCCTTCCTGGTCATAACCTGCAATTTCACTATATGAGGTCATTCCTTTCATTGGACATCGCACCCTGAAAAATGCAAGTACCCCTGGGAACGTAACACTCTTTACATAAAATATTTATCATTATTTACCACGGACCTCATGCTGTGTTTTGCATCCATCGTTTCATGTGGTTCATAGTAACTTTGTGCAGTAGATATTGCTATCCTTCCTTCACTGATGAAGAATCTAGGCTCAGAGACCCGGTAACTTGCCCAGATTCACACAGCTTATGAACGGTAGCACCTGACTCTTGTCTTACCTGTCTCTGAACATGGTACTCTCCCCCTGATCCTGCAGGCAGGTTTGGATTGGGAGGATTAGGCCAGGCATGGGGAGAAGGAAGGTGCTGAGGCCTGAGACCTGAAGAGGTGGCTGCTTGACTCCACCCAAGGACAGTCATCGTTCTATAAACGGCCACTTCTACTCAATGGCAGTGGGTTTGGTTTTGGTTTGCTATGACTGTCAGAGTCCCTGGGTGGTGCAAATAGTTAATGCACTCGGCTGCTAACCAAAAGGTTGGAGGTTCGAGGCTCCCCAAAGATGCACTGGAAGAAGGTCCCGGTGATCTACTTCCAAAAAGTCAGCCACTGAAGAACCCTGGGGCGCACAGGTCCAACCTGACCCACGTGAGGTTATCAGGAGTCGGAATCAACTCAACAGCAACTGATTCGGTTTGGCTTATTATGACTTTTACTTGCAAACACCTTTCAGTGTCTGGCTCCGTGACACTTGTCTTAGTTACTTAGCGCTGCTGTAACAAAAATACCACAAGTGTGTGGCTTTAAAGAACAGAAGTTTATTTTTTCACAGCTCTAGATGCTAAAACTCTGAATCAGGGTCTCAGCTGTGTTGAGTCCTTCTGTGAACCTCTAGTTCTGGTGTCTGCCTGCAATCCTTGGCACTCCTTGGCGTCTGTCGTCCCCCAGGTGTGTCTGTGTGTCTATCCTGTTCTTTTTATAGCTCAGAAGTAATTAAATTGGGACCTACCCTTTTCTGCTATGGCCTCATTAACATAACAAAAGAAAACCCCTATTTCCCAACAGGGTCATATTTACAGGAACAGGGGTTAGGACTTCAACACATGTTTTGGGGAGACATAATTCAATTCATAACAACACTCAATAATATTTACTCAATATTGGTGACGACATCTTTGAACAAAGATATCAGAAGAGCAAAAGCCCAGGGAGGGTGTCAGAGGCAGGTGGACTTCCCTGAGGCCTGCTAACTTCCAGAACAAGCACAGTGGGAAGGGGCAGGAAGGGAGGCTCTCATGGCCCTGGGGTCTTTTTGCCAGGGATCTCAATACAGTTTATTTTGCACATGGACAGTCTTATGCCTTGAGAACTGTGTGGTCTGTGGGCTGGGGTGGGGAGAGAGTTGAGGAGTTTCAAGGCTGTAGCAGTTGCTGACACCAGCCTGTGATATTAAAGACCAGCAGAGCCAGAAACGAGGCCGTGGTCTTTAGTTTACAAACAGAAGCCAAGGGCCTTGTTCAGTCTCAGGGCTGGTTCATGTAAGAGAGGACTAGCCTCCTGGATCTTGTGCTTCTAATGACTCTGCCTCTTAAATAGAATTGCTACAGAGCCAAACAACCACAAAAACTCAGATGGAATTGGCATCCTTTGTATGTCTTTGAGCATGACATTTATAAAGGCATGTTTTCTGAGCATCTGTGAGCGCCACTCTGCTGGCTTACAGATGTCCTGTAAGCAGGCCCGGGCCATGCCTGCCTCTCGTGGTCACACGCTGTGGGCTCTGACCTCTTGGTGGGAGGGATGGGTGGATGGATGGATGGATGATTGCAGGAAGGAGTTGGAGGATATCACATGGACAGCCTCAGAATACAAATTCAGCGACACAGAGCATCAAATTAGCATTGGTTAGTTTTCACAGGGAAAAAACCCTCAGTGAGATGAATTGACACAATAACCACAACAATGGATCGAAACTACCAATGATCATGAAGATGGCACAGGACCAGGCACGTTTCATTCTGTTCCGCATGGGATCGCAGCCGACTTGATGGCAACGAGTAACAAGCTGTAACATTCCCTTCGTGGCACAGAGCGGAGCCCTGGTGGTGCAGTGCTTAAGAGCTTCTGAGAGCTATGGCTGCTAACCAAGAGATCGGCAGTTCAAATGTGCCAGCCGCCCCTTGGAAACCCTTCAGGGCAGTTCTACTCTGGCCTGTACGGTATCTAGGAGTTGGAATCGACTTGATGGCAACGGTTTGGTTTTTTTTTTTTTTTGGTTTTAGTGGCACAGAAGCCACTTCTGAGTTTTTGTGGTTGTTCGGTTCTGTAGCAATTCTATTTAAGAGGCAGGGTAATTGGAGGCACAAGAGCCAGGAGGCTAGTCCTCTCTTACACCAACCAGCCCTGAGACTGGACAAGGCCCTTGGCTTCTGTTTGTAAAATAAAGACCACGGTCTCCTTTCTGGTTCTTTTCTTGGGGGAAAAATTTTACATTGTCCAGCAGTGGACATTTAGCAGCCAATTTCTGTAGTCACCGTTGTTGTTATTTGAATGTGTCCTGGCTCCTTTAATGGAGGGGCACTAGACAATTAAAACTGCCACCCCTAAACAGTCCTCACTCACTCCTTTAGAGTGGCTGGGAGAAAACAACCATCTTGAGGGTTAACGAACGGGTGAAAAGCAATTAACCCTCAACTCCTTCGCTTTCTTTTTTTTTTTCCGTTCCTTCGCTTTCAGAATAAATTGGGCAGTAAGAATTTACCAGGGCACTGGGGCTGGGGGCTGGTGATAGCGGTAGGTTCAGGGGCAAGAAAGAAAGTAATAACGACTATTCTGGGATCTTTTGCTGCGCCCATGATGAGGTCTGCAAGTCACCTGGCACTTCTGGGGAGCTGGACGCTTGCGGTATCCTCAGGCCACAAAGGTGTTCTGCTGGCGTTAGAGTCAGGTAACTCTAAGTGCAATTCCCGTGAACCATGTGACCCTACTAGGCTCGTTACTTAACCTCTCTGAGCCTTTACTGACTCATCGGTGAAGGAAAACAGGCCTGCCCAGAGGAAGTGACTTACCCACATAGGGCGTCAGGGCTCGCTTAGCACAGCGCCTGCACGTGGTGGGTCTCACCCCGGGCGGGCGGGCGGGCCTCCGCTGGGTTACTGCCAGGAAGCGCGGCAAGGAGGACTGCCAGAGGCCAGAGGCAAACGCTACCCGCGGCAGCTTTCGAGGGCACTCCGCCCATGTGGGTTTTGGAGACAGCACGCCCCCTAGAGGCCGACCTCCTGAACAAGGGTTGCTTCCAAAAGAGGGATGAATAAAAAGCTTTGGGGTGCCCGAGGTCAAAGCTTAGGAGCCTTGGTGACGCAGTGGTTAGGCGCTTGGCTGTTAACTGAAGGGAATCTGCCGGAGAAAGATGTGGCAGTCTGCTTCCATAAAGATTGTAGCTTTGGAAACCCTATGGGGTTTCTACTCTGTTGTACAGGGTCGCTGTGAGTTGGAATTGACTTGACAGCAATGGGTTTTAGGCCAGTGCAGAGCGTGGAAGACAGAGCAATCCAGAGGGGCAAAGCTTTTTACTTGTTTCCTGGAGGCCTAGAGCGGATCCTATCTGGACTAGCCTGTGTCTCCAGGCTGACGAGAAGAGCACAGTCAGCTAACCTGAAAAGCTACTTGGCTTGTTCAAAGGGGAAAGATTCTAATTCAACTAACATTTATTGCGCATCTACTATGTGCTAGGTGCTTTCACTTACATTGTCTTATTTAACCTTCTTAGTAACCTGTGATGGAGGGTTTATCTTCTGTTTTTCTGATAAGGAAACTGAAACGCTCTGAAGGAAGTGTTTGTACACAGTTGAAATATGGCTGCCCTAGGATTTAACCCAGAACTCCTGATTCTAAGCCTAATGCCTGGCTGTGTACTTGAGCAGTGACTCCCAAACTTGAGTGTATATTGGATTTACCTGCAAAATTAAAAAAAAAAAAACATACTGATGCCTGGGTTCCACCCTCAGAGATTGTGACTAATTGGCTTGGGGTGTATCTTAGCATTGGGGTTTTTCTGAGAAGTAGCCAAGGTTAGAACCACTGGCTTCCAGCACCTTCCCACCACCATTTACAGGCTCCACGTCAGAGCAAGGCTACCTCTCTCCTTGCTTTGCTGTCAGGGAAAGGAGGCCAAATTTATCTTGAGTACCCCAGCCCTGGCCCAATTTCTGTAATCCCCGCTCCTTTTTTTTTTTTTAAATCCTTTAACATCTGCTCCTCACACGTGTGAGAATCAGGGCCTAGCACAGTGTCCGGGACACAGTAGGTTTTCATCAACGTCTGATAAAGAAGGAGGGGAAAGAATTGTGTAGGAAGAAACGCAAAGGGATATTTAGTAAGTAGGATAATTCTTGCACAAGAGGTATTTCTTGACAAGGAGAATTTCCTGGGACCCACTGGAGGAGAACATTAATACAAATAGTGCCCAAAGGTGGATAATCTGCCAGGGATTTGCCTCCTGTTAATACCAAGCAAGAGTAGCCTCAAATCATATCCACAAACTTAGATTCAGTAGTTGTGCTTGAGTGTGGACAAATTAATGTTGGATTATTGCTTCCCCTTACCCCTTAACCTCCCAGCCTGGCAAATGACAGTCTAAGAGTGTCTCCTCCTGGGACTGAATATCCCTGGGAGACAGTGAAGCCATGGCTCACACTGTTGCTTTGTGAGATGGGGAGTGAGAGACAGCAGTTTTCATTCAGTTGATAGAAAAAAATTTAAATGCCTGACAACACCCAGTATTGGAAAGGAAGTAGAGCCAAGAATCTCTTAGTCAATGCTGATGGTAGTGTAATTACTTTGGAATACAGTTTGGCATTTTCTTCTAAATTTGAAAACTTACATACCCAATGACCCAACAATTCCATTCTTAGGTATAGACCCAACAGAAACAATTTCACGTGTAACAAGTGACTGTGTAAGACAGTTCACAGTATTTCTGTTCACAATAGCAAAAACTTGCAAAGAACCCAAAAGCTGAGCTCTACAGGACAGAATGAGTAAGTTGTAATAAATTCACACAATGGGATGCTATTCAGTGGTTGAAATGGATGAACTACAATAACACATAAAAATATAAATGAATCTTAGCTGCATAATATTAAGAAAAGTAAACACCAAAACAGTTACATACAGCGTGATATCCTTTTTAAAAGTTAACGATGACTAAGATAGAAATATTTCCTTTTTAGGAATACAAATAGATGCAATTAAACTATATAAAAAAGAAAGCAAGGCCATAGTTAACATGGAATTTAGGATGGTGGCTACCTAGAGTGGGGAAAGGCAGAGGAATAGTACTGGGGAGTCAACCAAATGGTTGTTGTTGTTCCCACTCACAGCGACACTGTATGCAACAGAACAAAACGCTGCCTGGTCCTGTGCCATTCTCATGATCGTTGTCATGCTTGAGTCCATTGTTGCAGTCACTGTGTCAGCCCGTCTCATTGAGGGTCTTCCTCTATTTTGCTGACCCTCCACTTTATCAAGCGTGATGTCCTTCTCCAGGCACTGATCCCTCCTGATAGCATGTCCAAATTACATGAGACAAAGTCTCGCCATCCTCGCTTCTAAAGAGCATTCTGGCTGTACTTCTTCCAAGACAGATTTGTTCATTCTTCTGGCAGTCCATGGTATCTTCAATAGTCTTCACCAACACCACAATTCAAAGGTGTCAGTTCTTCTGTCTTCCTTATTCATTGTCCAGCTTTCACACGCATATGAGGCAGTTAAAAATATCATGGCTTGGATCAGGCACACCTTAGTTCTCAAAGTGACATCTTTGCTTTTTAACACTTCAAAGAGATCTTTTGCAGCAGATTTGCCCAATGCAATACAGCGTTTGGTTTCTTGACTGCTGCTTGCATGGGTATTGATTGTGGATCCAAGTAAAATGAAATCCTTGACAACTTCAGTCTTTTCTCCGTTTATCACAATGTTCCTTGTTGGTCCAGCCATGAGGATTTTTGTTTTCTTTTTGTTGGTTAAATGTAGGTGATTGTCAAGGTCTTAGCCTTTGCTTTAGATGGTGGGTTCAGAGGTGTTTATCTACGTCTATATCATATGTAATTATATCTAATGGAAGAAGCCACTCAAGGACAATTGAGGAGAGTATGTCCTTGACAAACAGCATTATGATTAACCTTAATCAATTCTGTGCACCTTAGGATACTCACCTCCAAAATAGTTGGGCTTGTCTGGAGAGGCTCATGATTCTACCACCTGGTGCTTCTAGCTCACTTCTATTTTCTCAAGGGTCTCGAAGTTGGAGCCATTTTTCCAAGCATAACTCTGACTAGCAATACAGCTAACCAATCTAGACCAAGCATGCAGGTCTGGCTTGTTTAGGACTTAGTGTGCCAATTTAGTTAGAAAGTCCAATTGATTAAAATGAAAGGACTTGAAAGTTCATTGAATTAAAAAAGAATCAATTCAGTGGATGGGAAAAAGAAGAAAAAAAATCATGTTCCCATAGAAAAGAAGGACGTAAACTGCTGGGATTCACTTAGAGAGGTATCTAGAGCAAATCACTTTGGCAGCAGTAGTAGCCAAAAAAACCACAGTCCTGAGAAAATAAGTATTCATCAGAGATTAGAGCAAGAGTTCAAAAAAAGAAAGACAAACAGGTGAAGGCGAAGAGGGAAATCTAAGCCTCACTGCACACCGATCAGATGTAATATTTTGGCTGTTTCTCCTTAGCAAACATTCCTACTATCTCTTTTTGAAATGATGGAACTGCTTTTCCGTTTTAAAAGCAATATATTTCAGGCACCTCAAGTACTCCGCACTCAGTAGGTGAAAATCAGGACAGGGCTAAAACCAAAGCAAACCCGTTGCCTCCAAGTTGATTCCAACCCATAGCGACCCTAGAGGACAGAGCAGAACTGCCCCATAGGGTTTCCAAGGAGCAGCTGGTGGATTTGAACTGCCAACCTTTTGATTAGCAGCCGAATTTAAATTCACCTTTAAAGACCTTGTTGGTAGTTGTTCGGAAGAGGTGCTGACAGAGAATTCTGAGAGGCTTGAGGGGTGCTGCCACCGAGAGAAGGGGAGGTTTGTTGATCCAGGACTACTGGGCTGTGGTGATTTGAATTTGCAGGGCTTAGAGCCCTGGTGGCACAGTGATTAAGTGCTATGGCTGCTAACCAAAACGTCGGCAGTTCAAATCCGCCAGTTGCTCCTTGGAAACCCTATGGGGCAGTTCTACTCTGTCCTCTAGGGTTGCTACGGATTGGAATCAACCTGACAGCAAAAACAAAGGGCTGGGTTTTTCGTTTGTTTTAACAGCTTTAATATATGTAATTGGTCTTGAATTTTAGAGGACAGTACATATTTTATGGTAACAGGACGGGTGTGAGAAAAGATGTTTTCCATATTTCTTCCCTCTTCTACTGTGGAAATAACAGGACAAAGACAGTACTGAGCCAGGGTTCTTCAGAAAAATTTGATTTCTTCCCGTGCTTAGAAGTTTTTCTACAGGGGTAGTCATTGCTACTGTTGACATGAGGCATTGCTCCCCCTGGAAACGGAGCTGTCAAGTATTTACTATGCTTAGATAAAGCACAGGTTTCCCCTTGTGAGTACAGCCTGTTCAGGCCATACATAAAAAAACACATACCATTGTTTAATTCCCCAAGCACTCAGTTTCAAAGCCTGCTGCTGAGTGTACCTGCAGAAGCTGACACAAAAGGGTTTTGCTCTTTAAAATACTTTAAGTACTTTAAAATAGTAAATAAGTACGTTAAAAGTATACCTTGTTAATAAATTTGTCTTTAGTCACAGAGGCTTCAAGAATATTGATATAATATTAAATATAAAAATAAACCTCTCTTGCTACCTCACGACGTACCATCAAAGTGTTATTGGCTCCAAACATATTCTCCCACTGGAGAGGAATGAAAAGGATAAGGCCAGGGATCTCCACCCTACCACACTTTCAAGTAATTTCTTTTGTTTGTTTTCTTGGTTATTGAATCAAGGTGGGGTAAGGGACAAGTATATCCCCCTCCCCACCTGGGTTAGGGAGAAGTGTGTAGCTACTGCCAAAGAAAACTAGGAATGCAGGGACAATGGAGCCAGATGATTGCTTCTGATGGCACTGAGCCCTTTTCAGTGAGAATTTACAAAACCAGATCCTGAATGCTTGACTCAAGAGCAACGGTTATTATGCTGCTGTAAGAATTGCACTCGGCCGTTAGGCTGAGACCACTGAAAATGAGGTTCAGAAGTTGATCCTTGCAGATTGCTGATTTCAAGTGTCAGCTGAACTTACAATCTTCTTAGGGTAAGAGCACTGATTTGTAAAGAGCAGAATCCTGACAGTTGGGGAGCAGAACAAATGAGAGAATTGCAACCATCAATGTCTACTGTATTTCTCACCTTGGCTGATAGGAAGCACACCAACACGCATGCTAACACCCTTCTCCACTTACATTCAAAGATGCATCCATCCAATCGGATACCTAGGGGAAATGGAATTGCTACTATGTAATGGTGGCAAGGAAGACTGTGTCTGGAAGTTAGGGGATTTTCTGGAGCACCTTTTAGTATGTTCATGCCCAATGTTAAAGTTAATAGAAAATGATAGAAACAAGCAAACAAATAAAACAAAAGGCAAGACAATTGAGTACTCAGACCTTTTGGAAGTGAAGGTTATGGTCATCACACCAGGTTAACCCACCATCTGAGGTTCTGGCAGAGGGTGAGGGAAATACAAAATGAGTAGTGAAAGAAAGAAGCCATGGATATCAATTATGATCTCAAGGCCAATTAAGGAAATGAGGACTGTGGTAGCTTTACATATTTCTCTTTGCTTATTTATGTGTATATTTTTATTTGTATATGCTAACCATTTTCTTCTTTTCTCCCTCTCATTTTTATTTTATACATAAGCTATTGGAAGCTGGAATCCCTGGTGGCGTAGTGGTTAAGTGCTACGGCTGCTAACCAAAGGGTCGGCAGTTCAAATCCACCAGGCGTTCCTTGGAAACTCTACGGGGCAGTTCTACTCTGTCCTATAGGGTTGCTATGAGTTGGAATTCATTTGATGGCACTGGTTTTGGTTTTATTGGAGGTTAACTTTATAACTTAATTTTTAGGTAGCATAATAGTCAATGGAATTGTGACATTTGAGTAGTAATTAATATAGCCATTGATAGATACAGTGACTGTTTTAACTATGCATCTTTTCATTTTGGGAAGAGGGTGAGAATTTCTCCACTTGTGAGATAGCTGTATCTTGTTAGCTAGAAACATAAAGTTGTTTTGCTATTTTACAGAAGTTCAAATGTGTGTAGAAGGATATATATGGAACCTGAGTAGACAATGGGGTGGACTCTGTTAGTTAACAACTGATTGCCTCTCAGCTCCAAATCCGCCTTTCGTTGTCTGCTCTGTGATTACAGAGATGGACCCTGTAAATACTTATCCTATGTTTGCTGGCATGATGTTAAGTTTTAGAGGGACATTGGAGGGGGTTTCTCTCCCCAGGTTCCAATGTGTTTCTCTCATCAGGCTCTTGCAACAAAAGAGGCTTCTACATTGCTGGGTTCCTGCAGTGTGCAGTAACCAGCAGCCCTCAGTGGTCAGTGCCATATGGGCAGCTTCCCCCAGCCCTACCTTGGGCAGCTTCACCGCCGAATGATGCCAACATGGCATCTTCCTGTGAAAAGCTTTCCCTGGCACCTCAGAGAGCAGTTCTGCAGCAAGTTGCAAGATGTGGCACCTTCCTGTATGTGGCAACCCAGGTGGCCTATTTCCAACAAGTTCTACTGGCCCTAGCACCCTAGCAAATTTCTCTGACCTCCAATGAGCCATGGCTTCACCTGCTTCTATAAGGTCTGTATCTCAGCCCTATGGGGGAAGGGGGGGGAGGAGGGGAGGGTGGATCTTCTTTGGTGCCATATCTAAGCCCCAGGATTACTGGCTGACCTCTGTATCTTCTGTTTCTATATAATTTAGAGGCTGTCTTTACCTCTTACTAGCCAATCTTCTGCTCCTCCTGTCCAACGTTTTAGTAATTATTTATATTATGCTTTCCTTGTTAAAATTACTGTGTGATTTCACTCTACTGATTGAAATCTGACTAATACCTAGAAAAAAATGAAAATTAGCCTTACATCATACACAAAAGTTAACTTGAAATGGATTACAGACCTAAGCTTAAAACCTAAAATTATAACATTTCTAGGAGAAAATATTTGTGATCCTGGGGTAGGCAAAATTTTCTTCCCCCAAAACAGCCATAAGAAAATAGTTGATAAATTGGACTTCATTAACACTTAAAAACATTTGCTTTTTAAGAGTCACGGTTAAGAAAATGAAAAAGGCAAATTACAAACTGAGAGAAAATATTCACGACACATGTATCAACAAAGGACTTATGTCCAGAGTAAATAAAGAACTATCAGTAGTAAAAAGATAAACTATCCAATAAAAAAAGGCAAAAGATTTGGACAGACACTTCACAAAAAAAAAAAAAAAAAAGAATGCTCAATGTCATAAATCATCAGGAAAGATTCAGCAGATTAGCAGGAAACAAGATAAACATACGAAAATCAGTTGAATTCCTATATACCAATAAAGAGAATGATGAAAAGGAAATCATGAAAACAATACCATTTATCATAAAACCCAAAACCATTGCCATTTATCATAGCCCCTAAAAAAATAAAATCTTAGGAATAAATTTAACCACGGATGTAAAGGACCTATACAAAGAAAACTACAAAACACTACTGCAAGAAACCAAAGAGATCTACATAAATGGAAAAACATACAATGCTCTTGGGTAGGTAGACTCAACATTGTGAAAATGACAATTCTATCCAAAGTGATTTAGAAATACAATGCAATACTGATCCAAATACTAATAAAGTTCTTAAAAGAGAAGGAAAAACTTATCATTAACTTTATATGGAAAGGGAAGATGCCCCAGATAAGCAAAGCACTATTTCAAGTAGAAGAATAAAGTAGGAGGACTCATACTACCTGACTTCTGAACCTACTATACAGCTACAGTAGTCAAAACAGCCTGGTACTTGTACAATGACAGATACATTGACCAATGGAACAGAATTGAGAACCCAGATGTAAATCCATCCACCTATGCTCTTCTGATCTTTGGCAAGTCCTCAAAGTCCATCAAATCGGGAAAAGACAGTCTTTTTAACAAATGGTGCTGGCAAAACTGGATATTCATCTGCAAAAAAATGCAGCAGGACCCATACCTCATACCATATACAAAAACTAACTCAAAATCAATCAAAGACCTACATATAAAGCCAAAAACTATGAAGTTCATAGAAGAAAAAATAGGATCAATGTTGCTCCCTAATAAATGGCATTAACAGGATACAAACCACAACCAATAACACACAAACTCCAGAAGATAAGCTTGATAACTGGGATCTTCTAAAAATTAAACACTTATGCTCATCAAAAGACTTCATCAAAAGAGTAAAAAAAGAACCTACAGACTGGAAAAATTTTTTGGCTATTACAAATCAGACAAAGGTCTAATCTCTAAAATCTACAAGAAAATCCAACACTCTACAAGAAAAGGACAAATAATACAATTTAAAAATGGGCAAAGGAAATGAACAGGCACTTTGCCAAAGAAGACATTCAAGTGGCTAACAGACATATGAGGAAATGCTCATGATCACTAGCCATTAGAGAAATGCAAATCAAAACCACAATCAGATACCATCTCACCCTGGCATTACTGGCACAAATCAATAAAAGAGCAAATAACAAATGTTGGACAGGCTGTTGGGAGATGGGAACTCTTATCCCCTGCTGATGGGAATGCAAAATGATACAACCGTTTTGGAAAACAATATGGTGCATCTTAGAAAGCTAGAAATAGACATACCATATGATCCAGCAATCCCACTCCTAGGAATACATCCTAGAGAAATAAGAGTTGTCAGGCAAATAGACATATGCACACCCATGTTCACTGCAGCATTGTTCACAGTAGCAAAAAGATGGAAACAACCTAGATGCCCATCAACAGATGAATGGATAAACAAACTGTGGTACACACACAATGGAGTATTATGCAACGATAAAGAACAACAATGAATCTGTGGAGAATTTCATTACATGGATGAATCTGGAGGGCATTATGGTGAGTGAAATAAGTCAATCACAAAAGGACAAATATTGTATGAGACTACTACTGTACTAAAAATGTTTACACACAAAAAGAAATAATCTTTGATGGTTACGAGGGAGGTGAGGGGTGGGGATGGAAAAACACTAAATAGACAATACGTAAGTGGTAACTTTGGTGAAGGGTAAGACAGTACACAATACTGGGGAAGCCAGCACAACTTGTACAAGACAAGGTCATGGAAGCTCCATAGACACATCCAAACTCCCTGAGGGACTAAATTGCTGGGCTGAGGGCTGGTCTCAGGGAACATCTAGCTCAACTGGTATAACATAGTTTATAAAGAAAATGTTCTACATTCAACTTTGTTGAGTAGTGTGTGGGGTCTCCATGGCCTCTCCTCTCTTAAATCCAGGAGGTGGTTAGTTACACATCTCTCTTCTCTGGAGCACAGAATACTTCAGCCTCTGCAATCAGTTGGCAGGAGTGGTCTGCTCGTCGATTGTTTCCCCCTCTCAGCACACGGCCTTCCTCGTGACCATCCACACAAGTAACAAAGCTTATCAGGAGCAGAACTGATTTTTTTTGTGTGTATGTCCAGATGTCTCATTCCTGTAGAGGCTTGTTTTATTATGTTAGTCTAAGGGTTGGCAGTGGCCAGATCGAATGGCCAGGCTATTGGCCCATGTCACAGTTTCCCTGTGCCCCACTAAAATGGCTCTGACTGCAGCAATTCCCATCAGGACTTAGAGGCAAAAGCTTACAGATGTGTATATTAATACAACAACATCATCAATACATGCTGTGGAGGTTTATAGGGGCCCTGAAAGGACTTATCCATTGTCAGGCTGGGGCAAGCGTCTCAATAACAGCGACCTCAGACCCAAAAGCTTTCCTCACAGAACTTTAATTGTAACATAGGGCCTTGAGTCCTTTAGTGACAGAGGGACCTAGGCTTAATCCTCAGTCTTAATTATTTCCGAAAGTCAGAAGATCTGGACAGAGTTGGCAGAGCCCTCAG
This sequence comes from Loxodonta africana, assembly GCF_030014295.1. Taxonomy (NCBI): domain Eukaryota; kingdom Metazoa; phylum Chordata; class Mammalia; order Proboscidea; family Elephantidae; genus Loxodonta; species Loxodonta africana. The sequence continues at coordinate 71,078,426 of NC_087358.1, forward strand.
TCATTGGCGGAGCCACGCCTCTGCCATACCAAGCGCAAGCATGGGTTCTGCCAGTTGTCTGGTAACAGGAAGGCGGGCCCTGTATTTTAGTTTTCCCCTTTCTAGTGCAGCTGCGACTATGTTGCTGCTGGGTTCTCTCGCCGGGGTCAGTTATCAGAGAATTCCAGAGACAGCTTCTAAGGTCTCTTCGAGGCCGCTCAACACAAGTTATCTTGAAGAGGTTTTTGCTCCTTTTTTTTTTTTTTCTGCGTTTTAACTCTTGCTGTGCGCTGGGTGTCACAGGGTGTTCTCGGCACCAGGAACAAGCTTATCCCCTCTATGGCCGGGAGGTTCCATTGTTGGAGGGCTTTGAGCAATGGCTGAGAGATTGTTCCCCTAGCCCTTTGAATCTCCCATCTTTACAAACCTACAGGTGAGCATTTCTAGCTGCTCATCATGCTCACAGATGCGGCTGCTCGATATGTCAGTTGTGCCCTTACACGATTGCTGCACATCCCTTTCCATCTGTACATTTTCTGCTAGCTGGGCTTCCATAGGCAGCCAAACAGCCCAGAGCAGTGGCCCTCCCACGGCCGCTACTATTCTCCTACCTTTTTCCCCACACTAATGAAGGTGCGTTATCTGCCTACAACTAGGCTATGCAGCTTGGTGTTTTGGAGGTGTCCCTGTACTCTGGCCAACCCAGGATTTCCTCTGCAGAGAAGCGTACAGGCCAGACCTCCCCATAGGGAGGTCGCTGGCCAACTGGGATTTCCCCACAAAAGTCTCACTCCCACTAGCCATTTCCTTGGTTGCAGAGGCTGGCAAGTCCCAAGTCTGTGGGTCAGGTATCCAGCTGGAGGCTTCTCCTGACTCGTAGCTGCAGGGGCTGATGAATCCAAGATCAGCAGGTAAGATGGCAGGCTGGTGGCCCAAGTCCCAAGACCTGGAGGCCAGATGCTGACCAGCCAAATGCAGAATCCAGAGCAGAGCAAAAGCCAGCGAGCTTTGGCAGAAAGTCCACATATGGATGCAGGACACACCCCCAAGGGAACTTTCTTTCACCTGATTGGCAGCTCATAGAAGATGTCATCATGGAGGTGATTACATTACATCAGATCTCATCATGGAGGTGATTACATCATTATATGACTGCCAAACTATATCATAACTGCCAAACCACTGAGAATCATGGCCCAGCCCAGTTCACACACAACCATAACTATCATACTGGGCAAGTGGACAAGCTGCACTCACTCTGGCAGGCCTGGCACGTGGGGGGCAGGCATGGGAACTCTGTGCAGTGTCTGTTCCAGGGTCCTCTTCCCCCAGTCCCGTGCATGTGCGCTGCCTCGTCATTTATGGTGCTCCCTGCCCCCTTGGGCGTTTGAGCTTGAGACACCCCCATTCAAGGACTGGGCCAGTGAATTGCCATTCTGTCAGCTCCTTCAGGCACTCTGTCACCAGCAAGAATAAAGACCACAGAGGACTGACCACCAGTTCCCTGGCTTTTATCCTCCCCTGCCCCACACACACATGGCAATCTCTCCTGCAGTGAAGGGAAAGAAGCCCTGGAAGGGGGCTTCTGTGACCTCTCCACTGCAAGACCTTTTAAGCCCGTGGTGATGAGACACTGAGTTGCACTTTGGTTAGCCCTTCTTCATCCTGTTGATTATCTTCCTAGTTCTTAGACCCTTATACGTAGACATTAAGTCTATGCTGCTGAGCTGAGCTCTGTCAAGGACAGGGTTTGGGGTTTTGAGGTTTGCTTGTTTTGTTTTTTTAGGAACAGTGTTTTAACAATGCGCTCTACCCCTGGTTGCCTGGTACTCTTCAGTCTGCCTAGTTTCACGCTCTCACCTAGGATGGGGAGACATTATAGGGCCTGCCACACACACACACACACACACACACACACACACACACACACACATCCACCCCTGTCCAAAAGCCCGATGCATCCAAGCCTGGATGAGTATTGGTGACACCTCACATGCACAGTTACTACATTTCCAAATAAATATTTTGTGAATCTTCTTCCTGGAGTAGCCCACCCCACCTTGCTTAAGGGGCACCCTGACTTCCCTGCTTGGCTTTTCTTTCCTCCGTGGGCAGCAGCCACAATCACTACCTCATATCAATGTCCCTTCTTCTGCCTGGTCACTTTCTCCTGTTCAGTGAGGCCTCCCACACTCTCCCTTCAAAGTCTTTTGTGTCTCTTGAGCTCAGTATGGCAGTGCTGTTTGATAGGGGGAGCAGAATGAGCACTCAACTCTGTTCCATTGGTCTGTGTGCCTGTTGTTGTACCAGTACCAGGCTGTTTTGACTACTGTGGCTGTATAATAGGTTCTGAAATCAGGTAGAGTGAGGCCTCCCACTTTCTTCTTCTTTTTCAGTAATGCTTTACTTATCCGAGGCTTCTTTCCCTTCCATATGAAGTTGGTGATTTGTTTCTCCATCACATTAAAAAATGACAGTGGAATTTGGATCGGAAGTGCATTGTATGTATAGATGGCTTTTGGTAGAATAGACATTTTTACTATGTTAAGTCTTCCTATCCATGAGCAAGGTATGTTTTTCCACTTAAGTAGGTCCTTTTTAGTTTCTTGGAGTAGTACTTTGTAGTTTTCTTTGTATAGGTCTTTTACATCTTTGGTAAGATTTATTCCTAAGTATTTTATCTTCTTGGGGGCTACTATGAATGGTATTGATTTGGTGATTTCCTCTTCGATGTTCTTTTTGTTGATGTAGAGGAATCCAAGTGATTTTTGTATGTTTATCTTATAACCTGAGACTCTGCCAAACTCTTCTATTAGTTTCAGTAGTTTTCTGGAGGATTCCTTAGGGTTTTCTGTGTATAAGATCATGTCATCTGCAAATAGAGATAATTTTACTTCCTCCTTGCCAATCTGGATGCCCTTTATTTCTTTGTCTAGCCTAATTGCTCTGGCTAGGACCTCTAGCACAATGTTGAATAAGAGCGGTGATAAAGGGCATCCTTGTCTCATTCCCTTTCTTAAGGGAAATGCTTTCAGGCTCTCTCTATTTAGAATGATGTTGGCTGTTGGCTTTGTATAAAAAAAAAAAATGAGGAATTTTCCTTCAATTCCTATTTTGGTGAGAGTTTTTTTTATCATAAATGGGTGTTGGACTTTGTCAAATGCCTTTTCTGCATCAATTGATAATATCATGTGGTTTTTGTCTTTTGTTTTATTTATATGGTGGATTACATTAATGGTTTTTCTAATATTAAACCAGCCTTGCATACCTGGTATAAATCCCACTCGGTCGTGGTGGATTATTTTTTTGATATGTTGTTGAATTCTATTGGCTAGAATTTTGTTGAGGATTTTTACATCTATGTTCATGAGGGATATGGTCTGTAATTTTCTTTTTTTGTGATGTCTTTACCCGGTTTTGGTATCAGGGAAATGGTGGCTTCATAGAATGAGTTAGGTAGTATTCCATCCTTTTCTATGCTTTGAAATACCTTTAGTAGTAGTGGTGTTAACTCTTTTCTGAAAGTTTGGTAGTTTACTGTAGAACTCTGCAGTAAAGCCATCCAGGCCAGGGCTTTTTTTTGTTGGGAGTTTTTTGATTACTGTTTGAATCTCTTTTTTTGTTATGGTTCTATTTAGTTGTTCTACTTCTGATTGTGTTAGTTTAGGTAGGTGGTGTTTTTCCAGGAATTTATCCATTTCTTCTAGGTTTGCAAATTTGTTAGAGTACAATTTTTCATAATAATCTGATATGATTCTTTTAATTTCAGTTGGGTCTGTTGTGATGTGGCCCATCTCGTTTCTTATTTGGGTTATTTGTTTCCTTTCCTGTATTTCTTTAGCTGACATGATCTTTTCAAAGAATTTGGAATTGGGATTCAGAGATGAAGAGTCATTAATTTTCTCTTTCTCTCCCCCTCACTCCCTTCATCCCTTCTTCCACCATGTAAATATATTGAGGATATATTTTGTGAACCCATGGGGTACTGTGCTGGGTGCTGGGATTTGGGGGAGAGCTGAGACTAAGCCCTTACCCTGCAGGAGCCTAGGAGGATAGAAGGACAGACAAGTTGACAAACACATTATAAGTGTGATCTAACGTTTTGCCTTTTAGAATTTTGAAAAACTATGTACCTACTCAAAGAGGCCTGGTAGCGCAGTGGTTAAATCACTCAGCTGCTTACCAAAAGTCCAGCTGGTTGGTGGGAGAAAGATGTGGCAGTCTGCCCCCGTAAAGATTACAGCCTTGGAAACCCTATAGGGCACCTATGAGTTGGAATCAGCTTGATGGCAATGGGTTTTTGGTATCATTCATTTTAAAAGTACTTGTACAAGCTTTACTTTAACTGTCAGAATTTTTGCTTCATTCTTCTATCTCTTTGAATCTGTTTTTAATTCTATTCCTCCACATAATTTCATCCTAATGTAACAGAGTTTTATGCTTAAAAGCCTCTTTTGATCACCCTAAGATACTTTTCTGCAATGAAAATACGTATATAAATCAAAATGAATTTTTAAAAAATTTGTTATGACTATAAGGCTCTAAAAGTTATAAGTATCTGTCACTGCAATTATTATTAGTACACAATCACTGAAAGCAATATACATATAGTAAATTCTATGAGTAATTATTCAACATAAAAAGTAAAAATTTGTTGGAAATCCATCTCCTAATAAGATGAAAGCAATCCTCCCCAATTAATTCATGTATTCACTGATGAATATTATTTTTTACTAGAATAAAATGAACTTGAGCAATTTATTTCCTTTTTTCATTTTTTTTAGATCTAAGTTCTGAGAAAACTAGTTCACATATATAAGTAAATGAGGCAAGTCAGAACTTCATTATGGTGACGAGACTCACAATTTGAACATCTTCTGAGTCTCTACCAAAACTCGCATGGTGGCTTACTGGCAAAATTATTTTAAATAAACTAGTTTTTATCATTTGACATTTTGAGTGGGTCCTCCTTAATTGTGTTAAAAGCAAAGACTCCAAAGCCACCTGATGTGTAAAAGGATTTTTTACCAAGACATTAGAGCCACTCCTTTCCTCGGTTTCTGGAAAGAAGACCAAAAAGGTCTCTCCAAGATTTAATAAATGTCTATTGATTATTTCTGTTATTTTTTCACTGAGGTGCATCTTATTTAATTCCTTATATCCATAAAGAGTTTGGAAATTTGAAATATTAATTTCAATAGACTTTTGCCAGCTCAATATTTTTGGTAAAACTATTTTTATCTTACCACATGTTTTAAATATTCTTTTTGTCAAAACTTTTAAGTCTGCTCATTCAATTTTTTGGAAAATATTCATTCTATAATCTAGTTGGCAAAGTCCTGTCCTCAGTAAATCAGACTTACTTGCAGTCAAAATGAGACAGATAGGGTTACTGTGCTGGCGGAACAAAAACAGCTGTTAAAAGATTACCGTCTAGAAGTTGGGAAAACAGGAATCACATCCTGTCAACAAGAGATAAGGTTGAAACAATCCGTGAATTACTATCTCCTTCTTAGTGTTTTCCTAGTCCCCTCCCCCTTTACAGGCTCCACATACACAGAAGAACAAGGTGTGACCGCTGTTTAACCTTTCTTAGCCCAGCGAAGATGGCGATGTAGCGCCAAAGATCAAGTGTGCTTGTGCTATATCCCGCAATAAGTGATGCCAAGGGCTGCCGAGAGGACTCCATCTTGAATATCAGTGGGTTCCATCTTAGATTCTAGATGTGAGCGCAACCTAATTTAGTATGCACCGCCATTCTGAGGAGTATCCACCCGTTGAAAGAAACCTACTAAATATTCATTACTCTATTGTCCCCACCAAACCCATATAAGCCCTAGGTTTGCCTTCCCTTTCCAAGTCAGTCTTTTGGAGAGGCATAAGCCCCCACTGACTCCTTCTACTTGTCACAAGTAAAATAAACTTGTTAGAGCTGAGCCCAAAATTGCCTCCTCTGTGTATTCTTACAAGAGAAATACAAGGACCCATTGAGTCCGGAGGCCCTCTATTCCCTCGGCGGTAACAAGAAGATGTCTGAATTTCATTTACAGTTTAAATTAGTTCGAATAAATGTGTGAATATAAATGTTAAGCGTCATTATAAAAACCACTGAGAGATATGTTCTGGAACATATTTGTTAAGACAGATTACTAAAAGCTGAATAGAAAAGACTGGAAACACATAAGGAGCAAGATAGCTCATTACAAACAACTAAGAAATGTAGAAAAGAATGAAGAATAGAGAATACCCCTCATTGTGCCACCAAAAATAGCCTGGTATTAACAATTTTATATGCATAGGTAGATATATTTATGATTTTATAAACATATAGATAGACAGCTGCTGCCAAGTTAACTCCAGCTCATGGAGACCTTCTGTACAACAGAATGAAACGTTGCCCAGGAACCCCACCTTGTGGGCCGGGAAGTACCTTGGAGTCGAGGAAGCAGGGTTATTTGGGACACAGCCCTCACCTTACTTGGTGAGGGGAAGAAGTGGGAGAAGAAGCCTCAAAGGGGGTGGGCAGGGCCAGATGTAAAGGGGGCAGCCTTCCATGGCTGCATTCTCTTGCCTTCTGCGCAAGCAGAGCACACGAAGCCTGGCTAGGGGGTGGGGGTACTGTGAAATGGGGTGGGTGGGCCAGCACCAAGGAGGAGTGGGGTCTGCTATAGACCGTGCATTGACAGAGGTAAAGGAAGGTGTTGAGAGGTTTGGCTTTGCTGGAGGATTTCTGGGGGTATAAATAAACAAGTTTTAAAGCAGCGAAAATAAGACATAAAATAGCAGAGTAAGACTTCAAAACTCTTTGAAGGGATGGAGAGAGGAGAAGAGGCAGCAAAGTCAGGGGTGGCCTGTGCAGGAGGCTTTGATGGTTTGGGAGGGGAAGCACCTACCCCCCAAAAAAGTCTGAGCTGGGTAAAATGCACTTAAAGAAAACCATAAAACTGCCTGAGACAAATGAAAGCAGACTGACAGGAGTCAAACTCCCGGATGGGAAGGTTGAATATCATAAAATGTCAATTCTTCCCATATTAAAGTTTTAACACAATCCTAATTAAAGTCCCAATGGAATTTTAATTTCATTTTTTGAACTTGACAAAATTATTCTACAGGCTATTTAAAAGAATAACCCCCCCCAACAACAACAACCCTTATTGTGATAGGACAGAGTAAAACTGCCCCATAGAGTTTCCAAGGAACAGCTAGTGGATTTAAACTGCCAACCTTTTGGTCAGCAGCCTTAGTGCTTAACCGCTGCACCACCAGAGCCTCATTTGGAAGAAGAAGCAAGTGAAAGCAGCTATCAGAATCTCAGGAAAGAAGAGTACAGAGGTGGTAGGAGCCCTACAGAGCATGAAAACATTCTACAAAGCTACGATAATGAAATCAGGTAACATTGGTGCAAGAAAAGACAAGTATGAGAATGTTAGACCTGTAACTGATCATAGAAATGCTGCAGAGTGGAGTGATTAAGAAGAGTTTGTGTGCTAGAGACCACCATGCTTGTCTGCCACTTCCTGGCTGGCCACATGGCCCTGGATGGTTTCTGTATCTATAAAATGAAGGTGACTGTACCCATCTCGGGAAACCCTGGTGACTAGTGGTTAAGTGCTACGGGTGATAACCAAAGGGTTGGCAGTTCAAATCCGCCAGGCACTCCTTGGAAACTCCATGGGGCAGTTCTACTCTGTCCTATAGGGTCGCTATGAGTCAGAATCAACTCGACGGCACTGGGTTTGGTTTTTGGGGGTTTTGTACCCATCTCAGAAACCCTGGTGGCGTAGTGTTTAAGTGCTACGGCTGCCAACCCAAAAGATCAGTAGTTGGAACCCCCCAGGCACTCCTTGGAAACTCTATGGGGCAGTTTTATTCTGTCCCGTAGGGTCGCTTTGAGTCAAAATCGACTCGACGGCAATAGGTTTGGTTTTTGTTTTTTTTTTTGGTACCCACCTTGGCTCCCTGGGTGGTGCAAACGGTTAAGTGATTGGCTGCTAACTGAAAGGTTGGTGATTTGAACCCACCCAGAGGCACCTTAGAAGAAAGACCTGGTGATATGCTTCCAAAAGGTCACAGCCATGAAAACCCTTTGAAGCGCAGTTCTACTCTGACACACATGGGTCACCAGGAGTAGGAATCAACTCAACAGCAACTGGTTTTGTTTGTGCACTCATAAGTTGTTTGAAATGTTAAATGAGCAAACAAATACATGTAAAATTCTTAGAACAGAGCCTGGCACATAGTTAATGCTCAATCAATTTTATTTTCTTTTGTGGCCTCCTTTGAAATGCAGAAATGAGTTACAGCATCAGTTGTTTCCGTCCTAAATTTGCTAGATCAGTATTTGCCAAAGTGTTGCCCAGCACCCTGTTCCTAAGGAAAAACACTCTCTGATGAGACTTTCAGGGGACTCTGTGCACTTGCTCTTCCTCTGGGAAGAGTCACAATGCACATCAGCAGAGTAAAAGTCCTCATGGCAGGTCACCCGCCTGGCTCTCCAGAAGCCTGTAGTAAATAGACACAATGTTTCCAAATGTGTTTTGACTCTTGGATTCTTTTTTGCATAATATCTTTTAACATCCTCCAAAAACGGTGTTCTGTGGAACATACTTTGGGAAACACTGTATTGGTTAGATATAAGACCAAAAACCCATTGCCATCTAATGGATTTTTGACTCATAGTGGCCCTGTAGGACAGAGTAGAACTGCTCCATAGGGTTTCCAAGGCTGTAAATCTTTACAGAAGCAGACTGCCACATCTTTCTCCTGTGGAGTGGCTGGTGGGTTTGAACCTGGGACCTTTAGGTTAGCAGCTGAGAGCTTAACCATGTGCCACCAGAGCTGCTTGGTTGGATATAGACCACCTCAAAATCTCCAAGTGCCAATGTATGGCTAGTTGTCTCCATGAACAACTGTCTCCTTTGCCATGAGACCAGAAGTACTTACTGGATGGTACCAGGCTACCATTACTGAACATTTTGATCAAAGATCTACAGAAGAATTCTAATCAAAAGGGGGAAAATGTAGAACAGAATTGAAAATTCTCATGGACTTGGCACTTCCTGGAGCCACGAAAGTTGAACGAACCCCTAACTATTGCCCTGATACCATCTCTAAATCTTATACTAAAAAATATCATGTGAAGTCTTCTTAAAACCAAACAATAGTTTAGCCTAACTAGTAAAAAAAAAAAAAAGGAAAAGAAAATGCCTGCCTTGAGCATTATGCTCTTTTAAGAGCTATTTATATAGGATCAAACTGACAATAGCAACTCAAAAGATTAGATAGGAATCTTAGGGGGTAGCAAATTTATGTTAATGAGGGAGGAAAAACTCAGAAAAGGAGGGTTAGAATGATTATACAACTCGAAGAATGTAATGAATGTCACTAAATAGTATGTGTAAAAACTGTTGAATTGGTATATGTTTCACTGTATATTCTCAACAATAACAACAAAATTAATAAAATTGTGTATTAAAAAAATCTCCAAATGGCCATTTTTAATGGTTATTAAAATACATTAAATTACATTTGTATTAGCAAAGTATACCCATTTTTTGAAAATTTTATTGTAGTAAAATATATATAACATAAAATTTGCCATTTTAACCATTTTTGAGTATAAAACTCAGTGGCATTAATTACATTCACAATGTTGTGTAACCGTCACCACTGTTCCCAAAATTTGCCATCACCCTCAGCTGAGGCTCAGTGCCTGTGAGCAGTGACTTCCGTTGCCCGCTCTCCCCAGGCCCTGGCGACCCCGATCTGCTTTCTGTCTCTCTGCATTTGCCTGTTCTAGGTAGTTCATGTAAGTGGACTCATACGCCATTTGTCTTTCTGTGTCTGACTTATTTCACTCAGCGTAATAGTTCCAAGGTTCATCCACGTTGTAGCATGTGTCAGAACTTCATTCTTTTTTATGGCTGAATAATGTTCCATTGGTTAGCTCCATTTTTATTCCAAAGTGTATCTATCAGACCTGAATCAGTAGCCATTTGCATACAACTAATATGTAACAAAGAATTGCAGCAATTACTCAAATAATTAAAGCAAAGGTAAAGTTTTTGCAAGAATTATTCACACAGTTGTGCTTTATAAAGCTGCGTTTTATGGGGTTTAAATCTTTATTTGTCCCACTTTTTATGGCATAAAGACTTTTGAATTATTGCTTCTGAAAATTTAATTCTTCGACATGAACTAAAAAAAACTAAAAGAGTTCTTCAAATGACACATTTCTTAAACAACCCAAATGTCCCAAACCAAGGTGCATAAAATAAATCTCAAGGATCCTAGTTCATTGCTACCATAAAATATTTTCCTCTTGAAGTTAGAAAAGACAAGCCTATTTCTATTTACATCAACATTGCTGGTGGAGTGAAAATGCTGTGGAGAAAAACAAATACATATAGTAAGGCGTTTCCTTGAAGGTGACGACTGTGTCTTACCCATCTTTGCATCTCCAGCCCAGCACTTTGCCTGATACATAGGGGGGGAAAAAAAGTTGCCATTGAGCCATTCTGGCTCAGGGCAACCCTATGTGTGTCAGAGCAGAACTGTATTCTATAGGGTTTTCAATGTCCGATTTTTCAGAAGTAGATTGCCAGGTCCTTCTGAGGTGCCTCTGGGTGGACTTGAACCTCCAGCCTTACGGTTGGCATCTGAGAGCAATAACCGTTTGCACCACTCAGGGTATGACACATAGTAGATGCTGAAAAATGTTTGTGGAAAGAGTAAGCCCACTCTTCCCAAATGAGTTATAAAGAAAAATTTACTGTAAAATGTTGAGATTTCAAAAGCTTATTAGGTTTCTGCTACCACTCCTGAGAAGACCTATGGAATAATTAAGTTATGTCAACTTAGTATGCCAAGCTTATTTTTCAAGATCCCTAAAGAACAGGCAGGACCAATTTTATACTCAGTGTAACAACTGTCTATAGGAAGATACATGCTTCTAAAATTTTGGAAAATGGTTCTATGGATGAGATTAAACATTTTTCCTGTAATCTAATTAATTTTATTAAATGTTATTTAAAGCATTCTTCAAAAACAAACAAAAAACATAGTGTAAAAGGTACTTCAAAGTTTGAATGTTTATGAAGTCTGAATTTGTAAAATCCGGAAACAATGAGCCTTTTCTAAAGACTGGTTCAATGGAAGCAACAGGTTCTAGGAAAAAATTCAGGGGATGGGATGCCAGCTGCAGAAGACATGTTGTGGTAAACTTCATCCATTTAAAGTCCTGCGAGCTTTCAGAGCTTCAGTGTACTCATACCCCAAACCAAACCCATTGCCTGCGAGTCGGAACCCACTCATAGCGACCCTATAGGACAGAGCAGAAATGCCCCACAGGGTTTCCAAGGCTGTAATGTTCACAGAAGCAGACTGCCACAGCTCTCTCCCGTGGAGCAGCTCGTGGGTTTGAACCGCTGGGCTGTCAGTTAGCAGCCAAGTGCTTTAACCACCGTGTCACCAGGACTCCTCGGTGTACTAATAGTCCAATCTAATCAAAAGACTATAACACACGGCTCCAAACCAAGTGTTTTCTCATTTCCTGCCTTTAAGGCCAGCTCCCATGACTGCACATAACCAAGGGACGCCTGGGGGTGAATAACTGACTCGTTTATTTCTGCAAATGAAGAGCTGTCACATAAATAATCTGAAAAGGTACGTATTTATGTCATCATTTTTGGCACCTCTAGAGGCAGCGATCACTAAATAACAGTAATCAAATGTGAATCTACCTAATGATGGATCCAGGCCTTTGTTCAGTGTCAGACAGTTGTATCAGGATATGTTTTGTAGGACTGCTCAACCGTCTTTCATGCTGTCAATGTTAAAAAAGATATACTCCTAGATTTCTACCTGCCATCAATAGCCCTTTAGAAATTCATCGTTAATGGATTTATCTAATCACATGGCAGGGAAGACTGAACTTTGTACAGTGCCTGGCACAGAGTCAGTGCTTACATTTAATGAATGTCGAATTAATAAGAACTAAAAAAGGTAACCTGAATTTTCCTGTGTCGCCTTGGCCAAGACACCTAACCTTTCTTGAGACAATTTCCCTATTTATAAAGTGAGGATTTGGACAAATGGTCTCCAGGATGTCTTCTTGCTTTACAATTTGGTTTCTAACCTCTGTCTTATTTCACCTCTGTGTGTAATTAAAATAAGGCTTTCTGCCAATAAATATTCCTTTTTTTAGTTTTATTTTTTAGTTTCAAGGGTTGCAGTTATTAGCATTCAGGAATTTGATAAGCAAGTCCAAGGTCACCCTCCACATTCACACTTATCATGATCTTATGGAATTGGATACTATTCTTGGTCAGTTCTGCCATTCTTCCTGGGCTTTCTTCAACTCACTTTTTCACCTGAAGTGCAATAAGCAAACTATACATGGGTAAGGACTGACATTTTTTTGTTTCTTATAATGGTTGATAAGATTCTGTTTAATTTCCAAAACCCTTCCTAATAATATTTCATTGACACTCTTGATTGAGCCCACACACTGGACAGGTAGCTTCAGGGATCTCTTTCTGAGCTTAACTAATACCTGGAGGTCATGATACTCATAGTTTTGACTATTTAGCCTCAAATGTATAATATCAGTTTCCTGTTCAGTCACTTATAAGTCAATTCTGTCTACTCACAAACTGTGTGAGAACTCGTTTACCTGTCGACCTAGCACTTCGTTCCCAAATGAAGTTTAGTATCCTCTCCCTTTTCCAGATTTAGCACAAATTTTAATATGATAAATCCTAGTATAGATCCCTACGATCCTATACTTCTCATTTTCCTGTTTTCTATTTTAACTTGTTTTAGAGGCGTGGCGGCAGGCAGTCTGACTGAATCAGAATCAGAGTTTCAGAGGACATCTAGTGCTGCCTCTGGCCAAGCTGGAGCCATGTTTCCACCATCTCTGGGATAGTCACCTCACCTGCTTGAACAATCTCAGGGAGTAGAAGTTCATTAATTTGCAAGACAGCTATTTCAGCGTGAATGGGAAAGTTCTTTCCCATCTTAAACTGAAACCTGTTTCCCCGGAACTTCCAATAATTGGTGCTTTTTCTGCCTCCAGGGCTGCAGAGAATAAAACTACCCATTTTTTTTTTTTCCGAGTGATGAACCATCAGATATCTGAAAACATCTATGAATATCTTTCCTGAAATACATTTATGAGAATCACACACAGGAATCCATAGGTTTTTTGGCTTTATTTCTAGTCTCCTTCCTATGATGATTTGCATTTCACAGGCCATTCTGGTGTTCATAACCCAGCGGATTGAATATTTTCTTCTAATTGTCCCAGTTTCCTCAAGAGCTAATCACTCACTCATTCATAGGTTAATGAAGCAGACCCTCACCACCCTCCTAGCTTTCACTGGTTTGTCAGCGACCGTTTTGAAAGGTCCTGTCTGCTATGGCAGGTGCTAATACTCCACACGTGGCTTCACTAGTCCTTACACCCTGGTTCTGAGACTGGGTGGCGGGCTATTGTTGCCTAGCACATCGACTAAAATTTCTGGATCCTTTTAAATAAATTGCCATGAAACATGGTGTATCCTATAATTAACTGAGTTGTGATTCTATTGCAGGTTTTTTCTTTTCTTTTTTTTTAGGTATAAATGTAAAATTTGCTATTCTCTAGTATATACGGAATCGACTTGAGGGCACTGGGTAGTATATACGGAAACCCTGGTGGCGTAGTGGTTAAGTGCTACGGCTGCTAACCAAAGGGTCGTCAGTTCGAATCAGCCAGGCACTCCTTGGAAAGTACAGGGCAGTTCTACTCTGTCCTATAGGGTCGCTATGAGTCGGAATCGACTCGACGGCACTGGGTTTGGTTTGGTTTTGGTTTTCTAGTATATACGGCTTCCTCCACAGTCAGTCTTTCTTTCCCCGTTTTTTTTCTAAAATAATTTTTATTGTGCCTTAAGTGAAAGTTAACAAATCAAGTCAGTCACATATAAACTTATATACACCTTACTACATACTCCCTTTTACTTTCCCCCAATGAGTCAGCCCCCTCCCTCCTTCCAGTCTCTCCTTTTGTGACCGTTTTGCCAGTTTCTAACCCTCTCTACCTTCCCATCTCCACTCCAGACAGGAGATGCCAACACAGTCTCAAGTGTCCACCTGATACAAGTAGCTCACTCTTCATCAGCATCTCTCTCCAACCCACTGTCCAGTCCCTTCCATGTCTGATGAGTTGTCTTCGGGAATGGTTCCTGTCCTGGGCCATGGACCATGACCGCCAGGATTCTTCTAGTCTCAGACCATTAAGCCGGGTCTTTTTATGAGAATTTGGGGTCTGCATCCCACTGATCTCCTGCTCCCTCAGGGGTTCTCTGTTGTGCTCCCTGTCAGGGCAGTCATTGCTTGTGGCTGGGCACCATCTAGTTCTTCTGGTCTCAGGATGATGTAAGTCTCTGGTTCATGTGGCCCTTTTTGTCTCTTGGACTCATAGTTATCATGTGACCTTGGTGTTCTTCATTCTCCTTTGCTCCAGGTGGGTTGAGACCAATTGATGCATCTTAGATGGCCACTTGTTAGCATTTAAGACCCCAGACGCCACACTTCAAAGTGGGATGCAGAACGTTTTCATAATAGAATTTATTTTGCCAATTGACTTAGAAGTCCCCCTTAAGCCGTAGTCCCCAAACCCCCGCCCTTGCTCTGCTGACCTTCGAAGCATTCAGTTTATCCTGGAAACTACTTTTGGTCCAGTTCAGTTGAGCTGACCTTCCACATATTGAGTATTGTCCTTCCCTTCACCTAAAGTAGTTCTTATCTACTAACTAATCAGTAAAAAACCCTCTCCCACCCTCCCTCCCTGCCCCCTCTCGTAACCACATAAGAATGTGTTCTTCTCAGTTTATACTATTTCTCAAGATCTTATAATAGTGGTCTTATACAATATTTGTCCGTTTGCATCTGACTAATTTCACTCAGCATAATGCCTTCCAGGTTCCTCCACGTTATGAAATGTTTCACAGATTCGTCACTGTTCTTTATCGATGCGTAGTATTCCATTGTGTGAATATACCACAATTTATTTAACCATTCATCTGTTGATGGACACCTTGGTTGCTTCCAGCTTTTTGCTATTGTAAACAGTGCTGCAATAAACATGGGTGTGCATATATCTTTTCTTGTAAAGGCTCTTATTTCTCTAGGGTATATTCCGAGGGGTGGGATTTCTGGGTTGTATGGTAGTTCTATTTCTAACTTTTTAAGAAAACGCCAGATAGATTTCCAAAGTGGTTGTACCATTTTACATTCCCACCAGCAGTGTATAAGAGTTCCAATCTCTCCACAGTCTCTCCAACATTTATTATTTTGTGTTTTTTGGATTAATGCCAGCCTTGTTGGAGTGAGATGGAATCTCATCGTAGTTTTAATTTGCATTTCTCTAATGGTCAATGGCTAATGATCGAGAGCATTTTCTCATGTATCTGTTAGCTGCCTGAATATCTTCTTTAGTGAAGTGCGTGTTCATATCCTTTGCCCACTTCTTGATTGGGTTGTTTGTCTTTTTGTGGTTGAGTTTTAACAGAATCACATAGACTTTAGAGATCAGGCGCTGGTCAGACATGTCATAGCTGAAAATTTTTTCCCAATCTGTAAGTGGTCTTTTTACTCTTTTGGTGAAGTCTTTAGATGAGCATAGGTGTTTGATTTTTAGGAGCTCCCAGTTATCTGGTTTCTCTTCATCATTTTTAGTAATTTTTTGTATTCTCTTTATGCCTCGTATTAGGGCTCCTAACATTGTCCCTATTTTTTCTTCCATGATCTTTATCGTTTTAGTCTTTATGTTTAGGTCTTTGACCCACTTGGAGTTAGTTTTTGTGCATGGTGTGAGCTATGGGTCCTGTTTCATTTTTTTGCAAATGGATATCCAGTTATGCCAGCACCATTTGTTAAAAAGACTATCTTTTCCCCAATTAACTGACACTGGGCCTTTGTCAAATTATCAGCTGCTCATATGTGGATGGATTTATATCTGGGTTCTTAATTCTGTTCCATTGGTCTATGTGACTGTTGTTGTACCAGTACCAGGCTGTTTTGACTACTGTGGCTGTATAATATGTTCTGAAATCAGGTAGAGTGAGGCCTCCCACTTTCTTCTTTTTTAGTAATGCTTTACTTACCCGGGGCTTCTTTCCCTTCCATATGAAGTTGGTGACTTGTTTCTCCATCACATTAAAAAATGACAGTGGAATTTGGATGAGAAGTGCATTGTATGTATAGATGGCTTTTGGTAGGATAGACATTTGTACTATGTTAAGTCTTCTTATCCATGAGCAAGGTATGTTTTTCCACTTACGCTTGCACTAGTACTTTGTAGTTTTCTTTGTATAGGTCTTTTACATCTTTGGTAAGATTTATTCCTAAGTATTTTATCTTCTTGGGGGCTACTGTGAATGGTATTGATTTGGTGATTTCCTCTTTGATGTTCTTTTTGTTGATGTAGAGGAATCCAAGTGATTTTTGTATGTTTATCTTGTAACCTGAGACTCTGCCGAACTCTTCTATTAGTTTCAGTAGTTTTCTGGAGGATTCCTTAGGGTTTTCTGTGTATAAGATCATGTCCTCTGCAAATAGAGATAATTTTACTTCTTCCTTGTCAATCTGGATGCCCTTTATTTCTTTGTCTAGCCGAATTGCTCTGGCTAGGACCTCTAGCACAATGTTGAATAAGAGCAGTGATAAAGGGCATCCTTGTGTGGTTCCCGTTCTCAAGGGAAATGCTTTCAGGCTCTCTCCATTTAGAATGATGTTGGCTGTTGGCTTTGTATAGATGCCCTTTATTATGTTGAGGAATTTTCCTTCCATTCCTATTTTGCTGAGATCTTTCCCCGTTTTTTTAAATTATTTTTTAATTCCAAAAACAGTATATGTTCATTGTAAAAAAAAGTCAGATAAACATAAAATTTTGCTCCAAAAATATGGCATTTCTCATGCATACTTTTTCCTATTCTTAAGGCTTTAGTGTTTTAAATGTAGATATTATCATACACTCAAATGTTCAACTTTTTTCATTTATTAATATATCTTGGATAACCTAGAACCATATTTACGTATAAATAACAATTAGCAGAGTTTCTTGAGGGCAGGAACCATCTTGTTTGAGCATTTATGAAACACAGGGCACAAGTGATTCACTGGTAATGATTCCTGCATATCTACAGATGACAAATTTTTGCCAATAATTTGATTATTTTTCCTTAAAATTTCTTTAGAACTCTTGGATGGTGTGTAATTTATTTATGTTGCATTATTATTCTGCATTCATATCCAATATTTTAATAATTTGGCCTCATTTATTTTAAAAGAGTAACTTGAGAGACTTCTATCTTATTCAGTAAATGGAAGCAAACAGTTGATCCTATTATTGTGTTTCCGGTCATTCACATGAATATCCCAGCCAGCTCCCAACAGTATCTTTCTTCCAGGTTGCATAAACGAAACCAAACCAAACCCACTGCCGTCGAGACAATTCCAACTCATAGCGACCCTACAGGACAGAGTAGAACTGCCCCATAGAGTTTCCAAGGAGCACCTGGTGGATTTGAACTGCCAGCCTCTCGGTTAGCAGCCGTAGCACTTAACCACTACGCCACCAGGGTTTCCCCAGGTTGCATAGACAGTACAAACTAAGTTACGTGGTAGTTGATTATATCCTGTTAATAAGTACTACACTTGGTTATATCCGTGTAGAAGAAAATTTCACAGTTTTGATTGCAGAGTCCCTTCTCTAGATAATCTTATCTAGTATCTTTGCATTACCCAAAAGAAGTTACTGATTTATTTTATCAAGTCCAAGATTTCACTCACATTTCCAGTTATGTTTTTACTGGTCCATATCTAGATGGGCATTAAGAAGTAAACATATAGGAAACAAGACTTACTGGATCCATCAAGACTGGGGGAACCCTTGAGTCTAATGCCTGGAAATAATCTTTAAACCTTGAACTGAAACTATCCCATGAAGTCATCATTAAACTGAATCACAGTGTAGGCCAATTAATAAGGAATGATTACCTCAAGCATGGTGCTCTTATAAAGAATTACCTACATGAGTGTAAACTGACAACAGGTAATCTAAAGTACGGACGAGAACTGTAAGGGGCAGAGAGCCTAAACTTAACAATGATGAAACAATATGGGTAGCGATAGAACGGTGACACTGTGAAGTATGTAACCAATGTTATTGAGCTGTTCATGTAGAAACTGAACGGCTGTATGTTTGGGTGTATATACTGCCACCAAAAATACTGTATTTTAAAAAAGAAGTAAATATATAATAAGACATGTGAGCATTTGTTTTTGCTAATGATTTAGAAAACCCTTAATTCAAATCATAATTTTATTTTATACCATTCTTAAGCTAACTTACAATATTGTTTATAATCCAGGTTGAAAACATATTCAAATAATCTTAACTGAAGAGCCAAAGACAGTTAAGCGCTGAATTCCCGTTTGCTGGTTTTTAATTTGTAAATTGATTATTCATAAAATTTTCATTGTTTCACATATTTAACATTGCGTATCTCTCTTAAATCACTGAAATGATAGCACAGTAAATAAATGATTGATTTTCAGTCTGAGCATGCAGTGTGGACAAACGGATTTTTGCACCAGACAGAATCTAGACAGTGGACAGTCGTCTTAGCTGGGAGCAAATGCAGGTCTTTGTGTGATAACATGTAAGAACATTCTGTGCCCATCCACAGCTGGATTTCACTATTATCAAATATTTAAGCTGTGGGTCTATATTGTACTGATATCATTGTATTTGCCTGATGGAAGATTTTATTTTTAAATTTCTTCTACTTCAATGTAATTTTTAAAATAGACTATTTTTTAGAACAATTTTAGATTTACAGAAAAATTGGAAACACAGTACACAGAGTTCACATATACCACCACACTTAGTTTCCTCTATGATAGCACCTTACATTAGCATGGTACGTTTGTTGCAGTTAATGCACCAATACTGATGTTAACTAAACCAAAATCAAACCAATTATTGTCAAAGCTGACTCCAACTCATGGCGACCCCATGTGTTTTAGACTAGAACTGTGCTCTACAGGGTTTTCAATGACTGATTTTTCAGAAGCAGGCCGCCACGACTTTCTTCCAAGGCACCTCTGGGATGGACTTGAACTGCCAATCTTCTGGTTCATAGCCAAGCGCTTAGGCATTTGCAGCACCCAGGAACCCCGTGATTAACTCAAGTCCATAGTTTATTCAGATTTCTTTAGATTTTACCTAACGTCTTTTTCTGTTTCAGCAGCCAGGACACCAAAATTATGTCTACTTGTCATGTCTCCTCAACCTCCTTTTGGCTGTGAAAGTTCCTCAGACTTTCCTTGCTTTTGCTGAATTGGCAGTTTTGAGGAGTACTAGTCAAATGTTTTATAGGAATTTTGTAGTGGAATTTGTGTGATGTTTTTCTCATGATTAGACTGGGGTAATGGGTTTTGAGGAGGAGGACCAGTCACTGTAATTTTCACAAGAGGATTAAATACTTACAGGTTAAAAAAATCTAGACTTCATCAAATTGTTGCCATGGACTTAACTCATGTATCATTTTTAGTACTAGGTCTATTCTGATTATTAGAAGCAGAAAAGACAGTCTTGAGGAATGGACGATGAGGATTTTAAGAAAAGGCTGGCTTTAAAAAATAATAAACAGGTAGATAATATTATGAAGACAGCAAACAGAAGTTATTTTAATTCACTTTCCTAAGCATGTTCTTTATGAATTAAAATTACTATGACATAAAATCAGATAAAATGCACAAATACAGTGAAACCGTTGAGAGCTGCAGATCGATAGGATTACCTTGTTTTTCCTTGAGTTTTCTTCTCTGACAGGGTTCTGCCTTACACAAGTTCTGGCTTTTGCAGGCTTTACTGCAATACACAGCTAGTTCAACTCCATACATCTTCAGAGGAAAATGTGGGATTTATGTAAATAAATATATTACTCAAGTATACCTCTGTTTTCAAAGCACATTACCACTTTTTTTGCCTACCAAATAAACAGTAAATAAACATTGTGCTGGATTCTCTACCCTTTGGGTTAAAAATAGCCTGTGTTACATCCTTAGAAAAGTTATACTGGGCTATAATTAGGTAAAAAATTCTGTCCTTGTTGAGCAGTGGTTCTCAGGCTTTAGTGTGCATGAGAATCATCTGAAGGGCGTGTTAAAAGACAGGTTACTGCTCTCACCCAAAGCATAATAAGAATAATAAGCAAACAGAAAAAATAAAAAAGGCAAGCCACAGACTGAGAAAACATTAGTAATATATGTATATATGACAAAAACTTTTATCCAGAATATAAACAATACCTATGAATCAATAAAAGACAAACAATTCAATTAAAATGGGCACAAACTTGAAGAGACACTTTTTGAAAGAAGATATATAAATGGCTAACAAGTACATGAAACGGTACTCAACATTTTAGTCATTAGAGAAATGCAAAGGGAAACTTTAACTATAACATACCACTTCATACCCACCAGGGAAAAAGCAAACAAACACAGGCTGCTGGGGCCTAACCCCAGGAATTTCTGATTCAGTAGGTCTCTGTGGGGCCTGAGAACTTCCATTTCTAGTAAGTCCTTACGTGATCCTGATGCTGCAGGTCTGAGGACCAACTATGAAAACCACTGCTTTACAGTCGACAAGGAAGCTACATTTATTAAGTGCCTATGATGATTAAGGAGCCCTGGTGGCCAGTGGGTAAGAGCTTGGCTGCTAACCAAAAGGTTGGCAGTTTGAATCCGCCAGTTGCTCCTTGGAAATCCTATGGGGCAGTTGTACTCTGTCCTATAGGATTACTATAAGTTTGAATAGTCTCCAAGGCAATGTTTTTTTTTTTCCTAATGGTGATTAAGGTGTTTTACATACATTATTTATTAACTAGTTACAGAATCCTACCAAGTTAAATATGGTTACCCCTTTTTAAATAAGGAATCTGGGTCTCACAGGGACAGGGACTGAGGAACTTGCCTAAGAAGACGATGCGGTTAGGCAGCAAAACTACAGTTCAGAGCACCCTCTAACACCCATGTTTTTCTAGCACACCATACTGCTCCTTATTGATAAAGGAGTGACACTCATGCCTCCGTGGCATGCTTATTTGAAATGAGAGACTACCTCAAGATGTGGACAGTGCTCACCTCAGGTTAGCAGAGTGTTAACAAAGACAGTGATTCTTACACAGAACTGGGCGAAGGTTCAGGGCCATGGAGAGGATTCACTTCTCTCTGAGTTTCTGAAATAACCAAAGGTGAAGTGGATTTACTGTGTAACTAAGAAAACAGGATGGCCATGTGTTTAACAGACTGATTAATTACTATTTTATTATTCATTACAGAAAAACACACATTTAAGTAAAATAGTCCATAAAAGAATAATGTCATTTAAATTTAAGCTTCGAGCTCCATCATACTGTCCTGTCTGCCAGTGTACATTACACTGCTCACCAATCGGCACCTATAGAGCGCGATGATCCTCAACAAAGTGCTCTGACAGTTTCTAAGACACATTATTTCTTTCACAGAGCAAATTAAAACAATGACATCATACAAACAAAATACGCAATTTGAATTTTAAGAAAAGTGGTACATTTTATAGTAAATAGACTGCCAAAAAATGAAGCTGCTAACAATATAATTTCTTTCACTCTGTTATATTGTATGTAAAACAGGACACAGACACACAGGATTACTGGACTATAGACTCAACACAGTTGTGAGGTCTAAGCTTCAGAAAGGCAAACAAACAAAAAACCCACTCAACTCTACATCTCTAAGATTCCCTTTTACACCTTTCTCTCTCTATTTCCATTTAATACTGTTAATTAAACCCATAATGTTAAATTTATTTAAATAAGAATTAAATAAACTGCCCCAAATGCTGATTTTCCTATCTCAAAACACAAGTATTTTAAATCACAACTTCCTTGTGGTATACTGAATATATTGGTACAGTAGACATTAACAAGCATATTTTTAAGAATATATTTTCATCTGTAGCTCAGGTAAAGCTTTATTAAACGGTAAACACTTTAAACAGTGAAGAATACAAGTTTCAAAAAACAAATACATTCAGAAGATCTGCTGTTCAAATAATATTTTTTCAAAACCAGGTGGAGGAGTATGATAAAATTCACTGAACTGGCAATCCAGAATTGCACTGTCATCAACTAGAGGACAGAAAAAGAAAGAAATTAGAAGCAAAGAACTTAATTTAAATGAATACATAATTATAAAATGAACTATGTTTCCATAATATCAGAACACTAACAGGCAAAAACAATAAAACATCTGCTTTCAGGATACAAAACACAATCCTATTAGGTAAAATACCCACAAAAAAAAACAAAAACAAGACCTATAAAAAATATACATCAAAATATTATTAATAATTATCTTTAGATAGTATGTGTCAAAGAGAAAAACTAGTAACAAGCTTCTTACTTTGATTCTGGAGTTTTCTTACCCATGAAACCAAATATTGACTGAAAAAACATTCCTGACCAAAATTAATCCTGCCACCAGCTCTTCTTTCACCCAAAGTTGCTAATCTTTTCTTTCCTATGGGAAGCCAGGCTTACTAAATTTGAATTTCAAAAGTTATGGCTGTATAAGA
The DNA here is from genome assembly GCF_030014295.1 of Loxodonta africana. Lineage (NCBI taxonomy): Eukaryota > Metazoa > Chordata > Mammalia > Proboscidea > Elephantidae > Loxodonta > Loxodonta africana. Next base: position 71,101,080 of record NC_087358.1, read on the forward strand.
CCACTATTATAAGATCTTGAGAAACAGTATTAAAAAAAAAGTTATGGCTGGGTCACTCTGTGACCTGATATCATCTGATCTCAGTGAAAGGGGGAGGGCAGGGTTCAATCTGTCATGTTAAGATTAGCCAATAGTTGATCTTCTCTATTTTTTCCCTCCTCTTCTCTTTATAAGCCTCATTGTACCTAGCTTCTTCCAGCCATCTGCTTTTTCTGGAATCAGAGTGGTCTTCCTATATGCATACAGAATAACTGCTCAGAATAAACCTTATGTTTTAGTTTGAGTTTTGATTTTTAACATGTGAATATGAAAAATTCAAATTTTCTTCTTACTTGCCTAGTTGTATTTTCTATAATTAAGATACATTACTATAAAAAAATGTTTTATTTTGGAAAAAAATCATAGATTCACAGGAAGCTGCAAAAATAGTAGAGTCTTGTGTATCCTTCATCCAGCTTCCCCCAATGGTAACATCTTCCATAGCTACTGTATAGTAACAAAACCAAGAAACTGACATTGGGACAATCTGTTATACAAACGACAGGCTTTATTCAGATCTCACCAGCTTTTATGTACACTCATTTGCATGTACGGGTATGTTTTAGGCAATTTTATCCCTTGTATAGATTTGTACAGCCACCAGCACTATAAAGACACAGAACTATTTCTACTGCCACCAAGGAAATCCTTCACAGTTGTACCACCACACCTTCCCCACCTGTCCCTATCCTCTGACAACCTCTAATTTGTTCTGCATCTCTTTAATTCTGTTATTTTGAGAATATTACATACATGGAAGCAAACATTATATAATCTTTTGAGGCTAGCTCTTTTCGCTCTGCATAATGCCCTTGAGATCCATTCAAGATGTTGTTTGATCCTTTTTATTACCGAGTAATATTCCATGGAATGTTGTTTAATCATTTGCCCACTGAAGAACATCTGAGTTACTTCCAGTTTCAGGCTATTACAATAAAGCTGCTATGAACAATCATGTATAGGTTTATATGTGAACATAAATTTTCAAGCCTCTGGGATAAACGCCCAAGAGCGTGATTGCTGGGTCATATAGTATGTTTAATTTTGTAAGAAACTGCCAAACTATTTTTCAGAGTGGCTGTCCATTTTACATTCCCATCAGCAACGTATGAGAGATTGAGTTTCTCCATATCCTTGCTAGCATTTAGTATTATCACCATTTTTCATTTTAGTCATTCTGATAGGTGAGTAGTGATAGTTTATTGTGGTTTTAATTTCCATTTCCCTAACGGCCAATGATGTTAAACATCTTTTCATGTGCTTATATGATATCTGCACATTCTGTGTGTTGAAATGCTTGTTCATGTCTTTAGCCCATTTTCTAATTGGATTGGGTGCCCCATCCCCCACCCCACTGGTGAGTTTTACATGTTCTTTATATATTCTGGAAACCCTGGTGCTGTACTGGTTGAGTCCGACTGCTAACCAAAAGTTCAGCAGTTCAAATCCACCAGGCACTCCTTGGAACCCCTGTGGGGCAGTTCTACTCTGTCCTATAGGGTCGCTGTGAGTCGGAATCGACTTGACTGCAGTGAGCTTGCTTTGGTTTCTTTAATATATTCTAGATCTAGGTCCTTTGTTAAGTATGTGGTTTGCAAATTATTTTCTCCCAGTTGGTAGCCTGCTGTTCATCCTGTAAACAGGGTCCTTCATAGAGCAAGTTCTTACTTTTAATAAGTCCAGCTTATTAATTTTTTCTTTTATGGATTGTGCTTTTGGTGTTATGTCTAAGAACTCTTTCCCAGCCTTGGGTTCTGAAGATTTTCCCCTCATTTTTCTAAGTTTTACAGTCTTACATTTCACATATAAGTCTATGATCCATTTTGAATTACCGTGTTTTTACGCAAATAACGCACACCTTCTATGTTTGTTTGCCAACCAAGCCCTCCCCCCATTACAAAAATACCTCACAGAAGGAAGGCCAGTTAGCAAACAAATGTAGAAGGCATGTGCCATCTGCATAAATATACAGTAATTTTTGTATAAGGTCTGAACTTTAGTCAAGGTTGATTTTTTTTGCCCAAGGATGTGCAGTTGTTCTAGGCACCATTTGTTGAAAAGACCGTCCCTCCTCCACTGAATTACTTTTCTATCTTTGTCTAAAACTACGGAGGCATATTTGTGTGAGTCAGCTTTCTGGGGTCTCTATTCTGTTCCGTTCATTCATCTATGTGTTTATCCCGCTGCCAATATCACACTGTTACTACTGCTATATAAACCAAAAAAAAAAAAAAAAAAATTAACCAAGCCCATTGCTGTTGAGACAATGCCAACTTCTAGTGACTTGACAGTACAACTGTCCCATAGAGTTTCCAAGGAGTGGCTGGTGGATTCCAACTGCCAACCTTCTGGTTAGCAGCTGAGCTCTTAACCACTGCGCCACCAGGGCTCCACTGCTATATAGAAAGTCTTAAAATTGGGTAGAGTGAGTTCTTTCCACTTTATCCCTCTTTTTCAAAGTTGTTTGGGCTATTCTAGGCCCTTTGCGCCTTACTGTATAAATTTTAGAAAAAGCTTTGTAAAATTCACAGAGTAAAATCGATTGACCTGAGTTTTATATTCTGTCTCCTCCTCTAATAAATCCTCATAAAAGTGCTATATAAGCTAAGATGGTCATTTTACCAAAATGTTCTTCCTCCTGTTCTTGACAAGATACAGCCCAAATCCACCTCATCTAATCTAGGGCAGTCCCGTGAGGAATTTTCAGATGAGATGGAGCCATACTGGAGCCATATCATGAATAACATATTGCATACAATGAGTAATACACGTGTGAATATTGAAAGATTTGGGAGGTATGGAGTTCAGTATATTTGAAAAAAAATAGTGATAGTGTGATGTGGTTTGAACAGAGCAGTCTGATCGAAACAGGATTTTGTGTGATATACTAGTTTGAAATTTATCCTAAAGTGATGAAGAGCCATTAAAGATTTTTAAATAAGGGAGAAGAACTGATCTGTGTTTTGGAAAGCTGACTCATATAGCTTTCCATACAGGCAATGGCATAGAAATGCATGAGTTTGGAATCAGAAAATAGTTACAAAGCTAACAAAACAGTTCAGTTGATACCTAAAGAACAAAACGAGGGCAGTGGAAGAATGAATACCAGTGGCCAGAATTAAGAAATACTTTAAATAAATAATTAATAGGACTTAGAAATTTGGGTAGCAAAGTAGACAAATGGGAGAAGAATGACTAAGAAGTTTCTAGCATAAGGAATGAATGAATGAATGAATGGAAAGTGATATCATTAATAGATATATACACACAGAAAAGCAGCTCTGAGGAAAATGATGATGAATTTGTATGGATTTTTTGAGTCTGAGGAATCTATAGTCAACTAACTAATGATGTCTAATAGGCAGTTGGAAATACGGAATTTGGGCACACGGCAGAGATATTAACTAGAGTTTTTATATTTATATTTGATGAAAGATATATGGAGCCCTGTCAGCACAGTGGTTAACAGCTTGGCTACTAACCAAAAGGTCAGCAGTTTGAATCCACCAGCTGCTCCTTGGAAACCCTGCGGAGCAGTTCTACTCTGTCCCCATAGGGTCGCTATGAGTCAAAATCAAATTGATGGCAATGGGTTTGGTTTTTAGTTTGTTTCAAAGATATGTAAGTAGTAGTTGAAGCTACTAATAAGAAGGACTGGGTAATACCTACATTCAAGGCATTTAAGGCAGATGTTTCAACAAAAGGATGTAGCACTGGAAGTACTCCATCTATGCCAAGAAATTTGGAAGACAGCTACCTGGCCAACCAACTGGAAGAGATTCATATTTATGCCTACTGCAAAGAAAGGTGATGCAACTGAATGAGGAAATTATGGAACAATATCATTAATATCACACACATGCAAAATTTTGCTGAATCAACTGGACTGGACCAGAAGCAAAGAAGTTTCCAGGATAAACTGAATGCTTCGAAGGTCAGCGGAGCAAGGGCGGGGGTTTGGGGACTATGGCTTAAGGGGACTTCCTTTTTTTTAAAAAATAATTTTTATTGAGCTTTAAGTGAACGTTTACAAATCAAGTCAGTCTGTCACATACAAGCTTATATACGCCTTACTCCATACTCCCACTTATTCTCCCCCTAATGAGTCAGCCCTTCCAGTCTCTCCTTTCGTGACGATTTTGCCAGTTTCTAACCCTCTCTACCCTATCTCCACTCCAGACAGGAGATGCAAACACAGTCTCAAGTGTCCACCTGATACAAGTAGCTCACTCTTCATCAGCATCTCTCTCCAACCCACTGTCCAGTCCCTTCCATGTCTGATGAGTTGTCTTCGGGAATGGTTCCTGTCCTGGGCCAACAGAAGGTCTGGGGACCATGACCGCCAGGATTCTTCTAGTCTCAGTCAGACCATTAAGCCGGGTCCTTTTATGAGAATTTGGGGTCTGCATCCCACTGATCTCCTGCTCCCTCAGGGGTTCTCTGTTGTGCTCCCTGTCAGGGCAGTCATTGCTTGTGGCTGGGCACCATCTAGTTCTTCTGGTCTCAGGATGATGTTAAGTCTCTGGTTCATGTGGCCCTTTCTGTCTCTTGGGCTCATAGTTATCGTGTGACCTTGGTGTTCTTCATTCTCCTTTGCTCCAGGTGGGTTGAGACCAATTGATGCGTCTTAGATGGCCGCTTGTTAGCATTTAAGACCCCGGATGCCACATTTCAAAGTGGGAGGCAGAATGCTTTCATAATAGAATCATTTAAGGGAACTTCTAAGTCAATTGGCAAAATAAATTCTATTATGACAACATTCTGCATCTCACTTTGAAGTGTGGTATCTTGGGTCTTAAATGCTAACAAGCGGCCATCTAAGACGCATCAATTGGTCTCAACCCACCTGGAGCAAAGGAGAATGAAGAACACCAAGGTCACACGATAACTATGAGTCCAAGAGACAGAAAGGGCCACATGAACCAGAGACTTACATCATCCTGAGACCAGAAGAACTAGATGGTGCCCGGCCACAAGCAATGACTGCCCTGACAGGGAGCACAACAGAGAACCCCTGAGGGAGCAGGAGATCAGTGGGATGCAGACCCCAAATTCTCATAAAAAGACCAGACTTAATGGTCTGACTGAGACTAGAAGAATCCTGGCAGTCATGGTCCCCAGACCTTCTGTTGGCCCAGGACAGGAACCATTCCCGAAGACAACTCATCAGACATGGAAGGGACTGGACAGTGGGTTGGAGAGAGATGCTGATGAAGAGTGAGCTACTTGTATCAGGTGGACACTTGAGACTGTGTTTGCATCTCCTGTCTGGAGTGGAGATGGGAAGGTAGAGAGGGTTAGAAACTGGCAAAACAGTCACGAAAGGAGAGACTGGAGGGAGGGAGCAGGCTGGCTCATTAGGGGGAGATTAAGTGGGAGCGTGTAGTAAGGTGTATATAAGCTTATATGTGACAGACTGACTTGATTTGTAAACTTTCACTTGAAGCACAATAAAAATTATTTAAAAAAAAATTTTTGCTGAAGATCATTCAAAAGTGGTTGCAGCAGTACATCAACAGGGAACTGCCAGAAATTCAAGAGAGGTTCAGAAGATGACGTGGAACCAGAGATATCGTTCCTGATGTTAAGATGGATCCTGGCTGAAAAGAGAAAATACCAGAAAGATGTTTACCTGTGTTTGACTACACGAAGGCATTCAATTGTGTGGATCATAACAAATTATGGATAACATCGTGAAGAATGGGAATTCCAGAACATTTAATTGTGCTCATGAGGAACCTATACATAGATCAAGAGGCAGTCATTCAAACAGAACAAGGGTATAACACATGATTTAAAGTCAGGGTTGTATCCTTTCACCATGCTTATTCAATCTGTATGCTGAGCATATAATCCAAGAAGCTAGACAATATGAAGAAGAATATGGCATCAGTATCGGACGAAGGCTCATCAACAACCTGCGTTATGCAGATGACACAACTTTGCTTGCTGAAAATGAAGAGGACTTGAAGCACTTACTGATGAAGATCAAAGACTACAGCCTTCAGTATGGATTACATCTCAACATAAAGAAAACAAAAATCCTCACAACTGGACCAATAAGCAACATTATGATAAACAGAGAAAAGATTGAGGTCATCAAGGATTTCCTTTTACTTGGATCCACAATTAACACCCATGGAAGCAGCAGTTAAGAAATCAGACGACGTATCACAATCAGCAAATGCGTTGTGAAGAGCTCTTTAAGGTGTAAAAAAGAAAAGATGTCACTTTGGGGACTAAGAGACAGCTGACCCAAGCCATGATGTTTTCAATTACCTCATATGCATGCAAAAGCAGGACAATGACTAGGGAAGACTGAAGAAGAATTGATGCCTTTGAGTTGTGGTGCTGGTATACTGAACATACCACAGACTGCCGAAAGAATGAATAAATCTGTCTTGGAAGAAGTACAGCCTGAATGTTCCTTAGAAGGGAGGATGATGAGACTTCGTCTCACATACTTTGGACATGTTATCAAGAAGGACCAGTCCCTGGAGAAGGACATCATGCTTGTTAAAGTGGAGGGTCAGCAAAAAAGAGGAAGACCCTCAATGAGATGGTTTGACACAATGGCTAAAACAATGGGCTCAAGCATAACAACGGTCATGAGGATGGTGCAGGACTAGGCAGTGTTTCATTCTGTTGTACACAGGGTCGCTATCAGTCAGTATTGACTCTATGGCACCTAACAACAACATTCCTTTTAAGATGTTGCAATCAGAGAAGATGCTTTGTATTATTTCGATTTTTTAAGGCCTGCTTTGAAACCTAAAACGTGGTCTATTTTGGAGAATGTTCCATATGCGTTGGAAAAGAATGTATACTTTGGGGCTGTGGAGTGGAATGTTCTGTATATGTCTACAGGGTCGAGGTGGTTAATTGTGGTATTTAGATCTTCTGTATCTTTATGGAGTTTCTTTCAAGATACTCTGTTCTTCACCGTAAAAGTAGTGTATTGAAGTCTCCTGTGATTACTGTGGAACTTTTATTTCTCTTTTCAATGCTGTTAGAGTTTGTTTTATGTATTTTGGATCCCTGTCACTGGGTGTGTATATATGTCTTACGGTTTTGTCCTCCTGGTATAGAGACCCTTTAGTTATTGTCCCTCCTTATCCTTCACACTAGATTTTGCTTTAAAGTCTATTTTATCAGAGATTAATATTGCCACTCCTGGTCTTTTTTGGTTATTGTTTACTTGATACATTTTTGTCATCCTTTGAGTTTTAGTTTGTTTATATCTTTGTGTCTAAGGTATATCTCTTGTAGACAGCATATAAATGGATTGGTTTTTTTTTTTTTTTACCCATTCCACCACTCTCAGTCTCTTCACTGGTACATTTTAACCATTAACATTCAGCATAATTACTGACAGGTATGATTTTACTGCTGTCATTTTGTTGTACTTTCTTTTTGTTTTTGGTGATATTGATGGTTTCTTAGTTCCACTTAATTTTATGTGCTGAGTTCTTTTTGTTTACGAATTTTCTTTTCATTTCTTTTGTTACTGTTGATTTTGAGGTTACTGAATATGTTTTTCTTCTTTTTTATTTTGATGGGTAGGCGTATTAGCTTCTGTCATGGATTGAATCATGTCCCCCAAAAAGTATGTGTATCCACTTGGTTAGGCCATGATTCTCAGTATTCTGTGGTTGTCCTCCATTTTGATTGTAATTTTATGTTAAAGAGGATTACAGTGATTGTAAAAACCTTACCATGTCACATTCCTGATCCAATGTAAAGCGAGTTTCTCTGGGGTGTGGCCTGTACCACCTTTTTATCTTACAAGAGATAAAACGAAACGGAAACAAGCAGAGAGTTGGGGACCTCACACCACCAAGAAAGCGGCATGGAGCAGATTGAGTACTTTGGACCTGAGGTTCCTGCGCTGAGATGCTCCCAGACCAAGGGAAGATCGATGACATGGACCTTCCTCTGGAGCAGACAGAGAAAGCCTTCCCCTGGAGCTGAAGCCCTGAATTTGGACTTGTAGGGTACTAAACTGTGAGAGAATAAATTTCTCTTTGTTAAAGCTATCCACTTTTGGTATTTCTGTTACAACAGCACTTAGATGACTAAGACAGCTTCTCCTACAGTTTCTTAAAGAGTTAAACATAAAACTACCATATATGACCCAGCGATTCCACTCCTAGGTCCAAAAGAAATGAAAACGTATGTCCATAAAAAGACCTGCATGCAAATGTTCACAGCAACATTATTCAGAATACCAAAAACTAGAACTAATCTAGATATCGATCACCTGATGAATGGATAGACAATGTGGTATATTTATATAACCGAATATTATTCAACCATAAAAACGGAAGAAACTACTAACACACACTACCGCACGGATGAACCTCAAAAATGTCATGCCTGGTGATAGTAATGGCAAAAGGGCACAGCTTGTATGATTCCATTTATATGAAATGTCCAGAAAAGAGAATTTTATACAGACAGAAAGTAGATTAGTGATATCCTGACACTAAGGATAGGAAATGGATGCACCGTAAATGTGCATGACAGAACTTATTGGAGGAATAAAAATGTTTTAAAACTCAATCATGGTGACGGCTGCACCACTCTGTGAGACTACTACAAAGCACTGAATTACACACTTAAAATAGGTAAATTTCGATATGTAAAATATACTCCAATAAAGGTTTTTTTTTTTCTGTTTTTTATTAAAGTAACTACTGCCCTAAATTGGCCTAGATTCAATGCAATACCAATAAAAATTCCAGATTTCTTTTTTTTTTTAGAAACTGACCAGGAGATTCTGAAATTCGGGTGGAAATGCAAAGGTCTTCCAACAGACAAAACAACTTTGAGAAAGAACAAAGTTGGAGGACTAACACTACCAGGTTTCAAGAGTTTTTATAAAGCTACAGCGTTCAAAACAGTATGGTACTGGCATCAAGATAGACAAACAGATCAAGGGGAAAAACAGAATCCAGAAATAGCTCCACATATACGGACAACCAATTTTCAACAAAGTTTCAAAGCCACAGAGGCAATTCAGTGGAAAAGAGAGTCTTTTCAGGAAAGGACACTGGGACAATTAGATATACATATGTGAAAAAGTAAACTTGGTGCTTACCTTACACTCATGTACAAAAAGTGACTCAAAACAGAATACAGACCTCGTCTTGGTCATCTACTGCTGCTCTAACAGAAATACCACAAGTGGATGGCTTTCACAAACAGAAGTTGATTCTCTCACAGTCCAGTAGGCTAGAAGTCTGAATTCAGGGCACTGGCTGCAAGGGGAAGCTTTTTCTCTCTGTCAGCTCTGGAGGAAGGTCCTAGTCATTTGTCTTCCCTTAGTCTGGGAGCATTTCAGCACAGGAACTTCAGGTTCATAGGACATGTTCTGCTCCCAGCACTGCTTTCGTGGTGGTAGGAGGTCCCCATGTCTCTCTGCTCTCTTTTATCTTGTATATTTCAAAAGAGATTGGCTTAAGACACTACCTAATCTTGTATATATATAAAAAAAAATCTTGTATAACTGCCACTAATCCATCTCATTACATCATAGCGATAGGAAATCACATCAGATGACAAAATGGAAGACAATCATACAATACTGGGAATCATGACCTAGCCAAACTGATATATATACTTTTGGGGGACACACTTCAATCCAAGACAGACCTAAATGTAAAACCCCAAACTTTAAAACTCCTAGAAGAAAACACAGGGGAAAAAATCTTTGTGATCATGGGTATCTTAGTTATCTAGTGCTGCTAAAACAGAAATACCACAAGTGGGTAGTTTTAAAAAACACAAATTTATTTTCTCACAGTTCAGGAAGCTAGAAGATAAAGTGACCCTACAGGACAGAGCAGAACTGCCCCATAGTGTTTCCAAGGAGTGCCTGGTGGATTCAAACTGCCGACCTTTTGGTTAGCAGCCATACCTCTTAACCACTGTGCCACCAGGGTTTCCATTCAGGAGGCCAGAAGCCTGAATTCAGGGTGCCAACTCTAGGCTTTCTCTCTCTGTCAGCTCTGTAGGAAGGTTCTTGTCTCTCCTGAGCTTCTGCTCCTGGGTGATCGTCATGTGGCTTGGTAGCTCTTTCCCCTCCATCTCTGCTTCTATTCTTTCTTGTTTAATTTCTTTCACATCTCAAAAGAAACTGATTTAAGACATACCCTATACTAACCTTATATCATTAACGTAACAAAGACAAACCACTCCCAAATGGGATTATAACCACAGGCATAGAGGTTAGGATTTACAACACATATTTTGGGTGGACACAATTCAATCCGTAACTTTCCACCCTTTGGCACGCAAAAATTTATGTCCTTCCCACATGCAAAACACATTCACCCATTACATCGTCGTAGAAATCTTAATTCTAAATCCAAAATCTCATCCTCTGAATCATCTAAATCAAATATGGGTGAACGATGACGCATATTCCATCCTGGGGCAAAATTCCTCTACAGCTGTGAACCTGTGAAATCTAGAATATAAGTTTTATCTTTTCAACGTACAATGGTGGAAGGGGCACAAGGCAGACATTTCCATTACAAATGGGAGAAATTGGAGGAAAAAAAGGTATAACACACACCAAGGAAGTCCAAAACCCAGCACAACAATTGACATTAGCTCTTAAGACTTGAAAATAATTGTCTGTTTTTTGGGACCATCTGGGCAATGGCCCTGCCCTCCAGACTCTGGGTGTTGACCATGTCTTCTAGATTCTAGGTGGAGGCCCCTTGGCCCTGGGCTTCAGCTCTGCCTTCCAGGTCCACTGGGATGGCAACTCTGCTCCCTCATCTTTGGGGAGGCCCATTCTCTTATTCCATCTGAGTGGCAACTCCATCCCTGTGGCCCTGGCAGGCCCTGTCCCCTCAGCTTTGGGCAGCAACCTCTTCCCCCTGGCACACCTTAACAGCAGCTCCACACTTCTGTTGCTCTCTGAGCTGCTCTAGAGATGGTCCTTTTCCCTTCTTGGAGGACAAAAGATGTAGCTCCTTTGGCCTGTTTCCTGCCTGTAGAACCCAAGAGGCAAACAGCTTTCTTTCCTTTCATCCTATCTCTGACCCCTTCAGGTTAAGTTGATGGGTTTTCTGCTGTGGTAGTTGGTTAGATCCATCAGTGACAAGCTTAATCTCTTTAAGAAAAGATTGTGTAGCCACATCCTTGTTAAAAATTCTAGGACACATGTCCTTAGTTGGTACAACACAATTTTCTAAATCATTAAGTTCTGTTTTCATTTTGCACAGTTCACTTTTAAGTCCATTGCTTTCCTCTCACATTTTACTATAAGCAGCAAGGAGAAACCACACAGCCCCTCTAAGGCCTTGCTTAGAAATTTCATAGGCCAGGTATTCAAGTTCATTACTTACAAGTTCTACCTTCCACCAAACATTTCAACAGCCAAATTCTTTGCCCAGCAAATAAAAGCATCGCCCTTCTTCCATTGTCCAATCACATGTTCATCATTTTCTTTTAAAGCCTCACCAGAAGCACATTTACTGTTCACATTTCCAGCCACATTCTGTGGCTGGTGCCATATGTATTCTCTAAGACCACAGAGACTTCTTCTACAACTCTCCTCACTTTCATCTGAGCCCTCGCCAGAACTGCCTTTGACGTCCATAATTCTACCAATAGTCTCTTCAAGGCAGTCTAGGCTTTTGCCATTGTTGTTGTTGTTGTTGTTAGGTGCCGTCGAGTCGGTTCCAACTCATAGTGACCCTATGGACAACAGAACAAAACACTGCCCGATCCTGCGCCATCCTCACAATCGTTGTTATGCTGGAGCTCATTGTTGCAGCCACTGTGTGAATTCACCTCATTGAGGGTCTTCCTCTTTTCCGTTGACCCTGTACTCTGCCAAGCATGATGTCCTTCTCCAGGGACTGATCCCTCCTGACAACATGTCCAAAGGATGTAAGACACAGTCCCGCCATCCTTGCCTCTAAGGAGCATTCTGGCCGCACTTCCTCCAAGACAGATTTGTTCATTTTTTTGGCAGTCCATGGTATATTCAATATTCTTCGCCAACACCACAATTCAAAGGCGTCAACTCTTCTTCAGTCTTCCTTATTCACTGTCCAGCTTTCACATGCATATGATGCCATTGAAAATAACATGGCTTGGGTCAGGCGCACCTTAGTCTTCAGGGTGACATCTTTGCTCTTCAACACTTCGAAGAGGTCCTTTGCAGCAGATTTGTCCAATGCAATGCGTCTTTTGATTTCTTGACTGCTGCTTCCATGGCTGTTGATTGTGGATCCAAGTAAAATGAAATCCTTGACAACTTCAATCTTTTCTCCGTTTATCATGATGTTGCTCAGTGGTCCAGTTGTGAGGAATTTTGTTTTCCTTATGTTGAGGTGCAGTCTGTACTGAAGGCTGTGGTCTTTGATCTTCATTAGTAAGTGCTTCAAGTCCTCTTCACTTTCAGCTAGCAAGGTTGTGTCATCTGCATAATGCAGGTTGTTAATGAGTCTTCCTCCAATCCTGATGCCCCGTTCTTCTTCATATACTCCAGCTTCTCGGATTATTTGTTCAGCATACAGATTGAATAGGTATGGTGAAAGAATACAACCCTGACACACACCTTTCCTGACTTTAAACCAATCACTATCCCCTTGTTCTGTCCGAACAACTGCCTCTTGATCTATGTAAAGGTGCCTCATGAGCGCAATTAAGTGTTCTGGAATTCCCATTCTTCGCAGTGTTATCCGTAGTTTGTTATGATCCACACAGTTGAATGCCTTTGCATAGTCAATAAAACACAGGTAAACATTCTTCTGGTATTCTCTGCTTTCAGCCAGGATCCACCTGACATCAGCAATGATATCCCTGGTTCCACATCCTCTTCTGAAATCAGCTGGAATTTGTGGCAGCTCCCTGTCGATATACTGCTGCAGCCGTTTTTGAATGATCCTCAGCAAAATTTTGCTTGCGTGTGATATTAATGATATTGTTCTATAATTTCCACGTTCGCTTGGATCACCTTTCTTGGGAATAGGCATAAATATGGATCTCTTCCAGTCAGTTGGCCAGGAAGCTGTCTTCCATATTTCTTGGCATAGACGAGTGAGCACCTCCAGCGCTGCATCTGTTTGTTGAAACATCTCAATTGATATTCCATCAATTCCTGGAGCCTTGTTTTTTGCCAATGCCTTCAGAGCAGCTTGGACTTCTTCCTTCAGTACCATCGGTTCATGATCATATGCCACCTCTTGAAATGGTTGAATATCGACTAATTCTCCTTTGGTATAATGACTGTGTATTCCTTCCATCTTCTTTTGATGCTTCCTGCGTCGTTTTATATTTTCCCCATGGAATACTTCACTATTGCAACTTGAGGCTTGCATTTTTTTCTTCAGTTTGGTTTTTGCCTTTTTTTTTTTTTCTTTCAGCTTGGGAAACACTGAGCATGTTCTTCCCTTTTGGTTTTCTACCTCCAGCTCTTTGTACATGTCATTATAATACTTTGCTTTGTCTTCTCGAGAGGCCCTTTGAAATCTTCTGTTCAGTTCTCTTACTTCATCAATTCTTCCTTTTGCTTTAGCTGCTCAGTGCTCAAGAGCAAGTTTCAGAGTCTCCTCTGACATCCATCTTGGTCTTTTCTTTCTTTCCTGTCTTTTCAGTGACCTCTTGCTTTCTTCATGGATGATGTCCTTGATGTCATTCCACAGCTCGTCTGGTCTTCGGTCACTAGTGTTCAATGCGTCAAATCGATTCTTGAGATGGTCTCCTAATTCAGGTGGGATATACTCAGGTCATATTTTGGCTCTCGTGGACTTGCTCTGATTTTCTTCAGTTTCAGCTTGAACTTGCTATGAGCAATTGATGGTCTGTTCCACAGTCGGCCCTTGGCCTTGTTCTGACTGATGATATTGAGCTTTTCTATCGTCTCTTTCCACAGATGTAGTCAATTTGATTTCTGTGTGTTCCATCTGGCAAGGTCCATGTGTATAGTCACTGTTTATGTTGGTGAAAGAAGGTATTTGCAATGAAGAAGTCGTTAGTCTTGCAAAATTCTATCATTTGATCTCTGGCACTGTTTCTATCACCAAGGCCATATTTTCCAACTACTGATCCTTCTTCGTTTCCAACTTTCGCATTCCAATTACCAGTAATTATCAATGCATCTTGATTGCATGTTCGATCAATTACAGCCTGCAGCAGCTGATAAAAATCTTCTATTTCTTCATCCTCGGCCCTAGTGGTTGGTGCGTAAATTTGAATAATAGTCATATTAACTAGTCTTCCTTGTAGGCATATGGATATTATTCTATTACTGACAGCGTTGTACTTCAGGATTGATCTTGAAACATTCTGCTTGACGATGAATGCAACACCATTCCTTTCTGAGTTGTCATTCCCAGCATAGTAGACTATATGATTGTCCGATTCAGGATGGCCAGTACCAGTCCATTTCAGCTCACTAATGCCTCGGATATTGATGTTTATGTATTCCATTTCATTTTTGACAATTTCCAGTTTTCCTAGATTCATACTTCATACATTCCAGGTTCCAATTTTTAATGGATGTTTGCAGCTGTTTCTTCTCATTTTGAATCATGCCACATCAGCAAATGAAGGTCCCGAAAGCTTTACTCCATCCACGTCATTATAGTTGACTCTACTTTGAAGAGGCAGCTCTTCCCCAGTCATCCTTTGAGTACCTTCCAACCTGGGGGGCTCATCTTCCAGCACTATATCAGATAATGTTCTGCTGCTATTCATAAAGGTTTTCACTGGCTAATGTTTTTCAGAAGTAGACTGCCGGGTCCTTCTTCCTAGTCTGTCTTAGTCTGGAAGCTCAGCTGAAACCTCTCCTCCATGGGTGACCCTGCTGGTATCTGAATACCAGTGGCATAGCTTCCAGCATCACAGCAACACACAAGCCCCCACAGTACGACAAACTGACAGACACGTGGGGGCTTTTTTTTTTTTTTTGCCATTAGGCACCTTAAAACTCTTCCAGCCTCTACCCATTACCCAAATCCAAAACCACTTCCGCATTTTAGGTTATTTGTTAGAGCAGCATTCCCACTTCTTGGTACCAAATTTTGTCTTACTTATCTAGTGCTGCTATAACAGAAATAGCACAAGTGAGTAGCTTTAATAACCACAAATTTATTTTCTCACAGTTCAGGAGGCTAAAAGTCTGAATTTAGGGTGCCGGCTCTAGGGGAAGGTTTTCTCTGTCAGCTTTGGGGAAAGGTCCTTATCTTTTCTGAGCTTCTGCTTCTGGGCAATCTTCCTGTGGCTTGGTAGGTCTCTTCCCTCATCTCTGCTTCTATCCTTTCTTATTTAATCTCTTTTATATCTCAAAAGAGACTGATTTAAGACACATCCTACACTAATGCTGTCACACTAGGAAACAAAGACAACCCATTCTCAGATGGGATTATAACCATAGGCATAGAGATTAGGATTTACAACACATATTTTGGGGGGACACAATTCAATCCGTAACAATGAATTAGGGAAAGGTTTCTTAGATATGACATCAAAAACAAGATCCATAAAAGGAAAAAAGGAAAGCTGGACTCCATCAAAATTAAGAACTTCTACTCTTTGAAAGACACTGTTAATAAAATAAAAAGATAGGTCACAAAGAGGGGAAAATATATGCAAATCATATATCTGATTTGCAAAGGGACTTGTATCCAGAGTATGTTAAGACATCTCAAAACTCAGTAACAAGTTTCTAGTCAATTTTTTTTTTAGTCAATACAGTACCTTAGATACATGGGTTGTAATGACCCCCTGACAACAAAGAGTCAAGAAACTAAGTAAAACAGACACAAAAAATGACCTTGGATCCCAGAACATCAAACAGAGAGCTGAAGAAACAGTTTCAGCACCCGTAGGAAGGAGAGGCAGAATGAGGCCTGCGGGAAAATACAGATTCGAGGATCAACCGCACCCAGCCTACCAGTGTGGAACAGTGTCACCATTTTGGGATGGCAACAACCCAGAGTGAGGAACCCAGGAAAGTAACTGCAAAGAGAGAACAGCTGGTGGCAGAGATTCTGTGCAAACAACCCCAGGAAGAAATGACAAGGTGGGCAGGATGCAGCCAGGGATAGGACACCCGTGAGGAGAAGAAGTGCAGGAGTGGTATAGCTTTGAAACCAAGGAACCATGAGGAAGTGCCTCTACAGCAAATGAAACAGACTGAGTCATCAGAGCCTTAGAAAAGGAGAAAGTGTAGACCAGGAGTGCATCTCTGCAGGGGAGTAAAGGGGAGGGACAGAGGGTGAGAGCTCCAACCACTCTGGTGAGTGCAAGAAGGGTGGGAGCTAGGAACTAGTGCAGGGATTGCTTGTCAGAAGAGGCACCCAGCCATTTATATGGGAGACACCCAGTGAAAAGTCAATCCACAGAATAACAACTAGAGCCCCACCCCAGAACCAGTCCAGTGCAAACAGTCACCCCACCTGCCATCTGCATTAGCGTGTGCCCTGAGACACAGGCAGATGGAGCCAAGTCGCACAAGCCTGGTCACACCCACTACTTCCTCCCTGAGGTGGAGTCTACCCAGACATGCACAAGCCCAGCCACCCTGCTTTGAGGGGCAGAAAGCTCACGCTGACATGTGCAAGCCCAACCATACTGACCACCCCGCCCATGACTTGCAGGCAGCTCCCACTTCCGGGAGAAAGGCTGGCCATGCCCATGACCCTCTTGGAGGCGCAGGAACCCTGTGCCTACTCCACCCACCCCTGAGCCACCCCACCCACCTGGTGACCAGTGACCACCCATGTACTGACTGGTGACCCATGCACCCTCGCCCTGACCACCCGGCCACTGGCAGTGTGCACACACAATGCTCAACTCAGCCACTGGCAAAAACACTTCCTGCACCCATATGCGGTGACTGGCCAGACACATCACCTCATCAACAATGCCAGTCACATCCTCTGCCAAACAAGGAGCAGGAGATCCTAGTGCTCTTATCCAACGTCTGTCTGGCTGCAACATCACACATCCCAAACCCAGTTGTTACAGGCCTTCTGCACCTGCACTGAAACCCCTTGATACGCCACCACCTACTGAGATGCCAATTCATACACATACAGTGGGCCTACACAGTGGATACGGAGACGTCCTGTCTTGACTTCCAGAAGGACCCCATGGTCCCACAAGGGCTGTGAAGGGACAATGACCACATACTTATTACCCAATATCAGAGAAAGAATCTGTTCCCCCACCTCCACTCAATCAGGTAAGGGAAGACATGGTGAGACCCACCATACCCACTAAAAATTTTTTTTTTTTTTTTTTACTAGTGAGAGGTAAAACAGATACAAACATCAATCCTGGAACCCTAAGCATCAATGAAGGGATAAAGAACTAGATCAAGCGCTGAATGGAAGAAGAAACTGAAGGAAAACACTGCCAACTGACATGGCACAGCTTTGCTATCTTGGAGCACAACCAGCAACGACCTCGGACAGGGCGTAACTTCACTGAGCAACTTCACAGAGCTCCCAACAGAAGACAGAGCACCCAGTAACCAGAGACACACACTTTCATACTCTTCACCCTTCTGCCCTGTACGCTGCCTCTGCCACCATCCAATGGGCCACAGTCGCTTGGCCGGAGAAACATCAGCTCACTGCTGACCCAGGTCTAGCTGCCCCTGACTGGCTCGCTCCCTCAGCACCATTTTTCTTTCCCTTTCTCCTTTTTCTTTCTCTGTCCCACCTAACCCCCTGTGCTGCCTCTGCCCCTTCCTGACAGGCCACGTCACACCACTCAAAGAGAGAGACACCAGCTCGCCACCATCCTGGTTCCACCCCATCCCAACAGCCAGCTCCCTCAATGTCATATTTTTTTCTCTCTCTTTCCCCTTCTTCCTTTTCTTTTTCCCATCTACCTCCATCCCCTCTCAAAGGCCTGTGCTGCACTGCTTGGCTAAAGAGCCACCAGCACACAGCCTCATCAGGTCTGACCTGTCCTGACTTGCCATGCCACCATTTTTTGTTTGTTTGTTTGTTTCTCTTTTCTTTCTACCTCCCCATTAGCTCCATACATCACATCCCCTCCCTTCCAACCAGCCCTTGGCTCTGCCCCATCCCCACCAACCAGCTCCCACCAAGCCACTTTTTTTTTCTTTTTTCTCTCATTTTCTTTCTCCTCCAACCTATCCCAGTGCAGCACCGCCTCTGCGCCTTCCTCATGGGCTACGCCATGCCACTGGCCAAGAAAGACACCAGCTCACCACTACCCCCAGTCTGCCCTACCCTCAGCGCCGCTTTTTTTTTGTTTGTTTCTCTGTCTTCTTTCTCCCTGTCACCTAGCTCCACAGATCACATCCCCTCCCTTCCAACTGTCCCTTGGGTACGCCCTGCCCCCACTCACTGGCGTCCACTGCACTGCCAGTTTCTTTTCATTTAATTTTTTTTTTGCTTTTCTCACTTTTCCTTTTCCTTCTGCCTCGGACCTGTATGCCACCTCTCTCTGGCTGCCATACCCCACAGCACTGCTGTGGCTCGAGAGGTACCGACCTGCTGCTGCTCCAGGTCCACCCTGCCCCCACTGTACCACCACTGATTTGGTTTTACTTCTCTCCTTTTACTTTCGTTTCTTTCTACCTCCTACCTAGCCTGGAACACCACCTGCCCCTCTTTCCCACCAGCCCACAGGTCTGCCCAGCCCCCACCCACTGGCTACTTTTTTAAATCTTTCTCTCTTTTATTTTCTTTCTCTACCACACCTAGCCCCATACATCAACACCCTTCCCACCGGTCCCCGACGTGCAACCATGGCTAGAGCACCCCTGGTGCTCAGGCAAGCCACCACGCTGGGCCCGTGCTGCCCCCCTACAACTCGACCAGCTGCTGGACGGAGGGAAGCAAGCCTGCACCACTCCTCATCTGACATCCCAGGCTATGTGGCATGGGGAGGGAAAAGCTCCCACACTGATGGACCAACATCAAGAGACAGACAGCGGCCGCTCTGGATGCCCTCAGCCACCTTGCCAAACCAGTGTATAGCAAAGCAGGCTCACCCTGCCTGTCACTGCCCTGCCTACCTGGACAAGGTGGTGAGAACTATCATGCCCACAGACAAGCAAGCAGCACAACATGCCAAAACAAAAAAAGCAGACCAAAGAAAGGGAAAATATAATCAATCAATAAAGAAAATTACACCTTAATGTCTTGGACATTATCAAAACATATGCTATGGATTGAACTGTGTCCCTCCAAAAAATATATGTCAATTTGGCTAGTCCACAATTCCTAGTATTGTGTGTCCATCCACCATTTTGTCATCTGATGTGATTTTCCTATATGTTGTAAATCCCACCTGTATAATGTTAATGAGGGGGGATTAGTGGCAGTTATGTTAATGAAGCAGGACTCAATCTAAAAGATTAGGTTGTGTCTTAAGTCAATCCCTTGAGATATATAAGAACAAAGACGAGAAACAAGGGGACCTTACACCACCAGGGAACAAGTGCTGTGACTGAGCACATCCTTCGGACCTGGGGTTCCTATACTGAGAAGCTCCCGGATCAGGGCAAGATTGATGACAAGGACTTTCCCTCACAGCTGACAGACAGAGAAAGACTTCCCCTGGAGCTGGCCCCCTGAATTTGAACTTCTAGCCTTTTTTTAGACTGTGAGAGAATAAATCTGTTTCTTAAAGCCATCCACTTGTGACACTTCTGTCATAGCAGCACTACATAACTAAACCCACTGCAATCAAGTTGATTCTGCCTCATAGTGGACCTATAGGATAGGGTCCAACTGCCCTACTGAGTTTCCAAGCAGCGCCTGGTGGATTCAAACTGCTGACCTTTTGGTTAGCAGCCATAGCTCTTAACCACTATGACACCAGGATTTCCAACATATAAAAAAAGTAGGAAAAGATGACTCCAGCAAGTGACCAAAATAAAGAATCAGATGACCTCTCAGTAAAAAGAAAAGCAGTGAACTACCTGATATGGAATTCAAAAGACTAATATTTAGGACTCTTCAATAGATAAGGGAAGAGACCAAAGAAAACACAGACAAAACCAATGAAAACAGAGCCAAAATCAAGGAAAACACAGAAAAAGCAAAAGAAGAAATAAAAATATATAACAAGGCGGAGCCAAGATGGCAGACTAGGCAGACGTTCCCTCGGATCCCTCTTACAACAAAGACACGGAGAAACAAGTGAATCGATCACATACATAACAATCTACGAACCCTGAACAACAAACACAGATTTAGAGACGGAGAACGAACTAATACGGGGAAGCAGCGATTGTTTCCAGAGCCTGGAGCCAGAGTACCAGTCAGGTACGGCACAAGCACAGAGACCTGCTCCACTCCCCTGAACTAACCCCGGGAGGGGGACCAGCCGGTCCCACGGGCGGCGTGGGACGCAGCCGGTAGGAGAAGTCCCCGGGAGGCAGTGACTGATCTTGGAGCAGAAAGAGCAGCATCCGAGCCGGGGAACCGTCCCGCAGGGATTTGGACTGCACGCAGGTATGCCATAAACACGGAGAGTTGCTCCACCCCCTGAACTAACCCCGGGAAGGGGACCAGCCGGGTCGCGCGGGCGGCGTGGGACGCAGCCGGTAGGAGAAGTCCCCGGGAGGCAGCGACTGGTATTGGAGTGGGGAGAACAGCGTTCCAGCCGGGACACTCGGTCACGGCACAAGCACGGGGAGCTACTCCACCCATCTGAACTAACCCCGGGAGGGGGCCCACCTGGTTCACGGGGTCGGCACGGCCACGCGGCTGGAGAGACGAGAAGTCCCCGGGAGGCAGCGTCTGATTTTGGAGTTGAGAGTGCACCGTCCCAGTAGGGGAGCCTTGACGCTGGGCGTGGGGCTGGAAGCGGAGGATCTGACCGTGACTCCAGCGGGCCAGACCCCCTGGAGGCAATCTCCACACAGCCAGCACACATAGGCGACGCGCCCGCGGGAATCTCAGATATAACAGTCATTCCAAGCAAGACAAGCAACTCTGGCTATATTCTGAGGTGCTACTCTCCTATCTCTCTGTTCCCTCCCCCACCCTCCCCAGGCGGCTTCATTAACATCTGAATAGCCTGAGCCAGAGGGAGAACTCTGATAGGGATCTGACTGCATTTTTTTTTTAGCGGATTTTCTGGAAAAACTAGTTTCCTAGTGATGGCTCGGAGACAACAATCCATATCAAACCACTTAAAGAAGCAGACCATGACAGCTTCTCCAACCCCCCAAACAAAAGAATCAAAATCTTTCCCAAATGAAGATACAATTTTGGAATTATCAGATACAGAATATAAAAAACTAATTTACAGAATGCTTAATGATATCACAAATGAAATTAGGATATCTGCAGAAAAAGCCAAGGAACACACTGATAAAACTGTTGAAGAACTCAAAAAGATTATTCAAGAACATACTGGAAAAATTAATAAGTTGCAAGAATCCATAGAGAGACAACATGTAGAAATCCAAAAGATTAACAATAAAATAACAGAATTAGACAACACACTAGGAAGTCAGAGGAGCAGACTCGAGCAATTAGAATGCAGACTGGGACATCTGGAGGACCAGGGAATCAACACCAACATAGCTGAAAAAAAATCAGATAAAAGAATTAAAAAAAATGAAGAAACCCTACGAATCATGTGGGACTCTATCAAGAAGGATAACCTGCGGGTGATTGGAGTCCCAGAACAGGGAGGGGGGACAGAAAACACAGAGAAAATAGTTGAAGAACTTCTGACAGAAAACTTCCCTGACATCATGAAAGACGAAAGGATATCTATCCAAGATGCTCATCGAACCCCATTTAAGATTGATACAAAAAGAAAAACACCAAGACATATTATCATCAAACTCACCAAAACCAAAGATAAACAGAAAATTTTAAAAGCAGCCAGGGAGAAAAGAAAGGTTTCCTTCAAGGGAGAATCAATAAGAATATGTTCTGACTACTCAGCAGAAACCATGCAGGCAAGAAGGGAATGGGACGACATATACAGAACACTGAAGGAGAAAAACTGCCAGCCAAGGATCATATATCCAGCAAAACTCTCTCTGAAATATGAAGGCGAAATTAAGATATTTACAGACAAACACAAGTTTAGAGAATTTGCAAAAACCAAACCAAAGCTACAAGAAATACTAAAGGATATTGTTTGGTCAGAGAACCAATAATATCAGATATCAGCACAACACAAGGTCACAAAACAGAACGTCCTGATACCAACTCAAATAGGGAAATCACAAAAACAAACAAATTAAGATTAATTAAAAAAAAATATACACATAACAGGGAATCATGGAAGTCAATAGGTAAAAGATCACAATAATCAAAAAGAGGGACTAAATACAGGAGGCATTGAACTGCCATATGGAGAGTGATACAAGGCGATATAGAACAATACAAGTTAGGTTTTTACTTAGAAAAATAGGGGTATATAATGAGGTAACCACAAAAAGGTATAACAACTCTATAACTCAAGACAAAAACCAAGAAAAACGTAACGACTCAACTAACATAAAGTCAAACACTATGAAAATGAGGATCTCACAATTTACTAAGAAAAACGCCTCAGCACAAAAAAGTATGTGGAAAAATGAAATTGTCAACAACACACATAAAAAGGCATCAAAATGACAGCACTAAAAACTTATTTATCTATAATTACCCTGAATGTAAATGGACTAAATGCACCAATAAAGAGACAGAGAGTCACAGACTGGATAAAGAAACACGATCCATCTATATGCTGCCTACAAGAGACACACCTTAGACTTAGAGACACAAACAAATTAAAACTCAAAGGATGGAAAAAAGTATATCAAGCAAACAATAAGCAAAAAAGAAGAGGAGTAGCAATATTAATTTCTGACAAAATAGACTTTAGACTTAAATCCACCACAAAGGATAAAGAAGGACACTATATAATGATAAAAGGGACAATTGATCAGGAAGACATAACCATATTAAATATTTATGCACCCAATGACAGGGCTGCAAGATACATAAATCAAATTTTAACAGAACTGAAAAGCGAGATAGATACCTCCACAATTATAGTAGGAGACTTCAACACACCACTTTCGGAGAAGGACAGGACATCCAGTAAGAAGCTCAACAGAGACACGGAAGATCTAATTACAACAATCAACCAACTTGACCTCATTGACTTATACAGAACTCTCCACCCAACTGCTGCAAAATATACTTTTTTTTCCAGCGCACATGGAACATTCTCTAGAATAGACCACATATTAGGTCATAAAACAAACCTTTGCAGAGTCCAAAACATCGAAATATTACAAAGCATCTTCTCAGACCACAAGGCAATAAAACTAGAGATCAATAACAGAAAAACGAGGGAAAAGAAATCAAATACTTGGAAAATGAACAATACCCTCCTGAAAAAAGACTGGGTTATAGAAGACATCAAGGAGGGAATAAGGAAATTCATAGAAAGCAACGAGAATGAAAATACTTCCTATCAAAACCTCTGGGACACAGCAAAAGCAGTGCTCAGAGGCCAATTTATATCAATAAATGCACACATACAAAAAGAAGAAAGAGCCAAAATCAGAGAACTGTCCCTACAACTTGAACAAATAGAAAGTGAGCAACAAAAGAATCCATCAGGCACCAGAAGAAAACAAATAATAAAAATTAGAGCTGAACTAAATGAATTAGAGAACAGAAAAACAATTGAAAGAATTAACAAAGCCAAAAGCTGGTTCTTTGAAAAAATTAACAAAATTGATAAACCATTGGCTAGACTGACTAAAGAAATACAGGAAAGGAAACAAATAACCCGAATAAGAAATGAGAAGGACCACATCACAACAGAACCAAATGAAATTAAAAGAATCATTTCAGATTATTATGAAAAATTGTACTCTAACAAATTTGAAAACCTAGAAGAAATGGATGAATTCCTGGAAAAACACTACCTACCTAAACTAACACATTCAGAAGTAGAACAACTAAATAGACCCATAACAAAAAAAGAGATTGAAACGGTAATCAAAAAACTCCCAACAAAAAAAAGCCCTGGCCCGGACGGCTTCACTGCAGAGTTCTACCAAATTTTCAGAGAAGAGTTAACACCACTACTACTAAAGGTACTCCAAAGCATAGAAAATGACGGAATACTACCCAACTCATTCTATGAAGCCACCATCTCCCTGATACCAAAACCAGGTAAAGACATTACAAAAAAAGAAAATTATAGACCTATATCCCTCATGAACATTGATGCAAAAATCCTCAACAAAATTCTAGCCAATAGAATCCAACGACACATCAAAAAAATAATTCACCCTGATCAAGTGGGATTTATACCAGGTATGCAAGGCTGGTTTAATATCAGAAAAACCATTAATGTAATCCATCACATAAATAAAACAAAAGACAAAAACCACATGATCTTATCAATTGATGCAGAAAAGGCATTTGACAAAGTCCAACACCCATTCATGATAAAAACTCTTACCAAAATAGGAATTGAAGGAAAATTCCTCAACATAATAAAGGGCATCTATGCAAAGCCAACAGCCAATGTCACTCTAAATGGAGAGAACCTGAAAGCATTTCCCTTGAGAACGGGAACCAGACAAGGATGCCCTTTATCACCGCTCTTATTCAACATCGTGTTGGAAGTCTTAGCCAGGGCAATCAGGCTAGACAAAGAAATAAAAGGTATCCGGATTGGCAAGGAAGAAGTAAAGTTATCACTATTTGCAGATGACATGATTATATACACAGAAAACCCTAAGGAATCCTCCAGAAAACTACTGAAACTAATAGAAGAGTTTGGCAGAGTCTCAGGTTATAAAATAAACATACAAAAATCACTTGGATTCCTCTACATCAACAAAAAGAACACCGAAGAGGAAATAACCAAATCAATACCATTCACAATAGCCCCCAAGAAGATAAGATACTTAGGAATAAATCTTACCAAGGATGTAAAAGACCTATACAAAGAAAACTACAAAGCTCTAATACAAGAAATTCAAAAGGACATACTTAAGTGGAAAAACATACCTTGCTCATGGATAGGAAGACTTAACATAGTAAAAATGTCTATTCTACCAAAAGCCATCTATACATTTAACGTACTTCCGATCCAAATTCCAATGTCATATTTTAAGGGGATAGAGAAACAAATCACCAATTTCATATGGAACGGAAAGAAGCCCCGGATAAGCAAAGCACTACTGAAAAAGAAGAAGAAAGTGGGAGGCCTCACCTTACCTGACTTCAGAACCTATTATACAGCCACAGTAGTCAAAACAGCCTGGTATTGGTACAACAACAGACACATAGACCAATGGAACAGAATTGAGAACCCAGACATAGATCCATCCACGTATGAGCAGCTGATATTTGACAAAGGACCAGTGTCAATTAACTGGGGAAAAGATAGCCTTTTTAACAAATGGTGCTGGCATAACTGGATATCCATTTGCAAAAAAATGAAACAGGACCCTTACCTCACACCATGCACAAAAACTAACTCCAAGTGGATCAAAGACCTAAACATAAAGACTAAAACGATAAAGATCATGGAAGAAGAAATTGGGAAAACCCTAGAAGCCCTAATACAAGGTATAAACAGAATACAAAACATTACCAAAAATGATGAAGAGAAACCCGATAACTGGGAGCTCCTAAAAATCAAACACCTATGCTCATCTAAAGACTTCACCAAAAGAGTAAAAAGACCACCTACAGATTGGGAAAGAATTTTCAGCTATGACATCTCCAACCAGCGCCTGATCTCTAAAATCTACATGATTCTGTCAAAACTCAACCACAAAAAGACAAACAACCCAATCAAGAAGTGGGCAAAGGATATGAACACACATTTCTCTAAAGAAGATATTCAGGCAGCCAACAGATACATGAGAAAATGCTCTCGATCATTAGCCATTAGAGAAATGCAAATTAAAACTACGATGAGATTCCATCTCACACCAGCAAGGCTGGCATTAATCCAAAAAACACAAAATAATAAATGTTGGAGAGGCTGTGGAGAGATTGGAACTCTCATACACTGCTGGTGGGAATGTAAAATGGTACAACCACTTTGGAAATCTATCTGGCGTTATCTTAAACAGTTAGAAATAGAACTACCATACAAGCCAGAAATCCCACTCCTAGGAATATACCCTAGAGATACAAGAGCCTTCATACAAACAGATATATGCACACCCATGTTTATTGCAGCACTGTTTACAATAGCAAAAAGTTGGAAGCAACCAAGGTGTCCATCAACGGATGAATGGGTAAATAAATTGTGGTATATTCACACAATGGAATACTACGCATCGATAAAGAACAGTGACGAATCTCTGAAACATTTCATAACATGGAGGAACCTGGAAGGCATTATGCTGAGCGAAATGAGTCAGAGGCAAAAGGACAAATATTGTATAAGACCACTATTATAAGATCTTGAGAAATAGTAAACCTGAGAAGAACACATACTTTTGTGGTTACGAGGGGGGGAGGGAGGGAGGGTGGGAGAGGGTTTTTTATTGATTAATCAGTAGATAAGAACTGCTTTAGGTGAAGGGAAAGACAACACTCAATACATGGAAGGTCAGCTCAATTGGACTGGACCAAAAGCAAAGAAGTTTCCGGGATAAAATGAATGCTTCAAAGGTCAGCGGAGCAAGCGCGGGGGTCTGGGGAACATGGTTTGCGGGGACTTCTAAGTCAATTGGCAAAATAATTCTATTATGAAATCATTCTGCATCCCACTATGAAATGTGGCGTCTGGGGTCTTAAATGCTAACAAGCAGCCATCTAAGATGCAGCAATTGGTCTCAACCCACCTGGAGCAAAGGAAAATGAAGAACACCAAGCCCACATGACAACTAAGAGCCCAAGAGACAGAAAGGGCCACATGAACCAGAGACCTACATCATCCTGAGACCAGAAGAACTAGTTGGTGCCCGGCCACAATCGATGACTGCCCCGACAGGGAGCACAGCAGAGGACCCCTGAGGGAGCAGGAGATCAGTGGGATGCAGACCCCAAATTCTCATAAGATGACCAAACTTAATGGTCTGACTGAGACTGGAGGAATCCCGGCGGCCATGCTCCCCAGACCTTCAGTTGACACAGGACAGGAACCATCCCCGAAGACAACTCATCAGAAATGAAAGGGACTGGTCAGCGGGTGGGAGAGAGATGCTGATGAAGAGTGAGCTAATTATATCAGGTGGACACTTGAGATTGTGTTGGCAACTCTTGCCTGGAGGGGGGATGGGAGGATAGAGAGAGAGCGAAGCCGGCAAAATTGTCAATAAAGGAGAGACTGAAAGGGCTGACTCAAGACGGGGAGAGTAAGTGGGAGTAGGGAGTGAGATGTATGTAAACTTATATGTGACAGACTGATTGGATTTGTAAACGTTCACTTGAAGCTTAATAAAAGTTATTATAAAAAAAAAAATTATAAAAAAAAATATATATATATATAACAAGAACATAATGTTAAAATAAACAATTAGAAATTACACAAAAACAGCAACTGAAAATCCAAAAGATAAACAACAAAATTTCAGAAATGGATAACTCAGTAGAAAGTTTTAGGAGCAAATTTGAAACAATGGAATACAGAATCACCAAGATAGAAGAAAACTCCACAGGCACCATTTCATTGCAAAAAAAAACCACAGAAAAGAATGAAGAAAACCTAAGAATTATGTAGACACAATCAAGAGTAAAAATTTGTGTGTTCTGACAGGAGTTCCAGAACAGGGGGGAAAACTGGAAAACACAGAGAAAACTGTTGAAGATTTGCTGGGAGAAAACTTCCCAAATATCATGGTGTTGTTCATGTTAGCTGCCGTCGAGTCAGTTCCAACTCAGAGAGACCCTATGCACAACAGAACAAAACACTACCCGATCCTGCGCCATCCTTACAATCGTTGTTATGCTGGAGCTCATTGTTACAGCCACTGTGTCAATCCACCTCGTTGAGGGTCTTCCTCTTTTCCGTTGACCCTGTACTCTGCCAAGCATGATGTCCTTCTCCAGGGACTGATCCCTCCTGACAACATGTCCAAAGGATGTAAGATGCAGTCTCGCCATCCTTGCCTCTAAGGAGTGTTCTGGCCGCACTTCTTCCAAGACAGATTTTGTTCGTTCTTTTGGCCAACACCACAATTTAAAGCCATCAACTCTTCTTTGATCTTCCTTATTCATTGTCCAGCTTTCACATGCATATGATGCCATTGAAAATGCCATGGCTTGGGTCAGGCGCACCTTAGTCTTCAGGGTGACATCTTTGCTCTTCAACACTTCGAAGAGGTCCTTTGCAGCAGATTTGTCCAATGCAACGCGTCTTTTGATTTCTTGACTGCTGCTTCCATGGCTGTTGATTGTGGATCCAAGTAAAATGAAATCCTTGACAACTTCAATCTTTTCTCCGTTTATCATGATGTTGCTCAGTGGTCCAGTTGTGAGGAATTTTGTTTTCTTTATGTTGAGGTGCAGTCTGTACTGAAGGCTGTGGTCTTTGATCTTCATTAGTAAGTGCTTCAAGTCCTCTTCACTTTCAGCAAGCAAGGTTGTGTCATCTGCATAATGCAGGTTGTTAATGAGTCTTCCTCCAATCCTGATGCCCCGTTCTTCTTCATAGAGTCCAGCTTCTCATATTATTTGTTCAGCATACAGAATAGGTATGGTGAAAAAATACAACCCTGACACACATCTTTCCTTACTTTAAACCAACCACTATCCCCTTGTTCTGTCCAAACAACTGCCTCTTGATCTATGTAAAGGTGCCTCATGAGCACAATTAAGTGTTCTGGAATTCCCATTCTTTGCAGTGTTATCCGTAGTTTGTTATGATCCACACAGCTGAATGCCTTTGCATAGTCAGTAAAACACAGGTAAACATTCTTCTGGTATTCTCTGCTTTCAGCCAGGATCCACCTGACATCAGCAATGATATCCCTAGTTCCACATCCTCTTCTGAATCTGGCCTGAAATTCTGGCAGTTCCCTGTCGATATACTCCTGCAGCTGCTTTTGAATGATCTTCAGTAAAATTTTACTTGTGTGTGATATTAATGATATTGTTCGATAATATCCACATTTGGTTGGATCATCTTTCTTGGGAGTAGGCATAAATATGGATCTCTCCAGTCAACTGGCCAGGAAGCTGTCTTCCATATTTGTTGGCACAGACGAGTGAGCACTTGCAGCGCTGCATCAGTTTGTTGAAACATCTCAATTGACATTCCGTTAATTCCTGGAGCCTTGTTTTTAGCCAATGCCTTCAGTGCAACCTGGACTTCTTCCTTAGGTACTGTTGGTTCCTGACCATATGCTACCTCTTGAAATGGTTGAATGTTGACTAATTCTTTTTGGTATAATGACTCTGTGTATTCCTTCCATCTTCTTTTGATGCTTCCTGTGTCGTTTAATATTTTCCCCATGGAATCCTTCATTATCGCAACTCAAGGCTTGAATTCTTTCTTCAGTTCTTTCAGCTTGAGAAATGCCAAGTGTGTTCTTCCCTTTTGGTTTTCTATCTCCAGCTCTTTGTACGTGTGATTATAATACTTTACTTTGTCTTCTCAAGTCGCCCTTTGAAATCTTCTGTTCAGTTCTTTTACTTCATCATTTCTTCCTTTTGCTTTACCTGCTTGACGTTCGAAAGTAAGTTTCAGAGTCTCCTCTGATATCCATTTTGATCTTTTCTTTCTTTCCTGTCTTTTCAATGACCTCTTGCTTTCTTCATGTATGATGTCCTTGATGTCATTCCACAACTAGTCTGGTCTTCAGTCATTAGTGTCCAAAACATCAAATCTACTTTTGAGATGGTCTCTAAATTCAGGTGGGATATACTCAAGGCCATATTTTGGCTCTGAAGGACTTGCTATAATTTTCTTAAGTTTCAGCTTGAACTTGCATATGAGCAGTTGATGGTCTGTTCCACAGTCGGCCCCTCGCCTTGTTCTGACTGATGATATTGAGCTCTTCCCCATGTGTCTGTCAGTTTGTCATACTGTGGGGACTTGCGTGTTGCTGTGACGCTGGAAGCTGTGCCACTGGTATTCAGATACCAGCAGAGCCACCCATGGAGGACAGGTTTCCGTTGAGCTTCCAGACTAAGACAGACTAGGAAGAAGGACCCAGCAGTCTACTTCTGAAAACAACTAGCCACTGAAAACCTTATGAAACTAGATGACTAAGACACCCATATAGGATAGAACCAAAAAGAAAGTCACCAAGACACATCATAATCACACTTGCCAAAATCAAAGACAAAAAAAGAATCCTAAAAGCAGTTTGAGAAAAATGAAAAGTCACTTAAAAAGGGGAAACGATGACTAAGCTCTGAGTACTGGGGCAGACACTATACAACCAAGAAGGCAGTAGAACGACAATATATAAAACCTTGAAAGAAAAAAACTGCCCATCAAGAAATTATATATCCTGCAAAACTCTCTCAAATACGACGGCAAATTAGGGCATTTCCAGGGAAACAGAAATTAAGGGAACTCTCAAAAAGCAGACCAAACATACAAGAAATATTAAAGGGTGTCCTCTATCAAAGAACTAAAAACATCGAACAATAGCTGAAGCCTAAGACACAGGGCAGAATCAGCCAGACACCAACCTAGATCAAGAACTCTGAATAAAAAAACAAAGCTAAAAGACTTAAACCAGAGAAAGAGAGACATCAATCTGTAAATGATGACAACGTCAAAACAATAAAAGGGGGAATAAATGGTGTGGGTATAGAAATTTCAAATGGAGAGGAAGTCAAGGTGATGTCAAGTAATAAAGACTGTTTTAAACTTAGGAAGATAAGGGTAAATTTCAAGGTAATCAGAACAAAAGTTAACAAACCTACTCATCAGAAGAAAAAAGAAGAAAAACTTAAAGATTCAGTAAACCCAAAATCTACAATAATGAGAGAGAACATCCACAAAACAAAGGAACTCAGCCCAGGAGAGTAAGAAGAACAAAGAAAACATCAGCACCCCAAAATAAGCACAATATGACAGCAATAAACTTACTGATAATCATACTGAATGTTAATATTCTAAATGTGCCCATAAAGAGGAACAGTGTGGAAGAAAGGGGTAAAAAAAAAAAAAAAAACTTATCAACACGCTGTCTATAAGAGACATATCTTAGACACAAAGACACAAATTTATTAAAAATCAAAGGACAGATGCAGTGGCAGAGCCAAGATGGCAGAGTAGTCAGATGCTTCCTGTGGTCCCTCTTACAACAAACACCCAAAAAAACAAGTGAATCGATTATATATGACAATCTAGGAGCCCTGAACATCGAAGTCAAAGTTGAGGAATTGGACTGAGCGGCAGGGGAAGGGACAGGCAGTTCAGAAGCAGGGAGGATTTGCCAGACCCGACCTGGCTGGCATCCTGCAGGCTGGATCTGCCAGTGCGCGTGGACTGAGGCAAGCAGTAGTGCTTGGGATGTGTTTTCCACACTGGGAGAAACAGAGTGGCGCAGAGTCTGTGCAAGCCTGCAAAACCAGAGGAAAGCAACGCTTGATGTGCTAAAGTTAAATGGAAGCATCTAATCTACTGCGGAAGACCAAAAAATCCCTTTCCCCCCTCTAGGAAGTACCTCTCTCCCATCTACCTGCCCCCTCCCCGCTCTACTCCAGTCCTGGTCCAGCTTAAGTGATTGCTGGTCCCCTGGGGCAGAAGTGGGACCCATCGCACACCCTGAGCCATTCTCCCAGCTTTGGAGAGGAAACAAATTAACAAACAGGAAAAAACTAATCTTCCAGCTCCCCTAAGCTGGGAACTCAGGGTGGGCACAGCCCTTTGCCTAGGCACAGACATAAAGAGTCCATGGACTTTGAATGCCTTTCACCCCTGCCCAGACCTCTGTGGGCCTATTTCAATAGCACAGGCCTCATTAGCACAGTACAACAGGATATATATCTGAAGCCTATTTTCAACTGCAACAGCTAAGGGGGAGTGGTATTTGACACTGCCTGCCCATTAAGCAGGGTCCTCACCTACCCACATCAGCAGCCTGAGGACTGGTGGCTCTACCCACTCCACCTAGCCATCCACGACAGGGGTCCAAGAATAAGTGGTGCCTCCCAGTCCTTACAGCCGACAGCACTGGGTGCTCAAAGTCTGGCTGCAAAACCCACCCACCTACACACTCTAGGGAACAGGAATACACCTTCCACTCAGGCACTCAGGGGCAGCCATCAGTTCCCTCCCTTGCTCAGCACATAATCCCCCACTGCAGCCAGATACCTGTGCCTACCTGAATCACTCCTACACAGCCCTGCCCGTCTAGGACTGTAGGTGAGAGCTTGCACCACACATGCAGTGAACAATGACCAGGACACCTGAGCTGAATCCACAAAGGAAAACGGACTCCTGGGCTTACACACGTAGTAACAGCTCTAATCACCTGGTGACAGGACGTGACAGCTTCAAAGATGCCAATAATCAAAGTACCTCACACAACCAGCCTATTCGGGGATATCAAAACAAAAACACAGGACACAGTAAGCAAACATAAAATAAATAACTAATTGATGGCTCTGAGACAATAGTCAATATCAAATCACATAAAGAGGCAGATCATGATTGCTTCAGCAAGCAACCAGAACAAAGAACCAATAAACCTCCCGGAGGAAAAGAAGATCTTGGAATTACCGGAAGTAGAATTCAAAAGATTAATATACAAAGCTCTTCAAGAGATCAGGAAGGAGATCAGGCAAAACACAGACCAAGCCAAGGAACGCACAGACAAAGCAACAGAGACACTAACAAAGGTTATACAAGGGCATAATGACAAATTCAGCAGGCTTCAAGAATCCATAGAGAGATAGCAAACAGAAATCCAAAAGATTAACAATAAAATTTCAAAATTAGACAACTCAATAGAAAGTTATAAGAGCAGAATTGAGGCACTGGAAGTCAGAATTACTAAGACTGAAGATAAAGCACTTGACACCAATTTATTTGAGGAAAAATCAGATAAAAGAATTTAAAAAATGAAGAAACCATAAGAATTATGTGGGACTCTATCAAGAGGAATAACCTACTAGTGATTGGAATACCAGAACAGGTTGGGGGTGGGGGGTGGAATCACAAAGAATACAGAGAAATTGTTGAAGGTTTGTTGGCAGAAACTTCCCTGATACAGTGAAAGATGAGAGGATATCTATCCAAGAAGCTCATTAAACTCCACATAGGGTAGATCTCAAAAGAAAGTTAACAAGACATATTATAATCAAATTTGCCAAAAAAGAGAGAGAGAATTTTAAAAGTAGCTAAGGATAAATGAAAAGTAATCTACAAAGGAGAATCGATAAGACTAAGCTCTCATTACTCAGCAGAAACCGTACAGGCAAGAAGGCAAAGGGATGTCATATATAAAGCCTCGGAGGAAAAAAACTGCCAACCAAGAATTATATATCCAGCAAAACTGTCTCTCATGTATGTGAGTGAACTTAGGGCATTTCCAGATAAACAGAAATTAAGGGAAATAGTAAAAACAGAACTAAAATTACATTAAATACTAAAGGGAGTGCCCCAGTTAGAACATCAATAACATCAGGTAACAACCTAGACTTGAACACAGGAGACAGAATGAGATATCAATCCAGATAAGGAAGTCATAAAAACAAATGAAAGCTAAAACACTGAAAATAGGGACACAGAAAAATCAATATGTAAAAGATGACATTAAAACAAAAAAGAGGGACTAAATAATGTAGTTATACAGCTTTCATATGGATAGGAACTCAAGGCAATATCAAGAAATAAAAGATTGGTTTAAATTTAGAAACAGAGAGGTAAATATTAAGATAACCACAAAGGAAACTAAAAATCCTACACATCAAAAGAAAAAAAAGACTCAGCAAATACAAAATCAACAATGAAAATAAAGAAAATTAAGTGGAACAAAGAAACTGTCAACACCACACAAAAAAAAATACATCAAAATGATGGCACTAAACTCCTATCTATCAATAATTACGCTGAATGTAAATGGACTAAACACACCAATAAAGAGACAGAGAGTGGCAGGATGGATTAAAAAAACACGATCCGTCTATATGCTGCCTGCAAGAGACACCTTAAACTCAAAGACACGAACAAACTAAAACTCAAAGGATCGAAAAAAATCTATCAAGCAAACAGTAATCAAAAAGGAGCAGGAGTGGCAATATTAATCTCTGACAAAATAGACCTTAACGCAAAATCCACCGCAAAGGATAAGGAAGGACACCATATGATGATGAAAGGGTCAATAAATCAGGAGGACATAACCATAATAAATATTTATGCACCCAAGGACAGGGCTCCAAAACACATAAAACAAACTCTAAGAGCACTCAACAGAGAAACAGACAGCTCCACAATAACAGTAGACTTCAACACACCACTTTTGGTGAAGGACAGAACATCCAGAAAGAAGCTCATTAAAGACATGAAAGATCTAAATGCCACAATCAACAAACTTCATTTCACAGACATATACAGAACACTCCACCCACCAGCAGCCAAATATACTTTCTTTTCCAACGCATACGGAGCATTCTCCGGAATAGACCACATATTAGGCCACAAAGCAAGCCTTATCAGAATTTAAAACATCGAAATATTACAGAGCATCTTTTCTGACTATAAGGTCATAAAAAAAGAAATCCATAACAGAAAAAGCAAGGGAAAAAGAATCGAATACATGGAAACTGAACAACACTTTGCTCAAAAACTTCTGGGTTATAGAAGAAATCAAGGATGGAATAAAGAAATTCACAGAATCAAAAAAGAATGAAAACACATCCTACCAGAACCTTTGGGATATAGCAAAAGCATTGCTCAGAGGTCAATTTATAGCAACAAAATGCACAATCCAAAAAGAAGAAATGGTCAAAATCAAAACATAAACCCTACAACTTGAATAAATAGAAAGAGAGCAACAAAACAAGTGCTGAGGCAGCAGAAGAAAGGAAACAATAAAAATTAAAGCAGAAATAAATGAAATAGAGAATAGAAAAACAATTGAAAGAGTTAGTAAGACCAAAAGCTGGTTCTTTGAAAAGATCAACAAAATCGATAAATCATTGGCCAAACTAACTAAATAAATTACAGACCTATATCCCTTATGAATTTAGATGCAAAAATCCTCGACAAAATTCTAGCCAATAGAATTCAACAACATATCAAAAAAGTAATTCACCATGACTAAGTGGGATTCATACCAGGTATACAGGTATGGTTTAATGTAGAAAAACAATCAATGTAATCCATCACATAAATAAAACAAATGACAACAAATACATGATCTTATCAATTGATGCAGAAAAGGCATTTGACAAAGTTCAACACCCATCCATGATAAAAACTCTCAGCAAAACAGGAATAGAAGGGAAATTCCTCAACATAATAAAGGGCATTTATACAAAGCCAACAGCCAACATCATCATCCTAAATGGAGACAGTCTGAAAGCATTCCGCTTGAGATCGGGAACCAGACAAGGATGCCCTTTATCACTGCTCTTACTCAACATTGTGCTAGAGGTCCTAGCCAGAGCAATTTGGCTACAACAAGAAATAAAGGGCATCCAAATTGGTAAGGAAGAAGTAAAAGTATCTGTATTTGCAGATGATATGATATTATACACAGAACACCCTAAAAAATCCACAAGAAAACTACTGGAATTAATAGAAGAGTTCAGCAAAATATCAGGATACAAGAAACATACAAAAATCTGTTGGATTCCTCTATACCAACAAAGAGACTGCTGAAGAGGAAATCACCAAATCAATACCATTTACAACAGCCCTTTCCAAAAGGATAAAATACTTAGGAATAAATGTAACCAGAGAAATAAAAGACCCATACAAAGAAAACTATAAGACACTATTGCAAGAAACCAAAAGAGACCTACATAAGTGGAAAAACATACCATGCTCATGGATAGGAAGACTAAACATTGTGCAAATGTCAATTCTACTCAAAGAGATCTACAGATACAACGCAATCTTCATCCAAATTCAAACGACGTTTTATATGGAAAGGGAAGAGGCCCCGGATAAAGTGAAGCATTACTGAAGAAGAAGAACAAAGTGAGAGGCGTCACACTACCTGATTTTAGAACCTATTATACCGCCACGGTAGTCAAAACAGCCTGGTACTGGTACAACGACATGCATAGACCAATGGAACAGAATTGAGAATCTAGACGAAAATTCATCTACCCATATGCAGCTGATATTTGACAAAGCCTCAAAGTCTGTTAAATGGGGAAAAGACAGTCTCTTTAACAAATGGTGCTGGCATAACTGGATATCCATCTGTAAAAAAAAAATGAAACAAGACCCCATATTTCACACCATGTACAAAAACTAACTCAAAATGCATCAAAGACCTAAATACAAAATCTAAAACGATAAAGATCATGGAAGAAAAAATAGGGACAACACTACGAGCCCTAGTATATGCCATAAACAGAATATAAAACATAACTAACAATATACAGACACTAGAAGAGAAAGTGTTAACTGGGAACTCCTAAAAATCAAACACTTATGCTCATCAAAAGACTTCACTAAAAAAAGAGTAAAAAGGCAACTTACAGACTGAGAAAAAAATATTGGCTATGACATATTCAATAAAGGTCTAATCTCTAAAATTTATAAGATACTGCAGCAAAACCTCAACAACGAAAAGACAAAAACTCAATTAAAAAATGGGCAAAGGCTATGAACAGGCACTTCACCAAAGAAGACATTCAGGCAGCTAACAGATAAATGGGAAAATCTGCATGATTATTAGCCATTAGAGAAACGCAAATCAAAACTACAATGAGATACCACCTCACCCCAAAGAGGCTAGCATTAATCCAAAAAACACAAAATAATAAATGTTGGAGAGGTTGTGGAGAGACTGGAATACTTATACACTGCTGGTGGGAATGTCAAATGGTACAACCACTTTGGAAATCGATTTGGTGCATCATTTAAGAGCTAGAAATAGAAGTACCACATGACCCAGCAATCCCACTCTTTGGAATATATCCTAGAGAAATAAGAGCCCTCGCATGAAAAGATACATGCACACCCACGTTCACTGCAGCACTGGTCATAGTAGCAAAAATACAGAAACAACCCAGGTGCCCATCAACAGATGAATGGATAAACAAATTATGGTATATTCACATAATGAAATACTGCACAACAATAAAGAACAGCGATGAATCCATGAAACATCTCACAACATGGATGAATCTGGAAGGCATCATGCTGAGTGAAATCAGTCAGTCGCACAAGGACAAATATTGTATGAGACACCAATTATAAGAACTCAAGAAAAGGTTTAAACAGAAGAAAACACTCTTTGATGGTTATGAGAGTGGGGAGGGAGGGAAAGGGAAATTCACCAACTAGATAGTAGACAAGAATTATCTCAGGTGAAGGGAAGGATAACACACAATACAGGTGACATCAGCACCACTGGACTAAACCAAAAGCTAAGAAGTTTCCTGAATACAACCAAACACTTCAAGGGACAGAGGAGCAGGGGTGGGGGTCTGGGGACCGTGGTTTCAGGGACATCTAGGTCAATTTGCATAATAAAGTTTATTAACAAAATATTCTGCACCCCACTTTGGTGAGTGGTGTCTGGGGTCTTAAAAGCTTGCGAGCATCCATCTAAGATGCATCAATTGGCCTCAACCCACCTGGATCAAAGGAGAATAAACACCAAAGACACAAGGAAAATATTAGCCCAAGAGACAAAATGGCCACATAAACCAGGGACTCCATCAGCCTGAGACCAGAAGAACTAGATGGTGCCCGGCTACCACCAATGAACTGCCCTGACAGGAAACACAACAGAGAGACCCTGACAGAGCAGGAGAAAAGTGGGGTGCAGAACTCAAATTCCTGCAAAAAGATCAGACTTAACGGTCTAAATGATATTAGAGGAACCCCAGAAGATGTGGTATTCAGACTTTGTTAACCCAGAACTAAAACCATTCCCAAAGCCAATTCTTAAGACAAAGACTAAATTGGACTATAAACATAAAATAATACTTGTGAAGAATGTGCTTCTTAGTTCAAGGAGATACATGAGACTAAACGGGCAGCACCTGCCGGGAGGTGGGATGAGAAGGTAGAAAGGGATAGGAGCTGGTTGAATGGACCACAGGAAACCTGGGGTAAAAAGGGGGAGTGTGCTGTCACATTATACTGATGGCAACTAGGGTCACATAACAATATGTGTATAAATTTTTCAACCGAGAAACTAACATTTGAGTTGTAAACTTTCACTTAAAGCACCATTAAAAAAAAAAAAAATTAAAACAGACTTAAAAAAAAAAAATAGGCAAAAGATTTCAACAGACACTTCACCAAAAAAGACATAAAACCAGTTGCCATGGAACTGATTGCAATTCACAGCAACCCCATGTGTGTCAGAGTAAGACCATACTCCATGGGGTTTTCAATGGCTGATTTTTTAGTAGTAGATTTTTTAGAAGGCGCCTCTGGGTGGACTTGAACCTCCAACCTTTCAGTTAGCAGGTAAGCACATTAACCATTTGCATCACGCAGGAACTCCAAAAAGAAGTTATATGAATGGCAGATAAGTCCAAGTGCTGGTGAGGATGTGGAGGAACTGGAACCCTCATACATTCCTGATGCAAATGTAAAACGGTCATGGTCCAACCACTTTGGAAACAGTTTGGCAGTTTCTTAAAAACTTAAAATATATACCTACTATATAATCCAGCCATTCTACACTTCGGTATTCACTCAAGAGAAATGAATGTATATATTCACAAAACCATGCACAAATGTTCATAGCAGCCTTATCTGGAATAACCCCAAACTGGAAGCCCAAATATCTATCAACAGGTGAATGGATAAACAAATTGTGATATATCTACACAATGAAACACTACTCAGCAATAAGAAGGCATGAATTACTGATACATGCTACAACATGGGCAAATCTCAAATTATGCTGAGTAAAAGAACCTAGACAAAAAGAGTACAAACTGCATAATTCTTTTTACTTAATATTCTAAAAAATGCAAACTATTCTGTAATGACAAAAAGCAGATCAGTGGATGCCTAGCTGGGGGTGGACAGGGGAGAGCCGAGCAGGAAGGATTGCAAGGGAGCTCAAGGAAACTTTTGGGTAATGACAACGTTCATTATTTTGACTGTGGTGACCAAAAAAAAAAAAAAACAAAAACAAAATTCATAAATCAAAGCAAGTAAACAATTGGTACCAAAGTCAAGACAGTGATTATCTCATGAGAGAGGGATGGAGCTATGATGGGAGCTGCAGTTTGAGTTGCTGAAAATATTCTATTTCTTGACCTAAGTGGTAATAACATTTTACAGCAATTTGTTTAGCTGTATATATATATGTTTAATACATTTTTCTGTATATATTTCATAATAAATGAAAAAGAAAAATAAGTACTAGATTTGACATTTACGAAGTGACTAGTGACTTTAACCAGGGTGGTTTCAGTGAAGTGGTGGTAATGGCAGCCAGACTGGGTTGAGGAATGAACAATAAAACAGAGTGGGTAGAGACTATGCTATTAAGAAATGTAGCAATAAGCACTGTTTACAATAGCAAAAAGATGGAAGCAACCAAGGTGTCCATCAACGGACGAATGGATAAAGAAATTATGGTATATTCACACAATGGAATACTATGCATCGATAAAGAACAGTGACGAATCTGTGAAACATTTCATAACATGGAGAAACCTGGAAAGCATTATGCTGAGTGAAATTAGTCAGTTGCAAAAGGACAAATATTGTATAAGACCACTATTATAAGAACGTGAGAAACAGTTGAAACTGAGAAGAAAACATTCTTTTGTGGTTAGGAGAGGAGAGAGGGAGGGAGGGTGGGAGGTGGTATTCACTAATTAGATGGTAGATAAGAACTACTTTAGGTGAAGGGAAAGACAACACACAATACAGGGGAAGTCAGCACAACTGGACTAAACCAAAAGCAAAAAAGTGTCCTGAATAAACTGAATGCTTCCAAGGCCAGTGTAGCAGGGGCAGGGGTTTGGGGACCATGATTTCGGGGAACATCTAAGCCAACTGGCATAATAAAATCTATTAAGAAAACATTCTGCATCGCACTTTGGAGAGTGATGTCTGGGGTCTTAAACACTAGCAAGCAGCCATCTAAGAGGCATCAATTGGTCTCAACCCACCTGGATCAAAGGAGAACAAAGAACACCAAGAACACAAGGTAATTATAAGCCCAAGAGACAGAAAGGGCCACATGAACCAGAAACTACATTACCTTGAAACTAGAAGAACTAGATGGTGCCCGGCTACAACCGATGACTGCCCTGACAGGAAACACAACAGAGAACCCCTGAGGGAGCAGGAGAACAGTGGGATGCAGACCCCAAGTTCTCATAAAAAGACCAGACTTAACGGTCTGACTGAGACTGGAAGGACCCTGGTGGTCATGGCCCCCAGGCCTTCTGTTGGCCCAGGACAGGAACCATTCCCAAAGCCAACTCTTCAGCCCAGGACAGGAACCATTCCCAAAGCCAACTCTTCAGACATGGATTGGACTGGACAATGGGTTGAAGAGGGATGCTGATGAGGAGCTAGCTTCTTGGAGCAGATGGACACTTGAGACTCTGTTGCCATTTCCTGCCTGGAGGGTAGATGAGAGGGTAGGGGGGTTAGAAGCTGGCGAAACAGACACGAAAAGAGAGAGTGGAGGGAGAGAGCGGGCTGTCTCATCAGCGGGGAGAGTAATTGGGAGTATGTAGCAAGGTGTATATAAGTTTTTATGTGAGAGACTGACTTGATTTGTAAACTTTCACTTAAAGCACAATAAAAATTATATAAAAAAAAAAATGTAGCAATATACAGAAGGATAAGGAGCCCTGGTAGTAGAATGGTTAAGCTCTAGGATGCTAACTCAGAGGTTGGCAGTTTGAACTCACCTACCGCTCTGTGGGAGAAAGATGTGGCAGTGTGCTTCCATAGAGATTTATAGCACTGGAAATCCTAGGGGGCAGTTCTACTCTGTCCTATAGGGTTGCTATGAGTTAATTGACTCGACAGCAATGGGTTTGGTTTTGGTAGAGTAGGGTATGCACAGAGATAGGGACACAAGTTCAAGGGAGGGTTTTTTGGGCTCAGAGATACTCAGAATGTTTACAGACATTGAAGAGAGAGGTTGGTGGCATGAGATATAGATGAAATAACTGACAAAGTGAAGTCCCAGAGTCAGAGGAGTTTTAAATCTAGACTATAGATGTTAGTTTTGAACAGGAAGGGTACTACTTCCTCTGAGATAGAATAGAACTAAGGAAAGATGGGAGTTGATCCAGAAAAGCTCCAGGACAAGGGAGTAAAGCTGGAGGTCACTACTGATAGCCTGTTTCTTCACAAAGTGGAAGGCAAGGTCACCTGCAGAGAATAAGGGGAATTTAAGCAGCACAGTGAAGATCTGGAATGCAGAATGAGACACAATTAAAAACTAGTTACTCTGAGTAGATTCTGACTCATGGCCACCCCATGTGTGTCAGAGTAGAACTGTACTCCACAGGGTTTTTGGAAGTAGACCTCCAGGCCTTTATTCTAAGGACCCTCTGGGTGGACTCCAACCTCTAACCTTTAGGTCAGAGGCTGAGTGCATTAACCATTTGTACTATCCAGGGACTCTGAGGCCCAATTAGAGAAGTGAAAAGAACTAACCAAAAATACTGAGAGCTCATATTTAGCTGGAAGGTCATATCTTTGTAGCTACACTTTTCTTTAATGTTACGAAGTTTTATTCTCTCAACAGATTGTGTACAAGAACAGACAAAATGAATGACAAGAGTGATCTAGGATTAGCAACGGAAGGAAGGACAAAGGGTAAAGGAATTAAAGCTTTAAGTTTTATTTTTATCTTTGATAGTATCATGCTATTAAGATATTTGGTTTTAATTTGGCTAATGTATAGATTCCAGTTTATGCAATATAACTGTACTATATATAATTTATTACATGAAACTTTACATTAAAAATAACGCTAAATCAAACAGAATTTCAAATTCTCACTGAATCCAGCCTTTCTGGAGTCGTGGAGGCTGTATGAGCCCCTAAAACTATTGCCCTGAGTAATCTTTAAACCTTAAACCAAAAATATCCCCTAAAGTCTTCCTAAAACCAAGCAATAATTTAGCTTACCAGAAAACCAAACCCACTGCCATCAAATAGAGTCTGACACATAGCAACCCTGTAGGACAGAGTAGAACTGTCCTGTAGGGTTTCGAAGGCCATAAATCTTTATGCAAGCAGACTGCCACATCTTTCTCCTGCAGAGCAGCTGGTGGATTTGAACTGTGAACCTTTCAGTTAGCAGCCAAGTACTTAACCACTGTGCTATCAGGGCTCCTGGCTTAGCTTAATCAGTAAAGAATGTGTACCTTGAGCCTTGTGCTCTCTGAAGATCTATCTATATGGGATCACACTGACAATAGCAACTCAAAAGATTACATAGGAAACTTAGGGGGCAGTGAGTTTATGTTAACTGAGGAAGAACAATTCAGAAAATGAGGGTAAGAATGGTTGCACAACTTGAATGTAATCAATGTCAGTAAAATGTACATGTACAAATTGTTGAACTGGTATATGTTCTACTGTGTATATTCTTAACAACTATGAAAATAAAATAAATTTTTAAAAATTCTGAACCAAAGAAGCAATTTAAAATAATAACTATATTTGCTATATTCACTTGTATAACTCAGAAAGTCTACTGATACCTATTTCAATTCTCAGACTAAAATATCTCAACCCTAAAGCTACACTTTCCATTTACTTAAGCAAAGGAATTACTTTTAGGTCTATTCAATATGCAAGAAAACTAACCTAAACCTACTTTCAAAATATATTTTTACATTGTAAAGACACAGAAGTAAAAAATACACTGAAAAGCAGTTTTTAGGAGAAAAGGAGACTAATGAAAACCTTAACTAAAATGTAATGCACAAAATTTTTTTAGTGAGAAAACATTTTTAGACCTACTAAATCCATAGGCAGAAAAATCATATGCCTGCTGATTTAAATTTGAGAACATATAAAATAAAGTGGGATAAAACGATAAAAGGCATTTCAGTTGCTTTAAAAAAGAATGACCTTAACTTTTAGAGATGCATATAAACTATTTATGGATAAAATATGATGTCTGCCATTTGCTTCAAAATAACCCAAGGAGGGAAGGTGAAGAGCAGAAAGAGTGCTGGGGGACAGATGAAACCTGTCTATGAAGATGATAATGAGTACAAGAGGGCTCATTACACTATTACTTCTGTACGTGTTTGAAATTTCCTATAATAAAAAATTACAATAATTAAGTGATACAGAGTCATTTGTTACATAACTCAACTCTCAGAAAGACATGCTTGTGTAGAAACTACAGTGCTTACACACTCATGGTCAACAAAAGCAAACCAGCTGATATGAAACTAGTCTAAGTCATAATTTATCTCAGAAGAACTTTAACATTTAGGTAATTTTATAAAGGTAATTAATCTCAATCTACACAAAATTCTCATCCATATTCCAAAATACTCTTTACAATTTCATTTCCTGGTTATCTAATCCTCCCTAATAACTGGCAAAAAGATCTTTGTAAATTCTGTTTTGCTTTTGGAATTCTCTAGAATATAGGACTAGATGATAAATATGAGAATATGGTTACTGCATATTTAAGTACAATCACTGTATTTAGCAAGTTGTTTTTTGGTTTTTTAATACATGAAAAAGAAGAAACTATCCTCACTCCTGCCAAGTGGGACCCTAATATCCTACTAAGTCCACTCCACAGAAAAAAGGTTCTTATTAACAATTTGCCCAGACTTCTGAGTGACAGCTAGAAAGTTAATAAAAACGCCAAGCAAAAGTTAACATATATTTAATAATACAGAAATATTTTAGCTTACCATAAACAACTGGATACACTGTTCCTCGTATACCTGATGCTGGGCAATGCATGTTTTTTCCATTTAAATATACATTGAGTTCTACATGATCATACGTAATACCCTATGAAGGAAAGAAAAAATTAAAAAGTATAAATATACAAAGGCTCCATAAAAACCCGAACAGTCAGAAAGCACTGGTAGGGCAGCATGGAAACAGGAAACCCTGAGGAAGCAAAGGGTCTCAATAGCTTTCATTAAGGGCTGATGAGCTATAACTGAGCTAAAATATTTAATTGTGATTATATAAGGGGAAAAAGTAGGGTAAAACCCCAAGAGTCCACATTAAATGTAAAACAAATGACTCTAGTTTAAAACCTAGTATTATATTCAGACCATCTGGAATTCATATTTTGCTATTAAGATGATATAGGTACTGCACATCATGAACAGAGAGACCTTTCTAACCCACACAAACAACACTGCCCTCTCTCTATAAAATCTGATTTTAATGGGGAAGACAACGAGATTTCCACCATTAGGGCTTACTACCTGTCATTGTTTTCAAATTGTAAAGAAATGTCTTCATACAATTTATTTCCAAAATGAAATCATACATTTCTGTATCTCTTCACCCGGTTTCAAATACCTTACAGAGGTATTTG
This sequence comes from Loxodonta africana, assembly GCF_030014295.1. Lineage (NCBI taxonomy): Eukaryota > Metazoa > Chordata > Mammalia > Proboscidea > Elephantidae > Loxodonta > Loxodonta africana. Next base: position 71,145,694 of record NC_087358.1, read on the forward strand.
AAACCGGGTCAAATGCCTTACAGAGGTAAAGCTAGTATTTACAACTAAATACAATACTAATAATTAGTGTTAAGTTGAAAACTACACACATGCACATACATACGTATCTATTACTTGGAACACTAGTGATGGTACAAAAATCACAATCAAGTTAATTAGTAATAATAACAATTATGATTAAAGTACTAGAAAAAAGAGCCCATATTATGTCCAAACACTATCCTGTTGTTGCTGTTGTGTACCATTGAGTCAATTCCGACTCATAGCGACCCTACGGCAACCTATGGGACAGAGGAGAACTGCCCCATAGCGTTTCCTAGGCTGTAATCTTCAAGGGAGCAGACCGCCAGGTCTTTTTCCAGTGGAGCTACTGGTGGGTTCGAACTGCCAACCTTTCAGTTAGCAGCTGAGCACTTAACTATCGTGCCATTAGGGCTTCTTAGCACTCTTCTAGATACTTCACATTTCTTCATTTAATCCTCACAACAAGATAAGTATTATCATTCCCATTTTACAGATGAGGTAGTTAAAACACAGAGAGGTTAAGTAATTTACCTAAGGTTGCACAGCTAGTCGTGGCAGAGCTAGGACTTAAACCCATGCAGAATGGCTTCCGGATACTTGCTCTTAATCACCATGCCATACTACTTCTAAAATCTTATGATAGTTATTGACTGATGACAAAAAAAAACTTCCCTTTAAAGAATTAGAAATAGATGATAGAGATTTTTCAATAAAGAAAGCATTACAGATGAAAAAACAAGCCACTTCAAGGATTTCTGACTGTGGATAAAGTATATCACTTAAAAGCTTTTTAGGACTGGGGGGCCCAAGATGGCTGACTAGGCAGAAGTTTACACTGAACCCTCTGGCAGCAAAGACCCGAAAAAACAAGTGAATCGATTACATATATGACAATCTACGAACCGTGACCATCAAACACAGAACTAAGGAATTGACCTGAGTGACAGCGGAGTGAGAGACCGTATGGAAGCAGCAACTAGTTGCCGAGCCTGTGCAGCATGCCAGCTCCAATTCCGTGGTGCTGTTCTTTGGTGCAGATGCTTAGGGGCTGATGGTGGTTTCCTCAGACAGGGCAAGCATGGGACACTGCCCTAACCCCCTCGGGCAGTCTCGGAGGGGACCCAGCCAGTGCACACAGACTACAGACACCTCTGGAATCCGAGATAAAATAGCACTCTCAACACAAGTGATTTTGTGATTTTGTCTATTTTACCATGGTACTCTTTTTTTTTTTTTTACTCTCTATCTATCTGATCCCTCTCCTCCCTGCCCCAGCTGACTTCATTAACATTCAAATTCCCTGGGCCTGAGATAGAAGTGCCCTGCTTTTTTCTGACCCATTCTCCTGGCCTGGGAAAAGCAGCAAATTAACAATCAGGGGAATAATATTTTCCTAACTCCCCTAAACTGGAAAATCAGAGCAGAAGCAGCTCCAGTCCAGGCATAAGAGATCCACAGACTTTGGCTTTCAGCCCTACATGGAACCAGGTGGCTATTATAATGCAAACACAAATCTGTTAAGAGGTCTGACTATAATTGTTTCAGCTGAGCAGTGGAGAGGCAGGTTTTGGAGGTCTGATACCACTCTACCTATAAACAGAGCCCTCACCTACCCACAGCAGGGACCTGAGGGCTGAGGCTCCATCCACACCACCTAGCCACCCACTAAAGGGGTCTGAGGATAGTGGTGCCTACCAGTCTTTACAGGTATAAGCACTGGGTGCCTAAGTTAGAGCTGCAGACCCCACCCACCAGAGTGCTCTAGAGAACAGAGATGCTCCTTCCTCACTGGCACTTGGGGGAAGACTGTCAGCACCCTGCCCTCCTCAGAGTGTGACCCCTGCCACTACCAGAAACCAGTGCATACAACCACCACCACCACTCCTCTAAGATCATAGGTGAGAGCCTACACCACACACTAGGTGACTGACTATCAGGACATCTGAGCTGATTCTATTCAAGACTAGTGAATGGACTCACAGGCTCATATACCTGAGAACAGCTCTAACCATCTGGTAACAGGACATTAGTGCTTCAAAGGCTCCAATAATTAAGTTAGCGCACTCTAGTAGCCTATCTGGGTACACTGAAACAAAACACAAAGCAAGAAGATAGGACACAGTGAGCAAACATAAAATAAATTATTACAATAACTTATAGATAGCTCGAAGACAGCGGTCGATATCAAATCACATAATGAAGCAGACCACGATTGCTTCTACAAACCCTCAAAGAATCAAGATCGCTCCCAGATGAAGATATATTCCTGGAATTGCCAGATGTAGAATACAAAAAACTAATATACAAATGCTTCAAGACATCAGGGACGACATCAGAAATGAAATCTGGCAATGTACAGAAAAAGCCAATGAACACACAGATAAAGCAGTTGAAAAAATTAAAAACATTACTCAAGAAAAATTTAATAAGCTGCAAGAATCCATAGAGAAAGCATTCAGAAAGTCAAAAGATTAACAATAAAATTACAGAACTAGACAACTCAATAGGAAGTCAGAGGAGCAGAACTGAGGAACTGGAATGCAGAACTGGGGAGATGGAGGATAAGGCAACTGGCATCAATATATTTGAAGAAAAATCAGATAAAACAATTGTAAAAAATGAAGAAACCCTAAGAATCATGTGAGGCTCTATCAAGAAGAATAACTTGTGTATGACTGGAATTCCAGAACAGGGAGAGATAACAAAATACACAGAGAACTGTTGAAGATTTGTCAGCAGAAAACTTCCCTGACATCGTGAAAGATGAAAGGATATCTACCCAAGATGCTCATCGAAAAGCTTTTTAGAAGTAGAAAAAGATTGTAGAGATCATCTTAACTCTCTCACTTTCCAGTTAAGATAGCGGAGGCCCAAAGAAGTCAATGTGGTTAAGTGCTACAGAAGTTTCTTTTCAAAACTCCACAAAGCCAAGTTTAGATTAAACAACGATTTACAACAGGAGAGGAAGAGGAAACAATTTACAACAGGAATGGAGAAAGATACACTGTACACAGATTGCCTTTTTTCATTTTAGTTTATATACCTAAATATAAAACTAATAACTGGAAGTAGCTTTTTTAACACAGAGGTCCATTTTTATTTAAAAAAGTAAAAACATAATTACATAAAAAAGGAAGTGTGTTATTCTCTTTATAGGACCACAGGAAACCTAGCAGTTCATAACAACAACAACAACAAAACACCCTGAATCAACTCAGACTCATAGCAACCCTACAGGACACAGCAGAACTGCCCCATAGGGTTTCCGAGAACTGGCTGGTGGATTCAAACTGCTGACTTTTGGGTTAGAGGCCAAATGCATAACCACTGTGCCTCCAGGGCTCCCTAGTTCAGATCAGTAGGTGGTAATCCGGAAGCCCTTTACCACCTGGTGGCAGCATAACCTATTACAAGCAAACAAATTTTAACCCAAGCCTCCAGCCTAGCAGCAAAATCCCGGTACCAAAGAAAGAAGTGAGGAAAGATGTGAAATCCCCAACAGAGTTTTTAGTTAAAATATTTTCTAACTTAATCTGTCCTTTTATATGATCTGTGAACTGAGTTTGACTCTGCCATACTGATACCAAAAAATCGTATGTGGTCTATAAAATGGGGCTAATGATACCATCTATCTTCTACGGTCATTATGAAGGTTAAACAACTGAATCCATGCCAGGGATTAGAACAGTGCCTGGCCCATAATAAATGCCATGGAAGTTCTTGTTGTTATTATTACATAGCATGTTTATAAAACTTCTCTAATGTTAAACTGAAAAATGCATTTTTAGAATGGAATTTGTACTTTTCAAAACTATATATAGAAGTAAAAAATAAGCATAAGCTAGTGCTGCTGTCAATCCTCTTGGTAGAGTGTGATTACTGCATGAATATAATCATCTGATCAGACATTAAGAGCTTATTTTTCTTGACTTCTTTTCAGAGAATGGTATATAATTGAAATTCTACACACACGAAAATGTTTCTCACATCTTATAATCCATTCCACTTTTTCTACACCACTGTCACCAATTTGGTACAATTTGTTCTCAAGTGTCTGAGCTAGGAAGATAAAGTTAATATGGTAGATAACATACTTTTTCTTGACGCCGCATGTATTTCATCTTGTTTAGTCCTCCTTTTATCAGAATGAGCATAAAAATTCAAAGTCTAACTTCATAATGCTGATTATCTTAACTCTCTCTCTTTCCAGTTAAATCTGTCACTTTGTGGTGTCAGTCATCTCAATGAATGAGATAGAAGGGCAGGAGTAACACACAGCAGATGTCAGTGCATAAACAAAGAAAAACATTTGTTACTGATTATCCTTTCTTATGTCTGAATTTCAGTTTTAGTGTAAACAGGTCGACAGCATCAACTTCACTTGAAGATTCTCTTTCAAGAAAAAAACATTTCAAGAATGATGTTCCATATTATGAACATATGGCAATAATCTACAAATACAGCACCAATTATTCAAAAAGAACAGGGAAAAGCTGATTGTAAAACGGTTTATGCCTTTTGTTTACTTTTTTCCTTTGGTCAATTTAGAAAAAAAAGTTCAAAAATTAACCGTTTATATTTTTTAAACTGCAGAAAAGAGAAGACCAGACCATAATTAAAATTCTTGATTTCTGTATCTTTCTTCATTCTTTCCAAAATACTATATATTTCTGTAAATCAATAACCTGGATTTACCTTGTATTGTATTCATCTTCTTATTAAGCACTTTTCCTCGTTATTCATAGGTTCCTTTCAACTTGATACCAGAGCCAGGAGCCCAAGGTCCTACACGTGTACAAGGGCACCTTTGCTAAAGAAGGCCCAGAACTCTGCTCTCAATCAGTAGCTAATGGCCTGAACTCACTACATAAGGTTCTCAGACAACACAATATGAGAGGAAGTATCTGGAAAGAGAGCTAGAGAAAACATTTTTGTATTGCATTTTCAACAGGGTAGCTTTTGTAAAGAGATAAATATATCCAGTTGGGAATAAAAATAGAGAAGTCTTATTAACGTGTATAACTCTACCTTCTGCTTTCTAAAAAATTTTCTCTAGTCAAATCTTAGGATCTTAAGGCCAGTCCTCTGAGGAGCTCTGACTGTGAAGGAAATTTAATAAGATTAAATTTAATGAGAACCAACTCTCCTGAAAAAATACTGTGATTAATAAAAATTCATAACAAATTAAGTAATGAGTTCAAAATTTTCTCTAAGAGATCTCCAGCCTTGAAAACACCTAATATTTTTTATATTCTTTGAGGATGGGGAGACAGAAATTCACTAACTAGACAGTAGACAAGAATCATCTTAGGTGAAGGGAAGGACAACACACAACACAGGGGAAGTCAACACAACTGGACTAAACAAAAGTTAGGAAGTTTTCCTGAATACAACCAAACACCTGGAGGGACAGCAGAGCAGGGGGGTTCTGGGGACCATGGTTTCAGGGCACATCTAGGTCAACTGGCATAATGAAGTTTACTAAGAAAACTTGCATCCCACTTTGGTGAGTGGCATCTGGGGTCTTAAAAGCTAGCAAGCAGCCATCTAAGATGCATTAATTGGTCCCAACCTACCTAGAGCAAAGGAGAATGAAGAAGACCAAAGACTCAGGAAAATATGAGCCCAAGAAACAAAAAGGGCCACATAAACCACAGGCTCCATCAGCCTGAGGCCAGAAGAACCAGATGGTGACCAGCTACAACCAATGACTGCCCTGACAGGGACCACAGAGAGTCCCTGACAGAGCAGGAGAAAAGTGGGATGCAGAGCTCAAATTCTAGTAAAAAGACCAGACTTCGTGGTCTGAGACTGGAGGAACCCCAAAAGACATGGCCCCCAAACTCTCTCTTCCCCAGAACTAAAACCATTCTTGAAGCCAACTCTTCAGACAAAGATTAGATCGGACTATAAGACATAAAACGATGCTCGTGAAGAGTGTGATTTTTAGTTCAAGTAGATTAAAAAAAAAAAAAAATTTTTTGTAGATAAACAAGACTAAATGGGCAGCTCCTGTCCGGAGGCGAGACGAGAAGGCAGAAATGGACAGGAGCTGGTTGAATGGACACGGGAAATCTGGGGTGGAAAGGAGGAGTGTGCTAACATATTACAGGGATAGCCACTAGGGTCACATAATGTGTGCATAAATTTTTATATGAGAAACTAACTTGAGCTGTAAACTTTCACTTAAAGCACAATGAAAAAGAAAAAAAATAAAAACACCAAATGTTTTTCTAATACGGGGTAAGCAAACTTTTAAAATTGTGAGCCGAGGTTTCCCTGGTGTGAGAAAAGCAGGAAATGCTGATCAGTAGCCAACCCGTCAACTGTTGTCAGCTGCTGTAATGCCTGCCTCCAACTCATGGGACCCCATACACAACGGAACAAAAACTGCCCAGTCCTGCGTAATCCCCACCATCAGTTGCAGATTGGACTGAACCTGTCAAGAATCCCCCTGAACTGAAATATGGGCTCACAGCGATCCTCCTGGCCAGAAGCAGCTCTAGAAAGCAGCAGGCAGTCAGGTAAGGCAGCAGCACCTACACCAAGTGCTCTCTTTGGAAAACTACCACTTCATTAGATCCAATCCTAGTGCTCTGAAACTCAAACCACAAACTCCCAGGCAAAACTGTACAGATGAAAAGCAAATGTGAGTTTAATAATTCACAGTGGAAATGAACTCCACAAGAAAACTCACCACCACATCTCCCTCCTGTGGAAGGCTGTTTGCTGGCAGCCTGTTTTTCTCCTCGTTGTTGTGGTATAGGGCGCCATCATTCCTCATCACCAGACTGTGCACATCTCGGCCAAGAGGAATCTGATTCAAGTTAACTTTCTGGGTTGCAACTCCAATACCCCAGATTCCTAAAAATATAATAATTTAAATGTCCCCCAAATCTGAAGAACACAAATATGGAAGACAGGATAATTTTAAAAGGGAGCACAAATTGTATTTTAAAAAAGTAGCATATTATCACTAAACTACCTTTCGTTGACCTTTTTTTTTTAATCTACTTTTAAAAGCGATTTGCATTCCCAAAGCCAACTCTTCAGACAGGGATTGGATTGGACAATGGGATAGAAAAAGATGCTGGTGAAGAATGAGCTTCTTGGATCAAATAGGCACTTAAGACTATGTTGGCATCTCCTATCTGGAGGGGAGATGAGAGGGCAGAGGGGGTTAGAAGCTGGCGGAATGGACACGAAAACAGAGAGTGGAGGGAAGGAGCGGGCTGTCTCATTAAGGGGAGAGCAATTAGGAGTATACAGCAAGGTGTATATAAATTTTTGTATGACAGACTGACTTGATTTGTAAACTTTCACTTAAAGCACAATAAAAATTAAAAAAAAAAAGTGGTTTGCAAATTATGTTCTCTAGAGACACAGTACAGCCTAAGAGATAGAAGCATGGCCTCTGGAGTTGTACCACCTACACCGCAATCCTGACTTAGCTGTGTCATCTTGGGCAAGGTAGTTAGCCTCTCTCTCAATTTCCTCAATTATAAACTGTGGATCCTGACAGTAGCCACCTCACAGGGTTATGGAAAGACAGAAGAACATGATAATCCAAGAAAATCACTTAGAACAGTACCTGAACAGAGTATATATCCAAAAACAAGCTAGCTATTATCATCATTATTGTTCCCTAAGAAGTTTTTTAAAAAGCTACACATTAAATTTAAATAGCCTAGAGTTCTATTTCAAGCGCTACCTCTGAGAAGTTGGAAAATACTATGTCTTTAGTTTTTTCATCTATAACATGTGAAAATAATATATGCCATGATTAATATCATGGGGAGGAGAAAATTAATGATAAAGTGTAAAATAATTTCCTTATGCAATACCTTAGTCAGTGAGTTGAAACCATTTTGATCTAAAGCCGACTTTTGAAGCAAGCAGCAATCCTCTTAACCAGACAAAAGAATACCTAGGGCTCAGGATTTTGTCTCAAACTGTTTGCTTCTCAGTTTTTATCAAATTCAATTAGGAAAAATTCTATAAATGGAAGACAATGCAAAGGCTGTGTTATCAATCCATTAATTTCTCTGTATTGAATTAGATCATCAGAAAGTTACATGTCTGGACTGCAATGTCATGGCCCAAATAATTCAGCCATATATAATTAACCCTCCAATGTGGGACACCACTGAGAACGATAGTCAGTGATAATGCTAATTTTACCAGACAACAGTTGTAGACCAGGTTATAGGGTCTCCTTACCCTAGAACTGTGCACACTGTGATGCACTTCTGCATGATTGCTTCACTAAGGGATCATTGAGGGTATCGTTAAGAATATCATCCTTTGCTAAAGAGACACATAAAAATTTGATTTTATGCTCTGGATCATTAGCCACTAGAGAAATGCAAATTAAAACTACCATGAGATTCCATCTCACTCCAACAAGGCTGGCATTAATCCAAAAAACACAAAATAATAAATGTTGGAGAGGCTGCAGAGAGATTGGAACTCTTATACACTGCTGGTGGGAATGTCAAATGGTACAACCACTTTGGAAATCTATCTGGCGTTATCTTAAACAGTTAGAAATAGAACTACCATACAACCCAGAAATCCCACTCCTCGGAATATACCCTAGAGAAATAAGAGCCTTCACACAAACAGATATATGCACACCCATGTTTATTGCAGCTCTGTTTACAATAGCAGAAAGCTGGAAGCAACCAAGGTGTCCATCAACGGATGAATGGATAAATAAATTGTGGTATATTCACACAATGGAATACTACGCATCGATAAAGAACCGTGATGAATCTGTGAAACATTTCATAACATGGAGGAACCTGGAAGGCATTATGCTGAGCGTAATTAGTCAGGGGCAAAAGGACAAATATTGTATAAGACCACTATTATAAGATCTTGAGAAATAGTATAAACTGAGAAGAGCACATACTTTTGTGGTTACGAGGGGGGGAGGGAGGGAGGGTGGGAGAAGGTTTTTTACTGATTAGTTAGTAGATAAGAACTATTTTAGGTGAAGGGAAGGACCATACTCAATACATGGAAGGTCAGCTCAACTGGACTGGACTAAAAAGCAAAGAAGTTTCCGGGATAAACTGAATGCTTCAAAGGTCAATGGAGCAAGGGCGGGGGTTTGGGGACCATGATTTAAGGGGACTTCTAAGTCAATTGGCAAAATAATTCTATTATGAAAACATTCTGCATCCCACTTTGAAATGTGGCGTCTGGGGTCTTAAATATTAAAAAGCGGCCATCTAAGATGCATCAATTGGTCTCAACCCACCTGGAGCAAAGGAGAAGGAAGAACACCAAGGTCACACGATAACTATGAGCCCAAGAGACAGAAACGGCCACATGAACCAGAGACTTACATCATCCTGAGACCAGAAGAACTAGTTGGTGCCTGGCCACAATTGATGACTGCCCTGACAGGGAGCACAAGAGAGAACCCCTGAGGGAGCAGGAGATCAGTGGGATGCAGACCCCAAATTGTCACAAAAAGACCATACTTAATGGTCTGACCGAGACTAGAGGAATCCCGGCAGTCATGGTCCCCAAACCTTCTGTTGGCCCAGGACAGGAACCATTCTCGAAGACAACTCATCAGACATGGAAGGGACTGGACAGTGGGTAGGAGAGAGATGCTGATGAAGAGTGAGCTATTTGTATCAGGTGGACACTTGAGACTGCGTTGGCATCTTCTGTCTGGAGGGGGGATGGGAGGATAGAGAGAGTTGGAAGCTGGCAAAATTGTCACGAAAGGAGAGACTGGAAGGGCTGACTCATTAGGGCGAGAGCAAGTGGGAGTATGGAGTAAGGTGTATATAAACTTATATGTGACAGTCTGACTTGATTTGTAAACGTTCACTTGAAGCTCAACAGAAGTTAAAAAAAAATTTTTGATTTTAGATTTAAGGCTCAAAAAATATTTACTTCTCTCAAGAAACAAATATCTTAAGTTGGAGAAGACTACAGTAATCAGGGACACTTTGCAACCAGTGAGCAAACTTATAAAAGAATGGAATGGAGGACAGATCCAAGTTATTCAATATGCTTAAGAAAAGCAGTATTTAACCACAGAGCCAACAAGAATCTAATAACCAAAATATATATAAAACGTTGGCAACTTAACAAAAAGGCAACCCAATCATAAAATGGGCAAAGGACTTGAATATATATTTCACCAAAGAGGACATTCAAATGGCCACCAAACATATGAAAAGATGCCCAGCATCATTAGCCATGAGAGATATGCAAATCAAAGCCACAATTAGATACCATTTCATGCCCACTAGGGTGGCTAACATAAAAAAAGAAAACAACAAGTGTTGGAAAGGATGTGAGGAAACTGGAACCCCTATCCATTGTTGGTGGAAATGTAAAATGGTACAGCCATTGTGGAAAGCAACATGGTGGTTCCTCATAAAACAAAAAATAGAACTACCATATGGCCCAGCAATTCCACTCCTAGATATATACCCAAAACACTTTTAAAGCAGAGACTCAAACAGAGACTTGTACCTCAATGTCCAACGCAGCACTATTCATAATAGCCAAAAGGTGGAAACAACCTAAATGCCCATCAACAGATGAATGGATAAACAAAACATGGTACATACATACGATGGACTACTACTCACCCAGTAGAAGAAATGAAGTCTTGATACATGCTACAATATGGATGGAGTTGGAAGACATTATGCTGAGTGAAATAAGTCAATCACAAAAGAACTAATATTGCATAATCTAACTCACATAAAAAGATAAGAACAGGCAAATGTATGGAGAAGAAAGTTTATCAGTGGTTTCCAGGAAGGGGAAGAGGGGAAAGAGAGGGGTTATATACGGTAATGGGAATACCACATCGATTAAGGGTAGGGTTTCACAGACAATTATTGTAACTGCTGTCAGTAAGTCATACACCTGTAATAAAGCTGAATTGGCAAAAGTTTTGTGATAGAGGTATTTACAAGAATGACCAAAAAAAAAAAAAAGAGTAGCTGCTGAGACTGCTTATGTACAACCAAACACCTCACAGGATTTGGTTCCTTGGTATGGAGGTTTAGGGTCATGGTTTAATGGGCTATCCCAGCTAACGGGCCTAACATGTTTAGTGCTTCTGTTCTACCATCTAGTTCGTTGCATAGTGCCTGGGGTCTTAAAGGCTTGCAAGCGGCCACCCAAGGCACAAAAATTGGTCTCTATTCACCTGGAGCAACAGAGGAAGGAGGAAAGTGAAGAACAGGAGGAGGATATGGAATGTGCAGCTAATTGCCTCCACGAGCTGTCTGCTATGCCATGAGACCCGAAGAACTAGGTGGTACCCAACTGCCATTACTGAACATTTTAATTAAAGATTCCATAGAAGAATCCTGATCAAAAAGGGATAAATGTAAAACAGAATTTCAAATTCTCATGGAATCCATATTTCCTGGAGCCATGAAGGCTGGATGAACTCCTAAAACTATTGCCCTGAGATCATCTTTAAACCTTAAATCAAAAATATCCATTTAAGTCTTCTTAAAACCATACAATAGTTTAGCTTAAGAAGTAAAAAGTGTCTGCCTTGAGCATTATACTCTTGTAAGAACTATCTATAAGGGATCAAACTGAACCTTGTTAAATATCGTTGAGTCAGTTTTCACTCACAGAAACCCTATGTATGACAGAACAAAACACTGCCCAGTCCTGCACCATCCTCACAATCTTTGTTATGCTTGGGCCCATTGTTGCAGCCAATGTGTCAATCCATCTCGTTGAGGGTATTCCTCTTTTTTGTTGATCCTCTCCTTTACCAAGCATGATGTCCTTCTCCAGGGACTCATCCCTCCTGATAACATGCCCAAAGTATGTAAGAAGTCTCTCTATCCTCACTTTTAAAGAGCATTTTGTGGTTGTACTTCTCCCAAGACAGACCTGTCCATACTTTTGGCAGTCCGTGGTATATTCAATATTCTTCACCAACACCATAATTCAAAGGCATCGATTCTTCTCTGGTCTTCCTTATTTGCTGCCCAGCTTTCGCATGCATATGAGGCAATTAAAAATATCATGGCTTGGGTCAGGCACGTCCTAGTCCTCAAACTGACATCTTTGCTTTCAACACTTTAAAGAGGTCTTTTGCCGCAGATTTGCCCAATGCAATCCATCATTTTATTTCTTGACCGCTGCTTGCATGGGCATTCATTGTGAATACAAATAAAATGAAATTCTTGACAACCTCAGTCTTTTCTCCGTTTATCATGATGTTGTTTATTGGCCCAGCTGTGAAGATTTTTCTTTTCTTTATGTTGAGGTATAATCCATACTGAAGGCTCTAGTCTTTGATCTTCATCAGTAAGTGCTTCAAGTCCTCTTCACGTTCAGTAAGCAAGATTGTGTCACCTGCATATCACAGGTTATTAACGAGTCTTCTAACAATCCTGATGGCATGTTCTTCTTCATATAGTCCAGCTTCTCCAAGTATTTCCTCAACATACAGATTGAATAAGTATGGCAAAGGGATACAACACTGATGCACACCTTTGCTGATTTTAAACCACGCAGTATCCCCTTGTTCTTTTCAAATGACTGCCTCTTGGTCCATGTACAGGTTCCTTACAACCACAATTGTTTTGGAATTCCCATTCTTCACCATGTTATTCATAATTTGTTACGATCCACACAGTCAAACACCTTTGCATAGTCAATAAAACACAGGTAAACATCTTTCCGGTATTCTCGGCTTTCAGCCAGGACCCATCTCACATCAGCAATGATATCCCTCATTCCACGTCCTCTTCTGAATCACGCTGGAATTTGACAATCCCTTGTTGATGTACTGCTGCAACCGTTTTCAAATGATCTTCAGCAAAATTTTACTTGCCTGTGATAGTAATGATATTGTTCGATAATTTCCACATTCTGTTGGATCACCTTTCTTTGGGATGGGCACAAATATGGATCTCTTCCAGTCACTTGGCCAAGTAGCTGTCTTCCAAATTTCTCGGCATAGACGAGTGAGCATCTCCAGGGCTGCATCTTTTTGCTGAAACATCTCAATTGGTATTCCGCCAATTCCTGGAGCCTTGTTTTTCACCAATGCCTTCAGCGCAACTCGGACTTCTTCCTTCAATACCATCAGTTCTTGATCATATGCTACCTCCTGAAATGGACAAATATTGACCAATTCTTTTTGATACAGTGACTTTGTATATTCCTTCCATCTTCTTTTGATGCTTCCTGCATTATTCAATATTTTGCCCATAGAATCCTTCAAAATTGCAATTCCAGGCTTAAATTTTTTCTTCAATTCTTTCAGCTTGAAAAATGACGTGTGCTCTTCATTTTTGGTTTTCTAACTCCAAGTCTTTGCACATTCCATTATAATACTTTACAGTGCCTTCTCAAGCTGCCCGTTGAAATCTCCCGTTCAGCTCTTTTACTTCATCATTTCTTCCATTTGCTTTGGCTACTCGACATTCAAGAGCAACTTTCAGAGTCTTTTCTGACATCCATTTTGGTCTTTTCTTTCTTTCCTGTCTTTTTAATGATCTATGCTTTCTTCATGTATGATATCCTTGATGTCATTCTGCAATTCATCCAGTCTTTGGTCATTAGTGTTCAAAGCGTCAAATCTATTCTTGAGATGGTCTCCAAATTCAGGTGGGATATACTCAAGGTCATATTTTGGTTCTCATGGACTTGTTTTAACTTTCTTCAGCTTTAACTTAAACTTGCATATGAGCGATTTATGGTCTGTTCTGCAGTCGCCCCCGACCTTGTTCTGATATTGAGCTTTACCGTTGTCTCTTTTCACAAATGTAGTCGATTTGATTCCTGTGTTTTCCATCCAGTGAGGTTCACAAGTAGAGTCACCGTTTATTTTGTTGAAAAAAGTTATTTGCAATGAATAATCATTGGTCTTGCAAAATTCTGTCATGGGATCTCCTGTGCTGTTTCTATCACCAAGGTCATATTTTGCAACTACAGCTCCTTCTTTGTTTCCAACTTTCACACTACAATCACCAGCAGTTATAAATACATCTTGACTGCATGTTTAATCAATTTCAGACTGCAGAAGTTGGAAAAAATCCTAAATTTCTTTATCTTTGACATTAGTGGTTGCTGCGCAAATTTGAATAATAGTCATATTAACTGGTCTTCCTTGTAGGCATATGGATATTATCCTATTACTTACTGACAGTGCTGTACTTAGGATAGACCTTGACATGTTCTTTTTGACAATGAGTGCAACGGATTCCTTTTAAATTTGTCATTCTCGGCATAATAGACCATGTGATTGTCTGATTCAAAATGGCCAAGACCAGTCCATTTCAGCTCACTAATGCCTAGACTACCGATCTTTATCCATTCCATTTCAGGAACAAGATAGGAACCTTAGGGGGAATGAATTTACGTTAATGGGGAAGGAACAACTCAGAAAAGGAGGGTAAAAATGGTTGCACAACTTGAAGGATGTAATCAATGTCACAAAACGGTACATGTGAAAACTGTTGAATTGGTGTCTGTTTTGCTATGTTTTATTTTCAACAATACCAAAATAAGTAAAATTTAAAAAAAAAAAAAAGAGTATTTAAAACTAATTTAGAAAAGAACCACCAGAGGACTACTTTATATCATTCAAGGCTAGACGAGTGGCAGTAGGGTTCATTTACTCCACTCTAGTTTTCTTATTCTGTACCCATATTACTCATGCAGGATCTCACTAAAAGTTTTTTTTTTTTTATGATAAAGACTTAATAAAATATATTTCCCTATATACAAAACTGCCAAAAGTTAGGTAAACTATCCAATAGTCAGTGGAACTGCTATATGATTCAAGAAAGTCCATAAATTTTAAAAGAGAAGTGAAGATTTAGACTTCTATCAGAATTCTAAACATGATGATTGCTTCAGAAGACACTGAATCAGGGTATCTGGTATCTTAATAAGAGTTAAGAGAAAAACTCAGAATCATAAGACTGATTTTTATCCCAAGCCAAAATGGCAAGATACATGCTTCATGAATGAAATGGTGCTTCTAGCTCCTATTACTCATGCTAGTGTCTGACGTTTATTCAGTATATCCCATCTTTCAAACACTTTCATACATACAGTTCATGAGAGGTAGGAAGGGCAGCTCCTGTAATTTCCAATTACTTAGAAAATTAAGTAATTTAATGAAGATCACACAAGAGGTGGTCATATTACCCAGGTCTTTAAGTTAAGAGTTTGTTTTTTTCCTTCTGAATGTTTTTCATATACTGAAAGTTGTTCTTAATATTTAGAACAATTAGGACTTTTAATAGTAAAGTACCATTATACCAACCTGTAGACTGGATTTTGAATTCAAAGTAGCTTTTGTTTTGATGTAGCGGTGCACTGGCTAAACAACCTCCTGTTCCACATATTCTTCTTCCATTTTTTACAATGACAACATCTGTTCCTAAAAAAAATGCAGACACTTTGTAAAGTTTTGCATTTTCATACCCAAAAATCAAAATTAACTTGTTTCACGTTTAACTCTTCATCTACAAAAAACAGGGATATGATTTATACTTTGCAATACAGAAAACATAAATCATCTCAAATATTTGATTCACTACTTTCTTTCTGAGGGAACATTTATACTTCATATTCATTTGTGGCTAGAAATCTTGTTTAATTAGGCAGCTTCAAATAAGTAATTACTCTGAATTATACTAAATGTTTAAATACTTTTAGGGTAAAACTAGACTAACCCTTTCTTTAATTTTTGAAATTAAAGACTAAACTAATTAACTAATATGATGATTTTATTACTCTCTTAATTTAAACCAAAACATAAACATTCCAAAGAAATTTCAGTAAACTGGTACAACGTTCAATTCAATCCAAGAGAAAACAATCTATTAAAATTGGCTTAATGTCGGGGACTTCTAAGTCAATTGGCAAAATAATTCTATTATGAAAACATTCTGTATCCCACTTTGAAATGTGGCGTCTGGGGTCTTCAATGCTAACAAGCGGCCATCTAAGATGCATCAATTGGTCTCAACCCACCTGGAGCAAAGGAGAAGGAAGAACACCAAGGTCACACGACAACTAAGAGCCCAACAGACAGAAAGGGCCACATGAACCAGAGACCTACATCATCCTGAGACCACAAGAACTAGATGGTGCCCGGCCACAACCGATGACTGCCCTGACAGGGAGCACAACAGAGAACCTCTGAGGGAGCAGGAGATCAGTGGGATGCAGACCCCAAATTCTCATAAAAAGACCATACTTAATGGTCTGACTGTGACTAGAGGAATCCCGGCGGTCATGGTCCCCAAACCTTCTGTTGGCACAGGACAGGAACCATCCCCGAAGACAACTCATCAGACATGAAAGGGACTGGACAGTGGGTAGGAGAGAGATGCTGATGAAGAGTGAGCTAATTATACCAGGTGGACATTTGAGACTGCGTTGGCATCTCCTGTCTGGAGGGGGGATGGGAGGATAGAGAGAGTTGGGAGCTGGCAAAATTGTCACGAAAGGAGAGACTTGAAGGGCTGACTCATTAGGGGGAGAGCAAGTGGGAGTAAGGAGTAAGATGTATATAAACTTATATGTGACAGACTGACTTGATTTGTAAACGTTCCCTTGAAGCTCAATAAAAGTTAATAAAAAAAAAAAATTGGCTTAATGTCAACCAAGTACACTTTCTCCTCACTTACTGACTCTCTCATTATCTGGTATTTGGAATTTACAACAATAATAAAAAAATCTACTATCTGACTATTTTGTGCATTAATGACATATGTCTGGCAGTAATGAACACCGAGGTGCTAGCTTTGACAGTTAAGGTTATATGTCGCTGTGGCTGGGCCATAATTCTCAGAGTTTTGGCAGTTATGCAATGATGTGATTTGGCAGTTATGTAATGATGTAGTCTTCCTCCATTTCGTGATCTACTGTGGTCGCCTCCATTTTGCATAACACCAATTTCATATAATGAACTGGTCTTTGGAACCTCACCAGGTCGATAAGTGAGGAGAGGGTGTACAAGGTACTATGCTAGTGCGTTTGTCAATAAGAACTGAAGAGCACATAGACTATGGAAAGGAACATACATCTATATTCTTGAAATATCTGACAACAAAAAATATTAATTTTAGGCTCTTTAAAATGTTTACTAAGACAGCTACTATCAATCATTTCACAAACATGTACACAGCAAAGTTTTAACATCATTAAATGTACTTTTTCTCATAGAATATTACAGTTCTGCTCAAATTACATTTGATAGATGATATATTTGAGAAAAAACACTTTTTTTTCATAATGTGACCCCAATACCAATTTTTCGCTAAATCTTTCATTTAGGAAAACATGTACATCAGAGAACATGTAAGAAATACGCCATAAAACCAAGGCATGTGCTCCCAAGGTCTGTGGCCATTATTATTACCACTTCACCAGTAATGTGTCACAAGCAAAGCAGATCTGGCTATATTAGAACTATATGGGATCCTTATTCTAGGGCAGAGTGAGAAAAGGTATTAGCAGGGAGACAGTTCACTATTGAATTCATATTTAAACAAAACTTACTTGGGACAAATACAAAAGAGAAATGCAAACTTTTCAGATCCTATCACAATTCTGAACTGTTTTAAGAGAGATACCATACCATCTCTTAAACAAGGTAAAACTAAAATCCTAATGTTTATTAAAACGCCATTAGCATCCATTTTTTTTCTGATTACATATATTGAAGAGGAAATTCTGGAAAAGTACCTTTATAAATAATCTACATTTGGTCGCCCATATACCTATAGTAGTTTTAACTGAATAGCATCCAGAGCCCAGCTCTTCCTTGATGGCACACACCATGTAGTTAGTGCTTGCTACCCTGAAGATGCTCAACAAATAACTGATACAGATATGAATGAAGTGTTGTGCTAAGCACTTTGTAGTGAACATGTAGCTTCATGCATTCCCACTTTCAACACGCTTCTCTCTAGAGATCAAAACAGTTGCAGGGAAGGTGACTCAATCTCTGGCTTCAGGGGTACAGCATTAGACCTAGGTTAAGTCAATCAGTACGTTCCACTTCTCTTGGCCATGGTGACTGAGTCAACAATGGTTACATGGCCCAAGCCACTATCATCAGAGATGGTCTCAGGGCTTTTGCAGGATATGATGGAACAAGATGATCTCTTTCTTGCTGGACCTGAATGAGGAAGCCTACAGCTCAGGGAGCTGCTTCAAGCTATCACGTTAAGTCAGCCTGCAGTTATAAGATGCAGAAGACCGAGCAAATAGAAATTCAGGCCTTGGCAGCACCAAGCCTTTCCTGGAGCCAGTGCTGGCTTTGTACTTTTCAGTTACATGAGCCAATAAACTTCCTACAAACAATTCTGAGTTGTGCTTTTTTATTACTTGCAACTGAAAGCATTCTAAGTGAAAAACATCTCAAAGAATTATGTAAATAAATGGTGTTTTTTCTTAACCAGCAATGCTCTGCGGTTCCCTATACACACCAAAGCTTTCTAACAAAAAATTCCTATGGTATATAACTTATCGTATTAGATATCATCCTAATGTGTTAAGCTAATGGAAGTATAAAACCCTCTATAGGTTGGAACCACAGAACCAATTCTGAGCATGGTATTATTCTCTTATTTCAATATCAATTCTTACCTGCAAGGCATTCTGTTAGGTACTGAGATGTTTTATATAGAAGAATTAAACATATTCAAGGAACATTCTAAGGTGTTTATGACTGATTAAGGAATTATTTTAAGATTATATCATTTCTCTATTTTTAAGTACAAAATTATTCTATATTTGAATCTATGTGATTTGTGTAGTTTTATTAATCACCCCTACTGCTTAGACAGTCAATGCAAATTTGGGTACAGCTAGAACTTATGTAGCTATAGTATATATTTTAAGAAACACTGAAAATTTCCAAACGTGAATCATCCCTTTAAAAATAGTTACGTTGGAATGCATTTGTTTCTAAAAAGTCAATTCACAATTAAAAGCAAAAGATATGATATCAATGAAGATATTTAGAAAAACTATGCCACAGAAAATTCCCATTGAAATTCCAAAATGGTTTTAAGTAATACAGCCTTGCCAAAAGGAACAACATTCATTTGGATATGAAATGTACAGATGGTTTTCTTCAAACTGAAAAAAAAAAAAAAAAGAGTAATAACATTCTTTAGATTATCTAATGCACCCACTCCTCACTTATCGACATGGTTAGGTTCCAAGGACCAGGTTATTATGTGAAAATCGGAGTTATGTGAAAATGGAGGATGGCGACATCAGCTCACAAAGTGGAGGAAGACTACATCATTACACAGCTGCCAAATTACATCACTAGATAGCTGTCAAATTACCTTATTACATAACTGGTAAACCACTGAGAATCACGGCCCAGCCAAACTGACACATGACTTTAACCATCATACCCAGCGTTACTCTTACCTCACACCTCGGTGTTCATTACTGCCAGAAGTACATCATTAATGCGCAAAATAGTCAGATTTTTTTTTTTTTATGATTGTGGTAAATGCGAAATGTCAGATGAGACAGTCGGTAAGTCAGAAATAGGTGTACAACCTTTCATATATCCAGTACATGCATACTTGCTCAGTGTGTTTTTCTTATTTTCAACTTTAGATGCATTCATGCTTGAAATGTACTCCCTCTTCTAATTCAACAAGCCTTTCCCCCTTCATTTATTCAGCTTCCAAAATCAAGCTTCTTTGTGATTAAAGAACTTACCAAAAGGACTGGCCAAGAAAAAATCTCCATGCAGGTAGAAAATTTGGGGATAACTTTACTCCATCCTATTAACAGCTGAAGGTTGCTGGGCAGCTTTGGAGAAAGAAAACAGTGGAATAGATGCAACTCACCCACTCTTCATGGAAAAGACAGAAGCCAGAGAAAAGGAACGCTCTAAAGAGCGGGCTGCAGTAATGCAGGATTAGGGCAGTAGATATGGAAAGAAGAGCTAAAGCTGATCATAAGCTCCAAGAACTATGTATGTTTGTCCTTTACTGTATTCCCAGCACCTAAAACAATGCCTGCCACCTAACAGTTGCTCAATAAATACCAGTTGAACGAATGAACAAAATGGAAATGTTTTCTGAGGGAAATCATAGGGTTTGAACATTCATTGTCTATAGTTACTGACAGAAATAATTTAAGTATATACCTATATACATATACATATATATACATAAAATATGTGTATCAAGAATCCCTGGTAGAACAAACAGTTAAGCGTTTGACTACTAGCCAAAAGCTTGGCAGTCTGAACTCACCTAGAGGTGCCTTGGAAAGCAGGCCTGGTGACCTACTTCTAAAAGGTCACAGCCTTGAAAACCCTATAAAGCAGTTCTACTCTGTACATATGGGATCACCACGAGTCAGAATCAACTCAACAGCAACTACAACAACATGTATATCCGTAATCTACCTGTCGGTCTGTCATACTGTGGTGGCTTGTGTGTTGCTGTGATGCTGGAAGCTGGGTCAACCATGGTGGACAGACTCCAGCAGAGCTTCCAGACTAAGACAGACCAGGAAAAAAGGCCTGGCAATTTACTTCCAAAAATTAGCCAATGAAAATCTTATGGATCACAACCGAATATTGTCTGACTTGGTTGCTTTGAACATGTAATCAGGAGGGATCAATCATTGCAGCAGACATCATGTTTGGTGAAGTAGAGGGTCAACAAGGGTGAGGGTGACCCTTGGTGAGATGGGTTGGCACAACAGCACAATGATGGACTTGAACAGTCTGGCAACCGTTGGGATGGCACAGATCAGATAATGTTTCATTTTGTTTTACACAGGGTTGCCATGAGTTGGAGTTAACTGGGCAGCAGCTATCTAATATATACATACAGTTGTTAGTTGCCACTGAGTCAATTCTGTCTCATGGGGACCCCATGTTTTGCAGGGTAGAACTGTGCTCTATAGGGATTTCAAGGCTGTCACCTTTTGGAAGCCGATCACCAGGCCTTACTTCCAAGATGCCTCTGGGTGGGTTGGAAGCACCAATCTTTCAGTTAGTAGTCCAGCACTTTAACCATTTGCCACTTAGCCACCCAGGGACTCCCTCATGTTTTATACACACATATACATACATTTACTATGTATAAGGCTCTATACTAAACTCGGGCAAATCTAAGAATTTAAAAGTAAATGCCCACACACAAGGTGATATACAACTTCCACACTTGGGGTTTCACACATGGTATAGAAATATAATGGGCAGAGTGTCTCCAGAACTATAAAGATTCTGGGCAGGAAGGGATTTTGCTAGAAATATTAAGAATCAACTTTGTTGTTTCACAGCACATCCTTTGAACAATGAGAGATGTGAGAAAAGTCAAAGGTGCAAAAGTATGTTTAGAATAATCCACACAAAGTATAACTGAAATAATTAGATTGAGAAATCTCTCCCAGAACCATATTCCAGAAGCATAGAACTATATGGGAAAACTCTAAGAACAGAATTAATAAAATGCAGAGAGGCTATGGAGGGAAGAAGGAAAGATGAGAAGTTATATGACCATTTGGAATTGGAAGGAAAAAACCTAGATGCAAAGGAGCAAAGTGCTGTTTCATTTTGCAATAGCCTGACCTGCTGGGAAGAGGCCAGTCAGATGAAATTACAGCAGCCGGTGACTGAGGAGTCGTCAGGTAATGAGAGGTTTAGTTGAAATGGCATGTTCTGACTTGAGGTGCGACTTCAGCGTTCTGCAATTTGCTTTGTTTTAACTTTGGAAGGTGAGAGGTATCATTTGCAATAAAACAAGCCTCAATGTATAAATGATGGGGCTAAAGAGAAGAGCCCACTGTCTGGGAAGGATTCAAGATCAGATTTAAAACATCTTGAAAATGTGCAGGTTTTGACTGGAGCTGACAGCAGGGCACTGCTGGAGGAGCACCAGGACACTGCCTGTTCCCCGCCTGGGACAGTTGACAGGGCTCAGGAGGCAGCTCGGAGATCGCTGAAGTGGTACGCCATCACACCCATTTCCGGACCACAGGAACGGAGGGCTGCGGTAACCCTGAACACAGAACCGGGTCAAGGTGGAGTCGGCCGGCGTCTGGGGGAAATCCGGAGCGAGGCTGACACGGTTCCGAGGACCGGGTCGCAGGGGCAGGAGGAGGGCGGCGCAGGCCCGCGGGTGACCTTCCGACCCCAGCGATCCCCCCGACCCGCCGCGCCCCCCCCGGGGTGGGCCGTTGGGTCCGGGGAGGGGCCTTACCCATGTGCTGCGTGTCCAGCTGCACGGCCGGCATCTCCTTCAGAGGGATGTGGCCGGTACCGCCGTCTCTGCAGCATCGCAGGCAGCAGAACACCGAGGCGGCCATAGCCCCAGGACCACCGACTCCGCCGCCTCCGCCGCCCCTAGACCGCGGCGAGACCGCCCCGCACCCCTGCGCTCAGCCCTGCGCCCCCACTGGAGCGCCGGAGACGCCGGTATGGAGCGCACAGGCCGATACAGCGACACCCGAGGCCGGAGGTCGCGGCGCAGGCTGAGACGAGGCCGGCCAGAGCTGAAAGCGCGGAAGAATCCGCGGCGACGGCCGGCGGGCGGGCAGGCGGCTGGACCCGCCTGTGTGAGGGGCGAGGCGAGCGGTGGAGCTGTGTGAGAGGCGAGGCTGTGGAGAGGGCGGGCGGGCCGGACGGCGCGAGAGGGCAGGTGGGCGGGGCTCTGCGGGGGGGCGGGGCCCAGGGCGGGAGAGCTCTGGGCGGTGGCTCGTGCTTGAGTGCCTGACCGTTTCCCCGTTGCGCGGGCTCGTGCTCGCGCTCCAGGCGCTGACGGGTGCGCGGGGCTGTCGGAGCCCTCTCTACACTGAGGGACCTCGGATGCTATGTTTTTAAAACTCTGCCCCTCCTCACTCGCACATTATTTTCAGGGACGAATTGACTTAGAAGAACATGAGGCCCGAGCAAGGGGAGCTGATGAAATGACCCCTAGGCCTCTTGCCGTACGCTCCGGCCTGAGAGAGCTCAGCCTCAACAGAGGGCTGTTCCCTCGCTGGCTGGTTTCTGAAGAATTTCCTCAAATTCTAAATAGATATCCCCGCGCCCGGGGTGGGTAATGTCTGGTTAGTGACCGCCCTCCCCGGGCCGGGCTGCAGTTTAGGTGCAGAGCGGCGGATGTCCTAGTCACTGGGGCGTGGGCAGGGAGACAGGCGCCCGGCGCGCCCCTTCCAAGCTCAGCCTCTCTTCGGGACTGAGGGTTACCGGGAGAGTGTGAAGGGAACCCAGAGCTTGCCGGGTTCCCGAGGGCGGCCTTTGGCTCCTGCCGACTGCACCTTCATGCTTCCACATAGGAGGCCCCGTGGCGGTCACCCGTCATCTTCCCTGCATGGGTCACATCCTCACGGGCTAGATTTTACATCTTCAGAGATCGCTTGGCGTCCGAGATGGTATGGGTCCGTCTCTAGAATAAACTTGGCTCACGCCTTCCTAAATCAGGTTTTCATCCTGAAGGCTTTCCCACGGTTTCTCAAGTGCTGGGAAACAGGACACAAAATGTCCACTTAACCATGTAACGGGTTCCTGTACACAACCTTCTAGAGACCTGAGTACAATCATCTTTTATGGAGGATCTCCTCCACGGTATAAGAGAAATTTTCAGGTCCCTGTGTCTCTTTCCTGTCTATACAACTGATGTTTTCATTAAATACTTAGGAAAACCTCCATGTTTGTGTACTTTGAGATTTAGTTACCACAGAATTAACAACCAAGGTGATGAAACTGTGTGTTCTCTAAACTGATTGAGGGTGGACCCCCCCGGCTGCCTGTACTTTCTTGGCAATCATTTTACACATGAACTTTACTTTTACTGGAAATCTTGATCATTATTCTGGGAATTTAGTTAATGTTTCAGGTTTTTTTCTACTGGGAAGGAGGGAGGAAATTGAATAGAATGTTGCAGAGACAAAATTTTTTTGCTTCTCCACGAAGTGGTAGGAGGATATAGCTAACTGAATACATATATAATTGAATTCTTGAAAGATTTCAGGGTTTCCATATTATAGATGACAAAGTAGATTTAGAGAGATTTGATAATATGAGCAGCTTCAGAAGACTATGAAATAAACAAATCAGGCTCCAAAGCCCATTAGTCTGACTCCAAGCCTGAATTTTCTCCACTGGATCATGCTGCCTCTAAAATTCTGAAGATCTAACTCTTGTAATTAATGATTTAAAAAGAAAAGTTGCCTTCAAATGGGCTCCAATTCTTGGAGGCTCCATGTGTGTCTGAGTAGAACTGTGCTCCATAGGGTTTTCAATGGCTGATTTTTCAGCCAAACCTTTCTTCCAAGGCATGGATTCGAATCACCAACCTTTCAGGTAGTAGCCAAACACTGAACTGTGCCACCCAGGGACTCCTAATTAATGGTATAATCCTCCTAAAAGTCTCTCAGTTCAAATGCAGATTTATACTTTATTTTTCATTGGTTTCAGTAATATTCATATTAGATGTAAGCTGTCGTAACTCCATGTATAGAAATAAAAATAGTTGTTATGTATAATATTTATTCAGAAATATTATTAAAAGTAGTACACTATTGAATACAGTATAACCTGCAAAAGCCAAAACCTGTGTAAGGCAGAAACCTGTCAGAGAAAAAAGTACTAAGATTGCACCCTGTCAGCAGCAGAAAATTTGCAAGACCCAGAAAAACCAGGCAATCCCATGGATTCCGGCTCTCTCAGATTTCACTGTGTATTGTAAACACTGAGGCTATTCAAGTTAGTTACATCTTCGATAAAAAGCCATACATATGGCTGAATTATCCATTATTGCAGTACTACTGGAGACCTGGTGGCACAGTGGAAAAGACCTCAGCTGCTAACCAAAAGGTTGGCAGCCTGAATCCACCAGCCGCTCCTTGGGCACTATGGGGCAGTTCTACTCTGTCCTATAGGGCAGTTATAAGTTAGAATCGACCCAACTGCAACAGGTAGTAGCGGTACCAAACCAAAACCCATTGGTGTCAAGCTGGTTCCGACTCATATCGACCCTATAGGATAGAATAGAACTGCCCCATAGGGTTTCCAAGAAGTGGTTGGTGGATTTGAACTGCCAACTCTTTGGTTAGCAGCCGAGCTGTTACTCACTGTGCCACCAAGGGCTCCATCCATTACTGTAGAGAGGCAAAAATGCCGTGGTCTTTGCCAGCTGGAAAAGTAATTTGCTGAGGCACTACCCCGTGCACTTCGCCCCTGCTGTAGCAACTCAAGTGCACTCAGCAGTGTGAAGCAAGCAAAACTGGTTAGCTCCTGAAACAGACTCCCCGGTCTTGGCAGATGAATGCCATCCATGAGCTCACGGACCTTATTCCGTCCTATATCTGGGATTCTGTTATCCTTTCAGTACTATCATCAAAGGAATTATCCTTTCCCTGGAAAGGTACAATGTTAAATATATCTTGACAGTCTTTCACAGCTATCGCTTTAAATAACAATCACAAATAAAGCCTACAAAAGGTTTCCCAATTGTTAGTTAGAAGGTCGTTTATCTAAGTCAAAAGCAATAACAGAGAATGACTACTTGAAAAAAAAAAAAACGAGTCTGTCTGTTTCAGTGACATATGCCAGGAACTTGAGAACTGATAGGACAATAATGTAAAGCATGTGTTTCAGAGTGGAGTTTAACGTCAGGCTCAGTATTTTCTTTAACGGTTTTTATGCCAGCCAGGCATCTCCTGTTAGTAAATTTCACACTCTATGCTGGGTCAAACAAAGTGATTTCTTTCTTAAAAACTGATTAATCAGTTATTAAGCCAAATATGTTTTTCTGAGAGTAATCGAGACCACGTTTATCATCTTTAAAATCAGAAAGATTACAAAAAACTTACACTCCTAAATACTAAAAATGTTCGTAGGGCCTTGATCTATTCATTATTATAGTTTTGAATGTGGTAACACATTTTTGGAGTGCTTACTCTTGCCTGGCATTGTTCTAAGTGCTTTTTATAAACTAATCCTCGTGACGACCCTATGAGGTAAAAACTGTCCTTCACTTTACACATGAGAGAGCTGAGGCAAAGAAAGAAAAAGATAAATGTGCCCAAAGTCACAAGTCAATAAGGGACTGAACCTGGACTCTCTTGTCCCTGCCTCCCAAGGCTTCCATATTTTAGAGCAAATCCCTATTATTTGTTTTCTGATCTTCTTGCCTCAGAAGTTGATTTAGATGTACCTGGCATCACTTGCACTCATTTAATCTAGGTTTACTGAATTATAAAGCACATTACCTACGTTCAACAACCAAAAAAAGAAAAGAAAAAGAACTTGAGAGCTTGGACTGTGACTACTATTTCTAGCTCTGGAACACCATAGAACATTTTGCAAGAGTGTCCTTCAGTGTGTCTCAAAATGACCCAAAAAACGGATATTTAGTACTTTTAATTGCTGAGACAGTTAAGCCAGTTAAAGACCTGGGAAAAACAGAGGTCTGGCGTTAGTAAAGAATGAGAAGATGAAGAAGAATAAAGGAATTTGAAAGAGGTACAGAAAAATAAGAACAATACAGTATAAAACAGAACAACTTTTTAATATTACAAAGGAAGAATAAGAAACCAAAAGCAACTGTTCTGTAAACAGGGCCCCGAGAATTAAAAAAAAAAAAAAAAGTTTGATCAGAAAATGTTAACTGTCTGTCCTGTGGAAGATGAAACAGGTTGTCATATAACAAGGGGAGTTCTGTGATCCCTCCCTACCTCAAGTTCCATTACTCAAAACTCAAGTACCTTGTGTGCTGTAAATTCCTTTTCCTTACCAACTTAGGTTCTAATTACTAGTGGTGCAAATAATTAGGAAAAAGAGACATTGAGGATAAAAAAGGAAGGCAAAACAGTGCCAAGGTTGATTTTGCTTTCTCAGAAGCAACAAAGGAAGATGAAGGAAAGGAAGGTTGGTCCTTGGATCTGCACTCTTTCTGTTAGGAGAGGGCACTTCTCCGTGAAGGGCTGATGATAAGTGTTTTGTACAAAGTTTTCATGGCTGAAGATAAGGCTGTGTAATCTGGTATTAAGAGAGGGAGGTTGGAAAACAGTCAGCTGGGTCAAATAGTTTAAAGTTTCCCGAAGTAGCTAAAACATTCAAGTGAGTCTGTGTCTTGGGACTCCAGTAGGGCTGGGGAGGGAGAAGTTACCATCTCCAAATTCTAAAATCAAAAAGCACTGGACATTCACAGAAAGGGCTAGAGAGATTACCAGGTACTGATAAACAGATTTTTCTGCAACAAAACAAAATTACAAATATCTAATTGAGATTTCGAGAAAGATCCTACAATGTTTCTAGTAACAAGGAATGGCAAATGGATTATTAGTAAACCCAACATTACTTGTTTAAGATACATAAAATGTCATTTAGTGTCTATAGTTCTATTTTAGCTTTATTTTTGTATACGTAAAATATAAAGTTTTTCATAAGGTTTCACCTATAATCACAATCCTCCCAAGCCTATTTTCTCAGTCATGGCCCTCCACATGAATATTTCAAAAGCAAGGGTGTCAGAAACTTGATGCTTATGATGACAAGGCACTGCAATACTTCTCTATGCAGACAGGTGTGTCTGTGGTGGTAGAGGGCTTGTGTAGCTCTGAGCACAACTGCCAGGCCACTGTATTTGCAGATCCTGTAACCCGAGTCACAAAGAATGTGAGACTACTTAAAGTTGTTGTTGAAAGTTTGTACACTGGAATATTTTAAAACTGCTAAAAAAAAAAACCCTATGAAATAAACAACTTTGGAATACCAACAGTGAGAGGAAGCTCCAGGGATATGTTATGGCCAAGAGAACTTTGGTGTAGGAAAATGGACCAGCAAAGAAGTGAGCATGATTAAAAGATTTTTTTCCTTATTCTTTGCTTTTCCAAACTTCCAACAGAATTCTTTAAAAAGTGTTATATATCCCTTCTTTAGAAGGTAAATGTCTTGTTTGTAGGTATCATGTCTAACATCTAATACAGATCTCAGTCCATATTAAGCTTTTAATGCATTCTATTAAAAGAGGTGTAGAGCCTTGAAAAAGAGGGGAAAAGTTAGGAAGAGTTATGGATTGAATTGTGTCCCCCCAAAATATGTGTTATAAATCCTACTATGCCTGTGGTTATAATCCCATTTGGAATATGGTTTTCTTTGTTATATTACTGGGCAGTATTAGCGTAGGGTGTGTCTTAATCTCATTGAGATATAAAAAAGCAGATTAAGCAAGCAGCAAGGAGCGCAGATGGATGGAAACAACAAACAATGGAAAAAAGGAGAATGCTGACACATTGTAAAAATTATAACCAACGTACGGAAACATTTGTGCAAAAATTGTTAAAGTTTGCTGCATAAACTTTCATCTAAAACACAATAAAATATTAATTAAAAAAAAAAGCACAGGTAGGGGAAGATAGGTGCCATGCTACATGATGATTACAAAAGGAACCTAGGAATAGAAGCTGAAAAGACCAAGACCTTCCCCTGGAACTGACAGAGAAAGCCTTCCCCTAGAGCAAGCACCCTGAATTCAGACTTCTAGCCTCCTAAACTGTGAGAAAATAAATTTCTGTTTGGTAAAGCCACCCACCTGTGGTATTTCTGTTACAGCAGCACTAGAAAACTAAGATAGGAAGATAGTTGAGTTTTCCATAATTTCTATAAAAAAGGAAAATCCCATTTTATAACTTTTTAATTCATATATAGTGTCATATAATTGATACTCAGTAAATATTTGTACTCATTGCTATCAAGTCAATTCCGACTCATAGCGACCCTGCAGGACACAGTAGACCTGCCCCATAGGGCTTCCAAGGGGCAGCTGGTGCCTTTGCACTGCCAACATCCTGGCTAGCAGCCAAACACTTAACCACTGCACCAACAGGTTTTAAATGTTTATAAAAGCAACGAATGATGACCCCAAAATAAATAAACACATTATAATTATAATTCACTTCATCTAAAACCTGGAAATGGCATGTAAACTGAATTCTTATAAACAGATAAGTTGCTGTGTAAAGAAATCCTATTCATAGAATTTAAAAAATGATAGCTTTATTGAGATATAATTCACATGCCATAGAATTCAGCCTTTTGAGGTGTGCAGTTCGGCGGTTTGTGGTATATTCACTTATGCAACCATTACCTTATTCTGAAAAGAAACCCTATACTCATTAGCAGTCGCTCTTCATTTTCTCCTCCCCCCCACCCTGGGCCCTGGCAACCACTAATCTACTTTCTGTCTCTCTGGATTTGCCTATTCTGGGCATTTTACATAAATGGAATCTTACAATTTGTGGTCTTTTGTGTCTGACTTTTCAGTTAGCATGATGTTTTCAAGGTTATCCATGTTGTAGCACGTATCCATACTTCGTACTTTTTTATGGTTGAATAATACTCCATTGTATGGATACACCGCGTTTTGTGTATCCATTCGTCTGTTGGTAAACACTTGGGTTCTTTCCACTGTTTGGCTGTTATGAATGATGCTCTTATTAACATTTGTGTACAGGTTTTTTGTGAACCCATGTTCTAAATTCTCTTGGATATCTACACAGAAGTGGGAGAATCCCTGGTGCCACAGTGGTTAAAGCACTTGCCTGATAACCAAAAGGTCGCAATTTGAACCCAGTAGCTGCTTTGTGGGAGAAAAGTGCTTCCCTAAAGGTTTCATCCGAGGAAACCCTATGGGGCAGTTCTACTCTGTCCCTTAGGGTCGCTATGTGTTGGAATCAACTCAACAGCAAACAATGTGGCAACTCTATACTTAAATTTTTAAAGAACTGCCAAAGTGTTTCCAAAAGTGCCTGCACTGTTTTGCAATCCCACCAGCAATGTATGAGTGTTCCAATTTCTCCACAACTTTGCCAACACTTTTTCTTATCTGTTATTGGCTTTTTTTTTTTTTTACCTCATTTTAACTTGCATTTCCCTAACGACTAATGAGGTTGAGCATCTTTTCATGTGCATATTGGCCATTTGTGGAGTCTCTGCGTGGTGCGAATGGTTAAACGTTCAACTACTAGCCAAAACGTCGGTGGTTCAAACCCACTCAGAGACAGCTCAGAGGGCAGGCCTTGTGATCTGTTTCTGAAAGGTCACGGCCTTGAAAACCTATGGAGTGGTTCTGTTCTACATACATAGGGTCACAATGAGTCGTAATTGACTCAACAATGATTAACAACAATTCGTCATTTGTAAATCTTCTTTGGATAAACGTTTATTCAGATACTTTGCCCATTTTTAAAAGTTATGTTGTCTTTTAATTGTTGAACTATAAGAGTTCTTTATATATTCCAGATACAAGTGCCCTTACTTTCTCCCATTCTGTGGGTTGTCTTTTCACTTTCTTGAAGATGTCCTCTGAAGCACAAGAGCTTTTAATTTTGATGAAGTCCAATGTGTCTTGTTTCCCTTGTTGCTCATGCTTTAAATTTTATATCTAAGAATCAATTGTCAAAAAGGCCTTGTAGCCTAACTTCTATGTTTTCTTTTAAAAGTTTTGTGGTTTTAGCTCCAACAGTTAGGTATTTGATCCATTTTGAGTTAAGTTTGTATATGGTATGAGGTAGGCGTTCAACTTCATTCTTTTGCATGTGAATATCCAGCACCATTTGTTGAAAAGACAGTTCTTTTCCCCATTGAATTGCCTTGGCGCTCTTGTCAAAAATTATACAGGCCTTAAAAGATTTTATTTGAGTACAAAGAATAATCATGCTCAGTTTAATCTTTATAAATATGGGTAGTTAGAAAGCAGATATCAATGTATTGAAAATATTTGTGTGGATGCTTTCTGATTGTAAATATTACTGGGAATTTTTGTATTGACTATGAATTTTATAGTTACTTTTGCAAAAATAAATAGCAAAATCACTTTCCCTCACTAAACCTTCAGGCAGGCCTCCAGTTTGTCAATCTTTACATTTTTCACTCCATCTCTGTTCATCTTTTCACTGGTTTCTTCATCCTGGTCTTTACCTTGCCAGGAATTCTTTCTTTAACCCAGTGGCTCTCAACCTCATCAAACCCAATGTCCCTTTTTTTTCCATTGGCTTTTTACTTTCAAAATTTCAAACCTATGAAAAGTTCAAAGAATAGGACAATGAATACCTATATATTCTTTACCTAGATTTACCGTTTGCTAACAATTTGACTATATGTGCTTTATCTCTCTTTGTGTATATCTAAGTATGTATATTTGAAGATATATAAATTACTAAAATTCTATATAAATTTAAATGTTATATTACCATATTTTTATGCAAATAACATGTGGCTTCTACATTTGTTTGCCAGCCACTCCGTCCCCCCACAAGATATTTTTGTAAGCGCTCTGTGCTAATTTTTTTACATGTTGCTGTAAAAAAAATAGCATAGCATGCTTACAAAAATACCTCCGGGGGAGAGAGCAGTTGGCAAACAAAAGAGAAGCCACACATTACTTGCGTAAAAATACGGCATTTAAAATAATATGTTTATGTATAAGTTGTGCAACTTTTAAAAATTATTTCCTGAACTATTTGTAAGTTGCAAACATCATTATACTTCATCTCTAAACTTTCCAACATGCATCACCTAAGAATAAAGATATTTGCCTATTTAACCAAAATACCATTGACTCACCTAAAAAAATAATAATTACATAATATTATCTAATGTATGAGTTACATTGAAATTTCCCCAAATATATTTTTTAGCTGTTTTTTTTTTTTTCCTCCGATCCGGGATCCAATGAAGATTTATAATTTGCATTTTGTCGTTATCCCTGTTTTAGAGTCTTTTGTTATAGGACAGTCCCACCCACGTACTTTATTCTCTATAACATGGATTTTTTGAAGAGTTTGAGTCAGTTATTTCACACAATGTTGCACATTCTGAATTTGTCTTATTGTTTAGTTATGGTTTTGTTTAACTGTTTTTCTACCCCTTGTATATTCTGAATACTGAAACTAAAGTCTAGTGGCCCTTTCAGCACAGATTAAATTTTAGGCAAGAGTATTTCATATTTTTTATGTAACTAATATTTTGTAATGCCACCCTTTACTCTGTTGAAATTCAATTCATAGATAATCTAAGTAGCTACATAGATACTTTCAGAGAATCAATATAATGTCCTTATTATAAAACAAAGGAGAAACAAAAGTAATTTATAATAAAATATCCTGTGTTTTAATGTGTAATGTTTAAGAATGACTGAACTGAAAGAAATATTGAAGTAGTTAGATACTTGCCTCTCTTTATAATGAATAAGACTGGGTTTAAAAAAACAAGACTGGAAAACTGCAAAAACAGAAGTACGCATGAGTACTAAAATAAAACCAGTGTTAGCATAAGCTAAGAAAATCACTTACATCCATAAGAGAAAGAGAAAAATAACCTTAATCAAAGCAGTAATAACATGCCAAGAAAAATTCAAACTGATGAAGTAGAGATAATGAATGAATATGCTATTCTTGCAAATGAGCTCGGGCTTATTTATAAATTATAAATTTATAATTCCCTATGTCATGACATGCAAAAGCGCAGGGATAAAGAATAGAAAACATATATCCTTTGTAGAGATCTCACCATTTTGAGGGGCATGCATTCAATCTTTAGTACTTAGAAACGTCTTAGAGATCATGTCCTTTGATAACCATCAGAGAACAGGGTATGGATTGCCAACATAAATGAATACAAAGGGCTATAAAAAAATTGTATGGTAGGTCTCTCAGGATCATGTTTGAGTAAGAGTAAAAAACAAGTCAAAAATAATCCAAAAATAAAAATATGATTTTAATAAATAACATTCTTATCATGACACTAAGATATTTTAGGATACATAGGATAGCAATTACAAACTTTGCTAATGAAATTTACTAAAATCCTTGAATAGGTGTATCTCAACTAGTTTTATAATATTGGCTTTGAGTCTATTAGTATGAGTCTTCAGTCTCCTCTGTTACGTTTTCAGTTGAATTTGTTGCTTTTAGGTAACTGCATTATTACAATGAACCCCTTTCTAACTAGTTATATAGTTAGAAATACATACTATTAAAAAAAAATGCTGTAAGTAATTTAGCTTCTTTCCAAAGAAGTAGTGTCTTAGGCTGGGTTCTCTAGAGTAGCAAAACCAATGAAGTGTGTAAGTATCTATATAAAGAGATTTATATCAAGGAAATGGCTAACACAGTTGTAGAGGTAGGAACGTCCCAAATCCATAGGTCAGGCTGGTGGCTTCTCCTGATTCACATAGCTGCAGGGTGTGGCGAACCCAAGATCAGCAGTTCAGACAGCAGGGCTCTTGCTCATGGGCTTCGAAGAGTGACAGATTCCAAGATCAGCATGCAAGAATGCAGGTAAGCTACTACTCAAGTCCCAAAAACCAGGGGCCAGATGAACAGGACCCAGCTGCAGGATTTCAGAGAGAACAAAAGCCCACAAGCTCTGCCAGAATGTCCACTTATATTCAATGCAGGACACACCCCCAAGGAAACTCTGTTTCAGCTGATTGGCTACCCACAACAGATCCCATCATGGAGGTGATCACATTATATCAAATCTCAGCGTGGAAGTGGTCACATCATCATATGAGTGCCAAACCACATCATAACTGCCAAACCACTGAGAATCATGGCCCAGCCAAATTGTCATACAACCTTAATGATCACAAGTAGTATGGAAATTTTAACTGAATTTGAAATCTTCTGTAATCAGATTGATGAAATTGTTCTTTGACTTCAAAATCTTTTTGTTTTGTTTTGTCAGCTTTTTATTTGTTTTAATGATTCCTACAAAGGTTGACTAACATAGTCTGCAGTCATTTCAAATTTATTAATCACCCACTTTAGTATAGTAATAAAAATATTTTAATCCAGTTAACATACCTTTTTAAGTAGTAACTAAATGAGAGCAATGCATTTCCAAATCAATATCTTTATGCATGCTTCTATCTATTGCAAAGATGGAAACTAAAAAATCTTAAAAAACAAGGTTATTTTTTAATAATGTAAGTTTGCTAATAAACCCCATCATAATATCTTTCAATTTAATAAGATTGTTCTCATTTTCTTGCAGCTTAAAAAGAGTTCATTTAATTTTTTGAGTATATTGAAAAGATCTGTCACATAATTTTATAATATTTTAATTTCAATGTTTAATTTTTCATTGAATCAAAAAATTCTACAAGAGTATCGAATTGTGAATGTAGTCTTTTAAAATAATTTTCATGAGATGTCTCCTTATTCTGTTTGAGAAAGACATTCAAATTCTTCTTCATTATCATTGCACAGTGTCTTAGTCATCTAGTGCTGCTGTAACAGAAATACCACAAGTGGATGGCTTTAACAAAGAGAAGTTTATTCTGTCACAGTCAAGTAGGCTAGAAGTCTGAATTCAGGGCACCAGCTGCAGGTGAAGGCTTTTGCTCTGTATTGGCTCTAGAGGAAGGTCTTCGTAATCAGTCTTCCCTGGGTCTGGGAGCATCTCAGAGCAGGAACCACAGGTCCAAAGGACAAGCTCTGCTCTCGGCACTGCTTTCTTGGTGGTATGAGGTTCTCGTGTCTCTCTGCTTGCTTCTCTCTTTTATATCTCAAAAGACATTGAGTTAAGACACTACCTAATCTTGTGGGCTTCAGCAATATAACTGCCGCTAATCCATCTTAATACATCATAGTGATAGAATATACAACACAGAGGAAAATCACATAAAGTGGTGGACAATCACACAATACTGCAAATCATGGCCCAGCAAAATTGACAGTTATTTTGGGGGACACAATTCAATCTATGACACAGTTTGCAAAATAATCTATCACCTATCCTTTATAGACTTACTTTTTCTTTTTTGAAAAATTGAGGTATAAAAAAATACTTTTTCTTTTTTGAAAAATTGAGGTATAATATACCATTATTTATCCCTCATGGGCAGAAAAATGGCCTTCCGAAGATGTTGTTGTTAGTTGCCTTTGAGTTGGTTCAGACTCATGGCGACCTTATGTATAACAAAACAAGACATTGCTTGGCCCTGCGCCATGAACAATGAACTCAAACATACCGATGACAGTGAAAATGGACCTCCCCAAAGATATCCACATTCTAATTCCTGGAACCTGTGAATATGTTACCTTACTTGGAAAAAGGGACTTTGCAGATGTGATTAAGTTAAAGGTCTTAAAATAGGGCAGTTAGCCTGGGTTGCCTAGGTGGGTCCAATGTAATCACAAGGGTCCTTATAAAAGGACGGGAGGTCAGAGTCAAAGAAGGAGATGCCTTGATAGAAGCAGAGGTCCAAGCAACTCAGGCTAAGGAATGTGGGTAGCCTCTACAAAACCTCTAGAAGCTGGAAAAAAGCAGGGAATGGATTCTCCTCTAGAACCTCCAAAATGAATGCAACTCTGCCAACTCATTTTAGACTTCTGACCTCCAGAACTGTATGATAACAAATGTATGCTGTATGTATTAAGCCTCTAAGTTTGTGGTTATTTGTTACAGCAGCAATAGGAAACTAATACATACAGTGAATTACATACAGTACACTAATCTTAAGTGTACAGCTTAATGAATTTTTATAAACATATAGGCTTATGTAATCATCACCCACATCAAAATATAGAACATTTCCAGCATCTAGAGGATTCCATTGTACCCCCTCCCAGGCAACTTTCACTTCTCAGAGATAACTACTATTCTGACTTTTTTTCACCATTGATTAATTTTGCTTGTTTTTGGACTTCTTATAAATAGAATCATAGCATAGTTGTCTTTTGTCTTTGACTTCTTTTACTCAGTTTAAGTCTGTGAGAGTTATCTACATTATAGGTGTATCAGAAGTTTTTTTTTTTTATTGTTGTATATTTTTTAATTGTATGTTTACCTGCATTTTATTGACTATGCAAAGGCATTCGTCTGTGCGAATCATAACAAATTATGGATAACATTGCAAAGAAAGGGAATTCTAGAACCCGTAATTGTGCTCTTGAGGAACCTGTATATAGACCAAGAGGCAATCTTTCAAACGGAACAAGGGGATACTGCGTGTTTTAAAATCAGGAAAGGTGTGTGTCAGGGTTGTATCCTTTCACCATACTTATTCAATCTGTACGCTGAGCAAATAAATACGAGAAGCTGGATTATATGAAGAAGAGTGAGGGCATCAGGATTGGAGGAAGACTTACTAACAACCTGCCATATGCAGATGATACAACCTTGCTTGCTCAAAGTGAAGAGAACTTAAAGCACTTACTGAAGGAGATCAAAGGCTACAGCCTTCAGTAGGGGTTACGCCGCAACATAAAGAAAACAAAATCCACACAACTTGACCAAAAAACAACATCATGACAAATGGAGTATAGATTGAAGTTGTCAAGGATTTCATTTTGCTTGGATCCTCAATCAACGCCCAAGGAAGCAGCAGTCAAAATATCAAATGAAGTGTTGCATTGGATAAATCTGCTGCAAAAGACCTCTTTAACGTGTTAAAAAACAAAGAAGTCACCTTGACAGCTAAGGTGTGCCTGACCTAAGCCATGATGTTTTCAATCACCTCATACACGTGCAAAAGCTGGACAAGGAGTAAGGAAGACCAAAGAAGAGTTGATGCATTTGAATTATGGTGTTGGCAAAGAACGTCGAATATACCATGGACTGCCAGAAGAACAAGGAGCCCTGGTGGTGCAGTGGTTAAAGAGCTCAGCTGCTAAACCGAAAGGTCAGCGATTTGAATCCACCAGCTGCTCTGTGGGAGAAAGATGTGGCAGTCTACTCCCGTAACGATTTACAGTCTTGGGAGCTGTATGGGGCAGTTCTACCCTGTTCTATAGAGTCACTGAGAGTTGTAATTGACTCAATGGCGGTGGGTTTGCTTTTGGCTAGAAGAACCAACAAATCTGTCTTGGAAGAATTAAAGCCAGAGTGCTCCTTAGAAGCTTAGAAGGGAAGATGGAGGGACTTTGTCTCATGTACTTTGGACCTGTTATCAGGAGGGACTAGTTCCTGAAGGAGGGCATCACGCTTTGGAAATAAAAGGTCAGTGAAAAAGGAAAACCCTTAATGAAATGGACTGACAGAGTGGCTGCCACAGTGGGCTTAAACATAGCAATGGTTATGAGGATGGTTCAGGACTGGGCAATGTTTCATCCTGTTGTCCATAGGGTGTATTTTTTTTTTTAATTGTAATCAGAGCTGACTCGATAACATCTAACAACAACAATTATTCACCCATTTTCCTACAGATGGGCATTTTAATTGTTCGCAGTGTCTGGTTATTATGAATAAAGCTGCTATGAACATTCTTGTACGTGCTAATTGGCCTTTTCGTGCACTCATTTCTCTTGGGTATATATCTAGGAATGGGATTGCTGCATTAAATTGTAGGTGTATGTTCAGTTTAGTAGATTATGCCAAACGGTTTTGTAAAATAATTGAACCAATTTACACCCCTGCCAGGAATGTGTGAGAATTCCTGTTGATTTACACCCTTGACAACAGTTGGTTGGAACTGTTAATCTTTTTAATTTTAGCCATACTTGTGGGCGTGTAGTGTTAACTCATTGTGGCTTTAATCTACATTTCTTTAAGGAGTAAAGATGTTGAGAACCTTTTCATATGCTTATTGGTCATTTGGATATCCTCTTTCATGAACTGCCCGTTCAAATCTTTGCCTTTTTAAAAAATTGAGTTGTTTGTGTTTTTCTTATTGATTTGTAGGAATTCTATAAGTATGCTGGGTAAAAGTCCTCTTTCAGATATATGTATTATTTTTATTTACTTATTATATGTATTTTATGTATTTTTGCTCTTTTGGTGGTGTCTTTCGATGATTAGAAGTTCTTAATTATAATGAAATCCAACTTACTTTTTTTCTTTTAGAGTTAGTGCTTTTTTGCGTTTAAGAAATCTTTGCCTGCCTATGGGTTTCTTCTTTTTTTAAACAGCATTGATGACAACATTCATTGATTTATGGAATCTTTCACTAGGATTCATGGCTAATAAGCATTGCCGATGAACAGTGCAATGAATTGCCAAAGGAGCTGGTGTTATTTTTTCGGGTTAGCTACAAATCCACAGCATCGATCAAGGGTAGCTTAGCAGTTCATTTGTTGCACAAGCAATGCCATTGAGAAAGGGCATATTTTCTATGAAATAATTTTAAAGTTTCCATTATTTGACAGTCCCTATATATTCATTGGAAACCCTGGTGGCGTGGTGGTTAAGTACTACAGCTGCTAACCAAAAGGTTGGCAGTCAGGAGCACTGGTGGTGCAGTGGTGAAGCGCTTGGCTGCTCACCAAAAGGTTGGCGTTTGGAACCCACCAGCCGTGGCGCTCCACAGGAGAAAGATGTGACAGTTTGATTCTGTAAAAATTACAGCCTTGGAAACCCTAAGGAGCAGTTCTACTCTACCCTGTAGGGTAGCTATGAGTCAGAATTGAGTCCATGGCAATGGATTTGGTTTTGATTTTTATTCACCTTTCTGACATAAATTTGATATTTGCTTAGGTGCTTTGGGTTAATATTCCCTTATGCCTTTGGTTTTCTTCATTCTTCTTTGCTCTAGATGGGATAGGACCTGTGGATGCATCTTAGATGGCCACTCGCAAGCTTTTAAGACCCCAGACGCTACTCACCAAAGTTGGATGTAGAACATATTCTTTATGAACTTTCTTATGGCAGTTGACCCGAATGCCACCCGAGACCATGGTCCCCAGCCCTCAGCCCAGTAACTTAGTTCCTCTAGGTGTTTGGATGTGTCTAGGAAGTGTCTATGACTTTGCCTTGGTCAAGTAGTACTGACTTCCCCTATATTGTGTGTTGTCTTTCCCTTTACTAAAGTTGACTCTTGTCTACTATCTAGTTAGCGATTTCCCCTCTACCTTCCTCCCGTCCCTCCTAACCATCAAAGTTTGTTTTTTGCTCTGTGTAAACCTTTTCTTGAGTCTTTATAATTAGTGGTTGCATACAATATTTGTCCTTTTTTGATTGACTTATTTAACTCAGCATAATGCCCTCCAGATTCATCCATGTTGTGAGATGTTTCCCAGATTCATCACTGCTCTTTATCATTGTATAGTATTCCATTATGTGTATGTACCACAATGTGTTTCTACATTCATTTGTTGATGGGCCCTTAGGTTGTTTCCATCTTTTTGCTATTGTGAATAATGCTGCAGTGAACATGGGTGTGCATATGTGTATTCATGTGACAGCTCTTATTTCTCTAGGATATATTTCTAATAATAGAATTGCTGGATCATACAGTATTTCTATTTCTAATTTATTTAGGACTCTCCATATCGTTTTTCATTGTGGTTATACCATTTTACATTCCCACCAGCAGTGCTCAAGAGTTCTAATCTCCCCACAACCTCTCCAACATTTATTATTATTATTATTTTTTGGTTACAATATTGTCAGGGAGAGATGGTACCTCACTGTAGTTTTGATTTACATTTCTCTAATGGCTAATGACCACTAGCATTTCTTCATGTGTCTGTTAGCCGCCTGAATGTCTTCGTCAGTGAAGTGTCTGTTCATATCCTTTGCCCATCTTTTAATTGAATTATTTGTCTTTTTGTTGTTGAGGTGTTAAAGTGTTTTGTAGATTTTAGAGATTAGACGCTTGTCAGATATGTCATAGCCAAAATTTTTTTCCCAGTCTGTAAGTTCTCTTTTTAGTCTTTTGGTGAAGTCCTTTAATGACCATAACTGTTTAATCTTTAGGAGCTCCCAGTTATCAAGTTTATCTTCTGTTGTTTGTGCATTGTTAGTTATAGTTCGTATTGTATTTATGCCATGAATAAGGCCCCCTAGCATTGTCCCTGTTTTTCCTTCCGTGATCATTATCATTTTGGGTTTTATATTTAAGTCTTTTGTCCATTTTGAGTTAGTTTTTGTGTATGGTGTGATGTATGAGTCTTGTTTCATTTTTTTAACATGTGGGCTCCCAGCGATGCCAGCACCACTTGTCAAAGAGACTGTCTTTTCCCCATTTAATGGACTTTGGCCTTTGCTCAAATATCAACTGCCCGTAGGTGGGTGGATTTACCTCTAGGTTCTGAATTCTGTTTCATTGGTCTGTGTCTGTTATTGCACCAGTGCCAGCGTATTTTGACTACCATGGCTGTATAGTAGGCTCTAAGTAGCCTCCCACTTTGTTCTTCTTCTTCAATATTGCCTTACGCAGGGCCTCTCCCCTTTCCATATGATTTTCATGATTAGTTTCTCCAACTCGTTAAAGAATGTTGTTAGAATTTGGATCAGGATTGCATTATATCTGTTGATCGTTTGGGGTAATATTGACATTTTCACAATGTTGTGTCTTCCTATTCATGAACATGGTATATTTTTCCATTTATGGAGGTGTCTTTTGGTTTCTTGCCATAGCATTTCATAGTTTTCTTTGTATAAGTCTTTCATGTTCCTGGTTAGATTTATTCTTAAGTATTTTATCTTTTGGGGGGCAGTTATAAATGGTATTGATTTCCTGATTTTCTTCTTGAAGTACTCTTTGTTGATGTAGAGGAATCCAACTGATTTTTGTATGTTAATCTTATATCCTGCAACTTTGCTGAAAACTTCTATTAGTTCCAGTAGCTTTCTTATGAATTCTTTGGGATTTTCTACGTATAGGATCATATCATCTGAGAATAGGGACAGTTTTGCCTCTGTCTTACCAATTTGGTTGTCTTATTTCCTTTTCTTGCCTTATTGGTCTAGCTAGGACTTCCAGCACACTGTTGAATAAGATCAGTGATACAAGACATCCTTGTCTGGTTCCCATTCTCATGGGAAATGTTTTCAGTTTCTCTCCATTGAGAATAATGTTGGCTGTTGGTTTTGTACAAATGCCTTTTATTATGTCATCGTATTCCTATTTTGCTGAGAGTTTTTATCAGGGATGTGTGTTGGACTTTGTTAAATCCCTTTTCTGCATCAATTGAGATAATCATGCAATTCTTTTGTTTTATTTATGTGGTAGATTAAGTTGGTTGATTTTCTAACTTTGAACCATCCTTGCATACCTGAATCCCTCCTGGTCATGATGTACTATTTTTTTGGTATTTTTTTAATTCTATTGAAAATTTTTGCGTCTATATTCATTAGGGATATTTATCTATAATTTTCTTTCTTGTGTGTGGTGTCTTTGCCTGACTTTGGTATTGGGGTAATCTGGCTTCACAGATGAATTTGGGAGTATTCTTTCCTTTTCTGTACTCTGAAATAGTTTAAGTAGTATTGGTGTGAGCTCTTCTCTGAATGTTTGGTAGAATTCTTCAGTGAAGCTGTCTGGGCGAGGCTTTTTGTTATTGTTGGGATTTTTTTAATTACCTCTTCAATCTCCTCTTTTACTATGAGTCTGTTTAAATTTTCTACCTCATTTTGAATTAGTTTAGGTAGATAGTGTGTTTCTAGAAATTTATTCATTTCCTCTAGGTTTTCAAATTTATTGGAGTACAATTGTTCACAGTATTCTGTTATGATACTTTTTATTTCATTTGATTCTGTTGTGATATCACGCATCTCATTTCTTATTTGGGTTATTTGCTTCCTCTCCTGCATTTCTTTTGTCAATTTTTGCCAATGGTTTGTTGATTTTGTTGATCCTTTAAAGGAACCAACTTCTTGGCCTTGTTGATTCTTTCTGTTGCTTTTCTTTTCTGTTTCATTTATGTCTGCTCTGATCTTTATTATTTCCTTTCTTCTGGTGACTGTAAGCTTCTTTCGCTGCTCTTTCTATTTGCT
Source organism: Loxodonta africana (assembly GCF_030014295.1). Lineage (NCBI taxonomy): Eukaryota > Metazoa > Chordata > Mammalia > Proboscidea > Elephantidae > Loxodonta > Loxodonta africana. The sequence goes on from NC_087358.1 coordinate 71,187,413, forward strand.
CAAGTTGTAGGGTTAATGTTTTGATTTTTGGCTCTTCTTTTTTGGTGTGTGCATTTATTGCTGTAAATTAGCCTCTAAGCACTGCTTTTTGCTGTGTCCCAAAGGTTTTGGTAAGATGTGTTCATTCTTATTTGATTCTATGAATTTTTTAATTCCATCCTGGATTTCTTTTTTTACTCATTGGTTTTTAAATAAGGTGTTGTTTAGTTTCCATGTATTTGATTTTTTTTTTCCTCGCTATTTCTCTTATCGATTTATACTTTTATGGCATTGTAATCAGAGAAAACGCTTTGTATTGTTTTGATGTTTTGGATTTTTTCAAGGCTTGTTTTTGGCCTAAAATGTGGTCTGTTTAGAGAATGTTCCAGGTGCATTGGAAAAGAATGTATATTTTGCTGCTGTTGGGTAGAGTGTTCTATATATGTTTATGAGGTTGAGTTGGTTGATTGTGGCATTTAAATCTTCTGTATCTTTATTGAGTTCTAGATATTCTGTCCTTCACTGAAAGCGGTGCGTTGAAGTCTCCTACTATTGTCATGGAACTATTTCTCTTTTAAGGCTGTTAGAGTTTCTTTTATGTATTTTGGATCTCTGTCATTGGGCGCATGTATATTTATTACAGTTATGTCCTCCTGGTGTATTGATCCTTCAATCATTATATAGTGTCCTTCCTTACCCTTTATGGTGGATTTTGCTTTAAAAGTCTATTTTATCAGAGATTAATATTGCTGCTTCTGCTTTTTTGGTTATCATTTGCTTGATTTTTTTTTCAATCCTTCGAGTTTTAGTTTATTTATGTCCTTGTGTTTAATGTGTGTCTCTTGTAGACAGCACATAGACGGATAGTGTTTTTTTTATCCATTCTGTGACTCTCTGTTGACTGGTGAATTTAAGCCATTTACATTGAGTGTAATTGTCAATTTTTTTTTTTTTTTATGAGCTTACTGCTGTCATTTTGGGGTTTTGCTTGTTTCTGTGGTATTGATGCTTTCTTTGTTCCACTTAATTTTCTGTGCTGAGTTCTTTTTTGTTTATAGATTTTCTTTTCATTTATTTTGTTATTGTTGATTCTGTGTTTACTGTGTCTTTATGTTTTCATACTTTTTAATTTTGATAGATAGGTTTGTTAGCTTCCTTTGTGGTTACCTTGAAATTTACCTTCATTTTCCTAAGTTTAAACCAATCTTTTATTTCTCAATATCATCTTGACTTCCTCTCCATATGAAAGTTCTAAAATTACACCATTTATTCCCTCTTGTTTGTTTTGCTGTTGTCGTTGTTTACATATTGACGTCTCTGGTTCCTTATTTTCAGTGTTTTAGTTTAGTTTTATTTTTTTAGAATTCCTTATCTGGGTTGGTATCTGGTTGATCTGTCCTATGTCCTAATCTTGGGTTGTTATCTGACGTTGGTTCTCTAACTGGAGCATTCCCTTTAGTATTTCTTGCGTGTTTGGTCTGGTTTTTACAAATTCCCTTAATTTCTGTTTATCTGGAAATGTCCTAATTTCACCATCATATTTGACATAAAGTTTTGCTGGATATATAATTCTTGGTTGGCAATTTTTTTTCCTTCAAGGCTTTATATATGTCATCCCATTGCCTTCTTGCCTACACGGTTTCTGCTGAGTAATCAGAGCTTAGTTTTATTGGTTCTCCTTTGTAGGTGACTTATTGTTTTTCTCTAGCTGCTCTCAAAATTCTTTTTTTCTCTTTTGTTTTGGAAAGTTTGATTATGACATGTCTTGGTGACTTTCTTTTGGGATCTATCCTATTTGAGGTTTGTCGAACTTCTTGGGTGGATAACTTCTTGTCTTTCATGATATTAGGGAAGTTTTCTGCAGCAAATCTTCAACAATTATGTGTTTTCCATTGTCTCCATCCCCTCCCCGCACCCCACCCCATTCTGGAAATCTGATCACACTTAAGTTTTTCCTCTTGATAGTGTCCCAAATAATTCTTAGACTTTCTTCATTTTTTTTTTTTTTTAATTCTTTTTTTCTAATTTTTCCTCTAACAAATTGGGGGTCAAGGAGTTTTCTTCAGTTTCACTAATTCTATCTTCCCTTGTCTCAATTCTGCTCCTATGTCCTTCTAAGGAGTTGTCTAAGTCTGAAATTTTATTGTTAATCTTTTGGATTTCCATCTGCTGTTTTTGTATGGTTTCTAATGGTTTATTTATTGCTTTTTTCTTGTGTTATTTTCCTGAATTCTTCTATTGCTTTGTCTGTGTTTTCCTTAGTTTTGTCTGTGTTTTTCCTGATTTCTTGATCTCTTGGAAAGTTCTGTATATTAGTTTTTTGAATTCTTTATTAGGTAGTTCCATTGCCATTTCTTTGGACTTCTTATTTTGGTCACTTGCTGGAGCCATCTTGTCCCATTTCTTTATGTGATTTGATATTGTCTGCTGTCTCTGAGGCATCTAGAAATCATTATATTTATTTATTTATTGTATGTTTGTTGCATCCTGAATTTTTGTTTTGTTTTGTTTCAATGTGTCTGAATAGGCTTGCCCCTTACCAACTTCTCCAGGCTCACCTTGTGCCACACTCCACTTTTTGTTCTCTGTTCCTGCCACACTGGCTTTCTTCCAGCCTCTCAGACTCACCAGGCTTTTTCCTATCATGGCCCTTTGCACCTGCCATTCCAGCCTATTCAGATGTATCACTAACTCGGTCTGTTAAAGCTCTCACCTCCTGTCTCCAGGTGCGTGGAGCAGCAATTAAGTGTGTGAGCATGGGTCCCTGTTCTCTAGTACTGGGGGGCTGCTGAGGATGTCGGTGGTGTTTTTGGTGAGGTGTTGTATCTCTCTTGCTAGTTACCTGATTGTGGGTGCAGAGAGTGTCCTCCCTGGTCATTGGGTTGGGGGTTGTACATGCACTCTACTGCTTGCTGGTTGGTTGGGCGAAGGTGCCAGCTTTGTTGATCACCGGGTGTGGAAACTCTCAACAACAGTCCCGGATGGGCAGGGCTGTGTAGGGGTGTTCAGAACAGTCACAAGCCTCTGGTTGCAGGAGGGGGGTGATGCAGGGGGCAAAGAAGTAGGGATGTCACCTGCCCACAGGCGCCTGGTTAGAGGACATACCCCTGTAGGCTAGAGTGTGCCATGAGGGAGATTGTGCAGCCAGTCCTCAGGCACAGAGTGCCATTGGCTGGCAGGATTGGGGGGGGTGCCACCAGTCCTCAGGCCCCCAGCATGGGTGGTTGAGCTCTTGTCTTAGGGGGCAGGGCAGTGGTGAATGCCACTGGGCTGCACTGGTGAGTGGAGTGGGGGGATGAGTGAGGTGGGTGGGAGTGCCCCTCACGCCCCCAGACCTCCAGCATGGGGGGCTGGGTTGTGTGTGGTGAGTGTGGTAGGTGCAGTTTCTCAGGCCATGAAGCCGTCCTGCCAGACTCAGGCCATGAGTACAGAGTTGCTCCTGCTTGTCTGCACCAGGTGGAGTGGGCTTTGGCTGGGAATGCTGTTTGCTTTGCTCCATATGGCTGCATTGTGCAGGTTTGGTCAGCAGGGTGCTGGCGTAGGTAACCGGAGGGGGCAGAAGGTGCTGCAAGTCCATGGACCCCTGTGCCAGTGGCTGGGTGAAGGGGCAGGTGCCTCCAGAGCAGGCTGACAGCTCCTGGTTTAGGGGGCGGGACAGTGTCATAAGTCAGCGGCCACAAGTGGGGAGAGGGGATGTATGAGGTGAGTGGGAGTGCCCCCAGGCCTGTGTAATTCCAGCATGGGGGACTGGTGTGTGCATGGTGTGTGGAGGGCCTGTATTTAACTTTCGCAGGACGGGACACCCTCCTCTGTGACCCCTGATTTGTGCCCAGAGTCGCTCCCGATTAGCTGCAGCAGGTAAGGTGGGCTTCAGCTGGGAATGCTGCCTGCCTTGTCCCAATATGGCTGTGCTGTGCTGTCTCAGCCAGCAGAGCACTGGCGTGGATGATCGAAAGGGGTTGAAGGCACTTCAAATCAATGGAGCCCTGGCGCTAGTGGCTGAATGAAGGGGTGAGAGCCTCCAGATTGGGGCATCAGCTCCCAGCTTAGGGGCATGGTGGTGTTAAATGCCACCAGAATGAGTCACAAGCAGAGAGAAGGGATGGGTGAGGCGGGTGGGAGTACCCCTCAGGTTCACGGAGCTCTGGCACAGGGGGCTGAGGAGGGTGTGGTGGATTGGGTGCATGCACTTAACTTCGCAGGGCTGGAAGCACTCCTGGCCTGCTCTGGATGTGCATGCGAGTCCATCCTGCTTAGCTGCACCAGGAGGGGTGGGTGCTTTAAGTGAAAGTTTAAAAAAAAAAAAAAAAAGCCTTACAGAGCATAGTTCTACTCTGACATGTATACCCTTGAGTCGGAGTCAGCTTGAAGGCATCTGGTTTTTTATTTATGTTTACTTACTTTACATGCCCTATGCAGGTGTTCAGGATACGAAGTAAAGAACTTGGTGCTGTTAGAGCTTGTAGTAGGGAGATCTGGCCTAGGTAAGGGATCAGGGGAAAATTCCCTGAAGAAGTTACACTTGAGTCAAGATGTGAAGGAGAAGGAGTAGTTAATTAGCAAAGAGTGGAGAGAAGAGCATTCTAGACAGAGGGAATGGCAAGTGCAAAGGGCCGTGATAGGAAGCCAGTGTGGCAGGAACAAAGAACAAAAGTGGAGTGTGGTACATGGCGGTCCTGGAGAAGTAGATAAGGGACAAATCACACAAAGTGTCTGTATCAGTCAGCTATTGCCACAATGATGTAGCCTAACAAACAAACAAGCAAACAAAATCTAGTTCCTTTCAAGTCAATTCCGGCTCGTGGTGACCCCATGTGTGTCAGAATAGGACTGTGCTCCATAGGATTTTCAGTGGTTGATTTTTCAAAAGTAAATTGCCAGGCCTTTCTTCCAAGTCTTCTCTGGGTGGATTCAAACCACCAACCTTTTAGTTAGTAGCCAAGCACTTAACTGTTTGCACCACCCAGGGATTCTATAGCCTAACAAACCACCGCAAAATCCTATGGGTTAAAACAAGAATAATTTATTCTCACTCACACATCTGCAGGTCAGCTGAGAGTCAGTTGATCTGCAGGTGGGGTCTGGGTTTGCTCCAGTGTCTCTCATCCTCCTTGAACCGGTGGTCTAGCTGAGTTGTGTTTTTCTCATGGCGATGGTAGAAGCACAAGAGGGATGAGCAGAACTTGCCATGCTTCTTAAGATCTAGAAGATTCAGAACTTGTGAACTGCCACTTCTGCCCACATTCCATTGACTAAGGTGAGTCAGATGGTCAAACCCAAAGTCAAAGAATAGGGAGATACACTTTTTCTCTAGTGGGAGTAACTGCAAACTACATAGCAAAGGGCATGGATACAGGGAGGAATGAACAACTGGCAACAGTGCAGTCTACCGTAGCCTTACAGGCCACATTAGAGGACTTTGTCTTTATCTCAAGAGTGATGGGAAGTCACTGGAGGGTTTTCAACAGAAAGGTGACATAACTAGACTTGAGGTTCTAAGAACCTTTCTGGTTGCAGATTTGAGGGGGCCAGAAAGGATATGCAGAGCATTATAAGGAAGTTCCTGCTAGAATCAGAAGAAATGATAGAACCTTGAACCACAGTAGTGATGATGAAGGAAAGAATTGGACAGATGCAAGAGATATTTGAAATGTAAAATTCCCGTAGTCATGAAATATTTAGAAAGTCAAATCCTCAGAACTAGGTGATAGTTTGAACATGTGAGTGAGGAAGAGAGGGGTATCAGGCATAAGACCTAAAACTGGGTGGGCATGAGTGTTAATCACCAAGATAGGGCAAGGTTTTTTCACATGTTTTATTAGACTGTAGTCTAATAAGACTGCTAGTCTTATCATAGACTGCTGAGGTTATTATCACCATTTTAAAGCTGTAGAGAGTGAGATTCAGAAAGGGTAAGTAACTTAACCAAAGCCACACAACTAACAAGTGCTAGGATTGGAAATCATGCCCAGCACTATCTGATTCTGAAGTATGTGACCTTTCCGTGTTATCTTTCAATGTTTGAAGGCCTATAGAGTGGAATTAGATTGGATTATTCAGAGTAAGGCCATGACTATACATTATGACTAAACCTTAAATGGCTTAGTTCCAGGAGAAATTTTTGGTTATATTAAGGTGCTTAATGAAAGAGACTTGTTAATTAAGTAACAATTTCTGATGTTAGATTTACACATGTTGGAGATTAGCTTCCCATAAGTAAATCAAAAGGCAATATACAAAGAAAAATGAAGAAAAAATATATAACCAAAGAACACTCAAACCTCATCCAACTGCAATGATCTTGGCATAATCCTACAGAGACCCCCTAACGTGATGCATACAGAGAGGCACATCATCTCCGTGGTATCCTTCCCAGTAATGCACAACCTCAGTCTGATCATGAGAAAACATACAAACCCAAACTAAGGGACAGTCTTCAAAATGACTGAGCAGTACTCTTCCAAAGTGTCAAGTTCATGAGAGACAAAGACTGAGGGACTGTCACAGAGCGGAGGAAACTAAGGAGATGTGACGACCAAATGCCATGTGGGATCCTGAATTGAATCCTGGAACAGAAAAAAGACATTCATGGAAAAACTGGTGAAACTGACTGTCGTATTTAGATAACAGTATTTTATGAAGATTAATTTTTGTTTTTACATTCTGTGATTATATAAGATGTTAGCAAAACGGGAAGCTTGGTGAAAGTGTATGTGTGAACTCTGTTCTATTTTTTCAACTCCTTTATAAGTCTAAACTTATCTTGAAATTAAAAAAAAAAAAAATTAAGTCCTTATCAGCAATGTATGCTGAAGTATTTACAGGTGAAATGACATGATATCTGGTGTTTGCTTTAAAATAATACAAGAACAACAACAGAATGTGCGGGGAGAGGACAGAGGAAACAAGATGGTAAAACGTTGGTAATTGTTGGGCCTGGGTAATAGGTACATGGGAATTCATTATTATTCTCTACTTTTGTGTATGATTGAAAATCTCCCTAATAAAAGTATTTAAAAGGCATTTGTCATGGTTTGAATTATGTCCCCCAAAAATGTGTGTATTAACTTGGTTAGGCCATGATTCCCAGTATTCTGTGGTTGTCCTCCATTTTGTGATTGTAATTTTGTCTTAAAGAGGATTACAGTGAGATGTAACACCCTTACTCAGGCCACACCCCTGATCCAGTGTAAAGGGAGTTTCCCTGGGGCATGGTCTGCACCACCTTTTATCTCTCAAGGGAAAGGGAAGCAAGCAGAGGGTTGGGGACCTCACACTACCAAGAAAGCAGTCCCAGTGAGTGAGACAGATAGGGTTAACTGTGCTGTCGGAACAAAAGTAATGTTAAAAGGTTACCATCTAGAAGTTGGGTAAACAGGAACCGCACCCTGTCAACATGAGATAAGGTTGAAACAACCCATGAATTACTACCTCCTTCTTAGTGTTTTTCTAGTCCCTTCCCCCTTTACAGGCTGTTGGGGTTGTTTTTTGGCATGCACAAAACAAAGTGTGACCACTGTTTAACCTTCCTTAGGCCTCCAAAGATGGCGACGTAATGCCAAAAATCAGTGTGCTTGTGCTATATCCCATAAGTGATGCCAGGGGCTGCCGAGAGGACTCCTTCTTGAATATCGGCAGGTTCCATCTTAGATTCCAGATGCGCGCGCAACCTAATTAACATGCACTGCCATTCTGAGAAGTACCTGCCCCTTGAAAGAAGGCCACTAAATATTCATTACTCTATACCGAATCCATGTAAGCCCTAGCCTTGCTTCCCTTTTCTGAGTTAGCCTTTTGGAGAGGCTTAGTCCCCTGCTGATTCCTTTTGCTTGACTCAAGCAAAATAAAGCTTGCTCAAGATAAAGTTTGTCTTTTGCATGTATTCTTCCTCAGGAAAACACAAGGACCCTATGTGTCAGATTGGCAGTTGGTAGCACTGGGAGCAGAATGCATCCTTTGGACCTGGGGTCCCTGTGCCTGAGAAGCTCCTCAACCAGGCAAATGTTGATGACAAGGACCTTCCTCCAGGGCCGAGAGAGAGAGAACATCTTCCCTGGAGCTGACACCCTGAATTTGGACTTGTAACTTTTAGACTGTGAGAAAATAAATCTCTCTTTGTTAAGGCCATTCACTTGTGCTATTTCTGTTATAGCAGCACTAGATGACTAAGACAGTATTATAATACAGTATTTTAATGACATCATAATGTCCAGGTTCTGCACAAATGTGACTAAGGTTCCACGTCCTAATGCCAGAAGAGAAGCAGCGTCTGAAATGTTGCACAGCAAAATACTAGTTAAAAGAAGATCAAATCTGGTAATGTAAATCTTTTTATTTTATTATCTTCCTTAAGACATAGAATAAGAAAGCATCTCGAATGGTCTCCAACTCACAATTTTGAGAGAAAAAAGACATATTGGTTTATTAGGTTTAAGAGAGAAATTTGCCTGGGTGCTAGGAAAGTGCAGAAAGCTCCCAGTGCCATCTGGACTCCAGGCAGTCAGAGGTCCAGGGCAAAGACCAGCAGTGAGCAAGTGAGCAAGCACTTCTTGCTGTGTGTCTGTCAGTGGAGGGTATGAGAAAGAAGAAAGAGGTTTGTTACAAGCTGTACATTTATATTTGTCTTTTCTTTAACTTGAGACTGTCTGAGATTTGAGAACAGCATGTAATCAGTCATTCTCATGGATCTCATTAACAGTTGCCGTCAAGCCTATTCCAACTCATGGTGACCCCATGTGTGTCAGAGTAGGACTGTGCTCCATAGGGTTTTCAGTGGCTGATTTTTTTGGAAGTAGATTGCCAAACCTTTCTTCTGAGGCACATCTGAGTGGACACAAACCTCCAACCTTTCAGTTAGCAGCCAAGTGTGTTAACCATTTGTACCACCCAGGACTCCATGGAGATCATTTCAGATGCTGAAGATGAAGTTCATGGAGTTCTATTTACCCCAATACAGGACACCTGTAAGTTTTCCTCAGCTGTTTTAAGCTATAATCAGGACCACATCTAAAGTATTTTTTTTAATTTTATTTATTGTGTTGTTGTTGAGAATATACACAGCAAAACCTACACCAATTCATCAGTTTCTATATGCACCATTTAGTGACATTGATTACATTCTTCAAGCTTTGCAACATTCTCACCCTCCTTTTCTGAGTTGTTCCTTCCCCATTAACATAAACTCACTGCCCCTTAAGGTTCCACATCTAGAGTTTTAACACTTCTATTATCACAAGGGAGTCCCTGGGTGGCGCAAACGGGTAAGCGCTGAACTACTAACTGAAAGTATATATAAGCCAGCACCATCTTGAAAGTAAGGCCTGGTGACCTACTTCCAAAAGATCACAGCCTTGGAAAACCTTTGGAGCACTGTTCTACTGACACAAATGGTCACCACTGTGAGTCAGAATCAGCTCAACGGCAGCTAACAACAACACTACTATCAACAAAACAAAACAACAGCAAAATCCTTGTAAAATATTATAGAAAGTTTCTGAGGTCATGGTAATATTCTCTATCTTGATAGGGATTTGGAATATGCGAGTGTAGTTATTTCTTAAAACTCAGAAAAATATGCTTAAGATTGTGCATTTCATTGTATATAAATGTTACATCTAAAGAAAAAATCAACAAATGTTTAGCTGTAGTTAATGATACATTGGTGAGTTATTTAGGTGGATGTCTACTGATACCTGCAGTTTACTTTGAAATGCATCAAAAAATATGATGGATCAATGAATGGATAGAGAAATGAATAGACATGTGACAAACCAGGTACAGTAAAACGTTAATGGTGGAGTCTAGATGTAGAGTGTTCACTACAGAATTCTTTCCGCTTTGCTTTACGTTTGTAAATTATCTAGAAACTTAATGCTGTGTCAGTTGACCAGGAAATGCAAGAGGCCAATGCTAGGATTAGACCTGTGTTCTGATTACTAGGTATTGTAGCCTTTTATGTTGTTGTTGTGTACCATCAAGTCACTTCTGACTCACAGGGACCGTATAGGATGGAGTACAACTGCCCTGTAGGGTTTCCAAGGCTCTAATCTTTATGGGAGCTGATATCCAGGTCTTTTTTCTGGTGAATGGCTAGTAGGTTCAAATTGCCAACCCTATATGGTTAGAAGCCGAATACTTAAGTTAGTAACCATTACACTACTAGGGCTTTTTGTAACCTTTTATACTTAATCTAATTTCCTGGATTCTGATTTCTTGGAATTTTGATCATTGAAATCTAGTTACTATGATGGTTAAGATTGTATGTCAACTTGGCTGGGCCATGATTCCCAGTGTTTACATGTGATCACTCCCATGATGGAATCTGCTGTGAGTAGCCAATTAGTTGAAGGGAAGTTTCCTTGGGGGTGGGGCCCACATCTGAATATAAGCAGACGTTCTGGCTTTTCGCTCGCTCTGGATCCTGTGGCTGCCTCCTGTTCATCTGACCTCCAGCTCTTGGGACTTAAGCTATCAGCTTATCTGTCAGTCTTGGGATTCATCGATCTGCACAGCCTGTGAGCGGGAGCCCTGCCCTCCGACCTGCCAATCTTGGGTTCACCAGCCCCTGCAGCTGCAAGAATCGAGAGATACCGCTGTCCTGATCTATGGAATTGGGAAGTTCCAGCCTTTGCAATCGAGTGAGCTGTGTCCTTGATCTAAATCTATACATATTTATATACTCTACTGGTTTTGCTTCTCTAGAGAACCCAGCCTAAGACAGTTACCTTGTCTGCCTTCTGCTTTGACTTCCTGGTTTATTTACTAATTCATTTTTTTTTTTTTTCCTCAAATATTTGTCTTTAGCAATTACGCACCAGGCCCTGTGTAGGTGTTGGGGATACCGCTTTGTGCTAGACAGACATGGTCCCTGCTCTCCTGGAGCTTCCATTCATGGCTAATTCGCAGTAGCCAGCAACTCCAGCACCCATCTACCTCAGCAAAATTTCTAGGGGTCCAGTGGTGTGGGGTATGTCAAGATAGTCCTTCTAAAGTAAAGGATAGTTATTGCATCTGGCCCCTCCTACAACTGAAAAGGAGGGACAATGCCTGGTGGGCCTCTGGATTTTGGAGGCAACATATCCCTCATTTTTGTGTACTACTCCAGCCTGTTTATCAAGTGACTCAAAAAGCTGCTAGTTTTGAGCAGGGCCCAGAACAAAAGAAGGCTCCACAACAGGTTCAGGCTGCCATGCAAACCACTCTGCCACTTGGCCATATGATCTGGATGAGCCAATGGTGCTTGAAGTGTCAGTGGCAGATAGAGATGCTGTTTGGAGTCTTTGGCAGGCCCCATTGGTGAATCACAGCATGGACCCTTAGGATTTTGGACCAAAGCGCTGTCATCCTCTGCAGATAACTACTCTCCTTTTGAGAAAGAGTTTTTAGCTTGTTACTGGGCCTTAGTAGAGACTGAACACTTAACCATGGGACACCAAGTTGCCTGTCATGAACCGGACATTGTCTGAGCTACTACAGAGTTATAAAGTTAGATGTGCACAGCAGCACTCCATCATTAAATGGAAGTGGTATATACAAGATTGGGCCACCAGCAGTACCTGAAGGCACAAGTAAGTTGCTTAAGGAAGTTTCCTAATGCCCATGATCTGCACTTCTCTCACTTTACCTTCCCCTCCCCATATGCACCTATGGCCTCATTGGGATCCTTGTGATCAGTTGACTGAGGAAGAGAAAACTCACGCCTGGTTTACAGATGGTTCTGCACGATATGCACGCACCTCTTGAAAGGTGGACAGCAGCCCCCTCGCTGGGACTTCCCTGAAAAACGGTGATGAAAGAAAATCCTCCCAATGTGCAGAACTTTGAGAAGTGCACCTGGTTGTTCACTTGGCTTGGAAGGAGAAATGGCCAGATGTACGATTGTATAGTGATTCATGGACTGTGGCCAATGGTTCGACTGGATGGTCAGGGACCTGGCGGGAACATGATTGGAAAATTGGTGACAAGGAGGTATAGGGAAAGATAAGTGAATAGACCTCTCTGAATGGGCCAAAGAAGTAAAGGTATTTCTGCTTATGTGAATGCTCACCAGAGGAAGACCTTGGCAGAGGAGGACTTTAACAACCAAGTGGTTCTGTGGAAGCCAGTCATCCTCTTTTCCTAGCCACTCATGTCACTGCTCAGTGGGCTCATGAATGAAGTGTCCATGGTGGCAGGGATGGCAGTTATGCATAGGCTTAGCAACATGGACTTCCATTCACCAAGGGTGACTTGGCTACAGCCACTGCTGAGTGCCTAATCTGCTGGCAGCAGAGACCAACACTGAGTCCCTGATATGGCACCATTCCTTGAGCGGATCAGTCTGCAACCTGGTGGCAAGTCGATTGCACTGGACCACTTCCATCATGGAAAGGGCAGTATTTCATGCTTACTGGAATAGACATTCACTGTGGATATGGATTTGCCTTCCCTGGATGCAATGCTTCTGCCAAAACTACCATCTGTGGACTCACAGAATGCCTTATCCACCACCATGGTATCCCACACAGCATTGCCTCAGATCAAGGGACTCACTTCACAGCAAATAAGCATGGCCTTGGGCCCACGCTCATGGAATTAACTGGTCCTATCGTGTTCCCCATCATCCTGAAGCAGCTGGCTTGATAGAATGATGAAATGGCCTTCTAAAGACATAATCACAGTTCCAAGTAGGTGGCAGTACTTTGCAGGGCTAGGACAATGTTCTCCAGGAGGCTGTATATACTTCAAACCACCATCCAATATATGATGCTGTTTCTCACATAGCCAGGATTCACAGTTTCAGGAACCAAAGGATGGAAATGGGAGCAGCATCACTCAAAAAAATAACCCACTCACAAAATTTCTGCTTCCTGTCTTCACGGCCCTATGGTCTGCTGCTCTAGAAGTGTTAGTTCCAAAGGGAGGAGTGCTCCCACCTGGAGACACAACACTGATTCCATTGAATTGGAGGTTAAGAATGCCAAACTTTCACTTAAAGCACAATTAAAAGAAAGAAAGAAAAAAGAACTGCTGGCAAAAAAGTAAGCATGCCACCTGGCCACTTTGGACTCCTCATGCTTCTGGATCAACAGACAAAGAAGGAAGTTACCATATTGTGATTGATCCTGATTACCAAGGTGAAATCAGATTGATATTAAATAATAGAGGTAAAGAAGAGTATGTCTGGAATATAGGAGATCCCTTAGGTCATGTCTTAGTATTACCATGCCCTGTGATTATAGTCAAAGGCAAACTACAGCAACCTAATACCGACATGATTACTAATGGCCCAGACCCTTCAGGAATGAAGGTTTGAGTCACCCCACCAGGCAAAGAACCACGGCCAACTGAGGTATTTGCGGAGGGTAAAGGGAATACAGAATGGGTGGTGGGAGAAGTTAGTTCTAAATACTAGGTATGACTATGTGACTAGTTGCAGAAATAAGGACTGTAATTGTTATGAGTATTTCTTGTTTTGCTATAGGTGTATGTGTATATACATATAAATATTTCTGTTTTCTTCCTTCCTTTATCCCATCACTCATAAAATATAAGTTATAAACAGGGCTAGTGCATTGTTGGTTGTATACGTGTTAGTTGTATTATGTTAGGAGCAAGTATGACTTTATAATTGTCTTTATTAGAGATTATGTATGGTTTAAGGAGGTGTGTACAGGTGCCAAGTTGACAAGGGGTGGACTGTGATAGTTAATTTACGTGTTTGACTTGGCAAGGCCACGATTCTCAGTATTATGTAATTATCCTCCATTTTGTGGTATAATGTAACACCTCCATGATGTGATCAGCCAATCAGTTTTAAGGGAAGTTTCCTCAGGAGTATGGTCGATATATGTACATGGATGTTCTGGCAAAGCCCTTTTGCTTGCTCTGAATCTTATTTCTGACTTGCCATCATCTGATGTCTGGTTCTTGGGGCTTGAGGCAGCAGCCCGTTACCTGACCTGCTGGCTTTGGGATTCACCAGCTCTGCAGCCCTGTGAGCCAGCAGCCTGTCGTCTGATCCGCTTTTTCTGGGTTCTTTAGCCCCTGCAGCCACACGAGTCAGGCAAAGCCTCTAGCTGGTGTCTGACCCACAGACTTTGAGGACTTGCCAGCCTCCACAACAATGTGAGCCATTTTCTTGAGATAAATTTCTCTCTCTATATATATATCCATGTGTACACACACATTCACGCTTCACTGATTTTTCATCTTTAGAGAACCCAGCCTAAGACAAGTCCTGTATTTCTTACATTTTAATTGTAGATTTAAGATGTTCACTACGGTGCAAGCCCCTACTCCATGACTACCTATATTTCTTTCCTATTCCTCTCTGCTTACCCAAACTTCCCCTTTCTCCCTTCAACTGTCTTTGGCTTTTTCTCTGCTCTCATGAAGTTCAGATTCTTTCTTTCTCTTTCTCTCCTTCCTTCCTTCTTCTTTTGAACTGGTTTTCTAAACTGCTTTCCTTTTAGTAACAATTTTACAGTAGGTTTATCAAATACCTGATGGAATCCCTGGGTGGAGGAAACAGTTAAGCACTTGACTGCTAACCAAAAGGTTGGTAAACTTACCCAGAGGTACCTTGGAAGAAAAGCCTGGCAATCTGCTTCCAAAAAGTTACAGTCATGAAAGCCCTATGGAGCACAGTTCTATTCTGACACACATGGGGTCACCATGAGTCAGAATCAACTCAACAGCAACCGGTCTGTGTTTTTTTTTTTTTGGTTATCAAATGTCCACTTTTGTAATTTCATCCACCTTCTGTTGTTTTTTTTTTTTTTTTCTGTTGTTATGGTGTGTGTTCCTTTAGGCTATGGTTCCAAGAAATACATCCAGAGTGATTCCTGCTTGCAGTGGTTTCCCTCTCCACTTCCTTTATTATCTTCCCTCACATACTTTGACAATTAACAAGTTCTTTTTCCTTCTGGGTTGTATAGCAGGTGTGTTACCTGCAGAACTTTCTCTACAGTGAGTGGAAGTATTGGTAGAGGAGAAAAACCAAACCAGAAAACCAAGCCCATTGCTGTCAATTTTGACTCATAGTGACCCTATAGGACAGAGTAGAACTGCCCTGTAGGGTTTCCAAGGAGTGGCTGGTGGATTCAAACTGCTGACCTTTTGGTTAGCAGCTGAGCCCTTGATTACTGTGCTACCACGGCTCCAGAGGAGATAAAGAGTTATCTAAAAAGCATACTCATACGCTGGGTATGTCCAGAATGTGGAAAGATCTGAGAAAAAGAATTTTTTGTATTCTAGAAATTAAAGAGGCCTCCTGACCCTGTTTGAAAAACACAATTAGATAAAATTCCATTAGGAATAAATCCAACAAAATCTGGTGAGAAAATAAGCTAGAGCCCTCTTACTAAACGTGTCAGAGGTCTTGGTTGTTAATTTTAAATGCACTTATTAATTATTTAATTTTATGTCAAAATGCACAATCTCCCTGTCCATGTGGTCCCTGCGCTTCACCTCCACCCTGTCGCTGTAAAGCCCTGGCCTTTCTCTACAGCCCCTCCTTTGCCCACCCTGAGGGGCTGGAGCTCAGAACTCCTTCCAGGCCTCATGGGTCTCCCAGGAAGCACAGTTAGCGTGGGGCTCCCGTGTGTCTGTTTCTGTGCACACAGAAATGCTAGGGTGAGTCACTAGTCCTCCTTCCCTAACAAAAGGCCATTGTATTGTACTGTTTGATTTGGGCTCTCCTGTGAAGCTTGTGGTCACAGACTTAGGGAGACGGGAGGCAAGCTCCAGTGACTTACCTCTCAGGTTGCGTTATAATTTTCTGATTTGGGTTTGCCACATTATATTGCAAGTTCCTTTAAGTCCGGAACTCTGTTTTATTTATCTTTGCTCCCCCAGTTCTAAGCACACTAAGTGGGCACTTGTGACTAGTGCATGGTTAGTGCTAAACAAATATTGCTTGATTGGAGTGCCACAGAACAACAACAAAAAAGCTGCCATTCTGACTCATGGCGACCCCTTGTGTGTCAGAGTAGAACTGCTTCGTAGGATTTCCATGACTGTGGCCTTTTGGAAGGGGACCTCCAGGCTTTCCTTCCGAGGTGCCCCTGGGTGAGAAGGGCAAAAGTCTGTGCTGTGCACCAGGAGCCTGAGAGGCGCCCTTTATAAGGCAAAACTGCATTCATATGGCCAGCAGAGGGCACCCTTGCACAGTAGAACTACTATTTCCTTTGCCCCTCGCTTGTTTACTTATCATTACCTTTTTGGTAATGGCTACCTATAAATTCAAACTATAACCTGCACAAACCCACTAGGCTATCACCAATTGTACACAAAAGACCAACATTATGCTTAATCCAAAAGGCACAAGAGCAACTCAGAATTTGCTTAAAGAATACTAAGCCACACCATCTCTAGAAATCAAACCCAAAAAAGAAAATTTAGCTGGTCAATCTTTCAGGAAGTTTTAATAGAGTTGGAAGGCTCCTTACTCTTACTTGCCACCTAATCTGACCACTTCACTTTTCAGATGAATGAACTGAGGTTTGTAAGGCCAGTCCTTCAAAAATTTTTACTTCCCTCAAAATTGGGTTTTAGGTAAAACCAAACCTGTTGCCATCGAGTCTATGCCAACTCATAGAGACCCTATATGACAGAGTAGAACTGTCCCATTGGGTTTTCAAGTAGCACCTGATGGATTCAAACTGCCGGCCTTTTGGTTAACAGCCATAGCTCTTAACCACTAGCCACTAGGGTTTCCAGGTTTTGAGGTATGTGTTGAAAACAAATGGAGAGGTGGCCATTTGGAAAAATTGCACTTTGCACTTAGGATCCTGCTCATACACACACTTTCTCTCTCTTTCTCTCTCTGTGTACATTTTCCCCCTCAGGCCCTTTAGAGAGGCAGTGTAGTCTAGAGGTTCTGTACATGACCTTGGCCCCGCAGACTGTCTGGGTTTCAATTCTGGTTCTGTCACTTACTAGATGTGGACTTGAGCAAGTCACTTGCCCTGTCTGTGCCTTCATTTCGTCATCTGTAAATGGGGTTAATAACAGAGCCTGTTTCACTAGATTATTGTGAGGATTAAATAAGTTACTACCTGTAAAACTCTTAGTGCCTTGTACATAAAAAGTGCTCTCCAGCTAACTATTTACTAAATAAAATACATAAAATTTTAGAAAGACATTATCTTAATTATGAATATGGACAACATTCTAAGGGTACTTTTTAAAAGGCTGGAAGTAGGCTTTTAGTGTATGTTTTTTAGGGAAAATCAATTGTGTAATAAATAATAACAGTATAAGGAAAAAAAGTGTGTGTTAATTGACCTGACCAGCAGGCTGGGAGCCAAAAAGCCTTAATCCAGACCTGACTCTGATGCCCACAGTCCAGAAATTTGTCATCTTCTTTCTCACGTTGGCAAGCTTAAAAAATAACCACCTCAAACCCCCAAACCCTCAAGGATTCAAGTGCATAAACCATTTTTTGTGTGTCTGCCCCCTCCTTGTTCAAGCTGACCTGGCTGGTCACCCACATCCACCCCCCTCTTCTGTGTCTCCCATCTGAAAGCAGCCATGACTGGGTTGTACTCTGGTTGTCCGCTGAGGCTGTAAAGAGTGCCTGGCAGGAAAGAGGAACTGAGGATAGTGGCCTGGGAGGTCCCACAGTGGTGTGGGAAGTCCCACCTTTAGGGTAAGCAGTGGGAAGGCGATTCCCAGGACCCCGCCAGAGAAGCACTCAGAGCCTGACCAAGGGCTGGGTGTGGGGGGCGGGGTTGGGCCCTGTTCTAAGGGGCTACCGCACATGGCATCTGTCTTCCCCTGTGTGTGTATGTCTGCATCCATTTTGCTCTTTTTATAATTCAGAAGTGATTAGATTTGGAACACACCCTACTTGGGTATTATCTAATTAACATAGCAAAGAAAACTTCATTTCCAAACAGGATAACATCCACAGGGATAGGTCTTAGGAGCCGTTAAAGCAGCTGTGAGCAGCACTTCAATTAGTATCAGAGGCCCACTGGCAGAGAAGCACCTAGCAGAAAAGAAGCCCTTAAGGAAATTCTGCAGCCAGAGCGTGGCCCCAGGAGGCCAGCCTGGGCATGCGCAGAAGAGTGAGAGGTGGCCTTGTCATGGGAGCCCAAACCAAAACCAACCCACTGCCATCCAGTCGATTCCTTCTCATAGCAACCCTGTAGAGTAGAGCTGCCCTGTAGGGTTTCCAAGGCTGTAACTGTATGGAAGCAGACTTTGTCACCGGAAAGAGACCCTGGCTGGGAGGGGGCAGGACAGAGAGGGAGCTGAAAGGAAGCAACCCAGGACTCTTGGAAAGTGAAGACTATGAAGCAAGGCTGAGGAGTAGGAGCCCTGAAACAGGACAAGTTAGAAGAATTCTCCCCAGCTAATAGGAGGGGCTGGGCCTGAACATTCTTCAGGCCTCCTAAATTATACCTCTGGGACATTACCTTGGGGCCTTGTTAAAATCAGACTCTGATTCATTAGGCCTGAGATTCTGCATTTCCAACCAGCAGCCTAGTGGTGCTGCTGGTTCTTAGGCCCCACTTTGAGAAACAGTAGTCTCTTCCAGGCTTTAGAAGAAAGAACGCTGGGGTCAGGTACCGGAGACTTGATTCTTGGGGAGGAAGTCCTTCCAGCTTCAGTTCAAATTCAAGGCTGCCTTTGCAGGTTCCCAGGTATTAAAAGGATTTAGGGAGGAGTTCAATTATAGGGTGAGTAGGGAAAGAGATCCTAGATTGGGGGACATTCACTCACAGGGTGCCTGGGGGCTGGGAAGAAGAATGGCTGATATTCAGTTAGATTGGGGCTTAAAACCCAAACCCCGTGCCGTCGAGTCGATTCCGACTCATAGCGACCCTATAGGACAGAGTAGAACTGCCCCATAGAGTTTCCAAGGAGCTCCTGGCGGATTTGAACTGCTGACCTTTTGGTTAGCAGCCATAGCACTTAACCACTGCGCCACCAGGGTTTCCAGATTGGGCCTTAAAAATAGGTCGCCAATAATCCGAGAAATCTGGTGAGGCAGAAGATGCTAGCGGGAAAGCCCCCAAAGAGCTCCCCAAAACAAAAGCCAGTTGCCGTGGAGTCAGCTCTGCCTCAGCGACCTCATGTGTCGGAGTAGAAATGTGCTCCATAGAGTTGCCTTTTTTTTTTTTTTTTTCTGCTTTAAAAACAGAAATTTTTGCAACCAATGTCATGGAACAGTTTGTGTGTGAATTATTGAGTGGGAAACCAATTGCTTTGTAAACTTTCATGTAAAACCCAATAAAATGTTCAAAAAAAGAAAAGAAAAAAACCAGAAATTTATTTTCTCACAGTTCCAGAGGCTGAGAGCCCAAGTCAGGGTATTGGGAGTGTTGATTCCTTCCTCGTAGGTCGCCCTGGGCTTTCTTGGTTCCTTGGCTCATAGACACCCTCACATTACATCTGTCTTCAACGGGGTGTATGTGTCTGCATCCATTTTGCTCTTTTTATAATTCAGAAGCGATCAGATTTGGAACTCACCCTACTTGGGTATGATCTAATTAACACAGCAAAGAAAACCTCATTTCCAAACAGGATTACACCCACAGGGACAGGAGTTAGGATTCCAGCACCTCCTTTGGAGGGACACAATTCAGTTCATAGCAGAGAAGAGACAGAAGTTACATTTCAGTGTTTTTCTAGAGAGGTAAATAAGAGCTCAGAAAAATTAAGAGATTTAGCTAAAATACTAGTCCAGCGTTTCCTAAGTATTCTCCTGTATATAGATCATTAGATTAAAGCAGGCACTATAGTCACAGATGCACACATACCTACACACACAAATGGTTTCACGGTCGGATGAGTTTGGGAAGGCTGTGCACTGTATTTGCTCCTGGTGACTGACAACATATTCCAAAGTTGCAGAAGGATTTGTGCACTAAGGCCATCTGTTAACTTAATCTCTGAAGATCATTCTAATGTATAGCTTTATTTTGATTTTACCTATTTTCTTCCTTTTGTTTATTTGAGTTATTCATTCATATTTTATTTTGCTTCTTAAGTTTAGCCACTGATACATACATTCTCAATCTTTTTGCTTTTCAATAAATGTCTCCCAGGTTATAAAATTTCTTCTAAAAACCTCCTGAGTTGCAGCCCGCAAGTTCTTCAATGATGCTATTTCATCGCCATATAGTTCTAAATATTTTGATTTTTTTCATTGGAATTTCATGTTTAATCCATAAATTGCTAGAGGTATTTTAAGACCTATCTCATTAGTCTCTGTGTTCCCGGAGGGTACAGTAATTCCCCTCTTAGACATAACTTGGCAAGTCTGCGCTCAGTAGAGAATACTCCCTAAAAGTTGGTTGAACTGAACTGAATTTTTTTTCAGAATCACTCAGACTATAACAAAGATGAGACTAAAATGTCTATCTTCCAACTTTATATATGTAGTTGTTGTTGAGACTATACACGGCCATAGGGTTTTTCATCGCTGGTTTTTCAGAGGTAGATTGCCAAGCCTTATTTCCTGGGTGGACTCAAATCTCTAATTTTTGGTTAGCTGTTTGTACCACCCAGGAACTCTGTGAAGGACCAGGAACCTGTGCCGTTCAGTCAATTCGAGTCGGTTCCAACATATAGTGACCCGATAGGTCAGAGTAAAACTGCCCCATAGGGTTTACAAACGAAAGGAGCAGCTGGTGGATTCGAACTGCCAATGTTTTGGTTAGTAGCTCTTAACCACTGCGCCACCAGGGCTCCCAAAAGGTGGGAAGCAGCCTCTAAGTACCTCAGGGATGGTGTCACAGGCTACAGGAGACAGCCACAAGAAGATCCCAGGTTACCCCACCCGAGCACTTGCCAAACCAGGTGACGCCTTGAGAGAAGCTGCTAGTTGTAACAGAGGCAATGTTATCTGTACCAAGTTTCAGGCCGTTTTCCAGGGGGAAAAGAGGACAGGCCAACGCAGCCGAAAGGGCTGGGCGTTGGCTTTGCAGAAAGCTGAGTGGCACTGACAGCCCCAGGTTGTTGGGTGCCCTGTGTTGAACCAGAAAGCCTGGTGTTCCAGCTTCTGGTGTATTGAATGCAGCAAAGGCCTGTTTTTAAAAATCGTGATTACTTCAGATGTGCTTTATCTTCTATTTTCGTTGATTTGTAATGAGCAGAAGTTTGTAATTTCAGCTCTTAGCTACTCCTTCTGTTAAGTGTTGAATAAACAAACACTACTTGAAGAAATCTTATAACCCTTTTGAAATGCGAGGAATTCTTTTGTCTGTGTGTAAATAAGATGTTCCAACACTAAGGTTAGGTATTCTGTAAATAAAAGTCTATCCCTTGGGAGGGGAGGGTATACTGTAAAGACTGTTTCTCCCCCTCAATCTCTGTGGGGGGCATACTTTTGTAGCCCTATCTACCAGTGAGTCCCTGGATGGTACAAATGGTTAACACACTCGGTTGGTAACTGAAAGGTTGGCAGTTGGAGTTTACTCAGAGGCACCTCAGAGAAAAGGCCTGGTAATCTACTTCTGAAAAATCAGCCATTGTAATCCCTATAGAGCAGTCCTACTCTGACACACATGAGGTTGCCGTGGGTTGGAGTCAACTCCACAGCAGCTGGTTTGGGTTTGGCTGGAGTGGGGGTGGGGGACCACTATAGGATGGCCAGGAAGTCCATCCCAAGAAGCTGACATTTGAGCAGAAAGTTGAAGGAGAAAATTTTCAGGCAGAGGGAACAACAAATGCAGAGGCCCTGAGGAAGAGGTGTGCTTGGTCTGTTCGAGGACCAGCAAGGAGGCTGGTGTGTCTGGGAGAGGCCAGAGGGGTCTTGGGGGTGGCGCTGGGGAGAGGGCAGTCTATGGAGTGCTGTGTGGGCTCCGCAGGGACCTGGACTTTGAGTAGGTAGGACACTGGGGGAGGAATATCAGCGGGAATGATGGGATCATGAAGAGGGCAAGAGTGGCTGCATGGAAACCAGTCAGGAGGTTTTTTGCCAAAATCAAGAGCAGGAACAATAGCGGTGGCCTGGCCAAGAAAGGTGTCAGGGGCAGTAGGGAGAAGTGCTCAAATGTTGCTTACAGGCCTGGCAAGATGAGGATAGAGATTAACCATTGATTATAGCAAGATGAAGGATTTAAGCCACGGAGGCAGCTTCGTGGAATGGTTGCACAAAGCCTGACCACAGTGGG
Source organism: Loxodonta africana (assembly GCF_030014295.1). Classification (NCBI taxonomy): domain Eukaryota; kingdom Metazoa; phylum Chordata; class Mammalia; order Proboscidea; family Elephantidae; genus Loxodonta; species Loxodonta africana. Next base: position 71,209,501 of record NC_087358.1, read on the forward strand.
TTCGGGAGAGGAAGTGAAGATGGTGAGAAGTGGTTGTGCTGTAAAGGAGATCAGGAAAATGGGACAGTGGCTAGAGGCAGAAGTGGGGTCAAGAGAAGGCATTTTTTAAGATGGAAGAAATTACCTATGGTAGTTTCTTATGTTGGTGGGAATGACAAAGGGGGAACAAGGGTAATTGCTGGAGAAGCTGAGAGGGAATGTAGTTTTGCCATGGGAGGAAGGCCTTCAGCCACGGTGGTGAGAGAGAAAGTGGAGATGGGGGCACCGGAGCAGCTGGGCTGCAGGATGTGGTGGTGGGAACGCGTGACAGTCTTCTTGCTTGCTTCTATTTTCTCAGTGAATTAGAAAATTCTTCAGTGAGGAGTTAGGATTGGGGAGAAAATATTGGAAGTTTGATGAAACAGAAAATAGTATGAAGCTAAAAGGAGCTGAGTGTTTTCAGGGAAGTGATTTTAATAACGGACCTTGGATCTCTGGTGATTAAGGACATGAGGGAGGTGAAGAACAATAAAAATACAGTAGAAAAATGAACTATATGATCCAATGGCGTTGGGGAGAATTGCTCAAGTTGGGGTACTAGAGGGAGTGACCCAGAAAGATAGAAGGTGCTGTTGGAAAGTGGGACGCTTCTTGCTGGCTTTCTTGCTGCTCCTCCCACACTTGGGCCACAGAGCCTTCACATGTGCTGTTCCTCCCACACTGGGGCCACAGGGCCTTCGAACGTGCTGTTCTCTTTACATCATTGCATAGCTTGCTCCCTCGCTATATTCAGCTCTCTGCTCTAATGTCCCATCCTCAGAGAGGTTTTCCCTGATCACCCAGATAAAAGGGCCACCCTTTCTCAAGGCAGTCTCTGTTCCTTGACCCTGTCTCATTTTTATTCATGGCGTATTACTATCACCTGAAATTATGCTGTATTCACTCTTATTTACTTATGTCCTGTCTCTCCCACTAGAATGAAAGTTCCATAAGGGTAAGAATATTGTCTTATACACCATTATATCCCTGGCACTTAATGGACACTCAAACATCAGCTGAATGAAAAGTAAATGAATGGACTTGCCCCAGGTCACTCAGCTAAGGAGTGAAGAGGCGGAGATTCACACCTACCAGTCTGACTCCAGGGCCCTTGTTCTCAACCAGCAGTAGGGTGAAAGAACTAGGAGGTAGGGGCTGCCACAGCCTGCTTGGCCTTCAATCCCTGAGTTTTCAGCAGCTTCCCTGTGATAGGGTTTGTGGGGGAGGAAGGAAAATAATCCTGTATTAGAAACTTTATTAAGGCAGAAGGTAGAAAAATAATTTCCTATGCAGAAAAACAGCTGCAAGAACACAAAACAAACCAGTAACAGTGTACAGGTCTGAGGTTGGGGTATCGGTCCAAGGCCACTTAAGGTTATGTGTAATTTCTCTTTTTTTCAAAGCATTCATATTAATGGAGTACTTTCTGGAAGTAAAAATAAAAATGAAAAAAAATACCTATTTTTTCTTTAAAGAAAACACTATAAAACTATGGACAAACTGGTCATGAAAGCAAAAGCTATGACTTTAAACCTCCTTTTCTAGAAGACCAACTGGTTTAGAACATTAAACTACGCAAACCCAGAGCGAAGACTTGTGCGCCATCCATTTTCTGGGTTCCGCTGAAACCCTTAGCTTCATTAGCAACGACGTGGAGCTGCTGCGCCTTGGAACTGCTGCTCCAGTCCGCGGTGTTGTTTTCCATTTGCTCATCGGTTGGATCCATCTGAGTCCAACTGTGCCTTTGTAGACTTGGTTGCTTCTTTTGGAAGTGTTTCTTCCTTCAAACTAGGTTACAGAAACAAGAGCCGAATTAGACTCACAACTGCAGGAGATTTCTACTTTCAAACTTAGGATGAAAAACATAAATAGCGAGAGTGCTCCTTTGGTGTTGAAATCCTTCAATTTCCTTGGAAAAGTTTTATTTCTTCACACAGAAATTGACGGGTGGGGCATCCCCAGGCCCCAAGGAGGTAGGGAGAGGACACTGAAAAAGCAGGATTTGGGGTCAAGCAGAGGGAAGCTTGTATACAGCTATGTATCTCTCATAGTTGGGACCCTGGACAAGTCACTTAACCCTGTTACTTTCCTCATCTGCAAAATTCATGTCACCAGAACTCACTCGTGGGATTGCTGTCAGGATGAACTGAAACGATGTGCATAATAAATGGTAGCCATTATGTAAATCTCTGGAGCTGTGTTTTTGTTTTAGGTCTGTTGTTCACAGACAAGGTGATGCTATAATTTATCATCTGAGCTGGGACAATTTCGAGAATGAAGAGAGGCACTCAGAGAGAGAGGACCGTGACAAGAGCACGTCAGGGCCCTCTCCGGGTAAACCTGGGCATATAGTTGCCCTACCCTGGGTGTTGCAGGAGACCCTGGGTCGTGCAAACGGTTAACACACTTGACTGCTGACCAAAAGGTTGGAGGTTCGAGTCCACCCAGAAGCACCTTGGAAGAAAGGCCTGGTGATCTACTTCAGAAAGATCAATCGCTGAACACCCTGTGAAGAATAGTTCTACTCTGCCATACATGGGGTCGCCATGAGTCAGGGCCGACTTGATGGTAACTGGTTTTTTACTGAGGGCTAAACCCTGGTGACACCAGGAGACCTGTCGGGGAGAGCTGCCATCATGCGTGACACCTCCTGCCAAAGGACGACGAGGAAGCATTGGACAGTGGGCAAGGCCTAATTTTGTCTGTGTTGTAGATGTCATCCAGGGCATGCTAGTTAAGAGCCGATAACCCAGTCTTAAAAAAATATTAAGAACAGAGAAGGGACATGGGGTTTGAACCAATGTCACAAAACAATTTGTGCATTAACTGTTTAATGAGAAACTAATTTGCTCTGCAAATTTTCATCTAAATCACAATTAAAAAAAAAAACGTACACTAAAGACTGCATATTATAAAAAAAAATGAAGGAGGGAGTTTTTGCTTAGAATGCATTGAACGTCTGTTAATGGTGGTGGGATAATTTGGAAAATACAGCAAGAATGGTTGCACGACTTGAAAAATGTCATCAATGTCACTGAAGTGTACATGTAGAAATTGATGAAATACTGAATTTTTATTGTATGTATGTAACTATAATAAAACAAAAAAGAATGGAAGAAGCCTTCTGCCTCTTCTCCCCTCTTCCCCTACCACTGAGCCATTTGGCAAAGGGCCTCTGTCTCTTGGGCCCAGTTTTTCTCTCAGAGATTAAAATAATCAGCATGTGCCAAGATAGCATCAAACCCCAGGGGCAGGGTGAGGACCCAGCACGGGGTTGTAGGGAAGCCTTTTCAGACTAGGTGGAGTTATGCTACTGTGTTTATTTCTCTGAGCTACTTCCAGCACAGTGATACCCCTACCCCCCAGGAATCTATGGATAGCACATTACTAAAAACACCCATCCAGAGGCCAGAGCTCTGACTGTGGCCTGCAGAGTCCGCATCTCCTGGGCTCCTGTGTATTTAAACTAGTGTCCCAGGCAATTTCTATGACTTGCCAGGTTGGGAAACACTGCCTGCAACTTTATGGGATGTGAAGAAGTGCCTTTTGGCATCTCACAATTGGGCCTAAGATATGAGAGAAAGACAGGATCTGAGGAAGCTTTGATGGAGCAAAGATAATCAGGGAGGAATTCCTGGAAGAAAGACAGATCTCCAGGGACAGGAGTCTGGCAGCCTCTCTGCTTCTGGCCTCTGCAGTTACCATGGGGCCCTTTTTCTGTGTCAATCCTGGAGGAGCTGAGCCTTATTTTTATTAAAAAGCAGTAATTCCATGTCCCTATATTTTATCTGAGTAGCACTGGTGGCGCAGTGATTAAGAGCTCAGCCGCTAACCAAAAGGTCAGCAGCTCAAATCCACCAGCCACTCCTTAGAAACCCCATAGGGTAGTTCTACCCTGTACTGTAGGGTTGCTATATATTTTATCTAGCTATCGCCCTTTCTCTTTCTTCTTGCATCTCCCCCGTGCTTCCAGAAAGAATTGTTCATACTCCATGTTTAAAACCGGTTGCCATTGAGCTGACCACCACTTGTGGCGACCCCACATGTGTCAGAGTAGGACTGTGTTCCATAAGGTTTTCAGCGGCTGATCTTTCAGAAGTAGACTGCCAGGCCTTTCTTCCAAGGTGCCTCTGGGTGGACTCAGCCCTCCAGCCTTTTGGTTAGCAGCCTAGTGCATTAACTATTTGCACCCTCCAGAGACTCGGCTCCTTGTGTCCACATAGTTCTCATTCATTCCTGGTTGCAGTGCAATGACTGACCTGAGTTTTAATCCAGGTGTTATCATGACTACCTGTGTGACCTTGGGCAGGTTAATGACCTACTCCAAGCCTCAGTTTCTCCACTGTGACTGCTGAAATGAGATAATGCAAGGAAAGCACGGAACATAGTCCCTGGCCTGTAGTGAGAACTTACCTTCGCTTCCTGTTCTTAACTCTGGCCCAGTACAGAGCAGATCTTTCTCTTCCCCGGATCATTAGTTACCTAATTGGAAGCTTCTATGGTCATTGTTCAGGGTTCAGTTTACCTTTTTTTGTCAACCTTTAGGACTATATTCAGTTCTTGAAATTCTTATTCTTTCCCTATATCTACGGCACTTTTTCCAGCTTCCCCCCGGCTCTTTTACCTTTACACACGTCCTACACTTAGGCGTCTGGTGAAAGTACTCAGTCATCTGAAAGTATCTTCGTGAAGACTGTGGAAAGATGCAGAAGTGAACACTTTAACGTCTTCAGTGGAAACAGTGCAACGTGGAGTGCTCCATGTTAAAAATCAGGTGAGACTCCATTTGTCTTAAGAAGGCATTGTGACCTTATGACTCAAAGATAACAGAATTTTACCCTGGACTGTATCAAACTCCCCCCCATACACACACTCACTCTCACACACACACACACACACACACACAGGTCCCCAAGGGAGATAAACACATAAGGAAGAATAAATAGAAAAATTAAAGCATGCTTTGCTATGAGTAAGGAGCCTTGGTGTTATAGTGGTTAAGCGCTTGGCTGCTAACTGAAAGGTCAGCAGTTCAAATCCACCAGCCACTCCTTGGAAACCCTATAGGGCAGTTCTACTCTGTCCTATAGGGTCACAGTGAGTCGGAATCAACCTGATGGCAACAAGTTTAATTTTTGGAGAGGGTGGTTTGCTGAGTACTCTGGTAAACTGGGTCTGAACACTGCTTCAGAAGTGAAGCTTCCCTGACTTTGAAGGCATAAATGGACTGTTCACATCCCACCTGCAAACCCAAATGATCCAGTAAAAACAACAAGGTCAGTGACGATGACAGCTACACCTGTTGAGCATTTCCAGAGAGAGCTGTCTCTCTTGTAAGGCCTTCACGTGCATTGCCTTAATTTATCCTCAAATGACTTTATGAAATAATAACTGTTATTATCTTCATTTTGCATAGGAGGAAACTGAGGAACAGAGCAGTCAAGTAATTTTTCTCATGTTACACTGCTGGTGAATGGAAGATTCTGGATTGCAGTCCAGGCTCTGACCTCCACAGCAACCTCTTCCTGGGGAAGGTTGGCAGAGAGAGAGGCAGAATTTCCTCCCCAACAAGCAATTGACATCATGAGCGCTATGACAGAAACACTTGTGATACATGTGTATCCTTGTGTATTATTGTTGTTGTTAGGTGTTGTCGAGTTGGTTCTAACTCATAGTGACCCTATGTACCACAGAACGAAACACTGCCTGGCCCTGCGCCATCCCTATAATCATTGTTATGCTTGAGCTCATTGTTGCAGCCACTGTGTCAGTCCATCTCATTGGGGGTCTCCCTCTTTTCTGCTGACCCTCTACTTTACCAAGCATGATGTCCTTCTCCAGGGACTGATCCCTCCTGACAACATGTCCAAAGTATGTAAGACACAGTCTCACCAAGCTTGCTTCTAAGGAGCATCTTGGTTGTACTTCTTCCAAGACAGATTTGTTCATTCTTTTGGCAGTCCATGGTATATTCAATATTCTTCACCAACGCCACAATTCAAAGGCTTTAATTCTTCTTTTGTCTTCCTAATGCACTGTCCAGCTTTCACATGCATATGATGCGATTGGAAATACCGTGGCCTGGGTCAGTTGCACCTTAGTCTTAAAGGTAACATCTTAGCTCCTCAATGCTTTAAAAAGGTCCTTTGCAGCAGATTTGTCCAATGCAACGCATCTTTTGATTTCTTGATTGCTGTTTCCATGGCTGTTGATTGTGGACTTAAGCAAAATGAAATTCTTGACAACTTCAATCTTTTCTCCTTTTATCATGGTGTTGCTCATTGGTCCAGTTGTGAGGATTTTTGTTTTCTTTATGTTGAGGCGTACTCTGTACTGAAGGCTATAGTCTTTGATCTTCATCAGTAAGTGCTTCCTCTTCACTTTTAGCAAGCAAGGTTGTGTCATCTGCGTAATGCAGGTTATTAATGAGTCTTCCTCCAATCCTGAGGCCCCGTTCTTCTTCATATAGTCCGGCTTCTCGTATTATTTGCTCAGCATACAGATTGAATAGGTGTGGTGAAAGGATACAGCCCTGACACACACCTTTTCTGATTTTAAACCACTCGGTATCCCCGTGTTCTGTCCAAACAATTGCCTCTTGATCTATGTACACGTTCCTCATGAGCACAATTAAGTGTTCTGGAATTCCCATTCTTCGCAATGTTATCCATAATTTGTTATGATCCACACAGTTGAATGCCTTTGCATCCCTGTGTGTTACGATACCATTTTTATATAAAGTTTTCAAACCTGTAAAATGATACTATGTATTTTTATAGATATTTATATATACGGTGAATATGTAAATATATGTGGGTATATTTTTTTATATATAATGACATAATATGGGTACATAGCTATTTTAATATTATCAATTCTTATATATTTATACTATAGGTATACCTCAGACATATTGCGGGTTTGTTTCCAGACCACCACAATAAAGCAAATATTGCAATAAAGTGAGTCACATGAATTTTTTGGTTTCTCAATGCATGTAAAGCTATGTTTATACTATACTGTAGCCTATTAAGTATGCAATACCATTATGTCTAAAAAATGTACATACCTTAATTAAAAAATACTTTATTGCTAAAAAATATGAACCATCATCTGAGCCTTCAGCAAGTTGTAACGTTCTTGCTGGTGAAGGGTCTTTCCTCAATGTCGACGGCTGCTGACTGATCAGGATGGTGGTTGCTGAAGGCTGGAGCGGCTGTGGCAATTTCTTAAAATAAGACAACGATGAAGTTTGCCGGATTGATTGACCCTTCCTTTCACGAAAGATTTCTCTGTAGCATGCCAGGCTGTTTGATAACATTTTACCCACAGTAGAAGGTCTTTCAAAATTGGAGTCAGTCCTCTCAAACCCTACAACTGCTTTACCAACTAAGTTTATGTAATATTCTGAATCCTTTATTGTCATTTCAACAATGTTCACAGCATTTTTACCTGGAGCAGATTCCATTTCAAGAAACCATTTTCTTTGCTCATCCATGAGAAGCAACTCCTTATCCATTAAAATTTTCTGAGATTGCAGCAGTTCAGGCGCATCTTCAGGCTCCACTTCTAATCCTAGTTTTTTTGCTATTTCTACCACATCTGAAGTTTCTTCCTCCACTGAAGTCTTTAACCTCTCAAAGTCACTCATGAGGGCTGGAATCAACTTATTTCAAACTCTTGTTAATGCTGATATTTTGACTTCTTCCCATGAATCACAAATGTTCTTAATGGCATCTAAAATGGTGAATCCTTACCAGGTTTTCAAATTACGTTGCCCAGGTCCATCAGTTATAGCCTTACAAAATGTATTTCTTAAATAATAGGACTTGAAAGTGGAAATTATGCCTTGATCCGTGGGCTGCAGAATGGCTGTTGCATTAGCAAGCGTGAAAACAACATTAACCCCCTTGTACATCTCCATCAGAGCTCTTGGGTAACCACGTGCTTTGTCAATGAGCAGAAATATTTTGAAAGGTATCTTTTTTTCTGAGCAGTAGGTCTCAACAGTGGGCTTAAAATAGTCTGTAAACCATGTTGTAAACAGATGTGCTGTCATGCAGGCTTTGTTGTTTCATTTGTAGAGCACAGGCAGCATATGTTTAGTGTAATTCTTAAAGGCCCTAGGATTTTGGGAATGGTAAGTGAGCATTAGCTTCAACTTTAAGTCACCAGCTGCATTAGCTCCTAACAAGAGAGTCAGCCTGTCCTTCGAAGCTTTGAAGCCAGGTATTGACTGCCTCTTTCTAGCTATCGAAGTCCTAGATGGCGTCTTCTTCCTATACAAGGCTGTTTCATCTACACTGAAAATCTGTTGTTTAGTGCAGCCACCGTCATCCATTACCTTAGCTGGATCTTCTGGGTAAGTTGGGGCAGCCTCTACATCACCACCTGCTGCTTCCCCTTGCACTTTTATGTTATGGGGATGGCTTCTTTCCTTAAACTTCATGAATCAACCTCTGCTAACTTCAGACTTTTCTTCTGCAGGTTCCTCACCTCTCTTAGGCTTCACAGAATTGAAGAGAGTGAGGGTTTTGCTCTGGATTAGACTTTAGCTTAAGGGTGTATTGTGGCTGGTTTGATCTTCTATACAGACCACTAAATTTCCTCCATATCAGCAATAAAGCTGTTTCACTTTCTTATCATTCGTGTGTTCACTGGAGTAGCACTTTTAATTTGCTTTAAAAACTTTTCCTTTGCATTCACAACTTGCCTAACTGTTTGGTGCAAGAGGCCTAGCTTTTGGCCTATCTGGCTTTTGACATGCCTTCCTCACTAAGCTTAATCACTTCTAGCTTTTGATTTGAAATGAGAAACGTGCAGCTCTTCCTTTCACTTGAACACTTAGGGGCCATTGTAGGGTTATTAATTGGCCTAATTTCAACATTGTCATGTCTCCAGGAATAGGGAGGCCTGAGAAGAGAGAAAGAGAGAGAGCCATCATATGGGTGAGGTTCATGGTGCCCCAAAATAATTACAATAGTAACATTAAAGATCACTGATCACAGATCATCATAACAGGTATAATAATAAAAAGTTTGAAGTATTGCAAGAATTACCAAAATATGACACAGAGACATGAAGTGAGCCCGCGCTATTTGAGAAATGGCGCCAATAGACTTGCTCAACGCAGGGCTGCCACAAACCCTCAATTTGTAAAAAATACAATACATGTGAAGCGCAGTCAAGGCAAGTGCAATAAAACAAGTATGCCTGTATTTCATAATAAAAATTTAATATATATCTGTGGAAGGTAACATGCAAAACTCAAACTGGTTTTATTGTGAGATTATAGGTAGTTCTAACTATTTAAAAAATTTGATGTTGTTATATTGTCTTTTCAATTAAAAAACAAAGAAGTAAACAAAAAGAACGTATGCAAAAATGTGAAACCTGAGAAAGGTCCGTGGTTTGTTATGCCTACTTCAGCTTCCTGGTTTTGATAATGTTCTGTAGTTATATGGCGCCATTGATGAAGCTGAGTGATGGGTTCGTGGGACCCCTCTGCTATTTTTGCAATTTCTTGCAACCTATAATTAGTTCAGAATAAAAGTTAAAAAATTAAACAGGTTGGTATTTTCAGGCATTCTATCCCAGGCTCTTGTTTTCATCTTATTTGTTGTCTCTTTATGAGCTCATGCACTTTAGAACTACACTCGCATGTACACACACGTATTTCATACCACAGTAGTTTATGCACTTGGTGACAAATCAGAGTTTAGAAGAGTTTATGAGGAAAAGTGGTAGTTTTCCAGCCACTCTTCCCACTCCACACTGCATCTCCCACCCGGTCCCACTTACCAGAGGCCCCTCTGGAGTTCTCTCGATGGTTCTAATCCAGCGCTCCTCCAACTTCCTTGTGAACACAAATCACCTGGGATATTTTTTGAAAGGCAGGTGCTGACTCATTAGGTCTGGGGCAGCAAGATTCTGCGTTTTTAACACTGCTCCCAGGTTCTGCGGATGTAGCTTGCTGGCAGATCATGCTTTGAGCACGGATTCTGTAGTCTAGATCATATGCTTACCAGTGTAAAGTCAATTCTCACTCATGATGACCCCATGTGTGCAGAGGAGAGCTGCTCCATAGGGTTTTCAGTGGCTGTGAACTCTCAGAAGCAGATCCACAGGACTTTTTTCCGAGATGCCTCTGGGTGTGTTGGAGCCAACAATCTTTTGGTTAGCAGCTGAGTACTTAACTGTTTGTGCCACCCAGGGACTTCATCATCTTTAGTCAAATCTGCTCACTTTCCAGTACTCAAGATGAAGATTTAAGTCACTTGTGTAGTCCCCCTTCTCCTCTCAATGTTTGATATTTAAATTTATTTATATTGAGGGTATTACATAATATAATTAATTCTTGTTTTATTAAATTTCCCACAGCATGTCTTGAGTTCCACTTTGTAAAAGAAGACTGTCAAGTACCACTTCTCTTCCAACAGAGCTCTGGTGGTGTAGTGGTTAAGTGCTTGGCTACTAACCAAAAGGTCAGCAGTTTGAATCCATCAGCTGCTCCTTGGAAACTCTATGGGGCAGTTGTATTCTGTCCTACAGGGTCACTGTGAGTCAGAATTGACTGGATGGCAACAGGTTTGGTTTTCAGATTTCTCCTCCAGTGTTGACAGAATCTATAACTCTGGTAGGTACCTTTCAACTCCAGTCCCTAAATGTAGTTATAATTGCTTATTGGAAATTTTCACCTTAATATCTTGTAAATGCCTCAAACTTTATGTATCTTAAATCAAACTAATTCTTTGCTCACTGAAACCTCCATCCCTTTCTGTACTCCTAACATCATCGATGGCACTGCTGTCCACCGCTCAGCTTAGAAACGTGGAGTGAACCTTTCCTTCCTTCTCCCTCTTCTCAGTCTGTTTCCAATGAGAGCTACTCCTGCAGCTCTTTAACATCCAGCTCAAACCTCATTTTCTTAATGCAGCAGTTCTAACCCTGAATCTCTCCCGAGCGTACAGTGGAGTTTTCCAGAAGCTACACGACTGTGATAATGCCGCATATTGAATGTAGAAGCCATCTGAATAGCATGAGAATCTACATACCTACTCTTACACCAGGGACTAAAGAAATTTGCAAAAATGTAAAACGATGCCACTTTTTTAACTATTTTGTTTTGGGAAATAACATTTTTCATGAAAACCTTATTTATGTTACCATGCAATGGGTTGTTATTGTTATTTTCAGTGAATTAATAAAGTTTTAAAAATTTTCTGTTTCAATTTCAAATACAAGAAATACCAATGAATAAAACTCACACAAGCAAGTCCTGAGGTTAAAAAGTTTGAGATCCTCTGCCTTACTTAATGGAACCTTCTCTCACTCCAGGCACTGTTAGATGTTTTCCTTTTACGCTCTCCTATTATAGCACTTAACCGCATTGTAGGTTGTGTTTGTAAAGTACTATATGCTTTAAAACTGCTATTATTCTTTTCCAGGAAACTTTAATAGGCCACCAGGTTTTTTTTCCACTTAAGAAAAAAATCGAGATATAATCTTCATATCCCACTATTAACCCTTTTAAAGTATACACTTGGGTGGTTTTTGGTATATCACAGAGTTGTGCAACCAGCGCCATTGTCTAATTTCAGAATGTATTCATCATCCCAAAAGGAAACCCCTTACTCTTTTGCAATCACTCACCATTTTCCCCTACCCTCAGCCCTGGCAACCACAAATCTACTTTCTGTCTCTATGGGTTTGCCTATTCTGGACATTTCATATGAATGGAGTCATACATGTGGCCTTTTGTTTCTGGCTTCTTTCACTTAGCCTGTTTTCAAAATTCATCCATGTTGTAGCATGTATCAGTATGTCATTCCTTTTTATGGCTGAATAATATTCCATTGTTTGTATATAAAAAACCACATTCCCCTGACATTCATGGTCCCCAGACCCTTTGTTAGCCCTAGATTGGAAACATTCCTGCAACCAACTCTACAGACAGGGACTGGCTTGGACTATAAGATAGACAATGATGCTGGTGAGGAATGAACTTCATAGCTCAAGTAGACACCTGAGACTATGTGGGCGACTCCTGTCTGGGGGTGAGATGCGAAGAAAGAGGGGGAAAGGAGCTGGTTGAACGGACAAAGGGAATACAGGAAGGAGAGGAGAAGTGTGTTGTCTCATTAAGGGGAGAGCCACTGGGAGTGCATGGCAGGGTGTATATGGCTTTTTATATGAGAGAATGATTTGATTTTTAAACTTTCACCTAAAGCACAATAAATAATTAAAAAGAAAAAAATTAAGAGAATTAAAAATAAAATAATAATAAAAAAAAAAACCACATCCACTGCCATCGAGTCGATTCTGACTCATAGCGACCCTATAGGACAGAGTAGAGCTGCCCCGTAGAGTTTCCAAGGAGTGCCTGGAGGATTTGAACTACCGACCTTTTGGTTAACAGCTGTAGCACTTACCCACTACGCCACCAGGGTTTCCCATTTGTATATACTACATTTTATTTATCCATTCATTGGTTGATGGACATTTGGGCTGTTTCCACTTGTTGGTTATTATGAATAATGCTGTTATGAACATTCATGTACAAGCTATTATGTGCTTTCAAGTCTTGGGTATATACCTAGGAGTAGAATTGCTGGATCACCTGGTAACTCTGTGTTTGACTTTTCAAGAACTGCCAAACTTTTTCCAAAGAGTAATCCATCAACTTTTTTTACATATATAAGTTTATTTTTTTTTTTGTTGAGAATACACACAGCAAAACACACACCAATTCAACTGTTTCTACATGTACATTTAGTGACATTGATTACATTCTTTGAGCTGTGCAACCATTCTCACCTCCTTCTCTGAGTTGTTCCTCCCCCATTAACATAAATTCACTGCCCCCTAAGGTTCCTATCTAATCTTTTGAGTTGCTGTGGTCAATTTGATCCCATATAAATAGTTCTTAAAGAACATAATGCTCAAGGGAGACATTTTTTTACTAGTTAAGTTAAACTATCGTTTGGTTTTAAGAAGGCTTCAGGGGATATTTTTGGTTTAAGGTTTATAAAGATTACCTCAGGACAATAGTTTCAGGGGTCCATCCAACCTTCATGGCTCCAAGAAGTGTGGAGTCCATAAGAATCTGAAATTCTTTTCTGCATTTTACCCCTTTTGATCAGGATTCTTCTATGGAATCTTTGATCAAAATGTTCAGTAATGGTAGCCAGGCACCATCTGGTTCTTCTGGTCTTGTGGTAAAAGAGGTAGTTGTTCATGGAGGCAATTAACCACACATGTCATACACCTCCTCCTATTCCTAACTTTCCTTCTTCCTGTAGGCTGTCGACTTTTAAAATAACTTTTTCAACGATTAAAAAAACAAAAACAAAAAACCTGTTGCCATCAAATCGATTCCAACTCATAGCGTCCCTATAGGACAGAGTAGAACTGCCCCATAGAGTTTCCAAGAAGCACCTGGTGGATTTGAACTGCTGACCTTTTGATTGGCAGCTGTAGCTCTTAACCACTACACCACCACGGTTTCCAGCTTTTTTGTTGATAGTACATTACAAAACCATTATAGAAACTCTGAAAAATTCAGAAAAGAATGAGTACTACCTATGGGTAACCACTGTTAACATTTTGACTAGTTTTTAATACGTGCACACACACAAATAATTGACATCATGCTCTATATAATGTTCTGAAACTTGCTTTTTCTTTTTTCACTTAATAAAAAATCATGAATATTTTCCAAGTTGTTAAATATTCTAAAACATGTTTTTAAAAAGGCTACACACTATTGTTTTCTATGCAAGCACCAGGATTCATTTAACCTATATCCTTTTGATGATAATTAGGATAAATCTAATTTTTCTCTGACAGCTCTTTAACAAATACACTTGGTATACAAAACGTGGCGTTTATGATTATTTTTCTAGGATGAATTCCTAGAAATTGAATTAAGTGTGAATGTTTTGAATGATTTTGATGCAGATTACCAAACTGTACTCCCAGAGGTGGTGTCCATCTGTATTTGTCTCCTGCAGCAGATGAGGTGGCCTGCGTCACTAAATGCTGACCAACCGGTTGTTAATGTTTGAAATCTTTGCCAACTTAATGAACTAAGAAATGGTGTATTGTTGTTTGGCTTGGTGTTTATTAGTGAGAATGAATGTTCTTACACTGATCATTTGCATTTTTGTGAACTGTTTATTCATATATTTAGCCTATTTTTCCATCTTGTCATTTGGAAGCATTTGTAATATATCTTTTGTTTGTAAATTTTTGTTCCAGTTGAGTTTGTCTTTTCCTCTTTACACATTTCTTTATAGTGCTTTTTGTTATATAACATTACATTACAAAAGTAGTAGATGCTCAATGTAAAAATTCAAACATTATAAAAATACAAATGTAGATAGATACTAACAACAGTTTTCCAAATTCCATCCTTTCAAATTGAGTTTGTTGTATATTCTTCCAAATGCCTTTCCCTATTCATATTTTACCAATTACATTTCTTTTCAAAATTGGAATCGTACTATACATACTGTTTTTAACTTGATTCTTCACTTGCTATATCTTCTACATGTCTCAATACTAGTAATGCAACTTTATCTTATTTTTAATAGGTGTGTACAATTTGGGAAATTGTTAGTATCTGTCTTTTATATTTTTATAGTGTTTCAATTTTCAACTGATTATCTATTATTTTAATAGGTGCACAGTATGCCATTATTCCTGGGTAGTGCAAACAATTAAGCACTCCACTACTAGCCGAAATCTTAGCCTTTTGAACCCACCCAGAGGCACCTCGGAAGACAGACGTGGTGCTCTGCTTCAGAAAGGTCACAGCCTTGAAAACCCTGTGAAGCAGTTCTACTCTGCACACACAGGGTCGCCAGGGGTCAGAAAAGACTTGACAGCGACTGACGACAACCAATGCCGTTTTATGACTATGTCATGTTTTTTAACATAAAAAGGTTTCACATTTTCATTTGGTCATATCATCCAGTTTTTCCTTTATATAGTATCTTCCTTAGTTTTTACTCTTAGGAAGGAGACTCTCAATATTGTATAACGAGTCTCTGAGGTCACATTAGAGATGAGCGGTGCTGTGGAAGCGTGAAGACTGCTGGGACATCTGTGTGAACTATAGGAGTCTGAAACCTGTGCCTGCCAATGAAAGAGAGAAAGATTTCATTTTGATAAAGTAAAATATACTGAAATGCTTATTTCCAGTGAATTAAAATTCAGGGTATGTTACCATGTCAGCTAGTCTCAACGGCTAACTTTTTCAGAAGTTTGAAATAAATCAAGAATCTTCAAAAGACAGAACTTTTACTTCCCTAAAACGTTTGTAAAAAACCCCCTCTAGGCTAGGAGCAAGGCACCTGGTGATGAGAAAACCCACCCACACTGCCCTGGCTCTACCAAGTTTACAGTCAGGGTTGGCGGGAACACTGCTCAAATAATTACACAGATAAATACGTGACAACTGCAGTGTGTGCAATGAAGGCAGAGTGTAAGGTGCTATAAGATGATACAGAGGAATCTGCCCTGGGTCTGGAAGAAATTAGAAAGCTAAGCTGCTGTGGTTGGATGACAGGGCTGGGAGATGGTGTCATAGCTAGAGGGCAGGGACCCTGAAGCCAGAAGGAGCATGAGCCTTAGGTAACACGAGGGTTAACTCACAAGGCTGTCAGAGGCCAAGGAGGAGGGAGAAATAGGAGAAGGAGCAGCCCTCTCTTAAAACATTAGAATTCCAACAGTTTTCTTCATTTTAAAATGGTGTGACTATAGGAGACAAATGGTTAAATACTGGGCTACGATAGCACTTTTTTTTTTTTTTTTAACCAAAAGGTTGGCCATTCACATCCACCCAGAGGTACCTCGGAAGAAAGGCCTGATGATCTACTTCCAAAAGATCTACTTCCAAAAGTTTTCACAGCCATGAAAACTCTATGGAGTACAGTTCTCCTCTGAAACCCACCGAGTCACCATGAGTCGGAATCAACTCAACAACGACGGTTTGATTTTTTGGTTTTACAAGCTGCCAGTTTGTGATCCCTGCTTTAAAGGGAATGCGACAGTCATTATATGATAATTAAGGTTTGGGATGAAGGCCTGTTCCTTTGACAGCCTGGAGCTGCTTAGACTTATCAAGAAAGACCTGCTCCTCCTGTCCATTAGCAAGCAAAACCTTAAGTGGTGGCGCTGGATGTGGCTCAGGCCAGTTTACTAACCTACATGCCAAAGAAAAAAACACAGTTTGCCTTACTGCGCGGATGTAGCCCATAATGTTTGTGTGCACTGCCTTGTGAGAGAAGGTATAAAAGGTTCTGCCTCCCTTTGTCCAGTGAGCTTGATTTGAGGTGTACACGTCCTTGCTCCTTTCCTGCACCTTGCAGTAAATACCGTTCCTCCCTCCTCACTTCCGTGTGTCTTTATTGACGAGAAGCCGCACAGAGCAGGACCTGCTTTGGGTAACACAATGGCTCTGAGGGAGAAAGACCTGGCAATCTGTTTCTGTAAAGATTAACCAAAAAAACCAAACCCATTGCCGTCGAGTCCATTCTGACTCATAGCGACCCTATAGGACATAGTAGAACTGCCCCATAGAGGTTCCAAGGAGCGCCTCGCCCACGGCTCTTGGTGGATTCAATCTGCCGACCTCTTGGTTAGCAGCCATAGCAGTTAACCGCTACACCACCAGGGTTTCCTCCATAAAGATTAAAAAAAAAAAAATTTTTTTTTTTTTTTTTTTTACAGCCTAGAAATCCCTATGTGGCAGTTCTACTCTGTCACATTGGGTCACTATGAGTCAGAATCCACTCAACAGCACCTAACAACAAGAGAAGTCCTCAAAATGTTCTGAAATTGAGTGTTCGAGGACTTCGGGATTTCCACGATGGGTGGATGAGGCTACCCCAGCAAACGTTCTGGAGTGCGAAGGAGAACCAGGAGTGAATGTGTGTTACTAAACCCCAGGAAAAGAGGCAGTGGTACTCAGAGCCAAAAGCTGCTAAGAGATCAAAGAAAAAAAGGAATGAAAAATGACCAGTGGATTTCACAATACGGAGGTCAATGACCTCCACAAAACGCCTCAAGTGTGTTGATATTGCAGGATTAATCTTGTGCATTTTCTGAATTGTCTGTGTCTTTTGCATGACCGTGAGGGGTGTTGGCTGCTGTAGACCCACCCATCACAAGCTGCTGGAGATCTGGGCTCTTCTGACAACAACCAGTATGGTATTATAAACAAAGGCAGTGTGAGAGAAACACATTTTTTTATAAGACATTTATTACCAAATATTTTTATATCAGAGACACATCACCCTTCATGTTAAAAAATAGGAAGCATGTGCAATGCCTGCATGGGGTCCTCAGAACCAAAGGTGTATGAGATGTATTGTTGCTTTTATTTAATATAAAGAGCATGTTTAAAGGACAGGAATCTGCCAGCCGCTGAAAACTGCAGGACCCCGCCCATGTTGCACATTTATTCGCAGAAGAAATGACCTAAAAAATGTCCCATAGGACTGGATGAAAACAGTTTTCTAAAGCAAAATTATAAGGCTTTATCATCATAACTGACATTTCGCAAGATGAAAACAGAGCACATAATGATTAGTGAGCCCAACGGGAAGATTCAAAATAAACCGTTTACACAAATCAAGTTCTCTCAAACAAGTGCAAACATACACTCTTAATATACAAATAAAATACACAGCGTTTATGCCATAAATATACAATATTTCTTAGAATTTACCTAAATGAATCATTTTTTAAGGACTCAAAATTAGTCTTGGTCAAGAATAAATTTTTACATACATAGTAACTAAATTTAGAAAAAACATAACTGGCATATTTGAATGTAACCAATCATTGTTAAAATTTAAAACAGAGCACTATATTTGAGTATATATATATGGAATGTTTTTTAAAGCTCTAGTGAGGTTAGGGTTACCTTAAAACTTAGCTAAGCAACATATTAACTTTAGTCACTTATGCAATGTAGTTAAGATCCTTACAGTAAGATAAATGATACATAAATTATAGAGATAGGTATCGATTATATGTTTATATGTCCATCATATATATATATATATATAATTTATACACAGAGACACACATATATAATTTCATCCTGGAGAAGAATATTTGCCGTAGTTAATTTTTTCTGTGTTAAATTTTATTTACAAACTGAGAACTTTAACAATATATTTTGGTATGGAATTGTTCAAAAGTACTTAACCATCTACATTGTGATTTTATATACATTATTACATTTAAAAGATCTATAATTTTCAAAAACAAACCTCAAAAGTATTAAAGGATATTTCTTCTCCCTTAAACCCTGTTACCAGATTAACCAAAACCAAACCAAACTGTGGAGTCGCTTTGGGCTCATAGCAATCCTATAGAACAGAGTAGAACTGCCCATAGGGTTTTCAAGGCTGTAATCTTTACAGAAGCAGACTGCCACATCATTCTCCTGCAGAGTAACTAGTGGGTTTGTTCTACTGACCCTTAGGTTAGCAGCCAAGAGTTTAACCACTGTACCACCAGGGTTCCTTGTTACGAGATTAACCTTCCTAAAATTCTGCTTCCATCTTGTCATGCTTCATACATAATTTTTCAATACCTTCTATTTTCTGGAGCCCTGGTGGCAGTTAGAATCCACCAGCTGCTCCTTGGAAACCCTATGGGGCAGTTCTACTTTGTCCCATAGAGCCGCTATGAGTCCAAATTGACTCAACGGCAATGTTTTTTTTTTTTTTCTATTTCCTACAAAAATTCAACTCTTTATTCTGACATTCAAAACATTCCATAACTTGACTTCAAACTTTTATTTCCAAACCAGGCCATGCTCTTTACTGACCCAATACCAGTGAAGCTCATTCCCCCCAGAGCTTGTGCTCTGTTCCTCAACTCAAATATCCTTTCTCTTTCTCGTCCTCAAATCTTATGATCTTTAAAGGTTCAATTCAACTCCCACCCCCACCCTCACCCACCGTGAAATCTCCCTGATAGCTCTGGTGTCTTCCTTTGACCTAGTCTTCATACTCACTTTGGCTCTTGAATATACACATTTAGGGTCCCTGGGTGGCCCAAACAGTTTGCGCTACTCTACTAACCCAGAGGTTGATGGTTCGAACCCATCCAGCAGTGCCATGAAAGAAGGGCCTGGCGATCCGTTTCCGTAAGATTACAGCCAAGAAAACTCTATGGAACAGTTCTATTCTGCAACACGTGGGGTTGCCATGAGTACTGTTACTGAACTAGGTTGTGTTTTTTAAGGTTTGTCTCTTCAACCAAATGGGAAATTCCTTGAAGTTCTGTATCTCCTTTGTTGTCTAGCACAATCCTGAGAATTATAAAATTTGAATGAGTGTATGGTTGCTGGAAACCCTGGTGGCATACTGATTAAGAGCTACAGCTGCTAACCAAAAGGTTGGCAGTTCGAATTCACCAGGTGCCCTTCAAAACCCTATGGGGTAGCTCTACTCTGTCCTATAGAGTTGCTATGAGTCGGAGTGGACCCCGAGGCAGTGGGTTTGGTTTTGGTTTTTGGTATGGTTCCTATGAGTTGGAATCAACTTGACCGCAACGGGTTTGGTTTTATAAATATTATCCCAGTGCCATTGATATATATTATAAACACATGCTAATATCATCTTAATTGCCAATGACTTATTTTACTTCATTCTTGAAAATTTTCTTTGCATCTACGGAAATAGCATAACTAAAGGCCAAGTTTTTTGTTGCTTAAGTGTTTCTCCTCTTCCAGTGTTAACTGATCTTGCTCTCTGCTCTGTTTAATGCCCGGTCCTCATTGTGCAACTGAAATATATGTGCTCTGGAAGTTTTCTTCAAACCAAACTAATTTCCTTTCATTTCATCAAGCCTTATGTAAGTTTCTGTCTTTTGTCATGAGTGTATTTGTACAGGTAGAATTTTTTTCCTTTTAAGTGAATATTTTGGATGTTAAATCCATTTCTCTGAAAATACAGCTTTTAAAAAACTAACATCTTCTTTTCACTGAGTTTGATCTTTTTTTTTTTGTTTTCCTTTCCCTAAGCACAGAGGAATGGCCGCAGATGTGGAAGGATATGTTTTTTAAAAGGCTACCCTGGGCTAGTTGTAGAAAAGCAGGCATTACAGTGGGAACTTCCTCTACTGCACAGGCAGTTCAGCTCCGCTTAACGTTATATCAAGTGCAATAACATAAATCCAAGGTAAATGAAATCCAAAACCTCATGGTTTTCTTCTATATTAACAGTAGCTGGAATGTGAGCAAGCGAGCGCTTCTCCCTGCTGTGTGTCTATCAGTGGAGAGGATGAGAAAGAAGAGGTTTGTTACAAGCTGTGTGTTTATATTTGTCTGTTCTTTAACTTGAGATTGTATGAGATTTGAGAACAAGTGATCAGTCATTCTCATGGATCTCATTACCAGTTGCTGTCAAGTCTGTTCCAACTCATGGTGACCCCATGTGTGTCAGAACAAAGCTGTGCTCCCTAAGTGTTTTCAGTGGCTGATTTTTTGGAAATAGATTACAAAACCTTTCTTCTGAGGCATATCTGGGTGGACACGAACCTCCAACCTTTCAGTTCGCAGCCGAGTGTGTTAACCATTTACATCACCCAGGACTCCATGGATCTCAGGTTTCAGATTCTGGAGGTGAAGCTTATGGAGTTCTATTTACCCCAACACAGGACACCTGTGAGTTTTCCTCAGCTGTTTTAAGCTGTAATCAGACCACATGCAAAGTTTTTTTATTTTATTTTGTTGTTGAGCCTATACATAGCAAAACCTACACCAATTCATTTCTATATGCACCATTTGGTGACATTGATTACGTTGAGTTGTGCAGCCATTCTCACCCTCCTTTTCTCAGTTGTTCCTCCGCCATTAACATAAATTTACTGACCCCTAAGTCTTTTTTTTTTAAGTTTAAACATCTAAAGTTTTTCTTGGTTGAGAGGTCACATCTAAAGTTTTAACACTTCTATTATCAAAAAGGAGTCCCTGTGTGGTGAAAATGGATAAGCACTGGATTACTAACAGAAAGGCTGGAAGTTCAAACCCACCCAGTGGCATCTTGAAAGTAAGGCCTGGTGATCTACTTCCAAAAGGTCGGCTATCGAAACCCTATGGAGCGCAGTTCTACTCTGACACATATGGGGTCCCTATGAGTCAGAACCACGTCTTTGGCAACTGGTTTATATATGTCAAACACAATGTTGGTTGCTTTATTCATTTATTATCTAAGAAAATGTTCCAATGTATCTGGGGAGGCCCACTGACACCTCGCCCCTGCACATACTCTTCCAGGCCTATGGGTGTCAGTCCCACAATTTACATTTCAGTGTACAACAAATTTGTCCCTTTTGATACAGAACGTCTAATCCCTTACGTCTTGGTAGGTGGGGAGGAGAGCTGGGCAGTTTTTACCTTTGTCTAGGTTCAGGACAAAAATACCATGAAATTGACACAGCAATAAGACAGTATATATATATATTTCATATATATAATCTTATTGCAATAAGACTGTATATATATATTGCATAGGGTCACCATGGTTTCGAATAGACTACACTGCAACCAGTTTGTTCTAAACTGCAAAAAGACAATTGCTGGACAAAGAACTGGATTTGGCCTTTTGTCTCTGGTTTCTGAATATGGAGCCCTGGTGGAGCAGTAGTTAAGAGCTCGGCTGCTAATCAAAAGGTCAGCAGTTTGAATCCACCAGCCCCTCCTTGGAAACCCTACGGGGCAGTTCTACTTTGTCCTATAGGGTCTCTATGAGTAAGTTAGAATGGACTCAGTGGCAAGGACATTTCTGAAAACAGCCCTTGGAATTCTCCAGCAATCAAGGTGCCCTGTGTTTTCTAAAATAGCCAGGCTACAGTTAAACCAAAACCAAACCCCCTGCCGTGGAGTTGACTCACAGCGACCCTATACAATAGAATAGAACTGCCCGATAGAGTTATCCAAAGAGTGCCTGGCGGATTCAAACTGCGGACCTCTTGGTTAGCAGCCATAGCACTTAACTACTAGCCACCAGGGTTTCCAGGGTCCAGCTGGAAACCCTGGTGGTGTAGTGGTTAAGTGCTATGGCTGCTAACCTAAGAGGTTGACAGTTCAAATCCCCATCGTATAGGGTCAACTGGACAGCAGGGGATTTGGTTTTGTTTTTGGTATCCTGGCCTCATTCTGGCAGCAAAACTCAGGAAGGGAGGAGTCATGATGCAGTTAATCATGCATATTCACTGGGTCATGCGTATGCATTAGGCCCTGCTGACTAAGAGGCCCGGGACCTGGAATCTTCTCTATGGGCTTCCTGGAGTGGTGGTGGTATCTATATGCAGGAGAGCATGCAACGTCCCTGGGGACAGTGGAAGTCTCCTGCTGGACCCTTCCCAAACCTTGCCTAATGTGTCTCTGCTTGCATCCTTTCTGGCTATAAGAAATGGGTAACTGTAAGTATAGATATCAGTTGCCATGAACTTTGTGAGTTATAGAGAATTAACAAATCCACAGGAGCAGTGAGACCCTGATTTAGTTTGGAATGGCTAACTCAGAGAAAGGCTGCTCCAGCAGTCAGTGAAGAAGGATAGAGTCCTTATGGCTTGTGACCTAGCCCCAAGGGGTTAGAGAAAGAGGGGCTGGCTGGTCTGAAGTGAGGGGAGTTGTGCAGACTCCTGAGTTTGTGGCTGGTACCTTATGTTTTAGGGATGTTTTGACCTGGCTCTGGGCAGACAAGGATGAAGTCTGACCTAGTTCTGGGTTGTTAAGGTCAGGAAATAATTGCTACAGAAGTGGTTGGTGACAAGGATCATAGAGATGTGGGAATGTGAACACTGGGTCCATTTTCAGATGGGAATTGGATTTATGGTGATCGGTATTGTACAGTTAGTGATAATGGTGGGGCTGCCCACCTTGCCCAGTGCTTAGTGCACTTTGCGCAGGCAGCACAACTATACATATATAGTCTTACTGCTGTGTATCATAGCTTCAGCTCTTAGTTTACCTATTAGAAGAATGGCCAATAGAACGAAATTGCAGTGTGACAAGAATTTTTACAATCCTTCAGTGTTATCTCTCACAGGATCTAGTTACATTGTGATCTTCCAGGAAGGGTGTAGCTGTGTACATAAACTTTAATTCAGCAGTTAGTTTTTTAGTCACACTACATATGGCAGTTCCCTGGTTGCTGTTTTATCAGGACCATGGGAGGAGAGAGAGGTTATTTCTTCCTTCTGTTTTTCTAGACTTATGAGGGTTTAATAAACTGTTCTTTATTTCATGGTGAATTTTGTTTAACAATCAAAGTATTCCTATGCAGATTTAACCTGAGTGTTTTACATGTAAGTGGGCAGGAGTTTATTCATTAGTACCTACCAGCAACCAGATGTAAACCATATAGAAGTGTATTATATAATTATATTAAGGATTATTTGTGGCGTATGAGTTAATAACCTAGCTTTCATGCTTGTATAATTTTAATGTTATGATATTTAAAATATTTTTATAAATCTGTTCTTTTTAATAATACTAATTTAATAGGGGCCTGGGGTGTTGTTTTCATTGCCACCGACAGTTAAGGGGCTGTAGAAAGAACATGCACCTGGAATCTGAAGAGTCAACTCTGCCTCTTCTTAATTTTTACCTTAAAGAAGTCATTTCGTTCATTTCCTCATTTGTAGGATGTGGATCATAATTTCTGTCCCACAGGGTTCTCACAAAGACATAAACAAAAATCAAACCAAACCCACTGCCGTGGAGTCAGTTCCAACTCAAGCTACCCTATAGGTCTGCCCCATAGGGTTTCCAAGGCTGTAAATCTTTTCAGAAGCAGACTGCCACATCTTTCTCCCCGGGACTGGCCGGTGGGTTCTAACCAGCAACCTTTTGGTTAGCAGTCAAGCACCTTAACCACTGCACCACCAGGATTCCTCTATGAAGATTTATGTGGCATAAATTACGGGAACTGCTCCGTGAATGGAAACCCTTGTCCTTTAGTGGTTAAGCGCTACGGCTGCTAACCAAGAGGTCGGCAGTTCAAATCCGCCAGGCGCTCCTTGGAAACTCTATGGGGCAGTTCTACTCTGTCCTACACGGTCGCTATGAGTCAGAATCGACTCGATGGCAGTGGGTTTAGTTTTTTTTTGGGGGGGGGGGCTCTGTGCATGCAAAGTTAGGTTTACTAACTCGTTGCAGCGTGGGATATGCCCACTAGAACAGGGGTATCTGGGTCAGACGGGATGAAACCAAACCCATTGCCGTCTGGTGGATTCCGAGTCAGGACTCAGTCACCCCGTTGGGCAGAGTAGAACTGTCCCACAGGGTTTCCAAGGAGCGGCTGGTGGGTTCCAGCTGCTGACATTCTGGTTAGCAGCCAGCTCTTAATCACTGTGCCACGACGGTTCCCGGAGGGGGTGGGGAGGGACTTTTATGGGGTTTGGGCTGATCATTCTCAGTCAAGGAGCACAAGTAGTATTTGTGGTGGGCCTCGAACATCTTTTCTCCAAACCCTACTTCTCTTCCACAGCCCAGATTTCCCCGACAAGGGGTGAATTTAACCCCAAGACATATTCCGGGATTTTGTACTTGTCTTACTTCCCCAAAACTGTAAACTTTGGAGAGGAGCCATTCATTTATTACTCATCTTTGTATCCTTCGCTGGACCGCTCACTGATTAAGCGCTTAATGCGTTTGGTATTTATTAGACAAGGTTCCTATACAGGGGGCTGGACGTCAAAATAGATCAACGACTTAACAGTTGGCGGTGGACAACTAGTCAATTTTAAGTCCTTCCTTCCCTCCAAAAGAAAAAGCAGTTAGCTTGATGATCTTTTCTCTCAAACGAAATTTTAAATTGCACTGTGTCGTTAGCGTCCGGCCTAAAGCCTCAAAATAGGTGCAAGGCTGGCTGGAACAATAAATACCCCATTGCCATCGAGTGGATTCCGACCGATAGTGACCCTATTTCTCCCCGAGAGCGCCTGGTGGGTTCGATGGGTAGCTGAGCACTTAATCACTGCGCCACCAGGGCTCCCCTGGGTGGAACAGTAGTTAACGTTATTTCGGTTACGCTTTCACCCAGCCCTTGGCTCAGTCACAGCGCGGGTTCGAACCTAAGTCCCTGACCCCGCAGGGGTGCAGCGCGAGAAGCCCGTCCCTGTCCCCGCGCCAGGGGAGGCGGGCTGACTGAATCCTCCGTCCCCAAGCCGCTGTGGCCAGGCTTCTGGTCCTGAGAGATGCAGATGAAGTGGTGTGAAGGGTTGGGCTTTTTTTTTTGTTCCTAAAAATTAAACGAACAAAAAAAAAAGTACAACAATCCAAACCCAACTATCTCATTGCGCGTCGTTTACACTCTGGGAGGCGTTTCTCCCGCGTGGCTCCGCTGGGGACGAGCCGCCTCCTGACGCCGGCGCTCCCTCCAGGCCGAACCCGTTCTTCCGCGGCGGGCACCTAGCTCCGAGGCGCGCAGGCGGCCTTGCTCCGGGCACCACCGTGGCGACCTCAGCGCCCCTTGCGGGCGCGCGCACCCTTGGGAGGGGAAGCAGAGCCCGGCACCGCCCACCGCTCGCGGGTGGGCGGGGCGGGCGGCGCGGGCGGCGGCGGTTGGAGGCACCG
This sequence comes from Loxodonta africana, assembly GCF_030014295.1. Classification (NCBI taxonomy): domain Eukaryota; kingdom Metazoa; phylum Chordata; class Mammalia; order Proboscidea; family Elephantidae; genus Loxodonta; species Loxodonta africana. The sequence continues at coordinate 71,235,128 of NC_087358.1, forward strand.
GAAGGACGCTCGCCTCTCCTCACCCACCCCTTCCCAGGGGAGAGGCGGAACAAAGGCCGAGCCAAGCCGGGGAGGCGGAGAGCGGTGGTGCGGGAGGGGAGGGCGGCGCGGCGCGGCGGGACCGCCTCGGCGCCGCGAGTCCATTTTGTCGCCGTGCCGGGCGTTCGCCTGGGCGGTCCCGGCGGCTGCTGGACCGGCGGCCGCGAGGCATCAGGCGGGCCCCTCCCACGTCGCCGGAGGTCCGAGATAAGTCCCGGCCGCGGGGCTCCTCTGCGGAGAGACGGGGCTGGGGTCCCTCGGACCTGCCGCGAGGGTGGGGAGTCGCCCCGGCCGGGCAGGGGCCTGCGTGGGCGGGGGCTGGCGGAGGGCGCGCTCTGAGGTCGGGCGCCGGCGGCAGCGCGGAAAGCAGCGGGCGGCGGCGGCGGCGGGCGGCGTGGTGTGCCGGTGCTCCGGGAGAGCTGCCGCTGCCGGCGCCTCGGCGTCGCCTCGAAGAGAAGCGGCGACCGGGAGCCGGCGGGCTGAGCACGCGCCGCCCGCCGCGCACTGAGCCCGGGAGGCCTGCCTGCGCCGGGGGAGGGCGCCAACGACGAGACCGTCGGTACAAAGAGCGCCAGCCTCGCCCACGGCTCCCGGCTCCTTCTCCAGGTGCTAGCGGGCTGGTTTTATTTGTCGGGGACGATTGAAAAAAATGAGGATGGAGACTGCGGACCCTCTGCCAATAAATGGGTAATGCCATCTTTTTTCCCCTTTTTTTTGCAGTAGACTGTAGTTTGACTGTCGGTTACAACGTGAAAAAACCTGGTTGTCTTGGCCTGGAAAATAGTAACCCTGCGGAATATACCTGCTTACAGGGAACAGAGGTAAATCACAATACTTTTCCCTATGTCATCTTCACATAAAAAAATGAATAAATAAATAAAGCACCCATTTGCTTTAGGCCCAGAACCTTTTATGAACTGTGTGCGGGTGGTCTTTTTATATTTTGTCAAAACTCGAAAATAGAATCCATACTTGGAAATTCTTTCTTATTATTACATGTAAGGAGCTCTGATGGCAAATGGTTAAGGGTTTGGCTGGTAACCAAAAGGTTAGCAAGTTTGAACCCACCCAGTACCTCCAAGGGAGAAAAGATCTGGCTATCTGCTCCTGTAAAGATTACAGCCTAGAAAACCCTATGGGGCAGTTCTAGTCTGTCACACGGGGTACCTGTGAGTTGAAGTATACATTTGACATGTACTATATCCAAAGGTAAGGAGCCCTGGTCACTCCGTGGTTAAAGTGCACGGCTGCTAACCAAGAAAGGTCTCAGTTCAAACCCACCAGTCACTCTGAGGGAGAAGGATGTGGCAGTCTGCTTCTGTAAAGATTAGAGCCTTGGAAATCCTATGGGGCAGTTCTGCTTTGTCCTGTAGGGTTGCTGTGAGTCGAAATCCGCTAGACTGGCAACTGGCTTGGTTATATCCAATGATGGTTTACACTTCAAAGGAAGAAAGGCCTCAGCACAATTTCTTTCCTTCTCCTGAGCCTTGTAAAGGCTACTAGGTCTTAACAGAAAGGAGCTGGACTCTAGAGACCTTTATGTAATATCCATCTAAAGCAGAATTTCATTTATGTAGGCACTCCCGCTAGTAGAGCTGGATGGAGCTGCTGATTTAAATGGTTAATACTGCTTTGTTGCACAATGAGAAGATAAATTTCCTCAGGGTCCCTCTTTCCCTAAAAATCCTGCATTTTCGCACCACCTGACTTAACCTCCTCCCGTGGTCCATCCATAACACTGGGCTGTTCCTTTCATTCTGTACCTGGCCCTACTTGTGCCAGACCTGTTTTGTTCAGATATGTCCATTTTCCTGGAAGTGCTTTGTACGTGCTACCCTATGTAATACTTGTTTTGCTTTGCCTTCCCTTAACATCACTTTTCAGGATCCAACTCTCTGAAGACTTCATCTAGGTTAATACGCTCGTGTTCTAAGGTTTTCAAGTGTGTGTTTACAGTGCACAGTAATTATAAAATCCATTGATGTTGGGTCAGTTCCGACTCTCAGTGACCCTACAGGACAGAGTAGAACTGTCCCATAGAGTTTCCAAGGCACGCCTGGTGAATTTGAACTACCAACCTTTTAGTTAGCAGCCATAGCAGTTAACCGCTATGCCACCAGGGTTTCCATGGTATTTACACATATACGTAATTAAGCCACCTTAACATTTATATCGCTTAACAGCTTACAAAATGGTCACACGTTACTTAATTTCAGCACCACTATGAGTTAAGTACTATAAAATCTGCATTTAATGAAAGATAAAACTGGTACTTGAATAAGTCTTCAAAGGCAAGTTCAGTGCTCTTTCCCTTCCCTGAAGAGCTTTAATTTGTTTAAAAAAAAAAAAAAAGAATTTTAGAAGGGATTTGAGAGAGCCCATGATTAAATTTGATTTTACAGATGAGGATACTAAATTCTTGACCCACTTTCCAGATCATGCTGAGGTCTAAAAATTGGGATACCCAGGTTCTGTGACCACACAATTGAGAAGTCTCAGTCTTTTTTCAGGCCTTAGTTTTTTCACTTACAAAGTTAGGTGTAGCTAGGTGTTTTTAAGCCTGGTACTTCTGTTTTATTCCTGCCTTACAACTTTTATCCGGTTTCAGTAAATATATTGATAATATAGATAAGCACACTAAGGTTAATGGCCTTAAACTTGTGAACTCCTGTAGGAGTGGTAACAGGTGGGACTTGTTGCTTGTTTTCACTAAGTTCTCTAAAAGTGGTTCTGTTCTAAGGTCAAGAGCTGCATGGGGAGGTGGGACACGCATATATCATAGGTTAGAGGTAATAAAGTGACATACCCTTTCTAAAGAGAAACTTAGCAGGCTTTTCTAGAGCCTTAAAAATGTTCCTACCCTTTGACCGCCTTATTTCCTAAGACAGGGATGCCTGAGGAAATAATCAGAGCCCTGGTTCAAAACTTGTACAGGAGGTTCATTTAAATGTTATAATACCAAAATAAACAAATGATCGATAAGAGAGCACACCCATAAGGTGGGCTATCATCTTTTTGAAGAACATATAAGGATAGGGGAATGTATGCACTCCCATAAGTCAAAAAAAGTGGATACAAAATTGTATGTACTGTACATTCCCAATTTTGATTGAAGTATATGCATGTGCACACACATACAGAAGAGATTAAATATACCAAGATAATAATGAGTACAAATTTTATAATTTAAGAAAAGCATTAAAAAAAACTAATTGCATAGATACCATCTCCAAGTTTAGTATGGTATCAGCTTTGTTTTTAATAAGGAGTTTATCATACGTTATACCTTTGTAGGAGTCTTGGTGGTGCAGTGGTTAAGAGCTTGGCTGCTAACTGAAAGGTCCAAAAAACCCGTTGCCGTCGAGTCGATTCCGACTCATAGCGACCCTATAGAACAGGGTAGAACTGCCCCATATGGTTTCCAAGGAGCGCCTGGTAGATTCGAACTGCCAACCTTTTGGTTAGCAGCCGTAGCTCTTAACCATTATGCTGCCAGGGCTTCCAGCTGAAAGGTAGGCAGTTCGAATTCACCAGCTGCTCCTCGAAAACCGTGGGGCAGTTCTACTGTGTCCTACAGGGTTGCTGTGAGTTGGAATTCATGCGATGGCAGTGGGTTTGAATTTTTTTGTTTTGGTATACCTGTATAAATGCTGTACGTTTCTGAGTTTAGCAACTGCCTTTTGGTTTATATCTTACCTTTTTAAATATCATTAGATCATTGGATTATCCATTTCTGTTATTCATGAAAGACACTGCCATTGTCATTACCTTGGCCTGGGACTCTTCGATACTAGACTGGTACTAGAAAAATAGAGTGCTATGCCTACCTCTCAAAACAGTTAACCAAATACAGGTGTCCCTTGACATACAGAGGAGTTACATTCTAATCAAGCCTCTTATAAAGCAAATTTCCATAATATGAAATCTATTTTTAATTCATTTCTGTTTAGATCTAGGTATGTTTCTAAGGAGAAGCTGAATGTATTAGTAATTTAAATTACTGTCTTTGTGGAATGAGTGCCATGTATACCTAACTTGGCAATAGCCTGGCTGCCCATATTTGCAGTTGTGGATAAGAGCTAGGTGGTGCCAACACAGCAGCAGCATATAATATGGCCAACCTAAAAACTGCGTAAGGTCAAGTATAATTAACCTTCTACTTGATCTGTCTGTAGGTCAGGTTTATTTAGACTAAACAACAACAAAAAAAAACCAAACCCAGTGCCATCGAGTTGATTCCGACTCACAGCGACCCTATAGAACAGAGTAGAACTGCCCCATAGAGTTTCCAAGAAGCGCCTGGCGTATTCGAACTGCTGACCCTTTGGTTAGCAGCCGTAGCACTTAACCAGTACCCCACCAGGGTGTCCTTATTTAGACTAAGAAGTATGTATATGGAACAACTTTTTGTTCTATTATAACTAAGGTCACCATCGGTCGGAGCAGACTAAATGGCACCTAACAGCAACTATTCTATACTGAGCAGAAGGAGCTTTTTTGATACCAGTTACACTTCCAGTAGTCATCTCAGAAGTAAGCTATTAGTTGGTAGGTACTTACCAGATACCTACTAAATGCCGACTTTCACTTGACTCGGTATTAGATACTATGTAAATAATCTTACTTCTGTAGATAAACCTAGAGTGCTTGACTTTGACTACTTTTTGAAAGCTGGGATTAACCTCACATACAGAGTTAGGTGATGGATACTTTTAATAGGTACCAACCTATTTGGGATAGTAATAGGTCCATGTTTGCTGAGTTTATGGTTGTAAAAGAAAACGATTTGTTTGAGAGATAAAATCTGCCACCTTCATTTAAACCCATTTACATTTATTTGGAAGCAAAGAAACTGGGCATTTCTGGTCCGTAAAACTGGCAGAAATCAGTAATTCCAACTTAATGAACTTAATTCCAAATCTTAACAGGTAAAGATATATGTAATATATGGGTTTGGTTGGTACTGACTATGGGAATGCAAGATGTTAAAATAGCTGTCTCATAGGCTGTAGTTCATGGGAATGTTTCCCTCAAATTCAGACACTCATTTTATTCAGATTGATGCCATCTGGGTGGGGAAGAATGGGAGTTATATCTGGTCTAGCTGGTATCTTGAAGCCCTATTGATTTAATGCTGTGAAATTACAGGAATTACACACTAATATCTTGGGTGATTATCAAGTGACACAGGAAATGGGAAAAATATAAGATGAAAAGGAGGATGGTGGAATAAGGAAAGAATGGGAGGAAATCAAAAGATTGTCCTCAGTGAAACAGCACAGGCAAGACAAGTTAAAACAACAGTTAATGAAGGAAAGATTCAAGGCTGAATGGTGGTACAGAGAAGAGAATAAAAGAAAACATTTTTTTCTGGAGTGGTCTGAACTAATCAGATGATAAAGTGGTTTTTTTTATTTTTGAGGATGGGTTACCTTAGAGCAACAACCTTTTATGAACTTTCATATCAGTTGTACAAATGAGAGAAACTGTAATATGTATAAATGATTTGTCAGAAGTCACAGACTGGAGAGCCAGACAAGTATGTCAGTCTCCTCACAGGTCTGCATCCAGAGATTTCCAGTACTACATTTATTTTATAAAAGCTAAAACAGTACTGTAGCAGATTAAGCTCTTTGCTAAGGTTTCTGAAATTTTACTTTTTTACCTCAATATGGTTTTCTTATAGCTGACCTTCCATTTTAGTTTTTCCCCCAAATTTTTATTGTGAAAACTTTCAAACATACAGAAAATTCAAAAGAATACTACATATACAGTAAGTTTCTTTATATCTTTCACCTAGATTCGGTAGTTGTTAACTAAACCCTTGGTAAGTTTAAAGAAGGCGTTACTAGTGGATCTCAGACTAAAATAGAATACTGTACACTACCTGAAAATAACTATTTTGCTGAGAGGAAGTGATTTAAAAAAGGTGAGCCTTTTTTCTTTGTTCCCAAGATAAGATTGGTAGCTCTCAGTTCAGTAGAGTTCAGCGTCATTTCCTTTGTTCCTTGGTCAAGTGACAGTGTTTGCTATCTCGTTACCTGATGTTTAGGTATTGCTTCGATATTCCCAAATCCAAACTGCCTCACAGAACAGGGTGGAAGTTTGGTTTAAATATTAGTACAATTTGGCTCTGTAAGATACAAAGTGTAATATATTGATTTTTCCTTTTGTTCCCTAATGTGAATTGAAATAAAAAAAATCATAGGTAACATTTTGAACAACTTCATATTGCTACCAGCCAATGGAATTTAATGGTGAATTTTAATGGGAAAGTTTCTTTTTCTAATAGGTTTTATAAGGAGAAAGTTAACTTTTGTTTGAATGAATGAGCACCTTTTGCAGTGTAATCATTATGGATTGTTCGTTTGAAAACACAAATTCTAGGAGGAGGAAGTCTCATACAGAGGTATAGCTTTTCTATTTTATATGGCTCCTTTGTAAGCATTGGCTTTTCCATTTCTAGTATTCTGGTGTTTTATATTTTTCATTTGTAGAGACAGTTGTTGCTATATAGCCATTCAAGATAGGATTTATAAAGCACTTTTCATGGTCTTTCTTGAGGGCAGCAGGTATCTTAACAATTTGTTTAAAAACAAACCTGGTGGTAGTTATACTATCGAAACTCACAACTGTACATCAAAAAGTGAATTTTATTGTATGTAAATTTTAAAATATATTTTAACATATAAGTACTGCTGGAAAAAAGGTTGCCCGTTTTCCAGAGTGGTGGTAGAGAAGAAAGTACATATTCAGCTATTTTTATTCATTGGTATAAAACACTTAGGAAATTTTTAATTGGTGAGAAAATAGATTTCTGTGCTTTGAAATTAAAAATTTTTTGGTGTTCAAAAAAATTAAAGATCTCACTTACATGAGATACCTATAATAGGCATATGTGTAGAGACCAAAGTGTTTTAATGGTTACCAGAGTTGGGACGGGGGAGGGAATGAGAGCTGTGCTGACAGGGTACTGAGTTTCTGTTTGGGGTGATGTAAAACTTTGGGAAATGAACTGTGGTGATGGTAGCATAATATGATGAATGTTATTAATGTCACTGAATTCTATACTTAAAAATGGCTAAAATTGGAAACTTTTTATAATATATATTTTACCATAATAAAATTTTTTAAAAAATTCAGAGGAAGACATGAATGTTGGAAAACTCATTTGCCTTTATATGCTTAACATTGGTTAAGTTGAAACGTTTGAAACATTGAACTACAATTTTTTTCATAAATCTTTTATATTGGGAACAAATTAGCTAAAAAAAGCAGTAAAGGGATGTAAGCTCTATTGATTTCTTCTAGAGAGAGCTTGAGTATAAAGAGGAGGCATAAAACTAAGGCAAGAAGAAAACAGTGTTTAGCTTTTAAGATTAATTTGAAATAAAGCTTTAATCAGTATCGTTAAAAATGGAACAACAGGATCTACAGTATTTTTGATGCAGTTTTTGAAAAGGGGGCTTTCCAAATAGTATTTTCCCTGTGGTTCATTTTAAGTTAAGAGCTGTAAGTCGATCGTAGCTTTGGCATAGCTGTTTACTCAGAATTTCTCTATGACATTTTTCTTCTGTATAGCAGAATGTCTTCACTTTTGGTCATACTCGATTGCCTTAAAATTCGTGGCTCCTTTTGGAGTATCCTGTTTTCTTGACGGTTTCTCTTTGCCTTGGGTGCCTTTTTTCCTTCCCCTCATCCCTACCTCTTGCTGTCTTTTGATTTTCCTGTTGTTTAACATGTTGGACAGGATTTTCTGGAATTATCAACTATATAAGGATGAGTAAATTAGATTTATTTTGAGTGCTGATGCCACTACTTTGCCATTTCTTCTGGATAAAGGGTAGAATTTCTAGATGAAAGATGACAGCAGTGGAGGTAATACAGTTTGACAGGGTTGGGTTTGGAGAACCATCAAAAGTTTACCTTTTCTGTTCTGAAGAGTCAGGATATTTTACTTGATAACCTAGAGAGCGTGCTCTCCTTAGTTTTTATAGCTGTTCTCTTCCCAATGCATTTTCAGAGGGTATATGATTTCTCATGTCACAAAGATCTTTCAGAAAAATCACCTAATCACACATTTTTTACACTTTCAGAAAAATCACCTAATCACACATTTTTTACATATGGCACTAAATTTGAGACAAAAGAATCCTTTAAATACATATATGTACATACATATATGTGTAAAATACATACATATAATTAATGTAATATAAAACCATAAACTAGCCCTACAAGCTCAGTTTATCTTTTAAATATTGTTTGTCTTATACTAGATAATAACTCTGACTTTTGAAATTACTGCTGAAGTATTTACTTGTTTTTGATTATAAGATGGCCTATAGATGATTAAGATTCTGTTTATCTTGGTGCTGATGTGATTATCTAACCAGTTGTTAGTCAGGTCAGTTCCAACTCATGGTGTGTCAGAGTAGAACTCCACAGGGTTGTTTTTTTTTTTTTGGTATTTATTTTGTTGCTGCTGTTCAGAATATACACAACAAAACATAGACCAGTTTAAAAGTTTCTACATGTACAGTTCAGTGACATTGAGTACTTTCTTCCAGTTGTGCAACCATTCTCACTCTCCTTCTGAGGTGTTCCTCTGCCATTAACATAAACTCACTGTACCCTAAGGTTCCTATTTAATCTTGCCAGTTGCACTTGTCAGTTTGATCCCATATAGATAGATCTTAAAAGAGCGTAATGTTAAAGACAGACATTTTTGACTAAAGCTAAACTATTTGGTTTTGTGGAGACTTGAGGGGATATTTTTGGTTTAAGGTTTAAAGATTATTTAAGGGCAGTCGTTTTAGGAGTTCATTCAAGCTCCGTAGCTCCAGGAAGTGTGGACTCCATGAAAATTATAATTTCTGTTTTACATTTTCCCCCTTTTGATCAGGATTCTCCAATAGATCAAATGTTCTGTAATGGTAGCCAGGCACCATCCTGTTCTCCTGGTCTCATGGCAAAGGAGGCAATTAGCTACACATTCCGTTTTCTCCTATTCCTTACTCTTCTCTTTATGTTGCTCCGCGTGAACAGAGACCAATTGTTGTGCCTTGGATGGCCGTTTATAAGCTTTTAAGACCCCTTTTTACATAAGGAACTAGGAGTAGAACAGAAGCACAAAACACATTGTTAGGCCACGTAACTGGGATGTCCCATGAAACCATGACCCTAAACCTCCAAACCAAGGAACCAAATCCCATGAAGTGTTTGGTGTACATAAGCAGTCTCAGCAGCTACTTTTTTTTTGGTCATTGTTATAAATATATACCACAAATTTTGCCAATCCAGCTTTTTATAGGTGAACAACTTATTGACAGTAATTGCAGTAATTTGCTCTGCATTCCTACACTTAATGTGAATTTTCCATGACAGTAAACAGACTTTGTACTCCGTAGCAATACCCCCCCTCCCTTTTTTCCCCCTCCATCCCACCCCTGGTAACCATTAATTAACCTTGGTCTCTATACATTTGCCTGTTCCTGTCTTTTTATATAAGTGAAGTCATACAATATTTGTCTTCTTGTGATTGACTTATTACACTCAGTATAATATCTTTAAGCTTTATGCGTACTGGATGAGTAGTATTCCATTGTATGTATGTACCACATTCTGTTTATCCATTCATCTGTTGATAGTCATTTAGGTTGTTTCTACTTTTTGGCTATTGTGAATAGTGCTGCAAAGAACATTGGTGAACAAGTCTTTATGTCTCTGCTTTCACGCCTTTTGGGTATATATCTAGGGGTGGAATAGCTAATTTTTTGGAAGTAGATCACTAGGCCTTTCTTCCGAGGCATCTCTGGGTGGACTTGAACCTCCAACATTTCAGTTAGCAGTGAAGTGTTTTACCACTTGTAGCCACCTAGGGTCCTATATATATATATATCCCTCAGTAAACTGAATAAGGAAATATTTGGCACTGTAAAGTCTTAAAACTTTAGGGGATGAATGCTATGCGTTTTAAAATTGCATTGAGAAATGGTATTTCCTAGATCAGGGTTAAGAGTCTCAAAATTTTTGGTCTCAGGACCCCATTGTTGTTGTTAGGTGCCGTTGAGTCAGTTCGAGCTCATAGCGACCCCTATGTACAACAGAACGAAAACACCTCCCTGTCCTTCTCTATCCTCACAATCATTGTTATGCTTGAGCCCCTTGTTGCAGCCAGTGTCTCAATCCATCTTGTTGAGGGTCTTCGTCTTTTCACTGACCCTCTACTTTACTGAGGATGAGGTCCTTCTCCAGGGACTGAACTGATCCCTCCTGATAACATTTCTAAAGTATGTGAGATGAAGTCTAGCCAGCCTTTCTTCCAAGACAGATTTGTTTGTTCTTCTGGCAGCCCATGGTATATATTCAGTATTCTTCGCCAACACCCTAATTCAAAGGCATCATCAATTCTTCTTTGGTCTTTTTTATTTGTTGTGCAGCTTTCACATGCATATGAGGTGATTGAAAATACTGTGGCTTGGGTGAGGTGTACCTTAGTCCTTAAAGTGACATCTTTGTTTTTCAACACTTAAAAGAGGTCTTTTGCAGCAGACTTGACCAAACACAGTGTGTCATTTGATTTCTTGACTACTGCTTGCATGGGTGTTGATTGTGGATCCAAGTAAATACCATCCTTGACAACTTCAGTCTTTTCTCTGTTTATCATGATGGTGCGTACTGGTCCTGTTGTGAGGATTATTGTTTTATATTAAGGTGTAATCCATACCCCATTACACTTAAAAATTGAGGATTCCAAGAGCTTTTCCTTCTGTAGATTCTGTCTATGGATATTTACTGTATTAGAAATTAAAACTAAGAAGTTAAAAAAATTAATTAAAAATGTTAATAAACCCACTACATGTTAACATAAATAATTTATGAAATATATATTTCCAAAACAAAAATTGAGTGGCATTGCTTTGCATATTTATAGATTTCTTAAGTGAATGTCAGCTTAATAGAAGACAACTTGAGTTTTATCTGCTTCTGCATTCAGCTTACTGCAATAAAATATTGTGGTTGCAAAACAAAACCAAAGGGGCATACCAGCCCCCGGGGTAAGGACTAGAAGACAGGAGAGAACAGGAAAGTTGGTAATAGGGAACCCAGGGTTGAGAAGGGAGAGTGTTGGCATGTCGTGGGGTTGTTAACCAATGTCATAAAGCAGTATGCATACTAATTGTTCAATGAGAACCTAGCTTGTGCTGTAAACCTTCATTTAAATGGAGGAAAAAAAAAAACAACAACTGATTGAAATATACAGTGAAACCTGTGAGAGCTGGAACTCAATGGGACTGCCTTATTTTTCTGGGTCTTGCAAGTTTTCTGCCATTGGTAGGGTATAGTCTTTTTTTTTTTTTTAACCATTTTTGTATCACTTGTTTTAATGGAAAATATTTGAGTTTTCCTTCTCTGACAGGTTTCCTCCTTAAACAGGTTCTGGCTTTCATAGGTTTTACTGTATAAAGAAAATACAGCCTCACACAAATATGTAGTTGGTAAAGGGAGGGATATTCTTTTAGCTTTCTCAGATAATTACGGATCTCGTCTGATACTATACCAAAACTGAAACAACTTGTGGTCTGTTATTGGTTAGTTAACAATATAGAATCTGAAATCATAATGTTGAGCATTTCGGTGTTTGTTGTATTTTGAATTTTTTACCCATATAAGATTTGTAACATTGTGCATTGATGATTTGAAAAAATATTGGTTAACTGGGTTATGCAGATCTCTAAATTAGGTATTTCATTATACAGTATGCCCCCAAGAAAACACATTTGTTAATAATCACCATCTATTTCATCAGAAAAGCCTTTAATTAATCGGAAACCGTCAAGCTCACAGTGGCAAATACAAATTCTCCAAAATTCTAATTAAAAAAAAAAAAGTCAGTTTTTATCATTGGCAAGAAATAAGGTCATTTGTTTTCCTTGCCATGAGGGCTCATTTTGTTCATTTTCGAGAAACTATCTGCAAGATACCTAATTCTGAATAGCCATAGTTTCTTATTTTTTCTTGAAAGTAAAAATGGTGTTCCCATGAAGAAGTGGCTGGTTCTTCTTGCAGCTCAGTCATATAAATATTTTCCTCCAGTCAGTATCTGCTAGTATGCAACAGAAATGCTTTAAGTTTAGTTCCTATTTTATCACATAAAATATTAAAAAGTACTCAAGCGTCGAGATTTAGTATTAATTTTTACTGCATCGCCTCACGCCTATCTCATCAGGAGTGTGTGGTGAGAGAATACAATGACTGCTAGTCCGTTTTGGTGCTATTTACTGCCTTACTTGATTCCTGCTAAGGCTCTGGCAATTGTTTACCTGTCATTGCTTTTGTATTATGACTGTAAAAGTCAACATGGTACAAAAGCAAATAACATCTTAACATCTTGAAAATAGTTTTGACCTCATGAATGTTCTGAAGGAGTCTTAGGGGCACCTAGGTTTCTGCAGATCACAATATGAGAACAGATGCTCTAGATTGTACAAGATGGCTTTTGATAACTTTTCTGGACTTAAAAAAATTTAATCCTTTAGGGAAGAGTGAGCTGCAACTCTCTTCATCTTGTGTCTTTACTTGCGATGTTAGTAATTGTAACCTTGCCTTTGAAATAGAAAAACATGCCAGTTCCTGAGTACGTGCTTGCATCTATATTTCTGTGCTCCTTTCTTTTAAATAGCATACCATTTTATATTTGTGGGCCCAGAGTAAAGAGCTCATTCTATTCAGACACTGAGTAGCTTTGTTTCTGATAGCTAGTAGTCAGCTCTCTGTTTTAAAACAATCAGTTGGGTCCTGCTGGCTCAACTTGCCGTTGTCCTTGTCCTAACCCTGTCTTAGCCAAAGACTGTTGTTGGGGAGTCCACACAAAGGCCTTGTGTACAGGGTTCCCTACTAATAAGGAGTGCGTTCTAGTCCCAGTGGATTAAATCTGCTTTGGTTTATGTTCCCTTCCTAAATTTCTCACTTACTTGCTTTATTTGGCTGGCTATTTCAGTGAAGGATCTTTTTTAATGCCTGTGAAGATAGCTTTTTCTAATTATTACATAGGTCCTAGTAGAGGGGATTACTGGAGTAAAATAAACTTTCTTTTTCTATGGTAGGATGTAATGGAGCTGCTTGAAGAAGATCTCACGTGCCCGATTTGTTGCAGTCTGTTTGATGATCCTCGAGTTTTGCCCTGCTCGCACAACTTCTGCAAAAAATGTTTAGAAGGGCTCTTAGAGGGAAATGTGCGGAATTCCTTGTGGAGACCGTCTCCGTTCAAGTGTCCCACCTGCCGTAAGGAAACATCAGCTACTGGAGTCAATAGCCTGCAGGTCAATTACTCCCTGAAGGGTATTGTGGAAAAGTATAACAAAATCAAGATCTCTCCTAAAATGCCGGTGTGCAAAGGACACTTGGGGCAGCCTCTCAATATTTTCTGCCTGACTGACATGCAGCTGATCTGTGGGATCTGTGCTACTCGCGGCGACCATACCAAGCATGTCTTCTGTTCTATTGAAGATGCCTATGCTCAGGAAAGGAATGCCTTTGAGTCTCTCTTTCAGAGCTTTGAGACTTGGCGTCGGGGAGATGCCCTTTCTCGCTTGGATACCTTGGAAACTAGCAAAAGGAAATCCCTACAGTTACTAACTAAAGATTCAGATAAAGTGAAGGAGTTTTTTGAGAAGTTACAACACACATTGGATCAGAAGAAGAATGAAATTTTGTCTGACTTTGAGACCATGAAACTTGCAGTTATGCAGGCCTATGACCCCGAGATCAACAAACTCAACACCATCCTGCAGGAGCAACGAATGGCCTTTAACATTGCAGAGGCTTTCAAAGACGTGTCAGAACCCATTATATTTCTGCAACAGATGCAGGAGTTCAGGGAGAAAATCAAAGTAATCAAGGAAACTCCTTTACCTCCCTCTAATTTGCCCACAAACCCTTTAATGAAGAACTTTGATACCAGTCAGTGGGAAGAGATAAAACTAGTAGATGTGGATAAACTTTCTTTGCCTCAAGACACTGGCACGTTCATAAGCAAGATTCCCTGGAGCTTTTATCAGTTGTCTGTGGTGCTCCTCCTGCTTGGCCTTCTCATTTCCCTTGGGCCTGCCATGTCCTTGGAATGGTCTTTATTTGATGAATTTGCAGCTTGGAAAGAACATCTTTCAAACTTCAGTTCCTCCTATCTAACTAAATCAGCTGATTTTTTAGAACAGTCAGTTTTTTACTGGGAACAGGTAACAGATGGGATTTTCATTTTCAGTGAAAAATTCAAGAATTATACTTTAATGGTACTGAACACTGTGGCAGAATTTGTGTGCAAATATAAACTATTATAAAACCTGTTCAAGTAAATAGTTCTCTGTCCTTTGTTGTTAGAAATTTGTTAGAGAACAGAGTAGTAGTTCAGATTCAGTAACAATTCTAGTCAGATATTGCATTCAAAAGTATACCTTTCAAAAATAATGCCCTGTATATATTTTTCAAGTTAGATAGCATAAAGATAAAAGTGAAATTAATAGTACAGTCCTGAACCTCCTTCCTTCTTTTAAAGAGTACTTTTGAAATTTTTTTTTTTTAAATTAGCACCCCCCGCCCCACCCCAATGTTTTGTGTTTAAATTGTGATAAAACTAGGAGGTGAAAGAGAACATGTGATCTAATAGTGTAGTGATGAGGTGGTCTAATAGTGATCATGAAGCATAAAGACTAGTAAAGTAGTTTTTGATGGTGAACATTCTTTAAAAAAGGAAAGAATTTGAAGATACTAGTGGATTTCTTTTTTAAGAGAGGGTTGATCCCATTATTGCCAAAATATAAATCTAATATAAACAAAGTAGTATTTTCTTGCAAAAAGTTTACATTTTTAGGAGGGGTGGAGATTTCAGCCTTCCCCTTGAAGTTATCACCAGAGGAATAAACAGCAGCGTTAGATGGGCTCTGCAAGCGAAGGCAAAAGGCCTAATACATGCCAAGAGCAGAAAATGGGAAAGCCACCTTTCTACTGACTGCTAAGTGTTGTGTTGTTGCAGTGGTTGTACAGTTAAACCAATATACTTGCTTAAGAATTTTTTTAAGAGTAGTAAGAAAGACTAATTTGACAACAGATGAAGCAGCTATTTATTATAAAATACAAAGTAATCTGCTAAACACTAATGCTGTCCTGTCTGCTCCCATGAGATAGATACCCTAGCTACCACAGAATAAAAATACTTAATTTTCTCACCTTGCTTAGAATTCAGAAGAGAACAAAGAAGCAACCTTATCTTAACTGCTCTCTAGTCTGCCTTATTTCTTTTATGGAACAAGATATTCCTTTGAAAGTCTATTACATGGGATAGAATTTCAGAGAATAGACCTACACTCTATAAATCTATGAGTTTGCTTACCTGACATGAGGATTCACAGTAGATATGGGGCCTGGGGTGAGGGGCTGCTTTTCTGCTCCCAGTATTTTTGAAATGTAGATTTATCATTTTCATGATTTTTTTTTTTTAATGGAGTAAAGAAAAGGGATCTATTCGATCTCTGTTTTCAGATACATTGGCAGTTTTCCTTATACTACTATTGAGTTTCTCCTCTATTGCTCCTTTCATTTTGTGTACTACAAGTTCCCAAGCAACTCTTTGGGAACACAGTTATGGATACACTGTTTGCTTTATAAGTTACCTGGAAATCTAGGTCTGTTTTTTGTTACTTTCCACTCCCCTCTGTTTCTTAATCACATATGACTAACACCATTTATGGTTACAGGTTGATTTACAAGTTCATAAGGCTGTGGCTGATGGTTTGTAGCCTCTAAGCAAGGGAAGAAATGAGTAGTCAGGAACTGGCACTTTGAACGTGGGAGCGAAGATGTTCACAACAAGGTTTTCTACTATAAAGGAGTTTCCTGCATCTCGGTTAGCACAAATGTTAGAAGGCAGAGACCAAGAATTCAGGATGGTTGGTGGCCAGATTTTTGTGGACAGAGATGGTGTTTCATTTAGTTTTATCTTAGATTTTTTGAGAACTCACCAGCTTTTATTACCTACAGACTTTTCAGACTATCTTAGGCATCAGAGGGAGGCTGTTTTGTATGAACTTGATTCTCTCGTAGATCTCTTAAACCAAGAACTTCTGCTACAGCCAAAACCTGTGCTCTTGGAGATGCATTTCTCACTCCGAAACACTCAAGCTTTTTTCAGAGTATTTGGCTGTTGCAGCAAAACAATTGAGATGCTAACCGAGAAGATTACAGTGTTTGTAGAGCAACCTTCAGCACCTACCTGGAGTACTAATCCTTTCCCTCAGATGACCTTACTTCTACTGCCTCCACAGAGACCATCTTACTATGACCTGGTTTTCCAGTGTGGCTCATGCCGCACAACTGATAATCAAACTGGAATCAGGTATTTTGTACTTTGAAGCATCTCTCCTCTAGAACCAGTTCCTTATGTTTCCCCTCAAAACAGAAAGTTCCTCATGCTTGCAACTTCTTGGAAAAATGACGATTCAAAACAATGTTTTGGGGTAACCAGTGGATTTGGGTTATAAGTAGAATGACAAAATTATTGTCCAAACTGGGAGATTTTTCAGAGTGAAAGGGAGTGCTTTATGTGGGACAACCAGGAATAAACAGACTGTCCCAAGAAAACTAACAAGTCGTAGCAGGAAATAATTTTATACATTATTGTTCCATTGCTGATGAATTTGTCTTAGGAATGAAACACTCCCCCTTTTTTCCCCCAAGAGTTTCTTAGTGTCTGGCATACAGTAAAGGCTCAGTAGTTTAGCCTCTGTGATTTCCTTTCACAGTATGTATATTTATTCTTTCAGTCCTTACGATTTACCTCTTGACTATTTTTCTTCATCCCCTCTTTTAAACACTTTTATGGGCAAATACATCCCATGGCAAATTTGGTATCCTGTGATAATCCTTGGAAACCCTGGCAGTGCAGTGGTTAAGAGTTACAGCTGCTGACCAAAAGGTCAGCAGTTCAAATCCACCGCATGTTCCTTGGAAACCCTATGGGACAGTTTTACTCTGTCCTGTAGGTCGCTATGAATCGGAATCTACTCGACAGCACTGGGGTTTTTTTTGGGGGGGTATTATATCCTTAACAGGAGCCCTGGTGGTGCAGTGGTTAAGCACATGGCTGCTAACTGAAAGGTCAACAGTTTGAGCCCACCAGCCACTCTGCGGCAGATATGGCAGTCTGCTTCTGTAAAGATTACAGGTTTGGAAACCCTATAGGGCAGTTCTGTTCTGTCCTATATGGTTGCTATGAATTGGAATCAACTTGGTGGCAGTGCGTTTTTATTATATCTTTGGCATTCTTTAGACAACTCAAGATATTGGGATAGGCTCACTATATGTTGGCATTGAATCGATGGCAACAGGTTTGCTTTCTGGTTTTTGTCAGTGTGTTAAAGAGAGTTGCTCCTGAGTCAATTATTCACCCCTGCCCCCCTCTCTTCCATCCCCATTCTGCTCTGATGGACACATTTTTCTTACCTTAAAATGTCTTAATGCTGTCCTATCAATACTTCACTGTGAAAGCCAGCTTCTATTTTTAGGAGGAAAAAAAAAAAGTCTGCATGGGTTTTTTACTGATAGCATTTAAAGTACACTTTATTACTTTGGCAACGGTAGACAGGTTTTGGGATACTTCTAAACATCAGCAATAACCATCAGGAAGGATATTAGCCTGCCTCTCCCACAACACACCCCTTGGTCCTGCTTAATAACTAGAGAACACTGGGTGGCATAACCCAGTATGACGGTTTTTACACTTTACAATTTGCTGCCCTTCCAAACAAAAAGGATGAAATACCATTCTGGGAAAAAAGAGCCAGTCAGACAGACTGATTATAAAGAAAACCAAAGATTCCATCTTTATCTCACTGTTTTAAGATAGCTCTGTGTATAGCTTTCTTTTCATTGGTGGGGCATTAACAAGCAAAATTACTAGTTTTTTGCTTTCTTCAAAATGTATTGTGATAAGATCTCTTGAAGACCCTTTTTCAAAAATGTAAAAATCTAAAGAAAAATGATGTCAGTGATGTTAAGAAGAAACATGCTAGGTAAAAAGATGTCGTGGAAACGTTGAATGTTCTCTAAAAACTATGCCTTCAGAGGAAGTAATTGTAATCTTGAAAAACAAGATTCCTGTGTATATACCACAGTGCCAAGTGGTTTCCCTTTTGTTTGTTGTAAAGTGTTTGTTTTTTAGAAATGGGGCAGGTTTTTCCCTTCCATCTTAATGTGAGAATGGCATTATATTTAAACTTTGAAGATAGATAATGTCAAAACCAGAAGCTATAACTGCCTAGCTAGCATTTATTTTTATATATTGCTCGCTTCCTGGTCTGAATCTATTTAGATGTTTTCTGAAGGTAGAAAGTGGAGGAGTAATCCTGAATGGCTCCTAACAGTCTGGTGTATCATCCAGCTATTCCGTGTAACTCACCAATATGATTTACCACTCTAAGGTGTCTGGTTAGCCTAGCAGGTTGCTCAGTTACTATCTCTGAAGGTCATAGTACTAGAAATAACCTGGCATGCATCTTGCAGATGGTCATTCATGTGACCCCATGTTATCAAGCTCAAGTAATGACCACAAGATTTTAGAGTTTGTGGTAGTATTTAATGTATTCCATCTGACCTCTCCTTTTTAAATTGGTTCAAGTGAAAAAGTGTAGTTGCCTTGTAAATTTTTAAAACAGGTTTCGCTTATGTGTTTCCCACTGGTTTCTTCTATGCTTTTCTTGTGCCTTGAAGTCTTTACTTGTAATTCTTAATCTGGCCTCACAGGGAATCAAGTACTTTGTTCTCTATGATTTCTTGCAAGTATATACCACTTTGTTACTACCGTTTGTATCTTAATTCTTTTGTGAGATATTCTGGTAACATTTTTTCCTCTTTGACAAATGTGTTTAGGCTATACAATCAAGATCTGGGGTTTGAGGTAAATGGAATGATTTACTAATGTTAAAAATTTGCTGTATCAAACATAATAAACTTTTTTTTTTTTGAGATGTGCTTTGTAGATAATTCTTAGATCTTACTATTGATTTCTTTGCCTAGAGTGAGTTTCTAAATGTGAGCTACACTCATCACTATTTCAATCATGGTACTTAAAAGGAGGCTTGGGATGTCCCCAAGGGGTCTTTTTACTCCCTAAAAGTACATATAGTTTAGGTTGCTGCCTCGAAGTAATTTTAGTCAGTCTTCACATTTCATAAACAAATGGTGGGAGGATTCAGATACATAAGGATATATAACTATAAAAACAGAAAAAAACAAACCTGCCATTGAGTCAATTCCAACTCGTAGTGACCCTGTAAGACATAGTAGAACTGCCCTATAGGATTTCTAAGAAGTGGCTGTTGGATTCGAACTGCGGACCTTTTGGTTAGCAGCCATACCACTTAACCACTTAACCACCGCGCCACCAGGGCTCCAGTATGTTATGATGACATTATTAAAGGCAACTATATATAGCAATCTGAAAAGTTCACATACATTTTTCTTGAATTGTGTGTATTGGTTCTGGGGAGTTTTCCCAGAGAATAGGTTTTGCCATTTTGACTCCATAGGTCTAAACACCCCTTGTTTTGCTCTTCAATGATGGATAGTTATTGACTAAAAATTGCTAAGATCTTTGTGACATTTTCATATCTGCAAAGTTTTCACCCTCCCAAAAATGGATCTGAATAAGTTAAAAGAGAAAATCTATAATATCAGGGGCTTAATTGGTAAATTTAGATCTGGTAAAAACTGTAAGTGTATGAAATCTTTATTATAAAAGTTACAGTAAAAATAATCCTTGTTTAAAACAATATTTAGTAAATGGGAAACGAAAATTGGAAATAAATTGTGCTAAATAAAAAATTTATCCAATTTGTTTGATCGAAATGTTTGCTCAAGAAAATTTCTCAATGAAAATTCATCAATGTTCGTTATATTCCTAAATATGGAATTAAAAAATGACTTTGGAGATCAACAGGTTTCTATTTTCAGTGCCCTGAAATTATGATTTGGATTTGTAAATAAAGTCTGAAAAAAACAAAATCGGATAAAAAATAGTCTATTCATATATTTGAGGTTATAAGTCAAATTTACATATGTACTTCAATAGTCACTAAAGGCATGTTTTGTAATTAATTTTTGTGTGTGTGTCCTAGGTATGTTTCTGTAAAACCTGATAACCGAAAATTGGCCAGTGGAACTAATGTCCTTGGCCTACTGATTGACATTTTACTGAAGGAAGGCTTTCGTCTGGTTGGCACTAGAACAGTATCCTCTGAAGACAAAACTGAATGCTATAGCTTTGAAAGAATAAAAAGGCCTCAAGCCCTCGCTGTGAACAAAACACTGAAACCAGAGACTACCGTCATGCCAGAGCACGCTCAGAAAAAGTTGTTGTCTATTCTTTTAGAGTTAGTAATTTCTTGTTTGGAAATTCCATGTTTGGGGCATGTGTGTTAGTGAAACCTATACTCAGCTGAATTTTTCAGCCTCATCTCCTATCATGCATCTCTATGGAACCACCCCCCAACAGTGCCTAAGCCACGCTGAACTGCTTGCTGCTCTCGAAGCAACACCGTGTACTTGGTACTTTGGCACACATTGTACCTTCAGTACTTCTTTCCACTTCTCTTCTACATGAACATTAACACAGCTTCTAAGAATGGGTTTTGGAATCCGAGTGCTTGGTTTCTAATCTCAGCTGTGTGACTTGGGCAAGTCATTAAACCTCTTTGCGCCTCAACTTCTTCATCTTTCAAATGAAGATTATTAAAGGTATCTCCCTCATAGGATATGTGAGGACTAAAGGAGATAACGTAAAGTACTGATTTGATATTGGTGATGATGACGATGGATGGTTCACTTTTAATTACATCTCTTCTGTGAGGCCTTCCTCCTTCCCAAGCATATTAATCAACCCTTTCTTTATATCTGTGTAGACTTACATGCAATCATAAAAACGAACTTTTCTGATTTGAGTATGAGCTCCTTGATCCACTCCACAGTTCACTCTCTGTAAAAGCACTATGCTAAACACTTGGTGGAAACCCTGGTGGCGCAGTGGTCAAGCACTACGGCTGCTAACAAAAAGGTTGGCAGTTCAAATGCACCAGGAGCTACTTGGAAACTCTGGGGCAGTTCTCGTTTGGTTTTGGTTTTAAACATTTGGTGAGAGCAGTAATACCCTTGCTGCCCTGGCAGCATGATATTTCCAGTGATAAGCTGCTAACCTAAAGGTTTTGGTGATTCGAACCCACCCACCGACTCCACGGGAGAAAGCCATAGCAATCCATTCTGTATAACGATTATAGCCTAGAAAACCCTATGGGGCAGTTCTGTAACATGGGGTCACTATGAGAGCACCTAACAACAATCTGTAAAAGAACTATGCCAAACACTCCAGAAAAGGAATAATACCTTTATTACTAATCAGCACCTAAATTCGGTGAAAAGCTTTGGAATACCCTCACCAACATTTAAAATACACATATACTTTGACTTAGTGATTCCTCTTCTAGATGTTGTGTATGTGTCATCTTAAACACTTGGATAACACCTAGAAGAGGAATCGTTAAGTTATAGTACACCATGTACTTTTCACACAGTAGGGCTAAAACTTGCTGAAGGAAGCAATTGAACACTTTTTAAAAGTACAATTTGTTCATTCCTTGGACATTATACTAAGTTTCAGCATTAAAAAATGACTAAAGACAAAAATCCTTATTCTCAAGGAGGAGTTCACATTCAAGTGAGAAAATGTATCATAACAAAAGATTAGGAAAAAACTCAAAGTTCACCAATGGGAAACTGGTAAATTATGGTTCATACAATGAAATAACGATGTAGCCCTTAAAAAGAATCACGCAGTGGTTTAAAAGCTGATACTGTCCGAATGTTATTAAGTGGGAAAAAAAGCAAGGTGCAGAACAATGTGAAACATTTGTAGGAAATGATACACTTTCTCATATATGCATAGAGTTTTCATCAAAGATACAGGTCACCTGTGGAGAGGGAACTGGTGAGTGGGGTTTAGGGGTAAGAGGAAGATTTACTTTTCCCCAGGCCACGCCACGTAGATACATCATCTACTGTAAGAGGTGGGGATGGCAGGGTGGGGAAGGGCAGCAACAGCCATACCTGAAAGATTTTCTGTGTATGAGTGTGTGTCAGAATGGGAAGGGTATGACATAGTTTATTATCCCTCATACCAACAGAAATTTTATTCTACCATAATTCTTATAAAACCTCTCCACTTCGTAAAGAAGTTGCATTTCAGAAATTTCCAGTAGTTACTTATACGTTTGTGTACTAGGTTGAGGGGAAGAAAGACTTTTTTAAAGAAATCAAGAGTGCCACA
This sequence comes from Loxodonta africana, assembly GCF_030014295.1. Classification (NCBI taxonomy): domain Eukaryota; kingdom Metazoa; phylum Chordata; class Mammalia; order Proboscidea; family Elephantidae; genus Loxodonta; species Loxodonta africana. The sequence continues at coordinate 71,257,539 of NC_087358.1, forward strand.
AAAGGTTATATATAAAGTACAGAACACTTCAAGATTTGTAATGTTGAGGTTAGGAATTGAAAATAATGATCCAACTAAGAAAAAAAGCTCTAATTTTTTTTTTTTTCTGTGCTACCCATCCTCTCTTTTCTGCAGAAATGCCAACTTAGTTGTTTTAGTGTGTTGTCTTATCTTGGGGTTGGCCTGGCTCCCTGCTAGCATTATACTCTTGAGCATAATATTTTTTTTGCTAAGTTTTTGGTATCCATGTGATTTAACTAGTTACAACTGGCATGGTTATACATGTAACACTGTCTAATTCTGTACAGTGCTGATAAGATTATTAAAAACTGCTAACTAGTAAACACTGAAGAAAAAATTTAAGTACAGGTTAGCAAATAATAGGAAATTTTTAAATTGTTATTAATGTGTTCTTAGTCATTCACATTTGGAGGAAGCTTTTGAGATAATACAATGTTCTTTTTAATGTGCTAATAGAAACATATTACCTATGGAGACATAACATTCATTAATTCAATCAATATTTATTGACACCTGTCATGCGCCAAATACTATCATAAACACTGGAGATCCTGCAAGGAACAAAAATTCCTGCCCTTCTGGAGCTTTCTGCAAGCACAGTTCCTAAGATTGACAATAAGTTTAAATTAAAATAACTTAAGCCTTTTAAATAGTTTCTCACAAGAGATCACAATGAAGATGTTTTTAGAAGGAGATAGGTTGCCACAATTTAAAAAATATGTATTAGGAAAAGCATACTTTCAGAGTGGGTTGAGTTTCTTATTTTAGTAAATATTTCAGAGATTGTCATCTAGAGATGCACCTGTCAATATCATCTCAGCCTCTTGTGTTCATTCCAAAATTGAGCGGACACTGTAACTGGGATGCCAAGACATGCAAATAAAGTTGAGTCATTTTAGAAAGGGAGGGAGCCAAATGTAGTTTGAAGAAAACAGGTAAAGTCAGATGCGCCACGGGCAAGTTAAAAACTCTTGCCTGCTTTAGGGGGGAAAAAAAAAGCCAAACTTCAACATTTCCCTATAGCACCACTTAACTTCCTAACTGGATTGAATTTTAAATTGTGCTAATGGCAGCAGCTTGTCCCCAGCCAACCGTAATGAAGCCTTGTTCTGTCACCATATACACCTATTATCTCATACACAGAAGGATGAGTCATTACAATGGCATGTTCAAGTTTATCAGACTTAATGGTACTATGAAAAGTATAAATTTCATCACAAAAATCGTCTTCTCATAATTTTTAAGCTTAGAAAATGCCTTAATATGTATATGAACAATCTAGATTCACCCACAAAAATCTTTTAATGGATAAAAGCTAACACCTTAATGAATGAATGGGAAATGAATATGAAGCATAGCATAAAAAAAAAAAGGCAGCAAAATAGGACCTTGCTCCCAAAACTTAAATGTTAACCTATGCCTAAGCCTGTCTAATCATATAAGGCCTTCTTCACCTTCAGATTTCATTCCAACACTCAAATCCAGAAATCATTAAAACAAGTGGTTTTTTACCCATAAGCTATAAAACACACCAAATACCAAGTGTTTTTATTTCATGTTATGCTCAACGTTTCACAATACTTTTGGTAATTTCAATTTTTGGGGGCTCCCAATTGGAAAGTCAAATACAGGAAGTCTGTCCCAAGAAGTCTGGCTGCAACGTCTGAGGTTGCATGAGTCCTTTTAAGATGAGGACTAGGACTGTGCCTTATACATATTTATATTCCCCTCCAGTGTTGGGCATCCAATAGACTAAACTGAACTGAAAAATTTGGAAAGCTATCGTCTCAGTGAACAGGCACATATAAAAACAAGAATTATAGTAGATTCAAAGATGGACTAGGATAGTTCATATAATACAATCTGAAAGAGTTGATTTAAGTTCAAGACTATAGGAAAAACAAACATGGCATTTTCTATTAGACGTTTACGTGGATAATCCCATACAAAATTATGTAAAAATATAGACATGTAGTTAAAAGTTACACAAAATTATACTTTTAATCAAAGTAACCCAACCAAAACTGGGATATACATAATTTGCTAATGCAATGCTATACCAAAAACCAAACCCGTGGAGTCGATTCTGACTCATAGTGACCCTATAGGACAGGGTAGAACTGCCTCATAAGGTTTCCAAGGAGCGCCTGGTGGATTTAACTGCTGACCTTTTGCTTAGCAGCCGTGGCTCTTAACCACTACGCCACCAGGGTTTCCAAAGCTATACTAGTGCTTGGTAATTAAAGAAACATTAAGAGAATACAAGTTCAGAATTAATACCACTTAACTATAATCAATATTAAATCTTGACCTACCTCCATAATTTAGGAGTCATGAAAAAAAATAGAAGTCAGCAGACCAGGCATGTAGGTTAGATGTAACTAGACTGAAAACACAGAAAATGCTTCCAGTTGTGGATAACATGACTTGAAGTTGTAGGTTCACCAAATGACTCAAGGTTTGAGGTAAAATCGTCCAAAAGATCCAGAGGACGTATTACTGAGTTTTTTAAAGGCTATTTTGGAAGTGCAGAGTAACATTTCAGGTTTCCTTACATGTCATTACAGCAAAACCGAAACCAAACCCATTGCCATTGAGTTGATTCTGACTCATAGTGACCCTTTAGGACAGAGCAGATTCGCTCCATTGGGTTTCCAAGGCTGTAATCTTTATGGAAGTAGACTGCCACATTTTTCCCCTGTAGAGCAGCTGGTGAGTTTGAACCACTGACCTTTCGGTTCGCAGCCCAGCACTTTATCCATTGTGCCACCAGGGCTCCTTTTATCATTACAGTAGAACATTTAAAAAATCAATCAAAGATGTAATTTGGTATTTCTATCTAATGATGGGGAGCTACTTCTCATGGCAAGTACTAACTAGGTAAACAGCAGATACGTTAACTTTCTAAGTAGGAATTCTACTAAACAAGGTTTAGCTCCTAGAAAACAAAAAATATTATTTGCCTTTTTTTTTTTAATTTTTGTTTTGGTCATTTTGCAACTCCTTGACTACAGTTTAAGCAGTACTGAATTCCTATTTGATCTTTTTTGGGGGGGGAGAGGGAGGGGTTTTAAAGCCTTTCTTCAGAAGCAAATCAGATTTACGGTGAGAAAGAAAAAAATTTCAGACCTCTAAGAACCTTCATTTCCTCTTTAGTGTGTTTCTCCATCAAAAACAAGTGTTCAAATAAGGAATCTCAATTATCTAAACCTATTTTTGGCCGTCTTCCTGAATTTTTTGTTAAACCTCCTTTGAAATGCCACAGTGCACTCTTGGAAAACTTATCTTCCTGGTTTTCAAATTTCTGTTTATTATTATAGCTCGTTAGCCAGAAGGCCAGGTCTTTGTGCTGTACTGTTTCTTGAAACTGGAGACCAGCACATTTCCCCCAATTCAATTACTTGCCTTTCCATTTTAGAAATAAAGCTATGTCAATTTTACAAGTTTTAACTGACTGGATTATTTGTATTTTAAGTTCTCTATATTGGAAAAGATCTTTGTTTCATTAATGCAAGAGAAGATAAGGTTAAAAAGTATTAACACATTTCAGTCACTGACCCTCATAACTGATACACAAGTGTAGAGATTTTCTTACAGGCACAAGCTTAAGATGTGCCACTCTAAAGGGGAGAGTTTTAATTCAATTATGGAAATGCTTTATTTAAGATGACATATTTAATCGAATAGTTTATTTACATAAATTTGTGTGTGGGCATGCATTCATAACACATATTCAAAGGAGTCCTGGTGGTGCGATGGCTAAAGCACTCAGTAGCTCACTGAAAGGTTTGTGGTTAGAATCCACCAGCCACTCTGAAGAAGAAAAGACCTGGCAATCTGCTCCCATAAAAATTTACAGCCTAGGAAACCCTGTGGGGCAGTCCTACTCTGTCCTACACAACTACAACATATACAATTTAAGAAAGGGATCCACTGTTCTTGGTAAAGAGCTTCAGTTAGCTGTCCTCTCTTACCAGCTCTATGTGGATCACTGCCAAATTTACCTCTTCAGCCCTGACTTTTACACAGAATGACAGGTCTGTATATCCAGCGACTTTTAATCAAGGCATTTCAGATTGAATGCCTGGACAGCATCTTAAGCACAATATTACAAGAGTGGGACTGAACATCTTTCCCTCTCAAACTAGTTTCTTTTACCGGTTCACTTTTTTTCAGTTATACTACCACTGTCTTCCAGATAAAAAACATATAATTTTTGACACCTCTCTTACCCAACACTCCCTTTTATCATGATATTCTACAACTTTTTCCATTGAAGTATCTCAAATTTATTCTTTCATCTTCATTCTCATTGCCAGTATTCTGTTTAGATTTTCTTCACTCCTAGATTACAATAGTCACATGCTCATTTTCTTTGCCACAAGACAATTTTTTAGTATCTTTTTATGTATAGTATTGGCACATACAACCTCCAAAACTCAGCTTTCATCATTTTGTTTCAAAAGGCTATAATGCCTTCCTATTCCTTGATATATCAAGACTAAGATTCTCTAACTGGTTTCCAGGCAAAGGCCCAATAACTGGTCCCAATCTAGTTATCCAGATTCACATAAACTTTGCCTCAGGTCTTACGGCAAAGATCACAGGTTCCTTTTTGGCCTAAGTTCTCACCCACAAACCAGGAAAGCCTAGTTCTTGACAACTCAGTGGATCTTAATTTACAAGCATGCAGGCCACAAATTACAAAATGAACACATTTTTTATTGCATCAATAGTGACAACTGTTCAATCCCCCTTTAAGTCCCCAAAGTTACTCACGGTTTTGTGCTGAGGGGATCTTCTCATGTGCCATTTATCGCCCTCTACTTTTTTTTTTTTTACTAGAGCGAGATGTTGTCAGGTACTCTGCTCTGTACAGACAATGCCTGTTGTCTGCTTCCAGTCTCAGTCCTTTCTCCACATGCTCTAGGTACCTCGTGGTATAGTCAGCTTTCGTCTTTTTTAGGGGGGCAGTAGTGGTGTCAAAATTCATGCCTGGAAACCTGGTCATAGGGCAAATCAATATAGAGGGGAAACTGCTTCACCATAAGAACCATTTTTAATTACTGTTTGAATTCCTGACTTTGGCTAAATGTTAAGTATAATGAATATATCCACCACCCTCAAAGCCAAACTAAAACCCAACAGTAACAGATGTTAGAAAAAAAGTTATGTATCAGGTTTTTGAAAACATATATATATGTATAAATGTCCTATACATTTTATATAAAAGCTCTAAAAGTACATAAAAATAATTTTTTTTACATTCTAAGTGTGACTTAAAACAAATGTCCTAGCAGTCAACAAATGCTTTACATTTGATCCACAATTTTCTTTGCCTTCTTAGATTTCTGAAAGCTTTTTTGAAGTGATTTGGATGGTCTCTTATAAAATTGTCCAAGGAAGTTTATGAGAAAGCCTATTTTACTTAATAACATGGCTCCAGGAAGCAAAGGCATTCAGAAGCATTCCATTAACTTTAAAGTCACTTTTAAAGTTCGCAACAGATGCTCAGTACATTTGTTTTGTGATTATTGTAATGGTGTTTCTTGAAGAGTATTTTTTAATGTAATGACTTTCATTCTATTACCATCTCCTATCTCCTCAGAGACACACAAATAAAGGCCAGCAAAAAACAGTAAAGTTACATGCCTCAGAATGTTTCACTTCATTGGAAAGGTTGGAAATCATCAGAATTAAGAGAAAGACAAAAGAACATAATGGCCAGTACATGTTGTGCTAACATAGTGTCTTCCTGAATAAAAGACAAAATCAATCTATGAACATAAGCTTTTGAAAACGGATTAGCACAGGGTTAGACCCACTTTTCAAAGTCATGTAAAAACAGTGCTATTTTTAAAGACATATCTATTAAACACTTTTCAACTCTGGCTAAAAAAAAAAAGAATTAGATGACTCAAGGACCTCAAGAAGGGGTATCAAAATTCCGTAGTCCTTCTGACAATTCATACACCCACCCACAGGTTTCTGGCTTTGGTTTAGGGAAAAAACAAAGGACGCTTTAAGCTAGCTAAGACTTCACGCATATAAGGTAGTATGATAGGGGAGCCAAGGTAGCACAGTCGTTAAGAAGTTGGCTGCTAACCAAAAAGTTGGCAGTTCGAATCCACCAGCCGCTCCTTGGAAACTCTATGGGATAGTTCTATTCTGTCCTTATAGGGTCACTATGAGTAGGAATCGACTTGATGGCGATGAATTTGGTTTGGTTTGGTTTTGGTAATAAGTCAGGAGCACTCATAAGTGAAATAGTAAAATGTGGAGAATTCCTAAACAGGAAAGAGCCTGGGCATTTCTATATTTACCTAGCTGATACTCAGGTTTTCCAGAACATATTATCATAAAGCTATTACTGCTGAGTTTCAGCAATTGCCACTTAAACAGTGTTCCCACTATGTTTAAGACAATATGTTAGTCTTGCAAAGTATACAATAAAGAATAAGACAGCCCCTGCCCACAAGGCAGAATACATTAAATGTAATTCAGATATGGGAGCACAAAAGAGAAATGATATTTCTGGTCAAGCTAAAAAGCGATCTTGTAAAGTTTCATGCATAATAAGTAAGATTTAGAAAAGTTAAAGATTTAGACAGGGAAGGGCTTTCTAGGTGTAAACAACATGAGCTTGGATAAGCTCATCAGAAGGTTTGGAAGAGGAGTATTTCCATTTGGCTTAATGGTACTGTGGTATGAACTCACAATCATTCATAGTGGGGTGAAGTCAATCTTACCTAGGGTAAAAAACATCCCTGATAGAATTTTGGCTATGCAACCTTTCCCTCTTAAAATTTCTCACCTGATTTGCTGAGTTAAGAGCCAGAGACCCCCTCATGGTTTATGGTAAATTTGTCTTATTTATGCCTAGATTTCTTTCCAATATTTCTTACAAGTTGTGGTTTGATCTTCAAAGCATCACACCTTGGCTCTCCAAGGGTTGCAGGCAATCCAAATACTCTTGTTTTCTTCAATTAGGGAGGGCACCTTACATAAAGGAAGGAAAACAATCTCAAACATGGTTATACTTATTTCCCTCCCTATTCCTTAATAGTCACTCAGTCTATTTTATCTACTTCACTGATTTCTATCTGGTTACTCCTTGGTTCATCTTTTCTGCACTTGAAAGTCTCATTCCTTCCTTTCACCTAATCAGTCTTTTCCATCCTTTCGGCCCAGCTCATCTTCCACCTCCTCTAAGCCTTCTCTGACTAATCCAAACCCACATTTCCTTTGAGCTTCTACTGCACTTCAAGTCAGCAAGACAAGGGTTTCTACTCCATTATTCCTTAGTTGTTTCTTGTATGTTAGTCTGATATTCCCACCTAGGCTAAACGTTGTTTGCCAGCAGGGACTATCTTTTTTAAGAGTATAGCGAAGTACTAGACATAAAATAAACCCTTAATAAAAAAATACATGAAAAATGCAGACAGAAACAAAGCATTTAAAAATATTTGCCTATTTTTGATGAAACTGAATTGTATTGTCATTTATAGAATTTGAAACCTCAAATTATCACCTCAGTTTATCACATGCTTTGAAAACAGATTTTTAAAAATAAAGCTGCCCTACTGTATATGTATATAACATAGCCATGATCAAAACAAGTAGTCATTCTTTATATACAATTTTATTGTTATTATTGAGAATATGCACAGCAAAACATACACCAATTCAACACTTTCTACACGTACCATTTAGCGACACGGACTACATTCTTCAAGTGTATAACCATTCTCACCCTCCTTTTCTGAGCTGTTCCTTTTCCATTAACATGTATCGACTGCCCTGAAGTTTCCTACCTTTTGAGTTGCTGTCGTCAATTTGATCCCATATAGTTCTTAAAAGAGCATAATGGTCAAGGCAGACTTTTTTTTTTTTTTCACTAGTTAAGCTGAACTATTGTTTGGTTTTAAGAAAACTTCAGGGGGTATGTTTTGGTTTAAGGTTTAATCTCAGAGCTATAGTTTGAGGGGTTCACAACATCTTCATGGCTCCAAGAAGTCTAGTGTCCACAAGAATTTGAAATTCTATTCTACATTTTCTCTTTTTGATCGGGATTCTCATATAGAATCTTTGATCAAAATGTTCAGTAATGGTAGTCAGGCACAATCCAATTCTTCTAGTCTCATGGCAAAGGAGGCAGTTGTTCATGGAGGCAAGTAGCCACATATTCCATATCCTCCTCCTATTCCTCTTTCCTCTCTTGTTCAAGGCAAATACAGATCAATTATTGTGCTTTTGATGGCCGCCTCACAAGCTTTTAAGACCCCAGATGCTATGCAACAAACTAGGAGGTAGGACAGAGGCATTAAACATGTTATTAGGCCAATTAACTAGGATGTTCCATGAAACCATGACGCTAAATCTCCAAACCAAGAAACCAAATCCTGTGCGGTTTTTGCTTGTGCATAATCAGCCTCAAGTTTTTTTGTCATCATCATAAATGTATCACACAATTTTTGTCAATTCAATTTTTTTAACAGGTGTACAGCTTACTGACAGCAATTACAAAATTATTGTACAGGACAAAAAGTGTAACTGTACCCTTAATGAGATTTTTTCTATCACTGTCAGCCCCCCTTTCTCCTTCCCTTCTGCCCCTGGTAACCACTAATAAACTTTGTTTTCTATACATTTGCCTTTTCTTTTTTAAAAATGAGGTCATACAATTTGTCCTTTTGTGATTGACTTATTTCAATTGGCATAATGTCTTCCAGTTCCATCCATATTGTAGCATATATCAAAACTTCACTTTTCCTCCTGGCTGAGTAGTATTCCACTGTATGTATGCATCACATTTTCTTTATCCATTCATCTGTTGATGGGTATTTCAGTTGTTTCTGTCTTTTGGTTATTGTGAATAGTGCTGCAATAAACATTGCTGTACAAGTAAGTAGTTATTCTTGAGAACTCCCTCCCCTCTGACCCAAATTATTTCTGGCAGTAGGAGAGATTGCCTTGTTTACAGCCAAGAGATTACAACTGAAAAAGTTTGTAATTTGATCTTTTAGGGTATATATAAGGAGCCCTGGTGGCGCAGTGGTTAAAGCGCTTGGCTGCTAATCGAAAGGTCGGAGGTTCAATCCACTAGCCACTCCGTGGGAGAAAGATGCACCAGTCTGCTTCCATTAAGATTTACAGCCTTGGAAATCCTATGGGGGTAGTTCTACTCTGTCCTATAGGGTTGCTATGCACTGGAATTGACTCAGCAACGGGTTTTGTTTTTTTTTTTTTTTTAATCTTTCAAATGTGCTGTCAAATCATGAATATAATGTAATATTTAGTTTCAAATAGAGTGAAATTTACCTTAAATGAAACTGGAATTCTTCAGATTGAATCCTTATTTAACCTGAAATAGTCACGTGCGCTCTACTTTGAGAACAAAGTCAATCTTAAGAAAGCAAACAGCCTCTAGGTGACAGGGCTTAAAACACACTTCAGCACAATTCTTAAAGCTCCTATACCTGTAGTATACTACATAATACTCTATTAGACTTGGTAATAAGATCTTTACTCATAAAATTGTTAAGGCAATAGAAAATATACTAAAATATAATTTTTACGTTTTAGAAAAGTCAAAAAGATTTAAGATCATTATAGACTTCAGTTAACTAAATCATTTAGTACTCCAGAATGCCCCATGAATTTAATGTCTGTCTGATAAAACTTAAAATGTTACTTCTTGTGTTTCTCATTTACTCTTCTTCTCCAAGTTCCAGTGGTTTTTTTTTTCGTCCTTTTTGTTAACCATTTCTCACAGTCAAGGTGCCTGTCTGACAAAGGGTAGGAGAATCAAATCCCCAATTTTTTTTTCTATAATAACAAACTTAAACATATAATTTCAGTAATTCTAAGGTGCTACTGAGGTCTCTACACTGGTATACAAGAAAAGTAACCTTTTTCTGTTTTCATAAGTAATATGATGTCAGTGTATCAAATTACTCGTAAAATGGATACATTGGAAGCTGACTTTCTTCTGGCATAAAAATTGGGACCAGACAGGACCAAGTTACAACTATTACACCCACCCCTCACTTAACATGGTTAGGTTCCAAAGACCAGATCGTCATGCAAAATCAGCATTATGTGAAAATGGAAGTTGACCACATCTAACTGCCGAAATTACATTATTACTTAACTGCCAAATCACATCATTATTTAACTGCCAAACCAGTGAGGATCATGGCCCAGCCAAGTTGACACATAACCTTAACAATCACAGCCAATGTTACTCTTGCCTCACATCTTGGCATTCGTCATGGCCAGGTGTACACTGTCAATGTGCAAAATAATGTTGGATAATGAGATAGTTGATAACTGAGGAGTAGGTGTACTCACAATTGAAGAAAGAGAGGCTTGGAGAGAGATAGAACTTACTTACAGCCACACTACTAACCGATGCTGAGATAATTTTCAAGTATTTAAACACAATTACACTTCTCTTCTATAGGAACAGTTTAAGCTTCTGTTTACATTGTCATTCCTCTGGGAAAATTACAAGCTACCTAAATACTTCTTTAGTGTAATATTCAGAAATATGACTTTAGTATGCCACAATCTTTTGTTCTGCTTCATTTCATGGCCTTTTACCCCAGTGGGAAAGCTTTAGCTTCTCATACATGCTCAATTGTTACCTTAATAAATTGCATCTTGATGCCATCATAGAGACCAGCACCTGAGACAAGTGCCTCTGAACAAAGTGACTTGTTGGGGGAATGAACAGCTGTATACACATCACTGAATGAGCATTAAGTGATGGAAGTTTCACTGTCTGAGACTTTAAAAATGAGGACAAAGTGGTAAAAAATAACATAGCTTCTGATGTCTAGAGTTATCAAATTAATGTAATAGACATTATCACTTCTAGTTTACAAATATTTACTTATTTTGCATGTTGCTCTTAATTCTTGTATGAGTCCTGAATTCCTTCTTCAGACATGCCTATATTAGGCAAAATTTTCATAGGACTGAGAAACAATCAAAAGTACAGTATAAAAAGAATTATTCAATCTAAAACATTGATTTTACTATCTCTCTGAGAACTTCCATGTTTTCAACTAAGAAACACTAATTATAAAATTACGGAATATTAAAAGTAAACACTTTGAAAACACAGACAAGGCTCTAGAATTATAAGATTATTTGCATGTTGGTAACAGAATTTCAAAAACCCTGATTTACCTTTTAAAACCACCATGTTAAATAAATCAGACTTATTAATTCATTATTTCAAATATTTATTGGATATTGACTATGTATCAGATCTGTTTTCAGCTTAGTTTCAGTATTGTTCTTATACATGAAAGAAAATTATATTAACTTGGAAAAAACATCAGTTATCATGAATTTTAAAATTACAAATGGTACACATGCATTAGTTATATTAAAATTTAAACAGCAAAATTTCCTACAAAACAGATTATAACACTACCATAAGAAATTAAATATAATGAAAAGTAAACTTAGCAAAGAAATTTGCAGCCTAAGATTTCACTTTAGACCTTTCCATGGCTAATACTTATGCAGGTCAGACCGAGATGATTTCATCAGCTATTCTCATGCTTCCTATGATATGTCTCAGGGTAAATCCTATCAAGGAATTATCTACCTAAAGTTTCCTAAATATTGGCACTATGCTATGTGTTGTTTTTACAATTTTGATGTTAAAGTCCTATTCTAAAGCAACAATTATCTTAGGCTTTTTCTTTGCCTAAAAATAAGGAAGGTAATGAGTATTGTCTGGCATTCAGCAGTTAAGTTTTAGAAAACTGCTTACGATTAATTTTAGAGTCACACATGTAAGGAAAATTGTAAAGGGATACATTTGTTAATTATTCGGCGCCAAAATACTTCACTAACAGGTCTAGTTTGTGAGGAATTAGCTATGAAGAGCAAGAGTTATCTGTGTAAGACTTCTAGACAAAGCGAGTTATCAAAGCTCCAAACTCCTTGAATTGTGGAAGTATCTGAACACATCAAAGACACACTGATTAAAAAAAAATGGTCTGATAGCTTAACTACATAGACCTGAAGCTTTACTTTTGAGTCTTTTTCCTGTTATTTCAAAGGATGCAACAGACACAGGTGGCATAAAAAGGAGTCTTATTATCTCGGTGACAAGTACCCCCACTCCAGATAAAGAATCAGATTTTTAGACACCCTCCCCTCAATATACCATTAGCCTATTTGTTTTTCAGATTCTAAAACTTCTCTTTCTAAATTAACTACTATTGGTCTTAAGTGTTTTAGTTAAATTATAGAATATTAGCATGGGGAAAATGGGTCGAGACTATGATTTTAGCTTGCATTATAATGAGTAAAATTCTGAGAAAAATATATTCACTATAGTAAGTAGACCAAACATTTACTATTAGTTCATTTATTACTGTCATATTTACATTTTGATTGATAACCATAACCATGTGCCTGAACTGAAATATTCATAATTATTGTTAAAAAGAAATGTTTTTGAATAACAACTGTGAATTCTACAATTTTAGAACTCAACTTCTTGACAAATTTGACGTGATTATTGAAGCAGAAAGGAATAAACAAACCCATAATTTAATTAGTATGCTGGTCTTAGATTTCTCTCTCAGAAAATCTGCCCAGTACACCTATTTCACTAGCTGTTTTCCTTATTCTGCTTAAACCCTTCAGTGACCTCCCTTGTTCCACAGGCTGTTCACACTCTGGAAAGGCACCTCTGGGGAGAATGTGCAGGTGTGGTAGAGGAAGACGCAGGATAAACAAGACGCATCTTCCTGTATCCTCGAACTCACTGAAATACTGAGAAAAAATTACTAATGAATTCTAGTTTTGTACATTTTTTTAACAGTATTATAGAATGGATTAAAAAACTAATTTTTTAGATGAAACTCAAATTTAAAGAAAAATAAATTCTAAGCCAGAAGCATCTCTTGCGGTGTCTCTTCTCTACTAGAGGTGCTCTTTCTCATCTGTGGACACTAACTAATGGAACTAAGAAATAAGTTCTCTAATGCAAACTAGAAGGGGATAATTAATACAAGGCTAGCAATAGTAGTTATCTTTGGGTGGTAAAAATACGTGATTTTTAAATAGTTTTTGCCTTTTACAAGGTTTCTATGCCTATGTATTTCATGCTAGGAAAAATTTAAAAACATTCATTTTTAAGTTGAAAAAAATGCTTAAGTTTTTAGATCTAGAAGTCAGTTTCACTGCATTATTATTTATAATTATAAATAAATCAGGTTCGTTTTTTCTTACATAATTTATCAGTACACTTTAAAAATTATTTCATCAACCCACTTTTCTTATACTTACTTTTTGAGGTTTTTGGGGCTGGGAGGGTGGGGAAATGACAGTGAAACGATTCTTGCTGAATTCCCTTTCAACACTGCTTGAACGAGTTAAAGCAAATTGCTCATCTGAAGCTGATTTTGAAGTTCTTCCCATGTTAGTTAATTTTTCATGATCATTTCTAAAGTTCCTGAACCCGGTAAGGCTGCTTGAAATAGTCACTTTTATTTTTTTCAAGTATTTCTCTCTCTCCTTTTTAAAAACAAAAATTCCCCCAGTCACAGAAATAGTACATGCTTATTTTTATGGTCTTAAGAAACAAGGATATAATTCTCTGCCCCATAGTAAGATTTATCTCACACCCAGAGTAAACCAGTGAAACAGTTTAGTATATGTATTCTAGTGAGTCTGCACATATTATTTGATAACTTTTTATATTTAATCATGAATAACTTTATATCTCATTAAACATCCATCTACATTTTTTTTATAATTGCAGTTATTACACTGAGCATGTTATTTAATCAGCCTTTTGTTATTGGACACTTTAGAATTTCTCTTAATCTTTTAATATAATAAGCAATTTCTTTTAAATAATAAACACAGATTACTTCTTTATATTAATTGCTTTTGGAATATCAGAACACCAAAATATGTAATTCATTATACTTTTAATGTGCCTACAATCTTAAAAAATATACTACGGTTGGTTTACACATACCTGAGAAGAAAAGTATCAACTATATCACTTATTAGCAGAAAATTAACATTTGAACTTTGTGACCTGATATTTAGGCTGGTGTTTTGAGATTCTGGATATCTTAGTCCACCGGCTCGTCTTCATTTTTTTCCTTAAAATTTTAATCATAATGCTAATAAATTTAAAAAGACTAATATTCATGTATAAATGAGGCACAATTAATGAGTTTTATATCCTTCAGGCGTGTTAGGGCAGAGACAAATGAATAATGCCAGGCTGCTAAAGCTGTGAAACAGTATACAGGACAGGTTTGGTTTTAAAAACGTACAGGAATTAGGTGGGGGAGGAGAATTGGAGGTGATGAAGAAACAGAGGTACAAAAAACCCAATCCATCAGGACTAGTTCATTTTGAAAAACTTAAAAGGCTGGGACAAGATCATGGGGTGCTAAGCTAAGTAGTGCCAAGCTAAGAAATTTGAATTTTGTTATAGGGCAAAAAAAAAGTGTTTTAGGAAGATTAAAGGAGGCAATGGGGGTTTAGAGGCAGAATTCTTGCCTTCCACGTGGGAAGGTCCAGGCTTCATTCCAGGCCGATGCATCTCATGCACAGATAGCACTCGTGTGGCAGTGGAGGCCTGTGTGTGGCTATGGTGCTGAACGTGTTTCACTGGCGCTTCTAGACTAAGGCTGACCAGGGGGAAAGGCATGGCAATCTATCCTGAAAACCAACCAGGGAAAACCCTGTGGATCGCGATGATTCTGGCAGTTTGGTTCCATTATGCATGAGGTCACCATGAGTCAGGGGCTGACTCCACAGCAGCTAACTATAAGAAATAAGATTAAACTAGTGGTATATACTAAATTAAAAAAAAACAAAAAACCAAACCCGTTGCTGTTGAGTCGATTCTGACTTATACTGACCTTATAAGGCAGAGCAGAACTGCCCAACAGGGTTTCCAAGGAGCAACTGGTGGATTTGAACCGCTGACCTTTTGGTTAGCAGCCAAGCTCTTAACCACTGAGCTACCTAGGCTCCAGGTATTTACTATAGGCAATGAAATTATAAGAATAGAACAATTCTAATAATTATAGGCAAAGAACTCAGCTAAGATGCTGTGGAACAGAATGAGAAATAATGAGGTTCTTAATTATGGCAACGATTGCGAGGATGGAGGCAATCAAAGACGACTGTGGTTTATTTGCAGAAATGACAAACACCAATAAGCTGAAGCAGAGGGCCTGTTATTTATTATGCCTTTTTAAATGGCCTGTCCAGGTTTATAGTTCGAGTCATTAGCTTTGACTCCAGATGATCAAGTAAAAAATAATTTCACAGTCATCAAAGCATGATTCTTAAAAACTTGATTATCACACACATTCCTATTAACAATCCATTTAAAAATATTGTTTGAAGTCTAAATGGTCTCAGATGAAGGTTCTAACCTTGAGTCAGATTCATACACAACATTCTGTCCTATCTGTAAAGGTCAAGTAGGCTGAGGCACACACAAGTGTCATGGTACACTTAAAGAAGTGTGGAAAATTAAATCTGTAGATAAAGCTGAAACCTGAAACAGCCGTAAGATCTGGTCCCTATAAGCTCTTTGATCCTCTTAGCTACTGTTCTCTCTCACATACATTTGATCACAACCACAGATTTTGTTGTTCCCTATACACGTCAGAAGTATTCCTGCCACAGTATTTGCTATCTCCTCTGCCTGAAAGGCTCTTCCCATAGACATCGACATGGTTACTCCCTCATTGTTTTTAGGTTTTTGTTCAAATGTCATCTTCTCTGAGGCATTTCCTAGCCACATCATTTAAAAATGTACCTTCTCTGCTATCCCATCCCTGCTTTTATTTGTTTTCCATAGCACTTTTCACCATTTGATATACTACATATGGTACCTGTTATGGATTGAATTTTGTTCCCTCAAAATATATCTTATAAATCCTAACCACTACTCCCCAAAAAACCAAGCCCGTTGCTGTCGAGTCGTTTCAGACTCATAGCGACCCTGTTGGACAGAGCAGAACTGTCCCATAGGGTTTCCAAAGAGCGGCTGGTGGATTTGAACTGCCAACCGTCTGGTTAGCAGTAGCTCTCTTAACCACGGCGCCACTAGGGCTCCCTAACTCCTACACCCACGGTTATAATTCCATTTGGGAATGGTTTCCTTTGTATGTTAAGAAGCTGTATCTATATACAGGATGTGTTTTAAGCCAATCTCCTTGGAGATTTTAAAAAAGCAGATTGGGCACAGAGAATCATAAGGGAAGACAGATACCATGCCATATGAAGATCACCTGATTTCAGACTAATCGCCTCCTAAACTGTGAGAAAATAAATTTGTTCCTTAAAGCCACCAACTTGTGATATTTCTATTCTATCAGGACTATACAACTAAGATAGTACCTAACAGTTTTTTGTCCCCTTCCCCTTCACCCCTCAGAATACAAGCTCTGTTCAGTCCTTTTCCTCAGTTCCTAAATAAATAAATATGTAGCAATAAATATGTTTCAAATCTACTTTTAATGCTGCTTGTCAAACATCAACATTTTCACACTGCCAGAAAAGACATTAAAGAAAATGCAAACAAAATAATATAAAAATCTGTGTAGACCAAGTTAAAATTAACAAATTATCTTAAGAAATTATGCACTTAACCTTTTTCGACTTATACTATGGAACAGCAAGTACTGAACATTATTGCTTCATGCTAAAACGATATTTTTAACTAACTGCATGCAAACTTTAAAGTACATTAAGTGCAAAAACAAAAGTCTTAGTGGTATTGTAAGAACTTATATTGCTGAAAATGTTAGATCTATTAGTACACACATTCCCCAAAATTATAAAATAATGAGATGTGGAAATAAGCAGACTAAGTTTTTACATTTCTAAATGATTTACAATTTCTACCACTCTATTCTTTTAATAATTGGTGATAAGTGGTTAAGGTATAAAGAAAAGTATACAGAGTATCTTTGATAAAAAGTTAATCAAACTAAGGAACATTAGTTTAAAAAGTGGTTTAGAATTTTCTTTTTCCTTAGAATTTCTCAAACAGAATTTAGCGCTACAGCATAAAGTAGTTATAAACAATAACAAAATTCTTCAATTTACATTTCTTCAAAACACAAAGGTCAAACCATAGGAATATAATCTGGTACAGATATAATCAGATTATTCAAGTCCTACAGAATCAAGGGAGAAGGAAACCTGTACTTTTCAAATGCTAATCAAAGTCGAAGTGCATTTACTCATGAAGTTTCTGCATTAATACAAGAATTATATTAATAATTAATCCATTGAATTAAATTTCCATATAATAAACACACAAAAAAACAGCAACTGACTTGTCACCTAGCACAGTATATTTTGACACAAAAAGTTCAAACTTATTTGCTAATCTTTTTTCATTGCATATAGCAAAAAAACATTAGAAATACCTGGGATATATTTTATAAACAAAAAAGGTTAAGAAAATACTCAATTTCTGGTGGAGGAGTTATTTCTGTATTAAAGTGGTTCAAGATATTAGGCATAAAACAGTTATAAGAAATCTATTGACAAGAATAAGAAAATAAAAAGGCTTTTTGTAGGTGAAAAGGCATTGATGATGGTCTCCTATTTCAACTCCCAGTTAAGCAAGTGATCTGTCTAAATATTTAGTAGATTCAAATCTATCTTAGAAGTTTAGGACATTAATTTTTCTCCTTTTTGTTAATATTAAATGAGTAATATTGCTTAGAATAAAACTTTTTTCATGACGAAGGGATGGCAACATCTACCTGTAAAAGGAAAGAAACAAAATTTCAATTTAGGATGTCAGCTTTTAAATGACTAAACACATCAACTCAGAGATCAATTTATGGGAAGCATAATCTTGCTAATCCAATTATGGATAACCTGCACATATATCAGTAATGATATCTAGTGCCATAAAAGCACTTTAATTCTATAACAACCAAAAGGGTATATTACCGATTGAAGGAAATATTTAGTGTTAAATATGGAATTTAGTCTATGGTCAAGTTTTTAAGTATCTTTTACATAATTTATTGATAGGCTGTTTTCTCCTCTGTAATAAAGAGACTGGAATGAGGATGCATGCTATTATAATAAAATTCAGTGCAACAGTTTTTCTATATCTTACTCCCCAAATATTTCAATTTTTCTTTAATCTATTTTCAGGGTTTTAAAAAAAGAGACATTTTCGTTTAGCTATTGTAATAGCACAATATGGTCCTCTTTCACATCTGAAGTCCGTAGATATAAAGATTCACCTGGTAAATGTAAAATCCTGACATTTAGAAGACAGATAAGACTAATATTCTCAAACTTTACTTAAAATACATTTAGGGAGAAAACAAAAGCAAAAACAAAAAACCACACTGATGGGTTAATTTTCAAATTCTAGAAAAACTTACTGGCAATAAAAGAATGATGGCACATTAGACAAGCTTTGTAATTTATTCAAGTAAATATTTCTATGTATCTGTATGCTTAATCCTGGAGTATTTTTAGTTGAACAAAAATTATCATTTATAAGTATCATATTTGTTATAGTTGAAATAAGACAAACAGGTTAAGAACTTGTTGGGTAATTTTTAAGAGCACCAAGGCACTATTATTTCCATGTAATAATCAGCATTTAATTCTAGCCTCCATATATATGCTATGTTGCTCCTTTAGGAAAAATATTTTGCTGGGGAAAGAGGGAGTGAGATTATTCTTAAAAAGTGAGAGCTCTGTTACCTGCCTTCTAGAACACTCTCCTGATTCTCTACTTGATCATATAAGTATGCACAGTAGTAGTTTCACAGGAGCAGTATTGAGGAAGATTCCCTGTTTTCTATGCCTAGCCACGGGATCGATGTCCTAAGAGAACTGTATAAATGATGCTATAAAAGGTAATGTTAAATAAAGGAAAACAACAAATCTTTTTGGGAAGAGTATGTTATAAAGCTGCCTTTAATAAAAATTATCTATAAAGACTTTTATGAAATCATGGGAAAACATATCTAAAATATAATGTGTCCTATGAACACATAAATTCACAACCTTAGAAGCAGGCTCCTATCTATTTGCAAATGCAAGCCTAAATCATAAACTATATTTTTAGATAAAATTAGAAAGATAATTTATAGTCAATAATAGAAAAATTCCATTTCTCTGGGTAATTATATTCACGATCTTTATAAAATTAACAAGAAAAATTTGAAAAAGAGAGCTTTGTCTTATATACATTTTTTACCTTCAAATCAGAATTTAAACAGAAGATTCTTTACCCCTTGAATATAATTACTTAAATTATATCTGAAATACTTTCAGGTTCCCAAAATAGATCATCATCCTGATTGGAAATAATTCTTTAAAAACTGCTTTTATTTTGTAGATTTTCTGCTTTGTTATAGAGAAAAGGGTAAGATACTCATAGAAAATAAGACCAGAGGTTATGAGATACACTACACAAACACTCCTTTTATCCTGAACATCGATTTTTAGCTAATGACATGGGAAAACACCAACAAATAAGGTATAGAAAGTTAAAAAAAAAAATTCCTTCAGATTTTAATTAAAACAGTTTAACTTTAATTTGTACCTATAAAATTTATAGCTATAATAATAATTTTTAGTCTTACTGTGAAGTTGAATACTGGATATAAAAAAGCAAACAAAGCCTCTATATTTTCAAGAAGGCCCGAATCAAAAGAAACCTAAATAAAAAAGATTAGGATTGTCAAACAAGAATCTGCTAAAGGTTAAAGAAAACATAAAAAGAAAAGGAAGGGAGGGAGGGAGAAAAGAAATCATGAAATATGTTAGAAGACCTAGGAGTAAAATCATCTCATCTGTAGCAAATTACTTGTCTGTTACTTAGCTGTCCAATGAATAAGGTCAGTTATCTGTAAGGCTTTTCTTACCTTTAAAGTTGTATGATTAAGTGCATTTTTAAAACCAGAATTTCGGGAATATAATTCACATGTACTGACACTTTTCTCCCTTCCCTTATAAAATATTTAAAGAAATATTTAGAACCATTACTAAAAATTATCTTCTCAGTTCTGTTCAAAACGCATAACATTTTATAACATACATTTATTTGTAAGATAAGCAAATATCCTCAAAGTGCTTTTATTTTACTAAAGAAATGAAAGGGAGAATTAATATTTCTGTTATAGCTGAAGTAAAAATCTGAATTAATACACTAAATATAAGTGTACATTAAAATAAACTTCTTTGATGCTGTAAGTATAATAAAGTCTTGATGACATTTAACACAATTATTAAATTGTACCTAGACCATCGTAATAGACACAACGTATCTGAAAAATATTAGTACTACCTTATTTTTAACAAACCATACAAAACACGCGATTATAAATAATACTAGTAATACATTATCAATAAAACTGAAAACACATCAAGTTAACCTCAAAAAAAAAATCAAGTTACATTAATATACATTAAAATGCTATGTAGAATGTGGCCAACCTTACTTCAGCAGCACAGTTAATACTGGAGACAATTTTAGAACCTTAACTCCAATATTTACGTGCTGCTAAGGCACTGCTGACTTTGATATCGTAAGACCTTTGGATAAAAACAAACACATTCTCTTCAGAAGATCAGACCCTTGTATTTCTGAGGCAGCACAACATGGCCTGCACCTTTTCAAAAATCCACAAACCATTATGTGCTGCTACTTTACTCCAAGGTTTTGGTTTTTAGAAACCACACATTAGCACCTAAAGAATACAAAAAACATTTTCTTTTAGAAAAAAGAGGATAAATTTGAACTGACTCGAAAGCAACTGGTTTATTTAAAAAAAAAAAAAAAAAAAAAAAAAAACCATCCTGGAAGATTCTAACGTTGACATAGTATGTATAGTTACTTTTTAAAACCTTTTAGTAACATAAGGAAATTTATTTCTACAGCAAAAACTTAATGAAAGCCTACTCTGCGCCAAGTCCAGTGCTGTAGGTTAGGAACACAAAGATATGAGGAAAAGAAAAGCATTATTTCTTCTCAATTTAGTATGTCAACACAGGTAAATGCTTATTCAAACGTTTGAATGTAGTATATATTAGCTTATTTTTTCCTTTTAGAAACAAAAAAGTTAAATAAAATTTGGCCTTTACCTTGGTAAAAGAATTCACAAACTGCAGTTTGTTCCTTGTAGTGCATCTTTCAAAAGAAATCTTCATCTAGTAGGTAAGACTTCATGTCAAGGGGGGAAAAAAAGCCCACAACAGTATGAAATGACAGACAGCTCAGTTTCAATAAATTTAAGCTAGCAAGATTCATAATGAATAAAGAAGACCGAAGAACTGACGCCTTTGAATTGTGATGTTGGCGAAGAATACTGAATATACCATGGACTGCCAAAAGAGCGAACAAATCTGTCTTGGAAGAAGTACAACCAGAATGCTCCTTAGAGGCAAGGATGGCGAGACTGTGTCTTACATACTTTGGACATGTTGTCAGGAGGGATCAGTCCCTGGAGAAGGACATCATGCTTGGCAGAGTACAGGGTCAGCGGAAAAGAGGAAGACCCTCAACGAGGTGGACTGAGACAGTGGCTGCAACAATGAGCTCAAGCGTAACGACTGTAAGATGGCGCAGGACCGGGCAGTGTTTCGTTCTGTCGTGCATAGGGTCACTATGAGTCGGAACCGACTCGACGGCACCTAACAACAACAACAAGCAAGATTCAAATACAGTTTTAAAGGAAAAGACCAGAAGTCATTTGAAATATTTCAATACTAAATACAATAAAAATATACAAATGATCCCAAACCAACCGTCCATTAGATAATCTGTTAAAAAATTCAAATACTTTATCCTCAACATTTATCTCCACATTAGAATAGTTATTTTCCTAGAGTTGGATGTCACTTACCATAAAAAGTAATTACAAAACTATAAAGCCTTGGAAGGATGAGTTAACTTGGTACCCTTAGATGTGAAATAAAACAGGAATCCGTGGCTCTGAAATTTCCTCTTCTCTTTCTCCACTCCCATCTACCAGGCAAGAAAGTACACCCCTAAACAGTTTCCACTAGGCAGATGAGGAATAAAATTACCTCTCTTTAAAAGGTACCAGCACACAGCTACAACTCTAGCTCAAGCCTTGATAGCCTCTTTGGGCCTCAGTTTTCTCAGCAGTAAAATGGTCATGCTGTAACTACAATACTTCTATTAAAAAATAAGGTGATATCTACCACCAAAGCACTGCAATCTGCCCCATTTTAATAGCTAATTGTTTATACAAAGGACAAAATCATCTATTTTTAAAATACATAAAATTTTTGCCATTATTAAAAAGTCTATATGCCATTATTAAAAAGTCTATATTCCCTAATCTGAGCAACCCATGTTTCATATATTACTCTATGGTATTACTACCTTAAGTTTCTATACAATTTTTAACATGTAATCAAGATTAAAAAAAAAAAAAAAAACCCCAGTCCACCCAGAGGTACCTTCAAAGGCCTGGCAATCTCCTTCCAAAAAATCAGCCATTGAAAAAACTATGTAGTGCAGTTCTACTCTGACACCCATGGGGTCACCATGAGTCAAAATCAACTCAACAGCAAATGTTTTTTTTATTGGATCATTTCCATCAGCAAACATGTTGTAATTCCTCTCATCTTAATTTCATCTCCAACAGGCTGTTACTTTACATGACAATATTGCAATTTTAATCACCAATGTTTTAATAAACACTCTTGGGGAAGACTGTTTTCTATTTTTAACTAAAACTGCTTTCTATTTGAAAGCCTGATAAATTTTAACTATTAGAAAAAAAATTTATTCCCATACTCCAGAAGATATGGAAATTCTTGATTCAAATGAACTGACATATCAAAAGGTTCCAGTTGAGCAATTCCAGCCAGAGGGACTAGAGATATCACTTTCTTGTATTCAAGGTCAAGGGGGTTCTATTTTAAATTCAAAATTCCCTTGTATCTATATGTTCGAACTATTCCCACAACTACATGATAGGATATTCGAATGCTAATCGTGGCATGAAAATGTTTCTGCTAGTTTGTTTTTTAGATTTATCTTTATGTATCACTACATTATATTAGGCTTTCGAACACTTGATTTTACTTTTAATCCAGCATGAACACAACTTGTACTGTTAGTTACTTTCTCCAAATATGCTTCAAATTCTGTATATAGCAACTGGTTCTATAGAGCCCCTGGGCCACAAAATGACTATCCTAGCTCAAGGACAGTTTGAATACTATACAAGTGGTTTGATATGCTACTATACCTTGAGGAAAATTATAAAATAGCTCTTTTTAATCCTAAATTATGAGGTTTAACTAAACTGCATGACAATTTCACTAAACATGGTAATTTTTTATTTCCATGCTAAGAAGTTGAAAATTTTATAAATTATTCAAATATAATATTCAGGCAACAGATTAAAATTTGGTTGTTTGACTCTTGTTTCTGAATGGATATAAATGCTTAAAACCAAAAAGGTAATATTAGAGAAGATACCAACTAGAGACCCAAAACCTGTTGCTGTAGAGTTGATTCTAACTCATAGTGACCCTCTAGGACAGAGAAGAACTGCCCCATGTTGTTTCCAAAGCTGTAATCTTTATGGAGGCAGACTGTCACATCTTTCTCCCGTGGAGCGGCTGGTGGGTTTGAACTGCCAACTTTTCAGTTAGCAGTGGAGTGCTTAACCACTGCACCATCAGGGATCCTAGCGTACTAGAGAAAATATCTTTAAAATTCAGTGTGGAGAAAAGATACACAATGAAATATTCAGATATAATCTAAAAGTCCTGTTCTATAATCCAAAAAACCTTCTAGTTTTTGGAGTTTAAGTGAATATAAAGTTTTAGAATAACAATTACAAGGATGGCAGTGTTTCGTTCTGCTGTACGTAGGGTCACTATGAGTTGGAATCGACTCAACCGCACCTAACAACAACAACACACTTCCTTGATTTCTTCCAGTAGAGAAATGAATGAATAAACGATTACTTAAAAGTTGTAAAGTGGATTTTAATCTAGACAATTTATCCCAGAAATGTCAGGCTACACATATAAGCCAAAAAAGTTATCATTTTTATTAGCTTCTCAACAATACATTCCCATATAGAAAGTTAAACTACTTAAAAGCTATACATTCACATTACATTAAAAATTAAATTCTTGATAACTTTCCTCTACTTCCTCGATATAAGTAAATTACAAATATACCATAATACCCGTCAAGAAATGTAATATAAAAGATTTGATAAGATCGTACATACCTTAGTACTTTTTTTCCTTCCTAGGTACATTACTCTTTTGCTCCCTTTGCCTCCTAATTACGCATACTTGCCCTTTGCTATTCTCTTTACACTAAATTTTCATCCTGTGCCAATCATCCCTTGTATTCAATTAGTCAATAAAACTGATTCTTTGAGATCTCAGTTTATCAATTCCCTTGCTAGTCTTAATTTCACACCTTAAAAACCACATCTAAGTACCTTCTACCTACCACTGCATTTTAGCGGGTCTTCCTATCTTCAGTCAATTAATAAAACTTACTAAAAAATAAAAACAAAAAACCCAAACTAGTTGCCATTGAGCAGACTCTGACTCATGGTGACTCCGTGTATTTCAGTGCAGAACTCCATACAGACTCTACGTACTCCATATGGTTTTCAATGATGTGACCTTTTGGAAATAGACAGCCAGGCCTTTATTCAGAGCCACCTTTGGGTGGATTCAAACAACTTTTCGGTTGGTAGCCAAGTGCTTAACCATTTGCATCACCTAGGGACTCCAAAACTCAAATACTTCAGAATATATTTGGCTTTCTGAGTAGTCTCCACTTACCCAAGTCCCAAGGTTTGTATAATTAGGACCTACCCTGTATTTCCTATTTTTCTCCAATGAAAACATGCTACCATTCTAGTTAAAAGGTGTCTTTTAAGAGACATGAAAATCAAATGCAATGTACAGACCTTTTTGAAACAATCAAGAATGTTCATGAGCTAGGTTATATAGTATATAGTAAGGAATTATGATTAATTTTGTTAGGTGTGTTATACATATTGTGGTTATATATTTAGGAAAAAAGGTCCCTATAAGTTAGAGAAGCATAATGAAGTATTTATGGGTGGACAGAAGATTAACTAAGCATGATGCCACTACACTGACCAGGTAAGCAGCAAATGGAACAGATACAGTTGCTCATCATTTGACTGTAGTGGTTATCCTTTCCCACTGAGTGATTCCTCAAAGTCCCTGAAGAAACAATTTGTTTTCTAGTTCTTTCCTCACTCAAACTGTATACTTCTAATCTGACCTCTGAATCTTTACTACAGCTACTGTTCAAGGCTAAAATACTCTCAACAATCCCCTTTTATCCTCACTTTTTAAAAAATATTATTTGTTGTTGAGGATAGACACAGCAAAACATACACCAATTCAACAGTTTTTACATATACCATTTAGTGACACTGATTACATTCTTCAAGTTGTGTAGCCATTCTCACCCTCCTTTCCTGAGTTGTTCCTTCTTCATTAACATAAATTAACATAAATTCCCTAAAGTTCCTATCTAATCTTTTGAGCTGTTGTTATCAATTTGATCCCAAATAGGTAGTTCTTAAAAAAGGATAAGGCTCAAGGCACTATTTATCCCCACCTTTTTTTTTTTAAGGACAATGCAAGTTTATCTTTCCAGTAGATTTTCACTTCTAACTTTCTAGCTGATACATGTTCCTGTAAAAACAAAACAAAACAAAAGCATAGCATGCTTATGAAAATACCTCACGGGAGGAGGGCAAGGTTGGCAAAGGTGGAAGGAGCACATTATTTTTGTAAAACTATGGCATAGTAAAAAAATCAGGAAATGGAACCATTCAGCTCTTGTCCTTTATTATTATTATACAACAGGACTGTCTATTCTGGGAGGAGGATTCTTAATTGTCCCTCCTGGCTTTTGATATACTGCTCTAACTTTCCATTCTCATGATCTTTCAAAAAAAAAAAAAGTTATTTTGAAAGGTGAGACAAACATAAATTAAATGTCTTGCTTTCTAAGAAGCAAACTGGAACATGAATCCGAGTAAATGGGGATCTTTAAATACCGTATTTAGATATTAGATAAGAGTTAGATAACAGTTTAACAAAATTTAAAAAATACAGTAAAAAAGAAACAAATTTTATACCTCCTTGTAAATGATTAGCAACTCTCACTTTGTTCCATCAACATTTTAGTTAGGCATGTATTTAATTTCTTTCTTAGAGCTCCTTTAGTATCATTCATCGAATTTACTTTATGCTATTTTTTTATTAGTGATTTAAAAAATTAAAAAAATTTAGGCATGTTTTCTAAGCTGTAAAATCATTCTGAGTGCAATACAACTCACTGGTCAATTTCTACATTTCAAACTTTATCAATCTAATAAGCAGCAGAAAAAACTTACTGAAGCAGCAATGATACAAAACAGTGAATTTGAAGCCAAAGACCTAAAATGGAATCCTGGCTCTTTGCCCTATGAATCCTTATCTTGGGCAAGTTGTTTCAGTACACTGAGTCTTTAGTTCCTCTTTTGTAAAATGGGGCTAACACAGAGCCTCTACTTCCTCTTTGTAAAATGGGGCTATTCATGCCTACTTTAAATCGTGTAATCTTCAATTTATATGAACATATCTAGAAGTAATGAGGTGTTCAATAAATGCCTGCTGAATCTAAATTTATAGTAAGATTTGAAAGACATTTTTGATAAACGCAGGGTTTCAGTGGACTGCAGCGCAACATGAACCCACAGTGCTGGTGACAAGAGAAATCCAGTCTCATCAGGAAACATTAATAGAAGTACCTTATTCATAAGAGACACTGTATTTTGTACCTCAGACCACATTGGGTATACTGGGCTCAGCTCTATATGCAATATTTTAAAATAAATATTGATAAGAGGTAGCAGATCCAAACTGGGATATCTAATGGTCTAGAATTCATGCTGTGAGAACCAACAGAAGTACCTGAGTGTATTTATCCTGCACAAAAGATATAAAAACTACTTCTGAAAGATATATCTAGGGCCAAAGGATTAAGCTGTACACTAAGCTGAAATTTGTCTTATTTTACTTTTACATCAATTACTACCCTAAGTGCAAAAAGTTTATTTACAGTGGTTCTAACCCTAATATTCTGAGGCCTAAAATAAGTGAAGATGAATTTAACATGTAATCAACTTTTAGAAAAATTCAGTGTACTTTGCTAAGCTTGTATTTTTAAGGAGCTGGAGGACAGACAGCCAATTTTAAATTCTGATTATAAGGGCACCAAATACTACAGGCACAAAGAAAGAATTTAAAGAGCCAAACTAAACCAAAAAACCACTGCCATCGAGTCGATTCCGACTCATTGCGACCCTACAGGCCATGAAAACGGAAAAAAAAAAAAAACTATGATAAATTAAAATTTGGATATTTCTTGATATTATCGTTTTACTATGATTCTGCAATCAGACTTGAAAGTGACAGCACTCTGTGGTATGCACTATTAAATATATCAAAATTTCACTTTCATGAGCTAGAAATGATTTTACTATAAAAAATATGAAACTAAACGAGATGTTTTAAAGAAACTCCTTGTAATAATATAAAAATAAACATGCATTTCTGAATTTAACAGAAAGAGTGAAACTGACAGTCTAGGCAAAAAGTCAGGTGTGATCACTCACAACCAAATGAATATTTCAATTCTGCATTCGATGTATTCCCATACATTTTTACACGGAGATAACTGTAAAACTCAAGTTTCAGACAAATAGGTAACAGCAAAGGGCAAGGTTACATAGAACAGTCTGGTATGTTATGATATTGTATTTTTACTCAGAACTTGAAATCCCTATTATATTTTTATATTTATTTTCTATTTGAATCAAGGCCTGTGTTATTAAATTCTGCCTTATTTTCATTTTCCTAAGAAAAGATTGCAAAGTAACTTCATAAATAAGAAGCTCTCTATTATTCTTCTTTGAATCATCCATCTTAAAGCTGACAGGAAGGTGTTCAGGGCAGGAAAACAATGAATCCAACCTCTTTCTACAATTTCAGCACCCAAATTCAGATTTTTATGGCTTCATTTTGTTTTGAGAGCAGAAAAACAGCCATGGCTTAAATATGAAAGCTCAGATTTAACTCATTTTGTTAAACATATATGTTCATATATATTTATATATGTATTATAATACATATGTACGTGTGTGTCACATGTAAGACCTTAAGAACCTGGAAAACCTGGCATTTGATTAAACATTGTCTAATTCTCAAAAATAGCAGTTGTTTGAACAATGATTGGAAAGCAGCTGTAACAGATTGTGATCTTTCTCTATATTCATAAATTGTAAAATAATATATAGCTTTTAGAGCCTATTTTTGACATATTTACTAAATAGCAATCCATCATATCAGTAGTTTGTAAGTCACTGTTTACCACCAAATGCTTACAGTAGCTGATACCTTTACAAATTTTTTTGCTTTAAATTATAACACCCTCTACCACTAATCCAATCGCCAAAAGAATACTTCCTCCCTTTTTTGGGCAGATATCCATGGATTTCTCCTAGGAAAACTGCCATTAAAAAAACTACTAACAATAATTAAAATTTCCTCAGGAGTGGCACAGGTAGACAGCAACTTATACAAGAGTAAATTTCTATAAAAAATACATTAAAAATAGGATACTTTTCAGCTACGTCTAGTGTATCATACAAAAGCATTAATTTTTATTGAAAACACAACCAATTTTATTTTATTTGCAATATCATCATTGACTTACATTGATTAATACATTCTCATTTTTTTCTCT
Source organism: Loxodonta africana (assembly GCF_030014295.1). Classification (NCBI taxonomy): domain Eukaryota; kingdom Metazoa; phylum Chordata; class Mammalia; order Proboscidea; family Elephantidae; genus Loxodonta; species Loxodonta africana. The sequence continues at coordinate 71,286,409 of NC_087358.1, forward strand.
CAGTACTTTGTCGGTTGTACATTTATATTCTAATTCAAGAACTGACAATATTTTCTAGAATGGTATGATTATGTATCGTTACTATTCTGTTGTTAACTAGGTAACATTTCTAAAAATTTACCTTGGTAACTAGTCCAATATGAGAAATTGTTTCTGTCACTTCTTTTTACCAGACTAGCTCTTGAGAGCAAGCAAATTTAATAAGTCTCCTGATTTCCAAAGTAATTTGTCTACATCACTTGTAACACTGATAGCATGAATGGTATCTGCTTCACTCCCGTTTCCCTATTTATAAATGAATAGCTTAAAAAAATCTCTACCTTAAACAATGGCATTAAACAAACATAAAAAGAATAGACAGATGGGAGAAGGGAACACACACAACCATACAGGATTAGTAATTATGATCACTACGTACCTATTTTTCTGGGTATGGTTTAACTGGAAGCATCACCGTTTTAGCATATAAAATTAAAGGGAACTCTGGGCAAACCACCTAGACCAGACAACAAAAAGCATTGCAACTATGAAATACGGCAAACAATCTATGTTTAAAAAATTCTAGAGAGCATTCAGGAAAGGTTGTTTGCTTATAAATTTAAAAATGGAGAAAAAGTGAGGTTAAGAATGTGATACTGTCCTTGACTGTAAATTTGTTAGATGTTAAATGACACCTCGTTCTTTCTGAAAGTGGACAGCCCTCAATTCTACAGTAGGAGTGCAATATCAATCTAAAGGATTTCTTTCTATTTTGAGTTAAATTGAAGAAAGGCTGAACTGACTTCTAAGGGACCAATTAAGAAACCCAAGCCTGGATTATATAGGATTCTTTGGGGATTTGCGAATGTTTCCATTCTAATTTTCCGGAGACAAAAATAAAAAGGGAAAGAATTAGGGAAAAAAAAGTGATCTGTCGCATCTAGCTACTACTTTTCAAATAGGCTCTTTAGTAAATGTCTTATAATTATTTTTACCCCTGAAACCTCTCACTACTTATTGAGATTAATGGCTGATTTTCTATGACACAAAGACGACACTCCCCACACACATCTACTGAGTCATTAATGCAATGGAATGAGAAAAAGAAAAAAGAAGCATCTGAAGCCATGTTTTCATTTAAACAGGACCATGCCTCAACACCATTAGGAATGGAATCAGCTGCACTTAAGAGTTTCTTTTATTTAGAGATGTAGAATTAGACCAAGAAATAGATCAAAATAAATCTTTTTGGTAACTGATTTTAGGGTCTCAAATACTTTTAGGGAAGTATCTTGTAAATTTAGCATTACCTTCATCTATGAGTGTTTCTATAGGTAAGAACTCAATATTCAGCTAACCAGTTAAAATTATTCTCTCAGAATTTACAAGTTTCTTAAAAGTTAATGAATCATGAGAGAAATGTTTCTTATCCTAAGACGTGTACATATGTATAAAGGAAAGGAAAAGGAATTACGTTTTTGTTTTTCCCACCTCCTAAAGTTTAACAGCTAAAATCTAAGCTCCTCACCAAACCTGAAGTGTAATCTAATAAAATGTAAAAAACAAAAAAACTATTTCTCAAGTGGAAAGGATATTTTCTCTCAATTTATAAATCATAAGACAGCTATCAATAAATATGCATAATAAAAAAACACCATTACTTATATTTAAATTCCTTTGCAAGAGAGGGTTCAAAATTGTGAGATCTCAGATTTAACAGATGATAGGACCTAGCTATAAAATATCTTTCAAAATATAAAACTTAACCAAAGGCAATGGCATTATTCTTGTTCTAAACTGGATTAAATTAACGCCAAACTTCAATGTTTAGGGGGTTAAGGAAGAGGTTAAAACATCGTCACTCTAGCATGGGTAAACAAACAAACAAAAATATGACACCAAAAAGCAACAATATCTTACAGCAGTAATAGGGGTACCGAGAATTAATACTTACAAAGTAAGTATTGCTGGGCTAAATAGGGGGCTGTTTTATTATGGTCTTCATTTTATTGTTACAAAACCTAGGAAAAAGACAAGAATGAAGTCTTTAAAAATTTAGTCACTTTATATAAGTTAGAGCATTTTGAACTGAGGTCAACAATCATTGTTTTTTGATTTTATGTAGCACAGAACAGTCAGATTACAAAGACCCACCAGCAACACTTATATATTTCACTCCAAAGCATTATTATTAGTTTAATTCACTTTTCTATTAGTTACCTTCTTTAAGTTTAAATCAAATGTGTAAATATAACAAAAATATCTAACTTGTAGCAAACCAAAGCTTCTGAAGGACATCTTATAACTGCAGATATTTTAAAATAAATTCGAAATTATACCCCAAGATCAAATGATTTCTCTCTCTCTCTCTACATACACACACACACACACACACACACACACACACACCCCTAATTACCACTGCAAATCCCAAATCCATATATTGTGCAATTCTAAGGATTACATTATGGAAACCCTGGTAGTACATTATAATACTAAGCTTCAGTTGCAATCTCTGAAAATAATTCACTGTGATGCTATGGCCAAAACAAAAGTTGTGAAACTGCTTGATTTAAAGAGTAAATGAAAGAGTAATGCTTAAAAAAAGGAAATTGTTTCTGCAGTTGTTCTCTACTTACAAGAGTGGGAAGGATTAAAAGCCAGTACACAAAGGCAGGAAATAGATTATAGCTCATCTTAAAAAAAAAAAAAAATTAAAATATCTAAGTAACTTAAGTTGGTTAGAATATGTTTGATTTCTGTGGGCCATGATTGTAAATTGTAGTTTTTATACTTGCTAATGCTTTTTTTTTTTTATGCTTAAGCACCTACTAAAAGATTCAGAAAAGACAAGAAATCCATCCATGCTCTTGATGTACCCCAAGTATACATCTTACATATATTATCTTCATCAAAAAAAGGATAGTACATTTTTTCATTTATTTGAAAAAATATTCCAAACCCACTGAAAAACAGAGAAAAAACCAAAATGAATTCCCACATTTCAACCCCAGCTTCCCCATCCAGCTCTACTGAAGTCTAATATTCTGCCATGCTTGCTTTTCTTTTTTTTTTTTTAAAGAAAAAAGATTACACACAGTTGAAGTCCCTAGTGTGCCATACCCTGATCCCATTCCCCTCTCCCAAGATATAAACACAATCCTAAATTTGGTATTTATTTCCTATGCATGGTTTTATATGATTACTACAAACCCAGGTAGTAATCAACAACATACACTACTTCTTTCAAACTTCACATAAATGGTATCATACCATACATGACTGTATATAAACTTCTGTCACTTGTTTTTGTTTGCTGAAGTAGAAGCAGCTCTCATTTTAACAGCTGTATAACACAATTTGCCACTCTCCTGTTGCTTAACATCTATGTTGCTTTCAATTTTTTTCCTATTACAAGTAAAAATAGACATGACTGTATTACGGCTGAGTTCTATCTAAGGCATCTAGGAATGGAACTGTTGTATTCAAGCCTATACCTTCAGCTTTACTAGGATATTGCCAGATGCTCCCATAAGCAGCATACGAAAAGTTCCCCTTTCTGTATTTCCTCCAATATTTCAAAGTACATAAAAAAAGGTACTATCTAAATGAAAATATGTAAAACTTCCAGGGTGATCAATTCTTTCGTATTCATCAAATATTAGGTATAGTACAAGTACTAAATGTACAAATATTAGGTAATAGGATGGACTAAAATTTGATCCAAGGCACTTGCAGAAAAATAAAGCTCTGATAATAGAAATTTTCTTCACATAACTGACGAAATTTAGACACTTAGTCTAGAACTATAGTGGTAGAAATGATAAGATTCCTAATTAGATACTGAACATAGTACCAAAGATCCAAGATGACAGAAGAGGAAAAAAATACAAAAACAAAAACAGAAAAGGTAATGATACACTGGGTGAAGAATCCTCTCTCGTTTCATTTTGGGCAGTGCTTCTCACATGTGGGGCTTCTTAAAAAAAAAAAAAATCTTACTTATAGCTTGTAAAAAAATGTAAATTCCTGAGTCCCAACTTGAGAGACTCTGATTCAGCAGGTCTGAAAAAATGCTTTTAAAATAAGCATTCTATGTTATTCTGGTACAGGTGGTCTACAGGCACCTTATACAGTAATCAATAGTAAAACAAAGCATTTTCAATTTAAAAGATTATATAGTTCATTTTTTGGCTAAGAGTAGTTAAGAGGAATTAATAGGTATCTGTTAAATTACATCAACATATTAAAAAACACGTCAGCATGAGCTAAAAAAAAAAGTAATCTCAACTTATTGTTGAATATATTTGACTTTATAATGGTAGAACAGGTTGTGGATTCATTAATTATTTCAGATAACTAAACCAGATACTATTACAAAGCCTTTTTTGTAATATCACAAGGAAATTAATATTCTAAGTTTACTGTGATTGGTGAAGGAAAAACATCAAGAGGAGAAGTGATTGGGGGTGATTTTAATGAAGACCACGAGAGAGAAACCAAGGTTACCTTTTTAAAAGAATGCTACTGCAAATGTCAGGCTTTAAATTGGAACTTTAGGCTTATATACTAAAATGAAATGTACTTTTAGTTTTCCACCAAGAATTCTACAAATGAAATCAGAACTTTAGTAGAAAGCCAATACTCACTTCCACTGGAATCATTTAGATACAGAAGGAAAAAAGTACAAGTATTTAGTTACACAAATCTTTGCAAATTCAGATTGTAAAAATCAAGACCATTTTTCTGTACTATTTGAAATTACAAAGTCCTATTTTCAAAGTATTTAGAATAATCTAAACTTTCCAGGTAAAAAGCTAAATTATTTTAATTGTAAGAAAAGGTAAAAACTTACAAATTTCCACCTGCAACCTCCTTTTTTTTTTTGCTTATACACAGCAGTAAGTAGTATAGGTCATTATTTCGTTACAGTGAAGTCAACAAGAATGTGACCTTGTTTAAATTGGGCTATAAAATGAAGATAATGTGGGCTCAGAGTATGGCCCAAAAGTGAAAGAAACCCTCCTGTGTGGCCATAGTCAACATTTCTTTCCTCAGTATATTACCTAACTTGTAGTATCAGCAACTGATTAATATTTTTTTTCCAAAGCAAGACAGCTTTCCACTCTAACAGATGTACTTAACGAATAAAAATTAAATGAAGACCAGAGAAATAGTAAAATGTTAAGAGTCTAAGAACCACAAATACCTACTATTCTCTTTAGCTGCTTTAAGGAGAAAAATGCATTTTTGGGGGTCAAAGAATGTATTCTTTATACTGTATGTGGGTACACTGACTGTTGGACCCTTCCCACCTGGTCTGTAAAAACTGGTGGGTGCAGGCTCATCTGGTCACCATTATTGCATACTGATGCTATTCTGTACAACAGCTGACAGGCAGCAAAGATCTCCCAGCCCCTGCTCCCAGCTGTAAGGGACAAGAACAGGGCTGTGGTGATACTTGTTTATTCACTGCTGCTGCTGCTCCTTAAGCAGCAAGCTGAGAAAAGCATATGCAACTAACATAGAGAAAGAAAAATGGTTCCGGTCGACCTATCTACCAGGTTTGCTCTTATCACTACGGGAAATAATTTATTTAAAAAGGCACTTTTTTAGGGGTAGGAGAGAGGAAGGGACAAAATTGGTGTCTTGATTAGAAAGGAAATCTGTGATGTATCTAAGGAAAATTAACACATGTAATGATCTACAGCTCCTAAGTTTAGATTTAACTGGTCATTTATAAAAATTCTCAGAAGAGTTTTAACCAGTTTCAGGATAAATTCATAAAAAAAGAATATCTGCTCTAGCTATTTTACTGCAAAATAATAAAGTGTCCAAACTCCAATCAAGAAAAAAAAATTTATTTTGCTAACAAAAGGCCCCAGGATTCCAGGTACCACACATCTAATGACTACCATATATTTGATTTCAGATACTAATAGTAAAGAAATAAGATTTTAGCCTATTAGGCTTTTACAAAAAAAAAAAGCCAACTACTAAAAAAAAACCAAAAAACAAAAAAACTCCACATGCCATTTACCTACTTTCAATGTGCAGTACAAGGCTAAAAACTTCGTAAGTCTATAATATTACTGACAGAATACCAACACATACAGAAATATTTGTACTGTTAAATTATCTTTAAACATAATGTGATGCTGTTTATACAGACCTACAACTTTAAGTTTAAAAGTAATTCTTATCCTTCAGCACATTAAGCAATTTGATTCAGAAAGTATTTTAAAAAGTCAAAAAAAATTGTACACACATAAAGTATGAAAAATAAACAACACACATGCTAGAACTGACTGGTAAGTGAAGCTAATAATACCTAGTCAAGAAGGCTAGCTTTAAGGTTTATTAGAAGTGTGAAATCGTACTAATGTTTCAGATTCGGGTCATAGATTCCCAAGAAAAGTAATCTTTTATTTTTCTTAAAATTGAAAGAGTAATTTTTCTACTTTAACAGCTCAATGAGGAACAAATGTTAATAATAAAAGAAATAATTCTGAAGATAGAGAGTGACAAGATAATGTTAAATATATTTAGTACAAGTGCTAGACAATAAAGACTAACAGCAAACGCCAAAGGAGGATTTTTAAAAATTAGGACATTTAGAAACAGTAATGGATTAATACACTATTTTCTAGTGGACTAATCAGGTTTAGCAACCACATTTCAAACAGGCTATGTATGTCTCCTCCACGTGAAGTTCTAACCATGAGAACAGGAAAGTAAAACTAAGCCAAACATATGATAATGAAATATCAGCAGTGTGTTTGATGGTGCTGTGAACAAAAATTCTACTTCAAAATGACTTAATTTTCGTTAAAATTTAAAATGCTATTACATAATTAAATATTGCCTTGAAAATGCTTATCAAAAATATAATTCTGATGACTTGTCTTATTTAAATAAAAACAACAGAAATAGATTAAGGATGTATTTGCTATTTCAGGGAAAAACAGACTGATTCAAATATATACAAAATTGCTTAAAATAAAAAAAATTATTAAAAATCTACCATTTATTGAATCTTCAGAAACATTACAAAATTGCTTAAAAGGAGTCGTCCTTATAAACTAGTATTATACATTACTGACAAATAATGAGTAATTTTAAGTCTTCATATACAGACTTGTTACATTACCTTTATTTTAGTTTATCCAAATATTTTTTACAATAAAATTTTCTTCCTCTAAAGATAACTATTTAAATAAAACAGGAACATTGACAGTGTAACTGTATTTTAGGGACAATTAAGAATTTTTCCTGTCAACGAATTTATTTAACCCTGAAAACCCATTTAACCAAAAACATAAATACTGCACAAATAGGATATGAATTTATCACTGAAAAAAGATGAAAATTAACTTAATAAATCCATTTCTCCAAATCCTGACATAATGAACTAAATATCAAGGTTTAGTGAGATACAGACATTCAAGTTTGCAAATTTAAAACAGCCAAAAATCCTTACCAAATGCCTTTTAAGTGGTCATTAATGAATAGGCAATCACACATAGCAGTAAAAGCCCTTATTAACCTGTATCCTGAAATAACACATATTACCGACTAGGTTTCTCGCCCTATATGAATTGACCAAATACAAGAAAACTGTGTTGATTATCTGCGATATTAAATTACTTACTAAACAAAATTTTTGGAAGTTTGTAAGCTGCTACGTAATTATAGAGAAGGGAATTACATGATGCCAAATGTTTGTGTCCAAACAAGATCACAAATCATAAACTCTCTAAATCATGAACAACCTGTAGATTTGTTTTCATAACATAAACTAAAATGCTGTCCCTTCCTCCAGTTAACTCATTAAGGCTGTGTCTAAAGATACCTGAGATTGAACCTGGATATATTTTCACTTTTCATCTTAATGTTCTCTAACCTAGAAAACAAAGTCAGAGGGAAAATCGTACTTATTTTCATCCTATGCAAACTAGGCTAATTTTCATACCATATTCTTGAATTGAACTTACGTAGACATTATATGCCTTGTATTTATCTCAAACAACCACTTTCAGCATAGTGATGCCAATTTAAGAGTACCTGAACCTCACCCTTTCATTAAACTCTGAATTTTATTAAATTTTAACATTTTATTTAATCCAATCTGTTAATGGATTCCTGTTTCTAGGCTCATTAAACATAAATATCAAATAATTTCTAGGTTTTGCTATTATCTCAACATTCACTCTTGGGCAAACACTTGAGAATTTGCTTTAAAAAAATTTTACAGTTTAAAGTTAAAAGCATATAAGAATTCTATGACTATGATGATAATTACATTTCACTGTTAAGATTAAAAGGCACCCTGGTGACCCAGTGGTTAAAGTGCTTGGCTGCTAACCAAAAGGTCGGCAGTTCAAACCCACCAGCAGTTCGGCAGGAGAAAGATGTGGCAGTCTGCTTCTGTAAAGATTTACAGTCTTAGAAACCCTATGCGGGAGTTCTACTCAGTCCTTTATGGTCGCTATAAGTTGGAACTGACGGCAGCAGTGGGTTTTTGGATTGGTTAAGATTAAATTACACTTCTCTCGTGAAAACAAAACTTTGTTATACCCTGTATCTTAAACATATAGTTATTTTTAAGTAAAAAATTTCAAAGAAAAAAATCATAGTATGTTGTATTTTAGTAAATCTAACTTTAGCAAATGGCTTAAAAAATAAAAAAATTGTGATTAATACTTTATTACGTAAAAATTAACCAAGTAATACTTAATAATGCTGTTCATTAAATTCGTTTTCATGATACTGGATTACCATTTAGAAACCAAACAAAAATCTTATTAGCCAAATAGTATCTGAAATTTTCAAGTAAAAATCAAAGAAAACAAGTATCCAGAAATCTTGTTGCATGATAAAGTGTTTTGAGATTAAGACAATAAAAGTCTGGAAGTTTAGGCATTCTGCAATTTTATTTTTAAAGAGCTTACAACTTTTGACATGAACAATTTAACTATTTTCCTCAGAGCACCTATGAGTAAGATACTAGTTTTTGCTTAAGAAAGTGGGTTTTTCAGTTTCAATCAAATTGCCATTCTTAGTTAGAACAGTACTTGGAATACTTTTAATTCTCTTAAAATATTCTCATTAATCTTATCTAATTTTGCAGGCTTTATCTACCACTCTACCTGTCAAATAACCAAGCATCAAATGCCATTTGATTTAAACCCTCCATTTTATAAGGTGAAATGTTGACTATTTAATTATTTTACATATAACACTGTAATAACAAACTTAAGAAAGAAAAATCATTACTGCTTATTTTTAGAATACATAAGTTCAGTTGGCGACAAACCTACAAGGCAACGAGAATATGAACTGTACAAAAACATATGAAGTTTTAACAGCAAGGCTACTGACAACTCAGCATTGGCCACTTCACAGGATTTCTGTCTATTAATATATCTTTACAAATTGCTATTAGTTTACCTAAAAGTTTTAGCTCTACCAACAGTCTAGCTGAATTACATTGCAAAGATATAAAACTATCTGCTTTTAAGTTAAATTCATTAATATACCTTAATCTTCTATCATGTTCCAATGCATTATGTGAGTATTCAATCAAAGAAGTTAGGTTGTTCTCCAAAATAGGCTCTCTCCTAAAGGTCAAAACCTGCAATAAAAATGTCATGTATTATAGCATGAAGACACTCAACAGATTTCCGCCTCCTGCAGTTCCACAGTTGATCTCTGAACACAGAGGCAAGGTTTTGAAAATGACCCTAATCTTGCCTATGTTCAGAAAAGCCCTAACTCGAAAATAATGTTTTTTAAATAGAAATAACTTGATTAGAAACACCTGTGATTTTTTTTTTTGTCATCGAAGCCTTTTCAAACAAATCAGATTAATATGCTTCTGCTTTCATTTCTCTTTAGGGCATTCATTTTCAAAGTAGTGAGCATGAGTGAGTGTGAGTGTGTATGTAGGTTGGTGTTAAGAGGACTGGTAGAAGGGGACTCCATAACGAAAATATCAGAAGTATACTTCGTGCTTCACAGAATTCATAAAATCTATGGCTTCAAAAATTACTCAAGAGGTAGGGAAAATTTTTAACTGCCTTTTTCCTCCAATCATGAAACAGTTTAAGGATGGCAGAAATTACCATTAACTTTAATCTTCTGTCATGCCTGAATGAATAATATCAACATTTCTAAATATTTTAATAGATCACAATTGTAGCCAATCAAAATTTAGAATTTACTTTTTCAAGAAATTAAAATATTTACAACTAACAAATGGATGACCACTGAAAATGGTTTTTTAATGTTTCCAAGTATAGGTGATGGCCCAATGTATATAAGTGGTTTTTGTATTAGTTTTCACCTTTCTGAATCTTAATGACTTGGTGGCAACCCACTATACAAAAACATTAAGCTATTGTTTATAAAAATAAAAGCCCTGAACTATGATTTATAACATACTGCATATGAATCATAATGCTCTGCTGAGTTTTCCACGTTGGTTTAAGAATGGCTTAGGGAAAGAAATGAATGGAAATCAAAAAAGCCTTTATTCCTCTGCTGCCAAATATCTGATTGTTTAATGACAAAACCCACACACTCATGCGTAACTCACAAACACCAATCCAAATACAACACTTAGAAAAATTAAAATTATTTCTATAGACTTCCGTAAAACACAGGAACAAAGTCTTCTCTGAAAATTAAAGTATCTTAAGTTTAAAAATCAGAGAAGAAAAATAGTACAAACCAAAATAACAACACATGCCAAATGTTAAGTTCTTAAATAGTTGAGAAACAAAAAATACTAGATAACAGGGGACAAAAGAGGTTTGGATATAAGAAAGACAAATATTAAACCAAGTGTGTACAATAAAAAAGATGATGTAAAAAAATACCCTGAAATATTAAAACTCAAATCATTACAAAATATAGCTTATTATTTATATCTGGACACCAGTGCAAACATTCTTTAATGAAATAAGACAGGGTTAAACAAAAGATACTAAACTTGTCATATTTTGATGAGGAATATTAAGAATAAAATTGAAATACATATATACATACACAAATGTGTGTATATATGTCTGTATTTCCAATATTTGAAACCTGTCTTTCCAAAAGAAAGATTCTTTAGAGCATCTCTGAGACAGACAAGGAAAAAAAAAAAAAAAAAGCAAAAAATCATTTCCCTACCAGAAAGCAATATTGATATGAAACATCTACAGTCATTTGTATACGCAATAAATTAGACTAATATGTAGACATATTAGTAATAGGATATTCTAAAATTAACATACTACTATAATTATAAGACAATCACGGGTTTAAAGTTTTAATAGTCACTTCTAAAGATTAAGTCCAAATGCACCTTAATAACATTGTATCACTTATTTTAAATAAAGTGGTAGTTACTGATTTTCTTTGGTCTTAGGAGCTCTGTGGGTACAAAAGTTCAGCAAGTCAAAGTTCTAATTACTTCAAAAAATTAACTGCCTGGCACAGTGTTTCTAAGTTTCCTGAATTAAAAAAAAAAAAAGTACAAAACTACACACATATTAATACTCTAATACGACAATGCTAAGATGTGTATTCTGGTTATGATTATACCAATAATTGCTTTTGCTAAAACAAGGGTTAAAAAAGAAATCAGTGTGGTTATTAAGTTTCATTAACAAAAGAAAAAAGGGACAAATGCCAATTTCAGGCGAGTAAGTCTTGGCGAGTAAGTCTTTAAAATACTGGAGACAAATTTTTATAGAATAATTTTTTATAAATAGTATGTAAATTTACAATATAATTGATTTTTAATTGAGTCTCTGGGCATTTTCTTCTTTTTTGTAAACAAATCAGCTGACCAATATTTTATTAATATTTGATTAAAATTTCTTGTGACATTCTGAAGTTACTACATACAAAAATAAATAAGTACATATATATTTATCTCCACAATATTTGGTTAAAATTTCTTGTGACATTCTGAAAAGTTACTACATACAAAAATAAATAAGTACACATATATTTATCTCCATAAAAGGAACCAAAATTTAGTATACAAAACATGATGAAACAAGGGATGATATTTTGAAATTCTCATCCTTAACCTTAATCTTTGATAAACATTAAAATAAATATTTATTAGGAAAAATGCAGTGTTACACACAAACACCTAAGGCTAAATTATGTAACTTTACAAGAAAGTTAACAGCTTAAGGAAAAAAAGTCTAATAAAAATCATGCTTTTATTTGAATTTTAAAATATTGTGTGAAGGGCAAATGCTACCAGGAAGACTGACACCTTTTTGGGCTCCCACTCTCCCACAGTGTGTAAATACAGCTTTAAAGAGGTGAGCTACTAGAGCAATACCATCCCCCAGCATCATTTTCCAGTGGTAACAGGACTTTTCTAGTTCTTAGAATAGAAGATAAATTACAGCTATCAGTTTCTACAGCAAAATGTGGATAGGAGCTTGTAAATATTAAAAAACATACATCTGTTAGAACTTAAACCTACATGCCCACAAATCTAAAACCAAAATTGTCCTCTTATCCAGCATCACATACTAGAGAAAATATTTTGAATGCTGTGAATTTTATTTAGGCGCTAGTGTATTCTCAAGGTTTAAGTGATATATTTTAAATGAAGGAATCCTTTGCTTCTCTTAAATATGGCTTATTAAACAATCCTTCACCCATCACCCCTCAAGCAAACAAAACCCCTCATAAACCAACACGCTAAAAGTATGATTAAATTTTATCAGCACAGTGGAATGTAATCCCCCCATAAATATCTGTAAGTCACTTGTAATAATTTCCAATAAAAACCAATAACAACAGTAAAAAAGCAAAACCCACTAGGTTCTGTACTTTAAGGTGTATTTAAAATAGAAATGGGATTGCCTACAATTTAATTAAATCAAATTTTATGGAAGAAATTTTTATGAAATGATCCAAAATAAACAGCCTTGAATAAGGTAATGAACAATGGGTTCTGTAATTGAAACTTTTGTTACAAAAGCAGTACAAAATGCATAGCAGGATGTATAAACTTAGTTATTTCACTTATTAACAAATTGTATTTACAGCCCTACAGAGATGTTTAAAAGTCACAGAATTTTTTTCTTTATTTGAATATTTTCTAACAATGTGTATTTTATCTACTGTGAAAATACAAGTTTCAAAATTTCAATTACTACTCATAAGAGGATATAAATTGCTAAAAAATCCCTTTTCAAAGCATCTACAGCTATTTTGTTTATCAGCGAGTTTACTGCTTTTCTTTGAAAACCACACCCGCCTTTTATCAAGATGCAATGAAACTGAATGATAAGCTTGGTAATAAATAGAAATATACTGATGGTTGCCTCAATCAACGTTAAACAAAAATCAGTGAAAACTTATCAAATAAAACACACCACATTCACACTGCTGTACACACAACACGTCAACCCTGGCATATACAATATATTCAAATGAATTTATCAAAGGAATAAAATTATATATACACCTGTTCCTACTTGCCTGTTGTAACTCTCTAAACTAAGAAACATAAATTCCTTGTATATTAAAGTTTTCAGTCCATTGCAGTGGCTGAATTACGAAAATCTACATATTTTAAATTAAGTGTAAAGAGTTCTTAATATATATTCAATTATTATGGAAAATGTGGAAACGCTAATTCGTTAACATCAAGAAAATTAAAATTTCCATTTGGTATTTTTGCCCCCCCCCCAAAAATCCCCCGTAACCTGCATCCAACAAATAGATGTAGCTTGACAAGAAAATTTTCTGTCAAGAAAAAAAAAAAAAGGTCACTAAATCCTCCACGCGTTCTTTAACAATAAAGAACAGGGTAAAAATATATAAAAGTTCTGTAATTTTAGCCAGCAGAAATGTAATTTTGAGGAAATAGCCTCTATATTTTTACTTTTAATACACATTTCAGAAACACCCGAAAGCTCTTAATGGGAGAAAAAACTATCAAACACCAACTTAAAAAAAAAAAAAAAAAAAAACTCCTCGTCTTACGTTTCATAACTATTTCCGTGGTCCTCTGGTTAAAAGTAAAATTTTTTCGAAAAGGCAAGAATTGTAATCTAGAGTTCAACATTCAAACCCCCCAGTCCCGCTTCCTTCCAGCCAATCAGGGGGTCACAAATCCAGTGTTTAGGGAGCTCCGTTAGACCCAATTTGAAAAACATCACATTGCGTTCTCCTATTCTCCTCGGGAAAGATTCTCAGGGAGGGCGGGTCCCCCAGTCTCTATAGAAATAAGAAATCGATCGAGCGTTCTATCAATTCCAGGGGGGGAAACTCTTTGGGCAAGCAGTCCTAAAGAGCGTGACTGAGGCTCCCAGGCAGCGTTATTCCTCTCTGCGAACAACTCAACAGCTGCTGCAACACCATCTCCCGAATATTTGCAACCCAGAGCCGCGCGCCCCGCACGCAAAATACCACACCAGCAAAGGTTAATCGGCTGGTGCTTTCAGCGTGGAAAAGGGCTCAGGATCTCATGCATCTTTAATGAGGAATTTTGACAAAAGTCATTATCTGTAAAGTGTTAAAGTTAAACGCGTCACTGCCTCAAATCCTTCAAGAGTGGTCGAGTAAGAACTGACAGAAACCACGAGCTAAAAAAAGGGAAAGACAAATAACACCCCTCCCTCTGCCCTCCCCCTCGGAGTCAAGAGAGTTCCCAAGAAAAGGTGGAGATTGCAAAATTACCGTTAAGTTGTCCGCGTAAAGACTTTTCGGGAGGAAAACAGCAATACACTTTCCCAGATTGCTTTTTTCCCTTGCGACATGGTTCAAAGACTGGAGAAGGAAAAAGTCTTCTAAAAAAAGTGCGACTCGGGAAGGGTACAGAGCAGAAGGAAATGGCAAGCTGGAAGCCCCGTCTTTCATCGCACCCATTACACCCCTCCCCCCAAGAAAGGACAATATCGTGAGCGCAAATGACAAAAATTCCTAGCAAGAACCGGCACCCAGCACCTATCCTAGGGGCCCGCTCGAACATCAAACGCCTGCCCCCGCCAGTACCCCCGCACTGGAAAAGCCGGACGCCGGCGGGGCTCCCTCACCTCAACACCCTTACCCGGACCGAGGCGCGCGGACCGGGTGGCGGCGTGGGGCGGCGAAACGCACATTCCCGGGGCACCTCGCACTTGGGCGTCAGAAGACGACTACATACACGACTGGGTCCCGAGGAGAACACTGGCGACCACCCCGGACCGGAGGCACCCGTTACCCCGGGTCCTGCATATTCCGTCGACCCGAAGTTTCTTGTCATGAGAAGGCGGCCATCAGCCGGCCGCGAAGACTGCGAGAAAAGGCGTCTCGGTTCGGAAAGGCGAGGTGGGGTAGGTCCGGGGGTGAGCGGGCGCTCGCCCCCTCCTCCTGTCAAGGAGCCACGGCCCGAGAGACCCCGCCGCGCCCTCTCGCCCGCTCGGGCGGGGGGTCGTGCTGACAGATCCGCTCGCTGGGCGGCGGCCGCTCCGCCGCAGCCGGTGCGCGTCCCGCTCAAACTGCAGCTCCCCTCCCCCCACAGTCGTCTCTCGCCGCTCCCGCCACATTCCGCCCGCCCCCGCTCACTCGCGGACACCCAAGCTGCCCCCAACCCTGTTTCCTTGGACTTCTGGCAACTGAAGTGAGGGCGGATCCAGTGCCCACTCCCTGCACCCCCCACCGCCTGCCGGTCCCACCACTGCCACCTCCGGAGTCCCGCTCTGCTACTTCTTCAGGCTCTTACCGACTGCGCCAGCCCTGGCGAAGCTCCGCGAACTGCCCTTTGCTAGAAGTAATTTTTGGCGATTTTTTAATGATTTTTCGGCGAAGTCTTAGTGGCGCTATACTCTCGGACAGGTTATCCCGTCTCTCCCGCTAGATTGATGAGATCAGGCATCACTCGAAAATGGCGCCGAAAGCGCTGAGGCTCCTCATTCAAATTCTTTAGAGCCAACCCCGCCGCCCCGGGGCATGCCGGGAACGCGGGCTGCCTCCACAGCTGTCAATATAGCCTGTCAACCCCCCGCCTCTTGCTTTCCCGACAGTTTTGCGCATGCGCAAACTCCTGCCCCAAGCCCCAGGCCTACACATGCGCATAATCATCCTTGTTCGCCGCTCTCCCTTCGCTTCCTTGGTCGCAGCTGTCCCACCTCTTTTCTTGCGCGTGCGTGCAGCGCTTTCTATATTCAGCAGCGGAGGTGAAGCGACCGTGAGGACTGTCAGCCCAAAGGTCCATAGGTCCGTATCTAAATAGACACTTATTCCACTGTTCGAGGTAAACAAACAAGAAAGGGTACAGCTAAGGCGAAAACAAAAGCGACTTTCAGCCAGTGCCTAGACTCCAAGCAGCGAATTTGTTTCTGAGACCTTGTGTATGGATACACGTGTACTTAAAACAGCCCCGCCAAAGTACTGAGCGCTCGCTGTAGTCCAACGTTTTACATGAACTATCGCTGTTAAACCTCAGAACAACTTTATCAGGTAGGTGCTGTTATTCTCTGTTTACAGACCAGGAAAACAAGGCTTAGGGACATATAGTAATTTGACTAACGCGGAACAGCTAGCAAGCACGTGGACGAGTCCAGATCTGTCAGATTCTAGACTCGGGGACATTTTCTACCACGCTGTACTGCCCAATCCGAGCGCACACGGGAGGCGTGGTTGTGTGTGTTTACATCTTTATTGCAGCCTAGGGTTTTTTTTTTTTTTTTTTTTTTTTAGGGTAGGGTTAATGATTACTGAAGTCGGCTAGAGTTGTTCTCGGCAACGGCTGCCTGTTGCGAAGGCGCATTCATTAAATCCTTTTCTCACACCGTCTTGTCCTTAAACATTGTGCTCTATTTTGGGGATGTGAATGGGCAGTCTTTGGGTGTCACTTAGGGTAACGTGATAACATGGCGTGGTACGTGAACTGAACGTAGCAACGTATTCATAAAATACTAACAGCTACCAAGTACTGACTGTACCATGTGCTGGACACTGTGCTAAACGCTTTACATATTTATTGTGCTTGGTGCTCACAACAGCCGTATGAAGATGGTATCATCCTTATTTTACAGATGAGAACATTTAAGACTCAGATTAAGAAACTCCCCCAAAGTTGTAGAACTAATTAAGTGGACCAGACCAAACCAAACCCAGTGCCCTCAAGTCCATTCCGACTCATAGCGACCCTATAGGGCAGAGTAGAACTGCCCCATAGAGTTTCCAAGGAGCGCCTGGCGGATTTGAACTGCCAACCCTTTGGTGGTTAGCAGCTGTAGCACTTAACCACTATGGCACTAGGGTTTTCAGTTAAGTGGAAAAAAAAAATTTTTTTTTTAAACTGGGTGCTTTGATGGGGCGTTGGCAGCTGTGGGATTCGAACCCACGCCCCCGAAGAGACCGGAGCCTTAATCCAGCGCCTTAGACCGCTTGGCCACTCAGTGGAAAAAAGGAAGACCCTCAACGAGGTGGACTGACACAGTGGCTGCAACAAAGAGCGCAAGCATAACAAGGATTGTAAGAATGGCAGGACCAGGCGGTGTTTCCTTCTGTTGTGCATAGGGTCGCTATGAGTCAGAAGTGACTCAACGGCACCTAACAACAACATGATAGAGCATAAGTCATGATAAGGTTGCTCATATTTTAGTACCTTCCTTAAAACCTTAAGAATTCATTTATTTTGGAGAGTTACCCTACCTGCCACCAGGCAAATCATGAGGAAACTTTTTTAAAATTATTATTATTGTACTTCAGATGAAGATTTACAGAACAACCGAGTTTCTCATTAAACAATTAGTACACATATTGTTTTGTGACATTGATTACCAACCCCACGACATGTCAGTAATCTCCCTTCTTGACCTTGGGTTCCCTATTACCAGCTTTCCTGTCCCCTCCTGCCTTCTAGTCCTTGCTCCTGGGCTGGTGTGCCCATTTAGTCTCATTTTGTTTTATAGGCCTGTCTAATCTTTGGATGAAGGGTGAACCTCAGGAGTGACTTCATTACTGAGCTAAAAAGGGTATACGGGAACCGTACTCTCGGGGTTTCTCCTGTCTCTGTCAGACCAGTAAGTCTGGTCTTTTTTTGTGTTAGAATTTTTTCTCCATTTTTCTCCAGCTGTGTCTGGGACCCTCTATTGTGATCCCTGTCAGAGCAGTCAGTGGTGGTAGCCAGGCACCATCTAGTTGTGCTGGGCTCAGTCTAGTGGAGACCGTGGTAGATGTGGTCTGTCAGTCCTTTGGACTAATCTTTCCCTTGCATCTTCAGTTTTCTTTATTCTCCCTTGCTCCTAACGGGGTGAGACCAGTGGAGTATCTTACATGGCTGCTCACAAGCTTTTAAGACCCCAGACACTACTCACCAAAGTAGCATGTACAGCATTTTCTTTATAAACTATGTTATGCCAGTTGAGCTAGATATTCTCCAAGACCATGGTCCCCACAGCTCTCAGCCCAGTATTCGGTCCTTAGGAGGAAACTTTTAAAAATTGCATTGCTCAGATTAGATTTTAACATTGTTTTTGACAGTTGATTTTTTTCCTGATCTCAATTTTCTAAAGAATCCAACAGTTTAAAATCTGAGGTACTGCCACATTTTTTCCAGTGTTTGTTGTAAAACAACTTGCTTTGCCTGGGCTGAACCATATGAGTATAATCATATCACATCACTGGGAGGTTAAATAAGAGAAGGGATATGAAAATGCCTTCAGTACTAAGAAGTAGGGAAATGGAAGACAGCCAGCAAGGTTTGCATTTATTGAGATACAAGTAGAAAAGAAATGGATTTTAACAAATTTGAAATCATCAGGAAGTAACATGGCAGAGTAGTATGTCATATCTCTGGCTGTTTTATGCACTGGCTAAGGAGGTGGGCTGCCTGGGTTTGAATCTCAGATTTGCCACTTACTGGCTCTGTGACCTTAACCTTAGAGTGAGTTACTTTGCCTCAATTTGACCTTTTGTAAAGGAGTAATATTAGTATCTCATTGGGTTGTTGTAAAGATGTAAATGAGATAATATTTTCAAGACATCTGAACAGTACATAGCATATCAGTAAATGTTAGCTATTGTTTTGAAACAGTCATTAATACTGATCTTTTAAAGTGGCTTCTTCAATAGGTGTTTTAAAAATAAAACTACAATTGGTGCCTTGAGTTGTTTGCATTCTTGTTTTAGCCCCTTAAAATGATAAATCAGCCATATAAATCATATATGAATAATGATTTGTGTCAGATCAATATAAGGATATTAATTTACCATTTCCTAAGAGTAATATATGGAAATGGAATAGTTTTATTTCTTTTTCTGTTTATTAAAGGAAAAAAATTAGGCGAGTATAAAATATAAAAAGAAAGAAAAGCCACCCAAATTTCTAACATCCAGACATAAACATATATCCTTTGTACTTCAAAAATAAAAAGTACTTGTGGCGTGAAAAGGCAGCCCTGGTGGAGGAGTGGCTAAGCGCTTGACTGCTAAAGGAAACGTCCACAGTTCGAACCCACCAACTGCTCGCTCCACGGGAGACAGATATGGCAGTCTGTCTCTGTAAAGATTTACAGCCTTGGAAACCCTGTGGGGTAGTCCTTTAGGGTTGCTATGAGTCAGAATCTATTCAATGGCAACCAGTTTGGTGGGGTGAAAAGCCTAGAGAATGTCTGGAGAAATGGTGTGTTAAGGGAACTTATTTGCAGGATTGTATTAGAACTTCGTGAACTGGTAAATAACACAGCCTGGCATCCACCTGTAGAATTTTTATCTAGGTATAGTCTATCAAGAGTATTCTACAGTCTGTAGAATTCTAGATGTTGATAAATAATAACATGTACCGAGTACCTGGTATGTATGTATTTTCCTGTTGAATCCTCATAATAACTCATGAGGTGGGTGCCAGTTATTCTCCGTACTTTGCATGGACTACAGTTTGTGTTCCCCACGTGTCTGTCAGTCTGTCGTACTGTGGGGGCTTGCATGTTGCTGTGATCCTGGAAGCTATGCCATTGGTGTTCAAATACCAGGAGGGTCACCTGTGGCTGGACAGGTTTCACCTGAGTTTTCAGACAAAGACAGACTAGGAAGAAGGACCGGCGGTCTACTGAAAAGAATTAGCCAGTGAAAACCTTACGAATAACAGCAGAACATAATCTGATATAGTGCCGGAAGATGAGCCCCTCAGGTTGGAAGGCACTCAGAAGTAAGACTGGGGAAGAGCTGCTGCCTCAAAGTAGAGTTGACCTAATGAAAGAGCTGAAGAAAAAAATTCAAACCTCGGGTTACAATACTGAAGGATTCTACGGGGAGAATATTAAATGATGCAGGAAGCATCAAAAGAGGATGGAAGGAATACACAGACTCACTCTGCCAAAAAGAACTGGTCAACATTCAGCCATTTCAGGAGGTGGCATATGATCAGGAACTGATGGTACTGAAGGAAGAAGTCCAAGGTGTACTGAAGGCACTGACAAAAAACAAGGTTTGGGGAATTGACGGAATACCAACTGAGATGTTTCAACAAATGGATGCAGCCCTAGAAGTGCTCACTTGCCTATGCCAAGAAATTTGGAAGACAGCTACCTGGCCAACCAATCTGGATACTGAGCAAATAATCTAAGAAGCTGGACTATATTAAGAAGGACAGGGCATCAGGATTGGAGAAAAGACTCATTAACGATCTGCATTATGGAGATGACATAACCGTGTTTGCTGAAAGTGAAAAGGACTTTAAGCACTTACTAATGAAGATCAAAGACTACAGCCTTCAGTATGGATTATACTTTAACATAAAGAAAACAAAAATTCTCACAACTGGACCAATAAGCCACATCATGATAAACGGAGAAAAGATCGAAGTTGTCAAGGATTTCATTTTACTTGGATCTACAATCAACACCCATGGAAGCAGCAGTCATCAATCAAAAGACGCATTGCATTGGTCAAATCTGCTGCAAAAGACCTCTTCAAGGTGTTGAAAAGCAAAGATGTCACCTTGAAAACTAAGGCGTGCCTGATCCAAGCCATGGTATTTTCAATCACGTCATATACATGTGAAAGCAAGACAGTGAGAAAGGAAGACCTAAGAATTGACACCTTTGAATTGTGGTGTTGGTGAAGAGTATTGAATATACCATGGATTGAAAAGTTTGGCCAAAAGAATGAACAAATCTGTCTTGGAAGAAGGGTGGCCGGAATGTTCCTTAGAGGCAAGGATGGCAAGACTGCATCTCACATACTTTGGACATGTTGTCAGGAGGAATCAGTCCCTGCAGAAGGACATAATGCTTGGTAAGGTAGAGGGTCAGCGGAAGAGAGGAAGACCCTCTATGAGACGGATTGACACAGTGGCTGCAACAATGGGCTCAAGCATAGCAACAGTTGTTAGGATGGGACAGGACTGGGCAGTATTTTGTTCTGTTGTGCATAGGGTCGCTATGAGTCGGAACCAACTTGACAGCACTGAACAACCACAACCATAAAGTTTATGTAGAGGTCACTATTAGAATATTTAAGACCACTTAATTTAAAATATTATTTAATAAACAAAAAATCTTTAAGTAAAACTTCTTGATTCACTAAAATGGGGGAAAACAAAATCAACATTGTTACTGTGCTTGATTGGAAAAGATGGTCTTTTGAAAACTATGAATTTCATCTTTGACCACAAGGGGGCGCAGATTCCTGAATAAAATCTGAGAGAGAGAAAAAAAAAAAGAGGGGTTTACTTTAAACCATCAGATTCATGGGTAAAACACTAATAAGAAAACCTGTTCGGAACATGAATACTCCACAAAGTGGTGTACTTTATGGAAGAAAGCATTTAATTATTAGGTACTCAGGGCAATAGTTTTCAGGTTTCTTGCATCTTCAAAACTGTGAAGAGCTTAATCCCACTGCTCTCCTTCCACCTACCCAGTTTGCAGCTCAGCACACTCCTCTTTGCTTGTCACAGGAGTAGAACTGAAATAATAATTTTAAATCTGGGTTTTTACTTGGAAATTGGAATGCAGTTGCCAGCAAATGGTAAACATGGGTAGTGTGGTGAGCAAAGGACTTGAAGTTTAGTGACCTGTTCCTGCTGTTTCTAATGAGTAAGCTATAGCTGATAGAGGATTGACTTCGACATACTAACTTACTTAATAAAACAGTGAAAGCTATAGATCTGTTTCGTTTTCAAGAACGAGTGAAGACTCCCAAGAAAAAAATTATGAATAGTGACTTGAAAACTGGAGACCCAGGGTGGCATGGATGGTTAAGTGCTCCACTGCTAACAGTTGGAACCTCCCCTCCCCAGAGAGTAAGTCTGGTGACCTGCTTCTGAAAGGCCACAGCTTAGAAAACCCTAGGAAGCAGTTCTACTCTGCACACATGAGGTCACCATGAGTCAGAATTAACTCCATGGCACCTAACAACAACAACCAAGTTTTTAAGTTGTTTTTAGTGGTCATGGAGTTGATTCTGATGCATAGCGACCCAGTGTGACAGAGTAGAACTGCCCCACAGGTTTCCTAAGCTGGAATTTTTATGGGAACGGATCTCTAGGCCTTTTTCTCCCATGGAGCTGTTGAGTGGGTTCAAACTGCCAACCTTTTGATTAGCAGCTGAGCGCTTAACCATTGCACTACCAAGGCTCCTTGAAAATTTAGTATACACTAGTAAATGTTTTAAAAACTATTTGATTAATGAGTTCTTAATGTGCTTTGAAATTTCTTTATTCCTTGTTGATCTTGTTTTTCTGAAGAGTACTTAATTTAAAAAAAAAATCTTTTTATTTGGAAATTTCAAATTTACAAAAAGTTGCAAAAATTTAAAGTTCAATGTACATCTGTATCATTTGCTTGCTTTCATGCCTCTCTCTTTATACATTTGTTTACATACAATTTTTTTTCTGAACCATCTGAGGTTAAGTTACATACAACCTGGCCCTTAACCCCTAAATACTTATTTCCTATAAAAAAAATAAGCTTCATAAATTTATATTGAAACATTGTATTCTAGTTTTGTAAGTTAACTTAATAATGCCTTTTATATAGCATTTTCCCCTTCAGTACAGGATCCATTTTAGGGTCAGGTATTACATTTAGTTGTCCTGTCTCTTTACTTTGTAACATGTCCACAGCCTTTGTCTTTTATGACCTTGACATTTTTGATGACTACAATTCTACCTCCCCCCCTTAATAGAATGTGCCTGATTTTGCATTTGTCTGATGTTTCCTCATGATTAGATTGATGTTATGTGTTCTCAACTTGACTACCGCACAGGTGATATTTTGGCCTTCTCAGGGTATTATCTCTGGAAGCATATGACAGCCATCTGTCCTTATTGTTAATTTTGATCACTGTCGTGGGTTGAATTGTGTCCCCCCAAAATATGTGTCAGCTTGGCTAGGCTTTGATTCTCAGTAAATCAATTTTGGCAGTTCAAGTCCACCAGCTGCTCCTTGGAAACTCTTTGGGGCACTTCTGCTCTGTCCTATGAGGTTGCTATGAGTCGGAATCGACTCGATTGCAATGGGTTTGGTTTTTTGGTTGTAAATCCTACCTCTAGGATGTTAATGAGGCAGGATTAGAGGCAGTTCTGTTAATGAAACAAGACTCAATCTGCAAGTTCAGATTGTGTTTTAAGCCAATCTCTTTGGAGATATAAAAGAGTAAAGTGAGCAGAGACACAGGGGACCTCATGCCACCAAGAAAGCAATGCTGGGAGCAGAGCGCGTCCTTTGGATCTGAGGTTCCGGTGCTGAGAAGCTCCTAGAACAGGGGAAGACTGATGACAAGGACCTTCTCCCAGAGCCAGCAGAGAGAGAAGGCCTTCCCCTTTAGCTGGAACCCTGAATTTGGACTTCGAAGCCTCCTAAACTGTACGAGAATAAATTTCTGTTTGTTAAAACCATCCACTTGTGGTATTTCTGTTATAGCTGCACTAGATAACTAAGACAATCACCTAGCAACGAAAGTCACTGTGTAGCCTAAATATTCCACTGTATAGTAACTGTTTTTTTTATTCCTAGCAATTAACAAGCAATTTGTGGGGAGATTTTTGAAAATAAATATCCTGCTCCTTATCACAATTTTCCCTTAAGTAAAGCATCCATTACTGCTGATACAGTTTTACCGTGATGGTTGTAAAATGATGATTTAACAAATCTAGTGCTCCTCCTGCATTTTCCAGTTGGCCTACAATATTCTACTGCAAGCAAAGGGCCCTCCCGTGTCTCGATTCTTCAGTTATTATCTGCATGAAATTATAGATTCCGGTGCTTTTCGATTTCTGTATTTGCCTCTTTTTATGTATGCTTCCCCTTTCTCTTAATGTATATATGTTTATATACAATTCTCTTCTGAACCATTTGACAGTAAGCTGTACCAACATCATGGACTTCACCTTTAAATACTTACGTATGTATTTAATAATTTTGGTGTTCTAATTGTCCCAGATTTAGCTGTGGGAGCACCTTCAGTCTTGCTCCTGTGTCTCTGTAACATGCCCACATCATTTTGGGGGAACATTTCCTTATTTTTCTGGTATAACAAGATGTTCCAGGTTCATTGTGTACCCACCCTGCCCCAGCTATGGAATTAGCTATTTATCTAAGGAGCCCTGTTTCCTGGTAGTGGAAAATGGTATTAGATACCAAAGCTAGGTGTGCTCATTGCCACTGAGGTGTCAAATATGTATGATAATTCTAGGAAGTATATACGCACACACACACTTACATACATACAAATACATATACAATGATATAGATTTAATTTTGAATTAATTATAACTGGGGTGATAACAGCAACATTTATAAAGTTCTGAATAAAGGAAGATGAAATCATAATCCATTAACTACACAATTCATGTCATTTCCATTTTTTCTTTTGGCTAATCTGTATATCTACATAATTTTATACGGTTGTATGATACAGTTTTCTTTGAACTTTTTTCACTTAACATGTCACAAGCATCTAAGTTATTATATCATTTTCACAATCTTCATTCTAAATTTCTCTGCTACATATCATTTAGAAGATTTTACCATTCCTCTATTGGTAGACATTTGTTTCCAATTTTACAAAATAATTCTGAAATGAACATTTTTATACATATGCCTTTTCTAATTTATTTTCTTGATTGACTGGAAAATTTCTCAGAATTGGGAATAGTGGCTTTGGTATATGTTTTGATATCTACTGACACTGATTGATTAATTAATTAACCTACTGATTAATTTACCTGAGTCCATACCAGAATTGGAGCCCTGGTGGCGCAGTGGTTAAGAGCTTGGCTGCTGAACAGAAGTTAGGTAGTTCGAATCCACCAGTCACTCCTTGGAAACCCTATGAGGCAGTTCTACTCTGTCCTATACGGTCACTATGAGTAGGAATTGACTCAGTGGCAATGGGTTTAGTTTTTTTTATTTCTTTAATACCAAAATTGGATAGAGATGAAAAATCGGTAGTCCCTTTTAGTAAAAAGCTGAAAGTCTAATAAAAAGAAGAGAAACTTTAAAGAAATTATAATGGGAAAAATGTATAAGAGGAGCAGTTACTGTGGGTTAGGAATAGGTGTCTCAGGAAACTTCTTTGGGAGGAGTGACAGTTGAGCTGTGTCTTGAAGGATACCTTGGTTGAGCCTGCAGATTGTTATGTGTCATCCCCATGTAAAAGAGAACAGAAATCGGCCGTAGAAGGCATTTTAAGCATAGTCCATGGAGTATAAGAAAACAGTATGGTCACTGCTGGGCATGTTCAAGAAAATTCAAGTAGTTTGTTGTGATATGTAGCCTAGGTGCCCTTGTAGGAGTCAAGAAAAGTCAGCCTGATGAAGCTGCTAGAGGTCACATTATGAAGGGCCTTGCAGGCCACCTTTATGTTGATATAATTGAAAAATCTTAAACCAGTGAGTAATATAATCAGATTTGCATTTCAGAAATTTACTTTGAGCAAGGGTATGGAAAGCAGATCAGAAAATGCAAGAAGGTGGTAAGGAATTCTTCAGAGGAAATAAATACTTGGACTAGAGAAGTACAGTGGGGGTGAACATACATGAAGTATAAAAGGAATTGGATTTATTTATTCAGTACTAATATAAATATTCCAAAGTAGCTACTTATTTAGCACCTACTCTGTGCTGTGTACTATGCTAGGCACTGAGCATATAAACCAAACCAAACCCATTGCCGTGGAGTCAGTTCCAACTCACAGCAACCCTATAGGCCAAAGCAGAACTGCCCATAGGGTTTCCAAGGAGTGGCAGGCAGATTCGAACCGCCAACCTTTTGGTTAACTGCCAAACGCTTAAGCACTGCACCACCAGGGCTCCACTGAGCATACAGGGGTAGACAAAACAGTGACAGCTCCTTCCCTTATGGTCTAGTCTAGTGAGAGAAAACAGACATTAATGTAATAATCATACAAATCGCAACCGTGATCAGTACTATAACAGAAAAGTGCAGGGTGACATGAAAGCGTACACCATAGGCAACTAACACTGGAGATTTATGTAAGACCTTTCTATGGTGGGGCGGTTAACATGAGACTAGAAAGATGAATAGGAATTAGCTAGGCCAAAAACAAAGGAAGAGCATGTGTCAACATCCTGAGTAGGAAGGACCAGAAAATGCAAGCCCATATGGCTGACGCAGAGTAAGTAACAATGGAGAAAGGTGAAAGGTAAGACTAAAGAGGTGTAGGAGCTAGATGTGCAGAGCCTTGTATATGGGGAGGAGGGAGAAGGAGGTATGCAGCACGACTTCTAGGTTTCTGGTGTAGGCAGCTGAGTAGCTACCAGTGCTGTTTCCTGAGAGAGGGAAAATACAACAGGTTTGGTTCATTTTGATATGTGACATGTTGATTTTGAGATGCTTGTGGGCTAAGTACATTTCCCTTCTCCCCCACCTTAGAGATAACTGGAGATGGGGTTGGGACTGGATTTCTGGTTTGTTGTTGTCAGGTGCGTTGAGTCAGTTCCGACTCATGGCGACCCCATGCACAACGGAATGAAACTCTGCCTGGTCCTGCGCCATCCTCACAATTATTGCTATGGATGAACCCATTGTTGAAGCCACTGTGTCAGTCCCTCTCGTTGAGGGTCTTCCTCTTTTTTGCTGACCCTCTACTTTGTCAAGCATGATAGGGACTGATCCCTCCTGATAACATGTCCAAAGTAAGACATAGTCTTGCCATCCTTGCTTCTAAGGTGCATTCTGGCTGTACTTCTGGTTTAGAAGTCTGGAATTTAGGGAAAAGGTCTGGTTTGGATATTGTCTAGATTTAGTAGTTGACAGATTACTGTAGATGGTAGTTTAAACTCTGGGATTGGGTGAGATCACTGAGGGAGGTATGTAGAATGATAAAAAGGCTTACCACAGAATCCCAGTAAACACTGTTTGGTAGCTATACAAATATTTAAAAATGTATACATGCGAAAATTCACCATAAGTAGTCAAAACACAAGATAAACTTTGAAAAATATTTGCAACATGTAAAGGAGATCCAAACCAAAACTAAATCCACTGCTGTCAAGTCCATTCAGACTCACAGCAACCCTATAGGACAGAGTAGAACTGCCCCATAGGACTTCCAAGGCTGCAATCCTTATGGAAATAGACTGCCACATCTTCCTCCCGCAGTGATAGTGGGTATGAAATATCAACATTTAGGTTAGCTGAGCGCTTTAACCACCACACCACCAGGGCTCCTTATAAAGGAGATAAAGGGTTAATATTCTCAACATATAAAGAGATGTCTTTAAGAAAAAAAGAATAGCTCTGTATACAGTTAACAAAAGAAAAATTATAATTATTGAAAAAAATTATAAATACAAAACTATAATGGTATAATTACTTACCTATCCATCCATCTTGTATTTATAAATGTAAAGTTGTAAATTATTTATAAATGATTTATAAAATTGTAGATTTATAAATACAAGATGGATGACTACAACTACTCATTAAAACACTCAGAGGAAAAATAGAAGAAAAAATTCTTAGCCCATATTAGGTTATAGTATAGTAGACTACAGCATAGCACTGTATGGTTCCCAGGCTGTACAGTTTGTGATTGGCCATTAGCAACAGTGCCAAGGAAGAAAGGCCTGTCAGTCTGCTGCCATAAAGATTACAGTCAAGAAAACTCTATGGCGCCCAGTTCCACTCTGTAAGACACGGGGTTGCCATGAGTTGGAATCGCCTCCATGGCAATGTATTTTTGGGTTTAGTATAGTACAGTTAAAAAGATACAGGTTAAGAAGCCAGTCTAAAATGTGGCATTGTTGACACTGTGAAACTATGCTTTGAAGGAACATTAGTGTTCTATGAACTAGTTAATGATTCTTAAACTTTGAGATTTGCTGAAAGTCATAGACCCTCTCTCTATAATAATCCACAGATGTAAAGTATTGGTATATAATTTCAGAGATGGGTGATGGTCCATGGAGTTCCTGAAGCAACATAAAAGAACTATTCGTACCTGTGGTAGGCATTGTAGCAGCTCCCTTCCCCCACAGATGTCCATACTCTCATCTCCAGAATCTGTTACATTACATTGCAAGGGATAATTAAGGGTTTTGATGGGATTCAGGTTGTTAATCAGCTGACCTTAAAGTAAAATGACAATCCTGGATTATGTGAGTGGGCCCAATGTTATCACAAGGGTACTTTAAATGTGGAAGATGGAAGTGAGTCAGTGTCAGAGTGATGCAAAGTGACAAAGACTCAACTGGCCATTGCTGGCTTTGAAGATGGAAGGGGCCATGAGCCGAGGGATGCAGGCAGCCTGTAGTAGCTGAAAGGGCGAGAAAACGGATTCTTTCCTAGAGCCCTCAGAAAGGAAGACAGCTCTGCTGACGCCTTGATTTTAGCCCAGTGAGACCCGCTTTGGACTTCTGACCTCCAGAAATGTAAGATAATACATTTTGGTTATTTTAAGCCACTAAGTTTGTTGTAATTTGTTACAGTAGCAATTTGTCATTAGTTGCCTTCAAGTCAATTCTAACTCATGGCCATGCCATTTGTGCAGAGCAGGACTGCTCCACAGGGTTTTCAAGGCTGTGATCTTTACGAGGCAGATGGCCAGGCCTGTGCTCTGAGGCATGTCTGGGTGATGTGAAACCACCAACCTTTCAGTGAGTAGTAGAGCACTCAGCTGTTTGCGCAACTGTTCCTATTCCTATATAGTCATGTGCTGCATAACATCCATTCAGGCAACATGGTCCCAACCTCCATATAGGTATATACAATGGTTAGTTATAACAGATGGGTGCTGCTCTGCGCTGTGCATCAAAACATTATTATTACTATATTATTATGTTAAAGATGTTTTGGTGTATCTGGTATTATTATGTTCAAGATGTTTTGGTGTATCTAGAAGTGTTTCCTTAATGTTTTTTAAATGAATAGAAAGGTACGCTATATACTAAGACGAACATTTGACTAACTGATGTTAGATAGAAGCTGTACCTAACTGTTCTGATTTATGTACAGATTTGACTTAAAGACAGATTCAGTAATGGAACTCTTTTGTAATCTAGGGACTACCTGTATATAATATGGTGTTCACACAACATCCAAATCACACAACATCGTATTTCACAGAACATATTGTGGACATCAAGTGACATATGACTGTATTAGCAATAGGAAACTAATGTAATACGTAGACAGCCATTTTGTACGTGTGTTGATGTGTGGCTATGGTAGTGAATACATACATATAGACACTACATACATACGGAAAGAGACATATTTCCTGGTTTTGAAAGTTCCATAATGGCAGGGACTGTGTCTGTCCTTGTTCCGTGTCCGCAGCACAGTTACTGGTATTTATGAATATTTAATGAGAATGAATGATATTCAGCAAAGAGCAACACGGACACTAATTGCTCTGCCACCTGAACAAATCTGAGAATCACTGGTTTTAATGTTTGTTTTATGTGTTCTTATAATCTGTGAGTTAAAATTATAAATAATGTAAAATGGTAAATATTTGTTATGTATTGAGTGTGAAGGCTGTTTTCTGGTTGGGATAAATTGATATTTACTGAGTACCCATTATGAACAAGATATTCTGTGTAAGACTGTTTTATACTTGTTTATTATGTGTTTAAAACAGTGTGGTATAAATGGTTATGTTTAGGCTTTTCCCCCTCCCCAGGAATATTATAACTAGTCAGCTAGAAGAATTATAATAAAGGCAAAAAAGCCAAGTGTTAATAATGGCTAGTTTAAAAATGTTTCTAATCTTGGAAACAACTTAAGTGTCCTTCAGCAGATGAATGGATAAACAAAATGTGGTGTATCCATACAATGCAGTATTCAGCTCTAAAGGGAAATGATGTTCTGATATGCACACCACATGGATGAACCTTGGAAACACTACATTAAGTGAGATAAGTCAGACACAAAAGGACAAATACTGTGTGATCCCACTTATGTGAAATATCTAGAATAGGTACATCTACCAGGACAAAATAAGATTTGTGGTTATCAGCAGATGGGGGAGGAGGGAAAGGGGAGTGAAAAAAAAATTTGGCATCAAGATTTTGTGTGTGCGCATGGTGGGGGGTTGATTCTGAGAAAAAGGCATTAATAAGCAAAAATTAATGATTCAGAAGAAAATATAGCAGTATCAAGTAAATTACGAATAAACCAAATAAAAGTTTTAAATGTGTCATATATCCATAACCCACCTACTGCCGATAGCTATTTAGTTTCTACAGTTTTTTATTTTTCAAATTTAGTATTTACCTGGAATTTTCAAGTTAAACTTCTAATCATGTTAAGCACATATATTTTAGTTTTCAAAATACCACACTTAGGTATTTTTCTGTGCCTTTTTTGTTTAATAATTTGATAAAAAGTCGTTCATCTTTTTTAGGGCTGGCCAAAAACTGTTCAGTGCAATATAGCATCTAGTCTACTACTAAAATCATGTACCTGTACAGCATTTAGAGGAGACCTGGCGGCACTGTGGTTAAGTACCTGCCTGCTAACCAAACGTTCAGCCGTTCAAACCCACCAGCCACTCCATCTGTTTCCACAAAGATATTACAGCCTTGGAAGTCCATGGGACAAGTTCTGTTCTGTCCTGTAGGGTCACTGTGAGTTGAAATCAACTCAAAGGCAAGGTTTTTTGTTTTGTTTTGTTTTAATACAGTTAACTGAAATTCGTTGGTAGGAATATGAGTTTTTCCCACAGATTAACCCATCCACATCCTCTTTTTAAAATGCAGGCTTGCATTTTTAGATGTTGAGAATATCTTTGTTTTGTTAAATAACTTTGATAATTTCTTTTCCCTATAGCTTTTTTTTTTTTATTTTTATAGCTAAGCAGAACCCTGGTGGCGCTCCTTGGAAACTCTACGGGGCAGTTCTACTCTGTCCTATAGGGTTGCTATGAGTCAGGATCGACTCTACAGCAACGGGTTAACGGGTAGCTAAGTACATATTAAAAAACAATCAGAAAATCCTCCTTAGAGGTTACATAAGTGTTACATAACTAAGTGCTTTAAGTAATTAGGTATCAGCTTAAGTGAACACACTATTTACACACATAGGTTTATTTTGCAGTTGGGTAGATTGTTTTAATGAAAGATCAATATAAGTATAATGCATAAATGTTTCAGATGACCCTCAAAATAGTTTCTTTTCATCTTATACGATTTTTAAATTGTCAGTCTTACACTGAGGAAAAATTTATACAGAAAATGTACTTCTGTTTTGGGAAATACACTTTGCATGGCCTAGAGCTTCCATTTTTAGAAGTGGTTAGAGCAAATTCATATACTACATAGCATTTTCACTCTGATTCTGTCCAGACTGTGGTGCTTTAAGGTTTTTTTTTTTTCCTGTATGAAGAGCTGCTTTGCTTCAATAATTTGGTCACAAATAAAAGGACTGAACTAAATTTGTTTATGAAAAAAAAAATTTTTTTTTAAATAATGTTTAAGATTTATTGAGAAAGTATAAACTTTTTTTTTTCCTCTACCAATAAGGATATCTGGACAGGGATAAATACATTTGTTTCAATTATCCACTTTCTAAAATTAGTGTGAAAATGCTGGCCTTAGATCAACTATTAAATACGATGTTTTTTAACATTGTTTTTTAAAATGATGTAAATTCCATAAGAGCTTAATAAAGGAAACTTAGTCCATTTCTAGGTTTGGAATCATAGCATCTTAAGGTTAAAACATGCCACCCATTGTTGAAATGCCTTCTGGAGCTACTGGGGAACAGTATGGTCCCACCCACCTGTGAGAACCCTTTGAATCTGACCATTACTGTTTTCAATCCTGAAAACAACTGGATTTCTCCCTCTGCCTCCCAAACATTCTTAGTTTCTTTAATAGTTCTACGGTTTTACACCATTTACCATCTTCATTCCTTCTGGTCACTCTCCAGTTTCACAGGGCCCCTCTCAAAAGGTGACACCCAGATGGCAAATCATACTTTGTATGGTCTGAAATCTATCCAGGGTTGGTTATTAACCTTTTGTTTCCTGGCCATTAAAGTCTTTATATTTGTAGAGCAATTTTAGATAATAAAAAGGACTGATAAATAATAGAAATGGATCTATTCTTGACAATTTATAGGAAGAAAATTATAAAGTTTTAACACAATAAACTACATTGAGTAAAAAAAAACTTAAAAAAATTACAACTCATGGGCTTCTCAGAGAAATTCCTGACTTGGGATGAATCTGGGCCTGGAAGCTGGGGAGGGTAGGGAACCAGGAATCTATTAACATTCCTTTCTTATGTTTAGTAAACAGAAGTAAAATTGAGACCCTCTGGTCTACAGTAGGATATGGCTGAGGATGTGTGACCAGTTTTCCAAGACAGCTGAGACTCATGCTATGTTTCTATTTCTAACTGATAAAAATTATTTCTTGTAGACCTAATCTGTGGGGAAATAAGGAGAATAAAATAAAATACAGCACATTCTCTTTTGGCCAAGAAATGCTTATGTGTTTAAAACAAATGAACTTGTTAAGGCAGCTCTGGAAGAAGTAATTTATTTTAAATAGGTGAACAGTTTATAGCTCTTGTGGGAACAATTTTTCCTTGCTTTTCTTCATCATAGGATTAGGCCCTATGTTTTTAATTTAAGTCCTTTAATTTTTGCTGTTAACATTTAATTTACTTGATGACCCCATACTGTTAACTTTTGACCTAGTGAACTAAGGACAACATATACAAACTGCATTCCTAGTTTTAAAGAAACTCTTAAAAATAATGAGATGGGTCTGATATGAAATAAGATTAAATTCATTTCAGCTTTCCATGTACAGAATTATCATACATATTTGATCAAAGAACTTTTTCCCCTTACTGAAGGGTGTACCTTTATGAGCATTGAGATTTTTTTTACGGCTAGATGTTTATGCCATTGGCAAAACAATCCAAAGCTGACGTGACTTAACTGTGGTACTTTTAATAAACTTCAAGACTGTGAATGTAGTACATTGGATACAAAACGTAACAAATTCTTGTAGCATGCAATTAAATATAATGATCCTCCTGTCTACGTTTATTTATATCCAGATATCCTTTTGTTTTATATAAAGTTGAAATTCCTGAAGTTGAGTCCTTTAGAAGTAAAAAATGGTAATAGATGCAGTTGTTAATTATGATAAAGTTCCAGGTTCCTTCTTAAAGCACTTGGTGTAAAAATACTTTTCACATGGCTTTAGTTTGTACTTAAAACTTGAAGTGTAGACTTGCTTTTGAACATTTTTTCCCTAATTATAAAATACATGTATATTAGAAAAAAATTGAGAGAAAAAAAAACCGGAATGATTGGAAGGATTGCTTCTGAAGGCCTCTTGACAATACACTGCTCTCCCCTTTCCTTCCCAATAAGACTCTGTCTTTTGTATATTAATGTTACTGGATATCATTCATTTAGGGTTATTGAATACCGTACTTTATAGTTATTCTTCCCTAGGAAACTGCATTTTAACATCTGATGGAATAAAAGGTTCTGTCTTTCAGGCATCAGAGAGCAAAGTAGGAAACACTTGGGGATGTAAAGCGACCTCTCCTTTCTACTTAAAAAAAAAAAAAACCTAACTTGTTCCTGTTGGATAGATTCCGACTCAAAGTGACCCTATGGGACAGAGTAGAAATGCCCCGTAGAGTTTCCACGGCTGTAAGGTTTACAGAAGCAGACGCCACATCACAGATCCTGTGAACCAAGTGTCCCAATGTAGCATTTGCTTCTGTAAAGATCACAGCCTTGGAACCCCCTAAGGGGCAGTTCTACTCTGTCCTGCTGGGTTGCTGTGAGCCAGAATCAACTCATTGGCAGCAAGTTTGGTTTGGTTTTTGTTTAATGTTTGCCAGAACCCTTTCAATGAATTGGTGGCAGAATTCTGTGTTGGATGGAAAAATAGATTTATTACAAGAGATTTATGTCATTTCAAGGCTTTTTATTTTTTCTTCAAAGCAGAAATAAAGGATGATAAAAGGGAGCAGTTACAGGATCAGAGAGAAGTTTAACATATTTATAAAATGTGGAGAGTCAGCAGAGAAGAGATTAAAAAGAAGAAATAAAAGTGAAGCAAGATTCTGTAGAGATGAAAGTGATCAAGGGTGTAGGTAAAGGTATTAGAGAATGGATAACTCCTCCTCTGAGACTAGAAGGAAGGAGAAGGAAGGAGGTGATAGTCATATGTAAATGTGAGGCAAGAAGTTGAGAGAGTTTGTAGCTGGTAGTTTTGATTTTTCCTTAAGAAGGCATAAAAAAGATAAGGGCATAGGTGCAGTAACAGTTTGAGTTGAAGTAATGGTATAAAAATGTATGCCCTAGGGAATGAAGGAATTACCTAGGGGACAAGGTTATTAGCAGAAGAGACTGCCGTACCTGGGAATCTAGGTGAGACAGGAAAGATAATGAAGCTATGTGGGAGATCGTGGTTTAAAAGGAAAGGTGAGAGTTGAGGAATGGAGGTGAACATCAGGTAAAAAGCAGGTGCTTGGGAGTTATGGAGTGAAAAACAGGAAGGATAAGTGGTGTAGTCATGGATCGGTGTACTGGAGTTCAGGCTGTGAAGCAGTTTCCTGGAAATCAGAAGGGTGAAGATGTGGCTTTGGATATGGACTGCTGAATGAAGCAGAGTGGTTGTGAGAACTGGTAGAATTCATGGTGGTTGGGTGGGTTGCCCATGTGGACACTGATGTGGCACATGATGATGGCAGCAAATGCAGAGGGGACAGATAACTGTGAGTCAAATGCCAAAGTCCCCAGTGAACAGGGAGGGAATGACGGGACAACTAAGTAATGAGGATGAAAGCGGAATAGAAAATTGCCAAGATTGTTTGATCATGCCTTTTTTTTTTTTTTACCTTCTCAATAACAGCCCTGAAAGCAAGGATTCTGTCTTATTCAATGCTGCATGTATTTCCTGAATTAATGAATAAGCAAATAATGACATCATGTTGACTAAGTATGGCAGGAAAAAAATTTTTTTTTCATAAAAAGCAATTAATATTAAAGAAAATACAGTGAAACCTATGAGAGCCGGAACTCAATGGGACTGCCTTGTTTTTCTTGGTCTTGTAAGTTTTCCACCTTTGACAAGGTGCAGTCTTACCACTTTCCTATCGCTCTCTATTAGTGGAAAATATTTGAGTTTTCCTTCTCTGACAGGTGTCCGAGATGAAACGGTATACAGGTTCCAGCTTTCACAGGTTTTACTGTACAGATGAGCAAGACATAGAAAAAAATTAATAACCTCAGGAATAACCAATGTTAACACCTCATTAATAAAGTTTCATATCTGTTTTTTCTTCACGTACATGTGTATTTTTTTTTCCCCTAGCAGTAAATATTTAGCTACTTTATTGGCTAGATAAGTATTTGGTTATGGAATATTAGGCTTTGTCCTGATTTAACCAGTTACTGATTTGGGGGCCTTTTGTTGATTCCAGTCCTTCTCTACTGGTAAAAGGAACAACCTAATAGCTACATTTTTATCTTATTTCCTTACAATGGAGTCTTAGAAGTAGATTTTCTGATAGGGTCTTTAAAACCCAAACAAAACTCATTGTTGTCCAGTCAATTCCAACTCATAGTCACCCTATAGGTCAGAGTAGAACTGCCCCAAAGGGTTTTAAAGGAGTACTGGGTGGATCTGAACTGCCAACCTTTTCATTAGCAGTGGTAGCTCTTAACCACTACGCCACCAGAGTTTCCAATAGGGTCTTTAAGAGGGAGACTGTTTATTTCTATTTTAGATGTATTTCTAACAAACTTGGAAGGACTGGGAAGGCTTCACAAAGTAAGTGATAGCTCAGCTGGATCTTGAAATGTGAATAGGATTTCACACATGGGAGCCCTGGTGGTGCAGTGGTTAAGAGGCTGCAAACCAAGGGGTCAGCAGTTGAAATCCACCAGCCGCTCCTTGGAAATCCTATGGGGCAGTTCCACTCTGTCTGTAGGGTCACTAGGAGTTGGAATTGACTTGACAGCAGCGGGTTTGGTTTTTTCATACCAGAGTACCTGATATATTTGGGGAATGTTTCTATAGTATTAGGGTTTGTGGTTGGATGGTGGCAGGAGTTAAAATTGTAAAGAAATGTTATGAATCCGATCGCTAAGGAGTTTTGCTTTTATCTTACAGAGAAAGTGGTTGTTGTGTTCATTAATTAAATGCCAGTGATGCGTGTGATAAAGTCATTATTCTGTAAGTATCTTAGCAGTTCAATATTTTTAATGTAATTTTTATTGATATAAAACAAGTTATAGACTTCACAGGTCATTAGTGTATATGTCACTGAATTTACGTCCATATAATTAGTACGCGGAAACCCTGGTGGCATAGTGGTTAAGTGCTACGGCTGCTAACCAAAGTGTCGACAGTTCGAATCCACCAGGCGTTCCTTGGAAACCCTATGGGGCAGTTCGACTCTGTTCTATAGGGTCGCTGTGAGTTGGAATCGACTCGACGGCACTGGGTTTGGTTTTTTTTTTTTTTTAATTAGTGCCCAGATCAAGAGAAAGAACATTACCACAACCCAGAAGTGCCCTCATGCCCCTTCCAATCATACAACCCTAGCCAAAGGAATAAGGATAGATTTTGTGATGTGATGAAATTTGTGTTTTAGGAAGGCAATTCTGGCTGTAATACCTGGAATGGCTTACACTGAAGACAGAATGATGGCGAGAAACCAATTATGAAGATTCTACATTGTTTCAGTGGTTCAAGTGAAAAAGGGGCCTGGGAATGGAGAGTATAGTGTTCATAATGATGACCCTAAGTCACTAAGAAAAGATTAAATTATGTTGTTAATGCTGTAAATATTTTCTTAAAAATAATTTTTTAAAGTTTTAGGTTAGGAATAAGCAAAAACAAGACGGTGCCTTGGAGCTCAGTACTTAGCTTTTTTCATTTGTATATTTTATAGTAGTAATTATATAAAGGCTTTTTGTTGTTATTGGCTGCTGTCAAGTTGGCACCTGACTCAATGACCCCACGCACAATAGAGCAAAACACTGCCCAGTCCTACCCATCTCCATGATTGGCTGCAGATCGGACCATTACGATCCATAGGATTTTCACTGACTGATTTTCAGAAATAGATAACTAGGCCTTTCTTCCTAGTCTGTCTTAGTTTGAAAGCTCCCCTGGAATCTGGTCAGCATCAGAGCAACATAACAAGCCTCCACTGAAGGACAAGTTGTGACTGCATAGTGCATTGACCAGGAATTGAACCCTGGACTCCTGCACGGAAAGTGAGAATTCTACCACTGAACCATCACTGCCCTCATGTATAAAGGCTTAGATAGTATAGAATCAATACTGGGCCTGACACAAGAAAAACCCAACAACTCTGTAATATACTTCAGAGTCTGTTTTGACATTTTAGGGTGAGAGTTGTAAAATACATCTGACATTGTTAATAATTATTACTGGATTGACTGG
Organism: Loxodonta africana; assembly: GCF_030014295.1. NCBI lineage: Eukaryota > Metazoa > Chordata > Mammalia > Proboscidea > Elephantidae > Loxodonta > Loxodonta africana. The sequence goes on from NC_087358.1 coordinate 71,324,269, forward strand.
CCTCATCTGGCTTAGAGTAGGAAAGCAGCTAGAGAAACTAAATGGCTTGCTGTATACCACACTGCAGAACAGTCGCAAAGTTGGGACTATAGTTTGGGTTTCTTGACTCCCAGTTGGGGGCCCTTCCATTTATAGCAAAAGGAAAAGAGTTACATGTAACAAGAGATGGTGTTTACTCCCTCCTGGACCACAGAACCCTTTTTAAACTGTGCTAAGAACAGTCTTTTTTCTTTCTTTTCCCCTCTCCTTCCTTTCAACCTTTTTATTGAGGGGGCAGAGGGGTGTAAGTCATAAGCACCCCTCAGATCTCAGAATTAATAGGTTAAGAATATTTTAGTGCTATCCAAGAAGCAAAGTATACCGTTTTGAATTTTCTTGTCTCTCAAATCTGGCACACAGGCATACAGCTGAGGACAGTATCATTTTAGAATGCAATACAGAGAAGACATGAGGCAGACTGCTGGGAAATGAAAAAGCCAGAATAAAAATAAACAAATCAGTGCTTCCTAAATGAAGACTTCTTTGGTAGAAGAAAGAATATAGATCACAAGGTGAGTTAGCAGAGGTCCCTGATTTGTAATTTTTTAAGATTTCCATCTAGTGATATTCTAAGATACTTATCAAATTATGAGTTTTATCATTTCTTCTTAAATCTAAAAACAAGCCAGGAGTTCAAGGAGTAGGCACAGAGTGACCCTATTTTATTCTGTAAGCTTCTGGTTCGAGCTGTTAGGCAGACAAAAGAGATTCATATAGCTTTTATGCTCTCTTCTTATAAATGACATATTTGGTCATAAATGCTAATATTTCAGGAATGGGAAGGATTTGACCTGGTCTTGTCTAATAAGGTTTACTCAAGAATAATGCACTTATGTTGTTAGCTGTAGGTTCAAGCATTAGTTCTTGCTCCTACTCGGCAGTCTGGTATTGGCATATAAAGGAGTTACATCAAATTTAGTTTTAGCCTGCCAATCTATCTGGTATAGCATTATCCTTCATATTCAGTTTAAAAATCATGGGGCTCTAAAATCAACATAACAAAGTATTAATAGGCTTATACAGGCAGAGTAATAACTGTGTTACAAGAAACTGAGCAGAGATTAAGTGTCTATGGTTTGAATTACATATTCTCACTAGGAATGTGTTTTGTAATTGTGATTTTTCAGGTGATTCATTTTAAACCGTTAGAAAATTGTGAGGGAGAAAGGGAAGGGATAATATCCAAGTTAGATGTATAATTCACTTGGTTACCAGGGGATTTTAAATTACTTTTTCTCGGTTACATTTTCATTTGGTAGACTTAACAGTTTTCTGTCTTCCATTTTACTTTGTAAAAAAGCATGGCCGTGCACAGGTGAGAAAACTGAGGCTCAAACAGGTTGTGTTTTAATATGTGGAGGAGTCTGATGTGTATCCAAGTTTATCTGTCCCTGATATCTATGTTTTTAACCACTGTTCTTAGAATAAAATACATTGGTGTATTATAGAACAATTCTTACCGACACTCATCTCTGCCCACAAAAAGAATTACTGAAACACCCACCATCCTCAATTTCTTTCTTTCCCTCCCTCTCACTTTTTCTTTTCAGAGTGCTCTGTAGTTTTTAATGCCAGTAAATATTCTAAAATTATTTCTTTCATTAGGAAGGGGATTAAATATGTTGCCAAAGTCGTCTAGCCTTATGCAGAACTACATCCTAAACTTATCCTGTGGTATGTTATTCAGCTACTGCATTATAGTTCCTTAAATAATGAGCTCTAGACTGAGCACTGCTTAACAAATCATATGAGCAAGACCCAAAGAATCAAACTTTTCCATGTAGCTCAACTGTATCCCAGAACAAAACTCAATAATATTTATAGGAATAGAAAAATATCCAGTGCCCAACAAGATAAAATTCACATTGCCTTGTATCCAATCAAATCACACTTCTAGAGATAAAAATGACAGTGTTTGAGATGAAAAATTCACTGAATGACATTAATGGCAGATTACACATTGCAGAAGAAGATATTTATGAACTTGAAGAGACAGCAGTAGAAACCATCCAAATGAAATGGAAAAAAAATGAATTAAAAAAAAACCAAACAAAACATTGATGAGCTGTGAGAATAATGTCTAGAGGCTTCATATATGCAAATGGAGCCCCCAGAGAGAGGAGAGAGGTAGGGGAACAAGAGATATTTGAAAAATAATGCCCAAAATGTTCTAACTTTGATGAAAACTATTAAAGAACCCAAGAAACTTCTTGCATCCCAAGCATATGCACACACACACAAAGAAGAAAACCCACACCAGCGTACATCAGAATCACACAGCTCAAGATCAGCGATGGATGACAGATTTCTCATCAAAAACACTGCAAGTGCAAAGACAGTGGGACAACATCTTTAAAGTTCTAAAAGAAAAACACCCTTAACCTAGAATTCTATACCCAACAAAATATTCAAAAATAAAAACAAAGATGTTTTTAGAGCTAGGAAAACTGAAGTAATTTATTGCTAGCAGACCTGTACAACAAGAAATGTTAAAGTCATTCAGGAAGAAGGAAAATGATACCAAATAGAAATACTGATCTTCTCAAAGAAATGAAGAGCACTGGAAATGGTAATTACATGGATAAATATATAGGATTTTTTTCTTATTATTTAACCTCTTTTAAAAAGAACCAACTAAACAACAGTACTTACAGCATTGTGGGATTTACAATATGCATAAATAAAATATATGACAACGAAATAAAATAAAGGCTGGGGGTGAAATAGAATGTACTATCGTGAGGCTCTTCTGCTATATGTAAAGTGGTATAATATCATTTGAAGGTAGAATGTAATAAGTTAGAGTTGTAAACTTTTACCCCTATATAAGGTCCCTGGGTGGCACAAACGGTTTGCTCTTGAGTACTAACTGAAATGTTGATGGTTCAGATCCACCCACTGACACCATGGAAGAAAGGCCTTATGGTTTGCTTGTGTAAAAATTATAGCCAAGAAAACCCTATGGTGCAATTATACTCTGTAATACATGGGGTGTCATGAATCAGCTTGACTCAATAGCATTGGGTTTGGTTTTGGTTTTTTTTTAACACCTAAAGCAACCAGTCCAGTTGGGCCAATCATGATAAATGGAGAAAAGACTGAAGTTGTCAAGGATTTCATTTTACTTGGATCTATAATCGACGGCACTGGGGTCTGGGGTGGGATAATCAACACCCATGGAAGCAGCAGTCAAGAAATCAAAAGGTGCATTGCATTGGGCAAATCTGCTGTAAAAGACCTCTTTAAAGTGTTGAAGAGCAAGGATGTCACCTTGAGGACTATGGAGCGCCTCACACAAGCCATGGTGTTTTCAATCACCTCATATGCATGCAAAAACTAGACAATGAATAAGGAAGACCGAAGAAGAATTGACGCTTCTGAATTGTGTTAGCGAAGAATACTGAATATACCACGGACTGCCAAAAGAATGAACAAATACGTCTCGGAAGAAGTACAACCAGAATGCTTCTAAGAAACAAGGATGGCAAGACTACGTCTCACATACTTTGGACACGTTGGAGGGATCAGTCCCTGGAGAAGGACATCACACTTGATAAACTAGAGGGTCAGCGAAAAAGAGGAAGACCCTCAATGAGGTGGATTGACACAGTGGTTGCAACGATGGGTTCAGGCATAGCAACAATTTTGAGGATGGTGCAGGACCTGGCAGTGTTTCGTTCTCTTACACATAGGGTTGCTATGGGTTGGAACAGAAACAACAAGGCAACCCGTAGAATAACAAAATAGTTATAGCTAATAAGTCAACAAAGGAGATAAAATGGAATCATAAAATATACTTCATCCAGGGGATTCTGGGAAGATGGCAGCATAAGTGCATCTAAGAACCTGACCCTTGCCTCACAACCAACAAGAAAAGCAACTAGAAGTCTGTAGTCAGCCCTGTTAGAATTCTGAAATGGTGAGCAAAGACCTACATCAGGGAGCTTCATACTGAATCAAAAGAAGAGCAAATATCAGGCAGTAGGAAAAGCATTTCTTCCACCATTCCTCTCCTCCGCCCTCCCGCCCGCCCCCCCCCCCCCCCCCCCAGTGCAGCAGACAGACAGCTGCACCTGATCTGTAGCCTCACCACATCCCCAGCCAGCTCATGGGTTGCATGTGCACTAGGAAGGGCCCTGACCTCTGGCTCCAAAATAAATACAACAGATCTCTCTGGCAGACTGTTCATGGTGTTCCTGCCCCTCCTTATCCTAGTACTGCAGATGGATGGCTGCAGTGGAACCACAGATACACCCACATCCCAGCCAATACACAGCCCTCCTGTGCACTGGGAATGGCTCCAATCTCTGGCTCTGAAAAATACAGGGCAGATCTTGCTAGCAGACTGTTCAGAGCATATATTCTGACCAGTCCTGAGGCACTCTGAAAGTCTGAAACCATGATCTGGCCAAAACAGAGCAAGTGAGGGAATGGTAACTAAGGATTGAAGACTGCCCTCTCTGAGGACATATTCATTAGTGTTTGTTTTTTATTTGTCTGGGAGCTGCTGAAGGACAGAAACCTGGCTCTGGTCTAAACCAGAGATATCTTTGGGAGAGAGAGGGAGTAATAAGCCAAGTGTGAAGGCAGTGCCTGCCTTCAGTATTTCTTGCAGGAATCAGCACTGTCAAAAGCACTGTATATTTGAGGGAACTGAGAGAGCTAACACTTTGTAAAATTCAAATGTTCTGATTCAACAACAAAAAATCACAGGACACATAGAGAAATGGGAAATGATGGCTGATTGAAGTGAACAATACAAAGGGAGCGAAATCATATTTTGGAAGCACAATAATGAACAGATTGGAAGAATATAAAACAACAATAGTAAATAAACTCAAAGAACTAAAGAAAAACACAGAGAAAGAACTAAAGAAAATCAGTTGTGACTTGTGTCCCCCCAAAATGTGTATCAATTTGGCTAGGCCATAATTCCCAATATTGTGTGGTTGTCTACCATCTCGTGATCTGATGTGGTTATCCTATGTGTTATAAATCCTGACTTCTATGATGTTAATGGGGCAGGATTAGAGGCAGTTATGTTAATGAGGCAGGACTCTTTCTACAGGATTAGGTTGTATTTTGAGCCAATCCCTTTTGAGATATAAAAAAGATACCTCATACCATCAAGAAATAAGCATCAGGAATGGAGCACATCCTTTGGACTCGGGATCCCTGTGCTGAAAAGCTCCTAGGTCACTGGAAGATAGATGACAGGGACCTTCCCTGGCACTGAAAGAGAAAGGCTTCCCCTGAAGCCAGCACCCTGATTTCGGACTTCTAGCCTCCTAAACTGTGGGAGAATAAACTTGTGTTTGCCAAAACCATCCACTTGTGGTATTCCTGTTATAGCAGCACTAGATAATTAAGTTCCAGAAGGAGATGAGAGAGAAAAGGACAGAAAGAATATCTGAAGAAATACTGGCAGAACATGTTCCAATTTGATGAAGGACATGGATCTACAAATCCAAGAAGCTCAACAAACTCCAAGTAGCAAAACTGTCTAGCAAAACTGTCCTTCAGGAATAAAGGTCAAATTAAGACATTCCTAGATAAACCCTGGTGGCGTAGTGGTTAAGTGCTACAGCTGCTAACCAAAGGGTTGGCAGTTTGAGCCCGCCAAGCACTCCTTGGAAACTCCATGGGGCAGTTCTACTCTGTCCTATAGGGTCGCTTTGAGTCGGAGTCGACTCCACGGCACTGGGGGTTGGGTTAGATAAACAAAAGCTGGAGGAGTTCATAACCATCAACCTGGTTCTATAAAAATGCTAAAGGGAGTCCTTTAAATAGGAAAGAAAGGACACTAGAAAATAACTTGAACCCGAACATAGAACATAGAAAAAAAATTTCCATTAAATGCAATTGCAGGAGCAAGTATAAGGGCAGTTTCCTTCATGCTTTATACTGACAAATGCATAAAAAATAAGTATACATTTATGTTACAGAGTACATGATGTATAAAGATATAATAGGTGATACCATGAACATAAATAGAGGGGGAGGAAAAGAATAGGTATTAATTAGGTATCACCAGTTAAGTTGGTATCAACATAAGCCAGGTTGTTATAAGATGGTAAATACAATTCTCATGGTAACCACAAAGAAAATATCTAAAAAATACACACAGAAGGAAAGGAGAAGGGAATCAAAGTGGTTCACTGCAAAAAAAAAAAAAAAAATCAAGAAAACACAAGTTGGGAATATTGGAGGAATTGAAGGAAAAAGAAAGTATATGACACACACAAATAACAAAATTGCAGAAGTAACGTCCTTCCTTATTGGTAATTACCATGAATTTAAATGGAGTAAATGCTCCAATCAAAAGGCAGAGAGCAGCAGAATGGATTAAAAAAAAAAAAAAAAAAAAGATCCAGCTAAATGCTGTCTATGAGAGACATATCTTAGCCCCAAGGACACAAATAGATTGAAAGTGAAAGGATTGGAAAAAATATTCCATGCAAAAAAGAATTGGGGTGGTGATTTCAGTATCAGACAAAATAAACTTTAAGTCAAAATCTGCTATAAGAGACAAAGAAGGACATTATATAATGATGAAAGGCTTGGTTCATCACAAAGACATAACAATTATTAAGTATATACACACCTTAACACTTTCAGTAATTGAGAGAACATCTAGAAAGAAAATCAATCAGGAAATAGAGGACCTGAATGACACTATAAACCAACTAAACCTAACAGACATGTGGAGAATACTCCACCCGACAACAGCACAATATACCTACACTCCAGCACACACATAATCTATCCTGCATTATACGGGATAGACCGTATGTCAAATCACAAGTCATACAAAGCAGCTTCTCCAACCACAATGGAATGAAACTAAAAAATAATACCAGAAAGAAAACTGTAAAATACACAAATATGTGGAAATTAAACAACACACTATTACACAACTAATGGGCGAAGGAGAGAATCAAGAGAGGAATCAGAAAATAAATCATACTGAGTAAAAATGAAAAAATAACTTATGGGATGCAATGCTTCATGGCAGATTCACAGTGGTTAACACCTACATTGAAAAAGAAGATCTAAAATCCATAACCTAACTTTAAGACTTGAGGAACTAAAAAAGAAGCGCAAACCAAACCCAAAGCTACTAGAAGGAAGGAAATAAGAAAGATCAAAGCAAATGTAAATGAAACGAAGAACAGAAAAACAAGAGAGAGAAATAATGAAACCTAAAGTTGGTTTCTGGAAAAGATCAATAAAATCAACAAACCTCTTATTAGACCAGCAAAGACCCCAAACAAGTGAAACGAGTATATTTCTGACAAGCTGGGAGCCCTGAGCATCAAAGGCAAGCTTAGACAACAAAATTGGGTTGGTGGGTTGTTGTAAAGAGGGCTCGCTGGAAGCATCTGTCTATTCTGCCATCTTGGCACCACCTCTGTTTACTAATATTTTAAGTTGAGGATTTTTACATGTATATTCATACGGGATATAGTTTTCTTATGGTGGCTTTGGCTTTGGTATCAGGGTAGTGCTAGCCTCATACAATGAGTTAGGAAGTGTTTCCTCTTGTTCCCTAACAGGGGTCCAAAGAGAACTGGTACCTCCCAGTCCTGACAACCAAAAACTTTGGGTCCTCATGGTCCCTCTGCAGAACCCACCCACCAGCATGCTCTAGGGAACAGAGACACGTTTTCCTCAGAGACACTTGGGGTCGGTTCTCAGCCCTCTGCCTTGTTCAAGCATGACCCCCTGCTGCAATCAGATACCAGTATATATGCCAATCACCCCTGCCCCTCTAGGACTGTAGGACAAAGCCTGTACCACACACCTGATGATCAGCTACCTGGAGACCTGAGCTAAATTCATACAAGAAAACTGAATGGACTCCTAGACTGATATACCTGATAATAGCTCTAGCCAGCTGGGGACAGGACACCAGAGCTCCAAAGGCGAAAATAATCAAGCTAGCTCACTCAAGCAACCCGTAGGGGTATACCCAAACAAAACAAAGCAAGCAGCTACAACACAGTAACCAAGTATAAACTAATACGATTACTATAGATGGCTTGGAGACAACAGTCAATATCAAGTCACATAAAGAAACAGACCATGATTGCCTCAACAGGCTCTGAAAACAAAGAACCCAGGGATCCTCTAGATGAAAGTGCATTCCTGGAATTACCAGATGCAGAATACAAAAGTTTAATAATACAGAACCCTTCAAGACATCAGGAAGGAAATGAGGCAATACTTAGAACAAGCCAAGGAACACACAGATAAAGCAATTGAAGAAATTAGAAAGATTATTCAGGAATATAATATAATGAAAAGTTTAATAAGCTGGAAAAATCCATAGACAGACAGCAATCAGAAATTCAGAAGATTAACAATAAAATTACAGAATTAGACAACTCAGTAGAAAGTCAGAGGAGCAGAATTAAGCAAGTAGAAGCTAGAATTTCTGAACTCAAAGATAAATCACTTGGCACTAATATATTTGAAGAAAAATCAGATAAAAGAATTTAAGAAAATGAAGAAACCTGAAGAATCATGTGGGACTCTATCAAGAGAAATAACCTACGAGTGATTGGAGTACCAGAACAGGGAGGGATAACAGAAAATACAAAGAAAATTGTTGAGGATTTGTTGGCAGAGAACTTCCCTGATATTGTGAAAGATGAGAAGATATCAATCCAAGATGCTCATCGAACTCCACATAAGGTAGATCTTAAAAGAAAGTCACCAAGACATATTACAATCAAGCTTGCCAAAACCAAAGATAAGGAGACAATTGTAAGAGCAGCGAGGGATAAAAGAAAAGTCACCTACAAGGGAGAGCCAATAAGAATAAGCTCGGACTACTCGGCAGAAACCATGCAGGCATGAAGGCAATGGGATGACATATTTAAAAAATTGAAGGAAGAAAATTGCCTGCCAAGAATCATATATCCAGCAAAACTGTCTCTTAAATATGAAGGTGAAATTAAGACATTTCCAGATAAACACAAGTTGAGGGAATTCGTAAAAACCAAACCAAAACTACAAGTAATACTAAAGGGAGTTCTTTGGTTAGAAAATCAATAATATCAGGTATCAACCCAAGACTAGAACACTGGGCAGAGCAACCAGAAGTCAACCCAGGCAGGAAAATCCAAAAAAGCAAAGTAAGATTATTAAAAAAAAAAAAAAAAGCCCAAAACAGGGTAACAGCGATGCTACTATATAAAAGAAGACAACATTAAAATAATAAAGAAGGACTAAGAAATGTAATCATACACCTTCCATATGGAGAGAAAGATACGGCGATACAAAGAAATAAAAGTTAGTTATAAATTTAGAAAAACAGGGGTGAATAATAAGGTAACCACAAAGGAAACAAACTATCCTACTCATCAAAATAAAATACAAGGGAAAAATACAGACTCAGCAGAAACAAAATCAACAACAACGAATATGAGGAAAGGACAATATATAAAGAAAATCTCAGCACATAAAATCAAGTGGGAAAAAGAAACTGTCAACAACACACAAAAAAAGATATCAAAATGACAGTACTAAATTCATACCTATCCATAATTACCCTGAATGTAAAGGGACTAAATGAGATTAAAGAGACAGAGAGTGGCAGAATGGATTAAAAAACAAGATCCATCTATATGCTGCCTACTTAGAGACAAAAACAAACTAAAACTGAAAGCATGGAAAAAAATATATCAAGCAAACAACAATCAAAAAAGAGGAGGAGTGGCAATATTAATCATACCTTGCTTGTGGATAGGAAGACTTAACATTGTGAAAATGTCTATTCTGCCAAAAGCGATCTATACATTTAATGCACTTCCGATCTAAATACCAATGACATTCTTTAATGAGATGGAGAAACAAATCACCAACTTCATATGGAAGGGAAAGAGGCCCCGGATAAATAAGGCATTACTGAAAAAGAAGAACAAAGTGGGAGGCCTTACTTTGCCTGATTTTAGAACCTAGTGGGATACCACCACAGTAGTCAAAACAGCCTGGTACTGGTACAACAACAGATACATAGACCAATGGAACAGAATTGAGAATCCAGATATAAATCCATCCACATATGAGCAGTTGGTATTTGACAAAGGCCCCAAAACAGTTAAATGGGGAAAAGACAGTCTTTTTAACAAATGGTGCTGGCATAACTGGATATCCATCTGCAAAAAATGAAACAAGACCCATACCTCACTCCATGCACAAAACTAACTCAAAATGGATCAAGGACCTAAGTATAAAATCTAGAACGATAAAGATCATGGAAAAAAAATAGGGACAACGTTAGTAGCCCTAATAGATGGTATAAACAGTATACAAAACATTATAAAGAATGCAGAAGCAAAACTAGATAACTGGGAGCTCCTAAAAATCAAACACCTATGCTCATCCAAAGACTTCACCAAAAGAGTAAAAAGACTACCTACAGACTGGGAAAAAGTTTTTAGCTTTGACATTTCTGATCAGCACCTGATCTCTAAAATTTACATGATACTGCAAAAACTCAACTTCAAAAAGACAAATAACCCAATTAAAAAATGGGCAAAAGATATGAATAGACACTTCACTAAAGAAGACATTCAGGTAGCTAATAGATATATGAGGAAATGTTCAGGATCATTAGGCATTAGAGAAATGCAGATCAAAACTCCAATGAGATTTCATCTCACTCCAACAAGGCTGGCATTAATCCAAAAAACACTAATAAATGTTGCAGAGGCTGTGGAGAGATTGGAACACTTATATACTGCTGGTGGGAACGTCAAATGGTACAACCACTTTGGAAATCGATTTGGCGCTTCCTTAAAAAGCTAGAAATAGAACTACCACACAATCCAGCAATCCCACTCCTTGGAATTTATCCTAGAGAAATAAGAGTCTTTACACGAACAGATATATGCACACCCATGGTTATTGCAGCACTGTTTACAATAGAAAAAAGATGGAAGCAACCAAGGTGCCCATCATTGGATGAATGGATAAATAAATTATGGTATATTCACACAGTGGAATACTACGCATCAATAAAGAACAGTGAGGAATCTATGAAACATTTCATAACATGGAGGAACCTGGAAGGCATTATGCTGAGTGAAGTTAGTTGCAAAAGGACAAATATTGTATAAGACCACTATTACAAGAACTTGAGAAATATTTTAAACTGAGAAGAAAACATTCTTTTGTGATTACGAGAGGGGGAGGGAGGGAGGGTAGGAGGGGGCATTCACTAATTAGATAGTAGATAAGAACTAATTTAGGTAAAGGCAAAGACAGCACACAATACAGGGGAGGTCAGCACAACTGGACTAAACCAAAAGCAAAGAAGTTTTCTGAATAAACTGAATGCCTTGAAGGCCAGCGTAGCAGGAGCAGGGATCTAGGGACCATGGTTTCAGGGACATCTAAGTCAACTGGCATAATAAAATCTATTAAGAAAACATTCTGCATCCCACTTTGAAGACTGGCATCTGGGGTCTTAAATGCTAGCAAGCAGCCACCTGAGATGCATCAATTGGTCTCAACCCACCTGGATCAAAGGAGAACGAAGAACACCAAGAATACAAGGCAGTTACGAGCCCAACAGACAGAAAGGGCCTCATAAACCGGAGACTACATCATCCTGAGACCAGAAAAACTAGATGGTGCCTGACTACAGCCAATGACTGCCCTAACAGGAAACACAACAGAGAACCCCTGAGGGAGCAGGAGAGCAGTGGGATGCAGACCCCATATTCTCATAAAAAGACCAGACTTAATGGTCTGACTGAGACGGGAAGGACCCCAGTAGTCATGGCCCCCAAACCTTCTGTTGGCCCAGGACAGTAACCATTCCCGAAGCCAACTCTTCAGACATGGATTGGACTGGACAATGGGATGGAGAGGGATGCGGGTGAGGAGTGAGCTTCTTGGATCAGGTGGACACTTGAGACTATGTTGGCATCTCCTGCCTGGAGGGGAGATGAGAGTGTGGAGGGGATTAGAAGCTGTCGTAATGGACACGAGAAGAGAGAGCGGAGGGAGGGAGCGGGTTGTCTCATTAGGGGGAGAGTAATTGGGAGTGTGTAGCAAGGTGCATATGGGTTTTTGTGTGAGAGACTGACTTGATTTGTAAACTATCACTTAAAGCATAATAACAATTATTAAAAAAATTAGTAAACAGAATCCAAAAGCATATTAAAAAGACTTATATACCACGATCAAGTGAGATTTATCCCATGAATGCAAGAGTGATTCAGCATTAGGAAATGAATCAATGTCACACACCACATGATTAGAACAAAGGATCCTCTCAGTTGACGCACAGAAGGTAGTTAACAGAATGCAATACCGTTTCACTTAAGCTAAAAATAGAAGGAAATTTCTCCAACCTGATAAAAGACATTTACGAAAAACCCATGGCTAACATCATACTCGGGAACCCTCGTGGTGCAGTGATTAAAGTGTTCAGCTGCTAACCAAAAGGTCGGTGGTTCAAATCCACCAGCCGTTCCACAGAAGAAAGATGTGGTAATCTGCTTCTGTAAAGACTTACAGCCTTGGAAACCCTATGGGCAATTCTACTCCGTCTATATAGATTCACTGTGTATTGGAATTGACTCCACATCAGTGGGTTTTAACATCATATTCGATGGAGAAAGACTGAGGGCTTTCCCCTTAAGGTCAGGAAAAAGACAAGGATGCCTGCTTTCAGCACTGCTATTTAATATTTTACTGTAAGTTTTAGCCAGAGCATTTAGGCCAGAAGTAAATTAGAAAGGAAAAAGTAAAACTATCCCTTTTCACAGATCACATGACTAAAGACTCCAGAAGAAAGCGACTAGAGCTAATGAGTTGAGTAAAGTGGCAGGATAAAAAATCAACACACAAAAATCAGCTGGGATTCTATACATCAAAAATGAGCATTCTGAAAAGGAAATTAAGGTAACAGTTCCATTTACAGTAACATCTAAAAGAATACCTAGCAATAAATTTAACCAAGGAAGTGAAGGACTTGTACAACTGAAAACTATAAATTACTGAAGGAAATTAAAGAAGACCTACAGTCCCTGTTCACGGATCGAGAGATGTATGTTGTAATAAAGATGTCAATAGTACCTACAGGAATGTATACCGTATTTTTATGCAAATAATGTGCACCTTCTGCATTTGTTGACTGGCCGCATTTCTCCCGACCAAGGTATTTTAGTAAGCGCTGTCTGCTCATTTTGGTATTACAGCAACACTTGGAAGTGGACTGGCGTGGAGGTGCTTGTGAGGCTGCCTCATGCAGGGGGTTGGGGGGAAGGTGTGAGCAGCAAACAAATGTAAAAGGCATGTATTATTTGCGTTAAAATACGGTAGATTCAATGTGATTCCCATTAAAATTCCAACAGCCTTCTTAGCAGAAATGAAAAAGCCAATCCTCAAATTTATATGGAATGGCAAGGGGCCCCAAATGGCAGAAGCAGTCTTGAAAAACAAGAACAAAGTAGGAAGACTCACACCATGTGATCTCAGAATACACTGTAAGATAAAACCAGTCGCTGTCCAGTCAATTCTGACTTATGGTGACTTCATGTACTATAAAGCTACAGTAATGAAAACAGTCTGGTATTAGTATAATGATATACATATAGACGAATGGAATAGAACTGATAGTCCAGAAATAAACCCGTACGTCTATGCTCAGTTGATTTTCGACAGAGGTGCTAAGAATATCCAGTGGGGAAAGAATAGTCTCTTTAATAAATGGTACTGGGACAACTGGATTTCCACAAAGAAATCAACCTGGACCCATCCCTCACACCATATATAAAGATTAACTTAAAATGGATCGAGGACCTAAAGGTAAGAAATAAAACCATAAAACTCTTAGAAGAAAACATAGGGGTAATGCTTCATTACCTATTTTTAACAATGGATTCTTAGATATTACACCAAAAGCACAAGAAACAGAAGACAGGATAGATAAATGGGACTTCATCAAATTAAAAACTTCTGGTCATCAAAGGATTGTATCAACAAAATGAAACAGCCTACAGATTGGGAGAAAATTTTTGGCAACCAGATATCCGATAAGGGGTTTACACTCAGAACATATAAGGAATTTCTACACCCTAACCACAAAAAAGACAAACAGCCCAATTAGGAAATATACAAAGGACTTGAATACACATTTCACCAGAGAAGAAACACAAGTGGCCGACAAGCACATGAAAAGATGCTCAAGGTCATTTGTCGTTAGGAGATGAAATCAAAACCACAATGAGGTATCAGTTCACGCTCACTAAGATGGCTATGGTTTAAAAAAAAAAAGAAAGAAAGAAAACAGGTGTTGGCAAGGGTGTAGTGAAATCAGAACACGCAACCACTGCTGGTGTGACTGTGAACTGGTAGAACTGCTGTGGAAAACAGTTTGGCCATTGCTCAAAAAGTTAAACACAGAATTACCATGTGATCCAGCCATTCCACTCTTAGGTATATACCTGTTATGGATTGAATTATACCCCCCCAAAATAAGTGTTATAAATCCCAATCTCTATGTCTGTGGTCACAATCCCATTTGGGAATGGGTTGTCTTTGTTATGTTAATGAGGCAGAATTAGTGTAAGGTGTATCTTGAGCCAATCTCTTTTCAAAAGAGATTAAACAAGGGAGCAGAGCAGAGATGGTCTAAGAGAGATGCCAAGCCACATGGAGATCTCCAAGGAATCAGGAAGCAGTAGCTGAAGAGATAAGGACCTTCCTCCTGAGCCGATAGAGAAAGACTTCTCTTAGGTCCAGCTCTGAATTTGGACTTCTAGCCTCCTAAACTGTGCGAAAATAAATTTGTTTGTTAAAACCATCCACTTGGGTTACTTCTGTTATAGCAGCATTCGGTAAAACTAAGACAATACCCAAAAGAATTGAAAGCAGCAGCACAACTGGATACTTGTACACCAAAGTTAATTGTATCACTGTTCATAATAGCTAAAAGGTGGTAACAATCTAAATGACCATCAACAGATGATTGGATAAACAAAATGTGCTATATACATACAAAGGCATATTACTCATAAAGAGAAGCAAAGTTATGATAAATACTACAACATGGATGAACTCTGAAAACATGCTAAGTAAAATACGTCAGCCAGAGAAGGGCAAATACTGTGTGATCCCACTTATATGAAATATCTACAATAGGTACACATGTAGAGACCAGAGTTTTTTTTTTTTTCTACCAGGGGTGGGAGAAAGGGGGGTAAGAAGGAGGCATTGCTTAGGGTGCATTCAGCTTCTGTTGACGGTGATGACAAGTTTGGAAACAGCAGTGCTATCTGCACAACATGATAAATATAATTAATGTCACTCTACTGAAAAAAAAATTTATTTTTTTTTACTGTACGTGTAGAAAGCATTGAAATGGCAAAGAAAACTACTGGCCCTAAGGGCTTCACTGGTGAATTCTTTCAAACATTTAAGGAAAAAATGATACCAACTATACAGACTCTTCTGGAAAAATGAATAGGAGTGGATACTTCCCAACTCATTGTTGAGGCCAGCATTGTCCTGATAATCAAAAAAAAAAAGACATTACAAGAAAACTACAAATAGTATCTCTCATGAGATAGATGAAAATATAGATGTAAACATAGATGTAAAAATTCTTTAAAAGTTTTAACAAATCAAATCAATGTATAAAAAGGATAATATGATCAGGTGGGGTTTTTATCCCAAGAATACGGGATTGTTTTAACTTTCAAAAATCAATGTAATTCACCACATTAAAGTAAAAAAGGAAAAACATATAATCATCTGAATAGATACAGAAAAATAATCTGAAAAAATCCAATTCTGATAGAAGGGTACTTCATCAATGTGATAAAGAGCACCTATGAAAAATCTACAGATATTTAAAGGTCAAAGACTGCGTGCTTTTCCCAGAAGGTCATGAACAACACAAGAGTGTCTGCTCTCATGACTTTTAGTCAGCATTGCAAGTTCTGACCAGTAAAATCAGGCAAGAAAAAGAACCAATAAAAGCCATTTAGATTGGAAAAAAGGAAAGAAAACTGACAATAATTACCTATGTAGAAGATCTGATGGAATCTATAAAAAGCTAATAGAACTAGTTAGTTTAGCAAGATTGTAGCATACAAGATCAATATAAAACAATTTTATTTCTACATTTTAGCAATGAACGATTAGAAATAGATTTAAAAAAAAAATCCGCAATGGCATGGTAAATATGAAAGCCATAGGAATAAATCTGACAAAAAGGTATGAACTGTGCACTGAAAGCTGCAAAGCACTGCTGAGAGGAATTAAAGACGACATAAATAAATGGAGAGATTGGTAAATGTAAAACTTAAAACTAGTAGAAGAAAACATAAGAGAAAAATTGTGTGACCTTGGGTTTGGCAAAGCTTTAGCTATGACAGCAAAAGCATAATCCACAGAAGGACAAATTGATGAACTGGACTTCATCAAAAGTTAAAACTTCTATCCTTTGCTGCTAAGAGAAAGAAAAGACAAGCCACAGACTAAGAGAAAATGTTTGCAAAGCATATATATGATAAAAGAATTGTATCCACAATATAAAGAAATCTCAAAACTTAATAGTGAGAAAAAAATCCAATAAAAAATGGGCAAAAGATATGAACAGTTACTTTCTCAAGAAGATGCACAGATGGCAAATAAGCACATGAAAAGATGCTCAACCTCATTAACCTCGTTAGTCTTTAGGGAGATTCAAAGTAAAACCATAAGGAGATACCTCTACATACCTATTACTTGTTGCCATCGAGGCAGTTCCGACTCATAGTGACCCTAAAGGACACAGTAGAACGGCTCCATAGGGTTTCCAAGGGGCGCTGGCGGATTTGAACTGCCGACCTCTTGGGTAGCAGCAATGGCTCTTAACTACTCTGCCACCAGGTCTCCACACACCTATTAGAATGGCTAAAACGAAAAATTTTCGTTGAGTATGTTAAAGAATTGGAACTCTGATACACTCCTAGTGACAATGTAGAATGATAGAACTACTTTGGAAAATGGCAGTTTCTTATAGAGTTAAATATACGTCTACTGTATTATCTAGTCATTCCATTCCTAGGCGTTTCTTCAGTAAAGGGGTATCTTCCTGCAAAAATCTGTACACAAATGTTCACAGAAGCCTTATTTTTAGCAGTTCCAAACTGGAAACAATTCAGATGTCTGTCCACAGGCGAATGGATAAATTCTGATGTATTCATACAAGGGAAATGTACACTGGCATTGACTCAGTGGCAACAAGTTCTTTTTTTTTTGAAATATACTACTCAGCAATAAAAAGGATTAAACTTAATATACATAACAACATGGATGACTCAAAGTAATTATGCTGAGTAGTGTAGAAAGACAAAATATAGGGTACAAACTGTCTGATTCCACATATATAAAATTCTAGAAACTTCATAGTGACAGCAGATCAGTGGTTGCCGGGGGGGGGAGAGGTGTGGGAAGGGAGGGATTATAAAGAAGCAGGAGAAAATTCTTAAGGATGATGGATTTGTTCTCTATCTTGATTTTGGTGATGGTTTGACAGATGTGTACATGTTAGAACTTAAAAGCTGTACATTGAAAAATATATATTATTAAAAGTTATAAATTATACACGTTAAATATATGCAGTTTATTGAATGTAAATTACACCTTAATAAAACTGTCTTTTAAAATGTACCCAGAAAGGAAAGTCAGCACAACTGGACTAAACCAAATGCAAAGACATTTCCTGAATAAACTGCATGCTTCGAAGGCCAGCGTAGCAGGGGCAGGGGTTTGAGGACCATGATTTCAGGGGACATCCAAGTCAACTGACATAATAAAATCTATTAAGAAAATATTCCACATCCCACTTTGAAGAGTGGCATCTGGGGTGTTAAACACTAGCAAGCAGCCATCTAAGATGCATCAATTGGTCTCAACCCACCTGGATCAAACGAGAATGAAGAACACCTAGGATGCAAGGCGATTACGAGCCCAAGAGACAGAAAGGGCCACATGAACTAGAGACTACATCATCCTGAGACCAGAAGAACTAGATGGTGCCCGGCTACAGCCAATGACTGCCCTGACAGGAAACACAACAGAGAACCCCTGAGGGAGCAGGAGAGCAGTGGGATGCAGACCCCATATTCTCATAAAAAGACCAGACTTAATGGTCTGACTGAGACTGGAAGGACCCTGGTGGTCATGGTCCCCAGACCTTCTGCTGGCCCAGGACAGGTACCATTCCCGAAGCCAACTCTTCAGACAGGGATTGGACTGGACAATGGGTTGGAGAGGGGTGCTGGTGAGGAGTGAGCTTCTTGGATCAGGCGGACACTTTAGACTATGTTGGCATCTCCTGCCTGGAGGGTAGATGAGAGGGTAGAGGGGGTTAGAAGCTGGAGAAATGGACACGAAAAGAGTGGAGGGAGAGAGCGGGCTGTCTCATTAGGGGGAGAGTAATTGGGAGTATGTAGCAAGGTGTATATAAGCTTTTATGTGAGAGACTGACTTGATTTGTAAACTTTCACTGAAAGCACACACACACACACACACAAAAACGTACCCAGAAAGAAGAATAAAGGAAAATAATTTACACTGAAACATAATGGGGAACCAGTGGGGCACAGTTCTACTCTGACACACATGAGGTTGCTATGAGTCAGAATTGACTCAATGGCAACTGGTTAACATTTATTGGGTACATGATATGGGCCAGGTGCTGGGTAGGTGTTAAATAAGAATTGTAGTATACACAAATATATCAGTTTCTATGTGCCTGGCACTGTTATATACTCTTTACAGATATTACTTGATGCTTACAACTTGTCGAGGTAAAAACTACTTTTAGCCCCATTTTACAGTCACGCAGCTTCGAAAGGAGGCAACGGAGATTCAAACCTGAGTAGGCTGGTGTTGTAATGAATTTTTAGATAACCATTAAGCTACGTATTTTTATTTCCATTTTACAAAATGAGGAAACTGTAGCTCAGAAAGGTAGTAACCTTTTCAAGGTCAAAACTGGTAAATAGTATAGTCAAGATTCAAACTTAAACTTGTTTTATCCTAAAATATATACTTTTCTACACCAGACTTCCTCCCTTTAAAAACCAGGGGTGACACAGTATATATTACTACAGGTAACTGTTAACTTAGACTGTGTTACCTACTTCTCCCACACTCCTTTTACCAATCAACATGTTGCCTGGTATGACTGCTGAATGTAGATTAGAATATACTTGGCACTAAGAAGGAAGCATGAGCTTAACATACTTGGTTTATTTGCCACAATTCCATTTTCAATATTCAGATCTTCTTGGCTGAAGCCAAGAGAGTAAGCAAGAACACATGAAGAATAAAATCCAATCTCTTCTAAAACAATTATCCCGTTACTAGGTAGAGTTCGGAAACCCTGGTGGCATAGTGGTTAAGTGCTATGGCTGCTAACCAAAGAGTCAGCAGTTCAAATCCACCAGGCGCTCCTTGGAAACTCTATGGGGCAGTTCTACTCTGCCCTGTAGGGTCACTATGAGTTGGAATCGACTCGACAGCACTGGGTTTGGTTTTTTTTTTTTTTGAGGTAGAGTTTAATAGACAAAACTTGGTGACTTTTTTGGAGCATAGGGTTGTTGTTAGCTGCCATCAGTTGGCTCCCAATTTGTGATAACCCCACACAGAACAGAACTGGACTGTTATGATCCATAGGAATTTCATTAGCTGGTTTTTGGAAGTGTATCACCAGGCCTTTCTTCCTCATCTGTCTTAGTCTGGAAACTGCCGAGACCTGTTCATTATCACAGCAACATGCAATCCTCCACTGACAGGTGAGTGGTGGCACAGGGTGCTAACTAAGAACAACAGCATTGGAATCAGGCCTGGATTCAAATCCCGGCTCTGCCCACTCACCAGCCATATGACCTTGGAGAAGTGACTTAATTTGAGCCCCAGTTTTGCCTATTTGTGAAATGGATTAGTAATACTTCATAGGGTTGTTGTGAACATTAAAAGGGATAGTATATATTAAGCACTTAACATAGTGTCCAACATACTGTATGTATTAAAAAAAATATTCTACTGCTAGTTACTATGAAGATATTTCTTCTTAACTATAGGAACCCAAAGCCATATTGGATTGGATAATGATGAAATGCTAAAAGCATTTTATGATATAATACCTTGTTTACAGAAAATGTGTCACGTAGATTCCAAAAACATCTAGTTCAGAGAGTATTAAGCATAATCCTTTCCTATTTAAAGAAACACATAGAATAACACATTTTAACATCAAATGGTCTTTAAAATCGGTTTTCTGTTTACATAGGTCTATAGCCAAGATTTGCTTTAGGAGGTGGAAATTCATGTTGACCCTGACAGTTTTATGTTGAAGCCAATTCTATATTTAAAAAGCTAAATAATCGGGATGACTTGTATTAATGTGTCTTTTATATTCTATGATTTTGAAACCATAGCCTTCACAGAAAAGCTACACATATGCATTCTTTGTTTTATCTTAGGGCACAGAATGTGTGTAAGCTGGCAAGGAGCGCATTCAAATAAAAAGTCAGAACATAGAGTGAGATAATCCAAAAAAGCTGTCTTTCAACTTAATTCATTCAATTTGTTATCCTCACCTACTCTTGTCAGCCAAATGGAAGAGATAAATGTATAAAAAGGACAGCTTTGTCTGCCCTGAAGGAAAGACACTTTCAAAGCTAGATCATCTGCTTTGAAATTGCTCTGAAATTGACGTTCCCTTATTAGCCCATAGAGTTTTGGTTATTCCTATATGATAATGACTTTCACATATACATATACATCTCCAGGCCAGATAGTTTATCCTTTCTTGAGTCATCTTAAATCTGACATCAGGCTCATTTTTTTTTTTTCTTCAAGCATTTTCTTCCAACTTTCTTGGCTATTGTTGGTGACATCACAGTATTTTGGACCTTCAAGCTTACACATTCTCCCTCTCCTTTATTTTCTTGTCTTCCGTGGATAAGCTATTGCTGAACTTGTTTCTTCTTATAGTTACTCCTTTATAATGTCCTTTAGCTATGTCCCTTTTCATTTTTAAAACTGGCTATTTAATCCAAGCTTTTACTACACGTAGGCTCTTGATTTTCTCCCTAATGTCCCATCCTGCCCACATCCCTCCCTACCAACCTATGTTGTTGTGTGCTGTTGAGTCAATTTTGACTCAGTGATTCTCCAGGACAGAGGAGAACTGCCCCATAGGGTTTTCCAGGCTGTAATCTTTACAGAAGCAGATCACCAGGTCTTTTCTCCCATGGAGCAGCTGGTGGATTCAAACCTCTAATCTTTCAGTTAGCAGCCAAACACAGAACCACTGGGCCACCAGGGCGCCTTCCACCAACCTATGCATAATGTGGAAACCCTGGTGGCATAGTGGTTAAGAGCTATGGCTGCTAACCAAAAGGGTGGCAGTTCAAATCTACCAGGTGCTCCTTGGAAACTCTATGGGGCAGTTCTACTCTGTCCTATAGGGCTGCTGTGAGTCGGAATCCACTTGATGGCAATGGGTTTACACATAACGTAAAATACTTTTTACCTATGGTAGTACTCTGTAGAGACCTGTTGCAGGTTGAGTAAAGAAAACCTGATTGGCTAGATATGGGGAACTTAATTGTTTCAATGGTTCTGCCAGGAAGGAAAGCAGAAGTGCAGAACCTTCAGGAATTGAATCACAAATAACCAATGGGAGACTGTTGCTAGGAAGAGACTGATGATAATACATAATAACAATTGGGAAGATAAAAGGAGACAGAAAATTCAATCTTTTGCTGGCCATCCTTTCCCTTTCTGTTCTCCACATACTTCACTTGGGAATCTTTCTATGTGCACTAATTTATTTGGTTTGTGGTATACTGTTAATTATAATGTTACCTAGGAGGCCAGGAGAGCTGACCAACAAAGAAGAGAAAGCAGTATATTCTGACCACAGTGATACAAACATCTGTTTAGAAACACTCTAGCACTTAAGGTCTTTTAGTATAAGCCCATTATCAGCTCTTTTTCTTTTATTTCATGTCTCTCTACCTTCTTACTTCAGTTCTGTGTTCCTACTAATTACTGTGCTCAAAGATGACCTGCCTGATCTGCCTACTCCTGTGTCTCTAGTGCTTTGAACAGTGCCTGGCACACAGTTAGTATTTGATGGATGAATGCTTATTTTTTTCTTTCTGGCAATCCCAATCCATCGCTCCTTTACAGTTCTATCTAAGATTTGCCTGTACCAGTAAGCTTCTATCCGTTATCAATATACTCTTAAACCAGTTCATTTTTCTACATCCCCTTAACCCATTGCCATCGAGTTGGTCCTTACTCATAGCAATCCTATAGGACAGAGTAGAACTGCCCCATAGAGTTTCCAAGGAGCTCCTGGTGGATTTGAACTGGTAGCCTTTCGGTTAGCAGCTGTAGCTCTTAACCACTATGCCACCAGGGTTTCCTATACCCCCTGAGCAATTATTTGTAGTTCGTAATGCATTAATATACTCTTATTTATGTTATTTTTCACATAACACATTTTTTCTACATATGTTGTATTTTCCAAGCAAATACATTTGTTGTTGCCATTGAGTCAACTCTTACTTGTGGCAACCCCAGTGTGCAGAGTAGAACTGCTTCATAGAGTTTTCAAGGCTGTGGCCTTTTGGAAGTAGATTGCCAGGCATGTCTTCTGAGGTGCCTCTGGGTAGGTTTGAAGTGCAGCCTTTTCAGTTAATAGTTGAGCACTTAACCACTTGTGGAAACCCTAGTGGTGTAGTGGTTAAGTGCTATGGCTGCTAACCAAAAGGTTGGCAGTTCAAATCCACCAGCTGCTCCTTGGAAACTCTGTGGGGTGTTCTACTCTATCCTGTAGGGTCGCTGTGAGTCAGAATCAACTCGATGGCAACGGGTTTGGTTTTTTGGGTTTTAACCACTTGTGCCACCCAGAGACTGACTCTTTCTGTCTGTCTGTCTCTACATATATATATGCTGGTGTCCCTGGATAGCACAAATGCCTAAGCACTCAACTACTAGCTGGAAGGTTGATGGTTCGAACCCATTCAGAGGCACCTTGGCAGACAGGCCTGGTAATCTGCTTCTGAAAAGTCACAGCCTTGAAAACCATGTGGAGCACAGTTCTACTCTGCATGCACAAGGCTGCCGTGAGTCAGGATCTACTTGGCAGCAAGCAACAATACAAAACGTACTATATGCCACTCAGCGGTGTCTCACGTGCTACAGAAAAGTCAATACTCGATAGGAAGGTAGGCCTTGTATTTTAAGCCATATTCCCTGAGTTAGTGGTCTGCCTTGGAAAGGGAGTTTAGGTACATAGGTTCTATTTTTTGCTATTTCATTCACAGATTATGTGATTTGAGAAAATTGTTCATTCAGTGCTCAGTTTAACAACAAATTGAAAAAAGGGAACAGTTTGGTAAAGAAAAAAAAATTTTAAGTTCTAGAAGCATTTATATGTTGGTAACATTTCTCTAGAAATATTTAAGAGTTCTGATCTGTCAATCTGAATCTTTTCTTGGGATTCCCGTAGAAATGTCCATGTAGCAGAGAAACGGAAAGTGTTATATCGAATATATAATTACTAGTGAATTATAAGAAGACCGCTAATTTCTTTTTCACAGAGAAGAATCAGATACTATCCTACATTTTCCCAGTACTTATGCTAAATACTCCTTTGTTGTCTTAGGAGGGAATTACATTCAAGGAAGTGCTGAGGTATCAAAATAAGACTGTATAAAGTGTAACAGTGTATCCTATAATGGATTTTCAAATAATTGAATGAAGTGTCATTTATTCTCTGGCCTCTTTCTCCATCCATACTGTCTTCTTCTGACAAGAGTTAAGTTGGGCAACCATAAAAGCAGTTTCTAATGATGCCAATTGGAAATCCTGGTGGCATAGTGGTTAAGTGCTATGGTTGCTAACCAAAAGGTCAGCAGTTCAAATCCTCCAGGTGCTCCTTGGAAACTCTATGGGGCAGTTCTACTCTGTCCTATAGGGTGGCTATGAGTAGGAATTGACTCGACGGCAGTGGGTTTTTTTTTTTTTTTTTTAAATGATGACAAATCAGCAGCAGTTTCTAGGTCCTTTCCATTCCCTCCATGAAAGTGTGCAACATTTAGGTTATTCCACAGATCTCCCTCATGTCCCAAAGTGTTAAGCTGTTGAAGCAAACTGATCAGGAAATACTACTATTTGCCTGTGTGCAATCATTCTAAGTATACATAAAATTAGATATTAACTTCAAAATACAGGGGAAAGTAAATAGTAAACCAGTGAATTGAGTTTCAGTTTTATTTATATTTGTATAGAACACTTCCTGTTAATGATTTTAGAAGTGCAACCATGCGGTGCTTTTTTTAAAAAACAAATAATTGAGAAGTTTGAGGATTACAATGACAACTTACCCAAAGAAAACACACACACTGGACTTAAATGGCTGTCTTCATTTGTGTGACTGCTGTCTTCATTGTGTAAAAAGTTGAATATTTTTCAAACGTTTACTAATAGTGTAGTTAAAAGGGAACTTGATGTCCTTGTGACCCTAAAACATGAGTCTTGGTTTTGAATTTGACTAGTGAGTTTTCGCAAACCAAGCCAGAACTCCTCTAATACATAACGACAAATGCTTGCAAAAGTGTTTTTTCTTCATTTTGACATTTCAGTTGCCAGCTGACTATTGTTATGCATGAATTAACAATTCTGCTTTAAGGAGTAAAGTAGGAGCCCTGGTGGCACAGGGGTTAAAGTACTTGGCTGCTAACTGAAAGGTCAGCGGTTCAAACCCACCAGCTGCTCTGTGGCAGTCACCTTCTGTAAAGATTTACAGGCTTGCTGTGAGTCAGAATCTATTCGGTGGCAATGGTTTTGGTTTTTTTTTTTTGGTTTTTAAGGAGCAAAAGGGTAGAGATGAATGCAATTCTTAAATAAAAGCTCCTTTCTTTCACTATTAACTTGTTCTATTTTGAGGCATAATTTTGTGAGTTAATTTTTCTTTTGGTAACTACTTCAGAATGTGTGTGTACTTGTGTAGATAGAGAGCGAGCTGCTGTGAGTGAGCTCTCTAGCACTCACGAGCTAATAGCTAGGCGTCAAACTCCACGTCCTCACTTCTTGGGCACACACACCAAAAACTTCACTTCCCAGCCTTCCTTGCTGTTAAGTGTGGGCATGTGACTAAGTTATAACCAATGGAATGAAAATGAAAGTG
This sequence comes from Loxodonta africana, assembly GCF_030014295.1. Taxonomy (NCBI): domain Eukaryota; kingdom Metazoa; phylum Chordata; class Mammalia; order Proboscidea; family Elephantidae; genus Loxodonta; species Loxodonta africana. Next base: position 71,349,533 of record NC_087358.1, read on the forward strand.
ACTTGTACTACTTTGAGTCCTTTTTGTCCTTAAAAAAAAAAACCTTCCAACAGACCGAAATATAGAATAACCCCCTACCCCCCCCTTCCCGGGGAGACCTTGCAAATAAGATACTGAAAGACATTGGAAACTACTTATTAAACTAACTTGTTTAAAAGAAACAAATTTGAGCTATTGTATATTTTTGGGAGCCTTGGTGGCACAGTGGTTAAGAGCTGGGCTGCTAACCAAAAGGTGGGCAGTTCGAATCTACCAGCCACTCCTTAGAAACCCTATGGGTCAGTTCTACTCTGTCCTATAGGGTCGCTATGAGTTAGAATGACTTAACGGCAATGGGCTTGGTTTTATATATTTTTGGGTTGATCTGTTATGGCAGTTCACCTACTCTAATTCAATATAAACCCAGCGCCGTCGAGTCAATTCCAACTCATAGCAACCCCATAGTCAAACCTTATATAATGCAGTGTCCCAATGATGCAAACTCCAGGGGGCACCATTTACCTGTTAATCTACGTCAACAGCCTCTCCTGAAGCACAATTAGGAGGCTATATGTACATATGTAGATGTTTCCCCAAGGAACTGTACAACCCTGTGGCTTGCCAAACTAACTCCAGCTTTTCTCTTAACTTGGCTTTTACTGCATATAGGCTTTGATTGGTGAGGGCACTTGCCTTTTGTTGTAGCAGAGAAAAGTGGAAAGGAATGGATTATTCTCCCTAGTATAAAAGGAAAATGTTTACTTAGGATCCAAATCAAATCTCTTTCTTGGGTTTGTTCAACTGTGTTGGCTACATACGCTTCCCATAACGTATTACCCTCTGGATGCTTTAGGCCAAAACAGAGTGTTTGGGGACCCCCCCCCACTTCTCTGCCCCATCCCCACAAAGAACTTACTGCTCTGAGTAGTAAAAATGTTCTATTAATGGGCTTTACTTTCCTCATCTGTAATATGCAAGTTGGATTATATGACCTCAGAGATCCCTTTATTCACTAGAATGTTACCGGCTATGACTATAATGTCTACAGCTATCAGAACGTGAGTATGCTTTCAAATTCCAAATTGGTATTATAAACTCTCTCCAGTTCATAATCAAATGGGCACAACAGAGGTCCTACTCTTCTCCCAAGCAAAAGCTATTAAATGGAAAATTTTTAAAACTCATTTAGTTTATTTTTGGAGAGTAATTTTAAAGCAGTATGTCACCTCTCTGATTTCTGTACTTTATTCAATGGGTGGAGAAGTATCAAAGCTAATGCAGAATGATATATTAATCTAAATAACATAGCATGCTACAAAAAAAAAAAAACCCAGATAGCAGATTGTGTAGCTTTTCACCGAATCTACCAGTTAAAACCGTAAATTTTACTTTTTGTAATTGTATATTTAGACTCTAAAATTTCAGCATAACAGCAGTTCATACCATAGCAAGTTCAGGATCATAGTAAAATCACCAAAGTCGTAGTTAACTTTATATATATATCTCTCTCTCAATACATACAAAAATCATATATATATACACACTTATTTACTTATATAAGTCCCTCTCCTATATACACATGTATGTGTGTGTGTATATTTAGTGCTAAATCACATTTTTTGGTATAGCTAATTGAAATGATGGTCTGCTTGTCTGTCTGCTGGTTGGGTTTTAAACTCATGGATTTCAACTTTTGCTAAAGCTTAAATGTACATTATCCAGAATTTATGCAGGCATGGAATTGGCTTTAATTCACATTCTTTTGCTGCAGGGGAGCTCTAGAAATATGGACCTCACTCAGGGATGATACTGTTTTAGAAAGGAGAAAGGACAGCTCCAGAGTGGAGTTTTTATGTTGAGAGAAAGCCACGTAGAGGCTGCAGTAAATGAGAAGAGAAATCGGTATGACTTTGTTTGGCTCCTACAAAAGGAACAAGACAGAAGAATATGGATTCTCAAACATCTTTCTAATTGCATAAATTAGAAAGAAAACAGTCTAAACGTATACAATGAGGGGATGGATAAATTTTGGTATATCCATATGCTGGAATACATGCAGATGTTAAAAACATGTTTTCAGAAATATTCACTTGCATGAGAAAATGATCATTATAAACTAATGAGGGAAGAAAGTATATAAAATGATATCTATAGTATTTAGTGACTATATAGTTTACAAACATGGGGAGGAAACATACAGGAGTATTACTAGCATTGGTTTTTCTCTGGCTAGTGCGATTACAGGTGACTTAACACTTTTTTGTGGTTTTCAACATTTCTCTAATACATTTTGTTTATAATTTTTAAACATTTTGAAAGAAAACAGGGCCCACGTATATAAATGGAGCTGTGTAAAATACGTATACACACCTAATTATTTCTGTATATGAAAACCTGACCAAAAATACTCAGTTGGGCTGTTTTCAGAATGGCAATGTAACTAAAGTCTTTGTGTGACTGCCATTTTATATTAAGATCTTTATGGCAGTGAGAAGGTTGGAGAGAGAAGTGTGTGTCAGAATTTCTGAAAGGGCATGTAGAGTGTGAAAAAGCATAGAAGCTTTCCTGAATTTTCACAACTTTAATTTTAATAAAGCCTGCAATTTTACTAGTTTTTGAAGCTACCAAATGATGGTCAGTCAGCACTTAATACTTGTTTGGAGAATAAACAAATGAAGATACAGTTGAATATGTATTCAAAAGATATTTGTGCATGCTTATATATATTTTTTGAAAACCCTTTCTTGATTTTTTATAACAGTGGTCTAATATAATATTGGAGCCCTGGTGGTGCAGTGGTTAGGAGCTCAGGCTGCTAACCAAAAGGTCAACAGTACATATCCACCAGCCACTCCTTGGAAACCTTATGGGGCAGTTTTACTCTGTCCTCTGGAGTTGCTATGTGTCAGAATTGACTTGATGGCAGTGGGTAATGGGTAATACAATATTTGTCCTTTTGTCATTGACTTATTTCATTTAGCATATAATGTCCTCCAGGTTCATCTCTGTTGTGAGATGTTTCTTGGATTTGTCGTTATTCCTTAACATTGTGTAGCATTCCGTTGTGTTTATCCATTCATCCATTGATGGGCACTCAGGCTGTTTCCATCTCTTTGGTCTTGTAAATAATGCTGCAGTGAACATGGGTGTGCATATTTCTATTTGTGTCTTATTTCTCTGGGATTTATACCTAGAATTGGGATTGTTGGATCATATGGTATTTCTATTTCTAGCTTATTGAGGAAGTACTATATTGTTAGCCATAGTGGTTGCACCATTTTATATTCCCTCTTGCAGCGTATGACAGTTCCAGGCTCCCCATAGCCTCTTCAATATTTGTTTTCTTTTTTTAATCAGTGTCATTATTAGCCATATGAGATGTTATCTCACCGTAGTTTTGATTTGCATCTCTCTAATGGAGCCCTGGTGGCGTAGTGGTTAAAGTGTTCAACTGCTAACCAAAAGGTCGGCAGCTTGAGTCCACCAGCCACTCCTTGGAAACCCTACAGGGCAGTTCTACTCTGTCCTATAGGGTCGCTATGAGTCAGAACCAACTCGAAGGCAATGGGTTTGGTTTTTTTAATGGCTAATTATCGCGAGCATCTCTTCATGTATTTGTTGCTTCCCTGGATGTCTTCTTTGGTGAAGTGTCTGCTCATGCCCTTTGCCCAATTTTTAATTGGGTTGTTTCTTTTTGTTGTTGAATTGTTGGAGTTTTCTATAAATTTTAGAGGTTAGGTCCTTGTCAGATATGTTGTAGCTAAAATTTTTTCCCAATCTGTGGGTTCTCTTTTTAATCTTGGAAAAGTCTTTTGATGAGCCTAAGTATTTGATTTTGAGAAGTCTCAATCATCCAGTTTATCTTCTGCCGTTTAAGTATTTGATTTTGAGAAGTCTCAATCATCCAGTTTATCTTCTGCTGTTTGTGCTTTTTCAGTTGTTTCATAGTCTATTTATGCCATAAATTAGGGCTCCTAGGTTTGTCCCTATTTTTTTCTTCTATGACCTCTATGGTTGTAGGTTTTAAATTTAGGTCTTTGATTCACCTTTAGTTTTTGTGTGTGGTGTGAGGTATGATCCTGTTTCATTTTCTGCAAATGGATATCCAGTTTGCCAGCACCATTTGTTAGACTCTCTCTTCCCCATTTAATGGATTTCAACCCTTTGCTGAAGAGTACCTATCCATAGGTGGATGGATTTATTTTTGGATTCTCAATTCTGTTTTGGTCTATGTGTCCACTGTTGTACCAGTACCAGGCTGTTTTGACTACCATGACTATATAGTAGATTCTGGGATTGGGGAGTGTGAGGCCTCCTACTTTGTTCTTCGTCAGTAATGCGTTAATTAGCTGGGGCCTCTTTTCTTTCCATATAAAGCTGGTGATTAGTTTTCCCATCTTGTTAAAGAATGTTGTTGGAATTTGGATCAGGATTGCATTATATCTGTAGATTGCTTGGTGTAGTACTGTCATTTTCGCAATGTTAAGTCTTCCTATTCATGAGCATGGTATGTTTTTCCATTTATTAAGTCTCTTGTGGTTTCTTAGTGTTTTGTAGTTTTAATAAGTCTTGTATGTTGATAGGTTTATTCCCAAGTAGTTTATCTTTTTTTTTTTTTTTTTTTTGAGCAGGGGGGGAGGGGTGGCTATTGTAAATGGTATTGTTTTCCTGATTTCCTTTTCGGAGTTCTCTTGATTCCAGTGGATTTTTTATGTTAATCTTGTACCTTGCCACTTTCCTAAATCTTTCTATTAGTTCCAGTATCTTTCTTGTAGAGTCTCTGGTATTTTCTATGTACAGGATCATGTCATCTGTGAATATGGATAGTTTTAATTCTTCATTATCAATACGGATGCCTTTTATTTTCCTATCTTGCCTTATTGCTCTAGCTAGAACTTCCAGTACAATATTGAATAAAAGTGGTGATAAAGGGCATTCTTGTCTAGTTTCCATTTTCAGGGGGAATGCTTTCAGTTTCTCTCCATTGAGAAGAATGTTAGCTATTGGTTTTGTACATATGCCCTTAATTATGTTTACGAATCTCCCTTCTATTCCTATTTTGTTGAGAGTTTTTTAAGAATGGGTATTGTTAATTTTATGCCTTTTCTGCACTGACTGACGTGATCATGTGATTCTTTTACTTTGTTTTATTTATGTGGTGAATTACATTATTGATTTTCTAATGTTAAACCATTTTTGCATACCTGGTATGAATACCTTGGTTATGGTGTATTATTTTTTCGATATGCTATTGAATTCTGCTGGGTAAGATTTTGTTGAGAATTTTGCATCTATATTTGTGAGGAATGTTGGCCTACAATTTTCTTTTTTAATGGTGTCTTTGCCTGGCTTTGCTATCAGGATTATGCTGGCTTCGCAGAATGAATTTGGGAGTGTTTCTTCCTTTTCTATGTTCTGGAATAGTTTGAGCAGGATTGGTGTGAACTCTTCACTGAACGTTCAGTAGAATTCTCCAGTGAAGCCATCTGGGCTGGAGCTTTTTTTTTTTTTTTAATTATTATTATGCTTTAGATGAGAGTTTACACCACAGATTAGTTTGTCATTCAGAAATTTATACACAAATTGTTTTGTCACATTGCTTGCAGTCCCTGCAATGTGTCAGCACTCTCCCCCTTTATACCCCAGGTTCCCTGTGTCCATTTGTCCAATTTTTCTGGTCCCTTCCTGCCTTCCTGTCTTTGCTTTTGGGTCAGTGTTGCCCATTTGGTCTCGTGGGAGTTTTTAATGAGCTCTTCAATTTCTTCTTTTGTTATGAGTCTGTTTAAATTATCTCCGTTTGTGTTAGTTTAGGTAGGTAGTGTTTCTAAAATTTGTACATTTACGTTTTCAAATTTGTTGGAGTACAGTTTTTGTAGTATTGTTATGATCCTTTTAATCTCAGTTGGTTCTGTTGTGATGTCACCCGTCTCATTTGTTGTTTTGGTTCTTTGCATCTTCTCATCCTATTCCTTTGTCAGTTTAGCCGGTGTTTTGCCTGTTTTAATTGATCCCCTCAAAGAACCAACTTCTAGTCTTGTTCATTCTTGCTATTGCTTTTGTATTTTCTATTTCACTTATTGCTGCTCTAATCTTTGTTATTTCCTCTTTTCTGGTGACTGTGGGGTTCTTTTGCTGCTCTTTTTCTATTTGTTCAAGTTGTAGGGTTAAGCTATTGATTTTGGCCCTTTCTTTTTTCATGTATACATTTATTGCTATGAATTCTCCTCTGAGCACTGCTTTTCTGTGTCCCTCAGGTTTTGGTATGTTGTGTTTTAAGTCTCAGTTGATTCTAAGAATTTTTAAATTTCATTAATTTCTTCTATTACATAAGATTTAACGGCCAGAATCAAACAACTTGACTTCATAGGCTTATACAGAACACTCCACCTAATAGTGGCAAAGCACACATTGTTTTCCAATGCACATGGAACGTTCTCCAGAATATAGCACACCTTAGGCCACAATGCAACCCTCAACAAAATTCAAAACACTGAGATAATACAAAGCATATTCTCTGATCACAACACCATAAAACTAGACATTAATAGCAGCAAGAACAAGGGGGAAAAAAATCAAATAACATGTAAACTGAATAACAATTTGCTTAGAATCAAATGAGAATGAAAACACATCATACCAAAACCTTTGGGACACACAAAGGCAGTGCTCAGAGGTCAATTTATACCAGTGAACACACATCAAAAAAGAACAGGCCAAAATCAAAACACTACCCTATGACTCAAACAAATACAAAGAGAACAGCAAAAGAAGCCTGCAGCCAACAGAAGAAAGGAAATAATAAAGACTAGAGCAGAAATAAATGAAATATAGAACAGAAAAACAATAGAAAGAACTAATAAGACCAAAAGTTGGTTCTTTGAAAAGATCAACAAAATCGACAAAGCACTGGCCAAACTGACAAAAGAAACACAGCAGAGGAAGCAAATAACCCAAATAAGAAATAAGATGGGGGATATTACAGCAGACCCAACTGACATAAAAAGAACCCTAACAAAATACTATGAAAAATTATACTCCGACAGATTTGAGAACCTAGAGAAAATGGACAAATTTCTAGAAACACACCACCTACCTAAACTAACACAAACTGAGATAGAAAATCTCAGTCCTCTAACAAGAGAGATTGAAGAGGTAATTAAAAAAAATAATAATAAAAAACTAAAAAAAATCCCTGGCCTGGTCAGCTTCACTGGACAATTCCACCAAACATTTTAGAGAAGAGCTCACACCAGTACTCCTCAAACTGTTTTAGAGCATAGAAAAGGAAGGTATACTCCCAAATTCATCCTATGAAGCCAGCATAACCCTGATACCAAAGCCAGGCAAAGACACCACACAACAAAAGAAAATTATAGACCAATATCTGTCATGAATATAGATGCAAAGAATATCAACAAAATTCTAGCCAACTGAATTCAGCATCATATCAAAAAAATAACACACCACGACCAAGTGGGGTGCATACAAGGTATGCAAGGATGGTTCGACATTAGAACATCAATCAACGTAATCCACAAAAGAAAAGAATCACAGGATCATCTCAGACAATGCAGAAAAGGCACTCGATAAAGGATTAATGGAGCACATGAACCACAAGTATGAGCCCAGAAAAATGAGAATGGTGCCTGGCTACTACTGCCAACTGCTGACAGGGATCACAGTGGAGGTTCCCAGACAGAGTAGGAGAGAAATGTACAACAAAATTCAAATTTACCAATAGAGACTAGACTTACTGGTCCGAGACGGGAGGAACTCCTGAGACTATGGCCCCCAGATACCTTGTTCACTCAGAACGGAAGCCACTCTGAAGTCCACCTTTCAGCCAAAGATTGTACATCCCTATAAAACAAACAATAACACACATGAGGAACATGCTTCTTAGTTAATCAAGTGTATGAGACCAAATGGGAAACACCTGCCCAAAAGCAAATAGGAGAAAGCAGGATAGGGCATGAAACCTGGAGGAATGTACACGGGGAACCTGGAGTGTGGAGTGAAAGGGGGAGAGTGCTGACACATTGCAGGGACAAAACAACTTGTGTATACATTTTTGAATGAGAAACGAATTAGTACCGCAAACTTTTACCTAAAACATAATCATAATGAAAGTACAGTCTCTTAATTGCTAATTTTTGACAAACAGGAGAGAAAAAAACGGTTTTTACCTTGTTCATTTTGGCCAGCTGTGAGCTTCATGTAGGATTCTGTGAACTGACATCACAGGAAGAAAGTTTCTTGTGGGAATAACAGTCAACCATACTTAGCTGATAGGTCTGTTCTAAGTGTTAGAGATCACGTTGTAAAGTGCCTAGCATAGTGAGTGGCACACAGGCATTGTGAGTGGCTATTATAGTAATATATAATATTACCATGAATTCTAATCTGTTATATTGCTACATGTAGGGTGAACTGAAAAAATATAAAATGCAGTTCATTTAAGAATGTTATTTTAAACTTCCAGATAAAAACAGCGAGTGAAGGCAGAACACAGTATCACCTTCCTCAAATACCTTATATTAATGGGAAAAAGAAACAAACAACAATAAAAATAGCACTAGAAGTTACCTGAAAAAAAGAAAAGGTCCACAACCTAAACCAACCAAAGGCCAAAGTAATGCTGTTTCAAAATAAATAAATTTGGAACAGCAAGAAACAAAATATACACAGCTGGAAATCAAATTCACAGCAAAAGGAAAGGCTGGCAATCTCAGGACATTTCCCTAGTCAATGCATTCTTAATTCTCCAAGATGACTATGTCTCATCTCTTCTCTCCGAAATCTCCCACCTTGCCCCACTCTGAACTCAGTAGCTGTCACAAGAGAAGTACCTCATCTTCGTACCACCTGCCTGTCCTCTTTCTTCCTGTTAGAATGCATCACTATCCTTGCCCTTATCTAAGGCAAGCCCCTCCACTTGTGGCCTGGATGCTATCTTTTCTTGCTTATTCAAGGATTTTGTTCCTACGATTATTACCTCCATTTCCTGCGTCCTCAATTTCTCATTACTGGATTATTCCAGTCAGCAAACACATGGTAAAATGTCCTATCCTAAAAAATACCGTCACCCTAGGCCCCATATCCCCTTCTACTTACAGCCCCATTATTCTGCTCCCCTTTGAGACAAAGCTTTTCAAAAACTGTCTGTACTTTAGTCTCTACATCGCCACCTTACACCATCTCTTCAATCATTTCCAGTTAGGATCGTCTCCCTAGCTCTACCTCAACTGCTCTTGTTGAGATCACCAACTACAGGCTTACTGCCAGATCCTTCTCCTCTTCCCAAATGTTTGGGAGCCCCAGGCATAGTCCTCACCCTTTTTTTCTTGTCTATCAACATTCATTTCCTTCTAGGAAGGAGCCCTGGCCGACTAAAAGGTCAGTGGTTGAACCCACCAGCCACTCTGCAGGAGAAAGATGTAGCGGTCTGCTTCTGTGAAGATTTATATATAGCCTTGGAAACCCTAGGGGGCAGTTCTGCTCTGTTCTGTAGGGATACTGAGTCGGAATGGACTGGGAGGCAATAGGTTTATCTTCTTAGGAGGCATCATAGGTGGTGCAAACAGTTTGCATCCAATACTAACAGAAAGATTGTTGAATCCACCCAGTGGTACCATGGAAGAAAGGCCTGGCAATCTACTTCCATAAGATCACAGCCATTGAAAACCCTACGGAGCACACTTCTACTCTGACACACATGGGGCCACTCTAAGTTGGAATCAACTTGCTAGCCTCTGGTTATTGGTTCTTAAAACTCATAACATTTGCATTCTAGCCTTGATTTCTCTGTTGAGCTTCAGACTTATATTCAACTCCCTCCCCAATGATTCCACTCAGATGTCTCATAAGGACCTCAATGTTAACACATTTAAAAAAACTTGATTTTCTTCTCTCCCGCAGCTTATTTCTCCCCAAGTCTTCCAATGTCAATAAACGGTGTTATTTTCATCTAGTTGCTCAGGAAATAACCTAGAAATCATTCTTAATTCCCCTTTTGTGCCCGTTATTAAGCTGTTAATTCCCATCGATCAACCCTTCCATACTCTGCTTTGTGATGCTGGAGCTGGGACTCTGCGCACTACATTTCTGTGTTGCCAGTTCAGTCCTTACGTTCCATTGATAAAAGCAGCATTAGAGGAAGACTTGCTCCTTCTTGCTTGCTTCTTGGACCTGTCAGCATTGCCTCAGTTATGGACCTTCACCCTGGGAGCTGCAGTTAGCTCAAATTTCAACTATTTCCCACACTCTTAGGACCAGCCTGAATACCCTCTCAGAAGTACCAGCAGCAAATGGGCAGCACCTCCTCCTCTGAGGCCAGGGTCCCAGCCCTGGAGAGTCTCTCTTCCTGGCTTCTAGATTCTAATAACTTCAGAGTCTTCTCTGTGTTTATCAGTACTAGGGGTGGTAGCTGCTTTCCAAAGTTATTGTTATCTCAAGGCTCCCTTTTTGCTTTTTTAGTTCTCTAACACCTGTTTAACCAATTCCTTAAACTAAATTGTTGCTGTTGATACACTTGGCAGCAGCCAGATTCCTCTAAAGCATAAACCATCTCTGCCCAAAACCCTCCAAAGACTACTCATCATACTTAGAACAAAATGCAAATTCTCTTTATGGCTTACAATCCCTTTTGTGATCTGGCCTATCCACTTCTCTAGTCACATCTGCCACCATTTCCCCTTTACTCATTTGCGTCTAGTCACTCACTGTCTTGACCAGACCACTTGCCCACTTGCAGGGTCTTTGTACTTGCTGTCTCTTTATCTGGATTGCCCAGGTCTTTGCCCAGATAACTTCTTACTTCATATCTCTTCTCAAATGTCGTCTTAGAGAGGCCTGTTTCTACCTGTTCTAAGAGGCGTCACCACAGTCCCTTGCCCCCCACCCCTGGCACCCAATTCCTTACAATTACTACCTGACATTTTAAGTTTATTGTCTACAAACTCCCACCCCTCATCCGCAATAAAACCTAAGTTTCATAAAGGCAGGGGTGTGATCTTATTTATCACTGGCACCTGGTATATGCATAGTAGCCACTCAATAAATTCTAGCTCATGGATGAACTTTTTAAATGAATTAGTGTATGCAGAAGAACAGGAGACCAAAGTAATTGCAAAGAAGATAACAAATATGTAAGGCAGATAAAGATGACATAAGGTTGATTCATCTCCGAGTACATAATAAAAATCCAGTGCCGTCGAGTCGATTCCAACTCATAGTGACCCTACAGGACAGGGTAGAACTGCCCCAAAGAGTTTCCAAGGAGCGCCTGGTGGATTTGAACTGCCAACCCTTTGGTTAGCAGCCGTAGCACTTAACCACTACGCTACCAGGGTTTCCGAGCACATAATGCAAGAAATAAATCAGAAAAAGCACTTAAAGATGCAACAGAAGAGAATTTCCACAAAATAATGAAAGGACTCAATCTGTAGAATAAAATGTTCAAAAATACATAATAATATCAAGACATATCCTGGTTAAGTTACTGACTATAAAAAAGGAGGGAAAAATTTTCAGGCCTCTAGACAGAAAACTAAATTATTTACAAAAGGGAAAAATCATGCTGGCCTTAAGACTTCCTCTAAACAATATTCAAATCCAGAAAAAGGAAAAATGTCTGCAGAGTTTTAAGGCAAAGCCCGTATGACCCACAACTATTATATCCAAATAAGTGTCATTCAAGAATTGAGGAAAAAGGCCGACATAGCATCCATGACTCCCTGTAAAAAAACAAACCAAAAAAAAAAAAAAAAACCTACTTAGTGAAAAGCAGATAGCTAAGTGATGAATCAAAATTAATAGCTAGGAAATAGGAGAGGGCAAGGTGTGTTGTGAACACAGGATTTTTAAATACAGATCAAGACTAAATCGCCAAAGGAATCTGTGTTACAAAACAGAAATAAACATTAAAGCCTTGACCTAGCAGAATAATGACCAAAAAAAAAAAAAAAATTTTTTTTTTTTGCAGCAGTCTATTGGTATTTCTAAATTTGAACCATATAGATAAAAAGAAAAAGTCACCAAACTTAATTTTTCATAATTGTTTTAACCTTAGATATTTTAGGAAATAAAATTTCTTGTGGTAAAGAAACATTTTCCTCAAAGCTCAGCATTCTTTCAGTTTCACTTAAGTTTGTCTTCCTTTCACTACATTAAAATAATTTAAAATGTAATATTTTTTAAACTTAAGAGTAATATGTATGTTCTCATCTTAAATACAATTATTTGTACAAATAGGTAAAATATGCTCACAATGATTTAATATTGATGGTAAAATACAGGATCTAAGACTATTTAAAAACTTTCCTGTAACTTTCTATATTGTTTGAATTATTTATAATGAGCATGTATTACTTTTTATAAAACCAATAAAGGTACTATCCTTAAAATACTATCATAAAACTTATAAAACAGATCCAAGATTCGTCACAATCCCCATCAAAATTCCAACTGTCTTCTTTGCAGAAATAAAAAAACCTGCCCTCACATTTATGTGGAACTGCAAGGGGCCCTGAATAACCAAAGCAATCTCGATGAAGAGCAAAGCAGGAGGACTCACACTTACGATTTCAAAACATACTACAAGCTACAATAATCAAAACAGTTGGTTCTGGTACGCTAACAGACACGCAGACCAATGGAAGAGAATTGAGGGTCTCAGAAATAAACCCATACGTCTATTGTCAACTGATTTTTGAGAAGAGTGTTAAGTCCATGCAATGGGGAAAGAATAGTTTCTTTAATAAGTAGTGCTGGGACAACTGGATATCCACATGCAAAGAATGAAGCTGAACTCAAACCTCAAACCATATAGAAAAATTAACTCAAAAAGGCATGAGGACCTAAGATTAAGAACTAAAACCACAAAACTCTTAGGAGAAAACATAGGGTTATTGCTTCAGGACCTACTTTTTAACAATGGATTTTTAGATACACTATCAAAAACACAGCAACAAAAGACAACAAAACAGATAAATTGGACTTCATCCAAATTAAAAACTTCTGTTTAACAAAGGACTTTAACAGCAAAGTGAAGAGACAGCCTATAGATGGAGAAAAGTTTTGGAAACCATTATTGGATAAGGGTTTAATATACAGAATATATAAAGAACTACAACGTAACAACAAAAAAACAACCTAATCAGAAAATGACCAAGGGATTTGGATAAACATTTCACAAAAAAAGATATACAAATGTCAACAAGCACATGAAAAGATGTGCAACATCATTAGCATTTCAAAAAACCAACCAAACCCACTGCCATTCAGTTGATTCTGACTGATAGAGACGCTACAGGACACAGTAGAACTGCCCCATAGTTTCTAAGGCTGTAAATCTTCATGGAAGCAGATTGCCACATCTCTCTCTGGCGGAGCAGCTGGTGGGTTCAAACGTCCTACCTTTTGTTAGCAGTAGAGTGCTTTAACCACTGCATCACCAGGACTCCTCATTAGCTCATTAGCCATTAGAGAGATTCAAATCAAAGCCACAATGAGATACCATTTCACTCCCACCAGGATAACTAAGATTTAAAAAAAACCAAAAAACGGAACCAGAAAACAAGAAATGTTGGTGAGGATGTGGAGAAACTGGAGCCCACGTCCACTGCTAGTGGGAAGGCAAAATGGTACAGCCACTATGGAAAAGAGTTTCACAGTTCCTCAAAAAGTTGACCGTAGAACTACCATATGACTCGGCAGTTCCACTCCTAGGTATATACCCAAGAGACCTGAAAGGAGCAATGCAAACAGAAACCTGTATGCAGCGTTCACTGCAGCACTGTTCACAATAGCCAAATGTTAGAAACAACCTAAATGTTCACCAGCAGATAACCAGATAAACAAAACGCGTTCCACACATAAACAGAAACAAAAACTGATATTATGTTACGAGATGGATGAACCTTGAAAACATGATGCTGAGTGAAGTAATCACAAAAAAACAAATATTTTATGATCCCACTTATATGAAATATCTAGAACAGGCAAATGTACAGAGATCAAAGTTTACTAGTGGTTACCAGGGAAGGGGGAAGAGGGGGAGTCACTGCTTAAAAAGCACTGAGTTCTGTTTATGGAGATGGAAAACTTGGCAACAGATTCTGGTGATGGTTGCACAACATGATTAATATAATTGGTGTCACTGAATTAATTGTACATGTAAAAAAGATTGAGCTGGCAAATGTGTATATATATATTTTTATAACAATAAATAGATCCAGCTTTACAGATGGATTTTGAAATCGATCTGATCTTCCCCAAATCAACTTTTCTACCAAAACTTAAACCCTCAAATTATACCTTTCAAATAAGTCTTTACTTTTCCATATATTATTTAATTTTAATTAGAGATTATCCACTTGCATATATGATTATATATTTATATTTATAAGATAAACATTGCATATTTATGCTACAAATATGAAAATGAAGTTACTTATAAAAATTAATGTTATATTACTTTTATTAAATATCTTGTGTCATAAGGGTATAGATATATATCATTTGATTTAAACATATAGAATGGAATTATGGTAAAAATTACCATAATCACAACACATTTTGGTGTACTTGCTTCCAGACTTTTCATATGTATACAGATAGATGCATTTAATAAATGAAGGCATATAATTTTACAACCTAAAATTTTACCTGTACATTAAAGTAAATATTAGTATTTTTCTATGGCATTATTTTTAGTGGTTGCATAATATTCCATTAGACTGATGCACTATGGTTTATTTAACAACTTCCCCACTATTAAATATTCAGATTGTTTCTACTATATAGATGCTGAAGTGAGTACACATAAATCTTTGACTGCATTTCTGATTATCTCCTTAGGATCAGTTCCTGGAAGACGAACTGTTGTATCAAAGCTTTTGAACATTTTTCAGACTCCAGAAAGGTAGTATAGCAAGATGTGACCATAAGCTTTATTACACTCTTAGCAAATGATTATTAGCATTTATTTTCAATCTTTATCATCCTGATTGGGGGAATATTTTTGTAATTCAGTTTGGTAAAGTTGAACTTTGCTCATATACTCATATTAATAAATCTGCTACCTCTGGAAATTATCATTCTTTGTTTTATCCACAATGCTTAGCATAGAGCCTTGCCCAGGATTTTGAAGAAATATATTTTTTATTGACCTTGGCAATATTTTTTTTAAATAGAAAGTTGAAGAAAAATAAGATTATTTTACTTAATAAAAGGTAAGATTATATTTAGTTCTTAATGTATTAATAGACAGCATTATTATTAACTAGCAATATATTTTCTGTACCTCCAAAATGCTACTAAATGCTTAGTTTATTAAGGTGAGAAACATTTAGTAAATAACTACTTTGAAATTAATTTCCTTAACCCTGCCACCACTCAAGATGCCTAGAGACAGACTGGCCCACTTCCAGTTTTCTTCCATGTTATTATTACTGTGAGGTCATTCTATAGATAGGGTAATAAACATTGTGGCATACAGAAAAACAGCATCTGCAAGTCCGTATGGCAGAGCATGGTTGTGGCTGTTCCTCCTTCGGAACTGCATTACGTAACTGGCAAGTGTTTACTTAAGCTCCTTTGGGCTGCCTCCATGGTAGCTATGAAGTCATCGAGAATTAGGCACAGTTTGGGGCCTGATAACAAAGTCTATTAGTTTAACATGAATACTGTGTCAGTTTTTCTTTATCATTGCTGTCTACTTATGTTATTAAAAAGACACATGCTACTTCAAAAATCATTAAGAAATCCACACACACAAAAATAACAGGTTCATAAATGTACATTTGCTCATTATCTGGATGTAATTATTATTTAAAGATTTGTATTCTATGGTACGAATTCACAGTGTGATTTGACTCAATATAAATAAGCGAAATTACTAAGATATGTAGAGGTATTAGACAATATGGATTATTAAAATGGCCTAAACACTTACCTTCTGTAAGTCATCAGGGAATGACATTTGGTCTGTGTAAGAGAACATTAATGGTGTGATGTAACAAGAGCTTAAGGAGCAGAGAATTTAAGATGATACTAAATTACAAGAAAATATTATTTTACCTTGATTACTCAGGGAAAGGTAGTATTTTCAGTTCCTTAGAAGGACAGCTCTTGAGCTCCTTCCAAATGTGTGCTGTTTTTAAAGAAAACTAATGCAGTGTGCACTGTAGGACAAGTGCCACGGAATATTTTTTTCATTGTAATAATTATTATGTCACTTTCAAAGCATGAAAACCCTTATAAAATACGCTAAAATCTCATGTCCCTTTAGAATTACTAAGTTTTATGAGTAAAGATGCCCAAGTGAAATCAAGATCCTGACATCTAAAACTACACAGTCCTGTTTTTAGAAATGTCATAATTATGAACACACAAATTTATTATAACATTACTTATTGGAAAAATCTCCATAGTATTTTGTTTTTTAACTCTGAAAAATGAGGACACTGATGACCAACCCAATGATCCAGTAAATCCCAAAGTCAGGGACAAGTCACAGAGAGAAATGAAAAAGATTTTAGGACCTGCTCACTGCCCTGGAGGTACAGCCACTGTGGTGTCCTACCCAGCTTGAGACAGAGGTGTGTGTGCACAGGAGGCCCGACCTGGAGGCAAGGGTCACCAATCACCAAGGAGAAGGTGGAGGGGGAGTCAGCTTTGCTCAATGATTAAATATTTGGGCTTTTATATTTCTTTCCAATATCAAAAAAGAGGGATATACTTTTGGCTGCTGATGTTTAAACATTTAAAATATACAAATTATGATTTATGAATTTCTCTGAAGTTAACATATGGTGATTTTAAACACATTGCAAATTCCTTGACATTCCTCCTGTTTAAGGGTATGCATAGCCTTAGCAACTTGCTTCTCATGAATAGAATGTGATGGACGTGATGCTGCAAATGACTTCTAAGGCTAGGTCGTAAAAGGGATACAGCTTCTATCTAACTCTCTCTCTTGGGATCCTTGGAACCTAGCCACCATGTTGTAAAGAAGCCCAGGCCACATGTAAAGGCCATGTGTAGGTGTTCTGGCTGATAGCTCCAGCCAAGGTCCCAGCCAACCAAACCCAAAACCAACTGCCGTTGAGTCAATTCCTAATCATAAATCATAGAGACCCTACAGGACAGAGTGGAACTGCCCTATAGGGTTTCCAGGGCTGCAGACTGCCACATCTTTCTCCTGCAGAGTGGCTGGTGGGCTTGAACCACTGGCCTTTTGGTTAGCTGCCAAGCGCTTGCCAAGAAGAGTCAGTATTAATTGCCAGACATGTGACTGAACAAACCTTCAGATGATTCAAGCCCCCAGTGGTTGAACTGCCCCAGCTGACACCAAGTGGATTAGAGACAAGCTGTCCCTGCTGAGCCCTGCCCAAATTGAATATTCATGAGCCAAATAATGATGATGTTGTTTTAAGCCATTAAGTTTTGGGGTGGTTCGTTATGTACTTGAGTCCCTGCTACAATAAATCTCTAGCTCACATTCGCTACAGTAAGTAGCATGGAGATGGAGAAAGCAAAAGAAACCCCTTTCCCTCCATTTTTCCTTGTTTCCTTAGCCAGGCTGAGATCTTAGCACCTCTCAGTACTAATTGTTGGGGATTAAGTGTAGTTTTGAAGTGCGAAGGAACAAAATCCATCATCATGGGGACCCAAACCAAAAAAACCAAACCCACTGCCGTCCAGTCGATTCTACCCAGTCTATCCAAACTCCTTTCCTTAATGGCTTAGAGAGTGAGCAGGGGGACCAGAAAAGTTGATTCTCTCAATTTCTTCTCCTATAGGTATTCCTAGTTTTAAAGAAAGAGAAAAGCAAGATTTAATTCTCTCCTGTGCTCATCTCCCTTCTGAGTTCAAATCTTTGAAAAGGTAATTATATCTTTATTACTGCAAAGGTACACGGCCTTTTCAGTCTTATAAATGAATATAAAAGAGTCAAAACAGCAACATGTTTTTACACATTACCAAGAAAGTGGGCTCTACTTATCAAAGTTATACACTAGGGACACCACTCTGTCTTTAGTCACTCTCCTTCAAACCTTTTGCTCCTCCTCCTCTTCCCCTAAATGTGGGTGCTACCCAGGGTTCCCTGCTCAGGATCTCTTCTCAATGGACATACCTTTTGATCCATCTTACTCACTTTCCTGGCTTCAGCTACCAACTACATACTAACGACTCCAGAGAGCCAGACCTTACTTTCCATCTTCCTTGGGTGGTTCTCTGATAACTCAAATTCAGCAAGCATAAAACGGAGTTTCTCCTCCTAGTTCCCACCCCAGGTCAGAAACCTGGGTATCACTTGCCTCCCTAACACACAGCCAATTCGTTTTCCAATCCCAGCTACTCTTTTTAGTTACTTGTCATGAATTCCTCCTTTTCTATCCCTACTGCCAAAGGTACATGAGCACTCTTCCTAATTGATTCTTAGATTATAAACTGTTTCCATTTCATCTTTAAGTCTACATGACCTCATCCAGTATAACCTTTTCATAATGCACACCTGACCACCTCACTTCCATTGTAAAAAGCCTTTCATGGCTCTCCTTTTCTACAGTGGGGTTTTAATCCTGACACCCCATAGGAATCTACTCAGAAGCAGAGTAAACCCCCTGAAGTGGTATGCCAAATTTTAGATAGGTTTGTAAGTGCATTTTTGTCTGGAGAGCCCATTGCTTTTCACAGATTCTTACAAGGCTGGGTGTGCCCCAAAAGGCTAAGAACTTGTAGGTCTTAGGTTAAAGTCCAAACTCCTCAGCATGTATACAAAGCTGACCATCCACCCATGACCTGACCATCTGTCCAGCTTCCTCGCACCCCTTTCTTCACTCTCCTCATGTTTCACCCATACTTCTTAAGCTGTAGCCCTTGACTACAGACGGTTGTACGTGCTGCTTTGCTTGCTCCGTTTGGGAAGCCCTTCCGCTCGTCTAAGCTGCCCTAACTTTTGCCATCCACGACTACCTTCTTTCTTTCAAGGAACATTTCAGAGCAAACAGTCTACAGAAAGCTGTGAAGACTAGGCAAGCTGGGTGTGAACTCCTGCATCCCTCCAGCCTGCCCAGCAATTGCTCTTGTTCTTAGCGTCCCCCTCCTGGATTTCCAAACTGGGGTGGGGTGGAAGAAAAGAATTAAACCATGAAGTAAGCTGCAACAAGCAGTGACTGCTAAGTATTTGTGCAGCATTTATACACTGTACAAGAATCGCAGTCTGTAACATGTATTTCGTAATGCTTTCTTGGGAAGGAGAAATTCTGTTGTAAACATGTAATTCATAATCCCAGCAGATTTTTGATGGCAGAGAAATACCACACACACCTTTCTGTTAATGTTTGTACTTTACGGAGTACTGTACAGGAGTTTTCAACATCACGTAGTTTTCATTTTCTTTATACTTAGCCATCACACGGGGTTACATATTTAACAAATCCTGTCATTAACAAACAACGCAGTTCATGATATTTTGTGAACTACCAGGAGGGTTGCTGGATCGTTTATCTTAATTTTTGCTCTTGGTTTACACGACAGCACTCCTAAAGTCTACGGTCCCTGAGGTTCCAGCTTTTTGAGGTAAGCTGTGGTCTCATCTAAGCGTGAGACCTGCTATGGCTGTCAAACCTTTTCTTCTCCAAAAAAACCCTCTTCTCCAAAAGTTGTCTTTTAACTGTTGCTTCAAAACGGAGCTCTTTGCCGTCCTCGGGCAGACAGATCTAAGCGAAATGTATTCTCCTAGCGGTAACGCATCTACCTATAAATAGCGCGCACGGCGCTGAGTCACCAAAACCCCGAGTTTCCAGAAATAGCTCATAGCGACTGCTGGAATCGCGTCCCTCGGAGCAGTGACAGGCTCCGATCACACCCGCGGGGCTGGACCGCCGGCTTGCGGCACTCAGAGAGTCCTACCCACCCGGCGCCCGGGCGAGGCCGTCGCTTCCAGGCCCTAGAGTCGAGAGCTTCGACCTCGCATGCCCGGACTGCACTCCTGGGACCGAGACCCGGCTGGCGGCCGAACTTGGCCTTGACTGCACTGAGTCCGCGCCCGCCCCTCCGGGGCTGGGAGCCGCGGGGGGCCGGCACCAGACTCCGCCCTGCGCCGCCCGCTCGCACAAGGGGGCAGCGTAGGGAGGGGGCGGACGCGGCTCTCGCTCTGTCCCAGGCCCGGGACTCCGGGGAGCTGTAGAAGCAGCCAGGCCTAGAGGCGTAAGGAAAGGAACACCCCCTCCTACCCTCTGCCTACTCCCACCCTGCGAAATGGCTTCAGCCGCCGGTACAGGTGGCTGGGGGAGAAGTGGGGGAGGGAGCGGAAGTGCCACCCCCTACAGTCAGGGGATGGTGACGTCACCCCACTGACAGCCTGTAGCGGGGGCGTCTGCCCGTCACGTGACCCCAGCCCCCCCCCCGCCGAATCCCGCGCGCGCTCCCTCCCCCAGCCCGGACTCCCACCTCTCGCCCGCCCCCTATCCCCAACTTTCGCCCTCCCCGCACGACTGTCAACAGCGCCAGCTCCGCCCCCTCCCCCTCGCCCCCCAGTAACCGCCACGGCGACGCGGCGGGCGCTCGCGCTCAGGTCCCGGGCTCCCCAAGGAGCGCAAGCCCCTGGTCCCCACCCCTTCCCCCCAAATCCCGCTGCACTGATAAGTGGGCACCGGAGCGAGGGTGCGCGGCGGCGGGCGCCGACAGCGCTTCTCCGCTCAGCCCTCCCACAGCTGCAAGAGAACTAGGCAAAGACGCATGGTCAGAGTTCGGAAGGAGCGAGGCGCTCAGGGCCCCCCGGGTCTGGCATATCGCCACCGGGGTCGGCCCTCGGCGGAGAGAGGCAGCCGGGAGCTAGCCATCGATCCCCGCCCGGCAGCCCGCGTCCCCGCAGACCCGCGGCACTCCCGCCTCCGCCTTCCCTGCCGGCCGGGCGGCGCACTCCAGCCCTGCCTGGCTACGTCTCGGGCCGCGCGCGGGCACGGGTCCTACGACGAGGGGCCAGGTCTCCCTTAACCCCTTCGGCCACTCCCGCCGTGGACCGCTGGGGTTGCAGATTTGGTGGCTGCGGCTGCTGCGTCTGGTTCTATTTTTTCCCTTCAGTTCTCAAAGTGGAGGCTTGGGGGCGGGAAAAAAAAAAAAAAAAAACCTACACTGTTGAAGGGGGCGGCACGGACTGACCTGTCAACGGCGGAGGAAGACCTCCGGTCAGGGCGAGCTCTCGAGCCCGCGCAGGAACAGGAGCCTAGGGCTCGCGCGGAGCGGCACAGGGTAGCGGCAGCTGTGCCTCAGCCAGGTGTCCCCCCCTCGGCTGGGCCGGCCCCGCCGTGCCCGCCCCCTCCCTCGGCGCCGCGCTCCTCGCCCCATCGCCGGGGACCAGGGAACCCCCCAGCTGGATTTTTTTGTGCAGTTTCAGCAAAGCTCGGAGGAAGTTGGTCCTTTTGTTCCACTATTTATAGATTGCGTCAACATTGCGAAAAGGAGAAGGCGGAGCGGCGGCCCCTCCTCCTTCTCTCCTCCCCCCTCCGGCTCCAGGGAGAGAAAAGCCCCAGCACACGACCTAAGTACACAGCCAGCCAGCCGCCCGCCCCCGGCCTCCGGCTTGCCACTCCCCCCCCTCCCCAGCCAGGGCAAGACACTGCCAACTCTGTCACGTGCCCGCCCGGGAAAACCAGCTCCCCCGGGCTCCGTGCCGCCCGCTCGGCTCCGTGGTGGCGGCGGCGGCGGCAGCCTCGCCCAGCTCCGTGCCTTGCTCGTGGGCTCCGGCCGCGGCCCAGCAGTCGCGCACAGCGCAGGCACCTCCACCCTCGCTACCCAGCGGGGATCCCCGGATCCGCGGTCCTTGGGTGTACCAGCGAGCGTCCAGCGTTCCCCTAGTCCCTCCACTCCCCCATTTTGGGAGCGCCACAGCGCCACTTGCGGAGTATGCGCGCATTCGGGCCTCGCCTCGGGGCCAGGGGCCTGATCTGCCCCAGCAGGCGTTGGGGTGCCAGCACCTCTCCGCACGATTGGCCGAGGGCTGAGGGATGCGGGGGTGGCTCTCAGCAGCTCGCGGACAGGCAGAGCGCGGAAAGCGCGGTTCGGGCGTTCCGAAACGCCGGGAGACGCGCTCTCTTTTCCGCAGGTGCAGCGAGACGCTGCGAGATCTCACTTCCCCATTCCCGGACGGCTAGGGTCCAGAGAGTTTGCACATCCTGGCCGCGATGGGTGGTGGTGGTGTAGTGTTTGAGGAGTTTTGGGAAGTTAGAGTTGGGGGGGCGAGTCAAACTTCTAAATTTGACGACGAAATAACGCCCCGCCATACCCCCGGAATTGAAACTGTGCGCACTGCCGGCCTAAAGCCTCTGTTCCTGAGCTCGATGTAAACAAGGAGAGCGATAAACAAGACGAGAAGGCCTTACAAACAAAACTAAGTTCAAGTAGTTAGAGCGTAATTTACCTTTGCAGCTTCCAATCTTTCTTTTAAGTTTTTTATTTAGATCGTTGTTTAACTTTTCAGAGTCGGGATAAGATCTGTCCACTAGATCACGGGTGGAGGAAAGCCGGGGCTGTGCTGGAACGAGGGCAGGAAACGCGTCGGGCCTTTCCGGGCAGCTGGGTAGTGTGGTGAACAGTCTGGAAGGGTAATGTTATTTTTAAAGGGGTCTGCGGAAACTGTTCCTCGTTTGGGCGCAAATGCAGGCCGGGGAGGGGGATTACTCTGCACGGTTTCGCGCTCCTCGAGCGGGGCTTCTTGGCCGGGCTCTACGCTCGTCCCAACCAGCGAGCGCTTTCGTACGGGCCAGACCTGGCAGCAGTAAGTTTGCCCCTATCTGGGAAACGTTTTCAGTTTGGGGTCTTTTTTTTTCAGATGGAGACCTTAGGTAATGGGTTCATCAATTTAGCAACGCATGCTTCGCTACAACGTTGGAAGCGAGGTGAAGAAGAGCGAGCCTGTGGATGCTTCCGCTCGGGAGCCCAGTTTTTCAAAGTACGGAGCGGAATAGACACGCGGCGTACTGACGCACGCTTTGGTCCCTCACACACCTGCCAGGGTTTAGAGTCTAGTGCGGGACCGAAATTTTATTCCCCCAGCTCACGCGGCCCCTCTCCCGATTTCTTTCCAATTTAGCGAAAGGCCCCAGGCGTTCCTTTTTCCGCCTTTCTACCCTGCCCTGCTGTCTGTATTCGAAAGTTACTGCCCGCCTAGGAGGGCGAATTCGTTCCCGCGCCAGTTTTGACTACATCCGTATCTACAAACCACTTTTCTTTGCGTGACGAAAACAAGCCAGGGCCTCCTCACCCCTCCGGTGCCTACAAGTGGCAGAGGTGCCAGGGCTCTGCCTCAGCCTTTTCCCCCGGACCCAACTTCGGGCCGAGGCTTGACGTCCCCGCCACTTTGTCAGGACACGCGCTTTTCATCCCCATTTTGTTGTTCCGCCCAAGTCCCAGCTGTGAAGAAGGGGGGAGCGAAAGTAAAACGAAAGCACCCGGGGCCATCAGTCGCAGCGGCTTCCCTGAGCAGGGCGGTGGGAGGCCAAGGTCGGGAGGCGGGGGTGAGGGCTTGAGCTGCGCGGAAACGGGGGGTGGGGAGGGGGCGCGGCCCCGGAGGGCGCCAGGAACTGCCAGGTGCCCTGTCGCTCCTCCTACCCCCGGGCAAAGCGAACGCGGATAATATACCAACCCTGCAGGGGAAAGCTTGGCTTGGGTCTTGAGCTGAAATTCGAAACTGATTGTGACCGTGTGGAGGGGACGCGGGGTCAAAAGAGCCCGCGGGCGAGCGTTTGCCCCCAGCGGCGGATCCCGGGGAGAGGCCCGGGAGAGCCGGAGCGTGGCGAGGGCGGGCAGGGGGGAGCCCGGGACTCAGGCCTAGGGCCAACTCCACTGAGGTTGGATAAGCATCCCCAGTCCTCCCCCTCCCCCTCGCAAAAAACGGAGTTGTAAGTGGTGTGAAGACTTGGGGAAACTTTGGTGAAATCCTCAGCGCCCGCCCCTCCCCCTTCGCGGTCGTCACTGCGGACAAAGGCGGCCGGCGCAGATTTGGACTAGGCGAGGCCCGCGTGGGCGGCCTTGCGGGCCGCAAACTGTTTCAGTCAAGGGAAAGGATAAGAGTATCTTCACGAGGTGAAGGTAACTCTCTGCAACTACCCCTCAGGGATGGTAGCCTGCCCCATTCTGGTCAGCTAAAATGCGTCCTCACTTTTCAGAGAGCCAACACTAGCAGGCTGGCCTGCGAGATGCTCGCCCTGTCACTCCAGAACATTTATGTAGTCAAACTTCCGAAAGCTCCATTTTACCTTAATAAATACTTAACCATGTTCTGTTTAATAACATCTTTGCTATGGCAGTACCTGTGGGTTTTGTAAAGTGTTAAAAGTATGTTGATCCTAAATGAGTCAAATGTGGAAAACATCTGAGAATGGTCAAGTCGGCTTTCCCTGGCACCTGATGCAAAGAAACAGCTGTTACATCTCTAAACTGCTCAGAGGCACTTATGTACCATGTCCATTCTCTAAAGTGGGAGACTGGGGACTGTGTACTTGTTTGCATTGTTTAGACTACACATGGCCGATTACTCATTTCACCAACAGGACTCAAAAACGGCTATAATTTTCAAGGACGCAGAACGCAATGTAAAAGCAGTTTAGGCGAACCTCGGGAAGGCTTGTCTTGGTTTCCTGTTCCAGTTTTGCAGGGAGCAGGCAGTAGTCATTCCCAGGCTAGCTTTGTTAGTTTTTATTCCTCCCCTCTTCACTCACAGCTGCAAATTCCAGAAAGTCCTAACTGTAAAAAGGGACGGCCCACTTCATCCAAATTTCTTTATACGTTGATGAGGGGAGAGCTCTAGGTGAAATAGAGATCTCCTGGAAATAGCCCTCTATTAAAAAAAAAAAAAAAAAGAGCAGATTTGACTAAACAGACTGATAAAAATGTCTGCTTTTACCATCCTTGCCGTTCGGTTTCGTATGTGGCTATTGTTCTCACTTTCTTTCAAGTTTTTTTCCTTGAAACTTTTTTTTTTTTAATCAGGTTACCTTGCTAAATTGGATGTCTGTAATTAAGGAGTTGGTCTTTTCTTCTCCACTCCACTTAAAACAAGAAGTACACATATAAATATCTTTATTCTGCGCCCAGTTTGTTTTTTTATATCTCCGCGTTCGCAAATGATGCTTTGCCAGGGTAGATTCAGACTTCATTGCCTAAAGCGTTATTCGCCCGGACAATCCCCAGAGCCATCGAAAGCCTTAGCCTTGCGCACGCCACTGGAACCCGCACCAGAAACCTCGATTTGGAGTCCAGTTTGGAAACAAGTCTGCCTTTCGCGGTGAAATGGGAACTTGCCCAAGCGATGCATCTGGCTTTAGATTTTATGGGGAATATGATCTGGAAAAGGGAACGCCTGTTTCAGCCACGGCATCACGCCCCGCGAGGATCCCCGGGGGCTCCCTCCTGCAAACAGCTTGCCTGGCCTCGACCCACAGGGCCTCAGTTGACCTCTGGGCCCCCTGGTTTGAGTTAACCCCACAGCCGTGCGCTCCCTTCCCGGCCTCGCCTGGGGTTGCTCGCGCTGACGAAGTTTTTAGACTAGAGGAGAAAGTTTGGGGCTGCAGATCAGATGTCCTTAAAGAGGCTAGGGAAAGGGAGAGGCTCTTTGCAGTTACGCGCCAGGAAACTCGTATACCCCGCGCTCGCCGCGAGGCGAAGGGAACTATCCTGGGGGAGCCTAAGTGTTCCCGAGACTTTGCCAAAGTTTTGAGAGTCCAGAGGTAGCATCCCCCTCCCCCCAATCAGGTTATTTCATAATCCGCTCCAGGCTGCCTTAAACTGGGACTCAAGCGGGGGTGGGGGGCTAGGAGGGAGGATGGGCCTTCCCTATTTCCCGCCCCCACAGCAGCGTAAACCTCTGAGCGGTTATGCAGTTTGACCGGGTGGGCGTGGGCGTGGTGCCAGTGTTCGGCTCCGACGGGCGGGAGAAGCTGGTGCGGGCGTGGGATCCCGGAAAGGGCTGGGAGGTGTGAGGCGAGTTTCTGCTCTAGGGGGCTGGTTCCAAGGAAGCCGCCGGCGGTAATGGGGCTGGGCCCGGCCGCTGGGGAGTCGAGCAATGGTTCTTGCATGTCTCGGCGCCCTTGGACAGGGTTTTGTCAGGAGAGCGCCCTGACACCGAGCTCAGGCGGGCGGTGAACATACTCCCCCTAGGTTTCTTTCGGCTAGTGGGGGTGGGTGGGCGCGGAGGGGCGGGCGGCGGGCCTTCTCTAGTCTACGCGGAAAAAGAATCTAAAATAGCACCCCTCCGCAGGCAGCCCTTTAGTTCTGGTAAAGCAGAAACGGACTCAGAGAACGAGGAAGCTCAGTTCCAAGTTTGTCAAGCGACTGGCAATCTTCATAGTCTCCCGGAGAGGTGCACCCATTTCCCCTTCCAGAATAAAACCGAAGGCGTGTTCCCCCAAAGGCAGGATGAAACTCAGGCCCCAAGTGGAACCCGAGCAGCCCCGCCTTCCGACCTCTGGCTCGTTTTTTCCAGGACCGTGGGGAAACGTTCCTTCCCGAACAACTCTGGGCGGGAAGCGCGCGACTACAGGGCGCGCAGGGCGCTGGGCCGCGCTCCGTCCCGTTTTCGGTCTCCCAGTCAAAACTTTAGGCTGACTCCAGAAATGACATTTTTGATAGTCCGGAAAAGAAACGCGATAAATAGATTCGCCATCAGCCTTGCATCAGAGAACCATTTCCCCTGGACTACAGTGAGATTGTTTTTTTCATTAGTTGTAGGAACTGAATTTCTGATGATTTACCTGCCTGCTGGAACTCTTGGGTGTATTCTCCTCCCCTCCTTTCTCACTTATCTGGCTGTCAACTCCTCAAAGCTCCGGGTACTCGATTCCTTCGCATCCATTGTAACATAATGTTATTTAGTCACTAGTCTAACTCAACCTTTATTCTCCCCCTCCCCGCCCCACGCCTTCCCCACCCTGGTCAATATAAGCCGCAGTGTTTGCATAGCTCTCACAAAATGGGTCATGTTTTCGGTTCCTTTGATCCACAGTAACGGAAAAGTTTTGGCTTTTGCATGTTCTTTTTTGCACATCACGTTCAGTGACGGTGCTCTCCTCCCAGTTACAAGTTCCTTCTTCTCTCAAAAACAGTTCTAAGGATGTCTTTATTTTTACAAGGACCTAAAGAGTTAGGAGCATTTCAGCGTGTACCAAGACTCACCTTCACTCTCTTGTTTTCCAGACAAGCGTTAACACTAAACGATGTAATCAGTTAAAACAGACTTTAATATCATTAAGCATGGCTCTCTCCATTAACTGTGACAATTAAGTAACTTCAAAGAAGAAAATAATAAAAACGAAATTCTTGGGAATCAAATAAAATTATGGAAGCTGTCCAAGAGAGGACTGGATGCGGAAGTAGGTAGTTTCGGTCTTTTGAAAAAAGAGCTCTTATTGATTAACAATTATTAATATGAAATAGACTGTGTAACTATCTCTATCAGAGTGCTGGCACTGAGTAGGCATTCAATGAACATTTTGTCTCCCTCTTTTCCTTTCTTGTCCCCATCCTTGGAAATTCTGGCAGGAGATACAGACTTCCCAGTGGTTAAGGAAATTATGCTCAAACTTCGCTTCTGGTTCATGTAATTTCCACTCAAGTTAATAAAAAAAAAAGAAAAAGACAAGATTTTTATCCAGGAAACTTTAAATAGCTTTTTAAAACCTAATGGAAACAGCTAGAAAAAACAAATATGTAAATCCAAAACAGACATATAAATCCAAAACACAAAAACTCGAACTTTTCAGTGTCTGTGATCGGTAATTTACCATTTGATTTCGTTTACCGATTTCTACAGTAAAAACGAAATTTGTGGGCTCTTGCTGACTTCTCGCATTTCTGCTAGAGCAGCTTTCGCCCACAAACTGATCTATCTTGAATTCATCTTTCATAGCGCAATTTTTATCTTGACCGTGTTCAGTTATCCTGAGTTCTGCGCCTTTTTTTTTTTTTTTTGGTTCTGGCTTTTTTAAAAAAATAGAAAAAGAGAAAGAATTTGTAGCACTCACAGGTAGATAAAACCCACCTCCTCCTGCCCTGATGGCGGAGTCGCTGGAGAGGGAATCCGGGCGGGGTCACTTGGTCCTGGTGTATTTTCTTTGGGGCTCATTGACCGGGGATAAACAGACACGCCGCAGTGAGTTTCCTGGCAACATTGTTCCTTAAACAGAGGAGAATTCCCGCACGATCGCCTCCGCTTACAGGCTTTCATGGCTAAAATTACTAAAATAAAATAAAGTGTTCCGTATAACGTTTTTGCCTTTTTTCTTTCCAAATGCAGAAGGCTGTCACGGTGGGTGACCTCGGCGTGCGCAGCAGGTCTCAGCTTCCCAGAGCCGGGCTGCTCTGCCGACGGCGCTGGCCAACAGTCGCACCTAATTAGTACGTGGGTCCGCCGAGGTGCGTGTGCGCGCACAGTGCACGCAGCTCTCCCTCTGCCCCCTCAGTCCGCGCCCGTGTGTGAGGAAAACTTGTTGCGTCCAGGTTATTTCTTCATACCGGCGCCCTTTGGGAATCTGGGAGGAGACCGAAGGGCGCAATCGCGGCTTCGGGATCAGGAATTTACTCTCTTGATATCTATTTCGCGCCTTCTAGAAAAATACACCGAATATGACCACATAAACATGTCTCCCCGCCCTCCACTCCAGTGGTCGGCGAGTCAGGGGTGCAAGAGTGAATCCTCAGAAGCCGGCACATGGCTTCCCGCTCACGCGGAGCGGAGGACACGGCGCCGAGGTCACAATAAGTTCAGAGACGCAGAGCCGGCTCAGAATTGAAAAAAAATAAGCCCCGAGTCCGGCCCGGTGCCGCTGCCTGGGAGCCCCCCGGCGCCCACTCAAAATCCTCAGCGCCTCAGAGTTGTCCAATACTGTGCTTTGTGCAAACTGGACGCCACACCTAAAGGGCACGCGGAGTCGGTTGCTTTCCGTAGGGTTCTGGCATCGGTGCGAGGAGGGCATATTATTTTTGCAAACTGCGACTTGCTGTGAGGCCCGCGCCCCACCTCCGCGCACGGGAACAACTCCGGGACTTTCCCGTCCGTATGTTTCGGGCCGGGCCGGGCCGCAGCTGGCCCTTCGTGTTCCAGCTGGGCCTAGCAGCTCCGTCCGAGCCGCTCCTGGGCCGGCCACGCACCGAGGGCCCCTCGGCACGGGAACCGAGGGCGGCGTCGCGCGCGGAGTGGCGGTCCGGAGGGGCTGAGGCCCAGGAGAGCCCACGCGGGCTCCAGCGCTGGAGCGAGGCGGAGGCCCTTCAGTGGTCCGGGCCGGAGCGAGGGGCGCGCAGGGGACAGCTTTTCGAGCTCGTGGCGCTGACGAGTCTGGCGGGGAAGGGAGAAGGGGCGGGAGGGAACTCTGTTTTTGTCGTGGATGTGGCCGGCCCCGGCGAGTCCGCAGAAACGCTGCTCGGCCCGGTGTGAACATCGCTTTGGCCTCGTAGCGCCGAGTGGCGCTTCCAACCGAGGCAGCGCAGCGGCCCCCGCGTTCGGAGTGCGGCACGCAGGCAGGCCCTGCCCGCAGAGGCCTGGTCCTCGGAGTTCTTGCTGGTGGTGGGACGGCAGGAAAGCCCCAGGCACCGGCCTAGACGCTGAGAATTCACACCGCTATTTCCAGGCCCCAGAAGACTCTGGGCAGGCGTTAGCTCAGAGTCAGATTTCTTCTTCAGCCAGTGAATTATACACGTTTTCCAGATTCTGCAGTTCTTTTCAGGATCCTGTAGTTATTTTTGCCTGTGTAAGTGAATTCGAGGTATTCTTGCGCTCTTCTTCCCGTGAGCAGGTCGCACAGACAAAAGATGGGTTCCAGACCTGGAAAAGATTCATCCTCAATTCAAATATATGCCTCTTTGTTGGGAAGTTGTGTATTCTCCACATGGTTGGGCCTGCCAGGGAAGGGCCTGCGCTCTGTGTGTGGGGAGGCGGGCTTCCCTGCAGGAAGAGTTGGACATGGGGGTGAGAGGCCTATGGCAGACTGGAAAGCAGAGTTGAAGAGAGAGTGCCATGTGGCCTGCAGGAAGGCAGTTGCTGCCATTCTGCTAAGACTAGGGAGGCATGAAGACCAGGACATAGAGAGAGAGAGAGTGTGTGTGTGTGTGTGTTAGAATATCTCTCTTCCTGTGAAAAAGAGGCCTGGGGAGTTTTGCTGCCTTGAGTGAGAAGACAGGTTAGACATGCCCAGCCTAAAGGTGGGATGGGAGAAAGCCAGTGCTCCCAAAGACCAGTCCAGGATCAGAGATCTGTATTTTCCTGGCTGGGCTTCTTCTACTTAAGTTTCTTTCTCACTTGTTTTTCATTTGCTCTGTACTCAAGTGTTTTTGAAAATCTTACCAAAAGGAAGTCATTAACTTAACAGACACTTATTGAGTAATCAGGAATTGAATAGCGAACAAGACATTTCCCATCCTCGTGGGATTTACAATCCAATTTTCACTGTAGAGAAAAAAACATGTGATTAAGATGTACTGTGAAAAAGGATACATGGTGTCTTAGTCATTTAGTGCTGCTTTTACAGAAATACCACAAGTGGATGGTTTTAGCAAAGAGAGGTTTATTCTCTCACAGTCCAGGAGGCTAGAAGTCTGAATTCAGGGTGCCAGCTCCAGGGGAAGGCTTTTTCTCTCTGTCAGCTCTGGAGGAAGGTCCTTGTCATCAGTCTTCCCGTGGTCTGGGAGCATCTCAGAGCAGGAACCTCCGGTCCAAAAGGATGTGCTCTGCTCCCAGTGCTGCTTTCTTGGTGGTATGAGGTCCCCAACTCTCTGCTTGCTTCCCTTTTATCTCTTAGTAAGATAAAAGGTGGTGCAGGCTACACCCCAAGGAAACTTCCTTTACATTGGATCAGGGATGTGGCTTGAGCAAGGGTGTTACATCCCACCCTAATCCTCTTTAACCACAGGCAAGGATTATGATTTATGACACATAGGAAAATCACAAAATGGAGGCCAACCACACATGGCCTAACCAAGTTGATACATATTTTGCGGGGGGCGGGGGGGGACACAATTCAATTCATCACACATGGGTACATCCAGGGTGGAATGAATATGGCTATTTGGGGAGCTACAAGTTCAGTATCCCTGGAACAGTGACAGCGATGGGATAGGGAATAAAGAGATACCTTGAGGAGATTAGCCTGGACCCAAGAAAGGGGTTTAAAGGGCAGCAGTGCATCATGGGGCCTTCATGGTGGTGGCATAGGGGATGAGGCTGAGAGGTCCCAGGTGGTATGCTAGATCAGATACCACCTAGGTTTGCCCCACTGGTGCTAGAATTTGAAGGATTTGCTTATTTTATTAAGGGAGCTGATATTTCCTTGCCAGGACCCACTGAGGCTTGTATAGATAAATAAATTACATCTATCTCTGTTCTTCGTATATGACTTTAAAAGAACAACTAAAAACTAGTTTCAGGAGAACTTGTCTAGCAGAAAATTTTGTGAAAATATTGCAGCTGGAGAATTGGTATTTGAAATTAAATCTTAGATCGTGAACAAGACAGTTCCTATTCTCACAGACTTTACACTCCAATGGAAGATGCAGAGAAATAAATACAAGACATTCTACATCCCTGGAACATAGAAGGAAGAAGACAAGGTGGGCTTTAAACTCTCAGAAAAACAGACCATGGAGGTGAGATATTCAGGTAGCTTGGGGAGGTCCCATGGGGAAACCTGGGAGAGTTGTTAATTATAATTATGAACATATTTAGACATGGTAACTTTAATTGGGACCACTGAATTGCTTTGTAGTGTTATAGCTAGGGGCAGGAGGGAATAATATTGAGAGCCTGATGTGCTTCATAGGCGCTGCACATACATTGCCTCTTTTAATCCTCATAACAACTCTGTGAAGTAGGTTCCCCCCCCCCCCATTTTATAGATTAGAAAATGGAGACTCAGTGAAGTTAATGAAAGCCACTTGGGGAGCAAGTAGCAGAGCTACTCTTAGCAGTTTTCACACGGAGTCTCTTCCCAACCCAGAGGTTGGTAATCCTCAAAAAGAAAATCATATTAAGAGAATTCACATTTGAGGAATTTAAATCTTTATGGAAAAAACAGGGTTGGTGAATGTATAAAATGCCTCTAATTTATATTTTAGGGTTAACGATATAAAAAATTGAGACCACAATAAGTAGAACACCAGGGTATTTTACACAAATTGAATTCATCGAATATAGTTCATTTCTCTTTACCATTCCTTGCTTGCTAGGAAAATCTCAGAATAAAGAGATGTTTGTACATTTGTTTTGCTTTTTTATACAGAGAAACACATGTGTGTCTAGTTTCACATTTAAACTTTCATTCATTTTGATTTTCTAACTTGCAGTCTCTAAATTGCTTTCCCTATGTTGTGACTGAAGGTAGCTTGGTGTTAGTATGTAGACTAGTTGAGGTTTGTGATTGGGTTTGGGATTACAGTAATGTAATTTTATAGATTAATTAAATGTAATATGTAAAAGGAAAAGCTTTTTTTTTTTAAAACATTTAATTACAGGATGACAATAATCGGTCAAGCAATTCAATAAATATTTGTTAAGTGCATACGAATTGCCAGACTCTGTGCTCCGTGCTGAGGATGAGGATATAGGATTGATGAAGACGGACTGAATCCTTGCTACCATGGAGAGAATAAATATCAGGAAGGAAGGAAAACAATGCTTGTCCAACTCCTGCTATGTGCCAAACAGTCTTCTAGCTTCATTAAATCCTTTAGACGTCTGCTGTCTGTACTTGTATATACATACACAAAAAAGTTTATGTATTCAGAAAACTTAAATAGTTTGTTCAAGATCACACAGCTAGTAAAAGGCAGAACTCTGATTCAAACCAAGCAATAAAGACTGTACTCCTTATACTGCATCCTTGGCTATGAAAATACTAAATGATTGTGAATACTTGTTAGTCATTTCATCCCTTCTTGGCCTGTTTTTGCAACTCAAACTGCTGGATAACTATTCTTATCCTCTTTACCTCATGGAGCATTCTTAAAGCCCAAAAGTGCTGTGAAAAAAAAGTTTTTTAAAAGCTGTTTTTAATTGTTGAGCTTTATTTAATATTAATGGAGAAAAAGCACATGAACTACAATAACAGGCTTATTATAATAATTTATAGATGGGGAAAAATTCTTCTAATCCAGCAGGAGTAGGTTTTGATGAATTGTTTTGTTAATTTATTTAACAAAAAATATTTATTGGACACAGTAGACATTATACCAGGGCGGTAGATACTACAAATGTCCTATAACAGGTCCCAAAAGTCTCTTCAGGAGTCTCTGGGTGGCACAAACAGTTAAGCGCTCGACTACTAACCAAAACGTTGGCACTTTGAACCTACCCAGAGGCACCTTGGAAGACAGGCCAGGTAGTTTGCTTCTAAAAGGTCACAGCCTTGAAAACCCTGTAAGTACAGTTCTACTCTGCGCACATGGGGTTGCCATGAGTTGGAATTGAATCAATGGCAACCAATAATAACAAAATCTCTTCGGATCTAACAGCATTTTGAGTTTCCCCTAGCCTAGGCTAGAAGCTTTGTCTCCTAATGGTGATTCTCATGCTTGGAAGATACCCAGTCAGACTTCTTGGAAGTGGGGCCTGTATTCTCTTCTGAATAAATTCCTCAGTAGTTCTCATGAAGCCTGCCTAGACCAGTATTTGGGAAAAAGAGCTAGATCACAGTCAAGTGGCCTAAAGAAAAATCAGCCCCACAGTCCTGATAGTGTTGACAAGGACCTGATTATATTCCGCTAGCAAAGGTTAAGGATCCAAATACACTTAAGGAACCTGGTGTGCCAAGACATGGGAGAAATTGACAGGAAGTCTTCAAAGAAGATATTAAAAAACCCATTGCTGTCCAGTGGGTTTCGACTCATAGCGACCCTGTAAGACGTAGTAGAACTGCCCCATAGGGCTTCCAGGGAGCAGCTGATGGATTCAAACTGCAAACCTTTTGGTTACCAGCTGAGCTCTTAACCACTGTGCTGCCAGGGCTCCAAAGAAAATACAGATAACATAAATTACAGCACGTTATATGAAATAAAAAGCATTTTTACTGGTAGTTTTACCCATGAGTTCATTTGAAACTCAGTAGATGCCATTCAACTCTGGGGCATCTAATTGGCTCAATAAGAGTCCAAAAAAATTTTTTTAAGCTAGAGAATACTTTATTCAAATGAAACTGTAGCGAAAGTCCAATATCTAAAGAAGAACTGTGGCTGAGGAAGAGGGTGGGTGAAGAAGAGGTAGGTACCATGAAATTCACCAGTGCAGTCTGTGCATTTAACAAACAGTGGGTGCATGAAGCCAAGGACTTAGGCTTCTTTGTATTCCAGGGTGGGTACCATGTAAGTGACCAAGAGGTGCATGGTAAGTATTTGATAATTAAATGAATAAATGCATAACTGGATGCGGGAAATGCTCTAATTTCTGCTTCAAACCGTAATTGAGGGATGCAAAACTTTCTGATGTTTCTATCGGTAAATAAAGATCAAGGTAAATAGTCCATTTTTAGCTCATTTTCATCATCAGCTTCTTTTGGCCACTCGTGATCCTACTTGCTTTTAATATGAATTTATGAGGCTTTTGGCTCATATAGAGCTATTTCCTCTGGGACTGTTTCCATTTTGCTTAATCAGGAAAAGAACCCAGGTGAAATTGACAAACTTGGGGAAATTCAGGCTGTTTTTATTTTGGAGTGGATAGTAGGATAGGACAAAAAGGATTCTTTATAAGGATCACACATGGCTAATTTTAAAAATAAAATTTTGTTTTTCACTTTATTATAAAAATATATTTTTATTGTAGAAAGTTGGAAAATATGGTAAAGCAAAAAGAAGGAAATAAAATTTACTTTTTCTGTCATCAACCAGAGATAATACTGCTGTTGGTGTCTATCACTGTAATCATATACTTAGGCAGTAATACTTTGTTCCATATTAGGATTGCAAAATATATGCTGTTTCTCACCTTACTTTTATCACTAAATAATCTACATGACTCTTTCCTGTGTTATTAAATATTGTTTTACAACATAATTTTTAAGAGCTGCATGATAATCTGTAGAAGAACATACCATAGTCTGTTTAATAAATTTTTTATTGTTGAATGTTCAGGTTATTTTCCATATTTTTCACTATTATGAGTAGTACTACATTGAGTATCCTTTCATCTTTCTCTGTGTGTCTGAATATTTAGGATAAATTCCTGGAAGTGAAATTTCTGGGTTAAATAGTATGCATTTTTTTTTAAGGCTTTTGATGTATATGGCCAAATTGTCCTTGGGAATGGTTGTACTGATGCAGACTCCTGCCCACAATCTGTGAGAGTTCTTTTTTCACACCAGAGCTCCATGCTTCATCTCCAGTGACCTTCTGGCTAGTTATGATCAGTGTTGTTTATTTGACACTGAACACACCACTTGCCTAGCTTTGGGAAGGAAGATAGGCTATTATAGAAGGCCTGGGTATAGCTGTTTTCCAGTATTTACAATTAATTCATCTCAATATTTTGCTTTTCTTAAAAAGCAGCAAATTGTGAAGGAGGCTGATTAGCTGGCTCGTTTGTGGCTGTTCCTAATGGCCGTGGGACATTCGGAGTGTTGCATTCTTGAGTTCAGAACCGGACCCTTGGGTCTAAGCAAGACATTCCACTACAACCTCCGACACCACGACCCACCACGTGCTCTGAACTTAGTCTGCTTTTGGTTGTAAATTTGCTTCGGGGACCATTTCTAGCAGTTACATGTATTTGTGTGGAGCCTGAAAGTAGTCATTTGACCACATTTGTGATATGAGTCACATTTGAATAAAGATCTAAGGGTGGTAAGTAGTTCCTGCCTAAATTACAGCAGTAATAAAAAGTGTGATGTAAATGGTTGTGGACATTAGCATTTATAGCTACAAATATTTCTCCTAATCTCTAACTCTCAGCTCAATCTTCATTTGACGTTTTCTTTTCATGATCTGTACACAAAGTGTGTTTTATTTTGGAAGGTTCAACAAAAGTCCCATATGTTGTTGACTTATCTAAGTGTACACACACACACACAAACACACATTTACTTTATCCATTTAAGGAATACTGACTTTTTCTTTCTTTGCCCACAAAACTGAAAAGTTGGCAGAATCTTTAACTTGTAACTTGGCGGTATTGCAATTTATAGGCAAGAAAGACAAGCCAAATCGGGTGAAAATGGGTTGAAAAAATTTTTTCTCACTTTTAGACAGTCACAATCATGTAGCTGAGCATGCACTCTATGATGTTTTCTATTTGAATTTTAACTGCATTCATTGGCACTGCCAGAGGTAGTTGAAGCTTCCCAGTGAAGGTGTGTGATCTGGAAGGGAAGGAGTGGGGACTTCCGGCCTTCCTCTCCATGCTGTGAATGTTAAAATGGCTGTTGTTTCCATTGTGTTGAAATATTAGAGAAATAAGTGTGATTTTATTCACGCTTCACAACTTCATTTTAATTATGAATTATGTGAGTACATCCTCAGGGGTTGGGCGGTCGAAATCAGACATGTTTTCAGGCCTGAGCTTCTTCCGTATGTTTCTGGAGCATCTATGGTGCCCAAGACCCAGCAGGAACCTGAAACTCTGAGGAGCGAGGACCGACTATTTCTTTTGAATGCTGGAGGCTTTGAGATTGTCTTCTCTATGAGGAAGGATTCATGAAGTCATGAAAAGCTGTTTCCTTTTTAAAATGTTCAGACAGCAGCACAAACATCTGGGAATTTATTTAAATACTTTGGTTCCCTGAATTACCCATTTCCTTAACATATATTTTAGTTATTTTTCCAGGGGGTATGAATTTCCACTTTGTGTTTTATCCGGTTCAGCTGTGTTAGGCTTCTCATTTTAATATTCAGGTTGTTTGGCACTTAAGGACCCAGCTTAAGGTCATATATAATTTGGTGGGTGGGATATTGTCAGGTGTGAGGGGCAGAGTGACTTGTGTGTGGAACAAGTCTCATATTGTTATAGCTACATTTTTAGTACATAAATAAGTAGCTAAAAAAGCTAGTGTATCTTTGAAAAAATAAGCACCTATATTAACTCAGTACTTAAATTAAGCAAAAAAAAAATTTTTTTTTTTTATCACTTTATCTCTCCTTTTTAGAACTTAATTTCTCTTTCCAACTTCAGAAGCCCTGAGACTTCCCTTTCTTTCTCCTTTCTCTCCCTCATCCTGCAGTGTCTCAAGCCTGGAAATGTGAGTGTGTGGTGGGGAAGGTGGGGGCCGTGGTCACAGTGCTCAGGAAGCGAGGATAAGAGAAACCAGCTTGATTTCTGAATTTAGAAAAAAGTCCATGTCTATTTAGGGATGTGAAGCCTGGACCGATATAAACATTTGGACACACTTAAATATTGCAGCATGTACTATCAAATGCTGAGACAGGGCAACAATTACTGCTTTCTGGACTGTCAGTGTGGTGCTGTCTCTTTTTCTGTCTTATTTGTTGTATTTGTAGTAAGTTAAACAAGTGTGGTTTTAATGTTCAGGATTGGGGTTATTTTTGACTAATTGGCTGTATGTGACTTGTCAGTTTTATAGTTAATTAAAATATGAGATGTATTTATTGACACTGGTTTTTTGGGTTTATACTAAATAGAATTTAGTTGATTTATTTAGAAGGCATTTAAGGATATCACAGTACTGTGAACATCAATGGGTTATAAATAACAATAACTACTGTGCATCACTGGACATGTAGAAAGTGTAGGGACTGAGCTTAATAGATACAAATTTAATGCTATAACCTGTCAGTTGCCTGCTTATAATCCTGCCTAATATAATCCTTTTGCCAGTTTGAGTGCTATTCATTTGTCCTCATTTTATAAAAGTCGGTTGCAGAATGTATTTTAAAAGTTCTGGCTGTTAGAACTGGCTAGTTTTTGTTTGTAAATTAACAGTAATTAATTATGATTTGTGGGACCCTTTTTTTCCCCCATTGATTTAATCCGTTTGCTTAGATTAAAATAAATAAAACAAATGCTGTCAAATTGACTCTGACTCATGGTGACCCCACGTGTGTCAGAGTAGAACTGTGCTCCACAGGGTTCTCAGGGGTTGATTTTTGTGAAGGAGACCACCAGGACTTGCTTTCAAGACTTCTCTGGGAGGACACAAACCTCTGACTTTTCTATTGGCAGCCGAGAATGTTAACTACACCTCAACTTTAGGAATATTCTGAAGTGAGACTGTAACACTCAACTCTGTTGCTGTTGTTGTTTAGGTGCCGTTGAGTCACTTCCAACTCATAGCAACCCTATGTACAACAGAACTTAATGCTGCCTGGTGCTGCGCCATCCTCACAATCGCTGCTGTGTGGTGTTGCAGCCACTGTGTCAGTCCATCTTGTCGAGAGTCTTCCGCTTTTTTGCTGATCCTCTGCTTTAGAAAGCATGATATCTTTCTCCAGGGACTGATTCCTCCTAGTCCAAAGTACATGAGACCGAGTCTCGCCATCTTTGCTTCTAAGGAGCATTATGGCTTACTTCTTCTAAGACAGGTTTGTTCATTCTGACATACCGCGGTGTGTTCAATATTCTTCGCCAGCACCACAATTTGAATGCATCAATTCTTCTTCAGTCTTCCTTATTCATTGTCCAGCTTTTGCATGCATATGAGGTGATTGAAAATACCATGGCTTGGGTCAGGCGCACTTTAGTCAAGGTGACACCTCTGCCTTTTAACACTTTAAAGAGGTCTTTTGCAGCGGATTTGCCCGATGCAATACGTCGTTTGATTTCTTGACTGCTGCTTCCATGGGCGTTGATTGTGAATTCAAGTAAAATGAAATCCTTGACAACTTCGATATTTTCTCCATTTATCATGATGTTGCTTATTGGTGTAGCTGTGAGAATTTTTGTTTTTTTAATGTTAAAGTGTAATTCAAACTGAAGTCTGTAGTTTTGGATCTTCCTCAGTAAGTACTTCAAGTCCTCTTCACTTTCAGCAAGCAAGGTTGTGTCATCTGCATATCACAGGTTGTTAATGAGTCTTCCTCCAATCCTGATGTCCTGTTTTTCTCCATATAGTCCAGCTTCTCGGATTATACCTCATCATACAGATTGAATAAGTATGGTGAAAGAATACAACCCTGACACACACTTTTCCTGATTTTAAACCATGCATTATTCTCTTGTTCTGTTCGAACAACTGCCTCTTGATCAATGTACAGGTTCCACAGGATCACAATTCCTATTCTTTGACATGTTATCCATAATTTGTTACAATCCACATAGTTGATTACCTTTAGTATAGTCATTAAAACACAGGTAAACATCTTTCTGGTATTCTCTGCTTTCAACCAAGATCCATCTCCCATCAGTAATGATATCTCTTGTTCCATGTACTCTTCTGTATCCAGCATGAATCTCTGGCAGTTCCTTGTTGATGTACTGCTGCGACCATTTTTGAATTATCTTCAGCTCTCAACTGTAGAAAGGTATACATTTGTACTCTGTTACTTGGGCTCTGTCCTCAGTGTCTCTCCTTGGTTCAGATGGAATTATCAACTTTAGGTCTAGATCTGGTGACCTAGACCTCAGCTCTGTCCTCCATTTTCTGAGAATCCCATATCGTCTAATGTAAATGAGTACCTAGCCACACTCTGGCACCCTATATCTGTCGCGGTTATAGACACAGCTCCCAACTAGGAGAAGATGCCTAAGGAATTGCAACAAGACCTGGAAGTAATTCGTTATTGAGATCCTGAATTATATGTTTGGTTTTGTGGTACACAAAGTCAAAGTAAATTCTTCATTAGCAGGAGTGAAAGTGATTAATACCTTGTTATATCAAACTTAATTTGATTAATGAGAGGACTGAGAGTTATGGATTTTTTTGTGTGTGTGGTGTGTTTGTGGTGGTGGTGTGTATAGGAGATGTTTGATGGGAGCCAGGCAGGGTGAGAACAGTTCTGGGGGCCTGATCCTATTGGGAACAACCCCAAGGTTCTTATGCGACCTGGTACTCTTTGAGTATCACTTAGCATAGTACCTAGCTCTGAGTCATAGCTACGGTAGAAGTTGGCCCCTCTGCTATGTGCTCCTCCCCTCCCAATTTGGACTTTCATCCTTGGGTTTCGGTCACAACATTTGCAGAGAGTAGAAAAAAGCAGAATTAGCAGTTACCGCAGTGATCTGGATTCTAATTAACTAAAGTATGCTTTTTTTGGGAATTGTGCCTATAAGCTTTTGTGGGAAGGACACAGTTCTTAATGAATAACTAGACCTCAAGCTTGTTTTGGAGGTAGGAGGGGATATAAAAAATAATCAGCTACAAGGGGGCACAATTGAAAGTATAAGGTTTACATTCAAGCCAAGAACTTAATTTGCATATCAAATAAAGGACAGCTATGCTGCATGTCATCTCTGACTATCACAATCAGTAAAGAAAATGAAACCAGATGTTTTTCATTTAAGTTTTGAATTGTTTTACTATTAAAATAAAAATGAAGTTTTTTAAGTATCCTTTTAGATCCAATCTAG
Source organism: Loxodonta africana (assembly GCF_030014295.1). Lineage (NCBI taxonomy): Eukaryota > Metazoa > Chordata > Mammalia > Proboscidea > Elephantidae > Loxodonta > Loxodonta africana. The sequence continues at coordinate 71,390,013 of NC_087358.1, forward strand.
TCAGTGTTCTAGATAGACTTTTCAGAAAGACCAGTGGCATTTTGAGAGTGAAACCTAGTATTTTTCTGGATTTAACAGTTCTCTATGAAGGTATGTACAATTTTTATCCATTTGCCATTTTTTCTGTACATTTCTTAAAGGCTATTTTTGATGTGGTTTCAGTGATTCTCATCTATAGCAGCAACATGTCATTGAAAAAACACTGGACTGAGAGTTAAAGGAATCAATTCTCAGCTCCTCTGTTAAATGGAAAAGATTTGCACTTTTGGAAAATCACTTCAACTTTAGGTTCCTGTTTTGTCAGTTGTGTTGTTCTGCCCCTTCTTTGAAAGTCTCTTCTTGTATATAACATTTTAAGAGTCTTTATTGGAACATATATAGCATAGTGAGCGTATTCATCTGGAGAAAATTGGACATCTCAAGGGAACAATGGTTAGCATTTAAAAGCGGATGTCAACGTTAGCAGAAGGTTTAAGTCTTTACAGCATTAGTAAAGGAAACACCATTAACTTATTGAACCAACAATTTAAAGAAATTTGAATGTATTAAGAATAATATTTAATGATTTTATCCGTTGTGCAAGTAATCCACATCCACTGCAGAAAATTTATAAATTCAAAATAGAGAAGATTGACCTTAGTCTCACTATTCAGAATTAACCAGTAATATTTTGATATATTTCTGTTACTTTTATTTGTACAAAGCTGGGATCATATTGTTGTACTATTTTTTATCCTGTTATTTTCACTTTGGAAAACGTTATGAGTTGCTTCCCACATCCTTATTCTGAAACATGATTTTTTAAAGCTTTTTATTTTGTTTTTGAATTATAAAACAAATACGTGTAAAATTGAAGCAGTAACTAGTTTTTATAAAGTAGAAAATTAAACTTTCTGTCTCCCTACACCCTGCCAACCCTCTTTTTCAATCACATTCCCTGGAGGTAACTACATTTATAGCTTGGGGTCTTTTCTTAAGGTCTTTAGGAAAAGGGTGAGTACATGAAAGTGTATGTGTCTGTGTATCTGAAAGTCATTCTGTTCATGCTACCTGACCCAGCTACCTAGTTCTGCCATAACAGAAATAGCACAAGTGGCTGGCTTTAAAGAACAGAAATTTATTTTTGGGAGGCTGAAAGTCCAAATCAGGATGTTGGCTGTGTTGATTCCTTCTGCGAGCCCTTTTCCTAGTTTCTGGTGTTTGATGGAGATCCTTGGCATTCCTTTGCTTATGGATGATCCTCACATGTTGCGTGTTTTTCCTTGTGTGTATATGTGTGTGTGTTTCTTGGGCTGGGTTCTCTAGAGGAGCAATAGACATATATATTTACACACATGTACATATATATATATAGAGAGAGATTTATCTCAAAGAAATGGCTCACACAGTTGTGGAGGCTGGCAAGTCCCAAAATCTGTGGGTCAGCATCAGGCTGGAGGCTTCTGACTCACATGGTTGCAGGGGCTGACAAACCCAAAATTTGCAGGTCAGACGGTAGGTTGCTTGCTCACAAGGCTGTGGGAGCTGCTGAATCCCAAAATCTGCAGGTCTGGTGTTAGGCTACTAGCTCTCATCCCAAGGATTGGAGGTCAGATGATGACAAGTCAGATGTAGTATCCAGAGAGTGAGGGCAAGCCTTGCTGGAACATCCCATTTCTACATTGGAGGCAGGCCACACCCCCAAGGAAAAACTTTTTCCAACTCATTGGCTGCTCAGAGCAGATCTCATCATGGAGGTGATTGAGTTATATCAGATCTGATCATGGAAGTGATTACATTATATCACATTATGGAAGAGCAGTCAGTCCAGTGTCTGCCAAACCACAGAGAATCATGGACTAGCTAGCCAAGTTGACACATAACATTAATCATCACAGTGTGTCTGTGTCTATTCTGGTGTTTTTGTAACTCAGAAGTGATTAGGTTTAAAATCCCCACTACACTGATATGACCTCAACTGATCGATTGATTATATTGTTGTTGTTAGGCGCTGTCGAGTCGGCTCTGACTCATAGCGATCCTATGCACAACAGAACAAAACACTGCCCGGTCTTGAGCCATCCTTACCATCGTTGTTATGCTTGAGCTCATTGTTGCAGCCACTGTGTCAGTCCACCTCGTTGAGGGTCATCCTCTTTTCCACTGAGCCTGTACTCTGCCAAGCATGATGGCCTTCTCCAGGGACTGATCCCTCCTGGCAACATGTCCAAAGTGTGTAAGACGCAGTCTCGCCGTCGTTGCCTCTAAGGAGCATTCTGGCCACACTTCTTCCAAGACAGATTTGTTCGTTCTTTTGGCATTCCATGGTATATTCAATATTCTTCGCCAACACAACAATTCAAGGGCGTCAACTATTCTTCAATCTTCCTTATTCATTGTCCTATTTTCATGTGCATATGATGTGATTGAAAATACCATGGCTTGGGTCACGTGTACCTTAGTCTTCAGGGTGACATCTTTGCTCTTCAACACTTTGAAGAGGTCCTTTGCAGCAGATTTACCCAATACAATGCATCTACTGATGTGTTGACTGCTGTTTCCATGGCTGTTGATTGTGGATCCAAGTAAAATGAAGTCCTTGACAACTTCAATCTTTTCTCGTAATGTTGCTCATTGGTCCAGTTGTGAGGGTTTTTCTTTTCTTTATGTTGAGGTGCAATCCATACTGAAGGCTGTGGTCTTTGATCTTCATTAGTAAGTGCTTCAAGTCCTCTTCACTTTCAGCAAGCAAGGTTGTGTCATCTGCATAATGCAGGTTGTTAATGAATGGTCCTCCAACCCTGATGCCCCGTTCTTCTTCATATAGTCCGGCTTCTCATATTATTTGCTCAGCATACAGATCAAATAGGTATGGTGAAATATTACAACCCTGACACACCCCTTTCCTGACTTTAAAACAGTCAATATCCCCTTGTTCCGTCTGAACAACCGTCTCTTGATCTATGTAAAGGTTCCTCATGAGCACAATTAAGTGTTCTGGAATTCCCATTCTTTTCAATGTTATCCATAGTTTACTATGACCTACACAGTCAAATGCCTTTGCATAGTCAATAAAACACAGGTAAACATCCTTCTGGTATCCTCTGCTTTCAGCCAGGATCCATCTGACATCAGCAATGATATCCCTGGTTCCACGTCCTCTTCTGAAACCAGCTTGAATTTCTGGGAGTTCCCTGTCGATATACTGCTGCAGCCATTTTTGAATGATCTTCAGCAAAATTTTGCTTGTGTGTGATATTAATGATATTGTTCTATAATTTCCACATTCGGTTGGACCACCTTTCTTGGGAATAGGCATAAATATGGATCTTTTCCTGTCAGTTGTCCAGGAAGCTGTCTTCCATATTTCTTGGCATAGACGAGTGAGCACCCCCAGCGCTGCATCTGTTTGTTGAAACATCTCAATTGATATTCCATCAATTCCTGGATCCTTTTTTTTGTTTTTAGCCAATGCCTTCAGAGCAGCTTGGACTTCTTTCTTCAGTACCATCGGTTCCTGATCATATGCCACCTCTTGAAATGGTTGAACATCGTCTAATTCTTTTTGGTATAATGACTCTGTGTATTCCTTCCATCTTCTTTTGATGCTCCCTGCGTCGTTTAATATTTTCCCCATGGAATCCTTCACTATTGCAACTCAAGGCTTGCATTTTTTCTTCAGTTCTTTCAGCTTGAGAAACGCCGAGCGTGTTCTTCCCTTTTGGTTTTCCATCTCCAGCTCTTTGCACATGTCACTGTAATACTTTACTTTGTCTTCTCGAGCCACCCTTTGAAATCTTCTGTTCAGTTCTTTTACTTCATCAATTCTTCCTTTTGCTTTAGCTGCTCAACATTTGAGAGCAAGTTTCAGAGTCTCCTCTGACATCCATCTTGGTCTTTTCTTTCTTTCCTGTCTTTTCAGTGACCTCTTGTTTTCTTCATGGATGATGTCCTTGATGTCATTCCACAACTCGTCAGATCTTTGGTCACTAGTGTTCAATGCATCAAATCTGTTCTTCACATGGCCTCTAAATTCAGGTGGGATGTACTCAAGGTCATATTTTGGCTCTTGTGGACTTGCTGTGATTTTCTTCAGTTTCAGCTTGAACTTGCATATGAGCAATTGATGGTCTGTTCCACAGTCGGCCCCTGGCCTTGTTCTGACTGATGATACCGAGCTTTTCCATCGTCTCTTTCCACAGATGTAGTCAATTTGATTTCTGTGTGTTCCATCTGGTGAGGTCCATGTGTATAGTCACCGTTTATGCTGGTGAAAGAAGGTATTTGCAATGAAGAAGTCTTTGGTCTTGCAGAATTCTATCATTCTATCTCTGGCATTGTTTCTGTCACCAAGGCCATATTTTCCAACTACTGATCCTTCTTCTTTGTTTCCAACTTTCGCATTTCAATTGCCAGTAATTATCAATGCATCTTGGTTGCATGTTCGATCAATTTCAGACTGCAGCAGCTGATAAAAATCTTCTATTTCTTCATCTTTGGCCCTAGTGGTTGGTGGGTAAATTTGAATAATAGTCGTATTAAGTGATCTTCCTTGTAGGCGTGTGGATATTATCCTATCGCTGACAGCATTGTACTTCAGGATAGATCTTGTAACGTTCTTTTCGACAGTGCATGCAATACCATTCCTCTTCGAGTTGTCATTCCCAGCATAGTAGACTAACTATATCACTGTCCAATTCAAAATGGCCAATACCAGTCCATTTCAGCTCACTAATGCCTAGGATATCAATGTTTATGTGTTCCATTTCGTTTTTGACAATTTCCAATTTTCCTAGATTCATACTTCGTACGTTCCAGGTTCCAATTATTAATGGATGTTTGCAGCTGCTTCTTCTCGTTTTGAGTCCGCCACATCAGCAAATGAAGGTCCCCAAAGCTTTACTCCATCCACGTTGTTAAGGTCGACTCTACTTTGAGGAGGCAGCTCTTCCCCAGTCATCTTTTGAGTGCCTTCCAACCTGGGGGCCTCATCTTCCAGCACTGTATCAGACAACGTTCTGCTGCTACTCATAAGGTTTTCACTGGCTAATGTTTGTCAGAAGTAGACTGCCGGGTCCTTCTTCCTAGTCTGTCTTAGTCTGGAAGCTCAGCTGAAACCTGTCCTCCATGGGTGACCCTGCTGGTATCTGAATACCGGTGGTATAGCTTCCAGCATCAGAGCAACACGCAAGCCCCCACAGTACAACAAACTGACAGACACGTGGGGAGATTGATTATATTATAATAGGTTATGTTATGGAAGATGATTATATTTGATTACATTATGGTCGGTGATTACATTATTGTTATCTAGTGGTCGTCTAAATTCATGGGAAGGAGAGAGAATCACCATCAGCATGAACCTGATTCCTGTGGGGTGAAGGTCAGGCATACTTCTGTTTTCCAGTCTTCCTTCCTATGGCACTCTCTACTTCTCTGCTGTGTTCAATAATTCATTGCAGTGGCCACACAGAACTCACAGGCCATACTCATGATTATGGGGTTTATTAGGGAAGTAACAGATTACAATTCAGAATCAGGATCAACTTGGAAGCAACAAGAACAACTCAGGAGAAAAAATACAGTTCATCAGTCAGCATGGTTTCCCACCAGGACAACTCAGCTTGTTTTCTTTGCTGTGTATACAGGCAGGCCCTTTGCTCGGGCCTCTGCCACTAGCCTCTGCCCTGTTTGCACAAGTATTACAGCTCTTTAGCTCCACCAACATGTGCCTGGAGGCACCCCACTCTGGCAGTAAGCCTTTTACCTGAAAATGCTCAGCTCTTTCTTGCTCCGTGGGTCAGGAAATTCACCTCAGCCATCTAGCTCTACTGTCCCTAGAGCCGCCGCACCCTCTCCTGCCATCTTCACTGTTAAAATCTTTTTTGTTCCCTGGGTCTAGGAAGTTCTCAGTGGAAGCAGCTTGCATGCAAAGGATGTGCTCCGCTTCAGGTTTTTCTTCTTTATGGTAGTGAGGACCCTCTCCAACCTCTGTGAAATGGACTCTTTTGTAAACTTATTTCTCCCACCAAGACCACAAACTGACCAATCCCTTCAGTAGGCCACAGCACCTAGTTTGCATTGTAATTGAGCAGTCCTTGCAAGTGTTTTACATACCTTATTTATGTAGTAGACTGACCAATCCCTTTGCAAGATTGTAGCCTAGAAAATCATTTTAGCAGAGCTAAAAAAAAAAAAAAATTTTTCTTTTTTTTACAAACCCAGGGCCAGAAAGACCATATATAAGGAGAAACCTGTTGCCCTGCAATTACATTACATTATATTACATTATGGAAGATATCTGCTCTACCCGAGGCCAACTGGTTTTATCGCAGGTAACTACTCCATGGTAACAACTAGACTAGTGCTTGTCCAAGCCATTGGGAGCCATAGCCTAGTCAGGTTGACTCACAGAGTTAACCATTACACAACATCGTACAATGACAACATTAGGTTGTGGATATTTTCTAGGCAGTATATAGTTAGATCTGCCTCACTATAATGACTGCACAGTGGTCTCATCTATGGATGCCAGATTTTATTTAATCAATCTCCTATTGTTGGATTTAGTTTGATTTGAAGTTATTTTACTTTGTTTTTAAAAATATTGTGTAAATATCTTGTATCCAGATCTTAGATATTTTTTCCCTAGAATACATTCCTAGAAGTGAAGCAGATGGTATGTACATGTGGCTTTTCATACATATTGCCTGTGTCCCTACAGAGAGATCATCCTGATTTATATTACCACAAGTCATGTACATTCTGAGAGGCTCTTCCCTGCCCTTTTCCAACTCTGAACTGGTAAAAATTTAAGGAAAAACTTTTATCATCAATGCACCAATTTTGTGTTGCAATTATAGTCCAGGAACTTCCTTTCAAAGTTTAAGGAAAAAAAGTAATTTCGATTCTCTGAAGGCTAGTTCATGTGTCTGCAGTGAGACCTTGTGTAGGACTCTGGGAAATTATTATAAGTTTCACTATACTATATTTCTATTTTTATTTTGCATGATGAACTCATAGATTAATATATATATTCCATCTTTTAAATTTACTCACAGGCTGACTTAGATTTCCTCCTCTGTTAAAACCTAAAGTCTTTTGGAAATCGTAGCGTATTAAAGGCTATTATTTATATTTCCGTAACTAGAGTTTCGTATGACTGAGCTTGTAAGAATCCTTCTTAGTGGAGGAAAGGAAGAGAGCCCAAGATCAATGGGTAGAGCACCTTATCAGAGGGAAGGGTCACTAGGAAGAGAGAAAAGGGGACAGAATAGCAATTCAGTGTGATAAAGGGCAAGTTAAATACACTGGTGTTTAAAATGACCAAGACTCATAGCCTTTCTTAAACATATATCAGTAAAGGTAACTTTATTTTATCTGCACTGAATAACACACTTTATTGGCACTTTGATTTTAGGGAACTTTGGGCTTTAGTAGCAAACTACAGTTTCATTCCAGGATCTATCCTGAAGTACAGTGCTGTTAGTGGTAGGATAATATCCATATGCCTACAAAGAAGAACAGTTAATAGGATTCTTTTTCAAATTTATGCACTATCATGGATTGGATTGTGTCCCCCCAAAATATCTGTCAACTTGGCTAGGTCATGATTCCCTTGTATGATTGTCTACCATTTTATCTTCCGATGTGATTTCCCTATTTGTTGTAAATCCTATCACTATGATGTAATAAAATGGATTAGTGGCAGTTATACTGATAAGCTCTACAAGATTAGGTGGGGTCTTAAGCTGGTCTTCTTTGAGATATAAAAGAGAGAAGCAAGCAGAGAGACGTGGGGACCTCATACCACGAAGAAAGCAGTGCCAGGAGCAGAGCACATCCTTTGGACCAGACGTTCCTGTGCTGAGATGCTCCCAGACCAAGGGAAGACTGATGACAAGGATCTTCCTCCAAAGCCAACAGAGAGAGAAAGCCTTCCCCTGGAGCCGTAGCCCTGAATTTGGACTTGTAGCCTTCTAGACTGTGAAAGAATAAATTTCTCTTTGTTAAAGCCATTCGCTTGTGATATTTCTGTTATAGCAGCATTAGATGATCAAGACATGCACCAACCACTAATGCCAAAGATGAGGAAATTGAGGATTGTTATCAACTTCTGCAGTCTGAAATTGATCAAACATTTAATCAAGATGTGTTGATAATTACTGGTGATTGGAATGTGAAAGTTGGAAACAAAGAAGAATGATCAGTATTTGGAAAATTCAGGCTTGGTTATGGAAAAGACGCTGAAGATTGCATGATAGAATTCTGCAAGGTCAATAACTTATTCATTGGAAATACCTTTTTTCAACAACACAAATGATGACTATATGTGTGGACCTCACCTGATAGAATACACGAGAATCAAATTGACTACACATGTGGAAAGAGATGGCAGAGAAGCTGAATAAGTAATAACAAGGCCAGGGGCTGACAGAGGAACAGACCATCAATTGCTCATATAGAAGTTCAGGTTGAGGCTGAAGAAAATTGAAACAAATCCATGAGAGCCAGAGTATGACCTTGAATACTTCCTGTCTGAATTTAGACTTGATATATTGAACTCTAATGACCAAAGACCAGATGAGTTGTGGAATGACATCAAGGACATCCATACATGAATAAAGCAAAAGGTCATTAAAAATACAGGAAAGAAAGAAAAGCCCAAAATGGATGTCAGAAAAGACTCTTAAACTTGCTCTTAAGCACAGAGTAGCTAAAGCAAATGGAAGAAATGATAAAGTAAAAGAGCTGAACGAAAGATTTCAAAGAGCAGCTCGAGAAGAAAAGATAAAGTACTGTAATAAAATATGCAAAGACCTTGAGTCTGAAAACCAAAGGGAAGAACACTCGACATTTCTCAAGCTGAAAGAACTGAAGAAAAAATTCAAGCCTCGAGTTGCAGTACTGAAGGATTCTATGGACAAAGAACTGAATGATACAGGAAGCATCAAAAGAAGATGAAAGGAATACACAGAGTCACTGTACCAAAAAGAATTCATCCATTTCAGGAGGTAGCATATGGTCAAGAACTGATAGTTCTAAAGGAAGATGGCCAAACTATACTGAAAGCATTGATGAAAAACGAGGCTCCAGGAATCAGTGGAGTACCAACTGAGATGCTTCAGCAAATGGATGCAACACTCACTCATCTGTGCAAAGAAATTTGGAAGTTAGCTGCATGGCCATCCGGCTGGAAGAGATCCATATTTGTGCCCATTCCAAAGAAAGGTGATCCAACAGAATGCGGAACTTATCAAACAGTATCAGAACTGCCAGAAATTCAGGCTGGTTTCAGAAGAGGATGTGGAACCAGGGATACCATTCCTGATGTCAGATGGATCCTGGCTGAAGGCAGAGAATACCAGAAGGATGTTTACCTGTGTTTTATTGACTACGCAAAGGCATTTGACTCTGCGGATCATAACAGATTATGGAAAACATTGCGAAGAATGGATAACAATGTGAAGAACACTTAATTGTGCTCATGAGGAGCCTTTATATAGATCAAGAGGCAGTTTGGTCAGAACAAGGTGATACTGATTGGTTTAAAATCAGAAAAGGTGTGTGTCAGGGTTGTATTCTTTCACCATACCATTCAATCTGTATGCTGAGCAAATAATATGAGAAGCTGGACTATATGAAGAAGAACGGGGCATCAGGATTGGAGGAAGACTCGTTAATAACCTGTTGCGTTATGCAGATGACACAACCTTGCTTGCTGAAAGTGAAGAGGACTTGGAGCACTTACTAATGAAGATCAAAGACCACAGCCTTCAGTATGGATTGCACCTCAACATAAAGAAAACAAAAACCCTCACAACTGGGCCAGTGAGCAACATCATGATCAACGGAGAAAAGATTGAAGTTGTCAAGGACTTCATTTTACTTGGATCTACAATCAACAGCCATGGAAGCAGCAGTCAAGACTTCGGTAGACGCATTGCATTGGGTAAATCTGTTGCAAAGGACCTCTTTAAAGTGTTGAAGAGCAAAGATGTCACCTTGAAGACTAAGGTGCACCTGACAAGTCGTGGTATTTTCAGTCACATCATATGCACGTGAAAGCTGGACAATGAATAAGGAAGACTGAAGAATAGTTGATGCCCTTGAATTGTGATGTTGGTGAAGAATATCGAAAATACCATGGAATGCCAAAGGAATGAACAAATCTGTCTTAGAAGAAGCACAGCCAGAATGCTCCTTAGAAGCAAGAGTGGGGAGACTGCATCTTACATACTTTGGACATGTCGTCAGGAGGGATCAGTCCTTGGAGAAGGACATCATTCTTGGCAGAGTACAGGGTCAGTGGAAAAGAGGAAGACCCTCAACCAGGTGGATTGATACAGTGGCTGCGACAATGAGCTCAAGCATAACAATGATTGTAAGGATGGCTCAGGACCAGGCATTTTTTCCTTCTGTTGTGCATAGGGTAGCTATGAGTCGGAACGGACTCGATGGTGCCTAACAACAACAAATCATTAATATCACATACAAGGAAAATTTTGCTGAAGATAATTCAAAAATGGAAATAATTCAAAATTATTTTGCTGAAGATAATTCAGAATGGAAAAAATATTGAAGTTGTCAAGGATTTTAGCTGTACACGGACAAGAAACTGCCTAAAATTGAAGCCAGATTCAGAGGCGGATGTGGAATGAAGGATATCATCACTGATGTCAGATGAATCTTGGCTGAAAGCAGAGACCAGAAAGATGCTTACCTGTGTTTTATTGACTACCCAAAGGCGTTCAACTGTGTGGATCATAATAAACGATGGGTAACATTTCAAAGGGTGGGAATTCCAGAGCACTTAATTGTGATCTTGTGGAACCTGTACATAGATCAAGAGGCAGTCATTTGAATAGAACAAGTGGATACTTCCATGGTTTAAAATTGGAAGATGTGTGCAGGGTTGTATTCTTTCACCATACTTACTCAGTCTGTATGCTGAGCAAATAATCCAAGAAGCTGGACTGTATGAAGAACAGGCATCAGGATTGCAGGAAGACTCATTAACAACCTGTGATATGCAGGTGACACAACCCTCCTTGCTGAAAGTGAAGAGGACTTGAAGTACTGGTGAAGATCAAAGACTATAGCCTTCAGTATGGATTGCACCTCAACATAAAGAAAACAAAAATCCTCACAACTGTACCAATAAGCAACATCACGATAAACAGAAAATATTGAAGTTGTCAAAAATTTCGTTTTACTTGGATCCACAATCAATGCCCAAGGAAGCAGCAGCTGAGAAATCAAATGACCCTGGACTCTCTGTTAGCCCAAAACTAAAACCATCCCGAAGCCAACTCCTCAGACAAAGATTAGACTGGGCTATAAGACATAAACTGGTGCTGGTAAGGAGCGTGCTTCTTAGCTCAAGTAGACAGATAAGACTGTGCGGACAGCTTCTGTCTGGAGGTGAGATGAGAAGGTGGGGGGAACAGGAGCTGGTTGAATGGACACAGGAAATACAAGGTGGAGAGAAGGAGTGTGCTGTCACATTTTAGGGAGAGCAACTAGGGTCACATAACAATGTGTGTGTAAGTTTTTGTATAAGAACTGACCTGAATTGTAAACTTAAAGCACAATAAAACAAACAATGCATTTCATTGAGCGAATCTGCTGCAAAAGACCTCTTTAAAGTGTTAAAAAAGCAAAGATGTCACTTTAAGCACTAAGGTACACCTGACCCAAGCCATGGTATATTTTCAGTCACCTCATTTCCATGCAAAAGCTGGACAATGAAAAAGGAAGACTGAAGAAGAATTGATGTATTTGAATTATGGTGTTGATGAAGAATATTGACTATACCGTGGACTGCCAGAAGAATGAACAGATGTGTCTTGGAGGAAGAACAGCCAGAATGCTCCTTAGAGGCAAGAATGGTAGGACTTCGTCTTGCTTACTTGGACATGATATCTGGAAGGACCAAACCCTAGAGAAAGATATCATGCTCGGTAAAATAGAAGGTCTGAAAAAAAAGAGAGGAAGATCATTGATGAGAAGGATTGACACAGTGGCTGCAACAATGGGCTCAAACATACCTACTGTTGTGAGGATGGTGCAGGACAGGGCAACATTTCGTTCAGTTATACATAAGGTCTTTATGAGCCTGAGCTGACTGGATGGCACCTAACAACAACACAGTTTCATTCAGTCTGTGAAAAGTCCTGTGTTACATTTTAGTTTAATGTTTTCCTCATCTTTTGATTTTGTGACTCTGGAGATACACTGCAGTTATTGCTATGCCTTTTTTCTAGGAAAGAAAGGTTAGAAATATGTGATGTTTTGAAATATAGCCAACGCCATTTTAATATACTGCCAAAAGAACAAACAAATCAGTCTGAGACGAAATGCAACCAGAGTGTTCCTTACAAGCGAGGACGGAAAACTTCTACTCATTTACGTTGGACATCATGTTTGGTAGAAAAAAAAAAAAAATAGAGGACCAATGAAAAACGAGGGAAACCCTCAATGAGATGGATTGACATAATGGCTTCAGCAATAGACTCAAACATACTTATGACCATGAAGATGGCACAGCTTTGGGTATTGTTTAGTTCAGATATGTATACGATTGCCATGTGTCAGAGCTGTCCTGACAGCAACTAACAACAAGTTTGTGACCATAGAACACAGCAATAACTAGTCACTAGGCTTGTGGTAGGAAACTCTGGTGGTGTAGTGGTTAAGAGCTATAGCCGCTGACCAAAAGGTTGGCAGTTCGAATCCACGAGGCACTCCTTGAAAACTGTATAGGACAGTTCTACTCTGTCCTATAGGGTCGCTAGGAGTCGGACTCTACTCGACAGCAAAGGGTTTTAAGCTTGTGGTGTAATAGGGAGCAGGTACAGCCTTAAGCCAAGAGGCTTGCATTTGATTCCTGGCCATGTACTAATTAATAGCCTGAATTATTCTGGCCAGGTAATGTTGATCATAGGGTCCTGGGGTGGTACAAATGGTTAAGTGCTCGACTAGAGGTTGGTGGTTTGAACCCACCCAGAGACACCTTAGAAGACAGGCCTGGCTATCTGCTTCTGAAAAGTCACAGCCTTGAAAATCCTATGGAGCAGTTCTACTCTGCATGTGTACGTTGGAATCGACTGCACAGCAACTAACAACAACAACAATGTTGGTCAGGACCGTATATGTGCATCTAATAGATAGCGATGTAACAGAGCAATTCTGCTCAGGGTCCTAACACTCCGTTCCGTCTGTATTATGTCAGTAGTTACAATGCAACTGGATGCAGAGAACACACGACCACTGTGTTCAGTTTATGTTGTACAGACAAGAGTTTTATTCTTCTTTGCCTAAGTGTCTTGAGGTGTAGCAAAATGTTGGTACCAATATGACATGGTCTGCAGTCTGTGGCATTTTCTTTCCATTCATTAATTCAGCTAGTATTTATTGAATATGACTTTGTGCCAGATCAGCTACAATCTGCTTAAATTTCACTGTGGTAGGAGCTGGATGAGTCTGGCTGGAGAACACACATGAAAGGAGCACACCCTACATCTGGCGTCCCTGGGTTCTGCGTGGCAATGCAGATACCCCAGGGCTGTCAAGAGCTTCACCACTGGCTCCACAGTGGGAAGTAAGGGCCCATCTGTGCAATTATTGCTGCCTGAACCTGATTTCAGTGTGTGCGAGTTGGGCTGGGGCATGGGAAGCAAAATTTGGATATTAAAAATATTCCTCTCTTCATCTGTCTTTATTCCTGAGTTTTATTTGGTTAATGCCTTTAGTCATTTACTTACAGATGGCAGCAATTTGTTTTTGATAAGTAGTTCAATACCTTTCAATCAGTGGCTAAGACCAACTTGTCCACACAATAGGATGGTAAATTAAAGACATATTCCAAATACACACACTCACACTGAGCTCACAAATGTATGGAAGAGCACACATATAATTGATAAGGTATCCACCTTGGTCCTTAAGAATATAATTTGACTTACAGTTGAAACATACAAACTATATTTGAGGGAAAAATATTCTGAGGCAAAAATGTGGTATTTGAGAAATGAGAACTTGTAAAACACCCCACTTTGTCTTTTTCAAAGTGTCCCTAATATAAGAGGCATCTTGCCAGGCTGTATGTGATCAGCGTTTAGAGGCCACAATGTAGGGAAAGTTTCGTCTCTTAGTCGTGTGCAAACTATTTCTCTCTCTCTTCCCCTCTCCCTCTCTTTCTTTCTACTATCTGTCATAATCAAGAGTAAACAGTGTAACTTTTTTTCCCACTTGTGCTGACTTCCCCTGTATTGTGTGTTGTCCTTCCCTTCACCTAAGATAATTCTTGTCTATCTAGTCAGTGAATTTCTCTCTCCCTCCTCCCCGACCCTTGTAACCATCAAAGAATTTTTCTTCTGTGTTTAAACCTTTTGTTCAGTTCTTATAATAATGGTCTCATACAGTATTTGTTCTTCTGTGACTGACTAAATTCACTCAGCATAATGCCTTCCAGATTCATCCGTTTTGTAAGATGTTTCGCAGATTCATCATTACAACAGTGTAACTTTTTACCTCTAAATGCATTTATTCTTGGTTTCTTATTTAATAAAAATTGGGGGAAAAAGCCTGTAAAGAAAATGCCTGGCGTGTCATGTGTGGCACAGGAACCCATGGTGCTCTAAGAAACACTTCCACATTTTTCAGGACTTTCATCTGTCTGGGATTTAGATCAAAACTGTGATGCTTGTCTGACCATCTCAGGACAATGAATGCTCGTCTCTGGCATTGATTATGTGCTATCTCTTGATGAAAGATCAGAATAGAGTCAAATCGTGTGTCTTGGTATGTGACTTTAACATTGGCATTCGGCATTTATTAGCTGATAAGTTACTGGAGATTTGTGTTCCGCTGAGTCAACCTATATTTCCGAGCTGTTTTATTGCAGTCTAAAGTTGTATTGAAGGATGACCTGGTCAGCATACTTTCCAAGTATATAGCAGTACTGACATTCACAAAACTTGCCCCTGAATATAGTGTTAGCCAGTGCCATCCTTGAAAATAGAATGAGTCTGCAAGAAATTGTGGAAAATTCAGAATGATTGTTAAGACTTACATTCCCCAAAGTATGTTGATTTTATGAATTAAAATCTAGTGTATCTTTTTCTAATTTTCTCTGTCACCTGATCTTGCCATCTCTAGACCCTGTTTCAAAACCTCAAACCCCCTCTTCAGTCTACTTTAATGCCTCAGCAATTCAGATTTCATTTTAAGTAGTCCAGAGCTATTACATCAATGAGAGCCGTAAGAGAATACAGAGGAAAGAAAACAAATTGATCAAAGCATTGGAAAAACAGGACCTACGAAGAAAGGTTAAAGGAACTATGGCTATTCAGCCTCAAAGAGGGAAAACGATGGGTGGCTTAATAAAAGTTTTCAGGTACATTAAGGGTTATTGTACGGAGACTGGTGACCAGCTGTTCTCTTTGCCTCTGAGAAGAGAAAAAAGGAAATGGTCTTTACCTTTGGCAGGGGGCAACTAGGTTGGCCATAGAAAATTTTTCAACAGTGAGGTTTGATAAGCATTGGAATGGATTACTGTGGAGTCTCTTTTTTCCGGAGATCTTTGGAAATAAGACAGGAACTAACGTGGGAGGAATGATTTAGATAGGAGGAGGCTTGCCTAAGGCACTGGAGAATCAACCACATGACATGTGGAAATCCTTTGCTTGTTCTTTGAGACTACAGCAAGCCAACCGAACCTCACTCTGACAGGTATGGAAAAAGTAATAGGCTAGTTCATGCCTTGGGCTGTTTAAGCAGGCTGAGCCAGTGTTCTCCTTGCCCCAGGTTCCATTTTTTTTGGTATCCGATTGTTACTTGGTGGGAAATAGTGACTGGGGCAGGAGTGGGAAGGAAGTAAGAAATATGTTCTTGTCACAGGTGAAAACACGTAGGCCCTCCTTCAAAGAAATCTGAGTGAATAAGGATGAGGTCCATAGTGTGAAGGCCCTTGTAAATTTTTTCTTTCCTTTTTTAAGGCCTCAAATATTTTTCTTCTCAACAGTACAGCTTCTATGTGTTCATGAAAACTCTTCTTTCAGGCTTTTGTAATATAGAAGTATGTGTGTCTCTGAAGAGTGGAAGAAGTGTTCCATCTAGTTCTCATTAATAAACTAATAAGATTTGTGGGATTTTAGAGTTGGAAGAAATTCTGGAGAGATCATTTAGTTTAATACAGTGGATGAGTTTTTCCAGCCTTATTAATAATCCTAAAATTGCATTGGCATGACAGTAATAAATATATCATTGGTAAATACTACCAGAAGAATTTAACTATAATCATGTTAACAAAACAACCTAGTGTGTTTTCATGGAATTGAACTTTTCCGTTGGTTTTTTAAAATATATAGCTCATGATTTAGATAGAAACTAAGAGATTTTGACAATATTTACTCAGTTTTAAGTAAGAAACATTTAATATAGGCTAATTAAACATTCTTGGTTACTTCATCTGTGATTATCGTAATAGAACCAAAAAAAGGATCGATCGAATGCTGATCACGAGAAACTACATTGTAAGTATACGCTAAATCAAATGCAAACCCTTTGTTCTTGAACAGTTCGGATGAAAGATTGTACTACCCTAGTTTTTAGCCTAGAGGTTTTTCTTTTTTAACTATTTTAAGAAGATTGGAGATTAAAACTTATGTTTTTAACTTCTGACATAATTCTACAATAATGTCATTAGGGAAAATGCAAGTAACCTTTTATTGTGCAGCATCAGACTTATGAACCTGGTGTATTGTTTCTCCTTTAGTCATTTCCTTTAATGCTCCATTCATGAAGATTCGTGAAGCAACTTCAATGAGGACGAGCTTTGGCAGGCCAGGAGGAGACTTGGGCTTAATCTCCCATCCCACTGTCTAACTTTGAGCTATTAATGTAAAGCCCCAAAACTTTGACTCTTATCTTTTCTTTCCACAATAGGAGAAACCAGACTTGTGTACCAACCTGGTGAAACTCCAAAAAATTCATGGTTCTATCTGATGTTCTTAGGGCTTCCTGAATTTCTTTGTTCTTATAAGATACTCAGGCCTGTAAAACCTGATTTATTCTTAGAAACACCAGCAGACTGCTCAAGGTTGGATTTTTTTTTTTTAAAGAACGTTAACACATGGGGAGGTAAGTGTGGAAGACCAGAGAGAGCTGGGTGCTTCTGGCTTGTAGTACAGGTAACAGAGTTAAGTCAACGAATCTTTGGGCTTCACTAACAATGGCAGCCTGAGGCTTGGGTTTGGTCAACAGTCTGTGTGTGTCCTCTCTCTAATCAGAATGGTAAAGTACTTTTACAAGAATGAGAGTATTTTTCTTAGTGTTTGAAAGGAACAAAGCTAGAATGTTTGATGCATCTTACAAGTCTTTTGTAGAGTTCATAGTGAGTTCACCCAAACACAAATGCATGCATGCACACATGCTCACACACACACACGCACACATTTGTTCTTAAGACTTCTATGGAGTCGAGAGCTTGCATGTTCAGAACTCACAGTTGGCCTAATAAAAGACACCAGACTACAGTACTTGCTTTGTTTGTTCTGTTTGGCTGAACTAAATGTTTTCAAGTTTCATTTTCAATTTTTATCGTAAAAACTGTGAAAGCAAGGTGTTTGCTTACTGCCTGGGTTTGATTTCATCTTAAAGACCAGAGGTTTTATACTGGTTTCAGAAAGCAGCTGTTTATGATGCATACATAGTATCAGATAGAAAAATGTAAAAGTACCTAGTAGGAGTAAACAACAAAACCAAAAAAATATGCAATGTTGAATACTTAGTGTTCCTCTCACAGTAGAAATCCAGACTTTTAAGTAATTGCTCCATGAATTTAACATGAGACATCTGTGAACATTCTCATAACAGGTAAAAGGACCTGATGTGGTTTATGGGTCTGTCCTCTTGTTCATGTTGGGCCAGCTCTTCATGAATTCACCAGCTTCGTGGGGGAATTTCTAGCATGAGTCCTGTTATATCACTGTGTTATGGTATCTTTCTCTGTCTTTATGATGTACATCCTGTTGTTTCTACTCATTATGGCAGAAAAAAAGAAATACCTCTGGATTAAGATAGTGCTATTGATATATGCACTTGGTACTTTGGCTGAGATGATCATAAATCAGGTGAAGCCAATTATGTTTTAACCTTTTAACCAAGTTACTCATTCTCCACCTGCTCAGATTGAAAACTGTTTTATAGGATTAAGGAGATGGGGAGGGTGTGTGGGAAATCATTTTTAAAGGAAAAAGGAATGATATATAGAGTAGAACATCAACATTATAAACTGTTAAAGGACCAACATTTCAACACAAATAAAATCCGAGGTATATAAAACCCTGTGTATATGCTTATTGTTATTAGTTTTTAGGCTTTGCAGTCTTTGGGGACTGTGCTGGCAAGAGTTTCTAGTTCAGTAGAGAACATTCAGCTGCATGCGCAGTGGAGTTCTGTGGAACCGTTGTGCTTCATCACTTATTTACCTCACCTCCTCCTTGTGGGCAAGCATCTGCTTTTGTCTCTTCTTGGAAGTGCAGCTGGATTTCTGGAATTCTGTGGCTGTCTGGTATTTTCTTCTGCATATTAATATTATTAATTTGGACCAGTGGTTCTTTTTTCTCCCTCAGAATGACTATACTCCTAATATTTTCAATTATTATAAAATATTCAAACAGTATAGAAAAGTATAAAGATTAGCAGAAAAAAAATCCCAGTGATAACCACTGATAATGTAACATATTGGTGATAGGACTTGCACTCAATGCATATATATTCACATATAAATATATATATATTACGTACTTTTGCATAGATGAGGTAATACTATACAAATGTTTGTAACATTTTTCCATACCAACAACTATAGGTCTACAACATTATTTTAATGGATGCATTATGTATATTGTATGTAGAATAGTGCCTGGCACTCAGTAGGCCTTCAACCAATGATTGTTGAATGAATGAGCAATAATTTAACCAATTATCGAGCATGGTTATGGACATGGTTTAATGGACATGGTTTATTTCTGGTTTTTCAGTCATGTAAATGGCATGCCAGTGAACATCCTTTTGTGTCTTCTTTATTCACATACACAATTATCTGTTTAAGAAAACTTGGAAGTGGAATTGCTGGGTGAAAATATGGAAACAGTTAACAATCTTACTGCTGTGCATTTGCTGAGTTGCTAAATTTACACTCAAGTTGTCCAGTTTACACTCTCACCAACAGTACAGTTATTTGTTTCCACACATTCTCCCTGACTATCTCAATGTTGTCCATCTTCTAAAATTTGTGATTCTGATAGAAAAATTTCTATACTGGTTTCATTTGCATTGCTTTGATTACCAGCAAGGCGCAGTACCTCTTCACATATTTATTGACCATTTGCATTTCTTTTATGAATGGCTTCTTTTCTGTTCAGTGGTTTTTTTCTTTCTTTTTAAATATTTTGTGTTTTTGGTGAAAGTTTATATAGCAAATTAAGTTCCCATTTCAGAATATCGATACATATTGTTCAGTGACATTGTTTATATTTTTCTCCATGTGTCAGCATTCTCATTATTTCCATTCTGGTGGTTCTGTTTCCGTTGATCTAGCTTCTGTGCCCCACTCCCTTACCGTCTCATCTTTGCTTTAGTGTGAATGTTGACCGTTTGGCCTCATATGACTTTTTTTTTTTAAAAGGAACACAGTACTCACTGGTTATATTGTTTATTGTATGAGCCAATCTGTTATTTAGCTGAAAAGTGACCTCTGGGTGTGGTTTCAATACAAAGTTTAAAGGGTATCTCAGGGCGATAGTCTCCAGGGTTCCTCTAGTCTCTACTAGTCTAGTAAGTCTGGCCTTTTTTTTTTTTTAAGAATTTGAGTTTTGTAGTGGTTTTCTCTTGAAACAGCAGAAACCTGTTTTATCAATGAAGCCATTTAATTTATTTTTTCCATATAAACCCATTGCTGTCAAGTTGTTTACAACTCAGTAGTAACCCTATAGGAAGAACAGAGTAGAACTGCCCCATAGGGTTTCCAGGGAGTGGCTGGTAGATTCAAACTGCTAACCTTTTGGTTAGCAGCTGAGCTCTTAACCACTGGACCACCAGCGCTCCTTTTTACACGCAGTAATGTTCATCTTTTGAAGTCGTTTAATTTTATAATCCTAAAATATGACCCAGAATGGGTAATAGAATACTTCCTTTAGTTGGATATACTCATAAGTGAACATATGGAGCTATAGTTCTCACTAGTCAGAGAGAGCAAAGGAGAGAATTTGGAAACTTTACACGTTGAGCAGTGCCTTTTTGTCTGAGGACTGCTGCTAAAGTTTTAAGAGATTTTTTAAAGAAGCAGTTGTTTGGAAGCAAAGATTAGGTCATCCAACATCTAGATTGCAAAAAAGTAGAAAAAAATCAGTTATTTGTATATATTACAATAACACACTTCATTTCCAGTTAAGTACAGTGTTCACCTTTGTTCTATTTGTTTAAGCTTTATCATACCCTGAAACGTGTGTGCATTTAACAAGAGAGAAAATCATTATTAATCTCATATTCAGTGTTGGGACCATCACTTAATATTTTTGTAGACTAAGGGTATAATATAGTTGTAAATGCAGAACAGGTTGCTGCTATAGAAATCACAGGGATTTTAGTATTCTTCCACAAAATAATAATAAAATGCTTATTTAAAAAAAAAGAAAAATTAGATTGTACCCAGTTAAAATTCTTAATGCCCAGGTCAAAATGCCGTAAAAAGAACCTAAGTTTCTTGGTAACTATAAAGTGAGCTGGCTTTCAGCAGAGAGATATTGCGATGCGCCATTGTGCCTCTCCCTTTTTCTAACACCCCCGCCCCATCCTTTAGGCAGGGCAGAATCCCCTTGCCCAGCCCTTTGGCCTTGCCTGAGGGGGGGAAAAAAAATCCTCCTCTGTGTTTGTGGGGTTAGGTGACAAAGATTCTAAAGGAAAAATACCTTGCTTTGATTCAAATAGTTGGATTAGTCACAGGGGTACTTAATCAATTTACAAGTGGTAGCATCCTCCAGTAGGCTTCTTTGTGTTGATCAGAGTATTTTGTACTCATTTAAGGGCGGGGGCGGTGGGGGGGGGGGAGAACAAATGAATGCAAACCAGGTAGAAATTGTCCAGTTAACAGAGTTTTGATTTTTCTGATTCTAAATAGAGTAAACATTTGGAGACTCTTTTTTTTTTTTTTTTTTGTGGGACACTATATTGCTTTCCTTTAAAAATAGGGTAGAAATCTATCTGTCAGGAGTAGTTTAGGTGCATTCCTGCCTGGACACAGTGTTGGACTGCCTTATGGTTATACATCTTCCAGAAATGCATTTTGTGTTATTTTTACCTAAAATTTTGAAAATACTTCATGTGAGTACTGGAGGTCTTACTTCTCTTAGCCCACTAATTTTTTAAAGCCATAAGAATATCTTATTAAGAATTATGCAAAATAACCCCCTACAAATCCTGATATTATTATACTGCTCTCAAAACTTCAAAGCATCAGGAAAGATTTTTTTTTTTAAACTAAACTAGATTCAGCTGGCTACCCCAATTGGCTACAGAGTACTAAAGAAGAGGCTGAACTTGACCCCCATGCCCTTGCACACACAGCACTCCCATTGACTCTAGTGAAGACTCCAGTGCATGAAAGGATTCCAGAATCAAAAGGTTAGCTCAACGGGGAGCGGTGTCTGGCTCAGGCAATCCATTTTTTTTTTTCTATTGACAGTACAAACGTTTTATAGCTCTTTTTCAAAGTTTTTCAAAGTGAGAAGGCATCTAATTGAACTATATCCAGAGGCGATCATGGCAGAGGCCATGAGGAAGGAAAATATTTCTAAACCATAGTGGTATTGGTCAAATCATTTGTATTTTAAAAAATAAAGTATTTGAGGCATCAGTTGAGGGAAGTTTTCATTATGAAACCTGGTTGGACTGTGAAGCAAAATGTAAGATGAATCAAAACACAAAGCTAACGAGTTTTTCTCTGTCTGCCAATGACTTACTCTGGCAGGATTATGTAATTTTAGCCTTTTATTTTGTCCGTGAGATAGGGAAAAATAACACATGCTATATGTAAATGGTATAGATGTACAGATGCTTAACCAACATTTAAGTCATTGCTGAGAAAATAAACTCCTTAAAACATTTCACAAGGAGAAGTTGCCTTAAAAAGAGTAATTAGCAAGTGGTGTATTACTGGCAACAGCATTTTTGAGGAAAGTGAGTTATGGTTGGGCAAGTGAATTTTTCTGCATCTATTGGTCATCCTTAGTATATCTAAGAACTCATTCACTCATTCATCAAACTTTTTTTTACACACTTACCGTGTACCTGATGTTTATCTAATAGTTTTGCAAAACCTCTATTGAACAAGTATCTAAGGAAGTAGATTGCATTTAACAAAACAGAACTCACTAACTAGGAATGAAGGGGTGTCTCAACTGTTTTGGAATCTCAAATCACTCTTCATTAATAAATTCACATCAAGAATTTTTTCTAGCTTCACTTGGAACCTACAAGTTTTGATCGGCAAGTGGCTTCTGTGATCTGCCTCCTACGAGTAACTATCGAAATGTTTATTTAATTCAATACATGTACTAGGGCAGAGAATGCTCTGTTGAACTAACTTGGAAAGCATGTTCTATAATCAGAAAACATTTAATATTATTTGACTTTTGATCGTAAGCATCCTTCATTGTATGAGCAGTAGAAGGACTTGGTGAGGAACTCGTCTAAACAATTCTCTTGCGTTTTCACGTAATCGGGCTTGACAGTTTTCCTGCCTTGCACAAAATAACTGTAGTTGATGGTGTTCATGTTTTTACTTAAGGGCCATTGAATTGTATTAGAAACTTTATACTACACTCCTGTAATCCTGTAAGTCATTTTTGAGTCGCATTATTGAAAGCGCATAATAACGTACCGCAAAACAAAAATTACTCATGCAGTTAAGGCTTTGTGTGTACTTCAGTTTTAGAAACAACCAGTCCACAGAGAATAGGGCTCATGAAAGAAATGAAAATATGTGCTCATCCGCACTCGCTCCTTGTGGCCTAGGCCTGTTCAGATCTGGTGAGAACATTAAGCTACTTACCTAAGTGGTATTTGATAGCTAATTTATTCAGCTTCTGGAAGGTACCAGGTTAATGCTTGCAGAGGCAGAATTCCTCCCCCCGCCCCCCCGCCCGGAGTGGGAAGGGGTCTAACCCCACAAGCCCACAGAAATTAGGTACTTCTTTTTTCAACTATTTTAGTTGTTCCTGGGGATTCTTAAGGCATTTTATGGATTATGTTCTTAAACGGCGATTAGGTTGGCTTACCGAAATGGGTGTAGAAAAGATCCTGGTCAGTGACTGATTTAAAAAGAGTTGTTGAGTGGGTACTCGAGAGAAAACCAAAGATATATGATGGGAACATTTTCTCTCAGGCTCCCCAGTCTCTCTTTTAGCCGATTAACATGAAGGCCTAAAATTTTCTGGTTAGTGTCATTCAGGCCATTGTTTCCAGAAGAGCCCTGCTAAAATGCAAATATGTTCCTTAGGTGAGTTTGTTATAAAGAAAGGTCCTGGGGGAATATAACAACAGACATCCTGGTGTTAACAGAGGAGAGTAGGGGAATAAAGGCCCTGATGAGGCAGTAACATCTTTGAAGGCACACAGCATGGAACTTTGGCATCTTGACTTAGCACAATCATACTGAAATGATGGCTTTGTTGGAGTTGGGAAGGATGGAAACAATGGAAGGAGGGTTTGGGGTCACTGAAGAAAAATGTAGCCTGTTTGACAGCCTGATTAGGAGTTTGGTCTCAGAAGGTCTTTGATCAGGTATGGAAAGGCTTCGTTATAAGTCCCCACTCTGCTGGATTGAGACTGCCTTGATTGATGGGTCAGGAAAAGTTTGAAGACCAGGTCCAGACTCAGGGGAAAAAAGTCTGTCATTTAATGATTTCTGTCTTGAGTCCAAGAGGAAGGAGCCATGATTTTAGCTTTAGACTCTGCTGCATCATTCAAAGTTAGTATAGCGGCAGTGGCAGCTCAGTCCAGACCTCACAAGTGTGAGAAGAGCTTGGGGCATCAAGTCCAGTGAATCTGTGAGAGTTCCACGAAGCCTTGATGTACTGCAGTATTTCTACTTGCATATTCGTATTAACCTGGCAAATTGCTTCTCAAAGAGAAAAGGAAGTGATATATTTAGAACTGGATCAACAATTCCAGAACATCCATTGATTGGTTTGTTATTAGTTGCCATCAAGTTGATTCCAACTCATGATGACCCTGTGTGTGCATAGTAAAACTGCTCCATAGGGTTTTCAAGGCTGTGATCTTTCGGAAGCAGATTGCCAGGCCTGTCTTCCGAGACACCTCTGGATGGATTCGAACCACCAGGCTTTCAGCTAGTAGTCAAGTGTTTAACTTTTACACCACCCAGGGACTCCTATTGATGGGCTAGCTCTCATTATTTACATGGCAACAGGATGAACTATTATTAGTACTGCTGTCATCATGGGGTATCAGAAAGTGTTTTGGTGTCATGGACCAGCTATATTATGCAAATGAGGAAGTAGAGTGCATTGATATATTGAATTTACTGTTGACTTTTTAGCTATGATTCTTTCTTAGTTTCTTCCCTAATGTCAGACTATAAATTCTCATGTCCTTAAGAGGGGGTTTTTGGGAGGGGCAAATGAAGGTAATAAAGTATTGGATCATATTTAGTACAGTGAGCTTTTCTTGACTGCCTGTGGTGTTCCTGAAACCGTGCTGAGTTCTGTGGGGGATATAAATATAAGAGAGTTTCTACCCTCAAGGAACTTATAATTCATTAGGAGAGACGAGGCACTTTTGGACCAGTTAAATAATGAGACAAGACAGTCTATGATACATAGCCACTTATAGTGCTTTAGTAGTTTAGAAAAAGGAAGGAGCAGTGGAGCTGTTTGAAGAGCTAAAATATCTACAGTTCTAAAATACCTGCTCCTGTCACTTTAATTTGGGTCACTTTAATCGGATGATTCCGAAGCCCCATGAGAAAGGGAATAGGGAGAAAGGAAGAAGGTTTGCTCATCTCTTACTTTCTCACTCATACGATTTTGCTCTTGTACAGTCAGTGTCTTTCTAATATGGAAGTTTGGAATTGATGAGAAAATTATTTTCAGTAATGGGGATGCGGCTGCAATGGTAGAATATTACCTGGCCGTAGCTCTTGTCTACTGTTCATCCATTCACCAAGAGTGCTGAAAGTGCACGTGTACTCTTAATAGCTTCTGCACTTTATTCCTGTATGGTCACATGTCTGGGCCCCAAGTGCTAACCTTGACTTCTGTTTTTTCAGGTGAGTCTCAGTCAAATGGCTGTCTCAAGCAAGAGTTGTTGCTTTTTCCCTTCCCTGACCTCCCTGCCCCATTCCTTACCTTTTTCCTAATATCTCTCCCTCTTTTCTTCCTAGAAATCCATTTACTTTTTCCTAGCATTCTGGGTTTCTTTCTCACGGCTGTCCATGGCTCCCTGCACACCACTGACTCTGTCTGAGTCTGAAGAAGTACAAAGAGAAAGAAACAAGTGTTGCCATGCACAACTCTTTCCTTCTTTCAGTGTTTGGAAAACCACCTCCTGGAATAGAACTCTTGAAGTGCAGGGGTTGAATTATGTTTGCTCTTCTGTACATATTCCAGTGTGCTAAAGACATTCCAAAATGTTTAAGTGAGAGTAGTAATAGTCACCTTTCTTATGCAGGACATTCTGGGCTTTGTCCTAGACATGTGGCACATTGCAGTATCTCTCATTCATTCATTTATTCTTCATTTACTGAATAAAGAGATAAGCAGAGTCCAGATCCTGTTAGGCTTTACAGGCCATAATGAGGAGTTTGGTTTTGATTCTAAGAGCTGTGGGAAGTCAGGGAATTGATATGACTTGGTTTGTGTTTTAAAAAGCTTGCTCTGGCTGCAGTGTGAGAATGGATGGAAGAGGACAGCTGTCTCAAGCAAGAGATTAGTTAGGAAGCTATTGCAAAATTCTGGCCTAGAGATAATGATGGCTTAGACTAAGGTGGCTGAAGTGGAAATGGAGAGAAGTGGACCATTTCTTGACAAAATATGTATTTGCAGGCCAAACCCTACTCCTGACATTCATGGTTACCTTTATTTAGGGCTGGGAAGCTCAGCATTCATGTGCTTGGTGGTTAGCTCTGGAATAGCTGGTCTGGAATCCTAGAGGCCACTGGACGACCTTATTGGATCAGCTGCAATCTGGCCCACTAGACATGCATGCCTCTCTAGAGGCTCCATGTTGCTCAGAGTGTTTGATACTTGATTATTATTTCCTTTATATTACACTAGTTTACAACTTCTTTTAAATAAAAACGATGCTGGAACTGATGGTTTAGTAAATCGTAAAATGCTTTCTCCACCTATTTCCTACTTTATTTGCATTGTCATGTAGGGTATTCCATCCAGTCAATCTGTTGAACTGAGAATTTTAAAATCTTTTTTGAGCATGTGGATGCCAGTGTTTCTCTGGAAAAAACCATGTCAGCTGTCACTAAAAAGCACTGGACATGGCAGTTTCATTTTCACAGATAATTGCTAAGGCTGGGTGTGTGCAAGGAAGAAAAAAGATGTGGCTTCTGCCTCTGTCTTAGTTATGTAGTGCTGCTGTAACAGAAATACCACACATGGATGGCCTTAACAAACAGAAATTTATTCCTTCATAGTATAAAAAAAAGAAATCTAAAATCAGGTTGCCAGCTCCTGGGGGAAGGCTTTCTCTCTGTGTTGGTTATGAGGGAAGGCCATTGTCATCAATCTTCCCCTGGTGTAGGAGCTTCTCAGCTCAAGGACCCCAGGTCCAAAGGACATGCTCTGATCCTGGTATTTCTACCTTGGTGGCATGAGGTCCCCTTCTCTCTGCTTGCTTCTCTGTTTTATATCTCAAAAGAGATTGACTCAAGATACAACATAATCCTGTAGATTGAGTCCTGCCTCATTAACATAACTGCCTCTAACCTGGTCTCATTAACATCTAGAGGTAGGATTTGCAACACATAGGGAAATCACATCAAATGACAAAATGGTGGGCAGTCACACAATACTGGGAATCATGGCCCAGCCAAGTTGACACACATTTTGGGGAAACACAATTCAATCCATAACATGCTACCCGTTGGCCCCCCCAAATTCATTTCCTTGCCACATGTAAAGCACATTCATCCCATCATGTCAGCAAAAGTCTGAATTCAACTCCAACTCCAAAATCCAAAAATTCCTTTTCATCTGTGAAATACAGAATACAAGTTATCTGCTTCCAAATTAAAATGGTGGAACAGGCACAAACTGGACATTTCTATTATAAGTGGGAGAAACTGGAGGGCAAGAAGGAATAACAGGCACCAAGCAAGTCATTACCTTACATTAGCTCTCAAGGCTTGAAAATAATCTGTTCTCTGAGACTTTTTAGACAATGATCCTGCCCTCCAAACTCTGGGTGTTGGCCACACTCTCCTGATTCTGGGTGGAGGCTCTTGGCCTTGGGCTTCAGCTCCACCTTCCAGGCCCACTGGAACAGCAAGTCAGCTCCCTTGACTTTGGGTGGCCCCACTCTCCTAGTCCATCTTAGTGGCGACCATACCCCCTTGGCCCCAGCAGGCCCTGTTCTTTTGCCCCTTGGGCATGGCACCCCTGCCCTTCATCTTGGGTTGCAGATCTGACCCCATTCAGCTGGCACTCATGAACGGCAGCCCCACACTCTGGAACTGAGTTGGTGAAGATCTGACTCTTTGAAACCTAGGAGGCTGTGGCACCACCCTTTGAAACCCCAAAGGTCATGGCCCTACCCTTTGAGACTGAGGCATCTTGTCTGCCTGCTTCCTGTGTATCTTGTCTCTTCAGCTTCTGCTTCTGGTTCCTTGGGTTCTCAGCCCCTTGGGCCTTGCAGCCTACGTCTGCTCTGCTTGAGCAAGTGCTCCAAAGCTCTTGAGCTCCACTGATAAGTGTCTGTCAATAAACCTCAGCCTGAAGACACTCAACTCTCTTGCTCTGTGGGTTGGCAAGCCTAGCAACTGATAAGTGCCCAGAGGTACCTTACTCCGCCAGGAAGCCTTCTGCCCAAAGGCACTAAGCTTTCACGCTCTGTGGGTTGACTCCCATGCCATCTCTTGCTGGCCTCCTGGTTCTGCTGCTGCCATTTCTCTGCTGCTGCTTCTCACTGTTTGCCTGTCTCCAGCGTTACAGCTCTTCTCACTTCCTCCTGAGTCCTCACCAGAATTGTCTTTGACATCCATAATTCCAGCATTCTCTTCAAGGCAACTAGGCTTTTACTATTAGGCACTTTAAAACTCTTCCAGCCTCCCATTACTTAATTCCAAAACTGCTTCCACATTGTAGGTATCTATTAGAGCAGCACCTCTCTCTTCTGGTACCAAATTCTGTCTTAGTTATCTAGTGCTGCTATAACAGAAATAACACAAGTGAATGGCTCTAACAAAGAGAAATTCTAAGGAACTTCAAATCCAGCTGTGTTACCTTTCTTTTTCTCCTGAAAAGAAGGGAAAGTAATGAAAATTAATGAGCTGACCTTTTATGTATATGGTCCCTGGGTGATACAGATGGTTAACATTCTGGATAGCTAACCAAAAGGTTGGAGGTTTGAGTCCACCCAGAGGCACCTCAGAAGAGAGACCTGGTGATCTACTTCTGAAAAAATCAGCTATTGAAAAAACTACGGAGCACAGTTCTATTCTGTCATAAATGGGGTTGCCATGAGTTGGGGTCAATTTGATAGCAATTGTTTTGGTTTACATATATGACTCATTGAACCCTTGCAATAGCTCTGAGGTGAGCCCTATTTCTGACTCTTATTTTATGATGAGGAAAAGGGTGCAGTCATTTGTCTGAAGTCACTGCTATTATGTGCAGAGCCAGAATTTAAGTCCAAAGCCATTGGTCTCCCCACTTTCAGCTGTAGGATACCACTTCACAAGATGTCAGATGTCTTCTTTTTGAAAACTGTTCTGCCACTTTATAGCTGGGAGATCTTTGAAAAATGTTGTAATCTCTCTCAACCTCAGTTTCCTTATCTATATGGCTTATAGTATTTACCTCAAAAAGTTTTTGGTGAGGGTATGTATGGAACATGTATGAAAGTTTCTGGCACATAAAAAAAAAATCAGAAACTAAATTTTGTTAGTTTCTTTTCTTTTGTGAACCAGTATCAAGAGAATCTGTAATGTGATTTTAAGTTTTAGAGCCCTAAACAAGCTTGGCAAAGAGTTTTTTTTTTTTTCTTCTTCAATCTGACAACCATTAGAAAAGCCTTCATTATGCGTTTGCATTTAGGGGTGAGGAGATGGCTTCTTACTTGAGCTGCAAGATTGAGGGATTTGTTTGCAGAGTGTTTGTGTCTGGGAAGAGAGGTATTCTCAAGCAGCCTGGCCCATCCCACCCAATTCAGGTAGCAACAGGAGGGGGAAGAGGCACTTGTTTATATAAGGCATATACATGAAGACCTAAAATTCTATGGGGTCAATTTTGTGTGTCATTTGGAGCTGAAATTAATGGATATTTCTCTTTGAAGGATCAACTCAACAGGCAATATCCAGTAGAATAAAGGGACCTCACACTGTCTTTTTGTGAGGCGTCATATTTATTTTTCAATCCTTGATGAGAACCAATTTGCCTTCCCTGAAACTAGATTTTTAAGCTTTGATGAGTGGACAAGAGGGAGAGTCAGAGACACCGAGAGAGAGACAACAACAATCTTCCAGTCTAGATTGGGCTCTTAAAAATAATGTGTGGGACAACAGTACCGCTACTTTTTCTATAAAAGACCCATTTTGTAGAAATATGGACAAGACAGGAAACTACCACCCTGGGCAGATGAAAAGGCCAAAGGTTGATCTTAATTACTGAACCATATTGGTGTTCAGAGTTCTTTCAGAGTGGATTGCGGAAGCCACATTTGGGGGAGATTCTCAGCCAGACTGGTTGTTGTCTGTAGTTCATTGAAATATAGGTGATTGCCAGATCTTTATTCTTCTTCCTGTAATGCTTTCTGCTTTGAAACAAGTCTTGTCTGATACGTAGAGGTACCCAGAGACCTTCTTAAACTACGCAGATATCTTTTGGTCCCTACATTGCTTCTCTTCCAGCTCTGGTTTCCTATAATATGATCTATTCCACGGCAAAGACCAAGTACTGGCAGTCTAATGAAGGCCCTGCAAGAGGCCCTAGCAGTATGTTCACGTGGTCACATATGTTTGTAAATTTTGCAAAAGCAAGATGTTTTAAATGCAGTAGCTCAAGATCATGCTGTCTTTCTACTCTGACTTGCCCTCCATCACACTTTCCCTCATGTTGGGTGGCATCTGAGTAGAGGACATTTTTTGGATCTGGCTAAGAGGAAGTTAAATTGGGGACATATGGTTTAATGCAGGAGCAGTAGTTACATGCTCCGCTGCTAACCAAAAGGTTGGTGGTTCAAATCCACAAGTCGTTCCCTGGGAGAAAGACGTGGCAGTCTGCTTCTGTAAAGATTACAGCCTTGGAAATCCTGTGAGGCAGTTCTACTCTGTCCTGTAGGGTCACTATGAGTTGGACTCGATGACAATGAATTTTTTTTTAGTAGTTTAGTGGGATTTTTTATGTAGTCTGCTGTTCTTTTTCATAGCCATCTGGGTGAGGAAGAGCTTTTAGGAATACCCCTCCCACCCACTGGCTGACTCACCCAGCAGGATGGTGACTGAAGGTGAAGGGCAGAGGTCATAAGGACATAAACCAGGTCTAAGGCACTTGTCGGAGCACTGGTGGTCCAGTGGTTAAGTGCTACGGCTACTAACCAAAAGGTCAGCAATTCAAGTCCACCAGCCGCTCTTTGGAAACCCTATGGGGCAGTTCTCTGTCCTATAGGGTCACTATGAGTCAGAATTGACTTGGCCGCAACGGGTTAAGGCACTTGTCACTGCAAATATAGAGGTGTTATTTTTAGTTCCTGTCGAGATGGCTCCAATTCATGGTGACCCTGCGTGTAACAGAATGAAAAGTGGCCAGTCGTTGGTATGCTGAGTTCATTGTTGAGGCGACTGTGTGTTTTGAGTGGATACAGGGCACAGGGGTAGTGGAGCAGAAACAAGGTTTGAGACAAGGTTTGAGAATCTCAATGTAGAACGTTCTTACTTTAGCAGACATAAAATTGTGAGCAGAAGATTGATGCCTAGCCAAATATATTTTCTCCTACCTGAAATATACCTGATAATACAAAGTATACATTTTAAAAGCTCACTGTAATTTTTTTCTTTTTCCATGAAAACGGCAAGAAATAGATTTTATCAGAATTTCTGTGTTTGCAGGGCACAGGTCTCTGGGAGTACTATGGATAGCAGGGATGTCTTTGTGAGAAGACACATGTTTTCTGGATCACATCTGTTTTTTTCTTTATCCTAGTGAAAATATACACATCAAATATTCTCCAGCAATTTCTACATGTAAAATAGAGTAACATTGATTAAATTTTTCATATCGTGGAACCATGATCACTACCTTTTTCTGAAATTATTGAACCACCATTAACATAAGCCCAGTGACCCCTAAGCAAAAATTCCCTCTTTCTGCCTTCTTCCCACCTCTGGTAACCACAAATAGCCTTTGTTTTCTATATATTTGCTTATTTCATGTAAGTGAAATCATACAGTATTTGCCCTTTTGTGACTGACTTATTTCACTCAACATAATATTTGCAAGTTTCATCCATGTTGTGAAGTATATCAGGTAGGTTGAGACCAATTGATGCATCTTAAGAGATGGTTCCTTGCTAGCGTTTAAGACCCCAGATGCCCCTCTTCAAAGTGGGATGCAGAATGTTTTCTTAATAGATTTTATTGTGCCAATTGACTTAGATGTCCCCTGAAACCATGGTCCCCAGACACCTGCCGCCGCTACACTGGCCTTCAAAGCATTCAGTTTATTCAGGAAACTTCTTTGCTTTTGGTTTAGTCCAATTGTGCTGACCTCTCCTGTATTGTGTGCTGTCTTTCCCTTCACCTAAAGTAGTTCTTACCTATTATCTAATTAGTGAATGCCTCTCTCCCACCCTCCCTCCCTCCCCGCTCTCCTAACCACAAAAGAATGTTTTCTTCTGAGGTTAAACTATTTCTCAAGTTCTTATAATAGTAGTCTTATGCAATATTTGTCCTTTTGCAACTGACTAATTTCACTCAGCATGCCTTCCAGGTTCCTCCATGTTATGAAATGTTTCAGAGGTTCATCACTGGTCTTTATCGATGCGTAGTATTCCATTGTGTGAATATACCACAATTTATTTATCCATTCATCTGTTGATGGGCATCTTGGTTGCTTCCATCTTTTTGCTATTGTAAACAGTGCTGCAATAAACATGGGTGTGCATATATCTGTTCCTGTAAAGGCTCTTATTTCTCTAGGCTATATTCCAAGGAGTGGGATTGGTGGATCGTATGGTAGTTCTATTTCTGGCTTTTTAAGGAAGGGTTAAATTGATTTCCAAAGTGCTTGTACCATTTTACATTTCCACCAGCAGTGTATAAGTGTTCCAGTCTCTCCACAGCCTCTCCAACATTTCTTATTTTGTGTTTTTTTGGATTAATGCTAGCCTTGTTGGAGTGAGATGAAATCTAATTGCAGTTTTGATCTGCATCTCTCTAATGGCTAATACAAAAAACCAAAACTAAACCCAGTGCCATAGAGTCGATTCCAACTCATAGCGACCCTATAGGACAGAGTAGAACTGCCCCACAGAGTTTCCAAGGAGCGCCTGGCAGATTCAAACTGCTGATCCTTTGGTTGGCAGCCATAGCACTTAACTACTACGCCACCAGGGTTTCCTAATGGCTAATGATCATGAACATTTCCTCATATATCTGTTAGCTACCTGAATGTCTTCTTGAGTAAAGTGTCTGTTCATATCTTTTGCCCATTTTTCAATTGGGTTTTTTGTCTTTTTGCAGTTGAGTTTCTGCAGTATAGTGTAGATTTTAGAGATCAGGCACTGATCAGAAACGTCATAGCTAAAAACTTTTTCCCAGTCTGTAGGTAGTCTTTTTACTCTTTTGGTGAAGTCTTTGGATGAGCATAGGTGCTTGATTTTTAGGAGCTCCCAGTTATCTAGTTTTTCTTCTACATTCTTTATAATGTTTTGTATACTTCTTACACCATGTATTAGGGCTCCTAACGTTGCCCCTATTTTTTCTTCCATGATTTTTATCGTTTTAGATTTTATGCTTAGGTCTTTGATCCATTTTGAGTTAGTTTTTATACATGGAGTTAGGTATGTGTCTTGTTTCATTTTTTTGCAGACGGATATCAGTTATGCCAGTGGCATTTGTTAAAAAGACTGTCTTTTCCCTATTTAACTGTTCTGGGGCCTTTGTCAAATAACTGCTCATATGTCTGGATTCTCAATTCTGTTCCATTGGTCCATGTATCTGTTGTTGTACCAGTACCAGGCTGTTATGACTACTGTGGCAGTATAATAGGTTCTAAAATCAGGTAAAGTAAGGCCTCCCACTTTGTTCTTCTTTTTCAGTAATGACTTATTTATCTGGGGCCTCTTTCCCTTCCATATGAAGTTGGTGATTTGTTTCTCTGTGTCATTAAAGAACGTCGTTGGGATTTGGATCGGAATGGCATTAAATGTATAGATCGCTTTTGGTAGAATAGACATGTTTATAATGTTAAGTCTTCCTATCCATGAGCAAGGTATGCTGTTCCACTTATGTAAGTCTCTTGGTTTCTTGCAGAAGTGTACTGTAGTTTTCTTTGTATAAGTCTTTTATGTCTCTGGAAAGATTTCTTCCTAAGTATTTTATCTTCTTGGGGGCTACTGTAAATGGCATTGATTTGGTGATTTCCTCTTCGATGTTCTTTTTCTTAGTGTAGAGGAATCCAACCGATTTTTGTATGTTTATCTTGTATCCTGATACTCTGCTGAACTCTTCTATTAGTTTCAGTGGTTTTCTGGAGGATTCCTTAGGGTCTTCTGTGTATAAGATCATGTCATCTGCAAATAGAGGTACTTTTACTTCTTCCTTGTCAATCTGGATGCCCTTTATTTCTTCGTCTAGCCTAATTGCTCTGGCTAGGACTTCCAGCACAATGTTGAATAAGAGCGGTGATAAAGGGCATCCTTGTCTGGTTCCCGATCTCAGTGCAAATGTTTTCAGGTTCTCTCCATTTAGGGCAATGTTGGGTGTTGGCTTTGCATAAATCCCCTTTATTATATTGAGGAATTTTCCTTCTTTGCCTATTTTGCTGAGAGTTTTTATCATGAATGAGTGTTGAGCTTTGTCAAATGCCTTTTCTGCATCAATTGATAAAATCATGTGATTCTTGTCTTTTGTTTTATTTATGTGATGGATTACATTAATTGTTTTTCTAATGCTGAACCATCCCTGCATACCTGGTATGAATCCCACTTGGTCATGGGGAATTATTTTTTTGACATGTTGTTGAATTCTATTGGCTAGAAGTTTGTTGAGGATTTTTGCATCTACATTCATGAAGGATATATGTGTATAATTTTCTTTTCTTGTGGTGTCTTTACCTGATTTTGGTATCAGAGATATGGTGGCTGCATAGAATGAGTTTGGTCGTATTACATCCTTTTTTATGCTCTGAAATACCTTCAGTAGTAGTGGTGTTAACTCTTCTCTGAAAGTTTGGTAGAACTCTGCAGTGAAGCCGTCAGGGCTAGGGCTTTTTTTTGTTGGGAGTTTTTTGATTACCTTTTCAATCTCTTCTTTTGTTATGGGCCTATTTAGTTGTTCTACCTCTGTTTGTGTTAGTTTAGGTGGGTAGTGTGTTTCTAGGAATTCATCCATTCTAGGTTTTCAAATTTGTTTGAGTATAGTTTTTCATAGTAATCTGATATGATTTTTTAAATTTCAGTTGGGTCTGTTGTAATATCAGCCCTCTCATTTCTTGTTAGGGTTATTTGCTTCCTCTCCTGTTTTTCTTTTGTCATTTTGACCAGTGTTTTGTCAATTTTCTTTATTTTTTAAAAAACCAGCTTTCAGTCTTGTTAATGCTTTCAATTGTTTTTCTGTTTTCTATTTCATTTAGTTCAGCTCTAATTTTCATTGTTTGTTTTCTCCGGTGCCTGTGTGTTTCTTTTGTTGCTCTCTTTGTATTTGTTCAAGTTGTAGGAATAATTCTTTGATTTTTGCCCTTTCTTCTTTTTGGATGTGTGCATTTATTGATATAAATTGGCCTCTGAGCACCGCTTTTGCTGTGTCCCAAAGGCGCTGATAGGAGGTGTTTTCATTCTCATTGGATTCTCTGAATTTCTTTATTCCATCGTAATGTCTTCTTTAATCCAGTGTTTTTTTGAGCAGGGTGTTATTCAGTTTCCAAGTGTTTGATTTCTTTTCCCTGCTCTTCGTGTTATTGATTTCTATTTTAATGGCCTTATGGTCAGAGAAGATTGTTCGTAATATTTCAGTGTCTTGGATTCTTCTTAGGCTTGCTTTATGGCCTAATATGTGGTCTATTCTAGAGAATGTTCCATGTGCACTAGAAAAGAAAGTATAGTTGGTTGCTGTTGGGTGGAGTGTTCTGTATATGTCTATGAGGTCAAGTTGGTTGCTTGTGGCATTTAGATCTTCCGTGTCTTTATTGAGTTTCTTTCTGGATGTCCCGTCCTTCACTGAAAGTGGTGTGTTGAAGTCTCCTACTATTATTGTAGAGCTGTCTATGTCACTTTTCAATGCCGATAGAGTTTGTTTTATGTGTCTTGCAGCCCTGTCATTGGGTGCATAAATATTTAATGTGGTTATATCTTCTTGGTGTATTGTTGCTTAAATCATTATATAGTGTCCTTCCTTATCCTTTATGATGGGTTTGACTTTCAAGTCTATTTTGTTATAAATTAATATTGCCACTCCTGCTCTTTTTTGATTGTTGTTTGCTTGATATATTTTTTTCCATCCTTTGAGTTTTTGTTTGTTTGTGTCTCTAAGTCTAAGGTGTGTCTCTTGTAGGGAGCATATAGATGAATCTTGTTTTCTACTCCATTCGGCTACTCTCTGTATCTTTATTGGTGCATTTACCATTTAGTCCCTTTACATTCAGGGTAATTATGGATAGGTATGAATTTAGTACTATCATTTTGATGTCTTTTTTTGTGTGTTAACAGTTTTTTTTTCCCACTTGATTTTATGTGCTGAGTGGATTTTCTTTATATATTTTGCTTTCCTCAAATTTGTTGTTATTAATTTTGTTTCTGCTGAGTCTGTATTTTTCCCTTGTATTTCTTTTGATGAGTAGGATAGTTTGTCTCCTTTGTGGTTACCTTATTATTTACCCTTATTTTTCTCAATTTAAAACTAACTTTTATTTTTTTGTATCACTGTATCTTCCTCTCCATATGGAAGGTGTATGATTACATTTCTTAGTCCATCTTTATTATTTTAATGTTGTGTTCTTTTATATAGTAACTTTGCTGTTACCCTTTTTTGGGCTTTTTTTTTTTTTTTAATAACCTTACTTTGTTTTTTTTTATTTTCCTCTCTGGGTTGACTTCTGGTTGCTCTGCCCAGTGTTCTAGACTTGGATTGATACCTGATATTATTGATTTTCTAAATAAGGAACTCCCTTTAGTATTTCTTGTTGTTTTGGTTTGGTTTTTATGAATTCCCTCAACTTGTGTTTATCTGGAAATGTCTTAATTTCACCTTCATATTTAAGAGACAGTTTTGCTGGACATATGATTCTTGGCAGGCAATTTTTTTCCTTCAATTTTTTAAATATGTCATTCCATTGCATTCTTGCCTGCATGGTTACTGCCGAGTAGTCCGAGCTTATTCTTATTGTCTCTCCTGTGTAGGTGAGTTTTTATTTATCCCTCCCACTCTCATAATTCTCTCTTTATCTTTGGTTTTGGCAGGTTTGATTTTAATATGTCTTGGTGACTTTCTTTTAACATCTACCTTATGTGGAGTTCAACAAGCATCTTGGATAGATATCTTCTCATCTTTCATGATATCAGGGAAGTTTTCTGCCAACAAATCTTCCACAGTTTTCTCTGTATTTTCTGTTATCCCTCCCTGTTCTGGCACTCCAGTCACTCGTAGGTTATTTCTCTTGATAGAGTCCCACATGGTTCTTCATTTTTAAAAATTCTTTTATCTGATTTTTCTTCAAATATATTAGTGCCAAGTGATTTATCTTCGAGTTCAGAAATTCTAGCTTCTACTTGCTCAATTCTGCTCCTCTGACTTTCTATTGAGTTGTCTAATTCTGTAATTTTATTGTTAATCTTCTGAATTTCTGATTTCCGTTTGTCTATGGATTTTTCCAGCTAATTAAACTTTTCATTATATTCCTGAATAATGTTTCTAATTTCTTTAGTTGCTTTATCTGTATGTTCCTTGGCTTGTTCTGGGTATTACCTCATTTCCTTCCTGATGTCTTGAAGGGTTCTGTATATTAAACTTTTGTATTCTGCATCTGGTAATTCCAGGAATGCACTTTCATCTAGAGGATCCCTGGGTTCTTTGTTTTGAGAGCCTGTTGAGGTGATCATGGTCTGTTTCTTCATGTGACTTGATATTGACTGTCTCCGAGCCATCTATAAGTTACTGTATTAGTTTATGCTTGCTTACTGTGTCGTAGCTACTTGCTTTGTTTTGGTTGCTTGAGTGAGCTAGCTTGATTGTTTTCACCTTTGGAGCTCTGGTGTCCTGTCCCCAGCTGGCTAAAGCTGTTATCAGGCATATCAGTCTAGGAGTCCATTCAGTTTTCTTGTATAGTTCAGCTCAGGTTTCCAGGTAGCTGATCATCAAGTGTGTGGTACAGGCTCTGTCCTACAGTGTTAGAGCAGCAGGGGTGATTGGCGTATATACTGGTATCTGACTGCAGCGGTGGGGGGGGGGGTCACGCTCTGAACAAGGCAGGGGACTGAGAACCAACCCCCATGTGTCTCTGAAGAAAATGCGTCTGTGTTCCCTAGAGTGTGCAGGTGGGTGGTTTCTGCAGAGGGACCATGGTTGTAAGGATTGGGAGGTACCAGTCGTTTGGATCCCTTTTGCGGGTGGCTGGTTGACCTGAGTGGATCTTCCAGTACTTCGGTCCCTGATGTGGGTAGGTGAGGACCTTGTTTAATAGGCAAAGCAATGTCAAATGTCAAACACCCCCTCTCCACCACACAACTGAAATGGTTGGAGTCTGCCAACAAGGGCCTATTCTCCCGAAATCAGCCCACCTATGTTCATGCAGAAGAGAAAGGTGCTCATGGTCCACGGATGGTTTATGCCTGGGCAGGAGCACTTCTGTCCTGAGCTCCCCCAGTTAATGGAGCTAGCAAATTATCTTTTCCCCCCAGTTGCAAATGTTTTCCTTCCCCAAGGCCAGTAGGATGGCTGTAGGTGCTCCCAGCGTCTATCTCAGTCCCAGGGATTCAGCCGCTGAGGCCCGCTTGAGGGTGCGGGGACGGGCGCGGTAAAATATACCCAAGTGCTTAGCTTTTGCCGAGAGCGCAGTTCTCCTCAGGTTCCAGAGGTGTGAGTAGGCTGTGTGCTTCTCCCTGAGGAAACTGAGGCCGAACGCTAGTATGAGCCCACCAATGCCACCGCCGCTCTGGGAATGGAGGCTGAGGGCTCCCCGCAATTCAGGTCCGGCAACTCCTCTCCGCTTCTGAATGGTCTTTTCCTTCCCCTGCCCCTCAGTTCGTTGTCTAAGCTTGCCTTTGATGCTCAGGGCTCCCAGTTTGTCACAAATATACTCATTTCACTTGTTTTTTCGGGTCTTTGTTGTAAAGAGGGCTTGCCAGAAGCGTCTGTCTATTCTGCCATCTTGGCTCCGCCTCCGAA
This sequence comes from Loxodonta africana, assembly GCF_030014295.1. Taxonomy (NCBI): domain Eukaryota; kingdom Metazoa; phylum Chordata; class Mammalia; order Proboscidea; family Elephantidae; genus Loxodonta; species Loxodonta africana. The sequence goes on from NC_087358.1 coordinate 71,428,849, forward strand.
ACGCTCTTTTTGACGATGAATGCGACACCATTTCTCTTCAAGTTGTCATTCCTAGCATAGTAGACTATATGATTGTCCGATTTGAAATGGCCAATACCAGTCCATTTCAGCTCACTAATGCCTAGGATATCAATGTTTATGCGTTCCATTTCATTTTTGACAATTTCCAATTTTCCTAGATTCATACTTTGTACCTTCTAGGTTCTGGTTATTAATGGATGTTTGCAGCTGTTTCTTCTCATTTTGAGCCTTGCCACATCAGCAAATGAAGATCCTGAAAGTTTTACTCCATCCACATCATTAAGGTCAGCTCTACTTTGAGGAGGCAGCTCTTCCCCAGTCATCTTTTGAGTGCCTTCCAACCTGGAGGGCTCATCTTCCAGCACTATATCAGACAATGTTCCACTCCTTTCCAAGTAGACTGCTGGGTCCTTCTTCCTAGTCTGTCTTAGTCTGAAAGCTTAGCTGAAACCTGTCCTCCACGGGTGACCCTGCTGGTATCTGAATACGGTGGCATAGCTTCCAGCATCAGAGCAACACGCAAGCCCCGACAGCAGGACAAACTGAGAGACACATGGGGGAATTAAGCCATTGTATATATATATATATATATATATATAAAATTGTATGTACATACCATAATTTGTTATCCATTCTTCTGTTGGTGGGCTTTCTGTTGTTTATACCTTTTGACTGTTGTGAAAAGTGCTGCAGTGACCATTGGTGTACAGGTTTCTTTTTGTGTTCCTGCTTTCATTTATCTTGGGTATATACCTATGTTCAGCTTTTTGAGGAACCGCCAAACTGTTCTCCATAGCAGCTGTACCTTTTTCCATTCCCACCAGCAATGGATGAGGATTCCAATTTCTCCACATCTTTGCCAACACCTGTCATTATCCAATTTTTTTTTTTTTTGATCATTACAATTCTAATGGGGGTGAGGTGATATCTTATTGTGGTTTTGATTTGCATTTGCCTAATGACTAATGAGGAAACCCTGGTGGCATAGTGGTTAAGAGTGAAGGCTGCTAACCAAGATGTCAGCAGTTCGAATCTACCAGGCGCTCCCTGGAAACCATATGGGGCAGTTCTACTCTGTCCTATAGGCTTGCTATGAGTCAGAATCAACTCGATGGTGACGAGTTTTTTAATGACTGATGACGTTGAGTATCTTTTCACAGCTTGTTGGCCATTTGAAGGTTCTTTTTGGTGAACTTGCTGTTCAGATTCTTTGCCCTTTTTTTTTTTAAAATAATTCTTATTGTGCTTTAAGTGAAAGTTTACAAATCAAGTCCGTCTCTCAACTATAAACTTATATACACCTTACTACATACTCGCGTTTACTCTCCCCCTAATGAGTCAGCCTGCTCCCTCCTTCGAGTCTCTCCTTCGTGACCTTTTTGCCAGTTTCTAACCTTCTCTACCCTCCCATCTCCCCTCTAGACAGGAGGTGTCAACACAGTCTCAAGTGTCCACCTGATACAAGTAGCTCACTCCTCATCAGCATCTCTCCCCAACCCATTGTCCAGTCCAATCCATGCCTGATGAGTTGTCTTCGGGAATGGTTCCTGTCCTGGGCCAACAGAAGGTCTGGGGACCATGACCGCCAGGATTCTTTTAGTCTCAGTCAGACCATTAAGTCTGGTCTTTTTATGAGAATTTGGGGTCTGCATCCCACTGATCTCCTGCTCCCTCAGGGGTTCTCTGTTGTGCTTCCTGTCAGGGCAGTCATCGGTTGTGGCCGGGCACCATCTAGTTCTTCTGGTCTCAGGATGATGTAAGTCCCTGGTTCACGTGGCCCTTTCTGTCTGTTGGGCTCATGATTATCTTGTGACCTTGGTGTTCTTCTTTCTCCTTTGATCCAGGTGGGTTGAGAGCAATAGATGCATCTCAGATGGCCGCTTGTTAGCGTTTAAGACCCCAGATGCCACACTTCAAGTGGGATGCAGAATGTTTTCTTAATAGAATTTATTTTGCCGATTGACTTAGTTGTCTCCTGAAGCCAGAGTCCCCAAACCCCTGCCTTTGCTCCGCTGACCTTCGAAGCATTCAGTTTATTCAGGAAACTTCTTTGCTTTTGGTCCAGTCCAGTTGAGCTGACCTTCCGTGTATTGAGTGTTGTCCTTCCCTTCACCTAGAGTAGTTCTTATCTACTAACTAATCAGTAAATAAGCCTCTCCCACCCTCCCTCCCTCCCCTCTCTCATAACCACAAAAGAATGTGTTCTTCTCAGTTTAAACTGTTTCTCAAGATCTTATAATAGTGGTCTTATACAGTATTTGTTCTTTTGCATCTGACTAATTTCACTCAGCATAATGCCTTCCAGGTTCCTCCATGTTATGAAATGTTTCAGAGGTTCATCACTGGTCTTTATCGATGCATAGTATTCCATTGTGTGAATATATCACAATTTATTTACCCATTCATCTGTTGATGGACACCTTGGTTGCTTCCATCTTTTTGCTATTGTAAACAGTGCTGCAATAAACATGGGTGTGCATATATCTGTTCGTGTAAAGGCTCTTATTTCTCTAGGCTATATTCCAAGGAGTGGGATTGTTGGATCGTATGGTAGTTCTATTTCTGGCTTTTTATGATATATATATCATAAGTGCTAAATTGATTTCCAAAGTGGTTGTACCATTTTACATTCCCACCAGCAGTGTGTAAATGTTCCAATCTCTCCACAGCCTCTCCAACATTTCTTATTTTGTGTTTTTTTTTAATTAATGTCAGCCTTGTTGGAGTGAGGTAGAATCTCATCGTAGTTTTAATTTGCATTTCTCTAATGGCTAATGATCGAGAGCATTTTCTCATGTATCTGTTATCTGCCTGAATATCTTCTTTAGTGAAATGCGTGTTCATATCCTTTGCAAATTTTTAATTGGGTTGTTTTTCTTTTTTGTGGTTTAACAGAATCATCTAGATTTTAGAGATCAGGCGCTGGTCGGAGATGTCATAGCTAAAAATTTTTTTCCAATCTGTAGGTGGTCTTTTTACTCTTTTGGTGAAGTCTTCAGATGAGCATAGGTGTTTGATTTTTAGGAGCTCCCAGTTATCTGGTTTCTCTTCAGCATTTTTGGTGATGTTTTGTATTCTGTTTATGCCTTGTATTAGGGCCCCTAACATTGTCCCTATTTTTTCTTCCATGATTTTTATCGTTTTAGTCTTTATGTTTAGGTCTTTGATCCACTTGGAGTTAGTTTTTGTGCATGGTGTGAGGTATGGGTCCCGTTTCATTTTTTTGCAAATGGATATCCAGTTATGCCAGCCCCATTTGTTAAAAAGACTATCTTTTCCCCAATTAACTGACACTGGGCCTTTGTCAAATATCAGCTGCTCATATGTGGATGGATTTATATCTGGGTTCTCAATTCTGTTCCATCGGTCTGTGTGCCTGTTGTTGTACCAGTACCAGGCTGTTTTGACTACTGTGGCTGTATAATATGTTCTAAAATCAGGTAGAGTGAGGCCTCCCACTTTCTTCTTCTTTTTCAGTAATGCTTTACTTATCTGAGGCTTCTTTCCCTTGCATATGAAGTTCATGATTTGTTTCTCCATCACCTTAAAAAATGTTGTTGGAATTTGGATCGGAAGTGCATTGTATGTATAGATGGCTTTTGGTAGAATAGACATTTTTACTATGTTAAGTCTTCCTATCCATGAGCAAGGTATGTTTTTCCACTTATGTAGGTCCTTTTTAGTTTTTTGCACTAGTACCTTGTAGGTTTCTTTGTATAGGTCTTTTACATCTTTGGTAAGATTTATTCCTAAGTGTTTTATCTTCTTGGGGGCTACTGTGAATGGTGTTGATTTGGTGATTTCCTCTTCAATGTTCTTTTCGTTGATGTAGAGGAATCCAAGTGATTTTTGTATGTTTATCTTGTAACCTGAAACTCTGCCGAACTCTTCTATTAGTTTAGGTAGTTTTCTGGAGGATTCCTTAGGGTTTTCTGTGTATAAGATCATGTCACCTGCAAGTAGAGATAATTTTACTTCTTCCTTGTCAATATGGATGCCCTTTATTTCTTAGTCTAGCCTAATTGCTCTGGCTAGGACCCTTTGCCCATTTTTTGATTGGGTTGTTTGTCTCTTTTGTTGTTGTAGAAGTTTTAAAATATATTTTGGATGTTAGACCCTTATCTGAGATATGGTTTCTGAATATTTTCTCCCAGCCTGTAGATGGTCTCTTCACTTTGTTGATACAGTGGATCATATCTTATTGTATCTGTGTTGCATCTTGTCCTGACAAAACCTGGTGATTTCAGAGGAAAACACATGCAAAATTGTCATCGAAGCAAGAGAAACACCCTGAGAAACAAGTGTTCCAGTGACGAAGGTCTCACGAACATTCATCAGTAAGTTACTGTATGTAGAGGAGGAATTCAGCTATCCATTTATGTAGCTCCGTACAGTTTTTGTACAGTGTAGCAACATTCAGATCGTTTTTGTGCATGCTTTAATTTCTAGTTAGTTTTTTATGTTTTTTTCAGAATTATTATTTATGCCAAAATTCAGGTATTATAGGAGGGAAGTATCCCTAGGGAAAGCCAAATCTGTAAATTGAATGAAAATATTTGTGGTATTCGTCAGCTTTAAAAGTTTTGTAAATTGTGATTTCTTTATTCATTTCCAATAAATATTCATTTTGTATTTAATTTTGTAATTTTTTCCTTGAGGAGGGGCACAAAATTTGTATAAGCTTTGTTTGCTGTTGTGAGCTGCCATCGAGTTGTCCCCATCTCATGGCGACCCCATGCACAGTGGAGCGAAACACTGCCCGGATATGTGCCATCCCTGTGATTGGTAATAGATTGGACTCTTATGATCCATAAGGTTTTCCTTGGCTAATTTTCGGAAGTAGATAGCCTGGCCATTTGTGTAAGCTTCCGGCCCCCTAAAGCCCAGATTCACCCTGTTCCATACCTCCATGTGAACATACTCAGAAGCAGCCCCTGAGTCCATGTGTAGAGGGGAAACAGTATGTGTAGTGGAAGGAGTATGGGTTTTTAGTAGGAGGAATCTGAACTCTGACCCTTATGCACTTATGAGCTATGTGGCTTCAGCAAGTTTTTGGACTCTCAGTTCCCTAGGCTTTGAAGTTTGGAAGGTAACGCTTCACAAGTTTGTTGTCAGACTTAAAGAAGCACTTAGTATAGTGGTTGGCGGGTGATAAACATTCAATAAGTGTTACTTCCCTTTTTCTTTAACTTCTCTCTGACTGTTAGCAGGTTTATCATTAGTCATGGACTGAAGTAAGGAAACATTTTGTCTTTTCAAAATGAATTTTAATATAACGATATTAAGAAAAGAGACAGTGTTTTGGATTGAATTGTGTCCTCAAAAATATATGTTGAAATCCTAACCCCTCTACTGTGACCCTATTTGGAAATAAATAGGTTTTTCTTTTGTTATGTTAATGAAGCCTTACTAGAGTAGAGTAGGACTAAACAGAATCCCTTTTGAATGATATTTTATAAAAAGGAAAATCAGAGACAGACACAAACGTGCACGCGCGCGCACACACACACATACATATGCAGGAGGGAGATACCCTGAAGATAAAGGCAGATGAATCTACAATGCCAGGAATGCCAAGGATTGCCAGCAACTACTAGAATCTGAAAGAGACAACAACATCTTCTAGAGCCAGTGCCCTGAATTCAGACATTTAGCCTCCAGAACTGTCAGAAAATAAATTTCTGTTCTTTAAAGCCACCCACTCTCTGGTATTTTTTGTTATGCCAGCACTATATAATCAAGACTGTTGGGGTTTCCCCTGTGATTCTTGTCTTTAATAAACCCTAGACAAAATGAATCATTATGGTATTTTCTCTGGATAGAAAGCAAGGAATGAAGTACTGTCTGTAGCCAAAAGTATCCTAATTCAGTGTGTCTACCACTACCGTACTCTCATTTTATTTGGCCCAAGGGTTAGATTATTCTGCAGTTTGTCTACACAGCTTCAGCTATCAATCAAAAAATATTTATGAGCAAAGACCAAGGCCAGGTGCTGTATTCCCGTGAGATGTAGAAATCTGGGAACTAGGTTTTGCCATCATGGGGCGTTCTAATAAGCCATAGTACCCTGGGACAGCAGGAGTGTTGGAAACACAATGTTAGCTAAATAATGACTGCTGTCGGGGTATGATTTAGTCCTCCTAGCAGGCTAGGCTCACACCTAAGGTGCTGGACCATGAAGTCTTTTCTTTGAGGGCAGGATTCAAGACTACGTGTTTTTCCAGTGCCTAAAAAAAAAAAAAAAAATTTTTTTTTTTTTTTTTTTTACTAGGCACTAGTAGCACAGTGGTTAAGAGCTACGGCTGCTAACCAAAAAGGTCGGCAGTTCGAATCCACCAGGCGCTCCTTGGAAACTGTATGGGGCAGTTCTACCCTGTCCTTTAGGGTCGCTATGAGTTGGAATCGACTTGATGGTAATGGGATTTTTTTTTTTTTTTTTGGTACTAGGGCTAGTACATAGTAAAAAAAAAAAAATAGTAGTTTGTAGTATTTATTGAATTGACTTATAATCCACATATAGTAAGAGTACAAAGACTTTTAAGTGCCCGAAGGTTTTTCCTTTTGGAAAGCAAATTGCAGCTTTGGATTAATAAGCATGATAATTATGTCCCTTGCCCTGCCTTTTTTGAAAGGGAATGTTTCTGAAATGGGAAATCAGAAACAGTCTCCTTCACACACTTTTCCCTAAAGCTGTTCCTTCTCTGTGTGCAAGAAATCAAACTGAAGCAAAATTAAGGGAAATTCGAGAAAACAGCATACTTGTGGAGCCCTGGCGGTGCAGTGGTTGAGAGCTATGGCTGGCTACTAACCAAAAGGTTGGCAGTTCGTATCCACTAGCCACTCCTTGGAAACCCTATAGGGCAGCTCTTGTCTGTCCTATAGGGTCGCTATGAGTCGGAATTGGCCTAATGGCAACAGGTTTAGTTTTTTTTTTTGTAGCATACTCGTAAAGACAAAACAACCACAAGAAGTCTGTCCTGAGACTACCTCTTCCTCGCCTGTTGCTGGCGCATTTGACTGATTTCTAACGAAGAGGGATTATTGGCTAAATAAGAAAGCATCTGTGTAATATGTGTCATAATGAATTATGTATTTAACTATCATATGATCAAGAACCGATGGTACTGAAGGAAGAAGTCCAAGCCACACTGAAGGCATTGGCTAAAACATGTCTCCACTAATTGACAGAATACTAACTGAGATATTTCAACAAATGGGTGCAAAGCTGGAAGTGTTCACTTGTCTATGCCAAGAAATTTGGAGGACAGCTATCTGGCCAACTGAGTAGAAGAGATCCATATTTGTACTCTTTCCAAAGAAAGGTGATCCAACCAAATGCAGAAATTACCAAACAATATCATTAATATCACACACAAGTAAAATTTTGCTGAAGATATTTCAAAAACAGTTGCAGCAGTACATTGACAGGGAACTACTAGAAATTCAAGCCAGATTTAGAAGGGCACATGGAATGAGGGCTATGTATCCTTGCTGTTGTCAGATGCATCTTGGCTGAAAGCAGAGAATACCAGAAAGATATTTACTTGAGTTTTATTGAGTACACAATATAAAAATAAAGGTATGAAAACGTATAAATCATGCAAATATGTACCAAAACAGGTTTAATATTAAATTAATCTTAACAGAGTAAAATTTTTCTGAAGATAATTCAAAAATGGTTGCAGCAGTACATTGACAGGGAACTGCCAGAAATTCAAGCCAAATTCAGAAGGGGGCATGGGATGAGATGGATCTTGGCTGAAAGCAAAGAATACCAGAAAGATATTTACCTGTGTTTTATTTATTATGCAAAGACATTCGACTGTGTGGATCATAAGAAATTATGGATAACATTGCAGAGAATGGGAATTCCAGAGCACTTAATTGTGCTCATAACCTATTCGTAGAGCAAGAGGCCGTCATTCAAACAGAACAAGGAGGTATTGTGTGGTTTATAATCAGGAAAGATGTGTGCCAGAGTTGTGTCCTTTCATCATACTTATTCAATCTGTATGAGGAGCACATGATCCGAGAAGCTGGAGTATATGAAGAAAGAAACATCAGGCTTGGAGGAAGATTTATTAAAAACCTGCGGTATGCAGATGACACAATCTTGCTTGCTGAAAGTGAGGAGGACTTGAAGCACTTATTGATGAAGATCAAAGACTACAGCCTTCAGTATGGATTACTCCTCAGCATAAAGGAAACCAAAATTCTCACAACTGGACCAATAAACAACATTATGATAAATGGAGGAAAGATTGAAGTTGTCAAAGATTTCGTTTTACTTAGATCCACAATCAATGCCCATGGAAGCAGCAGTCAAGAAATCAAACGACATATTGCATCGGGCAAATCTGCTGCAAAAGATCTCTTTAAAGTGTTAAAAAGCAAAGGTGTCACTTTGAGGACTAAGGTGCCCCTGACCCAAGCCATTTTTTTTTTTCATATGCATGCGAAAGCTGGACAATGAATAAGGAAGACTGGAGAAGAATTGATACATTTGAATTATGGTGTCGGCGAACAATATCAAATATACCATGGACTGCCAGAAGAAGGAACAAATCTGTCTGGGAAGAAGTGCAGCCAGAATGCTCACTAGAAGGGAAGATGGTGAGACTTTGTCTCACGTACTTTGGATATGTTATCAGGGCAGACCAGTTCCTAGAGAAGGACATCATGTCTGATAAAAGTAGAAGGTTAGCAAAAAAGGCGAAACCCCTCAACAAGATGGGTTGACACAGTGGCTCCAACAATGGGCCCCAAAACACAGTAGTGATTGTGAGGATGGCACAGGACTGGGTAGTGTTTCGTTCTGTTGTATGTAGGGTTGCTATGAGTCAGCACCTAACAACAGCATTTAACTATTAACTGTCTACAAAACCTGTGTACATGTGTTTTACCCATATTTTATTTTGGGCCATCTTGTTAATTCCTGGGCTTTCTTAACTGCTTAGTTAAGTAAATTCACTAAGGTGTTGTCGCAGTGAGCCCACCTAACCTGGACAAGGTCTGCTCAGGGTCAAGTCTGTTTGGCTAACACACACACAAACATGCGTGCGCACGCGCACACACACACACACACACACTTGTTTGACATTGCAGCATTATTCATAGTAGCTAAAGGGTGGAAACAACCCAAGCACCCATCAACAGATGAATGGATAAACAAGATGTGATATATCCATACAATGAAATATTACTCAGCCATAAAGAGAAATGATGTCCTCATACGTGCAACAGCATGGATGAACTTTGAAAACCTTAAGCTGAGTGAAATAAGTCAGTCCAGTGTTGTATGATCTCATATAAAATATTTAAAATAGACAAGTACATAGAGACAATGGTTTATTAAAGGTTACTAAGGGCTGGCGGGGAGGGGAAATGAAGAGTTATGCTTAAAGGGTACTGAATTTCTGTTTGAAGTGATAAAAAAACATTTTGAAAAGAATAGTGGTGATAGTTGTATAACATGGTGACTGTAACTAATGCCACTAAATTGTATGCTTAACTATGGTTAAAATGGCAAATATTTTGTTATATGTATTATACCACACAAAAAAATTATTGAGGCCTATGGTGTGCCAGGTGGTGTGCTGAGGACTGAGAAGATAAGGCAGGCACTATCCTGTCCCTCTTGGAGCTTGCGGTGGAGAACACAGCAGGCATGTCTCTCATTTGGGCACTGCACAGGACCTAGGGCTTAAAGCAGAATTCCAGCAGTATTTCCAGAGGTGGCTGGGCTTGCTACTTCACTCTGCTTGCCCTCCCCAAGGGTAATGCATGCAGGTTACTACTGAGACAGATGTCCCACCCATTGTCTTCTGGGCCACTTAAATTTTTTTTTTTTTTAATTGTGCTGTAGGTGAACGTTTACACAGCAAATTAGGTTTCCATTCAACAATCCATACACAAATTGTTCCCTGAGATTGGCTGCTGTCCCCGCCATGTGTCATCACTCTCTCCTGCCTTCCCCATTCCCATCCCTCCAGTTTCCCTGCCCCTCCTTGCCTTCTTATTTTTGCTTTTGGACAAATGTTGTCCATTTGGTCTCAGTATAGTTGATTGTTCTAAGGAGCACATCCCTCACAGGTGTTAATGCTTATTATATATACCAAAAAAAAAAAAAAACAAACCCACTGCCGTTGAGTCGATTCTGACTCATAGTGACCCTATAGGATAGAGTAGTACTGCCCCGTAGAGTTTCCAAGGAGTGCCTGTATTTATATATATATATATATATATATATATATATATATATATATATATATATATATATATATATATATATATATGTGCCAGTCTATTATTTGGCTGAAAGATGACCTCCGGGAGTAGCTTCAGTTCCAAGTTAAAAGGGTGTCTTAGGGTAATAGTCTCAGAAGTTTCTGCCATCAATTCAGTAAATCTGGTCTTTTTTATGAACTTAAGTTTTCTACATTTTTCTCACCTCCTAACCAGGACTTTTTATTGTGTCCCTGGTCAGAGCAGTCAGTAGCGGTAGGCAGACACCGTCTAGTTCTTCTGGTCTCAGGCTAGAGGAGGCTGTGGTTCATGTGGGCCGTTAGTCCTGTGGACTAATTGCTTCCTTGAGTCTTGGTTTCCTTCACTTTCTGGGAAGAGACCAATAGTTGTATCTTAAGTGGCTGCTCCCAAGCTTTCAAGACCTCAGACGCTAGTCACCAAACCAGGATGTAGAGCATTATCTTTATGAATTATGTTATGCCAGTTGACCTAGATTTCCCCTGAGACTATGGTCCTTAGCCTTCAAGCCCAGTAACTGAGTCCCACGAGGTGTTTGAATATGTCTAAGAAGTTTCCATAACTGTGCCTTCTATATACTCTGATTGTTTATATGCATATATATGCAACACATACAAATATGTATACACAAATGTCCATGACTAAACCTATATATGTTCGGAGCCCTGGTGGCGCAGAGGTTAAGAGGTCAGCCGCTAACCAAAAGGTTGGCAGCTCAAATCTACCAGTCACTCCTTGGAAACCCTGTGGGACAGTTCTACTCTGTCCTGTAGGGTCTGGGGTCACTATGAGTTGGAATCGACAGCAACAGGTTTGGTTTTTTTTTAATATCTATATATGCACGCACATGTACCCCCATACATCCTCCCACACCTATATAGCATACACATCTACCTGTGTAACTGGTTGTTATTACTGTTGTTGCAGAATTGTATATGTTATAGCATTTACCATCCCCTCGTTGCTGTTGGGTAGATTCTGACTCATAGCAACCCTGTAAGACAGAGTAGAACTGCTCCATAGGATTTCCAGTGAGCGGCTGGTGAATTCAAACTGCTGACTTTTGGATTAGCAGCCAAGCTTTTAACCACTGTGCCAGCAGGGCTTCAGCATTTACTGTAGGTGTCCTTATTCTTGAGTACCTCTCAGTGTCTTTTTTTGCCTTGGTCACATTGTGTTGACATCCCCCATATTGCATATTGCCTTTCCCTTCACTAGAATTAACATGTGTTTTTTTTTTTACTATCTAGTAATTCTCCCTTCCACCCCTTCCCATCCCTAGTAACCATCGAAGAACATTGTTTTCTGTGTGTAAACCCATTCTTGACTTACAACATTTGTCCTTTGGTGATTGACTTATTTCACTCAGCGTAATGTCCTCCAGGTTCATTCATGTTATGTTTCGTGGACTCATCATTATTCTTTGTCATTGCGTAGTATTCCTTTGTATGTATGCACCACATTTTGTTTATCCATTCATCAGTTGTTGGACACTTTTAGTTGTTGGACAACTTAGGTTGTTTCCATCTTTTTATGGGCCACTTAAATCTTGATCCATTAATTAATTATATAAAACAACAAAAAGTTTAAGAGAAAACAAAATATTGAACATAAGTAAATTGATAGTCTTGAGACTCTTTGTAATAACTGCCCTTAGTTGCAGCAGTTTTGCTTTGGACAGAGATTATAGGGATAATTTTTAATTATGGTTGGATAATAGTATCAAAATAGCACTTGTCTTATTTTGTCAAATTTTAATACTTGGATATTTGAAGTCATTGAGATTTACTTTTCATATATTCAGGAACACTAGTTGTTGCAGACTGAACTGTGGCTGGCTATAGCTAGTTGAATAAAATTCCTGCAGTTCATCCATTCTTCTCCTACCAGCAGGTGTCATTATGGAAATATGAAAATACTGTGAATTCCAAAGTTGTAGGAACTGGCTGTGAGAAAGAGAAGTAGCACTTTGGATATTAAAAAACAACAAAAAAGTGAAGAAATAATTTGACTCTCACCAAAGGATGATATTTGTAATTACTAATTTGGCAATGCCGTGTAATATGAAGTGACTGACACAGGATTTCAAGGTACATACTGACTTTAATTAGATTCAACAAATATTTACTAAAACTCATCCTAGGCAGATAGGGATGTCAAAAGAAAAGTAAGACATGATTCTTACCCTTGAGGAGCTGGCATGGTATCTGGGGAGAAAGGGATACGTATGTGAAATAATTAGTTAACAGAATAAACCAGCCCTTTCTAACATGACAGATTGAAGGGCGTAGATAGGAAAAGTTGCAGGAGTCCTACCTGGAGGAACTGGGTAGTAATGTCAATTATGGGCTAATCAAAGAATAATTTTTTAAAAAGACCAGACTTACTGGTCTGACAGAGACTGGAAAAGCCCTGAGAGTATGACCTCCGGACAACACCCTTTTAGTCAGTAATGAAGTCCCTCCTGAGGTTCCCTCTTCAGCCAAAGATTGGACAGGCCCATAAAACAAAACGAGACTAAACGGGCACACCAGCCCACGGGCAAGGACTAGAAGACAGGAGGGGACTGGAAAGCTGGTAATAGGGAACCCAAGGTCGAGAAGGAAAGAGGGTTGACATGTTGTGGGGTTGGTAACCAATGTCACAAAACAATATGTGTACTAATTGTTTAATGAGAAACTAATTTGCTCTGTAAGCCTTCATCCGAAGTACAATAAAAAAAGAAAAATTTTTACTTATTCAGGTAGAGAGGAAAAATTATTTGATAATTTGATAGCTTATTCTTTCCATTTTTGTTAACTGCCATCACCTATTTCTCTCTATGCATCTAAATAAATATAATAATTACGTATGTATTGGTTACCACAGTTTGCTATAATCAGCTAATACGGTCAAGCTTTTTGAAAAACTGTGGTAAACATGAGTTGGCATTTATACTAGGAGACTTACATCAGAAGTCTGGATAAGAGTTTTAGTGGTTCCATGGTAGACCAAGGTCAGTGCTTGAGATTACTTTTTGTATGTTGAAGAACACTGGCTGTTTCAGACTGAACTGTTCGCACTGAACAGCTCGAGACTGTGAGCTCTTCCAAGGCATTGGGGTATGTGACGTTCCTCTCTGTGTTTCGGGGACTCTCATTCTTTATCTGGATCTTAGTGAATTCTCAGTACATGTTTGTTGAATGACTGAATGAGTGATAGGGTATTTGCAGTCATTCATATATCATGTTGTTAGAATGTATGTCAGTATTAGACTGAGCAACCTCAGATTGAATAGAAAACTGGATTGAAAAATCTGGTTGAAAAGTTGATAGAATAGATCCTAAATTTTTCTCTCTGCTGGTCTATCCAAGGATATTTGTCTTGAAAATTATGTCAGCATGGTGTGTGATTCCAGGATATCATACACAGAGATACTAAGGACATTAAAGTTCATCTAAATAGAATTTTGCTTTATTTTAGAGAAAAGGGTATATATATTATTCTTTATTCCCTTACCTTTCTCAGTAACTTATTAATTTTTTTTTTATTTCTGTAGTAGTAATCAGTCTTTTTCCATGAAGAAACCTTGTTTACTCTGCTTCTCATACTAATTCTTTCTATTTGAAAATCATTATTCATTCACCAACTGCAATGGTGAGACTGATATCCTCAGCCTGCCTTTGGTAGATTGAGCTACACTTTGTTCATCATTTTCTTACATCTCCAGCTGCCTGCTGGACATGCCCGTTTTGATCTTCTCTTGTCACCTTGAACCAGACATGTCAAAAAAGGGAAATCATCCTTTTTACGTATAAACCACCTCTTCTGTCTGGCCTTACTATTTCTTTTAACGATACCATCATTTTCCAGTCCCCAGGCTAAAAACTTTGATGTTTCTTCCCACATCAAATCAATCAATAAATCATTTATACATCATTTGTGACACTTTTATATTTATTCTTTTTTTCCTTTCTGTTTGTATTACCATGACCTTGGTTAGACCACGCATGAATGAAATAGCTTCCTGGATCATCCTGTTACAGTTTCTCCTCTCTTAACATGTCATACTAATTGCAAACAAATTAATCTTTCTGCAGCCCTACTTCAGCCATAGCACTTTACTACTCAGAAGTTTTCGGTGTGTTCCTTACAGATAAGACCAGATGCAGCAGACATAGCCCTCACCTATACTGACTCCTGACCTGTGTATAGGACCTTATTGTCCATTATTAATTTTCCAGATTCATTCATGAAAAAACTATTCTTTGAGTGGCTGCTGTGTGTTGGGCCCTGGGATAAGTGTTGAGAATGCCACAGTAAAACAAATAGTTGTGGTCCTTTACCTCATTGGGACTGACTTTGGAGTTAAGTGATTCTCTTGTTCAAGCCAGAATGGTCTCCTCTTTCACCTTGGAAGCTGGATACTTCATCCAACATGAATTCCTCAAAACCAACTGGTGAATGGTCAATTTGCCAAAAGCTAATTCCAAATGATGAAGTTGCTGAGAATTGAGGAGTTTTTTTTTTGTTGTTGTTGTGGTGAAAATACATACAAGACCTTCACAAGTCAACAGTTTCCACATGTACAATTCAGTGACATTGATCCCTGTCTTTGTGTTGTGCAACCTTTGTCTCTATTCTTTTCCAAATCATTCCACCACCATTCACAAAAACTTACTGCTCCCAAGCAAAAGTTCTGCCCTTTCTCTCTTCCTCCCACCCCTGGTAACCACTAATAATCTTTGGTTTACTTATTTCATATAAGTGAGATCATACAATATTTGTCCTTTTGTGACTGACTTATTTCACTCAACATAAAGTTTCCAAGGTTCGTCCATGTTGTGGCATGCATCAGGACCTCATTTTTTTTTACATATTTAATTTTTTCCTTGATGTCACTATGGTTTTCCTGGGGATTTATCAGTCAAATGCTATTTAGTATCAACTTTGCCTGTGTTTCACATTCTAGACCCTGAGCATTTCTAGGATGTTCAACATTTTCTATAGAACGGTCAAGTGCTGTCTTAATTACTTGTGCCCTGTCCTTTTTTTTTGTCCTTGGTCTTGCTTCTACTTCTACCCTGTAGTAGCCATTGGTGGTGCAGTGGCTGTGACAAATTGTGCTAGACTCTGTCTACAGTATTTGTCAGCAAATTGTTCATTAGGGGGCTAATCTTTTGGCAAAAATTAGTTTCCAAAAAATTTAAACATTTCCCCTGTTCCTTGCAGTAAACCAAAGGGGAACATTTATTTTCTTCCATTTTTCATGTCTGTTTTTTCTTTTTGAACCATTATATCTTTTAGTAACTCTGTTTATTTGGTTGTCTTTAGCTGTCACCTTCTTGTATCTTGTCATCAGGACCTCTAATTGATTGGTTAATCAAAGAACTTGGTTAAACTGGGGAATCATAGAAAGTGGTGCAGACACATCTTTTTTTTTTTTTTTTTTATGTGCACACACTTAATTTTTATTTGACAAAAGCAACCCATAAGTATATGGGGAAAGGAGCATATATGAGTACAAAAAAAAAAAAAAACACCATTTAAAAAGCATTTGACAATGACTTTCATACTTTCTACAAAGCTTTCCCTGCTAACCAAATGAGCCAGTACTCTGAAGAGCTGTAATAGGTGGGGGCCGTATTTCCCATTCTTGTTAAATGTTTTTCTTGTCCATAGCATAGTTAGTGCTAGGAAGAAACTGATTTCTTTTTTGCCCTGGGCCTAAATATCTGTACTGATTTGGTTGGCTTGGTTCTTCCGAACAATGAAGTCGTTCCTTGGATAAGTAAAAGAATTTTGGTGGAAAACAAAATTGTGAAAGGAAAGCTATGATTTCGTAAAATGGGAAAAGAGAGATTATTTTGTGGGATTTTTTCCCAAAATGCAAAGGTGTACAACTAATGCACCATATTATGTTAGGCTCTGTCTTCTGATACCCTTTCCTCAGACAGCTCTCATCTTCACCTTAGTCCCAAAATTATATATGACATGGTCCCGGCCTTTTACAGATCTCCAATTCGTTACAAACCTGAAAGCACTGCACTATCTAGACTTTAGAGAACTTTCTAGATATGACATATCTATCCAGACCTTTGACTTGACCAAGGTAGCTTTCTGTGTCAAAGGCTTTCCTGCTGGGTAGGTTTGGGAGAGAAGCAATGAGTGAGAGAAAGAGATTATATGAGGCAAGTTGATCCCAGAATATTAATACGGATTGTCACTGAGGTAATACTTTTATGGATGGAGTGTCATTGTATCATTATTGCTATAAGTAAATTTTCATGAAAACTTTGAGGCAATTCATTGACCAGATACATATGGAAAGCGTGATAGAATATGGATAAGGGAATAGCTGGATAGGTCTTTCATCCTACAACCGATATCTGAGTGGTCGTCTCCACTGGTGTGTTCAGACCAGAACTGAGACATCTATCCCATATGTCAGGCTTTCAAGGCGACATTTGCTCAAATGAATGCAACTGGTTGCATAGAGTGAGCACTAAAAATCAGGCTAACTATCGCAATGCTTTATGAGCTTTTGCTTGTTGCTTGAGGTTTTCTTCTAGTGCCATGGTAATAGCAAAATCTTCCTTTGCAAATCCAGACTTTCTGGTGCCATTGAGGCTGGATGAAACCCCAAAACGTTTTCCGTGAGAAAATCACTAAACTTTAAATCTTAAACCAAAACTATCTCCTGAAGTCTTCTTTGAACCAAAAAATAGTTTATCCTAATAAATATGTCTGCTTTGAGCACTGTGCTCTGTCAAATAATTACCCATGTGAGATCAAGTTGACAAAACCAACCCGAAACATCATATGAGAAGCCCAGAGGGCAGCGAGTCCAAGTCAATGGCGATGGGAAAAATCCGGAGAAAGATGGTGAGAATTCTCCCACACTTGGAGATAGTGATCAATGTCACCGAGTTGCACACGCAAAAACTGCCGAAATGCATATTGCTGTGTATGTTTTTACCCACATATACACATACACACAAAAGAAGCATTTCTACCTACACAATTCAGTGACATTGATTACACTCCTGGAGTTGTGCAACCATTCTCATCCTCCTTCTCCAAGTTGTTCCCTCCCCATTAACACAAACTCACTGTTCCCCCAGGCTCCTATCCAATCCTCCGAGTTGCTGTCGTCACCCTGATCCCACATAGATAGTTCCTGAAAGAGCACAGTGCTCAAAGCAGACATTCGTTTTTACCAGTTAAGCCAAACCATTGTTCAGTTTTTTTTTTTCTTTTTGTGGCTTAAAACAGTAAGCATTTATTTTTGCTTCCAAGTCTCTGAATCAGCATGGTGTTTCTTCTGGTCTTGGCCGGGCTCACTTAGTCTACAGTCAGGTGTAGGCTGGGTGACTCTCCTGATCTTCACTAGGGGCAGACTATTGGCTAGTCTAGGATGGCCTCAGCTGGGATCACTGGCTCTCTTTTTTTTTGGATAATTTTTATTGAGCTTTAAGTGAACGTCTACAAATCAAGTCAGTCTGTCACATATAAGCTTATATACACCTTACTCCATACCTCCACTTATTCTCCCCCTAATGAGTCAGCCCTTCCAGTCTCTCCTTTCGTGACAATTTTGCCAGTTTCTAATCCTCTCTACCCTCCTATCTCCCCTCCAGACAGGAGATGCTGACACAGGCTCAAGTGTCTACCTGATACAAGTAGCTCACTCTTCATCAGCATCTCTCTCCTACCCACTGTCCAGTCCCTTCCATGTCTGATGAGTTGTCTTCAGGAATGGTTCCTGTCCTGGGCCAACAGAAGGTTTGGGGACCATGACTGCCAGGATTCCTCTAGTCTCAGTCAGACCATTAAGTCTGGTCTTTTTATGAGAATTTGGGGTCTGCATCCCACTGATCTCCTGCTCCCTCAGGGGTTCTCTGTTGTGCTCCCTGTCAGGGCAGTCATTGCTTGTGGCCGGGCACCGTCTAGTTCTTCTGGTCTCAGGATGATGTAAGTCTCTGGTTCATGTGGCCCTTTCTGTCTCTTGGGCTGATAGTTATCATGTGACCTTGGTGTTCTTCATTCTCCTTTGCTCCAGGTGGGTTGAGACCAATTGATGCATCTTAGATGGCCACTTGTTAGCATTTAAGACCCCAGACACCACACTTCAAAGTGGGATGCAGAATGTTTTCATAATAGAACTATTTTGCCAATTGGACTTAGAAGTCCCCTTAAGCCAGAGTCCCCAAACCCCCACCCTTGCTCCGCTGACCTTCGAAGCATTCAGTTTATCCCGGAAACTTCTTTGCTTTTGGTCCAGTCCAGTTGAGCTGACCTTCCGTGTATTGAGTATTGTCCTTCCCTTCACCTAAAATAGTTCTTATCTACTAACTAATCAGTAAATAACCCTCTCCCACCCTCCCTCCCTCCCCGCCTCGTAACCACAAAAGTATGTGTTCTTCTCAGTTTATACTATTTCTCAAGATCTTATAATAGTGGTCTCATACAATATTCATCCTTTTGCCTTTGACTAATTTCACTCAGCATAATGCCTTCCAGGTTCCTCCATGTTATGAAATGTTTCACAGATTCGTCACTGTTCTTTATCGATGCGTAGTATTCCATTGTGTGAAAATACCACAATTTATTTACCCATTCATCCGTTGGTGGACACCTTGGTTGCTTCCATCTTTTTGCTATTGTAAACAGTGCTGCAATAAACATGGGTGTGCATATATCTGTTCGTGTGAAGGCTCTTATTTCTCTAGGATATATTCCGAGGAGTGGGATTTCTGGGTTGTGTGGTAGTTCTATTTCTAACTTTTTAAGAAAACGCCAGATAGATTTCCAAAGTGGTTGTACCATTTTACATTCCCACCAGCAGTGTATAAGAGTTCCAATCTCTCTGCAGCCTCTCCAACATTTATTATTTTGTGGTTTTTGGATTAATGCCAGCCTTGCTGGAGTGAGATGGAATCTCATCGTAGTTTTAATTTGCATTTATCTAATCGTTAATGGCTAATGATCGAGAGCATTTTCTCATGTATCTGTTAGCTGCCTGAATATCTTCTTTAGTGAAGTGCGTGTTCATATCCCTTGCCCACTTCTTGATTGGGTTGTTTGTCTTTTTTGTGGTTGAGTTTTAACAGAATCATATAGATTTTAGAGATCAGGCACTGGTTGGAGATGTCATAGCTGAAAATTCTTTCCCAGTCTGTAGGTGGTCTTTTTACTCTTTTGGTGAGGTCTTTAGATGAGCATAGGTGTTTGATTTTTAGGAGCTCCCAGTTATCTGGTTTCTCTTCGTCATTTTTGGTAACGTTTTGTATTGTTTATGCCTTGTATTAGGGCTCCTAATGTTGTCCCTATTTTTTCTTCCATGATTTTTATCGTTTTAGTCTTTATGTTTAGGTCTTTAATCCACTTGGAGTTAGTTTTTGTGCATGGTGTGAGGTATGGGTCCCGTTTCATTTTTTTGCAAATGGATATCCAGTTATGCCAGCCCCATTTGTTAAAAAGACTATCTTTTCCCCAATTAACTGACACTGGGCCTTTGTCAAATATCAGCTGCTCATATGTGGATGGATTTATATCTGGGTTCTCAATTCTGTTCCATTGGTCTATGTGCCTGTTGTTGTACCAGTACCAGGCTGTTTTGACGACTGTGGCTGTATAATATGTTCTAAAATCAGGTAGAGTGAGGCCTCCCACTTTTTTCTTCTTTTTCAGTAATGCTTTACTTATCCGAGGCTTCTTTCCCTTCCATATGAAGTTGGTGATTTGTTTCTCCATCACATTAAAAAATGTCATTGGAATTTGGATCGGAAGTGCATTGTATGTATAGATGGCTTTTGGTGGAATAGACATTATTTTTACTATGTTAAGTCTTCCTATCCATGAGCAAGGTATGTTTTTCCACTTGAGTAGGTCCTTTTTAGTTTCTTGTAGTAGTACTTTGTAGTTTTCTTTGTATAGGTCTTTTACATCTTTGGTAAGATTTATTACTAAGTGTTTTATCTTCTTGGGGGCTACTGTGAATGATTTTGATTTGGTTATTTCCTCTTCGATGTTCTTTTTTTTGATGTAGAGGAATCCAAGTGATTTTTGTATGTTTATCTTATAACCTGAGACTCTGCCAAACTCTTCTATTAGTTTTAGTAGTTTTCTGGAGGATTCCTTAGGGTTTTCTGTGTATAAGATCATGTCACCTGCAAATAGAGATAATTTTACTTCCTCCTTGCCAATCCAGATGCCCTTTATTTCTTTGTCTAGCCTAATTGCTCTGGCTAGGACCTCTAGCACAATGTTGAATAAGAGCAGTGATAAACGGCATCCTTGTGTGGTTCCCGTTCTCAAGGGAAATGCTTTCAGGCTCTCTCCGTTTAGAGTGATGTTGGCTCTTGGCTTTGTATAAATGCCCTTTATTATGTTGAGGAATTTTCCTTCAATTCCTATTTTGGTGAGAGTTTTTATCATAAATGGGTGTTGGACTTTGTCAAATGCCTTTTCTGCATCAATTGATAAGATCATGTGGTTTTTGTCTTTTGTTTTATTTATATGGTGGATTACGTTAATGGTTTTTCTAATATTAAACCAGCCTTGCATATAAATCCCACTTGGTCGTGGTGGATTATTTTTTCATATGTTGTTGAATTCTATTGGCTAGAATTTTGTTGAGGATTTTTGCATCTATGTTCATGAGGGATATAGGTCTGTAATTTTCTTTTTTTGTGATGTCTTTACCTGGTTTTGGTATCAGGGATATGGTGGCTGCATAGAATGAGTTAGGCAGTATTCTGTCATTTTCTATGCTTTGAAATACCTTTAGTAGTAGTGGTGTTAACTCTTCTCTGAAAGTTTGGTAGAACTCTGCAGGAAAGCCGTCCGGGCCAGGGCTTTTTTTTGTTGGGAGTTTTTTGATTACCGTTTCAATCTCTCTTTTTGTTATGGATCTATTTACTTGTTCTACTTCTGATTGTACTAGTTTAGATAGGTAGTGTTTTTCTAGGAATTCATCCATTTCTTCTAGGTTTGCAAATTTGTTAGAGTACAATTTTTCGTAATAATCTGATGATTGTTTTAATATCAGTTGGGTCTGTTGTGATGTGGCCCATCTCGTTTCTTATTTGGATTATTTGTTTCCTTTCCTGTATTTCTTTAGTCAGTCTGGCCAATGTTTTATGAATTTTGTTAATTTTTTCAAAGAACCAGCTTTTGGCTTTGTTAATTCTTTCAATTGTTTTTATGTTCTCTAATTCATTTAGTTCAGCTCTAATTTTTATTTTTTGTTTTCTTCTGGTGCCTGACAGATTCTTTTGTTGCTCACTTTCTATTTGTTCAAGTTGTAGGGACAGTTCTCTGATTTGGGCTCTTTCTTCTTTTTTATGTGTGCATTTATCGATATAAATTGACCTCTGAGCACTGCTTTTGCTGTGTCCCAGAGGTTTTGATAGGAAGTATTTTCATTCTCGTTGCATTCTATGAATTTCTTTATTCCCTCCTTAATGTCTTCTATAACCCAGTGTTTTTTGAGCAGGGTATTGTTCATTTTCCAAGTATTTGATTTCTTTTCCCTAGTTTTTCTGTTATCGATTTCTTGTTTTATTGCCTTGTGGTCTGAGAAGATGCTTTGTAATATTTCGATGTTTTGGATTCTGCAAAGGTTTGTTTTATGACCTAATATGTGGTCTATTCTAGAGAATGTTCCATGTGTGCTAGAAAAAAAAGGTATAGTTTGCAGCAGTTGGGTGGAGTGTTCTGTATAAGTCAATGAGATCAAGCTGGTTGATTGTAGCAATTAGGTCTTCCGTGTCTCTATTGAGCTTCTTACTGGATGTCTTGTCCTTCTCCGCAAGTGGCGTGTTGAAGTCTCCTACTATAATTGTGGAGGTGTCTATCTCACTTTTCAGTTCTGTTAAAATTTGATTTATGTATCCTGCAGCCCTGTCATTGGGTGCATAAATATTTAATATGGTTATATCTTCCTGGTCAATTGTCCCTTTTATCATTATGTAGTGTCCTTCTTTGTCCTTTGTGGTGAATTTAACTTTAAAATCTATTTTGTCAGAAATTAATATTGCTACTCCTGCTGTTTTTGCTTATTGTTTGCTTGATATATTTTTTTCCATCCTTTGAGTTTTAGTTTGTTTGTGTCTCTAAGTCTAAGATGTGTCTTTTGTAGGCAGCATATAGACGGATCGTGTTTCTTTATCCAATCTGAGACTCTCTGTCTCTATTGGTGCACTTAGTCCATTTCCATTCAGCGTAATTATAGATAAGTATGTGTTTAGTGCTGTCATTTTGATGCATTTTTATGTGTGTTGTTGACAATTTCATTTTTCCACTTACTTTTTTGTGCTGAGATGTTTTTCTTTGTAAATTGTGTGTTCCTCATTTTCATAGTATTTGACTTTATGTTTGCTGAGTCGTCATGTTTTTCTTGGTTTTTATATTCAGTTATGGAGTTGTTATCCCTCTTTGTGGTTACCTTAATATTTACCCCTATTTTTCTAAGTAAAAACCTAGCTTGTATTGTCCTATATCCCCTTGTATCCCTCTCCATATGGCAGTTCTATGCCACCTGTATTTAGTCCCTCTTTTTGATTATTGTGATCTTTTACATATTGACTTCAATGATTCCCTGTTTTGAGTGTTCTTTTCTTTTTTAAAATTAATCTAAATTTTTTTTGTGTGATTTTCCTATTTGAGTTGATATCAGGATTCTCTGTTCTGTGACCTTGTGTTGTGCTGGTATCTGATATTATTGGTTTTCTGACCAAACAATTTCCTTTAGTATTTCTCGTAGCTTTGGTTTGGTTTTTGGAAATTCTCTAAGCTTGTGTTTATCTGTAAATGTCTTAATTTTGCCTTCATATTTCAGAGAGAGTTTTGCTGGATATATGATCCTTGGCTGGCAGTTTTTCTCCTTCAGCGCTCTATATATGTCATCCCATTGCCTTCTTGCCTGCATGGTTTCTGCTGAGTAGTCTGAACTTATTCTTATTGATTCTCCTTTGTAGGAGACCTTTCTTTTATCCCTGGCTGCTTTTAAAATTTTCTCTTTATCTTTGGTTTTGGCAAGTTTGATGATAATATGTCTTGGTGATTTTCTTTTTGTATCAATCTTAAATGGGGTTCGATGAGCATCTTGGATAGATATCCTTTCGTCTTTCATGATGTCAGGGAAGTTTTCTGCCATCAGATCTTCAACTATTCTCTCTGTGTTTTCTGTTATCCCTCCCTATTCTGGGACTCCAATCACACGCAAGTTATTTTTCTTGATAGAGTCCCACGTGATTCTTAGGGTTTCTTCATTTTTTTCAATTCTTTTATCTGATTTTTTTTCAGCTATATTGGTGTCAATTCCCTGGTCCTCCAGATGTCCCAGTCTGCATTCTAATTGCTCAAGTGTGCTCCTCTGACTTCCTATTGTGCTGTCTAATTCTGTAATGTTATTGTTAATCTTTTGGATTTCTGAACACTGTCTCTCTATGGATTCTTGCAACTTATTAATTTTTCCACTATGTTCTTGAATAATCTTTTTGAGTTCTTCTACTGCTTCACCAGTCTGTTTCTTGGCTTTTTCTGTAGATTGCCTTATTTCGTTTCTGAGGTCATCCCTGATGTCTTGAAGCATTCTGTGAATTAGTTTTTTATATTCTGTATCTGGCAATTCCTGGATTGTATCTTCATTTGGGAAAGATTTTGATTCTTTAGTTTGGGGAGTTGTAGAAGCAGTCATGGTCTGCTTCTTTATGTGGTTTGATATCGACTGCTGTCTCTGAGCCATCACTAAGATATTGTAGTGATTTATTCTATATTTGCTCACTGAGTCTTATCTTGTTTTGTTTTCTTTCAATATATGTAGATGGGCTAGTAGATTGCGCTGTCTTGATTGTCGTAGCCCTTGAATCACTTATGTCCTATTACCAGCTGCTTTGGGCTGTTACCAGATATATAAGCCTGAGTCCATTCACTATTCTTGAGTAGAATCTGATTTTGAGTCATCAAGTGTGTGGTGTAGACTGTCACCTATCCACCTAGAGAAGTAGTGGTGATAGTTGTGTGCACCAGATTCTAGTAGCAGCAGGGGTTCACACTCTGGGGGGGCAGGATGCTGACAGGGTTCCCTCAAGTGCCAGTGAGGTAGGTGAGACACATCTTTTAAATTTAAACATGAATTACATGCTGTTGTCCAATATTTTATTGTAGGGTCAAGGCATTTTCTTTGAAATTGATGTGATTATGCATATTGTCTCTGTCACATAAACCATGCTCACAATGAATGATTTCCAGTTTCAATTTCTGTAAGTAGGGTTAAGATCTTAAGGACTTGTGATACAGTGTGAGTGCAAAATCCTAGTGTATTTTTACTTATTTTGCATGTTATTCACAGTTGTCTCACTCACACCTAAGTTAGCAAATTTTCTTAGCAACTCATTTGTACTGATTCTTTAAAAGAAACCAATTTACTTTTTTTTTTATTAACTTTTGTTGAGCTTCAAGTGAACGTTTACAAATCAAGTCAGTCTGTCACATATAAGTTAATATACATCTTACTCCTTACTCCCACTTGCTCTCCCCCTAATGAGTTAGCCCTTCCAGTCTCTCCTTTCCTGAAAACTTTGGCAGCCTCCAACTCTCTCTATCCTCCCATCCCCCCTCCAGACAGGAGATGCCAACACAGTCTCAAGTGTCCACCTGATATAATTAGCTCATTCTTCATCAGCATCTCTCTCCCACCCACTGTCCAGTCCCTTTCATGTCTGATGAATTGTCTTCGGGGATGGTTCCCGTCCTGTGCCAACAGAAGGTTTGGGGACCATGACCACCGGGATTCCTCTAATCACATCCAGACCATTAAGTCTGGTCTTTTTATGAGAATTTGGGGTCTGCATCCCACTGATCTCCTGCTCCCTCAGGTGTTCTCTATTGTGCTCCCTGTGAGGGCAGTCATCGATTGTGGCCGGGCACCAACTAGTTCTTCTGGTCTCAGGATAATGTAGGTCTCTGGTTCATGTGGCCCTTTCTGTCTCTTGGGCTCTTAGTTGTCGTGTGACCTTGGTGTTCTTCATTCTCCTTTGCTCCAGGTGGGTTGAGACCAATTGATGCATCTTAGATGGCCACTTGTTAGCTTTTAGGACCCCAGACGCCACATTTCAAAGTGGGATGCAGAATGTTTTCATAATAGAATTATTTCGCCAGTTGACTTAGAAGTCCCCTTAAACCATGGTTCCCAAACCCCCGCCCTTGCTCCGCTGACCTTTGAAGTATTCAGTTTATCCTGGAAACTTCTTTGCTTTTGGTCCAGTCCAATTGAGCTGACCTTCCATGTATTGAGTGCTGTCCTTCCCTTCACCTAAAGCAGTTCTTTTAGCTAATTAATCAGTAAAAAACCCTCTTCCTCCCTCCCTCCCTCCCCGCCTTGTAACCACAAAAGTATGTGTTCTTCTCAGTTTGTACTATTTCTCAAGATCTTATAATAGTGGTCGTATACAGTATTTGTCCTTTTGCCTCTGACTGATTTCGCTCCGCATAATGCCTCCCAGGTTCCTCCATGTTATGAAATGTTTGACAGATTCGTCACTGTTCTTTATCGATGCGTAGTATTCCATTGTGTGAATATGCCACAATTTATTTACCCATTCATCTGTAGATGGACACCTTGGTTGCTTCCATCTTTTTGCTATTGTAAACAGAGCTGCAATAAACATGGGTGTGCATATATCTGTTTGTGTGAAGGCTCTTGTTTCTCTAGGGTATATTCTGAGGAGTGGGATTTCTGGGTTGTATGGTAGTTCTATTTCTAACTTTTTAAGATAACGCCAGATAGATTCCCAAAGTAGTTGTACCATTTTACATTCCCACCAGCAGTGTATAAGAGTTCTAATCTCTCTGCAGCCTCTCCAACATTTATTATTTTGTGTTTTTTGGATTAATGCCAGCCTTGTTGGAGTGAGATGGAATCTCATCGTAGTTTTAATCTGCATTTCTCTAATGGCTAATGATCGAGAGCATTTTCTCATGTATCTGTTAGCTGCCTGAATATCTTCTTTAGTGAAGTGTGTGTTCATATCCTTTGCCCACTTCTTGATTGGGTTGTTTGTCTTTTTGTGGTTGAGTTTTGACAGAATCATATAGATTTTAGAGATCAGGTGCTGGTCGGAGATGTCATAGCTGAAAATTCTTTCCCAGTCTGTAGGTGATCTTTTTACTCTTTTGGTGAAGTCTTTTTTTTTTTTAGATGAGCATAGGTGTTTGATTTTAAGGAGCTCCCAGTTATCGGGTTTCTCTTTGTCATTTTTGGTAATGTTTTGTATTCTGTTTATGCCTTGAATTAGGGCTGATAGGGTTGTCCCTATTTTTTCTTCCATGATCTTTATCATTTCAGTCTTTATGTTTAGGTCTTTGATCCACTTGGAGTTAGTTTTTGTGCATGGTGTGAGGTATGGGTCCTGTTTCATTTTTTTGCAAATGGATATCCAGTTATGCCAGCACCATTTGTAAAAAAGACTATCTTTTCCCCAATTAACTGACACTGGGCCTTTGTCAAATATCAGCTGCTCATACGTGGATGGATTTATATCTGGGTTCTCAGTTCTGTTCCATTGGTCTATGTGCCTGTTGTTGTACCAGTACCAGGCTGTTTTGACGACTGTGGCTGTATAATAGTTTCTGAAATCAGGTAGAGTGAGGCCTCCCACTTTCTTCTTCTTTTTCAGTAATGCTTTACTTATCTGAGGCTTCTTTCCATTCCGTATGAAATTGGTGATTTGTTTCTCTATCACCTTAAAAAATGTCTTTGGAATTTGGATCGGAAGTGCATTG
This sequence comes from Loxodonta africana, assembly GCF_030014295.1. Lineage (NCBI taxonomy): Eukaryota > Metazoa > Chordata > Mammalia > Proboscidea > Elephantidae > Loxodonta > Loxodonta africana. The sequence goes on from NC_087358.1 coordinate 71,455,903, forward strand.
TATGTATAGATGGCTTTTGGTAGAACAGACATTTTTACTATGTTAAGTCTTCCTATCCATGAGGAAGGTATGTTTTTCCAGTTAAGTATGTCCTTTTTAATTTCTTGTAGTAGAGCTTTGTAGTTTTCTTTGTATAGGTCTTTTACATCCTTGGTAAGATTTATTCCTAAGTATTTTATCTTCTTGGGGGCTACTGTGAATGGTATTGATTTGGTTATTTCCTCTTCGATATTCTTTTTGTTGATGTAGAGGAATCCAAGTGATTTTTGTATGTTTATTTTATAACCTGAGACTCTGCCAAACTCTTCTATTAGTTTTAGTAGTTTTCTGGAGGATTCCTTAGGGTTTTCTGTGTATAAGATCATGTCATCTGCAAATAGAGATAATTTTACCTCCTCCTTGCCAATCCGGATGCCTTTTATTTCTTTGTCTAGCCTAATTGCCCTGGCTAGGACTTCTAGCACGGTGTTGAATAAGAGCGGTGATAAAGGGCATCCTTGTCTGGTTCCCGTTCTCAAGGGAAATGCTTTCAGGTTCTCTCCTTTTAGATTGATGTTCGCTGTTGGCTTTGCATAAAAAATAGATGCCCTTTATTATGTTGAGGAATTTTCCTTCAATTCCTATTTTGGTGAGAGTTTTTATCATAAATGGGTGTTGGACTTTGTCAAATGCCTTTTCTGCATCAATTGATAAGATCATGTGGTTTTTGTCTTTTGTTTTATTTATGTGGTGGATTACATTAATGGTTTTTCTGATATTAAACCAACCTTGCATACCTGGTATAAATCCCACTTGATCGTGGTGAATTATTTTTTTGATATGTTGTTGAATTCTATTGGCTAGAATTTTGTTGAGGATTTTTGCATGTATGTTCATGAGGGATATAGGTCTGTAATTTTCTTTTTTAGTAATGTCTTTACCTGGTTTTGGTATCAGGGAGATGGTGGCTTCATAGAATGAGTTGGGTAGTATTCCGTCATTTTCTATGCTTTGAAATACCTTTAGTAGTAGTGGTGTTAACGCTTCTCTGAAAGTTTGGTAGAACTCTGCAGGAAAGCCGTCCGGGCCAGGGCTTTTTTTTTGTTGGGAGTTTTTTGATTACTGTTTCAATCTCTTTTTTTGTTATGGGTCTATTTAGTTGTTCTACTTCTGAATGTGTTAGTTTAGGTAGGTAGTGTTTTTCTAGGAATTCATCCATTTCTTCTAGGTTTGCAAATTTGTTAGAGTACAATTTTTCATAATAATCTGATATGATTCTTTTAATTTCAGTTGGGTCTGTTGTGATGTGGCCGTTCTCGTTTCTTATTTGGGTTATTTGTTTCCTTTCCTGTATTTCTTTAGTCAGTCTGGCCAATGGTTTATCAATTTTGTTAATTTTTTCAAAGAACCAGCTTTTGGCTTTGTTAATTCTTTCAATTGTTTTTATGTTCTCTAATTCATTTAATTCAGCTCTAATTTTTATTATTTGTTTTCTTCTGGCGCCTGACGGATTCTTTTGTTGCTCACTTTCTATTTGTTCAAGTTGTAGGGACAGTTCTCTGATTTGGGCTCTTTCTTCTTTTTGTATGTGTGCATCTATCGATATAAATTGACCTCTGAGCACTGCTTTTGCTGTGTCCCAGAGGTTTTGATAGGAAGTATTTTCATTCTTGTTGGATTCTATTAATTTCCTTATTCCCTCCTTGATGTCTTCTATAACCCAGTGTTTTTTGAGCAGGGTATTGTTCAGTTTCCAAGTATTTGATTTCTTTTCCCTAGTTTTTCTGTTATCGATTTCTTGTTTTATTGCCTTGTGGTCTGAGAAGATGCTTTGTAATGTTTCGATGTTTTGGATTCTGCAAAGGTTTGTTTTATGACCTAATATGTGGTCTATTCTAGAGAATGTTCCATTTGCAGTAGAAAAAAAGGTATACTTTGCAGCAGTTGGGTGGAGAGTTCTGTATAAGTCAATGATTTCAAGTTGGTTGATTTTTGTAATTAGGTCTTCCGTGTCTCTATTGAGCTTCTTACTGGATGTCCTGTCCTTCTCCGAAAGTGGTGTGTTGAAGTCTCCTACTATAATTGTGGAGGTGTCTATCTCACTTTTCAGTTCTGTTAAAATTTGATTTATGTATCCTGCAGCCCTGTCATTGGGTGCATAAATATTTAATATGGTTATGTCTTCCTGATCAATTGTCCCTTTTATCATTATGTAGTGTCCTTCTTTATCCTTTGTGGTGGATTTAAGTCTAAAGTCTATTTTGTCAGAAATTAATATTGCTACTCCTGCTGTTTTTGCTTATTGTTTGCTTGATATATTTTTTTCCATCCTTTGAGTTTTAGTTTGTTTGTGTCTCTAAGGCTAAGGTGTGTCTCTTGTAGGCAGCATATAGACGGATCGTGTTTCTTTATCCAGTCCGAGAGTCTCTGTCTCTTTATTGGTGCATTTAGTCCATTTACGTTCAGCGTAGTTGTAGATAAATAAGTGTTTAGTGTTGTCATTTTGATGCGTTTTTATGTGTGTTGTTGACAATTTCATTTTTCCACGTACTTTTTTGTGCTGAGACGTTTTTCTTAGTAAATTGTGAGATCCTCATTTTCGTAGTGTGTGACTTTATGTTTGTTGAGTCGTTACGTTTTTCTTGGCTTTTATCTTGAGTTATGGAGTTGTTATTCCTCTTTGTGGTTACCTCATTATTTACCCCTATTTTTCTAAGTAAAAACCTAACTTGTATTGTTCTATATCGCCTTGTATCCCTCTCCATATGGCAGTTCTATGCCTCCTGTATTTAGTCCCTCTTTTTGATTATTGTGATCTTTTACATATTGACTTCAATGATTCCCTGTTATGAGCATTTTTTTTTTTAATTAATCTTAATTTGTTTTTGTGATTTCCCTATTTGAGTTGATATCAGGATGTTCTGTTTTGTGACCTTGTGTTGTGCTGGTATCTGATATTATTGGTTTTCTGACCAAACAATATCCTTTAGTATTTCTTGTAGCTTTGGTTTGGTTTTTGCAAATTCTCTAAGCTTGTGTTTATCTGTAAATATCTTAATTTCGCCTTCATATTTCGGAGAGAGTTTTGCTGGATATATGATCCTTGGCTGGCAGTTTTTCTCCTTCAGTGCTCTACATATGTCATCCCATTGCCTTCTTGCCTGCATGGTTTCTGCTGAGTAGTCTGAACTTATTGATTCTCCCTTGGAGGAAACCCTTCTTTTCTCCGTGGCTGCTTTTAAAATTTTCTCTTCATCTTTGGTTTTGGCAAGTTTGATGATCGTATGTCTTGGTGATTTTCTCTTTGGATCAGTCTTAAATGGGGTTTGATGAGCATCTTGGATAGATATCCTTTCGTCTTTCATGATGTCAGGGAAGGTTTCTGTCAGGAGATCTTCAACTATTTTCTCTGTGTTTTCTGTCCCCCCTCCCTGTTCTGGGACTCCAATCACACACAAGTTATCCTTCTTGATAGAGTCCCACATGATTCTTAGGGTTTCTTCATTTTTTTCAATTCTTTTATCTGATTTTTTTTCAGCTATGTTGGTGTTAATTTCCTGGTCCTCCAGATTTCCCACTCTGCATTCTAATTGCTCGAGTCTGCTCCTCTGACTTCCTATTGTTTTGTCTAATTCTGTAATTTTCTTGTTAATTTTTTGGATTTCTGAACACTGTCTCTCTATGGATTCTTGCAACTTATTAATTTTCCACTATGTTCTTGAATAATCTTTTTGAGTTCTTCAACTGTTTTATCAGTGTGTTCCTTGGCTTTTTCTGCAGTTTGCCTTATTTTGTTTCTGATTTCTTGAAGCATTGTGTAAATTAGCTTTTTATATTCTGTATCTGGTAATTCCAGGATTGTATCTTGATTTGGGAAAGATTTTGATTCTTTTGTTTGGGGGGTTGTAGAAGCTGTCATGGTCTGCTTCTTTATGTGGTTTGATATGGACTGCTGTCTCTGAGCCATCACTGGGAAACTAGAAAATCCGCTAAAAAAAAATGCAGTCAGATCCCTATCAGAACTGCCTTTGGATTATAACCGCCACCTTGTTCCCTGTAAGGATGAAAGTCTGAGATTTGGATCATATATGCTTGGCTGTAGCTGTTTCTGTGTTTTTAGTCCAATTAGGGGTGGTTTTTTGGTCCCTGGGTTTTTTGTGTTTCCTTCTCTCAGGCCGGAAGAGTGGGTTAGGAAGACACCAAAAGAAAAAAAAAAAGGGTGGGGGGAAGCAAAGCCGCCACGGAGCCTGAGCCGTTCTCCCTCTGGCTCAGGAAATTCCAATGTTAATGAAGCCGCCTGGGGAGGGTGGGAGAGGGATCAGAGAGATAGGAGAGTAGCACCTCAGAATATAGCCAGAGTTGCTTGTCTTGCTTGGAATGACTATTTTATCTGAGATTCCCGAGGCATGTGTCGCCTATGTGTGCTGGCTGTGTGGAGATTGCCCCTGGGGATCTGGCCCACTGAAGCCGTGGTCAGATCCTCCGCTGCCAGTCCCACGCCCAGCGTCAAGGTTTCCCTGCTGGGATGGTGCACTCCCGACTCCAAAATCAGTCGCTGCCTTCCGGGGACTTCTCGTCCCGCCAGCCGCTTCGCCGCGCCGCCTCGCGGACTGGCTGGGCCCCTTCCTGAGGTTAGTTCAGGGGAGTGGAGCAGCTCCCTGTGCTTGCGCCGTGACAGCGCCCAGTCAAAAGCCCGGCGGCAAGATTCCCCAGCTGGGATGCTGCACTCCCAGCTCCAAGACCAGTCACTGCCTCCCGGGGACTTCTCCCACCGGCTGTGTCGCCATGCTGCCTGCGCGAACCGCTGGGCCCCCTCCCGGGGTGAGTTCAGGGGGGTAGGGCTACGCCCCTTGTTTGCGCCGTCAGCTCCCCTGGGCCCTGCCCTAAATCGGGTGCCAAGGTTACCTGACTGGGACGCTGGCTCCAGGCTCCGAAAACAATCGCTGCTTCCCCGTATTTGTTCATTTTCCGTCTCTAAATCTGTGTTTGTTGTTCAGGGTTCGTAGATTGTTACGTATGTGATCGAGTCACTTGTTTTTCCGAGTCTTTGTTGCAAGAGGGATCTGAGGTAGCGTCTACCTAGTCCGCGATCTTGGCCCCCCCTCCCCAGTTTACTTTTTCAGAGAAGTAAAACTCTATGTGGTCATATTTCCTTCAGGTAACATACTATTTAACTGAGCTTTTTTTTATGTAATTATAATAATAAACACAGATGGTACAGCTTTACTACCAATTGACTCTTGGTAAGCCCACAATGTGGAGTCCCTGGGTGGTGCAATGGTTAATGCACTCACTACTAACCAAAAGGTTGGAGGTTTGAGTCCACCCAGAGGTACCTTGGAAGAAAGGCCTGGTGATCTACTTCCGAAAAATCAGCCATTGAAAACCCTGTGGAGCACAGTTCTACTCTGACACACGTGGGATTGCCATGAGTCTGAGTCAGCTCAATGGCATTTGATTACTGGGTAGGCCTACCATGCAACTGGGGGAAGCAGAAGTCTGCAAGCTCATGAGAGAGAAGCCTGCCAGTCATGAGCACTGAGTGTGCCATGGCATCAGTCAGTATGTTTTTCAGAGGATGTAGGGGCACTAGTTAAATAGATAGTCAGTTAGTGGAGGTTGGCTAGAAGGACGTTTGCTGTATTTGTTCACCCTTATAGACAAAGCTGTATGCTTGCCTACTGTCTTATAACGAAGTAGGAGTTCAGGTGGGATCTATCAGGAATTGATAGGGGAATTGTACAAATCCTTCAGGTCCAAATGATGGAAAAGGAAGCATTTACATTTTATATAAATTTACATTGCTGTATCAGAATCGGGCTGGAAGAATGATGAAAAAGCAGGGTCTTCAACTTCAAAGTTGCCACGTCTTCATAGCTGGCAACTTTATCTCTGAAGAAATGAATTTTTCCACATGGGCCACCTCGGCCAGACACTCTTCTCCTGTCTGTGTGGCCATGCAGGCAGCAGTCTAGGTGCAGCTGGTCTGCCTTTAGTTTGCTGCAGTCCCTCTCTGAGATAGCCCTGTGATGGGCTTCATGTGACTGCCCACCCTTTGGCCTGCCCTCACTGTTTATATAACGGTGCACTAATGGTATTCTGTCGGGGTCTCCTCCACCTACTTCTGTAGATGTGTGAGGGAAGGAATTGTGTGTGTGGTGTGGTGTGGTGGTGGGGGTGGGTGGGCTGGGGTCAGCCTCTGTGCCTCTGCGGTACATCCACCAGACAACGTTCAACCTTTGTGGCAGTACACACCACTCCTAGTGTCCAGTACTGATGCACACTTTTCCCTGTTTTTATATTCCATTTGTCATTTCCATGGAAATTCACATACAAGGATGGGAATCCTGTCATGTTTTACCTCAAAGCCCCTTTGCTCTTCACTTCAAACTCTGTACCTGAAGTTCTTGGACTGGTCTGTGCAATGCCTTTTTTCCTGCTGTGATCAGATGACTGAATAACTCTGGGCTAGAGTTAGCCAATCAGCAGTCATATATTGCTCAGTGTTTGTACCATGCACAGCTATTCTTCCTAATCAGACTCGGCAGAGTGGAATAATATTGATGATAATGATAATGATTTTGTACTGCCCTTTACGGCTTTGCCATGGCTTACCGCTTCATTTAACAAGATAAATAACTAGACTGCATGTGCCAGGTGTCTTTGGAACAAGGTATTACCTGAGGTGGGGGAGGAGTTCTCTTCTGCTTTTAGCTCTCTTCGTGCTCAGAGTTCTGGTCTGGGTACCTGTGGTTCTCTGTTCTCTCTCATCATTGCCTCACGTAGGGACAAGTGCAGCAGGACACTGGATTGTTGGTGTTTGCTGTTACTATTAAAAAAAAAAAAGACACAGCTTTTGACAGAAAAAGAAGAGGCAGTTGTTACTGACCAGTAAAGCAATGTCAGGGAGAACAAGCTATCTCAGTCTTAAGGATAGCTTTCAGAAAATAGTGGCTGTGATTTCCTTATCTATGATTTTTTTTCTTAACTGCCTAAATGTGCATTGTCACAGATGAGTACTTTTTTCCTAGATCAAGGAAAAGATGAACTCTGTGGCTTTGGAACAACGTTTTCTTCCTTCGTTTAACCACAGGCTGAATAAGGTCTTTTTGAGAAATGGAAACCGGAATGCAGGTATCTTTGACCCATCAGAAAATGAAATGGATCCTCAGTCAGTCTCACCACATACAACTCTTGCTTTATGTTAACTTGTGTTGAAAACTTACAGACTCTGTCCTCGATCTCTGAACTTGAAAATCTCTTGTAATACTGTAAATTACCCTCATTGGCTTCCTCTTTCAGCTCTAGTGAATAATCCAAGTGTTCTCAAATTTCTATTCTGAATATGTCCCTTCAGGGATGGGCAATGAAAATGAAGTGTTGTTTTACCACTGAACACTGCGTGAACCCTGTCGCTGCTTTGATTTTGGAAACCGACCGTATCTGAGGCAATTCTCCTGGCCCACAGCTGTGGCCAATTTCTTCTCTTCTTTCCATTGCCTCAAGAGGCGAAAGCCTGACTGCATGAAGTTGGAGTAAGTGGTGTGAACCTTCGTAAGGAAAAGCCCATGTTTACTTACCTGATGAAGCAGTGAGCCTCAATAAAGAAAGTACTGGAAACAATCCCCTTTAAGACAGCCTAACATGAGAAACGGGGGGCAGTGGTAGTTCAGTGCTAGAATTCTCACCTTCCATGTGGGAGACTCTGGTTCGATTTTTGGCCAGTGCATCTCATGCACAGCCACCACCCATCTCAATGGAGGCTTGTGCGTTGCTACGATGCTGAACAGGTTTCAGTGGACTAAGAGTAGGAAGAAAGGCCTGGCAATCTACTTCAGAAAATCAGCCTATGAAAACCCTATGGATCACAAGGTCTGATCTGCAACGGATCATGGGGATGGTGCAAGACTGGGAAGTGCTTCCTTCCATTGTATATGTGGTCACCATAAACTCAGCGGCAGCTAATACCAACAATGGCAAATGAGAAATGCACAGCAAAATGAGGTGCACATACCAGACACTCAGCATCAGTTGAATGAGTAGATGAATGCAGTCCTGCTATTTCTGGCTCAGCATCTCTGGCTGCAGCCTCCGTCTCTGTTTACCTCCTCAGAGCTGACTTCTGCTTCCCCTGCCCTCTCAATGTCACTGTTCCAACATTGCTTTGCCGGATCTTCTCTGGTCCACAGGGAAAGACAAGGGCTGGTCTGAGGGTCACATTCCTAGGTTGGGCTGGACTGATGGCAGTTAGAGGATAGAGAATGAAGATAATGGAAGTTTCAGAAACAGATCCTTGTACAGCTTCTGTCGACTATAGACAAGTTGTTGCTGTTGTTAGGTGCGACCCTGCGTACAACAGATCGAAACACTGCCGGGTCCTGGCCATCCTCACTGTCGTTGTTACACTTGAGCCCGTTGTTGCAACCACTGTGTCAATCCATTTTATCGAGGGTCTTCCTCTTTTTCGCTGACCCTCTACTTTACAGACATAGACACCTGCTTCTACCTAAAGGGCTGTCTTAGAAAAAGAATTTTCAATATCCACATTGGACTTCGAATGCTTTGTAAGTCAAGGTGTTTTAAATTAGCCGTGTTCATACCACATCTCCGTATTCTAGCATCCTTCAGATGAAGTGCATGGTCTTAACTCTGGAACTGGGAAATGTTCTCCTCTAACTTCTCACCTTTTTAAAGCATGGTTTGTGTCTGTTACCATGTCATTTCTGGTCTTCGTATGGCCACAGCTATCTACCCTGGTGGCTCAGTGGTTAAGCACTCGGCTGTTAACCGAGATTCGAACCCACTAGCCACTCCTCAGGAGAGAAATGTGGCTGTCTGCTTCCTGAAAGATTTGCAGCCTTGGAAACCCTATGGGGCAATTCTACTCTGTCCTATAGTGTCGCTGTGAGTCAGAATGGACTCAACAGTAGTGGGTTATCTGCTAAGTCGGTGGAGAACAGACTGTGGCTTTTCTTAGGTATTTTCTTTAGTTAAACTCACCTGGGACAGTGTCTACCCTGGAGGCAGTTTCTCCTTTCTCCGCCTTTAGGATATTCTGGAATCTAAGGAAAAAATGGCATCTTTTCTTTCAAGTATATTTACTGGGGAGGCTAAATATTCAAAGCGAATTTAGAGTGAGCGACACTGGGTATTTAGTTCCAGAGTCAGTTCCACCGTTTTGAGGTGTTGTCTTTGCCGTTTTTTCCCCTTCCATATAAAATCCTATCAAATGTATGTTCAATGGAAACAGATACAATCATACTTAGATAATTTTGCTCTGCATTCCAACCAGTGAGTGTTTGCCCTGGGGCATGCAGGAAATGATATAAAAGAACCTGTTGTCCCTTGTTTGTCTTAGTTTCCATGTACTGCTCATTGTGTGAACTTTTCATCATGCTGAGAGTGGGATTTTAATACTGATTAGTGTAACATATTATTACAACATAGTCTCTAAACAAAAGCTAGGTACCATCTCTGGTTTCAACCAAAGACATAGTTGTCTATTTCAGCTTTAAAGGAAAATCTGAATGTGTTGGACTTGATGGAGAGATGGTACGTCTCCAACGTGGAACATTCCTCAGGGATTTTCAAGGGTAATTTTGATGATATATAATTTTAGCCCTAAGTACTGGCTTTAGAATTGTAACTGCCATCTAAGATGTAATGCCAAAATAGTGTTTGATTCCTCTTTGATGGTGCCTTTTGTGACAGGCAATTCATAGACTGGTGACATTCTGCCTTCCTTTTTCATCTAAGGTGTTTTCTAGTGTCCTTAGGCGATGAGAATATAGTTTGAGCTGGTATTTATGACCATCTCTACATTTGTTGTGTAAGGTCTATGTAACCTTTCTTTTGATTTGGGACATTATAGAGGATACCTATAGCCATGCCTGGAGCCAAAAATGTTGGATGTACCCCAATTTGTTCTTTAAGAGTTAATTGATGGATGCTGTATGTCACAAGCTATTGAGTCATAAAAATAAGGTAAGGTTTCTGAGGATTGACACCAAAAAACACCAAAGCTCAACCCTTCTACCTTTTTTTTTTTAATAGTTTTGTTGTTGTTGCGAATATGCACAGCAAAACGTATACCAATTCAACAGTTTCTACATGTACCATTTAGTGACATTGATTACATTCTTTGAGTTGTGTAACCATTCTCACCCTCCTTTTCTGAGTTGTTCTTCTTTATTAACGTAAATTACTGCCCCCTAAGGTTCCTATTTTTTTTTTTTTTTTTGGGTTAAGCTTCCTATTTAATCTTTCAAGTTGCTATTCTCAATTTGATCCCCTGTAGATAGTTCTTGTTGTTGTTAGGTGCCGTCGAGTCGGTTCTGACTCATAGCGACCCTATGCACAACAGAATGAAACATAGTTCTTAAAAAAGCATAATACTCAAGGCAGGCATTTTTTTACTAGTTAAGGTAAACTATTTGGTTTTGAGAAGACTTCCGGGGATATTTTTGTTTTGAGGTTGTTCTTGTTTTGAGTTTCAGGGGTTCATCCAACCTTCATGGCTCCAGGATGTTTGGAATCCATGATAATTTGAAATTTTCTTCTGCATTTTACCCCTTTTGATCAGGATTCTTCCATGGAATCTTTGAGCAAAAGATCGGTACTGGTAGCTGGGTACCATCCAGTTCTTCTGGTTTCATGGCACAGGAGGCAACTGTTCATGGAGGCAATTAGCCACACATCCTCCTCCTATTCCTGACTCTCCTTCTTCCTATGTTGTTCCAGGAGAGTAGAGACCAATTGTTATGGCTAGCTACTTGCAAGCTTTTAAGACCCCAGGCACTACACATTGAACCAGCAGGTAGAACACAAGCACTAAACATGTTATTAGGCCAATTAACTGGAATATCCCATGAAACCGTGACCCTAAACCTCCAAACCAAGAAACCAAATCCCATGAGATATTTGGTTGTACATAAGCAGTCTAGCAGCTACTCTTTCTGTCTTTTTAAGCTGTTGTTGTAAATGTATCTATTGCACAACTTTTTACCAGTTCAACTTTTTCACAGGTGTGCAACTTATTGACAGCAATTGTCATAATCGGCTGTGCTACCCTACTCTTAATAAATATAATATTTCCATCACCGTCAACCCCCCCTTCCCCTTCCTCCTGCCCCTGGTAACGACTAATAAATTTTGTTCTCTATACGTTTGCCTTTTCTTGTCTTTTTATGTACGTGAGGTCATACAATATTTGTCCTTTTTCGATTGCCTTATTTCCCTCAGCATGTCTTCCAGCTCCATTCATATTGTTGCATACATCAAGACTCCATTTCTCCTACTGGCTGAGGAGTATTCCATTGTATGTATGTTCCACGTTTTGTTTATCCATTTGTCTGTTGTTGGGCATTTAGGTTGTTTCCACCTTTTGGCTATTGTGACTAGTGCTGCAGTGAAAATTGGTGTACAAGTCTCTGTTTGATTCTCTGCTTTCTTTTGGGTATATACCTAGGAGTGGAATTGCTAGGTCATATGATAGTTCAGTTTTTAGTTTTTTGAGGAACCAACATACTATTTTCCACAACGACTCTACCAGTTTGCATTCCTACCAGTAGTCAGTTGAGGGTTTGTTCCAATTTCCCCACATCCTCACCAACATTTGTTATTTTCTGTTTTTTTTTTTTGTGTGTGTGTGTGTGTGTTAGACTTCCTAAACCATTACCATTGAGTCGATTCAAACTCATAGCAACCCTATAGGACGGAGTAGAACTGCCCTATAAGTTTCCAAGGAGTGCCTGGTGGATTCGAACTGCCAGCCTTCCGGTTAGCAACTGTAGCACTACGCTACCAGGGTTTCTTTAGACTTCCTAGCGGGAGTAAAATGGTATCTCATTGTGATTTTGATTTGCATTTTTCTGATGGCTAATGGCTCTGAGCATCTTTTCATGTGTTTGGGGACCATTTGATTGTCCTCTTTGGTAAAATATCTATTCAAGTCCTTTGCCCATTTCATGATTGAATTATTTGTCTTTTTGTTTTTAAGTTGTCAAAGTTTTATGTATATATTTTGGTTATTAGATTCTTGTTTGATATATAGTTTCTGAAGATATTCTCCCAGTAGGTAGCTTGTCTTTTTACTTTTTTGGTAAAGTCTTTTGACGAATAAAAGTTTTTAATTTTTAAATTTTGTGAGGTCCCATTTATCTATTTTGTCTTTTGCTGTTTGTGCTTTTGTTATTATATTAGATAATCTGTTTTTAAAATTTAGGCCTGACAGTGTTGCCCTGCTTTTTCTTCTAAGAATTCTATGGTTTTAGTTTGTACATTTGGATCCTTAATCCACTTTGAATTTGTTTTTGTGTGAGGTATGAGGCATGGATCCTGTTCCGTTTTTTTTGCATGCAGAAATCCAATTTTCCCAGTACCATTTATTGAAGAGACTCTTCATTCCCCATTGAGTGGACTTAACACCCTTGTAAAAAATCAGTTGACTATAGATGATGAGTTTATTTCTGTACTCGCAGTTCTATTCCTTTGGCCTATGTATGTATTTTTATACCAGCACCAGACTCTTTCAATTACTGTAGCTGTGTAGTATTTTTTAAAATCAAAAGCTGTGAGTCCTCCCTCTTTGTTCTTCTCTTTCAGCATTGCTTTAGCTATTCAGGGTCTCTTGCCACTCCGAATAAAGTTGAGGATTCGTTTTTCTATTTCTGTAGAGAAGGCTATTGGAATTTTGATTGGGATTGCATTGAGTCTCTAGACTACCTTGGGTAGTATTGACATCTTAACAACCCAAGAACATAGAACATCTTTCCATTTATTTAAGTGTTCTTTAATCACTGTCAGCAGTGTTCTATAATTTTTATTGTGTAAGACCTTCATGTCCTGGTTAGATTTATTCCTAGGTATTTTATTCTCTTGGAAACTATTATAAATGGAATTTTTCTTAATTTTCCTTTCAGGTTTCTCGTTGTTGGTGTATAGAAACCCAACTGATTTTTGTTTGTTGACCTTGTACCATGCAACTTTGCTAAATTCCGCTATTAGCTCTGAAAGTTTTCTTGTAGACTCTGGCATTTCTCCTACCTTTCTTGATAATGACCCCACTGTTATTGTGTATCTGGGTTTTTATTATAATAGGAAAGGTCAGTGCTGACTGGGGTTTAGGCAGGATGTTGCAGTTTGGAGACGGGCTTTCTCTAAATGCATTGTAATCTACCCTAAAGCCAAGCTTCCTTGTATGGTCCAGTCTGTTTGTAGTGTAACATTCAAAGAAACCACAGTCCAACTCAAGAAACCTTGAAGAATATTGTGAATATTTACTCTAAGTTTTATTTTTATTTCCAAATGAGTTCGTTTAATTCTAAATGATAGAGAACTCAGCAAGGACCAATGAGCAGACTCTGGCAGGATTCTGGGCTGTGTTTAGCCTGACCTCAAAGCTAAGATAGGAATGGCTGGTGAGAGGAACTAAAGAGTTGAACAATTGAATAATTTCTTCTTCTTCTTCTTTTTTTTTACACAAAAGTTTATTCTTAAATGTACAACAGACTCCAAGACAACACTTCTTTCTAACTATATGCGACAACAGATGTTATAACAAGGAATCCAGATGTTTAAACAGAAATGGAGTCAAGGATTACTATTGCCTTAGTCTCAAAGAACAGCTTATATTTTTGCCAGATTTCTTTACCCACCGGTGACCAGAGGGCCCTTTCCCACAGCCTTTGCTTTTAGCTCCTCGAGTTTCTTTTGCTCTTCTTTTTGTTTCTACTTTTAAGCCTAATCTTCCTCATTCATTTCCTTGGCCTGCTTCTTGAGCTGTTTCAGAGACTTCTTTTTGCCACCTTCATGGCACCTGCCACTCTTTTATTTTTTAATGGATTTCACATAGTGTGCCACGAAGAAAGCTTCCTAAAAATTCCTTTACACCTCTTCCCTTCACCAAGAGTTTCCTACTCAGAACAACTGCAAAATTCTTTCTCTTGATAGGCCTGGAGTGCCCTGACTGCTGGGTGGGTCTGCCCTCCCCTGCTCCCTCCTTCTCACTTGCTCTCACACACTCTGCCTTCACTCTTTCATTAAACCAGTGAGGCCACTATGAGGGAGGTCCAGGTGCCAGTTACAGTGTACAGCAGACAATGGACCCAGAGTCATACTCTCACTTCTCTTGGTCTCTTCTTAGAAGGGAAGTTGTTTAAAACAGACTTCTTCCGGTATGTTGTGTGAAGATAGTGGATTTAGAAGTAAATGGTCCTTATTGCATGTGGCTGCCCTGAACATGGTGGTGGGATCTGGCTAGTTCCTTTGCCAGTCTGGGGTGACTTCCACCCTTACTTATTCCTGGAGTTACTGCCAGTGGCTTGAGAATAGGACATATGGCTATGGGGCTGGAAAAGGGTAAAAACAACTAAGACTATTCGATGTATCTTCATCCCTTTAACAACTTTGCTATAAAATTTATTGAAACAGCCATGAAAAAATTTAGGCATTCTGTTGTGAGTACATCTCAATTCAATTTCTATGCCTACGTGTGTGTGTATATATATATATATATATATATATATATATATATATATATATATAAATATGTATATAATATGTATATTACTTGATGGATATGATATTACTTGATGGATATGATAATGGGCTTTTAGAGTTCAGTGGAACTCTAAAATGAGAAAATTGTAATAAAATTATTTCTTTTGAGTATCTTTCTCAAAGAATTACCTAGATAACCTAGATCTCCTGCCTCATTTAACTCCTAGGGTATACACTTTATATTCCTACCCTTACCATAGAAAATGATATGACAGTTCTTTCTATGTTCCATGAAAAGATAATGTCCTTTTTTTTCCTCTGTAGAAGATGATCATATTCACTTAGTAAAGTCTCCAACAGGTCCGCCCACCTCAAAAGGAACAGTTAGGCCAGAGTTTCTGCCAAAATGATAACTTGATGAAATCCTGTGGGTTTTTTTTTTTTTTTCCCATTAGCTTCATCTAACTTGGGTTGTCTCATAGAAGCCTGTTGGAGCTAACTCACTGTAATAGGGTGGATGCCTTTTGGGTTTTGTATCACTTTATCTGAGAATCTGACTGAGAGAGATACCTGTCAACAAATTATAGCTTGATCAGTTGGTGGAGTTATTTGGGTCACAAGACAGAGCACCATCTCTTGGCGGGGGGCCTTCTGGTGTGGGGCTCTTTTTTTCAGAGGTGATGTGTTGAAGAGGGGCGGAGATGTAGCTCCTAATTTTTTAATCCAGCAAAATATGCTATAATGGTGTTACTTCTGTGGCAAACCTTTTCAGAGGTGTTTGGCCCCATAACTGGCCCAAAAGGGAAGACCCTAGAGAAAGATTGGTTTTACTTGAAGCCTATGGTCATTTTTATTGCTGTCTTCTGTACATTCAAATCTGAGTCCTTGCTTGGTCTCCGCTGTCTTCCCCCTCCATTCCTCTCCCTCTGTGTGGCTCGTACAAGTTTGCCTAGTTGTTCTAGATGCTACTCGGTTCTGCTCCCCTTTTCTCAATTTATTCAACTTCTCAAGCTTGAGTTTTGTCTTTCCTTTCTAGCCTGTGGTTGCCTGTTTGCGTTGATGAAAATTTCAGCTTTTTCTCTCTTTGATTCTTCCTTGACTCTTCTCATTTCTAGCTCCTCTGATAGCCATTCCTTCCAACTCATAGCACCTTCCTGTGCTGACCTGCCCAGGCCTCCGTGGTGGTGGTGGGGGCGGGGGGAATCCAACAAATACCCTATGATATCTGATTTTTAAAAACCCTGCCACTTGTCACAGCTAATTTAAGAAGTAGCAAGCTCATTTTTTAGTGACTTGGACATATGTGTGTGTGTTGTGTTGTTAAGTGCCGTTGAGTCAGTTTCGACTCATAGTGACCCTGTGTACAACAGATGGAAACACTGCCCAGTCCTGCGCCATCCTCTTAATCATTGTTAAGCTTGAGCCTGCTGTTGGAGCCACTGTGTCAATCCTTTTCGTTGAGGGTCTTCGTCTTTTTCACTGACCTGCTACTTTACCAAGCATGATGTCCTCAAGGGATCGGTTCCTCCTGATAACCTCTCCAAAGTATGTGAGACAAAGTCTTGCCATCCTTGTTTCTAAGGAGCATTCTGGCTGTACTTCAAAGACAGATCTGTTTGTTCTTCTGGCAGTCCATGGTATATTCAATATTCTTTCGCAACACCATAATTCAAAGATGTCAGTTCTTCTTTGGTCTTATATAGTTGTTGTCCTGCTTTTGCATGCATATGAGGTGATTGAAAACACCATGGCTTGGGTGAGGCACACTTTAGTCCTTAGCTTTTCAACACTTTAAACAGGTCTTGTGTAGCAGATTTGGCCAATGCAATATGTTGTTTGGTTTTTGACTGCTGCTTCCATGGGTGTTGATTGTGGATCCAAGTAAAGTGAAATCCTTGACTTGGATGTTATCCTGATGTTGCTTATTGGTCCAGTTGTGAGGATTTTTGTTTTCTTTATGTGGAACTGTAAACCATATTGAAGGCTGTAGTCTTGGAGCTTCGTCAGTAAGTGTTTCAAGTCCTCTTCACTTTCAGCAAGTAAGGCTGTGTCATCTGCATGTCTCGGGTCATTAAAGAGTCTTCCTCCAATCCTGATGCCCCGTTCTTCTTCATATAGCTCACCTTCTTGGATTATATGCTCAACATACAAATCGAATAAGTATGGTGAAAGGATTCAACCCTAACACACACCTTTCCTGATTTTAAACCATGCAGCATCCCCTTGTTCTGTTCAAACGAATGCCTCTTGGTCTATGTACAGCTTCCTTGTGAGCACAATTAAGTATTCTGGAATTCTCATTCTTCAAAATATTATCCATAATTTGTTATGATCTACGCAGTCAAATGCCTTTGCATAGTCAATAAAACATAGGTAAACATCTTTCTGGTGTTCTCTACTTTCAGCTAAGATCCATCTGACCTCAGCAATGATATCCCTCATTCCAGTCCTCTTTGGATTGAACTTCTGGCAGTTTTTTGTTGGTGTACTGCTGCAACAATTTTTGAGTGGTCTTCAGCAAAGTCTTATTTGTGTGTGATGTTAATGATATTGTTCAATAATTTCCACATTTTGTTGGATCACCTTCCTTTGGAATGGGCACAAACATGGATCTCTTCCAGTTAGATGGCCAGATATCTGTCTTCCAAAATTCTTGACAGAGACAAATGAGCATCTCCAGTGCTGCACCCATGTGTTGAAACATCCCAATTTGTATTCTGTCAATTCGTGGAGCCTTATTTTTTGCCAATGCCATCAGTGTAACTTGGACTTCTTCCTTTAGTACCATCAGTTCTTCATTATATGCTACCTCCTGAAATGGTTGAATGTTGACCAATTCTTTCTGGTACAGTGACTCTGGGTATTCCTCCCACCTTCTTTTGGTACTTCCTGTGTTGTCTAATATTTTCCTCGTAGAATCCTTCAGATTTGCAACTTGAGGCTTGAATTTTTTCTTCAGTTCTTTCAGCTTGAAAAATGCTGAGCGTGTTCTTCCCCGTTGGTTTTCTAGCTCCAGGTCTTTGCACATTTCATTATAGTACTTTACCTTGTCTTCTTGAGCTGCCCTTTGAAATCTTCTGTTCAGCTCTTTTACTTTGTTTCTTCCTTTTGCTTTAGCTACTGTATGTTCAAGAGCAAGTTTCAGAGTTTCTTCTGACATCCATTTTGGTCTTTTCTTTTTTTCCTGTCTTTTTAATGACCTCTTGTTTTCTTCATGTATGATGTCCTTAATGTCATTCCCCAACTCATCTGGTCTTCGGTCATTAGTGTTCAATGCATCAAATCTAATCTTGAGATGGTCTCTAAATTCAGGCGGGATATACTCAAGGCCATACTTTGGCTTTCATGGAATTCTTTTAATTTTCTTCAGCTTCGGCTTGAACTTGCACATGAGCAATTGATGACCTGTTCTGCAGTCAGTCCCTGGCCTTGTTCTGACTGATGATATGGAACTTCTCCATTGTTTCTTTCCACAGATGGAGTTGATTTGATTCCTGTATATTCTGTCTGGGTATGTCATCATTTATGTTGTTGAAACAAGGTATTTGCAGTGAAGAAGTTGTTGGTCTTGCAAAATCCTGTCATGTGATTTCCGGTATCATTTTTATCACCAGAGCCATATTTTCCAAGTATTGATCCTTCTTTGTTTTCAACTCTCGCATTCCAATCACCAGCAATTATCAGTGCATCTTGATTGCATGTTTGATGAATTTCAGACTGCAGAAGTTGGGAAAAAGTCATCATTTTCTTCATCCTTAGTGGTTGGTGTATAAATTTGAATAGTTGTCTTATTAACTGGTCTTCTTGTAGGTATATGGATATTATCCCATTAGTGATAGCATTGTACTTCAGGACAGATCTTCAAATGTTCTTTTCAGTGCTTTTCCTCTTCAATCTGTCATTCAGTTTCCCTATGCGTCTGTCAGTTTGTTGTAATGTGCTTGCTTCTGTGTTGCTGTGATGCTGGAAGCTACACCACCAGTATTTCAAATGCCTGCGGGGTAACCCATGGTGGACAGGTTTCAGTGGAGCTTCCAGATTAAGACAGACTAAGAGGAAGGATCTGGCAGTCTCCTTCTGAAAAATTGGCCAGTGAAAACCTTATTGATAACAGTGGAACATTGTCTGGTACAGTGCTGGAAGGTGAGCTTCTCATGTTGGAAGGCTCTCAAAATATGACTAAGAGCTGCCTCCTCAAAGTAGAGTTGACCTTAATGATTTGCATGGAATAAAGCCTTTGGTACCTTCATTTGCTGAGGTGGCACAACTCAAAATGAGAAGTAACAACTGCAAACATCCATTAATAATCAGAATAGAGAATGTATGAAGTATGAATCTAGGAAAATCGGAGGTCGTCAGAAATGAAATGGAACACACAAAGATCAATATCCTAGGCATTAGTGAGCTGAAATGGACTCATATTGGCCATTTTGAATCAGACAATCATATGGTCTACTATGTCAGGAATGACTAATTGGACAGAAATGGTGTCACATTCATCATAAAAAAGATCATATATATATAATTATTTCATTCCCAGATTATTTTTATCTTAGATTTCTGCTCATTCAGATCAGAGTTTTGCTCCTTTATTAATTTCATAGTAAATCTCTAACGCAAAACCTACCACTAATAAAACCAGCCTCTCTAAATAGTAGTTCAGTCATGTATACTAAACTAAATGGGCACACCGGCCCAAAAGCAAAGATGAAAAGGCAGGAAGGGACAGGAAAAACAGACAAATGGACACAGGGAATCCTGGGTGGATAAGGGAGAGTGTTGACACATCACGGGGTTGGCAACTGTTATGGATTGAATTATGTCCCCCAAAAATATGTGTATCAATTTGGCTAGGCCACAATTCCTGGTATTGTGATCCTCCACCATTTTGTCATGTGAAATGATTTTCCTATGTGTTGTAAATCCTAGTTCTACGATGTTGATGAGATGGGATTAGCAGCAGGTATGTTAATGAGGGAGGACTCAGTCTACCAGATTGGACTGTGTCTTGATCCAATCTCTTTTTTTTTAAATTGTGCTTTAGATGAAAGTTTAGAGAACAACCTAGTTTCTCGTTGAACAGTTAGTACACATATTGTGTTATGACATTAGTTAACAACCCCATGACATGTCAACACTCTCCCTTCTTGACCTTGGGTTCCCTATTACCAGCTTCCAGTCCCCTCCTGCTTTCTAGTCCTTGCCCCTAGGCTGCCGTGCCCCTTTAGTCTTGTTTTGTTTTATGGGCCTGTCTGATCTTTGGCTGAAGGGTGAACCTCAGGAGTGACTTCATTACTGAGCTAAAAGGGTGTCCAGGGGCCATACTCTCAGGGTTTCCCTAATCTCTGTCAGTCCAGTAAGCCTAGTCTTTTTTTGGGAGTTAGAATTCTGTTCTACATTTTTCTCCAGCTCTGTCCAGGACCCTCTATTGTGATCCCTATCAGAGCAGTCAGTGGTGGTAGCTGGGCACCATCTGGCTGTACTGGATTCAGTCTGGTGGAGGCTGTGGTAGATGTGGTCCATTAGTCATTTGGACTAATCTTTCCCTTATATCTTTTGTTTTCTTCTTTCTTTGTTGCTCCCAAAGGGGTGAGACCAGTGGAGTATCCTAGATGGCCACTCACAGGATTTTAAGATCCCAGACGCTATTCACCAAGGTAGAATGTAGAACATTTTCTTTATAAACTGTGTATTGCCAGTTGAGCTAGATGTTCCCTGAGACCATGGTCCCCACAGTCCTCAGCCCGGCAATTCCATCCCTCAGAGAATTTAGATGTGTCTGTGGAACATTCCATGACCTTGCCTTGTACAAGCTGTGCTGGCTTCCCCAGTATTGTGTATTGTCTTACCCTTCACCAAAGTTACCACTTATCTATTGTCTATTTGGTGTTTTTCCATCATCACCCCTCCCTTCCCTTGTAACCATCAAAAATTGTTTCTTATTGTGTGTAAAACTTTTCATTAGTTTTTACAGTAGCAGTCTCATAAAATATTTGTCCTTTTGTGATTGACTTATTTCACTCAGCTTAGTGCCCTCCAGATTCACTCATGTTATGAGAGGCTTCCACATTCATCATTGGTCTTTGTCGTTGCATAGTACTCCATTGTGTGTATGTACCATAGTTTGTTTATCCGTTCATCTGTTTATGGGCATCTAGGTTGTTTCTATCTTTTTGCCATTGTGAAGAATGCTGCAATGAACATGAGCGTGCATATGTCTATTCGTGTGATGACTCTTATTTCTCTAAGATATATTCCTAGAAGTGGGATTGCTGGATCATATGGTATTTCTATTTCTAGCTTTCTAAGGAAGCACCATATCATTTTCCAAAATGTTTGTATCATTTTGCATTCCCATCAGCAGTGCATAAATGTTCCGATCTCCCCACAGCCTCTCCAACATTTGTTATTTCCTGTTTTTTTGATTTATGCCAGTAACGCTGGTGTGAGATGGTATCTCATTGTGGTTTTGATTTGCATTTCTCTAATGGCTAGTACACATGAGCATTTCCTCATGTGTCTGTTGGCTGCTTTAATGTCTTTGGTGAAGTGTCTGTTCATTTCCTTTGCCCATTTTTTAATTGGATTATTTATCTTTTTGTTCCAGAGGTGTTGGATTTTCCTCTAAGTTTGAGAGATTAGATCTTTGTCTGATTTGTAAGAGCCAAAAAATTTTTCCCAGCCTGTAGATTCTCTTTTTACTCTTTTGGTAAGACTTTTGGTGAGCATTAAGTGTTTAATTTTTAGAAGCTGCCAATTACCTAGCTTATCTTCTGGAGTTTGTGCATTGTTGGTTGTGGTTTGTATCCTGTTAATGCCATGTATTAGGGCCTCTAGCATTGATCCTATTTGTTTCTTCTATGAAATTTGTTGTTTTTGGCCTTATATTTAGGTCCTTGATCCATTTCGAATCAGTTTTTGTTTATGGTGTGAGGTATGGGTCCTGTTTCAGTTTTTTGCAAGTGGACATCCAGTTTTGCTGGCACCTTTTGTTAAAAAGACTGCCTTTTCCACATTCGATGGACTTTGGGTGCTTGTTGAAGATGAGGTGACCATAGGAGGATGGATTTACATCTGGGTTCTCAGTTCTGTTCCATTGGCCACTGTATCTGTCATTGCACCGGTACCAGGCTGTTTTGACTGCTGTAGCTGTATAGTAGGTTCTGAGATCAGGTAGTGCGAGTCCGCCTACTTTCTTCTTCTTCTTCTTCAGTAGTGCTTTACTTATCTGGGGCTTCTTCCCTTTC
The DNA here is from genome assembly GCF_030014295.1 of Loxodonta africana. Taxonomy (NCBI): domain Eukaryota; kingdom Metazoa; phylum Chordata; class Mammalia; order Proboscidea; family Elephantidae; genus Loxodonta; species Loxodonta africana. The sequence continues at coordinate 71,477,628 of NC_087358.1, forward strand.
TATATAAAGTTAATGATTAGTTTTTCCATCTCTAAAGAATGTTGTTGGCATTTGGATCGAGATTGCATTGTATCTGTAAGTTGCTTTGGGTAGAATTGTCATTTTCACAATGTTGAGTCTGCCTATTCGTGAACACAGTATGTTTTTTTGTTTATGTAGATCTCTTTTGGTTTCTTGTGGTAGTGTTTTGTCATTTTCTTTGTAGAGGTTTTTTACATCCCTGGTTAGATTTATTCCTAAGTATTTTATTTTTTTAGGGGCTATTATAAATGGTATTATTTTCCTGATTTCCTTTTCACCGCTCTCTTTGTTGGTATATAGGAATCCAACTGATTTTTGTGTGTTGATCTTGTATCCTGCTACTCTGCTGAATCATTCTGTTAGTTCCAGTAGTTTCCTCATGGAGTCTTTTGGATTTTCTATGTATAGAATCATATCATCCACAAATAAGGACAGTGTAACTTCTTCATTACCAATTTGGATGCCCTTTATTTATTTATTTTTTGCCTTATTGCTCTAGCTTGAACTTCCAGCACAATGTTAAATGTTAAATCTTTTGAGATATAAAAGATTGAAGCAAGCAGAGAGACATGGAGACCTTATACCACTAAGAAGCAGGAGCCAGGAGAATAGCGCCTCCTTTGGACTCAGGGTCCCTGCACTGAGAAGCTCCTAGACCAAGGGAAGATTGATGACAAGGACCCTCCTCTAAAGCCAAAAGAGAGAAAGCCTTCCCCTGGAGCTGAGGCCCTGAATTTGGACTTCTAGCCTACTAGATTGTGAGAGAATGAACTTGTTTGTTGAAGCCATCCACTTGCGATATTTCTTTTATAGCAGCACTAGATAACTGAGACAGCAACAAGTGTCACAAAACAAATTGTGTATTATTCAATGAAAAACTAATTTTCTCTGTAAACTTTCACCTAAAGCACAATTAAAAAAATCCAAAAAACCAAAAACAAAGGAACAACAACAACAAAAAATGGCCTCTAAAATGAATGTGGTGGAGGACCCAACCAAACTGGGGGAAAAATGAGAAATTGCAGAAATAAGAGAAACTGGATGCTTCTTAGTTTATATATCTATATAGTAAACTCCCAGCATTTTAAGGGGCAGACAGGGATTTCTTGACAAAAGTGTTTTGTGGTTAAAACATACAGGAGGCCAAGCCTACTAATTTGCTCTGTTTAGGCATTGTAGGGTTACTTTGCTCAGGGATTCAAGCAAAAATTCTCTCTTTACAACTTTCCTAAAAGATAGAAAATTGTTGGAATTGAGTGAAATTTCTGTATTGCAAGAAAAATCTTCATTAGGAGGAATTAAGTATTATCCTCATCTAATCTGGTTTTTCTCATTAACAGTAAAAAAACTTGCTGCTTACATTGTTGTCCCTGGGACTAACACAATATAGTCATTATTGGTCATAAAGCGCTATAAAAACAAATTAATTTGTGAAGTTTGTTTTGACAAGAAGTAATACAAAGGTAGAGCTTAGTTTGTGTAGTACTGCTATCATGGCACTCTTGGGCATAATTTTTATATATAAAGAAAACAAGAACAAATACAAATTTCAAACTGATTGCCGGTGAAGAACTTAATTGAAAAGAGTTTTCTGCTTTTAAAAAGTGATTTATTTTAAAAATACTTTAAAAAAACAAAGGTCTTATTGGTAACCATTTTAAGTATATTATCTTAATGTGGGATTTAAGTAAAAGGTCAAATCTTGTAGAAGTATTTTTGGTATGACTCAGTTCTGATCGTAGATAAACTTTATCAAGAAAATGAAATTAGTTAACATTTTCAAGTCTGAGCACTTGTTTAAAGAGACAGCAACTGTTTTTCGCAAATACAAACTTCAAGGAGGGAACTTTGGTTGAACGATGTGGGAAATGAAAAAATCAAAATGCTATTGTGCAAACATTCTATAACTAAGTTAATATTATATGAGCGGGAACAAACACTGGCTGTCCCTCACTAGAAGAATAAATTTAATTCATATGCATGTTTTTTACAGTGTAAATAGATGAATCTCAGGTTTCTTTTGCTTGATATTATTTGTATGTATTCAATCAAAGGACCTAGTTTTTATCTCAGAAACAGAAATGTGTAGCTTTTCATTTAACATTTAATTCCTATCTAGTGACCACTCCTCCACGCCCTCCACCCCAATCCCTGACTTGCCTTTCTCCTGGATCTAGTATGACTCCTACAATTAGTTCATTGCCCAGATGATATTCACGGTAGGGCAGGCGCCATTTGCTAATGAGCTCTGGGACTCAGTGTCGACCAATGTTTAGTCATTCAGCTCCCTTTCTCAAGGAAGAAGCCTCAGAAGTTCAAGTAATTAACTCTCCCTGGTCCAGACATCCATCAGAGGCAGGGGAGGACCTTTCACACTTTCTTTTTCAGTCCTACTGCTGTCCCCAACTTTATGAATACTGTCTGAGTGTGTCTTCCTGACAAAGGAAAGGGTAAGCAGGCCCCAGCTCCTTAGAAAGCACTGCTTGGTAAAAACTCTGAGCAATGGAAAGTATTAAGCACCAAGAGTCTGTTATTCCCTAATTTTGCTTGACAAGGAAACCTCTGTAATGTTGGATTTTATTGTCTTTACCCCACTTCCTGTTCTTGAAGTGTCTAAAATGAAATGCCTCCCTCTAGGAGTCTGAGGGCAGTCCCTGGCTGGTGTAAACAGTTAACGTGCTCAGTTGCTAATGGAAAGGTTGGAGGTTTGAGTCCACCCAGAAGCACCTTGGAAGAAAGGCCTGGCAGTCTACTTCTGAAAAATAAGCCATTGAAAGCCTATGGAGCACACTTCTATTGTGACACATACAGGTTTGTCATGAGTAATAGTTGACTCAATGGCAACTGACAGGGCTCTGAGGGGACCACTGCCCAGTTAGCATGGTGGCCAGTGGGGCTAGGGGGTCTGGCGGCAGCTAATACCTCTTGACCTTGCCCCTCTTTGCACCCCTAGTAGCATTCTGTCATAGGTATGAGAGAGACTTCCAGGTTCTTCTTGCATTTCCATCTTACACTCTGGCCAACAGATGCCAGTGTTGGCTCTTTTCCATTTAAATTAGTCCTTCCACTTTGCTGTGTGAATTGGGGTCAGAAACATTGATTTACACTGGGCCAGACTGTGTTGCCAACTTGCCCATTCCCCATTACTCCCTTCTTCCTCACGAACAGAACCTTTATCTTGCCCATATATTGGCAGCAGCGTGCCCAGCTCAGGCAATGAATCCTGACTAGTCTAAGCCAATTGGGATATTTTTCTAGCCTTCCTTGCAGCTAGGGGTGGCTGAACCAGCTAGTTCTGACCAGTAATACCTAAGCAACAGAAATCTGCTGGGAGGAAAGAGGTGGGAAAAGGGTAGAGGAGGCAGATTTCTAGGAAAGCTTTTGTGCTCCTGGTGAAAGGATACAGAAACTGCTGGACTTCTTGCCCCTTCTGCCTTTATCTTGGCTTGAATGCAAACTTATTGCCTGGAGCTGGGAGATAACCAGCAGGAGCCCTGGTGGTGCAGTGGTTAAGTGCTCGGCTGCTAACCCACCAGCCGCTCCATAGGAGAAAGGCATGGCAATCTGCTTCGTAAAAATTGCAGCCTTGCAAACCCTATGGGGCAGTTCTGCTGTGTCCCATAGGGTCGCTGTGAGTTGGAATTGAGTCCATGGCAGTGGATTTGGTTTTTGGTTTGGGGATAGCCATCTTGTGACCAGGAAGCAACAAGTGTTAGGACAAAAATTACAGTGTGCTAGGAATGGAAGAGCAAAGACATGAACAGAGTATAGCCTGTCTTGACTGTCTGTTATGTGAAAGCACTTCCCCAGCCACCTAACTCCTTGTTACTGGAAGAGTCCATCGTTTGGCCCAGAACTTCTAAGTGACAGTACTAAACTTGAGATATACAAAGAAAATAGAGCCCCTTTAACTTTTTGTAACTGATTTAATCTTCTTCCCCAGCCTTCAAAGTTGGGAATGGTGATGGTGGAGGTGGTAGTAGACTCTTATATTTATCATTTCATGATAACAGTTTACTTTGGGGAAGTGACCCAGTTATTTAATTTTCCTTCCACATCCCTCTCCCAGATGATATTTGGGTAGAATAGATGGGGGGTTCTTAAGCAGTGGTGTGCTCAAGCCAGCTCATATTGGATTATGAGAGCTGATTGTTAAATTTTGGGGAATTTTGTAAGTCGATTGTTAAATTCGATCATCACTAAACACATGTATGTATTACATAAACTAACATACTATTAAAAAGAAGGATAATAATGCTCAAAACTTATCACTTCCTAATTATTTGACTACATTTTACTATTATCTATGGATTTGAGACTATGTCTATTGTGTCTGCCTGTGAAAATGCTATATAATGGTGTGCTAGTGAGTATCTCATCTCAGTGATGGAACATTGACAGCTTGAAACTGGCCATGGTGGGAGTATTCACACCATGGAAATCTGCAGTAATTCAAATCAGGGCTTTTCCTCTTCTCAAAAATTGAATTGTGCCCCCTTCCCTTGCTCCCTGATATGTGTTGTAAATCCTAACCCTATACCTGTGGATGTAATCTCATTTTGGGATAGTGTTTTCTTTGTTATGTTAACAAGGCCATATTAGTGTAGGGTGTGTCTTAAACCTAACCACTTTTGAGATATAGAAAGAGCAAATTAGGCACAGAAGCAAGTAAGTACAAATGGGGGAAAGAGAGATGCCATGTGGAGATCTCCAAGGAATTCTGAGAAGAACATTAGTGAAGCTGAGACAAGAATTTTCCCCCAGAGCGGACAGAGAGTCTTCCCCCAGAGTTGGTGCCCTGAATTCGGACTTTTAGCTCCTTGAACTGTGAGAAAGTAAGTTTCTGTTCTTTAAAACCATCCATTTGTGGTATTTCTGTAACAGCAGCACTCAGAAACTAAGGTATCTCTCTGGAGAGCCAGTTGTTAAACATCTACCAGAGTACCACTTGTCCTAAGTGATCTCAAGTTATGGGTAGAGAAGAGGCCTTGTTCCACACACTCAGGCCCCTGTGCTGTCCTCAGTTCTCCACAGTAGTGTCACTTTTCTGCAGGTCACTGATAGTCTTCTGGTATCTGCTTCCGGTGAATTTGGGTCTCTCCTCCTGTTCTGTGGAGCTCTGGTGGTTGGTCTTCCCTAGATGATTTGACCCATGTCATCTCTTGCTGTTGCTACACATGCTAGAATTTTCATTTATCCCAAGACTGGGAGATTTGCTCTGAAGCTGCTGGCCACAGGCTCTCTTCACCCCTGCCTTGGCGACTCTTTTAATTGCCTTGTATTCACTCCATTGATAAGGAAGGGACTCCTGCCCCAGGGCTATGGGGCTGGCCGAACAGATGACATCCAGCACTAGATAGATGAGATTGACACCATGCAGGGCCACATGGGAGTTGCACATGGGAACAGAGTGAACAAGCAGGGGTTGTGGGAAGAAGGCTCTGTAGTACCAAGAGGGAGAGGTGACCTTTGGTTTCCACAAAACCAAACCCATTGCTGTCGAGTCGATTCTGACTCATAGTGACCCTATAGGACAGAGTAGAAGTGTCCCATAGAGTTTCCAAGGAACACCTGGTGGATTCAAACTGCTGATCTTTTGGTTAGCAGCCATAACACTTAACCACTATGCCATCAGGGTTTCCACAGGAGGATGTAATTATCTTGTTTGAATAATTTCACAGGCTGGCAGGTGACTGAAGCATGCCATTCAGGAATGGCACTGATGGAACTGCACCTGGTTTCTATGACAAGGAAGGTTTTTTGGCTAGGGGACCTTATCTGCCGGAGCAGAGTAAGAAGGAGAATTTAAATTGGCAGCAGCGTGCCCAGCCCAGCCGGATGAAGCCCTCCCAATCTCACCCCAGGTTTTAGGCCTGACACCACAGAGACTTTTCTGGAAATCCACCAGGACTGCTTCCATCGTGCAGATGGGAATTTCTGGGTCCCTGCCATGCCACAGGGAGCTGAGGAGGACTTGGGAGTCCTACCTCAGACCTTTCTGTTAATCACACCATTTTTTCCTCTCATGATACTCCTCCATATGAGTATGGAAGTCATTCTGGGATGAAGTTTCCTCCTGTGGGATGGAGTTCCAACAGGAAATGGGGACAAAACCCAGCTACTTTTGACTTTTTCCTCAACCTATACCTAACAACTTCTTGCTTTGAGTTTTGAGCAAAGCAAAACAAAACAAAAGCCATGCCGTACTTATTTCTCTACTTATGTCTCTTTTATTTCTTCCCACCCTTCACTATGAACTACAGAAGTTTTTTTTAAATTTCCCCTTCTGTTTTGTAGGAAATCATCTTTTGTCACATCCTTTTCCTTACCGAGAAAGGAGTTGCTTTTTCCCTTAATCTGAGGCCATAGTGGTGGAAAGGCTACAGGGAACCTGATTTTTAGGAGAGAATGAATTAAAAATACATTTTAATGTATAAAAAAAATTATCTGCATCTTGCTTGTCCATATGACTTACATTTCCCAGCCTTTCACTCCTCAGAACTCCAATAACAGCTCCAAGATGCTATAGACCTGAGAGTAAGAACTGAAGTGAGGAATTCCTGGCAGACATTTGTCACTGAGAAAAACATTAGGTTTTTTACCTTAGTTGCATTACCCTTTATACGCCAGCTCTTAAAAAGGATATTTTGCAGTTAACAGAATCCTTGAATCCTTTTGGGTGGTAGAAATAAAAATAGGGGTAGAAGAATACACTGACCTTTTGAAGGGGCAAGTTTATGAAGCAGGGAGTGTTGTCACTGATTTATTATCTCCACTTTCAACAGCTCTCTCAGTGCCCCTGGCATTTCTGTGTCTCCTGCTGTGTCCCAGTCACCTGTTAACTAATCCCTCCCAGTATTAATTGCTAATGGATTAAAATGTGACAGGAGTTGCCGGGTGGTGTGAATGGATAACGCTCTTGGCTACTAACCTTAAGGTTGGAGATTTGAGTCCATCCAGAGGTGACTCGAAGGAAGAAAGGCCTGGTGACCTACTTCTGGAAAGGCAGCCATTGAAAACCCTGTTTAGCACAGTTCTACTCTGACACACATGGGTCGCCATGAGTCAGAGTTGACTTGATGGCAACTGATTTTAAGATGTGACCGCCTCCTTGATTGCATTTAAAACCTTAAATATACTTATGTTCTTTCTTGTTATAAGTAACAATTCCCGTTCATTTTACGTAATACAAATAGTCATAATAAAACCTCCCCCCCCCAAAAAAAAAAAACCCACCAAACCCATTGCCCTCGAGTCGATTCCGATTCATAGTGACCCTATGGGTTTGGTTTTGGTTTTTTAGGACAGAGTAGAACTGCCTCACAGGGTTTCCAAGGAGGGCCTAGTGTGTTCGAACTGCGGCCTTTTGGTTAGCAGCTGAGCTCTTAACAACTGTGCCACCAGGGTTCCATCATAAAAAAAAAAAAAATTATCGTAAGTCACCTACAATTCATTTTCTGGAGAAAACCACTGTTAACACCTTGGTGTATGTCTTTCAATAACCATTCTTTTACAGAATTATTTTAAATTGCTGCACAGTATGGATCACATTTATTTTTACCTGTTGTAACTAAACTTATTTTTGGTTTAACAATATGAAACCTTACAGCCATTAACAGGCGTGCGGACCTGTTGAGAAGAGATGGGAAAGATAGTTTTGTCAGGGAGGTCTTCTCGGTGTACCTCAAATCACTCCATGCCTTTGTTACTTCGCTTCTCAAACTTGGAAATATCCTTCCCCTCTTTTACATCTATCAAAACCTTCCACTTTATTTTATTTATTTACTTTTAATTTTATCGTGTTTTAGATGAACATTTACAGCACAAGTTAGTTTCTCATTAAAAAAGGTATACACAAATTGCTTTGTGACATTGGTTGCAGTCCCCGCAATGTGTTAACACCCTCCCCCTTTCCCTTTCCACCCTGGGTTTTTCATGTCCATTTATCAGTTTTCTGTCCCTACGTGCCTTCTTGTCTTTGCTTTTGTGCACGTGTTGTCCATTTGATTTCGTATACTCGATTGAACTAAGAAGCATGTTCCTCACGTGTGTTATTTTCTGTTTTATAGGACTGTCTAATTTTTGGCTGAAAGATGGACTTTGGGAGTGGCTTCAGTTCTCGGTTAGCAGCGTGTCTGGGGGCCATAGTCTCAGGGGTTTGTCCAGTGTCTGTCAGACAAGTAAGTCTGATATTTATTTGTGAATTTGAATTTTGTTCTACATTTCTTTCCTGCTCTGTCAGGGACCCTCTATTGTGATCCCTGTCAGAGTAGTCGGTGATGGTAGCCAGGCACCAACTAGTTCTTCTGGGCTCAGGCTGGTGGAGGCTGTGGTTCATGTGATCCATTAGTTCTTTCAACTAATATTTTCCTTATGCCTTTGGCTTTCTTCATTCTCCTTTGCTCCAAACATGATAGGACCAAGAGATGTATCCTAGATGACCACTTACAAACTTTTAAGACCCCAGATGTTACTCACCAAAGTAGGATGTAGAACATTTTCTTTATGAACTATATTATGCCAGTTGACCTGGATGTCCCCAGAGACCCTGGGCCCCTGCCCTCAACTTCAGTAACTCAGTCCCTCAAGGTGTTTGGTTGTGTCTAGAAAGCTTCTATGACTCTGCCTCGGTCAAGTGTATTGATGTTTTGGTCAAAAATATCTCTAATATTGTGTATTGCCTTTCCCTTCACCAAAGTTAACACTTTGTCTACTATCTAGTGATTTTCCCTCCCCACTCTTCCCCTGCCTGGTAACTTTCAAAGGATGGTTTTTATTTTTTTTTTTTTCTGTGTGTAAACCTTTTCTTGCTTTTTTATAATATTGGTCTCATACAACGTTGTCCTTTTGTGATTGACTTATGTCATTCAGCACAATGCCCTCCAGATTCATCCTTGTTGTGAGATGTTTTGCACATTCATCATTGTTCTTTATTGTTGCATAGTTTTCCGTTGTATGTATGTACCATAATTTGTTTATTCATTCATCTATTGATGGGCACTTAGGTTGTTTTCATCTTTTTGCTATTGTAAATAATGCCTCAATGAACATGGGTGTGCATATGTCTATTCGTGTGACGGTTCTTATTTCTTTCGAATATATTCCTAGGAGTGGTATTGCTGGATTGTAAGGTATTTCTATTTCTAGCTTTTTAAGAATGCGCCATATCGTTTCCCATAGTGGTAGTACCATTTTACATTCCTGCTAGCAGTGCATAAAATTTCCAATCTCCCTGTAACCTCTCCAACTGTCATGGATTGCGTTGTGTCCCCCCGAAATATGTGTTGACTTGGCTAGGCCATGATTCCCAGTATTGTGTGGTTGTCCTTCCATTTTGTGATTGTAATTTTATGTTAAAGAGGATTAGGGTGCGATTGTAACACCTTTACTAAGGTCACATCCCTGATCCAATGTAAAGGGAGTTTCCCTGGGGTGTGGCCTGTACCACCTTTTGCCTCTCAGGAGATGAAAAGGAAAGGGAAGTGAGCAGAGAAGGGGGGACCTCATACCATCAAGAAAGCAGTACTGGGAGCAGAGCGCATCCTTTGAACCTGGGGTCCCTGCACAGAGAAGGTCCTAGTCTTGGGGACGATTGATGAGAAGGCTGCCAGAGAAAGAAAGCCTTCCTCTGGAGCTGACACCCTGAATTTGGACTTTTAGCCTACTTTACTATGAAGGAATAAACTTTTCTTTGTTAAAGCCATCCATTTGTAGTATTTCTGTTATAGCAGCACTAGATAACTAAGACACCAACATTTATTATTTTCTGTTTCTTATTTTTGGATTAGTGCTAGTTATGTCGGGGTGAGATGGTATCTCATTGTAATTTTGATTTGCATTTCTCTAGGGGCATGGAAACCCTGTTTTAGTGGCTAATGATGGAGAACATTTCCTCTTGCTCCTCTTAGCTGCCTGAATGTCTTCTTTGGTGAAATGTTGCTCAGTCCTTGGCCCATTTTTAAATTGGATTATTTGTCTTTTTGTTATTGAGGTGTTGACATATTACATAGATTTTAGAGATTAGACCCTTGTCAGATATGTCATAGGAAGAAATTTTCTCCCAGTCTGTAGGTTCTCTTTTTACTCTTTTGGTGAATCTTTTGGAGAGCTTAAGTGTTTAATTTTCAGAAGCTTACAGTTATCTGGTTTATGTTCTGGTGTTTGTTCATTGTTAGTTATGGTTTGTATTGAATTAATGCCGTGTATTAGGGAAAAAAAAATTTTTTTTTTATTAGGGAAAAAAATTTTTTTTTTATTAGGGCCCCTATGATTGTTCCTAATTTTCCTTCTTTGATATTTATTGTTTTAGGTTTTATATTTAAGTCTTTGATGCATTTTGGGTTAGTTATTTTATATGGTGTGAGGTATGGGTCCTGTTTCATTTTTTAATAGATGGACATCCAGTTTTGCCAGCACTATTTTTTAAAAAGACTGTTTTCTCCCACATTTAATGGACTTTGATCCTTTGTGAAAGATCAGCTAACCATAGGTAGATGAATTTACATCTGGGTTCTCAATTCTGTTCCATTGGTCTATGGGTATTTCATTGTACTAGTACCAGGCTATTTTGACTACCGTGGCTGTATATTAGTTTCTGAGATTAGGTAGTGTGAGCCCTCCTACTTTGTTCTTTTTCTTTAATAACGCTTTGCTCATCTTGGGCCTCTTTAGTGTCCATGTAAAGTTAGTGATTAGTTTTACCATCTTGATAAAGAATGCTGTTGGTATTTGGATTGGGATTGCGTTTTATCTGTAGATAGCTTTGGGTAGAATTGTCATTTTCACAATGTTGAATATTCCTGTCAATGAGCATGGTATGTTTTTCCATTTATGTAGGTCTCTTTTGCTTTCTTGCAATAGTGTTTTGTAATTTTCCTTGTATAGGTCTTTTACATCCCTGGTTTATTTCTAAGTATCTTATCTTTTTCACGGCTATTATAAATGCTATTGTTTTCCTGATTGGCTTTTCAAAGTTCTCTTTTTTGGTGTTATAGAAATCCAACTGATTTTTGTATGTTTATCTTATATCCTACTACTCTGCTGAATCTTTCTATTAGTTCCAGTAGTTTTCTTGTGGAATCTTTAGGGTTCTCTGTGTATAGGATCATGTCATCTGCAAATAGGGGTAGTTTACTTCTTCTTTTCCAGTTTGGATTTCCTTTATTTCTTTTTCTTGCCTTATTGCTCTAGGTAGGACTTCCAGCATAATGTTAAATAGGAGTGGTGATAAAGGGCATCCTTGCCTTGTTCCTGTTCTCATGGGAAATGCTTTCAGTCTCTCTCCATTGAAAATAATGTTGGCTGTTGGTTTTGTATAGATGTCCTTTATTATGTTGAGTAATATCCCTTCTATACCTATTTTATTGAGAGTTTTATCAGGAATGGGTATTGGACTTTATCAAATGGCTTTTCTGCATTGATTGAGATGATCATGTGATTATTTTCTTTTGTTCTATTTATTTGGTGAATTACATTGATTGGTTTTCTAATGTTGAACCATCCCTGTGTACTTGGTATGAATCTCTCTTGGTCATGGTGTATTATTTATTTATTTATTTTTGATATGATGCCGAAGTCTGTTGGCTAGAATTTTGTTGAGAATTTTTGCATCTGTATCCATGGAAAGATGTTGGTCTGTAATTTTCTTTGGTGACTTTGTCTGGCTTTGGTATCAGGGTTATGCTGGCGGGAAGGGGTAGAGGTGGCATATGGGAGTAAGTAGGAGGGAGAAAGAAAAGGAAGAAAGGGAAAAAAATAGTGAGGTGGAAGCCAGTGGGTGGGGGCAGGGCGGACCTGGGGAGGTGGTGGGCTGGTGGCTCTCTATCCAAGGTGGTACAGCATGGCCTGGTGGGAAGGAGTGAGGGTGATGTATGGGGCAGAAGGGTGAGGCTGGGAAAGTGTGTTTCTCTGATTACCGGGTGCCCTGTCTCCTGTTTGCAGCTCTATGAAGTTGCCTTCCTGTATTCCCTGTTTGTGGTCATTGCTGGTTGTGTTCCAAGATGGCAATGCTGTGTTGTCTAGTTGGTAGGGGACCTCTACTCAGTATCGCTCCTCGCTCTTCAGTGTCTTCTCCCATTCGGTGTTTGATTTAGTTCTTTATCCCTTCATTTGATGCTTAGGGTTCCAGGCTTGACATTTGTATTTGGTTTACTTAGTTTTTCGGGGCCTTTGTTAAAGAGGGATGGTATGTTGTGTCTGTCTAGGGTGCCATGTTGGTGAAGGAGTTTATTAGGGAGATTTATGTATGAGGCAGTCCCTGGCAGCTGCAGGACCAAAGCAGATCTCTGTGGCCAGCAGTAGGAGGCAGAGGTTTTATAGTGGTTATGGACAATAGTGGCTACATACCAGGGATGTTACATAAAGCTGCCTCAGCAAGATCACATAATAGGGCTTGGAAAACAGCAATGAACTAACAGAAACAGCAGTGAACTAATGGAAAGCATGAGGGCAGCCATTCCAGCCTCGCAAAGCCTGTATCCCCTTCACATGTCATGTGTCTTCCCCTATGTGTACATATCTCTGTTTAATCTGCTCTTTTTATAGCTCAGAAGTGATTAGACTTAGGACCCACACTACTGATTAACATAACAAAAGAAACCCTATTTCCAAATAGAACTGCATACACTGGTAAAGGGTTTAGGATTCCAGCACGTGTATTTGGGGGGGGACACAATTTAATTCATTGTCATTGTTGTTAGGTGCGATCAAGTTAGTTCTGACTCACAGTGACTGTATGTACAACAGAACAAAACACTGCCCAGTCCTGCACCATTGTCAGAATCATTGCTGTATTTGAGCCCATTGTTGTAAACACTGTGTCAATCCATCTCATTGAAGATCTTTCTCTTTTTCACTGACCCTTTACTTTACCAGGCATAATGCCCTTCTCTGCAGACTGGCCTCTCCTGATAACACATCCAAAGTATGTAAGAGGAAGTCTTACCATCCTCACTTATAAGCAGCATTCTGGCTGTACTTCTTCTAAGACAGATTTGTTCCTTCTTCTGGCAGTCCAAGGTATATTTTATATTCTTTGCCAACACCGTGGTTCAAATGCATCAATTCTTCTTTCGTCTTCCTTATTCATTGTTCAGCTTTCAAATACATACAAGGCAATTGAAAATACAATGGCTTGGATCATACACACCTTAGTCCTCAAGGAGACATCTCTGTTTTAACACTTTAAAGAGGTCTTTTATGGCAGATTTGCCCAATGCATGTGTGATAGAAGTGTTTAAGGCCAGAAAGGACTTTGATGATCACCGAGTCTACTTGAAAATGAGACCCAGAGATCTCGTTATCAAACAATGTTGTATTTGTTGTTGTTGTTAGTTGCCATTGAGCCAGCTCTAACTCATGGCAACTTTATGTATAACAGAACAAAATTTTGCCAGGTTCTGTGCCATCTTTGTGATTATTGGTGTATTTGTTAGCTGGGATTAAATTCCTGTTATCCAGACCCACAATCCAGTTTTTCAGTATCTCGTATTGTACTTCCTTGTCTACTTAGCTAGATAATAAACCTATTTTGGTAGAAGCTATTATTAGCATCATCTCCACTTTAAGTGTGAGGACACTGAGGTGCAAATAGGTTGAGTAATTTCACTCCAGGTCACACAGCTTCTAACTGGTGAAAACTGGACTCTACCCAGACAGCTGATACCTGAGTCCTTGCTTTTAGCCCCACATTATCCCACCTCATGTGTGTGTCTTACTTCGGAAAATTGAGTCAGATGACAACTAAAGATGGGGTTTGACAATTAGGAAAATCTTGACTTTTTCAGGGGAAGCTTCAGGGGGAGTAGGATTAGGAGCTTGATTATGTCAAGTTGAAGAATGAGTGAAAGGTGAGATAGTGGAGGGTATGAGCACCACGAATAAGCTTGGTGGTGAATGAAAGGGCAGCCACATGGTGGCAGTTTGAGGAGCAGGTAGAATTGAGGGAAGGGATGCTTTATCAAGTGATTGTTTGGATGAAGAAGACATGATAATTGATGAAAAAACATCATAGAAGAGGCAGGTTATGGATCAAGATGGACTGCTTGGCTCTGGAAAGGAGTAGGATATTTATCTTTTTGGAAAAGTAAGAAATGGTGATGAAAGAGTGTAAATAAAAGCTGAAGGTAGAAAGAATGGAGGATGTGGGTGACTTTTTTTTTTTTGAAGGTAGGGAGCTATGTTGTCTGATGAAGATAAAAGGGCTAGGGTTGGGGCAGGGGACTTGCAGAACATGGAGCAAATTTGGAAGCACTTTTATAAGGAAACACAGTAGAGGAATATTTAGTGCAAAGCTGAGGTTGGAGCTCTTAAGTTTGTAATTTAGGTGATCAGTGTGGCTTTATGATTGTGATGGTTAAGATTGTGTGTCATGTTGGCTGGGCCATGATTCTTAGTGTTTTGGCAGTCATATCATGTTGTGATCACTTCCCTCTTGAGATTTGATATGTGATCACCCTTGATGGGATCTGTTATGAGTAGCCAATCAGTTGAAAGAGTTTCTTTAGGTGTGTGGCCTGCATTAAATGTAAGTGGATATTCTGGTAAGGCTCAGGGGCTTTTGCTTTTTCAGGATCCTGCAGCTGGCCCCTGTTCGTTGGACCTCCAGTTCTTGAGACTTGAGCTAGCAGCTCACCTGCGGTGTTGCCCGCCAATTTTGGGATTTTTTTTATCTTCACAGCCTGTGAGCAACAGCTCTGCTTTCTGACCTGCCTATCTTGGGTTCACCAGCCCCTGTGGCTATATGTATCAGGAGAAACCTCTATCCTGACCCATGGACTTGGGCCACTGCAGCCTCTACAACTGCAGGAGCCATTTCCTTAATATAAATTTCTCTCTCTCGGTGTATATTTATATGCTTTGTTGATTTTGCTTCTTTAGAGAACATAGCCTAAGAAAGTGATCTTCTCCAGCAGTGCCAGAATGTTCAGAATTGAGAAAACAGAGTTGTTGGACATTGTTAGGGTGAGGGACAGAAAGACAGGACAAGAGGGCACGAGAATGGATATGTTGATAAGAATGTTGTTGATGTGATTGGCTAGGTTAGGTTCTGAATTATTGACGACCAAAAGCTCAGAACTTGTTACAGATCTAACTCATATTCTTTTATAATTTTGTTATGCCTAATGATAAAGAACACATATGCATACAGATGCTGTCAGATTAAACTACAAAAGTCCTCTTTATTTCACCTCCCCCTCCCTCAGTCATCTACCCTGCAAACCTTTGCCCTGGGGAAGAGGGAAGGGAAGCACATTTTACTGTCCCGCTCTTTCAGTGGTAGTGGGTACATGTTGATGAAGGATAAAAGGTGTTAGAATTTTTTTTCCACCACCTGCGGGACCCCTAGGGTACTGAGTCATCTTCAAATTGTAGGGAGACAGCATGTCTTGCAGTGGATGCCAGCAGTGACGTCACAGTCAGATTATGCTCCTGCTAGATCAAGCAGTCCCAGGAGGAAGCACAGTGTTTCATTTGTATGAGGCTAACTGGGAATAGCTATGGTTCTTATCAGTTGTCACTTGCCATCAGCTGTTGTCTCTCCACTTGATTCCAGCCAATCTAACACACTTATCAAAAGTTCAAAACAACACTTACATCACCATCATAACAGTGTTTATAATTTTAGGCCTGCAGGATTTTGCTAATTTAATCAGTAGACTGGTGATCAAAAGGAGGTACTTCATTACATGGGCACTGAGCCAAGGAAACAATCCCATGATGGATTTTCCCTGTGTTTCCTTTGGCTACAGGTATGGGAGGAAGAAGTGTCAGGAAGGGTTAATAAACTGGAAGTAAAAGCAGGGATTGAGAGGTCGAACATTTGGTGAGGCTGAGGAAATGGCTTAGTGGAAGAGGTAGCAAGGAAAGAGTACATGGTCAGGGAGTAGGATTTCAGGTTTACATTTTAGATGCTTCTGAGGCAGTGTTATAAATAGAGGAGGGCATGAACTTGGGAGTCTGACTACTGTGGCTTAGGATCCCAGCCCTGCTATCTAAATTACTATCTGTGTGAGGTTGGGCAATCTCTAAACAGGGGGAATGTAACCTAACTTTAGGTTTATTGTAAGAGTTATAGATAATAATGTAAAGTTACTGGTGTGGTGTCTGGCACTTGGCGGGCTCTCAATAAATGTTCATGACCAGGGACAGATTACCCAATAAGCAAGGTAAGACATGCTTAGGGCATCAGCAAAACAGGGGCACCAGTTGTCCAAAGCAAAGACCCACAGATGCCAAACAGAGCACCCACAGTGGAATGTAACTGGCAGGACACTAAATGAAATTGATAGCGGCTCCAGTGCATGAGAATGTGCTGACCAGAAATAAGGTTCATGCAGGGTCACCAGGGGGTCCACGCACAAGGTTGTTTAAGCTGTGAGGTCCCTACCACTTCAACACCTTTGTTGACATCTGTCTCCTACAGTCCCATCCCATGTAATTGAAACTCCTTGTCTCAGCAGGTCTCTTAGGAGTTGTCTTAGACCGGGTTCTCTACAGAAACAAAACCAGTGAAGAGTATAAATGTTTATATAGAGAGATTTATATCAAGGAAATGACTCACGCAGCTGTTGTTATTAGGTGCCATTGAGTCGGTTCTGACTCATAGTGACCCTATGCACAACAGAATGAAACACTGCCTGGTCCTGTGCCATCCTTACAATAGTTGTTATGCTTGAGCCCATTGTTGCAGCCACTGTGTCAGTCCGTCTTGTTGAGGGGCATCCTCTTTTCTGCTGACCTTGTACTTTACCAAGCATGATATTCTTCTCCAGGGACTGATCCCTCCTGAAAACATGTCCAAAATATGTAAGATGCAGTCTCGCCATCCTTGCTTCTAAGGAGCATTCTGGTTGTACTTCTTCTAAGACAGATTTGTGCATTCTTTTGGCAGTCCATGGTATATTCAATATTCTTCGCCAACACCACAATTCAAAGGCGTCAGTTCTTCTTCGGTATTCCTTATTCATTGTCCAGCTTTCACACACATATGATGCAATTGAAAATACCATGGCTTGAGTCAGGTGCACCTTAGTCTTTGAGGTGGCATCTTTGCTTTTCGACACTTTAAAGAGGTCCGTTGCAGCAGATTTACCCAATGCAATGTGTATTTTGATTTCTTGACCCCTGCTTCCATGGGTGTTGATTGTGGATCCAAGGAAAATAAAATCCTTGACAATTTTAGTCTTTTCTCTGTTTATCATGATGTTGCTTATTGGTTCAGTTGTGAGGATTTTTGCTTTCTTTATGTTGAGGTGTAATCCATACTAAAGGCTGTGGTCTTTGATCTTCATTAGTAAGTGCTTCAAGTCCTTTTCACTTTCAGCAAGCAAGGTTGTGTCATCTGCATAACGCAGGTTGTTAATGAGTCTTCCAATCCTGATGCCCCATTCTCCTTCATATAGTCCAGTGTCTCAGATTATTTGCACAGCATACAGATTGAATAGGTATGGTGAAAGAATACAACCCTGACGCACACCTTTCCTGACTTTAAACCACTCAGCTGTAGAGGCTAGAAAGTCCCAGGTCCCTGGGTCAGGCTGGAATCTTCTCTTGACTCATGTAGCTGCAGGGGCTGGCAAACCCAAGATTGGCAGGTTACATAGTAGGCCTTTGGCCCACAGGCTGCAGAAGCTGATGAATTCTAAGATCGGCAGGTAAGATGGCAGGTCACTGGCTCACAGGCTGCAGAGGCCAACGAGTCCGAAGATTGGCAGGTAAGCCGCTAGCTCAGGTCTCAAGAACCAGAGGTCAGTTGAGCAGGAGCCAGCTGCAGGACCCAGAGTGAGGAAAAGCCAGTGAACTTTGCTATATTGGATGTAGGCTACACCCCCAAGGAAACTCCCTTTCAACTGATTGGCTGGTCATAACAGATCTCATCACAGAGGTGACTACATTATATCAGATCTCATTATGGATGCAGGTACATCATAACTGCCAAACTACATCATCACTGCCAAACCACTGGGCCAAACAACATGGCCCAGCCAAGTTGACACACAACCTTAGCCATCACAGGAGTATACTGTTTTCTTTCTAATAAACAAGAGGTTGTGGTGGGCTGTTGAGTCTAACTCTTGCTGCATTCATTCAATATGCAACTGGATACTACATGAGCAGTTGCTGGGCAAGGGTGGATTATATTAATAGATAACAGGTCTCTGGTCCATTTTGAGAGAACTGTCTTGTACATCCACATCTGCTGATCAAGCATCTCCAGCCAAGAGGGCCAGCAATGCTCTCTCTTTACCATGATACAAACACAAGGGTATGCTCATGTGCATGTCCTGGTAAACAGCAAGTGGGAGCTCCAGTTCCAGATGATGCACAAAAATGAAGGAAATCGAATAAGTTGATCATTGCAATGAATTCAATCAAGTTACTTTTTAACTATACAGCACTTACGTGCAGACTTAGGTACTAAGTTTGTAAACAATAGTATTTATAACTTTAAAATATGTTTGACATACATGTAGGTGTAATCCAGCATACATTTAATGTAATACTCACAAAAAAAAATACTAACAGGTAATAATTTAATGCTAACCTAGCAAATGTCCATAAATACTAGAAATATTAATATTTATCTAACATGAAAGGTTTTAATTTATATATCAAGTGAGTTTTGTTTTTTATTTTCTGTTATGTGGGACACAGTCCTTGATACTACTCTATATATGCTAATAAACAAGGTATTAGGCACACTAAAAGGATGCAAAATTGAGTATTTCTCATGCAAAATATGTTTCTGTTTTGCAACAGTAAGCGTGTTTCTAAATTTGTCTTCCAAGAAAGAAGCGAGGGGCATTTATCAGAACATTATGTCTATATTTTATCAGAATATTTATGTATCTGTGTGTAAGGAAACTGAACAAATCCTTGAGGAAATAATTGAATATTTAGATAATGAAAGTTATATAAACGTATTTTATTTTCCATTTCCCTTCAGACTGACTTCCTTTTAAGAAATTGTGATTGGTGTTGTTATGACTCGCAAAACAAACTTGCTCATCGAGAAATGGTGCTATTGTTACATCAATTGTGTACGTATTTCTGAATATGGGAGTTGAATAATTCCACAAATAAATAAAATGTGCATTTTATAAATTTTGTATATGATAACAATTATATTTTCCTTTTTGTTTCGGACCAATTGGGTATAATCTCACTTTCCGTTGCCTCTCATTGATCACATAACAACATGCCAGTGGCACTATAGTCACGTGACTCGTGACATTATCTGGTCCTGTCCTGCAAAAAGCAAACCAAAATGCATCTTCAGATTGAGCATACCTTTGTATGTGTATCATGCTCTTTGGAATCACTCTTTCCCCTATCGGGTATCAACAGTAGTCCAGTGAACTGTGAAGTTGCAGCATCAAATGACAAAAAGTGAGTGTGCAAAATAATACTTATATTTCAAGACAAAAAAAAAAAATGTGAAGGTCTCACGAACAAGCATCGTACAGCAAACGAATGAAATTTTCGACTGTCTTGCAAGTACTATTTCTTTTGACTGTCTCAGACCTGAAGGATAAAATTACATGTTCCAAATCAATTTCTTTTACTTACCAATTTTCAAATACAAATTTTTTTGTTAATGTCCAAATTCAAATGTAAATTTTATAAATTTCACTTGTTTTAGAAATTTTATTTATTTTCAATTATTCAAATTTATTTGCTATGGTAGAACACAATTTAAAAAGTGACATAATTTTATATCCAGGTAAAATGAAATGACAACTAAATGGAGCAGAAAAACAAAACCTTGAAGAAGATAAAAAGAAAAGGATTTGTGAATCCTTTTCAAAATTTAGATCCTTTTTAAAACATGAATCAGAAGGGGCTTTTTCAGCTGAATGCTTGAGTTTAATGGGTGCAAATTCTTATACTAGTATTGCTAGTGCTGAAATTAGTAATAGCTATACAAATATAACAGAATTTGTTCTAAATTCTGCATCCCTTCCTTGCTGTAGTAAAAAAATTCATAATGGTATAGAAAGTGAAACTTGTTTAGAATCTGAAACTGTTGCTTTTGCAGACTCCATAACTAACAGAAATACAGATCTTGCTTTGTGGAATAATTTTTCTTCTAATGACATAAATTACTGAATTGGAAGAAGGCTCGGGGATTATCATCATCACAGTGGATCATTTGAAAATCTGTGTCAAAATTTCTGGATGGTAAACAAACAAGGTTTTGTAACCAGAATATATTTCTAGGGTGCAGGGTAATGGTGACAATTGTAAGAGGGAATGGCTACTGTATTCTCCATCACCTGGTTACCCTTTCCTTTTCTTCATTGCCTCTGAAAATCAATAAATGCCATTTTCATTTTAAAGACTTCAGCACTACTCACTACAAAGGAGGAGCAAATAGAGAGCAAAAATAACAAGTGTACAAGTCAGCAGTGTAACTCCTGTGAGTCAGGGGCTCCACCTTTCTTACTTCTCAAGGTTGTATCTTGTCTACCTATCAATGAATGGGGAAGTGCACTTTTACTGTCTCTTATTCCCAAGGTTGGAGGGGGTGTCTTGGCTGCTGTAGGAATGTAGGTCCCCTCTTTTGCAGCTGGTGATACCCATGACTCCAGCTCTAATCCACAGAGTTGTCCATTCTTGAGAGCAGTCTTTTCCATGGATGGAGGGCCATGAACCATGATATGGTGATCACTGCCTCTTTCCCAGGGACCTCCTGCCTTACTGGTCTTTCCCACATGAAATCCACACAGGGCCATGATGGATGGCCTTACCTGTTTGGTACAGAAGGACTAAAGGTTGTGACTTTACCCAGCTTGCTCATCACCTCATTCCCCACAGATAAATTTCTTTGGGAGAAGACATACTACTCCCCTTGGATAGAGAGTAGGTGCTCTCACACTCCTGCTTTTCCTTCTTGCTCCCACTCAATCCTTTTGTCTCCTTTACTCAGCCCCCTCTTTCAAGCTCCCTGCCCAGGTGACCCACTCCTTCCTTAGGAAGTGCTGCCTCCGTCTCTGCAGGAGAAGGTTCTGCTCTTTGATCCTTTTTAGCATCTTGCACACTTAAACCAATCAGGTTTGTTGGCTGCTAACGAGTTCCCTTCCTGGGGAGACGGAGTGGGCTCTGGGCTTGTTGCATGAGGGAGGTTTGCTGGGCTCTAGAGATGGCAATTTAGCAAATCCGTCCTCCCTGTGGCTTGAGTGGGCCTGGTTGAGCACGCCTTTGAGAAGCACTTGATTCGGAATCGACTCGACGGCAGTGGGTTAATGCAGCTCTCACAGGCCATCCCTGAAAGGCTGAGCTGGTCCTATTCTGGCAGTAGAACTGACCTCGTAACACTGTATTTCGTTTTTTATCACTAGGATCCCTCTATAAGAGAAGTGAGTGCGTGCGCGTGTGTGTGCGTGTGTGTGTGTGTAATTCTTGGAGTTGCCCTGTTTTTTTGAGGAATAAAACTGAAAACCGTCTCTAGATTTATATTCTGAAATCACAGCCAGTCTGAGAGAACCACCCTTGGGTTCAGCTTTTTTTTTAGTCAGGCATCGTTACACTTTACTTTTCTCTTACTGAAGTGAAAAGGCACAGGCAGATAAAGAATTTTTGGAAAAAAAATATCGGCATGATCATATCCCCTAGAATTTCACATATTTAATTTTGCTATTTTTACTTTCTTGTATCAGGCCTTTTAAATCCTGGAAGGAGAACAGACATTTGGGATATTTTTTTTAGTTCCTGTTCTGTTTGGAATTCGATTCCCTTAGCATGACAGTTTAGACAAGCTGTTTGAACTACCACTGTGGAAGGCTCCAGAGGTGGGCAGCGAGGGGGCCCCCGATTCCATGAGTAAGGGAGGTGGGCAGTGAGGGGCCCCCGATTCCATGAGTAAGGGAGGTAGGCAGTGAGGGGCCCCCGATTCCATGAGTAAGGGAGGTAGGCAGTGAGGGGACCCCTGATTCCACGAGTAAGGGAGGTTGGCAGCGAGGGGGCCCCTTGATTCCGTGAGTAAGGGAGATGGGCAGTGAGGGGCCTCCAATTCCATGAGTAAGGGAGGTGGGCAGCGAAGGGACCCCCGATTCTATGAGTAAGGGAGGTGGGCAGTGAGAGGGCCCCCGATTCTATGAATAAGGGAGGTGGGCAGTGAGAGGGCCCCTGAGTCTATGAATAAGGGAGGTGGGCAGTGAGGGGGCCCACAATTCCATGAGTAAGGGAGGTGGGCAGTGAGGGGGCCCCCGATTTCATGAGTGAAGGAGGTGGCAGAGAGGGGACCCCCAATTCTGTAAGTGAGGGAGGTGGGCTGTGAGGCAACCCCCGATGCCATGAATAAGGAAGGTGGGCAGAGAGGAGGCCCCCGATTCTATGAAACGTGACTGTTCAGTGAGCTCTGCTCAGTCATCTCCAGAAAAATCCAGAGATCAGGCACAGTTGGAATCTGACACACACCCGCCTGGGTTTGAATACTGGCTTCGCTCCTTATTATTATTAGGAAATTATTAGGAAAGTTACTTAGCCCTTTGAGGTCTTTGTTTTTCCCTTTGTAAAAGGGGAATAATATCACCCACTTTTTTTTAAGGGTTGTTGTAAAGATTAAATGCATCAATACCTAAGAAGTGATTAGGGTAGTGCATGAGATATTGAAAATGCTCGATAAGGCCATTATCATGACATCTAAAAGCACTTGAAAGGCAAAGTTCTTATTAAATTTTTTATTTCTGTGCTGGGTAGAATGTTAGGGCAGGCTAAATATGATCTTGAGTTCTTTCAGACATGTTGTCTTTTGTCACCCTCTTCTCTATGGCACCCCACCTCCACCCGTTAACATGAGATATTGACACTCTTCTCAGTAACATCAGAAGTGGCTCTCAGGAGAGACCAACCTCCCCTCCCTGTCCCCAGCTGTAAAATTCTCAGGGATATATGCATTTTAACCAAGGACAAAAGGATGAATGGGATTGACAAAGCACTGGGGGGGACTGGTTAGTGACTTCTTAGATCCCTGGCCAGGAATCCCACACTTTCAGAAGGGGAGGGTGGAGAGAAGAGTGGGGAAACTTGCCCAGAGTCATCAAGTAGCACCCAAAATACAACTTGCTAGCTATTTGCTCCACACATTCTGCCAAACAGAGATTCTTTGGTTTACGTACTGCTTTTAAATTGCAGTCAGTTCTCTGAAGCTGTACTGTCATCAGTCATTTGCGTACCTTACATATACTTTGTATATATTGCTTTTGAATAAGGAAGACTGAAGAAGAATTGATGCATTTGAAGATGGGTTTAGGGTTCAGAAGAGAGGGGAAAGCCTGCTAGAGATAGTACATGATAGAGTGATTGAATAGGTCTGGACCAAACATTAGTTCTTCCACTTAGTAGCTCTGTGAGCAAGTTACTTCACTCCCCGGTAACTGACATTTTTCTCTCCTGGGCCCCAAACGTAAATATCTGATGCTATGACTTGTTTTAATATTTTATATTTTCTGTGGTTTAATATTTTTTATTTTCAAAGAGGACCATGATTTTGGAAAGTGAATTCCTTCATGTTTTAATGTTTCACACCTTTCTTCTTTCTGGTACTAATACTGTGAGAGTGGCGGCGTGGTGAGAGAGAAGTTTGAAAGAAGGAAAGGTAGTTTGGTCATTTTTTTTTTCCTCAGTCAGAAATGGGAAGATCATCTCTGAGCACCTGGGCTCATCCAGCACGACAAGAACCAAGTTTGTCCAGAGTCTTTTCCTCAGTTGAAGGCATATCAGCGTGTAATATGTTCTTCTCCTTCCCCTCAAGGTGTCTGTTTGCATGTCTGGCTACCCCTTGATAATTTTTCATGCTCGTGCATTTTGAGTATGCGGTGGCTCTGAGAATTCTCTCCGGATGGTGGAATGCCAGGCTTGCTAAAACCTTATCTGATGAGGATCGTAAGAATGATTTACTCATGAGCCGTTCTTCTTGGGCTAGTTGTATACTTTGAAGCAGAAAATTATTTGGCTAATTAATTTACAAACATAATTTAATACAGCTAAAGTCATCCACCAGCCTCTCTTTGGAAACCATATGGGGCAGTTCTTCTGTGTTCTAAAGAGTCACTCTGAGTTGGAATTGACTTGATGGCAGTGAGTTTGGTTTTCTTCTTTTTTTAATGTTAGATGGTAGGATGAATTTTGGGAAGCCTTTATTAGCATCTCCGTCATATGGACCAGTGTTGTAGACTGAATTTAGTGAGTCTAACACCATCTCTAGTGCACCGAAAGCAGCCATTTCTTTCTCACTTATACTTTTAACCTAGCAGTTCCTGATCTCATTCGCACACATAACTGTACATTTGAAATAAGGCCAGTAAGCAGACTGTGGTGGAAGGAAGGGCTTTTCAGTTTAGCCAGTGGTTCATAGTTGCCTGAGGACATAGACTGCTCACAAGAACAGGGCACCTTAGTTGAGTAAACCTGGGGCTAGTCACCAAGCTTCTGACTTGAAGAAGTTTGGTGCCCACAAGAAACCAAACGAAGCCAAGCAAAACCCAGAACCCCCAGAAAACGTAAGTAAGGAAGGAAGGAAGCATGATATGATGCAGAAGAGAACATGGAAGAACCATTCAGAAAGTTAGCTAATTTAATCTTATTATAAACTTCTTACCGTCTTCTCAAGTTAGTGGAACACTGAAGATTTTAAAGAGCTTTGAAAATTACTTTGACTCAAGTATTGCACCTGGAACTTATCCCGAGGAGATAGCATTAGTGTATAAGGATGTTCATTTCAGTGTTCTTTATAATACCCAAAACACAGAAATGATTTAAATACTCAAAAGTAGGGGATCAATTAAATAAATTATGATGACATATCCATATCCTGGAATATTATGTAGTTACTAAAATGATGATGTAGACTCTATTGATATGGACATATGTTTATAATATATTGTTAAGGTTACAAAACAGTATGTGTAAATGAAGCCTTTTCATAGGAAAATTGTTTTCATAAGCATAGAAAAAGTCTAGAAGGATATACACAAAATATTGACAGTGGTTATTTTAGAAGGTTGGTTATTGATGATCTTTTATTTAAAAAAAATACTGTCTTAGTTTTCTAGTGCTGCTGTAACACAAATACCTGAAGTGGGTGGCTTTAAAGAATAGAAATTTATTTTCTCATCGTTCAGGAGGCTAGAAGCCTGAATTCAGGGTGTGGCTATAGGGGGAGGCCCTTCTTTGTGGGTAGTTCCTTGGCATTCCTTGGCTAGTAGATGATCCTCAGATGGGTTTGTCTTCCCCCATGTGTGTCTCTGTGTCTATTCTGCTCTTTTTATAACTCATCAATGATTAGCTTTGGGATCCACCCTACTCAGGTATGACCTAATTAATGTAACAAGGAAAACCCTGTTTCCAAACAGGATTATATTCACAGGTATAGGGACAGAACTTCAATAAGTATTCTTGGGAAAAAGAATTCAATCTGTGACAAATACTTTTTCTTATTTCCTGAAAATTTTTTGCAATAGGTGTATATTATTTGTATAATAAAAAAAAAAAGCAATGAATCAATATGAACATTGCTGTTGGAGGCTTTGGATGGCCACTTGACATTTAGAAAGTTGGCTTTTCCCAACTTGATAGTTCTCAAACAATTGGCCCCATTTCGATGACCTAACAACATCTCCACACTTTCGATCAAGGCTTACATTAAATAGTGCTGAATGGCTACCTCTTTCCATCAAGAGTGTTTAAAGCCCAATCTACCTAGTGAATTCTGATCTTTTCTGGATTGCTGACCTTGATTAACCTCATGGGTTTGAGTCCATCCGGATGAGTCCAGAGCAGAATCTACCCAGTTTTCAAAACAAAAAAATCAGTACACCACCATCTGCTTGTGAGGTTTCTAAAGCATATGGACAACCTCAGAGCCCAGCATTCCAGGCTTTTGCAAGAGCATGTCATCTCAAATTGTGCACTGTTCATCACCTTCATCAAAGCTTGGCTGAGAAAGGTGATATTTGTGAAAGACTATTTAGAATTCATCCTTTCCTATAGATGCTATAAGTTCTATGCTTGAATCAAACCAAATTAACAGAAAATTTCACTCTTGGAATATATTGTCTAAGCTAGTCATAAGCTAAGCTACAAGTATATTCATTGGTTGCATTTTAATATTATTCAAGAAAAA
This sequence comes from Loxodonta africana, assembly GCF_030014295.1. Lineage (NCBI taxonomy): Eukaryota > Metazoa > Chordata > Mammalia > Proboscidea > Elephantidae > Loxodonta > Loxodonta africana. The sequence goes on from NC_087358.1 coordinate 71,503,774, forward strand.
CAGGAAGCTTATTAAAGGGCCATAGTGCTCCAAGGTACAAAATTGGTCTCTAACTGCCTGGAGCAGCAGAGGAAGAAGGAAGGTTGGGAATCAAAGGAGGAACTGGAATGCGTGTCTCTTTGCCTCCATGAACAGCTGCCTCCTTTGCCATGAGACCAGAACTGGATGGTGCCTGGCTACCATTACTGAACGTTTTGATCAAAGATTCTATAGAAGAATCCTGATCAAAAGGAGGAAAATGTGGAACAGAATTTCAAATTCTTCCTGGAATTCAGACTTTCTGGAGCCATTAAGACTGGATGCCCACCCCTCAAAACTATTGCCCTAAGGAAATTTTTAAGCTTTAAACCAAAACTGTCTCCTGAAGTCACATTTAAAGCAAACAGTTGTTTAGCTTAATTAGTAAAGAATATTTGCCTTGAATTTTGTGCTGTTTTTAAAAAATCATGTATATGTGATCAAATTGACAACAGCAACTCAAAAGTTTAGATGAGGAGCTTAGAGGGCAGTGATTTTATATTAATTAGGTCAAATAGTTTGGAAAAGGTTATGGTGCAACTTAAAGAATGTAACCAATGTTACCGAATTGTACATGCAGAAATCGTTGAATTGGTGTATGTTTTGTTATGTATATTTTTACCCGCCCCCCCCCCCCAAAAAAAAGACCGCAGTGCTGTTGCCTTTCAGAACTCTATGGAAGAATGCCCCCAGGCCTCAGGAGGACCAGGAGCAAGATTGATGGCCAGATGGATGCTGTCTTCACTTCTTGTCTGCTTCTCACTGTATCGGTTTCTTTCTTTTCTCTCTGTGTAGACCTAGGCTTCGGAGCTTCTCTGATTCATGTAACCACATGTACTTAAGTAGAACAAACAAGGTGAGGAAACTAGAACACCCCTCTCCACCAACATAGGCCAAGATTGGGGGAGAGGAACAGGATGGGGAATTGGATAGTTTTCAGAAAAAGGGCATTTATTACCTTCTAGTTTTTTAGTATTTGTGAAGAAAAAAAGCACTGCCATATTTTTTCTCATTTATAGAGCAAAGGCTGAAATAAAACCTTATTTTACTTACTTCTGGGCCCATCGAGGTGGTATATGTTTTTATCACTGGAATTTCCTTTCCTAGAAATTTTTGCCTCTGACATGAACATTCTTATTCCCTTGATTTTTTTAATTGAAGAATGTGACAAGAAATAGGTATAGAAAATCATTTACTGATTTTTTTTTTAAGAAGTGGTATTGAAAGAACTGTCAGTGACATCACTAAATACTAAATCCCCTCAAAAAGTGTAACTTGATAAAATTATGTTAAATATTAAGGCGTTGTCGTTAGGTGCTGTCAAGTCGGTTCCGACTCATAGCGACCCTATGCACAACAGAATGAAACACTGCCTGGTCCTGAGCCATCCTTACAATCATTGTTATGCCTGAGCTCATTGTTGCAGCCACTGTGTCAATCCACCTCACTGAGGGTCTTCCTCTTTTCCGTTGACCCTGTACTTTGCCAAGCATGATGTCCTTCTTCAGGGACTGATCCCTCCTGACAGCATGTCCAAAGTATGTAATACGCAGTCTCGCCATCCTTGCTTCTAAGGAGCATTCTGGTTGTACTTCTTCTAAGACAGATTTGTTCATTCTTTTGGCAGTCCATGGTATATTCAGTATTCTTCGCCAACACCACAATTCAAAGGCATCAGTTCTTCTTCGGTCTTCCTTATTCATTGTCCAGCTTTCACATGCACATATTAAGTTAGCATTAAGTAGCTATAGGTAACTGTTATTTTTCTTTGTGGCGCAGAGATACGTTATATATTCTAAATCTCAACTGTAGCTATTATTCTAGGCTTCTGTATTGTGTATATTTGTGTTTTTCTTAGTCCAAAATCACCATTCTTCTTTATATTTTCCCTGGTCCTGATTCTTTTTTCTTATTCATATTTTATCAATTTATTGCACGAATTTTGATTGGAAGCACCTCAAATCCTTTGAGAGGCCAGTCGTAAATAGATACCTAGTTGTCAATAGCCAATAAGAACTTAATTTCCACTTCTCTCTCTCTCATCATCTGTCCATCCATCTATTTTATCCACACTCCATACATTAGTTTTTAAATTGCTGCTGCTTGTAATCTGACCTAAAGGAGGTGGTAATGTGGAAATGTCATACAGAGATAGACACTTGGGGACTACAGGGGAGCTTTTCGTATCACTTCATGTCTAACATTATGTAATAGTTCCCTACGTGTTCATAAGGCTGGTGCCCAGTATACTTCTGTGCATGCTCTTTACATGCAGAACTGTGAATCAATAGACAAAAGTTCTTGTATCATGTTGACAAAAGTCTACTTATGCATGTGATAAAATAAAATGGATTTGATGCTCAGTTCATTAACTCACAGAATGTCTTTTTAAGCTCTCTGTTATTTTTAATTGAAACTAAGTATGTGTGTGTATTTGTGACATATATACATACAGGTGAATATATATACATACAGGTGAATATCTACACATATGTATGTATATGTCACATAGATGAGAGTCAGATATAATCTCGGTCTGCATAAGGATATACCTAAATGAGAAATCTCACACCCGGTGACAACTCTCAAATGATTTTTACCAACATTTTATTATAAACATTTTCAAGCTTATAGACAATTGAAACAAATTTTATAGTGAACCACCTGTATTAGTCTCCTAGGGCTGCTGTAACTATGTCCCACAAGCTGAGGGGCTTAAAACAACAGAAATTTATGATCTCACAGCTCTGGAGGCTACAGTCCAAATTCAGGGTGTCAGCAAAGTCATGCTCTCTCTGACAACTCTAGGGGGAAGATCCTTTCTTGTCTTCCCCAGATTCTGGTAGCTCCAGGTATTCCTTGGCTTGCAGCTGCACCTAACTCCCTTGTCACATGGCCGTCTTTCCTCTGAATGTCTTTCTGTGTGTCTTCTTATCCCTTGGATTGGATTAGGACTCACCCTACCCCAGTATGACCTCATGTTAACTTAATGATGGATAACATCTTCAAAGACCTTATTTCCAAGTAAGGTCTCTTCACAGGTATCGGGGGTTATGTTTCAGTCCATAACAAACCACATACCCACCACTTCGATTCTACAATTAACATTTTACTGTACTTATTTTGTCCCATATTGACCTCTATCTACCTATCCCTCATGAATATATCTTATTTTTTGGATACATTTCGAAGTAAGGTACAGACATCAGAACATTTCGTCCCTAGACATTTCAGCATGCATACCATTAAAACAAACTCATTTCCATCAAGTTCACTCGGACCCACAGTGGACCTATAGGACAGAATAAAATTGCCACATATGGTTTCCAAGGCTGTAAATCTTTACAGAAGCCGACTGTCAAATCTTTTTCCAGCAGAGCGGCTGGCGGGTTCAAACCACTAACCATTCAGTTAGCAGCCAAGCGCATAACCACTGCACTACCAGGGCTCCTTTGCATATCATGAGCTCGAATTAAGTATTTTCTATGATTTTTTTTCCCTTTGAGGTAAAATCTACATACAATGAAATGCACAAATCTTAATTCTACCGCTGAAAGAGTTTTGATAAATGCGTACAACCGTGTAACCTGAACCACTATTAAGATAGAACATTACCATCCTTCCAGAAAGTTCCCTCCATGCCCCTTTCCAGTCCAACCCTACCTCCAGCCCCCAAACAACCATTCGTCTGATTTTTTTCTGTCACAGATTAGTTTTGCCTGTTTTAGAACTTACAATTAGAATCATACAACAGCTTTTGAGAATAAAAAGGTTTCCTTTTACTGTTAACACTATTTAAATTTCTGGAATGATGAAATATAGCCTCTGTGGTTCCATGGTACATGCTGAGCTGTTGTGCTGTCTGTCGAGTCAGTTCTGACTCTTAGTGACACTGTGTACACCAGAATGAAACACTGCCCAGTCCTGTGCCATTCTCACAATTGCTGTTATACTTGAACCCATTGTTGCAGCCACTGTGTCAATCCATCTTGTTGAGGGTCTTCCTCTTTTTCGCTAATGCTCTACTTTACCAAGCATGATGTCCTCCAGAGGTTGGTCCCTCCTGAATAACATGTACAAAGTATGTGAAATGAAGTCTCACAATCCTTGCTCTAAGGAACACTCTGTCTGTACTTCCTCCAAGACAGATTGGTTTGTTCTTTTGGCAGTCAATGGTATATTCAATATTCTTTGCCAACACCATAATTCAAAAGATGTCAATTCTTCTTTGAGTTATAGATTATTATCTATAACTATTATCTATGGGTTATTATGCAGGGGAGGGCAGTGGTGGTTCAGTGGTGGAATTCTCACCTTTCCTGTGGGAGACCTGGGTTTTATTCCCAACCAGTGTACCTCATGTGCAGCCACCACTCACTGTCAATGGAGGTTTGTGTGTTGCTAAGATGCTGAACAGGTTTCAGCGGAGCTTCCTGACCAAGACAGACTAGGAAGAAAGGTTTGGCGATCTGCTTCCAAAATTCAGCCGATGATGGGGTTGCCATGAGTCTGTGGCAGACTCGAAGACAGTAACAACATTATTCAGGGGAGAGATGTGCATTAACTCTGGGTCTGGGAGAAAGAGATAGCATGAAGTATGTTCATAGGCAAGTCATTTCCATTAAATATTCTCCTTTGTGGAATGAAAAAGTGAAAAGCATTCTGAAGGGAAGGAGCCCTAGTGGTGCACTGCTTAAAAGCTTGGCTGCTGACCAAAAGGTTGGCAGTTGGAACCCACCAGCCACTCCACGGGAAAAAGATACGGCAGTCTACTTCCATAAAAACTTGTTGTTGTTAGGCGCCATCAAGTCAGAACAAAACACTGCTTGGTCCTGTGCCATCCTCATAATCATTGTTATGTTCGAGCCCATTGTTGCAGCCACTGTGTCAATCTATCTTGTTGACGGTCTTCTTCTTTTTTGCTGACCCTCTACCTTACCAAGCATGATGTTCTTCTCAAGGGATTGATCCCTCCTGATAACATGTCAAAAGTACATGAGATGAAGTCTCGCCATCCTTACTATACTTCCTCCAAGACGGATTCATTCTTTCTTCTGGCAGTCCACAGAATATTCAATATTGCTCGTTGCTCACCAACACCATAATTCAAAGGCATTAATTTTTTTTTTATTGTGTTTTAAGTGAAGGTTTACAGTTCAAGCTAGTTTCTCATACATAGATTTTTACACACATACAAAGATTTATACACAAATATGGATCTCTTCCAGTTAGTTGGCCAGGTAGCTGTCTTCCAATAGATAAGCGAGCACCTGCAGTGCTGTAACCATTTGTTGAAACATCTCAGTTGGTATTCCATCAATTCCTGGGGCCTTGTTTTTTGCCAGTGCTTTCAGTGCAGCTTGGACTTCTTCCTTTAGTACCATTGCTTCTTGATTATATGCTACTTCCTGAAATGGTTGAGTATTGACCAATTCTTTTCGGTAGGGTGATTGTGTATTCCTTCTGTCTTCTTTTGATGCTCTCTATATCCTTCCATATTTTGCCCATAGAGTCCTTCGAAGTTGCCCCTCGAGGCTTAAATTTTTTCTGCAGTTTTTTCAGCTTGAGAAATGCTGAGTGTGTTCCTCCGTTTTGGTTTTCTAACTCCAGGTCTTTGCACATTTCATTATAATACTTTGTCTTCTTGAGCTGCCCTTTGAAGTCTGTTCAGCTCTTTTACTTCATTTCTTCCATTCACTTTCCAGAGCATGCTTCAGAGTCTCTTCTGACATCCATTTTGGTCTTTTCTTTCTTTACTGTCTTTTTAATGACCTCTTGCTTTCTTCATGTATGATGTCCTTGATGCCATCCCACAACTCTTCTGGTGTTCGGCCCTTAGTGTTCTGTTCAATGCATCAAATCTATTCTTGAGATGGCCTCTAAATTCAGGTGGGATATACTCAAGGTCACACTTTGGCTTTCATGGAATTGTTTTAATTTTCTCCACTTGAACTTGAACTTGCATATGAGCAATTTCTGGTCTGTTCCACAGTTGGCCCCTGGCCTTGTCCTGATTGATGATATTGAACTCTTCCATCATCTCTTTCCACAGATGTAGTTGATTTGGTTCCTGTGTTTTCCATCTGGTGAGGTCTACGTGTATAGTTGCCGTTTACAGTGTTGAAAAAGGCATTTGCAATGAAGAGGTCGTTGGTCTTGCAAAATTCTATCATTTCATCTCTAGCATCTTTTCTATCACTAAGACCATATTTTCCGACTACCAATCCTTCTTTGTTTCCAACTTTCACATTCCAATCATCAGTAATTATCAATGCATCTTGATCGCATGTTTGATCAGTTTTAGACTATAGAAGTTGGTAACAGTCTTCAATTTTCTCTTGTTTGGCATTAGTGGTTGGTGCTTAAATTTGAGTAATAGTCCTATTAACTGGTCTTCCTTGTAGGCATGTGGATATTATCCTATCACCGACTTCGTTTTACTTCAGGATAGATCTTGAAATGTTCTTTTTGAGGATGAATGCAATGCCATTCCTTTTGCGTATGTCATTCCTGGCATAGTAGACCATATGATTGTCTGATTCAAAATGGAAAATATCAGTCCATTTTAGCTCCCTAATGCCTAGAATATCGATGTTTATTTGTTCCATTTAATTTTTGACGATTTCCAGTTTTCCTAGATTGATATTTTGTACATTCCATGTTCTGACTATTAATGGATGTTTGCAGCTGTTTCTTGTCATTTTGAGTTGTGCCACATCAGCAAATGAAGGTCCTGAAAGCTTGACTTCCTCCACATCATTAAGGTAGACTCTACTTTGAGGAGGCAGCTCTTCCCCAGTCATCTTTTGAGTGCCTCCCAACCTGAGGGACTCATCTTCTGGCACTGTATCACACAATGTTCTGGCCAAGGTTTTCACTGGCCAGTATTTTCAGAAGTAGACAGCCAGGTCCTTTTCCCTAATCTCTCTTAGTCTGGAAGCTCTGCTGAAACCTGTCCACCATGGTTGACCCTGATGGTATTTGAAGTACTGATGGCATAGCTTCCATCATCACAGCAACACACAAGTCACCACAGTAGGACAAACTGACAGATGCGTGGTGGCGTAAAGACAGCCTTGGATACTCTATGGGGCAGTTTTACTCTGTCCTAAAAGAGAAAAAAAAAAAAATTTTTTATAGGGTCACTGGAGCCCTGGTGGTGCAGTGGTTAAGAGCTTGGTAGCTAACCAAAAGGTTGGCAGTTCGAATCCATCAGCCGCTCCTTGGAGACTCTATGGGGCAGTTCTTCTCTTTTCTTTAGGGTCGCTATGAGTTGGAATCTACTCAATGGCAGAGGAATTGACTCTATTCTGAAGGGAATTTAGTGTGCTATCAATTCAACACTGGTGCTGGGTTATCAATTAAACACACATTTGTAGGTTTCTGGTCAGAGATTGGAGCCCTGGTGGCACAGTAGTTAAGAGCTCAGCTGTTAACCAAAAGGTCAGCAGTTCAAATCTACCAGCCACTCCTTGGGAACCCTATGGGGCAGTTCAACTCTGTCCCATAGGGTCTCTGTGAGTCTACAGCAATGGGATTGGTTGTTTTTGGTTTGGTCAAAGATTATTTATTAGTCAGCTAAAAGTACTGGCTGGCTTGCTGCCTCCAGGGACAAGGGACACATCCTGCAAAGAGGCCCGTAGCTGAGGTGGGGACAGGGGAAGAAAATTCGAACCCCTGGGAAGGGTAGACACTTGCCCAGTTCACCTTGGGCACTTCTTTCTTTTCTATTTTTTCCCTTTGCCTTCTCTTTCCTCTTGACCTTTAATTTCCTTCCTTTTCTTTCTTCCCTTGTGGAAGCTGTGAACATTTTGACCCCTCGAGTCTGAGGTTCTGCTTATAACTCCTACAGGCTGTCAGAGGCTCTGGGCTTAGGGGTGTTTCTTCCCACAGTTGTCTGGAGAGTGCACCAACAATTTCTCCACACCCACTGGTTTGCTGGGCTGCGTCCCACTTAGCAGGGCTGGGGAAGTGAGAGCTAAACCAGCCTGGCCATGAGTCAGCATTTCTCCCATGGACTCAGGCCTGTGGAGAGACCCTGGGAGAGGATGTGGAGGAGGTGCTTTCCTTTCCCAGACTGGAGAGCAGACATCCCCAGGGGCGGTGTGGGAGACAACCGGCTGAGGGGGATGGGCACCTCAGTGTTGTACATATTCATGCCTGTGTATACATCACTGCTTTTGTTTGCGGTGACTATTGTCACAATTCTAAAACTGTTTTTGCAGTTCTTTTTTAAGCACTTAAGAAATCATTTAAAAATAGATTTTATATAGATCTCACAAGTTTGAGAAAATAGACCTACTAAGTATGAGAAGGAAAAAATAATGTTCAGAACAGTTAAATTTCTTTATTATGTCTGAAACATATAGTGTGATTTTTAAAACATGTGAAATACTTTAAAAATATTTAAGACCAATTTTCTCTTAGTTTTTCATCTCGCATTTAAATTTCCAGTTTGATGCTTATAGCAAACTTTACAGATAATAAATAAGGACATAATAGGTATTCATTAAGTTTTTGTTGGTCACAGGAAGTGCAATAAAATAGATAAGAGATTACTCTGTATTTAAGGGATTAAGATTTTCTACTATTTTTAGCCCAAGAACAATATGCATTTTTGAATTCAAAGATTCATTACTGCCGATTGGGAGTTTGTTTTGCAAAACTGTGGTTGTCACGTAATGTTGGATGGTGGCGAGTTAGTTTCTCAAAGTTTAGACTGAATATGTAGTGAATTATGTGACTTTCTCCAATTCTGAATAAACACGTTTAAAAAGTCCTCTGATTTATTATAACTTCATGTAGTTTCCTTGCTCACAAAATTTATTTCATTAGTCACCTTAAGTAAAATTCTTGAGTTCTTGCATTGTACAAAAATATCCTGGGTGCCCTTTCTGGGCTGAACAAGATTTTTTTTTTATCAGTTCCTCAGGCATAATAATACACTCTTGAATTTGGTTGTGGCCATAGTCAGTTTGCAGTTCTGAGTATGGTGATATGATTTTTAATTAGTCACAGCCTCTAATGAGGACAGTTAACGTCTTTAAAAAATACTTGGCAAACACATGGGCATTATATCCTGCCAACAGTCTTCCAGAGATTATTCTTTTTGCCTAACCTAGATTTCTCTCGATGAGGATTAGACTCATTTCCTCTTGTTCTGCCCTTTGTGGTGACTAGGACCAGCTGCACTCCAGCCTTGGAATACTGCTGAGCTCTGAGAACCAGCTCAGCTCCTGTGTCCTTGTCTCCTGTATTGAGAACACAGAGTTTATTTTCCTGGGACCTTATTGTTTTGTTGTTAGGTGCGGTCGAGTCAGTTCCACCTCATAGCCACCCTGTGTACAATAGAACAAAACATTGCCCGATCCTGTGCCATCTTCATGATTGTTGCTATGCTGGAGCCCATTGTTGCAGCCACTGTGTCAGTCCATCTTATTGAGGGTCTTCGTCTTTTTCTCTGACCCTTTACTTTGCCAAGCATGATGTCCTTCTCCAGGGATTAGTCTCTCCTGATAACATGGCTAAGTTAAGTGAGACCGAAGTCTCACCATCCTCCCTTCTAAGGAACATTCTGGCTCTACTTCTTCCAAGACAGATTTGTTCCTTCTTCTGGCAGTCCGTGGTATATTCAATATTGTTCGCGGACAGCATAATTCAAAGGCATCAATACTTCTTTGGTTTTTCTTATTCATTGTCCAGCTTTCGCATACATATAAAACAGTTGAAAATCCCATGGCTTGAATCAGGTGCACCTTAATCCTCAATGTGATGTCTTTGCTTTTTAACACTTTAAAGAGGTCTTGTGCAGCAGATTTGCCCAGTGCAGTATGTCATTTGATTTCTTGATTGCTATTTCCATGGGCATTGATTGTGGATCCAGGTAAAATGAAATACTTGACAACTTCAGTATTTTCTCCGTTTATCATGATGTTGCTTATTGGTTCAGCTGTGAGGATTTTTTTTTTCTTTATGTTTGGGTGTAATCCATACTCAAGGCTGTGGTCTTTGGTCTTCATCGTAAGTGCTTCAAGGCCTCTTTGATTTCAGCAAGCAAGGTTGTGTCATCTGCATATTGCAGGTTGTTAATGAGTCTTCCTCCAATCCTGATGCTGCATTTTTCTCCATTTAGTCTAGCTTCTCGGATTACTTGTTCAGCATACAGACTGAGTAAGTCTGGAGAAAAGATACAATTCTGAAGTAAACCTTTTCTGATTTTAAACCACGTGATATCCCTTTTTATGTTCGATTGACTGCCTCTTGCTCCTATGTACAGGTTCCTCATGAGCACAATGAACTGTTCTGGAATTTCCATTCTTTGAAAAGTTTATCCATAATTTGTTATGATCCATTACTGTATAGTCAATAAAACACAGGTAAATATCTTTCTGGTATTCTCTGCTTTCAGCCAAGATCCATCTGACATTTGCTATATGATTGATGAGGTGTTTAATGAGAAATGTGGGCTCCTTTCAGGGATGAATAGCAAACATATTGGCATCTCCCTTGGTACCAAGCACCACAAGGTAATAGAGTACTTCACCAATCAGACAAAAAACCCACTGCGATCAAATTGATGTCGACTCATCCAGATGTGTTCTATATAAAACCAGATTTTCGGCACTGGGACTCTTAATTAGTGCCATGTTAAGAGAATGTCTGTGGAAATGGTTTCTCTTTTCCAAATCAGGATTTTCTCAGTTTAACATGAGTATATATGTTAAGATGAGTCCCATGTTCTCAGTGGTTAAAAGCTTGCTGCTAGCCAAAAGATCAGCAGTTTGAATTTAACAGCTGGTCCTTGGAAACCCTATGGAATAGTTCTACTCTGCCCTATAGGGTCGCTATGAGTCAGAATTGACTCGATGACAACTGCTTTATATACGTTAAGAGACCATATTTTAGAAAGTGGCCTGAGACTAGAATCTATTTGAGTAACACAGAGAGTTTGAACATAGAATATTGGAAAGAGCTGTGTTCTAGGTCATAAATCGAGGTATCTTTGTTCTAAAATTAAACATCACCCAATTACAAAGAACCCCTTTTATTCTAAAAAAAAAAAAAGAGGGGGTTCTTTGTATTATTCTAGAACGATAAAAAAACCACTTGACATGGAGTCGACTCTGACTCATGGCCACCCTTTGTGTGTCAGAGTAGAACTGTGTTCCACAGGGTTTTCAATGACTGATTTTTTGGAAGTAGATCACCAAGGTGCCTCTGAGCAGACTTGAACCTCCTCCAACCTTTTGGTTAGCCATTTATACCACCTAAGACTCCATTCTAGAACAATATAATATTGTAAAAATTCTTTTTCTGCAAGTCTCCTTGTAGATCAGGATGTTTTTCAGCCTCAGTAAATGTTGCCTAGAGACTTTGATGGACAGTAAAGTAAAATTTTAGGTTGGTGTTTTTCAGGTAAGACCAACTTCTTTTGCCAGTAAAACATTGGGAAAATGAATGTCTCCTCTTGATTTTTAGAAAAACAATTTTCCCAGTATTATATATTTTTGTTCTAAGATTTCCTTACACTTAGATATTGGCAGCGTGGTCTATGGTAGAGTCTAGTGTAAGAGAGTGTCTGATTAAGCATAACACTTTAACTTTAAAAAAATCTAAGTGTATCATTGTTTCATAGTGTTTTGCAAAAATACTATAAGTTTCATATGACTCACTACCTAAGAAATTTCAGGAGCAACTGAAGAGCACTGAATTGAGTGTCAAGAGGATGAAGTTCTGTTCTTGCACTGCCATTAGCTAGCTGGGTGTCCTTGGGTAAATCTAGAGAAGCTTTAGGAAGCATGAAGGATTTCAGTTGAGTCCTGAAAGAAAGTCAGATTTTAGATAGGCAGAGAGGGAGAGGGGAAGATAATCCCAACAAGAGAGGAGGGTAGGGGAAGAAAGGTCTAAGAAGTGCAAGGTGTATGTGGGGGATAGAGAGTATATCTTCTTCCCACGAATTGTCTCGTTTTGGCTCAGGTGAGGAGCAGTGTCTCTGTTCTCTGCTGTGATCTCACCTGGAAATGTATGTCAAATTATCATGCCATGAGGGATTAAAAAAAAAAAAACCCACTGGCAGAAGTGAATCCAGAGCCCATAAGACTTATAAATCACAATATATTGTAGTTATTTTTATTTAAATAACAATTAAAAAAAAATAAATTCTAAAAAGGTCACATATGTGCTATCTTTGGTACTCTTCATTTCTTTGTATGGCTTGAATTTCTGTTTGCTCTCATTTCCCTCCACCTGAAGATCTGCTGGCAATGAGTTCTCTTAGCTTATTTTGTCTAAATATGCCTTTATTTAACCTTCGATTTTAAAGGATATTTGTAGAATTCTAGGTTGGCAGCTTTTTTCACTCAGCACTTTAAAGATGTTGCTCTTTTGTCTTTTGATTTGTGTGGTTTCTGATAAGGAGTCAGTAATATTCTTTATTATTGGTCTCCTATTTTTTTTTTTTTTTAATTTTTATCAGTAGAGGGTCAGTAAAAAAGAGGAAGACCCTCAATGTGATGGATTGACACAGTGGCTGCAACAATGGGCTTAAGCATAACAACGATTGTGAGGATGGTGCAGGACCAGGCAATAAGGACCAGGCAATATTTTGTTCTGTTGTGCATGGGGTTGCTTTGAGTCAGAATCAACTCAATGGCGCCTAACAACATGAATAATATGTCTTTTTCTTTTTTTCCTGACTGCTTTAAAGATTTTTCCCTTTACCTTTGGTTTTCAGCAATTCGATTATTATGTGTCTTGGTGTTTGTGTGTGTATGTGTGTATTTATTCTGTTTGTGGTTCATGGAGCTTTTTGGATCTATTGATTTATAGTTTTCATTAAGTTTGGGAAAAGTTGGCCATTACTTTTCCAAATACATTTTTTCTCCCCTTATGACTCTCTCTTCTTCTAGGACTCATGTGATACCCATATGTTAGACCAGTTGATATTGTTCCCATGTTACTGAGGCTCTGTTTATTTTTTGACTTTTTTTTTCCTCCCTCTCTCAAGCTTCAGTTTGGATAATTTTTACTGGCATGTCTTCAGGTTCACTGATATTTTCTTCTGCAGTGTCTAATCAGCTCACAAGCCCTTTCAGGGACTTTCTCATTTCACATATTCTATTTTTCAGTTTTAGAATTTTCCTTTGGTTCTTTTTTTATAGTTTTCATTTCTCTACTGAGAATCCCTATTTATTAATTAATTATATTTATGGTTTCCTTTAAATTCCTGAAGATGTTTATAATAGATATTTTAATGTCTTTGTGACTTCACAATCTGTTATTTCTGTGTCTTTTTCCATTGACTTCCCTCCCCACCCCACAGGTTATGGCTTACATTTTTTCTGTCTCACCTCATGTCTCATGATTTTTTGTTATATTTTAAACATTATGGATGTTACACTGTTGATGGTCAGAATTTTTTTTCTTTAATAGAATGTTGAATTTTGTTCTGTAGGCAGTTAATTTACATGTCAGTCCAATCCTTCTAAGGCTTGTTTTTAATCATTATTAGAGCCGGCCTAGAATAGGATCTTGTCCAGGCTAGGGCTAGATTAGCTCTTCTGCTAAGATGTGGGCTTTCTGGGATCTCTGCTGAATGCCAGGAGTGTTCAATGAGGCCTCTCTGGATGGTCAGAAGTACTGGTACTGGATGAGCTCTAGTAGTTATTCATCTCATAGATCCCTGGTAAATGTTCTTTTCCCAATACTTGTTCTTTTCCGAGCCTCATGGAGTTTTGTTCTCTTCATGCACAGCTTATTATTAAGCCGAAGTTGCATGAGACGCCCTATGTATATTTCAGAGCTCCTTATCTCCACTGCTTATTTCTCTCTGGTAACCTTGCTCTACAACTTCCAGCTGCCTTAGTCGTCCCATACTCTTTCTGTCTTCCCAGCTCAGCACAGCTGTCATGTTTTTTTGACCAATACCTCTTTGTACCTTCTCTACCTTTTCAGGCAAAAACAAGCCTTGCCTGTGGGGGTGGTGGGGGGGCACATCTTTTCTCTTCTCTAAGAGATCAGGGTCCTGTTCTAACTGTTGACCTATATCTGAAAATAGCCATTTTGTGTATTTTGTAGTTTCATAGGGTTTTATAATGGGAGGGCTTTTTTTTTTTTTTAAGAGATCAAGGTCCTGTTCTAACTGTTGACCTATATCTGAAAATAGCCATTTTGTATATTTTGTAGTTTCATAGGGTTTTATAATGGGAGGGCTAGTTTGTTACTCTACCACGTCAAGAAGCAGAAGTCCAAAATTGTCCCTTGTTTGGCCGGGGGTGGGGGGGTGAAATTAACAGAATTATGTTTAGTTTACAGCTGGCTAGTCTTTCATTAGTGTGGTACATTCAATTCTAGTGCCTGCACTATTTTCTGTTTTTAAAAATTTAGTAATTCCTTTCAGTTTTTATCTTTTCAAAAGTTACATGAGGTTATACACACATATTTCTGTAACTTTTTTGCAATCACTTTTATGGCTTAGAGGTTTTTCTCTGTGGACACATAGAAATTACCTTATGTTTCTACTTGCTGCATATTATTTCAAAATATTACTGTACTGTAATTTAACAATTTCCTTATCGAAAGATAATTAGCTTGTTTCCAGTTTGGGGGACTATTATAAATATTCTGCAAAATACCTTTTTATATGTATATTTTTGCTTGTATGTATTTCTGTGGGAGAGATCCTTACAAATAGAATTATTGGTTCATTAGTTCAGGGGTTGGCAAACTATGGCCGTGGACAAGATCTGGCCAGTGGCTGTTTTTGTGCATCCCATGAGCTAAGAATGGTTTTACATTCCTGAAGGGTTATAAAAAGAAGAAGGATATGTGATAGAGACTGTATGTGGCTTGCCTGCAAATACTAAAATATTTGCCATCTGGCTTTTAACAGAAAAGTTTGCCAACTCCTGATCTTGCAATAAGATGGAAGAAAAAATAGACCATTAAACATCAGTAGACTATATTATGCACAAAAAACCCATTCAAGATGCATTAAAGAGCTCAATTTTAATAAACATTGTATAGAAGTATTGGAAGAAATCCAGGAGAATATTCTTGTAATCTTGGGGCAGGAAAACCTCCTGAGCAAGGTACAAAATTCGGAAACTATCAAGGTGAAAATTGACAGACTCAACAGTTTTTATGTAACACATGAGCAAAGGACAAGTGACATACTGAAAATATTTGTACCCTGCAAAGTGGCTGGAAATATATAACATGTACGGCACTGGGTTTTATAACCATATGTGTCCAAAATAGATTGTTGTCAATGTGTGCCATCGAGTCGATTCTGACTCAGTTACCCTATATGACAGAGTAGAACTGCCCCATAGGGTTTCCTAGGCTGTAATATTAAGGTAACATATCACCAGGTCCTTTCTCCTGCAGAGTACTGGTAGATTCCAACTGAAGACCTTTTGGTTAGCAGCTGAGCACTTAACTATTGTGCTATCAGGGCTCCTTAAAATAGAGATAAAGTTCCTATAAATTACTAAGAAAACTATTTTTGAAACATTAGGAAAATAGCCAAAGGACATAGACTTGCAAAGCAGAAGAAATTAAAATTTCAATAAATATTTGATAAAACGTTTTACCTCATCAATAATACGAAAACTGGAAATTAAAACAATGAGATATCATTTTGCCTTGTCAGATTAACAAAAGATTAAACACTGTCATAAGATACAGAGCTGGACATAGCAAAATGGGCACTCTTATACTTGTTGATAGAGTTTAGTGAATATTAAAGATTTCTTTTGAAGTAATTAGCTAGTATCTTTCAAAATGTAAATGTACTTGAATTTTAAAAAAATGGTGAAGAGTTAGACTGTCCAAAAACAATAAAGAGTTTAAATAATGGACATTAGTTACTGTGAAAATGGTACGGGGCTGCTGTCTGACCTCCTCCAACCCCATAAAGGTGAAAGAGAACCAAGATCAATAGTGCAAGGCTGACTCCCATGAGGTGGAGGCTGGACAAGCCTCCTCTCTCTGCCATCTCTATCAATTCTGACACAAACTGTCCCTCCCACAGCACTCTCTACTGGTTTCAGTAATTTATTGCTGTGGCCACAGAACTCACAGATCATATTCACAATTATGGGGTTTATTAGGGAAGTAACAGTTACAATTCAGGCTCAGGAACACTCAGATACAGTTCTATCAGGACAGCCTCTTCCCAGCCGTGCTTGCAGGCATGCCTCTCCCTGGCCCTGGCCTCTGCCCAAAGGCCCTTAGCTTTCTCTCTCTGTAGGCTGAGAAGCCCACAGACCATCTCCTCCTGCCGGGTCTCTGCTGCCAGGTCTCTCCTGCTACTGCTTCTCACCGTCTTCCGGGTTGCAGCTCTGTCTCTCGGTCTCCTGCTTCCAGGAGCTTCTCAGCACAGGGATCCTGGATCCAAAGGACTTGTTGGCTCTTGGCTACTCTTCCTTGGTGGTGGTGGAAACTTGTCCTTCCCACCACTGGGGTAGCTCATTTCAAGCCCAGCAGGACGGTAAACCTGACCAATCCCTTTGATGGGCCACAATCACCCTATCACACCCAGTCACCTGGGTGGGAGTTACAAGACCATGGGGAGAAAGGCCACACAAAAGCAATTCATTACACCTCAGTTACTAAATGAAACATTAAATGAGTTGATGTAGTTTAGCTTGGAGAAAAGAGTGCTACAAGGTAATATTCTAGTTGCACTTAAATTTGTACTGAATGCTTATGGGGGAAAGAAGGGACTTGTTCTCTACTTCCATAGCATGTTGAACAACAAAAATTACAGGCCTTATGCTGAATGGGGAAGGTTAATTTAAGATAAAATTGCAATTTCATGACTGTTGAACTCTCATCACTGAAGGAAGATCTTTTAAAATGGAATAAAGAGGTGACATCAGTGAAAATGGCAGAGTAAGAATCCCTGGAAATCCTCTCATCCATAAAAGCGATGAGAACACTGGCAAAAACGGTCAGAATTGACTCTTCAGAACTCTTGACATCAACCAAAAGCGTGCAACAATCTGGGGAAAGTTTACTCAAGAAAAATGGCTGACTCTTGTTAATAACAGAGAGCTTTGTGATGTTTTAACTTGTTCTATTTCCATCTCTCCATTTCCTAGCACCGCCATAGCCTTCAAAACCAACAGCCCATAATCATGGTGAAAACAGCAGTGCTGTAGCCTAGTAGCCTAGGTAGAATAGGATTGAGATGCTTTAAAATGCCTATTCCTAGAGAATTGTCATTATTTAACCTGTCTGATGGTTTCTTTGAAGACTATACTCACAAATGTTTTTATTTGACCTGACTTGAAGGTTCCCTAATGAGAACAGCCTTTTATTCAGGGGAGTTTTTTTAAAAGTAATCAATGGCAAATGTTGAATGTTGCAGTCGTCTAAGGCAGTGGATAGCAGTTGGGGCAACAAGAGGCTAATTAAAAGGCTTAAAAGGAAAAGCTGGGGAATATCCATAAGTGGTTTTGAACAGCTCTGACCTACTTCTGTGAATCTAGAAGTTCATGAGTATATGTTGGGCTGTGCACATGCCCAGGGCTGTGCTTATGCTCAGGAAAGACTTGAGAAGGCCCTACACTCTCACTTCTGGCTAACCATGAAGCTCTGCACAAACAGGAAGTGAAGGCTAAGGCAGAGATGTTAATTGCCTGGCTGAGTGATAAAGATAAGCCCGAACATCAACATAATGTCTCTCATCAAAGACTGGAAGATTTATTGGTTCCAGACATCTAAGGAAACCTCTGTCTGTTCATTACCTGACCATTAAGTGAACAAAGCAAAGACTTCTGTGGCCATACATGGCCAAGAATACAGACTTTACAGAATTAGGTCAGAAAAGTCACTAAATAAACAACAAATAGCAAAAACAACAAAACCTAGGAATGAGAGGGTAATGGGGACTTATTGCTTAAGGGGTATTGAGTTTTTGTTTTGAGTGGTGAAAAACTTTTGGAAATAGTAGTGATGGTTGCACAATGTAGTGAATATAATTAGTGTCACTGAATTGTACACTTAAAAATGGTTAAAATGACAAATGTGTTGTTATATATATATTACCATAATAAAATAAAATAAAAAAGATATATAATGCAAACAGTGACCAAAAGAGAGCTGGAATAACTATACTAATATAAAACAATAGACTTTTAAGACAAAAATTGGTAATAGAGACAAAGAAGGACATTTTATACTGATAAAAGAGTCAATCCATCAAGAAGATAGAATTATAAGTATATATGCACCTAACAACAGAGCATCAAAATACATGAAACAAATACTGACAGAACTGAAGTTAGCAATAGACAATCCAGTAATATAATTGGAGACTTCAAGAAGTGAAATAGAGAAGAGGAAAAACAATAAGAAGATCAACAAAACCAAAAGCTGATTCTCTGAGAAGTGCAACAAAATTGATAAACCTTTAGCTAGACGGACCAAGAAAAAAAGCAAAGACTCAAGTTACTAAAATTAGGAGTAAAAGAGAGGACATTACTACCAGTCTTACAAAAATAAAAAGGAGTATAAGGGAATACTATGAACAGTTAGTTCTATACCAACAAATTAGATGGCCAAAATGAAATGGAAAAGTTCCTAATAAGACACAATCTCCCAAAACTGACTCAATTAAAATTAGAAAATCTGAGTAGAGATATAACAACTAAAGAGACTGAATTACTAATGAAAAAATTTCTCACCAAGAAAAGCCTAGGCTCAAATGGCTTCACTGGTGAATTCCTCCATATGTTTAAAGAAGAATTAGAGTCCTTCATGAACTCTTTTAAAAATAGGGGGGGGGGAACACTTCTCAACTCATTTTATGAGCAAGCATTACCCTGGCACCAAGGCCATAAAAAGATGTCACAAGAACAGAAAACTGCACACCAGTATCCCTTATGAATATAGATATAAAAATTCTCAGCAAAATACTAGCAAACCAAATCCAGCTATATATCTTTGTATATAAAAAGAATTATACACCATTACCAAGTGGGTTGTATCTCAGGAATGCAGGGTTGGTTCAACATACAAAAATCAATGACATAACTGTCTTAGCCTGGGTTCTTTAGAGAAGCAAAACCAGTAAAGCATATAAATATATATATAGACAGAAATTTATATCAAGGAAATGGCTCATGTGGCTGTAGAGGCTGGAATGTCCCTCTGGAATGTCTGTGGGTCAGGCTGGAGGCTTCTCCTGATTTATGTAGCCACAGGGGCTGGTAAACCCAAGATTGGCAGGCCAGACAGCAGGGCACTGGCTCACAGGCTGGGAAGACTGACGAATCCCAAGATTGGCAGACAAGACAACAGGTAAGCTGCTAGCTCAAGTCCCAAGAACCTGAGGTCAGATCAACAGGAGCCAGCTGCAGAATCCTGAGTGAGCAAAAACTAGCAAGCCTTGCCAGAAAATCTGCCTATATTGGTTGCAGGCCACACCCTCAAGGAAACTCCCTTTCAACTGATTGGCTACTCACAGCAGATTCTGTCATGGAGGTGATCATATTATATCAAATCTCATCATGGAAGTGATCACATCATCATATGACTGCCAGACTGCATCATTACTGCCAAACCACTGAGAATCATGGCCCAGACAAGTTGACACACAATCTTAACATTCATAGTCTGCCCCTTGTCAATTTGGCACCTGTACACGTCTCCTCCAATCATACATAAACTCTGAATAAAGCCATACTTGCACCTAACATGATACAGTTAACATGCGTACAACCGAAAATGCACTAGCCTTGTTTACATCTTATATAAGTGAAGAAAACAAAAATATTTGATGTGCACATACAAGGCAGAAATATTTCCAACAATTACAGTCCTCATTTCTGCAATTGGTCACGTGGTTGTAACTGGTATTTAGAACTACCTCCTTCCACCACCCATTCAGTATTCTCTTTGTCCTCAGCAAGCACCTCAGCTGGTGGGGAGACACAAACCTAGCTAGCACTGTAGTTGTGTCTTTAGAAGGCCATTCCATCGTTCTATCAAGCCAGCTGCTTCAGGATGATGAGGAACATGGTAAGACCAGTGTGCCTGGGCCCATTGCCACACTTCATTTGCTGTGAAGTGAGTCCATCGATCTGAGGCGATGCTGTATGGGATACCATGATGGTGGATAAGGCATTCTGTAAGTCTGTGGATGGTACTTTTGGCAGAAGCATTGCATGCAGGGAAGGCAAATCCATATCCAGAGTAAATGTCTATTCCAGTAAGAACAAAATGCTGCCCTTTCCATGATGGAAGCAGTCCAAAGTAATCTACCTGCCACCAGGTTGCTGGCTGATCACCTTGAGGAATGGTGCTGTATCAGGGACTTAGTGTTGGTCTCTGCTGCTGGCAGATCGGGCACTCAGCAGTGACTATAGCCAAGTCAGCCTTGGTGAGTGGAAGTTCATGTGGCTGAGCCTGTGCAATAATATACCATATTAATAGAAGAAAGTGCAAACATCACATGATTATCTTAATAGATGCAGAAAAATTATTTGGCAAAATTCAACTCCATTTCATAATAACACTCAATGAATTAGGAATAGAGGAAAATTTAGTCAATCTGATAAAGGGAATTTATGAAAAATCCACAACTAACATCGTACTTAATGCTGAAAGACTGAAAGATTTTCTCCTAATATTAGGATCAACACAAGGATGTCTGCTCTCACCACTTCTATTCAACATTGTACTGGAGATTCAAGCCAGGTCAATTAGGAAAGAAAAATAAATAAAATGCATCCAGATTGGAAAGAATGAAGTAAAACTTTATTTACAGATTACATGATCTTGTATCAAGAGAATCCATGAAGAATTCACAGAAATCTATTAGATTTCTATGAATTAGCAAGGTTGTAGGATACAGATTAACACACAGAAACCAATCATATTTCTATACACTAGCAACAAACAATCTGAAAATAAAATTAAAACAATTCCATTTACAATAGGATAAAAAATAAAATACTTAGGAATAAATTTAACAAAATAAGTGCAAAATTTGTGCACTAAATACTGCAAAACATTGTTGTAATAATTACAGAAGATCTAGGTAAGTGGAAAGATATCTCATGTTCATGGATTGGAAGGCTCAATATTGCCAAGATGGGCAATACTCCCCAAATTGAAATACAGATTCAATACAATCCTTATTAAAACCGCTGCTCGCTTTTTACAGAAATTGATTAGCTGATTGTAAAATTTATATAGAAATTCAAGGGACCCAAAACAGCCAAAACAACATTGACAAATACAAAGCTGGGCGGGGGGGGGGGGGGTCACCATTCTTAATTTTGAAGCTTAATACAAAATTATTGTAATCAAAACAGTGTGGTACTGGGATAAGTACAGACATGTATGGAATGAGATTAAGAGCCTAGAAATAAACCCATGCATTCTTGAAACTGATTTTCAAAAAGGGTGCCAAGACAATTCAGTGAGGGAAAAGAATAGTGTTTTCAACAATTCTGGAATGACTGGATATTCACATGCAAAGAATAAAGTTGGATCCCTACTTCATACCATATACATTAATTAACTTAAAATGGATCAAATATCTAACTGTAAGAGCTAAAAGTATAAAACTCTCAGAAGAAAACATAAGTAAATCATTGTGATCATTGGTTTCTCAGATAAGATACCAAAAGCACAAGCAAACAAAGAAGAAGTAGTTAAATTGGACTTCATCAACATTAAAATCTTTTGTGCTACAAAGGACATTGTCAAGAAAGTGAAAAGACAATCCACAGAATGGGAGAAAATATTTGCAAATTGTATATCTGATGTCTAGTATCCAGAATATATATAAAAAAAGTTACATTTCAACAATAAAGACAAATAATTCAACTAAAAAATGGGCAAAAGATTTGAAGTGACATTTCTCCAAGGAAATACACCAATAAAAATGGCCATTGTAAATACATGAAAATATGTTCAACATCATTAAAAAAAAAAAAACAGACCCATTGCCATCAAGTCGATTTGGACTCATGGTGACCCCATAGGACAGAGTAGAACTGCCCCGTAGGGTTTCCAAGGAGCACCTGGTAGATTTGAACTGCTGACCTTTTGGTTAGCAGATGTAGCTCTTAACCACTGAACCACCAGGGTTTTCTCAGCATCATTAGTCATTAAAAAAATGCAGATCAAAACCACATACCATTTCATACCCATTAGGATGGCCAGGATGTGGAGAAATTGGAACCCTTATACATTTCTAGGGAGAATGTAAAGTGGAGCAGTGGCTTTGGAAAACAGTTTGCCAATTCCTTAAAAAGTTAAAAGTAGAGTTACTATATGACCCAACAATTT
The DNA here is from genome assembly GCF_030014295.1 of Loxodonta africana. NCBI lineage: Eukaryota > Metazoa > Chordata > Mammalia > Proboscidea > Elephantidae > Loxodonta > Loxodonta africana. The sequence goes on from NC_087358.1 coordinate 71,526,100, forward strand.
CAATCCTAGGTATATACCCAAGATAATTGAAAACATATGCCCACATAACAACTTGTACATGAATATTCATGGAGTACTATTCATAATAGCTAAAAATTGGAAACAACACAAATGTCTATGATAAAATGTGGTGTGTCCATACGATAGAATAATAATCAGTCATAAAAAGGAATGAAGTACTGATTCATGCTACAACGTGGATGAACTTTGAAGATATTATGTGAAGTGAAAAAAGGCAGACACAGAAGGCCACATACCGTGTGATTCCATTTATATGAAATGTGCAGAACAGGCAAATCCATACAGACAGAAAGTAGATTAGTGGTTGCCAGGGTCTGGGGGTATAGGAGAATGAGAAGTGGCTGATAATGGGTGTCTTAGTCATCTAGTGCCGCTATAACAGAAATACCATAAGTGGATGGCTTTAATGAAGGGAAGTTTATTCTCTTGCAGTCCAGTAGGCTAGAGGTCCGAATTCAGAGTGCAGCTCCAGGGGAAGGCTTTCTGTCTCTGTCGGCTCTGGAGGAAGGTCCTTGTCATCAGTCTTCCCTTGGTCTAGAAACATCTCAGCGCAGAAACATCAGGTCCAAAGGGCAGGCTCTGCTCCCAGTGCTGCTTTCTTGCTGGTGTGAGGTTCCCAGGTCTCTCTGCTCACGTCTTTCTTTTATATCTCAAAAGAGACTGGCTTAAGACACCACCTAATCCTGTAGACCTCATCAATATAACTGCCGCTAATCCATCTTATTACAACACAGTGATAGGATTTACAGTATGTAGGGAAAACACATCAGATGATAAAACGGTAGACAATCATACAATCATACAAGAGAATCATGACCTAGCCAAGTTGACAGATATTTTTGGGGGACACAATTCAATCCATGACAGTGGGTATGAGGTTTCTTTTGGGGTGATGAAAATGCTCTGAAATTAGCTAATGGTGATGGTCGCACAATTCTGTGAACGTACTAAAAACACTGAATTGTATACTTCAAGAGAGTGGATTGTTATGGTATGGAATTATATCTCAATGGAAGAAAAATCCCAATTGAGACAGTCTACAAAATATCTGACCTGAGTACTAAAGGTAACCTGTTGTCTTGAATGAAATCTTGACAGAACATTAGGAAAACACTGAGGAATTCAGAATAAAGTATGGACTTTAGTTAGTAATAAATAATGTACCCATACTGGTTCACTAATTGTTGATGAAAGTACTATATTAATGTAAGATGTTAATAATAGTAAACACTGGATTTGGGTTATATGAAAACTCTCAATTGTCTTCACAGTCTTCTAAACTGTTGTTAAATAAAAAGTTTGCTAAGGAAAAAAAGTAAATGACAGGGAAAAAATGGAATAAAGAGCCTATTGGATTATTAGACATTATAACTCCTAGTGGCAAATAAAATCTTGAGTTTCTTTCTAACTTTAAAAAACTGTAATTCCTGCACATTTTGACCAGTTGAAGAGAAAAATCTGGGTTCTGAGTTTCACCAGTCCGGTTCTCCGGTTAATTGTTTGTTCTCGTCAGTGGATATCTTCCCTCTCAGACTTTCGTGATCAGCAATGTGTGCAACTTCATTTGTCCTTTTGAATGTTTATCAAAGCACTTACAGGTAACACACTCTGCTTATGGGAGGCACTTACTAAGTGCCTATTTTTTTTATTGCCTTAGGGATCTGGGAGAGGCCCCAGAGGACACAGGCCTCGCCTGGCACCAAACCAGACATTCAACAGCTAATCACATACATAACCAATTACAATTGTAATAAGTAGTATGATGAAGAACAGGATACTTTGAGAATACATATGAAGAGTTCACCAGGGCTTGGGGAACCAGGGCAGTTTCCTGAGGAAGTAAGGTTTAAGCTGACAGGAAGGATAAGTAGAAGTTCTTCAGGTGAAGAGGTGGAAAGGACATTTCCGGCAGTGAGGATGACTTTGGGGAAGCCCCATGGCTGAAGAGGCATGGAAGCAGGAGGAGCCAAAAGAAGACTGCTGTGGCTCTAACAGGTGGGGGCAGGCTCTGGGGTGGGGCAGATGACAGATGGAGGGCCCAGACTGGTGTGAGAGTAAACTGGAGAGATAGGAAGGGGCCAGATTATGGTAAGCCGTTAAGAGATCATTGAAATCTTTTTTAAAATCTGTTTTATTCATTTTTTATAATTTATTTTATTTTTTGTTGTTGAGAATACACCAGTTCAATTGTTTCCATATGTACAACTCAGTGACATTGATTACATTCTTCAAGTCATGCAATCATTCTCACCGTCTTTTACTGAATTGTTCCTCCCCATTAATAAAAACTCACTGCCCCCTAAGGTTCCTATCTAATCTTTTGAGTTGTCAATTTCATCCCACATAGATAGTTCTTAAAAGGTCACAATGCTCAAAGGAGACATTCTTCACTAGTTAAGCTAAACTATTGTTTGGTTTAAAGAAGACTTCAGGGGATATTTTTGGTTTAAGACTTAAAGATTATCTCAGGGCAGTAGTTTCAGGAGGTCACCCAGCCTCAATAGCTCCAGACAGCCTGGATTCCATAAAATTTGAAATTCTGTTCTGTATTTTCCCCTTTTTGATTAGGATTCTTCTATATAATCTTTGATCAAAACGTTTGGTAGTGGTAGCTGAACACCATCCAGTTCTTCTGGTCTCATGGCGAAGGAGGCGGTTGTTCATGGAGACAGCCACAGACTCCATTTCCTCCTCCTGTGCCTGACTCTCTGTTTCTTCCTCTGTTGCTCCAAGTCATTGAAAGCTTATAAGAATGGAGGTATCCTGGTCAGATTTGTATTATAAACAGTACTCTGTCTGCAGTGTATAAGATGGATTGCAGGAGTGAGAGTGGAGTGAGGAAACCTGTGAGGAGACTAATACTGAAGGCAAAAGGGCCTGGGAACTCAGACTAGGATGAAGAGAGGTCAACTGAGTTAAGAAAAAGTTAGTAGGTAGAATCAACAAAAAAGTTAATGGAAGGCTGAATATCAATTTAGAATTACAGATAATATAAATACTCAGGTAGCTTTAATAAAAAAAAACACACACACACAAAGTATTTGTTAAAAAGCAAAAGACAAACCAACCAACTAACCAAACCAAGGATAAATGAAAACTAACACCCAAGTCTCAGAAACAAAAGTGCCAGAGAGCAATTAAGCTCCTGGTATTTTCTTTTTTCACTAAATTTTTTTTTGGTTCAGGGTGGGTGGTGCTATGTATACATAAAAACCATTGACATCCAAGGAGTGGTTGGCAGATTTGAACCGCTGACCTTTTAGTTAGCAGCTGAGCTCTTAACCACTGTGTCACCAGTAGAAACCCTACACGGTAGTTCTGTTCTGTCCTCTAGGGTCACTATGAGTCAGAATTGACTCGGGGGCAATGGGTTTGGTTTTACATATAGATATTTTTTTGTGTGGTGAAATGTACACAACATAAATTTTGCCATTTTTAACCATTTTCAAGTGTACAATCCAGTAGCATTAATCACATTCACAATGTGAAACCATAGCCATTACTTGTTTCCAAAACTTTTCACCACTCCATAATAGAAACTCTGTACCGGTTAAGCCATAACTTCCCATTCTCCCATCCACTCCCAGCCCCTGGTAACCACCAATTTACTTTTTGTCTTTATGCACTTGTGTATTCTAGATATTTCATATAAATGTCAGAGCACTGTTACCATATTTGTACTTTTGTATCTGGCTTCTTTCACTTAGTGTAATGTTTTTGAGGTTCATCCACGTTGGAGGATGTATCAGCGTTTCATCTATCTTTGTGGTGGAATAATATTTCACTGTTGTACACACCACATTCTGTTTATCCATTCATCTGTTGCACACTTGGGTTGTTCCCACCTTCTGGCTATTGTGAATAATGCTGTAATGAATATTGTTGTACAAATATCTGTTTGTGTCCCTGCTTTCAAGGTTTTGGGTATATCCCCAGGGGTGGAATTGCTGGGTCATACGGTAGTTCTGTTTAATTCTTTGGGGAACCTTGATATATTTTTTAAAAGCACAATAAGTCTTTCAAAATAACCACTACAATCCTTTTTTAAAAAGTTGACACAGTCTTTATCAAATTATGTAAGATTTATGGCTGTTTTCCACTCTGCCAATGTTTGAAGGTTATTGATCTGTCTTAGGAAGTTAGACTAAAGAGAGTGTGGATTTGAGAGGGACTCCCCGAGGCAGGCCTGGCTGACATATTGGTGGTGCCCAGTGAGATGGATTCAGACGCTTCCCAGCAAGGGTGCTCAGTGACAACAGGCCAGCGCCAGAATCAGCTGTGACTCCTCAGACAGACCCACACTCACGATGTCTACAATATGCACAGCTGCTGCCTGGCTGTATTACAAAAGTGTCACGGAAGAAGCAGTTTGACTGTCTGAAATACGGCCTTTGCACAGTCCTTAGCCTCTGTTTCACAAGTTCATTTTCTAACACACAGGCACACTTTTATGGCATCCAGAGCATTTTGCTGAATGACTTGGGAGTGCACTGCTGACCAGACAGCGCATTTCCAGATTTAGATTATAAGAGAAAAACAGCAAGTGGTAAGTTCAGCTGCAGGTCAGTGGATAGTTCCCTGACAGAGCACTGGGCTACTTTATCCCACCGGGACCAATCTGCAAAGCATTTTCAACAGAGATGGCCCTAGGTGTTTGCTTTTATGGCTGTTAGCCACATTCACACTGGGAACGTGCTGTTATCACATTGTAAACGTTATTCGTAATATCAGGAAGAAAATTGGGGGAGTGTCAAGAATTGATATGCAAAAACTATGTTAGACTTGCCAATGGACGTCTTCATTATTTTCTGAGCATTCATGAGCTGCAGGAGGTAGGTGAAGCTTATAAAACAAAGGTAGAGAGAGACATTAGCCAATGTTTATTGATTTTCTTTTAAACTGCGTGCATCTTGCATATTTTAGGTTCTTGGTGATGTTGTAATAATTTGGCCGGGGGGGGGGGCGGTGTGTGTAGGGGGAGGGACATAATGATGTCCACTGACTGATAGCTTTCTGAAAGAGTTGAGAGTTCAGACATTATTCCACATGGGCCAAAGACTTCCAGACCTTTGCAAGTTATGATCACATTTGCCATTTAAAGTTTCTACTTGGTTTGTCCAATTTTACTTTTATGAATGATGGGAGAATTAAACAGTGTAGTAGTATTAAATACATAAAATCTTCATTTTAAATGACCATTGGTAAATTTGCCTGAATGAGAACAAAAATATAAAAACATTTTCACTAAAGGATTATGTTTTATGTTACAGAATCCCACCCTGTCTGTCCCTTTAACACCTTCCCTCAACCCCACCTTCCGAGCTACTAGACCAGGGTGGTTCTGGACTTCACATCCAGAGCTGTCTCAAGGCTGGATGACCAGTTACCAAGGACTTGTGTGCACTGGCCCACAAAGATGGGCCTTTCAGAATCAGAAGATGGGAAACTGAAGGGCTGGGCAAGCTAGCACAAAGGTCATGTCCTAGACAGAGGGCCATGGCAGTCACTTTGGGTGGGCATAAGCTGCAGTTATAAGGAGCCCAGCTGGTAAAGGGGGAAAAAAAAAGAAACAAACATGTAGAGAGAAAAAGATGTGATTAAAAAGAGAATGAAGAGAGCAACTGCCCAGGGTCCTGATAGCTTCTGAGCCAGGTCTAGCCCATTTTAAAATAAATCTTATTTTTCCTGGAGGTAACCTGAAGGAGGCTCAGTATTTGCAACCAAACAGAAAAAATTCTTATCAGCTGGCAATGTGGCTGGTGAACAATCAAAACTGGCAGCAGCAAGTAATCCAACTGGGAATCAAGTTTAGCCATGCAATTCGGTTTCAAGTCATGGAGAATTTTTTAGATGGATACTTCTTTGTTCAGTCCTGGCTACTTTGGAACAACCAACATTGTATCCACTTATCAAAGGCATTGTTGTCATTAGCTGCCATCGAGTACGCCCTGACTCATGGCAGCTCCGTGCACAGTGGAACCAAATGCTGCCAGGTCCTGAACCATCCCCATGATCATTTGTGGTCTGGATCCTTGTGATCCGTAGGGTTTTTACTGGCTGATTTTCGGAAGTAGACCACCAGGCCTTTCTTCCTAGTATGTCTTAGTCTGGAAGCTCTGCTGAAATGTGTTCAGCATCACAGCAATCCACAAGCCTCCAGTGACAGATGGGTGGTAGCTGTGCATGAGGTGTACTGGCTGGGAATTGAACCCAGGTCTCCTGTATGGAAGGCAGGAATTCTACCACTGAACCATCAATGTCCCCTGCTTGTATATAAGTTTTGTCTCACTTGGAGTGAGATCCTCTTAAAAGAAAATACTGCAACTATTACTGCTTATTCTGTGGCTTTCACAAAACAAAACTACACCAAACCTACCTGAGTCCTCTGTGGTTGGACTGAAAAAAGGGGGGAGGTTGTGAAACCAAGCCAAGGACGTGACCACGTCTCTGATGACTAAGATGGAGCCCATGTAGGAGTTGAGTCAGTAATAACATGCCTCTTGTTGCAGTTCAAGTTGCCTGCAAAACCCCCACGCTTTTTAGCAAATATTATTTTGAATGTCAGAGTACACAGAGCTGTTCTTTAAGGTTGGGCTAAATTTGACTCTGTGGAGGAATAAACCTAGAATTCCAAATGTGGTGATTCCAACAGAGTATGTGATGCAAGACCAATTTTCCACTTGTGCTGGGTGGGTTTGTTCAAATCTCACATAGAAATGAGAGATGCCAGATGGGGTGTTCACTTGCCCCAAACATAAGGTAGTAATTTAGGTTTTATTTTAAATAGGCATTAGAGTCTGGGTAATCCAGAATTTTAATTTAGGAGGGAGCTTGGGAGGATGGCAGAAGACAGGAGCTAGGCAACCGTCTATTGACGAGTAGGGAGTGGAGGGGTGAGGCCACATGTGCTACAGTCCAGTTTTGGGAGAGCCACCTTGCAGTAAACTAAAGGTCAACCCTAAGTCTTTGTCTGAACACGGTTCTGTAGACGGGTCTAAAGAAGATTCTGGGTCCTGTGATTTGAAGTAGCAGTTTTTTTTGTTTTCATGTGTAGATGATGTAAACTTGAATAACTGAAGCATATAAAGCTGACCTAGCTTCAGCAGTGACCTGATGAGGGCGGCCTGGGGAAAGGGGCTGGGGAGCGAGCTGTCTGGGAGAAATAGGTCAGAAGGATTTCTCCCAGTTCCTCTCAGGTGGACACAAGGGGCTATTGCATTCTTTATGCAAAGTCCAGAGGTTGCATGAATTTTCTCCTAAAATGTTTCTCTAAGCAACATACTGTTGGTTCAGATTGATGCTTGTGATATTGCCATATTCTCTTGGTTTGAGGAGGATGTTCAGTGTACTCATTCATCCAGTATTTATTGAGCTCACACGGTATCCCAGGTACTGTGTAGATGCTGAGGACACAGCAGTGAACACAACGAAGTCTCTGTCCCCCTGGATCTTGTGGAGAAAATCCTGAGTTCAAATTTTGGGTCCATTGGTTGTTAGCAAGTTATTTAACCTCAGGAAAATTAATCTTGCTGTGCCTTTGGATTTTGTATCTGTAAAACAGGATGACAAAGTTATATTTATCTTATGAAGTTGTTATGAGGATTAAATGAGGCAATGCATGTAAAGAGCTTACGGTGGTATGTGCATTATACCTCATTGTCATTGAGTCAATTCCAACTCATAGTGCCCCTACAGGACAGAGTACAACTGCCCCATAGGGTTTCCAAGGAGCGCCTGGTGGATTCAAACTGCTGACCTTTTGATTAGCTGCCATGCTCTTAACCACTGTACCACCAGGGCTCCAGCATGCATTACAGTAAGCATTAAGTTAGCAATTACAGTTAGCGAGTGAATGAGCTCTAGCTCTTGTCCAAGGACAGGGATAACAATGAAAACATTCATGTTTCTGTCAGTCTGGGGCAGGTGCTTCAGTGAGGCTTTCTGCGAAGTATGACTATCGGGGTGAAGTTCAAAACTCGTGAAAAGTAAAGGGCCCCCCCCCAAAAAAAAACAAACCCAGTACTGTCGAGTCGATTCCGACTCATAGTGACCCTATAGGACAGAGTAGAACAGCCCCATAGAGTTTCCAAGGAGCACCTGGCGGATTCAAACTGCCCACCCTTTGGTAAGCAGCTGTAGCACTTAACCACTACACCACCAGGGTTTCCAAAGGGACCCAGACGCCCTCATTTAAGCAAATGGTAGCCTTGGGGGCAGAAGCCTAAGGGGAAGCACAGTATAGAAATTTACTGACCATTCTTTCCACAGGCCTTTAGCTATCATATTTATAATCTTATGCCAAAAGATTCTACGTAGAATTAGTAAGAAAAAAAAAAAATTTTTTTTTTTTATTAAAAATTTCACTACCCATCTGTCAGTTTGTTGTAATGTGGTGGCTTATGTGTTGCTATGGTGCTGGGAGCTATGCCACTGGTATTACAAAGACCAACAAACTCACCAATGGTGAAAGGATTTCAGTGAAGCTTGCAGACTAAGACAGACTAGGAAGAAAGGCCTGATGATATACTTTGAAAATTAGCCAATGAAAACCCTATGGATCCCAGCAGACTACTGTCTGATGGAGTGCTGGAAGATAAGCCCCCTACGATGGAAGGCACTCAGAATGCACAGTGGCCACAACAGTGGACTCGAGCATACCAACGATTGTTAAGACGGTGCAGGAGTAGGCAATGTTTTGCTCTGTTGTACGTAGGATCGCTTTGAGTCTGTGACTAACAGCAGCAACGATTAAAAATTTGGGCCCCTTTAAGGAAGAAAATGAAAAGCTACCCTTGCCCCAGTGGAGGACCTGCTATGTGGATTTGCTCATGGGCCCACTGGGCTTCTGAAACACTGGCACCACACTCGGCTTTGTGTGGGGAGAGTGATTCAGTAGCTCATTTTTCCTAAGAAACCTTGTGATTTCTAATCTCTACGTTAACATAAACTAGGCTGTTTGGGCTGACCTAAGTCACTCCACTCTAGCTCAGTTTTGTTATCTGCAAGACAAAGGAAGCTGAAAGAGTCATAGGGCCCTAGGAACCAGTCCTACACAAAAGAATGTCTGCATGGCTAGGCTTCCCGCAGTACTGTGAAGCAGATACCAAAGCCTGTGTCTCGCATGGAGGCGACACCCATACCTGGCGTGCCATGACAGGCACTGCCGGTGCTGTCGCGTTCATAGGCACGGCACTCTTTAAAGAGAAAGTTATTTGTTCATTCCAGATGCTTGTGGCTGTTATGGTCTGCTCCTTTGAAATTTCCAAATATGGGTCTGGAGGAAATGGGTACATATTCTTTCTTTTTGGAGCACAGGCTCTTTTACTGATGAAAATGTTATATTGGGTCTCCTGGCAATTCATTTATTGCTTTCTTGACCCCGTGTCATCCAGGGAGTGTCAAAAACCACATGGCGCTTCTGAGCCCTACATTTTTACATTTAGGTTTCTGATTTAGCTGACAGATGTTAAAACACAGACACGGCCTGATAACTCCCCAGTGACAACACAGATGCAGAAACTGAGAAGTGCAGTGACTCTAGCCTGGGGAGGGGTTATACTGATGCTCCTTCCCTCCTGACAGCCCTTATGTTTTTCTTTACAGGTAGTCTGATATGTCTTGGAGTAGAGGAATCTGAGCCTCTTTCCTTCTGGTTGAACCAGTCTCCCATCCATACCCCTAAGAAAATGTGCAAATCTGGGGCTCAGGAGGCCACGGAAATATCAGCAATAACACTGGGCTCATGTCTTTTTTATGGTTAGCAGGCTTCTGGCTGAGCAACTTTTGGCTCTGAAGTGAAAAAACAAAAAACAAAATGAAACAGAAACCATAAGATATTGGATCTGGAGGGAATTTTCCTTGGTGTTCACCCAGTTGTTTTATGGATTAGGAATTATGAGGCCCAGAATAACTTTCTGTGGGTCACAGGGGGCAGTATCAGAACCAGGTCTCCACCCAGGTCTCCTAATTCCCAGTAGGGTCTTTCCCAACCTGGTCTTGCTGCCTCTTGTGTGTCCTCTGCTTCTCCTCCAGCTCCCACCTCAGGTTTTCCCTTGAAATTGGAGTTGGGGACCAGGGACACACAATGGAGGTTGGGGTGGGCCTCGGCCCTGCCTTGTCTTGTGCATGCCTCATCTCAGCCCGTCTCAGTCCATTTCCTCTTGGGAAGTGCTAGCCACAAAAATGATTAGAACAGAGAGAGTTGAAACCTGCCAATTGATAAACTGAATCTCAAAAAGGTGATAGGACTTGCTCAAGTTTCCACTGTTAGTGAGAAAATCAATTGATAAATACTTTTTGAGCACTTATGACATGCCAGGTTGGCAATTCAGCCAAAAATAAGAATAAGACATGTGGTTCTTGCCCTGGAAGAGCTTACTGTCCAGTATCATGTCCTCCAATTGCTGTCAAATAGACTCTGACTCATGGTGACCCCACGTGTGTCAGGGTAGAACTGTGCTCTGTAGAGTTTTCAATGGCTGACTTTTCTTCTGAGGATCCTCTGGGTGGACTTGAACTTTCAACCTTTCAGTTGGCAGCTGAGCACATTAACTGTTGGAAACACCCAAGGACTTCATTCAGTAGTGAGACAGACAAAAAACAAATGGCTGCAAGTGGGAGGAACTTGATGAAGAAATGTAGGGTCCTGCTGGAGAACTTAACCTGGTCTGACAGAATCTGGACCAGACTACAGTTTTCTTCTGAAAAGCTGGGGAAGATTACCTTTGAGGTGATCTGCTTCTTGACTTCTATTTAGATAGATGAAGTAATTAAAAAAAAAAAAAAAAAATCTCTTTTATGCAAGGTTGTTCTGGTGCATGTCAGACCCTTTTGGTCATTACCCCACCATTTACTACACTGCAGTGTCTATTCAAATTCTGGCCTTACTATAGGCCACCCTCAGAGAAACTGAGGTAGAGGTGGGCTGGTTCTCAGGGCTCACAGGGAAACTAGCCCAACACACCCCTGAAGGGGAGCTGTTGCCTCTGTGGCATTTGGTTGTCTCTAGAAAAAAATCTAAAAGCCTGATCATGGATTCCTCACATTTGCCAGTTGTCTGCCTTTGTCTAGGCTACTATGATGTGTTCTAGGACAGTCCTCCTTCCTGACCCACAGACCTCTTTTCTCCATGTAACTTTGGAACTTTTCTGTATAATAGCCATTTTTCTGGCTGGAAGAGCTTGCACTTTTCTCTGAGCCATGTTCCTCCTCTCCCTTCTGTTTAAAGCCTGCTCTTCCTGGCCAACCACTTGCACTCTCAGCAGCCCCCACTACTCTTGTGTACCTGCCACAGGTGCTTTGAGTATAGTTATGTATTTAAAACAATTCATGTCCCTGTCTCTTTTCATTATGTGTTTCCTCTCTTTTCTTCTGGATTACAAGTGTCCTGAGAAAAGGACTGGGGCTCCAGTTTCCCATGTGGGGCTTAGATTACTGGGAGCAGAGTTAGCTGATGGCTGGGCAAACTGAACCCACTGCTTCAAAAGCCAGATGGGAGAGCTGAGGTAGGGAGAGGGTGCCATGACTCTAGTGGAAAACAGCTGCTGTCCGAGGCAGAACACTAGGCTGTGGTACTGATTTGCTGTGTCATCTGTAAATGCACGTAAGCATACCGTTTCCTCACCTCAGGATGCAGTGGTAGAATGTCTGGGAAGCTACCCTGGAGAACGTACCACTTTAAGATTAGGTCATAATGTCCTGCTCTGGAACCATTCCAAGTATGTGGAGGGCCAGGAAATGTCATTCAGGTTTTTTTTTTAAATTGGGTCGGAACCCTGAACCATTAGGTTCCAATGCCAGAGAGATGGACAATGCCAGATGAGGACAGACTGAACTTGTGGCTGAAGGCACTGATGAAACAGGAGGCTCTCAAATAAAGCAACATTTTCCAAAAGTTTAATATTCAATACATATTTTTATATATATATATATATATATAAAATATTGGACATGTATAGGGAGTCCCTGTGTGGTACAAACTGTTAATGTGCTCGGCTGTTAACCAAAAGGTTGGAGGTTTGAGTCTACCTAGAGGTGCTTCACAAGAAAGGTCTGGCTATCTCCTTCTAAAAAATCAGCCATTGAAAACCCTAAGGAGCACAGTTCTACTCTGACACACGTGGGGTTACCATGAGTCAGAGTTGACTCAATGACAACTGGTTTTATATATATATATATATATTTAAAGCATCAAGGTTGATAGCATGGGAAACCCAAAACTCAGCTCCCCCCCACCACTTCATTCACCACAGTTAGAGACCATACCTCAGTCTCTAACAACGGTTTGCTCTAAGCCTGCAGCCCTTGCAAACTGCAGCCTCTAACTGAGGTATTTGGCACCAGATCTTTGCCTATGCATGGCCAGGATCTCGGTACATGGGCAGATTTGGAGAATCTGTCCTCAGCTGACCCTGGACCTGAGCGTCGCCAGAGGGGAAGATAGTCTCCAGGACACAGCACCACCCAAGCCCTTTTGCAAAGAGAGAAGTCCCACAATGTGGGCTTCCTGTGCAGCATGACTTAGCACCCAGATCTCCAAATCTGGGCATGGGAGGGCTCGGGGTGTAGGGTTTCAGGTGTCAGCCCCTGCCCCCAGAGACTCGAGGACATAAAAGGTCCCCATTCCCTGAGGGTGGGGAGTGAGTGATCTTTTGGCTGCTGGGCCCCATGTTGCTCCTTGTCTGCACAGACAATAAATTTCTACTTTCTGTTTCCCTTGCAATTGGCATCTGTCTTATTTCGATTGGCTAATAGGACAGGACAAGATCCCGAGGAGTTTGCTTACACCTTGGGATGGGAATGCTTGTTTCCTCTATATACATGAAGTCCTGGAGTGAGGTTGGGGGAGGGGGTGAGGTATCCTCAAATCACATCCAATTTGCCCACAGCTTCTTATGGATTAAAAGGCCAAAGATAGAAGATTGCCCAGTGGGCATTGTATGTTTAGAAGCGAACAATGTACCTAGTTTCTGAGGAACTTTTGGCAAAATTGTGAGGTTGGAAAGCTTTATTTGTGACAGTCCCCCACTTTCCCTCGCTGTTCTCCTTCCTACCTGAGAATATTCAACAGGCCTTCTCTTTCTCAAGATGCCATAAATCCTGTAGCCCTGTCCCTTTCCTCTTTGCAGGAAGCACAGTAAAAAAACTCACACTAAGGCGTTAGAAACTTCTCGAGCCACTTCTTCTAAAAACATTTGCATTTTTAAAAACAAAATAAAGAAAGCAATATTTAATGGAAAAGAATAAAACTTGCATGAAGATATTTCAAAAAGGAGAAATTTTAGACAAGATTGCTTTTCTCAGGTCTCTGGGAAGACCCTCTGTAAACAGTCCTGCTTAAGTGTTTAGGCCTAAGTGAGTGAGTAGGGGGCCCAGTGAATCACAGGGACCCATGGAGCAGAGTGGGCACTGGGAGGAGCTTCCTGAGTTACGTACTTGGTCCAGGCATGTAGATGGTAGGGAAAAAAGATGTGACAGTAACTATATCATGTTCCGGTATCACCGAATCATGTTTTCTAAGCACAGAGTAGCCATCACACACCACCCCATCCCCTAGTGGTCAGTGGACTGAGGAGTCAGACAAAGTCCCAGAAACTCTCCCCAGATGGATGTTTAGATAGTGGCATCACAGTGCCCGCAGGTGCATGTGATGATTTCAAGCCTTTGCCAAATTTATTTTGGACGTTTTAAGTAGGAAAGCCCGAGCTGCTACTAGAAGCAGGGAGAAGAAGAAAGTAAGGGGTTAGATAAAGCTCCTGAAAAGGCATGTAGACTTATTGGGCTTTTATCTAATTAAGCTTTTGTCTAATTCAGTGTCTTGCACTTAATAAACCAGTTGCCATTGAGTTGACGCTGACTCATGGCAACCCTGTGTGTGTCAGAGCAGAGCTGTGCTCCTTGGGGTTTTCAGTGGCTGATTTTTTGGAAGCAGATAGCCAGGCCTTCCTTCTGAGATGCCTCTGGGTGGACTTGAGCCTTCAGCCTTTTGGTTAGCAGCCAAGCGTGTTAATTGTTTGCACCACAGAGGGACTCCTAGGTATTGAATAAAAACTTGTCGGAAGAATGAAGGCTTAGTAGAAATAGTTTCCCTGTGATTAATTTTATGGTTACAGTCAGCTGTGCTGACTATGTGTGAGTGGCGTGTTGAGGGAAAACCCAGAAAGCCTGGATTCCAGTCCCAGTTTTTTCTTCCGTTAGCTCTGTGATGGCCCAGAAAGCCTGGATTCCAGTCCCAGTTTTGTCTTCCGTTAGCTCTGTGATGGCCCAGACACTGATTTCTCTGCTGCTCATTTTCGGCTCGTAAAATAAGGACAATGAAGCTCTCCTTCTCACTCACAGGGCTATTGTTTGGATGAAATGAGATAACGGGCATGAAAGTGATTAAATACTCCAACGTGCTCTGCAAATATAAAGTACAATCATTTTGAAAGCACTTGGCTTTGTAGAGGATTGTGTGAATTAATGTGTATCAATCAAGACATGAGCCTCATTAAGTAAAAACTGAAAGTAAAACTCAGACATTTAAAATGTGGAAATAAAATCAGCGGCTTGAGTAACACTGGTTTGAAGAAGTGGGATGTTAATTTCAAGAAAGAAATTTGTTAAAAGAGAAGCCAAAAAACTGAGCTAGGAAAAATATCCAGCGCTGATGCCTGTGACTGAATCCTGAAGTCCAACGTGTTTACAGTTCTCCCTTAGAAATTTATATCAGGCTTAAAACCCGTCAGTACCTATGAACAAATCCTGAGTTTGTGCCATGTGCCAGGTACTGTTAGGCACTGGGTATCAGGGCTCTGTTTCTACGGCTGTTTTTAGCTCAGTTTACTTGGCCAGTGGTTGCTAACCTTCTAGGTGTATATGTGTGTGTGTTTCCTATCGCAACAGTTTCATTAGCTTGGCAAAGGGCAGTAACACTTAATTTACATGATAAATACCGTTTGATAAATAATTAACAACCCTTTTATGAGTATAGGATAACTGTGTATATATTTTTTGCATCTCCAGTTCTGGTCTTAAGTATGTTCATTAATGGCCATTGAACATAAGTTTAATATTAGCTGGATGGATAAAGTATTAGTTACTGCATTCGCTTGAAAATAAAAATAACCTTGTTATAGCACAGAAAACTAAATTGACCCTTACTTGACTTTGGCTAAAATAAATTATGATTGAGCATTTTTGTGGCTTATAAAGTTTGGCTTCTCTATGCTATATTAGAGGATTTGTTTAAATCTTTACTACAAGTTTGGTGAGAATAGCAAAATATCTGGCAATTTTTGATTATGGTCATTTTTGCCCCCCCAAATAATCCTAAAGCTTTACTCATCATAGAGTTAGAAAAGGCAAACGACCACCTCTTTTTTAAACCAATGTATCCTTCACAGCGGCTTTCTTTATTACAATTTGTTAGGGCCATAATCTGGGAAAAGGTAGTGGTAAAACTCCTCAAATACAATGCAAGAACAGAGTGAGCCCACATGCGAATGATGATATTTCTATATTCTATACATATGCTACTTATGTACTTAAAGAAACTAAATAGGAAAATGTTACTCATCTCTGTAGAAAAACAGGGTAGCATTTACAACTTGGGGACTTCGTGATATCTTGTCTGTGTGCAGTTTGTCAAAAGGCAATTTATCTACAGCTGGGAAAGGATATGGTTTGGCTGACTAAACTGCGGAGTGATATGTAACGATAAAAATGCTGAGGGGAATTTTCGGGGCTCTCAAGTCAAGTGCACGGTACTGTGTAGGTGTAAAGAGCAGACGTCTCTCTCTCCCTCTTTTTTTTTTTTGCACAGTTTTCAAAGCTGTGAAATTTGCTGACGTTTTATATCGCACGCTGGACTGTTATATCACAGTTTACGTGGTCACTTGTTAATATGCTCGGCGGTAGAGTGCAGGCTTGTTTGTGCACACGTGGATGTTTATGGTATGGCTCTCCTCTTTCTAAATTTCACTATTTTTGTTCTGGAATCCGGGGCTCTCTAATCTGAGAGCAACTTGGGTGAGGACTCCAGAAATGACTTATTTTCGTAGGTGCCGCCCGAGGGGAGGTTTGAAGGATAATTCAGAAAAACAAGTCTCCCCATCCTCAAACAAGAATTTTCTTTCTAACCAGCTTGCCATGACTCTGAAATTCTGACGTGAAGGAATTTCTTCTTACACAGCACTGGGATTTGGAAGTCCCTAGAATATTTTCTCATAGCAACTCATAGCGACCCTGTATGACAGAGTAGACGTGCCCCTGCCCCACTGGGTTTCTTAGCCTGAATCTTTATGGGAGCAGATTGCCAGATCTTTCTTCCCACGGTGGATTTGAACCACCTCGGTTAGCAGCTGAGCGCTTAACCGTTGTGCCAGCAGGGCTCTTTGTGAGTCAGAATCAACTCAAGGGCATGCAACAACAGGATTTTTTTTGGGCAACCTCTGCAAATTGTTTCACCTCATTTTCAGTTTCTTCATAAGTAAGACGGAGGTACTTACCTAAGACGGTTTTTGTGGAGATTAAATGAGACAGTGCGTGTCAAATGCTTGATAGAACGCTCAGTGGTGATAGTTAACCATTTTTCTTTTTGTTAGGAGGAGGAGGGACAGGCCATCACCATGCTGGGAATTTGCTCTCAGGCCTGCACCTGGGGGATTACGGAATTGATGCTGAAGGGAAGACTGTAGTGTTCACCGGAGTCCCTGGGTGAAGGGAAGACTGTAGTGCTCAGCGGAGTCCCTGGGTGAAGGGAAGACTGTAGTGCTCACCGGAGTCCCTGGGTGAAGGGAAGACTGTAGTGCTCACCGGAGTCCCTGGGTGAAGGGAAGACTGTAGTGCTCACCGGAGTCCCTGGGTGAAGGGAAGACTGTAGTGCTCACCGGAGTCCCTGGGTGAAGGGAAGACTGTAGTGCTCACCGGAGTCCCTGGGTGAAGGGAAGACTGTAGTGCTCACCGGAGTCCCTGGGTGAAGGGAAGACTGTAGTGTTCGCTGGAGTCCCTGGGCGGCACAAATGGTTAAGCGCGTGGCTGCTAACTGAAACATTGGTGGTTCGAATTCATGCCTCAGAAGTAAGGCTTGGAGATTGTCTTCCGAAAAACCAGCCACTGAAAACCCTATGAAGCACAGTTCTACTCTGACACATGTGGGGTCTTCAGGAGTAGAAATCGACTTGAGGGCAGCTGGTTTGGTTTTTTTGGTTTATAGTGTTCATTGCCTAAGAGAGCTTCTTTAGAGGAGCTCAGCAAGAGAAACCCCAGATGTTCCCAAATGAGATGTAGAAAGAGGGTGTGGGAGGGTACTGCATACTAAAATGTTTCATTTACAAGGTACTTTAAGCTTTCAAAGCACTGAAGAATGTACTTGTTTATTTTTATAATATATGAGTAAAGTTGGCACCATGGGTATCTCCTTCCCACAGGTGAGGAATCTGGAGTATATAGACACAGGACATAGGTTGTCTTTTGTCACACAGGGTAGTGGCAGAACTGGGACTTATGACCCATGTCTCAGACTCTGAGAACAGCACCCTTTCTACTGTGTGACACCCTCAGAGTCAAATGATCTAGTTTATAGGCTTGCGTTCAGACCTTGGGTTACCTTTTGCCGAGCCTGTCATTGGCATTCTGCAAAACAGCTGGTGTGAGAAAAGTTGTAGACTCAAGATCCAAAGGACTAGTTGCCGCCGAAGATGGCTGGAGTTACAGTAGCTGGCTCAGGTGAGTTTTACTTTAGGGACATGGTTGACGCCTTCTTTCTGACACTGGCCCAGCAGAACCACTGGCCAGAAAGGTCAGACTCTAGCCCGGAATCCTTTCTAATGCCATCTCTGCATTTCAGTAACTACACCTAAAGGAATGACAAGGAGATGCCAGTAATGTTGAGAACTCCTAGGAAAACATGATGCCTTTCCATCGTCCTCCCTCTTTTAACTTTTTTGATATGGAACGACACCAGAAGATCGGAGAGCGCTTCATAGATGTTAAGGTTTTGAGTTATGATTTTAACTACACAGTCTTTGGGGACATCGAGTGTCCTGATAATTTCGGATAGTTTTAGATTTTAATTTTAGGTAGAAAAGGTTTAACTGAGAGGCAATGACATTCCAAAATCATCAGTGTGCAAATCATCTAAGTGCGTGTGAAATACTCAGTGACATGAACAATAATTCTCTGGGAATCGCAAAAACAACGCACAGTTGTTTGGCCAGAAATAAGGACTTGGAACATTTCTTTATGTGTAGAGAATTCCTTAGTAGGCATATTTGGATTCTCAGTCATCATAAGTTACTGTGGAGTGTTTATAATTTAGGGATTGATTTTTGTCTACCTTTTTTACCTAAAGAAGATTTAAGGAGGTTTAGATAAGAACACAGATACACTAAGGCCTAAACAGATGAACTCAAGACAAAAGGTAGAAAGAGGAAAGGCAGAAGAAGGAGCAGATGAGAGAACAACAGAGAGAACAACAGAGGGCAACTGGTTTAGTTTTTTTGCTTTATAGTGTTCATTGCCTAAGAGGGCTTCTTTGGAGGAGCTCAGCTCTTGACTGAAAATAGCCAGAGTAGTGAGCTTCCTTGAAGCCTGAGGAAAGATGGTTCCAGAAGGAGACGGATAACTCTCGTTGTCTTATCCAGTAGAATGGCTATTTCATTAATTCCTTTATTTACTCCTTTATTTATTTATTGCTTAAATTGTTCATTTCACTAAAACTCATTTGATCTTTCTTGTGTTACCAGACACTATACTAAGTATCAGAAATACAGCAGTGAATATGATCCAGAGGTCCTCATCTTCATGGAGCTTAGTTGTCTTGGAAAGACACGTAGACAGATTATTACAGTATGGTAAGTTCTACAAGATGTACAGAGAGCTATGGAAGCATATAATAGGTGCACCTACCCAGACTGAAGGTTAGGGAAGTCTCTGTTACATTTCTACAGTGGATAGTACGCTGTGCGACTTTCTAAATAACCCCACCTTCCCAGTAACATAAATAGATTGCTATGGAATTTCAAGTTTATTCTTCAAAAGGGGAATCCAATTTATTTGTATCTGACTTTACAGTCAATGAATTAAGCCAAAGTCAGCAATCGCACTCTGTATGCACACTCTCCTAGTCTTGATTTGGTCATTTTAGGCTTAAAATAGGATCTACAATTTATATTTTTGTGTGTTTTCCTCAGCCTATTATTTCCGCCCTGGTTCTGGGTCCCTTTTTTGTCTCTTCAAATACGTTTTAATATCAGAACTTGAGTGATAGAATAGGATGAGATAATTAGAATATCAATACTCCTAAAGCTCTTTGGAAAAAAACTCAAGTTTTTATGAATTTTGAAACGTAGAGAAAGCTGAAAAGCTTTATGTTGAAAAAAAGATATTATTATATGATACATGTAAAATAGTTTTACCGAACCAGTCAAGGAGTTCTGGATTTTATAATACAGAGAATTCCTCTAAGGTGGAAGTGAGGGGTGGTGCGGTTAAGAATGTGGACTAAGGCCATGTTCTAATCCAGAAAGTCCTAGAAATTTTCCTAGCCATGTGAACTTGGGCAGGCTGTACAACCTCCTTGTGCTTTCTTTTTTCTGTCTGTAACAAAGGGATAGTAATAATAGCAATCTTGCAAGAGTTGTTATGAGCTCTATATGAAGGCACCTAAGATACTTAACCCAGTGCTTGGAACATTACTACAAGGGTTCACTAAATGCTACCTGTTTTAATATTAAAAAAAACCCAGATTTTTTTTTTTTTTTTAGGGGAGAAGAAATGGGATTTGGAGAGTTAAGAAAATGTATTTTAATTAGCTATAATTCTTGAATGGGAATTTATAAAAAGGCACATCTTTTAAGAGGAAGTAGGGCCAACAAGGACAAATGGCCTTAACTTTTAATTTAAAAAGTCCATGGAGTCAATATGAGTAGGGAAAAGAGTTGTACAGTTAACATCTAACCAGTTCTCGTAACCCTTACCGTGATTTAGTTAGAGAAGCCCAGGATGCTGGTGATTTTAGGAAGGGGCTGGATTTGGGTTTGGTTTTTGTGGTGGGTTAGAGAGCCAGTAAGAGGGGCATTGGTGGTTCAGTGGTAGAATTCTGGTAATAACCAGGCATTGGAAAAAAAATTTTTCTTCCCTTTTTTGCTTCAGTTTTTGAAAGTAGACGGACATTTTCTATTACAAACACTACTACACTGCTGTTGTTAGTAGTTGTTGTCAAGTTGACTCTGATTCGTGGTGACGTTTTGTGTAACAGAACGGAACTCTGCCCGGTTCTGTGCTATCTTTGTGATCTTCCAGCACTATATTGGACAATATTATGTTGTGATTCATAGCGTTTTCTTGGGCTGATTTTTTGGAAGTAGGCCTTTCTTCCTAGTCTGTCTTAATCCAGAAGCCTCACTGAAACCTGTCCAACATGGGTGACTCTGCTGGTAGTTGAAATACCAATGGCATAGCTTCCAGCATCAAAGCAACACAAAAGCCACCCCATTACAACAAACTGGCAGACAGATGGAGGACTATACTGCTAGAGACTGGTAAAACTGTGGTCCCCCCAAAATATTTGTTTCTCTTTGAAGGAATCTGATTCAAGAATTTCGGTAAAAATGGGAAAAGCTGATCTGCCAACCTGCATTATTCTTCCTTATCATCATCCTACCATCACAAACTCACAGAGCTGAGAGGAACCTTGAGATGAGTTTATCTCCCTCATAGAGGTAACTCAGATAGCCATCATCATTGTTCACTCCCTTTCAGCATTTTACCTGCCCCACATCCTTGCCCGCATTCCAGAGACCATGGCCCCCACCCAGCTTCTTAGCAGACTCATGGCCCCTGACTCAGTCATTCCTGCAGACCTTTCTGTCTTCCCTTTGGACTTCTGTCTACCACACTTCTCGACCTGTTGGCTTCTCCTCTCGACTCTCCCTTCTTGTTTGTCCTATTCAGGTGTGATAACCCACCATGGAATATATGCCTTAGTCCAGCAGTGGCTCCTGGTAGGTGTAGCCTCTGTGAGCTGCCCTTGGCTCCTTGTATGAAGGCTTCCCCAGACAGCTTATTTATGTAGGGAACCCAATCTAGGCCCTGGGGTTGCTGGTGTCTGCTTCCTTCCAAGATGTCTTCCCCTTGGGGAGCATGATCTGATAAGCACCTTAAAGAACCCCATATTAATAGTGCTGTCGGTGGTAGAATTCTCACCTTCCATTCCGGAGACCTTGGTCAGTGCACCTCGTGTGCAGCTACCGCCTGCCTGTCAGTGGAGGCCTGTGTGTTGCTATGGTGTTGAACAAGGTTTCAGTGGAGCTTCCAGACAGAGACAAACTAGGAAGAAAGGCTTGCTGATCTCTTGTGAAAATCAGACTATGAAAACCCTGTGGATCACAGCAGTCTGATCTGCCACCAATCACAGGGATGGTATAGGACCAGGCAGTGTTTGGCTCTGTTGTGCATTAAGTTGCCATGAGTTGGGGGCCAACTTGATAGCAGCTAAAAATAACAACAAGCTAGGCTCTGCGGAAAGAAAACTCCATAGTCATGGTCCTTGCCCTTTAAAGGTGGGAAGCATGGAAACTCTTGTGAGCATTTGTGGTAACATGTGAACCTTTTTAATTTTTTAAAATAGACTTTATATTATTATTATTTAAAATAATATTTAGTGTATCTTTGGTGGAAGTGTACACAGCAAAACAGGTCCTCATTAAATATTTTCCCCACATATTGTTCTGTGTTATTGGTTACGTTCTTCACATTGTATCGACATTGTCATTATTTCCATTCTAGTTGTTTTTCCGTTTAACCTAGTCTCACAGCCCCACAACCTTCTTATCTATGCTTTAGAGTATTTGTTGACCATTTGGTCTTTTATATATATATGTATTTTTAAGAGTTCAGTACTCAAGGGTGATAGTCCCTTCTTTATGAGCTAACCTGCTGTTTAGCTAAAAGATGACTTGAGAGGATAGTTTTGGCTCAAGGCTTAAAGAATATCTCAGGGCAATGATCTTAGAGATTCTTCCGGTCTCGGTGGGTCCAGTAAGTATGAATTTTTTGAAAACTTGAACTTCTGTTCCACATTTTTCTCCCATTCTGTCAGGATCCATATGTTGTGGTCCTGGTCAGAACATACGGTAGTGGTAGCTGGCCACCATCTAGGTCTTCTAGTCTCAGGGTAGACGAGGCCTTGGTTCGTGTAGACAGTCCTGTAGAATGCTTCCTTCTCTGTGTCTTGGGTTTTCTTCTTTCTCCTTTGCTCCAGATGTGTAGAGACCAATAATTGTATCTTAGATGGCTGCTCACAAGCTTTTAAGACTACAGATGCTACTCATCAGACCATGATGTGGAACATAAACTTTATGAACTATATTATGCCAGTTGACTGAATTGTCCCATGGGACTATGAACCTAAGTCTTCAAACCAAGAAAATTAATCCTGTAAGGTGATTGGTTATGTCTAAGAAGTGTCAGTTTCTGCGACCCTTATTTGTTTTATTGCAGACACACACACACACGTATACATATATACATACGCACACTTATTTTGGTTGTTGTTGTTGGCACAAAATTATATATAACATAGCATTTATCAAAACATTTCTTGTGTGTGTGTGTACAAGCTAGTGGCATCAGTTACCTTGGTTAAGCTGTGCACACTTTTCCCACATTCACTACTACCTTTTCATCACCATAAAGTGGTGGCTATTATCTAGAGAGTGGTTCCCCTTCTTCCTCTCACCCCCCCCCCGGTAACCACCAATGAACGTTGGTCACTGTATATGCAGCTGCTCTTGTCACTTTATAAAAGTGCAGTCATACAATATTTATCTTTTTGTGACTGACTTATTTCATTCAGCGTAGGTTACCCATGTTTCAAAATGTTTTGGGAACTCATTTTTCTTTATGGTTGCATTGTTTGTATGTACCACATTCTGTTTATCCATTCATCCACTGATGGGCCTTAGGTTGTTCCCATCTTTTGGCTATTGTGAACAGTGCTGAAATGAACATGGATGTGCATATCTCTGTTCATGTCTCTTCTGTTAGATCTCTAGGAGTGGAATTGTTTGATCATAAGGTGGTTCTATTTCTAATTTTTTGAGGCATCCCCATGCAGTTTTCTATAATGATTGTACCATTTTACATTCCCATCAACAGTGAATAAGGGTTCCAATCTCTTCACTTCCTCACCAACATTTGTTGTTTTCTGTTTATTTTTAACCATTTCCATTTTAGCAGGGACAAGATGGTATCTCATTATACTTTTGATTTGCATCTCTCTAATGGCTAATGGTCATGAACATCTTTTCATGTGTTTGTTGGCTGCTTGAATGTCTTTAGTGAAGTGTCTGTTCATGTCCTTTGCCAATTTTTTAATTGGATTATTTGTCTTTTTGTTGAGTTGTGGAAGTTTTATATATATTTTTGAAATTAGACCCTTATCGGATATGTCATTCTTGAAGATTTTTTTCCTGGCCTGTAGGTTGTCTTTTTGCTCTTTTGATGAAGTCTTCTGATGAGCATAAATATTTAATTTTTATGGAGTCCCAGTTATCTAATTTGTCTTCTTGCTGTTCATGCATTTGTAGTCATGTTTGATAATCTATCTTTACAAAAAATTAGGTCCCATAGTTTTGTCCTTATGTTTTCTTCCAAGAACTTGATAGTTTTAGCTTTAACATTCAGGCCTTTGATCCATCTTGAGTTAATTTGAGTACGGTGTGAGGTATAGGTCCTGTTTCATTTTTCTGCAAGTGATATCTAATTTTGCCAGCACAGTTTGTCAAAGAGACTATTTCTTCCTATTGAATGGACTTTGACCCCTTGTCAAAAATCAGTTGTCGTAAGTGGATGAATTTATTTCTGGATTCTCAGTTCTATTTCACTAGTGTAGCGTCTGTCATTGAATGAGTACCAGGCTGTCTTGATTACTGTAGCTGTATAGTATGTTTTGATATCAGTGAGTGTGAGGCCTCCTTTTTTTCTCTTTTTCAAAAAAAAATAAAAATAAAATAAAAATTATTTATTATTATTTTTTTTGGCTATTCTGGGCCTACCCCCCCCCACACTTAAATTTGGTGATTAGTTTTTCCATTTCAGTAAAGAATGCTGTTGGGATTTTGATTGGGATTGCATTGTCTGTATAGATCATTTTGGGTAGTATTGACATTTTCACAATATTGAGTCTTCCAGTCCATGAGCATGGAATGTCTTTCCACTTATGTAGATCTCTTTTAGTCTCTTATAGTAATGTTTTATAGCTTTCATTGTATAAGTCTTTTACATCCCTGCTTAGGTTTACTTCTAGGCATTTTATCTTTTGGGGGCTATTGTAAATGGTATCGTTTTCTTGATTTCCTTGTCAGATTTCTCCTTGTTAGTGTAAAGAAACTTAACTAATTTTCATGTGCTGATCCTGTATGCTACAATGTTGCTAAATTCTTCTATTAGATCCAGCTGTTTTCTTGTGGCATCTTTGTAATTTTCTATGTATAGGATCATGTCACCTGCGAATAGGGATAGTTTAATTTCTTCCTTTCCGATTTGGATATAGTTTATTTCTCTTTCTTGTCTTATTGCTCTGAGCAGGACTTCTAGTACAATAGTGAATAAGCATGGTGACAGTAGGCATGCTTGTCTTATTCCTGTTCTCAAGGGAGGGCTTTCGGTCTTTCTCCATTGACTATGATGCTGGTTGTTGGCTCTGCATATGTGCCTTTAATTATGTTGAGAAATTTCCCTTCTATTCCTATTTTGCTGAGAGTTTTTATCAGGAAACAGTATTGAATTTTATCAGATGCCTTTTCTGCACCAGTGAAGACGATCATGTAGTTCTTTTCCTTTGTTTTATGTATGTGGTGAATTACATTGATTAATTTTCTATTGTTGAACTACCCCTGCATTCCTGGTATGAATCCCACTTGGTCCTAGTGTATAATTTTTTAAATATATTGTTGAATTCTGTTTGCTAGTATTTTGTTGAGAATTTTTACATCAATATTCATGAGGGATTTTGGTCTGTAATTTTCTTTTCTTGTAATGTCTTTACCGGGCTTTGGTATTAGGGTGATGCTGGCTTCACAGAATGAGTTAGGGAGTATTCTTTCCTCTTCTATGTTTTGGAAGAGTTTGAGTAGAATTGGTGTCAAGTCTTCTCTGAATGTTTGCTAAAATTCCCCAGGGAAGCCATGGGGGCCAGGGCTTTTTTTTTTTACCTGTTGGGAGTTATTTGATATCATCTTCAGTCTCTTCTTTTGTTATGGGTCTGCTTAGGTTTTTCTCTGTCTGTGTTAGTTTAGATAGGTAGTGTGCTTTGCAGGAATTTGGCCATTTCTGTTAGGTTTTCAAATTTGCTGGAGTACACTTTTTCATAGTATTCTGTTACGATCCTGTTTATCTCAATTGGATCTGTAGTATTGTCTCCAATTTAATTTCTTATTTTACTTGCATCTTCTTATTTTTTTCTTTTGTCGGTTTAGCCAGTGGTTAGTTCACTTTATTGATTCTTCAAAGAACCAATTTCCAGTCTTGTTGATTCTATTATTTTTTTTTTGTTTTCTATTTCATTTATTTCTGCTCTGATCTTTATCATTTCTTTTCTTCTGGTAGCTTTTGGCTTCTTTTGCTCTTCCTTTTCTATTTGTTCAAGTTGTCAGGTTAAGTTACTGATTTTGGCTCTTCTTTTTAATGTAGACATGTATTGCCATGAATTTCCCTCTGAACACTGCTTTTGCTGCATCCTAGTGGTTTTGGTAGGTTAGGTTTTCATTTTTGTTTGACTCTAAGTATATTGTAATTTCATTTTTGATCTCTTCTGACCCAGTCTCCCTATTCTGGGAGGAACTGGCTTCTCTCTTCTTTGTTCCAACATTATGCCAACACACATTAAAGCTATAGCATTTATTCTGTATTACTCTTTTTTTTGGCATGACTGTGTCATCTACTGAGTATTCATTGTGGGTAAGAATTTTGTGTTTTTAATTTTTATATTCTTAGGTATAGTCCAGTGCTCTCAATAAATGTTTTTGAATGAATGAATGAAAATATAATGATTTAATTTCTGGCATAGCACTAAAGATGTAAAAAAGTTACCGTATGTGTGTCTGAAACACTCTTTGAAATGGCTTTCTGGGTAGTGATGGAAGTGGAAGGTGAGGTCAGAGGATTCCTTGTGTCCTGTGGTGAATGTCTGTAGTTAGACATGGTATGAATCATGTTGCGTTTAGTTTAAATTAACTCATCTAATTAAGAGATGCTAATTAGATTGACCTGCCAGCAAGGGGATTAGGACTGGTGTTATGGTTACTGGTCTTCTGCACCGTAAAATGGTTAGCTTGCATAGTATTTTGACAGTAATGAAGTGAAATTTGTGCAGCAGCCCGGGGATGATTGAATTGGCAAAACTTCAAGTACATTTTTAAAAATGTGGCTCTCATGGCTTCTTAGTACTTCATAAATTTTAATTGAGAAAATAATTTAATATCAGAATCAAAGAAAGATTTAGTAAAGAAATAAAATCACTGATGAATCTGTCATCCTAAGAAACAGGTATTTTCATTGCTGCCTATTACCATCACAGGCATACGTATTTTTATATGGTTGTCATCATGGTACGTGTTCATTTTTCTGTAGGCTTCATATATATGATTATTTTGAATGGAGGACGTATAGCAATATTTACCAAAGATATTTTACAGAACGCCAGTTTATTTGGATTTTAATTGATGTCCCTTGGAGAAAATAAAACATTTCAGAGATCAAATATTGTAGAAGTAAACAAATTCCATTGCTGTAGGATTTCTGGAGGCCTATAATATTATCAAATGCTTTTTAAAAAAGGATGGAAATATGATATATTTTCTGCAATTTAATTTTAATGTGAAACTTTTTTTTTTTTAAACCCATGTTTAGAAAATACTTTGGGAACCAGTGATGTGTAGTATTCTGTGGTGTTGCTGTGACCTGATTTACTGACCCGTTCCTCTGCTGTTTGACAAGGATTTCATTCACGCTTAGGATAAAGCCCAAGATTCTGACCAGTCCGAAAATCACTGAGTGGTCTGGTCCCTGTTGCCCTCCGTGGACCGTTTTCTCATCACTTTTGCCCCTTGCTCACTGTACTCTCACCACTCTGGTTTCCTTCATGTTCTTGAGCTCACTAAGCTCTTTCCCATTTCAGGCAGGGCTTTTGCACGTGCTGCTTTTTGGCCCTCATAGGTTAACAGTAACCAGTAATCAATCGGTTGCTATTGAATCAATTCTGATTCATTGTGACCCATGTGTGTCAGAGTAGAACTGTGCTCCTTAGGGTTTTCAGTGGGTGATTTTTTGGGAAGTAAATTGCCAGGCCTTTCTTGCGAGGTGCCTCTGGGTGGACTTGATACTTAAGTCTTTTGGTTAGTAGCCGAGTGTATTAACCATTTCCACCACCCAGGGACTCTGTAGATAACAGTACATTGATCATATTTCCTTTTGTTAAATCATTTTCCAATCTACCACCTGTTTCAGTTTTCTAGGGCTGCCATGACAAAATACCACAAGTGGGCGGCTCTGAAGAAAGGAAATTAATTTTTCTCACAGTTCTGGAGGCTAAAAGCCCAAATCAGGATCTTGGCCATGTCAGTTCCTTCCGTGGGCTTCTCTTTAGTTTCTGGTGGCTGCTGGCAACTCTTGGCATTCCTCTGCTGCTTGGAGATGCATCTGTCTTCATTGTCATTGTCAATGGCATCTACCCCTGTGTGTCTATGTCTGTTCTTCTCTTTTTATAAGATACCACTCAGAAGTAGCTAGGTTTAGGACCTGCCTTATTCTAGCATGCCCTCATTAATGTAATAAAAAAAACCCTATTTTCCAACAGAGTCATATTTTAGAGGCACAGGGGTGAGGACTTCAACGTAACTTTTGGAGTACACAATCCAACCCATAACGCCACCCATTTTCAGGAGACATAATTAGTAACTTAGAGAAATACACTACTACTGGTTTCCTCTTCCACAAACATTATATGCTGTGTGGATTTTCCCTGTCTTTCCAGGAACAGCCAATCACAGTTCACTACTATGGATGTTAGCCTAAGGAAAACTGAAAGAGAAGGACAGTGCCTAGTGCTAGTGACTTTGAGACCAGTTATTCTATTCCCTTGGTTAATAAGAATGATTGTCAGCCAGCTTTCTTCTTTCAGGACTTTTCAGAATATGTTTCACGTTGGAACACATCGTAGCTCACGAAGATTTTGCTCAGTGTGAAAAGGAAGTGGCAATTTGCTTGCTCTCTTCCACACTCTTGACAGCCTCTGGTCTATAAAGGAAGTGAAGGATGACTGGTGACCTACTTATAGCAGCCTCCCAAGAATGCAAAATGAGACCCTGGTACACACATGCTTCTCTGCATTTTGCTCCCAGTCAATAATTTTATCAGTAAGTTGGATGAAACCATAGAAAGGATATTTATTAAACATATAAGTGACCCCAAATCATAGAATTTTAGGTTTTGGATCAACCCACTGATTTTACAGATGAGGAACTGCAGATCCAGAGATAGGACGACTGCAGAATTTTAGGAGGCGCCAGTGAGGTGTGAATGGTGCCCCCTGAAGTTGTTCACTATGGCATCCTTGTTCAGAGAAGTTAAGGGATTTGCCCAAGGTCACTTTGTAGTGTCAAGCTTACCAGTTGCTGACGAGTTGACTCTGACTCATGTGACTCCATGTGTGTCAGAGTAGCACTGTGACTGTTTTCAATCACTGATTTTTCTGCCGAGGCATCTCTGGGTGGATTCAAGCAGCCAAGCTTGTTAACTGTTTGCAACACTGAGAGACTCCAGGCTTCAAGCTTCTAGTCTTATATGTTTAATGATAGAATTCAGAATTAAAAATCTTAACAGGCTAGAAAGATAGTCTGAAATCAATGTAAAGCAAAAAGGATAAAGTACTGAATTTAGGTTTAGAAGTCAGTTGACCCAGTCCAGGTTGGGAAAAGCTTGACTTGACAGAATTTCAATTAAAAAGGTATTGGTGAGGAGTTAGTTGACCATAAGCACAGGGTGACCCAGTAACCAGCACAGGGTTAGGTAACCTAAAGGCTGCAACTGTGAGATTGTCTGTTGGATCCTGGGCTGAGGTAATAGAGATAGAGCATCCCAAACTCCTGCATTGGCCAGAACACAACTGAAATACCGTGTTTGGTACTAAGAGTCATAATTTTCAAATGAACATTAACAAAACTTTGATCCCCAGGGTCATGTGCCCTAGTGGCAACTCATTGAATATTTATTCAGTTAGGTTGTTGTTGAACAAACTGTACTGTATGTAAAGCATCTGGTACATAGTAGGTGCTCAGAATTGTTCTTTCTTCTCTTTTCCCAAGGAGGGCAACCAGAATGCTATAAGATATGGCAAATGTGCTCACTAATGAACTTTTGCAGAGATTGAGAAATTTAGCCTGGAGACGAGAACACTTAGTGGGGATGCTGTATAATGTCAGTCTATTCTACTTCTCTGACACCAATTAAAACGAAATAACTGAATTCCAGTTCACATCTGTTCAATTCAGTTTCAGTTCAGCTGCACATGCTGTACTTCTTCATCCGATCCTAACCACCGGAGCTAGGTCAGGTCTCACAAATTAAAAGGGCACAGCCTCCAAAGAGCCTAGCCTACTCAAGTCTTCCGATGCTGGTCATTAGCTTGGGGTTACCCATGACACCCTCACTTCTGACCTGCTGTTTATGATTCTGGGGTTCCCTCTACCTCCACAGGATACCAGCTATAAGTGTGGGAGATCCCATGACCCCCCTCATTTCTGGCCTGCTGGCTCCTATTATGCCCTCAGGTTTGATAATTCACTAGAACAATTCACAGAACTCAGGAAAGACCTATGTTTATGATTACAGTTTTATTATAGCAAAAATGATACAAACTGAGATGCATATGATGAGGTCTAGGAGGGTTCCCAACGTGAAGCTTCCGAGTCCTAAAAAAGGTGTGCACTACCCTCCCACGTCCGTGTCTTTCATCAGCCAGGAAGCTTGTGGAGCTTCTGTGTCCAGAACCTTTACTGGGGCCTCCTATGTAGGTGTGACTGATTGAGTCAGCTCCTTCCTCCCCTGAGATAAGCTGATAATGCACAGTGACTTAGTTCACCCAAGTCACCTCATTAGGATAACCTCTTAGGTTAGGTGTGGTCTGGAGCCACCATCAGACACTTCAGTCACTGGGGAATTTCCAAGGTTTTAGAGGTTATTTTTCAAAACACAGGGACAAAGATGAAATTCTTTGGGTAAAGTTAAATTCTTTACCCCACAGGTGTCAATAGTTGGCTTCACGTATTTGGAGAGCTATCTAATAGAGGAGGTAAGAAGAGTATTATTTTCTAGCACCAGAGAAGGATCATCAAGTGAATGTTTTTTCAGTTTTTAATGTTAGAGTTCTGAGACTCTAGGGAGCCAGGGTTTCCTTTTCTGAAAAATAAAATGGATGGACTAAGCATCAGTTAGTATTGCACTGGGTTGCATGTTACAGAAACTAGCCTAATGAAATTGAGAATTTATTTTTCTCACATAACAAGAACTCTAGAGGTAGCATCTGGTGGCTCTGTGATGACGTCAGGGGCCAGGGTCTTTGTAAATTTCTGCTCTAGCATCCTCAGTATGTGACCTTTATCGCTATGATCGTAAGATGACTATGATCTAGGAAGAAAGGGAGAGGGACAAAGGGCAAAAGGCATGAGCCAGCCCATTCTGCGCTTTTTATCGGGAAAACAATTGCTTTTCCAGAATCCTTACCCAGTAAACTTCTGTTCACCTCTCTGGTCAAAACTAAATCCATGGTATCTTAGTTATCTAGTCATCTCATGCTGCTATAACAGAAATACCACAAGTGGATGGCATTAACGAAGAGAAATTTATTTTCTCACAGTCTAGTAGGATAGAAGTCCCAATTTAGGGTGTCAGCTCCAGGGGAAGGCTTTCTCTTTCTTTCAGTCCTGGAGGAAAGTCCTTGTCATCAGTCTTTCCTTGGACTGGGAGCATCTCAGCACAGGAACCTCAGGTCCAAAGGACGCACTCTGCTCCTGGCACTGCTTTCTTTGTGGTATGAGGTCCCCATGTCTCTCTGCTGACTTCTTTCTTTTATATCTCGGAAGAGATTGGCTCGAGACACTGATCTTGTAGATCTCGTCAATATAACTAACAGTAATCCATCTTATTACATCATAGAGATAGGATTTACAACACATAAGGAAATCACATCAGATGATAAAATGGTAGACAATCATGCAAGGAAATCATGACCTAGCCAAGTTGACAGATATTTTTGGGGGACACAGTTCAACCCATGACAGCTGCTATAACAGAAATACTACAAGTGGATGGCTTTAACAAACAGAAGTTTATTTTCTCACAGTCTAGTACTCCAAATTCAGGGTGCCAGCTCCCAGGGAAGGCTTTCTTTCTCTGTTGGTTTTGGGGAAGGTCCTTGTCATTAATCTTCCCCTGGTCAAGGAGCTTCTCAGTGCAGGGACTCTTGCTCTAGCTCTTCATGTTTGGTGGTAATGAGGTGGTTCCCCCCTTCCTTGCCACCTCTTGTCTCTCTGCTGGCTTTTCTCTTATATATCTTAAAAGATATTGACTCAAGATACAATCTAATCTTGTAGATTGAGTCCTGCCTCATTCACATAACTGCCTCTCATCCTGCCTCATTAACATCATAGAGGTAGGATTTACAACAAATAGGAAAATCATATCAGATGACAAAATGAATCACTCAATACTGGGAATCAAGGCCTAGGCAAGTTGACAGACATTTTTGGGGGACATAATTCAATCCATGATACATGGCTAGGGCTAAAACTAGTTGCAGTGGAGACTTGGAGACTGAGAAGGTGGTTTTGTTTTTTTTTTTCTTTATAATTTTTATTGTGCTTTAAGTGGAAGCTTACAAATCAAGTCAGTCTCTCACACAAAAACCCATATACACCTTGCTACACACTCTCAATTACTCTCCCCCTAATGAGACAGCCCACTCTCGTCCTCCACTCTCTTTTTTCGTGTCTATTTCGCCAGCTTCTAACCCCCTCCACACTCTCATCTCCCCTCCAGGCAGGAGATGCCAACATAGTCTCAAGTGTCCACGTGATGCAAGAAGCTCACTCCTCACCAGCATCCCTCTCCAACCCATTGTCCAGTCCAATCCATGTCTGAAGACTTTGCTTCGGGAATGGTTCCTGTCCTGGGCCAACAGAAGGCCTGGGGGCCATGACCACTGGGGTCCTTCTAGTCTCAGACCATTAAGTCTGGTCTTATGAGAATTTGGGGTCTGCATCCCTCTGCTCTCCTGCTCCCTCAGAGGTTCTCTGTTGTGTTCCCTGTCATGGCGGCCATCGGTTGTAGCCGGGCACCATCTAGTTCTTCTGGTCTCAGGATGATGTAGTCTCTGGTTCATGTGCCCCTTTCTCTCTCTTGGGCTAGTAATTGCCTTGTGTCCTTGGTGTTCTTCATTCTCCGTTGATCCAGGTGGGTTGAGACCAATTGATGCCTCTTAGACGGCTGCTTGCTAGCGTTTAAGACCCCAGATGCCACTCTTCAAAGTGGGATGCAGAATGTTTTCCTAATAGATTTTATTATGTCAATTGACATAGATGTCCCCTGAAACCATGGTCCCCAGACCCCTGCCCCTCCTACGATGGCCTTCAAAGCATTCAGTTTATTCAGGAAACTTCTTTGCTTTTGGTTTAGTCCAATTGTGCAGACCTCCCCTGTATTGTGTGTGGGCTGTCTTTCCCTTCACCTAAAGTAGTTCTTATCTGCTATCTAATTGGTGAATGCCCCTCTCCCACCCTCCCTCCCTCCCCCTCTCGTAACCACGAAAGAATGTTTCCTTCTCAGTTTAAACTATTTCTCAAGTTCTTATAATAGTGGTCTTAGGTGGGATACAATATTTGTCCTTTTGCATCTGACTAATTTCACTCAGCATAATGTCTTCCAGGTTCCTCCAAGTTATGAAATGTTTCACAGATTCCTCACTGTTCTTTATTGATGCATAGTATTCCATTGTGTGAATATACCATAATTTATTTATCCATTCATCCATTGATGGGCACCTTGGTTGCTTCCATCTTTTTGCTATTGTAAACAGTACTGCAATAAACATGGGTGTGCATGTATCTTTTCTTGTAAAGGCTCTTATTTCTCTAGGATATATTCCAAGGAATGGGATTGCTGGATCGTATGGTAGTTCTATTTCTAGCTTTTTAAGGAAGCACGAAATCAATTTCCAAAGTGGTTGTACCATTTTGCATTCCTACCAGCGGTTTATAAGTGTTCCAATCTCTCCGCAGCCTCTCCAACATTTATTATTTTGTGTTTTCTGGATTAATGCCAGCCTCGTTGGAGTGAGATGAAATCTCATTGTAGTTTTCATCTGCATTTCTCTAATGGCTAATGATCGCGAACATTTCCTTATATATCTGTTAGCTACCTGAATGTCCTCTTTACTGAAGTGTCTCTTCATATCTTTTGCCCATTTTTTAATTGGGTTATTTGTCCTTTTGCAGTTGAGTTTTTGCAGTATCATGTAGATTTTAGAGACCAGGCGCCAATCAGAAATGTTACAGCTAAAAACTTTTTCCCAGTCTGTAGGTAGTCTTTTTACTCTTTTGGTGAAGTCTTTGGATGAGCATAGGTGTTTGATTTTTAGGAGCTCCCAGTTATCTAGTTTTTCTTGTACATTCTTTATAATGTTTTGTATACTGTTTATGCCATGTATTAGGGTTCCTAACGTTGTCCCTATTTTTTTTTTCCATGATCTTTATAGAATTAGATTTTATGTTTAGGTCTTTGATCCATTTTGAGTTAGTTTTTGTGCATGGAGTGAGGTATGGGTCTTGTTTCATTTTTTTGCAGATGGATATCCAGTTATGCCAGCACCATTCGTTAAAAAGACTCTTTTCCCCATTTAACTATTTTGGGGCCTTTGTCAAATGTCAACTGCTCATATGTGGATGGATTTATGTCTGGATTCTCAATTCTGTTCCATTGGTCCATGTATCTGTTGTTGTACCAGTACCAGGCTGTTTTGACTACTGTGGCAGTATAATAAGTTCTAAAATCAGGTAAAGTAAGGCCTCCCGCTTTGTTCTCCTTTTTCAGTAATGCCTTATTTATCCGGGGCCTCTTTCCCTTCCTATGAAGTTGGTGATTTGTTTCTCCATCTCATTAAAGAATGTCGTTGGGATTTGGATCAGGGTTGCATTAAATGTATGGATTGCTTTTGGTAGAATAGACATTTTTACAATGTTAAGTCTTCCTATCCACGAGCAAGGTGTGTTCTTCCACTTACGTAAGTCTCTTTTGGTTTCTCGCAGAAGTGTACTCTAGTTTTCTTTGTATAAGTCTTTTACATCTCTGTTAAGATTTCTTCCTAAGTATTTTGTCTTCTTGGGGGCTACTGTAAATGGCCTTGATTTGGTGATTTCCTCTTCGATGTTCTTTTTGTTGGTATAGAGGAATCCAACTGATTTTTGTATGTTTATCTTGTATCCCAGTACTCTGCTGAACTCTTCTATTAGTTGCAGTAGTTTTCTGGAGGATTCCTTAGGGTTTTCTGTGTATAAGATCATGTCATCTGCAAATAGAGATACTTTGACTTCTTCCTTGCCAATCTGGATGTGCCTTATTTCTTTATCTAGCCTAATTGTTCTGGCTAGGACTTCCAGCACAATGTTGAATAAGAGCGGTGATAAAGGGCATCCTTGTCTGGTTCCCAGTCTCAAGGGAATGCTTTCAGGCTGTTGGCTTTGTATAAATGCCCTTTATTATGTTGAGGAATTTTCCTTCTATTCCTATTTTGCTGAGAGTTTTTATCATGAGTGAGTGTTGAACTTTGTCAAATGTCTTTTCTGTATCAGTTGATAAAATCATGTGATTCTTGTCTTTTGTTTTATTTATGTGATGGATTACATTAATTGTTTTAATTAATTGTTTTTCTAATGTTGAACCATCCCTGCATACCTGGTATGAATCCCACTTGGCCATGGGGAATTATTTTTTTTGATATGTTGTTGAATTCTATTGGCTAGAATTTTGTTGAGGATTTTTGCATCTATATTCATGAGGGATATAGGTCTATAATTTTCTTTTCTTGTGGTGTCTTTACCTGGTTTTGGTATCAGGGATATGGTGGCTTCATAGAATGAGTTTGGTAGTATTCCATCCTTTTCTATGCTCTGAAATACCTTTAGTAGTAGTGGTGTTAACTCTTCTCTGAAAGTTTGGTAGAACTCTGCAGTGAAGCTGTCCAGACCAGGGCTTTTTTTTTGTTGGGAGTTTTTTGATTACCTTTTCAATCTCTTCTTTTGTTATGGGCCTATTTAGTTGTTCTACCTCTGTTTGTGTTAGTTTAGGTAGGTAGTGTGTTTCTAGGAATTCATCCATTTCTTCTAGATTTTCAAATTTGTTTGAGTATAGTTTTCATAGTAATCTGATATGATTCTTTTAATTTCAGTTGGGTCTGTTGTAATATCACCCCTCTCATTTCTTATTTGGGTTATTTGCTTCCTCTCCTGTTTTTCTTTTGTCGTTTTAGCCAGTGGTTTATCAATTTCGTTGATTTTTTTCAAAAAACCAGTTTTTGATCTTGTTAATTCTTTCAATTGTTTTTCTGTTTTCTATTTCATTTAGTTCAGCTCTACTTTTTATTCTTTGTTTTCTTCTGGTGCCTGTGTATTTCTTTTGTTGCTCTCTTTGTATTTGTTCAAGTTGTAGGGATAATTCTTTGATTTTGGCCCTTTCTTCTTTTTGGATGTGTGCATTTATTGATATAAATTGGCCTCTGAGCACCACTTTTGCTGTGTCCCTAAGGTTCTGATAGGAAGTGTTTTCATTCTCATTGCATTCTCTGAATTTCTTTATTCCATCCTTACTGTCTTCTATAATCCAGTCTTTTTTTGAGCAGGGTATTGTTCAGTTTCCAAGTGTTTGATTTCTTTTCCCTGCTTTCTCTGTTATTGATTTCCACTTTTATGGTCTTATGGTCAGAGAGGATGCTTTGTAATATTTCAATGTTTTGGATTCTGCTAAGGCTTGCTTTATGACCTAATAAGTGATCTATTCTAGAGAATGTCCCATGTGCACTAGAAAAGAAAGTATAGTTGGTTGCTGTTGGGTGGAGTGTTCTGTATATGTCTACGAGGTCAAGTTGGTTGCTTGTGGCATTTAGATCTTCCGTGTCTTTTTTGAGCTTCTTTCTGGATGTCCTGCCCTTCACCAAAAGTGGTGTGTTGAAGTCTTCTACTATTATTGTCGAGTTGTCTATCTCACTTTTCAGTTCTGTTAAAATTTGATTTATGTATCTTGCAGCCCTGTCATTGGGTGCATAAATATTTAATATGGTTATATCTTCCTGGTCAATTGTCCCTTTTATCATTATGTAGTGTCCTTCTTTATCCTTTGTGGTGGATTTAACTTTAAAGTCTATTTTGTCAGAAATGAATATTGCTACTCCTGCTCTTTTTTGATTGTTGTTTGCTTGATATATTTTTTTCCATCCTTTGAGTTTTAGTTTGTTTGTGTCTCTAAGTCTAAGGTGTGTCTCTTGTAGGCAGCATATAGACAGATCTTGTTTTTTAATCCATTCTGTCACTCTCTGTCTCTTTATTGGTGCATTTAGTCCATTTACATTCAGGGTAATTATGGATAGGTATGAATTTAGTGCTATCATTTTGATGTCTTTTTTTGTGTGTTTTCAGTTTGTTTTTCCCACTTGATTATACGTGCTGAGTAGATTTTCTTTACATACTGTCCTTTCCTCATATTTGTTGTTGATTTTGTTTCTGCCGAGTCTGTATTTTTCCCTTGTATTTTCTTTTGTTGAGTAGGATAGCTTGTCTCCTTTGTGGTTACCTTATTATTTACCCCTATTTTCCTAAATTTAAAACTAACTTTTATTTCTTTGTATCGTCGTATCTTCCTCTCCATATGGAAGGTGTATGATTACATATCTTAGTTCCTCTTTATTATTTTAATATTGTATTCTTTTATATAATAACATCACTGTTACCCTGTTTTGGGCTTTTTTTTGGTTACTATTATCTTCCTTTTTTTTTGGATTTCCCTTTCTGGGTTGACTTCTGGTTGCTCTGCCCAGTGTTCTAGTCTTGGGTTGATGCCTGATATTATTGATTTTCTATCCAAAGAATTCCCTTTGGTATTTTGTGAAGTTTTGGCTTGCTTTTTATGAATTCCCTATACTTGTGTTTATCTGGAAATGTCTTAATTTCACCTTCATATTTAAGAGACAGTTTTGCTAGATATATGATTCTTGGCAGGCAATTTTTTTCCTTCAATTTTTAAAATATGTCATCCCATTGCCTTCTTTCCTGCATGGTTTCTGCTGAGTAGTCCGAGCTTATTCTTATTGGCTCTCCTTTGTAGGTGACTTTTCGTTTATCCCTTGCTGCTCTTATAATTCTCTCTTTATCTTTGGTTTTGGCAAGTTTGATTATTAACATCTACCTTATGTGGAGTTCGATGAGCATCTTGGATAGATATCTTCTTTTTTCATCTTTCACAATATCAGGGAAGTTTTCTGCCAACAAAGCTTCAACAATTTCCTCTGTATTTTCTGTTATCCCTCCCTGTTCTGGTACTCCAATCACTCGTAGGTTATTTCTCTTGATAGAGTCCCACATGATTCTTCAGGTTTCTTCATTTTTTAAAATTCTTTTTTCTGATTTTGCTTCAAATATATTAGTGCCAAGTGATTTATCTTCGGGTTCAGAAATTTTAGCTTCTACTTGCTCAATTCTGCTCCTCTGGCTTTCTATTGAGTTGTCTAATTCTGTAATTTTTATTGTTAATCTTCTGAATTTCTGATTGCTGTCTGTCTATGGATTTTTCCAGCTTATTAAACTTTTCATTATGTTCCTGAATAATCTTTCTAATTTCTTCAGTTGCTTTACCTGTGTGTTCCTTGGCTTGTTCTGCATATTGCCTCATTTCCTTCCTGATGTCTTGAAGGGTTCTGTATATTAAACTTTTGTATTCTGCATCTGGTAATTCCAGGAATGCACTTTCATCTAGAAGATCCCTGGATCCTTCTTTCTGAGAGCCTGTTGAGGTGATCATGGTCTGTTTCTTTATGTGACTTGATATGGACTGTTGTCTCCGAGCCATTCATAATTTATTGTATAAGTTTATGCTTACTTAGTGTGTCATAGCTGCTTGCTTTGTTTTGTTTTGATATACCACTGTGGGTTGCTTGAGTGAGCTAACTTGATTACTTTTGCCTTTGAAGCTCTGTGTCCTGTCCCCAGCTGGCTAGAGCTATCATCAGGTGTATCAGTCTAGGAGTCCATTCAGTTTTCTTGTTTGAATTCAGCTCAGGTTTCCAGGTAGGTGATCATCAAGTGTGTGGTACAGGTTCTGTCCTACAGTGTTAGAGGGGCAGAGGTGATTGGCATATATAGCAGTATCTGATTGCAGCAGGGGGCCACTCTGTGAACAAGGCAGGGAGCTGAGAACCAACTCCCAAGTGTCTCTGAGGAAAATGCATCTCTGTTTCCTAGATCATGCTGGTGGGTGGGTTCTGCAGAGGGACCATGGGCACCCAAAGTTTTTGGTTTTAAGGACTAGGAGGTACCGGTTATCTCTGGACCCCTGTTGTGGGTAGCTGGTTGACCTGAGTGGAGCTACCAGTCCGCAGGTCCCCGAAGTGGGTAGGTGAGGACTTCATTTAATAGGCAAAGCAATGTCAAACATCAAACACCCACCTTTCCACCCCACAGCTGAAATGGTTAGAGTTTGCCAACAAATGCCTATTCTCCTGAAATAGGCCCACACAGGTCCACGCAGATGGGAAAGGTGCTCAAGGTCCATGGACGGTTTATGCCTGGACAGGAGCCGCTTCTGTCCTGAGCTCCCCCGGTTAGTGGAGCTACCAAATTATTTTTTCCCCCCATTTGCAAATTTTTTTCTTCTCCAAGGCTGGAAGGGTGGCTCTAGGTGCTCATCAGGGTCTTTCTCAGGCCCAGGGATTCAGTCACTGATGCTGGTTTGGGGGTGGGGGGGGCGTGGTGAAATACACTCAAGTACTTAGCTTTTGCCGAGAGCGCCGTTCTCCTCAGGTTCCGGAGGTGTGAGTAGGCTGTGTGGCTGGCTGCTTCTCCAGGAGGAAACTGCGGCCGAAGGCTAGTACCAGCCCACCGCCGCCCCTGCTGCCGCTCTGGGAATGGTGTCTGAGGGTTCCCTGTGATTCAGGTCCCGTAAGTCCTCTCCACTTCTGAAGGTCTCTTTCTCCCCCTGCCCCTCAGTTCGTTGTCTGAGCTTGCCTTTGATGCTCAGGGCTTCCAGCTTGTCACAAATACACTCGTTTCACTTGTTTTTTTGGGTCTTTGTTGTAAAGAGGGCTTGCCAGAAGCATGTGTCTATTCTGCTATCTTGGCTCCTCGAGAAGGTGTTTTTAACTGGGCAGATTGCTATCTCCTATCTCATCATGTTTATATCACTAGGGGTCAGGAGAGAATGGTTGCTGGGTAGGCACCTGGTGCTTTGCAGCTCTAATCATCTCTGAATCTTTGAGTCTTTTGGTACTGAGAACCTGATTCTCCATTTTTAAAACCATTTTTGCTGAGATTCTTTATAGACGTATGGGGTTGTTGTTATTAAGACTATATTAGAATTTTAGAAATGTCAAACAATGAGACCCACCCTCCCTCCCTCCCTCCCTCCCTCCCTCCCTCCCTCCATCCCTTTCTTCTTCCCTCCCTCCCTCCCTCCTTCCCTCTCTTTCACTGTCCCTCCCTCCAGCATTTATTGATGGCCATGGCAATGTACTAGAGTCAGGG
The DNA here is from genome assembly GCF_030014295.1 of Loxodonta africana. Taxonomy (NCBI): domain Eukaryota; kingdom Metazoa; phylum Chordata; class Mammalia; order Proboscidea; family Elephantidae; genus Loxodonta; species Loxodonta africana. The sequence continues at coordinate 71,565,939 of NC_087358.1, forward strand.
AATGAAAAGATGAATATTTGAAGATTGCTTTTAAGGAACTTGCTTAACAGAAATAGATAGACATGGAAACAAATAAATTACGATACATGTAATGGTAGCAGCAGTACAAGCACGTGGAAGGTCCAGGTATAGCAATTTCATTCAGTAAATGCTGGCTTGGAAGGTCTGTGTACAAGGCACTGTGTTAAGCCCTGGGGATACCACTGAAAATCAGACAGACAGGTCTGTTGGGGAGACAGACGTTAAACAAGTAATTACACATTTGGTGACTGCTCTGGAAGGGGAAGCATAGGATACTATGAGAGTGAGTGTCAGGAAAGGCTTGAGCTGAGGCTGAATGAAGTTGTAGGAGTTGGCCAGCATAGCTGCCACGGGAAAGCATTCCGGGCAAATGGCACAGATGAGCTAAGTGTTCTCAGGTTTTCCTTGAAATGTACATAATATCTTTCAAAACTGGTAACATTCTTTTTCAAAGGTAGTGTGTGATGATTCCTTCAAGTTGCACTCACATTTGCTACAAAGAGAAATAACCCAAGAAGCACATGCAGTTAGCAACCTCGGAAAGTCATGCTTGTTTTGGCAGGATTGGCCTTACTGCTAGGCAGAATAGGAGGCTGTCTGTTGCTGTGAACTAAACGGTTTGGAGCAGACCCTCCGTTCTTATATGGAGATTCATTTCTTAGGGTAGAGATTTCTCTCAAGGACTTGTTACAAAGTTCACCTAGTCTAAGAAGACATAATTTTAACACATCAGCAGAAGTAAGTGTAACATTACCTTTCTAAGAAAGGGAAAGGCGAGAATGGACAGAAGTCTTGGGGCGGCGAGTGAACAAAGTAAAGGAGAGTGAAAAGTTTAAATGATTGTGAGTCCATAGACAGGGAGGCCATGAAAGTGGGCAGCAGGGCCTCCAGATTCCAAGTGTCCAGGCCAGCTTTAGGGTTGAGTTAAAAGAAAATATTTAAAATGCAGGCAATTGTACAAATGCTCTGAATATAGGAATAGGTTAAGAGAAAGTAAAAGCAAAAAACCTGCCTTGTGACTGCCTACATAATGTAACTCCTCTGACTGCCCCCAGCTAGAGGGAGTTAATCATTTCTCCTGTGTTTGTCGACTGTCGTGGCTTTCGCGTTGCTGTGATCCCGGAGGCTATCCAATATCAGCAGAGTCATCCATAGTGGACAAGCTTCAGTGGAGCTTCTAGACTAAGACAGACTAGGAAAAGAGGCCTGAAGATATACCTCTGAAAATTTGCCAATGAGAGCTTTGTGGGTCACAACTGGGCATTATCTAACACTGCTTGCTTTGAGCATGTCTTTAAGAGGGATCAATCACTGGAGGAGGGCATCATGTTTGAAGAAGTAGAGTGCCAGCAAGGGCGAGGGAGACCCTCAGTGAGTTGGACTGGCATGGTAGCTGCAAAAATGGACTCAAACATGCCGGCAGTTGTAAGGATGACACAGGATGGGGTGACATTCTGTTCTGTTGTACATAAGGTCACCACGAGTCAGTCAGTTCAGCAGCTGTCTATCTGTCTGTCTGTTCATACATCTATCCATCTACCCATCCATCCATCCACCCATCCATCCATCCATCCGTCTGGCCATCCATCTGTCCGTCTGTCCATCTGTCCATCCATCCATCCACCCATCCACCCACTTACCCTCCTACCTATCTCCTTTTGTCTCCCTTCTTTTATACATTTCTATTTTTGCAGGTGTTACATACTGTTGGAAGCCCTGGTGGTTAAGTGCTACAGCTGCTAGCCAAAGGGTCAGCAGTTCGAATCCACCAGGAGCTCCTTGGAAACTCTATGGGACAGTTCTGCTCTGTCCTATAGGGTCACTATAAGTTGGAATTGACTCGACGGCACTGGGTTGGGACTGGGTTACATACTGTATTGTAAATGACTTGCATGTCTCTGCCTCCTACTCTTCTCTGAACTACTTGAGGCAGGACCATGTCTTATTCTCTCAGGATCCTCACCGCCTAGCTCACTACCTGGGAGTTGGAAGCCCTCAAATATTTTTGGATGAATTAATGAACAATTTTGGGGACTGGTAGAGTAAAGAATGATTAAGGTAGAGGTTGAACAAAAGGTAAAAATGTGGAGAATGGAAGGGGAAAATAGTCTCAAGTGAAAAGAGTTATGATAGCACCTAAAGGGCCTTACTCAGTTGGAGCAGCAGCGGAGATTTCCCTGAGGAAGTGATATGGAGTTGAGATCTGAAAGATGAACAGGCATTAACTAAAGAGAGGGGAATCTGAGCAAGCAACTTGGACAAGGCAGCTGGAAAGGGATGGAGATGGTTTAAGAGATGGATAGAAGATATAATGAATAAAAAAACCCACTGCCGTCTAGTTGATTTCGACTTATAGTGAGCCTATAGGACAGAGTAAAACTGCCCCATAGAGTTTCCAAGGAATGTCTGGTGGATTTGAACTGCTGACCTTTCAGTTAGCAGCTGTCACACTTAACCGCTATGCCACCAGGGTTTCTGATATAATGAATAGGACTTCATTATTTCACTCAACAAATTTTATATTCCAGACATTCCTCCAGGCTCAGGAGACAGAATAGTGAATGAGAGAAATTCCGGCATTCGAGGGCCTAACATTTTAGTGGAAGGAGACAGATAACAAGCATACAGATAATTTGTTGATGAATCCAGAGAGGGAAGTGGCAAGGATGCCTTTCAGGTTTCTAAGATGGGCAACTGCATGGACGCTGATGCCATTCACGGAGGTAGGGCACACTGAAGAGGGTCCAGATTTGTCCAGAAAAGGCCTGCGTTAAGTTTTGAATGTGTCATTTAAGTGCTTTTGAGATGATCAGGTGGATCTGAAGTAGTCAATTGTACATGTGGGTTTGAGTTTCAAAGGTGTTGTCTGGGCCTGAGATATGCATTTTGGAGTCAGAAGTGTAAAGATGAAATCCCTGGGTGATGCAAATGGTTAACACTCTCAGTTGCTAACCAAAAAGTTGGAGCTTTGAGTCCACCCAGAGGCACCTTGAAAGAAAAGCCTAGTGATCTATTTCCGAAAAATCAGCCATTGAAAACCCGATGGAGTTATAGTTCTACTATGACATACGTGGGTTTGGCACAAGTCAGAGTTGACTCGACAATTGCCTTTTTTTTTTAATGTGTACATGATAACTAAAGTCACAGGAGAGGATAAGAGGATAGAGCTACCCTTATGACCACATAGCCATAAACTGTACAACTCTAAACCAAAACCAAAACCAAACCAAACCCATTGCCATCGAGTTCTTCCAACTCATAGTGACCTTGTAGGACAGAGTAGAACTGCCTCATAGGGTTTCCAAGTCTGTATGTAAATGTTTACAGAAGCAAACTGCAACATCTTTCTCCCACAGAGTGGCAGGTGTATTCGAACTGCTGACCTTTCAGTTAGCAGCTAAGCACTTAACCACCGTGCCACCAGGGCTCCTCTGTACAACTCTAGGGAAAGCCATTTCACCGTGAGGCCCAGTCGACCCAGTGGCAACTAACAACAACAGCAAGAGCAACAGCAACAAGTGTCTCCTGGAATTACGCAGTGTTGGCCACAGGTGTGGAAAAGATGACCCAGAGAAAGGGGTATAGAGTGAGAAGAAAAGTGAGCTTTCAGTACCAAATTGTGAATAACTTCAACATTTAAGGGCCAGGCCGACAGGAAAGAGCCAGTGAAGGCGAGGAAGGAGGAGCAGCAGAGAGCTTGGAAGAAAACCAAAAGAGTGATGCCACGGAAACCAGGGAAAAAGATGGTTTCGAGGGAGGGCTGGTCAACAGCATCAGCCACTGCTGAGAAGTCTCCGAAGATGAGGACTGGACCTTTACTCAGGTCCTTGGTGACCTTAGTAAAAGCTGCATTGGTAGAATAACAAGGGTGGAAATCAGATTGGAATGGGTTGAGGCGTGAGTTGGAGGCGAAGAAATGTAGACAACTGATGTGTCCTGTGGTGTGATATTTGAAAAATGTCCTCATCTAGCCATGCAGGAGAGGAAGTCTAGCCCCATGTTGAGGCAATTCAGCTCAGAGAGAGGTGGCAACTTTGAAAGAGTCCTAATTTGGAGTTGTTGGGCTTGCAAGTGGTTATGTTTCTAAGGAATTGGCTTTTCTTCTTCCTCTTCTTATGCCATTTTATTCTCTGGAATATGATATTATTAGAATGCCAGTGTCTGGGGTGATGACAAGAGTGTTTTTGAAAAGGGGCTGGAAATTCCATCACACACATTGAGTTGATTCTACTGTAATATTTGAACAGCATTAATAAATTGAGAAAACATGCTCCAGACCACACACAACTTTTGGAAGGTGCCAGATTGATGCAAGACCATACTCCCCAAACCGTTTTATTTAAATGCACTCTTCGCCATCCTTACCCAGTTCATCCATTGTTTGTGAAGAGTATCAACCTTCTGATCACTCCTAGGCTTGCCATGTTTCTCAGCCTCTTTAGATGGAAACACATGTGGGAACTAGTGTTCCCTAGGGTGTGGATTACTTTGGCGGGGGTGAGGGGTGTCTAGAAAATGCAGGGGAGACCCTGGATGGTGCAAATGGTTAATATGCTTGACTGGTAACCGAAAGGTTGGAGGTTTGAGTCTACCCAGAGGTGCCTCAGAAGAAAGTCCGGGTGAACCACTTCCAAACACTCAGCCATTGAAAACACTGTGGAACACAGTTCTGCTCTGACAGACATGGGGTCGCCATGAGCTGCAATCAACCTGACGGCTGGCTGGTTGGCTGCTAGAAAGCTCAGGAACTTTAGGGTAACTCGTTGGGGCCACAGGCCCTCCTCCTGCCCTTGTCATTACAGTCAGTGGCATCACTAGGGAGGGCGGGGCGTGCAGATTGAACCAGGTTACAGTGTCAAAGGGGGTGACACCAGGATGAGTGTCTATAAAATATTCTTGCAGTATTTCTGCAGAAATTTATTATTTTTTATAAAAATATCCCTGTAGTTAGTTATAATAACACAGAAGTTTTTCATAAGCCCAGCTTACATGTATCGATATACCTACAAGGCAAAAACTCTGTCGTAATTTGTTCTTTGAACCTTCTAATACACTCCAGTCGAAGCTGCCATTATTACCCAGTTACAGTAACCCTTCGAATCACATGGTTTCATCAGCGTGCGCTAAAGCACGTGCTCTTGTTTTCATTGCTGCTGATATTTTTATAGTCACTGATTTTGTCAAATTTTCTGTTGTTTTAGCTACCGTATTATGGTAATTATCATGGGGTGGTGATACCATGAGTTACCACACCGGGTGACACCAACCCTAGTGATGCCACTGTTCATGGTTTCTGAATTGTTGCGTTCTGTATGGGACCAGCACTCTGGATCTGCAGCATGGAGCTGCCTTCCACAATGCTCTTTAGAAAGAACTCCCAGGATTGGGATTTATGCGAGTTCAGAAAAGGGCCTTAGAAGAGATATTTCCCAGAAAATTGAAAAATATAGAAAAAATTGTCTTGCCCTTCATGTAGACTTGAGATAACTCACTGTCAAAATTCAGTGTATATTACAGTATAATTCACTGGAGGGAAAATATGCTAGCAACAGCATTTCCAGGGAAAAAAAGGGAGCCTCATACTAATTATTGCCTTCACTTTAATGCCTTTATCTGCCAGATCTAACATGTTTTAACCTTATACAGCATAGCTCTACCATCAAACGTCAACTTATTCATACAAAACCCATGTACTCAGGAAATTACTAAGCACATCCAAGCAATGTTAAAAGAGTGAATGGACACATGTCTACTCATCTAATGTAACTTTGCACACAGAAAGAGCGGGTAACCTGTCAAAGTGGAGGATATATGTAGTGGTTTTGCAAAACAAAATATTCATCCTGAGGGGAGTGTTGTTACGCTGTCCAAAAGGAGGGTAAGGGTCAGTAGAATCTCTAATCTCACACACAGGTTCATTGGAGACAGTTCTGCCCAGCTAGCACACCCTCAATTTGGAATGAATTGGTGTTGGCAAAAGTCATCAGGGTGGGACCCCCTCTGATACTTTTAGAGCAACCGGGAGGCTCCTGAGAAAGCGATAGCTCTTGCCTTGAAGGAATTCTGTTGACAATATACCTAATAGAATAAAGGTCAACATATATTTAGTCTTGAGTCTCTGAATTTCAACTTCCATCTATTTTAGACTCTGTATTCCTATCTGCATTCTCTATTTTTAGAGTGGAAATTTCTCTCAAGGGTAAAGTATTTTTTATTTTTTTAAATGAAGGTTTACAGAGCAAATTAGTTTCTCATTAAGTACTACACATATTGTTTTCTGACATACGTTGCCAACCCAGCAATGTGTCAGCACTCTCCCTTTCTTGACCTTGGGTTCCCCATTTCCATTTGTTCAGCTTTCCTGTCCCCTCCTATTTTCTCATCCTTCCCCCTGGGCTGTTGTGCCCATTTAGTCTCGTATACATGGCTAAGATATGTATATTATGGTTTGTTTAATGGGTCTGTCTAACCTGTGGCTGAAGGGTGGACCTCAGGAGTGACTTCAGTACAGAGTTAAAAGGGATTCTGGGGGCCATACTCTCTTGGTTTCTCCAGTCTCTGTCAGAACAGTAACTCTGGTCTTCTTTTGTGAGTTATAATTTTGTTCTACATTTTTCTCCAGCTCTGTGTGGGACCCTCTATTATGACCCCTGTCAGAGCAGTTGTTGGTGGTAGCCAGGCACCATCTAGTTGTGTTGTACTCAGTCTAGTGGAGGCTGTGGTAGTCACGATCTGTTAGTCCTTTGGACTAATCTTTCCCTTGTGTCTTTGATTTTCTTCATTCTCCTTTGCTTCAGATGGGGTGGGACCAGTAGACATATCTTAGATGGCCACCCACAAGCTTTTAAGACCCCAGACACTACTCACCAAAGTAAAGTGTAGAACATTTTCTTTATAAACTGTTATGCCAGTTGAGCTAGATGTCCCCTGAGACCATGGTCCCCAGCCCTCAGCCCAGTAACTCAGTCCCTCAGGGAGCTTGGATGTGTCTACGAATCTTCTATGACTTTGCCTTGTTCAAGTGGTGCTGACTTCCCCAATGTTGTGTACTGTCTTACCCATTACCACAGTCAAGGGTAAAGTATTATTCTTTCAAGGAAAATATCACAATAACCAGCATGATGGACCTTATTCTTGTTCTCACTGTTATTTGTACCACTTGCTGCTCTTGCATTCTCTTTTTGAATGGTCAGATGTCAAGCATTGCAGGGAGTTTCCAGGGCAGGAAGACTCAGTTTATTATGTTTGTGACAGGCAGGCCATCAGTCGGCAGAACCTGGAACAACTGTTGCTAGTAGCTGCTGCTTTAATACTTTGGGGATGACATACCACTGATACCTTTAAATGGTGTCACAGCCACTTGAAACCACTCAGGACTGATATTGTGATCAAGAGATTCACTGACCTGCTTGGTCAGAGCTATTAAGGGATTTTTTTTTTTTTTTTGGTCTTTTTTAAAAAGAGCTGAGAAGTTGAAGAAACAAAGAGGGAAGACCCATTCAAAAATTAAAAAAATTTTTTTTCTGTTTACAAAAATGATACTTGGTTATTGGAGACAACTTGGAAAAGTGTTCCTTTTATGGAAACCATGTTTTTTTTTAAAAATAGTGTGCGTATATTCTTGGGGACTTGACTGTGTGCCAACAGAGGACAACAGTGTCTCATGACACCACTGCCCTCTCTGCTTTGCACCTCTGCTCCAGTTTTCCTTCCTTTCATATTGTGATAAACAAAACCACACATTCTTTGTGTGGTCAAGTTAAAGGAAAGAATATCTCACCAAAATAAAAGAAGTACAAGTGAAATATAATAAACCCAGCCTTATTATGACTTTTCTCTTCTCTCTGTTAAGATTTCTTATAGCAAGCTTGAAGTAGCAGTGTGAGCCTGTGGTCATATCTCCAGCCATCTGTTTTCTCTGTGGCCTGCCCCCAAGGCTGACTTCCAACCCACTGAATAAAATCTATTCCCAGCAACAGGACTTGTGATTTTCTAAGCTCATTTTTAACTTCAGCTTGGCTGTATTGATGTCAAATAGATTTCCTCATAGTGTTTGCACTGTGTTGGAGCTGTCTATGTGAACAGACCTAACCACGTTTTGAATTATACATTACTCATTCTCCACAATTTCTCGATAGCCATTTTCTCTTCCTAAATCCAGTTTATAGAATGCAAGTGTACCCAACCACATCACCTGTCTTCACATATATTTAAATCTCTTCTGTGTCATGCACACACACACACACACACACACACACAAACACACGCTGTACCTTAGGAAGACCCTTTGGCTAATGTTTTATTACCTTTTGTATTTCCTTCTTGGGACGCAACAGAATAAAAATTATTAGTGTAAATATTTCCAGTTTTAAACCTGCTCCCCTTCTTGCTTTTCTGGATCTGGAGGTGGGGAGGCGAACTATCCAAAGAGCACCTGGGGACAAGGGCTAGAAGAGCATTTGGAGGCTGAGTTCTGGTGAGAGAGCTCAGGAAATACTCTGGCTGTACAATCCAAGTAGTCACCATTCCTGCCTTCTGAGAGTTCATAGTTAATGTGTGAGCCAATGTGGCCTCCAAACAGAGGGCTCCTCATTCAGTCCTGTTCATTCTTAGGTCACTTTTTGCCACCAACACCAAGATTCCAGAGGATGCGGTGACTGTCCTTAGGTGGCAGTCTCCTCCATCTTTAAATCCTTTGAGGCACCCCTCTCTTCCCTCTCCATTAGGTTCATTTGTTGAGGCATACTTAGTTAGCTGTTTAAAAGAAGAAATGATAAAAATTTCTACAAAACTTTTCAGTATGGTACACCTATACCAATGAAATCACATTTACAATTCTGTTGCATCCCCAAACTCTACTAAAATAACAAGAAAACTTTTTTTTTAAAGGCATAAATCTGTCAGGGTAAATGTGAGAAGAGAGGGGAGGAGACAACCGCAACAAAATTTTGGGAGCTAGAAAGCTGATGAAAAAGGTAACTGACACAGTAGACCAAAGAAAGCTGAATCCTAATCTGTCATTTGGGGAAAGCCTGGAAGCAACTCAGCTTATACCTTGAAACTTCAAAAGGCTCAGCTATGTCTGGAAAAAGGAAGAAGGCCAGGCTAAAATAGGCTTATTTGGAAGTCTGATTAAAAAACTATTGGATGTGCAGGCTTTCCACATCTCCTCCTCCCCCGCCCCCAGATGGCAAAGGTTTATTCACTAGAGATAAACAGAAGGTCTCTGGATTGCAAGACAACAGGCACAACTGAGGGTGAGTGTATCATATTGAAAACATGAAGATGAAGTAAAGTACAAGATATCCGAAAGTCCTAGACTTCTTCTCTCAGCTCCCCTAACACTAGCAGTCAGACTTATACCCTCTGACAGCCGGTTGAAAGGACTTTCTCTAGGGAATCCAACTAGCCCAAGAGAAAATACCCAAGGTTATTTACAACAGAAATTCACCCATCAGAACAGCTCAGCCAGATCACCCTCAGGTGAGCCGCATGTGCACACATAGGAGTTTTCACTCTGATTTTTATGCTCCACTCTTGCATATAAGCAAACAATTAAGGATACCAGACATTTAGAAGAGCCTCAGTTATGAGAGACAAATATGAAAATAAACTAAAAGAAAAAAGCGACTTGGAAGAAACAGAGTATGCAGGAAAAAGAAAGCTTCAGAAAAAAATCTATGAGTAATAACCTCAGAGAGATAAGAGAAAATGTTGCACTTACTAAAAAAAAAAAGCATGATTTTTTTTAAAACGCATTTGAAGAATAGGAAGAAAGTCTTATAGATTAAAATTGTGATAACAGAAGTGAAAATTTCATTAGAAGAGCTAGAAGTTGAAGTTCAGGTAATCTGCCCTCCCAGAAAGTATAAAAAAGATTAAAAATATGCTACAAAATTTAAGAAAAATTGAGAATTGATCAAGAAAGTTCAATATCCAAGTAATAGGCAAAAAGAAGCTAAAACACAGGAGAGAAAATCATCAGCAAAATAATTCAAGAAAATCTCCCAGAAATGGAGGACATGAGTTTCGTGATTGAAAAGATCCACTGAGTGTCCAGTGCAATGGATGAAAGCCCACCCACACCAAAGCACATCACTGTGGAAATCTAAAATACCGAGGAAAAGAAAAGATCCTGAAAAACTTACAGACAGGAAAAAAAAAAAATCATATAAAGAAATAAGTCAGAAGGATATCAGACTTCTCAGCAGAGACACTGGAGGCAAGTAAGCAATGGAATATTACCTTCACAATTTAGGGAAAATAATTTCTAACCTAGAATTTTATTCTGTAAGGTGTTTAACGTCTCAAAAAAAAAATTTTTTTTCTTCCATGTATTCTTTCTGGGAAATCTGCAGAGGACATGTTCCATCAAAATGAAGAAATAAACTGAGAGAAAGACATGAGCTCTAGAAAACAAGTTATCCAATACAGGGGAAATTAAAAAGAAATCTCCGGAACAATGGTGAATGAAGATCCCCAAGATGACAGCCATACAGCAGACCTAGCTCAGACTGGAGCAGTTTATAGGCTCCGAAGAAACATCTTCAAGAAAATGAATTGATAGAATACTTAATATTTCTGAACATAAAAAGAGGAGATTTAAACAACTAGAGTATTTTTCGGGGGTAATTTAGTTATTGATGCATAGAAAACAAATAAATAATAAAACTGGAGAAGACAATTAACTCCAGGGAAAACACAAAGTAATTTAGGAAAGGAAATATAATCATCATGTGCTCCACGAATGTGCATTCAGCTATGAACAGCATTTACATGGACTGTGACCTAAACTGGTCTTCTTTGTAGGCATATGGATATTATTCTATCACCGATAGGGTTGTACTTCAGGATAGATCTTGAAGTATTCTTTTTGATGATGAATGTGACACTATTCCTCTTCAATTTGTTATTTCCTCTATAGTAGACCATATGATTGTCTGATTCAAAATGGCCCATACCAGTCCATTTCAACTCACCAATGCCTAGGATATCGAACTTATGTGTTTTATTTCATTTGTGATGACTTCCAATTTTTCTAGATTCATATTTTGTGAATTCCATGTTCAGATTATTAATGGGTGTTTGCAGCTGTTCTCATTTTGAGTCGTGCCACATCAGCAAATGACTCTACTTTAAGAAGGCAGCTCTTCCCCAGTTGTATTTTGAGTGCCATCCAAACTGAGGGGCTCATCTTCCGGCACTATGTCAGACAGTGTTTTGCTGCTATTCATAAAGTTTTCATTGGCCAGTTTTTTCAAAAGTAGACCACCAGGTCTCTTATTCTGGAAGGTCCTCTGAAACATGTCCATCATGGGTGATCCTGCTGCTATTTGGAATACCAGTACCATTATCTTCCATCATTACAGCAACACACAAGCCACCACAGTACAACAAACTGATAGACAAGTGGTTGGTTGTTGGTTGCGTAACAACCAACCGCTAATGCCCAAGATGAAGAAATTGAAGATTTTTACCAACTTTTGCAGTCTGAAATTGATCAAACATGCAGTCAAGATACATTGGTAATTACTGGTGATAGGAATGTGAAAATTGGAAACAAAGAAGAAGGATCAGTTGTTGGAAAATATTGCCTTGGTGATAGAAATGATGCTGGAGATTGCATGATAGAATTTTGCAAGACCAATGACTTCTTCATTGCAAATACATTTTTTTCAACAACATAAATGGCAACTATAACATGTGGACCTCACTGAATGGAATACACAGGAATCAAATTGACTACATCTGTGAAAAGAGATGATGGAAAAGCTCAATATCATCAGTCAGAACAAGGCCAGGGGCCAACTGCGAAATAGACCATCAATTGCTCATGTGCAAGTTCAAGTTGAAGCTGAAGAAAATTAGGGCAAGTCCACAAGAGCCAAAATCCAACATTGAGTATATCCCACCTGAATTTGGAGAGCATCTGAGGAATAGATCTGATGCATTGAGTGCTAATGACTGAACACCAGACAAGCTGTTCATCAAGGGCATCATACATGAAGAAAGCAAGTGGTCATTAAAAAGACAGGAAAGAAAGAAAAGACCAATGGCATGTCAGAAGACTCTGAAACTTGCTCTTGACCATAGGGTAGCTAAAGGGAGTGGAAGAAATGATGAAGTAAAAGAGCTGAACAGAGGATTTCAAAGAGTGGCCCAAGAAGACAAAGTAAAATATTATAATGAAATGTGCAAATACCTGGAGTTAGAAAACCAAAAGGGAAGAACATGCTCAGCATTTCTCAAGCTGAAAGAACTGAAGAAAAAGTTCAAACCTCAAGTTGCAATTTTGGAGGATTTTGTGGCTAAAATAATGAACAACGTAGGAAGCATCAAAAGAAGATGGAAGGAATACACAGTCACTGTACCAAAAAGAATTGGTTGACATTCATCCATTTCAAGGTAGCATATGATCCAGAACTGATGGTGTTGAAGGAAGAAGTCCAAGCCGCACTGAAGGCATTGGCGAAAAACAAGGCTGCATGAATTGACAGAATTCCAACTGAGATGTTTCAAGAAATGGATGCAATGCTGGAAGCACCAATGTGTCTATTCCAAAGACAATTTGGAAGACAGCTACCTGGCCAGCCAACTGGAAGAGATCCATATATGTGCCCATTCCAAAGAAAAGTGATCCAACAGAATGTGAAATTATTGAACAATGTCATTAATATCACACACAATTAAAAATTTTGCTGAAGATAATTAAAAAAATGGTTACAGCAGTACATCTACGGGGAACTGCCAGAAATTCAAGCAGGATTCAGAAGAGGATGTGGAATGAGAGATATCATTGCTTATGTCCGATGGATCTTGGCTGAAAGCAGAGAACACCAAAGATGTTTAACTGTATTTTATTGGCTATGCAAAGGCATTTGACTGCGTGGATGATAACAAATTTTGGATAAAATTGCAAAGAATGGGATTTCCAGAACACTTAATTGTGTTCATGAGGAAGCTGTCCATAGACCAAAAGACAGCCTTTCAAACAGAACAAGGGGATACTGCATGGTTTAAAATCAGGAAAGATATGCGTATCTTTATATCCTTTCACCATACTTATTCAATCTGTATGCTGAGCAAATAATCTGAGAAGATGGACTATATGAAGAAGAATGCAGCATCAGGATTGAATGAAGACTCGTTAACAAGCTGAGATATGCAGATGACACAATCTGCTTGCTGAAAGTGAAGAGGACTTGGAAGCACTTGCTGATGAAGATCAAAGACTACAAACTTCAGTATGGATTACACCTCGACATAAAAAAACAAAAATCCTCACAACTGGACCAAAAAAAAAAAAAAAACATGACAAACAGAGAAAGTATTGAAGTTGTCAAGGAATTCATTTTATTTGGATCCACAGTCAATGCCCATGGAAGCAGCAGTCAAGAAATCAAACGATGTATTGCCTTGGGCAAATCTGCTGCAAAAGACCTCTTTAAAGCTTTAAAAAGCAAAGGTGTCACTTTCAGGACTAAGGTGCGCCTGACCCAAGCTATGGTATTTTCAATTGCCTCATATGCATGTGAAAGCTGGACCATGAGTAAGGAAGACTGAAGAATTGATGACTTTTAATTATGTTGTAGGCAAAGAATATAGAATATACCGTGGACTGTCAGAAGGATGAACAAGCCTGTCTTGGAAGAAGTACAGCCAGCATGGTCCTTGGAAGCAAAGATGGCAAGGCTTAGTCTTACGTACTTTCCAGTCCATACAAGGCTTAGTCTTACGTATTTTCCAGTTCCTGGAAAAGGACATCATGTTTGGTAATGTAGAAGGTCAGCGATAGGAAGACCCTTGATGAGGTGATTGACACAGCGGCCACAATAATGGGCTCAAACATAGCAAGGATTGTGAGGACAGCGCAGGACTGGGCACTGTTTTGTTCTGTTGTACATAGCATTGCTCTGAGTCAGAACCAACCCGACGGCACCTAGCAACAACAACATCTAAACAACATTCCAGGATGTAACTCCACACGGACATGGATCTTTGTTTTATTCACTGATAGATCCCAAGTGCCAAGAACAGTGTATGGTTCGTAGTAAGTGCTCAATACTTTTAGCTTAATGAATGAATGTTATAACAATTTTAGCAGGATAGGGGTATAAGAAGTATATGTCTGCATGGTGCATGCTTACATTTATTCTTTTGGGCTTACTTTAAAAAAGATCTCTTGTTATTTCAGTAGTATTTTGGGATGTCACAGAATCTTAAGTGTGAGTTAATTTTTTTTTATTGTGCTTTAAGTGAAAGTTCACAAATCAAGTCAGTCTCTCATATGAAACTTTATATACACCTTGCTATATACTCCTAGTTGCTCTCCCTCTAATGAGGCAGCACACCCCTTCTCTCCACCCTATATTCCCTGTGTCCATTTAGCCAGCTTTTGTCTCCCTCTGCCCTCTTATCTCCCCTCCAGACAGGAGCTGCCCACATAAGTCTCATGTGTCTACTTGAGCCATGAAGCTCACTCCTTACCAGTATCATTTTCTATCTTATAGTCCAGTCCAATCCCTGTCTGAAGAGTTGAGTTTGGGAATGGTTCCTGTCTTGGGCTAACAGGAGGTCTGGGGACCATGAACTCTGGGGTCCTTCTAGTCTCAGTCAGACCATTAAGTCTGGTCTTTTTACAAGAATTTGAGATCTGCATCCCATTCCTCTCCTGCTCCATCAGGGATCCTGTGTTGTGTTCCCTGTTAGGGCAGTCATCGGTTGTAGCCAGGCACCATCTAGTTCTTCTACTCTCAGGCTGATGTAGTCTCTGATTTATGTGGCCCTTTCTCTTGGGGTCAAAATTACCTTTTGTCTTTGTGTTCTTCATTCTCCTTTGCTCCAGGTGGGTTGAAACCCATTGATGCATCTTAGATGGCCGCTTGCCAGCGTTTAAGACCCCAGATGCCACTGTGTGAGTTAATTTTTACCAATTTTTTAAAACAGAAAGCCTTTATAGAATTTCTATTCCCCCCCCCCAACACTTTTTTTCTTGCGGTGACACCAGGATGTGTCCTTTAAGACAGGGATATTGATGTCGGGCCAGGCTCATGCATCTCCCTTTTACCTGAGGGTGAATTATTTTCAACTATTTTCTCAGGTCAGCTGTGTCAAACCAATACCTTCTAGTTGAGTTGCTCCTCTTATCTTTCAGACATGCCCCCCACAAGTTTGAATTCTAGCTCTGGACACAGATCAGGCTCAAACTGGAATCCCTTTCCCTCGTCATAGCCTTTTCTCTCACTAGAGGGGTAAAGGAGTGAGCTGTTCAAATCGGTCATGCTACTACCCTCCTGGTTCATCAATAGAAGTATGTTTCTCCCTTGTGTAAGCCTTATAATCCTAGTTATGGGGCACTGCACAGATTTTACATATCAGAATAGTCCTTAAAATTGAGGATGGTGAGACTTCAATTTGCTTACGTAGGACACGTCATGAGGAAAGACCAATGCTAGAAAAGAACATCATGTTTGGTAAAGTAGGGCCGACAAAAATGAGGGAAACCCTCAGTGAGATGGATTGATGCAATAGCTGCAACGATGGACTCAGACTGGCACAGGACTGGGTGAGGTTTTGTTCTGTTGTACATAGTGTCGCCATGAGTTGGAGCCAGCTTCATGGCAACTAGCAACAACATGGGGCACTGCACAGATTTTGTGTATTTTGGGGCTCACCAGTAGATGCTAGTTGGAAAGATCCTAATTTTCTAGAATGTTTGTTTCAAAAGATGCTTTGCTCTGATAGGGGCAAAAAAGGGCAAAAAAAGACATCACATTAAACATTGAATTACAAACTACGGCTGTAAGTGCAATTATTTGTTGAATTGTACTTAAAAAAAATCCTTGATGAGATGAATGTTTTTCACCTTGGATGGGTGATGAAATAATACAGTATTAAGAAAACCAGTAATGTGATATCTAGAGAGCTCTGAATAAGAAAT
Source organism: Loxodonta africana (assembly GCF_030014295.1). NCBI lineage: Eukaryota > Metazoa > Chordata > Mammalia > Proboscidea > Elephantidae > Loxodonta > Loxodonta africana. The sequence continues at coordinate 71,581,900 of NC_087358.1, forward strand.
TAAGAATATCAAGCCCAGTACAAGTAGCCTGCAGAATCTTGGTCCTTTGCGTGAGATGAAATCCCCGAAAAGATATCCAGAAAATTTATATTTTAATGTTTTCACATGTACAACAGAAGGATATGAATGCTTCCAAGATGTTAGTCTGTTTCATTGAATTTCACAGCTCTGCATCCCAAGTCAGGAAGCCGCAGTGGAGCTGTGCTTATGCGCAAATGCGGAATGCCAGCATGTGCACATGCTGACACGTGTGCTGGCCCAGGAGCCAGGACTCCAGCACTCAGACGCATCCCAGACATTCCTTGTCTACATTCAGAGCCGAGGTGGCCCCTGCAGTACTTGCCTAAACCTTCCCTCTGGCTACGGTTCAAGATTGATCATTTCACAATCACAGGTTAAGAGCACTGCTTATATAGGTGAGAAATGACACTTGATTGATTTCTAAAGCCTAAGGCTACAGTCTTTATTACCAGAGTAGTAAACCCAGGACAAGTCATGTGGCGGACATGCTTTTTTGTCTGTCTGGCATCTCTGTGGGTACTGTTTCTTCCCAGTTCTAGAACTTTGTGGTTCTGAAGGGGTCAATTCCAGCCTCTGGATACAGAGGCAGCACACAGCCCAGATCTGAACTGTCAAAGTGCTCCATCCAATTGACCACAGAAATAGTTCAAGAGCAGACACCTGTCTTGGCCGGCCAATCTGAGCCTGCCCTGGGCTCTTGCTAGGGCAATCTGAGGTGAGGTTGCTGAATTCATTAGCTGTAAGGACAATATGGAGTCCCTGGTGGTGCAAACAGTTAATTGCTTGGCTGTTAACTGAAAGCTTGGAGGTTCAGGTTCACCCAGTGGCTCTCTGGAAAAAAGGCCTGGTGATCTACTTCTGAAAAATCAACCACTGAAGACCCTATGGAGTACAGTTCTACTGACACAAATGGGATCTCCATGAGTTGAAACTGACTTGACAGCACAGGTTTTTTTTTTTCCCTTTCCCCTAAGGACAATGTAAGTCTAAAGCTGCTAGTGGCCATCTTTGCTAATCCTGGGGAGAGATAGCCTGAGAAAGGAGTCAACACAGAGGTGGCAGAACCAAGGGATGGACAAAAAAGGGCAGAATCCTGATGATGGTATCATACTGTGGTGGCTTGCATGTTGCTATGATGCTGGAAGCTATGCCACCAGTATTTCAAATACCAGCAGAATCATCCATGGTTGACAGGTTTCAGCAGAGCTTCCAGACTAAGACAGATTGGGAAGAAAGGCCTGGTGATATACTTCTGAAAACTAGCTAATGAAAGCCCTGTGGATCACAACAGAATATTGTCCCATATAGTGCTAGATTTGAAGGCACTCAAAACACACAGTGGCCACAGCAATGGACTTGAGCATACCAACTGTGGTGAAGATGATGCAGGACTTTCATTCTGTTTGTTGTACATGGCGTCATGACTCAATGGCAACTAACAACAACAACATTACTAAAACAGACAGGTAGAAAGAAAGACAACAAGAAAGAAAGAAGTAAGCCACATTTTAAGGAATAGTCTTCAGTTTCCTTACTGAAGTTGTCTATCTTGTCAGTTATAGAACTTTGCAAGTAGATCCCATCACTAGAATGTCGTAGGGTCACCAATCCCAGAATTGCAGCCCCAGGATCACCCAAGTCGTGTCTATGTGCTTTCCTTTCCCTGAGAGGAGCCAGAACAGGACTATGAGATGGGGCAGGGCAGAGCTGATGCTTAGCTGAGAAGTACCTGATGTCTGTGCTCTTTCTTGGTCGGGTGCCCATTCTGATTGGTTGGTACTTCTACTGGTTGTTCAGTGTTTTCAGTATCTCCTCTTGGTGTACTGTTGGCAAAGAATATTGAATATACAACCAGGAGAACAAACAAATCAGTCTTAGAAGAAATATAACCAGAATGCTCCTTAGAAAGTAAAGATGACAAGACTTCAACTTCCTTACTTTGGACATGTCATCAGGAAAGACCAATCCCTAGCAAAGGACATCATGGTTGATATAGTAGAGGGTCAGCAAAAATGAGGGAGAGCCTCAGTGAGATGGATTGACACAGTACCTGGAACAGTGGACTCAAACATCATGAATATGATGCAGGACCAGGCACTGTTTCATTCTGTTATACATGAAGTCACCTTGAGTTGGGGCTGATTTGACTGGCAACTAACAACAACAGGCAAAGCTACCCAAGCACATTCATTGACAGGCCAACCAACCACATATACACGCAGTTGCAGGTCCAGGATCAACTTGTACTTCAGCTGATAATTACAAAGAGAGGGAGAAAAGAAGAGAATTGTGGGTTCAAAGGGACAGTACCTTTTTTTGTGGTCAGTTAGATCAGTGTGTGTACTCAAGAATTTTAAGTTGGAAAGTGGCCCCACATGTCATGGTGCTCCTGGTGTCTGTGTGCTCAGCTCTATTCTTCCAGCATTTCGTGATGTGAGATGTGTCCCTACTTCTTGTCTCTGCTGCTTGTTTTAGACACATAGTTCAGATGAAAAAGATTTCTGAAGAGAGGAAGTAGAGAGATGATAAAACGCCCTTTAATGAATTTACCTAAATATAGAACCAGGCATCTGGAGTGGTCCTTAGAAAGCTCCCAGTCAGCGCCCTCACTAGCAGACTCCAGTCAGGCCCTGAGGGGTCGAATATCTTGCTGGGCTTCACAGCTTTCCCCTCAGTGGCAGGTCATGGCCAGTGGCCGGGTCCCCTGACTCCTATCCCTTCAGGCTTTCCATGACACCACAGTGTTTGCAGCATGTTTTACATGGAGAGAAATATGGCTTGTAAACGTTCTAATTATTATTTCACGAGTTTCATACTGCCTAATTTCAAAGCATTTACAAAGTTGTAATACCCAAAAATAAAGGAAAAAAAATAAAGAGATCAGAAACCATTTGGAGGTAAGAAGCTGGGATGAGTTGGTGTATGTTATTGAGCACTCAGTTTATTTCTGGGTATTTTTTATCCTAGTATTCAAGGCGAGTAAAAGTTGGGGTGTATCTGCATATATATATGTATGTCAAAAAATAGTGAAAACATGCAGAAATTCAAGAACAGTCAAGGCTCACTTTACCTAACAGAAATATTACTGAACAGTTGTCTAAATGTCGAAACAAATCCTGTTTTGTATGGATACATATCCAGAGTCCTCAGACTTTGAAAAGAGAATTCTTGTTTAAGTCCTCCAATCCTGGCAGTCTCAGGGTTCAGGGCACTGGGGCATCTGATAGGGAAGTCTTCGTAGTGTCTAGTGTCGTACTGTCGTGCGTGCATGGGAGACGCTGTAAGATGGAAAGAGGAAATGCTAATTGCAGATGCTTTTCCTTTAATAGGCTAATACTAGTGGAACTGTCTGCATACCCTCCTCCCTTGTTGTGGAGACTCACTGCAAACCTGTAAGAGAAGAACATTAAGGGAGGAAACACACAGTTGACGTTTACAAGATAAAACCATGAGATGTGCTTGTAAGTGGTGGAAACTGTGATGTTTGCATATAAAGTGTTTTATTGAAGTGGTATTTGCTGTTGCACTGGGCTTCAACCTGTTTTCTGCCTTCTCTAGTGAACAAGCTAGTATAAAGGGCTAGTAGGGTTGTTGTGGTTTGCTATCGGCTGCTAACCCGAAAGTCAGTAGTTCAACCCCATTCAGCAGCTCCATGAAAGAAAGAAAGGCCTGGTGAACTGTTGCCATAAAAATTACAGCCAAGAAAATCCTATGAAGCACTTCTGCCCTGTCACATGGGGTCACTATCAGTTGGGATCGACTTGACTATAGCTAACAACAGTAACAGAACTGCTGTGGGGGCAGTAGTGGTTCGGTGGTTGAAGACTCACCTTCCATATGGGAGACCTGGGTAAATTCCCAGCCAGTGCACCTCACATGCCAACACCTATTTGTCATTGAAGGCTAGCATGCCTCCATGGTGCTGAACAGTGGAGCTTCTAGACCAAGATGGTCAAAAAACAAAGGCCTGGTAATTTATTTCTGAAAATTAGCCAGTGAAAACTCTGTGGATCACAGTTACCTGATCCACAACTAACCATGGATATGGTGCAGGACCGGGCAGCATTTTGTTCCGTTGTGGGTGGGGTCACCATGAGTTGGGATGGACTTGACAACAGCTCACAACAACACAAGGCTGTTAATATAGTATATAGGGGTGCACTAACCCAGTGCCGTCAAGTTGATTCCGACTATAGCGACCCTATAGGACAGAGTACAACTGCCCCATAGAGTTTCCAAGGAGCGCCTGGCAGATTCAAACTACCAACGCTTTGGTTAGCAGCTGTAGCACTTAAACACTGTGCCACCAGGGTCTCCAGGGGTGCACTAGAACTGCTTTATTCTTAGAGTAACATTAGCCTTTTACCCCTTCTGAATCTTTGATAATCAGTGGGTCTCTTCCCTGCTTAGTAACACAACCTAATTAAATTTTTTTAATTACCTGACCTAATTAATTATTTTTTTTTTGACCTGTGTTGTAATAGACAGTATTACCTCCTTGGTCTAATTCTCCAAAGTAATGTTTACGTCTTAACGGTGACTTTTGTGAGTCTTATTCCAAACGGGAGAGTGATATAGGAATTTCAAACTGTTTCAGGATAATGGAGGAAGTATTCTATGGGAAGGAACCTTTGAGACATGCCAAGTAGTTCTTGGCTTCTTCTACTTAGGCAGAAAGCATTCTCGGGAGAGAGGCTCTGACTGTGCATGCTCCCGATAAGGTGGTCTTGTTCTCTTTACGTCTAGGTTAGTGTTCTTTGAAAATCATACTTTCATGTTAATAGTCTTTTTATACATTTGTAGAAATCTCCAAGGTTTGGATTATGCCAAGGTGTTAGCTTCTTTACAGGCTGAAGTTGAGCTGAGTTGGGAGAGACCCCTGGAACACTATCATTACCTCTTTCTCTGTTAACATGATGTCAATGTAATGTTAACTCTATACCATGAGGTTATCAGTCTCTGATAAATCAGTCTTAGAAGAAATAAAACCAAAATGTTCCTTAAAAGCAAAAATGGTGAACTTTGACTTGCTTTTGGACACATCATCAGGAAAGACCAATCCTAAAAAAGGCATCATGTTTGGTAAAATAGAGGGTCAGCAAAAACGAGGGAGACTCTCAATGAGATGGATTGACACGATAGCTACAGTAATGGATTCAAACACACCAATAATCATGAAGATGGCACAGGGACAGGCAATGTTTTGTTCTGTTATACATAAGGTTCCCGTGAGTCGGAGTCAACTGGTCAGCAAGTAACAATGACCACCAGTCTGTGGACCATCGTACAGAGCCACAGGGATCTTGGAGAAGATCCACACCTTAGACGGATTTGGTTGTTCTGCTTGGGCATGCCTGGAGTCCTGCCCAGTGCTTCTTGCAGTGTGTCTGAGGTGTGCTCCCCTAAGAGGCCCTGGAGAGCAGAAATTATATTTGCAGCCAAAGAATTTATAATTTGCTACATATGGCCAATCTTTTTCAGCAGCTTTCCTTCTTTCTTGTGCATTTTCCCACGCCCACTCCCATTTACTGCTGGCTGCCCTCCCAGTACCTTCTCACACTAGGGACTTATATTAATAGATCTGTGAGCTCTGAGATAGAGCCCCCGACTGCACTGCTTGCTCCTCTTTTTTTTTTTTTAGTTTTTACATTACTATTCCTTTACACTTGTAGATTAAAAATTAAACACAATCCATCTGCAAAAAAATGAAACAAGACCCATACCTCGCACCATGCATGAAAACTAACTCAAAATGGATCAAAGACCTAAACATAAAGTCTAAAACGATAATAATCATGGAAGAAAAAATAGGGACAACGTTAGGAGCCCGAACACATGGCATAAACAGAATACAAAACACTACTAAAAATGCCGAAGAGAAACCAGATAACTGGGAGCTCCTAAAAATCAAACACCTATGCTCATCCAAAGACTTCACCAAAACAGTAAAAAGATTACCTACAGGCTGGGAAAAAGTTTTCAGCTATGACATTTCCAACCAGCGCCTAATCTCTAAAATTTATATGATTCTGTTAAAACTCAGCCACAAAAAGACAAATAACCCAATTAAAAAATGGGCACAGGATATGAACAGGCACTTCACTAAAGAAGATATTCAGGTAGCTAACGGATACATGAGGAAATGCTTTCAATCATTAGCCATTAGAGAAATGCAAATCAAAACTACAATGAGATTCCATCTCACTCCATGAAGCTGGCATTAATCCAAAAGACACAAAATAATAAATGTTGGAGAGGTTGTGGAGAGACTGGAACATTTATACACTGCTGGTGGGAATGTAAAATGGTACAACCACTTTGGAAATCAATTTGGCACTTCCTTAAAAAGCTAGAAATAGAACTATCATATGATCTATCAATCCCACTCCTTGGAATATATCCTAGAGAAATAAGAGCCTTTACACAAACAGATATATGCACACCCATGTTCATTGCAACACTGTTTACAATAGCAAAAAGTTGGAAGCAACCAAGGTGCCCATCAATGGATGAATGGATAAATAAATTATGGTATATTCACACAATGGAATACTATGCATTGATACAGAACAATGTTGAATCCATGAAACATTTCATAACATGGAGAAACCTGGAGGACATTATGCTGAGTGAAATCAGTCATTGAAGACCACTATTATAAGAACTGGAGAAATAGTTTAACCAGAGAAGAAAATACTCTTTGATGGTTACGAGAGGGGGGAGCGCAGGAGGGAAGGAGAGAGGTATTCACTAGATAGTAGATAAGTTTCGTTTTAGGTGAGGGGAAAGACGATACACAATATAGGAGAGGTCAACACAATTGGACTAAACCAAAAACAAAGAACTTTCCTTAGTAAACTGAACACTTCAAAGGCCAGCATAGCAGTGGCGGGGTTTGAGGACCATGGTTTCAGGGGACATCTAAGTCAATTGGCATAATAAAATCTATTAAGAAAACATTCTGCATCCCACTTTGGAGAGTGGCATCTGTGGTCTTAAATGCTAGCAAGCGGCCATCTAAGACACATCAACTGGTCTCAACCCACCTGGAACAGGGAGGAATGAAGAACACCAAAGATACAAAATAATTATGAGCCTAAGAGACAAAAAGGACCACATAAACCAGAGACCACATCAGCCTGAGACCAGAAGAACTACATGGTACCCAGCCACAACTGATGGCTGTCCTGACAGGGAACTCAACAGAGAACCCCTGAGGGTGCAGGAGAGCAGTGGGATGCAGACTCCAAATTCTCATAAAAAGACCAGACTTAATGGTCAGACTGGGACTGGAGGGACTCCGGAGGCCATGGACCCCAGACTTTCTATTACCCCAGGGCAGGAACCATTCCCAAAGCCAACTCTTCAGACAGGGACTGGACTGGAATAGGGGATGGAAAATGAGACTGGTGAAGAGCAAGCTTCTTGGATCAAGTGGTCACATGAGACTATGTTGGCATCTCCTGTCTGGAGGGGAGATGAGAGGGCAGAGGGGGCCAGAAGCTATCCAAATGGATATGAGGAGAGAGAGTGGAGGGAAGTACTGTGCTACCTCATCAGAGGGAGAGCAATTAGGAGTGTATAGCAAGATGTATGTAAATTTTTGTATGAGAGACTGACCTGATTTGTAAGCTTTCACTTAAAGCACAATAAAAATTAATTAAAAAAAAAAAAGAACCAATTAAAACTTTCAAACTACAAAAAAAAAAAAAAAAAAAAAAATTAAACAAAAGTCAAGGATATGCTCATGGGGCCAGGAAGACGAGCCTACATTTCTGACTGCTGTAGGATGGGATGGGTTTAGGGCAGGGAAGCGAATGGTTAAGTTTGCAGTTGGTGGCGTCGACAGAGAAGCAGCGTGGAATGGAGGGCGGAGGCAAGAGGCAGAGTGATGTCCGTGAGCTGGACAGACCTGAAGCGGGATTCCAGCTCAGCCACTTTACTGGTTATGTGGTCTTGGCTGGTTACCTGACATTTTCAAGCTTTACTTTTTGCCTTATCTATAAAATGGATGAGCAGAGTTGTTAGGATAATCAAATGGGATGATGGAAATACAAGTACTTAGTGTCACATATAAGGCAGTTCATACTGTTGCTTTCTCTTTCCTTCATTATGAGGGAATTGGAAAAAAAAACAAACCAAAGACATGAAAATCCCCATGTTCTATTAATTACAGCTCCCATTTTTCTTTTCAATAATATTTTCATAATACTTTAAACCGTGTGCATAATTGTTTCACCATTTAATTTTTCCACTGAGTTATTTAATTACATTTATGACAGGCATATATTTATTTTGAATATGTCAGTGGAACCATTAATTTATTCTAATGGATTTCCAACATGGCCAGATACTTTTTCACCGTTAACTTTGTGGTGATAGAAAACTGTGCCGCCTGCCATAAATTTATCTTTATTAAATCATATTTTAATCAAAATGAATTCCTTAGAAGTCTAGATAAGGGTCCCCCTAGAGGAAAGGAGTAAAAAGATTTTCTCTGAAAACTGTATTTAAGCGTGATAGTTTATCAGCTCGGATGACTCCCACTTTTGTCCTGAAGAGTTAGCAGAGAAAGCTTGGTAGGCGTTTGGTTTTTGGAGCGGCGGGCATAGTGGTGGATGAGAAGTAGGAGATTCGAGATTCCTTTCTCTAAAGAAAACAGTCATTTTGTACATCTGGAGAATGGTACAGTCATTTGTTTGCTGCCCAGATGGGTTTGCAGCCCATGTTTCTGTGAAGACCCTCTGCCTGGAGCGCCTTCACTGGCTTCAAAGGAATTTCTTTCTGAGCGAGGTAATACTGTCCACATCCACAGCCTTTCCTGATTAATGCTTCAGTCCTGACGGGTGGACAGGTACTGAATTCCCCACTTAGTCCTCGAAGTTTTTAAGCATCCAAAATGCCAGTAGGTAACACACTTGCCTTTTGTCACCTTTATTTTCCCACCAGCTCATGGCTTGGGAGTTTAAGTTACCCCTTCAATTCTAACCAGGGTTTGAAATGAACAATTAAAGCTTCCTAACGCTTCCTTCCGTAACTTGTTTCTTGTTAAAGTTTTAAAATTTTCTTTTATTTATGAGGGGGAGTGAGGCTTGACTATGAACAAGAGTTGCTAAAGAGAATTCTAAGCATACCAACCAAAACCAAACCCACTGCCATAGAGCCGATTCCGACTCATAGCGACCCTATAGAACAGAGTAGAACTGCCCGATAGAGTTTCCAAGGAGCGCCTGGCGGATTTGAACTGCCGGCCACTTAGTTAGCAGCCGTAGGTAGCACTTAACCACTACGCTGCCAGGGTTTCCAACTTTAGCAATTAGTGTTTTCCACCTAATGTTTAAAACTTAAGCATATATATAATCTCCAGTTGCTGTAAGATGTAACAAAATAAGGATGGGCTGATAGATCTTGGATAAAAAAAATTCCCTCTGGATATAGCCTCACCATTCTTGTTGTTGTTCTTAGGTGCTGTCGAGTCAGTTCCCACTCCTAGTGACCCCACGTGACGGAGTAGAACTGCTCTATTGGGTTTTCAGGCTGTAATCTTTATGCCAGGTCTTTCTCCCACGGAGCAGATGAGTGGACTCGAACCGCCAACCTTTCAGTTTTCAGTTAGCAGCCAAGAGCTTAACCATTGTGCCACAAGGGAAGGCAATAACATTTTTAATTTACATGCACAATGACATAAATTTCTCCCCGAACGTTTTTCAAAATCTGCTATGTAAACACATGGAGTGCTATGAGAATTCTAGCCTGACATATTAAACATACAATTTGGATCAATCTATCATATAAATCGAAGTTCCTGGGTGGTGCAAACTGTTAACACACTCAGCTGCTAACCAAAAGGTTGGAGGTTCAGGTCCACCCAGAGGCACCTCAGAAAGAAGGCCTGGTGATCTACTTCTGAAAAATCAACCACTGAAAGTCCTGTGGGCACAGCTCTACTCTGACACACATGGGGTCGCCTTAAGTCGGAGCTGACTCCATAGCAACGGGTTACCATACAAATCAAACATTCCTCAGGAGAAACAGCTACATATTTATAGAGCTTGAAATGGGACTGTTTATGTTAGGATGAGATAAAGATTGACATTAAAAAAGGTTAATTAGCCAACATTTATCTCCCTTTCTATGGACCCTACCTAATAAGAATGGTTTTGACACTTAAAAATTGAAGAGGCAATATGAACGGCATGAACTCTTTTGATTATTGTTTTGCCAAAAACATCATTTTTCTTTATGTTTATGATTTCAAAAGGTTTGTCACATTCTCTAATCCAGCTGTATGTCTCATATACAAGATGGTTGTTTCCTGGGAATATAATGTAATGAAAATCAAGGGGAATATGATTTCATTCCTAGAAATGTGCTTTTTTTCCTTCAAAAACAGTGAGTTATACCTCCACATTCTTCATTCACTCCAGACTGGGGGTGAACTTTGGCTGTCTGAGTTCTGAAGGACAAAGCTGTCTGTTGTAGGGAGAATCCCCTCACTTCTCAAGCTACGGGAGATGTCCAGGACGTCTTTGTCAGCCCCAGAATACCATTCTGTGGTCCAGCTATGGAGCTACATCAGTATGTAGGACCCAACAGCACTCTTGCTAACACTGTCCCCTCAGTGAGCCATGGTCATGTGCGTGGCTTAGAGGGAAAGCAAGCTTTCCCAAGCCCTAAGGGAAAAACTCTCAGGGGATCCATGGTGAAACCACAGCCTGGAATATTAGGCTGCACCCAAAATCAAAACTAGTCTTCTCAGAGCATACTATGTCTACAGATCTGAGGGCTTAGAGTAAGAACAAAATAACAGGAAAGCTTGCAAACAAGCAGTTGTCCTTAAGCTAAAACTTCCGGATGTACTTTAAGTCAGTCTGAACTATCAAAGTTGTGGGGGCCACTGCAACAGTTTCTGTCTTCATAGAAGTTTTTTGAAGAGCAAAAATTCAAAGGCCATGCCGAAGGCAGTCTAGTGAGTCTAATGATTCTGTCCACAAATTGTAAAATACTGTGAGCCGTTAGTTTAAGCGGGTAAAACAGAGTGCTTCTTTGAATTAATTCCGGGCTCTTTAAAATAGTGATTTTTGGGGTCATGGGCGGGGGAAGGAGACAAAATGCTCTTCTGCTTTGTTTCAGTAGGAGAGGAGAGAAGACATGTTCGCCCAGAGGCCAAAGGGTGGGGGATAAAGGGCGGTCGAGGGCACAGAGGGGTAACTGCCTCAAGGAGAGGGAAACTTAGAGATGGAAAAAATGAGAGTCGGCCTCCTGGAGGGAATTTATTTTGTTTTTTTTTCATCTTTGTGGGATTCTCTGCTACATACCCACCAATTTCCAAAAACGATTTGAGACTGATTGTTTGTATGCAGGCCAGAGTTGGAGCAGGGTAGGACATGAATGGCCATCAGGAGCCAGGGTCTAAAGCTGCTGTCTTCTGCCCTGAGACCAGATAATTGGAGCTGAGTGACGAGTCCTGGGGGTGGCGGGGGAGGAACTCGTGGTGGTATGGTAGAGGAGAAGGAAATGGCCCCACTTACCTGTTACTCACCAGCCCTGCGGGGTAGGGAGGAGAGAAGTGTGGGCCACATTGACACGTGGGCTATACTCTCGGTCACTTTCCACATTGTTAGACCGACCGCACATATGAAAGGACTAACTGCTTAGCATTACTAGTTTAAATGGCCAAGTTTAGTGGTGGGCTAGGTTATCTATTACTGAAAACAAAGTTATCAGACTGTCCGTTTCATGCAGAGGTAAATGTTGGTATAGAATTCAACCTACTAAATATTTACTAAGTGTAAAGGACTGCATTCAATGTCAACAGAAAACAGAACACAGATGAATTGCATCAGTTCTTACTCTCAAGAAGTGAGGGAGACAGATGTGTAAACACCTAACTGTAATATAAGGCTGAATGAAATAAGGGCTGTCATACTGGGAACTTAACAGAAAGAACAGGTGATTTCAAAGCACAGATTGAGGAAAGTTTCATAGAGGAAGTGGAAGGATGACTAAGACTCCAGTGAGGTGGGAGAGCATCACAGGGTAATGACTCTCTCATGCCCGCCCAGGCAGGATGCACCGCTGGGCTGAGCTGGCCTGAATTTGTGGCCTAACTTGACTCTTAGGGAATGTAAATGCTACCTGAGTCCCTGGGCGGTGCAAACGGTTCATACATTTGGCTGCTAAATGAAAGGTTGTGGGTTCAAGTTCACCTGGAGGTGCCTTGGAAGAAAGACCTGGTGGTCTACTTCTGAAAAAATCAGCCATTGAAAACCCTATGGAGCACAGTTCTACTCTGACACACTTGAGGTTGCCACGAGTTGGAGTCGACTCAACCACAGATGACAACTGGTTTGTTTTTTTGTTTAGGTTCAGCTGGGTCCTAGCCCTGGCTTTGCTACTACACATCTTAGCTGTGGGTCTGTCTCTTTACCTCTCCAGTTGTTCTATTGCCATCTTTGAAATGATACCATTGAACCAAATTAGAGATTCCAAAGCAATTTTGCAATCTGTTTCGGGTATAATCAGTGAAAACAAAGTAAGACTGTTATTTCCTATGCTTTGGGCTCTTGTGAGTTTATTTAGTAACACTAAGTAACCCCCCCCCCCCTTTAAAGTAGGCATTTCTCATTATCGCATTCTGGTGAGCTTCTGATTAATTAGAATTTCTAGATTATTAAAATTGAGCTGCTGTTCCTATTCTGTGATTCTGTTGTTTTCTTTTTGAGACCTAAAAAGGGTCTTCACAATTATCCAGTTAAATTTAATCTTGTTAGTTTTAGCGTAGCATTTGGCTAGTTGTGATACATTTGAACCTTGAATATATATTCTAACATTTTAGTTATCCTGCTCATTTTCAGGTCATCTGTAGATCTGATAAATGTGCTTTGTATATTTTCATCTAAGTCATTAACTTAGAATGTTAACTGGAGCAGGTATGGAGCCCTGTTGTACTCTCTCAGAGACTTTCCTCCAGGCTGATAACAAGTGATTAATTAACGTTCTGATTATGCTTGTTTATAACTCGCTGCAGATCTTTCCTACTGAATGAATCATCATTCAACCATCCGTTTACAAAGATTTTACTTTTTACCTGGCCCTGAAGTTCCAGGGGACTTAACTGGGTTGAGATGACTTTATTTATTTTATTGAACTTTAGACGAAGGTTTACAGAACAAACTAGTTTCTCATCAAACAGTACACACATTGCTGTGTGACATTGGTTAACAACCCCACAACATGTCAACATTCTCCCTTCTGTAGCCTGTGTTCCCTATTACCAGCTTTCCTTTTCCCTCCTATCTTCCAGTCCCTGCCCCAGGGCTGGTATGCCCCTTTTTATTCCATGGGCCTGTTCAATCTTTGGCTGAGGGGTGAACCTCAGGAGTGGCCTTATTACTGAGCTGAAAGGGTGTCTGGGGGCCGTACTCTCAGGGTTTCTCCAGTCTCCGTCAGGCAAGAAAGTCTGGTCTTTCTTCTTGAGTTAGAATTTTGTTCTTCATTTTTCTCTAGCTCTGTCCAGGACCCTCTATTGTGATCCCTGTCAGAGCAGTCAGTGGTGGTAGCTGGGCACCATCTAGTTGTACTGGACTTAGTCTGGTGGAGGCCGTGGTAGATATGGTCCATTAGTCCTTTGGACTAATCTTTCCTTTATGTCTTTAGTTTTCTTCATTCTTCCTTGCTCCCGAAGCGGTGAGACCAGTGGAGTATCCTAGATGACCACGTACAGGCTTTTAAGACCCCAGATGCTACTCACCAAAGTAGAATGTAGAACATACTCTTTATAAACTCTTTTATGCCAATTGAGCTAGATGTTTCCTGAGACTGTGGTCCCCACAGCCCTTAGCCTAGCAATTCGGCCCCTCAGGGAGTTTGGATGTGACTATGGAGCTACCATGGCCTTGCCTTGTACAGTTTGTACGGGCTTCCCCAGTATATTGTGTCTTACCCTTCAACAAAGTTACCACTTATCTTTTGTCTGTTAAGTGTTTTTCCATCCCCACCACTCCCCTCCCTCGTAACCCTCATATATTGTTTCTTTTTGTATGTAAACCTTTTCATGGATTTTTACAGTAGTGGTCTCATACAGTATTTGTCCTTTTGTGATTGACTTATTTCACTCAGCATAATGTCCTCCAGTTGCATCCATGTTATGAGATACTTCACGGATTCATTGTTGTTTTTTAGCATTATGTAATACTCCATCATATATATGTACCACAGTTTTTCCATTCATCTGTTGATGGGCATGTAGGTTGTTTCCATCTTTTTGCTATTGTGAACAATGCTGCAGTGAACATGGAGGTACATATATCTATTCGTGTGACTACTCATATTTCTCTAGGATATATTCCTGGGAGTGGGGTTGCTGGATCATATGGTATTTCTATTTCTAGCTTTCTAAGGAAGTGCCATATCATTTTCCAAAAAGGTTGTATCATCTTGCATTCCTATCAGCAGTGCATAAGAGTTCCGATCTCCCCACAGCCTCGCCAACATTTGTTATTTTCTGTTTTACTGATTTGTGCCAGTAATGCTGGGGTGAGATGGTATCTCATTGTGGTTTTGATTTGCATTTCTCTGATGGCTAGAGTTCGTGAGCATTTCCTCATGTGGCTGTTGGCCACCTGAATGTCTTCTTTGGTGAAATGCCTGTTCATTTCCTTTGCCCATTTTTTAATTGGATTATTTGTCTTTTTGTTGCAGAGGTATTGGATTTTCTTGTAGATTTTAGGGATTAGACCTTCATCTGATTTGTAATAGTCAAAAAATTTTTTTCCAGTCCGTAGGTTCTCCTTTTACTCATTTGGTGAAGTCTTTTGATGAGCATAAGTGTTTAATTTTTAGAAGACGCCAGTTATCTAGCTTATCCTCTGGAGCTTATGTGTTGTTGGTTGTGATTTATATCCTGTTAATGCTGTGTATTAGGGTCTCTAGTGTTGATCCTATTTTTTCTTCTATGAACTTAATAGTTTTTGGCTTTGTATTTGGATCTTTGATCCATTTTATGTTAGTTTTTGTATATGGTGTGAGGTTTGGGTCCTGTTTCATTTTTTTGCAGATGGACATCCAGTTTTGCCAGCACCATTTGTTAAAGAGACTGTCTTTTCCCCCATTTGATGGACTTTGGGCCCTTGTCAAAGATCACTGACCATAGGTGGATGGATTTACATCTGGGTTCTCAATTCTGTTCCATTGGCCACTGTACCTGTTGTTGTACCAGTACCTGGTTGTTTGGACTACCATAGCTGTATAGTAGGCTCTTAGGTCAGGTAGTGTGAGTCCTCCTACTTTCTTCTTCTTCTTCAGTAGTGCTTTACTTATCTGGGCCTTCTTCCCTTTGTATATAAAGTTAGTGATAAGTTTTTCCATCTCTTTAAAGAATGTTGTTGGTATTTGGATTGGTATTGCATTGTATTTGTAAATCATTTTGGGTAGAATTGTCATTTTCACAATGTTGAGTCTACCTATCCATGAGTGTGGTATGTTTTTCCATTTATGTAGATTTCTTTTGGTTTCTTGCAGTAGTGTTTTGCAGTTTTCCTTGTTTAGGTCTTTTACATCCCTGGTTGGATTTATTCCCAGGTATTTTATTTTTTTAGGGGCTATTATAAATGTATTGTTTTCCTGAATTCCTTTTCATTGTTCTCTTTATTGGTGTATAGGAATTCAGCTGATTTTTGTATGTTTATCTTGTATCCTACTACTGTATTGAATCTTTCTATTAGTTCCAGTAGTTTTCTCGTGGAGTCTTTTGGATTTTCTAAGTGTAGTATCATATCATCCACAAATAGGGACAGTTTAACTTCTTCATTACCAGTGTTGATATCCTTTATTTCCATTCCTTGCCTTACTGCAGAAACCCTGGTGGTGTAGTGGTTAAGTGCTACGGCTGCTAACCAAAATGCCGGCAGCTCGGATCCGCCAGGTGCTCCTTGGAAACTCTATGGGGCAGTTCTACTCTGTCCTATAGGGTCGCTATGAGTCAGAATTGACTCGACAGCAGTGGGTTTTGGTTTTTGGTTTTGCCTTACGGCTCTAGCTAAGACTTCCAACACAATATTAAATAGGAGTGGTGATAAAAAGTTAGCTAATAAGGGTATGGGAAAGGAGAGAGAAGAGAGAGAAACAGGAGCCAAAAACAAATGAGCAAACAAAGTGTGCTAAGGGAGCTTGCTATTGGAGTGGATAGATGAGAAATGGAGATATGGAGAAAAGCAGAGGGGTAAGAGAAAAAGAAAGAAAAAAATAACTAGATAAAAATTTGGAAAAGAAAAAAGAAAAGTCCCCAGGAGTCCTGGAGTGGGGGAGGGGGGGAGCTGCTAAGTCTGCGGAAGTGGCTCCCAGGCTTCACAGTATAGCCTGGCTAGAGTGGGTATAGGTGTCACACAGCACCAGGTATTCAGGAGACAGGAGAAGATACGCGTAGAGAAATGAGAAATGAAGAAAGGCAGAAAGGGAAAAAGAGAGAGAAAAGAAAAAGAAATGCCCCCAGGGATTTCACCTAGAGGCTGTACAGATTGGGGGGTTGGCTCCTAAGCCATGCAATGCATCCGGGCTACAAGGGGCTCCCAAGCCGCTAAAAGAAAACAAAAGAGAACAAAGCAAAACAATTAAAAAAAAAAAAAAGCCCCAGGGATCCCATCAGCGTGGTGTTGCAGGCCGGGGGAGTGGTTCCCCAGTTAAACGTGGCTTCACAGCCTTTCGAGAAACAGCAAAGATGGCACACGGAGCCAGGTGTTCCAGAGAAATGAGGGGGAGGTGGTAGGAGGCATAGAAGAAACCAAAACAGTTGGAAAGAACCAACACCAGCTCAGGGGCCCAGCCAGCGTGGTCACGGCAAATCCAAGCAGCCGGAGGCCAAAGCAGTTGCCTCCCAGGCAAGAGACTGACTGTGGGTCACAGGAAGCAGAGGAGGCTGAGGATGGAGAAAAGAGGAGGGTTAGGAAAGCGTATATAGCTTGTTACTGGGTGCTCTGTCTCCTGCTGGGAACTTCGTGAAGCTGCTTTCCCTTACTCCCTGTCGGCTGATCTCCGACGTGGGTGGGGCGAATCCAAAGGGCTGGGACGCTGCACTTCCCAGCTGGCCGAGCAGCCACAGACAGCAAGCAAGCTCAGAGGTAAAGCAGCGGAGAGGAAATGGGGGGTGGGAAAGTGTGTATCGCTGGTTACTGGGTGCCCTGTCTCCTGCTGGGAGTTCCACGAAGCTGCTTTTCTGTGCTCCCTGTCTGTCAATTTCTGACAGGAGTCCAAGATGGCGGATCTTTGCTGTGTTAGGGATGGAGCCCTCAGCAGGTATCTGTCCTCGCTGTCTGTCTTCTTTCAGTTTCTTATTTCATTCAGTGCTTTGCTGAGTTCTTTATCTCTTCATTTGACACTTTAGGTTCCAGGAATGACGTTTGTCTCTGTTTTTCTTAGTTTTTCGGGTCTTTGCTGTGGAGGGACGGTGTGGTGCTTCTGTCTATGGCGCCATGTTGGCTGGAAGTTTGGGTTGAGATAATTTTAATTTGTACTGGCTGACAGTCCAAAGCGAATCTAAATGTGGACTCCTTCCACAGAGGTAACTAAGACTCCTGAGGGGGCCCTGGAGCCCCTCCCTTTGTCCCAGAAGATATTCTGTAAGATGGAAGCTGCCTTGGCTAGGGGTGTATCTTCACTGTATGTATATGTAGGCCCGTGAAAGACTCACTTCAGGTCCAGTCATGTTCATTGGAGCAAAGCTGGCTTTAGGGCAAATTAGAAAGTAGACCAAAACTACTTCATTCCAGTTTGGGGCAGCTTTACGGTCTTAATTACTTAGTCTTCCTATAGGGTCGCTATGAGTCGGAATCGACTTGATGGCACTGGGTTTGGTTTGGTTTTGGTTTACTGTAACAGAAATCGCACAAGTAGGTGGCTTTAATGGACAGAATTTTATTTTTTCAAATTGTAGGAGATTAGAAGTCCAAATTCAGGGCACCAGCTCTAGGCGAAGGCTCTCTCTGTCTCCCTCTCTCTGCTCTGGGGAAAGATTTTTGTCTCTGCTTCTGTAGCCCCGGCATTCCTCAGCTCTTGAACCAGTTACTAGTTATTCTGCTCAGTTTTAGGTCATCTGTGGATCAGATAACTGTGATTTCTATGTTTTTATCTAAATATTAACTTAAAATGTTGAATAAAACACATTTAAGGATGAATGAAGTCTCAGACTGCTTTTATTCCAGGGCATTTCCATGTTGGATGGAAAGTTAAGCCATTAGTTCACTTTGTTATCAAGGGTGCTTTGATTATGTTTCCTGTGTGCAGCACTTCACTAGGAGTTGGATGTCATTTTAGAAGAAGTAGAAGCTGCAGTACTTACTCCTTTGATCTACTGAAGAAGTCAGAATAGAGCCAAGGAAAGGTAAATGCATCCACAAACCACAGAGATACATGCATAACTAACTACAGCTGTACATGCCCAAGGCCAAAAGGGATGTTAGAATCACTGGGGCCAGATGGCATCAGTCTACATGTGCACTGAATTTTTCTACCCTGTTTCAAGCTAACCTTCTTGTTGTTATTATTGGCAGTGAAGTTGGCTCCTGACTGATGGCCACACAGTGCACTGTTGAACGAGATGCTGCTCAGTCCTGCATGATCTCTGTGATCGGTTGGGGATTGGACTGTTGTGATCCATTGGGTTTTCACTGGCTGATTTTCAGAAGTAGATGGCCAAGCCTTTCTTACTGGTCATCTTAGTCTGGAAGCGCCACTGAAAACCATTCAGCATCATAGCAACATGCAAGCCTTCACTGACAGGTGATATCAGGGGTAGATTAACTAGTAAGCAAGGTACTCACAGTCTTAGAGTAAACAAGGTAGGTATGGGCTTAATTGTGTTTACTTACTAATCTCTCGTGCACAATTTCACATGGGTTTCACCACATTTGTGCCATCAACCTTAGACATTGTCTCTTGATTCCTTGTTATGTTAGACAAGGATATTCACTTTCTTTCCCTTCCTCCTGCCTCTTCTGTGTTATCCCACCTCCTGTCTTCTGACCACTGAACCTTTGTATATTATCAAAGTTGTTAACATTTACACTTTATAACAATATTTAAATCTTGTGCAGTTGATTTATTCTAAAGTTTTAAAGCTATGTTTTTGTTATCATGGGTATGTTTCTTGCCATTTTACCGCCAAAAATTATATTTTCTTAGATTATATTTCCACAGCCTACAATTATATTTCTTTCTCTTTATGTCTAATATCACAAGCTCTTGACCGTTAATAGAGACTGTTCCCACTGTACAGGTCAACTATTTGAAATTATGCAGTATTTCAGTTTGTATTATATTTGGATCATGATTTTTTAAGGCAGTTTTTCCTTGGAGTTTCTAGTTGTTGAGAGAGGAAATTATGTTTTTCTTTTGCTTGTTTGTTTTGTTTTAACCATGTCACTAATATCAGGCATTGTTGTCACTTCATCCATTGCTTGAAATTTATAAAATTTTTTCCTGAAGATATTTTTTAATGAAATGTACTGTCATTCAATTCTAGTCGAGTCAATTGGTTCCTCACCCCGATGCACAACTGTTATCCTAGAATTTCTTTTTATTGGATACTTGATTTAGTTCTATCCATTTTTTTTCAGTTTCACTTCTGTGTTTACGTTTTGTTTTCCTGGAGTTCATCCTCAAATAACTTTCTCATAAAAGTTGCAAAGGAGGTAAACATTCTATATATTTCCAGTCTGAAACTGTTAAGGTGATGTATCTGGTTTGGGTAGGCCATTTTCCCATTAATGCTGTTATATATGTTAGATGGTTTTCCCTCTGTAGTTACTTGCTGTAAAGGAAGGCTAACTGGGAGGTCTGTGTATGAGGGTAGAGCATGTTAAGTGGCAGACTCCAGTTTAGGTGAGCTGGTAGAGAGCCAACATTTAGACAGAGAGGAGATTGACATTCCAGAAGGAGACCATATTACCATAATCATTTTTTTCTTGTTTGACTTGATTGAACAGTAAAATAAGCATTGGAAGCATTTTCAGATTATTGTAAAACATCAGCCCTTGAAATTGCTTTTTTTTTTTTTTAGTTTAGTTTTTTGTGGCTTTGTGACAAAATTACAAGGAAGTAGAAGTGAGTTTTTGCTTTAGAAAAAAAGTTTTATTCACATGTGCACACACTGGAAAAGCTTAGTGAGGAGAGAGAATTTAACTGAGATACTTTGCACCAAATGGTTAAACATGTTAATTGGATTAAATGGGGGACACATTTGTTTTATAATAGGGGCTGAAAAATAGACTCTATATCACCAGGATAGAAATGGGAGAATAATAATAGAATTGCAGTGTGCATACTGTACAGACTACCACCTGTCAGTTTGTTGTACTATGGTGGCTTGCATATTGCTGTAATACTGGATACCAGTATTTCAAATAACAGCAGGGTCACCTATGCTGGACAGGTTTCAGCAGAGCTTCCAGACAAAGACACACTAGGAAGAAAGGCCTGATGATCTACTTCCAAAAATTAGCCAATGTAAATCTTATGGATCACAATAGAACATGGTCCGACTCCCTTGCTTTGGACAAGTCATCAGGAAGGACCGATCGCTGGAGGAAGACATCATTTTTGGTGATGTCCTTGGTGAGATGGATTGGTACAATAGCCTCCGTGATGAATTTGAACATGTCAGCAATTGTGAGGATGACGCGGGGCAGTGTTTTGTTCTGTTGTACATAAGGTCGCCATGAGTTGGAGTCAGCTTGACAGCAGGTAACATCAACAACAATGCTCAACAGAAGGAGCTTTTCATTCTGAAGAAATAAGGCAGAGCAGAGCGGGAGTTTCATTCCTGTTGTCTTAGGTGGGTGACTTCAAGGTAGAGCCAGGTATGTCTCAGTGCGTGAGAACAGCTGTCTCTGATAAAAACTAGTACTTCTGGATTTCTCCTTCCCCGCCAGTCTATGGAGACATGAACATTCTGAAAAAGTTAGATGTAGCTCTCTCTGTTTATTTCCTCAGGGACAGTTTTCTACCTCTTTCTCGCTAGGACAGAATTGAAAGGCAGTTTCTGAAAAGGATGAGTAAGGAAGAACTTTTTCTGATTTGACTTTCCAGTTCCTGGGAGCAACAGATTAAGTGGGAGTAGAGAGAATCATAGAAAACCAATGTTGGGAGTCAGTCTCCTGGTCCTCGTTTTGCATGCATCTGCTCTTGTGAATTGCTTAATCTAGGATGTAATTGTGCTTTGCCTAGGTTTTATCCTGTGTGGAATTTCAAAGTAAACCTTGAATGGTAGATGTGAGTAAAACTTCATTCTTCAAATTGCACCTATTGAGCTTTCTCATTTGCATATTTTAAATTATCTCCTTTGACTCTATAGCTGGATTTGCTCTAGTTAAAATATAGCTCTAACTTGATTGTGATCAAGCCGTGACTGCTAAGTTCCTCAGCAGCAGTGTATGAGCCTCTTGTGAATTGCCTCCTCTCAGTCTGCCCAGCCTCATTTCCTGCCCCTCCCTACTTCACACTTGCCATTTTATACTGTAGTGACCCCTTCATACTCTTTTCTGCTCCACATCTCACAGCGATCCTTCTCTCTGGGTTGCCCTGTTTTTCTTACCTGGCTCACTTTCAGTAGATGAGTCAGCATTCCTCCAGAAAGTCTTCCCTTAACCTGTTGTTGGTGGTGGTAGCTGCCATTAAGCTGGCCCCTGACTCGTGGCGACCCCATGTGTTACAGAGTAGAAATGCTCCATAGGTCTTTCTTGGCTGTAATCTTTACACAAGCCATTCACCAGGTCTTTCTTCTGTAGTCCTTTAACCTAGGGTGGGACTAAAGGCACTTTCTCTAGACTCTGCAGAATTTTGGTTTGCTACTTAAAATTTTTGTTTAGGTGTAGTTGACCTTTTGGGAAACGCTGGCGGCGTAGTGGTTAAGTGCTACAGCTGCTGCCCGAAAGGTCAGCAGTATAAATCCACCGTGTGCTCCTTGGAAACTCTATAGGGCAGTTCTACTCTGTCCTATAGGGCCACTAGGAGTTGGAATCGACTCGATGGCAACTGGTGGGGTTTTTAGTTGACTTTTTGGACTATCAGCATCTTGTGGGAGCAGACTATGCCTTACTCATTTAGCATGCGCTGGGTTCAGTGCCGGAAACCCTGGTGGTGTAGTGGTTAAGAGCTATGGCTGCTAACCAAAAGGTAGACAGTTTGAATCTACCAGGTGCTCCTTGGAAACTCTATGGGGCAGTTCTACTCTGTCCTATAGGGTCGCTATGAGTCGGAATCGACTCGATGGCAGTGGGTTGGTTTGGGTTCAGTGCCAAGAACATCATATGTGTTTAGTGTTCACTGAGCTGAACTGGATCCTGCTTCCATGCAGATAATTTCTACATAGAAAGTGAGTTTTTAGAACACGGCGCTGATACTTTTCTTTAATGAACCTCGGTCTTTTTGTTTGTTTTTTGCTTTTTATTTGTTGGCTCTGTTGCATACATACTTGTTGCCTTAGCCCCCTTAACTCTCAAGGTCTGCAACTTCTAAGTATTATGTATTTAACTCAACTAATATTTCAGTTACTTTCTATTTAGTAATAAGATTGAACTGAAAACCACAAGCTAGTTTCGTAATGATAAGTGGTAAATAGCAGTTATGTCAGGAAGTGAGTAATAGATTATTATTTTTCTCCCAGTGACAGGATCACACTATTTTTAATGAGTTTAGATAAATCTGCCACCTGTATAAAGTATACGCTTACATACAGGATGTGTACTAGGGCTCACAGATAATACATGGAATCAAGGGCTCACAGATAATACATAGAATCAAGGGCTATGAGAATTGGGAAAGGCACTTAGATGCTGTTATGGATTGAATTGTGTCCCCTAAAAATATGAGTTGTAAATCCTAAACCTTACATCTGTGGATGTAATTCCACTTGGGAATAGGGTTTTTTTTTTTGTTGTGGTTGTTGTTGTTATCTTAATGAGGCCATATCAGTGTAGGGTATGTCTTAAGCCAATCAATTTTGAGATATAAAAGGAGCTGATTAGGTATAGAAGCAAGCAAGAATCAATGGGAAAGACAGATGCCATGTAGATCTCCAAGGAATGCCAAGAACATCAGAGAAGCTGAGACAAGGATTTTTTTCCAGAGTGAGAGAACCTTACCCGAGAGCCATGCCCAGAATTCAGACTTCCAGTCTCCTAAACTGTGAGAAAATAAATTCCTGTTTGTCAAGGCCACCTGCTTTTGGTATTTCTGTTACAGCAGCACTAAGAAACATAAAACAGATGTCTTCCAGGCCAACCATCTGTTTGGTGCAAGAATCCTTTCTATAATATTTCTGGGGGTCAAATAATTTCTACCTAAACACCTGCTGTAATGGCTCCTCTTTATTTCACTAGGCAGCTCATTCCATGTTTGGACCACTTTAATTTTCAGAAAGCTCTTTATATTAATTCAAATCTACTGTCTTATAAATTCTATCCATTGGTCCTAATTTTTCATCTTGAAGAAGTGAAGATACAATAAACTAATCTCTCTTCTTCCTTAAGCCTGGTGAGTTATCAAGTGTCCCATAAGACTTCTCCCCTCCAGGTGAAGTTTTCGTAAGTCTTGCAATTGTTCTTCATGTGTTCAGGTCTCTGTTCCCTACTCTATGCCAGTCACTCCACTCTGGCTGTGCTTCGGCTCTTCCATGCTCTTATGTCCAGAAGTGAGCCTAATGGTCCAGGTTTCCTTAGCACCACAAGTTGGGGCAGGATTCTGGCAGATGCTAGACAGAACGCTGTTTTCAGTTCCTGCAGCCTAAGATTGCATTAATTTTTTGGTAAATGTGATGCTTTGCTGACACATAGGGAATTTTCAACCAACAAAAAATCTCTAAAACTGTCCCTCTTATACCACTTCAGAACTTTTTTGGCATCTGGCTATGCTCCTTATGCCTTCTGAAGGAAGCTACACAAGAAGCTTTCAAATCAATAAACATTGACCAAGTATTGATAATATGAGTAGACCAAAACCAGAATGAGACAGTGTCCATGCTGGAGGTCTAGAAAGGACTTCCTAATAGTGGTTATTTTATTTACTTACTTTTTTCTAGACTTGGAGACAAAGTGATTGTAAAGTAATCAAATGATTGAAAGACTAAAATTTCCAGAATTCATCTATTCAAATGGGTATTCTTTGAAACAGTGACCTTGCAAGGTTATGGACTTAGTCCAGTGATGCCTCCTTTTTTGAGTGGTTAATAGAATAAAAAAAATTTTGAATGTCTATGCTGAGCTTGGCATTCAAACCATGTTTTAAACTTCAACTTTAAATTGTTTTGAGAGAGTGAATGAACCACACAGGGAAGTTATTCTCACAGTTTTCACAATCACATTTTTTACTTTTGACTCCAAAGTTCTCATTCAGTGGACTTGGCTCCATATGCCCTTTAGCAGTCTCCAAGATCAAACATATCCTTGAGAATGGCGATTTTCCTCTTTGAGGATACTAACAAATGTCCCTGAGTGGAGCCCTAGGGTGAGCTGACCTCTGGGGTAGCCTAAAGGCTTCACCAATGTCTTTTCTACATGCTATATATTTGAAAACAGGACTCCAGAAATTGTCCGGAGCCCCTAGCTCCTGTCAAAAAAAAAAAAAAAAGGATTTTGTTTCCTTCTCTGTTCTTAGACCAATTACCAAAGAAAGCACTCTACAGAGAATCCAGATGAAATATTTCTCTATCCAGTCAGTAAGAAAAGTAATTAAACCCACGTGCTGCTCTGAGCGGGCCTGCAGCAATGTAACAGAACAACCGTAATAGATACAGACTCAGATGAAAGCTCATGTGTGAGACCAAACCCACTGCCATCGAGTTGATTCTGACTCATAGTGACCCTATAGGACAGAGTAGAACTGCCCGATAGAGTTTCCAAGGAGCGCCTGGCGGATTTAAACTGCCGACCTCTTGGTTAGCAGCCGTAGCACTTAACCACTGCGCCACCAGGGTTTCCCATGTGTTAGACAGGTCTGTGCATTTCATAACCACTGCAGTGGGTTGAGGCTTGGTTTTTGGTCCTTAGCAAAAGGAGGCCTGGTGGTGCAGTGGTTAAGTGCTTGGCTGTTAACCGAGAGGTTGGCAGTTCAAACCCACCAGCTACTCTACTGGAGAAAGATGTGACAATCTGCTTCTGTAGAGATTAAACCAAAAAAACCAAACCTGTTGCTATGGAGTTGATCCTCCATAAAGATCACAGCCTTGGAAACACTAAGGAGCATTTCTACTCTGTCCTATACAGTCGCTATGAGTTAGAATCAACTCAGTGGCGACGGGTTTGGGTTCGATTTTGGTTCATAGCAACGTTAGCGATGAGCCCTTTTTTAGATTCAGACAGGCAGCTCACAGTCCTCATGGGTGTGGTGTGAGGTAAAATTTATATACTTAATATTTTATTAAATATTTAAAAGTACATATTAAGTTTGTGTGGCTGTAGATATGAGGTTAGCAGAGCTTCGATAAATAAGTTGAAGGGGCTACCTAACTTAATCTAGGATTGTTTTGCTTTAAGAGTTGCAGTGGCTTCAGATAAATGGAGAAAAGATTGACGTCAAGGGTCTTATTTTACTTGAATCCACAGTCAATGCCAATGGAAGCAGTAGTCAGGAAATCAAATGATGTATTGGGCAGTCTGCTGCAAAAAACCTCGTTAAGGTGTTAAAAAAAGCAAAGTTGTCACCCTGAGGACTAAGGTACCCCTGACCCAAGGCATGATATTTTCAGTTGCCTCATATGCATGTGAAAGCTGGGCAATGAATAAGGAAGACTGAAGAAGAATCGATGCCTTTGAATTATGTTGTTGGTGAAGAATATTGAATATACCATGGACTGCCCAAAAAAAAAAAAAATTTTCTTTTCTTTTTTTTTTTTTTGCCAGAAGAATGAACAAGTTTATCTTGGAAGAAATACAGCCAGAGTACTCCTTTGAAGCAAGGATGGTGAGACTTCGTCTCACGTTCTTTGGACATTTTATAAGGAGGGATCAGTCCCTGGAGAAGGACACCATGTGTGGTAAAGTAGAAGCTCAGCAAAAAAGAGGAAGACCCTCAACGAGATGGATTGACACAGTGGCTGCAGCAATGTGCTCAAGCATAAAAACAATTGTGAGGATGGTGCAGGACTGGGCAGTGTTTTATTCTGTTGTACATGGGGTCACTATGAGTCAGAACCAACTTGAATGGTACCTATCAACAGCAACAACAGTGACTTGAGTACAAAGGTAGCCTTTGCTGTTATCAGCCCCTGCCTCCCAGCGCCTCCAGCCTTTGTAAGCACCATCAACTTCAGGAAGTATATGACTTACTCCTAATAATAAAAATCACCAGGTGGTCTGCAACCTACATTCCTTGTTCAGAGCAATCCAGATCTCTGTAATTTCTTTCCAGTTCCAGATCTTGCTGAAATTCTGGAAAATTATAGAATATTTTCTGTTTTTGAAAAATGAGACAAACATTTTCTTTCAAAAGGCAGGCCAAATAAATTAGATATAATTCATTGTCCTATGATATTGCATGAAACTTGATTTAAAAATCTGTTGAATCTTCTCAGATTATGAGGAAACAAACAAAAAGAAGGAAGAAATACCAAGGTGAAACAAGATGTCCAACTGAAATTATTGACTAGGTTTCATTTAGTTAATGATAGTAAAAATCGTGCTGCTGATGATGGTAATGATACCTTGGATTTCTCTAGCTGTGAAAATTGGTGTAGTTCCATTCACCAGCAGTAATTAAGAAGTTAGTCTGAGTAATATAATTTTAAAAATTAGTGAAGCAAGACTTTTAATGATTGTAAAAAGTGTAATACTAACACCTTGCATATATGTGAAATTTATAAAGCATTTTTTCATTTCAGTATACATTATCTTATATAGACTTCAGAGCAACCTGGTGAGTTAGAGACTTTATAGGTGAGGGAGTAGGACTCAGATGGTTTAAGTGGCAGCAACTGGACTTGGCTGTTCTGTGTCATCCATTGTGAATTCAGTACAACTCAGTCAATCCAAGTGTTCCTGCTTGGATAGACTTATAAAACCCTGTGTGTTGATTTCATTTGTGGCATGTAGACCCTTGACTCTAATAGTGACAAAAATATTTGTAATAAGGATGATTATTAAAGTTTTTTTTTTTTTTTTAAATGTATTTCCATGTATTGCAAATCTTGGTATCCTGGGGCTTCCCATTCATTGAAATGATGAGTTTAATAGAACAATGAAAGAACATTTTCTAAATTTCCATAGCCTGCCAAGAATCTGGAAACCCTGGTGGCATAGTGGTTAAGTGCTACGGCTGCTAACCAAAGGGTCAGCAGTTCGAATCTCCCAGGTGCTCCTTGGAAGCTCTATCGGGCAGTTCTACTCTATCCAGTAGGGTCGCTATGAGTCGGAATCGACTCGACAGCACCGGGTTTGGTTTTTTGGTCTTACCAAGAATCTGGTCTGGAGGGCTCAGATCATTCTTTTACTTCCCTGTGGGTTCAGAAGATTCCTGTTCTGAGAACAAGACCCTAAGTTAAGGGTCTTGCTGCCCATGAGTAGAGAATGATGTGATATAGAAGGAAAACAACAAAGTTTACCGTTTTAGTCTGGGAGGATTATGGGAATAAGAAGAAAGAGCAGGAATCAGGAAGTCATGTGTCATGGTCCTCGCTCTTCTTCTTTTAGGACCCACAACTTGGGATAGGGAAGGGGGGTTCGCTTTCAAAAGTAACACCCATATTGGAATGGGGAAGCTGAAGAAACATTCTTTCTTTGAGGCTAATGTGAATACTGAAGACCTGTAGGAAAACCGTAGCCGTGGGTTTGTTACAATGGCCAACGTGGAAGTGAGCAAACCAGGTGGAGCTGGAAGCACAGTTTAGCAATTCTGAACCCCCTCAGCTTGAGCGTGGTGTGGAGAGGATTTTTAAGTTACGTCATGCTCCAGTGAGGGGAAGTGTAGATGTTGAGGGTCCTGGTGAGCCAGATGAAGCCCTGATATGGGACAGAGTTTGTTTTGAGTGAGAACTTAAAGATGAGCATAAACAGTCTGGGACATAGTGGTGCCAGCATATGGCCTCTAATGGCTAGCAGGACCATTTGTACCTCTGTGGTCCTTAGTTCAGGACCTGCAACAGTCTGTGGTCACCAGTCCTGACATTGTGCAGCAGAGCCCCAGTGAGACTTCAGATGACCCCATGTGGCTCTGAGGACCCCCTTTCCTCCTCTATGACATCATCATCTTTTTTCTGTCTAACCAGCCACCATCCTGGGTTGAAGGATGGGAAGGAGAGAAGATTTTACTCCACTAGATCAAGCAATTAGTTAAAAGACTGCTGTAATCATTCCATTAGACCAATTACTTAAAGTCAACTGATTATGGACTTTAATCACATCTACAAAATACCTTCACAGCAACACCTAGATTAATGTATTTGATTGAATAATTGGGGACTGTAGCCTAGGCAAGTTGACACATAAAACTGATCATGACAGCTACCAATTAAACTATGGTATGCCATTGATTGGGTGGTACAAGTGGTTAACACACTTGGCTGCTAACCCAAAGGTTGGAGGTTTGAGTCCACAGAGACACCTTGGAGAAAGGCCTGGCAATCTACTTCTGAAAAGTCAGCCACTGAAACCCTATGGAGCTCAGTTCTACTCTTATACACGGGAGGTTGTCATGAGTTGGAGCTGACTCGACAGCAACTTGTGTTGGTGAATGCCATTGACTGTAAGAGATATCTCAACTTTAGAAGTGTTAAAATGTAACAGAAAAGTACTTCCTAGACTCTATGAGATATGGTATGTTTTTTGGATGTAGTGTGAGTAAATGTGGAACGCTACTACATAACTTCATTTTTTAATTCTGGAAATTAGTAGTGATTTTGACTACTCATTTGCAGACAGAGGTCTGAGGTAAAAAGAAAGAGGTTTTGAGGATCACTTCAGGTAAGGCTAGAATTAGGATCCAGCTCTTCCCATCACTGTTCTTTCAGTTCACATCCCTCCATTTTATCAGAACCACATGCAAAGCAGATTAGTGAAATGGCAAAACGTGAATTATGATTCCCAAAGTGGTATCCCTGAACACTTAAAGTTTTCAAAGGATATAAAAAATATCTCAAAGATCCTAATGGAAAACATACATTTAAAGTGAAGTAAGGCTGCCTGGGCTAAATAAAATGTTAAGTTGCTTTGCTTTTGTTTGGAGTTTTGTCTGATCCCTTGGTCACTTTGTTGTCATAAGCTAATTAGAAGCTCTGATTACCAGTTGAATAGGTTGTATGGGCTATTTACCTGTTTGCTCTCAAATTTGTTCTCCACCTTCCCCTGCTCTGCACCGCACCAAAGGGAACACATTTCCCAGGTTTTCTTGTCAGCTGACTTCTGAGTAGGTCCATCTAATGGGAAACTCTTGAGGAAGACTGGAGGGTGGGAGTGGGGAGAAGTGAGGAATTTCTCCCTTCTTGTACTGCCTGGGGTTGTGTCTCCTTCATTGGATGTGTTCCCTCAGTGGCTCTAACTTCCACTGGGCAGTCCCTCCCTCCCTGGTCTCATCCCACCAGACAACCTCCACTGTGGTCCTGGTTCCCTCCAGAGTGTCTTTAATAGCAGCATCTCCTCTCATTGTTTCTTCAGCCGTAGAGGCAGTAATGGCTTCCTGCTGTTGCTACTGTCTGGGTTGGGTCTGAACCAATGGGTCTCACCATTCCCCAGGTGCTCTTTGAGCTCTCCCATCACCTGTCGGTGTTCCTCGTACCAAATTCCCTCTGTCTGAAATACTTAGAGTGGTTTCTCTTTTTCTGTCTGGACCCTAACTGCCACATGGGATTTTTTGTTTGTTTTTACTTAATTGTAGTGGAAAAGTAAATCAGTTATTACTTGGAAAATACAACTTTGGGTAGATACCATCATTCAGAACATGACTTCCAAGAAGAAAAATATGAAAAAGAAGGACAGGGTCCTTGAGAGTGAAAGGGTTGGGAATCACTGAGCAGGAGCTACTGACTTGGTAACCACCATTTTCATATGAAGAAAACAAGTACCAAAGACATAGGGTGACTTGTCTGTGGTCACACAGTGAGTTAGTTAATGAATAACCAGGACCAGAACTCAGTTGTTTTTTCTTCCAGGAACATATTACAGAGCAGAATTGGCAGGGCATTTGGAATCAGGGAGAGCCAAGTTAGAATCCCAGCTCTACCACTGCTTGCTTTGTGACTTTGGGAAAGTTGCTTAATAGTTCTGAATCTCAATTTTCTTATCTTTAAATTAGAGATAAACTTCACATGGTTTATGACACTTAAAGGAGATATTGTAAAAGTGCTCGGCAGGAGGCCTGGCCAGAGTAGTCACTGAATACGTTATCTTCCTTCCTCCCAGGCATGATTTTTCTGTAATGTTGTCCTGAACAATCAAAATTGCCAAGAAAGGAGGTTTTTTTTTTTTTTTTTCAAATGTTCTTAAAATTTCTGTGATAAAAAAAGAAGGCCCTTTAGCTAACTTGCAACAAAACAAAATAAAGGAGTGAACAAAATTCTTCAATAATATAACTGAATTTTTTTTTAAAACTACATGCAGTTATTTAAAAAAAAGCAGAGTTGACTGTCATTTGAAAGCTTGTAAATGTTTTGAGAGAAGGCCCAGAATTTGCTGTTTAGTGTATAGCATACTCTGAAAGCCCAATAAACAGTCTCCATGAGCCCAAGCCTTCCAGGCTTGCAAGCCATTCATGAGTTAAGACAAGCCTCCTTTGAAGTGCTTGGAACATCCTGCTGTATGGTCTCTGTAGGTGCATTTTTGCTCCTGAAGACATTAGAGTGAGAATTACATCTGTATGAAGTTATGTACGCCGTGGGCCTGTTCTATGATCCTTGGCAATCAGCGATCACTTAGGCCTGCTTTACTCCACTTTTCTTATTGGTTCCAGACGAAAAATAGATCCTTTTACCCTAAGAAATGACTCTTTCAGGGGCCTGCGCATATGGGCCCATGCTCTTGGAACCTCTGACTTTTTAGCCAAATTGAGAAACAGTCACACGGGAAGGAGACAGCCTCATGGTCAGCAGTGCTCCAGCCCCAGTCCAGTTACATTCCGCTGTCTTGGTGTAAAGAAGCAGTTATGTATCCTCCTTGATCCCGTTCTCTATTGAGAGGGTACTGGATTGGAGAAGGCTTGAAAGGTCAAGGTTGCTTTTGCTTTCGCAAGTGCGATGCCTGGAGTTCAGGGAGCCACTTTCCCTTCTACCTTCTAACAATCCCATCTTTTTGAGATGGTGTTGCACTAATCTTTTATTACTTGCTATTGGATGTTGTGCGTTCCTCATATATTGCACGTTGGATTTTTGGCTACGGATGGAAAACATCTTCACTTTGAAGTGAGTTTGGATTTAGAAAGTTAACGCTTTTCTTGCAGATTCATTTCAAGCAGTTCCACTGTGTGTAACAATGATGTGATGCAGGCAGAGAGCTGTCCTAAGAAATGGATTCTTCTGCTCAATGCTGTAGGGTTGGTTTTGTTGAATAAATGAATGAAATAGGCTGGGGAGGTAGGTTTCGGAGTCCATACTCGCCTAGCCAGGGCCACCAGCAAAGGCGAAGCGTTTGGTTATATTCAGAGGAGTAATCAGAAGGGTTGAAATTCTGTGCAGATTTGTGTTCAATTCCTAATTTTAAAATGCTCATTTTTCTTTGCTAGCAGAGCACCAGAAACAGGGGCCTCAGGGATGAAGTTCTAAGCATGACCTGGAGTGATGAGACACCTCTATTTATGGCAAATGGCTTTGACTTCTGTGGGATTGGGTCATATTGTTACAGCTGCAAGACTAAAAAGGATTTGAATGATTATATTTTGACTAGAATTCTTCCTACACTTTTAAGGAAAAGGGAAACTTTAGTTTCTCTCTTTCTCTATACCTTCCCTTATTCCATCTCTCGTCCTCATCCTTCAGATCCCAGTTTTTTGAGACTGTTGAATTAATCTTTTATTAATTATCATTAAATACTGTGTGCTGCTCAAATATTGCACCTTGGTGCTCTTGGCTACATATGGAGAATTTCTTCACTTTCAAATGAGTTTGGGTTTAAAAGGTTATTGTTTTCCTTGCCCTTTCCTTTCAGGCAGTTCCATTGTTTGTGACAATGATGCAAATCAGGCAGAGAATTGATTTAAGGCAGCTCTATGGAAATGGTTATTCTCCAATTAATGCTATACGTGTGCCTGACCTCAGTGTTATCACAGTGACATAGCTGATTGTCCTCAACAAAGAGAAATAGGAAACAAGAAAGAATAAAGGAGTAGCAAATGATTAAGGTCAAAAAGAGAAAATGTTTGTAATAATTAGATGCCAAGAACATGTCTGAGCATATCAATTTTCTATTGTAGCTATTATTTTTGTTTTCAAAACACAATCATTACAGCTCAGTGTACTTTATTATGCTCAGTAGTGGGAAAGGAAACTAATATTTACCAATGTTTTCAGTTTACCAGGCACTCGGAAACCCTGGTATTAAGTGCTACAGCTGCTAACCAAAAGGTCCTATAGGGTTGCTGTGAGTAAGAATCAACTCAACGGCAGGTTTTTTTTTTTTTTTTTTTGGACCCTTATTTCCATTATCTTATTTAACCCTGTCAATAGCACTTTTGGATAAAAATTTATAGTAGCCTATTTGGAGCCCTTGTGGCGCAATGGTTAAGAGCTTGGCCAAAAGGTTGGCAGTTAGAATCTACCAGCTACTCCTTGGAAACCCTGTGGGGCAGTTCTTCTCTGTTCTGTAGAGTCACTAGGAGTTGGAATCAACTTGATGGCAATGGGTTTGGTTTTTTATGGGACATAGTTCAAGTGTTTTGTGTGTGTGTGTGTGCATGTGCGTGCACACACACACACACACATGCCTGTTGCAAAACTGGGATAGCAGTGACATAGCCCCAAATTTTAGCTTAAAAAGCTGTAGGAGATTTTGATTGTGGCATGGCAGAGTAGGTCCAATACAGCCTAACTCTCCCACTGATTATGACTAAAAATGCTCAACAAAATACAAGCCAAGCCAAATACTATCTGAAGACTCTGAAAAGTAAACAAACAAAAAAAGCAGATTGTTGAAGAGAGGCAGAGCTTTCTCTTCTCTCTTGTGGCTTTACCTGAAGGTTGGTTCTCTGTCATAGAACAGGGAAGGAATGATGGAGGTATGGAGAGAGAAAATTTCAGCAGAAACCTGTTTCTTCTAACTAGAGGAGCCAGGATAAGGAGCCATTGTGGGCTTGAGAGTGAGGGAAAAATATGAGTTGAGGGAACTGGAAAAAGGTATATCATTATATGGATCTGCACAAGTCTCAGGCTCATTTCTGAAGAACAAGTGGGAGTGGTAGACCTAACCAGCATAGCACAAGCCTTGACAACTGAACTGAAGTTTGAACCACTCTCCACAGGTGGAGAGGCAGAGCTTGCAGTCTGAATCTAACCAGTTTATTGCTTGCTAAAAAAAAAAAAAAAAAAAAGTTTTTTTTTTTTTTAAAACAAGAACATCAGTATCGTCCAGAGGATTATAACAGGACCCAGGGTCTACAAAACATAACATTCGTGATGTCCAGATCCAATAGAGAAGTTATTTTACATTAAAAAAAAAGAAAGAAAAATGTGTTCTCATATCAACAGAAAAGATAATCAGCAAATACCAAACGCAAGATGATCTGGATGTGGGAATCATCAAAGACTTTAGAGCAGCTATTGTAAATATGCACCAAGACATTAAAAAACACAATTGGACAGATAGAAGCTCCCAACAGAGCAATAGAAAAAGAATCAAGTGAAAGTTTTAAAACTGAAAAGGAATCAAATGGAAAGCTTATAACTAAAAAAATTTACTATATCTAAAAACTGGATAAGCTCAATAGGAAAATGGAAATTACAGGGAAAAGAGCCAGTGAACTTGAGGATAGATAAGTAGAAATTATCCAGTGTGAAGAACAGAGGAAAAAAGATTGGGGGGAAAAAATGGACAGAACCTCAGGAGCCTCTGGGGCAAAATCACTAGCTGTGACTGGAGTTCCAGAAGGAAAGGAGAAAGAGATCAGGTTATAAAAAATAGTTGAAGAAATAATGGCCAACCTCCCCCCTCCCAAATTTGGCGAAAGCCGTAATTTAATGATTCAAAAGTTTAAAGAGCCCCAAACAGGATAAAATAATGCATAACTACAACTTTTCAAGATCAAACTGCTGCAAACCAATGATGATAAAAAAAAAAAAAAAATTCTTGAAAGAAGCTGTAAAAAACAGTGAATTACCCACAGGCAAACAAAAATTCAAATGACTGCAGATTTCTCATAAGAAACCATGGAGGCCAGAAGACAATGGAGCAATATCTTTAAAGTGGTGAAAGAAAATAATTGTTAGCCCAGAATTCTATATCCATTGAAAATATCCTTCAGGAATGAAGGTGAAATAAAGACATTCTCAGATTAAGGAAAATTAAGAGAATTTATTGCCAGTAGATCAGTTCTACAGAAATGCTAAAATAAATTCTTCAGGCTAAAGGGTAATGATACCAGAGGGAAACTTGGATCTTCAGGAATGAAAGAAGAGTGACAGAGTTGGTAAATATCTGGGTACATGTAAAAAAAACTTATTAAAAAAAAAATTTATTATATACGACTATTCAAAACAAAAATTATAATACTTCTGAAGGGATTTTCAATATATGTAGATGCAATATGTATGACTATAGCACAGAGGTCGGTTGAGGGAGTAAAGTAATATATACATAAAGTGGTAACCTATTAACTGCGTAGACTGTAAAGGTCAGGAATATATATTTTAATCAGTAGAGAAGTCACCCAAGAACAAAAAGCAAAACAGACTGTCATACCAAGTGTTGAGGTCACCAACAAAAGACACACCCATGCTCCAGTTGTGCATGGTCTACTGCTTTTCACACATAGAGAATGGACAGCAAGATCAGCTTCCCTACTGGGCATTAGTCTCCCATGGCAGTGGGTTCTCCTGTGTGGCTGGTACAGGGCAGATGTTCTATGTGAACCCCTCTTGTGCTATAGTTGAGAGAGATCCTGTTCCCTCCCTGCTGGGAACAGATATAGAAGTGGGGCTGGCCAGGTGCCGTATGGTGCCCATTTATGTACAAGAGACAGAGAAAGTTACTGTGTGCCCAGGACAGGGGAAAGCCTTCTCCAATAAGAAGAAGGAACTGGGAGAGAGAGTGACCCAGTTCCCAGCCTCCTTACCAGAGAATGTTCTGGGCCCAAGTCCTCTGTTTAGGCAGCCTGGATGGGAGTTGTAGAGGCAAAGCATTCCTCCACTACAAACAAAAAAACAAAACAAAGAGATACAGTCCCAAGGCCATAAATTAAAATGGAAAACTAAAAAAGGGTTAAAATAATGCAAAAGAAGGCAAAAGGGGGGAGGGAGAGGGAGAGACAAGCAAAACAAAAATTAAAAGGAGACAAACAGAAAACAATAAAATGGTAGATACGAATTCAGCCACATACAAAATTACATTAAATTTTAATGCTCTTAACACACCATGAAAAGGCAGAGATTAATAGAGTGGATAAAAAAAGGCAAGCTCCTGCCATATGCTGTTTACAAGAGATACACTTTTAAATATAAAAACACAAAAAAGTTGAAAGTAAATAGATGGAGAAAGATATACCATACAAACTGTAGGTGTGAAAAAGAATGCAGGGTCTATTTTAATATCAGATAAAGTATACTTAAAGACAAAAAATATATTCCTAGTGATAAAGAAGGGTATTTAATAATTATAAAAGGTCCAGTTAATCAGAAAGACACTACAATTATATGTGTATATCCACCTAATAAGAGAGCCTCAAAATAAATGAAGTAAAAGTTGACCAAATTGTAGCAAAAAATATAAATTCCATAATTAGGATAGATTTTCATATCTGTCTCTCAGCAATTGACAGAACAACTAGAAAAAATTAGAAAAGATACAGATAATTTGAACACTATTAACCGCCTTAATTTAATTCACATTTATCGAACATCCAACAACTGTAGAGCATATATTCCTTTCAAGTGTACATAGTACATTCACCAAGATGAAGAAGTAATGGCCAAAAAAACAGATGCTGGGCAATTAAACAGGTCTCAAAAAATTTAAACAGATTAAAGTCATGCAAAGTGTATTCTCTGACCATAGCAGAATTAAATGAGAAATGACAAAGCCTCATCCAATGAGGAACAATATGGGACTTCCTCAATTTGGTAAAGGGCATATACTGCTTAAATATTGTTCTATAATTTCCACATTCGGTTGGATCACCTTTCTTGGGAATAGGCATAAATATGGATCTCTTCCAGTCAGTTGGCCAGGAAGCTGTCTTCCATATTTCTTGGCATAGACAAGTGAGCACCTCCAGCACTGCATCTGTTTGTTGAAACATCTCAACTGATATTGCATCAATTCCTGGAGCCTTGTTTTTCACCAGTGCCTTCAGAGCAGCTTGGGCTTCTTCCTTCAGTACCATCAGTTCCTGATCACATGCCACCTCTTGAAATGGTTGAATATTGACTAATTCTTTTTGGTATAATGACTCTGTGTGTTCCTTCCATCTTCTTTTGATGCTTCCTGTGTCGTTTAATATTTTCCCCATAGAATCCTTCACTATTGCAACCCAAGGCTTGAATTTTTTCTTTAGTTCTTTCAGCTTGATAAACGCCGAGCGCGTTCTTCCCTTTTGGTTTTCCATCTCTAGCTCTTTGCACATGTCCTTATAATACTTTACTTTGTCTTCTCGAGAGGCCCTTTGAAATCTTCTGTTCAGTTCTTTTACTTCATCAATTCTTCTTTTTGCTTTAGCTGCTCAACGCTCAAACAAGTTTCAGAGTCTCCTCTGACATCCATCTTGGTCTTTTCTTTCTTTCCTGTCTTTTCAATGACCTCTTGCTTTCTTCATGGATGATGTCCTTGATGTCATCCCACAGCTCATCTGGTCTTCAGTCACTAGTGTTCAATGTGTCAAATCTATTCTTGAGATGGTCTCTAAATTCAGGTGGGATATACTCAAGGTCATATTTTGGCTCTCGTGGACTTGCTCTGATTTTCTTCAATTTCACCTTGAACTTGGATATGAGCAATTGACGGTCTGTTCTCAGCCCCTGGCCTTGTTCTGGCTGATGATATTGAGCTTTTCCATCATCTCTTTCCACAGATGTAGTCAGTTTGATTTATGTGTGTTCCATCTGGCGAGGTCCATGAGCATAGCCGCTGTTTATGTTGGTGAAAGAAGGTATTTGCAATGAAGAAGTTGTTGGTCTTGCAAAATTCTATCATTTGATCTCCGGCATTGTTTCTATCACCAAGGCCATATTTTCCAACTACTGGTCCTTCTTCTTTGGTTCCAACTTCTGCATTCCAATCGCCAGTAATCATCAATGCATCTTGATTGCATGTTCGATCAATTTCAGACTGCCTATTCCCAAGAATTCCCAAGAAAGGTGATCCAACCGAATGTGGAAATTATAGAAAAAAAAATTTTTTATCATTAATATCACACGCAAGAAAATTTTGCTGAAGATCATTCAAAAACGGCTGCAGCAGTATATCGACAGGGAACTGCCAGAAATTCAGGCCGGTTTCAGAAGAGGAACTGGAACCAGGGATATCATTGCTGATGTCAGATGGATCCTGGCTGAAAGCAGAGGATACCAGAAGGATGTTTACCTGCGTTTTATTGACTATGCAAAGGCATTCGACTGTGTGGATCATAACAAACTATGGAAACACTGCAAAGAATGGGAATTCCAGAACACTTAATTGTGCTCATGAGGCACCTTTACAAAGATCAAGGGGCAGTTGTTCAGACGGGATACTGATTGGCTTAAAGTCAAGAAAGGTGTGCGTCAGGGTTGTATTCTTTCACCATACTTATTTAATCTGTATACTGAGCAAATAATACGAGAAGCTGGAGTATATGAAGTAGAATGGGGCATCAGGATTGGAGGAACACTCATTAACAACTGTGTTATGCAGATGACACAACCTTGCTTGCTGAAAGTGAAGAGGACTTGAAGCACTTACTAATGAAGATCAAAGACCACAGTCTTCAGTATGGATTGCACCTCAACATAAAGAAAACAAAAATGCTCACAACTGGACCAATGAGCAACATCATGATAAATGGAGAAAAGATGGAAGTTGTCAAGGATTTTATTTTCCTTGGATCCACAATCAACAGCCATGGAAGCAGCAGTCAAGAAATCAAAAGACGCATTGCAAAGATGTCACCCTGAAGACTGACCCAAGCCATGGTATTTGCAATCGCATCATATGCACGTGAAAGCTGGACAATGAATAAGGAATACTGAAGAATAGTTGACGCCTTTGAAATGTGGTGTTGGCAAAGAATATTGAATATACCATGGACTGGCAAAAGAATGAACAAATCTGTCTTGGAAGAAGTTCAGCCAGAATGTTCCTTAGAGTCAAGGAAGGAGAGACTGCGTCTTACATACTTTGGACATGTTGTCAGGAGGGATGAGTCCCTGGAGAAGGACATCATGCTTGGCAGAATACAGGGTCAGCGGAAAAGAGGAAGACCCTCAACAAGGTGGATTGACACAGTGGCTGGAACAGTGAGCTTGAGCATAACAACAATTGTAAGGATGGCGCAGGACCGGGCAGTGTTTTGTTCTGTTGTGCGTAGTGTCGCTATGAGTCGGAACCGACTCAATGGCACCTAACAACAACAACAACACTGCTTAAATCACTGTAAATGGTGAAAGAATAAATTTTTTCCCCTTGAGATCAGGAACAAGGCAAGAATGCTTGTTTTTATCACTTTTATTCAACATTGTTCTCAAGATCTTAACCACTGCTCTAAGGCAAGAAAAAAAAGAAACAAATAAGATTAGTACTATACAAATATCCCAGGAAGTCTATAAAACAACTAAGACTTAATACATGAATTTATTAAGTTCGCAAGATACAAGATTAATACACAAAATTCGGTTGTATTCTTATCTACTAGTAGCATACAATTGAAAAGTGGAATTTAAAAAGCAATCCAACTATCCATAGCACCATACCATAAATGTTGTTGTGTTGTTCTTGGGTGCCATTAAGTAGATTCTGACTCATAGCAACCTGAAGTACCTATCATTAGCCCTTCCTGAAGAATGTTAAATTAAAATCCTTGTGTCTTCCCTTTTGATTTGTAAAAAGAACAGTTTAAATGGTAATGCAGTGCAAACAGCTGACAGTAATCTTGATTTATAAATTCTTAAGCCATTCACTTAGGGCACAAAGGCATTAAGAGCATTTAGTAAAAGCTACTTTTTTTTACAGCTAAGGAGCCCTGGTGGCCTAGTGGCTAAGAATTATCGCCGTTTACCCAAAGGTTGGCAGTTGGAATCTACCAGCTGCTCCTTGGAAACCCTATGGGACAGTTCTACTCTGTCTTATAGGATCACTGTGAATCGGAATCAACTCAACGGCAATGGGTATGTTATGGTGGAGCTGAGGAAGGCAAGATACTAGCTAGCCAGGAGGGTGTTTTTCCGTTTTCCCTCACAGAAGAAGATCATTTATGTGAGGAAAAAGATCACTGAGGCAAAAGTTGTCAAAGAAAAATGTTAAACGTAAAATCATAGATGAATTTGAGGTATTAACAGTTAATCATTTAGAGTGATAGACTATAACTGGGTGAGTGTACAGTGTTATCGTTTGACGAGTTTGCAGGTGATCCAAATGGTTAACATGCTTGGCTGCTAATTGAAAAGTTAGTGGTTCGAATCTACCTAGAGGTGCCTCAAAAGAAAGGTCTGGAGGTGGAGCCAAGGTGGTGGAATAGACAGACGCTTCTGGCGAGCCCTCTTTACAACAAAGACCTGAAAAAACAAGTGAAACGAGTATATTTGTGACAAGCTGGGAGCCCTGAGCATCAAAGGCAAGCTTAGACAACGAACTGAGGGGCAGGGGGAGGAAGAGACCATTCAGAAGTAGAGAGGAGTTACCGGACCTGAATCGCGGGGAGCCCTCAGGCTCCATTCCCAGAGCAGCAGCAGCGGCAGGCTGTTACTAGCGTTCGGCTGCAGTTTCCTCAGGAAAAAGCAGCCAGCCACACAGCCTACTCACACCTGCGGAACCTGAGGAGTATGGTGCTCCTGGCAAAAGCTAAGTACTTGCGTATATTATACCGTGCCCCGCCCCCCGCCACCCCCAAGCCGGCTTCAGCAGCTGAATCCCTGGGCCTGAGATAGACTCTGGTGAGCACCTAGAGCCATCCTCCCGGCCTTGGGGAAGGAAAAAATTTGCAGTTGGGGGGAAAATATAATTTGCTAGCTCCATTAACCAGGGGAGCTCAGGACAGAAGCGGCTCCTATCCAGGCATAAACTGTCCGTGGATGTTGAGCACCTTTCCCTTCTGCATGGACCTGTGTGGGCCTATTTTGGGAGAAAAGGCCCTTGTTGGCAAACTGCAACCATTTCAGCGGTGCGGTAGAGAGGAGGGTTTTTGACGTTTGACATTGCTTTGCCTATTAAACAAGGTCCTCACCTACCCACATCAGGGACCTAAGGACTGGTAGCTCCACTGATATCACCCAGCTACCCACGACAGGGGTCCAAAGATAACCGGTACCTCCGAGTCCTTACAACCAAAAACACTGGGTGCCCATGGACCCTCTGCAGAATCCAACCACCAGCATGGTCTAGGGGACAAAGACGCATTTTCCTAAGAGAAACTTGGGGGTAGGTTCTCAGGCCCCTGCATTGTTCAGAGCATGACCCCCTGCTGCAGTCAGATACCGGTATATATGCCAATCACCCCTGCACCTTTAAGACTGTAGGGCAGAGTCTGTACTGCACACTTGATCAGCTACCTGGAAACCTGAGCTGAAGTCATAGAAGAAACCTGAATGGACTCCTAGACTGATATACCCGATAACACCTCTAGCCAGCTGGGGACAGGGCACCAGAGCTCCAAAGGTGAAAATAATCAAGCTAGCTCACTCAAGGAACCCATAGGGGTATACCAAAACAAAACAAGGCAAGCAGCTACGACACAGTAAGCAAACATAAACTAATACGATAACTTACAGATGGCTCAGAGACAACAGTCAATATCAAGTCACATAAAGAAACAGACCATGATCACCTCAACAGGCTCTCAGAAAAAAGGATCCAGGGATCTTCTAGATGAAAGTGCATTCCTGGAATTACCAGATGCAGAATACAAAAGTTTAGTATACAGAACCCTTTAAGACAACAGGAAGAACAAGCCAAGGAACACACAGTTAAAGCAATTGAAGAAATTAGAAAGATTATTCAGGAACATAATGAAAAGTTTAATAAGGTAGAAAAATCCATAGACAGCAGTCAGAAATTCGGAAGATTAGCAATAAAATTACAGAATAGACAACTCAGTAGAAAGCCAGAGCAGTGGAATTGAGCAAGTAGAAGCTAGAATTTCTGAACTTGAAGGTAAATCACTTGGCATTAATATATTTGAAGAAAATTCAGTAAAAGAATTAAAAAATGAAGAAACCTTAAGAATCATGTGGGACTCTATCAAGAGAAATAAGCTACGAGTGATTGGAGTACCAGAACAGGGGGGGATAACAGAAAATACAGAGAAAATTGTCGAAGATATGTTGGGAGAAAACTTCCCTGATACTGTGAAAGATGAGAAGATATCTATCCAAGATGCTCATCGAACTCCACATAAGGTAGATATTGAAAGAAACTCACCAAGACATACTATAATCAAACTTGCCAAAACCAAAGATAAAGAGAGAATTATAAGAGCAGCAAGGGATAAACGAAAAGTCACC
Source organism: Loxodonta africana (assembly GCF_030014295.1). Lineage (NCBI taxonomy): Eukaryota > Metazoa > Chordata > Mammalia > Proboscidea > Elephantidae > Loxodonta > Loxodonta africana. Next base: position 71,623,724 of record NC_087358.1, read on the forward strand.
TACAAAGGAGACCCAATAAGAACATGCTTGTACTACTGAGCAGAAACGATGTAGGCAAGAAGGCAATGGGATGACATATTTAAAAAATTGAAGGAATACAATTGTCTGTCAAGAATCATATATCTAGCAAAACTGTCTCTTAAATATGAAGGTGAAATTAAGACATTTCCAGATAAACACAAGTTTAGGGAATTTGTAAAAACCAAACCAAAACTACAAGAAATACTAAAGGGAGTTCTTTGGTTAGAAAATAGATAATATCAGGTATCAACACAAGGCTAGAACACTGGGCAGAGCAACCAGAAGTCAACCCAGACAGGGAAATCCAAAAAACCAAAGCAATATTATTATAAAAAAAAAAAAAAAAGAAGCCCAAAGCAGAGTAACAGTGATGTTATTATGTAAAAGAAGACAACATTAAAGTAATAAAGAGGGAGTAAGAAATGTAGTCATACACCTTCTATATGGAGAGGAAAATACAGCAATACAAAGAAATAAAAGTTAGTTTTCAATTTAGAAAAATAGGGATAAATAATGTAACCACAAAGGAGACAAACTACCCTACTCATTAAAATAAAATACAAGGGAAAAATACAGACTCAGCAGAAACAACATTAACAACAACAAATATGAGGAAAGGACAATATATAAAGAAAATCTACTCAGCACATAAAATCAAGTGGGAAAAAGAAACTGTCAACAACACACACAAAAAGACATCAAAATGATAGCACTAAATTCATACCTATCCATAATTACCCTGAATGTAAATGGACTAAATGCACCAAAAAGGAGACAGAGAGTGGCAGAATGGATTAAAAAACAAAATGCATCTATATGCTGCCTGCAAGAGACACACCTTAGACTTAGAGACACAAACAAACTAAAACTCAAAGGTTGGAAAAAAATATATCAAGCAAACAACAATCAAAAAAGAGCAGGAGTGGCAATATTCATTTCTGACAAAATAGACTTTAAAGTTAAATCCACCAGAAAGGATAAGGAAGGACACTATATAATGATTAAAGGGACAGTACACCAAGAAGATGTAACAATATTAAATATCAATGCACCCAATGACAGGGTTTCAAGATACATAAAACAAACTCTATCAGCATTGAAAAGTGAGACAGCTCCACAATAATAGTAGGAGACTTCAGCACACCACTTTCAGTGAAGGACAGGACATCCAGAAAGAAGCTCAATAAAGACACGGAAGATCTAAATGCCACAGCCAACCAACTTGACCTCGTAGACATATACAGAACACTCCACCCAACAGCAGCCAACTGTACTTTCTTTTCTAGTGCACATGGAACATTCTCTAGAATAAACCACATATTAGGTCATAAAGGAAGCCTTAGCAGAATCCAAAACATTGAAATATTACAAAGCATCTTCTCTGACCATAAGCCCATAAAAGTGGAAAAGATTAAGAGGAAAAGCAGGGAAAAGAAATCAAACAATTGGAAACTGAACAATACCCTGCTCAAAAAAGACTGGACTATAGAAGACGTTAAGGATGGAATAAAGAAATTCAGAGAATCCAATGAGAATGAAAACACTTCCTATCGGAACCTTTGGGATACAGTGAAAGCGGTGCTCAGAGGCCAATTTATATCAATAAATGCACACATCCAAAATGAAGAAAGGGCCAAAATCAAAGAATTATCCCTAACACTTGAACAAATAGAAAGAGAACAACAAAAGAAACCCACAGGCACCAGAAGAAAACAAATAATAAGAAATGAACTAAATGAAATAGAAAACAGAAAAACAATTGAAAGAATTAACAAGATCAAAAACTGGTTTTTTGAAAAAATCAACAAAATTGATAAACCACTGGCTAAAACGACAAAAGAAAAACAGGAGAGGAAGCAAATAACCCTAATAAGAAATAAGATGGGCGATGTTACATCAGACCCAACTGAAATTAAAGGAATCATTTCAGATTACTATGAAAAACTATACTCAAACAAATTTGAAAATCTAGAAGAAATGGATGAATTCCTAGAAACATACTACCTACCTAAACTAAGACAAACAGAGGTAGAGCAACTAAATAGGCGCATAACAAAAGAATAGATTGTAAACATAATCAAAACACTGAAAACAAAAAAAAGCCCTGGTCCGGATGGCTTCACTGCAGAGTTCTACCAAACTTTCAGAGAAGAGTTTACACCACTACTACTAAAGGTATTTCAGAGCATAGAAAAGGATGGAATACTACCAAACTCATTCTATGAAGCCACCATATCCCTGATACCAAAACCAGGTAAAGACACCACAAGAAAAGAAAATTATAGACCTATATCCCTCATGAACGTAGATGCAAAAATCCTCAACAAAATTCTAGCCAATAGAATTCAATGACATCTCAAAAAAATAATTCCCCATGACCAAGTGGGATTCATACCAGGTATGCAGGGATGGTTCAACATTAGAAAAACAATTAATGTAATCCACCACATAAATAAAACAAAAGACAAGAATGACATGATTGATGCAGAAAAGGCATTTGACAAAGTTCAATACTCATTCATGATAAAAACTCTCAGCAAAATAGGCATAGAAGGAAAATTCCTCAACATAATAAAGAGTATTTATACAAAGCCAACATGACCCTAAATGGAGAGAGCCTGAAAGCAAACATCACCCTAAATGGAGAGAGCCTGAAAGCATTCCCCTTGAGATCCGGAACCAGACAAGGATGCCCTTTATCACCACTCTTATTGAACATTGTGCTGGAAGTCCTAGCCAGAGCGATTAGGCTAGATAAAGAAATAAAGAGCATCCAGATGGGCAAGGAAGAAGTAAAAGTATCTCTCTTTGCAGATGACATGGTCTTATACACAAAAAACCCTAAGGAATCCTCCAGAAAACTACTGAATCTAATAGAAGAGTTCAGCAGAGTATCGGGATACAAGATAAACATACAAAAATCAGTTGGATTCTTCTACACCAACAAAAAGAACATCAAAGAGGAAATCACTAAATCAATGCCATTTACGGTAGCTCCGAAGAAGATAAAATACCTAGGAGTAAATCTTACCAGAGATGTGAAAGACTTATACAAGGAAAACTTCAGTACACTTCTGCAAGAAACCAAGAGACTTACGTAAGTGGAAGAACATACCTTGCTCGTGGATAGGAAGACTTAACAGTATAAAAACGTCTATTCTACCAAAAGCGATCTATACATTTAATGCAGTTCCAATCCAAATCCCAACGACATTCTTTAATGAGATGGAGAAACAAATCACCAACTTCATATGGAAGAGTCAGTGGCCCCAGATAAATAAGGCATTACTGAAAAAGAAGAACAAAGTGGGAGGCCTTACTTTACCTGATTTTAGAACCTATTATACTGCCACAGTAGTCAAAACAGCCTGGTACTGGTACAACAAGAGATACATGGACCAATGGAACAAAATTGAGAATCCAGACATAAATCCATCCACATATGAGCAGTTGATATTTGACAAAGGCCCCAAAACAGTTAAATGGGGAAAAGACAGTCTTTTTAACAAATGGTGCTGGCTTAATTGGATATCCATCCACTTTGGAAATCGATTTGGCGCTTCCTTAAAAAGCTAGAAATAGAACTAGCATGCGATCCAGCAACCCCACTCCTTGGAATATACCCTAGAGAAATTAGAGCGTTTTCATAAACAGATATATGCACACCCATGTTTATTGCAGCATTGTTTACAATAGCAAAAAGATGGAAGCAATTGAGGTGCCCATCAAAGCGTGAATGGATAAATAAATTATGGTATATTCACACAATGGAATACTATGCATCGATAAAGAACAGTGAGGAAGCTATGAAACATTTCCTAACATGGAGGAACGTGGACGGCATTGTGCTGAGTGAAATTAGTCAGTTGCAAATGGACAAATATTATATAAGACCACTAGTATAAGAACTTGAGGAATAGTTTAAACTGAGAAGGAAACATTCTTTCGTGGTTACGAGCGGGGGGAGGGAGGGATGGTAGGAGAGGGACTTTCAGTAATTAGATAGTAGATAAGAACTACTTTAGGTGAAGGGAAAGACAGCCCACAATACAGGGGATGTCAGCACAATTGGAGTAAACCAAAAGCAAAGAAATTTCCTGAATAAACTGAATGCTTCGAAGGCCAGCATAGCAGGGGCAGGGGTCTACGGACCATGGTTTCAGGGGACATCTAAGTCAATTGGCATAATAAAATCTATTAAGAAAACATTCTGCTTCCCACTTTGGAGAGTGCTGTCTGGGGTCTTAAATGCTAGCAAGCAGCCATCTAAGATGCATCAATTGGTCTCAACCCACCTGGATCAAAGGAGAATGAAGAACACCAAGGGCACAAGGTGATTACGATCCCGAGAGAGAAAGGGCCACATGAAGCAAAGACTACATCATCCTGAGGCCAGAAGAACTAGATGGTGCCCGGCTACAACCGATGACTGCCCTGACAGGGAACACAACAGAGAACCCCTGAGGGAGCAAGAGAGCAGTGGGATGCAGACCCCAAATTCTCATAAGACCAGACTTAATGGTCTGACTGAGACTGGAAGGACCCTGGTGGTCATGGCCCCCAGACCTTCTGTTGTCCCAGGACAGGAACCATTCCTGAAGCCAAGTCTTCAGACATGGATTGGACTGGACAATGGGTTGGAGAGGGGTGCTGGTGAGGAGTGAGCTTCTCGGATCAGGTGGACACTTGAGACTATGTTGGCATCTCCTGCCTGGAGGGGAGATGAGAGTGTGGAGGGGGTTAGAAGCTGACGAAATAGATGCGAAAAGAGAGAGTGGAGGGTCAATGCGGGCTGTCTCGTTAGGGGGAGAGTAATTGGGGGTGCATAGCAAGGTGTATATGGGTTTTTGTGTGTAAGACTGACTTGATTTGTAACCTTTCACTTAAAGCACAATAAAAATTATATATATAAAATAAATGAATCAAAGGAAAAAAAATAAAATTAAAAAGAAACTTCTGACAGTCTACTTCTGAAAAATCAGCCATTGAAAACTGGAGAGAGCACAGTTCTGCTCTTACACTCATGGGTTGCCATGAGCCAGAGATGACAAGATGGCAACTGTTTTTTTTTTTTTAATATCATTTCTGAGAAGTAGGACACATCTACTGAGAAGCATCTGGGAATGAACTAAGCATCAGCCTGCAATCGTTTTGCTGATATTTTTCCATGACATTTTCAGTGATGCATAAAAAATATTGTACAGGAATCAGATGGTCTAATAGCTGTAGTCTCCATCCAAAGTATGACAGTGTCTGTTTCCCTATTCTAAGAATTTAATACCTCCTGAGCATACCGTTTTGCCCATAACAGAGGACAAAACTGGCAGCCATCTCTAGGGTGCAGCAGTGTCCATGATGGGGACTCATGGAGTAACAAATGCTGGAGGAAGCTAGGGTGAAGGGGATAGCTCTGCTAGCAAGTATCTAAGTCTTTGGCTGATCTGAAGGGAAACCTTTCTGCTTTCACCATCTTAAGGCAAAGGAGGGCTGCTCTGTCCTCCCTCACATGTAGGCCCTGGATCTCTTTTCTGGCCTTCCTTTCTTTTTGCATTTGCCCTTAATCAAGTTTATGCTTAGTGAGTTTGTACTCTTTGAACTAAGGAAAATGCTGGGTGATGGTGGAGCTGAAGAATGTGGAGATGGGATGGAAGAAAGGAACTGAGGAGGAGAAGGGGGGTGATTTTCTTCATCCTGCCCTGGATCTAGTTTCAGGATATCTCCTGGAGAGTCCTGGACACCCTGAAGTCTACCTACTTAGGGCCACAGTAAATGGGAGAAAGAGGAGTCCCTGGGCAGTGCAAATGGTTAATGTGATTAACTGCTAACCAAAAGGTTGGCAATTTGAGTCTACCCAGAGGGACCTTGGAAGAAGGTCCTGGAAATTTGATTTTTTCAGCCATTTAAAACCCTATGGATCACAGTTCTGCTCTGATACACAGAATTGCCATGAGTTGGAACTGGTCCAGTGATAACTGGTTCAGTGAGTGAAAGTCTTCATACTCTAGACCCATGAAGGTATCAGGTACACTTTCTACTCTTTAGTTAGGAAGCTACAAGGCATTGGCAGTTGACTTCGTATAGGACATGACAGAGGGCAAGAGTGCTGGGCTAGGAGTCAGAATTAATATGCTAATTCTGACCCATTCACTTAATCTCTGTGCATCAGCTTCTCATTTGTAAAACAGGAAAAATACTTGCCATTTATAGGATCATCCTGAGAATCTCAAGACATGATGTATGTGAAAGTCCCTGGAGGACTATACAAATTTATAGGAAGATTAAATATAAAATATAGGGAGAAAACTATGGGACCTAATCTTTTTTTAAAAAACAGGTTAACAAACATAACTACAAATACATGAGTGGCAGAAGATAAGTTAGATAATTGGGACTTCATAAAAATTAAATACTTATGATCATCAAAAGACTTTATCAAAAGAGCAACTCAACAATAAAAAGATAAACAACCCACTTAAAAAATGGGTAAAGGACATGAACAGACACTTTATCGAAGAGAACATTCAAGTGACCAACAAACACATGAAAAGATACTCATGATCACTAGCCATTAAAAACAACAGCAAAAAAACCCCCAAACCCACTGTCCTTGAGTAGAATTCCAACTCATAGTGACTCTATTAAAAAAAAAAAAAAAAAAAGAGGTGCAAATCAAAACCACAATGAGATACCATCTCACACTGGCTGAAACAGCACTGAGAAAAAAAAAAGTTAATAAATATTGGTGAGGGTGTGGCAGATTGGAACCCTTATCCATTGCTGGTGGGACTGTAAACTGGTACAATCACTATGGAAATGGGTGTGGTACTTCCTCAAAAAGCTGGAAATAGAAATACTATAGTCTAGCAATTTTCACTCCTAGGTATATACCCTAAGGATCTAATAAAAAGTCAGGCTTATTGGCTCAGTTGACACTAGAGGACTCCCTGAGACTGTCATCCTGAGATATTCTTTAAACTTTGAGCCGAAACTATCCCCTGAGGTCACCTTTCAGGGAAATAACAGATTGGTACACAAAATAAAGGATATTACCCATGAATATGGTACTCCTTTAAAAAACTATTCATGTGAGACCAACTGGTCAACAATTACTCTAAAGCAAAGATGAAAAGATAAGGGGGCAGGGAAAATAGCAGACTCAAAATGGAACAACCAGAACAAAATTAAATATTGACACATTGTGAGAAATATATCCAATGTCACTGAACAATTTGTATAGAAATTGTCAAATGGGGACCTAATTTGCCGTGTAAACTTTGCACCAAAAACACAATAAAATATTATTAAAAAAAAGGAGATTAAATATAAACGCTCTTAAAGGTTATATTCAGAATATTTTAAAGATTTGAAGTCCATTAGGGTAGTTTCATCTTGAAACCCCATGATGATTCTTTCGTCGTTTGAAGGAGAGTTTAAGCGTGCCCTCCGTAAAAACTCAGTGAGGTGGAGACATTTAGGCAGTGGAGGGTTAAGGGATGACATGGCATAGGTAGAGAGAGGTTGTTTTGACTGCAGGAACTAGAATGTGTGTAGTGAAGGAAAAACCAGACTCAACTTTGGAAAGAGGTTCATGCAGTTTGTGATCTTCATCTGGGGCAGAACTTTCTGGTATGTGGGCTATGAATAAATTGTTGCTGTTAGCTGCCCTTGAATTTTCCCCCAAATCGTGGTGACCCCAGGCACAACAGGATCAGCTCGCTGTGATACGTAGTGTTTTCACTGACTGATTTTCAAAAGTAGATTGCCAGGCTTTTCTTTCTATCCTGTTTTAGTCTGGAAGCTTCACTGAAGCCTGTTCAGCATCATAGCAAGCCTCCACTGAGAGATGGGTGGTGACTGCACACGAGGTGCATTGACTGGGAATTGAATGCAGTCTCCCACATGGAAGGGGAGAATTCTAGCACTGAAACACCACTGTTATTGTTGTGTGCCATCCAGTCAATTTTTGACTCATAGTGACCTCATGTGACAGAGTAGAACTGCCCGTAGGGTTTTCTAGGCTATAATCTTTACAGAAACAGATTGCCAGGTCTTTTCTCCTATGGTGTTTCTGGGTGGGTTCGAACCGCAACCTATTGCTTAGCAGTTGAGTGCTTAGCCACTGCACCACTGAGGTTCCTCACAGGTATGAAATATTGGTCCCTCTTAGCCCTTAGTGGAGGGAGCAGCTCCAGGTGGCCACCCCAAACCTTTGCCTTCACATATTGATAAATCTGTTCATGTGCTATTATAAGCTCTTTTCAGTGGTGTTCACCTTATCTTTAAGAGGACAGCCTTAACAACTCGTGTTAATTTTGCCAATTACAATTTCATCATCTTGAAAATTTTTTTTTTTACTCAAAAAAAATGGTAAATATGTATGTAACAAAGTTGTTTAGAGGACACTGAGCTTCTGTTAAGGGTGATAGAAAAATTTGGAAATGGATAATGGTGATGGTTGAATAACACGATGAATGCAATTCATGTCAATGAATGGTACATGTAGAAATATTAAAATGGCAATTATTTTGAAATTCTTGGTATGAAAAACTGGTTGATTTCAACATAGACTTACACTATCACTAGAGATTTCAATACACAAGAGGAAGAGCTTATATTCTTTAAATATAGCTTTAATGATTGTAAACTTTCAAATGATTATAAAAAGTTTAAAATTTCTTTATCACCTGCTTGTGCAGTTTCTCACTGATGGTGACCAAGAAGTTCAAAGAGATCATGGTTTAAAAATCCTGTGTCAGAAAGTACATGTAGTCTTTTTATTCATAAAATCTTATATAAAAAGTTATCATTCAAGGGAGTAAGCTCAAATTTCTTATTAAAAATCTGAAAGGTTTTATTTGGGAGTTTTAAATAACTCAATATTTCAAATATTCCCTAATACTTTTAATTATTTGGTTATAAATATATAACATAAGAAAACTTAGGGATTTTCTCCAGATCTCCTTCAGTTTACCCTGTTGTGCGAAGACATGACAAATGTTGGGTAGCCGTGATCTAAAGAAGGGCTTATTGCAGTCATTGGCTCCATATCTTTCTGGTGTACTGGCTGGTACCTTGTCTTTATCAACTTAACCCACTCCAGTGGAGCTGTGATTTGTAAAGATAGTTATGCCATTCATTTGTATTATGAACAAATTTACTCTAATGCCCTTAAGTACCTGTAAGTCAGGTGGGTGTTAGGGCATATGGGTACAGAGATTATCAATGGCAACTCCAACCTCAACTCCACCCGTGGGATAACAGCCCAAAGCACACGGCCCATAGAGAAGGTGAATGTTCTTTGTAGATAAAAGACAGAATGTTTTCCCCCTTCTAGCTTGTTAGCTTGTGTTTTAGAAGCTTCTCTTGATTTTGTGGGAAATGGGGCGGTTGCCTTGGACTGGGAATTCAGGGCTCTTCTGGCCCGTGAGGAGGTGACAGTTGTACAGAGCACACTCCCCCAAAGCTGCTGGGGCATTCAGTTCCTGCAGTGAGCAAACCCTTCTATAGTCCTCGGGGCTGGAGAATGTCTGTGGTGGGAATTCTAGGTACCTTTCTGGCACAGTAAATTGCTTCATCTTTGACTTCAAGTTCTTACATCAGAATTTTTAAGTACTAGTATTTTTTTTTTAGTATTGGATAGTATTGGTAAAGGTAAATTTGGTAATTTACTGTTTGCTTACAAATAATTTTTCTTACTGTTTTCTTACAAATAGCACTTAACTCTGTGTGGCACAGTTGGGGCTTTCTATGTTGACTTTCGCGATTTGTGGCAGCATGATCTAGGGGAAAGAACATAGCCTGAAGAGTCACACAGGCCTCAATTAAAGTCCTAATCTACCGCTTACTAGCTGCGTTTCAATTTTCATGTTTGTGTAATGGCAGCAATATTCCTTATCTCATGGAATTGTTACAAGAAATAAAATGGGAAAACATATGGCAAGCACCCAGTTTAATGCCTGGCACATAATTTTCAGTGAAGGATAAGTATTACTATTATTGTTATCTGGCTAATTATATCCAAAAGGACATATATTTAGACAAAGATTGCTAGCAGCTTTATTGAGGGATAGCTCATTTGTAATTTAATTTGTGTAATTTAACATGTGTGATGATTTCAGGCTCAAAAATTGGTTACCTTATCTAATCTAACTCAGAACTAAGTCAGATGACTTCTTTCTCCCCTCCCCCCAATAGGAGATAGAGCTGGAGGGGTAGAGGCCTAAGGGGTGGGGGATAAGGAGGTGGGGAGCAGGGAGAGAGGATGGGGGAGTGTTTTCACTAAGCGTTTGTGGGTAAAAACCAAATAAAGTTTTTTTTTTTTAATTTTATTTATTTTGTTGAGAACATACACAGCAAAACCCATCAATTCAACAGTTTCTATATATACCATTTAGTGACATTGATTATATTCTTTCAGTTGCCCAACTGTTCTCACCCCCTCCCTGAGTTGTCCCTTCCCCATTAAGATAAATTCACTGCTCCCTAAGGTTCCTATCTAATCTTTCAAGTTGCTGTTGTCACTTTGATCCCATACAGATAGTTCTTAGAATAGCATAATGCTCAAGGTAGACATTTTTTTACTAGTTAAGCTAAACTATTGTTTTAAGAAGACTTCAGGGGATATTTTTGGTTTAAGGTTTAAAGATTATTTTAGGGCAATAGTTTCAGGGGTTCATCTAACCTTCATAGCTCCAGGAAGTGTGGAGTTCATGATAATTTGAAATTCTGATCTGAATTTTCCCCCTTTTGATCAGGATTTTTCTGTAGAATCTTTGATCAAAACGTTCAGTGATGGTAGCCAGGCGCCATCCAGTTCTTCTGGTCTCCTGGCAAAGGAGGCAGTTATTCATGAAGACAATTAGCCACACGTTCCATATCCTTCTTCTGTTTTTAACTCTCCCTCTTCCTCTATTGCTTCAGGGAATCGAGACTTTGGAGGGCTGCTTGCAAGCTTTTAAGACCCCAGGCACTATGCAACATACTAGGAGCTAGAGCAGAAGCACTAAACATGTTATTAGGCCAATTAACTGGCATATTCCATGAAACTATGACCCTAAACCTCTAAACCAAGGAACCAAATCCCGTAAGGTGTTTGAGCAGCCTGAATAGCTACTCTTTTTTGTTGGAGTTGTTGCTGTAAATATCTGTCACACAATTTTTATAAATTCAACTTTTCACAGGTGTACAACTTATTGAGAGAAATTACAATAATCATCCATACAATTATTGTAATTTCTACCTACCCTACCCTTAATACAATTTTTCTATCACTGTTAGCCCCCTTTTTCCCTATCCCTACCACCACCCCTGGTAACCAGTAATGAACTTTCTTCTCTATACATTTGCCTTTTGTCTTTTTATATAAGTGAAGTCATACAACATTTGTCCTTTTGTGATTGAGTTATTTCACTCAGAATAATGTTTTCAAGCTCCATCATATTGTAGCATGTATCAAGACTTCATTTCTCCTACTGGCTGAGTAGTATTCCATTGTATGTATGTACCACATTTTGTTTATCCATTCATCTGTTGATGGGCATTTAGGTTGTTTCCACCTTTTGGCTAATGTGAATAGTGCTACAGTGAACATTGGTGTACAAGTCTCTTCCTGAGCCTCTGCTTTCAAGTCTTTCGGGTATATACCTAGGAGTAGAATTGCTGGATCATATGGTAGTTCTACAGAGCCCTGGTAGCTCAGTGGTTAAGAGCTTGGCTGCTAATCAAAAGATTGGCAGTTTGAATCCACCAGCTGCTCCTTGGAAACCCCATGGGGCAGTTGTACTCTGTTCTATAGGGTCGCTATGAGTCGGGATCGACTCAATGGCAATGGGTTTGTTTTTTGTTTTGTTTTTATGGAAGTTCTGTTTTTTGATGTACTGCCACACTGTTTTTCCCAATGGCTGTACCATTTTGCATACCTACCAGCAGTGGATAAGGGTTCCAATTTCCCCATATCCTCTACAACATTTGTTATTTTCTGTGTTTTTCCTTTTTTTTTTTTTTCTAGTTTTATTCTTAGCTGTCTTAACCAAAAAAAATGATATCTCATTGTGTTTTTTTTTTTTTTCTTTTTAAATTGTACTTTAGATGAAGGTTTACAGAACAAACTAGTTTCTCATCAAAGAGCACACATGTTGTTCTATGACATTGGTCAACAACCCCATGACATGTCAACACTCTCTCTCTCTTCTTAACCCTCGGTTCCCCCTTACCAGCTTTCTTCTTCCCTCCTGCCCTCCAGTCACTGCCCCAGGGCTGGTGTGCCCCTTCAGTCTTGCTTTGTTCCATGGGCCTGTTCAATTTTTGGTTGAAGGGTGAACCTGTGGAGCAACCTCTTTACCGAGGTGAAAGGCTGTCTGGGGGCCATACTCTTAAGGTTTCTTTAGTCTCTGTCAGGCCAGCAAGTCTGGTCTTTCTTTTTAAGTTAGAATTTTGTTCTCCATTTTTCTCTAGCTCTGTCTGGAACCCTCTATTTTGATCCCCGTCAGAGCAGTCAGTTGTGTTAGCCAGGCACCATCTCGTTGTTCTGGACTCAGTCTGGTGGAGGCCATGGTAGATGTTCATTAGTCCTTTGGACTGATCTTTCCCTTGTATCTTTAGTTTTCATCATTCTTCCTTGCTCCTGAAGGGGTGAGACCAGTGAATTACCCTAGATGGCTGCTCACAGGCTTTTAAGGCCCCAGACGCTACTCACCAAAGCAGAATGTAGAACATATTCTTTATAAACTATGTTAGACCAATTGAGCTAGGTATTCCCACGAGATCATGGTCCCCACAGCCTTCAGCCCAGCAATTCGGTCTCTCAGGGAATTTGGATGTGTCTGTGGAGCTTCCATGACCTTGCCTAGTACAGGTTGTACTGGCTTCCCCAGTATTGTGTACTGTCTTACCCTTTACCAAAGTTTCCACTTACCTATTGTCTATTAAGTGTTTTTCCATCCTCCCCCTCCCCTCTCTCGTAACCATCAAAAAAAAATTTTTTTTTGTATGTAAACCTTTTTATGAGTGTTTACAGATTTTTGTCCTTTTGTGATTGACTTATTTCACCCAGCATAATGCCCTTCAAATTCATCCATGTTACGAGATGCTTCACAGATTCATCGTTGTTCTTTATTGTTGCATAATACTCAATTTGGAAACTCTGGTGGCATAGTGGTTAAGTGCTACGGCTGCTAACCAAAAGGTCAGGAGTTCAAATCTACCAGGTGCTCCTTGGAAACTCTGTAGGGCAGTTCTACTTTGCCCTGTAGGGTCTCTGTGAGTCAGAATCGACTCGACAGCAACAGGTTTGGTTTGGTTATTTGTAATACTCCATCGTGTGTATGTACCACAGTTTGTTTACCCATTCATCTGGTGATGGGTATCTAGGTGCTTTCCATCTTTTTGCTATTGTGAACGATGCTGCAGCATACATGGGTATGCATATGTCTGTCTGTGTCACCACTCTTATTTCTCTAGGATATATTCCTAGGAGTGGGATTGCTGGATCACATGGTATTTCTATTTCCAGCTTTCTAAGGAAGCAAAAAAAAAAAAAAAAAAAAAAAAAATTTTTTTCTTTTTAAGGAAGCACCATATAGTTTTGCAAAATGGTTGTATGATTTTGCATTCCCACCAGCAGTGCATAAGAGTTCCTATCTCCCTGCAGCGTCTCCAACATCTGTTATTTCCTGTTTTATTGATTCGTGGTAGTAATGCCAGGGTGAGATCTCATTGTGGTTTTGATTTGCATTTCTCTAATGGCTAGAGATCATGAGCATTTCCTCATGTGTCTGTTGGCCGCTTGACTCTCTTCTCTGGTGAAGTGTCTGTTCATTTCCTTTGCCCATTTTTTAATTGGATTGCCTTTTTTTATAGAGTTGTTGAATTTTCTTGTAGATTTTAGAGATTAGAATTTTGTCTGATTTGTAAGAGCCAAAATTTTTTTCCCAGTGTGTAGGTTCTCTTTTTACTCTTTCGGTGAAGTCTTTTGAATCTAGCTTATCCTCTGGAGCTTGAGTGTTGTTGGAGATGGTGTGTATACTGTTAATGTTCTGTATTAGGGCCTTTAACATTGATCCTATTTTTTCTTCTATGAACTTCATGGCTTTTGGCTTTATATTTAGGTCTTTAATCTATTTTGAGTTAGTTTTTGTATATGGTGTGAGGTATGGGTCCTGTTTCATTTTTTTGCAGATGGACATCAAGTTTTGCCAGCACTATTTGTTAAAAAGACCGTCTTTTCTCCATTTGATGGATTTTGGGCCCTTGTTGAAGATCAGGTGACCATAGGTGGATGGATTTATATCTGGGTTCTCAGTTCTGTTCCATGGGTCAATGTGTCTGTCGTTGTACTAGTACCAGGTTGTTCTGACTACTGTAGCTGTATAGTAGGTTCTGAGGTCAGGTAGTGCGAGTCATCCTACTTTCTTCTTCTTCTTGAGCGGTGCTTTATTATCCAGGGCTTCTTCCCTTTCCATATAAAGTTAATGATAAGTTTCTCCATCTCTTTAAAGAATGTTGTTGGCATTTGGATCAGGAATGCATTGTGTTTGTAAATTGTTTTGGGTAGAATTATCATTTTCACAAAGTTGAGCCTACCCATCCATGAGTGTGGTATTTTTCCATTTATGTAGATCTCTCTTGGTTTCTTGCAGTAGTGTTTTGCAGTTTTCTTTGATAGGTCTTTTACATCCCTGGTTAGATTTATTCCCAAGTATTTTATTTTTTTAGGGGCTGTTATAAATGGTATTGTTTTCCCGATTTTCATTGTTCTGTTTATTGGTGTATAGGAATCCAACTAATTTTTGTATGTTTTCATTGTGTTTTTTTTTTCATTGTGCTTTAAGTGAAAGTTTACAAATCAAGTCAGTCTCTCACACAAAAACTTATATATACCTTACTACATACTCCCAGTTGCTCTCCCCCTAATGAGACAGCCTACTTCCTCCCTCCACTCTCTCTTTTTGTGTCCATTTTGCCAACTTCTAACCCCCTCTACCCTCTCATCTCCCCTCCAGGGAGGAAATGCCAACATAGTCTCAAGTGTCCACCTGATCCGAGAAGCTTACTCCTCACCAGCATCCCTCTCCAACCCACTGTCCAGCCCAATCCCTGTCTGAAGAGTTGGCATTGGGAATGGTTCCTGTCCTGGGCTAACAGAAGGTCTGGGGGCCATGACCACTGGGGTCCTTCTAGTCTTAGTCAGGCCATTAAGTCTGGTCTTTTTACGAGAATTTGGGGTCTGCATCCCTCTGCTGTTCTGCACCCTCAGGGGTTCTCTGTTGTGTTGATGACTCAGGGTAGTCATTGGTTGTAGCCAGGCACCATCTAGTTCTTCTGGTGTCAGGCTGATGTACTCTCTGGTTTATGTGGCCCTTTCTGTCTCTTGGGCTCGTAATTACCTTGTGTCCTTGGTGTTCTTCATTCTCCTTTGATCCCAAGTGGGTTGAGACCAACTGATGCATCTTAGATGGCCGCTTGCTAACGATTAAGACCCCAGATGCCTCTCTCCAAAGTAGGATGCAGAATGTTTTCTCAATAGATTTTATTATGCCAATTGACTTAGATGTCCCCTGAAACCATGGTTGCCAACCCTCCACCCCTGCTATGCTGGCCTTTGAAGCATTCACTTTATTCCAGAAACTTCTTTGCTTTTGGTTTAGTCCAGTTGTGCTTACCTCTCCTGTATTGTGTGTTGTCTTTCTCGTCAGCTAAAGTAGTTCTTATCTACTGTGTAATTAGTGAATACCCATTTCTCACCCTCCCTCCCTCCCGCCTCTTGTAACCATCAAAAATATTTTCTTCTCTGTTTAAACTATTTCTTGAGTTCTTATAATAGTGGTGTTATACAATATTTGTCCTTTTGCAACTAATTTCACTCAGCATAATGCCTTCCAGATTCATCCATGTTATGAAATGTTTCACAGATTCATCACTGTTCTTTATCTATGTGTAGTATCCCACTGTGTGAATATACCATAATTTATTTATCGATTCATCCATTGATGGGCATCTTCGTTGCTTCCATCTTTTTTGCTCTTGTAAACATGCTGCAGTGAACATGGGTGTGCATATATCTGTTCTAGTAAAGGATCTTATCTCTCTAGGATATATTCCAAGGAGTGGGATTGCTAGATCGTATGGTAGTTCTATTTCTAGCTTTTTAAGGAAGCACCAAATTGATTTCCAAAGTGGTTGTACCATTTTGCATTCCCACCAGCAGCGTTTAAGTGTTCCAGTCTCTCCACAGCCTCTCCAACATTTAGTGTTTTGTGCTTTTTGGATTAATGCCAGCCTTGTTAGAGTAAGACGAAATCTCATTGTAGTTTTGATCTGCATTTCTCTAATGGCTAATGGTCGTGAGCATCTCCTCATGTATCTGTTAGCTACCTGAATGTCTTCTTTAGTGAGGTGTCTGTTCATATCTTTTGCCCATTTTTTAATTAGGTCATTTGTCTTTTTGCAGTTTTTGCAATATGTAGATTTTAGAGATCAGGCGCTGATTGGAAATGTCAGAGCCAAAAACTTTTTTCCCAGTCTGTAGATAATCTTTTTCCTCTTTTGGTGAAGTCTTTGGATGAGCCACAGGTGTTTGATTTTTAGGAGCCCCCAGTTATCTAGTTTTTCTTCTGCATTGTTAGTAATGTTTTGTGTACTGTTTATGCCATGTATTAGGGCTCCTAATATTGTCCCTATTTTTCTTCCATGATCTTTATCGTTTTAGATTTTATATTTAGGTCTTTGATCCATTTTGAGCTTGTTTTTGTGCATGGAGTGAGGTATGGGTTTTGTTTCATTTTTTTCAGATGGATATCCAGTTATGCCACTACCATTTTTTTTAAAAAAGACTGTCTTTTCCCCACTTAACTGTTTTGGGGCCTTTGTCAAATATCAGCTGCTCATACGTGCATGGATTTATGTGTGGATTCTGAATTGTGTTCCATTGGTCTATGTATCTGCTGTTGTACCAGTACCAGGCTGTTTTGCCTATTGTAGCAGTATAATAAGTTCTAAAATCAGGTAAAGTAAGACCTCCCACTTTGTTCTTCTTTTTCAATAATGCTTTACTTATCCGGGGCCTCTTTCCCTTCCATATGAAGTTGGTGATTTGTTTCTCCATCTCATTAAAGAATGTTGTTGGGATTTGGATTGGAATTGCATTAAATGTATAGATCACTTTTGGTAGAATAGACATTTTTATAATGTTAAATCTTCCTATCCATGAGCAAGGTATGTTTTTCCACTTACAGAAGTGTATTGTAGTTTTCTTGTACAAGTGTGTTGTAGTTTCCTTTGTATGTCTTTTACATCTCTGGTAAGATTTATTCCTAAGTATTTTGTCTTCTTCGGGGCTACTGTAAATGGTATTGATTTGGTATTTCCTCTTCAATGTTCTTTTTGTTGGTGTAGAGGAATCCAGCTGATCTTTGTATGTTTATCTTGTATCCCGATACTCTGCTGAACTATTAGTTTCAGTAGCTTTGTTGAGGATTTCTTAGGGTTTTCTGTGTATAAGATCATGTCATCTGCAAATAGAGATACTTTGACTTCTTCCTTGCCAGTCTGGATGTGCCTTTATTTCTTTATCTAGCCTAATTACTCTGGCTAGGACCTCCAGCACAATGTTGAATAAGAGTGGTGATAAAGGGCATCCTTGTCTGGTTCCCGATCTCGAGGGGAATGCTTTCAGGCTCTCTCCGTTCAGGGTGATGTTGACTGTTGGCTTTGTATAAATGCCCTTTATTATGGTAAGGAATTTTCCTTCTATTGCTGTTTTGCTGAGAATTTTTATCATGAATGGGTGTTGAACTTTGTCAATGCCTTTTCTGCATCAATTGATAAAATCATGTGATTCTTGTCTTTTGTTTTATTTATGTAATGGATTACTTTAATTGTTTTTCTAATGTTGAACCATCCCTGCATAGCTGGTATGAATCTCACTTGGTCATGGTGAATTATTTTTTTGATATATCCTTGAATTCTATTGGCTAGAGTTTTGTTGAGGATTTTTACATCTAAGTTCATGAGGTACATAGGTTTATAGTTTTCTTTTCTTGTGGTGTCTTGGTTTTGATATCAGGGATATGGTGGCTTCATAGAATGAGTTTGGTAGTATTCTGTCCTTTTCTGTGCTCTGAAATACCTTTAGTAGTAGTAGTGTTAACTCTTCTCTGAAAGTTTGGTACAACTCTGCAGTGAAGCCTTCTGGGTCAGGGCTTTTTTTTGTTGGGAGTTTTTTGATTACCTTTTCAATCTCTTCTTTTGTTATGGGTCTATTTAGTTGTTCTACCTCTGTTTGTGTTAGTTTAGGTAGGTAGTGTGTTTCTAGGAATTCATCCATTTCTTCTAGGTTTTCAAATGTGTTTCTTTTATTTTCAGTTGCGTCTGTTGTAATATCACCCCTCTCATTTCTTATTAGGGTTATTTGCTTTCTCTCCTGTTTTTCTTTTTTCATTTTGGCCAGTGGTTTATCAATTTTGTTGATTTTTTTCAAAGATATAGCTTTTGGTCGTGTTAATTCTTTCAATTGTTTTTCTGTTGTCTATTTCATTTAGTTCTGCTCTAATTTTTATTATTTGTTTTCTTCTGGTGCCTGTGGGTTTCTTTTGTTGCTCTCTATTTGTTCAAGTTGTTGGGATAATTCTCTGATTTTGGCCCTTTCTTCTTTTCGTATGTATGCTTTTACTGGTGTAAATTGACCTCTGAGCACTGCTTTCACTGTGTCCCAAAGGTTCTGATAGGAAGTGTTTTCATTCTCATTGGATTCTATGAATTTCTTTATAGTATCCTTAATGTCTTCTATAATCCAGTCTCTTTTGAGCAGGGTGTTGTTCAGTTTCCAAGTGTTTGATTTCCTTTCCCTCCTTTTTCTGTTATTGATTTCCACTTTTATTGGCTTATGGTCAGAGAAGATGCTTTGTAATATTTAAATGTTTTGGGTTCTGCTAAGGTTTGCTTTATGACTTAATATGGGGTCTATTCTAGAGAATGTTCCATGTGCTCTAGGAAAGAAATTATACTTGGTTGCTGTTGGGTAGAGTGTTCCGTATATGTCTGTGAGGTCATGTCGGTTGATTGTGGCATTTAGATCTTCTGTGTCTTTATTGAGCTTCTTTCTCGATGTCTTGTCCTTCACCGAAAATGGTGTGTTGAAGTCTCCTACTAGTATTGTGGAACTGTGTATCTCACTTTTCAATGCTAATGGAGTTTGCTTTATGTATCTTGCAGCCCTGTCATTGGGTGCATATTTAATATGGTTACATCTTCTTGGTGTATTGTCCCTTTAGTCATTATATAGTGTCCTTCCTTATCCTTTGTGATGGATTTAACTTTAAAGTGTATTTTGTCAGAAATTAATATTGCCACTCCTGGTTTTTTTTTTTTAAATAATTTTTATTGTGCTTTAATCGAAAGTTTACAAATCAGGTCAGTCTCTCACAGAAAAACCCATGTACAACTTGCTACATATTCCCAATAACTCTCTCCGTAATGAGACAGCCCGCTGTCTTCCTCCACTCTCTCTTTTCTTGTCTATGTCGCCAGCTTCTAACCCCCTCCACCCTCTCATCTATAACTCGTTCACTTGTTTATTTTGGTCTTTGTTGTAGAGAGGGCTTGCTGGAAGCGTCTGTCTATTCTGTCATCTTGGCAATGCCTTCATTGAGGTTTTGATTTGCATCTCTCTGATGGTTAACGATGCTGAGCATTTTTTCGTATGTCTGGTGGCCATTTTTATATCCTCTTTGGTGAAATAACTATTGAAGTCCTTTGCCCATTTTATGATTGGAGTATTTGTCTTTTTGTTGTTAGGGAAGTTTTAAATATATTTTTGTTTTTAGATTCTTGTCTGTTATATGGTTTCTGAAGATATTCTCTCAGTTAATAACTTGTCTTTTCACTCTTTTGATGAACAAAAGTTTTTTAATTGTTGTTGGGTTCCATTTATTTTGTCTTTTGCTGTTAGTGCTTTTGTTATTATATTAGATAACCCATTGTTAAAAGCTAGGCCTGACAGTATTACCGTGCTTTTTTTTTCTAAGGATTTTATGGTTTTAGTTTGTACATTTAGGCCCTTAACCCATTTTGAATTTGTTTTTGTGTATGGTATGAGGCATGGATTCTGTTTCATTTTTTTGTATGTTGAGATCCAGTTTTCCCAACGCCATTTATTAAAGAGACTTTTCTTTCCCCGTTGAATGGACTTAGTACCCTTGTAAAAAATCAGTTTACTGTAGATTCGTGGGCTTGTTTCTGGATTCTCAACTCTGTTCCATTGGTCTATGTGCCTATTATTATAGCAGTGCTAGTCTGTTTTGATTGCTGTAGCTGTATAATATGTTTTTAAAATCAGGAACTGAGTTTTCTTACTTTGTTCTTCTCTTTCATCATTGATTTAGGCATCTTGCTGTTCCATGTAAAGTTGAGGAATGATTTTTTTTAGTTCTGTAAAGAAGTCTGTTGAAATTTTGATTGAGATCGCGTTGAATCTGTAGAGTGCTTTGGATAGTTTTGGTAGCTTAACAATATTAAGTTTCCAATCCATGATCATGGAACATCTTTCCATTTATTTAAATCTTTTTTAATCTTTTTCAGCAGTGTTTTATAGTTTTTCTTGTATAAGTCCTTCATTTCCCGGTTAGATTTATTCTTAGGTTTTTTATTCGTGTAGATAGTGTTGGAAATGGCATTGTTTCCCTGATTTCCCTTTTAGATTTCTCATTGCTGGTGTATGGAAACCCAACTGATTTTTATTTGTTGAAAATGAAGACTTTTTAAAAGCAAAATGCTAGCCATGGCTCTTTCTCGGTGGTGGGATTTCAGTTGATTTTTCTATTTTTTCACTTTTTTGTCTGAACTAAAAAAAAGAAAAATGAAAAAATTGCTATTTTCATTTTCTTAACATAAGCCAGAATAACCAAAGTAAATGTATTTTACAATGGTAAGATTTATTGTCTTTGACAACCTGCACTGGTGGCTGCCCACCCTCTCCACCTCCCAGAAGCTGCACACTGAGGAAGCCTTATGGTCAGATCCCGCTTGATCCTGTCAGGCTGGGGCTGGCATGACCTGGATGATGGTGCTGGAAAGATATTTATTTTTCTCCCTGACAAGAGGACACATGATCTGAATGGCAGGCAATCAATCAGTGGAAAGCAGGAGCAAACAATCTGGTTCATGTTTAAAAAAACCGCCAGCAGTAAATTGTAGTGCAGGTGTAAGAATCTGGGTAACCAACTGGAGAAGAGAGAAGGAAGGAGGGGAGCAGTTCAGAGAAAAATATAAAAACAACGAGCAGGAAATGGAAAATAAATAAAGGTAATTTCTTTATCAAAAGTAAGCTCCTTGAGGATGGTTTGTTAGAATGAACAATAGGCGTGTGTGGATAAAATTCATATAGGACTGTGGGAATTCATATAAGAATTAGTGGGGGATTCCTCTAAAAATGATTGGGAAAGGACGGCCTAGCAGATTCATACAGGACTCATCTGAGCTTACTGCACTCCCTAGTAGCTCTGCCTACACTTCCCGAACATGTAGATTTACCCGTTTTAGATCATATGTTTCCCATCTCACTGAGGTAAATAGCTCAGCCCTGTTGGTGCATTTATTTTTGTTGTGCAGAGGGTGGCAACTGATGAAG
Organism: Loxodonta africana; assembly: GCF_030014295.1. Classification (NCBI taxonomy): domain Eukaryota; kingdom Metazoa; phylum Chordata; class Mammalia; order Proboscidea; family Elephantidae; genus Loxodonta; species Loxodonta africana. Next base: position 71,645,367 of record NC_087358.1, read on the forward strand.
TACTGCTTTTAGTTTGTCTTTTTGCCAGAAAATGTATGGTTCTCTAGCAGTTTGCCTTTTAATCTGTTATACTTTCAGTTTTGTTGCAGGCGTAGTGCAACTGGTTCTAATCCAGGAAGGTGCAGCAGTCTGATAGAGAGGCCCAGAGGTTGGGCTTATGCATTACAGTGGCCACTGCCCACGTGGAATACAGAGTACTTGACATGTGGTCACATCAATTGAGACGTGCTCAAGGGGTAAAATGCATACTGAATTCCAGAGACTCTATGAAAAAAAGAATGTAGACTAGCCTTCTTATCTTTTATATTAACTTACATGCTACAATTGTAGTGTTTTGAATATATTGGAATAGATAAAATGTTATTAAAATTAATGTTATCCTTTTCTTCTTTTTTTATTGTGGTTAAAGTGAAAGTTGATAATTCAAGTTAGTTTCTTATGCAAAATTTTATACACACAATGTTATGTGACCTTAGTTGCTCTCCCTACAATGTCACAGCACACTCCTTCTCTCCACCCTGTATTTCCTGTGTCCATTTAACCAGTTTCTGTCCTCTTCTGCCTTCTCATCTTGTCTCTGGAGAGGAGCTGCCCATTTAGTCTCTTGTGTCTATCTGAGTCAAGAAGCACACTCTTCACCAGTATCATTTTATGTTTATAGTCCAGTCTAACCTTTGTCTGAAGAGTTGGCTTTGGGAATGGTTTTAGTTCTGGGCTAACAGAGTCCTGGTGCCATGTCTTCTGGGGTCCCTCCAGTCTCAGTCAGACCATCAAGTCTGGCCTTCTTACTAGAATTTGAGTTCTGTACCCTCCTTTTCTCTTAACTCCATCAAGGACTCTCTGTTGTGTTCCCTGTAGGGACAGTCATTGGTGGTAGCTGGGCACCATCTAGTTCTTCTGGTCTCAGGCTGATGGAGTCTTTGGTTTATGTGGCCCTTTTTGTCTCTTGGGCTCATATTTTCCTTGTGTTTTTGGTGTTCTTCTTTCTCCTTTGTTGCAGGTGCGCTGAGACCAATTGATGCATCTTAGATGGCCACTTGCTAGCTTTTAAAACCCTAGACACCGTTCACCAAAGTGGGATGCAGAACATTTTCTTAATACGCCATTATGGCAGTTGATCTAGATGGCCCCTAAAACCATGATCCCCATATCCCCTCCTCTGCTGTTCTGTCCCTCGAAGTGTTTGGTTGTATTCAGGTCACTTAGTTTTTGGTTTAGTCCAGTTTTGCTGACTTCCCCTGTATTGTGAGTTGTTCTTCCCTTCATCTAAAATAATTCTTGTCTGCTATCTAGTTAGTGAATACCCCTCTCCCCCGCTCCCCACCCTCATAACCATCAAAGAGTGTTTTCTTCTGTGTTTAAATCTCTTCTTGAGTTCTTCTAATAGTGGTCTTCTACAAGTGTCCTTTTGCAACTGCCTAATTTCACAATTTCATAATACCTTCCAGATTCATCCAGGTTATGAGATGTTTCATGGATTCATCGTTGCTCTTTATCATTGTGTAGTATTCCATCGTGTGAATATACCATAATTTGTTTATCCATTCATCTGTTGATGGGCACCTCAGTTGTTCCCATCTTTTTGCTATTGTAAACAGTGCTGCAGTGAACACGGGTGTGCATGTATCTATTTGTGTGAGGGTTCTTCTTTCTCTTGGATATATTCCGAGGAGTGGGATTGCTGGATTTTTTTTTAATGGTAGTTCTATTTCTAGCATTTTAAGGAAGTGCCAAATTGATTTCTAAAGTGGGTGTACCATTTTGCATTCCCGCCAGCAGTGTATAAATGTTCCAGTCTCTCCACAACCTCTCCAACATTTATTATTTTGTGGTTTTTGGATTAATTCTGGCCTTATTGGGGTGAGATGATATCTCATTGTAGTTTTTGATTTGCATTTCTCTAATGATCATGAGCATTTCCTCATGTGTCTGTTAGCTGCCTGAATGTCTTCTTCGTTGAGGTGCCTGTTCATATCTTTTGCCCATTTTTAAATGGGGTTATTTGTCTTTTTTTTGTTGAGGTTTTACAATATCTTGCAGATTTTAGAGATTAGATGGTGATTGGATTTGTGCTGGCCAAAAATTTCTTCCAAGTCTGTAGGTTGTCTTTTTACTCTTTTGGTGAAGTCTTTGGATGAGCATAAGTGTTTGATTTTTAGGAGCTCCCAGTTGTCTAGTTTCTCTTCTGGTGTTTGTGCATTGTTAGTAATGTTTTGTATGTTGTTTATGCCATGTATTAGGGCTCCTAGCATTGTCTCTATTTTTTCTTCCATGATATTTATTGTTTTAGATTTTATATTTAGGTCTTTGATCCATTTTAAGTTGGTTTTCACGCATGGTGTGAGGTATGGGTCTTGTTTGATTTTTTTGCAGATGGATATCCAGTTATCCAGCACCATTTGTTAAAGAGACTGTCTTTTCCCTCATTTAACAGACTTTGGGCCTTTGTCAAATATCAGTGGCTCATAAGTGGATGAATTTTCTTCTGGATTCTTAATCCTGTTCAATTCATTGGTCTATATATCTATTGTTGTACCAGTACTGGGCTGTTTTGACTACTATGGTGGTATAGTAGGTTCTAAAATCAGGTAGTGTGAGGCCTCCCACTTAATTCTTCTTTTTCAGTAATGCTTTACTTATCCGGAGCCTCTTCCCTTTCCAAATGAAATTAGTGATTTGTTTCTCCATCTCATTAAAAAATGCCATTGGAATTTGAATAGGGATTGCTTTGTATCTTTAGATATAGCCCATCTCATTTCTTATTTGGGTTATTTTCTTCATCTCCAGTTTTTGTTTTGTTAGTTTGGCCAGTAGTTTATGGATTTTGTTGATCTTTCCAAAGAACCAGCTTTGGATCTTGTTAACTCTTTCAGTTGTCTTCTATTCTCTATTTCATTTAATTCTGCTCTAATTTTTATTATTTGCTTTCTCTTCTGGTCCCAAAGGCTTCCTTTGCTGTTCTCTTTCTTTTTGTTTGAGCTGTAGGAATTATTCTTTGATTTTGGCCCTTTAGTCTTTTCAGATGTGTGCTTTTATTGCTATAAATTGGCCTCTGAGCACTGCTTTTGCTGTGTCCCAAGGGTTCTGGTAGGAAGTGTTTTCATTCTCATTTGATTCTATGAATTTCTTTATTCTGTCTTTAATATCTTCTATAACCCAGTAGTTTTTGAGCAAGGTGTTGTTCAGCTTCCATGTGTTTGATTTTTTTTTTCCTTGCTTTTTCTGTTATTGATTTCTACTTTTATGGCTTCATGATCAGAAAAGATGATTTGTAATATTTCTATGTTTTGGATTCTGTTAAGGCTTGCTTTATGACCTAATATGTGGTCTATTCTGGAGAATGTTCCATGTGCATTGGAAACGAAATTATAATTGGCTGCTGTTGAGTGGAATGTTCTGTATATGTCTATGAGGTCAAGTTAGTTCATTGTGGCATTTAGATCTCCAGTGTCTTTATCGAGCTTCTTTCTGGATGTTCTGTCCTTCGCTGAAAGTGGTCAGTCTCCTACTGTTATTGTGGAGCTGTCTATCTCTCTTTTCAATGCTGTTAGAGTTTGTTTTATGTATTCTGGAGCCCTGTTGCTGGATGCTTAAATATTTATTATGGTTATATCCTCCTGTTATATTGACCCTTTAATCATTATATAGTGTCCCTCGTTATCCATTGTGGTGGATTTTACTTTAAAGTCTACTTTGTCAGAGCTTAATATTGCCACTCTTGCTCTTTTTTGGTTGTTTGCTTGATATATATTTTTTCCATCCTTTGAGTTTTAATTTGTTTTTACCTTTAAGTCTTTAAGGTGTGTCTCTTGTAGGCAGCATATAAATGGATAGATGTTTTTTTTTTTTTTTTATCCATTCTGCCACTCTCTGTCTCTTTATCGGTGCATTTAGTCCTTTTACATTTAATGTAATTATTGATAGATATGAGTTTAATGCTGTCATTTTAATGTCTTTTGTGTGTGTGTGTGTGTTGTTGACAGTTTCTTTGTACCAATTAATTTTCTATGCTGAGTTGTTTTCTTTGTATATTTTCTTTTCCTCTCTCATTGTTGTTTATTTCGTATTTGCTGAGTCTTTGTTTTTCTTGTTTTTTATTTTGATGTGTAGGATTGTTAGTTTCCTTTGTGGTTACCTTCATATTTACCCCTGTTTTTCTGAGTTTCAAACAATCTTTTATTTCTTTATATTGCCTTGAGTTCCTCTCCGTATGAAAGATCTATGACTACGTTTTTTATTCCCTCTTTTTGTTTTAATGATGTCATCTTTATATAATGGTGTCTCTCTTTCCCTGTTATGAGTGTTTTAGCTTTGATTTATTGTTGTGATTTCCCTGTCTGGGCTGATATCTGGTTGCTCCATCCTGTGTTCTAGTCTTGGGTTGTTATCCGATGTTATTGATTTTTCTAACCTGAGGACTCCCTTTAGTATTTCTTGTAATTTTGGTTTGGTTTTTGCAGATTCCCTAAACTTCTGTTTATCTGGAAATGCCCTAATTTCACCTTCATTTTTGAGAGATAGTTTTGCTGGATACATAAGTCTTGGCTGGCAGTTTTTTTCCTTCAAGGCTTTGCATATGTCATCCCATTACCTTTTTGCCTACATGGTTTCTTCCGAGTAGTCTCAGCTTAGTCGTATTGACTGTCCTTTTTAGGTGACTTTTCATTTATTCCTAGCCACTCTTAATATTCTCTTTTTATCTTTGGTTTTGCCAAGCTTGATTATGTCTTGGTGACTTTCTTTTGGGACCTACCTTGTGTGGGGTTCAATGAGCATCTTGGGTCTATATCTTCTTGTGTTTCACGATATCAGGGAAGTGTTCTGCCAACAAATCTTTAACAATTCTCTCTGTATTTTCTGTTATCCCTCCTTGTTCTAGTACTCCTATCACTCACAGGTTATCCCTCTTGATAGAGTCCCACATAATTCTTATGGTTTCTTCATTTTTTAAAATTATTTTATCTGATTTTTCCTCAAATATGTTGTTGTCAAATGCTTCATCTTCAGTATTACTAATTCTTACCTCCATTGCCTCAATTGTGCTCACATGACTTTCTGTTGAGTAGTTTAATACTGAAATTTTATTGTTAGTCTTCTGGATTTCAGTTTGCTGTCTCTCTATGGATTCTTGCAGCCTATTAAATTTGTCACTATCCTCTTCTCTAATTTTCTTACCTTCCTCTAATGCTTTGTCTGTGTGTTCGTTGGCTTGTTCTGCATTTTCCCTAATCTCCTTATGTTTTGAAGAGTTCTATATATTAATCTTTTGTATTCTACCTCTGGTAATTCCAGGAAATTCTCTTCATCCAGAGGATTTCTTGATTGTTTTGGGAGCTTGCTGAAGCCATCATGGTCTGTCTCTTTACGTGATTTGATGTTGACTGTTGTCTCAGAGCCATCAATAAGTTATTTTATTTACTTATTTTATGTTTGCTTACTGTGTCCTAGCTTCTTGTTTTGTTTTGATATGCCCAAATAGGCTGCTTGATTGAGGGGGTTTGATTATTGGCTCCTTTGAAGCTCTAATGTCCTGTCACCAGGTGGTTAGAGCTGTTACTAGGCATATGAACCCAGGAGTCCTTTTACTTTTCTTGTATGGATTCAGTTCAGGTGTCCAGGTAGTTGATCTCCAAGTGTGTGGTGCAGGCTCTTTTCTAAAGTCTTAGATGAGCAGGGATGATTGGTGTAGGCACAGGTATCTGGCTGCAGTAGGGGGTCATACGCGGAGCAAGGCAGGGGGCTGAGAACCACCCTTGAGTGTCTGTGAGGAAAGTGTGTCCTTGTTTCCTAGAGCACATTGGTGGGTGGGTTTTGAAGCTGGACTGTGGGCATCCAGTGATGTTGGCTGTAAGGACTGGGAGGCACCACTTATCTTTGGACTGCTGTTGTGGGTTGCTTGGTGGTGTGGATGAAGCCGTCAGTTCCCATGCCCCTGATGTGGTCAGAGTGGTGTCAAACGTCATGAATCTGCCTCTCCACCATGTAGCTGAAAAAAGCTAGACTCCAGGTATATACCCTTTTGTACTGTGCTAGTTTTTTTTTTAATGAGGGCCTACACTGTTGTAATGGGCCTACACAGGTCTCTGTAGAGATGAAAGGTATTCGAAGTCCGTGGACCTCTCATGCTTGTGCCTAGGCAAAGGAGCTTTTTTTTCCCTGAGTTCGTGGCTTAGGGGAGCTGGCAGATTATTTTTTTCCTGTTTATTTATTTGTTCCCTCTCCAAGGCTGGGAGAATGGCTCAGGGGATGCAACAAGTCCTACTTCTGGCCCAGCGAAAGCTGCTATCACTGAAGCTGGCTCGGGACTCGGTGCAGAGCAGGAAGGTTCAGGTAAATGGGATGAAGTTTTTTTTCCCCAAAGGGATGTTCTTTGATCCGCTGGGTAGATTAGACGCACGCACTTATCTTTTGTTGATTGAGCGCTGACTTTTGCTGACTCTGGAGGTGTGAGTGGACTCACTGCCACTCAGTCTCTGCCAGTGTGGAAAATTCCTCCTGAACCCAACTGCTTGCCTCACCGCACTTGTGCCGGTGAATCTAGCCTTTGCCGTGCCAGTTCCCACTGGGACAGTTCTGATAGCTCCTTGTTGCTCCTGAACCATCCCTCCCTCTCCCTGCTGTTCAGTCTGACCCCTGAACTTTGCCCTTGTTGTTTAGGGCTCCCAGACTGTCATATATAATCGATTCACTTGGGTTTTTTTGGTCTTTGTTATAAGAGGGACCACAGGAAACACCTGACTACTCTGCCATCTTGGCCCGTCTCCTGTCTTCTTATTTCTTAATTAAAAAAAAAAAAATTTTTTATTTTTTATTGATGGGGTGTAACAAAACTTCAGGTTACGTGCATGGCTCTCATTGGTGGCTTCCAGCCCTGTGAGGGAAATGACCTTGGAAGTTGCAACAAGACAGACAAATAGATGAGGTATATCTAGAATTCAGAGGGGCATCATTTTAATATGTATTCAGTGTGTATGGTCAAAGATACAGGAAATATATGAAAAGAATGCAGGAATCCTTCAAAGTTCTTTAGGTGAAAAAATATATATCTGAAGAGTCAATGCCATAGATATTAAAAAGGATAAAAATATATATTATAAGCAACTCTGTGCCTGTAAAAAAAAATAGATTTGATAATTTAGATGAAATGGACAATTTCTTGAAAGACACTACCAAAACTCTCAAAAGGAGAATGGATCCCTAGGTCTGTTAAAGAAATTGGATCAATGATTAGTAACCTTATAAAAAAGAGAGTACCAGGTCCAGATGGCTTCACTGGTGGATTCTACTGAACATTTAATAAAAAAGGGATACCAAGTCTCCATAATCCCTTCCAGAAAAATAGAATTGGAAGGAACACTTCCTAACTCATTCTATGAAACCAGCATTACCCTAGTACCGAAACCAGATAAAGACATTTAAGAAAGGAAAACCACAGACCAATATCTCTAAAGAACATGGATGCAGAAATCTGTAGCAAAATACTAGTAGATAGATTCCAGAAATGTTTAAAAAGAATTGTACACCATGATCAACTGGGATTTATTGCAGATAGGCAAAGCTGGTTCAATATATGAAAATCAGTCAATTTGATCTGCCACGTCAACAGGATAAATAAAGAAGAAAAATCATATAATTATACTGTTCGATGCAGAAAAAGCATTTGATAGAACACAACACCCATTCATGGTAAAAACTTTGTGAACTAGGAATAGGGGGAACTTCCTTAGCTTGATAAATAACATCTACAGAAATCCTTCAGCTAATATATTCACCGATTGGAATTCAAAAGTTGGAAACAAAGAAGAAGGATTGGTAGTTGGAAAATACGGTCTCGGTGATAGAAACAATGCCGGAGATCACATGATAGAATTTTGCAAGACCAATGATTTTTTCATTGCAAGTACTGTTTTTCATCAACGTAAACAGCAACTATACATGTAGACCTCACCAGATGGAATACACAGGAATCAAATTGACTACATCCATGAAAAAAGAAGATGAAAAAACTCAGTATCATCAGTCAGAACAAGGCCAGGGACCGACTGTGGAACAGACCATGAATTGCTGACATGCAAGTTCAAGCTGAAACTGAAGAAAATTAGAAAAAATCCATGAGAACCAAAGTATGACCTTGAGTATATCTCACCTGAATTTAGAGACAATCTAAAGAATAGATTTGATGTGTTGAACACTGATGACTGAAGACCAGGAGAGTTGTGGATGCCATCAAAGATATCATACATGAAGAAAGCAAGAGGTCATTAAAAAGACAGGAAAGAAAGAAAAGACCAAAATTGATGTCAGAAGAGACTCTGAAACATGCTCTTGAACGTCGAGTAGCTAAAGTGAAAAGAAGAAATGATGAACAGAAGATTTTAAAGAATGGCTTGAGAAGACAAAGTAAAGTATTATAATGACACATACAAAGAGCTGGAGGTAGAAAACCAAAAAGGAAGAACACACTCAGCATTTCTCAAGCTGAAAGAGCTGAAGAAAAAGTTCAAGCCTCAAGTTGCAATAGTGAAGGATTCTTCAGGGAACATAGCAAACGATGCAGGAAACATCAAAAGAAGATGGAAGGAATACAGAGAGTCACTATACCAAAAAGAATTGGTCAAAGTTCAACCATTTCAGGAGGTAGCATATGATCAGGAACCAATGGCGCTGAAGGAAGAAATCCAGGCTGCACCGAAGGTATTGGCAAAAAAACAAGGCTTTCAGAATTGATGAAATATCAATTGAAAGATGTTTCAGCAAACAGATGTAGCATTGTAAGTACTCACTTGTCTATATCAAGAAATTTGGAAGACAGCTACCTGGTCGACCAGCTGGAGGAGATCCATATTTATGCCTATTTCCAAGAAAAGTGATCCAACCAAATGTGGAAATTATGGAACAATATCATTAATATCAGATGCAAGTAAAATCTTGCTGAAGATCATTCAAAAGCGACTGCGGCAGTATATCGACAGGGAACTGCCAGAAATTCAAGCCGGGTACAGAAGAGGACATGGAACCAGGGATATCATTGTTGATGTCAGATGGATCCTGGCTGAAAGCAGAGAACATCAGAAAAATGTTTACTTGTGTTTTATTGACTATACAAAGCATTAAACTGTGCAGATCATAACAAATTATGGATAACATTGCAAAGAATGGGAATTCCAGAACACTTAATTGTGCTCATGAGGAACCTGTACATAGATCAAGAGGTAGTTGTTTGAGGAGAACAAGCAGATACTGCATGGTTTAAAGTCAGGAAATGTGTGGGTCAGCATTGTATCCTTTCACCAAACCTATTCAATCTGTGTGCTGAGCAAATAATTCGAGAAACTGGACTATAAGAAGAAAGGGGCATCAAGATTGGAGGAAGACTCATTAACAACCTGTGTTATGCAGATGACACAACCTTGCTTGCTGAAAGTGAAGAGGACTTGAAGGACTGATGAAGATTAAAGCCTTCAGTACGGATTACACTTCAACATAAAGAAAACAAAAATCCTGACAACTGGACCAATAAGCAACATCATGATAAACAGAGAAAAGATTGAAGTTGTCAAGGATTTCATTTTACTTGGATCCACAATCAACACCCATGAAAGCAGCAGCCACGAAACCAAAAGACGCATTGCATTGGGCAAATCTGCTGTAAAGGACCTCTTTAAAGTGTTGAAAAGCAAATATGTCACCTTGAACACTAAGGTGCGCCTGACCCAGGCCTCGGTGTTTTCAACCACTTCATTTGCATTCGAATGCTGGAGGATGAATAAGGATGACGGAAGAATTGATGCCTTTGAATTGTGATGTTGGCGAAGAATATTGAATATACCATGAACTGCCAAAAGAACAAACAAATCTGTCTTGGAAGAAGTACAACCAGAATGCTCCTTAGATGCAAGGATGGCAAGACTATGTCTCACATGCTTTGGACATGTTGTCAGTAGGGATCAGTCCCTGGAGAAAGACATCACGCTTGGTAAAGTAGAGGGTCAGTGAAAAAGAGGAAGACCTTCAATGAGATGGATTGACACAGTGGCTGCAACAGTGTACTCAAGCATAACAACGATTGTAAGGAAGGTGCAGGACTGGGCAGTGTTTCGTTGTGTTTTACAAAGGGTAGCTATGAGTCAGAACTGACTCTACAGTGTCTAACAACAACAACCTGAAGCCACAATAATGAAGAGAAGACATCATGGTGTTGGCAAAAAAAAGAGAGGCATAGATTAATGGAGCTGAATAGATGGCCCAGAAATAGTCCCATACAAATATGGTCAACCGATCTTTGATAAAGGAGTAAAGGCAAGTCAATAGAGAAATATAGTCTTTGTTACTTCAACAAATGGTTCTGGAACAATTGGATATTCATATGCAAAAAAATGAACATAGACCTAGACATTACATCTTTGAGTAATTGATATTGAGCTGTGATTTTTAAGTTGAAATTTTAGTTTGTTTAGTACTGAAATACTTAAAAATTTAAAATTCATCTTATTTATAAGTTAATTATTAGATATGTAAAAATTGCTTAAAGTTCTTAGGAAAGTTTATTGGTTAAATATAATTGAAATACTTAAAGTAAATTTAATATACTATATTTATAAATTTAAATATTTGAACATTCAAATCAATCTTTTCTAAAAACTCTTAAAAGTGATTTTTAAAATTTGGTGGAGTTATGAATTGAATAGCCATACTGGTAAGCTGAACTGAGAGTTAAGAAGTAATGAAGTTCCTGTATTCTTATGTATTTTTCTTTCTAAATTTTTTTGCTGTTTTTGAGACTATACACAGGAAAACATACACCAATGCAATAGCTTCTACATGTACATTTAGTGACATTGATTACATTCTTTTGAGTTGTGCAACCATTCTCATCCTCCTTTTCTGAGTTGTTCCTCCCCCATTAAGAAAAATTCACTGCCCCCTAAGGTTCCTATCTAATTTTTCAAGTTGCTCTTGTCACTTTGAACCCATATAGATAGTTCTTGGAAGAGCATAATGTTCAAGGTAGACATTTTTTACTGGTTAAGGTAGGTAAACTATTGTTTGGTTTTAGGAAAACTTCAGGGGATGTTTTTGGTTTAAGTTTAAAGACTCTTTTAGGGCAATAGTTTCAGGGGTTCATCCAACCAGCATGGCTTGAGGAAGTGTGGAGTCCATGATAATTTGAAAATTCTGATCTGAATCTTCCCCCTTTTCTGTAGAATCTCTGATTAAAATGTTCAGTAATGGTAGCCGAGCATCATGCAGTTCTTCTGGTCTCATGGCAAAGGAGGCAGTTGTTCATGGAGATAGTTAGCCACACATTTCATATCCTCCTTCTATTCTTGATTCCCCTTCCTTTTCTCTTGCCCCAGGTGAATAGAGACCAATTGTTGTGCCTTGGATGGCCACTTGCGAGCTTTTAAGACCCCACGCACAGTGCAACCAACTAGGAGATAGAACAGAAGCACTAAACATGTTATTAGGCCAATTAACAGGCATATCCTGTAAAACCATGACCCTAAACCCCAAACCAAGGAACCAACTCCCGTGAGGTTTTTGGTTGTACAGAAGCAGAATCTGCAGCTACTCTTTTTTTGTCGTTGTAAATATATCCCACAATTTTTGCCAGTTCAACTTTTTATGGGTGTACAGCTTATTGAGAGCAATTACGATAATTGTCTGTGCAACTCCACCCTTAATAAATGCGTTTTTTCCCATCACCTTTAACCCTCCTTCTTCCCCTGGCAACCACTATAAACTTTGGTCCCGGTACATTTGCCTTTTCTTGTCTTTTTATATAAGTGAGGTCATACAATATTTGTTCTTTTGTGATTGAGTTATTTCACTCAGTATAATGTCTCCAAGCTCCATCCATACTGCAGCATGTATCAAGACTTCATTTTTCCTACTGACAGAGTAGTATTACACTGTATGTATGTACCACATTTTGTTCATCCGTTCATCTGTTGACAGACATTTAGGTTGGTTCCACTTTTTGACTAATGTGAATAGTGCTGCAATGAACACTGGTGTTTGCTTTCAAGTCTTTTGGGTATATACCTAGGAGTGGAGTTTCTGGGTTATATGGTAGTTCTATTTTTAGCTTTTTGAAGAACTGCCACACTGTTTTCCAAAATGACTGTAGCATTTTGCATTCCCACCAGCAGTAGATAAGGGTTCCAATTTCCTTACATCCTTGCCAGCATTTGTTATTTTCTGTTTTTAAATCTTAGCTGTCCTAAAAACCCATTGGCCTCCAAGTCCATTTGCCCCTCCAAAATCAAATCAAACCGATTACCATCAAGTTGATTCCGACTCATTTGCCCCTAAAAACCAATCAAACCAAATCCATTGCCATTGAGTTGATTGAGATTCATAGCGGCCCTATAGCCCCTCGTGGGAGTGAAATTGTAGGTATCTCATTGTGGTTTTAACTTACATCTCTCTGATGGCTAATGACGCTGCACATTTTTTCATATGTTGGGTGGCCATTTGAATGTCCTTTTTGGTGAAATAGCTATTCAAATTCTTTGCCTATTTTATGATTGGGTTATTTATCTTTTTGTTAAGTTGTTGAAAATTTACATATATTGTATCTTTTTTAAATGGTATCAGGTGATCAGAATTAATCAGAATCCTTGGTCATGCCACATTTTCATCATTGGTTCATGCCTGGTGTTTGGTAGCTTTAATAAATTTAATATACTTTATGTTAATTTTTAAAACAAAGTAAATCTTTGAGTAGTTTTTTCTTCGTCCCAAAGCTACCCTTGAGCACATACAAACCCTTACATATTCACAGGACAAAGGTGGAATGCGTAAAGGTTTTTGGGTATTAAAATGACTGTTTAGAAATATTAGCATTTAATTTGTTTTTTAAAGACAGGATATTTGAGCAATAAAAAATAAATCAAATGGAAAAAAACACTGCCCAGATGACACCCCTATTGTGAAAGACCAAAGGATAGGAAATTTAAAATAAAGAATCCTATTCTTGCAAAAGGAACTGAGTAGATAACAAAGTTTAATGGGGTGGTTCTTGACACATAGGAAGCCCTGAGAGCGTTATTGCTGGAGTTTAAGTTAGTGAGAGAGGAGCGCGGCCATCTAAGTGAAAGTATCCAGTAGGGAATTGTAAGTATAGTACTGGCTCTTGGGATTGAGAATGTGGGAATGTTTAGAGTTAAGAGCTGAAGCTGTGAGAATAGTGGAGACCTCCCTGGTAAGGATTGTGTGTAGGGGGAGGGGATGGTACAGACTAGAAGAAAAGTCTATTTTTGTCCAGATCTTCTCCACTTTGTCTCGCCTTCCTCCCTTTTCTTTCCTTTTCCCTCCTGAAGGAGGGTGGGGATGACTCCTCTTGGTTCATGAACTCATCTAGAGACCAAAAGAAATTTTGTAGAAGACACAGAGGGGTTCCCTGAGGACCCTAAAGCTGTTACAGACACACCCAGAAGAGAGCACACCTGTGGAGCTGTATATATTCAAGGGAAATTTACTACAAGATCAGTTTGTAGGACCAAATTTTTATCTCTAGGTGGATTTGTGGTCCAGACTAGTTTTCCTGTGCAAGAGATAAAGAAGGAAAGGGAAAGACAGAACCTATGGGGCTGGGAGAAGCCCAAGAGGATCCTAGGATCAAGCTTTGAGCACTCTGAGACCAGGTTGGGCAGGGCCGTCTCAGAGTCACTCTGTTTCCACTTATGCAAACTTTCCTATGCTGACAAATTGTGTCGTGTGATAACTTTACTGCTGTTTATAAAAACTCTCCCTGAAAGATTCATAGAGGAAAAAAGTTGCCAGTAGTCAAGAAATGGCACTAACAATATAAGGGCTTTTACTCCCAGGCCATTACAGAACACACACTTCTTCCACGTTTTTAACTTCTAAATTGTATGACTTTCTTCTTGACCTCTGACCCAGAGAAACCTTCTGAGACATATCATTTTCTGGGTTAAAAATGTTAATCTGAGATTTGTTTACTGTGGGCTTCCTGACACACAGTAAATACTTTAGAGATGTTTCTAGAATGAGTGATGGTTGTGACAAGGGGACTCATTTGTAGTTAATTCTCATGAACTTCAGTCAAATAAATTTTCATTGGCCAAAGGGGTGGGAATGAGGTTGGAATAACTTAATAAATGCGATAAAATAAACCAGTCTTTGACACAGACCCTAGCGGGTCAGATCAACTCATAGTGTAAAACCCTAGTAGATTCAGTTCCTTTCTTTTACCAAAGTGATGTACGTGAACAGCACTGCTGTGAAGGTTTAAGGTTATTGATTACTGCTGTTCTTGCTGAGTGCTGTGGCGTTGATTCTGACTCACAGTCTCTTAGAGACCCTACAAGACAGAGTAGAACTACCGCATAGGGTTTTCTTGGCTATAATCTTTACGGAAGCAGATGGCCAGGTCCTTCTGCAGAGCCAATGGATGGGTTCAAACCACCAACCTTTGGTTCAGCAGCCAAGCACTTAACCATTGCACCACCAGGGATGATTAGATGGTTGTATAAACTTTCAGGATGACATATGTTATGGGAAAGTAAACATCTTATTCCCTTTTTACAAAAGAAAAACCGGATTCAAGGGGTTAAGTAACTTGCCCAAGGCCTCATTGTAAATGATGCCAGAGTTGGCACTCATTAGATTAGAACCTAGGGAAGTGTGACTCCAGAGTGTTGCTCTTCTGCCACACTCATTGTTTAACACTCTTAGCCAGAGAACGCAAAGATCCAAGAAGAGGCGTTTCATCCCACTGTTAAGGCAACTAAGTTTTGTCTTGAGGAAATCTGTTCAGGTACATTCAGGTGTTTTTGATGAATTGAATATGGGTGGAGTCCAAGAATAACATTGTTTAAATTGATGAAATCTACTGTACTTATCAGTTTTTGGATTACATATCATTCACATGCAAAACACAGTCTTTGCCAGTATTTACCAGCATTGCCACCTGAAAATCCTGAACTACGCATACACTTAGCTGGTACTACAAATCAAGTAACAAGTCAACGGTTCAGGGATAAATTCAGCCAACAGTGACAGGCTTAGATCCAATGCCCTGAAATGACCACCATATTTTATTTAAAAAAAAAAAAAAAAAGCACAAAAAGTACAATGCTTAGCACTCCCAGCAGACCCAACCAACACCAGTTAATAATTTTCATAATCAGTGAGGTAAGTGTAACTGTCTTCATTTGCTGTATACAGCTGGAATCCTGAAAAGCAAATTATGCCTCTTACTTATCTAAGGGCTACTGTAGATGGGGCAGAATTGGAGGTATTTTACTGAATTTGCAAATATTTTTTTCTTGAATAGAACATAATTTCTTTTGTTTAACAGCTTTATTGAGGTATAATAGACATATAATAAATCACACGTATGTATACCAAACCAAACCCACTGCCGTTGAGTCGATTCCAACTCATAGCGACCTATAGGACAGAGTAGAACTGCCCCATAGTGTTCCCAAGGAGCACCTGGCGGATTCGAACTGCCGACCTTTTGGTTAGCAGCCGTAGCACTTAACCGCTACGCCACCAGGGTTTCCCACGTGTGTATAGTGTACGATTTTATAAGTTTTAATGTATTTTTATACTTTTTTATTAAAACTATCGCCACAATCAAGATAATGAATATGTCTGCCCCTCCAAAAAGTTTCTTGGGCCCCTTATAATCCTTCCCTCCGACCCCTCCTGCTGTCCAGTCCCTAGGTAATTACTCATCATCATTCTGTCATTACATATTATTTGCATTTTTATAGAATTATATATAAATTGAAACAAAGTATGTATCCTTTTTATCTGGCTTGTTTCACACAGAATAATTATTTTGAGATTCATTGATGTTCTATGTATCAGTAGTTCATTCCTTTATATTGCTGACTAATATTCCATCATATAGTTATACAAAATTTGTTTATCCTTTTACCTATTGATGAATATTGGATTGTTTCCAGGTTTTGCCTATTATAAAAAAAAGCAGCTATGAATATTTATGTACAAGTCTTTGTATAGACATACACTTTTTTTTTTCTCTTGAGTGGAATGACTGCATCATAGGGTAGGTATATGTTTAACTCTTCAAGAAATTGCCAAACCTTTCTAGAGTGATTGTACCATTTTACATTCCCGTCAAGAGTATATGAGAGTTTCTGCATAGGACAGCCCACAGCAAAGAATTATCCATTTCAACAAGTCAGTGGTGCTGCTGTTGAGAAACTTTGCTCTGAGGTAATGTAGCTTTGTTTGACTTATTTGCTATTGATTAGATCTCAAGAATGTCAGTTTATAGAAAATGAACCTGTAAATGATGCCGGTGATTCTTCTCTAGGAAGATAACTCTAAGGGTTATGGTTATAGTTTTATATATTTGTAGGACACTAACTATGAGTTGGAATCGACTTGAGGGCAACAGGTTTTTACAGGTTAACCAATTGTGTACCTAATTTAGCAATCCTACTGCAGCATTCTTTTTGTATCACTGACTGTATAGATCAGCTTCTTCTAGTTTCGTCTAAACCAGCTTTGCCTTCCTCTGTAAATCTCTGATTAAATCTTTGGCACAGGCTCACTAAAAAAAAAAAAAAAAAAAGAATATACGAGAATCTCAGTTACTCCACCTTTTTTCCAACACTTGGTATGATCAGCCTTTTTAATTTTAGCCATTTAATAGGTGTGTGGTGGTACCTTGGAGCCCTGGTGGCACAGTGGTTAAGAGCTCGGCTGCTAACCAAAAGGTCAGCAGATCGAATCCACGAGCCACTCCTGGGAAACCCTATGGGGCAGTTTTCCTCTGTCCTAGAGAGTCACTATAAGTTGGCATCAACTCAACGGCAATGGGTTTGTTTTGGTTTTAGTGGTACCTTGTTGTGATTTTAATTCACATTTTTCCAAAGACTAATAAGGTTGAGCATCCTTACATGTGCTTATTTGCCAACTGTGTATCAATACTTTGCCCCTTTTTTGGGGGGTGGGGGTTGTTCATTTTCTTATTATTGAGTTCTTTATATGTTCTTTATCAGATATGTGATTTGCAAATATTTTCTCCAAGTTTGTGATTTGTCTTTTTATTCTCTTAACAATGTCATTTGAAGAGCAGAAGTTTTCTTTTGATGAGCTCCAGTTTTTTTCTTTTATGGACTGTGCTTGTGGTGTTATATCTAAGAAATCTTTGTTTAACTCAGTGCTACAAAGATTTTCTCCAGTGTTTTCTAATAGAAGTTTTTAATAGCCTGAGTTCTTACATTGAGGTCTATGATGCATTTTGAGTTAAGTTTTGTATATGGTACAGGGTATGGATCAAAGTGTATATTTTTGCGTATAGATATTCGGTTGTTTCAGCACCTGTAACTGTGGAAAAGTCTGTCATTTTTTCCACTGACTTCCCTTTCCACTTTAATCAAAAATCAATTCTTTGTATATGTTTGAATCTATTTCTGTATTCTATTTTGTTCTGTTGGTCTTTATGCCAATGCTTAATTTTTATGCCAATACTACATTATCTTAAAATCAAGAAATGTGAATCCTTCAACTTTCTTCTATTTCAAAGTTGTTTTATCTGTTCTAGGTACTTTGCATACCCACATGATTTTTGGAATCAGCGTCTCAATTTCTAAAGAAAAACCTGCTGGAATTTTATTGGGATTGCATTGAATCTATAAATTAATTTGGAGAGAATTGAGATCTTAACAAAATTGTGTCCTCTGATTGGTAAATTTTATATTTCTCCATTTACTTAGGTTTTCTGTAATTATTCTCAGCAGTGTTTTGTAATTTACAGTGTATAGATCTTTGACACCTTTTGTCAGATTTATCCTTATTTAATACTTTTTGATGATATTGTAAATAAAGGGCATCCAGATTGGAAAATAATTAAACTTGTCTTTACTTTTAAATATTAATTTATGATTGTACATTGCTAGTATACATGTAAGCATACAATTGATTTTTATATATCGATCATGTATCCTGAATTACTTCTAGTACTTTTAAAATGTTTTTGGTAGATTCTATCACATTTTCTGCATTGATGGTCATGGTGTCTGTGAATAAAGACAGCTTTACTTCTTGTCCAATCTGGATGACTTTTATTTCTTTTTTTATTTTATTGCACTAGCTAGAACCTCTGTTGTTGTTGTTAGGTGCCATCGAGTCGGTTCCGACTCATAGTGACCCTACGCACAATAGAATGAAACACTGCCCGGTCCTGCTCCATCCTCACAATCGTTGCTATGCTTGAGCTCATTGCTGCAGCCACTGTGTCAGTTCACCTCGTTGAGGGTCTTCCTCTTTTCCGCTGACCCTGTACTCTGCGAAGCATGATGTCCTTCTCCAGGGACTGATCTCTCCTGACAACGTGTCCAAAGTATGTAAGACGCAGTCTCGCCATCCTTGCTTCTAAGGAGCATTCTGGTCGCACTTCTTCCAGGACAGATTTGTTCATTCTTTTGGCAGTCCATGGTATATTCAATATTCTTCACCAACACCACAGTTCAAAGGCGTCAACTCTTCTTCAGTCTTCCTTATTCACTGTCCAGCTTTCACATGCATATGATGCGATTGAAAATACCATGGCTTGGGTCAGGTGCACCTTAGTCTGCAGGGTGACGTCTTTGCCCTTCAACACTTTGAAGAGGTCCTTTGCAGCAGATTTGCCCAATGCAATGCGTCTTTTGATTTCTTGACTGCTGCTTCCATGGCTGTTGATTGTGGATCCAAATAAAATGAAACCCTTGACAACTTCAATCTTTTCCCTCTTTATCATGATGTTGCTCATTGGTCCAGTTGTGAGCATTTTTGTTTTCTTTATGTTGAGGTGTAATCCATACTGAAGGCTGTGGTCTTTGATCTCCATTAGTAAGTGCTTCAAGTCCTCTTCACTAGAACCTCTGAAAAAAACTCGAGCACATGTCAAATAGAAGAGGTCAGAGCAGACTTTCTTTCCTTGTTCATTACCCTAGGGGGAAAACATTCAGGCTTCCACTAATAAGTATGATGTTTGCTGTAGGTTTTCCATAGATGTCCTTTATCAAAATGAGGAAGTTCTCTTTTATTCCTACTTTGCTGAGAGTTTCTATTGGGATTGCATGCTGGGTTTTATCAAATGTTTGTCCTGTGTCTATTGAGATAATTCTATGTTTTTTTTCTTTCCTAGTTTGTTAATTTGGTGACTTACATGGATTTATTTCTGAACGCTAAACAAAGCTTGCATTCCTGGGATAAACTTGACTTGATTGTGATTTATTATCCTTTATATTTGTTATTTTAATAATGTTTAACATTTTTGCAAAGATATTCATGAGGGGTATTGGCCTGAAGTTTTCTTTTATTATTATATCTTTAGGTGATTTGATATCAATGTAATGCTGGCCACATAGAATGAGTTGGGAAGTAGTTCCTCCCCTTCAAATTTCTGCCAGAGTTTGTGTACCTCTGGTATTATTTCTTACTTGAATGTTCTGTGGAATTATTAATGAAGACATTCATTCCTGGAGTTTTCTTTGTGGAAAGGTTTTTAAATACAAATTTAATTTCTTTAATAAATATAGGCCTTTTAAGATTATCTATTTTTGTATGATTTTGGTAATTTTTTTCAAGGAATTTGTCTATTTCATCAACATTGTCAAATCTTTTAGCATAAAAAAAAATTTTTTTTTTTTATAGTATTCACTTCTTTTTCTTTTATACCTGAGAATGTATAGTGATATTACTTCTGTCTTTGCCGATATTGGTAATTCATGTATTCTTTCTTTTTCTTTTCCTGAATAATCTATGTAGAGATTTATCAATTTTATCGATCTTCTCAAAGAACCAGCTTTTCGTTCCATTGATTTTCTCTACTGTTTTTCTTTTTCTGTTTTATTGATTTCTGTTCTGATTCTTCTTCTGTTTCCTTTGGGTTTGATTTACTTTTCTTTTTCTAGTTGCTTAAATTGGAAACTTATTATGACATTCCTTTTTTTCTAATATAAGTCTTAGGGTTATAAATTTCCCTAAAGTATTGTTTTAGTCATGTCCCACAAATCTTGGTGTGTTGAGTTTTTATTTTCATTCAGTTAAAAATAATTTCTAATTTCACTTTTGATTTCTTCTTTGACCCATGGGTTATTTGGAAGTAATTTAATTTCCAAATATTTGGACATTTCCCAGATAGCTTTCTCTTATTGATCTATAATTTAATTACATTGTGGTTGGAGAACATGCTTTGTATTACTTGAGTTCTAAATTTTTTGAGTCTTGTTTTATGGCTCAGAATATCGTTATCTTGGTAAAAGTTCTAGTATATATTCTGCTGTTTTTGGGTGGAGTGTTCTATAAATATTAATTAGATGAAGTTTGTTGATAGTGTTGTTCAAGTCATCTCTAAACTTACTGATTTCTGTCTACTTGTTCTACCAGTTACTGAGAGAGGGGTATTGAAATCTTCTGTTACATTGTACATTTTTATTCATTTCTTCCTGAAGTCCTATTATTTCTTGCTTCATGTATTCTGAAGGTTTTTATTAGACGCATAGATGTTTTGGACGTCATGTCCTCTTGATGAATTGATTTCTTTATCATTATGAAGTGACTTTATCCCTGTTAATATTCTTTATTCTGAAATCACGTTTATTTGATGTTACTACAGCTATTAGAGCTTTCTTTTGATTAGTGTTAGTATGGTGTAACTTTTTCCTTTTACTTCTGTGTCTTTGTATTTAAAGCGTGTGGTTATTATTATATTTTTTTGCCAGATATAATTGGGTTTTGACTTTTTATTCAATCTGACAATCTCTGTCTTTTAACTAAATTGTTTAGATCATTTACATTTTATGTGATTTTTAATGTAATTAGGTTTAATTTTTGTCATCTTACTATTTTTTTCCCATTTATTTTTTTCTTTCTCCCCTATCTTTCCACATGGTTTTAGATTGAGTATTATGATTTCCTTTTTCACCTTGGATGGCTTTTTAGGCATAACTTCCTTTTGTTATTTTGGCCCTTGTTTTAGAATCTATAGTGTATATTTTTAACATTGCAGTCTACCTCCAAGTGATATTTATCACTTCTTGCGTAGTACAAGATTCATAAAACAGTATACTTTCATTTCTGTCCTTCTGGCATTTATGCAATAGTGTTCCTACATCTTACATCATATTTTATAAGCCTCACTGTACATTACTAGCTTTGATTAAAAGGGTTTTAAATGATAAGAAAAAATCATGTATTTACCTACATGGTATCACCTTCAGTGCTCTTTATTCTTTTGTCTAGATCCATGTTTTCATTTGGTATCATTTTCCTTTTGGCTAAAGGAATACTCGAGGGTGACCCTCTGCAAATTTCCAGATTCTGTCTTTGTGCAGCTTTCTCCTCTCTAGTGCTCTTCTGTGTAAAGTCTATCTAATGTGTTCTCCCTGGATCTTAGATCTATTTCCTTAACTCTGGGAGTCTGCTGGGAATCTGCCTAGATTCCCCTTTCTGCTCCATGGTCCGGAAATCCTCTGAAGCAATAAGTTGAGGTAATCATTAGCCTCAGCTCATTTGCTCCCCATCCCTGGATCACTGTCCTTTAATGCCCAATGTCCAATATCTTGAAAACTGTTGTTTTATGTATTTTGTCTGTTTTCTCATTTTTCTTTTTGGCTTTTCAGGTGGAAGGTTAAATCAGGTTTCAGTGTCTTCATCTAGACAGGAAGCAGAAATCCTTATTTTCTTTTAAAGTATCAAGATTTTTGTGAAGACTCAAGGCTGTTTCTGAACCATGATTTAAAAAGAGTTTGTGTGTCTAGGAAAGATGGGTAACTTGCCACTGTGGATTTTCTCGTGGCTAAAACATAAATGATATTTAGTGATAGCTAATTTTTTTAAGCAAGAAAATTTTTTTTTTTTTTTAAGCAAGATGGTACAGGTTAAAATCAGGGAGTAATATTAGCTCTTAAGAGAATTATATTTTCTTAAAATATACCTTTTATTTAAAATGAAAATTTAACCAAGAAACTTTATTGATTTTAGTGGGAATAAACCGTGTATATCAAATTTACTTTATATGATATCATAAGTAAATGTAGTGTTGCAAGTAAATAAATTTTCCTGAAAACTGGAGCTTCTTAAAGTGCTCTAATTTGTCTTATTTCAACCATTTGTAGATGACAAATGCTAAAATATATAAGAAACTTCTACCCCATTCTAAATAGACTATGCCAGATATTTAACTTAAAGTTGCAATCATGATTTCCTGTCATTGTTATGAATTTCATTATTGTTCTGTCATGCCATAAAGTTAGCAGGATTATTTGTGCTTCTATGAAATGGCCCTGACTGTTATATTTTAGAATGAAGTATTTCTTTTCTCTTTGTCACACTATGAGTGGTCATTTTATTAGCTTTTGTTAATTTTTTTCCTACACTTAGCACGTTGCTGCTTCTAATGTGCCAAGGACTGGGAAACCTATATACCGAGTTTGTTAGGATGGTGTGTATGGTAGTCATTACTAATGACTGGCTCAGACCAACGAACTGTGAGTGTGAAATGTGTGTTAGTTTTTGAATGAGACAGTGAAAAGCCCATGTGCAATTTTCCAGTCTCCCTTTTTCCCTGCAGTGGGGATAAAATGCATTGTCATTAAGTCAGTTCCGACTCATAGCAACCCTATAGGACAGAGTAGAACTGCCTCATAGGGTTTCCAAGGAGTGGCTGGTAGATTCAAACTGCCCACCTTTTGGTTAGCAGCCTAATGCTTAACCATCGTGACACCAGGAGATAAGGAAGTCTTATTTTTAGATGGTGGAGCTATCTTAAGTTAGAAGCAACCTGGGTCAATGAGACACTTCATGGAGGACAAAAGCCCTGGAGAATGTTAAACCACTGTAGCGTTAAGCCACTGCTATTTGTAATTCTTTGTTATAGCAATATAATCTAGCGTATCCTGACTAAAACAGAATATAAAAGTGATAGATTCTCAGGAGATTATTTTGAGTAAATTGCGTGAATGTTGGGGAATAAAACTAAATGGTACTCAATTTGGATGCTCAGAAGTTTTTTTTTTTCCCCCTTAAGTCTGGAATCTCAGTATTCTGAATAGTTGAGGTTCCCAGATAAGCAAAGCATTCCTCCATCAGAATTAGAAACTTTGTGACTGTATCTATTCCATTGTAATCCATCATGGCGGAATGAGATACTTGGTGAGGTGATGGTGTTTTCTTTGGAAGGCTTAAAAAAAAAAAACGGTATTTAAGAATGGTCTTAAGTAGTGTGAATGGCCTATCAATGATCTTTTCCTTTTGTCTTTTTTTTTTTTTTTTGGTTACACACTCTCATATAAAAGGTTTTTGAGTACAGACCTCAAAATATGGGTATTTATGAATTATATATACGTATAATGTATAATGTATAAGTACATTTTGTGCTTTATAAAAAATGCAAAAGCCAGAAAATCATAAACAATCAAAGTTGAAACAAACAATATTTTTAAGCAATTTAAATTTTCATTTATTACCAATACAAGAACTGTTTTGCTTTCACTAAAATTCATTATTAAAAATAATTTTGAAAATCAGAATAAAGTGATTTTATATGTGAATCAAATTAGACTATAATATGCCTGATGAAGAGCTCTCACTAGGAACTGAAGAAGGCTTGGCTGGGCCATTTTTTTCAGGTTTATGAGTGCTTGCCATCATTAGTGTTATCTTCAATTAGCGTTATCTTTGGAAACTCTTGAAAGATATGTATCCATTTTGTGAAAGTTTGATTATTTAAAATTAGATTATATTACTTATACATCTACTTGGCCCGACACATGGTAAGAGAGAGCACCACTGCCAAACCTGCTGTATTGTGGAACTCCCATTCATTCCTCAGTGAGTGACGTTTGACATCTCATGTTTTGACTGAGTGAGATGTCCATGTGGATTCATGTAATAAATTCAATACCAGTGGGGGGGGGGGCAAGATGGCTGACTAGGTAGACGCTACCTCGGATCCCTCTTGCAGCAAAGACTCAGAAAAACAAGTGAATCGATCACATGCATGACAGTCTACGAACCCTGACCAACAAACACAGATTTAAAGAGCTGACCTGAGTGACAGAGACCCAGAACGAACAACTACAGGGAAGCAGCGACTGTTTTCGGAGCCTGGAGCCAGCGTCCCAGTCAGGTAACCTTGGCGCCGGGCTTTGGACTGGGCGCAGGGGAGCTGAGCATGACATCTGTGATGGTGCAAGCACGGGGCGCAGCCCTACCCCCCTGAACTGACCTTGGGAGGGGGCCCAGCTGGTCTGCGCGGGTCGCGCGGCGACGTGGCTGGCGGGAGGAGAAGTCGCCGGGAGGCAGCGACTGTTTTTGGAGCTGGGAGTGCAGCGTCCCAGCCGGGGAACCTTGATGATGGGCTTTGGATTGGCAGCGGAGGAACTGACCATGGCTTCTGAGACAGAGCAAGCACGGGATGCGGGCCTGACCCTCGGGAGCAATCTCTACCAAGCCAGCATGCACAGGCAATGTGCCCCTCGGGAATCTCAGATAAAACAGTCATCCCAAGCAAGATAAATAACTTTGTCTATATTCCGGGGTGCTACTCTCTCCTGTTTTTCTGAACCCTCCTCTCACCTTCCCAGGCGGCTTCATTAACATTGGAATTTCCTGAGCCAGAGGAAGAACTGCTCCGTGGTTTTTCTTTTCCTTTTTTTTTTTTTTTGGTCTTTTCCTAACCCATTCTTCTGGCCTGAGAGAAGCAACCACAAAAAACCCAGGGACCAAAAATCGTTCCCTAATTGCACTAAAAACACAGAACCAGCTCCAGCCAACCATATGTGATCCACAGTCTCAGGCTTTCATCCCTACAGGGAACAAGGTGGCTATTATAATGCAAAGGCATTTCTGATAGGGATCTGACTGCATTTGTTTTAGCGGATTTACTGGAAAGACAAGTTTCCCTGTCTGATATCTCTGCGTATTCAACAGAGCCCTAACTGGCCCACAACAGGGAACTGAGGGCTGAAGCTCCCCCCAGACCACCTAGCCTCCTGCCTTAGGGGTCTAAGGAAGGTGACACCTACCAGTCTGTAGAGGTATTTATGTTGGGGGCCTAAGGTACAGCTGCAGAGCCCACCCACCAAGGTGCTTTAGGAATAGAGACACACCTACCTCACTGACACTTGGGGGAAGCCTGTCAGCATCCTGCCCCCTCTGGAGTGTGAACCCCAGCTGCTACTAGAATCTGGTGCACACAGCTATCACCACTACTTCTCAAGGTGGATAGGTGACAGTGTGCATCACACACTTGATGACCCAAAATCAGATTCTACTCAAGAATAGTGAATGGACTCAGGCATATATATCTGGTAACAGCCCAAACCAGCTGGTAATAGGTCATAAGTAAGTCAAGGGCTCCAACAATCAAGACAGCGCAATCTAGTAGCCCATCCACGTATATTGAAAGAAAACAAAACAAGATAAGACTCAGTGAGCAAATATAGAATAAATCACTACAATATCTTAGTGATGGCTCGGAGACAGCAGTCGATATCAAACCACATAAAGAAGCAGACCATGACTGCTTCTACAACCCCCCAAACAAAAGAATCAAAATCTTTCCCAAATGAAGATACAATCCTGGAATTATCAGATACAGAATATAAAGAACTAATTTACAGAATGCTTCAAGACATCAGGGATGACCTCAGAAATGAAATGAGGCAATCTGCAGAAACAGCCAAGGAACACACTGATAAAACAGTTGAAGAACTAAAAAAGATTATTCAAGAACATAGTGGAAAAATTAATAAGTTGCAAGAATCCATAGAGAGACAGCATTCAGAAATCCAAAAGATTAACAATAAAATCACAGAATTAGACAATTAGGAAGTCAGAGGAGCAGACTCGAGCAATTAGAATGCAGAGTGGGAGATCTGGAGGACCAGGGAATTAACACCAATATAGCTGAAAAAAAATTAGATAAAAGAATTAAAAAAAATGAAGAAACCCTAAGAATCATGTGAGACTCTATCAAGAAGGATAACTTGCGTGTGATTGGAGTCCCAGAACAGGGAGGGATAACAGAAAACCCAGAGAGAATAGTTGAAGATCTGCTGACAGAAAACTTCCCTGACATCATGAAAGACAAAAAGATATCTATCCAAGATGCTCATCGAACCCCATTTAAGATTGATCCAAAAAGAAAAACACCAAGACATATTATCATCAAACTTGCCAAAACCAAAGATGAAGAGAAAATTTTAAAAGCAGCCAGGGATAAAAGAAAGGTCTCCTACAAAGGAGAATCAATAAGAATAAGTTCAGACTACTCAGCAGAAACCATGCAGGCAAGAAGGCAATGGGATGACACATACAGAGCACTGAAGGAGAAAAAGTGCGAGCCAAGGATCATATATCCAGCAAAACTCTCTCTGAAATATGAAGGCGAAATTAAGATATTTACAGATAAACACAAGCTTAGAGAATTTGCAAAAACCAAACCAAAGCTACGAGAAATACTAAAGGAAATTCTCTGGTCAGAAAACCAATAATATCAGATACCAGCACAACACAAGGTCACAGAACAGAGCATCCTGATATCAACTCAAATAGGGAAATCACAAAAACAAATTAAGATTAATTAAAAAAAAATGCTCAAAACAGGGAATCATGTAAAAGATCACAATAATCAAAAAGAGGGACTAAATACAGGTGGCATAGAACTGCCATATGGAGAGGGATACAAGGCGATATAAGACAATACAAGTTAGGTTTTTACTTAGAAAAATAGGGGTAAATATTAAGGTAACCACAAAGAGGTGTAACAGCTCCATAACTCAAAATACAAACCAAGAAAAACGTAATGACTCAACAAACATAAAGTCAAATACTATGAAAATGAGGAACACACAATTTACAAAGCAAAACGTCTCAGCACAAAAAAGTAAGTGGAAAAATGAAACTGTCAACAACACACATAAAAAGGCATCAAAATGACGACACTAAACACATAAAAAAAAAACATCTATAATTACTCTGAATGCAAATGGACTAAATGCACCAATAAAGAGACAGAGAGTCTCAGACTGGATATAGAAACACGATCTGTCTATATGCTGCCTACAAGAGACACACCTTAGACTTAGAGACACAAACTAAAACTCAAAGGATGGAAAAAAATACATCAAGCAAACAATAAGCAAAAAAGAGCAGGAGTAGCAATATTAATTTCTTACAAAATAGACTTTAGACTTAAATCCACCACAAAGGATAAAGAAGGACACTACATAATGATAAAAGGGACAATTGACCAGGAAGATATAACCATATTAAATATTTATGCACCCAATGACAGGGCTGCAAGATACATAAATCAAATTTTAACAGAACTGAACTGTGAGATAGACACCTCCACAATTATAGTAGGAGACTTCAACACTCCACTTTCGGAGAAGGACAGGACATCCAGTAAGAAGCTCAATAGAGACACGGAAGACCTAATTACAACAATCAACCAACTTGACCTCATTGACTTATACAGAACTCTCTACCCAACTGCTGCAAAGTATACTTTTTTTTCTAGTGCACATGGAACATTCTCTAGAATAGACCACATATTAGGTCATAAAACAAACCTTTGCAGAATCCAAAACATCGAAATATTACAAAGCATCTTCTCAGACCACAAGGCCATAAAAGTGGAAATCAGTAACAGAAAAATTAAGGAAAAGAAATCAAATACTTGGAAACTGAACAATACCCTCCTGAAAAAAGACTGGGTTATAGAAGACATTAAGGAGGGAATAAAGAAATTCATAGAATGCAACGAGAATGAAAATACTTCCTATCAAAACCTCTGGGACATAGCAAAAGCAGTGCTCAGAGGCCAATTTATATCGATAAATGCACACATACAAAAAGAAGAAAGAGCCAAAATCAGAGAACTGTCCCTACAACTTGAACAAATAGAAAGTGAGCAACAAAAGAATCCATCAGGCGCCAGAAGAAAACAAATAATAAAAATTAGAGCTGAACTAAATGAATTAGAGAACAGAAAAACAATTGAAAGAATTAACAAAGCCAAAAGCTGGTTCTTTGAAAAAATTAACAAAATTGATAAACCACTGGCCAGGTTGACTAAAGAAATACAGGAAAGGAAACAAATAATCCAAATAAGAAACGAGATGGGCCACATCACAACAGACCCAACTGAAATTAAAAGAATCATATCAGATTATTATGAAAAATTGTACTCTAACAAATTTGCAAACCTAGAAGAAATGGATGAATTCCTGGAAAAACACTACCTACCTAAACTAACACAATCAGAAGTAGAACAACAAAATAGACCCATAACAAAAAAAGAGATTGAAACGGTAATCAAAAAACTCCCAACAAAAAAAAGCCCAGGCCCGGATGGCTTTACTGCAGAGTTCTACCAAACTTTCAGAGAAGAGTTAACACCACTACTACTAAACGTATTTCAAAGCATAGAAAAGGACGGAATACTACCTAACTCATCCTATGAAGCCACCATTTCCCTGATACCAAAACCAGGTAAAGACATCACAAAAAAAGAAAATTACAGACCTATATCCCTCATGAACATAGATGCAAAAATCCTCAACAAAATTCTAGCCAATAGAATTCAACAACATATCAAAAAAAAAAATCCACCATGACCAAGTGGGATTTATACCAGGTATGCAAGGTTGGTTTAATATTAGAAAAACCATTAATGTAATCCACCATATAAATAAAACAAAAGACAAAAACCACATGATCTTACCAATTGATGCAGAAAAGGCATTTGACAAAGTCCAACACCCATTTATGATAAAAACTCTCACCAAAATAGGAATTGAAGGAAAATTCCTCAACATAATAAAGAGCATCTATACAAAGCCAACAGCCAACATCACTCTAAATAGAGAGAGCCTGAAAGCATTTCCCTTGAGAACAGGAACCAGACAAGGATGCCCTTTATCACTGCTCTTATTCAACATTGTGCTAGAGGTCCTAGCCAGAGCAATTAGGCTAGACAAAGAAATAAAGGGCATCCAGATTGGCAAGGAGGAAGTCAAATTATCTCTATTTGCAGATGACATGATTATATACACAGAAACCCCTAAGGAGTCCTCCAGAAAACTACTGAAACTAATAGAAGAGTTTGGCAGAGTGTCAGGTTATAAGATAAACATACAAGAATCACTTGGATTCCTCTACATCAACAAAAAGAACGTCGAAGAGGAAATAACCAAATCAATAGTGTTCACAGTAGCCCCCCAAAAGATCAAATACTTAGGAATAAATGTTACCAAAGATGTAAAAGACCTATACATAGAAAACTACAAAGTACTACTCCAAGAAACTAAAAAGGACCTACTTAAGTGGAAAAACATACCTTGCTCATGGATATGAAGACTTAACATAGTAAAAATGTCTGTTCTACCAAAAGCCATCTATACATACAATGCACTTCTGATCCAAATTCCAGTGACATTTTTTAATGTGATGGAGAAACAAATCACCAACTTCATATGGAAGGGAAAGAAGCCTCAGATAAGTAAAGCATTACTGAAAAAGAAGAAGAAAGTGGGAGGCCTCACTCTACCTGATTTCAGAACCTATTATACAGCCACAGTAGTCAAAACAGCCTGGTACTGGTACAACAACAGGCACATAGACCAATGGAACAGAATTGAGAACTCAGATATAAATCCATCCACATATGAGCAGCTGATATTTGACAAAGGTCCAATGTCAGTTAGTTGGGGAAAAGATAGTCTTTTTAACAAATGGTGCTGGCATAACTGGATATCCATTTGCAAAAGAATGAAACAGGACCCATACCTCACACCATGCACAAAAACTAACTCCAAGTGGATCAAAGACCTAAACATAAAGACTAAAACGATAAAGATCATGGAAGAAAAAATAGGGACAACCTTAGGAGCCCTAATACAAGGCATAAACAGAATACAAAACATTACCAAAAATGATGAAGAGAAACCAGATAACTGGGAGCTCCTAAAAATCAAACACCTATGCTCATCTAAAGACTTTACCAAAAGAGTAAAAAGACCACCTACAGACTGGGAAAGAATTTTCAGCTATGACATCTCTGACCAGCGCCTGATCTCTAAAATCTGTAGGATTCTGTCAGAACTCAACCACAAAAAGGCAAACAACCCAATCAAGAAGTGGGCAAAGGAGATGAACACGGACCTCACTAAAGAAGATATTCGGGCAGCTAACAGATACATGAGAAAATGCTCTCGATCGTTAGCCATTAGAGAAATGCAAATTAAAACTACGATGAGATTCCATCTCACTCCAACAAGGCTGGCATTAATCCAAAAAACACAAAATAATAAATGTTGGAGAGGCTGCAGAGAGATTGGAACTCTTGTACACTGCTGGTGGGAATGTAAAATGGTATAACCACTCTGGAAATCTATCTGGCGTTATCTTAAAAAGTTAAAAATAAAACTACCATACAACCCAGAAATCCCACTCCTCGGAATATACCCTAGAGAAGTAAGAGCCTTCACACAAACAGATATATGCACACCCATGTTTATTGCAGCTCTGTTTATAATAGCAAAATGGTGGAAACAACCAAGGTGTCCATCAACGGATGAATGGATAAATAAATTGTGGTATATTCACACAATGGAATGCTATGCATCGATAAGGAACAGTGAAGAATCTGTGAAACATTTCATAACATGGAGGAACCTGGAAGGCATTATGCTGAGTGAAATTAGTCAGAGGCAAAAGGACAAATATTGTATAAGACCACTATTATAAGATCTTGAGAAATAGTATAAACTGAGAAGAACACATAATTTTGTGGTTGGGGGGGAGGGAGGGAGGGTGGGAGAGGGTTATTTCTGATTAGTTAGTAGATAAGAACTACTTTCGGTGAAGGGAAGGACAATACTCAATACGTGGAGGGTCAGCTCAGCTGGACTGGACCAAAAGCAAAGAAGTTTCAGGGATAAACTGAATGCTTCAAAGGTCAGCGGAGCAAGGGCGGGGGTTTGGGGACCATGGTTTAAGGGGACTTCTACGTCAATTGGCAAAATAATTCTATTTTGAAAACATTCTGCATCCCACTTTGAAATGTGGCATCTGGGGTCTTAAATGCTAACAAGCGGCCATCTAAGATGTATCAATTGGTCTCAACCCACCTGGATCAAAGGAGAATGAAGAACACCAAGGTCACACGATAACTATGAGCCCAAGAGACAGAAATGGCCACATGAACCAGAGACTTACATCATCCTGGGACCAGAAGAACTAGTTAGTGCCCGACCACAACCGATGTCTGCCCTGACAGGGAGCACAAGAGAGAACCCTGAGGGAGCAGGAGATCAGTGGGATGTAGACCCCAAATTCTTACAAAAAGACCATACTTATTGGTCTGACTGAGACTAGAGGAATCCTGGCTGTCATGGTCCCCAAACCTGTTGGCCCAGGACAGGAACCATTCCTGAAGACAACTCATCAGACATGGAAGGGACTGGACAGTGGGTAGGAAAGAGATGCTAATGAAGAGTGAGCTATTTGTATCAGGTGGACACTTGAGACTGTGTTGGCATCGCCTGTCTGGAGGGGGATGGGAGGATAGAGAGAGTTGGAAGCTGGCAAAATTGTCACGAAAGGAGAGACTGGAAGGGCTGACTCGTTAGGGGGAGAGCAAGTGGGAGTATGGAGTAAGGTGTATATAAACTTATATGCGATAGTCTGACTTGATTTGTAAACGTTCACTTGAAGCTCAATAAAAGTTAAAAAAAAAAAAAAAGAAGTAAATGGCAGAGCAGGAAATTGAACCCAGAGAACTGACAATTTAATATAAACAATATGAGATTTTAAATCAGAGGACCTGGTATAAATAAGCTTTTAACTGTGGTCAAGTCACTTCTCTCCTCTGGATACGTATTAAAAATATATGAATTGTGCAGCATTTAAAGATATCTTGCATATTATTGAAGACCTGGTGGCACTGTGGTAAAGAGCTATGGTGAGCTACTGATGCTAACCAAAAGGTCTGTGGTTCCAACACACCAACTGTTCCGTGGGAGAAAGATGTGGCAGTCAACTTCCATAACGGTTACAACGTTAGAAATCTATGGGGGCAGTTCCACCCTGACCTGTAGGGTCGCTACCAGGCAGACTCAACCGTAAGGCAACAGGTTTGGTGTTTGTTTTTGCATATTACTACTGAAAATAAGAATACTTGTTCGAATATGAAATGTCTAAAGAATATTCTGTTTCATTGAAATGTAAACTTTTTTTATTTGTTGTAAGCATTCATTTTTAGTTAATATGTGTCATTTCTTTCTCTTTTAAAGAGGTACTTTTAAAATTCTTAAATTAACTGCTTCAACTTGATTGACACAGTGGCTGCAACAATGGGCTTAAGCACCATCGTGAGGATGGTGCAGGATCGGACAGAGTTTTGCTCTGTCGTACATAAGGTGACCGTGAGCCAGAACCCACTGTTGGCACCTAACAACAGCAACAACTTGATTTTGTTAAGTGCCTTTAAACATAGAGTTTAGCCATAAATTTAAATAGAAATTTTATGTAAAGAGTACAACTTTAAAAAGTAAAATTCAGTAATGTAGTTTGAACTTTAATTAAATCATATTTTGGCTTATGAAAAAAAATTGAATACCAGTAAAGCTTAATTCCTTCATCTGTAAAAATTAAAAATAAATTGAAAATGAAGTTCTAACATTGTCTTTCTGGACTCCAATGGATCATTTTCTTCTCTGCTTAGGAAGCCACTGGAAAAATGCCGTTCTATCTCTGAACCAAAAGAACAAACCGGTTGCCGTCAAGCCGATTCTGACTCTCGGTGACACTGTGTCAGAGTAGAACTGTGCTCATAGGGTTTTTATGACTGTGATGTTTTGAAAGCAGATTACCAGGATTTTCTTCCCAAGATGCCTCTCAGTGGTCTCGAATTGCCCACCTTTTGGTCAGTAGCCAAGTGCTTAAAAATTTGCGCCATCCCGGGACTAATTCTGTCCCTAAGGGGCTGTAATAGAAAGAAACACATTGCACCTTTCTCATCGCAGTGATGTAAACTGTATTGCATTCTGTGACAACTGCATTTGGTCTCCAGGGCAGCAGCCATTCTATCTCACTTAGCTCATACCCTGCATGACTTGGGGGAGAGAGGAGATAATGGACAGCATTTTATGGCTAACAAGTAGAGCATGACGTAGGGTTAGAAACAAGACATGACCATTACTTCTTAGCCATATTCCTCTGATTGTTACTTGTTTATGAACGTCGTGGGAGGAAATGACAATGCATATAAACAGGAGAACTTCAGTTGTAATTTATGCTTTTTTTGAAAATGCCAGCAGCAAACCATTTACAAAGTATTCAAACCACCTATGACTAATCTCAGGATGACCTGTGTTACCCTTGTGAGGTGGTGAGGAAACAGATTGAAGACATGTCCCTCTAATTTTGAGCATTTCTAAAGCAACGTTACACCCCAATTCCAATTTCCCCGCTGCAGGTGTCCACAGTGTCTTCAAGCTCATGATATTTTGAAGCCTACATATTTTCCCCCATGGGTGTTAATGGCCCACACTAAATAGAATTAGCTAAGTAGGGCCTTGAGTTGCTAGGCAGTCTTTACCCGTATCCTTATCGGCTCGCTTTCTCATTTGCTGTGGCAGCTGTTTCAAACCTTTACATTTGTTAACATCCAATAAATATTGAGTGAAGCTTTCTCTGTAGTAGGCACTATACCTTCTTCTCGTATGCAGATTTGCTTCACTCTCAGCAAATAAATCAATTTTCTATTTCACCTTTTCAGCTAAACTTCCTTCCTTTACTTCCAAATATGTCTACCTCCTCACATGTTTACGTCTTTCCTCACTATCTTTGAGGAAGAGACATCTTTCCCAAATTTATCCTCACCCCTCACCCCCTACTTTCATTCCTGTTGATCTTCCTACATCACGTGGAACAAATGATGTCTGCCTTAGTCATCTAGTGCTGCTATAGCAGAAATACTACAAGTGGATGGCTTTAACAAAGAGGAATTTATTCTCCCACAGTTTAAGAGACTAAAAGTCCAAATTCAGGGGCCAGTACCAGAGAAAGTCTTTCTTTCTCCGTTGGCTGTGGGGGAAGATCCTTGTCATCAATCTTCCCCTGGTCTAGTAACTGCCCAGCGCAGGGACCCTGGGTCCAAAGAATGCACTCTGCTCCTGGCTTCTCTTGCTTGGTGGTACTGATGTCCCTATCCCTCTGCTTGCTTCTCTCTCATTTTACCTCTTGTAAGATAAAAGGTGATGCAGGCCACACCCCAGGGAAACTCCGCTTACATCAGATCAGGGCTGTGACCTGAGTAAGGGTGTTCCATCCCGCCCTAATCTTCTTTGACATAACCTAATCTTGCCTCATTGCCCATAGGCAGAAATTAGGATTTACAACACATAGGAAAATTACATCAGGTCACAAAATGGAAGATAACCACATAATGCTGGCAGTCATGGCCTAGACAAGTTGACGTGTATTTTGGGGAGACACGATTCAGTCCTTGACAATGTCCTAGTATCGTTTATCCTGAAATGATCCTAGTATCGTTATCCTAACATCGAATATCCTGCTTCACCTCTGTCTTCCTTCTCTCCAAATAGACTCATTTTTCTAGAATGCAAATCTGATAATTTTCAAATCTGCCTTTTACCCTCGCTCCCTATACTTAAACCCTTTAGTGGCTACTATTATCCTTAGGATATCCTAAGGACAAAACTTTTCAATGTGGCCTCTAAAGCCCTATACTGTCTGGCTTCTGTCTACCTCTCCATTCTCACCTTTCACTCACTCCTCCTCTGTCTGCTCAAGACATATTGTATTTTCAGACTCAAACACATCTTAGCCTTCTTCCCACCATAGGGCCTGGCACAAGTGCTTCTTTCTCTAGTTAAGTCCCATTCACCTTTCCACCACCACCTGTCTGTGGTAGCTTGCATGTTGCTGTGATGCTGGAAGCTATACCACTGATATTTCAAATACCAGCCGGGTCACTCATGGTGGACAGGCTTCAGCAGAGCCTCCAGACTAAGCCAAATTAGGAAGAAAGGCCTGGCAATCTACTTCCAAAAATTAGCTAATGAGAACCCTATGCATCACAACAGAAGATTGTCCAATATAGTGCTAGAAGATGAGTCCCTTAGATTGGAAGGCATTCAAAACATACAATGGCCACAACAGTGGACTTGAACATACCAACGATATTGAAGTGGTACAGGACTGGGCAATGTTTTGTTCTGTTGTATAACAGAGTCGCCTAGCTCAAGCATAATTTCTGTAGGGAAGCCTTCCTTGACAAGGTACAATGCTTCTGTGGACTCTGATGGCCAGACATATGTCTTCTTAGCCCTTGTCATTATTGCCAATTTACATTTGTTTTCTGTGATTATTGATTAATCTCTGTCTCCTTCACTAAGCTATAAGTTCCATCAAGGGAGGGACTTGTCTGGTTGTGCTCACTATTTATTGCCAGAGGCTGGCCCAATGTCTGTTACTTCAGAGTTGCTCGGAAAATAGTTGTTGGATGAAAAGAAATCACAAGTCCTCTCTCAGAGGCTACTGGTCACCCCCAGATTGTCACATTGAACAGTTCCCTTGTCTCTGATCTTATCCTTTTAATTCTGCCATATATTTGACACTGTTAACCATCCCATCCTTGAAACTCCTCCTTTCCTAAAGTTTTGTTTCTTAACTCACCTTTTTCTTTTATTACCTTTGTCTCTTTTACTATCTTTTTACTGTTTCATTGTAGATAATCAGTAGATATTTGTGGGATGGATGAATGAAATATTGGTTTTTCTTAGGGTTCTGTCACGGGTCTTTTTTCCTTCTGCCCTCTTTTCCTTGGTGATCTTATCTATTACCATGGCGTCACTGTTATCCACATTCTGGTCCAGACCTGTATTTCCAGTTGATTTTGTTCATGGTGTTGTCCTATAGGTATTTTAAACTAATGCGATCCAAACCAAACTGGTTTTCTTCCTTAAATGTTCTCCTTCTCCTTTATCCTTTTCTCAGTAAAGTTACTAACACCCAGTTTGGAGGCCCTGAAACCACTAACTGAGGTCATACTCAACTCCTGTCATTCTTCTCCACTAATTTCAAATTCTGTTGATAAAAGTCAAGTATGATTCCACAATATCACCATTTGTGAGTTTCTAGCCACTATTGCCTAGTTCTGTGGTTCTCAAACTTTTATTTAGAAAAAGAACCCTTTTAAAAATGAACTACTAAAATATTATAGACAGATGAAGGGGAGCTGCTCTGGTGGAAGATGGGGGAAGGGATCTATCATGGATTGAATTGTGTCCCCCCCAAAATATCTGTCAACTTGGCTAGGTCATGATTCCCAGTATTGTATGATTGTCTGCCATTTTGTCACCTGATGTGATTTACCTATATGTAGTAAATCCTATCACTGTGATGTAATGAGTTGGATTAGTGGCAGTTATATTGATGAGATCTAAAGATCAGATAATGTTCTAAGCTAATCTCTTTTGAGATGTAAAAGAGAGAAGTGAGCAGAGAGACGGGGACCACATACCACCAGGAAAGCAATGCCGGCAGCAGAGCACGTCCTTTGGACCTGAGGTTCCTGCACTGAGATACTCCCAGACCAAGGGAAGACTGATGATAAGGACCTTCCTCCAGAGCCGACAGAGAGGAAGAGCCTTCCCCTGGAGCTGGTGCCCTGAATTCAGACTTCTAGCCCACTGCACTGTGAGAGAATAAACTTCTCTTTGTTAAAGCCATCCACTTGTGGTATTTCTGTTATGGCAGCAGTAGATGACCAAGACGGGATCCTAGTGTACCCCCTTGTGCAATGAGGTGGTACCAAAAGATGTCATGGAACAGAGTTTCAAAACCACTGGCCTATGTGACTGCAACACCTTTTAAAAAACTGCTTTCAAATTTTTCTTCATATGAAAAACACAGAAATAGTACTTACCTGAGAGAGTTGTTGTTAAAATTGAATTAAGGACCTTGGCGTGTGGTACTCACTCAGTAAATGATACTTGTAATCTTTATTATTCTTTATAACCTTTCTCCAAACTAACTTCTTATTTATACCTATTGATAAACAACATCATGATAAATGATGTAGAAATTGAAGTTGTCAGTGATTTCATTCTACTTGGATCAACAATCACGTCCATGGAATTAAAAAAAAACATGGAATTAGCAGTCAAAAAATCAAATGAGATATTGCATTGGTCAGATCTGCTACAAAAGACCTCTTTAACGTTTTAGAAAGCAAAGATGTCATTTTGATGACTAAGGTGCATCTGACTCAAGCTGTGTTTTTTCAATTGCTTTATATGCATGTGAAGGTTGGAGTGAAAAAGGAAGACAGAAGAAGAATGATGTGTTCATGCTGTCGTGTTGGTAAGGAATATTGAATATGCTGTGGACTGCCAGAAGAACCAACAAATCAGCCTTTGAAGAAATATAACCGGAGTGCTTCTTAGAGAAGTGAGGATGTTGAGACGTCAGCTCATTTACTTTGGACACATAATCAGGAAAGACCAATTGCTAGAAAAGAACATTTTGTTTGGTAGAGAGTCAGTGAGAATGAGGGCAACCCTCAATGAGATGGATTGACGCAATAGCTGCAACAGTGGACTCGAGCATACTCACGATCGTAAGGATGGTGCGGGACTGGGCAACATTTCGTTCTGCTATACATAGGGTCGTCATGAGTCGGAGCCGACTTGATGTCAGCTAACATCAACAGTTTCTCTCAGATATGCATAATTAATCACCTAGTCTGGACACTGCTTAATATTATATTGTCTCCTTTTTCATTTCTATTCTTACCTACTTAGCCCAGGCTCTCATTGCATCGTATGCAAACCATTTCCTAACTAGCCCTCATTCCTCCCATCAAATCTCCCATAGTTCATCCACACGTGTTATTCTTGGCTCAGGTATAATCCTTGGCTCTATACTTACTACAGAACAATGTTCAAACACTTAGCTTGCTGACTGCCTTGCACCATAACTGGTTCTTACCTTCATCCGTGTTTTTTTTTTTTTACTTCCTCACACAGACCCTCTGCTGAGGGCAAGTTTAGGTTCTTCATCGCTCTCTGAACACCCCAGACACCTTCCTACTACCACTCCACGTTGTTTCCTCATTTACAGTGGGACGAGTACTCTGCTCTTCTAAGTCCTTGTTGTTTGTTGCTGTTGAGTTGGCTCCGACTCATGGCAGCCCCATGTACAACAGAATGAAATGTTGCTTAGTCCTGTGCCATCTTTAATATTGTTGGTATGCTCAAGTCCATTGTGTATTTTGAATGCCTTCCGATCTAGGGGACTCATCTTTCAGCACTATATTGGACAATCTTCTGTTGTGATCCCTGGGGTTTTCAGCAGCTGATTTTTAGAAGTAGATCATTAGGTCTTTCTTCCTAGACTGTTTTAGTCTGGAAGCTCTGCTGAAGCCTGTCCACCATGTGTGACCCTGCTGGTATTTGGAATATTGATGGCATAGCCTCCAGCATCATAGTAACGTGATAACACAGTATGAGAAACTGATAAATGGATGGTGGTCTGTAAGTCCTAGGCATCATTTAAGGGCTATTATAAAACACGGTGTGTCTCATCAGCTCCCAGAAGACTCCAACTAAGTCCACTTAGTTTGAATGGAGCTTTCTCAGATGCACCCTGAACTTTGAGCTGTTAGGAACTAATATGCATTGGTCCATTCATTCACATGATGGATATTTATGAAACATCTAGTGTGAGCTAGGTACTAGAGGAGCTGCTGGAATACAACAGTGATGAGTAAATATAGCACCTTCTTAAATATAGCACCTTTTCTCAAGGAGGTTATATCTAACAGGGATGACAGAAAAAAAGCAATTATGATAGAGTGAAGTAAACGCTATAATTGGGAGTGCAGGGACCTGTGAGTGTATATAGAGGAGGACCTAAAATATTACAGGGGCAGATTGTGGTGTGCCAAGGATGTTTCCTTCGGGAAGAAACTCTTAGGCTGAGACTTAGCGGATGAATTGGAGTTACGCAGGAGAAGAGAAGGGAAGACTGTTGCAGGCAGAGGAAACATCTCTGTCATTTGTCTTGAGGCAGGTCAATCACTGGAAGGCAGGAAGTGGAGTGGGTATTTATGTCAGGGTTCATCTTTAGCTTCAAAAGATCCAGGGAAACTGAAGACTCTGGCTCAGCATGATAAAGCATTCCCCATCCCTTCCTTGCCTCCTTCTGTCCTCCCTAGTGCCCCAGATGCGCATACACTCCCTTCTTTCTGTTTAGGAACTCTTCAGAATTAATGCCTCGTTTCTAAGCTCGAAATTGTAGTCCCTGGGTGGCACAGATGGTTCAATGCTCAACTACTAGCCAAACGGCAGTTCAAACACACCGAGAGGCACCTCGGAGGAAAGGCCTGACGATCTGCTTCCTAAAGGTCACAGCCTTGAAAACCCTGTGGAACAGTTCTACCCTGCACACGTAGGATTGCCATGAGTCAGAATCAACTCAACTGCAACTAACAACAAGCTTGACATCAGTAGTTTGATCTGAAGCAGACGACTTTTAGCAAACCACCAGGAGCTTGCCCCCTCCCCATCTCCATGTGACAATCCAAAATAATTCCGAGCTGCATAAACCTTGAAACCACCTAAGCCCCTCCTAGAGACCTCATAACTCTTTGAAAATCTTCAAACAGTGGAATTTTGTGGGTTTGTTTGATCTTTTTATGTTGCTGTTTTCAGAATATAACTTTTCTCTTTTCCTCTCAAGCCTGGGCTGTAGGCACTTGTCCAAGAGAAGAAAGGTCTGGAGTCCTGAGCCCGTCCCAGAGTACACATCAGGGTAGAGATGAAATGTAGGCAAGTGGTCTGGGATGACTTTATGAAGACTGCTCGAATGACTTGGCTGAAGTCTTTCTCTTACATCAGAAGTCAATGGTTTTAACAGCACAGTTTGATAAAACATTTTGCTTCAGCAGTCGTGTTAGAGTCATTAAGATGTAACCTTGGGAATGCTATACATGATTTAACTCCTCTTTGAACTAATTTCTCCTGGTTTTATAGACATATACTAGGTCTCTTTCCAGGCATACAAGGAGTTTTAAAAACAACAGTCATCTGGATTCTCTGCCTAGCCAAATTTTCTACTAATTTTTGAATATCTTTACCCATAGGTTAGTATCAGACACAAGGAGGAATAAAAATTATTTTGAGACAGAGTCATTTTCTAACTTTAAAATGAAGGTAGTAATAAAACAACAAAAAAACCTAAACTCAATGCCATCGAGTCGATTCCGACTCATGGCGACTATATAGGACAGGGTAAAACTGCCCCACAGGGCTTCCAAGGGGAGGCTGGTGGATTCAAACTGCCAGCCTTTTGGTTAGCAGCCAAGCTCTTAACCACTGCTCCAGGGCTCCAAAGATAGTAATATAAGCCGACAACTTCTTATTAGAAACTCTTATTGGCAGATATATTTAAGAATTCAAAATTTTGGTGATATTAGAAAGATAATGTGGTATCTGTATTACAGAATATCCCAAGCAGGATCTGGGACAGCACCCTATAATCAAGCATAATATTTCTGC
Organism: Loxodonta africana; assembly: GCF_030014295.1. Lineage (NCBI taxonomy): Eukaryota > Metazoa > Chordata > Mammalia > Proboscidea > Elephantidae > Loxodonta > Loxodonta africana. The sequence continues at coordinate 71,685,965 of NC_087358.1, forward strand.
TGTGGGACATTTGAGTATTCACACTACATGGCATAGCCTCATACTAGTTCACCAAACAAGTTTTGGTGTCAAATTTAGGATTTGGGATTTTGGGATTGCTGATAAGGAATTGTGTACCTGTCCTCATCTTGCTTCATTGAAAGAGTTCCTGTACAAATGCGATATTAGTCAGAAAAAGGATATTTCAACATAAAATAGTCTAGATCAACAGCATTAAAGTATCTTTGTCCTGTTTTGGCACATGTGTGTTTGCAAAATCCCTTTTGATGACAAATGAAGTAAGTTCTGAATCTGGAAATTCAATATACTACTCTCTAATCTTACTCATGAAAGAAAGGCCTGGTGATGTACTTCTGAAAATCAGCCAGCAAAAACCCTATGGATCGAAACGGTCTGATCCGAAATGGATAACAGGGATGGTGCATTCGTTTTGTTGTACATTGGGTCGCCATGAGTCAGGGGCTGTTGTTGATGGCAGCTAACAACAGCCTTACTCATAATCATGCTGTCAGTTGCTCTTTGCTGAGCTAGTTGCTTTTCTAATATACATTTCCTTCTTAGCAAATTACAGGAATTTCTCTTCCTTGTTGGCCTTTTAAGCACAGCCCTTTCTATTTTTATCACCTGTTTTGAGAACCTTTTCTAAAATTAGGGCTGGGCCTGTGATTAGTTGATTGTGTTAGTGTCATGGGCATTTTGGATTTGTTTAATTTCTAGAAATCATGCTACTGTGGGGTCATGCAAACAGTAAAGTACTTGAAATACTTAGAACTCCTGGATTAGCACCTCATTTCTGCTTTCTAACCACCAAAAACCAAAAACCCACTGCCGTCGAGTTGATTCCGACTCATAGCGACCCTAGAGGACACAGTAGAACTGCCCCGTAGAGTTTCCAAGGAGCACCTGGTGGATTCAAACTGCCGACCTTTTGGTTAGCAGCCATAGCACTTAACCACTACGCCACCAGGGTTTCCTTTCTAGCCACGTGGACAATAATTTCATCTAATTTGACTGAGCCTTAATTTCTCATCTTCTAAATGGGGATAATAATACCAGTCTTTGCTACTTCTCAGGCATGGTGTGAAGTGATATTAGATAATGTCAGTGCAAGCAAAAAGATAAACTGAAAATCATATTCAAGGAAAGTGAACTATCTAAATCCCAGGTCTATAGATATTTAAAGGACCATTAGTTGTTACTGTTAGGTGCCGTCAAGTCAGTTCAGACTCATAGTGACCCTGTGTACCACAGAACGAAACACCGTCTGGTCCTGTACCAGCCTTACAATTGATATGGTTGAGCCCATTGTTGCAGCCACTGTGTTAGTCCATCTTGGGTCTTCCTTTTTTCCTCTGACGCTGTACTTTACCAAGCACGATGTCCTTCCCCAGGGACTGAACCCTCGTAATAACATGTCCAAAGTACATAAGACACAGTCTCAGCATCCTTGCTTCTAAGGAACATTCTGGTTGTACTTCTTCCAAGATGGATTTGTTTGTTCTTCTGGCAGTCCATGGTATATTCAATATTCTTCGCCAGTACCACAATTCAAAAGCATCAATTCTTCTTTGGTCTTCCTTATTCATTGTCCAGCTTTCACATGCATATAAGGCGATTGAAAATACCATGGCCTGGATCAGGCGCACCTTAGTCTTCAAGGTGACATCTTTGCTTTTCAACACTTTAAAGAGGTCTCTTGCGGCAGATTTCCCCAATGTGATGCATCTTTTGAGTTCTTGACTGCTACTTCCATGGCTGTTGATTGTGGATCCAAGTAAAATGAAATCCTTGATAACTTCACTCTTTTCTCTATTTATCATGATGTGGCTTCTTGGTCTCGTTGTCAGAATTTTTATTTTCTTTGTGTTGAGGTGTAATCCATACTGAATGCTATGGTCTTTGATCTTCATCAGTAAGTACTTCAAGTCCTCTTCACTTTCAGCAAGCAAGGCTCTGTCATCTGCATAATGCAGGTTGTTATTGAGTCTTCCTCCAACACCGATGCCCCGTTCTTCTTCATATAGTCCAATTTATCAGATTATTTGCTCAGCATACAGATTGAATAGGTATGGTGAAAGGACACAACCCTGACACATACCTTTCCTGACTTCTGTTCGAAAAACTGCCTCTCGATCTATGTATAGGTTCCTTATGAGCCACAATTAAGTGTTCTGGAATTCCCATTCTTCGCAATGTTATCCATAATTTTGTTATGATCCACACAGCCAAATGCCTTTGCACAGTCAATGAAATACAGGTAAACATCCTTCCGGTATTCTCTACTTTCAGCCAGGATTCATTGGACATCAGCAATGATACCCCTGGTTCTACATCGTCTTCTGAAAGCGGCATGAATTTCTGGCAGTTTCCTGTTGATATACTGCTGCAGCTGCTTTTGAACGATCTTCAGCAAAATTTTGCTTGTGTATGATATTAATGATATTGTTCAGTAATTTCCACATTCAGTTGGATCACCTTTCTTGGGAATAAGCGTAAATACGGATGTCTTTAGTCATTTGGTCAGGTAGCTGTCTTCCAAATTCCCCGGCACAGGCAAGTGAGCACTTCCAGTGCTGCATCTGTTTGTTGAAACATCTCAACAGATATTCTGTCAATTCCTGGAGCCTTGTTTTTCACCAAATCCTTCAGTGCATTTTGGATGTCTTCCTTCAGTAACATCGGTTCTTGTTCATATGCTACGTCTTGAAAATGGTTGAACGTCGACTAATTCTTCTTGATGCGATGACTCTGTGTATTCCTTCCATCTTCTTTTGATGCTTCCTGCATTGTTTAATATTTTCCCCATAGAATCCTTCACTATTGCAACTCGAGGCTTGAATTTTTTCTTCAGTTCTTTCAGCCTGAGAAATGTGGAGATGTTCTTCCCTTTTGGTTTTCCGTTTCTAGCTCCCTGCACATGTCATAATACTTCACTTTGTCTTCTCAAGCTGCCCTTTGAAATCTTCAGTTCTCTTATTTCATCATTTCGTCCTTTTGCTTTAGCTACTTGACATTGGAGAGCAAGTTTCAGAGTCTCCTCTGACATCCATCTTGGTCTTTTCTTTCTTTCCTGTCTTTTCAGTGACCTCTTGCTTTCTTCATGTATGATGTCCTTCCACAGCTCATCTGGTCTTCAGTCATTGAGGTTCAGTGTGTCAAATCTATTCTTACGGTGGTCTCTAAATGCAGGTGGGTTATACTCAAGGTCGTGCTTTGGCTCTCGTGGACTTGCTCTGATTTTCTTCAGTGTCACCTTGAACTTGCATATGAGCAATTGTTGGTCTGTTCCACAGTCCGCCCCTAGCCTTGTTCTGACTGATGATATTGAGCTTTTCCATCGTCTCTTTCTACAGGTGTATTCAATTTGATTCCTGTGTGTTCCGTCTGGCAAGGTCCATGTGTATAGTCACCATTTATGTTGGTGAAAAAAGGTGTTTGCAATGAAGAAGTCATTGGTCTTGCAAAATTGTATCATTTGATCTCCAGCATTGTTTCTGTCACCAAGGCCATATTTTCCAACTACTGATCCTTCTTCTTTGTTTCCAACTTTTGCATTCCCATCACCAGTAATTATCAATGCATCTTGTTTGTATGTTCAATCAATTTCAGACTTTAGAAGCTGGTAAAAATCTTCAGTTTCTTCATCTTTGGCCTTAGTAGTTGGTGCATGAATTTGAATAACTGGTCTCCCTTGTAGGCATATGGATATTATCCTATCACTGACAGCGTTGTACTTCAGGATAGATCTTGAAGTGTTCTTTTTGATGTTTCAAGTTGTCATTCCCAGCATAGTAGACTGTATGATTGTCTGGTTCAAAATGGCCAGTACCAGTCCGTTTCAGCTCACTAATGCCTAGGATATTGATGTTTATGCGTTCCATTTCATTTTTGACGATTTCTGATTTTCCTAGACTCATACTTTGTACATTCCATGTTCCAATTATTAATGGATGTTTCCAGCTGTTTCTTCTTATTTTAAGTCATGCCACATCAGCAAATGAAGGCCCTGAAAGCTTTATTCCATCTGCTCCGTTAGGGTCGACTCTACATTGAGGAGGCAGCTCTTCTCCAGCCTTCTTTTGAGTGCCTTCCAACCGGTGGGGCTCATTTTCCAGCACAATATCAGACAGTGTTCTGCTGCCATTCATAAGGTTTTCAACTGGCTGATGCTTTTCAGAAGTAGACTGCCAAGTCCTTCTTCCTAGTCTGTCTTAGTCTGGAAGCTCAGCTGGAACCTGTCCTCCATGGGGTGACCCTGCTGGTATCTGAATACCAGTGGCATGGCTTCCAGCATCACAGCAACATGTAAGCCCCACAGTACAACAAACTGACGGACACATGGGGGACTTAAAGTATTATCTATGGATAAACGTCAGATTATTTGACTTCATTGTTGGTCAGATCTAGATGTTGTTAGGTGGTGTTGATTCGATAGTGGCCTCATATGACAGAATGGAACTGCCCTATAGCATTTTCTAGGCTGTAACCTTTACGGGAGCTGATCTCCAGATCTTCCTCCCTCAGAGCCACTGGGTGGGTTCAAACGGTCAACCTTTCCGTTAGCAGCTGAGTGCTTAACCATTGTACTACCAGGGCTCCTTTCAGATTTGGGTGGTGGTGTTGTGTGCCGTCAAGTTGATTCCAACTCGTGGTATCCTTAACAGAATTGCCCCATAGGGTTTCCTAAGCTGTAAATTTTGATGGGAACAGATCAACAGGTCTTTTCTCCTGCAGAGCCACTGATGGGTTGGAACCACAGACCTTTTAGTTGATAGCCAAGTGCTTAACCATTGTGCTACCAGAGCTCCTTCAGATCTGGTTAGGGTCCATTTATTAAGTGTCAGCTGTATCAGGTGCATGAGGTTATCCTCTTTCAATCCTAACAGTACTCCTGTGAGATGACTGGCATTATCTCCATTTGAGAGATGACAGAGACTTGGCCAAGGTCACATCAGCAGTTAGTGCTCAAGCCAGGATTGAAAAACAGATTTACTTAATGGTAAAGTCAGCACTCTTTCTAAATAAAAAAACTATTTTGCAATAGTGAAAGTTTTTCAGTTGTTATTTTGTGTATTGCGAATTTAGAACAAGATGGGGTCCACGAAAATTTAGATAGTTCATTTTCCTTTAATGTAAATTCCAGATGATATTAAAAAAAACTACACACTTTGGAAACTCAGAGGAAATTAGTCATTATTTGATGCTTTGGAAAATTAGTTCATCCCTCTTTGTGGTAGAATTTACTCTCATACAATTTTCATAAACAAGCAAAAATGTTTTACTTGTTTAAAAAAGGTTTAACAACCTGTTCTTCCCTCAGGCAGCTCAGAGAAAGTAAAACATTTTTCTTTACTATCCCCTCAGCCTAGTGGTTCGCTTGCCTTGAATAAATTGTTGACTTGAGAAACCCAGGTCAGCCTCCCAAATCATTGTCTTTTCTTATTTCCATTAAGCGTTCTGCTCCACAATGCTGTCCTAGCCGTCAGTGATTACTTTTACTGAGACCCTGGGGGTACTCACCCATGGACAAGGAAGCACAGAGGAGGTGATGGGCTGGGGTTGAAGAGTGACTAGTAAGGTTCTCTTTATTTCAGTCTCTGGCTCTCGTGCGTGTGCATGCACATATACACACACACACTCTCTCTCTCTCCCTTACCTTTTCATTTCCTCTTTTTTCCTCCTCCCCTCCCTTTCCCCTCTCTCAGATCCCCTCTTCACTCTCATTTAAGAAGATCTGAGAAGTATTTGCTGGCTGTGGGAAACAGAGAGCCCAAGGGATGTTAGAAGACCTGCAGCCCACAAAGGCCTTTCCAACGCCTCATTCTGCCAACTGTGGTTTCATTATGGAGAGTAAAAGTCTCTATAGATTCAGATACTTCCTGATGACATATAGCCAATTATTAATTTATGTCTAGGTGTCAGCGGCTTTAATTAGATAAAATACCCAGAAAGAATTGTTGTTAGCTGCCATCAAGTTGGGCCCCCAACTCATAGCAACCTCATGCACAATGGAACAAAATGCTGCTAGGCCCTGTGCCACAATCAGTTGCAGATTTGGCCATTGTAATCCATAGGGTTTTCATTTACTGATTTTTGGAAGTAGATTGCCAGGACTTTCTTCTTACAGAAAGAATTAGTTTTGGTGAAAAGGAGTTTAAGTGAGAGTGGATTTGAGGGCAAGGTAGATTCCAACTTCATATGATTTTCGTCTAAGCAGAGGCCATGGGGTACTGGAAAGTAGAATGTGAGAAGTGAGGCTCTGAGTGATCCATGTTTGATACTTTCCTACAATTTTGTCAGAATGAGAAGTAGAGGGAAGCTAGTTGGCTGCTCCTATTTTTGCTAGACAAAGTGATGAAAGAAAGAGATGAGCTCTGGGCTTCAGAGTCAAAGCTCAAGTACCACATAAAAAACCTCAGAGTTGTCACTTATCCCCTGAATTATTTCTTGTAGTAACAGCTGATACTGCTGAAAACCAAACTCAGAGTCTTATTGTAAGAGTGGCTGAATTACAATGCCAACTGAATTCCCAGCCTCAAATCGTGTCTGAAGTTGAAGTAAGGGCATTGATTAGGAAGAAATAGGATCCTGAAACTTGAAATGAGGACATATGTGCGGATAATCAGGAAGCTGGGGACAGTAGCCCCTAAATTCTGTTGAATCACTCCTGCCAACAGAGCCAGCCCTCTCACTCCCATATGAAGAGATTACTTTACCCTCCCCAGTAAAACCATTAGCCCCCCCACACCCATCTGATGAGATTAACCCAGCTGTGTCTGAAGAGCCTTTGTCTGATACCTCACCCAGGGCAGTGTCTGAGTCATTGACTGGGGGATGGCCTGGGGCAGTTGCCCTACAAGACATTGCTGAATGTTCCCAGGACCCACCACCATCACCCATATTTGCTTCTAGACCTATAACTTAAGTCCCTGTGAACCCCAAAAGGTGAAGTACAAAGTATGTCCGAGGAGGAGGTACACTACACTCCAAAAGAACTGCTTGACTTTTATGTACAAACAGAAGCCTGGGGAATATGTGTGGGTATGGCTGTTAAGGCTGTGAGATAATGGTGCAAGGAAAGTAAAGATGGATCAGTCTGAGTTTATTGATGTGGGCCCACTAAGCACAGATTCTTCATTCGGTGTTTCAGCTCAGGAGGTTATTTAATTGGGCCACTGAAGCATGGATTATGCAGTGGCCTACCCTAAATCAAGCTGAAGTACCAGACCTGCATTGGTATACTGTAGAAGAAGGTATCCAAAGTCTTAGGGAAAGTGGCATGTTAGAGTATATTTATCAGGTTAGACCCACAGACCCACACATGGATACACCTTTTACCACAGTGGATACACCTTTTACCACAGTGGTAAGGAAAAAATTTGTGAAGGGAACCCCAGCATCCTTGAAGACTGCTGTGATTCCGATTTTGTGTATGTGAGATTTCACAGTGGGAACTGCCCTAACCAAATTAAGACACCTAACTGCAATGGGGTTGATTGGACCCTGTGGAGGTAGGGGCCAAGTGGTCGCACTAAATTGACAAAGACAAGGTGGGTATGGCTACCATGATGGACAACAGAGTCAAGGCAGTAATCAGAATAGGCTGTCTTGTATGGACTTAAAGCATTAGCTGCTTAGTCACGGTATCCCTAGGGGTGAAATACATGAGAAATCTACTAAATATTTACTTGATCTGTATGAATGGAAGAATTCTAGGTCAAGGGAGCAGCAGTCTAACACTAATCACCAGAATAGTCACAGACGTTCAGTCAATTCCCAGACTTGAGTGAGTTTACAGACCAACAATGCCTTGAATAAAGGGGAGGCCAAGTCCCATTGAGGAAGGACCCCACCACATTGCCAAACATTTATACTGTTAATCTTTCTTCCAGCCTTCCCCAAAGGGATCTGCTGCCTTTTATGAGAATGACTGTTCATTGGAAAAAAGAAAATAATCAGACTTTTTGGGGATTACTGGATACTGGCTCTGAACTGACACTAATTCCAGGAGACCTAAAACATTATCCAAAACCAGGGGACCCACTAGTCATAGTGGGGGTGTATGAAGGTCAGGTTATTAATGAAGTCTTAGCTCAGGTTCATCTCACAGTGGGTCCAGTGAGTCCCTGAACCCATCCTATAGTGATTTTCCCAATTCCAGAATGCATAATTGGAATAGACATATTCAGCAACTGGCAGAACCCCCACAGGATCCCTGACAAGTAGAATAAGGGCTATTATGGTAGGAAAAGCCAAGTGGAAGCCATTACAACTGTCCCTACCTAGGAACAGAGTAAACTGAAAATACTGCATTTCTGGAGGGATTACAGATATTACTGCCATGATCAAGAACTTGAAGAATGTAGGGGTGGTGATTCCCACCACATCCCAATTCAGCTAGCCATTTGGCCTGTGCAAAAAACAGATGGATCTTGAAGAATGATAGTGGATTATTGTAAATTTAAGCAGGTGGTCACTTCAATTGCAGCTGCTCTTCCATATGTGGTTTTATTGCTTGAGCAAATTAATACATCTCCTAGTATCTGGTATGCAAATATTGATCTGGCCAATGCCTTTTTCTCCATTCTGATTTGGGAGGAACACCAGAAGCAGTTTGCCTGGCAAGGCCAGATATACACGTTCACTGTTCTACCTCAGAGGTATATCAACTCTCAAGCCCTATGTCATAATTTAGTCCACAGGGAGCTTGATCAACTTTCCCTTCCACAGGAGGTCACACTGGTCCATTACATTGATGACAGTATGCTGACTGGACCTAGGAAGGAAGAAGCGTCAGTGACTCTAGACTTACTGGTAAAACATTTATGGGATAAGCCTGTTGCCATCAAGTCCATTCTGACTCATAGAGACCCTATAGGACAGAGTGGAACTTCCCCATAGGGTTTCTGTCTTAGCTATCTAGTGCTACCATAACAGAAATACCGCAATCGAATGGCTTTAACAAAGAGAAATTTATTTTCTCACAGTAAAGTAGGCTTTAGAAGTCCAAATTCAAGGCGTCAGCTCCAGGGGAAGGCTTTCTCTCTCTTTCAGTTCTGGAAGAAGGCCCTTGTCCTCAATCTTCCCATGGTCAAGGAGCTTCTCAGGCACAGGGACTCTGGGTCCAATGGATGCCCTTTGCTCCGGGTGTCTGCTTTCTTGATGGTATGATTCCCCAACTCTCTGTTTGCTTTCCTTTCCTTTTATCTCTTGAGAGATAAAAGATATTGCAGGCCACACCCCAGGGAAACTCCCTTTACCTTGGATCAGGGAGGCGACCTGAGTAAGGGTGGTGTTACAATCCCACCCTAATCCTCTGAACATAAATTACGATCACGAAATGGAGGACAAACACACAATACTGGGAATCATAGCCTAACCAAGTTGACATATTTTTTGGGGGACACAATTCCATCCATGACAGTTTCTAAGGAGCAGCTGGTAGATTCAAATTGCTGACCTTTTGGTTGGCAGCCATAACTCTTGACCACTGTACCACCAGGGCTCCATTTGCAGGATAAACCAAAAACCAAACCTAGTGCTGTCAAGTCGATTCCGACTCATAGTGACCCTATAGGACAGAGTAGAACTGCCCCGTAGAGTTGCCAAGGAGCACCTGGCGGATTCGAACTGCCAACCCTTTGGTTGGCAGCCATAGCACTTAGCCACTACGCCACCAGCATTTCCTAGTGACCCTACAGAGTGTGGAAAATTAATCCTACAAAAATTAAGGTGCCTTCCACCTCAGTGGATTTTCTAGGAGTCCAGTGGTATAGAACATGTTGAGATATTCCTTCTAAAGTGAAGGATAAGCTATTACATCTGCTCCCTCCTACAAAAAAAAAGGGAGGCACAGTGCCTGGTGGGCCTCTTTGGATTTTGGAGGCAACATATCCCTCATTTGGATGTGCTATTCCAGCCTATTTATCAAGTGACTTCAAAAATCTGTTAGTTTTGAATGGGGCCTAGAGCAAGAGAAGGGTCTCTAACAGGTTCAGGCTGCTGTGCAAGCCACCCTACCACTTGGACCATGTGATCTGGCAGATCCAATGGTGCTTGAAGTGTTCATGTCCTTTGGAGAAGCAGTTTTTGGCTTGTTGCCAGGCCTTCATAGCTACTGAACACTTAACCATGGGCCACTAAGTCACCATGCAGCCTGAGCTGCCCATTGTGAACTGGGCGTTGTCTGACACACACAGCCATAAAGTCAGATGTATACAGTAGCACTCCATCAATAAATCAAAGCAGTATATACGAGATTGGGCCTGAGTAGGAGCTGAAGGCACAAGTAAGTTGTATGAGGAAGTGGCCCAGATGCCCGTTGTCTCCACTCCTGTCACATTACCTTCCCTCTCCCAGTCTACACCTATGGCCTCATAGGGAGTTCCTTAGGATCAGTTGACCAAGGAAGAGGAAGCTCATGCCTGATTTACAGATGGTTCTGTGCAATAGGCACCACTCGAAAGTGGACAGCGGCAGCACTACAGCCCCTTTCTGGGACCTCCTTGAAGGACAGTGGTGAAAGGAAATTTTCTCAATGGGCAGAACTTGAAGCAGTGCACCAAGCTGTTCACTTTTTGGGGGAGGAGAAATGGCTAGATGTGTGATTGTATACTAATTAATGTGCTGTGGCCAATGATTTTGCTGAATGATCAGGACCTGGAAGGAATGTGATTGGAAAATTGGTGACAAGGAGGTATGGGGAAGAGGTATGTGGATAGACCTCTCTGAATGGGCCAGAGAAGTGAAGATGTTTGTGTCTTATGTGAATGCTCACTAAAGGGTGACCTTGGCAGAGGAGGATTTTAACAATCAAGTGGATAGGATGATGTGTTCAGTGGAAACCAGTATCCTGCTTCCCCATCTACTCTCATCATTGCCCAATGGGCTCATGAACCAAGTGACCATGGTGGCAGGGATGAAGGTTATGCATGGGCTCAGCAACGTGGACTTCCACTTACCAAGGTCAGCTTGGCTACAGCCACTGCTGAATACCCAATCTGCCAGCAGCAGGACCAACTCTGAGTCCCTGATATGGCACCATTCCTCAAGGCGATCAGCCAACAACCTGGTGGCAGATTGATTACGTTAGACTGCTTGCATCATGGAAAGGGCAGCATTTCGTCCTTACTGAGGTAAACGCTTACTCTGGGTATGGATTTGCCTTCCATGCTTGCCATGCTTCTTCCAAAACTATCATCCATGGACTTCTGCCAAACTGCCATCTGTGGACTCACAGAATGCCTTATCCACCATCATGGTATCCCACACAGCATTGCCTAGGATCAAGAAACTCACTTCACAGCAAATGAAGTGTGGCAATGGGTCCAGGCTCATGGACTTCACTAGTCTTACCGTGTTTCCCATCATCTTGAAGCAGCCGGATTTATAGAATGATGGAATGGCCACTTAAAAACACAATTAAAGCTCCAGATAGGTGGCAGTACTTTGCTGGGTTGGGGCACAGGAGGCTGTATATGCTCTAAACCAGCGTCCAATATATGGTGCTGTTTCTCCCATAACCAGGATTCATGGTTCCAGGAATCAAGAGGTGCAAATGGGAGTGGCGCCACTCACTATTACGTCTAGTGACCTGCTTGCAAAATTTTGCTTTCTGTCTCCACGACCCTATGATCTGTGGGCATAGAGGTCTTAGTTCCAAAGGGAGGAATGCTTCCAGCTGGAGACACAAAGTGGATTCCATTGAACTGGAAGCTAAGAATGCCACCTGGCCTCTTTGGACTCCTCATGCCTCTGGACCAACAGGCAAAGAAGGGAGGTATCATATTGGCTTGTGTGATTGATCCTGACTACCAAGGGGAAATCAGATTGATGTTGCATAATGGAGGTTAAGAAGCTTATGTCTGGAATACAAGAGATCCCTTAGGGTGTCTCTTAGTACTACCGCATCCTGTGATTAAAGGCAATGGAAAACTACATCAATCCAATTCTGACATGGCTACTAATGGCTCATATCCTTCAGGAATGAAAGTTTTGGTCATCTCACCAGGCAAAGAAGCACAACCAGCTGAGGTGCTTGCTGAGGGTAAAGGGAATACGGAGTGGGTGATGAAGAAGGTAGTTCTAAATATCAGTTATGGCCATGTGCCAGTCACAGAAATGGGAACTGTAATTGTTGTGAGTATTTCTTCCTTGTATGTGTGCATCAAATATTTTTGTTTTCTTCACTTACAAAGTATGTAAACAGGGCTAGTGCATTTTTGTTGTATGCATGTTAGACGTATCATGTCAGGCTCAAGTATGACTTTGGAATTTTCTTAATTTAGGGATTATGTATGGTTTTAGGAGATGTGTACAGTTGCCAGGTTGACAAGGGGTGGACTGTGATGGTTAAAGTTGCGAATCAACTTGGCTGGGCTATGATTCTCAGTGGTTTGGCAGTTATGTAATGATGTAGTTTGGTAGTTATGTAATGATGTCATCCTTCGTGATGTGATCAGCCAATCAGTTGTAAGGGGAGTTTCCTAGGGTATGTGGCCTATATCATGTATATGTATGTTCTGGCAAAGCTCACTTGCTTGCTCTGGATCCTGTATCTCGCTCATCGTCATCTTGTCTCTGGTTTTTGGGACTTGAACTAGCAGCCTGTCATATTGCCTACTGATCTTGGGATTTGTCAGCCTCTGCAGCCCATGAGCGAGCAGCCTGCCTGTAGTGTGATGGATCACTTTTTTTACAAGACTCACCAGGGTCTTGTAAATCCCACCCAAGTAATTGGGTAAAAAAAATAAACCCACTGCCATTGAGTAATTGGGTAGAACTATGAAAATAAGGTAATTGTGGTACACCAAGGGGACTGGTCAATTTTGCCATCCTGCTGGGCTTAGGGTGAGCTGACTCAGAGGTGGGAGGGAGGATCTCACTACCACCAAGAAAGAAGAGCCAGGAGCAGAGCATGTCTGTTGGGCCTGGTATCCCTGCCCTGAGAAGCTCCTGGAACCAAGATACGAGAGAGAGAGAGCTGTAACACTGAAGACAGCTAGAAGCAGTGGCAGAGAAATGGCAACAGGAGAGACTGACAGGAGATGGCGTAGCGGGCTTCCCAGCCCACGGATCAATAAAGCTGAGTGCCTTTGGGCAGGAGGCTTGCTGGTGCAGTATTGTGCCTCTGGGTACTTGGTGGAGCTAGGTTTGCAGACCCACAGAGCTAGAACTGAGCACCTTCAGGTCAAGGCTTACTGGCTGAGTGGGGTGTCTCTGGGCACTTATTGGCAGAACTAAAGGAGTTTTTTAACACTTGGTCAAGCAGGGCAGAGGCTGAGGGCCTGAGAGAGGCATAACTGTGGGCATGACTAAGGAAGAGGCTGTCCTAATGGAAAAACTGTATCCTGAGTGTTCCTGAACCTGAACTGTAATCTGTTTCTTCCCTAAGAAACCCCTTAACTGTGAGCATGGTCTGTGAAGTCTGTGTGGCCGTTGCAACAAATTATCAAATCCAGCAGAGAAGTAGAGAATGCTGTGGGAGGGACAGTATGTGTCAGAATTGGTAAAGATCTCAGAGAAAGGAGGCATGTCTGACCTCTGCCTCATAGGAATCAGCCATGGGCTGTTAATCTTGATGCTCCTACCCCCTTGTGAATTTAGAGGAGGTGTGACCATCCCCATGCCATTTTCGCATTGCCTGCTGATCCTGGGATTCGTCAGCCTCTACAGCCTGTAGGCCAGCACCCTGCTGGCTTACCTGCTGATCTTGGATTCCTCAGCCTCCATAGCCCATGAGCCAGTGACCTGCCAACTGACCTGCTGATCTTGGATTCATCAGACCCTGCAGCTATGTGAGTCAGGAGACGCCTCCAGCCTGACCCCTGACCCACAGACTTGGGACTTGCCAGCCTCTAACAACCACATGAGCCATTTCCTTGAGAGAGATCTCTCTCCCTCTCTGTGCATATGCTTCCCTGGTTTTGCTTCTTTAGAGAACCCAGCCTAAGACACACATTAATGATGCTTCCCATTTTGCTACCATAAATAATACTGTGAAGTACATATTTCCATAATTTATGAGAATTTTCTTAGGCTAGATTCTGAGAAGGAAAATAACAGGGTCAGAGAGAATGAAATTTTAAGATGTGTATATGTATTGTAAAATTGCTTTACAGATAGATAATATTAATCTAGCTCCCATTAGCAAAGTATGAGAGCAATTATCTTACTGGTTACCCTTATCATCACTGAATATGATCAATTTATAATTAGATGGTTGAAAAATATTATCTTCTTTTAATTTGTTCTAGTCTATTGGTAGGATTTAACTCTTTTCTTAAATGTTTGTTAGCCATCTGTACTTGTTTTGTGAACCTCAGTTCATGTTCTTTGCTCATTTTAGTGCTTTTCTTATTTTTGGTAAGAGCCTTTTTCTTGGTTAGAGCTTTTTGCTTATTAGGGATACTAACTGTTGTCATATGTAAAATTTTCCAAGTCTTTAAAAATTTTTTAATTGATTTTTTTAAGCTTTAAATTTTTATGTAGCCAGATATACTTGTTTTTTTCTTCATGATTTCTTCTGTTGCTTTTGTGCTCGGAAAGACTTTCTCATACTTAGAATCTAATATTTTGTCTGTGTGTTTTAAAGCTGGATAGATTTTCATTATGGTGTTTATAAGTACTTCAGCAGCTGAGTGTGGTGCCCAATATGGCACTTCTGAACTTGATATGTGGTTACTACATATTCACCTAATAGTTTGATCTCAATAGTCAGTGGTCATTGGAGGTAGGTGTCTTTTAAGACATGTTTTTAAAGAAGACTCTTACCCAGCCTGGAAACCCGGGTGGCATAATGGTTAAGAGCTACAGCTGCTAACCAAAAGGTCATCAGTTCAAATCTACCAGGTGCTCCTAGGAAATTCTGTGGGCCAGTTCTACTCTGTCCTATAGGATCGGAATCAACTCAACAGCAATGGGTTTGGGCTTTTTTTGGTTTTTGTTATCCAGCCAAACAAAGGAAGGAGGATATTGAGATAAGGAGACCAGCACATGAAAGTGTGTACAAATGTGAGAAACAAAAAGCAGGGTATGCAAGGAATGCTTACAGTTGGAGCCCAAAGTGCATGTTGGAGAGAATGGAGAGTTAAACATGGTCAGATCTTAAAGGGCCTTCTGGCCATGCTTAGAAGTTTAAACTTACATCACAAAGAATGGGAACCATCTATAGGTCTTACACAGGATAGTGATGTTGATCAAATTGACATTGGGGAATTTAGGTAAATTATTCCAATTTATTCCCAACAGCAGAGAGAAGGATTGGAAGAGATGAGACTTGAATCTGAGCAATCTATTAGGAAGGAAATTAAGTTAGTCTTATCAACAATATTTAAGAAATTTGGGAGACAGAATCCTTTGGGATAGAGAGGAACAGACCTAAAAGACATTTAGATAGTAGACTTTGTCTCCCCCCCTCTGGCCCTTTATTGACTATAAAGGAAATGTGGACAAAGGAGGCAGCACAGGGAATCAGGAGCCTGGCTCTGCTACCAGCACTGTGATCTTTACTAGTTATTTCCCCTTTTAGGGCCCTTATTTTCATATCTGTATAAGAACCATCTGGGCCAGATGATCTTTAAAAAAATTTGTGTACTCAACATGTCTGTTCTACCCAAAGCCATCTATAGATACAATGGAATCCCTATCCAAATACCAAAGACATTTTTTGATGAGATGGAGAAACAAATCACCAACTTCATATAGAAGGAAAAGAGGTCCTGGATAAGTAAAGCATTACTGAAAAAGAAGAACAAAGTGGGAGGCTTCACACCACCTGATTTTAGAACCTAGTATACCGTCACAGTAGTCAAAACAGCCTGGTACTGGTACAACAGATACATAGACGAATGGAACAATTGAGAATCCAGACATAAATCCATCCACATATGAGCAGCTGATATTTGACAAAGGCCCAAAGTCAGTTAATTGGGAAAAAGATAGTCTTTTTAACAATGGTGCTGGCATAACTGGATATCCGTCTGCAAAAAAAATGAAACAAGACCCATACCTCACAACATGCACAAAAACTAACTCAAATCTAAAACATCAAAGATCATGGAAGAAAAAGTAGGGACAACACTAGGAGCCCTCATACATGGCATAAATAGTATATAAAGTGTAACTAACCATGCACAAACACCAGAAGAGGAACTAGATAACTGGGAACTCCTAAAAATCAAACACTATGCTCATTCAGAGACTTTACCAAAAGAGTAAAAAGATTATTTACAGACTCAGAAAAAGTTTTTGACTATGACAAATCTGATCAGCATCTGATCTCTAGAACCCACATGATATTGTAAAAACTCAACAACAAAAAGACAAATAACCCAATTAAAAAATGGACAAAGGATATGAACAGGCACTTCACCAAAGAAGACATTCAGGCGGCTAGCAGATATGTGAGGAAATGCTTATTACAATCATTAGCCATTAGAGAAATGCAAATCAAAACTACAATGAGATACCATCTCACCCCAGCAGGGCTGGCATTAATCCAAAAAACACAAAATAATAAACGTTGGAGAGGTTGTAGAGAGACTGGAACAATTATACACTGCTGGTGGGAATGTAAAATGGTACAACCACTTCGGAAATTGATTTGGCACTTTCTTAAAAAGCAAGAAATAGAAGTACAATACGATCCAGCAATCCTACTCCTGGGAATATATCCTACAGAAATGAGAGCCTTTACGCAAACAGATATATGCACACCCATGTTCATTGCAGCACTGTTTAGAATAGCA
Source organism: Loxodonta africana (assembly GCF_030014295.1). Classification (NCBI taxonomy): domain Eukaryota; kingdom Metazoa; phylum Chordata; class Mammalia; order Proboscidea; family Elephantidae; genus Loxodonta; species Loxodonta africana. The sequence continues at coordinate 71,702,713 of NC_087358.1, forward strand.
AAAAGATGGAAGTAACCAAGGTGCCCATCAATGGATGGATGGATAAATAAGATATGGTATGTTCACATAATGGAATACTATGCAACAATTAACAAGATGAATCTGTGAAACATCTCGTAACATGGAGGAATCTGGAAGGCATTATGCTGAGTAAAATTAATTGTAAAAGGACAAAGAATTGTATGAGACCACTATTATAAGAACTCAAGAAAAAGTTTAAACAAGGAAGAAAATATTCTTTGATGGTTATGGGGGTTGGGAGGGAGGGAGAGGGGAATTCACTAATTAGATAGTAGACTAGAACTATTTTAGATGAAGGGAAAGACAATTCACAATACAAGAGAGGTCAGCAAAACTGGACTGAACCAAAAGAAAGAAGTTTCCTGAATAAACGGAATGCTTCCAAGGCCAGAGTATTAGGGACAAGGGTCTGGGGACCATGGTTTCAGGGGACATCTAGGTCAACTGGCATAAGAAAATGTATTAAGAAAACGTTCTGCATCACACTTTGGTGAGTGGCGTCTGGGGTCTTCAATGCTAGCAAGCAGCCATCTAAGCTGCATTAATTCATCTCAACTCACCTGGAGCAAAGGAGAATGAAGAACACCAAGGACATAAGGTAATTATGAGCCCAAGAGACAGAAAGGGCCACATAAACCAGAGACTGTATTAGACTGAGACCAGAAGAACTGGATGGTGCCACTGATGACTGCCCTGACAGGGGACACGACAGAGAATCCCTGACGGAGCAGGAAAGCAGTGGGATGCAGATCTCAAACTCTCGTAAAAAGACCAGACTTAATGGTCTGAATGAGACTAGAGGGACCCCAGAGGTCATGGTCCCTGGCCCCTCTGTTAGCCCAAGAGTGGTACCATCCCCAAAGCCAGCTCTTCAGATGGATTGGACTGGGCTATAAGACAGAAAATGATACTGGTGAGGAGTGAGCTTCTTGGCTCAAGTAGACACAGGAGACTATGTGGGCAGCTCCTGTATGGAGGCAAGATGAGACGCCAGAGGGGGACAGGAGCTGGTTGAATGGATACAGGAAATACAGGGTGGAGAGGAGGAGTGTGCTCTTATTAGGGGGAGAGCAGTTAGAAGAACAGCAAGGTGTGTATAAGTTTTGTAGGAGAGACTGACTTGATTTGTAAACTTTCACTTAAAGCACAATTGAAAAAAAAAGATAAAAGAATATACTGGAAAAATATAGAACAAAAGTGCTATCCGAATGAGTTTGGCAATTAACTAATAAAAGGGAATTGAATTGAACTGACATTTAAAAAAAAAATGTGTATTCATAGCTTTATGTACCAACTCAGGGCTTTGAAACTGCAAAATAGCCTGAGAAATCTGGTGAAAACAGGAACTTGCATTTTTCTAGGATTTTTACTGTCTGTTTTTTGTAAAATTTGAGCTAGAGAAGACTCTAAGAAACAATCTGGATGAGCCCCCTGCTTGCCAGTTGATAGGCTCTCTGCCCTGTCCTGTATCAGGGAGGTCTCTGATGCCCAGACGTGAGGCAGCTCGTGGAAGGGGAGTTAATAACAGAAGCACAAAACTCGGACCCAGTGCTCTTACCTCCCCAGTGTGTCTCTGTTGATATCATCATTGCATGCTTCCAAATTGCGGACATACTAAACAATGACTTTCATGTAGCCAAATAAATGCAAGTACTGGAAACTCAAAAACCATGGTTCAAATTTATTGGCAATTTAGGTAAAACTTGGGGTTCAGTTCATTCAATTTGAAAATGCTCTGTGGCTAATTACTTAAGGAAATCTTTTAGCTTGTTGTCATTGTAAGTCTTCAGCAGGGACAGAAGAACCGAAGGCTGTCAAGGAGAAACGCCTCACATTTCAGGAGCTCCATGCTAGTTGGTATTTAGTTTGCTATTTTCTGTCATTTTTGTCTTGAGGCATTAGAATTGCGTCTGCATTCTGCTGTCTGCTCTGCAGTCTTATCTAAGGAATCTATAAGCAGCTTAACCCTGTCAAAAGAAGACTGTACTAAAACAGGCTCTTCAGGAAGCACCAGCATTCCACTCTCCAAGCCATTAGCTGTGTCTTGCTTACATGAAGCTTATCACGCTACCCTCAGAAAATTTCCATCTTATCACGGGCTGCATCGTAAATAATGGAAAGAGCTGTCTGAAACCATTTGAGTGTTTTCTTAGATTATTTGGAAATTTCTAGCTTCATGTACCAGACAGAAGACCTCTGACCTCTGGGATAACAGCATGGGGGCGAGGTATGGCTTCTCGTTGTCCGCCCAGGAAAGCCCGTAATTACTCTGCAGATGCTTTCTATTATTTTTGTCATGGAAATCTCTGGGTGTAGTCATCAAGTGCATGGGAAATGAATTCATTTTGGGAAGAAAGCTAGCTAGGAGAATTCATTCCTCAAGTGGAAACTTTTAAAGTCTTTTATTTATCTACCTATCATCTTAAGAGTGAGTTTTTAATTCAATTTTACTTTGAAAAATGTATAAGTTTCTTTAGGAAGTAATTTTAGGAAAGCCTTAGGTTAATACCTAATTCTTTATATACTTAAAATTCTTCCAGGTAAATTTAAAGATAAGGTTGCGTATCAGCTATTTTAAATTGGTGAAGACTTAAAAATGAAATTTTCTTGGGCCTACTCGTTTTTGATTTCTAACTATTAACTATCTTTCCACATTATGAAGTCTCCCTCTCCACCTTTGTTCTGTGGTCTAAAACAGAAGCAGAGAGATGGTTAGTACAAAGCCATGTACTTTCATTCCATTTCAGTTTCTGTTCATTCAGCCTGAAATGTTCTTTCCTCTAATTTCTGGCTGTAACAGTTGTTTGTCTTTTAAGGTTCAGAGCAAATATTACCTTGTACTATCTCCTAGGACAGATTTCTAAAAAAAAAAGTCTGTAAACACTGGAAAGAGGAAGCAGTGATCACCAGTGACCTGCATGGGCTGTTGGTAAAGAAGGCATTCTACACTAACTTTTATCTTTTTTGACATTATTACTCATCTGGTGATAAAGGAATGCAATAGACATGGCATTTCTGAATTTCAGTAAGACTCTGATAAAGTCTCTCATGGTAACTTTGTGATCTATTTGATAGCATAAAATACTATTACATTACTGAATAATAATGGCTTTTGACATATGAAATTACTTCCTGGGGAATTCTGCCAGGCTTTTTTCTTTTGCCCTGTCTTAGAGAGAAAAAAAGAAGTAGGTAATGACGTATTAGTGCGGTCATGCTGTGCTAACAAACAACCCCTCAAATTTTAGTGGTTTAAACAGTAACAGTTGATTTCTTTCTCACACTATACATCTTTGGCTAAAGAAATGAATACATTTAGTTACATTAGTATGTGAGGAGATGGGAGGGACGGGAGAGTTGTCTTTGCTCTGTGCCATTGTCAAACGCATGATCTGGAACACTGCTGGCCACCAAGGCAGACGGGAAGTGAGAAGGTGGGGAGGCCTGCATGGACACACGGCCACTCCTAGCCTCAAGTGAAGAAGCCCTGGTGACACAGTGGTTCAGTGCTTGGCAGCTAACTGAAGGTCAGTGGTTAGAACTTACCAGCTGCTCCTTGGGAAGAAAAGACATGGCTATCTGCTTTTGTAAAGATTACAGACTAGGAAACCATATGGGACAGCTCTAGCCTGTCCTACAAGGTTGCTGTAGGGTTGCTATGAGTCATAATGGCACACCACCACCACCACAACTTCAAGTAGGTAGAAATGTAAGTCAGCCACATGCCTGGAAAGAGAGAACAAACAGGCAAGTTTGTAAACAGCTGTCATGACCACCACACCAGTTTGGATGGAAACAAGATATTAAGTGGATGACATGAAGTTGGGAATATAGTTAATAGAGCTTGAAATTTCTGGTTGGAAGACCTGGTAGCATGTTCTGGACTCTTTCACTTATTATTTGTATGACCCTGGAAAAATGATTTAACTTTCTGAAGTCTCAGATTTCTAATCTAAAAATAAGACTATAATGATATCAAAACTTCACAAGGATTTTGTGAGGTGCTACCTGGATGGTACTGGTGTCTCTGAGCTCGGAGTCAGCTTTATATATTGGTGCTTTATTCTTAGATTCTTACTGTAAAATCTTTGTTATGGATGGTATCATTTATCAGTTTTAAAAATTGGCTTCTAAGTTTAATGCCATGTATTTTGAATTGTATTGTGTATTTGCCTACTGTACACCAACCATCATGAAGATGGAACAGGACCAGACAAAGTTTCTTTCTGTTATACCTGAGGTTTCCATGAGTGGAAGGCTGACTTGATGGCAACTGGCAACAACATCTTTTTTTTTAATTTTGATGAAAATATACACAGAAAAAGTTGGTCCCATTCCAAAGTTTCCAGACATGATGGTCAGTGACATCCGTTACATTATTTACATTGTGTCAACATTCTTCTTATTTCTGTTCTAGTTGCATTTCTTTGTTCTGGCGAATTGTAGCAGGTACTTTATTTAGGAAGAAAGGAGATTTTCCGAGCCCCTGTATCCCAGGATGGCTTTCTGTTGCCTTTATACAAGGACTATGGCTGTGTATAGAATTCTTGGGTCAGAAATTTTTTTCTCTCTAAACTCTGGAGAAGTTAATGCCTAGTGTCTGATAGGAAGTTGGCCTGGTATGCCAAGCTTAGTTAAAGTTAATGTTGTGGCAGATAAGTCTGAGTTAATGTTTGATTCTCTGTGGGTATGGTAGCTGCCTTGGATTCTCTTGACCTCACCAGCGTCTGGCGCTCTTGGCACTTGTTCTCCCCACAGCATGACTGCAATGACCATCTTTGGGTGGACTGTGGCTGACCTGACATGGACGCAGCCGACAGTGCTTTGTCTCCTGCCAAACTGCACATCTCTTGTCTTCTGGCCTGGCACTTCCCTGCTGATGCTGAGGCTTGAGACATTTTGGGACCTACATGGCTTTGCGGATGTGCAACCCAGAAATGCGTGGAAGCTAACACCTCGAGAGGCAAATGTTTGGCCAGTGGGAGCTGGGAGGCAGTGGTAAATCCTTTTCCCTTCCTCATTTGGATGGACTGTTCTGAGTTTTAATAGCTCAGCAGGCCTCTCGGAAGATGGTACTGTGAGACTGAGAAATCAGTTGTGCTTGATATTAAGGGCACCTTGCATTTGCTTTCTTGGTCTCTTTCCATCCTCTCTTCTGTTTCCCAGGGATGCACTTTCCACCAAAACAGTAGTACAGAAACTTTTGCCTCAGGCTTTGCCTTCAGCGAAACCCAGGCTAAAACACAGGTGATGTGAAGTTTTTGCTTGAATACTTCCAAAATTCTTTATTTTTGGGACTTAAAAATTGTTTACTAAAACAAGGTAGGTGTAAACCTGTTTTCAAAAATGTTGCCTGGATCATTGTGAGAACTCTGTATGTCCAGGCTTGGATTTTTAAAAACTCAGGATGGTTTCTTCTAGTATTATATCTACTCATATTGTTTTATTACTTATTTCATAAATGCTTATATATATATTTTTGGTTGAATCCTTACTCTTTCATTCACATCTCTTATTTAATTTTTTCTTTCTTCATATTTAGGGGTGTTGTTCAAATTTGCCCTTCACTTCATTAAGTTTTATCCACTACTAATCTGATACTTTTTGCCTCAAAAGCGGCTTTTACTTGGGTAATCATAGTTTTACTTCCCATGCAATTCTGAGACTCACTGCCCTCGAAAGTGTATGTGCTGCAAGGATGGAAGAAAAAAAAAATATTTTAACAGGTGCTTCGTGTTGCCATTAAAACATTAGAGTACATAATCTCTATGGAAAAAAGGATGTCATGATAAAAAGACAATTAAAAACAAAAAATGAACCAAACCCACTGCTATCAAACCCATTCCAATTCATAGCTACCCCATAGGGCTTTCCAAGACTGTAAGTCTAGGGAGCAGACTGCCACATCATTCTCCCATGGAGCCGTTGGTGGTTTTGAACCCCTGCCTTTGCCTTAGCAGTCAAATGCTTTAACCACTGTGCCACGAGGGCTCTTTATCTAGCAGCCAAAACAAAAATAACCCATTGCCTTCTAATTGATTCTTACAGTGAGCCTATAAAACAGAACTGCTTTATAAGGTTTCCAAGGAGCAGCTGATGGATTTAAAATGCCAACCTTATGGTTAGCACTTGGTATCTTAAGGAGCCCTGGTGGCGCAGTGGTTAAGAGCTACAGTGTACTATCACTGTTAGCCAAAATGTTGGCAGTTGGAATCCACCAGCTTCTCCTTGGAAACCCTATGGAGCCATTCTACTCTGTCCCAGAGGGTCTCTATGAGTCGGAATTGACTTCAGGCAATGGGTTTTACGGAAGACAATCTGGCCTCAGGGCAGTGTAGGATGTAAGACCCCCTGCAGGGCATGAAGTGGAGATGGCACAGATACTGGTCTCTGTGGCTTGAAATAACCCCAGTAGTGACTGAGTCACTGCGACTCATGAAGACTCCACGTGTGTCAGAATAGAACTCTGCATAGGGTTTGCCATGGCTGATTTTTCAGAAGTAGAGGACTTTCTTCAGAGGTGCCTCTGGGTGGACTCCAACTTTCCACAAGTCGGTTAGCAGCTGTGTGCCTTACTCATTTGTACCACCCAGGGACTCCCTGTGGAGTAAGGAGGATTTGTTAATTTTCTGATAGAATCCAGGGTGCTGAAATTTCTAAGGTTTTATTTTATTGCATGGACAGTTTTTCTTATTTTATGATATTTTCTTCATTCATTTAGGTGGTTTTGGTGGGAAGGTTTTTAGAATGTTCTTTAGTATCTGCCAGAAGCTGAGGGGAGCATCTCTTTGTCCCAGAGGACAGTGCTCCAACTCCAAGGACTTGTGCTTAGGAATTTCAGGCACCAGTTGGCAGGCAGGGAAACCTGTCAGTCAACTCTCCACTCTGAAATCAGGATGGATCTAAGAAGCCATTTTAGGGCACAACCTTAGGTGCGATCTCCATGTTAGTTTCTGACAAATGGTTGCCCCGCTGAGACAGATAGGGTTAACTGTGGTGGCTGAACAAAAGAGTTTTTAAAAGATTACCATCTAGAAGTTGGATAAACAGGAACCCACCCTGTCAACATGAGATAGGATTGGGGCAGCCCCTGAATTACTATCTCCTTCTTAGTGTCTTTCTAGTCTCCTCCTCCTTTGCAGGCTCTGGTAGAGTGTGACTGCTATTTGACCTTCCTTAGCCCTCCGAAGATGATGGCAATGGAGTGCTGGAGATCAAGTGTGCTTGCACTATATCCCGTAGTAAGTTATACCAAGGACTCCGTCTTGAATATCAGTGGGTTCCATCTTAGATTCCAGGTGCCAACGCAACCTAATTAACATACACCGCCATTCTGAGAAGTACCCGCCCCTTGAAAGAAGACCAGTAAATATTCATTAATCTGTTGTCTCCACCAAACCCATATAAGTCCTAGCTTTGCTTCCCTTTTGGAGAGGCTTAGATTCCCCTGACTCCTGCTTGACTCAAGCAAAATAAAGCTTGCTGAAGATAAAGTTTGTCTTCTGAGTGTATTCTTACTCAGGAAAAGACAAGGACCCTTTGTGTCAGATTGGCAATCGATAACACCAGGTCAGTTCCATCTCGGGACCAGTGAAAAACCTTTGCAAAATTCAAGCGCTCTAGTGAACATAAATAAAATTATGTAGCAAAGGGAATTAGGTCATGCGGAGGAAGCTAAGGCACTTTAAAAAATAACCCGTGATCCTAATTAAAAACAAACCAAACTCGTTGCCTTTATGTTGATTCCAACTCATAGCCACCCTATAGAACCGAGTAGAACTGCCCCACAGAGTTTTGAAGGAACAGCTGGTGGATTCCAACTAGCAGCCGCAGCTCTTAACCACTGAGCCACCAGGGCCCCATGATCTTAATAGCTGGGCACAGCTTCAGGATATGTGAGCAGCAGCTGCAGCATTTAAATAAACACCTACTCCCTGCACAGAGGCGTAGAAGGGTAACGAGTGTTCGGGGGGGAATCTCTAAATTGCTCCCCTGTCCCACCGCCCCCCCGACCTTGTCGACGTGGGGGAGGGGTGTGTGATTCCCCCGTAGGCCTTGTCTGGCGCCCCCTTGTACTTGCACCCCGGGGCCAAATGCCCCCCTTGCTACACCTCTGCCGCTGCACGTGCGTGCGTAGAGAGGGCCTGTCAGTGTCGCTTTTCAGCCACACCTGCTCTTCCAGATGCTACCCCTGAGAGCAGCCTCTGCTCCTGGAGGAAGGACAATCCCAGATCATTTCACAGAGGTTTACAGCAGGAGAGATAACTAGAGATCACCTCAGGCCAACACTGGGAACATTCTTGTGCATTTCCTTTATCATGCTTTAAAAAAGTCCCACTTTTTTTTCTTTTTTTGTTCTTTAAACAGGAGACACCAGTTATGAGAACCTTAAGCCTTTTTGCAACAAGCCCATTCATTGTATCAATGTGGCTTTGCACAGTCTCCTTGAAAGATGCCAGGGGCTAGGTGGTATCGTGATGACACTGGGCAGAGGCACTGACCCAGAGCTGGCTCTGGGATTTGAAATTTCAGTCACTTCTCGTGCTGTTTGGGCTGAACCTAATAGGGTCCTTTAGTGGCAGACGCTCTTTGACTTGGTAAAACTCCTCCACACTGCTGCCCTTGCACAACCCAGTCGGCTCTAGCCCTCCGTGACTTCTTTCTCCATCTGCACTCTCTAAGCTGTTCCTGAAATGCCATCTTTCAGAGTCAAGTCCTTGGTCATCATACCTTCTTCCTCTGCATATTGTGGGTCACCCTGACTTCAGCCCCATACCCACACTGCCGCCTCTTTTTGGGATACCCCTGCCTGTGTCTCCTCTGAGCCACTCCCTTGTCCTGTGTGCTCTGTCTCTGTCACTAAGGCCCAAGTCTCCCAGTCGTCTGCCTCATGCCTGCCCAGGATCTAGGAGATCACATTTCTCCTGTACCAGCCGTGGTTGTTCCCTCCCCTGTGTTTGTCCTGTTTGCAACGCATTACTGCTGCTTTTTCATCTAGATGAATCCTCATTCAAAAAAAAAAAAAAATACTGCTCCTGTGGTACCTTACCCAACTCTCCTCCACCGCTGGAATTAATTGCTGCCTTCATTGGTAAAATAAACATAACTGAGCACCTGCTGGGTGCCCAGGCACAGTGGGAAGCCCTAAGCCCTGGGTGTGGGAAACAGACAAGTGGCTAGTTAGCATTTGAAGTGTTGCAGTAAAGATACAGAAGCCTTGTTGTTGCGCTTCAGTTAGTCGGAAGGTTGGAGGTTTGAGTCCAGCCAGAGGCACAGCAGAAGAAAGGCCTGGTGATCTACTTCTGAAAAATCAGCCATGAAAACCCTATGGAGCACAGTTCTACTCTGACACACGGGGTCACCATGAGTCAACTTGATGGCAACTGGTAAAAAAAAAAAGGTATGTGGGAGCCCATAGAAAGGGGCCACTCACACTCCATTTTAGGAAATCCCCAAGGTCCATAACGGAGCTGGGAGCAGTGTGTGCCCCTGGGTGGTCCTTCCAAGTAGCCATGTTGCGTATGCAGATGCGCACTTGCCAGATTTTTCTTCTCATTTGCTCACTTTGCCTCCAATACTGGCTTACTTCTTCCAAACTCATTTTCGTCTATTACTCCCACTGGGAATCTCCACAGAGTGAAGACAGCTTCATTTCTTCTTTTCCTCTTTCCAGATCTCAGAGAGAACTTACTCTGGCTTTAATGTCTAACTCCTTCAACATGACATGGTGATGTTGGGAAGAAAAAAAACAAAAAACTGGCAAGCTATGGCACATTACAGCCGTAAAAAGGTACGAGACATTGTGTGACATGGGTCAACCTGGAAGACATTGACTGGTTGCACTGGAGCTGACTCTGACTCATGGCAACCACACACTTCTCAGAGTAGGACTGTGCTCCGTAGGGTTTTCAGTGGGTGATTTTTCAGAAGTAGATCAGCAGCCCTTTCTTCCAAGGTACCTCTGAGTAGACTTGAACCTCCAGCCTCTAGGTTAGCAGCCAAGCATGTTAACTGTTTGCACCATCCAGGGACTCTGAATCAGGCTTTAACCCACTGCCGTCGAGTCGATTCCGACTCATAGCGACCCTATAGGACAGAGTAGAGCTGCCCCATAGAGTTTCCAAGGAGGGCCTGGAGGATCTGAACCACCGACCTCTTGGTTAGCAGCTGTAGCACTTAACCGCTACGCCACCAGGGTTTCCTAGTCAGGCTTTAGGTAGATGTTACTATTAAGGAGGTGTTCAGTACCAGCCTGGCTGGGAGAATGACCCAGCTAAGTATTTTCATCGCCAAGCCTTATCTCTGTGGAGATGGGAATAAGACCTTTCTCAGCTTTCTGGAGACGGTGTACAGCTCTGGTGCAGGCAAACTTATACAGCTGGAAAGTGGCCCATTTGTAAACAATTAGGATAAGCTTGGCTGTCTGGAAAGCATGATGAAAACCATAGTCAGGAGAACACCAGCAACTCAGATGTACAGCAGAGCCTCTGGGAGAGAGAACCTGGAGAGCCGCATGGAATTTCATGCCTTCTCTTCTTTTTCTGCCATGTCACACTTTAACAGCAACTTAAAAAAAAAAATTTTTAAACCTTTCCAGGATAGCAATCACAAGCTGAATGTTGAGAATGCTTGTCATAGGTTTGAAGGACTGATAAGCTAATTATCTATATTAGTCTGGCAAACTTATTCAACTTAGAAATGCTTAGTATCACCAGCAATTTTCTGTCACCAGGACTGTCTGTTCTTTGAGACACAGTTTTCCTCAAAAGCAAGGAGGTTCAATGAGCAGGTGGCCTGTGCAGGAAATTGTATCCTAATATGACTAGCGTGGTGAAGACGCTTTGACTTTGGACCTTTGCAAGCACTCACAAACAGGAGTATCACCTTGTTGGTGTTGTTAGTTGCCATCGAATCAGTTGGACTCATGATCTGGTGTAGAACAAAACGTTGCCTGATCCCGTGCCTTTTCCATGATCTTTGATATGTTTGAGTCCATTATTGAGGCTGTTGTGTCAATACATCTCATTGAGGGTTTCCCTCATTATTGCCGACCCTCTACTTTATCAAACATGATGTCCTTTTCTAGCGATTAGTGTTTCCTGATGGTGTGTCCAAAGTAAGCAAGATGAAGCCTCACCATCCTCGCTTCTAAAGAACATTCCAGTTGTATTTCTTCTAAGACTGATTTGTGCATTCTTCTGGCACTGTACGGTATATTCGATATTTGTTGCTGACACCACAATTCAAACGCATCAGTTCTTTTTCTGTCTTTTTTTGTTATCCGTCTTTCACATGTATATGTGGCAATTCAAAAGACCGTGGTCTGGGTCAGATCCACTTTAGTTATCAAAGTGACGTCTTTGCTTTTTAAGATTTTAAAAAGGGCTCAATTGGCATAATATAGTTAATAAAGAAAATGTTCTACATTCTGCTTTGGTGAGCAGCATCTGGGGGTCTTGAAAGCTTGTGAGCGGCCATCTTAGATACTCCACTGTTCTTACCTGGTCGGGAGCAATGGAAAATGAAGAAAACCAAAGACACAAGGGAAAGAGTAGTCCAAAGGACTAATGGGCTACTACTACCACAGCCTTCACCAGACTTGAGTCCAGCATAACTAGATGGTGCCCAGCTACCACCACTGACTGCTCTGACAAGGATCACAGTAGAGGGTCCTGGACAGAGATGGAGAAAAATGTAGAACAAAATCTAACTCAAAAAGAAAGACTTGCTCGCCTGACAGAGACCGGAGAAACCCTGAGAGTGTGGACCCCGACACCCTGTTAGCTCAGTAATGAAGTCAGACCTGAGGTTCACCCTTCAGCCAAAGATTGGGCAGGCCCATAAAACAGAACGAGACAAAAGGGGCACACCAGCCCAGGGGCAAGGACTAGAAGGCAGGAGGGGCCAGGAAAGCTGGTAATAGGGAACCCAAGGTCAAGAAGGGGAGAGTGTTGACATGTCCTGGGGTTGGTAACCAGTGTCACAAAACAACCTATATACTAATTGTTTGATGAGAAGCTAGTTTGTCCTGTAAGCCTTCATCTAAAGTATGATTAAAAAAAAAAAAAAAGATTTTAAAGAGGACTTTACAGCACATTTGATCATTGTTTGATTTCTTGCCAGCTGCTTCCAAGGGCATTGATTGTTGATCCAAGTAAAGTGAAATCCTTGAAAGCTGCAATATTTTCTCCATTATGTTGCTTATTGGTTCAGTTGTGAGGATTTTTGTTTTCTTTACACTGAGGTGTCATCCATAGTGAAGTTTGCAACAGTACAACACACTGACAGATGGAGGGTGGGAGAACCATTTTAGGGAGGCTGATAAACGAAAAGAAAGAAATAACAGGCCCAATAACCACTACTGACTCACTTATTCTCTCCTCTATCTCCTGTCTCTCTCTCTCTCATCAGTTCCTTTTAAGCACAGCCCTGTTTTGTTGGTATGTTATTTCAGAAAACGACCGGTCTGGGTGTACGGTATCTTGCAGTAACCCTGGAATTTGAAGGTGTGAGTGTGTTTCTGTGCATTGGCGATAGCGTGGGTGGTGGGACTGCGATGTAATTGAGGTTAGATGAAGACCTGAAGAATATAACATGGGGCTCTTATAAGACTGATTTTTTCCTCAGGCTAAATCTGGTGTTAGGTCTATTCTGGAATGGAAATAGGGGTCAGGTGCATTTCAGACTACAGCAGAATAGACTAATGTGCTCCTTTGAATGAAGCTTGGAGAATAGAGTCACTTGGGGAGGCTTCAGATTAGGGATGAACTAGGTGTTATGGGTTGACTCATGTCCCCCCAAAAGATATGTTGAAGTCTGAGCCCCTGCACCCAGGGACGGATTATCCAATAAGCAAGGTAGACGCAGGCTTACTTGTGCTTACTTACAAATCTGTAGTGCACAATTTCACCTGTTTTTCACCACATCAAGCCCATGTGAAATTGTACACTACAGATCAGTAAGCAAACAGCTGGCACATACGGTGCTTACTGGTTAACCTGCCCCTGCAGGGCTGCACCCGTGGATGTGACCTGGACGTAGGGTTTTTGTTTGTGCTATCAGTTAATGAAGTCATACTGGAGTAGGGTGAATCCTAGTCCTAATCCCTTCTGAGTGGCATCTTACAAAAGAGCAGAACAGGCGTGGACACAGTCACACTCAGGGGGACGACAGATGCCATGTGACGATGGAGGCAGCAAAGGAACGCCGAGGATTGCTGGCAGCTACCAGAAACTAGGAGAGCGGCATGGGGCAGTTCTCTCAAAGCCTTCAGAAGGACTCAACATGACTGATGTTTTTATTTGGATTTCTAGCCTTCAGAACTGTGAGAAAATAAATTCTGTTCTTTAAAGCCACCCACTTGGTGGTGCTTTTATGTGAATCCTAAGTAGTAGTCTGGGAGAGACTTGCAAAGACCGCTCTGAAGCGCACGATGTGCCTGAATTCAGGCAGCAGGGGAGTGTGGGAGCCAGAGCTATCCTCGTCTTCTCTGATGCTCTTCTGAGAGCGGCCTTCACCTGACCAAGTAAACTGAGTTTGGGGCATTTGTGATCCCGACCAGTCCCTGGGTCTCTCTGTGCCTTAATTTCTCCTCATGGACACAGATCCCTTAATACTCTGCTCCCTCCATCATTGGGCTGCTCAGAGGTTTAACTGAATCCTAAGCATTTTCACACATAAAATGCTTTGTGGGTGCTTAGGAACCACGCTGTCTCAGTGGCATGTCATCTCTAAATGTTAATTTAATATATATGTTCTCTACTGATCACTATAGTTCTTACGACAACTACGTGGCAGGTTTAACGCAAGGGAAAAAGTCTCTGCCTGCAGTTGAGCCCTTTTGGGCCCTGCGTGTACTGAGGCTGGGTCATCATGGTGTCAAAAAGTTAGATGCAAAGGGTTAAGTGAATTATTTAGAGAGCCCCAAATTCTGGCTTCTTGATATCCTGCAGACAGATTATCCAGATGATTAAGTCAACTGTGTATTTTTCAGCGCCGTGTTTTGGAATGTGCTTGTGAATGCATAACTGTGTGTAGTGTTTTGGCGAAGTGTGAGTTGTTAAAAATCCTCTTGGAAATATTTCCAGGCTCAAAGTTCCGCTTTATGGCAAATTCTGGCTTCCTTGCTCTAGAGTATCGGGTGCTGATTTCTGTTTTTCATTTTCCCTTCTGATGCCAGATTACTTTCTATTCTTGGACCTCTCACCACGTGGCTGGAGACGGGTGGGCTGAAGTGATTAGGGCCCACAGAGCCCTGGGCTCCAGCCCTACTTCAGCAGCACCTGCTATTCCTTTATTTCGTGTTTCCGTCAACCTCTGATATTGCCCTTTTACTCATCTGCCATCTGGCAGCCACCCTACATTCCATCCCATCACCACGGGGATAAGACCAGGGGCAAACCAGAAACGGCAGTTGCCTTGGTTCCTTCTATAGGCCAGCTTCCAGGAGGCCACAACCAGAAACTCAGGATATGACACAGCCAAGGAGTAGCAGGTCACCTGTGATTTACTGGGCTGTGTTTGGAAGTCTAAAAGTAGATTTCCTTTGTGCCACCACTAAGTTCCCCTTGCCCTGGTTAGTATCCTGATAAAGACATGAAAGTTTTATTTTAAGTGCAGTATTTGAGGAGCCAAGTGTGTGTGTGTGTGTCTATGTGTCTGTGTGTGTGTCTGTGTCTGTGTGGGTAAGTATGTATGGCGGGTATGGGAAATAACAAAAATACCATTATCTTCGTGGTCAGACTTAGGTTCCAATTGTGCCTGTTACTTATTAGTATGACCCTGAAAAAGCTCCTTAGCCTTTCTTAAAAAAAAGTGCTTTTAAGAATTTAAAGTATATCCTAAATACAAAAGAGGGTATAAGCTTATATGGTTTGAATAATAAAAATATAATAATACTAAAATAGAACAAGCCAGAATTTAGTAACTACTCAGGCTAAGAAATTGAACATTACCAAACCTTTGAAACCCTGCAATGTCTCTCCCAGCCATCCTTATATAAATGGAATTTCACTTATTTTTCTTCCTTCACCCGTGTTGAAGTATGTAGCTGTAATTCATTCGTTTACATTGTCATAAAATGTTCCACTTCCATTGATGGGTATTGAGTTGGTTTCACTTTTTTTTTTTCCTACAAGCTATATTAATATGAACTTTCTTGCACATATTTCCTGGTACACATGTGCACAAGCTTCTCTAGAGTGTAAGCATACAAGTGGATTATTTGGACACAGGGTGGCATAACAGTTAAGTGCTTGCCTGCTAACCAGAAGGTTGCTGGTTCCATCCCACCAAGAGACTCTGTGGGAGAAAGACCTGGTTATCTGTTCCCATCAAGGTCACAGCCTAGGAAAACTTATGGGGCAGTTCTGCTCTGTTACGTGGGGTCACTATGAGTTGGAATTGGCTTGATGGCACCTAACAACAAAATCAACAACAGGGTATTTGCATGTTCAACTTTTCTAGTTGCGAAAGGGTAGTAGTAGTATCAGTACCTGTCTGACTTCAGGGGGATAATGGGAACCATCATCAACACAAAACTGATTACTATGGTTACCCTCCAAACTTTTTACCAATTCTGACACCAGCTGTCCTTCCCATGGCACTCTCTACTTCTCTTCTGGGTTCAATTATCCATTGCAATAGCCACACAGAATTCACAGACCATACTTAGTTATGTGGTTTATTAAGGAACCAACAGGGGACAACTCAGTATCAGGACCAACAAGCTGCAACTCAGGGTCTGGATCATGAAGCATGTAGGCAAAGTCTTCTTCAATGCAAGACAGCTCTCTCAGCTCCTCTCAGCCACGTAGGCCTCCTCTCAGCCACCTGAGGACAGGGTCCTCTTGGCCCTGCCATCTGTCACCTCTGACTGTGCCTCTGGGCCCTTTTTGGGTCTGTCGCTGCCAGCTCTGCTGCTGGGTCCCTTCTGGGCTTCTCACTGTCTTCAGTGTTGACCTGTGTTACAGCTCTTTTAAGAGGTTCCTTGCCTTCTCTCTCTCTGCTGCTTCTCTTTCTTCCTGCTGCTTCTCTTCCTGCTTCTGTCTATCTTAAAAACCTCTGTGGGGTTGGCTGCATATATACACAATTCCTTGTCAATTTCAAGGTACGGCCCCTCCCAGCAGGGTCCACAAACTGACCAATCTCTTCTTGGTAGGCCACAGATACTTCATTGCATAATAGGTTATAGTCACCTCATTTACGTAGTCTATTGACCAATCCCTGCAAGATGCATACCAGTTTCATGGCAGGCTGCAGCCCAGGGCCAGACAAAAAGTACCAAACCATCAATCGTTTATAGCTTACCCAGGAAACGTCAGTCAACCTGGACAATGTATGTGGTATACAAAAATAGGAAACTAGGGCAAAGGTAACTCCTCAGGGCTTAGGGGAAAAATCTTTCAAGCTGGTTTTCCAAAGGACCATGGCAAGAGGCCATATAAAGGAACTCATTTCGCCACACTACATAATGCTCAATTGTTTCCTAAAGTGGCTCTCCCAAGTTGTACTCCTACCAGGTGAATATGAAAGTTCCCATTGCTCTGTATCTTTGTCAGTATATGACCATGTCATTTTTACATATTTGTCAATCTGGTGATGTGAGATGATTTTACCCTCCATTTCCAAATATTTGATCTCAGCTATCTTTATTTGAACACTTATGTGGTAACAAGTATAAAATATGTAGTGCACAAATGAGAGTATTTTAAAACAAGACTTACATGGATGTGGACTTGGTAGAGCACAGCGATAATTAAAGCACAGGCAAATGCTAACTCTCTATAGAGATGACTTATTATTAATGGGAATCAATACTGATATAAATATTGATCAATCCCTAACATAATTTCTTGACAAGCAGGAATGGAGGCTTTTTCCTGGCCCCCAGCTCCAAACCATGGTATCGGCCGTTCAGAAATATCAACCAAGTTTCTACCTGGGGCATAACAAAGGATGTACACAAATCAGGTCTTAATCTAATAGTAAAGGGGAAGAGAAACATGAGAGTTGGCTGAGTTCTTGGCTGGGCGATAGGTACTTTCCTTTATGTTAATCCCCACAATATACCCTTCAAGGCAGATGTAAAAACTTGGTTCTTACAGATGGATAACCAGACCCAGAGAGGTTGAGTCAGTCAACTAAAAATATATTTTGAGCTCTGATTGTGTTCCAGACATAGTCCTTGAATAGAAAATGAATATACGAGACTCCTGCATTCAAGAATTTTATACCCAGCCTGGCAGAGAAAACAGGTATGAATATATTTGTAATTGCACTTTAGTGTGTTAAGGGCTATAATAAAGGAATATTCTACACACAGTGAAGGCTTCTCAAAAGAGGAGACACTTGAACTGAGTCTTGAAGAATTAATAAGAGCTTGTCAGGTAGCAAGAAGGGACATTTCAGGCAGGGAGGACCATGACCAAAGTAATGGGTGTACAAAATAGCATTCCCTTTCTGAGGGAAGTGCAAGGAGTCTAGTAGCTGTTGCAGAGATTACAAGGGGTAGGGCATGGATCAGGAAAAATAGGGATTTTTTGGAGACATAGATAGGGGTTAGAACTTAGAGGACTTACGGGAGTCTAGCGAAAGGAGTTTGAACCTTCCAGGAATCTTGGGCAAAGCAGGCTAATAACATGGTTAGGTTTTGGCGTTAGAAAATCCCTCTGATGACTATGTAGATTGGAGGGACAAGGCTAAGAGCACAGAGGTTAGGATATGGTAATGGTAGTTTAAGCAAGTGATGAGGAAGCCCTGAATTAAGGCAGAGGCAATGAAGATACCTTTGGATTCTGTTCAGGTTTTGGTGACTAATGGACATGGTTGCTGAGAGAGTGGTAGGTGTTCAGGATGTCTTCAGGGTTTTAGTTTCAGTTAGACTGGATGATGGTATCATTTACCAGATTAGTGAATAAAGAAAGATGAGTGGGTTTGGGGTGGGATGTGACAATGATTTCAGTGGTAGACATGTTGAGTTTATGGTGTCTGCAGGACATTGATATGAAAATGTCTCATAGGTGCTTAGATGTACAAGGGTGACCAACTTGTTTTAGCTTGCCCAGAACTTTCCTAGTTTTAAAAGTGAAAGTCTTGCGTCCCAAGAAATCCCTCAGTCTTGGGAAAACCAGAATGGTCTAGAATGCACTAGAGTAGTCTGGGTTAGAGAGGCTGATTTAGAATTTATGAAATCCACACACGGATAAGCATCTGTGGGGAATGAGGAGAGTGGGAGGAGAAGAAGGCCAAAGATGGCTTGTGGGCAAACCAGCCTTTGACGGGTAGCAGAGGAAGAAGAGTTCATGAAGGAGCCTCACAGAGAAAGGCAGGAGAGACTGTGAAACCCGAAGGAGGAAGAGTCTGCGAGGGAAGGGGTGGCCAATTGTGTCTAAGACTGCAGAAAACTGACGAGTGGATTGGCATTTAGAAGTGGTTTGGAATTTTGCAAAAACAGCTTCATTTTGTAATAGGAATCAAATCAGGCAGCAGAGGGGTGGCATGAAGGCAGAGAAGATTATACACATTTAAGAAGTTATATAGTGAAGGGACAAAGAGAGAAGTGCCATCTAGTATGGAAAATAGGGATGAGAGAGGATTTGAAAAAAAAGAGAAATGTGAGCTCGTTTGTATGATGAGAGGAAGAAGTTAGTGGAGAAGGAGACTGACTACAAAGGGAATATAACTGTTGGAGCAAGTGGGAGGTATGGAGTCAGATGAGGCTGGACCGGAGCAGACCCTTCTTTTCAGACCAAAGATATGAGTGTGCAGAGGGGTATGGCAAGGTCATGTAGCCAGTAGGCTGCAGAGTTGGGGTTTGAATCAAGGTTGGCCAGACTTCAAAAACCATATTATTTTCACCTCATCATAGAAAACACATATAAATTCAGTGAAAAATGTATACACATATGTGTAATCACTTAATGCTATACACAGACAGACACGTGCTGTGGGTGAAATTGGGGAAGTGATTAGAGCAATTGGAACCAGGTGTAGTTCATCTGGGAGCTTAACAGGAATGGTGGACTTTGAACAGAATTCTTGGAGTGTAGAAGAATGTGATGAGGTAAGAGTTAGTTTTAAAAAATTTTTAAATTAGTTCTCTAAGGCAGATTAGTCTCTGCCTCTCCCATATCTATCTTTCTTCTTCTTCCATAGTAATAGAATTTTTAACTGAGATCATGGCCACTCAGCTAACAACTACATTTTCTAGCCTCCCTTGCTAATGTTCTTGGCCAGGTTGAGGCCAGTGGGATGTAAACAAGACTGACAAGTGCAGCTCTTGCATTATGCCTTTAATTTAAAGGGAGAAACTTGTCTTTCCTTACCCACTTTCTTCCATCCTGCTGTCTGGAATGCAGAGTAGTAACAGTGAGCCATCTTAGACATGCAGATGAGGACAACATCCTAGAGATCATGGAGCAACAATGTAAGTGAAGCAGTGACCCCATGTGTTTCAGAGTAGCACTGTGCTCCATAGGGTTTTCAGTGGCTGATTTTTCAGAAGTAGATCACCAGGCCTTTCTTCCAAGGCTCCTCTGGGTAGACTCAAACCTCCAACCCTTCACTTAGCAGCTGAACATGTTAACCATTTGCACCATCCAGGGACTATGAAAACTAGTGCTCTTGTATAAAAGTGTCATGGCATCCGACCTCACCTAGCTTCAGGAGGAGAGAGGAAAATCAAAATCAGATCAGCCCAAGACTGATTTCTATGAGGTAGAAGTCAAACATCCTTCCACCCTCCAAACTTTTTACCAATTTTGACACCAGCCACCCCTTCCATGGCACTCTACTTCTCTGCTGTGTTTGATAATTTGTTGCAGTGGCCACACAGAACTCACAGACCATACTCACCATTATGGGGTTTATTAGGGAAGGAAGTAACAGGAACAACTTCGGAGAGAAGATACAGTTCTTCAATCAGGACAGCTTCTTCTCAGGCCTGGCCTTTGCCTTCAGCCTTGACCTCAACCCTCAGTCTTGGCTCTTGCTCTGACAAGTGTTAAAAGCTCTTTACCTCTGCCAGTAAGTGTCCAGAGGCTCCCGACTCTGCCAGGAAGCCTCCTGCCTGAAAGTACTCAGTTCTTTTGCTCTGCTTTGCTCAGTGGGGTAGGAAGCCCACCGTATCATTTCATGCCGGTCTCCTGGTTCTGCTGCCATTGTTTCTCTGCTGCTGGACTCTGCTGTGCTTGCTACCACATCTGGCTGCTGCTGTGCCATCTCTCATTGTCTTCAGTGTTACAACTCTTTTTCTCAGTCTCCTGGGTCTAGGAGGTTCTCAGAGCCGGAACCTTGGGTCCAAAGGATGTACTCTGCCCCTGGCTCTTCTTCCTGACGGTAGTAAGGTTCCCCTCCAACCTCTGGGATTGGCACCCTTTAAACCTAGTAGAGTGGCAAAACCAACCATCCCCCTACAAGGATTCCATGCACGTGATCTGCTTTAGTAGGCTGTGCACAAGCACCTTATTTGCATAATCCCACCTAATCATTTTGTGGGCATTACACACCGTGGCTGGAAGAGCCATGTAATAGCAGTTCACTGCACTGTACCTTGAGTCAACTGTGACTCATGGCAACCTTATGTAGGACATTGCCATTTTAGGTTTATGTTATGGCAGTTGAACTATGTACCCTATTGCTGGTACAGACGATTAACAAAAATTTACTTATTTTACTTGCAGGATTTATACACTTTTCCAGGATTATACTGATATCTGAATTCTTTATGTCTGTTCAGTCCTGTATTAAAGGCTTCTTGGAATTTAAATTCCTTTGTCTGAAACCTAACTCAGAGTCATGCCTAGGTAATAAATATCAACCAGGAGGGATATGGCAGGCTCAGCCTTAGTCCTGATCATACTTGTCTATGATCTTTATCCTTGGTCATCATGTGAAATATGTAATTTCTTCTTCATCTACCTCATTTTTAAGGATGCTGCTGAGGAATTGATTTATCACTTAGCATTGCATTCAGCTGCAAGTAATGGAAAACCAGACTAGTGGCTTAAGTCGGGGTTTTTCTTTTTCTTGTGTAACAAGAAGGCTGCAGGTAGGCAGTACAGACCTTCCCAGTGCACTCAAAGATCCCTAGGTTCCTTCTGTTTTTCTGCCCAGCAGTCTTTAGCATGTGGTTTTTGTTCTCATGCATGTCACTTCATGGTTCCACTTGAGGCATCAAATTTGTGTTCCAGGCAGGAAAAAGGGAAAGGTGAAGGAGAAAGTGCAAGCCATCTGAGTCATCTCCCTCATCTTTATAAAAATTTTATAGTGATATATAACATACATACAGAAAAGTGCACAAATCATAAGAGTAGAATTTGATGAAATTTTACAGCACAAATATTCCCAGATAATTGGCACACAGAACAAAAAACAAAATATTGCCAGCACGCCAAAAGTGCTATTTTATGCCCAAAGTAACAGCGTAGATTAATTTTGCTCAATTTAGAGCTTTACGTAAATAGAATCATACATCATGTGCTCTTTTGTGGGTGGTTCCTTTTGCTCAACGTAACGTTTGTGAGATTCACTCATGTTTCCGCAGTTGTGGAACGTTTATTTTCACTGTTGTAGTATCCCAATGTGTGAGTGTAATTTTTCTTTAATCCATTGCAATATTGGTGGGCATTTGGTAGTTTCCAGGTTTTAGCTATTAGGATTAGTGTTATAACAACTATTCCATTACGTTTTTTGGTGAAGTATGTTCACATTTCTGTGGATATATTCTTAGATGAAGCATTGTTGGGTTATAGATTATGATTATGATCAGTTATGATACTGCCAATTTTCCTAAAATATTGTATCGATTTACTATACCACTAAAAAATATATAAATGTTCCAATTGCTCCACATCCTTGTCAGCACTTGATATTATCTCCTTCTTTCATTTTAGCTATTTTTTTTTTTTTAGTGAATGTGTAGTACTATCTTATTGTGTTTTTAATTTGAATTCCCCAGATAACTAATGAATCAACTGAAGTATAGCAATTTTTCACATGCATGAGCTTTTTGGCTATTTGTATAACCTATCTTGTGAAGTACCTGTTCAAAAGAAAAATTTTTTTTTTCTGTCCTTTCCTCATTATGTTATCTGTCTTTTGCACATTGTTGTGTAGCGTCCTCTATATCTTCTGGATATATATCCTTTGTTGCATATATATATTGTAAACACTTCCCCACTTTGTCAGTTGTCTTTTCATTCTCTTAACAGTGTCTTTTGATGAATACCAAAAACCAAACCAAACCGTTGCCATTGAGTTGATCCCAACTCGTACCAACCCTAGTTTTTAATGTTGTTTAATTCATCATTTTTTCCCTTATGGTTAGCAGTTTTGAGGGCCCATTTAAAATCCATTACTTACTCCAAAGTCATGAGGATGTTTGTTCTCTTCTGTTTTCCTCTAAAAGCTTTATTGTTTTACCTTTTACATTTGGATCTAAAATACAACTGGAGTTAATTTTTGTATATGGTGTGAGGTAAAATTTATCTTTTTCTGGGTGGAACCTACACTATTTATTGAAAAGACCATCATTTCCCTACAGCACTGCTGTGCCACCTTGTCAGTCGGGTGTGGATCTATTGTTGGACTCTGTACTGTTTCTTTGGTCTATTGTGTCAACACCATACTGTCTTATTTAATAAAATGGGTCTTTTAGTTTAAGCCCTCCTGTTTTTGTTTAAGCCAAGATTGCCTTGGCTATACTTGGCCCTTTGCATTGCCATATACATGTTATAACCAGCTTAGCATTTTCCACATGCAAAAACCACTTTAGTTGTCTTTTAAAGAGTTTTCCTGGAAGTCCCATTAAGCCTTCTGATTATATGTAGGCAATTGTCTAGAATTGTGTCACATGACCATCCCTAGCTGCAAGAGTGATTGGAAAATACAGTATTTTAACCTGGGCATATTGCCACCCTGAACAAAAATCAGGTTTTCTTAGTAAGGAAAAAGGAGAGAGTGGACGTTGGGCAGGCAACTAGCAAGGTCTGACACAGTCGATAATTCTTGTACAACTAGTGGGCAAAGGAGACAGAAGGGGCATGATACCCGACCTGCTAACCAGATGAGGAGACTCCCAGGGCCTTTGCTGCTGCAGCTGGAATCACACTGGAGCAGCTTAGGGGAAGTGATAGTTCCTTTTACCCCTGGCCTTCTGGGATGGGGCAGAGCAGGAGTGAAGGTACCATTATGTTTATGGTAAACCAGTGGGGTAGCCCATGATGGTTCCCATTGAAAATAGATAGGCCAGAGATAGTTTCTCCCCTATAACCATACTTGTTGTTTGATGGACCTGGGAGTCCCCAGAGAAGCATTCCATGGTGTTCCAGCCTGATATATCCACTGGTGAAATAAAATTCTTATGTTAGTTTTACCTATATTTGATATTTAAGACCATGACCTCTCACCTTTATTTTAAAGGACCAAGAATGAAAAAACAAACTGTGTTAGTCTGTATTCTCTGAGAAGCAGACACGGGATGGAATTAAATGTACAAGGATTTTATTAGGGGAAATGTCTGTGTGAGAGAAAATGGAGGGGGCGGGGGGAGCTGGGAGAGTCAGCAGACTATGAGGCAAGTCTCACCACAAGTGAAGGCCAGAGGGAAGGAAGGTTGGGTGGAACTGTCCTAGACTACCGTGGAGCCTAAGGAAGGCCCTCCGGCCAAGGTCAGCCATCACTGACTAAACCAGAGGATTTCTTAGTTTCCTAGTCTGCTGTAACAGAATCACCACAAGTGGGTGGCTTTAAAGAACAGAATGTATTTTCTCACAATTTAGGAGGCTAGAAGTGCAAATTCACGGCACTGACTAGGGGAAGGCTCTCTCTGTCCTCTCTGGGGAAAATCCTTGTCTTGGCTTCTGTAAACCCGGAGTTCCTTGGTTCCATGGAGATCTCAAAGTGGCATCTATCTTTCTCCCATTCGTGCTTCCTTGTCTCTGTGCCTAATCTGCTCCTTTTATATCTCAAAAGTGATTAGGTTTAAGACATACCCTATAATGTTATGGTCTCATTGGCATAACAGATAAAACCCTATTCCAAATGGGATTATATCCACAGGTGTAAGGGTTAGGATTCCAGCATGCATTTTGGGGAGACAAAATTTATTCTACAGTAGAGGAGTCCCCAGAAACAAGCCTGCATTAGTATCCGTGCCACATCCAATATTGGCTGGGGACAGCCCATGACGAGTGCAGCCTTGGCACAAAAGTGACAATGGATTTGAGCACAACACTGTTGCCCTTGGTCAGTTACATTCCCTCTAGTTGAAGACCTGCATTCTCATGGCAGCCTCATGAGCTTAGTCAGCTTTTGCTAGAAATTAAAGAGCATGCAGGGGTGTCCCTCACTTTTGTGAAATATCAAAATCCAAGCTGGTCAACATATGTTGACAGGAATGAGTTTAGGAAGGTAGTGAAAGAAATGTGGTGAATCAGAAGAGAAGGGATAAAATATATTACTGTATTTTTATGCAAATAACGTGTGTTATATGTTTTCTTTCCAACCGTGTCCTCCCCTTCCATGGTATTTTTGTAAAAAAAAAAAAAAAAAAATCAGCAGAGCATGCTTACAAAAATACCTGGAAGGGGAGGGCGCAGTTGGCAAAACAAAAAACAAAAAAAAACATATAACGCATTTATTATTTGCTTAAAAATATGGTAAACGTCCCAGAAGACTATTCTATTAGAACTGAGCATTTTATGAAGTGTTTTCTTTTCCAGCTGTATTGGATGTTCTTGTTTGGATGCCGTGAATAGCTTTCTTCAGGATTAAGCAAAGCCTTTGTAAATGTGTTGCCTTCTCAGGTCTGTGAAGATTTGCGTGGAGCATTCGGAGGGCAGTGCCATAGCAAACGAGGGCAGGGCAGGGCAGGGTCCTGACCTACACCTGGTCAACGGATTCACAGATGAGCTTCTTTGTATTATAAAAACAAGCAACCTAGGCAGATAAGGCACGACATCAGATAGCTGAGCATCAGCTTTTTGTCACTAGTTTTATTTTTCACAGTATCAAGTACTAGAATGGGCAAGCACTAGAAAGCACCAAAACTAACTTCTGAACTTGGCCCAAGGACAGTGTCATCCAGACAGGCATATAAGTAACATCCACAGCAGAGAGGCCTTCAAACCTGGTTTATTCTTCTGCCTTCTCTGTAAATTACAGTTTATGCTGATAAAAAAAAAAAAAATTTGATTGTAAGGAAAAAAGGAAATTATGGGTGACCTAATTTCCTTTTTTCCTTACAATCAAAATGGAGAAGCTCAAGTGGAAATTGAGTGAATCCCAAGTTTATGTGTTGAACACCTCCCTCAGCAGCAGTTCAGGAGGCAAAGGGGGTGGGAGCCATACAGCCAGAAACAGGTGTTTACGCCGAACAAGATTACGAGATGGGAAGGCTCATCTCATTGCTTTTCTGCCTAAAAGATCTGGGAGAGAGGCAAGAGACTTTGAGTAATACATCTTCTGATTCTCTCTCCGTCTGTGTTGTAAATGATTTAGCTGATGACTTTCCTGCCATTTCCTTCAGGCAGAGAGTCCTCAAAAAAAAAAAAAAAAGAAAAAGTCATCGGCATTAGGAAGTGTCTTGCCAGGCGATTTTCATTTTTTAAAAGATTTTCTTATTGCATTTGATCTTCCTTGAACAGTCCTGAAATTTTTTTCCTCCTTGGGTTTGCTCTCCTCAGCTACCTAGGAACCATTAGTCATCATTTTAGCTGTAACGCAACCTGGTGATGGCTATTATTTCTTTTCTCACATGAGGGGGTTTGCCACACAAATGATTTTATCAATGGCTCCTGGTCTCCTCCGCTTTTCACTTAGGTCTCATGGGGTCCCAAGGCTCTCATGGGGTCCCAAGGCCTGCGACCAAATGACCAAATGAACTGTTTTCAAAGGAATTCATTCAACAGAATTTCCTTCTACATTTGAGTCTAATGCTGTAGCAACTTGAAGCTGTGAGCCCTACCTCTATGAAAAGGAAGGTTAGACTTCTTCACAGCCTGCAAGGCTCAGAAACATTGCGAGACATTTGGTAAACAGGAGAGCCGACTTGGGAACATCTTCAGCATATGGGGAGTTTCTAACACATTTCACTAGTGGAAAAAGCAGTGCAAAAAAAGGGTAATTTCCGTCCTCTCTGTTGATTACTCTCCTCAAACTCTCGCTGCCTTCACCACAAGTGAGGTTAGCAAGGGCAGCTGGTCGCAAGCCTGCAGCTGTTCTTAACTGTTGACTTTAGCTTTGCAGTAGTCCCTTGTGGGAAAAGATGCCGTACCTGCACCCTGGGGTGGACTTACAGGTGTTTGAGAAATGTTTTCTTTCCTACGAGTTACATGACACTCTGCAACAGACAAGCTATTATGACATACCAGCTGACGTCGGAGAAGCCTGGACTTTAATTGCCTGGATCCCGCCCCTCCCCCATTCCTCTTTCACAGAGAGCCACTGAAAAGGATTTGCATTTCTCTGTAGTTCTTCTCTCCCTGTTCCCTGCCGACCAGGCTGGATACTTCAACAACAAAAGAGAATATCAGGTCTCAGATCTTTAAGAACCTGCTCAGAGTAGGCCCAGATCAAAATGGGTTCCAAGTTGAAATGCCATGTTGTTGTAAAAAAAAAATTGGTATATGAGAAGTATTAACTTTTTTAAATTTAAAAAGACTACTTGAGTAAAAACAATGAAATCTGGTTTTATTTCTCTTTTGTTTTGATTTCTAAGAATGGAAATGCTAGAGCTTGGATTCTGTATTAGGGCTGGGCCTGCATTCAGGTTTGTTCTGTTGATGTATTGATGGGGTTTCATTAGCTGGCTGTGGGTGGCTGTCACATGGGCATTACATGGGCGATAATAGTACACTGAGTGTATTAGTTTGAATGTACTGATACTAGCACAGCACTGGCCCCTCCAAACCCCTTCGACTGGGCAGCAAGAGCTCCTTCCCTGGACCCTACCCTGCCTCTGGCCCTCCTCTGACCACTCAACCCCCCTGTCTTAGTCATCAAGTGCTCCAGAAATACGACAAGTGGATGGCTTCAACAAACAGAAGTTTATTCTCTCTTAGTCTAGGAGGCTAGCAGTCCAAACTGAGGGTGTCAGCTCCAGGGGAAAGCTTTCTCTTTCTGTTGGCTTTGGAGGAAGGTCCTTGTCATCAGTCTTCCCCTGGACTAGGGACTTCTCAGCGCAGGGACCCCAGGACCCCCCAAAGGACCTGCTCTTCTCCTGGCACTACGCCTGGCCTCTCTGCTCGCTTCTCTCCTTTATATCTCAAAAGAGACTGGCTTAAGATACAACCTGATCTTGTAGATTGATTCCTACTCCATTAACATAACTGTCTCTAACCCTGCCTCATTAACATCGTAGAGGCAGGATTTACAACATATAGGAAAATCACATCAGATCACAAAATGGTGGACAGTCACACTAGCCAAGTTGACAGATATTTTGAGGGGACACAATTCAATCCATGACACTCACACAGCCTTCTTCTAGGGTATGCTCTGAGACCAGGACCTGGACTTCCTGCCCAGACAGCCCTGCACCTGTGTCTATCCTGGTATGCAGACCCCTGGTCTGAGGGTGGCTATATTTGGAGGTGGAGACAGGGGCAGCCTCCACATGTGTTCTTGTCTGGACCTCACAAATATTAGGGATGGGCTTGTACTCCATACTACCTTTCCCTCTATTGACTGGTGCGATACTGCAAAAAAGGCAACTCAACATGGGTTTTAGTAATTATAATTAAAAAAAAAAAATACAGGCACAATTTCTTACTCATTCTAGATCTTAAGGCGGATGCATAGAAAATTAGTCTCAATGGAAACAGAAAGTAAAATTGACCAGTTTGGGTGCCCCTCTTTAGTTAAACGAATTGCCTCCCTCAGCAGACAATGCATGTATTCAGATGTTAATTTGAATGTTTGAAAGTTATTGATATTTTAGTAAAGTTCATCCAAAGTCAGCCCCATTGGCAGTAGCATTTTTTTGCAGTGCAACCAATGTTGGACAGTATTTAAGAAACCTTACAAGTTGTGCCAGGGTCTTGAAGGTAGCTCAGGCTCAGGGTTATGGTTACAAGCATAACCATAATTTTGATATTCTATTAGTCCAATCAAAAACGTGGACTATTCAACAAATATATTGCCCTGCCTAGTAAGTCCCTCAGTCAATATTTACTGTATTTTAAAAATCAACCCAATATCTGGAATTGTTTGGTCACAGTAGTTGATCCAATAGCCCAAGATAGAGTTAACCTAAATTCCTTCGTGCTTCAATGGCACGGAAAACCAATCCTTGCTTCCAAAGCCAACAGCTTTGATTTGTCATACATAATTTAATGTGATAAAGTGGAGCTCACTTTGCTTTTAGTGTGCAAACAGATGCATGTGAGTGATGTAAGGAAATGCAAGTGGGTAGAGTGTGCTCACATCAATGTGGTTTGACTCATGTCCTGAAAGGTGACCCACTACAGTCTCACTGTTCAGAATGGTTTCAGTCCAGTTATTGGTCATCGCCCCTTTGATCTTTGGTTCATTGGTTTGAACCAGCTTCAGCTAAATAGTGCACAGTGATTTCCACTAGATTTTATCCAGCAGGGTGTATTGTCTTTCTGTGATTGTGAATGAGTTTGGAAATGGGTAGCTAGAGGACGAGTTATATAGCCAGAAGAAGGCTAGGCTCTGAGCAGGGTCTCCATGGGCAGTCCAAGGTGATCGAAGTGGTAGAAGCTGGCCTTCAACTCCCTCCAGCTTCCCACTTCTTAATTTCACCTTGCCTGAAAGCAATATGAGTTTCTTGGTTTTGTTTTGTGTTTTCCCCCTGGGGACCCTTTTTTCCTACCTTGTAGACCCTGATTAGTATTTTATCTGTTCCATTCCTAACCAGAAACTAGTTGCCGCGGAGTTGGCTCTGACTCACAGCGACCCCATGTATGTCAGAGTAGAACTGTGCTCCCTGGCGTTTTTAGTGGCTGATTTTTCAGAAGTAGATTCCCAGGCCTTTCTTTCAAGGTGCCTCTGGGTGGACTTGAATTCCCAACCTTTTGGTCAGCAGCCAAGCAGATTAACTATTTGCACCATTCATTCTGTTCCTAAATGGCCTTAATTCTCAGTGTTTTCAACTTGTGAATATTGACCCATTGGTGGGTTGTGAAATTAATGGGCAAAAATCAGTGCGAAAAAACAAAATAGGATGAAATAGAGTACAAAGATTCAGAGCGCCTCTTACGCAGTTCTCACTGTTAGTTGCCATCCAGTGGACTCCGGCTCACAGCAACCTTATCATTAAACAAAAAAACCCAGTGCCTGTCGTTACAGAACGTTAAGTTTCCTGGTCCTGCACTATTTTCGCGATTGTGGCTGTGCTCCATTGTTGCGATCACTGTGTATTTTGAGTGCCTTCCAACCTAGGGGGCTTGCTTTCCAGCTTTATATCAGATGGACAGTATTTCATTGTGATCCATAGGATTTTCATTAGCTAATTTTTGGAAGTAGATCACCAGGCTTTTCTTCCTAGTCTGTCTTAGTCTGGAGACTCTGCTGAAACCTGTCCACTATGGGTGACCTGACTCGTGTTTGAAAGACCAGTGGCATAACTTCCAGCATCATAGCAACATGCAGGCCACTGCAGTGTGACAAACTGACAGCTGGGTGGTGGTCTTCCTCAGTAGAGATGTTTTATTTTTTTCAAAACTCTTGTTTCAGTTGTGTGTCTATGACAGAGTACTGAGCTGTGCTGTGAAATATATTCTTTACATGGGTTGTGGTGAAAAAAAGTTGAAAAGCACTAGCCTAAGGCAAGCTGCTTGATGGCACATGACAGGCATTAGGAGAGTTTAGAGCCAAGAGACCCTCTTTGTGGAACTTCTACCACTCTGGGTAGGCAGCTAGCCTCCCGCTTGGCCTACCCATTAAGGCCCTAATCCCTGTTGATGTTGCCCCTTTGTCCTTGCTTTGTAGAGAGGACCATCATGAAGTTAAAATATCCTTTAGTGAATAGCACATTCAGCCTGTAAGGCACTTTTATTCACGCTGTCCCACTTGATTACGTATTCTGGATTCCAGATTCCAGGTTCATTCCAGGCCCAACTCCCTTCTCTAAAGAGGTCTCTAGCATGATATTATCTACCTGTTTCTATAATTCAGTCTCTAGCATGATATTATCTACCTGTTTCTATAATCCAGTGTTACCATGGGCACTGCCTTAAGGAAGATACATTTATCTGGAAGTATATTCCATGTATGATTAAATAGCCTTCTTTTAACTTTTGAAGTTCATGTCGCTAATACTTTGCCTAAGCAAGGTGTAATTGGCTTTGTGGCTTCCCCAGTAGCCAAGGGTTAGTATTAAGAAAAACCAAACCTGTTGCCATTGAGTCGATTCCAACTCATAGCAACCCTACAGGGTTGGTATTAGAAGGAGAGAAAACCAGCAAGTGTGGCAGTGACTCTCAAGAATTATATTAACGAGTAGAAGATGGTGCCTCATTGCTAAGCAGCTCAGTGGAGGGGCAGCCCAGCATCTCACTGCTTCCTGGCTCCTGGTGTACTCCATTAAAATCACAGGCAGACTCAGGCACCCCACTGCTTTTCAGAAGGGCTGTCTGTTGCAGTGTGATTCCACCACCATCCAACGGGTCCAACCAACTATTGCCTCTCTGGGGCCCTGCTATTCATGATTTAATTCCATTTACTTTAATTCAATTGCTATTTATTAAAAGCCTCCTGTACATTTCCAGCAGCCTCCCTGGGTCGTGCAAATGGTTAACATACTCCCCTGCTAACCAAAAGGTTGGCAGTTCGGGTCCACCCAGGGCACCTTGAAAGAAAGTCCTGGCAATCTACTTCTGAAAAATCAGCCATTGAAAGCCCTGTGGAGCACAGTTCCACTCTGACACATGTGGGGTTGCCTTGAGTTATTTTTTTTTAGATATACGTATACATTTACCTGTTCTGAATGTCACGTAAGTGGGCTCACACAACATTCACCTTTTTGCCTGACTTATTTCATTCAGCAAAGCTTATTAATGGTTACTGGAGGTGGGAGGGAGGCAGAAAGAGGTGTCCTTGCTAGAGGGCACTGAGTTTCTGTGCAGGGCGATGAAATAATTTGGAAGTGGATAGTGGGAATGGTGAACTTTATTAACGTCACTGGATTAATTGTACATGTAAAAAATGTTGAAATGGCAAGTGTTTTGTTATATATATACTTACCCCAATAAAAACACACAGCAAAGCCTATTAGCAGTATTCCTTTGAGAATCTATAGAGACAGAGTAGAACCCCTGGGTAGAAGGGTGAGGGCTTACCTCTAATTTGGTTAGTGAAACCTATTTATTTGCAGGCCTCTTCCAGCGAGTAAGACCTGCTGATGCCAAGGACAGTGGGAGTCATATTGGCTTTGTTGTGCCTGTGGGGGGGGGGGGGACCCCACTGCTGTGGAGTCGATTCTGATTAGTAGCAACCCTATACATTCACCAAAAAAAAAAAAAAAAAACCACTGTAGAGAGATCCAAATGCCCAGAAAGAGTTAAGCTGTGTGTCTGCACAGGGCGGCTTGGTTCTGGCAATGTCCCATCAGTTTAGGTCATTTCTGATGACTTCACTCTCCTGGTGACATCAGCCTCTAATCTACTGAAGGTGAATTCATGTGCAATTGCTTTAAAATACTCCCTGAGTTCCAGGCCATTCCCGGTGATATATGGACAGGCTCGTCTTTCCCAGGCCACAGTCTGGTTTGTGCACTGCGTTTGTGCTTCCCGTATCGTATCACCATGTGGACATTATGTCACTAACTGGCACAGCCCAGCTCACAAATGGAATGTGCTTGTTGCAAGCAAAAACAGCTAACATCAACTCTTCCCTCACCCCACCGCAGGTACAAAATACAAAAGGCCTAGAGGCATGGCTTGATTGTATTCTGGTTTTCTTAAAATGTTCTCTCTCTCCTCGCCTTTTATGTAGCTTGAATGTTGATCATTATCTTTATCATGGTTTCCAACCCATTAAAAAAGCAAAAACAATTGCTGTTTAGTTGATTCCAAGCCGTGGTGACACATGTGTGTCATAGTAGAACTGTATTCCATAGAGTTTTCAGTGGCTGATTTTTCGGAAGTAGATCACCAGACCTTTCTTTTGCAGTACCTCTGCATGACTGGAACCTCTGACCTTTTGGATAGGAGCCAAGGTGTTAACCGTTTGCACCACCCAGGGACATTATAGTAGAAACCCTGGTGGCGTAGTGGTTAAGTGCTACGGCTACTATCCAAAAGGTCAGCAGTTTGAATCCATCAGGCGTTCTTTGGAAACCCTGTGGGGCAGTTCTGCTCTGTCCTGTAGGGTCACTCTGAGTCAGAATTGACTCGACAGCAATGGGTTTGGTTTTGGTGGGACATTATACCCTTTAATTCTTGAAGACGTTTGGTGACTGATGGCACAAATTAAATCTAAGACTGAGATAATTTAGCTTGGCCTTGGTTTTAAATATCAAGACTGTGAAATAAAGTAACCTGTTTACCTTCTAAGACCATTTCCTTTCCTTTGCCTTTGAAGTGTCTTGAAAGAACGGACATGAAAGCAACCTTGGGTTACTGGGTGGGTGGCAGGACTTGGCCTTGACAAAGATGGTGTTGCTGGGTACATGCTCATAGCTTACAGGGATACAGATGTCTCTAGGGACTGTGGGACCTTGGTCTGGAAGAATCCCCTCAATTTGTCCAGACCCCAGGCCAATGTAAGCACATTTTATGACCCGTACCAATCCTCTACTGTATCCACAGACTGTGGTGACACCCAGCTGTGTCACTGGAGATTCAGAGGGCCATAGTGGTTCCCTGATCCCTATTCCCTTCCTGTGGCCCCCAGCTCTAGGGGCCGGGAATGTTCTCTGCTCTGGGTCCTGTGTCCTCAGCTGGGACCTAAACAAAAATGCAGAGAAGGGAAGCAGAGTTCCCTCAACACAATTTCCAGGATCCTGAGAGCCCATTTCTTCATCTGATTAATAGCTCTTGGCTCTCAGCAGTCGCTTCTGGAGTCCAGAACCAGTAGGATACACCCTGAAGTTTAAAATCATGTCAGGAAAATGTTGTACTTACACAGTATTGTTAAGAAGAGAGACTGGTGTTTAAACAAGGTAATAAAATGCTACTCTCACTTTATCTTCATTTCATACCTAAGGTAAAGAAGAGAAATGAATAGAGCTATTCACCCTTTTAGAGTGCAGCAGCGCAGTATCAAATAATCATTACCATGTATCCTCAGTTTGGGGTCAACTCACAGACCACAGGGGTACTGAAAAGATACTCTTGTTTTTCTCTGCTTCGTCACAAAATAACTGTTGAGGCTCTCATTTTCTGAGGAAGGAAATAAAGTCCCTGGATGACTTGCAAATATTTGGTTAAATGCAGGGATGGGCAGACTTGCTGAGTTTCAGATCTGTTTTAGCCGGGCGTGGGGGGTTGGCTACATCAGAGGAAACTGGTGGGATCAGTCCAGGATGCTGGCACCGTTACCAGTCACATCTGCTCAGGATATAAAAAGATACCAGACTTTTTAAAAGGTCTGGGATGAAGTAAACCAGCTTCCCTTCCCCTCCTGCTACATCTCCAAGGAGGTGAAAATATTGGGAAAGCCTACTTACAAACTTGTTCTCAACCCCATTCTCTCCCTTGGTTCATGAAGAGAAAAAAATAGACAAGGGGGGGAAAAAAACCCAACAAACCTGAAAACCTAACTAAGTGAAATTTAAAAATTAAACTTCCCTTGTGCCCAAATGCCCACTTGTTCTCTTCTGCAACAGCTAACCCACATGCCGACTCCACTTCCTCCTCAAATAAAGACACATCACTTCCGTACCCCCAAGGAGCTGGAATTTCCCTCTTCTCTGTTCCCTACTAGCCTCTTAAAAAGGTCAGTTTCATTGAGCGGACTCTGACACATGGTGACCACGTGTGTCAGAGTGGAGCTGTGCTCCATAGGGCTTTTAATGACTGATTTTTCAGAAGTAGATTGCCAGGGCTTTCTTCCAAGGCACCTCTGGGTAGACTGGAATCTCCAACCTTTCTGTTAGTAGCTGAGCATGTTAATGTTTGCACCACCCAGGGACTGCGACAGCTCCTTGGAAACCATGAAAGTAGACTTCTTGTTT
Source organism: Loxodonta africana (assembly GCF_030014295.1). Classification (NCBI taxonomy): domain Eukaryota; kingdom Metazoa; phylum Chordata; class Mammalia; order Proboscidea; family Elephantidae; genus Loxodonta; species Loxodonta africana. Next base: position 71,736,875 of record NC_087358.1, read on the forward strand.
GGCTGAGGAGACTAGAGGAACTCCTTCTTAGCAGTGAAACACCTCGTGTGGAAAGTTGGGCTGTAGTAATTTTGGGATGAAAGGAGTGTGACGTGTCTGCCTATGGGGGCCTGTGTAAAGGAGTGGAGCAATGGATGAGCCCTGTATCTTTCCCACGTGCACTATTGGGGTGGTCGCTGGGGAGGGCGGCTTGCTTTCCTTTTCTGAGGGGGTGTAATGCTGTTTACTTTTGCAGTTGGAGAGGAAAGGCTGGCAGCATCTGTAGCAAGGTAGGTTTGTTGTTAGTTGCTGTCAAGTCAGCTCGGATTCACGGAGACCTTATGTACAACAGAATGAAAAGTTTGCCCAGGCCTGTGCCATCTTCATGATCTTTGCTATGTTTGAGCCCGTTGCTATGTAGCTAGTGCATAATATCATCACCACCCCTTCCCCTCTTGCCTGTAATTTGTCATAAATCACTTTGTTTGGACTGATTCCTTTATTCTGCAGACTAGAGTGTTCTTTGATAAGCCTGCTTTGCCCTTAGTTTGCTGAGAATTTTTCCTCAGGATTGGATTGCTACACCACCAGTGGGTCACATGCCTTCTAAATTTGGTATCAGAGGCAGACTTCATAGTGTCCACTGTCTGACCAACTTCTCTAGCCCCCCAGCCCACTCTCAAGCACAGCAGAGCACAGCACAACCCCGAGGGCACTGTCGTAGTCATCTAGTGCTACTATAACAGAAATACCATAAGAGAACAGCTTTAACAAACAGAAAATTATTCTCTCACAGTCTAGGAGGCTAGAAGTCCAAATTCAGAGCACCAGCTCTGGGGCGAAGGCTTTCTGTCTGTATTGGCTCTGGGGGAAGGTCCTTGTCATCAATCTTCCCCTGGTCTAGGAGCTTCTCAGTGCAAGGATCCTGGGTCCAAAGGACATGCCCTGTTCCTATCTCTTCTTTCTTGGTGGTATGAGGTCCCTCTCCTCTCTGCTCAATTCTCTTTTTTATATCTCAAAAGAGATTGACTCAAGATACAACTTAATCATGTAGATTGAGTACTGCCTCATTAATATAACTGCCTCTAATCCTACCTCATTAAGATTATAGAGGTTAAGATTTACAACACATAGGATAATCACATCATATCACAAAACGGAGGACAGCCATGCAATACTTGGAATCATGGCCTCGCCGAGTTGACACACATTTTTGGGGGATACAATTCAACCCATAACAGGCACCAAAGAGAGAAGACCTCTCACTCCCTCCCTGTCCCCTGGAATCTCCTGCTTAAATTAGGCTGGTGCCACTCTCAGGTCCAGCAGTGCCATTACAGTAAGTGGAGACTTGGAAAGAGTTCTGGTATTTGGAAGTGTAGGGAAGAGGGAGGCTACCCCAGAGGCAATCACAAAAAGGCCTGTGTGCCCATGTGCGTCCACCAAAGATTGTGATGGAACACCCATGTCAGCAGACCTTTCATCCCAGCTCTGCCACCTACTGCTTGTTGACCCTGGCAAGGACCCCAACCACACACAAGATGTTTAGCATTTGTCCTGGGGTACTGACCTCTGTGTGGTGACTCTGAAGGGAAGACGTTCTTTGCTGGACCCACCAGCCCCTGCTGCAACTGGGGTGGTAAACACTGATGTAGTAGGTGCTGTGTAAGTATTGGTTGAATTAATTGTATAACCAACATGGACAGAAATTTTTTTTTTTTCTTTTTTTGAGAGATCATCCCTACCTAGAAGGCCAACTCCTGATTATGTGTGCACAGGACTGTCCTACCTATCCCATCCCTATCGTGTTCCTTTGAATCTGTGATCTAGTCTGAGACTACAGACATCATTACAGTGACATTCTCATCTAGGGACAATCATCCCAAGAGGACCTCATGTCATCCCTGGTGGTCAACCAAACCCTGTGAGCTCCTTGAGTCATGGGGCAGTATATGTCTGAACTTTGTATCCCTAGATTCAACTTTGTATCTAGAGCAAAGCCTGTCATATGCACACACTCAGTAAATACTTGATGAGTTGAGCTGTTGAAATCAACAGAAGTTGGCTGTCCAAAATAAACTCTTCAAGAAAACAAAAGGATATAGATAAGAGATAAAATAGTAAGTTTCAAAACAGGGAACAAAACATACAGTGCTTTGAAAGGACCCATCTTGATATGTATACAGAAGTACACCTGGTTTTCTCCATCTTACATGCTTTAATAGTGTGGTCATGGGGGGTTTAAATAAAGGGCTAAGATGAGGAATCTTAATATAGCATCTTTCTGGCCTGCTGTTTAACTTCTCTATTAAGGAATTTAAGGACTACCTTCCATAGAGGTGGCTTCTCAAGTTATTTTTTCCTATAATATTCCTGTTCAGTCTCTTTTTGACAAAGAAGCAGTAGCATTTGTTCATTCGCTCCGTACGATTTTTAATGATGTTTGTTTTCTTATTTATTCTCCCTACCTCCCTGAATTGGAAAAGTTCCATGAGGACAGTAGTGCCTGCCTCTTAATGTGATGTTAGATGCGAGTTGCTACTATTTTATTTGAGATTTTTTGCATCTGTATTCATAAAGAATAGTGGTTTGTAGCTTTCTTTTTTGTGTGGTTGTCCTTACATAAGGGTATCAGGGTAATGCCCGTGTCATGATGAGTTAGGAAGTATTTCCTCCTCTTTGATCTTTTGGAAGCATTTGAGAAGAATTGAGGTTAATTCTTCTTTAAATGTGTGGTAGACTTTACCAGTGAAGCCATCTGGTCCTGGACTTTTCTTTTTTGTGAGGCTTTGATTATTGGCTGAATCTCTTCGCTTGTTATAGGTCTGTTGAGATTTCCTATTTCTTCTTGACTCAATTCAGGTAGTTAATGTGTTTCTAGGAATTTGTCCATTTCATCTAGGTTGTCTAATTTGTTGGAGTACAGTTGTTCACAGTGTCGTCTTGTAATTCGTTTTAGTTTTGTAAGTTGGTGTAATGTCTACACTTTCTTTTCTGATTTTAGTTGTGTCTTCTCTCTTTTTTTCCTTGTTAGTCTAGCTAAAGTTTTGTCAATTTTATTAACATTTTTAAATCATCAAAAATTTTTAAAGGTAATCTGGGCATGTAGGTGAATTTTTTTTTTTGGTGGTGGTTTTATTGTGATAAAAAATATGTAACAAAGCGTTTGACAATTCTACATTTTTTATGTGTACAATTCTGTGACACTGATTATGTTCATCATATTGTACAACCCTAACCACTATCCATTTCCAAATTATTCCACCACCATGAACAGAAACTCATTCCCCCCCTAAGCAAAAACTTCCCCTTTCCCTCTCCCTGGTAACCACTAATAAGCTTTGGTCTCTATACATTTGCCTCTGTACATCTCTCATATAAGTGGGATCATACAGTATTTGTTTTTCTGTGACTGATTTATTTCATTCAACATAATGTTTTCTAGGTTCATCAGGACTTCATTTCTCTTCATGACTAATATTCTATTGTATGTGTATACCACATTTATTTATTCATTTTTCTGTTCATCATGGGCATTTAGGCTGCTTTTCCCTTTTGGCTATTGTAAATACTGCTGTAATGAACCTTGGTGTACAAGTTTCTGTTCGTATTCCTGCTTTCACTTCTTCTGGGTATATACCTAGGATTGGGATTGTTGGGTCATGTGGTAGTTTTATGTTTCGCTTTTTGAGGGACTACCAAACTTTCACAGAGGCTATACCATTTTACGTTACCACCAGCAATGGATGAGGGTTCCAAAATCTCTAAATCCTTGCTGAAACCTATTATTTTCCTTTTTTTTGATCATAGCCGTTCTAGTTGAGGTGAAGTCGTAGTATTTCATTGTGGTTTTGATTTGCATCTCCCAAATAACAAAACCCTGGTGGCGTAATGGTTAAGTGCTACGACTGCTAACCAAAAGGTCGGCAGCTCAAATCCATCAGGCGCTCCTTGAAAACTCTATGGGGCAGTTCTACTCTGTCCTACAGGGTCGCTATGAGTCAGAATCAACTTGATGGCAACAGGTAAATAACAAATGAAGGAGCCCTGGTGGCACAGTGGTCAAGCACTCGGCTGCTAAAGGAAAGGTGGGTGGTTCAAATCCACCAGCCACTCCCCCGAGAGAAATATTTGGCAGTCTGCCTCCTTGACGATCACAGCTTTGGAAACCACACAGGTAGGTCCACTCTGTCTCATAGGGTCGCTGTAAGTCAGAATAGCACCATCGTTTGATTTTCTTGATTCTCTGTATTGTGTTTCTACTCACTGTCTGCCCTAATCCATATGATTTCTTTCCTTCTGGTAGATTTGGGTTTAGTTCTTTTTTTGTCTAGTTCCTCAAGATTTATACCTTAGGTTATTGATTTGAGATCTATCTTCTTTTTCAATATAGACCTTCACAGTTATCGTTTTCCCTCTGAGCAGTGCCTTCACTGAATCCTGTAAGTTTTGGTATGCTGTACTTGCGTTTTCACAGCATTGGTCTGTAAGTATTTTCCCTTGTGATTTCTTCTTTGACCCATTGGTTGTTTAATAATGTGTTGTTTAATTTGCATACATTTGTGAAATTTTTAGTTTTCTCCCTGTTATTGCTTTCCAGTTTCATTTCATTGTGTTTGGAGAAGACATGTATGATTTCAGTCTTTTAAAATTTGTCGATACTTGTTTTGTAACCTAACTTATGGTCTATCCTGGAGAATGATCCATTTATATTGAAGATGAATATATATTGTGCTCTTGTTGGGTGAAACGTTCTACATATGTCTGTTAGGTCTAGTTGGTTTAGAGTGTCATTCATGTCTTCTATTTACTTACTGATCTTCTGTCTAGGTAGTCTGTTCATTGTTAAAAGTGTATATTTAAGTCTCCAGTTATTATTAGAGAACTGTCTCTTACTCCGTTCATTCTGTCAATGTTGGCCTTGTATATTTTGGGATTTGTGTTAAGTCCATATATGTTTATAATTGTTATATCTTCTTGATGAATTGACCCTTTTGTCATTAGATAATGACCTTCATTATTTTTTGTAACACATTTTCACTTAAAGTCTACATTGTCTGATATTAATATCGTAGTCTGAGCTCTCTTTTGGCCGCTATTTGCGTGGAATGTTTTCTTATTCTTTCACCTTCAACCCACCAGCGTCTGGAACTAAAGTGAGTCTCGTAGACAGCATATAGTTGGATCATGTTTTCTTAGCCAGTCTGCCAATCTCTGCCTTTAACTGGAGGTTTAATCCATTTACATTTAAAGTATTTTCCAACAAGGAAGTATTTAGTTTTGGCATTTTGCTATTTGTTTTCTGTGTGTCTTACACATTTTTTAAAAATAATTTTTATTGTGCTTTAAGTGAAAGGTTAGAAATCAAGTCAGTCTCTCACACAGAAACCCATATACACCTTGCTACACACTCCCAATTACTCTCCCCCTAATGAGACAGCCCGATCTCTCCCTCCACTCTCTCTTTTCGTGTCTATTACGCCAGCTTCTAACCCCCTCCTCCCTCTCACCTCCTCTCCAGGCAGAAGATGCCAACATAGTACCAAGTGTCCACCTGATCCAAGAAGCTCACTCCTCACCAGCATCCCCCTCCAACCCATTGTACAGTCCAATCCATGTCTGAAGAGTAGACTTCAGGAATGGTTCCTGTCCTGGGCCAACATAAGGTCTGGGGGCCATGACTGCCAGGGTCCTTCTAGTCTAGTCTCAGTCAGACCATTAAGTCTGGTCTTATGAGAATTTGGGGTCTGCATCCCACTGCTCTCCTGCTCCCTCAGGGGTTTTCTGCTGTGTTCCCTGTCAGGGGAGTCATCGGTTGTAGCTGGACACCATCTAGTTCTTCTGGTCTCAGGATGATGTAGTCTCTAGTTCATGTGGCCCTTTCTATCTCTTGGGTTCGTAATCGCCTTGTATCCTTGGTGTTCTTCATTCTCCTTTGATCCAGGTGGGTTGAGACCAATTGATGCATCTTAGATGGCTGCTTGCTAACGTTTAAGACCCCAGACGCCACTCTTCAAAGTAGGATGCAGAAAGTTTTCTGAATAGATTTTATTATGCCAGTTGACTTAGATGTCCCCTGAAACCATGGTCCCCAGACACCTGTCCCTCCTACGCTGGTCTTCGAAGCATTTGGTTTATTCAGGAAACTTCTTTGCTTTTGGTTTAGTCCAATTGTGCTGACATCCCCTGTATTGTGGGCTGTCTTTCCCTTCACCTAAAGTAGTTCTTATCTACTATCTAATTAGTGAATGCCCCTCTCCCACCCTCCCTCCCTCCCCCCTCTTGTAACCACGAAAGAATGTTTTCTTCTCAGTTTAAACTGTTTCTCAAGTTCTTATAATAGTGGTCTTATACAATATTTGTCCTTTTGTAACTAATTTCACTCAGCATAATGCCTTCCAGGTTCCTCCATGTTAGGAAATGTTTCACAGATTCCACACTGTTCTTTATTGATGCGTAATATTCCATTGTGTGAATATACCATAATTCATTTATGCATTCATCCATTGATGGGCACCTTGGTTGCTTCCATCTTTTTGCTATTGTAAATAGTGCTGCAGTAAACATGGGTGTGCATATATCTGTTCATGTAAAGGCTCTTATTTCTCTAGGATATATTCCAAGGAGTGGGATTGGTGGAGTGTATGGTAGTTCTATTTCTAGCTTTTTAAGGAAGCGCCAAATCGATCTCAAAAGTGGTTCTACCATTTGACATTCCCGCCAGCAGTGTATAAGTGTTCCAATCTCTCCACAGCCTCTCTAACATTAATTATTTTGTGTTTTTTGGATTAATGCCAGCCTTGTTGGAGTGAGATGAAATCTCATTATAGTTTTGATTTGCATTTCTCTAATGGCTAATGATCATGAACATCTCCTGATATACCTGTTAGCTACCTGACTGTCTTCTTGAGTGAAGTGTCTATTCATATCTTTTGCCCATTTTTTAATTGGGTTATTTGTCTTTTTGTTGTTGAGTTTTTGCAATATCATGTAGATTTTAGAGATCAGGCACTGATCAGAAATGTCAAAGCTAAAAACTTCTTCCCAGTCTGTAGGTAGTCTTTTTACTCTTTTGGTGAAGTCTTTGGATGAGCATAAGTGTTTGATTTTTAGGAGCTCCCAGTTATCTAGTTTTTCTTCTACGTTCCTTATAGTATTTTGTATACTGTTTATGCCGTGTATTAGGGCTCCTAACATTGTCCCTATTTTTTCTTCCATGATGTTTATTGTTTTAGACTTTTTTAAGGTTTTTTTTTTATTTAGGTCTTTGATCCATTTTGAGTTAGTTTTTGTGCATGGAGTGAGGTATGGGTCTTGTTTCTTTTTTTTGCAGATGGGTATCCAGTTATGCCAGGACCATTTGTTAAAAAGACTGTCTTTTCCCCCATTTAACTGTTTTGGGGCCTTTGTCAAATATCAACTGCTCATATGTGGATGGACTTAATGTCTGGATTCTCAATTCTGTTCCATTGGTCCATGTATCTGTTGTTGTACCAGTACCAGGCTGTTTTGACTACTGTGGTGGTATAATAGGTTCTAAAATCAGGTAAAGTAAGGCCTCCTACTTTGTTCCTCTTTTTCAGTAGTGCCTTATTTATCCGGGGCCTCTTTTCCTTCTGTATGAAGTTGGTGATTTGTTTCTCCATCTCATTAAAGAATGTCATTGGGATTTGGATCGGAATTGCGTTAAATGTATGGATCGCTTTTGGTAGAATAGACATTTTTATAATGTTAAGTCTTCCTATCCACGAGCAAGGTATGTTCTTCCAGTTACGTAAGTCTCTTTTGGTTTCTTACAGGAAGGTACTGTAGTTTTCTTTGTATAAGTCTTCTACATCACTGGTAAGATTTATTCCTAAGTATTTTATCTTCTTGGGGGCTACTGTAAATGGCATTGATTTGGTGATTTCCTCTTCGATGTTCTTTTTGTTGGTGTAGAGGAATCCAACTGATTTTTGTTTGTTTATCTTGCATCCTGATACTCTACTGAACTCTTCTATTAGTTTCAGTAGTTTTCTGGAGGTTTCTTTAGGGTTTTCTGTGTATAAGATCATGTCATCTGCAAACAGAGATACTTTTACTTCTTCCTTGCCAATCTGGATGCTCTTTATTTCTTTATGTAGCCTAATTGCTCTGGCTAGGACTTCCAGCACAATGTTGAATAAGAGTGGTGATAAAGGGCATCCTTGCCTGGTTCCCGATCTCAGTGAGAATGTTTTCAGGCTCTCTGCATTTAGGGTGGTGTTGGCTGTTGGCTTTGTATAAATGCCCTTTATTACATTGAGGAATTTTCCTTCTATTCCTGTTTTGCTGAGAGTTTTTCTCATGAATGAATGTTGAACTTTTCTGCATCAATTGATAAAATCATGTGATTCTTGTCTTTTGTTTTATTTATGTGGTGGATTACATTAATTGTTTTTCTGCTGTTGAACCATCCTTGCATACCTGGTATGAATCCCACTTGGTCATGGTGAATTATTTTTTTGATATATTGTTGAATTCTGTTGGCTAGAGTTTTGTTGAGGATTTTTGCATCTACATTCATTACGGATATAGGTCTATAATTTTCTTTTCTTGTGGTGTCTTTACCTGGTTTTGGTATCAGGGGTATAGTGGCTTCACAGAATGAGTTTGATAGTATTCCATCCTTTTCTATGCTCTGAAATACCTTTAGTAGTAGTGGTGTCAACTCTTCTCTGAAAGTTTGGTAGATCTCTGTAGTGAATCCGTCCGGACCAGGGCTTTTTTTGTTGGGAGTTTTTTGATTACCTTTTCAATCTCTTCTTTTGTTATGGGTCTGTTTAGTTGCTCGACCTCTGTTTGTGTTAGTTTAGGTAGGTAGTGTGTTTCTAGGAATTCATCCATTTCTTCTAGATTTTCAAATTTGTTTGAGTATAGTTTTTTGTAGTAATCTGATATGGTTCTTTTAATTTCAGTTGGGTCTGCTGTAACATCGCCCCTCTCATTTCTTATTAGGGTTATTTGCTTCCTCTCCTGTTTTTCTTTTGTCATTTTGGCCAGTGGTTTATCAATTTTGTTGATTTTTTCAAAAAACCGGCATTCGGTCCTGTGAATTCTTTCAATTGTTTTTCTGTTTCCTATTTCATGTAGTTCAGCTCTAATTTTTATTATTTCTTCTGGTGCCTGAGGGTTTGTTTTGTTGTTCTCTTTCCATTTGTTCAAGTTGTAGGGATAATTCTTTGATTTTGGCCCTTTCTTCTTTTTGGATGTGTGCATTTATTGATATAAATTGGCCTCTGAGCCCTGCTTTTGCTGTGTCCCAAAGGTTCTGATAGGAAGTGTTTTCATTCTCATTGGATTCTCTGAATTTCTTTATTCCATCCTTGATGTCTTCTATAATTCAGTCTTTTTTGAGCAGGATATTGTTGGTTTCCAAGTGTTTGATTTCTTTTCCCTGCTTTTCCTCTTAATGTTTTCCACTTTTATGGCCTTATGGTCAGTGAAGATGCTTGTAATATTTCAATGTTTTGGAGTCTACTAGGGCTTGCTTTATGGCCTAATATGTGGTCTATTGTAGAGAATGTTCCATGTGCACTAGAAAAGAAAGTATAGTTGGCTGCTGTTGGGTGGAGTGTTCTGTGTATGTCTGCGAGGTCAAGTTGGTTGCTTGTGGCATTTAGATCTTCCGTGTCTTTATTGAGCTTCTTTCTAGATGTCCTGTCCTTCACTGAAAGTGGTGTGTTGAAGTCTCCTGCTATTACCGTGGAGGTGTCTATCTCACTTTTCGATGCCGATAGAGTTTGTTTTATATATCTTGCAGCCCTGTCACTGGGTATGTAAATATTTAGTATGGTTATATCTTCTTGGTGTATTGTCCCTTTAATCATTTTATACTGTCCGTCCTTATCCTTTCTGATGGATTTAACTTTAAAGTCTATTTTGTCAGAAATGAATATTGCTACTCCTGCTCTTTTTTGATTGTTGTTTGCTTGATATATTTTTTTCCATCCTTTCAGTTTTAGTTTGTTTGTGTCTCTAAGTCTAAGGTGTGTTTCCTGTAGGCAGCATATAGACGGATCTTGTTTTTTAATCCATTCTGTCACTCTCTGTCTCTTTATTGGTGCATTTAGTCCATTTACATTCAGGGTAATTATGGATAGGTTTTTTTTTTTTTTTTTTTTTTTTTATAATTTAGTGCTATCATTTTGATGTGTTTTTTTGTGTATTGACAGTTTCTTCTTCCCACTTGATTTTATGTGCTGAGTAGATTTTCTTTATATACTGTCCTCTCCTCCTATTTGTTGTTGTTGATTTTGTTTCTGCTGCGTCTGTATTTTTCCCTTGTGTTTTATTTTGATGAGTAGGATAGTTTGTCTCCTTTGTGGTTACCTTATTATTTACCCCTATTTTTCTAAATTTAAAAATTACTTTTATGTCTTTGCATCGCCGTATCTTCCTCTCCATATGGAAGGTGTATGATTACATTTCTTAGTCCCTCTTTATTATTTTAATGTTGTCTTCTTTTATATAATAACACCGCTGTTACCCTGTTTGGGCTTTTTTTTTTATATATATAATCTTTGTTTTTTTGAATTTCCCTTTCTGGGTTGACTTCTGGTTGCTCTGCCCAGTGTTCTATTCTTGGATTGATACCTGATGTTATTGATTTTCTAACCAACGAACTGCCTTTAGTATTTCTTGTAGTTTTGGTTTGGTTTTTACGACTTCCTTAAATTGTGTTTATCTGGAAATGTCTTAATTTCACGTTCATATGTAAGAGACAGTTTTGCTGGATATATGATTGTTGGCAGGCAGTTTTTTTCCTTCAGTTTTTTAAATATGTCATCCCATTGCCTTCTTGGTTGCACGTTTTCTGCCAAGTAGTCCGAGCTTATTCTTACTAGCTCTCCTTTGTTGGGTACTCTTCGTTTATCCTTCGCTGCTCTTATAATTCTCTCTTTATCTTTGGTTTTGGCAAGTTTGATTATAATATGTCTTGGTGACTTTCTTTTAACATCTACCTTATGTGGAGTTTAATGAGCATCTTGGATAGATATCTTCTCATCTTTCGTGATATCAGGGAAGTTTTCTGCCAACAAATCTTCAGCAATTCTCTCTGTATTTTGTGTTATCCCTCCCTGTTCTGGTACTCCAATCACTTGTACACATATACACACATACCTGTGAAAGCCAGAATCTATGTAAGACAGAAACATGTCAAAGAAGGAAAACTCAAATATTTTCCACAAAAACAAGTGATATAAAATTGGAAATACTCTACTCTGTCTAAGGTGAAACACTTCCAAGACCCAGAAAATCAAGGTAGTCCTATTAAGTTCTGCCTCTCACAGGTTTCACTATATATTAATCTTTCTATCTATATATGTATATACCTACTCCTCAGTTATCGACTACCTCATTATCTGACATTTGGTATTTACAACAATAGTAAAAAATCTACCATCTGACTATTTTGCACATTAATGAGGCAGTGGGCATGGCGGCAGTGGTTGCAGAGCGTCCCCTCCTTGGAGGAGGGTCTGTGAGCAGCCTCCAGGAAGCTGGGCTGTGCTGCCTTGTACCCTTCACTCCTTCCTGCTGGTGGGGGTGCCATGTCTAGCTGCTGCGCAGAGCCAGTCTTCTCTTTGGCCACCGCCTCTGGGCAATGCTCAGGCAGCACTGAGCCAGTAGGCGCCTGTTCTGGGTTCAGTTCAAAATTGCTGTGGGGTAGGAAGGGAGGAAAGAAAGAGACATCAGAGACAGTGTTTGAAAGTAATGTGTATGAGTTTAGTGACATCCCAAAATTAGACGAACTGGGCCTGAAGCCTCCGCTCATTGGGCCTGGGTGCACTGCCAGGCTCCTAGACACCTCTCAGGAAGCCCCAAGTCTCGGTGACTTGGCAGGCGTAGAGGGCAGAGCAGGCTCAGAGTCAAGAATGCAGGGCTTGCAGGGGTAGGAGTGGAGACCTGGAGGTGGCTCTGAGAGGGATGCTCTGACCCAGCACAGGAGGAAGGTGAAGTGGTTAAGCCATGGGTGCTCCAGTCTGGCAGCCCAACTTTATCCAGCTTTGTCCCTCCAAGCCACCTTCTCTACAGAGGAATAATCCATAAGTGGACTCGTCACAGTGATGAGCATATCAGTAAATCTTAGCTATTATTACCTCTGTGATCATATTTTCTAAATTAAAAAATTTGACAAATGGATGGTCTGAAAACAGGAAAAAAATCTTCCATTTTCGCATAATGCCGATTTTTGTATAACAATCTGGTCTTTGGAACCGAATCATGTTCGTAAGTAAGAAGTGGGTGTGGGTGTGTGTGTGTGGTGTGTTTATTATCGGTAATATATAGTTGCAACTTGCTTTTTTTTATCCTATCTGAAAATATCTGCCATTTGATTGAAATGTTTAGACCACTTACATTGTGATTATTGATGATAAGTTTAAATACATCACTTTTCTATTTGTCTCATTGCATTTCTGTTTCCCTTCTCTTCTGCCTTTTCTTTGATTGAATTTGTCTTAGTTAGGGTCTCTAGAGGGGCAAAACCAGTGAGACATATATGTAAACATATATTTACTTCAAGGAAATGGCTCATGCTATTGTGGGGACTGGCAAGTCCCAAATCTTAGGTCAGGTGGCAAGCTGGAGACCTCTGATGGCTCATGGGATTGCAGGACCTGGTGAATCCAAAAAATGCAGGTCAGGCAGCAGGCCAGAGACTTCTACAGGCTTATGTCCCAATATCCAGGGGTCAGGTGACGAGATGAATGTAGGGCCCAGAGAGAGAGAGAGCGAGCGTTGCCAGAATATCAGTTTATATCCTGGAGGCAGGCCATACCTCCAAGTAAACCCCCGTTTCAACTGACAGGTTGAACTCAACAGATCACATACATCACAAAAACAGCAACCAGTCCAGTATCTGGCTGAACCACTGAGAACATAGCCTAGTCAAGCTGATGCATAAAATTAACCATCACAGAGTTTTTTCTGTTTTTATTCCATTTTATTTCCTATCTTGACTAACCATATTTCTTTTATTATTTTCGTGGTTTCTTTATAGTTTGGTATGCACATTTAACTGATCACTGTCTGCTTTTAGATGATATTATACTGCTTCACATGTAGTATAGGAAACCCTGCAATAATGTACTTCCATTTCCCCCCTCTTGGCCTTCCTCCTATTGTTGCCATACATTTTTATTTAATCATATATTACAAGCCTCACAGTACCTTACTATTAGTTTCGTTTAAACCATGGATTATGTTTTACAGAGATTTAAATGTTAGGAGAAACATCTAGTATACTTACTAATATAGCTGCCATATATAGTGCTCTTCATTCCTTTGTTTAGATCCATATTTACATCTGGTATTATTTTCCTTCTGCTTCAAGGACATCTTTAATATTTATGTAGTGTGGGTTTGCTGTTGATGAATTCATTCAGTTTATATCTGAAAATGTGTATACCTTTGTTTTTGAAAGATATTATCACTGGATATAGAATTCTAGATTGATAGCTTTTTTTATTCTGTTTTAAAGATGTTACTTCAGTGTCTTCTCACTTTCATTGTTTCCAACAGGAAATTTGCTGCCCTTCTTACCTTTCTTCCTCTGCACATAGCATGTCTTTTTCTGTGACCATTCTTATAATTCTCTATCACTGGCTTTGAGCAGTGATTATGATGTGTTTTGGTGTAGTTTTCTTTATGTTTCTTGTTCTTGGGGTTTGTTGAGTATCTTGGGTATGTGGATTTATGGTTTTCATTAAGTTAGGAAAAATTTTTGTCCATTATTTCTTTGGCATTATTTTGGAATTATTGCCTCCTCTCTCTGTTCTTCTCTGGGGACTTCAGGGACTTCAATTTTATGTATATTAATCTTTTTGATGGAACATTAGTGGTTCAATGGTAGAATGCTGACCTTACATGCAGGGGTCTCAGCCAGTGCCCTTCATGTGCAGCCACTGTCCATCTATAATTGGTAACTTGTGTGTTGCCATGATTCTGGTTTCACTGGAGCTTTCAGACTAAAGTGGACTAGGAAGAAAGGCTTGGTAATCTACTTCGAAAAACTAGCCCATGGAAGCCCTGTGAATCACAGTGGTTTGATCTACAACTTATGATGGGGATGGCACAGGACTCAGCAACCTTTTTCGCATTGTGCATGGAGTCGCCATGAGTCAGCAGCCAACTCAGTGGCAGCTAACAACAACAACTACAGAGTGTTTGAAGTTGTTCTGGAGCTTACTAACACTCTGTTCTTTTTTTTTTTTTTTTTGGTTTTTTGTCTCATTCATTTCAGTGATATTTTATTTTACAATGTCTTCTATGCTGTTAATCCTTTTCAGTGTACTTTTCATCTCAGACATCAATTTTCAACTCTAGAAGGTCAGTTTGGATCTTTTTTTATATCTTCCATGTCTATACTTAACTTTTTGAACATATGGAATACAGATATAATAGCTTTGTAAATGCCCTTGGCTGCTAGTTCTAACATCTGTGACAGTTTTGAGTTGGTTTCCACTGGTTTTTCTCTTCACTCTTTTCGTATTTCTATGCATGCCCAATAATTTTTGATTAAAGGACAGGAGTAAATTTTACCTCATTGGGTGTTGGTTATTATTTTATTCCTATAAATTTCTTGAGCTTTGTTCCAGGATGCAGTTAAATTACTTAGAACCTGTTTGGTCCTTTTACGTCTTTTAAGATTTGTTAGGTGGGACCAAAATATTGTTTAGTCTAGGGATAATTATGTCTTACAACTAAGGCAAGACCTTTCTGAATATTCTGTCCAGCTCCCTGTGAATTATGAGGTTTTCCTATCCTGGCTGGTGGCAACTGTCAATTTTCTTGTCCTTGTATGAGCTCCAGGCAATGTTCCTTGTAATTCTTCTAGATAAATTTTTCCCTGGCTTCTACTAGTTTCCTCACATGCATGTACTAGTCAGTATTCTGCTGAATGTTCAAATGAACCCCTTACAGATATCCAGTATTCTCTGTCCCTGCAGCTCTTTCTTCTCTAGTACTCTGTGATTCCAACTTTAGTCATGTTGGTTTTTCCAAATTCTTAGCTTCATCTCTTCACTATAGGAAGTCTACTGGGCTCCATCTGAATATTTCCTTACTGTGCTATGGCCTGAAACTCTTTCAAGTCAGTAATCTGGGGCTATTGTAGGACTCTTCTCATTTTTTTTTTTCTGCTTATGTCTTCTCTTGGGTTCTGGTATGATAATTATTTTCTACCGTATTAATTTTCTTATGCCATTTTTTTTTCAGAAGTTGAAAAAATGTTTTTAATATTTTATCCAGTTTTTCTAGTAGTCTTTAGTAGAAGGTTTGGTAGGAATTACCTAATATGCAATTATTAGGATAAAAAGCCTCAAAATGTTGAATTTCAACCAAGTTTTTTCAGAGGAGTGAGCAGTTATTTCTAGTACAGTCTAAGTGTGATTCAGAACAGGCCGTCTGGTATATCTGACAGTTCTGTGGAGGGGTCTACTGAAAACCTCTTCTCTGAGAACTGAGGAGATACTTGAGTGAGAGCTCATCCTGAGGAAAGAACTGCAGAGCATGATGAGCTTGACCCAAGAACAGAATCTTGGTTATTAGAGAGGAAGGGAAGTAGTGGACATGATATCAGTCACTGATATTTGTTCCTTTCCCAGCTCCCATTGGATTTATGTATTTGTCTATTTACAACTGAAAGTGTACTTTTACTAAAAATTGAAGCCAGAGGTCTTCTATTAGCAGGTGGGAGCAAGAGCTAGTGTTATTTGAGTTATTACTGTTAATGTGACCTTTTAATCACACTCTGGCTGGTAAGGCTTGGGGAAAATCAGGTTACACAGGGACCAGGCTAGCCTGGACCCAGTTGAGCCTCTAGGGAGCTTAGCTAATAGATGGGGTCCTTGGCACAAACCCATTGTCCATCAGAAACTGACCTGAGGCCAGAAATTCATTTACCTTGACCTTAGAATGTCCGTCAGGTGGTGAGGGCTCTTGCCTGGAACTGATATTTTTCTGTGCTGGCACTCAGAGAAATTGACTTAAGGGTCCTTAGAATTTTGCAATGAGTCGTACATAGGGTCAAGTTTGCTGAAACTTAATGTGTTAGAACTGCCTCGAGGCAATTTGTCAGTAACCTGTAGGCATTGAGAAGATATAAAGAAGATTAATACAATGCATAAAATGAAAGGCAAGTAATCGGGGCAAGGAGGTGGGGAAACTACTTCCAGTGAGCATGGCTGTAGTTTCGATGAAATCTGTATTTCACTTAGCAGAAGGTACAAATCTGTATCACATTAACTCAGCAATTCTAACCAAAACAAAGACGGGATGGCAAATATTTAAACAGTGATTAAAACATTGCCCAGGCAATAGGAAATGTCTGCTCTCGCCAACTGTTTGCCTGGACAAAATAAAATAAATGAAGGGCGCATAAACCATGTCTTACTGGTTGCTCACAGGGACCTTTCTCTGGCATGGGGCAACTCCTTCAATCATTAACTTGAACCCTATGGATTCCATTGAAAATAGCCTAATGAGAAAGAACTCCAAAAATTGCTAACAGCTAGATGGGTACGTAATATATATATTCCTTTTAACACATTTTAGATACATAAATTGTTGTTATGTGCCGTGAAGTTGGTTCTGACTCATAGTGACCCTATGTACAACAGAATGAGATGCTGCCCAGTTCTGTGCCACTCTCACAATCATTGCTATTTGAGCTCATTGTTGTAGCCACTGTGTCGATCCATCTCGTTAAGGGTCTTCTTCTTTTTCGTTGACCCTTTACTTTACCAAGCATAATGTTCTTCTCCAGAGACTGGCCCCTCCTAATAACATATCCAAAGTAAGTGAGATGAAGTCTCTCCATCTTTGCTTCTAAGGAGCATTTTGGCTGTACTTCTTCCAAGACAGATTTGTTCATTCTTTTGGCAGTCCATAGTATATGCAGTATTCTTTGCCAACATCATAATTCAAATATGTAAATGGCAGGGTACAATTAGAGCAGATTTCTTTACCAGAAGGTTGAATGCTTAATTCAAATCAAATCCCTATTTGATTTGCTAGTAGGACTCTCCACTTCCTATCCCCTAATTTGTTTTTTAGCCAGCTGTTAGTCTAATTGCAGGGATGGCAGACAGAGATTCTACAACCTTTGAGGACAACTTGAAGAAAACGTTGACATTTTTAATTATAGCTGTACTGTGATTAAAAGTACAGTAATACTTTGTCCTGTGAAAGACCTACAATGATATCATAGCAGAGAAGCACCTGAGTATAAGCCTCATTAACCTATATTCTATTTGATATATTATAAAACATGTCTTTGGGAGGGACCAGTTACTGGGGAAGTACGTCCTACTTGTAAATTAGAGGATCAGAGAAAAAGAGGGAAGCCCTCCAAGAGATGGATTGACACAACAATGGACTCAAACATACCAATGGTGGTGAAGGTGGCACAGAACCAGGCAGTGTTTTGTTCTGTTCTACATAAGGTCACCATGAGGCAGAGCTGATTTGACGGTAACCAACAACAACGTGATATTCAAACTCAACATTGCAATTGTTTTATAAGTGACAATGAAAAATTCTATTTCATGCTTTTGGTAAGGTTGACGACTAAACTTTGGTAGAACGCCATTCATCATTTTCTCCAGCCATTTGGTGTGTTGACACAGGGTAGTAACTGTGCTACTGTGCTCTTCTTCAGTAAATAGCATTTGCTGTCACATTCATAGACCGAATGGAGAAAAAGTCATTTGCCAGTTCATTGACCGAATGTTGCAGGAAAGCAGCCAAGAGAAGTCAGGAGTGACTGCTGTCCTTGAGCAACATGGAACCCAGTGTACACAGCATGCACTCGGCATGAAATGTGGAATGGAGGGAAGGAACTGCAGAAACAAAGTTGTTAGAGGACCCGTTTTTTAAAGCTGGTTTCAAAGTGTTCTGATGAGGGTCCTCATCAGACATCGATATTAATTTTTTTTCCCTGTGAAGTCTGGATTTGAGAGAGTGATTTGTAATCTGGCCTCAATGACCAAGCCTTTCTCTTTCTGCCACACAGAATACACTCATTCAAATAATATGAACTAGTCCCAGCTTAATAGACACCTACTTTGTTACTAGTGGGTCAATTAAAGTATAGGCTAGGACAGTTACATAGATAAAAAGGAATTTGAAATGTGGAATGTTAAGGCCTGAGTCGAATAGCTAATTATTCCATATCCAATGTAAGTATCCTAGCCCAAGTAGCTGTTCTAAAACCCAAATGATCAGAACCCTGATAAAACCTTCTTTAAAAGTGTTAGACCAGAGATCGAGAATCTCCGAGTTTGTTAATTTCATGCAGCTTTTTGTTTCTAGTTCCCGTTTAACCCTCATCACACAAAGACAGAATGCTTGGTTTCATGCCTATAGTGAGTGTGCTCCAAGGTTCCTTTTCTGACTTCCTGCCATGCCAGGGTCATATCAACTCTCTAAAATGAATATCCAGCCATGTCCCATCCCTGTGTAAAATCTTTTAGTGGCTTCTACTGCCTCTAGAATAAAACCTAAGCATGACGTTTTAACAAGTCTCCATCATCTCTCCCCTCTCTGGCTCCTCTCCTGCCACGCTCTGCCGTTGACTTTCCATAATACAACTTTATGTGTCCTGCTTCTGGAACTTTATTATCCCCTTTCCCTCTTTTTATATGGGACAAACTAGTTATTTTCAAAAATTTGTAAGGGACCCTTTCTTATGAAACTGACCAGTACCTCCAGATAGATTTAATAATTCCTTTATTGTAGGAGCTGTTGGCACAGTGGTTAAGAGCTACAGCAATCTACGGCTGCTAACCAAAAGGTCAGCAATTCAAATCCACTAGCTGCTCCTTGGAAACCCTATGGGGCAGTTCTACTCTGTCTTGTAGGGTTGCTATGAGTTGGAATTGACTTGATGGCAACGTGTTTGGGTTTTTTTTTTTTTTTTGGATTTAATTTTTTATTGTGCATCTCACACTATATTTAATAATTTGTTTATAAATCACCTTCTAACTAAACTGCAAACTTCTTGAGGGCGGGAACTATGTCTTGTTTACATTGGGGTGCCCAGTAATAAGCACAGTGCCTGTAGTGTTATGGATTGAATTTTGTCAGCTCAAAGATGTGTTGAATTCCTGGCTCTTGTACCTGTGGATATGATCCTGTTTGGAAGTATGGTTTTTCTTTTGTTATGTTAATGAGGCCATGCCAGTATAAGGTGGATCCTAAACCTAATCACTTCTGAATTCTAAAAACACCAGAATAGACATAGAGACACACACATGGAGGGGAAGACAGATGTTACGGGACAACTTAAGGAACACCAAGGAACCAAGGAATGCCTGGGGCCACTGGTGAGGAAGTAATCAACACAACTGAGACCCTGATTTGGACTTTGAACCTCCAGAACTGTGGGAAAATAAATTTCTGTTCTTTAAAGCCAGTTTTTTTTTTTTTTTTTTAGGTAACTAAGACAGTTGCTTATTATTTTAATTAATTCGTTCACTCAAAAGTATTTATTGAGCCTTTATATAAGCCAGGGATTGGTCTGGAAATTGCTGATATGGTAATAAACAGGATAGACAAGGACTTTGCCTGCGTGGAGTTTATGTTCTGATGGGAAAAAGACGTGATAAACAAGGAAAAAAATAAACATGGTTTATACTTCCAGGTAATGACAGATATGTACTATCAAGAAGAACAAAACAGGGTAAAAGGTTGTTGGTGGATGGGGATCCTCTTAGATTCACAAGTCAAGAGGTAATCAAATGACACTAAGTGCCTTTACAAAAAATGCAGGAACTTCTCTCTGATCAACCTTGATTACTGATAGTCTTCTTGTTCAGGTCAGTTTAACATGCTGTCAGAGGGAATCAGAGAGGAAAGAAAAGAACATGGAAGAGACTCCTATGTGTAGACACTGGGTTGCAAGCTTTACATACATCATCTTTTTGGGTTGTTACAATACCCTATTACAGGTAAATGATAACCTGAACTACAAGGGGATCAAGTCATATATCCATGGTACGGTGTTTGAGTGTGTGAGCCAAGGTTCAAACCTAGGCCATGCAGGGCCACTTGGTCAACACCAGGTCTACAGTTACATTCAGTAAATACTCATATAGTGCCAACTTCATGTCAAGCCCTGGACTAAGTGGTTGGGATACACCAGTGAATAGAACAGACAAAATTCCTGCCCTGTGGATTTATTGGGGGAAGACAATGAACAATAAAAAGAATAAATACACAAATTATAAACTTCGTTAGAAGGAAATGAGTAATAAAAGAAAAAAAATACAGCAAGTTTAAGAGGCTGGGGACAGGCAGAGAGTATTTTCAGTTTTAAACAGGATAATGGGTTGCTCTGTTTCAGCTAAAGTTAACAATTTGCCAGTGTCTTGGGCTGGGTTCTCTAGAGAAGGAAAACCAGTGAATCATACATATACATATTCAGAGAGATTTATTTCAAGGAAATGGCTTACATGGTTGTAGGGTCTGGCAAGTCCCAAGTCTGTGGGTCAGACATGAGATGGGAGACTTCTCCTGACTCATGTAGCTACAGGAGCGAATGAACCCAAGATCCACAGGCTGATGAATCCAAGATTGGCTGGTAGGACAGCAGGCTGCTGGCCCAAGTCCCAAGAACTGGAGGTCGGATGCTGACGAGCCAAATAAAGGATCCAAAGCAGAGCAAAAACCCATAAACCTTGCCAGAAAGCTCACCTGTATTGGATGCAGGCCACATGCCCAGGGAAACTCCTTTCAACTGATTGGCTACTCACAGCAGTTTCCGTCATAGAAGTGATCACATTATATCAGATCTCATCATGGAGGTGATTACATCATTACATGACTGCCAAACTACATCATAACTGCCAAGCCACTGAGAATCATAGCCCAGCCAAGTTGACACACAACCTTAACATTCACAGTCCACCCCTTGTCAACTTGACATCTCTATACGTCTTCTTAAACCATATATAATCTCTGAATAAAGGAGATTATAGTCATACTTTCACCTAACGTGATACAACTTCTACACGTACAACTGAAAATGCACTAGCCCTGTTTACATCTTATATTTTATAAGTGAAGAAAACAAAAATTTTTGATGCACACATAAAAGGACAGAAGTGCTCAAAACACTTACAGTCTTTGTTTCTGCTACTGGTCACATGGTATTTGGAACTGGTTCTTAGAACTACCTTCTTCTGCCACCCATCCTGAATCCCCTTTGCTCTCAAAAAACACCTCAGCTAGTTGTGGTTCTTTGCCTGGTAGAGTGGTTCAAACTGAAGGGTCTGGGCCATTACTAGTCGTATTGGAATTTGGTTGCGGAAGTTTTCCATTGACTTTAATCACAGGGCATGGTAGAATTAAGGGACGCCGTAAGGTATCTCTTGCATTCCAGACATACTCCTCTTTACTCCAATTATGTAATATCAATCCGATTTCTTCTTGGTAATCAGGATCAGTCACACCAGTCAGTATGGTAACTCCCTTCTTTGCGTGTTGATTCAGAGGCATAAGGATGCCAAAGCAGCCAGGTGGCCTTCTTAACTTCAGTTCAGTGGAATCAGTGATGTGTTTTCTGGTGGGAGTGTTCCTCCCTTTAGAACAAAGACCTCTAGACCCACAGAGCATTGGGTCGCAGTGACAGGAAGCAAAAATTTTTTGAGTGGATCACTAGGGGTAATAGTGAGTTGTGCCACTCCCATTTTCACCCCTTGATTCCTGGACTCATGAATCCTGGCTATGGGGGGAACGACCATATATTGGACCCTGGTTTAGAGCATATACAGCCTCCTGGAGAATATTGCTTCAACTTGGCAAGGTATTTGTGTCTTTAGAAGGCCATCCCATTGTTCTGTCAAGCCAGCTGCTTCATGATGGTGGGGAACATGATACGACCAGTGAATTCAATGAACCTGGGCCCATTGCCACACTTCATTTGCCGTGAGGTGAGTCCCTTGATCCAAGTTGATGCTGTGTAGAATATTGTTATTGTTGTTGCTAGGTGCCGTTGAGTCGGTTCCGACCCTTAGCGACCCTGTGCACAACAGAACGAAACACTGCCCGGTCCTGCACCATCCTTACAATCGTTCTTATGCTTGAGCTCATTGTTGCAGCCATTGTGTCAACCCACCTTGTTGAGGATCTTCCTCTTTTCCGCTGACCCTGTGCTCTGCCAAGCATGATGTCCTTCTCTGGGGACTGATCCCTCCTGACAACATGTCCAAAGTATGTAAGATGTAGTCTCTCCATCCTTGCCTCTAAGGAGCATTCTGGCTGCACTTCTTCCAACACAGATTTGTTTGTTCTTTTGGCAGTCCATGGTATATTCAGTATTCTTCACCAACACCACAATTCAAAGGTGTCAACTCTTCGGTCTTCCTTATTCATTGTCCAGCTTTCACATGCATATGATGTGATTGAAAATACCATGGCTTGGGTCAGGCGCACCTTAGTCTTCAGGGTGACATCTTTGCTCTTCAACACTTTGAAGAGGTCCTCTGCAGCCGATTTGCCCGTTGCAATGTGTCTTTTGATTTCTTGACTGCTGATTCCATGGCTGTTGATTGTGGATCCAAGTAAAATGAAATCCTTGACAACTTCAATCTTTTCTCCGTTTATCATGATGTTGCTCAGTGGTCCAGTTGTGAGGATTTTTGTTTTCTTTATGTTGAGGTGTAATCCATACTGAAGGCTGTGGTCTTTGATCTTCATTAGTAAGTGCTTCAAGTCCTCTTCGCTTTCAGCAAGCAAGGTTGTGTCATCTGCATAATGCAGGTTGTTAATGAGTCTTCCTCCGATCCTGATGCCCCGTTCTTCTTCATATAGTCCAGCTTCTCATATTATTTGTTCAGCATACAGATTAAATAGGTATGGTGAAAGAATACAACCCTGATGCACACCTTTCCTGACTTTAGTCCGATCAGTATCCCCTTGTTCTGTCTGAACAACTGTCTCTTGATCTATGTAAAGGTTCCCTATGAGCACAATTAAGTGTTCTGGAATTCCCATTCTTTGCAGTGTTATCCATAGTTTGTTATGATCCACACAGTCAAATGCCTTTGCATAGTCAATAAAACACAGGTAAACATTGTGGAATGACATCAAGGACATCATCCATGAAGAAAGCAAGCGGTCACTGAAAAGACAGGAAAGAAAGAAAAGACCAAGATGGATGTCAGAGGAGACTCTGAAACTTGCTCTTGAGCGTCGAGCAGCTAAAGCAAAAGGAAGAATTGATGTAGTAAAAGAACTGAACAGAAGATTTCAAAGGGCCTCTCGAGAAGACAAAGTAAAGTATTATAATGACATGTGCAAAGAGCTGGAGATAGAAAACGAAAAGGAAACAACACACTCGGCGTTTCTCAAGCTGAAAGAACTGAAGAAAAAATTCAAGCCTCGATTTGCAATAGTGAAGGATTCCATGGGGAAAATATTAAACGACGCAGGAAACATCAAAAGAAGATGGAAGGAATCACAGAGTCATTATACCGAAAAGAATTAGTCGATATTCAACCATTTCAAGAGGTGGCATATGATCGGGAACCAACGGTACTGAAAGAAGAAGTCCAAGCTGCTCTGAAGGCATTGGCGAAAAACAAGGCTCCAGGAATTGATGGAATATCAGTTGAGATGTTTCAACAAACAAATGCAGCGCTGGAGGTGCTCACTTGTCTATGCCAAGAAATACGGAAGACAGCTTCTTGGCCAACTGACTGGAAGAGATCCATATTTATGCCTATTGCCAAGAAAGGTGATCCAACCGAATGTGGAAATTATCGAACAATATCATTAATATCACACGCAAGCAAAATTTTGCTGAGGATCATTCAAAAACGGTTGCAGCAGTATATTGACAGGGAACTGCCAGAAATTCAAGCTGGTTTCAGAAGAGGACATGGAACCAGGGATATCACTGCTGATGTCAGATGGATCCTGGCTGAAAGCAGAGAATACCAGAGGATGTTTACCTGTGTTTTATTGACTATGCAAAGGCATTCGACTGTGTAGAATATTATGATAGTGGCTAAGGCATTCTGTGAGTCCACGGATGGCAGTTTTGGCAGAAGCATTGCGTGCAAGGAAGGCAAATCTGTATCCAGAGTAAGTGTCTATTCCAGTAAGAACAAAATGTCCTTTCCGTCACAGAAGCGGTCCAATGTAATCAACCTGCCACCAGGTTGCTGGCTGATCACTTCAAGGAATGGTACCATATTGAGGACTCAGTGTTGGTCTGTGTTGCTGGCAGATTGGGTGCTCAGCAGTGGCTGTAACCAAGTCAGCCTTGGAGAGAGGAACATGTTGCTGAGCTCATGCAGAACCTTCTGCCACCATGGCCAATTTATTCATGAGCCCATTGGGCAATTGATGGGAATGGCTGGGGAAAGAGGATGACTTATTTTCCACAGAACGCCTCATCCTATTCACTTTATTGTTAAAATCCTTCTCTGCTGAGGTTGCCCTTTGGTGAGCATTCACATAAGACACAAATATCTTCACTTCTTTGGTCTATTCAGAGACCTATATCCATATACCTTTTTCCCATATCTTCTTGTCTCCAATTTTCCAGTTATGTTCCTTCCAAGTCCCTTACCATCCAACACATCTGGCCATTTCTCTCTCCAAGCAAAGTGAATAGCCAGGTGCACTGGATGAAGTTCTCCCAATTTTGGGAGGATTTCCCTTCACCACTGTCCTTCAGGGAGTTTCCAGAAAGGGCTGTAGTATTGGCACTGTCCACTTATGAGCGGTTTCTGCATATCATGTAAAACAGACACTAGTTTTCTCCTCCTCAGTCAACTGATCCTAAGGAAATCCCCATGAGGCAGACTGGGAGATGGAAGATAATGTGACAGGAGTAGAGACCATGGGTATTTGAGCCACTTCCTCATGTAACTTACTTGATCTTTCAGGTCCTGCTCAGACCCAATCTTGTATATACCATTTCCATTTAATGATAGAGTGCTGCTGTACACATCCAACTTTATGGCTCTGTGGGTGAAACAACACGCAGTTCATGATGGGCAGCTCAGGCTCCGTGGCAACTTGGTGTCCCACGGTTAAGCATTCAGTCTTTACTAAGGCCCATTACAAACCAAAAGCTATTTCTCAAAAGAACAGCAGTTATCTGCAGAGGATGGTAGGACTTTGCTCCCAAACCCTAAGGGTCTGTGCTGTGGTTCACCAATAGGGGCCTACCAGAGACCCCAAACAACATCTCTATATGCTGCTGACACTTCAAGCACCATTGGATCAGCCAGATCATATGGGCCAAGTGGGATTGCTGCTTGCACGGCAGCCCGAACCTGTTACAGAGCCTTTTGTTGTTCTGGGCCCTACTCAAAACTAGGAGCTTTTCAAATCCCTTGATAAATAGGCTAGAGTACCACACCCAAATGAGGAATATGTTGCCTCCAAAATCCAAAGAGGCCCACCATGCATTGTGCCTCCTTTTAGTTGGGTGTGTATGTTGATAGGGTGGGGTGGGAGGCAAGTCAGATGCAATAAGTTATTCTTCACTTTAGGATGAATATCTCAACATGTCCCACACCACTGGATCCCCAGAAATTTCACTGAGGTGGAAAGCACCTGAATTTTTGTCAGATTAATTTCCCACCCTCTAGCACACACAAATGGTTTACCAATAAGTCAGATCATTGACAGTTCTTCCTTACTAGGCCCAATCAGCATAATGTCATCAATGTAATGGACCCATGTGATGTCTAGAGAAAGGGAAAGGCAATCAAGTTCCCTGTGAACTAAAGTATAATGTAGGCTGGGGCGTTGATATACCCCTGAGGTTGGACACTGAAAGTGTATTGATGGCCTTGACAGCTGAGGGCAAACTGCTTCTGGTGGTCCTTTATAACAAGTATGGAGAAAAAAGCATTCGCCAGATCAATAGCTGAATGCCAGGTACCAGGATATATATTTATTTGCTGTAGCAATGAAACCACAACTGGAACAGCAGCTGCAATTGGAATTAACCACCTGGTTACATTTTCAGTAATTCAGTGTCATTCTTCAAGATCTGCCTGTTTTTTGCACAGGCCTAATGGCAAGTTGAATGAGGATGTAGTGGAAATCACCACCCGTGCATCCTTCAAGTCCTTGATGGTGGCAGTAATCTCTGCAATCCTTCCAGAAATGCAGTATTGCTTTTGGTTTACTATTTTCCTAGGTAGGGGCAGTTCTAATGGCTTCCACTTGGCTTTTCCTACCATAATAGCCTTTATCCCACTTGTTAGGGATCCAGTGTGGGGGTTCTGCCAGTTGCTGAGTATATCTATTCCAGTTATGCATTCTGGAACTGGGAAAATCACCACAGGATAGGTTCAAGGACTCACTGGACCTACTGTGAGACAAACACGAGCTAAGACTCCACTAATAACCTGACCTCTATCTGCCCCCACTCAGACTGTTGGGCTACAGTGATGTTTTGAGTCTCCTGGATTTAGCGTCAGTTCAGAGCTGGTATCCAGTAATCCCCATAAAGTTGGATTATTTCCTTTCCCCCATTGAACAGGCACTCTTGTAAAAGGCTGTAGATCCCTTTGGGGAGAACTGAAAAAAGGTTAACATTATAAATTTTTGGATGTGGTGGGATCATTCCTCAAGGGGACACAGCCTTCCCTTCATTCTAGGTGTTGTGGGTCTGTAAACTAACTCAAGCCTGGCAATTGACTGAGCGGCTGTGACTGTTCTGGTAATTCAAGTTAGGCTCCTGTTCACTTGACTTAGGATTCTTCCGCTTGTACAGATCAAGTAAATATTTAGTAGATTTCCCATCTGTTTCACTCCTAGGGACACCATGACTAAGCAGCCAATGCTATAAATCCATACAAGTCAGCCTATTCTGATTACTGCTTTGACTTTCTTGTCCATTTTGGTAACCATGCACACCTTGTCTTTGTCAGTTGAGTGCCAGCACTTGGCCCCTACTCATAGCAACCGTATAGGAGAAAGTAGAACTGCCCCCTACAGTTAGGTGTCTTAATTCAGTTTGGGCAGTTTCCACTGTGAAATCTGACTTAAATATATTAGCAATCACAGCAGTCTTCAAGGATGCTGGGGCCCCATTTCACAAATTTGTTCCTCAACATTGTGATAAAAGGTATGTCTTCTGGGCAGTCTGTGTGTGGGTCTGTGGGTCTAACCTGATAAATCCACTCTAACATGCCAGTTTCCCTAAGCCTTTGGTTTGGATACCTTCTTCTACAGTGTCCCGAGGCAGGTCTGGTACTTCAGCTCGATTTAGTGTAGGCCACTTTGTAATCCATGCTTCAGTGACCCAGCCAAATAAACTGTTAGATCCTTTCCTAACCTCTTGAACTGAAATACTGAATGAAGAATCTGTGCTTAGTGGGCTCTTATTAATAAACTCAGAGTGATCCATGTTTATGTTCCTTGCACCATTTTCCCACACCCTTATTAGCCATTCTCACACATATTCCCCAGGTTTCTGTTTGTACATATTAAGAAAAATCAATCAGTTCTTTTGGAGTGTAGCATACCTGCTCCTGGGTCATGCTTTGTACTTTACCTTTTGGGGCTCCCTGGGACTTAAACCTAGTTAATGAGGGATTGTGTACCGGTATCTGTCTCAAAAACCAAACAAAGTCCAAACCCATTGCCTTCCTGTCAATTCTGACCCATAGTGACCCTAGCGGACAAAATGGAACTGCTCCATAGGGTTTCTAAGGATTGGATGGTAGATTTGAACTGTTGACCTTTTGTTTAGCAGCCATATCACTTAACCACAGTGTCACCAAGACTCCACAAAAAAGGAGTTGGGAAATAATATTTGTGAAGATGGCTTGCACTAGAGAGCTGAATGTTGCAGAGCTGTAGCCTTCAGAGCAGGAATTACTTAGTGGTCTGCAGTATTCAAGGGCACAGAGGTGGCATCTCAACCTCCACCTCTGGCCTAGGTCTTGAAGGCTCTAATCACAAACTCTTCAGGCAAGTGATACTGTTTGTTCAGAGCTCTTTGAAAAGAGGAGAAAGAAACTATTGCCTGAGACACTTTAAACCTTAAACCAAAAATATCCCCTGTAGTCTTAAAACCAAACAGTAGTTTAGCTTAACTGGAAAAAAGGTCTGCCTTGCGCATTAAGTTATTTTAAGAACTATCTATGTGGGATGAAATTGACAACAGCAACTTGAAATATTAGATAGGGACCTTAGCGGGCAGTGAATTTATCTTAATGGGGGAAGAACAACTCAGAAAAGGAGAGTGAGAATGGTTGTACCTCTCGAAGAATGTAATCAATGTCATTAAATGGTACGTGTAGAAACTGTTGAATTGGCATATGTTTTGCTGTGTGTATTCTCAGCAACACAAAATAAATAAAATTTTTAAAAAAGAGGAGCAAGAAGACATATGGCTGAATGAATTTTCACTTCCAGAGAAACTAAGGGGATAAGGATGAGGGATAAATAGAGATGGTAGGTGCATGGAGGGCAGGCCAGTTGGAACTCAGGAGTTTTAGCCGAGATGACTTCACAAACACCGCTGGATACATCTAACCAACCAGAAATGCATTTATGTTAATATGCTTTGTGATTAAAGTATCTAAGAGTCATTACATTTTATTATCACTTACAATGTAGTGAGGGGAATCCCTGGGGGGTGCAGATGGTTATACACTCGGCTGCTAGCTGAAAGGTTGGAGGTTCGAGTCCCACCCAG
Organism: Loxodonta africana; assembly: GCF_030014295.1. NCBI lineage: Eukaryota > Metazoa > Chordata > Mammalia > Proboscidea > Elephantidae > Loxodonta > Loxodonta africana. The sequence continues at coordinate 71,765,553 of NC_087358.1, forward strand.
AGATGCCTCAGAAGAAAGGCTTGGCGATCTACTTTCAAAAAATCAGCCAGTGAAAACTCTGTGGAACACAGTTCTCCTCTGACACACATGGGGTCGCCATGAATTGGGGTTGATTTGATGGCAGTTGTTTTTGTTTTTTATACAGTGAGGTAAAGTGACCGATACCCAAATGGGATCAACAATTCTGAGGGACTAGACTGTCAGTAGTCGTACTGTGGGGCTTGCACGTTGCTGTGATGCTGGAAGCTATGCCACCGGTATTCAGATACCAGCAGGGTCACCCATGGAGGACAGGTTTCAGCTGAGCTTCCAGACTAAGACAGACTAGGAAGAAGGACCCGGCAGTCTACTTCTGACAAACATTAGCCAGTGAAAACCTTATGAGTAGCAGCGGAACGTTGTCTGATACAGTGCTGGAAGATGAACCCCCCAGGTTGGAAGGCACTCAAAAGATGACTGGGGAAGAGCTGCCTCCTCAAAGTAGAGTCGACCTTAACAACGTGGATGGAGTAAAGCTTTGGGGACCTTCATTTGCTGGTGTGGCAGGACTCAAAATGAGAAGAAGCAGCTGCAAACATCCATTAATAATTGGAACCTGGAACGTACAAAGTATGAATCTAGGAAAATTGGAAATTGTCAAAAATGAAATGGAACGCATAAACATCAATATCCTAGGCATTAGTGAGCTGAAATGGACTGGTATTGGCCATTTTGAATTGGACAATGATATAGTTAGTCTACTATGCTGGGAATGACAACTTGAAAAGCAATGATGTTGCATTCATTGCCAAAAAGAACATTTCAAGATCTGTCCTGAAGTACAATGCTGTCAGTGATACGATAATATCCATATACCTACAAGGAAGGCCAGTTAATATGACTTAGAAGCAAGGATGGCGAGACTGCGTCTTACATACTTTGGACATGTTGTCAGGAGGGATCAGTCCCTGGAGAAGGACATCATGCTTGGCAGAGTACAGGGTCAGCGGAAAAGAGGAAGACCCTCAATGAGATGGATTGACACAGTGGCTGCAACAATGAGCTCAAGCATAAGAACGATTGTAAGGATGGTGCAGGATCAGGCAGTGTTTCATTCTGTTGTGTGTAGGATCACTATAAGTCGGTAGCGACTCACCTGCACCTAACAACAACAACAGACTTCATTGGGGAGAAAAGGGGATTCTTGAAGCTATAAACTACAAAAGACAATTTAAGCAGGCCCAATCCAGGCAAGATGGGTTTTCTGAACAGTGAAAGGTTAGCATTGAATGTTGGGATGGGTGTGAGACGACGGGGAAGAAGTGGAGATTGACATGAGCCATGATACAGAGGTGAGAGGACACCAGAGACTTACCATATACTAGACACTGAGTGCACAAGATGAATAAAACATGGTTCCTGTCCTCTGGGCTTCCCAGCCAGTGAAATAGGCAAACAAACAAAGAATTTGTGCAGGAACTATTTAATTAAAGGGTTTACAAAAACTCGTGGGAACAAGGGGGGCTAATACTAACACTCATCGAATACTTTTGTGGCAGACTCAGTGCTGAGTGCTTTGTACGTATTATCCCAAGAGCCTATGGTGGACACTGTCATTATTTCCATTTTTATAGATGAGGAAACTTAGACTTCTTAGCAGGGTAAATAACTTGCTCAGAGGCACAAATTGCCTTTTGTGCGAACACAGGTTTTCGTTTCTCTGGGTTAAACGTCCAGGAGTGCAATTGCTGGGTGTTATGGTTATCGCATGTTTAGTTTTATAAGAAACTGCCAAACTGTCTTCCAGAATGGCTGTACTATTTTACATTCTTTAAAAACAATATAAAGATCTCCTACAAATCAATAATTAAAAATATCAACAACCTGGAAGAATTAGCAAAGGGCAAGCAGTTCACAGAAAAATAAGTCCCAATGACTCTTTAATATGAAAATATGCTCAGGCTCACTCATAACATGAAGTATGCAATATAAAATTATTACTCTCTTTTCGCTGATCAAATTGGCAAAGATAAAAAGTTTGAGAACACACTTGGTAAGTGTATGAGGAAACAGGCAATCTCATAGATTGTGGGAATATAAATTAGTAAGGCTGTATGAAGAACAGTCAGTATTGATGAAAAATTTTAATGCCGATACCCTTTGACTCAGCATTTCCACCTCAAGGAGTTTATCTAGTAGATATGTGCATACATGTATGAAATTTACTAATTTATTCAACAAGTATTTAGTGCCAAACACTTCTAGATGCTTGGGCTATATCAGTGAATAAAACAGAAGAAGGTCCCTGGCGGTTATTATCTAGCAAGGGAAAACAGGCAATAAACAATAAACATAACGAATAAGTAATGATGGAATATATTAGAAAGTGGGAAGTGCTCTGGAAAAATGGAGCAAGATAAGGGAGATGGCTGTGCTGATGGAGCCATTAGATGAGAGTGGCCTGAACTCTTTGGCTACCACTTGAAAGGAAGGTGTCCTTATGAGCCGCTTGCATAGAACTTTAATGTGTATAAGTCACAGAGATTTTGCGGCTTCTTTGAAAATGCAGCCAATCCAAATTTTACTAATCCAAGAGGTGAGGGAGTCAGCCATGTGGATATCTGGGGGAAGAGTATTTGAGGCAGAGGGAACAGCCAGGGCAAAGCCCTCAAGACAGGAATGTGCCTTGGCTATTCCAGTGATTTATGTACAAGGTTGTTTATGGAGCATTGTTTAAGTCTGGTGGTGCAGTGATTAAAGTTCTCAGCTGCTAACCAGAAGGTCGGTGGTTAGAACTCACCAGTCACTGTGGGAGAAATGGCAGTCTGCTTCAGTAAAGATTTACAGCCTTGGAAACCATATGTGGTAGTTCTACTCTGTCCTGTAGGGCCACTATGAGTCGAAATCAACTCGATGGCAGTGGGTTTAGTTTTCAGGTTTGGTTTAAGAAGCAGAAAATTGGAAACAAACTAATTGTTCTTTGATAGGGGACATTTAAATAATATGGTATCCATTCAAGGAAATATCAGGCAGCCATTACAAATAATTAGGCCACCCCTTATGTAATGAGGAGTCCCTGGGTGGTGCAAAGAGTTAACACACTCAGATGCTAACTGAAAGGTTGGTAGTTCCAGTCCACCCAGAGGCACCCTGGAAGAAAGGCCTGACAATCTACTTCCAAAAAATCAGCCTTTGAAAACCCTGTGGAACACAGTTCTACTTTGACACATGTACGGTCACCATCAACTCGATGGCAACTGGTATACTGGTATATTATGTAACGATAGGAAATGCTCTCCAAGAGGGACACTGTTAAGTAAAAATTGCAAGATAAGAATAGTGCATATAGCATAATATGGTTTTAAATAAATGCTCCATTTTTTTTTTTAAATAAGGGCATATATCAAAATACAATAGCTAATTAGGGATCAATAATAGATTCAATAATCTAAGCATGTATATGTATGTGTGTGTGTGTGTATATATATATATATATATATATATTTGTTGCTGCTGCTGTTAGGTGCTGTTGGTTCTGACTGATAGCAGCCCCATGCACAACAGAATGAAACACTGCCTGGTCCCACACCATCCTCACAATTGTTGCTGTGTTTGAGCCCATTGTTGTAGCCACTGTGTCAATCCATCTCGTTGAGGGTCTTCCTCTTTTTCACTGACTCTCGACTTTACCAAGGATGATGTCCTTCTCCAGGGACTGGTCCCTCCTGATAACATGTCCAGAATACGTGACAAAATCTCTCCATCCTTGCTTCTAGGGAGTATTCTGGCTGTACTTCTTCCAAGACAGATTTGTTTGTTCTTCTGGCAGTCCATGGTGTATTCAGTATTCTTTGCCAACACCATGATTCAAAGGTACCCATTCTTCTTCCGTCTTCTTGTTCATTGATACATATATATATATGCTTATTTAAGAGCAAGGTTATGAGTGTTATTTCATAGAACGATTAAGGTGTGTTGTGTGCAAGAAACGGAAGAGTGTCTAGGTTCCCAACTGGGGGAGATTTTGCCCCACAAGGCACATTTGACAATGCCTGGGGACATTCTGGTTGTCATGACCGGCGGGGAGGATCCTACATTACACAGGCTAGCCCGCTACAACAAAGAATTATCCAGCTGAGAACATCAGTAGTCCTGAGGCAGAGAAACCCTGGTCTTGGGTGCCTTGATTGGAACATTTCACTTGGGCTGCTCTGGAATGGTGAAATGGACTGATGAGTTGTGACGGTGCTTCACAGCATCAGCTTTCCCCTCACGTGAGCTACAGTCTCTCCAGCAACCAGCTGCCAGGGAAAGACCAAGCAAATGAGACATTTTCATCAACTTCCTTTGATCAAATTCTTCCTTTTTGCTGGTTACAAAGAAAATATTGGCTTTCTATCTTTTAGCAAAAGATCCATTTGTATTCAAACATAAGTTTTGGTTATAACAAATATTGTGCTTCAACAAATGGAAAAAAGATCCTAGTGGAAAGCAGCTGTCCTGTAGCGCAGACTGTGGATGGAAAGGCCTCCTATAGGACAAGCAACGTTACATACTTTCCACTCGGAGCCATCAAACGAAACACTTACAAATCCGCAAGTAATGACCACTGCCTTGCTTGTTAGGATAAACCAGAAAAACAGGCTTTGGTTTATTGAATCTATTATTGAACTCTAATTAGCTGTGGTGTTTGGACATTCTTAGGCCTATGGTAAGATAAATAATATTTATGGTTTCTTCAATGTATCAAATCATTGTTTACCAAATGCAGCATAGTACTAAATGCTCTGTTCTCCTGGAGTTTAGACCACAGAGTGACCAGGCACTCATTCTGGGGTTGTGATTGAAACACTGGAGCCCAGTATGGGTAATCTTCACGTAGACACTCCTAACCGCACATGTCAAAGAGCTTAGCAACATCTCAGGCCCATGCAGACTCCTCGACGGTTTCTTAACCAGTGCCCTTAATATCTCCAGGTCAGCTTTGGGTGGAGTTGAGGAAGGGTAGCATTAAATACACTGAGTAATCTGACGATGAAGGCGAGGGTGGGGGGGGGTGGGGGTGTTGAAAACGAGTTCAGTCGGGTTCAAGGAAAATTTCTGAAGATGTCAGCATTTTCCATTTTGGGGAAAAAAGATGTTTTTGAAAACTTTTCCATAAGAGAACTTGCTAAAATCTCATCAGTGAATTGAAATAGTACAGAGGAAAATTTTAAACTTTCCACAAAAAAGTAAAGTCCCAAAACCCCAAAATAAAACATCAGGATAACATATCGATTAAGGCAGACAGACCTGGGCCTCAGTTTCTTCGTCTGTAATATAGGGAGAAACAATTCCTTATCCAAAACTCATTGCAACCAGATGGGTTTCAAAATTCAGGATTTTTAGGAATTTAGAAAGGTAATAAAGGGCATATGTCACTTCTGTAGACCCCTAAGAGGACATTAGGGCAGCATCCCCTAATGAAACACATTGATATTTCTGTAGTGAAATGTGCACAAAATGGGTTAAATGAAGACTATAAATAGCCTCACATCAGGTCAAGTTGGTTTTGCTGCCAAAGGAGTTTGCTTAAGATTTATTTTTAAAAAGTTCAGTTTCCAGAGCTTTTGGATTTCCAAATTGCAAATGAGAGATTTTGTACTTCTGTCTATCCCAAAAACCAAACAAAAACCAAACTCGTTGCCATTGAGTCCGTTCTGACTCAAAGCAACCCTATAGGACAGAGTAGAACTGCCCTATAGGGTTTCCAAGGAGTGCCTGGTGGATTTGAACTGCTGGCCTTTTGGTTAGCAGCCGTAACGCTTAACCACTACGCCACCAGGGTTTCCCAACTGTGCATAGTGCTCGTATATAGTGCTGGCATACAGTCAGTGTCCAGTGACACCGGCTATTGTTGTTATTGAGGCTGAGCCATATGGAATTGCTGTTTGTATAGGTCAAAAATGGTAAAATATAATATTATTATCACAGCTATAATATTCGAATTCTTTCGGGTTGTCATTTTCTTGAGGGGGAGGAGCACATTTGGTTCCTTTTCTTTCTTTCCTCTCTTTTTCTGTCCTTTCCTCCTTCCCCCAACCTGTCTGCTAGCCAGCCTCTCTCCTCTCTCCTTCCCTCCTCCCCTCCTCCCTCCCTCCTTCCCTCCTCCCTCCCTCCTCCCCTCCTCCCACAGGACTTTCACCTTAAAATCCTTGCATATTAACAGTGATGTGAATGGTTATCTTTAACCTGGTTTGCTTAACTGAACCAGCTCTTTAAGCTTCATCTACTTGGATATTGGTAGAAGGTCTTTGTTTAAAAAAGATAAAAACCAGTAAAACAGGCAATAAGCATCTTCCTCGTCTTAGATTTCAATAAGCCCCAAGTGTTCCAACCACAATGACTCTGATGACCAGGAATTCCAGAGCTGGCCGTCTGGGCTGTCTCAGGGATTTGAGTTGGGTCAGCATGGAGTCCAGGCCAAAGTCATGGTGAACTGGCATGAAAAGAAAACAAACAAACAAGCAAACAAAAAACCCCAGAAACACAAAATAACCGCTAGCCACCTCCCTCAGAACAGTACCTAAATGACCTGTTACTCATAACTCCATTTCCTGGGGCCCATTTCTCTGTATCCCCTTCTGACTGAAGACCCCTTAGCCCCTCTCTCAACTCACTCTAGATCTCTGCTTCTCCTTTGTCTTGCCTTTGACTCTGTCTCTTTCTTTAGCTTCAACTCCCTTCTCTTAAATATTATTTATTGACTGTCCACCGGGGGAGAAAACCTAACAAACCCATGAACTACGTTCTGTTTACAAGTTCATTTCCAAAGATGGTTATTTATTTAATGAAGAAGTTCTAGATCTCTGAAAGGACCTCAGTAATAGCTGCTTTTATTTTACCAATATATTTAATGACTCCTGAATTGTATAGTAAGAATGAACCTAGCCTCTTCAAATACTTCCATGATGATTCCTCTAATGAAGATGGGAGATCTTAATTAACTAATTTATGCTGAGAATAAAGACATAGAAAAATGGGATAAATATCATTGTTAATTGCTCTTTCTGTGATGACTGTTTCGTCTGTAGCAACAATTCTTAAACTGGGTGCCATGATTAACTGGTGTTAATAGGTGTTTTAGGAAAAAGAAAAAGGATTCTGCTCAAAAAGCTTTGGGAGACATTGCTTTGAACAAACTCAAGAACGTTAGTTACTGTACAAGCCCTCATAGCTTTTAATACACTAAGTGGTATAAATCTCTGAGAGGGGACTGTGTTTGTAGAGGGGACTTCCTGTTGCTGGCAACTTAATATCTCATGGGACACCAGTGTTGCTGGCAGTACAGCTTTTGAAATACTGGCCCTGGTCTTTTGGCAGGTCAGTTGTGAAGCCTTCACACTCATACTTTTCTTTAAGAAAAGGAAACAATAAGCCATTTTTCTTTGTTGTTGTTTTTAGGTGCTGTCAAGTCGGTTCCGACTCATAGGGACCCTATGCACAATAGAATGAAACACTGCCCGGTCCTGCGGCATCCTTACAATCGTTGTTATGCTTGAGCTCATTGTTGCAAGCACTGTGTCAATACACCTCGTTGAGGGTCTTCCTCTTTTCCACTGACCCTGTGCTCTGCCAAGCATGATGTCCTTCTCCAGGGACTCATCCCTCCTGACAACATGTCCAAAGTACGTAAGATGCGGTCTCTCCATCCTTGCCTCTAAGGAGCATTCTGGCTGCACTTCTTCCAGGACAGGTTTGTTCATTCTTTTGGCAGTCCATGGTATATTCAATATTCTTTGCCAACACCACAATTCAAAGTCATCAACTCTTCTTTGGTCTTCCTTATTCATTGTCCAGCTTTCATATGCATATGATGTGATTGAAAATACCATGGCTTGGGTCAGGCGCACCTTAGTCTTCAGGGTGACATCTTTGCTCTTCAACACTTTGAAGAGGTCTTTTGCAGCAGATTTGCCCAATGTAGTTTGTCTTTTGATTTCTTGACTGCTGCTTCCATGGCTGTTGATTGTGGATCCAAGTAAAATGAAATCCTTGACAACTCCAATCTTTTCTCCATTTATCATGATGTTGCTCATTGGTCCAGTTGTGAGAATTTTTGTTTTCTTTATGTTGAGGTGTAATCCATACTGAAGGCTGTGGTCTTTGATCTTCATTAGTAAGTGCTTCAAGTCCTCTTCACTTTCAGCTAGCAAGGTTGTGTCATCTGCATAACACAGTTGTTAACAAGTATCCCTCCAATCCTGATGCCCCGTTCTTCTTCATATAGCCCAGCTTCTCATATTATTTGTTCAGCATACAGATTAAATAGGTATGGTGAAAGAATGCAACCCTGATGCACACCTTTCCTGACTTTAGTCCAATCAGTATCCCCTTGTTCTGTCTGAACAACTGCCTCTTGATCTATGTAAAGGTTCCTCATGAGCACAGTTAAGTGTTTTGGAATTCCCATTCTTCGCAGTGTTATCCATAGTTTGTTATGATCCACACAGTTGAATGCCTTTGCATAGTTAGTAAAACACAGGTAAACATCCTTCTGGTATTCTCTGCTTTCAGCCAGGATCCATCTGACATCAGCAATGATATCCCTGGTTCCATGTCCTCTTCTGAAACCAGCCTGAATGGCAGTTCCCTGTCGATATACTGCTGCAGCCATTTTTGAATGATCCTCAGCAAAATTTTGCTTGTGTGTGATATTAATGATAAAAACATTGTTCAATAATTTCCACATTCCGTTGGATCACCTTTCTTGGCAATAGGCATAAATATGGATCTCTTCCAGTCAGTTGGCCAGGAAGCTGTCTTCCATATTTCTTGGCATAGACGAGTGAGCACCTCCAGCACTGCATCTGTTTGTTGAAACATCTCAATTGATATTGCATCAATTCCTGGAGCCTTGTTTTTCGCCAGTGCCTTCAGAGCAGCTTGGACTTCTTTCTTCAGTACCATCGGTTTCTGATCATATGCCACCTGTTGAAATGGTTGAATATCGTCTAATTCTTTTTGGTATAATGACTCTGTGTATTACTTCCATCTTCTTTTGATGCTTCCTGCGTCGTTTAATATTTTCCCCATGGAATCCTTCACTATTGCAACTCAAGGCTTGAATTTTTCTTCAGTTCTTTCAGCTTGAGAAATACCGAGCATGTTCTTCCCTTTTGGTTTTCCATCTCCAGCTCTTTGCACATGTCCTTATAATACTTTACTTTGTCTTCTCAAGAGGCCCTTTGAAATCTTCTGTTCAGTTCTTGTACTTCATCAATTTTTCCTTTTGCTTTAGGTGCTCGACGCTCAAGAGCAAGTTGCAGAGTCTCCTCTGACATCCATCTTGGTCTTTTCTTTCTTTCCTGTCTTTTCAGTGACCTCTTGCTTTCTTCATGGATGATGTCCTTCCACAACTCATCTGGTCTTTGGTCACTAGTGTTCCATGCGTCAAATCTATTCTTGAGATGGTCTCTAAATTCAGGTGGGATGTACTCAAGGCCATATTTTGGCTCTCATGGACTTGCTCTGATTTTCTTCAGTTTCAGCTTGAACTTCCATATGAGCAGTTGATGGTCTGTTCCACAGTTGGCCCCTGGCCTTGTTCTGACTGATGATATTGAGCTTTTCCATTGTCTCTTTCCACAGATCTAGTCAATTTGATTTCTGTGTGTTCTATCTGGCGAGGTCCATGTGTATAGTCGCCGCTTATGTTGGCGAAAGAAGGTATTTGCAATGAAGAAGTCATTGGTCTTGCAAAATTCTATCATTCGATCTCCAGCATTGTTTCTATCACCAAGGCCATATTTTCCAACTACTGATCCTTCTTCTTTGTTTCCAACTTTCACATTCCAATTGCCAGTAATTATCAATGCATCTTGATTGCATGTTCGATCAATTTCAGACAGCAGCAGCTGATAAAAATCTTCTGTTTCTTCATCTTTGGCCCTAGTGGTTGGTGCGTAAATTTGAATAATAGCTGTATTAACTGTCTTCCTAGCCATTTTTCTAGGCAGCTATAATTTGACCTTTCTCTTCACAGCTGTTAAGTAGAAGTGGGTGCCTGATCCCAGGGTGGCCAAGTCAGGGACTGTCCAGAACTAAGAAACATGTAGGAACCCGACAATTAACAGACACAGAAAGAGGAGCCATGAGGCAGCAGAGTCCTTGAGGGTCCCTGAGTAAACCAAAGTCATGGGTAGTGTTATGGAGTGAATTGTGTTCGCCGAAAATCTGTGTTATAAATCCTAACTTCTATCCCTGTGGCTATAATCCCATTTGAGAATGCGTGTTCTTTGTGATGTTAATGAGGCAGTATTAGTATAAAATGTGTCTTAAGTTAATCTTTTTTGCCTATTAAAAACAAAAAAAAACATTGCCTTCAAGTCAATTCTGACTCATAGCAACCTTATGGGACAGAGTAGAACTGCCCCACAGAGTTTCCAAAGAGTACCTGGTGGATTCAGACTGCTGACCTTTTGGCTAACAGCCGAGCTCTTAACCACTATGCCATCAGGGGTTCCCTTTAGGCACCTTAAAACTCCACCCATTACCCAATTCCTAAACCACTTCCACGTTTTGGTATTTGTTAGAGCAACACCCCACTTTCTGGTTCCAAATACTACTGATATAAGAAAAATTCCACAAGTGGCTTTAACAAAGAGAAATTTGTTTTCTCACAGGAGGCTCAGAGTCCGAGTTCAGCGTGCCAACTCTAGGAGAAAGTTTTTTCTCTGTTGGCTCTAGAGGAAGGTCCTTGTGTCTTTTCGGCTTCTGCTCCTCGGCGATCTTCATGTTGCTTGGCATCAACTTCCCCTGTCTCTGCTCTTTTGCTGCTTGGTGGCACAGTAGTTAAGAGCTCAGGCTGCTAACCAAAAACGTCAGCAGTTCAACTCCACTACTGGAAACCCAAAGGGACAGTTCTGCTCTGTCCTTTAGGGTCACTATGAGTTGAAATCAACTCAGTGGCATTGGGTTTGGTTTTTGGTTTTTAACAGTAAAAGCCTAGATTGCCTTGAAGAGACTATTATTAGAATTATGGACATCAAAGGCAATTCTGGTGAGGGCCCAGAAGGAAATGAGGAGAGCATAAAGAAAATTTCTATCATCTTAGAGAATACATGTTGCTATCAACAGAATGTTGCTAGACATGTAGACATTAAATGTCTGGCTTTGACAGGAAGTGATGTGCATGTGACTGGACAATGGAGAAAGAGCAGTGCTTTTTATGACGTGTCAAAGAACTCATCTGAATTATGTTCAAATATTTGGTGGAAGGCAGAACTTACAAGTGATGAACTTGGATATTTGACTGAGGAGCTTTCTAAGCAAGATCTTAAAGGGGGCTGCATGGTTTCTCCTTGCCACTTACAGTAAAATGTGAAAGGAATGGACTTAATAATGAACAGTGCAAAATGAAAACCAAACTTAAAAGATCTGGAAAATTCTTTTGTACAAACTAAGGACACGTGTTCTAGAAGGTTCACCACAGGGGTGGCTACACAATCTTTTGTTAAAGAGATTAAGCCTGTGACTGATGGATCTAACCAGTTACCACAGCAGAAAACCTATCAGCTTAGACTGAAGGAGATAGAGACAGGATGAAAAACTCTCTGCTTCTTGGAATTCTACATGCAGGAAACAAGTCAAAGGAGCTATATCTGTTGTCCTCCGAGAAAAGAAAAGAAACATCCCTGGAGCAGCTTGGAGATCAGCAGAACTATGGACTGAACATGGGCAGCAGAGCTGACTTGGTTTCAAAGGGTGGAGCCGTGGTCTCCTAGATTGCCACCAACTCGATTCTGGCTCTGGATTGTGGGGCTACTGTTCATATGCACCAAGAGAATGAAGCCGTAGCCCTAAGCTCAGGGAGCAGAGCTGTCATGCCCAAGGGGCAAGGGAACGGGGCCTGTGAGGGTTAAGGGGATTGGGTTGTCACTGAGATGGACTGGTAGAATGGGGCTGCCCAAAGCTGAGGGAGCAGAGTTGCTGTCCCAGTGGGCCTGGAAGGCAGGGCTGAAGTCCAGGGCCAAGGGGCCTCCACCCAGAATCCAGAGAGCATGGTCAACACCCAGAGTCTAGAGGGCAGGCCATTGCCCAGATTGTCTCAGAGAGCAGAGGATTATTTTCAAGCCTTGAGAGCTAATGAATTTGTTCTGCTGGGTCTTGGACTTGCTTGGTGCCCATTATTCCTTCTTTTCCTCCAATTTTTCTTATTTGTAATGGAAATGTTTACCTTGTCCCTGTTCCACCATTGTACTTTGGAAGCAGATAACTTGTATTCTAGATTTCACAGGTTCACAGATGAAGAGGAATTTTGCCCCAGGATTGAATACACTTAAAGTCTCAGCCATATTTGTTTGATTTAGATGACCCAGAAGATGAAATTTTGGACGTGGAATTGACTGAAGACTTTTGGGATGATTGATGCGCGAATGTGTTTTGCATGTGGGAAGGACATGAAACTTGGGAGGTCAAAGGGGGAATGTTATGGATTGAACTGTTTCACCCAAAAATATGTGCTGTAAATTCTAACCTCTAATCCCTGAGGCACTTACTGATGAAGAACAAAGCCTACAGCCTTCAATATGGATTACACCTCAACATAAAACCAAAAAACCAAACCTGTTGCCGTCAAGTTGATTCAGACTCAATAAGCAACATCATGATAAACAGTGAAAAGAATGAAGTTGTCAAGGATTTCATTTTACTTGGATCCACAATCAATGCCCATGGAAGCAACAATGAAGAAATTAAACAATGCATTGCATTGGGCAAATCTGCTGCAAAAGACTTCTTTAAAGTGTTAAAAAAAAGATGTCATTTTGAGTACTACGGTGTGCCTGACCCAAGCCATGGTGTTTTTAATCACCTCATATGCCTGCGAAAGCTGGACAATGAATAAGGAAGACTGAAGAATTAATGCCTTTGAACTATGGTGTTGGTGAAGAATATTGAATATACTGTGGACTGCCAAAAGAACAAACAAATCTGTCTTGGAAGAAGTACAGCCAGAATGCTCCTTAGAAGCAAGAATGGAGAAGCTTCGTCTCACATACTTTGGACATGTTATCAGGAGGGATCAGTCCCTGGAGAAGGACATCATGCTTGGTAAAGTAGAGGGTCAGTGAAAAAGAGGAAGACCCTCAAGAAAGATGGATTGACACGGTGGCTACAACAGTGGGGCTCAAGCACAATGATTACGAGGATGGTGCAAGACCGGGCAGTGTTTCGTTCTGTTTTACATAGGGTTGCTCTGAGTCAGAACCAACTCGATGGCATCTAAGAACAACATCGTATCTGTGGTTATATCCTATTTGAGAATGGATTTGCTTTGTTATGTTAATGAGTTGGTATTGCAGTTGGGTATGCCTTAAGTCAATCTCCTTTTAAATATGAAAGAGCAGATTGAACAAGCAACCAAGCAAGAAAGCAGAGATGGGGGAAATAGGCGCCATGCCACATGAGACCTCCAAGGAATCAAGAAACGAGATCAAAAGAGACAAGGACCTACCTTTCCCCAGAGCCAACAGAGAGAGAAACTCTTCCCTTCGAGCTGGTGCCCTGAATTCAGACTTCTAGTCTTCTAATTGTGAGAAAATAAATTCCTGAAAGACAGGTAGGCAGAAAGAAGCCTTGAGATCCAGCAAAGACAAGCAGAGTGGAGGATGAGGTGGCCGATGGGCTGTGTCAAGAGCTGTGGAAACAGAGACAAGGAATGAGAATCACCAAAAGGGAGGTGTCTTAGTTAGGTTTCTCTAGAAAAACAGAACCAGTAAGATAGATTTCTCCCTCTCTCCCTCTCTCTCTGTGTTTCTAGAGAAAGAGAGAGATTTATTTTGAGGAACTGGCTTATGCAATTGTAGGGGCTGTCAAGTCCAAAATTTATAGGTCAGGCAATAGGCCAGAAATTCAACAGTCTTACATTCCAAATAGGTAGGTCAGGTGGTGGGAGATAGAGAAGAATTCTGGCAGAATGTCTGTTTAGAGGTGGAATCCTCCCTTGGGAAACCTCCAGTTTTCCTCTTAAGACTTTCAGCTGATTGGATAAGGCCCGTTCTTATTACAGAGGGTAATTTGCTTACTTAAGACCAGCTGGTTTAAATACTAATCACATGTAAATACTTCATAGCAACACCTAGACTAATGTTTGATCAAACAACTGGGCACCATAACCTAGCTAACTTGACGCAAAATTAACCATCACAGGAGGTGAATTGACCACCTGCTCTGAAGTGGCAGAGTGGTAACCCATTTCCAAGATTAACTCTTGGGCCTTCCGGTTGGTTTCTGCCAGGCTGGGCTGTGGACTTCCTGGATGCCGTAAGACATTGCTGTCATTTTCAGCGAATTCTCGTGACAAATACCCTCAGTATCCAATGTAGTCTCATAGTAAATTCCATCATAATTTAAGGTAACTCGACAAGTCTGTACCTTACAACTAAAAAAGTCCAACTAATGCTCTGGTTTGTTCTGAAGACTATTTTTTCTTTCTTTTAAAAATAGCTTTTTTTCCCTATAGAAACTATTCATGATCATTGCAGAAAATTTTAAAAATCCAATAGCATAAACCAAAAAAAAAAAAAAAAAAAAAAAACCCATTGGCATCGAGTTGATTCTGACTCATAATTTCACCCTATAGGACAGAGTAGAACTGCCCCATATGGTCATAAAGCAGGCATAAAAATTACCTGTAATTTCCAACTCAGAGATAATCACTGTTAAATTTTGGTGTATATCTCTCTAGCCATTTCTCTCTCCACAAAACTAGGAATACATTGTGTATTCTTCATGGCCCAGACTGCAGGAGAGGCAGCTCAGCCTGCCTTCTCCCAAGACACTTTTGGGGAACCCTGGTGGTGCAAGTGATTAAAGACTCGACTGCTAACTGAAAGGTCAGAGGTTCAAACCCACCAGCTGCTCTTCAGGAGAAAGATGTGGCAGTCTGCTTCTGTAAAGATTACAGCCTTGGAAACCCTATGAGTCAATTCTGCTGTGTCCTATAGGGTCGCTATGAGTCGGAACTGATTCGATGGCCCCTAACAACATCAACAGCATAAACAAGTCTGTGATAAATAATTGTGTAACTAAATCTTTGCACACGTATGTGATTATTTCTCAGTATAAACTTGTAGAGGTGGAATTGTTGGGTCAAAATATATTCACAGTTTTAAGGATTTTGATACTTACGGACAAATTACCCTTCAGAAAGTTTGTGCTAATTTGCATGTCAATCCAGCAGTCTCTGACAGCCAAGTTTTCCTTTCTGTGGCTTCTCTCCAGGGCTCTTCCCCCTTCCTGTAGAACCTTCTGGATTTTTTTTTTTCTTTGCTTCTGCAATGAAATTACACACCCTGCACTTTTCAGTGCTGGCGCTGGCTGCTTTGTCTCAGAATACTATGGCAATTATCTCTTTCTTTTTCTGCCACCAGAATTAAAACCTCTATTCAACTGCCTACTGAGCAGAGGAGGAGGAAAGCGAACCCCTGTTTTATTTGCACCCCATCCAGTCTTGGGGAAGCAGCAGCAGAAGCAAATTAAACTTGAGCCTCAGAAGATTTGCTTCCATTGCCAAATGAAAGGCCACAATGCTGAAGAAGCCCATTAGTGGCAAGTAAATTAAGAGCATAAACCCAAAGAATGTCTGCAGCTTGCATCTTGGTATTACATGGGTGCTTACAATTCATATAATCTGTCATTGCGGAAATGTGTTTAAAGACAGTGACATCTCAGATTACGTTCTCACACACTAACTAGGGTCAAGCACCTGTGGCCTAATCAGTGATCAAAGGCAATCGTGACAAATGCTGTGTGAGACAACAGTAAACCCCAGTGGAATAAAAACATCAGTGATGCTTGTTACTGTGTAACCGTTCATCTTACACACTCGGGGAACAGGGCCTGAGATCTATTTACGGGCTGTTAAGACACGTTTTCTTTTGCCCTTGCTGATCAAAAGGACAGTTGGGAAATTTTGCCGTTAGTTGGCAGTTCCACTGCACCAAGCAAAGGCAGGTTGAAGAGGTGAAACCTGAGCCGGTTCTTTTTACTGCCTATCTGCCTGTCTGGTAAAAGCGTTCAGTAGGTAGAAGTTTGAGACTTTCTATTAAGATGTGTACTTTGGGCTTTTGTGTGGTACCTATTTCAGTTACATGTTCTCCCTCGCGAATTAGTCCATGACATTGAGCATGCATTGTAGTCTTTCATTCATTTAGTCACTTATTTCCTTAATCGTTCATTTGTTCAAAAGACATTTATTGAGCAGCTCTTTTCATCTAATCAGTTACCAACCAGCTGCTGTCGAGTGGCTTCCAGCTCACGGCGACCGCGTGCGCGAGTGGCTTCCAGCTCGTGGCGACCGCATGCGCGAGTGGCTTCCAGCTCGCGGCGACCGCGTGTGTGTCAGAGGAGAGCTGTGCTCCACGGGGTTTTCAGTGGCTGGTTTTTCAGACGTAGATCACCAGGATTTTCTTCTGAGCCACCTCTGGGTAGACTTGAACTTCCAACGTTTTGCTTAGGAGAAGAGTATGTTAACCATTTGCACAACAGCAGGAACTCCATTATGTTCTAGACTCTGCATATGTATTTTAAAAATATTTTAAGATTCATAATAAAAGGATTGTAGATTTTTTAAATTGTGCTTTAGATGAAAGTTCACAGCTCAAGTTAACTTCTCATGTAAAAATTCATACACATATTGTTATTACGTGTTGCATTATGTATTATGCATTATGTTGCAGTCCCCACATTGTGAAGGCACGTCCCCCCTTTCCATCCTGGGTTTCCCGTGTCCATCCCTTTCTGCCTTCTCATCCTGCTTCCAGATAGGAGTCACCCATTTAGTCTTGTGTATCTGCTTAAATTAAAAAGCACACTCTTCGTGAGTATTATTTTAGGTTTTATAGTCCAGTCTAATCTTTGTCTAAAGAGTGGTCTTCGTGAATGGTTTTAGTTCCGGGTTAATAGAGCGTCCAGGGGCCATGGCTTTGAGGGTTCCTCCAGTCTCAGTCAGACCATGAAGTCTGGTCTTTTTACATGTATTAGAGTCCTGCCCCACACTTTTCTCCTGCTTTGTCAGGGACTCTGTTCCCTGTCAGGGCTGTCGTTGGTGATAGCCATGCACCATCTAGTTCTTCTGATCTCAGCCTGATGAAGTCTCTGGTTTATGTGGCCCTTTTGTCTCTTGGGCTAATATTCCCCTTGTGTCTTTGGTGTTCTTCATTCTGCTTTGCTCCAAGTGGGTTGGGACCAGTCGTTGCATCTTAGATGGCTGCTTGCGAGCTTTTAAGAACCCAGATGCCACTCACCAAAGAGGGATGCAGAACATTTTCTTAATAAACTTTGTTATGCCAGTTGACCTAGATGTCCCTCAAAACTATGGTCCCCAGACTCCAGCCTCTGCTACTCTGTCCCTCAAAGTGTTTGGTTGTATTCAGGAAACCTCTTAGCTTTTGGTTTAGTCCAGTTGTGCTGACTTCCCCTGTATTGTGTGTTGTCCTTCCCTTCATCTAAGATGATTTTTGTCCAGTGTCTAGTTCATGAATTCCCCTCTCCTTTCTTCCCCCCCTTGTAATCATCAAACAATGTTTTCCTCTGTGTTTAAACCTTTTCTTGAGTTCTTATAATAGTGGTCTCATAAAAATTTGTCCTTTTGCGACTGCCTAATTTCACTCAGCATAATGCCTTCCAGATTCAACCATGTTGTGAGATGTTTTCCAGATTCATCATTGTTCTTTATTGTTGGGCAATATTCCATTGTGTGTATGTACCATAATTTGTTTATCCATTCATTTGTTGATAGGCACCTACGTTGCTTCCATGTTTTTGCTATTGTGAACAGTGCTGCAGTGAACATGGGTGTGTATATATCTATTATTGTTATGGCTTTTATTTCTCTAAGATATACTCTAAGGAGTAAGATTGCTGGATCATATGGTATTTCTATTTCTAGCTTTTTAAGAAAGCACCAAATTGATTTCCAAAGTGGTTGTACCATTTTACATTCCCACAAGCAGTGTATAAGTGTTCCGTTCTCTTCACAACCTCTCTAACATTTCTTATTTTGTGTTTTTTTGGATTAATGCTAGCCTTGTAGGGGTGAAGTGATATCTCATTGTAGTTTTAATTTGTGTTTCTCTAATGGCTAATGATCGTGAGCATTTCCTCATATGTCTGTTAGCTACCTGAATGTCTTCTTTGGTGAAGTGCCTGTTCATATCCTTTGCTCTTTTTTAAATTGGCTTTTTTGTCTTTTTGTTGAAGTTTTGCAGTATCTTGTAGACTTTAGAGATTAGACCTGATTGATTATGTCATAGCCAAAAAGTTTTTCACAGTCTGTAGGTTATCTTTTTACTCTTTTGGTGAAGTCTTTTGATGAGCATAAGTGTTTGATTTTTAGAAGCTCACAGCTATTTAGTTTCCCTTCTGGTGTTTGTGCATTGTTCGTTATGGTTCGTATTCTGTTTATATCATGTATTATGGCTCCTAGCATTGCCCCTGTTTTTTCTTCCATGATCCTTATAGTTTTAGATTTTATATTTAGGTCTTCGATTCATTTTGAGTTATTTTTTGTACATGGTGTGAGGTATGGGCCTTGTTTCATGTTTTTGCTGATGGATATCCAGTTATGTCAGCACCGTTTGTTAAAGAGACTGTCTTTTCCCCGTTTGAAGGACTTTGGGCCTTTGTCAAATTTCATCCTCTCATACATGGATGAATTTTCGTCTGTATTCTCAATTCTGTTCCATTGGTTGATGTATCTGTTGTACCAGTACAAGGCTGTTTTGACTACCTTGGCAGTATAATAGGTTCTAAATCAGGTAGTGTGAGGCCTCCCACTCTGTTCTTCTTCTTCTTCAGTAATGCTTTACTTATCCGGGGCCCCTTCCCTTTCCATAGGAAGTTGGCGATGTGTTTCTCCATCTGATTAAAAACTGTCTTTGGAATGGTCTGACTGAGACTAGAGGGACCCCAGAGGTCATGGTTCCCAGACCTTCTGTCAGCCCAAGACAGGAACCATTCCCAAAGCCAACTCTTCAGACAGAGATTGGACTGGACTATGGGATAGAAAATGATGCTGGTGAAGAGTAAGCTTCTTGGATCAAGTAGACACATGAGACTATGTGGGTAGCTTCTGTCTGGAGGAGAGATGAGAGAGCAGAGGGGGTCAGAAGCTTGCCGAATGGACACGAATAGAGAGAGTGGAGGGAAGGAGTGTGCTGTGTCATTAGAGGGGAGAGCAACTAGGAGTATACAGTAAAAAAAAAAGTGTATATAAATGTTTGTATGAGAGACAGACTTGGCTTGTAAACTTCCACTTAAAGCACCATAGAAATTTTTTAAAAATGTCTTTGGAATTTGGATCAGGACTGCATTATATTGGTAGAGCGCTTTGGGTGGAATTGACATTTTCACAATATTGAGTCTTCCTAGCCATGAGCAAGGTATGTTTTTCTACTTATGTAGGTCTCTTGGTTTCTTGCAGTAGTGTCTTATACTTTTCTTTATATAGGTCTTTTATGTTTCTGGTTAGATTTATTCCTAAGTATTTTATCTTCTTGGGGGCTATTTTAAATGGTATTGATTTGGTGATTTCCTCTTCGAAGTTCTGATTTTTGTACATTTATGTTGTATCCTGATACTTTGCTGAAATCTTCTAGTAGTTCCAGTAGTTTTCTTGTGGATTCTTTGGGATTTTCTGTGTATAAGATCATATCATCTGCAAATAGAGATAATGTTACTTCTTCCTTACCAATTTGGATGCCCTTTATTTCTTTTTTCTTGCTTTATTGCTCTGGCTAGAACCTTGAGCATAATGTTGAATAAGAGTAGTGATAAAGGGCATCTTTGTGTGGTTCCTGTTCTCAAGGGGAAAGCTTTCAGGCTCTCTCCGTTTAGGATGATGTTGACCATTGGATTTGTATAAATGCCCTTTATCATGTTGAGGAATTTCTCTTCTATTCCTATTTTGCTGAGAGTTTTTACCATGAATGGGTGTTGAACTTTGTCAAATACCTTTTTTGCATCAATTGATAAGATCACGTGTCTCTCGTCTTTTGTTTTATTTATGTGATGGAATACATTGATTGTTTTTCTAATGTTGAACCATCCCTGCATACCCAATATTAATTGCACTTGGTCACAGTGAATTATTTTTTTGATATGTTGTTGAATTCTATTGGCTAGAATTTTGTTGAGGATTTTTGCATCTATGTTCATGAGGGATATTGGTCTACAATTTTCTTCTTTTGTGGTATCTTTAACTGGTTTTTGTGTCAGGGTTATGCTGCCTTCATAGAACAAGTTCGGGAGTATCCCATGGTTATCTGTGCTCTGAAATACCTTCAGTAGTACTGGTGTTAACTCTTCTCTGAAAGTATGGTAGAATTCTCTAGTGAAACCATCAGGGCCAGAGCTCTTTTATTGTTGGGAGTTTTTTTTTAAATTACCTCTTCAATCTCTTGTTATAGGTTTATTTAGTTTTTTTTCACCTCAGTTTGTGTTAGTTTAGGTAAGTAGTGTGTTTCTACAAATTTGTCCATTTCCTCTAGTTTTTCAAATTTATTGCAGTATAGTTGTTCATAGTATTCTGTTATGATTCTTTTAATATCATTTGGGTCTGTTGTGATATCGTCCTTCTCATTTCTTATTCAGGTTGCTCCCTCTCCTGTTTTGCTTTTGTCAGTTTGGCCAATGGTTTATAGATTTTGTTCATCTTTTCAAAGAACCAGCTTTTGTTCTTGTTAACTCTTTTCAATTGTTTTTCTATTCTCTATTTCATTTAATTCTGCTCTAATTTTTATTATTTGCTTTCTTCTGGTGCCTGAGGACTTCTTTTGCACTCTCTTTCTATTTGTTTGAGTTGTAGGGTTAATGTTTTGATTTTGGCCCTTTTTTTTTTTTTTTTTGGATGTGTGCATTTATTGCTATAAATTAATCTCTGAGCACTGCTTTTGCTGTGTCCCAGAGGTTCTGGTAGGGTGTGTTTTCATTCTCAGCTGATTTTCCTGTTCTTGATTTCTTCTATAGCCCAGTAGTTTTTGTGTTGTTCAGTTTCTATGCATTTGATTTTTTTTTTTCCCTTGCTTTTTCCGTATGGATTTCTACTTTTATGGCTTTATGAAGACTCCTTGGAATATTTTGATGCTTTGGATTCTGTTAAGGCTTGTTTTATGGCCTAATATGTGATCTAGTCTGGAGAATGTTCCACATGTGTTGGAAAGGAAAGTGTACTTGGCTGCTGTTGGGTGAGGTATTCTGTATATGTCTGTGAGATCAAGTTGGTTGATTGTGGCATTTAGATCTTTTGTGTCTTTACTGAGCTTCTTTCTAGATGTCTGTTCTTCACTGAAAGTGGTATGTTGAAGTCTCTACTATTATTGTGGAGCTGCCTATCTCACTTTTCAATGCTGTTAGAGTTTGTTTTATGTATTTTGGAGCCCCTGTCATTGGGTGCATAAATCTTTATTATGGTTATGTCCTCCTGGTGTATTGACCCTTTAATCGTTATATAGTGTCCTTCCTTGTCCTTTGTGGTGGATTTTGCTTTAAAGTCTATTTTGTCAGAGATTAATATCGCCACTCTTTGTCTTTTTTGATTTTTGTTAGCTTGATGTATTTTTTTCCATCCTTTGAGTTTTTGTTTGTGTCTTTGAGTCTAAAGCGTGTCTCTTATAGGCAACGTATTGATGGGTCTTTTTTTTTTTTTTAATCCATTCTGCCACTCTCTTTCTCTTTATTGGTGCATTTAGTCCATTCACATTCAGTGTAATTATTGATAGGTATGAGTTAAAAAAAATTTTTTTTTTTTATGAGTTTAGTGCTGTCGTTTTGGTGTCTTTTTTTGTGTGTTGTTGACAGTTTTTTTGTTCCACTGAATTTGCTGTGCTGAGTCGTTTTTCTTGATGTATTTTCTTTTAATCTTTTTCATTGTGGTTGATTTTGTATTTGCTGAGTCTTTATGTTTTTCTCGTGTTTTATTTGATATGTAGGATTGTTAGTTTCCTTTGCAGTTACCTTAATATTTACTTCTATTTTTCTAAGTTTAAAACTATCTTTTATTTCTTTATATTGCCTTGACTTCCTTTCCATATACAAGATCTATGACTACATTTTTTAGTCCTTCTTTTTTGTTTCAATGTCATCATCTTTTACATATTGATGTGTCTTTTTCCATATTTTCAGCATTTTAGCATTGATTTATTTTTGTGACTTGCCTGTCTGGGTTTATATCTGGTTGCACAGTCCTTTGTTCTAGTCTTGGGTTGTTATCTGATGTTATTGATTTTCTAACTGGAGGACTGCCTTTATTTTTTCTTGTAATTTTAGTTTGGTTTTTGCAAATTCCCTAAACTTCTGTTTATCTGGAAATGCCCTAGTTTCACCATCATATTTAAGAGATAGTTTTGCTGGATATATATAATTCTTGGCTGGCAATTTTTTGTCCTTCAAGGCTCTATATATGTCATCCCATTGGCTTCTTGCCTGCATGATTTTTGCTGAGTAGTCTGACTTAGTCTTATTGACTCTTCTTTGTAGGTGACTTTTTGTTTATCCTTAGTTGCTCTTAAAAGTCTCTCTTTTTTGGCAAGTTTTATTATAATACGCCTGGTGACTTTCTTTTGGGATCTACCCTGTGTGGGGTTCGATGAGCTTCTTGGATAGATATCTTCTTGTTTTCCAGGATATCAGGGAAGTTTTCTGCCAACAAATGTTCAACAATTCTCTTTTTATTTTCTGTTATCCCCCTCTCCCTGTTCTGGTATTCCAGTCACTCATAGGTTATTCCTCTTGATAGAGTCCCTCATAATTCTTAGGGTTTCTTTATTTTTTAAAATTCTTTTATCTGATTTTTCCACAAAGAAATTGATGTCAAATACTTTATCTTCAGTTTCATTAAATCTGATTTCTCTTGCCTCAATTCTGTTACTATGACTTTCTGTTGTCTCATTCTGAAATTTTATTGTTAATCTTTTGGATTTCCATTTGCTGTCTCTCTATGGATTCTTGAAGCCTGTTAAATTTGTCATTTTGTTCTTGTGTAACCTTCATAAGTTCCTCTGTTGCTTTGTCCGTGTGTTCCTTGGCTTGGTCTGTGTTTTACCTGATTTCCTTCCTGATCTGTGTATTAATCTTTTGAATTCTACCTTCAGTAATTCTAAGACCTTATCTTCCTCTGGGAGGTTTCATGGTTCTTTGTTTTGGTTGCTTGCTGAAGCCATCATGGTCTACCTTTTTATGTGATTTAATATTGACTGTTGTTTCCAAGCCATTAATAAGTATCATATTTATTTATTTTATGTTTCCTTACTGTCTCCTAGCTTCTTGTTCTGTTTTGTTTTGATATGCCCAGATAGGCTGGTCCTGTGAGAACTATTTTGATTATTGGCGCCTTTGAGGCTCTCATGTCCTGTCACGAGGCGGTTAGAGCTGCTACTGGGTATGTGATCCCAGGAGTCTGTTTACTTTTCTTGTGTGGATTCAGCTCAGGTGTCCATGGCGTCAGTCACTGAGTGTGTGGTTCAGGCTTTCTTCTACAGTCCTAGATGGGCAGGGCTACTTAGGGGTGATTGGAGCAGGCAGAGGTATCTGGCTACAGTACGGGGTTATGTGCTGAGCAAGGTAGGAGGCTGATGGCTGCTCCTGGGTGGCTGGGTGAAAGGCGTGTGCCTGTTCCCTAGAGTGCATAGGGGGGTGGGTTTTGCAGCTGAACTTTGGGCACCCAATGCTGTTGGCTGTAAAAACTGGGAGGTACCACTTATTCTCAGACCTCTGTTGTGGCTGGCTAGGTGGAGTGGGTTTAGCCACTAGTCCTTCAGCACCTGATGTGGGTAGAGGAGGACCTGCGTAATGGGCAGGGTGTTATCGAATGTTGTGAATCTGCCACTCCTCCTTAGCTGTTACAATTGAAAATAGTCTTCAGGTGTATACCCTGTTGTAGTATGTTAATGAGGGCCTAAAATATAACCTGTTGCCATCAAGTTGATTCTGACTCACAGCAACCCTGTAGGACAGATTAGAACTTCCCCATATGGTTTCCAAGGGGCGTCTGGTGGATTCGACCTGCTGACCTTTTGGTTAGTAACCATAGCTCTTAACCACTATGGCTACGCTGTTGAAATGGGCCCACACAAGGCTAGGCCGAGGTGAAAGGCATTCAAAGTCTGAGGGAGCTGTTAAGCCTGTGCCTAGGCAAAGGGGCAGTGCCTGCCCTGAGGTCTTGGCTTAGGGGAGCTGGCTGATTATTTTTTCCTGTTTGTTATTTGGTAGTTTATTAGGTCCCTCTCCAAAGCTGGGAGATTGGCTCAGACACGGGTGATGGGTTCCACTTCCAGCCCGGGGGCACAGCAATTGCTGAAGCCAGACAGGAACTGGAGTAGAGTGGGGAGGGGATGGGTATAGGGGAGAGACCCCGCAAGGTAGGTTAGACCCTTGCACTTATCTTTTGCAGATCCAGTGCTGCTTTCCCCTGGCTCTGGAGATTTGAACAGACCCTCCACCACCTGATTTCTCCCAGTGTGGAAAATGCATCCTGAGTGCTCTGCTTGCCTCAGCCCTTGAGTGCTAGCTGATCCAGCCTTCAGGTTGCCAGCCAGGTCAGGACTGGCAAATCCTCGCTGCTTCTGAACTGTCTCTCCCTCCCCCTGCCACTCAGCCTGACTCCTCAACTTTGTTTTTGATGTTCAGGCTCCTAGATTGTCACATATAATTGATTCACTTGTTTTTTGGGGTCTTTGATGTAAGAGGGATCACAGGAAGCATCTGATTATTCTGCCATCTTGCCCTTGCTTCCTCGGATTTTAGATTTTTATATATTATTATGCCTGGTATTCCACCACTCACCTGTCAACTTGTTGTACTGTCGTGGTTTGCATACTGTTATGATGCTGGAAGCTGTATCCAATACTAGCGTGGTTGCCCATGGTAGACAGGTTTCAGCTGAACTTTAAGAATAAAACAGACTAGGAGGGAAGAGCTGGTGATTTACTTCTGAAAATAAGTCCATGGATCCTATGGATCACAAAAGAACACTGATGTTGTGCTTGAAGATGAGCCCCTAGGTTGGCAACAATGGACTCAAACATACCAACGGCCAGGCAATGATTTGTTCCATTGTACATGTGGTCACCATGAGTTGGAGCCAACTTGATGGCAACTGATAACGACAATATGCCTGGTGTTATTAAAACTAAATAATCTAACTCCTGAAAGCCTTCAAGTTCTCCAGTCTTATCAGTGGGGTAGAAAGATTGGGAGATTACTTTTTAATTAAATAAAAAAGGCATGAGTTATCCTCTCATACATGACAGAAGCATTGTAACCTCATCCAATATTTCCAAGAAGTTTGTGTGTGTGGGCGGGGGGGGTGGAAGTTTAAGCTGCAGTCTGTTTCACTTGGGTACCATGGTCTCGCTTGCTTACTGAGTAGGTGTTCCTATTTTTGCAGTGCTTTCTTCCATGCTGGATATGTCCTCTTTTCTATTATCCTCCCAAAACACCACTCAAGTAACACTGCTGGGTAAAACAGGCTTTTTTTTGTTAAAGGTTTTGGGGTTACAAATTTGTAGGATAATCATTAATGAGAGATTTCTAAAAACTTATTGGTAATTCCTCATTTCACTTACTGGGTTCTTTATCCCCCACCTCCTCAATTTTCTACCATGTTTTTTGGGGCTTGTCATGGATTGAATTATGTCCCCCCAAAATATGTGTCAACTTGGCTAGGCCACGATTCCCAGTATTGTGTGGTTGTCCTCCATTTTGTGATCTGATGTAATTATCCTCTATTTTATAACGAGTTGTAAATCCAGACTTCTAGATGTTAATGAGGTAGGATTAGGTTATGTTAATGAGGATTAGGTTATATTTGTTATGTTCATAATGCAGGATTAGGATGGGATGTAACTCGAGTCCTACCATGCTTACTTAAGTCACACCCTCATTTGAGTCACATCTTTTATATTACAAGTGATAAAAGGAGAGAGAAGTGAGCAGAGAGAGAGAGAGAGACCACATTACCACCAAGAAGAGCCAGGAGTGGAGCACATTCTTTGGATCCAAGGTCCCTGTGCCGAGAATCCCCTTGACCCAGGGGAAGATTGCTGCCAAGACACATGAAGATCTGCCAGGAATGCCAAGCCCACTGATGTTGAAAGGAGACAAGGACCTTTCCACAAAGCTGACAGAGAAAGAAATTCTCTTAGAGCTGGTGCCCTGGATTCGGACTTCAAGCCTCTTAAACTGTGAGAGAATAAATTTCTGTTAATGCCATCCACTCATTATAGCAGTGCTACATAACTAAGACAGAGCCTCTCTTTTTCTGGACCCTCTTAATATCTCCCTTTTACTTGCATTTCTGGATATCAAAAACCAATTGTCATTGAGTTGCTTCTGACTCATGGTGACCATATGTGTGTCAGAGTAGAACTGTGCTCCATGTGGTTTTTAATGGATGATTTTTTGCAAGTAGATTGCTTTTCCAGTCTTCTCTTGGGTTTGCTGTAGTCCAATGAGATTGAGGCCAGAAAGCTTCCCCTTTCTTGTCCTAAAAGGCCCATCAAAACTCACGAAGGTATTTTCCTCAACAAAAGAACCTTGTATTCCTGCTGTACACCACTCATTTAGAAGACAAATATTGAACAGAAGTAACCATCAACCATAGACTTTTATACCTGGTGAAACTATCTTCACAAATGAGAGGTTTTACTGCCAAAAGTCCTTCATTAAAGGAACTGTCAAAAAAATGTGCTTCAGGAAAAAGGGAAATAATCCCAGAAGGAAGATCTGAGATACAGGAGAAAAGTTGAGCAAGCAAATAAACAAACAACAAACAAAAGGTAAATGTGGATAAATCTTTTAAAAAACAGCCTCAATTGGTTTTTGGTCAAAATAAGAATACTTTTTTTTTCTTAATTCATGTGCTATTTTTATTATTATATTGCAGGGAAATCTCAGTTTAAAAAGTATTGGTGACTTTTTTTCATTGTCTCACAAAGTATGTTCCCCTTCTATTAGAAAAAATTTTGAAGAATCCAACCCTCCTATTTGAGTCATTAAATCAAGCATTTCTTATTTTTCAACTGGGTAGAGACAAAACAGGTTATTTATTAGTAAGGCAATGAGCACTGAGCAACAATGATAAAATAGTGCAAATCAGAGATTATTTATGTTGAACAAAAATACATTACAAAATCTCTATCCAACAAGGGCATTCTATTAAATATTTGTAATGAACAGATTCCTGGTGTGACTGCTTAAACTTTAAGTTTTAGAGAACTACTATGGATGGAGTGGTGGGTTGAATGTTGTTGTTTCCTGTTGAGTCCGTTCCAACTCATAGCAAACCTACATGACAGAGTGAAACTGCTCCATAGTGTTCCCTAGGCTGTGATCTATACGGGGGTAGATCACCGGGTCTTTTCTCCTATGGAGTTGCTGGTGGTTCAAACTGCCAACCTTTTGGTTAACAGCTGAGAACTTAACTGTTCTTCCACCAGGGCTTCTTGCAGGATGTATAGTGTCCCTCAAATATTCACGTCCACCGAGGACCTCAGAATGTGGCCTTATTTGGAAATACGGTCCTTGCAGATGTAATTTAGTTAAGATGAGGTCATACTGGATTAGGATAGGCCCTAAATCCAATAACTGGTGTCCTTATGAGGGGAGGACACAGAGGCATACATAGACGTGTGAAAATGGAGGCAGAAATTGTAGTGATGTAGCTATAAGCCAAGGAATGCCCAGGATTGCCAGCAACCACCAGAAACTATGAAGAGGCAAGGCAGGATCTTACCCTGGACAGTTCAGAGCGAGCATAGCCCTGCTGACTCCTTGGCTTCAGAAGAACTGTGGGAGAGTAGATTTTTGTTTCAAGCCAGCGAGTTTGTAATTAGCTATGGCAGCCCCAGGAAACTAAATGTTGTTAGCTCCTGTGGAGTCAGCCCCCAACTTATGGAAACTCCATGCGCAATGCAACAAAACACTGCCCAGTCCTGTGTCATTCCCATGACTGGGTGTGGATTGGACTGTTGTGATCTATAGGGTTTCCACTGGCTGACTTTTGGAAATAGATCACCAGGCCCTCCTTTCTAGTCCATCTTAGTCTGGAAACGTCCTTGAAACCTGCTCAGCCTCGTAGCAACACACAAGTCTCCAATTACAGAGTGACAGTGGCTGTGCGTGAGGAGCACTGGCTGGACATTGAACCAAGTCTCCCACATGGAAAGCAAGAATTCTACCCCTGAACCACCACTGCCCTCAAGAAACTAATACAGATGGTAAAACAAACTGTGCTGTGCGGTTTAGTAAATGAACAAATAAGATCACATGGATCAGGCTTTATTTAGAACCTAGTTTTTTGAACCGGAAGGCCCCTCAGTGCTCTGCTATCCCAGGTAAAGAGAGACTTTCAGAGAGCATGAGCAGTAGTGATCTGAGACCCCAGAGGCAGACAGCTCAAGAGCTCCGTCAGACACACCCACTGGCAGGGCTGCCAGGACTGTGGAGCTTTTCAGACTGACAAAGCTGACTTGTCCTCCCAACTTGGACTTCACCTCTGGGGAACGCTTGCGAAGCCCTCTCTCCCTCCAGTGCATGTTCATTGCTGCCAAGCGACAGCCCGCAGCTGCCGTCATTTCCGACTACAGTGTGTTCTTCCTCCAGTAAAGTTCTGTGCTCATGTAACAATCGTGCCTAGACAGAAGGATTTTGGGAAACTTGAAGTCAAGGCAAATTCACCTGAAATTATTATTTTTAAGCTAGTGGCCCACCTTACAAGAGGGCCTTATTTTATGGTTTGGTTACTCGAGCTTGTGCTTTGTGATGGCTTTTTGTTGACAGATTAACAATGGGGAAGAAGAGAAAGGACAAAGGCCACACTCCAAGGAAGAGTTATGGGGTGTTAAAAGGAGTGAGTGAGTGTGTGTGTGTGTGTGTGTGTGTATGAAGTGTTGGAGAAAGATGAGGTCCAGTGTAGGAGAAAAATGAATGACTGCCACACTTTTATATTTGAAAGCAATTCCCAGATTTTTGTATAGAGATTCTCTTTTGTTATTTAGAGACATTACTAGAAAAAGCTTCAAAAAAGTTGAACGCCTTAGACCTCCAATGTTTATTTCTTCTAAGAGAAAGCCTATTTGGTTACAATAAGGAGCCTGTAGGGGTACAGGATGCGGGTGTATTTTTCTCCTTTTCTAGGGGCTGGCCCTCACACTGAGTGCAGGTGTGACTGCAATTGTGGATGGGTGGTGCAGGGATTGTAGGGGTGTGGGAGACCTCATGAGTGACCTAATCTCTGTCATTTCTAGAATGTTCATATGGGCTATGTGCCCTTTGCTGTAAAATAGTTGTTGTGTCAGCAGTACCATAGCTACACAGCCCAGACCCTACAAAGTCCCAGACCCTTACCTGTCACTGCTTGCCTGGTGGGCTTTTTCAGGGGAATAGTTTCATTTCCCTCTTCTAGGTGACAAAGTTGTGATAGTGTGCGGGTTCAACTGAGATGTTTTATTGACTTAGGGGAGTTTTAGTTAGTGTCTGTGATGGTTAAGATTGTATGTCACCTTGGCTGGGCCATGATTCTCAGTGTTTATATGTGATCACTCCCATGATGCGATCTGCTATGAGTAGCCAATCAGTTTGAAAGAGAGTTCTTTGGGGGTGTGGCCTGTATCTGAATATAAGCAGACATTCTGGCTTTTTGCTTGCTCTGGGTCCTGCAGCTGCCTCCTGTTCATCTGGCCTCCAGTTCTTGGGACTTTAGCTATCAGCTCTTTTCTGCCAGTCTTGGGATTTGTTGATCTTCACAGTCTGTGAGCTGGAGCTGTGCTGTCCAACTTGTTGATCTTGGGTTCACCAGCCCCTGCGGCTACGTGAATCGGGAGAAGCCTCTATCCTAATTCACGGACTTAGAACCTTCCAGCCTCTATAATCTTGTCAGCCATTTCTTTGATATAAATCTCTCTTTATATATATTTATATGCTTTACTGGTTTTGCTTCTCTACAGAAGCCAGCCCAAGACAGAGTCTATTTGGAAATGGAGATTGTGGAGGTTTTTTTTTTTTTTTATTGCCTAGTTTTACAAATGTATGTTGGTACATAGGAAGAAGAAGGAAAGCAGTCCGTGCACCAGTTCTTATAATCTCAGATCCTAAGCCAAGTCTGAGTGAGGCATGAGCAAAAGAAAATGGGAATATTTTATTAGAGAAATGAATAACTGAATGAATTAATGAACAAATAATAAAACTTGAACCTTGAAGCATTTATAGATTTCTAGAATTGAAAATATCTTAGAAATAATTTTGTGACTCATTGTCTTACAGATGAGAAAAAGGAGTGGTCATCCAGCAAATATGGCCTGCTGTCTAGGCTAGGGCACATAGCTAGAAAGCCTGGGAAATGGGCCATGATTCTAGGACTCTTGACTGTGAGAGATCTGGGGGTTGCATAAAAGCCTCTAGCTGTATGTACCAGCCTTGGGGACTTCAGGGTGAGGGCTTTGTTTTGCATCATCAAGGGCGTTTTTCTTCCCATGGGGTAACTGTCTCAGGTTCTCTGCCCAGAAGATCCTCCTGAGAATGCATCTTCTGCCTTCTGTTGTTTTTTCTTAGGTTTTTTATGATAAATATGAATTGACAGAACAGCAATTGAGATGTTTCAACAAATGGATGTAACGCTGGCAACACTCACTCTTCTATGCCAAGAAATTTGGAAGACAGCTACCTGGCCAACCAACTGGAAGAGATCCACTCCAAAGAAAAGTGATCCAACAGAATGGTGAAATTAATCTGCTGCAAAAGACCCCTTTTAAAGTGACGACTAAGGTGTACCTGACCTAAGCCATGGTATTTTCAGTCACCTCATATGCACACAAAAGCTGGACAACGAATAAGGAAGACTGAATAAGAATTGATGCCTTTGAACTACGGTATTGGTGAAGAATATTGAATATACCAGAAAAATGAAAATATCTGTCTTGGGAAAAGTACAGCCAGAATGCTCCTTAGGGGTAAGGATGGTGAGACTTTGTCTTACGTACTTTGACTATGTTATCAGGAGGGACCAGTCCCTGGAGAAGGACATCATGCTTGGTAAAGTAGAGGGTCAGTGAAAAGAGAGGAAGAACCTTAACAAGATGGATTGACACACCGGCTGCAACTATGGGCTCAAATGTAGCAAAGATTGTGAGGATGGCGCAGGATCAGACAGTGTTCCATTCTATTGTACATAGGGTGGCTATGAGTCGGGATGGACTACATCGCATGTAACAACAACAACAACAACACGATAATTTAAGGAGGTCTTGTGGCGCAGTGGTTAAAGTGTTCCACTGCTAACCGAAAGGTCTGTGGTTTGAACCCACCAGTGGCTCAATGGGAGAAAGATGTGGCAGTCTGCTCCTGTAAAGATTTAACAGCCTTGGAAATCCTGTGGGGCAGTTCTACCTTGTCCTACAGAGTCACTATAAGTCAGAATCAACTCAATGGCAATGAGTTTGGGTTTTGGGGATGATAACTTTTTATATAATTAAAACATTTTAATATGTATATTTGAGAATATTTTGTTATTATAATTTAAGGTCTTCTTAATTGTCTTGAATTCTTGCCCAGTGTTATCTTTTCTGTTTTTAACTTATATTTTTCAGTATCTATTTTATGTGATGATGATGATGATAGAAAACAGTTACATAAAAATCACTGTGTGCTGGGCACTGTCCTAAGCCCTTCACTTATATTAATAGGCCTATTATTATCCCCCTCTTATATACGTACATGTACTCAAAACTCTATTTTTTTAATATATTTTCATTCTGATTTTATCCAGTTTTGCACTCAAAGCTTTCATTTCTTTTAAATTTTATTCTTAAACTATTATTGCCAAAAATCTTGCTGTTTTAAGCTCTATTTTTCCTACAGTTTCAATCCCTTCTCTTAGTTTTATATTTGACATGTTTAATTACATTTAGATTATTTTCTTATTTTGCTACCTTAGGTTTAATTTTTTGTGTGTATGTATTTAAATTCTTCTTTTAAAAATTCTTCCTTCCATACAAGGGGTAGAGAAAAGTTAAACAATTCTATAAGGACACGATCAGACAAATCCAGCAAAGAGCCAATGTCATGGGGAAAAAAAGATGGGGGTAGAACTGAACCCGAATTCAAAGAGACCAAAGAGAATTAATCAACTGCAATTCGTAAACCTTGATTGGATCCTTATTCCAAAACAAAACAAAATCCAGCTATTAAAGATATTTGTAGGACAATTGTAGAAATTTGAATATGCATTAGCTATGAGATAATTTGGAATAATTGTTCAATTTCTTATGTGTGATAATAGTACGAGGGTTATGTTGAAGAATGTCCTTATCCTTAGGCCACACGTGAGAGATAGATAAAGCAAATATGGCAAAATGTTTACCACTGCTGAGTGTAAATGAAAGATACATAGTTAATTTCACTTTTCTTTAACTTTTCTGTAGGCTTGATAATTTTCACGATAAAAGTTAGAAAAAAAACCATAAATATAAAAATTCTATCTTTAATCTTTTAATTTTTCCCAATGAATATTATTATCTACATTATGCTTTTTTGCATTTTTAGTTCTTATTATTTTATATTCTTCTTGAATTTTTAAAACTAAAATCAGATGACGATATCGAGTTGATTCTGATTTATGGTGATGCCCTGCATTACAGGATAGAACTGCTCCATAAGGTTTCCTTGGCTATAATCTTTATGGAAGCAAATCTACCAACATACCTATACTGACCAACATAATCAGATCAAGGATGGCGACCAAGTGCCCTCTCCAGCCATCTGACTAGCCCCCTTTCAGACTATCCACCCCTTCCCTGTTGGGTCTCCATGAAACGTCCATGCAACTAGGGAGAACACAGGGTAAATTCCTCTCTTAAATTACTCAATAGCCTAAAACGGCAAGATCCACCCTTCCCAGCTTTCCACTGAAATACTCAAGAAAACAATAACAGAAATGCAAAGGGCAACAGCAGGAAGACCCTGTGTGGTCAGTATATGTACGGTGGTTTACAAATCCTTCTGCCAATCAAGCCTGTTCTGCTGACTCCATAATGACCAACCAACAACCAACCAACTAGTTGCCCTTGAGTCAATTCCAACTCATAGCAACCCTATGTATGTCAGAATAGAACTGTGTTCCATAGGGGTTTCAGTAGCTGATTTTTCAGAAGCAGATTGCCAGGCCTTTCTTATGAGGCAGTTTTGGGTGAACTTGAACCTCCAGCCTTTCAGTTAGCAACTGAGTGTGTTAACCATTTGTACCACCAGAGACTGACTCCAACTCCAAAATACCATTCCTATATTCACCTGGAGCCCTGGTGGCGCAGTAGTTAAGAGCTATGGTGAGCTCCGGCTGCTAACCAAAGAGGTCAGCAGTTCGAATCCAACAGTTGCTCCTTGGAAACCCTATGGGGCAGTTCTACTCTGTCCTATAGGGTTGCTATGAGTCGGAACCAACTCTACAGCACCTAACAACGACGACATATTCACCTATTATTAAACTACAAGCCCATTTGGTAAATTGCAAGTTTGGCTACTAACCAAGAGGTCGGCAGTTCAGATCCGCCGGGTGCTCCTTGGAAACTCTATGGGGCAGTTCTACTCTGTCCTATAAGGTCGCTATGAGTCGGAATCAACTCAACGGCAGTAGGTAAGTTCATCCAAGAGGAGCCTTATTTATCATGAAATTTCTCTATCCTGATGCTGCATGGGGTTTACCCAGATTTTTAAAAAAACACATTCACTTATCAGTTATCAAAGTGATGCATGAGTGTATGTACATTTGAAAAATTCCAGTTTTTCCTCCTGTGAATCCTCCACTTTGAATCCAGTTCTGATTCTACTCTTTTCATGATCCTCTTGAACGTGCACACACGCTCACTCCTTCTGGGCCCTCCAAGTGGCTCTATTAATCTCTAGCCAGAAAGGCTGACAGGAAAGATGGGACCCCATCACAGAATATTTGAAGTGGTTACTCACCAGACCTGTATGTACATATTAAAATTCTTTAAGCTGTTATAGCAGTGGTTGCAACTGAAAATAATTCAGCAAACAGGATCATTTTCTGTGTAGTTTATGGGCTCAGGAACAGTCCAGAAGCGTTGGAATTTGAGTCACCATTAGCCTGCTCAGCCAATCTCCACATGTCACAGACTGGTAATTTGATCTACAGCTCCTTTGAAGCAAGTCTGCACTGAACACAGAACGCTCTTTTTATCCCCGTTTGCCAAACGTTAAATGGACTTTTATGTGTGTCTTTTTTTCCCCTTACAAAATCCTGATTTAATTCAACAAAAATATTGCACACCTTCTTCCTGAGGGTTTTGTATCCTTTTCTTGAGCTGGCAGCCACACTCTTAGGCAGCATGTTCCCTCGCCCCTCAGCAGCTGCCTTCCCTCCATTCACCAGAGCAGCTAAGCACCTAAAAGATGGGAAGAAATCCGGGTTGAATTTATCGGGCCTAAGAAAACACCGGTAGTGAGAAAAATATCTTCAGTGATCTTCCCTTTCAGGACTCAGTAAGTCTGCTTCTTCTCAGTCTTCTTATCATTGCTGCAAAGTTTTTGATTTTTCAGTATCCAGTGGTGGTTTTCAAAGTGAGTTAGAGCAGAAGCTGGAAGAGCCTCCCGTGTTTAGCGAGCCCCACCTGCCCCTGCTGGGACACCTCTCAGTTGCCAGGGCCATGGGGGGGTGTCTGATGATGGAGACACTGGGGCCCACTTCCCCCGGGGAAGCTGGAGCTGTGTTTAGTCCATCTGCTGATATTCAGATTGTGGTGGGTAGGGCAGGATGCCTAATGACACCATCAGCCCTCACCATGCAGCAGGTACCAGCCTTCGAGTGCTGGGGCATGATATCCAGACTCCCTGGTGTTAAGGCTTGGTGGTTCACAGTGCCTGAGGCAGCACCACAGAGCTCAGGTGCTTCCTTTTATTTATTTATTTATTTTAATGATACCCTAACCGGTAGAGGGGGCAATGGTGGTTCGGTGGTTGAAGTCTCGCCTTTCATGTGAGAGACCTAGGTTAGATTCCCAACCACTGCACCCCATGCACAGCCGCCACCCATCTGTCAGTGGAGGCTTGCATGCTGTTATGGCACTGAACAGGTTTCAGTGGAGTTTCCAGACTAAGAGGCACTAGGAAGAAAGGCATGGCGATCTAGTTCCTAAAATCAGCCAGTGAAAACCCTATGGATCACAATGGTCCAATCAACAGTTGATCATGGGAATGGCACAGGAACTGGGCATTTCATTCCATAGTGCTCGGGGTCACCAGGAGTCAGGGCCCACTCAAAGGCAACTAACGATCCAACAACAACCCTAATCAGTGGTTGAAATACAGAAGGAATTGTGACCAGTACACTCTTTTGGGTTACTGAAAACTGAATTTTTTTTTTCCTGGAGACTGAAACAGTTTAGTTACTTTTATATCAGTAATTCCAAGAGTCTTGTCTGTTTTGTTAGTCTGTTGTACTATTAATGAAAGGTTAATATCTGCCTGCAGAATCACTGAAGTTCATGTTTTAAATTAAAATCAGATACCTTTTTTCCCCCAAAGAGATATAAACTTCCTGTTTGATTCAAGTTTTGGGATGCCAAAAGCCATTGTGGTTTAAATTATACTCATTAATTATTGACAAAAATTGTCACAATTGTATTGAATCTTAAAGTTTCGGAATCATGCAGTCCATTGAGAATCCATTTGCACAAAGTGTTGCATCCACAGAAATCTCTGCTTGTCCAGAGAGCCCAAGGGGAGAGAAGTGGGGCCAGGTTAGGACAGGGAAACCGCAGGATTCAGACCGCACACACTACCAGCAACCAGCCGGTTGCTGTAGAGTTGATTCCAACTCATGGCGATCCCATGTGTGTCAGAGTAGAACTGTGTTCCATAGGGTTTTAAATGGCTAATTTTTCAGTAGTAGTTTTTCAGGACTTTCTTCCGAGGTACCTCTGGGTGGACTTGAGCCTCCAACCTTTTGGTTAGCAGCCAAGTGTTTCGACTGTTTGAATCACCTGGGGACTTCATACACATACCTTTGTTATTAGCTGCTGTCAAGTCAGCCCTTAACTCACAGAGTCCCCATGCACAACGAGATCTGATTGTTGTGATCCACAGGGTTTGCACTGGCTGATGTTTGGAAGTAGATTGCTAGGCCTTCCTTCCTAGCATGCCTGAGTGTGGAAGTTCTGCTGGAACGTTGGCTAGGATCTTGAACACCGGGTCTCTGATTCCAGACCAGAGAAGACTTTGACCTTGAACCCAGCCCTGCAATATGGTGTCTTCCAGAGGCCTTGCTCGTGGCTGACAGCCAATGCCCTGAAACTTCCCGTGAGTGTCTTAGAGGGTAGGACTCACTATTCCTGGCCTTCCTTCTACCCTTACCAAAAGGGAGATGGTAGATTGGAGGTTCCCCAGAGACTTGATGACATTTTTGGATAAAATACTTAAAAGGTTAAAAAGCCTTTGGCGGGGAGCATCTGGTCTCCCTGTGGAAGATGGCCAAATACTGTTAAAATATTTCCATTTCTGGTATATCAGTCAATCCCCAAATATTTATATAATGCCTCCCATAGTCAAAACCTGAATCCAAAATTGCCTATTACAGCAATTTTATCTGTAAAAAGAACTCAGTTACATCAAATGGCATGGTCATAACCATGTACAATAGCAAACTGCGCCGTCTCAGCTCTGCGTTATGCCCGTTTTTGGCTCACCGGGAGAGGGAGTGCCCTCCAGTCCAGGCGCTGTACTAAGAAATCAGGTAACTCCGTGACAATAATAATTTTAGCTGAATTTCAAGGGAAGCTTACAGCTTTAAAGCAGGAAATAGAAAACAATAAGAAACTATAAAATAAATTTAGCACATAGATTTCTGTTACCTTTTATACTCAATGGTACATAGAGTTTGCTTTAGGAAATAAAAAGGCTTATTTAGAGAGCCAACGACTCCTGGAGTCTCTATTTTATTGAACTGGAAATAGGACCAATATTGGATATATTTTGGGCTTAGTTTTTATCTCTTTTCAAATATCTAACTGGGGAGCCTAAATATGTGTCTCAAAGGTGCTTGTTATTTTTCCTTTTAACGTTTACATGCTGTCTTGTGGCAGGATGAACCTTTGTAGTGACTTTGAATCTGGGTATTAATTATGTAATAACCATGTTTTATTGAGTGATTAGAGTAAGCCAGGCCCTGTGTTAAGTACTTCACATACATTATCATATTTAACTTACTTAACATTATGATGTAGATATTATTGTTGCTAGCTGCCTTCGAGTTGGCCCTGACTCATGGTGACCCCATGCACAACAGAACGAAATGCTGGCCAGCCTTGCACCATCTCCACAATGCATTGTGGATCAAACTGTTGTGATCCATAGGGTTTTTGTTGGCTGATTTTCAGAAGTAGATCACTTTCTTTCTGGTCTATCTAAGTCTGAAATTTCCACTAGAACTTGTTTAGCAGCATAGCAACATGTAAGCCTCCACTAACAAATGGATGGTGGCCATGCATGAGGAGCATTGCCCAGGAATTGAACCCAAGACTCTTGCATGGAAGGTGGGAATTGTACTACTGAACCACCGTTGCCCCCCTGCAGATACTATTATTATCCCTATTTTACAGATGAGGAAACTGAGGATCAGAAAAGTTGTGTAGTTTCCCTAGAACACAGCTATTAGGAAACATTGTAGGAGGAGTTCAGTTCTGCCTGTCTCCAGAGGCTAAGATCTTAATCACTATTCTGCAAGACTTCCTACTTTCCTTCTATATCACAAATGTCACCAACTGAATTTGGGATATCTGGGGGAGCCATGGAGTGATGTTTAAGTGTGTTGTACACACTGCAACTCCGATACTGTATTGTAGTTTCTCTAAAATAAAGAATCACAAGAGTAATCTCTGAACAATAAACTCAGGTCTCCAAGCTGGCTGAGTTTGCTGTGTGCTATTTCTCTAGGATTTGAGTTTTAACGGAGAGCGAAGTTGGAATGACTACTTCCTTCCCTGGCCTTCCAGGACTTTAAAATTGTTCTGCCTTCCCAAAAGGTTGGGGATCTCTGAATTTCAGCATTGCTGGTGTGTGTTGTCTGAATGGAAAGTGTCAAGGTTAATGGAAAGATCAAAGGATTTGTAGCCTACAGAAGTTCAGGGCATTCCAGTGGTTCTACCCTGCCTCGGAGTCTCAGTTTTGTAATGGAAATGATATAAATACCTACTGAATTAGACTATTGTTAGCATTAAATTAGATAATATATTTGAAAGACTCTCATGAGCTGCTATTTCTGGAGGTATTTAAGGTGTCTTCCACTGCTTGACAACATGTGGGTTGGTACTTTCCCATCCTCTGTTTCTAAGGACCTGTTAAAGTCATTTTTCCATGAGTGCTCTATCCATCAGGATCCTGACAGGAAACAGATGGTGCACTCATGCTGGGTCGAGTTTAATAAAGGACGGTTTACAGAGGTGTGTGCAGGGTTTAGGAAAAGAAACAAGGGATGTTGCAGTACCCCAGTGGGGAGTTATTACCAACAATAAGCCTGGAGGGGAAAGGGGAGAGAGTGTTTACCTAGAGAGAGAGCTCTTGGACAGGACTGCCTGACAGGAAAGGTGGCCTTTCATGGAGGGACACAATCAACCCATGGAAATTCAGCAGAGAAAGATCTTGGGGGAAAATATCCTGGCCTCACTTTCCTCTTTCCCTTTGATCTCCTGCAGGTGCTCACCATTGGTTGAGTCGAAATGGAAGCCAAAGGCAAGAAACCTCTTGATGCAGCCCATGCAGGTTGGCCTCTAGGACAGAAGGCAGGTGGAGAAGAATGGAAGTAGCCCTGAAGGAGCAAACCAAGGATACTGAGCAAATCCATGAGATCCTCCAAATACGTTAACCAGTATTCTTCATTACTTTTGTCAGAATGACCCAGAGTCAACCCTAGTGCAAAATTAGGATTTTTAAAAAAAATTTTTATTGTGATTTAAATGAAAGCTTACATATCAAGTCAGTCTCTCATACAAAAGTTGATAT
This sequence comes from Loxodonta africana, assembly GCF_030014295.1. Classification (NCBI taxonomy): domain Eukaryota; kingdom Metazoa; phylum Chordata; class Mammalia; order Proboscidea; family Elephantidae; genus Loxodonta; species Loxodonta africana. The sequence goes on from NC_087358.1 coordinate 71,804,577, forward strand.
GCACTTTGCTATATACTTCTAATTGCTCTCCCCCTAACGAGAGAGCACACTCTTTCCCACTACTTTCTATTTTCCTACCCATTCTGCCAGCTTCTGACCCCCTCTGCTCTCTCATCTCCCCTCCAGATACGAGATACCAACACAGTCTCATATGTCTGCTTGATCTAAGAAGCTCATTCTTCACCAGTACCATTTTTTATCCCATTGTCCAGTCCAGTCCCTGTCTGAGGAGTTGGATTTGGGAATGGTTCCTGTCTTGGGCTAACAGAAGGTGTGGGACCATGACCACCAGGGTCCTTCTAGTCTCAGTCAGACCATTAACTCTGGTCTTTTTACGAGAATTTGGGGTCTGCATCCCACACTCTTCTGCTCCCTCAGGGGTTCTCTGTTGTGTTCCCTGTCAGGGCAGTCATCCATTGTGGCCGGGCACCATCTAGTTCTTCTGGTCTCAGGCTGATGGAGTCTCTGGTTTATGTGGCCCTTTTTGTCTCTTGGGCTCGTAATTACCTTGTGTCCTTGGTGTTCTTCATTCTCCTTTCCTCAAGGTAGATTGAGACAAATTCATGCATCTTAGATGGCCGCTTGCTAGCGTTTAAGACCCCAGACTCCGCTCTCCAAAGTGGTATGCAGAATGTTTTCTTAGTAGATTTTATTATGCCAATTGACTTAGATGTCCCCTGAGACCATGGTCCCCAAACCCCTGCCCCTGTTGCACTGGCCTTCAAAGGATTCAGTTTATTCAGGAAGCTTCTTTGCTTTTGGTTTAATCCAGTTGTGCTGACCTCTCCTGTATTGTGCCTTGTCTTTCCCTTCACCTAAAATAGTTCTTATCTACTATCTAATTAGTGAATACCCCTTTCCCTCCCTTCCCCCTCTTGTAACCATCAAAGAATATTTTCTTCTCCGTTTAAACTATTTCTCAAGTTGTTATAATAGTGGTCTTATACAATATTTGTCCTTTTGCAACTGACTAATTTCACTCAGCGTAACGCCTTCCAGACTTCTCCATGTTATGAAATGTTTCACAGATTCATCACTGTTCTTTATCTTTATGTAGTATTCCGTCGTGTGAATATACCATAATTTATCCATTCATCTGTTGATGGGCACCTTGGTTGGTTCCATCTCTTTGGTGTTGTAAACAGTGCTGCAGTGAACATGGGTGTGCATATATCTGTTTGTGTAAAGGCCCTTATTTCTCTAGGATATATTTCAATGAGTGGGATTGCTAGATCATATGGTAGTTCTATTTCTAGCTTTTTAAGGAAGCACCAAATCGATTTCCAAAGTGGTTGTACCATTGGACATTTCCACCAGCAGTGTGTAAGTGTTCCAGTCTCTCCACAGCCTCTCCAACATTTATTATTTTGTGTTTTTTGGATTAATGCCAGCCTTGTTGGAGTGAGATGAAACTTCATTGTAGTTTTGATCTGCATTTCTCTAATGGCTAATGATCGTGAACATTTCCTCATATATCTGTTAGCTACCTGAATGTTTTCTTTAGTGAAGTGTCTATTCATATCTTTTGCCCATTTTTTAATTGGGTTATTTGTCTTTTTGCAGTTGAGTTTTTGCAGTGTCATGTAGATTTTAGAGATCAGGCGCTGATCAGAAATGTCAAAGCTAAAAACTTTTTCCCAGTCTGTAGGTAGTCTTTTTACTCTTTTGGTGAAGTCTTTGGATGAGCATAGGTGTTTGATTTTTAGGAGCTCCCAGTTATCTAGTTTTTCTTCTGCATTCTTTATAATGTTTTGTATACTGTTTATGCCACGCATCAGGGCTCCTAATGTTGTCCCTAGTTTTTCTTCCATGATCTTTATCATTTTAGATTTTATACTTAGGTCTTTGATCCATTTTGAGTTAGTTTTTGTGCATGGAGTGAGGTATGGGTCTTGTTTCATTTTTTTGCAGATGGATATCCAGTTATGCCAGCACCATTTGTTAAAAAGACTGTCTTTTCCCCATTTAACTGTTTTGGGGCCTTTGTCAAATATCAACTGCTCATATGTGTATGGATTTGTGTCTGGATTCTCAATTCTGTTCCATTGGTACATGTATCTGTTGTTCTACCAGTACCAGGCTGTTTTGACTACTGTGGCGGTATAATAGGTTCTAAAATCAGGTAAAGTAAGGCCTACCACTTTGTTCTTCTTTTTCAGTAATGCCTTATTTATCTGGGGCCTCTTTCCCTTTCGTATGAAGTTGGTGATTTGTTTCTTCATCTCATTAAAGAAAGTCATTGGGATTTGGATCGGAATTGCATTAAATGTATAGATCGCTTTTGGTAGAATAGACATTTTTATAATGTTAAGTCTTCCTATCCATGAGCAAGGTATGTTCTTCCACTTATGTAAGTCTCTTTTGGTTTCTTGCAGAAATGTACTGTAGTTTTCTTTGTGTAAGTCTTTTACATCTTTGGTAAGATTTATTCCTAAGTATTTTATCTTCTTGGGGGCTACTGTAAATGGCATTGATTTGGTGATTTGCTCTTCGATGTTCTTTTTGTTGGTGTAGAGGAATCCAACTGATTTTTGTATGTTTATCTTGTATCCCGATACTCTGCTGAACTCTTCTATTAGTTTTAGTAGTTTTCTGGAGGACTCCTTAGGGTTTTCTGTGTATAAGATCATGTCATCTGCAAATAGAGATACTTTTACTTCTTCCTTGCCAATCTGGATGCCCTTTATTTCTTTATGTAGCCTAATTGCTCTGGCTAGGACTTCCAGCACAATGTTGAATAAGAGTGGTGATAAAGGGCATCAATAGTGGCATATGTTCTTGTTTCAAATTCTCCATTGGCCTTTGCTGTGTGCTTCCTGTTTCTTGGAGCTTCAGTTGTAGGCATCAGTACTAAGTTTCCCAAAATTTCTGCAAACTTGAATTATTTATGGCCCTTTCAGCTGTGTAGTTGTCTCTCTGGGTTGTTTTGAAATTTACCACTCACCTCTCAAAGAGCCATTCAACAGGACAGGTTGCTATCATCTGTTTTCCAGCTGTCTTTCTTTTCCTCCTTGAAAGGTTTGCCTTCATCTCATTTCACCAACATCCCCATCTATGGTGTGTCTACTTTTATACTGTGCTCTGTCTCTACTATGGCAATTCATGATCGGCTGTTGGCTCTCTGGATCCTGGCCAATTACAGCTGGGTTGTGAGTCTATCAATCTCCTGGCAGAAGAGGCATTATTTTTATGTTTCATTTTTTCCTTTTGTAGTTCTGAATTTAAAAAACAAATGAACAAACAAACAAAAACAAAAAAAGTCTAGAGCCAGTACCCTTTGAGCTGCTTGAGTTCCTCAGGTTTTAGCATGAACAGTTGTCCACAAATCTGGACAGTGAGGCTCTCCTGTCATTGTCATACATAAGGTGCTTCATTCTGATCATCTGGTCTAAGCACCTCCTGGCTTTGGAAAAAGATGATTACTTATACCATTCCACATGGCAACCTACGAAGAAACATGGAGATCTTATCTACTGTTCCCATGCTCTCATTTCGCTGATGAGGAAACTGAATCCTAGAATCAAAATGAGAGTTCCTCCCCGAGAGTATGGCCCCAGACACCCTTATAGCTCAGTACTGAAGTTACTCCTTAGGCTCGCCCTTCAGCCAAAGATCAGACAGGCCCATAAAATAAAATGAGATCAAATGGCCACACTAGCCCAGAGGCAAGGATGAGAAGGCAGGAGGGGACAGGAAAGCTGGTAATGGGGAACCCAAGGTCAGGAATGGGTGAGTTTGATATGTCGTGGGGCTGGCAACCGATGTCACAAAACAATATGTGTATTAATTGTTTGATGAGAAACTAGTTTGCTCTGTAAACCTTCATCTAAAGTACAATTAAAAAAAAAAAGGGTTCTTTAAGGAGTGGTCCTCAGGCTAGTGCCTGTAACAGTTTTCTAGTGGTCGGTGGGCAATATAGGTATAGAAAGCGAGAGTAAGCATTTAGAAAATTTTATAGCAATTTGACAGAGAAATTTTAAATCTATTAACATTAATAATAAAGAATTTAGGTTTCTATTTTGTATGACTTTGAAAAATTCATTTATCTTGAAATTAATTTAATTTTTTAAATAAACTTTAATTTTAGAAGAAGTTTAGATTTATAGAAAAATTGTAAAGATAGTAGACAGTTCCTATAGACCCTGCATCCAGTTTCCGCTATTATTAATATCTTACATCAGTAGTGTACATTTGTTTCAATGAATGGGCCAACACTGATACACTGCTAGCAAAACTAAGCAGACTAAGTTGCTTCTCATCCAAGGCCTAGTTCTCAGTCACCTCCTATGCATGCAAAAGTTGGATAATGCAAAAGGAAGACAAAAGAATTGATGCATTTGAACTGGGTGTTGGTGACGAAAACTGAATATACCGTGGACTGCCAAAAGAATGAACAAATCGGTCTCAGAAGAAATACAAACAGAATGCTCCTTAGAAGCAAGAATGGCAAGACTTATTTTGGACACATCATCAGGAAAGACCAGTTTCTAGAAAAGGACATCATGTTTGGTAAAGTAGAGGACCAACAAAAATGAGGGAAACTCTCAATATCCACAACAATGAACTCAAACATAACATCAGTCATGAAGATGTCGCAGGATCTGGCAACATTTTATTTTGTTATACATAATGTCACCACGAGTTGAAGCCAACTCAACAGCAACAAACAACAATATTTATATATTGTTACTAATTAAGGTCCATATTTTATTCAGATTTCTTTAGTTTTTTTGTTCCTAAGATCACACATTACTGTTAGTCATTGTAACAGGAATTGCATCCCCCAAAAAGATACATTTAAGTCTTAACCCCTGTACCTGTGAATGTGACTTTATTTGGGAAATAGAATCTCCGAGGTCTTACCAGTTAGGTTAACATGAAGTCGTGTAGGAGTAGGGTGGGTCCTAATCCCAACTGAGAACAGACACAGAAGAAGAGCGGCCATGTGACTATGGAGGCAAATGCAAGCCAAGTAATGCCAAGGATTACTGGGAGCCACCAGAAGCCAGGAAACAGGCATGGAACAGTTTCTCTTTCAGAGCCATCAGAAGGAATCAACATGACCGACACTCCGATTTGGACTTCTAAACTCCAGAACTGTGAGACAGTAAATTTCTGTTCTTTAAAGCCACCCACTTTGTGGTATTTCATTACAGCAGCAAACTAAGACATTCATCATGTCTCCTTAGATTCTCTAGGCTGTGACAAGTTTCTCAGATTTTCCTGAATTTTTATGACCTTGGCAGTTTTGAGAAGTACTGGTCAGGTATTTTATAGAATGTCCCTCAACTGGAATTTGATGTTTTTCTCATGGCTAGACTAGGGTATGGGTTTTGGGGAGGAAGATGACAGAGGTGAAGTTCCATTTCTATCACATCATATCAAGGCTACATATTGTCAACAGGACTTACCACTGTTGATGTTGACCTTGATCATCTGCCTGAGGTAGTGTTTTTCAGGTTTCTCCACTGTGGAATTACACTTTTTACCCCCTTTCCATGTTGTTCTCTTTGGAAAAAAGCAATTATGTGCAGCCCACACTTAAGTAGTGGGGAGTTATAATTTATTTTATTGTACTTTTTATAAAGTTTGCAATAGATTTAAAAAAAAAAAAAAGGTCCTACACCACTGGTCATTTGAGAAGCTCTGCTCTAAAACAACTGCCTAAGGGCACACAGCAGAAGCATTGGAACGGAGCCCAAGGCATCTTGGCTCCAATCCTGGGCTCCTCCGAGTCCCCTGAGCCCAACTTGACCTTTCAACTAATGAGGAGCCAAGTTAATGGCTGACATGTGACACCGTGGACTACCACATGCTTATTTACAGGGATCTTAAGGACTGCTTCAAGCCTTGTTGGAAGTTTCAGGAATATCAGTCTTGAAATATCTGGGTTACTGTTTTAGGTCAGGTTCAATGGCAAACAGACCCCGAGTTGGAGATTTGCTAGTAGGAAATCTTTACTGTGGTGTGCTCTCAGAAGCAACATCTATGAGGGGAAAGGACTGGACAGAAGTTGAACAGTAATACAGTCAGAACAAAGGCTATGGGGACCTTTGGGCCTGGGTTGGTGTCTTAGTTACCCAGTGCTGTGATAACAAAATATACTACGAGTGGGTGGCTTTAAAAACAGAAATTAATTTTCTCACAGTTCAGGAGGCTCTAGAGGAAGGTCCTTCCTTGTCTATTCCAGCTACTAGTAGTTGTGGCAATCCTTGGAGTTTCAGGTCTTACAGATGCATCTGTCTCCATTGTCTGTCTTCCCTTTATCCTTGTGTGGGTCCCTGTTTATTTTGCTCTTTTTATAACTCAGAAACGATTAGGTTTAGGACACACCCTACCTGGTGTGACCTCATTAACATAACAAAAGAAAATCTCTATTTCCAAACAGTGTTTGGATTTCAACACATATTTTTAGAGGATGCAATTCAATCCATAAGAGAGTCACTCAGAGTTGTTCTGAATTGAGACAGAGAGATTAGCCCTTTGAACCTCCACCTTGACCGGGTATTGTATGCTGTCTTTAGGGAGGAGGTGTGACATGGGAGTCGTGGCTCCCTTAGGGCAAGAACATTACCTAGAAAGGGACTCAGCTGAACCAGCAGCAGTCAGTGCTCATGGCAGCTGGTGGAACCAGCAAGACTGATGGAGCACTCACCACAATAATATCTCTGTTTTCACTTCTTTTGCTTTTGTCTTGTGTCTAGATTTTAGTCTCCCTTGCACTGTTATTTATTTATTTTTTGTACTGTTAGCTGGAGCTAGTGCCTGAATGTACTAATTGTCCTTTGTGGGTGAGGTAATTAAGGAAAGAGATGCTGGGGAGAGGGGCCGTATGAGAAGGTGAACATGGGCGTAAGACACAGTGCAGAGGATTTGTATCTGTGCGATCTGCCCTGGTTTTGTGATTCATCTGGGCAGGCTCCAGTGACCTAAGTGCTGCTTTCTAAAGAAAAATGACAGCCGGACTTCATCAGGGAGCAAGGCGTGTGCCCAATAGCAACGAGTCAAACAAACATGCAGCATCAGGAGGGCCATAGAGAATGAACCTACAGGAAGATTGTTCTAATGCTCCTCCCCCCTCCCCCGACCCAGGGAAAGGGAGTATAAGTGACAGAAGTATTTTAACTGGTCAAGAATTTGTCTCTCCTGCCACTTGTTTCTTGCGGGGTCGATCTCAAGCTTTCTCTTTCCCATCCATTTTGGTTGGGAGTGGGAACAAGGGAATTTTATTTATAGGGAAAGAGAAGGAGTTTTAGAGCAGAGCAAACTTGGCAAAAGTAAATTCTCATACATAAAAATGTTCCAGTTCCCCTGATTCTGCCTGACGTCTATCCGTTTTGTTCACTGCAGTTTGAATTCAGACCTGTGTCTTTGCCTTCAGCTTCACCCTGGATTGGCATGAAGGAGCTCATCCTGGTTGATAGGAAAAGCTTAGCCTTAGACAAACGGACTGAACAAAAGAAGCCCTTTCCCTTCAATTAGCCTCTTCCGCTAGATGCCTCAGGATTTAGCACCCACCATTTGGGTGATATGTAGCTGCAGGGCAAGAAAGCGTTAAGGATTTAAAAAGACTTGAAACGACTCCCCCCCCCACCCCCCCAGGAAAAGCTGCCTCCTCAAAGTAGAGCCAACCTTAATGACATCATGCTTGGTAAAGTAGAGCATCATCCAAAAAGAGGAAGACCCTCAACAAGATGGATTAACACAGTGGCTGCAACAATGGGATCAAGCATAGCAAGGATTGTGAGGATGGCACAGGACCAGACAGTGTTTCATTCTGTTGTACATAGGGTCGCCATGAGTCGAAGCGACTTGATGGCACCCAACAACAACAGCAACAATTGGGATAGCAGAAGTTTGAATGTGTACCACCAAACCCAAATCCATTGCTGTGGGGTCGATTCTGACTCATAATGACCCTATAGGGCAGAGTAGAACTGCCCCATAGGGTTTCCAAGGCTGTAATCATTACAGAATCTGACTGCCACATCTTTCTCCAATGGAGCGGGTAGTGGGTTTGAATTGCTGACCTTTCAGTTAGCAGCCAAGCGCTTAATCACTGTGCCACCAGGGCTCCTTATGTGAACCACAGCCATATAATAGTAGCTAATATCATTGAGCTCTTTGTTAAGTGGTAGGTACTTTATAGGTATTATCTCACTTTATGTTAATAATGACTCAATGATATGGATATTATTACAAACCTCTTAAGAGAGGTGATGACAGTGAGACTTGCAGAGGTTGGGTAAGCTAGGTAAGTTGTCTAAGAGTGGAGGTGAGATTCAAATCGAGGTGCAGACACCAACCTTTGCACCACTTCCTATGCTGCTGTGGGACTGGGAAGGGGCAGCGGGTTGAACAGGAACACAGGAGAGGTCCTGGCTTTCCTGGGGGAAAAGGACTTCTGAGGAGCATCCTACTACAGGCTCCTTTTTGCTGTTTAAGCCATTTTATTTTAGTCATGCAAATAGAGGCCAAAGCAACAATTGAGAGCTGAGAGTCAAGATCTTAAGGCTGAATTTGGGAATTCTGATATTGATCTGGGGGTCTGCAGCATGAAGGTGATGGCTGAGGCCAGAGGTGTAGATGAGATGGCCCAAGGAGAAAAGGTGCACCAAAGAGGTAAAAAGGCTGAGGCTGACCCCATGGACACCAGCGTGCGCGGGGGGTGTAGAGGAAGGCTGACCCTCTGGACACCAGTGTGCGTGGGGGGGTGTAGAGGAAGGCTGACTCCCTGGACAGCAGCGTGTGTGTGGGGGTGTAGAGGAAGACAAGTCAAGGAGGCCAAGAAGAAGAGCCCATCCATCTCACCACCCCAAGAGGGAGGAGTCATCAGGGTCAAATGATGCAAAGCTGTTAAGTTAGGTGACATCTTGTCCTCTGAGAGAAGAGAAGGAAGGAAAGATGGGTGGGAGAGCAGATAGATAGATTAGAAAGTGAAGAAGAGAGAACAGTGAGGAAGGTCATACTGGCCTGTGTATTCTTAAGGAAGTAGAATGTTCTGTGGGTTTTTTTTTTTTTTTTTTTTCTGGTTTCATGCCTTCCTTCCCAAAGTATCACATTATAGCCCTACTCAGGCAGTGCTCAAGTAAGAGCACCTCAGCCCAAGAGTATCCCAACTGCAGGCTTTTTGATAACTGTGGAACCTTGAAAGGGAGAGGCCTCTGCTGATGAGGTAGTGCTGCTTACTGCTGGCCCTCACATGGCCTGTTGAGTGGATCTTTACCCCTGATGACCTTCTCCAAACTTTCTTGGAACACCAAGTAGGTAGTTTCCATTTTTGTCTATTGCCTTGGATACAGCCCATTTCATGGTTTGGCATCACGTATTTTGGCTGCCTTTGGCCTGGGAGGGAGTCCCTGGGTGGTGAAGATAGTTAATATCCTCGGTTGCTAGCCAAAAAGTTGGAGGTTTGAGTCTGCCCAGAGGCACCTCAAAAGAAAGGCCTGGCAATCTACCTCTGAAAAATCACCCATTGAAAACCGTTTGGAGCAGTTCTACTCTGACATACATGATGTTGCCATGAGTCAGAATTGACTCTCTTGACAGTGATTTTTTTTTTTTTTTTCCTGCCTGTGGAGTATCCAGGGACAAGTGGTATGTGGAAACTTTCCCCGCTCCTCATTTTACTGAAACTTTGGGTTGAACCCAACTCTTGTGAACTCTAAAGTGGTCCAGTGTTGGCAAGCTTCAGGGTAAACACTGTCCGGAATCAAACTCCTATAAGACAGTTTAGATCTATGCTCCCTGGGCCCTCGCCTCCCTGGAGAGACTTCCCTGCTATTCAGTACTTTGGTGCTTACCAGAACCTCTTTGCCTTGTTTCTATGACCGTTGGTTGAATATTCTGTACTTTGAAAATATGAAACTCATAAGTCAATGTAGTGGGATTTTAGCACTTTAAATCCCTCATTTTATGGACAAAGAAACTGAGGTTTAGAGAGAACTGACTTATCCAAAGTCACATGGGATTTGAACCCGGATCTTCTGCTTCTTAGTCCAGTGTTTTTGTATCATGAGTCTTCATCATGCAGTAAAGAGCCACTCCATATAGAAATGTAAGGAGAAAGAATGGTGACCGCTCTCCTTTCCCCATCATTCTCACCAGATCTGTATTACTTGTTCCCAGTTATTCAGGATATAATTGGCGTTGTCCCTCTAGGGATGCATAAGCATAGCTCACCGCCATTACTGAAACCAACTCAATCTTCTGAATCTTTCCTACTTTCACTTTTCTTCCAGTAGTTTTAAAATTAGTGAACAAAGCTCTTTTTCCGCAGCTAGAGATATTACCACAACAATTCTGGAGAAATTTGACTTAAATTTGCACCAGATTATGAAGTATTGCTATAGACGTTTTCCCAGGAGAGGCATTTGGAAATGGAAAGAGTGATTGCAGTGGGTCAGCATGGGGCATTTTACGCTGTCTGTTCTAAGCTTATGGCAACACCAGACATCAGTCCATTTTATGCACAGGAAACCAGGGCACGAAGACGTTAAGTAGTTAACCCAAGGTCCCCTAGGGCTAATTATATTAATTAAGTGCCAGTGCTGGATTTCAAATGTTGGTTTGTCTAGCTCCCATGCCTGTGCTGTTTATACTACCCAGTGGTTCCCTAATTTGACATAAACATTTCCTGAGAAGGTTGTTTAAAATGCAGATGCCCCCCAATGCAGGGATTCTGACTGAGCAAGATGGAGGAAGAGTCAGGAATCTGTATTTGTAAAGTGTCCTCAGTGATTCCGCTCTGTGGCATGTTGGGACCACTGTAGGGGGAAAAAGGAGAAAGGGGGGCAATGGGTGTGGATGGCAGATTCCTCTCTGACAGGTTGGGCAAGGCCAGCCACCCGCCACAGGCCTCCTAGCCTCTCCCAACCTGGCTGGGTGCTCTTTGACTCCAAAGCTCTGTTAGAGAACTTGCTCTAAGGCAAGGCTTTCCAACATGGAAACCCAGGGTTCGCCCAGAAGTTTTAGGGTTGGGGGTGTAGCTCCCTATTTTCTTCCTCCAAGGGAGGAACCACTTACAGCCAGGGATAGGATCTTCCTCAGCTCTGTATTCCAGTGTCTACCACAAGTGGTAGCCCTGGTGGTGCACTGGTTAAATGCTCAGCTCCTAACCAAAAGGTTGCTGGCTCAAACCCACCAGCCACCCTGTGGGAGAAAGATGTGGCAGCCTTGGAAACCCTATGGGGCAGTTCTACTCTGTCCTACGAGGTCACTATGGCACGGAACTGATTTAGTAGCAATGAGTTTTTCCCATGAGTGGGTGCTCAAAGTTTATGGAGTCATGAAGGGTGGTGGGCATGATAGAGTGTTTAGCTCTGGTGGGTTGGGGCTGAAGACTTATATTTTTAAGTTATCTCCTGTTTGGGGGTTACCCCTCTGGCATGTAGGTAGCGCTGAGGGGGCATGGCTGGGGGTCCAGATGTAGCCAGTTTTCTGAAGTACACAATGATGCATCTATGTGATAGCTCTTTTTCCTCCGTAAATTTTATACATTGAATCTCATTTACTCATGGGAAAATACTGTAGAGATTACATTTCTAATCCAGTCAGCCTGTAATTATTTCTTTACTTTGGCTGATCATGATATTTCAGGTGGTTCCCTCCCAATTCCAAGTGAGCAGCAAGTATCATTAACTTACCTTCTAGTATTTCTCCCAGATCATTAGTAAGAGATGAACAATCAGGAGATTCCAAGAGCCTGAAGTGCAATCAACGAACCTGGTCTTCTGGTTCCGAGAAAGAATGACATATTCCCGAGCTCTAATTTCTCATGCCTATTAACCTCAAAAGCTCTAGTGGAGGCCTTTGATGATTTCCAATAATGTGTTTCCATGTTTTTATAGAATTCTGTGCTCCACCCCTCCCAACTGTATATTGCATTTAAAGTAAACCACATGTGCAGGAGAGACACAAGAATAACTCTCTAACTTGATATTCAAAACTTTATCATTGACATCAGTTCCAGGTTCTCCTCCTGGTCCAGGTTGTCCAGAAAATGCAAAATGGTGAAACAGGTAGATGTAAGACATCAGGGAGTACTGGTGGCTGTGGGAGCTGGAGAGGGCATGCTTTCCTCAGTGGAGGCATATCCAGTGGTGATATGGGCAGACGGCTGATAAATACGCTGATTCTTTAGGACAAGCTGGAAATCCAAATGTGTTTGTGAAATCTCCCGGTTTTAAAATGTTGGCAGCAAATGTTGGAAAACACTTTAGATCAGGTCATTGCTGACAGTTTGCCTCCTTTTGCTCTACTGCTCTAAAAGGAGCATCAAAAAGAAGATAAAGGATTGTAGTGGATTGAACAGTGTCCTCCCCAAATTCACCTCCACCTGTAACCTCAGATGTGAACTTATTTGGAATAAGGGTCTTTGCAGGTATAGTTAGTTACGAATCTCAGAGTAAAATCATCCTGGTTTTAGGGCAGGGCCTAAATCCAATGACTGGTGTCTTTATCAGAAGACGAGAAGACCCAGGGACACCCAGGGAAGAGGTCATGTGCAGTTGGAGGCCAAGATTGCAGTGATGCAGCTAGAAGCCAAGGAGTGCCAAGTATTGCCAAAAGCTACCAGAATCCTGAAAACGCAAGGGAGAATCTTCCCCTAGAGCCTTCAAAGAGGGCATGGTCCTGCTGACACCTTGATTTCAGACTTCCAGCCTCCAAAACTATGAGAGAATAAAATTCTGGTTGTTTTAAGCCACCCAGTTTGGGGTAATTTGTTATGGCAGTCCTAGGAAATGAATATAGGGATGGATGGGTGGGTACAAAAAAGAAAAAGAACTAACATGGTTTGAGGTATCAGGTAGAAGGTAGGGTTGGCTGGTAATTTTCTCAACAGCTGTGTTGGTAGGATATCACAGCAAGATGAGAGCTATAAGGAGGCTCAATTTATTCCCTCTTTCTTTCTTTCCTTTCCTCCCCCCGCCGCCCCTGTCTTAGGCTGGGTTCTCTAGAGACACAAAACCACTAAAGCATGTATATATGTATATCAAGCATAATATATATATTTATATTTATATCAAGGAAATGGCTCATGCGATTGTAGAGGCTAGAACATCCCAAGTCCATGGGTCGGGATAGAGGCTTCTGCTGATTCACAAAGTCACAGGGGCTGGTGAACCCAAGATGGGCCGGTAGGAGAGCAGGGCTCATGCTCACAGGCTGTGAAGATTGATGAATTCCAAGACTGGCAGATAAGCTGCTAGCTCAAGTCCCAAGAAATGGAGGTAAGAAGAACAGGAGCCAGCTGTAGGATCCAGATCAGAGCAAAAGTCAGCTTGTCTGCTTATATTCAGATGCAGGCCACACACCCAAGGAAACTCCTTTTCAACTGATTGGCTGGTCACAGCAGATCCCATCACTGGGGTGCTCACATGTAAACACCAAGAATCATGGCCCAGCCAAGTTGACACACAATCTTAACCATCACACTCCCTTTCCCATTCCTTTTTTTCTTTACTCCACAAACACTTGTTGAATGCCTCTCCTTTTATTCCAACCACTGCAAAAGGCCCCTGAGAACAGAGAGAAACAAATGACATGGAGCCTAAGGTTCCCTGGTGCTCTAGAGTTGTCAAAGTGGAGCTGTGCACAGAGTACATGTTTTCAGGGCCATCATTTCTGCATTCTTATCCCTAGGAGGTTACAAAGCACTAGTGGCTACACTGAACAGGCTTTAGTGGAGCTTCCAGACTAAGTTGAACTAGGAAGGCCTGGTGATCTATTTCTGAAAATCAGCCAATGAAAACCCCATAGATAACAATGGTCTGGTTCCATTATGCATCGGGTTGCCGTAAGTTGGGGCCTACTCAAGGGGCAGCTAACACATGTAGTGGCTGCTCTGATTCAGAATCAAGTGAGAGGAGGCACTTGAGCGCTTCTCTTCTACACTAAATCTTGGATCCCTCCCTCCCTCATTCTTTTTTTTCTAAGCTTTTTGTATTTAGGATCAGAACTGATGCTTTGGTATATCAGAGTATGGTGGAGGGCAAGGAGTTCAGAGAGCCCTATTTTCAGTCTCACTTTTCTTTGGGCAGGCTGGACCATGATAGCCATTCGGTCAAGATGACTCTAACCCTGCACAGCCGTGGGTTCAAGGATGTATAGCTGCTGCTTCTGTAATTTGGCTGCTGGTGGCTACATAATACAGGTGAGGAGAGAAGAGACCCTCACGATACAGAAATGACGTATTCATAATCTTGAAAACCTTATAACATTTCTTAAAAATATCCAGATAAGTAAAAGATTTAGTAAATCATCTGCTAGTTTGGCCTGCACAATATCCATTCATTCATTCACCCACCCATGTGGCAGGCACTGTGTTAGGAGCTAGGTATACATTGGTGATTAAGCTGTGGCCCTGCTCAGCCCATCAGTTGATAGACTGATGTTTGCAAACACTGGATCTGAATGCCTTGGCACCAGGACTTGTGACTGCATGTGACTGGTGCGTAGAGGCGGAGAGCCCATGTCATGTCAGGGGCATTTAGTCCATATTAAACTATCTTATCAGCACCTCAGAGCTGTAAAATACGAAGATAAGAGAGAGAGAAAAATGAGAGAAGTAACTATTAATATCTCGAGTATTGTAGCTGAGACCCTGAGACATGAAGAACAGATTTTCGACTTAGGACCATTTTGTCTCAAAAGTGGAAAAAAAACGAACACACCTTAAAAAATAACATAAGCTTCAAAGCACGTGTCATACAAGCAGAGCAGGTGGCGCTATACTTCCTGTGCATGGGCCTAAGAGAAGGTTAAGCTTATGATATTCAGTGATTTTTAAAAGTTCAGCTAGAAGGCAGTGTTTTGGGATAGGAATTTGTTCCTCAACTCCTGTCACTTCAAAGCAGGGAGTAGACTCTGCTTCCATCTTCTAGTGCAAGTGAATTTCCATTGAGTTGAGACCAAAGTGGGCAATTTCAGCCTGAAATGATTACTTTCTGGAAATTTTCAGTGAGTGAAACCAGTCATGTAGAGCTGTGAATCTTGCTATCTGGATCAATAATCCTAGCTAGTTAAGATTCCTGCCAAGGAAAGGCAAGGGAGATCAAATTTCACAGTCCTAATGAACCCTTGGCAACTGCTTGCACACGTGTGTGCAAGGATCGTTTTATAGAAACAATGATTCATAGAAACCAAACTGGTCATTGGCATTAGAATAGTAGCTGACACTGATTTATCATTTATTATGCTGGCCCCTGTGCCAAGTGCTTTATACACATTGACTCATTTCATCCTCACAGCAGCCCGTGGGCAGGTGTTACTATTATTCCTACAGTGCAGATGAGAACGTTGAAGCAGAGAAAGGCTAAATTGCAGTATAGGATAAATGTGTCATTCATTTAGAGAATTAGTCAAATACCAAGTGTGTACATAACTGTGAACATCCCCACTTCCTTGCCATTTGGTTGTTTTCCTCAAGTTTGCTGTATTTTCTCTTGTGTTGGCAGGATTTGGTAACTTCTAAGTCCTTTGAAGAAAAGTCAAATTTTGAATTCAGAAGAGAGTTTTGAAACCCACAACATGAATTTAAGAAGCTAAAAGTAGCCAAGGGTGTTCATCCTTTGCATACTCAGGGACTCCCATTCTCTCTAAACAAACCAACAAAAACTAAACTCATTGCCATTAGTTGATTCCGACTTATGGAGAGACCCCATGTGTGACAGAGTAGAAATGCTCCATAGTGTTTTCTTGGCTGTAATCTTTATGGAAGCAACTCTCTAGGCCTTTCTTCCACAACAAAAGTTGAACTGCCAACTTTTAGACTAGTAGTCAAGCACAAACCATTTGTACCACTCAGGGACCTTCATTCTCTCCTTCAGACTTCTTCCTGAAATAAAACAACACAATCAAGCAACTGACTCATTTTCATGTAAACTTTTCTTCCTAGAATGCTTGTCTTTCTACAGTATGGTTCTCACTACTCATTCCTGACTATGCTCTGTTACCAGCTTTCTTCCATGGTGAGGCAGGTCTCTGGGCTGTTCTTTGAACACAGTGTTCCATCCATTCTTGAAGCTTTTGCTCAGGCAGTTTCTTCCTCATCTAGGTCAAGGACCACTCTTCTGAGTGACTCTAGAATTGAGTGTCAATCACTATACTTTATTGCTGACCCACCCTTGGGCACAGGTGTTGCAGTCAGATTGCCCTGGAGCCTGGAGCTGGAGTAAGAAAGTCTGTGAGGGTTCTGGCTCTGGCATCAAGCCATGGAGTCTTGGTGAGTCATCTAACTTCTCTGAGCTTCAAAGAAGGCACTTTGTAAATTATAAGGCATTGATCAACTGACAGAAGGGTGTCAGGGATTCCATTCTGCACTCATGGGTGGATGTCTTATTTGGCTGTGGTTGCCAACCCCCAAATGTGCTTTCGATGTGCCTGGACATTTATGGAATGTGTGTGTTATGGATTGAGTTGTGTCCCCCAAAATATAGGTTCAAGTCCTAACCCCCAGTACCTGTGAGTGTGACCTTGTTTGGAAATAGGGTCTTTGAGGATCTTATCACTTAGATTAACATGATGTCGTACTGGAGAGGGTGGGTCTAAATCCAATATGAGTGGTGTCCTTATAAATGAGGAGAAGAGACACGGATGCAGAAAGAAGACGGCCAGAGAATTGTAGGCAGAGAACTGAAGTGATGAATTTACAAGCCAAGGAACGCCAAGATTGCCAGCTGGCACCAGAAGCTAGGAGAGAGAGGCATGGAACAGATTCTCCCTCAGAGTCCTTGGAAAAAATCAACACTACTGACACCCTGACTTTAGACTTCTAGCCTCCGGAACCAAGATGATATCTGTTCTTTTAAGCTACCGGCTTTGTAGCACCTTGTTGCGGCAGCCCTGGGAGACTAACGCCGTGTGTCAGAGGCCAGTGTCAGCTAGGTGAACACATTTCAGTGGCTAAGGCTGTCGGAAGTTACCACTATGTTGTATTTCACTTTAAACACCTCACTTTTAAGTGAAGTTAAGTCAAGGCGGAGAACTGGGTAGATTTGCCTTTGGCCACAGCATCGAGCAGTGGAGTAAATAGAAGGAGAATAATAGTACATGTGAAAGGCTGTCAGCAGTTGCCAAACCATAGTGTTTTTAAAAATATATGCATACACTGCACACATAGTTTGGCAGTATAACAATAATCTTTTAAGTACCACAGTCTTTTATCCAGAACATTATTAAGAACTTTTTATTAAAAATTAAGGTGCCTTAGAAACCACATAAAATTTTAAAAGGCTCTACCTTTCCACTTAGCCTTTTCAAGGGCACCTCAGGAGAGAAGGTAGAATTCTTAGGCAGTTGGAGAGCTCTGCAGAGGAACACTCCACCTGGCCAGCTTGCCCTGTGTTGGCCCAGGGCAGCCACTGACCGCCTTGTTTTTGGGTATTTCAGTGGCTGTTAGCGGTCTCCTTCAAGCACACCTGCAGTGCTTTAAGGACACTCAGTAGCAGGCCGATTCCAGTGTGCTTCCATGAGCTTAGGCTTGTGGGCTCTGAAGGCCCCTGCGTGCCTCCGAGCTCACTGTGTCATCCTGAAGTTGTCAGTTTTTCTGCCTGAATTCTCCTCTGGACCATGAGTGTGAGTGAAGGCTCAGCCTCGTGTTTATTCATAGGTACAGTTCTCTTTGCTTCAAGTCAGCCGAGCCCAGCGTGGGGTCAGTTCGTTTGGTGGGCCTCAGTCCATCTACTCTCCTATGCCCTTCTTTCCTTTCCCTCCCTTCTTATCTGCTGACATAGGAAAGTCTAACAGTTTTCCCTAAATGTACCTCATTTTATATTCAAGAGACCCTTTGCCATCCTTGTTATTCTTTTGTTAAAAAAAAAAATGTTAGCTGCCATCAAGTTGGCCCCCAACTCATGGCAACCCCATGGACAACAGGATCAGACTGTTGTGATCCATGGGTTTTCACTAGCTGATTTTTGGAAGTAGATCACCAGGCCTTTCTCCTAGGCTTTCTTAGTCTGGAAGCTCTGCTGAAACCTGTTAAGCAACATAGCAACACGTAAGCCTTCCCTGACAGACCAATGGTGGCTGCACATGAGGTGCCTGGGCCAGGAATCAAACCTGGGTATTTCTCATGAAGGTAAGAATTCTACCACTGAACCACCACTCCCTCCTCTTTACTATTGTAGGGTGCTCCAATTTGGCTAGTAAATCGTATGTCCCTCCAGATGCTTCTTCATCCCATTGACTTCCTCACTTTGATCCTGTTCTTTCAGCTTTTGTCTTTTCAGCATGAGGAGGCCTCACTCTTCAGTCTACCATTAACTAGGATCCCTTAGATTCCTTTCTCTTTGTATTTTCCCATATTTTTGTGTTTGTCTAATTCTAATAGCAAGACTTCAGGCTTTGGTTGGAAAAGCATGTATTTTCCTCATTTATTTCAGTACGATCAGTTGGACTTTCCTTACTATTAGCTCTATTTTGGCTGCACGACCTGAAAACTCTGAACTGGCCATTTCTGAGATTCTCCTTTTTGCTCTTGTAGAACTTGTTGAAGCTCTTAGCCAGTGTGGATGGTCAGGGATTCCCTGGCTTGCTGCTTTTGTTGTTCGGCAGATATGTGCCGAGTCCCTTTTCTACGCAAGACAGTATGCTAGGTGCTGGGGATTCGGAGAACAGGACACAGGCCCTGTCCAGAGGGTACTCTCGGTCTGCTGTGGAAGACAGACATCACGCCATAATTACAGTCTGCTGTTAGCTGCTGTTGAGTCGGCCCCGACTCATGGCAGCCTTGTATACAAGAGGACGAAGTGCTGCCCGGTCCTGCGCCATCTTCACGGTAGTTGATATGTTTGAGTGCATTGTTGTGGCTCCTGTGCCCACCCGTCTCATTGAGGATTTCCCTTATTTTCACTGACCCTGTGCTTTACCAAGCATGATGTCCTTTTCTAGCAATTGGGTCTTTCCTGATGATGTGTTCAAAGTAAGCGTCATCTCACTTCTAAGGAGCATTCTGGTTGTATTTCTTTTAAGACTGATTTGTTTGTTCTTCGGGCAGTCCATGGTATATTCAATATTTTTCGCTAACACCACAGTTTGAATACTTTAATTTTTCTCTCTCTTCCCTTGCCATTGTCCAGCTTTTACATGCATATGAGGTGACTGAAAAGACCATGGCTTGGGTCAGGCACACCTTAGTCATCAAAGTGACATCTTTGCTTTTTAAACTTTCCAAAGTGGTCTTTTGCAGCAGATTTGCCCAGTCAATATGCTGTTTGATTTCTTGACTGCTGCTTCCATGGACATTGACTATTGATACAAGGAGAATTAAACCATTGACTACTTCAATTTCTTTTCTCTTTATCATGATGTTGTTTATTGGTCCATTTGTGAGGATTTTAGTTTTCTTCACCTTCAGGTATAATTCATATCGAAGCCTGTAGTCTTTGACCATCAGTAAGTGCTTCAGATTGTCTTCATTTTTGGAAACAAGGCTGTGTCATCTGCATATCGTGGGTTGTTAATGAGTTTTCCTTCATTTCCTGATGCTACGTTCTTCTTCATGTAGCCTGGCTTCTCAGATTATTTGTTCAGCATATAGATTTAATAACTAATATGAAGGGATACAACCCTGCTACACACCTGGTCCAGTTTTGAACCTTGCAGTATCCCCTTGTTCTGTTCCAATGACTGCCTCTTGATCCATGTATAGGTTCCACATGAGCACGACCAAGTGTTCTGAAATCCCAGTTCATCCCAGTGTTATCTGTGATTTGTTAGATTTGATAGAACTGTAAATTCTTGAGTATGTGAAATTATACCTTATGGGAAAATAATATCATGGGGTGGACTTGGAGGATGTGTAAGGGATGCCGTATTCCATGCCAGGGAAGGGACTGCCAAATTCGGCAAAGGGAGGGGAGTCAGGGAAAGCATCACCAAATAGCCATAGTTGAATGAGTTGCAAAGCATGATTAGGAGTTCCCCAGGCAAAGGAAGCAAGGGAATTCATGGGACAGGCAAAGGCTGAGAAGAAGGAAAGAGGGTTGCTGATGTCCATTCTGTTTATTGACCCAGCCAAAGACCAAGTTGTCTTGCTCTTATGCATTTCTTGCCAGCCCTACAAACGGAACATGGCTTTGATTGGGTCATCAGGAGAGGTCGGAGCCTGCGTGGCTCCTGTGAAGGGCTGGGGGCTAGGGCTTGGAAGAGGGAGGGAAGGGGGCTTCACTCGAAAGGTTTGTGTGCTGAGACATGGCTCTTACAGGAGCCCTGGGATTCTTGCAAGGAGATAGTGCTTGAAGACAGATTATGCAGCCAATAGTGAGGCAGTAAATGGTTTCACTGGGGGCAGTGTTGGGGCATTTTGGCAACCCTGTTTATTGCACTTGGGTCTTTCTGGCTATTGGATAGCTCCATAACTTTTCTTGTGAATGCCCATGAGGGGTTAGAGTGAAAATGTGGAGCTTTTAAGCACTTTAACGTGATTTCAATTGCATTTTAATTTTTAATAAAACTTTTAATAAAGTTCTGTTTAAAGAGCCACAAGGATCAAAAGATTCCATTTAATAAGGAGTCCAGTATTATAGTCCTGGGAGCTAGATGGGTTTAACAAGACCCTGGTACAGTTCTTTCAAGTAAATGCAATAAATAGTCTGTTGGAATGGGAAAAAAGGGAAGGTGCATATGTACATGCATATATTCTTTTTATTTTTCTGTGTAGCCAGTAATTCCACTCTTTGGAAGTAATTGCTGAGCTTCTGGCATCTTTGACTAATGCTCCTCTCATGTGATAGTCATACCACTCCAAAGACAGTACGGACGTCTGAGCCAAACATTTTTCTGTTTCGTTTGCAAGAAATTGAACTGACAGATATACCTGTCTATTTTGGTTCCAAGAAAATGTCTTGTAGAAATGTGTGAAAATATATTATATGACAGTCGCTGAAAGTGTTTCAGATGCAGCAATAAATTGATTGTGGTTTTTGGACCAGATGTGTGCCGTGTTTAGAATTTGTCCTTCTCCACGTTCTAGCTCCATGCTTAAGTAAATAGAGAGAGGTGCTTCGCTGTTCAACAAAAGCTCTCATGTGGATGGGTGGCATTTTTTCCCCATGTAGTGCTAGACAGTTATAGGAATCATGTAAACTGGAGATATTCTTTCTCCTTACACCCCAAGTGGAACTGCTGAGCCTCAATCTCAGGGTCTGTAGTTTTTATTCTGACTTCTGAGGTTAAGAGCCAGGCTTAACTGGCAAACCCCCGTAGCTTAACCTTACCTCATTTTCTGTGCTTGCGTAGAAATCAAAGAAACATACTTCGTATCTGACTGTAGTATTTTAAATCACTGTCTTTTGATTTAATATATGGTATGACCTAATTAGAACTCAGTCAGTGAAAAACACTGAGAGAGACATCCTTTTTATTGCATAACCCTGAGAGGCCCAAGGCAGCCTTTATCAAAGGTGTTAGAAACAGGACGTTTGTTTTTCTCTGTGTGTTCAGTAAAATATCTGTCTAAGCACACAAATGGTCTGTGTTAGGGACCGGTCTGCTCTTTTACAAGATCTCATTTTCCCTCTAAATTTGAGTGGCACAGTGGTCTTGAACGGTTGAAGGTCTGTCTCCTTTCCTTGCCAACTGGGATTACCTTTCCTGGCCTTTTGTTAATTCAGGGCATTTCAACGATTGCTGCTGGTCATGTTTTGCATGTTCCTTTGCTAGGCATTGTATGGACCCAGGAGCTATGCAGGGACTCAGGGAATATGATTCTGTCATCAAGGAAGCAGTAAGACTGTGCAGGGTAAGAAGGCTAGGGGTTTCACACAAGAGACTTCCTTTAGTGCTCACAGCAACCCTAAATTTGCAAGCGTATGTATGTGTGTGTGCTAATTTCTTCGTTTTACATGTAGTGAAACTGGGCCTTATATATAGCTCAGGAACTGGGATTCAGCCCTTATCTCTCTACATCGCTGTCTGGCTGCTTGGCTACTCAAGACCTAACACAGACAACTGAACATAAGGCTAGACAATTTTTGAATGAAGGCTACTACGGTCACCACAGCATTAAAATACCATGTGGGTTCAAGAAGGATTGCTGTACACCATGTAGTCAGGAAAGACTTCTGAGGAGCATCTGTGCTGTGCTTGGGAAAGCTTGGAAGGATAAGGGCAGAACTCACAGGAACAAAGACATTGAGAGGAGAGCTCGTCGTGTTTCTAGGTGTAGCAGTCTGTCAGCAGCAGAACCATAGAGCTGGGGTGTGCAGGAAAGAAGGGGTGGCTGCCGGGGAGGGGCAGATGAGGAAGGACTTGGGATGCACTGTTGAGGTGTTTAGAACCTTGTGAGAAACTGTGTGCTACATGTGCACATGTGAGTGCACGTGTGTGCATGCATGTGTGCATGTGCCAGGGAAGGCTTAAGAACACAGAGGAAAGACACCATTTAACTAAAATTGCAACATTTGGGGGCTATACCATGTTGAATTTTCTCTTTGTAGTAAGAAAAGGTGGGTTTTAGTAATGAGAAGAATGTCACGTTTCATTTTCCATTAGGGAATACAAAAGTCAACCTCTTTGCTGAGTTGAAAGTGTTTGAGAGTTGTTGGCAAAATGATCAAATTCCCTGTGAGTCCCCGTGAGAGAAGGAGGAAATGGGAGAGGGGGCAATGGGACAAGCAAAGGAGGAAGTGAGCCCAGACCACCATGATCCAGCAGGTTCTCTGATATTCTGCAGGTGCCTGGAAATAGGAGGAAGATGAAAATAAAAAAAAAAAAAAAAGAAAGAAAACACAGAGGAAAAGCCTGGTGAGCCCAGGGAGCAGCAGGGAGCTCATAGGCAGCTCTTTGGACCAGAGGGTGACATCGGGGACTTGGTGTGGGGTTATATTCTCTCCCAGAGAGTTAAACTTTTAAAAAGTGTTTCCAATAAATATTTGTTGGCAACCACTAATGCCAAAGATGAAGAAATTGAAGATTTCTACCAACATCCGCAGGCTGAAATTGATCAAACATGTAATCAAGATGCATAATAATTACTGGTGATTGGAATTGAAAGTTGGTAACAAAGAAGAGGGATCAGTAGTTGGAAAATATGGCCTTCGTGATACAAATGACACCAGAGATTGCATGATAGAATTTTGCAAAACCAATGACTTATTCATTGCAAATACTTTTTTCCGACAACATCAATGGTGATTATACTTGTGGACCTCACTGGATGGAATGCACAAGAATCAAATTGACTACATGTGTGGAAGGAGACGATGGAGAAGCTCAATATCATAAGTCAGAGAAGGCCAGGGACTGACTGTGGAACAGATCACCAATTGCTCATATGCAAGTTCAAATTGAAGCTGAATTAAAACAAGTCTATGAGAACCAAAATCAGACCTTGAGTATACCACACTTGAATTTAGAGACTATCTCAAGAACAGATTTGATGCATTGAACGTAAATGACCTAAGACCAGACGAATTGAGGGATGATATTAAGGACATCATACAAAAAGAAAGCAAAAGGTCAGTAAAAAAATGGGAAAAAAAGAAAAGACCAAAATTATGTCAAAAGAGACTCTGAAACTTTCGAACATAGAGCAGATAAAGTGAATGGAAGAAACAATGATGTGTATAAAAGCTGAACAGAAGATTTCAAAGGGCGGCTTGAGAAGACAAAGTATTATAATGAAATGTGTAAGGACCTGGAGTTAGAAAGCCAAAAGAGAAGAACATGCTTGGCATCTCTCATGCTGAAAGAGCTGAAGAAAAATTCAAGCCTCAAGTTGCAGTCTTGAAGGATTCTATGGGCAAAACATTGAATGACACAGGAAGCATTAAAAGAAGTTGGAAGGAATACACCAAGTCACTGTGCCAAAAATAATTGGCCAACCTTCAACCATTTCAGGAGGTAGCATATGATTAAAAACCAATGATATTGAAGGAAGAAATCTAACCTGCCTGAAGGCATTGGTAAAAAACAAGGCACCAGGAATTTATGGAATACACACTGAAATGTTTGAACAAACAGATGCAGTACTGGAGGTGCTCACTTATCTATGCCAAGACATTTGGAAGACAGCTACCTAGCCAACCAACTGGAGAGGCCCATATTTGTGCCTATTCCAAAGAAAGGTGATCCAACTGAATGAGAAAATTATGGAACAATACCATCTATATTACACACAAGTGAAGTTTTGCTGAAGATCATTCAAAATTGGTTGCAGCAGTACATTGACAGGGAACCGCCAAAAATTCAAGCCGATGCTATATGGATCCTGGCTGAAAGCAGAGCATATCGGAAAAATATTTACCTGTGTTTTATTGACTATGCAAAGGCATTCAACTGTGTGGATCATAACAAATTATGAATAACATTGCAAAGAATGGGAGCTTCAGAATACTTCATTGTGCTCATGCAGAACCTGTACATAGACCAAGAGGCAGTCTTTGAAATAGAACAAGGGGATACTGTGTGGTTTAAAATCAGGAAAGGTGTGGATCAGGGTTATATCCTTTCACCATACTTATTCAATCTATATGCTGAGCAAATAACCCAAGAAACTGGACTATATGAAGAAGAAGGGGCCATCGGGTTTGGAGGAAGACTCATAACAACCTTTGAAATGCAGATGATACAACTTTGCCTGCTGAAAGTGAAGAGTACTTGAAACACTTACTAATGAAGGTCAAAGACTACGGCCTTAAGTATGGATTATACATCAACATAATCAATGCCCATGGTTGCAGCAGCCAAGAAATCAATATTGCATTGGGTAAATCTGCTGCAAAAGACCTCTTTAAAGTGTTAAAAAGTAAAGATGTCACTTTGAGGTCTAAGGTGCACCAGATCCAAGCCATGGTATTTTCAGTCACCTGATATGCATGGGAAAACTGGACAATGGATAAGGAAAACTGAAGAAAAATTGATGCCTTTGAATTGTGGTATTGGCAAAGAATATTGAATATACCACGGACTGCCGGAAGAATGAAGAAGTTTGTCTTGGAAGAAATATCGCCAGAATCCTCCTTAGAAACAAGGATGGTGAGACTTATGTACTCTAGACGTGTAATCAAGAGGGACCAGTCCCTGGGGAAGGACATCATGCTTGGTAAAGTAGAGGGTCAGCAAAAAAGAGGAAGACCCTCAACGAGATGGATTGACGCAGAGGCTGTAACGATGGGCTCAAGCATAGCCACAATTGTGAGGATAGCACATGGTTGGGCAGTGTTTTGTTCTGTTGTATGTAGGGTCACTATTAGTTGGCATCAACTCGACGGCACCTAACCACAACCATGTGCCAGATGCTACAATAAAGTAAAGGCATAAAGTATACCCCCCCTTTTTTTTTTTGTTTGTAGGAGACAGAGCAACATGTTATTAACATTTTAGAAGAATTTTTAATAAAAGTAATGACATGTAATTTTATCATTGGGCAGAAGAAAAAAAAAATCTAAGATGTAATGGTGACTGAAGAGTTTTCTAGTGGCCACAGAGTTGGTTTCAACTCTTGGCAACCCCGTGTGTGTCAGAGTGGAACTGTGCTCCCTAGGGTTCTCAGTGGTTGATTTTTCGGAAGTAGATTGCCAGGCCTTTCTTCTCAGTTGTCTCTGGGTGGACTACTAACTTTTCAGTTAGCAGCCAAGCACGAGAACCATTTGCATCATTCAGGAGCTCCAATAAGAATACCTATGTAGTAACCACAGATGCTTATTTGTTAAGAACCCTGTTTCAAACATGGAATCCTAATTTAAGAGGAAGGTACACACCAAATTCACACCTATATTTTTCTGGTGGCTTGAAAAGAAGTAAGTGAGTTTTTCCAAGTGTGTGCAAAATGAATATGAAATTGTCAGTGTGTACATAACCATTTGTGTGGCAGACAATGTGTTGGATGCTGATGATACAAAGAGGAAGCCCAGGAAGTCACAGTCTATTAAGGAAGCAGAAATATGTGCAATACTAAGTGATCATCAGTGATACTATGTACAAAGTGTGGTGGAATATAGAAGAGGGATACTCTCACAGATGGGGTAGATTAGGAAAGGCACTATGAAGAAGGTAACATTTGAGTTGGGCCTTGCAGCATGGATAGGAGTTCAGATAGAGAAGGGTGAGGTGGATTGAAGGAGAATGGTGAGAGCTATTATAAGCAAAGAAACGAACAGGTAAAAGCTCAAGTGTGTTAAAAGTGTGTCACTTAATTAGGGAACTCACCACAAGTCAATGTGAGTGGTTTATAATTCATGTGAGGGAAGAAAGAATATGCAATGGGGCTAGAAAGGTAGATTAGAAACATGTGGCAATAGCCTTGAGTACCCTGCTAAGAAATCTTCACTTTATTCCTTAGACCAGTGTTTCCCAAGGTGTTATTACTGCAATATTAGTCCTGCAAGATGCCCTGGAAACAAAGCGTTCTGTGGTCTTAAATGGAAACCCTGGTGGCGTAGTGGCTGCTAACCAAAAAGGTAAGCAGTTCGAATCCACCAGGCACTCCTTGGAAACTCTATGGGGCAGTTCTACTTTGTTCTATAGGGTCGCTATAGGGTCCTGTGAATCGGAATCAACTCAACGGCAATGGGTTTAGTTTTACGGTCTTAAATTGGGGAGATGCTATAAATATTTCTCCTTCCTCTTGGATATGCATGATATTTTTACGTTATAAAAGCTCTGAGAATTCCCGAAAAAACAACAACAACAAAACCAAATGGCTTATCTTTGTTTTATTCATTGTTTTACAAATTTACATTACCATAAGGCCCATTTTCTATGTAAATTCTATGTAAATTTCTATTAAAATTCTCTGAGACTAGTATTTCCCTCACTTAGGCCACTGCGGAGCCTGGGAAACCACTGAGTGTTTCCAGCAGGCAGGGGTCTAATCTACGCTGCAGCGGTAATTGCAGGTAACTCATGCCAAAGGCTGGAGGGGTGGGAGGAGTAGGTAGCTGTGCCTGACACAAAAAACTGGATATAATGCTAGTAGGTGCTCTGCTTTGGATCTTACTTGATGCTGTAGTTTTTTGGTCTCTTCCTTTGGCCTGCAAGTTCCTTGTCTTAGTTGTCTTCACACCCTGGTGCCTAACACAAAGTAGTTTCATAATAAGTATATGCTGAAAGAATCAATGACAGAATGAGCTACTGTATAGCTGTTTGGTTGTTGTTATTGTTAGTTGCCATGAAGCCATCACCAACTCATGGCAACCTCACGTACAACAGAAAAAAACGTTGTCTGGTCCTGTACCATCTTCACAATTGCTGGTATGCTCAAGTCCATTGTTGCAGGCACTGTGCATTTTGAGTGCCTTCCAACCTAGGGGGCTCATCTTCCAGCACTATATCAGACAGTATTCTGTTGTGATCAATAACGTTTTCCTTGGTTAATTTTTAGAAGTAGATCATCAGGACTTTCTTCCTAGTCTGCCCTCTGGAAGCTGTATTGAAACTTGTCCACCATGGGTGACTCTGCTGGTCTTTGAAATCCCAGTGGCATAACTTCCAGCATTGTAGCAACACACAAGTCACTGCTCTATGCCAAACTGACAGACGACCGATGGTTTGAGGCTGTTTGTTTGGTTAAGAGATCCTGATTAAGAATGACCTTAAGCAGCAGGGCCAAGATGGCAAACTAGCCAGCAGCTTCCTCTGATCCTTCTTACAACAAAGACCAAAAAAAACAAGTGAATCGATTATATATATGACAAGCTAGAAACCCAGAGCATCAAAGGCAAAATTAAGGAATCGGTCTGAGCGACGGGGGAGGGAGAGATGGTGCAGAAGCAGTGACCAGTTGCCGAGCCTGTGCAGCACCTCAGCTCCAATTCCTTGGCGCTGTTCCTCAGCGCGGCTGCAGTGGGGCTGATGGTAGTTTCCTGAGACACGGCAGCTTTGGCGAAAGAAGGCAAGCAGAGTGGTGCACCCCTGACCCTATGGCGTGTCTACAACAGGGCTGGCTGCAGTGTTTAGGAAGTGGCTGCTTCAGCAAAAGAAGGCAACTGAAGTGCTGGCACCCCGACCCCCTGGTGTGATGGCCACGTGACTGGATGTGGAGTTTAGGACACAACTGCTTCAATGAAAGAAAGTAAGCGTGAGAGGCAGCCCTAACCCCCTGGGGCAATCTCAGCAGGGACCCAGCCAGTGCACACAGGCTACACATTGCCTCTGGAATGTGAGATAAAACAGCGCTCTCCACACAAGATAAGTGATTTTGTCTAATTTACACACGCGAATCTAATAGCTCCTTCTTTTGAAAGAACTCTTTCCTATCCATCTGATCCCTCCCCCCTCTGCCCCAGCCGGCTTCATTAATAGTGGATTTCTCTGGGCCTGAGACAGAATGTGCTGTACTCTCTGAGCCATTCTCCTGGCCTGGGAGAAAGAAAAAATTAACAAATGGAGGGAAAAAATTACTATGCAGACTCCCCTAATCTGGAGGCTCAGAGCAGAAGCAGCTCCAGTCCAGGCATAAGTGATCCACAGACTTTGTCTCTCATCCCTACATGGATACAGGTGGCTATTATATTGCAAGGGCAAATCTGTTTGAGATCTAACTGTAACTGTTACAGCTGTGCAGTGGAGAGGCAGGTTTTGGAGGTCAGATACTGCTCTACCTAGTAAACAGGGCCTTAACCTACCCACAGCAGGGGTCTGAGGACTTGGGGCTCCATCCATGCCACCTAGTCTCCCACGAAAGGATAGTGTTGCCTACCAGTCCTTACAGGTATAAGCATTGGATGCCTAAGGTACAGCTGCAGAGCCTACCCACCAGAGTGCTCTAAAGAACAGACACTCCTTCCTCACTGACACTTGGGGGAAGGCTGTCAGCCTCTTGGCTTCCTCAGAGTGTGACCCCTTGCCACTACGAGAAACCAGAGCATACACCCATCACCACTGCGCCTCTAAGGTAGTAGGCGAGAGCCTACACCATACACTAGGTGACTGACTATCACAACATCTGAGCTGAATCTGTAGAAGAATAGTGAATGGACTCCTAGGCTCATATACCTGGTAACAGCTCTAGCCATCTGGTAACAGGACATTAGTGCTTCAAAGGCTTCGATAACCAAGTTAGGTCACTCTAGTAGCCTATTTGGCTGTATGGAAACAAAGCAAAACAAGAAACCAGGACACAGAGAGCAAACATAAAACAAATTAATACAATAACTTAGAGGTGGCTCGGAGACAACAGTCAATATCAAATCACATAAAGAAGCAGACCACGGTTGGTTCAAAAACTCCCAAAACAGAGAATCAAGGACTCTCCCGGATGAAGATGTATTCCTGGAATTACCAGATGCAGATACAAAAGATAAATATACAGAACTCTTCAAGACATCGAGAACAAGATCAGGCAACAAACAGAAAAAGCGAAGGAACACACAGATAAAGCAGTTGAAGAAATTAAAAAGATTGTTGAAGAACGTAATGAAAAATTTAACAAACTGCAAGAATCCATAGAGAGAGAGTATTCAGAAATTCAGAAGATTAACAATAAAATGACAGAATTGGACAACTCAATAGAAGGAGGAGCAGAATTGAGGAACTGGAATGCAGAATTTGTGAGATTGGAGATAAATCACTTGGCACCAATATATTTGAAGAAAAATCAGATAAAAGAATTAAAAAAAAAAAAAAATGAAGAAACCCTAAGAATCATGTGGGACTCTATCAAGAAGAATAACTTGCGAGTGATTGGAATACCAGAACAGGGAGGGATAACCAGAAATACAGAGAGAATTGTTGAAGATTTGTTGGCAGAAAACTTCCCTGATATTATGAAAGATGAAAGGATATCTATCCAAGATGCTCACCGAACCCTGTACAAAGTATATCCCAAAATAAAGTCACCAAGACATATTATCTTCGAACTTGCCAAAACCAAAGGTAAAGAGAATATTTTAAGAGCAGCCAGGGATAAGGGAAAAGTCACCTACAAAGGAGAATCAATAAGTTTGGACTACTTGGCAGAAACCATCCAGGCAAGAAGGCGATGGGATGACATATATAAAGCATTGAAGGAGAAAAATTGCCAGCAAAACTGTCTCTCAAATGTGAAGGTGAAATTAAGACATTTACAGATAAACAGAAGCTTAGGGAATTTGCAAAAACCAAACCAAAACTACAAGAAATACTAAAGGGAATTCTCTGGATAGAAAATCAGTAATATCAGATATCAACCCAACACTAGAACACAGAACAGAGCAACCAGATATCAACTCAGATAGGGAAATCATAAAAATAAATCAAGATTAAAAAAAAAACCCACTCAAAACAGGGAAACAGTTGTCATTATGTAAAAGATGACAATAATCAATAAAGAGGGACTAAATAAAGTAGGCATAGATCTTCCATATGGAGAGGAAATCAAGGAGATATAGGGAGACACACATTAGGTTTAAACTTAGAAAAATAGGGGTAACTATCAAGGTAACCACAAAGAAGACTAACAATCCTACACTTCAAAATAAAAAAACAAGATAAATATAAAGACTCAGCAAAAACAAATTCAACCACAATGAAAAAGAGAAACACATAATTCACAAAGAAAAACTTCTGAGCACAAAAAAGTAAGTGGAAAAATGAAACTGTCAACAACACGCAAAAAAAAAAATCATCAAAATGACAACACTAAACTCATACCTATCTATAATCACACTGAATGTAAATGGACTAAATGCACCAATAAAGAGACAGAGAGTTGCAGAATGGATAAATAAAAAACACGATCTGGCTATATGCTGCATACAAGAGATGCACCTTAGACTTAAAGACACAAACAAACTAAAATTCAATGGATGGAAAAAAATATATCAAGCAAACAATCAAAAAAGAGCAGGAATGCCTATACTCATTTCTGACAAAACAGACTTCAAACTTAAATCTAACAAAAAGGATGAGAAAGATCACTATATAATGATTAAAGGGACAATATACCAGGAGGATATTACCATATTAAATATTTATGCATCCAATGACAGGGGTTCAAGATACATAAAACAATCTCTAACAGCATTGAAAAGTCATATAGACAGCTCCACAATAATAGTAGGGTTCAACACACCACTTTCAGTGAAGGACAGAACATCCAGAAAGAAGCTCAATAAAGACACGGAAGAGCTAAATGCCACAGTTAACCAACTTGACCTCATAGACATATAAAGAACACTCCACCAAACAGCAGCCAAGTATACTTACTTTTCCAATGCACATGGAACATTCTCTAGAATGGACCACATATTAGGTCATAAAGCAAGCCTTAACAGAATCCAAAACATCGAAATATTACAAAGCATCTTCTCTGACCATAAGGCCATAAAATAGAAGTCAATAACAGGAAAAGCAGGGAAAAGAAATCAAACACTTAGAAACTGAACAATTCCCTGCTCAAAACAGACTGGGTTATACCAGACATCAAGGATGGAATGAAGAAATTCATAGAATCCAATGAGAATGAAAATACTTCCTATCAGAGCCTTTGGGTCACAGTGAAAGCAGTGCTCAAAGGTCAATTTATGTCAATAAATGCACACATACAAAAAGAAGAAAGGGCCAAAATCAAAGAATTATCCCTACAACTTGAACAGATAGAAAGATGGCAACAAAAGAAACTCTCAGGCACCAGAAGAAAGCAAATAATAAAAGTTAGAGCAGAATTAAATGAAATAGAAAACAGAAAAACAATTGAAAGAGTTAACAAGACCAAAAGCTGGTTCTTTGAAAAGATTAACAAAATCGATAAACCATTGGCCAGACTGACAAAAGAAAAACAGAAGAGGAAACAAATAAAGCAGATAAGAAATGAGATGGGCGATATCACAACAGATCCAACTGAAATTAAAAGAATCATAATGGAGTACTATGAAAAGTTGTACTCTAACAAATTTGAAACCCTAGAGGAAATGGACAAATTTCTAGAAACATACTACCTATCTAAACTAACACAGAGACAGAACAACTAAATAAACCTATAACAAAAGAAGAGATTGAAAACGTGATCAAAAAACTCTCAACAAAGAAAAGCCCTGGCCCTGATGGCTTCACTGGAGAATTCTACCAAACTTTCAGAGAAGAGTTAACACCAGTACTACTAAAGGTATTTCAGAGGATAGAAAAGGATGGAATATTCCCAAACTCATTCTATGAAGCTAGCATAACCCTGATACCAAAACCAGGTAAAGACTCCACAAAAAAAGAAAATTTCAGGACAATATCCCTCAGGAACTTAGATGCAAAAATGCTCAACAAAATTCTGGCCAATAGAATTCAAGAACGTATCAAAACAATACTTCATCACCACAAATGGGATTCATACCAGGTATGCAGGGATGGTTCTACATTAGAAAAACAATCAATGTAATCCATCACATAAATAAAACAAAAGACAAGAACCACATGATCTTATCAATTGATACAGAAAAGGCATTTGACAAAGTCCGACACCCATTCATGATAAAAAAAAAAAAATAGAGGAAAATTCCTCAACATAATAAAAGGCATTTGTACAAAGCCAACAGCCAACAAAATCCTAAAGGGAGAGAGATTGAAACCATTCCCATTGAGAACAGAAACCAGACAAGGATGCCCTTTATCACCACTCTTAATTCAACATTGTGCTGGAGGTCCTAGACAGAGTTATAAGGGTAGATAAAGAAATAAAGGGCATCCAGATTGGCAAAGAAGAAGTAAAAATATCTCTGTTTGCAGATGACATGATCTTATGCACAGAAAAACCTAAAGAATCCTTAACAAAACTACTGAAACTAATAGAGGAGTTCAGCAGAGTTTCAGGATACAAAATAAACATCCATAAATCAGTTGGATCCCTCTACATCAACAGAGAGAGTGAGGAAGAGAAAATCACCAAGTCGATACCATTTACTGTAGCACCCAAGAAGATAAAGTACGTAGGAATAAGTCTAATCAGAGACATAAAAGACCTATACAAAGAAAACTACAAGACACTACTGCAAGAAACCAAAGAGGCCTTCATAAGTGGACAAAAATACCTTGCTCATGGATAGGAAGACTCAACATTGTAAAAATGTCTATTCTGCCAAAAGTGATCTATAGATACAATGCACTCCTGATCCAAATACTGGTGATATTTTTTAATAAGATGGAGAAACAAATCAGCAACTTCACATGGAAGGGAAAGAGGCCCCAGATAAGTAAAGCATTACTGAAAAAGAAGAATAAAGTCGGAGGCCTCACACTACCTGACTTTGGAACGTATTATACCTCCATGGTAGTCAAAAGAGCCTGGTACTGGTACAACAAGAGATACATAGACCAATGGAACAGAATTGAGAACCCAGACATAAATCCATCCATATATGAACAACCGATATTTGACAAAGGCTCAAAGTCTGTTAAATGGGGAAAAGACAGTCTATTTAACAAATGATGCTGGCATAACTGGTGATTGATCTGCAAAATAATGAATCAAGACCCATACCTCACACCATGCATGAAAACCAACTCAAAATGGACCAAAGATCTAAATGTAAAATCTAAAACAATAATGTTCATGGAAGAAAAATAAGAACAATGCTAGGAGCCCTCATACATGGCATAAACAGTATACAAAACATTACTAGAATTGCAGAAACAGCAAAAGAGAATTTAGATAACTGGGAGCTCCTAAAGTCGAACACTTACGCTCATCCAAAGGCTTCACCAAAAGAGTAAAAAGGCCACCTACAGACTGGGGAAAATGTTTTGAGCTATGACACCTCCGATCAGCGACTGATCTCTAAAATCTACATGATACTGCAGAAACTCAACAACAAAAAGACAAATAACCCAATTAAAAAGTGGGCAAAGGATATGAACAGGTACTTCACTAAAGAAGACTTACAGGTAGCTAACAGATGATACATGAGGAAATGCTCACGTTCATTAGCCATTAGAGAAATGCAAATCAAAACTACAGTGAGATTCCGTCTCCAACAAGGCTGGCATTAATCCAAAAAACACAGAATAATAAATATTGGAGAGGTTGTGGAGAGATTCGAACACTTACACACTGCTGGTGGGAATGTAAAATGGTACAACCACTTTGGAAATCAGTTTGGCACTTCCTCAAAAAAGCTAGAAAAAGAACTACCGTATGATCTAGCAATCCCACTCCTTGAAATATATCCTAGAGAATAAGAGCCTTTACACAAACAGATATATGTACACACATGTTCATTGCAGCAGTGTTTACAATAGCAAAAAATGGAAGCAACCAAGGTGCCCATCAACAGATGAATGGATAAATTATGGTATATTCACATTATGGAATACTATGCATCGATAAAGAACAACGATGAATCTGTGAAACATTTTATAACATGGGGGAACCTGGAAGGCATTATGCTGTGTGAAATTAGTCATTTGCCAAAGGACAAATACTATATGAGAGCACTATTATAAGAACTCAAGAAATAGTCTAAACAGAGAAGAAAAAATTCTTTGATGGTTATGAGAGGGAGGACAGAGAGGGTGAATGAGAGGGGGATTCACTAATTAGACAGTAAAAAAAAGTAGACAAGAACTAATTTAGGTGAAGGGCTGGACAACACACGATACAGGAGAGGTCAGCAGAACTGGACTATACTAGAAGCAAAGAACCCTCCTGAATAAAACGAACGCTTCAAAGGCCAGAGTAGCAGGGGAGGGGTTTTGGGGACCATGGTTTCAGGGGACATCTAGGTCAATTGGCATAATAAAATACTATTAAGAAAACATTCTGCATCTTCTTTTGGAGAGTGGTATCTGGGATCTTAAGCGCTAGCAAGCGGCCATCTAAGAAGCAACAATTGGTCTGAACCCGTCTGGAGCAAAGAAGAATGAAGAACACCAAAGACACAGGGTAAGTATGAGCCTAAGAGTCAAATGGGCCACATAAATCAAAGACTACATCAGCCTGAGACCGGAAGAACTAGATGGTACCCAGCTACAACCGATGACTGCCATGACAGGTAGCACAACAGAGGATCCCTGAAGGAGGAAGAGAGCAGTGGGCTGCAGACTCCAAATTCTAGTAAAAAGACCAGACTTAATGGTCTGACTGAGACCAGATGGATCCCAGAGGTCATGGTCCCCAGACCTTCTGTTAGTCCAAGACAGGAACCATTCCCAAATACAACTCTTCAGACAGGGATTGGACTGGCCTACAAGACAGAAAATGATACTGGTGAGGAGTGGGCTTCTTGGATCAAGTAGACAGACACATGAGACTACCTGGGTAGCTCCTGTCTGGAGGGGAGATGTGAAGACCAAGGGGGACAGAAGCTGGCTGAATGGACGTGGAAACAGGGTGGAGAGAAGAAATGTGCTGTCTCATTAGGGGGAGAGCAACTAAGAGAGCATATAGCAAGGTGTATACAAGGTTTTGTATGAGAGACTGACTTGATTTGTAAACTTACACTTAAAGCACAATAAAAATTAAAAAAAAAAAAAAAAAAGAATGACCTTATCAGCAATGTCTGAGTCTTGCTGGGAAGCTAGGAAAAGCAAGATTCTTTGAGGCTAGAAAACAAGAAAGTCAGATTTAGACAGAGGTCTACCTGTATAGTCTATAAATCACCAATAAGTTCTTTAGTTCACATTAAAGTGTTTGTTTTCTTTCTTTTATGAGTTAATAAAACTATGTAATATATTTTAAAAGACAGAGAGGTGAGTTGTTGTTAGTTTCTATCAAGTTGATTCTGACTTATGGTGACCCCACGTGTGCAGAGTAGAACTGCTCTACAGAGTTTTCAAGGTTATGACTTTTCAGAAGCAGATCTCCAGGCTTGTTTGCTGAGGTGACTCTGGGTGGGTTCCAGCCACCAACCTCTCAGGTAGTAGTCGAGTGCTTAACAATTTGTGCCACCCAATGACTCCCGAGGTGAGTTAGGGATGATGAATTGTGAGACTTTTGGTGCAGACTGACAATTATTTTAGCGGATAAAAGAACATTTTTCTTAATGTACATCACAACTTTCATAGAAAAAGGGGCAAGAGGACTGATCTCCATTTACAGCTTACTTTGCTCCCAGATTTCACAACGCGGGACTCACTCTAAAGTCAAATCTAAAGGAAAACTAGACAAATAGTTCAGCATACATCATCACCATTATAACATTTCAAATGGCAGAACCATACACCTATCAATTTAGTTATTGAAGGTGGAGGGACCGCACCCGAGCTTGGCCAACATCACCTAGAGGAAATGGACACAGAGAGCAAGGCCAATGACTAGAATAACACATCCTGCTTTGTGAGCTGAAGGGCCTCAGACCAGTTGTGGCTGAGTTGATTCTGACTCATGGCAACCTCAGGTGTGTCAGAGTGCAGCTATACTCCATAGGGTGTTTCCTTTCTCCCCCAGGGCATTCTTTTTTTTTTTAATTTTTAAAAAATTGTAAACGCAGATAACACATTTCCCAATTCAACATTTTTCATGTATGCACTTCAGTGAGATAAATTACATCAATCATAAGATGTGCTACCATCACTAATACTGCCAAATTTTCCATGACCATAAACAAAAACTTGGAAGTAAATTGCCAGGCCTTTCTTCCTAAGTGCATCTGGGTGGGTTCAACCTTTTGGTTAGCAGCCAAGCACGTTAACCATTTGCACCACCCAGGGACCCCCAAGGCAGTGTGGTGGGGTAATATTTTGAAATATCAATGGATGACTGTTTCAGTATTTATTTGTATTACTTTGTTCTGCTTCTGTTCCATAAACCAGGCCAGTCTGGATACATTGCATTAGGGAAGGTGGATCTCAGTGTCATCAAAGTAAATTCTTGGCTTTTGAGTTCCAAAAGCCTAGTTCTCTCAGGAGACAGAAAAACCTTGGGACATGAACAATAGATGAGTTAGAATGCCTGAGAACTATTCAGCTACCTAGCCTAGAGGAGGAAAGAATACCATGGACCAGAAGCATCAGGCATGCTTGTGTGTGGATGGTCCTTGAGGGAGAGGACTGTGCCCTGGGGAGGGACGATTACATCCCCCAGATGGATTCATGGGAGCTGGTACACAAGAAACCTAGGCCTCACTTCCTAGGGAGTGCCCAGAAGACAAATAGCTGGAAGGGAAAGAAGGGCCCTAGACAACGACATTGGTTTCCCATGGCCCAGTGTGGGAAGGAGGATTCTCTGAGCCAAGCGGATGAGTTTTTGGACAGCCACACGTTCCTCACAGCCCCGCATGGCGTAGGAGCAATGGGATGAGAGCCAGCCTCAGAGAGGAGCATGGGAGAGGCAAGAGCAGAGGCGTGATGGGGACGTGGCTGGGCAGTAGTGAGCTTGCTGGATGATGACCAGGACCCAGCAAGCCAACGGCTGTCCCAGCAGATGCCACTCTGGATAGACAGTGAGTGAGAGCTTGATATCCAATATCTGCATCCCTGCCCTGTTGCCTTGGTGCAATTCACACCCAGTAGAATATCAAAATGACTGAGCTCTCAGAATAGAAATTCGTTTGTGTTATTAAAAAAAAAAAAGGAGCCCTGGTGGCACAGTGGCTAAAGACTAGGCTGCTAACTGAAAGGTCAGCTGTTTGAACCCACCAGCGGCTCCAGGGGAGAAAGATGTGGCAATCTGCTTCTGTAAAGATTGCAGCCTTGGAAACCCTATGGGGCAGTTCTACCCTGACCTATAGGGTCACTATGAGTCAGAATTGACTTGACAGCAATGGCTTTTACACAAAAATAATGTCGAATTTCTTGCACACACAAATCTGTGGACTGAGGTCCAAGCCTGATTTTTTCTAAGATAAAAAAAAAAAAAATTCACTTGATGAAGTCTGGTCAAGAATGGGAGTCCCTGAGAAGCAGACAAGGGTGCCCTTTATCACCACTCTTAATTCAACATTGTACTGGTGGTCCTAGCTAGGGCAAGTTAGGCTAGATAAAGAAATAAAGGGCATCCAGATTGGTAAGGAAGAAGTAAAAGTATCTCTATTTGCAGATGACATGATCTTATACACAGAAAACCCTGAACAGTCCTCAAGGAAGCTGCTGAAACTAATAGAAGAGTTCAGAAGAGTATCAGGATACAATATAAACGTAGAAAAATCAGTTGGGTTCCTCTACACCAACAAAAAGAACATCGAAGAGGAAATCACCAAATAAATACTATTTACAGTAGCCCCCAAGAAGATAAAATACTTAGGAATAAACCTTACCAGAGATGTAAAAGACCTATACAAAGAAAACTAGAAGACACTACTGCAAGAAACCAAAAGAGACCTACATAAGTAGAAAAACATACCTTGCTCATGGATAGGAAGACTTAACATTGTAAAAATGTCTATTCTGCCAAAAGCAATCTGTAGATACAATGTAATTCCGATCCAAATTCCAACAATATTTTTTAATGAGATGGAGAACAAATCAGCAACTTCGTATGAAAGGGAAGGAGGCCCCAGCTAAGTAAATCATTACTGAAAAAGAAGAACAAAGTGGGAGGCCTCCCCCTACCTGATTTTAGATCCCATTATACTGCCACAGTAGTCAAAACAGCCTGGTACTGGTTCAACACCAGATACATAGAACAATGGAACAGAATTGAGAATCCAGATATAAATCCATCCACATATGAGCAGCTGATATTTGACAAAGGCCCAAAGTCAGTTAATTGGGGAAAAGACAGTCTTTTTAACAAATGGTGCTGGCATAACTAGATGTCCATCTGCAGAAAAATGAAACAAGACCCATAACTCACACCACGCACAAAAACTAAGTCAAATCTAAAATGATAAAGATTATGGAAGAAAAAATAGGGACAACACTGGGAGCCCTAATACATGGCAGAAACAGTATACAAAGTGTAACTAACCATGTACAAACACAAGAAGAGGAACTGGATAACTGGAAGCTCCTAAAAATCAAACACTTATGCTCATTCAAAGACTTGACCAAAAGAGTAAAAAGACTGGGAAAAAGTTTTTGGCTACGACAAATCCGATCAGCATCTGAACTCAAAAATCTACATGATACTGCAAAAATTCAACAACAAAAAGACAAATAACCCAATTAAAAAATGAGCAAAGATATGAACAGGCACTTCACCAAAGAAGACATTCAGGTGGCTAACAGATACATAAAGAAATGCTCACGATCATTAGCCATTAGAGAAATGCAAATCAAAACTACAATGAGATACCATCTCACCCAAAAACACAAAATAATAAACGTTGGAGGGGTTATGGGGAGACTGGAACACTTATACACTGCTTGTGGGAATGTAAAATGGCATAGCCACTTTGGAAATTGATTTGGCATTTTCTTAAAAAGCAAGAAATAGAAGTACAATATGATCTAGCAATCCCACTCCTTGGAATATATCCTAGAGAAATAAGACCCTTTACACAAACAGATACATGCACACCCATGTTCACTGCAGCACTTTTTACAATAGCAAAAAGACGCAAGCAACCAAGGTGCCGATCAATGGATGAATGGATAAATAAATTATGGTATATTCACACAATGGAATACTATGCATCGATAAAGAACAGTGATGAATCCATAAACATTTCATAACGTGGAGGAATCTGGAAGGCATTATGCTGAGTGAAATTAGTTGCAAAAGGACAAATATTGTATAAGACCACTATTATAAGAACTTGAGAAATAGTTCAAACAGAGAAGAAAATATTCTTTGATGGTTATGAGAGGGGTGAGGAGGGAGGGAAGGAGAGAGGTTTTCACTAATTAGATAGTAAAAAAAAAAAAGAATTAGATAGTAGGTAAGTTTTATTTTAGGTGAAGGGAAAGACAACACACAATACCAGAGAGGTCAACACAACTGGACTAAACCAAAAGCAAAGAAGTTTCCTGAATAAACTGAACACTTTGAAGGCCAGCGTAGCAGGGGTGGGGATTTGGTCACCATGGTTTTGGGGACATCTAAGTCAACTGGCATAATAAAATCTATTAAGAAAACATTCTGCATCCCACTTTGGAGCGCGAAGTCTGGGGTCTTAAATGCTAGCAAGCGGCCATGTAAGATGCATCAGTTGGTCTCAACTCACCTGGAGCAAGCAAGAATGAAGAACACCAAAGACACAAGGTAATTATGAGCCCCAGAGACAGAAAGGGCCACATAAACCAGAGACTACATCAGCCTGAAACCAGAAGAACTAGATGGTGCCCAGCCACAACCGATGACTGCCCTGACAGGGAACACAAGAGGGAACCCCTGAGGGATTAGGAGAGCAGTGGAATATAGACTCCAAATTCTTGTAAAAAGACCAGACTTAATGGCCAGAGTGAGACTAGAAGGACCCCGGAGGTCATGGTCCCCAGACCTTCTGTTAGCCCAAGTCAGGAACTATTCCCAAAGCCAAGTTGTCAGACAGGGATTGAACTGGACTATGGGATGGAAAATGATATTGATGAAGAGCAAGATTTTTGGATCAAGTAGACACATGAGACTATGTTGGCATCTCCTGTCTGGAGGGGAGATGAGAGGGCAGAGGAGGTCAAAAGCTGGACAAATGGACAGGAGCAGAAAGAGTGGAGGGAAGGAGTATGCTATCTCATTAGGGGGAGAGCAATTAGAAGTGTAGAGCAGGGTATATATAAATTTTTGTATGAGAGACTGACTTGATTTGTAAACTTTCACTTAAAGCACAATAAAAATTAATTTAAAAAATCATTAATAAAAAAAAAGAATGGGAGTCCCTGAGTGGCTCAAATGGATAAGTGACTGGCTGCTAACCAAATAGTTGGAGGTTTAAGTCCAAATAGAGGTGCCTCAGAAGAAGGGCCTGGGAATCTACTTCTGAAAGACTGCAGCCGTTGAAAACCCTATGGAGCACAGTTATGTCCTGATGCACGTGGGCCCTTCTCTATTTTGGAAAGACCGGAATCCCCTGAAGCTCAGGCAAATACAAAGAGTGGCTTGTTGAAAGGATACAAAAAGATTTCTTAGAAACTGTCTTAGTTACCTAGTGCTGCTGTAACACAAATACCACAAGTGGTGGCTTTAAAGAACAGAAATTAATTTTCTCATAGTCCTGGTGGCTAAAAGTCCAAATCAGGGTCTTGGCTGTGTTGAACCCTGCCTTGTTGGTAGCTCTGGGCATTCCTTGGTCCCTTGGTTTTCCTTGCCTGTAGACTATCCTCACGTGGCTTGTGTCTTCCCCCATGTGTGTGAGCCTCTGTCTATTCTGCTCCTTTTACAACTCCGAAGTGATTAGATTTAGAACCCACTCTACTCAGGTATGATCTCATTAACATGATAAAGAAAATTCTATTTCAAAACAGGATCAAACTTACTGGTATACCAGAAAAACCAAACCTGTTGCTGTCAAGTCGATTCTGATTCATTGAGACCCCATATGTGCAGAGTAGAACTGTGCTCCATAGGGTTTTCAAGGCTGTGACCTTTTGGAAGCAGATCAACAGGCCTTTCTTCTATGGTGCCTCTGGGTGAGTTTAAACGGCCAATCTTTTGGTTAGTAGTCAGGTGCTGGGCCAGGATTTCAATACATATTTTCGGGGGGAGGCATAAATCAATGCATAACAGAAACCAAGAGCAGAAAATATAGCTGGGTCTGCAGAGATTCTTGAAAAGTCGAAAATGAGGCTTTTTCACTGTCTCCGAGAGGCCACATGGGCTCTCTCATCTCTCCCTGTGTATCTCCCTTCCCTCTTCAGTCCTGGCACTTCTGCCAAAACAAGCCTGAGCGGTCTGTGGTGGCCCACCCCAGGCCAGCTTGTAGTACACACAACCCTCCTTTGTGTCTTTCAGCCAATGTCCACACAGGAAGAAACTGATTGGCTCCCTTTGGATCAGATGTCTGCTCTTGTCCAATCACTGGCTAGGGTGTTGATGTGGGCCACAAGTCACATCTAGAGAAGCAAGGGCAGGGATGCCACATTGCAGAACTCCAGGAGCTCCTGTCTAACAGAATAGTACTCTGTGGATTGGGAATACCCCCGAAACTGAGAGTGTGTAGTGTACGTCCTACCCTGAGTGGCCAAACTCAGTGGTTCTGGCCAGGAGCCCTGCTAGCTGTCTGAGAAATGCAATAAAATGGTGCCGTCTGACATGGGTGGAACTCTTCCTAAAAAATGTTGAGTGGCCCCAGAGTGCATGGAGCAGGACTAGAAGGGCTGACCTTAGCATATGTGAATGTTCATGGTGATCAAAGAGAAGTTACCTTGCCAGCTTGGGTGGCTTCCTGTGTACTTGGGAGACAGTTTGGCACAGTGCTTTAGAGGACAGGCTTTATGTCAAATCCCAGCCTGCTTATAAAATGTGATGTTGGGCAAGTCATTGATTTCTCCAAGTCTTAGTGTCCTCTTTGATAAAATGGGAATGATAATTTCTACCATGCAGGTCTGGTTATAAGGATTAAAGAGAATAATGCATGCAAAGAATTTAGCCCAAAGTCTGATGCTTCTTAAGTGCCAGGTAAGTTCTGGATACCATTAGTTCTATTATTAGTGAAAACCTCACGTTGTTAACTGCCATTGAGTTGATTCCAACTCATGGTGACGCCATGTGTGTAGAGTAGAACTGCTTCATAGGGTTTTCAAGGCTGTGAAGACAGAAGCAGATTGCCAGGACTGACTTCTGAGGCATCTCTGTGTGGGTTTGAACTGCCAACCTTTCAGCTCATAGTCCAGTGCTTAACTCTTTGCACTGCCCAGAGCTATAGTAGTGATAATAAACTATATGAGTTATGCAATCTTTAAAAGTTATTGACTCATTGTACAAAAAATATCTATTTGCCTGAATTCAGGGTGGGTTTTTTTTATTACTATGTGTTTGGTCTATTGGTTAAAATTAAAATCAGAATCACGATGTTATACCAAAATTGACAATTAATAATTGTCAACAATTAATGCTAATGACAATTACAACAATGATGATGATGGTAAGGAAGAATTTGGCTGGATCATTTTTGTCTTAGGCTTGTGTGGCGTAGTAGAGTGTGTGCGTGTGTATTAGACCTGATTTTAGTGTTATTTTAAAGTCTTTGTGTAATGACTGTTCCCTTGGCATTTTGACCCCATTGTGACATCTAGCAAGATGTGATTTTTTTCAAGCTACATGTTTCATAAACAAAATATATGTTTATATCTGATTGTACCCAAGCTGCTGGTTATGATCATCTCTTTCTATAGCTATTAATCACTCATGTCTTTGGGGTTATATAGAAAACAATTTATGTTACAAAATAAAATCCTCCCTTGAAAATATTTGCTCTAAGAGGAAATCACAAACTGTT
Source organism: Loxodonta africana (assembly GCF_030014295.1). NCBI lineage: Eukaryota > Metazoa > Chordata > Mammalia > Proboscidea > Elephantidae > Loxodonta > Loxodonta africana. The sequence goes on from NC_087358.1 coordinate 71,847,740, forward strand.
ATTATTTTCCCTTAGATGGATCTAAATATTAACATTCCCTTAGCTTTTCAAGATTATTTTTCTGCTGCTCCTTTATAAACACTCGGAGTACACTAACTCTTTTGCTGTCTCTGGTTCTTTCTACAGCACACCCAAACAACTAAGCTGAAAAATGGAAAAATCAATTCAACAGGTTATTAGGCATCACATGTAGAAAATAAAAATGTTGGAATAGCTTAAAACATTTTAAAAGTGCAGCCTATAGTAAATTGACCTGAGTGTTTACACACAGCCTAAGGGTCCCTCTCACAGTGGAGGGTGGTGCTGTTTCTAGATCTCATGCAACTGTTTTAACTGCCCAACGACCAAGAGAGTAGCAGCAGCAGTAGTAGTTACAGGAGGAAGAGTTGGAGGAAGAGGGAAGAGGAGGAAGAAGAGAGTGTGATAACAGTAGTTGTAGTAGTAGTTATAATAATATTTAACACTATGTGCAAACATTGTTCTAGGCACTTCATATATAGTAATTCATTTAATCTTCCTTGTTGTGGTTCCTGTTAGCTGCCGTGGAGTTGGCCCCGACTCATGGCGACTCGGTGCACAACAGAATGAAATACTGCCTGGTCCTGAGCCATCCCCATCATCAGCTGGGGATCAGATCATTGTGATCCATAGGGTTTTTGCTGGCTGATTTTCAGAAGTCGATAGATCACCAGGCCTTTCTTCCTAGTCTGTCTTAGTCTGGAAACTCTACGGAGGCCTGTTCAGCATCACAGCAGCACGCAAGCCTCCACTGACACACAAGAGGTGGCTGCACGCGAGGCACATTGACCAGGAATTGAACCCAGGTCTCCCACATGGGAGGCGAGAATTCTACTACTGCCCCCACTGTTTAATCTACAACAAACCCGTTTTAAAAAAGAGGAAACTGAGACTTGGAAAGGTGAAGTAGCTAGTGACGGAACCAAGATATCCAGAGCCATAATAACAGTTAACATTTATCCAGTTTTACAGGTTTCTCAGCTGTTGACAGGCATTGCATCATAGAATCCTCACAACCATCTGAGGAGTTAGAATTCTTTACATCCCCCTTTTACATATGAGGAAACTGAATCTTTTAGGCCTGATAGAAATTAAATGGCAGGGACTGAAACCAGGAGTCCAAAGTCAGAGTTCCAATCCTGGCTTTTAGCTTGGGGTTTAGAAGTGGTGTGTTGTAAGTCCTGCTTAAACTGACTGTTGAGAGAGGGAAAGCCCGTCAAAGCAGAGGGCTTTGCTTTGAGTTGAGGGGACTGGGATGCCCACTTTCCTCTACACTGGGCCCTCCTTGAGCAGCCTTCTCCTACTGCCAGTCCTGAAAAGCAGGTACTTCTCCTTTGAGTGACCCTCATAGACCCCCATGGTAGGGACAGGACTAGTGTGAGGCAAGTGAGGCATTTGCCTTGTGCAAAATTAACATGGACCCCAAAATTCAATAGTCAACAAAAATAACATTTTAATGCAATACTGAAAAAAGAAATTACTGTGTTTCAGGTGAAAGTTTATAGCACAAATTAGTTTATCATTCAAAAATTTATACACAAATTGTTTTGTGACATTGGTTGCAATCCCCACAATGTGTCAGCACTCTCCTCCTTTCCCTTTCTGCCCCAGGTTCTCCCTGTCCATTCGTCCAGTTTTCCTGTCCCTTCCTGCCTTCTTGTCTTTGCTTTTGGGCAGGTGTTGCCCATTTGGTCTCGTGAACTAAGAAGAATATTCCTCACATGTGTTATTGTTTGTTTTATAGGCCTGTCTAATCTGTGGCTGAAAGGTGGACTTCGGGAGTGGCTTCAGTTCCTAGTTAGCAGGGTGTTCCAGAGCCATAGGCTCGGGGCTTCCTCCAGCCTCTGTAACACCAGGAAGTCTGGTCTTTTTTTTTTGTGAATTTGAATTTTGTTCTACATTTTTCTCCTGCTCTGTCTGGGACCCTCTATTGTGATCCTTGTTAGAAAGGTCAGTGGTGGTGGCCGGACACCATCTAGTTCTTCTGGGCTCAGGCTGGTGGAGGCTGTGGTTCATGTGGTCCATCAGTCCCTTGGACTAATATTTTCCTTGTGTCTTTGGTTTTCTTCATTCTCCTTTGCTCTGAACATGGTGGGACCAATAGGTATATTTTAGATGGCTGCTTGCAAGGTTTTAAGACCCCAAATGCTAGTAACCAAAGTAGGATGTAGAACATTGTCTTTATGAACTGTGTTATGCCAAGTGAGTTAGATGTCCCCCAAGACCATGGTCCCCAGTCCTTAGCCCCAGTAACTCAGTCCCCCAAGGTGTTCAGATGTGTCTAGGAAGCTTCCGTAGCTTCGCCTTGGTCAAGTTGTGCTGATTTCCCCTGTATTGTGTGTCTTTCCCTTTACCAAAGTTAACACTTGTCTACTATCTAGTGATTTCCCCTCCCCACCACTCCCTCCCTCGTAACCATCAAAGATATTTTTTTCTGTGTGTAAACCATTTTTTATAATAGCAATCTCATATATTTGTCCTTTTGTGATTGACTTATTTCACTCAGAATAATGCTTAGTATTCCAGTTCCTTAGTATTCCATTGCATGTATGTATCATAATTTGTTTATCCATTCATCTGTTGATAGAAATGTAGGTTGTTTCCATCTTTCTGCTATTGTAAACAGTGCTGCGATGAATATGGGCATGCATATGTCTATTTGTGTGATGGCTCTTATTTCTCTAGGATATATTCCTAGGAGTAGGATTGCTAGATCATATGGTACTTCTATTTCTAGCTTTTTAAGGAGGCGCCGTATCATTTCCTATAGTGGTTTAACCATTTTACATTCCCACCAACAGTGCATAAGAGTTCTAATCTCCCCACAACCTCGCCACCATTTGTTATTTTCTGTTTTTTTTAATTCATGCCATAATGTCGGGGTGAGATTAGTAGTTTTGATTTGGATTTCTCTAATGGCTAATGATTTTGAGCATTTCCTCATGTGTCTATTAGCCACCTGAGTGAAGCTTCTTGAGTGAACTGACTGGTGAAGTGTCTGTTTATATTCTTTGCCCAGTTTTTTTTTTTTTACTGGATAATTTGTCTTTTTGTTATTGAGGTGTTGAACTATAGATTTTAGAGATTAGACCCTCATGGGATATGTTGTAGCCAAAAATGTTTCCTAGTCTGTAGGTTCTTTTTTTTACTCATTTGGCGAAGTCTTGTGATAAGAGTAGGTGTTTAATTTTTAGGAGCTCCCAGTTTACCTTCTGGTGTTTGTGCATTGGTTAGTTGTGGTTTCTATTGTATTTGTGCCATGTATCAGGGCCTCTAGCAAAGTCCCTATTTTTCTTCCATGATATTTATTGTTTTAGGTTTTGTATTTAGGTCTTTGATCCATTTTGAGTTAGCTTTTGTGTATGATGTGAGGTATGGGTCCTGTTTCATTTTTTTGTAGATGGACATCCAGTTTTGCCAGCACCTTTGTTAAAAAGACTGTCTTCCCCCATTTAATGGATTTTGGTCCATTGTCAAAGATGAGCTGACCACAGGTGGATAGATTTACATCTGGGTTTTCAATTCTGTTCCATTGGTCTATGTGTCTTTCATTGTATCAGTTCCAGCCTGTTTTGACTACCAGGGCTGTATAGTTGAGATCAGGTAGTGTGAGGCCTTCTACTTTGTTCTTTTTCCTTCAATATGTTTACTTATCTGGGGCCTCTTTCCTTTCCGTGTAAAGTTGATGATTAATTTTTCCATCTCATTAATGCTGTTGGTATTTGGTTTGAGATTGCATTATATTTGTAGATTGCATTGGCTTGAATTGACGTTTTCACAATGTTGAGTCTTCCTATCCATGAACTTTTTTTTTTTTCCATTTATGTAGGCCTCTTTTAGTTAATGCAATATTTTTTTTAAATAATTTTTATTGTGCTTTAAGTGAAAGTTTACAAATCAAGTCAGTCTCTCACATATAAACTTATATACACCTTACTGCACACTCCTACTTACTCTCCCCCTAATGAGCCAGCCCACTCCCTCCTTCCAGTCTCTCCTCTTGTGACTGTTTTGCCAGTTTCTAACCCCCTCTACCCTCCCATCTCCCCTCCAGACAGGAGATGCCAACATAGTCTCAAGTGTCCACCTGATGCAAGTAGCTCACTTCTCATCAGCATCTCTCTCCAACCCATTGTCCAGTCCAATCCATGTCTGATGAGTTGGCTTCGGGAATGGTTCCTGTCCTGGGCCAACAGAAGGTTTGGGGACCATGACCACTGGGATTCTTCTAGTCTCAGTCAGACCATTAAGTCTGGTCTTTTTATGAGAATTTGGGGTCTGCTTCCCAGTGTTCACCTGCTCCCTCAGGAGTTCTCTGTTGTGTTCCCTGTCAGGGCAGTCATCGGTTATAGCTGGGCACCATCTAGTTCTTCTGGTCTCAGGATGATGTAGTCTCTAGTTCATGTAGCCCTTTCTGTCTCTTGGGCTCATAATTGCCTTGTGACCTTGGTGTTCTTCATTCTCCTTTGATCCAGGTGGGTTGAGACCAATTGATGCATCTTAGATGGCTGCTTGCTAGCATTTAAGACCCAAGATACCACACTTCAAAGTGGGATGCAGAATGTTTTCTTAATAGAATTTATTTTGCCAATTGACTTAGTTGTCCCCTGAAACCATAGCCCTCAAACCCCCGCCCCTGCTCCACTGACCTTCCAAGCATTCAGTTTATTCAGGAAACTTCTTTGCTTTAGGTCCAGTCCAGTTGTGCTGACCTCCCCTGTATTGAGTATTGTCCTACCCTTCACCTAAAGTAGTTCTTATCTACTATCTAATCAGTTAATAAACCTCTCCCACCCCACCTCCCTCCTGCCTCTCCTAACCACAAAAGAATGTGTTCTTCTCAGTTTAAACTATTTCTCAAGATCTTATAATAGTGGTCTTACGTAATATTTGTCCTTTTGCATCTGACTAATTTCACTCAGCATAATGCCATCCAGGTTCCTCCAAGTTACGAAATGTTTCACAGGTTCATCACTGTTCTTTATCGATGCATAGTATTCCATTGTGTGAATATACCATAATTTATTTATCCATTCGTCCATTGATGGACACCTCGGTTGCTTCCATCTTTTTGCTATTGTAAACATTGCTGCAGTAAACATGGGTGTGCATATATCTGTTACTGTAAAGGCTCTTATGTCTCTAGGATATATTCCAAGGAGTGGGATTTCTGGGTCGTATGGTAGTTCTATTTCTAACTTTTTAAGAAAACGCCAGATAGATTTCCAAAGTGGTTGTACCATTTTACATTCCCACCAGCGGTGTATAAGTGTTCCAGTCTCTCCACAACCTCTCTAACATTTATTATTTTGTGTTTTTTGGATTAATGCCAGCCTTGTTGGAGTGGCATAGTGGTTAAGTGCTACAGCTGCTAACCAAAGGGTCAGCAGTTCGAATCCACCAGGCGCTCCTTGGAAACTCTATGGGGCAGTTCTACTCTGTCTTACAGGGTCGCTATGAGTCGGAATCGACTCAATGGCGCTGTTTTTTTTTTTTTCTGGGTGTTGGAGTGAGATGGAATCTCATCATAGTTTTAATTTGCATTTCTGTAATTGCTAATGATCAAGAGCATTTCCTCATGTATCTGTTAACATTTCTTTAATGAAGTGTGTGTTCATATCCTTTGCCCAATTTTTAATTGGGTTGTTTGTCTTTTTGTGGTTGAGTTTTAGCAGAATCATGTAGATTTTAGAAATCAGCTGCTGGTCGGAGATGTGATAGCTGAAAATTCTTTCCCTATCTGTAGGTGGTCTTTTTATTCTTTTGGTGAAGTCTTTAGATGAGCATAGGTGTTTCGTTTTTAGGAGCTCCCAGTTATCTGGTTTGTCTTCGTCATTTTTAGTAATGTTTTGTATTCTGTTTATGCCTTGTATTAGGGCTTCTAAGGTTGTCCCTATTTTTTCTTCTATGATCTTTATTGTTTTAGTCTTTATGTTTAGGTCTTTGATCCACTTGGAGTTAGTTTTTGTGCATGGTGTGAGGTATGGGTCCTGTTTCATTTTTTTGCAGATGGATATCCAGTTATGCCAGCACCATTTGTTAAACAGACTATCTTTTCCCCAATTAACTGACACTGGGCCTTTGTCAAATATCAGCTGCTCATATGTGGATGGATTTATATCTGGGTTCTCAATTCTGTTCCATTGGTCTATGTGTCTGTTGTTGTAGTAGTACCAGGCTGTTTTGACTACAGTGGCTGTATAGTATGTTCTAAAATCAGGTAGAGTGAGGCCTCCCACTTTCTTCTTTTTCAGTAATGCTTTACTTATCCGGGGCTTCTTTCCCTTCCATATAAAGTTGGTGATTTGTCTCTCCATCTCATTAAAAAATGTCTTTGGAATTTGGATCAAAATTGCATTAAGTATATAGATTGCTTTTGGAAGAATAGACATTTTTACTATGTTAAGTCTTCCTATCCATGACCAAAGTATGTTTTTCCACTTACGTAGGTCCCTTTTAGTTTCTTGCAGTAGTGTCTTCTAGTTTTCTTTGTATAGGTCTTTTACATCTTTGGTAAGATTTATTCCTAAGTATTTTATCTTCTTGGGGGCTACTGTGAATGGTATTGATTTGGTGATTTCCTCTTCAAAGTTCTTTTTGTTGGTGTGGAGGAATCCAGCTGATTTTTGTGTGTTTATCTTGTAACCTGAAACTCTGCCCAACTCTTCTATTAGTTTCAGTAGTTTTCTTGAGGATTCCTTAGGGCTTTCTGTGTATAAGATCATGTGATCTGCAAATAGAGATACTTTGACTTCTTCCTTGCCAATCTGGATGCTCTTTATTTCTTTGTCTAGCCTAATTGCTCTGGCTAGGACCTCCAACACAATGTTGACTAAGAGCGGTGATAAAGGGCATCCTTGTCTGGTTCCCGTTCTCAAGGGAAATGCTTTCAGGCTCTCTGCATTTAGGATAATGTTGGCTGTTGGCTTTGTATAAATGCCCTTTATTATGTTGAGGAATTTTCCTTCTCTTCCTATTTTGCTGAGAGTTTTTATCATGAATGGGTATTGAACTTTGTCAAATGCCTTTTCTGCATCAATTGATAAGATCATGTGGTTTTTGTCTTTTGTTTTATTTATATAGTGGATTACATGAATTGTTTTTCTAATATTGAACCAACCTTGCATACCTAGTATAAATCCCACTTGGTCATGGTGGATTATTGTTTTGATATGTTGTTGAATTCTGTTGGCTAGAATTTTGTCGAGAATTTTTGCATCTATGTTCATGAGGGATATAGGTCTGTAATTTTCTTTTTTTTGTGGTGTCTTTACCTGGTTTTGGTATCAGGGATATGCTGGCCTCATAGAATGAGTTAGGTAGTATTCCATCCTTTTCTATGCTTTGAAATACCTTTAGTAGTAGTGGTGTTAACTCTTCTCTGAAAGTTTGGTAGAACTCTGCAGTGAAGCCGTCCGGGCCAGGGGTATTTTTTTGTTGGGTGTTTTTTTTTATTACCTTTTCAATCTCTTCTTTTGTTATGGATCTGCTTAGTTGTTCTACTTCTGATTGTGTTCGTTTAGGTAGGTAGTGTGTTTCTAGGAATTCATCCATTTCTTCTAGGTTTTCAAATTTGTTAGAGTACAATTTTTCGTAGTCATCTGATATGATTCTTTTAATTTCAGTTGGGTCTGTTGTGGTATGGCCCATCTCATTTCTTATTTGGGTTATTTGTTTCCTTTCCTGTATTTCTTTAGTCAGTCTGGCCAAAGGTTTATCAATTTGTTAATTTTTTCAAAGAACCAGCTTTTGGCTTTGTTCCTTCTTTCAGTTGTTTTTCTGTTCTCTAATTCATTTAGTTCTTCTCCAATTTTTATTATTTGTTTTCTTCTGGTGCCTGACGGATTCTTTTGTTGCTCACTTTCTATTTGTTCAAGTTGTAGGGACAGTTCTCTGATTTTGGCTCTTTCTTCTTTATGTATTTGTGCATTTATCGATATAAATTGACCTCTGAGCACTGCTTTTGCTGTGTCCCAGAGGTTTTGATAGGAAGTGTTTTCAGCCTTGTTGCATTCTCTGAATTTCTTTATTCCCTCCTTAATGTCTTCTATAACCCAGTCTTTTTTGAGCAGGGTATTGTTCAGTTTCCAAGTATTTGATTTCTTTTCCCTGATTTTTCTGTTATTGATTTCTACCTTTATGGCCTTATGGTCTGAGAAGATGCTTTGTGATATTTTGATGTTTTGGATTCTGCAAAGGTTTGTTTTATGACCTAATATGTGATCTATTCTAGAGAATGTTCCATGTGCACTAGAAAAAAGGTATACTTTGTAGCCGTTGAGTGGAGTGTTCTGTATAAGTCTATGAGGTCAAGTTGGTTGATTGCAGCAATTAGGTCTTCCGTGTCTCTATTGAGCTTCTTACTGGAAGTCCTATCCTTCTCCAAAAGTGGTGTGTCGAAGTCTCCTACTGTAATTGTGGAGGTGTCAGTCTCACTTTTCAGTTCTGCTGCAGTTTATGTGTCTTGCAGCCCTGTCATTGGGTACATAAATATTTAATATGGTTATATCTTCCTGGTAAATTGTCCCTTTGATCATTATGTAGGGTCCTTCTTTATTCTTTGTGGTGGATTTAACTTTAAAGTCTATTTTGTCAAAAATTAATATTGCCACTCCTGCTCTTTTTTGATTGTTTTTGCTTGATATATTTTTTTCCATCCTTTGAGTTTTAGTTTGTTTGTGTCTCTAAGTCTAAGGTGTGTCTCTTGAAGGCAGCATATAGACGGATTGTGTTTTTTTATCCAGTCTGAGACTCTCTGTCTCTTTAGTGGTCCATTTACATTCAGTGTAATTATAGATGAGTTGAGTGCTGTCATTTTGATGCCTTTTTATGTGTGTTGTTGACAGTTTCATTTTTCAACTTACTTTTTTGTGCTGGGAAGTTTTTCTTTGTAAATTGTGTGTTCCTCATTTTCATAGCAGTTGAATTTATTTTTGCTGAGTCGTTATGTTTTTCTTGTTTTTTATTTTGAAATATGGAATTGTTAGACCTCTTTGTCGCTACCTTAATCCTTACCCCTGTTTTTCTAAGTAAAAACTTAACTTGTATCATCCTTTATCGCCTTGTTTTCCTCTTCATATGGAAGATCTATGCATCCTGTTTTTAGTCCCTCTTTTTTGATTATGGTAATCTTTTGCATAATGACTTCAATGATTCTCTGTTTTGAGCATTTTTTTCTTCTTTAAATTAATCTTATTTTGTTTTTGTGATTTCCCTTTTTGAGTTGATATCAGGATGTTCTGTTCTGTAACCTTGTGTTGTGTTGGTATCTGATATTATTGATTTTCTGACCAGAGAATTTCCTTTAGTAATTCTTGTAGCTTTGGTTTGGTTTTTGCAAATTCTCTAAGCTTGTGTTTATCTGTAAATGTCTTAATTTCACCTTCATATTTGTGAGAGAGTTTTGCTGGATATATGATTCTTGGCTGGCAGTTTTTCTCCTTCAGTGCTCTATATATGTCATCCCATTGCCTTCTTGCCTGCATGGTTTCTGCCGAGTAGTCTGAACTTATTCTTATTGATTCTCCTTTGTAGGTGACTTTTCTTTTATCCCTGCCTGCTTTTAAAATGTTCTCTTTATCTTTGGTTTTGGCAAGTTTGATGATAATATGCCTTAGTGATTTTCTTTTTGGATCAGTCTTGCATGGGGTTTGATGAGCATCTTGGATAGATATCCTTTCGTCTTTCATGATGCCAGGGAAGTTTTCTGCCAATGGATCTCCAAGTGTTCTCTCCATATTTTCTGTTATCCCTCCCTGTTCTGGAGCTCCAGTCACACGCAAGTTATTCTTCTTGGTAGAGTCCCACATGATTCTTAGGGTTTCTTCATTTTTTAAAATCCTTTTATCTGATTTTTCTTCAACTATATTGGTGTCAATTGCCTTATCCTCCGTCTCCCCCACTGTATATTCCAAATTCCTTGATTCTGCTCCCCTGACTTCCTATTGAGTTGTCTAATTCTGTAATTTTATTGTTAATCTTTTGGATTTCTGAATGTTTTCTCTTTATGGATTCTTGGAGCTTGTTAATTTCTCCACTGTGTTCTTGAATAAATCTTTTTGATTTCTTCAACTGCTTTATCAGTTTGTTCATTGGCTTTTTCTGTAGATTGCCCTATTTCATTTCTGAGGTCATCCCTGATTTCTTGAAGTGCTCTGTATATTAGTTTTTTATATTCTGCATCTGGCAATTCCAGGATTGTATTTTCATTTGGGAAAGATTTTGATTCTTTAATTTGGGGATTTGTAGAAGCAATCATGGTCTGCGTCTTTATGTGATTTGATATAGACTGCTGTCTCTGAGCCATCTATAAGATATTGTAATGATCTATTTTATACTTGCTCACTGAGTCTTATCTTCTTTTTTTCTTTTCTTTCAGTATATGTAGATGGGCTACTAGATTGCGCTATCTTGATTGTTGTAGCCTTTGAATCACTTATGTCCTATTACCAGCTGGTTTGAGCTGTTACCAGATATATAAGCCTAAGAGTCCCTTCACTACTCTTGAATAGAAGCAGCTTAGGTGTCCTGATTTTGGGTCATGAAGTGTGTCATGTAGGCTGTCACCTATTAACTTAGAGGAGTTGTGGTGATAGTTGTATGCACCAGATTCTAGTAGTGGCAGGGAGTCACACTCTGAGGAGGGTAGGATGCTGACAGTCTTCCCCCATGTGCCAGTGAGCTAGGTGTGTCTCTATTCCTAGAGCACTTTGGTGGGTGGGCTCTGCAGCTGTACCTTAGGCACCCAGTGCTTGTACCTCTAAAAATTGGTAGGTGTCACTATTCTCAGACCCCTTTAGCAGGTGGCTGGGTGGTTGGGTGGAGCTTCAGCCCTCAGTTCCCTGCTGTGGATCAGTGAGGGCTCTGTTTAATAGATAGAGCGGTATCAGACCTCCAAAACTTGTCTTTCCACTGCTCTGCTAAAACAATTACAGTCAGATCTCTATCAGAATTGCCTTTGCATTATAATAGCCACCTTGTTCCCTGTAGGGATGAAAGCCAAAGACTGTGGATCTCATATGCTTGGCTGGAGCTGGTTCTGTATTTTTATTCCAGTTTAGGGAAGTCAGGGAAGGATTCCCCTCCCTGGGTTGTTAATTGCTGCTTCTCTCAGGCCAGGATAATGGGTTAGGAACCCCCCCGACCCCAGAGCACTTCACTCCCTGGCCCAGGAAATTCCAATATTAGTGAAGCCACCTGGGGCAGGGAGGGGAGGGATCAGATAGATAGGAGAGAGTAGCAGGGCAATATAGACAATGTTACTTATCTCGCTTGTTGATGACTGTTTTATCTGAAATTCCAGAGGGGCGTGTAGCCTGTGTGAGCTGGCTGGGTCGAGATTGCCCCCGAGGGTCAGGCCTGCATCCCATGCTTGTTCTGTCTCAGGAAGCCGTGATCAGTTCCTCCGCTCCTAGTCCGAAGCCCAGTGCCAAGGTTTTCTGGCTGGGATGCTGCACTCCAGGCTCCAAAACCAGTCACTGCTTCCCTATGATTTCTCCTTCTCCTGTCAGCTGCGTCATTGTGCAGCCTGTGTGTGCTGGCTGGGTTTCCGCTGAGTTTACTTTGTGGGGCTAGGGCTGAGTCCCATGCTTGCGCTGTCTCAGGAAGCCGTGATCAGCTCCTCTGCACTTAGTCCAAAGCCCGGCGCCAAGGTCTTCTGACGGGGACATTGGCTCCAGGCTCCACAAACAGTTGTTGCTTCCCCATGGTTGTTCGTTCTCTTGTTAGCCGTGCCAGAGTGCAACCTGCTTGTGCTGGCTGAGTCTCTACCGAGGTTACTCCAGGGGGTTAGAGTTTAGGGCTGCGTCCTGTGCTTGCCCCGTCTCAGTAAGCTGTGGCACCAGGGAACAGTGAGGGCTCAAGGCTGTGGCGCGGGACACCGGTTCCAGAAGCAGTCGCTGCTTCAGGGCTCGGCTTTTCACCCCCCTATCACTCAGGTCAACTCCTTAGTTCTGTGTTTGATGGTAGAGTTTGTAGATTGTCGTGTATGTGATCAATTCACTTGTTTTTCTGAGTCTTTGTTACAAGAGGGATCCACGGTAGTTCCACCTAGTCAGCCATCTTGGCCACGCCTTTTCTAATGCAATATTTTTTAAACAAAAGCAAAAGCAAAATTAATGCAATAAAAGATCAGTAATGAACAAAATATCAAAATTAAAAAAAAGGCAGAGTCAGTGTGGTCCTAGCTCAGCTGGGTGCCAGACCCTAGCATGGAGACCATGCAGAAGGGTGAGCATGGTACTTACTGGCCTTCAACTTATGGCCACTTGCTTCCTGTACCCTCTGCAGGGCTTTCTTGGGCCCTTAGCAACAGTCGACCCCCTCTGCATGCAGGCATCTCTCATAGAGTCATCAGGAGGCAAGAGGAGTCCACATGGTCGTGCTTTGGTAGGCTTCAAACCCAAAATCAAGCCAATTGCCTCCAAGTCAATTCCAACTCATGGTGATCCCATGTATTGCAGAGTAGAACTGCACTTTATTGGGTTTTGAAGGCTTTCTGAAGCAGATTTCCAGGCCTTTCTTCCAAAGTTCCTGTGGTTCAAAATGCCAACCTTCTGGCTAGCAGTCGAACCCTTAATCATTTGCACAATCCAGGGTCTCTTTCATAAGCATCACCAAAGCAATATTTCTTCATTCAGTGTAACTTTTAATAGGTGAGGGTCAGATTATCCAATGATATGTTAAAAAAAAAAAAAAAATTAAACCTCTTTCTCTCCGCCTTTTCTCTACAAAACCTGACTTAAGGAGTTCTTTGAAAAAGAGAGATAGCTGACGTCTTTCCATTTTTACAACTTTGTATCGGGCTACTCTTAGTTTCCCTTATTTACTACTTGGGGTGTCAACTTAAGAAAACACTGACTCTCTGGATGGCAAGTCAGCCGGTACCCATGTGTCCCGCCAATCCCTTCCAAATGCCCATGCAATTGTCCGGTCCCAGTGGCCCTGGGCTCTGAGGACTCAATCCAGCAGTCATGGTGCTGAATACGAATATAGCTGCTTCCCACCCCAAAGACATTTCATTTATTATTTTTAAAGTATTTTCTTTGGACTTCTTTAATCTTAGGGGACATACGCTTGATGAATAGCAATAAATTCCCTAACCAGACTGTTGTTATAAATAACCATGGCATTAATTCAAACCATTTGCATCGGGAACTTTTTTTTTTCTGGAGGAAAAGGGGTGGCTGACTTAACCTCAACATTTGGGACATGATTTTCCTTAAAATAACTACAACATCCATCATTTTTTTCTTTTTTTTCCTTCTGGCTTGTCAATTTCCTAATGAGAGGCTGGGTCCCTTCAGTACCTTTGGTCTCCATGGTAACATTTTCATGTGTTTATTCTGGCTTACTGGAATAAAACAGAGGAAAAAGGCAGTGACTCATTTTTGATTGGGGGTTACTCTAATTAGAGGATGATTACTTAAAATTTGATCACTAATACAAAGATACTATGTGCTAAAAAAACAAGATCCATGGCAAGCCTTTAAATGATAAATTAGAAAACATTTAGACAGATGTTTCCAAACTGTAGCTCTTTCTTCACAGATGCAGGTGTTTTCAAGATCATTATTGTTTTCACCCATGTAGAGCAGAACCTGACTTCCTGCCATTCCCTGCCTGGTACCAGGATCTGAGTAACGCATTAAGTAATGGACTAAAGTGTCTTGAATGGCTAATACAGTTGTAGGAGTCTATTTGGGCCTATGGTATATGCATTTGAGATGAGCTGAATCAATGCAGTAAAATAAGGTCTTTTTGAAGTGCCAGTGGGTGGCCAGGAGAGGAGGATGTGTTTACTGCTTGGTGCTAGTCTTTTGGTCACTGTCACTTCAAGTTGTATTTTGGTTCTGCGGGAACGCAGAAGGGAGCTTGTGATGCCCCATAAAAATGATTGTTGCTTTAGATTGCCATTGTTTGGTTAAATAGATGTCATACCTCTCTTTTCTCTTCTGTAAAATGGGAACAGCCATAGAATCTGTATCATAGGGTATCTGAGGGGATCAGGTGCAATGATAATCCATAGATAGTGCGTACACAGTGCAGATTCTCAGTAAATGCCAAATAAATGTTGGCTGTTACACGTACTCTCTTTCCTTGCATTATTAGACCAGCACTGTGGTCTTTGTAGTAGTTCCTTTGCTCTCAAGGGGATTGTTCAAAGCCAAGGTAGGACCCTGAGCTTCAAGCGACATTTCCGCTTTGGAAGACAAGAAGTCAGTTCAAGCAGGTGTGGTATGTGAGTCAGCATCTTCAGGTCTGAAAGCACAGGCTCACCTGGACCAGATGGGGCATGAGGGGCTAGTCCTCCACCAAGCTTTGCCCTAATGCCCCATGTGGTTGAATCTTGGTCAGTATTTATAAAGTGATCCAGACTTAGCTGGCAGAATTGGAAGTCTGTGCACCCCTGCAAGGCCCTTTAGTGGCCTAGCTTTGTATGGCTCCATAGGACTCAGTAGTACAAGATAGACTTGGTTAAGGTAGACCTGCAGAGGAATTGTAGAGGAAAGCTGCTATCTTTTAGGTATAATTTTGAGGATTTGCATGAGGTATTTTTCTAGGTACTCTTGAACATCCATCCCTTTAATGATGCTTAGTAACCTCTAGACCCTAGAAGTAGGCCTTAATCAGGGAGCTTCCCTTGTTCACTTAATTAACAAGTATCTAGCCTATGATGTGTCAGCGCTGTGTGGTTCAAACAGTTACTGTGCTTGGCTGCTAACTAAAAATTTGGAGGTTTGAATCTACCCAGAGGTGCCTTGAAAGAAAGGCTCAGCAATCTACTTCTGAAAAATCAGCCATTGAAAACCCTGTGGAGCACAGGTCTATTCTGACATATGTGAGGCTGCCATGAGTCAGTGTCAGCTCAGCAGCACCTGGATCTGTGATGTGTCAGGCAGGCTCCTAGATCAGCTGTAAACACGACTGACAGGACTCTACCCTCTTGGAGCTTCCATTCTAGGTGGGAGAGGTAGACAATAAACAAACAAAGAGAATAATTTACAAAGAATGAAAATAAGTAAAATGAAAGAAAACAATTACGAAATATTAAATGCTCTGAAGGAAGGGAAAAACATGTGCTGGAGAAAATTTGTGGAGAGCCTTGACCTCCGTGTTGCTCCAAGGGGAAGATGGTGCTCCAAGGGGAAGATGGTGCTTTTTGCAGGTAATGTGGACGGAGATAATGTTCTGGTTACTTCCTCTGTGGCAAACACTACTGAACAATTCCTCCCTGGTAAGTGGTGATACCAGCTTAACCTTTCCTTTTGGTTGTGCAATTGGACTGAGCAAAGTGATAATTATTGCTGTCCTTATTTTAGCTGCAAGTAATAATGTTGCTAGGGCCACAAGTTTCTGTTAGCTGTTATAATTACTATTTTTATCCTTATTGTCAGAAAACACAGCTTTGCGCACTGATTTGATCACGGACTGCATTTTTTCACAAAGCATCTCACGGGTCTGGTGTTTCCCAGGGAGTTGGAATTGATTCGACAGCAATGGTTTTTTTTCTTTTAAATTTGGGAAACAGTGTTTTAGAAAATGCAGTTTGGATGGTCCTATTGTATGAATTTCTGAAGAGTAATAACTATAGGCTTTGAGGAGAAGTACTTCAGGTAAGGAATCTACATTTGGCTTTTCCTAGGTGTTTGATTACCTCTGTCCTATAGGGTCGCTATGAGTCGGAATCGACTCGACGGCACTGGGTTTTTACTGGGTTGGGTAAATTCTCTAGATTTGGTCCATTCTCTAGGTTCAAGCTTCTGCTTATGATCCCTTGAGACTCAGAGCCCACCTCTACACCCATCTGTCAATGTTGTTTTGGAGAAAACTAAAAATAGTAAAAAACAAAACAAAAAACTGAAACCAAGCCAAAAACAAAGAAACAAAAACCCCAGCTGTTTGATGGCAAAAATGTCAGTAGATTTTACTTTAAAAGTTAGTGGAAGAGTAAACAGATATAAATCAGGCTTGTTTCTAAAGTTTACAAAAGGATATAATGATACAGGAATTCCTCAGGGGAAATGCTGTATGTAAAAAAAAAAAAAAAAGTGCTGTTTCTTTTTTTTTTTTATCCTTATCCCATTGCAGTTCCTAAAAGCTTTTTTTCCCTTAAGTTAAAGCAAGCATGTTTTTCTTCTTTGCTTGAAATATTTAAAATATCATAGGCACAAAGAGAATTCACGTTCACATCCGTTCGGCTCTCATCATCATCAGTGGGGGATGCAACAGCTGGAGCCCAGATTATTGCTCTGGGCCCAGTCAGTATCCAGCTTCTCCTGACCATTTCACGCTATGACTAATTTGAAACCTTGGTCCTCATCTGGGGCCACGTTTGTCGTCGTACCTTGGTAGTACATCTGAAGAAAAACTGTGGTGCTCTAGAATTCGATTTCAGTGAAGTTTTGAAAAAATATTTTTGCCCTTTAAAAATATTGAGAATTATGTCCAAAAGGTAGTGTACATACACATGCTGAAGGATGACCAAATGATTCTATTAGAGGAAGCCTCTCCTACCTCCTGTTTAGTCACAACACCACCAAACGTTGTAGCTAACTGATCAAAAGTAAAACATGCTCAGTTACTGGGTGATGTTTTGAAGGCAGAAGGGTTTCAGAACAGGCAATTTGCCTTCATGAGTTTCAAACATATTCTGGAAGAAGATGGTTGTTTACAATGGAAGTCACTGAGCAATAAGTGAAAAAGAGATTGGGGACCCACTCTCCATACTTGAGCCCTCTAATTCCTCATTGCTCAGTTCTTTATGTGTTGTCCTTGAATCAAACTCTCTTCCCCACATTTGCTGGTTCTCTCTTATTTTGGGGATATTCCTTCAAATGTGAAAGCAGTTCTTAAACATTAATGTGTATTAAAATCTGTTGCAGAACTTGTTAAAAATGCAAATTCCTGGACCCCTTTCTCCATGAAAAATTATATTTAGTAAGCCTGGGGTGAGCCCAGAAATCTGCATTTTGTGCTAAGAGGTTTCTTGTGCAAGTGGTTTATGGACCCACTTTGAAAAACATTGATCTCTAGAGAGGGTCTTCAATCTTGCCTTTCACATACATTGTCCTGGCCTATCTCTGCCACTGCCTTGGTCCTATCTATCAATAAAACTCAGTTAGGAACAAAAGAATACATTCTTCTATCATGCGAAAATAGGGGCCGAGGAATGTTATTGTTAGAAGCGTAAAACGTGGCAGAGGTGATTAGTTAAATATAGTCTCTTTTGAAAAATTGGTAATAATTAGTTTTCCTCCTTCCCAGTAGTATATTCAACACTGCTAGATTTTCACTGCCAGCTATGGTTAATTTGTATCAGACAAACTTGCTTACAAAGAACAACTAGAAAAATTTGATAAAACATAAAAATTAGCTATTTGAAGGCATCAGAGAGATACCAAGGCAGTGAAGACTTGATCGGCCAAGATTCCAGAGAGAAAGGAAGTGAAGAGCAGTTAGCTGAACATTCAGCATTAATTTTCCTTTCCAGGCATTTGATGATACGTCATTAGTGGCCAAGAGGGTGAGAATCAGAGTTAACAGTGACAGCCAAAAAATGGAGGAGCTGAGCAAGCTTTTGGCAATCTCATGGTGTTGGGGAGTCAATAATGGAAGTTCAAAACCTTCCAAGGAGGAGATGTGTGATGATTAACATTATGTGTCAACTTGGCAAGGCCGTGAATCTCAGTGGTTTGGCAGATATTATATGATCATTCTCCACTTTGTGATCTGATATGAGCAGCCAATCAGTTGAAAGGGGAGTTTTCTTGGGGTATGGCCTGCCTCCAATATATATGAATATTTTGGCAACGGTTGCTGTCTCTATCCTGCATTTGATCCTGCATTTGCCTCATCATCGTCTGACCTCCAGTTCTTGGGATGTGAGCAGCAGCCTGCAGATTCTGGATTCGCCAGCTACCGCAACCCCGTGAACCAACAGCCTGCCGCCTGAACTCTGTATTTTTGGGCTTATCATCCCCTGGTACCACATGAGTCAGGAGAAGCCTCCAGCCTATTGCTGACCCAGGATTTGGGACTTGCCAGCCTCCATAATTGTGTGAGCTATTTCCTTGAAATAAATCTTTCTGTATATATTTATGTATATGCTTCACTGGTTTTGCACCCTAGAGAACCCAGCCCTTACATTTGATACTGAGAGTGGTTCTAGAGGAACAAAAACCTGACACTAATTCAAGAAGATCCAGAACGTCACTGTGGCACACCAGTCAGAGTAGAGACGAATAAAGGTCAGGTTATTAATGGATTCTTAGCTCAAGTTCATCTCACATTGGGTCCAGTGCGTCCCCAAATCCATCCTATAATGATTTCCCCAGTTCCAGATTGCATAACTGGAATAGATATACTCAGCAACTGGCACATTAGATCTCTGACAGGTGGAATAAGGGCTATTATGGTATGAGAAACCAAGTGGAAAGCCTCTACCTAGGAAAATAGTAAAACAAAAGCAATACTGCATTTCTGGAGGAATTTCAGAGATTAGTGCCACCATCAAGGACTTGAAGGATACAAGGGTAGTAATTCCTACCACATCCCCATTCAACTCACCTATATGGCCTGTGCAAAAAACAGATAGATTCTAGAGAATGACAGTGGATTATCTTAAACTTAACCAGGTGATGACTCCAACTGCAGCTACTGTTCCAGATGTGGTTTCTTTGCTTGAGCAAATTAGTGCATCTTCTGGTACCTGGTATGCAGCTATTAATCTGGCCATTGCCTTTTTCTTGATTCTGGTTTTGAAGGATCACCAGAAGCAGTTTGCCTTCAGTTGGTAAGGCTAGCAATACACATTCAATGTCTTACCTCAGAGGTATATCCACTCCCCAGCCCTGTGTCATAATTTAGTCCGCAGGGACCTTGATCGTTTTTCCCTTCCAGAAGATGTCACACTGGTCCATTCGATTGGACCTAGGAAGGAAGAAGTATCAATGACTCTAGACTTATTGTTAAGACATTTGCATGCTAGAAGGTGGGATATTAATTTTTAAAAATTCAAGTGCCTTCCACCTCAGTGAAATTTCTAGGGGTCCAGTGGTGTGGGACACGTCAAGATATTCCTTCTAAAGTGAAGGATAATTTATAGCATGTGGCCCCTCCTACAACTAAAAAGGAGGCACAGTACCTGGTGGGCCTCTTTGGATTTTGGAGGCAACATATCCCTCATTTGGATATGCTACTCTGTCCTATTTATCAAGTGACTCAAAAAGCTGCTAGGTTTGAATTGGGCCCAGAACAAGAGAAGGCTCTGCAACCGGTTCAGGCTGCTGTGCCAGCTGCTCAGGCGCTTGGGCCATATGACGTAGCTGATAGAATGGTTCTTGAAGTGTGAGCAGCAGATAGAGATGCTGTTTGGAGTCTTTGGCAGGCTCCTATTGGTGAATCACAACACAGACCCTTAGGGTTTCAGAGTAAAGCCCTGCCATCCTCTGCAGATAACTACTCTCCTTTGAGAAACAGGTTTTGGCTTTTTTCTGGGCCTTAGTAGAGACTGAATGTTTAACCATGGGCCACCAAGTCACCATGGGGCATGAGCTTCCCATCATGAACTGGATGTTGTCTGACCTACAGAGTCATAAAGTTGGATGTGCACAGAAGTACTCCTTCATTAAATGGAAGTGGTGTATATGAGATTGGGCCCAGGCAGGACCTGAAGGCACAAATAAGTTACACGACGATGTGGCCCAAATGCCCACAGTCCCCACTTCTGTCATATCACCTTTCTTCTCCCAGTGTATACCTGTGGTCTCATGGGGAGTTCTTTATGATCAGTTGACTGAGGAAGAGAAGATTCTTGCATGGTTTACAGATGGCTCGGCGTGATAAGCAGGCACCACTTGAAAGCGGACAGCCACAGCACCCCATCCTCTTTCTGTGACATCCCTGAAGGACAGTGATGAAGGAGAATCCTCCCAGTGGGGAGAACTTCAAGTAGTGCACCTGGTTGTTCACTTTACTTAGAAGGAGAGATGGCCAGATGTGCAACTGTATACTGATTCATGGGCTGTGGCCAATGGTTTGGCTGAATGATCAGGGACTTAGAAGGAACATGACTGGAAAACTGGTGACAAGGAGGTATGAGGAAGAGGCATGTGGATAGACCTCTCTGAATGGGCGAAAAAAGTGAAGATATTTGTGTCTCATGTGAATGCTCACTAAAAGGTGACCTTGGCAGAGGAGGATTTTAACAAGTGAGTAGGATGACACATTCTGTGTTTACCGCTCAGCCTCTTTACCCAGCCAATGAGTTCATGAATAAAGTGGCCATGGTGCCAGGGATTGAGGTTGTGCATGGGCTCAGCAACACAGACTTTCACTCACCAAGGCTGACTTGACTACAGCCACTGCTGAGTATATAGTCTGCCAGCAGCAGAGACCAACACTCAGTTCCCAGTGTGGCACTATTTCTAGGGGCAATCAGCCAGCAACCTGGTGGCAGGTTGACTACATTGGACATGGAAAGGGCAGCGTTTTGTTCTTACTGCAATAGACACTCTGAATACAGATTTGCTTTCCCTGCACGCCGTGCTTCTGCCAAAACTATACATTCCATAGACTTACAAATACCTTATCCACCATCATGCTATCCCACACAGCATTGCCTCAGATCAAGGAACTCACTTCACAGCAAACACAGTGTGGCAATGGCCCATGCTTATGGAATTCACTGATCCTACCATGTTCCCCATTATCCTGAAGCAGCTGTCTTAATAGAATGATGGAATGCCTTCCAATAACACAATTACAATGCCTGTTAGGTAGCAATACGTTGCAGGGCTTGGGCAGTGTTCTCCAGGAGGCTATACAAAAAAACAGGGCTTGGGCAGTGTTCTCCAGGAGGCTATATATGCTCTAAATAAGCTTCCAATGTATGGTCAGCACCATACATTCTCTCTTAGCCAGGATTCACAAGTCCAGGAATCAAGGAGTGGAAATTGTAGTGGCACCACTCACTATTACCCCTAGTGACCCACTCACAAGATTTTTGCTTCCTGTCCCTGGGACCCTGTGCTCTGTGTGTCTAGAGGTCTTAGTTCCAAAGCGAGGAGTGCTCCCACCTAGAGACACATCACTGATTCTGTTGAACTGGAAGTTAAGAATAATCACCTGGCCACTTTGGGCTCCTCATGCCTCTGGATCAACAGGCAAAGAAGGAAGTTACCATATTGGCTGGTGTGATTGATCCTGATTAAAAAAAAAAATTGGATTGATATTATATAATGGAGGTAAAGAAGAGTGTTAGGACATCTCTTAGAACTACCATGCCTTGTGATTAAAGTCAATGGAAAACTACAAAAACCCAATTCCCACATGATTACTAATGGCCCAGACCATTCAGGAATGAAGGTTTATGTCACCCCACCAGGCAAAAAACCACTACCAGCTGAGGTGCTTGCTGAGGGCAAAGGGAATATGGAATGGGTGGTGGAAGAAGGTATTTCTAAATACCAGCTATGATCGTGTGACCAGTTGAAGAATCAAGGACCGTAATTGTCTTTAGTATTTCTTCCTTGTTTTGTTATATGTGTGTTTGTGCGTGTGTATATATATATATATCTATCTATCTCAAACATCTTTGTTTTCTTTCCTCCCTTATTCCATCACTTATTATGAAACATAAGATGTAAGTGGGGCTAGTGCGTTTTTGGTTGTATGCATGTTTGTTGTATCATGCTAGGTGCAAGTATAACTTTATAATTGTCTTTATTTAGATATTATGTATGGTTTAAGGAGATGTGTACTGGTGCCAAGTCGACAAGGGGTGGACTGTGATGGTTATGTCTCAGCTTGGCTAGGCCATGATTCTCAGTGGTTTGGCAGATATTATGTAATTATCCTCCATTTTATGATCTGATGTGAACAACCAATCAGTTGAAACGGGAGTTTCCTTGGGAGTGTGGTCTGCATATAATATATATGGATGTTCTTGCAAGGCTCACTCTTTCTCAATCCTGCATTCACCTCATCATGCTCTGGCCTATGGTTCTAGGAATGTGAGCAGTAGCCTGCAGATTTTGGATTCACCAGCTCCCACAACCCTGTGAGCCAGCAGCTTGCTACCTGAACTACAGATTTTGGGTTCATCACACCCTGCTACCACGTGAGTCAGGAGAAGCCTCCATTCTGCCACTGACCCATGGATTTGGGACTTATTAGCCTCCACAATTAAGTGATCCATTTCCTGGAAATAAATCTCCCTCTCTAGATTTATATAAATGCTTCACTGATTTTGCTCCTCTAGAGAAACAAAACTAAGACAAGAGGCCTGGGAAACAATCTAGGCTTTCAGCTGGGACCCCTGAATGTCCATTCTCTAGGACTAAAGAGGAACCAGAAATGGATCAGCCTTCATATATACTGAAACAGACCTTCAAATCAGTTTATCTCTTACAGGATCAAGTGATCTGCACCTGTCCTATTTTTCTACTAGAAGAACAACAAATTCTCACTGGAGTAATAGAATATCACCCAGGCCGTCAAGTTGTCTTCATGATTTTTTCATGCACAATGTCCAACATTCAACATCAATTACCAGTCATACCAGAAAAGAAAGCCAAATGACTAAAACCCAAAAGGAGACAGACCCACAAGAAGTCCAGATATTGGAATTATCAGACAGGGACTTTAAAAGAACAAGAATTTAAAAAAGAAAGAATCAAATAGCAATTTTAGAAATGAAAAATGTAACTAAAATTAACAATTTAGTAGTTGGGATAGGAGTCGTGGATGAATAGATTAGGAAATTGGGAGAAGTGTCAGTAGAAATATGCATACTGGAGCACAGAGAGAGTAAAGGATAAATGTGGAAAAGAGTGCAAGAGACATATGGGACATAATGAAAAAGTCTTACTTTCATGTAAATCCAGTTCCAGGTGAAGAGAGAGAAATGAGGCACAGGCATTATTAAAGGGATAATCAAAAAATTTTCAGATTCAATAAAAGACAGCAAGTCACAGTTTCAAAAAGCTTTGTGAATTCTAATTTGAATAAATACAAATGAAACCACATCTTGGTATATCATAATATAAATACTGAAAACCAAATACATAGAGAAAATCTTAAGCCAAAATCCCCCCAAACAAAACCTGTTGCTGTCAAGTTAATTCCAACTCATGGCAACCCTATGTGTTACAGAGTAGAACTGAGTTCTGTAGGGTTTTTCTGGCTGTAATTTTTATGGAAGCAGATCACCAAGCCTTCCTTTCGGAGTCTACTGGGTGGCTTTGAACCACTGACCTTTTGATTAGTAGTCAAGAGCAAACTGCTTGTGCCACTCAGGATCCTCTAAAAGCGGCCACAGGGGGGAAATTACCTTTCAAAAAATCAACAATAAAATTGATAATAGATAACTTCTCAACAGAACCAATGAAATCCAGAAGACAATGAAATGACATCTTAAAAATGATAAAAGAAAATAACTGCCTGCCTAGGATTCTATACCATTTAAAATAATAAAATCTATTTCTACACAAAGAAATACAGAGAATATTTTGTCACACTGGCACTGAAATTTTTTTTAGGTAGAAATAAAATGATTTCAGCTGGAAGTATGGAATTGCAGAAAGGAATATAGAACATTGGAAAGAGTGAATATGTGGATAAAACTAGGTGAATATTGACTGTATATAAACAACTATGCTTTTTTAAATTTAAATGTACAAATACATAAATTAATATTATATTTAAATATATAAAATTGAAATATATGCCAACAAAAGCACAAAAAGCAGCAAAGGTAAGTGGAGTTGAAGCATTTTAACAGCCTGCATACTCTTGGAAATGGTAGAAGAACTAATTTATGTTAGATGTTAATAAGTCAGAGATTCACATTGCAATATCTAGGGTAATCAACCAAAGAATAGTAAAATAATCTATAACTTAAAAAGCAGTGCTACACTCAGTCAATTGGCATACCAAAACCAAAAACCAAATCCGCTGCCGTCAAGTCGATTCTGACCCATGGTAGAAAACTGCCGCATAGGGTTTCCATGGCGTGGCTGGAGGATTCAAACTGCCGAACTTTAGGTCAGCAGCCGAGCTCTAAACCACTGTGCCACCAGGTTCCTCAATTGGCATAATATAGTCCAAAAGGACAATGTTCTGCATCCTAGTTTGGTGAGTAGTGTCTGTGGTCTTAAAAGCTTATGAGCAGCCATCTAAGGTAAAACTATTGGTCTCTACTCATCTGGAGCAGAAGAGAAAGAAGGAAACCAAAGACTCAAAGAAGAAACTAGTCTACAGAACCAACAGTCTACACAAACAACCACATCACCTACCTTGAGACCAGAAGAACTAGATGGTATCTGGCTACCACTACCAACTGTTCTGACCAGGGACTCAATAGATAGTCGTGGATAGAATGGGAGAAGAATGTAGAACAAAACTCAAATTCCTAAAAAAAAAAAAAAAAAAGGCTAGGCTTACTGGACCTGTAGAGACTAGATGAACCCCCAAGACTATCACCCTGAGATACTCTTTAAACTTGGAACTCAAACTTTCCCGGAGGTTACCTTTCAGCCAAATGACAGATTGGCCCATAAAATAAACAATATAACCTGTGAGTACTGTGCTCCTCAAAGTAACCATCTAGATGAAACCAAATGGTTAACATTTATCCTAGACCAAAGATGAAAAGGCTAAGGCAGACAGGGAAGCAAGATTAATGGAAACAGAACAACCAAAATGGAAATAACAAGAATGCTGATGTCTGATATATTGTGACGAATATAATCAATGTCATTGAACAGTATGTATAGAAATTGTTAAATGAGAACTTAATTTCCTGTGTAAACTTACCAAAAACACACACAAAAAAAAAAATCAGTGCTGTTATTCACCATTTAGTAATACTAATGCATGTATTTTGATAATACTTTATAGCATCCATGGTGTTTTGCACAATCTGAATATTTCCTACCCCAACATTCATGGGCCACTTATCGCTCAAATGCATGTTGGGTTATTAAACTTAATATCATGAACTTCCTTCTTCATCCTTCCTCTTCTTTAGTTATGGGAGAGAACATTTTAATAGCACGCTCTGGTAACTGTGTCCTTCCTACCTGCCTCCTCCGCACTGAAGCCCTTCCCCTCATAGTTTCTTTTTGTTTGTTCATTCATTTATTCATTCAATCAGTCTTAAAGCATTTATTATCTGTGAAGCATCAGGCACTGTGCTATTCTTTCATCTTGAATTCTGATACAACTTTCAAAGGTTGATATTATTATAGATGAAAACATTAAGATAGAGAAGTGATTTTCCTAAAGTTACAGCGAGCTGGGAAGTGGTGGACCCAGGATTTGAACCCCAGACCAAGTAACTTCTTTTTGGGAGCTTTACAGGAGCTCCAGAGGAGCGCTGCTGGTGACATCGCCAGCTCTGCCCCGACAGTGGTGGTGGAAGTGTCTCCAGAGAAAAGAAGAGGAAGAAAAGGACAGTAAACACACAACTTGAAGAACTGATAAAATTGGAAAATAACCTTGGAGTTTGTGGTGGAGAAAACCTGCCTTGATAACTGATTGAACATAAAACTCAACTTTTGCTCTGACCTTCCCGAGTTTGCATAAAAGCAAAGAGAACATCCTTCCTGCTTGACTGGAGATAAGAAATGATAAGTCCGCTGAGAAGAACAAGTCCATAGTGGATTTTAAGTGATTGGGCAGAGTTTGTCCAAGTTTCAAACGCGTAGAAATCAGCAAGGGTCTTGCTACAATGCGGATTTTATTTTGTAGGCCTGGGTTGAGGCCTGAGAATCTGCGTTAAGCTCTCAGGTTATGTCATGGACTGTGCTTTAGGAGTGCCAAGAATGTAAAGTACCTGAAAACTTGAGCCCCGACAGCCTGGGATAGGTGATGCTCTTCCAGGCTGATAGCTGTGGTCCCAGGGTAAGTGGATGTAGATTTAGGAGACTTGGAATTGAAGTCAACTCGACCACTTTTTAGCTTTAAACAAGCCACTTAAACTCTGTGGGCCTTTTTTCTTTCTCTAGAGTGAGGACAAAAGCACCCATCTTACTGGGATGTTGAGAAGATTAAAATGAGATATTGCTATGTGAAATGCAAACTTTGTAAATTAGCCAGTAACAAGTGACATCAAGTGGTCCCTGACTTCTGGCGGCCCCATGTGTGTCATAGTAGAACTGTGCTCCATTGGATTTTCAGCAGCTGAGTTTTGGAAGTAGACAACCAGACCTTTCTTTTGAGCCCTCCAACCTTTCTGTCAGTGCCGGGCTTGTTAACTGTTTGCACTACCCAATAATGAGTTATTGTTACGTGAAATGGAACCTTTGAAAACTATCCAGTGCTAGGTTTTAATCTGGTTTGGCCTGTGTGCTTAGTCATCATTGCATGGGAGTGTGAGAAGGTTGTTATTGGGCCTGGGCACGAGGTTAAGCCCTGAGTGTGAGAACGGGTGGAGAGTCTCTGAAATGTGGGAGAAGGAAAGGAGGATGAACCTGTGGGAGTGCCAGTACGAGAAGGCAAGCAGGTATTCACAAGAAGGACAGCAATAAGGAGAGCAGACAGTTTCAGTGAGGCTAGATACAAGTTGGAGCCCTGATGGCAGAGTGGTTAAGAGCTTGGCAGCTAACCAAAAGGCCGGCAGTTCGAATCCAACAGCTGCTTCTTGGAAAATATATGGGGCAATTCTCCTCTATTCTCTAGGGTCGCTATGAGTCAAAATCAACTCAACGGCAATGGGTAGATACAAGTCAGAAAGTACACTCGTTGGGTATATTTTTTTCAAGCACATATTAAAGTAGGGTAACATATGTGAGTAAAACTAAGGCAAACACATGGCGTATAACTCAGCCCTAAAAAACACATTAAAAAGGAAAGGTAGTTTAATTTCTAGTAATATGGACAAACCAGATAACCTGAAAAACCTCCTGCTAAAAACTTGGAAATGCTGGATAGAATATAACAAACACCCTTTTAAATACACAGCTTAGCACTCTAGAAAGTAAGGGAAATACCTAGGAATACAAAGCCAAGATCAGTCTGAAAACCAGAGCAGTGATGGCAGCTGTCATTTTTAAACTTGTTTTAGTAACTGGGAAACCCTGATGGCGTAGTGGTTAAGTGCTACAGTTGCTAACCAAAGGGACGGCAGTTTGAATCTGCCAGGCGCTCCTTGGAAACTCTATGGGGCAGTTCTACTCTGTCCTGTAGGGCCGCTATGAGTCGGGATCGACTTGATGGCAACAGGCTTGGGTTTTTTTTTTTTTTAGTAACTGTAAGTTTGGGTGTTAGTAGCCATGCAGGTACTGCCACAGGCCTTCAGCTGTCAAGAGAGGGTGTTGGAACTGAGATCCTTCCCCCCGACACGTCTAAAGCTGAGACCCTCAAACTCCTGTTTCCAGGTCCCTGGCTTTTCTGGCCCTTATCCATTCTGCAATTTATTCAACAAATACTCATTCCGTATCTTCTCTGTGCCAGACACCATTCTAGCCACGGCAAAGTGGGATCCAGATCATTCTTACCTCACGATGTATGTGTGATTCAATGTACTAGTGAAATGATAAAGTGTTTGGAAACTGTCAGTTCCTCCACAAGCACGTACTATTACCGTGTAAGAGTGGCCAGGATGGGAAGGAGTGCTGATTTCAGTCCTGCTGCTGTCCCGGGATGGTACAGAGGGTTTGCTCTCAGCTCCTAACCTAGGACTACTAAATGAATACTAAGTGATAGCTGCCCCTGAGTCTGCTCCCTGCCCTCCCTCATGGTGCACCATGGAAGAAAGGCCTGGCAATCTGCTTCTGTAAAGATCACACCCAAGGAAACCCTGTGGTGCAGTACTATTCTGTAATGCATGGAGTCTCCCTGAGTCGGAATCGACTTGATGACAATCGTTTTATTTATTTATTTTTTTACTACCTTGGCAAGACCTTGGGACAAGTTCTTAACCTCTGGTGCCTCCTGTCACCATGGACCTTCAGCAGAACCTTGCTCAGTTTCAGAACCCCAGGCTCAGCTTCCTCAACCCCAGGATGTAGTTGTTTTAAAGCCCCTGGATCTCAGTATACACCCCCTCATCCCCAAGGGCAGCAGCTTCATTCAGGGAGTATGCAAAGCCTTGGAGACTCACGCTGAGAGGGTGGGCAGAATGGAGCCAAGAGACAAATGAAAGCAGACAATGAACTTGACATGTAAAGTTCAAGGATGGGGTTTAAGAAAACTCTACAAGGCAGTGTTTGCCCAGATATCCACATGCAGGGGTTAATAATCTTCTCGTTAATAAGTTCCAAGAGAAAGACAAAATACAGTGGGACACCCCCTCCGCCCCCCACCCCCAGGGCTGTGTCTAGCAACATCAGCTTCAGTGTGGAGCCTGCCAACGTGGGTGCCGTAGGGCTGCTGGCTGCCATCCCAACGCCGGCTTTGAAACAGAGCAAAGAAACAGGAACCTTGGGGAGCTATTCACTGAGCCTCCCACGGGGGATGGAGTTTCTCCCATAGAAGCCTTGCTGTCAGATTCTCAGGCCCTGTAAACAGAAATTCTAGTTTCTGAGTAATTGAAGTGGTAACTGTAAGTTCATCGAGAGCTGCACTGAAGGCCAACCTTCTCCTCCGGTGTAATTATTCAAAAGCAGCCATTTGTCAGTAAAAGCAGCATGAAGGCCGACCTGCCCGTCCTCACAGAGGCGCAGGTCCCAGCTGCAGTGCCAACGCAGCACATCAGTCTCCAGCCTGTTTGCAAAGCTGGGAAACTGAGCCGGCCAGTAGGCTCAGCTGGAGCTTAGGTCGTCGGGGAGCCCTTGTTGACAACTCTTTACTGTCCAGCCAAGAATATGCTTTCGAGTCATTTTTTCGGCTCTGTGGTTCCTCTTTGAGGCATGGAGCTATTTTAAGAGTTTATAGGAAAGTTCACTTCCCCTTTAAGACTTCCATGGAAAATTTTTTTAGAAGGTAGTGTGGATTTTGATGCCAGACAGATGTGGATCTATAAGTTTGGGGCTTGCAACTTACTAGTTGTGTGAAATTAGACGTGTCCCTAAAATCCCAGAGACTCAGTAACTTTCCTCACCTGTAAGATGGGAGCGCTTGGCTTTTTCTAGTAGCAATTGGATATGTTGGGATTTTGGTGACTTCAGGTGTGTGTGTGTGTGTGTGTGTTTTTCTTTTTAGGACATTTATATAACAAGTGCAAATCAGGTTTACTCTTAGTCCCTTGCTTACCACTGCCTGCACGCGAACAGATAAAGTTCAAGAGCTGGGTGTGTAGTGGGAAGGCCAGGACTCTCGAGCCTGGGCCATGGCTGGCACACTGGAGAATCTTGACTGTTGGCAGTCTATTCTCAGGCTTGTCTTAAAGACTGAACTGAGCATGACTTTGGGGACATTGTCCACACGTAATGCTCGGAACACCTAGAAACTAGCAGAGCGGTCAGAGGTAGCATGTGAATTGGTTTGACAGGATAAAGGTAGTACTGGCCACGGTCAGTTTCACAAATCACTTGCTCAAGAAATGTTCAGTGAAAGTTTGTAATGAATGGATATTTGCCATTCAGAGCCAAAGAATCATTTTTTCAGTCATCCATTCATTCATCAGACACTTACTGAGCCACTACCACGTGCCAGGCAGGCACTGCGGTGAGTGCTGGGTGTGCATTAGTGAAGACGACAGACAAAGGGCTGTCCTTGCGAAGCAGGCTTCCAGTCGGGGAAACAGACATGCATGCCAAGGAATAAAAACGTGACATAGTGTTAACATACTTTGAAAAAAAAGAGTAAAGTGATAAGGTACCTGAAAAAAAAGTAAAGATAGAAAGGCCAAGGGAGGCCTTGCTGAGTAGATGGTGTTTGATCAGAAACCTGAATCAAGCAAGGAAACAAGCCATAAGGATTTGACGGGGTGTACTTTACAGGCACAAGAAACAAGTGCAGTAGCTGGAGGGGGAAGTGTGTTTGACATGTCTGAGGAGCCAGGGTGCCTGGGTGCCAGCCCATCATCGTGGCTGTTATGCTCGTCAAGTGTCCCAGTCACCCCTCTACTTCACCAAACGTGATGTCCTCCTTCAGCAATTGATCCCTCCTGATGACAGGTTCGAAGCAATGTTCTGT
Source organism: Loxodonta africana (assembly GCF_030014295.1). Classification (NCBI taxonomy): domain Eukaryota; kingdom Metazoa; phylum Chordata; class Mammalia; order Proboscidea; family Elephantidae; genus Loxodonta; species Loxodonta africana. The sequence continues at coordinate 71,877,839 of NC_087358.1, forward strand.
TTCATTAGCTAATTTTTGGAAGTAGATCACCAGGCCTTTCTTCCTAGTTTATTTTAGTATGGAATATCTTCTGAAACCTTTCCAACATGGGTGACTCTGGTGATATTTGAAATACCACTGGCATGTCTTCCAGCACCGTAGTAGCACCCAAGTGCCCGGGTACAACAAAATGGCAGTTGAGTCGTGGCGTGTTTAAATAACTGGCTTACATTTTTTCAGTTGATTTCACACTGAACCCATCCTGAGTGCTCAGGCTTCTCGATATGAAAGAAAATAAGAGGGATCACTGTCTCTCCTTTGCTCTTCCCCAAGGAGAGTGGAGTTATCTATCCCTCTTCTCTCTCGTTTTTCCCTTAATCTTTGGGTTCCAGAACTGAGTGTCCTCTCCTCCTTTTTACGTTCCATCTGTGGATCAAAAATTTCCACTCATCCTCCAAAGTTAATTTCGTGCATGCACCGCTTGTATCCGTAAACAGCCCCAACTGTACTGTACAGAATGTACTGGACCTTCTGTATTTTCTTGGAGTTGGACCAAAGGTCACGATGTATGAATTTGGAATTATCTTTCAGTAGTCCTCAGAAAAGTTTTATTAGTACATGGTGGACCTGGGAAAACTTGTTGGAACTTGTAGGTTATGTGACTTCTTTAGTTTCATTGCTAGAATGCTTGGGACTCTTACCCATGACTTCATTTCTCTTGAACGTGGGTTTCATGCATCTGGTTGCTCAGCTGTTTTCAGAAAGTAGGGGTAATAGTCACATTAATGTATCATCTTTTCCATGGTTAGAAAAGAAATCTGAGAATGCTTTCCTAGCAAATACGTACACAAAGTGTCCCCTTAACACCTGTTCTGTCAAGTGCTGAGATGTTTGAAAATAACCACACAAATTCCTGTGTCTGATCCAGTCTTTGAATACCTGCTAGAGTAACATTACATTTTTGCTAGTATGAGCTGATGCCACCATGCACCACCCTTGCCTGGAGAGGAAATGGCAATTGATCTGAAATGACCAGTAGATGGGTTATTTTGGTTCCATGTAATCAACAGATAATACAATAGATTTTTTTTTTTTAAATAAAATGCCTAATCCAAAAAAACCCACTGCCTTTAAGTCAATTCTGACTCATAGCGACCCTATAGAACAGAATAGAACTGCCCCATAGAGTTTCCAAGGAGTGCCTGGTGGATTCAACTGCTGACCTTTTGGTTAGCAGCCATAGCTCTTAACAACTACACCACAATGCCTAATATCACATTATTATTAAGCTAAGGAGCTGGAATCCTGGCTCTGTACTCCAAATACTCATCCACCTTACTGTATTTTGAAAAGTTTAAAAATTACACACAAAAAATATATTCTCCTTGTGGAAAAATTAGAAAATACAGATAGATTTTTATAAAAAACAAAAATAAAAAAACCTTCCAAAGTAATCCCACCATTTAGAAATAATCACTGTTAACATTTTGGTGCATTACTTTACATATTTTGGGAACTCAAATATAGTTACAAATATACTTTCAAAAACAGACACTGCTTTACAACCTGCTTTTTTCTTTTAATAGTATCCTGTGCACAATGTCTGTCCATGTTGTAAGGTTAGATCTGCATTATCATTAAAAAAAAAAGCATAGTATTGCATTCCAAGACGCTAGCCCATGTAGGGTCTCTGTGAGTCAGAATTAACCCAGCGGCAACAGGTCGGTTGGTTGGTTGGTCGGTCTTAAGTACCATTTATTAAATAATTTAGCATTTTTTCTCCCTGGGCTGGACCTGATTAACTAATTCTCCTGTTTTAAGACATTTATTGTGTGTGAGTGATTTTCCAAGCTTGTGCTGAACACTTTTACATATGTTATCTTTTTTATTTAATTTGTCTACAATTTCTTTATGTTACTAACAATACTTATTCTTTACAGACATTTCTATATGATCGTACCATGGTTATTTAAAGGCTTTTCATAAACATTGCCAAAGTGTCCTCCAGAAAGGTTATTAACAACTTACACTTACAAAGCATTGAAAAGTGTTTAGTTCTCCACATCCATTCAACCACTCGGTGGTGTCAATTTTTTAAATATTTTATGATCTTCTAGGGAAAAAAGATATCTCATTATTTTAGCTTAGATTTCTTTCATCATTGAGAAGCAAAGTGTTTTTCTATTGATGTTTTCGTCTTTTTCCTTAAAATATTTTTAGGCCTGTACATAGTTTTAAAGATACTTAAAAATTATACACATTTTAATTATAAATACACAATTTTGTCAAATACGTACTTTTAAAATCGAGTGCTCTTTTTACTGCAAATATTTTTTTTTCCTTTTTGTTTGCCCCACCCTCCTTTTAGATCCTTCCTTTAGATCGGCCTCCCTGCCCCCCACCAAAAAAAAAAAAAAAAAAAACCTGTTGCCATCGAGTCGATTCCAACTCATAGTGACCTTATAGGACAGTAGAACTGCCCCATAGAGTTTCCAAGGAGCACCTGGTGGATTTGAACTGCCGACCTTTTAGTTAGCAGCCGTAGCTCTTAACTACTATGCCACTGCCCCCACCCTCCCCAAGTGGCCTTTAAAGCAGCATTGAATGCATCTTTCCTTATCTGTAACATATAATCCTCATATAGTGCATAAGATATGTTCATACACATATGGTATACTTATACAATATTTGTTTTATGTGATTTTTATGAAAGTAGGGTCGTATATTACATGCTTTTCTGTATTTTGCTTTTCTCACTCAACAATACCTCATTTGAAAACCCTCCAAGTCATCTGGTAGAGCTCCAATTCATTATTTTTAATGCCTGAAGTTTTCTTTTGAGCCATTCCCCTATTGACAGGCTTTGCTTTTGTTTTTAGCTTTTCTCTTTCTTATACTACCATTAACAGTGCCGCAATTAATAACTTTTTACATATGTCCTTACAAAGAAATACTTTTATTTTATGGAATACCCAGGAATATTAGTGCTGGGTAGGTCTAAGTGTGAAATGTGTTTTAGTTATAATAAATCAGGCCAGATTTTTCCCCAAAGGCTGTAATACTTCACATTTCCACCAGCAATGTCTGAAAGCGTTCTTTTCACTACTTCCCAGCCAGCAATAGATACGGTGGCTTCTTTTGATTTTCATCAGTCTGATGGGTGTTGCGGGTGTGGAACCCCTTCGCAGTGAACGATTGATTTGGCTTCAGTCCCGTTTCTGAAAGTAGTACTACACCTGAGGCCAGCAAGTGAGGGCCAACCCGACTAAGTGGGACTACCTCAGGAGGGTCGTGGTGAGGCCGGTAAAAGCCTAGGAAGCTGGAGCCTCACTGGAACGTCTCAGGTCCAAGAGAGAGAACAGGTTGTGCTGCTCTTGGGAGAGGGGTAAGCACACTCCTTAGGGACACAGACGCTCTGTGCTAAAGACCCCCCTTCGACCCCATATTAACTCGGGGGATAAAAGACTGGAAAATCATCAGAAGGAACTGGCACCAGAACCACAGAAATCCTGAACCCGGTAGAAGGCAGAGCCAGGAGAAACAACAGCGGAATCTAGGACTAGAGACTGAAGCCAGACTCTGCTGAGCAGAGAAGTAACAGCAGAAAATTCTGTGAGGAGTGGGTCAAGAATTATAACATGCTTTGGGCCGCCATAACGGCCACCACTGGGCTCAGGCAGTGGCAGGGGGCCTGTCCGAGGGGCTGGGGGGGCCTCTCCGAGGTGCAGATGGCGTGTCAGGGGCCCAGGGGGCCTGTCCCAGGTGCTAGGGGGCCTGTCTAGGTGCTGGGGGCCTGTCCTGGTCTCTGGGGGCCTGTCCGAGATGCAAGGGGCATGTCAGAGGCCCAGGGGGCCCACAGAGCCTGGGTATAGCCTGTGCTGAGGTTGCCCTCAAAGCGGTTCTGCTTCGAAAGACACCTACCCAGGACTGTCCCCAAGATGCTGGTTGAGAGCTGGACCAGTAGGCGAGGGGGCAGAGCCAAGAGATGTGCCAGCCCAGTGGCATAAGAGTAAACACCGATTACTCACCTTGAAACTGCGGTTTAAGGGTGAACCCTGATTTCTGTGTACTGTTTGCTATCTGCTTTCCACATGTTAACACTTCGGGAGTGTCTTGTGTGTTCTGGTCCTGTTCGGGGGATGTGATGTTTGTGAACAGCCTGTGTGTGCACCACAATAATATATTTGTATTGTTTAAATAAAATAACCAGTGAGTGCATCCCAGATATGGCCTGTGTCCTGCAGGTATAAAGTGATACTCTCATTGGTACTATAATTTGCATATCCACAGTTACTGTTTATGAATTTGTACATCTTTTCATTTGTTTGTTTGCCACTGGATTTGCTTATTTGTGAATTACATCTGCCCATTATTTTATTGGGTTGCTTGTCTTTTGTCTATTTGTAAAAGTTTTTTGGTGTCTTATTAAACATTTATTTATCATCTGTGTTATATTTTCCTCACATATATAGTTTTTCAATTATCTTTTTTTATGGAGTATATTTTCATAAAAAGGAAACCCTGGTGGCATAGCAGTTAGGAGCTATGTCTGCTAACCAAAAGGATGACAGTTCGAAACTCTATGAGTTGAAGTCGACTCGACAGCAAAGGGTTTGGTTTATCATAAAAAAGCTTTTAATTTTTTTTAGTCTAATGTACGTAGCCTTAGCTTCTGGGTTTCTATTCATAGTTAAGAAGAAGTCAAGGTTATACATCAGGTCACTATGAGTCTTCGGAACTGACTCTATGGCACCTGACAATAACAACAATTCCATTGTATACGTGTACCATAGGTTTACCTGTTCACCTTTTGAAGGACATTTTGGTTGCTTCCAATTTTTGCCTATTACAAATATGTTGTTGTTGTAGTTAGGTGCCCTTGAGTCGGTTCCAACTCATAGTGACCCCATGTACAAAACACTGCTCAGTGCTGCACCATCCTCACAATCGTTGTTGTGCTTGAGCCAGTTGTTGCAGCCACTGTGTCAATCTTTCTTCTTGAGGGTCTTCCTCTTTTTCACTGACCTGCTATTTACCAAGTGTGATGTCCTTATCTAGGGACTGATCCCTCCTGATAACATGTCCAAAGTATGTGAGATGAAGTCTCGTCATCCTTGTTAACGATGAGCATTCTAGCTGTACTTCTTCTAAGACAGATTTGTTCATTCTTTTGGCAGCCTATGGTACTTTCAATATTAATTACCAACACCACAACTCAAAGGCGTCAATTCTTCTTCCATCTTCCTTGTTCATTGTCCAGCTTTCGCATGCATATGAGGCGATTGAAAACACCGTGACTTGGGTCAGGCGCATCTTAGTCTTCAAGGTGACGTCTTTGCTTTTCAACACTTTTAAGAGGTCTTTTGCAGCAGATTTGCCCAATGCAATGCATTGTTTAATTTCTTGACTGCTGCTTCCATGGGCAGAATTTGAATCCATGAAAAATGAAATCCTTTACGACTTCAATCTTTTCTCCACTTATCACGATGTTGTTTATTGGTGCAGTTGTGAGGATTTTTGTTTTCTTTATGTTGAGGTGTAATGCGTACTGAAGGCCCTGATCTTTGATCTTCATCAATAAGTGCTTCAAGTCCTCTTCACTTTCAGTAAGTAAGGTTGTGTCATTTGCATATTGCAGGCTGTTCATGAGTCTTCCTCCAATTCTGATGTCCCATTCTTCATATTGTCCAGTTTCTCAGATTATTTGGTCATCATACAGATTAAATAAGTATGATGAAAGGATACAACCCTGAAGCACTCCTTTTTTGACTTTAAACCATGTAGTGTCCCCTTGTTCTGTTTGAACAACTGCTTCTTGGTCTAAGTACAGGTTTCTAATGATCACAATTAAGATTCCTGGAATTCCCATTCTTTGCAATGTTATCCATAATTTGTTATGATCCACAGAGTCGAATGCCTTTGCAGAGTCAATGAAACACAGGTAAACACCTTTCTGGTATTGTCCGCTTTCAGCTATGATCCATCTGACATCAACAATGATATCCCTTGTTCCCCATCCTCTTCTGAATCTGGCTTGAATTTCTGGCAGTTCCCTGTCGAGGTACTACTGCAACTGCTTTTGAATGATCTTCAGCAATATTTGACTTGTGTGTGATATTAATGATATTGTTCAGTAATTTCTGCATTCTGCTGGATCACCTTTCTTTGGAATGGGCACGTATATGGATCTCTTCCTGTCGGTTGGCCAGGTAGCTGTCTTTTAAATTTCTTGGCATAGACAAGTGAGCACTTCCAACGCTGCATCCCTTTGTCAAAACATCTCAGTTGGTATTCTGTCAATTCCTGGAGCCTCGATTTTTGCCAGTGCCTTTTTTTTTTTTTTTTCAGTGCAGCTTGGACTTCTTCCTTCAGTAGCATTGGTTCTTGATCATATGGTACCTCCTGAAATGGTTGAATGTTGACCAATTCTTTTTGGTACAGTAACTCTGTGTATTCCTTCTGTCTTCTTTAGATGCTTCCTGTGCTGTTTAATGTTTTCCCCGTAGAATCTTTCAGTATCGGAACTGGAAACTTGAATTTTTTCTTCAGTTCTTTCATCTTGAGAAATGCCAACTGTGTTCTTCACTTTTGGTTTTCTAACTCCAGCTCTTCGCACATTTCATTATAATACTTTGTCTTCTCAAGCCACCCTTTGAAAGCTTCTGTTCAGCGATTTTACTTCATCATTTCTTCCTTTTGAGTTAGCTACTCTATGATCAAGAACAAGTTTCAGAGTCTCGTCTGACATCCATTTTGATCTTTTCTTTCTTTCCTGTCTTTTTAATGACTTCTTGCTCTCTTCATGTATGATGTCCTTGATGTCATTCCACAACTTGTCTGGTCTTCAGTCATTAGCGTTCAGTGTATCAGATCTATTCTTGTGATGGTCTCTAAATTTGGGTGGAATATGCTCAAGGTTGTACTTTGGCTTTTGTGGGCTTGTTCTAATTTTCTTCAACTTCAACTTGCATATGAGCAATTGATGGTTTGTTTTGCCTTGTTCTGACTGATGATATTAAGCCTTTCCATTGTCTCTTTCAATAGATGTAGTTGATTTTATTCCAGTGTATTTCTTCTGGAGAGGCCCACGTGTATAGTTGCCTTTATGTTGTTGAAAAAAGGTATTTGCAACAAAGAAGTTGTTGGTCTTGCAAAATTCTATCATGTGATCTCTGGTGTCATTTCTATTACCAAGGCCATACATTCCAACTACCAACCCTACCAATTGTTTCTTTGCCTCCAACTGTTATACCCTCCCCAGCATTTGGTATTGTCAGGTTTTTTTTTTTTTTTTAGCCATTTTGTTGGGGCTGTTATGAGTTGTACTCTATTTGATGGCAATGGGTTTGTGGGTGTTTTTTTTTTTTGGTTTAGTACTATCTCATAGTTGTTTTAATTTGCAATTCCCTAATGACTTAAGATGTTGAGCATTTTTTCAAATGCTTACTTGCCATCTGTATATCCTCTTTGGTGAGGTGTTTGTTAAGATCTTTTGCCCATTTTGTAACTGAGCTATTTGTTTCTTATTTTTGAGTTTCAAGAGTTCTTTATGTATCTTGGATACAAGTCTTTTATCAGATATGTGTTTTGCAAATATTTTCTCCCGATCTATAACTTGCCTTCGTTTTCTTAACAGTGTCTTTCACAGAGCAGAAGTTTTTAATTTTAATGAGGTCCAACTTATCAACTTTTTATCTTATAGGTCACGAATTTGGTGTTGTATCTAGAAAGACATCACTAAACCCAGGCCACCTAGAGTTTCTCTAATATTTCCTTCTAGACAGTTTATAGTTTTGCATTTTACATTTAGGTCTGTGATCCAATTTGAGTTAATTTTTGTGAAAAATGTAAGGTCAGTGTCAAGATTCATTTTATTGGCATGTGGATGTCCAGTTGTTCCAGTACCACTTTTTAAAAAACTATGCTTTCTCCATTGAATTGCCCTTGATTCTTGCCAAAGCTTAGTTGACTGTATTTGAGTGGGCCTATTTCTGGGTTCTTTATTCTGTTCCATTCGTTTGTTTGGCTATTCTTTCACCAATATCACACTGTTTTGATTATTGTAGGTTTATTGTTGTTAGGGTCGCTATGAGTTGGAATTGACTCAATGGCAATGGGTTTGGCTTTTTTGTTGTTGTTGTTATTGTCCGGTGCTGTACAGTTGGCTCTGACTCATAGTGACCGTATACAAAACAGAACGAAACACTGTCTGGTCCTGCACCATCCTCACAATCATTGCTATGTGTGAGCCCATCATTGCAGCCACTGTGTCAATCCGTTGAGGGTCTCCCTCTTTTTCACTGACCCTGTACTTGACCAAGTATGACATCCTTCTCCAGGGACTGGTCTCTCCTGAAAACATGTCTAAAGGATGTGAGATGAAGTCTCACTATCCTTGCTTTTAACGAGTATTCTGGCTGTACTTCTCCCCAGACAGATTAGTTAGTTCTTCTGGCAATCCATAATGTATTCAATGTTCTTCACCAACACAATAATTCAAAGGTATTAATTCTTCTTTGGTCTCCTTGTTCATTGTCCAGCTTTCACATGCATATAAGGCTATTGAAAATACCATGACTTGGGTCAGGTGCACCTTAGTCTTCAAGGTGACATTTTTGCTTTTTAACACTTTGACGAGGTCTTTTTTTTTGCAGCAGATTTGCCTTTCTTGACTGCTGCTTCCACGGGAGTTGGTTGTGGATCCAAGTAAAATGAAATCCTTGACAACTTCAGTATTTTCTCTTTATCATAATACTGCTTATTGGTCTAGTTGTGAACATTTTTGTTTTCTTTCTGTTGAGGTGTAATCCATACTGAAGGCTGTAGTCTTTTATTTTCATCAGTAAGTGCTCCTTATTTTCAGTAAGCAATGTGTGTCATCTGCATAACGCAGGTTGTTGGCGAGTCTTATCCTGATGCCCCATTCTTCATATAGTCAGCTTCTTGGATTATTTGCTCAGCATACAGATGAGTTAAATATGGTGAAAGTATACAACCCTGATGTACACATTTCCTGATTTTAGACTACACAGTATCTCCTTGTTCTGTTTGAAAACTCCCTCTTAGTCTATGTACAGGTTCCTCATGATCACAATTAAGTGTTCTGGAATTCTCATTCTTTATAGTGTTATTCATAATTTGTTATGATGCACACAGTTGAATGCCTTTGCATAGTCAATAAAACACAGGTAAACATCTTTCTGGTATTCTCTGCTTTCAGCCAGGATCCACCTGACACCAGCAATGATATCCCTCATTCCACATCCTCTTCTGAATCTGGCTTGAATTCTGACAATGTACTGCTGCAACTGTTTTTAAGTTATTTTAAGCAAAATTTTACTTGATTGTCATGTTAATGATATTATAATGATATATTAATGATGTTAATGATTTCCACATTCTAGTGGATGAACTTTTTTTGGAATGGGCAGGTAAATGGATCTCTTCCAGTCAGTTGGCCAGGTAACTGTCTTCCAAATTTCTTGGCATAGACAAGTGAGCGCTTCCAGCATTGCATCCGTTTGTTTAAACATCTTGGTCGTTATTCTGTCAATTCCTTGAGCCTTATTTTTCATCAATACCTTCAGTGCAGCTTGGCCTTTTTCCTTCGGTACCATTGATTCTTGATCATATATTACCTGCTAAAACAGGGGAATGTTGCCCAATTCTTTTTGGTACAGTGACTGTGTTTTCCTCCATCTTCTTTTGATGCATCCTCCGTTCTTCAGTAATTTGCCAATAGAATCCTTCAGTATTCAACTCAAGGCCTGATTTTTTTCTTCAGTTCTTTCAGCTTGAGAAATACTGAGAATGTTCTTCCCTTTTGGCTTTCTATCTCCAAGTCTTTTCACATTTCATTATAGCACTGTACTTTGTCTTCTCAAGCCACCCTTCGAAATCTTCTGTTCAGCTCTTTTACTTCATCATTTCTTCCTTTTGCTTTAGCTACTCTGTGTTCAAGAGAATGTTTCAAAGTCTCTTCTGACATTCATTTTGGTCTTTTCTTTCTTTGCTGTCTTTTTAATGACCTTTTGCTTTCTTCATATATGATGTCCTTGATGTCATTCCACAATTTGATGTTCAGTCATTAGTGTTCAGTGAGGCAAATCTATTCTTGAGATAGCTCTGAATTCAGGTGGGATATACCTAAGGTTCTATTTTGGCTCTTATGGACTTGTTTTAATTTTCTTCAACTTGAACTTGCATATGAGCAACTGATGGTCTGTTCTGCAGTCAACCAGAGCCCTTCCCCTGACTGATGACATTGACCTTCTCCATTGACTGTTTCTACAGATGTAATCAATTCGATTACTGTGTATTCCATTTAGGGAGGTCCGTGTGTATAGTCACCATTTATGTTGTTGAAAAAAGGCATTTCCAATGAATAGGTCATTGGTTTTGCACATTCTATTATGTGATCTTCAGCATCATTGCTGTTACCAAGGACATATTTTCCAATTACTTATCCTTCTTTGTTTCCAACTTTCACATTCCAAATACCAGTAATTATCAATGCATCTTGATTGCATGTTTGATCAATTTCAGGTTGCAGAAGTTGGTAAATATCTTCATCTTTGACATTAGTGGTTATTGCATAAATTTGAATAATAGTCGTATTAACTGGTCTTCTCTGTAGGCATCGCAGCAACGCACAAGCCACCACAGTATGACAAACTGACAGACAGATGGTAGGTAATTTTATAGTAACTCTCAAAGCTGGGTAGTGTCAGTTCTCTGACTTTGTTTTTCTTCAGTATTGTGTCATCTATTCTTGGTCTTTTGCCTTTTCATACAAGCTTTCAAATCAGTTTATCAATATCCACAAAATAACTTGCTAGGATTTTTATTAGGATTGCAGTGAATCTATAGAGCATGTTGGGAAGAACTGGCATCTTAACAATGTTGAGTCTTCCAATCAATGAACGTGGATAATCTGTACATTTATTTAGATTTTATTTGATGTTTTTGCCATCAAGTTTGTAATTTTCCTCATGTAGATCTTGTGTGTATTTTGTTACTCCTAACAACTTCAGTTTTTCATGATAATGTAAAGGATATTGTGTTTTTAATTTCAAATTCCAGTTGTTCATTGGTAGTGTAATGGAAAAAAAAAAAACTGACTGTTGTATATTAGTCTTGCATCCCGCAACCTTGCAATAAATGCTCATTTATTCCAGGAAGTGCTTTGTCGATTCTTTGGTATTTTATGTATGGACAATCATATCATCTGTGTACAAAGAGAGTTCTGTTACTTTCTTCCCAATTTGATTGCCTTTTATTTCTTTATTGAGTTTGTTAGGATTTCAAGTATGATATTGGATAAGAGTAGGGCAAGGGGACACCTTTGCCTTTTTCCAGATCTTAAGGGGAAAGCATCAAGTTTATTCCCACAAGTACGATGTTAGTGGTAGGTTTTTTGTAGACGTTCTTTATGAAGTTGAGAAAATTCCCCTTTATTCCTAGTTTGCTGAGAGTTTTTACCATGCATTTATTCATATGATTTTTGTCTTTTGTTGATACGATGGGTTATATTAATTGATTTTTAAATGTTTAAACTTTCTTGCATACCTGGAATAAATTCTACCTGGTCACAGCATATAATTCTTTCTGTTCATTTTTTTTTTTTTTTTAATTCAATTTGCTAATATTGTGTTGAGGATTTTGCATCTGTGGTCATGAGAGATATCGGCCTATAGTTTTCCTTTCTTGTAATGATGTTACCTGGTTTTAATATTAGGGTAATGCTGGTATCATAGAATGAATTAGGAAGTATCCCCTCTGCTTCTATTTCCTTGAAGAGATAAAAGAGAATTTGTATTATTTTTTCCTTATGTTTTTGTGGAATTCACCAATTTAAAACCATTTGAGCCCGATGCTTTCTTTGTTGGAAGAGTATTAATTATTGATTCAATTTATTTAATATATATGGACATATTTGGATGATTTCTCTTTGTATGAGTTTTGAAAGGTTGTACCTTTGAACCAATTAGTCCATTTCATCTAAGTTATCATATTGTGGGCATATGCTTCTTCATAATTTTCTTATTCTTTTAATGTCCATGAGATCAGAGTTATAGCCCCTCTTTCGTATCTGATATTAGTAATTTGTATCTTCTCCTCCTCTCTTTTGTTTTTCTTTATTAGCCTGGCTAGAGGTTTACCAAGTTTATTGAACTTTTTAAAAAAACAGATTTTGTTTTCTTTGATTTGGTCTATTTTGTTCATGTTTTCAAGTTCATCAATTTCTCCTCTGATTTTTATTATTTCTTTTTTTCTGCTTGCTTTATGCTTAAAAAAAAAAAACATTGCTCCTTTTCTTTTTTTCTAGTTTCCTAAGTTGGAAACTTCGGTTATTAATTTTAGATGTTTCTTCTTTTCTAATATATGCATTTAATGCTATAAATTCCCCTCTATGCACTTCTTTCGTTGTAACCCACAAGCCTTGATGTAAGTTGTATTTTCATTTTTATTTAGTCCAAAATATTTTTCATTTTCTCTTGAGACTTCTTTGACTCATGTGTTATTCCAAAGTGTACTGTTTAATCTCCAAATGTTCTGGAATTTTCTAGCTGTCCTTCTGTTATTGATTTCTAGCTTACTTCCATTGTGGTCTGAGAGCATATTTTGTATGGTTTCTGTACTTTTAAATTGGTTGAGGTGTGTTTTATGGTCCAGGATGTGACCTATCTTGGTGAATGTTCCATGTTAGTTTGAGAAAAATGTGTATTCTACTATTGTTGAATGAAGTCAATTAGACCCAATTGATTGGTGAGCCTGTTGAGTTCAAATATATCCTTACTAATTTTCTGTCTGATGAATGGGTCTGTTACTGAGAAAAGTGTGCTGAAGTCTTCAGTTATAACAGTGGATTTGTCTAGTTATTCTTGCGGTTCTTTCAGTTTTGCCTCATGTATTTTGGTGCCCTGTTGTTCGGTGCATACACATAAGGATTGTTATGTCTTCTTGTAGAACTGATCCCTTAATCATTAGGTAATGCCCTCCTTTACCCCCACTTCATCATCATAATTGGAGGATATTTTTACTGAGTGTAGAATTTTGGAAAGTTATTTTCCTTTAGCACACTGAAGATATCCTTTCACTGGCCTCTGGCTTCCACTGGGCCTTGAGAAGTTAGCTGTTAGTCTAGTGCTTCTTTATGATAATTTCTTTTTTCTCTATCCTCAATGTTTTCTTTTTATGTTTGGTGTTATGAGGTTTCCTTATGCTTGTCTTTCATTCTATTAATCGTGTTTTTTAAAAAGGAGAAGTTTTTAATTTTGATGAAGTCAAATTCGTATGTTTTTTTAAGGGATCTGTCTTTTGTCATCGTATCTAAGAAATCTCTACTTAACACCAGATCATGTAAGATTCTCTCTTATGCTTTAATTTAGATGTTTTGTAGTTTTATTTTTTACATTTAGGTCTATGATACATTTTGAGTTAATTTTTGTATGTGGATTGAGGTATGGATCAAAGTCCATTTGTTGTCATTGCGTATGGATACCCAATTGTTTCTTCACCCTGTTAAAAGGAATATTCTTTTTCCCTTGAATCATCTTTGTATCTTTGTTAAAAATCAGCTGTCTATGTGTGTGGGTCTATTTCTGGACTCTGTGTTCCATTCTATTTATCTATCTTTGTGTGTATCTTTGTTTTGTTTATTGTAGCTTTATAATAAGCCTTGAAACCAGGTAGTATTATTCCTCCAACTTTGACTTCTTTTTCAAAGTTGTTTATCTGTGTTCTTTACATTTCCATATTGACATTTAGAATCACTTTGTCAATTTCTACAAAAAACGACATGCTAAGAATTTGATTGGGATAATGGTTAAGTGCTACAGCTGCTAACCAAAGAGTCGGCAGTTCGAATCCGCCAGGTGCTCCTTGGAAACTCTATGGGGCAGTTCTACTCTGTCCTATAGGGTCACTATGAGTCGGAATCGACTTAACAGCACTGGGTTGGGTACACTGATTTTATGATCAATTTGAGGAGAGTTGACATCTTAACAATATTGAGTCTTCTGATCCACGAACATAGTAACATGGTATACCTCTTCATTTATTTAGGTCTTCTTTAAATTTTTTCAGCAGTGCTTTTTAGTTTTCTGTGTAGAGGTCGTGCATATTTTTTGTCAGATTTATCCCTAAGTATTTCATTTTTTTGATGCTAGTTTAAATGATATTTTAAAATTATATTTTTTAATTGTTGCTAGTATATAGAAATGCTACATAGGTGATCATGTCATCTGCAAATAACAACAGATTTACTTATTCCTTTCCAAACTGGTTGCCTTTTCTGGAAGAGTTTGTGTAGAACTGATGTTATTCTTCTTATACTTTTGTAGAATTCACCAGTGAAAACATCTAAATCAGGACTTTTTTTTGTGGGAAGACTTTTAGCTATAAATTCAACTTTTGATATAGTTATAAGACTATTCAGGTTATCTTTTTTTTTTTCTTTTCTTCATTGTGCTTTGATAGTTTGTGCTTTTCAAGGAATTTTTTCATTTTCTATGTTGTTGAATTTATTGGCATAATCATTTCCCTATTATTATTTTAATATTTGTCAAATTTGTAGTAATGTCATTTTTCTTATTCCTGAGTGTTGATTTGTTAAAGTGTAATTCCTGTAAGCAGCTTGTAGTTGAGTTGTGGTCTTTTATCGAATCTGACAATCTTTGAATGGGGTGTTTAGACAATTTACTTTTAATGTGATTATTGCTATGTTTAGATTTAAATCTATCATGTTGCTTTTTGTTTTCTGTTTGCTCCATCTGTTTTTATTCCCTTTTTTCCTCATTTTGATCATTAAGATATTTTTAGTCATTAAAAAGTCCTATCCAGAACTTCAATTTTATGTTCAATCCAAATCTTCTACCCTTCCCCTGCTCAGGTCTGACGTATGGCTAATGGGCCCTCTCCTGTTTCTTTTAGCTTTTTTACTTTTCCCTTTCTTTGTGCTGCTTCTGGATACTCCACTGTTGGGGTTGGGGGAAACTGGATCAGCAGTAAAAAGGCCATAAAACTTTTTTATTTAACAGTAACAATAGCAACCGAAGTCTTCGTTTTTATCTTATTTATGGACACCTCAAGTTAAACATAGCTTTAGATATTGGAAAGCAGACTCTAGTATTAGTCTGTTGGATTTAAATGCTAGACACAGTGGATGTCAGAACTTGGTATACAGTTGCTTACCTTAAATGGATTAGTTGTTAGTAATTTAATTATTCATCAAGTCATTATGAACTATGATACAGTGTTTGTTAAGGTAATGTGAATAGCTATAACAAATGAACTTAATAAAGGTTTATTTTGTCATCTGTGTAATGTCCAAAATTGGTTCTCTTTCAATAGACAACTCTCTTCTAAGTAGTGATTCAGAGCCCTGGGCTCCTCCCATCTTTGGTTCTGCCTAAGGTTGCTGTACCCACCTGCAGGAAGCTGGCATTGCTCAGGGACATATTTTAATAGGCTTAGGGCTGGGGGGTGGCTTATATCACTTACCTTCATATTCCATTGACTAGGCCTCAGTTATACTAAACTGCAAGGGAGGCTGGGAAATGTGGTATAGTTGTGTGCCAAATGAGAAGAAAAAAGGTGTGGTGAACAGCTAGCTAGTCTCTGCACAGAAAAGTTTCCTTGTGACAAGCATTGCATATATTTAAATTTGAAACTAAAGCCCAGTGAACATGGCTTCTCATCTCCTTTTTCTATGGCAATGTGTTGACATCATAGAGCCAGGTCATTTACTCCTAACCCAGCCCTCAATGAGTACATTGCTTTGTGGGAAAAAAAAAAAAAAATTACTCAACACCAAAGATCTCTGAAGCTGCCAATCTTGAATTTTTAAGAAAGTATCATAAAGGGATCATGCCATTGTAATGAACATTTTAAGCAGAAAAGAGCAGACAATAGCATACGTATTAAAGTCAAGCAGTAATTTCTTTATATTGTATGAAATCCTGTTTTTTTTTTTTTCTTTTCAAATTAACTCTTGAATGTCTTTTTAAGGATTTTTTTTTTTTTTTTTGAAATAGGAACATGAAGTTTAATTTTCTGGAGTTCTGATTTCAGACAGAAAGGCATTTGTATAAAGAGTCTTTTAGAGTGTTTATACTTGTCTCTGTATTTAGTATGTTTCTTACAAAATCTCAGGCTCTGGAGTCATAGGGCGCTCAGGGCCAGGGACTTTAGTTTAACATGAGTTTAATGGTTTGGCCCCAGCTCTCATCTGGGTTTGTACAGCAGTCATGCCTTGCCTGTCGTGTAGTCATTAGTTGGCATGAGATGGTCCTGCTGCTTGTGTTGTCTTATAATTATTTGTAAGTTAGACTTCTGTAAAATGACTGTGTCCACTTGAAGAATTTAAGGGAAAACCGCTTGTGGGGACTATAGCAACTGAGAATCAGAAACTCTAGGATCCTACGTTGTAACTCTCTTACCCACTTAGTTACCTAGAATACTGATACACTTCATGATTTGAGGGCTGTCTTTATGGAAATGGTCTGTATGTTGGCCAAACCAGCTCTGAGCAATCTGTTGTAAACTTCATATTCTAACTTTATTACCAAATATTTTGCCCATTAACTTGAGGTCTTAAGTGTGTCTTAGTTTTTTTTTTTTTTTTAACATACTGTTGTCCTCAGTAGTGACATCTATTTTAACTTATATGCTAGGAGGTAAGGTTAATAGCTTAATTTAGTTTGACAGAGTTATGCTAAATGCTTACCATGTGCCAGGCATCTGGAATCAAAGATATATAGAGATTAGCCACTTGCTGAGCCTCAGAAGACTATCAGATGACTTTTGGGTGACAAGGTGACCATATTTTGGCCAAAAAGGAGACTTAAAAGAAACTAAAAAAGTAAATATTGTAGAATGTTAGAAGAATCTAAGTGCCAAGGAGAAAAATTAATGGAAATAGAAAGTTTAAGCATGCTGGATATTACAAATTTAAATGGGGTGATCAGGGAAGGCCTCACTGATTATGTGAAATTTGAACAAAAACTTGAAGAAGCTGAGGGAAGACCATACCAGCTAGAGAGAACAGCAATGATAAGGCCTCTTCACCTGATATATTTGAGGAATAGCAAAGAGGCCAACTTGTGGGGCTGGTCAGACTAAACAAGGGAAGCACAATAGGAAATGAGGTCAGAGAAGCTGAGTTCAGTGATGCGGACAGAAGTGAAGGGGAGCAGAGGGGAATAGGTACTGACCAGGATCATAACCAGAATTGTGTGATATCCTGGAGGCCAAGTGAAAAAAGTGTAGCAAGGAGGAGGGAGCGATGAACTGTGTCAAATGATGCTGATGGGTCATGTAAGATACAGTCTGAGAACTGATCATGGATTCAGCTTTGTACTGATTAGTGGTGGAGTGGAGAGGAAAAGCATGACTGTAATGGGATCAATAGTGAATGGAAGCAGTATTGTATGAAAGGAGAGAAGTTTAGCACTCCCCTTGACAAGGACGGAGGAAACCATTGGGCGTTACAGCATGCATAGGGTTAAGGCTTTGCTACCTACTTTATGGTATCAAACTACAGTTTTTATTTCAAGGTAACCACAAAGAAAGCTAATGAATCTACCCATCAAAATAAAAAAGAAGAAAAACATAAAATCTCAATAAACACAAAATCAACAATAATGAAAGAAATGAAAAGAATATACATAAACAAAAAGAGCTCAGCACAGAAGATTAAGTGGAACCAAGAAACTGTCAACACCACACACACAAAAGATAACAATACAACAAAATGACAGTAGTGAACTCATACCTATTGATAATTACACTGAATGCAATAGGCTTCAATGCACCAGTAAAGAGACAGAATGGATTAAAAAAAAAAAAAAATGATCCATCTATATGCTCTCTATAAGAAACATACCATAAGACAAAGTCATAAACAACTAAAACTCAAAGGACAGAAAACATATATCAAGCAACAATAACCAAAAAAGAGCAGGAGTGGCAATATTAATCTCTGACAAAAAAGACTTTAAAGCAAAATCCACCTTAAAGGATAAGCAAGGACACTGTATGAGGCACCAGGAAGACATAACCATAATAAATATTTACACAATCAATGACAGGGCCCTAAAATACATAAAACAAACTCTTACAGCATTGAAAAGAGAAACAGACAATTCCATAGTAATAGTAGGAGACTTCAACACAATACTTTTGGTGAAGGACAGAACATTTAGGAAGAAACTGAGTAAAGATACAGAAGGTCTAAATGCCACTATCAACCAGCTCAACCTCATAGACATATACAGAACAGTCTATCCAACAGCAGCAAAGTATACATTCTTTTCCAGTGCACATGGAATATTCTCCAGAATAGACTACATTAAAAAAAAAAAAAAAAAGCCTCAACAAAATCTGAAACAAGGAAATAATACAAAGCATGTCCTCTGATCACAATGCCATAAAAGTAGAAATAACAGGAACGGCAAGGAATGAAATGACATACATGGAAACTGAATGACACATTGCTTAAAAACTACCAGGTAATAGGAGAAATCAAGGATGCAATAAAAAAATTCATAGAATCAAATGAGAATGAAAACACATCATACCAAAACCTTTGGGACACAGCAAAAGCAGTGCTTAGAGGTGAATTTATAGCAATAAACACACACATCAAAAAAGAAGAAAGGGTCAAAATCAAAACATTAACCCTACAACCTGAACA
This sequence comes from Loxodonta africana, assembly GCF_030014295.1. NCBI lineage: Eukaryota > Metazoa > Chordata > Mammalia > Proboscidea > Elephantidae > Loxodonta > Loxodonta africana. The sequence continues at coordinate 71,896,515 of NC_087358.1, forward strand.
AACAAAAAGAAAGCAGCAAAAGGAGCCCACAGTCACCAGAAGAAAGTAAACAATAACGATTAAAGCAGAAATAAATGAAATAGAGAACAGAAAAACAATAAAAAGAATCAAGACCAGAAGTTGGTTCTTTCAAAGGATCAACAAAATCGATAAAAGCAATTGGTCAAATTGGCAAAAGAAAAACAGGAGAGGAAGCAAATAACCCCAATAAGAAATGAGATGAGTGATATTACAACATAATCAAATGAAATAAAAAGGATCATAATCACAGAGTGGTATGAACAATTGTACTCCAACAAATGTGGAAACCTAGAGGAAACAGACAAATTTCTAGAACATACTACATACCTAACCTAACACAAACTGAAGTAAAAAAAATTAAACATACACAGAACAAAAGAAGAGATTGAAGAGGTAATAAAATTCCCAACAACAACAAAAAAAAACCCTGGCCTGGATGGCTTCACTGGGGAGTTCTACCAAACTTTCAGAGAAGAACTCACACCAATACTACTCAAACTATTTCAGTGAACAAAAAGAGTTAGCAACACCCCTGCAGTTACTCCATGAAGACAGTATAACCCTGACACCAAAGCCAGGCAAAGACACCACAAAAATAGGAAACTACAGACCAATATCCCTTATGAACATGTTGTTGTTATGTGCTGTCGAATTGGTTCTGACTCATAGCAACCCCATAGGATAGAATAGAACTGCCCCATAGGGTTTTCAAGGAGTGGCTGGTGGATTCGAACTGCTGACCTTTTGATTAGCAGCCAAGCTATTAACCCCTACGCCACCACGGTTCCCTCAAGAACATAGACACAAAAATCCTGAACAAAATTCTAGCCGATAGAATTCAACAGAATATCAAAAAAAAAAAAAAAAAAAAATTATGACCAAGTGGGATTCATACTGGATATGCAAGGATGGTTCAATATTAGAAAATCAGTCAATGTAATCCACCATATAAATAAAACAAAAGAACCACATGATCATCTCAGTCTACACAGAAAAGGCATTTGACAAAGTCCAACACCCATTCCTGATAAAAACGCTCAGCAAAACAGGAATAGAAGGAAAAGTCCTCGACATAATAAAGGGCATTTATACAAAACCAACAGCCAACACCATTCTCAACAGAGACTGAAAGCTTTCCCCTTGAAAATGGGAACCAGACAAAGATGCCCTTTATCACCACTCTTATTCAACATTGTGCTGGAAGACCTCACTAGATCGCTAAGACAAGAAAAAGAAATAAAGGGCATCCAAATTGGAAAGGAAGAGGTAAAACTGTCCCTATTCACAGATGATAGGATCTTATACAGAAAAAAAAACCCCAAAGGATTCACAAGAAGCCTACTGAAACTAATAGAAGATTTCAGCAAAGTGGCAGGATATAAGATTAACATACAAAAATCAGTTGGATTCCTCTTCATTGACAAAGAGAACTTTGAAAAGGAAATCAGGAAATCAATAGTATTTACAATAGGCCTCAAAAGATAAAATACTTTGGAATAAATCTAACCAGGAATGTAAAAGGCCTATACAAAGAAAACTACAAAACACTACTGCAAGAAATCAAAAGAGACCTATGTAAGTGGAAAAACATACCATACTCATGGATACTCAAAATCATGAAAATGTCAATATTACTCAAAGTAATCTACAGATATAATACAGTCCTAATCCAAATTCCAATGGTATTTTTTAATGAGATGGAGAAACGAATCACCAAATTTATAGGAAAGGGAAGAAGTCCTGGAGAAGTAAACATTATTGAAGGAGAACAAAGTGGGAGGCCTCACACTCTTTGATCTTAAAATCTGCTATACAGCCATGGTAATCAAAGCAGCCTGGTACTGGTACAATACACATAGACCAATGGAAAAGGGTTGAGAACTCAGATGTAAATTTACCCATTTTTTTTTTTTTTTTTTATGGGCAGCTGATATTTGACAAACGACCAAAGTTCATTAAATGGGGAAAAGGTTGTCTCTTTATTAGTGGTTCTGGCATAACTAGATGTCCACCTGGAAGGATCCATACCTCACACCATATACAAAAAAACTAACTAAAAATGTATCAAAGACCTAAATATAAAAAAGTAGGGACAATGCAAGGGGCCTTAATACATGGCATAAATAGAATACAAACCATAACTAACAGGGCACAAACACCAGAAGAGAAACTAGATAGCTGGAAGCTTCTAAAAATTAAAACTTAAGCTCATCAAAAAACTTCACAAAAGAGTAAAAAGAGAACCTAAAGAATGTGGAAAAATTATTGGCATATCTGACAAGAGTCTAATCTGTAAAATCTACAAAATACTTCAACACCTCAATAACAAAAAGACAATCCCTTAAAAAATGGACAAAGGATACGAACAGACACTTTATGAAAGAAGACATTCAGGTGGTCTGCAGACACATGAAGAAATGCTCCTGACCATTTAGCCATTAAAGTCAAAACCTGTTACCCTTGAGTTGATTCCATCATTAGCCATTAAAGAAATGCAAATCAAAACTACAGTGATTAAAAAATGGGCAAAGGGTATGAACAGACACTTCACCAAAGAAGACATTCGGGCAGCTAACAGATGCATGAGGAAATGCTCACATTCACTGGCCATTAGAGAAATTCAAATCAAAACTACAATGAGATACCATCTTACTCCAATAAAGCTGGCATTAATCCAAAAAACACAAAATAATAAATTTTGGAGAGGTTGTAGAGAGACTGGAACACTTATACACTGCTGGTGGGAATATAAAATGGTACAACTACTATGGAAATTGATTTGGTGCTTCCTTAAAAAGCTAAAAATAGAACTACCCTACAATCCAGGAATCCCACTTCTTGGAATATATCCTAGAGAAATAAGTGCCTTCGCACTGACAGATATATGCATACCCATGTTCACTGCAGCACTGTTTATAATAGCAAAAAGATGGAAGCAACCAAGGTGCCCATCAATGGATGAATGGATAAATAAATTATGATATATTCACACAATGGAATACCACTCAATGATAAAGAACAATGATGAATCTGTGAAACATTTCATAACATGGAGGAATCTGGAGGGCATTATGCTGAGTGAAATTAGTCACAAAAGGACAAATATTGTATGAGACCACTATTATAAGATCTCAAGAAACAGTTTAAACACAGAAGAAAATATTCTTTGATGGTTACAGGGTGGGGAGGGAGGAAGAGGTGTATTCACTGATTAGATAGTAGACAAGAAGTATTTTAGGTGAAGGGAAAGACAACACACAATACAGGAGAGGTCAGCACAACTGGACTAAACCAAAAGCAGTTTCCTGAATACAACCGAAGGCTTCGAAGGCAGAGTAGCAGGAGCGGGGGTCTGGGGAACCATGGTTTCAGGGGACATCAAGGGCAATTGGCATAACAAAATGTATTAAGAAAACATTCTGCATCCCACTTTGGTGAGTGGAGTCTGGGGTCTTGAACTCAGGGTCAGCTCGTGTAGAGCCTCACAGGCCACTTAAGATGCATCAATTGGTCTCAACCCACCTTGAGCAAAGGAGAATGAAGAACACCAAAGACACAAGGTAATTATGAGCCCAAGAGACAGAAAGGGCCACATAAATCAGAGACTACATCAGCCTCAGACCAGAAGAACTAGAGGGTACCTGGCTACCACCGATGACGGCCCTTACAGGGAACACAACAGAGAATCCCTGATGGAGTAGGAGAACAGTGGGATCCAGACCTCAAATTCTTGTAAAAAGACCAGACTTAATTGTCTGACTGAGACTAGAAGGACCCTGGAGGTCATGGTCCCCAGACCTTCTCTTAGCCCAAAGCTGGAACCATTCCCAAACCCAACTCTTCAGACAGGGATTGGACTGGACTATAAGACAGAAAATGATGCTGGTGAGGAGTGAGCTTCTTGGCTCAAGTAGACACATGAGACTATGTGGGCCGCTCCTGTCTGGAGGGGAGATCAGAAGGCAAAGGGGGACAGGAGCTGGCTGAATGGACATGGGGAATACAAGGTAGAGAGGAGGAGTGCTCTGTCTCATTAGGGAGAAAGCAACTAGGAGTACATAGGAATTATACAAATTTTTGTATGAGAGACTGACTTGATTTGTAAACTTTCACTTAAAGCACAATTAAAAAAAAAGTAAAAAGAAAAACTGCAATGAGATACCATCTCACCCCGACAATACTGGCACGAATCAACAATAACAATAAATAACTAATGTTGGAGAGGTTACAGAGAGACTGGAACTCTTATGCACTGCTGGTGGGAATGTAAAATGGTACAACCACTATGGAAAATGGTGTGGCGCCTCCTTAAAAAACTAGAAAAAGAAATATCATATAATACAGCAATACTAGGAGTACTAGGAATATATCCTAGAGAAATAAGAGCTGTCACATGAATAGATATATGTACACCCATATTCACAATAGAAAAAAGATGGAAACAACCTAAGCACCCATTAACAGATGAATGGATATACAAATTATGGTACATACCCACAGTGAAATACTATGCAATGATAAAGAACAATGATAAATCCACCAAACATCTTACAACATGGATGAATGTGGAGGGCATTATGCTTAGTGAAATAAATCAATCACGAAAGGACAAATATTATATGAGACCACTATTATAAAAACCAAAAAAAAGGTGAAGGGAAAGGCAATACACAATATCGGGGAAATCAACAAACTTGACTAAGGCAAAGTCATAGAAATTTCCTAGACACATCCAAACACCTTGAGGGACCAAGCTGCTAGTACTGAGGTCTGGGGGGCCGTCAAGGTCAATTGGCATAACATAGGTCATAAAGAAAATATTCTATATCCTACTTTGGCGAGAGGCCATCTAAGTTACATCTATTGGTTCTATCCCATCCAGAGGAAAAGAAAATGAAGAAAACCAAAGATACAAGGAAAATATTAGCCCAAAGGACTAAAGGACCACATGAACCACAACCTCCAACAGCCTGAGCCCAGAAGAACTAGATGATGCCCAGCTACTACCACCTACTGCTTTGATAGGGATCACAATAGAGAGTACTGGACAGAGCGGGAGAAAAATGTAGAACAAAATGCAAATTCACAAAAGAAGACCAGACTTCCTGGCCTGACAGAGACTATAGGCACCCCCCAAGACTGTGGCCTGTGGACACCCTGCTAACTCAGAACTGAAGCCACTCCCAAAGCCCCTTTTCAGCAAATGCTTAGACAGGCCTATAAAACAGTAACACAAATGAGGAACGTGTTTCTTAGTTCAGTCACATATATGAGACCAGACTGCAGGAAAGGATGGGAAAACTGGGTGAGTGGACATGGGTTCCTGGGGTGGAAAGGCAGAGAGTGCTGTCACATTGCGGAGATTGCAACGGACGTCACAAAGACAATATGTGTATAAATTTTTGAATGAGAAACTAACTTGGGCTATAAACTTTCACCTAAAAAACAATAAAATTACAAATAATTGCAATATAAGTAGGGAAAAAAGGAGTGAATGGCAGCAGAGGAAGCATATCTCTTTGAGGAGTTTCATTGCAGTGGGGCGGTAGATACGGGAAATGGAGCCAAGAGAGGTTTTTTTTTTTTTTTAAAAAAGAACAGAGAAATTGTAGCATGTTTGTATGCTGATGAGAATAATTCAGGAGAGAGAGAAATGCTGATGTCAGTGAGCTAGAAGAGAGAATAGTGGTGAGAGGGGAGAGGCTGGCCTTAAATGGGAGCATGGTCAGGGCATCCGTGGAGAGGGCAGAGTAAAAGGGCGCATCTGCTGGTAGGTGGGTGATGACAGAGGTGACAGCAGGTAGAACTATCTTCTAATTGCTATTGTTTTCTCAGTACAATAGGGAGCAAGTTACAAGCTGGGAGTAGGAATGGGAGAGGATCTTTGGAACATTAAGGAAAAAGAGCAGGTGTGAAGTAATTGTGAGAGAGTGAGAGAGGATGGACCAGGGAATGTCACAGTTATTGCTAGGCAGTACTTAGGTGGTCATGGAAACAGAAGCTTTAAAGTGTGGTAAGAATTGAGGTCTGTGAGAACTTGGGGTCAGCTCGTGTAGAGCCTCACAGGTCATAATAACGACTTTGGATTTCATGCTAAGTGAGATGGGCAGCCCTTGGAGGGTTTGAGCAGTGGAGTGACATAATCTGACTTAGGTTTTAAAGGGATCACTTTGACCACTCTGTGGGATATACCTGCAGGAAAGGAAGTAGGAAAACGGTTAGTTCCATGTTCTAAGTGAAAGATGATGATGGCTTGAACTGGGATGGAAGAGCTGGAGGTGGAGAGAAGGGGTTGGATCTGAGATGTATTTTGAACGTAGAGCTAACAGGATTTGCCAGTTAAAAGCGGAATATGAGAAAAAGAAAGGCACCAAGGGCGAACTTGAGGTTTAATCATGAGCAACCTATGAATGGTAGTGTCAATTACATAATCAGGTTTCTCAGCCCCCAAACCACATTTGAGACCAACACTAACTGTGCCACTAATGGTCTCACATTTTGGACACGAAGGCAACTGATTTTGGCATGAACACAGTATAAAGGAGGTCTAAGATGTGCAGTTTTTCTCAGTATTTTAGAAAATTTTAATTTTCTGAGTCCAAGATTAGTTAAAAAAAAATTTTTTTTTTAAGTAGGTATCAATTTAACGTAAACTCTGGAAATGTCTTCTTCTTCAACAATGACAGAATTCAGTTAATAGCCTGGAGCTAGTTAGAGTTTTCCAAACAATAAAACGAAGTGTATTTATTTTAATGGGGAAGGTCTGCTCTGTCCATTCAGTATTTTAGTGTTTTCACTTTTCCCTTCTTTAAAACTTGAGTAAAACTATAAATGTCTGAAAAATGGATATGCCACCAACTTGCAGAAGAAAGATGCCATTTTGCCTCCCCTTCCTGAAGATCAGCTTGTCTCAGTTTTCCCATTCTCTGTTTTCTTGAATTTTTACTAGGTTTCTGACTGGACCAACCCAACTACATACCCTCTTGACACTTCCTTTTTTTCCATCAGCTCACTTTCAGAACTATCAAAAAACGCTGGTGTCCTCACTCCTGCCCCCTTAAACTTAGAGAGTTCAAATGTTTCCATTTAACAGCTCACTAACCAGAGAAGACCTAACAAAAAGATGCTAAAATGTTTCCCAGAAAGTGCAGTTCAGTCATTTTCTTTATTGTATTTGTAAATGGTGCCATTGGGACTAAGGGAGGAAATGAGTGTATTGCAGAGGAATCTTTGTTTTGTGGCTTGGAGAGATCAAGAAGAAAAATAGTACCTGGATCTTTTATTAATGTCTTCAATTTGTTTCTTCTGGTCTGCTTTCCTCTCAGCAGGGTGAATGGTTAATTTCAGGTGAAAGGAAGCAAGTCCTTTATTGCCTTTCCCTATAATCAGGCTCTCAACATGAACTTGATGGCTCCAATTGTTGGTGTCTTAAATTGTAAACAGCTGTCAGGTTTGTGGATTGGTGCTGGGGCGGAAAAGCCCACAGTGGTGGTATTTCAGAAGCAGGGGCAATGTAGCGTACAAATCAAGGGCTTAGGCGCTGGAGTCCACTTGGGTACAGAGGCTAGTGTCATCACTGTCTAACAGACTGGGTCACGAAGTCTTTTCGTGCCTGGTGGTACATATAGTGACCGTGAAGTTTTTCAGTCTCTGGGGTTTATTGGCAAACTGTTGTACCACTGATAGTGCATGCTGCCACCAAGCAGGGGCCTTCGTGACTCTTTGAAACTGAAGGAACGGGCGTGGGCTACAAATTAGTTTTTGCAGGGTACTAGATCAGGTATCTGAATTTTTGGTAGGAAAAATAGAAATTTTAAAAAGTTTTATTCATTACACACATCTACCAATAGATCTGGAGCATAATTAGTGCTACTTCATATGTACCACTAAACACTTAGGGTAGGCTTCTGGGAGGGGCAAGGAAAAAATGCCATACTGCTTACCAAAAATTCAGACATGCGCAATGATCCATCATGCTTCCATTAATGAAAACATATGGTATCAACAAAAAATTCAAAGCAGAAAATAACTGGGTCACCAAAGGGTTAACCTCTCTGAGCCTCAGTTTACTCATCTGTAAAATAGGGGTAATTATGCTTTTGTTATAGGGTTGTTGTGAAGATAAAAAGTAGGTAATATCTTAAGCCCTGCACGTAATAAATCACCAATAGTTGGTAGCTATTTTCATTTTTTAGTTCATGAATTTGTTGTTTGAGCAGATAAGGTTTAGACTGAAGAGATTGGCACTTTGCTTTCTCTGAGCGCCCCTGAAGGACTAGACCAATGGTTCGTTCTTTTTTTTTTTAATTTGTGTTCAATGGATGAGCAAACAGGTTAAGAAAGGGTAAGTGATGTGTTCGAATTCACACAGCTAGTGGAGGCAAAGGAGGTAGTAATGATTCAGTGGTGGGATTCTCCTTCCATGCAGGAGACCGGGGTTCAATTCCTGGCTGATGCACCTCATGTGCGGTCAACACCTGTCTGTCGGTGGAGGTTATTTGTTGTTATGATGCTGAGGAGGGTTCAGCAGAGCTTCCAGACTAAGATGGACTAGAAAGTAAGGTCTGGCGATCTACTTCTGAAAATCAGCCAGTGAAAACCCTATGAATCACAAATGTCTGATCTGCAACTGATCATGAGGATGGTACAGGACGAAGTGGTGTTTTGTTCCATTGTGCGAGGGGTCACCATGAGTCAGGGCTGGCTTGACAGCAGGTAACAACAATGGGGGCAGAATGAGGGTGCAAATTCCAATTGCTGTGACTCCAAACCAGGGTGGCTGCTCAGCCCAACTGCAGCAGCTTTCCGTTACCCTGCACTGCCTCCCAAGCCCACTCCTGTCTGCTCAACTGCAGGGGAGCAGAGTGAGAGACACCAGGCAATGGTACATCTCATCACCGCAAAGGTTCTGGTTGGAACTCTCTGGCTCCAGAGCACCTGACTGTCCCAAATCCCTCCTCAAAGGCAAGCTGGGAGGTTGGCACTGGCTCCACCTGCTTGAGTCACTACAGCTGACATTTGTTGATGACTCTCTGGGTGGGGTGCATGGTTCTTTTCTCCTTTCTCCCTGCTCTCCCTGCCTCCAGTCCTGCCTGCCTCTTGCCTGCCTCCTGCCCACCCTACCCCAGCAGCCAGGGTAGAGTGATCTAAGGAGCAAATGAAAAACACGTCTTTCCCTTGCTTAAAAATAATTGTCTAGATAACACATTCCTCCAGTCAAAAAATCGATGATCATGAAAAGATTTATAACAAAATGTCTTCTTCCCACTGCTATCTGCCATCTACCTAGTCCTCACCCTTCACCTTCCACATGTAACCACAGTTTTAGTTTTGTGTGTGTGTGTCTCCTTCAGAATTTTTTTTTTTTTTTTTGGTGTGTTTTAGATGAAGGTTTACAGAACAAATTAAACAATTCATACACATATTGTTTTGTGACATCGGTTACCACCCCCATGACATGTCAACAGTCTCCCCTTTTCCACCTTGTGTTCCCCATTACCAGCTTTCCTATCCCCTCCTGCCTTCTCATCCTTGCCCCTGGACCAGTTTGCCCATTTAGTCTTGTTTTGTTTTAGGGCCTGTCTCATCTATGGCGAAGGGGGAACCTCAGGAGTGATTTCATTACTGTGTTACAAGGGTATCCGGGGGCCATGCTCTCAGGGCTTCTTCAGTCTCTCTCATATCAGTAAGTCTAGACCAATGGTTCCTAATGCGTTATCTCTAGGTCAGTGGCATCAGCATTACCGGGAAACTTGCTAGAAATACAAATTCTTGAACCCCACCCCAGATCTACTGAACCGGAAACTTTGGGGTGGGTCTTAACAATCTCTTATAACCTCTCTTGCCAGACATTTATCCACTGTAAGAAACAACTTTGGATTTTGTTGATACTCTCTATTTACTCTTTTGTTTCTATTTTATTGTTTTCTTCTCTTACCCTTATTCTCTTTTTTCCCCCTTTGAGTTTACTTTGTAGCTTTTAGATGCCTTTTTGAATTGAATGTATTAATTATCAATTTTCAACCTTTCTTTTCCTAATATGAATTCAACTCTTTATATTTTCTTATGGGTATCACTTTAGCTGCATACTGCAAACGCTCCCATTATTTAATTCTAAATATGTCATAGTTTCCATTACAATTCTTCTTTGACCCTTGAATTATTTAGAAATATGTTTTTAGTTTCAAAATATATGAATTAAATGTTTTTATTGATTCTTAATTTTAGTGCATTACTTTAGAGAATGTGGCCTACATATCATTTCTTGGGTATTTGCTGAGATTTTCTTTATTTAATTCAAGGGCGATTTTTGGAATCGTTTCATGTGTACTTGAAAAAACTGGCATTCTCTATGTGACATGTATTTATTAAATCAAGCTTGTTTGTTCTGTTGTTCAGCTCTTCCATATCTGTCTTCATTCTTTCAATCTGTTTGAGGAATGTTCAAATATTTCACTATAATTCTGACTTGTCAGTTTTTTTGTAACTCACCAACATATGATTATGTATTTTCAGGTTATCTGGTTAAGTGAATATAGCCAAATGGCTATAGGGGTGCGTACAGATGTAGAAAATAAGGATTTGGCAGGTGTCAAACACCAGAGATAAAATCCAGACAAGAGCAGAGGAAGAAAAGCTTTTTTCAGATTAAAGAGGTGACACAAGAGAAGTGCCAGGTCATGCCTGCCAAGTCAGTGAGAGGTAGACCCAAGCTAGGGACTCTGTGCTATAGGAGGAGGGAGTGCGTGGGAGTGGAGGGGGCCAGGATGAAGTCAGCCGATGTAACTAGGGGTTGATTGTTTTTAACTGCTACTGTATCTGTGTATGGAGTCCCTGGTGCTGCAGATGGTCAAACACTGAGCTACTAACCTGAAGCCTGGCAGTTTGAACTCACCTAGTGGCACCCCAGAAGGCAGTCCCGGAGGTCTGCTTCTGAAAGGCCACAGCCGTGAAAACCCTGTGAAGTACAGTTCTAATCTGAACATGCGGGGTTGCCATGAGTTGGAATCAGCTCCATGGTAACTGCTATAAATGTATATTTCTTTGAAAGGAGTTAGATTTGAAAGTTGCTATCTGCATTGGGTCCTGCTAGGAAGGAATCCTTTGTGTTGACTGAAGTACATCAGAGCAACTTCTAACATTTAATTTATTTCTACCCACACTTTTATTTTGGAAGGACATTCCTGATTTTTTTGTATACTTCTTTTTAAAATCTTGATATCATGTTTCATATTGCCTTTTGTATTTGGTGGCCCAGGAGGATGAATTATTCCAATTGTTTTACTTAACCGACTGTTATCGTCTGGAGGGAACTTTAGCAAGTTCAACTTACCTGGGTAGCCTTTCCCTCTGAGATTTTGTTTCTGGTCAACTTCACTGAGCAGGAATCTTCCTAAAATAGTACTCAGCTTATCTGTAGAGGAAACCTTTGCATCTTAAATAAAACACTCAGCTAGCAGGGTCATGCCTGGCTCTGTTTCTCTTCACCAGTGCTTCTAGATCCATTTGCCAAGCCTGAGCTTGCAGACTCAGACATTTTGGAGGGATACTAAAAGTAAGTGTGCTTTTCACTGAATGTGAAAATAGCATTTTGTTGAAGGCTATTTTGCTCATTGGCTCCAAAGTAGTTTACTTTGGGGAGCAGAGACCAAGTCTGAGATATTAAAGACTGAAAGGAAACTACCTTTCTCTCTCTTTTTTTAAGTACATATAGCTATAAGCAATTGACAAAAGGATGTTTGTGATAAAAACTATTCTTCGACTCTGACAGTGACATTCTCTGCGGTAAAATATGTCATTCTCTCATAGAGAGTACATAAACCTTCTCCTCTAATTTCTTTATTTCTTTCAGGTCCCTTGATTTTGGGTGAAAAAAAGCAAGCAAAGTTTATGGTGAGGTTTATTTTAGTAAAGTAGACAAGTACCCAACTGATTCAAGAATCTGTTCTTTTCCAAATCCATACAAACATTTATCTCCTTTATTTAGTTTATGCAAACGAAAGAGACTCGTGGGAGTGTGTGTGCCAAATACTCTGTATAATTGCACAGTTTTAAATTTCAGGATTCTAGTAAAGATTCAGTATCTAAGATGATGTGACATTTTTAGTTCCCCAAAACCTTATAACAAGCTTTACAAATTCTGCAGTTGAGTCTCTTTCCTCTTTGGTTATTTTCACGCCATCAGATTTTGCTGCTCCTTTTTTTTTTTAATTCTTCATGCTCATGTGTAGATCTAGTGCCAAATCCCTTCTATGAATATCCGCTCTTTTTCCAAATTCAAAAATGTAGACTCGAAATGATTAAATTAAACAGCAGTTAATCCGAGAGTTAAGTTTTCAGGGGAGGAAAGAAGAAGAGTCCAATTAGATAGCATTCACTTTAAAATTATTAATTATACCACCTCCAGAATAACATAACCCAAGTGTACTCACCAGACTTTGATTGGAAGTCTCTTTGAAAAATTCCTCAGAATTAATTTTAAACTCAGGTTCTTTCCAGGGAAGGTCCTTAATGCTGGGGTTTCAGGCCGACTTCCTGTTACTGTTCCCACATATAACTTGTTTTTGGTTGTCAGCAACTTTTCTCCTGCCAAATTGAAAGTGGTCTAGTTATCCTGCTTGTGTTGGTAGAGTGTGAACCTTCTTAGCTTGCTTGTACATACTTAGCTGGGAATGGCCATGCTGTTTTCTCTACACCTCTACTTCTGTCCATCTGACAGAGGGCAAAACAACCCATAGCTTCCATACACTTTACCTGACAAAACGTCTTTAAGCTGGCTAGAGGTTGTCCGTTTAAAATACAGTGCTTGTCCATAATATTCACTAAGGAAAATTATCTATACCCTCATTTCTTTCCCTAACAACTTATTAATTGAAAGTAAGAAATTTATATAAAATTAAAGGTCTAAAACTTGTTTGGTCACTAAATTGTCTGGAACACCTATAGTTTGAATGCACGTTGCTCAACAATGTAGGTGATACCACATTGCACAAATTAGGAGAGATGAGACGTGTACACTAGCAACTACAATTCCAAGCAGTGGCAACAAGGACCCTACGGAACAGTAGAGACAGTAAGTGTTAACAAAGTGATACTTCCTGGCCAGGGAAGGCTTCTAAAGTAAGTTGCATTTGTGTTAGGCCTTAAGAGGTGGATAGGAAATATCAATGAGCAGACACATTTAAGTTCTACTGGACTACTTTATGTTGTGTTTTCATTTTAATTTAACTTAAGTATTTTCTGATTTCTCTCTTGATTTCTTGATCCATTGATTGTTTAGTAGACTGTTATTTAATTTCTACATATTTGGGTATTTTTCCAGTTTTTCTTTTGTTATTAATTTCTAATTTCACTCCATTGTTGTTAAGAAAGATATACTTTGTATGATTTCAATCTTTTTAAAATTTCCTTCCTCAATTCCTCCATTACAGGTTTTTTTTTTTTTTTTTTTGTACTCAGTTGATTTTTTTGTTGTGTACATTCTTCTTTCCTTTTCTGTATACTTTTTAGTTATTTTCTTAGTGGTTACCTTGGGGATTACAATTAACATCTTCATCTTGCAACAACCTAATCTGAATAATATCAATTTAGTTTCAATAGTATTCAAACTATACATCTCCATTCCTCCTTTTTTATAACATTGTTGTAACAGATTACATCTTTATACATTGTGTGCCCATTAACATAGATTTATAATTATTGTTTTACGCATTTGCCTTTTAAATCCTATAAGAACAACAGAGCAGTTACAAATAAAAAATACAACAATGCTTGGTGCTTTATTTGCCTGTGTAGTTACCTTTACCAGTGTTCTTTATTTCTTCATATGGCTTTGAGTTACTATCTGGTATCCTTTCATTTCGGCCTAAAGGACTTCCTTTAACATTTATTGTAGAGCAGGTCTAGTGGTAACAAATTCCCTTAACTTTTGTTTATCTGGGAATGTATTAGTTTCTCCTTCAGATTTGCAGGATAGTTCATCAGATATAGAATTATGGGTTAACAGTTTTTCTCCTTCAGTATTTTAAAGATGTTGTTGCATTGCCTTCTGGCCTCCATAGTTTCCGATGAGAAATCAGCCCTAATCTTGTTGAAGCTCCTTTATTTATGATAAGTCTTTCCTCTGTCGCTGCTTGCACAATTCTCTCTTTGTCTTTGTCCTTCAACAGTTCAACTATAATGTGTCTTGGTGAGGATCTCTTTGAGTTTATCTTGCTTTGAGTTCACTGAGTTTCTTGAATGTGTTCTATCAGATTTGGAAAGTTTTCAACCATTATTTCTTCAAATATTTTTTTCTGCAACTTTCTCTCTCTCTCTCCTCCTTCTGGGATTTCCTAATGCGTATGTTAGTCCACTTGATGGTGCTCCACAGGCCATTCAGGCTCTATACCTTTTTTTTTCATTCTTTTTCTTTCTATCCCTCAGACTTGATAATTTCAAGTATCTTATCAAGCTTGATGATTCTTTCTTCTGCCTACTCAAATCTTTTGTTCAACCCCTTTATTGTACTTTTCAGTTCTTATACTTTTTAGCTCCAGAATTTCTGTTTGATTCCTTTATATATCTGTCTCTTTATGATATTCTCATATTATACTTTTTTCTTGATTCAGAGTTTGCTTGATTGTTATAAGCCTTTGACTGTTTTCCAGAGTTCTGAACAATGAAGAAGATGATCCCAAGATTGGGTTAAAAAATCCTTCCTACTAATTTTTAACTATTATTAACTTATTCCAAACCCTAAACTCTTCACAGATCTCCATTAAAACTGTTCCTGTTACTCCTTGCTGTTTCTTTTAATTTAAATATAAAATCCCTCTGGGAGCATTTGTAGAACTCTGAAAACAACAGCCCTTAAATCAATGATCATATAATGATCATTGTTACTATGCTAGCTTCTGTATGTACATTATCTACTTATCCTCACACTCTCCCCATGAGATAGGCACAATTACTATCCCTGTTTTACCAATATAAGAAGACTTTCCTTGGTTATACACCTGGTATATAACACAATTTAAGGGCACATATTTTCAAAGGGAAGTGCAACAGAATGGTAGCTAAGAGCTTCAGTGCTGCGGTCAGATAAGATGGCTCTGGTATTTCCCAGTATGTGACCATCAGTAAGTTGTTAATTTCTCTGGACTTCGGTTTCCTTGTCTGTAAAATGGGTTAGAAATATCCATCTTGTAGGTCCATTGTAGCTATTCTGAGAATAATAACCATAGAAGTGATGGATGATAAGTGCTCAATAAGTCACAGCTATTAATGAATAAATTAACGAGTCAAATGAGCTGTTATGAGAGTGTTCTGTTTTTAATTCTATATAGGCTTTTCATGAATTAAAACTCTTGTTATATATTATTTCATAAAAATGTATGTCCATTGTAGAAATATTAGGAAATCAAGCAAGCAAAAGGGGAGCGGGGGAGACACCTTAAATTCTACAACCAAGAGAACTTGCGGAATTTTTTTTCCTAGCCTCTGTGTTTTTTCTATACACATACACACACACAGACAACACACACACAAACATATATTGTTTAAAATAGGACCTTATAATTATTGTTTTTTAATTGCATTTTCATTCAGTAATGTTAATATTTTCTATTTTGCTATAGTATTGCTTTTATGCTTGCAAACAGATACTTATGGTCATAGCAATACCGTAAGTAACACCATTAAAGATAAATCAGGCCCTTGCTACAGGGTCATGTATGATTCAAAAACTTACTATTTTACATCAGATAATTTATTTTTATGGGAAAGGCTTATTCTCACCTTACAAAGAGTAGAGTTAAGGCAATGAAGCAGGAAGTGGCTTGCCTGCCAGAAGTCAGTCAGAGACATTCTTCTGGCTCACTCATGAGGCTCAGAAGTTGAGCTTGTTGAGAGACACAAAAGAGGCCTAGGTGGGAAGCCCTGGGGATGCTTGCACTCGAAGGGGGAGCTAATGTTGAATGGAGTCCTAGGGCCAGGACAGAATGGAACCCTAGACTTACTTGATGCCCAGACTAGGCTGCTCATATATGACTCTTGTCACACAGAGCCCTTTGTCTTTAATGGGTCTTTGCTATTCCCTTTTTGTGAGCTGTGGGCTATTGCTCTGGAAGTAGGGATTACAATGTACTCATCTCAGTATTCCTAGTGTACATCACTGTGACCGGTACATAGTAAAGAGTGTTGGGGGAAAGGGGTTTCACTCACAATGATTAGGCCCTTTCTTTTCCAATATGGAACCAAGAAAGCCCAACATAACTCGTCCATTTAGTTTATATAGAATGAAATGTCACCCTAAATTCCAGCATAACTGAAAACCAAACTGGAATTGGCCTGGGAATGGGGGAAATTTAGCAGTCTGAGGGATTTCATAACATCTCTAGAGACTATTTTTACATCTTTTTGGCAAAACTTCCTCTTTTCTTTGTTTAACACCTCCCCCTAATTTAAACCCATGTGACTTTTGAGGGAAATTTAATTAAAAGAAATTTTTTCCCCTAGCTAAATGGAAGCAGGTGCTATTCAGAGAGTAAAGAAAACCATTGAAAAATAAGTTTTGCTTGCTTGTTATCCCTATTTCCCAGGAGGATAACTGAAATGCAACCTGTAGCTAATTACTTTTCATGGAGATGGAGTTTCTGTGAGGCTTCTCCCCTGATATGTCTATACCAGAACCTTGATCAGAGGTCCTTTCCCTCAATTATGGGCCATTATCAGTTCCAGACTCCCTCCTTTAGGACAAAGATGTCTGCCTATTAGTCATTCCAAACCAAACCAAACCTGCTCTCGTTGAGTCGATTCCAACTCATAGTGACCCTATAGGACAGAGTATAACTGCCCCATAGAGCTTCCAAGGCTATAACCTTTACAGAAGCAGACTGCCACATCTTTCTCCTGCAGAGTGGTTGGTGGGTTAGAACCACTGACCTTTCAGTTAGCAGCTGAGTCCTTAATCACTGCACCATCAGTGCTGCTTTCATTAGTCATTAAACCTCAAACCAAACCCATTGCCATCAAGTCGATTCTGACTCGTAGCGACTCTGTACAACAGAGTAGAAATCCCCATAGGGTTTGCAAGGAGTGGATTTGAACTGCTGACCTTTCCATTAGAAGCTGAGCTCTTAACCACTGTGCCACCAGGGCTCCAAGTCATGCACAAAAGGATAAATACCTACGAGGGGCTAATGCATAGAGACAAAAATTTATTAAAATGGTGGAAACCCTTAATGAGGTGGATTAACACGATAGCCACAACAATGGACTAAAACATACCAATGATCATGAAGGTAGTACTACCTTCACCTGGTGTGTTCTTTCAGAGGACTCTCCAAATTCAAACACTGAAGCCATTTTTCCCACATATGATTTTGTAGCCAAAACTTCTTCATGCATGAAAACAGAGTCTGAACGTAAGTAACTCTCAGAAATTTCACACTGACTTCAGGGCTGAAATGATGTTGCTTATTGTGCTAAGGGAAACCCTGGTGGCATAGTGGTTAAGTGCTACGGCTGCTAACCAAAGGGTCAGCAGTTCGAATCCGCCAGGCGCTCCTTGGAAACTCTATGGGGCAGTTCTACTCTGTCCTATAGGGTCGCTATTAGTCGGAATTGACTCGACGGCACTGGGTTTGGTTTTTTTGGTATTGTGCTAAGCATCTTTTTAGAAACTGTCACTATACTGTAAGCTCCATAAGGGCAAGGGCTGTGTGTTTGTGCCTTCCTACGTCTTCTGTATCTGACATATAATGCCACTTAACAGAAATTGGTTCACTGTATAATTGAGAACTGGAATTCCAAGTCATGACAGAAGGTGCTCAAATACAGCAAACAGCATTATTATGGTGAGACTGAATGTGGAGACACTACTGTGAAATCCATACAAACATCAACACTACAGCAACTCTCCTTGCAGAGAGGAGGCTGTTTTGATTAGGTATTATTAACACAGAGTCCTGGGGTGGCACAGATGGTTTAAGTACTTTAAGTACAAAAGGTTGGAGACTCAAGTCCACTCAGAAATGCCTTGGAAGAAAGGCCTGGTGATCTACTTCTGAAAAATCAGTCATTGAAAACCCTATGGAACATAGACCTACCCTGACACAAATGAGGTTGCCGTGAGTCAGGATTGACTCAACAGCAACTGGTTTATTTATTAACACATCAACAATTTTCTAGCCCATTCTCTTAGTAGAGTCCTTGGTGAGCCAGGAAGCATTCAGTGAATCTCAGGAGAAATAATATGATTACCTCATTAAGAAGAGAAGACTTGAAGAAACCTGAGTTTGCCAAATTACCCTATATTAGCTTGTAGGTAGGGTGTATTATAGAGGGGCAAAATGAGCTTAGACCACCAGTGGAAGGAAAACAAACCTAGTGTTCCTGGTGGTCCCAAGGAGAAGAACAGGGCTTTATCTTAAATTATGGTAGAGAACTGCACCATAGAGGTAGTTTCTTGTCTTGGTGGTAATCTCCCCTTATCAGCAACCTAATGTAAACAGCTCTCCCAACTCTGTGCCATCTATTTGTACAACCCAAACCCATTAGTTACATTTATCACCTATGTTTTCACATACCCCTCTCAGCAGTGTTAGTGGGTAGGGAGGAAAAGGGACTGTGAAGAGGAGCCTTGTAGCAATGACTTGTGTGGTGGGCATATGGGCTGTCTCCCAACATCCATTTCAACCTCCTTCTACTTTGTCTTCCTGTACTGCACAGGCTGAAAAGCTAAAGACTATGTTTCCCAGACTCCTCTGCAGCCAGAGATGTGGATGTGATTTAGATGCACCCTCATTTCCAAAGCAGAAGTGAGGCAGAGGCATGCTTCCGTTGGCCATGTGGCTTTTCTGAAGCAGTGCTAGCAAAGGCCCCAGTATCTGGCCACTAGTGTCATGGTGCTGAGAGGCAGGGTGCAGGGCACCCATATTGCTAGGGCAGGTCATCTAGGGCCTGGTGGAGTCCTGCAGCCAGTAGTAACATTGGTTCTTTGCTGAGAAAAACTGCAGCTTCCTGCCCATGGTAGCTTGCTGATCATGGAGGTTTCTTCATCCCAGTGGTGGTCGTGTGTTTTCTAGCACATCTTCCCAGTCATCAGTTGGCAACCTTGGTGGCCTTGTTCTGTTTTGTGTCTTGGGAGTTGTTCCTAGAAGAACCTAGAGTTTGTTTCTTTAGCCCTTCCAATGCCACCCGTTTAGTACGCTGTAAATAAACTGCTTTCTGCTGAGACTAGCCAGAGTGATTTCTCTTCTGTGCAATGGAACCCTGACCACCCCAGCTTGTGGCTGAGGGGCTGAACCACACTCTCTGAGCTCAGCCCTCCTGGTTACTCTTGCCTTGGTTTCAGACAATTATTTGTAAAACCGCTGCTGTGTTACTTTTGGTTCCTGATTTCCAAACTATTGTGTTTGGCCACTGTATTCTAGTAAGTGGTAAGCAATTAGAAATTCAGGATTAGGGGGTTTATTATGTTTAATAAAATGTTGAATCTGCTACATATTAAATTCTGATATGTTTAGAAACGTGTCGAGCCTACTAACTTAGTTATCCTTCCGGGGCCTGGGTCTAGGATGGCTTTGTCTGTTATTAATGAGCCTTTGCTCTGGGTGTCTCAGAAACTTCTGGATGACATATAATGTAAAATCAATACAAATAACCATTCTAGTAAATCTTTATACTTATGTCTTCTTTTATGGTTTTAAAAAAAAATTATCCCTTATTTTGGAGGTAGGGAAGGTGTGAAGAGGAAAACTGAGTTTCAGAGACGTAGGATAATTTGTTGACAATCCTGAGGTTAGTTAGTACTTAGCAGAATCAGGCCAGGCCCTAAAAGCTTACCTTTGACAAGAAAAGCAACTGCCTGATTTAATAGGTTTTCACCAACATCTGTAGCCCCTGCCTGGGTGGTGCAAATGGTTTATGCGTTCGGCAGCTAAACTGAAAAGGTGGTGGTTTAAGTCCACCCAGAGGTGCCTTGGAAGAAAAGCCTGGCAGTCTGCTTTAAAAAATTCAACCATTAAAAACCATGTGGAGGGAAATCACTCCGGAAAGTAGTGAATTTTTGTCTATGATGATGGAAAAGTTGGCATCTAAGAGTAAGGGTTATACAACTTGACTAATGTAGTATAACCTTGTTATCACTAAGCTGTACACCAGAAAAAAAGGGCAAAGTGACAAATAAAGTGTTTTATATAATTTTACAACTACAACAGCAGCCAAAGACAGGTGGGGTGCCGGGGAGGGGGCTGTGCCTGTTGGTATTAATTAGGTACAACTAACCACTTCATGGGATTGGTTTCCTTGGTTCAAGGGTTTAGGGTTACAGCTTCGTGGGTCTGTCTAGTCACTTGTTCTAACGTTGTTTTTAGAGTTTCTGTCCTAGTTCAGTGACTAGCACCTGGGGTCTTAAAAGCTTGCAAGCAGGCACCCAAGATACAATTAGTCTCTATTCACCTGGAGCAGCAGAGGAAGGAGACCCAGGAATTGGAGAAGGAAATGCACTGCAAGTTTAATTGCCTCCATGAACTACTACCTCTTTTTCCATGAGACCGGAAGAAATGGATGATGCTAGGCTACCATTACTGAACGTTTTGATCAAGGATTCGATAGATGGATCCTGATCATAATTAGGAATAGCAGGGAAAAGAACTTCGAGTTTTTATGGAAAGCAGACTTACTGAATCCGTTGGAACTCAGTGAGGAGGCCTGGAAATAATTCTTTAAACCTTGAACCAAAACTATCCCATGAAACCACAGTTAAATTACAGTTTAGTTCAATTAATAAAAATGTTCACCTTGAGCATTGAACTTTTATAAATAATTATGTGAGTTTAAACCAATGACAGTTAATCTAAAACACAAATGAGAACTTTTAAGGGGCAGAGATCCTAGATTAATGGTGATGAAACCATATGGGTAGAGATAGAATGGTGACAGATGTGAAGTATGTAACCAATGTCACTGAACTGCACATGTAGAATTTGTTAATGGGGATGTGTTTGGCTGTGTATTGCCAGCAAAAATAAACCAAAACAAAACAAAAACCCTGTGGAACACAATTCTAACTCTGACACACATGGGGTCCCCATGAGTCAGAATTGACTTGATGGCAACTGTTTTTTGTTTGTTCTCTCCAATAACCAACAAGACCAGCCTGAGGTATCTAATGGAGCTAGTTCCCCTTTTGAAAAATTCAACTCAAAGAGGTTTATTGGATAGTGCAGAGAGCAGCTTGTGCCTTTAGAGTCACCAATGGCTTTGCAAAGGCTGGTGGCATTGATAGGACAAGAGCTACAGGGAGAAAGGAGAGACAGGATTCATGGTGAAGTGAGTCCTTGCAGCATCTGCTAGTGCTGAGGCCAGCTGGGGTTACCCCATTGTTCCATAAAATAAGGATGGGAAGAGCAGCCTTAAAGAAATGGCATTAGCGTGAACCAAGGCAGCAGAGGAGAAGTGTGTAGGTAACTTGTAAGGAAGGAGACCAACCTACCTGCTGGGTTTAGTACTTCAGTTAACACTTGATTTTTTTCTTTTTATTCCTGCTATTAATTTCTGTTATTAAAGAGCCCTTCAAAAGAGTGTTGTGGACTTGTAGCAGAGTGGGAATGAAGCATTCTTTTCCACCAGCTATCTCCTGAGGCTCTCTGGCTATAACTTTCCTGGACTCTGTTTTCGCTTTTCTGGTATGTGAGGAGGTTTCCTTTTGCTGTGGAAGGTTTTACATGTAGCCAGATGTTTCATGGCCCTATCTGTAGTGTGCTTTAAAGCTTTTTCTGAAAGTGAAATTTATTTAAAGGAAAAACTGTTTCCTACTAGTTGGAACAACATCTAGAAGTGTGAGCTTTGATAGCTTGCCACAGAGCCAGTCTGAAAATGTAACTGTTATCTCACCATAGATCTGTCTTCAGTACCCTGCCACTAGCAACATGAGTATTTCCAGTGTCTTCTGTTGTTTTGCTTACATTGGGAGGATGAAGCCACTGACTGATAATAGTAATTAAAGCCTGTTGGCATGTTGTGAACTATCACCCAAGGAAGTAAGTTGATGTTTGGTGTTTTAGATTGAATTATGTCCCCCCAAAAATGTGTATATCAACTTGGTTAGGCCATGATTCCCAGTATTATATGGTTGTCCTCCATTTTGTGATTGTAATTTTATGTTGAGAGGATTAGGGTGGGAGTGTAACACCACCCTCACTCAGGCCACCTCCCTGATCCAAGGCTAAGGGAGTTTCCCTGGAGTGTTGCCTGCACCACCTTTTTTCTCTCAAGACATAGAAGGAAAGGGAAGCAAGCAGAGAGTTGGGGATTTCATACTACCAAGAAAGCAGCACCAGGATCAGAGCATGTCCTTTGGACACGGGGTCCCTGCACCTGAGAAGCTCCTTGACCAGGGGAAGATTGAGGACAAGGAATCTTCCTCCAGAGCCCACAGAGAAAGAAAGCCTTCCCCTGGAGCTAACACCTTGAATTTGGACTTGTAACCTACTAGACTGTGAGAGAATAAACTTCTCTTTGTTAAAGCCATCCACTTGTGGTATTTTTGCTATGGCAGCACTAGATAACCAAGACAGCTGGGAAGGTAAGGTCGAGATTAACTCCCCCTGCTCCAGGGTCTTGCCTCAGAAACCACCTTCTACTGAGTGTCTGGAACCAGGACTGCAAAGAGATTCTGCCTGCAGCCTTGTTGTTGTTAGCTGCCATTAAGTCAGCTCTGATTCACGGTGCCCTGATGTACAACAGAACGAAATGCTACCTCATCATGCAGCATCCTCACGATCACTGGCGTGGCTGAATTTATCTTTGTGGCTCACCAAAGATCTCCCTCACCTTCGCTGGTCCTCTGCTTCACCAAACATGATACAGCAATTAATTCCTCCTGATGATGTATCCAGAGCAAGGGAGTCAGACAGTGTTCTGTTGTGATCCATAAGGTTTTCATTGGCTGATTTTCAGAAGTAGATCACTAGGCCTTTCTTCCTACTCTGGAAGCTCAGCTGAAACCTGTCCACCATGGGTGACCCTGCTGATATTTGAAATACCAGTAGCATAGCTTCTACCATCACAGTACTGACAGACAGGCGGCAGCCCATAGACTTATAGAATGCAAATAGGGTGGGCTTTGCCTACAGACAGACCTGGGTTTGAGTCAACTTATTTGATATTAGGCAAATTACTTAATCTCCCTCAGCCTCAGTTTCCTCATTTGTGAATTAAAGTTAATACTATCAAAGAGCTGTTATGATGATTACAAAAAATACATTTTTAAGGCACAAGCCATGGTGCCTGGCATATAGCAGGCCCTCCACAACTGGCAAATGACCATTCTGATTCTGATTATGGTGGTGATTTGCTGGTTATTTCCTTAAATGGTGGAATCTAAGTTTCTCTTTGGGAGTCCCTTCTACTCAAACCGGTTCTTCCCTATTTCTCTTTGTTATCAGCATGAGGTTTTCATGCAGCATTTCTATTTCTGCATCTCAAACCCCTGTAATTAAAAAAAAAAAAAAAAATTACCCTTAAATAGTCTTGTAAAGCAGGCAACCTAAAAACAATTATTTATCCAGGAAAAGATGAATAAGGGAAAAAAGAAACTGAGCTTTTCCTTAATGAGGTTAAGAACCTGCCCCCCCCGCCCCCGCACAAAAAAACCCAAATAACCAAGCCTGTTGCCATCCTGTCAATTCCGACTCACAGCGACTATATAGGACAGGGTAGAACTTCCCCATAGAGTTTCCAAGGAGAGCCTGGTGGATTTGAGCTGCTGACTTTTTGATTAGCAGCCGTAGCTGTTAACCACTACACCACCAAGGTTTCCAATGAGGTTAAGAGATGCTAGGAAAAAAAGAAGAGTGACTAGAACAGGCGTCCTTACTCTGGGGTTTATGGGCTTTACCTCTTGAAAATGAATAAAATTCATTCAAAAAGTCACTGGGAAAAGAATTGGTGCATTTTGATTGTGAGAAGGTATATAACTGTCATCGGATTTTCGGGGAGGTCTTAAAAAAAAAAAAAACCAGAACCCACTGCTGCCAAGTCCGTTCCTACTCAGAGCTGCCCCGTAGGATTTCCAAGGCTGTAAATCTATGGAAGCAGACCACTACATCTTTCTCTTGTGGAGCTGCTGGTGGTTTTGAACTGCAGACCATTCAGTCAGCAGTTGATTGTTCTAACCACTGCACCACCAGAGGGATCTGGAACCCCCTACAAAGCAAAAGAATCACTGTAGTTAAAGACCTTCCCTCCTAGACTAGAGGAGTACTGAGAGGAAATTTACTTGTTTTCTGCATTCATGGAGGCAGTATTGTCGGGTGTGGTGGGGGTAGCACTGCTTTTAAAAATGCAGATTACAAGGCCCAGGCTCAGACCTACAGAACCAAAGCCTGGAGAACTAGAGCCAGAGAATCTGGCTTCGGAACAAGCTCTCTCCTGTCTGAGAGTGCACTGGTGTCCTAGCACAACCCTGGCTTTGGAGTCAGATCTCCAGGCATGAGTCTACCACTTACAGCTGTGGGAACTTGGAGCCATTCCTACTTCAGCTTCTTCACCAGAAAAATGAAGAAAGTGATTATGCCTCCCTTCTACGGGTTTGTGAACATTAAATGTGGTCATGTTTGTACAGTCGTACAGTGTTCCACTGAGCGCTTAATATGATCAGTATGGCAATAAATGGTAGCAGAACTGGTAATGATGGTTATTATGAGTGTTATCATTATTATTATTAAGGTGGTAGGAGCAAATTGGAGCCCAGGTGGTGTAGTGGTTAGGAGGTTTCTGCTAACCCTACGGAGCAGTTCTACTCTTTCCTGCTGGGTCACTATGAGCTGAAACTGACTCAACGACACCTAATGACAATAACAACAGGAGCAAACTGAAGGCCCTGCATCTTTATGGGAAATTAATGGATTATGGCCAAATGAGCATTTACTTCAGTTGTTTTTGTGAGTCATGTGATTCACCAAACAATATTTGTTAGTGATCAATCCTAAATTGTGAAGACTGATGAAATGAACACATCAGTTATAGTATAGATGATGGGCAATTCCTTTTCTTCTTTCTCTCTTCGGTTTCCAAATTTTCTACCATGACTTAAAAAAAAAAAAAACCTATATTATTTCAGAAAAATTATTTTACTAGGCAGTTTTCAGATAAATAATTCATAGTTTATTAACTGTAACATTGTGGTAAATTACTTTAGTTATTTGATCAGGGAGCTCACCCCCTGCATTGGATTGTTTGAGAAAATTAGATTATACTTAAATTATTTGACTTAAAGGGACTTTTTCAGGAACTGAAACACATTATCAGTAGAAACCCTTTTGGGGAGGCATGACATTATTGATGTAGGAATTAGAATTCTAGAGAATATTGCCTGGTGTTGGAATAGTTGCCTATTTTCATGAAAGACTGAACCATTGAAAGCGTTTTCCTGAAAGAGTTTACCAAGTGACTGAGAAAATCTTACAGAATACTGTTAAATATCTTCAGAAGAGTGAACTGTACTTTTTCAAATGTTAGTCTTATTTTTTTTAAAAAAAAGAACTGGCATATATAACATTTTTGTTTTGAGAATTTGTTTGCATGTGTATGCAGGCTGGTATGTATACAGATATTTTCAACTGTAAGTGTTATGGAGCTTGGATCGAAAAATCACACAGTTGCAATCAAGAACAGGCAATCAGGACCAAATGAAAAACAAATAAAGAAGTGCAATTAGCCAAAGTTGAACCTTGGTATTCATGTTGGTTGCTAGATTTTTTAATGAGTGCTAAGGGCAGGAGTAAGTGGCAGATTTCTTCAGTGACGATAAATTACTCAGGAAGGAAAGACATGCAGAAAAGGACAGCAAAACTCAAGTATGTGAGCTATGAGGAAAAACATGATATTCAGATTCAGAGTAAGTTCTCTAAGGAAACACAACTATGAGGGTGAATTAAAAGTTTGTGGTACCTGGTACCTGGTCAGAAAGATAAAAGACAGAGAATTCATAGCACAGAAGAATCTGCAGAGGAAAGGCTCGGTTTCTTTTTGTCATTCATCTTTTCTTAGGTAATTGTTTTCAAGTTGCCCTTGAGCTACTTGTCTATGATCGCTCTTGGCTGGATATGGCTGCAGCTTGAACTCTTTCTCTAAATCATACTATGGCACAGTGAGGCTGTGTGTGGCCTCCAGACACTGTTATGGCCCACTCCATTCCAGGCATAAACTCAACAATGTGACTGGGTGGAGGAGAAACACCTAGAGAGTGTCAGAGAGGAGTACATCTTTGGCCCAGGAGTTGGTAGGTCACTGTGGTCCAGGTGCACACATTGGGCCGAACCACTGTCTTCTCCAGTGACTTCCTCATGCACAGCTAGGAATTCATGCTACGACAGGATTTTTAAATGAGCAGAAAAGTGCCTGTGCTGAGTTAGTTGTGGCCAACTGAGGAGAAAGAGGCCTAATTGGAAGCCCAGGTTATCTGTGTTCTTCCTATCTAATGGCAGCCACCAGAATGTCCACTATGCCTTGACCTGAGGGATTTTTCTCTGCTCCATGAAGACCCCTCCTCCCAAGACTCTCTAATTCGTTAGTTCAGCAGGTATAGCCCATCTTACTGCTGTGGTCCATTCTCTACTGGTAATTTCCAGCCCTGTTCTCATCTCCAGCTCCTAGTCTTCAGAAGTACGACTGAAAAAATGGCTTCATTGCTACAGTCATGTAAACCTCGAGAAGGAAATGTTGCATCTCCAAATCAGCCTCTCTCTTCTATGGTTGTCTCGGTCTCTGTATGTCTAAGCTTCTCTTTCACGCATACACAGTTGTGATTTATGTTTTCCACATTTTGTCTGGCTTTGCTCTCATCGCTCTTATGGTCTCTCTTCTGTTTCACACATAGGGTTCCTGTTAACTGCAGTTATTGTCCTCATGTTAATAGTAACTTTTATTATGAGCCCCATGATCATCCTTCTTCATTGCCTCAATCCTTTTTCAACTTCGTTAAAGTCTGTTGATAATAACTTTTGCCATCTTCTCAAATTTCTGTCTGCCTCTGTCTCTCTATCTCTGTCTACCTCTATTTCTCTGTCTCTCTGGCTATCTGTTTCTCTCTCTGCCTCTGTCTCCATGTGTGAGAAATGGAATGAAATCAAAAGAAGGGAGAGCACCTTCCCTTTTGAATCGGTGGCTCTTTCTCAGCTTTCTTGTTAAGGAGAGATATTTCACTTGTCCTGTGCACACAATAGGTAACAGAGTACCTCTGAACCTGAAAACTGGACATAGCTGATTGGTCTACTTTGTGGCTCTTCTGCTAGCTCTTGAATAACTTACAAGCTTTAATTTAAAAAAAAGAAGAAGAAGAAAAGAAAACAAATGTATCCAAGTCTTGTAAAGAGTATTTTTAGGCATTAATTTTCTGTCAGAGCACTCTCTTTAGCAAGAGTCAACTCTAAAGCCTCCTTGAGCATGATGAGGTGGGCTGGAACCAGAGAAAACAAGGAAGGGCAGATAGCTCCCTGCAGTCAGCTCCTGCCTCAAATAGCCTTGGTCATTGAGCTGGGTTTCCAGGCACAGTCAGTCACATGAGTTTTCCACTGAGCCCAAATAAATCAAACAAGGAAATACGTGAAGGTGTTGGCTTTCAGCGCTTACATTCTCCTGTGACTGGGCTTATAGGCAAAGTTGGCAATAATTTCAAACTCAAGTTTCTACAGCACAGTAGGGTTGCATGAATAAAAGTAACAGTTAAAAGTTGGCAACTTGATTCAGGGGCAATCTATCTAACATCTCAAGGGAAGAGTTTGGTGAAGTGATCCAAAAGTAGGAATGAAGTTCATGGGTTAAGATTTTGGCCTTCTTTCATGTTTGCTATCAGTTTGCTATGCGCCTGGGTCTGTGCCTCGGTCCTGATTTCCTAGCTCTGTGGAAGATCTTACAACATCAGCTGAGCTGGTATACAGATTTACTAACATATTTGAGGTGATTTATAACCCTAAGATTAGAAAGCACATGATCATCTCACATTGTTATACATAATGTACTCTATTCTAGCAGCTCTTAATAGTTATTAACAAAGTATGGTTGTATTTATATGTTTAATCTTTGCTACCAATATCTTTATTGCCTTGTGCTATTTTTAATTGTGATAAAAATACATATAACAATGTTTGCCAATTTGACAATTTTTACATGTATAATTTAGTGATATTGATTACAGTCATCATATTGTACAACCATTACCACTATCCTTTTCCGAATTATTCTACCACCATTAGCAGTAACTCATTGTGTACTAAGCAATGACTCCCCATTTTCTTTTCCCTCCCACCCCTGATAACCACTAATAAGCTTTGGTCTATACATCTGCCTATTTCATGTAAGTGGGATCATACAATATTTGTCCTTTTGTGACTAACTTATTTCACTCAGCGTACTGTTTTCAGGCTTATCCATGTTATGGCATGTATCAGGACTTCATTTCTTTTTATGGCTGAGTAATATTCCATTATATGTATATACCACATTTTATTTTATCCATTTATTGGTTGATGGACATTTAGGTTGTTTTCACTTTTTTGCTATTGTGGAAAGTGCTATAATGAACACTGGTGTACAGGCTTGTTTCCATTCCTGCTTTCAGTTCCTTTGGGTACATACCCAGCATTGGGATTACTGGATCGTACGGTAGTTCTGCAGGCTGAAAATGATCAAACATGCAATCAAGATGCATTGATAATTACAGGTGATTGGAATATAAAAGTTGGAAACAAAGAGGAAGGATCAGTAGTTGGAAAATATGGCCTTGGTGATAGAAATGACGCCATTGCATGATAGATTTTTGCAAAACCAATGACTTCTTCATTGCAAGTACCAGTTTTCAACAACATAAATGGTGACTGTACACATTGACCTTGCAAGATGGAATACATAGGAATCAAACTGAAAACATCTGTAAAAAGAGACAACGGAGAATCTCAATATCAGTAGTCAGAACAAGGCCAGGGAATGACTGCTGAACTGACCATCAATTGCTCATATTCAAGTTCAAGTTGAAGCAGACAAAAATTAGAGCAATTCCATGAGAACCAAAATATAACGTTGAGTATATCACACCTGAATTTACAGACCATCTCAAGAACAGATTTGACTCATTGAACACTGTTGACAGAACGCCAGATGAATTGTGCAATGATATTGAGGACATTATACATGAAGAAAGCAAAAGATCATTTAAAAGACAGGAAAGAAAGAAAAGACCAAAATGGATGTCAGGAAAGACTCTGAAACTTGCTCATAAACATAGAGTAGCTAAAGTGAACGGAAGAAATGAAGTGAAAGAGCTGAACAGAAGATTTCAAAGGGTGGCTCGAAAAGACAAAGTATTATAATGAAATGTGCAAAGACCTGGAGTTAGAAAACCAAAAGTGAAGAACACACTTGGCATTTCTCAAGCTGAAAGAACCAAAGAAAAAATTCAAGCCTCGAGTTGCAATTTTGAAGGATTCTATGGGCAAAATATTGAGTGACACAGTAAGCATCAAAAGAAGATGGAAGGAATACACAGAGTCACTGTGCCAAAAAGAATTAGCTTATGTTCAGCCATTTCAGGGGGTAGCATATGATCACGAACCAATGGTACTGAAGGAAGGAGTCTAAGTTGCACTGAAGGCATTGGCTCCAGTAATTGATAGGATGCCAATCAAGATGTTTCAAGAAACGGATGCAGTGCTGAAGATGCTCACTTGTCTATGCCAAGAAATTTGGAATATGGCTACCTGGCCAACCAACTGGAAGAGATCCATATGTGTGTCCATTCCAGAGAAAAGTGATCCAACGGCATGCAGAAATTACAGAATAATATTATTAACACCACATGTGAGTAAAATTTTGCTGACGATAATTCAAAAACAATTGCAGTAGTACATCCATAGGGGGAACTGTCAGAAATTAAAGCAGATTCAGAAGAGGATGTGGAACAAGGGATATCATTGCTGATGCCAGGTGGATCTTGACTGAAAGCAAAGAATACCAGAAAGATGTTTACCTGTGTTTTATTGATTATGCAAAGGCATTTGAGTGCGTGGATTATAATAAATAATGAGTAACATTGTGAAGAATTGAAATTCCAGAATACTTAACTGTACTCATGAGGAACCTGTACATAGACCAAGAGGCAGTCATTCCAACAGAAAAAGAGGATACTACATGGTTTAAAGCCAGGATTGTGTTCTTTCACCATATTTATTCCATCTGCGTGCTGAGCAAGTAATCCAAGAAGCCAGAGTATATGAAGAAGAACACGGAATCAGGATTGGAGGAAGACTCATTAACAACCTGTGATATGCAGATGACACAACCTTGCTTGCTGAAAGTGAGGAGGACTTGAAGCACTTACTGATGAAGATCAAAGACTACAGCCTTTAGTATGGATTATACCTCAACATAAAGGAAACAGAAATCCTCACAACTGGACCAATAAGCAGCATCATGGTAAACGAAGAAAAGATTGACATTGTCAAGGAATTCATTTTACTTGGATACACAATCAATGTCCATGGAAGCAGCAGTCAAGAAATCAAGCGATGCATTGCGTTGGACAAAGCTCCTGCAAAAGACCTCCTTAAAGTGTTAAAAAGCAAAGATGTCACTTTAAGGACTAAGGTGCATCTGACCCAAGCCATGATGATTTCAATCTCCTCATATGCATGTGAAAAGTGGACAATAAATAAGGAAGACCTAAGAAGAATTGATGCCTTGAATTATGGTGTTGACAAAAAATATTGACTATACTGTGGACTGCCAAAAGAACAAACAAGTCTGTCTTAGAAGAAGTATAGCCAGAATAATCATTACAAGCAAGGATGGTGACATGGTATCAGGAGGGACCAGTCCCTGGAGAAGTACGTCATGCTTGGTAAAGTACAGGGTCAGCAAAAGAGAGGAAGACCCTCAAGGAGATGGATTGACACGGCGGCAGCAACAATGAGCTCAAGTATAACAATGACTGTGAGAATGGCGCAGGACTGAGCAGTGTTTTGTTATGTTGTACACGGGGCTGCTATGAGTCAGAACCAACTCACCAGCACCTAACAACTACAACAAAAGAAAAGGGAAGGGTAAATGGAATGTGTTCCATTCCTCAGCTATTTTCGAGGAGACCAGAAACCCAAGGAAAAGAAAGGGTATTGATGCTGCCGTTACTAGTTGTTGAGTTGGCTCAGACTCATGAAGACTTTATATATAACAGAACAAAACACTGCCTGGTCCTGTGCCATCTTCGTGATTGTTGGTATGTTTGAGCCCATTGTTTTGGCTATTGCGTCAGTCTTTCTCATTGAGGGTTTCATTGACCATCTACCAAATATCATGTCCCTTTCTGGTGACTGGTCTTTCCCAATGATGTGCCCAAAGTAAGTGAACTGAAGTTTCACCCTCCACACTTCTAAGGAGCATTCTAGAGTGTTAAAACTGCTAGAAGGAACCAATAGTAGAATCTGTCCAAGGAGCCTGCAGCAGAGAAGAAAAACGTTTTTTTTGAGAGGCAAAATGAGCATCTAACTGGGCCTGGGGTTTCGTAGTAAAAAGGCCTTTGAGTGGTTGAGGTAGCACATTCCTCCAGACCCACCCTATCGCAAGGCTATTCCCCTCATTATTCATTGTCTTTTCTAAAGCATTGCTGTTCTATTTTTCCTCAAAAGTCTCTTCCTTTTAAGCATCCGCTATCCTGTAATCACATCCTTTCTCCATCCTCTCTCCAAGGCACCGTGAGGACTTAGCATCTGGTTCACAGTCTTTCTCTTACCTGGACTCTTGCCAGCATCCTGGGTAGCTTCAGTGTTCATACTGATGACTTAGCCAATCTGAATTCCTCTTTTCCTATGGCCACCACCTTTAACAACCTATTTCCAAGGCCACATTCTGCCTAGTAACAGTAGTCACGACCAGGGCCGGATTATGGCCTGTAAAGGCCCTAAGCACTGATAATCTGTGGTGCCCCCTCCTCTGCTTACTCATGCATTTGAAAGAGATATATGAGTAATATATATACATGTATATATATGTGTGTGTGTGTGTGCCTGTGTGTCCTAGCTATCCATAATGCAACTTCTTTTTAAATGCAACTATAATATAGGGTCACTACGAGTCGGTATCGACTCAACAGCAATGGATTTTTTTTTTATATAATATTAGGCAAAAGTGGCATATGCCATTTTAGCAGAATGAGATGAACGGAATTATAAAATTTTTAGTGGATGTGGGGAACTAAGGTTCTTACCATATACCACATTCTTTGCAAAAAATATATACCACATACTCTACAACAAAGAAAATGAGTCAGTGAACTTAGTTGTTTCAACAATCAAATGTAAAATTCTGTTGATCTCCCACAATAAAAAATTGACTTTCACCAATTTTGCTCTAAACGACTAATTAGTTTTGATGCTTTTTTCCTAGTTACTGCTGTAGTTGTAAATGAACAAACACAAAGATGTCACAAAAGAAAATTTGATGATCAGAAAAAAAATATTACAACAAATTAATATATTTATTTTTAGATAGTTCTTTCATTTTAACATAATTAAAAACATTTCTATTCTTTCCTTTTACAAATTCTTCAGTGATTTTGTCACAATTAAATTGCAGAATAATATCTACTTCTATACATAATAAGGATAATGAATCAAGTCTTTCTTGAATCATTGTTGTACATTGAGGGTTTTTGAGTCTTTTTAGGGATGAAAATGAGCATTCTGTTGTTCAGTTTCTGAGCATTAAAGTTAGGAGTAAGTGTAAAGGAATTTCATCATTGGGAAATATGCTGTCTTAGGCTAGGTTCTCTAGAGAAGCAAAACCAGTGAATAAATATATATATAGAGAGAGATTTATATCAAAGAATCGGCTCACATGATTGTAGTGGCTGGAACATCCCAAGTCTGTGGATCAGGATAGAGGCTTCTTCTGATTCATGTAGCTTCAGGGGCTGGTGAACCCAAGATTGGCAAGTTGGAGAGCAGGGCTCTTGAACACAGGCTATGAAGATTGACGAATCACAAGATCGGCAGATAAACTGCTAGCTCAAGCCCCAAGAACCGGAGATCAGATGAACAGAAGCCAGCTGTAGGACCTAGAGCAGGCAAAAGCCAAAATATCTGCTTATATTTGGATCTAGGCGACATGCCCAAGGAAACTCCCTTTCAACTGATTGGCTACTCACAGCAGAACCCGTCATGATCACAGGGGGTGATCACATATAAACACTGAGAATCATGGCCCAGCCAAGTTGACACACAATCCTAACCATCACATATGCATTGTATTTTATCTTCTGTTATGGAATCTTATGTACTTACATGAGTAAAATTTGTCTTTCCTGAATTTGTAAACTTGGTTCTCATGTAAAAATGAAGTTGTCGCCCTTCTTTATAAAGGTTTGCATTAAAGTCACAGGATAAGCCTGCACTAATTTCTTGGATGCCTTCATGCATTCTTCATCAGGCATATCCACCTTTCTTAAGAAGGAAAATCTACTTGGAAGAACCTCTTACACTCCTGCTCTTCTCTTCATGGAAGATTCAAGTGCGTCAATGATGGCGTAGTATGTGGTTATGCAGAATTGATCTCTGGCACTCAGTACTTCTGGAACACGTCCATCATTTACTTATTTCTTTTTAACGCTTCTGTGATGGTGAACCGCTTGATAATCAGTATTTGTTTTGTGTTTTTAAATTTTTCAGAATCTTCTCTTAGGTTATGTTAATATCATGCTAATGACTGTTAGAGATCTGTGCAAGTCTGTAAATTTACTTCTGAATCTTGGAGACCTTGACTTGGCCAATGAAAATGCTACAATATATTATTCCACATAACCAACATAAACACATACTCTAGTGTGTGCATTTTGTTGGCACATTTTTAGCTTCTCTTTTGGTATCTCCCTTTTGTGTGTGGTCTTCAGCAATATTTTCTAAGGCATCTAGAATTTGAGTGTATGACTCCAGGATTACACTTTTTGCTACAACATGCTCTTCCCAACATGTATTAGAAAGACATTTTAATACTCGATCATTAATAAGTTTTAAGAACTGCCTGTTAGTGAGTAGAGGCAGCAAAAAATGTGAAGAGTAATTGAACAGTAGGAAAAAAATCAACTGCTTCCAGACAACACTCTACTGCTCTACGTCCTACAAGATTAAGTGAATGTACAGTACATGGTATGAAAATGGCGTATTCATTGCATTCTAAAATTTTCAGTTGCGTTCCTTAATAACGCCCTGACATATTGGCAGCATTGTCATAGGACTGGCCTCTGTACTTAGAAAAATCAGTTTTGCAAACTTCACATCAGTAGTGAAAGTACTTGATTTGCTATTTCTTACTGATACGACTTTTTAAGCTAAATACGGAGTCACTGTACCAAAAAGAATTGGTAAATGTCCAGTCATTTCAGGAGGTAGTATATGACCAAGAACTGATGGTATTGAAGGAAGAAGTCCAAGTGCTAGAGTACTTGCTTGTCTTTGCCAAAAAATTTGGAAGACAGCTACCTGGCCAACTGACTG
Source organism: Loxodonta africana (assembly GCF_030014295.1). Lineage (NCBI taxonomy): Eukaryota > Metazoa > Chordata > Mammalia > Proboscidea > Elephantidae > Loxodonta > Loxodonta africana. The sequence goes on from NC_087358.1 coordinate 71,931,062, forward strand.
GAACAAATCCATATTTGTGCCCATTCCAATGAAAGGTGATTCAACAGAATGTGGAAATTATCAAACAATATCATTAATATCACATGCAAGTAAAATTTTACTGAAGATCATTCAAAAGCAAGTGCAGCAGTACATAGACAGGGAACTGCCAGAAATTCAAGTAGAATTCAGAAGAGGATGTGGAACAAGGGATATCATTGCTGATATCAGATGGATCGTGGCTGAAAGAAGAGAATACCAGAAAGGTGTTTTATTGACTATGAAAAGGCATTTGACTGTGTGGATCACAACAAATTATGGATAACATTGCGAAGGATGAGAATTCTAGAATACTTAATTGTGCTCATGCAGAGCCTGTACATAGACCAAGAGACAGTCATTCAGACAGAACAAGGGGATACTGTGTAGCTTAAAATCAAGAAAATTGTGCATCAGGGTTGCATCCTTTCACCATACTTATTCCATCTGTGTGCTGAGCAAATAATCTGAGAAGCTGGTCTATATGAAGAACACTGTGGTATCAGAATTGGTGGAAGGCTCATTAACAACCTGCAATATGCAGATGATACAAACTTGCCTGCTCAAAGTGAAGAAAACTTGAAGCACTTATTGATAAAGGTTAAAGACTACAGCCGTTAATGTAGATTACACCTCAACATAAAGAAAACAAAAATCCTTACAACTGGACCAATAATCAACATCATGATAAATGGAGAAAAGATTGACACTGACAAGGATTTCATTTTACTTGGATCCACAATCAACATCCAAGGAAGCAGCAATCAGGAAATCAAACGACATACTGCATTGGGCAAATCTGCTTTAAAAGATCCCTTTAAAGTTTTAAAAGGAAAAGATGTCACTTTAAGAACTAAGGTGCGTCTGACCCAAGCCATGGTATTTTCAGTTGCCTCATATGCATGTGAAAACTGGACAACGAATAAGGAAGACCAAAGAGGAATTGATGCCATTGAATTATGGTGTTGGCAAAGAGCACTGAATATACTGGAGACTGCTAAAAGAACGAACAAGTCTGTCTTGGAAGCCAGAGTGCTCCTTACAAGCCAGGATGGTGAGACTTCATCTCACATACTTTAGATATTTTATCAGGAGGGACCAGTCGCTGGAGAAGGACATCATGCTTGGTAAAGTAGAGGGTTGACAAAAGAGAGGAAGACCTTCAAGGAGATGGATTGACATGGTGGCTGCAACAATGGGCTCAGATATACAGTGATTGTGAGGATGGCACAGGACCAGGCAGTGTTTTGTCCTGTTGTACATAGGTTCACTATGAGTCGGAATGGACTCCACGGCACCTGAGAACAACGTAGTAGTTCTATGTCTTGTGCTATTTTAACGCATATATTTTCTTTGAAGTACTTTTCCAAGTTAATGATTTGCATGTGGTACTTAGATTATTTCTGTAACTTTTCCTCTCCTCCTTTTCATGTGTTCTCCCCTTTTTTGAATGTTCTTTCTCTGCCTTTATCATCTCAGAATTTTATTTTCGTCTTGGGATTTTTTAGGCCTCTTCTCCAATGTTTTATTAGCATTTCATCCATAGTTTTTCAGAATTCCATGACATGGTTCAGCACTTTTTATACTTCTTAAAACTTTTAAACCTTTGAATAAAACGTAAATGCTCCAAAACACATAAAAATTTTTTGATTGGGTTAAAAAAGACACCACTCCAAAATGGATATGTTTCTTATAAACCTGTTTATGCACATATTAAGTTCAAAGTAGGTAGTGTGTTTAACTTAACACATTGAAGAAATTCTAAGTTTAATTTTTAAAAGCTTGAGTAAATACACCTTCAGAAATGCCTATAATTCTTGTAAACAGTTCCTAGCTACTTGTCAACTGTCAGTGTCAGCATTCATGAATTGGTGACACGGCTTTGACATAATCAGTAAATGCTTGTCTGTTTATTCCTGGTGTGATCATGTGAAAGCTATGCCCAGTTGAACCTTGGAAAAACAATTACAAATTTTACATAGAAAGAATATATTCAAAATATAGGTTTTCAACAACAAGCCTGTCTAGAAGTCGTAGGGGCTCTATCCATGACCACTAGGATCACCTCTTATGGCCAGTCCTATGCTTTGGAGATAGTTGTGTCAGATAAAGCATTTGGCTGTGAAAGTGTTTTTACTAAATGATGCCACGAGTCAGCTGAAACCTGTGTCCACAAAAAAGCATGTGTAAGAACTGCAAACATTAATATATATATATATATATATATATGGCACATCAAATATAAAACTCGTTAAAAAAAACCTAAGGATAAAGCTTCAGGACCTTGTTTTTAGCAATGGATTCTTAGGTATAACAAAGAATAGACAAAAGAGATAAATTTGACTTATCAAAATAAAAACTTGTGTGTATCAAAGAACTTTATTGACAAAGTGAAACAACCTACAGAATGCAGACTGGGAGAAAATATTTGGAAATCATATATTTGATAAGGGTTTAATATCCATATTATATAAGGAACTTCTACAACTCAACCACAAAACAACAACGCAATTAAAAATAGGCAAAGGACTTGAAAAGACACTTCACCAAAAAAAGATATAAAAATGGCCAATAAGCACATGAAAAATGCTCAAGATTATTAGTCATCAGGGAAATTAAGCTGAAAACCACAATGAGATACCACTTCACACCCACTAGGATGGCTATTATCAAAAACACACACACACACACATACACACACACACACACACAAAATGGCAAGTATTGGTAAGGAAATGGAGAAATGACAATCTTTGTGCATTGCTGTTGAGATTGTAAAATAATACGGCCACTACGGAAAAGAGTTTGGTGGTTCCTCAAAAAGTTAAACATAGAACTACCATAAACTTGCTACCATTAAGTTGATTCCAACTGATAGCCACCCTGTAGGACAAAGTAGAGCTGCCCATAGGGTTTCCAAGGCTGTAATCTTTATGGGAGCAGCCTGCTACATCTTTCTGCCATGGAACTACTGGTGAGTTCAAGTCACCAATCCTTTGGTTATCAGCCAAGTACTTAACCACTGTGACACCAGGTCTCCTTTAGAGTTACCGTATTACCCAGCAGTTGCACTCCTAGATATATATCCAAAAGAATTGAAAACAAGGCCTCAAACAGATGTTGTACACCAGCATTCGCCATAGCCAAAAGGTGAAACAACTCACATGTTTATCAACAGATAAATGGACAAAGAAAATGTAGTATATCCATACAATGGAATACTGTTAAGCCACAAAGAGAAATGAAGTTCTGATATATAGTATGACATGGACGAACCTTGAAAACATTATGTTGAATGATATATATCCGATACAAAAGGACAAATATTGTATGACCTTACTTACATGAAGTACTTAGAATAGGAAAATGCATAGAGACAAAAGTAGATTAGTGGTTACCAGGGACTGGGAGAAGGAAGGAGAGAATGAGGAGTTATTGTTTAATAGATACTGAGTTTCTTTTTGATGTGATCAGAAAGTTTTGGAAATAGTGATGGTTTCAAAACATGGCAAACATAATTAAGTTTCTTAATCGTGCATGTAAAAATGGTTGAAATGTCGAATTTCTCTTATATTTGATCACGATAAAAAAAATGCACCTACTTCTCACTTATTGACTGTCTTGGTATCCAACATTTCACATTTACAACAGTAGTAAAAAATCTACTATCCGTCTATTTTGCATGTTAACAACGTACATCTGGCAGTAATGAACACTGAAGTGCGAATCGAGAGTAACACTGGCTGTTACAGTTAAGGTTATACGTCACCTTGGCTGGGCCGTGATTCTCAGTGGTTCAGCAGTTAATGTGATGATGTGATTTGGCAGTTATGCAATGATGTAGTCATCCACTATTTTGGATCTAATGTGGTCATCCTCCATTTTCATATAAACTGATTTTGACATAAGGGCCTGGTCTTTGGAGCCTATGTCAATAAATGGGGAGTTGGGGAGTGGGTGTAAACAAAAACAAAATATGGCACAGTCACTTACCAAGTGGCAGCAGTTTACCCACCCCTTATGGTTGAGGGGTGGTAGCATTAATAAATTGACTCAGGAGATCTTGGATCCCTCCTGCCTCCCATGTACCCATGAGGTAGAATACTTTCCATTTGTTCCCTGCCCTTTTCCTCTTTTGCCACACATTTCTCCTGCTGGTACCTAATTCTGGTATATTATATTGGTGGCCCTGATTAATGGTCTCCATATATTCTTACACTTTGCTATGTAACTTTGATGCCTCCTCTAATCAAGTGTATTTTTTCTGGCTGGCCTTGTGACTTGGTCTGGCTAACAGAATTCAGTGAAAGCAATGGAAGCAATGGTGGCTAGTTCCAACCTAGACCTTCAAGAGCCCTTGGGTACATCCATCATGTATTGTGGAGCTCTGACTCCACCATGAGAACAAGCCTCGTGCAGCATGCTGGAGAACAAGAGACCACATAGAACACAAACAAATTATCCCAGCTGAGGCCATTCTAGAGCAGCCAACCCTTGGATGAATTCAGCCAAGACCAGGAGAGCTACCCCTACATGTGAACTAAATAAATGCTTATTCTTTTATGCCACTGGGGTTTTGTGGTTGTTTGTCACATAGCATTGCTATGGTGATAGATAACATATGCTGGACATATTTTTTCAAACTGAAAGTAACTTCAGTGCTTATTCTGATTATAAAAATAAACATAGTATTTTTTAAAAGTGTAAACAACATAGGGAAGTACAAAGGAGAAAGTAAAGTCACTCCAAATCTCAGTACACATAGATAGCCACAACTTAATTTTTTTGTGTGTGGTAAAAATATATATAACAAAATATTTGGCATTTCAACATTTTTAACACGTAAAATTCAGTGGCATTAATTATGTTCACCATGCTGTGCAGCCATCACAGTTACGTTTCCAAATTCTTTCATTACTCTTTAACGGAAGGCCAATGCCCCCCAGGTAATGACTCCTCCTTACCCTTTCACACCTGCCCCTGGTAATTACTAATAAACTTGTCTCTATATACTGGCTGTTTTTGTTTTTTTAAAAATATATTGGCCTATTCTAGATATTTTATACAATGGGATCATACAATGTTTGTCCTTTTGTGACTGAATTTTTCATTCATTGTTTTCAAGGTTCATCTGTGTGGTAGCATGTATCAGGACTTTATTTCTCTTTATGGGTGAATAATGTTCCATCATATGGATAGACCACATTTTCTTTATCCATTCATCTGTTGATGGACACTTGGGTTGTTTCCACTTTTTTCCTATTGTGATAAGTGCTGCAATGAATATTCGTGTACGAGTCTCTGTGTTCCTGCTTTCAAGTCTTTGGAGCATATACCTAGGAGTAGAACTGCCTGGTCATATGGTAATTCTATATTTAACTTTTTGAAGAACTGTCAGACTGTTTTCCACTGTGGCCGCATCATTTTACAATCGTACCAGCAATGGATGAGTTCCAATTTCTCCATATCCTCACCAACATGTGTTTTTTTCTTTTTTAATCATAGCCATCCTAATGGGTGTGAAGTATATAACATTCTTGAAGTGACAAAGTTGTAGAAATGGAGAACAAGTCAATGGTTCTCAGGGACTAAAACATGTGTTTTTTTCTTTTTTAATCATAGCCATCCTAATGGGTGTGGAGTATATAACATTCTTGAAGTGACAAAGTTGTAGAAATGGAGAACAAGTCAATGGTTCTCAGGGACTAAAGAGGGAAGGGTACAGAAGGAAATGATGTGGCTGTAGAAGGGCAGCATAAGGGATCCTTGTGGTGACAGAAGTGTTAGTATCTTGACTGTATTAATGGGAATATCCTGGTTGTGATAATTGTACTACAGTTTTGCAAGATGTTACTGTTAGGGGAAACTGGGTAAAAGGAACACAAGATCTCTGTTATTTCTCATGACTGCATGTGAATCTACAATTACCTTGAAGTCAAAAGTTTAAATTTAAAAAATATTAGTCAAATAAGCATTCCTATACCTAAGCCCATGTGAGTATTTGTTTCCCTAGGCTGTATTCCCACGGATTTACATTTGTATAAGCTCTTTAAAGACTTTTGAAGAACGTTGTCAAATTAACTTTTCAGAAAGGTTCATTTCAGTTTGTCTGTGCCTGTATTTTCAGATAATGTAGGTAGTAGCTATAGTTTTGTTTTTGTTTTTATAATAATAGTCAACATTTTTGAATCCTTGCCTTTTGTGGGGCACTGTCCTGAGCACTTCACCTCTCATTGAAATGCCCCAGAGGCCCATGGCGTAGGCCCATTAGTGCCCTCACTTTACAAATAAGCAAACTGAAACTCAGACAGACTGAGGAATTCACCTTGATTACATGCTGGTGAGTGGCATGGTTGAGACTTACCTTAGGTTCATTTAATGCCAAAGCCGGTGTGCTAACCATTGTGTGTCTTATGCTCTTACTGATTAGACTACCTGCTAGCTGCTAGGCATATACTCTAGGAATTAAGAGAATATTATATGGACAAGAAATAGAAAAAACAATTTCTTTCTGAATAGCACTGGGACCTTATGAGACCTAGGGTTGAGGGATATAGATGACACTTCTGGAAATATTACCAACTCAAATCAGGCTTTCCTTGGTCCTCTGGCTCTTTAGAGCTCTGCAGAACTCTAGGGTGATCCTCAGCCTTCATACAGCTTCTTCCCAAAAAGTTAAGACTTGATGTTACAGCACTGAGGTAAAGATGGTTGTCTATTAAAGGATTTAGTCCTAATTTTAAAATTATTGTGTCCATAACACATGCAGTTATGTTCTCAACTCATTTATAGGCTGGGTGAATGTAGAACTAGGGAAGGTACATTATCCACAGCACTTGCCTATATTCCATTTATACGAGGCTGCCCATCATCGTGCTCATAAATGCCAAAGCTTTCATCTTCCACTGGTTCCAAGTAGGGAGTTAACCATCTTTATTAAGTGTTTTCCAGAGAGTGTTGTTTTAACAAAGCCTCTTTTTTTGTTACATGACTTTTAGATCTCATTTTATGTATGGAGTTGAGTCTTCCAGGAAAGTGACATTTTCATGGTGGTCCTCTGTTTATGTAGGACCATATTTCAGTTGAAACTACTTGATTTGGTCTATTTACATAATTCCTTAAAGTATAGCTGATAACATTTCAATTAGAGATTGACAATTTTTCTAATACAAAAAAAGTCATAAACCAATTTGTTTTAGGGCCTGGAGTTTTATATTATTTTATACCAAAAGCCATTGTTTTTTATTCAATTTAAAAAAGTGTTCCAATAATCTGGGTCAGTTAGTAAAACTTGGGTTAAAAATTCTGAATAGTCGTTATAATCATGGCTATGTAGGTTTTAATTAAAGTGAATTAGTTAATTAGTACAGCATGTCAACCATTCGTGCAGTCAATTTTAAAATTCATTTTGTTACACCTACACACATTATGGAGCCCTAGTGGCACTGTGGTTAAGAACTCAGCTGCTAGCCAATAGGTTGGCAGTTCTAATCCACCAGTTGCTCCTTGCAAACTCTACGGGGTAGTTCTAGTCTGTCCTCTAGGGTCACTAGCAGTCCCAATTGACTCGACAGCAACACAGGTATGCATATTATTTCACATTTTGCCAATTACTCTGAAATATTGTCCTCCTTTTCCAAAAACAAAGTCATAGGTTTTCTAATCCCTCTGTTTGTGAAAACCCTCACCCTGTATTACTTCCTTTTTATTGCTCTTTTGTGGATTTTTTTTTCCCTCCTTGGGAGAAGATGATCCTAAATTGTAAAGATAAGACATGAATGATTTATGAACTAGAATGATAATATAGTCCATATTTTTCCAAATCCCTGTACTTCTACGACCTTTTTTTTTGGACTACCACTGTGAATTGAGCATACATCTTTATCCAGCTGTCCAGAAAGACGCCTAGCTCTTTTTAAGGTCTGGAAGCTCTCCATGTCTTCCTCAGAGCCAGTTCTAAGAAGGATTGTAAATTGCCAAGAAAGTAAAAATAAAAACTCAGATTTAATGAACATCTTATGACAGAGGTGATTGAGTTCTTGGAAGTGAAAAGTAATTGGATCTAATTGTGAAGCCCAATTGTTTATAGCAGGAACATGTGTAGAATTTATTAGTTTGGATGGTCTGCTCCACACTGAATATAAGTAGTGTTGGCTTCAAATGACCATATGAATAAATTGTATTACTTCAAGTAAGGCTCCTTATCGGGCAAACCATATTGTTGGAATAAACCAGATGACAGTAATATTGTTCCATGATGTTCAGGCTCTTCCACTAGAAGGAGGTCTGCAGTAAGAATGCCCACATAGTGGTTCTCAGCATTGTTTTTTTGTGACTTCGTGCCATGCATGTCTATAATGCGTGCCTCTCAGCAACCGTCCTCATTTCACTTCAGTGATTCTCAGCAGTGGCAAGGGCAGAGGGTAGGAAGGGGCTCACTGGGCTACTGGGGATGCTGGCAGCTTGTTGGGGAGTATGATCTAAAATCTCCCCCTGGGAGATTAGAACCCACCACTCTGCTACCTGTCCCACTCTGCTGAGAATCACTAGTACAAGAACGTAGCTAGAAATAAAATAATAGTAGTAAAACTCTATGCCAATAAAATTTCAGATTTTCACAGGTAAATTACCTGCAATGCGCAAGGACATACCAGGACTTAAGGGGATGTTTGAGAAACAGGGAAGAGTTTCTGTTCCCCATTCTTTGTCCCATAATATATCCTTATCATTCCCACCTTTAAAGTTAGATGGAAAAACCACGAGCTGTATAATAGAGTTTTGTGTCACATTTATTAAGCCCACCTGGTGACACTGCTGCCAAGAACTGGCCTTCCTATTTCTGATAACTCTTTTCTTGGGAAATTATCTCAATTGACTCTAAAAGGAAAAAGATATTTTTTGTTATAGATAAATATAATCATGAAAAAAATGGAAGAATGTCAAAGAGGTTTATCTAAAAAAGGGTTCAGACCCATACAGCTCTGTAGTTAAGCTCTTTCAAACTTGAGAAGAACAGATAGTACCGATGGTATAAATAAGCTGTTCCTGTATCGTTACAATATTTTTTAAACAAAATACATGTTCATGCTATTATGTGTAAGAAAAAAACATTAGGAACAAATACCTCAAAATATTAAAAGCATTTGTATACCATTGGTGGGATTTGGGGTTTTATTTTCTTCTTCACACTTGTTATTTTCCAATTTTTCTATAATGAACTTGGGTTATTTTTATAATATAAAATCAATGCAGTAGGTATGAAGACAGTGAGTGTGCAAGGTCCATGACAAATGTCCACCTTGCATTGCTGAGGTCTCTTAGAGATCATGGTCAAAATCCAAACCTTGGAGTAGCTGTTGTCACTGTTAGTAGGACTGGAGCAATGTCCCTATGCCAGTGGTCCTCCACCCTGTCTGCACGCTAGTATCATCTGGGAAGCTTTAAAAAATTTGCCTTCAGCTCTGGCATATTTCTTCAAGCCCTCCCAGGTGATTCTAACATGTGGCCAGGCTTGGAACCATTGGCAGAGGCTCACTGTGTGTGTATTAGACAGTTCTGACATTTTGGCTCATTTAGCAAACAAGGAGGTGGCAGGATACACCGAGGCAAACAAGAGCCCATCCCACCTTCTGTCTGCTTTGTTGGCCCTTTGAGTTGCAGGACAGAGCCTGTGCTCCACCACTGTGTTTGCCAGGTGTCCAGTCTGAGCATATGTCCTTCACTGAGATACAATTTTGGATAACAGCTCTCCAGTGAAAATTACTCAGTCTGAGGCTGTTGTTTACGTGAACTCTTCAGTCCAGCCCTTCCAAGGGAGCGAGAGGGTTTGTTTGGTTTCTAGTGATGTGCACTTCCAAGAATTTCCATTACACCTGGCCGGGTTGTCAGTTCTATTTCTTATCACTCAATAAAACAATTTATTAGGAAAATAGGGTTTAAAAGTGCCAGACTACATACAATATGGCCCTCGCAAATCATAAATGTCCTAAATCTTGTGGGACAGCAGGAGAGGTAACTAAGATACGCCTTTCCTTGCTGCTCCTGGCCGGGTGCCGGGTCCCAAGGTCTGTCCTGGGCTGTGGAATGAGATTGTGAGGCTGTTGGAAGCCAAGTGGGAAGAGCCAGGATGAAGGCGGCTGGCTGCAGTCTGAAGCCTGGCTAAGGTCTTGGGGCTTGTCAGCTTGAGGTCCACTTGGTTATTATCACAAATAGGAAGGCCGGTTCTTGGCAGCAGTGTCACCAGGTGGGCTTAATAAATGTGATACAAAACTCTACTTTATTATACAGCTCGTGGTTTTTCCATCTAACTTTAAAGGTGGGAATGATAAGGATATATTATGGGACAAAGAATGGGGAACAGAAACTCTTCCCTATTTCTCAAACATCCCCTTAAGTCCTGGTATGTCCTTGCGCATTGCAGGTAATTTACCTGTGAAAATCTGCGCCCCTTGGAGCAGAAGGAAAAGTATTACTGCACCTATCTAGCTTCAGGAAAGGTTAAAGCATGCATAAAACCCAATCTCTTTTCCTTCGTGCCCTCATCACCAAGTAAACCTCAAAGATTTTGCAGATACAAGTATTTTCCATCAAGCTTATGAATAATGCCACTTGGCAAAAGACCTCGAACAAAGAACCAGACTGCAATGTTTTGTAGTGGCTTTACGTACAATGCGCCTTAATTACTGGCAAGCTTGTCAAGAGCCTATTCCCGCATGTGTCAACACTTTCTTAATACACTGTAATTCATCATGTTAGCATGGCAGAAACAAGGTACTCTGTATTGTTACACTTATCCTTCTCCAAGTGCTGGTCTTGAACAGTGTATTTCACCTCAATGGCTTCATCTGCTGAACAAAGAACAGACTAGAGCATTGAAACGGTGAGGACCCTGGAGTTGATCAAAGTCGTACATCACTGAGCCCTTTAGCCTGTGCTTCGTGGCACTCTACATCCAAGAAGCAATGCTTTATTGTCAAAAAGACGTTCGCTTAATGATGGCAGTAAATCCTGAAAGGCAGTCTAATTTATACAGAGATCTTGGCTAAGAGGGAATTCTATCATTTACTCCTTTTGACAATTTTATTCATTGAGTTCATTTTCATGCTAGTCGTGTGATTAAATGAAGATAGGAATTTATCTCTTTTTAATAATAATAATAATAAAACAAAAGAATGTCTTTTGGTTTGGGAGAAGGAGGGCAGGAAGAGAAAAGGGAAGTCTGCATAATAAATAGTGCATTTCAATTGGAAATTGAGTAATTTCAGAATGCTGCGTTACACTCTTTGGATCATCCCTTAACCCTTTGGTTCTTCTGAGTTTAGAAATTAGCTGCCATTTGGGCTCTGAGCCTGATTTTAGATCATTTGGGAAGGAAAAGGTGAATCTGAGCTCTGGCTTAGAAAACTATTGGCGTTGGATTAAAAAAGTAACTTTGCTTTTAAGGGTTATTCTGATTGCTTATTTCACATTTGCATTTGGGTTTTATAGCCCAGAAGAGAGAAGATAAATTTATCTGCCCAAAGTTTCAGATTGCATAAGATATGCTTCAGATGACCTTTTGGGTAATGCAAGCATTTTAGAAAGTTCAGAAGGAAAAGACCAAGGGTCTGAGTATGGGAAGCAGAAACTTTCTTCCAGGCACTGCTGAGGCTTCAAGGAGAGTTCTTTGTCCAACTTGCGATGTATAAAACTTACTCTTTGATGGCCATTCCTCATCCTCAGCTGTTGAAATACATGGCTACGGTTAGTGGTGACATCCCTGTCAGCAAGGGACAGACTACCTGTTGGGCAACAATCCTTTGCATTAGTTCACGTGGCATTGCCCGGTAACGTTTGGCCACAATCCTTTGCGTTAGTTCACGTGGCATTGCCCGGTAACGTTTGGCCACAATCCTTTGCGTTAGTTCACGTGGCATTGCCCGGTAACGTTTGGCCACAATCCTTTGCGTTAGTTCACGTGGCATTGCCCGGTAACGTTTGGCCACAATCCTTTGCGTTAGTTCACGTGGCATTGCCCGGTAACGTTTGGCCACAATCCTTTGCGTTAGTTCACGTGGCATTGCCCGGTAACTGGGGCAGATGACACGTGGTAGAACCGCATTAACCACCAGTTGCTGTTGAGTCAGCTCCAGCTCGTGCTGACCCCATGTGTGCAGAGGAGAACTGTGCTCCACAGGGTTTTCAGTGGCTGGTGTTGCAGAAGCAGATCGCCAGGCCTTTCTTCTAAAGTGCCTCTGGATGAGCTTGAACCCCCAACATTTCAGTTAGTAGCCAAGCCACTAGCCATTTGCACCCCCAGGGACTAGAACTGTAGCTAACTAAAAAAAAAACCCCAAACCCATTGCCGTCGAGTTGATTCCAAAAACCCTGGTGGCATAGTGGTTAAGAGCCATGGCTGCTAACCAAAAGGTCAGCAGTTTGAATCCACCAGGTGCTCACTGGAAACCCTGTGGGGCAGTTCTACTCTGTCGCATAAGGTCGCTATGAGAACTACATTAAAAAAAAAAAAAAAGAGTGCTTAAATGTTAACATTTGTCAAATGCTGAGTATGTGTTTTGACAGACACAGGAATGTGATAGTACGGAGATACAGACGTGTGAGTAACGTCCACCTCCTCCTGCCGTCATAGCAACAGTTCATCTCTTTCAGTGTGCAAATGTTTATTCCACAGTTACGATCCTGTCTTCTAGAGACTTGCAGTCCAGTTGAGTAGTGTGTATGTGGTTAGGTTTTGGTGGGAGGGGTGCTGACAGTGAGTACTGTGAGAGGGATGGGGCGGATGGGGTGCTTAGAGGCGGCTCTGTGGAGGGCCTGCCCTTACTGATAAGAGAGTTATCGGACAGGGAGAGAAAGAGAGTTCCAGGAAGGGAGAAGAAATGTCCAACAGCATCTCTGAGGACACAAAGCAGGCATTTTAAATAAAGCTTTTTAACTTTCTAATGAGACGCAGTGTTAAAATACCTATGGAATGACTTGATAAGATGAAGAAGTAGGGGATTTATAGTAAAAGCTGAACACACATTTTTTTATTCCCAGACTTGCTTCTTTTCTTGTCCTTCTTTGTGTGTTCATAGAAGCCAACATCCATCAGTCTTCCAGGTTCTAAATCTCAGAGGGATCTTCACTTCCTTTCGCTCTGTCACCCACATCTGAATGCTTACCCAAATCTGGTTGATGTTTTCTCTGTAACATGGCTCCAAGCCCTCCCCTCCCCTCGGTCTCCCCACATCTGCGCCCTTACCTCTCTGGCAGTAACTTCCCCAGCTGGGCTCTTGTCGCCAGTCTCCCTGCCTAATCCATCTTACTCTTAGTTGTCAGATTAGTTTTTTTTGAAGCACAACTCTTACCCTCTTCTGCTCAAAAGCCTTCAGTGATCCTCATGGTTTATAGAAAAAGGTCCAAATTCATTATCCTGAGAGTGAAAGAACCTCTCTGTTTTGGCTGTATACTGCCTCTTCATACTGTGTAATTTCAGCTAAGCAAAACTCTAGCCCATGCTTTTCTTTCTCTCTGCTGATTTTTCTGCTTTAAACTTACCATGCATGTTGTTGTTGTTTGTCGTTATGTGCCACTGAGTCAATTCTGACTCATAGTGACCCTATACCAAAACCCAAACCCACTGCTGTCGAGTTGATTCCGACTAGAGTAAAACCCTCCCGTTGGGTTCCCAAGCAGTGGCTGGTGGATTCGAACTGCTGACGTTTTGGTTAGCAGCCGAGCTCTTAACCACTGCGCCCCCAGGGCTACTGTTGTCCATGGTCAGGGCTAAAAACATGATTGTTGGTAAGCATATTGGAGTAAGTATAATGAAAGTGAAATTTAGTTGAGGATTTTATAAATTGATTATTAAAATAGTATTAAAATAGGAGTCAGGGATTAGTTTTCCTAAGAAGTATTTATATGTAAGACTAACATTGTAAGAGATTTCTTCCATTTTCATTAAATCAATGGTCCTATTGACTACTAGTAGAATTAGAAATTCTTTAAATAGCTTACTTCCCCATAAAATTAAAGTCTGCTAACTGTGAGTCGGAATTGACTTGATGGCACTGGGTTTGGTTTTTTGGTTTTAACTGAAAGTCCGGATATGAGATTATAGCCAGAAAAGAATAGGAGAAAGAGAAAGAACAATATATTCATCAGAGTAATATTATCTTACTATTACCAATTGCCACTGAATTGATTCCAACTCATGGCAGAGTAGAACTATACTCCAGTTCAATGGCAGGTTTTTTGAAAGTGGATCTCCAGGCCTTTCTTGTGAGGTGCCTCTGTGCGGACTCAGCCCTCTAACTTTCTGCTTAGCAGCTGAGTGTGTTGACCATTTGCACCACCCAGAGATTCTATGTTACTGCTATCCTAATAAACATCCAAATACCGTGGTTTAATATAATAAAGGATTATTTATTGCCCACATAAAGTCCTTTGCAGTTCAGGCAACTCTCCAAGGCAATTCTCCTCCATGCAGAGGCCCTGAGACCCAGGCTTCCTCTGCCTCATGATGTCACCACCTCAACACATGGATTCATAGACACAACAGCTCTTACTTCACATATCACTTTCACTCAGATTATATTGTTAAAAGTAGTTCCATGGCTCTGTCTAACTGCTAGTCAACTGGGAAGTATAGAGGAGCACATGGACCATTTGGTGAGTACTACCATCTCTGCCACAGAAAATAAAGAGTTAGGGAGAAGCATGCTTTTGGAACCCCAAGTATTAAGTAGATAGTAGATAGTATGTCTGCCTCTTACTAGATGTGTGACGTTGGCAGGTTATTTAACCCTGTGTGTGCCAGTTTTCCTATGAATAAAATATAAATGATGACAATACCTAGCTCATAGGATCATAGAGTAGGTTAAGTAACACAGTCTCTGTAAAGCACTTGGAATAGCACCTGGAATACTGTAAGTTCAGTTGATACTATTATTGTTATTAACATGGAAAACTCGGGAGAAGAGACAAAAAGAACCATGAATTGGAATAAAGTTCTTAAAATGGGCTGAATAGGAAAAATAAAGGATTTGGCACTTTTTAGCCTTGATAAGCTTTGGGGAGATAATCACAGTGTCTAAGTGGTCTATCACCTAATGTCCTTGAGGAACTGAAATAAAGAAGAAAAATTGTTTTGTTGTTATTAGTATAGTATTTTTTTTAAGAGGTCTTTCCGAAAATTCCTCTCAGTAGACCAGATTCTATTTCTTTTAATTTATTTTTTTATTGTGCTTTGTGTGAAAGTTTACAGGTCAAGTTAGTTTCTCATATAAAAAGTTATACACAGATTGTTACATGACCCTAGTTGCTCTCTCTGTATGGTGACAGCACACTCCTCCTTTCCACCCTGGATTTCCCCGTGTCCATTCAACCAGCTCCTATCCCTTTTTGCCTTCTCATCTCGCCTCCGAACATAAGCTGCCTGTTTAGTCTCATGTATCTCCTTGAACTAAGAAACACACTCTTCACGAGTATCATTTTATGTCTTATAGTCCAGTCTAAACTTTGTCTTAAGAGTTGGCTTCGGAAATGATTTTCGTTCTGGGTAAACAGAGAGTCCAGAGGCCATGTCTTCTGGGGTACCTCCAGTCTCAGTCAGACCCTTAAGTCTGGTCTTTTTACTAGAATTTGAGTTCTGCACCCCACTTTTCTCCTGCTCCATCAGGGACTCTCTGTTGTATTTCCTGTCAGGGCGGTCATTGGTGGCAGCTGGACACTACCTAGTTCTTCTGGTCTCAGGCTGATTGAATTTCTGGTTTATGTGGCCCTTTCTGTCTCTTGGGCTAATATTTTCCTTGTGTCTTTGGTATTCTTCTTTCTCCTTTGTTGAAGTGGGTTGGGACCAATTGATGCATCTTAGAAGGCCACTCCCTAGCTTTTAAGACCCCAAGTGCCACTCACCAAAGTGGGATGCAGAACATTTTCTTTACAAAATTTGTTGTGCCGATTGACCTAGATGTCCCCTGAAATGATGGTCTCCAGACTCCCACCCCTGCTACACTGTCCCTTGAAGTGTTTGGTTGTGTTCAGGAAACTTCTTAGCTTTTGGATTACTCCAGTTGTGCTGGATTCCCCTGGATTGTGTGTTGTCCTTCCTTCCCCTAAGATAATTCTGGTCTACTCTCTAGTTAGTGAATACACCTCTCCCTCCCTACCCACCCTCGTAACCATCAAAGAATGTCTTCTTCTGTGTTTGAACCTTTTCTTGTGTTCTTATAATAGTGGTCTCATACAATATTTGTCCTTTTGTGACTGACTAAATTAACTCAGCATAATGCCTTCAAGATTCATCCATGTTGTGAGATGTCTCGCAGATTCATCGTTGTTCTTTATCAATGCATAGTATTCCATTGTGTGAATATAGCATAATTTCTTTATCCATTTGTCGATGATGGGCATCTAGGTTGTTTCCATCTTTTTGCTAATGTGAACAGTGTTGCAGTGAACATGGGTGTGCATATATCTATCCGTGTGATGGCTCTTATTTCCTAGGATATATTCTGGGGAGTGGGATTGCTGGATCGTATGGGACTTCTGTTCGTAGCTTTTTAAGGAAGTGACAACTCGATTTCCAAAGTGGTTGTACCATTTTACATTCCCACCAACAGTGTATAAGTGTTCCAGTCTCTCCACAACCTTTCTAACATTTATTACTTTGTGTTTTTTGCATTAACGCTAGCCTTGTTGGGGTGAGATGGTATCTCATTGTAGTTTTGATTTGCATTTCTCTAATGGCTAATGATTGTATTTCCTCATGTATCTGTTAGCTGTCTGAATGTCTTCTTTGGTGAAGTGCCTGTTCATATCCTTTCCCCATTTCTTAATTGGGTTGTTTGTCTTTTTGTTGTCGAAGTTTTGTAGTATCTTGTAGATTTTAGAGATTAGACCCTGATTGGATATGTCATAGCCAAAAGTTTTTTCCCAGTCTGTAAGTTGTCTTTTTACTCTTTTGGTGAAGTCTTTCGATGAGCACAAGTGTTTGATTTTTAGGAGCTCCCAGTTATCTAGTTTCTCTTCTGGCGTTTGTGCATTGTTACTTATGATTTATATGTTGTTTATGCCATGTGTTAGGGCTCCTAGTGTTGTCCCTATTTCTTCTTCCATGATTTTTATCGTTTTAGATTTTATATTTAAGTCTTTGACGCATTTTGAGTTAGCTTTTGTGCATGATGTTAGGTATAGGTCTTGTTTCATTTTTTGCAGATAGATATCCAGTTATACCAGCACTATTTGTTAAAGAGGCTGTCTTTTCCCCATTTAAGGGACCTTGGACCTTTGTCAAATATCAGCTGCTAATAAGTGGATGAATTTACATCTGGATTCTCAATTCTGTTCCATTGGTCCATGTACTTGTTGTTGTACCAGTACCAGTCTATTTTGACTACCATGGCCGTATAATAGGTTCTGAAATCAGGTAGCATGAGGTCTACCACTTTGTTCTTCTTCTTCAATAATACTTTGCTTATCCAGGGTCTCTTCCCTTTTCCTATGAAGTTGGTGATTTGTTTCTTCAATTCATTAAAAAATGCTTTTGGAATTTGGACCGGGATTGCATTGTATCTGTAGATCGCTTTGCCTAAAATTTACATTTTCACAATCAATGTTGAATATTCCTATCCATAAGCAAGGTTGTTTTTCCACTTATGTAGGTCTCTTTTAGTTTCTTGCAATAGTGTCCTGTAATTTTCTTTGTATAGGTCTTTTACATCTCTGGTTAGATTTATTCCTAAGTATTTTATCTTCTTGGGGTTTATTGTAATTGATTTTGTAATTTTTTCTTCGAGTTCTTTTTGTTGGTGTAGAGGAATCCAACTGATTTTTGTATGTTTATCTTGTATCCTGATATTCTGCTAACTCTTCTATTAGTTCCAGTAGTTTTCTTGTGGATTCTCGGATTTTCTGTGTATAAGATCTTATCATATGCAAATAGGGATATTTTTACTTCTTCTTTACCAATTTGGATGCCTTTTATTTCTTTTTCTAACCTAATTGCTCTGGCTAGGACCTCCAGCACAAGGTTGAAAAAGAGTAGTAATAAAGGGCATCCTTGCCTGGTTCCTGTTCACAAGGGGAATGCTTTCACACTCTCTCTGTTTAGGATGAGGCTGGCTCTTGGCTTTGTATAAATTCCCTTTATTATGTTCAGAATTTTCTCTTCTATTCTTATTTTCCTGAGAGTTTTTATCATGAATAGGTGTTGGACTTTGTCAAATGCCTTTTCTCCATTGATTGATTAGATAATGTGGTTTTTGTCTTTTGTGTGTGTGTGTGTGTGTGATGGATTACACTGATTGTTTTTCTGATGTCGAACCATCTCTGCATAGCTGGTGTGAAACCCACTTGGTCGTGGTGAATTATTTTTTTGATATGTTGTTGAATTCTATTGGCTAGAATTTTGTTGAGGGTTTTTATGTCTATGTTTATGAGGGATATTAGTATGTAATTTTCGTTTTTTTTGTGGTGTCTCTAATTCACTTTAGCGTGCGGGTTATGCTGGCTTCATAGAGCGAGTTTGGGAGTGTTGCATCTTTTTCTAGTCTCTGAAATACCTTTAGTAGTAGTGGTGCTAACTCTTCTCTGAACGTTTGGTAGGATTCTCCGGTAAAGCTGTCAGGGCCCAGGCTTTTTTTTTGTTGAAAGTTTTTTAATTACCTTCTGAGTCTCTTCGTTTGTTATAGATTTATTTAGCTCTTCTACCTCTGTTCATTTTAGTTTAGGTAGGTAGTGTGTTTCTAGAAATTACTCCATTTCTTCTAGGTTTTCAAATTTATTAGAGTACAGTTTTTTATAGTGTTCTGTTATGATTCTTTTAATTTCAGTTGGGTCTGTTGTGATATTGCCCATCTCATTTCAGGTTATTCGTTTCCTCTCCTGTTTTTCTTTTGTCAATTTGGCCAATGGTTTATTGATTTTTTGATCTTTTCAAAGAACCTGCTTTTGGTCTTGTTAACTCTTTCAATTTTTTTTCTATTTTCTATCTTATTTCATTTAATTGTGCTCTAATTTTTGTTATTTCCTTTCTTCTTGTGCCCATGGACTTCTTTCGTTGCTCTCTTTCTATTTGTTTGAGTTGTAGGGGTAATGTTTTTATTTTGGCCCTTTCTTCTTTTTGGATGTGTGTGTTTATTGTTACAAATTGACCTCTAAGCACTGCTTTTGCTGTGTACCAAAGTTCTGGTAGGGTGTGTTTTCATTCTCATTTGGTTCTGTGAATTTCTTTATTCCGTCCTTAATTTCTGCTATAACCCAGTAGTTTTTGAGCAAGGTGTTGTTCAGTTTCCATGCATTTTATTTTATTTTTCCTTGCTTTTCCTGTATTTGCTGAGTTTACGTTTTTCTTGTTTTTTATTTTGATATGTAGGATTGTTATTTTCCTTTGTGGTTACCTTAGTTACCCCTATTTTTCTAAGTTTAAACCTAACTTTTATTTCTTTATATTGCCTTGACTTCCTCTCCATATGAAAGATCTCTGACTACATATTTTAGTCCCTCTTTTTTGTTTTAATGTTGTCATCTTTTACATATTGACGTCTCTGTTTCCCTATTTTCAGTGTTTTAGCTGTGATTTATTTGTGACTTCCCTATCTGAATTTATATCTAATTGATCTGTCCTGTGTTCTCATTTTGGATTGTTATCTGATGTTATTGATTTTCTAACCAAAGGACTCTCTTTAGTATTTCTTGTAATTTTGGTTTGGTTTTTACAAATTCCATACACTTCTGTTTATCTGGAAATGCCCTAATTTTGCCATCATATTTGAGAGATAGTTTTGCTGGGTATGTAGTTCTTGGTTGGCAATTTTTTTCCTTCAGGGTTTTATATATGTCACTCCATTGCCTGAGTAGTCCTAGATTAGTCTTCTTAACTCTCCTTTGTGCGTGAATTTTCGTTTATCCCTAGCTGCTCTTAAAATTCTCTCTTTATCTTTGGTTTTGGCAAGTTTGAATATAATATGTCTTGATGACTTTCTTTTGGATTCTACCTTGTGTGGGGTTAGATGAACTTGTTGGGTAGATATCTTCGTATCTTTCATGATTCCAAGGAAGTTTTCTCCCAACAAATCTTCAACAATTCTGTCTGTATTTTCTGTTATCCCTTCCCTCTTCCCCGCCCTCATTCTGGTACTCCAGTCACTGGTAGGCTACTCCTCTTGATACGGTCCCACATAATTCTTAGGGTTTCTTTAGTTTTTAAAATTCTTTTATCTGATTTTTCCTTAGATAAGTTGGTGTCAGGTGCCTTATCTTCAGTCTCACTAATTCTGGCTTCCTTTGTCTCAATTATGCTCCTATAACTTTCTATTGAGTTGTCTAATTCTGATATTTTATTGTTAATCTTTTGTATTTCTGTTTGCTGTCACTCTATGGATCTTGAAGCCTGTTAAATTTGTCACTATACTCTTGTATAACCTTCTTAAATTCCTCTGTTGCTTTGTCGGTGTGTTCCTTGGCTGGTTCTGTGTTTTGCTTTTTCTCCTTACTGATCTCCTGAAGAGCTCTGTATATTAATCTTTTGGATTCTAAAAAAATTCTATTTCTGATTATTCCAAGAGGTTATCTTCCTCTGGGAGGTTTGTTAAATCTTTGTTTTGCATGCTTGCTGAAGCTGTCATGATCTGCCTCTTTATGTAATTTGATATTGACTGTTGTCTTCAACCCGTCAATAAGTTATTATATTTATTTGTTTATGTTTGCTTACTCTGTCCTAGCATCTTGTTTTGATATGCCTAAATAGGCTGGTCACGTGAGCTGGTTTGATTATTGGCACCTTTGATGCTTTCACGTCCTGTCATCAGGTGGTTAGAGCTGTTTCTAGGTATATAAGCCTAGGAGTCCATTTTTTTTTCTTGTTTGGAGTCAGCTCAGGTTTCAGGTAGTTGGTCACCAAGTATGTTGTGCAGGCGCTCACCTGTAGTCCTAGACGAGCAGGGGTGATTGGAGTAGGCACAGATATCTGGCTGCAGTAGGGAGTCATGCACTGAGCAAGGCAAGGGGCTGACAGCTACCCCTGAGTGGGAGGAAAGCATGTCCCTTTTCACTACAGCATGTAGGTGGTGAGTTTTGCGGCTGGACTATGGGCACCCACTGCTGTTGGCTGTAAGGACTGAGAGGCACCACTTATTCTTGGACCTGTGTTGCAGGTGGCTAGCTGGTGTGGATGGAGCCACGAGTCTTCAGGCCCCCAATGAGGGTAGGTGAGGACCCTGCTTAATGCACAGAGTGGTGTCAAATGTCATGAATCTGCCATCCACCTTGTAGTTGATACAGTTGAAAACAGGCTTCAGGTATATACCCTGTTGTACTGTGCTAATGAGCACCTACACTGTTGAAATGGGCCCACGCAGGTCTATGCAGGGGTGAAAGGCATGCAAAGTCCATGGACCCATTATGCCTGTGCCTAGGCAAAGGGGCTGTGCCCGTCCTGAGTTCCTGGCTTATGGGAGCTGGCAGATTATTTTTTCCTGTTATTTAATTTGTTCCCTCTCCAAAGCTGGGAGAATGGCACAGGGTGCAACACAGGTCCTACTTCTGACCAAGGGGAAGTGGCAATTGATGAAGCTGTCCTGGGACCTGGTGCAGAGTAAAGGAGGGGGCAGGTAAACTGGAGAGAGGTTCTTCCCAAAGGGGGTGTTTTTTGATCCATGCGGTAAGTTAGATGCACGTACTTATCTTTTCCTGATTGAGCACCACTTTTCACTTGTTCTGGAGGCTTGAGTAGACTCTCCATCACTTGGTCTCTCCCAATGTGAAAAATGCATCCTGAGCACCACCGCGTGCCTCGTTGCACGTGCCAGCCAATCCAGCCTGCAGGGTACCGGTTCCTGCCAGGTCAGGTCTCTCCCTCTCCCTGCTGCTAAGTTCAATTCCTCAACTTTGCCTTTGATGTTCAGGGCTCCTAGATTGTCATATATAATCTATTCACTTGTGGTTTTGGGTCTTTGTTGTAAGAAGGACTACAGGGGGCATCTGATACTCCTCCATCTTGGCCCCGCTTCCTCAGTAGACCAGATTTTAAATTGATGGCATGGATAAAGAGGATTCAGTTGGCAGCCCAGATTTAAAATGGTTAACATGCTCAGCTTCTAACCAAAAAGTTGGAGATTTGAGTCCACCCAAAGGCACCTCAGAAGAAAGAGCTGACAATCTACTTCTGAAAATCAGCTATTGAAGTCTCTATGGAGCACAGTTCTATTCTGATTCAACGGCAACTGGTTTTTTGGTTATAATGAACTAAAGGATGATCTTCAAACTCCTTGCAACAAAAGATGCTGAAGGAATTCATTTATGAGGCAAGCATTCCACCTTTGGTGTCCAGATGAACCAAATAATCACAATAGGGCCTGTCAAGTCAGCATGATCAGTGGTTACAAGCACACTCTTGGAAGCTAGGCTGCAGGAGTTCAAGTCCTGACTCTGCCTCTTACTAACTCTACAATCTTTATCCCTTTGTGCCTCAATTTCATTACATGAAAAATGGTAATAATAAGTGTACTCTCCACTCCATAGGGTTGTTGTCTTAGTTGTCTAGTGCTGATATAACAGAAATACCACAAGTGGATGGCTTTAACAAAGTGAGATTTATTTTTCCATAGTCTGGTAGGCTAGGAGTCTAAATCCAGGGTGTCAGCTCCAGGGGAAGGCTTCTTCTCTCTGTGGATTCTGGAGGAAGGTCCTTGTCATCAATCTTCCCCTGGACTAGGAGCTTCTTCACGCAGGACACTGGGTTCAAAGGACGTACTCTGCTCCTGGCACTGCATTCTTGGTGGTATGAGGTCCCCTACTCTCTGCTTGCTTCCTTTTCCTTTTATCTCTTGTAAGATAAAAGGTGGTACAGGCCACGCCCCAGGGAAACTCCCTGTACATTGGATCAGGGATGTGACCTTAGTAAGGTGTTACAATCCCACCCTAAATCCTTTTTAACAAAATTACAATCACAAGATGGAGGACAACCACAGGATACTGGGAATCATGGTCTAACTAAGTTGACAAATATTTTGGGGGGAACAGTTTAATCCATGACAGTTGTTATGAGGATTAAAGGCATGAATATATAAGACAATGAATAATTATAAATCCTAGTAAAGATGATCAGGAGAGTAGGACAAAAATGTAACAGTGAGAAGCAAAGAAAATGTCAATGGCCCTTGTCAAATCCCGACTGTGAGGTAAATCACATGTGGGACAGGGTCCTCAAGGATAGGGTAGGCTCCCTGTGTTTGTGTCACAGAAGCTCAGGCAGAGTCCTGGGGAGTATGCCATAGGAAATGCTCTTATGCTTGTAAGGTTGTGGACAAGGTGACCTTATGAAGTATTTTTCATCTTGAATTTCTCTAACTCTGATGACTAAGTTAGAAAGCTACAGATGGGTAGATTGTTCTTTTCAGGGAGGAACTACTTTAACCGTTCATGTCAGGTAGGTCTGTGCTGATTTAGTCGGAAATGTGGTTCTGAGCTCCGTGCTACCACACATCCTCACTGACGAAGGTCAGGCTTTCAGATCAAAGTCAGGTGGAAAAGAGAAGCAACCACGTGGCTAATTTGGGCTGAAATACCACAGCAAAATGAGGGGAAGAAAGCTTTTGAATTTAAACTATTTGGGAAATTAATTTTCGACATCATTTTGTATGTCACAAACATTCTTGACTTCTAGATATTTTGGAAAAACAAGTTTGTGGACTGAGAATGATGTACTAATAAAAAATGTTTGCTGTATTTTGGTATTTTTTGGCATCACTCTTAATGTGTCAAACTAAAAACAGATGTCTGGTATGTGCTCAAATGAGCCATCTCTCATTTCAATGTTATTTTTCCTTAGCCAGGATGAGGAAACATAGGTACATTGGTAGAAGTCACAGGAGGAAGTTTAGCATCCCCCAGTAAGCCATACCTGTTTATAGGGCTGGAGCATAATGTGTTCTTTATAAAAAACATTTTCAATATTAGGTGGTTTATACTTGAAAGAAAGCATGCTAGTGGCACAAAAGAATAAGTGCTCGGCTGTTAAATGAAAAGTTGTCAGTTCGAACCCACTCAGCGGCTCCATGGGAGAAAGACCCGGAGATCTGCTCCCATAAAGATTACAGCCTATAGTGGTTTAGTTCTACTCTGTTACATGGGTAGTTATGAGCTGAAATCAACTCATGGGACCTAACAACTACAATATTTGAGAGTAACTAACAACATTCATGTTCTTAACAGAAGCTATTTAAAGCAAAGATGCAATGATTCTAATTTTTTTTTTTTTTTTGGAGGGAGGGATATAATACTTTATCAAAGGGAGGAGTGTGTGTGTGTATTTTCACATACCTTTTAATGAACAAGATTCAGCATCACTGCAGTAGGGAGACCATACTCTGTTTTGCCTGGGAGAATCCCAGTTTATGCACATACTAAGAAAAGCAACATGGTAGAGCAAGAGAGTTCCTGGGCCAGAAATTCAAAGACCTGGGTTCTTATTGAATTTTGTCATTTACCAACTATGAAACCTTGAGCCGCTAAAATCACCGAACTGTTTCCTCATCTGTAAAATGAGAATAATTATAGCATCCTTTTATGGTCCATAGGGTTGAAATATGCATATAATAAATGACAAAATATTTTTCTAATTGTAAAGTGCTGACAAAGATATTATTATAATGCCATAGCTGCCATTCCTGACCTTGTCCTGACCTTATCCACACACACACACACACACACACACACACACAGAGTATTGCCCAAATATACCATCGTTTTTGCATTTTGAGGTAAGATATTCAATCTGTTTTACAAGTACTCTTTATATCCTCACTTTAGAAGACAAGGTGACAAGAGATTTTTTAAAAAATAAGTGATGTAACTCTCCTTTCTTCTCGCTATTCAGCCGTCCGTGCCTGATTTCGAATGATCTATGCACAAATTCACTTTTGAGACCATAAAGGATTATTTTACTTTACCTTAGCCTCATTTCCAGTGGATTGGGAATATTTAATGTTCAGGCCTGAGATAATCGTTTCTCTGAAAATGACATCCTTCTCCTTATTCAGACATCCTCCTATTGTTTATGGTATCTTTTTGGCATGAGACAAAGAGCTGGAAGCACCAAACCTTCTGGGATCTTGTCTTCTACATTGGAAATTAATGACTGGACTCTTGACCTTTGAACTCCTCTGAACTGCTCTTAGGGAGTACCCTCATCTGACCGTCCTGGTGCAAGGAGGGATAGATATTTATAGAACATCAGGTTATTGTACAGGATTGTGTCTCTACAGTTAAATACTGGGTTTCTGCCTCCAAATTAGTAGTTTGGTATGTTTCTTAGTGGGAGAAAGACCCAGAAATCTGCTCCTGTAAGAATTACAGCCTGGAAAACCCTATGAGGCAGTCCTACTGTGTTACGTGGGGTTGCTATGAGTTGAAAATCAATTTGATTGTACCTAAGAACAGCAAGGTTGTGTCATCTGCATAATGCAGGTTGTTAATGAGTCTTCCTCCAATCCTGATGCCCTGTTCTTCTTCATATAGTCCAGCTTCTTGTATTATTTGCTCAGCATACAGATTGAATAGATACGATGAAAGGATACAACACTGATGTACACCTTTCCTTATTTTAAACCACTCAGTATCCCCTTGTTCTGTCCAAACAACTGTCTCTTGATCTATATGCAGGTTCCTCATGAGCACAATTAAGTGTTCCGGAATTCTCATTCTCCGTAATGTTATCTGCAATTTGTTATGATCCACACAGTCAAATGCCTTAGCATAGTCAATAAAACACAGGTAAACATCTTTCTGGCATTCTCTGCTTTCAGCCAGGATCCATCTGACCTCAGCAATGATATCCCTGGTTCCATGTCCTCTTCTGAATCTGGCCTGAATTTCTGGCAGTTCCTTGTCGCCATACTGCTACAGCCGCTTTTGAAAGATCTTCAGCAAAATTTTGCTTACATGTGATACTAATGATATTGTTTGATAATTTCCACATTTGGTTGGATCACCTTTCTTGGGAATAGGCATAAATATGCATCTCTCCCAGTCGGATGGCCAGGAAGCTGTCTTCCATATTTCTTGCCATGGACAAGTGAGCACTTCCAGCGCTGCATCGTTTGTTGAAACATCTCAATTGATATTCCAGCAATTCCTGCGGCCATGGTATTTTCAATCGCGTCATATGCATGTGAAAGCTGGACAATGAATAAGAAAGACCAAAGAAGAATTGACGCCTTTGAATTGTGGTGTTGGCGAAGAATATTGAATACACCATGGGCTGCCAGAAGAACAAATTTGTCTTGGAAGAAGTACAACCAGAATGCTCCTTAGAAGCAAGGATGGTGAGACTCGTGTTACATACTTCGGACATGCTGTCAGGAGGGATCAGTCCCTGGAGAAAGATATCATGCTTGGTAAAGTACAGGGTCAGTGGAAAAGAGGAAGAGTCTCAATGAGATGGATTGACACAGTGATGCAACAATGGGCTCAAGCATAACAACGATTGTAAGGATGGCGCAGGACCAGGCAGTGTTTCATTCTGTTGTGCATAGGGTCACAATGAGTCGGAATCGACTCGATGGCACCTAACAACAACAGCAACAGAAACCACAATTTGCTTTTTAAGTGCTGGAAATTTATGGAGTTATCATAGTTGAATTCCTGTTCCTAAAACAAAAAAGAAAACACTACTTGCTGATGTCTTTCTATTTTTGTGTCTTTGTAGCCCTGATGGCATAGTGGTTAACTGCTAATCAGAAGGTCAGAAGTTCAAATTCACCAGCTGCTCCTTGGAAATCCTATGGGGCAGTTCTTTGTCCTTGGGTGGCTTCTACTGTCCTGAAGTATCAAGGGACAGTATAACAGAATTGTTTTCCTCAAAATCTGATTGCTTTTTTGGGTACTCCCTGTATATATTTTTGTAATGTTTTCCTCACACCCAGGAAATCACTAATAAAGCAATGTTTTACAAGATATTAAAATATTAGCCATTTCATTGACATTGCAAAAATTTATCTGACACTCAAGGTAATTGGTGAAATATTAAATCTATGAGTCTGACCAAAAACCTAAAAACCAAACCCATTGCCGCTAAGTGGATTCCAACTCATAGTGACTCTATAGGACAAAGTAGAATGGGCCCATAGGGTTTTCAAGGAGCAGCTGGTGGATTCAAATTGCCAACCTTTTGGTTAGTAGCCAAGCTCTTAACCACTGTGCCACCAGGGCTCTTGAGATGAATGTGACAGGACTCCTAAAGCTAATTTACAGGATCATAGAAGCTTGAGTTAAAGGCACTTTGGCCCCATGAAGGAGAATTGCAAATAATTTATGTAGGTACACTCCCCATCAAGGAGGGGGATCATCCCTCCCCACGTTTAGATGTGAGCTGCACATAGTAACTTCCTTCCAAAGTGTACAGTAGAGAATTGGGAGCAGGAGGGAGTGACTTTACAATGGAGAAACACTGTCTCAGCCAGACTAACATCAGCAGTTATGTTGATAGTATGGGATGAAAATGGCACCTTACCTCTGTGGTTTTCCTCCAATAAACCATAACCCTAGTCTTATTTCATGAAAAACATCAGGAAGATTTTAATAGTGGAGAATCCTACAAAATACCTACCAGCACTCAAAACTGTCAAGGCCATCAAAAGCAAGGAAAGTCTGAGAAACTGTCACAACCAAGAGGAGCCTAAAGAGACGTGACAACTAAATGTGATGTGCTATCTTGAATGAGATCCTGGAGCAGAAAACTAAAGATATCTAAATAAAGTATGGAATTTTGTTAATAATAAAT
Organism: Loxodonta africana; assembly: GCF_030014295.1. Taxonomy (NCBI): domain Eukaryota; kingdom Metazoa; phylum Chordata; class Mammalia; order Proboscidea; family Elephantidae; genus Loxodonta; species Loxodonta africana. The sequence continues at coordinate 71,958,840 of NC_087358.1, forward strand.
AATTTATCCATATTTGTTCATTAATTGTATCATGTTTACCATATTAATGTAAGATATTAATAATAGTGGAAGCTGAGTGTGGAATATATGGGAATCTAGTGCTGAAAGGGTTAAAAGTTCGTGGTTCAAACTTACCCAGAAACCCTTTGAAACAGTTCTACTCTGCAGATGTGGCATCGCCATGAGTCAGAATCGATACAATGGCAACAAACAACAACTGTACTGTCCTTAATAATTTTGCTGTGGATCAAAACTGGCCTAAAAAATAAAGTATTTTTTTAAAGGTGCTATGACAACTGTTCAGCTGATGACCTTTTCTAGTGATTGAAACTCCTCCCTGATGTGTCAAGATTCAGTGTCTTTTTGAATTCCTCTAATAACAGGCAACTCATCACTTCCAAAACAGTACTTTGATTAATGCACACTCTTAGTTTTTTGTCTTGTTTTTGTTTTCTGTCAAAGAAATTTGAGGTGGGCAGGCCACAAGCTCCCTAAAAAGATAGAAAAAAATATAGTCTCACAAAAGATTTTGCCCCCTACATTTAGTATACTAGTGTTCTTTAGCAAGCAAACACAAAACAGCTCATATAGCCTGTTCTGTAAGTTTGATAAAGTCCAAGCTCTCTTTCTTTTTAGCACTCTGACCTCACCTTGTATGAAAGGTTCGCTCATGCAGGCATGGTATTTCAGAGGCAGGATTCCGTGCCCTACACTAAACCAAACAAAAAAATCAAACCCGTTGCCATTAAGTTGATTCTGGCTCATAGCGGCCCTATAGCTTGGACTTTATCAAACTTACAGAACAGGCTATATGAGCTTTTGTGTTTGCTTGTTAATGGATACTGGTATAATAAATATATGGGGGCAGAATCTTCTCTGAGACTTTATTTTTATTTTGAAACCAGAAATCCTCTGAAACCAAAAATTAGAATCAGGCATAATTCCTAGTCATTCAGATTGCAAGATTCTCTGAATTCCTAAACTCTTTTAATCCGTAATGTTTGTAAACTACTTTGGCCAATTCACGTATTTTGGTACTTGTAATTTCACCAATGAGAGCCCATTTCTAATATTCATTATGCTCAATAGCCAGCCATTAGTTTAACCAATAAAACATTTTTTTGACGTGCAGGATCACAACTTGTTGACTGAGATACTGGTAGCTGAAGGACTTGTAGTAGGTACTGTGGAGCAGGGCCTTTTATGACACAATAATGGTGATCACAGACTAGTTACTCTGGATATCATGGTAGCTAACCATCCTTAGAATTAAAACTTAAACTAACTGGAACAAACATTATATTACACTGATTATACTGAAATGTTTTAAAGTAAATTACAGACATTGGAAGAACTAAATTAAAATTTTTAACTACTCAACTCAAAAGTCATCATTCTTTTCTTTGAGGTAAAGAGAACTATGCTTAAATTTGCATCTGAGATGAACACTGTACTTGGGGATGGTATCTCTGAGAATAAACTCCAAGTTTTAATAATTCTTTGAACTACATGGTAGGGGAGGAGGAAAGTAGAGGAGAATGGGTTGGGTGAACACAGTGACAGAAAACTTCTTTGGATTCACTGTCAGAGAAGTGCAGTTGGCTGGGAACATCTTGTCATTCTTTAATCCAGAATTTTCCTATTAATTTGACTATAGAACAAATTTTGACCACAATGCCAATTAATACTCTACGTAAATAATATTCCTTATAACACGTAGCCTAGTCCTTTATGCAATGTTACAGGAGAAGGTCAAGTGGGGTAGTGCTCACTTCAATAAAGACAGAAAGACTAAACATCAATTATCATAGAAGAAATAAAAAAGTAGTTAAAGAGCTCTCCTACAAAAATGTACCAGGTTCTTAAGGGTTTCTGGAAAATTCTAGAAAGCCTTCAAAAATAAGATAATCCCAATTCTAGTAAATCTAGGCCAGTTACATGAAAAGAAGAAATAGTTTCAAATTCATTTTATGAAATTAGACAACATTGACCCCAAAACTTGTCAAAGACTGCCTAAAAGAGAAAACTGGAGAATAATGTCACTTATGAATGTTGTTGTTGTGTGCTGTCAGGTAGATTCCAACTCACAGTGACCCTATAGGACAGAGTAAAACTGCTCCATAGAGTTTCCTAGGCTGAAATCTTTACAGGAACAGATCACCAGGCCTTTTCTCCCACGGAGCCACTGGATTTGAATCACTGACCTTTCAGTTAGCAGCTAAGCACTTAACCATTCGCCATCAGGGATCCTTCACTTATGAATAGTGATGAAGTACTCTTAAATAATTTAATAGCATATTAAACAGAATTCAATAGCATATTAAAAAAATAATAGATCATGACCATGTGGGATATCTTTCAGGAATACAAAGTTCACTCAACATTAGGAAACCAAAAGAGTGAAGAAAAAAAAAAAAAATCACATGGTCATCTCTGAGATGCAGAAAGAACATATGACAAATTTCTACTTTTATTTTACAAAACACTAAGCAAAACAGGAATTGATGGGTATTTTTTAATGTGATAAAGTGCCTCAGTGTCAAAGCCCCTTATTTAACGGGGCAATACTAGTAGCTTTCCTGCTGTTATGTATGTCAACTTGTCTAGGCCATGATTCCCAATATTGTGTGACTGTCCACCATTTTAGCATCTGGTGTGATTGATGACAAGATCACTAGAGTGCACAGAGAGAGAAAGCCTTTCCTTAGAACTGGCACCCTGAATTTGGACTTCTAGGCTCCTGAACTGTGAGAGAATAAATTTCTGTTTGTTAAAGTCATCCACTTGTGGTATTTCTATTATAGCAGCACTAGATAACTAAGATACTTGCTAAAGTCAAAGTTAGTAACAAAACAAGGATGCTCACTATCTTCACTACCATTTAACATTGTGTGGGAAGTATTACCCAATGCAATTAGATAAAAGAAAGAAATTAACATTAAGGAATTGGAAAGGAAGGCAAAACTACATTTATAGATTATATTGGATTGTATGTCTGAAAATCTCAAAGAAGTCAGTTGAAAAACTATAAATAGTAAAGGAATTTTGTAATCAGATTATAAAACAAGCATACAAAAAACAGCTTTAATACATAAAAAACAAAAACCATTTGATAGAATAGAAAAGAATACTCCATTAATAATGGAAATACAATAAAATATTTATTAAATTAAATAAAATGGGTGTATATTCAACAACAAATATAAAAAAATTATATGATGAGAACTATAAACATCCAAAAAATAATACAAAAGTAAACTTGAACCAGTGGAAAGATATACTATGTTCTTGGATAGGAAAATTCAACATCATAAAATTGTTGATCCTCCATAAATTAGTTTATAAATTTAACACAATCCCAATAAACATATCATCAGGTTTTTTATTTTTTTTTATAATCAACTAGACAAGTTGACTAAAAAATTCATTTGGAATTACAAACAATCAAGAATAGCCAGGACGTGAACAAAAACAGGGAATGAAACTAGTGTGATCTGATAATAAAACCTTTTTAAAGCCTATTCAATTTCTACACATCGAAAAAAGCAAAAAATAAAATACTTATCTTTTAAGGTGTGTTCTATTTAAAATTTGACATGGTCATTTTACCAGAATAGGCAAGAACTGTCGTTTGAAAGAATAGTGTTTCAGTTATCTAGTGTTGCATAAGCAAACACTCTAAAATTGAGTTGTTTAAAACAACAACCAAACCAACAGCAAACATTATTCTCATGGGGGAAAGAGTCTTCCCCTTGAGAACGGAAAAGAGACAAGGATGCCCATTACAACCACTCTTATTCAATATTGTACTGGAAGTCCTAACCCGAGCAGTAAGGCAAGAAAGAGAAATAAAAGGTATCCAAATCCAAAAGAAAGAAGTAAAACTATCTCTGCTCACAGATGACATGATCGTATACACGGAAAATTCTAAGGATTCCACAAGAAAGCTGCTGGATTTAATAGAGTTCAACAACATTGCAGAGTACAAGACCCTCTTCACTTTGTGGTAGAGAGAGAGTTAACATGGGGAGGGACACCAGGCCCCAAGACCTCTAGGGCCAGCCACGTCTGCTGCTCCAGCCAGCTCCTGAAACTGCGTGAGAAACACCTGCCAAGCGAGAATTGAAGAACCATCCAGTAGAGGAACCATGAGAGGAATAGTTTTTTTTTTGATTGTTTGTTATGATATTTTACCGTGTTTTCGATGAAAGTTTGCACAGCAATTTAGGTTTACATTTGACAATTTCTATAAAAATTGTTCAGTGACTTTTCAGTTGTGGAGACTCTGTCTTTAAAACCACTAAGTACAAGGAAACAATGGCTGTCTTTCTTAGCTTCTGGTAAAAGGTCATATGGAAAATGAGCATTGACAGGGTGGTTCCAACTAGACATGCAAGTACATGCCTCAGTGAACACATTTAGCTCATTGTTTGTCAGTGTTAACCCTTCACATACACAGAAAGAGGAGACACTTCCTATCTTCAAAAGAAAATCTTCAGATGGTTTTAATGATCTGGTGGAGAAGGTGCCTGAGTCCAGGGGGAGGGGATTTCCCACTCAGGTCCTCAGGACTCTAAGAGGGGTGCATGAGAACCTTTGCAACCTCCAACACTACAAAGGAGCCCTGGTTGCCCAGTGCATAAAGCCATCCGTTGCTGACTGCAAGGTCGGCGGCAGTTTGAAACCACCAGCAGCTCCGCAGGAGGAAGGTGTGGCAGAGTCAGAATTGACAGCAGTGGACAGTGCCGTGAAGGTTATGCCCCATGATAGGAGTCAGAAGGAAAACAATAATAAACTGTGAGTGTCAGTTCAGCTACATTCTGACTTTTTCCATTCTTCTTTCAAAGCTATTTTCTTTCCCCCCCTCATAGTTTGGTGGTCTGGCTTTATTTGCGGCCTAAACATATGCATGGTTTTGGGACAATGTAGCCATGGCGTAGATCCATCTTCTCAGGAAGCGGAAGTAATTACTTGTCAAGAAACTGGGTAGGATCGTCTATTCTTCAGGGTAGTTTATTGACTGATACTTTGACCTGATCTGTTGAAATATAGTTGCTTTTGTGAGAGACTGGTGAGGCTAGATCAGCCTAAGATTTCTGGAGTATATTTTACTATAATAGACTTAGCTGTGAAGGGGAGGATGATAACACCTCATGGATCATCTGGGGGAAAAGTGAAACAAGTCTTCATTGCCGCTCTTTCCAACAGCAAAATACTTGTAAAATACTTCACTCCATTTCCCACAATGTAGGTTTCTAAGTTTGTACGTGATTGTCCTGTATAAACGAGAAGGGATTTGAATGTACGCTGTGGTATAAGAAACTCTTTTGTAAACCTGTGGGTTTAAACAAATACTTTCTGTAGTTTTTCTGAGCACACATGCAAAAAGTGAATTTGCTTCACCCTAAGGGATGCAAGTAAACACAAGCCCTCTGACTTATGTGTGAGATGCATACATGAGAATAAATAAAATAATAGAATGTTTTAAAACTCCTCTGTGTCTCTCTACCAGGATAAAGCAGTGAGTAAACGTGCCTTTTACATTAACAGTATCTGAGGACTGAGAACTTGTACAATCTGAATGAAATTTTATGAATGTTGCACCTGGAACTGATGATTTCATTTTGAGTGCACTGGTCATTTTTCTGCATATATTCTTTTTCTCCTCTCTTCTTTCCTCTTCTAGCATCCCTCCGCCCGACTTCTAAAAGAAGAGAACACTGTCCTCAGAGCTCTCTCAGGCTTTCTTAACTGCAAGCAATGATGATGAGTGACTTCTTTATATTAAGTGAAATATTCTTGTATGGATCTCCAGGGATGGAGTGATTAGCCCAGCAAGAAGCCTGTGGACTCTGGTTGTCTCTGCAAGTGGTGGAAAGAATTAAATACAATTTTGCAAAGATAACACTGAAAGAATGGTGTTTTCTTTCAAAACATGTCCCTTTCTGAAACATCAGTGCAGACATATGTCGAGATAGAAACTGGATCGTATTTCTAACAGTCGAAGACTCAGATTTCGTCCAGCAAGGCTGTTTGTTCTCTTGCCCAAACCGTATCCTACACTGTCCCCTTGTCTGGACTATAATGGAGTATAACGTTAGCTTCGGACAGTGGAGTTTGAGTTGGTGCCAACCCTGCTAATGAACATGTGGTTTCAATAATAATGTGGCTACTTGCATGTTGGGTGGCAGGGTGCCAGACACTTAATGTCCAGGGGGCAACTGAGGGCAAAAAGTACCATCTCCTGATATGATTACATTTCCAAAAATGCTCTGGGCCCAGATTGAGACTCAGCAACTCAGGGAGTGTCCCTCATCACACACTCCAAGAATGTGACCCATCACAGAGTTGTGGTGATCATGAAATGGATAACACTGCACTGTGGAAAAACTCAGCCTGGCCCAGGAGGGCGGTGGGAGGGGGAAGGATTGGGATCACTCCTTGCTTCAAGTTCCTGGTATTCTCGACTCTGGGACTTGAGGGTCTGAAAGCTAGAAGACAGTGAAATGAATTACAGTTTAATGATATTCCCACTACACTGACAAAATGGATTCAATTACATGATGGTAGCATTAAATGTTATTAAGAAGGGATCCAAAGTCTTGAGGCCAGACTTTCAGAAAATCACGATAAGCTGCTTAAAACAGCTGAAATAGCACATTTATAGGCTTTCCGGCCCTAGGTTTGTAGAAGGGAAAAGAGCTGTTACATTTGCTCCAACATTCTGCAATGTTACTCTGTTATCAGGCATGCTTTGTACTTGGAGAAGGGTGTCAAGATATAGCTGATTTGACTATTATATCTTAGAGTGCATTCCCCCCACCAATGCTTCTGTGAAGTGCGGTGATAAATAGCTTGCCTGAGGCCTTGGTGACCTGTGATGACTTCATAGGGCAATGATTTTTCCTGGGAGCAGGACCCCTTCTGTAGGGCAAAGAAGTTTATAGAGGATGGATTTTTCAATTCTATCTTCTCCTTTGATTAAAAAATCTTTTATTTTGGTGTACAGCTTTGACTAATGCATAGAGTTCTGTATCCACCACCAAAATCAACATAAAGAGAAGTCCATTACTTCGAAAACTGGCTTCATATTGTGTTTGTAGCCAACCTCTCTTCCCACTTCCAACCCCTGGCAACCATTGATCTGTTTCCCATCACTACCCCAGTTGCCATCAAGTTGACTCCAACTCAGGGCTACACCATGTGTGTCCAAGTAGAACTATACTCCACAGGGTTTTTAATGGCTAGTTTTTCTAAAGTAGATCTCCAGGTCTTCTGAGGCACCCCGGGTGGATTCAAACTGCCAATCTTTCAGTTAGTAGCTGAGCACATTAACTGTTTGCACCACCAAGGGACACCGCCATCCCTATAAAAAATAGCTTTGCCTTTTTCTGAATATCATATAAACAGGATCTTTATGGTATGTATATAGAAAAAAAATTTTTTTTTTATATATAGTATGTAGTGTTTTGGGACTGATTTCTTTCACTTAGCAAAATACACTTAAGATTCATCAATATTGTTGCGTGTATCAATAGTTTAATCATTTTGTTTTTGAGTGGTATTCCATTGTATAGATGTCCCACAGCGTGTTTAAACATTCACCATGGAAGGACATTTGTGTTGTTTCCAGTTTTGGGTGATTATGAATTAAGCTGCTATAAACATTCACATTTTTGTGTGAAGATAGGCTTTTATTTATGTCTTTTGTGTAAAATGCTAGGAGTAGGATTGTCGGATCATCTGGTAAGTATTGGTTTGACTTCATAAGAAACTACCAAATTGTTTTCCAAAGGGAATGTAACATTCTGCATTCCCACCAACAATGTATGAGGGTTCCAGTTGCTCTGCATCTTTGCCAACTCTTGGTATTGCAAGTTTTTTTTTTAAGTAGGTAAGTAGTGGTATTTTATATGTTTTCGATTTGTATTTCCCCAGTGACTAATGATGTTGAGCATCTTTTCATGAACTTCTTTACAATTTGTATATTTTTTTGGTGAAATGTCTGTTCTAAGCTTTTATCCATTTTTATATTGGATTGTCTGCTTTCTTATTACTGAATTTTAAGAGTTTTATATATATTCTGGACATATTGTAAATATTTTTTCTCAGTATTTGGCTTCCTTTTTACTTCCTTAAATTATGTTTTCCTCAGTAAAAAGTCTTAATTTTGATGAAGTACAATTTATCAATGTTTTCTTTTATGAATTGTCCTTTTGATGTTGTATCTAAGAATTCTTTGTCTAACCTAGGGGCACATAGGTTTCTCATATATGTAATTTATTCTAGGAATTTTCTAGCTTTATATTTTATGTTTAGGCTTACGATTAATTTTGAGTTATTTTTTGCATAGGTGTGAGGCATGGGCTGAGGATCATTTTTTTTTTTTTGCATGTTTTTATCTGCTGAAGAAGAAAATCTCATACTCTGTTAGGCGTAGAAGGAACAAAGAGTTTTATTGAGGAATAACAATTTGAATTGGGCACAAAGTGAAACTACAAGTGCTCATCTGCAATCTGAGCCAGAGTAGCAGGTAAATTGTGAATGGATTTCTCAAGTTGGGGAATACCATAATTGGATAAAAGTGCTGGAAGGAATACCCATTCCAATCCAAGTTTATCAGCTGTTGGGTTATGGTCTGACATAGAATCTCTCTTAGTCTGAACAAGAGTCTTTAAGTCACTAGTCCAAAATATGCTTTCATTGTAAGAGTGAATATTTAGGAGAACTCCTAAGAGGCCTAATGTTCACTGTTCTCTCATTCTCCAACCATCCAAGCAGGACAATGCCCAAGCATAAAAAATAGGGGCTATCAATTGGGTTTGAGTCTCCTACAGTGCTGTAATTCAACCCTCTACATAAAAATACATATCCAGGAGGAGCACAGATCATATTGTTTCTAGTATAATTGTCTGGAAAAGGAATAGTTTCATTAACCTATTTAAGCTAATCTTTGTTAAGGGAATTGCTATACAGGAATAATTGCCTTAATCTCCTGGGATCTAGAGTTTAGTTCAAAGGGGGAACAAGTTATTCAAATTGGTCTTACTTCTCCCTAAGTGATTGGGCAATTGGGTTGTACTTTAGGACAAACTCAGGAAGTATTTAGTTGAATTAACATGGTAAAGTGGAGAAGTAGTATCATTTAGGAGTACTTCTGTAATGTGTTTTAACTGGGAAATGATTTTATCTTTCTTAGAACAATTCAATCTTGGTTCCACAATATGAGTTAGGTTGAAGCATGATACCTGAGGTTGGGCTAACAATCCAGGGGGATACCACAGCCTAACACATACGGCTCGCTTAAAGGTAATGTTGAAATAAATAGTAGCATTGGGTACCAAAAACCCCAAAACCAAACCTGTTGCTGTCGAGTTGATTCCAACTGGTAGCAACCCTATAGAACAGAGTGGATCTATCCCATGGGGTCTCCAAGGAGTGGCTGATGAATTCAAACTGCTTACCTATTGGTTAGCCACCAAGCTCTTAACCACTACACCACCATTGTGTACAAGATTATAATTTGATAGAGGAAAATAGATCTAAATTTTCAAGCTCAGATTGTGGATGGGGATGACAAAACCAGCATTCAGTCACATTGCTGACATTAGCTACTGATCGGGTTAATTTAATAAATGCATTCTTCTTCCATGCAGAGGAAGACACCACTGAAAAGAGAAAGCTTCTACAGCTTCAAAATATTTTTCCTACCATTTTTTTTTTAATGGTCTGAACCATTTTATCTTGTCCCATGTGGGAGCCTTCATGTAGGGTCCACATCATAGGAGTATGCCAAAATTTGGGTAGGACAGGTTTTTTATTAGGCCCATCCATCATTTAGTGGCAGGATCTTGACAACGGCCTTTTCCCATGATTCAACCTCATCAGTTTGGGCTAATTGTTAGTGCTTTAAAATTTTTCTGAAGTTAATCCATAATAGTTGTGGCCATCACTAAACAAGTTCAAGGAGTCCTTTTCTTTATTCATCAGGAGGGCTATACTAATTTTGGAAGCAGCTTGTTTGGCTGCTCTTTCAGCAAGAGCATTCCCTCTATCTCTTCAGTTTGGCGTACTCCTTTTGGCTGGCAAGCTTCTATTTTTATTACAGCAGTTTCAGAGGGGAGTAGCAGACTGTCTGAAAGGTCTGTCATTAAAGTTCCACTTTTTATGGCAGTCCCAGAAGAGGTTAAAAATCTTTGTTTCAATAATGTGCCAAAATCATGTACAACCCAAAAGCAATACCTAAAATCAGTGTAAATATTAACAGGCTTTCCTGATGCAATCTTACAAACTCTAGTAAAAAAAGGCAGAAGTAGCCTCAGGGAGAGTTTGACTCTCGAGGACTTCAGTAAAAGTTGTGATGGCATATGCAGCCAGGTAATGAGGGTTAGTAGGGTTTGGTTTTAAGTAAGAACTGTCCACAAACAAAACTAAATCAGGATTAGTTAAAAGGATATCTCTTAAATCCTTTTGAGGAGTCAAAAGTTGTTCAGTTAAATCCAGGCAGTTACATAGGGTAATTATCATTGTCGGTTTTGGGACGAAGGATGGCTGAATGTAAACAAGTCACATAATGTAGTCTAATGTTAGATGCAGCCAGAAGAACTTCATAAGAAGTGAGCCAACTGGTGAAAAAGTGTTGAGTCAAAGCAGAATTAAGCATGAGGCACATAACTGTCTAAAACATTTCCCAGCACTATATCTGCAGTGCTTTCTACTAATTGGCTATAGCAGCTACAGCCCAGAGACAGGGAGGGCATCCTTTAGCTACAGGGTCAAGCTGCAGGCTGTAATAGTCTACAGGTCTTTGATATTCTTCATGTTTCTGGGTCAATACACCGAAAGAATTTCCAGGCACTTCATGTACAGAAAGAGAAAAATATAGGTGATAGTTGCAAAGGCCTAAAACAGGTGTTTCTGTTAAAACCCCTTTTAATTTATCTATAGCCTCCTGATCTTTTGTACAATTTGGAATGAATCTCCTTCAGAAGCTTTTAAATCCTTATATAAATGTTGAGCCAACAAAGAAAAATTAGGAATCCAAGTTCTACAATAGCCACTAAGTCCTCGAAGTTCCTATAGCTGTTTCTTTGTTTTAGGAATAGGAAAAGCAAAAATGACTTCCTTCCTCTTAGGGTCAAGAGAGATTCCTTCTGCAGATGTTAGGTGGCCTAAATACTTGACATAAGGTTGAGACAGTTGTAACTTTTCTTTGGAAAATTTTTGTCCACCAGCAGCAAAATGGTTTAACAAAGTTATACCGTTGTCTATGCAGGCCTGCTGAGAGGTCAAACACGCCAGCAAATCATTGATGTGTTGTAGCAATTTGAATTCATATTTAAATTGTAAATGCTAAAAGTCCACATGAAGGATTTGGGAAAATAGAGGATTCAGAGCCCTGGTGGCCCTGTGATTAAGCATTTGCCTGCTAACCAGAAAGGTTGGCAGTTCAAATCCACCAGCCACTCCTTGGAAACCCTATGGGGCAGTTCTACCTTGTCCTGTAGGGTAACTGTGAGTTGGAATTGACTCGAGGCAATGCATAATGGGAGGTAGAGGATTCAGTGAATCTCTGGGGCATTACAGTCCAGGTGAATTTTTGTTTTTCCCTGGTGAAAGCAAAGGAATATTTGCTTTCAGGGTATACAGGAATACTGAAAAAAGGCACTGCAAAGATCAACAACTGTAAAATGGGTGGCATTTGAAGAGATTTTGGAAAGCAGTAAATAAGGGTTTGGGACTACTTGTAATCTAGGAATGACAATGTAAGTGATAGCATGCAAATCTTGAACAAACTTCTGTCCCTTATAATTTGGTTTCTTAACTGGGAGAACAAGGGTATTCTATGAGTTGGAATCAACTTGACAACAATGGGTTTGTTTTTTGGTTTGGTGCAGGGAGTAATCAAACCTTTAGAAAAGAAATCTTGTGTAATGGGAAATAGTCCCTCCTTGACTTCTCATTTAAGGGGATATTGGGGAAATTTCTGGCAAGGGTTTAGATGTATTTATTTGAATCTTAATTGGTTCTGCTGACAAAACTCAGCCTTCATCTGTGGACATAACAGCTCACAGAGTTTATGGAATTAAAGAAAGAACACTGGGGGAGAGGGACAAGTTGTGTTATCATTATGCATGACCAGAGCTTGCAATCAGCAGCCAACCCCTTTCTTTGGATCTGTTCTAATTCAAAACCCGTGACGGTAAATTTTGGGATATTGGGCAAACTTAATGTTTCCCCCTTGCAAATGACAATTCCATTTAAACGAAAGATTGTGGCCCAACAGATTGGTGGGGGTTGTTAGATCCCCGAAGGCACTTATCCTTAGTCAGGCTTGGGCATGGGTCTCAATGTGGTGACCTCAGACCCAAAGGTTTTCCTTTTCTCAGTGCGAGGTGTCATAGTGATCATAGTCACTTGTGCAATGGTATCTAAAAACTGAAGGCATACAATTGTTTTCATTTCCTCAATGGACTTTAATTGTAACACAGGGCCTTTGGTCTTCCCAGAGACAGAGGGACCTAGATAAATCCTCAGTCTTAATTATTTCTGAAAGTCAGAATATCTGGGCAAAGTTGGCAGAGCCCTCAGTCATTTGTGGAGCCATGCCTCCACCATTTCAAGTGCAAGCACCACAGGTCCAGCCCGGTTGCCTGGTAACATGGAGGTGGTCCCTCTCATTTTAGTTTTCCTATTTGTTCTTACCATTGCAGCTGCAACTATGCTGCTACTCAGTTATCTTGGCAGGGGCAGTTATCAGCACTTGAGGGAGCCTCTAGTCTCTTCAAGGCCACTCAACACATGTGTGTCTTGAAGGTTTTTTTTCTTTGTTTCTCTTGCTTTGCACTGGGTGTTCTCAGTGCTGGGGACTCAGAAAGCTGTTATATGGGATTCTAAATTTTCTCAGTCCCATGAGTCTTCCATTTCTTGTTTCTTTACAGCTCAAATAAGATCTTTCATTCTCAAATTAGAGGGACCTCGCTCTGCCAGATAGTGTTGGTGGAGGTCTGCTATAAGGGTATTATCAATTTTTTACCTTGATTATTCCTGTTTTTAGTAAGCAGAACCACTTTGCTTTGTGAGTGAGTTGGTTCTACTCCCTTCCTTCCCTTTTTTGGCCTTTTAGGTACTGACTCCCATTAACAGGTTTCTGTCCTGGGCCTGTGCCAGTACACTGCCTTGCTAACTGCATTCTAAAATAGAACTCTGCAGTGGAATCTTCACTGCCTCTGGGAGATTTTTCCATTCAGTATGTTCTAACCATAGCTGAGCTTCTTCGGGCCCAGTTATCATATGGACTAGTTGAAACAAATCTGGGGTTCCAGGCTGATAAGCTTCTATAAGGGTTTTAAATTTCTCCGCAAACTTATAAGGATCTTTATGCAGTTTGGAAAATCTTTCACAATGCTGCACAGCTCTGAGTATGTCCAGGGGCAAAAGTAACATGGAGGGACTCCTCTTCTGCACTAGGACAGATTTTAAAAGACATTTCAGACAGACGTTTCTCTGCGAGTTTCTTGGAAAGAAAGGAAGATCAGATGAACTACTGTCTGAGGAATAAGAGGATAAAGAAGGGTATAAGGGAGAGAAAGCTGAAAAAGGGACAGATGAGGTGGGAGCAGAGTTTTTTTTTTACATTGGAGCTCCTTATTTTGTTTGGTTAATTTAGAATTGGTATCCTGCAAAGAAGCAATTTTCCTGTCTTGATGTCTTTTGGAGGCCTTAGGAACCAATCAAAATAGGCATCTCGTTGAGGTCGTTTAATCCTGGAGCCCTTATTTTCTAATCTACTGCAAAGAAAAAACAATTTAGAGAAGTCAAAAGAGCCCCAAAGTGGCCACTGATTTTCCAAACTATCCAAAAAGGTAGCAAAATCTTACTTGTAAGAACAAAACAAATTCTCAATAAAACTTCAAGAGCTACAACACAAAGGAGTGGGTCTGGATTCAAGAGGTTATTTACCTTGAGACAACTCCTGAGAGCCCAGGAAGGTGGAAAGCCCAAATGGCTCAGCTGGTACCAAAGCCTAAGCTCTTGACATCCTGGGGTTGTTGAAGATAATGCATCTTTGAAATCCCACTTCTGACACCAAATGTTAAAGAAGAAAATCTCATACTCTGTTAGGAGTAGAAGAAACAAAGAGTTTTATTGAGGACTATAACTTGAGTTGGGCAGCACAAAGTGAAAAGACAAAGTGCTCTACTGTCCTGAAAAAGGGCAGAGTTTTTATACACAGGGTTCAGCGTGACCAATACCAATTTCAGAAGAACAATTCTTTCTTCCTGATAACAGTTTCGTAAGCAATTTTTGAAAACATTTTTATTACTTGCTTCCTGAAATCTCCTTGGGGCATATTTTCTAAAAGCAACTGTTTCTCCTTTGCCTCCTCCCCTGTTTGCCCAAGAGTGACTTGGGTTAGTCCCTTATTGAGAACCCATTCAGAATTCCTCTATGTTCTGAAGGTCTGCTAGCACATATCCAACTGTTCTAGCACAATTTGTTGAAAAGATTATTTTTTATGCATTGAACTAACTTTGCACCTTTGTCAAAAATTAGCCAACTATTTTTGCGTGAGTTTTTTTTTCTAGACTCTTCTGTTTCATTAGTCTATGTGTCTATCCTTTCATAAATACGGAGCTGTCATTTTAAAATATACCTTCATAATAAATCTTGAGAACAGATAATGTAAGTCCTCCAACTTTGTTATTTTTTCCAAACTAGTTTTGGCTATTCTAGTTGATATTTACAAAAAAAAAAATCCTTGCTGAGATTTTGATTGAGATTGTATTGATCTATAGATTAATTTGGGAAGAATTAAGATGCTAACAATATTGTCTTCCAATCTATGAACATAGTATGTATTTAGAACTTTGCTTTTTTTCACCAGTGTTCTATAGTTTTTAGCTTATATATTCTGAACATATTTTGTTAGATATATACCTAAATATTTCTCTTTTTTTGGAGCTGTAAATTACACTGTTTTATAAATTTTGAATCCAATTGTTCATTGCTTGCACATAAAAATAACAATTGATTTTTATATGTTGACTTTTTACCCTTCAACCATGCTAACCTCAGTTAATTTTAGGAGCACTGTTTTTTTTGTGTGTGTGTACATGTGTTAGATTTCTGTATTTTTTTTTTCTCTCTTCTTAGGCAAAGATGTTACTTTACCACCCTCCCCCCCCAATTGTATGCCTTTTATTTCTTTTTCTACTTCAATTTAATCAACTAGGATGTCCAGTATAATGTTGAATTGCTGCTGTTCTTCTTAGCTGCTGTTGTGTCGATTCTGACTCATAGCAACCCTATGTACAACAGCACAAAACACTGCCCAGTCCTGCGCCATCCTCACAATCATTGCTGTATTTGAGGCCATTATTGCAGCCACTGTGTCCATCCATTTCATTGAAGGTCTTCCTCTTTTTCACTGACCATCTACTTTATTAAGCATGATGTCCCTCTCCAGGGACTAGTCCCTTCTGATAACATACATGTCCAAAGTACGTGAGATGCAGACTTGCCATCCTCATTTCTAAGGAACATTCTGGCTGTATTTCTTCCAAGACAGATTTGTTCATTCTTCTGGCAGTCAATGGTATAATCGATATTCTTCACCAGCGCCACAACTTAAAGGCAGCAGTTCTTCTTTGGTGTTCCTTATTCATTGTCCAGCTTTCAAATGCATATGAGGTGATTGAAAATATAATGGCTTGGGTCAGGCACATCTTAGTCCTCAAAGTGACATCTTTGCTTTTTAACACTTTAAAGAGGCCTTTTGCAGCAGATTTGTCCAATGCAACACGTCCTTCGATTTCCTGACTGCTGCTTCCTTGGGTGTTGATTGTGGATCCAAGTAAAATGAAATTCTTGACAACTCCAATCTTTTTCTCCATTTGTCATGATGTTGCTTATTGGTCCGGTGGTGAGAATTTTTGTTTTCTTTCTGTTGAGGTGTAATTCATACTGAAGGCTATAGTATTTGATCTTTACCAGTGTTTCAAGTCCTCTTTACTTTCAGCAAGCAAGGTTGTATCATTTGCATATCACAGATTGTTAATGAGTCTTCTACCAATCCTCATGCCACATTCTTTTTCATATAGTCCAGGTTCTGGGATTATTTGCTCAGCATACACATTGAATAAGTATGGTGAAATGTTAGAAACCTGACACACACTTTTCTTGACTTTAAACCACCCAGTATCCCCTTGTTCTGTTTGAATGATTGCCTCTTGGTCTATGTATAGGTTCCACATGAGCAAAATTAAGTACAGGGGTAGTGAAAAAGGACATCCTTAACTTGCCCCCAATGTTATGAGTAATTCATTCAGTCTTTAACCATTAGTATGCTAGCTGTAGATTTTTATGTAGGTGTCCTCTATCACGTTAATAAAGTTCGCTTCTATTCCCAGTACGTTGAGAAATGTTTTTGTTGTCATTGTAAATGATATTTGTAAAATGCTTTTTGTGCATCTATTGAGGTGATCATATTATTTTCTCTTTAAATTATAATACGGTGAATTATATTAATTGACTTTTGAATGTTGAACCACCCTTGCTTTTCTATTTTTTTTTAATTTTTATTATGCATTATGTGAAAGTTTACAAATCAGGTCAGTCTCTCACACAAAAACTTATATACACCTTGCTACATACTCCCAATTTCTCTAGTGAGACAGCCTGCCCTCTCCCTCTACTCTCTCTTTTCGTGTCCATTTCGCCAGCTTCTAACCCCCTCCACCCTCTCATCTCCCCTACAAGCAGGAGATGCCAACATAGTCTCAAGTGTCCACCTGATCCAAGACGCTCACTCCTCACCAGCATCCCTCTCCATCCCATTGTCCAGTCCAATCGCCGTCTGAAGAGTTGGCTTTGGGAACGGTTCCTGTCCTGAGCCAACAGACGGTCTGGGGGCCAGGACCACCGAGGTCCTTCTAGTCTCAGTCAGACCATTAAGTCTGGTCTTTTTATGAGAATTTGGGGACTGCATCCCCCTGCTCTCCTGCTCTCTCAGGGTTTCTCTGTTGTGTTCCCTGTAAGGGCAGTCATTGGTTGTAGCCAAGCACCATCTAGTTCTTCTGGTCTCAGGCTGATGTAGCCTCTGGTTCATGTGGCCCTTTCTGTCTCTTGGGCTCATAATTACCTTGTGTCCTTGGTGTTCTTCATTCTCCTTTACTCCAGGTGGGTTGAGACCAATTAATTAATGCATCTTAGATGGTTGCTTGCTAGAGTTTAAGACCCCAGGGTCATCCAAAGTGGGATGTAGAATATTTTCTGAATAGACTTTATTATGCCAATTGACTTAGATGACCCCTGAAACCATGGTCCCCAAACCCCCACCACTGTTATACTGGCCTTCGGAAAAAAAAAAAAAAAAAAGGCGCTCAGTTTATTCTGGAAACTTCTTTGCTTTTGGTTTAGTCCAGTTGTGCTGACTTCGCCTGTATTGTGTGGTGTCTTTCCCGTCGCCTAAGGTAGTTCCTATCTACTATCTAATTAGTGAATACCCCTCTCCCACCCTCCCTGCATTCCCCGTCTCATAACCATCGAAGAATATTTTCTTCTCTGTTTAAACTATTTCTTGAGTTGTTATAATAGTGGTCTTATACAATATTTGTCCTTTTGCAACTGACTAATTTCACTCAGCATAATGCCTTCCAGACTCCTCCATGTTATGAAATGTTTCACACATTCATCACTGTTCTTTATCGATGCATAGTATTCCATTGTGTGAATATACCATAATTTATTTATCCATTCATCCATTGATGGGCACCTTGGTTGGTTCCATCTTTTTGGTGTTGTAAACAGTGCTGCAATGAACATGGGTGTGCATATATCTGTTTGTGTAAAGGCTCTTATTTCTCTAGGATATATTCCAAGGAGTGGGATTGCTGGATCGTATTAAAAAATTTTTTTTTTTTCTTTTTATGGTAGTTCTATCTAGCTTTTTAAGGAAGTGCCAAATCAATTTCCGAAGTGGTTTTACCATTTTAGATTCCCACCAGCAGTGTATAAGTGTTCCCAATCTATCCACAACCTCTCCAACATTTATTATTTTGTGTCTTTTGGATTCATGCCAGCCTCATTGGAATGAGGTGGAATCTCATTGTAGTTTTGATTTTCATTTCTCTAATGGCTAATGATCGTGAGCATTTCCTCACGTATTTCTTAGCTACCTGAATGTCCTCTTTAGTGAGGTGTTTGTTCATATCCTTTGCCCATTTTTTAATTGGGTTATTTGTCTTTTTGCAGTTGAGTTTTTGCAGTATCGTGTAGATTTTAGAGATCAGGCGCTGATCGGAAATGTCATAGCTAAAAATTTTTTCCCAGTGTGTAGGTAATCTTTTTACTCTTTTGGTGAAGTCTTTGGATGAGCATAGGTGTTTGATTTTTAGGAGCTCCAGTTATCTAGTTTATCTTCTGCATTGTTAGTAATGTTTTCTATACTCTTTATGCTATGTATTAGGCCTCCTAAGGTTGTCCCTATTTTTTCTTCCATAACCTTTATCATTTTAGGTTTTATATTTAGGTCTTTGATCCATTTTGAGCTCGTTTTTGTGCATGGTTCTAGGTATGGGTCTTGTTTCATTTTTTTGCAGATGGATACCGTTATGCCAGCACCATTTGTTAAAAAGACTATCTTTTCCCCATTTAACTGATTTGGGGTCTTTGTCAAATATCAACTGCTCATATGTGGATGGATTTATGTCTGGATTCTCAGTTCTGTTCCATTGGTCCATGTATCTGTTGTTGTACCAGTACCAGGCTGTTTTGACTACTGTGGCGGTATAATAGGTTCTAAAATCAGGTAGAGTGAGGCCTCCCACTTTGTTCTTCTTTTTTCAGTAATGCTTTACTTATCCGGGGCCTCTTGCCCTTCCATATGAAGTTGGTGATTTGTTTCTCCATCTTATTAAAAAATGTCTTTGGAATTTTTATTGGAATTGCATTAAATCTATGGATCGCTTTTGGTAGAATAGACATTTTTACAACTATGTTAAGTCTTCCTATCCATGAGCAAGGTATGTTTTTCCACTTATGTAGGTCTCTTGGTTTCTTGCAGAAGTTTTCTGTAGTTTTCTTTGTGTAAGTCTTTTGCTTCTCTGGTAAGATTTATTCCTAAGTATTTTATCTTCTTGGGAGGTACTGTAAATGGTATTGATTTGGTGATTTTGCCTTTGATGTTCTTTTTGTTGGTGTAGAGGAATCCAACTGATTTTTATATGTTTATCTTGTATCCTGATACTTTGCTGATCCCTTCTATTAGTTTCAGTAGTTTTCTTGAGGATTCCTTAGGGTTTTCCGTGTACAAGATCATGTCATCTGCAAATAGAGATACTTTTACTTCTTCCTTGCCAATCTGGATGCCCTTTATTTCTTTATCTACCCTAATTGCTCTGGCTAGGATTCCAACACAATGTTGAATAAGAGCGGTGATAAAGGGCATCCTTGTCTGGTTCCCGATCTCACTGGGAATGCTTTCAGGCCCTCTCCATTTCGGGTGATGCTGGCTGTTGGCTTTGTATAAATGCCCTTTATTATGTTGAGGAATTTTCCTTCTGTTCCTGTTTTGCTGAGAGTTTTTATCATGAATGGGTGTTGTACTTTGTCAAATGCCTTTTCTGTATCAGTTGATAAAATCATGTGATTCTTGTCTTTTGTTTTATTTTTATGACGGATTACAATTTGTTTTTCTAATGTTGAACCATCCCTGCATACCTGGTATAAATCCCACTTGGTCATGGTGAATTTTTTTTTTTTTTTTGATATGTTGCTGAATTCTATTGGCTAGAATTTTGTTGAGGATTTTTGCATTTAAGTTCATGAGGGATATAGGCATGTAATTTTCTTTTCTCATTGTGTGTTTGTCTGGTTTTGGCATCTGGGATATGCTGGCTTCATAAAATGAGTTTGGTAGTATTCTGTCCTTTTCTATGCTCTGAAATACCTTTAGTAGTAGTGGTGTTAACTCTTCTCTGAAAGTTTGGTAGAACTCTGCAGTGAAGCCCTCCAGGCCAGGGCTTTTTCTTATTGGGAGTTTTTTGATTACCTTTTCAACCTCTTCTTTTGCTATTGGTCTGTTTAGTTGTTCTCCCTCAGTTTGTGTTAGTTTAGGAAGGTAGTGTGTTTCTAGGAATTCATCCATTTCTTCTAGGTTTTCAAATTTGTTAGAGTACACTTTTTCATGGTAATCTGATATGATTCTTTTAATTTCAGTTGGGTCTGTTGTAATGTCGCCCATTTCATTTCTTATTCACATGTTTTGCTTCCTCTCCTGTTTTTCTTTTGTGAGGCTGGCCAATGATTTCTCAATTTTGTTGATTTTTTCAAAGAACCAGCTTTTGGTCTTGTTAATTCTTTTGATTGTTTTTCTGTTTTCTATTTCATTTAGTTCAGCTCTAATTTTTATTACTTGTTTTCTTCTGGTGCCTGAGGGTTTCTTTTTTTGCTCTCTTTGTATTTGTTCAAGTTGTAGGGATAATTCTTTGATTTTGGCCCTTTCTTCTTTTTGTATGTGTGCATTTATTGATATAAATTGACCTCTGAGCACTGGTTTCTCTGTGTACCAAAGGTTCTGATAGGAAGTGTTTTCATTCTCATTGGATGCTATGAATTTCTTATTCCATCCTTTTTGTCACCTATAATCCAGTTTTTTCTGAGCAGGGTATTGTTTAGTTTCCAAGTGTTTGATTTTTTTTTCCCTGCTTTTTCTGTTATTAATTTCTACTTTAATGGCCTTATGGTCAGAGAAGATTCTTTGTAATATTTCAGTGTTTTGGATTCTGGTAAGGCTTACTTTATGACCTAATATTTGGTCTATTCTAGAGAATGTTCCATGTGCACTAGAAAAGAAAGTATACTTGGCTGCTGTTGAGTGGAGTGCTCTATATATCTATGAGGTCAAGCTGGTTGATTGTGTCGTTTGTATCTTCCATGTCTTTATTGAGCTTCTTTCTGGATATCCTGTCCTTCACCGGAAGTGGTGTGTTGAAGTCTCCTACTATTCTTGTGGAGCTCTCCATGTCACTTTTCAAAGCTGATAGAGTTTGTTTTATGTATCTTACAGCCCTGTCATTGAGTGCATAAATATTTAATACGGTTATATCTTCTTGGTATATTGTCCCTTTAATCATTATATAGTGTCCTGTCTTATCCTTTATGATGAATTTAACTTTAAAGTCTATTTTGTCAGAAATTAATATTGCCACTACTGCTCTTTTTTGATTGTTGTTACCTGGATATATTTTTTTTTCCATCCTTTGAGTTTTAGTTTGTTTGTGTCTCTAAGTCTAAGGTGTGTCTCTTGTAGGCAGCATACAGATGTATCATATTTTTTAAATCCATTCTGCCCCTCTCTGTCTCTTTATTGGTGCATTTAGTCCATTTACATTCAGCATAATTGTGTATAGGTATGAATTTAGTGCTACCATTTTGATGTCCTTTTCTGTGTGTTGTTGAGTTTTCTTTTCCCACTTAATTTTATGTGCTGAGTAGATTATCTTTATGTATTGTCCTTTCCTCATATTCGTTGTTGTTGATTTTGTTTCTGCTGAGTCTCTATATTTTTCTTGTGTTTTATTTTGATGTGCAGGATAGTCTGTCTCCTTGGTGGTTACCTTATTATTTACCCCTATTTTTCTGAATTTAAACCTAACTCGTGTTTCTTTGTATTGCTTTGTCTTCCTCTCTGTATGGAAGACCTATGACTACATTTCTTAGTCCCTCTTTATTGTTTTAATGTTGTCTTGTTTTACATAATAACAGTGCTGTTTCCCTGTTTTGAGTTTTTTTAAATCTTAATTTATTTTGGGGATTTCCCTGTCTGGGTTGACTTCTGATTGCTCTGCCCAGTGTTCTCATCTTGCATTGATACCTGATATTATTGATTTTCTAACCAAAGAACTCCCTTTAGTATTTCTTGTAGTTTTGGTTTGGTTTTTACAAATTCACTAAACTTCTGTTTATCTGGAAATGTCCTAACTTTACCTTCATTTTTGCTGGATATATGATTCTTGGCAGGCAATTTTTTTCCTTCAATTTTTTAAATATGTCATCCCATTGCCTTCTTGCCTCCATGGTTTCTGGTGAGTAGTCCGAGCTTATTCTTATTGACTGTCCTTTGTAGGTGACTTTTCGTTTATCCCTAGCTGCTCTTAAAATGCTCTTTATCTTTGGTTTTGGCAAGTTCAATTATAATATGTCTTGGTGACTTTCTTTTAACATCTACCTTATGTGGAGTTCAATGAGCATCTTCTCATCTTTTATGATATCAGGGACGTTTTCTGCCAACAAATCTTCAAAAATTCTCTCTGTATTTTCTGTTATCCCTCCCTGTTCTGGTATTCCAATCACTTGTAGGTTATTTCCCATAATAGAGTCCCACATGATTTTTCAGGTTTCTTCATTTTTTAAAAATTATTTCATCTGATTTTTATCCAGATACATTAGTGCCAAGTGCTTTATCTTCAAGTTCAGAAATTCTGCCTTCCACTTGCCTAATTCTGCTCCTCTGACATTCTATTGCGTTGTCTACTTTTGTAATTTTATTGTTAAATCTTCTGAATTTCTGATTGCTGTCTGTCTATGGATTTTTCCAGTTTATTAAATTTTTCGTTATGTTCCAGAATAATCTTTTTAATTTCTTCAGTTGCTTTTTCTGTGTGTTCTTTGGCTTGTACTGCATATTGCCTGATTTCCTTCTTGATGTCTTGAAGGGTTCCGTATATTAATCTTTTGTATTCTGGCTCTGGTAATTCCAGGGAAGCACTTTCATCTAGAAGATCCCTTGATTCTTTGTTTTGAGAGCTTGTTGAGGTGATCATGGTCTGTTTCTTTATGTGACTGTTGTCTCTCAACCATCTATGTTACTGCATTAGTTTGTTTTATGTTTGCTTACTCTATCACAGCTTCTTGCTTTGTTTTTTTTTGATATGCCCAGATGGGTTGCTTGAGTGAGCTAGCTTGATTATTTTCACCTTTGGAGCTCTGACATCCTGTCCCCAGATGGCTAGAGCTGTTATCAGGTATATCAGTCTAGGAGTCCATTCACTTTTCTAGTATGAATTCAGCTTAGGTGTCCCGGTATGTGACCATGAAGTGTGTGGCACAGGCTCTGTCCTACAGTCTTAGAGGGGCAGGGGTGATTGGGGTAGGTACCAGTGTCTGGTTGCAGCAGGGGGTCACACTCTCAACAAGGCAGGGGCTGAGAGTTGCCCCCCACGTGTCTCTGAGGAAAGCATGTCTCTAAGGAAAGTGTGTGCCTGTTCTTTTGAGGGTACTGGTGGGTGGGTTCTGCAGACAGACCGTGGGCACCCAAAGTTTTTGGTTGTAAGGACTGGGAGGTGCCAGTTATACTTGGACGCCTGTTGTGGGTGGCTGGGTGACCTGAATGGAGGCACCAGTCCTTAGGCCCCTGATGTGGGTAGGTGAGAACACTGTTTAGTAGGCAAAGCAATTCCAAACATCAAACACCAACTCTCCACCGCACAGCTGAAACAGCTGGAGTTTGCTCACAAAGGCCTATTCTCCTCTAATAGGCCCACACAGGTCCATGCAGTGGGGAAAGGTACTCAAATTCTATGGACGGTTTATGCCTGGACAGGAGCCACTTCTGTCCTGAGCTCCCTGGTTAGTGGAGCTGGCAAATTATCTTTTCCCCCAGTTGCAAATTTTTTCCTTCTCCAAGGCTGGGAGGATGGCTTTAAGCCCTCAACAGGGCCTATCTCAGGCCCAGGGAAATCAGACACTGAAGCTGGCTTGTGGGAGTAGGGTAAAATATATGCAAGTAGTTAGCTTTTGCCAAAGGCGCCGTTCTCTGCTTCCGGAGATGTGAGTGGGTCGTGTGGCTGCCTGCATTTCCCTGAGGAAACTGCAGCTGAATGTTAGTACCAGGCCACCACTACCGCTCCTGGGAATGGTGCCTGAGGGCTTCCCATGATTCAGGTGTAGTAACTCCTCTCTGCTTCTGAACTGTCTCTTCCTCCCGCTGCCCTTCAGTTTATTTTCTAAGTTTGCCTTTGATGTTCAGGGCCCCAAGCTTGTAATATATATACTCGTTTCATTTGTCTTTTTGGTTCTTTGTTGTAAGAGGGCTCGCCGGAAGCGTCTTTCTATTGCGCCATCTTGGCTGTGCATCCACCTTTGCTTTTCTGATATAAATCCAACTTAATTGAGTTGTATTATCTTTTTATATGTCCCACCCTAATTCTCTTTAACCACAAGCAGAGATTATGATTTATAACACATAGGAAATCACAAAATGGAGGACAACCACACAATACTGGGAATTATGTCTTAACCAAATTGACACATTTTTTGGAGACACACATTGTTGTCTCCAATGACATTGTTCTCTATTTGTTTTTTTATTTTTGAAACTGGAAATATGTGTTCTTACTCTATTTGCCTTGGTCTGCCTGGCTGTTTAAAGTATTGAAAAACAAAGATGCCACTTAGAACACTAAGGTGCACCTGACCCAAGCCATGGTATTTTCAGTTTGATTTCCAAATATTTGGAGGATTTCCAGATATTTTTCTGGTATTGAGTACTAATTTAATTTTAATATATCAGAGAACATTCTTAGTATGTTTTCCATTCTTTTAAATTTAGTACTTCTTTTATGAACCATAATACGACCTATCTTAATGAATGTTAAAAGTGCACTTATAAAGAATGTGTATTTTGCTGTTCTGGAGTATATAAAAAAAAAAAAAGTAGAGTATAATGCCCTATAAATGTCAGTTAGGTCAGGTTGTTCGATAGTATGATCAGGACTTCTGTCTGTTTGTTCTGTCAATTACTGATAGAGGTATTTTGAAATCTCCAATTAGAAATGTGGATTTGTTTATTTCTCCTTTAAGTTCCATCAGTTTTCGCTTCAACAATTTTGAAGCTCTGTTGTTAAGTGAATACATATGTAGTACTGTTACATCTTCTTGAAGAATTTGCCCCTTTGTCTCTTTATCCCTGGTAAAATTCCTTGTTCTAGAGTGTACTTGGTTGTATATTAATATAACTATGCCAGCTTTCATCTGATTGCAGTTTGAATGGTATACATTTGTCTGCCCTTTAACTTTTAGAATGCCTCTATCTTGGTGAATCTATGCCTTTATATTCCAACTGTGTTTCTTGTAGACAGCATAGAATTGAATCTTGCTTTTTTCCCTAACCTGACAATCTCTGTCTTTTAATTGGTGTGTTGAGATTGTTTATATTTAATGTTATTGTTGATATAATTGAATTAAAGCCTACCAATTTGCTAGATATCTGTTATTTGTTTATTTTTGCTCATCCCATGCTTAGTGCTGTTTTTTCATGTATTTTAATTTCATTAGTGCTATAAGAAAACTTGTATTATATTTTTTCTTTTTTTTTAAATAATTTATATTGTGCTTTAAGTGAAAGTTTACAGATCAAGTAGTCTGTCACACAAAAACCCATATACACCTTGCTACACACTCCCAATTACTCTCTCCCTAATAAGACAGCCCGCTCTCTCTCTCCACTCTCTCTTTTCGTGTCCATTTCACCAGCTTCTAACCCCCTCCACCCTCTCATCTCCCCTCCAGGCAGGAGATGCCAGCATAGTCTCAAGTGTCCACCTGATCCAAGAAGCTCACTCCTCACCAGCATCTCTCTCCAACCCATTGTCCAGTCCAATCTATGTCTGAAGAGTTGGCTTCAGGAATGGTCCCTGACCTGGGGCAACAGAAGGTCTGGGGGCCATGACCACCGGCGTCCTTCTAGTCTCAGTCAGACCGTTAAGTCTGGTCTTATGAGAATTTGGGGTCTGCATCCCACTACTCTCCTGCTCCCTCAGGGGTTCTCTGTTGTGTTCCCTGTCAGGGCAGTCTTTGGTTCTAGCCGGGCACCATCTAGTTCTTCTGGTCTCAGGCTGATGTAGCCTCTGGTTCATGTGGCGCTTTCTGTCTCTTGGGCTCGTAACCACCTTGTGTCCTTGATGTTCTTCATTCTCCTTTGATCCAGGTGGGTTGAGACCAATTGATGCACCTTAGATGGCTGCTTGCTAGCATTTAAGACCCCAGACGCCAGTCTTCAAAGTGGGATGCAGAATGAGAAAACTTGTATTATTTTTGCTTTATGAAGTTATTGTTTGGAGAACTTGAGAATAAGAAAAATTCATTTAAATCTTCATTTATTCCTTTTCCAGCACCCTTCATTTGTTTGTGTAGACCCAGGTTTCTGTCTTGTGTCATAATCCTTCTGCCTTATGAATTTCCTTGATCATATCTTATAGTGCAGGTTTACTGGCAATGGATCCTCTCAGTGTTTGTTTGTCTGAGAAATCTTTATTTCTCCTTCATTTAAAAAAAATAATAGACTTATTTTTTACAGCAGTTTTATATTCACAAAAAAATTAAGCAGAAAGTACAGAAAGTTCCCAAGTACGCCTTCTTTCCCTGCCCACATTTTACCCCATTAACATCTTGCACCTTCTTCATTTTTATGAAATGTTTCCCTGGGTGCAGAATTCTAGGTGAAATTTATTTTTTTGTCTGTACTTTAAAGATGTCTCTCCATTTTTTTCTGGTTTGTAGTTTCTGATGAGAAGCTTGCTGTTATTTTTATCTTTGTTTTCCTGTATGCAATGTGTCTTTTTTCTCTTTTATTTTTAATAAACAATTTTTTTTAACAGTTTTAGATTTTCAAGAAAATTGTGAAGATAGTATAGAGAATTCCCACATACCCTTCATTGATGTTATTATTAACACCCTGTGTTTGTGTAACACATCTGTCACAATTAATGGACTAGTATGGGTACATTATTAGTAACTGAAGTCCATACTTTATATGTATATATTTTTAGTTTTTACCTAATGTTCTTTTTATGTTCTAGGATCTCATTCAGGATACCACATTACATTTAATTATCCTGTCTTCATAGTTTCCTCTTGGTTGTGACAATTTCTCAGACTTCCCTTGTTTTTGATGACTCTGACGGTTTTGAAGAGTATTGGTCAGCTGCTTTGTAGAATATCCTTCAGTTGGTATTAGTCTGATGTTTTTCTCATTATAAGATTGGGATTATGAGTTTTTAGAAGGAAGACCACAGAGGTAAAGTGCATTTTCATGGCACCACATCAAGGCTGCATGTTATTAACATGACTTATCACTGTTGATGTTGACCCTGATCACCTGCTTGAGGTGGCGTTTGTCAGGTTTCTCCACTCCAAGGTTATACTTTCTCCCTTCCCACCCTTTTCCATACTGTACTCTTTGGAAAAGAGTCCATATGAACAGCCCATGCTTAAGGAGTGGTCATCTCTTCCAAGAACTCCTCCAAGAGCTTAAATCTCAGCATTTTCTCCAGCAAGCATATGGGCCCCACAGAGTTCACAACCCTCCGATGTCTAGGCCATGTGTGTCCATCTGGTACATTCAGCCACCAAACTGGAATATGATATTCTCTTTCCTGGGTAGAATTAAGAGTGAGCTTTCTTAGGCCCAAATGGCCCCTGCAATCAGGGGAAAGAGGGCTGTAATTGAAATGCCACTCAATGAACATGGCCAAGAATAATGGAAACTGAGATGACTACCTTGCCTTGTGGTGAGTGCCCTTCTTTGGGCAATATGGTTAAAGGGGTGGGCAGAAGGCATCTCTGGATCTCTTAGTCCTGCTCTTTCCTTCACTGTGTAATTCAGTTTGTTTTGGGGAATGAACATAGATCAGGAAAGTAAACCTCTCCCCAGTCACTTAAGAAAGAAATTCTGTCTGTTATTTCAGAAAAGCAGAGCCAAGATTAGAAAGTCATCCTCAGAAGAGTTAAATTAATATCCTAGGATATAGGTTAAAAGCAACTACTTCTTTAATAGCTTACAAAATTCTTGCAATTTGACAAATTTCTTATATTTACTAAAATAACCATTTCCTCTTCTACTCAAGCCTACTGCTCTCTTGATTGCTCCCATCTCCTGGGACTGAAAGAATTCTACACTCTGCTCGTAGCAGACACACATATAGCCTGGCTAAACCAGAGCAGGCAAAGAAGAAGCAGAATTCATTGCTCATAGATGGATTTTGTTTTTAGAAGGCTTGAATTTTCCAGACTTTAAGAACAGTGCACAGATGAGTGGGCAAACTTCTCTTCAGAAGGATAAAGTGGCCAATACGGATGCCTTTGAAGGAGCTGGACACCCTCACAAGTACAAGTGATTAAACTACCATAGAGCACAAACATTTTTCTGTAGAAAACTTATCTCAGAAGTAAGATCTGAGACTGCACCTTGATTCTTCATTCTGTATTTACTGTTTGTTGTTAGTTGCTGTTGAATTGGCTCTGACTCATGGTGACCTTATGTATAGCAGAGTGAAACATCAGGCATCCTGAGCCATCTTCATGATTGTTGCTATGTTTAAGTCTATTGTTGTGGCTATTGTGCCAATCTGTCTCACTGAGGGTTTCCCTTGTTTTCTCTGACCCTCTGCTTTACCAAACATGATGTCCTTTTCTAGGGAAAGATCTTCCTGATGATGTGTCCAAAGTAAGCAAGATTAAGTTTCACCATTCTCACTCCTAAGGAGCATGTAGATCAGTGTTTTTCAGCTATTTCCTAAGTTCGATTAATTTCTAAATTCTACAAAGTGCCAGGAAGTTAGGTGTGGCCAAAATGGTCAACCATTGGAAGGTACTGTTTGTGAAAAACTAACCACAGAACTAAGTTCCTATTGCAAGAGTGTGAGGAGCTACAAAAGAAGGAGATAGTCTCAC
Source organism: Loxodonta africana (assembly GCF_030014295.1). NCBI lineage: Eukaryota > Metazoa > Chordata > Mammalia > Proboscidea > Elephantidae > Loxodonta > Loxodonta africana. The sequence goes on from NC_087358.1 coordinate 71,987,574, forward strand.
TTCTTTTAAAAAATAACATTTTTCTTTCTAATGAAAAAGATAATATATATTACATAAAATTTTAAAAATAAGGATAAATCTTAAAAAAAAAAATAGAAAAAAATTACCTATAGTCCTACCTCCCAGGGATGAACACATTAACATTTTGTCGCACAGTCTGTTCTGCTATAACATGAGTTTATTTTATGCCAACTACTTCAGATGTGATTGATAAATAGGGGAATAAAGTCCATGTAATGGTAATAATCAGGTTAGTTTATATGCAGTTTTTTCCCAGTATGATAATGTTTTGAAGTGCTCAAAAGCAATCTTTCATGAAATTAAAAAAAAAAAAAAGCCTTATCAATATACTTCAATAAACATATGTAGCTAAAATAAACTATTTGGCACTTTCCACGTTCTGCCTGGAAACCTCTTTAGCTAAATTCACCAGTTCATTAGGAATATTTTCTATTTTCCATATTACTGTGGCTAATGTATTACCAAACTTTTCACCACTACACTTCCAGCCTCCAAAAACAATATTCTCATTGTCTTTCCCACCTCAATTAAGAGTCTTCTCAAGGCCTCCAGATGTCTGTTCACTGCCTGGTCCAAAGGCAAGGCCAAATATTTAGGTTTTGTTCTGTTAGCTCTGCAAATCCAGATACCAATTTCTGTTGTGGTTATCTGTAGCTACATAACCATCCACCTCAAAACTTAGTGACCTAAAATAATTTATTTTGTCCCTCACAGTTCTGTGGATTTTGACTAAGCTCAGCTGTATGGTTCTCATTTGAAGCCACTCATGAGATTGCAGTCAAATGGTGGCTAGGACTGGAGCCCAAGGCCCAACTGAGTTGGATATCCAAGATGGCTTCTTTCATTACTCATTTCTGATACCTCAGCTATGATGAGTGGAACAGCTTGAGACTAGCTGGGCGTTTCTCTCCCTCCACATGAGCTCCGTCTGGCTAGCTTGTTCTTTCTTATAGCAGGAAGGAGGTCTCATGGTATTTGGATTTCTTACATGGCATCTGTCTTCCTCCAGAGCATGTGTTCTCAGTGGCCACGGTGGAATCTACAAAGCTTCTTAAGACCAGTCTATTGGTCTCACAGGCCAGCCTTGATTCAGTATGAGAGGATACAAGACAAGAACCTGAATCCCAAGAGCTGTGGTCTATTGTAGGGGACATCTGAGAGCTGTGGCCTATTGGAGGAACATGAATCCAAGAACTGTGGTCTTTTGGAGACTTGTTACCAACATGTGGATATACCATAACTCATGTAACCATTCTTCTACTGAGTTAGAACTTTGGGCTATTTCAAATTTGTTACTATTTTAAACTTTGCTGCAGAGAACATCCTTTTCATGTGTTTTTGTCAGGCCCTCTTAAATGTATAAACAAATGTAATGCTATTTCAACTGAACATAAACGAGGATTTTTAGGAAATGCTATAATTCGCCATAAACCTCTATGGAAGAAAAAGTGCGTAAGACTTGTCAATAAATTCTTGAAAAAAAAAATAGCAAAAAGATATTTGCCCAGGTATTTCAGCATAGTCTAATGCTGCTAAAATAAAAATGAAATCCTACCTGCAGAGTGTCTTAATCACCTAGTGCTGCTTTAACAGAAATACCACAAGTGGGTGGCTTTAACAAAGAGAAGTTTATTTCTTCGCAGTAAAGTAGGCTAAAAGTCCAAATTCAGTGTGTCAACTCCAGGGGAAGCCTTTCTGTCTTTCTCAGCCTTCTCATCCATCTTCCCCCGGACTGGGAGCTTCTCCACTCAGGGCCCACAGGTAAAAAGGGCGTGCTCTGCTCCTGGTACTGCTTTCTTGGTGGTGTGAGGTCCCCAACTCTCTGCTTGCTTCTCTTTCCTTTTATCTCTCGTAAGATAAAAGGTGGCGTGGGCCATGCCTCAGGGAAACTCCCTTTACGTTGGATAGTGATTTGACCTGAGCAAGGATGTTATGTCCCACCCTAATCCTCTTTAACCATAGGCAGAGATTATGATTTATAATGCATAGGAAAATCAAAAGTGGAGGACAACCACACAATACTGGGAATCATGGCTTAACCAAGTTGATGTATTTTTGAGGGACATAGTTCAGTCCATGACACAGAGGAAAAGACAAATTTGTGGAACAGAAAAGAGTCTAGAAACAGACTTAAGTATATATGTGAGTTGAATGGTGGCATTACAATTCAGTGAGATAATAATGTATCATTTATTTATAAGGATAAGGTAATACTGTTCATTGTAAAAATAATACATATTTATTATAAGAAATATCAATACTGTTTATAGTATTGCCATCCAAAGATGCTAATGTTTTAGTGTCTTCCGATCTTTTTCTATGTGTAGTTATTGTTCATTTTATAAGTTGTGATTCTACCAGATACAGAATTTTTAAAAATAACATTTTATTGTGTTTCGGTGAAGGTTTACATAGCAGTTTAGGTTCCTATTCAACAATTTCTACACAAAGTGTTCACTGATATTGGTTATGTTCTTCACAGTGCATTAACATTCTCGTTATTTCTGTTTTAGTTGTTCCATTTCCATTCATCTAGTTTCCCAGCCTCCTTACATTCTCATCTTTGTTGATCATTTGGTCTCATATAGATGATATATTTTTTTTTAAGGAGTATACAGTATTCACAGGTGATATTCTTTATTTCATGAGCCAATTTGTTATTAAGATAAAAGGGAACCTCAGGAGTTAGTTTCAGTTCAAGATTTAAAGAATATCTCAAGGCAGTAGCCTCAGGGAGTTCTCCAGACTCAACAGGTCCAGTAAGACTTTTTTTTTTTTTTTTTTTTTTTAAGAATTTGAAGTTCTGTTCCACATTTTTCTCCCATTCTATCAGGATCCATCTACCCAGATATAGAATTTAATATCCTACTCTTTTCATGTACTATAAGATAAACATTGCTTCATATCATCATTACATAACTATCCTACCATTATAGGAAAAATAGTATCACTCACTATTTAACCTTTTGAAAACAAGTTTTATTTTTTATATTTCATACTTTTCATATTTATATTGCAGCAGCAACCAGTAAGGTTGGAGGCAAACCAGGAGAGTGTGGTGTCCTGGAAGCTAAATGAAGAAAGTTCACCAAGCAGGAAAGAGTGATCAACTGCTAAATGTTGCTGGTAGGTCAAGTAAGACAGAGGCTGAGAACTGACCTTTAAACCAAAAACCAAACCAAACCCATTGCCGTCGAGTCAATTCCGACTCCTAGTGACCCTATAGGACAGCTAGAACTGCCGCATAGAGTCTCCAAGGAGCATCTAGGAGATTCGAACTGCTGACCCTTTGGTTAGCAGCTGCAGGACTTAACCACTACGCCACCAGGGTTTCCAACTGACCTCTAGGTAGAGCAAGATAGAGGTTATTGGAGACATTGACAAGAGCAGCTTCAGTAGAGCAGTGGTGAAAACCTGAAAAGAGTGGGTTCCAAAGAGGGCAGGAGGAGAAATTGGGCCAGTACAGACCTGCACTGTCCAGTACGAGAGCCACTGGGCACATGTGGCTACTCGGAACTGAAATGGGTTGGAGGTGTAGTGTACATGCTGGATTAGCAGCAAAAGAATTCAAAATATCTCGTTAATAGTTTTTTATGCTTATGGCATTTTAAATAGTAATATTTTGGATATATTTGGTTAAATAAAACATTCAAATGTCACTTGCGTTTTACCTACCTTTTTAATGTGGCTAGTAGGAAGATTAAATTTACTGATGTGACTTGCATTATATATCCACTGGTAGCACTGGCGTGAAAACAATGCTTTCAAGGAGTTTTGTTATAAAGGAGAACAGATGAATGGGGTGGTAGCTAGTGGTAGGGTTAAGTGAAGATTTTTTTTTTTTCTGAAATGGGAGAAATTGCAGCATGTTTGTATGTCAGAATATTCCTGTTGTTGTTGGCAGATGCTGTCATGGCTCTGACCTGCCGAGACCTACGTATAACGGAACAAAACATGGCCGTCCTGTGCTGTCTTCACGATCATTGGTACGTCTCAGTCTACTGTTGCGGCTGCTGCGTCAGTCCAGCTCATTGAGGGTTTCCCTCGTTTTCGCTGACTCTCTGCTTTACCAAACATGCTGTCCTTTTCTAGCAATTGGTCATTTGATGACTTGCCCAAAGTAAAGTAAGTGAGCCGAAGTCTTGCCTTCCCCGCTTCTAAAGAGAATTCTGGTTGCATTTCTTCTAAAACTGACTTGTGCGTTCTCTGACAGTCTGTGGTAAATTGATAGTCTTTGCCAATGCCACAGTTCGAACGCATCAATTCTCCTGTCTTCCTTTTTTTTCAGTAAAAAAGGGAAGACAGAAAGAATACCGTAGTAGAGTGTAAAAGTTGATTGATGCAGCAGACAGGTTGGAGGAAACCACGATGACAGCCTTGAGTAGGTAAAAGTGGGTTCTAGTGCACAAGCCGAGGGCTGCCCACAGGAGTGGGGCTATTCATACAGGGGCAGGCAGAGCACACCGTCTGGAAGCAGAAAGGTGACCACATAGGCAATTGGGAGGCATGGAAGTTCCTCTTCTGTATTCTTTTTTTTTTCTTGTACCTTACATGAAGGTTTACAGAGCAAACTAGTTTCTCATTAAACAATTAATCCACATATTGTTTTGTGACGTTGGTTGCCAACCCCATGACATGTTAACACTCTCCCATTCTCGACCTTGGGTTCCCCACTATCATCTTTCCTTGTCAATATTCTTAATGAAATAGGAAGCTCATCTTCAACTGAGAGAGAGAATGGAGGAGGAGGAGGTGTTTTCAGATACACACTACATACCACAGAGTCTGACAAAAGCTGCTCGGCTGTAGGGTTGCTTAGAAGAGAGTGAGGGGACATTATAGGGTGTTTGGGTTCCCTGGAGTCCCTGGGTACAGCAAACAGTTATCGCTCTCGGCTGCTTACTGAAAGGTTGGTGGTTTGAGTCTACCCAGAGGCACCTCAGAAGAAAAGCCTGGTGATATACTTCTAAAAAACCATCCCCTGAAAACCCTATGGAGCACAGTTCTACTCTGACACACATGGGGTCATCATGAGTCAGAATTGACTCCATATGACAACTGTTTTTTTTTTTGTTTTGTTTTTGGGTGGCGGGCTCCCCAGTAGTTCATTACCAAAGACAAAAACTGAACTAACCCATTAGAGAGCTCTTTCCATTCAGGCACCTCTTCCCCTTATTTCTTGGTCCATAATTTCTTGTTATCAGAGCAGAAAATGAAAGGTCCACCTTCCCCTCCCCCGCCTTTGCTCAGTAGTCACCATTGTCCCACCCTGCTGCAGGCAGCTGGCTTCCTTTAAATTTCATTGTTACAAAAGTGTTTGAATCACAAGTCCTAAAATTCCCAGCTTAGTCTTCTGAGTTTCTTTTTTTCTCCTTGTCTGCCTTCAAGAACGCAGCAAGAGGATGGCCTTCCATCTCTGGCATTCTGGAGAAGGCCCTGGGCTGGAAGGGGCCTCTCCTACAGTCTGGTCGCCCTGGGACTTGCAGCAGCCAGGCTTCAAAGAGACACCACCACTTCTACCCTGCTCCCCCGCCCCCACCCCCCCGCCCCCCGGCCTCAATGCCAGCTCCAGAGGCAGCCGGGCTGCTTTAAACATTTAAATTGCACTTCGGGCTACTTTAAACATTTGCTTTATTCCAAAAAGCTAAACTGGGAGTTATTTTCAGGTATCCCATAGGATACAGGCTATTTCTATGCCCTAGTATATTGGTGGTTTAGAAACCTTTCTCCATATTATTAGCTGCAACCCTAAATGGTCAAAAATATCATGTAAATAAAATCCTTGCACTGATCCCTGGGCGCTCTAGCTGAGACACCGGCAGTGTCAAGACTGCGGGGCAGCCAGCTACACTGCCAACAGGGATTCTGAGAGCTGGGCTTTGAGAGTCACGGGTGATTACATTCTGGTAGGGAGGCAAGTGAAAGGGTGCTGAGTGTAGGACCCGGAGCTGATTTGGGGCTTGGCTGGGATCAGCATTTAAAAATGATCAGTGTGTAAGTTCTTTTTTCTTACCGTTGCTGTGTTGGAGCAATGAGTACATAAAAATACTCTGAGTTTATTTTCTGTGAAATATTTGCACTTCCGCTTTGAGCTGATGAGCATTTGCACCTAAAAGACCACAAAAAATGAAGTGCTTACAATTTGGTTGTGAGTTGGCACAACCAGGGTGGGGGAAAGAAAACACTCAGGCCAAGTAAATATTTTACAGCATCTAGGTTTCCAGAGTGGAGCTGCCTGGGAGTGAGGGCAGCCTTCTTTCTCTGCCTGGGAGTGAGGGTAGCCTTCCTTCTCTGCCTGGGAGTGAGGGTAGCCTTCCTTCTCTGCCTGGCTTCTTCTCCTGTCTTCCCCTTTCCTTTGGCTTCCTTTCTTCTCTCACCTTTTTTTCTCTCAAAAAAAAATTTTTTTTTTTTTCATTTAATTCTACCTGCTTCTTACAGTAGTTAACTTGCTAGTCAGCCTTGTAAACATTTGATAGATTTTCTCTGAGCTCATGATAATTATTTTCGTGGCTGAACTTCCTATAGGCCCTCCCTGTGTAGAGAGAGTCTGAACTGGAACATGGGAATTTTAAGGTGGGATGAGCTGGGGTTATACCTGTTGCTAAAAAGCCAGGATTTATGAAAAATAAAAAATAAAACTAACGAAACACAACAAAATAAACCCCACTGAACAGCCAGCCTCACTACGCTGCATGCCTCTTTCTTTGCCTATCTTCTCAGTGCGTGAGATTTGGGTGTGGAAGGGCTACCTCCACTATAACCTCCTCAGCCCTCACCCCATAAGTTTGCAGGGCAACAGATTGTACCACAGGTGGCTCCGAAGTCAGCAAGAATGATTTTTTTCAGCTTTCAGGGACATTTGAATTTTGGCAGCAATTTGTTTCAAATGGAAACCCTGATGCCATAGTGGTTAAGTGCTATGGCTGCTAACCAAAAGGTCGGCAGTTCAAATCCACCAGGCACTCCTTAGAAACTATATGGGGCAGTTCTACTCTGTCCTGTACGGTCTCTGAGTCGGAATCACCACAACGGGTTTGTTTTTTTTGTTTGTTTGTTTCAAATCCATACTTGTTTTCACAATGGAAGGTCTGATGGAGGCAAACATGTTTCTGGACATTATCATCTGTCTGCTTTTGACATAGGGTTGAGGGTTAGGGTTAGTTAAATGTCTTTGGAAATGGATGGATTTTCTCAATTTTAAAAATGCTTAAAAATTAATAACCAGCTGGTAAAATACTCTGGCTCTTTGGGTGGAATACAAGGTGCTGAAGGACCTGCCTGGTGAAGGCCAGTGCAGTTTTTCTGACTCCATAAAGAATATGAATTTTAAAATGCAATCGGGCTTAACATTCCCTTTTAATCAGCGTTCCTCGGCATCACGTAAATCTACCCTAAAAATTAGGGAAAGTTTCTGTTGGTTGGGAAAGAAAGAAAGGACATAATTGCTGTATTGTGGAGATTAATCAAGTTTATGAGGGAATAAAAATGTTTTGTATGCGTGTGGCAAAGATTTGTACGTGAGGGCTCCCACGTTCTGCTGGAGTGCTTGGACCGGTTGTGACTCAGCCACTTCAGGGGAGAGCAACAGCTTTGCCCTTGGGCAGGGTTTTCTTTGCACCATTTGCAAGAGGTCTAGTTTTTCTAAGGCCTGCAACAAAAGTGTGAGGGTAATTAAACAAAGACACAAACATGATTTACAGAAAGCTGGTTCCCAAAGTTTACTGAATTCAAGGTTGAATTTTTTTTTCCTTAAACTATTAAAGGTGGGGCGAGGGGAATGCTCTGAGTGCTTATTCACAGGACAGATAGCACTTTGCAGCTGTGAATCTTTTTTGCCTTGGGTTCTGGCCAGCGCACCTCATCCCACTGCTCCTGCTGGCTTTTAACAGGCATGGCAGGCCAAGTCTGCTAAATCGTTTCATGGTTTTTGTGATGTGGGTTAACCCGTTGCCGTCAAGTTGATTCTGACTAGGTATTGCAAACGGTTAATGCACTCGGCTGCTAACTGAAAGGTTGGAGGTTTGAGTCCTCCTCCTAAAGCTTCCTTGGAAGAAAGGCCTGGCAATCTACTTCCAAAATAGCAGCCATTGGAAACCCTGTGGAGCACAGTGCTACTGTGACACACATGGGGCCGCCATGAGTCAAAGTCGACTAGACAGCAACCAGTGATGTGGGTTAAAGTCCACTACGGCTACATTAGGATCTTTGCCCTCATTTCGTTTGTGCCACGTTGTAAGTTTATTCCGAATCCAGCACTTCAGATGGCAAAAAGAAGGTCCCCGGACTAAACATTTTGACCCCTGTTGGAAGTCATTGCCTTGCCTTATAACATGCATTTGGATTGTGATACCGACTCTGTATTTTTGAAGATTCAATGCGGTTTGAGTGGCATGCTGTTCTATTAATATTTCTAGAATTGTCTGAACCATGGCCTCAATTGTCTTATCGTTTGAGGCACCTTCTTTCCAAAAACACTTTACTAATGATAAGATTAAGTGTCGAAAAGTTGAAATGAGGCAAAAAGTTGGCTGCATGTCCTTTCAGTGTCTTACTGAAGCATTTTCTAACAGGCCCACCCAAGGACGCTTTGATTCTCAAGGGGAATCAGCCTTTACATGACATACTACTAATTAAGGCTCAGACTACGAAATCACGTGTGAACTTGTAGATTTTTGTCCAGTAGGGGTGCAAATGATTTCTGTCCAGCAGTAAAAATAACCCTAAAAGGCTGTATTCTATTATACTTCATAGTGCCTTTGGTGATGTTAACCAGTTCTGCATCTAATCGAGCAATTTTATTCCAAAGTTTGTCCTTCAATGCCTAGACTTACTCGGTTCCTCAAATGCTGTTCACACCAGCTTTGCCGTTCATCGGTTCCCTCATTAATGAGTTAATACATATTTGTCACATGCTCATTTTATATTTATATATGAGCCATATTTATAACTTTTATAAAAAATTACACTTTGAGTTTCTTCTCTGCAGGTATAAATGATTACATTTCTTTATTTCATTTCAGTGCAGTTTTTGTTGCCAAGCTATTGAGGGGCCCCTAGTACCAAAGGAATAAGCACAAGACCTATACTACAGGGAAGCAGAAGGTGGATTTCTGTGAAATATGATTATAGAATTACTTTTTTTTTTTTAAGAAGACTAACAACACAATAACAAATTTGGCTTAAAAGTTTGCTAAGTATTTTAATCTAATAAGGTGCAAAGCGAATCTCCATGTTGACTCTTGGGCTGAGAGCTACCAGGCTTCTGTCTGTAACAACTCAGCTATGCAAATGTGAAGCCAGGAGGCTGAGGAGACCCCAAAGTGTGTTCCTCAAAAGACACAGTAGGAAGCCTGGCTAAGCTTATAGGTCTGCAGTTTCAACAAAGGATATTACAAAATGAATACATAAAAGGCTAAGTTTCCATAAACCCTGTGTTCTCATGCCCACCTGCAGTCAAACCTCCATCATTTGGAGATGAACCGTTTTCTCATAGTTTAATTTGTGGCTCTCTACTGGTCGCTATGAGTCAGAATCGACTCGACGGCACTGGGTTGGGTACTGTACCAGCAAAGTTCAAATGAACACGGAAAGCAAGCCAGGGCCATACCCCTTGCTGATTCCTTTTTCTTTCCACCTTGGGGGTGTGTCTGTGCGAGTGTTACTGCACCCACACAGCACTAGCATATTATGTGCTCCAGATTCAATTGAGCTGGCATGTAGCGAAGTGCAAGTGGCTCATTTTTGAAGTTTAGCTGTAGAGATTATGGACTTATACTCATGGACAGAGTAAACATCTTGGTTGCTCTTTCAGTTGTATATAGGGTGGCTATAAGTTGGAACCGACTCGACGGCACATAACAACAAACAGCAACCTAGATGAGCCAAAACCCATCTGTCAGTTTGTCGTATTTGGTGGCTTGCATGTTGTTGTGATGCAGGAAGCTATATCATGAGTATTTCGAATACCAGCAGGGTCACCCATGGTGGACCTGGAATTTTCCAGACTAAGACAGACTAGAAAGAAGGTCCTGGTGATCTACACCCAGAAATTAGTTAACAAAAACCCTGTGGATCACAGCAGAATATTTCCCAATACAATTCTGGAAGATGAACCCACTTGGATGGACAACACCTGTTGCCGTCAAGTCTACTCCGGCTCAGAGCAAACCTATAGGACAGAGTAGAGCTGCCCCATAGGATTTCCAAGGAGCGACTGCAGGTTTCGAACTGCCGACCTTTTGGTTAGCAGCTGAGTTCTTAACCACAGCGCCACCAGGGTTCTCCTAGGATGGAAGGCACTCAAAATACACAGTGGCCGCAACAATGGACTTGTGGATGCCAACAGTTGTGAAAATGTCGAAGGACCAGGCACATGGGGTTGCCATGAGTTGAAGCCAGCCTAGAAGAGAAACTAGAATGAGTTAATCAATGGCTGGCTGCATTCCATCAATTTCACTGCTTCTTTTTCCCCATGTGAGAGAGAATGCTAAGATAAATGGTAATTTCTAGGCTGAAATTACAGAAAGATTAGAAAAGCAAATGATGTATTTCAGGGAGTTAACATGAGGCCACAGTGAACTCCTTTCAAGGCCTCCTCTGTAGTGTAATCACTGTTACACTGCAAACTCTACCCTGATAAAAAGAAAAACTGTCAACTCTAGACTTCCTCAGTTTTCTGCATCTATGTGTGGGAGTCCTCCCCTGTGAGATCATCTGTTTGGATTTGACTCTAAATTAGTCAATCAGCCAGGGCTCTGTTATAATTTGGTAGCCCTTTGGCTAAATGGGAAGCGTTGGTGGTCTCACCCTGGGAATCCACAGATAGCTGTCCTGATGTTATGACCTTACACTGCCAAGTCAACAGGATGGCAGGTTAGGAAGGTTCCCTCTGAGGTTGGTGAGGCCCCTCCATTTCTAGGAAATCTTTCTTAATTCTGGCATTAATAATGAGCCTCCAATTGGCATACCATAGTTCATGAAGAAAATATTCTACATTCTACTTTGGTGAGAAGCGTCTGGGATCTTAAGAGCCTGTGAGCGGCCATCTAGGATACTCCATTGGTCTTACCCCTTCGGCATCAAGGAAGAATGAAGAAAACTAAAGATGCAGGGGAAAGATTAGTCCAAAAGACTAATGGACCACATCTACCACAGCCTCCACCAGTCTGAGTCCACTACAACCAGATGGTGCTCAGCTATCACCACTGACCGCTCTGACAGGGATCACAATAGAGGGCCCCAGACAGCGCTGGAGAAAAATGTAGAACAAAATTCTAACTCAAAAAGAAAGACCAGACTTGTTGGCCTGGCAGAGATTGGAGAAACCCTGAGAGAATGGCCCCTGGACACCCTTTCAGCTTAGTAATGAAGTCACTCCTGAGGTTTACCCTTTAGCCAAAGATTGGACAGGCCCATAAAACAAAATGAGACTGAAGGGGGACACCAGCCTGGGGCAAGGACTAGATGGCAGGAGGGGACAGGAAAGCTGGTAACCCAAGGTCGAGAAGGGAGAGTGGAGACATTTCGTAGGGTTGTTAGCCAGTGTCATAAAACAACATGTGTACTGTTTAATGAGCAACTAGTTTGTTCTGTAAATGTTCATCTAAAGTACAAAAAAAAAATTTATGAACCGCTGTTTAGGGTCATTCCAGTCTTTTTAAAAACAAAACCGGTATCCATATTTTTATTTATTTATTTATTTTGGGGGGGGTACCAACCTGTTGCCGTCAAGTCGATTCCGACTGATAGTGACCTTATAGGATAGAGTGGAACTGCCCCATAGGGTTTCCAAGGAGTGGCTGGTGGATTCGAACTTTTGGTTAGCAGCCAAGCTCTTAACCACCACGCCACCAAGGCTCCTTTGGGGGATAGCGTTTTGAATTTTCACTTTGATGTTGTAATATTTCAGGAATAACCACAAGTGATTTGGCAAATCTTCCGGACATTTTATTTTAAACCTTAGGAAATCATGGTCAGTGTCAATAAATGTTTATTGAGTGTCAGGTGGGTATGAGCCCCATCCCTTGCATTTTAACAAGTCTGTTCCAAGTGGTCTGCATTTCCAAGATGATCCATTACCTGGTTTGGGAGCCAGATATGTCCTCATAGAAGTTTTCATTGTTTCCTAAGTTTTAAAATTATGTTAAGTTGCCGGTTTTTATAGACATTACGTGCAAGACAATAATGTCTGGTAGTCTTCATTTATCAAGTGCTTACTATGTGCTAGGAAGGAGCCCTGATGGCACAGTGGTGGAGTGCTCGGCTGCTAACCAAAAGAGTGGTGGTTTGAACCCTGCAGCTGCACCACAGGAGAAAGATGGGGCAGTCTGCTCCCATAAAGATCACAGCCTTGGAAACCCTGTGGGCAGTTCTACTCTGTCCTGTAGGGTCTCTATGAGTCGAAATCGTCTTGATGGCAGTGGGTTATGTGCTAGAGGGTGTATCTGAGGGTGCAAACGGTTAACACCCTTGGCTGCTAATTGAAAGATTGAAGATTTGAATCCACTCAGAGACACCTTGGAAGAAAGGCCTGGAGATCTGCTTTAGAAAAATCAGCCATTGAAAATGCTATGGAGCATAGTTCTACTCCAACACATATGGGGTTGCCATGAGTCGGAGTCAACTTGGTGACAACTGGTTACGTGTTAGAAACTGTAGTCAAGTGCTTTACATGCATTTCTGAATTTTAATCCCACACCAATGTACTGAGTTAGGGGACTACTCTTATTATTCCCATTTTAGAGAAAAGAACACTGAAGCTTAGTGAGATCGTGTAATCTGCTCCAGGTTGCAGAGCCAGCCTGGAATCCAAATCTGAGTCCAGGCCTGTGTGGTTTCACAGCCTCTCTGCTATAACCACGTCCAGTTTCCTTTTTGGTAGCCTTTTGTAAATTCTCGTTTGGTGCCACAGCATTTCAGAAATCATGCGTCATTTGTTTATTCGTTTGAAACCTTACGGAACAAGGTCTGCACCAGTGAATATTTACTAAGTGCTGCCTGGCTCTGTACTGAACATTTTACATGTCTATTTCATGTGGTCTGGGTTTCCAAGTTATTTCATTAGTTGATTACTTTGGTCAGATTATGTTCCTGAAGGGGACTTTAATAGTGAAAATTACTTCAATTCTTTTAAACCTTCAATTATTCAGGATATTTTATTTAAAACGAGAGAAGCCAGCAGTTTTTATTGCCTGAGTGTTGAAAAAATTTTAGAAAAGAAAAGCCCCAAACCAGCTTGCATAGTGAGTGACTCAGCAGGATCGGCTCTCGATGGTTCCTTCTGGACGCGTTCTGTGTGTCTTCGCAATCTGGGTGTAGTGCAAAGCCTCGATCTGCTGAGAAACCAGAGTTTAAAGAATAAAAAGGGCCAACAGAATAAACAGTATAAACCCTGATGTGGCGGAAGATTTGCAAGCCAGGCTCCTTTGCAGCTTTACCTCACAAGCCTGAGCTTTTGGGAAGGCGCCCAGAGCTTTCCCTCTGTGAACTGGTGCAAACGGCTTACTGCAGTCAGTGTGTTTGATTGGTCGGTGACCGGTGCAGGGTCCCAGCAGGCACCACCAGACTGAGGTCGCCTCTGGGGGAGCCTAGAAAAGTGGGCACTGCTCATTGAACAATCTCCCAAACACATGTCTAGATGTGCTGAGGAAAGAGAAAGAGTGGGGGACAATACAGCTCTTGTGTGCATGCGTGTGCACGCACACACACACACTCATACAATGCAGACTCACACTCACACACATGTTCATACACACATTCACTTATATACACATACTCATACACTCACACACACACATACACACTCTTAGACACACTCATATGCACACACACACACTCATACACATACACACTAACTCATACACATATGCTCACTCATACACACTCATACACACACTTATACACACACTCATACACACACTCACTCATATACACACATTCATATGCACACACACTCATTCTTTCATACACACATGCTCACTCACACACAATCACACACACTCATACACACACTCACGCACTCATAACACACTCATACACACACTTGTACACACACGTGCACACACACTCATACACCGTCACTCATACACACAGTCACTCATACACATACTACACACACACACACTCACACACAGTCACACACACAATCAATCACACATTCTTACACACACACACACACGCTCATATACACACTTGCTCATACACACACTCGTTCATACACACACTCGCTTGTAGACACACACATAGGGAAGATTACCTAGTGGAAAAGAGATGGATTGGTTGTTGCTAATTGTGGCTGAGGCCTCAAGCTAGATGACACATCCTTCTAAAAAAAATTCCATTTTATATTTGTGAAGCGTTCTCCTCTGAGGACCTTTAAAAGTACACACTGCCCCATAAGACCTGAGCAATTGGCAGAGTAAAATGAGTAAATTAGGTTGAAGGGGCAAGAAAGGGAAATTGACAAAAGAGTTGTGAAAAGACAACGAAAAAATAAACCATTCATTCATTCTTCCATTATTGGGATGTGTCAATAAAAAAAAGTTTCCCTGCTCTTGTGGAGCTTACTTTGAGCCGGTGAGTCAAACAAAAACAGGAAACATGATCGATTAGTAGATCTTCTAGTCTGTTACAAAGTAGTAAACACCAAGGAAAAGTGGAAGAGCAGTACGTCCAGAGGAACTGGGAGTGCTGACCAGGTGAGAAGGAGCTCTGGAGGCGCAGCAGTTAAAGTGCTTGGCTGTTAACTGAATGGCCTGCGCTTTCAACCCACAGCCGCTGTCTAGGAGAAAGATGTGGCAATCTGCTTCTGTGAAGATTACAGCCTTGGGAAGCCTATGGGGCGGTTCTACTCAGTCCTATAGGGTTGCTAGGAGTTGAAATCGACTTGATGGCAATGGGTTTTGGCTTTGAGTAGGTGAAGGGAGGGGACCTTACAGTGTTCACTGGAGGGGTCAGGATGAGCCTTACCGAGAAGGCAGGGACTGAGGGAAGCTGGGAAGAGGTGAGGGAGGTAGCCACGCAGGCCTCTGAGGAATGAAGGGTCCGAACAGGAAGAATCGCTGGATCAGAGACCCTAACTAACTCCAGAGCATCCCTGGGGTGCTCAAGCAACAGCCAGGAGGCCCGTGTAGATGGAGTAGAGTGGGTGAGGGGAGGTGGGGAGGTGAGGGAATTCATGGCAGCAGTGGCGGCCAGCAGATCATCCCGGGCCCTGGGCACCACTGCGCGGTCTTTGGCTTTTACTCTCAGTGAAATGAGGAGGCATTGTAGGGTTTCCAGCAGTGGAGAAACATGACCTGATTTACATTTAAAGACTTGTTCCAGCTGTCCCGCTGAAATAGATGCTAGTGGGATGCAGGCAGCAGTAGAGAGGCTATTGGACCCACCTGGGGAGAGATCACGGCTTGGACCAGGTGTAGTTATGGAGGGAGTGAGGAGGGGTCGTATTTGGGAGATACTCAGAAGTTAGATTACAGCCATCAATATTTCTGGGCAGATTGCATCCGAGGTGTAAGAGGAGTCGCCAGGGTTTTTAGTCAGAGTCACTAGAAAGGCATAGTAGCCATCACTAAGGCAGGGAAAGCCACGAGAGAAACAGGCTTTGGGAGGAAGATAGAGTTCAGCTTTGGACAGTGTCTTAGGCTGGGTTCTCTGGAGAAGCAAAAACCAGTAGTGTATATATGTATATGTATTCATATGTATGTGTATGTGTATATGTATGTATATGCATGTATATGTATTGTATATGTATGTGTATGTGTATATAATATGTATGTATATATATAGAGAGATTTTTATCAAGGAAATGGCTCATGCAATTGTAGAGGCTGGAGTGTCCTCAGTTCATGGGTCAGGATAGAGGTTTCTCCTCATTCATGTTGCTGCAGAAGCTGGCAAACCCAGGATTGGCAGGTCAGAGAGCTCAGCTCTTGCTCACAGTCTGCGAAGATCGATGAATCCCAAGATGGGCAGTCAAGACCACAGGTAATCTGTTCACGCAAGTTCCAAGAAATGGAGGTCAGACGAACAGGAGCCAGCTGCAGGATTCAGCATGGGCAAAAAGCCCCCAAGCCTGGCCAGAATGCTTATATTCAATACAGGCCACACGACTGAGGAAACTCCCTTTCAACTGATTGACTACTCACAGCAGATCCCATCATGGGAATAATCACATATTGAATCTCAACAGGGAAGTGATCAAAACAATATATGACTGCCAAAACACCGAGAATCATGGCCCAGCCAAGCTGACACAGTCTTAACCATCACAGACATGTGAAGTCTGTGATGTCCATGAGCTATCCAAGTGGCCACTGGATATACGAGTCTAACCTGGAGATGAACAGTTGGGAACTCCTAGCACAGAGATGAGAGGCACAAATGGTGAAGCAGTTGGCTACTAACCAAAAGGTTGGTGGTTGAATTTACCCAGCGGTGCCTTGGAAGAAAGGCCTGATGATCTACTTCTGAAAGATCACAACCATTGAAAACCCTATGGAACACAGTTCCACTGTAAAACACATGGGATTACCATGAGTCAGAGTCGACTGTATGGCAGCCGGTTTAGCACGTAGATGGTACTTGAAGCTATGAAAAACAAAAAAAACCAAACTTGTTGCCTTTGAGTCAATTCTGATTGACTCAAAGTGACCCTATAGGACAGAGTAGAACTGCCCCATAGAGTTTCCAAAGACTGACTGGTGGATATGAACGGCTGACCTTTTGGTTAGCAGCCGTAGCACTATATATAGCACTATCACCACTACGCCACCAGGGTTTCCTGAAGCCACGAGGTTGAACGAAATCACTAAGTCACCAAAGGAGTGAGTGTGGAGCAAGGACTGAGCCCTGGGCCACAATAGTAAGAGGTTGAGGAGGAAAGGAAGAACGAGCAAAGAGATTGAGAGGGAGCAGCCAGTGATGTAGGATAAAAACCAAGAGTGTGGTATCTTAAAAGCCAAGTAAAGACAGCTTATTATAGAGGAGAGAATGGCTGTCTGTGTCAAACACTGCTGAAAGGTCAACATGAGGACTGAGAATTCAGCAACATGGGTGCCATAGGTAGACGTGGTAAGAGAGTGTTTTTGGTGAAGCTGATGAGGACGAAAATCTAACTGGAGTGGGAATTGCAATCAGTGAGTACAGGCAACTCTTCCAAGGAGTTTTGTTGCAAAGGACAGTAGAGAAATGGGGTGGTGGAGGAAAGGTAGCCAATGGAAAATCTTATTTATCTTTTTAAGATTTGAGAGTTGGTGTGCTGTTAATGAATGATCCAACAAAGGGTAAACATTTGTTGAAAGAGAGGTGGCAGCAATTTAGGAAGAATATTGTAGGGAGGAAATGGGCTGGACATGTAATCTCTGTCCTGTAAATTACAACAAATAAACAAAGATGGGGTGCACTCACCCACCCAAATGCTGCCTGTGTCTCGGGAATTTGGACTGCTTGCCAAACTCTCGTATTCAAGGGAGTCATCACAATCAGGGAGGTGCCTCTTAAGCCCATTCTGCTCACCCAAAGTTGCTCAGGAAGTCAGTGTTCCTTGCACACCAACAGTGGGGGCACTCAGCAGTGAAAATAACAAACAAAAAAACCAGTTGCCACGGAGTCAGCTCCAACTCATGGTGACCCATGTGTGTCAGAGTAGAACTGTGCCCTTTAGGGTTCTTAACGGCTGACTTTTCAGAAGTAGATTGCTAGCCTTTGTTCCGAGGCACCCCTGGGTAGACTTGAACATCCAACCTTTTGGTTAGCAGCCATTTGCACCACCTGGGGACTCCTGATTCTACAGTGGAAGACCCTTTATCCGGAGTGCTGTTTAGGCACCAGAGGCACCTGGGCAAATTTCCTTGCTGAAAAGAGCTGTTATGTGGGAACAAGTCCTTAAGACTTAGTGATCTTGTCAGTGCAGCCCTGTGCTTTGGGCATTTTTCAGGTGGAAAAAAATTTTTTTTTTTTTTTTCAGTAAGTTGCAGAACTTTTTGACACTTTGTGTATCAGGACAGCTGCATTTCGGGCCCTGGTAGTGATGCCACAGAGTTGGGTACGAGGGAGGAGAGAGAGCTTGCGGTCAAAGACAGTGACCTGTGTCTCCTGGCTGCCTTGGAGATCTCAGGACTGACCCACAAACTCCCCAACCATGGGCCACCAGTGTGCTCTTGTAACATGAGCTTAGACAGATCTGCATCCCCAGGACAGCTTCAGCTTAAGATAATAGCACATAATTCGGCCCCTCACCAAGGCTTTCCTAGAAATGTGGGTTCAGTCCAGGGGCTCCCTTGCTCCAGGATACAGCAGGAATGCAGCTCTTAGTGTTTGTTCATTGGCAGAGCTGGATGAAACCTCAGTCACCAGTGTCTCTAGTTTTCTTCTTCTCCTGTCCGTCCGTATATCCACACTGCTCTTTTAGTTTGTGAGACACAGCAGAGGTCCTGCATTTAGGATTCTTAGCAGTAGGATATTCCCTTGTACATGGAAGAGAATCTTGATTTCTATTCACCAGGAAATAGAGGTACCCAAACCAAAAACCAAACCCTTTACTGTCGAGTTGATTCCAACTCATAGTGACCCTATAGGACAGAGTAGAACTGCCCCATAGGGTTTCCAAGGCTGTAGTCTTTACAGAAGCAGACTGCCATGTCTTTCTCCTGCAGATCGGCTCCTGAGTGTGAACGGCCAACCTTTTGGTTACCAGCTGAGTGCTTAGCCACTGCACCACCAAAAACCAAAAAAAACAAACCCACTGCCGTCGAGTTGATTCTGACTCATAACAACCCTATAGGACAGAGTAGAACTGCCCCATAGTGTTTCCAAGGAAAGCCTGGCAGATTCGAACTGCCAACCTCTTGGTTAGCAGCCGTAGCACTTACCCACTACGCTGCCACTGCGCCACCAGGGCTCCTAAATAGTACAGCTGAGACATAATGAAAGGTCAAGGTTGGGGAGAAGAGGTGAAATACGGAGCTTAGCCCTGGCTGACTCAGAGTTCTGTCTTCTTTGCTGTTGTTGTTGGCTGCCATCGAGGTGACCCCAACTCGTGGTGACCCCAGGTACAACAGAACAAACACCGTCCAGTCCTGTGCCATTCCCACGATCAGCTGTGAAATGGACGGTTGTGATCCAGAGGGTTTTCACTGGCTGATTTTTGGAAGTAGATTGCCAGATCTTTCTTTGTAGTCTCCTCTTCAGGACTGCATATTCTTTTAATTACATTTTCCCCCCAAATCATGAGATTTTCAGGGTGACATTTGTCTTCTTGACACTGAAACCCAGAATACTGAGGATGGAGTTATCAACAAAATCCCCCTGGAATGAAGAAGGCCTTCTCTCTTTCCGAGCACACTGAAATGGAGAGGAACAGGAATGGGCACTGTTCATTGCATCTTTTCGAGACAGTTACATACTTTTTTCCTTACATTCTCATTCGTTCACGATGTGCTTTGCTCTTCTATGGGGCTGAGCGTCTCCTGTTCTGTTTGCACTCGGTATTTCCTTCTGCCTTTATAACACCTGGAGCCCCTGGGTGGTGCAGTTGGTTAACACACTCAGCTGCTAACTGAAAGGTTGGAGGTTTGAGTCTACCCAGAGGTGCCTCAGAAGAAAGGCCTGGCAATCTACTTCTAAAAACTCAGCCACTGAAAATCCTATGAAGCACAGTTCCATTGTGACTAGGGCTTCGAGCTGGTTCATCCAGTTAAAATGTAGATTCTGATTCAGTCTGATCCCCTGGTGATTCTTATGCGTAGTAAATTTTTAAAGCTGATGCTGCACTAGTGGTTCTCAGAATTGGTCCCTACTCGGTGACCAGCAGCATTACCATTGCTTGGTACCTTGTTAGAAATGCGGACACTCAGCAGGGGTGCAAACCCTTTCCAAGCCCTGATCTGTTGCCATTAGCCGAGTCCAGTCCAGGATCAAGTGAGCGGCAACTGTTCACTGGTTTATGACAGCCTTAGAGAAGCTTCCCTTCTGCATATAGATGGGTTTCACATTAGAAAATGAGCAAGGAGAGGCACTCCAGAACGCCCGGGTTTATTCATTTACTCTCAGAAGTGGTGGCAGCTGAGGAGGAAGGTTCAAAAGACATGAAGTCGTGTATGAATTATGATGTGATATGTTCAGCTTTTAGCTCTCAACTGGGCAGACCTTCAAACTTAGTTTTCAACGAACCACACCATCATCCTCAAAATGTGAGTTTGAGGATGCTTCCCATCTTACATCACTTACAAGTCACTGCCAGAGCAACAAGAAACAAAAGCGGTAACTATTTACAGTGTGCCGCTTTGATGTAAGGTGGGGTGGGAGGGGCGCCCGCAAAGGCCTCTGGGCCGAGTGTGGTTAGGTGACCACAGAGCGCAAACCCTTCTGTCTTCAAGAAAAAAGAAAGCTGCACTAGCAAATTGAAATCTTAGAAAGCCTTTACTCAGATAAATTTAGTTTGATTTGGGGCAAGGTGGGGGAGGGGAAGAAACAAAACAGCCTGTGCCAAGGATTTGCTGAACATGTTTAAAAAAAAAAAAAATTGCTGACGGGCATTAAATTAAATAAAAACTGAAGATTACACAAGGGTAAACACTGCTGCTAATGTTTGACTGAAAGTGAGCTGAAGGCTCCAAGTGACTCCACTTAATTTACAGACCATGCCAATAGCAGCCTCGGGCTGGGGCTGCTGGAGGTGGGGGCCCGTGTTATATAGTTCCAAACTACATTGTTTTTATTTTTAAATTTAGAAAAGAAGGCTAGAGCTGCAGGAGCTGCCTTAGAAACTGCAGGGAAAGAGAGACAGAGAAAGAAAGAAAAAGAGGAGGATGTGTGTGCACCTCCTGGGCTTGGAGTAGAAAAATGGCTGAGGAAAAAAAATGGAACATGTACCTTTTAAATAATTCTTCCAGGAGGAGAGAGTGTGCTGGCATCAAAGAGTTAACTGCTCCCGTGGGGCACCCGTCTTCCTAATGTCCAGATTGTGCCAAGGGCTCCATCCACCTCAAATGAAAGTCTAAGTTCCCATGTGTTATCAAATAAAACTGACTTAACTTTGCAATATTTAGCTTCAAGTTAAAACCGGAGTGTACAGTGATACAGTAAATGATTTTAAAATTACAGCCCCTCTGTAGCATAACCTCTTTTGAGTTCTAAAAGCTTTTAAAACGGGATGAGTAGTTTATGCAGTAACAGCAGTTGATACCCTTAGATTGGGTTTTCATCATGTACTTTAATTTTCTAGGTTTGGGGATGACCATATAATTGCCAAACAATTCAGTGTAATGAAATGGGCTAATTCAGTGCTTTTTACTGCATTTTTCCACATAATATGCCCCCCACCCCCATGGCAACCATGTCTATGAAAGCAAGGCACTTAACCCTCACATTCCCGGGCCTGAATAATTCCTTCATAAGGCATGAACCTTTTGCAAATTTACTTCTTTACTTTAGCGTGTCATTATAAAGGAGACGGAACACTGTTTAGCCCATCAGAGATCTGGTCCTATTTGTTTGATGTTCAGTGACCCTCAAAATGTACTCATGGAAACCCAGTATCTCCAGAGACCCCAAGTTTCTGCCTTCTCGCAGGCAGAGTTAAAAAATACCTGCTGTGCTAGCCCAGCCTTTAGTTTAACCTTGGAATCTCAAAACAAACAGTGGGAAGGGCTGGATAATGGTGATACACATTTCTCTGTTTGCCTGCATGAAACTTTAAAAATGCTAAAAGCCACCAAAATCTCTTGTTCTTTCCCTTAATTGCCCAGGATTATCAGGCTGGAGAAATGGAATGGGCGGCAATGATCTAGTGCTATTAAATCTTGTGCTAACTTTACTGATACTGGGCCTTTGACTCCGGCGGCCTATTTTGCTTTCCAGCATTCCCCAGGGAGCCTCCCAGCGAGTTAGAAACCAAACACTTTGTCTGCAGGGGCAGTCCCGACGCCAGAGCTTCTGCCTTGCCTTGAGAAGCTGGAGAGGAAAAATAATGCTGCTGTAGACCCTCTGGACTGTCAGCTGATTGGCTTGATGACTTTCATGCCAGATCTAAAACTCAATGGCTGACTTGACTAAGGTCACCAGCCCCATGGGGCTCCTTTATAAATTTGAAAATCACTTGACATTTTCAGTGGTTTCCATTTATGAATTTGCTCAAATATTCTGATGAGCAATTCTCAAAAACGGATAGCCTCCAAATATGTAGGTGTGCCAAGCCATAGCAAAACTGAAAGAAAGTCACTCTGGCACTTCAGAGCGACCAGAATTAGTAGAGCTTGAGTTGTCACCCTGTGCCCTCTCTATATGACATTACACACATAAACGAGGACCACCTGTTCTACTGGGTCAGATTCATAAAGAAAACTGAGGAATGTCTAAAGGGGGTGAAGCTTTCATGTCTGAAATGCTTTGTAATTCAAACAACGTGCTGTAATTCAAGAAAAAGTTTGGTGTGACTTTGCAGTTGTAAACACTGTCACACTCTGTGACCACACTGTGTTCAGAAAGGTCAGCTGGTAGTGATGATGTAGCAGTTCTTCTTGTCTTTAACAGACATGATGGCTTTTTTAGGTTACGTTTATTTGGCTCTTTAGGTCTTTAACTTGAAGAAGTGAAGTTTATGTAATTGCTCTAAACTCGAAACCACAAAGTTGGGTAATGGTAAATGGTATTATAATAACGACAATATTAGCTAAAACTCATTGTGTATCTACTATGTGCACTGCTCTAAGTACGTTATGTACATTAATTCAGTCAGTCATTGCAGCCACACTATGGGGCAGGTACTGTTGTTTACCCCATTATAAAATTTAGAAAATGAGGCACAAGAGGTAAGTCAGGTGTTCAAGGTCATAGAGCAAGTCAGTGGAGGAGCCCAGATTCAGCCACACAGCCTGTTTCTGTCTGATCTTGTGCTGCACCAGGGGAAGGACAGCCCTTGTCCTCTGCATCTCCAGGCATCAAAGCGCATGTGGCCGCCATTTTGGTTTCACTGGACTCAGTTATCTAACCTCTCTTGGCATGGCATATCTTGGGAGGAGGAGGGATTGGTTTTTAAAAGTCAAATCAAACTCCATTCTCCATTATGCCTAAAGAATCCATCTCTTCCCACATTTTATTTTTTAAGAGAAGCTACACTTAGCTTCCTAAAACCTGTTCCCAAACCCTTTGCTGTTGAGTTGATTCCCACTCATAGTGGCCCTATAGGACAGAGTGGAACTGCCCCATAGAGCTTCCAAAGTTTGGAAGCAGACTACCAAATCTTTATCTCATAGAGTGGCTGGAGGGTTCGAGCCACCAACCTTTTGGTTGGTAGTCAAGTGCTTAACTACTACACCAACACAGCTCCTTACTTAGCTTACTATATGACAGAAATGAACCAAAGTATTTTATGTTTATTAACTCATTTTATTCTGACAAAAGCCTAAGGTAAATATTTTCATCACCTCCATTTTACAGATGGGTAAATGGAAGCACAGATAGGTTATGTCACTTGCTTAAAGTCACGTCACTAGTGGGATGGATCAGAGCTGGGCATCAAAAGCAGGCAGCCTGATGTTAGAGTTCCTTCTTTTATTGCTATGCTAGATCTCTAGCTAGTTGAGCACTAGCTAGGTGATTTGAGGGCTAGAAATGCAATGACACAGCAAATAATTAGGGTTGAATTCAATCACGCATGATCCCAGAATTAGCTCTTTCACTGCTAGCCAGAGCAGTGCTGTCTGTGTTCCTGCTGCTGGCATGGCAGCACATTTCCAGAAGAAAGATCCGTGCCCTGTGTCTTAAGCTGGGTTTTCTAGAGAAGCAAAACCAGTGAAGCGTCTGCATATATAGAGGGAGAGAGAAAGAGGGAGAGATTTATATCAAGGAAATGGCTCACGTGGTTATAGAGGCTAGAAAGTTCCAAGTCCGTGGATCAGGCTGGAGGCTTCTCCCAAATCATGTAGCTGCAGGGACTGGTAAACCCAAGACTGGCAGGTCAGACAATAGTCATCTGGCTCACAGGTTGCAGACACTGATGAATTCCAAGATCAGCAGGTAAGCTACTAGCCCAAGTCCCAAGAACTGGAGGTCAGATGAACAGGAGCCAGCTGCCGGATCCAGAGCAAGCAAAAGCCACCAGCCTTGCCAGAAAAATCCACCTATATTGGATGAAGTCTACACCCCCAAGGGAACTCCCTTTCAACTGATTGGCTACTCACAGGGGATCCCATCATGGAGGTGATCACAGTATATCAAATCTCATCGTGGAGGTGATTACATCATTATGCAACTGCCAACTGCCAAACCACTGAGAATCATGGCCCAGGATCATGACGCACAGCCCTAACGATCACCGGCTGGGAGGGTCTGTAGAGCCTTGTCTCCTTCTCCCGTCGTGTCAGATTGGGTGGCTTCTAGCTCTTCTTTTCCCTTTGCCTGGTTCTCTCGCATTAGAGTAAAGGCCTCGTGACAATACTGTCAGTTGCTGTGGCGTCGGCCCCAACTCACAGTGATCTCATGTGTAACAGAGTGAAACTTCGTCTGGTCCCGCACCAGCCCCATGACTATTGGTTTGTTTAAGTCTACTGTGTCGATCCATCTCATTAAGGATTTCCTTCACCTTTGCTGACCCTCCACTTTTCCAAACGTGATGTCTTTCTCCAGCAATTAGTCCTTCTTGATGACACAGTCAAAGTAAGCAAGCTGAAGTCTTGGAAAATAATATTCTGTGATTCATAGGGTTTTCACTGGCTAATTTTTGAAAGTATATCACTAGACCTTTCTTCCTAGTCTTAGTTTGGAAGCTCTTCTGAAACCTGTCTACCTTGGGTGACTCTGCTAATATTTGAAATACCAGTGGCATAGCTTCCAGCATCACAGCAACATGAAAGCCACCAAGTAGGACAAACTGACAGAAGGGTGGTAGCTTCTAACAGTAGACTTTTTTATGTGTGGTGCTTTCCATTTTACAAAGCAGTGTCTCACACACATTTCCTCCTGTGATGTGAACCTTACCAGAGTTTTATAAGGTGAACTTCGATGTTCAGTTTGACGTGAAGCTGTAGCTCAGAGAGCCAAGTACAAAACTGGTCAAAGCTGGGACATAAAACCTGAGTTCTGATTCCAATTCAAAATGTCTTTCAACTGACCCCAATTCCATCTTCAGTAGAAATACCTCTTCTAGCAAATTACCCTGTCATGTGGTGGTTATCTGGGAGATTTCAAAGCATTTCACAAAATCCTCTCCTTGTTCCTCTCAGCAAAGTCTATATAAAGTGGTCCAACCAACTACAAGAACAAATGCCCTGAACTGGCTAGAAACCATGCTGTTCATGTGTATTTTGTGACTTAACCAGCTTGCCATGGTAGACATCTTACAGCAACAGACGAGGATATAGGAACCAGTTACATGTAAGAGCACAAGATGACCTGAGCCCATGGGAGCTGCTGTCACATTCTATGAGTCCATGTCACAGGGAGG
Source organism: Loxodonta africana (assembly GCF_030014295.1). NCBI lineage: Eukaryota > Metazoa > Chordata > Mammalia > Proboscidea > Elephantidae > Loxodonta > Loxodonta africana. Next base: position 72,013,036 of record NC_087358.1, read on the forward strand.
GGCATCAAGTCAGCAAGCATGCAGAGGAGTGGAGTTGGCTTAGAATATGGGTCTTAGCATCTGACCCTCATGGTTATAGACAATTGTTTTTTCTTAAAGCAACGAATCACAAGCGAGACCTGCTGGAAGTGATTGTGGGCAAATCCTGCATACTTCCCTGCTTGTCCACTCCCTTCCACATAGAACACAGGTACAGGGAGTATTAGGTGGCTGGTCTACTTATTCATTCCACTTAGAGCCCCTGAAGGGTACAGACCAAAAGGTTGGGGATTCTAGTCTACCCAGAGGTGCCTCACAATAGAGGGCTGGCCATCTACTTCTGAAAAATCAGCCATTTAAAAACCTTTTGGATCACAGTTCCACTCTGACATGCATGGGGTCACTATGACGATGGCAACTGGTTTGGTTTTGGTTTTCCAGGATCTAGCTTGACTGGAGGTAGGACACTAGGCCCCTAGCTCAGAATTTCAGAACAGCCTGGGCAGTTCCCACAGGTCTGAATCTGTGACTTTTGAAGTGGGCTTTTACAGCAAAGTGCTCTCAGATAATTATGACTACCAGGCTCTTAAGGTGTCTCTGAGAAAAGCTAAAAACCCTGCACTCCGATCATGTGCATGGAAATATGAAAGAAGGAAAAGAGGAGCCTAAAGAAACAAGAAAAAAGATGCAAAAACGAGACTTGCAACCCCCCTTTTCTATCTAAGAAGCCTTTAAACTGGAGTTTACCAGCAAGACACTAGCAAACACATAAGGGCAGGTTAATGTCCCTAAAATAAAGCAGGAGCCAGTAATAACAGGGTCAAACAGAAGTCTGTGCAGAGCCACACTTTTAGATCAGCAGTTATTGCAGATACCTTACTGGGTCCCAGTGCTGAGGCACACACACTAGGCTTGGAGAGACAGACTCCCCTTACCCCTGGACAGATCTCTGGAGAATTAGGAAGGCTTTGCAGTAAAATTAAGCATCATCTTCTGAGTCCTGGAGGCCAGATTAGAAGCCTCTTGCTTGGGTATTGACTGCAGCTGGAATGGCCTTGGTGCAGGCAGGGAGCTGGGCTGAGGAGGGAGAGCTGTGTGTGTGTATATGTGTGTGTGTGCATGCACGAGCGTGCACATGTACCTTGCAGCAAATGCTGTGGGCTTTGCTAGTTGTGTGGCAGTTTGAAATACGGCGTTTGCTGCTGTGACTGGGGACCCCAACTTGCAGACCTGTTTGTTGCCACTGTGCTTTGGTGATCTGAGTATGTACTTCTTTGGGGGGACAAACTAAATATGAAAAGTTTATGAACGTGGCAGTAGTAGCCAATTCTCTTGCCTGCCTATTGACTGGCTCTTTAATTTTTTCTAAAACGGTAGACTGCCGGTTTCTATTTCACTTGCTTCTTTTTTTCTGTAAAAAACACTTCAGAACCACTTTCCTCAATGCTCCCACTAAAAAATCAACCTTCTCTCCCCTTCTGCGTGCGCTGGGAGAGCTGACCCACATTCATCTGACACCTCCCCTCCTCCTCAGCCTCTGCTGGTAGTGATCAGGTTTTGTCTTGGTGCCGCTGCCATCGGGCGCCCCTGCCCTGGCCAGCACATGTGTGGAAATGACCATGCAGTACCTGTGCTCATGAAAACAAGTGGACCAGACCAGGTCCCAGCAGGCCACAGGACGCACTCGTGTTCTCTGTCCCTGTTGAGCTCAGGTTCTCTCTTTGACTCTGGTTCTCCCATTTAGAACTCTCGACACCCCCTCATTCGTGGTATTAGTAACTTCCGTATGCTCTGTGGTGCCTGTAGGCATGGACTCTCTAGCTCAGCGTGGGCCCAGAACTTCTGCTTGATTTCTGATGCAGCACTGACTTCATCAGTGCCCATGGTTAAGTTCTATTAACCTCTATGCCTCAGTTTTCCAAGCTACAAAATGGGGCAGAAGCAACACCTGTCTCTATAGGGTTGCTGTGTGAGAGTTCAGCGAGATAATGGGTGTGAAGTGCTTAGCACAGTGCTTGGCACTAGAACAAGAAATGTTAGCTCAATAAAAAGGCTTGCTATTAACAACCCCTCCTAGCCTTTTCGAGAAACTAGCTGATCTTAACATACCTGTTTATATGGGGAGGCCTGATGGCTTGGGAACAGGAGATGGCAACTACGATGAAGCAAAAGTCACACCCAGCTTTCCTTGTCCCCTGACTCCTGCACACGGGCATGTCCTACACTGGAATCTGGGAGGACACAGTATAGTGAGGCTACGGCTCTCTCATGGGAGGGGACACAGTTGTCCATCTGTCCTGTAAACTGTTGCACCCTCAGGTTGGCCCTCCGCACAAGGGAGATGGTCAGGGAATGGCAGGGGATGCCCAGGACATCATTGGTATCCCATGGCACCGTGAACGAAGCCTTCCTCTGCCTTTCTCTTCCATGATGAAATGTGCAGCCAGGGCTCACTGAGGTGCCTGCCTATGTCTTCTGAGGCTACAAGTCCAGCCCCATGGTTTTGCACCAGAACCATGGTGAGCTGGCACGGCTGCTGGTAGACACTGCCAGCCAGCAGAGGAGCAGAACTGGGGGGCAGAGATGGTGAAAGGCCGTGTAATTCAGTGATTCTCAAACCAGGAGTTGTCACAGCACTGGCCTTGAGTGAGATGGGTTAACTGAAGTGACAGGAACCTTTTCCTAATGCAGAATTAAGTTAATGGATAGAAGGTTCTTCACTTTAACTTTTTCTCATACATTTTTATTCTTAAACATTTAGAGGCCTTTTCTGAATATAGTGCTAAACAAATTACCTAGTATATAAGCAATTAACCAAAGCATATTCCCACTGCCGTCGAGTGGATTCCAACTTATAGTGACCCTACAGGACAGAGTAGAGCTGCGCCATGGGGTTCCAAGGAGTGCCTGGTGGATTTGAACTGATGAACATTTTGGTTAGCAGCTGTAGCTCTTAACCACTATGCCACCAGGGTTTCCCAAAGGATATTAAGGGGGGGGTGGGGAACCCTGATGAAATAAATAAGGCAGCTTATGTGTATGGCATGGGGACAGTAGTGATTCAGGGGTAAAATTCTCATTTTTCGTGCCAGAGACTCACATTTGATTGCTGGCCAATGCACCCCATGTGCAGCTACCACCTGTCGGTGGTGGCTTGTGAGTTGCTATGATGCTGAACAGGTTTCAGCAGAGCTTCCAGACTAAAATGGACTAGGAAGAAAGGCCTGGCAATCTACTTCTGAAAATCAGAAAACCCTATGGATCACAACTGTCCAATCCTACTGTGCATGGGGTTTCCATGAGTTGGGGACTGACTCAATGGCAGCTAACAACAACAACCATGTGTGTGCCACACAATTCAGATATTTGGTGCTGGTCAGCTCCAGATTGGGATGGATCATGGAGTTTCTGTGTCTTAGTGGAGGTGGGAGCCTAGCCAAATGCCCTGTTCTCCCTCCTTTTTTGTACCTCACTTTTCTCCAGAGTGAGAATTAACATGAACAACATATATTCTTCCAGGACTAGCTATTAACCAGGAATGTCAGGGGCCTTGATAAATATAAAATGTTATATATAGGCACAATAGTAAATCAGAGTTATCTACATCCAGCGAGACTGAGTTTTCCTTAAACTCTCCATCTCTTTGTTTTCCAGCAGTTCCAGGGCAGACCAAACTTCCATGGTATATCTTTTTAACGTGGCAGGCCTCAAGAGTGGATTGAGTTAGGCCATTTATTCCCTTTTATGCCCTGTACTCACGGACAACAGTACAATGGGGTAACATAAAACCACAGATAGTTTTATTTACAGTGACAGTGAAGTAGACTAGCGTAGCAGCTCAAGCCTGTGTATAGATAGAACTGGAGAAAGAAGTATCAGAGAAGAAAATGGATCTTAAAAGAAACGACAAACGTGAAAAACCTCTGTAACTGCTTCAAGCATTGTGTCTACAGATGTGTTTGTTTAGCAACTAATAATTTTCTGAACTTAGTTCTCAGGCTTTAGGTCCTCCACAAGGTGTTTATGTTGCATGGCTTTAGGTCTTCCACAAGGTGTTTATGTTGCATTTTTTCGCAGTAGGAGCCATGACTTCACAGACCTTCCCACTCTCCCCACCAGCCCACATGCACATGCTGGTCTGCAGATGACAGAGAGGAAAGGCTCAAAGAGGGTGTTTCTCAGAACTTGCTGGCTCATCCACTCTCCAGTATGTTACTCACACTACCGAGGTAAAAAGCATGTACAAATATACTGGGACTTTGCAATGCGTATGTATGTACAAATTCACACAATTCCAAACTGGAAAGGAGGACGATGGAGCTCAAAAGGCGAAGGTGGGAATTTTGTGCTCAGGCGGTGAGCAGGGAGGACCAGCCCTCCCGCTGGCTTGTCTGCCCTCAGGCTTGTCTGGGCATGTCAGCCCAGCTGAAGCCAGGCCAAGTTTCAGGGCAGGAATTTAGCTGTGTCTGGAGCTGGCCTTCAGGTTTGCTGACATGGAGAGTGATCTGCTGGTTGTCAGCAAAGAAAAGGTGGCTTTCAAGCAAGCAGCAGAGGACTTTGTGCTAGTTGCTAGTGGCCAGCGTTGATTCCAACTGGAAGCTTCAGAAATTAAAATGTTATGTAGAAAATAAAGGGACAGGAAACAGCCAGGGTTTCCAGGAGCTAGGGTGGGGGAGGGAAATGACTACAAAGAGACACAGGAACTTCTCAGGATGTTGGAGATATTCTAGTCTTGATCATGGTGGTGGTTTCTCTTTTGTGCTGTTTGTCAAGATTCATAGAACTGCCTACCTAAAAGGCATGAATTTTACTGTATTTAAATGTTAGCTCAAGAAACCTGATTTTAAGAAATATCATGCTGTTCTGGAGGCCATTTATATAACCAAAGAGTCGTTAATGCCTCTTTAAAAATATTTTGGATTTAGTTTTTTATTGAGTTAAAAAAAAAATCCTTTCTGGCAAGTCTTTACTCTTTAAGAGCCATGTCAAGGAATAAAATCAGTTTGTTTCAGACTTGTTTATACTTTTTATTTGGTTATTTTATATACTTTTAAAGTTTTTTCAAAACGAAGTCATGTGAGAGCCGTAATTCCAAAAAGTTGAATTGGTTTTATGTTTTAAGTCAGGGGTGTGGAGAAAAGTTAGAATTTCTTCAGAATAATCTATTTAGAAAAATCCAAGAAATCAACTGTTAGAACTAATAGTTTATTGTGATGCCTGGATACAAAACACACAAAATATCCACAACCGGGTGAGAATTGTGAAGAGGCAAAAGGTCCATTTTACCATAGGGCGGAAAAAAAACCTGTATAGGACCTTTCTGAATTTGGCCATAAAACTTTACTTAGTAATATAAAAGTAGATGAAAAAATTGAGACATATTCCATATTGTTGGGTAATGTCACTTTGTTTCCCAAATTAAGTGTTAGGTTCAATACGGTTTCAATCAAAATCCCAATTGGAATATTTTTGAATGAAAACATGACTCGAGTTAATTAAGAAGAATATGTGGCTAAAAATAACCAACAAACTTTTATAAACAAAGAGATTTATATTCCAGACATATAAAACCTGTTATAGCTTTAACAGCCTGACACTGGTACCAGACTTGACAGAACAAAACACAAAGTCCCTAAATATATGCAAATATATGTATATATGCAAATTTAGTATTTGAAAAAGTCATTTTTGTCAGTGGGGAAGTGAAAGATTATTCGATAAATAGTCCTGAACCAATTTTTTCAATTTGGGGGGAGAGAAGGAGGATCCATATCAAATCCCCATGTAAATTCTAGATGAATTAAAGAATTACATTAAAAAAAAATGAAAACACAAAGGAGTAGAAGAAATTATGGTGAATAATTATCTGCTTCCAGTGTGTGAAAGCATATTTTAAGCAAAAAGTTGGAGGAAGAAGCTCTAAAAAAGATTTTTTTTTAATATAAAAATTAAAAAATCTTGTATACACGAAAGCTCACAATTAAAAAAAAAAAGCAAAGTATCATCTTTGAAAAATATAAGACAAAGATGAATATGGTTAATACATGAAGAACTCCAAATCAATAATTAGAAGATAAATATCCTAAGCAGAAAGAAGTCAATGTTCACAGAAAGTCAATTGGTGCAGACGAAAAATAATTAAAAGACACATACTTCTGTCTGTCAAATTGGCAAATATTTTAAACAAAAATATATATATAATAACTTATTTGAGTAAAATTCCAAGAAAAAGGGAGTCTCATATACTGCTGGTGGAAGTCTAAAGATCTTTCAAATTTTCTGATTGGCGGCGTGGCAATAGATATCCAAAGACTCAAAGCTGTGGATAATATTTGACCTCATAATTCCTCTTTTAGGAATCTGTCCTTATGAAACATTTTTAGGAACTGTAAAGATTTAGGTGCAAGATTTTTTAATTCAGTGTTACTTGTAACAAGGAAAACATTCAATAGGTTTGATTAATTACAGTGCATCTGTAGGCGTTAAAAATTACATCCTCAAAAATATTTAAGGCCTTAAAAATGTTTAAAAAAAGAATCGTAAGTAAAAAATAGGATGTAAAGCTTCATGTACCACACGCTTCTACTTTTTGTGTAAGGGGCGAGTTTGGTTATCTATGTACATACATATTTACACACAGCAAAAAGACACAAAGAGTCTACGCAAACCAAATGTTAGTAGTGGTTCTCAGAATAGTGGAATTGTCAGTGGTTTTTATTGCCCTATATTATATTTTCAGATTTTCTGCAAACAGAATGAATTATAATCAGAAGTAAAAGTATTATTTTTATAATTTTCTTCTCTATCAAGGGCTCCCCCTGCTGTCCACCTGAACCGTTACGGAGGGTTGGCCTTCTGATCCTACTTCTTGTCTCTGATTTTCCTCATCTTCTAAAAAGCCTCTGTTCTTGATCTCAGTGACCACTCCCCACGTCCTACTCAGCCTTCAGAGCAAACGCCTCTAATTTGAGTATTTGGAATCATATGTCAAGTTCCAGACTTTTTTTTTTAATTGAGATATAATTCACATATCCCATTATTTACCCTTTTAAAGTGTTAAATTCAGTTGTTTTTCATATAGTCACAAAGTCATGCAATCATAACCACTATGTAATTCCTGAACACTTTCATCAGCTCCAAAATAAACCCTCTATCCATGAGCAGTCACTCCCATTACCACTACACACCCCCTAACTCCTGGCAACCACTAGGCTACTCTTTGTCTCTAAAGATTTGCCTATTCTGGACATTTCATGTAAATGAAATTATACTAAAATATTATATGTAGCCTTTTGTGTGTAGTTTTTTTTCATTTACTGTAATATTTTAAAGATTCATCCATATTGTAGCATATATTAGTACTTCTTTTTTATGGCTAAATAATTTTTTGTTGTTTATTATACCACATTTTGTTTATCCATTCACAAATTAATCAACATTTGGGTTAATTCCACTTTTTGGCTACTGTGAATAATGCTGCAGTGAACATTGGTGTATAAGATTTCGTAGACATATGGTTTTTAATTCTCTTTGGTGTATACTCAGGAGTGGAATTGCTATTTCATATGGTAATTCTATGTTTAGCCTTTTAAGGAACTCTTTTCCAAAATGACTGCGCCGTTTTGCATTCCTACCAGCAGTGTGTAAAGGTTCCAGTCTGATCACACCCACCTCATACTTGTTATTGTCTGTCTTTAGATTATAACGTCTTAGTGAGTGTGATGTTTATCTTGTTCTGGCTTTGATTTGCATTCCCCTAATGACTGATGTTGAGCATCTTGTCATGTGCATATTGACCATTTGCATGTCTCCTCTGGAGAAATGTCTATTCAAATGTTCTGCCCATTTTTTAATTGTGTTGTTTTTTTAATGTTGAGCTGTAATAGTTCTTTTTATATTATGGGTACTAGACTCTTATTTTCTTCCATTCTGTGGTTTGGCTTTCTACTTTGTTGATTGTGTCCTTTGGAACAAAAAGGTTTTTAGTTTTGATGGTGTCCAAATTATATATATTTTTTCTTTTTTAGCTTTTGCTTTTGGTGTCGTATCTAAAAATATATTGCCTGATCCAAGGTCGTGGATTTACAGCTATGTTTTCTTCTAAGAATATTTTTATAGAGTTAGATTTTATATTTAGGGATTTTGATACATTTTGTGTTAATTTTTGTATATGGTGGGTACCCAGCTGTCCAAGCACCATTTGTTGACGAGACCCTTCTTTTCCCATTGACTTATCCTGACACTTGTTGAAAATCAGTTGACTCTCAATTCTATTCCATTGATAGATATGACTATCCTTATAGGGTCGCTATGAGTCGGAACCGACTCGATGGCAGTGGGTTTGGTTTTTTTGGTTTTTATGCCTATACCACACAGTCTTGACTTCTGTAGATTTGTAGTAAATTTTGAAATGGGGAAGTGTGAGTCCTCCAACTTTGTTCTTCTTTTCCAAGACAGCATTGGCTATTTGGGGGCCCCTTACAATTCTATGTGAATTTTAGGATTAGCTCAGCAATTTCTGCAAAAAAAAAACATAACTGGGATTTAAATAGAGATTGTGTTGAATCTGCAGATCAGTTTGGCTAGTATCGCCACCTTAACAGTATTCAGTCTTTCACCCATGAACATGGGATGCCTTCCCACTTTTTTCAGTCTTCCCTAATTCTTTCAACAATGTTTTTGTACTTTTCAGTGTTCAGGTCTTTCCCTTATTTAGTTAAATTTATTCCTAAGTATTTTATTCTCTTTTAATGGTATTGTAAATTTAATTGTTTTCTGAATGTCATTTTTAATTGTTCATTGCTGGTGAATACAAATCAATTGATTTTTCCATATTGATCTTGTATTCTGCAACCTTGCGAACTTACTGAGAATTTTCTATATGCAAGACTTTTTTTTTTAAGACTATATCATAAGCAAATAAAATAGCTTCAATTCTTTCTTTCCAATATGGACCCTTTTTATTTATTTTTGTTGCCCAATTGGCCTAGCTAGAACCTGCAGCCCCATGTTGAATAGAACTGGCAAGAGCCAACATCCTTGTTCCTGATTTTAGGTGAAAATCTTCCTAGCCTTTCACCAGTAAGTATAAAGTGAGCTGTTGTTTTTTTTCTCCTGGATGTTGTTTGTCAAGTTTAGAAAGTTTCTTTCTATTCCTAGTGTGTTGAGTGTTTTTGTCATCAAAGGATGTTGAAACTTTTCAGATGTTTGTGTGTGTGTATGTCTGTTGAAATAAGCATGGGAGTTTTATTCTTTATTCTGTTAAATGGTGTATTACATTGATTGGTTTTGGTGTGTTGAACAAAACTTGTATTCCTGGGATAAACCTTACTTGGTCATTTTGTGTAATACTTATATGTTGTTGGACTAGGTATGCTACTATTTTGCTGAGAATTTTTGTGTCTGTATTCATAAAGGATATTGCTCTATACTTTTATTGTGATGTCTGTCTAGCTTTGGTGTCAGGGTGACAATGACCTCATGGAATAAATTGGGAAATGTTCCCTCCTCTTCTATTTTTGGGAAGAGATTGTGAAGGATTGGTGTTAACTGTTCTTTGAACATTTGGTAGAATTCACCACTGAAGCCATCTGATGCTGAGATTTTTTTTCTTGGGGAGAGAGGAGGGTTGATTACTAATTCAATCTCTTTACTTGTTATAAATGTTTGGATTTTTTATTTCTTTCTTAGTTTCCATAGTTTGTGTCTTTCTAGAAATTTGTACATTTTATCGAGGGTATCTATAATTATTCATAATTTTCCCTTATAATTCTTTTTATTTTTGTTAGATTGGTGATAATGATCTCTCCTTCATTTGAATCTTCTCTTTCTCTCCTTTTTCTTGGTCAACCCAGCTAAAGGTTTGTCAGTTTTTCTCATCTTCTCAAAGAACCAACTTTAACTTCCATTGATTTTCTCTATCATTTTTCTTGTCTCTACTTCATTTTTTTTTTTTAACTCTAATATTTATTATTTGTTTCATTTGGCTTCTTTTTCTAGTTTCTTAAGGTAGTTTATTGATTTGGTGTCTTCGTTTTATTTTTAGGCATCCAAAGCTATAAGTTTCCCTCTAAGCACTGGTTTAGCTGCATTCCTAAGTTTAGGTGTGTTATTGTTTTCATTTTTATTCATTTCAAAGTATTTTCCAATTTACTATATGATTTATTCTTTGACTCATGCATTATTTAGAAGAAAAAAGAAAAAAAAAAAAAACCAGTGCCGTCGAGGCAATTCTGACTCATAGCCACCCTATAGGAAGCATGTTATTTAGAAGTATGTTGCTTAATTTTCATTCATTTGTGAATTTCCCAAATTTCCTTGAGTTATTCATTTCTGATTTTATTCCATTGTGGTGGGAGAAGATACTTGTCAGGATTTCAGTCTTTGTAAGTTTATTAAGACTTGTTTGATTCCCTAATATATGGTATATCCTAGGGACTGTTCCAGGTGAACTTGGGAAGATGTGTATTCTGCTGTTGTTGGGTGGAGTGATCTATAGATGTCTGTTTGGCCTAGTTGGTTTATAGTGCTGTTCAGGTCTTCTTCTATTTCTTTGCTGATTTTTTATCTAGTTGTTCCATCCATTATTGGAAGTGAAGTATTTATGCCTTAAATTATTGCTGTTGAATTATCTGTTTCTTCCTTCAACTCTGTCTCTTTTTGGTTCATGTATCTTTGGACTCTGTTGTTAAGTGCATATGTGTTTATGAGTGTTATATCTGCTTTATGCACTGACCTTACTATTATTATAAAATGTCCTTATTCGCCTCTAGTAACAATTTTTTGTCTTTAAATCTATTATATCTGGGATTAGTTAGCCACTCCAGCTGCCTTTCTTTCTCTTTTTCCATTCTTTTACTTTCAACTTTTTAGTGTCTTTTTTAGTGTTGTCTGTCTGTTGTATGCAGTGTATGGTTGGCTCGGGTCTTCTTATTCAATCTGTCAATATCTGTCTTTTAATTGGAGTGTTTAGTCATAGACATTTAATGTGATTTCTAGTACAATAGGACCCGCTCCTGCCATTTCACTATTTGTTTTCTACGTGTCATGTCTTTTTCTGTTCCTCTATTCTTCCATTACTGTCTTCTTTTGTGTTTCATAGGTATTTTCTAGCGTCCTTTTTCAATTCCCTTTTCATTTCTTTTACCGTATTTTCTTGGAGGGGTATTTTATTAGTTGTTTCTCAGGGGATTACAAATAACATCTTATTCAGATTAACACGAAATTTAAACATAAAACTTTTGCCTTATACTGCTCTAATTGTGCTGAAGTTGTCTTATAAATATTATCTTTATACATAGTATGCTCGTCAACATAGATTTACAATTATTGCTTTATGCAGTTGTCTTTTAAATCAGATTGGGTAAAAAAGTTTTAAACAAACAATACATTTATACTATCTTTTATGTTTATTTATGCTGTTACTTTTACCCGTGCTCTTTATTTTTTCACATGAATTGCAGTTACTGCCTGGTGTCCTTTCATTTCAGCTTAAAGGGTTGCCTTTAGTATTTTCTTGTAGGACAGGTCTGCTGATGACAAATTCTCTCAGTTATTATTTATCTAGGAATGACTTGATTTTTACTTCATTTTTGAAAGATAGATTTGCTGGACATTGAATTCTTGGTTGACAGCCTTTTTTTCTCAGCACTTTACACATGTAATCTCATTGCCTTTGGATTCTATGATATCTAAAGAGAAATCAGCTGTTAATCTTATTTAGATTCCATTGTAAGTGATGAGTTGCCTTTCTTGTTGCTGCATTCATTATTCTCTCTCTACCTTTCAACAGTTTCATTATGAAGTGCTAGGTACGGATCTCTTTGATTTTATCCTACTTGGAGTTTGTTAAGCTTCTTAAATGTGTAAACCAAAAAAAAAAAAACTAAACCCGTTGCCATTGAGTCGATTCCGACTCATAGTAACCCTATATGTTTTTCACAAAATTTTGGAAGTTTTCAACCATTATCTCTTCAAATATTCTTTCTACCCCTTATTCTCCTCTGCTTCGTTTATGTGTATTTTGGTATGCTTGATGGCATCCTGCAGGTCTCTGAGTCTCTGTTCATTTTTCTCATTCTTTCTTTTTCCTGCCCTTTAGACTGAATAATTTCAATCGACCTGTCTGCAAGTTTGCTAAGTCTTTATTTTATATACTCAAATCTGCTTGTGAGCTCTAAGAGTGAATTTTTTCCATTTCAGTTATTGTCCTTTCCAACTCCAGACTTTCTATTTGATTCATTTTTATAACTTTAATCTCTTTGTTGATATCCTCTATTTGATGAGATATTGTTTTCATACTTATCTTTAATCCTTTTATTTTTTTTATTTCTTTTTAATTCCTTTAGTTCTTTGACCGTATTGAAGATAGCTGATTTAAAGTCCCTATCCAGTAAGTCCAGTGTCTGTGCTTCCTCTGAGAAAGTTTCTATTGGCTATATTTCCCTGTATATGGGCTGTACTTTCTTTGATCTTTGCATGCCTTACAATTTTTTTGTTGAAAACTGGCTTTTTAAGTAACATGGTATGGCAGCTCTGGGAATTAGATTCTCTCCCTTTCCCAGGGCTTATGGTTTTGCTGTTTGTTATTGTTGTTGTTGTTAAGTGACTTTTCTGAACTAATTCTGCAAAGTCTGTATTCTTTGCTGTTTGTGGCACTGCAGTCCCTTCTCAGTTGGCTTACTAATCAGCTAATGACCAGACAGAGCTGTTTTTAGATCCCTGGAATCAGTAAGTCTCCCAGTCTTTGCCTGGGGGTTCTGTGTGCATGTTGGGGCAAGCCTTCTGCACTCAGTCAGACAGCTGACAACTCTGCCTTAGCCTTCACTTCCTGCTTGCACAGTGCCTCAAGATTAGCCACAGACATCTGAGTCTATGTCTGTATGTCCTCACTGACATAGCTCATTGATGCCCAGCCCTTATTTGCTAAGTCTTTTTGGCCTTAAAAGATGTGCATGATCAGCTATATTGATGGATTATTTTGCTATGCTGTTTTTTGAATGAATCCTTAGCTTCTCTTCCTCCCTTGGACTGGTGTAGACATTGCCTCTTGGACTTTTGTCAAAATCACTCTAATTCGTATAGAATTATGGTTAAAAAATCTGCAGAATTATAAGTTGGCAGCTTAATGTGGCAACAATTCCCCCCATATTCTATTTCTATGACTACAATCAATATAAATAATAATTGTTTCTTATTGTGTACTTACTTTGTTCCATGTATTCTAGTAAGCATTTTATATACTACTATTTTCCTGGAGGAATAAACTGTAGCTCAGAGATGTTAAGTAACTTGCCCAAAGTCCCACAGTAAGTTAATGGTCTGGGAATAAATATGCTCTAAAGGATTGCAGGTCCCTGGGTGGTGCAAATGGTTAATATCGTTGGCTGCTAACTAGAAGGTTGGAGGTTCAACTCCAGCCAGAGGTGCCTCAGAAGAAAGGCCTGGTGATCTACTTCTGAAAAATCAACCATTGAAAACCACATGGGGCTCATGGGGTCACCATAAGTTGCAATTTGACTTGATGGCAACTGGTTGGTTTCTTTTAAAGCATTGCAGTAAAAGTTCACTATTTCAGACTAATGGAGACAAGCCAACCTTAATTGTGAAACATGTGCTTTAATAAACTTTATTTAAAGCTAAAGCATTTATCTCCTCACGCTAAATTAACTTCAGCTATGTACAGAAAGGAAACCCTAGTGGCGTAGTGGTTAAGTGTTATGGCTGCTAACCAAAGGGTCAGCAGTTCAGATTTGCCAGGCGCTCCTTGGAAACTCTACGGGGCAGTTCTACTCTGTTCTATAGGGTCGCTATGAGTTGGAATCGACTCGAGGGCACTGGGTTTGGTTTTGTTTTTTTTTTTATGTATAGAAAAAGACCAGTTACCTACTAAGGGATCCTGCAAGACCTACAGGGAAGCGTTGTTTATAATTACCACATCACTCTTAGTGCATTATTTATAATGAACATGTCAGTTATTTGTGGTTGAAGAAATGCTCCTAGATTATTTTTAAAGAATTTTTAGTTTGTCTTAAGCTATTTAAATGAAAATTCTTTTCCTTTTTAATTTGCTTAGCAAACCTCAGGCCAGTCCTGTAACGGACTCTGGTTGAATAAGAATGTGATCTAATGCAGTTTATTGTAGAGGATTTGTAGCCAGTCTTGTTTAGGCTTTCTTATTTAAAATACATCTCTTCTTGACTGGGACTGGCTGCTTGGGTATCTCAAACATTCATCCTTTGTAATGATAATAGAATAAAAGACTAAGGAATTGGATTTACTTCTAAAAACTCGGAGTCTTCCTTTGAAGTGACCCTTTAAAACATATTAGCAGGCACCTGCCTTAACATATAGGGTCACTATGAGTTGGAATCAACTTGACAGCAACAGGTTTGGTTTGGTTTTTGCCTTAGCATCCAACTGGCATGCCTCACTGAGATTTCATGAGATTATCAGCCATTACTAGTTCTTTGTCTGAAAGTTGAAATACAAAACAAAGGATTGCAGTGGGCTGAGAGAACAACACTATTCCTGCTTCTAAGTCCCTGTGCCTGTTTTGATCCAAATGACTCAGATACAGTCCTACAGCCGTTTCAGCATTCTTGGGTTTTGTTTGCCAGCTCTATTGGAGACTCAAGCTTGTATAAGTAATATAAAACCTCAGCATTTACAACATAAAGGCACCACAAGAACTCACAGACATTAAGCTTCGGTAGGATTTTATATGGAGGAATTTTATTGTAAAATGTAATATCCTTCTCCTTTCTTTGGCAAAATAGAATCAGGAGAGCTTGGGTGGAACTCTCCTGCTTATGAAAAGTCTCACCCTGTTCATATAAGCAGGTCTGTCACCCTTGATTGGAAAGTAATAATTCATAAAGCTTAATGTTATTATCGTTCCTCTGCCTGAAGTGATATTCTTGAGGCCTCTTAAACAGAAAGTTTAAAATTGAATTTGCAACTCAAAAGATTACTGAGTTCAAATGTTAGCTTCATGCTGAGTAACTGGGAAAACAACTCCGGAGTAGTGAGTCCTGTGTCAGGAATGGCAGTTTTATTAAATGTCTTGATGGAGTGCAACGAAAACACACTTTTGGTATCTTTCTGCAGCCTTTCCCTTGACAAAAATAAGAGTTTTTTCATACACTTTAGTGTTTGCCTTCACTCTGTTTGTTTGCCTCTTCTTCCTGTTCAGGGTTTCTGCAGAGATTTTGAATCAGGTGAGATCTGCTTGTATCAGTCACAGACCAGTCAGTTTCTCACTTGTGAACTGACTGTCTGACTGCTCTTAGATTATTGGTGTGCACTTTGTCATCATTTTGTTGCCTAGAAAGCCTGGGATGGAAGATCTACTGGGCCTAAGAGAGGGCCCCTGAGGACTGGGTTCCTGTCTCTGCCTTCTGACTTCCCACATCTTCAGTGAAGTCCCAGGAGGAAGCTCTTTTCCTTGCTGGAGGAAAGAGAACAGCCCAGATGTGGGAAGGCTGCTCTCGCCCAATGAGAAACGGGCATGTTCATTTAAAAAGGTATCTTTCAATTATGAAAACTGGCAGGCATCAAAGGCCACTTGGCAGTTGAACTTTGCAAAAACATTTGCACTGGCGGCTGAAGAGGACCTTCATTTTTGCTGGTTTCATGAAAAAAAAAAAAAAAAACAACAGTTTGCAGTTTCACCTCAATTTCCTCTCTCCTGTTTCCACAAAAACAAAAGGTGATTTTTCAGCGACCTAGGTCAGCATCATTTGACATACTCGGATGGGCTTGGCCAAATAACTGGCCAAATCCCTCTGGATGAAAATTGCAAAATTTGTTGTGATTTTTACCCCCTACCCCACCCTGTCTCACAGTCCATGGCAAATTCTCTCTTTTTCCCTTTTCCTTATCCTGCCCCCCACCCCCACGCCCCGTGCCCGGCGGGCAGCAAACCGATGCTAAAAAAATAAAACAGTGAAACTCCATTCTTGACTAAATTTGGGAATTCTTAACCCTGGTGGCCTAGTGGTTAAGTGCTACGGCTGCTAACCAAAAGGTCAGCAGTTCGAATCCGCCAGGCGCTCCTTGGAAACTTTGTGGGGCAGTTCTACTCTGTCCTGTAGGGTTGCTATGAGTCGGAATCCAGTCGAAGGCACTGTGGCTGGGTTATACACATGAAAAAAAAGAAGTCTTTGTTTCTCTTTGGGAAAATAGGCAATGTGAAAATTGACAGCTTACTGCTCGCCTTGGCGCTCAGATTTACTGCAGGAATTGAATTTTTTAAAGATTTTTTAAAACTCGTTGTTATTGTTAGCTGCCATTGAGTTGGCCCCCGACTTATGGCAACCCCATGTGTTACAGAGTAGAACAGCCCCAAACGGTGCTCTTGACAGCAATCTTTACAGAAGCAGTTCTCCAGGGCTTTCCTCTGTGAGCAAGGGTAGGGAAAAACACTGCTCAGTGTAAGTGTGGCTCGTGTTTATCTCTCCAGGAGCCCTGGTGGTGCAGTGGTTAAGCACTCAGCTGCTAACCAAAAAGTTGACAGTTTGAACCTACCAGCTGTTCTGTGGAAGAAAGATGTGACAGTCTATTTCCAAAAAGATTACAGCCTAGGAAACCTTATGGGACAGTTCTACTCTGTCTTATAGGGTTGATATGAGCCAGAATTGACAAGATGGCAACAGGTTTTGTTTTGTTTTAATGTTTATCTCCAATCAAATATCCTATATAGAGATCTTTCTAACCAGGACCAGAGGATTGATCCCCTCCTTTCTGGGCAAGGATGTAGCCTTGTGAGAGGAGGATTTCTCCCTCCCTGAGAACAGTGCTCCTCACATCAGACACCATCTATTCTCACTGAGATCTTCTGGGATTGTGGAGAGCAAGGAAGCCTCAGATTATCAAGTGGTTGGCAAAGTGCATCCTTGAGTTTCTGGTAAGACAACGACAAAGACCTCACACCAAAAGGCTTTGGGTACCCTGTGCCTTAAAATATTTGTCTTTGATATAAAATACCAGTTATCATCAAGTTTACTGTGACTCATGGTGACCCCATTTGTGTCAGAGTAGGTCTGTAATCCATAGCATTTTCTGTGACTGATTTTTTGGAATTAGATTGCCAGGTCTTTCTTCCAAGGCACCTCTGGGTGAACTCAAGCTGTCAACCTTTTAGTTGGCAGCCACATGTGTTAACCATTTGTACCACCCCGGGACCCCATGATATAAAATCACCCTGGATAATTTTATCCTCGCCCCTCAACTCACTTAATGGTTCCAGTCCCACTGTATAACTTGTGTGTATAGGTATGTATGTATGTATGTGTGTTTTCTTCTTCACTGTTTATCCTTAACAGAATAAGATCTTGCTCTAAAATTCTACGGCATCTATGCATAAACACAGATTAACAACTGGTGAAAAGAGAAACACAGACTCACTCATTCTTTAACATCCCACATTAAACTCCTTCCTTTCCTACATGTGTCTATTTTGTGCTTTTGTTTCTAATATCCACATTAGAAAGAAAATCTAGCTCTCTGCTGGAGATTGGCAAAGCTTTGGCCCCACTTTTAGGGTGAAGAAACTGTCCCCACATTCTGCCCTGAAATGTGCCTGTGGGAGAGCCAACCCATCCTATGATACTGGGAGGATGACTAGCTGGTGGAACTCTGAGGGGGAATCTTGGCTGTTGATGACGAGGAGACCAGGCCACATTTGTCCTAATCTCAATCTGCTCTGTCACTTCCATTTCCACCATGATTTACTTATCCATTGTACCAGTCACCTCTCTTTCCACCTCTGGTCTCTACCTTCCTCTGATAGGATGAATAATGCCCCCCTCCCCCCGGATGTCCCTATCCTAATCCCCGAACCCGTGACTATGTAATCTTACATAGTAAACGGGACTTTGCAGACATGATCGAGCTAGGGACCTTCAGATGGGGAGATCCTGCATTATTTGAGTGGGCTCAGTGTGATCACAAGGAACCTTATAAGAGGAATTCAGGAAGGTCGGAGTGGGAGGAAGGAGATATGACAATGGAAGTGAAGATTGGAGTGATGTGGCCAGTAGCCAAGGAATGCAGGGAGACTCTAGAAGCCAGAACAGCAAGGAATGAATTCTCCCCTCCCCTCCCCTCCCCTCCCCTCCCCTCCCCTCCCCTCCCCTCCCCTCCCCTCCCCTCCCCTCCCCTCCCCTCTCCTCCCCTCCCCTCCCCTCTCCTCTCCTCTCCTCTCCTCTCCTCTCCTCCTGCTCAGAATCTACATTTTTGCCTGTTCTTGAGTTCCTCACACCTGTTCTCAATCCTGTGGCCAAGGATTTGCCTCTAAAAATCCACTGCTGTTGAGTTGATTCCAAATCATAGAGACACTATAGGACTAAGTAGAACTGCCCCATAATGTTTAAGGAATGGCTGGTAGATTTGAACTCTGACCTTGTGGTTAACAGCTGAATGCTTAATCACCCCACCACCAGGGCTCCAAGGATATTCCTACTCTTCCCTTAATTACAATAAGTATTTTTTTTCCCTTAATTACAATAAGTAAATAAAATTAATTAACCATTCCCAGCCCCTGGGTCCTTGGCCACCCAACAATCTTGCCAGTTTTGCCCCTGAGTGAGGAGGCCCTGTGGTTACAGAGCTTGGTAACATTTCCCCAAATGTGTCCTATATGATACAGGTCCTTGACTATGTGAACAAATGGTGCCATGGTCAGGAAACATTGCCTATCACATTCCACCTTAGAGATTTACAACCCGTGTTAGCATCTTTGTGACCCTGAGAAATGCTACACATTTGTTTAACACAATATTTCCCAAATTTATTTGGCCGTAGAACTTTTTTTTTTTCTTTTTCATACAGCAGATATGAACACAGCAGAAATGGTGTTCTAGGGAGCCTACTGGGGAAAAAGATGCTCTGGGGGTATACCCGGCCTCTCTGGGATCCTGATATCCTTCTCCTGTGTCCTGTTGAAAATTCCAGTTGGCCTCTGGATGTAAGAGAAAAGCCAGCTTTCTTCAGCAAGGCTCTGTGGACTCTTCTTGAACTAGAAGAGGGAGCAGTGTGACTGATTGACTGAGCAGGTTCTTGTGTCAAGGGGCAATCTCCTACTTGGCTTCTTGGGAAATTTGTTTGAAGGTTAAGTGGGTGCTGTGGTTTTAATTGTGTCCTCTCCAAAATATGCTGAAGTCCTAATCCCTGTACCTGTGAATATGAACTTGTTTGGGGGAAATAGGGCTTTTCTTTTATTCTCAGTTAAATCAAATGAGATCAGACCAGAGTAGGATGGGTCCTAGTGCTAATCCCTTCAGAGTGGTATTTTATTAAAGAGAAGAATAGGCGTGGAAACAGACTCACACGTAGAATGCTAGGTGACCACAGAGGTAGATGTATCTACAAGCAACCAAGGAATGTCAAGGACTGTAGCAGCTGCCAGAAAGTAGGAGAATATGTTATCTAACATGGTAACATGGAGTAGTTCCTCTTTCAAAGCTCCCAGAAGCAATCAACATGGCTGATGCCCTGAATTTGGACTTTTGTCCTCCAGAACTTTGAGCAAATAAATTTCTGTTCTTCGAAGCCACCCATTTTGTAGTATTTTGCTATGGCAGCCCATGGAGACTAAGACAGTGGTTTCAGAGGTCTGCAGTGCCAGGGGGCTTAAATCCCCAGGTCCAATGGGTATGCCAGACAATAGCCTCATCATGGACTATGCAAAGTCTTTTAAAGTGTGTGCCTATGATCTGAGGGGGATAGAATCTATGAGAGTCTACCAATTGGCCCAACTTCCCTGGTTCCAGGATCCCAGGAAAAGTCCTCAGTGGACCACATTGGGCCTGGACCGATCAGCACTGACTAGGGCACAGGTCAGCAATACAGTAGTGACACTGGCCAGCGTTTATGAAGTAAATGGGTATTGCTCGAAGTACTTTGTGTGTATTAATTTGTTTAAACCTCAGAACAACTCTATATAAAATACTGAGGCATGGGAGGTTAAATAACCTGTCTGAGGTCCATGGCTTCTAAGTGTCAGTGCTGGGATTTGAAACCAGGCAGTCTGGCTCCAGAGCCCATGCTCTCCAGTGGGAAGAGGTGAACTTTGGAATCATCCTCTGGTTTAGAACTTAGGCTTGGCAGCCATGACCTTGGACAAATCTGTAATGTCTCTCATTTCCCCACTGGAAAATCAGAATATGATAGCTAGTGCCAAAATCAGATCCCAAGTTTGCCAACCTGTTAGCACACTTACTTCTCCCACCTAACTGACATTCTCTCACCACCCTGTTTTGAAAGAATTGTGACTGTCAGTGGGTATCTGATTCCTCTGAGGAAATAAATTATATCCAGCTTCTTGGTAAACCATGCTGAGTCTAGTTATTGTTCTTGCTTGAATTATCTTCCTATTAAAGTTTTTTTCTTATAACAAAAGTAATACGTATTCATTTTAGAAAAGACAGCTAAACAATAATTAAGAAAAATTTTGAATTACCAATAATTCTAGAAGAGAATCACTGTTAGCTTTTTGATGTTAATGTTATTTCCAATGCTTTTTTTTTTTTTTCTCTGTATGTTCTTCTCCAAATGGCAATATTCTAAAATGAAGTTTTATAAAAACTGCCTTTTTCACATAATACATCTTGGACATTCATCATGCACTAAATTTCCTTCTACAGTAGGACTTCTTTTTATGGCTCTATGATGGTTTTACAGTAATTTACTTAACCGGTTCCATGTTGTTGAACATTTAGGTTGTCTCCATTTTTTTTTTCTCCTGGTGGTTGTTAAATAATGTTGAAATAAGCATCTTTGAAACGTATTTTTGACTCATGATTTATGGAGTCATTCTTGATGACAAAATTTTAAGGCCCTAGAAAGCAGCCAAGAGCCCTGGTGGTGCAGTGGTTAAAGCGCTTGGCTGCTTACCAAAATGTTGTTTTCATAGATTTGAACTCACCAGCCCTCTGAGGGAGAAAGAAGTAGCAGCAGGGGCAGATTATCTAACAGGCAAGGTAAGCACGGTGCTTACCTTGCTTACCAGATTATCTGTAGTGAACAATTTCACATTTTTTCACCACATCAAATATTCTGCTGCTAGGTATGGCTGGCATCTATTTCTCTCCCAGTCCTACAGCACTTTCCTGCAGAATCAAAGCCCAAAGCCTCTTTTCACATGTACATTGCCTGACAGGGGAAGGAGGACCCAGTAAGCACAGGTAAGGACGGGCTTACCTGTGCTTAATTACTAATCTGTAGTGACCAATTTCACATGGGTTTCACCACATCTTTAATTACAGAGGAAACCCTGGCAGTGTAGTGGTTAAGAATTATGCAGCTAACCAAAAGATTGGCAGTTCGAATCCACCAGGCACTCCTTGGAAACTCTATGGGGCAATTCTACTCTGTCCTATAGGGTCGCTATGAGTTAGAATTGACTTAATGGCAATGGATTTGGGTTGTTTTTTTTTTAATTAGAGATTAGTAAGTAAGCACAAGGAAGCCCACGCTTACCTGTGCTTACTGGATGATTTGCCCCTGTGTGGCAGTTTGCTTCTGTAAGGATTACAACCTTGGAAACCCTATGCGGCAGTTCTACTCTGTCCTATAGGGTTGCTATAAGTCGGAGTCCACTGGACCACAACAGGTTTTTTGTTTGTTTGCTTAGAAAGCAGCTGCTTTGAATTGGAAAGGGAAGGGCATGATTTGTTCGATTTGCTTTTACTGTGCCAAGGCTCAGACATATAATCAGATGATTCCTAATTAAATACCTATTGACAAGGACACATAGAAGTAAAAGCACCGGCTTCTTTGGCAGGTAGATTGGTGCCAGCAGCCTAGCAAAGCAGGATCTGTGAGTGCCTGGATCTTACCAGCCAGATGACTGACATAGAGGCTCGTGGGACCTAGCTCCTACTCGTGACTGATGGGTGTGTATCATGACCAAGAGGCCTCCCCAGCATTCTAGAATCAGCAGGACACTTTTGGAAATGTGTCAAGCATAGCTTTCCACAGCCTTCTCTTCCTCCTTCTCTCTAGGGACTTTGTTTTCCCTTTTGGAAGTAAATGATGATCGGCCCATCATAAATCATGGGTTTTTAGCTCATTTGCTGAGAAGTAATTATCTAAAGTTGCTAGTCATTATTTTTCCTTAAGAGTTCACACTCTGAGAGCTTTCATTCGTGTTAAAATCTGTACATTAAAGTAATTTTTTTTCAATAGAATATTGCACGACCATTCATAAACATACGTTAGATCTGTTTTGGCATGGAAAGATGTACATAATAGTATATTAACCTTCATGTTATACTTGTGCCTATCTTTATATATACACGTGTTTGTATGTGTACGGTAATGCCAGTGGGTACATGGAAGCACTTAACAGTGGTTATTTCCAGTGGGTGGGATTAAGGAAGTACTTGTATTTTCTACTTTTTACTTACTGTGTTATTTGAATTTTTATAATAAGCAAGGGTACTTTTATGGTGAACAAAACAATAAAGGTAGACCTGATGTCTTAGAGAGACTTTTTTTTTTTAATGCAACTCAAGTCATTGTTGTTAATGATATAGATATAAATTTAATTTGTATTCAGAACTTAGCTTTTATAAAATTGGGACTAAAATATATGCTTCCAGCATTTTCAACATCTCCTTTCAATAATATGCATTGATTAAAAACATAGACTATATTATACATGGTGCCACTTTCCCCCAAGGCTCTTCATAAAGGTACATCACTTAAGATGTCTGATGCATTCATTCACTTGTTCACTTATCCATTCATTTCTTCAACAGACATTTATTGAATACTGTCTATGTGCCCTGCACTGGGCCATCTATATAGGAGACAGAATTGTAAGCCAGACGGACAAGGCCCTGTGCATAACAACTGATGCATTCTAAGTGCAAAATTTATTTCTTCACAAGATAGTGGATACTGGACTAAGTAGCATTTCACTGGCATCACTAGTTTAGAAAGATGATTAACTTTGGAAATGTGGAAGTAGTGTTGAAAAGAGATCAGAGAGAATCCAGGACTGAAGAATTTATTACACACGTCATATCAAGTTCAAGATTTTCAGAGTCTTTCACAATAGACTGTTAATTACAACCTCTGCTATTGCACACTCATTTTCTAACTTCCCCAGCCTTGAAGCAGGTATTCTTCCCTCCCTGTTGTTGAGAAGATTCTGAATAGTGTCTATAGGAGTGGAGTGTGGTTTGATGTTTGCTTTTCTCTCTTTCTTTTCATTACTTGTTCATTATTGTAAAAGAGGAACACTACCCCCATGTGTGGGTCTTTAAGGGACTTTCACTGCTACAACCGGGAAAGTCCCAGTCCCTGCAGGCAGAAGGGAGGTTGTGAGGAGCGGGGAAGAGTGGTATACCATGAGGGATTCTGGATCTCCCCATAATTACTATAATTTCAGGAGAAGGATGTCATTTCTAAGTCCTTCATGATAGCAACCTAGGATGTTGTTTGTTCTCTTTTATAGTTACAAAAGACGTACCCAGCTTTCCGTATTTTCCCTTCTTACGTCCATGTCCAGCCTAAAGAAGTGTTAGATATGTACAATAATGAGAGAGAATTCCAGGCCAGAAAGCCAGCAAGCTGTTGTCTAATGAAAGCCATGTGTCCCTGGTGGAAAGGTACTTCCAGGAGCTCCATTAGGTGGCCACTGCCTGCCCACAGCAACCAGTGCCTTGGTGACAATGCAGCCTCGAGAGTTTTCTAAACAGGGGCTTTCCAAAAGCAACACCACAAAATGCATCCCTCTTTTTCTCTTTCTGTCAGCCCGTGGGATGGCCAAGGGTAGACTTGGGTAGAAAGAGTATAATCACTTTCTATTTTTGAAAGGCAGAAGCACGTCTGCTTATTGGCAGCTGAAGTGCTAATCTGGGCCAGAGTGAAAAGTTAAGATTACAAGGTTTCCTAGTGCCCTTGTTTATCTAAACCAACCCCAGGGTAATGCATTTGCTCAATCACTCAGTAGTAGCCTTTGAGGAAATCTACCAGAAGTCCTACTCTGTTGTTTTGAAATGTAGATGCCAGTTGTAAAAAATGAAACAGAACACGATGAAACAAAACAATCCTTTCAGTGACCCCAAGCTTTCTCTCTGAACCCCTTCTTCCCTCTTGCCTCTGCAGCTCTGGGAGCCTCCTCAATGCCCTGGAGCTCTATACCAGCCAGGCCCGACCCAGGGAGACCCACAGCTGGTTCTGAGCTCTTTTCATCTGCATTTGGGTTTTGGTATATACTCCTAATTGCTCTCCACCTAATGAGACAGCCCACTCCTTCCCTCCACTCTCTCTTTTTGTGTCCATTCCGCCAGCTTCTAACCTGCTCCACCCTCTCATCTTCCCTCCAGATAGGAGATGCCAACATAGTCTCAAGTGTCTACTTGCTTCAAGAAGCTTATTCTTCACCAGTATCTTTTTCTACCCCATTGTCCGGTCCAATCCCTGTCTGAAGAGTTGGCTTGCAGAATGGTTCCTGTCCTGGACTAACAGAAGGTCTGGGGGCTGTGACCACTGGGGTCCTTCTGGTCTCAGTCAGACCATTAAGTCTGGTCTTTTTATGAGAATTTGGGGTCTGCATTCCATGGCCGTCCTGCTCCCTCAAGGGTTCTCTGTTGTGTTCCCTGTCAGAGCAGTCATTGGTTGTAGCCGGGCACCATCTAGTTCTTGTGGTCTCAGGCTGATGTAGTCTCTGGTTTATGTGGCTCTTTCTGTCTCTTGGGCTCATAAATTACCTTGTGTCCTTGGTGTTCTTCATTTTCCTTTGATCCAGGTGGGTTGAGACCAACTGATGCATCTTAGGTGGCTGCTTGCTAGCGTTCAAGACCCCAGACGCCACTCTCCAAAGTGGGATGTAGAATGCTTTCTTAACAGATTTTATTATGCCAATTGACTTAGATGTCCCCTGAGACCATAGATGTCCCCAAACCCCTGCCCCTGCTACGCTGGCCTTCAAAGCATTCAGTTTATTCCGGGAACTTTTTTTGCTTTTGGTTTAGTCCAGTTGTGCTGCCCTCGCCTGTATTGTGTGTTGTCTTTCCCATCACCTAAAGTAGTTCTTATTTACTATCTAATTAGTGAGTGCCTGTTTCCCACCCTCCCTCCCTCCCCACTCTCATAACCATCAAAGAATATTTTCTCCTCTGTTTAAACTATTTCTTGAGTTCTTATAATAGTGGTCTTATACAATATGTGTCCTTTTGCAACTGACTAATTTCACTCAGCATAATGCCTTCCAGATTCCTCCATGTTATGAAATGTTTCACAGATTCATCACTGTTCTTTATCGATGCGTAGTATTCCATTGTGTGAATATACCATAATTTATTTATCCATTCATCCATTGATGGGCACCGTGGTTGCTTCCATCTTTTTTGCTATTGTAAACAGAGCTGCAATAAACATGGGTGTGCATGTATCTGTTCGTGTAAAAGCTCTTATTTCTCTAGGATATATTCCAAGAAGTGGGATTGCTGGAACCTATGGTAGTTCTATTTCTAGCTTTTCAAGGAAGTGCCAAATCGATTGCCAAAGTGGTTGTACCATTTTACATTCCCACCATCACTGTGTAAGTGTTCCAATTTCTCCACAGCCTCTCCAACATTTATTCTTTTGTGTTTTTTGGATTAATGCCAGCCTTGTTGGAGTGAGATGAAATCTCATTGTAGTTTTGATTTGCATTTCTCTAATGGCTAATGATCATGAGCATTTCCTCATGTATCTGTTAGCTACCTGAATGTCTTCTTTAGTGAAGTGTCTCTTCATATCTTTTGCTCACTTTTTAATTGGGTTACTTGTCTATATGTAGTTGAGTTTTTGCAGTATCATGTAGATTTTAGAGATCAGATGCTGATCAGAAATGTCATAGCTAGAAACTTTTTCCCAGTCTGTAGGTAATCTTTTTACTCTTTTGGTGAAGTCTTTGGATGAGCGTAGGTGCTTGATTTTTAGGAGCTCCCAGTTACCTAGTTTTTCTTGTACATTCTTTGTAATGTTTTATATACTGTTTATGCCATGTATTAGGGCTCCTAACGTTGTCCCTGTTTTTTGTCCCATGATCTTTATCGTTTTAGTTTTTATATTTAGGTCTTTGATACATTTTGAGCTTGTTTTTGTGCATGGAGTGAGGTATGGGTCTCGTTTCATTTTTTTGCAGATGGATATCCAGTTATGCCAGCACCAATTGTTAAAAAGACTGTCTTTTCCCCATTTAACTGATTTGGGGGCTTTGTCAAATATCAACTGCTCATATGTGTATGGCTTTATGTCTGGATTCTCAATTCTGTTCTATTGGTCTACGTGTCTGTTGTTGTACCAGTACCAAGGTGTTTTGACTACTGTGGCAGTATAACAGGTTCTAAAATCAGGTAGAGTGAGGCCTCCCACTTTGTTCTTCTTTTTCAGTAATGCTGTACTTATCCGGGGTCTCTTTTCCTTCCATGTGAAGTTGGTGATTTGTTTCTCCATCTCATTAAAAAATGTCATTGGAATTTGGATCAGAATTGCATTAAATATATAGATTGCTTTTGGAAGAATAGGCATTTTTACAATGTTAAGTCTTCCTATCCATGAGCAAGGTATGTTTTTCCACTTACGTAGGTCTCTTTTGGTTTCTTGCAGAAGTGTACTGTAGTTTTCTTTGTATAAGTCTTTTACATCTCTGGTAAGATTTCTTCCTGTATTTTATCTTCTTGGGGGCTACTGTAAATGGCATTGATTTGGTGATTTCCTCTTCGATGTTCTTTTTGTTGGTATAGAGGAATCCAACTGATTTTTGTATGTTTATCTTGTATCCTGATACTCTGCTGAACCCTTCTATTAGTTCCAGTAGTTTTCTGGAGGATTCCTTAGGGTTTTCTGTGTATAAGATCATGTCATCTGCAAACAGAGATACTTCTACTTCTTCCTTGCCAATCTGGATGCTGTTTATTTCTTTACCTAGCCTAATTGCTCTGGCTAGGACCTCCAGCACAATGCTGAATAAGAGTGGTGATAAAGGGCATCCTTGTCTGGTTCCCAGTCTCAAGGGGAATGCTTTCAGGCTCTCTCCATTTAGGATGGTGTTGGCTGTTGGCTTTGAATAAATGCCCTTTATTATGTTGAGGAATTTTCCTTCTCTTCCTATTTTGCTGAGAGTTTTTTTTATCATGAATGAGTGTTGAAGTTTGTCAATTGCCTTTTCTGCATCAATTGATAAAATCATGTGATTCTTGTCTTTTATTTATATGATGGATTACATTAATTATTTTTCCAATGTTGAACCATCCCTCCATACCTGGTATGAATCCCACTTGGTCAAGGTGAATTATTTTTTTGATATGTTGTTGAATTCTATTGGCTAGAATTTTATTGAGGATTTTTGCGTCTACGTTCATGAGGGATATAGGTCTGTAATTTTCTTTTTTGGTGGTGTCTTTACCTGGTTTTGGTATCAGGGATATGCTGGCTTCATAGAATGAGTTTGGGAGTATTCCATCCTTTTCTATGCTCTGAAATACCGTTAATAGTAGTGGTGTTAACTCTTTTCTGAAAGCTTTTAGAGCTCTGCTGTGAAGCTGTCTGGGCCAGGGCTTTGATTACCGTTTCAGTCTCTTCTTTTGTTATGGGTCCATGTAGTTGTTCTACCTCTGTGTTAGTTTAGGTAGGTACTGTGTTTCTAGGAATTAACCCATTTCTTCTAGGTTTCCAAATTTGTTAGAGTACAATTTTTCATAGTAATCTGATATGATTCTTTTAATTTCAGTTGGGTCTGTTGTAATATCGCCCATCTCATTTCTTATTTGGGTTGTTTGCTTCCTCTCCTGTTTTTCTTTTGTCAGTTTGGCCAATAGTTTCTTAATTTTGTTGATTTTTTTCAAAGAACCAGCTTTTGGTCCTGTTAATTCTTTCAATTGTTTTTCTGTTTTCTATTTCATTTAGTTCAGCTCTAATTTTTATAATTTGTTTTCTTCTGGTGCCTGAGCGTTTCTTTTTTTGCTCTCTTTCTATTTGTTCAAGTTGTAGGGATAATTCTTTGATTTTGGCCCTTTCTTCTTTTTGGATGTGTGCGTTTATTGACATAAATTGACCTCTGAGCAGTGCTTTCACTGTGTCCGAAAGGTTCTGGTAAGAAGTGTTTTCATTCTCATTGGATTCTCTGAATTTCTTTATTCCATCCTTAATATCTTCTATAATCCAGTCATTTTTGAGCAGGGTATTGTTCAGTTTCCAAGTGTTTGATTTCTTTTCCCTGCTTTTTTTGTTATTTTCTACTTTAATGACCTTATGGTCAGAGAAGATGCTTTATAATATTTCAATGTTTTGGATTCTGCTAAGGCTTGCTTTCTGACCTAATATGCGGTCTATTCTAGAGAATACTCATAAATATACTCATTTCACTTGTTTTTTCGTGTCTTCATTGTAAGAGTTCTTGCTGGAAGTGTCTGTGTATTCCATGATCTTGGCCCTGCCTGCGCAAGCGTGTTTTTCTTTTATACTGCCATACTCTTAACATGAAAACTGTTTAGCGTACAAAACAAATTCATCTACTTACAGTATTGTCCTTCCCATATACTGCTAAATCTTACCATTATTTCTAGTGTCACGTCCTCCATGTGTTTCTATTTTCTTTTATGCTGCCTTAGACCTTTTTGTGTGTCTCCTGTGGTATTTTTCACATTCTGCCTTTCATTATTAATTATTCCTACTTCTTTCTAATCTATTCTTTCTTCAAGCCCATTACACCTGAAGACAGGTACTTATTGTTTTCTGTCTCTTATGGCATTGAGCACAGCAACTGAGACAACTGGTGTGTGATACCTACATGTTCAATTGCATCGACTGGTGGGATCTCATTAATGGCTTTTATTGTATGTCTTTTTTTTTTTTTTTTTATTGTATGTCTAGTTGCTGCCTGTCGGTGGTGTGCTCTCAGTGTACTAGTGATAAATGCCCAGTCTCCTTTGAAGATGGGCTTTCAGTTGGAAGATGGAGAGAAATCCTTCAGAGGAATTGAGGATTGTTTTCTGCCTGAAGACAGGGAAACTCAGATTTTTTTAATCTGATTTTATTGTGCCTTAGATGAAAGTTTATAGTACAAATTAGTTTCTCATTCAAAAATTTATGTGGAAATTGTTTTGTGACTTTGGTTGCAATCCTTACATTGTGTCAGCACTCTCCCCCTTTCTCTTTCTACCCCAGGTTCCCCATGTCCATTCCTCCCAGTTTTCCTGTCCCTTCCTGCCTTCTCGTCTTTGTTTTTGGGCAGGTGTTGTCCATTTGGTCTCATAGACTTGATTGAACTAAGAAGCATGTTCCTCATGTGTGTTATTGTTTGTTTTATAAGCCTGTCTAATCTTCGGCTGAAAGGTGGACTTTGGACATGGCTTCAGTTCTGAGTTAGCACAGTGTTCTGGGGCCATAGTCTCGGGGGTTCCTCCAGTCTCTGTCAGGCCAGTAAGTCTGGTCTTTTGTGTGTGTGTGTGTGTGTGTGTGTATGTGTGTGAATTTGAATTTTGTTCTATGTTTTTCTCCCACTCTGTCCAGGACTGTCTATTGTGATCCCTGTCAGAGTAGTATGTGGTGGTAGCCAGACACCGTCTAATTCTTCTAGGCTCAGCTTGGTGGAGGCTGTGGTTCATGTGGTCCATTAGTCCTTTGGGCTAACGTTTTCCTTGTGTCTTTGGTAGTCTTCATTCTCCTTTATTCCGGACAGGATGGGACCCATGGACGTATCTTGGATGGCTGCTAGTAAGCTCTTAAAGCCTCAGATGCTACTCACTAGAGTAGGATGTAGAACATTTTGTTTATAAACTGTGTTATGCCACTGACCTGGATGTCTCCCGAGACCATGGTCCCCAGCTCTCAGCCCCAGTAACTTGGTCCCTCAAGGTGTTTGGCTGTGTCTAGGAAGCTTCTATGACTTTGCCTTGGTCAAGTTATGCTGACCTCCCCAGTATTGTGTACTGTCTTATCCTTCACCAAA
The DNA here is from genome assembly GCF_030014295.1 of Loxodonta africana. Taxonomy (NCBI): domain Eukaryota; kingdom Metazoa; phylum Chordata; class Mammalia; order Proboscidea; family Elephantidae; genus Loxodonta; species Loxodonta africana. The sequence continues at coordinate 72,042,965 of NC_087358.1, forward strand.
GTTACCACTTATCTACTGTCTACTGTCCCCACCCCCCCACCCCCCGGAACCCTGTAGCCATCAGAATGTTTCTTTCTGTGTGTAACCCTTTTCTTGAGTTTTTATGATAGTGGTCTCGTACAGTGTTTGTCTTTTTGTAATTGACTTATTTCACTTAGCATAATGCCCGCCAGATTCATCCATGTTGTGAGAAGTTTTGCAGATTCATCATTGTTCTTTATTGTAGGGTAATATTCCATTGTGTATACATACCATAAATTTGTTTATCCATTCTTCTGTTGATGGGCACTTAGGTTGTTTCCATCTTTTTGCTATTGTGAATAATGCTGCAGTGAACATGGGTGTGCATTTGATCATTTGTGGGACAGCTCTTATTTCTCTAGGATGTACTATTAGGATTTGGATTGCTGGATAGTATGGTATTTCTATTTCTAGCTTTGTATGGAGGTGCCATATCATTTTCCAGAGTGGTTTTGCCATTTTACACTCCCACCAGCAGTGCATAAGAATTTCAGTCTCCCAGCAGCCTCTCCGAAATTTGTTATTTTATTTTATTAGTGCCACTAATGTCAGGGTGAGATGGTATATCATTGTAGTTTTGATTTGCATTTCTCTATTTGCTAATGATCTCGCTCATTTCCTCATGTGTCTGTTAGCTCACTGAATGGCTTCTTTGGTGAAGTATCTGTTCATATCCTTGGCCCATTTTTTAATTGGATTATTTGTCTTTTTTGTTGTTGAGGTGTTAAAGTATTGTATAGATTTTAAAGCCAAATTTTTTTCTAAGTCTTTTTACTCCTTTGGTGAAGTCTTTTGATGAGTAGAAGTGGTTAGTTTTTAGGAGCTCCCATTTATCTAGTTTCTTTTCTGATGTTTGTACATTGTTAGGTATGGTTTATATTATATTTATGCCATATATTATGGCTCCTAGCATTGTTCCATTGGAGCCCTGGTAGTATAGCAGTAAAGAGCTGGGCTGCTAACCAGAAGGTCAGCAGTTTAAATCCACCAGCCGCTCCTTGGAAACTCTATGGGGCAGTTCTACTGTGTCATATAGAGTCACTATGATTTGGAACCAACTCCATGGCATGTACAACAACAACGACAACTTTGTTCCTATTTTTTCTTCCGTGATCTTTATCGTTTTAGGTTTTATATTTAGGCCTCTGACCCATTTTTTAGTTTGTTTTTGTGTCAGGTGTGAGGTATGGGTCCTGTTTCATTTTTTTACAGACGGACATCCAGTTTTGCCAGCACCATTTGTTAAAGGCTGTCTTTTCCCCATTTAATGGACTCTGGTCCTTTGTTAACCATCAACTGACCATTGGTGGATGAATTTATGTCTGGGTTCTTGATTCTGTTCCATTGATCTATGTATCTGTCATTGTACCAGTACCAGGCTGTTTTGACTACCGTGGCTGGATAGTAGGTTCTGAGATCAGGTAGTGCGACACCTCCTACTTTGCTCTTTTTTTTTTCAGTGATGTTTTGTGTATCCAGGGCCTCTTTTCTTTCCATATAAAGTTGGTGATTAGTTTTTCCATCTTGTTAATGCTGTTAGTATTTGGACTGGGATTGCATTATATCTGTAGAATGCTTTGGGTACATGCATGAGCATGGTATGTTTTTCTTCTGTGTAGGTCTCTTTTTGTTTCTTGAAATAGTGTTTTGTAGTTTTCTTTGTATAGGTCTTTTATGTCCCTGGTTAGATTTATTTTCAAGTATTTTATCTTTTTAGGTGCTATTAAAATGGTATTGTTTTCTTGATTTCCTTTTCAATGTTCTCTTCGTTGGTATATAGGAATACAGCTGACTTTTGATGTTAATCTTGTGTCCTGCTACTCTGCTGAATCTTTCTATTAGTTCCAGTAGTTTTCTTGTGGAGTCTTCGGGGTTCTGTATGCATAGGATCATATTATCTGTGAATAGGGATAATTTTACTTCTTCCTTTCCAATTTTGATGACGTTTATTTCTTTTTCTTGCCTTATTGCTCTAGTTAGGACTTCCAGAACAATGTTAAATAGAAAGTGGTGATAAAGGGCATCTTTGTCTTGTTCCTGTTTTTAGGAGGAATGCTCTCAGACTCTTTCCGTTGGGAATGATGTTGGCTATTGGTTTTGTATGTTGTTGTTGTTTTTAGGTGCCATTGAGCCAGACCCTATATACAACAGAACAAAAAACTGCCTGGTCTGGTGCCATCCACACTATATTTGCTATGATTGAGCCCATTGTTGCAGCCACCATGTTGTTCCATCCCTTTGAGGGTCTTCTTTTTTTGCTGACCCTCCACTTTACCAAGCATGATATCATTCTCCAGGGACTGATACCTCCTGATAACATGTCCAAAGTATGTGAAATGAAGTCTCACCTTCCTTGTTTATAAGGTGCATCGTGGCTGTACTTCTTCCAAGACAGATTTATTTGTATTTCTGGCAGTCCATGGTATATTCAATATTCTTCAACAACATCATAATTCAAAGGTGTCAATTCTTCAGTCTTCCGTATTCATTGACAAGCTTTTGCATGCGTATGAGGTGATTGAAGATACTATGGCTTGGGTCAGGCACACCCTAGTCCTCAGAGTGACATCCTTGCTTTTCGACACCTTAAAGAAGTCTTTTCTGGGACACTTATACACTGCTGGTGGGAACATAAAATGGTACAGCCACTATGGAAATAGATTTGGCGCTTCCTTAAAAAGCTAGAAATAGAACTACCATACAACCCAGAAATTCCACTCCTTGGAATATACCCTAAAGAAATAAGAGCCTTCAGATGAACAGATATATGCACACCCATGTTCACTGCAGCACTGTTTACAATAGCAAAAAGTTGGAAGCAACAAAGGTGCCCATTGACGGAAGAATGGACAAATAAATTATGGTATATTCATACAAGGGAATACTATGCAATGATTAAGAACAATGATGAATCTGTGAAATATTTCATAAGATAGAGGAACCTGGAAGGCATTATGCTGAGTGAAATTAGTCAATTGCAAAAGGACAAATATTGTATGAGACCACTGTTATAAGAACTCCAGATAAAGTTTAAACACAGAAGAAAATATTCTTTGATGGTTACGAGGGTGGGGTGGGATGGGAGGGAGAGGGATATTCACTAACTAGATAGTAGATAAAAGTTTTTTTAGGTGAAGGGCAGGGTAACACATAATACAGGGATAGTCAGTATAACTGGACTAAACCAGAAGCAAAGAAATTTCCTTTGGAGGCCATAGTAGCAGGGACCATGGTTTCTGGGGACATCTAGGTCAATTGGCATAACAAAATGTATTAAGAAAATGGTCTGCATTCCACTTTGGTGAGAGGTGTCTGGGATCTTAAACTCTAGGAAGTGGCCATCTAAGATGCATCAATTGGTCTCAACCCACCTGGAGCAAAAGGAGAATGAAGAACACCAAAGACACAAGGTAAATATGAGCCCAAGAGACAGAAAGGGCCACATAAACCAGAGACTCCATCAGCCTGAGACCAGAAGAACTAGATGGTGCCTGGCTACCACCCATGACTGCCCTGACAGGGAACACAACAGTGAATCCCTGATGGAGCAGGAGAATAGTGGGATGCAGATCTTAAATTCTCATAAAAAGACCAGGCTTAATGGTCTGACTGAGACTGGAGGGACCCTGACGGTCATGGTCCCTGGACCCTTTGACAGCCCAAGATTGGAACCATTCTCGAAACCAACTCTTCAGACAGGGATTGGCCTGCACTATAAGATAGACAACGATGCTGGTGAGGAGTGAACTTCACGGCTCAAGTAGACACATGACCCCTGTCTGGTGACGAGAGGAGAAGGAAGAGGGGTACAGGAGCTGGTTGAATGGACACTGGGAATACAGGGTAGAGAGGAGGAATGTGCTGTCTCGTTAATGGGAGAGCAGCTGGGCATGCACGGCAGGGTGTGTATGGCTTTTTGTATGAGAGACTGACTTGATTTGTAAACTCTCACCTAAAGCACAATAAATAAATTAAAAAAAAAAGTCTTTTGCATCAGATTTGCCCAATGCAATATGTTGTCTAATTTCTTTTTTTTTTTCCTTTTTATTGTACTTTAGGTGAAGGTTTACAGAGCAAATTATTTTCTCATTAAACAGTTAATACACCTGTTTTTGGTGACATTTGTTGTCAACCCCATGATGTGTCAACACTCTCCCCTTCTCAACCTTGATTTCCCCAATTCTATTCATTCAGCTTTCTTGTCCACTGCTGTCTTCTCGTCCTTGCCCCTGGGCTAGTGTGCCCATTTAGTCTTGTGTACGTGGTTGAGGTATGTGTATTATAGTTTGTTTTAAGGGTCTGTCTAATCTTTGGCTTCAGGAGTGAGCTCAGTACTGAGTTAAAAGGATGTCTGGGGCCATACTCTGGGGGTTTCTCAAGTCTCTGTCAGAACAGTAAGTCTGGTCTTTTTTTGTTTGAATTTTGTTCTACGTTTTTTTCCAGCTCTGTCTGGGACCCTCTATTGTGATCCCTGTCAGAGCAGTTGGTGGGGGTAGCTGGGCACCATCTAGTTGTGCTGAACTCAGTCTGGTAGAGGCTTTGGTAGTTGTGGTCCATTAGTCCTTTGGACGAACCTTTCCCTTGTGTCTTTGGTTTTCTTTATTCTCCCTTTCTCCAGACAGGGTGGGACTAGTGGAGTATCTTAGATGGCTGATCACAAGCTTTTAAGACCCCAGATGCTACTCACCAAAGTAGGATATAGAACATTTCCTTTATTAACTATGCTATGCCAATTGAGCTAGAAGTCCCCAGAGACCATGTTCCCCAGCGCTTAGCCCAGTAATTCAGTCCCTCAGGGAGTTTGGATATGACTGTGAAGCTTCCATGACCTTGCTTTGATCAAGCTGTGCTGACTTCCCCAGTATTGTGTACTGTCTTATCCTTCACCAAAGTTACCACTATTATCTAGTTAATGTTCCCCCTCACCTCGTAACCATTAAAGATTGTTTCTTTTTGCGTGTAAACCCTTTCTTGAGTTTTTATAACAGTGGTCTCATGTAGTATTTTTCCTTTTGTGGTTTACTTATTTCACTCAGCATCATGCCCTCCAGATTCATCCATGTTGTGAGAAGTTTTGCAGATTCATTGTTGTTCTTTATTGTTGAGTAATATTCCATTGTGTGTATAAACCATAATTTGTTCATCCATTCATCTGTTGATGGGCACTTAGGTTGTTTTCATCTTTTTGTTATTGTGAACAATGCTACAATGATGTTGTTATCATTTACTGATTCATGTCTCTGTTTCCCTATTTTAAGACTTTTAGCTTTGTTTTATTATTGAAAGTTCTTTACTGAGGTTGGTATCTGGCTGATGCTGCCCAGTGTCCTAGACTCAGGTTGTTGCCTGATGTGGCTGCTTCTCTAACTGAAGGACTCTCTTTAATATTTCATGTAAGTTTGGTTTAGTTTTCATGAATTCCATTAATATCTGTTTATCTGGAAATGTCCTAATTTTGCTGTCATTTTTGAAAGCCCTAAATAATTAGTCTTTTGAATTTCATATTAGGTTGTTCCACTGCTTTTCATTGTACTGGAAGGCTATCTGATTCTTTGTTTCAGTCACTTGCTGGAGACTTCTTGTCCTGCTTTTTTATATGTTTTGATATTATCTGCTGTCTCCGAGAAATTAAGGTATTATCTTCTTTATTTAAAGATTGCACGTTCATTTTTGGAGTCCTGGTGGCACAGCGGTTAAGAGATTGTCTGCTAACCAAAGGTCGGCATTTTGAATCCACCAAACCCTCCTTGGATACCTTATGGGGCAGCTCTACTCTGTCCTATAGGGTCGCTATGAGTCATAATTGACTTGACAGCAACGGGTTTGGTTTTGGTTTATGTTCATTTTTTTCATCCCACTTTTTTGTTTTGTTTTGATGTGTTAGTGCAGACAGGCTGGGTGTGCTTTGCTGCTTATTTGTCTGTGGGCATAATAGCTCTCACCACCTTGTCTAGGTGGGCAAGGCAGCTTCAGGAAGGGCAGCCCACTTTGCTGTTCACTGGTTTAGCAAGGTGGCTGAGGGTGGACTGGGTGGGCGCTATCTGCCCCCTGATGTTGGTCCAGTGGTGTGGGAGTGTTCATAGCCCCTTGCCAGATGGGCAGGGTGTTGGACTGGGAGTGGTACAGAATTGCTTTCCATCGTTCGGCAGTTGGTCCAGTGGCATGAGGGGAGGGCCAGTTTGGACCTGGTGAGGCAGCAGGCCTGAGCACTGGAGATGCTCTAGCTGTGGTGGCATAGGCAGAGCCAGTGGGAAGGGGAGGGAGGTGGTTTCTGGGGCTAGGTGAGAAAGAAAAAGAAAATAAAAATAAATAAATATGTGGCTGTGCGGTGTGGACCAGTGCATAGGGGCTAGGTGGCCTTGGGGCACTCGTGGTCCAGTGCACCAGTGGCACTCTACCTGAGGCAGTGTGGTGGCTGCTAGTGGGAAGTGTGTGGAAGTGGCATACAGGGCTGGGTAGGAGGGAGAAAGAAAAGTAGGAAAAGAAAAACAGGAAAAAAGAAAAAATGGTGGCGCTACAGAAGCTGTTAAGTGAGGATGGGGTGAACCTGAGCTGGCGTTGGGCCAGTGGCTCTCTAGCTGCTGCATGTGGCAGGGATTTGGCAGGAGGTGTGGAATGGTGGTGTATGGGGCTAGGTGGGAGGGAAAACGAAAAGGGAGAAAGGGGAAAAAAAACAGACAAAAATGGCAGCATGGCAGGAACTGACAGGTGGGGGGTAGGGTGGACTTGGGCAGCAGTGTGCTGGTGGCTCTCTGGCACACTAGTGCACGGGAACCTGTGGCAAGAGGGGTAGGTGATATACAGGGCTAGGTGCGAGTGAGGAAGAAAATGAACAAAGTGGGGAAAAATAAAAAGCCACATGATGCGAGGGAGTGGAGTAATCTGGACGGGGCTTGTATTGTGGACCCCAGTGGTGGGGCCTGCCAGTAACCCCTTGCTGTTACTCACCAGAAGGATAAGTGGTGGCAAAGCATGTTTCTGTGGTTACTGGGCACTCTGTCTCCTGTTGGAAGCTCCAAGAAGTTTCCTTCCATTACTCCCTGCCCGGGGTTGTTGTTTTTTTTCTAAGATGGCGCTGCTGTGCCACGTTAGTTGACAGGGGACCTGCACGTTGTATCTCTCCTTGTTCCCTGTTTTCCGTCAGTTTCTTACTCCATTCGGTGTTTGATCTAGTTCTTTATGCCTTCATTTGATGCGTAGGATTTCAGGATTGATGTTTCTATCTGTTTTACTTCATTTTTCTGGTCTTTGCTGCAAAGGGATGGCACAGTGTGGCTGTCTAGCACAGGTTTTTAAGGAAGAGCTTCTTTTGTTAATACAAAGTAGTTTGGGTTGTGGCATAGGTGTTGTGATGCCCCTTCCAGAGGGTCACCAGGAATATTCTTTGCCAGCAGCTGGAGGTTTAGACTGCCCTTTAACCACCTGTAAATCTGGCTGGAGGAGAAATTTGCAAAGGGCCATGGGGTGCCTTCTGAATTCCATCCCAAGCGATCAAGGGGAGGCGTTCTTAATACCTGCTAGGGCAGCTCAGGAAACAGATATTGACTGATTATATTACACTTAGATGTAATAACTTAATTCAGACTATTTTTAATGGGTTCGCTTTAAGAAGTGGCAACTACTATACTCTGTTGAGTGTTCGTGTGTTGTACGAAAGGGCTTATAAAACCTACCTGTCATTTATGGAGTAATTCCAGTGTGTTGGAGTCCCTGGGTGGTGCAAAGGGTTAACGTGCTCGGCTACTAACAGAAAGGTTGGAGGTCCAAGTCTACCGAGGGATGCCTCAGAAGAAAGGCCTGGAAATCTACTTCTAAAAAATCAACCACTGAAAAGCTTTTGGAGCGCAGTTCTACTCTGATGCACATGGGGCCACCACGAGTCAGAAATGACTCAATGGCAACTGGTAACTGGTCCAAAGTACCAGTTCCTCTTCATGTGTGTTAGGCCATTGAATCCTCACAACAATAGTATTGGATTGGAAGGCAGAGTGCAGGGGAGGAGGCCACTGGTGCCTCACTCGTTAGCAGGGCATGTTTGAAATAGAACTAGTTGGCACAATAGATGGTGATTTCAATTGGCTCCAAAGTTGTCACCCTGATGACTCAGAGTATCCTTATATTAATTTTCAGAAGAATTTTGAGAGAAGTAACTCCCTCCCCACTGCCAAAAATAAAAATAAATCCTGCTAGAGAACTTGTGGATTTCAGGGAAGATGCATGTGAACTTCCATGGCTTAATAGATCCCAGCTTGAAAAAGGGTCTTAGTGATGCTTGCCTTTAACAATAAAAACCATCGGGCTCAGAAGCCCTCAGTCGTGCCTGTGTGAAGGCTGCCGGGTTTTTGCTTCTCTCCTCTCAGCACCCAGAGTTGGGAATATACCTGGGCTCAGAAGGTATGTTTCAGCAAAGCCATTAATGATGAAGAAGACAAAGGAGACACCTCAGCACGATTTACCCGTCTCCAAATGGGTGAAGTTTTGCGATGAAATCAGTCTTTGAACCCCAGTGAGCCACTGGACTTTGCTTATGCCTGGCAAAGCAGGGCTTCCTGTTTTTCAGAAAACAAACCTAAAGAGGCTTAGACAAGAGACTCAAAAGCTTTCTTGCACACCGATCAATCCTTGCAAAATAGCATTTTAATTATTTAAGTGCAAGTGAATCAGAAACATCTGAATTAAATTTTCTTAAAAAAAAAAAAAATATACAGTTGACTTTTGAAACCAAAGGGAGAAAGTGCTTGGTTGGCAAAAAACAATTTAGGTTTTGTGGTAACACCAAAGTGTTTGGAAAACAATTTGGATGAGCTCGAAATGTTTCTGTATTATGCCTCGTTCCCAGGATAAACTGCACAATAACTATGGAGATTTTTAACAGGGGTCATTTGGGTTCCATTTCATATGGTCTCGGATTTGGTAACAAAATGTCGAAAGGGCCTGTCCTTATTCTTTACATGGTACATTTTCAAACCCATTAACACTTAAAAAAAAAATTCAAATAGTGAGAAAGTCTTGTGAGCTAGAGTTTTCATGGTGGCAAAGCAGAATAACTAGTCAAACAATTTAACAGCCTATTTTTATAGTTGCTTTTAATTGAGCCTATTTTGTACAGAGGGGAAAGTGTTTCCAGGAGAGTCCAGGAGTATGTAGGTTCTCAGAGAGCATTCTGGGGCTACAGCGCAGCTTCATAATGCGTGCGTCATTGAGGGACTTCGAGGACTTAGATTCGGGTATAGTCACGGGAGGTTCATTCCAAGCTGAATTGACTGGTGCTTGTTAATCAATTTGTGCTGCCTTTGCCTTTTCTTGGAAGGCTACTATTTAATCAGAACAGGTGTTTTCTGGTTGATGTGCGTGAATCCAATTGCCAGAGTGACCTGAGTTTCTGGCTGACCAGTGGTGACCAAAGCCACGAAAGGCCTACTGAAAGCCGTTCGCTGGTCAGTAAGAACCTATTGATTGAAACTTGCTGTTAACTGGCAATGTGGTGGGTAATTTAATGGTATCTAATCGACTCGATGGCACTGGGTTTGGTTTTTTTTTTTTTTGGGTTTTGAGTAATTTAATGGACTTAAACAAGAAGAAGATTTTGGTTTTCTCTCTAAAATATGTCAGTGGCAAATCATTAGCTTTTCCGCTTTGGTCTGTGGATGTGTCTGACTCTGGTAAACAGGGAAAGAAGGGGCAACTGACACTGGGTTCTCAGAATCAAGGGAGGTGAGGGATGCTGAGGAGGTAAAGTTCTTCCTGGGGTTTACATGATGGTTTGGAGTCTCTAACCGTGTCTTGATGTGATGAAGTTTCTGCTAGCTCTATCAAAATATATATATGCTGTGTTGTAGAAACTGTGCTCAAAACATGATCGTGTTTATTTCCAGAGTTTTCAAACTAGATATTATTTGTTATGCACTTGTTTAATTGACTTGATTTTTATCTAAGTAGGTCATGCTTTTGGGTTGAAATAATGCCGCTCAATCCTTCCTGTATCAGTGCAGTGCTTGTTGAGTAATAGCTATCCTTTGTGAGCACTGGGCGCACCATGGCAAACAAAACAGACACATTCCAGAGATGATAAAATGCAATCCTGGAACTCAAAAAGCTCATGGTCCAGCAGGGAGATAGATGAAACGGACATGGACTGTGTCAGAGCTCCTAGTTGCTCATCCCAAATCTGCTCTCACATTTCTCCTGAGAAATGGAACTCTAGTTTTTATCTGGACATATGAACTCCCTGAATAACATAGTCTATTTCCCAGCTTGGTTTGCTGCTAGGTGTGGCTAGGTATCCAAGTTCTGACTATTGTTGTTCGTTGCTGTTGAGTAGGCTTCAATTCATGCTAACCCATTATTCAACAGAATGAAACATTGCCCAGTCCTATACCATCTCCATGATTCTAGAGCCAATTGTTGTAGCCGCTGTGTATTTTGAGTACCTTCCAACCTAAGGAGCTCATCTTCCAGCACTGTATTGGACAGTATTCTGTTGTTACCTGGAAGGTTTTCATTGGCTGATTTTTGGAGGTAGATTGCCAGGGCTTTCTTCCTAGTCTGTCCTATTTTGAAAGCATCACTGATCCTTGTCCCCCATATGAAACCTTGCTGGTATTTGAAATACCAGTGGCATAGCTTCCGGGATCATAGCAACATGCAAATCGCCACACTATGACAAACTGACAGATGGTGGAAATTCTGACTAGAGAGGTGTAAATGGAGGTGTGTTCTGTGGGATTTCCAAGAGTAGTGCTTACAGGGAGCTCACTAACCTGGAAGAGCTTCTTTTTGCCCTGCTGGCTTTCCTCCTTCTGGCCTGAAACTCATTCAGGCATCTCGGAATGAAGTGGAAACCAAGTATCAGGGTGGTGGAGTGAGAGATAGAAGCCTAGCTCTCTGATGTTTACCATTGAGCAGTTTATTTCTGAACTGGTTTTTAACATAAGAAATGGATTTACATCTTGGTTAAGCCACTGTTATTTTGGAGTTTCCTATTACATGCCACCAAGCTAAAATCTAACAGATACGGGCTATATTAGGGATCTCCATAAGGTTAATATAAGGATCAGAGCACAGGGACTTCACTATCTCGGTAGGGAGACAGAAAAGTCTCTCCAGAAGAAAATCTTTGAATGAACTGTGAAGAATGAATGGCAATAGGACTAAGGTGAGGGAGGTCAGAAATAATATTCTATGTAAATGGAGAGTGCTGCATGCTAATGGCGTGGTCAACACGGGGCCCACTGCAGCCTTGGGAGGGAAAGGGCCATATTCCCAGGGAAGGTTAATTACAAAAGATTAAAATATAACTTAAAAAGAAGAATCCCAGACTTCCTAGATGCTGCATCCCTTTTACCCCTACATCCTCTAAGGGAACTGGCTTTAATATTAAAATACTGAAGAAATTTTAAGATAGCTCTGAAAACTCTCTCATGGCTTGAAATATCTAGGTATTCTTTACAATAGAGAAGTAGATAGGTAGGTAGGCAAATGATAATAGATAGATTTGCAGAATGACAGCTATGAATAAAACCTCATGCTAGGTGCTGGTGAAAAGAGACTGTTGTTGTGTGTTGTCAAGTCAGTTCTGACTAATAGTGACCCTAGATGACAGAGTAGAACTGCCCCATATGGTTTCCTAGGCTCTGATTTTTACAGAAGCAGATCGCCAGGTCTTTTCCCCTGAGGAGCAGTTGGTAGGTTTGAACAACCGACCTTTTGGTTAGCAGCCAAGTGCTTAATCATTATGCCACCAAAGCTCCTTGAAAAGAGGCTAAACCAAAAACCAAACTCGTTGCTGTCGAGTTGATTCCAACTTATAGAGACCCTATAGAACACAGTAGAACTGCCTCTACTCTGGTGAGATGATGTTATGTGCAACCAAAGTGAGGAAAGAGACAGTAAGAGAGAGGTCAAGCTTTCCAAGGCTGTCATCTTTGTAGAAGCAGACAGCCACATATTTCTCCCTCAGAGTGGCAGTTGGTTCAAACCGGTGACCTTTCTGTCAGCAGCCAAACAATTAACTGCTGCACCACCAGGGCTCCTTGAAAAGAGGTTAGGGGGATTAAAAATGAATTAAATGATTTTACTCTCATAGGCCTTCCAATCTAAGGGGAGGGAGCAACAACAGACATCTGCACATGCACACACACACCAACACGCACACACCCAAGCGTAAGCACAGGAGACCGGGAAGGGAAGTAGGAACGTTTTGAGTGTGATTGAATGGATGTGGCCTCCTGAGCAGCCACCACCAGTCTGCCAGTGGAGGCTTGTGTGTGGCTCTGATGCTAAGCAGGCTTCAGCAGAGCTTCCAAACTAAGATGGACTAGGAAGAAAGGCCTGGCAAGCCACTTCCAAAAATCAGCCATTGAAGACTGTATGGATCACAGCGATCTGATCCACAACTGATCATGGGGGTGGCAGCAGTTTGTTCCATGGGTATGGGGTCCCCAGGAGTCAGGGGCTGACTTGCCAGCAGGTAACGGCAACAACATAGGATAGACTTGGTCATAGCTAGAGGAAGCTGCTTCTGGAAAGAAGGTGTTACGTGCAACAAAAGTGAGGAAAGAGACAGTAAGAGAGAGGTCAAGGTTACAAGTGGAACAAAAGCACTGGAAAACTAAAGCAGGCCATGTCTTTGTGACAGCTTGAGGCTGTCTGAGTGAGTAACCATGAAGTCATCTGGCCGTATCGCCCTAAAATACTACTGGTATTTTCTTTCTGTGGTCAGGGATGTTGCAGACTCAACAGGGAACAAGGTCAGAAGAAGAAAACAGTGACATTTGTAGCCTATTATGGGAAGAATTTAGGTAATTGGTATGTGGTATGAGAAGCCCAAGTATAGGAAAAACAGAGCATCTATATGGGGGGCTGGGATACTAATTTCAGGAGGTGACTTATCTGCAAGTTTGCAGGAAGTGAAACAAAAATTTGAATTTTCCTTCAGGCCTGGTGGAAGGGTGGAGAAAAAGTTGATAAAAGTGGACATCTGCTTTGTTTCACCCTCTAGGGCACAACACTGCCTGCTTGGAGGAAGAGGGGCTTTCCAGATCCGCATACGTGGGTGGAGGTGCAGGAACAGGAGCGAGATGAAGTTAAATACACCAACATGTCAGTTCTAGAACAGTTTCATCTCCCATGAAAAGTGTGACTTTCTGGGCCCTCCCCACCCCTGCAGAAGGAATCAACCAAAAAAGATGGAACAATCAACTGTGTCCAGTGAGTCATGAAAGATGAGAATTGGTTTTAGGGAGAAATTTAGCAAAAGAGGTTTAGCAGCAGTGACTTTGACCACAGTAGTTTAATAAGAGCGAGGTTGGTGAAAGCCTGGCTGGAACAGGTTTAAGAGAAATCAGGAGCCCTGGTGGCACAGTGGTTAAGTGCCCCGCTATAAACAGAGAGGTCAGTGGTTTGAACCCACCAGCCACTCCACAGGAGAAAGATGTGGCAGTCAGCTTCCAGAAACATTCCACCACTGACGTCGAGTCGATTCCTCCTCATAGCGACCCTATAGGACAGAGTGGAGCTGCTCCATAGAGTTTCCAAGAAGCATCTGGTGGATTTGAACTGCCAACCTTTTGGTTAGCAGCTATACCACTATGCCACCAGGGTGTCCCCAGAAACGTTAGAGCCTTGGAAATCCTATGGAGCAGTTCTACTCTGTCCTGTAGGGTCGCTATGAGGAGGAATAGACTCTATGGCAACTTTTTTTTTTTAGTGTGAACAATTGTTTTGAAGTGTTTACTAAAGAAATGGAGCAATCACTGAAAGGGGAAATGGAGTCTACAGAGGATGTTTTAAAATCCTTTTTAAAAATCAGCTTTACTGAGATATAATTTATGTATAATAAAATGTACCCATTTTGAGTGTTCATTTTGATGAGTTTTGACAAATTTATACACCCATGAAACCACCACCATAATCGAGATATAGAACATTTACATCATCCCGAAAGATCCCGTATGCCCTTTCCCAGGCAATCCCTTCATTGCTGATCCAGGCAACCACTAATCTGCTTCCTGTCAATGTAGATTCTATTTACCTTCTCTAGAATTTCACTTAAGTGGAATCATACAATATGTACTCTTTTGTGTCTGGATCTTTTCACTGAGAATAATTTTTTATTTTATTTTTTTCAGATTGATCTATGAGGTTGTGTGTATCGATAGTTCATTCCTTTTGTTGCTGAGTAGTATTCCACTGTCTGGATACACTACAATGCTTATCCATTCGCCTAAAGAGGGACATTTGTGTTGTTTCCAGTTTTGGACTATTATAAATTAAGGTGCTATGAAAAGTTGTCTGCAAGTCTTTGTGTGACATCTGTTTTCATTTCTTTTGGGTAAATACTTTAGAAACAAAATTGCGGGGTCAAATGATAAGTTCTGTATAACATTAAACTGCCAATTTGTTTGCCAAAGTAAACATACCGTTTTATGTACTAGAAGTGTTAGGAGTTCCAGTTGCTCCAAATCTGCTCTAACGCTTGGTATTGTCAGTCCTTATAATTTTAGCCAGTCTAGCGTGTGTGTAAGGAGCCCTGGAGGCATAATGGTTAAAGTGCTCAGCTGCTAACCAAAAGGTCGGTGGTTTGAACTCACCAGCTCCATGGGAGAGAGATGTGGTAGTCTGCTTCCATAAAGATTACAATCTTTAAGTCCCTATGGGGCAGTTATCTTCTGTCCCATAGGGTCACTATGAATCAGAATTGACTCAACAGCAACGGGTTTGGTGGGTGTGTAGTGGGTATTTCATTGTAATTTTAACTGCCATTTTACCTGTGACTCATGATATTGAACATTTGTCACATGGATGTAAGAGATTGTCTTATTGTTGAGTTGTGAGACTTATTTATATAAGAGCTACGGCCAGCTACAGCCGCTAACCAAAAGGTTGGCAGTTCTAATCCATCAGCTGCTCCTTGGGAACTCTGTGGGGCAGTTTTCCTCTGTCCTCTAGGGCCGCTATGAATTGGAATGGACTCCACGGCAACAGTTTTTTTTGGTGTTACATGTGTGTATGTATATCTTAGTCATCTAGTACTGCTATAACAGGAATACCAGGAGTGGATGACTTTAACTGAGATATTTATTCTTTCACAGTCTAGGGGATAGAAGTCTGAATTCAGGGTGCCATCTTCAGGGGAAGGCTTTTTCTCTCTGTTAGCTCTGGCGGAAAGTCCTTGTCATCAATCTTCCCCAGTAGAGGAGCTTCTCAGTGCAGGTACCCCAGACCCAAAGGATACACTATTCTCCTGGCTCTTGTTTCTTTGTATGAGGTCCCCCTGTCTCTCTGCTTGGTTCTCTCTTTTATATCTCAATAGAGATTGTTTTAAGATACAACCTAATCTTGTAGATTGAGTCCTGCCTCATTAACATAACTGGCACTAACCCCACTTCGTTAACATCATAGCGGTACGATTTAGAACACATAGGAAAACCACATCAGATGACAAAACCATGGACAATCACACCATACTGGGAATCATGGACTAGCCAAGTTGACACACATTTTTTGAGGGAACACAATTCAATCCATAACTCTCTCTTTCTCTCTATATGTATATACCCATTGCCGTTGAGTTGATTTCTACTCATAGAGAATATATATATAGTATATATATGAACATTTGTCACACGCATGTAGAAGATTGTATGTGTATATATATATATAGTAAATATTTACTATCGATATACATACATATATCGATAGTAAATATTTTCATCAAGTCTGTGGCTTACCTTTGCGTTTTCATTTAGAAAAGCAGAAATTTTAAATTTTGATGAAGTCCATTTATCAATATTTACTTTATGGTTTGATGTTTTTGTTGTTGTTCTGCCTTAGAGATGTTTGTCTTAAAAAGCGTGAAGATGTTCTCCTACGTTTGTTCTAGAGATTTTATAGTTTGAGCCTTTACATGTAGTTCTATGATCCATTTCAAATTAATTTTCACATATAATAGAGGCAAGGGTTGAGTTTACTTTTTTTTTTTACTTATGATTATCCACTTGTTCTAGCATCATTTGTTGAAAAGACCATACCTTACATATTGAATTGTCATGAATTATTTTTGTGAAAATCAATTTAGTATATATGTGTGAGCCTGTTTCTGGACTCCGTTCAGTTCTGTTGATGTATTTGTCTAGCCATTAGCCACTATCCCACTCTCATGATTACCACAGCCTTATAATAAGTTTTGAAATCAGATAGTACAACTTTTCCAAATTTATTCTTATTGATTAAAATTCATCTGGCTATTCTAGGTCTTTTTAATTTCCATATGAATTTTACAATCAGCTCACCATTTTCTTTAAAAAAAAAAAGCATGCTGAAATTATAATGGGCATTTCTATATGTCACTTTACTGAGAAGTGACATTTTAACAATATTGAATATTTAATTTCATGACCATGGTGTAGCTCTCCATTCACTTAGAGCTTTAATTTCTCTGAGCAATGTTTTGTTTTGGGTATCTTGCATGTATTTTGTTAAATGTACCCCTAAATATTTCATGTTATTTGATACTGTTGTGAATTGCATTGTTTTCCAATTGTTCATTGCCTAAAAAGAGAAATACAATGAACTTTTATATACTGACCTTACATTCTGCAACCTTGTTAAACTCACAAATTCTTGCAGTTTTTTGTAAATTCCTTAGGATTTTCTATACATAGGTCACATCTTCTGCAAATCAAGACAGTTTTATTTTTGCATTTCTAATCAGTATACCTTCAATTTCTTTTTCTTGCCCTATTGGAATGGCTTAGACCTCCAGTACAATGTTGAATAGAAATGGTGAGAGCAGTCATCTTTGCCTTCTTTTGATGTTCAAACCGAAAAACCCAAACCCACTGCCAAATTGAGTTGATTCTGACCCACAGTGATCTTACAGTCTACCACCATGAAGTATTATATTAGCTATAAAAAAAAACCCGTGCCATCCAGTCAATTCCGACTCATAGCGACCCTATAAGACAAGTAGATATTCGCTATAAAATAGGTTCTTCATAAATGCCCTTTCAATTCTCAATTACTATGACAATTACTATGGCAGTATTTCACCTTTTGAAACATTGCCGTACAATATATGATAACAAAATTTGCCATTTTTACCTTTTTAAGTTCACAGTACAGTAGTATTAATTGCACTGACAATGATATGCAATCATTACCACTATTTATTTCTGAAATTTTTCATCACTCCAAACAGAAGCTCAGTGCATTAAGCAATATCTTCCTAACTTCCCTTCTTTCCAGCCCCTGCTAATTTCTAATCTATACCCTGTCTCTATGAATTTGCCTATTTTAGATATTTCATATAAGTGAAATTATAAAATATTTTCCCCTTTGTATATGACTTATTTCACTTAGAATAATGTTTTCAAGGTCCATCCATGTTGTAGCATGGATTAGAATTTCATTCATTCCTTTTCATGGCTGAGTAGTATTCCATTAAGGAGGCTTGGTAGCTCAAGGATTAAGCATTTGGCTGCTAACCAAAAGGTTGATGGTTTGAACCCATTCAGCGGCTCCATGGGAGAAAGACCTGGCAATCTGTTCCTGTAAAGATTACAGCTTAGAAAACCCTATAGAGCAGTTCTACTCTGTCATATGGGGTTGCTATGAGTCAGCATTGACTCTTTGGCACCTAACAACAACAGTATGTATGTATCACATCTTATTCCATCTGTTGATGGGTACTTGGGTTATTTCTACCATTTAGCTATTGTTAATTATGCTGCTATGAACATTCATGTACTAGTACCTGGTATTCAGTGAATGTTTTGACAGAAATTTTCTTGAGTTCCAGGAGTTAAACAGAACAAAATAAAAACTTCCTCCAGTCTTTTCAGATTGGCTTTTTGCCTAGGCACTCCTTTATCATTTAGTCAGGCCATTTAGTCTACTATGCTGGGAATGACAACTTAAAGAGGAATGGTGTTGCATTCATTGTCAAAAAAGAACATTTCAAGATCTATCTTGAAGTACAATGCTGTCATAAGCCTGCAAGGAAGACCAGTTGATACGACTATTATTCGAATTTACATACCAACAACTAAGGCCAAAGATGAAGAAATAGAAGATTTTTATCAGCTGCTGCTGTCTGAAATTGATCGGACATGCAATCAGGATACATTGATAATCACTGGTGATTGGAATGTGAAAGTTGGAAACAAAGAAGAAGGATCTGTAGTTGGAAAATATGGCCTTGGTGGTAGAACCAATGCCAGAGATCAAATCATAGAATTTTGCAAGACCAATAACTTCTTCATTGCAAATACCTTTGTTCACCAACATAAACGGCAACTATACACATGGAGCTCACCAGATCGAACACACAGGAATCACATTGACTATATCTGCGGAAAAAGATGATGGAAAAGCTCAATATCATCAGTCAGAACGAGGCCAGGGACTGACTGTGGAACAGACCATCAATTGCTCATATGAAAGTTCAAGCTGAAATTGAAGAAAATCAGAGCAAGTCCACTAGAGCCAAAACATGACCTTGAGTATATCCCACCTGAATTTAGAGACCATCTAAAGAATAGATTTGACGCATTGAACACTAGTGACAGAAGACCAGACGAGTTGTGGAATGACATCAAGGACATTATACATGAAGAAAGCAAGGGTTCATTGAAAAGTGAGAAAAAAAAAAAAAAGACCAAGATGGATTTCAGAGAAGACTGTGAAACTTGCTCATGAACTTCAAGCAGCTAAAGCAAAAGGAAGAAATGATGAAGTAAAGGAACTGAACAGAAGATTTCAAAGGGCGTCTCGAGAAGACAAAGTATTGTAATGACATTTGCAAAGAGCTGGAGATAGAAAACCAAAAGGGAAGAACACACTCAGCATTTCTAAAGCTGAAAGAACTGAGGAAAAAATTCAAGCCTCAAGTTGCAATAGTGAAGGATTCTATGGGGAAAATATTAAATGACGCAGGAAGCATCAAAAGAAGGTGGAAGGAATACACAGAGTCATTATACAAAAAAGAATTAGCCGATGTTCAGCCATTTCAAGAGGCAGCATATGATCAGGAACTGATGGTACTGAAGGAAGAAGTCCAAGCTGCACTGAAGGCATTGGCGAAAAACAAGGCTCCAGGAATGGACAGAATATCAGTTGAGATATTTCAGCAAACGGATGCACCGCTGGAGGTGCTCACTCACTTATGCCAAAAAATATGGAAGACAGCTTCCTGGCCAACTGAATGGAAGAGACCCATATGTGTGCCTATTCCCAAGAAAGGTGATACAATTGAATGCAGAAAGCATAGAACAATATCATTAATATCCCACTCAAGCAAAATTTTGCTGAAGATCATTCAAAATGGCTGCAGCAGTATATTGACAGGGAACTGCCAGAAACTCAGGCTGACTTCAGAAGAGGACGTGGAACCAGGGATGTCATTGCTGATGTCAGATGGATCCTGGCTGAAAGCAGAGAATACCAGAAGGATGTCTACCTGTGTTTTATTACTATACAAAGGTATTTGACTCTGTGGATCATAACAAATTACAGATAACATTGCCAAGAATGGGAATTCCAGAACACTTAATTGTGCTCATGAGGAAACTTTACACAGATCAAGAGACGGTTGTATGGACAGAACAAGGTAATACTGATTGGTTTAAATTCAGGAAAGGTGTGTGTCAGGGTTGTCTCCTTTCACCATACCTATTCAATTTGTATGCTGAGCAAATGATCCAAGAAGCTGGACAAGACTCATTAACAACCAGTGTTATGCAGATGACACAACCTTGCTTGCTGAAAGTGAAGAGGACTTAAAGCAATTACTAATGAACATCAGAGACCACAGCATTAATTATGGATTGCACCTCAACATAAAGAAAACAAAAATCCTCACAACTGGACCAATAAGCAAGATCATGATAAACAGAGAAAAGGCTGAAGTTGTCAAGGATTTCTTTTTACCTGGATCCACAATCAACAGCCATGGAAGCAGCAGTCAAGAAATCAAAAGACACATTGCATTGGGTAAATCCGCTGCAAAGGACCTCTTTAAAGTGTTGAAAAGCAAAGATATCACCTTGAAGACTAAGGTGCGCTTGACCCAAGACTTGGTATTTTCAATGGCATCATATACATGTGAAAGCTGGACAATGAATAAGGAAGACCAAAGAAGAGTTGACGCCTTTGAATTGTGGTGTTGGCCAAAAGAATGAACAAATCTGTCTTGGAAGAAGTGCAACCAGAATGCTCCTTAGAAGCAAGAATGGCGAGACTGCATCTTACATACTTTGGACATGTTGTCAGGAGGGATCAGTCCCTGGAGAAGGACATCATGCTTGGCAGAGTACAGGGTCAACGGAAAAGAGGAAGACCCTCAGCGAGGTGGATTGACACAGTGGCTGCAACAATGAGCTCAAGCATAGCAACAATTGTAAGGATGGCGCAGGACCGGGCAGTGTTTTGTTCTGTCATGAATAGGGTTGCTATGAGTTGAAACAGACTCGACGGCACCTGACAGCAACAACAACAACAGTCCATTTATAACTCTACCTTAGCCTTCGCTTCCTGCATGCACTGAGCCCAGAGATCAGCCAGCGGTGAAATCATAGGCTCTTCCCAAGCCTTTTCGGAGAATGTGCCCCGTCCTGGGCGTACAGACGTCTGTCTAAACTCTCCGGTAGACACTGGCACTTTTGGATGTCCCAGTTTACCAAAGAAAGTCTCTCTGGCTTTTCTTCTCAGACTTTAGACGGTCTTTTTAATGTCTCCATCATAGTCTTTTGGCCCAAGTGGCTGCAGGTTTTTCACTTGCCTTACGAAGTTTTTGAGCAATGCCCACCAATTTTCTGCCCTTAATGAGTTCCAAATTAGATGAAACAGATATAATGCCATGTGTCACTCCTTTGGGTAGCCTCAGACAGGTTGGAACAGACAAATACAACAGTTTGCAGATAGGGTCTTCCTTGCTTCCTCTGAAATCAGAATTCGGGGTCTCACACTGAGAATATGTCTTCAAGACTGACACCAAGCCATGGAGGAAGTAGGACAAAGGGTAAGCAAAAAGCCAGAAAACTTCCTTACCATTTCGCACCATGCCTTTTTCTTGATTCAGGATTCACTTGTTGGCTGTAAACCTTTGACTGAAAAAGTTAGTCTGACATTTTCTGCTTGTTCTAAGATTTTTCTGTGGTGAGATAAAGAGTTTCGAGCTGCAGACTCTGCCACTTTGCTGATATCACATTGTTTTTTTTTTTTTATATAATTTTTATTGTGCTTTAAGTGAAACTTTACAAATCAGTTCAGTCTCTCACACAAAAACCCATATACACCTTGCTACACACTCCCAATTACTCTCCCCCTAATGAGACAGCCCGCTTTCTCCCTCCACTCTCTTTTCCTGTCCGTTTTGCAAGCTTCTAACCCTCTCCACCCTCTCATCTCCCCTCCAGGCAGGAGATGCCAACATAGTCTGAAGGGTCCACCTGATCCAAGAAGCTCACTCCTCACCAGCATCCCTCTCCAACCTGTTGTCCAGTCCAATCCATATCTGAAGAGTGGCCTTTGGGAATGGTTCCTGTCCTGGGCCAACAGAAGGCCTGGGGGCCATGACTACCAGGGTCCTTCTAGTCTCAGTCAGACCTTTAAGTCTGGTCTTATGAGAATTTGGGATCTGCATGCCACTGCTCTCCTGCACCCTCAGGGGTTCTCTGTTGTGTTCCCTGTCAGGGCAGTCATTAGTTGTGGCCGGGCACCACCTAGTTCTTCTGGTCTCAGGATGATGTAGTCTCTGGTTCATGTGGCCCTTTCTGTCTCTTGGGCTCGTAATTGCCTTATGTCCTTGATGTTCTTCATTCTCCTTTGATCCAGATGGGTTGAGACCAATTGATGCATCTTAGATGGCTGCTTGCTAGCATTTAAGACCTCAGATGCCACTCTTCAAAGTGGAATGCAGAATGTTTTCTTAATAGATTTTATTATGCCAATTGACTTAGATGTCCCCTGAAACCATGGTTCCCCAACCCCTGCCCCTCCTACGATGGCCTTCAAAGCATTCAGTTCATTCAGGAAACTTCTTTGCTTTTGGTTTAGTCCAATTGTGCTGACATCCCCTGTATTGTGTGTTGTCTTTCCCTTCACCTAAAGTAGTTCTTATCTACTATCTAGTTAGTGAATACCCCTCTTCCACCCTCCCTCCCTCCCCCTCTCATAACCACAAAAGAATGTTTTCTTCTCAGTTTAAACTATTTCTCAAGCTCTTTTAATAGTGGTCTTATACAATATTTGTCCTTTTGCAACTGACTAATTTCACTCAGCATAATGCCTTCCAGGTTCCTCCATGTTAGGAAATGTTTCACAGATTGCTCACTGTTCTTTATCGATGCGTAGTATTCCATTGTGTGAATATACCATAATTTGTTTACCCATTCATCCGTTGATGGGCACTTTGGTTGCTTCTATCTTTTTGCTATTGTAAACAGAGCTGCAATAAACATGGGTGTGCATATATCTGTTCGTGTAAAGGCTCTTGTTTCTCTAGGATATATTCCAAGGAGTGGGTTTGCTGGATCGTATGGTAGTTCTATTTCTAGCTTTTTAAGGAAGTGCCAAATGGATTTCCAAAGTGGTTGTACCATTTGACATTCCCACCAGCAGTGTATAAGTGTTCCAATCTCTCCACAGCCTCTCCAACATTTATTCTTTTGTGTTTTTTGGATTAATGCCAACCTTGTTGGAGTGAGATGAAATCTCATTGTAGTTTTGATCTGCCTTTCTCTAATGGCTAATGATCGTGAACATTTCCTTACATATCTGTTAGCGACCTGAATGTCTTCTTTAGTGAAGTATCTATTCATACCTTTTGCCCATTTTTTAATTTGGTTATTTGTCTTTTTGCAGTATCCTATAGATTTTAGAGATCAGGTGCTGATCAGAAATGGCGTAGCTAGAAACTTTTTCCCAGTCTGTAGGTAGTCTTTACTCTTTTGGTGAAGTCTTTGGATGAGCATAGGTGCTTGATTTTTAGGAGCTCCCAGTTATCTAGTTTTTCTTCCACATTCTTTGTAATGTTTTGTATAATGTTTATGCCATGTATTAGGGCTCCTAATGTTTTCCCTATTTTTCCTCCCATGATCTTTATCGTTTTAGTTTTTATATTTAGGTCTTTGATCCATTATGAGCTTGTTTTTGTGCATGGAGTGAGGTATGGGTCTTGTTTCATTTTTTTGCAGATGGATATCCAGTTATGCCAGCACCATATGTTAAAAAGACTGTCTTTTCCCCCATTTAACTGATTTGGGGCCTTTGTCAAATATCAGCTGCTCATATGTGGATGGATTTATGTCTGGATTCTCAATTTTGTTCCATTGATCCATGTATCTGTTGTTGTACCAGTACCAGGCTGTTTTGACTACTGTGGCGGTATAATAGTTTCTCAAATCTGGTAAAGTAAGGCCTCCCACATTGTTCTTCTTTTTCAGGAATGCCTTATTTTTCCGGGGCCTCTTTCCCTTCCATATGAAATTGGTAATTTTTTCTCCATATCATTAAAGATTGCCATTCGGATTTGGATCGGAATTGCATTAAACGTATAGATCACTTTTGGTAGGATAGACATTTTTATAATGTTAAGTCTTCCTATCCACGAGCAAGGTATGTTCTTCCGCTTATGTAAGTCTCTTTTGGTTTCTTGCAGAAGTGTACTGTAGTTTTCTTCCTAAGTATTTTATCTTCTTGGGGGCTATTGTAAATGGCATTGATTTGGTGATTTCCTCTTTGATGTCCGTTTTGTTGGTGTAGAGGAAGTCAACTGATTTTTGTATATTTATCTTGTATCCCGATACTCTGCTGAACTCTTCTGTTAGTTTCAGTAGTTTTCTGGAGGATTCCTTAGGGTTTTCTGTGTATAAGATCATGTCATCTGCAAATAGAGATACTTTTACTTCTTCCTTGCCAATCTGGATGCCCTTTATTTCTTTATCTAGCCGAATTGCTCTGGCTAGGACTTCCAGCACAATGTTGAATAAGAGTGATGATAAAGGGCATCCTTGTCTCGTTCCGGATCTCAAGGGGAATGCTTTCAGGCTCTCTCCATTTAGAATGATGTTGGCTGTTGGCTTTGTATAAATGCTCTTTACTATGTTGAGGAGTTTTCCTTCTCTTCCTATTTTGCTGAGAGTTT
Source organism: Loxodonta africana (assembly GCF_030014295.1). Lineage (NCBI taxonomy): Eukaryota > Metazoa > Chordata > Mammalia > Proboscidea > Elephantidae > Loxodonta > Loxodonta africana. The sequence continues at coordinate 72,067,131 of NC_087358.1, forward strand.
TTATCATGAATGTGTGTTGAACTTTGTCAAATGCCTTTTCTGCATCAATTGATAAGATCATGTGATTCTTGTCTTTTATTTATGTGGTGGATTACATTTATTGTTTTTCTAATGTTGAACCATCCCTGCATACCTGGTATGAATCCCACTTTTCATGGTGAATTAGTTTTTTGATATGTTGTTGAATTCTATTGGGTAGAATTTTGTTGAGGATTTTTGCATCTACAGTCACGAGGGATATAGGTCTATAATTTTCTTTTCTTGTGGTGTCTTTACCTGGTTTTGTATCAAGGATGTGGTGGCTTCCTAGAATGAGTTTGGTAGTATTCCATACTTTTCTATGCTCTGAAATACCTTTAGTAGTAGTGGTGTTAACTCTTCTCTGAAGGTTTGATAGAACTCTGCTGTGAAGCCGTCCGGACCAGGGCTTTTTTTTCTTGGGAGTTTTTCGATTACCTTTTCAATCTCTTCTTTTGTTATGGGCCTATTTAGTTGTTCTACCTCTGTTTGTGTTAGTTTAGGTAGGTAGTGTGTTTCTAGGAATTCATCCATTTCTTCTAGGTTTTCAAATTTGTTTTAGTTTTTCATAGCAATCTGATATGATTCTTTTATTTTCAGTTGGGTCTGTTGTAATATTGCCCCTCTCATTTGTTATTCGGGTTATTTGATTCCTCTCCTGTTTTTTTTTTGTCAGTTTGGCCAGTGGTTTATCAATTTTCTTGATTTTTTCAAAAAACTAGGTTTTGGTCTTGTTAATTCTTTCAATTGTTTTTCTGTTTTCTATTTCATTTAGTTCAGCTCTAATTTTTATTATTTGTTTTCTTCTGGTGCCTGAGGGTTTCTTTTGTTTCTCTCTTTCTATTTGTTCAAGTTGTAGGGATAATATTTTGATTTTGGCCGTTTCTTCTTTTTGGATGTGTGCATTTATTGATATACATTGGCCTCTGAGCACCGCTTTCACTGTGTCCTAAAGGTTCTGATAGGAAGTGTTTTCATTCTCACTGGATGCTCCGAATTTCTTTATTCCATCCTTAATGTCTTCTATAATCCAGTCATTTTTGAGCAGGGTATTCTTCAGTTTCCAAGTGTTTGATTTCTTTTCCCTGCTTTCCCTCTTATTGATTTCCACTTTTATGGCCTTATGGTCAGAGAAGATGCTTTATAATATTTCAATGTTTTGGATTCTGCTAAGGCTTGCTTTATGACCTAATATGTGGTCTATTCTAGAGAATGTTCCATGTGCACTAGAAAAGAAAGTATAGTTGGTTGCTGTTGGGTGGAGTGTTCTGTATACGAGGTCAAGTTGGTTGCTTGTGGCATTTAGATCTTCCATGTCTTTATTGAGCTTCTTTCTGGATGTCCTGTCCTTCACCGAAAGTGGTGTGTTGAAGTCTCCTACTATTATTGTGGAGCTGTCTATCTCACTTTTCAGTGCTGATAGAGTTTGTTTTATGTATCTTGCAGCCGTGTCATTGGGTGCATAAATACTTAATATGGTTTTATCTTCTTGATGTATTGTCCCTTAATTATTGTATAGTGTCCCTCCTTATCCTTTGTGATGGATTTATCTTTAAAGTCTATTTTGTCAGAAATGAGTATTACCACTCCTGCTCTTTTTTGATTGTTGTTTGCTTGATATATTTTTTTCCATCCTTTGAGTTTTAGTTTGTTTGTGTCTCTACGTCTAAGGTGTGTCTCTTGTAGGCAGCATATAGACGGATCTTAATTTTTAATCCATTCTGCCACTCTCTGTCTCTTTATTGGTGCATTTAGTCCATTTACATTCGGGGTAATTATGGATAGGTATGAATTTGGTGCTATCATTTTGATGTCTTTTTTTGTGTGTTGTTTACAGTTTCTTTTTCCCACTTGATTTTATGTGCTGAGTAGATTTTCTTTATATATTTTGCTTTCCTCATATTTGCTGTTGTTAATTTTGTTTCTGCTGAGTCTGTATTTTTCCCTTGTATTTTATTTTGGTGCGTAGAATAGTTTGTCTCCTTTGTGGTTACCTTATTATTTACCCCTATTTTTCTAAATTTAAGACTAACTTTTATTTCTTTTATTGCTGTATCTTCTCTCCATATGGAAGGTGTATGATTGCATGTCTTGGTCCTTCTTTATTATTTTCATGTTGTTATCTTTTATATAGTAAATCGCTGTTACCCTGTTTGGGGATTATATATCTATCTCTCTCTATCTCTATCTATAAAAAAATATGTGTGTATATATATATATATATATATATATAAAATCTTGCTTTGTTTTTTTGGATTTGTCTGTCTGGGTTGACTTCTGATTGCTCTGTGCACTGTTCTAGTCTTGTGTTGATACCTGATGTAATTGATTTTCTAACCAAAGAAGTCTCTTAAGTATTTCTTGTAGTTTTGGTTTGGTTTTTATGAATTCCCTAAACTTGTGTTTATCTGGAAATGTCTTAATTTCACCTTCATATTTAAGAGACAGTTTTGCTGGATATATAATTCTTGGCAGGCAATTTTTTCCTCAGTTTTTGAAATATGTCATCCCATTGCTTTCTTGCCTGCATGGTTTCTGCCGAGTAGTCCGAGCTTATTCTTATTGGCTCTTCTTTGTAGGTGACTTTTCATTTGCCCCTCGCTGCTCTTATAATTCTATCTTAATCTTTGGCTTTGGCAAGTTTGATTATAATATGTCTTGGTGACTTTGTTTTAACATCTACCTTATGTGGAGTTCGATGAGCATCTTGGATAGGTATCTTCTAATCTTTCACAATATCAGGGACGTAGTCTGCCAACATATCTTCCACAATTTTCTCTGTATTTTCTGTTATCCCTCCCTGTTCTGGTATGCCAATCACTTGTAGGTTATTTCTCTTGATAGAATCGCACATGATTCTTAAGGTTTCTTCATTTTTTTAAATTCTTTAATCTGATTTTTCTTCAAATATATTAGTGCCAGGTGATTTATCTTCGAGTTCCAAAATTCTAGCTTCTGCTTGCTCAATCCTGGTCCTCTGACTGTGTATCGAGTTGTCTAATTCTGTTATTTTATTGTTAATCTTCTGAATTTCTGATTGCTGTCTGTCTATGGATTTTTCCAGCTTATTAAACTTTTCATTATGTTCCTGAATAATCTTTCTAATTTCTTCAGTTGCTTTATCTGTGTGTTCCTTGGCTTGTTCTGCGTATTGCTTCAATTCCTTCCTGATGTCTTGAAGGGTTCTGTATATTATACTTTTGTATTCTGCGTTTGGTAATTCCAGGAATGCACTCTTCTTTTTTTTTTTTTTTTTCCAGAAGATCCCTGGATTCTTTGTTTTGAGAGCCTGTTGAGGTGATCATGGCCTGTTTCCTTCTGTGACTTGATATTGACTGTTGTCTCCGATCCATCTATAAGTTATTGTATTAGTTTATGCTTGTTTACTGTGTCGTAGTTGCTTGCTTTGTTTTGTTTTTGGGTTGCTTGAGTGAGCTAGCTTGATTATTTTCACCTTTGGATCTCTGGTGTCCTGTCCCCAGCTGGCTAGAGCTTTTATCAGGTTATCAGTCTAGGAGTCCGTTCAGTTTTCTTGTATGAATTCAGCTCAGGTTCCAGGTAGCTGATATCAAGTGTGTGGTACAGGCTCTGTGCTACAGTGTTAGAGGGTCAGGGGTGATTGGCGCATATACCGGTATCTGATTGCAGCAACGGGTCATGCTCTGAACAAGGCAGGGGCTGAGAACTGACCCCCAAGTGTCTCTGAAGAAAACACGTCTCTGTTGCCTAGAGCGTGCTGGTGGGTGGGTTCTGTAGAGGGACCATGAGCACCCAAAATTTTTGGTTTTAAGGACTAGGAGGTACCAGTTATCTTTGGACCCACGTAGCAGGTGCCTGGGTGACCTGAGTGGAGCTTCCAGTCCTTCGGTGCCTGATGTGTGTAGGCGAGGACCTTGTTTAAAAGGCAAAGCAGGGAGCGGGGCCAAGATGGCGGACTAGGTGGACACTACCGCGGATCCCTCTTGCAACAAAGACTTGGAAAAACAAGGGAATCGATCACATACATAACAATCTATGAACTCTGAACAACAAGCACAGACTTACAGACGGAAAACGAACAAAAATGGGCAGACAGCGACCGTTTTCAGAACGAGGAGCCAGCGTACCAGCTGACTACCTGGAAAATCTAGTTTCCCAGTGATGGCTTGGAGACAGCAGTCCATATCAAACCACATAAAGAAACAGACCATGACAGCTTCTCCAACCCCCCAAACAAAAGAACCGAAATCTTTCCCAAATGAAGATACAATCCTGGAATTATCAGATACAGAATATAAAAAACTAATTTACAGAATGCTTAAAGATATCACAAATGAAATTAGGATAAATGCAGAAAAAGCCAAGGAACACACTGATAAAACTGTTGAAGAACTCAAAAAGATTATTCAAGAACATAGTGGAAAAATTAACAAGTTGCAAGAATCCATAGAGAGACAGCATGTAGAAATCCAAAAGATTAACAATAAAATTAGAGAATTTGACAATGCAATAGAAAGTCAGAGGAGCAGACTCAAGCAATTAGAATGTAGACTGGGACTTCTGGAGGACCAGGGAAACAACAGCAACATAGCTGAAAAAAAAATCAGATAAAAGAATTAAAAAAAATGAAGAAACCCTAAGAATCATGTGGGACTCTATCGAGAAGGATAACTTGCAAGTGATTGGAGTCCCAGAACAGGGAGGGGGGACAGAAAACACAGAGAAAATAGTTGAAGAAATCCTGACACAAAACTTCCCTGACATCATGAAAGACGAAAGGATATCTATCCAAGATGCTCATCGAACCCCATTTAAGATTGATCCAAAAAGAAAAACACCAAGACATATTATCATCAAACTTGCCAAAACCAAAGACAAACAGAAAATTTTAAAAGCAGCCAGGGAGAAAAGAAAGGTTTCCTTCAAGGGAGAATCAATAAGAATAAGTTCAGACTACTCAGCAGAAACCATGCAGGCAAGAAGGGAATGGGACGACGTATACAGAGCACTGAAGGAGAAAAACTGCCAACCAAGGATCATATATCCAGCAAAACTCTCTCTGAAATATGAAGGAGAAATTAAGATATTTACAGATAAACACAAGTTTAGAGAATTTGCAAAAACTAAACCAAGACTGCAAGAAATGCTAAAGGAGATTGTTTGGCCGGATGACCAATAATATCAGGTACCAGCACAATACAAGGTCACAAAACAGAACGTCCTGATATCAACGCAACTCAAATAGGGAAAGCACAAAAACAAACAAATTAAGACTAATTCTAAAAAATAAATAAATAAACAAAATAATACACATAACAGGAAATCATGGAAATCAATAGATAAACGATCACAATAATCAAAAAGAGGGACTAAATATAGGAGGCATTGAACTGCCAGATGGAGAGTGATACAAGGCGATATAGAAGGATAGAAGTTAGGTTTTTACTTAGAAAAATAAGGGTAAATAAAAAGGTAACCACAAAAAGGAATATCAATTCCATAACTCAAGAAAAAAGCCAAGAAAAACGTAACGACTCAATAAACACAAAGTTAAACGTTATGAAAATGAGGATCTCACAAGCTACTAAGAAAAACGTCTCAGCACAAAAAAGCATGTGGAAAAATGAAATGGACAACAACACACATGAAAAGGCATCAAAATGACAGCACTAAAAACTTATTTATCTATAATTACGCTGAATGTAAATGGACTAAATGCACCAATAAAGAGACAGAGAGTCACGGACTGGATAAAGAAACACGATCCATCTATATGCTGCCTACAAGAGACACACCTTAGACTTAGAGACACAAACAAACTATAACTCAAAGGATGGAAAAAAATATATCAAGCAAATAATAAGCAAAAAAGAAGAGGAGTAGCAATATTAATTTCTGACAAAATAGACTTTAGACTTAAATCCACCACAAAGGATAAAGAAGGACACTATATAGTGATAAAAGGGACAATTGATCAGGAAGACATAACCATATTAAATATTTACGCACCCAATGACAGGGCTGCAAGATACATAAATCAAATTTTAACAGAATTGAAAAGTGAGATAGACACCTCCACATTTATAGTAGGAGACTTCAACACACCACTTTCGGACAAGGACAGGACATCCAGTAAGAAGCTCAATAGAGACACGGAAGACCTACTTACAACAATCAACCAACTTGACCTCATTGACTTATACAGAACTCTCCACCCAACTGCTGCAAAATATACTTTTTTTTCTAGTGCACATGGAACATTCTCTAGAATAGACCACATATTAGGTCATAAAACAAATCTTTCCAGAATCCAAAACATCGAAATATTACAAAGCATCTTCTCAGACCACAAGGCAATGAAGCTAGAAATCAATAACAGAAAAACTAGGGAAAAGAAATCAAATACTTGGAAAATGAACAATACCCTCCTGAAAAAAGACTGGGTTATAGAAGACATCAAGGAGGGAATAAGGAAATTCTTAGAAAGCAACGAGAATGAAAATACTTCCTATCAAAACCTCTGGGACACAGCAAAAGCAGTGCTCAGAGGCCAATTTATATCAATAAATGCAACATACAAAAAGAAGAAAGAGCCGGAATCAGAGAACTGTCCCGACAACTTGAACAAATAGAAAGTGAGCAACAAAAGAACCCATCAGGCACCAGAAGAAAACAAATAATAAAAATTAGAGCTGAACTAAATGAATTAGAGAACAGAAAAACAATTGAAAGAATTAACAAAGCCAAAAGCTGGTTCTTTGAAAAAATTAACAAAATTGATAAACCATTGGCTAGACTGACTAAAGAAAAACAGGAAAGGAAACAAATAACCCGAATAAGAAACGAGACGGACCACATCACAACAGAACCAAATGAAATCAAAAGAATCATATCAGATTACTACATAAAATTGTACTCTAACAAATTTGAAAACCTAGAAGAAATGGATAAATTCTTGGAACAATACTACCTACCTAAACTAACACATTCAGAAGTAGAATAACTAAATAGACCCATAACAAAAAAAGAGATTGAAACGATAATCAAAAAACTTCCAACAAAAAAAAGTCCTGGCCCAGACAGCTTCACTGCAGAGTTCTACCAAACCTTCAGAAAAGACAACACCATTACTATTGAAGGTATTTCAAAGCATAGAAAAAGACTGAATACTACCCAACTCATTCTAGGAAGCTACCATCTCCCTGATACCAAAACCAGGTAAAGACATTACAAAAAAAGAAAATTTTAGACCTATATCCCTCATGAACATAGATGCAAAAATCCTCAACAAAATTCTAGCCAATAGAATCCAACAACACATCAAAAAAATAATACACCCTGATCAAGTGGGATTTATACCAGGTATGCAAGGCTGGTTTAATATCAGAAAAACCATTAATGTAATCCATCACATAAATAAAACAAAAGATAAAAACCACATGATCTTATCAATAGATGCAGAAAAGGCATTTGACAAAGTCCAACACCCATTTATGATAAAAACTCTTACCAAAATAGGAATTGAAGGAAAATTCCTCAACATAATAAAGGGCATCTATGCAAAGCCAACAGCCAATATCACTCTAAATGGAGAGAACCTGAAAGCATTTCCCTTGAGAACGGGAACCAGACAAGGATGCCCTTTATCACCGCTCTTATTCAACATCGTACTTGAAGTCCTAGCCGGGGCAATTAGGCTAGACAAAGAAATAAAGGGTATCCAGATTGGTAAGGAGGAAGTAAAGCTATCACTATTTGCAGATGACATGATCGTATACATGGAAAACCCTAAGGAATCCTCCAGAAAACTACTGAAACTAATAGAGGAGTTTGGCAGAGTCTCAGGATATAAAATAAACATACAAAAATCACTTGGATTCCTCTACATCAACAAAAAGAACACCGAAGAGGAATTAACCAAATCAATACCATTCACAGTAGCCCCCAAGAAGATAAAATACTTAGGAATAAATCTTACCAAGGATGTAAAAGACCTATACAAAGAAAACTATAAAACTCTGCTACAAGAAATTCAAAAGGACATACTTAAGTGGAAAAACATACCCTGCTCATGGATAGGAAGACTTAACATAGTAAAAATGTCTATTCTACCAAAAGCCATTTATACATATAACGCACTTCCAATCCAAATACCAATGTCATACTTTAAGGGGATAGAGAAACAAATCACTAATTTCATATGGAAAGGAAAGAACCCCCGGATAAGCAAAACATTACTGAAAAAGAAGAAGAAAGTGGGAGGCCTCACCCTACCTGATTTCAGAACCTATTATATAGCTACAGTAGTCAAAACAGCCTGGTACTGGTACAACAACAGGCACATAGACCAATGGAACAGAATTGAGAACCCAGATATAAATCCATCCACATATGAGCAGCTGATATTTGACAAAGGACCAGTGTCAGTCAATTGGGGAAATAATAGTCTTTTTAACAAATGGTGCTGGCATACCTGGATATCCATTTGCAAAAGAATGAAACAGGACCCATACCTCACACCATGCACAAAAACTAACTCCAAGTGGATCAATGACCTAAACATAAACACTAAAACGATAAAGATCATGGAAGAAAAAATAGGATCTACCCTAGGAGCCGTAATACAGGGCATAAACAGAATACAAAACATTACCAAAAATGATGAAGAGAAACCCGGTAACTGGGAGCTCCTAAAAATCAAACACCTATGCTCATCTAAAGACTTCACGGAAAGAGTAAAAAGACCACCTACAGATTGGGAAAGAATATTCAGCTATGACATCTCAGACCAGCGCCTGATCTCTAAAATCTACATGATTCTGTCAAAACTCAACCACAAAAAGACAAACAACCCAATCAAGAAGTGGGCAAAAGATATGAACACATATTTCACTAAGGAAGATACTCAGGCAGCCAACAGATACATGAGAAAATGCTCTCGATCATTAGCCATTAGAGAAATGCAAATTAAAACTACGATGAGATTCCATCTCACACCAACTAGACTGGCATTAATCCAAAAAACACAAAATAATAAATGTTGGAGAGGCTGCGGAGAGATTGGAACTCTCATACACTGCTGGTGGGATTGTAAAATGGTACAACCACTTTGGAAATCCATCTGGCATTATCTTAAACAGTTAGAAATAGAACTGCCATACAACCCAGAAATCCCACTCCTTGGAATATACCCTAAAGATACAACAGCCTTCACACAAACAGATATATGCACACCCATGTTTATTGCAGCTCTGTTTACAATAGCAAAAAGCTGGAAGCAACCAAGATGTCCGTCAACGGACAAATGGGTAAATAAATTGTGGTATATTCACACAATGGAATACTACGCATCAATAAAGAACAGTGACGAATCTCTGAAACATTTCCTAACATGGAGGAATCTGGAAGGCATTATGCTGAGCGAAATGAGTCAGTTGCAAAAGGACAAATATTGTATAAGACCACTACTATAAGATCTTGAGAAATAGAAAAAACGGAGAAGAACACATACTTATGTGGTTACAAAGGCGGGAGGGAGGGAGGGAGGGAGAGGGCTTTTTATTGATCGATCTGTAGATAAGAACTGCTTTGGGTGAAGGGAAAGACAACACTCAATACAAGGAAGGTCAGCCTAATTGGACTGGATTAAAAGCAAAGAGGTTTCTGGGATAAAATGAAAGCTTCAAAGGTCAGCGGAGCAGGGGCTGGGGTCTGGGGAACTTGGTTTGAGGGGACTTCTAAGTCAATGGGCAAAATAATTCTATTATGAAAACACTTTGCATACCACTTTGAATTGTGGCGCCTGTGGTCCTAAATGCCAACAAGCGGCCATCTAAGATACATCAATTGGTCTCAACCCACCTGGAGCAAAGGCAAAGGAGGAACACCAAGGTCACACGACAACTAAGAACCCAAGAGACAGAAAGGACCACATGAACCAGAGACCTACATTATCCTGAGACCAGAAGAACTAGTTGGTGCCCGGCCACAATCAATGTCTGCCCTGTCAGGGAGCACAACAGACAACTCCTGAGGGAGCAGGAGACCAATGGGATACAGACCCCAAATTCTCATTAAAAGACCACACCTAATGGTATGATTGCGACGAGAGGAATCCCAGAGACAATGCTCCCCAGAACTTCTGATGGCACAGGACGGGAACCATTCCCGAAGACAAATCATCAGGCATGAAAAGGACTGGTCAGTGGGGGGGAGAGAGATGCTGATAAAGAGTGAGCTAACTAAATCAGCTGGACACGGGAAAGTGTGTTGGCAACTCTTAACTGGAGGGGGGATGGGAAGATAGAGAGAGAGGGAAGATGGCAAAATTGGCACAAAATGAGACACTGTGGGGGCTGACTCAATAGGGGGAGAGCAAGTGGGAGAAGGGAGTAAGATGTATGTAAACCTACATGTGACAGAATGATTGGAATGGTAAATGTTCGCTTGAAGCTTAATAAAAATTAAAAAAAAAAAAAAAAAGGCAAAGCAATGTCCAACGTCAAACACTCATCTCTCCACCGCACAGCTGAAATGGTTGGAGTCTGACAACAAGGGCCTAGTCTCCCAAAATAGGCCCACACAGGTCCATGCAGAAGGGAAAGGTGCTCAAGGTCCATGGATGGTTTATGCCTGGACAGGAGCCACTTCTCTCCTGAGCTCCCCCGGTAAATGGAGTTAGCAAATTATCTTTTCCCCCCAGTTGCAAATTTTTTCCTTCCCCAAGGTCAGGAGGATGGCTCTAGGTGCTCATCAGGGTCTATCTCAGTCCCAGGGATGCAGCTGCTGAAGCTGGCTTGGGGGAGAGGGGCCGTGGGAAAATATACGCAAGTATTTAGCTTTTGCCAAGAGTGCCGTTCTCCTCAGGTTCCAGAGGTGTGAGTAGATTGTGCAGCTGGCTGCTTCTCCCTGAAGAAACTGCGGCTGAACGCTAGGACCATCCCGCCACCGCCGTTGCCACTGCTCCAGGAATGGTGCCTGAGGGCTCCCCCCGATTCAGTTCCATTAACTCCTCTCTGCTTCTGAACGGTCTCTTCCTTCCCCTCCTCTCAGTTCATTGTCTAAGCTTGTCTTTGATGCTCAGGGCTCCCAGCTTGTCACAGATATACTCATTTCAATTGTTTTTTTTTCCAGTCTTTGTTGTAAGGAGGGCTCGCCAGAAGCGTCTGTCTATTCTGCCATCTTGGTTCCGCCTCCCTCTACATTGATTTTTGAATGTTAAACCAATCTTGTATTTCTGGGACAAAATTCTCTTGGTCATGATTATCATTCTTTTTATATACCCATTGCCGTCCCGTTGATTCCAACTCATAGTAACCCTATAGGACACAGTAGAACTGCGCCATAGAGTTTCCAAGAAGCTCGTGGTGGATTCGAACTGCTGACCTTTTGGTTAGCAGCCGTAGCTCTACACCACCAGGGTTTCCTCTTTTTATATACTGCTGGATTTTATTTGCTAATGTTTTGGTAAGGATTTTTGCATCTGTGTTCTTCAGGGATATTGGTTTGTCATTATCTTATAATGATTTTTTTTTTTTTATCAGTGCAATGGTGGCTTTATAGATTAAAAAAATTACCTTGGGAAATATCCTTTTCTAGCTTCTAAAGGAGTTTATGTAGAATTGATATTTCCTCTCCAATTTTTTGATAGAATTCTCCAGTGGTGCCATCTAAGCCTTGAATTGTCTTTGTGGGAAGGTTTTAAATTTTGAGTTCAATTTTTTAGCAAATTTAGGGCTATTCAGATTTCCTATTTCTTTCTGAGTCAGTTTTGGTGATTTGGAATTTTGTTTAAGCTGTCCATCCAATTTGCCCAATTTATTAGCCTAAAGTTATTTGTAGTATTCATTTACTTATCTTTTAATGCCTGCTCAATCTCATTCCTTGATCTCCTTCCTTGTGTTGGTAATCTGTGCCTTCAATCTTTCTGTTGTTGTTGTTAATCAGCCTAGCAGGGTCTTATCACTTTTTTTTGTTCTTTTCAAGGAACCGCGTTTTGACTGTACTCATTTGCTTTGTTGTTTGTAGGCTTTGCATTTTAGTGATTTTTATCCTCACATTTATTATTTCATTCCTTCTACTTACTTTGCCTTTAATTTGCTCTTCTTTCTCTAGCTTCTTAAGATGGAAATGAGATAATTTAGTTCTAGATTTCCTTTCCTAGTGTAATCATTTAAACTTACTGATTTCACTCTAAGCGCTGTTTTAGCTACATGCCACATATTTTGATATGTTGTGTTTTAATTTCCATTCAAGAAATTTTTTAATTTCAATTTCTATTTTTTCTTTGACCCATGTATTATTTAAAAAAGTGTGGTAAAGACTTATTTAAAAAAGTATGTTGTTAAATTTTTAAAATATAGGGGTTTTACATGTATCTGTTATTGATTATTATCTAATTCCACTGTGTTCAGAGGAAATATTCTGTATTTTTTCAGTCTTTTACATTCACTGAACTTTTTTATGGCTCAGCATGTGGTATATCTTAGTGAATGTTCCATATGCACTTAAAAAAGAAAAACATATTCTGCTGTGATTGGGAGAATAGTTTTGTTCAAGTCTCCTATGTTCTTACTTATTTTCTATTTCTTCTAACAATTACTGAGAAAACAGTGTTGAAATCTAACTACAATCATGGAATTGTCCTTTCTCTTTTTAGTTCCATTAGTTTTTACTTCATATATATTGAAATTCTGTTATCGGGCACTTACACGTTTGAGATTCCTGTGTTTTCCTGATGAATTGATCCTTTTGTAATTTGTTATCATTTGGGTTTTGCCTGAAGAATTTCCTTTTACAGTTTTATTGATATAGGTCTACTGTTGATGATTTTTTTAAACTTTGTCTCAAAAGTTTTTATTTTACCTTGATTTTAAGGCAATATTTACTGCATGTAGAATTATAGGAATTCTGGTATTGTTTGTTTTGTTTATTTGTTTTTTCCTTCAGACCTTTGGCATTATAATTCTATTTCATCTGGCTTGCATCTAGGGGCCACGTAGCTGTCTTCTAAATTTCTTGGCATAGATGAGTGAGTGCTTCCATTGTTGCATGCATTTGTTGAAACATCTTAATTGGTCTTCTGTCAATTCCTGGAGCCTTGTTTTTCACCTGTGCCTTCAGGGTAGCTTGGATGTCTTCCTTCAATACCATTGTCTCTTGGTTATATGCTACCTCCTGAAATGGTTGAATGTTGACCGACTCTTTTTGGTATGGTGACTCTGTGTATTCCTTCCATCTTCTTTTGATGCATATATGCCCTTAATTTATGTTGAAATATTTCCCCTCTATTCCCATTTTGATATGAATTTTTATAAGGAAAAGGTGTTAGATTTTATCTGATACCTTCTCTGCATCCATGGAGATAATCATGTGATTCTTTACTTTCGTTTTATTTATGTGGTGAATTACATTGATTTTCTAATGTTGAGCCATTCTTACATTCCTGCTGTGAATCCCGCCTAATGTTGATGTATGATTGTTTTGTATGCTATTGAATCCTGTTGGTTAGAATTTTGTTGAGAATTTTTTGCATCTTTATATTCATGCGAAGGAGCCCTGGTGACACATTGCTTAAGTGCTCGGCTGCTAACCAAAAGGTCAGAAGTTCAAACTCACCAACTGGTCTGCAGAAGAACAATGTGGCAGTCTGTTTCCATACAACATTTGCAGCCTTGAAAACCCTATGCGGGCGTTCTACTCTTGTCCTGTATGTAACTATGAATCAGAGTCGACTTGATGGCAGTGGGTTTGGTTTTTGGTTTTATAGTCATGAAGCTAATTGTTCTGTAATTTTCTGTCTTTTGTGTGTGTGTGTGATGTCGTTACCTGGCTTTTGTATCAGGGCAATACTGGCTTCATAGAATGAGTTGGGGTATTCCTTCATTTTCTGTTTTTAAAGAGTTTGAGTAGGATTCATGTCAACTATTTTCTGAGTATTTGGCAGAATTTCCCAGTGAAGCCTCTGGGCTGGGGCTTTTTTTTTTTTTATTGGGACTTTTTTGATGACATCTTCAGTACCTTCTTTTGTTATGGGTGTTAAGATTTTCTTCCTGTAGGTGACTTAGTTTTGGTAGGTAGTGTGTTTTTAGAAATTTTTTGGTTTCTTTTAGTTTTTCAAATTTGTTGGAGTATACTTTTTTATAATGTTCTGTTATGATCCTCTTTATCTCAGTTGTATCTGTTACAATGTCTCTGATTTCATTTGTTTATTTACAGTTTCTTGTTTTTTTTCTTTGTCAGTTTGGCCCGTGATTTGTCCATTTTATTGATCCTTTCAAAGAACCAACTTTTAGTTTTGTTGATTCTTTCTATTGTTTTTCTGTTTTCTATTTCATTTATTTCTGCTCTGATTTTTGTTATTGTCTTTCTTCTGGTGACTTTGGTCCTTTGTTACTCTTCCCTTTCTATTTCTTCAAGCTGTTTGATTAAATTATTGATTTTGGATCTTTCTTCTTTTTGGATGTTTGCTTTTATTGCTATAAATTTTCCTCTGAGCACTGCTTTGCTGTGTCCCAAGGGTTTTGGTATGTTTTCATGCTCATTTGATTCTATTTTTTTTTATTTCATTTTTGATTTCTTCTGTGGCTCCATAGTTTTTAAGTAATGTATTATTTAGCTTCCATGTATTTAATTTTTTTTTTTCTTGTTCTTTTTGCTATTGGTTTCTAGTTTTACGGTGTTATGGTCAGAGAAGATGCTTTGTATTGTTTAGATGTTTTTCAGTTCATTTAGGTTTGCTTTGTGGTCTATTCTGGAGAATGTTACATTTGTGTTGGAGAAGAACATGTACTGTGCTGCTGTTGGGTGATGTGTTCTTTATATGTCTATGAGATCAAGTTGGTTGATTGTGTTATTTAGATGTTCTGTATCTTTGTTGATTTTATTTCTAGTTGTTCTGTCCACTGTCAAAAGTGGAGTGTTAAAATCTCCTACTATTATTATAGAACTATTTCTGTTTTGAATTCTGTTAGTTTGTTTTATGTGTTTTGGAAGTCTGTCATTGGGTACATAAATATTTATTATTGTTATATCTTCTTGGTGAATTGACCGTTTAATCATTGTATAATGCCCTTCTTTGTCTCTTGTAATGGGTTTTGACTTACAGCCTATTTTTTTGGACATTATTATTGCCATTCCTGTCTACTGTTTGCTTGATACATTTTTTTCCATCCTTTGATTTTTAACCTGTTTATGTCTTTGTGTCTAAGGTGTGTCTCTTGTAGACAACATGTTGATGTGGCATGTTTTTTTTATTCATTCTTTCACTCTCTGCCTGTTGACTGCTGCATTTAACCCATTTATAATTAGTGTGATTACCAATAGATACGGATTTAATGCTGCCATTTTGATACACTTTTTCATGGTGTTAACAGTTTCTTTTTTCTTCTTTACTTTCTGTGTTGAGTACCTTTCGTATATGGATTTTCTTTTCCTTTCATTTATTATTGCTGTTTTTGTGTTTATTGAGCCTTTTTGATTCTCTTTTTCTTTGTTTTTGGTGAGTAGATTTGTTACTTTTCTTTGTCATTACTCTGAAATTTACAATCATCATCCTATATATAAAACAGTCTGTCATATCTTGCGATCACCTTGATTTCCTCTCCATATGAAAGTTCTATAACTACACCATTCATTCCTCATTTTGTCTTGAAATTGACATTGTTAACATCTTTATATCTTCTGTTCCCTTTAATTAATTTTGTAGCTTTATTTTACTTTTGTGAAGTCTTTATCTGGCCTGGATTCTGTTGTGTGTGTTTATCTCAGGTTGTTGTCTTATGTTGTTGGTTTCTATCTGAAGGACTCCTTTTAATATTTCTCATAGGGCTGGTCTGCTGGTTACAAATTCCCTTAATTTCTGCTTATCTGGGAATATCCTAATTCAGTGTTCATTTTTGAAAGACAGCTTTGCTGGATATATGATCCTGGGTTGTCAGTTCTTTTTATTCAAGGCTTTGTATATGTCATCCCATTGCCTTCTTGCCTGCATTGTTTCCGATGAGAAATTACTGCTTAGTCTTATTGATGTCCCTTTGTAAGTGATATTTTCCTTTTCTTGAGCTGGTCTCAAAATTGTTTGTCTATAGTTCTGGAGAGTTTGATTATGATATGTCTTGGTGAATTTCTTTTGGGTCTGTCCAGATGGGGTTTGTTGAGCTTTTTAGATGGAAATCTCATTTTTCACGAAGTGTGGGAAGTTTTCTGCCATTATATACTCTTTTTTATATCTTCCCCTACTGAAATTCCTTATATGAGCATAATATTCCTCTTTATGGTATCCCACATAAACCTTAGGCTTTCTTCATTTTTCATCAGTCTTTATCAAGGGATTTGTCCTCTTCTTTTGGTGATTCTTTCTTCCATTGATTCAATTCTACTTCTGTGTCCTTCCATTGAGTTGTTTATTTCTGATATTATTGTTAAACTTCTGAATATGTAGTTTTTATTTTTATATGATTTCTCTTTATTGAGTTTGTCATTTTGTTCTTGTATTGTTTTCCTGAATTCTTACAGGTTTTTTTTTTTTTTTTCTGTTTTTTGTTTTTTAACCTCTTTGAGAAGTCTAAGTATTAGTTGTTTGAATTCCTTATCAGGTAGTTCTATTATCAGTTTTTCCTCAGAAAGTTTTACACCCTTTTATTTTGCTCATTAGCTTGATGCGTCGTATCCTGTTTCTTCATGTGATTGGTAATTGACTGCTATCTTCAAGGCATTAACGTTCTATTTTATTTGCTTATATATTTCTTTACTGATTTTTGTTTGTATTGCCTTTTTTGTATTGCTTTGCTTTTGTTTTGATATATCTAGAGCTTAGGTTTTTCCCTTTCTCTTTATATTGTCTACCTTTCTTTGTAGTGCTTTAATTGATGTTGTTTTGCAGTACTGATCTGTGTATGACTATGATGTTGCTTGTTGATTGGTCTATGTATGGGTTTGGTGCTGTCGGTTGGCTGGGTATGATTTCTTCTCACTGATGGGCATGGTAGGTTGCACACACATGGGGGTCCTATGTCATTAGGTGCATATGAGTTCTCTTAGAGGATTGCATGTTAGTGCATGAACATGTCCTTTCTTTGATGTGGAGTGTCAGGTCTTGGGTGGCTAGGAGCCTTTCATAGCTCTTGTAGGATAATACATTCCCTCTGTGTTGGCATGAGCAGTTAGTGCGACCCTTGAAGTGCAGGATGGGTCACAGGGAGGGTGGGCAGGATGGGGTGCAGAGCCCCAGTAGGCCAGGGGTGGGTTGGAAGAACAGGGCTTGGAGTCCTGCTCAGCCAGGAGGGGTGTGTGGGTGGGAAGAGGGAGGAGGAAGCCCAAGAGTCCTGGATGGGGGCGTGTGTGAAGCAGAGCCTGCACATGTTTGCACAAATGACCTGTGCCTCAGGGAGGGGATGGAGACGCAATAAGGATTGTGCGCATTGGCACAGACAGCCTGCACCTCAGGGAGGGGAGGAGGCAGCGTGGGGCTTGTAACCATTAGCACAGATAGCAGGCACCTCTGGGAGGAAAGAGGGTTGGCGTGAGGATTGTGCACATTAGCACAGAGAACCTGTGCCTCAGGGAGTGGAGTGAGGCAGAGTGGGGCTTGTGCTATATTAGTGCAGACGGCAGGCGCCTCTGGGAGGAAAGGGGAGTGAAGTAATGCCTGCAGAGACAGGAGGGGATGACAGTTTGTAAGAGGCTGGTTGTGGGTCGGGGGGCTTCCAGTTGTTACTCTGCAGGTTGACTTTTCACTGGGCATCTCCTGTCTAAATGTCAGGCACAGCCACCTACTAGTGGTTTCTGCACTAATTCCTAACTCCCTCCATTCTTGCACTCTCCAGGAGGACTGGAGCTCATGCTGACACTTCTGTACCTCCTCTTGGATCTTCCGAAAATATGCACTCCCTGTCAGTTCTGTTTCCTACACTTAGGCTCTGACAGTTCAGTCTACCTCACTGTACTCTAGTAGTACCTCCCTGTGGCTCTCTGGTTTCAAATCTACACCATTCCTGTGTTTTGCCAGTTTAGTCTACCTCAATTTACTCTAGTAGCACTTGCCTGTGGCTCTCTGGTTTCAAACCTAAGCCATTCCTGTGTTTCGCCAGTTCAGTCTACCTCACTTTACCGTAGTAGCACTTCCCTGTTGCTCTTTGGTTTCAAATCTACACCATTCCTGTATTTTGCCCTCTCGGGTGCCTCGGCTCAGGACCCGTCCTGCCCATCTCTTCGTTTCTTTCCAGGGTTGTTTACGCAGGATTGTTACCACTACCTATGTTCTCTCTGAGGTTGCTTTCCTGGTTTCCTAACTCTGGATTGTTGATTGATGGCATCCCAAAATGGCCATGCTGTGCTGCATTGGCTGGCAGGGTGCAGTTGATCCATGATTCTCTATTTTCCCACTGGTCTTGTTCTGTCTCTCCTACTAGTCAGTGCTCAATCTGTCTTTTCAACTCTCCGTTTGACGTTCTGGGATCCAAGGTCATTATAATATGTGTCTGTTTATTTAGCTTCTCAAGTCTTTGTTGTGGGGGGAGGAGGTCATTATGGTATGTTCAACTAAGCAGCCATCTTAACCAGAGCCTATTGGTGGCTTCATTTAAGAATTTTGCTTTTTCACTGATTTTTTTAGGACTTTGATTATTATGTGTCTTGGTGTATACATATGTGTTTATTCTCCTTGGGATATGTTGAATTTCTTGAATCAGTGGGTTTACAGTTTTAATCAAGTTTGGAAAAATTTCAGCCATTATTTCCCTCATTCCCTTCTGAGACTCCACCTATATAGGTATTAGACTGCTTGATATTATCCCAGAGGTCACTGAGGCTTTTTTTGTTTTCACTCTTATGTCTCACTGTGTTTCATATCACCTAAATTCTCCTGCTATGTCTTCAAGTGACTGACCTTTTCTTTTGCAATGCTTAATCAGATGTTCATATATTTAGTAAAATTTTCATGTCTATTACTAAATTTTTCATCTCTAGACATTCCATTATGTTCATTTAAATATCTTCCATTTCTTTCCTCATTATGTTCATATTTTCCTGCAAATATTTGTGTTGTTATTGTTGTTAGGTGCCATTGAGTCAGGCCCAACTCATAGTGACCCTGTGTACAACAGAATGAAACGCTACCTGGTCCTGTACCCTCACAATCATTACTATGTTTGAGCCCATTGTTGCAGCCACGGCATCAATACATCTTGTTGGGAGTCTACCACTTTTTCACTGACTCTCTGCTCTACCAAGCATGATGCCTTTTTCCAGGGACTGGTCCCTCTTGGTAACATATCCAAAGCACATGAGTCAAAGTCTTGCCATCCTCCCTTTTAAGGAGCATTCTGGCTGTGTACTTCTCCCAGGACAGACTTGTTTGTTCTTCTGGCAGTCAATGATGTATTCAATATTCTTCACCAACACCATAATTCAAAGGCATCAATTCTTCTCTGGTCTTCCTTACTCATTGTCCAGCTTTAGCATGTATATGAGGCAATTGAAAATATCATGGATCGGGTCAGTTGCACCTTAGTTCTCAAGGTGACATCTTTGGTTTTTAACACTTTAAAGAGGTCTTTTGCAGCAGATTTGCCCAATGCAATACACTGATTTCTTGACTGCTGCTTCCATGGGCATTTGTTGTGGATCCAAGTAAAATGACAACTTCAGTCTTTTCTCCATTTATCATGAAGTTGCTTATTGGTCTAGTCGTGAGGATTTTTGTTTTCTGTATGTTGAAGTGTAATCCATACTGAAGGCTGCAAACTTCATCAGTAAGTGCTTCAAGTCCTCTTCACTTTCAGCAAGCATAAATATTTGTACATAATCATAATAGTTGTTTTAGCATCCTTGCTTTTGTCTGCTAGTTCCATCATCTCTGTTATTTCTGGGTTGGTTTCAATTTAAAGATTTTCTCCGCCTCTGAGTATCAGTCATATTTACTGCCCCTTGGCATGTGTAGTAATTTCTTATTGGATGTTGGATGTTGAGGTTTATGTTATTGAATGTTTGGATTTTGTCGTCTTTATCTGAAGAATGTTGGGCTTTGGTTTGGCAAAAAGTTATGTTTCTTGAAGTTCACTCCCACTGAAGCAGCTTATAGTAGACTTCACTCCATGAATAATTCACTTCTACTACTGAAGTATATATAGTCCCTTTGGTGTTTTTACTGAACGTCCTTAGACTTCTTTTGTTTATATTAAAATGTGAGCTATAAGTGTTCGGTGGACCTTATAAGTGTAAAGATGTGTTTTGCTTTAACTCTGAGAAATAGTCTTCTATTATTTTTAAATGAATTTGATTGCCTCCTACCCCCATTTTCTCTATTCTCTCTTTCTTCAACTTTTGTTAGATGAATGTTGAAACTTTGGATCTTTCCTCCATGGTCTAAGTTTTTATTTCATACTTTCCATCACATTTTCTGCTTCCCTTGTGTTCTGGGAGAAGTATTTAGCTTAAGCTTTCGAGTTGCTAACTTGCTCTTTATCAATATTTATTCTACTATTTAATCTGTTGAGTTTGTTTAAAAGATTATGTTTATTTTTTAAGGTATCCAATTGGTTCTTTTACATAATAGCCAGTTCTTTTTTTCACAGGTGTAATATCCTGTCTTTCTCCCTTGAGAATATTAATTACCTTTTTTAAAAAAGTATTGTTTTTCTCTTCTGTTAACTGTGCATCCTCAGATATTAGCTCTCTTATTTATTAAATTTGGTACTTTTATTAGGGTGTTTGGTGATTCTGGACTTATTCAGATTCCATCCTTATTTTTATATAGTTGCTGTTGTTGCTTAAGGAGCCCTGGTGGCACAGTGGTTAAGCACTCAGCTGCCAACTGAATAGTCAGCAGTTCAAACCCAGCACCTGCTCCATGGGAGAAAGATGTCACAGTCTGCGTCTATAAAGATTACAACCTTGGAAGCCCTATGGGCCAGTTCTACTCTGTACGGTATGGTCTCTATAAGTCAGAAATGACTTGATGTGGCAACAGCTTTTTTGGGGTTTTTTTTTTTGGCTATTGTTGCTTGCTGTAGTTACTTTCAGTTATTATAGGAGAAATGTAGATTGTTCACCTGGGCAGTATGTGTTAGTAGCTTATCTTCTGGATGAGTGTTATTACCTCTTCCCCCATGATATAACCTAACTAGTATGAGACTTTGCTCAGACTGAGCTCAGAGGCTCAGAAGCAAAAGTCTGTTGCTTACGTCTTATTCTAAATTAGGGATATACAAAACCACTCTCATCGATGCTGTGAATGTAGTGATCAGGCAACTCACCCCAGACTCCTTTCCTTATGTACATTGCATCTGTGCTTGGAGTCTCCTAGACCTACTTCCGACTTAGGTATCAGTCTTCTCATGCATAATTACAGAATGGTGTTCACTTGCATTAATTCAGTCCTTTCTATGTTCTATTCTTAAAGGATTTCTGAATAAATTTGCTCTATTGATAAAGTTTTCTTGAGTGGTTGTTAAGATTTTCTTAACTTATCTGTCACTTCATGATCAAATTTTAAATATCTTCTGCATTTTTGTTATTTCTCCTTCACATGTATTTGGTTCTCTATTTTCTTCGTAAAATTTTTTCAGAGTTTTATATTCAACATTGTTGATTTGAAATAACCAGTTTTTCTAGTTGTCCATTTATTGATTTTCTGTTTTCTGATTATCCTGATTTCCTTAAATTTGGTTTCTTAGTGTTTATTTATTTCAATTTTATTTTATTTAATAATAAAAATCTTAAGATTATTAATTTGCCTATGTTTCCATTTTGGCTGTATTTCACATTTTTTTATTTTTAAGGTTATTGCTTTAATTATTTTCTAAATTATTTGTAATGATATTAAATCAAAGGTAAATGAGAGAGCCTTGTAATTTCTAATTATTAGTTGCTTTTTTTTTTTTAAAGCTGTTTCTTTTCTTCCCGGAAGTCTCAGCAAATATCTCATCATAGTTCATTGATTATGATTGAGTTTGTGCTCCTCTTTGTACCAAGTTATGTGTTCATCTCTGTACCAATTATTCTGGTCAGGGTGACGAGATATAAGACAGTCTGATGCATTTCTTATTCATCGTCCACCACTGAATATACCATGGACTACCAGAAGAACGAACAAGTCTGTCTTGGAAGAAATACTGCCAGAGTGCTCCTTGAAAGCAAGGATGGTGAGACTTTGTCTCATATACTTTGGAGATCTTATTAGGAGGGAACAGTTTCTGGAGAAGGACATCATACTTGGTAAAGTAGAGGGTCAGCAAAAGAGAGGAAGACCCTCAACAAGATAGATTGACACAGGGGCTGCAACAGTGGACTCAAACATAACAATGATTATGAGGATGACACAGGACCGGGCAGTACGTTGTTCTGTTGTACATGCAGTCGCTATGAGTCTGAACTGACTCGACAACACCTAACAACAAAATAACAACAGCGGTCTGATGCAAAACATGATTGATAATGGGGGCGGGATGGTTTCCTGAAGATTCTTTACAGTGCTATTTGAATGAGAAAAGGAAGAAGTGGATCGTGGGATGACAACTAAAAATATCCACTGAGTAGCTATCTTTTGATTTAATTAATAATGTCATACTAAACAGCTAATGGCTGCTATGTTATCTTAGCAAACACTCTTAATGATACAGAAGTTAATGACATAAATAACCATCTTCTATTTCCCTGTTAATCCAGTTTCAGAAGTCATTATCTCATTTGATTCTCATACCATCCACATGAAATAACTAAGGCTTATATTATTGTTCCTGTCTTTTAGATAGGGAAACTGAGGCTCATAAAAATTAAATAACTTCTCTAAAGTTCTACGTTTAGTATGTTTGGGAGATATTTCTAGGGCTGTCTAAGACACCACACTTTACAACTGCAAATTCAACGAAATACCATTTGTCTGCTTTATCTATACTACACCAGGTTCTTCTCATTTAAAAATTGCCATATAATTTTTATGCCAATTATTCTATTTTGAATTGCCACCAAAAATCTATCATTTTGACAATATGCTTCCTTTTTCTTAGGGGTGAATTATATATAGCCTTAACCTCATAATTCTGGATAGGCTGATGTGGGTAAATAATCTGATGTTCTTTTCAATACCATATTTGAAAATACTGTCACATTGTTTACAGCTTTTCTTCATATTATTCTATCTTCTAGATTTAATGGTTTGAAACTGTTTTTGCGTTATTAACCAGTATATACAAGTTGCATTCAGATTTGCTGTCGTAGTGCTTTCTAGATTCTTACGGTCTGGGCACAATATTGATTGCTGCAGATTATAATTCCCTTCCTTCTATGTGGTAGCGGCGAGAAATGTTTAAGTTGAAACTTTCGAGTAAGATACATGCTTGCTTTTTAATACTTTCAGTTATGGTGTTAGGCCACTTTTCAGTGAGAAATAAATTTTATTTCCGGCGCTTGATTTCATTTCCTACATTAGGGCACGTTGTCATATCTAGTATTGGTGATTTTTCAAGGACTTGAGGGGCTATGTTTTAGAGTTGGCATAAAACTTCAAATCATTTGTAAAAAACAATATTCATGATCTGATGCTCATGTTTTAATTTAACACCATGATCAGATTTTTTTTTTAGTTTTCTATTTAATGGATCCTAGCCATATGTAAAGGTTCCTCAAGAGCACAATTAAGTGTTCTGGAATTCCCATTCTTCACAGTGTTATCCATAGTTTGTTATGATCCATACAGTTGAATGCCTTTGCATAGTCAATAAAACACAGGTAGACATCCTTCTGGTATTCTCTGCTTTCAGCCAGGATCCATCTGACATCAGCAATAATATCCCTGGTTCCACAGCCTCTTCTGAAGCCAGCCTGAATTTCTGGCAGTTCCCCGTTGATATACTGCTGCAGCCATTTTTGAATGATCTTCAGCAAAATTTTGCTTGCATCTGATATTAATGATGTTGTTCTATAATTTCCACATTCAGTTGGATCACCTTTCTTGGGAATAGGCATCAATATGGATCTCTTCCAGTCAGTTGGCCAGGAAGCTGTCTTCCATATTTCTTGGCATAGACAGACAGAACAAGGGAATACTGATTGGTTTAAAGTCAGGAAAGCTGTGCGTCAGGGTTGTATTCTTCCACCATGCCTATTTAATCTGTATGCTGAACAAATAATACGAGAAGCTGGACTATATGAAGAAGAACGGGGCATCAGGATTGGAGGAAGACTCATTAACAACCTGCATTATGCAGATGACACAACCTTGGTTGCTGAAAGTGAAGAGGACTTGAAGCACTTACTGATGAAGATCAAAGACCACAGCCTTCAGTATGGATTACACCTCAACATAAAGAAAACAAAAATCCTCACAACTGGACCAATGACCAACATCATGATAAATGGAGAAAAGATTGAAGTTGTCAACGATTTCATTTTACTTGGATCCACAATCAACAGCCATGGAAGCAGCAGTCAAGACATCAATAGACGCATTCCATTGGGTAAATCTGCTGCAAAGGACCTCTTCAAAGTGTTGAAGAGCAAAGATGTGACCCTGAAGACTAAGGTGTGCCTGACCCAAGCCATGGTGTTTTCAATCACATCATATGCATGTGAAAGCTGGACAATGAATAAGGAAGACCGAAGAGTTGACACCTTTGAATTGTGGTGTTGGCAAAGAATATTGAATATACCATGGACTGCCAAAAGAATGAACAAATCTGTCTTAGAAGAAGTGCAGCCAGAATGCTCCTTAGAGGCAAGGATGGCGAGACTGCGTCTTATATACCTTGGACATGTTGTCAGGAGGGATCAGTCCCTGGAGAAGGACATCATGCTTGGCAGAGCACAGGGTCAGTGGAAAAGAGGAAGACCCTCAACGAGGTGGATTGACACAATGGCTGCAACAATGAGCTCAAGCATAACAACGATTGTAAGGATGGCGCAGGACCAGGTAGTGTTTCGTTCTGTTGTGCATAGGGTCGCTATGAGTTCGAACTGACTCGACGGCACCTAACAACAACAACCACAGCCATATGTATTTGTCTTGGCTCATGTTGTTGTTGTTGGGTACTGTCGAGTCAGTTCCGACTCATAGTGACCCTATGCACAGCAGAACGAAACACTGCCCGGTCCTGAGCCATCCTTACAATCGTTGTTATGCTTGAGCTCATTGTTGCAGCCACTGTGTCAATCCACCTCATTGAGTCTCTTCCTCTTTTCCACTGACCCTGTACTCTGCCAAGCGTGATGTCCTTCTCCAGGGACTGATCTCTCCTAACATGTCCAAAGTATGTAAGACGCAGTCTTGCCATCCTTGCCTTTAAGGAGCATTCTGGCTGTACTTCTTCTAAGACAGATTTGTTCGTTCTTTTGGCAGTCCATGGTATATTCAATATTCTTCACCAACACCACAATTCAAAAGAGTCACTTCTTCTTCAGTCTTCCTTATTCATTGTCCAGCTTTCACATGCGTATGATGTGATTGAAAATACCATGGCTTGGGTCAGGCCCAACTTAGTCTTCATGGTGACATCTTTGCTCTTCAACACTTTGAAGAGGTCCTTTGCAGCAGATTTACCCAATGGAATGCGTCTATTGATGTCTTGACTGCTGCTTCCATGGCTGTTGATTGTGGATCCAAGTAAAATGAAATCGTTGACAACTTCAATCTTTTCTCCTTTTATCATGATGTTGCTCATTGATCCAGTTGTAAGGATTTTTGTTTTCTTTATGTTGAGGGGCAATCCATACTAAAGGCTGTGGTCTTTGATCTTCATCAGTAAGTGCTTCAAGTCCTCTTCACTTTCAGCAAGGAAGGTTGGCTCATGGAATATTTAAAAATATTGAGCCAATATGAAAACATTAGGCGATTTCATACAAAAGCCTGTATTTCCCAGTTTCTCTTGAAAATTTTCTAAGGTTTGGCAACACTTGGTCTGCATTTGTATATGACGGTAATCGCCTGGAGATGAGTAGAACCTGCCTGCCTTAAATAGGCTGCCAGCTCTCAAGTTCATCACAGGCTGCACCACTTCCCAGGGAGAATGAAGGGCATACATGGCAGACCATCAACATAAAAGGAAGATGGAATGTGACCCACATCACTTGAAGCAAGGGGGTTATGAAGCCTCTCCTCTCTTAGGGATAGCCATTACTATAGCCTCTTAGATTCTGAAGTAGCAAGTCCATTTAATTACTGTATGAAAGGGAGCCATGGTAGGCTGAACTGTTTCTCCAACCCAGATCTTGAAGAACAGAATCAGCTCCCCAGACACTAACCTGCCCACAGACCCCCACCGACAGCCTCTTTGCTACTTGTGGAAAAGCAGGACAAGGACACCAGGCCTTTGCCTTTGGCTTCAGTTCGTATAAAATTCAGTGCTAGGAGCCCCCCAACAAGAATGGGAACATGGCAATGGCGTCCCCCATCTTTTTTGAGTCCCTGGGTGGTGCAAATGGTTAATGCTCTGAGCTGCTAACTAAAAGGTTAGAGGTTCAAGTTCACCCATAGGCGTCTTGGAAGAAAGGCCTGGTGATCTGCTTCTAAAAATCAGCCACTGAAAACCTTATAGAGGACAGTTCTACTGTGATGCATATGGGGTCACCATGTTGGAGTCAACTTAGTGGTAACCGGTATTAGAAAAGCAGCAGGGGATGAAGAGGAACGGAAGGTGTACTACAGTTGTTCAGACAAAATCCCTGAGTTCATCACTGATGTATTCTCTCA
Source organism: Loxodonta africana (assembly GCF_030014295.1). Taxonomy (NCBI): domain Eukaryota; kingdom Metazoa; phylum Chordata; class Mammalia; order Proboscidea; family Elephantidae; genus Loxodonta; species Loxodonta africana. The sequence continues at coordinate 72,093,811 of NC_087358.1, forward strand.
CATCCTGCATCCAAACCACCAGCATATCGTTTTGGCTCTGTCTTCAAAATGCATGCATTAATCTTCTCACCTCCTACCACCTCCGTTATTACTATTCTAGACTAAGATTCCTACCTGGCTTCCCTGTTTTAGCCCTTGGCACTCCGTGGTCTATGCTACATTGTCTTCCCAACAGCCAGAGGGATGTTTAAAACTTGAAAAAGATTGTATCATCTGTCCTAGAACTCTCCAGGAACTTCCCCACACTGCTTGGAATGAAATGTTCTGTGATCTCCAATCTCATCTCCGAATATACCCCCCTCCTTGCTTACACGTCCTAACACACTGGCCTGCTTGCAATACCTGCAACACCCAGCCATGCTCCCACCTCAAGGCCTTTGCATTTGCTGATCTCTAGCCGGGAACCTTCTTCCCCCAGATAGCTGCATGGCTCAATCCCTCATGTCATTCAGGTCTCTGGTGAAAGGTGAGCTCATTAGAGACTTTCTCTGATCATCCCTATCTAAAATGCACACTCACCCCATCTCTATCCCTTTATTCTGTTTTACTGTTCTTCACGGACCTTTGTACCACATGACATATGATGCATGTTTTCCTGTGTGTACTTGTTTATTAAATATGCCTATCCAATGGAATATAAGCTCCTGAAGTGCAGGACCTTTGTCTGTTTTGTTTCCCACGGTATCCCTATCACCTATTACACTGCCTGGCACAGAGTAAGCACTCAATAAACATGTGCTGAATTAATGGTGCTCCTGCAGTTTTGCTCAATTTCTGAGTGTGTTACAGATAGGGATCAGGATAAATGAACCTAGAATTCCCTGGCTCCTAAAACCAAACTCAAGCTATAATATTAAAAAAAAAAAAAAAAAAACTAGTTGCCATCAAGTTGACTCCAACTCATGGCAATCCCATGTGTGTCAGAGTAGAACTGTGCTACACAGGGTTTTCAGTGGCTGATTTTTCAGAAGGTTGCCAGGTCTTTCTTCCAAGGCACCCCTGGGCAGCCTCGATTCTGAAGTAGCAAGTATATTTTATTATGTTAACAGCCAAGTACTTTAGGTTGGCAGCCAAGTGCTTAATCATTTGTAACAGGGATTCTACCTGTAGAATTTGAACCTTTAAAAATCTATCTATAACTGTGTATACATGACATGAACGTATTATACATTACACATACATGCATACACACACATATACATACATACCTGTATATATATATTTTTAAAATATTCATTAGGTATGGTAATGGCCATGAGAAGCTGTTCCTGGGGTCTGTGTTACTTGAATAGAGAATTAAAAACCCTGTTTGGCCATGAGTGCTATAAATTTCAAGAAATTATTGAGTCCACATAATTTGGGACATACAATTCAATTTAGACCAAGCTGAACTTCTGAGCATTTTATGATTTCTCCATAACACATTACAATATAACCCTCTTACCAGTACGTTGTGTGGTTTTATTTCAGGTCACCTTGAAGCCACAAAGTTATGGGTGGAGGGGGAGGAGAAGTAGAAAATAACACATCTCATAGCTTTTATTTCTGAATTCTCATACCTCCTGTAGAGCTCCACGTTGGAAGTAGAAACTGGTCAAAAATATTAAGAAAATGCATCTAAGAAACTTTTGACAAGATAGATGAGCAGGAAGTGGAGGAGGGAACGTTTTGAGTCCAGATAAGTTTTACCACAATGTAAAAATAAGCTCCCATAATCCCCTTGTCCTCACTGTGCCATCAGAAAATGGCACAAACACACAGAGATATATATAATTCAGTGGGACCTCACACGGTTAGGGAGAAATACTGGATGAGGTGAGCGTTGCAGGAAAACCCTGACTATGAACTTGTAATTTCACTAACCTGGCAAGTGTGGTACGTGTATATGTGTGATTTCCCTAAACAGTTGTGAGGTATTTTGTTCATTTTGTTGCTTGCCAGATCAGCCTCTTTCCCACTTATCCCTCTTTCTGTGTTCTGTTTGCCTTACAACCCCAAGGCAAAAACTGAACTCACAGGCTTTTCATCAACCCAAATCCATGCTTTGTTCCTGTGTGTCGGCTAACAGTTCCTCAGTTGTGCTTTCCTCTCGGTTTCATAGTAAGTAATTTTAAGGCTTTTACCTTTATTCAGCAAATGTTTATGGAATGCCCACTAGTTCTAGGCACTGGGGATACCGAGTAGAACAACAGATAAAGCTTTGTGAATGCTTTCTATGATCTGAGTAAGCTCCAGGAGAATTTTTACAGGCACTGGTTGGAAAAGCCATCCCAGAAATATGTAGAAAAAAAGTAAACGAATGATGTTCTTTTCCTGCAAAAGATAGGCACTTAATCCTGGTGCTCTGCAGAAAACTTTGCTGTAAGATATGTGCCGAGGTATGTATGCCAAAGGGTCTCTATCAAAATAACTAGATTCTAACACCCGAGAAGAATGTCTCAGAAGCCAGGACCAGATGTTTCATGACATGCACATAAACAGCACACAGGATCATGCTTGTGTATGTTATTAGCTTTTCTTCCTCTGGCTGACATGTCTCGGCCAGAGATATAGGAAATGTTATGCCAAAATTGCCTAGAAATTCCTCAGCCTCTCTTGATGCCTAGAGATGGAAATGTAAACACTATTTCAGAGATCAGCTGAGTGGGTGGCCTTCTGGGTATGTAGGGTGTCTTTTTATAGGGACGTTTTAATCAGCAAATTATTTAGATGACAGCAAGTATTGTTTTTAGCTGAATTCTCTACCAGAAAGTGGGTAGAAAGATGCCACAAAGCTGTAGGAAGTTAAGGCCTTTCAGTGTTCCCCATCATATTTTAAACAAAAATGGGGCAGCAGTTCCAGTAGCAGGAAGACTACTTTTTTGGATGATATTTCTTTGTTCCTCCATTGGCTCCGTAAGTGAGTCCAGTTGGTATATTTCATGATGGCTGTAAACATGGTAGTTATAAAATACACTGTGAGGCTGTGCTGCCCAATTGGAGTTAGGGCATTTCTTGGGAGTGTAGGGGTTAGGTAGCTCTCACCATCTGTCCAACTGGAATGGTGGGAAAAAGGAGATTCTGATATATTTGATTTTCTGATTAACTCTATTAATAAGAAAATTCTTTTTTTTTTTTTCCATTCTTGGAATTAAGAATATTTCTAGGAATTTGGGTTACCTACGGCACTGGGGGTATTTTGTCACTAGTAAATACCGTTTAAGAAACTGTAGTGGAGTCTTTGCAGACGATTGCACCATTGGACATTGTAGAGTCTCTTACTTGTGAAGTGGAGATCATCAAAGTTTGATCTAAACTTTTATGACATTTCATGGGTGTGGGATTTTGGACTAAATCCCTGATGAAGACTTGTTTGCTGCCTTTTTGAGAACTAATAACTAAGGATTCTGGGTGACGTGTGCTGGGCTTTAGTGATCTTCATCCATGACCTTTTTGTGAAGAAAGAAACTTAGTCATTTCAAAAGTTACACAACAAGTAAGTGACAGTGGTGTGATTCAAATCCAGTGCTTTAAACATTAATAACTCAGAACAATCCCATTTTATAAATGAATGAAGTGGGACTTGTCCAATAAAGACGTGACTTGTCCAAGGCCACAGAGCAGGACAGGACTGGCATCTTTCTTCCAGGCTGGCATCTTTCCATGGCATCCCATGCCTGGCTGGATACAGAGCCACTAGGGTCTCAAAAGCAGCCTTGACACAAAGGGAGACCTGCTGCCTCCATCAGCTCAGCACAAACTGAACCTGGCAACTCCTTTGGGGAAGGTTTTTTGTTCTTTATTGTCATTTATTTGACTCCCTACTATGGCCAGGAGTAGGGATGGAGTCCCTGGGTGATGTAAACGGTTAATGCACTTGGCTGCTAACCAAAAGGTGGAACTTTGAGTTTATACAGAGGTGCCTCAAAAGGCCCAGAGATCTACTTCCAAAAAACCAGCCGTTGAAAACTCTGTGAAACATAGTTCTACTCCGACACACGTGGGGTCACCATGAGCTGGAGTTGACTTCATGCAACTGGTTTTTTACTAAGGCCAGGTTCTGTGCCAGGTTCTTTTCTTCTGTGATCTCAAATCCTCACAACAACCCTATGAAGCAGTATGATCATTATGTTCACTTTACAGATGAGTAAACTAAGTCCTATAGATATTAAAGAACTTGCCCAAGGTCACACAGGTTGAAAGAGCTAGACCTAGGATCCAAACCTTGGCCAGTGTGGCTCAAACGTATCCTCTTTCCACATCACCACAGTGCCCTTCACTGATGCTTCTGGCTGGAGTGTCAGCGGCCTGGACAGATATCCCCCTTCACCCCACCCAGAGGTCACTGCCATGCTTGGCCAGTGGCCTGGCACCTGTGAGCTTGGAGGCAGCTCAGCTAGACTTCACGGGCTGGGTGGGCACGTCACTCCCAACTGTGTGAATGAATGTTTGCTTTGCCTGAGCTCACCATTGGGTGGAGTCCACTTTGGGCAGAACACTTATTGGCTGAATAAACACTCAGCATCTTGGAAAGGCTGCCTGGGCTGGTGGTTTGACACTGATTTTGACTATCTGGAGAGATGCCACTGAAAGCCAGCCTCGACCACTGATGTGCTATTGAGAGACTGCCTTCTTAGCCTCTCAGTGTCCTAGTTTCCTTGGAGGTCAACTGAGGACAAACAGACCCTGTTATTCCTGCTGAGTTTTTCTTCTCCAGGCTGAGGACGAATGCAGGAGGTGCCTCTGAAACACTGTACAAAATAAACTAAACGCAGCCGAAATGGGAGAGGCTGCTTCAGACCCTCACACCTGGGAGAGGGATCGGGCCGCACAGCCCTGGGCACAGATAGAGGAAACTCTTTTTCCTTTATACGGTTGGAGGTCCTTGAAGCTGGCCCGTTAGTGGAACTGTTTCCCTTCTCATGTCAAGGGTAGTGGCGAAGGCTTTTGGGGTGCTAAGACTGGTAACTATGCTGTGGGTCCCTTCCCTGGCTAGGACCTGTCTTGGGATCACATGGTCATGCTATGACCATGAGGTTAAGAAAAGTGCAGAAGAGTGGGACTTAGTGTGCGATGCTGAATGCTGCCGTGTTGATGCAGGAGACTCATGGACAGGAAGAGTGTTCCCAGTGGGCAAAAACAGCCCATCACATGGAGGAAGTGGAGGAAGATCTGCTGTGAATTACTCAAACTTAGAACTAGAGTGTGAACCAAAAAAAACCCAAAAACCCAAAAAAACAGTTGCCCCTGAGCCAACTTACAGTGACCCACGTGTGTCAGAGTAGAACTGTGCACTATAGGGTTTTCAGTGGCTATTTTTTTGGAAGTAGATCACTAGGTTTTTCTTCTGAGGCAACTCTGAGTGGACTCAAACCTCCAACCTTTTGTGTAGCAGCTGAATATGTTAACCACTTGCATCGCCCAGGGACTCCAGAGTGTGAACGTTGGGACTAATTCGTAGTACACCTTCTCACTTATCCACTGTCTTGTTATCTGACAATTTGCATTTGACAACAGTAGAAAATCTACCGTCCAACTATTTTGCACATTAATGACGTACGTCTGGCAGTAACAAATGCTGAAGTGCAAGGTACTGGCTTTAATGGTTAAGGTTATGTGTCATCTTGGCTGAAACATGATTCCTAGTGGTTTGGCAGTTATGTAATGATGTAATTTGGCAGCTATATAATGATGTGGAGCTCTGGTGGTACAGTGATTAAGAGCTCATGTTGCTAACCAAAAGGTTGACAGTTCGAATCCACCAGCTACTCCTTGGAAATCCTATGGGACAGTTCTATTTACTGTGTCCTATAGGGTCACTATGAGTGGAATCGACTCGACAGCAATGGGTTTGGTTTTTCTAATGGTGTAAGTTGGCAATTATGTAATGATGTAATCTGGCAGTTAAGTAACGATGTAATTTGGCAGTTATGTGACGATATAGTTATCCTCCATTGTCTGGTCTCCATTTTTGCATAACACTGATTTCACATAATGACCTGGTCTTTGGAACCTAACTACGTTGATAAGTGAGGACAGCGTGTATTTTTATTAAGTCCATATAATGGTCTAATCTGTGCATATTTGCAAACTTGCAGGAGATCCCAAAACTAACCAAGCAGAATGTTTTTGATATAGTAATTTTTTTTTTTTTACAGCATATAAAATAGGTTTTTCTTTGATTGAACTAGTCATTTGGAGATCCAAGATGATTGGTGGGATAATAAAGTACCATTGCATTCTCAAAAGAGTAATGAGCAAGAGAAAAAGAGGATAAGACCATCTACAATGGGCATATGAGAATCCATTTCTCCTAAAAATATCCCAAAGAAGAAGCATCTCTGGAGCTCAAGACCTACATCATTGATTTTTAAAAATAGTCTCCTTTTTTATTCCCTGTTGATCTCTACCCAAATAAAATAATCATATTCGAGTAAATTATTGTTCACACTGTGTCTCATGGAGAACACTGCAATTACTGTGGAGTTGAAAAATTACTGAGAGACATAAGGGACATGCTACTGTGAATAGTCTGAAAAGGTGTCTAAACAGTTCAGCAAGTCAGTGTGATTAATGAACAGCATAGGAGTCAACAGCAGGGGCAGAGGCTCTGAGTTCAATTTCTTTTCCTTAATGCTAATAACCAAGGAATGGGGACTAGTTCAGATTTAAGAGGTAGAGTTAGGGTCCGGGTAATTTAGACTCAGGATAATGTAGCTCTAAATAAGGGTTGTGCCCCCTTTCCCAACCATGTGCTCTCGTGCCAATGCAAGCCATTCTTATTAAGTGATAACTGGGGATAAGGGAACACAGCACTAAAATAAACACTGAAGACTTCTAGGAGAATGCCTAGTCTTCTTAAATATTTAGGTATTTGAGGAGATGATGGCTACCTCCTTCTCATACTTCAAGGGCTCCCCAGTTGGAAGTTTTCCTTGACCGTAAAATATTAACCCCTACTCTTATAATTTCATGGGAAATCCTGGTGGCTTAGTGGTTAAGTGCTACGGCTGCTAACCAAGAGGTCAGCAGTTCAAATCCGTCAGGTGCTCCTTGGAAACTCTATGGGGCAGTTCTACTCTGTCCTATAGGGTCGCTATGTGTCGAAATCGACTCGACGGCACTAGGTTTGGGGTTCTTATAATTTCATAGCTTCTTGGATTTTTCTATGCAATATAAACCTGAATTGTAATTCCACAGTCATTCATAATTATAATTGTCTCCCAGAAAGGTAAGATCATGCTTGTTTTACTTCTGTATTTCCAGCTCCTAAAAAAAAAATGGTTAAGCACCCACCTGCTATGTGAAAGGTTGGCAGTTAGAACTCACCCAGGGGTTCTGTGGGAAATTCCTAGCAATCTGCTTCTGTAAAGACTACAGCCCTAGAAAATCCTTTGTCACATTGGGTCACTATGGGTCATAATAAACTCAGTGCACCTAACAACAGTTCGTCTGGCATGAGATGTTGTTCTTGTTGTTAGTAGCTGTTGAGTTGGCTCCAACTCATGGTGACCCCATGTACAACAGAACAAAGCTTTGCCCAGTCCTGCACCATCTTCATGACCATTAGTATGTATGTTTGGGTCCGTTGTTGAAGCTGTTGTGTCAACCTATCTCATTGAGAGTTTCCTTCACTTTTGCTGGCCTTCCACTTACCAAACATGATATTCTTCTCCAAAGTCAGTGAGTCGAAATCTCAGACAATATTCTGTGATTCATACAAAGGGTTTTCACTGGCTAATTTTCAGAAGTAGATCACCAGGCCTTTCTTTCTAACCTGTCTTAGTCTGAAAGCTCCACTGAAACCTGTCCACCGTGGTTGACCCTGCTGGTATTTGAGATACCAATGGCATAGCTTCCACATCACGGCAATAAGCTACCACAGTAGGACAAACTGACAGGCAGGTGGCAGCACATGGTAGGTGTTCAATAATGTATGTAGAATGAATGAATGTTTAACACCTTCACAACTGCTGCTAAATTTTGTTGTGATAACCCCATTGTTTACATATTTGTATAATTGTCTGATCACTTCAATATCTTTCAGAGGCTAAGCATCTCACTAGTAAGTAAGGACACCTTTTTTCTGGAATGAATTCTGAGTTTCCAGATGATAGTGCCTATGTAGAGTTGTTGCTTTACAGCATCTGAACAATTCTATTATACAGAATTCATATATGGGGGGGAATTGCCATATTAATATTAGATTCCTCTTCTCTTACCTGTCAACAGACCTCCATATTTCCTCATAATGAAGATTTGTGAAAATACCATGGGAGGATTTTCAGAGTCACGGAAACCAAAGACTGTTATATGGGCCATAACTAAAGATTCTTCACTCCAAACCAAGATTTAGGCTATTTTCATGACCCTGTCTTTCTGGAAGCAAGGGTGTTGGTTTTTAATGCGAGTACCGGATCTACATGGTGAAATGTTTTATTGGGATCTTTCAAAACTCTTTTCTGCTGATTTAAGGGGAAATTTCCAGAATAAATGCCTATGGACCGTAAGTCAACAAAGAAGAAAGTCATAAAATTGACAAACTGAAGAAAACGTGATTTCCCTGCCTGCTCTCCTCCTGGACATTAAAAACAAGGTTTTGAAGGCAAGTTGTTAAAAACAGGTGAGGGTGCACACTTTGACCTTCCCTATCTGGTCGGAGTCTGACTCCATGCTTTCCCAAAGAGCGTTTCTAACTCCACAGAGGCAGTAGGGGCGAGAATGAAATCCTCGGTGCTGAGAAAAGTGCCCTTTTTAGGAGCACTTGCCTTGCGTTGCCCCACACCATTCCACTGTGGTGGGCAGTTTTCATTCCATGTGGACCTGAGAGAAGTGTTTTTCCACCCCTGAGATGACAAAAGAATGTTGCCATGAAAACAAACTGATCTTTTTCACTTCTGTTTCTCTCTGGTTGAGTCCGAAATGCCAGTTTTCCAGACCAGCGCTTCATTGTTGATACAATGAAGCTAAGATGATACTGTATACTGGGACAGGGACTAGAAGTCCCAGTTCTTCTGGTTTTGACACTATGTCACCTTGGACACCTCGTGTATAGCCACCACCCCTCTGTCAGTGGAGTTTTGGGTGTTGCTATGATTCTGAACAGGTTTCAGCAGAGCTTCTAGACCAAGATTGACCAAAAAGAAAGGCCTGGTGATCTACTTCCTAAAAATCAGCCAATGGAAACCATATGGATCACAGTGGTCGTATCTGCAACCCATGATGGGGATGGTACAGGACTGGGCAGCATTTCATCATGCCTGGGGTCGCCATGAGTCAGGGGCCAACTCAAAGGCTGCTAACAGCTAACAGTGTCATCTTAGGCTTCTAATTGCTGGGTTTTGAGGTGTAACCTCCTTAAATCTTAGTTTGCTTGTCCAGGAAAATGAGTGACTAGAATAAGCCAGTGCATCTAATTTGATCTTCAGAAGTTTTATGACATGAACCCCTGACCTTTTGCTTAGTGGGTGATCAGGTTCTTACTGATTGTAGCTAAAAGCTCTAGATCACCCACACCGACTGGAGATGTCAGCTGTGCCACCAGGGCCTTTCACGCATGCCCTCTCACTTCCCTTGTTCCCACATGGCACCCACAAGAAATACAAAGAAGGGAAACAGCCGGGGTGGAAGAGCATATGCAGTTTGCTCACACCTGCCTTTTATAGTCAGAACTAGTGTGTCTCAAATAATTCTGCTTTTGACCACTTAGACAACTTAAACGCTTTTGATCAATTTTGATAATTTCAGACATTTCACCGTTTAAGCACATTTTTCACTATTCAGGCTGTTTTTTTTTTCTTTGCTCTTTTCTTTTTGAAGTATTACTATTATTGTGGTAAAATATATATGACAAAACATTTGCCATTTCAACCATTTTTATGTGTAACATTCAGTGACATGAACTATATTCACCATGTCATGCAACCATCAGCACTATCTAGTCTGTTTCCAAATTTTTTCATCACCCTGAACAGAAACTTCATACCACGTAAGTAATAACTCCCCTTTTGCCTCTCCCGCCTGCCTCTGGCAACCTCTAATAAACTTTAATCTCTGTGTATTTGCATATTCTAGATACTTCATGAAAACACTGGTGGCATAGTGGTTAAGAGCAACAGGTTTTAATGGGTATGGTCATTCCACCTTTAACTTTTTGATGAACCACCAAGCTGTTTTCCACAGCCACTGCACCATTTTATATTCCCACCAGCAACGGATGAGTGTTTCAATTTCTCCACAACTTTAAAAAAATCACTCATTTGCACACAAAACATCACAAAACCCAAATTTGTTGTTATTGAGTTTCTTCTGACTCATGGCGATCCCAGGTGGTATAGAGTAGACCTGCTCTATAGATTTTCTTGGCTGTAATCTGCAGGAATGCAGATTGACAGGCCTATCTTCTGTGGCACAGCTGGGTGGGTTCAAACTACTCACCTTTACCTTAGTAGTCCAATGCAAACCGTTTGAGCCACCCTAGGACCTTTATTTGCACATAACAGCTTCTAAATTACAATATCAACTCTACTACTAAAAATATGATAATATAAAACAGTTTTGAGACCCCAGCCTCTGCGCACCATTACCAACCCCAACTTGGAAGTAGAGCAGCATGAGCCACCTCCCCTTCTAACTGGTTTCTCCAGGTGTTTTTTAGGCAATCAGCCAACTTCCTGCCCAAGAGAAGAAAAACAAGAGGCTTCGGTCTGCAGACCATAGAACCAGTTAAGACCAAATCTGACCCACCTGACATCCACAGAACCATCACGCCCGTTCTCGGGGTGACTCCAGAACCTTTCTTTTGCTAGAGTGAACCAAACTTTAGTGGCCCAGGATTGGGGGAAGACTTTCAGAAGCGAGGGGTCTGAGCCTAAGATCTGGTTTGAGAGACCACTCCTCCCCCCACCTTTTTTTGGACTGAGCAACGGCAGATGGTGGAACACCCCTGGGATGTCTTTTTGGGGCCAGACCAATCAACGACCTTCCTCCTTTCCACCAAGACCCTTCCCCTAATAAATATTGTTCTGGCCATTGTTCAGGGAGCCATCTTGATGATGCAAGTCCTGGTATGCTCCTTTGCTCGGTCAACCCAGTAAGGCTTCTTTTGCTTTCACCAGTTTCATGTCTCTATGGCCATGCCAAGCTGACCTGGGACAGCCTGGTTACAGTTTTATAATTTTTTTCAGTACGTTTGTCCTTAGGACACCCTACTAGCGGTGTCCAGCAAATTACTATTTCTTTTTTAAGTTTGAAAGACATGTTTGTTGTATTGATCAAGGGCTGCAAATCTTTGTTGCTGTTGGGTGTGATCCAGTTGATTTTGACTCACAGTGACCCCATGTGACAGAGTAGAACTGCTCCATAGGGTTTTCTAGGCTGTAATTTTTAAGAGAGCAGATTGCCGGGTCTTTTCTCCCACGCGGTAGGCGCGTTCTAACTGCCGACCTTTCAGTGAGCAGCCGAACGCTTAACCCTTACGCCATCAGGGCTCCTAGGGCTCCTTTAGCCATTAGTATCTCTCACCTTGTAAATAGCCACTTTGCTATTTGCAACAATTTGCAATCATTTGAAAACCAAAACCCAAACTTGGTTGAGCATCAAGGTTGTGTTTCTGAAGGCTCAGAATTTGATCTTGCTTGGTAGATTTATAATTTAAAGAGAGGGAAAGAAAACTGTTAACTTTACAGAGGTGGATGTGTACAGAGCCCTCCTTCCCTACAGCAAGCACAGAAGGCTGCTTTACAGAGAGCAAAAAAAGCAAAACAAAACAAAAACAAATCCCCAAACAGCCAAAACCAGTTACTGTCAAGTCCACCCCGATAGTGACCCCATGTGTGTCAGAGTAGAACTGTGCTCCGTGGGGTTTTCCGTGGCTGATTTTTGAGAAGTTGATTGCCCCCTCTGGGGGGACTCGAATCTCTAACCTTTGGGTTAGCAGCCAAGTTCATTAACCACTTGTACCACCCCGGGATTCAGTGTATTGTGGTTAGACTTGCATTTGTGGCCATCATCCTTGAATCAAACACAGTAACAACACAAGAGAGAGCCATTGGAAACCAGTATTCCTGTGGAAGATGGAGCGTCATGGTTATGATATAATCACACGAAATAAATTTAGGGATAAGAAAATCTATGATGTTTCAACGCAAACGGCTCTGAAGAGCCATGGTCTTTTTTTTTTTTTATGAGTAAGAGTTTTTATTTTCTGGATGATAGCTTCCCAACAGTGGTATTATTTTAATGGATATTGCCAAATGCTTATACAAATTTTGATTTCTATGATTTAGCTTGAACCCTTGGAAGGCATAAATCCAACCTTCTTTCTCCTTTCCCACCCAACATCAAGTGAAAAGTATTTACTGTGTTCAAAGCCCTGAGTCAGGCACTTGAGGAGGAAGATTCATGAAATCAAAGTCACAACCCATGGTCTTTTGAGAAATAATAGTGTGGCTGCTTTTTTCTCATGGCGGGAGATGTGAAATTTGCCAACAAGGATATATTTGACAATAACTAACAGAGAGATTGTTCCTGGACTTGAACAATAAGAGGTGGTGCCCGGATACCACATGTGCTGATTGCACAATAAACAAATACGTAAGCACCCCTTCTCTACCCACTATTTTAAATCTTTATGGATAAACCATTATACCTCAATGGGCCCATGAATTTTGTAATACATTTTTAATCAAATTATTTATTTAGACAGGGGCCCCTTTGTACAAGGCCCCACATAGATAGATAGATAGGTAGGTAGGTAGGTAGGTGGGTGGGTGGGTAGGAAGGTAGGTAGATAGGTACCATCGCGCAGCTCCAACTTATGGCGACCTTATATTTGACAGAAGGACATGGTGCCTGGTCCTATGTCATTCTCACCATTGCTGCCATGTTTGAACCCATCTTTGTGGCTATTGTACCCATCCATCTAAATGAAGACCTCCTTCACCCTCACTGGCCTTCTACTTCACCAAACACGATGTCATCCTCTAGCATCTGATCTCTCCTGATGACGTGTCCAAAGCAAGAGAATCAGTCAGTGTTCTGTTGTGATCCATAAGGTTTTCATTGGCTAATTCTCAGCAGTAGATCACCAGGCCCTTTTTTTCAGTCTGAGTTTGAAAGCTCCACTGAAACCTGACCACGAGTGACCCTGTTGGTATATGAAATTCAGTGGCATAGCTTCCAGCATCACGGCAACACATAAGCCACCACAGGATGACCAAGTGATGGACAAGTGGTGGCTATGCGTCCTAGGGGCACGTTAAAACATCTCCCCTGAGAACCAGTTAAGGATTGGCCCCTTCTTCATGCCTTGAAACTCTTAGCTTCAGAGTAATTCCCCCATTAGGTTACGCAGATAGGAGTATTAGACCCATGTGGTGGTATTTTGAAAGCATATTTTAGGAGGCTGGGAGCTTGCTGGAGCCTGGGTGGTGCAGTGGTTAAGAGCTATGGCTGCTAACCAAAAGTTCAGCAGTTCAAATCTACCAGCTGCTCCTTGGAAGCCCTATGGGGTAGTTCTACTCTGTCCTATGGGGTTGCTAGAATTCAGAATCCGGAGCTTGTTAGAAATGCAAATCTCACTTCACACTCCAGACCTGCTGAATCAAAATTTGCATTTGAACAAGATCCCCAGGTGATTCGTATGCACATTTAAAGTTTGAGAAGTACTAAATGCTTACTGTCTTACTGAGGAACTGGAGAGTAAGTCCAAGCCAGAAAACCCTTTACAGGTGCAACAGATAGAGATTACGCTTACGCTTAATAAGCTACAGGTGTGGTGCTCAGCACTCACGCATTGGTTCTCAAACTTGGCTGCACACTGAGAAATCTCTAGAAGGGTTTTAAAATGTTTGAATGCCTGGGCTGCACCTCCCAGAGATTCTGATTTAATTGATCCTGGATGGACTCTATGTATTCGAACTTTTTAAAACTCCCCAGGTGACTGTAACGCACAGTCAGTTTTGAGAACTGTCTGTGTGAATAGTGTTAGTTGAGTGAACCTAGGAAGAATTCATAGAGATGGTGACTCTTGAGCAGTGATCTAAAAGTAGGAAGGAGCAAGATTCTGCAGTGAGGTCAGAGAGCAGGTCAGAAGTGGCCTGAGTTGCTATAATAGGGCTGAAAGTAGAAACTGGGAATGGTGGTGGGAATAATTCATTGGTAGAAGGCCTGGAAGCCTGCAGTTACCACCACTAGTTGCCTCTAAGTTGACTTCAACTCATCTCAACCCCATGTGTGTTACAATAGAACTGTGTTTGCTAGGGTTCTCACTGGCTAATTTCTCAGAAGTAGATTGCCAGGCCTTTCTTCCTAAGCACCTGTAGGTGGACTGAAACCTCCAACCTTTGGGTTATCAGCTGCATGTATTAACCGTTTATACCACCCAGGGACTCTGAAGCCTGCAACCACAGCTTTAATATGTGCAAAAGGCAATTGGGGATGTTTGCTGGATCGTTAGATGAGGGATAGATAATTTTCATTGCTTTTTGGAGATGGGGATGCTGAAGACAGGGAAGTTATTATAATGCAGGGCATGGCCTGGGGCTTTGCTAATAAGTTTGAAAAGAAAGAAGCAGAAGCTAGGTGCAGTATAAATGAAGGTCCCTCGAGGTTTTTTTATGTGGTTATAACTCATTGGTAGTTCTCTACCTAACTTAAAGTTTTTGCTAGTTCAAAAAGAGACACTTAATGAGTACTGTCAGAATCCATAAAAAAAGCATTCTGAGGACATGATTGCCTCAGTAAACTTTCTATGTCTATGAAAGGTATCCAGTTACTGATGGTTAATTACTCCTCAAAGTCTGTCATGGATTGAATTATGTTCCCCCCAAAATGTGTGTATCAATTTGACTGGGCTATAATTTTCAGTATTGTGTGACTGTCCTCCATTTTGCAACTGTAATTTTATGTTAAAGAGGATTAGGGTGGGATTGTAACGCCCTTACTAAGGTCACATCCCTGATCCAGTGTAAAGGGAGTTTCCCTGGGGGTGTGGCCCGCACCACCTTTTATCCCTCAAGAGATAAAAAGGAAAGGGAAGCAAGCAGAGAGTTGGGGACCTCACACCACCAAGAAAGCAGTGCCGGGAGCAGAGCATGTCCTTTGGACCTGGGGTCCCTGCACAGAGAAGCTCCTAGTCTGGGGGAAGATTTATGAGAAGGTGGATAGAGAGAGAAAGACTTCCTCTAGAGCTGACACCCTGAATTTGGACTTTTAGCCTAGTTTACTGTGAGAAAATAAACTTCTCTTTGTTAAAGCCACCCATTTGTGATATTTCTGTTATAGCAGCACTAGATAACTAAGAATTTGGTACCGAGAGAGATGAGTGCCTGTGCACAAGAGGCTTCCTGGCAGAGAGGGTTGCCTCCAGGCATTTATCAGTAGAGCTACAGAGCTTTGGAAGCTTGTCCCAGGAGGACAGGTGTGGTAGGCATGAGGCCTGAAGGCTGAGAGGCCACAGGACATGGAAGCTGAAGAGACAAGGAGCACAAGAAGCCCAACTGTCTCAGTCTCAAAAGGTATGGCCAGGACCTCTGGAGTTTCAAAGGGTGGAGTTGCCACTCACATGGACTAGGAGAATGGTGCACCTAAAGCCAAGGGAGCAGAGTTGCCGTCCCAGTGGGCCTGGAAGGCAGAGCTGAAGCCCAGGGCCGAGGTGCCTCCACTCAGAATCTGAAGAGTGTGATCAATACCTACAGTCTGGAGGGCAGGGCTACTGTGTAAATGGTTTCAGAGAACAGAGGCATATTTTCAAAGTTTGAGGGCTAATGTAATGTGTTCTGCTGACTTGCTTGGTGCCTGTTATGTCTTCTTTCTCTTCAGTTTCTCCCATTTGTAATGGAAATGTCTAGCTTGTGCCTGTTCTGCCACTGTATTTTAGAAGCAGATAACTTGTATTCTAGATTTCACAGATGAAGAAGAACTTCTGGATTTTGGACTTGGAGTTAAGACTTTTGGTATGATATGATGGGGTGAATATGTTTTGCATGCTGTAAGGATGTGATTTTTGGGGGGCCAAATAGCATGGAATATCATGGATTGAATTATGTCCCTCCAAAAAATGTATCAACTTGGCTGGGCTATGATTTTCAGTATTGTGTTGTCCTCCATTTTGTGAATGTAATTTTATGTTAAAGAGCATTAGGGTGGGATTGTAACACCCTTACCAGGTCACATCCCTGATCCAATGTAAAGGGAGTTTCCCTGCGGTGTGGCCTGCACCACCTCTTATCTCTCAAGAGATAAAAAGGAAAGGAAAGCAAGCAGAGAGTTGGGGACCTCATACCACCAAGAAAGCAGTGCCAGGAGCAGAGGGCGTCCTTTGAGCCTGGGATCCCTGCGCCTGAGAAGCTCCTCAACCAGGGGAAGATTAATGAGAAGGCAGACAGAGAGAGAAAGCCTACTTCTGGAGCTGACAACCTGAATTTGGACTTTCAACCTAGTTTACTGTGAGAAAACAAACTTCTGTCTGTTAAAGCCATCCACTTGCGGTATTTTTGTTACAGTGGCACTAGATGACTAAGGCAGAGTCTTTAATATTTAACAATTCATGTCCATGATTTTCCTTCATTTATATATTCATCCATTCAGCAAGTATTTATTGAGCACTTGCTTAGGATGTTCTAGAGGAAAATGAAGCACCAGAAGTGTGTTTGGACATCATCAGTGGTTCTCAACAGGAGCAGCACCCTCTACAGTGGGCTTTGGAAATTTTAGGGTGTTTTTGGTTGTTTTGGGGTGTACTACTGACTCATGGTGGAGGCCAGGGATGTTAGGTAACCTGCTATGCCCAGGGCAGTCCTGCCCAATGAAGAGCAGTCTCATATACCATATAACTTCTAATGTCTCAGATGTTCATTTAGGTAGAAAACCTGTTTATAATTACCTGATCTTAGAACCTAGTTCAAATGCATGTATGTACACACACACACACGCTCACATATTTATTCATAGTTTTAATAAGATTTTTCCAAGAATGGTTCTACTGTAGCATTAAGGGAAGAGAGTACTTTGTGTTATTGACCACTTAACCAAGTAGTGCTCACTTTTGTAGAAAAATGGCATCACTGATGGTAATGCTGAGCCTGGTGTTTGAGTAATCATTAGTCTGATTTTGTCAAATGAATGAATATATAAATGAAGGAAAATGTGGACATGAATTAACCATTGTATTAGCAATGATTCTACTTATAGGGGTATTAAAGGATAATTTTTGAAAGTGCTTGTAATCATGACTTTCATTCAGTTATAAAATGAACCTGTGTCAAAGATTGTCTTATTTAACTCAGTAATTAATGGTGAAATCCTTAATTAAAGTGATTATATAGCACACACACATCTATCCTCTATCTTTCTACCTCCTACCAACCTACCTATCTTTCATCTATCTATCTACCTATCTACCTGCCTGCCTGCCTATCTACCTATCTACCTATCATCTATCTATCTGTCTGTCTGTCTATCTATCTACCTACCTACCTATCTATCTATCATCTACACACAACGGTAGGTCCTTGGCTGCTACCCATGTTCCTACCCTTGACCTGCCTACAGCCTATCTTTACTGGAAAGCCAAACGATGCTTCTAAAATGTAGGTCAGATTGTGACCCTTTTGTTTAAAACTCTTCCAAGACTTCCCATCACACTCAAGAGTAAAAGCCAAGGAAAACAGCATGATTTCTTTTTTTAAGCCTGGCCTTTTTTCAGATCCTGTATGGTGCATTCCCAGACCCATCCCAGTCTGACCTCATTTCCTCCCGTCATCCTTGCCACACTTTTCTCTCCAGCTACCCTAGTCTCTAGGCTCTGTCTTGCAAAGTCAAGCACTCCTACTCCAGGGCCTCTGCATTCACTGACCTTCTACCTAGAACCCTTTTTCCTGGTGTATTTCATCCCCCTCTTCTTCCAGGTTTGTGGTCAAATGTCATCTAATCATCATGACCTTTCCTGATCATGCTACATAGAACACACACCGCTCCCCCATTACTCTCAGCTTTCAAATTCTTAGCAGACGTGTTTCTTCTTCATGGCATTATTCATCACCTGACACATTATATGTTTATTTATTTGTCTCTTCCCACCAGAATGTAAACTCTATCAGGGTAGGTATTTTGCTTTTTCGCTGCTTTGATGCCAGCAACTAGAAGACCTGGAATATACTAGAGGCACAATATATATTTGTTGATTAGTGAAAGAATGATTGAATTGATCAGCAGGATCGGTAGCTCTGCACTACCGTTCAGGAAGGGTCTTCCAGAAGTGTCCACCTCTTTCCTGACCCCCTAAAAATTTGTTTCTAACTATCTAGGAAGCAGAAACATTAATTTCAAGATTGATGGACACATTATTCTTAGAGAATGAACTTTTGTTTGGACGATTTCATTGTGAAAAAAGCAACAAGAGTATAATCAGGAAGGTCCTGGGGTAGAATTAATAACACTAACTAATACTTACTGAAAAAGTGTTATGTACCAGGCACTATTCTTGTGTGTTACACATATTAATTCATTTAATACCCACAACAGCCTTCTTCTGTAGGTACTATTCTTAGCCCCCACTTCCAGATGAGAAAACTGAGACATGGAGAGGTTAAATGACTTGCCCAAGGTTAGACAGCAAGTAAGTGACAGAACCGGAATATAAACGTAGGTGATCTGGCTCTATTGCCTAAAACACTGTCTTATTATACATACTATTAGAATATTTTAAAATTTCCTTGGTTAGACCAAGAGGGAGAAGATGAGAACTCTGGGAATGGGGAGGAATAGAGAAGATGAGAGTAAGTGGGAAACAGAGGGACCAAGGACGTGTGGGAATAGCTGATGATCATTCCAGCAGTGGGGACATTAGGCACATTGTTGTTGTTGTTGTTAGGTACTGTAGGGTTGGTTCCAACACATAGTGACCCTGTGTACAACAGAATGAAACACTGCCTGGTCCTGTGCCATTCTCACAATCATTGTTATGCTTGAGCCCATTGTTAAAACCACTGTGTCAATCCATCTCGTTGAGGGTCTTCCTTTTTTTTCACTGGCCCTCTGCTCTAACAGGCATGACGTCCTTCTCCCGGGACTGGACCCTCCTGATAATATGTCCAAAGTACATGCAATGAAGTCTCGTCATAATCCCGTCTAAGGAGCAATCTGGCTGCACGTCTTCCAAGAATGATTTGTTTGTTTTTCTAGCAGTCCATGGTATATTCAATATTCATCTCCAACACTGTAATTCAAAGGCATCAATTCTTCTTTGGTCTTCCTTATTTATTGTTCAGCTTTCACATGTATATGAGGCCATGGCTTGGGTCAGGTGCACCTTAGTCTTCAAGGTGACATCTTTGCTTTTCAACACTTTAAAGAGATCTTTTGCAGCAGACTTGCCCAATGCAATGCATAGTTTGATTTCTTGGCTACTGTTTCCATGGGCATTGATTGTGGATCCAAGTAAAATGAAATCCTTGACAATTTCATTCTCCCCACCATTTATCATGATGTTGCTTATTGGTCCGGTTATGAGGATTTTTGTTTTCTGTATGTTGAGGTGTAATCCCTACTGAAGGCTGTCGTCTTTGATCTTCATCAGTAAGTGCTTTTCAAACCTTCTTCACTTTCAGCAAGCAAGGCTTGTCATCTGCATATCACAGGTTGTTAATGAGTCTTCCTCCAATCCTGATGCCTCGTTCTTCTTCATATAGTCTAGCTTCTTGGATTATTTGCTCAGCATACAGATTGAAGAAGTATGGTGAAAGGATACAACCCTGACACACACTTTTCCTGACTTTGAGCCACGCAGTATCCCCTTGTTCTGTTGGAATGACTACCTCTTGGTCTATGTACCAGTTCCTCATGAGTACAATTAAGTGTTCTGTAGTTTTCATTCTTTGCAATGTTATCCATAATTTGTTATAATCCACACAGTCAAATGCTTTTGCATAGTCAATAAGACACAGGCATAGGATGTCTAATTTTGAGTTGTTTTAGGTGCTGTTTTCGTATTGCTATTGCCCTCCTGACTTCATAAACCCCAATTGAACTAAAAGTCTGCTTCTTTGAGGCTAGATGGACTGGGGGAGGGTGCCCAGTATGTGGACATGTGGTAGAGAAAAGTGATGACACTGTGGAGAAAGAAGCAATTTTTTACTCCAGACGTAAGAAATAGAGAAGAGGGAGGGGATTTACTGGGAACAGGAATCAGACCCAGGGGTGATGCTAAGAACCCAAACACCCCCTAGCATGGCCAGAGATACTGCAGAGCACTAGGTTTCGCATAAGCCCCTAAAAGATTGTGAGACTCAGGAACCCCAGGTGGATGGCATGCCTGTATACCCACTTGGAAGGGACAGAGCAAAGCTTGTGTTCTAATAGAGGAAACACATTATTTCCTGAGAGCTGGAAGAAACCTGGGTTTTGGGAGAAAACACCAGAGACAAGCAGAAGACAGGAACTCTAGTAGGAAGTGCTGAGTAAGGAGTGCAGGTGAGGCTGGGTGGGAGGGAAACAGCCCTTTATGCGCTTCAGAGAGCAAATGTGGTGTCAGCTTGTGGCTTTTTTTTTTTTTTTAAATAATTTTTATAGTGCTTTAAGTGAAAGTTTACAAATCAAGTCAGTCTCTCACAAGTCAGTCTCTTGCACCAAAACCCATATACACCTTGCTACATACTCCCAATGACTCTCCTCCTAATAAGACAGCCCGCTCTCTCCCTCAACTTTCTCTTTTCGTGTCCATTTCGCCACCTTCTAACCCCCTCCACCCTCTCATCTCCCCTCCAGGCAGGAGATGCCAACATAGTCTCTAGTGTCCACCTGATCCAAGAAGCTCACTCGTCACCAGCATCCCTCTCCTACCAATTGTTCAGTCCAATCCATGTCTGAAGAGTTGGCTTTGGGAATGGCTCCTGTCCTGGGCCAACAGAAGGTCTGGGGGCTATGACCACTGGGGTCCTTCTAGTCTCAGTCAGACCATTAAGTCTGATCTTTTTATGAGAATTTGGGGTCTGCATCCCACTACTCTCCTGCTCCCTCAGGAGTTCTCTGTTGTGTTCCCTAGCTTGTGGCTTTTTTATGTTAATATTTTTCTGATAAAAAGTCCAATGCATTCTTTGGGTTTTATATTTGTACTAGGTGCTTTCAAAATCTAGGAACACAAGCTAGGTTCTTCATGAGTAAACACGAGCAAAGCCTGATATGGTTTTATTTCCTCACAGTGTGACTCTTTCTTAGATACAAGCTTTGGTCCTGCTTTCCGCTGCACACAGTTCATCCCGGCAGATGTCTTGAGTATACATCAGCTATGTCAGCAGATATCCGTAAGACAGGATTGCTCCCCTGGGATGCCAGGCAGGGATTTTCTTCTTTAACCCCCCATTAAGCGCTGGCAACAGGGTTATAATAAGGAACATATTTCAAAACCATTTTCTCTGTCCCTATCTATTTCGGCAATCTTTGTTTCAGTAAATAAAACCCTGGGTCCAAGTTCTGATGTTCCCAAGGCAATTTTGCCCGTCACACAAGAGTGTGCTTCTGTAATACTAAATCAAGGGGCTCTTTGGGCACCCTCAGAGCAGGAAACAGCGTGGGTGCGAAGCAAACATTTTCTTTACAGGGCTTTTCATCTATGTCCTTCCACAGATCTACCAGATGAAAAGTCCAGGATGCTGCGTTTTTCTTCATGCAGACCTCAAGCTTTCTGACATCTGGAAAAAGTGGCTTGCTATTTGGACCTTCCAGCAAAATTTTCTTTCAATTGGATTCACATAAGACTGTAGTGCTCATTTATAGTTTGGACGGTAGTGACACCTCTCCTTTTACTTGGCAATGATAGAAGATATTTGGATAAAAATAAAAGCCCTTGAAAAAGCAACAGGGAAACCATCACACTCATGCAGTATGGGTGTGAGGACCGCTTCTCAGTCTTCTCCCCAGAGCTGAAAATGTCTCTTAGCTTTGCCTGATCAACTCAGCCCTTTGAACTGGGCTCTGAACTCCTGACTTTAACGGTTGACATCCTAAAGCTTTCATTTTGGGGCAGCAAGCAGTGAAGAAACAGTGTCTTTTGAACACAGTAAGCCAGGTCTTTGAAGGAAGATAACCCAGACAAAGTCCCCTTTGATGGTCTTTAAAGGCTCGAGTGATGCAGACCAATTGTTGATCATATTCATAATCCCAGGCCATTGGTGAACAGCGCTCATGCCTTAGCCTGGGAAAAGCTTTCCATGGAAGAGGATTTTGTTGATCTGAGGGGGCTTGGCGTGAGAATGAAAAAGAGAACCAGAGGAAACAGGAGAGAAAAATCAAGATGAAAAATTAACAAGATTTATGAAGTTCACTCATCCTTTGCCTGCTCTCCACGGTCCTGCTCCCTGAGATATATTTTCCAGCTCCTCATACAGACTGGTTTTAAATGAAGCAAACTAGCAGGCTGCCATCACTTTCTTGAGAAACTGTCAACAAATTCATAGATCTTCCCAATATAATAATTCCCCTCAAATTGAGCCTATATTTTCCATCACATCACTGAATTTATTTTTCCCTTGGTGTAGGCTAAGTCTTTGTTTATGCCCTTTGAATGCTTGTTTCACATCCACCAGTATCATATTTCCCTTTAGCAATGTAATTGCTTGTCCAGGTTACAGAGATTTAAGCCTTTGGAGTAAATTTCCTTCCAACCCGTAATTATTTTCATGCTGCTCATCAAATTTCCTCTGTGTATTGTCGTTGTCTTGTACTTTAGCGCTCTACCCTGGGTAAGCATCATGGTAACTGGGCCACGGTCAGAGCCTGGTACATAAAGAAGAGTTTGGTACTTGGAGGTCTGGAGTCTCTTTCTGGCTGCTGTTCTTGCTTTCTGACAAGTTATGAAGACTTGGAGTCTAAGATTTCTCACTGGTAGCAAAGAAATAGTTTTTGCCTATTTCCTCAATCCTTTTTTAGTTTGGTTACCTCTACACCCAAGTTCTAGCTGCTTCAGGTATCTCATTGTCGCAGTAATCTGTCCTAGCATGTCCTACACTCCCATTGGACATCGTGAGGTGTGAAACCCCTTCATAGTAAACAATTTGTCCTTTGGCTCTGGTTTCTGAGAGCAGGGCCACTCCTGAGGTCAATCAGTGGGGATTGCTAGACCAAGAGGAACCATCTGGGGGCTCAGGGCTGACTAAGCTTCAGGAGGCTTATGAGTACTCATGATGTAGCCTATCATGGCATCATCGTGAGGTCAATAAAGGCCTTGGAGGATGGATGCTCACTGGAGCTCCCAGGTTGAAGCGAGTGAACAGTCTACTCTCAGGGAGGGAAGCACATCCCCTGGAGACATGGGAGGTCTGTGCTGAGAGCCTGCTCAGACCTTTGTGTTTGTATCCTTTCTCCTTCTAGATTAAAATAAACCCTTTCCCTGTGACTTGTGAGTTGTTTCAACGGATCATCGGACCTAAGAAACAGAGAAGGGGCTGGTGCCTGCTGAGCTAGCCCTGGTGAATGGCAATGAAAGAGAGAAGGGACTAGTACCCCCTAACCTAGCCCAGGATGAATGGAGATGAGAGAGAGAAGGGACCGGTACCCCCTGACCTAGCCCAGGATGAATGGAGATGAGAGAGAGGAGGGACCGGTACCCCCTGACCTAGCCCAGGATGAATGGAGATGAGAGAGAGAAGGGACCGGTACCCCCTGACCTAGCCCAGGATGAATGGAGATGAGAGAGAGGAGGGACCAGTACCCCCTAGCCTAGCCCCAGGTGTGTGAGGATAAGGGAGAAATGGCTGCACTAACAGCCGGGGTTAGAAATGATCAAAGAAGGGAAGCTGAGATTTCCTGGGACTGATGGGATACCACATGTATGGAGACAGGCTCAGGGACACAGAGAAGAGAGGGGAGGGGAGGGGAGGGGAGGGGAGGGGAGGAAAATCTTCTGTGATTCTCCTGACGGGGAAAGGAGTATGGAGAAGTACAAGTTGCCTTGTAGAATACAGACAGAATTTAATGTGGGGGGCGGGGGGAGTGAGAATTTGAACTGCCTGGAGCACAGGTGCTCCGTAAGTACAGCATTTGTATCATAACGTACAGTTTCAAGAGGCTGCTCAGGAGACCACCTCTCTGGATGGTGTTCAGCCAGGGCCTCATTTGCTCTTATCAACACACAAAAGCTACTGCTGCTCTGTTCTTGATTTCTTTCTTTTACTGAAATTCAGGATTTTTGTACTATTTTCTCCCACATGTACTTAATTTTTTTTAATTCATCTGTGTCTTTTGGTTTTATAGAAAGGTCTTTCAAAAACCTGAAAGCCATTAGGACTTCGAAGGGCTTCTTGATTAAGTTGCCACCCACCCCCCTTTGTTCAAAGAGAAAAGCTCTTCAAAGTCGTGCATCTATGAAGAACATATTTTTAGGTTTCTTGTGGTTACTTTAATGTTCGCCCTTTCCTTGACATTGCACTTGAGAAAGGCAGAGGATATCTCCAGAGATAAAAAGTTAATCCACCATTTTCAGCCCATGCCAAGTTCCAAAGAGTTGACCCTGATTCATCTTTAAAAAAAACATTTTTTTCTTTGTTGTAAACATACATGTAACAAAACATTTGCCGTTTCAACATTCTTCGCATGTGCAGTTCAGCGACATTAATGATGTTTATCCTGTTGTGCAACCATTGCCATTGTCTGTTTCCAAAATTTCCCGTCACCTTTAGGGAAGCTCAGTGCCCCTAAGCAGTGAGTCCTCCTTTCCTCCTCCCTCCGATTCACCTTTTTAAAGTTAAATTCTTGTCTTCTTTCACTCATACCTCTTGAGCAGAGCATTGCTTAGACCTTTGGTTTCTGTTGTCCCTTCCCCTCCTCCCTGCCTCCCAGTTGTGGGAAATGAAAGCTGCCCCTCATGAAGGAGCTCAGCAGCCCTGATCCGGTATCTCCTCTCCCTCCTCTCTGCCAATTGTTCACCTTCTACTCTTCTTGCTAATGACCTGGGCGTGAGGCCCTGCCTGGGCGCCTTGATATGGGGTCCTCGTGCCCACTCACAGCCTGCCCTCCCCACTTCTAGGGCCTGTGCAATCTGGTGTTGATATTGAGGCTGGGCTTCGAGGGCAGTGTGGGGCGTCTCCACGTGTCCACCTGATGTCTGTGTAGTGTTGGACAGATCCAAATGAGGAGAGGGCAGTTGTATGGGCCACAGGCTGGGGACTAGGAGGCGGAGTCCAGCTTCCCCCAAACTTCCATGCTCCAGTGCAGAAATCTAAGGAGTCTGAAAATTCTAAATTTATACCAGACCTTCCAGGTTGTTAGGAAGGTATACTTGTAAAAGTAGAGGAGTAAACATATAACAGTTTGTTAAACTTGGTAGTGCAAATGGTTAACATGCTTGGTTGCTAACTGAAAGGTTGGAGGTTTGAGACCATCCAGAGGCACCTCAGAAGAAAGACCTGGTGATCTACTTCTGAAAAACCAGCCATTGAAAACCCTGTGGAGCACAGTTCCACCCTGACCACATGGGGTTGCCCTGAGTTGAGTTTGACTCAATGGCAGCCGTTTTGGCTTTAGAGCAGGTCGGGCCATTTTATGCACTTGTACTAACTAGACTTGCTGAATACATGTTAGCAGCAGGTCTGCTTGTGACTGCAGCTTCGAAAATCCCATTGCCGTCGAGTCGATTCCGACTCATAGCAGCCCCACAGGACAGAACAGCACTGCCCACTGCACCACCAGGCCTGCTGCTGCTGCCTGTTGCTGTTGAGTCGATTCCAACTCATAGCGATCCTATAGGACAGAGTCGAACTGCCCCATACTGTTTCTAAGGAGCACATGGTGGGTTCAAACTGTCGACCTTTTGGTTAGCAGCTGTAGCTTTTAACCACTAAGCCACCAGGGTTTCCCACCAGGGCTTAATTTTGTTGCTCTCTGTGAAAACGATCAGAGAGGGATGTTTTCTGCAGAATGCAAAGGGAAGCCAGGGCTCAGTCAAACAGCTCAGCCTCACAGGGATCCCTAGAGCTTTTCCATGTAAGAGTGTGCCATCTCAAGGGAGTGTGGATCTCTGGGGTGAGACCTGTGATGGCCCTAGAATCCGCCAGACTCCGGGAGCCGGCGTTGGCAGCTCCTAGTGGAATGCCAGTGGTCCTGCCGATCTGGCTGGTAGTGGGGCCTGGTCTATGTTATAGAGCTGTCACTCAAGCTGACCTGACCCCAGGAACTTTACACTGGTAGGGGCAAGCCTCTTTTCCCCATTTTGGCACAAACATTCTTGCTGTTTGATTCCCAAAGCACTGCTTATAAACTGATTTCACCTCAAGTCTTTAAGGAAAGGGTTAAATATCACTGTGCGCTTTTTCCTAAGCGAGTAAAAGAGAAACGGCTTTTTTTTTTATTTTAAACTCCCCAAATAAATGTTATTAAACATTTTCATGCTGACGAAATAAACTTTTCGAAGTAATATGGAAAAAATGATTTCATTTAAACACCTTTTAGCCAAGAAAACATCCGCTGCTTGTTATGCAGTGGCCGAGTGGAGAGTCTGCACGGCTCGCTGCACTCCCTCAGCTCTGTGGTTCGCCATGGCACCACCACTGACGAGGCACTTGGCCGGATGGAGCCCAGCAAGCAGGCAGGCAGCTAGGCCTGTGTTTCCTGATGGCACTGAGTCCCCAGAAAGCAGGCAGGGCTGCACGGAGGGCTGGGAAGTGGCTGAGTGTGTGCATTTGAACTACCATGTTCCTCTGCAGAACCTGCCAAGCCACACTGCAGGCTTCCCAGGCCTCAGGTGTCCGGAACGTGGGCGGATTTATGAATAATGTGCACATTTCTATGTTTAGGCTACCCAGATTCAGGGCCATAAATAATTGCCACAGAAGAGGACTCTGCCTTCTTCTCTGCAGTTGTTTCATTTTACAAAATCAGGAAATCTCATCACAGGTGAACAATAAACCCTTAATCCTAACATCGGCTACACTGCTTTGCAAATGAGTAAGAGAAAGCCAAAATACAAGCTCCTTCCAGCAGCCCTGTGTGAGAAAAAATTATGTATTTATTTTACAAATATTTATTGTGAGCCTACTATGTGCCAATTAGCCAGGGCAAGAGGTGAACCGAACGGGCATTAGAAGGGTTGGCTCAGTGGCAGAGGGTCAGGGTGCACTGAGCTGGGCCAAAGGGCATGCTGGCGTCTAGCACTGGCCCTTTAGCATGTTGACTCACAGAATGAATATCTTGGTGAAAGTTACTTATGTCCTCGTGCTTCCGTTTCAGCAACACAGTCATGTAGCTTCAGAACGTTCAGTGTTTTTCTAAACAGACAGGTCAAGAACAATGACAATAAGGCTCAACAAGTTTGAACAAAACTAATTTTGTTGAGCAAACACTTATAGAGCTCTTACTGCATGCCAAACACTGTTCTAAGCACTTTACAGATATTCATTTAATCTTCATAACAACCCTATGAGATAGATACGATTTTTATCCCCGTTCTACACAAGGGGAAACTGAGACACGGAGTAGTTAAGTAATTTGCACAAGGTCACCTGGCTAATTAGTGATGCAGCTGGAATTGAAACCCAGGTAGGGTAATGAATTGTCCTGATTTGTTCCATACTGATGGGTTTCCTGGGACACAGGGCTTGCTCCCACGTGAACTGAGACAGTTGGTCTCCCTAGAAATTTGCCTTCAAAGTCTATGTCTGTTGTTTAGGACTCACTACCTGTTGTCATTGAGTCACTTCCAACTCATGGTGATATCATGTGTTTCAGAGTAGAACTACACTCCATAGAGTTTTTAATGACTGGTGGTGCAAATGGTTTACCTGGACTACTGTAAAAATGGCATGGAGGTGGCATCTGACCTTCTCTAACTTCACATGGGGGAAGGAGAATCAAGATCAACAGCCCAAGGCTGATTCCTATGAGGCAGAGGTCAGGCATGCCTTCTCTCTCCGCCATCTTTACCAATTCTGACACTAACCATTCCTCCTGTAGCACTCTCTACTCCTCTGTGGGGTTCTATAATTCATTGCCATAGCCAGACAGAACTCACAGACAATACTCACGATTATTTGGTTTATTAGGGAAGTAAGAGGTTACGATTCAGGTTCAGGAAAACTCAGGATACAATTCTTCCATCAGGACAGCCTCTTTCCAGCTGTACTCACAGCTGCACCTCTCCCTGGCCCTAGGCATCTGCCCAAAGGCACTCAGCTTTCTCTCTCCATTGGCCGGGAGCCCATCATGCCATCTCCTTCTGCTGGGTCTCACTGCCTTCAGTGTTACATCTCTCTCTCTCTCGGTCTCCTGGTTCAGAAGCCTCTCAGTACAGGGATCCTGGGTTCAAAGGCTCCTAGTCATTCTTCTCTTTCCTATTTCTGGGGTGGCTCATTTCAAGCCCAGCGGGATGGCAAAACTGACCAATCCCTTTGGAGGGCTACAGTTACCATATCTGCACAGTCCCGGCCAATCGCTTGGGTGGAAGTTACAGGACCGTGGGGCTAGAAAGGCCACACAAAAGCAACCTATGGCACCGCAACTACTAACCAAAAAGTTGGTGGTTTGAATCCACCCAGCAGTGCTGCGTAAGATTATAGCCATTGAAAAAGCCCCATGGAGCAATTCTGCTCTGAAGGACGTGGGGCTGTCTTGAGTCAGAATTGACTTGATGGCAATGGATTTTTTTTTTTTTTTAATCTTACAGAAGTAGATTGCCAGGCCTTTCTTTCAGGTGCCAATGGGTAGATTCAAACCTCCAACCTTTTGGTTAGTAGCCAAGGTACTTCTCCCTTAATTTTTCTGGGATCACTATCTAAAAGTCAGCTTATTTCAAAGAGTCCTATCTGGCACCTGTTCCTGGTGGGTGAGGAGGACAGAAGACTGGCTAGGACATGTGTGGCCTCTGGGAAGTAAAAGATCCTGTGTGTCTGGAGCAGACCCTGAATCCATTATCTTTCAAAAGTCACTGGGTCCAGACCTCTACTGTGTGTTTGATCGTGAGAAGAGTTTCTACATTGTCCTACTTTGCTTCTCTCTGTCATGGAGCCAAGGGAATAAAGTTAGACAGGACAAATCCAACAGGTATTTGTCAGTTCTGATGAATGTCAAACTGCAGTTTGAAATATACAGTACTTGAGACCAGAAGGTGGATCTTTTAGAGACAGAGTTCCCTTAAGAGGGAAAACTATTGGTGCCCTCCTTGTGCCTTCCTCCCCCACCCAGTGATAATGAGCAATCTGGAGAAGAGGACAGTACATTCTCCAACCCACTGCTTCTCCATGGTGGACAGATGTGCCCACACACTGCACCCCACAGGGCTTCAGGTCTCTGTGGTGGACAGCCTATGCTCTGAGCCCTCACCCATGCCCAGATCCTTTGCTCTGTGGGCTTCCCTGATGCTGTACTACTCGCAGTGCCCAGAGAAGTCAGGGTACAGCGGAATCGCAAACCTTCCAAACATTGTGCATGAGAAAATTATCATCTTTTGGTCTTAACTGGCACACATGGTCTAGGAGGATAACCACCTAATTCTCATTTTAAAATGTTCTTTTGTGCTGTAGAACTCAGGACCAGGTAGACTTGCGTATGACTCCTGCTCCCTACCACCTACTGTGGTACGGTTCTGTCTGAACCTTGATCTCCTCCTCTCTAAAATCGGAATATTCACACCTACCTTTCATGACCAGATCTAGCAAGGAGAATGCACTTAGCTTAGTGCCTGGCTCATAACCAGTTGCATATAAAGTGAGAAGCTTCCCTCCCATCCAGAGTTCCTCCTCTCTCCAGAGGTAATCAATGTAGTCTTTCCAGACCCATTCGTGGCCTACAGAAGCCAATATATATACACAACGTTTGCCAGTTCAACCTTTTTTACATATACAATTAATTCAGTGACACCAATTTACATTAATTATGTTGTGCAACCATCACCGGTATCTCTTGCCAAGTTTTCCATCTCCATAAACAGAACTCGATGCTTCTTAAACAATGACTTCTACTCCCTCCCTCCCCTGGTAACCATTAATAATGTTGGTCTCTATACATTTGCCTACATATATTCTAGATATTTCATATAAGCGGTATCTTAGTTATCTAGTGCTGCTGTAACAGAAATACCACAAGTGATGGCTTCAACTAACAGAAGTTTACTCTTTCACAGTCTAGGAAGCTGAAGTCCAAATTCAGGGTGTCAGCTCCATGGGAAAGCTTTCTCTCTCTGTTAGCTCTGGAGAAAGGTCCTTGTTGTCAATCTTCCTGTGGTACAGGAGCTTCTCGGCACGGGGACCCGGGTCCAAAGGACATGCCCTACTCCCAAAGCTGCTTTCTTGGTGGTATGAGGTCTCCCGTCTCTCTCCTGGCTTCTATCTTTTATATCTCAAAAAAGATTGACTTAAAACACAGTCTAATCTTGTAGATTGAGTCCTTCCTCATTAGCATAACTGCGTCTAAGTTTACCTCATTAACATCATAGAGATAGGATTTGTAACACATAGGAAAATTGCATCAGATGACAAAATGGTGGACAATCACACAATACTGGGAATCATGGCCTAACCAAGTTGACACATAGTTTTGGGGAACACAGTTCATGACAAAGGGGATCATACAATAGCAAATACACATATTCTTTACTTTAACCTAACTTTATGTCTTGGAGATTGTTTAGTACATAAACTGCTGACCTTTTGTTTAGCAGCCAAACGCTTAACCATTGTACCACCAGAGCTCCTATTTTATTATTATAGCTGTATGATATTCTTATTGTATTGATGTATATGCCTACAATTTCCTAGCTACAATTTCTAAATGTAAAAAATCCTCTGAAAACCCAAAGGTTTTTTTAAGCTTGTGGCAAACTCATTTGGTAGCAAAACATGACTTGAACTGAGATGAGCCAATTTATAGTCTTATTTCTTTCACTTAGTATGATATTCATAGTTTTTTTCTGCAGAAATATTAATGGATTTGATTACTAAGTACTGTCCCAGAGCCCTCTGCAGTGTTACATAATATATGGTATATGCCACTGTATTAGCTTCGTAAATTTCAAAAATTCTGAAATGCAAGCCACATCTATCCCAGGATTTTAGATAAAAAATGATGGAGCTATACTTCATTTAACTCGTCCCCTGTGGACTGATGTTGAGATTTTTAAAATACTTTTTGCTGTTAACAATATTTTAGTAAATAACTTTGTACATGTATAATTTTACACGTGTAAAACAATATACATAGGATAAATTCCTAGAATTGAATTGCTAGGTCAAAGAGTAAATGAATTTGAAATTTTGACTTGTATGGCTAAGTTGTATTCCATCAAGGTATATATATTTTCATTCTCACCAGCAATGCCTGTTTCCCATCTTCCCCCAACATGGGATTACTCTTTGTCATCGTAGCCATCTGAGTAAGATTTGGCATCTTTTCATTTTTCGAAGGGCCATTTTTCATTCCTTTTCTGTGAACTGTTTGTTCATTTATTTTACTCATTTTTATATTGAATTGTCAGAGCTGTTCTGTTGATCTCTAGAAGCCCTTTATATACAGAAGAATGAACAAATCTGTCTTGAAAGATGTACAGCTGGAGTGCTCCTTAGAAGCGAGAGTGGCAAGACTTTGCCTTAACATATTTTGGACATGCTATCAGGAGGGTCTAGTTCCTGGACAAGGACATCAGGCTTGGTAAGGGTAAGGGTTAGTAAAACAGAGAAGGACCCTCAACGAGATGGATTGACACTGTGACTACAACAATGGGCTGAAACAGCAACGATTGTGAGGATGGTGCAGGACTGGGCAGTGTTTTGTTCTATTGTGCATAGGTTTGCTATGAGTTGGAGCTAACTGGATAGCACCTAACAGCAATTAACATTTGTTATTTGCTCATAATACAGTTTCGGTTGCATACACTTTGGGCTAAGAGACTCATCATCTCTTTTACTGTAAACCTGTGGTTATTTTTCAGTGAAGAGAGGCCGAGGGGTACCAGGCCAGAGGAGAAGGCTGGGGGAGATCAAGCTGACCAAGGGCCTCTGTTTATTCACAGCACGGGTGCGGGGGTGGGGGTGCGGGGGAGGCAGCTGCACTCCTGGGCCCCTCCCAATCAATCAGGGCCCACCTGGGCCCTGGCCGTCCTGTCCTCTCCATGGGGCCTCTGCACAAAGCCCAGCCTTTCTCTGGGGTGTCCCCAACAGGCCAAGGGGCCAGAGTTTACTCAGAGCAGGGCTTTTAGTACTTGGCTGTTTTTAAAATTTAGACCAGAAGTTAAATTGGGGGTGGGGTCCCAAGTGGTCAAAATCTAAACAGTCTCTCTTTCCTTTCCAAGCTCCCCTCTCCCTAGAGCTGCTCTGACGGAACCTTTGATTTCCTGCCTTGGGCCTCCCCTCTGCATTTGAGGAGGTCACCGTTGTTGGTTTTTCCCTCCTGTGAAACTCCCGCTCAGCTCCCAGCCTTTGGAGGAAGTGCTTAATATTTTCAACAGCTCAAGTCTTTCTTTGCAGGCTTCAGAAACACAAATTTCTTTAGGAAGAAAGAGGGTGAGACCCTAGCCTATCAGAAGCTGTCAGCCTCTAGGAGGGAGAAATGAGGAAGTACACTTCAGGAACCAGTTAATCGCTGAAAAACTATTAATTATACTCTTCCTCAGGGCAAAACACTGTATTAAGAAAGAGGCAGGAGGGAAAAGAGCAGAGACACAGTTCCTACGCTTCAGTTTACAATCTCACTGGAAAGATGAAACGATCGCATCGCGCATTAAAACAGGAAACAAATAGATTTGCATTTAAATTCTAGCACTGCCAGTACATACCTGTGTGACCCTGGAAAGTTACTTAACCTCCCTGAGCTTGTATTTCCTCATCAGTAGGGTGGGGGTAAGGAGAGCATCCACCTCACAAGGTTGCCCTGAGGATTAAATGAGGTGGTGTGTGTATCATTAGGCTTGGCTGTTACCAAACCTCAACGAATGTGAGTGTTCATTGGTACGAACTCAGAGTATACCAAAAGAGTAGAGCAGACAGACAGCTGGACTTCCAGGAATTCAGAAAAGGTATGGACACTGTGGCCGAGATCATCAGAGAGATGTCACCATGTGGGCTGTGGGGAAGAAGGATTTGGACACTGTGGCTGAGATCATCAGAGAGATGTCACCATGTGGGCTGTGGGGAAGAAGGATTCGGCCTAGGCCTTGAAAGAAGTGAAGCACTCCTGTATGTGGAGAGAAGTAGAATGAGTATTTCAGCTCAGGGCAGGGAGGAGGGACAGTGGGTAGTGTTGGGACTCCCTGTGGGTTCCCTATGTTATGTGAACAAGAGGAGCTCAGTACAATCATTTTATATACTGGGAGGCCCAGGTTATAGGAGACTTACAAATAAGATGTTGTTTGAAGGAAGGATTCTGTTTATTAAAATAAAATTGAATATCGATGACTCAATTATATCTGAAAAATTTAATTATATTCTCTAATATTCTTGGAGCCCTGGTGGTATGGTGGTTAAGAGCTAAGCTGCTAACCAAAAAGGTCAGCAGTTGAAATCTGCCAGCTGCTCCTTGAAAACCCAATGGGGCAGTTCTACTCTGTCCTATAGGGTCTCTATGAATTGTAATCGACTCGACGGCAACAGGTTTGGTTTTAATATTTGCTTATTTGAGCAGTCATTCAATAAATATTTACTGAGAACCTGCTATGTGCTAGGTTGGGGGAACATGAAGATAACTGTCATTCTTGTGGTTCCTACCTCTTCTCCCCGTTTCTGCTCACAGGCAGGTAGAGCAGCCAGCCAGCCAGCCCACAGGGCCTCAGTGATAGGACCAAGAGCAAAATGCTACTATACCAGTTGTCACCCAGTGGACTCTGACTCATGGTGAACCCATGTGTGTCAGGATGGAACTGTGCTCCATAGGGTTTTCAAAGGCTGCTTTTTCCAGAATTAGATCTCCAGGCCTTCTTCCAAGGTGCCTCTGAGTACGCTTGGGCCTCCAACCTTAGCAGCCAAGAACGTTAACTGTTCGTACCCCCTCCCCCCACCCCCGCCAGGGATCCCTAGTTCCTGCTAGGGACCCCTAATTTTTAATTTTCTTATAGCTACGGAAGGGCATGCCTAGTATATCTTTGGAGCCCGTGGTGCCTTATAGAGAATGGGTGCAAAATAACCATTTTTACCGTGGGATGAAGTGAAGCCAAATGGGGCATAGCTTCCTAATTAAGTTTACAGATGAAACCTGATAGAGATAGGACCTGGGAACTTCAGTGACAATTGAGAAACTGCCCCAAAGGGATGGAGGGGAAAGGGAATAGCTGTATGGGCAGGAAATAAAAATGTGAGGCTTGACCTTAAACAATGGAAGGGTAATTCACCTGGGGTGACATAATTGGAAACACAGATATTCAGCCGAGAAAAGGCACATTGAAATCTAAAATGTTGATAAGGGCTTGGGGAAACTAAGTAGCAAATTGGAGTCCAGCTTAAATCAGGACAAGGCTGCAAAAACTGCACTCCGGTGAGCAGTCTGGGAGACTCGTGGTCCTTCTGGGCTGCACTGTGAACTGTGGCGGGCAGTGGAAAGGATCAGATAGGCCCCAAGGGGGCGCCTAAGACAGGCGTCGCCCTTCAGAAATGCACAGATGGAGGCAAGAGCTAATCTCAGGGAGGCCACTGGTTAGTGTGCATCTAAGTGTATAGAGGTTACGTCTCTCTTGGCCTAAATACAGTGGTGAACAGCACTTAAACCAAAAACCAAACCCAGTGCTGTCGAGTTGATTCTGACTCATAGTGACCCTATAGGAGAGAGTAGAACTGCCGCATAGAGCTTCCAAGAAGCACCTGGCGGATTCCAACTGCCAACTCTCTGGTTAGCAGCCTTAGCACTTAACCACTACGCCACCAGGGTTTCGGAACAGCACTTACTCCTATTTAAAAGATGCTTAGGGTCGCTATGGAAACCCTGGTGGCCGTTCTACTCTACACACATGGGGTTGCCATGAGTCAGAATCGACTCAAAGGTTACTAACAACAACAGCAAAGGAAACTAAGACAGGATGCTCAGAGAGAAAAGCTAGGGAACTGATCTAGGTGAAGGGGAGCTGGTCAGGGTGAGCTGTCCTTTGCATTCAGCACAGAACATGGCATATGGTGACACTCAGAATTGTTGAATGAGTGTGTGTTAACTGCAGCCGTCTCTGAGGTGGATAATACTGAGGGTTCTGTAGTGGGGATGTGGTTCCCTAGCGATCCTAGGGTACTCTAGGTGGTCCCAACCTGGTATATGGTATATTTTTTAATTGTTTCACAGTGTCTAGTCTTTCGCTTTTGGTATGAGTTAACTTTTTTAGTGTTTTATATCTTTCAGTCAGTCTCAACACCAACCTCATTCTTTTTTTTTTTTTTTTAGAAAAAAGTAAGATTTGAGGGATTAAATACGGCCTTTTGACCCATTTAAAATGCCCACTGAGACTCAACACTTTGAAAAGTTACAATGATCACAGGCAGGCAAAATTGGTATTTGTTATCCTTCCAGATCCACCACTCGTCAGTCAGTTTGTTACACTGTGGTAGCTTGCGTGTTGCTATGATGCTGGAAGCTATACCACTGGTATTTCAAATACCACCAGGGTCACCCATGGTTCATAGGTTTCAGCAGAGCTTCCAGACTAAGACAGGCTAGGAAGAAAGGCCTGGCCATCAACTTCCAAACATTGGCCAATGAAAACTTTATGAATCACAATAGAACACTGTCCCAGTCACTTGCTTTGGATACATCATCAGGAGGAATCAATTGCTGGAGGAGGATATCATGTTTGGTGAAGTAAAAGGCTTACGAGGGTGAGAGAGACCCTCGGTGAGATGGATTGCAATGATAGATTTAAACATTCTAGTGATTTGAGGATGATGCAGGGCCAGGCAAGGTTTCGTTCTATTGTACTTGAGGTCACCATGAGTTGGAATCAACTCAAGGGCATTTATCTGTCCATCCATCCATCCATCCATCCGTCTCCATCCATCCGTTTCCATCCATCCACCCACCCACCCACCCACCCACCTATCCATCCATTCATCATCTCTCTCTCTCTGTCTACCTGTCTCTCTGTCATCTATCCTTCCTGATATACAGACACAAAATGTTCATTTGAGTTCTGTCTCCTCCCTTTGCCTCTCATGTTGGTTCTTTAGTCCAATGGATTCTACATCCTTAAATCCCTTTGCAGCTGTCCCCTTGCTCAATCCCACTGCCACTGGTCTACCCCAGGCCTCAGGAACTCTCACGTGAGCAAAAACACTGGCTGCATCCCTGCTCTTTCTATCTCCCCCCTCTGTCTTCCCCCACTATTCTGAATCTTGGCTTGATAGGGTCACTCCTCTTCTCAAAAACCTTCAGTGACTTCTCATTAAAGTTATTTAAATATATTCTCACATCCTGGTCTGCTGTTCAAGGCCCCCATCACTTGCCCTCCTACCTCTGCAGCTTCCTCATCATCCCGCTCCTCTACCCCAAGCTAACTCCTCCTTCCCCAAGTCCTATGTTTCCCCTGTGCGTTTTCTACACTCTTCCTTCTCCTTACCAGGCCTTTTCCATCCTGCCTTTTCCACCTTGCCCATTTCTTGAGGTCTAAAAACCTACTGATCTTTCCAGACTCACCTTGAGAGCACAACCATTTACCTCGTTCCTTGAGCAGAAGTTAACTCTCTGTCTCCTCTGAACTCCCATGGTATTTGCACATATCTCACCATCTAACAGGGACAGAAGGATCTCCAGAGTCACTGTGTTGGCAGATGAAGAGCACATGATTTAGACTTGGCTCTATCACTTACTAGGCATGTGTCCTCAGGCAAGTAACTTAACCTCTTTGAGCTTCAGTTTCCCTGTCTGCAAACTGTATGCGACCATAATGGTCAGCAATGATGTTCTTCTACTGTATGGCCCAAGGTGAAAAATCAATAAATGAGAGCTATTTGTTACATACTAACTAACCTAAGAAATACAACCAGAATGCTCCATAGAAGCAAGGAAGGTGACACTTCAGATTGCTTACTTTGGACATTTCATCAGGAAAGACCAACCACTAGAAAAGAACATCATGTTTGGTAGAGGGTCATTGAAAATGAGGGAAACCCTCAATGAGATGGTTTGACGCAGTAGCCAAAACAATGGCTCAAACATACCAATGATCGTGAAGATAGCAAGGACCATGGAACATGTTCTGTTGTACATAAAGTCACCACGAGTCAGAGGCAGCTCAGCAGAAACTAACAGCAACAAGAACATCTAACCAAAAAATGAAATATTTAGGTTACTGTATTCACACACATGTGTGTCTTATCCTTAGATCAGAAGTTCCTACAAGGCAGAGCTTCTGACTGATTGACCTTCATACCTTCTGCAGCATCTAGCCCAGGGCTCTGCAGAAGTAGATACTCAAAGAGTGTTTGTAAAGGCATCAGTGACTGAATAAACAGGGAAATAGCCAACGGCATCAACGGATGTCGTCTGTAGGTGATCACCTTGTCATTTAACAGCATTTGCAGTTACACTAACCAGAAAAACCAAACCGGTTGCCGTCGAGTCAATTTCAACTCATAGTGACCTTATGGACAGAGTGGAACTGCCCCATAGGGTTTCCAAGGAGCACCTGGTGGATTCAAACTGCCAGCCTTCTGCTTAGCAGCCGAGCTCCTAACCACTGTGCCACTAGTGACTATAAATATCAGACATTTCCAGGCATGCGAGGGGACACACGCAGTGTGTGGTGAGTGGGTGTAACCTCCTGGGTTTACACGGCTGGGTTATACAGTGAACTAATTCACTTCTATGCCTTATTTCCTCCCTTTATTTGACTAATCCAAATCCATCCAGCAGCCAACAGATGGAACAGAGTCTTGGAAATGGAGGCAGGCTTCCTTCCCGGGCCCTGTGGGAGCTTCACTACCACATACATTATTAACTGGCTGGAAACAATTTAGCATCTGGCTCCCAAAGGTAGGAATGTGTAGAATAGGGAAAGGGGTGAAAGTACATCCTATCCTCTCTTTTTCAAAAACCCCTGGCTCGGAAAGTAAAGAATCTAAACACGGTTTTCCAAGAAAATGTGAATGTAGTCGTTTTTCTTGAAAGAGCCTAATGTTTCTAGTTTTTTGTTTATTTGTTTTTGATAAAAGAGAGTGAGTCTAAAGAGGTGGGGGCATTTCAGAAAACCGGGTCCGTCTGGTGGAGTTTTGAGAGTGGCTTTCTTTCTGAAATATCTTTCCCTTCTGCCCTGGTCATGCACCCGCATACTCATCTAGTTCTCCTTTGAAATTTAGTTCTTATTTTCTACCCTGAATCACACACACACTTGCCATCAAGTCAGCTTTGACTCATGGTGACCCCGTGTGTGTCACAGTAGAACTGTGCTCCACGGGGTTTTCAGTGACTCATTTTTTGGAAGTAGATTGCCAGACTTTTCTTCTGACACACCTCTGGGTGGACTTGAACCTCCAATCTTTCAATTAGAGGCTGAGTATGTTAACCATTTGCACTACCCTTGGCCACACATACCCATAAATGCCCTGTCTGGGCCCGCTCTCCGGAGGCTGGGTTCCAACTCTCTTTCCCCTTCTTCTTTCTCCTCACTTCCACCCCCATCTTTTCCCAGACTAATCTGAGGTTCCCACCTGTTATCTATTCCTTGCAGCATATGTGATTTTAAGAAGGCTTTCTGGTGAGTTTGGTATTATTGTAATTTCAGAGAGTGGTTCTAATGGTGGAAATACTGTGGCTCCATCTGATCTACTTATGTTCTCTGCCAGTCCTGGAAACTAGAGATGTTGCTATGTTTCTGTTATTCTCTTTCAAGTAATCTTTCCCCCAACTTGACAGAAAAGAGTTAACACAAATGTTAAATGGAGTAATTATGCCTGGAAATTCAGAATTTCAGGCATTTTCATACAAGGGACACCATGTTTAAATATAGTCTCGGAGAAATGGTTGGCTTTCCAGTAAAACTATTTCCTTCTGGTTTGTAGGTTCAATTTGCAGTTTTTCAACCTTGGAATTATGGCCCAAACTCACTTTTTCCATTTATGTTTGAGCATTTCAGAGCATAAACGCCTCCCAACGTTCTATACAAAATCAGAAAAGGTCTATTGTTGGTACCGAGGTCTGTTGTTGGAAGGAGGCTGCTCAGGAGTTACATTCCAGCTTTACACAGAGCAGCAGGCTGGGGGTGGGGGTTGGGGGGTGATGTTTTAATTGTTAAGATTTTGAAGTCTTTCAAAATAAGAGGAAAAGTGAAAACAAGATTGGGATGAGAGATAGTTTAAATGAAGAGGACACAATGCTAAATGAACAGAGAGCAGAAAGTCAGAAACCACACTGAAAACGTAGACAAAACGAGCAGAAGGACTTACTGAAGTAGGGGAAACAAACGAACAAAACCTCCAGCTGACAACATGGACCTGAATGCTTCCAGAGGAAAACCCTGTTTGTGCTGTAGCCTACCTCCTGTCCTTAGATGAAAATGTGAAATTGGTGGCCCAGAAAGGTGTGCGTACTATCGGGCATCTGAAGTGGCAGAAGTCAGACTCCCTGATAACAACAGTTTCCTTATCTGGGTGCACTTATTCTCCACTCACTGACAGAAAACTTGCACCAGTATTGGTGTCTTATGTCACTTGGGTTCCTATCTCATGGACCTTGTTGTGGGAATCCTAAGGCAAGACCCCAGTACTTTTGGTGAAGGTCATTGTGGCAGAATCCAGGGAGGGACAATGTCCCTCCAAATTCATGTTCTATTTTCAAAGACTCATATTTGGAACTTTGCAGATCAACATTTTGTCCTCTCTTTTCGTCTTAGTCATGTAGCGCTGCTGTAACAGAAATAACACACACAAAAAAACACACAAGTGGATGGCTTTAACAAAGAGAAATGTACTTCTTCACAGCAAAGTAGGCTAAAAGTCCAAATTCAGGGTGTCAGCTCCAGAGGAAGTCTTTCTCTCTCTGTTGGGCTTCTCATCAATCTTCTCCCGGAGTAGGAGCTTCTCTGCACAGGAACCCCAGGTCCAAAGGACGGGCTGTGCTCCTGGCACTGCTTTCTTGGTGGTATGAGGTCCCCCGTCTCTGTTCGCTTCCCTTTCCTTTTTATCTCTTGAGAGATAAAAGGTGGTGCAGGCCACACCCCAGGGAAACTCCCTGTGACCTTAGTAAGGGTGTTACAATCCCACCCTAATCTTCTTTAATATAATATTACAATCACAAAATGGAGGCCAACCAGGCAATACTGGGAATCATGGCCCAGCGAAATTGATACATTTTTGGGGGGACATAATTCAACTCATGACACTATTTTATTGATAAAGAACCTGACGGCCAGGGAAGCGAGGCTGTTTTTAAGGTCTTATTTGTACATCTTTTTTTGTTTGTTTTTTTTTTTGCTGTATATATTAATATAATTGCTATGTTGTTATTCCCTAGTTGCCATTGAGTCACCTCTGACTCATAGCAACCCCACATACCACAGAACAAAGTGTTGCCCAGTCCTGTGCCATCTTCGGGATTGTTAATATGCTTGAGTCCATTGCGGTGGCCACTGTGTATTTTGAGTATCTTCCAACCTAGGGGTGCTCATCTTCCAGCAATGCATTGGGCAATACTCATAATTGCTATGATAGGTTTAAATATTGATCTAGAGCAATGGAGGTCTGTTGAGAACATTATGTTAATGAATGCCCGTAAATTTGGGGGGGATACTATGTTAAGTGAAAAAAAAAAAAAGCTGGTTAT
This sequence comes from Loxodonta africana, assembly GCF_030014295.1. NCBI lineage: Eukaryota > Metazoa > Chordata > Mammalia > Proboscidea > Elephantidae > Loxodonta > Loxodonta africana. The sequence continues at coordinate 72,134,491 of NC_087358.1, forward strand.
GAAAGCAAATCCCAACTAAGTTAAATGTATATTATAAGCAGAGAAAAAAGGCTGAAAGGAAATACAAAATGTTAACAGCGGTACCTAGATGTGGGAGATCAGCTTGAGCTCTCCACTGAGGCCTTCCCGGCTCTGCCGTGGTCCCCCCACCTCACAGCCCACCAAGGCGTGGTTTCTAACTGCGGTTTGGCCCTAACCAAGGTTTGAATTTGGCACCATAATCCTGCACATGGGCAAACCAGGAACTTGGCACCGGCAGGACCTGAGGAGCCATGGCCCTGAACTCGACCTGGGACTTGAACATCGCAGGAGAGTAAGATATTTTCCAGCACACCATGGTGCCTGAGTCTACCTGCAAAGTGAAAAGTCCCTTCGTTTGCAGCATGACTCAGCACCCAGATCTCCTAATTTGGGCATGGGAGGGTTTGGGGTTTCGGATTTCCGGTACCAATCCCTGCCACCTAAGGAATCAAGGACATAAAAGCTTTCAGCTCCGCTGGGGCGGGAAGCTCCTGGTGTTTTGGCTGCTAAGGCCAGTGTTGTGCCTTGTTTGCTCAAACAATAAATTTCCACTTTCTGTTTCCCTTGCACTTGGTGGTGTATGTCCATCTTATTTTGATTGGCTAATAGGACAGGACAAGAACCTGTGTTCAGTTACAGAATTATGGGAAATCATTATTTTTCTTTATTCTTTTCTCTGCCTTCCAAATTATTTACAATACATGTGTACGACTTTTTTTAATCAGAAAAATAAACATTAGTGACTTGAAAAAATATTTTTTAAAGGAATAAAATCATACAGTAATGTTACCAACCAAAAATGATGGGAACAAAACCAAAGAAGGAAGCAGACTGGGACTCAGCAAAAGCCAACACCTCCCAGGGGAACAGACACAGATCGTCTTAAGGAGGAAGGAGAAGGTGTCCAGGAGTATTAGAAGATGGTTTTAACCAGGAAGTCAAGCTACCATCCTCTTCTGCAAAGACAGAGACTTCAAGACCCAAAGTATGACAGGCCAGGATGGGACAGAGACCTGAGGATGAGGATGGTGGTGGAAGAAGCTTCTGTCAGGGGACCTTAGAGGTTGAGACACCTAATTAATAAGTACCCCATCAGACTATCAGGCCCGACCCAGTCACCTCCCTTGCTATGTCACTCACTTCTTTAGTGTTGTTTTTTCATACCCTCTGGAAAGTCTCAGCCAAAACCAGCTTAAGCTGGCACAAAGTGGTAAAGCATGTGCAGAACTAATGAAAATGACTGGCAAGTGATCCAGGGGAATCCCCAGCAGCCGTGCATGCCCAGTGACAAAAATCTAGCAGAACCGTCAAACTAAACCCCCATACAGATCTGGGTTTCACGGACCTTTATTTCTCAAGCACTTCCGTTATGCTTGCATAGTACAGTAAACATTGCCTGTACCTTTAATTCAGGGAGAGTGAAGCATTAGCTAATCAGCAACAACTAACCCGACCCTTATCCACCCTTATAGGAATATGTATAACTCACCCAGATCAAGAAACCTATAAAATATGAGTTCTTTCAAATCGGGGAGCTCAATCTGGGGTCGATACCTCCTAGTTCCCGCTTGCTAGCCTGCAAAATAAACTCTTTCCTCCTCTCAAAACAGCACGTGAGAGTTTGGTTTCTTGCATGCTGGGTACAGGCCCATTGATCCAGCTTCACTTCCATGATAACAAAGCTGTTCTGAGCTGCAGGACTCCCTCCTCCTCCTCAGCCACAGGGCTGGCCCGCTGGGCACTGGCGAGTGCTCGGATGTGAGCGAGTGCATAGTAAGGCCTAACTGGATACAACCCATGTCAGTGCTGCAGGAATTTGCATTACCCCTCTGTCCTCATCTCAAGGCAGGGCTATGGGGGGTTCTTGCCCAAAGTCACACAGCAGGGAGATTATGAAGTTGGGACTAGAAAGCAAGCCTCCCAACTCTTAGGTCCCCTCCTTTCCATCTTGGTGTTCCCCCTCTCTTCTAAGCCATTCTCTTTGCTGGATGTGGGGTTTGTGCCTAGAAAGAAACTCTGAATTTCTTCAGAGCCAAGTTGAAGCCCTAGTGGTGTAGTAGTTAAGAGCTAAGGTGAGCTATGGCTGCTCACCAAAATGTTGAGAGTGCGTATCCACCACCTCCTCCTTGAAAACCAGTGGGGCTGTTCTCCTTTGTCCTATAGGGTCTCTATGACTATATCTGTGGAAAGAGATGATGGAAAAGCTCAATATCAGTCAGAACAAGGCCAGGGGCAAACTGTAGAACAGACCATCAATTGTTAATATGCAAGTTCAACCTGAAACTGAAGAAAATCAGAGCAAGACCACGAGAGCCAAAATATGACTTTGAGTATATCCCACCTGAATTTAGAGACCATCTGAAGAATAGATTTGATGCGTTGAACACTGGTGACTGAAGACTGGACAAGTTGCGGAATGACATCAAGGACGTCATCCATTAAGAAAGCAAGAGGTCATTGAAAAGACAGGAAAGAAAGAAAAGACCAAGATAGATGTCAGAGGAGACTCTGAAACTTGCTCTCGAATGTCGAGCAGCTAAAGCAAAAGGAAGAATTGGTGAAGTAAAAGAACTAAACAGAAGATTTCAAAGGGTGTCTCGAGAAGACAAAGTAAAATATTATAATGACATGTGCAAAGAGCTGGAAATGGAAAACCAAAAGGGAAGAACACGCTTGGTGTTTCTCACGTGGAAAGAACTGAAGAAAAAATTCAAGCCTCGAGTTGTAATAGTGAAGGATTCTAAGGGGAAAATATTAAATGATGCAGGAAGCATCAAAAGAAGATGGAAGGAATACACAGAGTCATTATACCAAAAAGAATTAGTCGATGTTCAACCATTTCAAGAGGTCCCATATGATCAGGAACCGATGCTACTGAAGGAAGAAGCCCAAGCTGCTCTGCAGGCATTGGTGAAAAACAAGGCTGCAGGAATTGATGGAATATCAATTGAGATGTTTCAACAAACGGATGCAGCACTGGAGGTGCTCACTCGTCTATGCCAAAAAATATGGAAGACAGCCTCCTGGCCAACTGACTGGAAGAGATCCATATTTATGCCTATTCCCAAGAAAGGTGGTCCAGCCGAATGTGGAAATTATAGAACAATATCATTAATATTACATGCAAGCAAAATTTTGCTGAAGATGATTCAAAAACAGCTGCAGCAGCACATCGACAGGGAACTGCCAGAAATTCAGGCTGGTTTCAGAAGAGGATGTGGAACCAGGGATATCATTGCTGATGTCAGATGGATCCTGGCTGAAAGCAGAGAATACCAGGAGGATGTTTACCTGTGTTTTATTGACTATGCAAAGGCATTCGACTGTGTGGATCATAACAAACTATGGATAACACCGGGAAGAATGAGAATTCCAGAACACTTAATTGTGCTCATGAGGAACCTTTACATAGATCAAGAGGCAGTTATTCGGACAGAACAAGGGGATACTGATTGGTTTAAAGTCAGGAAAGGTGTGTGTCAGGGTTGTATTCTTTCAACATACCTGCTTAATCTGTATGCTGAACAAATAATACAAGAAGCTGGACTATATGAATAAGAACGGGGCATTAGGATTGGAGGAAGACTCATTAACAACCTGCATTATGCAGATGACACAACCTTGCTTGCTGAAAGTGAAGAGGACTTGAAGCACTTACTAATGAAGATCAAAGACCACCGCCTTCAGTATGGATTACACCTCAACATAAAGAAAACAAAAATCCTCACAACTGGACCAATGACCAACATCATGATAAATGGAGAAAAGATTGAAGTTGTCAAGGATTTCATTTTACTTGGATCCACAATCAACAGCCATGGAAGCAGCAGTCAAGACATCAATAGACGCATTCCATTGGGTAAATCTGCTGCAAAGGACCTCTTTAAAGTGTTGAAGAGCAAAGATTTTGCCTTGAAGACTAAGATGCGCCTTACCAAGCCATGGTATTTTCAATTGCCTCATATGCATGTGAAAGCTGGACAGTGAATAAGGAAGACCAAAGAAGAATTGATGCCTTTGAATTGTGGTGTTGGTGAAGAATATTGAATATACCATGGACTGCCAGAAGAACGAATAAATCTGTCTTGGAAGAAGTACAACTAGAATGTTCCTTAGAAGCAAGGATGGCAAGACTGTGTCTTACATGCTTTGGACATGTTGTCAGGAGGGATCAGTCTCTGGAGCAGGACATCATGCTTGGCAAAGTACACGGTCAGTGGAAAAAGAGGAAGACCCTCAACGAGGTGGATTGACACAGTGGCTGCAGCAATGGGCTCAAGCATAACGATTGTGAGGATGGCATAGAACCGGGCAGTGTTTCGTTCTGTTGTGAATGGGGTAGCTATGAGTTGGAACTGACTCAACGGCACCTGACAACAACAACAACATGACTCTGAATCCACTCCATGGCAACAGGGCAACGGTGCCTGTAAGTTTAGTCTTAAACATAGTGTTTTAGTTTCTCAGGGTTATCATAAGAAAATACCACAAAATGGGTGACTCTAAAGGACAAAAATTTATTTTCTTATCATTCTGGAGGCTGGAAGTCCAAATCAGAGTCTTTGCCATGTCCATTTCTTAGGAGATCTTTGAGAGAGGAACTGTTCCTGACCTCTCTCCTACCTTCTAGTGACTGAGGGCAATCCTCAGTGTTCCTTTGCTGCTTGTGGTTGGATCCTCACATGATGTCTTCCCCTGTGTGATTGTCTCCCTATCTGTTCTCCCCTTTTATAAAACACCACTTAGAGGAATTAGGATCAGGACCCACCCTACTCCAGTGTGACCATGTTTAACTTAACCGATAACAAAAGAAAAACCCTATTTCCAAACAAGGTTCATGCCACAGGTGCAGAGGTTAGAACCTCAGCATATCTTTTGGGGGGACAATTCAATCCATAACACATAGAGCAGGGTTATGTGACATAGTAAAACCCCAGAAAGTCCATTGATCCAAAAATCTCTTTATCATGTGTGAACCTTAGAAATCAACTCAGTCCTTTGGGTTAAAGTTTGGATTTCATGAAGTTCTTTGTGGAAAGGTCATACAGCAGAATTACTGACTAAATAAAAGAACTCCTGGGGTCTCATCCTGGCCATAGGTGACATTGAGCAAGTAATCAAACTGTTTGGACCTCTGTTTTGTCATCAGTAAAAACCTAGGTTCGAAATATCCCTAGACCTTTTGACTCATGACGACTTGTTAATCACCAGATTTAGGTAGAAATTGGTTCCTCAGATTGCTTTTCCAGCATGACTTACTTCCCGGGGGTCGGGACTTTGGAGGTTTTGATAGGGGAAGACTGAAAGGTGAGTTTTAGACATGGCTGCTCTCCCCTGAGTGCAGGTTCACGGCGAGATTGAAGAGAGTGGCCCTGACTGCCGGGGGTCCAGAGAGATGGGAGGGCCCCATCTGGAAATGCTGACCATCCTGCGTTTGTATGGAACTTTTCACTCCTTGGACAGGGAACTTTCTTTCTTTCCCTCTTCTTACCACCTAGCACGTAGTGGACCCTTAACAAATGTTCCTTCCTTTTGCCCCAAGTAATCATACCTTCTCACGGCAATTATGCCAAGGGCCAGGCTACAGAATGAGAACAGGCATCAAATGAGCTCCATACTCAAACCCGGCCTGAAAATACCCCCTAATGTTGTTGTTGCTGGGTGCCATTCAGCAAGCCAACTCATAGCGACCCCATGTGTTAAGGAACATTGATGGGATCCCTCCCCTCCCTCTGAGGACACGCTGATCACACTTTTGCATGTGTGTTTTGTTCTTTAGTCTTTCCCAGCTGCCATTAAGTCAGCTCCAACTCACGGTGACCCCATGTGTACCAGAGTAGAACTGTGCTCCCTAGGGTTTTCAATAGCTGATTTTTCAGAAGTAGATCACCAGGCATTTCTTCTGAGGCTCCTCTGGGTGGACTCAAACCTCCAACTTTTTGGTTAGCAGTCAAGTGCATTAACTGTTTCTACCATCCAGGAGCTCTGTTCTTTAGTCTGGGACTTTCTTAACTTGTCCTTTCCCAATCTATTGCATAAGGAGAGCTACACTTACAATTACATAAAAACTGATCCGGGCTTACACAGGCCCTGAGTACCTGTTGCCTAGCATGGTCCCTGGGGTGAGTTGAGTTCCCATTCTTGGTGGAGCTAATTGTGCCAGTAGCTTGAAGGGGAGGAAGAAGGAGAAGCCAGCCCTGGAATGAAGGGGACACTGGACAATTACCCTCCAGGTAATTGCGAGTTGCCTATCTTACCTGGGGAAACCCTGGTGGTATAGTGGTTAGGAGCCATAGCTGCTAACCAAAAGGTTGGTAGTGCAAATCTACCAGGCACTCCTTGGAAACCCTATGGGGCAGTTCTACTCTGTCTTATAGGGTTGCTATAAGTCGGGATTGACTCGACAGCAACGGGTTTGGTTTGTTTGGGTATCTTAGCTGGACTCTCATATTATGGATTTAAGAAAGTGTCCATCCAGAGAATTAGAATCTCCCAAGACACACAGGATTAATCGACTCGACGGCACTGGGTTTGGGTTAGTTTGATCCAGGAGGGCCCTTCCTAGATGGATTTTCTATTACCATCTTGTTGCAGCTAGATTTTTATATTTATAGAGGGTATTCTAAAACATGTGCCTTAAAAAAAATTCCCCATGTCGTAGGGAGGTGAAAGACCAAAAAACAAACAAATAAAAACTCCTGCCACTTTAAAAAGAGGGTTCAAGATTTGTTTGATTTTACTAGAAATGACGTTAGTTGTGATAGCTTCCGTTGGTTACGATGGGCAGACATTACGGCCATTGTGACCACTGCTCCGCTCCTGGGAGTTTTCTGATGGCTTTGGTTAAAGAACGTAACAGCTAGTGTTGTCACTTTCCAAAGCTTGAGAGTGCATGTCTGGTATACATTTGAAAATTCACCTAATGGCGAGATAAAATTATGCCTTAGAAATTTCAGAGTTTCCTAGGTGTTCATTGTAAAAAGTTTGGATAAATATACTAAATTATTATTTTTATAAACCCTTTGCACTAGAGTCGATTCTGACTCAAAACGACCCTATAGGACAGAGTAGAACTGTCCCAAAGGGTTTCCAAGGAGTGGCTGGTGGATTCAAACTGCTGACAGCTATGTTAATATGTATTTCTAGAATTGGGGCTTATTTATAGGTAGTTTTGCATTTAAGTTTTCTTTTTTAACATATCATATAATGAGCATTTCCCTCTGTCAGTAGTCTTCAAAGGCGTGCATTTTACGGCTGTGCAATTGTATAGCTATAGTATAATACATTTAATCATTTCCGCATTTGATTGGCTTCATTTTTTTCACTATTATAAATAATACCACAATGACTATCTCTGTGTATATTTCTTCGTCTACATCTCTGGTTCAAAGAATAATTAAAGGTTACCTCAGACCATAAATTTTACTAGGCACACACACCAATCATGGGGATGGTGAAGGACTAGGCATTGTTTCGTTCTGTTGTTCATCGTGTTACCATGAATCGGGGGCCAGATGGAGAGCTTCTAACAACAACAACAAATGCCCACCATTATTCTCTCTGGATATCTCAGTGAATTAGACTTGGAGGCCAACTGTGGAGGTACTGGAGATGCCATAGCAAATGGAAAGAGAAGAAGGAGGTCTGAGAGCCACCATTTATATTTCAAAAGCAGCAGCAGCTACTTCGCCTTATCCCTATAACTGAGACTATTGTCTTATTCTATCAGGAGTTAAAAACCAAACCAAACCCATTGCCATCGAGTCAAATTCTGACTCATAGCAACCTTGTAGGACATAGTAGAACTGCCCCATAGGGTTTCCAAGGCTCTAAATCTTTACAGAAGACAGCCCCATCTTTCTCCCATGGAGCAACTGGTGGGTTCAAACTGCCAAACTTTAGCTAGGCAGCCAAGTGCTTCAACCACTGTTCCACTAGGGCTCCTACCAAAGGATCGAGCTACCCATAAATAAGAAACAGTCTGAAAAAGCTGGCTACCAATGAGCTGTAAGGCATATTAAATAATGGTATTGTATGTGGATTACCTATGTGCTTTCTTTCTCTTACCATCTTATCAAATCTCCACCATCTCACTACTGGTTCCCAGTGGTGCTGCCAACACTCTTCTCACTTTTGCATTGCATACAGAACATGGGTAAAATGGAAACGAAGATGCTATCAGCAGTGATGGAATGGAATGAACTTTTCATCCAGCTGAAAAGTCACCCTGAGCTACTGAAATGTAATAGCATACTTCCTAGTCAAGTTGTCAGAGGGGGATAGTTCACAGCTTTGACCTCACAGCCACGAAATACAAGCCGTGTAACCTGTAAAGAAACCCAAGACAATTTTTCCAGATTTTTTTTTTAACTAATAAGATCACCATATGGAAAATAACTTTACCTAGTTATAATAATCTAATTAAAAGAATACTCAGAAATTGTATACAACTTTCCATTTTCAAGGGCTTAAATGTCTTAGTTATGTATCAGTTGTGGCAGCATGAAGTTCTATTATCTGTAATCTCCACATTACCTTTATGCGTTCAGCCCCAGAAGGCCCAGGTAAGGGGCCCCGAGTCTTTTCACACCTTTGGTGTCCAAGGGGCCATCCCTGGCCGTTGTAAGTGGGCCACAGAAGCAGGTGGGTTCTGGCAAGTCAACTCTCAGCCAGCAGCAGAACATTGCCAGGAGCTGTCAAAGCCAGTCTGAGGCAGGCTGTCGTAAAAGCGCTCTTTTTGACCTTTCGTTCCCCACACAGCACTCACATCCAACTCTAATAACTCATCAAGAACTTTGATGGCAGCTCTGTGAGTTTCTGCGGTTGCCTTAGAAATCCAGTTGCTCCCTTTTATTCAAGCAGCTTTGCTTTTCTTTGGAGTAAATTTCACGGCAATTTTTTCTCCTTTGCATCTTGGTTTCCTTATGTGTGATTGACAAGCATAGGGGCAAAATCAGCAGTCCTAAGATCATTTGATAATTTATTTAAACATCTCTCTGAGCACTGCCAGCATCCCATGACTCCTGGATGGGCACCCTCCTTTGGATTTCTCCCCTATTGGAAAGTGCAAACTGATTTAGGTGGCCACGAAGGAGAAGGGGTGCTTTTCAATAGACGTGTTTCCACTTGAGGTGTTACAGCTTAAATGTTAGCTGGTGACAAGTTGTACTTAAGGTAGATAATTCCCATTTCACGACTTGGGAAAAGTCCAACACCCGTTCCAAGATTTCTATAAATGCCTGAGGGGTTTACATCCTTGTGGTCACATGTGACACTCCAACTTCCTATCTTCACTATGCCTGTTCATTTTTCTGTCTTAAGGCTGTTGCTTGGTCTCTGCTTTTGCCATTGTCTCCAATATGGAATGCAGTCCTTTTCCACAATTTCCTCAAACACACACATACGAGAGCTTATTTGTGTGCAACATTACTGAAGGTTTGAAGTCCCTGGGTCATTCAAACAGTTAATGTGCTAGGCTGCTAACCTAAAGGTTGGAGGTTCTAGTCCACCCAGAGGAACCTCAGAAGAAAGGCCTCGCAACCTCCTTCTGAAAAATCAAGCACTGAAAACCCTGTAGACCACAGTTCTGCTCTTGCATACATGGAGTTACTATGAGTGGAGTTGACTCGACAGAAACTCATGCTGGTAATTACGAAAGTTGGGGAACTGGAGAGGGCTTATATTGCAGCAGTGATTGACATTGCTGTTGTTGAAAGTCCTCTGGCTCCTTAGTCTGCTCCCTTTTTCTCTTTGCCCTCTTGCTCTTCCAGAACATTCTCTCTACACCAGCCCTCAATCAGTTTTTTTATGCACAGCAGTCACCTTCCCCCTAACTTTCCCAAACATGCTGCTGAGCCAGGTCACCCTGTCTCTGCACGCACAAGGATTTCTCTGAAGCTTGGGTATTTCTGGTCAAGTAGGTTTTTTGACAATGGCCATCCTTCTCCCCATACTGTCTCTGGAGAAGTCTGTGATGCCAGTTACAAGGATAAAGCTCCATTCTCACTGAGTCAGCAGGCCCATCCCATCAGAGGCAACACTGAAGACCTACCAAGTACTCTCTTCACAGTAAAGTTCTTCCATTAACTCAGTCCCCCAGAAATAATAATTCCTTAAAAAGGAGCAAAAATTCTTTCCAGATTCATAGATATTGGTCTCCTCAGTAGGTACCTTGGAGACAGAGCTAGATACCCTGGTATAGCATAAATGACTGCTCAGCTAGGATCACATCTGTTCAGTGACTAAGTGATTGATGGAGCCCACGGGAAATCATAAGTTTTTGCTGTCTAGCAAAATAATAAGTAAAAACACATCACTTTTTAATATGGATGAAAGGGAGGTGAACAATTCAACCTGGTTAGCACAGGAAAGCAGCCAACTCTTACATGGAATTAGGAGGTTATTACGTTAGAAAATGATCTGTTGGTCTGCTCTTACCACCAAAATGAGAAAGAATGAAGACGAGCTCTGTGAACTGCTGCATGAGTTTGGGAGGAAGGAAAGGAGGGGGACAGAGATAACGGGGAAGTCTCACTTACAGAAAAAAACCAGCAGTACTGTTGAGCATCCTTGTAATTATTGCTAACAACTACCAAGCACTTCCTACATGGTTCTTGTGGCTTACCTCATCTAATCTCAAGTCAGCCCATGAGGAAGGCTCTATGCTTATCTACCATCGGTACACTGAGAGGTTACGTAACTCATCCAAGGTCACTCAGCCACTGGCCAGAGCTTGTGCCCTTGACCTTCACATTATATTGCGGTATTACCAAGGGCCAAGAGGGTATTTTCTTTCTCCACACAAATGCACATAAGGATGCCAGTGGCATAAATAGATATGTCCTAGTCACCTAGTGCTGCTATAATGCTTCTGGGCTCCTTGGAGATCGTGTGGCATGTATCTTCCCTTCCGTTTGTGCTTGCTTGCTTAATCAGCTCTTTTAGATCTCAAAAGTGATTGACTTAGACTCCACACTAATACTGCCTTGTTAGCATAACAAAGAGAACTCCTTCTAGGTGGGATTACAAGCACAGGTATAGGGTTTAGGATTTACAACACATATTTTCGGGAGTTTTTTTTTTTTTTTTTCTTTACAGCTGAGTCCGTAATACATTAGGATCTTGTTTACAGAGCACAGAGCATCAGCTCCCCTAACAGAGGACATGTGCCGACGTGCCATGAAAAGGGCAAAGCTTTAGATGACCATAACTGCTATTAACGCTATTCCCAACTTAGCAATTTTTCCTCTATGGATTATGCTGTCGGTCTTAAATCTAAGAAATGTTTGCCTAATCCAGGCTTTTCTTCCAGCGCACCTCTGGATGGACTTGAACTTCCAATCTTTCAGTTAGCAGCCGAGAGCGTTAAAAGTACCACAAGGTACTTCTATTAAATATTACACAACTCAAAGACATTCCTTCTCAAATGCAAACAAACTATTCAAGTGTATATATTAAGTGTCTAGCTGAATCCCCATAAAATCAGGTGGGGAGCCATGAGCTCTGACTTTCTGAGACTCTCCATGCTTGTTCTCAAGAACCTTAGTGCCCATCATCTTCACAGTTTCCCACATTAAACAACTGACTTTATGTTGTTCTCTCCCTATTACCATCCACTATTTTTTTCTGGAGTAGCTCGAAGCAAATCCCAGATGTCTATAAATTCCACTTATAAATAGTTCACTATGTATTACTACTAGATAAAAAAAGGACTTAAAAATATAACTACATTACCATTTTCACATCTAGAAAGTTAATAATAACTCTTTACTATAATCTAATACCCATTTTTTCTGTTTCCCTAACTATCTCAAAAATGCCTTCTTACAGTTGGTGTCCCTGTATTATGTCCTTTCCTTTTAAATTCCACTTCTCTCATTCTCTCTCTCTTCCCTCACTATTCTAGAAAACATTCAAAAGATATATATGTGTGTGTTTATGATGGTGAGACAAATTAATTCCAAAGTAAGTGAGAGAAAACAGCACAGGGCAAAAGTAGAAAGTAGAAGTAGAAATACAGATATAGCCAAGAATGTGGTTAGGACACAAAACGCCAGCTAGGAAATTGCATGTGTCTTTTTCCTGAAAGCCATCTATCCCCTCCTGATCTGCAAGCTCTGCAAAGAGGGCACATGTGCACTTGTGGGACTCAGAGAAGATAACATACAATAAGAATTGCTCAGGAGCAGCACAGCCTGAGAGATATTATCCTGTGGATCCTCACAAAGGGAACACTGAGTAATCTGAAAAACCATGTCCTCCACAGTAGCCTTGCAGTACAAGAGCAATGAGTTTCCTTAAAAAATAAATAAATAAAATTATATCCTGAGTGTTTATTTTAATGCTTCTGTTAATCACTCCCCTTACAACATAAACATTTCTTGGTGTTCAGTCTGAATTCAAGCCCAGGTCCCTGTAGCAGGTGCCTGGATGATCTTACCTAGGCCAGCTCCCTACCTCACTCAGCCCTACTGTCTACCCAGGCTGATCTCCCTAAGTGACCACTCTCAGCCTATTGCTGTCTTGCTCAAGGCTCTTCAATACCTCCCTACTGTCTACTGCAAGTGCAAGTTCAAATTTCTCTGCTAAATGGAGGCCTCTCAACTCACACAACCAGTGTGAAGGCTAAGATGGTGTGTCAACCTGGCTGTGCCATGATTCTCAGTGTTTTGGCAGTTGTATAATGTTGTAATCACTTCCCTGTTGAAATTTGATATGTGATCACCCCCATGATGGAATCTGCTGAGTGGTACTGGCAGGGGTGGGGCCTATGATGGCTCACAGCCCCCTCAGCCTTCATCTCTCTGCCTTCCACCGCCTACTTCCTTCCTGCTCACATTGCAAAGATCGTTGGCTTGTTCTGGATCCAACAGCAGCCTCTTGTCTGACCTCTGGTTCTTGGGACTTGAGCTAGGAAAGTTTCCATCTTGGGATTTGTCTATCTTCATGGCCTGCAAGCAAGAGTCCTGTTCCCAGACCTGCTGATCTTGGATTCCCCAGCCCCTGCAGCTAGTTGAATCAAGAGAAACCTTGCAGGCTTGCCTGCTGACCTTGGGGATTCCTCGGCCTTCAGAGCCTCTGAGTGGGAGCCCTGCTCACCGACCTGCTTATCTTGGGTTCACCAGCTTCCGTGGCTCTGTGAATTGGGAAAGGCCTCTATCCTGATCCAAGGACCTGAGATGTTCCAACCCCTACAATCACATGAGCTGTTTCCTTGATATAAATCTCTCTGTATATATTTATATGCTTTACTGGTTTTGCTTCTCTAGAGAACCCAGCCTAAGACAACTAGTTTCTCAGAAGCTGAAGGAGGAGAGAATTGGAAGACAGAATGTTTGCTCAAGAGTATCCAAAGCTTCAGAGGGGGAAAAAAAGATCTTTGAAGAGCGTGCAGTGATCCTCAAGAGAGCAGTTTCTGGAAAATGTAGAACCATATTATCTAGCACTTAAATGCTCTTTGCTTGTTTCTTATGAGTGTTAGCTTTGTGATCCTCCTTCCTTCATTCCAGTCCTGGACACTTACTACTTTGGACATATTATCTAACTTCATCGTGACTCATTTTCCTCATCTGTACAATGGGAATAACATAATAGTACTTCCCTAGGAGGTATTTTTTGGGGGACTGGGTGAGGTGCACAAAGAAAGTGCTGCATAGGAATGAGCCGCACTTCCTCCCGGATTCAACCTGGCCCAGCAATCCTCAATATTTACTACAGCTGTACTCCTTGTATTTTCCAAATATTTCCTCCCACCATTTATTAATAAATTTCTGAAAAGAACATTTCTGAAGAATAAAGCAAGACAAACAGTTGCTAAGGCTAGTTCTTTCAACTTAAAAAAAAAAAAAACTAGAAAATAAAGACTAAAAGAGAATTACAATTTAATTTAATAGAAATCCTAAAAAAAAAAAAGTCATAAACACAATTAGAAACCTTAAAAAATGTTTCTGCTCATTGACTCTTCTGATAAAACATTTATTCAGGGATATTCAACGAGGAGAACTTTTTCTGAAGCAGCTGCATGCATGCTTTTATTAGAAGTGCAGCAGTTTAGGTTGCTTTGAGGGACACTGAAAATGTGGATGAAAATCCCAGCTCGCAACAACCCGTGGCTCCCTGCGTTGCAGGCCTCTCTCTGATGCTAGCTGTGGAAACAGCGCTGGTTTGAGCATAAGGAAGATTCTCAAACTTCATTCTCTCAAACTCCACTTGCGTTCAGCCGTGGCCCATGTTTCCATGAGATCATCTTTCATCAAATCACATTATTTATGAAATCCAATTTTAGAAGAAATGGATCCAGTATCATTTCTTGGCCACATCAAGGTCTTCAGTGGGATGGCAGAGTCAAGGCATCTGGACCCACTCTTCTTTTTGGAACCCAATGAGAACAACTAAAAAGATTTTTGAAAATCGGAAAAGAAAATATACATAAAACTTGAAAATAGCCCAACTCCTGCAGTCAGGCTGGCCTTAGTTAAGAGTTTGAAAGCAGACCCTCAAGTCACACAGAGGGTCAGCCTGGAGTGGGCATGACTCCCATGAAACCAAACCACTGACTCAGGGGAATCACAAGGTCTGGGTGGAATGGTACACTCCAGGGGCATCCCTGAGCCTTGTCAGGGGACACAGAGCTAAAAGAGAAAAGAAGCCTTGTGCCATCTGTTACAGGTTGAATTGTGCTCCCCAAAAGGATATGTCCAAGTCTCAATATTCAGTACCTATGAATGTGACCTTACTTGGAAATAAGTCTTTGCAGATATAATCAGTTAAGTTTGCACGAGGTCATAGGAGTAGGGTAGATCCTAATCTAATCTGACTGGTGTCCTTAAAAGAAGAGGAGAGACTCATGTCACATGAAATGGCAGAAGTAGGAGGCTGTAAAGGTCCACTAATCCACCAGAACGACAATTACAGTAGAAGTAGCAATTGGAACCAACAGTTTTAGAACTCTGGGATCTGATCAGACACTGAAGTCAACCAGAGGAATGCTCGATGAAGAAATAAGCTACCGATCTTTCCTAGGTGAGCCATGCATGCTAACTGGCTATCATCTTCCATTCCTTAGCCCTTTCTGCTGGTGGGAACAGTGTCTGTGTTCTTGAGTGTCTGGCTGTGCCAGGATGGCAGGTGGGAAACTTTTCCTCCAAGAATTTGTGGTTGAACAGTTTGCACAGTTGGGTAGCCTAAGGGAAGGGTGCAGACCATCGGGGTGGTTTAGGTGCTCTTACAAAAGAGCTTCTCCTGACCAGCCAATTAAAGGGCAGGCACACCCTATATATGTTTTTTATTTTTATTTATTAATTTTTGTAAAATCTGTCAGGTCACTGACTGGGCTGCAGATATAACTGAATTGGGAAACCACTTTTGCAAAAATTACCTTGAAAAAAGTCCCTAAGCCAACAGTCAGCTGCAGCCTTCATTAAGTAACCACCCTGAGAAGTGGGAAAACCATATTTTCTGCCTTTTGTGTTTTGTTTTCTTCCTGGAGTACAAGAAAATCTCCTTCAAATACAAGTGTGGCAAAGGCTGTGGAATAGAGTCACAGTGTCCACCAACAGTTTGGAGGACAATCTTGCAAAAATGTTGAGGGGAGGTTGCTGACAGCCCTAAATAAACAAACGAAAAAATTGGAACCCCTGGGGAAGGGGAAGAATCTGAGTTTATGTGCAAAGTGAAGAGACAACCTACGGAATGAGAGAAAAATATTTAGGAACCACATATCTGATAAGGATTTAATATTCAGAATATACATAGAACTCCTGCAACTCAACAAAAAGCACAATCGAATTAAAAAATGGGCAGAGGACTTTTCACTAAAGAAGACACACAAATGGTCAACAAGTACATGAAAAGATGCTCAACATCATTAGTCATTAGGGAGTTGATAAATCAAAATCCATTTCACCCCACTGGGATGACTATGATCAGAAAAGCAGCAAATAACAAGTGTTGACAAGGATGTGGGGAAATTGGAATATTCATCCGTTGCTGGTGGGATTTCCGGCTGCTGGGAAAAATAGTATGTGAGGGTCTTCAAAAACAGAATTACCATGTGACCCATCAATTCTACTCCTGGGCATATACCCAAAGAATTGAAAACATGAATAAACATACTTGTACACTAGTGTTTGTTACATTTACAGTAGCCAAAAGGTGAAAACAACCCAAGTGTCCATCAACAGCTGAATGGTTAAACAGATGACGGTGTATACATACAATGGAATATTACTCAGTAGTAAAGAGAAATGGTGAAGTTCTAATATATGCTATGACATGAATGAACCTTGGAACCATTATGGTAAGTAAAATAAGTCAGTCACAAAATGACGAATATTATTTTATCCTACTTGTATGAAACATCAAGAGCAGACAAATTTATAGAGACCAAAGTTTATTAGTGATTACCTGGCGCCAGTAGGAGGGCGAAATGGAGAAATACAGGTAGTCTCTGACTTTCGACCAGTTGGTTCCAGAGACTCAGTGGTGAGTTGGCTCTGATGTAAGTCAAATACCTTTTCTTTTTGGGGGGGTTTTCATTATTGTTGCCCTTTATTATCAGTACCTTTATAAATCCAATCTTTATTTGTCTTTGGGGGTTGGAAACATTACATATAAACTTACAGATATATTTTAATACATACATACATAAAAAATACACAAATCATAAAAATTTAGTCCAATGATGAAGAGTTGGATGACGTTGGCATTTTGTCAGTTGAGCATCTATGGGTGAACATCTGAGAATGGTAACATCAGCAAATTATGTGCTGTAATTTTGTATGTAGTGCCTATTACTAACGATAAGATATACCGGAAAAAAAAAAAAAAAAAGACAGTTGTAACTGCTGTTGATGGTAACTAGAATACACCTTACGTCAGGGAAGGGACTACCTGTATTGCTTAAGGCATACAGAGATTCTGTTAAGGGTGATGAAAAGATTTGAAAATGGATAATGGTTATGTAGCACAACACGGTGAACGTAATTAATGTCACTGAATTGTATACAGAAAAATGGTTGAAATGACATGTTTTGTTAGATGTTTTACCACCATAAAAATACAAAAATAAAATAAGAAGAGAAAAGACACAGAGAGAGACACAGAAGACTACCACGTGATGACAAACCAGAGATTAGAATTATACTGCCATAAACCAAGGAATGCCTGGGGCTACCAGAAGTTGGGAGTGTCAAGAAAGGTCTTCTCTAGAGCCTTCAGAGAGAGAATGGCACTATTGAGATGCTTAATTTATATTTCTAGCCTCCAGAACCGTGAGAAGATACATCTCTGTTGTTTTACGCTATCCAGTTTATGGTACCTTGTTATAGCAACTATAGGAATCTGATGCACCATATTTGCCGGAAGGCACCATGGAAGAGTGAGCAGTTAGGCTTGGGGTCGAAGGGAGGTCAGTGCTGTGTCTCTCCACGTTGATCATCACAGCTGTGATACTCATTGTTGAGACTAGAGATAAAACTACAGGGAAACAGCAGAGAGAAATCCGAGCTGGACACACTGGACACTCTGCCGTAGCATCCTCTAAAAAGTAAAGGAAAAAGAAACATCTACACAAAACAATGAGAAGTCTCATAAAAAGATGAGCATAAAGAGGGAGTTGGCATGGCACAAGATGCAAATATAGTGTAAGAGAAATGAATACAAGGAATATGAAAAAAAAAGACAGGCTAACATTCTAGAAAAATTATACCATAATATAGATAAAAGTTGTAGAGAAACACTTTGCCATTAAAAACATTTTAAATATGGCTATTCTGAATAATTCAAAGAACAGCTGTACTAGTGCAAGTAAGAGATAACTAAACAATTGAAAGTGATTAAAAAAAAAAAAAGATCTGCAAAGCTCCAGAAAGAAATAAAGTAAATACAAAGTGATTTAAAACATGAAAATTAACATTAGAAGAAATATGGAAGAAGGTACTGCTTGAAATAAGGCAGAGATAATAGATTTGAAAAAAAAAAATCAGATACAATAAATAAGTACCAAACATTTTAAATGTTTGGCAAAAAAAAGGATAGCTGTGAAACACAGAAAAGGGAATTCCAACTTTTCTATGAATGGTGTTTCTAGTAAAGAAAATAGGACAAATATTCAGGTATAATAAAATAAATATTTCCTCAAATAAAATTTAAAATACCCACTGCCACCAAGTTGATTCCAACTCATAGCGACCCTACAGAACAGAGTAGAACTGCCCCATAGAGTTTGCAAGGAGTGCCTGGTGGATTCAAACTGCCGACCTTCTGGTTAGCAACCGTAGCACTTAATCACTATGCCACCAGGGTTTAGGAAGACCTAGATCCATCTTTTGAAATGGGCTCAGCTGTTTCAGGAAAAAGAAAAAAGAATGAGCAAAATCGCCACTGAGACGTGGCTAAGCAACTTTACTGGAATAAAATCTAAGCAAAAAAAGTCACCCCGTAAGAGGAAAAATTTAAGTTTGGTCTCAGACTTTTTTGCGGGAGGGGAAGGGTTCTTCATGTTAGTCTTTTTTTTTTTTTTTAATTGTGCTTTAGGTGACAATTTACAGCTCAAGCTAGTTTCTCATACAAAAATTTATACACATATTGTTATGTGACACTAGTTGCTATCTTTATAATGTGCAGCACTCTCCTCCTTCCCACCCCTGATCTCCTGTGTCCATTCAACCAGCTCCTATCCCTTTCTGCCTTCTCATCTTGCCTCCAGACAGGTGCTGCCCATTTAGCCTTTTTATCT
The DNA here is from genome assembly GCF_030014295.1 of Loxodonta africana. Lineage (NCBI taxonomy): Eukaryota > Metazoa > Chordata > Mammalia > Proboscidea > Elephantidae > Loxodonta > Loxodonta africana. The sequence continues at coordinate 72,153,248 of NC_087358.1, forward strand.
ACTTAAACTAAGAAGCACACTCCTCACGAGTATCATTTTATGTCTTACAGTCCAGTCTTTTCTTTGTCTGAAGAGTTGGCTTCGAGAATGGTTTTAGTTCTAGGTTAACAGAGAGTCAGGGGCCATGTCTTCTGGGGTTCCTCTAGTCTCAGTCAGACCTTTAAGTCTGGTCTTTTTACGTGAACTTGAGTTCTGCACCCCACTTTTCTAAAGCTCCATCAAGGACTGTGTTGTGTTCTCTGTTAGGGCGGTCATTGGTGGTAGTCAGGCACCATTTAGCTCTGGTCTCAGGCTGATGGAGTCTCTAGTTTTTGTGGCCCTTTTGTCTCTTGGGCTAATGTTTTCCTTCTGCATTTTGTGTTCTTCATGCTCCTTTGGTCCAGGTGGATTGGGACCAACTGATGCATCTTAGATGGCTGCTCACTAGCTTGTAAGACCCCAATGCCACTTATCGAAGTGGGATGCAGAATGTTTTCTTAATAAACTTTATTATGCCAATTGACTGAGATACCCCCAAAACAATGGTCCCCAGACCCCAACCCCTGCTACTCTGTCCCTCGAAGTATTTGGTTGTGTTCAGGAATTTTCTTCGCTTTTGGTTTAGTCCAGCCGTGCTGACTTCCCCTGTACTATGTTATCCTTCCCTTCACCTAAGATAATTCTTATCTACTATGTAGTTAGTGAATACCCCTCTCCCTCCCTCCCCACCCTCATAACCATCAAAGAATGCTTTCTTCTGTGTTTAAACCTTTTCTTGGGTTCTTAAAATAGTGGTCTCATACAATATTTGTCCTTTTGCTACTGACTAATTTCACTCAGCATAATACCCTCCAGATTCATGCATGTTGTGAGATGTTTTGCGGAATCATCATTGTTCTTTATTGTTGTGTAGTATCGCATGGTGTGAATATACCATGATTTGTTTATTCATTCGTCCATTGATGGGCACTTAGTTTGTTTTCATCTTTTTGCTGTTGTGAACAAGGCTGCAATGAACATCTTTCGCATTGCATATTGACATCGCTGTTTCCCTATCTTCAGTGTTTTGGCTTTGATTTATTTTTGTGATTTCCCTATCTGAGTTGATATCTGGTTGTTCTGTCCTGTGTTCTAGTCTTGGGTTGTTATCTGATGTTATTGATTTTCTAACCAGAGGACTCTCTTTAGTAGTTCTTGTACTTTTGGTTTTTTTTTTTTTTTTTTTTACAAATTCCCTAAACTTCTGTTTATCTGGAAATGCCCTAACTTTGCCATCATATTTGAGAGACAGTTTTGCAGGATATATAATTCTTGGCTAGCAATTTTTTCCTTCAAGGCTTTATATATGTCATTCCATTGCCTTCTTGCCTGCCTGTTTTCTGCTGAGTAGTTAGAGCTTAGTTTTGTTGACTCACCTTTTTAGATGACTTTTCATTTATCTCTAGCCGCTCTTAAAATTCTCCATTTATCTTTGGTTTCGGCAAGTTTGATTATAATATGTCAAACTTTTTTTTTTTATAACAATATTAACTGTTAGAAGATGGTAAAAAAAAAAAAAAATGTTTTCAAGCCCTCAGAAAATTTTCTACACAGTCAAGTTGTTGTTTGATGTTTTCAAAGATGCAAGAACCCCAGGAACAAAAAACTGATGAGCACTTTCTGGAAAAAAAATTCTTTAAATCACCATCGAGAGATGAAGGGAGAAGCTGTGGTGGTGATGGAGGGTAAACAATGAATTTATTTAGTAAGAGAATAAGGCTAACCAACAATAGGTATTATGATTATAGAATAAATCATAATGTAGAAATAATAATTATAGTAAAAAAAAGCCAAAAATTGGAAGGAGAGAAAGAAAAATAAGGTGGTGCAAGCATGAGTTCCTTATCTTTGGTAGCAGGGTTTCCAACCTATTGTTGGAAATGATAAAGCAAGTAATAGAGTTGTTGGTGTATTATTTAGCACTATAAAGGCAAACGTGAAATTATTATTAACATTATAATAAGCCATAATTGGGCAGTGGAGGATAGGCAAGGTGGGGTATTTCTTAAAAATAAGTGTATGATTTTCTCATCTTTCAAAGTGGTGAGTCATCGGATATAAGAAATTTTATTATATGATAAAATATTACATATAATTATAAAGGTAACCACTAAAAGATCCTAGAACAGGCTATAAACCTTCAGAATTATTAGAAAGAAAATACACTCACAATAAAGAAACCACAAACCATATAGGAAAAGAAATACACACACATTAATATTTAAGTGTTTAACATTATAAAGGAAAAATGTTACTAAGGGTGGCCAGACTTTGACCAAACTATTTCATTCATGTCAAGAAACGTAAATCTATCGAAAGAAAAACACTCTAAGCTTGGATTGCAAAGCACAACTGAAATATATGCTATACATAAAAACCTGACCCTTTGCCATCTAGTCGATTCTGACTCATAGTGATGCTATAGGACGGAGTAAAACTGCCCCATAGGGTTTCCAAGGCAGTAAACCTTCCTAGAATCAGACTTCCAGGTCTTTCTCCCCCAGAATGGCTGGTGGGTTCAAACCACTGACCTTTCGCTTAGCAGCCAAGCACTTTAACCACTGCACCACCAGGATTCCTTTATACACAGACACAGATGCTTAAAAGTATGTCAGAAAATGCAGCCAAAAGACATAGGACTCCTTATATTAGTATGAGTTCAGGTTGAATTAAAGACAAAACTATTAATGATAAGGCCATTTTATAATGAAAAAGGATATAAAACATAATGAATCTCTAATTATCATGAATCATTATATACCAGGAGCCCTGGTGGCACACTGGTTAAATAAAGCACTTGGCTGCTAACCAAAAAGGCCAGCAGTTCAAACCCACCAGCTGCTCCATGGGAGAAAGATGTGGCAGTCTGCTTCCACAAAGATTTACACCTTTGGAAACCCTGTGGGGCAGTTCTGCTCTGTCCTACCCTGTTCTACTCTGCCCTACCCTGTTCTACTCTGTCCCTATGAGTTAGAAATGACTGGATGGCAGTGGGTTTGATTTAGTTCATTACTTACCCAGTATTGAAGCATCAAAATTCGTAAAGCAAAACTACTGGAAATATAAGAAGAAGTAAGGAGGAACCTATTGGTAGAAGAGACTTTGATTCACTTCTCTCATCCCATGACAGTAAAATAAATAAATAAATTGAGCCTAAATAACATAATTAATACCAGAAAAAAAAAAAAAAAACCTATTGCTGTGGTATCAGTTCTGACTGTGCTTCAGAGGTTTTTCTTGGCTGTGATCTGTATGGAAGTAGGTCTTTCTTCTGTGGTACTGCTGGGTGAATTTGAATTCCCAACCTTTCACTTAGTAGCCAAGAGCAAATTGTTTTTGCCACCCAGAGACAGGGCTCAATTAATAAGATGGATCTTATTGTACACGCTCAGATACATAATGTGTATCCATTTTCCTAATTTTAGCACCAAAATGAAGAATATATTTTCTTTTTAACTATGCAATATTTAAAAAAAGAGTTCAGCAAAGGAAATCCCAAGTCCCTACAGATTGCAAGGGTACCGAACACATTCTCCTAGCTTGATGAAAAAAGCCTATATTAATGACAAAAATAGACAACAAAAACTTGACCATCTAGAAATTAAGAAGCAAAACCCAAAGTCCAGAATCTCCAGTGGAAAAGCACACACGGAGGCAGTTACTCCTTTCATGCGGAGAAGCCGGCACATCCCTCGCTGTGGTCACTGCTTCATTTCCTAAGCTTTTTTAAAATTTCTTCCCCAAAAAGGGAAGAATGAAATTTATTTCTTCAACATGCTTTATCTCATCAGGAAATTTCCTAATAAGTAGATATCACTTCTCCACTGTGTTCATCCTAATTCGTTATATAAATTTATTTCGGATTTAATTACGTTTGACACATGTTATAAGAGGGTAAACTATGCTTAAATTCTTTATTTGAACTTGTCCCTTGGTTTCAAGTAAACAGCAGTATTTCCTTGAGTATTCATACACTCACAGAGGCAGACTGGAGCAGTATGATGACATCGCCTGTCCTGCCCTTGTACCTGAACTTGTATTTTCAGCCTGAGGACAGAGCTCCTGGGTAAGCTGCCCATATGCTTTCCGGGACTTAGCCTGCCTTGCCTGGTGCTGGTAAAATGTCTGCTGTGCCCTCTGTGCCCTGGAACTGTGAGGACGCTCTTTGTACCACATGTATACATTTAGGGTCCGTTGCTCCTGAGTATGGTGCATTAACAGTTTATACTGGGTTGTTTTTTTTGTGTGTGTGTTTGATGCTTCACCATTCTGAGTTCAAATCTTTAGGGCTCTATCCATGCAGTACCCACCTGGTCACTGAAATAAACACTAGTTGGTCCCCTTTGGTTATTTCCTTGGGAACTCACACCCCTTTGCCTCCCCGTCCCCCCCCGCCCCACATTAACTTTAAAATTTAACTGACCAACCACAGGCCAGCACAGCTAACTTCTTAAACCCATCTTGGAAACCCAATAAAGGCAGCTTCCCACAGGTACTTGCTTGCTCTCTTGCTCTCCAATGTGTTTTCCCACTCTGGATACTGAATGTCTTAGGCTGAGGTCCTAGAGAAGCAAAACCAGTGAACCGTATAAATATAGAGAGAGAGAGATTTATATCAAGGAAAGGGCTCCTGTGGTCGTAGAGACTGTAAAGTTCCAAGTCCATGGGTGAGGCTGGAGTCTTCTCCTGACTCATGTAGCTGCAGGGGCTGAAGAACCCAAGATGGGTAAGTCAGACAGTTTTATGTATATATAAAACTCACATACCCGGTTTGAATGCATGAGTAAGCAAGGAAGGGGCAGCACAGATTATCAGCACTTCGGTGCTTAGGGCCCTCCTCATAGGCCTTAATCTGGCCCTGGCTGGCCCTGACGTAGCTATTGAAAATCCACCTCTTTTCTGTGTAGTCACTGGTTGGCAGAAATGGTTAAGTGCTCGACTTCTAGTGGAAAGTTTGACAGTTTGAACTTACCCAGAGGTGCCTTGGGTGACAGGTCTAGCAATCTGCTTTTGATAGGTCACAGCCTTGAAAACTCTATGGAGCAGTTCTGCTCTGACACACACGGGAGGGCCATAAGTTGGAATCGTCTGAATGGCCACTAACAGTAACAACATGCTTGCTACCAATGTCTTTGTCAAAAACTCGGGGAGGGGAGAGGACTTTAGAGGACATCCCCAGAATATTCAAAACAGTCTTCAATATTTTGGGTAAGTTCTTTGCAGCAACATCACCCTGATGCAATCTTACGTGTGATGACGATAACAGGGCCTACTTTCTTTACAAAGGCAACAGATCCCGGATTTTTCTGAACATGTCAGGAGTACCATCGACTCACACATGGCAAGCATTAACTTACGCTTTTGAAAAGAAAAGCAGTCATTGACAAGACTGAACTCATCTTCCCCTTTGTAGTTATTTGCAATGGTTCACTGAACAAGAATTCTTTGATCTGTTTCTCCTTTCTGTGCATCGCATCACAAGCGCAGGGAGCTCAGGACAGCTGTCAGTTTGGTTTCAGATGACTCAGCCCCCTTTGAGAGGGCTACGTGGTTATCTTCTGTAACCTGCCCTATAATTTAATGAATTCTTGAACAGATCACATCATTTTATCAGGGACCTGAGGGTTTCTTTTTTTTTTTTTTTTCCTGCATCTGCTTCCAATACTATTTTTTGAACATCTTTTTCAATGCACATGTTTTCATTAATTTTGAACTATTGCATGAGGCTTCTTTCCCTTGCTGCACAAATATGCGATGTGAAAGAAAATTATACAAAACAAAGGCTTCTCAGGTGTCAGCTCAAACATTTCAAGACATTTCTAGAAACAATCTCATGTCCAGCTGCACAGCTTTGCTGTTGTTGAAAGATTAGGCTGCTTTGATGGTTTGAAATTGTGGTTTGAAAATAATGAATTACACAAAACACATTGCAGTCTATAGCTATTTTACAACAAATCTCTAAAATATGTATATATATATATCCTGCCCCTATTTGTGTTTCTTTAACATGGCTCACCCTAAAACATATGGATATTTCCCTGAGGTAATGTGGAGTTTTGTTGGGTAGATATGCCCCGGCACTGCCAATATTACCTGTGCAAGCGTTGTGGTTGTAGTTAACCTTTTATTGAGCAGTTCCTATGGTCCAGACTCTGTGCTAAATGCTTAATAAGCATTTTTATGTATAATCCTCATATAAATAAACCATTATGGATAGGTATTATTTTTATCACCGTTTTACAGAAGCAGAAATTAATGCTTAAGGGAGGTTACAAGATTGGGATCTTCAAATATTTCCCACTAAAAGGAATCAATTTCTGTTAGAGAAATTGCTAATTCCAGGTCTGGAGCAGCTACCGTACGTGATGGACCTGGAATGCCTTGTCACACCGGATGGCAACGGGGTTATCAAAAACTATGAATATTATTGTGATGAACGCATTCTGGTTTGCCAAGGACTTTCCTGATTTTAAAGCCAACGGTCCCACATCACAGGAATCCCTTTATTACCAGGGAAACTGAGACAGTGGGTCCCCTTAATAAAGTCATGTCAAGAATGACTCAGGAGACAACCTCAGTAAGCTCCCATGGGACAAAGATAGGATAATGTGAACATAAATATAAGAGCTACAATGAGCTGAGCTACATCAAATATGCATAAATCCATGATTTCATAATGATAACCCATTGCCGTTGAGTTGATTCCAACTCATGGCAATCTCACGTGTTACAGAGTACAACTTCTCCATAGGGTTTTCTTGGCTGTAATCTTTATAGAAGCTGATTGCCAGAGCCTTCTTCCATGGTGCCACTGGGTGGATTCAAACTGCCAACCTTTATGTTAGTAGATGAGAACAAACCATTTGTGCCACGTAGAGACCTTCATAATGATACTATAAAACCCAACTAATTTGCCCCGCTATTGGAAGGTGCTAGGCAACCAACTCATTATTTTGAAAAGCAAGCATTTATCTAGCCTAAATAAACATTACAACTGAATATCCAAATTGTAGATGAAGAGAAGCTTCTTTTATAAAAGTATTTTAGCTAACACATAAGGTAAATAAAATTAGAATATCACTATTTTGCAACCTTTAAGAATCTAGGCATTGAGCACACACAGGTGTTTATTTCACCAAAAGAGAGAAAACCAAACATTATGTACTACCTGTTGGAAGCACCAAAATCACCTACGAAGAATTCTTAAAAAGAAAAAGCTAGTGAGAGATAGAGGGAGTGAGGGAGGAAAGGAGCAAGGAAGGAAGGAAGAAAGAACAAACCTGATTAAACCTCTAGATCTAAATCCAAATGCAGGAAACCCAGAGGACAGACGAACATGTTAAACAACACCCAGGGATGCAATCAGCAAAATACGGACTGAATTCTACATGACAAATGACTAGTTTTCTTCAATCAATAATTGCCTGGAAAAAATATGAAGGCAGAATGTACAGATGAAAAGAAACTTAAGAAACATATCAACCAACCACAGTGTGTGGACATTATTTTGAACCTGATTCAACAAAGTGTCAAAAATTAGAACTTCTGAGACAATTGTAAGTTTAAACACTAATTGCATGATTTTTAATTTTTAAATGTCATAATGCGTTGTGGTTTTACTTATTTATTTCAGCATGTATCTTATATTTTAAAGATACATGCTGAAATGTTATGAATAATATTATGTATGCTTTTTGTAATGTTCTCAAATCACATATGATTCTCTAATGCTCTTAAATCATGTATCTATAAGGCATTGTTATGTTTCTTCTATAATGATCTTAAGCGATAGATGCACAAGTTACTTACAAGTGATTTAGACGTAGAAAGTTTCTGAACTTAGACATAGAAAAACAGAAGTATGTGAAGAATTTGGTAAACAACCTTTAACTTGACCTTGTCCTGGCATGCTGTGACAAAAGAAAACAAAACGTAATCTTTGTAAACTAACCTTGAGACATAAGTCTAAACAACCTTCCTAATATCTAACCTTGAAGGAAATATATGACATTTGGCTAATCTCTAATCCTAGAGAAAGGACATAACATACTAGTCTTTGACATCACACTGGTCCTTATTGTATGAAGCCAAGGTGACAAATTCACATACAAACCCTGAATTTCTGCTCGCTCACGGAGAGAAGGCAGAGACAGGATATCACCCACTCCACTCTGACACTCTTCAAAGAGAAAATCTTGCCAGAGGTGTAGGCTCAGGTCTTGCCCACTATCACTGACCTTGGCCCCTAGCTATGAGGGACCTCTGCTGAGTCCCAGTTGTGATCAAGCATTCTTTCCAAGACCACTCATAAAAAGTAAACACCTGAAGTCTAAAGATTTGAACTCTGACCATTGAACTAACATTGTAATTATGATTGTTAATTCTGATTCACTGGCTCTAAAATGAATGTCATAAGCTCTTACTTATATGCCTTGACATGAGTACCTTGCAATAAATGGAATGAGTTTACGCATATCAAACCTGAGCATTTCTTTATGAATTTCTAACATTAAATCCTACACCGCAGATAAAATGATATCATATGTTATCTAAGATGTGCTTCAAAAAAATATTAGGCTGGAGAGGAGTGGGTTGGGATAGAAACGAAACAAGATTGGCCATGAGTTAATAATTATTGAAGTTATGAGTACATGAGGATACTATATTATTCTATCTATTCTTGTACATTTAAAAAATTATAGTAAAAAGGAGATAGAAAGAAAGACAGAGACAAAGAAACAGAGAGATAGAGAGAGATTAAATTATCATATACTTGTTATGGATTGAATTGTGTCCCCCAAAAAGATATGTTGAAGTCCTAATCCCTGGTACCTGTGAATGTGACTTTGTTTGGAAACAGGGTCTTTGAAGATGTTATTGGTTCACATAAAGTCGTACTGGAGTAGGATGCATCCTAAGCCCATCTTAGTGGTGTCCTTATAAAAAGAGAAGAGACACAGAAAGACAGAAGAAGGACAGTCACATGGAGATGCATCAACAAGCCAAGAAAGAGACAAAAGACAAAAAAAAGATCTTCCTCTAGAGCCTTTAGAAAGAACATTGCCCTGAAGCAGTACTTCTAGTCTCCATAACTGTAAGAAACTAAATAGCTATTGTTTTTAAGCCACTCATCTTGTGGTACAGGTAGTCCTTGACTTACGACGGGCTTCTATTCCAACAACTCTGTCGTAGGTCAGCTCTTATAAAAGTCGATAAGTTTAGTTTTCATTATTACCGAAAACCAAAGCCGTTGCCATCAAGTCAATTCTGACTCATAGCAACCATGTAGGACAAAGTAGAACTGCCCCATAGAGTTTCCAAGAGTGCCTGGTGGATTCGAACTGCCAACCTTTTGGTTAGCAGCCATAGTTCTTAACCACTATGCCACCAGGGTTTCCAGTTTTGTAATTATTGCCTTTTATTATCAGCATCCTTATATGTCCAATCTTTATTTGTTTTGGTGAGTTGGGAACATTACATATAAACTTGCAGATATATTTTAATAATACATACATACATAAAAAATACACAAATCGTAAAAATTTACTCCAATGTTGAAGAAAAGTTGGATGGCATTGACATTTTTTCAGTAAAAGGTAATAACTCCACTTGTGGAAGGTTCTGGGTCATCTGGATTATCCCTGGGAATGGAGATGGCATTTCTAGTCAGAAAATTAGTGAGCTTTGTCTGTACAGTACTTTTTTTTCTTTTTCCATATAGTTGCAGTTAACATCTCTCTGTATCCTGAATCTGCCTATTGACTTTGGCAAAATGATCAGCGTTTGGGTTGATGTTTTCAAGCGACTGAAACCCTTGATTTAGTTTAGAAAAAAGACTCCAAAAGGAGATGGCAAAAACCTGAGAAACCAAGTGAAACAGATTATAGATGACAATCCTGGAACATTGAAGGGGAGGATAAAGAATTAGCTGAAACACCAATTGGAAGGAGAAACTGAATGAAAACAGTGACTGAGGAGAGAGACAGAGCAGGGATGCCCTGCCAGCTGTCCCAGCACAGCGTGGCCATCTTGAGAAAAACCCAGCAGTGATCCCGGGTAAGGAGCACAGGAAGGCAACTTCTTGGAATTCCCAATAAGAGACAGAGAAACAGTGTAGACACACTCAGAGTAAAGCAAAGTGAGCAGGACATGAACTGAATCTAAGGAGGGAAAGTACAAGAAAGAGGGCAAGAGCTCCAGGGATCCTGGAGTCTACATAGCACGGAGGGAGCCAGAATCCAAAGACGGGACTACTCACCAGTGGTGGTCCCTGACCATTAGGGTGGGTGGTGCACACAGAGTAATAGACCCATAAAGTGCCAGTAGGAGGTCCCTACCCAACTGAACTCCAGGCAGCTCCCCTCCTGCATACTTGGTCAGAGCTAGGTCCAATTTCTGGCTGCAGCCGACAGGGAATACCCAGGCACCCACTCTCACTGATCACAGGAGCACGCTGCACCTCCTCTGCCCTCCTGGTGATTAGCATGTGAACTCTCCCCACCCCTGCCATCCTGCTTGCCAAGGGACCTTGGTTTGAGTCCCCCTCTTTCACTCACCATCCAGCCTTGCCATATCTGCCAGCCTGCCTACTCACCTGGTGAGTGGCAGTGAGTGCTCTCATGCAGCTGGTCGCCTGCCACATCACCCCCACCTCCACTTCCCTGCACACCTTACCACCCACACAGTGAATGGCAGTGAGTGCAACCATACCACCGATAGCCTGCCACACCCTCCCACCCATCACACCCCCATGCCCTAAACCCTGCTCACACAGCAAGCAGCAGACAGTGCTCCCATGTTCCCAGTCACCTACCACACCCTGCCACGCCACCCACCCAGTGAACAGCAGTGAATGCAACTGTGTCGCCAGTTGCCTGCCACAACCCCCTGCCCATCACACCCCCCACACCACCATCCTGCCTACCTGGCAAGCAGCAGAGAGCACTCCTGCAATTCTGGCTGTCTGCCATACCCCGCCACCCCACCCACACAGTGAATGGCAGTGAGTGTTGCTGGGACCCTGGCCACATACCACACCCCTCCACCCACTACATCCCCCCCACCTGCCACACATCCCCACCCAACACACATCCCCACCTGCCACCCCACCCACTCAGCAGGCAGCAGAGAGCTCTCCCACAACCTTGGTTGCCAACCACAGCCCTCCATCCACCATCCTGCCCACCCAGTGAGTGGTAATGAGCACATCTGCCCTGCTGGTCTCTTGCCACACCCCCTTACCCACAGCTCCACCCACCTGGTGAGCAGCAATGAGCACACCCACCCCTTCAGTCACTCACCACATCCCCCCCTGCTACATACCCCTGCTCACCACATCCCCACCTGCCACCCTGCCCACCCGATGAGTAGCAGTGAACGTGCCCACACTGCTGCTTGCCCACCACACCACCCATCCGCTGTCCCGCCTACCAGGCGAGTACCATTACACACTCCTGTACCACTGGACTGATGACAGGCAATGGCCTACACCTACCCAGCCCACCCCTAGCTGCCCTGCACACCCAGTGAACAGCAACATGTGCTCGTCCTGCCTGCCATGACCCTGCCCACCTGGTGACAAGTGATGAGCACTTTCATGCCACCAGACCAGCAAACGGCATAACACACCTGCCCTGATATATCAAAACAAAACAAAAAATTAGGACAAAACAAACATACAATCAATCAATAAATGCACAAATAAATAAAAACCTTAATTTCTTGGAGGCTGCAGACAAAAACAAATCATATGATTAAACAGGAAGATGGCTTAAACAAGTAAGCAAAATAAAGGGAAAGAAAACCTTCCTGAGGAAGAAACGATAATAGAACTACCTGAGAAGGAATTCAAAAGACTTGTATTTAGGATCCTCAAAGAGATCAAGGAAAACACAGAAAAAAACCTTGAAGAATTTAAGAAAACAATACAAGAATAAAATGACAGACTCAATAGACAACCAGAAACTATACAAATACAACTAGAAATTTAGAAGATTCACAATAAAATGTCAGAAATAGATAACTCAATGGAAGAACACACAAGTAGAATTGAATCAGTGGAAGAAAGAATCACTGAAATAAAGGACAAATTCCTGGACACTAATTTATTTGAGGAATAATCACCACACAGAATGAAGAAAAATGAATAAAGCCTAAAGTTATGTGGGAGTGGAATAATTTATGCATAATAGGAATTCCAGAAGAGGGGGGAAAATGCAGAGAGAATTTTTGAATATATATTGGCTGAAAACCTCCCCAATATCATAAAAGATGAGAAGTTTACCATCCAAGAAGCTCAACAAACCTCATACAAGATAGACCCCCCCAAATTTGCCCAAACACATCATAATGAAACTTTCCAAAACCAAAGATAAAGAATTCTGAAAGCAGCTCATGAAAAATGAAATATCATTTACAAAGGGGCACAGACAAGACTAAGCACTGATTTCTCATCAGAAACCATGCAGGCTAGAAGGCAATGGGATGTCATATACAAAATCCTGAAGGAAAAAAACTGTCAAACAAGAATCATATATCCAGCAAAATTGTCTTTCAAAACGATGTTGAAACTAAGACATTCCCACATGAGCAGAAACGAAGGGAATTTGTAAAAAGCAGACAGCCTTACACAAAACATTAAAGGAAGTCCTTCAGATAGAGAACCAATAACATCAGACAATAACCTGGGATAAAGACACATGACAACATCACCCAGATACCAACCCAGATAAAGACTTTACAAAAGCAAAATAAAGCTAAAAAACTGACTTCAGGGAACCAGAGGAGTTAACCTGTAAATGATGACAACTTAAAAAATAAAAAGGGGGAATAAAAGATGTAGTTACACAACATTCCTATGGGCGGAAATCAAGGTGATATCAAGATATAACAGACTGTTTTAAGAAGATTAAAAGTCAGGGTGACCACAAAGAAAGGTAATAAATCTACTTACTAAAACTGAAAAGAGTAAACACAAAAACAACAATGATTGATAAGAAAAGAAAATCCATATAGAAAAAGGACTCAGCACAGAAAACTAAGAGGAACAAAGAAATCATTAGCATTAAAATAATAATAATAACAAAATGATGGCAAATGAATCCATATCTATCATTAATCACAATGAATGTAAATGGATTAAATGCACCAGTCAAGAGACAGAGTGGCAGAATGGATTAAAAAAACGTGATCCATCAATATGTTGCCTACAAGAGACACACCTAAGACACAAAGTCATAAACAAGTTAAAAATCAAAGGATGAAAAAAAAATTATGTATATATATATATATATATATCAAGCAAACATATACAAAAGAGAGCAGGAGTACCAATAATAATTTCCGATAAAGTAGATTTTAGTCAAAACCTGTCAAAAGAGACATAGAAGAGCATTATATAATGATTGAAGAGCCAATCCACCAAGAAGACATAACAATCATTAATATTTATATACCCAATGACAGAGCTCTGAAATACATGAAACAAACTCTAACAGCATTAAAACAGAAATAGATAGTTCTACAATGATAATAGGAGACTTTAACACACCAGTTTCAACAACGGACAGAACAACTAGAAAGAAACTCAGTGAAGATACAGATGATCTAAGTAACACAACCAACCAACTTGACCTCGTAGACATATACAGAACACACCACCCAACAGCGATCTAGGATACGTTCTTCTCCAGCATACATGGTTCTTCAGAATAGCATACTCTAGGCCACGAAGCAAGCCTCAATAAATGAAAAAACACTGATATAATACAAAACACCTTCTCTAACCATAATGCTATAAAACTAGAAATCAATAACAGAAAGAGCAGGGAAAAAATTAAATACATGGAAATGGAATAACACCTTACTTAAAGATAACTGGATCATAGATGAAATTAAAAAATTCTTACAATCAAACAAGAATGAAGACATAATATACCAAAACCTCTGGGACGCAGCAAAAGCAATGCTCAGAGGAAAACTTATAACAATAAATGCACACATCAGAAAAGAAAAAAGATCCACAATTAATAACTTAACCCAACAACTTCAGCAAATAGAAAAGGAAGAGCAACAGAGGGCCAAAGCTACCAGAAGAAAGGAAATAATAAAGATTAAAAAAAAAAAATTAGATTAGAAAAAAATGAAATAGGAAATAGAAAAACAATAGAAAGAATTAATAAAACTAGAAGTTGGTTCTTTGAGAGAATTCATAAAATTGACAAACCACTGACCAAATTGACCAAGGGTGGGGAGGTGGGGGGTGGGGGAATGACCAGATGCAAATAACCAAAATAAGAAATGAAATGGGTGATATTACGATAGAACCAACCAAGACAAAGAGGATCATAACAGAATATTATGAAAAATTGTACTTTAACAAATTTGAAAACCTGGAAGGAATGGACAGATTCCTAAAACAGACTGTCTACCTAAATTAACACAAACAGAGGTTGTTGTTGTTGCTGTTGTTAGGTGCCATTGAATTAGTCCCTACTCATAGCCACCCTGTGTACAACAGAACCAAACACTGCCCGGTCCTGCACCATCCTCACAATCATTGTTATACTTGAGCCCATTGTTGCAGCCACTGTGTCAGCCCATCTTGTCTAGCGTCTTCCTCTTTTTTCACATAGAACCTTACCATCATGATGTCCTTCTCCAGGAACTGGTAGCTACTGATAACATGTCGAAACTGTGTGACACCAAGTCTCACCATCCTTGCTTCCAAGGAGCACTCCGGCAGTATTTCTTCCAAGACAGGCTTTGTCTTTCTTCTGGCCGTCCATGGTATATTCAGTATTCTTTGCCAACACCGTAATTCAAAGGCATCAATTCTTCTTCAATCTTCCTTATTCCTTGTCCAGCTTTCACATGCATATTAGGTGCTTGAAAACACCATGGCTTGGGTCAGGCGCACCTTAGTCCTCCAAGTGATATCTTTGCTTTTTAACACTTTAAAGAAGTCTTTTGCAGCAGATAAGCCCAATGCAATACATTATTTAATTCCTTGGCTGCTGCTTCCATGGGCGTTGATTGTAGATCCAAGTAAAATGAAATCCTTGACAACTTCGAAATTTTCTCCATTTTTTCATGAAGTTGCCTGTTGGTCCAGTTGAGCATGGTTTTTGCTATGTCCCAGAGGTTTTGGTATGTTGTGTCTTCATTCTCATTTGATTTTTGTCTTCTTTATGTTGAGTTGTAATC
Organism: Loxodonta africana; assembly: GCF_030014295.1. Classification (NCBI taxonomy): domain Eukaryota; kingdom Metazoa; phylum Chordata; class Mammalia; order Proboscidea; family Elephantidae; genus Loxodonta; species Loxodonta africana. The sequence goes on from NC_087358.1 coordinate 72,168,470, forward strand.
CATACTGAAGGCTGTAGTCCTTGATCTTCATCAGTAAGTGCTTCACATCTTCTTCTCTTTTAACAAGCAAAGTTGTGTCGTCTGCATATTGCAGGTTTTTAATAAGTCTTCCTCCAATCCTGATACCACATTCTTCTTCACATAGTCCAGTTTCTCAGATTATTTGCTCAGCATACAGATTGAATAAATATGGTGAAAAGATACAACCCTCACGGATGCCTTTCCTGACTTTAAACCACACAGTATTCCCTTGTTCTGTTCAAATGACTGCCTCTTGTTCTATGTACAGATTCCTCATGAGCACAATTAAGTGTTCTGGAATTCCCATTCTTCACAATGTTATTCTTAATTTGCTATGATCCGAACAGTTGAAAACATTTGCACAGTCAATAAAACACAGGTAAACATCTTTCTAGTAGTCTCTGCTTTAAGCCAAGGTCCATCAAACATCAGCAATGATATCCCTTGTGCCACGTCCTCTTCTGAATCTAGCTTGAATTTCTGGTAGTTGTACTGCTGCAAGTGTTTTTGAATTATCTTCAGAAAAATTTTGCTTGCCTGTGATATTAATGATATTGTTCGATAATTTCTGCATTCTGTTGGATAAACTTTCTTCAGGATAGGTACAAATATAAATCTCTTCCAGTCAATTGGCCACGTAGCTGTCTTCCAAATTTCTTGGCATAGACAAGTGAGCACCTCCAATACTGCATTCATTTGTTGAAACACTTCACTTAGTGTCCCATCAGTTCCTGGAGACTTGTTTTCACCAGTGCCTTCAGCGCAACTTGGATTTCTTCTTTCAGTACCGTCCTGAAATGATTGAATGTTGACCAATTCTTTTGGGTACAATAACTGTGTATTCCTTCCATCTTCTTTTGATGCATCCCACATCATTCAATAATTTACCCATAAAATTCTTCAGAATTGCAACTCGAGTCCTGAATTTTTTTTCAGTTCTTTCAGCTTGAGAAATGCCAAGTGTGTTCTTCCCTTTTGGTTTTCAAGCTGCAGGTCTTTGCACTTTTCATTATAATACTTTACTTTGTCTTCTAGAGCCACCCTTTGAAATCTTCTGTCTGCTCTTTCACTTCATCATTTTTTCCATTCACTTAGCTACTCTACATTCCAGAGCAAGTTTCAGTCTCTTCAGACATCCATTTTGGTCTTTTTCTTTCTTTCCTATCATTTTAATAACCTTTTATTTTCTTCATGTATAACTTCCTTGATGTCATTCCACAACTCATCTGGTCTTAGGTCATTAATGTTCAGTGCATCAAATTTATTCTCAAAATTAAGGTGGGATATATTGAAGATTGTATTTTGGCTCTCTTGGAATTTTTGAAATTTTCTTCAGCTTGAACTTGCTTACGAGTAATTGAGGGTCTATTCCTCAGTCAGCTCCTGGCCTTGTTCTGACTGATGATATTGAGCTTTTCTATCATTTCTTTCTACAAGTGTAGTTGATTCGATTCCTGTGTATTCCATATTGATGGTCTGTTCCTCAGTCAGTCCCTGGCCTTGTTCTTACTGATGATATCGAGCTTTTCCATCATTTCTTTCTACAAATGTGGTTGATTCGATCCCTGTGTATTCCATGCAGTGAGGTACTCCTGTATAGTTGCCTTTTATGTTGTTGAAAAAAGGTTTTTGCAATGAATAGGTCATTGGTCTTGCAAAATTCTATCATGCCATCTCTGGTGTTGTTTCTATCATCAAGGCCATATTTTCCAACTACTGATCCTTCTTCTTGGTTTCCAACTTTACCATTCCAATCACCAGTAATTATAAATGCATCTTGATTGCATGTTTGGTGAATTTCAAACTGCAGAAGTTGGTAAATATCTTCAGTTTCTTTATCTTTGGCATTAATGGTTGGTGCGTAAATTTAAATAATAGTCATATTAACTGGTCTTCCTTGTAAGTATATGGCTATTATTCTATCACTGACAGTGTTCTACTTCAGAATAAATCTTGAAATGTTCTTTTTAATGATAAATGTGTTGCCGTTCCTCTTCAATCTGTCATTCCTGGCATAGTAGGCCAAAAGATGGTCCGATTCAAAAATGGCAAATACCAGTCCATTTCAGCTCACTAATGCCTAGGATACCTATCTTTATGTGTTCCATTTATTTTTGATGACTTCCAATTTTCCTAGATTCATACTTCATACATTCCATGTTCCAATTACTAATGGATGTTCACAGCTGTTTCTTGTCATTTTGAGTTGTGCCACGTCAGCAAATGGAGGTCTGGAAAGCTTGACTCCAACCACATCATTAAGGTTGACTCTACTTTGAGGAGGCAGCTCTTCCCCAGCCATGTTTTGAGTGTCCTCCAATCTGAGGGGCTCAACTTTCAGCACTATATCAGACAATGTTCCACTGATATTCACTAGGTTGTCACTGGCCAATTTTTTCAGAAGTAGACTTCCAAGTGCTTCTTCCTAGTCAGTTTTAGTCTGGAAGCTTCATTGAAACCTGGGTGACCCTGCTGATATTTGAAATACTGGTGACATAGCTTTCAGCATCACAGCAACACACAAATCACCACAGTAAGACAAACTGACAGATGCATGGTGGCATACGGAGGTCAAACCAAACCAAACCTGCTGCCATCAAGTCGATTATGACTCATAGAAACCCTATAGGACAGAGTAGAACTGTTCTATAGGGTTTCCAAAGAGTGGCTCATGGATTCAAACTGCTGACCTTTTGGTTAACAGTCGTAGGTCTTAACCACTGGGCAACCAGGGCTCCAAAGAGAGGTAGAAAGTCTAAATAGACATATAACAAGAGAAGAAATTAAAGACGTCATAAGAAAAACTCCGGGGCGGGGGGGGGGAACAGCCTAGATGGTTTAACTGGAGAGTTCTACCAAACATTCAGGGAAGAGTTGACATGTATTCTACTCAAACTATTCCTGAATGTAGAAAATGAAGGAACACTCTCTAATGCATTCTATGAAGCTAGCATAACCCTGATACCAAATCCAGGCAAAGATACCACAAAAAAAAGAGAAAGAAAATTTAACACCAATATCCTTCATGAATATAGATGCAAAAATTCTCAACAAAATTCTATCCAACAGAATATAAAAGCATATCAAAAAAATAATACATCATGATCAGGTGAAGTTCATACCAGGGATGGAAGGATGGTTCACCATTACAAAATCAATCAACATAATTCAACATAAATAAAATGAGGGAAAAGAATTACATGATCATCTTAATCAATGTAGAAAAGGAATTTGATAAAACCCAACCCACTTTTCTGATAGGAATAGGAGGGAACTTCCCCAACATAATTAAAGGCATACATACAAAACCAACAGCCAACATTTTTCTCAATGGAGAGGATTGAAAGCATACCCCTTGAGAATGGGAACAAGATAATGATGCCCATTATCACCACTGCTTTTCAATATTATACTGGAAGTCCTACCCAGAGCAGTAAGTTAGGAAAGGCTAATAAGTGGTATCCAAATTGGTAAGGAAGAAGTAAAACTATCCCTATTTGCAGATGACATAATCCTATACATAGTAAATCCCAGAGATTCCACAGGAAAGTTACTGGAACTAATAGAAGTGTCTAGCAAAGTGGCAGTGTACAAGATTAATGTAGAAAAATCATTTGAATTCCTATACACCAACAAAGAGAACTTCAAAAAGGAAATCGAGAAAATAATACCATTTACAATAGCCTCCAAAGGATAAAATACCTAAGAATAAATCTAATTATGGGCATAAAAGACTTATACAAGGAAAACTAGAAAACACTACTTCAAGAAACCAAAAGAGATCTGCATAAATGGAAAAACATACCATGTTCATGGATTGGAAGACATTGTGAAAATGTCAATACTACCTGTTACGGATTGAATTGTTTTTCCCAAAAATGTGTGTCAACTTGGCTAGGCCTTGATTCCCAGTATTGTGTGATTGTCCACCATTTTGTCATCTGATGTGATTTTCCTATGTGCTGTACATCCTTCCTCTATGATGTTAATGAGATCGGATTAGTGCCAGTTATGTTAATGAGGCAGGACTCAATCTACAAGATTAGGTTGTATCTTGAGTCACTCTCCTTTGAGATATAAGAGAGAGAAGTGAGCAGAGAGACAGGAGGACTTCATGCTGCCAAGAATGAAGGACTAGGAGGGGACCATGTTCTTTGGGCCCAGGGTCCCTGCACTAAGAAGCTCCTAGACCAAGGGAAGATTGAAGACAAGGGCCTTTCCCTAGTACTGACAGAGGGAGAAAGCCTTCCTCTAGAGCTGGCACCCTGAAATCAGACTTCTATCCTCCTAAACTGTGAGAAAATAAACTCCTGTTTGTTATAAAGCCATCCATTTGTGGTATTTCTGTTATAGCAGCACTAGATGACTAAGACACTACCCAAAACAATCTATAGGTATAATGCAATTTGAATCCAAATCCCAACAACCTTCTTTAACAAAATGTACAAAACTAATCTCCAACTCTATGTGCAAAGGAAAGAGTCCCCAAATAGCTAAAGCATTATTAAAGAAGAAAAACAAAGTAGGAAGCCTCATACTTTCCAATCTTAGAACTTACTATACAGCCATGGTAATCAAAACAGCCTAGTACTGTTACGATGACAGACAGATAGACCAAAGGAAAAGAATTGAGAGCTCAAAACTAAATTCCTTCAGTTATAGACAGCTGATCTTCAACAAATGGTTGAAATCCATTCAATGGGGAAGACATAATCTCTTTAACAAATGGTGCTGGCAAATGTGGATATCCATTTGCAGAAAAATGAAACAGGATCCCTGCCTCACACCATACACAAAAACTAAGTAAAAATGGATCAAAGATCTAAATGTTAAACCTAAAACTATAAGTTCCTGAAAGATAACATAGGGACAAATCTAGGGGTCCTAATTCATGGCATAAATAGACCATCAAACATAACTAAAAATGTACAAGCTGCAGAATAAAAGCTGAATAACTGGGACCTCCTAAAAATTAAATACTTACCCTCTTCAAAATAATTCGCCAAAAGAGTAAAAAGAGAACCTGGAATGGAAAAAAAAAATTGGCAATGATCTATCTGACAAGGGTCTCATTTCTAAAATACATAGAAAACATCAAAGCCTCAACAATGAAAAGACAAACAATCCAACCAACACATGGACAAAGGACATGAACAGACAGTTCACCAAAGAAAAAATTTAGGCAGCTAACAAACACATGAAGAGTTGCTTGCAATCATTACTTGTTAGAGAGATGCAAATAAAAACTACAATGAGATACCATCTCACCCTGGCAGTAATGGCACTGATTAAAAAACAAACAAACAAAAACCAAAAACAGAAAAGAGCTGCTGGCAAGGATGTAGGGAGATTAGAGTTATTATATACTGCTGGTGAGATTGTAAAATGGTACAACTACTGTGAAAATTGCATGGTGCTTCCTTAAAAAGCTAGAAATAGAAATGCCATATAATCTAGCAATCCTACTTCTAGGCATATATCCTAGAGACATAATAGGTGCGACACAGACACATGCACACCCATGTTTGTTGCAGCATTATTCACAATAGCAAGAAGGTGGAAACAACCTAAGTATCTATCAACAGATAAATGGGTAAACAAAACGTGATGCATACATACAATTGAATACTACAGAGTGACAAAGAATAAAACGAGTCCACAGAATATCTTATAACATGGATGAATCTGGAGGACACTATGCCGAGTGAAATTAGTCAATCACAAAAGGACAAATACTATGTGATATCACTTTTATTAAAGTCAAGAATAAGTTTATACACAGAAATCAATGTTCTTTGATGGATACCAAAGATAGAACGGGGAGGGAGGGAGAATCACTAGATAGTAGACAGGATTTAATTCTTATAAAGCAGAAGGCAATATACAATATGGGGTAAGTCAGCATAATGTGGCCAAGGTAAATGAAGACCCTGAGAAGTACGCAAGAATAAAGGACACCAGTAAGTGCTATAACATGCACAGGTCTGCAACAACGGCATTAACAACCAAAAATTTGTGAGTGGCTACATAGGTAGATATGTATACCATATAGGCACGGGAAGGCGTATGGGAGTACATATGTGTGCATATATAGGTATAGTTGTGGGCATTTGTGTATACACCTTCTCCTCACTTATCAACATGGTTAGGTTCAAAAGACCAGGTTGTTATGTGAAATTGGTGTTATGTGAAAATGGAGGATGACCACAATAGATCATAAAACGGAGGATGCCTACATCATTACATAACTGCCAAACCACTGAGAATCATGGCCAGGTCAAGTTGTCACACAGCCTTAACCACCACAGCCGGCACTACTCTCACCTCGCACCTCAGCATTTGTTATTGCCAGACATAACATCCTTAACGCTCAAAATAGTCAGATAGTAGATTTATAACTATTGTTAGAAATGCGAAATGTCGGGTAACAAGATAGTCAATAAGTGAGGAGAAGGTGTATATATTTGTATGTGCTGCATGTGGATTCATATATATAATAGAGCATATAGGGAGCCCTGGCGGCACAGTGGTTAAAGTGCTCACCTGCTAACCAAAAGGTCGACAGTTCAAACCCACAAGCAATTCCACTGGAGAAAGACGTGGCAGTCTGCTTGTGTAAAGGTTTACGGCCTCGGAAACCCTGTGGGGTAGTTCTAGTCTGTCCTACAGGGTCACTATTAGTCGGAATTAACTCTATGGCAGTAGGTTTGACTTGTTTTTTATAGGGGGCACTGTTATGGAAACTTTCCAGACATATCCAAACACCATGTGGGACTGAGTTACTGGGTTTAAAGGTTCAGGACCATAGTCTCAGGGGACATCGAGGTCAACTGGCATAGCATAGTTCATAAAGATAATGTTCTACGTCCTAGTTTGGTGAGTAGCACCTGGAGTCTTAAAAGCTTTCGAGCATCCATTTAAGATACAATAATTGGACTCTTCGTGTCTGGAGCAAAGGAGAGTGAAGGAAACCAAAGACTTAAGGAAGCAATTAGTCCACAGGACTAAGAGCCCACAAGAACCACTGCCTAAGACTACAAACTTCTAGCCTGAGACTAGAAAACCTAGATGGTGCCTGGCTACCATTACCAACTGCTCTGACCAGGGACACAATAGAAAGTCCTTGTCAGAACGGGAGAAAAAAATGTAGAAGAAAACTCAAATTCATAAAAACTACCAGACTTATTGGACTGGTATAGTCTAGAGGAAACCCCTGAGACTATCACCCTAAAATATCCTTTTAATCTGGAACTGAAGCCACTCCTGGAGGTCACTTTTCAGCCAAGTAAGAGATTGGCCTATAAAATAAACGTTAACACTTGTAAGAAATGTGCTCCTTAGAAGAATCAAATACATGAGGCCAAAGGGGCAACATTTGCTGAAAAGCAAAGATGAGAAGGCAAGGAGGGGCAGGGAAACTGGATAGATGAAAGCAGGGAAGGCGGGCTGTAAGTGGAGAGAATGCTGACACATTGTGGGGATAGCAGCCAATGTCATGGAACAATTCGTATTTAAATTATTGAGTGGAAAACTAATTTGCTGTGTAAATATTCACCTAAAGCAAAATAAAATGTTCAAATAAAAACTCCAGCTAATCCTTTTACTTTAAATTTTTTTGACAGCTTCTCTCCTTCTTCTTCCTCACTATTTCTTTCTTCTTCAGCATTTCTTTTCTCTTCAAAATCCTTTAAGTCCTGGCCTGTCAATTCCCGTTCATGATCTATGAGCTGTTCCATACCAGTGATATCGAGTTCTAAATTCAGTCTTCTTGTCATATAGATGATTTTCCACTGATCTCTTCTATCATATTATCCTGATCAAGTGCTTGGAGCGTGTCCACATAACTCAGCATTTTTTTCCATATCCCCTGCTTGCACACATCTTAATTATCCAGTGCTGCTATAACAGAAATACCACAAGTGGATGGCTTTAACAAACAGAAATTTATTCTCTCACAGTCTAGGAGGCTAGAAGTCCAAATTTAGGATGCCAGCTCCAGGGGAATGCTTTCTCCCTCTGTCAGCTCTGGAGGAAAGTCCTTGTCATCAATCTTCTCCTGATCGAAGAGCTTCTTAGCACAGGGACCCCAGGTTCAAGGGACATGCTATGCTCTCTGTGCTTCTTTCTTGGTGGTATATGAGGTCCCCCTGTCTCTCTGCTCACTTCTCTCTTTTATATCTCAGAAGAGATTGGCACAAACTGTAGATTAATCCTGTAGATTGAGTCTACATAACTGCCACTAATCCCATCTCATTAACCTCGTAGGGAGAGGATTTACAGCACTTAGGAAAATTACATCAGATGACAAAATGGTGGACAATCACACAACACTGGAGATCATGACCTAGCCAAACTGACATATTTTGGGGGGATACAATTTAATCCATGACAATAAATTTTCCCGTAACTCCCTCCCAGGAAGATGCAATGTTCCAGATACACTGATGGTCATAAGTGCAGCTCGTTGTAACTCGTATACATCATAAATCAGGGACTAACCTGTACTTTGTGACGGCAGCCCTAGGAAACAAATACATAGCTAGGGAGTAAATGAGCCAGAATTTCAACAAACACAATTTTAATCTAGAATTGATTTTCTTAAGTGCTACCCACGTCAAGGAAAACCCGGTGGCGTCATGATTAAGAATTGGGCAGCTAACCAAAAGGTCAGCAATTCGAATCCATCAGGCACTCCTTGGAAACCCTATGAGGCAGTTCTGCTCTGTCCTGTAGGGTCACTATGAGTCAGAATCAACTTAACAGCAACTGGTTTGGTTTTTTGGATATTACTTCAAAATCTACGTTGAAAGCTAGATATAAATTAAGCAATGACTGAACAGAACAAAAGCAATTTACTACTTCTCATCTCCCCAATGCTAGCCATCTCCAAGTCTAAAATGGCAAATGGGTACTGTAAATTTAATGATGTTAGAAAACTGTGCTTTCTCCCACAAGCTCTGGTTGAGCTGCAATGTTGTTGTGCATCACTACGGGAGTGTGGGGGGTGCGGACAGCACCAGGTGACACTATCAGAGGGAGTGACACCAAAATGACTTTCTATAAAATTTTTGTGCAGTGTTTCAGCAAAAATTTATTATTTTTTATAAAAATATCCCCGTAGTTAATTCTAACAACAACAAAAATTTTGTGAGCCCAGCTTACATGTATCAATATAACTACAAGGTTAAAATTCTATGCTAATTTATTTTTTGCCAGCTATCTATGGGACATCTGCCACTGTATCTTCAACTACATCTGTTTCTAGACATTAGCAGGTATACCCACGTAAGAGGTCTGTTTCTTCATCTGGTCTCAAACAAAAGTCCAATTAGATCATTCTGCCTCCCTTTTGTTCTCATGATGAGGGCCCTTCTGGTCCTCTGCCTATTGAGAGAGCACACACCAAACTCTTGGATGTTCTTCTTCACCACCAAGGCTCGCTTGAGAACCCATTGCCCAGCTAGACCCACTGGGCTGCTAAGTCTGCTGTAGTGCTGTCCTTTCCACCCAGGGTGTGGAAGAGATTTGCGACCTTACTGTTCTTCCATGGTTCCTCACAGGAGCAAGAAAAAGTTTCTCTTCACTCTCCAATTCCTGGCCTACCAGAGTTCCATTGTTCCTCTCTTTGTGAATTCTAACTCCACAAGAAGGAAGACGGCAACACCCTTTCTCAGATACCTTATTATCATTTTCCTTTTACTCTCTTTTCTTCCCCAAGCCCAAGGAATTTTTATCTAGTGTCCAGTGGGCAGAAAACTCGCTCTGTATGATCAAGTAATCTCCCAAGTCATTTTGTCTCACACCTGGACCTCAGATTTTGAAGCTCATAAGCTAAGAATGAACATTTTATTTTTCTTCTCTCCAGTCGGCTGTGACCTCCTTTCAGGCAATAGAGTCTCCATGTCTAACTGGCTAAATGGGAGAGGGTCATGGGCTAACAGGGACTCATGAAAAAGACTGTAGGTGTTGGTACGTTAAAACACTACCTTTCCGCATGAGGATAGTAATTGGACTGGATGCGCTGGAGCAGAAGTCCATAAAACCTGAGATGTTTTCTCTCACATGACTACTTTTTAAGGAAACTGGTTTCAACTGGTTCTCTCCAGAAGAAGCTGCTATGTCTCATGCTATTTTCTTTTTAAGTGGAATGAAGCCTCTTGGTCTAGTTACAGCTGATTAGACTAAGGAGCAGTTTATTGGACACAAGGTACAAGTCATGAATTGAACAAGAGAGAAGCTGATTGCCTCTCAGGTGGCTAGGCAAGATATTTGACCAATAAGGGTGCTCCTTGCTGGATGGGTACAAAGGAACCCAACCAAATCCTCCCTTTTATAATTTATTGTTGCTAGAAGAACAACACATTGTGAGCATTGCACAGGACCAGGCAGCGTTTTGTTCTGTGTCGCTGTGAGTTGGAACTGACCTGATGGCACCTAACAACAAACAACGACAGAAGAACAAAGAGAAGGCAGTTCCTTGAGCTCAAGTAGTTATCCCAAAGAATGCTGAGCAACTTGTTGGTAATGTACAATTATACTGTATACAGTATAGCATGGAGAATTTTGGGATACAGAGATAACTGTGTGGCTGATGGAGTAAACTCCCACAATACCTCATGTTCCCATATGTCCTGGTGTTAAACCTACATCTCTTAGGTGATCTAGCATGCATCTTCTCTGAGGGTTGTGGGAACTTAATGAAGTAAATATATAAACTTCCTAGCACAATGCCTGGGCCATAGTAAGCAGTAGCATAATAAATGTAGTTGCCTTCCCTTCAAAATTTCTTATTGATTAACTAATCATTGCCCCATCACCCATCTGTCAGTTTGTTGTACTGTGGTGGCTGGCGTGTTGCATGTTGCTGTGATGTTGGAAGCTATGCCACTGGTATTTCAAATTCCAGCAGAATTATCCATGGTGGAGAGGGTTCAGCTGAGCTTCCAGGGTAGGAAATCAGGCCTGGCCATCTGTTTCCAAAAATTAGCCAGTGAAAACTGTATGGATCACAGAATATCATCTGAGACTTTGACTCACTTTGGGTGCATCATCAAGAGGGATTGATTGTTGGAGAAGGACATCATTTTTGGTAAAATGAAGGGCCAGTGAAGGTAAGGGAAACCCTCAATGAGATGGATTGAAACAATGGCCACAACAATGGACTCAAATGTGCCAATAATCAAGACTAGGCGACGTTTCCTTCTATTATAAATAAAGTTTCCCTAAATCAGCACTGGCTTGACAGCAACTAACGACAACAATTTATTGCTACTGTGGATCTTTGATTGAACCAAAGATCCACAGTGGCAATAAACCAGTGAACCAGTGACGCTAAAATATTTCACTATATTCAGGAATCCTCAAACGGCTTAAGAATCATTCGTGATCATTTAGTGAGCATCACTGAGCATTTATTAAGGAGTCACTGTTTACTTGCTACAATACTAAGAAACCCAGTGGTCAAAAGGTTTTGCATTTCTTCTTGAAGTTATGAGCTCTTTTAAGATAGAAAACATCAGAAAGAGCCTCTTATTCTCCTCTCAAAATTTCCTAATCTCCTCCAACGGGTAATTATTATTGCTTTCTAAATTGAGAAAAAAAGGAGTTACATGATTTGTTAAAAATTATCCCAGAGCTGGTGACTATCTGGGTCTCCTGGCTGTCTATGTAATGCCTTTTCTAGAAAATGGTAAGAAGATGCCGATTACCAATGTAATCTATTGCGGCATAATAAGTTACCCTTCATTTTAGCAGTTTAAAACAACATGCATTTACTATCTCACAGTGCTTGAGAGTAAGGGATCCAGGAGCAGTTTAGCTGGGTGGTTCTGGCCCAGGTTCTCTCCTAAGGCTGCAGCAACGGTGTTCATCAGTGCTGCAGTCATATTGTGGCTCGACTGTGGCTAAAGAATCTGCTCCGAGATCACTCACATGGTTGTCTGTCTTAGTCTGGAAGCTCTGCTGAAGCCTGTCCACCATGGGTGACCCTGCTGGTATTCGAAATACTGGTGGCATAGCTTCCAACATCATCGCGATACACAAGCCACCAGAGTATGACAAAGTGATATAAAGATGGTAGACTCAAAATATACCTTGTCTTATTTTTGAAATGTCATTTGGCTCTGAAGAATACCGGTGGTCCCATCTGGTAAGAAGTCAGACGTAAGAACTCTGAAGGGCTTCTATGGGTTACTTAGCATCAGGTTGCAGATCCACAGTACATTCATACTGGCCAGTTTATCTTGACGCAAAAAGCAAACAATTCATTAATCATGGCATAACCCTCTTTCACCCTGTCTCCTTATTGCCTGCCTGTAGGGAAAGGGACATATTTATTTATCGAATAAAACAGAACTCCTGCTTCCAGCTAGTGACAGAAAGGGTCAAAAAGCCAAACCATGATGTAATCGAAGGGCTAATGGTAAATAACTTTGAGGTCACATCTATGGTATAGAACTGTTTGGAAGAACAGTGGAGTCTTAAGCAGTTAGAATGTCTTTAGGAACATTGAAATGAAAAGAATGAGAGCCAGTTGGCAAAGTTAACTGCATGGGGTCTGACTCTGGTCATCACCTCAGAGGGTCCAAACAGGCCTGGAACTTGTGGAGACTTACAGCCAGTGCCCTCAAAAAAAACAAAAAGGGGGAGAAGTAGGAGAATGGCTGTGTTGTTTCTGGGAGACATGGGCCGACATTGTCAAATCCTGATCCTTTGTTTTAGGAGAGGTGTTACATGAAGTTGGACAGACCTAAGCCGCAAGGCCAGCAGCATATTTGCACTGGCTTTGACGCCCGTAAAAATTCTTTCTAGATGCCTAACTTCGTGAAAATTTCCCCTATTTGAGTTGGGAGGGAGGGAGTGGGAGGAAAGGTGCCGAAGAAGAAAGTGGGAAGAAAGAGAAGGCAGTGAACAGGCAACAGGAAGTAATGAGGGAAAATATGCTTTATATTTCCTCTGAAGAACTTATGTTATTGTTGGTTCTCACAGAAATTTTATCATGAAGAAAACGCTTTTTTTTTGATGCAGTACGTACAACTGTTTTTCTTGTTGTTCCCTGTCAATGAGTCTGCCCCTGACTCACGGCGGCCTCGTGCACAGTGGAACGAAACTCTGCCTGGTCCTGTGCCATCCCCATGATCGGCTATGGATTGGACCCTTGTGATCCATAGGGCTTTCAGGGGCTGATTTTCTGAAGTAGATCACCAGGCCTTTCTTCCGAGCCCATCGTAGTCTGAAAGCTCTGCAGAGCCCTGTTCAGCATCACAACATACAAACCTCCACTGAGAGATGGGTGGCGAATGCACATGAGATGCATTAACTGGAAGCTGAATCTGGGTCTCCTGCATGGTGGATGAGAGTTGCACCACTGAACCACTACTGCCCTGACTTGTACAGCTTTTAATAATATTTAATGCCATATCAGCTTCCACTCATAGCGGAGTAGTGAGAGTGATTCCCTCAATCAATAGTTGCTGAGTGCCCCTCAAGTTCCAGGCCCTGGGTCAGGGGCTCAGGTACAAAGGCAGAAGGGAGGAACCCAGGCAGAGGACCTAGCAACCATTCCCTTGTCTGAGGCTGTCCAAGCTGGCCCAGGTGTGTCTGCCAGATCTGCATCTGTTCAATGCAGGTTGAGCCACATGGGATAGTGATCAGATGTATTAGGGCTGACCAGGGGCCACAGTAGCCGTGATAATGGCCTGGAACTAGACAGCTCGATATTTGAACTTTTTGCCATGGAAGAAAAGAGAGAACATACTGGTCATATTGTTAAATTGGAAAGTTTTTAAATAAGTAAACTATATTGTTGGAAATACTTGTTCCCAAGAATTCTCCTTCATTCTTGAGGCATGTGGAGTGTACGGCTGAATCAATTTGATAACCTGGTGTTAAAAGAGTCATATTTTGACTTTCATGGCCTGTAGCACTTTTAGCTTTGTTGGCCCCTTTCTCCATAAAACAATACTAAAAAGTTATATTTTATGAGTCACCCACAATGGTTCTCCACTGCCATTGTGGAATCACTCTCACTACAGTCAGAAAAATAGGAACTTAGAATCAAAGAAAAATTATTCATATTGCAAAAATAATTATTTTCTAAAGAGTCCCTTTACGTCTTCAACTCCCTGTTGGGTTTATGTGATTATTTTACAGTTCCTAATGATAAAGATGTACCCAGGGATGACAATGACAGAGTAACAAAGCCACATGAATGCTCCTCTCATTTCTGAAGACAATATGTAGGTCATAGGAAACAGCCTCTTAACATACTCTCCACGTCTCTGAGGTCTAACACTGTAAGGAGAATTTTTGACTGGGGAAGATGGCTGACCCAGCACCCCACTCCAGTGGGGATCGAGGTATTGAGATCAACAGTTGCACACCACAAAACAGAAGATGTGTTAATTTGTTCCAGCAACGAAACCACATCTGGAACAGCAGCTGCAATTAAAGTCAGAACCTGGTTAAAATCCATTGTCATTCTCCGAGATTTATCTCTTTTCTGCACAGACCAAATAGGCGAGTTGAATGGGAATGTGGTGACAATCAACACTCTTGTATCTTTCAAGTCCTTGATGGTGGCACTAATTGCTTCAATCTCTCCGGGAATGCAGTGTTGCTTTTGGTTTACTATTTTCCTAGGTAGAGGCAGCTCTAGTGGCTTCCACTTAGCTTCCCTACCATAATAGTACTTACCCCACATGCCAGGGATCCAACACGGGTGTTCTGCCAGTTGCTGAGTATATCTATTCCAATTATGCTTTTTGGAACTGGGGAAAAAACACAGAATCAGTTCAAGCACCTACTGGGCCCACTGTGAGATGGAGCTGAGCTAAAACTCCATTAATAACCTGACCTCCTTCAGGCAGGGATTGGACTGGACTATAAGATGGAAAATGATACTGGTAAGGAATGAGCTTCTTGGCTCAAGTAGACACATGAGACTATGTAGGCAGCTCCTGTCTGGAGAGGAGAGGAGAAGGCAGAGGGGGACAGAAGCTGGCTGAATGGATATGGGGAATACAGAGCAGAGGGAAGGAGTATGCTGTCTCATTAGGGGGAGAGTAACTAGGAGGACACAGCAAGGTGTATATAAATTTTTATATGAGAGACTGACTTGATTTGTAAACTTTCACTTAAAGCACAATTAAAAAAAAAAAAAACACCTGACCTCCATAAGCCCTTACTCTGACTGGTGGACCACAGTCTCCTGGAATTAGTGTCAGTACAGAGCCAATATCAGGCAATCTCTGAAAAGTATGATTGTTTTCTCCAATGCATGGTCAGTCTGGTAAAAGGCTTGAAGGTACCTTTGGGGATGGCAGGCAGAAAGATTAACAGTATACATTTCTGGTAGTATAGTGGGATCCTTGCTCAAGGAAACCCAGCCTCCTTTTCATTCAAGGGGTTGTGGGTCTCTAAGCTGACTCTGGTCTGGGAATTTATTGAAGGACTATAACTCTGTTTTGGTGATTCAAGTTAGAGTTCTGTTCACTTTACCTAGAATCCTTCTGCTTTATAGGTCCAGCAAGAATTTAGTAGACTTCCCATCTATTTCACTTCTAAGGACACACTGATCAACTAGCCAGTGCCATAAAAAATTTAGTTCTCGGCAAATCAGACTATTTTGATTATTCTTCTTTGAGCTTGCTGTCATTACAGTTATGCATACCTTGTCTTTGGCAATTAAGTGCTGCCACTTGACCTCTGCCACCCTGGGGCCCCATTATTCCCATTGCATTTAGGTCTCTCAATTCAGTGCAACTATTTCCACTCTAGTTTATGAACTACAGAGAAGAGAAACCATAGAGCTCTTCAAGAATCCTGAGGCCCCCTTCACAGATTTATTTCTCGTAGTTGTGGTCAAAGGTGTGTCCTCTGAACTCTCCTGGTGTGGATGGCCAAGACTTACAGGATTAATTTCTTCTAACATTCCAATTTCCCTAAGCCTCTGGATATCTTCTTCTACAGTATACCAAGGCTGCTCTGGCATTTCAACTTCATTTAGTGTAGGCAATTTTTGGTCAATGTTTCAGCCAACCAACCAACCAAACTGTTAGAGTCATTTCTAACTCCTCAAGCTGAAACATGAATGCAGAATCTCTGCTTAATGGGCCCATATCAATAAATATGGCCTTACCAAAATTTCTCTTCCTTCGACCATTATTCCACATCCTTAATATTCATTTGCACACATATTCCCTAGATTTTGGTCTATATGAATTAGAAAAACCATGTAGTTCTTTTGAAGTGTAGTGTACTTCCTCATGGGTCATATATTGTACCTTTTCAGCTGGGGCCTTGTAGATTTGAGTCTAATTATAGGTATAGAAGCAAAAAGGGGTGGTTGGAATAGGTTCTGAGGAGAATCAGCAGTGTCTTGCAAAGCAGCTGCCTCAGAGGAGGTCATTATGGTTTCCCAGACAAAGAAGGGTTAATCTCCTCAGATGTGGGCTGAAGGACTGTTTCTGATACATGATCCTATACATAGGAAATCCCAGATAATCTATAAGAAAGTTACTGGAACTAATAGAAGTGTTTAGCAAAGTGGCAGAATACAAGATGAACATAAAAAATCAATTGGATTCTTCTACGCTAACAAAAAGAATCCCGAAAAGGAAATCAGGAAAGCAATATCATTTATAATAGCCCCCAAAAGGATAAAATACTTAGGAAAAAATCTAACTAAGGATATAAAAGACTTATACAAAGAAAACTTACAAAACACTGTGCAAGAAACCAAGAGACCTACATAAATGGAAAAACATACCATGCTCATGGATAGGAAGACTTAACATTGAAAAATGTCAATACTGCACAAAGCCATCTATAAATATAATGCAATTCTGATCCAAATTCCAACAACATTCTTTAAAAGAGTGGAGAAACCAGTGTCCAATTTATACTGAAAGGAAAGAGGCCGTGGACAGCTAAAGCATTATTAAAGAACAACAAAGTAGGAGGCCTCGCACTTCCCAATCTCAGAATCTACTGTATAGCCGTGGTAGTAAAAACAGCCTGTTATCAGGACACCGACAGACACATAGACCAACAGAACAGAAGTGAGAATCCAGAAATAAATCCATCCAGCTATGGACAGCTGATCTTCTTCACATGGTTGGAGTCCATCAAATGAAGAAGAAATAGACTAACAAATGGTGTTGGGAAAGGCAATTCACAATATGGGGAAAGTCAGCACAACCTGACTAAGGAAAACGGAGACACTAAGAAGCATGCAAGAATAAAGGGCAACTTTTTATGGTAAATACTGTAATGTATACAATCCTGCAACAACAGTAATAACAAATAATAATTAGTGAGTGGATACAAAGGTAGATATATATGCTAAATAGGGTAGAAGGTCATACAGGAGTATACCCGTGTACATATATAGGTATGGTTGTAGATATTTCTACATGCATATTTGTACGCACTGCATATATATTTGGGTATATAATAGAGCAATAGGGGGCACAGTTATGGAAACTCCTTAGACATAACCAAACACCTCGCAAGACTGACCTACTGGGCTTGAAGGACCATAGTCTCTGGAGACATCTAGATCAACTGGCATAACGTAGTTCATAAAGATAATGTTCTACACCCAAGGGTGGTGAGTAGTGCCTGCGGTCTTAAAAGCTTGCAAGTGACCATCTAGGTTACAACTACAGGTCTCTTCCCATCTTCAGCAAAGGAGAGTAAAGAAAAACAAAGACTCAAGGAAGCAATTAGTCCAAAGGACTAATGGCCCACATGAACTACAGCCTCCTCTAGTCTGAGATCAGAAGAACTAGATGGTGCCTGGCTACCACTACCAATTGCTCTGACCAGGAACACAATAGAAGGTCCCAGTTAGGATGGGTGAAAAATGTAAACAAAATGTAAATTTATAAAAAAGACCAGACTTACTGGACTGATAGAGACAGGAGGAACCCCTGAGACCATTGTTGTAAGAGACCCTTCGCTTGGAAATGAAGCCAGTCCCAGAGGCCATGTTTCAGCCAAATAAAAGACTGGCCTACAAAATAAACAACACCCATGAGGAATGTGCTTCATAGAACAATCAACTATATGAAACCAAAAGGACAACATTTACCCAAAAGCAAACATGAGAAAGCAGGGAGGGGCAGGGAAATAGGATGAAGGGAAACGGGGAACCCAGAATGGAAATGGGGAGAGTGCTGACACATTGTGGGGACTGCAACCAATGTCACAGAATAATTGTGTATGAATTATTGAATGGAAAACTAATTTGCTGTGTAAACTTTCACCTAACACGTAATAAAAGAAAGAAAAAAGATACCCTAACATTTGAACATGACATATTTCTAAAAAAAAAAAAAATTTCTTAAGAGAGGCAAACAGAGAAGGTCCTGAAATAGTAGCTCTTTCGAAGAGAATATTAAAGATTCAGGAGACACTGAAAAAGAAAAAATCTGGCAGATTACCAGCTTCTCCCAATGAATCCAGCAAAAAAAAAAAAAAAAAACCTCATTCATTTTGCTTGAGTTTCAAGTAAAAGACTTGAGTGGAAAGACCCTTTATTCCTACTATCTCTCGTACCTCTCTTCTTCTCCCCCTAAACTTTTTGATTTTGAACTTCTTTGTAGATTAAGTTTTATAATAAACATCCACTGGCAAAAAAAAAAGAAGAGGAAGAAGAAGGAGAAGAAGGGCTGCTTTTCCTGGCAAACAAGAATTTATAGGTCAATTTCCTCAGCTTCACCAGGATCTGCCATATTTCTCCATTCCAATTTTTAGCATCACATTCTTTCCCCGTCTTTGACATCAGACACCCTGTGAGGGCTAAAATCTATGTTAATTTCCTAGTGCTATCATCACAACTTCAATAATGGGTTCAAGGATAAAAATGGCTCTGAGAATGGTGCAGGACTGGGCAGTGTTTCGTTCTGTTGTATATGAAGTTGCTATGAGTCAGGGAGGAAACCCTGGTGGCATAGTCATTAAGTGCTACGGCTGCTAACCAAAGGGTCGGCAGTTCGAATCCGCCAGGCGCTCCTTGGAAACTCTATGGGGCAGTTCTCCTCTGCCCTACAGGGTCGCTATGAGTCCGAATCAACTTGATTGCACTGGCTTTTTGTTTTTTTTTTAATGAGTTGGAGATGACTTAAGGGCACCTAACAACAACAACAACAATCATAACAACATACCACAACTCGAGGGGCTTATAAGAATAGAAATTTATTTTCTCACAGTTCTGGAGCCTAGTAATCCAAATTCAAGGTGCTGGGTTGGCCATGTTCTCTCTGAAGGCCCTAGGGAAAGACTCTTGTCTTTCTTGGCTTCTAGTAGCCCCAGGTGTTCCTTGGCTTGCAGCATAGCTCCATCATCATATGGCTGTTTGTCTCTCTGTGTTTTTTTTATGAGGAATCACTCAGATTGGATTAAGAACTACCCTACTCCAGTATGACCTCATGTTAACTGATAACATCTTCAAAGACCCTATTTCCAAACATGGTCATGTTCACACGTTCAGGGTTAGGACTTCAACATATCTTTTTCGGCGAAATAATTCAACCCATAATAGACATAATCATAACATAATCATAACAGTCTGAATCAACTTGACCGCACTGGGTTTTTTTTTTTTCATTTGCTCCTATTAGCAGAGCTGCAACAGGCAGGGGGCATTCTCAGGACTTAATTAATCCCTAAGGAAAATTATTGGGAAATAAACACAGCTAAAAGATAGGACCTATCTTTAAAAAAAAAAAAATTTTTTTTTTTTTAAAAGATAGGTCCTAATTTCAAAAACCACCGTCCGATACTATGACACCAGGTGCTTCCAGGTCTTAAAGACCCCATTATCTTTTAAAATCACATTGTCTTAAAACACCTATATGTTAGCATGAATTGCTACAAGTTTGCAGTACTTCCAATGTGATTCCACTTCCTAGTTCTTGGCGTCTGTGAGTAGGGAGTTTCAGGTTGTCACGGATTGAATTATGCCCCCCAAAAATGTGTGTACCAATTTGGCTGTGCCACAATTCCCAGTGTTGGGTGGTTGTCCCCCATTTTGTGATTGTAATTTTATGTTAAAGAGGATTAGGGTGGGATTGTAACACCCTCACTGAGGTCATAGCCCTGATCCAATGTAAAGGGAGGTTCCCTGGGGGTGTGGCCTGCACCACCTTTTATCTTACAAGAGATAAAAGGAAAGAGAAGCAAGCAGAGAGTTGGGGTACTTTATACCACCAAGAAAGCAGAGCCGGGCACAGAGCGAGTTCTTTGGACCCCAGGTTCCCTGCACAGAGAAGCTCCTAGTCTGGGGGAAGATTGATGAGAAAGCTGACAAAGAAAGAAAGCCTTCCCCTGGAGCTGATGCCCTGAATTTGGACTTTTATCCTACTTTACTGTAAGGAAATAAATTTCTCTCTGTTAAAGCCATCCACTTGTGGTATTTCTATTATGGCAGCAGCACTAGATGACTAAGATGCAGGTTAACACCAACTGTTCAGAAATTACCTCATGTCTTAGGCTGGATTCTCTAGAGAAGCAAAACCAGTGTGTCATATATATATTATATATATATATATATATATATATATACACCTGACCCGCCGGCAGCGAGTCGATTCCGACTCATAGCGACCCTGTAGGACAGAGTAGAACTGCCCCGTAGAGTTTCCAAGGAGCAACTGGTAGACTGGAACTGCTGACCTTTTGGTTAGCAGTCAGAGCACTTAACCACTATGCCACCACGGTTTCCATAGAGAGAGAGAGAGAGATTTGTGTCAAGGAAATGACTCACACTGTTGTAGAGACTACAAAGACCCAAGTCCATGGGTCAGGCTGGAGGCTTCTCCAGACTCATGTAGTTGCTGGGCCTTGTGAACCCAAGATCGGCAGGTCAGACAGCAGGCCTCTGGCTCTCAGACTGCAAAGGCTGACAAATCCCGAGATCAGCAGGTACGCTGGCAGGCTGCTGGCTCACAGACAACAAAGGCTGATGAATCCCAAGATTGCAGATGTGCTGGCAGGCTGCTGGCTTACAGACTGCAGAGGCTGATGAATTCCAAGCACCGAAGTTTAGATGAACAGGACCCAGCTCCAGGATCCAGAGTGAGCAAAACCTATGAGCTTTGACAGAAAGTCTACCTATATTGGATTCAGTCCACACTGAAAGAAAAATCACTTTCACTTGATTGGCTGCTCATAACAGATCTCATCATGGAGATGATTACATCATATCAGATCACATTACATCATTATATAGCTTCCAAAATGCATCTTAACAAACCACTGAGAATCATGGCCCACCCGAGCTGATGCTCAAACTTAACCATCCCGAGCCACCCCTTGTCAACTTTGCACCTGTACGCACTCCTTAAACCTTATATAATCTCTGAATAAAGACACTTATAAAGTCATATTTGTACCTAACATGATATAACTAATGCATGTACAACTGAAAATGTACTAACTAGACTTGTTTTATAAATGAAGAAAACAAATATATTTGATGCACACATACAAGGTAGAAATACTTATAACAATTACAGTCCTCATTTCTGCAACTGGTGGTGTGGTCATAACTGGTATTTCTAAATAGAATTACCTTCTTCTACCACCCATTCTACACCTATGAGTCGACGGCACTGGGTTGGTTTTTTAGCCACCCATTCCGTATTCCCTATACACTCAGCAAGCTCCTCAGCTGGTTGTAGTTCTTTGCCTTGGGTGGTGACCCAAACCATCATTCCTGAAGAATCTGGGCCATTAGTAGTTGTGTTGGAATTGGTTTGCTATAGTTTTCCATTGACTTTACTCGCAGGGCATGGTAATACTATGCAATGTCCTAAGGGATCTCCTGCATTCCAGACATACTCTTCTTTTACCCCCATTATGTAGTATCAATCTGATTTCCTATTCTTAATCAGGATCAATCACACCCACCAATATGGTAACTCCATTCCATTCTTTGCCTGTTAATTCAGGTACATGAGGAGCCTGAAGTGGCCAGGTGGCATTCTTAACTTCCAGTTCAATGGAATCAGTGTTGTGCCTCCTAGTGGGAGAATTCCTCCCTTTGGAACTAAGACCTGTAGCCCAGAGAGCATAGGATCAGGGGGACAGGAAGCAAAAATTTTGTGAGTGGATCATTTGGGGTAATAGTGAGTGGTGTCACTCCCATTTCTACCCTTTGATTCCTGGACCAGTGAATCCTGGCTATAAGAGAAACAGCACCATATATTGGAGACCACTTTTTTCTTCCTCAGTCAACTGCTCATAAGGAACTCCCCATGAGGCCGTAGGTGCAGATTGGGAGAGGGCAGATAATGTGACATGAGTGGAGACCGTAGGCATTTGGGCCACTTCCTCATGTAACTTACTTGTGCCTTCAGGTCCTGCTTAGACCCGATCTCATATATACCACTTCCATTTAATGATGGAGTGCTGCTGTGCACATCCAGCTTAATACCTCTGTGTGTCAGACAACTCCCAGTTCATAATGGGCAGCTCAGGCTGCAGGGTGGCTTCATGGCCCATGGTTAAGCATTCAGTCTCTAATAAGGCCCAGTAACAAGTCAAAAGCTGTTTATCAAAAAGAGAGTAGTTATCTGTGGAGGGCGGCAGGGCTTGGCTCCAATATCCTAAGGGTCTGCATTGTGATTCACCAATAAGGGGCTGCCAAAGACTCCAAGCAGCATCTCTATCTACCACTGGTGCTTCAAGCACCATTGGATCAGCAGGATTGTATGGCCCTAGTGGCAGAGCAACTTGCACAGTAGCCTGAACCTGTTGCTGAGCCTTGTCTTGCTCTGGGCCTTACTCAAAACTAGCAGCTTTTCAAGTCACTTGATAAATAGGCTGGAGTAGCAAACCCAAATGAGGGATTTGTCACCTCCAAAATCCAAAGAGGGTCACCTGGCATTGTGCCTCTTTCTTAGTTGTGGGAGGGGCCAGATGCAATAACTCATCCTTCATTTTAGAAGGAATATCTTGACATACCCCTCACCACTGGACCCCTAGAAATTTCACTGATGCGGAAGGTGACTGAATTTTTGTTGGATTAATATAGGGTCGCTATGAGTCAGAATAGACTCGACGGCAGTGGGTTTTTTAGCATGCAAATGTTTTACCAATAAGTCCAAAGTCATTGATACTTCTTTCTTACTAGGTCCAATCAGCGTAATGTCATCAATGAAATGGACCAGCATGACATCTTGTGGAAAGGAAACACGATCCAGGTCCCTGTGGATTTAATTATGACATAGGGCTGGAGAGGTGATGTAGCTCTGAGGTAGGCAACTGAAGGTGCATTGCTGGCCTTGTCAGTTGAAGGCAAACGCTTCTGATGGTCCTTTGAAACAGGTATGGAGAAAAAGACATTAACCAGATCAATAGCTGCATACCAGGTACCAGGAGGTGTATTAATTTGCTCAAGCAGTGAAATTGCGTCTGGAACAGCAGCTGCAATTCAAGTCACCACCTGGTTAACCTTTTTATAATTCACTGTCATTCCCCAAGATCCATCTGTTTTTGCACAGGCCAAATAGGCAGTTGAAAGGGGCTGTGATGGGAATCACCACCCCTGAATCCTTCAAGTCCTTGATGGTGGCAGTAAGTGCTGCAATCTCTCCAGGAATGTGGTATTGCTTTTGGTTTACTATTTTCCTAGGTAGGGAGAGTTCTAATGGCTTCCACTTTGCTTTTCCTACCATAATAGTCATTACTCCACCTCTCAGGGATCCATTGTGGGGGTTCTACCAGTTGCTGAGTATATCTATTTCAAGTAAGCATTGTGGAACTGGGAAAACCACTGCATGATGAGTTTAGGGACCCACTGGACGTGCTGTGAGCTGAACCTGAGCTAAGATTCCATTAATAACCTGACCTCCATATGCCTCCACTCTCACTGGTGGGCCACAGGGATGTTTTGGGTCTCCTGGGATTAGTGTCACTTCAAAGCCAATATCTCGTAATCTTGTAAAAGTCTGGTTATTTCCTTTCCCCCAGTGAATTGTCACTCTCGTAAAAGGCTGTAGATCCTGGGGGAAGGCTAGGAGAAAGATTAACAGTGCAAATTTTTGGCAGTGTAGTGAGGTCCTTCCTCAAGGGGACCTGGCCTCCCCTTCGTTTAAGGGGTTGTGGGTCTTTAAACTCACTCAAGTCTGGGAATTGATTGAGGAGTCATGACTCTATTCTGGTGATTCTAATTAGACTGTTGTTCAGTTGACCTAGAATTGTTTCACTTGTACAGATCAAGTAAATATTTGGTAGACTTCCAATCTATTTCACTCCTAGGGATACCATGACTAAAAAGCCAAAACCATAAGTCCATATGAGTTAGACTATTCTGATTACTGCTTTGACTCTGCTGTACATTACAGCAACTATGCCCTCCTTGTCTTTGTCAACTGAGTGCTGCCACTTGGTCCCTACCACCATGGGGTTCAATCAGCCCCATTGTAATTAGGTGTCTTAATTCAGTTAGGGCAGTTCCCACTGTCAAATCTGACTTGCAGAAAATAGCAATCACAACAGTTTACAAGGATGCTGGGGCTCACATCACGAATTTGTTCCTCACTGTTGTGGATTTGTCTTAGGCTGGGTTCTCTAGAGAAGCGAAACCAGTGAAGCATATAAATCTGTATATAGAGAGATTTATATCAAGAAAAATGCTTACACAGTAGTAGAGACTGGCAAGTTCCAGATCTGTGGGTTAAGATGGAGGCCTCTCCTGACTCACATAGCTGCAGGTCTGGCAAATCCAAGATCAGCAGGTTAGATGTCAGACTTCTGGCTCACAGGCTGACAAATCCCAGGATTATCAAGTAAACTGCTAGCTCAAGCCTCAAGAACCTGAGGTCAGGTAAACAGGAGCCAGCTGCAAAATCCAGCGAAAGCCAAAGACCTTTGCCAGAAAATTCACCTGTATTTAATGTAGGCCGCTCCCTCAAGGAAAATGCCTTTCAACTGATTGGCTGTTCATAACATATCTCATCATAAAAAAAAGAGGTAATTAAATTATATCAAATCTCATTATGTAGGTGATTACATCATTACATAACTACCAAACTACATAACTGCCAAACCACTGAGAATCATGGTCCAGACAATTTGACACACAACCTTAACCATTCCAC
Organism: Loxodonta africana; assembly: GCF_030014295.1. NCBI lineage: Eukaryota > Metazoa > Chordata > Mammalia > Proboscidea > Elephantidae > Loxodonta > Loxodonta africana. The sequence goes on from NC_087358.1 coordinate 72,193,600, forward strand.
CTCAGAAACATCTGGGAACTTCCAAAGTTGAAACAAAGAAATTCCAGGTCCCCTTTGTCCTGTACCTAAGGCCCTTAGGATATGCCCAGTAGACAACCACAACACAATACAATAACCATAACATTCATAACAAGACTTCTACCCCAATAGAAACTAGAGTTGCCCTAGAGTCTAGCCAATCCATCCCATTCCCTTTATAGGAGAAAAAATGCTATAAAGATGTAGAGATATGAGAAATTGAGACAATGAACCCATATTCTTTTGCATGTTTAAGATAAGACATTATAGAAAATAACAGGAAATGAATAAAAAAGTATAGGCCCATTAGTGATGTCAGTCAAGAAGGCAAATTCATGAGCCAGCTGGCTTTTTCATTGCTTTAGAAACTAAAAAAAAATTTTGCATTATGAATGAATGGCAAACTTTGTTTAAATAAGTTATCTAAATAGGTACCAACTTGTGGAGACAAGCTGAATGGACGAGTAAATGACCCTGGCCTAGGAGCACTCTCTGGGTTGCCTGGCAACAAGATAGTAGACTGAGAACTCCACCTCCCCTAGAAGGAGGAACTATAAGCTTCCAGGGGTCCAGAGACATCCCCTTCCCTCAGTGGGAAGGGCTGTTCCCAAACTGTATACAAATTTAAGACACCGAAGGTCCCCAGGTGCTGCGCCTCTGGCATTTCTCAGCAATCCTCTAAATAGCTAGCCCCTAAGTTCAAGCAACTTGGCAGCTGAGCCCAAAATGTTTACTCCCTCAATGGAAAGCTACTGTCCCACTGAGGGACCATAATCCAGAGGGAGATCCTTTCTCATAAAAATGAAGAACAACAGGAGGTGGGATCTCTCCCTTGGATCACAGCCCCTCAGTGTGTCTATCCCTGCTCCACCAAAGCACACCTCACTGAAGATGCCAAGAGAGGGTCCACACACCTGCTGACCTTATGTGCGTGTGAGCTTCAGTCTACTTGCTGCTGGTTATTCAAGCCCAATTCATGACACCAAGAGTAAGAATGGACTCGTAGTCATCTTTAGAACCAGAAGATATTATCATTTTATAAATGTGGGAACTGAGGCCCAAATGAATCAATGACAGGGTTAGGAATACAGGCCAGGACTTCTGGATGCAAAACCCCAACTTTGAAGATCAAGTTATGTCCTCATTTAGGTTGATGAAGGAGGACTGATGCAGTGCATTGGGGTCCATGGGCAGAAGGACCTTGACATAAACTCTTGGAACGATAGTATTCCTCCCATGCATGGATCATAGCAAGTCCAATGCCCTCACATGGGTTTCTGAAAATTCCTTATGGGCTTGCATTTTCATAATAATCTTTGGTACTGCATTTCTGTTGATTAATTGAGTTCAAAGAATCCAGTTTTCAAATTTCCAATGGCCTCATAAATATTACAATTTTTTAAGTTCATTTTGTTGAATCGGGATTCAAGTAAGTTCCACATGTTGTGATTAGTACAGACTTTTTGGAAGTATCTTTTAATATATAAATTCCACTTCCACCTGTTGTTATATACTCCTTTTAATTTATTTGTTGATGAAACCAGGTTGTTTGTTTAGTAAAGTTTCCTGTAGCTTGGGTTTTGCTGATTGTATCTTTGTAGCATCAATTAATGTGTTTCTCTATTAATTCATAAGGGTTTTTAAAATGGTGATATTTTAACTATGTGATTACTTTTCAATGATAGTTGGAATAAGTCTATAAAGAGAAACTTTCCCTCATCAATTATTTCTTTATTTAGAGGCATATTTCTTATAGCAAAGGCAGAATAGAATCTTGGTTCTCTCCCTTAATATTAATTTTTAGAATTGATAAATATTCAAAGGTGACTAATGAGTTTTAGAAAATCATTATGAAGTCATGAGTTTAAATATATTTGATATTTTTTACTATTGCAATCTTTTTTCTTTTGGATGCATAAATTTTCACATCTTTGGCCAGTGGGAGCCTATTTGAGTCAGCTCTTGAATAATTTAGCTTATTTTGTACATTCCCAACCTAGAATCATCCATTTCTCTGGAGAACCTTGGTTTCTAAACCCTGTGTCATGGATTGAGTTGTTGCTCCCCCAAAATACCTGTCAACTTGGCTAGGCCATGATTTCCAGTATTGTGTGATTGTCCACCATTTTGTCATCTGATGTGGTTTCCCTATGTGTTGTAAATCCTATCTCTATGATATTAATGAGATGGGATTAGTGGCAGTTAATGAGCAGGACTCAATCTACAAGATGAAATTATGTTTTAAGCCTATCTCTTCTGAGATACAAAAGAGAGAAGCGAGCAGAGAGACACGGGAATCTCATACCACCAAGAAACAAGAGCCAGGAGAATAGCATATCCTTTGGATCCAGGGTCCCTGGGCAGAGAGACTCTTAAACTGGGTAAGATTGATGATAAGGACCTTCCCCCAGAGTTGACAGAGAGAAAACCCTCTTCTAGAGCTGGCACCCTGAATTTGGACTTCTAACCTCCCAAACTGTGAGAGGATAAATTTCTTTGTTAAAGCCATCCACTTGTGGTGTTACTGTTACAGCAGCACTACTAGATAAATAGGACACCCTGGTTTAGTGAAGAATAGTATATAGTGTTATGGACTAAGGAAACCCTGATGGTGTAGTGGTTAAGCGCTACGGCTGCTAACCAAAGAGTCGGCAGTTCAAATCTGCCAGGCGCTCCTTGCAAACTCTGTGGGGCAGTTCTACTCTGTCCTATAGTGTTGCTATGAGTCAGAATCGACTTGACCGCAACGGGTTTGGTTTTGGTTTTTTGGTTATGGATTAAATTATGACCCCCAAAATGTATATCAATTTGGCTAGGCCATGATTCCCAGTATCGTGTGGTTTTCCTCCATTTTGTGATCTGATGTAATTATCTTATGTGTTGTAAATCCTAACCTCTATGATGTAAATGAGGCAGGATTAGTGGCAGTTATGTTAATGAGGCAGGACTCAACCTACAGGATTAGGTTGTATCTTGAGTCAATCTGTTTTGAGATACAAAAGAGAGAAGCGGGCTGAGAGAAGAGGGACCTCATTATCACCAAACATGTAGAGGCAGGAGCAGAATGCGTCCTTTGTCCCTAGGTTTCCTGCACTGAGAAGGTCCTAGATCCAGGGGGAGATTGATGACAGGGACCTTCCTCCAGATCCAACAGAGAGAGAAACCCTGTCCCTGAGGCTGGCACCCTGAATTTGGACTTCTAGCCTCCTAGACTGTGAGGGAATAAATTTCTGTTTGTTAAAGCCCTCCACTTGTGGTATTTCTATTAGCAGCACTAGATGACTAAGACATGTGGAGAATCTGAACACTAATACCGTTCGCTGTTACTAGGCTATTCATTTTGTGTGGGGGGGGCATTTAAGATAAAATATATCAAGAGTTCATATTGATACTTTCAATTCAAATTCAGTTATATAAAATCTTAATCTTTTTGATCTTACATCTGTATCTCCTTTCTACATGCTAGGAATTCAGGTTCTCCATGACACTAGGAATGATAGAATATCACGTAATTACTTATTTGCTCTATCTTACCATACTTTCACAACAGCTTTAAAATAACAAAACCAAAACTACTACCAACACCATGATTACTGAAAACATTTTAATATTTTCTTACAGTTCTTTTTAGTCGTAGAATATATCCCATTTTCTGAATTTTAAAGTCACGGGGAATAGTTCTTTTCCTAGTGGTCAAGCCCCAACTGAATACACACTTAGATTTTGGTCCATTGCTTTCATTTTATTTTCTATTTTTACAGGTTGTTGTAAAATTTTTATTTTGCTTTGTATAATTAAGGAACCCTGGTGGCGCAGTGGTTAAGGTGCTTGATTGCTAACCAAAAGATCAGCAATTTGAAACCCACGAGCAGATCTGTGGGAGAAAGATGTGGCAGTCTGCTTCCATAAAGATTTATAGCCTTGAAAACCCAGTAGGGTAGCTATGAGTTAGAATCGGCTCTACAGCAGTGGGTTTATATAATTATCAGAGATGGGTGCAAAAATCGAGTTGATTATTTGTCTTTGTGGACATAGTTGCCCTGATTGGTCTCAAATGGTTTTATACAAGAGAAGTTTGTTTTATCATCAGACATGCTAGATTCCTTGGAAAAGGTGGGGTTGTTGATATTTTCTGGTGAGAAAACATAACACTAACAAGGAAGAGTGTGAATGAGTGTGTCCAGGAGTTACAGACTATTACATGTCATGCTGTAATCTAAAAACTTGTAAGTGAATATTGCATTCTGCTCCATAGTAATATACACATTATATACATAGAGAAACACTTTTCAAATAACTTATCATCATACACATTGGCACTACAGGAAGCTACGTTATTGTTTTTAATCCATAGTTTTCAGCTTTTTACGACACATCCAATAGGAGACAGATGGAATGGACCATCGGGACAGCTTCACCACACAGTCATCTAAACTGTTTCTGGAATATGTTGAAAATCAAGTGCCAGTTAACTTGAGTGTGCACACATTATTCTTGCTAAGAAGGTATTGTGATTAACTGTGTTTTAATGAGGACAAAAGTTTTTTTTTTTTAATAAAAATAATTAAAGCTAACATTTACAGAGTATTTAGTATGTGCCAGGCACTATTCTAAGTGATTTACATGTGTTAATTTAGTTAATTCCCAGAACAAACCTATGAGCCAGTTACTGTTATTTTCCTTATTTCAATGATGAAGAAACTGAAACATGAAGAAATTGAGGAGTAGCTTGCCTGCCTGAGTGTTTTAGCTGGGATAGCATGTGGGAACCCAGTCTCAGCGACTCAACACAATACAGGTTTCTCTCTTATTCATGCTACATGTTCAACAGAAGCCCGCAGGAAAACCTGACTCATTGTAGGGACCATTGTGATATAAATTGATGGCAGCCACTCAGGAGCCCAGGCTTCTGGAAACTCCATCTCAACCTGTGCTTTCACGATTACCGAGGTAGGAAAAATGGAACAACATGGCAGATCACACGTGTCTCTTAAAGCTCCTGCCCAGAAGCAGCAACAACACTTCCGCTCACATTACATTAATCACAATAAGTCCTGTGGCCTAACTGCTAAGAAGACTGGCTCAGTAGGCTGAATACTGTCTCAAAAATTCATGCCCACCTGGAACCTCAATGTGACTAATTACATCTTAGCAGATGTAATTAAGAAAGGATCAAGATGAGACATTACTGAACTCAGTGGGTTCTAAATCCTATGAGAGTGTCCTTATATGAGACAGAAAAGAAGACATGGGGGGAAACAGAGGATAAGTCCTTGTGAATAGAGAGACAGAGACTGGAGTGATGCAGCCACAAGCCAGGGATTGCCACCAGCCACCAGAAGCTGGTTTCTAGATTTTTCCTCAGATCCTCCAGAAGGAATCAAGACTTCTAACACCTCAGTTTTGGACTTCTGGACTCCTGAACTGTGGGAGAATAAGTTTTTGTTGTTTTAAGCCACCTAGTTTGTGGTAACTTGTGATGGCAGTCCCAGGAAACTAAGACAAGTGGAATACTGCAGTCCTACCATGGTCCTGGAAGATGGAGAGCCAGAAATACACAGTGAAGAGTACTAATGACTAAGACAGCCAGTAAATAAAGGACTGAGAATCTGAATACAGGTAGAGTGTCTGATAGCCTGTGATCTTAGTTCTGTGCTCATATTTTTAAAAGAGTGCTCATTTCTCCCATCTCACCCTTTAAAAATTTAAATGATATGTGCATATGTTTTTAAATGACATGGTTCCTTATGCATGTGTTTTATAATGTACTTAATATATTCTTACAGTGTTACATATATATAATGTAATACAATGTATCATACATTATATAATGTATTAATAAATAAATATACATATGCCAGGAATACATGTCCACCAAAAATATTACCTAGGAGGGGGAAAAAAAAAACAGTTGTTGTCAAGATAATTCCAATTCATGGCGACCCCATGTGTGCCAGAGTAGAACTGTGCTCCATAGGGCTTTCAATGGCTGATTTTTCAGAAGTAGATAGCCAGGCCTTTCTTACGAGGTGCCTCTGGGTGGACTCCAACTGCCAACCTCTTGGTAATCAGCCCAGTATATTAACCGTTTGCTCCACCCAGGGACTCCATAACTTTGAGGGTTGCACAATTATTGAAGTGTGGAAATCACTGCTCCAGGCAAAGGGCAGTCATCAAGGTTTTTGAGAACAGAGGGTTATGCCCAAATCTGTGCTATTAAAATGAAATAACTCTGAGAAGATAGAGTGCCCAAACCATAAGTTGACACTGTAGAACCCTGTTAATGCAATTTTACCATGTTTTGTATTTCCTAAATTCTATTCAGGAGCTGGTTCTTTTCTTTTTGCGTTCAAATTAACATGAAAGGAGCTTCGAAGAGGTCTGTTTTTTCTTGTTATTTGGTAGTGTCTTGAATTTGGATTCCAGAGTTGTACTTTCAAATGGGCTGAGAGACCGTACTATGTGACAGTAAAACCTGTCAATCATCTGGCTTTCTCTCGCAAGGCTTCATTTAGAGGTTATCCTTGAAGAGCAGGAAATACCTGCGCGGGCCTCGAATCAAAAAGAAAGCCTTAGAGGGGAGGAGAAATCCCTGGCACATGACAGGCATTGGAGGGGATACAGTTATGATTAATCTTGTCTTCAGACTCATGAAAGTGAAGCTTAGTAAACAATGTGGATCATGGAATCCTCTCACCGGTAAGCCCCCTTCCAAGGGTGTTAAATGTCTCGCTTGGCACTTTGTTTTATTTAGCTAACTTTTCAGCCTGTTTTAACATGTGGAGCCTCCTGAAACGTGAGCCAGAGAGCCAGCTGAGGGATCTAGCTCCATTTTGTTCTGGTCCGTCACTTTGGTGTTAGCATTTGCCTCACTCTTGTTTCCAGTTTGAGTTATGAAACCATTTCAGTTCAGTTTTAATAAACTCCTTGGCATGGCAAGCGCTACAAGAGCTGCCAAACTTAATATGCTGAATCCCTGTGAAGAGGGCAGCAGCTCTGGCTGGGAGGACGGGGAGGTGGATTTTCTATAAATGTGTCCAGTTTCCATTACAGCCCTTCAGAGTTGGTAGCTGGCTGCCAGGTGCAGCTGCTTTCCTATTCTACACACAATCACTTTTGACTTCGGTTTCTAAGCTTCCTCATCTCCTGACTCACCCAGAGTCTTCTGACTAAATAAATGACCTCTTGATTGATCTTTCTGCCTGAGGAGTGTGTCCCAAGTCTCAGGGCTTCACCCTGCAGGACAACACTGGTCCACCAGGTCCATGTGTGTTTATGGAGCCTTCCATGACCTCCATTGAGGAATAGCTGGAGCAGAGAGAGCAGTCTTTGTGGAGCTAAAGCAGCATTTTTACTCCAAATGGATTTCCACCTGAACTGCAGGCATGCTGTTGTAGATGGCACAGCTCTCTGAATCTACATCGGGTGAACTTGTCCCCAGCCACCTCCAGTTCTGTAGAACAAGGGGCCAGGGAAGGAGTCCCAGGGTCTGCCCTTATCCTCCAGAACCTGTGTGTTTATTAAGACACTGATACACTCATCTCACTGAATAGAGGATAGGAATATTTTCACTTCTTATAAAAGTTCAGTAACTTGAGCTGGTTTACAACATAAGACTTTCTGCTTTAAGCCAATGAAACATGTGAAATTCCACATTCATAAACAAAGAGAAAGGCTAAGGCAGTATACAATTACTTGCTTAATAAAAAGAGTGGCCATAAAAAACCTTAAATAGTTGTACTGTATCAGAGCAATAGTATACTAAAATTGCTTTATTCAAACAAGGTGAGTTTTGTCTATAATAGGACTGGTTAAGTAGAAAAATAGCGTGCAGACCCAAAAACGCTGCCCAAAACAGGTGTATACATTCCCATTTGGGAATGCTGCCACCTACAATTTCCTTTTGGAACCTCAGCTTAATCTTACTAAATTTCCACTAAATTCTCTAGGGGAATTACAAGGGGAGAGAGGGAGGTGAAGTTTCCTAGGGCTTTAGGTTCTTCTTATATTTGTTTGCACATGTGTTTGCAGGCTCTGGAAGTAGAGAGGAACAGAATCTCAGAGACTACAGACTCCATGTCCCTGTCTGGACAACTCATCACCTAGCAGTTCTCAACCTTTTTTTCTCTGCAGCAGAGCATGGTGGGTGACACCCTCTGAGTGGCACAGTCCCATGGACACAAACTGCAGGCTTCTGCCTGGACAAAATAGACCAGGAGTTACTGCAATTCTCCATGTGCTGGCTGAAACCCCTCCACCACCCATGCTCAAGAAAGAGCATTACAACGCAGGGGAATCAAAGTGGCATTACTACAGGGATAACTTGGAATACACTCATTGTTTTTAAGATAATTAACTAAAGACTTTGTTATTCTCTAACTCTAACTAAAACTAAACAAAAATTATAAACCTCACTGAGAGCTGCTGTGCAACATGCCATTTAAAGACTAGGGGTCCTCGTGACCATCCAGAGTCTAACTTGTTGTTAGCTACTGTTGAGCTGGCCCCTGACTCATGGTAACCCCATGCACAATGGGAAGAAATGCTTCCCTTGATCAGGTGTGGACAGAACTGTTTCATCCATAGGTTTTCTTTCTTTTTTTTTATTGTGGTATATGTGAAAGTTTACGGCACAAGTTAGTTTCTCATACAAAGATTGATACACGCATTGTTGTGTGGCCCTAGTTGCTATCCCTGTAATGTGACAGCACACTCCCTCTTTCCACCCTGGGTTTCCCGTGTCCATTGAACCAGCTCCTATCCCTTTCTGCCTTCTCATGCCACCTCCAGACAGAGGCTGCCCATTTAGTCTCCTTATCTGCTTGAACCAAGAAGCACACTCTTCACAAGTATCACTTTGCCTTATAGTCCAGACTAATCATTGAAGAATGGGCTTCAGGAATGGTTTTAGTTCTGGGTTCACAACAGTCTGGGGGCCCTGTCTTCTGGAGTTCCTCTAGTCTCAGACTGTTGAGTCCGGTCTTTTTATGCGAATTTGAGTTCTACACCCCACTTTTCTCTTGCTCTGTCAGGGACTCTCTGTTGTGTTCCCTGTCAGGATGGTCATTGGTGGTAGCTGGGCACCATCTAGTTCTTCTGATCTCAGATTGATGGAGTCTCTGGTTTATGTGGCCCTTTTTGTCTCTTGGGCTAGTATTTTCCTTCTGTCTTTGGTGTTCATTCTCCTTTGCTCCAGTGGGTTGGGACCAATTGATACATCTTAGATGGCCACTTGCAAACTTTTAAGACCCCAGACACTGCTAACCAAAGTGGGATGAAGAACATTTTCTTAACAAACTTTGTTTTGCCAAATGACCTAGATGTTCCCCTAAACCATGGTCCCCAGACCCCAGCCCCTGCTACTCTTGTCCCTCAAAGTGTTTGGTTGTGTTCAGGAAAATTCTTTTGGTTTAGTGCAGTGGTGCCGACTTCCCCTATATTGTGTGTTGTCCTTCCCTTCACCTAAGATAATTCTTGTCTACTAGTTAGTGAATCCCGCTCTCCCTTCTCCCCTACCCTCGTAACCATCAAAGAATGTTTTCTTCTGTGTTTAAACCTTTTCTTGAGTTCTTACGATGCTGTTCTCACACAATATTTGTGCTTTTGTGACTGACTAATTTCACTCAGCATAATGCCTTCCAGATTCATCCATGTTATGAGATGTTTCATGGATTCATCATTGCTCTTTATCGTTTTATAGTATTCCATAGTGTGAATATACCATAATTTTTTTCATCCATTCATCCATTGATGGGCACTTAAGTTGCTTCCATTTTTTGCTATTGTGAACGGTAAGCTGCAATGAACATGGGCATGCATATATGTATTCGTGTGACGGCTCTTATTTCTCTAGAATATGTTCCAATGAGTGGGATTGCTGGATCATATGGTACTTCTATTTCTAACTTTTTAAGGAACCACCAAATTGATTTCCAAAGTGGTAGTACCGTTTTAAGTTCCCACCAGCAGTGTGTAAGTGTTCCAGTCTCTCCATGACCTCTCCAATATTTATTATTTTGTGTTTTTTGGATTATTGCTAGCCTTGCTGGGGTGAGATGGTATCTCATTGTCGTTTTGATTTGCATTTCTCTAATGGCTAGTGATCATGAGCATTTTTCCCCATACCTGTTAGCCACCTGAATATCTTCTTTGGTGAAGTGTCTGTTCATAACTTTTGCCCGTTTTTTAATTGGGTTATTTGTCTTTTTGTTGCTAAAGTTTTGCAGTATCTTGTAGATTTTACAGATTAGACCCTGATAAGATATGTTGTAGCCAAAAACTTTTTCCCCCAGTCTGTAGGTTGTCTCTTTACTCTTTTGGTGGTCTTTGGATGAACACGAGTTTGATTTTTAGGAGCTCCCGGTTATTTAGTTTCTTTTCTGATGTTTGTGCATTGTTAGTTATGATTTGTACTCTGTTTATGCAGTGTATTAGGGCTCCTAACTTTGTCCATATTTTTCCTTCCAGGATCTTCATTGTTTTAGAATTTCATTTAGGTCTTTGGTCCATTTTGAGTTAGTTTTTGCGCATGGTGTGAGGTATGGTTCTTGTTCCATTGTTTTGCAGATGGATATCCAGTTAAGCCAGCACAATTTGTTAAAGAGACTGTCTTTTCCCCATTTAATGGACTTTGGGCCTTTGTCAAATATCAGCTGCTCGTAGGTGGATGAATTTACATCTGGATTCTCAATTCTGTTCCATTGGTGTATGTATCTGTTGTTGTACCAGTACCAGACTATTTTGACTACGGGGGTGGTATAATAGGTTGTAAAATCAGGTACCGTGAGACCACCCATTTTGTTCCTCTTCTTCAGTAATGCTTTGCTTATCCAGGGCCTCTTCCCTTTTCATATGAAGCTAGTGATTTGTTTCTCCACCTTCTTAAAAAATGTTGTTGGAATTTGGATTGGGATTGCATTGTGTCTATAGATCACTTTGGATAGAATTGACATTTTCATAATGTTGATTTTTCCTATCCATGAGCAAGGTATGTTTTTCCACTTATGTAGGTCTCTTTTAGTTTCTTGCAGTAGTGTCTTGTAGTTTCCTTTGTATAGGTCTTTTACATCTCTGGTTAGATTTATTCCTAAGTATTTTATCTTCTTGGGGCCAATTGTAAATGGTATTGATTTGGTGATTTCCTCTTCAAAGTTCACTTTGCTGGTGTAGAGGAATCCAATTGATTTTTGTATGTTTATCTTGTATCTCGATACTTTGCTGAAATCTTCTATTAATTCCAGTAGTTTTCTTGTGGATTCTCGGGATTTTCTGTGTATGAGAGCATATCATGTGCAAATAGGGATACTTTCATTTCTTCCTTACCAATCTGGATGCTGTTTAGTTCTTTTTCTTGCCTAATTGCTCTGGCTCGCGTCTCCAGCACAGTGTTGAATAAGAGTGGTGATAAAGAACATCCTTGTCTGGTTCCTGTTCTCAAAGAGAATACTTTCAGACTCTCTCCATTTAGGATGATGTTGGCTGTGGGCTTTGTATAAATGCCCTTTACTGTGTTGAGATACTTCCCTCGTATTCCTATTTTGCTGAGAGTTTTTACCATGAATGGGTGTTGGACTTTGTCAAATGCCATTTCTGCATCAATCAATAAGATCATGTGGTTCTTGTCTTTTGTTTTTTATGTGTTGGATTACGTTGATTGTTTTTCTAATGTTGAACCATCCCTGCATAGTGGTATGAATTCCACTTTCCACTTGCTCATGGTGAATTATTTTTTTTAATATGTTGTTGAATTCTATTGGCTAGAATTTTTTTGAGGGTTTTTGTATCTGAGGGATATTGGTATGTAATTTTCTTTTTTTGTGTAATATTTTCCTGGTTTTTGTATCAGGGTTATGCTGGCTTCATAGATTGAGTTTGGGAATACTCCATCCTTTTCTATGCTCTGAAATACCTTTAGTAGTAGTGGTGTTAACTCTTCTCTGAAAGTTTGGAATTCTCCAGTGAAGCTGTCAGGGCCAGGGCTTTTTTTTTATTGGGAGTTTTCTAATTACCTTTTCAATCTTATCTTTTGTTATAGGTTTCTTTTATTTATATTTACAGGCTTATTTAACACTAACCTCTCTTTGTATTAGTTTAGGTAGGTAGTGTGTTCTAGAAAATTTTCCATTTTCTCTAAGTTTTCAAATTCGTTGGAGTACAATTTTTTGTAGTATTCTGTTAATGATTCTTTTAATTTCATTTGGGTCTGTTGTGATATTGTCCATCTCATTTCTTATTCAGATTATTTGCTTCCTCTCAAGGCTTTTCTTTTGTCAGTTTGGCCGATGGTTTCTCAATTTTTGTTGATTTTTTCAAAGAACCAGCTTTCAGTCTTGTTAACTCTTTCAATTGTTTTTCTATTGTCTATTTCTTTTAATTCTGCTCTGATTTTTTACTATTTGCTTTCTTCTGGTGCCCGAGGTCTTCTTTTTCTGCTTCCTTTCTATTCGATCGACTCGTAGAGTTAACGTTTTGAAATGCTCTTCTCCATATGAAAGTCCTTTCCTCTTTTTGGATGTGTGCATTTATTGCTATAAATTGACCTGGAGCACTGCTTGTGCTGTGTCTCAAAGGTTGTGGAAGGATGTGTTTTCATTCTCATTTGATCCTGTGAATTTCTTTATTCCATCCTTAATTTCTTCTATAACTCAGTCATTTTTGAGCAAGGTGTTGTTCAGTTTCCATGTTTTTGATTTTTTTTCCTTTATTTTTCTGTTATTGATTTCTATTTATGGTTTTATGGTCAGAAAAGATTCTTTGTTATATTTCAATGTTTTAGATTCTGTTAAGGCTTTCTTCATGGCCTAATATGTGATTGATTCTGGAGAATGTTTCATGTACATTGGAAAAGAAAGTATACTTGGCTGCTGTTGGGTGGAATATTCTGTATATGTCTATGAGGTCAAGTTGGTTGATTGTGGCATTTAGATCTTCCATGTCTTTATTGAGCTTCTTTCTGGATGTTTCTCCTTCACCAAAAATGGTGTGGTGAAGTCTCCTACTATTATTGTGGAGCTGGCTATTTCTCTTTTCAATGCTGTTAGAGTTTGTTTTATGTATTTTGAAGCCCTGTCATTGGGTGTGTAAGTATTTATTATGTTTATGTCCTCCCGGTGTATTGACCATTTAATCATTATATAGTGTCCTTCCTTATCCTTTGTGGTAGATTTTGCTTTAAAGCCTATTTTTCCAGAGATTAACATTGCCATTCCTACTCTTTTTTGATTGTTGTTTGCTTGATGCATTTTTTTTATCCTTTGAGTTTCAGTTTGTTTGTGTCTTTGAGTCTAAGGTATGACTCTTGTAGGCATCATATCGATGGATCATGTTTTTTTAATCCATTCTGCTTCTTTGTCTTTTTATGGGTGCATTTAGTCCATTTACATTCAGCATAATTATTGATAGGCATGAGTTTGGTGTTGTCATTTTGATGTCTTTTTGTGTGTGTTGTTCACCATTTCTTTGTTCGACTTAATTTTCTGTGCTGAGTCATTTTTCCTTACGTATTTTCATCTTTTTGATTGTTGTCGATTTTTTATTTGTTGAGACTTTTTGTTTTTTTTTTTATTTTTATGTGTAGGCATTAGTTTCCTTTGTGGTTACCTTAATATTTACCTCTATTTTTCTAAGTTTAAGCCAATCTTTTATTTATTGATATTGCCTTGACTTCCTTTCCATATGAAAGTTCTATGACTATATTATTTAGTCTCTCTTTTTGTTTTAATGTTGTCATCTTTTACATATTGACTTCTCTGTTTCCCTATTTTCAGTGTTTTAGCTTTGATTTATTTTTGTGACTTCCTTATCTGGGTTGATATCTGGTTGTTCTGCCCTATGTTCTAGCCTTGGGTTGTTATCTGATGCTATTGATTTTCTAACCAGAGGACTTCCTTTAAAATTTCTTATAATTTTGGTTTGGCTTTTACAAATTCCCTATACTTCTGTTTATCTGGAAATGCCCTAATTTCACCATCATACTTGAGAGATAGTTTTGCTGGATACATAATTCTTGGCTGACAATTTTTTCCCTTCAAGTCCTTACATATGTCACCCCTTTGCCTTCTTGCCTGCACGGTTTCTGCTAAGTATTCCAAGCTTGGTCTTATTGACTCTCCTTTGTAGATGAATTTTTGTTTCTCCCTAGCCGCTCTTAAAATTCTCTCTTTATCTTCGGTTTTGGCAAGTTTGATTATAATATGTCTTAGTGACTTTCTTTTGGGATCTACCCTGTGTGGGGTTCGATAAGCTTCTTGGTAGATACTTTCTCATCTTCCACGATATCAGGGAAGTTTTCTGCCAAGAAATCTTCAACAATTCTCTCTATATTTTCTGTATGACCCTGCCCCTGCCCCCATTCTAGTACTCCAATCACTTGTAGGTTATTTCTCTTGATAGAGTCCCACATAATTTTTAGGGTTTCTTTATTTTTTTTTAATTCTTTTTCTGATTTTTCCTCAAATAAGTTGGTGTCAGTGCATTAACATCAATCTCACTAACTCTGACTTCCATTGCCTCAATTCTGCTCCTCTGACTTTCTATTGCGTTGTCTAATTCTGAAATTTTATGGTTAATCATTTGGATTTCTGTTTGCTGTCTCTCTATGGATTCTTGCAGCCTGTTAAATTTGTCATAATGCTCTTGCACAACCTTCTTAAGTTCCTCTGTTGCTTAATCTGTGTGTTACTTGGCTTGTTCTGCGTTTTGCCTGATCTCCTTCCTGATCTCTTGAAGAATTCTGTATACTAATGTTTTGTATTCTACCTCTGGTAATTCCAGGAATACCTCTTTGTCTGGAAGATTCTTTGATTCTTTGTTTTGGGAGCTTGTTGAAGTGATCATGGCCTGCTTGTTTATGTGATTTAATATTGACTGTTGTCTCTGAGCCATCAATAAGTAATTATATTTATTTATTTTATGTTTCCTTACTGTGACCTAGCTTCTTGTTTTGTTTTGTTTTGATATGCCCAGTTAGGCTGGCTATGTGAGCTACTTTTATTATTGTTGTCTTTGAAGCTCTCATGTCCTGTCACCAGGTAGTTAGACCTCTTACTAAGTATGTGATCCCAGGAGTCCATTTTCTTTTCTTGTGTGGTTTCAGCTCAGGAGTCCAGGTCATCCGTCATGGAGTGTTTTGTGCAAGCTCTCACCTACAGTCCTAGACGTGCAGAGCTACATAGGGGTGATTGGAGTAGGCACAGGTACCTAGCTGCAGTAGTGGGTCATGTGTTGAGCAAGGCAAGGGGCTTACAGCTGCCCCTGGTTGTCTGGGTAGAAGGCATGACCTTGTTCCCTACAGCACAAAGGTGGGTGGATTTTGCAGCTGGACTTTGGGCACACAATGCTGTTGGCTGTGACGTGTGGGAGGCACCACTGATTCTTGGATCCCTGCCATGGGTGGCTAAGTGGGTGGGTGGAGCCACCAGTCCTCAGGCCCCTAACGTGGGTAGGTGGGGACCCTGCTTAATGGACAAGGTAGTGTCAGGGATCTGCCACTCCCCCTTACAGCTGTTGCAGTTTAAAATAGGCTTCAGGTATATACCCTGTCTTACTGTGCTAATGAGGGCCTAAGCAGTTGAAATAGGCCCACACAAGTCCATGCAGGGGTGAAATGCATTCAAAGTCCATGGGCCCCTTATGCCTGTGCCTAGGCAGAGAAACTGTTCTGCCCTGAGGTCCTGACTTAGGGGAGCTGGCAGATTATTTTTTTCCTGTTTGTTAATGTGTTCCCTCTCCAAGGTGGGGAGAATGGCTCAGGGTGCACGATGGTTCCTACTTCCAGCCCAGGGTGTGCAGCAATCACTGAAGCCAGGTCAGGACCAGAGCAGAGAGAGGAGGGGACAGGTAAATGGGAGAGTGGTACTTTCCAAAGGGGAGTAGGTTTTTTTGATCCACGCAGTAGGTTAGACACTCGTATTTAAGTTTCACTGATTGAGTGTCACTTCCCCCTGGTTCCAGAGGCTTGAGTAGACTCTCCACCGCTCAATTTCTCCTGATGCGGAAAATGCATCCCAAGCACTACTGCTTGCCTCAGCCCGTGAGTGCCACTGATCCAGCCTGCAGAGTGCCGGCCAGGTCAGATCTGGCAAATCCTCACTGCTCCTAAGCTGTCTCTCCCTCCGCATGCCACTCAGTCCAACTCCTCAACTTTGTCTTTAATGTTCAGGGCTCCTAGATGGTGATATATAATCAATTCACTTGTTTTTTTTTCCCAAGCCTTTGTTGTAAAATGCACCACAGGAAGCGTCTGGCTACTTCACCATCTTGGCCCTGCTTCCTCGATCCATAAGTTTTCAATGGTTGATTTTTGAAAGTAGATCACCAGGCCTTTCCTTCTGGTCTGTCTTAGTCTGGAAGCTCTGCCGAAACCTGGTCAGCAGCATAGCAGCATGCAAGTCTCCACTAACGGATGGGTGGTGGCTGCTCATCAGCTGCACTGGCCAGAAATCAAATCAAGGTCTCTTGCATGGTAGGCTACCACTGAACCACTACTGCCCTTCTAGATTCTAACTATGCTGGTGCAAACTTCCCTCTGAGCGTTTTCAGCTGCTGATAGGCTAGGCTTCTGGAATGGACTGAGCTACAGGAGGGAACGGGAGGGGAAGACTTTAGCAGCACCTTAAACATCCCTCTCATGCTTTTTGAGCCAGGTTTTCTTGCCTTAGGCTGTTCCCCTCAGGTAAATGCCCATCACTCTGACCTCTGACCCTGAATTTTTTTTTTTTTTTCACTAATTCTGTTGCTGGTGGTCTTCAAAGGACAGTACCTTCCATATTTACAAAAGATCACGGAAAGTTTTAGTTAACTATCTCTGGCCATGAGGAGTTGCAGCTTGTTTGGTGTGTCCCAAAATAACTAGGCACTTGCAAATGTTTAAAATCTAAAATTTGATCTAGTGAAATAGCCTTAATTTATTTGTACCAAGTTACAATGAGCACAAATTCTTAATGTTGAAAATTACTGAAGAATTTACAAAACATATCCTCAAACAGCTTTCTTTTTTCCTTAAAGGGAAAAGAAAATATTGTAGCAACAAAAATAAGTCTTTACAAATAAAACATCTGCTGTTATTCTGACTTTTCTATCCTCCCCTCTCCTGGGCCCCTGGGAGCCACCTACAGGATTCCAGCTGGTTGACTGGGAACAGTCTGGAACCTGGGGCGGCTCCTTTGATACAAGGCTATGTGTCTGTGGGAACAAAGGGAAAAGGAGATGACCTCATCGTCCAGGGAATGTTTTCAAAAGAGACCAGGCAGTGGGGACAGGGAGGGTCTAGGGCAAGGGTTTCAAAATCTGGCTTGGCAGAGCCCTTGTGGGGCAAGATGTGGGGAGGAGGAAATGAGGAGAAGAAGCAGAGAAAAGACTGAGCGGGGCAAGTCCAAGGTCCCACTTTCAACCACAGAAGCTCCACTTTAATGAAAAGAAGAGTTATCTCCTTCTATTCAACTGTAAGTCTGTGTAGGTTTGATATCACTGCTCTAAGTGTTATCATTGAATGCCAAAAGCAATTTACAATTTTGGGGAAAAGCTATTACATTTCTAAGAAATTGGCAGAGAGTCATTCTTCTGTTCCTAATGTTAGTGCTACTGCAGAAGAGGGAGCAGAAGAAAATCTGGATTAAAAAAAAAATTAGAAGTAATTATAATGATAAAGATAATCCTATCATTTTGGTTTTTTTTTTTTTTTTGGTATGAGCAACTTTGCACTTATTATTGTGAGACCAAATGCTATGCACCTCTGGTATCTGTTCCTCCAAGAGCTACTCGGAGAGGGGAATTTCATCATTATTGCACTCAGAAATTATAGCTCTGGTATTTTTGTATTTTTTGGTATGACCAGATGCAAAGGATCATCAGTAGCCAATGAAAACTCAAGAGCAGAGAAGTCAGTGAGTGTATTTAGAAATGCAAATTCCTCTCCTGCCAGAGCCTCGCTTTTATCAGCGGAAGTTGTGTCCATGATTGGAGTGAATCTTTCTCTTAACACAACTCAATCAATACATCCTATCAATACAGGCCATCCTGTAAAAGAGTGGAGAAAGGTAGTTTTGTTTTCTTAATTTTCATTTTATTGTGGTAAAATGCACATAACAAAAAGTTGGCCAAGCAGACAGGACACAAGGAAAAGTGATCTCTGCAGTAGAAAGGAACTGGCAGGGCACTAAATGAAACTGGTACCATTTTATAAATTTTGTATACAATAACAGTTATATTTTCCTTTTCATTTCAGACTGACCGGACATAACCTCACATTCAGTTTTCTCTGGTTGACCACGTAAGAAAGCGCCAGCGGCACTATAATCACATGACTCATGAAGTATCTGGTCCTGTCTTATGCAAAGCAAACCAAAATGAGCCTTCAGATTGAGCATACCCTTATATTTGAATTCTGCTCTTTGTGATTGCTCTCACCCTCCCCGCAACCCCCAACATTGGGTATCAGCAGTAGTCCAATGAACTGAGAAGACACAGCATCAAAGGATGGGAAGTAAATGCACAAGTTTTTAAGTATTATTTCAAGATGAAAACTACTTGTGGAGCTCGGCAAAGGGCCCGCCAAAAAACATCATAGGACGAACTAATAAAATTATTCCCAACTGCATTGTAAGTACTATTTCTTTCTTTTTTTTTTAATTGTACTTTAGATGAAGGTTTACAGAGCAAACAAGTTTCTTATTAAAAAAATTAGTACACATATTGTTTTGTGACATTGGTTGCCAACCCCACAACATGTCAACACTCTCTCTTCTTGACCTTGGGTTCCCATTACCAGCTTTCCTATCCCCTTCTACTTTCTAGCCCTTGCCACTGGGCTGGTGTGCCTCTTTAGTCTTGGATTGTTTTAACGGCCTGTCTAATCTATGGCTGAAGGGTGAACCTCAGGAATGACTTCCCTACTGACCTATAAAGGTGCCTGGGGGCCATAATCTTGGGGTTTCTCCAGTCTCTGTCAGACCAGTAAGTCTGGTCTTTTTTGTGTGTGTGTGAGTTAGAATTTTGTCCTACATTTTTCTCTAGCTCTGTCCAGGACCCTCTGTTGTGATCCCTGTCAGAGCAGTCAGTGATGGTAGCCCAGCACCATCTAGATGAGCTGGACTCAGTCTGGTGGAGGCTGTGGTAGTTATGGTCCACTAAGTAAGTGATAGTTCTTTTGACTATCTCAGACCTGAAGAACAAAATTACATGTTCCAAATCAGTTTTTTTTTACTTACGAATTTTCAAATATAAATTTTTATGTTAATGTCCAAATTTGAATGTAAATTTTATGTCACAAATTTTATTTATTTTCAATTAGTCAAATTTTTTTGCTACAGTACAGCCAAATTTAAAAAGCGACATAATTTTATATCCAGGTAAAACGAAACGGCAAATGGAGCTCAAAAACAAAAGCTTGCAGAAGATGAAAAAAAGAAAAGCGTTTGTGAATCCCAAAAGACGATTCCAAAATTAACTTCCTTTTTAAAATGTAATGACTCAGAAGAGGCTTCTCCCATCGAATGCTCCAGTTTAATGGGTGCAAATCATTTTATTAGCTAGTTCTGAAATTACTAATAAACCCAGAAATTACTAATAGCAATACTAATATAAAAGAATTTGTACCAAATTCTGCATCAATTCCTTGCTGTAGTAAAAAATTTAATAATGGTGTAGAAAGTGAAACTGTTTTAGAATCTGAAATTGTCACATCTATAGACCCCCACAAACAACAGAAGTACATATCATGCTTTGTGGAATAATTTTTCTTCTAATGATGTAAACTATTAGATTGAAAGAGGCCCAAGTAATTGTCAACATCTCAGTGAACCATTTGAAAATTCATGTTGAAAATATCTGGATGATAAATGAAAAGATTCTGTAGTCAGAATATATTTCTAGGGTGCAAAGCTAATGCTGAAAATTAAAAGGGGGAGTGGCTACTCTGTTCTCCATCAGTCCGCTCCATATATTGTTTTATTTGCAAACTATTCAGCCCTAAATCATTTAATTCTTGTTTTGCTATGGATGGATTTAGTGATTGGTGCAACTAGAATGTAATTGATAAACATGAAAACAGTCCAACTGGAAACAAAAAATAATGGAGAACGTCACTATTGGAAAACCATGTTGCAATGTGTTGTTGCTGTCATTACAACAATTGCTAAACCTGGACTATCTTTTTGAGGAAGAAATGCAGTGTTTGAATCCCCACAAAATGGAAATTTGGGGGATTTACTTGAACTTGTTCCTCAGTTTGATCCATTTTTAGCGGGTTACATCTCAAAATACAGTAACACGGGAAAGGATAACCCATTGCATATGTCTAAAACAATGTGCAAAGAATTAATAAACTTAATACATGATTAAGTTCAATCAACTATTTTCAGTGAAATAAGTATAGCTTGATATTTCAATTTGTCTGTAGATTCCACTCCTGGTCTTTCTCATACAGATCAGCTAAGTATTGTTTTAAGATACCTATCTCCTTTTATCTCCAACAGATGGAAAACCTGCTGAATGATTTATTAATTTACTAGCTTAAAAAGTCGTACCAGTGAAGACATTGCAAATTAAGTATTTCACTATTTATGTATGTTTGCAAAATTGATTTTTCTAAGCACACAGGCCAGTCCTATGACAATGCTACCAATATGTTGTCATAAAAAAAAAAAATAGGACATTCATTGTAAAGGTATGCAACAGAAAATTTTAGAATGTAAAAAAAAAATAATGCCATTTTCATACCATGTGCTACGCAGTCACTTAATCTTGTAGGACATAGTGTAGTAGATTGTTGTCCAGAGGCAGTTGATTTTTTTCCTACCATTCAGTTACTCCACACATTTTTTTGCCACCTCTGATCACTGATGGGCAGTTCTTAAAGGATATTTAGGCAATGACTGAGTATTAAAATGTCTAATACATGTCTGGAAGCGCACACTGTAACAACAAGTGCAATCCTGGAGTCATACACTCAGACGTATGAAAATGCTTTGTGTATATTCCTAACTTTAGTGACCATACAACAGAACGCTCATTTTTGTCCCTAAACAGATTGAAAAACCCACAGTGTGCAATGATTCAAGAAAGACTTGATTCATTATCCTTATTATATATGGAAATAGATATTGTTCAGGTTCTAAATGCCTTAGAAAATTTTGCTGAAGACCAGACACAAAAAGGAGATACCAAAAAAGAAGATGAGAACATCACCAATGAAATGCAAATACTGGAGTATATATTTATGTTGGTTATGTGGAGTCAGATGTTACAGGATTTTCATTGGACAACTCAAGCTCTCCAAGATTCAGAAGTAAATTTAAAGACATGCACAGATCTCTATCAGTCATTAACAGGGTATTTACATAATTTAAGGGAAGCTTTCAAAAATTTTCAAAACAAATACTGCTAAATACTGATTGTCAAGCAGTTCACCTTTGCAGAAGCATTGGAAAGAAGTAAATGACAGAAGTTCTCCAGAAGTATCACTGAGTGCCAGGTTATTTCACGTAACCACATAGTATGTCACTGACTTGCATGAAAAGAAGGGGGAAAGTGTATGAAGTTCTTTCATGTAGATATGCCTTCTTAAGCAATACAGCTATACCTGATGAAGAATGCATGAAGACACCCAAGAATTAGTGCAGACCTACCCTGATGACTTAAAACTCAAACCTTTATGGAAAAGTTCACCAATTTTATTCTTACATGAGAACTAAGTTTACAGATTCAGGGAAGACAAGTTTTTCTCATGTAGGCATGTATGATTGCATAATAGAATATAAAATACAATGCATATGTCTTAGTTATCTAGTGCTGCTATAACAGAAAAACTGCAAGTGGATGGCTTTAACAAAGAGAAATTTTTTTCTCTCACAGTCTAGTAGGCTACAAGTTCAAATTCAGGGTGTCAAGCTCCTGGGGAAGGCATTCTCTGTTGACTCTGAAGGAAGGTCCTTGTCATCAATCTTCCCCTGGACTAGGAGCTTCTCCGCACAGGAACACCAGGTCCAAAAGGTGTGCTGTGCTCCTGGCACAGCTTTCTTGGTGGTATGAGGTCTCCATATCTCTCTGCTCACTTCTCTCTCTTATATCTCAAAAGAGATTGGCTTAAGACACAATCGAATCTTGTAGATCTCATCAACATAACTGCCGCTAACCCACCTCATTAACATTATAGTGACAGGATTTACAACACACAGGAAAATCACATCACATGACAAGATGGGGGACAATCACACAATACTGGGAATTATGGCCTAGCCAAATTGATACATATATTTTTGGGGGACACAATTCAATCCATGACAGCATATTTCCCAATGCTGAAAATGCTTTATGTATGTTCCTAACTTTAATGATCATAAACTGCACAACAGAACACTAATTTTCATCCCTAAAGAGACTCAAAAACCCTGAGTGTACAACAATGATTCAAGAAAGACTTGATTCATTATCCTTATTATGTATGGAAGTATTGTTCAGCAGCTTAGTTGTGATAAAATCACTGAAGAATTTTTAAGAGCGAAGAATAGAAAGAACTGTTTTTTATTATAACATGTTAGAGATGAAAGATATAAAAATAAAATTTCTTGTAATATTTGCTTTCTGACCATTAAATTTTCTTTTATAACATCTTTTCATTTGTTCATTTATAATTACAGCATTTATTATGAAACAAGCATCGAAATTGAAGCATGAGCCGTTTAAAGCAAAATTAGTGACAGTAGATTTTTCGTTGTGGGAAATCAGCAGAATTTTACACTGATTATTGAAACAGCTAAGTTCACTGACTCATTTCCTTTGCTGTAGGATATGTGGAGTGTTCTTTTTTGTAGAAAATGTGATATGTAGTGAAAATCTAATACCCTGCACCCACTAAAAGGTCTGTAATCCAGTTCATCTCATTCCACTAGAATGGCACACGCATTCCACCGCTAATGTTATAGTCGCATTTAAAAAGAAGTCACATGATAGATAACTAAGACACACACGCGTATGTATACAGATAACTCCTATCCTGTTCGAATCCATGACTAAGCAAAGGGTACACGTCACAGCGTGTATCAAAACTTCCTTTCTCTTTGTGACTGAACAATATTCCACTGTAGGTATATAGCACTGGTTTACCCGTTCATCTGTTGATGGCACTTGGGTTGTTTCCACCTTTTGGCTATTATAAATAACGCTGCAGTGGACATTGGTGTATATTTATCTGTTGGAGTTCCTGCTTTTAAGTCTCTTGGCTATCTACCCAGGAGTGGAATTTCTAGGTGATATAGTAATTACATGTTTAACTTTTTGAGGAACTGCCAAACTGTTTTCCACGGTAGCTGTACCATTTTACATTCCCACCAGCAACGCACGAGGGTTATAATTAGAGAGGATGTTTTTGAAAGCTTGACTGCTTCTGATGTCCTTGATGTCTTTCAAGAGATAAATACTATAGTATGTAATTGTAAATACGGATTACAAAGACATACCATATGATATCATTTTTAGAAGGAGAAATTAGACCAGGGAACTCCCTCCTCGTATTTGACACTCAAAGTGCATCTACTCTACCACCTGAGGAGAGATGGCTTTTATAATTAAAAAGGTACCTTGTGAAAAAAATCTTGTGCCCAATAGCCCGTCGTTTCTGGTGATTATGAGAGAAAGCTGCAGTAAGAGGCTTGGCAATGGGGCAGGCTTTGGAATTTGATGAGCCCAGATTTAGATCCCAACTCTTACCAGAGTCATCTGGGCAAGTAATTAAGTCACTCTGAGTCGTATTTCCCTCATCTTAAAAATGAGAACAAAACTACTCATCTCACAAGGTTAAATGAGATATGGAAAGCAGCTAGCATAAAACCGCCTTGCCCACGATAGACACTGACATATATCGGGCTTCTTCTTCTTTCCTTTCCTTCTTACAGGCAGTTCAAGAATGGATGTGGTAATGTATCAGGGGTCTAACGGGAGGCATCTTGAAGGATTCAGCTAAGACTCCCTTTTGATACTATCTTCACAGCCGGAAAGCAGGGTTGGTGTCTAGAGGAGTGTCTGTGTTTCCTTGGCTTGTCCAGGTGTCATGTAGATGGTAGGGGCTGCATGGCAGTTGCTCCAGATGCCTCCTGTTAACTAACAACAGTGTGCGCTTCACATCTTCTGGTTCTGCTGCAGTGCGGTGTTTGGGTACTGCACTTCCTGGGTGAATACACTCTCCATCAGCAGCGACAGAACCTATGGTTGAAGAAGCAGTGAGAAGGTCTTTGAGTTCCATTTCTTTTGAAGCAGGGAAAAATCCATTTTCTGGGAAACTATTGCAATTTGGCATGTATTTTCAAAATGATGAAGGCATTAAAATTGGCTTGGAATTATCAAGCAACTTCACTGTGTTTTAAATATTAGGCTTCCTCATGAGATTTCATCGAATAAAGTTTTCCATGGCCCCAAAGAATTTGTAGAGCACTAGCCTGGTACAGGAAAGCTGTAGAGTGAGAGTGAGAGTCAACAGCACGTTCTAGACTGAGCTCTGTCACCGGTTTGCTGTGGGACGCTCTACTGCTCTGTGTCACTTTCTTCAGCGGTAGAACAAAGAAAAGATAATGGACATGGAGGCATGACAAGGGATTTTTAAAAAGCTAAAGCAGTATAAGAATCAGAGATCATCAGAACACTCAAAGTTCACTTTGTCCTCAAGAGAAGGCTTTGTTGCTGTTGTTGTTTAAATTATCTTGATACCAAAATTGCCTGGATTTCCCATCTCAAATGAAAGCTGAAATTAATTAGCCCAATGTGGAAGAAACAGAGTGTATTTTTGTTTGCTTTTGTTCTTTCAACATTAGGCAATTCGAAGTTCCCTAGCTCTTTCAGTTAAAGAAGGGACATCTATTTTTATATAAATTTGTTTTCCTGTCAACTCCAGAAAACATTTTCATGAACAAAATACCAAGAATGATTAGAACCTCCCCCCCAGCCCAGTTTCAACTAATCAATGTTTCCTGTGAGTTTATCAATCGCATTGTTTTGAAGGTGAAACTGCCTTTGTTAAATTATGGAACACTGTCTATTTGCACCTGCTTTTCAAGCAAATAAAATGTGCAAACATTGACAAGACAGGCATTGCAAACTTATGCTATGCTGACATGTATGTAAGTATTCTCAGAGCAAGAAGTATTTGCCACAGCAGAGCTTTATAGTCAAGGATGCTTGTGAACATTCACAAGAGCATAAATATAATATGCAATAAATATAAAAAGTTGATTACTTAATAATTGTAGGTGTTATATAAAATATAAGTAACATATACTAATTTAAAAGGTGATATTAATTACCAACGGGAATGTTATTATGAGCTATTAATTTACCATAACATCTGGGAGTCCTGGATAAAATTCCAATAACCCAAAGAGTTACAACCCATTAGACTCAGTTTAGAAGAAGCAAAAAAAACCCAAACTGGTTTATGTGGAGTTGAATCCAACTCGTGGCAACCCCATGAGTGTCAGAGTAGAACTGTGCTCCATAGGGGTTTCAATGGCTGGGGCCTTCAGCAGTACATTTCCAGACCTTTCTTCTGAGGTGCCTCTGAGTGGACTCGAACTGCCAATCTTTCAGTTAGTAACTGAGTGCTTAACTGTTTGCACCACCCAGGGATTCCAGAAGAAGTGAATAGTGACTATTTTCATTTTAAGCTTTTGTGTTGCTTAAGCTTAGCTCTCTCCAGAAATAGAACATAGTGTGAGATACCATTCCTACTTTCAAAAACTCGTAGGTAGAATATAGCTGACAGTGGGTTATTTTAAAAGCCAGATTTTGGAGCTAAAGGACTGTGAGAAATTTCAATTTGTTATAAAAATAAAATTTGTGACATTTATATTTGTATTGAAGTGAAGATTTGGTTCAGGAAAACTTTTTAACCACTTGGTCTAGGAAAACCACTCACAAAGAGTTTGACATGGGGTAGCATCTCGTTTTAGTCCCAACTAGTGTCCCATCTCCTTTTGGGAAGAGGAGATAAGGAGGAGGGAAATATCACTTTCCTTTGTCCTTCATCCCCCACCTTTCTACCCGAGCCCATAAAGGCAGTCTCCACTCTCTCTTACTTGGAGGCTTCCTAAATCTTTTCCAGGATGGAAGGAATAGCGACTCTGACTGGTTAGAGTTTGAAATTTATCAGACCGAGATTTGCAGGGAGCAGGGTATCTGCAAATGGGCCACCCTCTGCCTTTCTGACTGTGCCCAAATGTTTGAGGTGGGCCTGAGTCCTCCTCGGTGGATGGTGGATTAGGAAGTTCCAGTCAGCCTGATGTGCGGGCATTGTCCCTCTGTCCTATTCTCTGTAGAACACCTCACCATATGGATTCCAGGACTTAGATCCAAGGTGAGGGACCTCACATCTCCCTGAGTTCCGAGTCACATTTTCCTGCCCAGTTTGCCTGAAGCATCGTCTTTCCAAGTTTTCAGGTACTCACCGAGATCGGTAAGTTGACATTTCCTTTTCCATTTCTTGAGTCATTACTATTTGCTCTGTCAGCACCTGAGTGAGAAACAGCAGCAAGTGATTCTCAAGCAGTACTTGAGAGGAGGTGGGAGACGTTGGTGGCTGCTGTTGTGACACTCCTGGCTCATGGTGACCTCATACCCAATGGAGTGAGATGCTGCCCCATCCTGCACCATCCCCATGACTGGTTGCAGATTGGACCATTGTGATCCATAGAGTTTTTACTGGCTGGGAGAGATTTCCAGACTTCTTTTCCTAGTCTCTCAGTCTAGAAGTTCCAGTAAGAGCTGTTCAGCTTCATAACGACACTTAAGCCTCCACTGACAGATGGGTGGTGGCTATACATGAGGTGCATTGGCCAGGAACTGAACCTGGCTCTCTGCATGGAAGGTGAGAATTCCACCACTGAACCACTCTTCCACTCTTCTTTAGTTCCCAGAGTAAAGAAAACATACAAAACAGAAGGCCAAAACATGCCAAGATGGCAAAGCAAGCAGGGGAAGGAATTTTCTCTTCCCTTATCCCTTCTCTCCTGCTCCGGCCCCCTGTTGGAGTCTGTGGAAGACTCTTTCTGGAGGTGACAATTGATAGAATCAGCTGCATCTAATACTCAAACCGTTACACATTCAGAAACAAAACCAAGTGGCCAGAGAATGAATATCTGGAAAAATAACTTCAACGCAACATTTTGTTTTTCAAAATAACATTTTTTTTTCTTATTTGATGAGTAAATATACAATCATGTGGAAAATATGGAAAGTAAGAAAACACATAAAAAAGGAAAAGAAGTATCATCTGCTTCCTACCAACTGGAAATAGTAATTTCTCTTGCCAAGTTCCCTAAGGCCACCTCCAAGCTGTTGGCGTGCCCCACCTGGTTCTGCTTAGCCTCAGCTGCTGGTTGGAGTACAGGTGTTAAAGACCTCATTAGCACAGTTTTGTGGCTCACTTGGAGAAATAAATGCCCTCAAGTGACTCTTAAGTTCTTGCAGCACCATCCAGCTGTTGAGTTCAGAATTTTAGAAGTCTGTATGATGCTGAGGCCCTCCTCTTGAGCTGCTCTAATTTGTCTTTCAAAAGGGATATATATAACTGTGCTGTGTTAGGCCAAGCTGTTCCTGATACCCTTGTTCCAGATTATTCCCACACAGCATGGTATCACCTGCTTCATTTTTTAAGGCAGGTGTATTTGTGGGGTGGGGAGGCACTATCATCCTTATTTCTTTCCCACACCCGAACATAAAACAAAAAGCAGTTGCGTTAAACCAATTTCTTCACCACCCCATACTAATGTGTCCAAGGAAATTAGGTCCTCACATGATACAGAGCTGTTCAATTAACATGTCATCCTGCTGGTGAAAGTGTCAATAGAAAGCACTACTTTTCTAAATGTTAAATATGAGGACCTACGAGACCCTGGGAGGTGCAAATGGCTAAGCACTTGACTACTAGCCGAAACTTTGGTGGCTTGAACCTATCGAGAGGCATCTGGGAAGACAGGTCTGGAGATCTGCTTCCAAAAGGTCACAGCCTTGAAAACCCTAAGGAGCAGTTCTGCTCTGCACACATGGGGTTGCCGTGAGTGTGAATCGACAAAATGGCAGCTAACAACAACAACAGGACCATGGAAAGCCAGAGTCCTGGGCTAGGCAGAGTCTAACATGCTCCCACACGCATGTGCCCACAGGTGTGGCTACCACGTTTTCTCTTCAAATTCAGGATGCAGTCTGAGTAACACAGTTTGAATAACAGAGAATAAAGCTATTATTTTCACAAATATATTTTCACCCAACGTTTTAAGCAATAGACCACATTAAGTTATATAGCTTGTCTTTGAACACTCCTTTTCAGTTTTCTTCCCAGTCCCGTTTTCTCCTCCTACCCTTTAAGTATCCATGTCTCCAGGGTTCTATCTTTGATCCTTCCTTTTTTACAAATGAGAGCTGCTATAACAGAAATACCACAAATGTGTGGCTTTAACAAACAGAAGTTTATTTTCCCACAGTTTAGAAGGCTAAAAGTTTGAATTCAGGGTGCCGGCTCTAGGGGAAGGTTTTCCCCCTCTGTTGGCTCTGGAGAAAGGTTCTTGTCTCTTTGAGCTTCTGCTCCTGGGTGATCATCATGTGCTTTGGCATCTGTGTTCCCCCATTTCTGCTTGGTTCACTTGTTTAATCTCTTTCATATCTCAGAAGGGATCGACTCAAAATACACCCTACACTAATGCTGCCTCATTAATGTAACAAAGACAACCCATTCGCAAATGGGATTATAAACACAGGCATAGAGATTAGGATTTACAGCACATATTTTGGGGGGACATAATTCAATCCATAACATTCCTCCCTTTGGCCTTCCAAAATTCATGTTCTTGCCACATGCAAAACACATTCACCCCATCACATCATCCCCAAATTCGTAAATGAACTCCAAGCACAAAATCTCATCTTCTGAATCATCTAAATCAAACATGGGTGATACTTTAGGCATATTTCATCCTGGGGCAAAATTCCTCTTCAACTAGGAACCTGTGAAATCTAGAACGCAAGTTATCTGCTTCCAAAGTACAATGGCAGAACAGATACAAAGTAGACATTTTCCATTACAAATGAGAGAAATTGGAGGGAAAGAAGGGATAACAGGCACC
The DNA here is from genome assembly GCF_030014295.1 of Loxodonta africana. NCBI lineage: Eukaryota > Metazoa > Chordata > Mammalia > Proboscidea > Elephantidae > Loxodonta > Loxodonta africana. The sequence goes on from NC_087358.1 coordinate 72,222,720, forward strand.
ATGCAAGTCCAAAACCCAGCAGAACAAATTACATTAGTTCTCAAGTCTTGAAAAGAATCATCTGTTTTTTTGAGATCATCTGGGCAATGGCCCCACCCTCCAGATCTGGGTGTTGGCCATGTCCTCTGAATTCTGGGTGGAGGCCCTTTGGCCCTGGGCTTCAGATCCACTTTCTAGGCCCTCTTGGATGGCAACTCTACTCCCTCGGCTTTAGGCAGCCCCATTCTCCTAGTCCATCTGAGTGGTGTCCCCACCCCGTTGGCCTCAGCAGGAACTTTTCTTCTGCCCCTTGGGCATAACAGCTGTGTTCTTCAGCTTTGGGCAACAGCCCCATCCCCCTGGCACGAGGCAACCCTATGCTCCAGAACTGAGTTGGTGAAGATCTGAGCTCTTTTAAAACTAGGAAGTGTGGTCCCACCCTTTGAAATTCAGCAAGTGGTTATTCCACCCTTTGAAATCCAGGCAGTGTTGCTTCCTGTGCTCCTTCTAACATTTCTGCTGATCTCTGTATTGCTCCATGGATGATCCTTTTCTTTTCTTGAGGACAACAGCTGTAGCTCCTTTGGTTTGTTTCCTGTATAGAATTCCAAGAGGCAGACAGTGTTCTTTCCTTCTGTCCTGTCTCTGTCCCCTTCAGTCTAAGCTGATGGGTTTTCTCCTGTGGTAGGTAGTTGGTTAGATCCATCAGCCACAGACTTCATCTCTTTAACAAAGGATTGTGTTACCGCAACCTTGGTGAACATTCTGGAATATGTGTCCTTAGTTTGTACATCAGAATTTTCCAAATTTTTAAGCTTTGTTTTCATTTTGCACAGTTCATTTTTAAGTCCATCTGTTTCCTCTTGCGTTTTACTACAAGCATCAAGGAGGAACCATGTAGCCCCCTTAAGATCTTGCTTAGAAATCCCCTCAGCCAGATATCCAAGTTGTACCTTCCGCCAAACATTTGAACATAATTCAGACTAGTTCTTTGCCACTGCATAAAAAGCGTTGCTCTTCCTCCCTTGTCCAATCACATGTTCGTCATTTTCTTTTAAAGCTTCACCAGAAGCACATTTAATGACTACATTTCTAGCAACGCCTTGTTGCTGATACTAGGTTTTTTTTGCCAACCAAGCCCTCCCCCAATGACGTATTTTCATAAGCTCCACTGTGCCATTTTTTTTTTACATGCTGTTCTAAAAAGAAAATTTACATAGTGCATTTATGAAAATACCTTGCAGGAGGAGTGCACAGTTGGCAAACACACAAAGAAGGTGCATGTTATTTGTGTAAAAATACGGTACTTACTATTTTTGATTGCCAGGCCACCACCCTCTCTCTTATCTTCAAGTCTTTGCATCTGCCACTTATTCACTTCTCTGCCTGCCCACTCCTGCTCATCCTTCAAGTCTCATTTTAAGTCACCTCTTTATTCACCACACTGAACTGTTCTATATCTTTTCCTACAGTTTGTGAGGCAGGGTTCATAGCTTATCCGGAGCTGTTCCCTACTATACAGAGACTAGGTCCTCTGCGAAATCCTGCCAATTGCAAATCTTATTTATCTCCTTCAAGGTACTCCTCTTTTCTCCCTCTTTTGTCTCCCTGCCACCACTCATACCCAGTCACGAAGGCTCTGAGCTTCTGAAGGAAGGAACTGACAAAGGTGCTTAAATGATGCATATTGAGTTGAATCAAATAAAGCATTTTTAAAAAATGTTCGTGAAATTAAGACTGTTCCAGAAACGTGGGCTTTATATTTAACCAAAATCTTAAATTTAGTCCATATCCACCTGAACTACTGGAAAATACTTTCTTTCTCACTGTACATGAAAATCGTGTTCAATTCTCTGTCTAAATACAACCTATTGGTAAGTTATTTACCTGTGCTGACTTTCTTGGAGAAATCATAATACTAGATAGCTCTTACTTAGTGCTTAATATGTGCCAAGCCTTACGCTAGGCACTTCCTGCATACCATCCCATTTAATCCTCACCACAATCCTACGTGGTAGTTCCTGTTTTCATTTCAGGCTAAGAGATGTTAAGTAACTTTAGCAAGATCATCTGGTAGGTGGCTGAGCCAGGACAGATACCAAGGTACGTCTCACCCTAAAGCCCATGCTTATATAGCACTATGCTATACACTAGTAGGAAAGGCAAGGCTCTAGAATCAGCTATACCTCGCCTCTGTTCTCAGTTCCATCTCTAGTTAACGGGTACCCTAGGACAAAGCTGCTTATTTAGCCTTTCAAATCCTCTGTTTCTTCATCTATAATAACTGAATTCAATACCACCCTAGAAAGGGTCTGGTGTGATGTCAGCAGTGTTATAGGTGCTTGATAAATGTGGTCTCTCTCTCTCCCTTATCAGCATGCAGGCATGCACGCGTGTGCGTCCCCCCTGCCCTCCGTGTCTTTATTTCTCTTTTCTTACCGATGCGTTTCTCCTGCCATCTGCTCTTTGACTATATCTACTTATTATTTATGTATTCCTTTTCTTCACTCAAGGCGGTGCTAGCATGGTTTCAACTAACTTCATATGAATTAATTACTTACCAGTAGTGACATATTTATTATCAATGGCACAATTGCTTTATGTGGTTGTAGTAAAACATTACTTCAAGTGTAAAATATGCCTAGTTAAGAACAAATTACCCATGCTAATAAACAAATTTGACACAGGCCATTATTTACTGAGCTTAAAGCTGGTGTTTGTTAAAAAGCCTTGAGTCATTTCATTTTTGCTGAAGATTTGTATTTAAGTAATTGTGTAATATAGTCATTCATTACTGTCAAGCTACACTTCTTTCTGCCTTTACAATAAAGAAAACAGCCCAGGTTTTGGCAAATGTTCTCCAGAAGTTACTTCTCATTGGGAAAAAAAGCCAAAGAGAAAGGAAAAAATAATGGATTAGCAACGCCTGGAAACTCTGGTGGTGTAGTGGTTAAGTGCTAACCAAAGGGTCTGCAGTTTGAATCCGTCAGGTGCTCCTTGGAAACTCTATGGGGCAGTTCCACTCTGTCCTATAGGGTCACTGTGAGTCGGAATCGACTCGACAGCACTGGGTTTGGTTTTGGTTTTGGTAGCAATGCTCAGTATATTATTTATATACCAGTCTAAAAAGGATTCATAGTTTGGCACACTGGCTTTTAGTATGTCTACCTAACTTTAGTTTGTTATCACCTTGGTAAAAAGACCATGCTAATATCAGTCCCTTGGTTAGTTTGAATACTGTCATTGTTGTTGTTAGTTGCCCTCGAATCAGCTCTGACTCGTGGTGACCTTATGTACAACAGAATGAAATGTTGCCCGATCCTGAACCACCTTCATGATTGTTGGTATGTCTGAATCCAGTTATTGAGGTTATAGCATCAATTCATCTCATTGCAGGTTTCTCTCATTTTTTTGGCCATCTACAAAACACAATGCCTTTCATTTGACTCTCGGGATCCATTTAACAACTACTTTTTGCATATCCAATTGGTTTACCCATGCAGGGGTGCCACTGATCTGGGTAAAGAGACAAGCAAATCATTTCTAAGACTTTTGCTATTTTATCTAGAGATAACTTTTTGTTATCTTACACTGATCAAAGAGTGGGTTGTAGCTAAAGGCTTGGTTTCCTACACCTTTTTTGGTAAGAGCCACCTTGGGCACTTGATACACATACAACTTCTCAGGCCTCTCTCCTCGAGATTCTGACTCAATGGGCCCACTGTTTAGAGATCTAACTAGAACCCCAGGTAACTTTTCAAACTTACCTGAGGGTAAGTTTGGAAAACACTGTTCTAAAGTCTATATGTGCTTAATACACATCTGTTCTAGTGTCTCTCCCTCAACTCACACATATGGCCACTTTCGAGTACCTTTTACCAGCTGACAGAGGAGGAAAAAGTCCAAGAGCTGTTCGTAAATGAGATGCCATCCTCCAGGACACAGTATATACTCTGAACCAATCGTCTTTATATGGTGCTATGACTCAATGGGTAGAATGCATGTGCATCTGAACTAAAGGGTAGAAGTAGAGTAGCCCCACTTATCATCATTCCCAGTGACCCATTTGGGGGATTTGTATTTCCCACCCCCTCAAACTTAGGTCCTATGGTTCCTAATGACAAAAGACCAGCAAGCAAGGAAAAGAGTCACCATGCAGTTAAAAATAATTGGTCTGGAGGTGGGGCCAAGGTGGTGGAATAGCCAGACTCTTCCAGCGAGCCCTCTTACAAAAAAGACCCCGAAAAACAAGTGAATTGATTATATTTATGACAAGCTAGGAGCCCTGAACATCAAAGGCAAAGTTAGAAAACGGACTGAGTGGTAGGGGGAGGGAGAGACGGTTCAGAAGCGGAGAGGAGTTGTTGGACCTGAATCACCAGGATCCCTCAGGCACCATTCCCGGGAATGGTTGCAGCAGGCTGGTAGTAGCATTCAGCCACAGTTTCCTCAGGGAGAAACAGCCAGCCTCACAGCCTACTCGCACCTCTGGAACCAGAGAAGAATAGTGCTCTCAGCAAAAGCTAAGTGCCCATATATATGTTACCATGCCCACTGTCCCCAAGCCAGCTTCAAAGGCTGTTCATTTCGCTGGGCCTGAGATAGGCCCTGTTGTGCGCCTGGAGCCATTCTCCTGGCCTTGGAGAAGGAATAAATTCACCATTGGGAGAACAGACTGAGAGTGGCAGAATGGATTAAAACACAAGATCCGTCTATATGCTGCCTACAAGAGACACACCTTAGACTTAGAGACACAAACAAACTAAAACTCAAAGGATGGAAAAAATACATCAAGCAAACAACAATCAAAAAAGAGCAAGAGTGGCAATATTAATTTCTGACAAAATGGACTTGGAAGTTAAATCCACTGCAAAGGATGAGGGAGAACAGTATATAATGATTAAAGGGTAAATATACCATGGGGATATAAACATATTAAATATGCACTCAATGTCAGGGCTGCAAGATACATAAAACAACCTCTATCAGCACTGAAAAATGAGAAAGACAGCTCCACAATTGTAGGACACTTCAACATGCCACTTTTGGTGAAGGACAGGACATCCAGAAAGAAGCTCAATAAAGACAGGGAAGATCTAAATGCCACAATCAACCAACTCGACCTTATAGACATACATAGAACACTCCACTCAACAGCAGACAAGTAAACTTTCTTTTCTAGCGCACATGGAACATTCTCTAGAATAGACTACATATTAGGTCATAAGACCAACCTTAGTAGAATCCAAAACATTGAAATATTACAAAGCATCTTCTCTGACCATAAGGCCTTAAAAGTAGAAATCAATAACAGAAAAAGCAGAGAAAAGAAATCAAGCACTTGAGAACTGGACAATGTCCTGCTCAAAAAAGACTGGATTATAGAAGATATTAAGGATGGAATAAAGAAATTCATAGAATCCAATGAGAATGAAAACACTTCCTAACAGAACCTTTGGGACACAGCAAAAGCAGTGCTCAGAGGTCAATTTATATCAACAAATGCACACATACAAAAAGAAGAAAGGGCCAAAATCAAAGAATTATCCCTACAACTTGAACAAATAGAAAGAGAGCAACAAAAGAAACCCACAGGCACCAGAAGAAAGCAAATAATAAAACTTAGAGCAGAATTAAATGAAATAGAGAGTAGAAAAACAACTGAAAGCGTTAATGAGACCAAATCTGGTTCTTCAAAAAAATTAACAAAATTGATAAACCATTGGCCAAATTGACAAAAGAGAAAAAGGAGAGGAAGCAAATAACCCAAATAAGAGATGAGTTGGGCGATATTACAACAGACTCAACTGAAATTAAAAGAATCATTTCAGATTACTATGAAAAATTGTACTATAATAAATTTGAGAACATAGAAGAAATGGATGAATTTCTAGAAACACAGTACCTATCTAAACTAACACAAACAGAAGTAGAACAACTAAATAGACCCATAACAAAAGAATAGATTGGAAATGTAATAAAAAAAACTCATAAAGAAAACAGCCCTGGCCCGGATGGCTTCACTGCAGAGTCCTACCAAACTTTCAGAGAAGAGTTAACACCACTACTACTAAAGATATTTCAAAGCACAGAAAAGGACGGAATACTCCCAAACTTATTTTATGAAGCCAGCATATCCCTGATACCAAAACCAGGTGAAGACACCATAAAAAAAGAAAATTACAGACCTATATGCCTCATGAATGTAGATGCAAAAATCATCAACAAAATTCTAGCCAATAGAATTCAACAACATATCAAAAAAATAATTCACCATGACCAAGTGGGATTCATACCAAATATGCAGGGATGGTTCAACATTAGAAAAACAATTAATGTAATCCATCATATAAATAAAACAAAAGACAAGAATCACATGATTCAATCAATTGATGCAGAAAAGGCATTTGACGAAGTTCAACACCCATTCATGATAAAAACTCTCAGCAAAATAGGAAAAGAAGGAAAATTCCTCAACATAATAAAGAGCTTTTATACAAAGCCAGGAAAACCTGGTGGCGTAGCGGTTAAGCGCTACGGCTGCTAACCAAAGGGTCGGCAGTTCGAATCTGCCAGGCGCTCCTTGGAAACTCTATGGGGCAGTTCTACTCTCTCCTACAGGGTCGCTATGAGTCGCAATCGAGTTGTTGGCACTGGGTTTGGTTTTTTGGGTTATACAAAGTCAACAGCCAACATCATCCTAAATGGAGAGAGCCTGAAAGCATTTCTCTTGAGATCAGGAACCAGACAAGGATGCCCTTTATCACCACTCTTATTCAATGTTGTGCTGGATGTCCCAGCTAGAGCAGTTAGGCTAGATAAAGAAATAAAGAGCATCCAGATTGGTAAGGAAGAAGAAAAAGTATCTCTATTTGCAGATCACATGATCTTATACAAAGAAAACCCTGAAGAATCCTCAAGAAAACTACTGAATCTAATAGAAGAGTTCAGCAGAGTATCAGGATACAAGACAAACATACAAAAATCAGTTGGATTCTTCCACACCAACAAAAAGAACATCGAAGAGGAAGTCACCAAATCAATACTATTTACAGTAGCCCCCAAGAAGATAAAATACTTAGGAATAAGTCTTACCAGAGATGTAAAAGACTTATACAAAGAAAACGAGAAGACACTACTGCAAGAAACCAAAAGAGACCTCCATAAGTGGAAGAACATGCCTTGCTCATGGATAGGAAGACTTAACATTGTGAAAATGTCTATTCTACTAAAAGCCATCTATAGATACAATGCATTCTGATCCAAATTCCAATGACATGTTTTAATGAGATGGAGAAACAAGTCACCAACTTTATATGGAAGAGAAAGAGGCCCTGGATAAGTAATGCATTACTGAAAAAGAAGAACAATATTGGAGGCCTCGCTCTACCTGATTTTAGAACCTATTATACTGCCACAGTAGTCAAAACAGCATGGTAATGGTACAACAGACACATAGACCAATGGATTAGAATCGAGAAATCCAGACATAAATCCACCCTCATATGAGCAGCTGATATTTGACAAAGGCCCAAAGTCACTTAAATGGGGGAAAAGACAGTCTGTTACAAATGGTGCTGGCATAACTGGATATCCATATGCAAAAAAATAGAACAACACCCATACTTCACACCTTGCACAAAAATGAACTCAAAAGGGATCAAAGGCCTAAATATAAAATCTAAAATGATAAAGATCATGGAAGAAAAAATAAGGTCAATTCTAGGATCCCTAATACATGGCATAAACAGTATACAAAACATTACTAACAATGCAGAAGGAAAACTAGATAACTGGGAGCTCCTAAAAAGCAAATACCTATGGCTCATCCAAAGACTTTACCAAAAGAGTAAAAAGATTACCTACAGACTTGGAAAAAGAACAGATATGTGCACACCCATGTTCTTTGCACCACTGTTTACAATAGCAAAAAGATGGAAGTAACCAAGGTGTCCATCAAAGGATGAATGGATAAATTATGGTATATTCACACAATGGAATAGTATGCATGGATAAAGAACAGTAATGAATCTGTGAGACATTTCATAACATGGAGGAATCTGGAAGGCATTATACTAAGTGAAATTAGTCCATTGCAAAAGGACAAATATCGTATAAGACCACTATTATAAGAACTCAAGAAATAGTCTAAACAGAGGAGAAAATACTCTTTGATGGTTACAAGAGCGGGGAGGGAGAAAAAGAGAGGGGTATTCACTAATTAGATGGAAGATAAGAACTATTTAGGTGAAGGGAAAGACAAGACACAATACAGACAAGGTCACACAACTGGACTAAACCAAAAGCAAAGAAGTTTCCTGAATAAACTGAACACTTCAAAGGCCAGTGTAGCATGGGCGGGGGTTTGGGGACCATGGTTTCAGGGAACATCTAAGTCAATTGGCACAATAAAATCTATTAAGAGAACATTCTACATCCCACTTTGGAGAGTGGCGCCTGGGGTCTTAAACGCTAGCAAGTGGCCATCTAAGATGCATCAGTTGGTCTCAACCCACTTTGAGCAACAGAGAACGCAGCACACCAAAGACACAAGGTAATTATGAGCCCAAGAGACAGAAAGGGCCACATAAACCAGAGACTACATCAGCCTGAGACCACAAGAATTAGATGGTGCCTGGCTACAACCGATGACTACCCTGACAGGGAACACAACAGAGAATCCCTGAGGGAGCAGGAGAACAGTGGGGTGCAGACCCCAAATTCTTATGAAAAGACCAGACTTAATGGTCTGACTGAGACTAGAAGGACGCTGGTGGTCATGGTCCCCAGACCTTCTGTTAGCCCAAGACAGGAACCATTCCCAAAGCCAACTCGTCAGACAGGGATTGGACTGGACAATGGGATAGAGAATGATACTTGTGAAGAGTGAGCTTCTTGGATCAAGTAGACACATGAGACTATGTTGGCATCTCCTGTTTAAAGGGGAGATGGAAGGGTGGAGGGGATGAGAAGGTGGCCAAACGAACACGAAAAGAGAGAGTGGTGGGAAGGAGTGTGCTGTCTTATTAGGAGGAGAGCAATGGGTGAGGAGAGCAATGGGTGGGTTCGGGTTCAAGCATGGTATGTATAAATTTTTGTACTAGAGACTGACTTGATTTGTAAACTTTCACTTAAAGCGCAATAAAAATTAAAATAAATAAATAATTGGTCCTGATCATCAGGAGCTATTACAGAAAAGTTAATCAAACTACACGTTTGGCCTTCTGATGACCGACTGGTTTTGGCATCTTTCATTATTCCCCTGCCCAATTCTGCCCATAAAAGGCCAACTCCTGAGAAGAGGATAGTGACCAAGTTTCAGACCTTCAGGGATAAAGGCTTAGTCATCCCACCAGTGAGCCACGTAGACCAGCAGAGGTCATAGCTGAGAGTGAAGAAAATCTGGAGTGGGTGGAGAGAAGGGAGACAATGAGTATCAGATGTGGCCTTAAGACCAGCTGTGTCAGTGGGGGCCATGGTTAATTTGACTAACCTTTCTTTTATAAATTTTCTCAGGAAATGAGACCAACCATACTCCTGGAGAAGCTGTTTGCAGATGAGATAAATATAAGAAGTGGGTGGGCCTGAGCAGCACGGTGGGAGATCAGTCGTGGGATTTGGGTGCATTATCCACATTTCCCTTCCAGGACCAAGGTGCTCCTTCTCCCAGCCACCAGGAGAGTTGACTGCTCAAGGCTGTGTTTATCTTTGGAAGTTGCTCTTGACTGAAAGGAGCTGCTTTGCCCAAGGAATGCCCCCTACTTGGATACAGCCCACATCCTATGACTAAGTAGGTGCTTGATCTAAAGTTTTGGTCCCATCTGCCTTGACTGGGGACAAATCTCAATGGCCAGCCCATCTCCAGAGCTCTACATGAGAATTGGCTTTTCCCTTTTTGCAATCCTGCTTCCCTCATTTCTTTCTGGATGTCGCTCCTGAGGGCACTCCCCACTAAACATTCAGTATGCAAATCTTTGCTCAGAATCTCTTTCCAGAGAACCCAATGGAAGATATCAGGCATCTCAATTTCAAACCTGTCTCATGTAGTGATTCTGATTACTGTACTGCAATTTACCTCACATACGTGGGAACATTTGTGGTTCAGTCCCATCAGTTTCCGTGTGGGAGACTCAGGTTCAATTCCCAGCCAGTGCGCCTCATATAGTCACCACCTATCTGTCAGTGGAGGCTTAGGTGTCACTATGATGCTGAACAGCTTTTTGGTGGAGTTTCCAGACTAAGATGGACTAGGAAAAAGACCTGGCCATCTACTTCTGAAAATCACCCAGTAAAAACCCTATGGGTCAAAATGGCCAGATCCACAACAGATCGTGGAGCTGGCACAGAATCACACAACATTTTGTTCTGTTGTGCATGGGGTCACCATGAGTCGGGTGTCAACTTGGAGGCAGCTAATAACAGGAACAACAAATCGCATATGAAATTCTAAATGTGAGAGGGTCTGGGAAATGTAGTGTTTAGCCTTTCAACCTCTGGTTTACAGGAAAGCATGCCTGAGTGGGGATAGACTGTGTAGGAGGGAGTCGATCGACAGTAACACCAGGCGAGCCAATAAAGATACATCTAAGATGCCTAAGCAATGTGCTGATCTACCTTCCAAATTAGGAAATGATGGCTGTTAATTACTATTTCTTGGAGCAAGAGAATCCTTACTTCTACCTTAGTATTTTGTTCCCCTAATTACCATCAGAGTGCTTTCTCCTTTGGAGTCAGCTAATCATGCCAATAGGCCCAAGTAACAAATTTTCTCAGATTTATGCCTGCGGTAATTCTCTATCACACCCACTTTGAGGCCTCAGGAAGGAAACGTATTCATGGAGGATTTAACCTCAATCCAGGCGTGGTGTGAGGTGACTTCCCGTTGAGTTATCACAGCAATTCTGTTTTGGGTATTACCATCTAGAAAAATAGAAACAAAGACTCAGAATTTAAATCTTTTTTCTTTTTTAGTATCATAGGGGCAATTGTGGGAATTGAACTTGCATCTGACCGCTAAAGCCATTCTCTTCCCATAATGCTACGATGTCTTTTGAAGCAGAGCGAGCAAATATTCCTTTTCAATCAGAGTCTAGTTGAACTGATTACTCTGTGGGGTGGATGACACAAAGGCTTCTGGTTTTATAGTTCCCCAAAAGGTGCCAACCTCTTGTTTGGTCTCACTGCCATGAAGCGTACCCTGGACAGCAGCCCATCTTGTGTGCACTGCACACAATGAGAACCCGACCACATAGATCTGGGAGCTGAACACAGCTCCAGCCTCATTCTCCTGAAAACAGCTTGGAGTTCAGGCCCTGTTGGAAGCAGGGCAGAAAAAATCTCTTTGTGTCTTGAAAACAGCCACGGTTCTTCCAGGGCTCTATGGAGAAGACAAGTTTAAAGCCAAAATGTGCCTCTGGAACATCTTAAGCAACCTCATCATGCCAAAGGGCAAGAGGTCGGAAACCTGTGTTGGCAAATTAGATGGCGGATTGGACCTTGTCAATTATTTACCTGAACATATGGAAAGAATTTTCCCACCTCTGTTTAATCTGATCCAAGCACTGCATTTATGGGATGGGAACTAGCATTTACTGTGCACTGGGCACCGAGCAAGGCAACTCTACAAACAAATTCTCTCAGGCGCAGTGTGACTTGGGTATTGTTCTCCTGTATTTTATGGACAAGGAAAATGGGATTGGGAAAATTTAGTAAATCACCCAAAGTCCCCACACCAATGAACATCAGGTTGAAATTAGAATCCAGCCTGTGTGGACTAAATCCCAAGCTTGGTCTGATACACAAATACTCTTAGCGGGAAAGGCAAGACAAAGTGAGTATTGCTGAACTAGTTTTATCTGTGGACCTCATACTTCCTCAGAGCTCCTTTGCTGGAATGCATTTGCTCTGTCTATCTTAGCAATTACAGTTTCTCTATGAGAGGGATGAGCTCACAGATGGAGCATGTATTTCTCAGCCAAGGCCTCTTGACTATGATGCGAATATACTCTCCTGGGGGATGACCGAGCACACGCAGTCCTTGCGCCTTGGACGACATGGACACCTGCACACACAGAGCTCACATTCTGCCCTCCACGCTCTCACACACAAACAGTTTCTCCCATTCTCTCTCTCTCACAACACACCTGTTACTGCCTCTCAACAAAGGCAGTTTTGTCCCGTAAAAGCACCAACTCAGATGGAAAACATAAACCATATGGAGGGAATGGCAGAGGGAATTTCTTAAGCAAGTAAATAGGATCACTTGTCTCAGGAGTTTTTTCTCTTGGGGTGAAAAAGATGTGAAGGGAGGTGGTGCTCACCTGCCCTGGTCTTCTTGCCAATTGTGGATTGCTTCCAATTTTAATGGAGGAAAGTGTCTCTTTCCTAGGACTCCCCAGTCTGTGTCAGAAGGAGGCAAACCTGGACATGTCAGTTGCTAGAGGAACTGAGCATGATACAGCAGATCCCTGAATATTGAGGGAAATTGGGATGTTCCTTTGCTGAGATTATCTCTAAATTCCAGGGAATCAAGAGAAGATGTAAATTTGATACCAACTCATATAATTTTCCAATTGTAGTCCTAGCTAAACTATATCTATCTGTAAGTATACAAGTTGGCAGTTCAGTAACGTATTTTTTAAATTATCTCACTGAGTAGAAAGCACCGCGGTGATATCCCACAGGGAATTTTCTTGATAAAAGTGTCCTGAAGAATCCAAGTGCCTAATGAGAGACAGTCGGCTCAAAGCTGAACAGGTACGTGGTTTGACTTCCATTTCTTCTGTTTATCCTCCCCATGGGAAAGAGAGAAAACCTTAATGAGTTAAAAGAGCAGATACAATAACCAGTGAAGACATGAGAGCCACAAAGCCGGGGTAGAAAAGAGATTTTAGCAATCATTTGCCCAACTCCCTCATTTTTACAAATAAAGGCAAAAGAGGCCCGGAAATGTTGCCCAAGATGGCTCTCCATCTCTCAGGAACGAACTGAACAGAGACTCCCATCTGCGTCTTCTGACCCCAAATCCACAGTTTGTTGTACTACATTACCTGCCCAGAGGGAAAAAGTTAGGGGGTAAAAGAGAAGCCTGGAACTTTCCCCACAGGGGTGTAACCTACCCATAAGACAAAAGAAAAAACAATTGTTAAGTAGACGCCATCTTTAAAATGATCCCTCTTCCGGGATTCGTCAAACTATGACTATTTTGGAGTAAACTTGGAGAAATACTAATTGACACCCTCCCCCCGCCCCCCGCCGAATGCATTAGTTGGGGCAGTATTTTGCATTCGTGGCTCCTAACCCAATTTCAGGAAGTGTCTTGGGCACCAAGAGGGCTGGAAGCCAACACTTAGTATTTCTGTCTCAAATTACATTTGCAGGATCCATGAACATCTCATGTTCTAATTTCATTTCTCACAAAACAAGCCAACATCTGCCTTTTGTTATTTCTAACCCTCATTGTTTTTGAAATATTCATAGTATATTTTGAGTAAAAGTGCCTTTACAAAAACTCTTTGGCAGGCCTTGGGCACAGTCATGCTGTTGGTTGGTTGAAGGCTAACACCCTCCCCCACCCTCTTGGCACCAACACACCAAGGGGTTCATGGGGCAGGATGCTCTCGGAGTACAAAAGTGGAGTTTGCCTAGTAGGTGGGATTTCACCGTCTCTGGGAATGACGAAAAGAGGGTGAGCCAGGCAATTTGAGGTGGGAGTTGACCTTACAGGTTTAGGTTGGGACGAAGCTGAGATCCCCACCCTTTTCCTTCTCACATATTGCCAACTTTTGAGTTCTCTCACTGCCTTCCATCTTTCATAAGAGGACTGTGAGAAGAAAGAAAAGTTTTTAAGGTATGTTTTGGGCAAATGTCACTTTCTTAATGAGGTCTCTCCTGATCACCTGGCTAAAATAGAAAACTCCTCTCCACCCCCACCTGCCCACACATGCTAAGGCTCTTCTCTGCTTTCTTTTACTTATTAGCATTTAGGATTATCTAATATATTACATATTTGACTTACTGTTTTATTTTTTCTCTTCCGTTACTAGAATGTAAGTCCCATAAAAATAGGGAGTTTAAATCATATCCAGAACAGTGCCAGCACAAAGTCAGCACTCAGTAAATGATATTTGAATGTATGAATGAATGAAGTGACAAAAACTATCCTGACACAGTAGTTTAAAAAGATAGAGAATATAAATCTTACACAACTAGAAGTTCAAGATTAGGGAGCCTAGGGCTCTCCAACAATGCCATCAGGGACCCAAGTCCTCTCATTTTGCATTCTCCATGCTTAACCCATAGGTCTTTAGCCACATGCTTTTGGTCTCATGGCTGCAAAATGTCTGCTGCACCACCGGACAACACATTATTCTTCCAAAGAAGGAAGACAAGAAATGTAAAATAAGAAATGGCAGTATTTGTATTAGAAAAGCAAAACCTCTTCCAGAAACCCTCAGCTTATATAAACGTTATCCAGAACGATGTTACATGCCCACCTGTAGCTGCAAAACCAAATAAGACCCTGGCTCTGTTAGTGAGGAAAAAAGGGGAACAGATGCAGGGCAGGCAGCTCACAGAATCTGCCTTAAAGCTTAGGAGTCTCTGCCACCCTTCAACAGCAGCCCGTGCTTCATGTTTAGTCAGGGAGGAGCTCATGAGACCCGCAGGCAAGGGGGGAGGCACAGGGAAGCCTCAGATGAAACTGTTACAGGAGACAAAAAAAAAAAAAAAAAAGAACAACTCAGTCCCCCGCTGGGAGCAAAGCTACGCAATGGGACACTCAAAACCTTCTGGTAGCCATGTTCCCCAGCCCTAGGGCGAAGCTACCCTGAGAAGATAATGGAAATTGCACAAAGAAAGAAACTCAGGCAATAGACAGACAAAGACCCCGTAGCCCCTGTTTGAGTCCAGGCGTTCTGGAGGCCTCACTGCAAGTTTTTCCAGCCATGTGATAGTGATATTTTATTGCATACCTTAACATAAATGAGAGAGACCTGAGTTTAGACTTGGCTGTACTACCTAAACCAGGAGTTCTCAACAAGGAAGAGGTAGCTGGAGAGGGCTGGCAACTTGTGTGTGCCTCTCCACCTGGCCCACTACAATTACTGGTAAACCAAAACCACCGAACCACTTGCTGCCCATCGACTCCCACTCATGGCCGCCCCATGGGTCAGAGTAGAACTGTGCTCCATAAGATGTTCAATAGTTGAGTTTTTGGAAGTAGATTGCCACATCTTTCTTCTGAAGTATCTCTGAGTGGACTTGAACGTCCAACCTTTTGATTAGCAGTTGGCCATTTGTGCCACACAGGGACTCCACAGTTGCCCATACAGGGCAAACATCACAGTCTTCAGTGCAGACCCTCTTCCTTTCTCGTAAGCCGTGAATATTTATAAAAATCTCCCCAGGTGATTCTGATACCAACAGTGGGGACCCTCTGTTCTAAACCCAAGGCAGAAGATTTAGTGAAGAGGAGCCCGATAAAATCTGCAGCAATGAAGCGCGAGTCACTGCTGCTGGGGCAGTGCAGGTGCCCTGGGTGACAAAAAAAAAAAATAGTTGCCAAGTTACATCAACCCTGACTCATGGCGACCTCTGTGTGTCAGAGTAGTGCTCTGTGTGATTTTCGATGGCCGGTTTTTGGCAGTTGATCACCAGACTGAGGCACAGCTAAGGTATGGCAGCATGGCACATGCCCTGGGCACCAACTGAAGGGAGAGGGTGACACCAAGCAGTTTCTACTAACCATCACAGTTTCCGTTGCCAGTTGTGAGAGGTCATTCAGCAAGTTAAAACCAATACTTTCCTATCTGAGAACCTCCTTGGGTAAAGGCAGACTGTGTGATCTTGCTCTGCTGAGTGTTGAAAGAGAAGAAACTGAAATAAATGACTTTGAGCACATTATAGACCAGTTTTCATCATGAAAGCAAGGAAGGTACAGTTGTAACTTCCATAGTGTGTTAAATCAAAGATTAAGGAGCTTGACTTGTATTTTTGAGCTGATATCATGGGTTTGATCATGGTAAGGTTATCTAGGAGATGAGTGCGCGTGTGCGGACAGGGGCTCAGAGGCGTGGGGTTGGGGGAACAGAGTGCAGCACTTGCCCCTGGGCGCAACTGCAAGGGGGCACGAGACGAGGTGTGGAGTGACATACCCAGGCGCCGCAAATAGGAAAGGTGCCTGACTGAGGCAGCCGGACGATGGGGGGAAGGCAGACAAGAGGGGGTAGGTATTTCTGCTCATGTGTTGCCACTATCAATATCTAATTCATCTTGAAATTGGGGCAAGGGGGGTAGGTGCCCAACTTAGAGATTGCCCCTGGGCAGTCCTTACCCTGCCTTTGCCTGTACAGGGGCCAATTTCAGTGCTTCCATAGCTGCTATTTTCTGTAGATACACCTCTGTAGACTGGGTGACTCAAATCTCCAACCTTTCTGCTGGTAGCTGAGTGCGTTAACCTTTGCACCACCCAGGGACTCCATAGCAACAAGCCCTGATGCAACAAGCTGTGCAGAAAACCCATGCTGACTCTTGCGTGGCTCTGTGTGAGCTGCCTCGCGCCCACACATCCAAATGTTCCTAGGACCTCAGAGTGGTCTGGCGAGTGAGGAAAGGGAAGGAGACTGTGTCCCATTCCTTTTCCTAGGAATGATAGTGTCCGGAACATGGGCTGCAGCTCAGATACAGTGTGGCTGTTTGCCTGGACGCTCACCCCTAGACACCATCTTGTACCTGCTCAGAGGCAAACCTCTTGCCCTGCAGTTGTGCCCTGATTGCAAGACCAGGGGTAGGAGGGTGGGGGAGGGGATCACGAGTGCAGGTGCTGAGGGCTGCTATTGGAGGGCGGAGGGTCCTGAAATGTTAATGCTCCTTGCAGAGCCTGATGGCACAGTGGTTAAGAGCTAGGACTGCTAAACAAAAGGTTGGCAGTTGGAATCCACCAGCTGCTCCTTGGAGATTCTGTGAGGGGCAGTTCTACATTGTCCTGTAGGGTCACTGTGAGTCAGAATTGACGGACAGCAACGGGTTGTTGCAGAGCTTTGAGTAAGAAAGCAGCTATTAGAGAGGCCAGAATCCAGGACCAGGGAACAAGTGCTCCCTTCAGTACTGTTAAGGCTGACAGCGCTTCGCAAAGGTGAGGTCTGCGTATTGTGTCTTCTGTAAATTTGGCAGCAGCAGGTATACAGGACCTCAGCTTCCATCCCAAAGTTGTCCCACTGATGCCGTGAATGGAGGGTGGAACCACGTTCTCCACTGCCTCAGACACCACTGCCTGGGCTGCAACCAGAAACTAGCGTTGGTCAAGGGAAGCTCTGTGTGCCTGTTGATTTGGTAGAAGGGGGAGGAGGTAGGATATCTACATGCTGTGATTAAAGAGCACCAAAACACCAAGAAGCCCTGGGAAGGATCTCAAGACCAGTTGTAAAAGGGATGACGGAAGCACCTAGGGGTTTGCTTGAAAGAAAAGATCTGAAGCTTTAATCTTCTCATATGCATGCAAAAGCTGGACAATGAATAAGACAGACCAAAAAAGAACTGATGCCTCTGAATTATAGTGTTGGCAAAGAATATTGAATATACCATGGACTGCCATAAAAACGAACAAATCTGTTTTGAAAGAAGTACAACCAGAATGCTCCTAAGAATCGAGGATGATGAGACTTCATCTCACATTCTTTGGATGTGTTATCAGGGGACCAGTCCCTGGAGAAGAACATCATGCTTGGTAAAATAGAGGGTCAGCAAAAAAGAGGAAGACCCTCAGTGAGATGAATTGACACAGGGGCTGCAACAATGGGCTCCATCAGCGACAATTGTGAAGATGGCACAGGACTGGGCAGTGTTCCATTCTGTTGTACATGAGGTCGTTGAGTCATAACCAACTTTATGGCACCAAACAAGAACAAGAGAGGACTTCAAATATTTGAAGAACTTTCATGTAATGGGGAAAAAGTAGGCATGCTCTGCAGAGCACAAGGAGGAAGAACAAGGGAAACATTACAAGAAAGAGTTACAGTGATTCTTCTTCTGCTTTTGCTCTTCTCCTTCTTTTAGATGAGCAAAAGCTGTAAGACAATGTAACAGGCTTCCTCTGGAGGTTCTGTGCTTCCTGTTTCTGGATGTATTCAACCCAAGGCTGAATGGTCATCTAGCAGGCGTGCTGCCGAGTGGACATCTCAGTGGGTGAACACATAGACTAGTTGCCCTCTAAAGCCACTTCCAACTGTGAGATCCCTTTAACCTACGATGTCCCCTTCAAACGTATGATGTCCCCTTCGCCAGGTGCCTCAGTGCCTGAGTGTCCACTACTGCAGATCCTTGCCTTTGTTCCTCTGTCTCCTTTCTGTCTCTCTCTCTCTTTGGAGCAAACACAAACAATTCTTACTAGAGTGTTAATGCTTTGGTAACATTATGGCTTTCTTTTCTGACAGAAGCCATGACAGGTGGGAGCTTGGCTGGGCTTTAGCCCACTCCAACCTTCAATCAGCTCTTACAGATGAGTAAACAATCTCAGTAAAGCTAGTGCCATTGTTCTTTCAGATAAGTTCTCTATCTCTTAGAAAACCAGACTCCCAAGCTGTCTGATGGAAACCTTGGTGGCGTAGTGGTTAAGTGCTAAGGCTGCTAACCAAAGGGTTGGCAGTTCAAATCTGCCAGGCGTTCCTTGAAAACTCTATGTGGCAGTTCTACTCTGTCTTATAGGGTTGCTATGAGTCAGAATTGACTCGACAGCACTGGGGTGGGGGAAGCTGTCTGATACAAGATACCATTTCAGCAAGTCTAGGGTGGGGTTATATAAATTCTCCCAGGTGATACCAATGATTAGTCCCTTTGGGAACACTTTCCTAAGATTTGCCTGGACCAAATCCCCAAGGACCAAATGGGAAGGATTATTTCCACCTTATCTATCAAGCTTTGGGATGCTCTTCTTCTGATCCGTGTATGTTTGCCCATCCTCAGAGAACTGCCTCTGTCTTCTACACCAATGATTCCCAAGCCCACTGGCCTCCCACAGTTTTGCCTCTGAAGCCCTCCTCCTTGTTGTGGTTTTTGATGGCCAGCGCTCTTCCGTCCCAACAACACCCCCTTCCCAACCTCCCCCACCAGTCTTAGCCTACTCATTTCAGCAGGCACTATGGCCCCCAGGAGGATGGCTAAACTTTTCAACTACTTATGAATAATGTTCATGTTGGATTTGGGTCTGAGGTACGTTGTTTCTCCATGTGGTCATTGTTTGAGTGTCCTCCCTGTATCCCCTACTATTTGTGGGATTTCCTGCATCTACTACTGCAAGACTAGGCACATACCAAGTCTCAAGGAGGAAGGAAAGAAAGAGGGTGGGAAGGAGGGGTATGCTTGGCCCAAGGATCATGGCCAGTTTCAACAAAGGTGGCTTGAGCCTTGTGCAAAAACCAAGAGGCAGACGTGGTTGGGAGCCAGGCTGTACATATGCATGTGAAACGAGCAGCAAGTGTGGACTCTTGAGTGTTACTAATTCTTTCTGTCTCATCAAAGCCATCAGGCCTCACTGTGCTGAGAGCACAACTCAGCACCCCTGCCTGCCCTCAGCTTCTCCCCACATAAGTTCTCTTATGTTTATGCTCTTCATAAAGATAGCCGGCTCTCCTGACTGGAGCGATTTTTAGTCATTCACTTACACTTTTTTCCTGGTAAAAACCATGAGTACCTTGAGACGAATACATTATGGACACAACTGTCATCACGACCACATGTGGTATTATTTACTCACGTCAGCTTGGATGATTAATGTGGAAAAATGGCTGGGCAGCTAATAAGATTGAGGGCTGTGTAGGACAATTTCTATGTGGTTTTAAACAATGCCCACACTGTGCGTGGCGAGTCACAGAAACATGAATAGCTGGCACTATTGCCTCCTGTCTCTGCTGACTCCCTTTCTTGGCTGGATCCTCCCCCCACGCTTCCCACCCCCAGAGACTCCAAATTTTCCATCTGCAGCCAAGGAAGAGAAAGGAAGGGCCCTTTAAACTTCAGAAGCCTGGGGTATGGGGCAGCTCTGGCATCCAAAGGGCAGATGAAGCTCTTGGGCCTTGTGAGAGAATCAGGGATTGTTGGCGGATCTCTGGCCCCTTTAACAAGTGGCTATGTAGGCAATGTTATCAAGCAAATGGCGGTTTATTCTTCAGACAAACATCATTGAAATGGAAGAGTTTGGAAGAGAACGAGGTGCTACAAATAAGTCAAGAGTTTGTTCTGTAAATCTATCAGGTCAGTAAATATCTAGAATCCTGCTTATAAAGTGTTGGCTTGATGTACATCTCCAGGTAATAAGAATTTTCTGAACTCTTTTCTTTGTGGAAAGACTGAGAGACTACATGTTAAAATCTTTCATCAGCATCCATCATTATGACCACTTCTACACTCCTATGATTAGTACGGGTACTATTGCCACCACGAACTGAAAGCATTCACCACCCATCTGTCCGTTTGTCATACTATGGTGACTTGTGTGTTGCTATGGTGCTGGAAGCTATGCCACTGGTATTTCAAATACCAGGGTCACTCATGGTGGACAGATTTCAGTGGAGCTTCTGGACTAAGACAAACTAGGAAGAAAGGCCTGGTGATCTACTTCTTAAAATTGGCCAACTAAAATCCCATGGATAACAATAGAATATTCCATGTAATGCTGGAAAATGAGCCCCCTAGGTTGGAAGGCACTATATAATGGGCTCAACAATGGGCTCAACCATGCCAGTGAACATCAAGATGGTGTAGGACCAGGCAAGGTTTCATTCTGTTATACAGAAGAACTCCATGAGTCATAGTCATGGCATCTAACAGCAATAACATTGCTTGCTAGAATATAGCTTGCTAAAACCATGCTAGATCACGTGAATGTACAGTCTTGCTTAAATCTCAAAGTTAATGAGGAAGGCTTAGAGAAGTGAAATTAGCTGCCCAAGGTCACACAGTGCTAAGTGATCAGTTGAGACGGGAATCTGGAGCTCGCTAACTGTAGAACCTGGGTTCTTTATATACCCACCTTGTGTGTCATCTGCTCTCCTTCCTTTCTTTGGCTTTGTGGTGTGTGGGAGAATTGGAGCTCAGCGCTTTGAGAGGAAAGCAGAGGAAATGATACAGCCCAGCTCCCTTCAGACCATCTGCCACAGGGTGACAGGTAGACCCATGGGTGGGGGTATAGATGGGGGCACAGAAGAAAATGAAAAGAAACTGGGGCTTTGTCTTTCTGGATGACAAATCATGGTGACAATCTCTGCAACTTGGGCTGAGTGGTCTTTTCTATGATCTCACCTCAGCTTTGAAGCAAGATATGCCTGTACCTAAGACACCATGGTAGATTCAGTAAACAGCAAAACACGTGAAAGTCTCCTAGAAACTTGACTGCTTTGACCCTCTGTCTTAGTTTCCTACTGCTGCCGTAACAGAAAAAAACACAAATGGGTGACTTTAAAGGACAGAATAATCTTTTACCACCATTGCATCAATGGTTTCTTATCTTCAAACTGCTTGTGGTAGGCCGGGCGGGGGGCGGGGGGGGGGGCGTGCAGGAATATACATAACAGTTCGCACCACCCAGGGACTCTTCACATATACATATGTATGTGCATGTAAGTATATATGACTTCAGGGGTCCCTGGGTAGAGTAAATGGTTAAGTGCTTAGCTACTAACCAAAAAGTTGGTGGTTCAAATCCACCCAGAGACGCCTTGGAAGAAAGGCCTGGTGATCTACTTCTGAAAGATCACGGCCACTGAAAACCCTATGGAGCACAGTTCTACTCTGAAACACATAGATTGCCATGAGTCAGAATCGACTTGACGGCAACTGGTTTTGGTTTTTTATATATGCCTAACAAAAACAAAAATTATTTTGTAATTATTTCTTTTCAGTATAATGTTCTGGCTAAAACCACCTAATTTGGCTTCCTTTCTGTATGATGTCACCTGGCTTGAAGGCAGCCCCAACAACAGGGGCCATATGGCAAGTGATGACACAGGCATAAATATCCACTGGAATTTCCTAAGTACCAGTCATAACACCAACTGAGCCAGCCTTCCAGGCTCTTTACTCTTGGCAAAATGGCTGACAAAATTTTAATTGGTATAAGTGGCCACATTTATTAATGCCAATGATCCCTTTCGGTTGATAATACAGCTCCCTTCAAACCAACTATCATAGAACATCTTGTACTCACAATTTGGATGCAGTGTTTCTCAAAAGATAGTCCCTGGACCACAATCACCCAGGGTGCTGAGCAAAATGCAGATTCTTGGTCCCACAAAACCTCCTCAATAAGACCTTCTGGAGGTAGGCCCAGCGATACCCATTTTTTAAATAAGACCTATAGTTGATTTGTGGATATGCAGAAATTGGAAAACCACTGATGTAGAGTTAAGGTGAATTGAGCAACCCTTTTACAGTACTGCATGGTCAACATTAACGATAAGGGAAGGTTCAGAAGTCCTGATAATTGGCATTCATACGTTCACTCATTCAGTAAGCATTCATTGAGTATCTCTAATATTCAATCTTAGACCGAAAAGACAAGCATGAATTCTATAGAGGCCTCATTTTCCTTGTTTTTGAAATGAAAAACTGGGTCTACCCACTTGATGTAAACCTGTGTACATCAATGTCATGGGAGCTTGATAAGAATGTATAGTTTCTCTCTCTTTCTTTCTTATATATACACACACACACTCTACACACACCATGCCTTAGCAGGTCTAGGATGGGTTTTGGACACGTAAATGCTTGAAGTGGTGATTCCATTCCCAGCTAACATTGAGGAACCACTTTATTACAGAAACTCTGTGAACCAAAACATCAAACAGACAGATTTTTTCCGGGCTTCAAACCAGTTCTAAAAAGTTCAGTCATGGCCGATGGGAACAAAGGCAGCGTATATGTTGCATAGCAACCAAATTTCTTGTGTATTGGACCACCCACTTTGAATGTGTGTCAACTGCCATCTTTGAATGCGGCACTGCTACCTGTTTGCTTCCCACACACAAGAGATTTGGTTGCTGTGCAATGTGTAAGCTGCCCCTGTTTCTGTCAGCTATGACTGAACTGTTTCAAACCTGTTCGAAGTCCTGAGGTTTTTATAAGAAAAGACTTATCTATAATAGTGACAAAATCTTGTGGCATGTGGCTTCATCTTCAACAAAACCAATCATAGCTCTTTTTTTTTTTTTTTAACACTGTATTACATAATGACTTTTTTTTTTTAATTGTACTTTAGGTGAAAATGACAGCTCAAGTTAGCTTCTCATACAAAATTTTATACACGCATTGTTATGTGGCCATAGCTGCTATCCCTATAATGTGACCGCACATTCCTCCTTTCCACCCTGAATTTCGACAAGCGCCTATCCCTTTCTGCCTTCTCATCTCTCCGCCGGACAGGGGCTGCACAGTTAGTCTCGTGTATCTGCTTGAACTAAGAAGCACACTCTTCACGAGTATCATTTTATCTCTTATGGTCCAGTCTATTTTTTGTCTGAAGTTAGCTTTGGGAATTGTTTTAGTTCAGGGCTAACCGAGAGTCTAGGGTCCATGTCTACTGGAGTTCCTCCAGTCTCGGTCAGACTATTAAATGTAGTCTTTTTAGAATTTGAGTTCTGCACTCCACTTTTCTCCTGCTCCGTCAAGGTCTCTCTGTTGTGCTCCCTGTCAAGGTAGTCACTGGTGGTAGCCAGGCACCATCTAGTTCTTCTGGCCTCAGGCTGATGGAGTCTCTGGTTTATGTGGCTCCTTTTGTCTCTTGGGCTCATATTTTCCTTCTGTCTTTGGTGTTCTTCATTCCCCTTTGCCCCAGGTGGGTTGGGGCCAATTGATGCATCTTAGATGGCCACTTGCTAGCTTTTAAGACCTCAGACACCACTCACCAAAGTGGGATGCCAGTTGACCTAGGTGTCTCCTGAAACCATGGTCCCCAGACCCCTGCCCCTGCTACACTATCCCTCAAAGTGTTTGGTTGTGTTCAGGAAAATTCTTTTGGTTTTTGTTTAGTCCAGTGGTGCTGACTTCCTCTGTACTGTGTTTTGTCCTTCCCTTCACTAATATAATCCTTGTCTACTATCCAGTTAGTGAATTTCCCTGCAGTCATAGCTTTCTTGTAGATGATATTTGTCTTACACAAAACCAAGTAGGATCAATGATAGAGAGAAGGTGGGGGAATCATGAGCTCCATGAGCCACACACCCTCAAAGGGCTGATCAAGGTACATTTGAAAGATAGTGAGGCCATTTGGTCAGCTGGGTGCAAGAGATACAGATTGTTGCTTCCTGGTTGGTATAAAAGTCCTGCCATCCTCATGATTTAACTGATGGTCCATTGCGCCTCTGGCACTACACTGGGGACTCTTCATGTTCACAAAAATGAAAATAATTACAAGAGATATGGTGGTAACCTGTTAACCCATTGTTGTCCAGTCAATTCTGACTCATAGCAACCCTATAGGACAGGGTAGAACTGCCCCACAGGGTTTCCAAAGAGCAGCTGGTGGATTCAAACTACTGACATTTTGGTTAGCAATCGAGCTCTTAACTACTGTGGTACGAAAACCCAAAAAAAAAAAAAAAAAAACCAAACCCATTGCCATTGAGTCGATCCCAACTCATAGCGACCCTATAGGACAAAGCAGAACTGCCTCACAGAGTTTCCAAGGAGCACCTAGTGGATTCGAACTGCCGACCTTTTGGTTAGCATCCGTAGCACTTACCCACTAGGGCTCCAGATATAGTGGTAGTAAATTTTAATCCAACTTTCAAATACAGTTATTCGTTCAGTGAAATGTGAAGATTTCAAGTTTTCTTTTTTCTAGACACTTCAAAAAACATAGGAGAAAAAAACCCTCATAGTCTTGCCATCCAGAAAAGAATATAATTAGCATTTTCACAGACGACCTTTTCTCGTTTCATTAAAATTATATAGTGTGATCGTTTTTCATTTCATCAAAAATGACGCCTAAAAATTACTTTTCAAATGGTTCAGGAGAGAGGAAAAGAAAGAATGACATAAAGCAAGTTAGAAAAATCAAATGACAAATCTAGAAAAGAGTATACTGGTGTTCATTACACTAGTCTTTCAACTTTTTGGTAGCTTTGAAACAAAAACAAAAAGCTTCCACCTGAGGTCTTGGAATCCAGAAGGGCGCAACTGAGCATTGTGTAACTGCTCCTTTTTCTGTGATCCCTATCCTGCCTGTGAAACTTGAAAAGCACCAGGAACGTTAAAGCATCAGAAACTTGAGAGTCTAGTAGAGAAAAGTTTGCTAATCTGAAAAGGTATCAAGGTTCATAAAACTCCCAAATGTGGCATTTTTATAGAGGATGGAGAAGAATGTTGAAAATGCCAGGGACTTCAGAAGAACGAACAAATCTATCCTGGCAGAAGTACAGCCAGAATGCTCCTTAGAAGGGAGGATGGTGAGACTTCCTCTCACATACATTGGACCTGTTATAAGGAGGGACCAGTCCCTGGAGAAGAACATCATGCTTGGTAAAGTAGAGGGTCAGAGAAAAAGAGGAAGACCCTCAACGAGATGGACTGACACAGTGGCTACAACAACGGGCTCAAACACAGCAACCATGGTGAAGATGGTGTAGGACCAGGCAGTGTTTCATTCTGTTGTACATATGGTCGCTGTGAGTTGGACCCCACTGGACGGCACCTAGGAACACAATGACATCACCAGAGCAGGTCTGGCTAAGCGCGGCTGCCATTAGCTCCAAGCTCGTTCGGGCTCTGTGGTGCATCTCATCTCCTCCTCCTCCTCCTCCTCTCCCCACCCCTTCTCTCCCTTTCCCTCTTCCTCTCGCCCTTCCTCCTTTTTATTTTCTATAAATCTTTTTGCTTTTGGAACTCTCCTTTTTGCAATTGATAGGTACACAAGGAAAAAAATTCAGGGTTTCAGGGGAAAAAAAAAAACAAAAACAAGTTTTAAAGTAGAATCTATAATGAGATGCCTAATGAACAATGGTCTATTCTCAGAGCTGAAAGCGCTGCTCACAGATCTCTTTCCCTTTTAGATCTGTGAGGAACAAGGGGTTGCATTCTCTGCGTGGGACTTTGCTCCTGGGCTAGGGTTGACTGCAAGTTTATTGGCATGAGCGCCACGTTTTGTTTTGTTTTTACCACGAGGGACTTCTGCAAAGAGCCCCAGTGCTCATTATGTGCTGCGAGGAAAATGGAGAGTTTGCAGAACGTTCTTGCTCTTCATTCAAAATTAGGTTCAAACTGAGAACCACTGGTGATTTTTCAAGTCCTGTTTTGGATGAAATAAGTGGACACGTTTGAATTAATTACCTTTGTAAAGTGGCGGTTAGCCCTGAGGCTGAGTGCCTGCCGGGCTGCAAGAACGTTAAAGCAGGCGTCACAGAGCCCTCTTCTAGCCGTGGCCTCACCACAAGCCCTCTGTGTGATTGTGGGCAAAGCCAAAGTTTCTGTGCCTTGTTCCCCAATAGCAGAAACTCAGAGATACAGTTGCAGAACAAGGATAAGTTTTAGATACTCTATTCTGACCTCTTTACGATACCATAGGAAGCTGGTCATCTACCTCTCCCTGAACCAGGTAGAAGAGACCATTCTCATATTAGGGACCCCTGAGGCCAACGCCCTACAACTTTATTCTATAGCACCTACAATACTTAGTGGCTTATATTTTATTAAAGAATCTGCTTCCCCATGGACTTCTTAAAAACAGGGACCATTGCTGCCTATCATTGTCCCTGCAGTGCCTAGCACCACCCTCAGCTCCTAGTCTAGCCACCACCGGTTGCCCTCATGTGTCAGAGTAGAACTGTGCTCCACGGGGTTATCAATGGCTGATGTTTTGGAAATAGATTGCCAGGCCTTTCTTATGTGGCACCTCTGGATAGACTTGAACCTCCTTTCAGTTAGCGGCCGAACATAATAACTCTTTGTACCACCTAGGGACTCTTTAGCTCATAGTGGGTGCCTGAGAATCAACTTGACAGCAACAGGTGTGTGGTGTGGCTTTTGATAAATGAATGAAATAAAGACACCCAAAGTCACATAGTTGCTTAGTGGCAGAGCTGGGTCAAGAACCCAGGTCTTATAATCTCCAGATCAGTCCTTGTTCGTGTCTGACCTCTCCCAACCCTCCACAATAAGGGTGAGAAGTGATATTAAATGCAAAGGGTGCCTGAGCACTACAGATTCCGGCGCAGAAGCAGGGAGTGCTTTCAGCAGCACCTCTGCTCTTCCCAGGATTTCTCTATTTCAGTCTCCTGGTCCTTGGTGAAGATTAATGCTCATAACACGTTTCCCACTTCCTTCTTCTCAAAAGCCTCTGAATGAGGTGGTGGGACAGGGATGCCCCCGGCCAAACTGAGGAGGAAGAGGCTGTGTTGGGGCCCATAGCATTTCCTAGGAACTTTTCATGTCAAAATCTGATGCCCACAATATCCATGACCCAGAGGTACCTCAGAAGAAAGGCCTGGCTATCTACTTGCAAAAACTCAGCAACTGAAAACCCTGTGGGTCACAGTTCTACTCTGACACATGTAGGGTCCCCACGAGTAGTAATCGAGGGAATGGCAGCTGTCTTACTGGTTTTTTAAGATGAGGGCCAACATCTACTGTCCGAGAAGAAGGGCAGTCAGGCGCCGGAGGAAGGCAGAGCTCCTCAGGCTTCCAAACTAATCAGCAGGGACTAAGAGGCCTGTGCTTGGGCAGTCTCAGGTCCTCTCCACCTCACTCTGCTCTGCCTGCTTAAGAGTGGGGCCCGCCCTGTGGTAGTCAAAATAACCTCTGGGGTATGGCGGGAAGACGTGGGCCACAGCCTCGAGCGGTTTCGAAAGGGGCTGCTTTCAACACCGAGGGGAATGAGACCACCGAAGCTGGAGACAGGGCCTGGGAGGAAGGAAGTACGCTGTAGGGTCACCGGGGAGAAATGCTTCCTGCCATTGTCTGGCCATACAAGGTTAGCTGAGAATAAAAATAGGTGGAAATTGAAGACATGCATGTGTGCGCGGCCTGCCAGATCCGCACAGAGAATGTTTGTGCTGTTTGGGAGCCATGGAGAAGGGGCTCGGCGTTTCAGCTGTGGGAAAATGGGGCAGACACGTAAAGGGGCTGCCTGGGTCGGAGACGGAGGGGGGAGACTGGTTAATCTTTAACCACGCTCAACCCGTGGGTCCAGACCAGCAATGTTTAACAGAACAGAGAACCATACCGTGCAAAGCAGTGTCGTAGGATATAAAACACAGGGCAAAGCATGGAGGGCTATGAGGTACTGTTGAATAAATGCTGAAAACTATTTGAAAGCCACAGTTCCAGATGAGTCTTAAAGTCTCACACAATTTCCCTAGGATTTGTTGAATTTCAGAGAGGATTATTTGCCGATCTTGTATTTTTCTCAGGAACTTCTTTTTTTTCCCCTTTCGGTTCTTTTTAACATTATATATTACATATAAAAAAAAAAAAAATAGGGAATGGCAAATATATATACCAAGGGAAACAAGTAACAAAATGAACCCTGCAAGCCCATAGTACACCTTTGCCAGCTATCGAATCACAGCCAATCTTGGTTCATCCCCACTCCCAACTACTTTTCAACCGCCATACTATTTGGAAGCAAATGACAGACATT
The DNA here is from genome assembly GCF_030014295.1 of Loxodonta africana. NCBI lineage: Eukaryota > Metazoa > Chordata > Mammalia > Proboscidea > Elephantidae > Loxodonta > Loxodonta africana. The sequence goes on from NC_087358.1 coordinate 72,251,323, forward strand.
GTATGATGCCATCCAAAAGATTTCATTTTGTATTTATAAAACATAAGGACTCTTTTTATAAAAACAGTACTATTCCACTATGATGCCTGAAAAAATTAGAATTCTGTAATATCAAATATCTAACAAGTGTTGAAATTCCCAGCCCCTTACTTCTAACCATGGATTTCTGGTCCTTCGCCTCAGGCCTGCTCCATCCCCATTAGAGACTCCAGGGAGAAAATCAAGGCTGACCTACCCTGCAAGGGAAGAGGCTCTGATGCCAGTGCCTTTAGGTTTCCGCCCTACAGAAATGTAACAAACTCATAGCATGCCAGGAACAGAGAGGGTGACCTCCAAATTGGAGGCAAGCACGTTGGCAACATAAAGAGAAAGTAACTGACAAATCCCTAATTCTGGAAGATGCCCAGAGCAGCTGGGCCTGGAGCCAGAAGCTTAACAAATTTCCATTGTGGTTGGCAGCAGACAAATTTAGAAGCAGACCGGGGACCTTCTTATCAGGGAGAATTTTGTTAGCTGAGGCCTATATGCATTTAAAGAGCATAATCAACCTGTAGTGGGCTAAGGGATTAAACATGATTTTTCTCAACTTGAATGACCTCTCTCCCTAACTTAAACTGTCTATTTAGCACCCTTAATAAATACATAGATAATTTAAACCAGGTGGCAGCAAATTGAAAACATGGGCTTTTTGAACTATGCATTTTCTTTCTCTTGTTGGAACACTTCCCTTGAGAAAAATCTCAGGTCTCATGATTGTGGAAAAGAAAGATCTGTATATCTTTCTGATGAAGTGTTTCATGATACACACACACACACACACACGCACATTTATCACATTTTTCCTTCTTTCTTGGCTAAAGTGAAGCATATGCTTCTGAGAAGTGTTCCACTGACACTTCTCTGGAGGCTGCCTGATTTATTTGTCAACAAAACACAATGTGAAAGGATTATAGTTCTACAGAAGTAATTAGACTTCGAAGCAGCTTGTCATGGTATACTGTGTGGCCTTACGTTGAACCCAGATTCTATTTTCTGTCTGAGCGTTAGAAGCAACGATCTGTATTTAAGAGTCAGTAAGGAACTCAAATACATACCTTCTCTGTTGCTCAGCTGGGGAAATACTACTTTGTCCTTGAATACCTCGACATTTGGACTGAATGATCTGACATACCAGTTTCCGTATTTATCTACAGATATAAAATACATCCTCCCACACACACACACGCAAAATCGCTATTTTAATTTTAATATTAGGAATCTTGATTTGATCAAAAATGTTCATAATGCAATGACTATATTTTAACAATTTCTGTATGATTTTCCCCTTTCCTTGAATTAATGAGTCACATCAAAGAGTGTCTCAACTTTTAGGAGCTTTGTTACAATTTACTTTAGGCTTCTTTCATGTGTGTCCAAAACAGGCCCATAAGCAGCTTTCTGTATTCACGGGTGCCTGGGAAACGTCTGGCCGCGTCATCTTCTCTGTGGTCAGAGTGCTTTCGGAGGCCGCAGATTCTCTAGAGACAAAGCCTGTAGCTTCCCTTCTGATTCCCAGCTTGGAAACCCTCCCTGTTAGGAAGCAGTCTTTGACAAAATTAGATAATAGGAAAGATCTTGAAACTCCAATTTTGAAATGTACTGGCTTTCACCTGCTACAAATACGGCAAATAGAGTATTTTATCTGAAAGGCTGGCACTTTGAGTCCACTCAGAGGCACCTTGCAAGAAAGGTCTGGCGATTTACTTACCAAAACTCTGCTATTGAAAACCCTACGGAGTGCAGTTCGGCTTTAACACACATGGGGTCGCCATGAGTCGGGAATTTACCTGAGAGCCACTGGTTTTTGTTAGTAGGCCCTTCTTGTCTTCTGCAAAAGGCACTAAAAATATTTTAAGAAGAACAGATTCAGCCTTCCAAAACGGGGGAAAATAACTTCCGTAGGCAAATTTCGCCTCGTTAAGTCTTCTCGTTTTGTCTCGGAAGGTGGGCATCGAAAAACAAGTCTTCAAGGCCAGACGATAAGGATGAGAGAGGCCAATTGACAAAATATGTGAAAACGCAAGAAGATGGCCTTTTGTTCCCATTAAGTAGCAACATGCCATGGATTGAGCACCCCACTTTGAATTAGTTCTGGGGCGCCCGCTGCCTGACTGTTGTGTGGCAGGCTGTCTGGTGTCAGGAATCAATGGTACCGTTGAAGGAGCTGGCCTCTGAGACAGAAGCATGTGCGCTTCTTAGGAAGCCTTTATACTGGATGAATTTGTAAATCTAAATATTGCATGCCGCTCTTGGTTCAACAATGCTCCCCTTTTCCTAGTAATTTACTGAAATTAACTGAATAAGGACACAGCTAGCTGGTGGGCGAGCTGAGATGTTCCAGTTAGTGTCTGAGGCAAGACGTAGTTGAAAAAAGCAAAACTCCTTGCCTATTTTCTTTCTTTTTGTATTTAAGATACATATCTTATTATTTTATTGTCTTTTTTATTGTTTTGTTGTGATGAAAATACATGTAACGTTTGCCAGTTCAACATTTTTTATCAACATTGTGTAATTCAGTGACGTAGATAATGTTCATCACGCTGTACAGCCATCACAACCGTTTCCACATCATTCCACCACTGTTAACAGAGTCTCACTGTCCCCTAGCCACAGACTTCCCTGTTTCCCCTCCCACCTCTGGTCCCAAACCATACCCACTGCCACTGAGTCAATTCCGACTCATAAAGATCCTGTAGGACAGGGTAGAACTGCCCTATAGGGTATCCAAGGCTGTAAATCTTTATACAAGCAGACTGTCACATCTTTATCCTGCGGAGTGGCTGGTGGGTTCAAACCACCGACCTTTCAGTTAGCAGCTGAGTGCTTTAGCCACTGCACCACTAGGGCCCCTTTTGCCTCTGGTAACCGCTAATAAACTTTGGTCTCTATACATTTGCCTATTTCAAATAAATGAGATTGTACAATATTTGCCCATTTGTGTCTGGCTTATTTCATGTAACATGTTTTCAAGGTTCATCCATGTGGCGGCATGTATCAGAGCTTCATTTTTCTTTAGTGTATTGTATGGATATGCTACATTAGTTTATCCACTCATCTGTTAATGGACGCTAAGGTTGTTTCTACCTTTTGGCTATTGTGAATAACCCAAAAAAACCAAACCCAGTGCTGTCGAGTCGATTCCGACTCATAGTGCCCCTATAGGACAGAGTAGAACTGCCCCATAGAGTTTCCAAGGAGCGCCTGGTGGATTCAGACTGCTGACCTTTTGCTTAGCAGCTGTAGCACTTAACCACTACGCCACCAGGATTTCCACTGTGAATAGTGACCTTTTAAAATTATTATTATCATTGTAAAACTACAGGGAACGCAACATTTGCCAATGCAACATTTTTCACGCGTACCATTCAACAAAACCGATGACATCAATCGTTTTGTGTGATCAGTCATCACCAAATCCCATGGCCAGATGTTCTATCCCCATAAACTGAAACTCAGGGCTACAGAAACAATGATTCTGCCTTTCCCCCGCCCTCCCGCCCAGGCAGCCGCTCTCATTACCTCTTGATGACGGATGAGCACGTGTCTCTGCAAGGACTCAGGCTACTGAAAGGGACTACGGGATTGGCCTTTACAAATTATTTAGAGGTTATACTTGGAAATAAAAAATCAGCGAAGTATTCATTTCATAAATAATCCGAAAAGTTAATTAAAAAAAGTGGGGGAGGACTATATATTCCCATGATTTTACTTCCTTACAGGGATTACCGAAAACACAGATTTCATTGGAAGCAAAACGACAGTTTGTGATGACTCTTAAATTGGCTATAGTGTTTGCAGAGCCACAAACGCAAACGGTTTTCTCTCATTTTCTTCTGTTGAACTCCTGGTGTTTATAAAACTTATCGAATGCAAGGCTGTAAGAAGTAGAACACTTGGGTGGTCTCAGCAAGACCAATTCCTCGTAGAGGAAGGTGTTACAAGCCCAGTGAGTGGAATACATCTACATTAGCTCTCTACGCTGGACTATTCTATCCTGGAGCCACTAGCTACATGTACCTACTTAAGTTTCAATTAAATTAAATGAAAAATTCAGTTCTAGCCATTCAAGGGCTAGAGTCGACTCCAGCTCGTGGCTATCCCACGCATCAGAGCAGAAGTGTGCTCCACAGGATTGTCGACGACTGAGTTTTCAGGAGTAAATCATCAGGCCTTTCTTCGGAGATGCCTATGAGTGGACTCAAACCTCCAAACTTTCAGTTAGCAGCCAAACGCATTAACCATTTGCAGCACCCTGGGGCTCCTTCGAACACTTAATTGCAACCACGTTAGACATTTCCAACGTTGTAGAAAGTGCTGCGCTGAGGACTCCTGAACCACGGGGCTATTATCCCAGCCTTCTACACTTGATCTCAAACAACGCTCATTTTCTCAACTGGGAAATACGGCGGTAGGACCACATGGTTTCTAGCGCCCTCCCGCTTCTGAGAGTTCCATTCCAAGCGCTTTCCTGATTCTTGGGGGCTGCATCTGCACGATCACTCTCAGGAAGGCCACGTGGTGAGAAAGGCAGTGGTGTGGTGGAGAAAGCATCTTAGAACCTAAAGGACCGGGACTCACTTCCAGCACTGTCAGGGCAAGTTTTGTGATTCGCTCCATTGCTTTGAGTCTGTCTGCTCATTTGTCATATGAAGGCATGGTTCTGAACGATCTCCAAGGCCTGCCTTGCTCTAAATTCCGTTACTGAGTTTTTAAAAAATGTTCCTCACTGATGAGGTTCAATGAACCATATTTTGGTATTGTGTAAACTACGGTATTTTCTTGGAAACGCTCTGACTTCTCACAGCACTCAGTCAAGGAAGGGAAATTTACGACCATTTTCCTTTCTGTGAAAGTTTTGCTGCAGTAGGGTCATCACTGCACCCAGCGTTTGGAAGACGAGTGAAAAGGTGCCAGCTCTGCAGCTGTTTTCAATAAAAAGATTCTTGGCCTCTTATGTGCAGGATAGCAGAAGATCAAGGTTTTCACTGTTCTTCCAAAAGTTTGGGTGTCTTGCAGACTTCCCATATGAAAAATACTTAGTTTAGTATTCGAGTTTGATCTTTAGCTAGTAAACTATGGCCTTTGCTCTCCAATATGATGAGCAATACGGGAAAAAAATCTTTAGTCACTTGATTTGGAGGTTTTGGCATAAATGTATACACGAGTGTAGCCTTTGTTCAATTGATATAAAATGATTGTCTATGGAATACTTTCATTTGGGGAGCTTATTTAAAACATTGGATACCCTGGTGGCGTAGTGGTTAAGTGCTACGGCTGCTAACCAAAGGGTTGGCAGTTCGAATCCGCCAGGTGCTCCTAGGAAACTCTATGGGGCAGTTCTACTCTGTCCTATAGGGTCGCTATGAGTCGGAATCAACTCGACGGCACTAGGTCTGGTTTTTTTTTTTTTTTGGTATTTAAAACATTAGAAGATCAACACTCGTGTTAAGGAGATGGATCTATAATGATCACTTTGTATATCGCAGGCATTGTTCCAGAAGGCGAGAGCTCAGCAACAAACAAAAGAAACAAAAAGCTCTCCTCCGAGTGAGCTTCTGGGTACTGGTGGTTCAGTGGTAGAATTCGTGCCTTCCATGTGGGAAACCTGGGTTGTATTTCTTGCCAAAGCAACTCATGCATGGCCCCCACCGATCTGTCAGTGGAGGCTTGCCCGTGGCTATAACGATGAACAGGCTTTGGCAGATCTTCTGGACTAAGATGGACGAGCAAGAAAGGCCCGGCAACCTACTCCCAAGAAATCACCCACCCAGTGCAGAGTTGGCGCTCTGTCATCCTTACCTACCAGAAGAAGCCTGATGTGGATCATAAAGAATGAGCGGATTTTCCTTCCTTAAACCTGAGCTGTAGCATCAGCCCACTGCGGCTGATCACGTGAGAGGACCACACCTACAGTGTGGGTGTTCTAGCTTTTGAGCTTTAGACTCAGAAGGCCTGGATTGAAATCCAAACTCTACCCCTTATTTGCTGAGCAGCCTCAGATGAATTGCTCACTGCTCTGAGCCTGTTGTCCTGTCTGTAAGGAAGTCGTGGCGTGGGGATCCGGTGAGATCTGGTGTGTGAGAACACTTGTTAATCTTGGCTCTAACCACAGGGCAAGTCACAGTGGCCTGGTCACAGCCACGCTCTCATCCGAATGGGTATCTTGGCGATGCTGGGAACTGGATCCACACTGCCTTATTATACCTAAGGGGACAGAACATGGCCCTTGTCCTGCTAATAAAGGATCCTTCTCCAGCCAAAAATACTCAGCACTGAGGACTCAGTAATAGATACAAATCATGTCCAAATGTATCTAATTTGGGTATGAAAAGAGGCTTACATTTGCAGGACACTGTATATGGCATTGCTTATCAGGGGCCTATCTATGGAAAAGAGTGCCTATGGCAGTTAGTTATAAATTGCTGACTGATCTTTCACAGCTGGCAATAGAAACTGTGATGGCCAACAGACTCTGCTGGCTAGCGCCCCTCCTCACACAGCGCCCCGGGGACGCACCCTGCCTGCCGTCACTTAGTTACGCCTCTGTGGCTTCTGTCACCACTTTTTTAAAAAGGGACATGTTTCCTCTTCCCTTAATCTTTCTCAAATAAATGAGTGCGATGCAGAAAATGTTACGGAAATATTTTTTTCATTAAAGTTATCATTTGGTTATTAGAAAAGCTGGACTTTCCTCAGATTATTCTGCAGATTTACCATCTTCTGATCAGAGTCCTGTCTCCCCAACAGAGAGGCCAAGAAAAGCCTGTTGAGTGAAATTCTCTTTTCAGCCTCAAGTGTTCAGGGCTGCCAGGCAGGGGCCTTTGTGTGATGGGATAGCTCTGCCCCACCCACAGCTTTGAAAAGTAAAAGAACAAAAGTGAGTTCTCTCCAAAAAAGGCATTAGTGAAGGGCGAGGGGGAGAGATCTGCTGACTTGACAAACCATGATTACTGTTTACAGCTCATGAAACTGTCTTTTTAACAGTCGTTCTCTATGACCTGAAGTTTATTGCGCTCACGATTTTAGAAATGTTGTCTTTTGGAAAAAAGAGAAGCCTCAGTGAGAAAAGATAAGATGAACAATGTGGCTTTGCCCAGTGTTAAGCATCTTAGCATGTGCTGCCAAACCAAAAAGACAGCGGAGAACAAGCCTTCAGTGGCCAGTGGGCTGGAGATCTGTGCCCTCCACCCACGCAGATAACCCTTGGACCCCACTTTGCTCCTGAATAACAAGGCCTGTTAGTCTGCTCTACTTTATAAACTGACAGTCGTGATAGCCTGGTTTGAATCATGGCGTACCACTTAACAGGCGGTGACCTGGGGTACATCACTTACCATTCTGTGAGTCTCGATTCTTCCTTGTGTAAAAAGGGGATAATAACAACCTTGCCTTTGAGTATTGTGATAATTAGCAGCTGAAGAGACCCTATTAAAAGGTAAGTCACATAATGTCGCTCCTTTACTGAAAACCTTCCAGTGGCTGTCCATGTCACTCCAAGTAAAAGCCAAAGTCCTTACGGAGTGCTACAAGGAAGACCGTACACCATCCGCTGCCCCTGCTCCTCTCTGACCTCGCCTCCTATAGAGCGCGTCCTCTGGCTGCCCTGCCCTGGCTGTGGTGGCTGCATCAGCCACCAGGCTTTGGCACTTGCTCTTCTTCCCTTTGCCCACAGTGCTTTTCTCCCATGTTGGAGATTAACTGTGTCCCCCAAAAAGGTATGTTGAAGTCCTAACCCCAGTATCTGGGAATCTGACCTTGTTTGGAAATAGGGTCTTTGAAGATGTTGTCAGTTAACGTGAGGTCATACAGGAGCAGAGCAAGTCCTAATCCCATCCAAGTGGTTCTTATAAAAGAGAAGAGACAGAGAGACATGGGGAAAGATGTGAAGACGCATCTGCAAGCCAAAGAATGCCAAGGAATGCCTCCAGCTACCAGAAGCTTGGAGAAACAAGGCAACTGGTTGTCAGGAGGAAACCCTGCTGGTGCAGTGTTAGGTGCTAACCGAAGGGTCAGCATTTCAAACCCACCAGGCACTCCTTGGAAACTCTATAGGGCAATTCTCCTCTGCCCTATAGGGTTGCCATGGGTCAGAATTGACTCGGCAGCAACAGGTTTGGGTTTTTTGGTTTGGTTTTCAGGAAACCTATTAATTCTACTGTAAATCACAAATTCTCCAAACCCTTTCCTCCTTCTCCATTTTTCTCCATAGTGCTTATCAGCATTTAACATACTATCTATTCACTCATTTATTACGTTTATTATCTGTCTTTCCCCTCCGAATGAAAGTTTTATGAGGTAAGGATTTCCTTCTGTTCATTGCTGTATTTCAAGCACCTGGAACAGTGTCTGGTACATAGTAGACACTGAATACGTATTCGTTAGATGAAAGGATTCTAGATTAGAATACAATAAGAGCACTTGGCACTGTGCCTTTGGTCAAAAAATAAAACTGTGGGAGGAAAGAGGGAGAAAGACAATGACATGAATACGTAAGGTGTTAAAAATTTTATCCCACTGACTTATAACCACTACACCATCAGGGTTTCCGCTGACTTACGCCAAGCGAGAATCAGCCCACAGATTACTTACTAGTCACAAAGTAGACCAAACCAAAAAACCACACCCAGTGCCATCGAGTCGATTCCGACACAAAGCAACCCTATACAAAGTAGACACGTGTTAAAAATAAATTTTAAAAAGGGATAATGCTTTTTTATAAGCGGGTGCCCTCTAATAGATGCTGAAGGAATGACGAATGATGAAATTAAAGAGTGACCACTTGAGAGCCTCTAGTGAAATAACTGGGTCCCGCACAGATCATCTGGGGATGTTGAAATTCATAGATGGGAGCCAGATGCGGAAGTGGAGAGCTGAATGGGACGAGAATACCAGCCCGAAGATTCGTGGTTGGTCACAAAAGGAGAAATATTAAAAGCAATTACCCTACTACCTTCATTTGCGACCTGAGGAGCCTTGGAAGAAGAGGGATGGAAAGAGGAGGTGAGTGCTCCTGAAAACCCCCTCCACTCACCCAGAGCCACAAGCCCAGAGCCCACAATCATCTTCAGGATGGGCCTGGACACAGGCATAAAATCCAGGTTCCTCACTTGTTTGTGTGGCAGCCTGTACTCTTGAAACTCACCCCTGGAACTTAAAAGTGAGTTCAATAAGCTGATGAAAACAGCTTTATGCCCAGTTTTATTTCTTCTCCCCGCTTAGCCTATCTTACGGATTGATTTGTTGTTCTTGTTGTTAGCTGCTGTTGAGTCGGTTCCGACTTATAGCGACCCTACGCACAACAGAGCGAAACACTGCCTGGTCCTGCGCCACTCTTACAATCATTGCTATGCTTGAGTTCATTGTTGCAGCCACTGTGTCAATCCACCTTGTTGAGGGTCTTCCTCTTTTCTCCTGACCCTGCACTGTACCAAGCATGATGTCCTTCTCCAGGGACTGATCCCTCCTGGCAACATGTCCAAAGTATGTAAGACGCAGTCTCACCATCCTTGCTTCTAAGGAGCATTCTGGTTGTACTTCTTCTAAGACAGATTTGTTTGTTCTTCTGGCAGTCCATGGAATATTCAATATTCTTCACCAGCACCACAATTCAAAGGCATCAATTCTTCTTCGGTCTTATTCATTGTCCAGCTTTCACATGCATATGATGCGATTGAAAATACCATGGCTTGGGTCAGGCGCACCTTAGTCTTCAAGGTGACTCCTTTGCTCTTCAACACTTTAAAGAGGTCCTTTACAGCAGATTTACCCAATGCAATGCGTCTTTTGATTTCTCGACTGCTGCTTCCATGGCTGTTGATTGTGGATCCAAGTAAAATGAAATCCTTGACAACTTCAACCTTTTCTGCATTTATCATGATGTTGCTCATTGGTCCAGTTGTGAGGATTTTTGTTTTCTTCTTGTTGAGGTGTAATCCATGCTGAAGGCTGTGATCTTTCATCTTCACTAGTAGGTGCTTCAAGTCCTCTTCACTTTCAGCAAGCAAGGTTGTGTCATCTGCATAACGCAGGTTGTGAATGAGTCTTTCTCCAATTCTGATGCCCGTTCTTCTTTATATAATCCAGCTTCTCGGTTTGTTTTCTTAGCATACAGATTGAAGAGGTGTGGTGAAAGAATGCAACCCTGACGTACACCTTTTCTGACTTTAAACCAATCAGTATCCCCTTGTTCTGTCTGAACAACTGCCTTTTGATCTATGTAAAGGTTCCTCATGAGCACAATTAAGTGTTCTGGAATTCCCACTCTTGGCAATGTTATCCATAATTTGTTATGATCCACACAGTCGAATACCTTTGCATAGCCAACAGAACACAGGTAAACATCCTTCTGGTATTCTCTACTTTCAGCCAGGATCCATCTGACATCAGCAATGATATCCCTGGTTCCACGTCCTCTTCTGAAACCAGCCTGAATGGCAGTTCCCGGCCGATATACGGCTGCAGGCGTTTTTGAATGATCTTCACCAAAATTTTGCTTGCGTGTGATATTAATGATATTGTTCTATAATTTCCACATTTGGATGGGTCACCTTTCTTGGGAGTAGGCGTAAATATGGATCTCTTCCAGTCAGTTGGCCAGGAAGCTGTCTTCCATATTTCTTGGCATAGATGAGTGAGCACCTCCAGTGCTGCATGTGTTTGTTGAAACATCTCAATTGATATTCCATCAATTCCTGAAGCCTTGTTTTTCACCAATGCCTTCGGAGCAGTTTGGACTTCTTCCTTCGATATCATCTGTTACTGATCATATGCCACCTCTTGAAATGGTTGAACATTGACTAATTCTTTTTGGTATAATGACTCTGTGTATTCCTTCCATCTTCTTTTGATACTTCCTGTATCGTTTAATATTTTCCCCATGAAATCTTTCAGTATTGATTGCAACTCGAGGCTTGAATTTATGGATTTATTGGATTGATTTATGTTCCCCCAAACACGTGTCACACTCCTGGTCCTTTTATCTATACATATGATCCTGTTTGGAAATAGGGTTCCTTTGTTATGTCAATGACATCACACCAGCGTAGGGTGGGTCCTAAACCTAATCACTTCTGAGTTATAAAAAGACCAGAATAGACGCAGAGACAACAGAGAATGCCAAGGAACAAAGGAATGCCTGGGTATACCGGCAAAGAAGGAATCAACATAGCTGAGAGCCTGATTCGGACTTGTAGCCTCCAGAGTCATGAGAACAGAAACTTCTATTTTTTAAAGCCACCCACTTTTGGTATTTCTGTTATAGCAGCACTGGTTAACTAAGACACACTTGTTCTTATTGCTGTTAGTGACCATTGAGTTGGGCCCCAACTTATGGTGACCCCATGCACAATGAAACAAATTGCTGCCTGGCCCCACACCATCCGCATGATTGCTTGTGGTTCAGACCCCTGTGATCCATATTGCTTTCATTGGCTGATTTTTGGAAGTAGATCTCCAGGACTTTCTTCCCAGTTTATCTTAGTCTGGAAGCTCTATTGACACTTGTCCAGCATCATAGCAATACACAAGCCCCCACCGACAGATGAGTGGTGGCTGCGCATAAGGTGCATTGGCTGAAATCAAGCCTGGGTCTCCCACATAGAAAGTGAGAATTCTACCACTGAACCATTCCTGTCCCTGTTTTTCTCCTACTTCTCCCTTTACTCCTAGATAATTAGAATCAAATTACATTTAAGTTAAAATAAAACAGCTTTTCCAATGGTCTCTTCGAGTCCCTGCTCTTACCTGTCACTTTTGTCATGTGGTGGATCCTAACCCTAGACTCTGCCGTCCCATTGGCGAGGGAGCACTTCACAAGCCTGACCTTCCCACCCAGCTGTCCTCTGTACGCTGCCAGAGTGTGCCTGGAACAGATAGTAATTTTGCTGCTAGTTGTACGACCATCAAGTTCCACCATTTTTGCAAAGAGAAAGAAGAAGGAAATCAGTTGTAAAATGACTCTGGAGGAAACCAGGACCTAGCTGCCAGTCAGGGCGTCGTACTGCCCTCGGCATCCTATCCTCGGCCTGCAAGGAGGCCCCACTAAGCCCAGTCTTTCTTTTTCCCCTCCCCTATGCTCCTTTCATTCCTTTTGAAAGGAAAGGCAAATGTATCTTTCCACTATCAGTGGAGAGTTTATCATGGAGAATAAGATGTCAACAAGTCTTGAGAGTAGCTGAGCCCTTGATTGCATGGGGACGTCCATGTAAGCGATACCGTTTTAAAAACCAATATGAAACTTACAGGGGAGCAATATAACATTCAAGCACATGGGAGAGAGAGGCGCCACTGGACTCCAGGGAGAAGGGTTCTCATATCCATATTCCTTCTTCCTCAGCTTAGCCTTGAGGTCCCTCCTCCTGCTTTGGTAGCCTGGCTTTTGATCAGGAAGTTTACATAACCAATCAGTTGAGGTCAAGCCAATTCCAACTCATGGCAAGCCCATGTGTGTCAAAGTAGAACTGTGCTCCAGAGTTTTTAACCAGCAGGTGGTTTGGTTTGGCTTTGATTTTATGATGTTAGTGAGGCAGGGTTAGAGGCAGTTATGTTAATGAGGCAGGACACAATCTACAGGATTAGGTTGTATCTTGAGTCAATCTCTTTTGAGGTATAAAAGAGAAGCATGCAGACAGGAGACGGACCTCATACCACCAAGCAAAAAGAGGCAAGAGCGGAGCACATTCTTTGACACAAGCTCCCTGTGCAGCGAAGCTCCTAGACCTGGCAAGATTGATGACAAAGACTTTCCGCCAGAGTCAACAGAGAGAGAAAGCCTTCCCCTAGAGTTGACTCCCTGAATTCGGACTTCTAGCTTCCTAAACTGTGAGAGAATCAATTTCTGTTTGTTTAAGCTACCTACTTGTGATAATTCAGTTATAGCAGCTAGATAACTAAGACACCAGGTAAGCACTAGAATTGTAATAGACCTATGAAGACTGATTATTTATGCAAATATCCCAGAACTTACACATCTAAATAGTGCTCTCTTCCTCAAATAGTCCCTCTGGAGGACTAAGATATAATCCAAAGATACCGTAAAAACTATTTTCAAAATATTCTTGGCAGTCTTCTTTTTAACATTGAATTTAGAGCCTCACGTTCCTCCCCAATCCCCAACACAAATATACATTTCCTGGTATAGCTCATTTCTTTCTGGCCTAAATATGCCCTCTTGCCAGTATTGCTGTTAATCTCTGTTATGGATTGAATTGTGTCCCTCAAAAAGTGATACTGAAGTCCTAATCTGCAAATATGACCCTATTTAGGAACAGAGATTTTCTTTTGTTATGTTACCATTAACACACCAGAGCAGGGTGTGTCCAAAACCTAATCACTTCTGAGAGGTGTCTTATAAAAAGATCAGAATAGACACAGAGACACACACTGGGGGAAGACAGATACCATGTGAGGACCCGTCAACAAGGAAAGGAACGCCAAGGATTGTTAGTAGTCACCAGAAACTATGAGAGAGGCCCACAGAAGGAATCAACATAGACAAGGCCCTGCTTTGTACTTTTAGCCTCCAGAACTGTGAAAAAATAAATTTCTGTTCTTTAAAGCCATCTCTTTCCCCATGGGAAATCCTGGTGGTGTAGTAGTTAAGTGTTACAACTGCTAACCAAAGGGCTGGCAGTTCTAATCCACCAGCCACTCCTTAGAAACTCTATGGGGCAGTTCTACTCTATCCTATAGGGTCACTATAAGTTAGAATTGACTGGATGGCAAAGGGTTTGTTTTTGGTTATTTTACCATGAGTTTGAGTTGACTCAACAACAACTAACAGCACCAACATTTATGGTATTTTTTGTTACAGCAGCATTAGGTCACTAAAACAATCTTATGTACCAGCCTTGGCTGCAAAATGATTTCTAATTATTTTCCTAGTCAATCCACTCCCCCACAAGACAAGTTATTTACCAAAATGCTATTCCCAAGAGTGACTCAAGGTTTTCCATCCATCCTCTAAGAGGCTTGTCACAGACTCTGCCTGTCTTTGCATTTTGCAGATCCAGAGGACCCAGACAAATATTAATAAATTTTGCTTTGCCCCAAACACCTCCAAGTCTATTCTCCGGGATGGGAGACACCATCAGTGTGCAGGCCAGAATGGAGAGGTTAGGTTCTATGGCTGCAAGCAGATGGGGTTGTTTCATTCCCTCGGCACACTCACTGGACAGGCTCTGTCATGCTTGTTCTTGTCCTGCCCTGTGAACAGCACAAGGTCTGTAGCAGAGATCAGTTTTGGGGAATTACAAAATATGTGAAAAAAAAGGGGATTGCAAGTAACAATTCTGGCTTTCATTCTCCTCGTGAATTCCTATGATGAAATGGTACTTGCTCCTATGCATCATTTCTTCCGTTCAGGAGGCTCACACATCAGAATTCTGCCAAATGGCTGTTTCAGTCTGGGCGAGTTTGTAGTCATTCTGGCTCTAGTGAAGAAGTTGAACAACAGCAGCACTGCGTCAGTAATGTTCATTTTATTGAACTCTGGAGGGTATAGACACCTACCTGGGGGACATCCTGCAATGTTTACGGTCACTCAGGCCAGAGCTGAAAGCCCACTGAAGAACAATTGCTGGAAACTGTCTATAAACAACCCATAATAAGCATATTCAAAATGGGTACTTTGCTTTGAAATGATAAAATCATTGAATTGTTTGTGATGTACACATTTATCCTTTGAAATTCCTCAGATAGTCACCTAGCGTGGAAGGCTATGAGGCTGTAGAACACTGAAAGATGTTTGAGCAGTTTTATTCAAAATCTCCATCCTCTGCCAGATGTTGGGCATGGGCAAGTGGAGAGGAAAGCACTCCAATTCTTCTCTCATTCTAGTAGCTCAAGAAATTTCTTGTCCTCGCCGATCCTTCTAAGACATTAATTTCTGTTTGGAGACGTATGTTGCCATGCCCTTCCTGCCTGCTCCAGTGGCCTTTGGGCTGACGGTAATGGAGGGGACCCAGGGCCAGTGTGGTCTCTGCACATTGTCTCCTCACTGGGACCCCACAGGGTCATAAGCAAAGGATATTTCACCACTGATACCACGTGACTCAGGGATGGTAGCCATTCTTCAAGATCTCAGGCACTCTGAGGTGGAGGGGGTCATGCAGCCCCTCAACATGCAGCCCCTCTGACTTACCTGGGATTAGACAGTTCTCCTTTCCTCTCCTGTAGCACCCTGTGCTTCTCCCTCACAACACACTGAACTTCTTTATAATTGTTCACACATTGGTCTCCCAAGAAACTATAAATTCCTTAGAGCGGGGATTGTATCTTAGCATCATCATATTACTTGTTGAATCAAATCAGCAATTATCTAGTGAGAAATGTCCCAAAACAAAACTTGGTGCTAAGCATTTTAGGGAATCCAAGAATAAAATATACAAACATAAGATAAGATAAATATGTAAGTATCCATATAGATACACACAAATATAATAAACACATATATACAAATGTTCCAATGTTATGGTTTCAGTCCTCTGTTAGTTTGTCGTACTGTGGGGGCTTGCATGTTGTTGTGATGCTGGAAGCTATGCCACTGTTAATCAGATACCAGCAGGGTCACCCATGGAGGACAGGTTTCAGCTGAGCTTCCAGACTAAGACAGACAAGGAAGAAGGACCCGGCAGTCTGCTTCTGAAAAGCATTAGCCAGTGAAAGCCTTATGAATAGCAGCGGAACATTGTCTGATATAGTGCTAGAAGATGAACCTCCCAGGTTGGAAGGCACTCAAAAGATGACTGGGGAAGAGCTGCCTCCTCAAAGTAGAGTCGACCTTAATGACATGGATGGACTAAAGCTTTTGGGACCTTCATTTGCTGATGTGGCATGACTCAAAATGAGAAGAAACAGCTGCAAACATCCATTAATAACTGGAATCTGGAATGTAAAGAGTGTGAATCTAGGAAACCTGGAAATCATCAAAAATGAAATGGAGCACATAAACATCAATATCCTAGGCATTAGTGAGCTGAAATGGACTGGTATTGGTCATTTTGAATCAGACAATCATATAGTCTACTATACAGGGAATGACAATTTGAAGAGGAGTGGTGTTGCATTCATCGTGAAAAAGAACATTTCAAGATCTATCCTGAAGTACAAAGCTATCAGTGATATGATAATATCCATACGCCTAAAAGGAAGATCAGTTAATATGACTATTATTCAAATTTACACACCAACCACTAGGGCCAAAGATGAAGAAATAGAAGATCTTTATCAGCTGCTGCTGTCTGAAATTGATTGAACATGCAATCAAGATGCATTGATAATTACTGGCAACTGGAATGAGAAAGTCAGAAACAAAGAAGGATCAGTAGTTGAAAATATGGCCTTGGGGATAGAAACAATGCCGGAGATCGAATGTTAGAATTTTGCAAGACTGATGACTTCTTCATTGAAAATACCTTCTTTCACCAACATAAACAGCGACTATACATATTTATCGAACTCGCCAGATGGAACACACAGAAATCGAATTGACTACATCTGTGGAAAGAGATGATGGAAAACTCGATATCATCAGTCAGAACAAGGCCAGGGGATGACTGTGGAACAGACCATCAATTGCTCATATGCAAGCTCAAGCTAAAACTGAAGAAAATCAGAGCAAGTCCGCGAGAGCCAAAATATGACCTTGAGTACATCCCACCTGAATTTGGAGACCATCTGAAGAATAGATTTGACGCATTGAATACTGGTGACAGCAGACCAGACGAGTTGTGGAATGATATCAAGGACATCATCCATGAAGAAACCAAAAGGTCATCGAAAAGACAGGAAAGAAAGAAAAGACCAAGATGGATGTCAGAGGAGACTCTGAAACTTGCTTTCAAACGTCAAGCAGCTAAAGCAAAAGGAAGAACTGATGAAGTAAAAGAACTAAACAGAAGATTTCAAAGGGTGTCTCAAGAAGACAAAGTAGAGTATTATAATGACATGTGCAAAGAGCTGGAGATGGAAAACCAAAAGGGAAGAACACACTCAGTGTTTCTCGAGCTGAAAGAACTGATGAAAAAATTCAAGCCTTGAGTTGCAATAGTGAAGGATCCTATGGGGAAAATATTAAACGATACACGAAACATCAAAAGAAGCTGGAAGGAATACACAGAGTCATTATACCAAAAAGAATTAGTCAATGTTCAACCATTTCAAGAGGTGGCATGTGATCAGGAACCGATGGTACTGAAGGAAGAAGTCCAAGCTGCTCTGAAGGCATTGGTGAAAAACAAGGCTGCAGGAATTGATGGAATATCAATTGAGATGTTTCACCAAACAGATGCATCACTGGAGGTGCTCACTCGTCTATGCCAAGAAATGTGGAAGACAGCTTCCTGGCCAACTGACTGGAAGAGATCCATATTTATGCCTATTCCCAAGAAAGGTGACCCAACTGAGTGTGGAAATTATAGAACAAAATCACTAATATCACATGCAAGCAAAATTTGGTGAAGATCATTCAAAAACGGCTGCAGCAGTGTATCAACAGGGACCTGCCAGAAATTCAGGCCAGTTTCAGAAGAGGACGTGGAACCAGGGATATCGTTGCTGATGTCAGATGGATCCTGGCTGAAAGCAGAGAATACCAGAAGGATGTTTACCTGTGTTGACTATGCAAAGGCATTCGACTGTGTGGATCATAACAAATTATAGATAACATTGGGAAGAATGGGAATTCCAGAACACTTAATCGTGCTCATGAGGAACCTTTACATAGATCAAGAGGCAGTTGTTCGGACAGAACAAGGGGACACCGATTGGTTTAGAGTCAGGAAAGTTGTGCATCAGGGTTATATTTTTTCACCATACCTATTCAATCTGTACACTGAGCAAATAATACGAGAAGCTGGATTATATGAAGAACGGGGCATCAGGATTGGAGGAAGACTCATTCACAATATGCGTTACGCAGATGACACAACCTTGCTTGCTGAAAGTGAAGAGGACTTGAAGCACTTACTAATGAAGATCAAAGACCACAGCCTTCAGCATGGATTACACCTCAACATAAAGAAAACAAAAATCCTCACAACTGGACCAATGAGCAACATCATGATAAATGCAGAAAAGGTTGAAGTTGTCAAGGATTTCATTTTACTTGGATCCACAATCAACAGCCATGGAAGCAGCAGTCAAGAAATCAAAAGACGCGTTGCATTGGGTAAATCTGCTGCATAGGATCTCTTCAAAGTCTTGAAGAGCAAAGATGTCACCTTGAAGACTAAGGTGTGCCTGACCCAAGCCATGGTATTTTCAATTGCATCATACGCATGTGAAAGCTGGACAATGAATAAGGAAGACCGAAGAAGAATTGACGCCTTTGAATTGTGGTGCTGGTGAAGAATATTGAATATTCCATGGACTGCCAAAAGAACAAACAAATCTGTCTTAGAAGAAGTACAACCAGAATGCTCCTTAGAAGCAAGGATGGTGAGACTGCGTCTTACATACTTTGGACATGTTGCCAGGAGGGATCAGTCCCTGGAGAAGGACATCATGCTTGGTACAGTGCAGGGTCAGGAGAAAAGAGGAAGACCCTCAACAAGGTGGATTGACACAGTGGCTGCAACAATGAGCTCAAGCATAACAACCATTGTAAGGATGGTGCAGGACCAGGCAGTGTTTCGTTCTGTTGTGCGTAGGGTGGATATGAGTCAGAAACGACTCGTTGGAACCTAACAACAACAACAGCATGCAAATGTTCCAGTGATATGGTTTGAGTCCTCTGGGAACTTAATACTCTACTTATAGAGGTAAAAAGTCAATCTGTGTAAAAAGTCACGGTGAACGTTTGTTATAACAAACTACATGACTACATGATGGTTTTCCAGTTGGCTTCTTATAAGATGCAAAGGACTTAACATAGGTAAAATCACTTTTAGGACTTAATTTAAGCTGTAGATAATATGTTATTAATAATCCCTTAAACTTCATCCTGTTTCTCTCAGAGACAGTAGATTTCAGGTATCAGAAATCCTGAGAACTTCAGTAGTAGAAATTTGTCTTGCTTCAGAAAACCAAACACTCGGAAAAATTACAACTTGACCAACCATATGAAGACGATTTTGTCTTTCTGTGGGTTTGATCCCATCTACTTTGACCTTGAATTTACCTGATTTCTCTGTACCTCATTTGGATGAGAAGCCTTCTAAGATTTCTTGCAGCTTTGAAATTTTGTAATTTCTTTTTTATTTGCTTTCTTTCTCTCTCTCTCTTTGCATAAATGCACATGGACACACAAACACACACTCCAGATATATGCCAAGTCACTCATAAACACTCCCACATGCATTTCCTAAGAATAAAGGCATTCTCCTTCATGTATTATTATAAATACAGTATAGGTGTAGGATAGAACATTTGGAAAATAGAAAAAGAAAGGGAAACCACCCATAAACCCACCATTTTAACATACAAAATATTAACATTTTGCTGTCTTTCCAGCCTTTTCTCCATCATTCTTTTAATTTAATACTGCAGATCCAAGTTCGTATTGGATATTATAAATATTTTCACTGCAAATAATGGCAACAACACTGATGTTAACTACCACTGATTGAGTACTTAATCCAGTTGCAGACAGCATCAAGCTCTTTATCTACATTACTTCTTTAAAGTTATGACAACACTATGAGGTAGGTTCTATTGTCCTCACTTTAAAGTTCAGGAAGCTGAGTGGGTTCCATAGCTGGTAAGGAGCAAAGAAGTCCATGAAACTCTACTACATTGCCTGTCTGCTATTCTTTTTATTGAATGTGCTTTGATTTATTTATTCCTTGTCATGACTTAGCATGCAGGATACACATAAGGTCTACATCGCTTTCTAGAATATTTCCCAAGGCCTGACTCTTTTGACCACCACCTTTGATTTATGAGCATAACTCCCAGCTGCCTTCAGAGACTACTGCTTTCTATGTTTCCTCTACAAATTTAATCTAAACCAAACTTGGTTTTCCCAAAGTCTATTTTTATTCATCAAGGAGGCAAAGTATTTTATAAATAAACAACAAAGCCATCAAGGAGAATGAACGGATAGGGATGGGAGAATGAAATAAACCAAATGAGACAGCTTCCGGAGGCCCAGGTCTCAAATCCTCCAGACCAGCGCCCTTGGGCTTCGACAGAGGTGGAGGGGTGTCAGGCAGCGTTCTGTCCTGGGGCCTCAGACCCCTTTTCCAGCCGGATTGTGCCTGACTGCAGTGTGGTTGTGGGCATCTTTCTTCTCTTTGGCCCCATTAGGAGACCCTGCAACTGAAATTGTGCAGAAATGCTGTGTTGTTAAGGGCCTCTGATCTAAGCACACCCTGCTGATTAGAAATGTGTTGGATGTCAAATCCCCAAGAAACACGAATTCTAATACCTCTAAACGCACTTTAATGTGGGTTAAATGTCTGCATTTGTCTCATAGCCCGTGGTGCTAGCCGGGGATGAGGCAGCAGCAGCAGCAACCTTTGCCAGCCCAGCCTTTGTGAGGGTTCCGAGCACAGCAGGAAGGAACTGAACGCATTTCAACTGCAGCCAAGTTAGTGGTTTAAACTTCATAAACATGTCTTAAATGTTATGACTCTTATCTTTATTCCATGGCATTCCTACCCTCAAAGAATAGCTATTTAAACATACACACACACAATTCAACAAATGGTTCTAAGAACTTTGACCAAAAAAAAAATGTTCATTATACATTTTTGGTTGCTTGTCTTTCTTTAGACTTTTTTCTGTATGTCTTCCATTCCCATCACACAGCCAGGATGTGTAAGCATTTACCAAAAGGGTTAAGATAACATAACCTCCTTGTGATTAAAAATAAAATGAGGTGAAATGGAGAAGCTTTCAGTAATTTTACAGTTTTACTTGCTGCAAGTATTGGAAGTGTAATCAGCGCTTAGCTGAGTTCCCCTGTCCTCGTTTTTCTTTAATACTTGGTGTTGAGGATGGAGGAAAAAATTAAGAGATATGATCAACCCACAAATCTAGCTCTATTTGGAAAAGAATGCCCCAGTCCTGGAAAGTTATTCTATGATGTCTTTTGTAACACGAGTAATGGGTTTGTTTAGCACCCAGGGGTATCAGTTATCTCCTGCCGCAACGGTCCTGCATAACCAACCACCACGAAATTTCAGCGCCATACGATACTCAGCATTAACTGCCCATGCATTTGGAGTGGTTGGCTAGGCAGTTGGTTATACTGATCTTGGCTGTGCATGTTCACATGTCTGGGGGTCAGCTGATCTAGGGTGCCCTTGACTTGGCTCTGCCCCAATTGTCTCCCATTATCTAGCAGATGTATTATCAAGGAAGGCAATGGCAGAGGCACAAAGAAAGCCCCAGTGTTGACGAGATTATTTCAAGCCTTCGTTTGTATCTCATCTGCTATATCCCATGGAACAAACCTGTTCACATGGCTGAGCCCAATGGTAAAGGATTAAGAGTGGAGCAGGTTACCCTACCCATGATGGGAGGGCACCGTGATTAAAGAGAAGAATAAAAACTTAGGAACATAATTTCAACATACTACAGCAAGTAGTTCTGTGCCCTGTAAGGTTAAAATCAGTGTGAATTGCCTGTCAATAGCTAATAACAGAGTGTAAATCCAATCATGAGGCCAGGCTGTGGAGAAAAGCAGCCACTTGAGTGACTAGTCTTGTAAGCAGAGGTAGAAGAAATGAATTTGCATCCGAAGGTGGCTTAAAAGACTCAATATTGATGTCACTTCCTCCCAAATTGATCTATAGATGAATGTAATCCCAGCAAGTTTTATCTTTTTTTTTTTTTTTTGGTGAAATTCAACAAGCTGATTCTAAAGTCTATATGGAAAAGCAAAGGAAACAGAGTAGTGAAAACTATTTTAAAAAACAAAAAAATTGATTTCAAGACTTACTATAGATGCTACAGTAATCAAGAGAGGATGTGGTAAAAGAATAGACACAGAGAGCAATAGGCTAGAATACAGTCCAGAAATAGACCCATGAATACATGAATAATTTATTTTCAACTCAGAAACCAAGAAAATTCAACAGAGAAATGATTTTTTTTCAACAAATGATGCTGAGACAATTGGACATCCATATGCAGAAACATGAACCTCAACCCACAACCCTGAAGCATACAAAAATACACCCACTCCTCACTTATTGATGTGGTTAGGTTTCAAAGGCCAAGTGGTTATTCAAAAGTTGGCATTATATGAAAATGGAGGATGACCACATCAGATCAAAAATGGAAGATGACTACATCATTACATAACTGCCAAATTACATCATTACATAAATGCCAAACCACTGAGAATCATGGCCCAGCCAAACAGACACACAACTTTAACCATTATAACCAGCATTACTCTTGCCTCACAACTTTGCATTTGTTTCCGCCAGATATACATCATCAATGTGCAAAACAGTCAGAGAGCAGGTCTTTTACTATTGTTGTAAATGTATAATGTTTTAAGAGATAGTCAATAAGTGAGGAGAGCTATAAATTCAAAATGGAATATAGATCTAAATGTAAAACCTAAAAATACTAATTTTTTAGTGGAAAGAACAGGGAAAAACGTCTTTGCAACTATGAATAATGCAAACATTTCTTATCTAGCACACAACAAGCATGAATCATGAAATAAAAAATGATACATAGGACTTCATCAAAATTTAAAACTGTTAAGAAAATGAAAATGCAAGCCACAGTCCAAGAGAAAATATTTGCAAACATACATCTTGTAAAGGACTTGTATCCAGAATATATAAAAAACTCTCACACGTTAATAATAATTAAAAAAAAAAAAAAAGGAGAAATGGGCAAAAGATTTGGACACTTCATCAGAGAAGATATATGGATGACAAATGAACAAATGAAAATATGCCCATTAAACCAAAAGACCAAACCTGTTGCCATTGAGTCAGTTTCAACTCATGGTGCCTCTCTGTGTTACAGAGTAGAACTGCTCCATAGGGTTTTCTTGGCTGTAATTTTAGTCGAAGTAAATTTCCAGGCCTTTCTTCCATGGTGCCACTGAGTAGGTTCAAACTGCCAACTTTTAGGTTAGTAGCTGAGTACAAACCACTTGCACCATCCAGGGACCACACATTTATTTTACACAACTATTTGAACAATCAAAATTTAAAAACTGACAAGATCAAGAGCTGACGAGAATTTGGAGCAACTGGAACTCTCACATGCAACTCGTGGAAACACAAAATGATATGGCCACTTTGGAAAACAGTCTGGCAGTTTCTTATAAAGTTAAATGTCACTTTTCATGTGAAAAAGTGTTCCTGCTTTTAGGTATTTGCCCAAGAAAAATGAAAACATATCTTACACATACACACACACACGCAAAACCCCACAGATTCTTATAAAACCTGCATGTGAATGTTTATGACAGCTTTATTCATAATGGTCAAAAACTGGAGACAACCCAAATATCCATCACCTGGTGAATAGACAAATGCTTGTACATTGGTACAATGGAATACTACTCAACAAAAAAAAAGGAATGAACTAGTGATACACGTACCAACATGGATGAACTCAGATACATTATGCAAAGTGAAAAAAAGCAGATGCAAAATGCTACTTGCTCTATCTTTCCATTTAAATGACAGTCTGGAAAAAAAGGGGAAATTATAGGGAAGGTGAAGAAAAGAGTTGTAACAGGACTGGGGTTAGGGAGAGAAGACTGACTTCAAACGTGCGTGAGAGAAATTTTGGGGTGATAGAAATGTTCTATGACTTGATTTTGGTGGTATTTCCATGACTGTATATGTTTTTCAGAATTCATTGAACTACACACCTAAAAAGAGTAAATTTTACTGTATGTGAGTTATACCTAAAAAACTGACTCAAAAAAGTGAGGGAATCCATGTAAACAAAGGGCAGGATCAGGTATATCATTAGCCTCGTCTCCAGCCACCGAGAGAGGCTGACGCATGCTCACCTTCTGCAAGACTTTTCAGTCAACAACCATTGTCAGAAGAAACATCTTGAATCAAAAAGCTTTAAATAATTGAGTATTCCCTAACCCAGATTCTTTTTCTAGGGATTTGTCCTAAGGAAATAATCACAAATGATTTACCTAAAAAGGGGATTATTTGCCACAAAATCAAAATCCTAAAAAAAACTACAAGTAACCTTAATACCCACCAACACTGTTGGCAATGGGAGGAGTGAGGGTGGGAATATTAGGTGTGCTTTGGTGCACACATGCAATGGAGCTCCATCCAGTTATAGAATAAGATGTAATGATATGGGAATATGATCATATATTGTAAGTAAAAGAATTCAAACCTCCAATGAGTATTTACAATATGATTTCCCTTTTTTGAAATGTGTGGTGTGAGAGACACAAAGACTGAAAAAATACATATGCCAAACAATAACGATTATCATCTTTTGGTGGTGAGATTGTAGATAATTCTGTTTTTGTTTCCTATATTATCTAAGTCTCAGATGATAAACATGTATTTCTCTGATAATAAGAAATAAAAAAGTGAACTCATAGGTCATTTTTAAAAAGCATCCACAGATTTCTTTAAGTCAAGGAGTCTATCCTATCACACTGGGTCCTTATGGATGTCCTTCCTATGAATCCAAACAGCCTTCATTGAGTCCAAACAGTCAAAGGGCCACAAACGGTAAAGACCAGCTGAGCTCCTAAGAAGAAGGAAGCATTTGACCCTTTTAGAATCTTTGGACTGTGCCATGTATCAGCTGCCTGTCCATGGAGAATGTAAAGAAATCCCATTAAAAAAAAAAAAAAACAGCTGCAAACAAACGGATTCATGAACCAAAAAAGACTTCTATTGTGGTAGGCGGTTGCACGACCAGCTTCTTAAAACCTGGTGCTGGGTTGTTATGGAAGTGAGTTGTTATGAAAGTGTTATGTGAGCACCAAAGAGTCAGGAAATTCTCTGGTTTCTTGAGGACCAGTTGTTTTGGGTCCTTTTGGAGAGAGCAGCTTGGTACGAGCATTAGTATTTTCTTCATGGTGCCATCAGCAGAGTCAACTGTTTCATTGAGGCAGGACTTTATAAGCTGTGGACTTCAGCAAGAGCTGCTGGAATGCCAGAGGGAGATAATGGCAGAAGCTGTGTGATAAACGTAGTTGGCTGGTTTGTGAGAATATGTAGGCGCTGTTTTTGGAGCTTCTAGGAAGAGCTAGGAGTCCCTGAGTGGTATAAACAGTTAATGAGCTCAGCTGCTAACCAAAAAGTTGGCCGTTCAAATATACCCAGAGGCACCTCAGAAAAAAGGCCTACCATCTATTCCAAAAATTCTGCCATTGAAAACCCTATGGAGCATAGTTCTACTCTGACATACATGCGGTAACCATGAGTCAGAGTCCACTCAATGGCGAGTGGTTAGGGTTTTCGTAGAAAAAGGGAGTGAGTAAATGAGTGAGAAAAGAACTCACAGACTATCAGGGCCTGGAGAAATTTGGGTTACAATTCTGACCATTTATGGGAACAAGCTCTGCTAAGAAAGAAGGGTCACTTTTTTTTTTAAATTGTGCTTTAAGTGAAAGTTTACAAGTCAAGTCAGTCTCTCATACAAAAACTTTTACGCACCTTGCTCTGTACTCCTAGCTGCTCTCCCCCTAATAAACAGCACACTCCTCCTCTCCACCCTGTATTCCCTGTTTCCATTCAACCAGCTCCTGTCCCTCTCTGCCTTCTCATCTCCCTTCCAGACAAGAGTTGCCCACATAGTCTCATGTGTCTGCTTGAGCCAAGAAACTCACTCCTCACCAGCATCATTTTCTGTCTTATAGTCCAGTCCAATCCCTGTTTGGCTTCAGGAATGGTTCCAAGCTTGGGCTAACAGAGGGTCCAGGCACCATGACCTCCAGGGTCCCTCTAGTCTCAGTCAAACTATTAAGTCTGGTCTTTTTAATGAGAATTTGAGGTCTGCATCCCACTGTTCTCCTGCTCCATCAGGGATTCTCTGTTGTGTTCCCTGTCCGGTCAGTCATCGGTGGTAGCCAGGCAAGTTCTAGTTCTTCTGGTCTCACTCAGGTTGATGTAGTCGCTGGTTTATGTGGCCCAGAAGGGTCACTTTTACTTGGTGAAGGCAGGTCTTGCATGGACATGAGATGGCTTTGGGGAACCAACTCAACACTTATCTGTAGATGTTAAGAGCTGATTATGCCTCTGGTATAGGTTGCTACATCAGTAGAAGTAAGAAGTGTTTGTTCTTTAAGCTTCAATATCTCCTATCCAACCTTCTCCTTGTTTCCCATTAAAGAGGATACTTCCCTGAAGCAGCCTTCTGGTTTCAATGAGCTGCCTGCCACAGGCTGCACACTCCACACCTCCTCCTGGGGGTTTGATATAAGAACCGATTACTGGGAAATGATGAGGGCTGAGACCAGATAGGACAGATTGCCTCTGTCTGTCTCAGGCTCTCCACAGGAGGCAATGGCAGCTTAAAGGCCTGTCTTTGGGGAACTTTCGATGAGACTAATCACATCCTAAAGAGAGAAGAGTGCTAACTTCTAGAAATTCCTGAATCTAATCATTCTCATTGAATAAAAGCCACCCATGTAGCTGCTAATTTACCCTACAAGAACAATCTGGAAAAAAACATTATCCCACCCATACACTCATGGAGAAAGGTCATGGTGTCTAACATACCTGACTTCCAAGCCCATGAAAAAGGAAACTTAAACCACTGAAAACTTTACCCTCAGTAGGAACTTGGCTTTGTAGCAGCTAATTGCTGATAGTAATGAGTTAGTGGGGTGAAGGGCATTGCCTCACTTCCTGAACAGTTAGTCCCCTTGGAAGGCGAACCAGCTATGGTTTTACCCACGATGAATGTGCTACACTCTAAAGAAAGGTCGAGGTTTGGTGCCTTTGTCTTCTAAGGACGCCTTAGAGGTTTAGGAAGTCACAGAACAATGCACTGTCCAGGGAAGGAAGACAATTGGTCCGACCCCTTTATTTCATAGATGAGTAAATGAGCCCTGAGAGCTGACTTTTCCCAAAGCTATAAAGCTGTTCTGTGGCGAGCAGAGCCACTAATTAAGCCTCCTGATACCCGGGTACGTGCACCATTACACCTAGTTAGCCCCAGGTCGAAACCTAATCTTTAGCTTAAGAATTTGCCTAAGAAACACACGTAGATACAACATGCACATGCACACGTGCACACACACACGTGCACACACAGAGATAACACACCCCACACAGAGAAAGATACAACCACCACGCATTTGCATAAACATCCCGATACTGAGAATCCAGAGGGCTGTGGCGTTTCAGTGGTAGAATTGTCACCTTCCGTGAAGGAGGCTTGGGTTTCATTCCCAGCCAACGCGCCTCAGCACAGCCACCACCCTTCTGTCAGTGGGAGCTTGCATGTTGCTACGATGCTGGACATATTTCAGTGGTGCACCCACACTAAGACTGAGTGGGAAGAAAGGCCTGGCGATTTATATCTGAAAAGTCAGTCAGTGGAAACCCTGTGAAGCACAACGATCTGATCCTGGTGTGCATGGGGTTGCGTGAGTTGGGGCTGACTCGATAGCAGCTAACAACAACGGCAACGTTAAGGATTCAAACTGATTCTTCTACTGGGGCTGTCGTTAGAAGTTAAGTATCAAAACAGAAAGAGGTCTATAGCGCATAGAATCTGCAGTGAGACTGCTGGGATTCGAAGCCATCTAAAGCTCTCTGTGCCTCGGTTTCCTTGTCTGTACAATGGGGACAATAATAATACCTGTATCATAGGGCTGTTATGTGTATTTAATCAGCAACGCAGAATAAAGTCTGACATACAGGAAGCAGTTAGTGAAAAATGCCCATTGCTCTCCCCATTGACCTGAAGCTGGCAGCATTACAGCCTGCCACTGTCCACAAAGCCACACTCCCTCCCTGCTGGTGCAGTTGCTTTCTTTGTGCCTTGTCCCTTTAGGTCAAAGGAGCATCAACTAACACCATAGAAGATGACGGTCATGTTGGAAGAAATGGATCATTTACCTCAAGTAGCTTCCCTTCAGTACAAAATGTCTGAAATTTACGTTCACAATAATCATATATGATTTTTCTGATATAGATGTGGCTGTTCTGGGATGAAATTTAGCGTTCTGTCCATTTGGATCCTTGAGCATGGTTCACAGTTTCTGAACAGCTGTTCTCAAACACCCAGGAGCCCACCCTGCCCAGGCTGGCTATCCCAGACATAGCCTGAGGGTTGGAGCCATGTTAGACCAAACCAAACCAAACCCTTGCCATTGAGTTGATTCCAATTCATGGCTACCCTATGTGTGTCCTGTGCTCCACAGAGTTTTCAATTGAAGGTTTTTTGAAATCAGATCACTGGACCTTTCTTCTAAGGTTAGCAGTTGAATTTGTTAACTATGTACATCATTACCCATTGTATTTGCCTTTAGTCAATGAGATTCAGATTCCTGCCTTTCTCTCCAAGGGAGCCACAGGCTGGCATCAGGTTGTCACAGAAAAGCAGAAGACTGGATTACTTCTGAGGCAGTCCCCCCGCTCACTGGTCCAGCTCCTTAAGGTTCACATCTAGCCCATTGGCTTTACTAGGTTGTCTGCCCGGCCTAGGTAAGCATTTGCGTTTGTCATCTCTAGAGAGGCTGAAAACTATAGCAGCTAGAGCTCAGGCAGAGCAAAAAGGAGAATTATGGTTTGTTTATGGCTCCTCTATGTCTGAGAACTGGAGTGTGATGAGTTCTGGAAGGTGCTGGAAGTTGGAACGGGAAGGGAAGAGCCATAATTGAGGCGCTGGCAACATCTGCTACAGCCATGGCTTTAGGGTTGGTGTAATGCTTACTGTGTCCCCTGGTAGATTTCCCCATCCCCCAAATGGAAACCAGAACCTCTAGTCCAGCCAACCTTAAAATTTGGGGCAGAAAGCACAAGTCCCCCAGTCTGGGTCACTGGAAGTGATGGCTTGAGGAGCAACTTCCACTTCCACTCCTTGGTTCCCAAAGCCATGAGTTCTTCCTGTGGCGGACGTTGCACCCTATAGGGACTATTGATTCAGATTATGCACTATGTTTTGAAGGGCAGCACCCTAATCTTGCAGTCATTCCCAGGCTGGCATCTTAGTTGTGTAGCCATTCTAATTTTCTATCGAACTGGATGCTTCTGGGTGACCTGGTACATAGTAGGGCCAGTGAACACCATGGTCATGTGCCCATTGTTTACCTCTTTCACTGGGCAGTGGGTGCAACGGTCCAGGAAATGTTATGTGTGGTCACAAAAAAAGAAAATCAGACAGTGAGTGCTCAAATATCTCTCAAATATTAGCAACATTGCATAAGCCAATGCATCCCTTTCCATATAGATACCATCCAAATGCATCAGGGTTATGACCACGCCACCAACAATTGCTACCACCAGTGGTGGAATTTGCTTACCGCTGTTTGATGAGATATGTGGTTCCAAAACGTACCCTGAGGCTCTGCTTCCTCAGATCACCCCTCACTCCAGTTGGGCTTCCCCAGAAGCTGAGATAAGTTTTTGAGTGCAAGCAGTTTATTGTGGAGTTGATACTGGGAAACACTGATAAGAGAGTGGGGAAGTGAGACAGGTAGAGCAAGGCTGCCAATAACAGGTCCGTCATCAAACAAGTTATGGCAACTGGGGCAAACTCCACTGGGAAATCCTGGTAGTGTAATCCAACTTCTGGGAGTTACCCTTTGTGAGGCAGGAGGGAGCTGGGGTACCAACCCCTCAGTTCCCATCAGTCAATGATAGAGCGTTGTTGCTGCAGGGAGAGAGCAGAGTTGCTAATTTCCCAGCAGTTCCTACTTGCCACGGGTGTGTAGGGGCAGCAAGATCTTTGGGTGTCAGAGAAAACTTTGGGCACCAGGTTCTCAGGCAAGAATCACAAGTGCTGGTGGTTGGAAACTGATCCAGGACATAGAAAAATGGGAAAGCTGAGGCACCGCAGGAGGAGCCTGCTACAATGTGGAGTAATGCTGTGCGAATAGCAATTAGCAGCGAACGTTTATTGAGTGATCAATATCTTACATACTTCTCACAACACTCCCACAGAGTTATTGTTGTTAGTTGCTGTCTACTCGACTCCGACTCATGATGACCCCTTGCACAACAGAACAAAATGTTGCCCGTTCCTGTGCCATCTTCACTGTCATTGATATGTTCGAGTCCGTTATTTTGGCCACTGTATGTGCTGAGTGCCTTCCAGCCTAGGGGCTCATCTTCCAGCACTATTAAAAAAACAAAACAAAAGCTACTGCCATTGAGTTGATTCCAACTCATAGTGACCCCACAGGGTTTCCAAAGCTGTGAGTCTCTGTGGAAGCAGACTGCCACGCCTTTCTCCTGCGGAGCTTCTGGTGGTTTTGAACTGCGGACCTTTTGGTTAGCAGTTGATTGCTTCAACCACTTCACCGCCGATAGGGTTTTCATTGGCTAATTTTCAGAAGTAGATTGCCAGGTCTTTCTTCCTAGCCTGCTTTGGTCTGGAAGCTCCATTGAAACTTGTCTGCCACGGGTAACCCTGCTGGTATTTGAAACACCAGTGGCATAACTTACAGCGTCAAAGCAACATGCAAACCACCACAGTAGGACAAACAGACAGATGGGTGGTGGTCCTATAAGGTAGATGTTACCTCTTACTATCCTCATTTTCCAAATGAAGAAACTGAGATTCAGAGATGGTAAGTCACTCAGCTAGTAAGCGGAGATGCTGGGATTCAAAATGGGGCACTTTTCTTACCTTTCCAGATTATGGAAACCATGACACGATTAACAGTAGACACCACCACTGTTTGAGGATATGCATTTTCTTTAATAGCAAAGGAATAGGACATTATGGAGGCAGCTAAACAAAGCAGAACAGCACACAGCATAGCCCTGGTTGTACTGGTTTCCCAGTCCCTGAGTCCTCGGCTCACAGGATGCCCAGCTGCAAATAAGGACTCCGATCTGGAATTGGACCTTCAGCAGCATAAGAAGCTACCCTGTGTCATTTTCTTAAGCTGTTTATAATCTCCTCCCTCCACATCCTACCCTCATCCTACTCAAAATGATTCTAGAGTCTCCAGCTATATGTCTACTTGTTCCAGAGTATATTCAACTGGTAGGGAAAACCCCAGCACATCACTGAGGACTGATTGTGAGACTGGGTGAATCAAAGGTCGATTTCCTACGCGTAGCATCTCTTAACAGAGTCACAGGGGATTGCAAACAGTTACAGTCCTCAGCTGCCAACCAAAAGGTAGGGGGCTTGAGTCCACCCAGTGGCACCTCAGGAGAAACACCTGGCAGCCTACTACTTCCAAAAATCAGCCTTGTAAACCCTATGGAGCACAGTTCTACTGTGACACACACGGGGTTACTGTGGGTCGGAGTCAACTCGGTGGCAACTGGTACTGACGTTAGCAGTTGAGGTTTGCCTGAGAGCATATGAAGAAGAAAGACCTGAGAGTAAACCTCCTGAAGCAAAGAAGTCTTAGAGAGCACACAACAGAAATTGCAAACACAAATGTCTCAGAGGCCAGGTAAGTATCATAAAATGAGGAAAGCAGGTCCAGTACAAGACAATAGGGACGGAGAAGACTGTGGTGAACAGGGGCACACATCCCCTGTCTAAAAGCAGCAGCTGCTACCTGGCTCAGCCATTTGTTACCACTTGGGAATGTGGGTCTGTTGCTCGCAGAGCCTCCAAATTTTCAAAAGAAGTTGAAAATGTGGATTTTTAAGGGTAATTTTCTAATTTTTAAATGTTAGCAACTCATATGCAATTACTGAAAATACTATATGGGCTAAGCTGTGAACTTTGCCTTAATAGTTGAAGGCTAATTGCTACTGGAAAAGGGATTATGCCTGGGTGTGACCCCTGCATGATAGGAAACATAGGACTGATAAGTGGAAATTTCAGAAAAACAGGCCTTGATCCATAACCAGGAAAAACTTTCTAACACTATTGTTCAAAGATAGAGTGGTCTGCTGTAGAGGGATGGGGTGATCATTCCTAGAGATGGTCAGTTGTCGGTAAGATGGCCTCTCTGCCAGAACATTACAGAGGAAGCCCCGCATCACATGGGTGGGTGTTGGGCTCCACACCTCCCTTTCCTGAGAGTCTCTGAATTCTGAGATTCCAATTCTGTGAGTCTTTGAATCAAAGCCAGTTTCGTTCATTAAAGCTGGGTTGGGAGCTCCAAGCAAGCCCTTCGGTTTCACTTACGCGCCATGCAGAGCACATGTCCGCCTCTTCTGTCTGTTAGCGTAGGATGTTGCTGCGATGTCTTTTCCAAGGGAAAGTGTTTCCAAGGCTCTTTATGACACTTTTGTACTTCCTGTCTCTTGGGCTTCCCTGGCCCTGAGTTGGCCTAGGTTTCCGTTAACCCACCAGCAAGGCTCTACTTCACTTAGCTGTGTCTGCTGTTATTATTTTCTGTGGAAATAAATGCACACAGACTCTGATAATTTACACATGTTCACAAGTAACCATAAGGAGAAGCCGACACTTTACTATATATTTTAAAATTGCTATAAATCTGGGATCTGGAAACAATAGTTTCTCTCCCTCTGAACACGTCAATTTGCAACTATTGGTATTTTCTGAGCCTTTGAAAGTATGTACTATATGGACATGACACCAGAACATGTGGACAGTTAAGCAAAAGTAATTGCCAATTAAACTAGATTCCTCGATTAATTCAATGACAAAAATAAGTCAGACACTCTAACTCCGGCTTCACACGGAGGCATTCAGGACACCAATATCTCTTTTATTTTTGACAGCAGCATCTGGTCCTCATATAGCTATCTAACACTTTCAGTCGATCTTGACCTCAGTGTGAAACTGGGCCACATCTTCAGATCTACAAAGGGCAGGTTTTAGCCATTATTCTGAAAATGCTTTCCCTTCCATAAGAAAATTAATTTTAAAAAAAGAAAAACCGTTTCTACATTAAACTGTTTATTTGAGCCATGGAGATAAGCCCTGACCATTCTCAGATGCTGGAATATTCTGGTTTGGAACATCCTGAGTGCTTGGTTCCTGGCCCGGAGCCACATCACGCTGGAGAATTGACTTGACTGTTCTGTTTTTCAAATTGTTTGGGAAGTCTCAGCTAGGAGGGGAACTCATATTATTATTAGGGACATTTTGTGTGCTAGGCTTGTGCCGGGCGTTTCAAGCGTATTGCCTCATTTAATCCTCACAAGAACCCAGTGGGGTGGGCAGTACTTTCCACCAGGATATAAGCTCAGAGGTGCTAGAGGTCAGCAGGAGGCTTTCCAGGGTTGGCTAACTCCAAGCTTCATGCATTTTTTTCTGCCTAACAGAAAAAGGAGGAGGGAAAGGAGAGTAAAAATCCATTGTAAATATGGGTAATCCAAAGGTAAACCTCAAAAAATCATTTCTGAAGCTATCTCCTTGAATTAAACTGTAGGTAGCCAAAAAAAAAAAAAAAAACCCATTGCCGTCAAGTTGATTCCCACTCATAGCGACCCTATAGGACAGAGTAGAAGTGCTCCATAGAGTTTCCAAGGAGCATCTGGTGGTTTGAACTGCCGACCCTTTGGTTAGCAGTCATAGCACTCCACAACCAGGGTTTCCAAACTGTGGGTACCTGAGTACAAATACCTATCATTAGCTGCAAAGTAAATTTGTAAGATAGAAAACCCCTAAATCTTCCTATTACAGATTGTATTAACTACTGTCTGTGACTTTTAGCTGTTAGATTCCTCATTAGCAAATAACCTCTGGGCCTTGGGAGCCTATCAAGGGAGATCTGAGTGAATTTGAGTTTGTTCTTCCCCTGATTTATACAACTCAATTGTGTATTCCCAGTAACCCCTGCCAGGGCTCCAAGTGCACCTACCCCAAAGCCAATATCCCAATTTATCATTTCCTTGGGGCCCTGGTAGCACAGTGGTTAAGAGCTCAGCTGCTAACCAAAAGGTCTCCAGTTCAAATCCACCAGCCGCTCCTTGGAAACCCTATGTGGAAGTTCCACTCTCTCCTATACAGTTGCTATGAGTTGCAATCAGTTCCATGGCAATGGGATCGGTTTGGATTTGGGTTGATGTTTAAAGGGCACCCCAGATGGTGAAAAGAGTTAAGCCCTGGCTATTAACCAAAGGTTTAGAAGTTCCAGTCCAAAGGCCTGGTGCTCTACTTCCAAAAAATCAGCCTTTGAAAAACCCATGGAGACATTTCTACCCTGACACACACAGGATCACCGTGAATCAGAGTCCACGTGACAGCAACTCGTTTGGCTTTTTGGTTTTGATGTTGAAGCAGCATGTTAATCACCCGTCCCTCCAGAGCCTCGTCTGGGCTCGCAGCTTAGCGAGAGCTGCGTTCAGCTCAACTTTCTCTGCTCCTTTCCTTCCCTGCTTTAATGCTTTGAGAAATCCTTTCCCATCAGCATTTGTGCAACATGTAATTTTTTACTCCCATCCAACAGGCACATTTGGATTTACTATTTCACTTGAGCAGTTGGTGTTTACTGGCAGCGACAAGAGCAAAATTTATAGCAGCAAATGGAAGCTGAAGTGCAAGCTGGCTTTGAGCTGTAGAACTTTGTGTTTGCCATTTCCTAATTGTGAAAACAATATGTCCAGGATTCTGCAGTCCTCAGCATTCTGATGTAATGATTTCCATCTGGGCAAGGGAAGAAATGCAGAGCCTCTATCTGCTTGAATTTAACTCCATTTCAATGCAAAGGTAACCAGCTTAGGAGAATGTGGGAGGGCAGGAGAAGTTCAGACTGAATACCTTCTGAGTTGTGTCTGTAACCTCCACTTATCCAAGGGATCGTTTTCCTGAAGAGCCAACAGGGGCAGTGAGAGGGTTTGCCACCATCTTCTTGGTGGCAGTGGCTCTGGCTGGAGCAAGACGCCAGGGTTGCTTTGAGGTGAGAGAGGGTAAAGAAAGCAAGATGATTTGTGGGACATTCCAACTTGAGGGAATAAGGAGTCAGAGATCCATAGAGACGAAGCAATCGGAGATAATCCCAAGGCGGTAGAGACCAACAACGTGGTAGTAAGGAGCGCTTTAACATTCCATCGCCTCCAGCTGGCACTGAGGATTTCGTCCTGCTTGTTGAAATACGAAACCTTTTGATGATCCTCACACTCACTCATTGGCAGGGAGTTGAAGCCTAAATAAATGTAGTGTAATATTTCAATTGCTTGGTTTGCATTTTTCCATATTCATTGATTCAATAAGTATTTTTTTTTTTTATATTGTGTGTCCAACTCCTAATGACCCTACAGGACAGAGTAGAACTGGCCCATACTGTTTCCAAGGTGCAGCTGGTAGATTCAAACTGCCGATTTTTTGTTTAGCAGCCCAGCTCCTAACCACTGCACCACCAGGGCTCTACTATGAGTCAAAAAGCCTCGATGGCAAGGGGTTTGGGTTTTTTGGAGGGGTTATATTGTATGTCCAAGGAAAGTGGCAGTCCAGTGGTAGGATTCTCGGCCTCCATGCGGGAGACTTGGTTTCATTCTCAGCCAGGGCACCTCATGCTCAGACACCACCGGTCTGTCAGCGGAGACTTGTGTGTTGCCGTGATGTTTAACCGGTTTGGGCAGTTTCCAGACTAAGGCTAGAAAGAAAGGTCTGGTGATCTACATCTAAAAATCAGCCAGTAAAAACCCTGTGGATCACGACTATCTGATCCCTAACATCATGGGGATGGTGCAGGACCAGGCAGTGCTTAGCTCTCTTGTGCATGGGGTCACCATGAGTTGGGGGCTGACTTGGCAGAAGCTTGAAACATGAAACCTGAAAGGGAAGGCAACTCTGCTATTGTGTCTATGTCACAGGACATTAAATCTAGACGTTTCCTTAGTGTCTCAGTGTCTGAGGCCCTGGGGCTGAGGACAAAGTTTGTTAAATGTCCACCTATTCTAAAGAGAGGTGATTTGCTGAGGGGTGACCAAAAAGTGCTCCAGAAACCCTTAGGTCGCCACCCAGCCTCAGGCATGTTGAGGGAGCCCTGAGGAGAGTTAAGATTTCTTCAGAGAGAACGTGTAGCTGCTGAAATGCTTCTCTCTACCCATGCTTTCCCCTTGTCTTAAGCAAGTGAATGGGGCTTCAGAGAACCCACATAAGATCTGGCCTGTGACCCCTGAACTTTGGGAAACCTAGCGTATTAGTTTTTGATTGCCACAAACTCAACAGCTTAAAACAAGTTCATTGTCTCCTAGTTCTGTAGGTCAGAAGCCCAGGAGGCTCAGCTGGTTTCTGTGCCTCACATCTCACTGGGCTAAAAACAAGGTGTCGGCAGGGCCGTGTTCACTCTGGAGGCTCTAGGGGAGAACCTGTTTCCAAGCTCACTCAGGTTTGTGGTAGAATTGGGTTCCAGCCGGCTATTGAACTAAGGTCCCTGTTGCTTGCTGGCAGTCGGCTGGGGCCATCTCTAGTGCCTAGCAGCCTCTCTGGTTCTCCTATAAAGGCTGCTGCACCTGACAGCCCGCAAAGGCACGTCGAATCCTTCTCATGCTGCTGACTCTCTGATTTCAGTTGGGCAATTTTCCCCACTTTTAACAGCTCAAGTGAATGGGTGGGACCTCCTCAGATAATCCAGGATAATCTCCGCATCTAAAGATCCAGAACCTTAATCACACCGGCAAAGTCCCTTTTGCCAAGTAACGTAAGTTACTCATAGGTTCTGGGGTGAAGGGATGGGCATCTTTGTGGTCATCTGCTGTAGCGTCAGCCCGCGACTCATGGAGACCCCACGCACAGTGAAACGAAACACTGCCTGGGCCTGCGCCATCCTCATGATCCACTGCAGATCAGACAGTTATGATCCACAGGGTTTTTATTGACTGATTTTTTTTTTTTTGTAAGATCACCATCTTAGTCTGGAAGCTCCCCTGAAACCTGTTCAGCATCACAGAAACACACAAGTCTGCAAAGACTGACAAGGAGTCTGTCCATGAGGTACCTTGGCCAGAGACCTAACTGGATCTCTCAGAAGGAAGGTGAGAATTCTACCAGTGAACTACCAATGTTTGGGAGGCCATTATTCGAACTACTACCTAGAGATCAGTACCTGAAAAAGTCAAGAGGTGAGAAGCTAGCCAGAGCAGCCCTGTGGCGGCTGAATGAGGAAAGGGGCGAGCAGGACGTGGCTGACCTTGAATGGGGCTCCTCCAAAGACCGCCAATAGGAGGCACGAGGTAACATCAGTGGAACAAATTAGAGGTGGAATACCAGAAGCCAGGGACCGAGGGGGAGTACTAGCCACCACTGGAGGAGATACGTGCTGGGGAACTGCAGTGGACTGTAGCCAGTGGAGGTATCTGAGGAACTCTAAAATGCACCAAGAGATAATGGTGGTGGAATCTGGAAAAGGGCTATGATCAGGGTTGCAGAGCATGAAGAATGTAATCAATGTCACTGAATTACAGAGATTGTTGAATTGGCAAAGAAAAGGGGGAAAGATTATTGTACTAGACTAAGCAGGTATTGTGATATATAGTTCAATAAACTTTATTTAAAAGTTATAAACAAAATTAACAACAAATAACTTTTTTTTTTTAATAAAAAGTGCACCAGAAGAGAAAGCATCAGGTTTCAGAAAACTTCCACACGCAGAGCACACTCCAAAATTGCACCTTTCCTGTTTCTTGCCTTTTCTCCTTATTGTCTGTACAATGCTGCTGGACCCCAAGGCAGCATAAGAACCAAAGCAGGAGAGAGAAAAGCAAGGTGCGGTGTGAACAGCCCACCCTGGACCTGGTTCCTCCTTGCAGGTTTCCCAGTGGGAGGGAGGGCTTAGCTGGGCTGGGGTTGGGGCTTTGACTTGAGTGAGAGATTGAAGCTTTGATAGTAGACTGAACTGGACTCTCAAGATCTCAGAAAACGAAGTATTTGTCAGTATCCAAGATCCCTGACATTATAAAGCGCATTTTGACCAGTCAAGGAGGATTACCATGTTTCCATCCGTGATCCTTGGACTACTGTTTGTGGAAAGAGCATTAGACTAGTTGTTCTAGAGCTGGGTTTCCTGCTAACTGTATGAATATGGGCAGATAGTTTAGCCTCTCTGAACCTCAGTTTTTTTGTGTGCAAAATGCTAACAGGAATGTCTGTCCCGCCTATCTCAGAGGGTTGTAGGGAGAATCGGATGGCGTGATGGTCATGAAAATGTATTTCTAAAGTGTAATCTGAATTATAGAAAGGTGTTATTAGTTAATGGAGCATCTTTTTATATGCTGTGCAGGTTATAAATCTTTAAAGAAATACGAGACATAATGCTTAATGGATGATTTCTGGAAGGACACATAAGGAACCGGTAACAATAGCTGCCTGCAGGTAGACTTGATGAGAATAATGGAGATGGGGTGAGACTTATTTTTCACTGTATTCTTTTTTTGCATCTTTTGAATTTGTACCATATGTGAAAGCTGGACGATGAATAAGGAAGACCAAAGAAGAATTGATGCCGTTGAATTATATAGTTGGTGAAGAATATTGAATACACCACGGACGGCCAGAAGAATGAACAAATCTGTCTTGGAAGAAGTACAGCCAGAATGCTCCTTAGAAGCGAGGATGATGAGACGTCATCTCACTCTCACTTATTCTGGACACGTTATCAGGAGGGACCAGTCCCCGGAGAAAGGATATCATGCTTAGTAAAGCAGAGGGTCAGCAAAAAAGAGGAAGAGCCTCAACGAGAAGCATTAACACAGTGGCTGCAGCACTGGGCTCAAACATAACAACAACTGTGAGGCTGGCACAGGACTGGGCAGTGTTTTGTTCTGTCCTACATGGGTCGCTATGAGTTGGAACTGAGTCGACAGTACCTAACAACAACAGCAACCATATGTATATGTTACACATTTAAAAAAATAAAATGTAACCACACTTTGAGATATTAAAAAAAGAATGTTTATTCTTAATAATAAATTACACATAATCTAATCTTTCTGTAAAAGCACTTTTGAGGATCTCTGCTTCATTAAATGAGACGATTTAGTTGATGCAACCAGCACATGACCTGGCACATAGTAGGTGTTCACAAATTGATGGCTCCCTTTCCCTCGAGGTCTTCGTTATGACTATCAAATCCCAGTGAATACGAGGATATAGCTGATGGGATGCTGGATTTATTGGATTTCACCAGGATGTTGGACACAGATGGGAAATGGGAAATGCCAGAAAGCTGATGAATCATCTGGTAAACTAGTGGAGAAGATGAATGGACAGGTCAGTGAGGGCAAGGAAACAGAACGTCTGGAAAAAGGCAGCTGAACTCATTGTATCCTTTAACCTGCTTCTCAGTTGTTGATGTATCTAGAATGTCCAGTGCATTTTGCAAGTTGGAGTTATTCTGATTCTTATGCTATTAAATGCTTATTAAATAACAAATACCTTGAAACCTCATTAGCTAAACTGTGGAACTTTTTTTCTTCTTCCAAATTTACGATTTCTCCTCATTTTATGGTGAGGAACAGAGAGTCCATAAACCAGAACACTTTATGGGAAGCTGTAACACCTAAGCCTAATCCCAAGACTGAATATCTGATAGTACAGCTATTAAAAATTAAGACCCCTCAAAGACTGCAATTCCTGCTAACAGGAATGCCTGAGGCAGCCAATACCACGCCTTCCCTTGTGCTTTCATGTAGTTGCTTCAGTTCTGCTATTCTGTTATAAAACAAGCACCTAGAATGACATTTTCAACACAGGCAAAAATGAAAACCAAAAAAAACTGGGGATAACTACCTCACGCAATAATCACCACCAAAGCAAAGACACTGTTGGTACTGTCGAGATAGCTGTGGAACAATTTACAATCTTGTTCCTCAGAGCATGGTCCCCAAACAGCGGCATCAGCATCACATGAGGCTTTGTTCCCAAAGCAGAATCTCAGGCCTTTCCCCAAAACCTGCAGAATCAAAATCTCTAATCCCTGGGCGATTCCTGTGCACATGAAAATCTGAGAAGCACTGATGTCTACGTACCAACGTGCTTTAGGTAAAAGGACAGTGACGATTGTAAGGATGGCGTAGGACCAGGCAGTGTTTCATTCTATTGTGCGTGGGGCTGCTATGAGTCGGAACTGATTCAACGGCACCTAACTACAACATAACAATGAAAAGGCAGCATTCACTATATCTCAGAAATGAAATGTTAGACCTTGAGTTATTCCTGAGAATAACTAGTAAACAAATTCAGTCAAATATTTAAATGGAAGTACTCTTCCAAAGAAGAGATTTTGGATTCGTAGGTCTAATTGGGGGCTATGGGAATTCAAAGAAGGAAATAGACACAAGTGTAAGGTCCAAGGTGGAAACTCTAAGGCTTGGCAACTGGTTGGGTCTAGAGCCCAGTGACAGCTGAAGGCTCCCATTCTGGAATAGGAGAATGAGGAGGCTAAAGAGGGAATCTACTAAGTAGATTCCGTAGGACATTTCAAACCTAGGACTTCTTCATGGTCTCTAATTCAAGGATTTTATTTGCCACCAAATATTTATTTTACTGCCTTTCCACATGGATCCTTGATTTAAAAGACTTCATCTACCTAATATTTTCCATCTGTTACGTAAGGATGCTGTCTCCATTTTTGTTCATTGAAGCGTCTCTGATCAGCGTGAGGTAAGGTATGTTACCACTGAGTCTGCTATAATTCTGAGTGGAAGCAAACAAGCTTGGAGATTTAGTTGTTGTATGAATTTTCCTATCTACATGATTTTAGTTAGAAAATACTCGAGGTCTTACTCTAGATGTCAACATGAACAAGAATCCTCTGCTAAATTGAGCTAAAGTTTTCATCGTCAAGTCATGAGAAGATGTGAAGACAACAATGGGAGCAAAATTAAGCAGAGCTTCACAGTGTTTGGGCCACAAGTTCTTCCGATTAAATAATTCAGTTAAAGAAAACAGGAATGAACATATACACCTGGTGTGATGTTCAGCTTGGCCAGGCTATGTTTCCCAGTTGTTTGGCCGGACACTAGTCCAGTTGCTATCATGGAGTAGTTACGTGTGATTAGATCAGCTGGTCTGGGGTAGAACAGATTGCCTTCTATAATGTAAGGTGAGGTGAGGTAAGACAATGCAATTACCTCACAGCTAATGTAAGGTAAGGTAAGGTAATATAGTTGTCATCACCTTTCATAATGTAATCTAATGTAATGTAATCAATCAGTTGACGCCGTGGCTCTCAGACCTAATCCCTTCTGAGCTGTAAAAAGACCAGAACAAACACAGAAGCACACGTGCCCAGGAAGACAAGTGTCACATGAGGGTTGTCTACAAGCCAAGGAACTCCATAGACACCAGAACCAGGAGAGAGGCTCACAGAAGGAATCAACACAGTCAAGACCCTGACCTGGACTTTCAGCCTCTGGAAAAATGAATTTCTATTCTTTAAAGCCACCCACTTGTGATATTTCTGGCAGGGGGTGGTTTAATGCCATACCAGTCACACCTGGTAACTAAGGTAACTCAGTAGGTAACTAAGACACCTGGCAATGCTCAATCCTGTCCCACTTGGAAACAAACTGGAGAAACTGTATATATCCGCAACCAGCCAGTGGCTTTTTTATTTTGAATCTTAATAATAATAAAATCATAAAAAAAAAAAAAAGGAATTCTGAAATTTCACTTCCAATGTGGAAAGCTGTCCTCATTCCAAGGGGCTCAGGTTAGAGTCCATTATAATGAACAGTCTCTGTTAGAAAGTCCCTAGATAACAAACCAGACTACCAGGACGATAGCCAGCTTTAGGTCACATTTTTGGTGATTTAAGGAATTCTGTTACATACAACACGTGGCATTTCTGACAATGAAAATTGACTTGGGTGGAACCAAAGTCTTAACCATGTGAGTAATGTTTAGTTGGCAGAGCTGGAAATTCTTCTCATTCATTTAACTACAGAGATTTTTAGTAAGGTTTTCAATGAACAAAAAAATTAAGAAACGCTTTCTTAATGAAATAACTTTATATGTAAATTAGATACAGGAGAGGTCTGTGTTGGCCACTTTGGAGACTGATGGGGCAGCTGTTACGTGAAGATGGTTCTTTGGGTCCCAGCAACAGGCACAAAGCAACCCTTTTCAATCTGTATTATACTTGGAGGTCTACGTGCAGACATCTCGGATGACTGAGTCATTCTTGTGGATTCTCAACTGGGTCAGTGACAACAGGAATGAATACGCAGTTTAGTTAGCAAGTTAGAACTGTTTCACGTTAGACACGACTTTACAGCAGACAGTTTTATAAAGAGAATGGAATGAATTGAGTACAGTCACTTGAAATAAAATATCTTTTATATTCTCCGTATTCCCTTGGAGCTGACGACAAACCTGAGAAGCATGCTAGAGCAAGCAGACCAGAAATTACATTCTTCTAGTCCTCGCTTTGTGCAGTAGGCGTAATTCAAAGTGCAAGCCTCCAATGTCTTTCTTGGTGTTTTCTTTTCTTCCTTTCTTTATAACTGAGCCAAATTTGGTAAGATCATCAAAAATCAGACTTTTGAGAGCCTAATGATTAAATCAGGGAAAGGTCCCTTGGACGAGACTGGTCTAGTGCCGTCTCCTGCCTCCAGGCTTCTCAGGAATTGTGGGATCAAATGTGACAATGTGAGCGAAAGCACCCCTCACTGCAGCAGGAACCATGTGTACAAGGTACACGTCATTATTTTATGGGCATGGCACTAAACCATCCTGGATTATTAGAAATTTCTGTTGTTTATTTATTTAGTTTTTATTCTTAAAGGAGCTTTTTAAGGTTGTTATATCACTATAGGAGTCCCCAGGTGGTACAAAGACTTAACGCTCTCAGCTGCTAACCCAAAGGTTGGAGGTTCCAGTCTACCCAGAGGTGCCTCAGAAAAAAGTCCTGGCAACCTACTTCCAAAAAATCAGCCATCGAAAACTCTGGGGAGCCCAGCTCTGCTCTTGACACACAGGGGTCATCATGGTGTGACTTTGCTGCTTATTTACGTAAAGAAAAGAATACCTTTTCGCAAAATACAGAACACTCTAACTCAGAACGGGTTAGGTGGTGGAATTACTTTTTCAAAATACGTTTTTGTTTACTCAGAGTACGTTGTTCAATATCACTGGCTAGCTTCACAGAATTCTTTACAGTAACATTGAGCCATTAGTATTTTGGAGGAAGAACACATCTCCAAGTTCCACTATCCCTCATAAACTACTTCTATTCGTTTTTTAAAAAGTTTTTTTTTTTTAATTAAACTTTTTCTTTTGCGACCATTGTGGATTCATAGAAGGAAACCCTGGTGGCATAGTAAAGAGCTATGGCTGCGAACCAAAAGGCTGGCAGATTGAATCCACCAGGCGCTCCTCGGAAACCTTTTATGGGGCAGTTCTACTCTGTCCTATAGGGTCACTCTGAGTCGGAATTGACTTGACGGCAGTGGTTTTTTTTTTTTTTTTGGTGGGTTCATATGAGGCTGTAAGAAATAATACAGAGAGATCCCATGTACCCTTTACCCAGAGTCCCCAGTGGTTACACAGCTATACTACAACATCACAACCAAGAAGCTGACAGGAATACAATCCGCTGATCTTATTCAGGTATCCCCAGTTTTACTTGTACTAATTTGCAATTTTGAATTTGCAATATAATCTTAAGGGCTATATAGCATTCCATTGTATAAATGAATATATTGAATTGTCTTAGCTTCCTGTTGCTGGACATTAATATGTTTCTAAGTTTCAGTATAATAAATAATGTCTCAATGAACATTTTTATGTGTGCGTTGTTGTGCACATCTGTTCACATTCAATTCCTGCAAGTGAAAATATTAGGTAAAGGAATTTACCTATTTTTAATAATTCTTATTTAATTAGTATTAAATAAGTGAAACCTGGCAGGGAAAAATTTATGGAATAATTAGGCTTTAAAAATTCTTCTCAACATTTTAATACCTACCAGTTAAAAAAAAAAAAAAAAAAACTCCCTTGACTTCTATATCAGTTAGCTATCATTACATAACTTATCTCCCTTCAATGGCTTTAAACAATAATAATTTTATTGCGGATACATACATATACATATGTATATATGTATGTACACACGCACACATAATTGTGGATAAATATGTATATAAATGTGTATATGACAAATGCTCTAAAATCATGTAATAAAATGTTGAACGGTTATTTCTGGGTGGTGGGATTACAGGAGATTCTAGAACTTTTTTGTAGAATTATTTTTGTTCTTTTCTGAATGCATACCGCCCTTGTTTGATGTTTTATCCCGAGGCTCCAAGCTGAAGTCAGAATGGGATCCTGCCATTATCCTCAGTTATTGGGAAGATGCAGCCATGGGAGGGGAGACGGGACCCCACGATGCTGCGGCGCCTCTTCCTCTTCTGCTTCTGGGGAAATCCGGCAGGAGGAAGAAACAAAGACAACCAGCAACAACACGAAAACATGAAGGGCTACCCTAATAGAATGAAAGTACATCATCAGGAAACACAGCTGGAATTAGAAAGCTGGTCTAGAGTGTAAGGGCAGAGAGGTGCAGGGAGAGTTGATTTGCTTGGAAATGATACTGGGGGCTCTATCAGTCAGGATATATTAGGTTTTGTCACGTTAACAAATAATCCCCCAAGCCTAGTAGCTTATTCCTCACTCAGTTCTGCAATATGCCCATCACATAGGGGTGGGTTTTGCTGATCATAATCATTCAGAAACCCAAACTACAGGAGCAGACACCATCTCAAACATTGCTGGTTGCCATGCCAGAAGGGAAAAGAGAGAGCCTCTGGAGGGTTCACACCAGCAATTAAATGCCCTAGTAAGGAAGTG
This sequence comes from Loxodonta africana, assembly GCF_030014295.1. Classification (NCBI taxonomy): domain Eukaryota; kingdom Metazoa; phylum Chordata; class Mammalia; order Proboscidea; family Elephantidae; genus Loxodonta; species Loxodonta africana. The sequence goes on from NC_087358.1 coordinate 72,296,119, forward strand.
ACATATATCCCTTCTGCTTGTTACCTACTGCCTAGAACTGTGTATATGGCCCCATCCAATAACAGGAGGCCCTTGGTGGTTAGGTGCTTGGCTACTCACCGAAAGGTTAGTGGTTGAACCTACCCAGAGATACCTTGGAAGAAAGGTCTGGCAATCTGCTTCTGAAAGTTCACAGCTCTTGAAAACCCTATGGAGTGCAGTTCTACTCTGACACACATGGGGTTGCCATGAGTCAGAATTGATCTGAAGGCAAGTGGTTTGTTTGTTTTTATGCAATAAAGAGGGGCAAAAGGTGCATCCCACTAAAGGCCTAGAAATACTTTCCAAAGAGCACTAACACCTACAAAGGGGTGGTTCTAGGCTAACTGGATGTGCCTGAGCCCAAGTCTGTTTAACATAAGTTCCAACTTCCCGTTTGCAGCTCTCTCAAGCCTCTGCCTCCAGTGCCTGCCAAGTGAGAAGTGTATGCAAAGGGAAGCACCGTGACCAGGGAGCAGGAGACAGGGGTTTCTACCTCAGCCAGCTGGCTGTGGGACAGGGAGACTCACATGCCACCTCGCCCGTCTGTGATGTCCTCATTTTTGAGAGGAAATCCCTCACATGTCTTTCTGCTCTGACCTGCCTTGGTTCTTAGGTTGTGCACTGGTGTGCAGATTCTAGGAGGGCTACCAGTACCAGTTCCAGATCAGGTTGCTGTTGAGTTGACACTGACTCATGGTGACCCCATGTGTGTCAGAGTAGAACTGAGCTCTGCAGGGTTTTCAATGGCTGATTTTTCAGAAGCAGATCAGGCTTTTCTTCTGAGGTGCCTCTGGGTGGACTAGAACCTCCAGCCTTTCCATTAGCAGCCAAGTCTATTAACCATTTGTACCACCCAGAGACTCCTTAGGCAATGCCAGGGACTGTGTATTGCTTCAGAGCCAAGTTTTTTGTTTTTGGTTTTTGGTTTTCCCTCCTTTAACCAAGATAGGCTGTCTGCACAGAGAGCTCTGGCCCCATGGCTCTGCCTTAGAGCCACACAGAGGAGTGACGGCTCCGCCTAAGTCTTGTAAGTACAAGGGAATTATCCATCCATGAGATTCAGACTGACCGTCAGCCCTTGTTGCATGATTTAGTGTTTTTATCAGGCAGTGGTTAGAAGGAGGGGCGCAGGAAGGGAAGGAGGGTCTGATGCTTTGTCTGAACTCAGAGCTGCTGGTTCAGTGGCTGGAACTGACCAGACTGGGCACTGGCTTGAACAGAGTTTTACTCATTTTTTTCTGTACTACATTGACCAGTGGATTTTTTTTTTTCCCGCCAGGTCATACAATTATTTTTACCGTTTGGGATGCAGCCTGTGAATATTAGCAAGTATCCCTAGTTATTAAGGTCCTTGTCTAGACTTGGCTAGCTTTGGGGCTAGTTTGAGCTGGGAATGCATTTTTTTTCCTTCTTTATTACATATTTTCTAAGCATTTATTTAACGTCAGGAGGAGCCATGGCGGCACAGTGGTTAAGCATTCGCCTGCTAACTGGAAGGTTGATGCTTCAAACCCACCACCCGCTCCGCAGGACAAAGATGGGGCAGTCTGTTTCCATAAAGATTACAGCCTCGGAAACCTTAGGGAGCAGTTCTACTCTGTCCTATAGGGTCTCTATGAGTAGGAGTTGACTCAACGGCAGTGGGTTTTGTTTTTGGTTCTGGTAGTTAGCAGCTGTTGGAATCTCTGGGTATTGCAAACGGTTAAAGCACTTGGTTGCTAACCTAAAGGTTCGAGGTTCAAGTTCGCACAGAGGAGCCTCAGAAGAAAGGCCTGGTGATCTACTTTCAAAAAATCAGCCTCCGAAAGTCCTGTGGAGAGCAGTTCTACTCTGACACACTTGGGGTCATCAACTAGTTTTTTTTTTTACTGCTGTCTGGGGATACAAAGACAATACAGCATAATTCCTCTCTTCAAGTGACCCATTCCCCTATTGGATGAGTACACATGGAAAGAAATAAACAGCCAACGGCCTGACAGCTGACACAGCTACTCCCCACTCCTGTCCTGTGGCTGTGGGCTGGTATTCAGTGACATTCACTGACCTCCTGGGGGCACTTAAACTTGTGAAGTCCGCAGCCCAGCCCCCCACCCCGCCCCACTGCTTGGCGCTTTTTGTTTGCTTCCTTTTACCACCCGTCAGGGTGACATTCCATCCCTTTCCTCTCTCCCCTAACACCTTGCTTGCCCCTCCTCAGCCAACAGCTTTCAGCCCACCCATCTGGGAAGCGGTCAGCAGGGTCTCAGGACTCCCCCTACCCCTTTGCATATAGTGCAGGCTTCCATTTAACTAGAAAGACATGTTTTTTAACTTAAAATTCCCCTGAAAATACACAAGGGTTTAAATTAAGGGTAAAATTGTATTTTTCGAATCACAAAATGTTTTGCCAAAATCCAAAATGTTTGAAACAAGAGGTTTTCTGAAAGTGTCAGGCATCTGCAGTTAGATTTGTGGGTCGCATGTGAGGCCCTTTCATGTGTGGGTGTCATCATTCCAAAAGCCTGCTGGCTGTGCCTTTCATTTGTCCCAGAGTGGTAGGGCACGTGGGGTGGGCCAGCTTCCTGTGAGCTGGGCAGCAGTTCTTAATGAGGGCCGTGACCTTGAACATACCCCTTAGCTTCCTGGGTCTCAGTAAATGACGATGGCACCATATCTGAGCCTGGTGACTTGATGTCTCAAGGACATATGCCCAACCCAGTGAATCATTCTATATCATTGGAGGGTTGAGGAATATGGGAGGTGGGATTATCTATATCCTTACTTAATTTCTTATGCAAATTCAAACACTGAGCTATCTTTTCCAAGGCACTTGGAGCACTGTACATTGTTGCAGAAGCCCAGGACATAGGGCAAAATTCACAGGAGGTGGTAGGACGAAAAGCTGCCTCCTCTGAGCCGCAGAATGAAGGACTAGGGCTCTGAAAGCAGGGGTTGGAATTACTGTGATGCTAAAAACTACAGGCTGGTGGGGTCTGAGATTTTTTTTTCTCTTAATATGTGCTAAGTGTCATCAAAAGGAAAATGAAAAATTGTGTGTATGCATGATCATCTCTATGATTGCAGAAAAAGCATTTGCTAAAATCCAACACCATTTTTTGATGAAACTCTAAAGAAGGTTGGAATAGAAGGGGAATTCCTTACTGTGATTCAGGGCATATATGAAAAACTAACAGCTAACATTATAACTAATTGACAAAGACTGAGAGCTTTCCCCTTGAGATAAGGAACAAGACAAGGGTGCCTGCTCTCACCACTTTATTCAATATTATATTAGAAGTTCTAGACAGAGCAATAAGACAAGAAAAAGAAACAAGAAATAAAAGGTATCCAGGTTGGAAAAGAACTAAAATTATCTCTATTCATGGGTGATATGATCCTATATATAGAAAATCCCAAAGAGTCTGCAAGAAAATTTCTATATCTAATAGAGGAATTCAGCAAAATTGCAAGATACAAGGTCAACAAACAAAAATCAGTTTGGTTTCTATACATCACAATTAGAAGTCTGAAATGGAAATTAGAGAAACAATTCCATTTGCAATAGCATCTAAGAGAATAAAATAAAATACCAAGGAATAAATCTAACTAGGGACATGAAGGACTTATATAATGAAAATCATGAAACGCTGCCAAAAGAGATTAAAAAAGACTTAAATAAATGGAAACATGTTCCATGTTCTTGGGTTGGAAGATCTTATATTGTTAAGATGTCAGTATTACCCAAAGTGGTCTACAGATTGAATGCAATCTGGATCAAAATTCCAACAGTCTTCTTTGTAGAAGTGGCAAAAACAATCCTCAACTTTATATGGAATGGCAAGAGCCCTGAATATCTAAAGCAATGTAAGAAGAGAAAAACAAAGTAGGAGGGCTCACACTTCTTGATTTTAAAAAATATTACACAGCTACAGTAATCAAAACAGGCTGGTACTGGTATAACAATAGACATATAGACCAATGGAACAGAATTGAGAGTCCAGGAAGAAAACCACACATCTATGGTCAACCGATTTTTGACAACGGTGCAAAGTCCATTGAATGGGGAAAGAAGAGTCTTTTCAATAAACAGTGCTGGGGAAACTGGGTTTCCACATACAGAAAAATGAAACAGGATCAATGCCTCATACCATACAAAAAAACAAACTCAAAATGGATTAAGAACCTAAATGTGCAAGCTAAAATCATAAAACCCTTAGAAGAAAATGGAGGGAAAACACTGTCTGGCCTATCTTTTAACAGTGCATTCATTACCTAATATAAAAAACACAAACAATGAAAGACAAAATAAATAAATGGGACCTCATAAAAATTAAAAAGTTTGGTCCATCAAAAGACTTTACCAAAAAAGTGAAAAGACAAGCTATGGAAGTAGGAGGATATCTTTGGAAACTGTGTGTTCCCTAAGAATCTAATAACCAATATATATATAAAATTTCCACAACTTAACAACAAAAAGACAACTGAATCGTAAAAAGGGCAAAGAACTTGAAAAGACATTTCACCACAGAGGACATTCAAATTGCCAACAACCACAAGAAAATATGCTCAACATTATTAGCCATCAGAGAGATGCAAATCAAAACCACAGCGAGACGCCATTTCACTCCCACTAGGATGGCTAGGAAACCTGGTGGCACAGTGGTTAAGAGATTGGCTGCTAACCAAAAGAGTGGTAATTCGAATCCACTAGGCATTCCTTGGAAACCCTATGGGGCAGTTCTGCACTGCCCTATAGGGTTGCTATGAGTCAAAATCAACTAGGTGGCAACTTTTTTTTTTTTTTTTGGTAAAAGAAAAAAGAAGAAGAAAATAACAAATGTTTGCAAGGTTGTGGGGAAACCGAAATCTTTATCCATTACTGTAAGGAATGCAAAATCGTACAGCCATTGTGGAAAACGGTGTGGTGGTTCCTCAAAAAACTAAAAAAAGAACTATCTTATGGCCCAGCAAATCGACTCCTAGGTATATACCCGAAAGACTTGAAAGCAGTGACTCAAACAGAGACTTGTACACCAATGTTCATTGAAGCACTATTCACAATAGCCAAAATGTGCAATCAACCTACATGCCAATTGACAGATGAAAGGACATACAAAATATGGTACATACATGCAATGGAATACTACTCAGCCAGCAGAAGAAACAAAATCCAAAACCTACGCTGTTGAGTCGATCCCGACCCGTAGCGACCCTATAGGACAGAGTAGAACTACCCTGCAGGGTTTCCAAGGAGCACCTGATGGATTCAAACTGCCGACCTTTTGGTTAGCAGCTGTAGCTCTTAACCACTACACCACCAGGGTTTCCTTTATAAGAAGAAGAGGCAGGTGAAAGAGTGAGAGCCAGAGAAGGAGGTATGACAGTGGAAGCCCAGAGGTCAGAAAGACAGAGAGATATGAAGATGCTACCCTACTAGCTTTGAATGTGAAAGAAGGGGACAGGAGCCAAGGAATGCTGGTGGCCTCTAGAAGCTTGAAAAGGTAAGGAACCGGATTCTTCTCTAGAGCCTCCAGAAGGAACACGACCCTGCTGACACCTGGATTTTAGTCAGTGAGACTGATTTTGGGAGTTAGGGTGAGGGGCGAGGTCATCCTTGGGGGTCTGCCACAGAAGCATATCCAATTAAAATACAACGTGAGAACCCAGCTGAGCTATAGCTTGCCCCAGGGAGGTCACACTGTACTTTTAAAAAGGAAACAATGTGGGAGAGTCCATGTGTGAAGTCCATGTGTAGCAGACACTGTCCATGCATCATAATTTTAGTGCCCAGGCCAACTTCCAAGGCCAGCCTCTGCTCTCCTTACCTGAGGGCTCTCTGGCAGCCAGGCCTGCTCTGTCCTTTAAGCACATGCGGGAGAACTAATGCTTTTCGAGAACAGCTCTTAACCAGGGCCTGATGGAATTTTGTGTGTTAATATCCCAGTTCCCTCACCCCTTGGATGGGATGATTTTGAGGCACATGGTCCACACTGCCTACCAGGGCTCCTTGTGGGATTAAATTCCAGATTTAAATTCTTGATAATCTGTCCATTGTAGGCTGTCTTCCTGTTCCTGTCTCACCCACTCCCTCACTGGTGTTCCTGGAATCACCTTCTAAATAAACTACATTTGAACTCTTGTCTTTGTATCTGCTTCCAGACTCTAGAGAAACATAAACTAAGATAGTGTATTGTTGAAGACGAGAATTTTTCATAGTTTCCATATGTCTGTGTTTTATAACCAGCCAGTTGCTGTTGAATGGACTCCAACTCATGGCGACCCCATGTGTGTCAGAGTAGAACTGTGCTCCATAGGGTTTTTAATGGCTGGTTAATTGAAAGGAGATCTCCAGGCCTTTCTTCCCAGGCACCTCTGGGTAAACTTGAACCATCAACCTTTCAGTTAGCAGCTGAGTGCTTAATCATTTGTGTCTGTGTGAATTAACTTGACGGCAATGGGTTTGGTTTTATATTTGGATGTGATTATAGGTTATCACATTTCATCCATTTGATAATTACACTCTACAGGTTAATACCTTAGTTTTGCCTGCTATGTTATATTCAAAGGAAGTTTTCAACTTTTTACTGACACAGAGATCCAGAAAGGTAGTATTTTTATACCCGTCAACTAGTAAAAAGAAAACAAACGCAGCATAAACTAAAACAAAGAATAATGAGCAAGCGATTCTAACAATGTTTGAGGGAAATACAAAAATCACAACACCTTTATTTAATCACAGAAGGACTAGCCTCTGGCAAAATAAAGTAAAAACACTATTGGTAAACTGCACGCTGAGTAAATATTCACTTTCTTCTAAAAGGAAAGCACAGAAAGAAATGCCCACGATGCTAGATCATTTTGCTAACCTGGAAGGAGTTAACACTTTATATTAAAGATTTCATCACTCATGTCTCCACCATGGTGGCCATATGCTGACAGCACAGCTGGAGCCCTGCTGCTGACATGTATCCCCAACCTTCTGGACACTGGAGTCACAATATCTCTCAGGAGATGAGAAGACACCAGTCCTTGGGTTGAAAGGGAATCTCATGGAACTGGGATTTTGGGGGAAAAAAGAAAATTCAGTTTTCCCCAATTACAGATAAGAAGCTGATGATTTTAAGGAGAAATAAGAAGTGTAATAGTCTAAACGTAATAGGCTGAAGTGTAAAAGGTTATACACTCATCTACCAGGTAAAAAGTTGGTGGTTCAAATCCACCCAGAGGTGCCTTGGAGGAAAGGGCTGGTGATGTGCTTCCAAAAGGTCACAGCCTTGAAAATCCTAAGAAGCAGTTCTACTCTGACATACATGGGGTCGCCATGAGTTGGAATTTTCTCAGTGGCAACTAACAACAACAACAACAACAATAGACTAAGATAGTTCCCTAGGTATATTCCAGGAAATATTGGTCCCATGGAATGTTAATGGGAGTTGTGAGCAAAAAAAGGGTTTTTGTGACAGAATTTTGCTAGACCAATGACTTCTTCATCGCAAATACCTTTTTTCAACAACGTAAACTGCGACCTCACTGGATGGAATACACAGGAATCAAATTAACTACATCCGTGGAAAGAGATGGTGGAGAAGCTCAATATCATTAGTCAGAACAAGGCCGGGGGGCTGACTTTGGAATAGACCATCAATTGCTCATATGAAAAGTCAAGCCGAAGCTGAAGAAAATTAAAACAAATCCACAAGAGCCAAAGCACAACTGTGAGTATATTCTACCTGAATTTAGAGCCCATCTCAAGAAGTTTGACACATTGAACACTGATGACTGAAGACTAGAAGAGTTGTGGGATGACATCAAGGACATTATACATAAAGCAAAATGTCATTAAAAAGACAGGAAAGAAAGACAAAACCAAAATGAATGTCAGAAGAGACTCCGAAACTTGCTCTTGAACGTCAAGTAGCTAAAGCAAAAGGAAGAAACAATGAAGTAATAGAGTTGAATAGAAGATTTCAAAGGGCAGCTAGAGAAGACAAAGTATTACAATGACACGTACAAAGACCTGGAGTTAGAAAACCACAAGGGAGAAACACGCTCAGCATTTCTCAAGCTGAAAGAACTGAAGAAAAACTTCAAGGCTTGTGTTGCAGTCTCAAAGGGTTCTATGGGCAAGATATTAAACAATGCAGGAAGCATCAAGGAAAGACGGAAGGAATTCACAGAGTCACTGTACCAAAAAGAATTGGTCAACAAGGTTCAGCTGTTTCAGGAGGCAGCATAGAATCAAGAATCAAACTTCCAGAAATTCAAGCCAGATTCAGAAGAGGACGTGGAACAGGGATATCATTGCTGATGTCAGATGGATCCTGGCTAAAAGCAGAGAATATCAGAAAAATGTTTATCTGTGTTTAATGATTATGCAAAGGCATTCGACGGGGTGGACCATAACAAATTATGGATCACATTGCAAAGAATGAGAATTACAAAACACTTAATTGTGCTCATGTGCAACATGTACACAGACCAAGAGGCACTCATTTGAACAGAACAAGGGGATACTGCATGGTTTAAAGTCAGGAAAGATGCGTGTCAGGGTTGTATCTTTTCACCATACTTATTCAATCTGTATGCTGAGCAAATAATCCGAGAAACTGGAATATATGAAGAAGAACGGGGCATCAGGATGGAAGGGAGACTCATCAACAACCTGCATTACGCTTTTTTTTTCTTATGCAGAGGACACAACCTTGCTTGCTGAAAGCAAAGAAGACTTGAAGCACTCACTGAAGAGAATCGTAGACTACAGGCTTCAGTACAGATCACACCTCAGCAGAAAGAAAACACAAGCACTCACAGCTGGACCAATAAGTAGCAAGCATCATCATAAATGGAGAAAAAAATGAAGTTGTCAAGGATTTCATTTTACTTGGATCCACAATCAACGTCCATGGAAGCAGCAATAGAGAAATCAAAGGACGCATTGCATTGGGCAGATCTGCTGCAAAAGGCCCCCTCTTTGCTGAAGAGCAAAAAGGTCACTGTGAAGACGAAAGCACACCTGACCCAAGCCATGGGGTTTTCAGTCACCTCACATGCGTGTGAAAGCTGGACAAAGAATAAGGAAAACCGAAGAAGAACTGATGCCTTTGAATTACGGTGTTGGCGAAGAATATTGAATATATTGTGGACTGCCAAAAGAACGAACAAATACGTCTTGGAAGAAATAGAGCCAGAACGTTCCTTAGAAGCAAGGATGACAAGACTTCGTCTCACGTACTTAGGAGAAGGACATCACGCTTTGTAAAGTAGAACCAAAAACCTACTGCTGTCAAGCTGGTTCTGACTCATGGTGACCCTATAGAACAGAGAACTGCCCCATAGATTTTCTAAGGAGCGGCTGGTGACCCTATAGAACAGAGAACTGCCCCATAGATTTTCTAAGGAGCGGCTGGTGACCCCATAGAACAGAGAACTGCCCGATAGGTTTTCTAAGGAGCGGCTGGTGGATTTGAACTGCCAACCTTTTGGTTAGCAGCCAATCTCTTAACTACTCCGCCACCAGGGCTCCTTGTAAAGTAGAGGGTCAGCAAAAAAGGGGACCTTCAATGAGATGGATTGACATAGTGGCTGCAACAATGGGCTTAAACATAACAAAGATTGTGAAGATAGTGCAGGATCGGGCAGTGTTTCGTCCTGTTGTACATATGATTCGGAACCAACTTGACAGCACCTAATGACAACAACATGCTCAAACGAGTCCTATAATCTAGAATATAAACACCTAGTTAAATAAAATTCAACTGTTTTCTTTACCACGTAGCTTTTCAGAATTATGTATAATAGGCATGGAAACCCTGGTGGCATAGTGGTTAAGTGCTATGGCTGCTAACCAAGAGGTTGGCAGTTCAAATCCTAAGGGGCAGTTCTACTCTGTCCTATAGGGTCGCTATGAGTCGGAATCGACTCGGCGGCAGTGTTTTATAATAGGCGTGGAAACCCTGGTGGTGCAGTAGTTAAGTGCTACGGCTACTAACCAAAAGGATGGCAGTTCAAATCCAGCAGGAGCTCCTTGGAAACCCTATGGGGCAGTTCTATTCTGTCCCTATAGGGTTGCTATGAGTCGAAATCAACTGAACGGCAATGGTTTTTTTGTTTGTTTGTTTCGTTTTAATAATATGCATATACAAGAAGGGCATAAAACATGTGACATTTCCCAAGAATATTTTCCAGGGAAATCTCTATATTTTCTCATGAAGGCAAGTAGGACTAAAGGGCCAGGGAACAATCTTTGGGGCGGGGTAGCATAAGCACACACCCAGAGTCAACTCCTCAACCTTCTTAGCTCTTCTTTTGCCTTCCCTCAAGGTTACAAAATGAAGAAGGGTTTCTGTTTATTCAGAGTCATCTGTTGGTAAATTAGTCATTTTCTTTTCGAATGTTGATGAGCCCATTAACATCTGGCTGTTAATATTTAAATTTTTTTTACAAATGTCACACATTTCTTTCAAGTGCTAAGCCGGGATGTAAAAATTATGACACCTGTTCACCTCTACGTTATGTCAAGACTGAAAGGCTTTCCTGCTCCCCTTCTCCCCTCCTGGCCATGCAAGCGGAAGAGTTGGGGTGGGGGGCAGGAGAAAGCGAGGGGGAAGAAAATTTTAAATGATCAAAGGAACACACTGCTCTAATTTCTTAGTGCCTGTAAATAGAAAATCCCAGCAGGCTTGATTTGGTTAAACATGTTTAAAGAAGCTTGAGAATGTCTCTGAGTTTCCGGAGTTTGTCTGGACAGACAGCAGGAAAATATAGGAACAATATAGGAGAGCAATGCCTCCTCCAGGTTTTGCTGAGGGGTCTGCATCCTGGTGAGTATCTAGTTGCACATAAAAGTTGAGGAAGTCCCTGGGGAGCCTCCTCCGACCTACTCTGAGTGAGGCAAGCAGCTGGAATCTCTGTGTTCTGCTGCAAGGGACCAGAAGGGAGAGCATTTCACAGGGTCACATCACAAGCCAGTGTGCAGAAGGGGGTGGGGACACCCAGTTCCCTTAGAGGCTGGTTCCTCTTACCCAAAATTCTGTGTGTATTCTTGGGGAAATTTAATCAGAAGAAATGGAGCAAATGGAGGGTGTGTGTGTTTCCGAGATAGTGGGTAACGGGTTGGAGATGGGTAGATTTTATGAATTGAATAGCAACATTAAAAATTGTATTTAAAAATGACAAAAATTGGGAAATCATGCCTGCTGTGGGGGAAAAGCATATTTCTCCTACTGGAATTTGTGAAGTATGTCAGAGCTGGTGGGGTGGGGCCTATATTGTTGAGGTTGTTAATGGCTTTCTTCTAAAAACCTCACTGACCCAAGAGCAAGCCCAAGCAAACCTACAATCCAGTGGCTTATGAGTTTCTTAGCCTACAATATTGTCATGATAATTGCTAAGAATCATAAATAGAAGGGAGGCTGTTTGGTTGTTCTTGCCTTTTCTTCCTCCTTAGCTCCTTTCCTCACCTCTCTCTAATTACAACATGTCTGACTACAAGACACGCCCAGTGACAAAGCCAGTGTCCATTTTCCCAATAAGAAAACAAAGGAAAAAAAAATCTTTGCCAACTTGAACATATGAACTTCTAGGCATGAAGGGAAATAGTTAAAAGCCTACTCATAAATATTCACTGTATTAATTTACAGATATATTTACAATTGCAAACACCTGAAAACTATACCCACTCTCACATTAATTTGGAAATATTGCTTTATTCTATGCCGACATTGCATGAAACAATCTGATGCAAATGAGCCAGATGCCTCTTGGCTCTCAGTGACTTTGGCATCACTTTTTATTTTTGTTAACAGCTTTCCAAAACACATTATGTTCTCTGCCATCTAAGTTTTTACAACGCAGCAATTTTTGAACCCAGATGTGATGCTATCACAGGAAATTTTATCCCTGGCCACAAGTACTCATGTCCACAATATTAGGGCAGGTTTTCATCATTTATGTTGCAGTGATCTTTATGGTGTAACCACTCACTGTATTGCCTTTTTATAAAGCGTGTTGACAATGACATACAAAACATGAAATGATGAAATTAAACCTCCCAAAAAAAGATGATTAAAAAAAAAAACAGTCGTTGTCAAGATGATTCTGACTCACAGTGACTCCATGTGTGTCACAGTAGAGCTGTGCTCCACAGGGTTTTCATGGGTGTGACCTTTCGGACGCAGATCACCAGGCTTTCTTCTGAGGCACCTGTGGGTGGTTCAAACTTTCATTTGTAGCTGAGTATTTAACCATTTGCACCTCCCAGGGATATACATGATGTATATATTATATATAAACATATATATAATATATATATAAACCCTGGTGGCATAGTGGTTAAGTGCTATGGCTGCTGACCAAAAGGTTGGCAGTTCAAACTCACCAGGCGCTCCTTGGAAACTCTATGGGGCAGTTCTACTCTGTCCTGTAGGGTTGCTAAGAGTCGGAATCGACTCGACGGCAGTGGGTTTTGGTATATATATATATATATATATATATATATACAAATCATTTAGTAAAATGTGGGAGACCTGTTTAGAAACGGACTTTTGAATTAGATGACCTTCTGAATCATTCATTACATATTTAACCATTCTACAGGGACACTTGAAAGACCCTGGCAAATAACTCCATTGTCTTGTATGAACTAGCTACTGTACACTCTTGCTAAGAATTTGTATCTTAGTGTCGCTGACAATTACTCTGTATTTGGTACTTTTTTTTGGTACTTTAAGAGCTTATCACCCGGGAGCAGTCTCTCACTCTTTATTATATAAATTATGTAGATGACAATCCATGCAACACTATGTTAAATTTCTTTGATTCTTTTCTGTAAAATGAATCCCATCAGAAGATCTAACAAAAGAGTAGCGGTACCAACCACCACCACTTCCTGCGCCCGTCTCCTGTGCCAGGCTCTGTCTCCCACAGGGTGCCTGTGGGCATAGCTAAGGGTCTCATTTCTCAGGAGTGGCTCAGGGTCGGCACAAGAGGCTTCCAGGCAGACAGACTGTGGTCAAGGCAAAAGGCTCGCTCCAGGCACAGGACTGAGGGTGTTGCGTGGTCCCCCCGCCCCAGCCCTTCCTGTGCATTGCTGCTGCTCAATCACCTGGTTACCAAACACACAAACAGACAATGGCCATCCTCTCTTCTCCCCAGACACGCGTCCAAAAGCAGAGATCTTAACAGCGGGTCATTGTTTTAGCTGAGTGCTTCTCAGCCCTGTCTGCACATTACAATCATCTGAGGGGCTTTTTTAAAACACTGATTGATGCCCAGCCTCACCCTAGAATGAATAAATCAGAACCTCTGGGGGCCAAGCCCAGGCATCAATAATAGTTAAAGCTCCCCAGGGGCTTCTAATTTATAGCTAGATTGAAAACCAGTGTTTTAGATTATGAGACATAAACCAAATGTCCTCATGTCTCAACCTGGATGAACCAAATATCCTGCCATCTCTAACTAGGAAGTTGGGAAGTACCAACTCTACTCTTCCTTTACCAAATTTTCAGAAGTTCTGTTTATACGAACGCCTGGGGACCATTGCTTTTGCCCTCTGTGCTTCCAGCCTTCCGTTGCCCCACCCTTTAAAACACCCACTTACCTGTACACTGAGAATGTAACCAAGTTCGCCTGGACTAATACTGCCACCTGGAGACTGGCACGAGGAATTTCTCTCCCCACTAGCTCCTTCCCACTCACAAGGGAGTGCACCTCCCAGTCCTCAATTCTGTCCCCTGCCCCACTCACACTTGTACCAGTTGCCATGGAGTCAATTCCAACTCATGGTGACCCTACGTGTGTCAGAGGAGAGCTGTGCTCCATAGGGTTTTTGATAGCTGATTTTTTACAAGTAGGTTGCCAGGTCTTTCTTCCGAGGTTCCTGTGGTGGACTCAAACCTCCAAACTTTTGGTTAGCAGCTGAGAGCACTAACTGTTTGCACCACCTAGGGACTCCATTCACAGTGATACCCACATCTGTGTCTTATCTTATATCTCCAAGTCTTCAGTTAGTAACCCTAGATGCATTCTTTCTGATGTAAGAACTCTCCTTCAGTGTTTTTCTTCTAACAAAGCCCATATAACAAATAAAAATAACTTCCTCTTTTTATCCATAGTATGTATCAGACATTGTATTAGGCACATTACGTAAGCCTGACAGTAATACGAGAAAATACTAATTTTGCAGATATGGGGAAGAAAGCTTGGAGAGAAAAAGTAAGCTGCCCAAGATCACCTAGTTAGCAAAAGGCAGGGCTGAGATTCAAATTCCGGTATGTCTGCCTGAGCTCTGAACTCTCCCACTGCCATGCACTCCCTCCACACCATGGCCAGCTCCGTGGGCATGCAATGTGTACAGCTGCACAGAGCCCTGTGCTCAGGGGGCCTCACGCTTGGTTTAATGCTGTCAGTCTTGAAATCCTTAATAATATTTGAACAAGAAGCCCCGCACTGTCATTCTGCAGTGGGCCCCACAAACTAGGTGGCCAGTCCTGTTCTCCCACCCCGATAGAAAAAAAACGAAGTCCAGTCACTCCATGTCGTTTGGAAACTGTTGTGGATTGAATTGTGTACCCAGATATATGTGTTGTAAATCCTAACCCCTATACTGTGGATGTAATCCCATCTGGGAATGGCGTTTTCTTTGTAAGTTAAATGAGGCAATGTCAGTGTTGTGTGTGTCTTAAGTCAACCACCTTTGAGATATAAAAGGTGCAGCGTAGGCACAGAAGCAAGCAGAGATGCGGGAAGGTAGATGCCACACCACGTGAAGATCGCTGAAGAACAGAAGCTGAAAAGAGACAGGACCTTCTCCCAGAGCCAACAGAGAACCTTCTCCTAGAGCCTCCTAAACTGTGAGAGAATAAATGTCCGTTCATTAAAGCCACCCACTTGTGGTATTTTTATTACCGTAGGCCAGTTAAATAAGACAGGAACCAAAAATGTGCTCAAATCATGGCCATTTAGAATAAAAGAAATGTACTAAGGAAAAGAAAAAACATGTGTTTTAAAATGAAATCAGACCTGATAAAGGATTGGTACTATCAAACTTAAAATTTCAGAAAATGATGAAACCCTTCAGTATGCTTTTTTACATTTTATCACCTTCTTAAATAACCTGATTTCACCCATGTTGGCCCTCAAAAAGAAATTTTAAACAAATTTAATGATCTATTTGTCTGTTATTTACATTCTATAGCCAATCCCATATCCCACCCCCTGCCAGAAAAAAATAAAGACGAGTCACTCCTTTTCCTTGGGAATCAAAATCATACTCAAATCAGAATGTTTTGGATAAAATAGCACTAACATTTAAATGTTTCTTTGAATTTGAAGACAGATTGAAACCATCCAATCTGAAGAACATAGAAAGAAAAGGATGCGGAAGAAGGAGGAAGATAAGAAGAACCTAGAAGTCTGAGGGATATGTGGTCCATATCAGGAGGATGAGGCAGAAACAATTATTTGAAGATACTGTGCAAAAATGTCTCAACTTTGGAGAAAGATATACATTTACAAATTAAAGAAGTCCAATGAACTCAAAGCAGGAATTTATATTTATAAAGAAAAGTACACCCTTGTCTATAAGAAATAAATTTTAAATATAAAGACACAGAGCAGTTGAAAGTAAGTGGATGGAAAAATGTATACCATGCAAATAATAAGCCTAAGAATGTGGGTGGACTATATTAATATCAGCTTCAGGAGACTTAAAACAAGGAGTATTACCAAAGAAAGAATGACATTTGATAATGGCATAATAGCCAATTCATCAGAAAAACTTGGTCATAAATGTGATCTATAAATTCAAGGTAATCCTATCATAATTCTAGAAAACTTTTTGAAGAAAATTATAAACTTACTCCAAAATGTATGTAGAAATACAAAGTACTTAAAATGTTCAAAGCAATCAAAACTGAAGGACTTATGTTACTTGATTTCAAGATTTACATAAAGCTACTGTGGGTCCAGCGGAAGGATCAACAAATAGATCAATGGAACAGATTTCAGAGCTTTGTGGTCCTTTACTCTTCAGTTAAGATGACAAAGCAATCAATGGGGGTAAAAAAAAAAAAAAAAGTATCTTTAGTAAACAGTGCTGGAACAACCAAATAACAAGAGGGGGGAAAAAAAACCTCCACTCCCACCTCATATTAGACACGAAATTAATTTGAGATAATCATAGACTTAAACATAAAAGCTAAAACCACAAAGTTTGTTGAAACAAGCGTAGGAGAATATCTTTGCGATACGTAGACAAGGGTTTCTTAGACAAGACAAACAAAGCAATAATCATTAGGGAAAAAAAAAAACTGACCATTAGACTTCATTAAAATTAAAATTTGTATTCATCAAAAGACACTAGTAAAAAATGAACAAGCAAGCCACAGTTTGGCAGAAAATATTTTCAAGTGTGTATCTGACAAAGGAGTGATATCCAAGATATATACATATCTCCTATAGGACAGAGTAGAACTGCCCCATAGTTTCCAAGGAGTGCCTGGCGGATTCGAACTGCTGACCTCTTGGTTAGCAGCCGTAGCACTTTACCACTACGCCACCAGGGTTTCCTTGTATGCCACACAAGAGAGTGAAATGATGGAACCACTTTGAAAAAAGGTTTTACAGTTTTTGATAAACCAGCACATACACTTGCAATAAAAACTGTTGCCATTGAGTCAATTTTAACTAATGGCTACCCCAAGTGTGTCAGAGTAGAGCTGTGTTCCATAGGGTTTTCAATGGCTGTTCTTTCCAAAGTAGATCACCAGGACTTTTCTTTCCTTCTTTCTGGGTGGACTTTAACCTCCAACCTTTTGATTAGCAGCTGAGCACATTAACCATTTGCAACACCCAGGGACTCCATGCCTACCAGACAACCTACCAATTCTACTTATAGCCAGTTCCCAAGAGAAATGAAAATGTAAATCCAAAAAAGGCATTGTAGACAAATGTTAATAGCAGCAACTTCATTCATTACAGACCAAAACAGGAAAGAACCCAGGTGCCCGTCAGTAAGGGAATGGATAAGCTAAGGAGCAACTAGGAGGAAAAACTACAGGTAAAAACAGCAATGTGAATGCATCTGAAACACTTTATGCTGAGAGACATATAGCTTACACAATAGAGATCTTTTTGTATGATTCCATTTATATGAGATTTTTAAAATAAAACTAATCTGTTCTGAAAAAAACAAACAAAAAAAATCAGAACAGTGGTTTCCTCTGGAGAGATGGTGGCAAGGATTGCTTGAGAAGGGGCAAGAGGGAACCTAGGGTACCAATAATTTCCTGAGTCTTCATAGTTGTTTGGGTCGCACCCAAACCAAACCTGTTACTGTGAAGCCAATTCCAACTCATGGCCACTCCATGTGTTTACACAGTAGAACTGCTTCATAGGGTTTTCTTGGCTGTAATCTTTATGGATTATGGCTGGCTTTTCTTCTGCAGAGCTGCTGGGTGGGTTCGAAAAGCAGACCTTGCTATTAGTAAAGTACAAACCTTCTGCGCCACCTGGGGACCTCTTGGGTTATAAAGTTGTATGCATTTGTCTGAACTCAGCAAACAGTGCTTTAGGCTAAAAGTCCAAATTCAGGGCATCAACTCCAGGCGAAGGTTTTCTCTGTTGGTCTGGAGGAAGGTCCTTGTCCTAAATCTTCCCGTGGTCGAGAAGCTTCTCAGGTGCAGGGACCCCTTGTCCAAAGGACTTGCTCTGCTCCTGGTGCTTCTTTCTTGGTGGTTTGAGGTCCCCAACTCTCTGCTTGCTTCCCTTTCTTTTTCTCTCTTGAGAGATAAGAGGTGGTACAGGCCACACCCCGGGGAAACTCCCTTTACCTTGGATCAGGGAGGTGTCCTGAGTAAGGGTGGTGTTACAATCCCACCCTAATCCTCTTAACATAAAACAACAACACAGAGTGGAGGACAACCACACAATACTGGGAATCTGGGCCTAACCAAGTTGACACATATCTTTTGTGGGACACAATTCAATCCATGACAGATGCATATAGATATATGATGAACAATTTAACACGTTCATTGTAGAATCTAGATGGTGGGTTTGCACCGTAAAATTCTTTCAACTCTTCTATATGTTTGAAAATTTTCATAATAAAATGGTTGGAACAAAAATCTCACAGTAATCACTGCAATTGTTTAGAAGCTAGACCCACAGAATATTTGGGGGGAGGAGTATTTTATCACTGACATTGTTTAGAATTGCCAGCACATGGTGATAATAAAAAGCAGATCAGCTTTCAGTCAATTTTATTATTGTTTCAAAATTCTCAGCAGCAATGCACCCCCTTATTGCTTGCGTCCAGGGTGGCCGCTCCTGCTGCCCTGCCCTTGGTACATGGTTAGTGTCATGGAGCTGGGAAAGCACAGTGACAAGAATCAAAGCCAGACCTGCCCGATTCCACAGCTCCGTCCATGCCAATAAACTCTTCCCCGTGATCCTACTACGCTATACCGCATATTATGCAAAGATGAAAAAGGTGCGATTCTTGCCCGCAAGGAGATCATAGTACAGTGGAGACCGACCCAGACTTACTTGCCTATAATAAAAGATGAATACAGGTATCCCCGCTTTTCAAAAGTTTGCTTTACGCCACTTTGCCTTTACAAAAGACCTACATGAGTACCTGTTTTTGCTAACCGAGAGAAATCCGAAAAGATTTTTCGTTTTAACGAAAAAAAGGAGAAAGACAAAGACGGAAACAGCGTTCGCATTTGCTTTGCAGCCAGCCATTGAGGAGGCAGCGCGTACCCCAAAAGCCGGAAGAGTGGCATGGCGCCAGCCTGGGCCTCCAGAGGGTGAGAAAGGGCAGCGCTGCAGGTCTCCAGCCAGCCCTCCCGCTCGGTGACCCCTCCTTCCGTCAAGCACACCCCTTCCCCACCGGGCTGCTTTTCTCCGCGCCCCTCCTTCCAGCCTGTCCGAGGAGTTGATCCACAGTCTCCAGCCTCCCAGAGAGCCTGGGCAGCCAAGCTGGTCTCCGCCCCCTCCCCCCGGAGAGGGAGCTTGCGGGGAGGGGGGGGAACCCCAGAGCTGAGGCTACGCGCCCCCTTTCGCGCAGCTGGGTGTGCCATCTGCTTGCTGTCAGCCTCTCTCTGGGCTTCATCCCAGGCTCTGCTGGAGGCCAGGGGCGGCAGATTCGGCCCCTCCGTCTAGGCTTCTTCCCAGGCGCCTCGAGGTCTCTGCCCTTGCCTCGCCCCAATGTATCCACCTAGCCCCAGGGATGCCTGGGCTGTGGGGGGCTCTCCCACTCCTTGCAAGGGCAGAGATGCTGGACACCGGCAGGGAGCCACCACTACCCTAGACAGAGAAGGACAAGAAGGAGACCTAGCAGTGAGTGGCGGCCGCACTGGGTCACGCTGGTGCCTGCTGGAGACTCTGCTTCTTGGCCCGCTGTGGCCTGCTGCTGTTTCTGGCAACCGGGTACCAGTGCCGAGGGGCCACCTGTGGACAGTGACCCCCCTCCCAGCTCCCCTGCCCGCCCTGCCGGGGAGAGCGGAAGATGCCTGCGAAGAAGAGAAAATCCCCCGGGGTGGCAGCGGCAGTAGCAGAAGACCGAGGCCTCAAGAAGTGTAAAATCTCCAGCTATTGCAGATCCCAGCCTCCTGCTAGACTGATAAGTGGAGAAGAACATTTTCAAGCAAGAAGTGCCTGGCTTGGTTTATGAGTATGCAGATCCTGATGAAGTCGTAGGGCCAGGAGGAATGGAAAAGTTCTCTGAAGACATTGGTGTTGAACCTGAAAATATTATCATGTTAGTTTTAGCGTGGAAATTGGAGGCTGAAAGCATGGGATTTTTTTACCAAGGAAAGATGGTTAAAAGGAATGTCTTCGTTACAGTTGGCAGTTCAAATCCACCCAGGGTCGCTGTGGAAGAAAGGCCTGGCAGTCTACTTATGTCAAATTACAGCCATTGAAAACCCTGTGGAATGCAGTTCTACTCTGACACACGTGGGGTCACTCTGAGTTGGAATCGACTAGACAGCAGCGGGCTCTCGGACGCCCAAGCGGGGGAGGTTGGTGGGGGAGGGGGGCAGCCCTAACATGGGAAGGGGGTGGCCCTCAGGGCCTGTATCCCGGTTAGGAGAAGACGCCTGTCCTGGCCAAGCTCCTTTCCAGGGAGCTACAATCAGCGTCTCAGCATCAAGCCCCACAGGTTTCAGTCGTGCCTGTCAGCATCTATGCTTTATCTCTATTTACTCGTTATTCATTACTGCTTTTACTGTATGTTAGTGTTATTTTTGGTTTTATGTGTTGTTTGGTACGATTTGGCAGGTTATTTTTTGGGGTCTGGGAACGCTGAAAAATTATTCCCATATAAATGAATGGTAATTACTTCGCTTTACGCCATTTTGGCTTTCCAAAGGTTACACACGAGGCTCTTCCTTTCAGAGAGCGGGGGAAGCCCGTATACAGGTTTTTTGAAAAAACAGTCTGTGAAAAATGGGAAAACTTTTGGAAGAAGTGGTGTCACAGGCGTGCTTTGCTCCCCAGGTTAAATCCCTTAGTGGCCTCCCATTGTGCGTAAAAGCTCGGGTATAAAAGCCTTAGCCTAGCCTACAAGATCCTTCAGATCTGGCCGCTTTCTACTTCTCTATTCCTATTGTGGGCGTTGCCCGGTGGGCACCCCTCCGAAAATAACACACAAGTGCACACACACTCCACTCTGGCTATGTTGTTGTTTTGGATTGAATTGTACTCCCCCGCCCCCTCCGCCACAAAAAAAAACAACGTGTGTTGAAATGCTAACTCTTGTAATCTGTAAACGGTGCAGTGGTTAAGCACTCAGCTGTTAACCAAAATGTTGCCAGTTTGAACCCAACAGTGACTCCACAGCAGGAACGAAGATGTGTCAGTTTGCTTCTGTAAAGACTTAAGGCTTTGGAAACCCTGTGGGAGCAGTTCTACTCTGTCCTGTAGTGTTGCTACCAGTCAGAATTAATTTGACAGTAACTTTTTTTTTTGTTTGTGTGTGTCTCTGTGTGTGTGTGTGTGTGTGTGTGTGTGTGTGTGTGTTTTAATCCATAAATATGACTAAGTTTGGAAATAGGAGGTTGTCCTTTTTTGTGTTAATAAAGTCATACCAGTGTAGGTGGATCCTAAGCCTAATCACTTCTGACTTATAAAAAGAGCACTGTAGATGCGAAGACACACGCAGGAGGAAGACAGACGCCATGGGAGGATCATCTACAAGCCAAGGAAGGCCAAGGAGCCAAGGAATCCCTGGGACTGCTGACAGAGAAGGAAGGAATTGATGTGGTCAAGACCCTGATTTGGACTTTCGGCCTCCAGAACTGTGAGAAAAATTTCTGTTCTTTAAAACCACCTACTTGCCGTGTTTGTGTTACAGCAGCACTAGGAGACTAAGTCAACTGGCCTTCTTTCTGTCCTCCTTATCATGTTTCTTCCTGCCTGGTGGCCAGACAGTACCATCTTGCTGGAACGCTCTTTTCTTATTCTCTGCCCCCACTCCCCTTCACCTAGCCCAGTCCTACCCGTTGTTCATCAGGACTCAGATAAAATGCTGCTTTTTCAATAAAGCCTTCCCTGACATCTGAGGCCGGGTTTCCTCATCTTTCTCCTTTGGGACACAGACACAATTGTAATTCTGCAGTTCCTGTGTGAATTTGGTTGTGGTCCAGATTATAAGATCTGTGTGATCAGGAGCCATATCTGGCCTGTTCCCTATAGTAACACAGTAGGATTTGTCTTAGTTATCTAGTGCTGCTGTGACAGAAACACCACAAATGGGTGGCTTTAAGAACAGAGATTTATTTTCTTACAGTTCTGGAGGCTGGAAGTTGGCAATCAGGGGATGGTTCTATGAGGGGGTCCTTCTTTGTCAGCAGCCTCAGGAATTCCTGGATGATCCTTGGTGTTCTTGGTGTCTGCCTTTCTTCCACCATGTGTGTCTCTGTATGCATTCTGGTTTTTCTATAACTCAGAAGTGGTTCGGTTTAGGACCCACCCTACTCTGATATGACCTCATTAACATAACAAGAGAAAACTCCTATTTCCAAAATGGGGCATATTTACAGGTACAGGAGTTAGGATGTTAATACATACTTAGGGGGGAAACCATGCAATCCATAACAGCATTCACTAAATATGTGAGTGACTAAATTGAGTGTTTCCGTAGATGAGCCTGTGAATGGATAAAGGGCAGACCTTTAACACTCAGATAGAGGATGTAGGTGGGAGGGGGGCATCCAGAGCCACAATAGCTTGGACCAGCACCCAGAGGGAGGAGGAATGAGAAGAGATGGAAAGATGTGGATGCTGGGTACTTTCTGAGACAGATTTTTAAGTGATTTAAAAAAATCAGCTCTCAAGAGGCTTTTGTGCTTGTTGGCCAGGGACCGGACATGAATTGTATTTTGTAGGAAGCAGGTGGATCAGAGGAGCTTGGGAGAGTTCGCAAACATTCTCGCCAGCCGTGTCCCTAATTAGTTTCTGAGCAGTATTCCTTTTTTACAACACCTTGTAACTCCAAAGAGACCAAAACTGGGAAGTGTTTAGAAACCTGGGAATTCCCACTTTTCATTAGTGTGCCCAGTTTTCTCCAGTCTCTTTTGGCCAAATGCTTAGATATAAAATGACAACTACAGTCCCTCTTCAGGACATGTGAAGTTTCCCAAGGAAATCACTCTAGATGCCTAGAAATTCTTATTAACTAAACAACCAGTTAATGGTACCGTGTGTAGAGACTGAATGAATAGAGGTTATTGAGACCTTGTTATTGAGACCACATACTAGCTCATTGGTTTTTACTCCATTTCTTTAGTCCTAGCAGGAAGATGGAGGTATACTCAGCAATTTAAGAGTTCCTGAAAAAGCGTGGAAATGTACTAAGAGGTTTATTCCAAAAAAAAAAAAAAAAAAAGGTGCTTACACATATTTTTCCTGCACTATTTAGGCTTCCATTTATTGATCCCTTGTTACATTCCATTCTAACGATGCACAAATAGGAAAAGGATGGAAGCTAAAGCAATGCGCACAACAACCCCAAACCATAATCATGTAACAGTAAACCATTCTCTCAACATCTGGAGTCCTGTAGGCATCTTTCCTAACGAAGGAAATCAAGAAGTCATTTTAAATCCATATCCACACAAAGATTTACAAACCATAGGCTTATTTCTCTCAATCTATTCAGGGTTTCTCTGTGACTAAGCCCGAATTTCAATTTCCTGGTGTGTGTAAAATTAGAATATTAGCCTAATGGAGCACTGCCTACTCCCATGACAGACAGAACAGACATTGCTAATCACTTACAGAATCCTTCTACAGCACAGCGTGCCAGAGAGTCAACACCAATCAACTGGAGATTGCCCATGACTAGAAACGTCTGTGCTATCCAGAACTAGCAGGTCCCTGAGGCTTCTAGCTAATCTTTCAAAGCTGTGGTTCTACCCTATGCCTATACAAAGCAGTAGTCCCAAATACAGAAACCCATCAATTTATAAACTTTCAGCTTAGGAACTTTCATACTACTACTACCAGTTGCCGTCAGAGTCCATTCCAACTCATGGCAACCCTATGTGTGCCAGGCCAATCTACTTTCGGAAGCAGATTGCCAAGGTGCCTCTGGGTGGACTGCGATCTCCAACTTCTCAGTTAACAGCCAAGTGTATTAATTGTTTGCACTATGAAGGGATTTTTTGTTTGTTTCATTTTTATTGTACTTTAAGTGAACATTTACAAATCAAGTCAGTCTCTTATACAAAAATTTATATACATCTTGCTATATACTCCTAATTGCTCTCCCCCTAATGAGACAGTCCACTCCTTCCCTCCACTCTCTCTTTTCATGTCCATTCTGCCAGCTTCTGACTCCCTCTACCCTCTCCTCTCCAGATAGGAGATACCAACATAGTCTCAAGTGTCTACTTGATCCAAGAAGCTCATTCTTCACCAGCATCTTTTTCTATCCCATTGTCCAGTCCAATCCCTGTCTGAAGAGTTGGCTTTGAGAATGGTTCCTGTCCTGGTCCGACAGAAGGTCTGGGGGCCATGACCACCAGGGTCCTTCTAGTCTCAACAGACCATTAAGTCTGGTCTTTTTACAAGAATTTGGGGTCTGCATCCCACTGCTCTCCTGCTCCCTCAGGGGTTCTCTGTTGTGCTCCCTGTCAGGGCAGTCATCAGTTGTATCCGGGCACCATCTAGTTCTTCTGGCTTCAGGCTGATGTAGTCTCTGGTTTATGTGGCCCTTTCTGTCTCTTGGGCTCATAATTACTTTGTGTCCTTAGTGTTCATTCTCCTTTGCTCCAGGTGTGTTGAGACCAATCGATGCATCTTAGATGGCCACTTGCTAGCGTTTAAGACCCCTGATGCCACTCTCCAAAGTGGGATGCAGAATGTTTTCTTAATAGATTTTACTATGCCAATTGACTTAGATGTCCCCTGAAAGCATGGTCCCCAAACCCCTGCCCCTGCTACACTGGCCTTCGAAGCATTCAGTTTATTCAGGAGACTTCTTCACTTTTGGTTTAGTCCAGCTGTGTTGACCTCTCCTGTATTGTATGTTGTCTTTCCCTTCACCTAAAATAGTTCTTATCTACTATCTAATTAGTGAAAACCCCTCTCCCTCCCTCCTTCCCTGCTCTTGTAACCATAGAAGAATATTTTCTTCTCTGTTTAAACTATTTTTCGAGTTCTTATAGTAGTGGTCTCGTACAATATTTGTCCTTTTGCAACTGACTAATTTCACTCAGCATAATGCCTTCCAGATTCCTCCATGTTATGAAATGTTTCATGGATTTATCACTGTTCTTTATTGACGCATAGTATTCCATTGTGTGAAGATACCATAATTTATCCATTCATTTGCTGATAGGCACCTCGGTTGCTTCCATCTTTTTCCTATTGTAAACAGTGCTGCAATGAACATGGGTGTGCATATATCTGTTCATGTAAAGGCTCTTATTTCTGTAGGATACATTCCAAGGAGTGGGATTGTTGGATCATATGGTAGTTCTATTTCTAGCTTTTCAAAGAAGTGCCAAATCGATTTCCAAAGTGTTTGTACCATTTTACATTCCCACCAGCAGTGTATAAGTGTTCCAGTCTCCCCACAACCTCTCCAACATTTATTAGTTTGTGTTCTTTGGATTAATGCCAGTCTTGTTGGAGTGAGATGGAATCTCATTGTAGTTATCAAGGGATTTTTAAAGATATAAACAATTGAACCAGACAAAAAAATGTATCAATTCTGTTGATAACCCTTGTGGTACTATTTTGATCATATAATAAATGGTCTTTCCAACTTTTTTGAGCCTTACTTGCTTGTAAGTGGAGAGAATGTTCTATGCGTCACATTTTTCTGTTCCATTTTCCTTCCCACATCCTTACTTCTTCCTGAAGTCACAGAAACACAGAATACCCTTATCAGCTTTGACTCTCTCCCCTCTCTGCACCTTGGGCAACAGTGCCCCTAGCACCACCTGCTCCCCATCCAAATCTCTCAGGGAAAGCTCTAATGAAGTCAGCCACAGAGGTATAGGTGATGGCTAATGTCCGTATCATCCTCTCCTCTCAACATATTTGTGCTCTATTAGGGACAATGCTCCAAACTAAGAGAATGAAGTTCTAGCAGAATTATTTTGTTCTCTAATCAGAAAGGTTAGAAAGTTATTTGGGAGCAGTGGCAAGGGGAAAGGGACTTCTCAGTCCCCCTAACTTGTCTCCTGAAGATGGCTACCTAATCCTCCTCCTCAAATGTTGAGTTTATTTCCATCTAAATTGGTTCTTTAAAATACCTGGAGCGTCTTTTCTGAAGATAGGGCTTATGAACCACCTGAATCCAAATGCCATGGAGTGTTTGGTAAACATGCCAGTTATTTTTTTTTTTTTTTTTATCCTACATCTAAACATCAGAGTCTCTTAGGGTGGGTCCCGGGAAAGTTCATGTCACCACCACCCCCACCCAGGGAATTCTTATAAGTAAAAATCTTGATGGTAACTGTTTTAAAGCAAAGCCTCAGCAAATCTGACTATATAAACATTTATACTTTTTCTGTTTTACTGCTTATTTCCTAGAAAGATTATAAACTACCTGAAAGCAAAGATTATATCTCATACTTTTAAGAATTTTCCAAAGCCTCTCTTACCTTACATTTTTAATAATTCTATATTTAAACAGCACTTTCCCATTTAATATCATAAAAGAAAGGACATTATCTCACTAGAGACCACGAAAATTCAATGAAGTTGGCATTAATCAGATATTTATGTATGAATTAAGCGAGTGTTCAAAAACGCAGTAACTTATAGTCCTTTGTCCATTTTATGAACTATTCTTCTAGTGTTTGCCCAGGAGAGGCAACACAGTACATGCAAATCACCAAACATAGTATGCTTTTTGCTGCATTACTTTGAATTAATTATATGTTGGAGCCAAAATGATTTTCTCCAAAGCTGGAAACTACGATCTCACATATAGATCTTCACTTTCCACACAATTTCATGAGTACGTCTACTTAGTTAAGTGAATTTAAGCAATATTTACATTCAACTGTGTGGATGCAAAGAATGGGAACTCCAGAACACTTAATCGTACTCACAAGAAACCTGTACATAGATCAAGAGGCAGTCGTTCGAACAGAACAAGGGGATTCTGTATGGTTTTAAGTCAGGGAAGGTGTGTGTCAGGGTTATTTCCTTTCACCATTCTTAGTCAATCCATATGCTGAGTATATAATCTGAGAAGCTGTACTATACTAAGGAGAATATGGCACCAAGTTTGGAGGAAGACTCATTAACAACCTGCATTATGTAGATGACACAACCTTGCTTGCTGAAAGTGAAGAGGGCTTGAAGCAGTTACTGATGAAGACCAAAGACTACAGCCTTTACTCTGGATTACACCTCAACATAAGGAAAACAAAAATCCTCGCAATTGGACCATTAAGCAAAGTCATGATAAACGGAGAAAAGATGGAAGTTCTCAAGGATTTCATTTTACTTGAATCTACAATCAACACCCATGGAAGCAGCAGTCAAGAAATCAAAAGACACGTTGCATTGGGCAAATCTGCTGCAAAAGACTTCTTTGGAGTGTTAAAAAGCATAGATATCACTTTAAGGACTAAGGTGCACCTGACACAATCCATGGTATTTTCAATCACCTTATATACGTGGGAAAGCTGAACAATGAACAAGGAACATCAAAGAAGAATTGACGCCTTTGAATTATGGTGTTGGCAAAGAATATTGAATATACCACAGACTGCCAATAGAACAAACCTGCCTTGGGAGAAGTAGAGCCAAAATGCTCCTTAGAAGAGAGGATGGCGAGACTTTGTCTTACATACTTTGGACATGTTATCAGGAGGGATCGGTCTCTGGAGAAGGACATCATGCTTGGTAAAGTAGAGGGTTAGCAGAAAAGAGGAAGACCCTCAACGAGGTGGATCGACACAGTGGTGGCAACAATGGACTGAAGCATAACAATGATTATGAGGGTGAGGCAGGACCAGGCAGTGTTTTGTTCTGCTGTATATAGGGTTGCTATGAGTCAGAACGAACTCGATGGCACCTAACACGAACAAGATATTCAAAGAAATTTACTTTATATAATATTATTTAAAATTTATTTTCTCTGAGCTTCTCTATTCATAAAATGGGTAAAATAATGTTTGCCCCTTTGTAGGGTTGGCAGGGATATTAAGAGGTAAGGACTTTTTAAGCTCTTGGAACGAGAGTAGTATATAGATATATTAGTGTGTTTAGGCTCCCATGTGTCTGTCAGTTTCTCGTACAGTAGGGGCTTGCTTGTTTCTGTGATGCTGGAAGCTATGCCACCAGTATTCAGATACCAGCAGGGTCACCCATGGAGGACAGGTTTCAGCTGAGCTTCCAGACTAAGACAGACCAGGAAGAAGGACCCGGCAGCCTACTTCTGAAAAGCAGTAGCCAGTGAAAACCTTATGAATAGGAGCAGAATATTGTCTGATATAGGGCTGGAAGATGAGCCCCCCAGGTTGGAAGGCGCTCAAAAGACGACTGGGGAAGAGCTGCTTCCTCAAAGTAGAGTCGACCTTAATGATGTGGATGGAGTAAAGGTTTCAGGATCTTCATTTGCTGATGTGGCGTGACTCAAAATGTGAAGAAACAGCTGCAAACATCCATTAATAATCGGAACATGGAATGTACAAAGTATGAATCTAGGAAAATTGGAAATCATCAAAAATGAAATGGAATGGCTAAAGATCAGTATCCTAGGTATTAGTGAGCTGAAATGGACTGGTATTGGCCATTTCGAATCAGACAATCATATAGTCTACTACTCCGGGAATGACAACTTGAAGAGGTATGGTGTTGCATTCGTTATCAAAAAGAACATTTCAAGATCTATCCTAAAGTACAATGCTGTCAGTGATAGGATAATATCCATACACCTACAAGGAAGACCGATTAATATGACTATTATTCAAATTTACACACCAACCACTAGGGCCAAAGATAAAGAAACAGAAGATTTTTATCAGCTGCTGCAGTCTGAAATTGATGGAACATACAATCAAGATGCATTGATAATTACTGGTGATTGGAATACGAAAGTTGGAAACGAAGAAGGATCAGTAGTTGGAAAATATGGCCTTGGTGATAGAAATAATGCCGGAGATCAAATGATAGAATTTTGCAAGACCAACAACTTCTTCATTGCAAATACCTTCTTTCACCAACATAAATGGCAATGATACACACAGACCTCGCCAGATGGAACACACAGAAATCAAATTGACTACATCTGTGGAAAGAGACAATGGAAAAGCTCAATATAATCAGTTGGAACACGGCCAGGGGCGGACTGTGGAACAGACCGTCAATTGCTCATATGCAAATTCAAGCTGAAATGGAAGAAAATCAGAGCAAGTCCATGAGAGCCAAAATATGACCTTCAGTATATTCCCACCTGAATTTAGAGACCATCTGAAGAATAGATTTGACGCATTAAACACTAGTGACCGAAGACCAGACGAGTTGTGGAATGACATCAAGAACATCATAAATGAAGAAAGCAAGATGTCATTGAAAGGACAGGAAACAAAGAAGAGATCAAGATGGTTGTCAGAAAAGACTCTGAAACGTGCTCTCGAATGTCAAGCAGCTAAAGCAAAAGAAAGAATTGATGAAGTAAAAGAACTGAACGGAAGATTTCAAAGGGCCTCTAGAGAAGACAAAGTAAAGTATTATAAGGACATGTGCAAAAAGCTGGAGATGGAAAACTGAAAGGGAAGAACACGCTTGGCGTTTCTCGAACTGAAGAAAAAATTCAAGCCTCGAGTTGCAATAGTGAAGGATTCCATGGGGAAAATATTAAATGATGCAGGAGGCATCAAAAGAAGATGGAAGGAACACACAGAGTCATTATACCAAAAAGAATTAGTCGATATTCAACCATTTCAAGAGGTGGCATATGGTCAGGAACCAATGGTACTGAAGGAAGAAGTCCAAGCTGCTCTGAAGGCATTGGTGAAAAACAAGGCTCCAGGAATTGATGAAATATCAATTAGGATGTTTCAACAAACAGATGCAGCGCTGGAAGTGCTCACTCGTCTATGCCAAGATATACAGAAGATAGCTTCCTGGCCAACTATTGGAGGAGATCCATATTTATGCCTATTCCCAAGAAAGGTGATCCACCAAGTGTGGAAGTTATAGAACAATATCATTAATATCACACACAAGCAAAATTTTGCTGATGATCATTCAAAAAGCGTCTGTACCAGTATATCAACAGGGAACTGCCAGAAGTTCAGGCTGATTTCAGAAGAGGATGTGAAACGAGGTATATCATGGCTGATGTCAGATGGATACCGGATAAAAGCAGAGAATACCAGAAGGATGTTTACCTGTGTTCTATTGACTATGCAAAGGCATTCGACTGTGTGGATCATAACAAATTATGGATAACATTGCCAAGAATGGGAATTCCAGAACACTTAATTGGGCTCATGAGGAACCTTTACACAGATCAAGAGACAGTTGTTCCGACAGAACAAAGGGATATTGATTGGTTTAAAGTCAGGAAAGTTGTGCGTCAGGGTTGTATTCTTTCACCATACCTATTCAATCTGTATGCTGAGCAAATAATCCAAGAAGCTGGACTATATGAAGAAGAACAGGGCATCGGGATTGGAGAGAGACTCATTAACAACCTGTGTTATGCAGATGACACAACCTTGCTTGTCGAAAGTGAAGAGGACTTGAAGCACTTACTAATGAAGATGAAAGACCATAGCCTTCAGCATGGATTGCACCTCAACAAGAAGAAAACAAAAATCCTCACAACTGGACCAATGAGCAACATCATGATAAACGGAGAAAAGATTGAAGTTGTCAAGGATTTCATTTTACTTGGATCCACAATCAACAGCCATGGAAGCAGCAGTCAAGAAATCAAAAGATGCGTTGCATTGGGTAAATGTGCTGCAAAGGACCTCCTTAAAGTGTTGAAGAACAAAGATGTCATCTTGAAGACTAAGGTGCACCTGAACCAAGCCCTGGTATTTTCAATCGTATCATATGCATGTGAAAGCTGGACAGTGAATAAGGAAGACTGAAGAAGAATTGTTGCCTTTGAATTGTGGTGTTGGCAAACAATATTGAAGATACCATGGACTGCCAAAAGAACGAACAAATCTGTCTTAGAAGAAGTACAACCAGAACGCTCCTTAGAAGCAAGGATGGTGAGACTGCGTCTTACATACTTTGAGCATGTTATCAGGGGGGACCAGTCCCTGGAGAAGGACATCATGCTTGGCAGAGTGCAGGGTCAGCGGAAAAGAGGAAGAGCCTCAACGAGGTAGATTGACACAGTTGCTGCAACAATGAGTTCAAGCATAACAACTATTGTGAGGATGGCTCAGGACCGGGCAGTGTTTCATTCTGTTGTGCATAGGGTCGCTATGAGTGGGAACTGACTGGATGGCTCCTAACAACAACAACAACAAAGTGTGTTTAGTAGTTATCTAGATAGATATCTAGGTATCTAGCTACCTACCTAGCTAGCTAAATAAGATAAGATAGCTGCCACGGAGTGAACTCCTAGTCATGGTGACTGTATGCACAATAGAACTAAATGGGGCTTGGTCTTGCATCAGTCCCATAATCGCCAGTATGTTCGAGTCCATCATTGTGGCTATTGTGCTAGTCCATCTGACTGAGGGTCTCCCTTGCCTTTGTTGGCCCTGTACTTCACCAAACGTGATGTCCTTCTCCCAAGATTGATCCCTCCTGATGATGTGTCCAAAGCAAAAGAGTTGGACTATGTTCTGTTGTGATTCGTAAGGTTTTCATTGACTAATTTTTAGAAATAGATCACCAAACCTTTCTTCCTAGTCTGTGTTAGCCTGGAAGCTCTGCTTAAACTTGTCCACTGTGGGTGGTGTGATCATTAAGGTTGTGTGTCAAGTTGGCTGTACCATGATTCTCAGTGGTTTGGCAGTTTCTATGTATTTTGACAGTCATATGATGATGTGATTACTTCCATAAAGAGATTTGATATAATGTGATCACTTCATGATGGGAGCTGCTATGAGGAGTCCATTAGTTGAAAGGGAGTTTCCTTGGGGGTGTGGCCTGCATCCAATATAAGAGGGCTTTTTGGCAAGGCTCAAAGGCTTTTGCTCACTCTGGATCTTGCGGTTGGTTCCTGTTCATCTGACCTCTGGTTCTTTGGACTTGAGCTAGCAGCTTACCTGCCATCTTGCCTGCCAGTCCTGGAATTCACTGGACTTCACAGCCTGTGAGCCACAGCCCTGCTGTCTGACTTGGGTTCACCAGCCCCTTTGGCTCCACGAATCAGAAGAAGCCTCCATCCTGGACCCATGGCCTTGGGATGTTCCAGCCTCTACAACCATGTGAGCCATTTCCTTACTATAAATCTCCCTATCATATTTATACACTTTACTGATTTTGCTTCTCTAGAGAACGCAGCCTAAGGTCAGTGACATAGCTTCCAGCATCACAGCAACACGCTAGCCACCATAGTACAACAAACTAACAGAAGCGTGGTGGATTACTGTGTTTAGATCCTCTGAGAAAACAAATGCAATCAATGAGCCTATAAAAAACAAGATTCAAAATTATTTATCCTTTTTTTTGTGTAAGAACATTGGTGAAAATTCTATTGTTCTCCAATGTGATCGTTTCTGTTTAAAACTGAAGACGTTGGCCCTTGCTTTTTTTTTTTTTTTATTTAAGCTAAAGAAATCCCCAAATGACTTAGGTAATGAATTCAAGTCCTTTAAAGATCAGGCAACACTTTGCACATTTCCATATTATTTGGAGTGCGGAACAGCATTTTTAAGCCTAACATAGACAGCACACTCAAGGTTCAAGTTTTATGGTTTTTATTTAGTGTGGTTTGCGGCCCTGTTCTCCTTGTGTAGATGACAAGACACACTCCCAACCTCAAAGACTGGAGATGAAGCAGTTGTAGCCACTGATGAAGTGGATGGAAGATCAACTGGATCATTGGTTTGTATCAGCAAACTTCTGTGAAGGGCCCGATGGTCAATATTTTGGCCTTTTCGGGTCACGCAATCTGTTGCAACTACTCAGCTCTGTCACTACCGTGCGAAGACATCCACAGACAATACGTAAACAATGAGGAGGCTGTGGCCCAATGGAACTTTAGTTAGAAAAACAGGCTGTGGGTCGGGTATGGCCCATAAACTGGAGTTCGTTGACCTCCAGTATAAACTGAAACCCTTCTCCTGGGGTGAGAAAGAACCCCAACGCTAGTGAAACCTCTGTGTGGGGTTCCAGTTTAGCCCAGGATGCATGGCTCCGTATTAAAGTCACTCTCCATAAAGAGTAGTATGATTGGCTCAGTTGTTCGAAGAGTGTCTAATTCCTTCTTCTCTTTTAAATATTTCTGTGGCTGAATCCTTAATGGAATCTGTTTAAAAAAAAAAGAGAGAGAGAGAGAGAGAAGCAGTCAAATCGATAGAGAAAGAAGAGAACTGAATAATCCAAGAAAAGCTGGATTAACCAAGGAAGTAGATGGATTGTGATGGACAGGCCCTGTCTGCACAGTCCTTGCAGGGCCAGAGGGGGTTGCTGACCAGGAAGCTAAGATGGATGGGAAAGCTAAAAGTGGCCCAGTGAGTGTCTTTAAGAACAGTGGTAGTTATGAGAAGAACTGCGAACACGTGAGCTCAGTGCAGTCTCTGGAGGCCAACAAACTTAAGCTTTAAATTTACTAGCTGGCTGGTATTGGGCATAATGTTTAAACTCCAAGCTTCAGTTTTCTCATCTATAAAATGGGAATAAAGATGCTTTTATTACCTTGTAGGATGTCTGAAAGAAATAAAAAGAATGCCTAACCTTTAACACAGTAAAAGTGCCCAGTAAGGGGGAACCACTGCAATAAATGAGGTTTTGAGCAGGAAATTAATATTAAGAGTAACTAAAAATTTAAATAGAATTAATACCCTAAGTGAATGAAGAACAAATCAGGAAATTCATGTATTGTATTTCCTTTCTAGAATTCTGTTTTCCAGGTCCATTCATCGTGTCTTTCAACAGAAGTTTCTCAAGTACCTACTGTACTCCTGGTGCTGTGTTGTTGTTGTTGTTGTTGTTAGGTGCCATCCAGTCAGTTCTGACTCATAGCGACCCTATGCACAACAGAACGAAACACTGCCTGGTCCTGCACCATCCTTACAATCGTTGTTATACTCGAGCTCATTGTTGCAGCCACAGTGTCAATCCATCTCGTTGAGGGTCTTCCTCTTTTCTGCTGACCCTGTACTCTGCCAAGCATGATGTCCTTCTCCAGGGACTGATCCCTCCTGATAACATGTCCAAAGTATGTAAGACACAGTCTCGCCATCTTTGCTTCTAAGGAGCATTCTGGCTGTACTTCTTCTAAGACAGATTTGTTCATTCTTTTGGCAGTCCATGGTATATTCAATATTTTTCGCTAACACAATTCAAAGGCGTCATTTCTTCTTCGGTCTTCCTTATTCATTGTCCAGCTTTCACATGCATATGATGTGATTGAAAATACCATGGCTTGGTTCAGGTGCACCTCAATCTTCAAGGTGGCATCTTTGCTCTTTAACACTTTAAAGAGATCCTTTGCAGCACATTTACCCAATGCAACGCCATCTTTTGATTTCTTGACTGCTGTTTCCACGGCTGTTGATTGTGGATCCAAGTAAAATGAAATCCTTGACAACTTCAATCGTTTCTCTGTTTATCATGATGTTGCTCATTGGTCCAGTTGTGAGGATTTTTGTTTTCTTCTTGTTGAGGTGCAATCCATGCTGAAGGCTATGGTCTTTCATCTTCATTAGTAAGTGCTTCAAGTCCTCTTCACTTTCAGCAAGCAAGGTTGTGTCATCTGCATAATGCAGGTTGTTAATGAGTCTTCCTCCAATCCTGATGCCCCGTTCTTCTTCATATAGCCCAGCTTCTCGGATTATTTGCTCAGCATACAGATTGAATAGGTATGGTGAAAGAATACAACCCTGACGCACAACTTCCCTGACTTTAAACCTATCAGTATCCCCTTGTTCTGTCGGAACAACTGTCTCTTGATCTATGTAAAGGTTCCTCATGAGCCCAATTAAGTGTTCTGGAATTCCCATTCTTGGCAATGTTATCCGTAGTTTGTTATGATCCACACAGTCGAATGCCTTTGCATAGTCAATAGAACACAGGTAAACATCCTTCTGGTATTCT
The DNA here is from genome assembly GCF_030014295.1 of Loxodonta africana. Taxonomy (NCBI): domain Eukaryota; kingdom Metazoa; phylum Chordata; class Mammalia; order Proboscidea; family Elephantidae; genus Loxodonta; species Loxodonta africana. The sequence continues at coordinate 72,330,829 of NC_087358.1, forward strand.
CTGCTTTTATCCAGTATCCATCTGACATCAGCCATGATATCCCTGGTTCCACGTCTTCTTCTGAAACCTGCCTGAACTTCTGTACTAGCTGCTAAACCAATTGCCGTTGAGTCAACCCCAACTGATAGCCATCCACGTGTGTTACAGTAGAATGGTGCTCTATAGAGTTTTCAATGGCTGTGATTTTTCAGAAACAGATCACCAGGCCTCTCTTCTAAGGTGCCACTCTGGGACTTGAACTGCCAACATTTTGGTTAGTAGCTGAAAGCTTAACTGTTTGCACCACCCAGGGACTCCTCTGTTACCTTAGTTTCCCACTTTTGCCTTTTCAGTTCTCCAACACCTTCTTAATGGTTCTTTATATTACATTCAGAGCCCCTGGGTAGTAAAAACTGAAAGATTGGAGGTTCAAGTTCACTCTGAAGTGCCTGGGAAGAAAGGCCTGGTAATTTACTTCTGAAAAATTAGCCATTGAAAATCTATGGAGCACAGTTCTATGCTGAAACACGTGGGGTTGCCGTGAGTCGGAGTCAACTAGAGGACACCAACTGGTGGTTATGTCGGTTTGGTGTTAAACTCACTCTGTCAAAATTATGGGTGTGATTTCTGTCTCCTGACTGGCCCCTGACTGCATATGGTGATTAGTTGTTAGTTACAAAGTCCACTAAGCTCTACTAGCAATTCACAAACTCCGGTGTCACATCCACGGAATAGGCCCACGCTTGTATGGGCAAAGACAAGGAAGGAAACCTTTTTTAAATACAACGCTGTAAAAACAAAAAGCCAGTTTAAAAACAAATACACTCATTTGTGGTTGTTCTCCCTCTCAAACCCTTGTTAGAATGGATTTACTATCTTGTTGAACCCAGGCCTGGAGTTTAAAATGTTCTAGTGCTAAAAGAAGTCACAGTGCCCCTACGTGAAACGAGTGGCAGAGCCAAAGGGACCTTCTTCCTGGTCCCTTTCTGCTCTTCCCTTTGGGATGGACATTTATGCATCTGGGTGTTGCTCTCTGAAAGGCTGTGATTTCTTGTTTCTCACAGGCTACGTCACAGGAAATAGCAAAAGGGTTATATTTATATCTATACCATTTTCTATATACAAACATATAGATGTATATACTTATCTACATCAATATTTAAAGGGAGTTAGAATTAGAATAAGGGGGAAGAAACCAAAATTTTAAATGTAGTTACAGGTAGGCAAATTTTGCCAATGCAATAAAGCTAAAGCAGCTTGATAAATATTTTGAAAGTCATGAGGAAGTCAACTCTAGCATATGTTCAGGGATCTGCAATGCCTAGTAGCTGTCTTGTACGCTAAGGACTTCAAGGGCTATGCTCCAGAAATATATTATTTATCTCTAGGCTTCAGTTCCTTGTCTACGCAGTGGAGGTAATCACAGTAACCACCTCTTAGTGTTTTTAGGAGAATCAAGCTCTTAGAATAGTGCCTGGCACACAGTCAGTACTGCATGAGTATTTGTTAAAACAAACAAATAAATTAAAAAAAAATAAGTGTTTATTTAATAATAATTAACATTGGTATTTTATTTTACAACCCAGTTTCATAGCCATTAACTCATTTGATTCTTTAACAGTCTGCAAGGAAAGGGAAGCAGGCTCAGAGAAGCCGAGCAAAGTTCCACAGTTCTGTTGACGTGGGGCGTCTGCGTCAGCCCCACTGAGCCTTACTTTCTCTTTCCTCCAAACCAGCTGAGATGTCATCTTATTCTTCCATTCTGGGTGGCAATGGATACACTTAATTTCCTGATAAGGCATGTCAGGTTTCAAAATTCAGTAGTTTTCATTTAAATAATAATCTTAATTAATAAAAATATAGATCAAGACCCAAATTATTTCTTTTTCTACACGCCCTTCCCCTCCCTAGATATTAGCCACTGTCCAGTATGACACACATATATACATATCCCTTAATTTGTGTCATTTTTTTTTTTTTTTTTTTAGTTTTTCAGGAAAAATTCTATTTTGGCCCATTACAATTGCACTGGATTTATCTCGTTACAGTAAACCTCTCTGCTCCCACCCTGATTTCCAGAGCCTTCTAAAAGAAGAAAAAGGGAAGCAGCCTGATAGATAGAAAAAGAATGCATTTTGCCACACAGCTGGGAGGATTTGGAAGAGCTATTAGCCTTTTCTAGCCATGGTCTCCTTCTCATCTAAAACAGCAAGGGCGATAGCTACTTCATAGACTTGGTAAGTGAGATAAAGCATGTGAAAGTATCCAATACAGAGGAGGTATTTAACCGTGCGTGCGTGTGTGTGTGTGTGTGTGTGTGTGTGTGTTTCATATCAGCATCTACTTGTGGAAAATAAACTTTAGAGTTACCTCCCAGACACTAATTTTTGTGTAGAGTAACCAAAAGGAAACGAAAAATAAAAATCACAATGCATTACAAGTAGCACTGTGGTCATTTTAGCTGGGTAACAATTGTTATTGTTAATAAAGTAAGCTTAGCTGATTAAGTCCATGCTTTCTGAGGGTAATGCTCAGGTGATTATAGCCACGCTGTGTGTTTGCGAGCTGGGTGGCTATGTTGAAGGGAGAGGATTGATTTTGTATACTCACCTCAGGTGAAAATGTGAGGCTTTCTGCCTATGCTTCCAAAGTGACAGACATTAATTTGAAAAAACAAAAATAGCTCCGTTTGTGCATCCAGGCACATAGCGTACCAGCATATAGAGTGTGTTTTAGAACCCCAGAACTTGGCAGATGGAAGGGGACACGACAAATAATCTCTCGTTGTCCCTCGTTTTATATATATATAAGCCCTAAACATCACAAGTCTAGTGCAAACACCTAGTTGGTGCTGGGCAGCCACAGAGGACAGATTGGTGTCACTTCCCACCCCACCTCCCAGCTACCCCGTCTATCGTCCTTACAAAGTCACCAAAACAGGTCAGCTTGTATTATGAGTCTGTGGGCCATGATTTTGAGTTCACATCCCCGGCCTATTCCAGCTGGGAAGACAGTGGCTGTAAACTTTGCCTTGGGCATCTGAATGAGATATTGTTTGATGGAGATGTGTGGGCGGGGAGCTAACCCCCAGCCACTTGCCCACTACAGAGGCAAACATGCTCTCTTTATACCCCCATGCAGCTTTTGACGTAATGAGCATGGCTTCCAATTTTCCTTGCAAATAGGCACTCTGGTGACTATGGCAACTGGTGTGCTCAAAAGATGCCCTGTCGAGGGACTCTGAAAGCCCACAGACATTTGTATGAGATGGGCAGAGCCTTGCTGGCTGGTGCTTAACAAACCCCCAGCTAGGCTGCGCTCCCCCAAACAAAGCTCACAAACATTTGTGTTTCATTAAACAGAAAATAATAAGACTCCAATAGGAAGACACAAAGGGGACTTTTTTTTATATACAGCTGTGTTATGAAGTAATACAGAGGACATTTGTATGAATAATGATTACACACGTGTGTTCAATTTATTCCTTTTACTTCTTACCCGGTCTTCTTGAGCTTTTTTTTTTTCTATAGGTTTTTCAGAAATCAATCACAGGCTTCCCAGCTGGCCAGAGGGTTTTGACTGTTCCTTTTACAGGACAGGGCACCGATAGCACTTCTATATTTAAAAGTCACTGGGTCACTAGTACGTGTACTTCTGGAAAATTATCTCTTTCTTGATGACGAAGGACGTGAGTCTAGTGGTTTGACTTTACTAGAGAGGAAAATTAATTTTTTTAAGTTGGTGTCTAGAAATAATGAGTTTCAAAATTAAAAAACAGCATAAATATGGCTTTTAGTGCAGCTAAATATGGAAAGCTTCACAAGGGAGGTATGGCGTGTCCTTTTGTAACTGTTCTTCCTTCAGTCCCCCACCTCCACCTATTTTGGGGGTTGTTTGGTTCCCCATTATAGAATGGAAGGAGAGTGGTGCAAGGTATGGGTAAACATTTTTGAAAAGGAAAATGGAGGAAAGAAAGAGAGGAAGGAAGGAAGAAGGAGAAGGAAGAGAAAGAGAAGGGAGAAGAGAGGAGAACAAAGAAAGAAGAGAAACTGAGAGAGGCCCAGTCCTTAATAAGCTGACTGTATATGCTTCAGAAGGCTGTGATGATCTCTTTCACTTCTTCAGGTAAAAAAAGAAAGATTCTTCAGGTAGATCTATCTAAATGTTTTTCTTAAAAGGAATTAGGAACAAGAAAGCGAGCATGGGGATATTGCTGGGATTCCAACCCAGCACCCAGATATAAACAAGTTTTCTATGGTTGCAGAATATTGCATTCAATTAATCCTCCCTGGTCACAGTACTTCTTGACTTACTAGCCCCCAATCTCAAATCCACCAACCACTCCTTGGAAACCCCACGGGGCAGTTCTACTCTGTCCTATAGGGTCTCTATGAGTCGGAATCCATGTCACAGCAACAGGTTTGAATTTTTTTTTTAATCTGCCATTCTAGGTTTCTTGATATCCCCCCAAATGACCACAGTTTCTGAGGCATTATCTTTTTATTTCTGCTAGTTGGAATTTTGGGACCCCCCCTCCCCCCGCCAAACTTTCATGGAACTTTACTTTGTAAACACTCAAGAGCCCAGGTCTTTAGATCAGGTCTGTTTCTTTTGCCATGCTGTTTGTCATTCTTGTTACTGCAAGCAAATTTTATTATTCTCTAAACCCTCTTCTCTCAGGCTGAGTTTGATCACAGGCTGTCTGGATGGGTGAGTGGGAGATAAAGCATGGATTTAGTTCCCTTTCTAGATGTGATTATAAAAAAGGAATGCTATACCTTTTGCAGGCATATCTCCAACTCTGCAAATAAGCAACACAAGTCAGCAAATGGGCAGAAGCTCCTCGGGAGCCTTCCAGGGCTGACCAGCTGTGGGAAAGGGGCATCTGGGAAGAAGAGAAGCACCCTAATCCAACAGTTGTTCATACCCAAAAAGACCCACTCTGCCATGACTTTGAAATGATTCTAGACATTTCACCCAAACGACGAGTCTCTAAGCTATTTTATAGCTGACTTGATTCCCAAGTGTTTTTCTCCGTTACCAAAATGTGTTTTTTACCACAGGTGGAGGCAGGAGATGCCTGTAAGGGGAAAACAGGTAACGGACCTAGATTTGCAAATGTGTTGCTAGCAGTTCTGAAGGAAAGTTAAAAACATTTCAAGGTTTGTCCCCAAGACCATGATACACATTGGTCAAAGTGAGATAATGATCAGTAAACTAAAATTTCTTTTGTCCTTATTTCACCCTTGTATTTATTAGTTATCTATTGCTGCATGACACATTTCCATATAACTTAGCAGTTTAAAGCAATAAAAATTTATTATGTCACAGTTTTTGTGGATCAGGAATGCCAGTGCTGCTTAGCTGGGTGCCTATGGCTCACAGACTTTTATGTGGCTTCAGTCAAGTGGTCAACCAGGGCTGTGGCCTCATGTGAAGACTCCACTGGGGAGGAACCAGTTCCAAGTCCACCTACCTGGTTGCTGTCAGGTCTAAATTCCTCACAGACAATTGGGCTGAAGGCTTCGGTTTCATCCTGGCTATAGGCTAGCAGCCTCCCTCAGTTTCTTATTGCATAGAGCTTCCACAGGGCTTCCTCAAAATATGGCAGCTAGCATTTTCAAGACTGAATTACCCATGAGATACACACACACACACACACACACACGGAATGATCAAGACAGAAGCCATAGGTTTTTTATAATTTACTGTCAGAAGTGACGCCCCATTACTTCTGTTGTTCTGTTCATTGGAAGTGAGTCACTCAGTCCATCCTGCACAAGGGCTTGAACACCAGGAGGCAAGGATCATTGAAGGCCATCTTGGAGGTGGCCAATACAGCCCTTGTTTCTGAATATTATAATCCATGATGGAGAATGTCTTATATTAGTCCCACTGATACTACTGCAATAATTAAAGGTCATAGCAAATCTTAGTTCCTTTAGAAATTCATGGTATCAGAGGTGCTCAATCAACATTTAAGCACGCGCTCTTAGACAAGGGTCAATTCATCTCCCATTCTGTATTCTTCTTTTTCCTTCTCTCCATATGCATGCCTTCTATTTAAAAGGCAGTCCTTCAGCTACGTTAACAGAATTATCAGGCAGTAAAAACCTAAAACAAAAAAGAACAAAAAACAAAAAAATCAATCTGATTGACTTTATTCCAACTAGCTGTAGGGCCTTGTAAAATCACTGGACTGTCATGGGTCTTAGCCACTTCATCTTCTGAAAGACTGGTTTGAAGTCAGTTGTCTTAATTGACACAGTGGTATTGCAACAGAAGTACCACAAGTGGGTGACTTTAAAGAACAGAAATTTATTTTCTCACAATACAGGAGACTAGAAGTCCAAATATCCTTAAGTATAGATTTTAGCACAGAAAAGACCTTTCGGGGATTTGCTCTGGTTTTCGAAAAGGAATATTCAATTCATTAAAGTTTTATGTTAAAAGATGCAGTTCATCTGTTAACTTTTAAGTTCATCTTATAAACTGTCATGAATTGAATTGTGTCCCCCCAAAATACCTGTCAATTTAGCTGGGCCATGAGTCCCAGGATTGTGTGATTGTCCACCATTTTATGTGATTTCCCTATGTGTTGTAAATCCTATCACTGTGACTAAATGACATGGATTAAAAAAAAAAAAAATGACATGGATTAGTGGCACTTAAATTGATGAGATATACAAGATTAGATAGTGTCTTAAGCCAATCTCTTTGAGATATAAAAGAGAGAAGTGAACAGAGAGACATGGGGACCTCATACCACCAAGAAAGCAGTGCCGGGAGCAGAGTGCGTCATTTGGACCTGAGGTTCCTGTGCTGAGATGCTCCCTGACCAAGGGAAGACTGATAACAAAGACCTTCCTCCAGAGCCAACAGAGAGAGAAGCCTTTCCCTGGAGACAGCACCCTGAATTTGGACTTCAGCCTACCGTACTAGGAGAGAATAAACTTCTCTTTGTTAAAGCCATCCACTTGTGGTATTTCTGTTATAGCAGCACTAGATGACTAAGGCATAAATCGTATTATTTTATTTATAAATCTTGCAAATTTTAGCAGTCACACTTAAGGGTCCTTTCAATAATATTTGGTCTCATTTTATAAAACAAGGTAATTAAAAACCTTCAAATATTTTAAATTACATTTATGAATGTAAATACTTTAAACACTTCGATTGCCCTCCCATGCATTTAAGTATTTCATATAAATCCAATCAAACTTCTAAATATGATGAATCCTAAATTCTATAAAATGTTCAAATATTGTTTACAAATTTAGTAAATACGTTAGTGAGTATAGGCTAAGCTATGGTGTGATAACAGATAAAGACTGAAATCTTGATGGCTTAACACTATAGAAGAAAATTAACCAGAGCACCATTAGCATAAGCCTTTATTAAATAATGCCAGGCATAAGAAAACTTTGAGTAGGACAGCTGAAAGTTTATAGGTCAGCCGAAGTTCAACCAGTTTTAGGAATGTTGGTCAAGGAGAGCTCTCGGAAGAGAAAGGAATTGTTCTTGTGGATTAGTAGCCGTGGCTTGGGCAATTTGGATTTCATCAAGGGGGGCAAAGAGGAACAGTTAGAGGTTAAGATCATGCACAAGAAGGGAGTGGAGCAGTTATTGGGTGAATGGACATGTGAGAGCCACAGCAGAAAATTCTTTCATGGTCTCTCACACATAATACAGGTTTATTTCCCCACAGATGGGGCCAGTGTGGTTCATGTGGCTGTCCTCCATTTAGCAGTTACACAATCTTGCTTGATCCTGAAGATCCGTCTAATAGCTACAAATCCTGCTAGATCCTGAAGATCCATCTAATAGCTACATAATCCTGCTAGATCCTGAAGATCCATCTAGCAGTTACATGATCCTGAAGATTTCATGCTTCAAGGTCACCTTAGCAGGGAAACGAAGGACAAGACAGGCTTGTTCTTAAACTGCATCTACCCAGAAGTAACACAAGTCCTTTCCTCTCTCATTTCCTAGGCCAAAATGAACCATGGACACCAATTTAACAGCAAAGAAATTTGAGAAATGTAGAATATGTGGAGTATTTGGTGAACCCAAACTCTCTTTGCCACATTAAAGTTTTAACTAAAATGGCAGCTCTAAATCAATTATTCAATGACACCTTTGAAATAAACATTTTAAAGCTGACCTGTTATTCTGACAGGCCAAGTTCTCTTAAACGCTGAACATTTATTTACCAAATAAACAGATTTCTTATCATGAAAATACGAATAATACAGTTTTGATTCTCTAAAAGATGCCTATATCTTTTAGATATATAAATATATTGTTGCTGTTGTCAGTTGGTTGACTCATAGCGACACTGTGTACAACAAAATGAAACACTGTGTGGTCCTGTGCTTTACTCACAATCGTTGTTATGCTTGAGCCCACTGTTGCAGCCACTGTGTCAGTCCATCTCGTTACGGGTCTTCCTCTTCTTCACTGACCCTCTGCTTTATGAAGCATGATGTCCTTCTCCACGGGCTAGTCCCTCCTGATGACATGTCTGAAGTGTGTGAGGCGAAGTCTCACCGTCCTTGCTTCTAAGGAGCATTCTGACTATACTTGTTCCAAGACAAATTGGTTCGTCCTTCTGGCAGTCCATGGTATGTTCAATATTCTTTGCCAACACCATAATTCGAAGCTGCCGATTCTTCTTTGGTCTTCCTTATTCATTTTCCAGCTTTCACATGCATATGAGGCGACTGAAAATACCATGACTGCTACCATAGATAACTGCTTTCAAGTCAATTCCATCTTGGCAGCCCTATGAATATCAGAACTGAACTTTGCCTAGTCCTACGTCATCCTAATGATCACCAGCATGATTGAGCCCGTTCTTGTGGTTATTGTATCAATCCACTGCACCAAGAGTTCCCTTGCCCTTATTGGCCATCTGCTTCACCAAACGCGATGTCTTCCTCCAGAGATTGATCTTTCCTGATGACGTGTTCAAAGCAAGCAAAGCAGACAATGTTCTGATGTGATGCATAAGGTTTTCATTGGCTAATTTTTGGAAGTAACTTCCCAGGCCTTTCTTCCTAGTCTGTCTTTATCTGGAAGCTCCACTGAAAACTGTCCACCATGGATGACCCTGCTGGTATTTGACATACCAGTGGCATAGCTTCCAGCATCACAGCAGCATGCAAATCATCACAGTACAACGAACTGACAGATGATGGTGACCTCAGAACCCGCATAGTCCACATCCCTGTTCTGCTCAGGGAATACGGCAGAACTCAGGCCATAACCTATCCTGGCTGCTACATCACTTGTTTGGATTTTGCATATATTTGAACCTTGAGACATACAAATGTTTTTGTATCCAAATCAAATACCTTTGAACTTGATAGAAACCTGCATTCTTTTCATGACTTATATGGATATTCAAACAGTAAATGGAGGAAGAAGGAGGCATGTACATCTTGAAGGTGGGCAATAAGAGAAAAGAGACCACCAAGGTTGCTTAAAAATGGAATGCCTGCCCCCTCTCCACCCTTCAAAACACACAAAATACAGACTCTCACACTGTTGAGCTAAATCCCCTGTTTCTTCTTGTGCTAAAAAAAAAAAATCAGTTTCCTTCTCATTGTTACAAAATCCCCCTGGCCTTGGAAAGACCCACACCAGGAAGGAACACTGGGGGATCAATGCTTCTCAGTGTATCTCAGAGTGGGGAGAGAGACCAGCAACCAAGGAGTACACATACCAGGGCGGCGTGGGGCAGGAGGCGGTGCAAGGGAGATAAGGAAGCACCTGGCGTAATTGATCAGGCTGGAGTGGGAGGGGGAGCCGCCTGCAGGTAGAAGATGTGGAAAGATGCTGCAGGTGGCAGAGGAGCAGTGCCCGGAAATGCTCCTGGACGGGTGGGGAGGGGCCGAGCTGTGAAGGACAACTACCTGTAAGGAGGAATCTGGATTCAGTCCTAAAGGTGTTTGGGAGCCATTAACATGCTAAGCAGGAAAATAACGTGGTTGAATTTGCATCTTAGGAAAATCAAAGGCTAGTGTGATTAACGGTAGGGAAGCTGGCAGAAGACAGGCTGGGGCGGTTACTCAGGTAAAGACCTGATAGGAGCCGGCATTAAAAGTATGCACGTGCAGATGGAAAAAGAAAATGAGTAAGTTTTTAGGGGATGGACATTGAAGTGAAGTGATTCTCTGGGTGAAGCAAGAATTTACAGAGTCAGGAGTTAGGGGATTATACAAGTGCCCCAAAGAGCACAATGAGAAATGAAACTCAGAAGATTCTGCAACTTGCCAGCAAGCAGTTTGGTCTCTGCATAAAAATGCTCTTTGGCCACACCGCCCTCCCTGTCCCGCCCCTGTGTCCGGTCTTCCACAGTCTAGCTCTCTGATCTGCCCCGCACCTTCCCAGTGCCCTTGCCCTGGTCCGTCTTACCTCCGTCCTCCCTCCAGAGCCTGCTCAGCCGCTGACTGGCTGTGTGACATGGGGCCATCCCATCCTCACTCCAGATCCCAGCCTCCGCATCAGTAAACTGTGACAATAGTATTGCTACCTCCCAGGTTGCTATGAGGACTAAAGAAGACAATGTTTGTGGAAGTACCTGATAAATGTCTGTAAAACATTGTGCAAATGTGAGCCTCTGGGTGAAGCAATGGTTAAGTGCTGGCTACTGAATGAAAAGTTGGTGGTTCAAATCCACTCAGAGGCACCTCAGAAGAAAAGCCTGGTGATCTACTTTTGAAAGATCATAGTCATTGACAACTGTATGGAGTGCAGTTCTACACTGACACACATGGGGCTGCCATGAATCAGAATCAACTCAACAGCCAACTGGTCTGGTTTTAGCATCACTGACAAAGGAAAGCAAGGAAGCAGATGAGACAGGAAGTTAGGAGAAGAGGGGAGGATAGTGGATAAAACTAAGAGAAGAGATAAGAGGGAGACAAGAGGAGAGGGGAGGACAGTGGATAGAGCAACTTATGGGGCTGGTCACTGTGCATAGAGCTTGGCAAAAAGAAGAACTAAACCCACGCTGGGCTCATAGTCCAGTAGTGGGAGGAAAGCACTTCAGACAGAGTAGGATGTGGTGAAGAACACGTGGGCTTTAGACTTAAGCTGACCGGGGTTGGAATCCTGACTTCATCAATTTCTAGCTCTGTGGCCTTGAGCAAGTTACCTAACCTCTCTGAGTCCCTATTCCCTTATGTGTGATGTAAAGATAACTCATCCCTTACAGTGTCTTTGTGAGAATTAAATGAGTTAACACTTAGAAGTTAGGTAGTACACTGAAGCGGTTCAACAGATGTTGATTCCCTTCTTCCATCCCTCCTTTCTTCCTGAAAAGTAACTAAATATAGTCTTATCTGAAGTTCAGCTATTCTGAGAGTTGCTTCCAGGAAGGAAAAGGTGCTGGTCTGAATTTGCATTCTCCCTTCCACTGCAGGGGTGGTTAACTATCAACCAGAAATGACCAGACGGCCCAAGGGTCTAGATTTCTCAGAAACATGTGAACTGCCGATGAGTGCATGGTGAGTCAACAGAAGAATGGACTCGCGTAAGCCAAGGTCTTTAAGTATGCTTTAAATACATCTCTATTAAACCCACAATCTCGGTAATTTCTGGCACAGTGTAATCCATAAGCATTTGTTCATTGTTCATAGAAGAGCTGGCAAATTGACACAATGACTCCATGTCTTGGAGATGGAGGGGACACTGTTACTTTCATTTAATTTGCGGAGATTTTGCTCAAATTTCTTGAGTCCTCAGGATTTCAGATATTCTGTTAAATGCAAATAGAGAGATAATTCTTCATAAAATTAGTGCATTCACTAATTAAAAATGCAAGAGTATTAAGTCTATTAAATGGATTATAATGAAGTTGTTTTTAGGCTATAGAGGAGTTTTTCATTCAAAACTAAGGATCACTAAAGACAAGCGATTCACATGGAATGAGAAACAGCTTTTACTCTAATGACCCGAATAACACTGCACTAATGTTAATAAGATGCTTCCACACAGAGGACTTGGGATGTGGAAAGAGAATCCCAAAGGGTGCAGAGAGGGAAAAGAAAAAGAAGAGGATAGACAGAAGAGAGGGAAGAGGAGCGGGAAAGGGCAAGGTGAGAAGGGGAGGGGAGAGGAGGGAGATTAGAAGAGACTGGAGGGATTGGCTTTCTTCACAGTCCAGTTCCTAACTTTGTCCTTTTCTGGCAATAGTTAGGAGGAAAAAGACAAATAGTTAGGAGGAAGAAGATGAAAAGGGAAGAAAGAGACAGAAAAAAAGAATAGGAGAAGTTCAGTCAAAGTTAAGCTTAGTAAGTTTAACAAACATATTGAACCCCTACTATGTCCAGGCACTGTGCTGAGAGCTAAGAATACAGAGGTGAAAGAGATCTTGTCGCTGTTGTTGAGGCCCTCACAGGAAAAGATCAAGGATGAGCAGAAATTAAGTGAAGGCCAAGAGAACTCACGTAACGTTGATTATCAGGAGACTCAAACGAGGTCAAGTGCTTTGTTTCTATGCACTTTGGTGATAAATTCTCATTTCATCTAGTGTGGTTTTTATTGATATTAACTTTTGGATGTTTCAAAGAATTTCTGGAATTTACTGTGTAAAAAAAAAATTTTTTTTTTTTTAGAGGGAATGGGGAGGGAGGTGGATGAGTGTAGCTTTGTACCTCAACAAGTGTCATTCCATTATCCAAACAGATGTTGTTTGGGTAGAGTAACACAGCATAAAATATGACTACTAGATTTGGCATAGAATGTTCCAATTAACCTATGTTGGTTGAGTCATGTGAAAGTAACAGGACTGAATTACCATTGGATGCTGTTTAAAGCAGGATGGTGTCAGGCCAAATTGCTCATTGCCTGTCAAGGGGAGTTCAGCACAGCTGCAGTGGCTGTGCTTCATCCCCTGCTCACTAACCCTCCGTCTGCCTGGAGCCCCATAGGATCATGTGCCAAATGAGAAACTCCCGAGATGAACCCAAGACTTAGCTGCTCCAAGTGTGTCTGCCTGGGACCTCCTCCTTCACTTTCCAAACTTTGGGAATCTCTCTTTTCCTCTGTCACTCCATTCTCCTTTTCTCTTACTTTCCCCTTTGTTCAGCACCTTCTCTTTATGTTTGTGACATTAGCAGTTCCAACACTTTCTAGGTCAAGGGCAGTGGTTCTGTAATTAAAATGATCTTAAGAAACCCATGGAATGAGAGTCAAGTACTCAGGCACCAGGCCCCACCACTTATTCTAATTAAATATGTTTGGAGTATGGCATGAAAGTCTGTAGTTTAAACACACTTCCCCAGGTGATTCTGATGCAGGTGTTGTATGGACAGAAAGTTGAGAGACACTGGGCAAAGCTGTGCATAATTCAGGAGAGCTCGGAGGAAGATCTGACACCATCAAGTCCTGGTTTTTCTCCTGCCTGTCTAGTTCCTCTTCTTTGGCTCGTCTTTCTTCGCTCACCACTTAAATGTTGATGGTCCCTAGGGTCCTGTTCTGTTCATTTCTCTTACTCTGCACACTTTTCCTGATCGATTTCATCTAGCCCTGTGACTGAAAACAACACCTGCAAGTTGAAGACTTAAATGTTTATTTTTAGCTCAGATCTTGCTTCAAAGCCCCAGAGGCGTGTGTCCAGCGGGATGTCCCACAAGTACGTTAGCATCAACATGCTCAAAACTGAATTGATGGGCTTTGGTTCTGGTGAAGATGGAGTAATCACATTGTACTCTGGCTCTCGCACTCAATGCACCGTTAAAACCTGGGACAGCCATCTGAGGACTCTTGAAAAGTAAATAACAGATAGATTGGGGGAGAAGACTAGAATTCAGTGTACCACTGAATGGGTGATGAGTTTCCCATGTTTATTCCAGTATCCCCCAGACTGGACTCAAGGCAGCATGAAAGATGCAAGTGGGGACCAGGGTGCACTCAGAAGAGGTAGTACCTCCAGTTCTGTCTTGAAGAGTGGGAAAGGGAGAGCTGAGAGTAAATCTCCATTGTCTTGTCTTCTCTTTGTTCTCAGGTGCGCATTCCCCCAGGCAATCCTTCCGCAAAGGTAGCCAGGACAGCTTCAGCAGCAGGTCCCACAGGGGCAAGCACTTTTTTGTCACCCTATGACTTGCTTTTATTTTCTTAATGGTGTGTTTGAAGAGTAGACAGTAATTTGGACAAACTCCACTTTATCTTTTATAATTACCATTTCTAGTGTCCTTTATTCTTCCTGGACCTCTGAATTTCCTCCTGGTATTATTTTATTTTCAACTGGAAGAACATCTTTTAGAATTTCTTGTAGTGTGGGTCTCCTGGCAACATATTCTCTCAGCTTTTCTTTATCTAAAAATGTCTTTATTTCACTTACTAATTTTTTTTTTTTTTTTTTACAGTGTATAGAATTCTGAGTGGGCAATTTTTTTTTTCCATTTAATCACTTTAAAGTTATTTTTCTATTTTCTTCTGTCCTCCAATTTTTTTCTTATGAGAAGTTAGGCATTATTCTTAGTGTTATTCCCCCTCAGATAATGTGTCTTTTTTGTTGTTGCTGCTAATGCATTTAAGGTTTGGTCTTAATCTGTGGTTTTCAGCAGTTTGACTACGATGTGCTTAGATATGCTTTTGTTTGCAATTAACCTGCGTAAGGCTTGTTCAGCTTTGTAGATCTGTGAGTTACTGTTTTGGATCAAATTTAGAAAATTGTGGGATAAATTTAGAGAATTTGGGACATCATACCATAGATCAGCAAGGCTCTGTCTATTTTAAAAAATCTTTTCTCCATCTGTGTGTCGGTTTAGATGATTCTTATTGACCTGTCTTCAAGTTCACTGACCCTTTCTTTTGTTGTGTTCAATATGCTGTTAATCCCAGCCAGTGATTTTTTTTTTCATGTATTGTGTTTTTCAGTTCTAGGATTTCCATTTATTTATTTTTACAATTCACATATGAGTTCTAACAATTCTTCACCTCTTCATCCATTATACCTGTGTTTCTCTGTAGATTCTTTACTATATTGACCATAATTATGTCAAAATCCTTAAATGTTAATTTCAACATGCAGTTAGTCTGTGGGTCTCTTCCTATTGATTAACTGTTCTCGTGATTGTGTGTCACATTTCCCTGTATGTCTAAGTAAATTCTTATTTTATACTTGAAATTGTGGAGAACACTTTGTAGAGACTCTAGGTTTTGTTATCTTCTGGTAAGTGTTGACTTTTATTTTAAGAAGACAGTTAAATCACTTGACTTACGAAGGCTTTATTTTATGCTTTGTTAAGATGGTTCTATTTCATTTTTGCATTTAGCCTAGTCTTAAATCCTAAAGCATAGTTCTTCCAGGTTTTCATTAGAATGCTTAAGGTAGTTTTCAAGTCTCTCTGACTTGCCAGGATCTGACTTCCAAAGACTGTCTGCCTGTATTGGGCTGGTCCTGTCAGCTTTCCAGATGTTGCTTTCTCCCAGGGCTTCCTAGCGTGTCAGCCCATGCATGTGTAGTTTGTGGATTAACCAATGATTTCAGACATTTTATACAGGTTTTGGGAGCCCTGGTTGTTCAGTGGTTAGGAGCTCAGGCTGCTAACCAAAAGGTCAACAGTTTAAATCCACCAGCCACTCCTTGGAAACCCTATGGGGAAGTTCTATTCGGAATCAACTCACTGACAATATTTTGAGACTACCCTACATGACTTTCTCTTTTCTGGAATTTCTCCCCCACAGTCAATCCTCTCTGGTATCCTCAAGCCCTATTCTCTGATTCCTAGACCCATAACACTGCCGTTTTCTCTTTGAGCTCTATCTGCCACACTCTGGTGGACTGGGGAGTACCTTCAGGGAAAAGCCATACAAGTGGTGATCTCAGTCAGAGTTAAATCCCCACCAGTTTCTGCCATTTGTTTTACCTCCCAGTTGTTCATTTGTTTATTTGTTTTCCTCAGAATTTGTAATTGTTATTGGCAAGAGAGTGTGTTTGTGTCCAAACCATATACTCCGTCATTGTTGTCTTTTTCATATTTTTTTAAATCTGTTATCTCTCAGTTTTATGCTTTGGATAATTTCATCACATATCTCTTTTGTGCTAAATCTCTTTCTGGCTTTGTTTCAGCAACTATTTAATCTGTCAACTGAATTTCTTAATTTCAATGATTTTGTTTTTCATTTTTAGGAATTGTTTTTATTTTTACATCATCTTTTTTCCCTCATTATCTTATTTTTTCTTGTGTTTTTAGTTCTTTTTTAAGCCTTTTTGACCATACTTATAGCCACTATCTGGTAGTTAAACACTGTTATTTATTCAGGAAGTCAACCTTTACTCATGATGGGTGTATCATTGTGAGTTTCTAACTTTGGGTTTTGAGTTTATCTTCAGCTGAGTTTTATCTGTAGAAATGCTCTGTTGTCCTCAGTGAAGAGTCTGGCCCTCCAGAGAGGTTTTGCTTTTAATTGCCATGTATCCCAGTGGTATCACTGTCCTGGGCACACTTTTAAGTAATTTTGTAGCGTCAGAGTTCCTGTCCCTTAGCAAACGTTTTTTCCAATTAGAGTCCAGGATAAAATAGACAATATTCTTTGACATTTCCTTATGCTGATGGGTAGATTTGTTTCTAATACTCCCTAATGAGGAATTAGCCATTTTAAGATTCTGTCTCAGTTGTTGGTTTTTGAGTCTTTTGTGGCTTCAAAACCTCGATTCCAGTTCTTAATGGGTAATCAAAACTCAAATCCCTTGGTTACTAAGCTGGAAACTACTCCCAGCCCCCAAATCCAGGGCAATTTCACCACCAGCTCACAAGTTCACTACTTTAGGGATTTATCATACTTTTTAAAGAGCTTCCATAACCCATTACCATTGAGTTGATTCTGACTTATAGCAACCCTATAGGACACGGTAGAGCTGCCCCCATAGAGTTTCCAAGGAGTACCTGGTGGATTCAAACTGTTAGCCTTTTGGTTGGCAGCCACAGCAGTTAACCATTACACCACTAGGGTTTCCTTAAGGAGCTTAGCTATACATTTAAAACATGATTTTTAAACATTTTTATCTATAATTACCAGATACTTTGTTAAGGGAGGGCTTTTTTTTTTTTTTTTTCCTGTTAACTTTAATAATTTCTCCTTTCAGGAAAGCATTGTTTTTTTATTCATTCTCATAATCCATTCTTTAAAGTACTATCTTCCTTTTCTTACCTAACAGAATTAGAAATGTGGTTGAAGATGCCGCTAAGAAGCAATGACAAGTCAAGTGGTAGTTTTAGTCTGTATAAACTCCATCTTTCTGCAGACCTGCCTTCCATTTCTAACTTCTTCCCTCCTATGTGTTAAATAATATCTCATTTGTCTTCACCAGAAGGAGCATGGGGAAGTATAAAGAATGCATCATTGGAAATCAGAAGACTAGTTTTATGCATTGAATTGTGTGTTCCGAAATATATGTTGAATTCTTGGCCCTTATACCCATACATGTGATCCTACTTGGAAACAGAATTTCTCTTTTGTTATGTTAATAAGGTAATACCAGTATGGGGTTGACCTAATCATGTCTGAGATATAAAACAGCAGATTACACACACATGCACACAAACACAGGGGAAGCTAGACAACATGTGAGGATCGTCTGCAAGGCAAAGATCACCAAGAATGCTGGAGCTAAAGAAGTTGAACGAGACAAGGACTTTTCCCTAGGGCTGAGAGAGAGAAAGAGAGAGCCTTCCCCTACAGGCAGTGCCCTGAATTCAGACTTCTAGCCTCCTGAACTGCAAACAATAAGTTTCTGTTCTCTAAAGCCACCCACTTGTGGTATTTATGTTATGGCAGCCCTAAGAAAATACCACCTGTGATCTAGTTTCAGACCTGCCTATTACTGGCTTGGTGACTCTGGGTACATCACTTTCAGAAACACCAAGTGACAAACTGGGACTCTCAATCTCCATCTCTGACTTTATCACCTATCTACTGATGTTTCCTATTTCAATCCTACAGATATGAGAAAGCAGAGAGGTCATCTTCTATTTTACTAATGGGTGTCCTTCAAGGCACAATTACATTTTTGGAACTTAAAAAATCAGAAAAACTAACTAGATGGCCAATGTTCCTTATGAAGAATAATTCTAGAGATTAAGGAAAACAGTCTTCATATCAGAGAATAGCATAATTATTTACGCCCTTGGTTGCCAGCTCTTTGAACTTTTAAGATAAAATCTCCACTTTGCAAATGTCAACTAATTGATTTAAAAATAAAAGTGGAGGCAGGACCAAGATGGCAGAGTAGTCAGATGCTTCCAAATATCCCTCTTACAGCAAAGACCCTAAAAAACAAGTGAAACAATTTTATATATGACAAGCTAGGAGCCCTGAACATCAAAGGCAAAATTAGGAGATCAGACTGAGTGGCATGGAGAGGGAGAGATGGTTCAGAAGTGCTGAGGAGTTACCATACCTGACTCAGTAGGAACTAGCACCCCTCAAGCATGATCCCCTGGAGCTATCGCAGCGGGGCTGGCAGTACTGTTCAGGACGCGTTTTCCTCAGGGAGAGACAGCAAGTGACACAGTCTGCTCACACCTCCAGAACCAGAGAAGAACAGCACTCTTGGCAAAAGCTAAGTACTTATGTTTATTCTACTGTGCCCCCAGCCCCCAAGCTGGCTTTAGTGGCTGTCAATTTCTCTGGGCCTGAGATAGGTCCTGTTGCACTTCCTGAGCCATTCTTCTGGGCTTGGAGAAGGAATAAATTAACATTTGGGGGAAAAGGTAATTTGCCAGCTCCACTAAGCTGGGGAACTCAGCACATAAGCGGCTTCTGTCCAGGCACAAATGGTCTACGGACTTTGAATACCTTTTACCCCTGCATGGACCTGTGTGGGCCCAGTTCATGAGATTAGGCCTTTGCTACTGCCACAGTGTATGTGCTTGAGATCTGACTTCAACTGTTTAGGCTATGTGGTGGAGAGTTGGGTTTTTGATGTTTGACACCACTTTGTCTATTAAACAGGGTCCTCACCTACCCAAGTCAGGGACCTGAGGACTGGTGGCTCCACTCATGTCACCTAGCCATCTGCAACAGGGGTCTAAGGATAAGTGGTGACTCCCAGTCCTTACATCCAAAAGTATTGCATGCCCATGGTCCAGCTACAGAACCCACCCACCTGTGCACTCTAGGGAACAGGGACATGCTTTCCCCAGAGACACTCAGGGGAAGGTTGTCAGCCCTCTGCCTCGTTCCGAGTGTGACACCTGGCTGCAACCAGATACTTCTGCCTACATCAATCACCCCTGCCCCTCTAAGACTGTAAGACAGAGCCTGTGCCACACACTTGGTGACCGACCACCTGGACACATAAACTGAATCCATACAAGAAAAGTGAATGGATTCCTACGCCCATATACCTGGTAACAGCTCTAGCCATCTGGTGACAGGACATCAGAGCTTCAAAGGTGAAAATAATCAAGCTAGCTCACTCAAGCAGCCTATTTGGGCATATCAAAACAAAAGGAAGCAAGAAGCTAGGATATATTAAGCAAACATGAAATTAATTAATATAATAACTTATAGGTGGCTCGGAGACAACAGTCAATATCAAATCGCATAAAGAAGCAGATCATGATCACCTCAACAAACTCTCAAAACAAAGAATCAAAGAATCTTGTGGATGAAGATGTCTTCCTGAATTTACCAGATGTAGAATACAAAAGATTAATATATAGAACTGTTCAAGAGATCAGGAAGGAGATCAGGCAAAACCCAGAACAAGCCAAAGAACACACAGATAAAGCAGTTGAAGAAATTAAAAAGGTTATTAAAGAATATAATGAAAAATTTAATGGGCTTCAAGAATCCATAGAGAGACAGCAATCAGAAATTCAGAAGATTAAGAATAAAATTAAAGAATCAGAAAACTCAATAGAAAGTAAAACCAAAAAAAAAAAATCCAAACCCACTGCCATCGAGTTGATTCCAACTCATAGCGACCCTACAGGATGGAGTAGAGCTGCCCCATAGAGTTTCCAAGGAGCATCTGGTGGATTTGAACCACCAACCTCTTGGTTAGTAGCTGTACCACTTAACCATTACGCCACCAGGGTTTCCCAATAGAAAGTAAGAGGAGCAGAATTGAGGAACAGGAAGACAGAATTAGTGAGACTGAAGATAAAACACTTAGCACCAATATATTCAGAAAAAAAAAATCAGACAAAAGAATTAAAAAAAATAAAGGAACCCTAAGAATCATCTGACACCCTATCCAGAGAAATAACTTAGGTGTGACTGGAGTACCAGAACAGGGAGGGAGAACAGAAAATAGAGAATTGTTGAAGATTTGTTGGCAGAAAATTTCCCTGATCTCGTGAAAGATATCTATCCATGATGCTCACTGAACTCCACATAAGGTAGATCTCAAAAGAAAGTCACCAAGACATATTATAATGAAACTTGCCAAAACCAAATATAAAGACAGAATTTTAAGAGCAGGTAGGGATAAATGAAAACTCACCTACAAAGGAGAGTCAATAAGAATAAACTTGGACTACTCAGCAGAAAGCATGCAGGCAAGAAGGCAATGGGAAGACTTATAAAAAACATTATGAAGGAAAAAAAGTTGCCAACCAAGAATCATATATCCAGCAAAACTGTCTCTCAAATTTGTAGGTGAAATTAGGACATTTCCAGACAAAGAGAAGTTTTGGGAATTTGTAAAAACCAAACCAAAAAATACTAAAGGAAGTTCTCTGGTTAGAAAATCAATAACATCAGATATCATCCCAAGACTAGAACACAAGACAGGGCAGCCATATATATCAACCCAGATAAAAATAAATCAAGATAAAAAAATGCTCAAAACAGGGAAACAGCGATGTCATTATGTAAAAGAAGACAACATTAAAACAATATAAGAGGGACTAAAAAATGTAGTCATAGGTCTTTCATATGGAGAGGAAGTCAAGGTGATATCAAGAAATAAAAGTTTGGGTGAAACTTAGAAAAATAGGGTTAAATATTAAAGTAACCACAATGGAGACTAAAAATCCTGCACATCAAAATAAAATACAAGGAAAAAAAAAAAACTAAGAAAAACAAAATCAACAACAATGAATAAGAGGAAAAGACAATATAAAAAGAAAAACTACTCAACACAAAAAATTAAGTGGGAAAAAGAAACTGTCAACTACACACAAGAAAAAGACATCAAACTGACAGCACTAAACTCGTACCTACCCATAACTACATTGAATGTAAAAGGACTAAATGCAACAATAGAGAGACAGAGAGTGGCAGAATGGATTAAAAAACAAGATCCGTCTATATGCTGCCTACAAGAGACTCACATCTTAGACTTAGAGAGACAAAGTAAAACCAAGAGGATGGAAAAAAAATATCGAGCAAACAGCAATCAAAAAAGAGCAGGAGTGGCAATATTAATTTCTGACAAAATAGACTGTAAAGTTAAATCCACCACAAAGGATAAGGAAAGACACTATATAACAATTAAAGGGAGGATATAACCATATTAAATATTTACTCAATGAATGACAGGGCTTCAAGATACATAAAATAAATGCTAACAGCATTGAAAAGTGAGATAGACAGCTCCGCAATAATAGTAGGAGACTTCAACACACCACTTTCAGTGAAGGACATAACATCCAGAAAGAAACTCAATAAAGACACAGAAAATCTAAATGTCACAATCGGCCAACTTGACCTCATAGACATTTATAGAACATGCCATCCAACAACAGTTAAGTATACTTTCTTTTCCAATGCACATGGAGCATTCTGTAGAATAGACCACATATTAGGTCATAAAGCGAGCCTTAACAGAATCCAAAACATCGAAATATTACGAAGCATCTTCTCTGACCACAAAGCCATAAAAGTAGAAATCAATAACAGAAAAAACAAGGAAAAGAAATCAAACACTTGGACACTGGGCAACACCCTTCCCAAAACGACTGGGTTATAGAAAAAATTAAGGATGGAATAAAGAAATTCATAGAATCCAAAGAGAATGGAAACACTTCCTATCAGAATATTTGGGACACAGCTAAAGCAATGCTCAGATGTCAATTTGTATCAATAAATGCACATACCCAAAAAGAAGAAAGGGCCAAAATCAAAGAATTACACCTACAACTTGAACAAATAGAAAGAGGGCAACAAAAGAAACCCTCAGACACCAGAAGAAAGCAAATAATAAAAATTAGAGCAGAATTAAATGAAATAGAGAATAGAAAAAAATTGAAAGAGTTAACAAGACCAAAATCTGATTCAAATTAACAAAATTGGTAAACCACTGGCCAAACTGGCAAAAGAAAAACAGGAGAGGATGCAAATAATCTGAATAATAAATGAAATGGGCCATATCACAACAGAACCAAGTGAAATTATCAAAACCATATGATCTTATCAATTGATGCAGAAAAGGCATTTGACAAAGTCCAACACCCATTCATGATAAAAACTCTCAGCAAAATAGGAATGGAAGGAAAATTCCTCAACATAATAAAGGGCATTTATACAAAGCCAACAGCTAACATCATCTTAAATGGAGAGAGTCTGAAAGAATTCCCCCTGAGAACAAAAACCAGACAAGGATGCCCTTTATCATCACTCTTATTCAACATTGTGCTGGAAGTCCTAGCCAGAGCAATTAGGCTAGATAAAGAAATAAAGGACATCCAAATTGGTAAGGAAGAAGTAAAAGTATCTTTATTTGCAGATGACATGACCTTATACACAGAAAACCCTAAAGAATTCTCAAGAAAACTACTGAAACTAATGGAAGAGTTCAGCAGAGTATCAGGATACAAGACAAACATACAAAAATCAGTTGGATTCCTCTACACCAACAAAGAGAACATCGAAGAGGAAACCACCAAATCAATGCCATTTACAGTAGCCCCCAAGAAGATAAAATACTTATGAATAAACCTTACCAGAGATGTAAAAGACCTATACAAAGAAAACTAGAAGACACTACTGCAAGAAACCGAAAGAGCCCTACATAAGTGGGAAAACATACCTCGCCCATGGATAGGAAGACTCAACACTGTGAAAATGTCTATTCTACCAAAAGTGATCTATAGATACAATGCAATTGTGATCCAAACTCTGACGACATTTTTTAATGAGACGGAGAAACAAATCACCAACTTCATATGGAAGGGAAAGAGGCCCCAGCTAAGTAAAGCATTATTGAAAAAGAAGAAAAAACGGGAGAGATCACACTACCTGATTTCAGAACCTATTATACCACCACAGTAGTCAAAACAGCCTGGTATTGGCACAACAACAGATACATGGACCAATGGAACAGAATTGAGAATCCAGACACAAGTCCATCCACATATGAACAGCTGATATTTGACAGAGGCCCAAAGTCTGTTAAATGGGGAAAAGACAGTCTCTTTAACAAATGGTGCTGGCATAACTGGATATCCATCTACCAAAAAAATGAAACAAGACCCATACCTCACTCCATGCACAAAAACTAACTCAAAATGGATCAAAGACCTAAATATAAAATCTAAAACGATAAAGATCATGGAAGAAAAATAGGGACGACATTAGGAGCCCTAACACATGGCATAAACAGTATGTGAAACATTGCTAACAATGTACAAACAGCAGAAGAGAAACCAGATAACTGGGAGCTCCTAAAAATCAAACACCTATGCTCATCCAAAGACTTTACCAAAAGAGTAAAAAGATTACCTACAGACTGGGAAAAAGTTTTTAGCTATGACATTTACGATCGGCATCTGATCTCTAAAATCTATATGATACTGCAAAAACTCAACAACAAAAAGACAAATAACCCAATTAAAAAATGGGAAATTTTTTAATTGGGTTATTTGTCACTTCACTAAAGAAGATATTCAGGCAGCTAACAGATACATGAAGAAATGCTCACGATCATTAGCCATCAGAGAAATGCAAATCAGAACTGCAGTGAGACACCATCTTACTCCAGCAAGGCTGGCATTAATCCAAAAAACACAAGCTAACAAGTGTTGGAGAGGTTGTGGAGAGACTGGAACACTCATACACTGCTGGTGGGAATGTAAAATGGTACAACCACTTTGGAAATTGATTTGGTGTTTCCTTAAAAAGCTAGAAATAGAACTACCATAAAAATATATACGATCCAGCAATTCCACTCCTCGGAATCCTTCCTAGAGAAATAAGAGCCTTTACATGAACAGGTATATGCACACCCATGTTCACTGCAGCACTGTTTACAATAGCAAAAAGATGGAAGTAACCAAGGTGCCCAGCAACAGAGGAATGGATAAGCAAAGTATTATGGAATACTGCACATCGATGAAGAGCAATGATGAATCCACAAAACATTTCATAACATGGAAGAATCTGGAAGGCATCATGCTGAGTGAAATTAGTCAGTTGCAAAAGGACAAATATTGTATGAGACCACTATTATAAGAACTCAAGAAATAGTTTAAACACAGAAGAAAATATTCTTTGATGGTTACGAGGGTGGGGAGAAAGGGAAGGAGAGGGGTATCCACCTATTAGATAGCAGACAAGAGGTATTTTAGACAGAGGGAAAGACAGCACGCAATACAGGAGAGGTCAGCATGACTAGACTAAACCAAAAGCAAAGAAGTTTCCTGAATAAACTGAATGCTTCGAAGACCAGAGTAGTAGGGGTGGGGGTCTGGGGACCACAGTTTTAGGAGACATCTAGGCCAATTGGCATAATAAAATGTATTAAGAAAACATTCTGCATCCCACTTTGGAGAGTGTCTGGGGTCTTAAACACTAGGAAGCGGCCATCTAAGATTCATCAATTGGTCTCAACCCACCTGGAGGAAAGGAGAATGAAGAACACCAAAGACAGAAGGTAATTATGAGCCCAAGAGACAAAAAGGGCCTCATAAATCAGAGACTACATCAGCCTGAGACCAGAAGAACTAAATGGTGCCCAGCTACAACCGATGACTGACCTGACAGGGAACACAACAGAGAACCCCTGATGGAGCAGGAGAGCAGTGGGATGCAGACTCCAAACTCTCATAAAAAGACCAGACTTAATGGTCTGACTGAGACTAGAAGGACTCCAGAGGTCATGGCCCCCAGACCTTCTGTTAGCCCAAGACAGGAACCATTCCAAAAGCCAACTCTTCAGACAGAGTTTGGACTTGACTATAAGACAGAAAATGATACTGATGAGGAGTAAGCTTTTTAGCTCAAATAGACACATGAGACTATGTGGGCAGCTCCTGTCTGGAGGGGAGATGAGAGGGCAGGGGGGTACAGAAGCTGGTTGAATGCACATAGAGAATATAGGTTGGAGAGAAGGAGTGGGCTGTCTCATTGGGCGAGAGCATTTAGGAGAGCTATCAAGGCGTATATAAATTTTTGTATGAGAGGCTGACTTGATTTGTAAACTTTCCCTGAAAGCACAATAAAACAAAACAAAAAACCCTATGTGGGCAAAATAAAACATGCCTGGGACTCAGTTTGGCCTATGAACCACTAACGTAGAGAAAGAAATCCTAGATACAGGAAGAATCAGTTTATGATTTATGTGTTTAATAAGTTAGACATATTAAACCTCAAACTGTAGCACTTAATTTTACATCGTTTTGCATTCCCTGATGATTAATATAAATCTCTAGCCTCTTGTTAGTCCCAAAGGGAAATCGAGCCATGTACTCATTTGTATTTCCTCAAGAAGGCTTAGCAGGGTATGAGATAAAGAACAGATGCTTAGTCCAGCTAAGGTTTTCATGGAAGTTTTGATCTAGACAGTACCTGGATAGGGTCTAGTCCAGAGATGTCAAATAACACGGCACGTAAGCGGCCGTTGTTCCCATCTTCGTGGCAGACATCGCCTGGCACAATACCTGGCATTCCCACCCTTAAGAGTCTACATTCCTTGGGTTAAAGTTTAGAACCTCCCCCAAGTTCCCTTTTAAAAAATAACCCAAAAACCAAGCAAGCTGCCATTGAGTCGAGTCAATTCTAACCCATAGTAACCCCACGTATTACAGAGTAGAAGTGCTCCATGAATTTTTCATAGCTGTGACCTTTCAGAAGTAGATTGCCAGTCCTTTCTTTCGAGGCACCTCTAGGTAAATTCAAACAACAGTCTTTCAGTTAGTAGCCAAGTGCTTAACCATTTGCTCCACCTAGGGACTCCCCTTTTAAAGAAGGACACTTTCAAACTTATATTCCTTGAACCACAAGTTCCATGGGATATCCTTAAGTATTAGATAGATAGTTTCCATGGTTTGCAACAGTCAAGCTTTAGTTACAGCCTGGATTTACGCTAATTTAACTTACCAAGAAAAACACCAACCCTGTTGCCATTGAGTGGACTCCAACTCGTAGAGACTCTATAGCACAGAGTAGAACTGCTCTACAGGGTTTCCAAGGAGTGGCTGGTGGATTCACACTGTCAACCTTTTAGTTAGCAGTCATAGCTCTTAATCACTGTGTCACCGGGGCTCTAATTAAGTAGTGAGGAATTTTTTTTTTTTTAAGTGAGGAATTATTACTACTGTTAATCCCGCTTATTTGTGGATTCTATATTTGCAAATTCGCTTACTCACTGAACTGTTTGCAACCACAAAATCAATACTCACAGCACTTCCACAATCATTGATCGATGTGCACCTGTAAAAAAAACTCATTGCCCCTCAAGTCAATTCCAGATCATAGCGACCCTATAGGACAAAGTAGAACTGTCCCCTAGGGTTTCCAAGCAGCAGCTGCTGGATTCGAACTGCCAACCTTTTGATTAGCAGCCATAGGTCTTAACCACTGCGCCACCTGGACGTGCACAGAAGGGTGAAAACTGAGTCGTCGGACGCACACATTTCCAGCTGAGGTGGAACAAGGTGACGCTCTGCTTTCTTGTTTTAGTTCTCATACATTAAACAAACGTCTTTCTTGCAGTGTATTAGCGTCACATTTCCTTCTTACTTTTGTGTTTTTTCTTGGAGATTTTGCTTTTTAAAACGGCCCCGAGCGTAGTGCTGAAGTCCTGTCTAGTATTCCTAGTGCAGGAAGGCGGTGACTACCTTAGAAAGAAAGAGCTTCCTTCAAGCATGAATTCTAGTACTGCTGGCCATGAGTTCAATGTCAATGAATCGACAATATTATGCACAGGATCCAGCAAAATTATGTTCTATCATACATAAGGTCTCCGTGAGTCAGAGCCAACTTGACAGCAACTAACAACGACAGCCAGAAACACACATAAAACAAGGTTATGTATTGATCAGTTAACAAAAAGTTGTGACTCATGGTGACCCTATGTGTGTCAGAGTAGAACTGTTGCTCCGTAGGGTTTTCAGCTGCTGATTTTTTGGAAGTAGATCACCAGGTAATTTATTTTGAGGTGCCTCTGGGTGGATTCGAACCTCCAAGCTTTTGGTTAATAGCTGAGTGCATTAACATTGCACTTCCCAGGGATCAAATTAGTTTAAGTTAATCTGGGATCTTTACTAAAGGACTTCTGAGAGCTTTTAAAACGCTAATATTACTCGACTCTTCGAAGAGAGTTTTTTTTTTAATGATTTCACCATGAAACCTTTTCTTAACCTTCCATAACTATAATGTTCTGTGGAACACAGTTTGGGGAACACTACATAAGCACATCAATATGTCGACTCTTTGTTAGCAGTTACAAAGAAATGCCTCCTTGCAAAAGCATAAGGTCTTGGTAAATTCTGAAGGACATCTAGCAGAAGGGGTAGGTGGTTGTGGGTCATTGGAATGGTAGGGTTGGGTGCACAGCCATGGTGGGGGCCTCTGGGCAGCTCTGCGCCCCTCAGGACAACATGAGCTAATTTTGCATCCTGACTGTAAAGAGCTACTCTTTCTACATCATTCCCAGCTAGGAATTTCTGTATTCTACAGATCACTGCTCTGTGCGAATTAACCATCTGAGCCACCCAAATGTATTTCGTCAAGGACTTTTTGATTTAAAACCTGGGTTTAATTGTATTCCTGAATGTGAAGGGTTAATTTCTTTTCTACTAATAACTCACTTGTTAAGGGCAAACATCAGCTTGCAGATTACTGAAAATACCATTTACTAATAACTTACAACACAATATCACATGGGAATCAGGTTACAGCTAAGGAGTCCCTTGTAAAACAAGCTTTAACGTTTACTACAGCTCTGGAGGAGTCTCTCTGTTCTTTTCCTCCATGAGGATGCAGTCATACGCCTTTTATGGGTTTGGGGTGTGGGCAGAACACCATGCTGATGCTTCATGCTTGCTGAGACAAGTGAACTTAGTCCAGAAAGTTGAGTCAGCATGGGTCCTTGCCCAAAAGGATTTGCACAGAAATGAGATAAGACACAAAGCAGAGGGAGACGGAGAAGGCATCTGATTGATCTCATGGCGATGGAATCTGTGGACAGGCAGAGGAGCATGAGTCCATGGCCAGGCGTGGAGGATGGCCAAGGACTGGGTAAGTGCTATATCTCAAACTTACTCTTTCTGCCTCAGTGTTCTTCCCCGCCCCCCTTTTCTAACTCATGGTTCTTCATACCTCCTACACAGAGCCAGGATCCAAAAATGGCTTTCTTCAAATGAGTTCCCAGTCCTCCATCTCTCCACCTATCTTTGGGTAGTTTAACCAATCACTTATTCTGTAATTTTCTGCCTGTGTTTCCTCAGCCAAATAATTGGGGCATTTCTGTCTGTACTCCTTAAATGGCCATTATTCCAGATCAATCAGTAAATAACTATAAAGCACTGGTCTTTGAACTTTTTGGTCCTAGGGACCCTTTACCCCCTAGGAACCAAGGAACAGCCAGGACTACCTACAAGAAAAGAATCAACATGGCCAAGTAATTATTGAGAATCCCAAAGAGCTTTTGCTTAAATGTCAATCAATATTTATCATATTAGATATGTATCATTTTAGAAATTAGAGACAAATGTTTAAAACACAAGAATACATAAGCATATATTCTACTAGCTACCACAGAAATGATGTTACCATGCATCATCTAGCCTCTGGAAAACTCCACTGTACACCAGTGAAAGAATGAAAGTGGAAAAGCAAACACCATTTTAGTATTATCGTGAAAATATTTTTGACTTGAAAGACCTCCAGGAAGGCCTTGGCAACACCCAAGGCCCCCAGACACTTTGAAAACTTTTGTTCTAGAGCATCTAGAAATGGCCTCCTGCCTCCGTACCTCAGTCCTCTTGTTCTCCACATCACTGCCTCACTGATCTTTCTAAAACACACAGTGATTGTGACACCCCTGTTATGGATTGAATTGTGACCCCAGTAATGTGTGTCAAAATCCTAGCTCCTATACCTGTGAATGTAATGTAATATAATATAATGCAATCACCTTCCAATCTTGTAATCTAATCTAATCTAATGTAATCAACCAATCCCTTGAGGTAATGCTAGTATAGAGTAGATCCTAAACCTAATCACTTCTGAGTTATATAAAGAGCAGCATGGACACAGAGATAGTAGACAGATATAGTGGGCAGACAGATGCCATATGAGGATTGCCAAGGAACCAAGGGACACCCAGAGCTACCGACAAGAGAGGAATCAACATGGCCAAGACTCTGATTTGGAGTTTTAGCCTCCAAATCTGTGAGAAAACAAAAGCCTGTTGTTTAAAGCTACTCACTGTGGTATTTCTGTTACAACAGCACTAGATCACTAAGACACCCACTACCTAAATCCCTTTTTGTGGCTCCCTGTCATTTGTAAGATGAATTAGAAACCTAAGCATGGCATACACCAACAACATTTACCTGGACCATGCCCATCTTTGCCTGGAGAATTCCTACCTATCGTCTAACCCTCAGCTCACAGCTAGGCATCTATGATCATTTTCACATACATTTTGCCTGTAGATAAAATAGAACACATAAAAAAAATCTAAATGGTCTTACATACAGCTATTTTGACAATAAGAAACAGATGGCTTTGATTTAAAGATTTTATGTTTGTGGTCAGAAAATTTTGAAATATGATGCACTTTAATTTATGGATCTGTAAGACTTTAGTAGGAGCCTTGATGGCACAGTGGTTAAAGTGCTTGGCTACTGTTGGTGGTTCGAACTCACCAGCAGCTCCACAGGAGAAAGATGTATCATTCTGCTTCCATAAAGATGGCAGCCTTGGAAACCCTGAGGCAGTCCTGCTCTGTCCTATAGGGTTGCTGTGAGTCGGAATCAACTCAGCGGCAATGGGTTTGGGTTTTTTGGTTTTAAGACATTAGTACCCTTTCACATTTTATTAAGTCCTTCATATTTAACCAAACTGTGGTTGTGTTTACATAGATAGGGGTTGCCTTCCAGAATAAAAGTATGTTATCTATTAAAACAAAACAAAACAAAAAAAACCTTACTCTACCATATCTTTCAAGAAGACTTCTTGGTGTGCTTCCCTCTCCTTAGTTGCCTAGAGATCCACCCCATCACAGAGTATGTAAGCCCCTGGATAACATAAACCATTTTTCTTTAGTCTTTGTAACTAGACTTTAGTGCAGTGACGGGCATGAATGCTGGGACTAGTAGGCTCTCTAAAAGTGTTTGCTAAGAAATGACTAATGAAAAGCAGACGTGTACATGCACTGTCTCTTTTCCATGGCAATCATTTTCCCAACCTCCATACCATCCTTTAACATAGCTCTTCTCCCTGACACCCAAGATTCTGTTCGTGGCAGCATGATACCTTCAAATAGCCCTTAACAAAACTTCAGTCATCTATGAATCCTCCCTCACTCAGGATCCCCCGTTATAGATTGAATTGTGTCCCCACAAAATATGTGCTGGAATCCTAACCCCTATCCCTGTGACTGTGATCCTGCTTGGGAATAGGGTTTTCTTTGTTGTTTAATGAGGCCATATCAGTGTGAGTGTGTCTTACACCGAATCACTTCAGACTTATAAAAAAGAGCAGATTAGTCACAGGAGCAAGCACAAATGGTAGAAGAGAGATGCCACATGAAGATCACCAAGGAGCCAGACAGCATGGGGAAGACAGAAGCTGAAAGAGACAAGGCTTTTCCCCCAGAGCTGACAGGAAGACTTCCTCTAAAGCTGGTGCCCTGAATTTTGGACTTCTAGCCTCCCAAATTATGAGAAAATACATTTCTGTTCTTTAAAACCACCCACTTGGGGTATTTCTGTTATAGCAGCACTAAAATACTAAGACACTCCCTCATCCAACTAGCTGCCGAGCCCTCTCCATTTTATCTCTGCAATGTCTTTCACGTCCATTTTCTCCTTTCCGCCCTCCCTGACTTAATGTACTTTCTCATTTGCGCACACTTGGCCATTAGCTTAGCAGGAATAGCCCCAGTTTCCAGAGAGTGAGCTTCTTGAGGACAAAAGACTTAGTTCTCACTATCCAAAAAAAAAAGCCCAAACCCATTGCTGTCAAGTTGATTCCAATTCATAGCAAACCTAGACTCATAGTGACCCTATAGGACAGAGTAGAGCTGCCCCATAGGGTTTCCAAGGAGTGCCTGGTGGATTCGAACTGCTGACCTTTTGGTTAGCAGCTGAGCTCTTAACCACTACACCACCACACTCCTGGTCTATTGCACAGGGCTCAAAAATGTCTTGTGAATGGAAGTGTGAACTCCTATCCCTCATCTACACTGTGCCCAGGGAAATCTCTTCAAAGCAACTTCTAATCATGTCCTTCACCTACTAAAAACTTTGCTATGTCTCTTCATTACTTACTGAGCATGCAGATGCTGTTGATGTCTGGGCCCACACCCCCCTCCCAGCCCCCCTAAATTCTCCTGCAGCCATGGGATACAGTTCCCAGGACACTGATGGTTTCCTGCCTCAAAGCCCTGTGTCTCTCCTTTTTCCTTCCTGAGAGTTTTCTCAAGCATCGAGGGGCCTTCTACAAAAGGTATAACACAGAAGTTGGGAAAAGTTTATACCTTGGGGAAAAGTCTATACTCAACCAGTGGAGGTTGGAATTCATCTCCAGTGGATCTATTCTAAAGCACTTTTCTCACAGTTCCTCAGGTGACTGGCACCATTACACTCCCTTCACCCACAGCAGTAAACTCATTAACAGGCACCTCATTGGCTTCTCTCTCCTGCCTGACTCACTTTCCCCACTTCTTCACCTACATTTTCAGAGAGCATCTCTCCAATAAGCCATCTGAACCTAAACAACAGCACTGAACAAAATCTAAACTCCTTGGCCTATCACGCACAGCACCCTACAACTTGATTTTAATCTGTCTTTCTAGGCTATACTATCTATTCCTTACACATACCCCATCCTCTGGTCTAACTTGTCCCCAAACCATCTCATGCCAATGTAATCATTACACATTTTCATTCACTCGAAGGGAATGAGACTGTCAGGGTGCTTAGACCAATTGAGCTTCACTTTGTAGGGCAGGCAGAGCCCAGCCTTCCCTAAAGGAAGGAGGGTGAATACATTTTGGTCCTATAAGCAAAATAAAGTGAAGAGTGACTGATGGATGGACAGACATTAGTGTCTGCCACAAGCAGATAGCAGGAAGGTAAAACAGAAACAAAACAGATGGTCACCAAATTCAACACAGATGCTGGAAGCATACTGGTGAGCTGAGGTGAGCGAGCTGGCATTCATACCAGTAATCATACTTTGTAGGTACCCACAAACCCATTTCCATTGGCCCCCTCCTTGACCCCTGCCATAGGCAGTGTTGGTCCTTACCATGCCCAGGTGAGCATGTGTAGACACTGGTTTTGTTTCTCTAGAGAGCCCAGCCTATGACACTTCCCTTCTGCCACATCTCAACCTTTCATTCTCTCTTCAAAATCGCCTGATAACCTACCACAGAGAAGAGATTCTTACCTTTTCCGGCTTCTCCCTTTACCCGCGACAAAGGTGTTGGTTCCCCATATAAACAGAAAAACATAGGACTCCAACAGAAAAGGCCTGGCAAATTATATGACTGTCTTCTGCACCCCTTGCCTGCACACATGGACAAATGCTTATATTTAAGCTTGTGCTGTTCAACATACGTATCATTTACCATGAAGTAAATTAATCCAGGACATGCCACATTGTAACAGGTCAGTGACTATTTGTCAAATGAAATAAATAACCCTTGGATTCTGTAGGAAGATAAA
The DNA here is from genome assembly GCF_030014295.1 of Loxodonta africana. Lineage (NCBI taxonomy): Eukaryota > Metazoa > Chordata > Mammalia > Proboscidea > Elephantidae > Loxodonta > Loxodonta africana. The sequence continues at coordinate 72,363,894 of NC_087358.1, forward strand.
TCCAGAAAAGCCAAGAATGGTGTAATGGTTAAGGTTGTATGTCAACTTGGCTGGGCCATGAATCTCAGTGGTTTGGCAGTTATAATGTACTTTGACAGTTGTGTAATGATGTAATCACCTCCATGATGAGATCTGCTATGAGCAGCCAATCAGTTGAAAGGAGTTTCCTTGAGTGTGTGGCCTGCATTCAATATATGGGGACTTTCTGGCAAAACTCACTGGCGTTTCCTTTGCTCTGGATCCTGCATTTGGCTCGTCAACATCTGACCTCTGGTTCTCAGGACTTGAGCCAGCAGCCTGCCTTCTTACCTGCCAATTTTGAACTCATCACCCTTTGCAGGCTGTGAGCCAGCAGCCTCTCGTCTGACCTGTGGATCTTGGCTTCTTTGGTCCCTGCAGCTGCGTGAGTCAGGAAAAGCCTCCAGTCTGATGTCTGACCCATGGACTTGGGACTTAAGAGCCTCTACAAATGTGTGAGCCAATTCCTTGAGGTAAATCTCCCCCTCTCTCTCTAGATATGTATGCTTATCATAGTTATCTAGTCATATGCATATATGCTTCTTAGTTATCTAGTCATATACATATATGCTTATCTTAGTTATCCAGTGTTCTATAACAGAAATACCACAAGTGGATGGCTTTAACAAAGAGAAACTTATTCTCTCACGGTCTAGGAGGCTACGAGTCCAAATTTAGGACGCCAGCTCCAGGACAAGTGTATCTCTCTGTCAGTGCTAGGAAAGGTCTTTGTCATCAATCTTCCCCTAGTCAAGGAGCTTCTCAGCACAGGGACCCCAGGTCCAAAGGACGTGCTTTACTCCTGGCACTACTTTCTTGGTGGTATGATGTCCCCATGACTGTCTGCTCACTTCTCTTTTATATCTCAAAAGAGATTGACTCAGATACAACCTAATCTTGTAGGTTGAGTCCCACCTCATTGAAATAATTGCCTCTAATCTGCTTTATTAATACCACAGAGGTTAGGATTCACAACACATAGGATAACCACATCATATCACAAAATGGAGGACAACCACACAATACTGGGAATCATGGTGTCATGGATTGAATTATGTCCCCCCCAAAATAAACCAACTTGGTTAGGCCATGTGTGGTTGTCCCCCATTTTGTGGTTATAGTTTTATGTTGAGAGGATTAGGGTGGGATTGTAACACCACCCTTATTCAGATCACCTCCCTGATCCAAGGTTAAAAGATAAAAGGAAAGGGAAGCAAGCAGAAAGACAGAGCGGACCTCATACCACCAAGAAAGCAGCACAGGGAGCAGAGCGCATCCTTCAGACCTGGGGTCCCTGTGTCTGAGAAGCTCCTCGACCATGGGAAGATTGAGGACAAAGGCCTTCCTCCAGAGCTGACAGAGAGAAAAAGCCTTTCCCTAGAGCCAATGCCCTGAATTTGGACTTGTAACCTACTAGAGTGTGAGAAAATCAATTTCTCTTTGTTAAAGCCATCCACTTGTGGTATTTCTGTTACAGCAGCACCAGATGACTAAGACAGTGGCCTAGCCAAGTTGACACACATTTTGGGGGGACATAGTTTGATCCATAACATTCCTCCCTTTGGCTCCCAAAAATTCATGTCTTTGCCACATGTAAAACATGTTCACCCCATCATATCACAACAAAAGTCTTACATCAACTTCAAATCCAAAATCCAACAATTCCTCTTCATCTAGAATACAAGTTATCTGCTTCCAAAGTACAATGGTGGAACAGGCACAAGAAAGACATTTCCATTTCAAGTGGGAGAAAGTGGAGGGAAAGAAGGGATAACAGGTACCAAGCAAGTCAGCAGAACACTTTACATTACCTCTCAAGGCTTAAAAATAATCCTCCATACTCTGAGATCATTTAGGCAATGGTCCTGCCTTCCAGAACCCGGATGTTGGCCACACTCACAGGATTCTGGATGGAGACCCCCTCGGCCCTGGGCTTCAGCTCCACCTTCCAGGACCACTGAAATGGCAACTCTACTCCCTCCAGCTTGGGCTACCCCATTCTCCTAGTCTATCAAAGTGGCTACCCCATCCCCTCAGCCCTAGCAGGCCCCATCGTTTTGCCCCTTGGGCATGGCAGTCCTGCCCCCTCAGCTTTGGGAAGTGGATCCAGCCCCATCCCATGGGCACTTGTGAAAGGCAGCCCTGCACTCCAGAACCGAGTTGGTGAAGCTCTGATTCTTGAAACCTGAGAGGCTGTAGCCCCACCCTTTGAAACCCCAGAGGCTATGGCTCCATCGTTTGAGACCCCAGAGGTCATGGCCCTATCCTTTCAGACTGAGGCAGCTCTGCTTCCTGTGTTCCTTGTCTCTTCGGCTTCTGCTTCCTGATACCTTGGCCTCTCAGCCCCTCAGGCCTCACTGCCCATGTCTGCCCTGCTGAAGCAAGCATTCCAAAACTCTGAAGCTCCACCAATAAGTGCCTGGAGGCACCCCACTCCATCAGTAAACACTGGCAGGAAGACATTAAGCTCTCTTTCTCCGACGGTCAGCAAGCCTAGCTTCACCAGCAAGTGCCTGGAGGCATCCCCCTCTGCCAGGAAGTCTCCTGCACAAAGTCACTCAGCTCACTTGCTCCAAGGGTTGGCTCCAGCGCTGTCTTGTGCTGGCTTCCTCTTTCTGCTGCTGCCATTTCTTTGCTGCTGAGGTTGCTCTGCTACTGCAGTTTTTCTGATGCTGCTTCTGCCATCTGCACTGTCTTTTCACTTCCTTCCGAGTCCTCAGCAGAGTTGTCCTTGATGTCCGTAATTCCACCAACCATCTCTTCAAGGCAATCCAGGCTTTTACTATTAGGCACTTTAAAACTCTTCCAGCTTCTATCCATTCACAATTTAAAAACCACTTCCACATTTCAGGTATCTGTTAGAATAGCAACCCACTCTTTCAGTACCAAATTCTGTCTTAGCTACCTAGTGCTGCTATAACAGAAATATACAAGTGGATGGCTTTAACAAAAAGAAATTTATTCTCTCACACTCTGTGAAACTAGAAGTCTGAATTCAGGGTGCCAGCTCCAGGGGAAAGCTTTCTCTCTCTGTCAGCTCTGGAGGAAGGTCCTTGTAATCAATCTTCCCCTGGTCTAGGAGCTTCTCAGCACAGGAACCCCAGGTCTAAAGGAAGCTATTTACTCCTGGCACTACTTTCATGGTGATATGAGGTCCCCACGTCTGTCTGATCAGGTCTGTCTTTTATATCTCAAAAGAGATTGGCTCAAGATACAACCTAATCTTGTATCTTGAGTCCTGCCTCATTAACACAACTGTCTGTAATCCTGCCTCATTAACATAAGAGAGGTAGAATTTACGACACATGGGAAAATCACATCAGATTACAAAATGATGGACAATCACACAATACTGGGAATCGTGGCCTAGCCAAGTTGACACACATTTTCGCAGGACACAATTCAATTCATAACAATGCTTCATTGGTTTTGCTTCTTTAAAGAACTCAGCCTAAAACATTTGGTACCAAGAGTGGTTCTAGAGAAACAAAATTGTAAGGATGAGTTTTCCAGATTAGTTTTCAAGTCTGGTTATTCTTAAAGGTGTTAGTGACTCTGCTTCCAGTAATAAAGAGGGTGCTGCTAATCCATGGTGTGAGGTGGCAATAGAAATACCCAAAATATCACCACCAATAGATCAAGTATGGGTGAGGGGTGAGGTTCTCAGTGATTGAATGTTTGATAATTTTCTACAATTTTGTCAGAATCAAAAGTATAAGGAAGCTGGTTGGTAGTCTTACTCTCACCAGAAAAAGTGGTGAAAGAAAGAGATGAGCTCAGGACTTCAGAGGCAAAGCTCAAATGCCATGTAAACAACCTCAAAGTTGCCACTTATGCCCTGAAAAAAAGCCTTATTTCTTGCAGTAACAGAGCTGTTATTGCCAAAAACCAAACCAGAGTCTTATCATAAGAGTGGCTGAATTTCAATGCCAACCTCGAATCGTGTCTGAAGCAAAAGTGAAGGCATTGATTGGGAAGACAAGGCATCCTAAAACTTAGAATGGGGACATATGTGCAAATAATGAGGAAACTGGGAACATTGAGGCCCTAAATTCCATTGAATCTCTCCTGCCAACAAAACCTTTAGCTCCTCCACCCCCATCTGATGAGATTAACACAGCTGTGTCTGAAGAGCCTTTGTCTGAGTTATAACCTGGGGCAGCATCTGAATCATCCCCTGGGAAGACACCTAAGTCATTACCTGGGGCTTTACCTGAGGCAGATGCCTTACAAGACATTGCTGAACATTCTTAAAACACATTCCCACCACTCATTTTTGGCTTCTAGACCTATAACTAGACTTAAGCCCCAGCAAGCCCCAAAAGGTGAAGTACTGAGTGTGACCCAGAAGGAGGTACACTACATTCCAAAAGAACTGCTTGACTTTTCTAATATGTACAAACAGAAACCTGGGAAATTTGTGTGGGAATGGCTATTAAGGGCGTGGGATAACGGTACAAGAAACATAAAGTTGTGTAAGTCTGAGTTTATTGATATGGGCCCACTAAGCACAGATTCTTCACTTAATATTTCAGCTCAAGAGTTTTGGAAAGATCTGTTTATTTATTTGGTTGGGTTGCTGAAGCATGCCTTACACGGTGGCCTACACTAAATCTGGCTGAAGTGCCAGATCTGCCTTGGTATACAGCAGAAGAATGTATCCAAAGGTTTAGGGAAATTGTCATGTTAGGATGGATTTATAATGTTATACCCACAGACCCACGCATGGAGCACCCAGAGGATACACCTTTTATGACTACAATGAGGAAAAAATTTGTGAAGGGAGCCCCAGCATCTTTGAAGACAGCTGTGATTACTATTTGATTTAAGTCAGATTTGACACTGGGAGCTTCTCTAACTGAACTAAGACACCTAACTACAATGGGGCTGATTGGACCCCATGGTGGCAGGGGCCAAGTGGCAACACTCAATTGACAAAGTAGGCATGGTTATTGTAATGGACAGCCAAGTCAAAGCAGTAATCAGAATAGTCTGACTCACAGGGACTTATGGCATTGGCTACTTAGTCATTATGTCCCTAAGAGTGAAATGGGTGGGAAATGTACTAAATATTTGCTTGATCTGTACAAGCGGAAGAATTTTAGGTCAGGAGAATGGCAGACTAACTCAAATCTCCAGAATAAAGAGTCATAGACCCTCAATAAATTCCCAGACTCAAGCAAGTTTACAAACCCACACCCTTTGAATGAAGGGGAGGCTGCGTCCCCTTGAGAAAGGGCCCTACTACATTGCCAAATATTTATACTGTTGATCTTTCTCCCAGCCTTGCCCAAATGGATCTATGGCCTTTTACGAGAATGACTGTTCACTGGGGAAATAGTCAGATTTTCAGGCATTACTGGATGCTGGCTCTGAAATAACACTAATTCCAGAAGACCCAAAATGTCACTGTGGCCACCAGTCCAAGTGGGGATGTATGGAGGTCAGGTTATTAATGGAATCTTATCTCTTGTCCATTTCACAGTGATCCAGTGGGTCCCTGAGCTCATCCTGTAGTGATTACCCAGTTCCAGAATGCATAATTGGAATAGATATACTCAGCAACTGGGAAAAACCCTACATTGGATGCCTGACAAAAGGAGTAACAGCTACTATGGTAGGGAAAGCCAAGTGGAATCTACTAGAAATGCACCTGCCTAGGAAAACAGTAAACCAAAAGCAATGCTGCATTCCTGGAGGGATTGCAGAGATTACTGCCAATGTCAAAAACTTAAAGGATGCAGGGGTGGTGATTCCCACCACATCCCCATTCAACTCGCCTATTTGGCCTGTGCAAAATACAGATGAGTCTTGTAGAATGACAGTGAATTATCCAAAGCTTAACTAGACGGTGACTCCAATTGCAGCTGCTAGTTCCAGATATGGTTTCCTTGCTTGAGCAAGTTAATATATCTCCTGGTACTGGTGTGCAGCATTGATCTAATGTTTTTTTTCTCCATACCTGTTTTAAAGGACCACCAGAAGCAGTTTGCCTTCAGGACAGCAATACACCTTCACTGTCCTACCCCATAGATATATCAACTCTCTACCCCTATGTCATAGTTCAGTCCACAGGGACCTCAATTGTCTTTCCCTTTCATAAGATGTCACACTGGTCCATTACATTGATGACATTATGCTAATTGTACCTAGTAAGGAAGAAATGCCAATGACTCTAGGCTTATTGGTAAAATACTTGCATGCTAGAAAGTGGAAATTAATTTTAAAATTCAGGCATCTTCTACCTCAGTGAAATTTCTGGGGGTCCAGTGGTGTGGGGCATGTTGAGATATTCCTTCTAAAGTAAAGGATAAGTTATTGCATCTGGCCCCTCCCACAACTAAAAGGAGGCACAACGCCTGGAGGGCCTCTTTGGATTTTGGAGGTAACATACCCCTCATCTGGGTGTGCTACTCTGGCCTGTTTATCAAGTATCTCAAAAATCTTCTAGTTTTGAGTGGGGCCCAGAAGAAAAGAAGGCTCTGCAACAGGTTCAGGCTGCTGTGCAAGATGCTCTGCCACTTGGGCCATACGATCTGGCTGATCCAATGGTGTTTGAAGTATCAGTGGGAGATACAGGTGCTGTTTGGAGTTTTTGGTGGCACTCTATTGGTGAATCACAGTGTGTACCCTTAGAATTTTGGAACAAAACCCTGCCATCCTCTATAGACAACTGCTCTCTTTTTGAGAAAGAAGAGCTTTTGCTTCTTATTGGGCATTAGTAGAGGCTGAACACTTAACCATGGTCCACCAAGTCACCATGTGGCCTAAGCTGCACATCATGAACTGGGTGTTGTCTGACCCACAAAGCCAAAAATATGGGTGTGCACAGCGGCACTCCATCATTAAATGAAAGTGGTATATACGAGATTGGGCCCAAGCAGGACCTGAAGACACAAGTAAGTTGCATGAAGAAGTGGCCCAAATGTCCGTGGTCTCCACTCCTTTCATATTATCTTCCATCTACCAGTCTACACGTAGGCTCTCGTGAGGAGTTCCTTATGTTCAGTTGACTGAGGAACAGAAAACTGATGCCTGGTTTACAGATGGTTTTGTATGACATGAAGGCACAACTAGAAAGTGGACAGGGACAGAACTACAGCCCCTTTCTGGGAACTCCCTGAAGGACAGTGATGAAGGGAAATTCTTCCAATGGCAGAACTTTGAGCAGTGTACCTTGTTGTTCTCTTCGCTTGGGAGGAGAAATGGCCAGATGTGCAATTGTATACTGATTCATGGTCTGTGGCCAATGGTTTGTCTAGATGGCCAGGGGTTGGAAGGGATTTGATTGGAATATTGGAGACAAAGAGGCATGGGGAAGAGCTACCTGAATAGACCTTATCTGTGTCTCAGGTGAATGTTTAACAATGGGTGACCTCTGCAGAGGTGGATTTTAACAATCAAGTGGATAGGATGACATGTTCTGTGGAAACCACTTATCCTCTTTCCCCAGCTACTCCTGTCATTGCCTAACAGGCTCATGAACAAAGTGACCATGGTGGCAGGGATGGAGGTTATGCATGGGCTCAGCAACATGGACTTCCACTCACCAAGGCCAACTTGGCTACAGCCACTTCTGAGTGCCCAATCTGCCAGCAGCAGAGACCAACACAGAGTCTCCGATATGGCATCATTCCTCAAGGTTATCAGCCAGCAACCTAGAGGCAGGTTGAATACATTGGACTGTTACCATCACGGAAAGGGCAGCATTTTGTTCTTACTGGGATAGACTCTCTGTATATGGATTTGCCTTTCTTGCACACAATGCTTCTGTCAAAACTACCATTCGTGGACTTACAGAATGCCTTATCCACCATCATCGTTCCCATTCAGCATTACCTCGGATCAGGGGTCTCACTTCACAGCAAATGAAATGCAACAATGGGCCCACGCTCGGGGAATTCATAGGTCTTACCATGTTCCCCATCATTCTGAAGCAGCTGGCTTGATAGAACATGGAGCCTTCTAAAGACAAGATTATGGCATCAGCTTGGTGGCAATACCTTGCAAGATTGGGGCAATGTTCATCAGGAGGCTGTATATGCTCCAATATATGGTGCTGTTTCTCCCATAGCCAGGATTCATGGGTCCAGGAATCAAGGGGTGGAAATGGGAATATTTCCCCTAGTCACCCACTTGCAAAATTTTTACTTCTTGTCTCCATGACCCTATGCTCTGTGGGTCTAAAGGTCTTAGATCCAAAGGGAAGAATGCTCCCACCTGAAGACACATCACTGATTCCACTGAACTTTAAGTTAAGAATGGCATCTGGCCACTTTGGGCTCCTTATGCCTCTGGATCAACAGGCAAAATTGGCTGGTGTGGCTGATCCTGTTTACTAAGAAAAAATTGGACTGATATTACATAACGGAGGTAAAGAAGAGTATGTTTGCAATGCAGGAGGCCCCTTCGGGCATCTGTTAGTATTACTATTTTTGTGTGTGTGATTAAAGTCAGTGGAAAACTACAGCAACTCAATTCTGACATGACTACTAACAGCCCAGACCCTTCGGAAATGAAGTTTTGGGTCATCCCACCAGGTAAACAACCTTGACCAGCTGAGGCCCTTGCTGAGGACAAAGGGAATATGGAATGGGTGGTGGGAGAAGATAGTTCTAAATACCAGTTACGGCCATGTGATCAGTTGCAGAAATAAGGACTGCAGTTGTTACGAGTATTTCTTCCTCGTATGTGTGAGTCAAATATTTTTGTTTCCTTCAGTTATAAAATATAAGATGTAAACAGGGCTAGTGCATTTTCTGTTGATAGTGGCATCATGATAGGCACAAGTTTGGCTTTATAATTGTCTTTATTTAGAGATTATGTATGGTTTAAGGAGATATGTACAGATGCCAAGTTGACAAGGGGTGGACTGGGATGGTTAAGGTTGTATGTCAACTTGAGTGGTCCATGATTCTCAGTGGTTTGGCAGTTATATACTTTGACAGTTGTGTAATGATGTAATCACCTCCATGATGAGACCTGCTATGATTAGTAAATCAGTTTAAAGGGAGTTTCCATGGGTCTGTGGCCTGCATCCAATATATGTGGACTTTTTGGCAAAGTTTGCTGGCTTTTGCTCTGCTCTGGATCTTACGTTTGGCTCATCAACATCTCTCTCGCCTTCAGTTCTTGGAATTTGAGCCAGCAGCTTGCTTTTTTACTTGCCAATCTTGGGTGCAGCAGCCTTTGGAGCCTGTGAATCAGCAGCCTCCCATGTGACTGACCCGTAGATCCTGGGATCTTGGATTCTTCAGCCCCTGAAGCCAGTATATATATATGTGTGTGTGTGTGTGTATAGGTGTGTATATAGGTGTATATATAGGTGTGTATGTAAGTGTGTATATGTAGGTATATTTTTTTATATAGGTACATATATAGGTGAATATATAGGTACATGTACATATACGTGTATGTGTACGTGTACATATACATATACATATACACATACACATAAAAAAAAAACAAACCCAGTGCGGTCGAGTCAATTCCAACTCATAGCAACCCTATAGGACAGAGTAGAACTGCCCCATAGAATTTCCAAGGAGCGCGTGGTGGATTCGAACTGCCGACCCTTTGGTTAGCAGCCATAGCACTTAACCACTACGCCACCAGGGTTTCCATACATATACGTATACATATATGTGCTTCACTGGTTTTGCGTCTGTAGAGAACCCAGCCTAAGACAAATGGAGAAGAGTGTTCAATAATTACATGGTAAGTAAATGCAGAGACTTCTCTGTGGTCTCAGGAACCAGACTGCCTGAGTCCGAATCCTGACTCTCCAACTTGGATCTCTTTGATCTTGGGCAAGTCTTGCGATATCCCTATGCCTCAGTTTTCTCATCTATAAAATAGGGATAATAATTTTCAAAATGTAAAATCATTTATTTACTTATTAAGTAATGAAAGAACTAGTAAGATGTTATGACTAGTTCAAAAAGCATCTGAGAAGCTAAGATTTTTATAGGCAATTCAACATAGATATATTAGGATAACATTGCTGGGTTAGAAATAACCTGGGTAATGGCCAACATTCCATAAATCATTGCAGTTTTCTGTTCCACAATTATTTGTAAAACTGTAGGAACAGTCTTTAATCGAACAAGTGATTTCCCAAAGTCTGGGACCTTTGATCCACGGTAAGCAAGGAAGCCTACCAAGGATATTCCTTGAAACAATCCCTGGGAGGCTTTGCTCCGTATGAAGTTGAAAGGACATGTGTTCTACCTTTTTGACTTCATTCCAAGATTTGGATAATTTTTGGACAATACCTACCTCATAGGTTATTGTGTATTAAATGAATTAATTCATATAGAGCCTGTAGAACAGTATCTGGCACTAACTTGTTGGCTATCGTGGATTAAGCCTTTTATTCATGGCAACCCCATGCACAGCAGAACAAAACATTGCCTGGTTTTGCACCATCCATGATTCACTGTGGATCAGACCATTGTGATCCATACGGTTTTCACTGACTGATTTTCAGAAGTAGATTGCAAGGTCTTTCTTCTTAGCCTTAGTCAGGAAGCTCTGCGGAAGCCTGTTCAGCATCACAGCAACACACAAGCCTCCACTGACAGACAAGTGCTGGCTGCACATGAGGTGCACTGGCCAGGAGTTGAACCCTGGTCTCCCACGTGGAAGGCAAGATTTCTACCACTGAACCACCACTGCCCTCTCGGCACTTACTTAGTAAATACTGTTAAAGCTATTCAGACTACACGTTTACCCAGTTAAGTGAGACCCACTTAATAATGCCCAGGAAGAGATTAATGCAAAAATCAGGAATGTTATTATGAGCAGCATTGTCTTCACTTCCCCACTCTGGAGAGAGATCCCACTGTTACATCAGAAGGAATGAATAGCATGATTTGTTGTAATTACCAACGTTAAAGCATTGTTGGGTTCCATCGCTCCTCTCAGAAATGGGAGGTTGGAACATAACGGGGCATCAGTGTATGTGAGGGGCGCAGGGGAGATGGAGAGAATCAAAGGGCCAAGCACCTCTTGATCCATACGCAAATGGCCATGAAATCCCCTGAGAAGTCTCCTGAAACAGTCTCCTCACCGCCATCCTTTCTGATGTCTCTTGCCCAGGATGTTGAACTGAGTTTCTCACAGAGCTCCCTGCCTCCTGTTGTTTCCACTGCCTTCCCCTTCATCCTCCATGCAGCCACAGAATCTGCTGCCTGTAACACAGATCCAGTCATGTCACCCCCCTGTCCCCAAACCTCCAGCAATTACATGTTCCCCACAGAACAGTCTCCAGGACCCTCCACATCTAGTCTCAACAGACCACTGCTGCCTCCCCAACTCTGGGTCACTCCGTGGTCTCAGCCTTCACGCCCCTACCATGGACTCATGGACCACCTATCTCCTTCACACCATTCAGCACCAGCTCAGGGGCTTCCTTCTGCTCACATCCACTGCTGCCTTCTCCTCTTCAGGAACCCAGACTCGCCCTCCAGAATTCACCTTAAGGTCACTTGTACTGTGAGCTTTTCCCTAACCACCGGGTGGCATCCATTTCACCTTATCTCGACCCTCACACCCTCTGTTCCTACCACTAGCAGGAAAGTCCCTATCATGGTGTATTCCGTGCATTTAGAGGAATCAGCATCAATTTCTGTCTTGACATCATATCTCCTTCGAGGGCGGGGGCTAAGTCACTGATCCTCCTATTTCTCAGTCTTTAGCCCAGTGCCTTGGGAGTACCCGGGTGGTGCAAATGGCTAAGCACTTGGCTGCTAACCTAAAGGCTGGAGATTCAAGTCCACCCAGAGGCACCTATTTGTTAATCACTCAATGCGCATGGCTAGATGACACTTCCTCAACCTCCTCTCAGAATGCATCTGGAAACGTGCACCAATCTCAGCCAGCCCATGACCTCCTCCTGTGTGTGTGGACACATGGAAAAATGCTGTGATACCACAGAAGTGAAAGACAAGGATGAAGGTGAGAAAAACAACCTCTAGCCTTTACTAGAGGAGTCCCTGGGTGGTACAAAAGGTTAATGTGCTCAGCTAGTAACCCAAAAGTTGTAGGTTCAAGGCCACCCAGAGGCGCCTTGGAAGAAATCCCTGTGATCTACTTCCAAAAAATCAGCCACCGAAAACCCTATAGAGCTCAGTTCTACTCTGAAACACATGTGATCGCCATGAGTTTGAATGGAGTCGACAGCAACAGTATATGATATAATAGCATATACTAGAAAAAATCTTATTGTCAAATATACTCCTTATATATTTAGCTCCACCATCAACCAGTTTTCCACCTTTTGGGCTCCAATGCCTCACTTTGAACACAGAACCACTATGCAAACCACTATGCGGTTCTCACTTAGGCAGAGTGAAATTACATCACCCTTTAAGAGGCCAGGAAGTGAAACTGTTATAAGGGGGAAATATATCCGCAGAGGAAAATCACGTTAAGGACTGTAGCCCGGGATTTTCAGATGTGAAAGCGATACACAGGAAAATGCCGCACCCAGGATGATAACGGATGTCAGGCTAAGACGCCTACTCTGCCCCTACTGTGAGAGCTCTGAGGGCTAATTTATTTCAGCTACTTCTTCAGGCTCCATGCCAGGGTGGAAGCACAGGGTGAACAGAGGCAACACAGCTGCTGTTCTCACTGACGCTCTCCCACCCTCTCTCCGAGGGACAGCGGAGGGAGCACTGCAGCAACTGCGCCTCATTTCCAACCACAAACTCAGAGAGGAGAGCCTGGGTGACAGCAGAAGAGAGGGTAGCGACTCCGAAGGCTACAGCAGAGCGGGGCTTGCTCTTCCTTTGTTTGTCTGTCGATGAACAGTTTTGGTTTTGGAAAACACTCACCCAGACTGTCGTTGTGTTGCCGAGCAGCCAGAGCTTCATTATGACATGACAACAGCATCCAGAAGGGCATCTGGTTTTCATGAAATGTTGCCTAAAGCTCAGTGTGTTCAATGGATGTAAGTCACATGTACATATTAACATGTTACTTCTTGGGGTGGAACCATGGAAGGACACGTGTGACACTGCGGTCAGAGTTAGATCTACAGTTTCAGTTGTTCTTTTCTTGGTTCTTCTGTTGCTCTTGTTTCTCAGCAACCCCATTTAGCCTCTCAGTGCCTCAATGTCACCCTCTGGGAAATAAGATTCAGGGTAGTACAAGCACCAGGTATTAATGTAGTGCCTTCTTTAAGAAGGAATCACTGGGTGGCCCAAATGGCTAAAAATTTGGCTATTAACCAAAAGGATGGAAGTGCGTGTCTACCCAGAGGGGCCTTGGAAGAAGGCCCTGGTGATCTACTTCTAAAAAATTAGCCACCGAAAACCCTATGGAGTGCAGTTCTACTCTGACATACGTGGGATCACCATGGGTCAGAGTACACTTGATGGCAACCAATTTGGGTTTTTGTTTGTTCTCTTTAAGAAAGCACAACTAACATAAATTGAACTTGACACACAGTAGACAAATAAGCTTTTCAAAAAGCTTCATCATGGGATTCTTGAAAGCAGAGAACCCCACAGCTTATTTAAAATAGACTTTGATTCCTTTAAAATATATATATTTAATCACATTTTCAGGAACACAATTGTTTCTTATATGCAATGTTAGTTCACAGGAAAAAATGTCAACTAAATAGAACACATCATTATTACCAAATCATAGAATGTTAACCCTAAAAAGGACACTGGAAATCATTTCATTCTAAGTCTTCATATGGCAGATGAGAAAACTAAAACTAAAAAGGAAACTAAAGCCCAGTGAGGCAAATTACTAACCATATCTAACACAGGTAGCCCCTGACTTACAAAGTCGGTTCTGACATAAGTCAAATATCTCATTTTTTTTCTTTCATTATTATTGTCATTTTTTTTATCAGTATCTTTATAAGTTTGATCTTTATTTGTCTCTGGGGGTTGGAAACATTATATATAAACTTACAAATATATTTTAATACAAACATACGTACATAAAAAATACATAAATCAGAAGGTGGGGCCAAGATGGTGGAGTAGTCAGATGCTTCTGGTGATCCCTCTTACAACAAAAAACCTGAAAAAACAAGTGAATCAATTACGTGTACAACAAGTTAGGGGCCCTGAAATTCAAAGGCAAAGTTAGGAAATCAAACTGAGCAGCAGGGGGAGGGAGATGCAGTTTAGAAGCGACAAGGAGTTGCTGGATGTGATTCAACAGGAACAGGTGCCCCTCAGGCACGATCCCCTGCCACAACCACGGCAGGGCTGGTGGTAGTGTTCAGGGTGTGGTTTCCTCAGGGAGAGAGAGTGAGCCACGCAGAGTCTACTCACGCCTCCAAAATCAGTGAAGAACAGCCCTCTCGGCAAGAGATAAGTGCTTGTGTCTAATATACCCCACGGATCAAATAGCACCCCTTGCAAAAGAACACTCTCCCATTTATCTGATCCTTCCTCCCTCTACTGTGGTCCCGAAGCAGGCTTCAATACCTGTTGATTTCTCTGGGCCTGAGATAGGTCCTGTTACATGCCCTGAGCCATTTTCCTGGCCTTGGCAAAGGAAAAAATTAACAAACGTGGGGAAAAAATAACCTGCTGGCTCCCCTAAACTGGGAACTCAGGGGAGAAGCAGCTCCTGTCTAGACACAAACAGTCCACGGACTTTGAATGCCTTTCACTCCTGCATGGACCTTTCTGGGCCCATTTCAGCAGCATAGGCCCTTGATGGCAGACTACAATGGTACACGTGCCTGAGATCTGACTTCAACTGTTTCAGCTGTGTGGTGGAGAGTCGGATTTTTGATATTTGACACTGCTCTGCCTATTAAGCAGGGTCTTCACCTACCCACGTCAGGGGTCTGAGGACTGGTGGCTCCACACATGCCACCTAGCCACCTGAGACAGGGGTCCAAGGCTAAGTGGTGCCTCCAGTCCTAAGAGCCAAGAACATTGGGTGCCCATGGTCCAGTTGCAGAACCCACCCACCTGTGTGCTCTAGGGAACAGGGATGTGCTCTCCTCACAGACACTCTGGGGACAGTTGTCAGCCCCCTGCCTTGCTCAGAGCATGACCCCCTGCTGCAACCAGGTACGTGAGCCTACGCCAATCACCCTACCCCCTCTAAGGCTGTAGGAGATAGTCCATACCACACACTTGGCGACTACCCGGACACCTGAGCTGAATCCATACAAGAAAAGAGAATGGACTCCTAGGCTCATATACCTGGTAACAGCTCTAACCATCTGGTGACAGGACGTTAGAGCTTCAAAGGTGAAAATAATCAAGCTAGCTCACTCAAGCAGCCTATCTGGGCATATCAAAACAAAATGAAGCAAGAAGCTAGGACACAGTAAGAAAACATAAAATAAATTAATACAATAACTTATAGATGGCTTGGACACAACAGTCAATATCAAATCACATAAAGCAGACCATGATCACTTCAACAAGCTCTCAAAACAAAGAATCAAGGAATCTTCCAGATGAAGATATATTCCTGGAATTACCAGAGGTAGAATACAAAAGATTAATATACAGAAATCTTCCAGAGATCAGCAAGGAGATCAAGCAAAATGCAGAACAAGCCAAGGAACACACAGATGAAGCAGTAGAGGAAGTTAAGAAGGCTCTTTAAAAGCATAACGGCAAATTTAAAAGGCTGCAAGAATCCATAGAGACAGCGATCAGAAATTCAGAAGATTAACAACAAAATTGCAGAACTAGACAACTCAACAGAAAGTCAGAGGAGCAGAGTTGAGGAACTGGAAGTCAGAATTAGTGAGATTGAAGATAAAACACTTGGCACCAATATAATCAAAGAAAAATAGGATAAAAGGACTTTAAAAAATGCAGAAACTCTAAGAATCATGTGGGACTCTATCAAGAGAAATAACCTGCGAGTGACTGGAGCACCAGAATAGGGAGGGATAACAGAAAATAAAGAGAATTGTTGAAGATTTGTTGGAAGAAAACTTCCCTGATATTGTGAAAGATGAGAAGGTTATCTATCCAAGATGCTCATTGAACCCCACACAAGGTAGATCCCAAAAGAAAATCAACAAGACATATTATAATCAAACTTGCCAAAACCAAAGAAAAAGAATTTTAAGAGTGGCTAGAGATAAATGAAAAGTCACCAAAGGAGAGTCAATAAGAATAAACTCAGACTATTCAGCAGAAACCATGCAGGCAAGAAGGCAATGAGATGAATTATGAAAAGCCTTGAAGGAAAAAAATTGGCAGCCAAGAATCATATGTCCAGCAAAACTGTCTCTCAAATATGAAGGCAAAATTAGGACATTTGCAGATAAACAGAAGTTTAGGGAATTTGCAAAAACCAAGTCAAAACTACAAGAAATACTAAAGGGAGTTCTCTGGTTAGAAAATCAATAATATCAGGTAACAACCCAAGACTAGAACACAGGACAGAGCAACCAGGTATCAACCCAGTTAAGGAAATCACAAAAATAAATCAAGATAAAAAAAATTCTCAAAGTAGGGAAAAGGCAATGTCATTATGTACAAGATGATAACATTTAATCATTAAAGAGGGACTAAAAAATGCATAAATCATAAAAATTTACTCTGATAATGAAGAAGAGTTGGACAACATTGACTTTCTGTCACTGAGGTAATAACTTGTGGAAGGTTCTGGATCATCTGGTTATCCCTGGGAGTTGCAATGTCATTCTAGCGAGAAAATTAGTCAGAGCTGTCTATATGGCTCTTTTCTTTTTTTCTTCATGTATCTCCAGGTGACACCTCAGTGTTTCCCAAATCTGCCTATGGGCTTAGCAAAGCAATCGACATTTGGGTCCATGTTTGCAAATAACTGAAGCCCCAGGTTTAGTTTAGAAAACTAAATTTATAGGACAGTATTTTGAACAGTAAATCATAAAACTGAACATCTGTAAGTAACACCTGAGAATAACATCAGTGAATTACGTACAGCAACACTGTATGTAGTACATATTACTAAGGTTAAGATGTACAAAAAAAAAAAAAAAAAAAAAAAAGTCGTAACAACTGTTCATTGCAACTAGAATATGTGGTAAGTCAGGCACTACCTGTATTTGAAAATGCTGTTCCTGCATAGAAACTTCACATTAGTTAAAGTGCTGACCAGGTACATTGAAACATGTCAGAACTGAATAACAAGCATTTCCACAAGTCTTTGTTTCTCCGAGTCATCTATTCACCCGAGTCTGCGTGTGCCCATTACCATTAATATCTCTTTCTCTTGATGAAGAAAATGACAATATCTGAAGGGCGGAGGGAGTGGGAGTTGTGTGGGAGGGAAGTTTGTTTCTCTTGTTTCAGATATCTCATATTCTTTTCGTGATAAAATGTGAACTTTGATGTTCCCTCTTAGTCCCTTAAGGAACTCATGTGAACCCAAATAGTGTCCCTGTTTAAGGAGACTCCTGGTGCTCTTTCTTGCTATTCTTGAGGTATTTGCCATGGAGTCTGACAGACATCCTTGCTCAGGGGCAGCTCTGAGAAGTTCCAGGTCCCTCACAAGCCAGTGGGGAGGAAGCATGTTTGGGAGAAATGCTGAACAGCAGGGACTGTGGGTGGCCAGGGCATGGTGGTGAGGCTCAGTGGGGAGGGGGCGTAGACAGTTGCTAGCTAAGGTAGGAAGAAAATTCTGTTCCTCCTGGCTGTTCAGCCCCATGAGTTATATCCTATCATCAATTCCATTTTAAGATGAGGCAATGGAAACCAGAGAGGCCACCTGTAGACAGTAGCCATGGATGCTGTTTCTTCATTTCAATGCATTCTGGAACATTCCACTGAGCCCTTGTGCAAAGTGCCCTCTCTTCAAATTAAAAACAAAATTAAAAAGTTTAGTATGACCAACTTGAAAAAACTCACTTGGGCTGTGTCCAGCGCAAAGCCAGAAAAATGATAGGAGAGATGGCCATGGCTACCCACTATCTGAGCTGAATTAGTGGGAGAAGTGGGGATATGGGAGGAGAGTGAGGATACGAACCAAGAGTCAAGGGAGCTCTCACTCTGGGGTTTCAGTGGCCAAAGCCACCATAAATATACCCAGCCTGTGGTTCCATGAATCACATTTCCTATGAAATTAGCATATGAGTCCCATTAGGATTCAGGAGACAATAGTGCTACATAGATGCAACCCTGGGCCTGGCCGGCCCTTTTCTGAGCAGTTTCTGGGGTTAGACAGGGCCGTGTGCCCACCCAGCACCCCTAAGCTCTCTCCCACTCATACATCCGGAGCCCACCCAGTGCTTCCCACCACACTCCATACCTCTACAGAGGAGATAACTTTGTAGGATTCAAAGGATGTAGGGGTAGGACTAGGGCGTCCAAGAGCTACAGTTGGGCAAGAGAAGCACAACTGGGGAGCAGCCAGAACAGGGCAGAGCAGCAGGAGACGCATGTGTGTGTCAGTGAGTGTGTTTACTTGCTCTCAGCCACTCTCGGAACACCTAGAATCCTCTCACTAGGAACGTCACAAAGGACTCACCTAGGAATCTCCCCTTACCTGCCTGCAGGGCCGCTACAGATCCAGGTTTCAGGCTGCCTGAAGCTTATACAATAAAAAAGGGCCCTATTTAAGAAAAGAAAATTCTGACAACATATTGGTATGAAAATAAACATTTATTTAAAATGAAAAAAGAAACCATCACAGATGATAATTTTAACCAAACCAAAACCCATTGCAGCCAAGTGAATTCCGACACATAATGACCCTATAGGACAAAGTAGAACTGCCCCATAGAGTTTCCAAGGAGCACCTGGTGGATTCCAACTGCCGAACTTTTGGTTAGCAGCCATAGCTCTTAACCACTGCTCCACCTGGGTTTCCAGCAATTTTGAAGATCTGACAGATACCAAAAACATCACAAAATTCTGCCTGTATATTTTAGAACATATTTTTATTAGTTAAGGGTCTGACATCCTTATGTTTTTCCACCTTTTTTCTTTTTTAGCTTCTCTTTGATCACCTCTTCTCTGGGTGGTGGAAACAGCACACTCAGCTCCTAACCAAAAGGTTAGCAGTTTGAATCTACCCAGAGATGAGTTGGAAGAAAACCCTGGCAATCTACTTCTGAAAAGTCAGCCATTGAAAACCCTATGGAGTGCAGTTCTACTCTGACACACGTGGGGTCACCATGAGTCGAAGTTGCCTTGAAAATAACTGATTTGGTTTCCTATGACCTTGGTATCGTAATAGAATTCTCTGTGCAGAGAACAGAAAGATAAGTTTGTCTTTCCTTTTTAGCTAAAATTTTCGGGCTCAAAACTTTTTATTGGCAATACTTTATATATTTTTAAGGATTATTGTCATATTTGAGAAAGCTTCTATCAAGTTTTTTTCATAGATGAACTGTAGGGCTGAAGGGCAGTTCAAGTGTTCTTGAATAGTGACTAATTCTAAACATTCTTTAAATTTATAGCACTCAGTAACCAGTACATCATATATCCTGCCAGAGTGGTGACGTTTTCTGTTTTCTTCATCATTGTCAATATTTTGTGTCAAATCAGCAGGAAATTAAAGCTTTCCCCAATGCATTTGAGTGATTTGCTCCTCTTTGGTAATTAAATTATTGACTAATCTAAGAACCTACCATTACTTCTGTTCGAAATTCACCTTGGAAGATATTTTCTCCAAAGGAAATGTAGTAGATTAATCACTGCACAGAGAAGTGGCTATGAACCACGTAGATATACCTCATTAAACTCAAACTAAATGCATTCCAAATCCAACTTCCTTTTAGTTACTCCCGCAAACGGCAACAGCCACTCCAGCACCGTTCAGCACAAGGAGAGGTGTGGTGAATGGAAACACAGCTTAGAAGGAGAAGCAGTCTTAACTGATTGCAGTGTAAAATATCTTTCTTTTTCAAATTTTACTAAAACATGACCAGGCAATAGAGAGACAAATCATGAAGTGACAAAGTCCTCCTTGGTACCCTCCTGCGTCCTTCCCCTGGGCCATTTCTTCCTTTCACTGTCCCACCCTGCTTCTCCACCCAGTTCCAAACCAGGTATTGGTCAACCAAATGTAACTAAAATCCATGTCCTTTGGATCTCAGCTCAAAAGCCACCTTTTTAAAAGGTCTTCCTTAGCCTTTAATCAATTTAAACCAGCCCTTTTCTTCCTGCTCACTTTCTTTACATCACTTGGTTTTAAAACTTTTCCTAGGTATTTGAAACAAGCTGGTTTATTTGCTGAACAGATGCTCTTGTGTTCCCGCAGTCCTCCCCACAGAGCCTAAGGCTGTGAGACTGGAAGTACAGTCAGAGGAAAGACGCAAACTCACACTGCACTCCTATACATGCCGCTAGGGTCCCTGCCCCGCAGCCGGGCACATGTCCACTCTATCAGTCAACAAATGCAGCTTGACAGTAAAGGGGAAGAGAGTAGACATGGTGGTCCTCACCTTTGCTCTTGTCCCAGCTGACAGCTCTGTTCCTTGGAGGAGAATGGTGGCTATGATGCTGAAGAGGTGCCTGAGGCTGAATTGTGAAGGCATTGTATGCTGTGCTAGGAGTACGGAATTTATGCTTTAAAATATTAAAATTCTCCATTCAAACCATTAAGTAACAGGTGTATGCTATACATATTTGTGCTTCTATTAAATTCATCAATAAACAACAAATAGTATTTAAATATTCCTTCATAAAAAAAATACCTGGTCTAAAATGTTAACTCACGTTGAGATTACTTTTAAAGCAAGCTATAGAATTGAGATCAGGTACATGGACTGGAAATTGATGATCATTAGTTTGATTGTTATTGATTTCTAGTCACTCATGTTTCTAACTTTAGCATTAAAGAAACCTGTAACTACAGATACGAGTTAGACTAGATCACTGTGACTAGACTGAGTTGGGACGCAATTTGTCTTATGCATCAAGAGATACTTTCAATCTAAAGATTTTAGGACCCAAGTACCTTCAGTACTGAAATTTATGCTATTGTGACTCAGTTTGCTAGTGCTCACCAACACCCATGTTCTCCTATTCTTCCTCTGCCCACTACCAGATTACATATTCCAGTTGGGAGTGGTCATGTGACTGAGTTCTGGCTAATGGAATGTGAGTGGAAGTGAGGTGTGCCACTTGCAGGCCTGCTCATGAATCCCTTGTTATGAATTGAATTGTGTCCCCCCCAAAATGCGTATCAACTTGGCTAGGCCATGATTCCCAGTGTTGTGTGGTCATCCTCCGTTTTGTGATCTGATATGATTATTTCACCTGTTGTAAATCCTAACCTCTATGGTGTTAATGAGGCAGGATTAGAGACAGTTGTGTTAATGAAGCAGGACTCAATCTACAGGGTTAGGTTGTATCCTGAGTCAATCTCTTCTGAGATATAAAAGAGAGAATCAAGCAGAGAGAAAGGGGACCTCATACCACCAAGAAAGAAGCCCTGGGAGTGGAGCACATCCTTTGGACCTGGGGTCCCTGCACGGAGAAGTTCCTAGGCCGGGGGAAGATTGATGACAAGTACCTTCCCCCAGAGCTGACAGAGAGAGAAAGCCTTTCCCTGGAGCTGGTGCCCTGAATTTGGACTTCTGGTTTCCTAAATTGTTAGAGAATAAATTTCTGTCTGTTAAAGCCGTCCACTTGTGGTATTTCTGTTACAGCAGCACAAGATGACTAAAACACACCTCCTATGTCTATTCTTCTCTCTTCCTCACCCTCCTGCTGAATGGAGAGGTCTATGAAGACCTAGAGCAGGACAGACCCACCAGATGGAAGAAAACTGGGTCCCTGAGAGACCGCCTGGAACAGGGCCCCAACTCTCCTTCTGACCTTCATCGAACTGTGTGTGAGCAAGAATTGAACGTTTTTTGAATTAAGCCACTACATACTTGTTAAAGCAGGTAATCTACCCTGACTAACACATCGAACAAAATGTGCTACAGAAAGTGGAAGGAAAATTTTTAATTGAAAATGGGGATCCAGTGTAGGTGCTGAAATACACTTGGTACATGATCAGGTTGGATGAGGGCGTAAGGCCTCAACATGGAGCATGTTGGGTGGAGTCAGTTGTCCTAAGACAATCAGGGTAGGAATGTGAGTCCAGATAGTAGTTCTAGAACCTGGATTCAACTCAAGGGAAGCAGCTGGCATTGAAAAGAGTGCTGGGATTCAGTTTCCAGGAAATTGGGGCTCAGTAGTGAGAATCCCAGCCTAGAGTCCAAGGTCCAAAGCTCAGTCATGGGGAAGTGGGAATGAAGAAGAAGACTCAGCAAAGTCAGTCATGAGAGAAATCTCATCTTTCTCTGCAGCACTGTAATATAATGAGGGTTCCAGATCCAGGAGCTTGTGTCACACTGTAAGGGCTTCAGTCATGGAGCCACACTCACAGAAGTGGCTTTTCTTTGCAAGCTCTTACTTTTAAAATGAAGAATCAGAAAGATTTTTGAAATAGGAATGGGGGATGGAAAAAGAATAGATGTTAATTTTGTTTTGTTTTGTAGTACTAAAAAGAAATTATTATGTCCTCTTAGGTCTTGAATTCAATAGCAGTTGTTGACTCTCAGGGCAAGAAAAGATAAAACAAGATCAAGAGAGTGGTCCTGCTTGGATCTTCAGGCATATGGCTGAGGAAAATGGACAGAGATGCAGGTTCACTTTCCACAGGAAAATGCTGAGGACACTGAACAGCCCTTCGCTGTCACTTTTTTTGTGTGTTTTATCTTTTTTTTTTTTAGTTTGTTTGTTCACTCAACAGATGATTACTGAGCCCCGATTCTGTGGCCCAAAACCTGCCAGAAGCTGAGAGGTACACAAAAGAACTGCGAGAATGAATTACTGCCCCTACCATTAAGAACATTCTTCAATTCATTTAGCAAATGTTTGCTAAGCCGCCTTCTGGGCCACACTGTTCTGGCTTAGGGAAACAACGATGAATGAGGGGTTCACAGTCTGACAGATGGGTAGATGAAGAATTAAGCAATTGTACAAAACACATTTCAGAGTGCCATTATAATAGGTGGCACCACCAAATAGGCCCAGTTCAGATGCCACTCTGTAAGTGATGTGCCCATTTCGGGCCCCAACATCTTAATAACAATTGTCTGTTGAGTTTACCTGGGTCTAGAATCTCTCATTAGTACTAACAAAATGTTAACAAAGGCAATCATTGAAAAAAACCTAATCCACATTAAATAAATTATACCTCATTCAAAATAAATAAGTCATATATGGGCACAAATCTGCCCACAATCTCAACAATTATAAAAATAAGACTTTTTATATTTTTGAATCTTCATCAGGCTTTGTTGTTGTTGTTAGCTGACATCAAGTTGGCCCCCGACTGATGAGGACTCCATGCACAATGGAACAAAATGATGTCTGGTCCTGCATGCCATCACTGAGATTAGTTGCATATTGGACCATGGTGATCTATGGTGTTTTCATTGTGGCTGATTTCCAGAAGAAGATTGTCAGGCCTTTCCTCCTGGTCTTGGCCCACAAGCTCTGCTGAAACCTATTCAACATCATAGTAACATGCAATCTAGTGGAGCATGGATTGAACCCTAGTCAATTCTTGATTCCACAGAATTTCAGGATAGCATTGGAAGTGGGGTGGGGGACATCCAATGTGATGTCAGGGCTTTGCACAGAACGTTTAGCTCTTCATCATCATCTGACGGTGCTGGCTTCCACTGAGATGGCCACCATTCTGTCTGGTTCACAGCCCACAAGCCCACAATCCCATGTGTAGGGTCCTTGTCCAGCCTGGGGACTCTGTGCTCTGACGGGGTCATGCTTGGTCTCATGAAAAGCATTCAGCTGTTCCCAAGCTGCACTGCATGAGAAACTCTCTGAGGCTGTCCAGATCCCATTTTCACTCCTAGGCTATGCTGGAGCTTATGAGAAGGACAGTCTGCTGCTCACTCCCTACGCTGGAGTGTCGGGGCTCTTTGAGGTTGTCGAAGGACTCTTGCCAAACAGCCATTGCTTCTCTGGGGTCTTCCTGCATTCTCAGATCTTGCATCCCCTTGCAATTGGATCCCACACACTTGTGTGGACATCCTCCAATCCTTACCCCACCTGCAGAGAAGACAACCCCAGTTTTCGTGCTCCCAGCGACCCTTCTCTTTCATCCAAGCAGGAGAAGCTTTATCTTTCTCGTGGGGATGGGAAGCCTTGATCCTAATTTTCTCTGCTCTATCTGGGCTTTGGTTTTTGAAACTCAGAAGCCAGGAGGGGCACTTTTTTCTCTCCTTTGGTTAACACACACTTTCCCCAAAGCAGTAACCCCAAACACTCAATGAGCATTGCCTGATTGGAGGTAGTAAGGAGAATCAGTAAAGAAGTAGCAATATTATCTTAGTACACACAGGTGTACACATACACACACGTCCCTCCAAACAACATCAAGATAGCTGCTGTGTGGATTAACACAACCTTCCTCCTCACGAATGTGCTGATAAAATCTACAGCAGAAACGGCCATGTAAAAACATTTTTGCCTTGGCCCTGTCTGGATTCTTTCATTTTGTTTTGTTGGTTTGTGTCATTTGCTGATCCTATTCTCTACCTCACTTTGGTCTGCATCCCAGCTTAACACCACTAGACTGGTCAGATTAGTTACTACTTTATATCAGAGCTGTGTTATTAACTACAGAGGATTCTGTCTTCTGCAAGTATACAAAGTTCTGACACGATAGTTTAGATGCTAAGCTTTATATTTTTTAACAATTATATTTTTGTAGCACTAGCTACCGCCATTCATAGTTGCTGCTGCACAGAGCCAAGCAAATATAGGCACTTTAGGAAGTCTGGCTCTCCTCTTCAGACTGCTAAAATAACTGCTGCAGAATGTCCTGTCCTGTCTGCGCTATTACAGGGAGAACGGAGGGAAGCCGTAGTATAGGCCCCTCTGACTTGGGGCAGCAGTCGAACCCTGTCTTTTTTAGATAAGATCTAGAAAAACTTTCTCCTCCTTCCTTCACGTACTTGGAAGTCTTTTGCTTTATGATTACTGCCTATATTGCATTATCTTTATTCTTCCAATGGCAACAACAGGGGTTCCTGAAGTTTTGCTGTTCGACTATTTGATGTCCACATATGGATATATACACTATGAAAAAGTACACAGTCCTCTGGGAAACAGAGAAAGGAATGATTAGTTTTGCCTGTGAAAAAAGGATTGACAAGGGGCATTTGAGTCTTCGTGAAGGAAGTGACATGTGCACTAGGTATGAATGATGAATAGAGTTGCATCATTCAAGGGAGACGCCTATCCTGAGGATGGGAGCTTGTCAAAAGCACAAGGAAAGGAGTCCTGCAGATAGAAAGCAGCATGAGCCGAGGCACAGGGCAGGAAAAGTTTGGTCTGGAAAGAGCACAGGCAGTATCTGGTGCGGCTGAAGTACCTGGTACTTATAGAAAATGTGTCATCTATGGTCGCCACCACCCATCTGTCAGTTTGTTGTACTGTGGTAGCTTGTGTGTTTCTGTGATCTGGAAGCTATGTTTACCAGTATTTCAAATACCAACAGGGTCATCCATGGTGGGTAGGTTTCAGCAGAGCTTCCAGACTCAGACAGACTAAGAAGAAAGGTCTGGCTATCAGCCAATGAAAATGCTATGGATCACAACAGAATATTGTCTGATATAGTGCTGGAAGACGAGCCTGCTAGGCTGAACCCATTGCCTTCAAGTTGACTTCAACTCATAGCAACCCTACAGGACAGAGTAGAACAGCCCCATAGGGTTTCCAGGGAATGGCTGGTGGAATCAAACCCCATAGGGTTTCCAGGGAATGGCTGGTGGAATCAAACCCCATAGGGTTTCCAGGGAATGGCTGGTGGAATCAAACCCCATAGGGTTTCCAGGGAATGGCTGGTGGAATCAAACTATTGACCGTTTGGTTAGCAGCCAATCTCTTAACCACTGAGCCACCAGGGCTCCTCTGCTAGGTTGGAAGGCCCTCAAAGTACACAGTGGCCTCAGACCAATGATTGTAAAGATGGTGTAGGACGGGGCAGCATGTTGTCGTGTTGTGCACGGGGTCACCATGAGTCAGAGCCGATTCAGCTGCAGCTAACAACAGCAACATCTATGGCCAATGCTCAGCCTTGATTAATCAAGGCAAAAAAGAAGCTTAAAATCTTCCAAAAATATTCACAAAAATGTGAAAAATAGCAAATTCAGAAACCAAGAAAGTATTCCTTCACCTTTGGTTTCAAAAAGTGTCCTTTGAGAGGGAGAGAGGGGGCTGTCTCATTAGGGGGAGAGTAATTGGGAGTGTGTATCACGGTGTATATGGGTTTTTGTGTGAGAGACTGAATTGATTTGTAAACTTCCACTCAAACCACAATAAAAATTATTTTAAAAAAATGAATGAATATAGGAACTTAAAAAAAAAAAGTGTCCTTTGCTTATAAGAGTTTTGAACCACACTCAAACTCAGAGGAATAAAGAGCACTCCATGAAGTATAATTTTAAATTACTAACTGCTACCTCCACCCAGACGCATTAAATAAACACTGAGGGCTGCTGGCTCTCCTCCTTAGCCACCCTTTGATAAAGAACATGAGCATCTAAAAATATAACTACTATCAACACGGACGTCAAAAGCGGACAAAGCAGGGCTTTCCTGCAGGCTAAAATTTCTGCCCATTCTCCCCTCCAGCCTTTGATAATGAAGAACAACAAATAGCACTGGGTGAGCCTCAAAGGGCTTCAGTATTTGACTTGGCCAAAGCCCCCACTCAGTTATTTATACCCTCAAATTCTCAGACGGTGGAAAGGGCAACTTGCGGAAAGAGGTAGGCAAGAAAGACAGGAGAGAGGCTAGTTGAGGTGAGGAGGTGGAGAGCTATCAGCCCTCTGTAGTTTTCTCTTTCCTGATATTCTGCTGATTTGAGTTGTTTTGGAGGCACACCCTTAGGCTCCTCCCTCCCCCCACCACCACACTTATTTTTTTAATTCTGGAGCAAATATACACAACGACACATTCTCCAATTCAACAGATTTCATGTTCCTAATTATTCTACTGCCATTCATGTAAGCTCAGTGCCCCTCAAGGAAACTCCTCCTTTCCCCTGCCTCCCACCCTGGGTGACCACTAATAAGCTCTGGTTTCTGTATATTTGCTCATTTCATGTAAGTGAGGTCATACAGTATTTGTCCTTTTGTGACTGACTTATTTTGCTCAATACAGTGTTTTCAAGATTCATCCACTTTTTAAATTTTCAATTTCCCCACTTTGGCAGGCACCCAGAGATTCACAAGGAAGGTGACCACTACTGAGCCAGCAATGAGGATGGCTCTCAGCATGAAATGGAAGTTCGACGAGGCTTGAAACTTCAAAGAAATGTCCCTGAGAAAGATGTTGCTTGGGTGACAGCCCGCTTTTCTCTTGGGAAGCAAGTTCGACTCTTCTTGCTTTTGAAAACTCACACAGATAATGAGGAGCACAGCAAGCACCTTTTGTGTCCCAGAGTCTGTCAGTCGGAAGGAATGTGATGAAGTGGTCAGTGGGCCAGCCTTGGTAGCTGAAGCCACACGCACACACCGTCACCCCCATCCACCTTCTCACTGTACAGCAACCCTTCCTTCATAAGGATGCCACAAATGTTATCAGTTGCTCCCGGAGATCATTCTTCAGCAGCATGGAATTGCTGTTTACACTTTGAAGTGTGTCATAACCCTGCATATTTCACCTTTAAGTGCCCTTTCTGTCTCTTTTATGAGCAAGAACCTGTAGACCATGTTAGGTTCTATGTCTGGTTAAAACAACAGATCAGTGACTCAACACTACCCTCCACTGGTTGCCGTAGAAATTGTTGTTGTTAGTTGTCATTGAGTCAGCTTCAACTCATGGCCACCCAGAGTACAATGGTTGCAAGGTGCCATCTTTACAATTGTTAGTATGCTGGAGTCCATTGTTGCCAACCAAACCAAACTCATTGCCATCGAGTCAATTCTGACTCATAGCGACTCTATAGGACAGAGTAGAACTGCCCCCATGGGATTTCCAAGGTTGTAATCTTTACTGAAGGAGATTGCCACAGCTTCCTCCTGTGGAGCGGCTGGTGGGTTCGAACCGCTGACCTTTTGGTTAGCAGTTGGGCGCTTAACCACTGCACTAGGAGGGCTTCTTCCATTGTTGCAGCCACTGTGTATTTTGAGCAGCTTCCAACCTAAGAAGCCGATCTTTCAGGACTGTATCAGATAATATTCTGTTTTCATAGAATATGAAATATTTTCACTTTTCATAGAGGCTAATTTTTTCATAAGGGCTAATTTTTTGAAGTAGACCACCTGTCTTCCTTGCCTGTCTTAGTCTGTAAGCTCTGCTGAAAATTGTCCACCATGAGTGACACTGCTAGTATTTGAAATTCCAGTGGCATAGCTTCCAGCATCACAGAAACACACAAGCCACCGTAGTGGTTGGGTGTAGAAATGCCTATCCCAAATGTGGACATTTTCAAAGTGGGCAGACAGCCCATCAGGACCTTGCATGGGGTCACTGGTATTTCACTGTTGATTAAAATTAAAAATGATTGTATGTTCACCTTCAGGAATACATACGAAGATTCTGGAAAACTTTGATCCAACATTGAGCTCTGGAACTACAGACCTTGGAGTACTTCAGGGCTGCACTGCCACAATCCAGAACAGGATGTGGCGCCATTTTGCTAACGTGAAGTTTGGAAGTTCAAGGAACAATTCATGTAGATCTGAGAAATCTAGATCTGTTCGTTCTCTTGGTGTTGTTATTAATGACAACTCAATTGTCAGTTGAATTATTGTATTCTTTTAAATTCCTCAAACGTGCATTGGCAATTGGAGCTCCATTTTCAGTTAATATAATAACCTCCGGGGGCATTGGTGGTTCAGTAATAGAATTCTCGTCTTCCACCCTAGCTTATATCCTATCAATGCACCTCAAATGCAGGCACTACCTGTCTGCTAGTGAGGCTTGCCTGTTGCTCTGATTCTGAACAGGTTTCAGTAGAGCTTTCAGACTAACATGGATTAGGAAGAAAGTTCTGGCAATCTGCTCTCAAAAATCAGCCAGTGAAAACCCTATGAATCCCAATGGTCCAATCTCCTGGGGTCAGATGAGTTGGGGGCCTACTCCACAGCAGCTAGCAGCAACAGCAACACAATAATCCCACCTAAAATCCCATCTTGTACCAGGTGCCATGTTGCCAATGCCTTTCCTGTCCACCAAGAGGCAAGCAATGCCGATCCGCCTGGACCCTGCCACCTCGCAGGAGTTGTCTGGATCTGAAGCCAGCCAGGGTGTTCTGGAGAGGTGGAAGGTAAAGTCAATAAGGGAGCCTCTCCAGCCTGAAAAAATACAAATTCATTACTTTCTGGAAATGGCCCAAAGCATTTAAGTACAGAGAGGCCCCTCAGGATTTCTGGCATTTGTTGATTATGATAGAAGCCTCGCTGGGGCCTCCCTGCCCAAGAGCTCACAGTGAGGTTAAGGGAGCAATTGGGAGAAGAGATTATGATTTGGAAAGACCTGTCATTTGGTCTCATTTAGCAGAGTAGGTCAGAAAGGTCTAAGCAAAACAATTTAACAGGTGCTCCTGACTCTGTTGAGAAAACTGGAGCTAAAAACAGGACATTGCCTTCATAGGGCTATTTGGCAGTGAATTTTAAACAGAAATTAAAAATATATATTTGCCACAAAAAAATTCAGCCAAACCCTTTGCTGTGGAGTCTATTCCAATTCATACTGACCACATAGGACAGAGAAGAACTGCCCCATTTGGTTCCCAAGAAGCAGCTGCTGGAATTGAACTGCAAACCTTTTGGTTAGCAGCCTAATGCTTAGCCACTGTGCCACCAGGGCCCCTGTATTTGCCGTACATACCAAAAATTGAGTGAGATGGTCTCAATAGATATTCTCATTGCTTCAATGCGTTTTGAAATACATTAAAGTATTTTATTTAGTTTTTGAATAGCTAACATACTCCTGCTACTAACTGCAAATGGCACAAAAACCAATGACCCTGTCCTAGAGTCACCCGGTTCCATTCCTAGTAGGCAACTTCTCTTACTAATGACTAAATGGACCCTTCCAGACACAGTCAGTGTGTCAGTGTGTATTACACTATATATTTTTATATAGTGTGTATGTATAACTGTATACAGGATATAGGAGCCCTGGAAGCTCAACAGTTAAGCCATAGATGCTAACCGAAAGGTTGATAGTTTAAACCCACCCAGTGGCTCCGTGGGAGAAAGACCTGGCAATATGCTTCCATAAAGACTACAGCCAAGAAAATCCTATGGGGCAGTTCCACCCTGTCACATGGGGTCACTATGAGTGAAAAATCGACTGGACAGCACTTAACAACACTATAATGACAATATAGTATATATCCATACTTAAGTATAGTGTATATGCATACCATCCATGTCTGTATCTTGCTTTTTTTTTTTTTTGCCACTTAACAATACAGATGAATAGCCTTCTATATCATTACATAACTATTTCCTTGTTAGTTTTATTGCAGTAGCTGTCCATTGTATAAAACCAGAAAAACCAAACCTGTTGCTGTTGAGTCAATGTTGACTCATAGCGACCCTATAGGACAGGGTAGAGCTGCTGCATAGGGTTTCCGAGAGCACCTGGTGGATTCGAACTGCAGACCTTTTTGGTTAGCAGCTGTAGCTCTTAACCACTTCGCCACCAGGGTTTCCATTCCATTGTGTGGTGTTCTCTAATTTATTTACCCAGTGCCCTATTGATAAACATTTAGGTAGTTTCAAGTGTTTGCATCTACATGTAATGCCTCAATGTTATTTGTACATAAATCATTTTACACATTTGAAAGTGTGTCTGCAGAAATAATTCCTGGATTTGGAGTTGCTAGGTCAAAGATGTGTGCATTGGTCACTTTGATAGTGTTGCTACATTTCTCTGCACTGAGATCGTACCAATTTACACTGTTACCATCAGTGTCTGACATGTATGACCCTCCTCTTCCTCAGGGATCCCACAGAGATCCAGGGTGTTATAAAACTAATCGATCTTTGCAAATCTGAGGTGAAATGGTATTTTCTTATAGTTTAACTTGAAATTTTCTCATGTTTAGTATATTAATAATGTTTTACTCTTTTTTTTCATTAGGTTTGTGAGGTATGGAACCCCTTTGCAGTGAACGATTTGGCCTTGGTCCTGTTTCTGAGAGGAGGGCCACAACCTGAGGCCAGTGAATGAAGGCCCACCTGGCTAAGAGGGACCAGTGGGGACCCGGTGCTGCCTGAGCTTCAGGAGGGCCGTGGTGAGGCCAATGAAAGACTGGGAAGTTGGAGGCTCACTGGAGCATCCAGGGCTGGAGTGTGTGAACAGTCTCCTCTCAGAGAGAGGCAGATTATCCAATAGGCAAGGTAAACATGGTGCTTACCTTGTTTACCAGATCATCTGTACTGAAAAATTTCACATTTTTTCACCAAATCAAAGATTTTGCTTCTAGGTGTGGCTGGCCTCTGTCTCTCTCCCAACCCAACAGCACCTTCCTACAGAATCAAAGCCTTTTTTCAAATTTACAATTCCTGGTGGGGCAAATGACCCACTTAGCGAGGTAAGCACAAGCGTCCTCGTACTTAGTTACTAATCTATAGGAAACAATTTCATACTGGCGGTGCAGCGAGTTAAGAACTCAGCTGCTAACCAAAAGGTTGGCA
The DNA here is from genome assembly GCF_030014295.1 of Loxodonta africana. Taxonomy (NCBI): domain Eukaryota; kingdom Metazoa; phylum Chordata; class Mammalia; order Proboscidea; family Elephantidae; genus Loxodonta; species Loxodonta africana. The sequence continues at coordinate 72,395,536 of NC_087358.1, forward strand.
GTTTGAATCCACCAGCCACTCCTTGGAAACCCTGTGGGACAGTTTTACTCAGTCCTATAGGGTCGCTTGGGCTCTGGTGGTGCAGTGGTTAAGAGCTCGGCTGCTAATCAAAAGGTCAGCAGTTCCAATCCACCAGCCACTCCTTGGAAACCGTATGGGACAGTTCTACTCTGTCCTGCAGGGTCACTACGAGTCAACATTGACTCGACGGCAACAGGTTTTTTGTTTTTTGTTTTTAACGTAGTGAAACCCATGTGAAATTGTTCACTACAGATGATCTGGAAAGCAAGGTAAGCACTGTGCTTACCTTGCCTATTGGATAGTCCATCCCTGCCCTCAAAGGAGGAGTGAGCACATCCCCTGGGGACACGGAAGCTCTGTGCTGAAGAACACCCCCTCAGCCCATCCTTGTCCCAGGGTGGAGATGTCAGCCCAAGGGATTAGAGACTGGAAGATTCAGCAGAAGCATCTGGCACCAGAAATAGCAGAGACTCTGGATCTAGTAGAAGGCAGAGCCAGGAGAAACAGCAGCAAAACCCAAGGGAAGCAGAAACAGCATCTGCTGAGCAGAGAAGTGGCAGCGGAGCAGTCTGAGAGCAATGCGCAGAGAACAGTAACAGCTCGGGGCTGCGGCAGCACCAGAGGCAGATGAGGCCACGAGCAGACCTGGGCAGCCACAAGTGGGCCCAAGCAGCAGCAGAAACCGTGGCTGACAGCGAGAGGCCCAAAGGCAGTACAGAGGCCTGTCCCAGGCGGTGGGGGATCTGTTTCTGGTGCTCAGGAGCCTGCCCAGGCACAGGGTGTCTTTCCAAGGTGGGGGGGGTGCCTGTCCCAGGTGCTAGGGGAGCCTGTCTCAGGCACTAGGAGACCTGTTCCAGGCACTGGGAGGCCTGTCCAAGGTGCAGGAGACCTGTCTGAGGGGCTGGGGAGCCTGTCTGAGGGGCCAGGCGGCCTGTCAGAGGCTGGGGAGGGGGGGTCCTCTCCTGGGAGCTGGGGCCCTGTGCCGGGTGCTGGGAGGCCTTTCTTAGGTGCAGGGGGAATGTCAGAGGCCCGGGCGGGGGGCACAGAGCCTGGGTATACCCTGTGGAAAGGTTGCCCTCAGAGCAGTTCTGCTTCAAGAGATGCCAGCCCACAGCTGTCCCCAGGATGCTGGATGAGAGCTGCATCAGCAGCAAAGGGGGCAGAGCCAAGAGATGTGCCAGCCCAGTGGTAAGAGTAAATACTGATTCCTCACCATGAAACTGTTGTTTAAGGGTGAATACCAATTTCTATGTATTGTTTGCTATCTGCTTTCCATGTGCCAACGCTCTGGAAATGTCTTGTGTGTTCTGGGCCTGACCAGAGGGACATGATGTTTATGAAAAACTGCATCACAGGTTGTTAGACTTTTTCATATTGATTTATGAAAACTCTTTCTATATTAGGACATTCTGTATATTAAGGAAGTTAACCCACTGAAGTGCTATAGAATATAACAACTACAGCCACATGTGGCTCTTGAGCACATCAGATGTGACTAGTCCACATTGAGATGTATGGTAAGCATAAAATATGCAACAGATTTCTTAATACCAAAAAAAAAAGGAAAGTATCTCATTTGTAATAATTTTTACTATAATAATTACTTGTTCAAATGAAAATCTTTCAGATACGCAGAATTAAACAAAATATATTAGTATAATTAATTTTACCCATTTATTTTTGGAGTCCTAGTGGCGCAGTGGTTAAGAACTCAGGCTGCTACTGAAAAGTCAGCAGCTCAAATCCACCAGCTGCTCCTTGAAAACCCTGTGGGGCAGTTCTACTCTGTCCTATAGTGTTGCTGTGAGTCAGAACCTAGTCGACAGCACCTAACAACATTTATTTGTACCTTTTTAATGTGTGGCGTGCTGTGTGAGTACTAGAAAATTTAAAGTTACTCACGTCTCTTGCATTGTATTTCTACCGGATAGCACTAGTCTATAATATGATTTGCAAATTTTCTGCCCAGTGTTACACTAAGGAGCCCTCGTGTCACAACAGCCCTTGGCTGCTAACTGAAAGGTTAGTGGTTCAAACCCATCCAGCGGCTCTGTGAAAGACCTCATGATCTGCTTCCATAAGGATTAAAGGCTAGAAAACCCAATGGGGCAGTTCTATTCTGTTACATGGAGTTGCTAGGAGTTGGATTTGACTCGATGGCACCCAACAATTATATTGTCAAATTAATCAGTCCTTTAAAAAAACATTTTTATATATATTTTTCTTGTATTTTATTTTGATGTGTAGGATTGTTAGATTCCTTTGTGGTTACCTTAATATTTACCTCTATTTCTCTAAGTTTAAACCAAACTTTTATTTCTTTATATTACCTTGACTTCCTCTCCATATGAAAGAACTATGACTTCATTTTTTGGTTTGTCTTTACCGATTTAATGTTGTCATCTCTTACATAATGACATTGCTGTTTTCCTGTTTTGACAGGTTTTTTTATCTTCATTTTTTGTGTGTGTGTGTGATTTCCCTATCTGGGTTGATAACTGGTTTCCCTGTCCTGTGTGCTAGTCTTGGGTTGATATCTGATGTTACTGATTTTCTAACCAGAGAACTCTCTTTAGTATTTCTTGTAGTTTTAGTTTGGTTTTTGCAAATTCCGTAAACTTCTGTTTATCTGGAAATGTTCTAATTTTATCTTCATACTTGAGACTGTTTTGCTAGATATGTGATTTCTGGCTGCCATTTTTTTTCCTTCAATGCTTTATATATGCCCTCCCATTGCCTTCTTGACTGCATGCTTTCTGCTGAGTAGTCCGAGCTTATTCTTTTTGACTCTCCTTTGTAGGTGACTTTTCATTTATCCATAGTCACTCTTAAAATTCTCTCTTTATCTTTGGTTTTGGCAACTTTGATTACAATATGTCTTGGTGACTTTCTTTTGGGATCTACCTCGTGTGGGTTCAACGAGCATCTTGGATAGACATCTTCTCGTCTTTCACAATTTTAGGGAAATTTTCTACCAACAAATCTTCAACAATTCTCTTTCTATTTTCTCCTCTCCCTCCCTGTTCTGGTACTCCAGCCACTTGTAGGTTATTTCTCTTGATAGAGTCCCACATGATTCTCAGAGTTTCTGCATTTTTAAAATTCTTTTATCCAATTTTTCTTCGAATATATTGGTGCCAAGTGTTTTATCTTCAATCTCACTAATTCTGACTTTTAGCTCCTCAATTCTGCTCCTCTGACTTTCTATTGAGTTGTCTAATTCTGTAATTTTATCATTAATCTTCTGAATTTCTGATTACAATCTCTCTATGGATTCTTGCAGCCTTTTAAATTTGTCATTGTGGTCTTGAATAACCTTCTTCATTTCCTCAGTTGCTTTATCTGTGTGTTCCTTGGCTTGTTCTGTGCTTTGCCTGATCTCCTTCCTGACCTCTTGAAGCGTTCTGTATATTAATCTTTTGTATTCTACCTCTGGTAATTCCAGGAATATATTTTTGTCCAGAAGATTCCTTGTTTCTTTGCTTTGGGAACTTGTTGAAGTGATCATGATCTGCTTCTTTATGTGATTTGATATTGACCATTGTCTCTGAGCCATCTATAAGTTATTGTATTAATTTATTTTATGTTTGCTTACTATGTCCTAGCTTCTTGCTTTGTTTTGTTTTGATATGGCCAAATAGGTTACTTGAGTGAGCTAGCTTGATTATTTTTGCCTTTGAAGCTCTAACATCCTGTCACCAGATGGCTAGAGCTGTTACCAGGTATATAAGCCTAGGAGTCCATTCGCTTTTCTTGTATGGATTCAGCTCAGGTGTCCAAGTAGTTAATCACCAAGTGTGTGGTGCAGGCTCTCTCCTACAGTCTTAGAGGAGCAGGGGTAATTGGTGTAGGCACAGGTATCTGGTTGCAGCCAGGGGTCATGCTCTGAACAAGGCAGGGGGCTGACAACTGTCCTCTCATGTCTGTGAGGAAAGCACGTCCCTGTTTCCTAGAGTGCACAGGTGGGAGCTTTTGGCTGTAAGGACTGAGGTACCACTTATCTTTGGACCCCTGTCATGGGTGGCTAGGTGTCTTGGGTGAAGTCACCAGTCCTCAGCCCCTGATGTGGGTGGGTAAGGACTCTGCTTAATAGGCGAGTGGTGTCAAATGTCAAAATCCCTCCTCTTCACTGCACAGCTGAAACAGTTAAAGTCAGATCTCGGGCACATAGACCGTTGCAGTCTGTCAACAAGGGCCTAAGATCCTGAAATGGGCCCACACAGGTCCATGCAGGGGTGAAAGGCATTCAAAGTCCGTAGATCATTTGTGCCCGGATAGGAGCTGCTTATTCCCTGCTCCCAGTTTAGGGAAGCTGGCAGATTTTTTTTCCCCATTTGTTAATTTGTTCCTTCTCCAAGGCTGGGATAATGGCTCAGGACATGCAGCAGGACCTATCTCAGGCCCAGAGGAATCAATTGCCACTGAAGCCAGCTTGGGGCCTGGGGCAGAGGGTGGAAGGATCAGATCAATGGGAGAGTGTTCTTTCACAAAGGGTGCTATTTGATCTGCGTGGTAAATTACAGGCAAGGACTTATCTTTTGCCAAGAACGCTATTCTTCGCTGATTCTGGAGGCATGAGTAGACTCTGCGCAGCTTGCTCTCTCTTCCTGAGGAAGCTGCATCCCGACCTCTATCGCCAGCCCCACCACGGTTGTGCCGGAGGACCATGCCTGAGGGACCCTGGTTCCTGCCGAGTCAGGTCTGGCAACTCCTCATCACTTCTGAACCATCTCTCCCTCCCCCTGCTAAGTCTGATTTCTTAACTTTGCTTTTGATGTTCATGGCTTCTAGATTGTCATATATATAATTGATTCATTTATTTTGGGGGGAGGTCTTTGTTGTAAAAGGGATCACTGGAAGCATCTGACTACCCTGCCATTTTGGCCCCTCTTTTTTTTTTTTTGTGGTTTCTGAGTTCTGTGATATATTTAGAAAGGCCTTCCTCATTACAATATTTTTTAGTATTTTCTAAGTTTCCCGTATTGAGTCCTACTGTTTTTGTTTTGTTTTGTTTTTTATTATTTATATAGGAATCTTTCACTCATCAGGAAATTATTTTGATGTAAGATGTGAAGTTGGAATCCAATATTCCTTCCCTGGCCCCCTGAGGGCAACCCAGTTACCTTAGCATTTATATTTAATTTCATCATTTTTCCCCATTGATTTGAAATGACACGTTTATCATATACTAAATATTTTAATACCTGGTAAGGCTGATACCACATACTTTCTTTTTTCTTCCCTGAATATTTCTGGTTACCTGGTTTATTTAATTTTCCATATGAACTTTAGAATCATATATAGTGCCCAACATTCTGTTGATATTTTTTGCAGATTGTATTTAATGTTTACATTAATGTAGAGACTTTTTTTTTTTTTAGAGACAATCGGAAGGTGTGCAATACTGAGCTTCTCTTGCCAATATAATACACCTTTACATTTGTTCAAGTGTTCTTTTGTGTCCAGCAGTAGCATTGTAAAGATTTCTTCATAGGGATCTTGCACATCTGACAAATTTATTTCTAAAAATTTTCTGGTTTTATTGTTATTACAATTAAAGTCTTTTATTTCACTAGAGCTTTTACTATTTTAATTTATGAAGGGTAATGATTTTATATATTAGTTTTAGAACCAAGGACCTAACTAAAATCTAATATTACTTGTAATAATTTTTCAATTGTATCATTTTTATTTTATTAAACCTTATCATCTCCAGGCAATTTTGATATGTCTTTTTCTTTTCCAATTTTTATACTTTTTATTTCTTGCTATTGCATAACTGCATTGGTTAAGATGGCTAGAACATAGTTTATTTATAATGGTGATAGTGGATAACTTCGTATTGTTCCTGACTTTAGTATGAATATTTCTGGCATTCCCCATTAAACATCATGCTGAATTTTAGATTGAGATAAATACATATCATTACGTTAAAACCACCAGTTGCCATCAAATTGATTCTGTACATGGTAGCCCCATGTGTGTCAGAGTAGAACTGTGCTCCATAGTGTTTTCAACGGCTGATTTTTCGGAAGTAGATCACCAGGACTTTTTTTTTGTTTTTTGTTTTTTTGAGGTGCTTCTGGGTAGACTCGAACTTCCAACCTTTTGGTTAGCAGCCGAGTGCATTAGCCATTTGCACCACCCAGGAACTCCTTCATTGCAGTGAGTAACTAACACTGATTTGTTTAGAGGCTAAAAATAAGAATAGGTATTAGATTTTATCAAATTTCTCTCAGCATCTGGGAACATGACAATCTATTAGTGCGATAAAAATGTATTAATCGATTTCCTAATATTGAACCATCTTTGCATTCCTGAAATAAATCCCACCTTGTCAGGGCGTGTTAGTCATTTAATTTGCTACTGGTATTTGTTTATTAATATTTTATATTTAAAAATGTTGTGTAGGGAATGTAAAATGGTACAACCACTTTGGAAATTGATTTGGCACTTCCTTAAAAAGCTAGAAATAGAACTGCCATACGATCCAGGAATCCCACTCCTTGGAATATATCCTAGAGAAATAAGAGCCTTTACATGAACAGATACATGCACAGCCATGTCCATTGCAGCACTGTTTACAATAGCAAAAAGATGGAAGCAGGTGTCTGTCAGTGGATGAATGGATAAATAAATTATGGTATATTCACACAGTGGAATACTACACATCAATAATAAACAATGATGAATCCGTAAAACATTTCATAATATGGAGGAATCTGGAAAGCATTATGCTGAGTGAAATTAGTCAGTTGCAAAATGACAAATATCATATAAGACCACTATCATAAGAACTCGAAAAATCGTTTAAAAAGAGAAGAAAATATTCTTTGATGGTTACAAGAGTGGGGAGGAAGGAAGAGGGGTTTTCACTAAATAGATAGTAGATAATAACTATTTTAGGTGAAGGGAAAGACAACACACAATACAGGGGAGATCAGCACAACTGGACTAAACCAAAAGCAAAGAAGTTACCTGAATAAACTGAATACTTTGAAGGCCAGGGTAGCAGGGGCAGGGGCCTAGGGACCATGGTTTCACGGGACATCTAAGTTAATTGGCATGATAAAATCTATTAAGAAGACATCCTGCATGCCACTTTGGAGAGTGGTGCCTGGGGTCTTAAATGCTAGTAAGTGGCCATCTAAGATGCATCAATTGGTCTCAACCCACCCGGAACAAAGAAGAATGAAGAACACCAAAGACACAAGGTAATTATGACCCCAAGTGACAGAAAGGGCCACAGAAACCAGAGACTCCATCAGCCTGAGACCACAAGAACTAGATGGTGCCCAGCTACAACCGATGACTGCCCTGACAGGGGACACAAGAGAGAACCCCTGAGGGAGCTGGAGAGCAGTGGGATGCAGACCCCAAATTCTTGTAAAAAGACCAGACTTAGTGGTCCAACTGAGACTAGAAGGACCTGGGTGGTCATGGTCCACCGACCTGTTGGCCCAGGACAGGAACCATGCCCAAAGCCAACCCTTCAGACAGGGATCAGACTGGACTATGGGATAAAAAAATGATACTGGTGAAGAGTGAGCTCCTTGGATCAAGTCGACACATGAGACTATGTGGCCAGCTCCTGTCTGGAGGGGAGATGAAAAGGCAGAGGGGGTTAGAAACTGGTGGAAAGGACATGAACATGGAGAGTAGAGGGAGGGATTGTGCTGTCTTATCAGAGGGAGAGCAAGGTATATGTAAGTTTTTGTATGAGAGACTGACTTGGTCTGTAAACTTTCACTTGAAGCACAATAAAAGTTAAAAATAATGTTGTGTAATATTCCTAAGGGAGAGTGTTACATTATTTTGGTTTTCTTTTTCAGGGACACGAATTACGCATATGTTTAATTTATTTTGCCTGTACTCCATATCTATCATGCTTCTTCCAATCCTCTTAAACTTCTTGACTGTTTTTTCCTCACATTTTTACAGTCCTGTCTCTCACATCACTGGCTCTGCTTTCAGCAGTGCCTTGTCTCCCTTGCGCAGCTTGCAATTGAACCTTCATTTCTGTGACACTTTTTTTTCCATCTCCTCCTTTAATCTTGCCATTTCATGTTTAATCTACTTCTGTTATTCTGTCATTCTTTTTGAAATTGCGCATAAATGATTACTTCAATCATTTAAAAAATTTCAAGGAATATATTTGGTCACAATTTTCATTTGCTTAATGAGAACATTTTTCTGATGACTGTTTCTTGACTACCATTTAGGCTTCGTCTTTCTTTTCTCCTTCGCTTTCTCCTTGTTTTAATATCTTTGTGTCAATCCTGAGCCGATCTCCACTGTAATCATCGCCTTTGAGTGAGATTAAGTTCTTCCTGAACCAGATATTTTTAAAAGTCTTCTGTGGGAGAGGGTATGGACCATGTTCCAGCTATCAGAAGTTTTTCTCATGAAAACAGTTTGGATTTAGAATTGGATTATTTTATCCTTTACTTTTCCCCAGGCAACTGACCTCAGCAGCTTTGGGCCTTTCATAAGGCAAAGCCACTTTCCTCTTCACTGCCTCACCAACAGGCTACTTCCAACAAATATGATTTGCTTGTACAAGTTATCATTCAGCCTTACCTCCTCTCCTTTTTCTAGAAACCTCTTCATTTTCAGGTCCAGGGACTTTCTCACTCAAGCTGGTATACCCTTATTGCTATAGATCAGGGGTTAGTGAACTACAGTCCACAAGTCAGCTGCCTGTTTTTGTTAATAAAAATGTATTGGAACACAGCCATGTCCATTTGTCTGTGGTTGCTTTTGCGTTAAATGGCAGAGTTAAGTGGTTGTCACAACAGAGACCATATGACCCACAAAGTCTAAAATATTTCCTCTTGGCTGTTTAACAAAAAGTTTGCTGACCTCTGCTATTAAAAAAAAAAAAAAAAATGCGTTCACATTTCAGCGTATATCACTAGCAACCATGCTCCTGCCACTTTTTCTGAGCTGGGCAGCCATGGACATCTTCACTCTGGAGCTCCCCATGCCCATGTTTGACTGTCACCAATTTTGGAAGTCTTTTCTCGTATTTTTTGGGCTTTAGGGTCTCAGTTGTTTAAAATTTCACTGAGTATAGGCCTTGCATCACTGTTTCCCTTGTTGCTTTTAACCTTTTTTTCTGAAACCTGAATGACAAAATGCTGACTTTATTCTGCATAGTAAAATTGGAAGCCTTTAGATGATATTGCGAGAAATTGTTTGGTTTTCGTTTGCTTCTTTGGTTGGTTGTCTTTTGGTCATTGAGAAGAAACCCTAGCCTACTAAATATCCTTGTCCTAGATATATGTAGATTGTTTCCTCCTTTACTGGATAATTTTTATAAATATCTTGGGTGTGATTTAGTTCTCAAAAGGAATATAAGCACAAAATTAAAAAAATATATACGAACCAGTAGGAGAAAATTCTAGCTTTATTTTTTCTATTGCCCTAACCGACTCATATTAAAGTAGAAAGATCAGAGTGGTATTTAGCACTTACACCTTCACGAGTAAGGATAAATAAACAAAATGTGTGCTGTAAATATTCAAAAATAGATAAGAATGACCTACTTTTAAACACCCCCCAACTTTTCCAGAAAAACAAACAAATCTGTCTTGGAGAAATTACAGCCAGAATGCTGCTTAGAAGGAAGGATGGTGGGACTTCGTCTCACACACTTTGGACATGTAATCAGGAGGGACCAGTCCCTGGAAAAGGTCATCATGCTTGGTAAAGTAGAGGGTCAGCGAAAAAAAGAAGACCCTCAAAGAGATGGGTTGACACAGTGGCTGCAACAATGGGCTCAAGCATAACAAAGATTGGGAGGATGCTGTAGGACGGGGCAGAGTTTCATTCTGTTGTACACAGGGTTGCTATGAGTCACAATTGACTTGATGGCACCTAACCACAACAACTTTACCTTTAAGTTCTTATGCTATCTAAATTTTGTTTAGCACATTGTCTTAGTTGTCTAATACTACTATAACAGAAATACCACAAGTGGATGGCTTCAACAATGAGAAATTTGTTCACTCACAGTTTAGGAGGCTAGAAGTCCAAACTCAGGGTGCCAGCTCCAGGGGAAGCCTTTCTCTCTTTGTTGGCTCTGGGGAAAGGTCCTTGTCATCAATCTTCCCCTGATCCAGGAGCATCTCAGCTCAGGGACCCGGAGTCTAAAAGAAGTGCTCCACTCTCAGCTGTTTTCTTGATGATAGGAGGTACCCCTGTCTCTCTGCTCACTTCTCTCCTTTATATTACAAAAGAGATTGACTCAAGATACAACCTAATCTTGTAGATTGAGCTCTGCCCATTAACATAACTGCCTTTAATCCTGCCTCATAAACATCATAGAGGTAAGATTTACAACACATAGGAAAATCACATCAGATGACAAAATGGTGGACAATCACACAGTACTGGGAATCATGGCCTAGCCAAGTTGACACACATTTTGGAGGGGCACAATTCAATCTATAACACACATATTGGGTTTATTTTAAAATTAAACTGAATTTAAAATTAAACTCTATTAGAACTTTAATAACTTTTTATATTTATCAAAACCATAGTTTCCAAATATCTTTGCAAAGTTTAATTACATTTTTACTTAAAGGTGTAATTTTAAAAATGAAGTGATCTTCTAATTGTAATTCTATTACTCAATATTTCATTACTGTCTACTTCTCTTTTTTTTGTCCTACTTTTTAAGAGTTGTCTGCTTCTGCAAAATTTAATGCAATACTAAATAGTGTTAAGATAAATGTTAAAAGTAATTTGTAGGTTAGACTGCTGTCTTAAGACAAAATGTTAATTCTGTAAATTTTCAAAAATGTATATATTCTTTAATTGTTAACAGATTTCTGTGAACTTTGGTAGATGAACAGAAATGTCAAAGATATAAAATTATACTATACAAACTTCTTCAAGAAGCATTCTACCTTAGGGGGCATTGAGTTTAAGTCAATAGTGGTGGAATGATTTGGAAAAGGATATTTAGAATGGTTCTACAACTTGAAGAATGTAATCAATGTCACTGAATTGTACATGTAGAAATTGTTGAGATGACGTATGTTTTGGTACATATATTTCCACCACAATACACTTTTTTTAAAAAAAGAAATTTCTACTACTTCTTGGAATCATACTTCAGTCTCTTTTTTGAATTCTTGCATAACATTTACAAACTTTTGAAAATGGCTGCCCAAAACAAAACGAATACCAAAGAAAAGAAACAAAGTGACGGGATTTGCCATCTTATCTCCTTCCATTCACTCCTCCTGAGAACCAGCTACCAAGCCACTACCTACAAAGCTTTTTACCCAGAAGCAAATTTCTCTTTTGAGTGTTGAGTAATTTTTTTTTTTTAATTTAACGTATTATCCTTCTCAGGAAACCCTGGTGGCTTAGTGGTTAAGTGCTATGGCTGCTAACCAAGAGGTCAGCAGTTCAAACCCACCAAGCGCTCCTTGGAAACTCTATGGGGCAGTTCTACTCTGTCCTATAGGGTTGCTATGAGTTGGAACTGGCTCAACAGCAATGGGTTTTTTATCCTTCTCAAGAGTACTGACATTTCGACTGGGAAATCTTGAAATCAAATACATTAAAAAAAAAAAAAAAAGTATCACTGCTCTTCTTTGACAGACATTTCAGGAACTTTGAAAGGCTAAAGTAAGGGGGAGAAAGAAGAAACACCATTTCCGCAGGGTGCTTTCTCACCACAGACGTTTAAGGCCAGACTGGACATCACGTTAGTTAATCAGATATTTACCCTGCATCTTACAGTTCTCCAGTTTGAGGGGGTAGGGGTGATAACTACTGTAATGGAGAGAAAACAATATCCACCCCAGCCCAGGGATTTCAGTGAAGGCTTCCTAAGGGAGATGTTGGCGCTTCCTTTCCAAGAAAAGGAATAAGCATGTGTGAAGGCCAGGAGGTATGAAGAGACTGAAACATGGATCACTCCATTTGGCAATTAGAAGTGTATTGCTGACCTCCAAGAGAAGATTATGGATCAAACTGTGAGTGGTGTAACTTTGCAGACTTATTAGGAACTCAGGAAATCAAGAAGGCAAGGTCAAACATCAAACAGGGCCTGGTGAGAAACAAGGAAAGCCATTTTTCCATAGTCCCAGACTGAACCTTCGTGCCAGTCAGCTAGCTCTCACCTGTGCACCAAGGTGAAGAGGGCTAGGGGTGTTTGATTGTACATTCCTCAGCTAAATCAGAAAGAAGCAGCTTCCAAGCATCAGACCTTCTCTCATGGGGCCATAAGCACTACTAGCCCATATCGAATTCAGCATATCCACTTCGATCCAATGGGTATCTGTGGCAACTGAAAGGAATTGGGTCATTCCTTAAGAATGTATTTCCATTTTGTGGAAACACAAAATATATATATGTTAAACATATAACATATCAAAATATATTATACATATTGAAATAGATACATTTATATGAGGTTGAAGAGAGTGTTTCTGGATGAAATGGGCTTCAATGTCATCCCTGAGAGCAGCGGTTCATACCCATCTTGTACACACCTTCATTCCCAGTACCTAGAACAATATCTGGCACATAGCAGGCACCCAAAGTATATGTATGGAGTGAATGAATGAATGAATGAGAGGCTCTCTGACCACAGGGTTTCAAGCTTCTGCTGTTGAGTAGGTTGTTGTTCTTGGCTGTCATCCAGTTGGCCCCCAACTCATAGAACAAAACCTTGCATCGTCCCCACGATCAGTTGTGGACTGAACTGTGGTGATCCATGGGGTTTTCATAGGCTGATTTTCAGAAGTTGATCATCAGGCTTTCCTAGTCTGTTTCTGTCTGGAGGCTCCATTGAACCTGTTCAGCATCATAGCATTACGCGAGTCCCCATAACAGATGGATGGTGGCTGTGTGTGAAGTGCATTGGCCTGGAATTAAACCCAGGCCTCCTGCAGGGAAGGCAAGAATTCTACCACTGAACCACCGCTGCCCTCAGTGAGTAAGTAACGGGCATTTGAGTAGTCAGGGATCAGTAAAGGAGATAAAAATTCCAGAAAAAGAGTCCACTTGAGGTGGACAGTGAAAAGGATGGCTGATTCATAAACTGGGCTTAGGAGTCAAAAGTTAAAGTCTAGCAATTGGTTGTAACATAAAGCTCTCAAATGAGAATTTGCTAAAAGCTCTAGCAAACCGAGCTTTTCTATAAGGTAAGTTTAAAATTCTTCCTTCACTCTTTTAAGAAGAAAATAGAAAAGTCAATAGGGATAAAAAGGAATATAAACAAAAGCCACAAACAGAATGGAATCCTGGGGTACTTTTTAAATTAGAAGTTGCTTAAGCAAAATCTTCGAGTTCAGGGCTTTTTTTTTATTATTAATTGGATCAAGTGTCAGTTTCTAAGTCAATTCCACACCTAAAGAAGCTAGTCTGTCTACTTGATTTGCCCCAGCATGAAAAGGATACTAGTAAATTGGGTAGTCAGTCAAAGTTTGGTGACTTTTTCTCACCAATGTCAAGCTCCACAGGAGATATTTACCTTGTACCAAAAACCAAACCAAACCCACTGCTGTCGAGTCTATTCTGACTCATAGTGACGCTATAGGACAGAGTAGAACTGCCCCACAGAGTTTCCAAGGAGCTCCTGGTGGACTCAAACTGCTAACCCTTTGTTTAGCAGCTGTAGCACTTAACTGCTATGCCACCAGGGTTTTGTACCAGATATTTAAAAAACAAAATCTAAGAAATTTATTTCCATGTGTTTAGGCCAAAAAAAAAGAGAGAGAGAGAGAGAGCGTATCTTAATCACCTTATGCTGCTATAACAGAAATACCACAAGTGGATGGCTTTAACAAACAGAAGTTTATCCTCTCACAGTCTAGTAGGCTAGGAGTCTAAACTCAGGGCATCAGCTGCAGGGCAAGGCTTCCCCTGTTGGCTCTGGAGGAAGGTCCTTGTCATCAATCTTCCCCTAGACTAGAATCTTCTCTGCACGGGAACCCCAGGTCCAAAGGATACACTCTGCACCCGGCGCTGCTTTCTTGGTGGTATATGGTGCCCCCTCTCTGCTTGCTTCCCTTTCCTTTTGTCTCTTGTAAGATAAAAGGTAGTGCAGGCCACACCCCAGGAGAAAGAACTCCCTTTACATTGCAACAGGGATGTGACCTTAGTAAGGGTGTTACAGTCCCACCCTAATCCTCTTTAACATCATGAAATAGAAGACCCAAAAAAGAAAACCAAAACCCAGTGCCATCGAGTGGACTCCGACTCATAGCAACCCTGTAGGACAGAGTAAACTGCCCCATAGACTTTCCAAGGAGCACCTAGTGGATTCGAACTGCTGACCCTTAGGTTAACAGCCGTAGCACTTAACCACTACCCCACCAGGGTTTCTAAAACAGAGGACAGCCACACAATACTAGGAATCACGGCCCAATCAAGCTGACACATATTTTGGAGAGATGCAATTCAATCCATAACAGAGAGGTTTTGCTCACTCTATCCTAGAAAACACAGCCACCTTGGGACTGAACATTTCTTTCAGTGTTAGCCCAAAGACAGCCGCATTAGGGACATCGTATTCACTTGGACAATTAGATGAGATGGATTGACACAGTGGTTGCAACAATGAGCTCAAACATAGCAATGATTGTGAGGCTGATCCTTTTGTACGTACAGTCGCTGAAAGTCAGAACTGACTCAAGGGCACCTAACCTAACATTCATTTGGGGTGATAACAAAAAATTGAGGTGCCGTGTCTTCTGTCACGTAATTTTCATTCTAAAATGACTTTACACTGGACATAATGACCCCATCAGTCAACCTATCACCTGGCCAGTCAAACGGAGTAAGAAAATAATCTCAGCTGGCCTAAATTCAAGTGCCTAAGGGGTTTAGATTTCCTGAGAGTTTGTTCTAGATCTATGTTGAGCCGGCAAGCATTCAATCTTGAGTCTCCACAGGAAAGCCGACGCAGGCTAGGGGAGATGCCACTTTAGATGAAGACTACAACCCAAGGTGGAAGCACTTAACCAGAACAGCTCTCATTTTTGGTGCATCTAATGCACAGTGATTGCTCCTAATTAGGCGGTCTTGCTTGAAAAACCTTCCCAAGAGCCAAGAGAGAGCTCTGCTTTAATGTCTTTGAAACAAAGATACATTGGGGCAGAAAGTCAGCATTCATTTAAGAAATCACAGCTGCATAAACAGTGTTCGTTCGTTACAAGAAGAAAATTTATAGTATTTGTCAGGAAAAAGTAAACACGTTGGGGCTCTGTTAGTGACACAATGTCACACTTCATGAGCCTCTGAACCAGCAGACACATAAACAGATGAATAATGGAAACAGCTTTCTCACCATGTTTGGGGGCAGCACTTTTTTTTTTTTTTACCTTAACCATTTTCTGTTTGTCATTTTAAGAGGACTTTTTCACATTCAGACCGTTGCTACTTCTACAGATGTTGGGAAAAGGGATTAAACCAGAGTGAAGGATCCTTCGCCATCTTCATTCTCTCTAATATTCTCTGGAAGACAAAAAGTTCTCCTAAGAAGGAAGCTAAAATCTCTGAAGAATTTCTGTGATTGTAGGCGTTCTCTCCTGAAGCTATTCCCCCTAAAAGAAAATTAATTAATTAAAAAACACCAATTACCATCAAGTTGGTTTCAATTCATGGTGACCCATGTGTGACAGAGTAAAAGTGCTCCATAGAGTTTTCTTGGCTGAAGTCCTTGGGTGGCACAAACGGTTAAGCATTCAACTACTAGCCGAAAGGTTGGCTGTTCGAACCCACCCAGAGGTGCCCCAGAAGGCAGGCCTGGAGATCTGCTTCCAAAAGGTCACAGTCTTGAAAACTCTATGAAGCAGTTCTTCTCTGCACACACGGGGTCACTCTGAGTCAGAGTCAACTCCATAGCAACAGCAATAATGACGAACAACAACAACCATCTTTATGGATGCAGATTGCCAGGACTTTCTTCTGTGGCACCATTGGGTGAGTTCGAACTACAAACCTTTATGGCAGTAGCTGAGCACAAACCGCACTACCCAGGGACCTTCTCCTCTAGGTCTTGGGATTTGGCCCAGCCTTCAAGTAATATTTTCCAGACTTTAAATTTCAGGGAGAATTCAAATTGGTTTTAAAACCAATACAAAACCCCCACCTTTTAATTTGATAAAGAAAAGACATCTAAATAAAAGAAAATATTTCTACCATCTACCACAGTCCATACTTTCTAAAACAATGAACATTTGAATACCAAAGGAAAAATGGAAGAAAAGCAGGGATAAAAATCTCAAAATAATGGACAGGGTTGGACAGTCACTACGGGACAACTTACTTCATTTTCCCCATCCTTCTCATTTTACTATGGACTGTTGAAGACCATGTCAGCAACTGGCCCTGGTCGACGGACTGGCGTTTGGGAATCGCTGCGTTAGGAGAAAGCCCACAGAGAAGCTCTTGTGCCAAGGACTGCAGAAGGAGCCGTTTGGCTGCCTGCTGTGCAGCGCAGCCCTCTGGCAGCCATCCACAGTACCCGTATCTACGCAATCTGTGTTTTAAAGGGGCCTTTTTTTTTTTTTGGAGGAATCAACTGCTGTGGATTCTTTAGTTTATTTAAAAGTTTGGCAAAATGTATATCAAACAACCCAAGAGTCTTAAATCTTTAAAGCCCAGTGGAATTTCAAAGAGCTTAATGATATTTTCTTTTTAATGGCCTTGACCCCTGAAATTCATTTTTTGAAGTAATGTTATTGAAGAAAGGGTTCTGTGACTTTTCAGGATAACTTGCAGTATCGGTGAAAGTACACAGATGATCTAGTGGTCATATGTAGGAAGGTGTGGGGAGGGGGGCAGCCTGAAGCACCTGCCCGGGAGAAGCCTGCTGCCACTTGTTGCTCTGCCCTTAATACGCAAACTCCACAGTTTTGGACTTTTATAGGAACATCCAAACAGAGAAGGAGAGGAGTTTGGAAGAGTTGAGGCAGAAACTGAATGTGAAGGGCCCAAAGAAAGCACTCAGAATGGGAAGAAACCAGAGAGGTGAAGGAGGAAGAACAATGAGGGAAAATGGTGCCTATATAAGCCAGACTTACTAAAATGAGTTCTCAGACCTGCATAGACAGCGCCCCCTCTCCCAGCACACCTCCCCGCGCGCCTCCCAGCTACACTGGGCTTTCTCCTATACATAGCACTTCTATCCGTTTAACTGAAATGGTTATATGGGCTGGAACACTCTGTCCCAGAAATTATTTTGATGATCTGCTGCCCTGACAGAATTTACTTGCAGGGGCTTTTGTGGTTAGGCTCAGGAATAGAATGGGCCGCTTCCAGTGAGTTTGTCATGAATGTTCCCTTCCAACCATCCCAGCCCTTCCATCCCTGGCCACATGACCTGGGAATACTGAACCAAGTAGGGAAAGACTAAAACCAGTTGTTGTGGACTTGACTCTGACTCATGGAGACTCCACGTGTGTCAGAGTAGAACTGGCTGATTTTTCAGAAAAGATTGCTAGCGTAGACTCAAATCTCCAAACTTTTGATTAGCAGCTGAGCCCATTAACTGTTCGTACCACCCAGGAACTCCTGTGAAAGACTACCTACCCCAAAAGCTTAAAGTGTTCCAGTTTTAGGGCCTAACAGACCATAGGCTAGATCAGGAGTTAGGAGAACTAGACCTGTCTCTGTAATCTTGGAAAAAACACCTAAACTCTGCAGCCTCATTTAAAAATCTGCAAAATGAACAAAGTCAGTGAAAATTCGTGTTTTTGCTTGGCCAACTGATTGGTTTTAAAATAAACAAGTGCTATGTTAGGAGCCCCTGCTGGCACAAATGGTTAAGCGCTTGGCTACTAACACGAAGGCTGGTGGTTTGAATCCACCCAGAGGTGCCTCAGAAGAAAGGCAACCTTCTTCTGAAAATCATGGCCCCTGAAAACTCTGTGGAGCACATTTCTACTCTGACACACACGGGGTTACCATGAATCAGAATTAGACGGCAAGTGGGCAATAGTATGTTTCATGTTAAATGGCATCTTGGGAGACAAAATTTATTATTATCTGGCATAAGTTCTAATTATTTTCCATGATATATTTGTTGTATATAAATTGCACCAAATTTCTCTCCGATTATATTGAAGTGGAATTCTAGAATATGTCTCCTCTAAAAAGGCATTATTGTAATATATTTCAATATTATAAATATTATATTTTAATTTAAACATAAATATAAACACTAAATAATTTCTAAGTATATTTAATATATAAAAATAATATAAAATATATTCTAAAATATTGAATATAAAATAAAATCTATTTTGAAATAAAATAGTAAATGCCATTTTTTTTGTTTTTTTTCTCATTGAGGGAAAACTATACAGCAATTTTTTTTTTTTAATTGTGCTTTAGGTGAAAGTTTACAGTTCAAGTTAGTTTTTCACTCAAAAATTTATACACATACTGTTTTGTGACATTGGTTGCTATCCCCACACTGTGATAGCGTTCTCCCCTTTCCGCTGCAGGTTCCCTGTGTCCATTCGTCCAGTTCCTGTTTCTTCCTGCCTTCAAGGCTTGCTCAGGAATTGTCCATTTTCTCTTGTACATTTGATTGAATTAAGAAACATGTTCCTCACATACGTTATTGTTTGTTTTGTAGGCCTATCTGATCTTTGTCTGAAAAGCGGCCTTCAAGGATGGTTTCAGTTCAGAGTTAGCAGAATGTCTGAGGGCCGTAGACTCAAGTTTCTGTCAAACCACTAACTGGTCTTTTTGTGTGTGAATTTGAATTTCGTTCTACATTTTTCTCCCACTCTGTCCAGGAATCGGGCACCATCTAGTTCTTCTGACCTCAGGATGGTGGAGGCTTTTGTTCATGTGGTCCTTTAGCCCTTTAGGCTAATATTTTCCTTGTGTCTTTTGTCTATAGGGTTTGGTTTGGTTTTCTTTAGTCTCCTTTGCTCTGGACTGGAGGGGACAGATAGATGTATCCTAGATGGCCACTTGAAAGCTTTTAAGACCCCAGATGCTACTAACCAAAGTAGCATGTAGAACATTTTCTTTATGAACTAGGTGTTCCCTGAGACTATGGTCCCCAGTCCCCAGCCCCAGTAACTCAGTCCCTCAAAGTGTTTGGATGTGTCTGGGAAACTTCTATACCTTTGCTTTAGTCAAGTCAGGCTGACTCCCCCTGTATCATGTGCTGTCTTTCCCTTCACCAAAGTTGACACTTGTCTACTATCTAATTAGTGATTTCCCCTCCCACTCTCTCTCGCCACCCTCATAATCATATTGTCATGGATTGAATTGTGTCCCCCCAAAAATGTGTGTTAACTTGGTTAGGCCATGATTCCCAGTATTGCGTGGTTGTCCTCCATTTTGTGATTGTAATTTTACATTGAGAAAAACAGGGTGGGATTGTAACACCACCCTTACTCAGGTCACCTCTGTGGTTGAAGGTAAAGGGAGCTTCCCTGGGGTGTTTCCTGCACCACCTTTTATCTCTCAAGAGATAAAAGGAAAGGGAAGCAAGCAGAGAGTTGGAGACCCCATACCACCAAGAAAGCAGCACCAGGGGCAGAGTGTATCCTTTGGACATGGGGTCCTTGCACCTGAGAAGCTCCTCGACCAGGGGAAGATTGAGGACAAGGACTTTCCTCCAGAGGGGACAGTGAAAGCCTTCCCCTGGAGCTAACGCCTTGAATTTGGACTTGTAACCTACTACACTGTGAGAAAATAAATTTCTCTTTGTTAAAGCCATCCACTTGTGGTATTTCTGTTATGGCAGCACTAGATGACTAAGACACTATCTGTGAGCGTGGGTATGTTTTTCTACTGCTGTTAAGTTCCTTTTGGTTTCTTACAGTAGTGTTTTGTAGTTTTATTTGTATAAGTCTTTTATGTCCCTACCCACCACCCACTGCTTTATGTCCCTAGTTAGATTTTTTTCCTAAGCATTCTATCTTCTTGGGGGCTATTGTAAATGGTATTGATTTGCTGATTTCCTCTTTGACATTCTCTTTGTTGGTTGTAGAGAAATCCAACTAATTTTTGTATGTTAATCTTGTATCCATCAACTTTGCTGAAATTTTCTATTAGTTTCAGTAACTTTCCTGTGAATTCTTTGAGGATTTCTGTGTGTAAGATCATATCATCTGCACATAGGGATAGTTCTACCTCTTTCTTACAAATATGGATGCCTTTATTTCTTTTTCTTGTCTTATTGCTCTAGCTAAGACTTCCAGTACATTGTTGAATAAGAGCGGTGATAAAGGGCATCCTTGTCTGGTTCCCATTCTCAGGGGAAGTGCTTTCAGTCCCCCTCATTTAGAATAATGTTTGCTATTTTGTATAAATGCCCTTTATTATATCTAGGAATTGCCTTTATTTTCCTATTTTACTATGAGTTTTTATTATGAATAGGTGTTGGACTTTGTCAGATGTCTTTTCTGCATTGGTCAAGATGATCATGTGGTTCTTTTGTTTTATTTATGTGGTGGATTACATTGATTGGTTTTATGATGTTGAACCAAGGCTGTTTTTTGTTGGGAATTTTTTTTTATTACCTCTTCAATCTCTTCTTTTGTTATGGGTCTGTTTAGTTGTTCTACCTTTGTTTGTGTTAGTTTAGGTAGGTAGCGTGTTTCTAGAAATTTGTCCATTTCCTCTAGATTTTCAGATTTGCTGAAGTACAATTTTTCGTAGTATTCTCTTATGATCCTTTTTTTTTCAAATGGATGTGTTGTGATATCACCCATCTCATTTCTTATTCAGGTTATTTGCTTCCTCTCCTGTCTTTTTTTTTTTTTTTTGTCAGCCTGGCCAACGGCTCATTGACATTTTCAAAACCAACTTTTGGTCTTGAGTCTTTCTGTTGTTTTTCTTTTCTCTATTTCATTTATTTCTGCTCTTTTTTTTTTGCTTGTTTTTTAATCTTTATTATTTCCTTTCTTCTGGTGACTGTGGGCTTCTTTTGCTGCTCTCTCTATTTCTTTGAGTTGTACTGTTAAGGTTTTTTTAATTTTGGCCATTTCTTCTTTTTTGACTGTGTGTTTATTGCTATAAATGGACCTCTTTGCACTGCTTTTGCTGTGTCCCAAAAGTTGTTGTAAGATGTGTTTTCATTCTCATTTGATTCTATGAATTCTTTTATTCCATCCTTGATTTCTTCTATTACCCAGTAGTTTTTAAGCAAGGTGTTGTTTAGTTTCCATGTATTTGATTTTTTTTTTTCCCTTGCTATTTCTGTTATAGATTTCTACTTTTATGGCAGTATGACCACAGAAGATACTTTGTATTATTTTAATGTTTTGGATTTTTTTGAGGCTTGTTTTGTGGCCTATTTTAGAGAATGTTCTGTATGTGATGGAAAAGAGTATATACTTTGCTGCTGTTGGGTGGAGTGTACTGTATATGTCTATGATGTCAAGTTGGCAGATTGTGGCATTTAGATCTTCTGTATCTTTATTGAGTTCCTTTCTAGATGTCCTGTCCTTCACTGAAAGTGATGTGTTTAGATCTCCTACTATTGTGGATGTGACTATGTCTCTTTTCAATGCTGTTAGAGTTTGTTTTATGTATTTTGGAGCCCTGTCATGGGGTGCCTATGTTTATTATGGTTATGCCTTCCAGGTGTATTGACCCTTTTAATCATTATATAGTGCCCTTCCTTTTCCACTATGGTGGATTTTGCTTTACAGTTTATTTTATCTAAGATTAATATTGCCACTCCTGCTATTTTTTGGTTATTGTTTGTTTGATATCTTTTTTCCATTCTTTCGGTTTTAGTTTGTTTGTGTCTTTGTGCCTTAGATGGGTCTCTTGTAGATAGCATGTAGACGGATAATATTTTTTAATCCATTCCACCACTCTCTGTCTCTTTACTGGTGCATTTAGGCCATTTACAATCAGTGTACTTATCGATAGGTATGAGGTCACTGTTGTCATTTTGTTTTTATTTTGTGGTGTTGATGGTTTTCTTGTTTTGTTCTGCTTAATTTTCTGTGCTGAGTTCTCTTTGTTTGTGGATTTTCTTTTCAGTTATTTCATTATTGTTGATTTTGTGTTTTCTGAGTCTTCATGTTTTTCTTCTATTTTATTTTGATGGGTAGGTTTGTTAGCTTCCTTTGAAGTTACCTTGAAATTTATCTTTATTTTTCTAAGTTTAAACCAGTGCCATTGGCTGGAAGAATTTGGAGGTGCCACTTATTCTCAGTTCTCCATCATGGGCAGCTGGATGGAGTGGGTGGTACTGCTGGCTCTCAGCCCTCCCCGCCCCGTGTGTTGTTTGATGCTTCTTCTTGGGGGGGCGGGGCTGAGCTAAATGCCACTTGGCTGCTGCAGGTGAAAATGGGCTTCAGCTGGGAACGCTGCCCACTTTGTCCTAAAAAGGGCTTGCAGTGCTGGGTCAGCCAGCAAGGCACTAATGCAGGTGATCAGCAGGGGTGAAGGGCACTGCAACTCTGTGGACCCCCTCCACCAGAAGCTGGGCTAAGGGGCTGTTGCCTCAGACTGGTTCAAGAGTTACAGGCTTTGGGGGGCAGGGACATGTTGAATGCCACAGATCTGCAGCTCCCACTTGGCTGCTGCAGGTAAAAATTGGCTTCAGCTGGGAACTCTGCCTACCTTATGCCAATGTGTACATGCTGTGCTGACTCAGCCAGCAAGGCACTGGTGCAGATGATCAAAGGGTATGGAGGGTGCCGCAAGCCCGTTGACCTCCTTGCCAGTGGCTGGGCAAAAGGGCAGATGCCTCTGGACTGGGCAGTGAGTTCCCAGCTTAGGAGGCAAGGTGGTGTTGAATGCTGCAGGATTGGTATCAGAGCAGGGAGGGGAATGTATGAGGAGGGGGGAGTGTGCCTCCGCCTGTGGAGCTCTGGCAGGGGGGCTGGGGTGTGGTATGCATTGTGAGTTGGGAGCATGCACCTAACTTTCTCAGGCCTTGTATCATTCCTGTTTGATTCTGGAAGTGCGTGCAGAGTCACCCCTGCTTAGCTGCACCAAATGGGGCAGGTTTCGGGTTGGGAGGCTGCTGCTTGCCTCAATATGTCTGCACTGTGCAGGTTCAGCTAGCAGGACACCAGCCATCCAGCAATCTATAGCTCCCCTTTTCCACTGTTTTTGAATTGTTTCTCTTTCCACCTGTCGCTCGGTCCAATTCTTCAGCTATGTCTTTGATGCTTAGGGTTCCTAGATTGTCTTATATATCCAACTCTCTTGTTTTTTCGTTTTTGTTGTTCTTGTAAAAGGGACAGTAGGAACCATTTGGCTATTCTGCCATCTTAGCCCTGCCTTTGAATGCCATATTTTGATCTTTGTATTAAAGAGGCTGAACACCCATATTTCGTGTCTTGAATAGCAAAAATAAAACACAAAAACCACATTTTAAGCAATATGTATTTTTTTTAATTGGGTTGAACTTCAACATTTTTTAAATTAGTGAAGTATTACCAGCAACACCTGGTAGGAGATCAAATAGATGATATTTTATAGTGTAGTTACAAACCTCAGAAAAATGCATTAGAAATGGAAAAGTCTGGCTCTGCATCTATTTGAGTGAGGTCTCCGCCACCACTATAATATTCTAAGGTGCCTCTTGTGAAGTGAAAATATTGAAAATCACTTAGAAGGACAGAGCCACGCTTGGAAATATTCAGCTCATGATTTTTGTGTTGTGGGTTTGGGAAAGAGGAGTGTACATGTGGAAATCCATTCTCTCAGCCCGAGATAAGACAGTGCCTTCACTTTGATGATTTCAGTGAAGATATTGATGGTAGCTGTTGTTGTCACCCAGAACTCATCAATTTAGCTGAATTATCCAGACATGGAAATTGCCAATAGGTTTTACAAAAAGTCCTTTATTTAGGAAATGAACTCTGAAAAGAAGTGAAACAAATAGAGGTTGGCTCTTTGAGTCCTTAGCTCTCCTCCACAACCCAATCCAGTCTCAGTCCAGGCGACACCAGGACCAATGTTGATGGAGTCCTGGTCAACTCAGACCATCCATCTGTCCATTTACACACTCATATTTTGGGAGGAGGACAAAGATAGTTCCTGAGACTGAACTGACTTTTAACTTACATGAGGGGCATTCCTACAACAAACTAGTAATAATAAACATAGTAATGCCTAAAATGTACCAAGGAATCACAACTTCTCAAAGTGATTTCATGTCTCTTATCTCAGTCGATCCATGCTTGGGCTTTGTGAGATCTAGAGTATAGGAATTATCTCCTTGTGCAGACGATAAATTTGAAAAACAGAGGTTAAGGGAATATTTACAGTCACACTATGCTGCTAAACAAAAGGTCAGCAGTTTGAATCTACCAGGAGCTCCTAGGAAACTCTATGGGGTTGTTCTACTCTGTCCTGTAGGGTGGCTATGAGTCGGAATCGACTCGACGGCAACGGGTTTTTAACGGGAGCACCAAAGCTAGAACTCAAGTTTCCTAACTCCTGACTGTGTGTACTTTCTACTTCAATTCCCTAGTCCCCTCTTCACTTCAGGGAGACAAAAGAAGCCATACCATTTCTCCCACCCCCTCCTGTAAAGAAGGGAGGAAAACCAAGGAGACATAATGGGAAAACAACATGACATATTAGGAAGAACACAAGCACTGGAACCAGGTAGAAAGGAGTTTCTATCTTGTTGTTAACACTATTTTCTATGTGAATTTTGGGCAAATTTGTTCACTTCTCTGAGCCTCAGTTTCCTTATCTACAAAACAAGAATATTAATATTCTTTTCATAGGTTTGTTCTGCTAGTTAAGTTAGGTGCTTATAACAAATACACAGTGATGGGCACATGACAAACAAGTCAATAAATGGGAAACATTTTTTATTAATAAAAGGGAAGATTGAGTCGACTTCAAACCGTAGAATAAACATTGTTATACTGTAAACACTGAAGTAACAGAACCCTGGTTTGCTTGCCTCTAAGTGATCTATTGAGCTTCTATGAATCTCAGCCCTGTTGTTAACCAGAAGCCTTTGGTAACACTACAGCTGACAGTAACTACTATCCGTCAACTCAATCAAGGGCCCACAGCATGTAATGCCCATAGCATGGCCCCAGAAATCCAACGTGAACCTCAAGACTGTCTAGACTGGAGATTGCAAACTGTGGGCACATAAATGTGAAAATCAGGCTGGGTTTTGACCATGGAGGGAATGAAAACCAAGCATCCTCTCAAAAGTGGCAGCTGCCACTGAGTTCCAGGAGACTTGATGCCCCATTTAAGGGGGTGGGGAGTTGACTGGAATGCAGGGGAAATGTTTTCAGCTTAACGCTTCAAGAAAAACGGGAAATCCAGACTCTTACGTGAAATCTCACAATGTTTAAATGTGGACAACAAAAGCACACTCACTGTGTCACCCCCCCCCAAAAAAAAACCACACACACGCATCCACAGCCCACTTGGGCCCACAGACCACCATTAGTGACTCCATTGCACACCTCCAGGTAGGGGAAGAAACTCACTCAACCATGAAAGAAAGCACAATGGCTTTTCACTTCCCATCCCTTTGTCCTTCTGCTCATCTATTATTTCATATCCAATCACATGAATGACTGTCTCTGAAAATAAAACAAAACATCAACATCCTTATCGTCCTAAGGTAACAGAGTGAGGAAGATGGGTGATCAGAATCTTGAATTTTACTAAATAATTGTTCTAAAAGGGCACTCCTTGTGCCACTAACCCTTGTCCTTTCGCTGAGCCTCTTGGTTTAGTTCTGAATTAAGTATTAGCTGATCACTGTCTCCTGATGGGCCCTCTGGGAGAATCTTCTTTCAGGCCCCAGCACTGAAGTGGCTGAGCTGCCCTTGAGCACCTTGTTCACCTGGATCTTCAGACTCTATAAGCTACAGAACTGACCCTTTTTTCTCTCTTTGCAGTGACTGTCAGAAAGCTGAAAGTCAATCTTCTAGCATCTTATTACATGCATTTTGTGTGTTCACCTTACTCCTGCCTTAATTTTAATTTTCTTATGCCAGATTCTGATTTTCTTACTTACCTGTTCTTATTTTGTGGTGGTGGTGGTGGTCGTTAGCTGCCATCCAGCCTGCTCTGACTCACGGTGACCTTATGTATAACAGAACAAAATATTGCCCAGGCCTGCATTACTATATCTATTTTTACAAGCCCCCTTAAATCACTTTTTAGGAGTGTAGTGTAACAAAAATAGATTTTCAACATAAATTGATGTGGAATATGACTAGCAAGTAAAAGGAACAAATCTCTTGGATAGATCTCAAGGGCATTATGCTTAGTAACGAAAGCCAATCTCAAAAAGTTACATACTGTCTGAGTCTATTTACATAACATTCTTGAAACGACACAGCTATAGAGATGGAGAACATACTGATTAGTGGTTGTCTGGGACAGGGTGGGGCATAGTATTCAATTATAAAAGGATAGTAGGAGGAAGTTCCTTGGAGAGATGGAGCAGCTCTGTATCTTGAATGTGGTGGTGGGTCCACAGATCTATACGTGGAATCAAATTACATAGAGCTACACACATACATGCACACACATGCACACAAATGAGTACATGTTAAAAACTGTACATGGTAAGGTCTATAATCTAGTTAAAAGTATTATGCCAATTTCCATTTCCGGGTGTTGCTATTGTACTAAAAAAAAAAAAAAAGAGTCATGTAAATGATGTCACCATTGGGGAAAGTGGGGTGACAAGCTCACAGGACTCTATGTACTATATTTTACATCTTCTTGTGAATATATAGTATATAATCTATGGATCTATAATTATTTCAAAATAAAAGGTTAAAAGATAAATAGATGTACAGATAAAGAGTTCTCTGGATAAATATAGTAGTTATAATTATGTAATAGTCTGAGTTACTTATTTGGCAAATTCTATTCCTCACTCATGATACTGATTTGCTAAAGGCCTCCTTTCTTTTCCCAGGGATTCATTTTATTTGTAACAAACAGTTTTTAAAACCTGTAGCTAAAAGACCTCTTGGAAAGTGTGATGGAATAATAATTAGTCAGTGCTCAGAAGAGCCATTTGGGAGCATGTTAGGCTTGCAATCATTGCTTGGAACTGCAAGTCATTCCGGAATTTCCCATTTCTATGGGCACCTTTTTTAATAGAGAAATCTCTCAGTCTGTATTTCAGTCCATTGAAATGGGTGCTAGAAAGTGGGAGGCGATAACTGGAAATCATGTTTTATTAATATAAGAAATCACTCAGACACACACACACCCACACACCCCCATACACACACATATACACGCACACACTCACGCACACAGACCCCCTTACTGAATTAATCGGATTTATCGTCAACTCTTTTTCCATGCCAAGTGGATCAGCTATTGAATAAAACCCCCAGAAACAATGGACCAACGGTATTTTATATCTAGGATAGATAGAGATTTGCATTAGAGTTAGGCCCAAGCAAGGTAGGAAGGTGAGTTTATAGGTGTTCTGGGTGAACTTGAAGTAGACTGTCCCATGGGCCCACTTAGGCTACACTTGGACTTGTGAATGTTTTGTGACCTGAGGTTGCTATATTTCCTTCAGAAGAAGCAAGTCTCTGCGAACAAGAGCAAAAAAGCATTCGCCGTAGCCTCACAGCAGCAATTCCAGCTTATTTATTCTAGAGCTCATGATACTACTAAATAGCAAAACTACCCACATTTGTTTACAAAAATTTCCAAAACTTGATATAGAGAACAGATGGTATTCCTGAGATGACTACCAAATAATTCAGAATTTCATAATATAGGCTAACATAGGTATCATAGTAACCAGTTCAATTTAATTAAGCGAAAGTGTGAGAGTAATTACATCAACAAGGTTGTCTCCATTCTCTTCTTTTATGTCTTCAGTCAAAATTGTCATAAGTCAGGAAAGAGGATGGAAGAGCTTTATTCATTTTCCCTCTAGGTCTGACTGTTCATCCAACATGAGTGGAAATAACATTCTTTGTATATCTCTAGAGAGTACAATTCTGAGTTACACAGGAAATAGGTGTCTGACAAATACCGTGTATTCTGAGACTTACTGTAAGAAAGGCAAGGGAATATATGAAAAATTGATGGAAAAGAATCAGAAACTAACATCTATTAACTTTGTGTTTAAAAGAATATTGACACAAGAACCATATTAATACTCTTACAAACGCCCTTGCCTGCAAATTATGTGAAAAGATAATCAAACACACAGAAAGGGGCTGTGAGATGAAGTATGAAGAAAAAGAGAAGGTAAGGTATTCAAGGCACTTTAAGAACTGAATGAGGTGCGTGTAATGTAACTATATTATGACATCAGCACTGCTTACTCATCGCATGTGCAGGAAGCACTGTATTTTTCATTTGATCAAATCAACATACCAACTAAACTCATTTGGTGAGCTCTTTTAAGGTGAGTCTGTGGAGAGCCCCAAGGACAAATTAGCCCACTGCTTTCTACGTGTTTGGGATTGTAGTACCTGGCTTGAACTTGGTGGCTTAAAACAACAAAAATGTATTCTCTCCCAGCTCTGCAGGCCAGAAGTCTGAAATCAAGGTGCTGGTAGGGCCATGTGCTTTCTGAAGGTTCTAGGGGCCACCTATTCTTTGTACCTTCAGTTCTGGTGGCTGCTGGCAGTCCTTGGTTTGTGGCCATATAACTCCAATCTCTCCCTCCAAAGTCATATTGCCTCCCTCTCTTCTGCCTTTGTCTCTTTTGCCTCTTTTTCATATGAACACTTGTAATGGCATTTAGGGCCTACCCAGATAATCCCAGAAAATCTCTTTGCCTAAGACCCTTAATCATTTATCTGTTACTCTTTTGCTACATCAAGTAATATCCATAGGTTCTGGGGATTAAGACATGGACATATCTTTTGAGGGGCCGTAATTCAATCCATTACAAGAGGCAATAAACACATGCATATATTTAAAAGAAAAAAAAAAAAAAACCGTTGCCCACAAGTCAATTTGACTCATAGTGACCCTATAGGACAGAGTCGAACTGCCCCCATATCGTTTCCAAGGAGCTGCTGGTGGATTCGAACTGCCGATTGATTGTTTGGTTAGCAGCCCTTTAGGACTTTGTAAGAGCTCTGAGGAAAACAAAGTAGGGAGAAGGTGACAGCAGATGCTATTTTTATTAAGGTGTTAGAGAAGCCCTCTCTAATGAGGTGGCATTTGAACAAAGACCTACTTGAAGTGAGGGAGTGAGTCTCATAGATGAGAGAGGTCTTCCAACCAAAGGGAAGAGCAAGTGCAAAGGCCCTACGACTAGCTGTTGTGTTTAAAGAGGTGACAGTGGCAAAGAGGCCAGTGTCGTTAGAACAGAGGGTGGTAAGAGATGGGTCAGCAAGGCCGCTGGAGGCCAGATCTGTGAGTCTTATTGGGCAAGGTTGTGATCATAGAGTTTTCACTAGCCAAGGGAAACCCTGGTGGTGTAATGGTTAAGTGCTACAGCTGCCAACCAAAGGGTCGGCAGTTCGAATCCACCAGGCGCTCCTTGAAAACTCTATGGGGCAGTTATACTCTGTCCTACAGGGTCACTATGAGTCGGAATCAACTTGATGGCACTGGGTTTGGTTTTTGGTTTTGGTAATTTTCAGAAGAAACGAGGATGGCAAAATTTTGACTCTCTTACTTTGGATATGTAATCAGGAAAGACCAATCTCTGTAAGAGGACATCATGGTTGATAAAGTGGAGAGCCAGCAAAAACAAGTGAGACCCTCAGTGAGATGGATGACACAACAGCCACCACAATGGACTCACACGTACCAGCGGTCACGAAGATGACACGGGACTGGGCGACGTTCTGTCCTGTTACGCGTACGGTTGCCATGAGTCAGAGCCGACCGGACGGCAACTAACAGCAACGATACCGGGCAAGGTAAGAACTCATACTTTGTTCTGAGAACAAAAGGAAGCAGGGGTTGGTTTAGAGCAGCAGAGTAGCATGATCTGACTTAGGCTTTGAAAGGATCACTGTGACTACTGCTTGAAGAGGGAAGATACCACAAAATTCCAGGCATGAGATGACAGGGGTTGGACTAGAGTAAGGAGCCCTGGTGGCACAGTGGTTAAGAGCTTGGCTGCCAACAGAAAGGTCTTCCATAGAGATTACAGTTTTGGAAATCCTATGGGGCAGTTCTACTCTGTCCTAGAGGGTCCCTACAGGTCGGAATTGACTCAACAGCAGCTTTTTTTTTTTAGGGCTAGAGTAGTGAATGATGAGAAGTGATCAGGTTTGAGGTATATTTTGGAGGTAGAGCCTACAGGATTTGCTGATTGAGTAAACAGAGGAGGTGACAGTAGCAGTCAATGATGACTCAAGTGTTTTTTGCCTGTGTCACTGGAAGGATATGAGTCACCATGTACTGAGATTTAGAGGATGGGGAGAAGCAGATTTGGGGGATCGAGAACTCCATTTTGGGTGTTACATTTGAGATGCCTTTTAGACATCCAAGTAGAAATGTTCTGTAGTCAGTTGACTACAGGAACCTGAAGTTCAGGGTGAAAGACATATCTGGGAGTCACTGATGCATAGCCAGTATTTAAAATTCCCAAGGAGTAAGTGTGGATAGAGAAAAAGTCCAAAGACTGAGGCCCAAGGGATGCCAAATTTATGAAGTCATGCAGATTTGGAGGAACCAGGAAAGGAATCTGTGATGTGAGTCAGTGAAGAAGTAAAACCATGAAAGCATGCTGACCTGGAAATCAGAATAAGAAAGTGAGTCAAAGAGGGAGTCATCAACTGTGTCGAAAGCTGCTGGTAGATCCAGTAAGATGAGGATTGAGAATTTACTATGGAATTTATCAGTGGAGCAGTCATTAGGGGTCTTGACAAGAGCAGTTTGGGTGGAGTTGTGGGTGCAAAAGTCCATTTGGAATTATCGCAATGAGTTTTGCCATTAAGGGGAGCAGAGAAATAAGGTAGTAGCTGGAAAATTTTCTTTCGTAAAGATTGGAGATAACATAATATCATGCTGAGGGAAATGATCCCATTGAGAGGTAAATAGCTGGTAATGCAGGCAAGGGTACAGGAGGGAAGCCCAGGAGTAAGTGAGAGAGGATGGAGTCCAGTGCATGAGTGGCCAAGCAGCCACAGATGGCAGTGGGGCAGACCACCTTATAACAAGAAGAAATGCAGAGCCTGGGGTCTTAAGGCTTGCAAGCAGCCATCCCAGCTACAATAGGTCTCCACTCACCTGGAGCAGTGTAGGAAGGTAAAGAGGAATTGGAGCAGGAAATGTCACCACAATGAACATCTGCCTCCTATGCCATGAGATGAGAAGAGATGGATGATGCCCAGCTATCATTACTTAATGTTTTGATCTAAGATTCTATCAAAGAATCCTGATCAAAAGGGGGAAAATGAAAAAAGAATTTCCCGTTCTCAATAGAAGCCAGACCTGGAGCCATGGAGGCCGAACAAACACCCAAAATAATCTTCAAACCTGAAACCTCAAACAAAAACTTTCCCCAGAAGTCTACTTTGAACCAAACAACAGTTTAGCTTAATTATGTCTGCCTTGAGCATTGAGGTCTTTCAAAGCTATATCTGCATGAACCAAAGTAACAAAATAGAACCTCAAATATTACCTGAAGGGCAGAGAGAGGGTTTATGCTAATGGTGGTGGAATAGTTTGTTTTTTTTTTTTTTGTAATTTTTATTGTGCTTTAAGTTAAAGATTACAAATCAAGTCAGTCTCTCATACAAAAATTTACATACTCCTTGCTATATAGTCCTAATTGCTCTCCCCCTAATGAGACAGCCCGCTCCTTCCCTACACTCTCTTTTTGTGTCCACTTTGCCAGCTTCTGACCCCCTCTGCCCTCTCATCTCGCCTCCAGATAGGAGATGCCAACATAGTCTCAAGTGTCTACCTGATCCAAGAAGCTCATTCTTCAACAGCATCTTTTACTATCCCATTGTCCAGTCCAATCCCTGTCCGAAGGGCTGGCTTTGGTAATGGTTCCTGTCTTGGGCTAACAGAAGGTCTGGGGGCCATGACCACCCAGGTCCTTCTAGTCTCACTCAGTCAGACCATTAAGTCTGGTGTTTTTATGGGAAATTGGGGTCTGCATCCCACTGCTATCCTGCTCCCTCAGGGGTTCTCTGTTGTGTTCCCTGTCAGGGCAGTTATCAGTTGTAGCCGGGCACCATCTAGTTCTTCTGGTCTCAGGCTAATGGAGTCTCTGGTTTATGTTGCCCTTTCTGTCTCTTGGGCTCATAATTACCTTGTGTCTTTGGTGTTCTTCATTCTCCTTTGCTCCCGGTGGGTTGAGACCAATTGATGCATCTTAGATAGCCACTTTCCAGCGTTTAAGATTTCAGATGCCACTCTCCAAAGTGAGATGCAGAATGTTTTCTTAATAGATTTTATTATGCCAGTTGACTTAGATGTCCCCTGAAACCATGGTCCCCAGACCCCTGCCCCTCCAATGATGGCCTTTGAAGAATTCAGTTTATTCATGAAACTTCTTTGCTTTTGGTTTAGTCAAGTTGTGCTGACCTCTCCTGTATTGTGTGTTGTCTTTCCCTTCACCTAAATTAGTTCTTATCTACTATCTAATTAGTGAATACCCCTCTCCCACCCTCCCTCCCCCCTCTTGTAACCATTAAAGAATATTTTCTTTTCTATTTTAAACTATTTCCTGGGTTCTTATAATAGTGGTCTTATACAATATTTGTCCTTTTGCAACTAATTTCACTCAGCATAATGCCTCCCAGATTCCTCTATGTTATGAAATGTTTCACAGGTTCCTCACTGTTCTTTATCAATGCATAGTATTCCATTGTGTGAATATACCATAATTTATTTATCTGCTCATCCATTGATGGGCACCTTGGTTGCTTCCATCTTTTTGCTATTGTAAACAGTGCTGCAATGAACATGACTGTGCATGTATCTGTTCGTGTAAAGGCTCTTATTTCTCTAGGATATATTCCAAGGAGTGGGATTGCTGGATCATATGATAGTTCTATTTCTACCTTTTAAAGGAAGTGCCAAATTGATTTCCAAAGTGGTTGTAACATTTTACATTCCCACCAGCAGTGTGTAAGTGTTCCAGTCTCTCTACAACCTTTCCAAAGCTTATTATTTTGTTTTTTGGATTATTGCCAGCCTCGTTGGAGATGGAATCTCCTTGTAGTTTTGATTTGCATTTCTCTAATGGCTAATGATCATTTTCTGCCAACAAATCTTCAACAATTCTCTCTATTTTCTACTATCCCTCCCCATTCTGGAACTCCAATCACTTGTAGGTTATTTCTCTTGATAGAGTCTCACATGATTCTTAAGGTTTCTTTGTTTTTTTTTTTTTTAATTCTTTTATCTGATTTTTCTTCAAATATATTGGTGCCAAGTGATTTATCTTCAAGTTCACAAATTGTGCCTTCCATTTGCTCAATTCTGCTTCTCTGACTTTCTATTGAATTGTCTATTTCTGTCATTTTATTGCTAATCTTCTGAATTTCTGATGGCTGTCTAAGGACTTTTCCAGCTTATTAAATTTTTCATTACGTTCCTGAATAATCTTTCTAATTTCTTTAATTGCTTTATCTGTGTGCTCCTTGGCTTGTTCTGCGTATTGCCTGATTTCCTTCCTGATGTCTTGAAGGGTTCTGTATATTAATCTTTTGTATTCTGCCTCTGGCAATTCCAGGAAGGCACTTTCATCTAGAACATCCCTTGATTCTTTGTTTTGAGAGCTTGTTGAGGTGATCATGCTGTTTCTTTATGTAACTTGATATGGACTGTTGTCTCTGAGCCACCTATAAGTTATCGTATTAGTTTATGTTTGCTTACTGTGTCATAGCTTATTGCTTTGTTCTGTTTTGATATGCCCAAATGGGTTGCTTGAGTGAACTAGCTTGATTATTTTCACCTTTGGAGCTCGGATGTCCTGTCCCCAGATGGCTAGAGCTGTTATCAGGTATATCAGTCTAGGAGTCCATTCACTTTTCTTGTATGAATTCAGCCCAGGTGTCCAAGTAGCTGATCATCAAGTGTGTGGTATAGGCTGTGTCCTACAGCCTTACTGTGGCAGGGGTGATTGGTGTAGGTACCAGTATCTGGTTGCAGCAGGGGGTCATGCTCTGAACAAGGCAGGGGGCTGGGAATCATCCCCCAAGTGTCTCGGAGGAAAGCGTGTTCCTCTTCCCTAGAGTGTACATGTGAGTCGGTTGTGCAGACAGACCATGGTCGCCGAATGTTTTTGGTTGTAAGGACTGGGAGGTACCAATTATCCTTGGACCTCCATCGTGGGTGGTTGGGTGATCTGAGTGGAGCCACCAGTCTTTAGGCCCCTGATGTGGGTAGGCGAGGACCCTGTTTAATAGGCAGAGTGTTGTCAAACATCAAACACCCACCTCTCCACCACACAGCTGAAACAGTTGTAGTCTGCCAACAAGGGCCTATCCTCCTGAAATAGGCCCACAAAAGTCCATGCAGAGGGGAAAGTTACTCAAAGTCCATGGACCGTTTATGCCTGGACAGGAGCTGCTTCTGTCCTGAGCTCCTCCGGTTAGTGGAGCTGGCAAATTATCTTTTCCCCCAACTGCAAATTTTTTCCTTCTCCAAGGCCGGAAGAATGGCTCTAGGTGCTCTACAGGGCCTATCTCAGGCCCAGGGAAATCAACAGCCACTGAAGCTGGCTTGGGGGTGGGGGGGCGGGGTAAAATACACACAAGTACTTAGCTTTTGCCAAGAGTGCTGTTCTTCTCTGGTTCTGGATGTTTGAGTAGGTTGTCTGGCTGGATGTTTCTCCCTCAGGGAACTGCAGCCCAAAACTAGTATCGGCCTGCCAGCCACTCCCGGGGATGGTGCCTAAGGGCTCCAGTGATTCAGGTCCAGTAATTCCTCTCTGCTTCTTTTTTTTTTTTTTTTCCTGAACTGTCTCTTCTTCCCCCTGCCCCTCAGTTCATTTTCTAACTTTGCCTTTGATGTTCAGGGCTTCTAGCATGTCACAAATATACTCGTTTCACTTGTTTTTCCAGGTCTTTGTTGTAAGAGGGCCCACTGGAAGCATCTGTCTATTCCACCATCTTGGCCCATCTCTGCAATAATTTTGAAAAGGATATCAATAATGGTCACACAACTTGAAGACTGTAAACAACCTCACTGAATTGTACCTGTATAACTTGTTGAAATGGTGCATTATTTGCTGTGTATATTTTCACCAAAAAAGAAGAAAGTCACCATACACAGTGCAGATGCAAGGTTAGTAGATCTGCTAGGGGACAGGTGTGCACGCTCTTCTGACAGCTTTTATTTTCCCAGTGAATCAGAAGCAAGGTCATCAGTGGAGAATGAGGAGGGTGGAGAAGAATAAAATTTGAGGTGTGCAAAGGCCTGCTCAGCATTGAATCGTCTAGTGAGTTTTCTAGGGTAGCAGTATCCAATAGAAATATAATGAAAGCCACATATGTGATTTTAAACTGTCAAGTAGACACATTCTAAAAATAAAAAGAAACAGATAAAATTAGTTTTTATAATATATTTCATTTAACCCAACATATCCAAAATATTGTCATTTCAACATGGAATCAGTATAAAAACTATTAATGGGGTAGATTACATTCCTGTTTTACAGTGCTAAGCTTTCAAAAGCCAGGGTATATTTTACACTTTCAGCACATCTCAGTTCAGGCTAGCCACATTCAAGTGCTCAGGAGCCACATATGGCTAGTGGCTGCCATATTGGACAGCACAGGAAATGAAGTAGGGCTAATGGACAATACTGAGGACCTCCTTGAGACTGGGAGTCATGAAACTAAGTGAGATTGGCATGGTTGTGTGTTTTTGTCCAGCTACATTCAGCTACTTCAGATGTGGAGTAGATGGAGAATTATCTTAGCCAGGAATGAAGTTTTGCCAACAGCATTCACCAAAGGAAAAAAAGAGGAAAGGAATGAGTGACACGCACAACAGAATGATTATACATCTTTACTATAGAACACAAGCCACGGAAGTAAGGCTTGGTGCTGGGGCGGGGGGAGGGGGGAGGGAGAGGAAGCAAAAAGGTGGTAGGATCAAAGGAGGTTCTAGTAGGATCAAAGAACTTTTAGAATTGTAGATGCCGTGCAACATACAAAGATGTCTAGAGTAATCCCCGCCTTCGGCAAGCTGATCTTGATGGCAGGTATACCTGTAAATGTTCCATAAGATATTACATGATAAATGCCAGGTCAGTAGCACAAGAAGTGCTCTATATGATTTCAGAGGAGGAAGGGCTCACCTCCTACCGAGATGATCCAAAAAATTCATGGACGGAGTGGATGGTTGGTAAACTGGGCCTTGAAGGATGAATGGGATTTTAATCAGTCTATGGAAGAGAGAAGTGAGCAGAAAGCACAAGCACAGATACAAAAGCAAAAAAAAAATTTTGATATTTCTTATGGTAGGAATAAAAAAAAACTTAATATTTATTGAGAGAACCATTAATCACAATGGGGGAGGCAGCCTATAAGTAAAGATAGGTCTTTAGAGAAGGATCTGGGATAATTTCCCTGAGGCAGAAAGGCCTCACCATAAAATAAAGGGATTCCCCCAAAGACAATGTCTCCTAGGTGTAGGAGGACTAGGTGGCAAGGACTGTACC
This sequence comes from Loxodonta africana, assembly GCF_030014295.1. Taxonomy (NCBI): domain Eukaryota; kingdom Metazoa; phylum Chordata; class Mammalia; order Proboscidea; family Elephantidae; genus Loxodonta; species Loxodonta africana. The sequence goes on from NC_087358.1 coordinate 72,432,095, forward strand.
CCAAAATACTCTTCCTTCCAGGGCTACTCTACATCACCCGCCCCCCCCCCCCACACACCCCTGCCATCTTTCTCTTAGAGTTCAGTCTCACATACTTACTTCTCTTCTATGGACATGCTGTTACATACAAACAGATGCAACATAGTTACCTTTCACCCTCAGACTCTGGAAGAAAATATTTGGAACCGAGTAATTAAATGATAAATGACTTCTCTTAGCTTACAGAGCAGAAAAACAGACTCTGTGGAATTACTGTGACACATTTTTAATAGTAGATAGTCTTCTCTTACCGCACAGACCCAGTTTACAACTTTTTCAGAAAACGAGCCACATGTGTACATTGTACTCTTCTGGTTTTTCCTATATCTGATACTGTTTCTCTGAAAATTTTAGGGGACAGGAAATATTTCAATTTACTTTGGTTCTGGACACAGTCTTCACTGAAAAACAAGAGATACAATTTTTCCTAATTGTGTGCAGGTTAGTGCCACAAAATAAAGATGAAAAATTATTTTCTCTTTTGCAAGTTGTAAATGTGTAGGTAAAACTGCTAGTATATCCACTCCCTCCTTTTTTTCACGAGAATTTCCTACTTCAGTTGGAACATTTAGAAAGAGTATGAAGACCTAGCCGTTTTTCCCGTCAGCTTTTAGTGATGCACTTTGTATTGACATGTGACGTATCCTTCGCACTTCACAGGTCATTATCATTTTAAATTTCTAAATCAGTATATGAAAGCAGAAGCTTTAGAAGCAACTTTTCTGCTGCCTAACAGAAAGTCATTAATGCCTGGAAGAGAATTCATACTAACTGCCACACGTGGTCTTACAACGTCTAAAGACCATTCCCATAACATAAAACAGAATGCTCAGTAAACAGAACATATCAACTATCGAATACCATTTATTCAAGATAGCTTTAAGAACCATGGATCATAGAAATAACCATATTAAACTTCATAGGCCTAGATGAATATAGATTAAGGTATTGTTCAATTAAAACTAATACTTAATATGAATTTTAAAAATAAATATATATATAATCCATTCAGCTGCATAAAGTAGAATATATTTCCATCAAAAAGTCAGCAAAGATGTCAACATACTTGAAAATGTGAAATACTGTTTTTAAAAACTTCACCGACATGCTAGAATTCTGAAGGCCGCAGATGCCACTGGTCACACAGCTACAGATGCTCTCACGGCTCTCCTTACTGGTGACGAAACACCCATTGTCTGCTGATTTAATTAGAAAGGCCAAGTCCATAGTTCTTTTAGTAGCGCTAGGCGTGGTTTTAACCCTGGTGTCTTTAACACTCATGCACCTGGGTGATTCTGTAAGATCTGTCTCAAGGAAGCACAAGCTCCACGTGCGAATCCGAAGGAAGCGACTGAATCAGCTTCTTGACTATTGTCTTCAAACACTGGTGGGCAGCAGTCAAGTCTCTGTCAAACTGCTGTCCTTCAATCTGTAGAGCCAGAGGACTGCAGATGTTTCTAAACTCAACACTATCCTGAAGTAAACAACAAACACAAGCAAGAAATTAGATAGATTAAGGGGGACATTCGGTGTGTTTTGCTTACCCGGCCTCTAATTCCTTCTCTTCTGCTAGTTGTTGTTAGCTGCCGGAGAGTAGGGTCGCTATGAGTCGGAATCGACTCGACGGCAGTGGGTTTGGTTTTTTGGTTTGCCAAGGAGTAGGCCCTGACTCGTGCAGCCCCAAGCACAATAGTACAAAATGCTGTCAGTCCGGTGCCATTCACATGATTGGACTGTGTGATCCACAGGGTTTTCGCTGGATGATTTTAGGAAGTAGATCGCCAGGTCTTTCTTCCCTTTTGGTAATGCCACCCCAATTTTTCTCTCAGGGAACTAGTGTTGTGTGCAATCCAGTCGATCCAACTCACAAAGACCCTGTAGGGCAGGGTTTCCTAGGCTGAAATCTTTATGGGAGCAGATAGCCAGGTCTTTTCTCCTGCAGAGTAGCTGGTGGGTTTAAACAGCCGGCCTTTCCTGTTAGCAGCCAAGCGTTTGCACCACCAGACTCCTTCTCAGGGAACTACCCTTCCCCACTTTCAGTCCACAGGGATTGACCAACATTACCCCACCCCACAACTCCAACTGGCTCCACAAAACCAGGAGCCAATTGGAGCATATAACCTCCAGCCATACTCATCCATCAAGGAGGGACAGGTGAACTAAGCCAGGATATCTACTAGAACCATTGGGAAAAAGAAGAAAAAAATAAATAAATTATCATACAAATACCATTTATTCAAGATAATGTTAAGAATCATGCAGTTTAAATCATGTAAATAACCATATTAAACCTCACAGGCCTACCTGAAACTGGCTGTTGGAAAATATCTTGCCACTATGAGTCAGAATCAACTCAATGGCAGTGGGTTTGGTTTTTGGTTTTTTGTGAGGAGAGAATAAGAATGAGAATGAAGCCAACACAGAAAAAAGCAGCTCCAACAGATGAAAAGAGCCTGATTCCAATTACACCTTCTGAGCATGTGAATCCAGCTGGGCTTGAACAGTAAAACTCAAGATCTTTTGGCTATAGGAGTCAATAAACATCCCTTTTTCCATAAACCAGTTTGAGTTGAATTCCTGTTACTTATTCCTAAAAGAGCCGACAAATACAAAAATAACCTCTGCTCCCATGATGCCACACTCACCGCAGCCAAGATTCTAATACAAAATTTGACACTCTATGAACATGCTCTCAAGAAATTCTCAATGCAAATTTAGAAAGAATACTACCCAGTTGGTTTAAAAGAATTAAATAATTCGATAGATTTTTTTAATTGAGGTAAAATCCACATAACATTTCACCCTTTTAAGCATTTTAAAATGTACAGTTCAGTGGCTTTAAGTACATTCACGTTCCTGGGTGATGCAAACGGTTAACGTGCTTAGCTGCTAACTGAAAGGCTGTCAGTTGACGTACACTCAGAAGCGCCTCAGAAGAAAGGCCTGGTGATCTACGTCCAAAAAATCAGACACTGAAAACCCTCTGGAGCATAGACACGCCTGGGGTGCTCTAAGTTGGAACTGACTCAACAACTGGTTGGGTACACTTACAATGTTGTACAACCACCACCATTATTTAATTCCAGAACGTTTTCACTACCAAAACAAACGAACCCTGTACTCATGAAGCATTCCTTATTCCCTGCTCCCCAGGCCTCCTAGCAACCACTAACTTGCTTTATGTCTCCATGGCTTTGCCTATTATGGACATTTCACAAAATGGAACCATACAATGTATGTGACCTTCCTGTGTCTGACCTCCTTCACTTAGCATAATGTTTTCAAGGTTCATCCATGTCGTGGCATGGGTCAGTACTTCACTCCTGTTCATGGTTGAATAATATTCCATTGTACGAATATATCAAATTTTGTTTATCCACTCTTCAGCCGATGGGCATCCGTTGCCACCCTTTGCATATCGTGAATGACACTGTTACGAACGTTCATACACCAAGTTTTTGTCTGAATATATGTTTTCAGTTTTCTTGGTTATATACCTAGGAGTGGATTGCTGAATTGTACAGCAATTTTGTTTAGCTTTATGAGAAACTGCCAAACTGCTTTCCACAGTGGCTACACCATTTTATAATCTCACCAGCAAGGAAAGAGGGCTCCAATTTATTCACATCCTTGTCAACACTTGCTATTTTCTGGGTTTTTTGTTTGGTTGGTTGGTTTTTATTAGTATTATAGTAATCTTAATGGGTGTTAAGTGGTAACTCATTGAGGCTTCAATTCGCATGATGAAAGGTTTTCAGCATCTGTAAAAACGGCACAGAGGCGGCATCTGACCTCGTTTAACTTCACGAGGAGGAAGGAGAATCAAGGCCAACAGCCAAGGCTGATTCCTATGAGGCAAGGGTCAGACCTGCCTCCTCTCTCTGCCATCTTTACCAATTCTGACACCAACTGTCCCCCCCACAGCACTCTCCACTTCTCTGCTGGGTTCAATAATTCACCGCAATGGCTACCCAGAACACACAGACCATACTCACCGTTACGGGGTTTATTAGGGAAGTAACAGGTTATAATTCAGGCTCAGGAACACTCACGGATACAGTTGTTCCACCAGGGCGGCCTCTTCTCAGCTGTGCTCACAGGCACGCCTCTCCCTGGCCCTAGGCCTCTGCCCAAAGGCACTCACTTTCTCTCTCCACGGGCCGGGAAGCCCACCATGCCATCTCCTGCTGCTGAGTCTCTGCTGCTGGGACTCTCCTGCCAGGTCTCTCCTGCCACGACTTCTCCCCATCTTCAGGGTTATAGCTCACTATCTTCTGGGTCCATAGGCTCTTCTGGTTTCTTCTTCCTTGGTGGTGGTGGGATTCTGTTTCCCGCCTCTGGGGTGGCTCATTTCAAACCTAGCAGGATGGCAAAACTGACCAGTCCCTTTGGTGGGCCATAATTACCCTATCACACAGTCCTGCCCAATCACTTGGGGAGGGAGTTAAAAGACCATAGCGAGAAAGGCAACACAAAAGTGATCCATCACGATGCAGGCCACCCCCTGGCTTTTCTAGCCATGGTTCTTTTATACTTGGAGGATAACTTTCCCCTCCCAATCATTTTACCAATCTGAAACAATCATAAACCATTAGTCCTTCAATAGGACAAAGAGTCCTCAAGGGTGAGGCTACTCAGGCACCAGCCACTCAGGTCTGCTGCAGGTTCCATCTGATCTGGTTAGGTTCTCCAAAAGTCACCTCGTCTTCACTCTTTCTGGATTCTGACAAAATTTAACTGAGAAGATTATTCCCTTGCTCTGAGCCTCACGAGGTATCAGCATAGCAAAACCTTTAAGGGACTTTGGGTTTCGCCACTGTACTCCAGTCCAGCAGTGCCTCCCCCTTAGTCCATTCTTTCACAGTTACAGCTTCTAGAATTACAAATTTTACAATCACAGCTAACCCTGTTAACAATCAACACTCACAACTGAATCATACAATCTAATCAGCATCTTCTCCCACCCTCTCTTCCCCAGACCCATCAGGAAAAGAGGAAACTATTTAATGGGGATCCTCCCCTGTCCCCTCATTTAATGGGGATCCTCCCCTGTCCCCTCATTGAATGTAAGCACACCTATGAAGGCGTGTAAGGCGGCATGTAAGGCAGCCATCTCATGCCTATATCTGCCCCCTGTTTTAGATAGCCAGTGTTTAAATTGCCCGTCCCTATCAAACCAGTACTCTGAGGAGACAAGAATGTTCCTTGGTCTTGAAGAATCTTCTGTTCCAGTTGGAACTCAAAGCATCTGCATCCATAAGCAAAGTTCAGTCCAGAGCAACCACCAGATTGTAGCGATCTACACCAGTCATGGTGTCAAACATCTTTCTCTTCATTCGGTCGGTGTGATCATCACAGTTATGTGTCAACATGGCTGGGTCATGATTCTTAGTGGTTTGGCAGTTGTGATGCAGTTTGGCAATCATATGATGATGTGATCACTTCCATGATGAGATCTGATGTAATGTGATCACCTCCATTATGGGAGCTGCTGTGAGTAGCCAATCGATTGAAAGGCTGTTTCCTTGAGCATGTGGCCTGCATCAAATATATTCTGGCAGGGCTTGGGGGCTTTTTGCTTGCGCTGGATCCTGCAGCTCGCTCCCGTTCGTCTGACCTCTGATTCTTCGGACTTGAGCTAGCAGCTTACCTGCCATCTTGCCTGCCAATATTGGGATTTGTCGATCTTTGCAGCCTGTGAGCAAGAGCCTTGTTGTCCGACCTGCCAATCTTGGGTTCGACAGCACCTGCGGCTACATGAATCAGGAGAAGCCCCTATCCTGACCCACGGACTTGGGACATTCCAGCCTCTGCAATCGCGTGAGCCATTTCGTGGATACAAATCTCTTTATATGGATATTTATACGCTTTGCTGGTTTTCTTCTCTAGAGAACCCAGTCTAAGACAGCTGGGTTCTAGTCAGCTCATCCTTAGCCATCCAAGTGAGGTCACAATGGGTAGTAGCCTCAGGCTTGAAAGTTCACACCCACTTCCTGGCACTTCAGACAGCCCCTCCACACACTCTCTCATCCCTAACCACCTTGAGCTAGGTCAATGGGTTCCACCTGTAAACACAAGAGTCCACACAACTCCTTTTACTTCTGAACAGCCAGCCCTTCCTCTCACTCTAATCTCTAGCCCCCACGGGCTAGGTCAATAGGTACCAATGGATCATTGATGCACTGTCCCCACTTCCACTCATCAAGTGGACAAGGTGGTCACCACAAATGAGCAGACCAAGCTGTCTAGTCACCAGCTCCCTTTAACTTCCAGTCCTGGAAAGGGGCTTTTTCTGATGGACAGTGACTTCTCCTACCTCAATGCATCCAATAGCAAACAGCTTGCTTGAAATTCAAAAAGCAAAACAGTCACTTTTTCTCCACAGATGCTTGCTTCAAATGCAAATCTCCAGTTCTCTCAGCAGGTCTGGGTAGTTCCACATGTCTTTTCAAACGTAAAATCTGGGTGGGGCTCATGTTTCCATCTAAGCCCACCTCTATATACAGGACTATCGCATTCAAACAGCCTGTGTTTCCCTGGTGCAAATCTTAATTCCCCTTTCAGCATAACCAATCAAGTTCCATGCTGTCTGTAATCTATAAACTCATTAAAAAAAAAAAACAAAACATTGCCTTCCAGTCGATTCGGACTCGTAATGACCCTATAGGACAGAGTAGAACTGCCCCGTAGCATTTCCAAGGAGCGCCTGGTGGAGTCGAACTGCCGACCTTTTGGTTAGCAGCTGAAGCTCTTAATCACTACTCCATCAGGGTTTCCCCGTGTAATCTATAGTACCCAGTATTCATTTTTACCATACATTTAGGTCTACTTTACGAGAGTAGGTAGGAGAAACATTCAATACCCATATTACATTCAGATAAACACATAGCTCTGAACGCATAACCCTTTTTAAAACATTCCGGTTGCATATTCTCTTCTCCACACATTAACTATCTTTCCATTCATATGCATATGGCCTTGGGCCTCTGGCTGGGTGGAACCAGAAGACCCTGGCCTCATATCAGTCATCCCGCTTAGCTGGACTGGCTTTTGCCCCAGGCCACTCCAAGTGCTGCTTTTCAGCCATTACCAAAAAAAAACCAAAACCAAACCCAGTGCCGTCTAGTCGATTCTAACTCATAGAATCCTGTAGGACAGAGTAGAACTGCCCCACAGAGTTTCCAAGGAGCGCCTGGTGGATTCAAACTGCCGACCCTTTGGTGAGCAGCCGTAGCACTTAACCACTACGCCACCAGGGTTTCCTCAGCCATTACAGGTAACAACAACCAAAGCAACCATCTAAGAATCAAAAGTTTCACTTTCCAAGCCCGTTCGTTCTTTCTCATACAAAGTCCCATCCTTCCATGAGTCTGGAGCCATTACAAAGAATCCCACTTCTGATGCTAACTGTAAAAATGGCATGGGAGGGCGGGCAGCATCTTACCACCTCTCACGTCACAAGGGAGAAGGGGAACAAAGATCAATAGCGCAAGGCTGGCTCCCATGAGGCGAAGGCCAGACAAGGCTCCTCTCTCCACCATCTTTACCAATTCTGACACCAACCATCCCTCCCAGCACTCTCTATTTCTCTGCTGGGTTCAATAATTCATCACAATGGCCATACAGAGCACACAGACCATACTCATGATTATGGGGTTTATTAGGGAAGTAACGGGTTACAATTAAGGCTCAGGAACACCCAAGGAAAGAGTTCTTCCACCAGGACAGCTTCTCACAGGCATGCCTCTCCCTAGCCCTAGGCTTCTGCCCAGAAGCACTTGCTTTCTCTCTCCATGGGCTGGGAAGCCCACCATGCCATCTCCTGCTGCTGGGTCTCTGCTGCCAGGTCTCTTCTGCCACCACTTCTCACCATCTTCAGGGTTACAGCTCACTGTCTTCTCTTCTGGGTCCAAAGAGTCTTCTGACTCTTCTTCCTTGGTGGTGGTGGGATTCTCTGTTTCCTACCTCTGGGATGGCTCATTTCAAACCCAGCAGGATGGCAAAACTGATCAATCCCTTCGGTGGGCCACAATTATGCTATCACACAGTCCTGCCCAATCACTTGGGTGGGAGTTACAAGACCATGGCAAGAAAGGTCACACACAAGCGATCCATCACACCTCAGCATCTTTTCATGTGCTTATAGGCCATCTGTATATCTTCTTTGGAGAAACGTGTCTAGTCAAGCTCTTTTCCCAGTGTTCAGTTGAGTTGCTTACCTTTTTTTTCCCCAATATATTTTCAGTCCCTGAATGTTTCATATTCTAAAATCCACTGGAAGTAAATAATACACAGAAACTCTTCCCCATTAGAGATAATGGTGAATATATGATCTCTTTTAAATACACAGAAATTGTTACTGGGTGGAAACCCCAGGCTCTGCTCAGCAGGACTCATATTGGCCACTAAATGAGGGACCAAGGTGGGAGAGCAGAAAAGGCATCTTTATTTCGTTGCCTGAAGAAAAGGGGTCAGTCGGAGCTGCTGGGGACAAGACCGTTCCATGAGGGCGAGGGGGAAGGTTACTTTTAAGGGGTTTACAAGTATGAAGCTCATACAAGTTATGTCAGCAACATTCTTAATCAGGCTATGCAGGCACAATGGGGTTTACATATAACTTCATGCATCACCAGAATTTTAATGTAAAATTACGGGGCACGCCAAGCAAAAAAAGCAGGATTCTGATGCGAAGTTGCTTGAGGTAGTGGAATTTTCCACAGCCTGGGGATCTCTGTCTTATTAGCAGCTCCAACTGACTCCTCTTCCTTGTGCAATGAAATAAAGGGGCATTTTCTGCTGTCCCATCTCAGTCTCTTGTTTATTGGCCAATACGAGTCACGCCGAGCAGAACCTGGGGTTTCCACCCAGTAACATGTCTGGCAAGCCAGCCAGGAGGCATCCACTCAGTTCCTGAGGTGGGTGGGACAGCAGGCCAGCCGCAACGTCTGGTGCCACTAGGAGACCTTGCAGCAGCTCTGGAAGCTGATCCACCTTGGATGGATGGTGGCTCCTCTGTGGGAGACACAAAATGCACAGGGATTATTTGGCAATACCTAGGTAACGCGTTACGAGAGTCCCAAAAAGCGGGAGGAACTGACCATTGAGCGCATTAGGTATCCGAGGTTATTTGGTACATAACAGGGTAAATTCTAGGTAAGGCCTTAGAAGAGTCCCAAGAAGTGGGAAGAATTGACCTGTGAGGGTGGAGAACACTCACTCTACATACCTGTTAGGTTGGTATACCGCATTAGGTTGTGTGACTGTGTAATAGTGTGTATCTGGAGAATGTGGAACTTTCAAGGGATCCCTGAATTTAGCCCGTTGGGATGCACCCTTAAGAACTGGGAACAGAGATTCAGACAGGCATGGCTGTGGCAACATGCCTGTCCGTTTCCTACTTTTACCTCTTTAAATATATGCTAAATAAAACCTTTCTGCTTTTTTTTTACTAAGCTTGGTAGTGTTTTCACCCTACACAGTTAATGGCGTAGTAGTTGCAGGGATCCTAGAACCATGAATCCAGTCAACCTCAAGGAGACCTTGACTGTGGAGCAGAAGCTGGCCAAGAGAGAGGTCCTATCTTCTGCACCCAAGTGTCCCTTCTGGACTCTGTGTCCCTTCAATACTGAGGGGGTAAGTGCTCTCGGAAAACGAGGCTTTGCTTATTTTTTTTTTGTTCTCTTTCTCATGTTTTCTTAAGTTTTGTTTGGCATATTTGTTTTGAAAACCAGTTATTTGATGAAGGAGTATCTTAATTTTTGCTTGACTGGTTAAGAGTGACATTTAATCTTTTGGTGAAATGCAGTCAGGCACTTGAAACATTAAAGAGATAATTCTATTTCCAAAGAGCTGTCACTATAAGCTGCAAAATTTGGGCATGGGCTGACCAGTAAAAGCCATTAGGGCAATTGCCAGTGCCCATCACGAGCATTAAAGATTCCTGTGACAGTATAAGGTGGTGGAGAGACAGGCTAGAGCACTAGGCTGCCTGCCACCCGCAAGCAAACTCATGCAATGGAGGTACACATTGGTCCAAGTGAAACACTGTCCAAACCCCGTGGCGTTCCTTGTTAGGGTTCTTTTTGTGACTCAGAGAAAACCTGGGAAATAGTGCACTGTTCTGCCAAATTTGTAGGGGAAAATAATAGCTCCTGACCTGTTTCATGAAATTCACAGGAAGAAGAGGTAGTTCCAGACTTCTTATGATAGCATTACTCAATAAAGAATCACAATGTTAAAATTAAAATCATCAGTTGTTGTTGTCATTGTTGTTGTTAGGTTCCATCGATTTGGTTTTGACTCACAGCAACCCTATGTACTACAGAGTGAAACAGTGCCCAGTACAGTGCCATGCTCACAATCATTGTTACTCTTGAGCCCATCGTTACAACCTCTGTGTCAATCCATCTCCTTGAGGGTCTTCCTCTTTTTTGCTGACCCTCTACTTTACCAAGCTTGATGTCCTTCTCCAGGGACTGATCTCTCCTGACAACATGTTGAAAGTATGTAAGATGTAGTCTCACCATCCTTGCTTCCAAGGAGCATTCTGGTTGTACTTCCTCCAAGACAGATTTGTTCATTCTTTTGGCAGTCCATGATATATTCAATATTCTTTGCCAACACCACAATTCGAAGGCATCAATTCTTCTTCTGTCTTCCTTATTCATTGTCCAGCTTTAACATGCACATGATGTGACTGAAAATACCTTGGCTTGGGTTAGGTGCACTTTAGTCTTCAAGGTGACATCTTTGCTTTTCAACACTTTAAAGAGGTCTTTTGCAGCAGACTTGCCGAATGCAATGTTGATTGTGGATCCAAGGAAAACGAAATCTTTGACAACTTCAATCTTTTCTCCATTTATCATGATGTTGCTTATTGGTCCAGTTGTGAGGATTTTTGTTTTCTTTCTATTTTTTTTTAAGTAATTTTTATTGTGCTTTAAGTGAAAGTTCATAAATCAAGTCAGTCTCTCACACAAAAACCCATATACACCTTGCTACACACTCCCAATTACTCTCCCCCTAATGAGACAGCTGGGTCTCTCCCTCCACTCTCCATTTTCGTGTCCATTTTGTCAGTTTCTAACCCCCTCTACCCTCTCATCTCCCCTCCAGGCAGGAGATGCCAACACAGTCTCAAGTGTCCGCTTGATCCGAGTAGCTCACTCCTCACCAGCATCCCTCTCCAACCCACCGTCCAGTCCAATCCATGTCTGAAGAGCCGTCCTTAGGAATGGTCCCTGTCCTGGGCCAACAGAAGGTCTGGGGGCCATGACCACCGGGGTTCTTCTAGTCTCAGTCAGACCGTTAAGTCTGGTCTTATGAGAATTTGGGGTCTGCAACCTACTGCTCTCCTCCTCCCTCAGGGGTTCTCTGTTGTGTCCCCTGTCAGGGCAGTCATCGGTTGTAGTCAAGCACCATCTAGTTCTTCTGGTCTCAAGATGATGTAGCCTCTGGTTCATTTGGCCCTTTCTGTCTCTTGGGCTCGTGATTGCCTTGTGTCCTAGGTGTTCTTCATTCTCCTTTGATCCAGGTGGGTTAAGAACAATTGATGCATCTTAGATGGCTGCTTGCTAGCGTTTAAGACCCCAGACACCACTCTTCAAAGTGGGATGCAGAATGTTTTCTTAATAGATTTCATTATGCCAATTGACTTAGATGTCCCCTGAAACCATGGTCCCCAGACCCCTGCCCCTCCTACGATGGCCTTCAAAGCATTCAGTTTATTCAGGAAACTTCTTTGCTTTTGGTTTAATCCAATTGTGCTGACCTCCCCTGTATTGTGGGCTGTCTTTCCCTTCACCTAAAGTAGTTCTTATCTACTATCTAATTAGTGAGTGTCCCTCTCCCCACCCTCCCTCCCTCCCCCCTCTCGTAACCATGAAAGAATGTTTTCTTCTCAGTTTAAACGATTTCTCAAGTTCTTATAATGGTCTTATACAATATTTGTACTTTTGCATCTGACTAATTTCACTCAGCATAATGCCTTCCAGGTTCCTCCATGTTATGAAATGTTTCACAGATTCCTCACTGTTCTTTATCGATGCGTAGTATTCCATTGTGTGAATATACCATAATTTATTTATCCATTCATCCATCGATGGGTACCTTGGTTGCTTCCATCTTTTTGCTATTGTAAACAGTGCAGCAATAAACATGGGTGTGCATATATCTGTTCGTGTAAAAGCTCTTATTTCTCTAGGATATATTCCAAGGGGTGAGATTGCTGGATCGTATGGTAGTTCTATTTCTAGCTTTTTAAGGAAGCGCCAAATCGATTTCCAAAGTGGTTGTACCATTTTACATTCCCACCAGCAGTGTATCAGTGTTCCAATCTCTCCACAGCCTCTCCAACATTTATTCTTTCGTGTTTTTTGGATTAATGCCAGCCTTATTGGAGTGAGATGAAAACTCATTGTAGTTTTGATCTGCATTTCTCTAATGGCTAATGATCGTGAACATTTCCTTATATATCTGTTAGCTACCTGAATGTCTTCTTTAGAGAAGTGTCTATTCATATCTTTTGCCCATTTTTTAACTGGGTTATTTGTCTTTTTGCAGTTGAGTTTTTGCAGTATCATGCAGATTTTAGAGATCAGGTGCTGATCAGAAATGTCATAGCTAAAAGCTTTTTCCCAGTCTGCAGGTAGCCTTACTCTTTTGGTGAAGTCTTTGGATGAGCATAGGTGTTTGATTTTTAGGAGCTCCCACTCATCTAATTTTTCTTCTACATACTTTATAATGGTTTGTATACTGTTTATGCCATGTATTAGGGCTCCTAACATTGTCCCTATTTTTTCTTCCATGATCTTCATTTTTTTAGATTTTATATTTAGGTCTTTGATCCATTTTGAGTTACTTTTTGTGCGTGGAGTGAGGTAAGGGTCTTGTTTCATTTTTTTGCAGATGGATATCCAGTTATGCTAGCACCATTTGTTAAAAAGACTGTCTTTTCCCCATTTAACTGTTTTGGGGCCTTTGTCAAATATCAACTACTTATATGTGGATGGCTTTATGTCTGGATTCTCAATTCTGTTCCATTGGTCCATGTATCTGTTGTTGTACCAGTACCAGGCTGTTTCGACTACTGTGGCAATATAATAGGTTCTAAAATCAGGTAAAGTAAGGCCTCCCACTTTGTTCTTCTTTTTCAGTAATGCCATATTTATCCGGGGACTCTTTTCCTTCCATATGAAATTGGTGATTTGTTTCTTCATCTCATTAAAGAATGTCCTTGGGATCTGGATCAGAATTGAATTAAATGTATAGATTGCTTTTGGTAGAATAGACATTTTTATAATGTTAAGTCTTCCTATCCACGAGCAAGGTATGTTCTTCCACTTATGTAAGTCTCTTTTGGTTTCTTGCAGAAGTGTACTGCAGTTTTCTTTGTGTAAGTCTTTTACATCTCTGGTAAGATTTCTTCCTAAGTATTTTATCTTCTTGGGGGCTACTGTAAATGGCATTGATTTGGTGATTTCCTCTTTGATGTTCTTTTTGTTGGTGTAGAGGAATCCAACTGATTTTTGTATGTTTATCTTGTATCCTGATACTCTGCTGAACTCTTCTATTAGTTTCAGTAGTTTTCTGGAGGATTCCTTAGGGTTTTCTGTGTATAAGATCATGTCATCTGCAAATGGAGATACTTTTACTTCTTCCTTGCCAATCTGGATGCCCTTTATTTCTTTATCTAGCCTAATTGCTCTGGCTAGGACCTCCAGCACAATGTTGAATAAGAGTGGTGATAAAGGGCGTCCTTTTCTGGTTCCCGGTCTCAATGGGAATATTTTCAGGCTCTCTCCATTTAGGGTGATGTTGGCTGTTGGCTTCGTATAAATGCCCTTTATTATGTTGAGAAATTTTCCTTCTATTCCTATTTTGCTGACAGTTTTTATCATGAGTGGGTGTTGAAATTTGTCAAATGCCTTTTCTGCATCAATTGATAAAATCATGTTATTCTTGTCTTTTTTTAAATTTATATGATGGATTACATTAATTGTTTTTCTAATGTTGAACCATTCCTGCATACGTGGTATGAATCCCACTTGGTCATGGTGAATTATTTTTTTGATATGTTGTTGAATTATATTGGCTAGGATTTTGTTGAGGATTTTTGCATCTATGTTCATGAGGGATATAGGTGTATAATTTTTTTTTCTTGTGGTGTCTTTACCTGGTTTTGGTATCAAGGATATAGTGGCTTCATAGAATGAGTTTGGTAGTACTCCATCCTTTTCTATGCTCTGAAATACCTTTAGTAGTAGTGGTGTTAACTCTTCTCTGAAAGTTTGGTAGAGCTCTGCAATGAAGCCACCAGACCAGGGCTTTTTTTTGCTCGGAGTTTTTTGATTACCTTTTCAATCTCTTCTTTTGTTATGGGTCTATTTAGTTGTTCTACCTCTGTTTGTGTTAGTTTAGGTAAGTAGTGTGTTTCTAGGATTTCATCCATTTCTTTTAGGTTTTCAAATTTGTGTACAGTTTTTCATAGTAATCTGATACGATTCTTTTAATTTCAGTTGGGTCTGTTGTAATATCGCCCATCTCATTTCTTATTCAGGTTATTTGCTTCTTCTCCCGTTTTTCTTTTGTCAGTTTGGCCAGTGGTTTATCAATTTTGTTGAGTTTTCAAAAAACCAGCTTTTGGTCTTGTTAATTCTTTCAATTGTTTTTCTGTTTTCTATTTCATTTAGTTCAGCTCTAATTTTTATTACTTGTTTTCTTCTGGTGCCTGAGGGTTTCTTTTGTTACTCTCTTTCTATTTGTTTGAGTTGTAGGGATAATTCTTTGATATTGGCCCTTTCCTCTTTTTGGATGTGTGCATTTATTGTTATAAATTGGCCTCTGAGCACCGCTTTTGCTGTGTCCCAAACTTTCTGATAGGAAGTGTTTTCATTCTTATTGGATTCTCTGAATTTCTTTATTCCATCCTTAATGTCTTCTATAATCCAGTCTTTTTTTGAGCAGGGTATTGTTGAGTTTCCAAGTGTTTGATTTCTTTTCCCTGCTTTTCCTGTTATTGATTTCCACTTTTATGGCCTTACGGTCAGAGAATATGCTTTGTAATATTTCATTGTTTCGGATTCTGCTAAGGCTTGCTTTATGACCTAATATGTGGTCTATTCTAGAGAATGTTCCATGTGCACTAGAAAAGAAGGTATACTTGGTTGCTGTTGGGTGGAGTGTTCTGTATATGTCTATGAGGTCAAGCTGGTTGATTGTGGCATTTAGATCTTCTGTGTCTTTATTGAGCTTCTTTCTGGATGTCCTGTCCTTCACTGAAAGTGGTGTGTTGAAGTCTCCTACTATTATTGTGGAGCTGTCTATTTCACTTTTCAATGCTGATAGAGTTTGTTTTATGTATCCTGCAGCCCTATCATTGGGTGCATAAATATTTAATATGGTTATATCTTCTTGGTGTATTGTCCCTTTAATCATTATATAATGTCCTTCCTTATCCATTATGATGGATTTAACTTTAAAGTCTGTTTTATCAGAAATGAATATTGCTACTCCTGCTCTTTTTTGATTGTTGTTTGCTTGATATATTTTTTCCATACTTTGAGTTTTAGTTTGTTTGTGTCTCTAAGTCTAAGATGTGTCTCTTGTAGGCAGCATATAGATGGATCTTGGTTTTAATCCATTCTGCCACTCTCTGTTTCTTTATTGGTGCATTTAGTCCATTTACATTCAGGGTAATTATGGATAGGTATGAATTTAGTGCTATCATTCTGATGTCTTTTTTTGTGTGTTGACAGTTCTTTTTCCCACTTGATTTTATGTGCTGAGTAGATTTTCTTTATATATTGTTCTTTCTTCATATTTGTTGTTGTTGTTTTTGTTTCTGCTGAGTCTGTATTTTTCCCTTGTATTTTATTTTGATCAGTAGGATAGCTTGTCTCCTTTGTGATTACCTTATTATTTACCCCTATTTTTCTAAATTTAAACCTAACTTTTATTTCTTTGTATCATCTATCTTCCCCTACATATGGAAGGTACATGATTGCATTTCTTAGTCCCTCTTTATTATTTTAATGTTGTCTTCTATTATATGATAACATCGCCATTACCCTGTGTTGGGCTTTTTTTTTTTTGGATTTCCCTGTCTGGGTTGCCTTCTGGTTGCTCTGCCCAGTGTTCTAGTCTTGGGTTGATACCTGATATTATTGATTTTCTAACCAAAGAACTCCCTTTAGTATTTCTTATACTTTTGGTTTGGCTTTTACAAATTCCCTCAACTTGTGTTTATCTGGAAATGTCTTAATTTCACCTTAATATTTAAGAGTCAGTTTTGATGGATATATGATTCTTGGCAGGCAGTTTTTTTCCTTCAGTTTTTTAAATATGTCACCCCGTTGCCTTCTTGCCTGCATGGTTTCTGCTGAGTACTCCGAGCTTATTCTTATTGGCTCTCCTTTGTAGGTGACTTTTCATTTATCCCTCGCTGCTCTTATAATTCTCTCTTTATCTTTGGTTTTGGCAAGCTTGATTATAATATGTCTTGGTGACTTTCTTTTAAGATCTACCTTATGTGGAGTTCGATGAGCATCTTGGATAGATATCTTCTCATCTTTCACAATATCAGGGAAGTTTTCTGCCAACAAATCTTCAACAATTTTCTCTGTATTTTTTGTTATCCCTCCCTGCTCTGGTACTCCAATCACTCATAGGTTATTTCTCTTGATAGAGTCCCAAACGATTCTTAAGTTTTCTTCATTTTTTAAAATTCTTTTATCTGATTTTTCTTCAAATATATTAGTGCCAAGTGATTTATCTTCGAGTTCAGAAATTCTAGCTTCTACTTGCTCAATTCTGCTCCTCTTTCTATTGAGTTATCTAATTCTGTAATTTTATTGTTAATCTTCTGAATTTCTGATTGCTGTCTGTCTATGGATTTTTAAAGCTTATTAAACTTTTCATTATGTTCCTGATAATCTTTCTGATTTCTTCAGTTGCTTTATCTGTGTGTTCCTTGGCTTGTTCTGCGTATTGCCTCATTTTCTTCCTGATGTCTTGAGGGGTTCTGTATATTAAACTTTTGTATTCTGCATCTGGTAATTCCAGGAATGCACTTTCATCTAGAAGATCCCTTGATTCTTTGTTTTGAGAGCCTGTTGAGGTGATCATGGCCTGTGTCTTTATGTGACTTGATATTGACTGTTGTCTCCAAGCCATCTATAGGTTATTGTATTAGTTTATGCTTGCTTACTGTGTCGCAGCTGCTTGCTCTGTTTTGTTTTGGTACACCCCTATGGGCTCCTTGAGTGAGCTAGCTTGATTATTTTTGCCTTTGGAGCTCTGGTGTCCTGTCCCCAGCTGGCTAGAGCTGTTATCAGGTATTATCAGTCTAGGAGTCCATTCAGTTTTCTTGTATGAATTCAGCTCATGTTTCCAGGTAGCTGATATCAAGTGTGTGGTACAGGCTCTGTCCTACAGTCTTAGAGGGGCAGGGGTGATTGGCATATATACCGGTATCTGATTGCAGCAGGGGGTCATGCTCTGAACAAGGCAGGGGGATGAGAACTGACCCCCAAGTGTCTCTGAAGAAAACGCATCTCTGTTCCCTGGAGTGTGCTGGTGGGTGGGTTCTGCAGAGGGACCATGGGCACCCAAAGTTTTTGGTTGTAAGGACTGGGAGGTAACAGTTATCTTTGGACCCCTGTCGCAGGTGGCTGGGTGACCTAAGTGGAGCTACCAGTCCTTAGGTCCCTGTTGTGGGTAGGTGAGGACCTTGTTTAATAGGCAAAGCAATGTCAAACGTCAAACAGCCACCTCTCCACCGCACAGCTGAAATGGTTAAAGTTTGCCAACAAGGGTCTATTCTCCTGAAATAGGCCCACACAGGTCCACACAGAAGGGAAAGGTGCTCAAGGTCCGTGGATGGTTTATGCCTGGACAGGAGCCGCTTCTGTCCTGAGCTCCCCCAGTTAATGGAGCTAGCAAATTATCTTTTTCCCCCTGTTGCAAATTTTTTACTTCCCCAAGGCCAGGAGGATGGCTCTAGGTCCTTACCAGGGTCTATCTCAGGCCCAGGAATTCAGCTGCTGAAGCTGGCTTGGGGGTGGGGGGGATGCAGTAAAATATACGCAAGTACTTAGCTTTTGCCGAGACCGTCCTTATCAGGTTCCTGAGGTGTGAGTGGGCTATGTGGCTGGCTGCTTCTCCCTCAGGAAACTGTGACTGAATGCTAGGGCCAGACCACTGCTGCCGCTTTCCGGGAATGGTGCCTGAAGGCTCAGTAACTCCTCTCCATTTCTGAACAGCCTATTCCCCACTGCCCCCCCACCCCCCACCCCCCTACCCCTCAGTTCATTGTCTAAGCTTGCCTTTGATGCTCAGGTCTCCCAGCTTGTCACAAATATACTCACTTCACTTGTTTTTTTGGGTCTTTGTTGTAAAGATGGCTCGACGGAAGCATCTGTCTATTCCACCATCTTGGCTCCACCTCCTATGTTTTCTTTATGTTGAGGTGCAATCCATACTGAGGGCTGTGGCCTCTGATCTTCATGAATAAGTGCTTCAAGTCCTCTTCACCTTCAGCAAGCAAGGTTGTGTCATCTGAATAACGCAGGTTGTTAATGAGTCTTTCTCCAATCCCGATGCCTCATTCCTCTTCATATAGTCCAGCTTCTCTGATTATTTGCTCAGCATACAGATTGAATCGGTAGGGTGAAAGAATACAACCCTGACCCACACCTTTCCTGACTTTGAACCACACAGTATCTTCTTGTTCTGTGCCAACAACTGCCTCTTGATCTATGTAGAAGTTCCTCATAAGCACAATTAAGTGCTCTGGAATTTCCATTGTTTGAAATGTTATCCATAATCTGTTATGACTCACACAGGTGAATGCCTTTGCATAGTCAATAAAACACAGATAAACATATTTCTGGTATTCTCTGCTTTTCTGTCTTTTTAATGACCTCTTGCTTTCTTCATGTATATTATACTCGATGTCATTCCATGACTCACCTGGTCTTCGGTCATTAGTTTTCAACTTCGTCAAATCTATTCTTGAGATAGTCTCTAAATTCAGGTAGGATATACTCAAGGTCGTACTTTGGATCTCATCTACTTGTTCTAATTTTCAAGTTTCAGCTTGAACTTGCATATGAGCAACTGATGGTATGTTCTGCAGTAGGCCCCTGGCCTTGTTCTGACTGATGATATTAAGCTTTTTCATGGCCTCTTTCCACAGATGTAGTCGATTTAATTCCTGTGTATTCCACCTGGTGAGGTCCATGTGTATAGTTGCTGTTTATGTCAGTGAAAAAAAAGGTATTTGCAATGAAGAAGTAGTTGGTATTGCAAAAATTCTATCATGCAATCTCCCATATTGTTTCTATCACCAAGGCCATATTTTCCAACTACTTCTTTGTTTCCAACTTTCACGTTCCAATCACCAGGAGTTATCAATGCATCCTGATTGCATGTTTAATCAATTTCAGACTGCAGAAGCTGGTAAAAATCTTCAATTTCTTCATCTTTGGCTTTAGTGGTTGGTGCGTAAATTTGAATAATAGTTGTATTGACTGGTCTTCCTTGTAGGTGTATGGATATTATCCTATCACTGACAGCACTGTACTTCAGGATAGATCTTGAAATGTTCTTTTTGACAATGAATGCAACGCCATTCCTCTTCAAGTTGCCATTCCCGGCCTAGTAGGCCATATGATTGTCTGATTCAAAATGACCAATACCAGTCCATTTCAGCTCACTAATGCCTAGCATATCGGTGTTTATGCATTCCATTTTATTTTTGATGATTTCTCATTCTCCTAGATTCATACTTCATACATTCCACGTTCTGATTATTAATGGATGTTTGCAACAGTTTCTCTCATTTTGAGTCCTGCCATATCAGCAAATGAAGGTCCTGAAAGCTTAACTCCATCCACATCATTAAGGTCGACTCTACTTTCAGGAGGCAGGTCTTCCCCAGTCGTCTTTTGAGTGCCTTCCAACCTGGAGGGCTCATCTTCCGACACTGTATCAGACAGTGTTCCACTGCTATTCATAGGGTTTTCACTGGCTAATTCTTTTCGGAAGTAGTCTGTCAGATCCTTTTTCTTAGTCTGGAAGCTGTGCTGAAACCTGTCACCATGGGTGACTCTGCTGGTATCTGAGCACCTGTAGCATAGCTTCCAGCATCACAGCAACACACAAGCCCCCACAGTAGGACAAACTGACAGACACATGGGAGAAAATCATCAGTAGCTACTTTAAAATACTTTCCAATTGAAGGAACTAGTATATTTAAGGTTTAAAATAAGAGACTAGGCCTCTTGCCAGCAAAATGAATTAAGTTCAGAAGGAGGAAAACCAAAAGCTTAAACCTTAGAGCTTAACATTTTTGATAAATGAGGCTGGATTTCCTTCTGCCCTCCCCCCCGCCCCCCCCCCACCCCCCAGCTACTGAGACACTGGTTTGGGGCTCATATTTAAAAACACTCTAAGCTGAATATACTAGAAGTAGTTTGGAATTTCAGTGGCCACTTTGGGAAAATGAGCTTCCATTTGTATGTCCTGTCTTTTCCTTTTTGGGGAACTTTTGCTTGATGCTCAGATTTTGTCAAAAGGTCTATTGCTCCTCCATCTGAGGCTCTGCCAAGTTAGTAAGTTTTATCTAGAACCTGTTTTTTCTGTTGAATTGAGTCATTTTACCAAAAATTGATTTATATACTCCAGGAAACTAGGATTCCCATATCCTTGTTTTGTGCAGTATTGTTCAGTGAGTTTATGTGATCCTTTTTTTTCTGTCTCCTTCTGCCATGACAGTTTACTTCTGGTCAAGAGTGTTGTCTGAGTTTCTGTCTTGTGTCGGATTGGAGGCTTTGGCTGAGAATTGCTGTATTTTGTAAGGCTGTCTTACAACCTCAGTTCTTTCCTAGTCCAAAGAAAAACTGTGTCTTGCATCTGTCTTATGATTTAGACTTTTAGTAGCTACTTTGAAAAACTATGTTCTGTATGTCAATCTTAAAAGCAAAACCTTTTTACGGAACTTAAGCTACATATTATATGAAATGTGTTTTATTTAAAGAAAAGTGATAATTTGGTCTTAAAGTAAAGCTAGCAGTTCCAGAATAGGAAAAAGGAGGCATAGGACAAACCTGGGTGGGGGGCAGATGAGAACATAGGGAAGAATTGACATATTATTTACAAAACTGCTTAAGAGCTTTGGTATTTACTAGATAGATAGCCCTTCAAAATCTAGGTCAACTTAAGCATATGTAAATGAATTGGGATGACCCAATCTTGTCTTCCATGAGTGAAGAGAGTGAGGGCAGGGCAGATTCAGGCTTCCCCAGCCCCCAGCCTCTGAAGTCATGTAG
Organism: Loxodonta africana; assembly: GCF_030014295.1. Lineage (NCBI taxonomy): Eukaryota > Metazoa > Chordata > Mammalia > Proboscidea > Elephantidae > Loxodonta > Loxodonta africana. Next base: position 72,453,463 of record NC_087358.1, read on the forward strand.
CTCCAGGGAAGTTTCCAACTAGGTGGAGACTTTTTAAGACAAAAGGAAACAAGAAACAATTACTGTCTAACTATAGTTATCATAAACTGGGTGGGTCCCAATCATAAAAGAACTATAAACAAGTTCTCGCTAAGAGGAGAACTTCAAGAAGCCAAAAAAATAGAAATCACGATGAGACACATCTGAAAGTACCTGGAAACTGAGATTTAGGTTATATTCATGTCAATGAATTGGTCAGTTGAGCAAAGACTTTGTGATTTCCACAAGCCAGTTGATAAAATTGTTAAGAGTTAAAATTAGATTGGGAAAAATATGAAAAATGGTAAAAGTTGAATAAAAACAGAATATTAAATAAACTTTATATCAGCAGTTATGTTTTATGATAAAATTTTTTTTTTTTTTATGATATAAAGGCTTAAAATAATTTCCATACCTTTTAGGTAACTTACTGATATTAAACTGAGTTAATAGTCATCATAATTTAAGTTTATATACTTGTTCTTTTCATGCCACAAGAGAAAAGACTTAAGTCTGCTAATGAGTATGTTCATTTTTGCCATTTTAAAGGATGCACTATAAGAGATGTGCAACAAAGACAACATTTAAGAGGTTTATTAAAAAGAAATTTATTTGGTAATGGTCAAAAGTTTTATGTCTGACTGAACTTTAATGGTTTAATTTATGAGATTTTTTAGGAGGGCTAATGTTAAATAAAAAAAAGTTAAATAGCATTGTGATATTTAAGATTGTGTGTCAACTTGGCTGAGCATGATTCTCAGTGTTATGGCAGTCGCATAATGTTGTAATCACTTTCCTCTTGAAATTTGATGCGTGATCACCCCCATGATGGAATTTACTGGGTACCGACAGAGGCGGGGCCTGTGGCAGCTCACCACCCCATCAGCCTTCATCTCTCTTCCCTGCTCCACCTACATCCTTCCTGCTCACCTTGCCAGGGTTTTGCTTGTTCCAGATCCTGCAGTTGGCTCCTATTCATCTGACCTCCAATACTTGGGACTTGGGCTAACAGCTTACCTGCAGTCTTGCCTGCCAATCTTGAGATTCATCGATCTTCACAGCCTGCAACAGCGCTGCTCTCTGACATGCCGATCTTGGGTTTGCCGGCCCCTGCGGCTATGTGAATCAAGAGAATCCTCTTTCCTTCCCTATAGACTTGGAACATACAGCCTCTAAAAACCATATGAACCATTTCCTTGATATAAATCTCTCCTTCTCGTTCTCTCTCTATATATGTATACACACACACACACACACACACACACACACACACACACTTTACTGGTTTTGCTTGTCTAAAGAATCCAGCCTAAGACAAGCATATAAAACAAAGAACTGGGTTTTTTGCTGTTAAAATAGCAAAATTTTCTCTGATTTCTCAGTTAAAGAGTTAATTTATTGTTTGTGTAAGCTGCTTCGAAGACAAAGGTTTGATGTTTTCATTAGAATAAGATTTCTGAGTTGAAAACCAAGTTGCATGGCTTTAAGGAAAAAAAAACCTAAAGTTTTTACCTTTAAGATCTTTGGTTAAATAACTTAGATATTGTTTTATGGTGACCTATAATATACTTCTGACAACTTTGAAACTTTACGGAAAGCCACAAATTTTATATATATATAAAGGAAAGGTTTATTTAATATAAGTTACATGGAATGTGTTGTCAAGATCAAGAGAAACCCCTGATTCTCTTTGGGTCAAAATTTCTTTGTTAGTATTTCCTCTTAGGTTTTGACCTAATATTAGACAGCAAACACATAATATCATGCCATAATTTTATTATTATTTCTTTATTGTTAACTTGGTTGCAACTTTATTTTTTTGAATCTAGCATCAAAGCCAATGATTTGACTGGGGAATTCACATCATTTACCTATGAAGTCTTTTTTTTATTACTATTCAAGTATTTAGAGACTTGATAATCTTGGTATATCCTGACTATATGGTATTATGTCTCGAAATTATTATGCAATATATTATATCTGAAGCTCTTTGAAATTAAGTTTAATCATTATATTTAAAAATTTTTTGTCTAAAGTTTTTTTTTTAAACTTACTGTATTCTGCTTTGATTAAGCCATATTAAGATTTGTCATCTGCAGATAAGTTTTTACCCTGCTGATTTGCTGAAAACGTTTGACCAAAATATCTCAACAAAAAGATGTGCTATATTGGACTTATGAAAAGGACTGCGACTAGACTGAATCAAGATTTCCAGAACTCTTACATAGAAGCTGATCAGTTCACAGACTGTGGCTGATTCAGAATCACATGGAACAGAAATTAACTACATAAGACTGAGTAAAGGAATATTATGGGTTTTATGTGGGAATATTGCTGATGTTTTAAGGTCCTACTTTCTGGATATAAGAAAACATTTTCTTTTCTCCTAAATTATCTAACTAATAGGGTTAGATATTATAGCTCTGAATTAGAAGTTCTTATTGGTAAACTTGGCAAAGCTGTAAATATCATAAACAGAGAAGTGTCTGAAATTTGTTCTAACTATGATTTTACAAAATAGAATAGCACTACCCAGCCAATAGCACTAGATTTCCTATTAGTTTTGTGCCTTAACAGATAAATGTTGCTGTGTTTATATTAATATGCAATCTGTGGGTTTGCAGAATGTAGTTGCCGTTGAGGCAAAAAGCTATTGAAGTGAAAAGCAGCTACTAACTGTTGTAACTGAAAAGTAGTTACAAATACCTCATGCGATTTGTTTCCTCGGTTCAAAGACCTTAGGGTCATGGTTTCAGTGGTTATTCCTGACAATTGGTCTAATACTATTGCAAGTGTTTCTGCTCTACTTCCTAGTTTGCTATAGGGTGCCTAGGATCTTAAAAACCAGATTGTACCCAGCTACTATTATTGGATATTTTTGGTCAAAGATTCTATAGCAAGATCATAATTGAAAGGAGGGAACCATGGAAGAGTTGTAATTCTCCTGGTATCTAGATTTCTGGCTTTCCTGGAGGCTGCGGTAACTCACACAGCCCATCATCTTTGGGTGTCCTTTGGAACCTCGAGTTTTGAGGGAAAAAACTGGTTCCTGAAGCCACTTTTAAATCAAACAATGGTCCAGATAAAATAATAAGGCCATTTTGCTCTGGGCATTGTGCTTTTTTTTGAAGAATTCAGTCTGTTTTGGGAAATGGACTCCAAAGATTAGACTGAGAGCTATGTTTAGGGAAAATCAGTAATTAGTTTAATCCATCTTCAACACAGTGTTGTATGAAATACCTGTCTGATGTTTGTAATCAAACTTTCACCCCCTTACCATGCAGAAAATTATATACCTCAAAGAAACCAGGTTCTGAGAGGAGGTGGACCTCATGGCTCAGATTCTGTTTTGTCTTAGACTCCACTTCTGCTTCTGAGAAAGTGACTTATGACTGTTAATAGATAAACCACAGAGGGGCAGCTTGCCCTTGGAAAGAACATTAGTATGTTTTAAATAGATTAACTGAAGACCTCCAACAGACGAGGTCCATCCTGTATTATCTTGCTAATCATGTATTCTCTAATGGAAACTCGGTTTTCACATGTACATTTTTCTATACCTTCTGTTCCCTCTAGACAAACTTTGTGTGCTCCTTATGGACATATGTTTTTGTGTAGAAGATCCAACTATACTAGTTTAGCTTATCCCTTTCCAACTAACAGTGAGTTTATGTGAACAATCTCTTGTTTAGATTCTTGGGCAATGCACTTTGGGGGTTTTAGGATTACCATTAAATATAAAAAAAAAAATAGTAATAATGCTAGTAAATACTGAACAGGTAATGTTAAATTGTTACACATTGTAACATGAGAGTCAAAAGGAAACCCACTGGTCCAATACTCAGGGTGGGATTGGTAGCTTTTATCCCTATTATGGTAGAGTTGAATTGGAGAAATATTTAAGAAATTTATCAATCATTATGGGACAAATAGCAGATGGAGTTGCTAATGGTACAGAAGCACAACAGCAGTCTCTGACCTCATTAGCCAAGGTGACATGAGATAACAAAATAGCATTAGATTTTTTTTTATTAGTGCAAGAAACTGTAATCTGCACTGTAGCAAATACCGCTTGTTGTATTCAGATAAATAACACAGGAGAAGTAAAACAGGATATACACAGAATTAGACAGCAAGCGACTTGGTTACATACTGTAAAACACTTAAAAAAAAAAAAAACCCAGTGCCATCGAGTCGATTCTGACTCATAGTGGCCCTATAGCACAGAGTAGAACTGCCCCATAGAGTTTCCAAGGAGCGCCTGGAGGATTTGAACTGTTGACCCTTTGGTTAGCAGCCCCACCACTTAACCACTACACCACCAGGGTTTCCGTAATACACTTACAAACACCAAATTTATTTGGTTAATCACCATCAAGAATAAGTACATGAGCTAAATCACTATTGCAAGAAATTGTAATATTCTTAGTCTGCATCCTGATCATATTCAGCATAACAAAACTTATCTTCTATTATCTTACACACTTAAGAAAACCTCAGGCTAAAATGTTGATATACATTGAGTCTGCTCACTTCGACAATGCAATTGATGGGAACGCTGCTCTTACTTAAGATCCTGGTGAAGAACCAGTGATGGTTAAGATTATGTGTCAGCTTGGCTGGGCCATGATTCTCACTGAGTATATGTGATCACTCCCATGACTGAATCTGCTGTGAATAGCCAATCAGTTGAAAAGAGTTTCCTTGGGGGTATGGCCTGCATCCAAATATAATCAAACGTTCTGGGTTTTTTGCTTACTCTGGATCCTGCGGCTACCTCCCGTTCATCTGACCTCTGGCTCTTGGGACTTCAGCTATCAGCTAATCTGCAGATCTTGGAATTCATCGATTTTTACAGCCTGAGGGCGGGAGCCCTGCTCACCGACCTGCCAATCTTGGGTTTGCCAGCCCCTGCAGCTACATGAATTGAAAGAAGCCTCTATCCTGATACACAGACTTGGGACGTTTCAGCCTCTACAATCACATGAACTGTTTCCTTGCTACAAATCTATTATATATTTATACACTGTACTGGTTTTGCTTCTCTAGAGAACCCAGCCTAAGACAGAGCTAGATAGCATCTGGTGGAAAAACAGTACCGTGGGTTTAAACAGCCTGCTGTGGCCACCATCTAGGGGCACGACTAAGTCTAGGTATTAGTCATCAGTGTGTTATCTTTAATCTCTGATCAGGTGAAAAGAATGATTTAGGAGATAATATTGGAGCCATTATTCCCTGTACTTTAGCATAAAGAATGTGACCTAGCTGGAGCTGGACTCACAAGGACTCATAAAGACACATCAACTGGGCCTGAGATATAAAGACAATATAGCTAGGACCATCTTGGGAAACATCTCTTAGGGAAACATTCACATAAACAGGGCATAAAAGCCATTCTTATCTTTTTCTTTAGCATTTAGTGAATAGTTGTAAACCATACTGCATAAGCAGGAATTACTCATAATCACTGTACCTCTTCAACTTACTAGGTAAAAGAAGAAGTGGTACAATCCCAAGGTCCAATATTTGCCCACTCCCCAAGAACATGCCAGGCAATTCCGAGCTGGGCTATAGTTCAAAATGGACACTGGTCCTGAATGACCAATGCCGAAAAAGAAAATAAGGGAATAAGATAGAAAGCCCCAGGCTGTGGAAAATTCCATTACCTCAAGCAGCTTTGCATCAGAATCCTTCTTTCATTTTGCATGCCCCAAAGCTTTGCATTAAAATTCTGTTTCCTTTTCTTGGCTTCCTTCCCCACAGCTTTGCATTAGAATTCTGCTTTCTTTGCTTGGCATACCCCGTAATTTTACATTAAAATCCTAGTGATGCATGAAGTTATATGTAAATCCCACTGTTCTTGTGTAGTATGATTAAGAATGTTACTGACATAACTTGTATGAACTCCCTACTTATAAACCCCTTAAAAGTAAGCTTTCAGCAGGAGAGCAGTGGGATGCAGACCTCAAATTCTCTTAAAAAGACCAGACTTAATGGTCTGCCTGAGACTAGAAGGACCCCAGAGGTCACGGTCCCCAGACCTTCAGTTAGCCCAAGACAGAAACCATTCCCAAAGCCAACTGTTCAGACAGGGATTGGAGCGGACTATGGCCGGCAGTGGGTTTGGTGGGTATGGGATAGAAAATGATGCTGGTGAAGAGTGAGCTTCTTGGATCAAGCAGACACATGAGACTATGTGGGCAGCTCCTGTCTGGATGGTAAAGGGCAGAAGGGGTCAGAAGCTGGCCGAATGGACACAAAAATAGTGGGTGGAGAGAATGAGTGTGCTGTCTCATTAGGGGGAGAGCAACTAGGAGTATATAGCAAGGTGTATATAAATTTTTGTATGAGAGACTGACTTGATTGGTAAACTTTCACTTAAAGCACAATAAAAATTATTTAAAAAAAAAAAAAGTAACCTTTCCCCTCACCCTTGTGGAGCAGTCTTGGTGGCAACAGCTCTGACTGACTCCTTCTTCTTGCACAATGAAATAAAGTTGTCTTTTCTGCTCCCCCACCTTGGTCTCTTCTTTATTGGCCAATATGAGTCATGCCAACCAGAACCTGGGGGTCCCACCTGACAACAAAATCACTTCTCTCAAACATCTGGTTCTAGCAACTTGGCACACTCAGTGATCTGAAAACGTCTTGCTATTAAATTCATAGAAACACTAACAAAATAGAACAAACATTCTTTCTGAGCTTGCAAGAAAGTAAGAGAAGGCCTCAAGGGACAGAAAGGAAAGAGAAGGATTACTTTAGCTGCCATCAGAAGCAAGAAAGGAAAGTTGGTCTCTCTTGAGCTAGGTTTGAGGTGAATAAAGCTGCCCCTGAAAATGTGCAGCTGTGGAACTGCACCCACAGGAGTTTCCCTCTACGCCATATACATGCTCTGGAAACACCTATACTAGATATTAACTTAAAAACTGGAAATGAGCTGGAGATACCCATGGGTGCATGGGAAAAGCAAATAAGATTTATTCTAGGAGAATATGTCCTCAACCCAAGCCTGCAGTAATCTCACAAAGATCCATCAAAGATGAACTCAAAATACTAAATATAAAATACAATCTACCATGATACAGTAGATGCAATGCAGGGCAGAATTAACCTCCAAGAATTTATGATAAAAAAAAAAACATTTTCACCTGCCTTCTGCCATTGAGTCAATTCTGACTCATAGAAATTCTATAGGACAGAGTAGAACTGCCCTGTGGGTTTCCAAGGAGCAGATGGTGGATTTGAACTGCTGACCTTTTGCTTAGAAGCCGAGCTCTTAACCACTGTGCTATCAGGGATCCAGAATTTAGGATAAAGACTACAAAGTAGTTATGTTTAAAGCTATTGAAGATATAAAAGAAAAAATCTTTAAGAAAAAACAGACAGGTTTGAAAAAAAACCATATACAACTTCTAGAAATGACAACTATTGTGACAAATTAAAAATGTAGTGGGTAGCTTAATGTATCCGAAACCAGGAATAATAAACCGAATGGTAAATATGTGGAAATTACTCAGAATACAAGATAAAAAGACAAAGACATGGGAAATACAAATGAGAGGCTAAGCAACATGGGCAGCAGAACAGCAAAGTCAAACAAACACATTTTCAGGAAAGAAAGAGATAATGGAAGAGAAACAATATTCAAAGAGAATAATGTATGAGAATCATCCAGGATTGATCAAAGGTATGAATCGCTGGATTGATTCAGAAGTGAAACCAGTCTCGTTGTTAGGTGCCATCAAGTTGGTTCCAACTCACAGCTACCCTACAGGACAGAGTAGAACTGCCCCATAGGGTTTCCAAGGAGCACCTGGTGGATTCGAACTGCCGGCCTTCTGGTTAGCAGCCAAGCTCTTAACCACTACACCACCAGGGCTCCTGAAACAAGTCTTGACATGACTAAATTAAACAAGATCCAAATCTAAACTCACTGAAGCAAAACTCTTATAAGCAACCAGAGAGAAGAAGAAAGATGGCATTCATAGAATGGCAAGACAGACAGAAAACTTCCCAACCACAACATGTGAAGATAGAAGAGAATGGAATAATCTCCTCTGGTAATTATCAGCCTAGACTTTTGTTTTACCCAACTAAACTGTTACTCAAATCTGAAGGCAAAATAAAGACAATTTCATTTAAAAGGACAGGTGTTCACCACTAAGACAGCTTCACTGTTAGAACTTTCTAAAGGCATAATTCAGAAAGAGGAAATTCATCTCAGAAGGAAAAAAGGAGATGCAAGAAGGCACAGTCAACAAAGTTTACGTGGTTATAAATAACTGATTGTTTAAGACAAAAGTTATAACAACTAAGTTGGGATTTACAAAAGCAAGGTGATTCTAAAATACTAGCAGTAACAGTTAAGGTAAAGCGGTACTCTAAGGTACCGTATTACTTAAGAGAAGGGTTGCAAAACTGATAAGCTTTAGACTTGTTAACTATACTATTGGGAAATGTAAGGGTTATTGTTAAAGTAGAGATATAATGCATGAAAACCAGCAGAGGGAAAAGGGGTGTTAAAGCTTTACTGATCCTGTCTATAGAAGGCAGGGATGGAGAAAAAAAGATACAAACATAAAGCATGGTAAACAGAAAGCACCAAATAAGGTGGTAGAAATAAATCTAGGTATTTTCAGAGGGCACAATAAATGCAATCAGATAAACTTTTAAAAGACAGTGGTTACCAGACTAGATTTTTAAAACTCTAGTTATGTGCTATTTACAAGCAACACATTTAAAACCAAAAGCACGTACATACTGGAGATAAACAAATACTAAATGATATGCTAGGCAAAGAAAAGCCAAAATAAAGCTGACGAAATTTTTCTTCAGGATAAAATCAACTGCAATTAATGAAAACACCTATTCCTCAAGAAGAGATAACAATTTGGTACTTGTGTGTGCCTAACATTGTAACCTCAAAACACAATTAATCCACCACCCTAAAGGTGATTTTCAGCTGGCTTTCTCAGGAACTGACATCTCACGCAGCAAAGCAGTAGATAAAGAAGAGAAGATTGAAAACCAGTGATCATAAGCTTGGCTTACCGGGAATATGTGAATACACAGCCTTCTCAAACACATATGGAAAGCTGACTATTTACAATGCCAAAAAGGAAAACTCAACAAATATCAAAAAGTCAGTATCACATACACCATGATGCAAATAAATGAGAAATTAATGCAAGATAACCTGCCCCCCCCCCCAAAAAAAATCCACTTTTAAACAATTCATGGTTCGGTGAAAAAGTAATTAAAATTTTAAAATATACTGAACAATTACAGAAACACTATACAACAAATTGTGTGGTGTAGTTAAGTGAGAAATGTGTATACTTAAAATGCTTATATTAGGAAAGAATAATCATTAAAAATCCATGAGCTAAGAATTCACCTAAATAAATTGGGAAAATAAAAATAGATAACGCAAAAGAAAATTGAAGGAAGAACTAAAAGTTGAATCAAAGTCTGATCAAGGACTAGAGTTTTTTTCCTAACTAGCTCTGCATAGGGAGAAAAAAAAGTTACTGATGAGTGAATTTCGACTCATGGAGACTCCGAGTGTGTCAGAGTAGAACTGTGCTCCATAGCATTTTCAGTGGCTGATTTTTCAGAAGTAGATCACCAGGCCTTTCTTCCAATGCCTCTCTGGGTGGATGCGAACCTCCAACCTTTCAGTTAGCAGCCCAGCTCATATTCTATATAGAAGGAGAAGCTATTGTTCTCTGAGGCAAAGCCCTTCCACCTGGATGAGAAGGAACTGGGCTTCTCACAAAACCAGAACCCACCCCCAGAAAACAAAAAAACACCCATTTATTTCAACTTAACAAACAAGGACATCAGGACTGCTGTGTGAGCTAGGTGCTGGGACGGAAAAGATGAACATGCTATAGTCCCTGGACTCAGGTACTCCCAGACTACCATGTTTCTTGGCTTTTTTTTTTTGCTCTAAAGCATTCTTCTAGTGTTCCTCATTTATGCTCAGAAGGTATCACAGGCTTTTTGGATCATCTGTTCCATAGTTTATAGGATAATCTGTATTGCTTGGAAATTGGAAAGCAGGGGGTTAAATCACTCTGGACTACTTCCCCAAGACCCACATCAAGGGAAATTGTCTGCTTGCATTATAGAAGTAACCCAATTCTCAGTACAAAGTGGAAGGAGCAAAGACAACGTGCAAAGGGAAATTCAAAATAGGAGGAATCACTGAAATTTGTGCTGACATGTGCCTATTAGCCGGTCTGCAAAGGCATTCATCACCCAAAGAAAACGAAAATGCCTTTAAAAATATTTCTGTGGGCCTTAACTCTAAAGTCAATTCCAGTTTACTGTAAAGAATCAAAGAAGGCATCGTTTGGGGAAATGATACATGCAATAAAATCCAACTGCTGGGTTGTACTGGTCCCTGAGGACCTGGCTAAACTTTAGATCTCTGGCGAGCTTAGCAAAGTTTCTTTATTTTACTATTTTAGTACTTAATTTCCTTTTAATCCTTTCTCAAATATAATAACAGTCAAAGAAAACAAAGTAATAGAAATAGGCTTTCATGGAACTCTTAAGCCAGGGAAGGGAAAAATAAAACAGATGATCGTTTCTCTTTCTTTCTGGAAGGTCTGAAGGCCAGCCGTGGATCCAAGAGTCATGACCTCCAATCAAACCACCAGTCACAGCATGAAGGGAGCAGTATATTAAATGGCTCAGGGGTTTTTAGTGGAAACTCGTGTGATCGATATTGGCAATGATTTCACTTGTGATGTTTTCCATTTAATGACAGAGCATATCCTCCCAGCACGTTTATTTAGCCAGTCCCAGATGCTCCCAGGAATGATGTAACTTTGAGCACTTTGCCAGAATAAGAACTCTATGAATGGTATGGCTGAGCACTTCAAAAGCAGGTTTTGGAACTTTCAAAGGCTTGTGTAATTTTAGACTCTGAATATGAAATGTATTGCTACAGTGGTCCAAACTGATGGCCTGCATTTACATTTTAAAGTGAGTTGAGATACTCTTTTGCGACTCAACTAATATACTGGGACAATGACATCAGCCTGTTTGACTCAGTGAATGAATCAGTTAAATTCATTTTAAACGTGTATCAAGCCCCCACTACATGATTGACTGCACTGGTTAAAAGGCAATAAAACATGTACTTAATCTCTAAAGATCTTACAACTTATTAGGGCGAATGAGCTACATAGTGTATATATCTGTCATGGATTGAATTATGTTCCTCCAAAAATGTGTGTATTAACGGGACTAGGGCATAATTCCCAGTATTCTGTGGTTGTCCTCCATTTTGCAACTGCAATTTTATGTTAGAGAGGATTAGGGTGGGAGTGTAACACCCTTACCAGGTCACATCCCTGACCAATGTAAAGGGAGTTCCCATGGGGTGTTTCCTGCACCACCTTTTATCTCTCAAGAAATAAAAGGAAAGGGAAGCAAGCAGAGAGTTGGGGACCTCACACCACCAAGAAAGCACAGCGTTTCCTTTGGACCCGGGGTCCCTGAGCAGAGAAGCTCCTCAACTAGGGAAAGATTGAGGACAAGGACCTTCCTCCAGAGCCAACAGAGAGAGAAAGACCTCCCTAGAGCTGATGCCCTGAGTTTGGACTTTAAACCTACTTTACTGTGAGGAAATAAATTCTGCTTTGTTAAAGCCATCCACTTGTGGTATTTCTGTTATAGCAGCACTAGATGACTAAGACAATATCCAAATATCCAATGAAATGTGATGAGGGCTATGGTAAAAACCCACTCCTGTGGAAGACGTTTACAGACTCCTAGTGTAAGCATTGCACAGGGTTTGTACAAAGCTTTTTTTGATGTGCAGATCCTTTCTACAGCATACGTGATGTGTGGCTTTCCAAAACTTACTTGGATATGCTAGAGAAACTCAAGAGATATTGTGTTTAGGAGGCAATCCATTAGAAGAAAGAGCTCTACTCCTTTACTCCTCACAACATTCTTCCTAGTTTTTAGCTGAACTCTGCCCGGAAGTAGGCAGAATAGGCCCTCCAAAGATGTTTGTGTCCTAGTTCCCAGAAGTTGTGAATATGTTACCCACATGGCTAAAGGATTCTTGCACATGCGATTAAATTAAGGACCTCGAGGTTGGAGTGATTGTCCTGGATTATCAGAAAGGACCCAAACTAGTCACATGGGTGCTGAGAATCAGGGCACTTCCCTGGCTATCAGAAGGGGATGTGACTTTGCAAAAATGGCCAGAGGGATGCAGTGTCACTGACTTTGAAGATGAAAGGGGCACAAGTCAAGAGATATATGTGGATGGCTTCTAGAAACTGGAAAAGGCAAGGAAATGAATTCTCCCCTGGAGTCTCCAGAACACAGAACACAGAACACAGCCTTGCCGATACTTTGACTTTAGCCCAGTGAGATTTATTTGAGACTTCTGCCCTCCAGAACTGTAAGATAATAAATTTGTATTGTTCAAGCCACTAAGTTGGTGGCAATTCGTTATGGCAGTGATAGAAAACTAATATAGTCCCTATTGTTTCTCCTTCTACCCTCTACAGTATTCCCTTCTAGTCTCTTCTGTGACATGGCACACATAGAAAATGCTTATATTTCTTTGACACTCAGAAGTAAAAGGAAAAACCAGAGATTCCAGCTGCTCGAGGGCCAGCCCACCGAGGGGGCTAAGGAACCAATATCTAACCATTCGAGGCATCCCATCGTGCCCAAGCAAGCTGAGAAGCACAGCTTCAGAACCAGAAATCCAAGCTCATACTTTCAGATCTTCTCTTTTCTAGGCTAAAGATTATCATTTACTTCCATGTATGATCTGGAATTGTCTCACCACAAACCCCCATGACTATAAATCTCATGGTGTTGGGAACTAAATTCAAAATTTCAGGTCAACCCTGACCAGTAGAGAGAAGGGTGGGATTCCGACCTGACTTTGTTCTGGACATTGAAGTCCTAGAGGCACATTCCTGAGATAACATTAGCTTTTTCAACATTCGGTAAATAAGCCTGTGAACAAGAACAAAATGGTCCTTGATCCCTGAGGCTCAAAGCATAACTTTTTCAGGAATTCCTTCATTCCGAGTTAAGTCAGGTCTCCTTGAGGCTGTTATCATCTAAAACCTCCAACTCTTCTACATGTGTACTCTTAAGACATAATACCCTCCAGCATCTCTCTGTGAATTCACCTCTAGGAAGTTGCATTTTATTTGATTAAGCATATCATTGCAGAATGTCATGGTTTTCAGGAGTCCTGATGCTACTACAGGCAGTCCCTGGATCACAAATGAGCTCCATTTCTAAGTCTGTCTTTAAGTCGAATTTGTACGTAAGTCTGAAAAGTTAAGTATAGTTCGTATACACCAGTTAGTCAAGTTATCTGTCTTAGTATATAGTGTACCTTTCTATGCATAAAAAGCATTAAAGAAACACTTTCAAATACACTAAAACATTTTTAATAATACAGTAATGATAATAATGTCTTGACATGCATTGCAAAGTACTGCCTATTTGTTATCATAAACTATTGTATGTGCCTCAGACTTTTAATGTAACAGCCTTTATGGGCATTGGTTCATAACTATGGGTTGTGCGTAAGTCAGATGTTCATAACCCCGGAGCTGCCTGTATTTAGTATTGGGGGAGGGTATATATATGCCTGATTTGAATCTCATTATGCATCACCTTGGAAAAAATAATTTAATTGCACTTGGTCTGTACATGTAAAAAATGGGAATCACAGCACCTATTTTATAAGGCTATGGGTGAGAATTATGCTTACTTTGGACACATCATCAGGAAAGGCCAATGGTTAAAAAAAAGGACAAGTACAGAGTCAGTGAAAGTAAGGGAAGCCCTCAGTGAGATGGACTGATACACTTGCCGCAACAACGGACTCAGACATAGCAATGATCATGAAGGTGGTGCAGAACCAGGTAACATTTTGTTCTGTTATACATGGGGTCACCGTGAGTTGTAACCAACTCCATGGCACCTAACGACAATAATGGTGAGAATCAAATGAGAAAGGTACACACAGTATGACAGTAGCTGGCATACAGTTGTTGTTGTTAGGTGCTGTCAAGTCGGTTCTGACTCATAGCGACCCTATGTACCCCAGAACGGAACACTGCCCAGTCCTGTGCCATCCTCACAATTGCTGTTATGCTTGAGTTCATTGTCGCAGCCACCGTGTCAACCCATCTCATTGAGGGTCTTCCTCTTTTTTGCTGACCCTCTACTTTACCACAGATGACGTCCTTCTCCAGGGACTGGTCCCTCCTGATAACATGTACAAAGTATGTGAGACAAAGACTCACCATCCCTACTTCTAAGGAGCATTCTGGCTGTACTTTTTCCAAGACAAACTTGTTTTGTTCTTCTGGTGGTCCATAGTATATTCAATATTCTTCACCAGTACCATAATTCAAAGGCGTTAATTCTTCTTTGGTCTTCATTATTCATTGTCCAGCTTTTGTATGCATATGAGGTGACTGAAAACACAATGGCTTGGGTCAGAGGTACCTTAGTCCTTAAAGTGACATATTTGCTTTTTAACACTTTAAAGGGGTCTTTTGCAGCAGATTCCCCCAATGCAATGTGTTGTTTGATTTCTTGACTGTTGCTTCAATGGGCGTTGATCATGGATCCAGGTACAATGAAATTGTTGACAACTTTTAATCTTTTCTCCATTTATCATGATGTTGCTTACCGGTTCAGTTGTGACAGATTTTTGTTTTCTTTATGTTGAGGTGTAATCCATACTGAAGGCTGTAGTCTTTGATCTCCATCAACAAGAGCTTCAAGTCCTCTTCACTTTCAGCAATCAAGGTTGTGTCATCTGCATAATGCAGGTTGTTAATGAGTCTTCCTCCAATCCTGATGCCCCGTTCTTCTTTATATAGTCCAATTTCTCAGATTTGCTCAGCACACAGATTAAGTATGGTGAAAGGATACAACCCTGACGCACACCTTTCCGAACTTTAAACCATGCAGCATCCCGTTGTTCTGTTCAAACAACTGCCTCTTGTACTATATACAGGTTTCTCAGGAGCATACAGCAGGTAACTAATAAAATGTTCCCTTCCCTTTATGTTATTTAATAATCTGCAAGCCAATGTTTAAAAGGCTAAACTGTTGACAAGGGCAAGGCCTATGACAGCATGATTTAGTTAAGACCCGAGTCACTGATAAGCCCAATTTAGAGACAGGCAGCCTTCCGGGCAGGTACACAGAGTTCATTCTTTCAAAAACATCGGACTTGCCAGCAGAGCCCTGGTTCTGCCCCTTTGATAGATCATCCTTGGACAGGCTATTTTACCCATGGAATACTCAGTTTTCTCATCTGCAAAATGGAAACAACAGCAACCACATGGAGAGGCCGCGAAGATCACATTAGCTCACGGATATGAAAGTTCTTTGTATTTGTAAAGCATTCGATCAATCTAAGGTTATGAATACAGAAATTTGCTAGATGCTGGGAGGTAAGAACTGAGAGGGAGGGAAAAAAGACAAGAGAAATGTGCTCTGTAGAAGCTCAGAATATAATTGGTGAGATGAAAGGTACTGGAAAGTATTCAGCAGAGATGTCACACAGAGTAAGATTAAGGCTCCGAGAAAGTGGCCCAGGCCATCAGAATACGGCTGACCTTTGCAAGGGATTGAGGCTTGGAAAAAGCATCAGAGTAGCGGTAGCTAGAAAGGACTGAACTAGACTTTTTAAGATTTGGGGAAGGCAGTATTTGGCTTGTCATCAGGAAAGGAAATGGCCCCTGCAGTACAGGATGAATAAACCAAAAACCAAACTGGTTGCTACCAAGACAGCTCTAACTCATGGCAATGCCATGTGTGTCAGAATAGAACTGTACTCCATACAATTCAGTGGCAGATTTTTCATCAGATTGCCAGGCCTTTCTTCTGAGGCACCTCTGAGTGGACTCAAACCTTCAACCTTTTGGTTAACAGCAAGCATGTTTACTATTTGCACCCCCCAGGTGCATAAGCAAAAGCCTGGAGTCAAGAAGGGACTGGCACCTTGAGGGACCAGCCTGAAATGAACAGAGGTTTGTGTTGTACACCAGGATGTAAGTTTGTGCAGAAGGCCTTGGACGTCACATCAAGGTCACAGGAAACTTCCAAGCATGGGTTTTTTAAGAATACTGGTCTGGCCTATGACCCTGAGCACCTAGTAGGCTCCAACCTGGGCTCCTTATACACATCCTCACTCAATGCTCACAACTCATGACAGGTGACAAGAAACAAGGTTTGGAGAGATTAACTGACTTACTAAGTCACAGAGCAAGTGAGAGTCAGAGCTGGAATTAACTTCTCACTGTCAGAACTCAAAGGTTCCTCAAACATCCACCCAAAATCAGAAACTGGGCCAGCAGCTCAGCTGCAGGAATGGTAGAGATTCACAGAGCTCACCATCTGGTGTGGGAGAGACCAGTGACCAGGAACGACAAAGCACGCAGGAGAAGAACTAAACTGGCTCTCTGGGAAGGAGCAAAAATATCTGCAAGTGAACTGTTTCCTATTTCTTCCTTGGCCATATTCAAGGTATTATAAGGTTAACTTACTGTTGTATTATGAAGCTCAGATTGGCAACGATCATATCCAAATTGAAGACTGGCCTATTGGCCCAACACTTTTCCTTGCAGCATAATTGAAAGGGCTTTGCTATTTTGAAGATACTCAAGACATGGAACCTTCTATGAAGCCTCCATATGAAACCAGCCGCTAGCTTATCAGAGACCTCCCAGTTAGAATTCTCCCTTCCTCAGCTCTGTTCTCTTCTACCCAGAAGGTGGCCTTCTTAGAAATACCGCTGTGCTCACACTTTTCTGCACCGTACATTGTGTTTACTAGGAATCTGCATGTCTGGAAGCCTGGACAATCGAAAATGCTCCTGCAAGGTCCAAAAAAAGAAAGAAAAGATAAGCCCTTTTTTTTAGCGACTTTCTAAAAATGAACAGTCCCGTCAAAACTGAAGGTTTGAAGGCAAAAGGAACGTGGCAGCAGAAGTCAGTTTCAAAGCTTGTTTTCTGAAACCAACACCAAAGGGTAATAAAGTCAAAAGTACAATATGGCCTTGTAGGCTTTACAAACGTAGATAACTTCTAAACAATTCACAAGGCTTTTGTTTTATAACGATAAATTAGTTCATCCTCTCAATATCTGACTTTAAAATAAGCTGGCTCTTTTCAAAACAGTCACATCTTGAGCTACTTTCTCTTACGGTGGCCTCCACAAGCTTCTTTCTCCTCACGCTTTCCCCTCTCGCTGTCCAAATACCTGACATCCTCTACCACAGCTGACGTCCAGCTGACCCTGACTCATGGAGGCCTCAAGTGTGTCAGAGTAGAACTGTGCTCTGTAGGGCTTTTAGCGGCTGATTTTTCTGAAGTACATCACCAGGCTTTTCTTCTGAGGTGCCTCTGGGTGGACTTGAACTGTCAACCTTGTGGTTAGCAGCCAAGCAGGTTCACCGTTTGCACCATGCAGGGACATCCTCTACGGAGAGCACTAAAGAAAGAAAGATCTTTCCCCCAGTTTTTTGCGCCCAGGCTGCCCAGCAGACCACTCTCCCTTAGAGCAGCCCAATGCTGGGTCCTGCAAATGAATATAAACCCCTTCCCCAGACCCATCACGATCCTCCACAGAGGCTGTGTACATAAAATGAGAATGATGTCTCTCAGTTTTAGAGGGATGGAGTGAAAACCATAGTATACTACAAATTGCCCCAACTTCATTTGGTGCTTTAAAATCTGGCTATGAACTACAAATTCACCAGTTGCTGGAACCCAAGGTCAGTCTCAAATAGATATGCAATTGTTTATTAATAAAACACCCAATGAAGAACCAAAATATCTGCCAGTCATCATGAAAAGCCTACCATCCACAGGAAATTAACCATTTTTATTTGCAGTGTACCCAGTGAAAACGCCCACAAGTAACTAAGGTTCCAGGTTCCTCAGGTATTTGCCTTGAGGATGATACCATTTTTATTTGAAAAGTCCAGTGAAAAGCACTTTGTGATGGGTAGCAGTCCTTGATTCCGGGGTGCTCACAAGGCAAACCAAAAAGTGAGAAAATAAAACATGGCAGCATTTCCATGGAGATGTCAAACATAAATAGTTTTATTTTAGGGACTCCCTGGAGTATCTTTCTCAGATTTCTCATTTTAGAAAGCTTAAATGTCCTGCTCTTCACCTAACATTCATGTTAGAAGGAATTACAGAAGCTACAAATGAGCCTCATCCATGGGAAAACCAAAAGGAACAGAAATGCCGTGGCTATCACTGTGCCTTTTTCTAAAAGCACAATTGTGTCCTAAATACAGAGCAATGCCCAATTGATAGCTATTGATAACATAAACGCTCTTTTTCTCCAATAGTGCATTAATAATTTTTGAAGACACAGTTCCCAAGTTTGCAGAAACTGGCTTCCATACCAATCGCAAAAGGGGAAAAAGCGCTCAGCATTGACGTCTGCCTCCGAGCCGCCCAATATTCACACATGCAGTTTGCAAAGAGCATTAAGAACGACAGGGAAGCCAAAGCTGGCAGTTTCTGACTGCTGCTCTTGTGGAGTGGAACGAGAAAAGCAGCGAAGCCACGGAACGGGACGGAATAATTGGTAACAGAATTAGCTAAGTGAAATGAGTAAGCTCACAGAGCAGCTTAATCTGCAAAGCCAGGAGAGCTCGCCTGCCTCCCGAAGCTGCCATCAGCCAGACAGTTTCCATGCAACTCGCTTCAGAACACAACTCTTGGAAACTATAAATTTTCTGAACTCTCAAAGACAGACAGACAAAACTCAATCAGAGTGACTTCATAATTGGCTTCGGTAAAGGTCCCATTGTCAATCGGTCATTTTCAGCAGTTTTTAAAATACTAGGCTGACTTTCTTCTGGGGCCCTACACATTTCTATGTTCCCTTTGGGTGGCAAATGTCTAATGAATTCTTGCTGGTATTATTAGTTTGGTAACAATTTATTTCTTTTTATTGCTGTAAAAATATACGTAACATTTGCCAATTCAACATTTTTCAGGTGTACGATTTGGTGACATCAATGCCATTAATTGTGTTTTACAACCATTACCCATAATTGCTGTCAAATTACCTATCACCATGAACAAAATCTCCCTGCCTCCTAAACAATGGCACTCCCCCTTGCCCTCCCTCCTGCCACTGGGAACCACTAATAAGTTTTGGTCTCTTGACATCTGTCGATTCTTGTCATTTCCTCTAAGTGAGATCATAGAAGATTTGTCCTTTTGTCTCTGACTTATTTCACTTAGCATGATGTTTTCAAGGTTCATCCATGTCGTAGCATGTATCAAGACTTTATTTCTCTTCATGGCTGAGTGGTATCGCATTGTATGTATGTACCACATTTTGTTTGTCCACTCATCTGTTGACGGACATGTAGATTGCTTCCATCTTTTGGCTATTATGATTAGTGCTGCAATGAACAGAGGTGTACAACTCTCTGCTTTCAAGCTTCTGGGTATCCACCTATGAGCGGAATTGCTGGGTCATACAGTAGTTCTATGTTTAACTTTTTGAGGAACTGCCAAAATGTTTTCCATACCAACTGTACCATTTTGCATTCCTATCAGCAACGGATAAGGGTTCCAATTTTTGGTAATGATTTCTTAAGTGTACTTGATGCTTTAAAGTCACCATGTAAGGCGGCCACCACACAAGGAGGTGCACAACTTCCAGTGAGCTAGCAGTGTGTAGTGCGACCATGTGCACAGCGGCCCATCTATAGCGCACTCTCACAGACATTATGCCAGTGTGATGCTCGTAACATCCCTAGGAGCTGGCACTGTGATGCAGAAAAAAGAGTCAGATAAAACCGTGTTTCAATCATGGGTCCAGCACTTACTTGCTGTGAGATATTGATCAGCATCATTAATTCCTCTGAGCCTCATTTTCCTCCTGTGATAAATGTTTGTCAGGCCAAGTAGCTCCATTCTCTCTATCGATCTAATTTAACAAGATTTAGTGCTCTTAAACCTTTTGCATCCACTATGAAAAAGTTCACTTTTTTCCCATGTGTTTTGTTCCATAATCTCTAAATGTTCAAAGGGAATATTAAGTATTGGTTTCTTTGAGGAAAGGGTAAAATACCACCAAATGTTGTTATGATTACGATGAGTGTTACTCTGCCTTCAGTCTGAAAACTTCACTTTCTTAACCCTTAGGGCACATTGCTGGTTCATCAGTAGAGTTCTCACCTTCCGTGAGGGAGACCCAGGCTCAATTCTCGGCCAGTGCATCTCATGTGTGGCCACCACTTGTAGGTCACCAGTGGCTTGCATGTTGCTATGATGATGAACAGATTTTAGCAGAGCTTCCAGGCTAAGATGGAGTAGGAAGAAATGCCTGATGATATACTTTCAAAAAAACTGATCCGTTGCACATGGGTCTCTGAGGAGCAGCCAACAATAACCCTAATAGTTTGACGGGTGAGCCACTCAATGGCGACACCTCTAAGTCGCTCATTGGGTGGTGCTACAGCTGACCTCTGAAGAGCTGAGTCATTCCTAGACATCTCTTTGGGGCATCCTAACCCTGCTTTTGTCAAAGGTCCAGGAAGATAAGCACAGAGTTCATGGATCGGATCCATTAATTTCAAGAAATGGTATTCACAATAATAGCAGTCATTAATAATTCATGAGGCACCAACCTGTGAATAGTAATAATAATGACAGCTAAAATGTACTGAGACTTACTATGGGCAGCCTCTGACTAAGGCTTGATGTGCATCCTCTGAACCCTCACAACAACTCTACAGGGTCAGGTCCTACTTGCCCACTTCACAGGTCAGGAAACAGAGGCACAGGAAGGCTAACCAAGCTGCTCAGGCCACACAGCAGGAGGTGGCAGAGCGCTAGACTTCTGGTCTGTGCTGTCCACTTCAAGGTCTTTAATGCCTGTCACCTGGGCGGCTGGGTCTAGTTCACGTGATACCCCCTCCCACCAGCAGTGGCAAGTAACACCCCTCAGGATCCCTGATGTCAGGGAGGTGTACACATACTTCAAGTAACACAAGTGTTTTTTCCATTAGCAAAAATCTTCCTAAAACCATTCTGGTGTATAAAACCAATCTGCACGTTTTTAATTAAAAAAATATGAAAAACACTCTTCCAAGTTGTTTGCATTAACACTAGTATGAACGAAGCCAAGTATGCATAACCAGACCCCTGGAAAGACAGAATGCTGTCTCAAGTCTAAGTGCTTTGTAATCATTACTCTACAAGCTAAAGGAGATCTTAACCTTTTCTCCAAACAGCTAACCAAGCGAAATTCCAGGACCCTGGCCAGGAGGCACAGCTTCTGGAGAAACTGCTCCTACCTCACTCACTTCTGTAAGTACCGGCTGCTCAGGGGCCCTAGAGACTCATCATGCCCAGGCAGGTGAAGAGCAGACTCCAGCAGTAAGAAAGGAGTCCCTGGGTGCTGCAAACAGTGACGTGCTGGACTACTAACCGAGAGGTTGGCAGTTCAAACCCATCCAGAGGTGCCTCAGAAAAAAGGCCTGGAGATCTGCTTCTGAAAGGTCACAGCTTTGAGAACCCTATGGAGCACAGTTCTACTCTGCAACACACAGAGTTGCCTTTAGTCAGAGTAGACTCAAGGGCACCTGGAAAGCAGTAAGAAAATTTAAGATCCCTGTTTCTAAGGAGCACTCCGGATATTTCCAAAAGTGGGAACAACACATCCCTATATCTGCGAGGTTTGCTCATGACAAGGAAGGACTCATGACTCAAGGGGAAGGAAGGGTGAAGGAAGCTTTGAGCGTGTTTAGAGACTGAGAGGAAGTGGCAGAAAGAATTCAGTAGAAAAGATCAGGAGAGAGAATGGAATTAATAAGAACAGATCTAGGGGCAGGTGAAAGGGTTCCAATGCCCAAGAATAAGAATTTACATTGGGGAAAATAACCAATCAATGAGATGGATTAACACAGTGGCTGCAACAATGGACTCAAACATGGCAATGATTGTGAGGATGGCGCAGGACCAGGCAGTGTCTTGTTCGGTTGTACACAGGGTTGCTATGAGTCGGAACTGACTCGACGGCACCCAACAACAACATTTCTTTATTAAAGACAAGAAAGGAGATGATCAGTGAAATGAGATCTTTTAGGTCGAGAGGAAGGCCTCAACTTTCTCAGAGATGGAGTGAGGGGGCTGGAGTTTACTGAAGAAGGCTTGAAAACCAGAAAACCAAACCCGTTGCCATCAGAGTAAAACCGCCCCATAGGATTTCCACGGCTGTAAACCTTACGGAAGCTGACTGCCACATCTTTTACCCATGGAACAGCTGGTAGGTTCAAGCCACCGACCTTCTGGTTAGCAGCCCAGAATTTAACCACGGTGCCAGCAGGGCTCCTGAAGAAGGCTTGAGGAGGGTAGAAAATTTCAGGACAAATTTTGAATGCAACATGGGGGAAAGTCAATTTGAAAGGTCTTAAAAGGATTACCATGTAGAAGTGGGGCTGCACTGAACTGAAATGGCATTATTTGTAGCGAACAGAAGGAGCCCCAGTGGCACAGTGGTTACGCGCTCAGCTGCTAACTGAAAGGTCGGCAGTTGTAACCCACCAGCCGTTTCACAGGAGAAGGATGTGGCAGTCTGCTTCCAGAATGATTATAACCTTGGAAACCCTGTGGGGCAGCTCTACTCTGCCCCCAGAGTGGCTTTGAGTCAGAAACGACTTGATGGCAATGGGTTGTTTTTTTTTTTTTTGGCAGGGGACTGTCCCTGAGCAGAGGGTGGGATTTACCCCATTGCCACTGGCCTGTGTCAGAAATTCAGACAACCGTCTTCTGATTTGATTCCCAAACTGCACCTTAGCTTCCCATGATTTATCTAGGCTCCAGTCATGTGAACGACCACCATTTGCCTGCAAGATAACCCAAGATCCTCAGCCTGACACACAGGCCTTTCACCATTTGGCCTCCACTTATTTCTCCCCTGGTGGTGTAGTGGTTAAGTGCTATGGCTGCTAACCAAAGGGTCGGCAGTTCAAATCCACCAGGCGCTCCTTGGAAACTCTATGGGACAGTTCTACTCTGTCCAATAGGGTCGCTATGGGTTTCATTTCTCCAGCATCATTTGTTGCCTTTTGCCCTCATGAGCTAATTGCAGTCCTCCCAAAGCCCTAGGCCCTTTCAATGCTTCTGGGCATTGGTTCACACCAAAACCAACCAGTTGCCTTTGAGTCAGTTCTGACTTATGGTGACCCCAAGTGTGTCAGAGTAGAACTGTGCTCCATAGGGTTTTCAATGGCTGATTTTTCAGAAGTAGATTGCCAGGTCTTTCTTCCAAAGCACCTCCAGGTGAACCTGAACTGCCAACCTTTCAATTAGCAGCTGAGTGCGTTAACACCACCCAGGAACTCACAAGGTTTCCCTGAAATTCTTTTCTCTCTAATGCCTGGAGAGCAAACATTCATTTTTTAAGGTTACCTCCTCCAAGAAGCTTTCCATGATCACCTTAGGTAAAACTGATCTCTCATTCTCTCATGCCAACCCATATATATTTCATATATATCCAAATCAAACCAAACCCAGTACCGTCAAGTCGATTCCGATAGCACTTGATATTCATCATTTCTAAGATGCATATTTTTTCACATTTTAAGATCTCTGAAATTAGGATGTATTTTATAATCAACAGAGTGTCATACTTTAATTGACAGGATTTCTTATTTCTTCCTATTACAAATAAAAAGGCACATGTTACATTTGTGTCTTTGACCTCCCAAGGTGAGTGCAGAAGCGGTTCCCAACTGAAGGTGGTCTTCCTTCCCCACCCTCCCCCATGGTGGACATTTAGCAAGGCCTAGAAACACTTTCGGTTGTCTCAGTTGGGGCGAGGTGCTACTGGCATTTAGCAGGTAGAGGCCAGGGATGTGACTAAACCTCCTGTGATGCACAGGACAGACTCAGAACGAAGAATCATCCGCCTCAAACTGTCAGCAGTGCGAAGGCTGAGAGAACCTTGGTGTAAAAGAGACCTTGGAGTGGGGTAACAAAATTTATTTGGGTGTAAATATGCTTTATTGTGTTGGATTTTAAATAAATCTTTCACAGTGTATTGTGCAACCTAACACTAAGCCACTTTTCCCAAACCTTGGCTTCTAGAGCAAGAAGAGCAATTTTTGAGAAGCATTCTAAGCTTTCCTCACCACCCGCTACTCCACATCCTTCACAAGAGGTTTTCACAAGTCTATGCACTCTAGTGCAGTTACTCAGTTCACCTGTTAACGGAAAGGCTAGAAGTTAGAATCCACACAGGGGTACCTTGGAAGCATAGCCCGGCAATCTACTTACAAAAAAATCTGCCACTGAAAACCCTGTGGAGCACAGTTTTATACACCCACACCCACACCCACACCCACACCCACACCCACACCCACACCCACCCACACACACCCACCCACACACACACACACACACACACACACGGCACCATGAGTTGGAATCAACTCCACGGCAGCTGGTATGTGCTAGACTCCTAAAAAAAAAAAAAAAATACTCCTAGAAGGTAAGAATGAAGCAATACTCCAGGTCAAGCTTTGGAAGCTAGAAGATTTCAAAGATATTTGTGATCTTAAACCCGTTAGGCTAAAAAAAAGGCTAGCTAGTGGCAAAATCAGGACTAGAAGCCAGACCCCCATGTTGTTCACATCCCACTCCGCCTGGGAGGGAGCTGCTCTAACGGCTAGTTAAATTGGGTAAAACAATTTGGTGCCTTAAGAGGAAAGTGTGCCCTGCAAATATGAGCTGTGTGACTTAGCAGTAGTTTAGTATGTGTATTCGCGCTTCAACACCCGGGCCCAAGCCCACTCTCACCCCATTTTGTAAGAATTTAGGTTGACTCTATAAGGCCCCTGAGCTCTGTGGGGAATTGGATTTATGCAAAAATAATTGTGATTCATGACTGTAAGGGAACTTTAAATAAATGTAGCTAGTTTCCTAAACAAAAGGCAGAGGGGACTTAATAAGTGCATTTAAGGCTCCGGGGAGTTATTAATTTGGAAGGAGGCTGGCTGGGGCGGGGAGGGGGGGACTGTCCTCCTCCCTAGAGCTGCACACGTGGGAGGGGCCTTTAGCTGAAGCAGGATTTCTGTGCAGAAAGGAGGAGTTGCAGAAGAAGGTTTTGGCAAGGCCTCCCCACCTCTCTGTTCCGCAGTCTGGTGGGCCCCAGGTGAGCCCCAGTTAAGCCCCTAGTTCCCCGCCTAAATGCCAAGTCGCCTGACTGTGACCTCCCACCTCTCCCCTTTCCGGGGCTGAATCCAGGTGGGCAGCCCGCGTCGGCCCCACAGCCCCACCCAGCCTCCATCCCGGATCCAGCCCCGCCCTGAGGGGGACCCTGTGCCCCAGGGTGCCTAACCGGGTGGACTTACCTTCAGGTAAATGGGAAAGGCGCGCTCCTGCAGCAGGGGGCCCAGCAGCGTCTGCTCCACGCTGACCAGCTCCGAGGTCGAGTCCACCACGCTGGCCAGCGCGCTGCGCATCGCCATCCGGGCCGGGGCGCAGGGCCCGCGGGCCCGGGGGAAGGGCAGCAGCTCCGCGCCTCCCTCGGCGCCTCGCACCGCCTCCATCTCTGGGGAGCTGGCCGGCGCCGCGGCGCCCCCAATCCCGGCCCCCGCCGCCCCCTCCCGGCGCCCGGACCCCGCCCAGGCCGGCTCTGGCCTGAGCGACGGGCCGGGGCGGCGGACGCGTGGTCCGGGTCGCGCGGGCTCCCAGAGGCGCCCGGACCGTCCCCCCAACCCCACTCCTGCTGCAACAGCTGCAGGGTCTGCAGAGCCACCATTTGGGGGCTAATGGAGGCCACCAAGGGCGCGGGGCTGGCCATGACCCTAGCCAGCGGCTCAGCGTGCAGGTGGAGCTGTGGGCGGGGGAGGCGGGGGCGCTGGGGTCGCCGGGGTCACATTTCCCGACCCGCGGCTCCTTGGCCATCGCGTCTTTACTTGTGGGTGGCCGGCCCCGCCCCCGGCCGGCGGTCGGTGACCCGTGCTGGCCCCTGCTTTGGCTTCCAGTCCGAATTGGCTTGTGGGGACCCAAGACTGCCTGAAGCGCTGCTCGTGTGCACTCGAAAATCAGCCAGATGCTGAGCGCTGCTTCTTTCTCCTCTCTAGGGCTTTGATGGGGAAGGAGCCGCTTTGTGAGAATGCCTGCTTCAATGTGGACACCCCGCCCCCATTGCCTCTGAAGGGTGCTTTCAGAAACCACTTACGCTACGGGTGGGGTACCCCTGAGAGGGAAAGTGTGAAGACACACACAGACAAACACAAAATTAGATTGTGCCTGCTCTTCCCCCCAACCCCCAGCTGAGGGGAATTTTCGGGAACTTCTTGGACTCTCCTTTAAGGCCTCACATTGCACAGAAGAGGGTGGGTTTGTGTGTCTCCAAGTTCTGCTTGTCCATGGCACATTTGCAACGAAGAGCCTGGCAGCTGAGGTGGCATCAGGGTGCAAGGGGTGCAGTCTGCTCCGGAACTGACTCTCCGGCACTGCCCCCTTGGGAACTTTCATAGCTCTGTGTGAAGCTCCCAAAGGATTTAAGACAGCAAGGTTTGAAGCTAAATCCTTTTATGAGCCGTGAACAGGGACAGCTGTACAAATATTTGCTGCTCTTAATTAAACCTAACATTGCTACTTCCTTGACTTAGGTTAGGAATAAAGACTGGCAATTTTATGCTTCTATGGTTGGAAAACCGTTGGTGTGTAATTACACTTTAAAAACCAAACAAAAAAAGGCATTTGAGGGGAATACTATGGAAGACTCTCCCAGATAGGGACAGATTACCCAATGAGCAAGATAAGCACATGCTTAGGGCATCGACAAAACAGGGGCACCGGGTGTCCAAAGCAAAGACCCATAGATGCCAAGCAGACAGGACACAAGGAAAAGCCAGCACCGCAGTGCAAGGGAACTGGCAGGGCACTAAATGCAATCGACACCAGCTCCAGTGCTGAGAATGTGCTGGCCAGAAATAAAGTTCACCCAGGGTCATGAGGGTGCTCACAGCAATGTTGTTTAAGCAATGAGGCCCTACCACTTTAACACTTTCATTGACACCTGTCTCCTACAGTCCCCTCCCATGTAATTAAAACTCCTTATCTCAGCAGCTCACTTGGAGTGTAATAATTCTTTCTAATAAACAAGAGGTGGGGGTGGGCTGTGAAGTCTAACTAACTCTTGCTATGTTCACCCAACATGCAACTGGATCCAACATGAGTGGTTTCTTGGCAAACATGGATTACCGATCCATTTTGAGAGAACCAGCTTGTACAGCCATGTCTGCAGATCCAGCCACTCCAGCCAGGAGGGCCAGCAATGCTTTTTGCCATGATACAAACACAAAGGTATGCTCTCGTGCACGTCCTGGTCAACAACCAGTGGGAACTCCAGTCCCAGATGATACACAATAGCGAGGGAACTCGAACGAGTGGATCGTTGCAATGAATTCAGTCAAGTTACTTTTTAGCTGTATAGCGTTTATGCACAGAGTTATGTCCTAAGTAAAAATTTTAGTACCCTGCATCCACTAAACATGTTACAATGCCGTTCATCTGGTTTACTAAAATGACACACGCCAGTTTTGCATTCATTCATCATTATAGCCACATCTGAAAACAATTTGGACTGCTAAGACACACACACATATTGGAGCCCTGGTGATGCAGTAGTTAAGAGCTATGGCTGCTAGCCAAAAGGTCAGGAGTTCAAAACCTTGGAAACTCTATAGGGCAGTTCTACTCTGTTCAATGGGGTCACTATGAGTCTGAATTGGCTCCACGGCAATGGGCTTGTTTTTTGTTTTTTTACTATATGTATGAGTCGGAATCAACTTGACGGCAACAAGTTTGGTTTTCTTTTTTACATGTATATATATAACTCACATACCCCATTGGAATGCGTGAGTAGACAGAGAAGGGAGCACCACAGATTATCCATGTTTAGGGTCCTCACAGGCCTTAATTCAGCCCTGGTCCCACAACAGCATCATGTCTGCTTTCTTCCTGTCAGGGAAACCATTGAGATAACTTCTTCATCAATTGCCACTTGCCTTCCAGTCTCTACTGACTCATGGCTGCCCCATATGTGTCAGAGTAGAACTGTGCTCCACAGTGTTTTCAATGGCTGGTTTTTCAAAAGTAGGTTGCCAGGCCTTCTTCCCGAAGCACCCCTGGGTAGACTTGAACCTCCAGCTTTTCAGTTAGCAGGATAACAGTGGAGCTCGTTAGCAGCCAAGGGCATTGACTGTTCGCACCACCTTAGACAGCCCCAAAGCACTGGAAAGCAGGGGCGAAAGTATAGGTCCACAACAGACAGGTGGACCCTGGAAGACCTGGAGGATGGGATTTTGTTCCTCCTTTAGAAGCGAGAGGAGTCACTGGCTGGTGCAAACAGCTAATGCCTTGGCTGCTAATAGAAAGGTTGGAGGTTTGAATCCACCCAGAGGAACCTGGGAAGAAAGACCTGATGGTCTACTTCCATAAAATCAGCCACTAAAAACCCTATGAAGCACAGTTCTACTCTGACACACATGGGGTCGCCATGAGTTGGAATCCACTTGTTGGCTGCTGATTTTTTTGTTCGTTTTAGAAGGAAGAGTCCACTCTTGGTGCTGGGGGTAAGATCTAGAGCGGAGCTTGAGTGACAAAGCTGTCCTATGAGTCTATTAATCTAGATATGGGAGGGATATGGGAATTCCAGAACACTTAATTGTGCTCATGAGGAACCTTTACATAGATCAAGAGGCAGTTGTTCAGATAGAACAAGGGGATACTGAGTAGTCAGGAAAGGTGTGCATCAGGGTTGTATCCTCTCACTGTACCTATTCAATCTGTATGCTGAGCAAATAATCCGAGAAGCTGGACTATGTGAAGGAGAACGGGGCATCAGGTTTGGAGGAAGACTCATTAACAACCTGTGTTATTCAGATGACACAACCTTGCTTGCTGAAAGTGAAGAAAACTTGAAGCACTTACTGATGAAGATCAAAGACCTCAGTCTTCAGTATGGATTGCACCTCAACATAAAGAAAACAAAAATCCTCACAATTGGACCAATAAGCAACATCATGATAAATGGAGAAAAAAGTTGAAGTTGTCAAGGATTT
Source organism: Loxodonta africana (assembly GCF_030014295.1). Lineage (NCBI taxonomy): Eukaryota > Metazoa > Chordata > Mammalia > Proboscidea > Elephantidae > Loxodonta > Loxodonta africana. The sequence goes on from NC_087358.1 coordinate 72,482,624, forward strand.
CATTTTACTTGAATCCACAATCAACAGCCATGGAAGCAGCAGTCAAGAAATCAAAAGACATATTGCAGTTGGCAAATCTGCTAGAAAGGATCTCTTTAAAGTGTTGAAAAGCAAACATGTCACCTTGAAGACTAAGGTGTGCCTGACCCAAGCCATGGTATTTTCAATCACATCATATGCATGTGAAAGCTGGACAACGAATAAGGAAGACTGAAGAAGAATTGAGGCCTTTGAATTGTGGTGTTGGCCAAAAGAACAAACAAGTCTGCCTTGGAAGAAGTACAACCCAAATGCTCCTTAGAAGCAAGGATGGTGAGACTGCGTATTACATACTTTGGACATGTTGTCAGGAGGGATCAGTCCCTGGAGAAGGACATCATGCTTGGCAGAGTACAGGGTCAGCGGAAAAGAGGAAGACCCTCAATGAGGTAGATGGACACAGTGGCTGCAACAATGGGCTCAAGCATAACAACGATTGTAAGGATGGCTCAGGACCAGGCCGGGTTTCGTTCTGTTGTGCATAGGGTCACTATGAGTCGGAACTGACTCGACGGTACCTAACAACAACAACAAGGTTTCTTTAGCTCTGGGATAGTATGACCCCAAATAGTCATCACAGCTCGCAATCGAAGGCTCCTTCTTGTTCTCAGTTTTCTTCACCTATAAAAACAAATCTGGATGCCAAAGTAAAGAAAACCTTTCTTAAACAAAAATGAGTATGTTCACACTAATTATAACTAAACAAAAATTCATGTCTCTGCTTTGATGGAGCAGAAGTTACTTTGGAGGGAAGTAAATAGTTTAATGTTGATTAGATTGTCTTGCCATAAAATTACTTAAATTCATAATAAAAAAAATAGAAAGAGAAATTCTTCTCTATTTTTTTTTTCAATCCTCAAATGTTGAAGTGCGTTAGGTTCAGCAGAGACTAACTGAGAATAGCAAAAACTAACCCCTAATTTTCACAGAGCATGTCAGATCTCCAGGGGTGCTCCTCTTTCCAGATACGCAGGAAATCCAGTTTCATGGCTAACCTTTCCACTATCAAATGGCTGACTGCAAAACCTTCTTGACAGATGGAATTCCAGCCAACAGCAGAACTGAAATCACTAGACGCAGCCTGACCCAAGGCCCTACTGTTCTACATGCCAGCTGACTCTGAGAGCCCTGAGACCAACTGAGCCTTAGTGAGCCTTAGGGGATCTGAGAGAAAGGCTCCAGAAACCCATGGGGTGGTGGGGTGGTGCATGCTGCCTGAATAGCTGCCTGGTGTTTTCGATATCCTATAGGGAGCACTGAGTCATCCAGCAACTCTGCTTTGTCTGTCTTGGCCAGGGGTCACGCTGTCTTTTGCAGTTTTTGTTAGATCCCATGTGCACAGAGTAGCATTGTGCTCCCTAGGGTTTTCAAGGCTGTGACGTGTAGGAAGCAGATCACTAGGTCTGTCTTCCAAGGTGCCTCTGGGTGGGCTATAACCACAAGCCTTTGGGCTAGTAGTTGAGAACTTTAACACTTGGCATCACTTTTTTTTTTTTTTTTATCACTCAGGTACTCCCGTGCCTTTGCAATGAACTTGAAATTGCTTATGTTTCAAAACTAGAGATATGACGTGCTAACAGACAAGTATTCACACGCTATTGAGGTGAATCAATAGCATGGCTGATCTACTTTTAGTTTAAAACACCTTCCAAGTTATGGATACTGGGCTACCAGACCAGGCAATGAATCATGCAATCCCAATGCACCGTATTCATACTTTGAGGCCACTGTGTAATAAAAGTCACCTTCAAAAGGACAATGCAATGAACAGCTGATATTTTTTGCTTCATAGCATCTATCTCACCATTTTTCAGAAACCATACCCTGATTTCCCACTGGATATTTCTCCTTCTCCACCCTGCGTTCAAGTTGGGTCAGGTGGGATGAACACATACTACCCCAGAGGTAACTGGTCATCTAGCCTGAGGCCGGTCACACATCACATTTGCACAGTGAATGATCAGGAATGGACATACAGCCCAATTAGAGCCAATGAGATAATCATTTAGAATCCTTTTGGGTGAAAATGAACCGTAAATGAGAAAACAGTGGAACTAGGAGAAGATGTAGGCCCAAGGAAGAAACAGAAAAAAAGATCAAAGTCCCATTTATAAGAAAACTCAGCTTAAAATATTTTAATCAATAAGAATAATTTGTTGACTCATATCACAAGAAGTCCAAAGTAAGGTGGCTCCAAGTTTGCTTAACATCAGCTCAACAGAGTCATTGAAGTCCTTGATTCCTTCTATCTTTCCGCCATGTTATCCCCAGCATGTCAGCTTTGTCCTGGCTTAGTTCCCCTGCAGGTACTAGACAACTGCAGTAGCCTCCTTTACAGAAAACGCCCTCTAGAACAGACCATCTCTTCTTGTATGTCCCTTCTCAAGGGCAAGGTGACATTTCCCAGAAGCCCCCTGATGACTTCCTCTCACACTTCTTGGTCCAGAATTGTTCACACGCCCTTGCTCCAATCAGTCATGGTCAAGAGGAATAGAGCCACCGTGAGAGTCTTGGACCAACCAGAATTCAATCCAGGGGCTAAGGCCGGGCTTAGCCTCCCCTGAAGCATATGACTGCACAGAGGATGGAAGATACTTGAGGCAAATCAAGGTTTTGTTAGCAAGCCACAGCGATGGCGAGAGCGCACCTGGAAGTTTCTGCTGGTGCTTCTGGGTGAAGAGCGTGTCAGATCTTCAGGGGTGCTCCTCCTTCAGATACACCAGAAATCCTTTCCGCTACCAGAAGGCCGACTGCAGCGCATGCAGTGCACGAGAAGATATAAGTTCTGGAGCCTTTGCAGTTATCTTGTGGGCTTGAGGGGCAGACCCTGCGTAGGACTGAGCCAACGCTGAAGAGAGAAAAGCCAAGAGCTCCATGGAGAGAAACGAATTGCCTTGTAGCACCATGTGTGCCCCATATTTAGCTGCACCAGAACAGCCCCGTCTCTGAACTTCTCAGTTTTGCTGTTGTTGCCAGCTGCCATCAAGTCGACATCCTCTCGTGGCGATCCCACTTTTGCAGCTATTGAGTGGCATATTTAATGCCTTTCAACTTAAGAGGCTCACCTTCCAGCACTACATTGGACAATGTTCTGTTGTGATTCATAGGATTTCACTGGCTAATTTTTTATGTATATTGCCAGACCTTTCTTCCTAGCCTGTCTAGCCTGGAAGCTCTGCTGAAACCTACCCAACACGGGTGACCCTGCTGGTATTTGAAATCCCAGTGGCCTAGCTTCTAGCATCATAGAAGCATGAAGACCAGCACACTATGACAAACTGACAGACAGGTGGTGGCTTTTCAGTTACACAAGCTAGTAAATTCTCTTCCGCTTGAGCCACTTTGAGTTGAATTCACTGCCTCTTGCCACAGAAGGCATAACAGCTGAAGCGATCAGTGTGGCATATATTATAGGAATGATACGATGTTATGGAGTGACCCTGTGACCCAGTTGCCCTTAGAAAAACATTGCTGAAAGTTCCTTCCAACCACCTATTTCCAGAAACGCTTTTTTGCAATTTACCAAACCTTTCTACCATTTCAAAAACTGGTGGGGAAAGCTCTCCCCATGACTCCAGTCATTCCTGACAACTGATGACAGCATTAAAATATGGACAATGTACAACAAGAAGAGCGAATCCTAATGCAACCTAAGAATTTAAGTTAATAGTGAAGAATCAGTATTGGGTCATCAGTGGTAACGAATGTGCTGCAGAAACACAGGATGTTAATCACAGGAGAAACTGGGCAGGCAGGAGGCAGGGAACCTGGCAACTCTCTGCGATTTTTGTACAGTTTCTCTGTAAACCTAAAACTTCTCTAAAAAATAAATTGTATCAATTTTTTTAAAGGGCAAAGTCCTCACACCAACTCAGATGGCTATTATGAGAAAAATGAAAACTAACAAGTGTTGGCAAGGATGTGGAGAAATTAGAACCCTCCTGCGCGGCTGGTAGGGTAGTAAAATGGCACAACTGCTGTGGAAAACTGTTTGGTGATTCCTCAAAATTAAAAGTAGAATTACTATGTGAGCCAACCATTTCACTCCTAGGTATATACACAGGGGACTTGAAAGCAGGGACTGGAACAGATACGCGTACATGATGTTCATTGTAGCCCTATTCACAATAGGTACAAGGTGGAAACAAATCAAGGGTCCACCAGCAGACGAGCGGATAAAATGCGGCATCAGAACCACATGGATGAACCTTGACAACATGATACTGAGTGAAATAAGTCAGACTCAAAAAGATGAATACTATATGACACCACCGATATGAAACATCAAGAATAGGCAAATGCGTTAAGGACAAAGTTTATTAAGGTTCCCAGGGCTGGTGCGTGGGAAATAGGAGTTACTGTGTTTCTGTCTGGAGTGATAGAAAACCTGAGAACTGCAGAGTGGTGATGGTAGCACTGCATGGTGAAAGTAATGAATGACACTGAAAGGTACACTTGAAAATGATTAAAATGGTGAACTTTTTATTACATATATTTTACCACAATAGAATTGATTTAAAAAAAAAAAAAGCAATGAAAACATTTATGACCCTGTGGGAAGTGAGGTGGGAAAGGGGAGGGGATAGAGAACTCTGAGGTAAGAAGCAATTTTTCCAGCTGTTAATGGACCAGGTAGAGTCTTGTTAGGTAAACAAATATTCTGGCGTGTCTATGAATGCAATAGCTCCTTGCACCACGGGAGCTGCTCTGTGGAATCCTGGAGAAGTAGGGCACAACGAGAAGAGAAAGGAGCTGGCAGAAGGTGCAGCTACGTGGGAGCCCTCTTCCAAGGACTTGGCAGAATTCAGATACATTTGAGCCTTGCTTATATTCTTTGGCACTTTTCTCAAAAAAGGATCCAAGAGAATTCCAGAAATGGATCTGTTAACCTTCAATACACCCTCGTGAAGTTCATCAGTGGGGGCAAAATACAAACATGACCAAAGGGACCAAGGAACTGTTATTCTTGCATGAAAATTATGATTGAGGGAAAACAGATGCTGAAGAGATACAGCAAGATATGAAAATGGACTGTAAAAGGGAAAACAGTGGAAGTGGAAAAAGGTGTAGGCACAAAGAATAAACAGCAAAGAAGATCGAATTCCCTTTTGAAGCATATAATGGTAATGCTTGACTATGCCGGCTCATAAAAATTCTCATGCACTTCTAACTTTGGACTAAACATTTGACTTTCAGGAAAATAAAAAATAAAAAAAAAGATGCAGTCCTGCCACAAAACCCCTGAATTGCCAAAAACAATTGTTTGTATGGGAAACTGTGTTTTTGGGACATCACATAGGCCCTGCCTGCCCAGACCCTGTTAAGCTAAAAATGAAGAAAAATAGGGAAGTCTGGGTAAAGGGAAAAAAGAGAAGTCAAAATTGTTGAATCCCACCTACTTGTCCAGATATTGCCCTTGGCCCATTGTAGTTCCAGGCCTCAACACAAAATGCAATGCTTTCTGGACATACAAATATCATTTCACTTGGTTCTGTCCTGATAATCAATAAGTTTATTTCTAAGAGGAATTCTTGACAATGGCAGGAAAAATATATCAAAATTGGATTATTAAAAGTAGATGTAATTTTTCCTAATTCTTGTAGTTTCTCGGATTATTTAGCTTTTAAGAGTGATAGAATAGTCATGGATTTTCCTGCTGCTTGTACATAATAAACTCAATAGAACAATTTTGCCAGATTTTCCCCCAAGTCAGGTTATAAAATGTAACCACTGAAGAATATGATTTCAGAGTAAAATTAGTCAGTTGCAAAAGGACAAATATTGTATAAGACCACTATTATACGAACTCAAGAAATAGTTTAAACAGAGAAGAAAATATTCGTTGATGGTTACAAGAAGGGGGAGGGGAGGGTGGGAGAGAGGCATTCACTAATTAGATAGCAAATAAGAACTACTTTAGGTGACAAGAAAGACAACACACAATACCGGCAAGGTCAGCACAATTGGACTAAATGAAAAGCAAAGAAGTTTCGGGAATAAACTGAATGCTTCGAAGGCCAGCATAGCAGGGGTGGGGACCATGGTTTCTGGGGACATCTAAGCCAATTGGCATAATAAAATCTATTAAGAAAACATCGTGCATCCCACCTTGGAGAGAGGCGTCTGGGGTCTTAAACACTAGCAAGCGGTCATCTAAAATGCATCAATTCGTCTCAACCCACCTGGATCAAAGGAGAATGAAGAACACCAAGGACACAAGGTAATTACGAGCCCAAGAGACTGAAAGGGCCACATAAACTAGAGGCTACATTGGCCTGAGACCAGAAGAGCTAGATGGTGCCCGGCTACAACCGATGACTGCCCTGAGTCATCAACACGACAGAGAACCCCTGAGGGAGCAGAAGAGCAGTGGGATGCAGACCCCAAATTCTCGTAAAAAGACCAGACTTAATGGTCTGTTGAGACTAGAAGGACCCCGGTGGTCATAGCCCCCAGACCTTCTGTTGTCCCAGGACAGGAACCATTCCTGAAGCCAACTCTTGAGACAGGGATTGGACTGGACAATGGGCTGGAGAGGGATGCTGGTGAGGAGTGAGCTTCTTGGATTAGGTGGACACTTGAGACTACGTTGGCATCTCCCCCACGGAGGGGAGATGGGAGGGTAGAGGGGGTTAGAAGGTGGTGAAAGGGACATGAAAAGAGAGAATGGAGGGAGGGAGCGTGTTGTCTCATTAGGGGGAGAGCAATTGGGAGTATGTAGCAAGGTGTGTGTAAGTTTTTGTGTGAGAGACTGATTTGATTTGTAAACTCTCACTTAAAGCACAATATAAATTAAAAAAAAAAGAATATGATTTCACTTGGAAGGAAAAGTTAAAAAGCTGCTTGATTTTCTGAACTATTTCAATTATCTGTGTAGGTATGACTTATAGTATTGAAATGGGAAAGCAAAGAATAATAGTAATAAAAAATGGGGGAAAGGATAAATGTAGGGAGTATTTTAATGATTTCACCAACTAAATTCCAGGACCCTTAACTTGGGGGAGGAGGGGATGTGACCCCTCGTCGTTTGTCAGTAGTTATCCTTTTAATATGGTATGAAAAAAAAAAATGCTTAACTTGGTATCTTAGTTACCTAGCGCTGCGATAACAGAAATACCACATGTGGATGGCTAAACAGAAATTTATTCTCTCACAGTCTAGTAGGCTAGAAGTCCAAATTCAGGGCATCAGCTCCAGGGGAAGGCTTCCTCTCTCTGTTGACTCTGGGGGACGGTTCTTGTCATCAACCTTCCCCTGGACCAGGAGCTTGTCAGCACAGGGACCCCAGGTCCAAAGGATGCACTCTACTCCCTGAGCTGCTTTCTTAGAGGTATGAAGTCCTCATGCCTCTCTGCTCACTTCTCTCTTTTACATCTGAAGAGAGACCGGCTTAAGACAGAACCTGATCTTATAGAATGAGTCCTGCCTCATGAACATAACTGCCTCTAATCCTGCCTCATTAATATCATACAGGTAGGATTTACAACGCATAGGAAAATCACACCAGATAACAAAACAATGGACAATCACACAATACTGGGAATCATGGCCTAGCCACATTATCACATATTTTGGGGGGACACAATTCAGTCCATGAAACTTGGGTTGATATATTTAATATAATAATAATAATAAATTCTTCCCAATCCCTTTTCTTACATTCATTCTCATGCCTATATATATATATATATATATATGTATTTTTTTTTTTTTTTCCTGTAAGGAATATTCTATTTTTGTTCCCCAATGTCTTCCCTGTCAGGCTTCATAGTTGAACAGACAGCAGGATTGTATCCACTCCCTCATCATGGGAATTACTCCTCTCTTCTTTCTACTTTCCAAAGCTCTGGTTCCAATGGTAATTGTAATGGAAAAAAAGGAGGTGGCAGGAGAACATGGTTTCCTCCTTTCTCTTTGCTACAAGATCACTATGGTATGTTCCCACAAAGCCAAAACTTCATACTGGGAGATTCAATAGATACTTTGTAAGTCTCCAGCTGTTAAGCCCTGGATGCAGGAAGGGCGAACCAACACAGCTTTCAAAGCTGGATGAGTGCCTCCTGGCATTGGCTTTCTGTGCTAGGAAAACAGGAGAGACCACGGATTTGCTTACTTTGTCTGATCTTCTTCATCGCTTTTGTTTCAAAATATTATTGAGAAAGATCAGAAGACATGAAATAAGGTAAAAGTCATTTTTAAAAATAAAGATTTGTTGAACATGATTGACAGTAACCCATTTTTTTCCTTTGGAGGAAAAAACATAAAATACTTTAAAACTTGTTTTTATATAAATATGTACAGTGATAGGCAGAACACAACGGGACTGCCTTGTTTTCGAGGTCATGCAAGTTTTCTGCCTTTGACGGTGCAGCTTAACACTTTTCTATTACAAGTTTTAGTGGAAAATATTTGAGTTTTCCTTCTCTGATAGGTTTCTGCCTTATACAGGTCCCAGCTTTCACAGGTTTTACTGTACAACATACAGTATTTTAGCATTATATATACACTTTTTTTTTAATTCTCGTTATCTCTCTCTCAGACTGTTCATTGTTCATTTGCAAGTAGAGTCTTACAGGTTCTCTCCATGTAACACAAGCAGTCCCTGGAAGTGATCGAAGTTCAAGCATTGGGCTCAAAAAATCGTATGTAACTTTGATTTGGTCTGTATTTTCCATCTGAAAAATGAAATCACATTAAAAAAGCTGGTTAATCCCCTGTTTAAATATCTAACCTTCTCAGGAGCTGAAGTTGTAGCCTTTGATGGATCATTCCTAGACAACTCTAGGTAACGTGTTAAAGAAGCATTGGAGGAATTATTAATGTCCTTTTTAATTTTAGCTAAGAACAAAATCTAATATTTTCTAGTGAATGTTAAGCTTAGTGCACAATTCCATTTAACAATGGCTTATTTTAAAAAGAATTTTAAGTAAATACTATTCTAATACTAGGGTAAAATAAAAAATACATGTAATGGAAAAAATATGCCTTGAAATCTCTCAGTTTATTTATTGCAATTTATATTATACTTCAAATTACAACTTTTCCTTAGCCCCCTTAAATTTCCATGTTAATACTTTAATCCCCAAATTTAACACTCAGCAGAGGCAGTATAGAATAGGAGCTAACAGATTGGGCTCTTACAGATGATAGAAACATCTGCTTGGAAGATCCAAGAAAATCAAGTGGAAATATGTTAGAATGAATGAGAGCTTATTTGAGATATAAAGTCAACTTACAAAAAATGATCAGCTTTCCTTATACCACAATAACCAATTAGGAAATGTCAGGGGAAAATGGTCTCGTTGTTGTTGTTGTTAGGTGCCACAGAGTTGGTTCTGACTTATAGCAACCCTACATATAACAGAACGAGACACTGCCCGGTCCTGCGCCATCCCCACGATCGTTGTTATGCTTCAGCACACTGTTGCTGCCACTGTGTCAATCCATCTTATTGAGGGTCTTCCTCTTTTTTACTGACCCTCTACTTTACCAAGCATGATGTCCTTCTCCAGGAAATGATGCCTCCTGATAACACGTCCAAAGTAAGTGAAAGGAAGCCTCACCATCCCCGCTTCCAAGGGGCACTCTGGCTATACTTCATCCAAGTCCAGGTTGTTCGTTTTTCTGGCAGTCCATGGTATATTCGATATTCTTCGCCAACGCCATAATTCAAAGGCATCAATTCTTCTTCAATCTTCCTTATTCCTTGTCCAGCTTTTAAATGCCTATGAGGTGAATGAAATTATCATGGATTAGGTAGGCACACCTTTGTCTTCAAAGTGACGTCTTTGCTTTTCAACACTTTAAAGAGGTCTTTCGCAGCCCAATGCAAGATGTCATTTGGTTTCTTGGCTGCTGCTTCCATGGGCATTGATTGCGAATCCAAGTAAGATGAAATCATTGAAAACCTCAATCTTTCATCTGTTTATATGTTGCTTACTGGTCCAGTTGTGAGGATTTTTGTTTTCTTTATGTTGAGGTATAACCCATACTGAAGATGTAGTCTTCGTTCTTCGTCAATAAGTGCTTCAAGTCCTCTTCACTTTTCAGCAAGCAAGGTTATGTCACGCACAATGCATGTTGTTAATGAGTCTTCCACCAATCCAGATGCCACAATCTTCTTCATAAAGTTCAGTTCTGGGATTATTTGCTCAGCCTACAGATTGAATAAGTCTAGCGAAAGGATACGACCCTGAAACACACCTTTCCTGATTTTAAACCATGCAGTATCCCCCTGTTCTGTTCAAACAACTGCCTCTTGGTCTGTGTACAGGTTCCACATGACGATGATTAAGTGTTCTAGAATTCTCATTCTTTACAACTTTATCCATAATTTGTATGATCCACATGGTCGAATGCCCTTGCATAGCCATTAAAACACAGGTAAACCTCTCTCTTTTATTCTCTGCTTTCAGCCATGATTCATCTGACATCAGCAATAATATTCCTCATTCCATGTCCTCTTCTGAATCTGACTTGAATTTCTGGCAGTTCCTCGTCAATGTACTGCTGCAACTGTTTTTGAATAATCTACAGCAAAATTTTACTTGTGTATGATTTTATGGATTGAATTGTGTCTCCCAAAAATGTGTGTCAACTTGTCTAGGCCATAATTCCTAGTGTTGTATGATTATCCACCATTTTGTTATCTGATGTGATTTTCATATGTGTGGTAAATCCTACCTCTATGATGTTAATGAGGCAGGATTAGTGGCAATTATGCTAATGAGGCAAGACACACCCTATGAGATTATGTTTTGTCTTAAGTCAATCTCTTTTGAGATATAAAAGAGAGAAGCTAACAGAGACAGGGGGACCTCATACCACCAAGAAAGCAGTGCCGGGAGCAGAATGCATCCTTTGGACCCGGGGGAGGGGGGTATCCCTGCTCTTGAGAAGCTCATAGACCAGGGGAGGATTGATGACAAGGACCTTCCCCCAGAGCTGACACAGAGAGAAAGTCTTAGGAACTGGCACCCTGAATTTGGACTTCTAGCCTACTAGACTGTGAGAGAATAAATTTCTGTTTGTTGAAGCCATCCACGTATGGTATTTCTGTTATAGCAGCACTAGGCAACTGAAAGAGTGATATCAATGATACTGTTAGATAATCTCCCCATTCCGTTTGATCACCTGTCTTTGGAATGGGCACAAATACGGATCTCTTCCAGGCGGTTGGCCAGGTAGCCGTCTTTCAAATCCCTTGGCATAGCAGAGGCAGTATAGAACAGGAGCTAACAGATTGGGCTCTTAAAGGTGATAGAAACATCTGCTTGGAGAATCCAAGAAAATCAAGTGGAAAAATATTAGAATGAATGAGAGCTTATTTGAGATATAAAGTCAACTTACAAAAAGTGATTAGCTTTCCTTATACCACAATAACCAATTAGGAAATGTCAGGGGAAAATGGTCTCGTTGAGTCCCTTCCAACTCATATCAACCCTATGTACAGCAGAAGGAAACAGTGCATGAGTGAGTACCTCCAACACTACATCCTTTTGATGAAACATCTCAATTGGCATTCCGTCAATTCCTGAAACCTTGTTTCTCACCAATGCCTTCAGTGCAGCTTGGACTTCTTCCTTCAATACTACTGGTTCCTGATCATATACTCTCTCCTGAAATGGTTGAATATCAACCAGTTCTTTTTGGTATAGTGACTCTGTGTATTCCTTCCTTCTCTTTTTGATGCTATGCGTCCTGCATTGTTCAATATTTTGTCCATAGAATGCTTCAGACTTGCAACTTGAGGCTTGAATTTTCTACTCAGTTCTTTCAGCTTGAGAAATGCTGACTGTGTTCTTCCCTTATGGTTTTCTAACTCCAGGTCTTTGCACATGTCATAATATTTATTTTGTCTTCTCAAGTCCCCCTTTGAAATCTTCTGTTCAGCTCCTTTACTTCATCATTTCTTCCTTTTGCTTTAGCTACTCTGCATTCAAGAGCAAGTTTCAAAGTCTCTTCTGACTTCCATTTTGATCTTTTTTTCCTTTCCTGTCTTTTTAATGACCTTTTGCTTTCTTCATGTATAATGTCCTTGATGTCATTCTACAACTTGTCTGATCTGTTGTCATTAATGTTCAATGCATGAAATCTATTCTTCATATGGTCTCCAAACTCAGGTGAGATATGCTTAAGGTCTTATTTTGGTTCTGGAGGACATGTTTTAGTTTTCTTCAGCTTCAGCTTAATCTTGTGTGTGAGCAATTGATGGTCTGTTTCACAGTCAGCCCCTGGACTTGTTCTGACTGATGACAGTAAGCTTTTCCATCACCTCTTTCTACTGATATCATTGATTTAATTACTGTGTTTTTCCATCTGGTGAGGTCCACATGTATACCTGTTGCTGTCAAGTCAATTCAGACTCATACCAACCCTATAGTTTCCATTTATGTTGTTGGAAAAAAGTATTTGCAATGAATAAGTTATTGGTCTTGCAAAATTCTATCACACGATCTCCAGCGTCCTTTCTATCACCAAGACCATATTTTTCAACCACAGATCCTCCTTCTTTGTTTCCAACTTTCACATTCCAATCACTAGTAATTATCAATGCACCTTGATTGCATGTTTGATCGATTTCAGACTGCAGAAGTTGGTAAAAATCTTCAGTTTCCTAATCTTTGGCATTAGTGGTTGGTGTATAAATTTGCATAATAATCATATTAACTGGTCTTCCGTGTAGGCATATGGATATTATCCTAAAATTGACAGTCTTGTGTTCTTTTTCATGATGAATGTGATGCCATTCCTCTTCAATTTGTCATTTCTGGCATAGTAGACTTTTTTTTTTTTTAGACTATGTGATCGTCTGATTCACAATGGTCAATGCCAGTTCATTTCAGCTCACTAATGCCTAAAATATCGATACTTATGCATCCCATTTCTTTTTTGATGACTTCCAATTTTCCTAGATTCATACTTCATACATTCCATGTTCTGAATATTAATGGATGTTTGCAGCTGTTTCTTCTCATTTAGAATCATGCCACATCAGCAGATGAAGGTCCCGAAAGCTCGAGTCCATCCATATCATTAAGATCGACTCTACTTTGAGGAGGCAGCTCTTCCTCAGTCATATTTTGAATGCCTTCCAACCTGAGGGGCTCATCTTCCAGCACTATATCAGACTGTGTTCCACTGCTATCCATAAGATTTTCACTGACCAGTTTATTCAGAAGTAGACCACCAAGTCCTTCTTCCTAGTCTGTCTTAGACTGGCAGCTCTCCTGAAACCTGCCCACCATGGGTGACCCTGCTGGTATTCAAAATAACAGTGGCATAGCAATATGTAAGCCGCCACAGTAGGACAAACTGACAGATGAGTGGTGGAACAGTCTAGTGCATAATAATAAACTTGTAAATTAACTGGAAATAAATTTAACAAAAAATTTTCAAGACTTATCACAAAAAGATGTGTATGTGTGTAAATGCCTAAAAATAATTAAAGAAAACCTAAATAAATGAAGAAAAACACTACATATCTGATTGAACAGACCACATATTATAACTCTTCCAATTTTCCCTAAATTAATCCAGATACTCAAAAGGAATCCAAATAAAAATCCCAGAAGAATTTTTATGAAACTTGGCAAGCTAATTCTCAAGTTCACCTAGAATAAAAAACATCAAAATAGCTAAGAAAATGTTGAAAGAAGAACAATGAGGAGAGATTTTCTCTATCAGATATGAAAATGTTCTATAAGTTATAGTAATTTTAAAAGTACGAGAATGGTATAAAATAGACAAATCAATAGATTCAAAAGCAGATATATTTTATTTACGTCAAATGAGTGAGTTAGTCATTAGTGATAAAACAATTGGCCATCCATTTCTCTCTTTTTTTGTTTTTTAATTGTGCTTTAGGTGAAAGTTTACAACTCAAGTTAGTTTCTCATTCAAAAATTTACGCACACACTCTTACATGACTCTAGTTCCTATCCCTATAATGTAGCTGTATATTCCTCCTCTCCACCCCAAGTTTCCTGTGTCCATTCAACTAGCTACTATCCCTTTCTGCCTTCACATCTCGCCTCCGGACAGGAGCTGCTCATTTAGGCTTGTATATCTACTTGAAAAAAAAAAAATTTTTTTTTTTTTAATCTACTTGAACTAACAAGCACTCTCATCACAAGTATCATTTTATGTCTTATAGTCCAGTCTATTCTTTGTCTGAAGAGTTGGCTTCAGGAATGGTTTTAGTTCTGGGTTAACAGACAGTCCAGGGACCATGTCTTCTGGGATTTCTCTAGTCTCAGTCAGACTATTAAGTCTGGTCTTTTCACTAGAATTTGAGTTCTGCACCCCACTTTTCTTCTGCTCCATCAGGGACTCTCTGTTGTGTTCCTTGTCAGGGAGGTCATTGGTGGTAGGTGGGCACCATCTAGTTCTTCTGGTCTCAGGCTGACGGAATCTCCGGATTATGTGGCCCTTTTGTCTCTTGGGCTCTTATTTTCCTTGTGCCTTTGGTGTTCTTCATTCTTCTTTGCTCCAGGTGGGTTGGGACCAATTGATGCATCTTAGATGGCTGCTCACTATCTTTTAACACCCTAGGCGCCACTCGCCAAAGTAGGATGCAGAACATTTTCTTAAAAAACTTTGTTATGCTAATTGACCTGGATGTCCCCTGAAACCCTGGTGCTTAGACCCCTGGCTCTGCTACACTGTCCCTTGAATTGTTTCGTTGTGTTATGGAAACTTCTTAGCTTTTGGTTTAGTCCAGTGGTGCTGACTTCCCCTGTATTGTCTGTTGTCTTTCCTTTCACCTAAGATAATTCTTGTCCACTATCTTTTTTTTTTTTTATCTAGTTAGCAAATTCCCCTATCCCTCCCTCCCTACCCTCATAACCATCAAAGAATGTTTTCTTCTGTGTTTAAACCTTTTCTTGAGTTCTTACAATAGTGGTCTTATACAGTATTTGTCCTTTTGTGATTGACTACTTTCACTCAGCATAATGCTTTCCAGATTCATCCATGTTATGAGATGTTTTGCAGATTCATCCTTGTTCTTTATTGTTGCATAGTATTCCATTGTGTGAATATACCATAATTTGTTTATCCGTTCATCTGTTGATGGGCACCGAGGCTGTTTCTATCTTTTTGCTATTGTGGACAGTGCTGCAATGAACATGGGGGTGTATATATCTATTCCTGTGACAGCTCTTATTTCCCTAGTATACATTTCAAACAGTAGGATTGCTAGATCTTATGGTAGTTCTATTTCCTAGCTTTTTAAAGAAACAACAAATCTATTTCTAAAGTGTACCATTTTATATTCCCTCCAGCAGTGTATGTGTTTCAGTCTCTCCATAACCTCTCCAACATTTATTAATTTGTGATTTTTGGATTGATGTTAGCCTCGTTGGGTGAGATGGTATCTCATTGTAGTTTTGATTTGCATAATAGCTAATGATTGTGAGCATTTCCTCATGTATCTCTTAGCCACCTGAATGTCTTCTTTGGTGAAGTGCCTGTTCATATCTTTTGCCCATTTTTTAATTGCCTTATTTGTCTTTTTGTGGTTGAAGTTTTGCAGTAGCTTGTAGATTTTAGAGATTAGACCCTCATCAGATATGTTGTACTATAGATATATCTGATGAGGGTCTAATCTCTAAGATCTACAAGCTGCTGCAAAACTTCAACCACAATAAAAAAGAAGTACAACCAGAATGCTCCTTAGAGGCAAGGATGGTGAGACTGCGTCTTACATACTTTGGCCAGGTTGGCAGGAGGGATCAGTCCCTGGAGAAGGACATCATGCTTGGCAGAGTACAGGGTCAGCGGAAAAGAGGAAGACCCTCAACGAGGTGGATTGACACAGTGGCTGCAACAATGAGCTCAAGCATAGCAACGATTGGGAAGATGGAGAAGGACTAGGCAGTGTTTTGTTCTGTTATGCATAGGGTCACTATGAGTCGGAACTGACTTGACAGCACCTAACAACAACAACAACAGATATGTTGTAGCCAAAAATTTTTTTCCCAGTCTGTAGGTTGGCTTTTTACTCTTTTAGTGAAGCCTTTTGATGAACGTAAGTGTTTGATTTTTACGAGCTCCCAGTAATCTAGTTTCTCTTCCGATGTTTGTGCCTTGTTAGTTATGTTTTGTATTCTATTTATGCTCTTTATGAGGGCTCCTAACATTGTCTCTACTTTTTCTTCCATGATCTTTAGCATTTTAGATTTTATATTTAGGTCTTTGATCCATTTTTAGTTTTTGTGCATGGTATGTGTCTTCTTTCATTTTTTTGGCAGATGAATATCCAGTTATGCCAGCACCATTTGTTAAAGAGACTGTCGTTTCCCCATTTATTGAACTTTGGGCCTTGGTCAAATATCAGCTGCTCATAGGTGGTTGAATTTACATCTGGATTCTCAATTCTGTTCCATTGGTCTACGTATCTGTTGTACCAGTACCAAAACCAGGCTGTTTTGAACACTGTGGTGGTATAATAAGTTCTAAAATCAGGTAGTGTGAGACCTCCCAGTTTATTCTTCTTCAGTAATGCTTTACTTATCTAGAGCCTCTTCCCTTTCCATATGAAGTTAGTGATTTGCTTCTCCATCTCATTAAAAAATGTCATTGAAATTTGGATTGGCATTGCATTACATCTGTAGATGGCTTTGGGTAGAACTGACATTTTCACAATGTTGAGTCTTCCTGTTCATGAGCAAGGTATGTTTTTCCACTTATATAGGTCTCTTTTGGTTTCTTGCACTAGTGTCTTACAGTTTTCTTCATATAGGTCTTTTACATCACTGGTTAGATTTATTCCTAAGTATTTTATCTTCTTGGGGGCTATTGTAAATGGTATTGATTTGGGAATTTCCTCTTTGAAGTTCTCTCTATCGGTGTAAAGGAATCCAGCTGATTTTTGTATGTTTATCTTGTATCCTGATAATTTGCTGAAATCTTCTATTAGGTCCAATAGTTTTCTTGTGGATTCTTTGGGGTTTTCTGTGTATAAGATCACATCATCTGCAAATAGAGATACTTTTGTTTCTTCCTTACCAATTTGGATGTCCTTTATTTCCTTTTCTAGGAAAATTGCTCTGGCTAGGACCTCTAGCACAATGCTGAATAAGAGTAGTAATAAAAGGCATCCTTCTCTGATTCCCACACTCAAGGGGAATGCTTTCAGACTCTCTCCATTTAGGATTATTTTTTCTGTTGGTTTTGTATAAATACCCTTTACTATGTTGAGGAGTTTCCTTTCTACTCCTATTTTGCTGAGAGTTTTTTTTATCATGAGTGGGCGTTGGACTTTGTCAAGTGCCTTTTCTGCATCAATTGATAAGATCATGTGGTTCTTGTCTTTTATTTTATTTGATGGATTACATTGATTGTTTTTCTAATGTTGAACCATCCCTGCATACCTGGTATGAATCCCACTTGGTCATGGTGAATTATTTTTTTGATATGTTGTTGAATTCTATTGGCTAGAATTCTGTTGAGGATTTTTGCATCTATATTCTGGTTTTTGGTATCAGGGTTATGCTGGCTTCATAAAATGAGTTTGGGAGTATTCCATCCTTTTGTATGCTCTGAAATACCTTTAGTAGTGCTGATATTAACTCCTCTCTGAAAGTTTGGTAGAATTCTCCAGGGAAGCCATCATGGCCAGGGCTTTTTGTTGTTGTTGTTGGGAGTTTTTTAATTACCTTTTAAATCTTTTTTTTATTATAGGCTTATGTAGTTTTTCTTCCTCTATTTGTGTTAGTTTAGTTAGTTAGCATGTTTCTAGAAATTTGTCCATTTCCTTTGGGTTTTCAAATTTGTTAGAGTACAATGTCTCATAGTATTCTGTCATGATTCTTTTAATTTCAGTTGGGCATGTTGTGATATCATCCATTTCATTTCTCATTCAGGTTATTTGCTTCCTCTCCTGTTTTTCTTTTTTCAGTTTGGCCACTGGTTTACTGAATTTGTTGATCTTTTCAAAGAACCAGACTTGGTCTTGTTTAACTCTTTCAATTGTTTTTCTGTTCTCTCTTTCATTTAATTCTGCTCTAATTTTTATTATTTCCTTTCTTCTGGCAACTGAGGGCTTTTTTTTTTTTTTTTTGCTTCTCTCTTTCTACTTGTTCAAGTTCTAGGGTTAATGCTTTGATTTTGGATCTTCTTTTTAGATGTGTGTTTTTATTCTATAAATTGACCTCTGAGCACTGGTTTCGCTGTGTCCCAAAGGTTCTGGTAAGATGTTTGCATTCTCATTTGATTCTGTGAATTTCTCTATTCCATCCTTAATTTCTTCCATAACCCAGTAGTTTTTGAGCAAGGTGTTGTTCAGTTTCCATATATCTGATTTTTTTTCTTGTTTTTTTCTGTTATTGAGTTCTATTTTATGGCTTTATGGTCAGAAAAGACGTTTTGCAATATTTCGATGTTTTGGATTCTGTTAAAGTCTTGCTTTGTGGCATAACATATGATCTATTCTGGAGAATGTTCCATGTGCATTGGAAAATAAAGTACACTTGGCTGCCGTTGGGTGGAGTGTTCTGTATATGTCTATGAGATCAAGTTGGTTGATTGTGGCATTTAGATCTTCCGTGTCTTTATTGAGCTTCTTTCTGAATGTTCTGTCGTTCACTGAAAGTGGTGTGTTGCACAACACAGGAGAGGTCAGCACAACTGGACTAAACCAAAAGCAAAGAACTTTCCTGCATACAACCGAACACTTCGAAGGCCAGAGTAGCAGGGAAAGGGGTCTGGGGACCATGGTTTCAGGGGACATCTCAGTCAATTGGTGTAACATATTGTGCTGAGAAAATTTTCTGCATCTCACTTTGGTGAGTGGCATCTGGGGTCTTAAATATTAGCAAGCAGCGATCTAAGATATATCAATTGGTCTCAACCCACCTGGAGCAAAGGAGAATGAAGATCACCAAAGGTACAAGGTAAATATGAGCCCAAGAGACAGGAAGGGCTACCTAAACCAGAGAGTACATCAACCTGAGACCAGAAGAACTAGATGGTGCCCGGCTACCACCAATGACTGCCCTGATGGGGAATACAACAGAATCCCTGATGGAGCAGGAGAAAAGCAAAATGCAGACTTCAGATTCTCATAAAAAGACCAGACTTAATGGTCTGACTGAGACTAGGGGGACCCCAGAGGTCACGGTCCCTGGATCCTCTGTTAGCCCAAGACTGGAACCATTCCCGAAGCCAACTCTTCAGACAGGGATTGGACTGGACTATAAAACAGAAAATGATACTGAAGAGGAGTGAGCTTCTTGGCTCAAGGAGACACATGAGACTATGTGGGCAGCTCCAGTCTGGAGGTGAGATGAGAAGGCAGAGGTGGACAGGAGGAAGTTGAATGGACATGAGGAATACAGGGTGGAGAAGAGGAATGTGTTGTCTCATTAAGGGGTGAGCAACTAGGAGTACATACAAAGCCGGATATAAGTTTTTACATGAGAGACTGACTTGATTTCTAAACTTTCACTTAAAGCACAATAAATAAAAACATAAATTAAAAAAATAAAGGAAATTATAAACACACACACACACAAAAGAAAGTGGTGTGTTGAAATCTCCTACTATTATTTTGGAGCTGTTTATCTCTCTTTTCAATGCTGTCAGAGTTTGTTTTATGTATTTTGGAGAGCTGTGGTTGCGTGCATACATATTTATTATGGTTATGTCCTCCTGGTGTACTGACCCTTTAACCATTATATAGTGTCCTTCCTTATCCTTTCTGGTGGATTTTGCTTTAAAGTCTATTTTGTCAGAGATTAATATTGCTACTCTTGCTCTATTTTGATTGTTATTTGCTTGATATATTTTTTTCCCATCCACTGAGTTTTAGTTTGTTTGTGTCTTTAAGTCTAAGGTGTGTCTCTTGTAGGCAGCATATGTACTGATAGCATTTTTAAATCCATTCTGCCACTCTCTGTCTCTTTATTGATGCATTTAGTCCATTTACATTCAGCATAATTATTGATAGGTATGAGTTTAGTGCTGTAATTTTGATGTTTTTTTGTGTGTATTATTTCACTTTCTTTGTTCCACTTAATTTTCTGTGCTGAGTCATTTTTCTTTATGTATTTTCTTTTTGTCTTTTTCCTTGTTGATTTTGTATTTGGTGAGTCTTTAGGTTTTTCTGATTTTTTATTTTGATGTGTAGGATTGTTAGTTCCCTTTAGGGTTATTTTAATATTTTCCCTATTTTTCTAAGTTTAAACCAATCTTCTATTTTTTTATGTAGTCTACAGTTCCTCTCCATATGGAACATCTATGACTACATCTTTTAGTCCATCTTTGTTGTTTTAATGTTGTCATCTTTTACATATCGACATCTCTGTTTCTCTATTTTCAGTGTTTTAGATTTGATTTATTTTTGTGACTTCCCTATTTGGGTTGATATATGGTTGCGCTGTCCTGTGTTCTAGTCTTCAGTTGTTATCTGATGTTACTGATTTTCTAACCAGAGAATTCCCTTTAGTATTTCTTGTAGTTTTAGTTTGGTTTTTACAAATTCCCTAAACTTCTGGTTGTCTGGAAATGCCTTAATTTCACTATCATATTGGAGAGACAGCTTTGCTGGATATATAATTCTTGGCTGGCAATTTTTTTTCCTTCAAGGCTTTATATATGTCATCCCATTGTCTTCTTGCCTGCATGGTTTCTGCTGAGTAGTCGGATGTTAGAATTATTGACTCCCCTTTGTAGGTGACTTTTTGTTTATCCCTAGCCACTCTTAAAATTCTCTCTTTATCTTTGGTTTTGGCAAGTTTGATTATAACATGTCCTGGTGCCTTTCTTTTGGGATCTACCCTATGTGGTGTTCGATTAGCTTCTTGAATAGATATCTTCCCATCTTTCACAATACCAGGGAAGTTTTTTTGCCAAGAAAACTTCAACAATTCTCTCTTTATCCTCTGATATCCCCCCGTTGGTGTACTCCAACCACTCATAGGTTATTCCTCTTAATAGAGTCCCACATAATTCTTATGGTTTCTTCATTTTTTTTTAATTCTTTTATCTGATTTTTCCCCACATAAGTTGATGTCAAGTGCTTTATCTTAAATCTCACTAATTCTGACTTCCATTGCCTCAACTCTGCTCCTATGACTTTCTATTGAGTTGCTTAATTCTGACATTTTATTGTTAATTTTTTTGGCTTTCTGTTTGCTGTCTCCCTGTGGATTCTTGCAGCCTGTTACATTTGTCATTGTCCTCTCGAATAACCTTCTTAACTTCCTCTATTGCTTTGACTGTGTGTTCCTTGGCTTGTTCTGCATTTTGCCTGATCTTCTTTTTGATTTCTTAAAAGAGTCTGTATATTAGTCTTCTGAGTTCTACCTCTGGTGATTATAAGAAGTTCTCTTTCTCTAGAAGGTTTGTCTCTTTATGTAACCATGGTCTGTCTCTTTATGTGATTTGATATTTACTGTTGTCTCTGAGTCATCAATAAGTTATTATATTTATTTATTTTATGCTTGCTTACTGTGCCCTAGCTTTTGTTTTGTATTATTTTATATGCCCAAATAGGCTGATTATGTGAGCTAGTTTGACTATTGGTGTCTTTGAAGCTCTCATGTCCTGTCTCCAGGTAGCTAGAGCTGTTACTAGGTTTGCGAGCCCACAAGTCCATTTACCTTTCTTGTGTTGATTCAGCTCAAATATCCAGGTCATTGGTCACCGAGTGTATGGTGCAGGCTTCTCACCTACAGTCCTAGATGTGAAGGGGTGATTGGAGTAGGCACAGGTATCTGGGTGCGGTAGGAAGTCATGCGCTGATCAAGGCAGGGGGCTGACTGCTGCCCCTGACTCTGGGTAGAAGGTGTGTCCCTGTTTCCTACAGCATGTAGGTAGGTGGGTTTTGCAGACAGACTATGGGCACCCAACGCTGTTGTCTGTAATGACTGGGCATCACCTTTTATCCTTAGACCCCTGTCGCAGGTAGCTCATTGGAGTGGGTGGAGCCACCAGTCCTCAGGCCCCTGATGTGGATAGGTGAGGACCCTGCTTAATGGGCAGGGCAGTGCCAAATATCATGAATCTGCCATATGCCCTTATAGCAGATACAGATGAAAATAGGCTTCAGGTATATACCATGGTATACTGTGTTAATGAGGGCCTACACTGTTGAAATGGGCCCATACAGGCCTACGCAGGGGTCAAAGGCATTCAAAGTCTGTTGACCCCTTATGCCTGTGCCTAGGCAAAAGGGTTTTGCCTGCCCTGAGTTCCTGGCTTAGGGAAGCTGGTAGATTATTTTTTCCTGTTTGTTAATTTTTTCTCTCTCCAAAGCCGGGAGAATGGCTCAGGGCACATTATGGGTCCTGCTTTCAGCCCAGGTTGCACAGCAATCTCTGAAGCTGGATCAGGACCTGGAGCAGAGCGGGGAGGGAGCAGATAAATAGGAGGGAGCTATTTCCCAAAAGGAGGGGGTTTTTTTTTGTTGTTTTTGTTTTTTGATCCATGCAGTAGGTTAGATGATCGTGCTTATCTTTTGCTGACTGACCACCATTTCTCGTTGGTTTTGGAGGTTTGAGCTGACTCTCCGCTGCTTGGTCTCTCCTGTTGTGGAAAACATGTCTGGAGTGCCCTGCTTGCCTCACTGCTCATACCAGCTGATCCCAGCCTGCAGGGTGCTGGTTCCCGCTGGGTCAAGTAGGGCAACTTTTCACTGCTTCTGAGCCATCATCTCTCACTCCTTCTGCCACTCAGTCTGCTTCCTCAACTTTGGTTTTATGTTCAGGGCTCCTAGATTGTCATATATAATCGATTCACTTGTTTTTTTTTTTTTTGGTCTTTGTTGTAAGAGGGATCCCAGGAAGCATCTGACTACTCCACCATCTTGGCCCCACCTGGATATCCATTTCTATAAAAATAAATTCAGATCTGCTCCCCATATGCAAACATTAATAAAAAAGAGCTAAATACAAAATATCAAAACTCTAAAAGTATTTGAGAAAAATACTGTTGTATATACTGAAAGTGAGTGAGTCGGGAAGGTATTTCTTAATAAGATACAGAATGTAGACATCATAAATGGAAAACTGGATAGATTTTTTTTACATAAAATATTAAAATTTTATGTGATGAGATGCCATAAGTCATACTAAAAAACAAATGACAGCCTCAGAGAATATATAAAGCAGCCATGAATTTTTTAAAACCAACATGAATTTTGATTAAAAATCAAAATTGTGTTCCGTTGAGTCTCTTCCGACTTATAGTGATTCTATATGACAGAGTAGAACTGCCCCATAGGGTTTCCTAGGCTGACATCTTTATGAGAACAGATCACTAGATCTTTTCCCTCACAGAGCCACTGGTAGGTTCAAACTGCTGACCTTTCAGTTAGCAGCTGAGTCCTTAACCATTGTGCCACCAGGGCTACTTGGCAAAGGATGTAGAAGAAAGCAAATGTCCAATAAATGTATGAAAAAACAGTGAACTTCGCTAGTAATCAGGAAAATGCAAATTAGATCAGCAGTGAGATAGGACCTCCCTACTCCCCAGCTGGTCAGACTGGCTGAAATGAAAGACTATGAACAGTTTGCCAACAATGTACCGTAGTAGCTAGTCTCAAATGCTAGTGGTGGGACTATACTAACTCAGTCTTTCTGTTGGGTAACTTTTGTCCTACAGAAATATCTACACATGAGCAAAGTTGTACACACAGTATGTGTGATAAAATGGGAAAAATGTAAATAACTGAAATGCCTATCTGTAGAGGAATGGCTCAATAAAATTACTGGGCATCAAGTCCATGGGGCAGTATGTAACCATTACAAAGGATAAGTAGAACTATAGCCACTATCACGGAGAAAAGGCAAGTCACAAACCAATTCACTCACCTGACAAATATCATTACTGGATTCCTATTTATTTATTTTCTCATAAGTTTTCAACTGCTCTCTTGCACTGGCTTCTTTCCATCAAACATGTTTTTTATTTTTATTTTTTAAAGATAGACTTTATTTTTTAGAGCAGTTTTAGGTTTAAAGAAAAATTGACTAGTAAGTACAGAGGTCCAATATACTTCCTCTACTGCACACATTGTTGTTATTGTTGTGGGCCATCAAGTCCATTTCTTTAAGGAAGCAGATTGCCTGATTTTTTCTCCTGGTGGGTTAGAACATCAGACCTTTCAGTTAGCAGCCAAGTACTTAATTGTGCCACCAGGGATCCTTACCCCATCCACAGTTTCCATCTATCCATGTTTTTGTGTTAGATGCCGTCAGGTTCCAGCTCACAGCGACCCTGAGTACAACAGAACTAAACACTGCCCAGTCCTGCGCCATTGCTATGTTTGAGCCCATTGTTGCAGCCACTGTGTCAATCCATCTTGTTGAGGGTCTTTCTCTTTCTCTAACCCTCTACCAAGCATGATGTCCTTCTCCAGGGACTGGTCCCTCATGATACCATGTCCAAAGAATGTGAGAAGTCTCACCATCCTTGCCTCTAAGTGGCATTCTGGCTGTATGTCTTTCAAGACAGATTTGTTCATTTTTCTGGCAGTCATGGTATATTCAATATTCTTTGCCAACACCATAATTCAAAGGCATGAATTCTTCTCCAATCTTCCTTATTCATTGTCCACCTTTCACATGATTATGAGGTGATTGAAAACTCCATGGCTAGAGTCAGGCGCACCTTAGTCCTTAAAGTGACATCTTTGCTTTTCAACTCTTTAAAGACATCTTTTGCCGCAGATTTGCTCAATGCAACACGACCTTTGATTTCTTGGCTGCTGCTTCCATGGGTATTGTATGTGGATCCAAGTAAAATGAAATTCTTTACAATTTTAATCTTTTCTCCATTTATCATGATGTTGCTTACTAGTTCAGTTGTGACAGATTCTTGTTTTCTTTGTGTTGAGGTGTAATCCATACTGAAGGCTGTAGTCTTTGATCTCCATCAATAAGTGCTTCAAGTCCTCTTCATTTTCAGCAAGCAAGGTTGTGTTATCTGGATATCACAGGTTGTTAATGAGTCTTCCTCCAGTCCTGATGCCCCATTCTTCTTCATATAGTCCAACCTCTCAGATTATTTGCTCAGCACACAGATTGAATAAGTATGATGAAAGCATACAACCCTGATGCATACCTTTTCTGATTTTAAACAATGCAGTATCCCCTTGTTCTGTTTGAATAACTGCCTCTTGGTCTATGTACAGGTTCCTCATGAGCACAATTAAATGTCTTGGAATTCCCATTCTTTGTAATCTTATCCATAATTTGTTATGATCCACACAGTCAAATGCCTTCGCATAGTCAATAAACATCCTTCTGGTATTCTCTGCTTTCAGCCAGGATCCATCTGACATCAGCAATGATATCCCTGGTTCCACGTCCTCTTCTGAATCCAGCCTGAATTTCTGGCAGTTCCCTGTGGATGTACTGCTGCAAACATTTTTGAATGATCTTCAGCAAAATTTTACTTGCATGTAATATTAATGATATTGTTCAATAATTTTTGCATTCTGTTGAATCACTTTTCTTTGAAATGGGCATGTATATGGATCTTTTTCCTGTCTTCCAGATTTCTTGGCATAGATGAATGAGAGCTTCGAGTGTTGCATCCATTTGTTGAAACATCTCAATCGGTATCCTGTCAATCCCGGAACCTTGTTTTTGCCAGTGCCTTCAGCACAGCTTGGACTTCTTCCTTTAGTACCATCGGTTCTTGATCTTATGCTACCTCCTGAAATGTTTGAGTGTTGACCAGTTCTTTTTGGTACAGTGAATCTGTGTATTATTTCCATCTTCTTTTGATGCTTCTTGCATCATTCGATTTTTTGCCCATAAAATCCTTCGATATTGCAACTTGAGTCTTGAAATTTTTCTTCAGTTCTTTCAGTTTGAGAAATGCCAAGAGAGTTCTTCTCTTTTGGTTTTCTAACTCTAGGACTTTGCACACTTCATTGTAATACCGGTGGCATAGCTTTCATCATCACTGCAACACCCAAGCCACCACAGTATGACAGACTGACACACCAGTAGTGGATTTATTACATTATTGAACCAACATTGATACATTATTGTTAATTGAAGTCCATAGTTTACATTAAGGTTTACTTTGTGTTGTGTAGTTCTGTGAGTTTTGACAAATGAATAATCTTATGTATCTTTCATTTTAGTATCATACAGACTAGTCTCACTGCCCTAAATATGCCCTGTGCTCCATCCATTCATCTCTCCCTTCTTCCCTCTCTCAACTCCTGGCAATCGCTGATCTTTTCATTGTGTCTGTTAGTGCTGGTTGCTGCCAAGTTGGCTTTGACTCATAGGTACCTCATTTTTAACGGAACAAAATATTGCCTGATCCTGCACCATCTTTGTGATTGTTGGTATGTTTGAGCCCATTGTTGTGGCTACTGTGTAGTGCCTTCCAACCTAGAGGGGTCACCTTCCAGCACTATACTGGAGAATATTGTTGCGACCCATAAGATTTTCATTGCCTAATTTTTATACCTAAGCTCCAGGTATTCCTTCCTAGTCTGTCTAGTCTGGAAGCTCTGCCGAAACCTACCCATTATGGATGACCCTGCTTGTATTTGATATATTGGTGGCATAGCTTTCAGCATCACAGCAACATGAAAACCACCATCGTATGACAAATTAACAAATGAGTGGTGGATTATATCTGTAGTATTGCCTTTCTCAGAATGTCATGTAGTTGGAATTACAAAGTATGTAGCCTTTGCAGACTGGCTTCTTTCACTTAGCAGTATGCATTTAAGGTTTCTCCATGTCTCTTCTCAGCTTGATAGCTGATTTCTTTTCATAGCTAATTAATATTCCATTTATGGATGGAGCACAGTTTGTCCATTCACATATTGAAGGGCATCTTAGTTGCTCTTGACAATTATTAATAAAACTGCTGTAAACATTTGCATGCAAGTTTTATGTGGACACAGTTTTCCTACTACATAATTTGGGTAAATACCTAGGAGCGCTATTGCTGAATTTTATAGTAAGATAATGTTTAGCTTTGTAAGAAACTTCCAAAAAGTCTTTCAAAGTGACTGTACCATTTTACATTCCCACCAGCAGTTAATGATAGCTTCTGGTACTCCATACTTTCACCAGCATTTGGCAATATCAGTGTTTTGTGTTTTAGCCATTCTAATAGGTATGTAGTGGTATTGCACTATTGTTTTGATCTGCAATTCCCTGATGACGTATGATGCTGACTATGTTTTCATATGCTTATTTGCCATCTGTGTACCTTCTTTGGAGAGGTGTTTGTTCAGATCTTTTGCCCACCTTTTAATTGAGTTTTTTTTTTCTTATTGTTGAGTTTTAAGAATTTTTTGTGTATCTTGGATACAAGGTCTTTATCACATATGCGTTTTGCAAATATTTTCTCTCAGTCTGTGGCTTGTCTTTTCATTCTCTTAACAATTTATTTGGCAGAAACAGAAGTTTTTAATTTTAAGCAAGCCCAACTTATCAATTTTTTCTTTCATAAATTGTGCTTTTGCTGTTGTACTTAAAAACACATTGTCTAACCCAAGGCCACCTAGATTTTCTCTTACATTGTCTTCCAGACATTTTATACTTTCACATTTTACATGTAGGTCATGACCCATTCTGAGTTAGTTTTTGTGAAGAGTGTAAGGTCAGTGTTTAGATTCATTTTTTTTTTTTTTTTGCAGGTGGATGTCTAGTTGGTCCAGCACCATTTTTTTAAAAGACAATCCTTTCTCCATTGAATTGCCTTAGCTCCTTTGTCAAAATAAGGTAAGTATATTTGTGTGGATCTATATCTGGGCTCTCTATTCTGTTCTATTTACCTATTTGTTATTTCACCACTATCACACTTTTTCAATTACTATAGCTTTATAGTAAGTCTTAAGTTAAGTAGTATCAGTTCTCCAACTCTTCTTCTTCAGTATGGTGTTGGCTTTTCGGGGCCTTTTTCTTTCCCACATAAACTTTAGAATAATTTGTCAATACCCACAAGGCAATGTGCTGGGATTTTAATTGGGATTGTGTACAGAGCCCTGGTGGTGCAGTTGTTAAGAACTTGGCTGTAACCAAAAGGTTGGCAGTTCAAATCCACCAAGCACTCCTTGGAAACTCTATAAAGCACTTCTACTCTGTCCTATAGAGTTACTGTGAGTTGGAATCAACTCAATGGCAATGGGTTTGGTTTGGTTTCTTGTTGTTGGGTTTATGGATGAAGGTGAGAAGCACTGACATCTTAGCAATATTGAATCTTCCTACCCATGAACATGGAATATCTTCTTTGATTTCTTTCAGCAGGGTTTTGTAGCTTTCTCCATATACATCTTGTATATATTTGGTAAGATTGATACCTAATTTTTCTTTTATGTGTGTGCTAAACAATATGGTGTGTGTTTTTAATTTCAATTTCCAATTGCTCGTTACTGGTGTGTAGGAAAGCAACTGACTTTTGTATATTAACCTCGTATCTTGCAAACTTCCCCACACATCTATCGGTTTGTCCTACTGTGGGGGCTTGCATGTTGCTATGACACTGGAAGCTATGTCACTGGTATTTCAAATACCAGCAGGGTCATCCATGGTGGACAGGTTTCAGCTGAGCTTCCAGACAAAAAGACAGACTAGGAAGAAAGGCCTAGCAGTCTACTTCTGAAAAAATTAGCCAATGAAAACCTTATGGATAGCAGTGGAACATTGTCTGATATAGTGCCGGACAATGAGCCTCCCCCAGGTTGGAAGATGTGATGGTTAAGATTGTGTCAGCTTGGCTAATCCATGATTCCCAGTGTTTTGGCAGTTGTATCATGTGGCCACTTACCTGTTGAGATTTGATACCTGATCGCCCCTGTGCAGGAACCTGCTAAGTGGTACCAGTGGGGGTGGGATCTGTGTCGGCTCCCCACCCCCTCAGCCTGACTCCCATTCATCTGGCCTTGGGTTCATGGACTTGGGCTAGTAGCTTTCCAGCAGTCTTGCCTACTGATCTTGGGATTCGTTGATCTCCACAGCCTGTGGGAGCACTGCTCTCTGGCCTGCAGATCTTAGATTTGCCAACCCCTGCAGCTAAGTGAATCATGAGAATTCTCTTTCTTGCCTCAGGGACTTGGGACTTACAGCCTCTAAAAACTGTGTGAGCCATTTTCCTGATATAAATTTCTCTTTATATATGTATACTTTACTGGTTTTGCTTCTCTAGATAGCCCAGCCTAAGATATTTGGTAATGATAGAATGGGGTGCTGTTCTAACATGCACCTAAGATGTGGAAGTGATTTCGAAACCGTGAATGGATAGAAGACTCAGAAGGAAGTGAAGCAAACTGTTAACACCAGAGAAGGCACAGGTAATGAGAAACAGCAGAAGAGGAGCAGCTACAGCAGAGGACAGGCTATAGCTGCAAACTGGCAGCAGCAGAACCAGGAGACTAGAGCTGGACAGTGCTGGAGTTGACCCATGGAGCAAGAGAGTTGAGTACCTGTGCACAGGAGGCTTCCTAACAGAGTGGGGTGCCTCTGGGCACTTATCAGTGGAGCTACAGAGCTCTGGAACACTTACCCCAGCAGGACAGATGTGGGTGTGAGGCCCAAGGGCTGAGAGACCAAGGAACAAGGAAGCAGCAGCTGAAGTGACAAGGAACAGAGGAAGCCGAGCTGCCTGTCTCAAAAGATATGGCCATGACTTCAGGTGTTTCAAAGGGTGGAGCTGTGGCCTCTGGTGTTTCTAAGGGTGGAGTAGCCAATCAGACAGACTACAAGAATGGTTCACCTAAAGCCAAGGGAGCACAGTTGCCATCCATGTAGGCCTAGAAGGCAGAGCTGAAGCCTCCACTCAGAATCCAGAGAGTGTGGCCAATGCCTGGAGTCTGGAGGGCAAGGCCATTGTGTAAATTATCTCAGAGAACAGAAGATTATTTTCAAAGCCTTGAGGGCTAATGTAATGTGCTCTGCTGACTTGCTTGGTGCCTGTTATCACTTCTTTTCCTACGGTTTCTCCCATTTGTAATGGAAATGTCTAGCTTGTGCCTGTTCTGGCTTTGTACCTTTGGAAGCAGATAGCTTGTATTCTAGATTTCACATGAGGAGGAATTTTGGATTTTGGACTTGGACTTAAGATTTTTGCTGTGATATGATGGGGTTAATATGTTTTGCATGTTGCAAGGATGAGATTTTGGGGGCCAAAGAGTGGAATGTCATGGATTGAATTGTGTTCACCAAAAACGTGTGGATCAATTTGGCTGGGTCATGATTCCTGGTACTGTGTGATTGTCTGCCATTTTGTCATCTGTTGTGATTTTTCTATATGTTGTAAATCTTGCCTCTATGATGTTAATGAGGGGGGATGGGTAGCAGTTGTGTTGATGAGGCAGGACTCAATCTACAGTATTGGAGGGTGGCTTGAGCCAATTTCTTTTGGGATATAAAAGAGAAAAGCAAGCAGAGAAACAGGGAGACCTCATACCACCAAGATAGCAGTGCTGGAAGAGTGAGTCCTTTGGACCCAGGGTTCATGGTCAAGAAGTTCCTAGTCCAGGGGAAGATTGATGAGAAGGACCTTCCTCCAGAGCCAACAGAGAAAGAAAGCCTTCCCCTGGATCTGACTCCCTCAATTTGGACTTTTAGCCTACTTTACTGTGAAGAAATGTTTCTCTTTGTTAAAGCCACCCAGTTGTGGTATTTCTGTTATAGTAGCACTAGATAACTAAGACAGAAGGCACTCAAAATATGACTGGGGACGAGCTGCCTCCTCAAAGTAAAGTCAATCTTAATGATATAGATGGAGTCAAGCTTTCAGGACCTTCATTTGCTGTTGTGGCACAACTCAAAATGAGAAGAAACACCTGCAAACATCCATTAATAATCTGAATGTGGAGTGTAGAAAATATGAAGTTAGGAAAATTGGAAGTCTTTAGAAATGAAACAGAATACAATAACATCAATATCCTAGGCATTAGTGAGCTAATATGGACTGGTATTGGCCATTTTGAACTGGACAATCATAATAGTCTACTATGCCGGAAATGACAAAATGAAGAGGAATGACATTGCATTCATTGTCAAAAAGAACATTTCAAGATCTATCCTGAAGTACAATACTGTCAGTGATAGGATAATATCCATACGCCTAAAAGAAGACCAGTTAATATGACTATTATTCAAATTTACACACCAATTGCTAATGCCAAAGGTGAGGAAACCGAAGATTTTTACCAACTTCTGCAATCTGAAGTTGATCAAACATGCAATCAGGATGCATTGATAATTACTGGTCATTGGAATGCAAAAATTGGAAACAAAAAAGAAGGAACAGTTTTTGAAAAATATAGCCTTGGTGATAGAAAGGATGCCAGAGATCACATAATACAATTTTGCAAAACCAATGACTTTTTCACTGCAAGTACCTATTTTCAACAACATAAATGGCAACTATACCTGTGGACCTTACAAGATGGAAAACACAAGAAATCAAACTGACTACATCTGTGGAAAGAGAGGATGGAAAACTCAATATCAACAGGCAAAACACGGCAGGGGCTGACTGTGTAACATACCATCAATTGCTCATATGCGAGTTCAAGTTGAAGCTGAAGAAAATTAAAACAAGTCCACAAGAACCAAAATATGATCTTGAGTATATCTTACCTGAATTCAGAAACCATCTCAAGAATAGATTTGACTCATTAAACACTAATGATGGAAGACCAGGCAAGTTGTGGAATGACATCAAGAACATCACACATGAAGAAAGCAAGAGGTCACTAAAAAGACAGGAAAGAAAGAAAAGATCAAAATGGAAGTCAGAAGAGACCCTAAAACATGCCCTTGAATGTAGAGTAAAAAAAAAAAAAAGAGTAGCTAAAGTAAAAGGCAGAAATTGTGAAGTAAAAGAGCTGAACAGAAGTTTTCAAAGAGTAGCTCAAGAAGAAAAAGTAAAGAATTATAATGAAATGTGCAAAGATCTGGAGTTAGAAAATCAAAAGGGAAGAACACGCTCAGCATTTCTCAAGCTGAAGGAACTGATGAGAAAATTCAAGCCTTGAGCTACAATATTGAAGGATTCTGTGGGCAAAATATTGAAAAATGCAAGAAGCACCAAAAGAAGATGGAAGGAATACACAAAGTAACCGTACCAGAAAGAATCAGTTGACATTTAATCATTTCAGGTGGTAGCACATGATCAATAACCGATGGTGCTGAAGGGAGAAGTCCAAGCTGCACTGAAGGAATTGGCAAAAAACAAGGCTCAAGAATTGACAGAATACCAGTTGAGATGTTTCAACAAATGGATGCAGCACTGAAAGCGCTCACTCATCTATGACATGAAAATTGGAAGACAGTTACCTAGCCAACTATGTGGAAGAGACCCATATTTGTGCCCATTCCAAAGAAAGGTGATCCAACAGAATGTAGAAATTATCCAACAATATCATTAATATCACACCCAAGTAAAATTTTGCCGAAGATAATTCAAATGCAGTTGCAGCAGTACATAGACAATGAACTGCCAGAAATTCAAACCAGCTTCAGAAGAGAATGTGGAACCAGGGATATCATTGCTGATGTCAGATGGATCTTGGCTGGAAGCAGAGAATACCAGAAAGATGTTTTCCTGTGTTGTATTGACTATGCAAAGGCATTTGACTGTGTGGATCATAACAAATTATGGATAACATTGAGAATAATGGGAATTCCAGAACACTTAATTGGGTTCATTAGGAACCTGTACATAGACCAAGAGGCAGCCGTTCAAACAGAACAAGGGGATACAGTGTGTTTTAAAGTCAGGACAGATGTGCGTCAAGGTTGTATCCTTTCACCATACTTACTCAATCTGTATGCGGAGGAAATAATCCGAGAGGCTGGAGTATATGAAGAAGAACAGGGCATCAGGACTGGAGGAAGACTCATTGACAACGATATGCAGATGACCCAACCTTGCTTGCTGAAAGTGAAGAAGACTTGAAGCATTTACTGATGAAGATCAAAAGCTCCAGCAAAAATCCTCACAAATGATCCAATGAGCAACATCATGATAAACAGAGAAAGATTGAAGTTGTCAAGGATTTCACTTTACTTGAATCCACAATCAACATCCATGGAAGCAGCAGTCAAGAAATCAAAGGATGTATTGCATTGGGGAAATCTGTAGCAAAAGACCTCTTGAAGTGTTAAAAAGCAAAGATGTCACTTTAAGGACTACGGTGTGCCAGACCCAAGCTGTAGTGTTTTCAATCACCTCATATGCGTGCAGAAGCTGGACAATGAATAACGAAGACTGAAGAATCGATGCCTTTGAATTATGGTCTTGGGGGAAGAATAGTGAATATACCATGGATGGCCAGGAGAACAAACCAGTCCATCTTGGAGGAAGTAGAGCCAGAATGCTCCTTAGAAGCAAGGGTGGCAAGACTTCATCTCACATATTTTGGACAAGTTATCAGGAGGGACCAGTTCCTGGAGAAGGACATCCTGCTTGGTAAAATAGAGGGTCAGCGAGAAAGAGGAAGACCCTCAAAGAGAAGGACTGACACAGTGGCTGCAACATTCGGCTCAAGCATAACAATTGTGAGGATGGCACAGAACCAGGGAGAGTTTTATTCTGTCGTAGACAGGATCGCTGTGCGTTGGAACCAACTTGATGGCACCCAACAACAACAACATCCTGCAACCTTGCTATGACTTATTAGTTCCAGTAAATCTTTGAGATTTTCTGCATAGACAATCATGTCATCTGTGAATAAAAAAAAGATTTTATTTCTTCCTTTCCAACCTACGTAACTTTTATTTCATTTTTTGTTTTATTGCATTGGTTAAATTTACAGTTCAATGTTGAATAGGTGTGGTGAAAAGGGACATCTCTGTCCAGTTCCCAATCTTAGGGGAAATCATCTAGTTTCTCACCATTATGTACAATGTTTGCAGCAGGATTTTTGGAGATGTTCATCAAGTGTAAAAATCCACCTCTATTCCTAGTTTGCTGAGAGTTTTTATCATGAACAGATGTTGGATTTTTGTCAAATGCTATTTATTCGTTTATTGATATGATGACATGATTTTTCTTCTTTAGCCTATCGATGTGATGGATTACATGAGTTGATTTTCCAATGTTGTACCAGTCTTGCATACTTGAAATAAATCCCACTTTTTATGTATTTTATTGATGATTTTTGCATCTATGTTCATGAAAGATATTTATCTGTGGTTTTTCTTGCTTGTAATGCCTCTATCTGGTTCTGGTATTGGGATATTGCTGGCCTCATGGAATGAGTTAGGAAGTGGTTCCTTCTCTTCTATTTTCAGAAACAGATTACAGAGGATTGTTATTTTTTTTTTCTTAAATGTTTGGTAGAATTTACTAGTGAAAACACAGGGGCCTTGTGTTTTCTGTTCTTGAATGTTTTTAATTATTGATTAATTTTTAAAAAATAAATATGGAACTATTCAGATGATTTATTTCTCCTTATATGAGTTTACCAAAACCAAGACTGTGTCTTTCAAGGAATTGGCCCATCTCATAGAGTTGTTCATGATATTTATTTTTTTTAATATCCACAGGATCAGTAGTGATGGCCTCATCTTTCATTTTTAATGTGAGTAATTTGTGTCTTCTCTCTTTTTTGTTTGGGTAATCTGGCCATAGGTTTATGAATTTCATTGAAATTTTCAAAGAACTGAGTATTGATTTTGTTGATTTTCTCTATTACTTCCTGTTTCTAATTCCATGGATTTCTGCTCTGATTTTTATTATTTCTTTTTCTTCTACTTGCTTTGAATTTAATGTGCTCTTCTTTTTCTAGCTTCCTAAGATGGTAGCTTCAACTACTGATTCTTGACCTTTCTTTCTTTCTAATACATGAATTTGATGTTATAAATTACCTCTAAACACTGATTTTGCAGCATCCCACATGTTTTGTTAAGTTGTATTTTCATTTAGTTTAAAATATTTTTAATTTCTCCTGACACTTCTTCTTTGAGTCATGTGTTATTTAGAAGTTGTGCATTTAACCCTCCAAATATCTTGGGACTTTGTGACTATCTTTCTGTTATTGATTTTTAGTTTATTTTCATTGTGGTCTGAGAACGTACTTTGTATAATTTCTGATTTTTTGAATTTATTAAGGGCTCTTTCATGGCCCAGGAAGTGGTCCATCTTGGTGACTATTCCATGTGAGCTTGAGAACAATATGTATATGCTGTTGTTGGAGGAAGTGTTCCGTAAATGTCAATTGGATTCAGTTGCTTGATGGTTCCGTGCAGGTCAACTCTATCCTTCTTGATTTTCTGCCTGCTGGATCTTGTATATGGTTAAGTGCTACGGCTGCAAACTAAAAGGTCAGCTGTTCAAATCCACCAGGCGCTCCTTGGAAACCCTATGGGGCAGTTCTACTCTGTCGCATGGGGTTGCTTTGAGTTGGAATTGACTCGATGGCAAGGGGTTTGGTTTTAACTGGTTTGGATCTGTCAACTGCTCATAGAAAAGCATTGAAGTCTCCAACTCTAATGGTTGATTTGGTTATTTCTCTTTGCAGTTCTATCAGTGTTTGTCTCATGTATTTTGGCACACTGTTGTTAGGTGCTCTTGTAGGATAAAAACATCACAAAGCTTAGTAAAGCAAAAAGAAAGTTTTATTCGGCATATATTAGAAAAGACAAAAGTGGGAAGTGGACAAGCATGTTGCTAGAGCCGTGTCTGCCTGAATCCAGAGGATATTATAGAGTAAGCAAGAATGGGCAAAGGTACAAGCATGTTGCCACAGCCGTGTCTGCCCAAGTCCAAAGAACATTACAGAGTCATCAGTATATATTAACACTACAAAGTGGGGAAAACCATTGAAAGCTTCATCTTTTCATGGATTGGCTAGAGACTGTGATCCTACATTTTGAATTGTCTTTCTTAACAATCATTGGTACAGGTTTCAGTAATGACAGTCAGGAGGGTCTTCTTGGTCTCACAAATTTTCTATTCTATAAATGCTAATAGAAAAAGATGAGAGCGGCAAGCCTTTTGTATTCTGTTTGAAGGGTTTATGTGAAAGATTCCCTGAAAGGTATTTTCCAAGATTATCTTAGCTATTGTCTTTATACTTCAGGGCCCAGTTGATACATCCCTGTGAGTCCTTTTGAGCCCAGCTCCAGCTGGGTCACATTCTCTGTGCTCAAGGACAGGGAATAATGACTCCAGTATTATTTCCTAAATCAGTGCATACACATTAAGGATTTTATGTCTCCTTGGAAAATTGACCCCTTTATCATTATGAAATGTCTCTCTTTATCCCTGATCCTTTTCCTTGCTCTGAAGTCTACTTTATCTGAAATTAATATAGTTAACTCTAGCTTCCTTTGGTTAGTGTCCATATGGTATATCTCTCTCCATTCCTTTACTTTTAATCTATCTGTGTCTTTTATATTTAAGGAGTTCTGGTGGCGCAGTGGTTAAACACTCAGCTGTTAACCAAAAGGTCAGCAATTTGAACCCACCAGCTCTGCAGGAGAAAGATGTGGCAACTTACTTCCGAAAAGAATATAGCCCTGGAAACCCTCTGTCCTACAGGGTCGCTATGAGCTGGAATCAACTTGATGACAACAGATTTGGTTTTGGTTTTGGTTGTAGCAGGAAAACAACCATAGACAGATGAGCTTGCCTGTAATCCAGTAAAACTCTTCACAAGAACAGGCGTTGTACAGGATTTGGCCAGGGGGCCATAATTTGCCAAGCCCTGCACAAAAGTTTTGGGATTACTGGAGTTGGAATTAGACTCTCTAGAAGAAAGTATAGGTCACGCACAAAACAGTGATCCATGGCTGGCTGCAGGCAGAATTGCTGGCTCCCTGTATGCTATCCACAAAAAATGACTGTCATGGATATATTTCTAGATCTGAGTGGGCATCACATCGATCCTTAATAACCTGAGCCTGACGGGCCAGGAAGATAGATTCTCAGTAGACTCAGCTTTCATCTGAGTGAGAAAGAATTGACTAGATTACTAGCACTTTTCAAGTTATAGATGCTTTCAACAAAATCCATTCATTCGGCCAGCACTAATGTTGTTCGCGTTGCTTTAGGAACTAGGTCTATTGGTTTCCTAGTAATTAGTTTCCTGCTGTAACAAATTTCCACAATTAAGTAGCTTATAAGAGCAGAAATACATTGTCTCACGGTTCTAGAGACTAGTAGTGCCGTGTTCTACTGGGTCAGCAGGACTATGTTCTCTCTGAAGGCTCTAGAAGAAGATCCTTTCTTGTCTCTCCCAGCACCTGGAAGCCCCAGGCATTCCTTGGCTTGCAGCTGCAGCATAACTCTGTGAGCACATGACTGTCTTTCATTGTCTGTCTCTTTGTGCTTCTGTTCTTCTGTAAGGAGTCATTTAGATTGCATTATATGATCCACTGTATTTCAGTATGACCTCATGTTAACTGATAGCATCTTCAAAGACTCTATTTCCAAGCAAGGTTAAGGTCACAGGTACTGGGGATTAGGACTCGAACATGTCTTTTTGGGGACACACTTCAATCCAAACACTGGATACAAAGACAAATAGAAAATAATATCTTCTCTCTGTTAAAAATAATTAAAACGATGAAATGTGAACATAAAATTTATTCTGAGCAGTTATTCTATATGCATATAGGGAAACGATTCTGATTCTAGACAAAGCAAATGGCCCGAAAAAGCTAGTTACAATGAGGTTTATAAACAGAAGAGGCGGGAGAAATACAGAATACCAGCCATTGGCTAATCTTAACATGATTGATTGACCCCTGCCCTCCCTCTTTTACTGAGATCAAAGGATGTTAGGCCACAAGATGGTCTGTGCCCCACCACCCAGCATATCTTTTGAAATTCAAATTTAGTAAATCTGGCTTCAAACAGGAAAGAAAAGATTTGCAAATTTGGGTGAAAGAAAAGCTGCTGGTGGATTAATTTTGGTCTGGGATTTCTTTAAAATGAATATCTGTTTTCAGGGGTAAGAAAACCCCCAAATCAAAGTAAGATATCTGTTATCAACTTCTCTCTTTGACACCTCCAAGAGCTCACTGGTCTAGTGACAGAAAGAGATGAGAAACAAACTATTAGAGGACTTCACTAAGTTCCAAGGAAAAGGCATGAACAAAGCACTCTGGTGAGGGGAGAGGGAAGCTCTCGACTTTGCCTGAAGATGTCAAGCAAGACTTCGTGACAAAGATGCCATTGATTTATTCTTTAAAGACTAAGCGTTTGCCAGGCAGACAAAAGGAGGTAACAAATCTAGGCAGAGAGGAAATTTTATTTTGCTTTCTTCTCATTTTTCTCACTTCTGTCACCTGGCTTCTGTCTCCAAGTTACTGACTCTTCTCTCCTGAAGGACACCAATCCATCAACTGTTTTTCAGGCTGCATTTTCTCCCTGACTCTTCTGCCTCATTTCATACTGTTAACCATTGTCTCCTTCTCTCCTTTTCTTCTTTTAGCAGATTTTGAAAGATCCCTCCACTTGTGGTATAGAGGATAGATTACAGCAGGAAGACTGGATGTCACTGTGTTAACAAAAGTAAGAAATGACAAGGGCTTGACTTAAGGCTTGGAGTGCTAACAGAGATGGGGAATGGATTCCAGAGTTACTGGGAAAACTGACTTCAGTGAGGAGGGACCAGTGGAATGTGGCATTGGGCAGGATGGATAAGGCAGACTTGAACTGGACTTGGTGTCTGTGGTAGGAAAAAAATATCACAAAGTTTAGTAAAGTAAAAGAAAGTTTTATTTGGCATATATTCCAAAAAGGCAAAAGTGGGAAGCGGACAAGCATGCTGCCAGAGTTAATGTCTGCCATAATCCAAAGAAATATTACAGAACTGACAAAAGTGGGAAAACGGACAAGCATGCTGCTGTAGCCATGTCTGTCTGAGTCCAAGAAATATTACAGAATAAGCAAAAGTGGGAAAATGGACATGCATGCTACTACAGTTATGTCTACCCAAGTCCAAGGAACATTACAGAATCATCAGTATATATTTACATTACAAATGGGCAAAACCATTGAAAGCTCCACCTTTCCACAGATTGGCTAGAAACTGTGATCCTACATTTTGAACTGCCCTTCTTAATCATTGGTACAAGTTTGTCGTGGTTTGAATTATGTCTCCCAAAAAATGTGTGTAACAATTTGGCTGGGCCATGATTCCTGGTATTGTGTGATTTTCCTATATGTTGTAAATCCTGTCTCTATGATGTTAATGAGGGAGGATGGGCGGCAGTTGTGTTAGTGAGGCAGGACTCATTCTACAAGATTGGATTGTGTCATGAGACAATTTCTTGAGATATAAAAGAAAGAAGTAAGCAGAGAGATAGGAGGACCTCATACCACCAAGAAAGCACCAGGAGCAGGGCGTGACCTTTGGACCCAGGGTCCCTGTGCGTTAGAAGGTCCTCAACCAGGTGAAGTTTAAGGACAAGGAATTTTCCTCCAGAGCTGACAGAGAGAGAAAACGGTCCCCTGGAGCTGACAACCTGAATTTGGACTTTTAGCCTACTTTACTGTGAGGAGGAAACCCTAGTGGCGTAGTGGTTAAGTGCTACACCTGTTAACCAAATGGTCGGCAGTCTGAATCCACCAGGCACTCCTTGGAAACTCTATGGGACAGTTCTACTATGTCCTATAGGACCACTATGAGTTGGAATCGACTCGACGGCACTGGGTTTTTTTTTGAGGGGGGAGGTTACTGTGAGGAAATAAATTTCTCTTTGTTAAAGCCATCCACTTGTGGTATGTCTGTTATAGCAGCACTAGATGACCAAGACAAGGTTTCAGCCAGGAGGGTCTTTATCGGTCCAACAAATTTTCTATTCACTAAATGCTAATAGAAAAATGTAAGAGTGGAAAGTCTTTTGTGTTCCCTTTGATGATTTGTTTATGTGAAAGTTTCTCTAAAAGATGTTTTCCAAGATTATCTTAGCTGTTGTCTTTATACCTCAGGGCCCAGTTGATGTGTCCTTGTGAGTCCTTCTGAGCCCTTTTGAGTCCAGCTCCAGCTGGGTCATGTTCTCTATACTCAAGGACAGAGAAAAATGATTCCAATATTATTTCCTAAATCATGCCTTAAAACCTTGAGAAAGCAATCAAATTTTTTTGTAGAAGTGGTTGCGCTCATTAACACATTATAAAATACTACTTACTTTCCAAAGCTTAGAATAAGATTTGTAATATGCTTACACAGTTCCAAACTGAAAATATCTGCAACTTTTCAATAAAAAAAGCTTTAACTTTGTTATTTTTGCCGTTAATTAAAATAATAGAAAAAAGAGAAAAGTGCTAAAATTTGGTATCAAACAGCATAGATTTCTCAAAAACCTCTGTCTTCAATTTTTTTCTTTTTGTCATTTCCTCTGGCTTTCCTTTTCTTACCTCTTATGACACAGTTAAGAGGAGAGTGGCAGTTAAATGGAAACCCTGGTAGCATAGTGGTTAAGTGCTACGGCTGCTAACCAAAAGGACGGCAGTTCGAATCTCCCAGGTGCTCCTTGGAAACTCTATGGGGCAGTTCTACTCTGTCCTTTAGGGTCACTATGAGTTGGAATCGACTCGACAGCATGGGGTTTGGTTTTTTTTTGGTTTGGCAGTTAAAGAACATTAGAGTGACCAACATTTACCATGATTATTGTTATTTACAGTCAATGCTTGTATTGTTTATTTGCCAAATTCTTTACTCATGTGGGAATGTAAAATGGTCCAACCACTATGGAAAACAATATATAAAAAAAAAAAAAAAAAATAGAGCTCCCTTAAAAAGCTAGAAATAGAAATACCATCGGATTCAGCAATCCCACTCCTAGGAATATATCCTAGAGAAATAAGAACTGTCACATGAATAGACATTTGCACACCCATGTTCATTGCAGCATTTATTCACAATAGCAAAAAGATGGAAACAACCTACGTGCCCATCAAGAGATGAATGGGTAAACAAATTGTAGAACATACACACAATCAAATACTATGTAATGACAAAGAACAATAATGAATCCACAAAATATCTCACAACATGGATGAATCTGGAGGGCATCATGCTGACTGAAATAAGTCAAACCCAAAAGGACAAATACTGCATGACACCACTATTATAAAAACCCACAAAAAGGTTTACACACAGAAAGAAACAATCTTTGAGGGTT
The DNA here is from genome assembly GCF_030014295.1 of Loxodonta africana. Taxonomy (NCBI): domain Eukaryota; kingdom Metazoa; phylum Chordata; class Mammalia; order Proboscidea; family Elephantidae; genus Loxodonta; species Loxodonta africana. Next base: position 72,523,738 of record NC_087358.1, read on the forward strand.
ATGAGGGAGGTGTGTGGGGAGGGGAAATTATTGACTAGATAGTAGACAAGTGTTAACTTTGTTGAAGGGAAAGTCAGTATACAATATAGGGGGAGTAAGCACAATTTGACCAAGGCAAAGTCACAGAAGCTTCATAGACACATCCAAACACCCTGAGGGACTGAGTTACTGGGGCTGAGGGCTGAGGCCCATGGTCACAGGGGTCATCTAGGTCAATGGACATAACACAGTTCCTAAAGAAAATGTTCTGCATCTGACTTTGGTGACTAGCATCTGGGGTCTTAAAAGCTTGCGAGTGGCTATTTAAGATACAGCTACTGGTTCCATCCCATCCAGAGCAAAGGAGAATGAAGAAAACCAAAGAGACAAGGAGAATATCAGCCCAAAGGACTAAAGGACCACAAGTACCACAGCCTCCATCAGCCCGAGCCCAGAAAAACTAGATGGTGCCTGGCTACCACCACCAACTCTGACAGGGATCACAACAGACAGTCCTGAACAGAACAGGAGAAAAATGTAGAACAAAATTCAAATTCACACATACACGCACACACCCCCAAAAGACCAGACTTAACTGGTATGACAGAGACTAGAGGAACACTGAGACTGTGGGCCCCAGATACCCTTCTAAATCAGAACTGAAGCCACTCCCGAAGTTCACTCTTCAGCCGAAGATTTAAAAAAACATGGCCATCCAGTCAATTCTGACTCACAGTGATCCTACAGGGCAGAGTACAACTGCCCTATAGGGTTTCCAAGGAGCAGCCGGTAGATTCAAACTGCCAACATTTTGGTTAGCAGCCCAATGCTTAACCACTGTTCCACCGGGGCTTCAAGCCAAAGATTAGACAGGTCTATAAAACAATAACACACATGAGGAAACTGTTTCTTAATTCAATCATGTATACGAAATCTAAAGGGCAACACCTGCCCAAAAACAATGATGAGAAGGCAGGAAGGGACAAGAAAAATGGATGGATGGAAATGAGGAATTGGGGTGAGGAAGGGGAGAGTGTTGATACATCACAGGAATTGCAACCAGTATTACAAAACAACACGTGTATCAATTGTTGAATGAGAGACTAATTTGCTCTGTAAAGTTTCACCTAAAGCACAATAAAATAATAATAATAAATTAATTAAAAGAAAAAAAATTCTTTACTCACCATTGCTTTTTGCATCCTGATTATTTCATCCAGCTTCACTTTTCTTCTTCCTGCAGTACATCCTTCAGTAGCTCTTGCAGTGAGAATCTATGACTGTTTTCTCAAGCTTGTTTTCTCTATTTCACCGTTACTCCTGAGTGAAAATAATAAGGCCACAGCTAGACATATAAAGTGAAACTTTAAGACACGAAAGACGAGTCGAGAAACTTAACTTACAAATAGATATTTGGCTTATAACAGAAAATTAGAAGCAGCGTTAAAATTATTAATCTTGGGAAACTGGCTATTCAGATGGATGAAAGACCTAAATGTGAAAACACAACATCGTAAAATTTTGGAAGAATTCTGAAAATAATATCATTATGACATTGGAGTAACAAAGTATTTCTTAAAAAAAGATTAAAAAAATACAAATCATGAAAATTCATAAACTTGAGTATCTTAAAATTAAAAAAAAAAAAACTCTGCACAATAAATGACACTACATAAGAAGTGGAAAGCAAGGCACAAAGATATTTGCATAGCACAAATCAGAGAAAGATTAGTATATAAAGAATTCCAATTAATCAATGAGAAAAATGAATAACCCAATAGAAAAGCTGGCAAAAAATGTGAATAGGCAATTGGTAGAAGAAACTTGAATAACCAGTAAACATGAGAAAAGATGATCAACCTCACTAAAAAAAAAAAAAAAAAAAGTAGAGAGGAATTAAAACTAAAACAACATTAAGAGGCCACTCTTCACTGACTGGATTTGCGAAAAAAAAAAGTGTGTGTTTTTTTTTTTAATCTGACACCACCAAAAGTTGGTGAGGATGTGGGAAAGGAAGAGGTCTTAAAAACATGGGTTAGAGTGTAAATTGCTACAATCATGTTGTAAAATAATTTAGTACTTGTTAATAAAGCTGAGAGGGAAGTGGCAGTGGTAGAATTCTTGCATTCTACATGGGAGACTTGAGTTCGACGTCCACCCAGTGCACTTAATGTGCAGTCACTACCTGTCTCTCAGTGGAGGCTTGCATGTTGCTATGATGCTGAACAAAAGGAGTCCTGGTGGCTCAATGGTTACGTGTTTGGCTGCTAACTGAAAGGTTGGCTGCTTGAATCCACCCAGTGGCTCTGTGGGAGAGAAACCTAGCAATCTGTTCCTGTAACGATTACAGCCTAGAAAACCCTTTGGGGCTGTTCTACTCTGTCACATGGGTCATTATGAGTTGGAATTGACTCAGCGACCCAACAACAACATGATGCTGAATTGGTTTCAGCAGAGTTTTCAGACTGAGAGGGACTAGGAAAAAGCTCTGATGACCTACATCCAAAATCAGCCAATGAGTGGTGTGATCCCATTGTGCGCAGGGCACCATGAGTTGCAGCTGACTCAACACAGCTAACAACAGCAACAATAAAGTTGAAAGCGTATATAACCTACAACCTGGTTGTATGTACAGACTCTAGAGAATCTCTCTAACACCTGCAAAATGGACGTATACACATACATTGTGTCACTTTTTATGACTGCAGAAAAGGACTAACAACTCAATGAGTGAATAATTGAAGTGGTTTATCATAGAAAACAACACTATGTAGCAGCTGTAATAAATGCGCTGGATTTATACACATCAACATGGACGCATCTTTAGGATATAGTATTTGCATGACAAAAGCAGTTGTAGAATGCCATAGCACAGATTCCCTGGGAAACAGACTCTGTGACTATGTGATAGCACACAGGAAGTTTATTGGGGAGTATCCTCAGGATAAACACCTGTAAGAGAATGAGGGAAGCAAGATGGGCAGAGGGAGAAGTCGAACCACTGCACAATTGCGACAGAGGCTTCAGCTAATTTCACAGGGGGCTCTGGAGCTGGAATCTTCCTTCGGAGTTGTCCTGAGTTGAGACAAGAAAGCCAGGCCTTTCTACTGGCTCCTCTCCCCTTGTCCAACAGTCAGTGGATGCTTCCAGAGAGGGGAGTGACATTGGTCAGGGCAGCTCCTTTCAGCCAAGAGGAATTTCCAGTGAGGAACTCAACTGTGAGTTATTGGCAGCCAATACTATCAACTCGGGGAATGAGGGCCTGGCCCTGAGGCAGGGTCTTCATGGCCACACCACAGTGCCCACTGCACAGAATGAATACTGTAGTATAATGTTTATGTGAAGTTTATAAACATACAAAAAGCTGTGTATTGTCCATGTACATATAAATACATACTAAAATTCCAAGCATGTGTGTGGGAATTCATCATAGAGGGTTCTGCTAAGGAGGGAAAACGGAGTTGGAGGTGGGGTATCTGAGCCTTTAGCCATTTCCGTAATTTTTACCCCTTTAAAAAGAGAAAGAAAAAAAGAGAGTGCACTAGAACAAATGTGATAAAATGTTAACATTCATTCAATATGGTAGGTGAAGACATTGGTATCTGTTATTTTTGGTCTTTTCTGTATGTTCATAGCATTTCATTATTTAAAATGAAAAGAAAATGTTAAAGAATATATCTCAGGGACAAAAGAAATTAAAAGTCCTTCTGCTGAGCCTCAAGTGGTGATTGGGAGAGCAAAGACCAGGAGGCTCTGGGTCATCAGCTGCAAAACAAATGAGATTCTCTTAAATCCACTCCATTTAGAAAGCTCCTCAATCCTGTGAGTACTTTCATAAAACCAGAGCTTCTGGCTGAGACAAGTTTTAATTCTATGTAGAGGTGATGTAGTTCTCCACCTGGGCAAGAATACGATACGAGTTCAACTCTTTAATTTTTATAATAAAGTACCAACTTTGCTCTTAACTGTATCACTTTTAATAAGCACTCAGTAAATATCTAACATGTATCTATTGATCACCTATTATGAGCTAGGCACAGTTCTAAGGGAAGCCTTTCTCTCTCTGGCAGCTCTGGGGGCAGATCCTTGTGTCTTTTCAGCTTCCGTGCTTCGCTTCCTTGGTGATCTTCATGCGGCATCTATCTTCCTCATCTCTGCTTGCTTTGTTCTGGGTTTAATCTGCTCCTTTTTTATCTCAAAGTGATTGCCTTAAGACTCACCCTACACCAACAAGGCCTCATTAATACAACAAAGAAAACCTTATTCCAAATGGAATCATATCCACATGTATGTTGTTATTGTTGATAGGTGCTGTCGAGTCAATTTCTGCTCATAGTGACCCCATGTGACAGACAAGAACTGCCCCATAGGCTGTAATCTTTATGGAAGCTGATCACCGCATCTTTCTCACATGAAGGCACTGGGTGGGTTCAAATCGCCAATTTTTAGTTAGCAGCTGAGTGCTTAACCATTGTGCCACCAGGGCTCCTTACATATAGGGGTTAGGACTTCAACGCGTATTTTGGGGGGGTCACAATTCAGCCCATAGCAGCTACTAACCAAAAGTTGGAGGTTCAAGGTGCCTAAGAAGAAAGGCTTAGTGATCTACTTCTGAAAAATAAGCCATTGAAAACCTCAAGGAGTGTAGTTGTAGTCTGACACACATGGGGTCACCATGAGTCAGAACCTACTCAACCGCAACTGGTAACTAGTGATCTATTTCTCACTGTCTACTACATCAAAGCTAATCAGGATTTTGGGGTTTGCTGGATACTTTCAAAGACTTGAACTCAGACTAGCACAATTCAATGGACTAAAAGAATCAACGGAACACTAAATAAATCAACAAAAGAATAACAGTATCTCATACTGTCCATAAAAATATGGACAATTAATACACTACTCACTTGCTCTCCTTTCAGCACAGTGTCACTGTTTGAGTACAACTGTTTGCTGCCCTGGTGGCCGTATCTTATATATTTATATCAAAGTTTAGCGTGTTCCGGCAAACTTTCTTTTCTTTGCCTCTGGCTTAATGTTAACTCTTTCTCTGTGACTCCTTTCTACAGAGTATAACATAACGTGATTATCACAGTGTTCTATATTGAATATAAAAGTTCAAAGTCGGAACAAAAATAACATTTAAACATTGATAAAAATTCAGTGGCATCCATGTGAAGTGTTAGTAGCCCACTAATTGGATGTTCTACCACCCATCTGTCAGTTTGTCATACTGTGGTGGTTTGCATGTTGCTATAATGCTGGATGGAAACACTGGTGGCATAGTGGTTAAGTGCTACGGCTGCTAACCAAAGGGTCGGCAGTTCGAATCTGCCAGGAGCTCCTTGGAAACTCTAAGGGGCAGTTCTACTCTGTCTTATAGGTTCATTATGAGTCGGAATCCACTAGACGGCCCTGGGTTTGGTTGGTTTTGGTTTAAAATGCTGGAAACTATGCCACTGGTATTTCAAATACCAGCAGGGTCACCAACGGTGGACAGATTTCAATAGAGCTTCCAGACTAAGACAGACTAGGAGGAAGGTCTGACAATCCACTTCTGAAAATTAGCCAACGAAACCCCTATGAATAACAACAGAATATTGTCTGATATCATGCTGGGAGATGAGCCCCCTAGGCTGGAAGGCACTCAGTGGCTGCAACAATTGACTCAAGCATACCAGTGATAGTGAAGATGGTGCAGGACTGGGCAACGTTTTGTTCTGTTGCACATCGGGTCGCCACGAATTGCAACTGACTTGACAACTATTAAAAACAAAAACAACAATTGGAAGTCACATTTAGAAGTTTGGTCACCTAAGAGCTACAAAGCTGGATTAACTTCTTACCCCAGATACATCTCACAGACCTAAAAGAACTGTGAGTTAGTATGCTCTTGAATAATTTTTTAATTGTGCTTATTTTGTTGATGTTGTTGAGAATATACACAGAAAAACATACACCAATTCAACTGTGTCTACATGTAAAATTTGGTGACATTGATTATATTCTTCAAGTTGCGCAACCATTCTCATTCTCCTTTTCTAAGCCGTTCCTCCCCCATTAACATAAACTCACTGCCCCCTAAGGTTCCTATTTAATCTTTATAATTACTGTTGTCAATTTGATTCCATATACATAGTTCTTAAAAGAGCATAATGTTCAAGGCAGGCATTTCTTACTAGTTAAGCTAAACTGTTTGGTTTTAAGAAGACTTCAGGGGGTATTATTTGTTTAAGGTTTAAAGATTATCTCAGGGCAATAGTTTCAGAGGTTCATCCAGCCTCCATGGCTCCAGAGTGTTGGAAGTCCATGAGAGTTTGAAATTCTGTTCTGCATTTTCCCCCTTTTGATCAGGATTCATCTATAGAACCTTTGATCAAAATGTTCAGTAATGGTAGCCAGGCTTCATCCAGTTCTTCTTATCTCATGTCGAAAGAGGGAGTTATTCATGGAGGCAATTAACCATGCATTCCATTTCCTTCTCCTATCCCTGACTTTCCTTCTTCCTCTATTGCTCCAGGCAAATAGAGACCAATTACTATGCCTTGGATGGCCACTTACAAGCTATTAAGACTCCAGGCACTACACAACAAACTAGGAGGTAGAACAGAAGCATTAAACATGTCATTAGGCCAGTTAACTGAAATGTCTCATGAAACCATGATCCTAAACCTCCAAATCAAGGAGCCAAATCCCACGAAATATTTGGTTACATATTAGTAGTTACATAATTTTTTGATATAAGAAAAACAGAATAAAAATAGTCTATATCTCTTTTGGAAATCACTATAGAATATGTTGTCCATTTAACGGCCCCTGTAAAACAATGTAAGTACCACATTATAGTTTACATATAAGAAAAATGTTTGCTTCCTTTTATTTAATAAATGATATTTTCCCTATTACACTGACTTTCATATATGTCAGAGCAAAATTCCAGCAACAATAATTAACTTACGCTTTCTGGTGCAACTAACCCTTCTTATCACCATCCATTCTCGGTTAACTTAATGGCTTTAACATTTATGTGTCTGTTGTGGACATCCTTTATTTTGTCTTCCCAGCCCCAATACCCCCTCTCCTTCTGGTAGTAGCACCACCTTCTTTTAGATAACTGCTCCTTCTCTTCACCCAAGCCCCAATTCCAATCTTGTTATTTCAGTAAAGCTTTCCATTTCTGCCCTTTTCCACTCCGGCTCCCACCCCCAAGACGTTGCTGAGGTGTTTTTGCCTAGTAATCATAGCTGGGCCAGGGTTCTTGCCCAGCATTTTTCCAAATTGGAATCGAGAAATTCAAGGAAGCATGTATTTCCTTGACTAGTGGTAAAATCAGGAAAGATGTGCATCAGGGTTGTAGCCTTTCATCATTCATACTTATTCAATCTGTATGTTGAGCAAATAATCTGAGAAGCTGGACTATATGAAGAAGAATGCAGCATCAGGATTGCAGGAAGACTCATTAACAACCTATGATATGCAGATGACACAACCTTTCTTGCTAAAAGTGAAGAGGACGTGAAGCACTTACTGATGAGAATCAAAGACCACATAGCCTTCAGTATGGATTACACCTCAACATAAAGAACAAAAATCCTCACAACTGGAGCAAGAAGCTACATCATGATAAATGGAGAAAAGGTTGAAGTTGTCAAGGATGCGATTCTTAATCAATGCCTGTGGAAATCGCAGTCAAGAAATCAAATGCAGTATAGCATTGGGCAAATCTGTTGCAAAAGACCTGTTTAAAGTGTTGATAAGTAAAGACGTCATTTTGAGGACTAAGATGGGACTCACCCAAGCCTTGATATTTTTAATTGCCTCTTATGCATATGAAAGCTGGACAATGAATAAGAAAGACCGAAAAAGAATTGATGCCTTTGAGTTATGGTGTTGGCGAAGAATATTGAATATAGCGTGGATTGCCAGAAGAATGAACAAGTCTGTCTTGGAAGCAGTACAGCCAGAGTGCTCCTTGGAAGTAAGGATGGCGAGACTTCATCTCACATTCTTTGGACATGTTATCAGGAGGGTCCAGGCCCTGGAGAAAGACATCATGCTTGGTAAGGTAGAGGGTCATCAATAAAGAGGAAGATCCTCAACAAGATGGATTGACATAGAGGCTGCAACAGTGGGCTCAAACACATAGCAATGATTGTGAGAATGGCGCAGGGCTGGGCAGTGTTTTGCTCTGTTGTACAAAGAGCCTCTATGAGTCAGAATCAACTCGATGGCACCTTATAACAACAGTGTTAAACCAGATGGCCACATCCTCCAAGGCGTGGAAGAAGGTGGCCTACAGCACAAGTCTGGCACACTGAGAGATGCAGAGATCGGAGTCTGAAAAAGACTTTGCAGCCTTTAGTTCTGTTTACCCTAAAGCCAGGTATACCACTCCCCATCCTAAGGTTATGCTACCTGCCAATAAATTTTCCTCATTCCTTAAGCAAGTTTCTGGCTGAGTTTCTGTCACTTGCAACCTAAAGCACCTTGAGCTGCCTTTTTTTTTTTTTAGAAATAGGCAGAGTAGGAATAATAAATAATTATAAAGTAAAATCATTTGTTTATTTATTATATTTTTCCAAGTTGCCATTGAGTCAATTCTGTCTCATGGTGACACCATGTGTGTCAGAGTAGAACTGCACTTCACAGGGTTTTCAATGGCTGATTTTTTGGGAAATAGATCAGCAGGACTTTCTTCTGGGGCATGGTTGGGTGGACTCAAACCGCCAACCTTTTGGTTAGTAACTGGGCGCTTATCCACTTGTGCCACGTAGGGGTCCTTATTTATGACATGTAAGGGGGCTATTTTCAAAGCAAGGAGCCCTGGTGGCACAATGGTTAAGAGCTCGGGTGCTAAACGAAAAGTCAGTGGTTCAAACCCACAAGCTGCTGCATGGTGACATGCCCCCGTAAAGATTACAGCCTAGGAAACCCTATGGGGCAGTTCTACTCCGTCATACAGGGTTACCAACAGTTGGAATCCATTCGACAGCACACAACAACAACAAGAGTGGGAATTAATTTGACAGCATACAACAACAACTTTTTCAAAGTAGGTTTGTTGTATCTTGAAAGAAGTGACATCTACAATGCCTGTATGAGAAGACAGTCTTGAAGAAGCCATACCCAACGAGTTAGGTTAAAATGTTTCACTGTGTAATTGTGCTTCAGTCTTTAACACACTTTACTCTATGGAACTGGCTGTATGGCACCTAACAACAACTCTTCTTCTAGACTGCCTCGCTTCTCCGAGACCCCTTTGGCAATGTAATTATAGATTGCCACTTAGCTGTGTCTAGAAGCATAGACTTTAGGAGGTAAAGGGAACCTCTGAGGCAGCACGGGTAAACTCACTTGTTTCCGGAAGACACACAGAAGCCCAGAGATGTTAAACCATCTAGCTAACATCACACAGCTCTGTGTCACATCCCAAACCTGAACCTAGCTCTCCTGGTACACACTTCAGTGAGTTTTCCACTGTGCCACACCCACAAAGCCCCTTTCTGACCAGACACTAGGGGAGAGATAGACTTCTTTATAAAACCAGGGAGCCAGTCTTTCAGTTTCTTTGTACAGAAAAATGGATCTTACTCATGTACCTGAGGGTTCTGCAGTTTGAGCCCCCACCGTATGCAAGTACTAGAGAGGGAGCTCAGAACAGGGCACACAGGCTGGCAGGCAGTAACGTGGGGGGATAAAGCGTTCTGCCTGGGCCAAGAGTCCTCGAAGGCTCCTAGCTCTGCCGATTCTGTTTCTTTATTTATTCAGTGGGAGTAATAATAATAATGCTGATTTTATTCTGGAGTCTCTAGGTGACGTAAACAGCTAGTGCGCTCAGCTGCTACCCAAAAAGCTGGAGGGTTGAGTCCACCCAGAGGTACTTTGGAAGAAAGGCCAGGCGATCTACTTTCAAAAAATCAGCCATCAAAAATCTTACGGAGCACAGCTCTCCTCTGACACACATGGTGTCCTCATGATTTGGAATCAACTCAGTGGTAACTGGTTTATTTTATTCTACCTGTCTCCCAGAACTGTTATGATGATTAAAAGAGGCATAGTTTATAAAAATACCTAGTAAATGGTAAAGCGCTCATTAGAAGCAGAAAATTAAGATTCTGTAACAGTACAAAAAGCTTCCCATTAGGAGTCATTTGGGCAGTCTAGGTGGCTGAGAATCTGTCTTGTCTTTTCCAAGAATAAAACCAAAGCCAAACCCATGGCCGTGGAGTCGATTCTGACTCATAGCGACCATACAGGACAGAGTAGGACTGCCTCATGCCTATTACAACCTTCCAGCCTTCCCCTGCCTGGAATGCCTTCTCTGTTACCTTGCAAACGAGTAAATCCTCAATGTCCTTTAACCACACTTTTTCCATGAAGCTACTCTTCTTGTTGCCCGTTCTCTGAGGTCCTTCAGTGATGTTTGTGGATCACTAGTTGTGATGGAAACACTGATGGCGTACTGGTTAAGTGCTACGGCTGCTAACCAAGAGGTCAGCAGTTCGAATCCGCCAGGCACTCCTTGGAAACTCTATGGGGCAGTTCTACTGTGTCCTATAGGGTAGCTATGAGTTGGAATCGACTCAATGGCATTGGGTATGGGTGGTATAGTTGTGATGGTTAAGGTTATATGTGAGTAAATAAAAGAAAAAAAGCTCTTCATTTAATTTTTAATGAGTGTTTTTTTGTTTGTTTATCATTTTAAGATCAAGAGTACTTCATGGTAACTCTCTAGCCAAATGTCTATCAGGATAATGTTATCTGAACAAATACTGTATGATCCCACTAATATGAAGTACCTAGAACAGGCAAATACATGGAGACCAGAGTTTAATAGTGGTTACCAGGGGCAGGAGAGGGGTGAGTGTGGAGAATTATTGTTTAGGAAGCATTGAGCTTCTGTTTATGGGGATGAAAAATTTGGCAAACGATATTGGTGATGGTTCTACAAGATGATTGATGTAATTGATCTCACTGAATTGTATATATGAAAAATGTTGAATTGGCAAACGTGGTGATATTTATATTTTTATAATTTTAAAACTATACCTATATATATGATAAGCTGATGACTGGATAGAAAAAGGATGGGTAGAAGACTAGATGTAAGATAAATATAAACCTATTGCCGTCGAGTCTATTCCAACTCATGGCCACCCTATAGGACAGAGTAGAACTGCCACATAGGGTTTCCAAGGAGTGGCTGGTGAATTCGAACTGCCGACCTTTTTGGTTAGCAGCTGATCTCTTAACCACGTTGCCGTGAGGGCTTCTAAATAAATATAGTAAAACGTTAATTGTAAATTGTAAGTGGTAGATATTCTTTCAGCTTTGCTGTGTATTTGAAAATTTTCCAAATTAAATGTTAAAATAAAAAAAAAGTTTAAAATAATGTTTTCCACTTAAGTTTAAAGTCCTCTATCAGCTGATTGATTACTTTTTATAATTTTCAGTATCATAACTTGTCACCATAAGGTTGAATCAAGAACAAACGAATGTTAGCATTTGGAAAAACCGGTTCTCACTTGGTGAATGAGTTGATTGTTTTCCAACAATTGGCCTATAACCAGTCTTTTACTATCTGTGTTGCCTCTGCACCCACCAGCCACATAAGAAGCATGTAGTGGTCCCTGGAATGGGACGCTGGGTGGAGGCCATGGTAATTTGTTCCATTGCTTTTGTCTCTGATGGTTGGATGCTTAGCTGGAGTTCAGAGGACACAACATTCCTTCAGGGAAATTTCTCGCTCTATAAATGAAATAGGAGTACTCGGGTGGTGCAAATAGTTAACTTGCTCAGCCCATGCTCAATCAAAATGTTGGAGGTTCGAGCTCACTCAACAGTGTTTCGAGAGAAAGTCCTGGTGATCTGCTTTCAGACAATCAGCCATTGAAAACTCTGTGGAGCACAGTTCTACTCTGCCACACATGTGGTCACCGTGAGTCAGAACAGATTCAACAGCAACTAGTAGTGTGATGGATAGAGGAAATGAGAGTAAAGGATGAAGACCCAAGCCATGAAAGTTAGAAAGAGAGATGGAAGAGAAAAGGAAGAAATAGAAGGATTGTGGTTTTGAAATGCAAAGCCTAGAAACAATGTGAAGCTAGAATAAAGGAATAAACATTTTAAAGCTATAAAATAAAGCAATGCCAGAAATAAATTCTTAAATCTGAAAAAAGCATGTGATTTGCAACAAATAAGTAAGACATCAACTCAAGAGGATCCTAAAATCTCCCTGAACGCTCTAAAGGGAGAACTGAACCAAAGCGTGTCTCATGGTCTTAAATCTTTAAAATAAGAAGGGTAGCTGTAAACTTTGAAAAGATAAAAAGTAATCTGGTTGGAGGAATCAAGGGGTTCCTGGGGGTGCAAATGGTTGATGCACTTAGATGCTGCTATGGATTGAATTGTGTTCCCCAAAAATGTGTGTCAACTTGGCTAGGCCATGATTCCCAGTATTGTGTGTTTGTCCACTTTTTGGGGTCTGATGTAATTATCCTGGGTGTTGTAAAACCTAGCCTCTATGATGTTAATGAGGCAGGACTCAATCTAAAGGATTAGGTCGTATCTTGAGTCAATCTCTTTTGAGATATAAAAGACAGAATCTGTCAGAGAGGAGGGAGACCTCATACAACCAAGAAAGAAGAGCATGTCCTCTGGACCCTGGGTCCTGCCCTGAGAGGCTCATACACCAGGGGAAGATTGATGACAAGGACCTTGCCTCAGAACCGACAGAGAGAGTGAGCCTTCTCCTGGAGCTGGCACCCTGAATTTGGCCTTTTCTGTGAGAGAATAAATTTCTCTTTGTTAAAGCCATTCACTTGTGGTATGTCTGTTATAGCAGCACTAGTTAACTCAAATAGCTGCTAACCAAAAGGTGGAAGGTTAGAGTCCACCCAGACGTGCTTCAGAAGAATGGCCTGGTGTTCTACTTCCAAAAAATCAGCCAGTGGAAACCCTATGGAGCACAATTCTTCCCTGGCACAAATGGGTTCACCACGAGTTGGAGTTGACATGACAGCAACTGGTTAAGGAGGAATCAAGGAGTCAGTCCGATTTACTACCGGTCTGTGTAAGTTAGGGTGGCCATGAGTGGGAACCAGCCCAACAGCAACAGGGGTAAGTTAAATACAGCAGTGTCATTAAAGTGCTGTGCAATGGTCAGGTGATTTTGCGATTCTAAGACCATTAGAATTCCATCCGTTCTTGGGATTCTCTCACCTTATAATGTTGACACCAAAACCTTGTAAGTGCTATTTACAAAGAAATAATCAGTGATGTGCAAAAAAGCAATTGTGTGTAAGAAAAATCCCAAAGGAAGCAGTAACATAAAATGATGAAAATGCCAAAGATATGAAAAATAAGACAATTGTTACAGGAAGCAACGGCTCTAAATGTTTGCTTTTATGTGACAGATGTTTTTAACCAAAGCTCAATGCTGGCAGTTTGAGTACACTTATGATTTTAATTTGTGTTCTCTCCCTGTTTTATATTGATGTCTATTTACAACATCTGTGAAGCCTCTGTAATCTGAATTTGACAGGGGAAAGCGAACAGGCTGCTTTTGGAGTGTTTCCATTAAGTCCACGTAACAGATTGTTAACAAAAATCTTAAATAGCTATTCCAATCACCAGCAGCAATCTTACACAAATTAAATTAGACCCAAAGGGCCTGATTAACTCTAAAATGCCTTACAGGCATGTAACATAAATTTATCTTTTTGTTGTTGTTGTTCTTTGGAGTAGAAAGAGGATTGTTCAGTGCGAGTCAGATTCATAGTTAAAAAAAAAAAGTTAGGGTAGTTGTATGTTAGATCATAATGACATGGAGACAGGGCTTCATTTTCTTTATCAGGAAACCACACTTCTGTGCATAGAAATTCAGTTAAGCCACAGCCAAGCTCCCCGTTTACAAGCAAACTAGATGCACTGAAAGAGAAATCGGATTTTTACAGACAGTACCTGGAAACCAGCCCTCCTCTTACAAGCTCCAGGAGGTCCTATCACTAAGGAAGGGAGACATATATCAATCGGCATTAACATTAAGGAGTTGCCATCAGCAGAGGTCAAAGCTGAACTAGAACTTCTGCAGTTCAAACCCACCTGTCAAGAAATAAACCAAAAAAAAAAAAAAAAAGAGTTGATTCCGACTCATAGCGACCCTATAAGACGGAGTAGAACTGCCCCCAAAGAGTTTCCAAGGAGCTCCTGGCGGGTTCGAACTGCCGACCCTTTGGTTAGCAGCTGTAGCACTTCACCACTATACCACCAGGGTTTCCTATCAAGAAATAGGCTAGGTTTATGATTTAAAGTACTATTATGCCATGAATCAAGGAAAAAATATTAAAAAAAAAAAAAAAAGTTCTATTCCCAAAAGCCTGTCCAAATGTATTTCTTGAATTTGCACTCATCTCAGATATTGGCCAGCAGTTTCATCATCTATAAATTTGGTATCGTGTTCAGTCCTCACAGGTGTTTGATAACTTCTCTTAGATAACTTCCTTCCAGCATCCTTCCAAATCAACAGCAGTGAATGAGCAAACCAGTTCAAATCGATTCATATTCAGAGAAGAGAAACCATTAGAATTACCAAACCTACATTTCTAATGGCTTATTCATTTGAGGAACAAAAGTCCTTTCAAAAACTATCACAGCCACCCATACTGCCAACAACCCCCATGCTCTGGTGCCCTCAAGGTTGTTGTTAAGTGCCCTTGAGTTGGCTCCGACTCACCTTACAGAGATCTTATATGTATAAAAGAATGAAATGTTGCCCTGTCCTGTGCCATCCTCACTATTGTTGATATGTTTGAGCCCATTGTTGCAGCCACTGTGTCAATTCATCCCATTAAGGGTTTCTCTCTCTCTCTTTTTTTTTTTTTTTGCTGACCCTCTGCTTTTCCAGTGGAATACAGAAATTATCAAACAATATCATACACAAGTAAAATTTTGCTGAAGATAATTCAAAAACAGTTGCAACAGTACATCGACAGGGAACTGCCAGAAATTCAAGTTGGATTCAGAAAAGGACATGGAACAAGGGATATCATTGCTGATGTCAGACGGAGCTTGGCTGAAAGCAGAGAATGCCAGAAAGTTGTTTACTTGTGTTTTATTGACTATCCAGAGGCTGTGGATCATAGCAAATTACAGATAGCATTGCGAAGAATGGGAATTCCAGAACATTTAATTGTGCTCATGAGGAACCTGTACATAGAAAATCTTTCAAACAGAACAAGGGGTACTGCGTGGTTCACAGTCAGGAAAGGTGTGTGTCAGGGTTGTATCCTTTCACCATACTTATTCGAGCTGTATGCTGAGAAAATACTCCGAGAAGCTGGACTACATGAAGAAGAACATGGCATCAGGACTGGAGGAAGACTCATTAACAACCTGCCATGTGCTGATGGCACAACTATGCTTGCTCAAAGTGAAGAGGCCTTGAAGCACTTACTGATGAAGATCAAAGATCACAGCCTTCAGTATGGATTATACATCAACATAAAGGAAACAGAAATCCTCATAACTGGACCAATAAGCAGCATCATGATAAACGGAGAAAAGATTGAAGTTATCAAGTATTTTTCTTGGATCCACAATCAACGCACATGGAAGCAGCAGTCAAGAAATCAAACGACATATTGCATTGGGCAAATCTTCAAAACTTTTAAAACATTAGAAAACAGAGATGTCATTTGAGGACTAAGGTGCACCTGTCCCAAGCCATGGTATTTTCAGTCGCTTCATATACATGTGAAAGCTGAACAATGAACAAGGAAAGCTGAAGAAGAATTGATGCATTTAAATTACAATTTTGGTGAAAAATGTTAACTATACCGTGGACTGCCAGAAGAAAGAACTGTTTGTCTTGAGAAAGTACAACCAGAATGCTCCTTAGAAGCAAGGATGGTGAAACTTATCACATACTTTGGACATGCTATCAGGAGGGACCAGTCTCTGGAGAAGGACGTTATGCTTGGTAAGGTGGAGGGTTAGTGAAAAAGAGGAAGACTCTGGATAAGATGGATTGACACAGTGGCTTCGACAATGTGCTCAAGCATAGCAACAATTGTAAGGATGGCACAGGACCAGGCAGTGTTTTGTTCTGTTGTTCATAGGGTCGCTATGAGTCAGAAAAGGCTCAGCAGCCCCTAGCAACAACAACTATTACTTTACCAAACATGATGGCTTCTTTCTCCAGTGATTGGTCTCTCCTGATGCTATGCCTAAAGTAATGTGATAAGTCTCAGCATCCTTGCTTCTAAGGAGCATTCAGGCTATACTTCCTCCAAAACTGATTTGTTCTCTTCCCTGGTGAACCCGTTGCCGTCAAGTCAACCCTGACTCATAGTGACCTTACAGGACGGAGTAGAATTGCTTCATGGCGTTTCCAAGGCTGTAAATCTTTACAGAAAAGGACTGTCTCATCTTTCTCCGGCAGAGTGGCTGGTGGGTTTGAACTACCAACCCTCAATTAGCAGCTGAGTGCTTAACCACTCTGCCACCAGGGCTCCTGGCAGCCCAAGGTATATTTAACATTTTTCACCAATTCGAATGTATTTATTCTTATTCAATCTTCCTTTTTCATTACGCAGTTCTCGCATGCATATGAGGCAACTGAAAACACCATGGCTTGGGCCAGGTGCACCTTAGTCATCAAAGGTAAGCCCTCCAGGTAAGTCCTTTTCATCAAATTTTAGGTGCTCTCTTTTCCCCAAATACCAGATCAAGGTCATGGAAGGTGTTTACTGCCTGTGAAATATGCATCGGTACCTGCCTTAGACTGAGTTCTCTAGAGAAGAAAAACCAGTAAGTTACGTGTGTATATACATACATATATACATATGCATATATATATACATATATATAAAGAGAGACAGAGTGGGAAAGAGAGGTTTATAACAAGTAAATGGCTTGTGGGGTTGTAGGGCTGCAAAGTCCCAAATCCGTGGGTCAGGCATCAGTCTGGAGGCTTCTCCTGACTCATGTAGCTACAGGGCCTGAAGAACCCAAAATCGGCAGGTGGGATGACAGGCCGCTACCTCAAGTCCCAAGAACTGGAGTTCAGATCATGATGAGCTGAACGCAAGATACAGAGCAGAGGAAAAGCCAGTAAGCTTTGCCAGAAAGTCCATATATATTGGATGCAGGCCATACCCCCAAGGAAACGCCCTTTCGAGTGATTGGCTGCTCACAGCAGACCTCATCACGGAGGTGATTACATCATTACGTAACTGGCGAGCTATATCATAACTGCCAAACCACTGAGAACCGTAGCCCAGCTACGTTGTCATACAACCTTAACCATCACAGTCCACTCCTTGTCAATTTGATTCCTGTGCATATCTCCTTAAACCATACATAATCTCTAAATAAAGACAATTATAAAGTCACACTTGTGTCTAACATGATACAACTAACATGGCTACAAGTAAAAACGCACTAGCCCCGTTTATATCTTATATTTTATAAGTGAAAAAGACAAAAACAAAAATATTTGATGCACACATACAAGGAAGAAATATTCATAACAATTACAGTCCTCATTTCTGCATCTGGTCACGTGGCCATAGCTGGTATATAGAACTACCTTTTTCCCACCACCCATTCTGTATTCCCTTCACCTTCAGCAAGCACCTCAGCTTGTCATGGTTCTTTGCCTGATGGGATGACACAAACCTTCATTCCTGAAGGGTCTGGGCCATTAGAGGTCATGCTGGAATTGAGTTGCTGTAGTGTTCCATTGTCTTTAATCGCAGGGCATGGTAGTACTAAGAGATACCCTAAATGATCTCCTGCATTTCAGACATACTCTTCTTTACCCCTCTAGTGTAATATCAGTCTGATTTCCTCTTGGTAATCAGCATCAATCACACCAGCCAATATGTTAACTCCTTTCTTTGCCTTTTGATCCAGAGGAATAATGAACCCCGCGTGGATGGGTGGCGTTCTCAACTTCCAGCCCAATGGAATCAGTGATGTGTCTCCAGGTAGGTGTATAGACCTGCAGGCATAGAGTCACGGGGGTAGGAAGCAAAAATTTTGTAAGTGGGCCATTAGGGGTAATAGTGAGTGGTGCCATTCCCATTTTCACCCCTTGGTTCCTGGACGCATGAATACTGCTTATAGGAGAAAGAGCACCATATATTGGATGCTGGTTTAGAGCACATACAGCCTCCTGGAGAGCATTGCCCCAACTCTGCAAGGTATTGCCACCTAGCTTGCACCATAATTGTGTCTTTAGAAGGCCATTCCATGTTTCTATCAAGCTAGCTGCTCCAGGATGATGGGGAACGTGGTAAGACCAGTGAATTCCATGAGCATGGGCCTACTGCCATACTTCATTTACTGTGAAGTGAGTCCCTTGATCCGAGGCGATGCTGTGTGGGGTACCATGACAGTGGATAAGGCATTCTATAAGCCCACAAATGATAGTTTTTTTTTTGTTTTTTTTTTTTGTGCTTTAAGTGAAAGTTTACCACAAATGATGGTTTTGGCAGAAGAACTGCATGCAGGGAAGGCATATCCATATCCAGAGTCTCTATTCCAGCATAAGCAATCTGTTCTCCAATGGCTGTGAATTTTTCCCAGCATTCAACCACAAGCCCCTGGGGGCTGGTTTATAAGAGGCTCTAAATAGTGGGCGATATACCCAGTATTGACCTCATTCTACAATGCTTGCTCGTTACAAGTTGCTCTTGAGATGATTCTGATTCATAGCAATTCCATGTGCGTCAGAGTAGAACTCTGCTCCATAGGATTTTCAGTGGTTAATTTTTTAGAAGTATATCTCCAAGCCTTTTATCTGAGGCACTTCCTGGTGGACTCGAACCACCAACCTTTTGGTTAGCAGCCAAGCACATTAACTCTTTGTACCGCTCACAGACACCTTTTCCAAAGCAAGAAAACAGCTATTTAGAATGGGTTATTTTCCCAAAAGATTCTATCCTCATTCAGCTAGACTTTTTCTATCCTCCTGCCAAATATGCCCAGTTATGTCCTAGAATTTGTCAGGCTAGGTTCAAGCTGGAACCCCTGAGAGATGAATAACGTTTCAGCTGAAAAATATTGTTAGCTTATCCAGCTTATTCTCCTTCAATTTTAGGTAAAACCTAGACTGGGGAATTGACTAAGGAAAACAACCGGCTACAGCCAAGTTTCCTGGCTCTCACTTCAGTGTTTATCCTGCTGCCTTGGTGTACTGAGGCTGCAAATTCACCCATAATGTCATTTCCCAGCAGCACATAAGCGTTATACGATCACCTGTGACGGTGAATTTTGTGGGTCAACTTGGCCAGGCTTCGATGCCCAGCTGTTGGTCAAACACTAGCCTAGATGTTGCTGTGAAGTTATTTTGTAGATGTGGCTAACATTTACCATCAGTTGGCTTTAAGCGAAAAAGATTACCCTCGATAATGTGGGTGGGCCTCATCCAATCCCTTGAAGGCCCTAGAGCAAAAACTGAGGTTTCAGAAAGAAGGAATTCTGTCTCAAGGCCCTAACATAGAAATCTTACTTAAGTTTTCAGACTGTCGGCCTGCCCTACATATTTCAGTCTTGCTAATCTCCCACCAATATCCTATTGATTCTGTCTCTCTGGGGAATGTTGACTGATGCAGTGTTGTATAAGGGATTCAAAATAAAACTGCTAGGATTCTATTAAGATTCTATACTTAAGAAGTCTGAATTTCATACTTGCTGTATTAGCTGCTATTACTGTTACTGGTGTTTTCTGAAAAATAATAGCTTATAATGCTTAAATACAGTAAAAATCTAAAGAAGGACAAACCATTGGGAAAGGGTTTTAAGTTCCAAATGAATGTGCGACGTAAGTTGTCTGATTGATGATAAAGCTATCCAATATATCTAGGCTTCTTTTCTTAAGTGTGCTCTAAAATAATTAAGAATAGTCATTTAACAACAACAAAACTATATTTTAAAATAAAAATGAAGCAGAAAAAGTATATGAAAGCATTATTTTATGCCTAATCCATATGAATTGCTTTATTGTGAAAATTGCTGCAAAACAGATGTTTGAACATGATTTTTAGTATATCCCTGATCTATTCAGGAACACACGCTAGCTTCTTTCCCCTTCTATCCTAAAGTCTGGAATTCTCTGGTTGGTTTTCAGAGCATTCTGTGAGCACACATCACCGACTGTTCAAGGATGTCACTCCACGGCCTCTGTGCTCTCTGAAACGTCTGCACCACAGCCAGAACCTCCGTATAACACTCCTCTGATTTCATGAATGTTCCTCCCTCCAGGTGTTACCCTGTACAGTTCCAATGTCTGAAATGCCTTCTCAACTCTTCTCCGACTGTTTAAATTCTATCCACTCTACATGGCTCGTTCACAGTGGGTCCAGCCCAGACTGCTCTTTTCCTTACCCCCAGTATGCTCACCCTGGATTAGGGACTGCTGTGTAATGGTTTCTAATTACTTCACATGCGTGAGTCTTTTCAAATTGGATTGCGAACTTTAAAAAAATAAGCTATGGCTTCTTCCTTTCTTCTATTCATTCTGCGGAGCGCTCCGCACAGTATGAAATTCAAATGCGTCTGTAAAAATGTTTGTTGATTGATAGATAGGAATAACCTAAAGTACAGGTGAACTGGAGTCCCTGGGTGGTGCAGTTCACATGCTCAGCTGCTAACCAAAAGGATGGAGGTTCAAGTCCCCCCAGAAGTGCCTCTGTAGAAAGGTTTGGCCGTCTACTTCCGAAAAATCAGCTGTTGAAAACCCTATGGAGCACAGTTCTACTCTGACACACATGGGGTCACCGTGAGTAGAAGTCGATTCCATGGCAGCTGATTTTGGTTGTAAGTGACCCTGTGCACCACCGGCATCCTCGCCCTCCCCAGAGCCTTTGTGCCACTTCTCAAATTAAGACACAGGCTCTTAAGAGGATTGAGGACCAGGCTTGCTTGTTCTCTTCCGCATGGTCCTTTTTGCCTTGTTGTGGTTTCTGAGTAGACTAGTTAAGATCTTTCTATCTGTAGAGTTGACAGACAGAATTGCAAAATTCAAAGGTCAGCTATGACAATGATAATCCCTCCTAGTTCCAAGTAGGGGAGGACCTAAGGTGTCTCAGCAAAGTTCTTGTTCTCAAAGTCCCCAGGCAGTCTTGAATGCCTTACAGAGATATGAAGTTATTTGTAAAGTCTAATCTAAATCTTCTTGGCTACAACTCAAGACTGTTCCCTTTATCACAACCCTAGGTGGAAACAGGGACTAGTGAAAACCATATCCACACCACACAACTGTTTTTGAAATATGCATTTACCACTTAGTCTCCTTTACTAGCTAAGGATGTATGTTTTGTTTTATAATCTGGTCTCAGTTTTTAAATAAATGTTCGTCTGCAGTGCTGATTATACTGAGGCAAGCCCTTTAAATTTTCAATCATACAGAAAATACAGAGAAATGTCACTTTTGCTTTAAATGTTTTATTTTTAAAATTAAGATATTATAGATATAATTGTTCCTTTGTATCATTGCATATTCTTCCTCCCAGAGGTAACTGCTATCCTCAAGCTAACTGTTCAGTTTTAAAGTCATATATGTATATATATGGTCCCCAGGTGGTGCAAACAGTTAAGCACTTGACTACTAAGTGAAAGGTTGGCAATTTGAGCCCACCAGAGGTGCTTGGAAAGAAAGGCCTGGCAAACTGCTTCCAAAAGGTCACAGCCTTGAAAATTCTGTGGAGCACAGTTCTACCCTGAAACACATGAGGTCGCCATGAGTCGGAATCAATCTGACAACACCTGATTACTGGTTTATATGTGTGTGTGTACATACACACACACGATTTATGGAATACACACACTCATACACATACGCACCATCTTTGAGTGTTCATGTTGTTTCCATAAATGAATCACAGCATATGTACCACACTGGAATTTACTTTTTCATGTAGGAATTTATTTTTAAGATTTCTCCAAGTTGAACGTATAGATCTATTTCCTTCACTGGTTTTCCATTGCATAATTTATTTACCCATTCTACTATCGATACACATTTAAGTAGTGTCTAATCTTCTATTACAAATGATACACGGAGCATCTTGTGCTTCAATAATGCACTTGTTTGAGAGTTTCTCTAGTATATACACTTAGAAGTGGTACTGTTGTATGATAGGATATGTACATCTTGAATTTTACCAGATATTACAAATTGCTCTTCAAATTGCCTATGCAAAGTTACACTTCTACTAAAAGTTTCTGAGGTTTCTCAACACTTGATATTGTTAGACTTTTAAAACTTTGCCAGTTGGATGGGTGTGAACTTGGTAACCTGTTGTTTTATTTATCATTTCCCTGATTGCTTATGAAGTTTTCTTATTTACTGATCATCCAGGTTAATTGCTTGTCTCTGTTAATATTGTCCATGATATAGATCCATTTGTCTGTTTTGTCATTCTCATTCATCTGTGGGGCTTAAAATATATATTCTGATTTCTAATCATTTGTGGTTGTAGACATTACAAATATCTTCTCCAGGCCTGTGGATTATCTTTTTTTTTTCTCCCCATGTTTCATTTTTTTTTTTTTTGTGGTAAAATACATATAACATAAAATTTACCATTGTAAGCATCTTAAAGTATACAGCTCAGTGCCATACCTACAATGTTCTTCAACCAGGACCTCTATCCAGACTTTCTCATCACCAGCAAAGGAAACTCTGTAACCATTAGCTGTCACTCCCCACTTTCACCTCTCTGCAGTCCATGGCAACCACTAATCTACTTTTTGTCCCTATAGATTTGCCTATTCTGGACATTTCCTATAAACAGAATCACATTATGTGGCCCTTTGTTTCTGTCTTCTTTCACTTTGTATAATGTTTTTGAGATTCATTCGCATTATAGCATGTATCAGTTCTTAATTTTTTTTTTTTAACCATAGCATAAATTTCCCATTTTAACCATTTTTTAAATCTAAAATTTAGTGGCATTGAGTACATTTGCAATATTGTGCAACCAGGACCACTATCTAATTCAGAATGCTTTCATTGTCCCAAATAGAAATTTTGTATCCATTAAGCAACAGCTCCCATTCCTGTCTGCCTCTCTCTTTCTCTATGAAGTTGCCTATTCAACCCAAACCGGTTGCCGTTGAGTTGATTCCAACTCATAGTGACCCTACAGGATAGAGTAGAACTGTCCCGTATGGCTTCCAAGGAGCAGCTGGTGGATTTGAATTGCTGACCTTTTGGTTAGGAGCTGAGCACTTAGCCACTGTGCCACCAGCGCTCCTTGCCTAGATATCTCATGTAAGTTAAATCATACAATATTTATCCTTTTGTGTATTATTTAACATAGCATGTTTTCAAGGTTCATACATGTTTTAGCATGTATCAAAAGTTCATTCATTTTTATTGCTGAATAATATTCTGTTGTATGTATATACCACATTTTGTTTACACATCAATTACTGATGGACACTTGAGTTCCAGGTTCTCCACATCCTCATCAACACTTGATATTTTCCATTTTTCTGATAATAGCCATTTTTTTAAATGGGTATGAAGTGGTATCTCACTGTGGTTTTGACCTGTATTTTCATAATGATGAATGAGGGGCCCTGGTGGCATAGTAATTAAAGTGCTCAGCTGCTAACCAAAAGGTCAGCAGCTCAAACCCATCAGCTGCTTCATGGCAGAAAATTGTAGCAGTCGGCTTCTGTAAAGATTTCTAGCCTTGGAAACCCTATGAGGTAGTTCTACTCTGTCCTGCAGAGTTGCTGCGAGTTGGAGTTGGCTCATGGCAGTGAGTTTGGATGAGTGATAAGTGCTCCTCAGTCCCCTCCTTCCTTTTCTTCTCATGCATGCCTCCTTTTCCTTCAGGGTTTTGGTGAACATGTCACATCTTCTGGGTGCCCTCTTCCTACCTTCCCATCATTCTCTGGTCCAGCTCAGAGCTCTGCTTCAAGACACTTACCACAACTTACTGTTATTTTGGTTATTTATTTTAGAATATCTGTCATCCAAACCAGGCTGAAAACTTGACAAAGAGAGGGAACATGTTTATTCTTCTCTGTCTGCTTTCTATGCTGTCATTCCGCCATACCCAGAGAGTTCCTGGCTCATACTTGGAACTCAGTAAGTATTTGTTAAAGGAATGAATGAATGAATAAGTTAAGAAAAAAAGAGACCTAAGAAATGAGTAAGAGTTGGTCCAGGGAAAGGGGGACATGAGAGGAGCGTTGGTGGGGAGTGGAAAGACCTTCGTTGCAGAGGGAATAACTGTGTCAAGTCCTTGAGGTTGGCAGGTGTGTGGCATGCTGGAGGAATGGAAAGAAGACCCAAGTGACTAGAGGGCAGGGAACAAGTGGCAGGCAGGGGCCAGCTAGTGTTGGCTTTGAATAACAATCTGAGGATTTTAGATTCTATTTGAAATGTCACTGGAAGTCACTGAAGGGATTTAAGCATGGAAGTCTACCACCCATCTATCAGTTTGTTGTGCTGTGGTGGCTTGTAAGCAACCATCTGAAATACAATTGGCCTCTTATTTGCCTGGAGCAATAGAGGAAGAAGGAGACCCAGAAATCTGAGAAGGAAATGACCTGCAGGCCTAATTGCCTCCATCAACTATTACCTCCATTTCCATGAAACCAGAAGAAATAAAATAGATGGTGCCCAGCTACCGTTGCTAAACGTTTTGATCAGGGAGCCAATAGATGGATCTTGATCAAAAGGAGGAAAATTATAGAATGAAACTTCAAATTCTTATTGGAAACCAGACTTGCCAGATACATTCAGACTGGAGGAACCCCTGAATCTATTGCCTGGAAACAACTTTTAAACTTTCAACAAAATCTGTCCCATGAAGTCATCATTAAACCAAACAACAGCTTAGCTAAATAAGTAAAAAATGTTTGCCTTGAGCATTGTGCCCTTTTAAACAATTACTTACATGAGACCAAAAATGACACCAGTAACTCTAAGGCAGAGATGAGTACTTTAAGGGGCCTGAGTTAACGATGGTCAAACAATATGGCCCGAGACAGTGAGAATGATGACACTACGTAAACGCTGTGGCCACTGTCAATGAGCTGTACATGTAAGGATTGTTGAATGGATGTATGTTGTGCTGTGCATATTGTCACAAACATAAAATAAAATTAAACGAACCTATCTAATAGTAAATATAAGAACTTTTTCCCAGAGGAAAAAAATAATTTAAAACTATCATTAAGTTGAAAATAAATTTTGAGTTTTAAAAGGGCAATTTAACAATTCGGAAAAGTATTAATGCTTTATAATCATAAATTGAAGTGGCTCTGGGAAACTTTCAAAACATTTTGAGATATAGTACTAAAATTTGTACTTTTTTCTAGAAACAAATATATCTGAATATTGATCTGGATATAACAGACAAAAAACTGTTAGCAAATTCACTAGTTAAGGTCATGTTTACGCTTTTATGAAACGTTAAACATTCGTTTATTTGAAGTAAAATTTCTTTAGCCAACCACCATAAATACTGGCTGGCTGTCAGATATGGTGTACCCCAACTTCACATGGTTTACATTTCCTTATAGGGATCCAGCCCACACAATATTTTTATACAATGACAGCTGTCATGAAAGCAGAATATCTAATATATACATTGGATTTTGATTAATGAGCTAAAGGTAGTTCCCTGTATAAAGTTCCCTGGTGTGGTCTTCAGCCAGAACATGCCAAGAGTCGACAATGATGTTGATTATGTGATCCATGTGTTAGCCTAGAGTTAAATGGCCACATTGCCTATAGCAATGTTTTTTCAACTGCAGATCACAACCCATTGATAGATTGTAAAATCCATTTAGTGCACTATATCAGCATTGAATACAGAAACCAAATAGTTTAGAATAGTACAAAAATATTAGAATATATTGAGCATAATGCCTGTAAATATTGTTTGTGAAACGTTTGTTTCAGTGTGTGTGTGTGTGTCTTTGTGTGTGACTGCTGGGTCATGCTGTAAAAAAAAATTTTTTTGTACTGCAGATTACAATGAAAATACCTCAGCGAACACTGGGCTTCTGTAGGGATTTGAGTTGCACCTATGGGCAGTCCCTGGGTTACGAATGTCAGACTTACGTACAACAGGTAGTTACCAACATCCGTAAAGCCTATTATATTAAAAATTCGAGGTACATACAATGGTTCATAATAACAAATGAGCATTATCAAAACATTATTATTATTATTACTGTATTATTATGTTAAAGACATAGTGTATCTGGAAGTGTTTCTGCCCTAGTAACTATGAGTTGGAATCGACTCTATGGTAATGGATAAAATTTTTGAGTGTCCCCAGACCCAAGTCATACCAAATAACACACAAAACCTAAAATAACACTACCATATAGTGAAAGCAGTAATGATATGATAAATAAATTGAGATAAAGCATAGTTGCTCACAAACACAGTTGATGCTGAAAGCTGAGTGTAGTTCCCGGGAAAGGTACTTGGCCCCTTCCCAGTTTAGGGCTGCCTCACCACTCCCAGCAACCCTATATATAAAAGAAAAAAAATTAATGGTAATTGCTTTTTTGCTTTACGCCATTTTAGCTTACGAAAGTTTTCATACGAACACTACTTTTGGATAGTGGGGGAAACTTGTATTAAGACAAACATTTGACTAACTGGTGTTAGATACGAACCGTGCCTAACTGCTCCCACTTACATACAAATTTGACTTAAAGACAGACTTGGGAATGGAACTCGTTTGTAATCGGGGGTCTGCCTGTACTCTTGGTTGTTCTACCTTTTCCCCTTGGCTGTAAATTGTTTCAAGTTGTTTTCTTATGCATTATTACTCTCTGTTTCTACTTCTCTCTCAGCTCTTTAGTGGATCTCATTTTACCCTCTTCAATGGCCTGCAAGACCCTCACATCTCTGACCTTATCTCCTACAGCTCTCTCCCCTTGCTCATTCCGCTCAGCCACACAGGCTCGTTTGCTGTCCTCGAACATGCCACATAAGCTGCAGCCTCAGGGCCTTTGCATTAGCTGTTCCCTTTACCTGGAACATTCTTCTCTCAGATATTCAGTGGTTAAGTCCCTTTCTTCCTTCAAGTCTTTGCTAAAATATTACTTGCTTTAGTGAGGACCACCCTGATCACTTGATTTAAAATTGCAGCTCTTCTTGTACCCACAAACCCCTTTCCCTGCTGTATTTCTTCTCTCCGTAGCCCTAGTCACCCTTTACTGCACTATACGATTTATTTATTATGTGCATGGCTTGCCTATCTCCCTCCACTAGATGTAAACTCCAGGAGGGCAAGTATTTTTTTATGTTTTGTTTACTGATGTAGTCCAAGCAACAAGATCAGTGTCTGGCATAGAATAGGTATCAATAAACATTGCTGGATTGATTCAGATTAACTCTTCTTTGAAGCAGCCATTCCATTTTACATTTTCTTCTCACAGGGGCCATTCCTCATCTGGCTCAGGACAAGTGCTCCCACTAACTTCTAGGAATCATCCCAGAGGAGTATAGAGCATGTTAAAATACGAGCCCCTGGTTACAATTTATAGTCTTAAGACAGCCAATCTAGGCAAAATCATCAAAACTTGTATCTTGACTGAACTTACATATTTATCCAATGTGGAAAATGAAATTGTAAAGGAGGTCAGAAAACAAATCATGGAGTTGGTTGGTTTATTGCAGAAATTTAGGGAGAAAAAGAACCAGCTCAATGTGATTGGTGCTGGATTTTTTTTTATTTGGAGCCACCCAGCCCAGTAAATAAAGGCCTACACTGGGGTTGGTTCTGCCACTAAGGAAAGGAGGGTTATGTACATGGGACGTTTCATTTTTTTTCTGACTTAGATTTTCCAGCATAGTTAGAAGGAGGGGCTGTTGCTGGTACCTAATGAAGACAGCAATGTCGTCGCGTACTTAATCCAGAAAAGGTAGCTTGATCTAGATATTGTTCTAAGGAGTATATACGAAGTAGTTGTTTTTTAAAAGTTAGATTATTATTTGTTGTTATCTGCTGCTGAGTCGGCTCTGACTCATGGCGACCCCACGTAGAAAAGAATGAAACGTTGCCTGGTCCTGTACCATCTTCACCGTTGTTGTTATGCTCAAGTCTATTGTTGTGGCCACTGTGTATTTAAAAAAAAAAAAAAAATTTTTTTTTTCCAACCTAGAAGGCTCATCTTCCAGCAATATACAGGACAATATTCTGTTGTGATCTATAGGGTTTTCGTTGGTTGATTTTTTAGAAGTAAATCACCAAGCCTTTCTTCCTAGTCTGTCTTAGTCTGAAAGCTCTGCTGAAACCTGTCCACCATGGGTTACCCTGCTGGTATTTGAAATTCTGGTAGCAGAGCTTCCAGCATGACAGCAAGATGCAGGCTACTACAGTACAACAAACTGACAACTGGGTGTGTGTATGCACAGAAATGGGTGAACTTAGTGTCAATACACTGCAGCCAAAGAGCACCACTGACATGCGTGCCATTTACACACGTGTCATTGAACAAGTCGGTTTATGACTCTTGGCAGGAGGGAGAACACACACCCCCGGGAAAATCATGGAGTGTCTCAGAATCAGGAAGTTAGACAGAACCTTTTATAGGGTTTGGGCTTTGGTTGGATGAGCTGGGGGAGGGTCTAGGGTTCATTCTAGATTGGATGCTGCCAGAAAACGGGGGCAATTTTATGGTTGGGCATCTCACTGACTCTTATCTGTAGGGAGGGGGGACGAGAATGAGGATAAAGCTGTAATTGGTAAAGAAGCACTAGTCCCTTATTTTGGCCAAGAGAGGGATGTTTGGTACTTTGTGGGTGGCACAGCAACCTTGTTTCTGTGCTTAGGCAAAAGAGTCCTTGCCTTGTCTCGTTTATCCTAAGTCTCAGAGTAGCCTTGTCTGGGGTTGGTGGCCTGTGAGATTGTTTGCGTCTAACGGGAGGGTAACATGGTTTAGCTGAGAACCAGGCCAGCTTCTGAATGTCAGGGGCTGCACTTCTTCCTTTCTCACTCCTGGCAGTCATTCTCATTGTACAACGGGCAGATCTCAAAGGTATGTACCACGCTGCCCCTTTTACAACGGTACAATGTAACACTACCTCGGCTTGAACAAGACGGTGAACAGAAGAGCAATTAATTCCTCCCCCGCCCCGAAACAACAATTCAGCACCACTCCTCATTGGTCCCTCCTAAACTCTTGGCCCTCTTCTCCTCCTTCCTTGAGGACTCTGTTGTCACTGTATGAGCATTTGGCAACAACCCTCCCTCCAGATATAAGTCATAAGAAATGTAGATTTTCATATTTATTTCGTTTTGAAAGAAGCCTTCTCATACATTTTTAGTAATTCGTAAGAGAAATCCATAGTCGCGGTTCAAGCTCCCTCTTGCTCTGGTCGCCTTAACTAAGCATGACTAAAGGGCATTCACTCTGAACTGGGTTTGCCGTTTTGTTTTCCTGCCAGAAAATTAACACTTGTTGCTTCCGCATTTAAATGTGTCTCTGAATCTCTATTCAGAAGTGTTAAGGTTGTGGCTACCTTCTTATTTTTGGAGAATGACTTGCTTGTCTCTTTGCATGGCAGCTTGACTAACTAAGTAATATAAAATCAAATTTATGAAATGTATTATGATATACTAGAAGCAGCCAATTCATTCTTGTTTATAAATTGTGAAACACCATAAGCTGCTGACTGTTACCATGACTACCTATCTCACCACATAAACATTTGTTCAAAAAATGTCTGTTGCATGTGCTCTGTGCCCATACAGTATAGCCTTAGACACTGGGCAGTGAGAGGAAGGGGAGGGAAAAGTCCAGTCTCTGGAGTCCCACAGCCTGGGTTGGAACTGCTTGCTGTCTCTCAACTTCATGTTCTCTCTCTGTAACATGTGGGTTAGCATGCTAAAACTTCCCCTTGGGGCTCTTGGGGAGGTCTCAGGGTGGCATGAGTGGCTTATGCTTGACTACGAACATAAAGGTTGGCAGGTAGAACCCATCCAACAATGCCACGGAAGAAATGCCTGGCAATCTGATGCTGAAAGGGCACAGCCAAGAAAACTGTACGGAGCAGAGTTCAATTCTGCACACGTGGGATCGCCACGAATTGGAATTGAGTCCTTGGCAATGGGTGGGGCTTTTGGAGGACTAAGAGATAAGTCAAGTTCAGTGCTTAGTGCGGTGCCTGGCAGTTAGCACTCAGCAAGGGAGAACCTTTGTTATTTTTTGAGGGTAAAGCGGTGAATTACTAGATGCAGCCGTTCTCTCCAGGAACTCACAGCCTGCTAGTGGAGCCTGTGGAGCAATCTGACTCCACTACACAGTGAGGTAAAAATGAAGGTTGGGGGCAACTCACTCACTGGGGGTGGGGCGGGGCACCAGGAATCACGGAGAGGAGTGCCATGGAAGACGCCTTGTCGAAGTCAGACCTGATGGATGAGGAGAAATTGGGCAGGTGGTGGTGGACAGTGGAGGCAAAGGGGCAGAGATGAAGCCAATGGAGAACAGAGTGGTCTGGGCATTGGAAACACCATGTCCAATGCTGGACATGACCCAGGGCAGAACTGCACGCTCTTTCCGGTGGTGGAGTATGGATGGGGCAGAAATTGTGGCTGGAGGGGCAAGAGAGGACAGATCTCCAAGGGCCACATGTGCAAAGCCTAGTTTCTTGGACTTTATCCTGAGACAATAAGGACCTACGGCCAGTCTCCACACCAACTGCTGGTCCCCTTTTTAAGAAGGTACTTAAATAATTTTTTTTTTTAAATGGGATAAAGGAATTTGTTTAGAGGTGTTTGTGGCAGCGTTTTTAAAAAAAAGTTTTATTGTGGTAAAAATACATATAACAAAACATTTGCCAATTCAACATTTTTTACAGGTACAAGTCAGCAACACTGACTGCATTCATCATGTTGTGCGTCCATCACCACTGTTTCCAGATTGTTCCGCCACCATTAACAGGAACTGAGTGTCCCCTGAGCGTCCCCCTCCCTTCTGTCCCTGGTGATCGCTAACGAACTTTGTCTCTATGAATTTGCCTATTCCAGATATTTCATAATAAGGATCATACAATATTTGTCCTTTGGTGACTGATTTATTTTACTGAGCATAATGTTTGCAAGGTTCATCCATGGTGGCATGTATCAGGACTTCATTTCTCTTTATGGCTGAGTAATATTCCATTGTATGGATACGCCACATTTTCGTTTATTCCATTCATCTGTTGATACAGTTTTAGACTGTTTTCACCTTTTGATTATTGTGAATAGTGCTGCAATGAACATTGGTGTACAAGTGTGGCCCCACTTAAAAAAAAATTGTCCTTGAACCTAAGGGATAAGGAGTTAACTATACTCTCATCCATAGGGCATAACGACCCCTGTAAATGTGAGCCCTGGCTCCTCTCTTTATTTTCCCTGCACCTTGCCTCTACCCTTTCTCCTCCTTTTTAAATATATCCATTTTTTATGTGTTTAAGCCAAAAACAAAACAAAACAAAAACAAACAAACCCACTGCCAACAGATTCTGACTCATAGCGACCTGGCCTTAAATATGTATGTATCTTTACAAAATGTTGTTGCTAGATGCCAGCAAGCTGCTTCTGACTCATAGTGACCCTCTGTACAACAGAACAAAACATTGCCCAGTCCTGCACCAGCCTCAAAATCGTTTTTATGTTTGAGTCTATTGTTACAACCACTGTGTCAATCCATCTTGTTTTTCTCTTACCCACTACCTAACCAAGAATGATCTCCTTCTTCAGGTACAGGTCTATCCAGATAACATGTCCAAAGTATGTGACATGAAATCTTGACATTCTTGCTTCCAAGGAGCACTTTGGCTGTGCTTCTTACAAGACAGGCTTGTTTGTTCTTCTGGTAGTCCACGGTATATTCAATATTCTTCCCCAATACCATAATTCAAAGGCATCAATTCTTCCTTGGTCTTCCTTCTCCACTGTCCAGCTTTCACAAGCATATGAGGCTGTTGAAAATACCACAGCTTGGGTCAGATTCACCTTAACCCTCAAAGTGACAACTTTGCTTTTCAACACTTTAAAGAGATCTTTTGCAGCACATTTGCCCAATGCAATAAGTCATTTGATTTCTTGACTGCTGCTTCTGCGAGCATAGATAGTAGATTCAAGTAAAATGAAATCCTTGACAACCTCGGTCTTTTCTCTGTTTATCAGGATGTTGCTTATTGGTCCAGTTGTGAGGATTTTTGTTTTATGTTGAGATGTAATCCATATTGAAGGCTGTATTCTTTTAACCTTCATCAGTAAGTGGTTCAAGTCCTCTTCACCTTCAGCAAGCAAGGTTGAGTCATCTGCATACTGCAGGTTGTTAATGAGTCTTCCTCCAATCCTAATGCTGTGTTCTTCTTCACAGAGTCCAGCTTCTTGGGTTATTTGCTCAGCATACAGGTTGAATATTATGATGAAAAGATACAACCCTGACACACACCTTTCCTGATTTTTAACCACACAGTATCCCCTTTTTCTGTTCGAACGACTGCTTCTTGGTCTATGTTCCGGTTCCACATGAGCACAATTAAGTGTTCTGGAATTCCCATTCTTCCCAATGTTATCCATAATTTGTAATAACCCACACAGTTGAATGTCTTTGCATAGTCAATAAAACACAGGTAAACATTTTTCCGGTATTCTTTGTTTTCAGTCAAGATCCATCTGACATCAGCAATGCTATCCTTTGTTCCATGTCCTCTTCTGAATCTGGCTTGAATTTCTGGGTTTTCCCTGACGATGTACTCCTGCAACCATTTTGAATTATTTTCAGCAAAATTTTACTTATGTGTGATATTAACGACATTGTTCAATAATTTCTGTATTCTGTTGGATCACCTTTCTTTGGAATAAGCACAAATATGGATCTCTTCCAGTTGGTTGGCCAGGTAGCTGCCTTCCAAATTTCTCAGCATAGACCAGTAAGTACCTCCAGTGACGCATTCGTTTGTTGAAACATCTCAATTGCTGTTCTATCAATTCCTGGAGCCTTGTTTTTCACCAATGTCTTCAGTATAGTTTGGACTTCTTTCTTCAGTGCTTCTTGGTCATATGCTAGCTCCCGAAATGGCTGAATATCAGCCAGTTCTTTTTGGTACAGTGACTCTGTGTATTCCGGCCATCTTCTTTTGATGCTTCCTGCGTCATTCAGTATTTTGCCCATATAACCCTTCAATATTGCAACTCAAGGCTTGAGTACGTTCTTCCCTTTTGGTTTTCTAACTCCAGGTCTTCACACTTCTCATTATACTTTACTGTCTTCTCAAGCCACCCTTTGAAATCTGTTCAGCTCTTTTCCTCCTTTCATCTTTTCTTCCTTTCACTTCAGCTACTCTACGTTCAAGAGCAAGTTTCAGAGTCTCTTCTGACATCCATTTTGACCTTTCCTTTCTTTCTTTTTGATGACTGTCATGGATTGAATTGTGTTCCCCAAAACGTCTGTCCACTTGGTTGGGCCATGATTCTGAGTAGTGTGTCACTATCTGCCATTTTGCCACCTGATGTGATTTCCCTTTGTGTTGTAAATCCTATCACTATGATGTAAGGAGATGGATTAGTGGCAGTTATATTGATGAGATCTACAAGATTAGATAGTATATTAAGGCAATCTCTTTTGAGATATAAAAAAGAGAAGCGAGCAGAGGGACATGGGGACCTCATATCACCAAGAAAACCGTGCTAGGAGCAAGACTGTGCGTGTCCTTTGGAGCTGAGGTTCCTGTATGGAGGAGCTCCTAGGCCAAGACAGATGACATAAGCCTTCCTCCAGAGCTGACAGAGAAAGCCTTCCCCTGGAGCTGATGCCCCGAATTTGGATTTGTAGCCTACTAGACTCTGAGAGAATAAATTTCTCTTTGTAAAGCCATCCACTTGTGGTATTTCTGTTTTAGAAGCACTAGATGACAAAGGTAATGACTTTTTGCTTTCTTCAGGTATGATGTCCTTGAAGTCATCACACAGCTTGTCTGGTCTTCAGTCATTAGTGTTCAATGCATCAAACCTATTCTTGAGATAGTCTCCAAATTTAGGTGGGATATACCAAAGGTTGTATTTTGACTCTCGCAGACTTGTTATAATTTTCTTCAGCTTCAGTTTGAACTTGTATATAAGCAATTGATGGTGTGTTCCACAGTCAGTCCCTGGCCTTATTCTGATGGATGATATTAAACTTTTCCATAGTCTCCTTCCACAGATGTAGTCCATTTGATTCCCGTATACTCCATCTGGAAACCCTGGTGGCGTACTGGTTAAGTGTCTACGGCTGCTAACCAAAAGGTCAGCAGTTCAAATCCACCAGGTACTCCTTGAAGACTTTATGGGGTGGTTTTACTGTGTCCTATAGTGTCGCTATGAGTTGGAATCGACTCGACGGCAATTGGTTTGGTTTTGGTTTTATATTCCATCCAGTGAGGTCACATATATAGTCACCACTTGTGTTGCTGAAAAAGGTATTTGCAATGAATGAGTCATTGGTCTTGCAATCTCTAATGTCCTTTCTATCACCGACATATTTTCCAACTACAGATCCTTCTTTGTCTCCAACTTTCACATTCTAATCACCAGTAATTATCAAAGTATCTTGATTGCCTGTTTGATCAATTTCAGACTGCAGAAGTTGGTAAAAGTCTTCAATTTCTTCATCTTTGGCATTAGTGCTTGGTGCGTAAAAATGAAAATCTTATTAACTGTAGGCATATGGATATTATCCTATCACTCACAGCGTTGTACTTCAGGATAGGTACTGAAATGTTCTTTCCGATGATGAATGAGATGCCATTCCTCTTCAACTTGTCATTCCCAGCATAGTAGACCACGTGATTGTCTGATTCAAAATGGCCATACCAGTCCATCTCAGCTCACAAATGCCCAGGATATTGATGTTTATGCATTCCATTTCATTTTTGACCATTCCCAATTTCCACGTTCCGATTATTAATGCATGCTTGCAGGTGTTTCTTCTCATTTTGAGTTGTGCCACATGAGCATATGAAGGTCCTGAAAGCTTTACACCACGTCGTTAAGGTCGACTCCACTCTGAGAGTGCAGCTCTCCCTGAGTTGTATTTTCAGTGGCTTCTAACCTGAGGGGCTCATCTTCCGGCACTATATCAGGCAATGTTCTACTGCTATTCATAAGGTTTTCACTAACAAATTTTTTCAGTAGACTGCCTTTCTTCCTAGTCTGTCTTAGTCTGGAAGCTCCGCTGAAACCCATACACCATTGGTGACTCTGATGGCATTTTAAATATCGGTGGTATAGCTTCCAGTATCACAGCAACACACAAGCCACCGCAGCACAACAAACTGACCGACTAGTTTTGGGTAAAATATGTAGTATCGTATTACGTGTGTTTGTAATTGACTCACATGGTAGTCTGCTATAAATTTCTCCTGTGTCTTGCTTTTTTCCTATCAATACAAAGGATCAACGTTGCTATATATACATCTAGTTCATTGCTTGGAACTGCTGTATAGTCCATTTACATTATACATTGCAGCATTATTTATAAGTTTGTATTAAACTAAACATTGCACACTAGGGAATGATTAAGTGACCGTGGTAAATTAGCAGTGTGAAATAGCATGCCTTTACTAATGACAGTTCTGAATATCATGGGAAACATGCTTACGATGTTAAGCGGAAAAAGCAGAAAAAATTGTGTTTATGCTATGAAAATAACCACATAAAAATATACATTCATACAGCCAAGGGCTGGAAAAAATCAGAGAAAAATGAAAACAGCTACGTGTGTGAGAGCAAGGGAACTGTGGGTGTGTCTGGGAGTTTGGCCTACATGATAGCTTTTCAGACAGTATAATCTCGAGGGAGAACAGGCAGATCAGGGCAACACCAACCTGCTGCCTACCCTGCCCCAGAACTGGCCTCTGCCACCCCTGCAGTCAACTTTAGCATCTGTCTCATTCCACTGGAAGTAGGAGCGAAGTTAATTATCCGTTCAGAAGGCAGAATGAGATCTCTCTCTCCAAATTTAACTCTCTTCATGATAGAACAAAGCAAAGTAAAGGGCAGGAGAGTTGAACATACTATTCTTCCCTTTGCGCAAAAGTAAAACACATAAGTTTGTATTTGCAGGGGAAGAATTCTGGTAGACAAAGTGTTTACAGTAATTATCCCTGAAGAGGGGGACTGGGGATCTGAAGTAGCACGGAGACTTACTTTTTAAGAAAGAAAGAAAAAAAAAAAAAAATATATATATATATATTTTAAATTATGTACGAGGAATTACCCTTTTCAATTAAAAATTTTATTTTTAAAAGCTTAAATCTCAAAATCCTAACGTTTGAAACATTACTCTTAAAATCCTTTAACTTTTAACTCATCACTCAATCTTCCAAAATAATAAACAAATTCATTCAGACTTTCAGGGCTGCTTACATGTTTTATGAGTCACAGCGCAAACAATATTCTACTATTAACTTTAAAGCAGAATGCAACTGATAATTACTGAGATCCTAGTTACCACGTCTGCGTTCACTAGGACTCAGATGTTACGACCACTGTCCTAACATGGACTCTTCTCCTGGCTTTCCCCCTCGGTGTATAAGGACAGCATTCGTCCCCCAGGCCCACACCCTGGGATCCGGGCCTTGCCCCCCGTGACGCCCTCCCACTTTGGGTCACTCGGCGTCCCCAAGAACCTCGCGGGTGGAGCTGTAGGGCGTTGTGACCGAGCGTCTGCAGCCAGGCCTGGGCCCAGGCGACCCCGCCCGCGCCCGTCGCCGCCGCCGCGTCCCCGGGTCACCGCCCCGCGCGGCCAGCACCTACCACTGGCCGAGTATCGGAGGGGAGAGATCGCGGCCCCTTCCTCCTGCCGGCTGGTAGTGCGTCGGTACTACGGCCGCCTCGGCCTGGCGCTAAACTTAAAAATGACGCCAGGGAAGTGCTGAGCACCAGCAGCCGACCAGCCCCGGAAACGAAACCAAATTCGTACCGCGGGCCGCTTCCTAGCTCTCCCAGACCCTTGGCGCGCCGCGCTACCCGGAATAGACCCTTCTCCCGCCATTTTCGGCTTGTTCTCAGTCGGGACCCGCGCGCAGCCGGCCCCGCGCTCCAAGAGCTGAGGCTCGCGGCTCCGGGGCTCGCCCCGCGTGGTGCTCGTGTCCCGGGATCGGCGGGCAGCATGGCCGCCGCCGTGGACTCTGGGGACGGGCTTCACGCCCGGCAGTACGTGTTCCTGCTTCCAGGTAAACACGCCCGCCGGGAAGGGAGCGCCGAGCCCGGCCTCGGGCCGCACGCCGCTGGGCCGGGAACGCGCGGAGCGGCCAGCGGGGCCGCGCACGACCTGGCGGGCCCCAACCTGTGGCGGGCGCAGCACCCCCTCTGCGCCAGGCCCGGGACCCGCTGCCCCTCCGAGCGCCGACCCACGGCCCTCAGCGCTCGGCCCACACCCCCTCCGCTCCGCGTGCCGGCCCCCGCCGCTCTGCGCTCGGCCCCGGTCTCGCCGCCCTTCCGCGCGCGGCCCTCGGTGTCTCAGTGCTCGGTACGGCCCCGCTTCTCCTCCGTGAGCCAACCTTTGACTCCCCCCGGCCCCCCTCCCCTCCGCGCACCGGCCTCGGCCCGGCTGGCCCCCATGACGCCGCCCCGGCCGCCCTCGGGCCCTCAGTGTTCGGCTCCCAGCCGCTGCCCCACCGCGCGCCGACCCCGGCCCCTTTGCGCTCGGCACATGCGCAGCGGCCGAGGCTCTGTGAGACTGGGTTGTATCACATGTTACAGCTGGATGCCGTTTCCAAAGCCCAAAGCAGGACACGGACCGAGTGTGTCCCTAGCTCGGATCCTCGTGGGTCCCGTGGGCGAGAGGGATCGGCTCTGGCCTGCGGAGGGCGCGGGGGTGGGGTGGGGCGAAGCCTAGGGCGCACTGCAGGGCCTGGGGTTTTGCGATTTGGGTGTAACTTGAAGTGCCCCACTGGGCATTTGGCTTAGGTGCCGACTGATCCAGTAGGCCCGGAGTCGCCTTGGAAGATAGCGCTGTTAGCACGGTCCATGCCCTCTGACAAGCGTTGGGTAGCGAGGCAGTAGAAATTCCCTTGGGAGTAAGGGAAGCCGGATCCTGGTAGTGGTTAGAACAAGGGAGGTTCAAAGCGATTCAGGCCGTTTACCACTGAGGCTGGAGCCAGGCTCTTCCTTGAGGAAGATAACCAGCCCTCCAAGACAGCTGGCTTGGGAGGATGAGCTACCAGTGACGGACGACCAAACGAGAAGGGACCATTAAGTGCCAAATAAAAGGGGTGCAAACACTGTAAAAAGGTTTGGCCTTTTGATACGATAATAGGATTGTGGCGTAACACTGGAAAAAAGGAAAATCCGTTGTTCACTGTTAATTTTGAGATTGAGCTCAGCAAATGCAGGGAGTTTTTGCGGTAAATACGCACTGGTGATGATTAAAAAAAAACACCCGTTGCCGTCCAGTCAACCCTATAGGACAGAGTAGAATTGCCCCCATAGAGTTTCCAAGGAGCGCCTGGTGGATTCGAAGTGCCGACCTTTTGTTTAGCGACCGCAGCTCTTAATCACTATGCCACCAGGGTTTCTGGTGATGATATAGTTGTCCAGTAGTCTAGATTTGTATGGTAAAAAAAAAAAAAAACAGTGCTATCGCGTCGTTTCCGACTCATAGCGAGGATACTGAAAATTGTTACATGGCAGTCTGTGAAGAATTTTGTGTGTGTGTACGTTTGATTTTTCCCCCTTTTATAAAGAGTTATACGTACAATAAAATGTACGAAACTTAAGTGTGCAGCTCGGTCATCTTTTACATATGTACACAGCCCTTAACCATCCCAGGTGGAGACGCAGAATTTTTCCAGCAGGCTCTTCATGCCCCCTCCCTGAATATCTCTAGTAACCTCTATGCTGACTTCCCTTGCCAGAGATTAGGCTTGCCTGTTTCTATCAGTATGTACCCGTGTGTCTGGCTTCTTCAGTTCCCATGCCTGTGACGTTCATCCAGGTGTGTCGCGGTGGTTTTTTTTTTTTTTTTATTGGGTACATTGCACTGATGAATATCCATAGTATTTATCTCTTCTACTATAGATGAACATTTGGATTGTTTTCAGTTTGTAACTATTATGAATTACATTTCAAAGAATACTTTTTTAGGAGGCTTTTTTTTTTTTTAGATAGACATGGCACTCATTTCTGTAGAGTTTATAATCAGGGGTGGAGTTGCTGGGTCTTAGGTATTCATATGTTTAGTTTTAGTTGTTTGTTGTTGTGTGCCATTGAGTCTATTCCAACTCTTAATGACCCCATGTGACAGAGTAGACCCACCCCATAGGGTTTCCTAGGCTGTAATCTTTACTGGAGCAGATAGCCAGGTCTTTTCTTCCCCAGTGTGGCTGGTGGGTTTGAACCCCTGACCTTTCGGTTGGCAGCTGAGCGCTTAACTGTTGTGCCACAGTTTTCCAATTTACACTCCCACTAGCTAGTGTTTTTTTGAGCAGCATATGAGACTTTCTATTCCTTCAGAGCCTCACCAGAGATGTTTGTAGAGTAAAATAGTTACTGAGAAGGTCAGGGTTTTGGCTTCAGTCTAGTGAAGGACTTGCTTTACATGGAGAGTCCTCCTTCGCACTTCCGTCACAGCAATGCGATTTTAAGGATGGGACTCTAATCTTTCAGAATCAAGTGCGTTGTTAATATACAGACACACAAAAAAGCTGAGGGTAATTTGAGTTTTTAATTTTGTTTTTTTTTTCTTAATATTGACATCATTCTTAAAAGTGTGTTTGTATCTTCATTGTATTAAACACTAAAACCCTCGAAAGATTTAAGTATTGATTGTATTCCTGAAAATTGTAGGCTTAGTATATCTACTGCTGGGCTGTGAGAACGGTTTCGGCCCAGTTCCTGTTCTAAGCTGTACTGTAACCGTTTAACTCTCTGGGGGTGGCTGAGCAGCTGTTAGTGAATTGATAATAAAGAACTGTGTGGTCATCCAGGCAGGTTCTGTAACAGCCCAAACTGGAGCATCCTTAGCCTCTAGCTCTTCCAGCCGGCCTCCAGTGCCACCTGCAGGCTCTGAGGATAAGTCCACAAACACACTTTGATAGCTGCTGCTCTGGATCAGGAAACCCCGGTGGTGTAGCGGTTAAGTGCTATGGCTGCTAACCAAAGGGCTGGCAGTTCAAATCCGCCAGGTGCTCCTTGGAAACTCTATGGGGCAGTTCTACTCTGTCCTATAGGGTCGCTATGAGTCGGAATTGACTCGACAGCCCTGGGTTTGTTTTTTTTTTTGGTTTGGCTCTGGATCAGTGGCTCAAAAACTTGAAGGCATCAGAATCACCTGGGGAGCTGGACCCCGCACCCAGAGTTTCTGATTCAGTAGGTTGGGGTGGCCCAAGAATGTGCATTTCTACCAAGTCGCCAGAGGATGCTGCTGCAGGTCCGGGGACCCCACTGGGAGCCTCAGCGGTGAGGAGTAGCAGCTGGGAGCTGGGATTGGGAACAGGAATGGCCAGCCTCGGGCTTAGCTCTCTCTGTGCTGGGCCAGGGTTTACGTGGTGAAGGGGGTACACGGAAGCACAGGGAATGAGGCCGTCTTCACAGATGTGTTTGTTGTTTTTTCCAGTAGGTGGGAAGTCATTCCAGCTAGTTGTCACTGAAGAGGAGGAGAATAGACCCTTGGCAGAGAGCACCATAGCTACCATGAAGTTGCAGCCTTACTAAAGAAAACAAAGTTTAATATAAAAATTTTCAAAACTGTTTGGTGGAGGCAGTCTGTGTTCAGTTTTAAAAAACTTCGGGAATCTGAAGAGCTTACTCTATAGGCTGAAAAGTGAGCACATTAACCAACAGGCCAACAGAGCTTTAAGAGATTTATCTGTGAAACAAATGTAAAATCACCTAACCTTGAGATGATACTTTTTTCCAACATTTAATTCACATTATTGAGTTGCTTACCGTAAGCAGAAAGGGGAATCCCTGGGTGGTGCACGCTATTAATAAACTAAGCTGCTGATCAAAAGGTTGGAGGTTGGAGTCCACCCATAGGTGTCTTGGAAGAAAGGCCTAGCTATATACTTCTGAAAAATCAAACACTGAAAATCTTGTGAAACACAGTTCTATTCTGATAACGTGTAGGGTTGCCATGGGGCAGAATCAACTCGATAGCAATTGGAACTAGAACCATGAGTACTGTGTTCTATCTTGGAAGATATGTTTAAAAATAAGATTTAGGTCTCACCCTCTAGTTTTCATTTTGTCTGGAGAAGCCAAATATCGCAGATTAAAAAAAGCTGCAACTTGGAAGGGACACTTGTGAGGTATTCCGACTTGGGACGTTGATTTTCATAGGCAGGTGGAGACAGACTGCTTCCCATTTCAGCAAAGTAAGCATTCCTTGTAGTTTCAGATGGTGTTAAATGTTTTCTCCAAAATGCCCTGGAAATGATAGCCTATTTGAAGTTACAGTTCTTATAAGAGGCCATTAACATCTTTGGAATGTGGTGGAAGTTTCCATTCCTCTTTGCTTTTCTAATAATAAATGTTTAAGAAATATTTTTTACATGTTTCTGTAGTCCAAGTTTTGTACGCTCATCAGTTTTATTAAGTTGAGGCGGCCCCGGGCGTGAAAGGTGAGCTAGGAACACATTCGCAGAGTGTAGGATGTAAGACTCCGTTTATTGCTTTTGCCTGGGTAATACTGATTACCTGCCCAGCTCCATGGAAATGGTAAAACATTTGGAAACCTTAATGTTAAGTGAGAAAAAAAGGAGAACAGAAATGATCTCAGGACCGTAAAGAAACTCATTTGGGTCCACCTAGGTTGGTCAAAGCGTCCATTAAATTAGATCAAAGTGGCCTTTAGGTTGCATCCTCAACTGCAGTAAAATTATTCCCCTTCATTTAATGAAAATACACATTAGGAGGTATTTTAGGAAGGGCTGTGTTTTTTATCTTTTTTCCTGCACCTAGCAGGAGTCCCTGGGTGGTGCAGTTAAGTACTTGACTGCTAGCCAAAAAGGTTGGCAGTTCAAACCCACCCGAGAGATACCCTCAGAAGATAGGCCTGGTGACTGGTTTCCGAAAGGTTAAAGCCTTGAAAACCTTATGGAGTGGTCCTACTTTATACACGTGGGTTTGCCCGAAGTGGGGATTTATGGGACTCACTGGCAACCAATAACAACGCCATAAGTAAGGGCCAGTTTTTGGGGGGTAGAGGATGAGTTCCTTTTGGGGAGATGAGAATCCCAGGCCTGTCTACCTTAGACAGGGCTGTCCATTTCCGATACAGTAGCAAGCTTTTTATGTGAAACGTAATGATAATCACAAATAATACTAATATCAGATTTGTTTCTCCAAATGGAGTGCAAAACTGGAGGTGAAATATTGTATGAATGGATCCTTTAGAACTATGTTCTAATTAAAGGATTAGAAAAGGAATCAAATTTAAAAGGAGAAACTAATTTTCCTATTTAATGTTGGAGAAAATTTATATTAATGTTATTTCTGATTATAGTCTTGTGGATATACCTTTTTATGAGCCCAAAAGAAATGCTTCTAGTTTGGGGGGGAAAAAAAAAGCGTATGGCAAAGGAAGAACTACTATAGATCTATTTTCATCACCATAAAAAAAAAATCTTTTCCCTCCCTTCCCTAAGGGCATGTCCTTAATCTCAGAAGACAAATTTCAGGAGATATTTTTGTTCCTTGTGAAAGCTCTTTGTGTGTACGTGTGTTGGTGTTTGGGAACAGCCTTTGTAGGCTGAAAGTTCTCTTCCTTCCAGAAGAGTGTATTCTGAAGGGACAAAGCAGCACTTAGCACTAGGGAACCTGGCCAATGCAAGTGCTGATCAGAGACAACCACTGACTACTTGTGCTCAGCTTCTTGGAAAATATTTCATTTGCTGAGTCGTGTCCTGCGAGCAGTCAGCAATGTGGGAGTCTCAGCTTTCCAGCAGGGAGCTTGCTTAACATTTTCCACACGGATCTGCGTCTGGTCTGGCTTTGTCTTTATGAAAACGTTTTTTGGTGGGAAGCTGCCTGGCCTTTCTCACATGGCCCCTGGATCTGCTCCCCTAGCTATGTGAGCACATTCTGAAGTGGATGGACTTAATCAGTTGCCAGATGGTGTAGTCAGACAGCTTCCATAGCCTGAACTTTTGTCCTACCGGTAATTGTTCCTAAAGATCTGGGACATTTATAAGTAAGAACTGGTGACTCCTACATATTTGTCCTTCAGGGCAGAAAAGAAATTCATCAAAGGAAAGTAAGCAGTGTTCATAATTTTCTATTTAAACAGCAGAATAGGCACTGCATGGGTTCTCTCATTGTCTTTAACCATATAGTAAGACACAAGCCACCCAATCAGTGTTCCCTAAAGCTTGGCTATAGATTTATGCTATTCATTTAGATTTTATAAGTCTAATCATTTATGGTAACTCTGTGTCCTTGGGCAAATTGCTTACTCATTATAAAACTCAACTTTCTCACCTCTACAGTGGGAAGAACAGTACTGGTCTCACAGGGTTGCTATCTGCTGGTTCAAGTTACATTTAAGTTCCCTGTTGTATACCAGAGGCGCTATGGTGGTGCA
The DNA here is from genome assembly GCF_030014295.1 of Loxodonta africana. Lineage (NCBI taxonomy): Eukaryota > Metazoa > Chordata > Mammalia > Proboscidea > Elephantidae > Loxodonta > Loxodonta africana. The sequence goes on from NC_087358.1 coordinate 72,567,274, forward strand.
GTGGTTAAAGCACTCAGCTGCTAACTGAATGGTCAACAGTTGGAGCCCACCAGCCACCCCTCAGGGGGAAAGATGTGGTAGCCTGCTTCCATAAAGATTCAGCCTTGGAGACACTATGAGGCAGTTCTACTCTGCCCCATAGGGTTGCTATGAGTTGGAATTGACTAGATGGCAACAGGTTTTTGGTTTGGTTTTACCCCAAGCTCTTAGCTCCAGGCCTGGGACAGAGTAGATATTCAATAAATATTTATTTAAAGAATAAATGTCTCACATTCCATTTCTTCCCACAGTGTCTTTGCTAACACTGTCCTTTTTCCTGCCCCTCCACTTCTATCCAGATTCTTCTCTGTCTTCAAGACTAGGTTTGGCTTTAGTTTCCAAGAAGCCAAGCCATTCCTATTTGCTTCAGCCCAGATTCTCTCTCTTTGAACTCCTGTGACTTTGTATCTGCCTTGTACCCTGTCTGCTCTTTTCCACTTTTTCCACTAAAAATCAAACCAAATCAAACTTGTTTTTGTTGAATTGATCCTGACTCCTGGCAATCCCACATGTTACAGAGTAGAACTGCTTGATAGGGTTTTCTTGGCCATAATCTTCATGGGAGCAGATCACCAGGGCTTTCTTTCACAGCACTGTTGGTTGGGTTTGAACTGCCAACCTTTAGGTTAGTAGACAAGCATAAACCACTTGCACCACCCAGCTCATGTCACCTCCTCCAGGAAGCCTCTCCTCCTTCCAGGCCTTCTCCCTGTTAGTACACAGGCTAGTATGTATCTGGTACTCTGTAGAGACCCCTCTTAGAACACCAAAATGTTTTATCACAATTAATCATTTCATTATAATTTTAATGCAAGCATGGATTGAACATAGTAATGCAGAAAAATATAAAAAGATTTATCCATAATCCTCTTACCTAGGAACAACAATTTTGGAGCTATTTCTTTCCCAGCTTTTTGTGATGTGTGTGTCAAAAAATGAATTCCATTGTTCTTAAATGTTTTCTCATTTTTCTATTTCTGCCTTATTTCATTATGTATTATTATTACTTATTTGCTGTAATAATCACTAAAACACTCCCAAATGTTGAGATGTCCTAGAGTACCCCACAGAAACATGGCGTTCCATGAGGGTACTGTATGGTTCTGTTCATGAAATTCAGCATAGACTTAGAGAAAGGTGGTCAAATTGGTCTCACAGAGAACCGGGGGCTGGGATTTTTGCTCTTAATTTAGATGAAGACAGAAACTCACCCAGCGATATTAACAAAATTGATAAAGAGAATCTACAGGTCCTACTTTGAGCATTGAAGATGTATATATGAGTGTATTTTTTTATATTGTAAAAAAAAAAAAAAAACAAATAGGAAGTTTTGCTCCACAGGGTAGGGGGTGCATATTTGAAATGGATTATTGATAGAAAACAGGCTGCCCACTGCACCCAAGCTTCAAATCTCCGGATGTCCCCTGTAGGGGACTAGCCCTCTTCTCTTAGTTCCAGTTAGAAAAATTTCAGGACAACCTTCTGATTGGTTCCACTGTGGTGGCAGCTGCATTCAGCCCCGCGGCCGTTAACGGTGCAGGGAGGGGCCGGCTGCACTAGAAGCTCACGGTGGGAGAGGAAGAGGACAGAGGGTCAGGGGTGCTTTTCCAGAAGGATTTGGGGAGAGTACAGGACAGACAGCACAAGCGCTCGTAGCTGCTGCGATCGGCTAACAGTATGACGCTGTGCTCCATCCAGAAGGCTTAGCGACTTCCTTAGCCACTGGTGTGGTCTCTTTGACTGTACTGTATGTAGGTCTGATGGAAGTAGATCACCAGGCCATTTTTCCAAGGTGCCTCTGGGTGAATTCTAACCTCCAGCCTTTCATTTAGTAGCATAGCACTTAACTGCACCACCCAGGGAAGTAGGTAAGGCAAGCTTTATTATCCCCATTTTGCAGATCAAGAAACCAGGACTCAGAGAAGTCAAATGATCCGTCCAACAGGCAACAGGAATTCAGAGGCAAAGACTGTTGGCTCTCCTGAGTCCTTCTCCAGGACCCTTGCTCTGTGCCAGAGGCCAGTCTGCTGACTGAATGGTGGCATCTTGCCACTGTGGGAGAGGTGGGGAGAACCGGGAATGGCTGGGGTTCCCTCTGCTGTCAGTTTGATGACCATGGGTGGCGGGTGCCTCTTCTCCTGAAACCAGCTGCTATCCGCATCCCAATCAGGCCTGGTCTTTCCACCCTCCTAGATTTTCCTGCTTCCCAGGTAGTCGAAGCCATTAGCTCCATCTGTAAATGTTGCTGGTCTTTGTGACTCTGAGTCACCTCTGAATCTGAAGGTTTCCATCAGCTTCTTCCTTGGTATAGAGACCATTGCACGAAACGTAGCTTTGATGGGGGCAGCCCTGAAAGACCAGAGGTTTTATCTTTTATGGTCTCTGAAGGCCAGCCCACCGACACACCCCCTCTAGCTTTTCCAAAAAGTCATACTTAGAGGAAGCTGTTCCTTGGGAATTATTTTCATAGTGCATGCCTGGCTCTAGCCTTCTTGGTTTGCCCCTGCAGTTTTTGAAGGAGTGGAGAGCTTCAAAGCCAGATCACTTTGGTGGCAGTGGTAATATTTTGGGAGAGGTAGGCATATAATTATTACTGAAACGAGCATTCCTGGAAGCGGCCTATAACTTGACAGTTCTGTGGATTTGTCTTGCACCCATTGTGTTTGTGTCATAGCAAGTGCTTCCAACACAGATTCCCTGGTGATCAGACAGGAGGGAATGGGGGTCTGAACATAGTCTAATGGCCGAAGTCTACAGAAATGAAGTGGGACCTGTGTAGCACACGGGATCGCATGAGCATCACAGTGATAATCTCATCCCCCTTTTTTTCTGTTGGATCTTCTTAAGAAACCTGAACGGCCTCGGTGAGGTATTTAAAAAGGAACTGAATGGTGCGCGGAGTCTGTATTTTCTCTTCTGTGTAACGGCAGAGTGTGCATCTCAGAGCTCATCTCCTATGCACCAAACAAATGTCAGACAGAGTCGGGAACAAACGGCCATTGCTGCCAAGTCATATGAACACTTGACAAATGGGTGGCTTTCTGCTGTCTCGTGTCTTTGAACTTTAAATGATAAGAAGAAGCTTGTCTTCACCAAGAGAGGGGTAAGGAGGAGCTGCCAGGTTTTAAAACTGGTTGATAAATAACTTCATCTCAGCTGTCCAACAACCTCATGTATGTAGCCTGCAGATGAAAAATAATGTACTGTTATTGCTTACACAAGACCTCGTGACTAACTTTTCAAAAGTACAGAATGGTTGTCTCCACGTTGATACACGATGTGTACCCTAATTTAAAATATCACAGATAACTGGGGTTGTACGCAGCTATACCTAGGATATTGTCATCTCTAAAAGAAAGATTAGTTTTAGGGTCCTTAGGTGGCACAAACAGTTTACTCTTTACTACTAACTTAGCGGTTGGTGTTTTGAACCCACCCAGTGATAAAAAAAAAAAAAATTTTGCGTGGAAGAAAGGCCTGGTGATCTGCTTCCATAAAGATTAGAGCTAAGAAAACCACATGGAGCAGTTCTACTCTGTAACATGTAGGGCTGCCAAGAGTCCGAATTGATTTGATGATAACAGGTTTGTTCCCCCCCGCCCCCACCCCAGGGCAACCACTTAATTTGTTGGCCAAACCAAGACACTTTTGAGAATGAAAGGTGGCGCCATGCCTCATTCACTGGGACACCAGGCATAAATTGGGACTCTACTGGACAAATCAGAACATATGATCACTCTATGAGTCGAAAAGAGCCACTCCACTTCTGTTTGCCCTTCCTGTGAAAGTATGGAACAATGATCCCACCTCCTTCCACTGACTGTAAGGTTGGTTCCTAAGAGGGCAGAGCCTGAGCATCTTACCCTTTTCTATCCTCCTACCTTGCAGACTCATCATCTTCCTGGCTAACCTAATGAGGAGTGGGAACAACCTCCAGGATTTTGCTTATAACCCAACACTCTTTCCATATATGCCTGACCAATGCACCATATTGACTTCGACTAGCCAACTTTCAGCTGCCAAGATCTTGGATGTTCCCCAAACTGACCTCCAGGGTTTGCTTGCTCTCTTCCCTCCAGCTCAGCCTCTTTTCTAACATAATGTCTTTCCCTCTCTGTCCCCTTAAGGGGGTGTGATCCTATCCTTTCAACTTGCAGGGCTCCCATTTATCCCAATGAAGCCCCCAGTTTGCCTAGTAAAGTGCTCCGTGAGGCGTGATAGCTCTGTTATTTATATCTGTTCTCTGTGTAGTTATATGCAGAGCAAGAGGCCATTGGATCTTCTGGTGACAGCAAAAAAGGGAATAAGGAGTATTAAATTCATGCAGATTTAGAACCCCGGTGATTCTGTTACTCTGGTAAGATTGTCATAAGACTTAAGAAAATGGCCAGGGTGGATCCAGGTTTTGTATGGTCTAAAGCTTATAAAATTGTTGTTGGTAATCGCTGTTGAGTTGATTCCAACTTACAGTGACCCAATGTGTTATAGAGTAGAACTGTTTCATAGGGTTTATAATATTGGCTGTAATTTTAATGGAAGCAGATCGCCAGGCCTTTTCTTTCATGGCGCCGTTGGGTGAGTTTGAACCACCAACAGTAGAGCACAAACTGTTTGCACCACCTTTGTTGTTGTTAAGTGCCACGAGTCAGCTCCAGCCCATATCGATCCCATATGTAACCCCATATACGTGAGGATCTTGTGCCATCCTCACGATTGTTGCTATCTGAACTCATTGTTGCAGGCACTGTGTCAATCCATCTCACTGAAGTGTTCCTCTTTTTCGCTGACTCTCTGCTTTACCGAGCATGATGTCCTACTCCAGGGACTGGTCCCTCCTGATAACATGTCCAAAGTACACGAGACAAAGGCTTGCAATTCTTGCTTCTAAGGAGCATTCTCTGTGCACTTTTGGTTTTGAATAGGGAGATTAGATTTGTTTTCTTGTCATTGGTCAAGCTTGGCCAATCAGTTTTTATCAGTAGATATTTCTTAAATTCTGAACAAATTTCTCCCGTCCTTCTTTTATGTAGTTTTTGATCCTGCCTTTTTCTCTCTTGCCTTTGCAGCTCTCCCTCCATCCTTTTCCTTCTGATGCACCCCTGGCAATGTGGAAGTGGGGTCAAGACAGCTGATCAGATGACCCTTCCGTTGCCGGGACTGAGGAGGACAGGACAGGCAGGGGACAGATGGGTTTGCAGTGTTTGTGCCACAGGAGAACAGCCATATCCAGATAGTCATTGTGCTTCAAAGCTGCACATTTTTTTTTTTTTGGCTGTTTCTTTTTTTTTAAACTGTGCTTTAATTGAAAGTTTACAAATCAAGTCAGTCTCTCATACAAAAATTTATACATACCTTGCTATATACTCCTAGTTGCTCTCCCCCTAATGAGACAACACTGTCCTTCCCTCTACTCTCTCTCCTCGTGTCCATTCGGGCAGCTTCTGGCCCCCTCTGCCCTCTCATCCCGCCTCCAGACAGGAGATACCAACACAGTCTCCTGTGTCCACTTGATCCAAGAAGCCCGTTCTTCACCGGTATCATTTTCCGTCCCAGATTCCAGTCCAATCCGTGACTGAAGAGTAGGCCCCAGGAATGGTTCCTGTCTTGGACTAACAGAAGGTCTGGGGACCATGACCTCCGGGGTCCTTCTAGTCCCAGTCTGACCATTAAGTCTGGTCTTTTAACGAGAGTTTGAGGTCTGCATCCTTCTGCTCTCCTGCTCCCTCAGGGGTTCTCTATTGTGTTCCCTGTCAGGGCAGTCATTGGTTGTGGCTGGGTACCACCTACATCTAGTTCTGGTCTCAGGCTGCTGTAGTCTCTGGATTAGGCTCATAGTTACCTTGTGTCTTTGGTGTTCTTCATGCTTCCTTACTCCAGGTGGGTTGAGACCAGTCGATGCATCTTAGATGGCTGCTTGTTAGTGTTTAAGACCCCAGTTGCCACTCTCCAAAGTGGGATGCAGAATGTTTTCTTAATAGGTTTTATTATGCCAATTGACTTAGATGTCCCCTGAAACCAAGGTCCCCAAACGCCTGCCTCTGCTCCGCTGGCCTTTGAAGCGTTCAGTTTATTCAGGAAACTTCTTTGCTTTTGGTTTAGTCCAGTTGTGTTGACTGCTCCTGTATTGTGTGTTCTCTTTCCCTTCACCTAAAACAAACCTTATCTACTATCTAAATGGAAACCCTGGTGGCGTAGTGGTCAGGTGCTGCAGCTCCTAACCGAAGGCTTGGCAGTTCAAATCCGGCGGGTGCTCCTTGGAAACTCTACGGGGCAGTTCTACTCTGTCCTATAGGGTCGCTATGAGTTGGAATCAACTCAACGGCACTGGGTTTGGTTTTGGTTTTTTACTATCTAATTAGTGAACACCCCACTCCCTCCACCATCTCATAACCATCAAAGAATATTTTCTTCTCTGTTTAAACTGTTTCTTCAGTTCTTAATACAGTGGTCTTATACAATATTCGTCCTTTTGCAACTGACTAATTTCACTCAGCATAATGCCTTCCAGGTTCCTCCATGTTATGAAATGTTTCATGGATTCATTATTGTTCTTTATCAATGTGTAGTATTCCATTGTGTGAATACACCATACTTTATCCATTCACACAGTGATGGGCAGCTTTGATGCTTCCATCTTTTTGCTATTGTAAACACAGTGCTTCAGTGAACATGGGTGTGCATATATCTGTTTGTGTAAAGGCTGTTACTTCTCTAGGTTATATTCCAAGGAGTGGAATTGCTGGATTGTATGGTAGTTCTATTTCTAGATTTTTAAGGACTCGCCCAATCAATTTCCAAAGTGGTTGTACCATTTGACATTCCCACCAGCAGTGTATAAGTGTTCCAGTCTCTCCACAACCTCTCCAACATTTATTACTTTGTGTTTTGGAATTAATGCTAGTCTTGTTGGAGTGAGATGGAATCTCATTGTAGTTTTGAGTTGCATTTCTCTAATGGCTAATGATTATGAGCATTTCCTCATGTATTTGTTAGCAGCCTGGATGCCTTCTTTAGTGAAGTGCCTGTTCATATCCTTTGCCCATTTTTTAATTGGGTTGTCTTTTTGTAGTTGAGTTTTTGCAGTACCATAAAGATTTTAAAGATCAGGCTCTGATCAGGAATGTCATAGCTAAAAACTTTTTCCCAGTCTGTAGGTAGTCATTTTATTCTTTTGGTGAAGTCTTTGGATGAGCATAGATGTTTGATTTTTAGAAGCTCCCAGTTATCTGGTTTCTCTTCTGCATTTTTAGTAATGTTTTGTATACTGTTTATGCCATGTATTAGGGTTCCTAGCGTTGTCCCTATTTTTTCTTCCATGATCTTTATCATTTTAGATTTTATATTTAGGTCTTTGATCCATTTTGAGTTAGTTTTTGTGCATGGTGTGAGGTATGGGTCTTGTTTCATTTTTTTGCAGATAGATATCCAGTTATGCCAGCACCATTTGTTAAAAGGCTGTCTTTTCCCCAATTAACTGACTTTGGGCCTTTGTCAAGTATCAGTTGCTCATATGTGGATGGCTTTATGTCTGGATTCTCAATTCTGTTCCATTGGTCTATGTATCTGTTGTGTAATGGTACCAGGTTGTTTTGACCACTGTGATGATATAATAGGTTCTAAAATCAGGTAGAGTGAGGCTTCTCCCTTTGTTCTTCTTTTTCAGTAATGCTTTATTTATCCGGGGTCTCTTGCCCTTCCATATGAAGTTGGTGATTTGTTTCTCCATCTCATTAAAAAAAGTCATTGGAATTTGGATCAGAATTGCATTGTATCTATAGATCCCTTTTGATAGAATAGACATTTTTATAAGGTTAAGTCTTCCTATCCATGAGCAAGGTATGTTTTTCCACTTATGTAGGCCTCTTTTGGTTTCTTGCAGTAGTGTCTTGTAGTTTTCTTTGTATAGGTCTTTTACATCTCTGGTTAGATTTCTTCCTAAGTATTTTATCTTTTTGGGGGCTACTATAAATGATATTAATTTGGTGATTTCCTCCTCAATATTCTTTTTGCTGGTGTAGACAAATCCAATTGATTTTTGTATGTTTATCTTCTATCCTGATATTCTGCTGAACTCTTCCATTAGTTTTAGCAGCTTCCTTGAGGATTCTCTAGGGCTTTCTTTGTATAAAATCATGTCAACTGCAAATAGATATACTTTTACTTCTTCCGTACCAATCTGGATGCCCTTTATTTCTTTGTCTAGCCTAATTGCTCTGGCTAGGACCTCCAGCACAATGTCGAGTGCGAGTGGTGATAAAAGGCATCCTTGTCTGGTTCCCATTCTCAAGGGGAACGCTTTCAGAATCTTTCCACTTAGGGTGATGTTGGCCGTTGGCTTTGTATAAATGCCCTTTATTATGTTGAGGAATTTTCCTTCTATTCTTATTTTGCAGAGAGTTTGTATCATGAATGGGTGTTGAACTTTGTCAAATATCTTTTCTGCATCAATTGATAAGATCCTGTGGTTCTTGTCTTATTTATGTGATGGATTACATTAATTGTTTTTTTAATGTTGAACCATCCCTGCATACCTGGTATGAATCCCACTTGGTCATGGTGAATTATTTTTTTGATATGTTGTTGAATTCTATTGGCTAGAATTATGTTGAGGATTTTTGTATCTAAGTTCATGAGGGATATAGGTCTATAATTTTCTTTTTTTGTGGTGTCTTTACCTGGTTTTGGTATCAGGGATATGCTGGCTTCATAGAATGAGTTTGGGAGTATTCCATCCTTTTCTATGCTCTGAAATACCTTTAGTAGTAGTGGTGTTAACTCTTCTCTGAAAGTTTGGTAGAGCTCTGCAGTGAAGCCATCCAGGCCAGGGTTTTTTTTTTTTTTGTTGGGAGTTTTTTGATTACCTTTTCAATCCCTTCTTTTGTTATGGGTCTATTTAGTTGTTCTATCTCTATTTGTGTTAGTTTAGGTAGGTAGTGTGTTTCTAGGAATTCATCCATTTCTTCTAGGTTTTCAAATTTGTTAGAGTACAATTTTTTGTAGTAATCTGATACAGTTCTTTTAATTTCAGTTGGGTCTGTTGTAATATCACCCATCTCATTTCTTATTTGGGATGTTTGCTTCCTGTCCTGTTTTTCTTTTGTCATTCTGGCCAGTGGTTTATCAATTTTGTTAATTTGTTTAAAGAACCAGCTTTTGGTCTTGTTAACTCTTTCAGTTGTTTTCCTGTTCTCTAATTTGTTTAATTCTGCTCCAATTTTTATTATTTGCTCTCTTCTGGTGCCTGAGGGTTTTTTGTTGTTGTTGTTACTCTCTGTTTTTTCAAGTTGTAGGGATAGTTCTTTGATTTTGGCCCTTTCTTCATTTTGTATGTTTGAATTTATTGATATAAACTGACCTCTGAGCACCGCTTTTGCTGTGTCCCAAAGGTTCTGATAGGAAGTGTTTTCATTCTCATTGGATTCTATGAATTTCTTTATTCCATCCTTAATGTCTTCTATAACCCAGTCTTTTTGTCCAGTTTCCGAGTATTTGATTTCTTTTCCCTGCTTTCTCTGTTATTGATTTCTACTTTTATGGCCTTATGGTCAGAAGAGATGTTTTGTAATATTTCGATGTTGTGGATTCTGCAAAGGCTTGCTTTATGACCTAATATGTGGTCTATTCTAGAGAATGTTCTATGTGCACTAGAAAAGAAAGTATACATTGCAGCTGTTGGGTGGAGTGTTCTGTATATGTCTGTGAGGTCAAGTTGGTTAATTGTGGCATTTAGATCTTCTGTGTCTTTATTGAGCTTCTTACTGGATGTCCTGTCCTTCACTGAAAGTGGTATGTTGAAGTCTCTCCTACTATAATTGTGGAGCTGCCTATCTCACTTTTCAATGCTGTCAGAGTTTGTTTTATGTATCTTGCAGCCCTGTCATTAGGTGCATAAATATTTAATATGGTTATATCTTCATGGTAGATTGTCCATTTAATCATTATATAGTGTCCTTCCTTATCCTTTGTGGTAGATTTAACTTTAAAGTCTATTTTGTCAGAAATGAATATTGCCCCTCCTGCTCTTTTTTGATTGTTGTTTGCTTGATATATTTTTTTCTATCCTTTGAGTTTTAGTTTGTTTGTGTCTCTAAGTCTAAGGTATGTCTTCTGTAGGCAGCATATCATTGGATCATGTTTTTTTATCCATTCTGCAACTCTCTGTCTCTTTGTTGTTGCATTTAGTCCATTTACATTCAGCGTAATTACGGATAGTATGAATTTAGTACTGTCATTTTGATGCTTTTTTTTGTGTGTTGTATACAGTTTGATTGTACCCCTAATTTTTTTGTGCTGAGAAGTTTTTTTTTTTTTGTAAATCGTGCGTTCCTCTTTTTCATTGTAGTTGAATTTGTGTTTGCTGAGTCTTTATGTTTTTCTTGGTTTTTATTTTGAAGTGTGGGATTGTTAGTCCTCTTTGTGGTTACCTTAATATTTACCCCAACTTTTCTAAGTCTAAACCTAACTTGTATCTGCCTATGTTGCCTTGATTTCCTCTCCATATGGAAGATCTATGCCTACTTTATTTATCCCTCTATATTGATTAATGTCATCTTTTACATAATGACATAGATTCCCTGTTTTGAGCGTATTTTTTTTATATCTTAATTTTATTTTTGTGATTTCCCTGTGTGAATTGATATCTGGATGCTCTGTTCTGTGTCCTAGTATTATGTTGATATCTGATATTATTGATTTTCTAACCAGAGAATTCCCTTTAGTATTGTAGTTTTGGTTTGGTTTTTGCAAATTCCCTAAGCTTGTGTTTACCTGTAAATGACTTAATTTCACCTTCATATTTGAGGGACAGTTTTGCCAAATACGTGATTCTTAGGTGGCATTTTTTTCTCCTTCAGTGCTATATATATGTCATCCCATTGCCTTCTTGCCTGCATGGTTTCTGCCAAGTAGTCTGAACTTATTCTTATTGATTGTCGTTTGTAGGTGATTTTTGCTTATCCCTGGCTGCTCTTAAAATTTTCTCTTTTTCATTTTGTCAGGTTTGATGATAATATGTCTTGGTGACTTTCTTTTGGGATCTACTTTGTTTGGGGTTCGATGAGCATCTTGGATAGATACCCTTACATCTTTCACGATGTTGGGGAAGCTTTCTGCCAGCAAATCTTCAACAATTCTCTCTGTATTTTCTGTTATCCCTCCCTGTTCTGGTATTCCAGTCACTCGGAAATTATTCTTCTTAATAGAATTCCGCATGATTCTTAGGGTTTCTTCATTTTTAAAAATGCTTTTATCTGATTTTTCTTCAAATATATTGGTGCCAAATGCTTTATCCTCTGTCTAATTCCGTCATTTTATTGTTAATCCTTTGAATTTCTGAATGCTGTCTCTCTATGGATTCTTGTAGCTTATTAAATTTTTCATTATGTTCTTGAAGAATCATTTGAATTTCTTCAACTGTGTGTTCCTTGGCTTTTTCTGTATATTGCCTGATCTTGTTCCTGATGTCATATCTGATGTCATTCCTGATGTCTTGAAGTGTTCTGTATATTAATCTTTTGTATTCTGCATCTGGCAATTCCAGGAACACATCTTCATCCAGGGGAGTCCTTGATTCTCTGTTTTGGGAGTTTGTTGAAGCAATCATGGTCTGCTTCTTTATGTGATTTGATATTGACTGCTGTCTCCGAGCCATCTATAAGTTATTGTAATAATTTATTTTATGTTTGCTTACTGTGTCCTAGTTTCTTGTTTTGGTATACCCAAATAGGCTACTAGAGTGCGCTAACTTGATTATTGGAGCCTTTGAAGCACTAATGTCCTGTTACCCAATGGTTAGAGCTGTTACCAAGTATATGAGCCTGTAAGCCCATTCAGTATTCTTGTACAGATTCAGCCTATGTGTTCTGATAGTCGGTCACCTAGTGTGTGTTGTAGGTTCTCACCTACTATCTTAGAGGAGTAGTGGTATTGGTTGTATGCACTGGTTTCTGGTGGCAGCAGGGGGTCACACTCTGAGGAGGGCAGGGTCCTGACAGCCTTTCCCCAAGTGTCAGCGAGGAAGGATTGTCTCTGTTCTCTAGAGTGCTCTGGTGGGTGGGCTCTGTAGCCGTACTTTAGGCACCCAATGCTTATACTTGTAAAGAGTGGAAGGAAGGAGGGATTGTCCCTGTTCTCTAGAGTGCTCTGGTGGGTGGGCTCTGTGGCTGTACTTTAGGCACCCAATGCTTATACCTGTAAAGACTAGTAGGAACCACTATCCTCAGACCTGTTTTGCGGGCAGCTAGGTGGTATGGATGGAGCCTCAGCCCTCAGTTCCCTGCTGTGGGTAGGTGAGGGCTCTGTTTAATAGGCAGAGTGGTATCAGACCTCCAAAACCTGTCTCTCCACTGCACAGCTGAAACAATTACAGTCAGGCCTCTAATAGATTTGCCTTTGCATTATATTAGCCACCTGGTTCCATGTAGGGGCGAAAGCCAAAGTCTGTGGATTGCTAGTGCCTGGATTGGAGCTGCTTCTGCTTCAGCTTCCAGTTTAGGGAAGTTGGGAAAGTATTTTTCCCCTGTTTGTTAATTTGCTCCTTCTCCTAGGCCAAGAGAGTGTGGCACGTTCTATCTCAGGCCCAGGGAATTCAACTGCTAATGAAGCTGGCTGGGGTTTTGGGGGCGGCATCAGGTAGATAGGAGAGAGTGCTTTCAGAAGAAGGAACTGTGTAAGGTCCGCGTGGTAAGTTAGACAAAATCACTTACCTTGTGTTGAGAGCGTTGTTTCTTCTCAGATTGCAGAGGTGTGTATAGCCTGTGTGTGCTGGCTGGGTCCCTGCTGAGATTGCCCCAGGGGGTTAAAGCTGCATCCCGCACTTGCCTTCTTTAGCTGAAGCAGCTTTGTCCTAAACCCCACAGCGAGACCTGCAGCCATCACACCAGGGGGTCGGAATGCTGACACTTCATTTGCCTTTTTTCACTGAAGCAGCCGCTTCCTAAACTCCACGGGTAGCCCTGCTGTAGATACACCTCAGGGTTAGGGGTGCACCACATTGCTTGCCTTCTTTCGCTGAATCTGCTGTCTCAAGAAACTACCATCAGCCGCGCCATATTCACGCCACAGAATGGCACCAAGGAATCGGAGGTGAGGCGTGATGTGGGCTCAGCAACTTGTTGCTGCTTCTGCAACGTCTCTTGCTTCCCTGTCACTCAGTTCGATTCCTTAGCTCTGTTTTTGATGCTCAGGGTTTGTGGATTGTCATATATGTAATCGATTCACTTGTTTTTTCAGGTCTTTGTTGCAAGAGGGTTCAGCAGAATCTTCTGACTAGTGAGCCATCTTGGCCCCGCCACTTCCACTTTGTGTTTTCTGAGTTAAGAAGGGTAGGCTGGAGACTAAGCTTCTCTAGAGGCTCATAGTTTTAAAAGTTGGCTCTGGGGTCATGCTTGCCTGCACTTGAATCCTGGCTCTGCAGTTGACAGGTTTTTAAACTTTGGTCAAGTTTCTCATCCAAAAACATGGTAATTGAATCAATACCCACCTCACAGAGATGTTATGAGTATTCTATTATGTAACCTACATATAGGATTTAGAATAGTGCCTGGTGTATAGTAAATGCCCCATAAACATTAGCTCTTTGTTGTTTTACATTCATGGGACACATAGTTCTCTATGTCACTGCTGTGTTTTCTTTAAAGTTCAAATGTCAAGAAAGTAGCAATCAGAGTTTCCTTTTCGTTGAGGTATTTAGGTCTGGATGGTAAACAGATGGAAGATTTGCTGCCAGAGTTAATGGTGCCCCATGGGACATACGATTGGATCTTTACGGAGAGCACAGAGACCCTAACGAAACTGCTGTGCCATCAGTTAGATACAAAAAAACCAGAGTGACAAGGCTGGGAATGGTTGGAAAGTTTAAGATACTATTGAGTCTGAAATGGTCAAATAGATTGAATACCTGCTTCTGATTTGTCGGAATTTTTCTGTGTTTGGAAAAAGAATCTTGTAGCCAGCAAAGCTTATGTCATCCCTTATGTAAGAGAAAGCAGTCAAAAAGAGAAAGCATAAGTAGAGCTTGCTCTTTTAAAAATATAGTGTGAAGTCCTGTGTTTTCAGCATAGTTTTGGAGGAAGGTGTTTCATGTGAATAATTTTTCTAGATAAGTGAAGTTTGGTTTTTTAGATATCAAAACTTACTTTTCCAATTTTTTATTGAGTTTTTTCCTAGAATTCAACAGCACATTTATGTAACATTACTGAGTATGTTTCATACAGCAGAAATTCTTCCAGTTATTTTAATATACATTATCTCAATTTTTACACATAAAATGCATTGCCTTCTGGCTTTTAAAATAAGATATCCTGGTCCTAATTTAATCTTCTCTTGGTAAGCCTCAGGGTTAGTGTTCTTTGGGAGCTCTGTGCTTGGAATTTGTGACCTTTATATTTTGATCTTATTTATTGCGTACATATTCTTGGCATTTCGGTGTATTTGGAGATAGGGAAACTGATTCTTAATTGAGTGCTTATCCTATGTTCTAGACCCTTTCACATCCATCATCATGTAAGTTTACCAGTAGCCTGTAAAATAATTATTATTATGCTAATTTCATAGATAAAACAACTGAGAAACAGAAAGGTTGAATGTATTACTCAAGGTCACACTGCTGAATAAGGAGAGAAGCTGGAATTGGAACATGGGCTTGTCTGACTCCAGAAACAGTGCTCTGACTGTGCTGACACTGCTAAATAAGTAAGCATCAGTAGAAAACAGGTTTGTAGATGAGAACCCTTTTCCATACTCTCCCTGTCTTACTGTTCTGATTCTTTCCCATGACTCTAAAAGCAGGTTTTTTCTTCTCTAATTAAGTTAGCTATCCTTCAGTTGGAAACCCTGGTGGCATACAGTTTAAGAGCTATGGCTGCTAACCAAAAGGTCAGCAGTTCAAATACACCAGGTGCTCCTTGGAAGCCATATGGGACAGTTCTACTTTGTTCTATACAGTCGCTACGAGTTAGAATCGACTTGACGGCAACAAGTGTTTTATCCTTCAGTTGTTTTAGATCCAAGTCTGATCATAAGAGTTAGAAAGCAGATGGAGCTTCCTGACCTGGAGGGTGAGGCACTAACCCATGAGATGATCCAGGGTTTTTAAAATTTCAACTAAATTTAAAAACTCTTTAACTTTGATGGAGCCTTTAGCTCATAGTCACATGTGATTTTGTGTGTCTAAGGCTAGGTTTAGACTAGGGAATTTATCAGAAGTATAAATATGAGTTCATTTTTTTGTACTAAGCCTTCAAAATCTGGTGAGGATGAATTCATTCCTCCACAAAAGCAATAAAAAACACTGGCAAAAAATGTCAAAATGATTTTTTTCCAGAATTTCTGAAATTAACTAAAGGCTTCCAACAATCCGAGGAGTGTTTATTTAAGAAAAACTGCTGAGTCTTGATAAGAAGAGTAAAGTTTGTGCGTAACTTGAACTACTCCCATCTGCTTCTCCTCAGCTCTGAAAACCAGCAGCCTTCCAGCTAATGGAGGGAGCAGATTGGGTTTGGAGTTCTCAAAAAGTCCCATCCCTGGAGCATTGCACCTATCTGACCTATCCTGCAGCTCCCTGGAAAAGCCCCATTTGCAGGGCATTGTTGTTATTTGACCTAATTTGGTGTTCACACTTGTTTTGAGGGAAAAGTCCTGTTTCAGGGAGTTTGTTGAAAACAGTTGGTGGTAATTGTTTAAAATTATAGCTGTTGGGAAGATACCCAGTTGGGGCAATTAAGAACCTGGTCAAAAACATAAAAGGAAAATGTGGAGAGTGACATGTCCATAAGGAGCTTTGAAAAGCTCTGACACATTCCAAGGGAATTAGAAGGCTATGCATATGTGCAGGGTTGTGTGCCTTCCCAGGAAAGACCAGAGAGTGTCCCAGTCTCTCACTTCTGGCTGACCTTGAGGCCCTGGGAAAGCAGTAAATAAAAGCTAAGGTAGAAGTGTAAAGTGCTTTAGTGTTGAAGGCTTGCTGCACGGAGGGACTCTCAGCAAAGGCTGAGAGACTTATGGTTTTAAAGCATTTGAAGAAATCCCTGTCCAATCATTAGCTAACCATGAAGCTAACCAAGCAGAGACCTCAGTAGCTGCACACTACAGGGAATACAGATGCTACAGAATTAGGTCAGTAAAGTCATTTAACAAACATACACCAGTAACCACAAAGATGACAAAATCAGCAACAACAGCAAATCCTGGGGAGTTGGTGGGTGAGGGAGATCTGATTTCTAGAATTGCCACATTATATTATTTAAAATGTCAAGATTTCAATAACAACTGCAAAAAGAAAAAAAAAATTATGAGACACACAAACATGACCCATATATAGTGAAAAAAAGCAGTCAATAGAAACTGTCCCCAAGGGGCCCAAATGTTGTGTTTACTCAGCAAAGACTTAGCTTATAAGTATATTCAAAGAACTAAAGGAAACAATGTCTAAATAATGAAAGAAAAATATAACAATGGTGTCTCACCAAAGAGAGGTATAAATTATTTTAAAATGAACCAAATAGAAATTGTAGAGTTAAAGAGTATAATAACTGCAATGAAAAATTCACCAATGGGCTCAATAACAGATATGAGCTGGCAGAAGAAAGAATCAGAGAACTTGAAGATAGACTGAGATTATCCAATTTGAGAAACAGAAAGAAAAAAGAATAAGGAAACTGAACAAAGTTTAAGAAACCTGTAGGACATCATCAAACATACCAAGAGTTCCAGAAGGAGAGGAGAGAAAGGGACAGAAAGAATATTTCAAGAACTAATGGCCAAAAACTTGCCAAATTTGTTGAAAAGTATTAACCTACACATCTAAGAAGCTCAGTGAACTCCCAAGTATGATAGACTTAAGAAAGTCCACACTTAAATATATCGTAGTCAAACTGTTTAAAGACAAAGGGAATCTGTAAAGCAGCAAGAGAAAAATTACTTGCCAAGCAAGTGCAAGGAGATGTCAATAAGATTAACAGCTGATTCTTATCAGGCTAGAAGACAGTGGGATGATACATTCAAAATTCTGAAAGAAAAATAGTCAACCCAGAATTCTATATTCAGTAAAACTATCCTCCGAAAATGCAGGAGAAACTAAAACATTCACAAACTGAAAGAAAGGAGGGAGGGAGTGAGAAGGGAGAAAGAAAGAAAGAAAGAATGCCTGCACAGAATAACGATCACTGATAAAGATAGCTACATAGGTAAATATAAGAGACAATATAAATGTATTTTTGGTTGAAACTCTTTTCTCCTTTCTAATTTAAAAGACAACTACATAAAGCAATAATTATAAAACTGTTGATGGAATTACAGTATATATTGATGTAATTTAAATGACAATAATAACACTAAGGTCGGGGAGGAAAAGTACTATATTGCAGGAAATTTTCTATGAACAATTGATATTGTTAGTATTAATCTGAACTACATTATAAATTACAAACTACATTGCAGGTTAAGAAGCTAATTGTAATTCCCAGGGTGACCAGTAAGAAAATAACTCCCAAGAAAATATAGTAAAAGAAAAGACAAGGAAATGAAAATGATACACTAGAAAATATCTATCACAAAAGAAGGCAATAATAGAGGAATTGAAGAATAATGACATACCCATCCATTGCCTTCAAGTCAATTCTGACTCATAGCAACCCTATAGGACAGAGTAGAATTGCCCCGTAGAGCTTCCAAGGAGCGGCTGGTGGATACAAACTGCTGACTTTTTGGTTAGCAGCCATAGCTCTTAACCACTGTGCCACCAGGGGTCCAATAATGACATAAGGCATATAGAAAACAAAGAGTTAAATGGCAGGTGTAAATCCTATATTATCAGTAATTATATTAAATGTAAATGGTTAGGCACTCCCGTTAAAAGGAAGAGATTGGCAGGTAAAGAAAAAAAGAGATATGAACCAACTATATGCTACCTATAAGAGATACATTTTGGTTTCAAAGACACAAATAGGTATATACCATGCAAACACTAACCAAAAGAGAGTTGGAGTGGCTATCAGATGAAATGAATTTTAAGATGAAAGTTTTTACTGGGCACAAAATGGATATTTTATATGATAACAGGCTCAGTCTATCAGGAAGATATAACAATAATAACCATACATGCACCTAATAACAGAGCCCCAAAATACCTGAACTAAAAACTGACAGAATTGAAGGGGAAAATAGATATTTCAACAATAATAATTGGAGACTTCAATAAACCATTTTCAATAGTGGATAAAACAGCTAGGCAGAAGATCAACAAGGAAATAGAAGACATGAACAACATTATAAACTCACTAAACCTAACTGACATCTATAGAAGACCAACAATGGCAGAATACACATTCTTCTAAAAGTGAACATGGAACATTCTCCAGGACAGACCATATGGTAGGCCATAAAACATGCCTCAATTAATTTAAAAGGTTTGCAGTCATACAAAATACCATATTTTTACACAAATAATGCGTACCTTCTGCATTTGTTTGCTGGCCACACCCTCCCCCATGAGCTATTTTTGTAAGCACAGTATGCTAATCTTTTTTACAGCAACATTTGGAAGAGGATTGGCATGGCAGCACTTGTGAGGGTGCCTCATGGAAGGGGACGGTCAGCAAACAAATGCAGAGGGCATGTGTTATTTGCTTCAGGATACAGTAGGTACTCTTAAAACAGTGTTATGAAATTATAAGGCAGTAATGGAAGGACATTTGGGGAATTCACAAACAACTCACTCCTAAATAACCACTGGGTTAAAGAAGATATCACAAGGAAAATAGAAAATACTTTGAGATAAATCAAAACAAAACATATAAAAACTTGTGGGATACTTGGAAAGCAGTTTGTAACACAAAAATATGTGTTAAAAAACAGGAAGATCTCAAATCAATAACCTAATCTTCCACCTAAAGAAACTAGACCGAGAAGTACAAACTAAACTCAAACCAAGCAGGAGAAAGGAAATAATAAAGAGCAGAGAAAAAATCAAATAGAAAAGTAAGAGAAAAATCAATGAAATTGAAAGTTGATTCTTTTGAAAAGATTGTCAACAAAACTGACAACTGTTAGCTAGACTGACCACAAAAAAAGAAGAGAAAATTCAGGTTACTAAGATCAAGAATAAAAGAGGAAATATCATTTCCAACCTTACAGATATAAAAAGAATTATAAGGGAACATTATGAGTAACTGTATGCCAGCAAATTAGATAACTTAGATTAAAGTGCTATAAAGATATAAAATTTGAAACAGACTCAAGAAGAAAGAAAATAGAATTTGAATAGATCTATATCAAGTAAATAGATTAAATTAGTCATTTAAAATGTTCTCCACTCCCCCCAAAAGTGCCCAGCCCTATGTCTTCACTGGCGAATTCTACCAAACATTGAAAGAATTAGTATCGATTTTTAAAGTGCTCTGCCAAAATGTAGAAGAGGGACCTTCCAGTTCATTCTGTGAGGCCAGCACTACTCTGATACCAAAACAAAAGATATCGCAATAAAAGAAAACTACAGAACAATATCTCCTGTGGATATAGATGCAAAAATCCTCAATGACTAGCAAAACAAACCCAGCAACATATGAAAAGAATTACACATCATGACCAAGTAGGATTTATCCCAGGAATACAATGTTTGTTCAGCATACCAAAATCAATCAATGTAATACACCATATTAACAGAATAAAGGACAAAAACCACATGACCATCTCAATAGCCACAGAAAAAGCATTTGAGAAATGCAGCAACCTTTCTTGATAAAAATAACCTCTGTCAGAAATAGAAGGGAATTTCCTCAATCTTTGTGGTGCAGAGAATTACTTTATATGGCCCTTCTAGCCTTGGTGTGGTAACTCCCCAAAAATAATTGGATGGGACTATGCAGTTAAAGTGCTTGTGGCCCACCAAGAGGGTTGGACAGCCTGCTAATAATGCAAATAAGGTACAGGGAACCCTTGTGGGGGTGGGACTGTACATATAAGGTGCATGAGACTTTTGTAGGGGATTGGTCAATGTGACATTTAAGGTCATGTGTCAATTTGGCTGGGCCACGATTCTCAGTGGTTTGGCAGTTATGATGTAGTTTGGCAGTTATGCAATGATGTAATAACCTTCATAATGAGATCTGATATAATGTAATCTCATCCATGATGAGATCTGTTATAAGCAGCCAATTAGTTGAACTGAAGTTTCCTTGGGGGTGTGGCCTGCATCCTATATGTATGGACTTTCTTGCAAAGCTGGCTGGTGTTTGCTCTGCTCTGGATCCTGCATTTGGCTCATCATCATCTGATCTCTGGTTCTTGGGATTTGAGCCAGCAACTTGTCATCTTACCTGCCGGTCTTTGGTTCGTCAACCCCTGCAACTACATGAGTGAGGAGAAGCCTCCAGTCTGACACTTGACCCACAGACTTGGGACTTTCCAGCGTCTACAACCGCATGACCCATTTCCTTGATATAAACCTCTCTCTCTCTCTCCCCCCTCTCTTTCTCTGTATACACACGCCTTACTGGTTTTGCTTTTCTAGACAACCCAGCCTAAGACGTTTGATACTGAGAGTGTTCCAGAGAAACAAAATTGAAAGGATGAATTTCCTAAATTGAGTCTCAAGACTGGTTAGTCTTAAAGATGTTGATGGCTCTGCTTCCAGTAGTAAAGAGGGCGCTGCTAATCCCTGTTGTGAGGTGGCAATAGAAATACGCAAAATATCACCACCAATAGATACTATTGGTGACAGGCGAGGCTCTGGGTGATCATGTTTGATACTTTTCTACAATTTTGTCAGAACGAGAAGTAAAAAAAAGCTGGTTGGTTGGTCCTACTTTCACTAGAAAAAGTGATGAAAGAGATGAGCTCAGGGCTTCAGAGTCAAAGCTTAAGGACCACATAAACGACCTCAGTTTCCACTTGTGCCCTGAAAGAAAGTCTTATTTCTTGTAGTAACAGAGCTGAAATTGCTGAAAACCGAACCCAGACTCTTTAGCACATGAGTGGCTAAACTACAGCACCAGTTGAATTCCTAGGCTCAAATGGTGTCTGAGGTTGAGGGCATTGATTGGGAAGAAATGGGATCCTGAAACTTGGGATGGGGACATAAGGGCAGGTAATCAGGAAGCTGGGCCTAAATTCCATTGAATCACTCCTGCCAACAAAACCATTAACCCCTCCACCCCCATCTGATGAGATTAACCCAGTTGTGTCTGAAGAGCATTTGTCTGCGATATCTCCTGGGGTGGCATTTGAGTCATTGCCTGGGGTATCGCCTTAGAGGCAGATGCCTTACGGGACATTACTGAATGTTCTCAAAATATACCCCACCATCCATTTTTCTGCTAGACCAATAACTAGACTTAAGCCCCAGTGAGCCCCGAAAGGTGTAGTACAAAGTGTGACCCAGGATGAGGTATGCTACACTCCAGAAGAACTGCTTGACTTTTCTAATATGTACAAACAGAAACCTGGGGAATATGTGTGGCAATGGCTATTAAGGGTGTGGGATAATAGTGTAAGGAACAGAAAGTGGGGTCAGTCTGAGTTTATTGATATGGGGCCCACTAAGCACAGATTCTTCATTCAGTGTTTCAGCTTGAGAGGTTAGGAAAGGATCTAATAGTTTATTTGCCGGAAGCATGGATTATGCAGTGGCCTACAGTGAATCACATTGAAGTACCAGACCTGCCTTGGTATACTGTAAAAGAAGGTATCCAAAGGCTTAGGGAAATTGGCATTTTAGAGTGGGTTTGTCTGGTTATGGCCACAGACACACCTGGAGTGCCAGAGTACACTCCTTTTATGACGACAATGGGGAACAAATTTGTGAAGAGAGCCCCAGCATCCTTGAAGATTCCCATGATTGCTATTTTACTAAATCAAATTTGACAGTGGGAGCTGCCCTAACTAAATTAAGACACCTAACTACAATGGGGCTAATTGGACCCTGTGGCGGTAGGGGCCAATTTTCAGCACTCAATCGACAGACAAGGTGGGTGTGGTTACTGTAATGGACAGTGGAGTCAAAACAGTAATCAGAATAGTCTGATTCATACGGACTTATGATGCTGTCTACTTAGTCAAGGTGTCCCTCATAGATGGGAAAAGTACTATATGTTTATTTGATCTGTACAAGGGGAAGAATTCTAGGTCAAGGGAACAGCAGTCTAAGTCGAATCGGCAGAATAGAGAATCACAGCTCCTCAATTACCAGACTTGAGTGAGTTTACAGACCCACAACCTCTTGAATGAAGGAGAGGCCAGATCCCCTTGAGAAAGGACCCCACTACGCTGCTGTCTTAGTTATCTAGTGCTGCAATAACGGAAATGAATGGCTTTAGCAAAGAGAAATTTGTTCTCTCACAGTCTAGGAGACTAGAAGTCTGAATTTAGGGTGCTAGCTCCAGGGGAAGGCTTTCTCTCTCTGTTGGCTCTGGGGGAAGGTCCTTGTCATCAGTTTTCCCCAGCCAAGGAGTTTCTCAGCACAAGGACCCCAGATCCCAAGGACACACTATTCTCCTGGCTGTTGTTTCTTGGTAATATGAAGTTCCCCTGTCTCCACTTGCTTCTCTCTGCTATATCTCAAAAAGATTGACTTAAGATACAACCTAATCTTTTAGATTGAATCCTGCCTCATTAACATAACTGCCTCTCATCCTGCCAAATTAACATCATAGAGGTAGAATTTACAACACAGAGGAATATCACATAAAATGACAAAATGGTGGACAATCACACAATACTGGGAATCATGGCCTAGGTAAATTGACACATATTTTTGGGGGACGTAATTCAATCCATGACAACTGCCAAAAATTTATACTGTTAATCTTTTTCCCGGTCTTCCCCAAGAAGGATCTACGGCCTTCTACTGTTCACTGAGGAAAAGGAAATAATCAGATATTTTGGGGATTACTGGATACTGGCTCTGAACTGACACTAATTTCAGGAGACCAAAACATCACTATGGCCCACCAGTCAGAGTGAAGGCATATGGAGGCCAGGTTATTAATGGAGTGTTAGCTCATGTCCATCTCATATTGGGTACAGTGGGTCCACAAACTCATCCTGTAGTAATTTCCCCAGTTCCAAAATACATAATTGGAATAGACATATTTATCAACTGACAGAACGCTCGCATTGGATCTCTGATGAGAGGAGTAAGGGCTATTATGGTAGGAAAGCTTAAGTGGAAACCATTAGAAATGCCCCACCTAGGAAAATAGTAAACCAAAAGCAATACCACATTCCTGGAGGGATTGCAGAGATTACTGCCAACATCGAGGACTTGAAGGATGCAGGGGTGGTGATTCCCACCACATCCCCATTCAACCTGCCTATCTGGCCTGTGCAAAAAACAGATGGATCCTGGAGAATGATAGTGGATTATTGAAAACTTAAGGAGGTGGTGACTCCAATTGCAGGTACTGTTCCAGATGTGGTTTCATTGCTTGAGCAAATTAATACATCTCCTGGTACCTAGTATGCAGCTATTTATCTGGCTAATGCCTTTTTCTCCATACCTGTTTTAAAGGACCACCAGAAAACAGTTTGCCTTCAGCAGTCAAGGCTAGCAATACACCTTCACTGTCCAACCTCAAGTGTATATAAACTCTTGAGCCCTGTGTCATAATTTAGTCAGGAGGAATCTTGATCACTTTTCCCTTCCAACAAGATATCATACTAGCCAATCACATTCATGACATGTTGATTGGACCTGGTAAGGAGAAATGTCAAAGCCTTTGGACTTACTGGTAAAACATTTGCGTGATAGAAGGTGGGAAATTAATCCCACAAGAACTCAGGTGCCTTACACCTCAATGAAATTTCTAGGGGTTCAGTGGTGTGGGGCATGCTGTGATATTTGGTTTAAAGTGAAGGATAAGTTACTGCATCTGGTCCCTCCCACAACTAAAAAGGAGGCGTAACACCTGGTGGGCCTCTTTGGATTTGGAGGCAATATATCTCTCATTTGGGTGTGCTACTCCGGCCTGTTTATCAAGTGACTCAAAAAGCTGCTATTTTTGAGTGGTGTCAAGAACAAGAAAAGGCTTTGCAACAGGTTCAGGCTACCATGCAGGTGGCCCTGCCACTTGGGCCATATGATCCAGCTGATCCAATGGTTCTTGAAGTGTCAGTGGCAGATAGGGATGCTCTTTGGATTCTTTGGCAGGACCCTACTGGTGAATCATGGTGCAGACCTTTAGGATTTTGTAGCAAAGCCCTGCTATCCTCTGCTGAAACTACTCTCCTTTTGAGAAACAACTTTTGACTATTACTGGGCCTTAGTAGAGACTGAACACTTAACCATGGGCCAAAAGTCACCACTTGGCCTAACGGCCCATCACAATCTGGGTGCTGTCTGACTAACAGAGTCATAAAGTTGGATGTGCACAGCAGCACTCCATCATTAAATGAAAGTGGTATGTAAAAGATTGGGCCTGAGCAGGACCTGAAGGCACATGTAAGTTGCATGAGGAAGTGGCACAAATGTCCGTGGTCTCCAGTCCTGTCACATTACCTTCCATCTCCCAGTCTGCACCTATGGCCTCATAGGGAGTTCCTTATGATCAGTTGACTGAGGAAGAGAAAACTCGTGACTTGTTTACAGGTGGTTCTGCACAATATACAGGCACCACTTGAAACTGGTCAGCATTCTGGGACCTCCCTGAAGGACAGTGGTGAAGGGAAATCGTCTCAATGGGCAGAACTTCAAGCAGTGCACCTGGTTATTCACTTTGCTTGAAAGGAGAAATGGCCAGATGTGCAATTGTATACTGATTCATGAGTGTGCCCAGTGGTTTGGCTGGATGGTCAGGAACTTGGAAGGAACATGATTGGAAAATTGGAGACAAGGAAGCATGGGGAAGAGGTTTGTGGAAAGATCTTTCTGAATGGTCCATAGAGTGAAGATATTTGTGTCTCATGTGAATGCTCATCAAAGGGTGACCTTGGTGGAGGAGGATTTTAACAATCAGGTGAATAGGATGATGTGTACTGTGGAAACTAGTTATCGTCTTTCCCTAGCCACTCCTGTCATTGCCCAATGGGCTCATGAACAAAGTAGCCATGGTGGCAGGGATGGAGGTTATGCATGGACTCAGCAACATGGGCTTCCACACCCCAAGGCCCACCTGGCTACAACCACTGCTGAGTGTCCAATCTGCCAGTAGCAGAGACTAATACTGAGTGTCCAATATGGCACCATTCCTCAAGGCGATCATCCAGCAACCTGGTAGCAGGTTGACTTCATTGGACCACTTCCATCATAGAAAGGGCAGTGTTTTGTTCTTATTGGAATAGGCACTTAACTGGGTAAGGATTTGGCTTCCCTTCATGCAATACTTCTGCCAAAACTACCATCCACGGACTTACGGAGTGCCTCATCCACCATCATGGTATCCCACACAGCACCACCTCAGATCTAGGGACTCACTTTACAGCAAATGAATTGCGGCAATGGGCCCATGCTCATGAGAATCGTTGGTCTTACCATGTTCCCCATCATCCTGAAGCAGCTGGCTTGGTAGAAACATGGCATGACCTTCTAAAAACACAATTATGATTCCAGCCAGGTGGCAGTAACTTGCAGGGTTAGGGCAGTGTTTTCCAGGAGGCTGTATGTGCTCTAAACCAGCATCCAGTATTTGGTGCTGTTTCTGTGATAGCCAGGATTCATGAGTCCAGGAATCAAGGGGTGGTAACAGGAGAGGCACCACTCACTATTACCCCTAGCAACCCACTCACAAAATTTTTCTCCCCATCCCTGTGACCCTATGCACTGCGGGTCTAGAGTTCTTAGTTCTAAATCGAGGAATGCTCCCACCTGGAGACACATCACTGATTCCATTGAACTGGAAGTTAAGAATGCCACCTAGCAACTTTGGGCTTCTTATACCTCTGGATCAACAGGCTAAGAAAGGAGTTACCATATTGGCTGGTGTGATTGATCCTGATTACCAAGAGAAATCTTACTGATAATACATAATGGAGGTAAAGAAGAGTATGTCTGGAATGCAGGAGAGCCCTTAGGACATCTCTTAGTATTACCATGCCCAGTGATTAACGTCAGTGGAAAACTACAGCAATCCAATTCTGGCATGACTACTCACGGCCCAGACCCTTCAGGAATAAAGGTTTGTGTCACCCCACCAGGTAAAGAAACACGACCAGCTGAAGTGCTTGCTGAGGGCAAAAGGAATATGAAATGGGTGGTGGAAGAAGGTAACTACCAGCTACAACCACGTGACCAGTTGCAGAAACAAGAACTGTAATTGTTAAGAATAGTTTTTCCTTGTATGTGTGCATGAAATATTTTTGTTTTCTTCATTTATAAAACATTAAAAGTAAACAGGCTAGTGCATTTTTGGTTGTCCGCATGCTAGTTGTATCATGTTAGGCACAAATATGACTTTATAATTATCTTTATTTAGAGATAATGTATGATTAAGGTGATGTGTATAGGTGCCACGTTGACAAGGGGTAGACTCTGATGGTTAAGGTTGTGTGTTAACTTGGCTTGGCCATGATTCTCGGTGGTTTGACAGTTATGATGTAGTTTGGCATTTATGTAATGACGTGATCACCTCCATGATGAAATCTGATATAATGTAACCTTCTCCATGATGAGATCTTCTGTGAGCAGCCAGTCAGTTGAAACGGATTTTTCTTGGGGTTATGGCCTGTATCCAATATATATGGACTTTCTGGCAAAGCTCACTGGCTTTTGCTGTGCGTTGAATCCTGCATTTAGCTCATTATCATCTGGCCTCTGATTCTTGGGACTTGCGCCAGCAGCCTGCCATCTAGTCTGCCGATCTTGAATTCATCAGTTTCTGCAGACTGTGAGCCAGCAGCCTGCTATCTGACCTGTGGATCTTGAATTCTTCACCCCTGCAGCTACATGAGTCAGGAGAAGCCTCCAGCCTGACGCCTGACCCACAGACTTGGCACTTGCCAGCCTATATAACCGTGCAAGCTATTTCCTTGATGTAAATCTGTCACTCTGTCTCTCTGTACAGCACTGAGGACGTCCTTGACCCGGAAGAGGGAGAGCATTAACACTATAGGCAGTAGCAGCGCAATACAGCAGGAACCCGGAGACGTGCATGAGACGGTTTGATGGGCTTCCTGGTGCACAGAGAGAGGCAGGAACAGTTCGCTTCCCAGCGCACTGATCAAGAAAGCTGAGATCCTTGGGGCAGGTGGCTTGCTGGCTTGAGTGGGGTTCCTCTGGGCACTTGTTGGTGGAGCTAGGCTTGCCAACCCATGGATGGAGAGAGCTGAGTACCTTCAGGCAGAAGGCTTCCTGGTGGAGTGGGGTATCTCTGAGTACTTACCTGCTGAGCTAAAGAGCTTGGTAACACTTGTCCGAGCAGGTCATAGGCCAGCCCAAGGGCCAAGGGCTGAGAGGCCTACCTATGGGCATGGCGAAGAAGAAGCTGCCTTGACTGAAGAACTGTGCCCTGAGTTTTTCCTGTTATTTCCAAGTTGTTCCTTAGCCTGAATCGTAGCCTGTTATTTCCCTGTGGACTCCATAATTGTGAGCATGGTCTGTGAGTTTTGTCTGGCCATCGGAATGAATTATCAAACACAGCAGAGAAGTAGAGTACTGTGGGAGGGATGGTTCGTGTCAGAGTTGATAAAAAGTTTGGAGAGAGGTGGTGTGTCTGACCTCCAGCTCATGGGAATCAGCTTGGGCTGATATTGTTTCTATTCTCTCCCCCTGAAGTTAGAGATCTGATGCCACGACATTTTTACAGTCTGATAAAAAGGCATATATGAAAAACCTGCAGCTTACATCATACTTAATGGTGAAAGACTAAATGCTTTCCCCTAAGATCAGGAACAAGAGACTGATGTCCCCTTTCACCACTTCTATTTAATATTATCCTTGAGGTTCTAGCCGGAGTAATTAGGCAAGAAAGAGAGAGAAAAAAAGACATCTGGATTGGAAAGGAAGTAAATTTGGCAGATGAAATTATTTTGCATATGGAAAGTTCTGAAGAATACATAAGAAAACTGTTCTTGTTAGTTGCCATCAAGTTGATTCCATCTCATGGTGACCTCGTGTGTGCAGAGTAAAACTGTTCTCCGTGGGGTTTTCCAGGCTGTGACCTTCTGGAAGCAGATCACCAGGCCTGCCTTCTAAGGTGCCCCTGGGTGGGTTCAAACTGCCAGCCTTTTGGCTGATAGTCAAACACTTAACCGTTTGCACCACCTAGGGAACCTAGAAAACTATTAGAACTAATAAACGACTTCAGCAAAGTTACAGGACACAAGATTAATATGCAAAAATCAAGTGTGTTTGTATACACTAGCAATGAAAAATCTTGAAGAAAAAAATCCATTTACAATACAAAAAAAATACTTAGGAATAACTTTAATAACGAATTGTAAGACTTGTACACTGAAACTACAAAACACTGTTAAAAGAAATTTAAAAAGATGGAAAGACATTCCATACACATGGAATGGAAGACTTAATATTGTCAAGGTGACAATCTGAAGTACAAGTCTGATGTAAGCAATCCCAGATGGCTTTTTTGTATAAATTGACAAGTTGTTCTATAATGCATATGCAAGGCATCCAAAATTGCCTAAACAATTTTGAAAAAGAAGAACAAAATTGGAAACTTCATATTTCTTGATATCAAAACCAAAAAGCTAAACCAAACCCATTGCTGTCGAGTTGGTTCTGACTCATAGCAACTCTTTAGGACATAGTTGAATTGCTCCACAGCGTTTCTAAGGCTGTAATCTTTACGGAAGCAGACTGCCACGTCTTTCTCCTGTGGAGTGGCTGGTGGGTTCAAACCACTCACCTTTTGGTTGACAGATGAGTGCTTAACCACTGTGCCACTAGGGCTCCTCCTAATATCAAAATTTACTATAAAACTACTGGAATTCAGTCAGTATGATTCTGTCGTAAGGACAGACATAAAGATTAATGGAATGGAGCTGAGAGTCCAGAAATAAACCCTTAAATCTGTGTCAACTTGATATCCAACACGGGTTCCAGGAACATTAAATGAGGAGAGAATAATCCTTTCAACAAATTATCCTTGGATACCTGGATATTCACATACCAGAGAATGGATTTTGACCCCTACCTGACACCATACACAAAAATCAACTAAAAATGGATGGAAGCCTTAAAATAAAAGCTAAAACTTAAACTCCTAGAAAACATACAAGTATTTTTTCTTGACCTTGAACTAGGCAATGGATTCTTAGCTATGACACTGAACACACAAACAACAAAAGAAAAAATAGATAAATCAGAGTTAAATTGTAACAAACTAAAACCTTGTGCTGCAAAAAGTACCATCAAGAAAGTGAAATGACAACCAACAGAATGAGAAAATATTTGTAGCTTATATATCAAATAAGGGAATTGCATCCAGAATATGTAAAGAAATTTTACTACTTGATAATAAAAATACAACACAATTAAAAAATTGGCAAAGGATTTGAATTTGGACAGATTTGAGTATTTGAAAAATATATACAAATGGCCAATAAGCACATGAAAATATGTTCAACATCATTAGTCATTAGGGAAATACAAATCAAAACTACAATGGGAATACCACTTTATACCCACTTGGGTGGATATAATTAAAAAGACAGAAAATAACAAGTGTTGGTGAGGCTGTGGAGAAATTACAACGCTCATATGCTGCTGGTGGGAACATAAAATGGTGGAGTCACTTGGAACAAGAGTCTGGTAGTTGTTCAAAAGTTTAAACATAGAGTTCTCCTATGACCCAGGAGCCTGAGTGGTACAAGCAGTTTGCAACTGGCTGCTAGCATAAAGGTTGGCAGTTCAAATCTACCCAGCATCTCTACAGAAGAAAGGCCTGGTGAACTGCTTCCATAAAGATCACAGCCCAGAAAACCCCATGGAGCAGCTCTACTCTGTAACACATGGGGTCGCCGTGAATTGTGGCTGACTCGATGGTACCTAATGACAACTATATATACATATATATGTATACCCAACAGAAATGAAAACATGTCCACACAAAACTTGTACATGAATGTTCATAGCAGCATTATTTACAATAGGAAAAAAAGTGGAAACAACCCAAATACCCATCAACTGGTGAATGGATAAACAAAATGTGGTCTATCCATACAATGGAATAGTATTTGCCTGCAAAAAAACTACTGAAACATGCTACAACCTGAATGAACTCTGAAACATCATGCTATATGGTCACAAAAGACCATACATATTGTAGGATTCCATTCATGTGAAATGTCCAGAATAGGCAAGTCAGTAGACAGAAAGTAGATTACTGGTTGTCTAGGTCTGGGAGAGGGAAAAGAGGGGGAGTGGCTGCTAATGGGTACGGGTTTCCTTTTGGAGTGATGAAAATATTCAGAAATTAAATTGTGGTGATAGTTGCACAACCCTGTGAATATACAACCATTGCATTGTACACTTTACATGGATAAATTTTATGCTATGTGAATTATGTCTCAATAAAGCTGTTTAAAAAAATCCAGTTTGTATTTTACACTTCCAGCACGTCACAGATCACAGTCACCACATTTCTTCAAGTGCTCAATAGTCATGAATCTCTTCACTTTTTACATGTTGAAATGAACAGATATTGGATGTATTGGGTTAAATAAAATTTATTATTCAAATTAATTTTACCTGTTTTTGATGTGACTCCTAGGAAGTTTTACATCATATATTTGGCTCCTGTTTGTGGCATGCATTTTACTTCAACTGGACGGTGCAGTTCTAGACCCAGGGCCTCCAGGTTCCAGCACACCTGGCCCTTTGCTCCGCCCTGTAGAGACTGGATGATTGAGAGGGGCCTGCAGAGCGTGAGGATTGATGGACTAGGTTGGAAAAGAGATAGGCAAGGGAAGATGAAGGGATGTATTGGATGCATTTCTTCTGTGAAGGCACAGGCTTTGTTTTATTCACAACTATTTTCTTAGTGCCTAGTACAGTGCCTGGAAACCCTGTGGTGTAGTGGTCAATCCGCCAGGCACTCCTTGGAAACTATGGGGCAGTTCTGCTCTGTCCTATAGGGTCTTAAGAGTCGGAATCTATTCGACGGCAATGGATTTGATTTTTTTTTTGGCTCAGCACAGTGCCTGAACTGGTAACATGAAATTGGTACTATAATAAAGTTCAATAAGAGGTGGTATTTATTACCGAATGGTTTTTTACTCAGCACGTGATACTTACCAGGCCTTGCAGTAGGTCCATACGATATAGTAAATGAAAAGGCGGTTTAGTAAGGACAGACACGACAATTGGTAATTATCCAGCCATGAGATGTGTGTGCAAGATACTAAAGGGGACTGAGAGGAACTAGAGTGATTGTTGCCATTGGAGAATGTGAGTTTGTTCTGGCCAGGTGTTTTGATTTTGCAGGAAAAAACCTTTGCCTAATACTTTTTTTTTTCATAATAGGGGAATATATTTGAAGTCTGCAACTTCATGTAAAATTACCTGGTTTTCAGATATCGGCACCTAATTAAAATTTTTTGAAATGTGCATTTTAAAACCCTTTTGCGAACAGGGTTTAGCTCCAGGAGCCAGCTAAAGATATAGCTGGTGAAGTGAATGCATAATTCTTTCAATCCTTAGCTATCAAAAGCAATGAACTTAGCCAGGGCTAGCACAGAAACCTTCCCAGACATTCTTGTCGAGGTTATATTGTCCATCATAGGGTATCAAAGTCCATGTATTTCTTCTTTGTAGTAGTTGTTACATCTGTAATCTACATTTGTGTGTGTGTGTTTCTCTTTTTATTGTAAAAATATAGCTAACACAGCATTTGCCAATTCAATATTTTTCACATGTACAATTCAATGAAAATATTATTTTTAATCTCTGTCTCTATCATGGAACTTCCATAAGCTCTGTGAAGGCAGATACTGGATCTATTTTGCCAGTCTTTGATAAGTGAATGGAGGAAATAGACAGGAAAGACTAATTTTTAAAAAAATTTTTATTGTGCTTTAAGTGAAAGTTTACAAATCAAGTCAGTCTCTCACACAAAAACTTATATAAACCTTGCTACATACTCCCAGTTGCTCTCCCCCTAATGACACAGCCTTCTCCCTCCCTCCACTCTCTCTTTTTGTGCCCATTTCGCCAGCTTTTAACCCCCTCTACCTCTCATCTCCCCTCCAGGCAGAAGATGCCAACATAGTCTCAAGTGTCCACCTGATCCAAGAGGCTCACTCCTCACCAGCATCCCTCTCCAACCCGTTGTCCAGTCCAATCCATGTCTGAAGAGTTGGCTTTGGGGATGGTTCCTCTCCTGGGCCAACAGAAGGTCTGGGGGCCATGACCACCTGGGCCCTTCTAGTCTCAGTCAGACCATTAAGTCTGCTCTTTTTACGAGATTTGGGGTCTGCATCCCACTACTCTCCTGCTCCCTCAGGGGTTCTGTATTGTGTTCCCTGTCAGGGCAGTCATTGGTTGTAGCCAGGCACCATCTAGTTCCTCTGGTCTCAGGCTGATGTAGTCTCTGGTTCATGTGGCCCTTTTCTATCTCTTGGGCTTGTAATTACCTTGTGACCTTGGTGTTCTTCATTCTCCTTTGATCCAGGTGGGTTGAGACCAATTGATGCATCTTAGATGGCCGATTGCTAGCATTTAAAACCCCAGACAGCACTCTCCAAAGTGGGATGAAGAATGTTATCTTAACAGATTTTATTACGCCAATTGACTTAGATATCCCCTGAAACCATGGTCCCCAAACCCCTGCCCCTGCTACGCTGGCCTTCGAAGCATTCAGTTTATTCCGGAAACTTCTTTGCTTTTGGTTTGGTCCAGTTGTGCTGACCTCGCCTGTATCGTGTGTTGTCTGTGAAAGACTAATTTTGAAATACAGTCTCTAGCTACAAAGAGGCAAAACACCCAAAGTATGGGGTCTCACTTGGAATTCTTGGTTGAAAGATTCACTTAGACAGCAAGTTGTTTTGTCTACCCAGGGTAAGAAAAGATGATTTTTTTCTCCCCACTGAGTAGACATTTTAATGTTATTTACCCTAGTGTATCTCAGATCTATCATGGAGAACACTGAGGTTTGCTGTATAACTCCTTCATGTCAGCATTTATTTGTAGTTAGTAATTCTGGCACTTCTTGTAGTTTGACATTTTTGACTATAGCTAATCTTCTGGACTTACAGCTCTTCCTGGGAAAATAAGAAACACTGCTTCCCTTGAACAGCTATTATAATTACTATTTTTTTTACTTTTGATATTTTTTAATTTTAATTATTTTAAGCTCTGGAGGAATGGGATAGCTGAAGGAAAACGTAAGGATCATTAGAACCGGAGCTTTCTATATACAAAAAGCAACACTAATTCACCAAGTTAAAGTTGAAAGATCTGCTGGAGTAGTGAAATAGAATAAGGTGGTATATTGCTGAAATAGAGAGTGGTCACCTTTTCTGTGCCTTGAGATCTAGGGAAGATACGTGATACTGGAAAAGTGTGAATCACAGCAGGGAGAAAAAGGAGAGAAAACCAATCTGTTTTAGTTAGTTTTTTGGAAAATTTTTTAACAGTGCTAAACTTTATCCTTTACATTTTTATCTGGAAATGAGTTGCAAAAAGGAAATTCTTCAATGATTTAAAATTGAATCATTTATATAACATTCTCAAAATGACAAAAATAAAGAGATGGAGAACAGATTAGTGGTTACCAGGGGTTAGGATGGGCAGGTGGGTTCTGTCAGTTTTGGTTAATGTATTTTGAAGTTCTCTGTGTTTGGATGCATATCCAGTTAGGATTGTTATGCGCCGCCCCCCGCCCCCCTTTTTAGATTGCATTGTGCTTCAGGTGAGAGTTTACAGCTCAAGTTAATTTCTCATTAAAAAATTTATACACATATTGTTTTGTGATATTGGTTGTGATTCCCACAATGTGACAGTACACTCCCCCTTTCCATCCTGGGTTCCCGTTGTCCATTCGTCCAGTTTGTATCCCTTCCTGGCTTCTCGACTTACTTTTGGACAGGAGTTGATCATTTGGTCTTGTATGCCTGATTAAACTAAGAAGCACGTTCGTCATGTGCGTCATTTTTTGTTCTGTAGGCCTGCCCAATCTTTGTCTGAAAAGTGGACTTCGGGGATGGTTTCAGTTCTGGGTTAGCAGGGTGTCCAGGAGCCATAGTCTTGGGGGTTCTTCCAGTCTCCGTCAGACCGGTAAGTCTGGTCTTTTTTTGTGAATTTGAATTCTTTTCTACATTTGCCTCCTGTTCTGTCCGCAACTCTGTGTTGTGATCCCTGTCAGAGCGGTTGGTGGTGGTAGCAGGGCACCATCTGGTTCTTCTGGACTCAGGCTGGTAGAGTCTCTGGTTTACGTGTTCCTTTAGTCGTTTAGGCTAATATTTTCCTTGTGTCTTTGGTTTTCTTCATTCTCTTTTGGTCCGGACAGAATGGGACCAGTAGATGTCCCTGAGATGGCTGCCCATAAGCTTTTAAGGCCCCAGATGCTATTCACCAAAGTTGAATGTAGAACATTTTCTTTATGAACTTTGTTATGCCAGTAGACCTAGATGACCACCCATAACCATGGACCCAATGCCTCAGCCCTCGTAACTCAGTCGCTCAGGGTGTTTGAATGTGTCTAGGAAACTTCCGTGCTTTAGCTTTAGTCCAGTTGTGCTGACTTCCCCAACATTGTGTGTTGTCCTCCTCTTCATCCAAGTTAATACTTGTCTACTGTCTAGTTAGTGACTTCCTCTTCCTCTCCCTCCCATGCTCTTAACTATCAATTTTTCTGCGTGTAAACCTTTTCTTGAGTTCTTATAATATTGGTGTCATACAATGTTTGCCCTTTTGTGATTGACTTATTTCACTCAGCGTAATGCCCTCCAGATTCATCCAAGTTGTGAAATGTTTCGTGGATTCATCATTGTTCTTTTATCATTGTGTAGTATTCCATTGTGTGTATGTACCATAATTTTTTTATCCATTCTTCTGTTGATGGGCATTTAGGTTGTTTCCATCTCTTTGCTATTGTGGATAGTGCTATAGTGAACATGGGTGTGCTTATGTCTATTTGTGTGACAGCTCTTATTTCTTTAGGGTATATTCCTTGGAGTGGGATTGCTGGATCATATGGCATTTCTATTTCTAACTTTTTAAGGAAGCACCATATCGTTTTCCAAAGTGGTTCTACCATTTTATATTACTACCAGCAGTGCCATTAGAGTTCCAGTCTCCCTGCAGCCTCTCCAACTTTTGTTATTTTCTATTTTTTTTTTTTTATTAGTACCAGTAATGTTGGGGTGAGGTATCTCATCATAGTTTTGATTTGCATTTTGTTTTAATGGGTAGTAGTCTTGAGCATTTCCTCATGTTAGCCACCTTGAATGTCTTCTTTGGTAAAATGTCTGTTCACATCTTTGGCCCTTTTTAAAATTGGATTATTTGTCTTTTTGTTATAGAGGTGTTGGATTTTCCTATAATTTTAGAGATTAGACCTTTGTTGGATTTGTAATAGTCAAAAATTTTTTCCCATTCTGTAGGCTCTTTTTACTCTTTTGGCTGAAGTCTTTTGTTGAGCATTGTTTAATTTTTAGGAGCTCC
The DNA here is from genome assembly GCF_030014295.1 of Loxodonta africana. Taxonomy (NCBI): domain Eukaryota; kingdom Metazoa; phylum Chordata; class Mammalia; order Proboscidea; family Elephantidae; genus Loxodonta; species Loxodonta africana. Next base: position 72,602,864 of record NC_087358.1, read on the forward strand.
CAGTTATCTAGTTTCTCTTCTGGTGTTTGTACATTGTGTATACTAGTTATGCCATGTATTAGGGCCCCTAGCATTGTCCCTATTTTTTCTTCCAAGATCTTTATTGTTTTAGATTTTATATTTAGGTCTTTGATCTGTTTTGAGTTAATTTTTGTACATGGTGTGAGTATGGAATTTGTTTCATTTTTTTATAGGTAAACAAAACAAAACCAACCCCATTGCCATCTATTCTGACTCGTAGCAACCCAACAGATTAGAACTGCCCCATAGGGTTTCCAAGGAGTGGCTGGTGGATTCAAACTGCCAACCTTTTGGTTGGCAGCCATAGCTTCTAACCACCATACCACCAGGGCTCCTTTTTATAGATGGACATCCAGTTGTGCTTAACAAATGTGTTTAACCATTTGTTAAAGAAACTGTCTTTTCCCCATTTACTTGACTTCGGTGCTTTGTCAAACTTCAGCTGCTCATAAATAAATGGATTTACGTCTGGGTTGTCAGTTCTCTTCCATTGGTCTATGTGTCTGTTGTTGTATCAGTACTAGGCTGTTTTTTTTATCACCGTGGCTGTATAATAGGTTCTAAAATCAGGTACCGTGAGGCCTCCCAGTTCGTTCTTCTTTTTCAGTAATGCTTTACTTATCAGGGGCTCTTCCCTTTCCATATAAAGTTGATGATTTTTTTTTTCCCCGTCTCATTGAAGAATACTGTTGTAATTTGGATCAGGACTGCATTGTATCTGTAGATCACCTTGGGTAGAATCGACATTTTCACAATGTTGAGTCTTCCTGTTCATGAGCATGGTATGTTTTCCCACTTCTGTAGGTCTCTTTTGGTTTCTTGCAGTAGTGTTTTGTAGTTTTCTTTGTATAGGTCTTTTACATCCTGGTTAGATTTATTCCAAAATACTTTATCTTCTTGGGGGATATTGTAAATGGTATTGATTTGGTGATTTCCTTTTTGAAGTTCTCTTTGTTGATGTAGACGAATTCAATTGATTTTTGTATGTTTATCTGGTATCGTGCTACTTTGCTGGAATCTTCTATTAGTTCCAGTAGCTTTCTTGTGGATTTTCTGCAGTTTTCTGTGTGTAAGTTCATATCACCTGTGAATAAGGATCGTTTTACCTCTTCCTTACTAATTTGGATGCCCTTTCTTTTTCTTGCCTTATTGCTCTAGGTAGACCTTCCGGCATAATGTTGAGTAAGAGTGGTAATACAGGGCGTGCTCAAGGGAAATACTTTTAGTCTCTCTCCATTGAGAATGATGTTGGTTATTGGTTTTGTATAAATATCCTTTATTATGTTAAAGAATTTTCCTTGTATTCTATTTTGCTGAGAGTTTTTATCAGTAATAGGTGTTGAACTTTGTCAGATGCCCTTTCTGTGTCTACTAACATGATCATGTGGTTCTTTGTTTTATTTATGTGGCCGATTGCATTGATTGATTTTCTAATGTTGAACCATCCTTGCATACCTGGTATGAATCCCACTTGGTTATGATGTATTATTTTTTAGACATGCTGTTGAATTCTATGGGCCAGAATTTTGTGGATAATTTTTGTGTCTGTTTTCATGAGGGATATTTGTCTGTAGTTTTCTTTTTTTTGAGTTGTCTTTGCCTGGCTTTGGTATTAGGGTTATGCTGGCTTCATAGAATGGGTTTGGGAGTATTCTTTCCTTTTCTATGCTCTGAAATAGCTTGAGTAGTATTGCTTTGAGCTCTTTTCTGAAAGTTTGGTAGAATTCTCCAGTGAAGCTGTCCAGGCCAGGGCCTTTTTTTTTAACCTCTTCAATCCCTTCTTTTGCCATGGATCTATTTAGTTTTTTTTTTTTTTTAAACCTCAGTTTGTGGTCATTAAGGTAATTAGTGTGTTTCTCAAAATTTGTGCATTTCCTCTAGGTTGAAGTGCAATTTTTCATAATATTCTGTTATGATCCTTTTTATTTGTTGGGTCTATTGTGATATCACCTGTCTCATTTCTTATTCAGGTTATTTGCTTCCTCTTCTGTTTTTCTTTTGTCAGTTTGGCCAACAATTTGTTGATTTTACTGATTTTTTTCAAAGAACCAACTTATGATCTCGTTATTTCTATTGTTTTTCTATTCTCTATATCATTTGTTTCTGCTCTAATCTTTATTATTTCATTTCTTCTGGTGCCTGAGGGCTTCTTTTGCTGCTCTCTTTCTTTTTGTTCAAGTTGTGGGGTTAATGTTTTGATTTTGGCTCTTTCTTCTTTTTTGATGTATGTGTCTATTGCCTGCATGGTTTCTGCTGAGTAATCAGAGCTTAGTCTTATTGGTTCTCCTTTGTCGGTGATTTTTCATTTATACTTAGCCACTCTCAGGATTCTTTGTCTTTGGTTTTGGCACGTTTGATTGTGATATGTCTCCCTGACTTTCTTTTGGGGTCTTTCCTATATGAGGTTTGTTGAGCTTCTTGGATAGATATCTTCTCGTCTTTCATGACATTAGGGAAGTTTTCTGGCAGCAAATCTTCAATAATTGTCTTTTAGTTTTCTGTTATCCTCTCCTGTTTTGGTACTTCGATCACTCCTAGGTTTTTCCTCTTGATAGTATCCTACATAATTCTTAGGCTTTCTTCATTTTTCTTCATTCTTTTTTCTGATTTTTTCTCAAACAAATTGGTGTCAAGGGATTTATCTTCAGTCTTACTAATTCTGATGTCCATTGTGTCAGTTCTGCTCGTATGACCTTCTACTGAGTTGTCTAATTCTGAAATTTTATTGTTAATCTTTTGGTCTTCTAGTTGCTGTTTTTGTTTGGTTTCTAGCAGGCTGTTTATTGTCTTTTTTTTTTTTCCTTTATTGTTTTCCTGAATTCTTCTATTGCTTTATCTGTGTGTTCCTTGTCTTGGTCTGTGTTTTGCCTGATCTTGTCCTTGACCTCTTGGACAGCTCTGTACATTAGTCTTTTTTGAAGTTTTTATCAGGTAGCTCCATTGCCTTACCTTCCTGTGGAAGGTTTTCCGCTTCTTTATCTTGGTCACTTGTTGGAGCCATCTTGTCCTTCCTCTTTATATGATTTGATATTGACTGCTCCTTGGAAACTCTACGGGGCAGTTCTGTTCTGTCCTACAGTGTCACTATGAGTCAGAGTCGACTTGATGGCACTGGGGGTTGGGGGGTTGTCTTCAAGGCATCAATAAGTTACTATGTTTATTTATTGTATTTTTGTTTACTGATCCTGACTTTTGTTTTGATCTGTCCAGGTAGGTTGGGCATGTGTGCTACTCTGGTTGTTGGCATCGTTGAAGCTCTCACCAACTGTTTCCAGGTGGTCAGAGCAGCTAGTAGGTGTGTGAGCTCAGGAGTCTGTTCACTGTTCTTGCAGGGGCACTGAAGATGTAGATGATGTTTTTGGTGAGGTGATGAATCTGTCCTGCTGGCCACCTGGCCGTGGGTGCAGTAGGTGTTCTCCCTGGTCATTGGGTTGGGTGTTGTGTGTGCACTCCACCACTGGTTGGTCAGGGTGCAGGTGCCAGGTCATTGGTCACCAAGTGTGTGGTGTGGAGACTCTCGCCTACAGTTCTGGGTGGGCAGGCCTGTGTGGGAGTGTTTGGAGCAGGTGCAGGTCTCTGGTTGCAGTGCGGGACAAGGTCTGGGGTTCTTGGCTGCCCCCAGGTGTCCAGATGAAGAATGTGTCCCTGTCCAGTAGAGCACATGGAAGGGAGGGTAGTGCAGCCGATCCTTGGGCACCTGGTGCCATTCTCATGGATGGCTAGGTGGAATGGGTGGTACCACCAGCCCTCATGCCCCTGGTGTGGGTGGGTGAGATCCCTTCTTAGGGGGCAGGGCAGTGTCAAATGTCAAAAATTTGCAGCTTCCACTTGGCTTCTGCAGGTGAAAATGGGCTTCAGGCGCATTCCCTGTCCGTTTTCTCCTAATGAGGGTGTGTGGTGTCTAGTCAGCGTAGGTGAAGGCACTGCAAGTCCATGGAACCCCTGTGCTAGTGGCTGAGCTAAGGAGCAGGTGCCTCCAGACTTGGCCATGAGTTCCAGGCCTAGGGGTCATGGTGGTGTTGAATGCCGCTGGACTGGTGTTGAATCGGGGAGGGGGATGAGTGAGGAAAAGGGAATACTCCTCAGCCGTGGAGCTCTGGTGGGGGGAAGGGTTATGGTGTGTGCATGGTGGTTTGGGAGCTTGCACTTAACTTTCACAGGTCTGCTGTTGCTCCTGTTTGGTTCTGGAGGTGCGTGCAGATTTGCTGCTGCTTTGCTGCACCAGATGGGGTGGGTTTTGGCTTGGGATGTTGCTGTTTGTGTCACCCTGTGTGTGCTGTGCAGATTCAGCTAGCAGAACACTGGTGATCCATGATCCATAATTCCTCATTTCCACTGTTTTTGAGTTGTCCTTCCTCCCACATGTTGCTCAGTCCAATTCTTCATCTCTGTCTTTGATGATTAGAGTTCCTAGATTATCACATATATCCAATTAACTGGTTGTTTTGGGATCTCTGTTGTAAGAGGGATAACATGAAGCATCTGACTATTCTGCCATCTTGGCCCCGCTCCCTATGTCCTTTTTTTTTTTTTTTTTTATTTTATTTTACATGGTTTACACAGCAAATTAGTTCTCATTAAATAATTAATATGCATTTTCTTCTGATGTCCTCTTGCTTAATTGACCTTTCTATTATTACAAAAGTGGGTGATGCAAGCGGTTTTGCAGTTGGCTGCTAACCTAAATGTTGGCGGGTCAAACCCATCTAGAAGCTCTGTGAAAGAAAATCCTGGCAAACTGCTTCCATAAAGATTATAGCCAAGAAAACCCTACGGAGCAGTTCTACTTTGTAGCACATGGGGTCACCATGAGTCTGAATTGACTTGTTGGCAATGGGTATCATTATGAAGTGACCTTCTTTTATTAGTGTAGCCATCTCATCTTTCTTTTTTTAATTAGTGTTACCATGTTATGAGAAACCCTGGTGGCATAGTGGTTAAGAGCTACGGCTGTTAACCAAAAGGTTGGCAGTGTGAATCCACCAGGTGCTCCTTGGAAACCCTATGGGGCAGTTCTGCTCTATTCTATAGGGTCGCTGTGAGTTGGAATTGACTAGACAGTAATGAGTTTTGACCATGTTATGTCTTCTTTCTTTTTACATTTAACCTACATATGTCTATATGTAAAATGTGTTTCTCATAAGCAGCATATAGTTTTGTCTTTTTTTTTTTAATCCAATCTGATAATTTCTGCCTTTTAATTGGGGTGTTTAGACTATTTACATTTAATGTAATTATTGATATGGTTAGGTTTGAGTCTGTCACCTTGCTGTTTGTTTTCAAATTATCTCATCTGTTCTTTCTACCACCTTTACTCTTTCTGCCTTCTTTTGGATCAACTGATTTTATTTTTTTTATGATTCTATTTCATCTCTTTTGTTGTATCATTAGTGATTTGTTTTGTTATTTAGTGGTTGCTTTTTTTTTTATTTTTTAGGGTTTATTGTCTACATGTTTAACTTATCACATTCTACCTTTAGATGATATTATACCACTTCACACATGCTATAAGAAACTTAAAAAACAATAATATATTTACATTTCTCCTCTCCCGGCCTTTATGCTATTGTTTTCATACATTTTACTTATACATGTGTTATAAACCCCACACTAAATTGTTATCTTTTTTTAAACAGTTATCTTTAATGAGATTTAAATAAGAAAAAAAAAGTCTTATTTATTTACCTCCATAGTTGCCATTACTGGTATTCCAGTTCCTTTATGTAGGCTTCATATTTTCATCTAGTATTATATTCTTCTGCCCGAAGGACTTCCTTTACCATTTCTTACAGTGCAGGTCTGCTGGTGATTATTTCTTTCAACTCTGTATGTCTGAAAAAGCCTATATGTATCACCTTAATTTGTCAAAGGTATTTTTCCTGGATATAGAAGTCTAGCTTTATTATTAAGTACTTAAAGATTTTGCTCTATTGTCTTCTGGGTTGCATCATTTCTAACAAGAAATCTGCTGTTTCATTAGTTTTTTGTTTTGTACTGTTTTTCCCTCTGTTAATAATATGTCTTTTCTCTCTGACTGCTTTTTACTTTCTCTTTATTACTGGTTTTGAACTATTGATTATAATGTGTCTTGGTTAGTTTTATTCATGTTTCTTGTGTTTTGGGTTCATTGAGCTTCTAGGATCTCTGAGTTTATAGTTTTCATCAAATTTGGAAACATTTTAGGCATACATTCTTCAAATATATTTTCTGCTCCCTGCTCTCTTCTCCTTTGGGAACTCCAATTACACATGTATTAGGATGCTGATACTCTCTTTTTTTAAGTTTTTTTCTGCATTTTTATTTTGGATAATTTTTGTTGTTACGTCTTCAGATTTACTAGTTTTTTTCTTCTGCCGTTAACCCCATCCTGTGTATTTTTCATCATCTCTAGGAATTCAATTTAGGTCTTTAAAAAAAAATCTCTTTCTCTTCCATGTACTTAACTTTTTGTACATGAGAAATACTGTATGTAATGCCCTTGTCTACTAGTTCTAATATCTGTGTCTAATATCAATACTTTTTCTCAGTGATTTTTTTTTTTCCTAATTATGGGTCATATTTTTCTGTTTTTTTGTATGCCTAGTAATCTTTGACTGGATGCCAGACATTGGATATTTTATGTTGTTGGATGCTTAATATTTTTATATTCCTATAAATATTTTTGAGCTTTGTTCTGGGACACAGTTAATTTACCTGTTCGATCTTTTTAGATCTTGCTTTTAAAAATGGTTCGCCAGGATCAGAGCAGTATTTAGTCTAGAGATATTGTTCCTTACTGCTGAGGCAAGATCTTTTTGAGTTGTTGTTGTTGCTAGGTGCTGCCGAGTCAGTTCCGATTCATAGCAACCCTATGCACAGCAGAACCTTACCCAGTGCCCATTTTTCCCTTGGCATCAGGTATTTTCATCACATGTAAGTACTAATCAGTACTTTGTTGAATGCACAAAGAGGACCCTCTGCAGGTCTCTGGGATTTTTTTCTTTGTAGCTCCTTCCTTTCCTGTATGTTGTCCTGTGAACTCTAGATACCTTGGTATCTCCAGAACCCCCAGCTCCGTCTTCTCTACTCAGGAAGCCTGTCTGGCTTCACCTGAATTCCTTCTCGTGCTGTGTACTGGAATCTCTGCCAAGGCAGTAAGCTGGGCCAATCATAGGGCTCATATCATTTGTTTCCCATCTCTCAGGGTTATCGTTCTTCATGGCTTTTTGTTGTTGTCTCCAATGGGACTGTAAATAGGGTTCCTGTTACTCTATCTTTTTTGGAAGTGGAAATCTCAAAACTAGTGGGTTCTTTTCCCTTTGCATATTTAATGTCACATTTAGTTTAAGAAAAAAAATGTATTCTAGCCATTTATGAGCAAGCCAATTTCTAAACATGCTTGCTATGTTTTAAGTTTATGAAGCTCTAAAATGGAGGAATGGAGTGAGAGCCACAGGGAATAAGAGAGAGTAAAACTTCTCTACTTCCTCTGAAGCTTTCCATTTTGCTTTCTGGTAGATTGTCATTATACTCCTTTGTCAACCAAAGCCCTTTTGTACCTTTTGGAGAGAGACTCTTTAAATGAGTTCTGTAAATGTGCTACTCAGAGTACATGGAAGATAAGTTATCAATAAGATTATCATGGAACAATGTTCTAATCTACATGATTAAAACTCCGACAGTCAATTATTGTAGAGGAAACATAATAACGGGACTTACTAGGTATTAAAATGTATTTTTAAAGTGTCACATCAGGGTTCGAGGTCACCAGCTGAAGACACAAACCACATGCTGTACTAATAATGCATGAGATAACACTTTACTCACAAAAAGGAGAGCTACAGCAAGATCAGCTTCACTTGTGGCCATTGGTCTCCCATGGCCAGAGAGTCCCACTTTGAAGCCAGTGCAGGGCATTTGCTCCACACACACCTCCCTATGCGACAGAGAGATCCTGTTCCTTCCCTTGTGGGAACAGATACTGAAGTCGGGTTGGCCAGGTACCATATAGTGCCCTTGCATGAGCATGAGACAAAGTTATTGTATGCCCAGAACAGAGAGGAAGACTTCTCTGGTAAGGAGAAGGGTCTGGGAGAGAGAAAGAGACCCAATTCCCAGCCTCTTTATCAGAGAATATTCCAGATGGGAGCTGTAGAGCCAGACCATCCTCCCAACATAAAGATATAGTAATTAAAATATTGAGGTACAGATGCTCATACAGACTTGGATTTTTGCTGTTGTTAGCTGCCACTGAGTCAATTTCAACTCATAGCGACCCCATGTGGCAGAGTAGAACTGCCCCATAGGCTTTTCTAGACTGTAATCTTAATGGGAGCTGATTGCCAGGTCTTTTCTTCAGTGGAACCACTGGGTGGACCTGCCAACCTTTTGGTTAGCAGCTGAGCACTTAGCCATTATGCCACTGGGGCTTCTTCAGACACAGATAGGTGGATCACAATTGATTGTCCTTAGATATACTTATAGGTACATTTTATATAGTGAGCATAAAGGTGACATTTCAGTGACGGCTTAGTAACCTCAGTACAACTGGTCAACTCAGTGAAAAAATATTTAAGTTAGATCTCCTCTGTATGTATTATACATAGATATATTCCAGACAGGTTAAAGATATAAAAGTATTAGAAGAAAATATAGGTAATTAATTCATAACCTTGAAGATCTTTCTGAGTGTGACACAAAGAATACAACCATAAAGGCAAGATGGTATGATTACACAAAGATTTTATTTCTTCTGTATGGCAAGACATCATTATAAACAGACTTAAAAACAGAGTTGATATAATGACTCCTAAAAAACAAAGATAAACACCCACCTGGAAAAATGGGAAAAGGACATGATTAGGTAATCACAGTTAGGGGCAAAATTATAAATGACCAAGGAACATTTATTTTTTTAACAATTTTTATTGTGCTTTAAGTGAAAGTTTACAAATCAAGTCAGTCTCTCACATATAAACTTATATACTCCTTACTACATACTCCCATTTACTCTCCCCCTAATAGTCAGCCCGCTGCCTCCTTCCAGTTTCTCCTTTCATGGCCATTTTGCCACTTTCTAACCCCCTCCACCCTCCCATCTCCCCTCCAGACAGGAGAGGCCAACATAGTCTCAAGTGTCCACCTGATGCAAGTAGTTCATTCCTCATCAGCATCTCTCTCCAACCCATTGTCCAGTCCCTTCCGTGTCTGATGAGTTGTCTTCGGGAATGGTTCCTGTCCTGGGCCAACAGAAGGTTTGGAGACCATGAACGCCAGGGTCCTTCTAGTCTCAGTCAGACCATTAAGTCTGGTCTTTTTATGAAAATTTGGGGTCTGCATCCCACTGTTCTCCTACTCCCACAGGGGTTCTCTGTTGTGTTGCCTGTCAGGGCAGTCATCGGTTGTGGCCGGGCACCATCTAGTTCTTCAGGTCTCAGAATGATGTAGTTTCTAGTTCATGTAGCCCTTTCTGTCTCTTGGGCTCATAATTACCTTGCAACCTTGGTGTTCTTCATTCTCCTTTGATCCGGGTGAGTTGAGACTCATTGATGCATTTTAGATGGCTGCTTGCTAGCGTTTAAGACCCCAGATGCCACACTTCAAAGTGGGATGCAGAATGTTTTCTTAATAGATTTTATTTTGCCAATTCACTTAGATGTCCCCTGAAGCCATAGTCCCGAAACCCCTGCCCCTGCTTTGCTGCCCTTCGAAGCATTCATTTTATTCTGGAAACTTCTTTGCTTTTGGTTTAGTACAGTTGTGCAGACCTCCCCTGTATTGAGTGTTGTCCTTCCCTTTACATAAAGTAGTTCTTATCTACTATCTAATCAGTAAATAACCCTCTCCCACCCTCGCTCCTTCCCTCCCCATCTCGTAACCATAAAAGAATGTGTTCTCAGTTTAAACTATTTCTCAAGATCTTATAATAGTGGTCTTATACAGTATTTGTTCTTTTGCAACTGACTAATTTGACTCAGTGTAATGCCTTCCAGGTTCCTCCATGTTATGAAATGTTTCACAGATTCATCACTGTTCTTTATCGATGCATAGTATTCCGTTGTGTGAATATACCACAATTTATTTATCCATTCATCCGTTGATGGGCACATTGGTTGCTTCCATGTTTTTGCTGTTGTAAACAGTGCTGCAATAACCATGGGTGTGCATATATCTGTTTGTGTAAAGGCTCTTATTTCTCTAGGATATATTCCATGGAGTGGGATTGCTGGGTCTTATGATAGTTCTATTTCTAGTTTTTCAAGGAAATGCCAAATCGATTTCCAAAGTGGTTGTACCATTTTACATTCCCAGCAGTGTAGAAGTGTTCCAATCTCTCCACAGCCTCTCCAACATTTATTATTTTGTGTTTTTTTGATTGATGCCAGCCTTATTGGAGTGAGATGGAATCTCATTGTAGTTTTAATTTGCATTTCTCTAATGGCTAATGATTGAGAATATTTCCTCGTGTATCTGTTAGCTGCCTGAATGTCTTCTTTAGTAAAGTGCGTGTTCATATCCTTTGCCCAATTTTTAATTTGGTTATTTGTCTTTTTGTGTTTGAGTTTTAGCAGAATCATGTAGATTTTAGAGGTCAGGCGCTGGTCGGAGATGTCGTAGCTGAAAATTCTTTCCCAGTCTGTAGCTGGTCTTTTTACTCTTTTGGTGAAGCCTTTGGATGAGCATAGGTGTTTGATTTTTAGGAGCTCCCAGTTATCTGGTTTGTCGTCGTCTTTTTTTAGTAATGTTTTATATTCTGTTTACACCTTGTATTAGGGCTTCTAACATTGTCCGTATTTGTCTTCCATGATCTTTATCGTTTTAGACTTTATGTTTAGGTCTTTGATCCATTTGAATTTAGTTTTTGTGCATGGTGTGAAGTATGGGTCCTGTTTTGCTTTTTTGCAGATGGGTATCCAGTTATGCCAGCACCATTTGTTAAAAAGACTATTTTTTCCCCAGTTAACATATCAGCTGCTCATATGTGGATGGATTTTTATCTGGGTTCTCAATTCTGTTAGATTGGTCTATGTGTCTGTTGTTGTACCAGTACCAGGCTGTTTTGACTACGGTAGCGGTATAATAGGTTCTAAAATCAGGTAGAGTGAGGCCTCACACTTTGTTCTTCTTTTTCAGTAATGTTTTACTTATCCGGGGCTTCTTTCCCTTCCATATGAAGTTGGTGATTTGTTTCTCCATCACATTAAAAAATGTCATTGGAATTTGGATCGGAAGTGAATTGTATATAGAGATGGCTTTTGGTGGAATAGACATTTTTACTATGTTAAGTCTTCCTATCCATGAGCAAGGTATGTTTTTCCACTTATGTAGGTCCCTTTTAGTTTCTTGCAGTAGTACCTTGTTGTAGTTTTCTTTGCATAGGTCTTTTACATCCTTGGTAAGATTTATTCCTAAGTATTTTATCTTCTTGGGGGCTACTGTGAATGGTATTGATTTGGTGATTTCCTCTCTGATGTTCCTTTTGTTCATGTAGAGGAATCCAACTGATTTTTGTATGTTTATCTTGTAACCTGAAACTCTGCTGAACTCTTCTATTAGTTTCAGTAGTTTTCTGGAGGATTTCTTAGGGTTTTCTGTGTATAAGATCATGTTGTCTGCAAACAGAGATAATTTTACTTCTTCCTTGCCTATCCGGATGCCCTTTATTTCTTTGTCTAGCCTAATTGCTCTGGCTAGGACCTCCAGCACAGTGTTGAATAAGAGCGGTGTTAAAGGGCATCCTTGTCTCATTCCCGTTCTCAAGGGAAATGCTTTCAGGCTCTCTCCATTTAGGATGATGTTGGCTGTTGGCCTTGTATAAATGCCCTTTATTACGTTGAGGAATTTTCCTTCTATTCCTATTTTGCTGAGAGTTTTTATCATGAATGGGTGTTGAACTTTGTCAAATGCCTTTTCTACATCAATTGATAAGATCATGTGGTTCTTGTATTTTGTTTTATTTATATGGTGGATTATATTAATTGTTTTTCTAATATTGAACCAACCTTGTATAAAAATACCTGGTACAAATCCCACTTGGTCATGGTGAATTATTTTTTTTGGTATGTTGTTAAAATCTATTGGCTAGAATTTTGTTGAGGATTTTTGCATTTATGTTCATGAAGGATATAGGTCTGTAATTTTCTTTTTTTGTGGTGTCTTTACCTGGTTTTGGTATCAGGGATAAGCTGGCTTCATAGAATGAGGTAGTATTCCATCCTTTTCTATGCTTTGAAATACCTTTAGTAGTAGTGGTATTGACTCTTCTCTGAAAGTTTGGTAGAACTCTGCAGTGAAGCCGTCCGGACCAGGGCTTTTTTTTGTTGGGAGTTTTTTGATTACCTTTTCAATCTCTTTGTTACGGATCTGTTTAGTTTTTCTACTTTTGATTGTGTTAGTTTAGGTAGGTAGTGTGTTTCTAGGAGTTCATCCATTTCGTCTAGGTTTTCAAATTTGTTAGCGTACAAGTTTTTGTAGCAATCTGATATGATTCTTTTAATTTCATTTGGGTCTGCTGTGATATGGCCCATGTCATTTCTTATTCGGGTTATTTGTTCCCTTTCCTGTATTTCTTTAGTCAGCCTTGCCAATGCTTTATCAATTTTGTTAACTTTTTCAGAGAACCAGCTTTTGGCTTTGTTAATTCTTTCAATTGTTTTTCTGTTCTCTAATTCATTTCATTCTGCTCTAATTTTTATTATTTGTTTTCTTCTGGTGACTGACGGATTCTTTTGTTGCTTGTTTTCTATTTGTTCAAGTTGTAGGGACAGTTCTCTGACTTTGTCTCTTTCTTCTTTATGTATGTGTGGATTTATCGATATAAATTGACCTCTGAGCACTGCTTTTGCTGTGTCCCACAGGTTTTGATAGGAAGTGTTTTCAGTCTCGTTGCATTCTGTGAATTTCTTTATTCCCACGTTAATGTCTTCTATAACCCAGTCTTTTTTGAGGAGGGCATTGTTCAGTTTCCAAGTATTTGATTTCTTTTCCCTGATTTTTCTGTTACTGATTTCTACTTTTATGGCTTTATGGCCTGAGAAGATGATTTGTAATATTTTGATGTTTTGGGTTCTGCAAAGGTTTGTTTTATGACCTAATATGTGGTCTATTCTAGAGAATGTTCCATGTGCACTAGAAAAAAAAAGTATACTTTTAAGCTGTTGGGTGAAGTGCCCTGTATACGTCTATGAGGTCAAGTTGGTTGATTGTAGCAATTAGATCTTCCGTTTCTCTATTGAGCTTCTTACTGGAAGTTCTGTCCTTCACCGAAAGTGGTGTGTTGAAGTCTCCTACTATAATTGTGGAGGTATCTATCTCACTTTTCAATTCTGTTAAAGTTTGTTTTATGTATCTTGCAGCCCTGTCATTGGGTGCATAAATATTTAATATGGTTATATCTTCCTGGTAAATTGTCCCTTTAGTCATTATGTAGTGTCCTTCTTTATCCTTTGTGGTGGATTTAACTTTAAAGCATATATTTTCAGAAACTAATATTGCCACTCCTGCTCTTTTTGATTGTTGTTTGCTTGATATATTTTTTTCCATCCTTTGAGTTTTAGTTTATTTGTGTCTCTAAGTCTAAGGTGTATCTCTTGTAGGCAGCATATAGATGGATCGTGTTTTTTTATCCACTCTGAGACTCTCTGTCTCTTTATTGGTGCATTTAGTCCATTTACATTCAACGTAATTATTGATATGTATGAGTTTAGTGCTGTCATTTTGATGCCTTTTTTTGTGTGTTGTTGACAATTTCATTTTTCCACTTACTTTTTTTGTGCTGAGAAGTTTTTCTTTGTAAATTTTGTGTTCCTCATTTTCATAGTAGTTGAATTTATTTTTGCTGAGTCGTTATGTTTATCTTGGTTTTTATTTTGAAGTATGGAATTGTTAGACCCCTTTGTGGTTACCTTAATATTTACCCCTATTTTTCTAAGTAAAAACCTAACTTTTATCATCCTATATTGTGTTGCTTTCCTCTCCATATGGAAGATCTATACCTCCTGTATTTACTCCCTCTTTTTTGATTATTGTAAAGTTTTACATAATGAATTCAATGATTCCCTGTTTTGAGCATTTTTTTCTTTTTTAAATTAATCTTATTTTGTTTTTGTGATTTCCCAATTTGAGTTGATATCAGGATGTTCTGTTCTGTGACCTTGTGTTGTGTTGGTATCTGATATTATCGATTTTCTGACCAAAGAATTTCCTTTAGTAATTCTTGTAGCTTTGGTTTTGTTTTTGCAAATGCTCTAAGCTCGTGTTTATCTGTAAATGTCTTAATTTCACCTTCATATTTGAGAGAGAGTTTTGCTGTATATATAATTCTTGGCTGGCAGTTTTTTATCCTTCAGTGCTCTATATATGTCATCCCATTGCCTTCTTGCCTGCCAGGTTTCTGCCAAGTAGTCTAAACTTATTCTTATTGATTCTCCTTTGTAGGTGACTTATCATTTATCCCTGGCTGCTTTTAAAATTTTCTCTTTCTCTTTGGTTTTGGCAAGTTTGATGATAATATGCCTTGGTGATTTTCTTTTGGGACCTGTCTTGCATGAGGTTTGATGAACATATTGAATAGATATCCTTTCATCTTTCACGATGCCAGGGCAGTTTTCTGCCAACAGATCTTCAACTATTCTCTGTATTTTCTATTATCCCTCCCTGTTCTGGAACTCCAATCACACGCAAGTTTTTCTTCCTGATAGAGTCCAACGTGATTCTTAGGGTTTCTTCATTTTTTAAAATTCTTTTATCTGATTTTTCTTCAACTATATTGGTGTCAATTGCCTTATCCTCCAACCCCCCCCCACCCCCACTCTGCATTCCAATTCCCGGATTCTGCTCCTGTGACTTCCTATTGAGTTGTCTAATTCTGTAATTTCATTGTTAATCTTTTGGATTTCTGAATGCTGTCTTTCTATGGATTCTTGCAGCTTATTAATTTTTTCACTATGTTCTTGAATAATCTTTTTGATTTCTTCAACTGCTTTATCAGTTTGTTCCTTGGCTTTTTCTGTAGATTGCCTTATTTCATTTCTCAGGTCATCCTTGATATTTTGTAGCATTCTGTATGTTAGTTTTTTATATTCTACATCTGGCAATTCCAGGAATGTGTCTTCATTTGGGAAAGATTTTGATTCTTTGATTTGGGGATTTGTAGAAAGAATCATGGTCTGCTTCTTTATGTGATTTGATATCGACTGCTGTCTCCGAGCCATCTATAAGATATTGTAATGATTTATTTTATATTTGCTCACTGAATCTTACCTTCTTGTTCTGTTGTGTTTCAATACACCCAGATGGGCTACTAGATTGCGCTATCTTGATTGTTGTAGCCTTTGAATCACTTATGTCCTATTACCAGCTGGTTTGAGCTGTTACCAGATATATGAGCCTATCAGTCCATTCACTATTCTTGAATAGAATCAGCTTAGGTGCCCTGATTGTGGGTCACCTAGTGTGTGGGTTAGGCTATCACCTATTAGAAGAGTAGTGGTGATGGTTATATGCACCAGATTCTAGTAGTGGCGGGGGTCACACTCCGAGGAAGGCAGGATGCTGACAGCCTTCCCCCACTTGCCAGTGAAGTAGGTGTGTCTCTATTCCTAGAATACTTTGGTGGGTGGGCTCTGCAGCTGTACCTTAGGCACCCAGTGCTTGTACTTCTAAAGATTGGTAGGTGTCAGTATCCTCAGACCCCTTTAGCAGGTGGCTAGGTGGTGTGGGTGGAGCTTCAGCCCTCAGTTCCCTCCTGTGGATCAGTGAGGGCTCTGTTTAATAGGTAGAGAGGTATCAGACCTCCAAAACTTCTTTTTCCACTGCTCTGCTAAAACAATTTCAGTCAGATCTCTATCAGAATTGCCTTTGCATTATAGTAGCCACCTTGTTCCCTGTAGGGATGATCCAAAGACTGTGGATCTCCTATGCTGGAGCTTGTTCTGTATTATTATTCCAGTTTAGGGAAGCCAGAGACGGGTTCCCCCCACCCCCCTCCCCAGATTGTTAACTGCTTCTTCTCCCAGGCCAGGAGAATGGGTTATAAAAAAAAAAAAGAACCCCACAGAGCACTTCACTCCCTGGCCCAGGGAAGTCCAATGTTAATGAAGCCACCTGGGGCAGGGAGGGTAGGGATCAGATAGATAGGAGAGAGTAGCACTGGCAATATAGACAAAGTTACTTATCTTGTTTGGTGAAGACTGTTTTATCTGAGATTCCAGAGGGGCGTGTAGCCTGTGTGCGCTGGCTAGGTTGAGATCAGGGTCAGGCCTGCATCCCGTGCTTGCGCTGTCTCAGGAAGCTGTGATCAGCTCCTCTGCACTTAGTCCAAAGCCCAGTACCAAGGTTTTCTGACTGGGTTGCTGGCTCCTGGCTCCAAAAACAGTCACTGCTTCCCCATGGTTTCTTGTTCTCCTGTCACCCACGTCAGTGTGCAGCCTGCTTGCGCTGGCAGAGGCTCTGCCGAGGTTACTCCAGGGGCTTAGGGGTTAGGGCTGCGTTCCGTGCTTGCCCCATCTCAGTAAGCCGTGATCAGCGCCACCACTCTGGCACCAGGGAACTGCGAGGGCTGAAGGCTGTGGTGCGGGATGCCGGTTCCAGAAGCGGTCGCTGCTTCAGCACACGGCTTTTCGCTCTCCTGTCGCTCAGGTCAACTCCTTAGTTCTGTGTTTGATGGTCAGGGTTCATAGATTGTCATGTATGTGATCGATTCACTTGTTTTTCCGAGTCTTTGTTGCAAAAGGGGTCCACAGTAGCTTCAACCTAGTCAGCCATCATGGCCCCGCCCCTGAACATTTATTTTTAAAAATGTTCTATTTCATAGTAATAATAAAAACAGTAATGCTAGTAACCATAAAAAATTTTTTTTTTTATAGCTCTGATTTATTACCTATTCCTATTTGCCTGATTGTTTTAGGAGCGTTCAACAGATCAGCTAATTGAATCCTTTGAAAGGCAAGTGTATTGTTATTATTTTATAAATGTGGCAACAGAGACAGGAGATTAAGGAATTTGCCCAAGGTGACAAAGTGTCAAATGGCTGAAACACGATATAACCCAGGCCGTCAGACTCTAGAGCTTTGCTCCTCATCACTTCTCAAAGAACTAAAATGACCTGAAATCTCATAGTTAGTTACAGAGAAATTGGTAATTTGCTCAAGATCACACAGCTTATAAGTGTTGGAAATGAGTTAAAAGTTTTAGAAAGAAAAATCATGTAAGCAGAAGAAAGGAAAAGGGGTAAGATGAGCAACAAAGCAAATGTCTTTTAATTTTACAAATTCACCATTTCTTTTCAGAATATTTGAAAGATGCTTCAAAGAAGATGAAAAGTGGGCTTATGTTTGTAAAGTTGGTTAACCCATGTTCAGGTAAATTTCTCCTCGCCCTTCCCCTCCTTCGCTCTCCCCTAGCCTTCTCTCCTTACCCCTCCTCCCTTTCCCTTCCCCCAGTGAGGATAACTTGAATGTTTTTTTAAACATTGTGGCTGATAAGTATATGTACTTATTTGACTTTGTGTCTCCATTCTTCTGGAATAGCTTTTAAAGCTAAAACGGCATCATGAGAGATGACAAAAACAAGCTGAAAATGTTACTTGTCTTCCCAGATACTTCTCTCAATTTCAACACTTTATTGTTTTTTCTTATAATTTTAATCCACAGAACTGTTCATTCATTTGAAATGCTAGCAAAACAAAAAAGTAGCAAGTTTGGTTTCTCTCGAAACATATTAATTTTCTTTGGCTTTCTTAAGCCAACTTTTCTCAGAGTAGTTATCCAACATTAGCTTTCATTTATATTCATTTTATGTTATAAAGTAAAATAAACAACTAGAATTTTTTTAAGAAAGAAGGTTTTATGTGACATGCCAGAATTTTCAGTAGTTTCATTTTTAGCTGTATTTCCATAATTCATTTTCTCTAATAAGTATATTTTTCCTTGTCAGGGAATTTTTTTTTTAATAAAAATATTGTATATTGAAGAGATGCCTATTTTATTAGAAATAATTTTACTTAATTTTATATTCAGTGCATGTTCTGTTTTGTCTCCTAATTTTTTGTTGAGACAAAAATATTAAAATATACTGTATATATATATATATATATATGAAGTGAATTTGGTGATATTTTTTATCTTTGTGTGGGAGTGTTTTTCTTATTCATTTATAAGGTTCTGAGATTTATCAAGTCAGAGCATTCTCCTATCGACTGTAACACTGAATAGTAAAAATAAGGGAAAGCCAACTGGCAGTACCTCTGCTGTTGTTATGAAAAGACACATAAATCTAAGCAACAAGAGAAGAAAATCATCCTGGCTCCTTCCAGTGTTCCTTTCCTCAGAATGAATTGAATGTCATTCGTTGGCTATATTATTTGAAACACCTAGTTATATGCTTAAGATTAAGTCGAGGTGAGAAATATTTCTTCAAGAGAAGTTTTAGTTAGCAGTAAAGGTTTTAAGGAGCCCTCGTGGTATAGTGGTTAAGAGTTTGGCTCCTAACCAAAAGGCCAGCAGTTTGAATCCACCGGCCACTCCTTGGAAACCCTACGGGCCAGTTCTGCTCTGTCTTAGGCAGTCGCTATGAGTTGGAATTGACTTGATGGCAACGAGTTTAAAGGTTTGAAAACATTTAACAAAATTACAGGTATAAAAAAAGAGTTGGCCCTCTTCTAAAATTTCTGTTTTATCTTAATGTCCGTAGACAGTAGAGGAAGAAATGTTTTTATTTGCTACGCTGACAGTGGAAAATAAAAGGCTGTCTTTTGCTGAGCAGTTACTATGTGCCAAGTACTGTTTTAGAAACTTTATTATGTATTCTGTCTTTTTAGTCTATTATAAAAACCCTAAGAGGTCGGTTCAGTGATGCCCCCACTTTGCAGAGGTGGAAACAGAGGCACAGAAAGGCTATGTAACTGGCCCAGTGTGAATGCCAACATACAGTGGAGAGGGATTCACACTCAGAGATTGTGCTGTGCTTAGAAAAACATTGCATGAATTGGAGGGATAAAACACGCAGGTGTGCATGCCCCCCCCCCATTTTTTTTAATTAAGAAAGGGGAAGTCCATCCAGTTGAAGCAGGCTTTGCCCTCTTACGGCATGAATCATGTTGCAGGGGCCTTGCCGTTCTCACGTGGAGCTGCTCTGCAGCGTGCACCCCCTCTGGGTTCCTGTGTCAGGGGAGCTACAGGCTGCTCCATTAGGTGTTGACAGTGCAGGAATGGATCTTCCCTCCTGCTCTGATCAGGACTCAGTGAGAGGCTTTGAGCAGTTCAGATAAACGGTCTGTGTGTCTTTATTTCTTGGTTTAAGTCCAGTGGAGTCTATGGAGCTGGAAAACAAGCATCTGTGTGTAATAGCTGTAAGCTTTACTTGGAGTCAGTCTGTAAAGAATATATCCATGTATGTTTATGTTCCTATTAGGAACAGTCCTCAGAACTATTGGATAATCTTTTGATTTTTTTCTTTTCTTAATGTGGAAACTTAACAAATAAAAAACAGATTTGTCTTAACAGGGGAAGGAGCCATTTACCTGTTCGATATGT
Organism: Loxodonta africana; assembly: GCF_030014295.1. Classification (NCBI taxonomy): domain Eukaryota; kingdom Metazoa; phylum Chordata; class Mammalia; order Proboscidea; family Elephantidae; genus Loxodonta; species Loxodonta africana. The sequence continues at coordinate 72,622,396 of NC_087358.1, forward strand.
GTCTACAGCAGCTGTTTGAGATAAAAATTTTCAAGGAGAAACACCGTTCTTGGTTCATAAACCAATCAGTTCAGTCAGGTGAGTGACATGGTGTAAGCAGTTGCAGCAGCCGAGTGTGTGCTCCATTGTTCACACAGGCCTGCCAGCCTGGGTTTGAGCCTGGGCCATGGTTGGTTTCACTTTCCTTGACACCATATCAAATCAAAACCGAACCCGTTGCCATTGAGTTGACTCCAACTCATAGCAACCCTATAGGACAGAGTAGAACTGCCCCACAGGGTTTCCAAGGAACGGTTGGTGGATTTGAACTGCTCTCCTTTTGGTTAGCAGCCAAATGCTTACCTTGGAACCATAGCAGGGTTTAATAACTCAAGGAGAAAGGGAAGGTAATTTGAGTAGGTTTAGATCAATACTGGAAATCCTGGTGGCGTAGTGGTTAAGTGCTACGGCTGCTAACGAAAGGGTTGGCAGTTCAAATCCACCAGGTGCTCCTTGAAAACTCTATGGGGCAGTTCTACTCTGTCCTATAGGGTCACTATGAGTCGGAATCGACTCAACAGCTCTGGGTTAGATCAATGCCTGTGTGTCTTAGATGGTAGGAAATTCTAAACGAATGCCTCTGATTTGTCTACTAAATCCCTGGCAGTGGCTCAGTCAGAAGTCAGATCACCTTCGTGGCAAGGAGTACATCCTATCACCTGGAACTTCTTTGCTTTTCCTCTTAGCCACTCTTGAGGACTTTGGTCTTAGTTCTTTAGTGCTGCTATACCAGAAATACCACAAGGGGGTGGCTTTGATGAACAGAAATTTATTTTCTAACAGTTCAGGAGGCTAAAAGCCCAAATTCAGGGCACTAGCTGTCCGCTCTTGGGAAAGATCTTGTCTTAGCTCCTGTAACCCCCGTGTCCCTTGGTCATCTCCGCATGGCATCTACCCTCCCCTCTCTTGTGCCTGCTTGCTCCTGTGTCGGTGTTGCTCCTTAAGTCACCTAGCAGTGATTGGGTTCAGGATATACACTATAGCTGTTTTCAAGAGTGGCTATCAGGATATTGTTTTCAGACCAAAATCCTGTTGCTAATTTCTGAATATAATGGATGCCTCATATAAAATGATGTGTGTGTGATGTGGCATCCATTATATTCATATAAAATACCCCCACATGTCTGTCAGTTTGTCGTACTGTGGGGGCTTGCATGTTGCTGTGAGGCTGGAAGCTCTGGCACCGGTATTCAGATACCAGCAGGGTCACCCATGGAGGACACGTTTCAGCTGAGCTTCCAGACTAAGACACATTAGGAAGAAGGACCAGGCAGTTTACTTCTGAAAAGCATTAGCCAGTGAAAACCTTATAAATAGCAGTGGAACATTGTCTGATATAGTGCTGGAAGATGAGACCCCTGGTTGGAAGGCACTCAAACGATGACTGGGGAAGAGCTGCCTCCTCAAAGCAGAGCCAATCTTAATGACGTGAATGGAGTAAAGCTTTCAGGACCTTTATTTGCTGATGTGGCACAACTCAAAATGAGAAGAAACAGCTGCAAACATCCATTAATAATTGGAACCTGGATGTACGAAGTATGAATCTAGAAAAACTGGAAATTGTCAAAAATGAAATGGAACGCATAAACATCGATATCCTAGGCATCAGTGAGCTGAAATGGACTGGTATTGGCCATTTTGAATCGGACAGTCATATAGTCTATTATGCTGGGAATGACAACTCGAAGAGGAATGGTGTTGCATTCATCATCAAAAAGAACGTTTCAAGATCTATCCTGAAGTACAGTGCTGTCAGTGATAGGATAATATCCATACGCCTACAAGGAAAACCAGTTAATATGAATTTTATTCAAATTTATGCACCACCCACTAGGGCCAAAGGTAAAGAAATAGAAGATTTTTATCAGCCCCTCCAGTCTGAAATTGATCGAACATGCAGTCAAGATGCATTGATAATTACTGGCGATTGGAATGCGAAAGTTGGAAACAAAGAAGAAGGATCAGTAGTTGGAAAATATGGCCTTGGTGATAGAAACAATGCTGGAGATCGAATGACAGAATTTTGTAAAACCAATGACTTCTTCATTGCAAATACCTTCTTTCACCAACATGAACGGCAACTATACACATGGACCTTGCCAGATGGAACACACAGAAATCAAACTGACTACATCTCTGAAAAGAGACGACGGAAAAAATATCATCAGTCAGAACAAGGCCAGGGGCCGACTATGGAATAGACTATCAATTTCTCATATCCAAGTTCAAGCTGAAACTGAAGAAAATCAGAGCAAGTCCATGAGAGCCAAAATATGACCTTGAGTATATATCCCGCCTGAATTTAGAGACCATCTGAAGAACAGATTTGACACATTGAACACTAGTGACCAAAGACCAGACAAGTTGTGCAAGGACATCATCCATGAAGAAAGCAAGAGGTCATAGAAAAGACAGGAAAGAAAAAAAAGCCCAAGGTGGATGTCAGAGGAGACTCTGAAACTTGCTCTCAAACGTTGAGCAGCTAAAGCAAAAGGAAGAATCGATGAAGTAAAAGAACAGAACAGAAGATTTCAAAGGGCTTCTTGAGAAGATAAAGTAAAGTATTATGATAACATGTGTAAAGAGCTGGAGAGGGAAAACCAAAAGGGAAGAACACGATCTGCGTTTCTTAAGCTGAAAGAACTGAAGAAAAAATTCAGGCCTTGAGTTGCAATTATGAAGGATTCCACGGGGAAAATATTAATCGACACAGGAAGCATCAAAAGAAGATGGAAGGAATACACAGAGTCATTATACCAAAAAGAATTAGTCGATGTTCAAGCATTTCAAGAGGTGGCATATGATCAGGAACCGATGGTACTGAAGGAAGAAGTCCAAGCTGCTCTGAAGGCATCGGCGAAAAACAAGGCTCCAGGAATTGATGGAATATCAGTTGAGATGTTTCAACAAACAGATGCATTGCTGGAGGTGCTCACTCATCTATGCCAAGAAATATGGAAGACAGCTTCCTGGCCAACTGACTGGGAGAGATCCATATTTATGCCTATTCCCACGAAAGGTGATCCAACCAAATGTGGAAATTATAGAACAATATCATTAATATCAGATGCAAGCAAAATTTTGCTGAAGATCATTCAAAAACGGCTGCGGCAGCACATCGACAGGGAACTGCCAGAAATTCAGGCCGGTTTCAGAAGAGGACAGGGAACCAGGGATATCATTGCCGATATCAGATGGATCCTGGCTGAAAGCAGAGAATACCAGAAGGATATTTACCTGTGTTTTATTGACTGTGCAAAGGCATTCGACTGTGTAGATCATAACAAACTATGGATAACATTGCCAAGAATGGGAATTCCAGAACACTTAATTGTGCTCGTAAGGAACTTTTACATAGATCAAGAGGCGGTTGTTTGGACAGAACAAAGTGTTGAAGAGCAAAGATGTCACCCTGAAGACTAAGGTGTGCATGACCCAAGCCATGGTATTTTCAGTCGCATCATATGCGTGTGAAAGCTGGACAATGAATAAGGAAGACCGAAGAAGAATTGATGCCTTTGAATTGTGGTGTTTGGTGAAGAATATTGAATATACCATGGACTGCCAAAAGAACAAACAAACCTGTCTTAGAAGTACAGCCAGAATGCTCCTTACAGGCAAGGACGGTGAGACTGCGTCTTACATACTTTGGACATGTTGTCAGGAGGGATCAGTGTCCCTGGAGAAGGCCATCATGCTTGGCAGAGTGCAGGGTCAGTGGAAAATAGGAAGACCCTCAACGAGGTGGACTGACACAGTGGCTGCAACAATGAGCTCAAGCATAACAACGATTGTAAGGATGGCTCAGGACAGGGCAGTGTTTCGTTCTGTTGTGCATAGGGTCACTATGAGTCGGAACCAACTAGACAGCACCTAACAACAACAACATATAAAATGAGCTTAGAGCTTCTGATAAGGTTGTTTATATAAACTTCGACTTTTTCTAAACTATCAAGCAGTGGCATAACAGTATGAAATTACTTTAAGTTTTTTTTTTACTTATGTACTATGAAATGGACTCTGTGTGTGTGTGTGTGTGTGTGTGTGTGTATGCGTGCACACGCATGTATTTGCATATCTATCTATCCAAACACCTATACTTAGGGTTAGAATTTCTGGCTATGCAAGTAGGTTGCTCTGTTAGAGAATAAATGTGAGTACATGCGTGTATTGGTTTCCTAGGGCAGGCATAACAACATATCACAAGGTGGGTGGCTTTAAACAAGAGAAATTTATTATCTCACAGTTTTGGAGGCTAGAAGTCCAAATCAGGGTATCGGCTGTCTTGATTCCTTTGAGGGCTCTGAGAGAGAAACTGTTTTGTGTCTTCCTCCAGCCTTCTGGTGGCAACCCTTGGTGCTCCTTGGCTTGTAGATACATCTGCCTCTGTCTTCATATGGCTGTCCTTCTCCTCCTTTATAAGGACAGCGCTCAGATAGGTTCAGGACCTACCGCACTTCAGCATGACCTCATGTTACGTCTTCAAAGATTATATTTCCAAACAGGGCCACATTTACAGATATAGGGGTTAGGAGGACTTCAGTGTATCTTTTTAGAAGATACAGTTCAAGCCATAACAGTGTGTTTCCTGAAGCTAAGGCAGTAAGTTTTGAAGAGGTGGATGAAGTATTTACTGTTCCATTTGGTGAAATACCCCTTCTGGTTCATGTCCATGGAAGGAGGAGTCTGGGATGCTTGGAGGGGAGTGAGATGGAGGAAAGAGAAGTAGGGAGCAGGTAGGCTGGTTTGTATTGATTTGCCTTTTTTATTCTGGCCTGGAAAACATTGTTGATCTTTGGTTCTGTGTGCTTATGTCCAGTCTTGTTAGGTTGCTGCCCTCTTGCCTTTTTCTTCCAGGGGCAGGAGGGGCATGGTGGTTCCCGGCCTTATGAGCTTTGAGCCAGTGGTCTGTTCAGCTGTGAACCCATGGCAGAGCAGCCCATAGGAGGAGCCATGTGCAGACTGATGCTATCGTTTTCCCCTGGCTTCATCCCCAAAACCACAGGAAACTACAGATGCTTTATAGGTGGACCTACTTACACAGGTTTCCTAATATTTGCCTAGTTCACCGTTCTGTCTGCAGGCTCCTGCCCCCTTTTCTTTCTTGGCCGCTGTTGAAAATGATTTTCAAAGGAGAAAGAGGAAAGTTAAAAATCCATTTCAGTGTCTTGGCTTTTCTCTCCTCACAGGGCTTTGAAGCTCTTCAGAGTAAAATCTCATGGACCACATTCTGTCTTTTGAGAGAGTCGCCTAGAAATCTTTGGCCTGTGTAAAAAGACCATCTTAATTTGTGATTTCAATGAATGGTTTTCCCACTGGGACTAAGATGAAATAACCAAATTGTCTTTCTAAGATATTTAATTCTTTTTGTTCTCTTTTTAATCTGTAGAAGGTCATCTCCACTTTGCTACACCAATGGACCCATTATTTCTGGTTCTCCACTATCTTATGAAGGCTGATAAAGAGGTGAGTTTCTCAGTTTGGAGTATTACTAATGAAGAAACAGAATAGACTGTTTTTTACTTTATCTCTTTTCTCTCCTTTTAATTATCTGAATGTAGATTCCGCACACTTCAGATTTAATTTGGTTTTGTAAAAAACACGTATCCTGTGTGCTAGTACAGATCAGAGCATGGAGACACACAAAGCTGACAACCAGGTCCTTAATCTTGATCCAATTTAACACCCCCTGGGTGATGCAAATGGTTAACACTCTCGGCCACTGAACAATAGGATGGAAGTTCAAGTCCACTGAGAGGTGCCTCAGGAGAAAGGCCTGGTGATCTACTTTCCAAAAATCAGCCCCTGAAAACCCTGTGAAGCACAGTTCTACTCTTACACACATGGAGTTGCCCTGAGTCGAAGTCAAATCTACGGCACCCGGTTGGTTTAACACCAGCTTGCCACGTGACCTGAGAACCATCCAACCCCACATGCCTTACTGGGTTGACAAAGTCTCACAGTAAAAACTTTTATCATTAAGTACTCATTAGATTTGCAATACAATACAAATGTTCCAAAAAAAACTTGACCACAAACCTTGAGGAAGAAAGACGGCTTATTTTCTCTCATTTTCTTCTTTGTGAGAGACTGTGTGATAGGTAGCAGCCCTGGTGGTGCAGTGGTTAAGAGCTCGGCTGCTAACCAAAAGGTCGGCAGTTCAAATTCACCAGTTGCTCTTTGGAAACCCTGTGGGACAGTTCAACTCTGTCCTGTAGGGTCACTATGAGTCAGAATTGACTTGATGGCGGTGGGTGTAATAGGTAAAATGGGGGTGTCTAGTAAAAGCTCATTAATGGGGAAGTCCATAAAGTTTCAACTGCTGGATAAAATTTACCTCCATAATATAAATAAAGGCAGTTTACTAATACCGACAGTTTCAGCCAGTGTTCTGAAACATTTTGGTCTCAGGGTATCTTTATACTCTGAAAAAGTATTAAACATCCCAAAGAACTTCTGTTTCTGTGGGTTCTGTCTATCAATATGTGCCATATTAGAAATTAAAACTGAGAATTTTAACAATATTTTTATTCATTTATTTAAAAATAAATAAGCCCATTGCATGTTATATAAATAACACATTTTAATTAAAAAAATGTAATCAGCTGTGTAGCATTCTTTTACATTTTTGCAAATCCCTTTACGGTCTGGCTTACAGAGGATAACTGAATTCTCATCTATGGCTTTGCATTCAGCCTGTTCCGATACATTGTTCTAGTGGAAGTATATGAAGACTATCTGTTCTCATACAGATATGCAGTCAGAAAAGGAAAGAATATTATGATAGCCTTTTCAGATAATTGGTGGATACTCTTCTTTGATACTCAAGGCCATATTTTGACTCTCATGGACTTGCTCTGATTTTCTTCAGTTTCAGCTTGAACTTGCATGTGAGCAATTGATGGTCTGTTCCACAGTCGGCCCCTGGCCTTGTTCTGACTGATGATATTGAGCTTTTCCATTGTCTCTTTCCACAGGTGTAGTCAATTTGATTTCTGTGTATTCCATCTGGCGAGGTCCATGTGTATAAAATAGTCACTGTTTATGTTGGTGAAAGAAGGTATTTGCAATGAAGAAGTAGTTGGTCTTGCAAAATTCTATCATTTGATCTCTGGCATTGTTTCTATCACCAAGGCCATATTTTCCAACTACTGATCCTTCTTCTTTGTTTCCAGCTTTCACATTCCAACCGCCAGTAATTATCAATTGCATGTTCGATCAATTTCAGACTGCAGCAGCTGATAAAAATCTTCTATTTCTTCATCTTAGGCCCTAGTGGTTGGTGCGTAAATTTGAATAATAGTCGTATTAACTGGTCTTCCTTGCAGGCATATGGATATTATCCTATCACTGACAGCGTTGTACTTCAGGACAGATCTTGAAACATTCTTTTTGACGATGAATGCAACACCATTCCTCTTCAAGTTGACATTCCCAGCATAGCAGACTATATGATTGTCCGATTCAAAATGGCCAACACCAGTCCATTTCAGCTCACTAATGCCTAGAATATCGATGTTTATGTGTTCCATTTCATTTCTGACAATTTTCAATTTTCCTAGATTCATACTTCGTACATCCAGGTTCCAATTATTAATGGATGTTTGCAGCTGTTTCTTCTCATTTTGAGTCATGCCACCTCAGCAAATGAAGGTTCCGAAAGCTTTACTCCATCCGAAGACCAGATGAGTTGTGGAATAACATCAAGGACATCATCCATGAAGAAAGCAAGAGATCACTGAAAAGACAGGAAAGAAAGAAAAGACCAAGATGGATGTCAGAGGAGACTCTGAAACTTGCTCTTGAGTGTCAAGCAACTAAAGCAAAAGGAAGAATTGATGTAGTAAAAGAACTGAACAGAAGATTTCTAAGGGCCTCTTGAGAAGACAAAGTAAAGTATTATAACGACATGTGCGAAGAGCTGGAGATGGAAAACCAAAAGGGAAGAACACGCTTGGCATTTCTCAAGCTGAAAGAATTGAAGAAAAATTCAAGCCTTGAATTGCAATAGTGAAGGATCCCATGGGGAAAATATTAAACAACACAGGAAACATTGAAAGAAGATGGAAGGAATACACAGAGTCATTATACCAAAAAGAAATTAGTCGATATTCGACCATTTCAAGAGGTGGCATATGATCAGGAACCGATGGTACTGAAGGAAGAAGTCCAAGCTGCTCTGAAGGCATTGGCGAAAAACAAGGCTCCAGGAATTGATGGAGTATCAGTTGAGATGTTTCAACAAACAGATGCATTGCTGGAGGTGCTCACTCGTCTATGCCAAGAAATATGGAAGACAGCTTCCTGGCCAACTGACTGGGAGAGATCCATATTTATGCCTATTCCCAAGAAAGGTGATCCAACCGAATGTGGAAATTATAGAACAATATCATTAATATCAGATGCAAGCAAAATTTTGCTGAAGATGATTCAAAAACAGCTGCAGCAGCACATCGACAGGGAACTGCCAGAAATTCAGGCCGGTTTCAGAAGAGGATGTGGAACCAGGGATATTGCTGATGTCAGATGGATCCTGGCTGAAAGCAGAGAATACCAGAAGGATGTTTACCTGTGTTTTATTGACTGTGCAAAGGCATTCGACTGTGTGGATCATAACAAACTATGGATAACACTGAGAAGAATGGGAATTCCAGAACACTTAATTGTGCTCAGGAGGAACCTTTACATACATCAAGAGGCAGTTGTTGGGACAGAACAAGGGGATACTGATTGGTTTAAAGTCAGGAAAGGTGTGCGTCAGGGTTGTATTCTTTCATCATACCTATTTAACCTGTATGCTGAACAAATAGTACGAGAAGCTGGACTATATGAAGAAGAACGGAGCATCAGGATTAGAGGAAGACTTATTAACAACCTGTGTTATGCAGATGACACAACCTTGCTTGCTGAAAGTGAAGAGGACTTGAAGCACTTACTAATGAAAATCAAAGACCACAGCCTTCAGTATAGATTACACCTCAACATAAAGAAAACAAAAATCCTCACAACTGGACCAGTGAGCAACATCATGATAAACGGAGAAAAGATTGAAGTTGTCAACGATTTCATTTTACTTGGATCCATAATCAACAGCCATGGAAGCAGCAGTCAAGAAATCAAAAGATGCATTGCATTGGGCAAATCTGCTGCAAAGGACCTCTTTGAAGTGTTGAAGAGCAAAGATGTCACCTTGAAGACTAAGGTGCACCTGACCCAAGCCATAGTATTTTCAGTCACATCATACGCATGTGAAAGCTGGACAATGAAGAAGAATTGACGCCTTTGAATTGTGGCGTTGGCAAAGAATATTGAACGTACCATGGACTGTGAAAAGAATGAACAAATCTGTCTTGGAAAAAGTGCGGCCAGAATGCTCCTTAGAGGCAAGGATGGCGAGACTGCGTCTTACATACTTTGGACGCGTTGTCGGGAGGGATCAGTCCCTGGAGAAGGACATCATGCTTGGCAGAGTACAGGGTCAGCGGAAAAGAGGAAGACCCTCAACGAGGTGGATTGACGCAGTGGCTGCAATGGTGATCTCAAGCATAACAACAATTGTAAGGATGGCGCAGGACCGGGCAGTGTTTCATTCTGTTGTACATAGGGTCGCTATGAGTTGGAACTGACTCAACAGCACCTAACAACAACAACAACTTCTTTGATACAACTCCAAAAATCAAAAAACTTTTCTGAAAGGTTAGTTGCATTGTGGAATCTGAAACTAACAGTGAACTTTTCGTACTCTGTTAAATTAAAATCCACGGGTCCATTTTGCACTTAAAATGGATCTTTTACCCATGTCTGATTTTGTAGCATCATACATGGGTCATTTTGAAAAATATCCATTCACTGAGTTATGCACACCTTCCAAATCTCCTTATAAATGTAAAAAAATCACCTTGGTTAATATCATCACTGATCCTATCAGAAGATTCTTTAAGTGTTGGGAAGCTGTCATGGTGGCAGATACAAAGTTTCCACAATTCTTATTTTTCCTTCAAAGTTCAAGCTTTATCATTGGCAACAAATACTGTCAGTCGTTCCCTGGATGTGAGAGGTTCACTTCAGTTATCACCAAACACCTAAATTTGAATAATCGTAGTTCATCCAGTTGCTATCAAGTTGATTCTGACTCATGGCGTTTTCAATGGCTGATTGTTCAGAAGTAGATCACCAGGCTTTTCTTCTGACGTACCTCCAATCTTTTGGTTAGCTTCCGAGCGTGTTAACCATTTGCACCTCCCAGCAACTCCTTGGTATGAATTAGTGAAGTTGTATATCTGGAAGCTGCCGTGGTGGCCAGTATAATTATGTCATTATCATCGATAAGGGCACAAGTCCTGTTTCTCTAATATGCAGAAACTGTTGCACTCATCAACTAGGAAGGCCCTGAGTGTGTTCCGGGAAGAAGCTGAAAATGTTAGTTGGCACACATATGTGGAGTTTTACAGAGAGAACACCACTAACCAGCCGTAGTGCCTGTATTGATGTACTTTTAAGTCCCCTCCCCTTCTTTTGGTTGTGTCTCACCATTTCCCATTAGCACCATGACTCCCCTTGAAGCCCCCAGGTGCCTGGGCTGGTTCAGGCTGGCAGGTGTAGAATGAAGCTGAAATCATTCCCAGGGGGCTGGCTGGCTTTCATTTTAAACCATGTTACATTCTTCTGTCAAGTGCTAGAGAGATCCTTTAAAGTAACACTTAAGACATTTAGTCATTTCTTTCCCTGTATTTTAGAAGTGATCTTTTCTTACTTAGAAAAAAATTGGTAAGCACTTTTGAAATGTTGACCTATTCTTTTTTAATCACCAGACTTATTTTAACCTCAGTAAAAATAACTCTACTTTCTAGCTTTCCCAAGTGTTACAGATTTTATATTCAAAGGATTAGCAAATTGTTTTGATGCATTTTCTTTTTATGTATGTGTGGTTAAGAAAATGAGAGTGAAAAAACTAATTATGTCACGACTGTCTAATGACCCCTTACAGAGAGAGTACTGCTTTAGAGCAAACATTTAAAATACTGGTTGATCATAAAAGAATACAAATTACGGTAGAAATCTGAAGACAGTGAGATCTGGGAAATCTGTGAATTATTCTTGCCATTTGAGGGAAAAAGAGAACATTTGAATTGAGGCATTTCTTGCTACTTGTTATTCTAACAGAAAATATGAAAAGCTACTACACATACTACCAAATCAGTGGGAAGATTTCACCCTTAAAACCAAAGAAAGCTACATTTTCAGAAAGAAAATTGATCAGACACAGCTTTTCTGTCTTCAAAAGGAGTTGTCACTAAATCAGAAAAGCAGAGGGAGCTAGAAGTGGTGCATGGGCGAAACCAGGCGTCTTTTGTAAGTCATTTTACAATGACCTGCATTCTGATATCCCCAAGCCAGGGGACTAATATCTTAATTTAGACAAACCACTCTCCATGCTACTAGTGAAATGAAGACAAACTAAACTGAATTGAGAAGGATGTGTGAATTCTGCCCCTCTGGGCCCTCTGGCGCCCAGGCCCCTACGTTTCTCTCTCCGAGCCTGATTTGAGTGTGTCTGCAGCTTGCTTGTACTTACCCCCTAGTTATCCATTCTTTTATTATGGTCTCAGTTTGAAAGCATGTCAGACAGCTTCAACAGGAGTAGATTTACTTTTGGATTTTTCTTTGAGAGTGTTTCTTCAGTCCTGGAGGGAATATGGGGAGGTGAGAGATGCATTCCCCAAAGAATCAAACCGCCCTCCCCCCACCCAAAAAAACCCAAAACCAAAACAGTTGTCATCAGTTGATTCCAACTCATAGTGACCCCATGGATTTCAGAGTAGAACTAGCCACCATAAGGTTTTCATGGCTGTGACCTTTTGGAAACAGATCGCCAGGCCTTTCTGGGTGGATTTGAACCGCCAACCTTTTGGTTGGTAACTCAGCACTTAACCATTTGCACCACCCAGGGACTCCAATCTGGCCCCAGATAATCAGGACTCCTGCTCTGTGGCCCTCAGCTGCTTCATCTTCACATGGAGTAGGTTGGACTAGCCCTAGGTAATCGCTGCCGTCTTTGCAAGTTTCTGTGCTTCCAGTGATTTCCAGAATAATGCCCCTCTTTAATTTGGTGACTGTGCCCTAAGGTAGATGGTGTGCTGGGTGGAGCCCCAGCTCTCGCAAGAGCTTCCTAAAGGGTCAGTTCTGGAGCCTGCCCCATTCAGTGTAGGGATTCTTAGGGATGCATTATATGGGACGAGTGACTCTGACCTGAGCATAAAGACCTAGCCATAAAGTAATATACCCCTTTCTCATCTTTTCTTGTGTGAGTTTGTTGACTAAATGAAGTATTTTTTCAGGGAAAATTCCAGCCTCTAGATCAAGTTGTGATGGATGACACGTTTCCGAATTGCACCCTGTTGCTGAAACTTCCTGAGCTTGAGAAGTTCCTTGGTCATGTAACAGAGGAAAAAGGTATAGTATGTGGGCCTTTTAGAATCAAGCTGCTCGAAAGCCTGGGAATACGTCTGAAAATGTAGCTGCTAAAGGCCCACCGAATGTCATGTTTGTTTTGTGCTGGTCATAGGGGAAGCTGTCACTCAGAAGATTTGCTCCCACCTATCAGTACTATTCCTCTATTGCACTGGATGAAACCCTGGTGGCATAGTGGTTAAGTGCTGTGGCTGCTAACCAAAAGGTCGGTAGTTCAAATCCACCAGGTGCCCCTTGGAAACTCTTTGCGGCAGTTCTACTCTGTCCTATAGGGTTGCAATGAGTTGGAATCAACTCGATGGCAATGGGTTTGGTTCGTTATTGCATTGGATTGTTCAGTCTTTGGGATGGCTCCTGTTGACAGCTGGTGGCCCATGCCCCACAGGGCCAGCAATGGCAAGGCATGGCCTTTAGTCTCAGCTCTTTAAGCAAGTCACTTTACTGCTTTCTGCCTCAGAATCCTCATTCGTAAAATTATATAAAACCTCTACCTTTGTTGATTCAAGAAGTGTTTCTTGAGCACCTATTAAGAAGCATCTGTTAAGTACTAGTGTTGTGTTCTGGAGATACTTATGAACAGGGCATTGCCCTTTTTCTCAAATTGCTTCGAATCTAAGGGTTAAATGACACATGGGGCAATGCCAGCACCGTGTAACAGAAGTGAGCCCTGGGTTCTCTGGGGCTACACTGTATAAAAAAAAAATAGTTATCACTAAAACAGAAAAGTGGCGTGAGCTAGAATTGGCACATGGGCAAAACCATCCATCTTTTACAAAGTCTGGTATCCACATTATCAGGGGACTGATATCTTAATCTAGACAAACTTCACTTCTCCATACTACTAGTGAAGTAAAGGCAAACTAAACCTAACCCAAAAAAACCAAACCCAGTGCCATCTAGTCGATTCCGACTCATAGCGACCCTATAGGACAGGGTAGAATTGCCCCATAGAGTTTCCAAGGAGTGCCTGGTGGATTCGAACTGCCGACCCTTTGGTTAGCAGCCGTAGCACTTAACCAGTATGCCACCAGGGTTTCCTAAACTAAACCTAAGTGGGAAGAATAATGTTCTGAATTCTAATATTCTGCACTTCTGGGCCCCTTGGTAACCAGGCCTCATTAATATCATCCTCAAAAGCGGTTGCAGCAGTACATCAACAGGGAACTGCCATGAATTCAAGCCAGATTCAGAAGAGGACGTGGAACGAGGGTTATCATTGCTGAAACCAAAGAATACCAGAAAGATATTTACCTGTGTTTTATTGATTATGCAGAGGCATTTAACTGTGTGGATCATAACAAATTATAGATAACATTGTAAAGAATTCGAATTCCAGAACACTTAATTGTGCTTACGAGGAACATGTACTTAGACCGTTTGAACAGAACAAGGGGATACTGGGTGGTTTAAAGTCAGGAAAGGTGTGCATCAGGGTTGTATCCTTTCACCATACTTACTCAATCTGTATTCCGAGCAAGCAATACGAGAAGCTGGACTATATGAAGAAGAACACGGCATCAGGATTGGAGAAAGACCAACAACCTATGATGTGCAGATGACACAGCCTTCCTTGCTGAAAGCAAAGAGGACTTGAAGTACATACTGAGGGGATCAAGACTAACGCCTTCAGTATGGATTACACCTCAACATAAAGAAAGCAAAAGTCCTCACAACTGGACCAATAAGCAACATCATGATAAACGGAGAAAAGATTGAAATTGTCAAGGATTTCATTTTACCTGGATCCACAGTCAACACCTATGGAAGCAGCAGTCAAGAAATCAAAGGACACATTGCATCAGGCAAATCTGCTGCAAAAGGCCTCTTTAAAGTGTTAAAAAGAAAAGTTGTTATTTTAAGGACTAAGATGTACCTGACCCAACCATGGTGTTTTCAATCGCATCATATGCATGTGAAAGCTGGACAATGAATAAGGAAGACCAAAGAAGAATTGATGCCTTTGAGTTATGGTGTTGGTGAGGAATATTGAATATCCCATGGACTACCAGAAGAAAGAACAAATCCGTCTAGGAAGAAGTACAACCAGAATGCTCCATTGGCAAGGATGCTGAGACTTCATCTCATGTACTTCTTTGGACATGTTACCAGGAGAGACCAGTCCCTGGTGAAAGGACATCATGCTTGATAAAGTACAGGGTCAGTGAAAAAAAGGAAGACCCTCAACGAGATGGGTTGACACAGTGGCTGCAACAATTGGCTCAAGCATAACAATGATTATGAGGATGGTGCAGAACCTGGGTTAGGTAGGGGTGGAGGTGGGTACCATGTTGCTTCCTGGGGATGTGACCTTAAGTGGAGCCCTAAAGGCTAAGTCAGAGAAACAGCATGGCAGAGGGGTCGATGTATGGAAGTGTTGTCACGTTTAGGGAGCTCTGAGGAGCTCCTGGTGGCGTAGTGGTTAAGTGCTACAGCTGCTAACCAAGAGGTTGGCAGTTCAAATTCGCCAGGCGCTCCTTGGAAACTCTATGGAGCAGTTCCACTCTGTCCTGTAGGGTTGCTATGAGTCAGAATCGACTTGACGGCAGTGGGTTTGGTTTTTCTGGCTTGAGGAGCTTAGTGTGGCCGTGTATAGGAAGCCAGGGAAGTTTGGTACGGAAGGGGGTGGGAATGCTGGGCAAGGGACCAAATTGTGAAGGGCCTTATATGCATTTGGGCTGTATATGCATGTAAGTGGTGGAGTGTCAGTCAAGTTTTAAGCAGGGCAGTCAGTGCTTTGGTGTGGAGAGAACATTGGAGAAGCTAAAGCCAGGTATAAGGAGCTGCTGCAGTGGCCTAGGCAGATGCTACCTGAGCTTAGGACATGGGACTAGAATCAAAACTCAAACCCACTGCTGTCAAGTCGATTCTGACTCATGACAACCCTATAGGACAGGGTAGAACTGCCCCACAGGGTTTCCATGGCTGTGATCTTTATGGAAGGAGACTGCCACATCGTTCTCTCACGGAGTGTTTAGTGAGTTTAAACCTTTCAGACTTTGTTAAACAGCTGAGTGCTTAACCACTGTGCTACTTTGGTGATTGGATGGTGGCCAGGAGAAGGCAGAGTCAAGGATGATTTGTGGGTTTGTGCCTTGTGCTGTCTTGGAGACAGGGCACACAAGTGGAGGGGCAGATGGGGGTAATGAAAAGGGGAGTTCTCAATACAATTCATCTAAATTTTGAGAGGAAGTGAGGCAGTGTGTGTGAATGTGTTTTGACAGGTTAGAAGCACTATACGTGTCTTCAGAGTTAATATGGAAACATAGTGTGGGAACCAGATCAACAAGCTGACAGCTCATGGCTGGTCAGGGTCATAGGTGGCTTGGCAAACTATGAAAGTTCTTCTGGGACCAAGAAAGTAATTCCAAGAAGCGTAAGCTTTCAGTGGGAGAGGGGAGAACCTAAGCGATTACATTTTATTTTGGTGGAGTCTTCTAACTTCACACTTGGCCGAACTTGGAGCTCCGTTTTGTATCTGAGGGTTGTGTGGCACCAAGGACTTATGAAAGCATTTCCCTCAAAGACTTTCTCGGGTGCTGAGTTTGGCAGGAGATGGCAGTCTTTCTGTGAGTGACAAATGAAGTAGCCCATAACCATTCCTGAAAGCTAAAATAATGAAGAATAATTACAAGTCATTTTAATTTTTACCAGGTTAACTCAAGTTAAAAATGCAAGTAATTCATTGTCCAGGATTTTGCTATTAGCTGCATAAGAGCAGGTATCTTAAATGGAAACCCAGGAACCCAGATTCAGAAGCAGAGTTAGCTCATCTCCGTCTGTCAGCTGATAGTCTGTGTTATAGCCTATGTCTCCCTCTCGCACACTGAACCCATTTATTGAATCGTTATCTCATCTTTCATACTTCTCCATCATTGCCTGACTTCTAGAAGTTCTGCCGTATTAGAAATGTGTGCCCTACATTTATCTTATTTGATTGGTCCTAAAAACTAGTTGTAAACTTCAGAATACCATGCCTTCCCCTTTGGATCTTCATGGAAAAAAAGTCTGTTCATATGCTCTCCTTGTACACACTACTTAGATAAATAAAAATATTTCACAGCTTCATGTTCTGGGTCAAGGGGTGAAGCAAGTACTGTGCAATTGCTTACATGCACTTTGATGAAGAGGCCTTTTTGGGGATGAGACATGAGAGATCTTGTTATCTCCACCCTCTTTTTTTTTTCTCATTGTACTTTAGGTGAAGGTTTACAGAACAAACTAGCTTCTCATTAAACAGTTAGTAAACATGTTGTTTTGTGACATTGATTAACAACCCCACAACATGTCAACACTCTCCCTTCTCGACCTTGGGTTCCCGCCTCCTGCTTTCTAGTCCTTGCCCCTGGGCTGGTGTGCCCCTTTAGTCTTGTTTTGTTTTATGGGCCTGTCTAATCTTTGAATAAAGGCTGAACCTCAGGAGTGACTTCAGTACTAAGCTAAAAGGTTGTCCAGGGGCCATACTCTGGGGGTTTCTCCAGTCTCTGTCAGGCCAGTAAGTCTGGTCTTTTTTCGTGAGTTAGAATTTTGTTCTACATTTTTCTTCTGCTCTGTCTGGGACCCTGTCTTGTGATCACTGTCAGAGCAGTTGGTTGTACTAGACTCAGTCTGGTGGTGGCCATGGTAGTTGTGGTCCATTTGTCCTTTGGACTATTCTTTCCCTTGTGTCTTTAGTTTTCTTCATTCTCTCTTGCTCCCAACAGGGTGAGACCAGTGGATTATCTCAGATGGCCCCTCACAGGCCCTTAAGACCCCAGACGCTACTCACCAAAGTAGAATGTAGAACATTTTCTTTATAAGCTATGTTATGCCAGTTGAGCTAGATGTTGCCCGAGACCATGGACCCCACAGCCCTCAGCCCAGCAATTTGGCCCCTCAGGGAGTTTATATGTGTCTCTGGAGCTTCCATGACCTTGTCTTATACAAGTTGGGCTGGCTTCCCCAGTATTGTGTACTGTCTTACCCTTCACCAGAGTTACTACTTATCTATTGTCTATTTAGTGTAATTTTTGGTTTTACCATTAGACTTTACATTATTTTAAGATTTACAGATTCCAGTTCATTAACGGGAAGAATTTGGTTATGAAGAAACTGGAAAAAACCTCTAGAGAATTATACAGATTTTTTGCTGTATGAAATTTCATCTGTTTTGCCTTATTATCATTATTTTAAAAGAAGAAGAAAAAATGCAGGCCTGGAGTTTTAGAAATCTGATACACCTGAAGGTTGAGATACCCGCTTTGAAAATGAAAGCTGTTTGGGCACCTGAAGCATTTTTTTTTTTTTTTAATTGTGTTCTGGGTAAAAGTTTACACAGCAAAATGGTTTCTCATTAAACAGTTAATACACAAATTGTTTTGTGACACTGGTTGCCAACTCCGTGATATGTCAACACCCTTCCATTTTTCACCCTGGGTTCCTCACTTCTATTAATCCAGTTTTCCTGTCTATCCCTGCTTTCTCATCTTTGCTTTTGGGCAGGAGTGCCCATTTAGTCTCATATACATGATTGAACTACAAAGCACTTCCTCACATGTGTTATTGTTTATTTTATAGACCTGTCTAATCTTTGGCTGAAAGGTGAACTTCAGGAATGACTTCAGTTCTGATAAAAGGGTGTCTGGGGCCATAGTCTTGGGATTTCTCCAGTTTCTGTCAGACCAGTAAGTCTGGTCTTTTTTTGTGAATTTTCATTTTGTTCTACATTTTTCTTCCCCTCTGTCTGCAGCCCTCTATTGTGATCCGTCTCTCAAGACCATGGTCCCCAGCTCTCAGCCCAGTAATTCATTCTCTCAGGCATTTGGACGTATATATGAAGCTTCTATGACGTTACTGTGGTCAAGTTGTACTGACTTGCCCAGTATTCTGTACTGTCTTACCCTTCACCAAAGTTACCACTTAATCTATTGTCTGTTGTTTTTGTTAGGTGATGTTGCATTGGTTCTGACTCACAGCGACTCTATGTCCAACAGAGCAAAACAC
Organism: Loxodonta africana; assembly: GCF_030014295.1. Lineage (NCBI taxonomy): Eukaryota > Metazoa > Chordata > Mammalia > Proboscidea > Elephantidae > Loxodonta > Loxodonta africana. The sequence continues at coordinate 72,640,885 of NC_087358.1, forward strand.
TGCCCGGTCCTGACCGTCCTCCCAGTCCTTGTTATGCTTGAACCAGTGTTGCAGCCACTGTGTCAGTCCATCTCATTGAGGGTCTTCCTCGTTTTCTCTGACTCTCTACTTTACTAAGCGTGGTTTCCTTCTCCAGGAACTGATCCCTCCTGATAACATGTCCAAAGTATGTGAGATGTAGTCTTGCCATCCTTGTTTCTAAGGACCATTATGGTTTTGCTTCTTCCAAGACAGATTTTTTCATTTTTTTGGCAGTCTGTGGTATATTCAATTTTCCCTCCCACCCCTCCCCTTCCTATTAACCAGCAAAGATTGTTTCTATCTGTATGTAAACCTTTGTGTGAGCTTGTATAATAGTGGTCTCATACAGTATTTGTCCTTTTGTGGTTGACTTATTTCACTCAGCATAGTGCCCTCGACATTCATCCATGTTGTGAGCTTTTTCACAGATTAATCATTGTTCTTTATTGTCATGTAGTATTTCATTGTATGTACCATAGTTTATTTATACATCTATTATTGATGTTTAGATTGTTTCCATCTCTTTGCTATTGTGAACAATGCTGCAATGAACATGGGTGTGCATATGGTTATTTGTGTGACAGCTCTTATTTTTCTAGGATATGTTCCTGGGAGTGGGATTGCTAGATAATATGCTTATTTCTCTTTCTAGCTTTTTAAGGAAGCGCCATATCATTTTCCATAAATGGTCGTACCGTTTTACGTTCTCACCAGCAGTGCATAAGAGTTCCAAGCCCCCCGTAGCCTCTCCAACATTTGTTATTTTCTGTTTTTTTGATTTGTCCAGTAATATTGGGTTGAGATGGTATCTCATTGTGGTTTTGATTTGCAATACTCTAATAGCTGATGGTTGTGAGCATTTCCTCATGTGTCTGTTAGCCACCTGAATGTCTTCTTTGATGACATGTCTATTCAGATCCTTTGCCCATTTTTTAATTGGATTATTTTTCTTTTTGTTGTGGAAGCATTGGATTTGCCTATAGATTTCAGAGATAAGATCTTTATCGAATTTGTCATAGCCGAATTTTTTTTCCTGTTCTGTAGGCTCTCTCTTTAATCTTTAGGTAAAGTCTTCTGATGAGCCTAAGTGTTTAATTTTTAGAAGATCCCAGTTATCTAGCTTATCTTCTGGTGTCTGTGTATTGTTAGTTATGGTTTAAATCCTGTTTATGCCATGCATTAGTGCCTCTAGTGTTGACCCTATATTTTCTTCTAGGATCTTTATAGTTTTAGGTTTTATTTTTGGGTCTTTGATCCATTTTGAATTAGCTTTTGTGTATGGTGTAAGGTATGTGTTGTTTCATTTTTTTCCAGATAGACATCTTAGGTTGCCACCACCACTTGTTAAAAAGACTGTTTTTTCCCCATTTAACGGACTTTGGGCCTTTGACAAAGATCATCTGACTGTAGGTGGATGGATTTACATCTGCGTTCTCGATTCTGTTCCTTTTCCAAGAACCAACTTTGGATGTTGTTGATTCTTTCTATTGTTTTTCTATTCTCTGTTTCATTTATTTCTGCTCTGATGTTTATTATTTCCTTTCTGGTTCTGTGGGCTTCTTTTCTTGTTCTCTTTCTATTTGTTTGAGTTGTGGAGCTAATGTTTTGATTTTGTCTCTTGCTTCTTTTTTGATGTGTGCATTTATTGCTATAATTGACCTCTGAGCACTGCTTTTGCTGTGTCCCAAAGATTTTAGTATAATGTATTCTGATTTGCATTTGATTCTAGGAAGTTTTTGATTCCCTCTTTGATTTCTTCTGTTATCTAGTGATTTTTAAACAAGATGTTATTCAGTTTCCATGTTTTCTATTTTTTTGCCTCTTCTTCCTATTATTAATTTCTACTTTTATAGCGTTGTGATCAAAGAGAATGCTTTGTGTTATCTTAGTGTTTTGGAATTTTTTGAGAGTTAATTTGTGGCTTAAGATGTGGTCTATTCTGGAGAATGTTCCATGTGTGTTGGGAAAGAATGTATACTTAGCTGCTGTTAGATGAAGTATTTTATATGTCTGTGAGGTCAAGTTGGTTGATTGTGGCCTTTAAATCTTTTGTGTATTTACTGAGTTTCTTTCTAGATGTTCTGTCCTTTACTGAGTGTGGTGTGTTGTAGTCTCCTACTGTTCTTTTGGAAGCGTCTATTTCTCTTTCAGTGTTGTTAGAATTTATGTATTTTAGAACCCAGTCATTGAGTATGTAGATATTTATTAAGGTTATGTTGTCTTGGTGGATTGTTTCTTTAATCATTATATAATGTCCTTTCTTGTCTTTTATGGTGGATATTGCCTTAAAGTCTGTTTTATCTAAGGTTAGTATTGACACTCCTGCTCTTTTTTGGTTTCTGTTTACTTGATATATTTTTGATTTTTAATATATTTATGTCATTGTTTTTAAAGTGTGTCTCCTGTAGACAGCATATTGATGGGTCCTGTTTCTTAATCCATTCTGTCGCTCTCTGTTGCTTAATGGGTGCATTAAAGCCATTTATGTTCAGTGTGATTATCAATAGGTGTCAGTTTATTGCTGTTATTTAGTTGTATGTTGAGTTTTTTTTTTTTCTTTTTTGCAGTGGCAATATTTTCTTTCTCCCTGTTACTTTCCTGTTCTGAATTTTGTTTGAGAAATTTTTTTTTTCATTTCTTTCATTATTGTAGATTTTGTGTTTATTGTGTCTTTATGTTTTTCTTCTTTTTTATTTTGTTGAGTCAGTTTGTTAACTTTCTTTATGGTTACCTTGAAATTTACTCTTATATTCTTAAGTTTGAACCAGCCTTTTATTAGTCAATATCACCTTAACTTCCTCTGTATTCCAAAGTTCTATACCTACACCGTGTAATCCTCCTTTTATTGATTTGACATTGTCGTCATTTACAGATTGACATCTCTGGTTCCCTATTTAAAAACTTTTAGTTTTATTTTATTATTGAGAATTCATTATCTATACTGGTATCTGGCTAATGATGTCCTGTGTCCTAGATTCAAGTTGTTGTCTGATGCTGTTGGTTCTCTAACCAAAAGATTCCCTTTTATATTTCTTGTAAGTTTGGTTAGGTTTTTACGAATTCCCTTAATTTCTGTTTATCTGGAAATGTCCTAATTACACCATCGTATTTGAGGGAGAGTTTTGCATGACATATTTTCTTGTTGGCAATTTTTTTCTAAGTTTTATATATTTCATCCCATTGCCTTCTTGCCTGCTTAGTTTCTGCTGCTTTGTAAGTGACTTTTTGGTTTTCTCAAGCTGCTCTCAGGATTCTTCCTTCATCTGTGGTTTTGGCAAATGTGACTGTGATATGTCTTGGTGGCTTTCCTTTGGTGTCTCTCCTGTATGGGGTTTATTGAGCTTCCCGGATTGTCAGCTTTTTGTCTTTCATGATATTTGTTAAGTTTTCTGCCAGCAAATCTTCAATGGTTCCCTTTGTTTTTTGTTTTAACCCATGTTCTGAAACTCTGATCTTGTGCATATTTCTTGCTTTTTATTGTATCCACATGATTCTTAGGTTTTCTTCATTTTTCTTCTACCTTTTCTCTGATTTATCCTCAAGGTGGCGTCCATGGATTTGTCTTCAATTTTGTTGATCGTGTCTTCCATTTTTTCAAATTTGCTCCTAAAATCTTCTATTGAGTTTTCCATTCCAAAATTTTGTCATTTATCTTATGGATTTCTAATTACTGTTTTTGTATGTTTTCTAATTGTTTGTTTCCTTCCTTCCTTCCTTCCTTCCTCCCTCCCTCCCTCCCTCCCTCCCTCCCTCCCTCCCTCCCTTCCTTCCTTCCTTTTTCCTGAATTCTTCTATTGCTTTGTCTGTGTTTTCCTTGATTTTGGTATTTTTTTGTCTGTGTTTTCTGGATTTTTTCCTGAGTTTTTTCCTGTGTTTTCTTTGTTTCCTAATTTCTTGGAGAGCCCTGAGTACTATGCTTTTGACTTCTCTATCATGTAGCTCCAGTGCATTTTCTTCTACCAAAAGGTCATCTTATGCTTTATTTTGGTTATTTGCTGGAGCCATCTTGTCCTTTTTTTATATATTTTGATATCATCTGTTGTCCCTGAGACATTCAGGTATTATTTTCTTTATTTATCAACTGTCAGTTTGTTTCATCCTGCTTTTTTGTTTTGTTTGGTTATGTCTGGGTCAGCAGACTGGGCATGCTTTGTTGCTTTGTTTGTGGGCACGATGGTTCTCGCCATCTTTTCTGGGTGGGCAGAGCTGGTTGCTCAGCTGTGATGCAGCAGGGCAGGTCCAGTGGGGGAAGGGGAGGGATGGGTATGGGTTGTTTGTTTGCATCGCAGTGGGGCAGAGCCAGCAGAGAGGCGGTGTCATGGGCCTGGTTCCATTCGGGACCACAGGGCACAGTGGGCTGGAGCCAGCGAGGAAGGGGGCGCCACATAGCTGGTTCTGCTCAGGGCTGTAACAGGGCGGAGCTGGCAGGGGCTTGTGTCACGGGGCTGGTTCAGCTCGGGGCTGTGGTACGTGCCAAATTGCAGTTGGTGGGGACAGGGGTGTCACAGAGCTGGTTTGGCTGGGGCTGCGGGGTACAGCAGGGTGGAACTGGTGGGTGACAGGCTAAGGCATCACTGGTTCCACTTGGGGTGCAGGGCATAGAAGGATAGAGGAGAGAGGCGGGCACTTGAGATGCAGCCAGCAAGCATGGTCTTACTTCACTCTGGGTATGTTCATGCTGTTCCTCTATTTCCTATTGGGAATTCCATGAAGGTGCCTTTCTGTGCTCTTCCTGCAGTTGTGTTGGCTTTATTCCAAGATGGCCACACTGCATTGTGCCGGTTGGCCAGGAACATCCACTCTGTATATCTACTCATTTGCTGTTTTCGATCAGTTTCTTCCTCTCAGTGGATTCCTGTCTAATACTTTATCACTTCATTTAAGGTGCTGGGTTCCAGGATTGATGTCTGTACCTGTTCTACTTGTTTTTTTGGGTCTTTGTTGCAGAGGGAAGGCTTAGTGCACCTGACTAGTCTGCCACCTTGGCTCCACCTCTTGCAATTTTTTTTTAATTAAAAAATTTAAAGATGGAGAAAAATATATGGATTAATATTATAGATGTTTATACTTAACCCTAAGAATGAATAAATGTTAATGTTTTGTTATATTTGCTTTGTAGTTCTTTTTCTTTAAGAACAATCTGGTAATCTGGTCTCGGGGTTTGACTGGATGCAAGGAAAATTAAAAATGTATTCACTATATAGTTTTGAACAAATCATTGAAACTTCCAGTGTCCTTGACCTGTAAGATAAAGGGGTTGAAGGAAAGACTATCCCCCATTTCTTCTTTTATAAGAAGTATTTTGCAGTTTTTCTAAATCATGAAATAAAGCTTTCATTCTCTTAGCTTTATAGTGTTATGATTTCTGAATGACAAACATATGAACATTATGTAAGTATTGAGGTTAATAGCATCTAGCATTTACCACAAAGAGAGGCTTGAGGAATTAAATGAAATAATACAAGTAAGTAAATGCCCAGAAGAGTCGTGGGTATATCGTAAATGCTCAGTAATATTAGTATCATTAAGACTTGCTGAATTAGAAAATCTTAATTCTTTGCTGACTTTTACTTTAAGTACTAGGTACACAGAAAGTGACGAGTACACAAGTGTTTGATGCTCAGTTGGTTAGTATGTATTCAAGTGGTTTAAGTAGGAAAATGGGTATAACTAGATAATAATAAAATAGCTACCGCATATTGTTCTGTTGTTGTTAGTTGCCATCGAGTTAAGTTGGACTCATGGCGACCCCATATGTGCAGGGTAGAACTACCTCATAGGGTTTTCATAGGGTTTTCTGAAGCAGATTACCAGGTCTGTCTTCCAAGGTGCCTCTGGGTAGATTCGAACCACCAAACTTTTGGCTAATAGTCGAGTACTTAAATGTTTGCAGCACCAGGGACTCCTATTGTCCAATTGTTCTACACACACATATATGTTATTTAATCCTTGCAGCAATTCTCTGTCACTGATATTATAACCTGCATTTTCACAAATGCAGAAACAGAGGCTCAAAGAAGTTAAGTAATTTGACTAACATCACAGAGCTAGAAGTGGTGAAACCAGGAATTGAACCCTGCGTCTGTCTGACACCGACTCTTTCCTTTCCCTTTTCTCCCATCCTTCTTATAGCTCTGCAACACTTCTAAAATGCTCTATTAGGGTTTTTAGGTGTTGTTTCGTGTAAAATTGGAACTTGATTTTTGTGTGTGTGTGTATACCTCCTATTAATATTTCATCTTTGTGTGTCGTGAAAAAGGAGACAGAAAGATCTTTAACAGGGTGTGGAAAATGTGGAAAAAACAGTCCTCCTCGCCAGCAGTAGGCTTTCTATTCCAGGCACCGTGGTCCCTTGCAGGTCATCTTAGTGATTGCCTTGGGTATTGACTGCTTATTTGAATTTGGATTATTGATCATTTATAAATTAACGCTCAATTCCATTTTCTGTATTTTATTTCTATGATTTTTAAATAAGGAAAAAAAAAAGATGATTGCCAAAGAGAGGTTGGAGTCCCTGGGGTGGTACAAATCGTTAAATATTTGGCTGCCAACCAAGGGGTTGGAGGTTCACGTCCACCCAGAGACACCTCAGAAGAAAGGCTTGATGATCTGCTTCCAAAAAATCAGCCATTGAGAACTCCGTGGAGCACAGTTCTACTCTGGCACGCATGATGCCGCAAGTTGAAGTTGACTCAACAGCAACTGGGAAGAGAAAGAGAGTTCTGGTAATATCCGTGACCAGGAGCAAAGATAAAGAAGAAAATGGATATTTTTTAACTTCCATCCTCTCATGGACACTTCTGCAGATAGTGTAAAGTTGCAGTACTTACGTTCCCCAACCAGCTATTTTGAAATTAAGCTCCAGATGTGGTCTTAAAAGTCTGTGGCATTAAAGACCTGGTTTACTCTGCTGGGTTTGTGAGAGCCTTCCTCTTCCATTCTCCCCGGTGACGAAGCCACGGTTGTTTGCACCCTGAATAATGATGGCGGTGACCTTCGCCTTGTCTACTTTATTAGAGAAGGAAATGCTGTGTCTCTGCTTGCTAGCTCTGGGCTGTAAAGCACATTTCTTGCCAAGGAAGTTCACGTACGGTGGAGGGATGACAGGGGAGAGGGTTATGGACTTCATTCTTGAGCATTACACTTTGTTTCATGTTGCAAGCAAAGGCTGCGATGTGCTGTCTGATGTGATTAACAGGAAGAGCCAGGAAAACTTACCTGATTAAAATACCCCAAGTCCACCTGCCAAGTTTCTATCCCCAGGAGGCAGGAAAAAAAGAGACCATGTGAGTTTCTCAGTTATGGAAAACATTGAGGAAGTAGGTGTTAAAATGTGCTTCGGGCAGTTTGTTCAGCAATACATCAGCGATTACCCAATTGCTGAACATGCTGTTTAATTGTGGACTCACTTCTATGCCATCTTTATTTTCTAAATCTAATCTTTCCAGATGTTTGAGACCAGTTTTATAGGTACCAGACACATTAGGGGAAAACCTTTCCAGAATAGCTCACATTATCAAACTTTCTAGCTCTCACAAATATTCAGTTTAGGACACAAACAAGTGGTGGCGTTTTTCATAATTATGCGTAGTCTGTTACCTTTATGAATGTCTTAAATCTCCTTGCTTATCAAAATTTGCAAATTTAAAAAGTAAGCAGTAGTTCATGTACTTGGTTCTTGTATAGAATTTTGGGATATTCAAGCTGAATGGTCCTTAGTGATCTCTTGTCCAGGGGATGTTTAATGTAGAAATAAATTTGTCATTAATAACTTGCTAGAAAGAAAACTCTAGGCCCAGATGGCTTCACTGGTAAATTTTACCTTACTTGTGGCACAGTGGTTAAGCATTTGGCTGCTAACCAAAAGGTCAGCAGTTCGAATCCACCAGCTGCTCCTTGGAAACTCTAGGGGCATTTCTACTCCGTCCTATAGGATCGCTATGAGTTGGGATTGACTGGGCGACAACAGGTTTTGGGGTTTTTTTTTGGTTACGGAAGAAATAGTACCAATCTCACGCAAACTCTTTCAGAAAATAAATGAGGAATATTTTCCAATTAACTTTATGAAATCATAATTGACCGCATACCAAAATCAAAATTATTACAAAAAGAAAACTAAACCAATGGTCCCTTGTAAACATAGACTGAAAATTCTTAACAAAATATTGGCAAATTAAACACATAAGAAGAATAATACGTTATGACCAAGTAGAGTTTATCACAGGAATACAAAGTTGGTTGAACATTAGAAAATCAGTGTAATTTACAATATTTACACATTACAAAAGAAAAACCATATGATGATCTCAGTCCATGCAGAAAAAGCATTTAAAAAAATTCAACCATGATATAAATTCTCAACAAATTAGGAATAAAAGGGAACTTCCTCAATCTGGTAAGGAACATGTACGAAAAATTTCCATCCAACATCATGCTTCATTGTAAAGGGCGGAGCACTGTTTCCCTAAGATTAGGGACAAGGCCAGGGTATCCTCACCACTTCCGTTCAGCATTGTAGTGGAAGTGCCAGCAGGCTCAGGAAGACAAAGAAGAGATAAAAATCAGACGAATGGGGAAGTGAGTAGTAAAACTATCTTTATTCATTGTCACGTGTGTTGAAAAACTCCAAAGGAATCTATCTGTATGCTAGCAGTGTACAACTGGATAAAGGAATGAAAACTTACCGTTCATAATATCAGAAATCCTGAATCTTTTTTTTTTAACCACTTGCTGTTGAATTGACTTCTACTCGTGGCAACCGCATGTGTATCAGAGCAGAACTGTGCTCCATAGGGTTTTCAGTGGCTGAGTTTTGGAAGTAGATCACCAGGTCCTTCTTCTGAGGCACCTCTGGGTGGACTCAAACCGCCAACCTTATGGTTAGCATCTGAGTGCTAAGTGCGAAGGGATAAATTTAACACAACTTGTGCAAGACCAGTGCACTGAATGTGACAAAAACATGGCTGACTAGCTCAGTGCCTTTGGATAATGCACTGAACTGCACTCAAACTCAGTCCTTTAAGATGGGGGTGAATAGTGGTTGGCACCTGAGAGTCATTCTGAGAACGAAATGAGAAAGCCGGACAGCAGACTGGGAGCCCAGGCAGCCTGGCTGCAGGGTGGCAGACATTGCCCCTTTGAATTCTCAAACTGCTGACATGCCAATTTCAAATGTCCCTCCTTTTTGTTATCGCCGTGACACGTCCTGAGCATATGGTGCAAAGCCCAGCCCCCACTCTATCCTGCCTTATTATTGTCCATGATGTTGATGCCAGCACCACCAAAATGGGATGAAACGCACAGGACCTCCCGGCCCCTGTGGCACACAGATCATTTAGTGGTGCTCAGGCAGTTTAACAGACTGCAGAAATCCATCCCTGAATAAGCAGTTTGCATTTCCCACCGCAATTATACAGAGGGGAGCAAAAGAAAAAGGCATTCTGTATCACCCTGGGAGAGCGCCCATGGAGTCACAGGTGGCAAGCCTGCCTCTGGCGTAGGATTTAAGATTTACGTGGTCATGCAGACAATCCTACCAGAGGGAGGGGGTGGGGAGTAGAAGTGCTGCCTTTGCTAATTGCTCAGAAAGCAAGCAACAGCGTGAATGAAAAGTGTTACAGAGGAAACAGCGGTTTAGTGACATAGCACATAAAGCTTAGTGGATTGTGAGGGGCAGAAGTATAACTTATAAAAGGTGAAAATTTTATTCCCGTAAAGGAGCAGGTTGAGTCTGCCATAAATCCAAAAAAAAAAAAGTCCCTCGAAATGGCTGTGGTTCTGTTGTAATACATTAAAAGACATACGTATCTGTTCTGTCTTGCTCCACTAACCCAGCCAGTGCAGTACTGAGTAGTCAATAGGATTTATTAATTTTCTTTCCTGAAAACACACAGTGAACCTTGTAGGCATCAGCATTTGGTTTCTATTTTCTTTCTTGGGATTTCCATGATCATTTTAGAAGAGACAGCTTTCATCAAAAACATTGAGGTGAGCTTAAAATTATCTAGAAAAACTAAGGTTAACTGGCATGTTAGTTTGCTGAGTTTTAAACAAAATTACCTTTTCCATAGTTTGTATAATTTGATGATTTTCGTAAATTTCCACCTGATTTAGTGGTTGGATGAACCCTGGAGTACCCAAAGTCTGTTTTGGAATTTTTTTTTCTTTTTTGCATCCAAGTAGGACCTCAGGTTTATAAAATCGAATCTTTCAAGAACACGAACTACTAGGAAATATTTTTAAATTATTAATTGTATGTGTATATGAGATAACCTGATGAGTTTATTTCATGCTTAATCTACCATGCTGTCTTTTTTTTCCTTTTAATTTAATACAGAAATAGACAGCAAAAAATATTACAAGTACAGCAAAGAGAAGACACTGAAGTGGCTGGAAAAAAAGGTATAGTACTCTCTAAGTGCCTCGTGGTAAAATAAAAATGTAATGCTCTTTTTAAAAAAATCTTTAGACAAGACCCCCCCCCCAAAAAAAAAAAAAACAACCAAACCTGTTGCTGTCAGGTCAATTCTGACTCATAGCAACCCTAGAGGACAGAGTAGAACTGCACCGTAGGGTTTCCAAGGAGTGGCTGGTCGATTCAAACTGCTGACCTTTTGGTTAGCAGCCATAGCTCTTAACCACTTCATCACCGGAGCTCCTTAATAAATTCAAAGTCCATGTTATATGTCCAACTAAAATAGGAAAACTATCTAAAAATATCCAGGTGTGAGAAAAAAATCTTTCGTTTTTATCCTTCCTAATTCATATATCTGCCGTCAGCCTGATGTTCTCCTTTAGCTGACATCCCCATTCTGCCTGATCCTCAGCACTGAATGGAAGAATGTCTTGCTTTTTGTTGGTGTGAATTTGTGCCTTCCAAGCCGGGTGATGCCAGGCTTGACGTGCATTTGCTGCTGTCGGCCCTGCAGGTGTCTGAGCTGTTGATGTTGCCCACACACAGCCACACAGGGCTTAGATGGTTTGTTTCCCATGCTCACTGTCTGGGCTCTGAAGAGGGGTCACCTTCTAGGCAAACCATCACTTTCTTAGTAAGCCTAAGAATTATGACTCAATACAAGGTCTAGGCCATTGCTTTACAAATTGACTTAGTAAGTCACAGCCAGGATTTCTTTTTGAATGGAATGGAATGGAATAGAAAATAGAATTGAACAGAACGTGTCAAAGTACATCACAGAGTAAGGGCAAATGTTAAAGATGGCTCTATGAAACATGTATTTATATATGTGTTTGAGTATTGGATTGCTGTGTATTTTTTACTGTGGGTTATGGTAACAACAAAACAAAAAAAAAAAGTAAAAACACTTTAAAAGCCACCGGTCTAAGGAACAGTGTGTGTTCACACTGATTTGCAACCTCACCAAACCAGATCAACTGATGACAAAGCTTTACAAGTTTGCTGGTTACCAGCACTTATCATACTGTTTCCTAAGATTCTTTTATTCTTATATATGAAAAACATGTTTGTTTGTCATATCATGTTACTGGGCACATGGAAGCCAGGAAACATGGAAAGGAACCCTGTAGAACTAGTCAGATTCTTAATGTACAAAATAGTAAGATTTAAAAAATGCCACCGTGTTTCACTTTTCATCTATGCGGTAATGGTAGCATTCTATGAGGTTGAAGTATGAGTATGAAACTCAGCAGAATCTTGTGTGTAGTGTTTGCTTTTAGCAAATGATAACGGCATGCGTACAAACCAAACCTGTTACCATCGAGTCGATTCTGACTCATAGCGACCCTGTAGAACAGAGTAGAACTGCTCCATCTGGTTTCCAAGGCTGTAATCTTTATGGAAGCAGACTGCCACGCCTTTCTCCGAGAAGCGGTTGGTGGGTTCAAACCGTTGACCTTTCTGTCAACAGTTGAGCGCTTAACCACTGCGTTACCAGGGCTCCTTTATGGCATGTATAACAAAGTGAAATTTATGTTTATTGATTTTTTTTTACTTTCTTAATTTCCTAGGAAGTGGGAAGTTTATATTGTTTATTCTGTTTAGAAGATTACTACATAGAAGTAATGGTAAACACTCATGTAGTATTTACTGTGGGCCAAATGCTGTTCTAAGGGCTTTACTTGTATTAACTCATTTAACCCTCACAACAATCCTACGAGGTAGGTACTATTTTTCTCCCTCTTTACAGATAGAGGCACAGAGAGGTTAAGTAACTTGCCCATGGTCACAGAGCAAACCCAAGAATCCTGGCCCTGCAGTCAGGGGTCTCTATCACCGCACCTCTTAGAGTATGTCGGTCCTTGAAAGGCCGTGTGTTTCGATCAGCCAGATATATTGTTGCTGCCTCTTGGCTTTCTGTAAATGTGCAGCCATCTCTCAACTTCCGGTACCTGGCATTACTTCTCCCTGGATCTTAAATGGATTGAGGACCATCGATAAAGCCATCAATTTCTAAGGTTAAGCTGGAAATACCCTGATTTTCCCCTGTTGGTTACATTGTAGGTGAATCAGACTATGGTGGCGTTAAAAACCAATAAAATAAATGTTGGCGCCCGGGTCCAGTCCGCTGTATTTTTCCCCAGTGACCAGATGTCCAGTAATAGGGAAGGTAAGTACATCACTTCATCAGAAATGATTTTCATCCATAGTAGGTTGCGGATGTATGAATGCCTCTCTAAGATAAAAGAGTCCTTGCACTGGAGAAGCTTCACGTTCTTGTCAGTGTGTTCTACATCTCGTGGCCAGTATGCATTTTATTTCAGGGTCAAGTGTTATTTATACTATAGATTGCTTCTGTCACTGATTCAGACTCAAAGCACTCCTTCAGCAAAGACTTATTTTGCATTATTAATAAGAACAACCCTGGCTACCACTGTGTGCGCCTGGCATTAATAAGAACAACCCTGGCTACCACTGTGTGCGCCTTTGCTAAATTGCCCATCTATACACATTCTCTAATTTGACCCTCTCAGTCAGTCTCCTTTGACACATGAGAGCCTTGAGTCTGTGTCTGCAGTCACACGGCTACTAAAACGGCAAAGCAGAGCCACCAGCCGAGCTTGTTTCCCTCGTCACCTTTTCTTGTACTGCTCCGACGGCACAGGCTTCCAATAGGCTGAAGCTTTTTGCATCGTGCTCTCAAGAAGCTAATGCCCTGATAGTAGTCTCAGTATTTTGATTTTAGATGAAAATTGATTCACTTGCCAGATTTTCTTCCTTTAGGCTATTAGACTATATTCTTTTGCTTTTTCCAGTGCAACACCCTCTTATTTTTCTACATATGAAAAAACAAAAACTAAACTTGTTGCCTGGAAATGCTGGAGTTAAGTGCTACAGCTGCTAACCTAAAGGTTGGCAGTTTGAATCCACCAGGCGCTCCTTGGAAACTCTATGGGGCAGTTCTACTCTGTCCTATAGGGTCCCTATGAGTTGGGATCAACTCAATGGCAATGGGTTTGGTTTTTTTATTGGGTTTAAACCTGTTGCCATCGAGTCGATTCCAACTCATGATGACCCTATCTGTTACAGAGCAAAATTGTTCCATAGGGTTTTCTTGGCTGTAATCTTTATGGGTGGGTTTGAACTACCAACCTTTAGGTGAATAGTAAAGTGCAAACCATTTAAGCCACCCAGAGATTTTTTATATGTATAACTGAGTAAAAATAGCTATGTAATGCAATTAACATTCTCAGCTGGTGGGGCAGAAATTATTCTGACTTTTAGCTCCACTTCAGTGTTCCTCTGTTCTAGATATGCAACTCTAAAACATCTAGCTTTAGTCATTAAAAAAATTCAAACTAGGAATACTGGCTTGTTTGTGATTGATGTTAACTCAGGTGGTCTTCATTTGTAGAACTCTGCCTTACAACACCCCACACGTACAGATGGCTGATTGCCACCATTTCAGAGTGGTGGCCAGGACCACTGAGTACACGAGGCATCCATGTTTTTAATTGGAGCTAACAAAAAAAGACGAGGGACTGAGTCAAATGAATCACTCAAACCATAGATTTTTTTCTTTTAAGTATGAGAAAGGATTTTAGAGGTTAATTAGACAGATCCTCTCACTTTGAAAGTGAAAACTATGATTCTCTGAGAGGTAGGTGGTTTATCCAAGGTCACCGTCCTGGCTCGTAAGCCAGGTCTTTTGCCTTAAGCCCAGTGCTTTTACCAGTACTGTAAATAGAAGAGCCTGGGCTTGGTCGTATTGCCATTTATTGTCCTAGCTATAAAGTAAGCATGCACACTTTATTTCCATTTTTAGGTCTTTAATTTGGCATGGCACCAGAAGAAACAAATGAGTGCTGTCTTTGCTTTGTGTACTCATGACTCAGCAGATAATTTGTAACCCAGAGCTGTGATAATTTTTGATTCTAAGTTAACAACGACAGTGTCTTACTGGAGACTTTTTAAGATCAAGTGGTTATCAGACCACAGTCATTTCATAACTAATGCTGAGCCAAATTTTTACCTGAGCTTGAAAGTAGGGTAGAAAAGGCAAAAGGAAGATAATGAATACCCCAGCAACAGACCAGCGATCTGCTTTTGGTAGCTTAGATCCCTATGTGATTATTCCATCTTATGATTAAGATTGATTATCCTCTAGTATTCTACATAAAATATCAAATTAAGAACAGGGCTTTAAAACAGATTTTATTGCCTTATCTAACTGTATTTAATTGAGGCCAGAAATGCAGTTTAGTACTAAAGTTTTTGCCAAATAATTGTCAGGTCCAGATGCTTTAGAATTAATAAATATTCTGTTGAATTAGTTTTTTAAATTTTTTTTAAAAAGCATTTTATTAGTTTTTGAGTAAATATGTTCAGTGTTCTTAATAAGCAAGTACTTAGTAGAGATAAAAAAAGAGATATTATATATATTATATCTCTTAAACAAGCATACTAATTTTTTAGATTTATTCTATATTGAAGTAGATCTATAAAAGATTACCTAAAAAGAAAAAGACCTGTGTACTTTATATTGTTACAGCTGATTTTTGAACTTTATTTGTATTAAAGGGCATCAACTAGAAAAAAAAAAAAAAACCTTTGAATTTTTGTTTTTACTGTCATTTAATGGGTATCATTTAATGGTATCAAAGACCACAGCCTTCGGTATGGATTACATCGCAATATAAAGAAAACAAAAATCCTCACAACTGAACCAATAAGCCACAACCTGATAAACGGAGAAGAGATTGAGGCTGTCAAGGATTTCATTTTGCTTGGATCCACAGTCAACACCCATGGAAGCAGTAGTCAAGAAATCAGAAGATGCATTGCACTGGGCAAATGTGCTGCAAAGGACCTCTTTAAAGTGTTGAAAAGCAAAGATGTCATCTTGAAGACTAAAGTGCGCCTGGCCCAAGCCATGGTGTTTTCAGTCACCTTATATGCATGCGAAAGCCAGGCAATGAATAGGGAAGACTGAAGAAGAATTGATGCCTTTGAATTGTGGTGTTGGCAAAGAATATTGAACATACTGTGAACTGCCAAAAGAATGAACAAATCTGTCTCGGAAGAAGTACAACCAGAATGCTCCTTAGAAGCAAGGATGGCAAGACTGCATCTTACATAATTTGGATGTGTTCTTAGGGGGCATCAGTCTGTGGAGAAGGACATCATGCTTGGTAAACTACAGGGTCAGCAGAAAAGAGGGAGACCCTCAACGAGATGAATTGACAACAGTAGCTGCAACAGTGGGCTTAAGAATAACGATTGTGAGCATGGCACAGGACCAGTCAGTGTTTCATTCTGTGGTACGCAGGGTTGCTATGAGTCAGAACTGACTCAACAGCACCTAACAGCAACAGCACCAACAATGGGTATCTATTATGTTGCCCTCAGGCTTTGAACCAGTTCGTTCCAGTTTGAACCCCTGCTGAGAATTTGCATTTCCATCCCCAGATACACTGAATCAGAATCTCTGTTTTAACAAGATTCCCAGGTGATTCTTATGTATAATAAATTTTTAGAACCACTGCTCTACTAGTGGTTCTCAGAATTGGTCCCGAGGATCTGGATTCAAGATGACAACCTAGTCGCATGTACCATGATGTCCCTTTACAGCAAAGACCCAAGAAACAAAGTGAAACAGATATAGATGACACCAGAGCATCAAATGAAAGGATACAGAATTAGATCAAAAACCAATTGGAAAAAGAA
Organism: Loxodonta africana; assembly: GCF_030014295.1. Classification (NCBI taxonomy): domain Eukaryota; kingdom Metazoa; phylum Chordata; class Mammalia; order Proboscidea; family Elephantidae; genus Loxodonta; species Loxodonta africana. The sequence goes on from NC_087358.1 coordinate 72,657,047, forward strand.
ACTGACTGATAGCAGCAAATGGGGAGATATATGAAGTAGAGGTGCCCTGCCAGACAGCCTGGCACAGTGGGGCCATTTTGAGACAAAATCAGCAGTGATCATGGGTGAGGAGCCCAGGAAGACAACATCATGGAACTCCCAACAGAAGACAGAGAAACTGTGGTAACATACCCAGAGTGAAGCAAGGTGAGCAGGACATGAACTTGAGATAAGGAGGGACAATACAGGAAGGTAAATGAGAACTTCAGGGATCCTGGAGTACACAGAGCAGGGAGGGAGCCAGGACTCAGAGCCAGGACAACTCCCCAGCAATGGTGTATGACTGGTAGGGTGGATGGCGAGCATGGAGTAGTAGATGAACCTCTAACTGTTTTTCCTTTTCTTTTTATATATATATTTTTTCTCTCTTCCCTTCCCCATCTGCACACCCTGCTCCTCTTCCGTTGGAGACAGTGTTTGTGTGACCCCAGCCGCTCGTCCTCCCCCTCCCCCACCTGAGAGATCTCCCGTGTTCCCCCCAGCTGCCCTCCCTGCCGCCCCTTGCCAGAGAGAGCACTAGCATGACCTTTGGTCTACTGCTCCATCCCTCCTCTGCCAGACAGCACCTGCGCAACCCCTGGCTGTGTGCACCATCCCCACTGGAGACAGCGTCTGCGTGCCCCCTGGCTGACTGCATCGCCTCTCCCCCACCAGAAAGAGCACCTGCACTCCCCTGCCAACTGCCCTTCCCCCACTGGAGACAGTGCCTGCCTGCTCCCTGGCTAACCGCACTGCCCGCCTGACAGAGGGAGCACCTTAGCACCCCCCAAACACCTGCCTTCCTCTTTGCCCATAACCTACCCACCTGATAAGTGACTGAGCATCCCTGTACTGCCAGATAGCACCCACACAGTATGCCCTCAGCCGTCTCACACATACAGTAAACAATGATGAGGGCTCACCCTGCCCACTGTCACCCTGTCCAACTGGGGACAGGAAGTGAACCCTCCTGTGCCGCCAGACGAGCAATCACCAAAGCATGCCTGACCAACCCCCACTGATAAATCAAAACAAAACAAAAATCATAAATAAATAAAACAACACCTTAATGCCTTGGAGACAGCAGACAATATCAAATCACATAGAGAAACAAGACAAGATGGCTCAACCAGATGACCAATAAAGGGGTAGAAAACCTTCCCGAGGAAGAGATGGCAATGGAAATGCCTGATAAGGAGTTCAAAAGGTTTACATATAGGGTCCTCAAAGAGATCAAGGAAAACACACATAAAACCCTAGAAGAATTCAGGAAAACAATACAAGAACAAAAGGACAAATTAAATAGGCAATTAAAAATCATACAGAAACAGCCACTAGAAATCCAGAAGGTTAACAATAAAATATCAGAAATAAATAACTCAATGGAAGGACATACCAGTAGAATTGAAACAAAAGAAGAAATAATTAGAAAAATAGAGGACAAATACCTTGATACAGATTTGTTTGGGGAAGAATTAGAAAAAAGAATGAATAAAAATGAAGAAAGCCTGAGTTATGTGAGACACTATGAAGAGGAATAATTTATACATATTGGAAATCCCAAAACAGGAGGAGAAGGAAAAAAAACAGACTTTTTGAAGATTTGCTGAAGGAAAACTTCCCGATATCATGAAAGATGAGAAGATTTCCATCCAAGACGGTCAGTGAACCTGATACCGGATAGGCCCCAAAAGAAAGTCACCAAGACATATCATAATCATACTTTCGAAGTACAAAGATAAAGAATTCTGAGAGCAGCTTGGGAAAAGTGAAATATCACCTACAAAGGGACTCCAATAAGACTAAGCTCTGATTTCTCGGCAGAGCCCATGCAGACTAAAAAGCAATGAAATGTTTCCAACCAAGAACTGTATACCCAGCAAAATTGTTCCTCAAATACAATGACAAAATTAGCACATTCCCAGATAAACAGAAATTAAGGGAATTTGTAAAAACCAGACCATCTTTACAAGAATATTAAAGAGAGTTGTTCAGACAGAGAACCAACAACAGCAGATGACAACCTGAGAGTGAACCACATGACATCACCAAGATGCCAGCCGAGACAGAGAAATCTCAAAAGTAAAATAAAGCTACAGAACCCAAAAAAGGAAACCAGAGATGTCAATCTGAAATCGATAACAACTTCAAAAACAGAAAAGGGGAAATGAATGGTATAGTTACAGAAGTTCCATATACAGAGGAAGTCAAGGCAATATCTAAAAATAACAGACTGTTTTAAACATACTGCATTAAAGGTAAACTTCACAGTAACCACAAAAAAAAATTAATAAGTCTACTGACCAAAATAAAGAAGAAAATCAAAAATACTCAGTAAACACAAAATCGACAAAAACAAAGGAGATGAAAAGACAATCCATGAACAAAAAAAACTCAGCACAGGGAATTAACCGGAGCAAAGAAACTGTCAACACCACACACACAAAAAAATGCATAACAAAATGATAGCGGTACTTTCATATCTGTTTATAATCACACTGAATGTAAAGGGATTAAATGCAGTCAAGAGACAGAGTGGCAGAATAGATTTAAAAAAATGACTCATCAATATGTTGCCTACAAGAGATAGACATAAAGAGATTAAAAATTAAAGGATGGAAAGTGAACAGCAACCCAAAAAGAGCAGGAGTGGCAATATTAATCTCTGATAAAATAGACTTTAAATCAAATCTATCATGAGACAAGGAAGGGCATTATATAATGATTAAGGGATCAATCCACCAAGAGAACATAACCGTAATGAATATCTATGCACCAGATGGCAGAGCTCCAAAATACATAAAACAAACCCTAACAGAAATGAAAAGAGAGACGGTTGTGCACCGATAGCAGGAAATTTTAACACTCCACTTTTGACGATGGACAAAACAGCTAGAAAGAAACTCAGCAAAGATACTGAAGATCTAAATAACACAATCATCCAGCTTGAACTCATAGACATACAGAGAACTCTACCCAACACATTCTTCTCCAGCGCACGCGGATCCTTCTCTAGAATAGACCTAGATCACAAATCAAGCCTCAATAAATTCAAAAATATTGAAGTAATACAAAGCATCTTCTCAGATCACAATGCTGCAAAATTAGGAATCAATAACAGGAAGAACAAGGAAAAAAAATCAAATACTTGGAAATTGAACAACACCATGCTTAAAAACCACTGGTAATAGAAGAAATTAAAAAATTCCTAGGATCAAACAAGAATGAAAATACAACATACCAAAACCTTTGGGACACAGCAAAGACAGTGCTCAGCGACCAATTTCTAACAATAAGTGTACACATCAAAAAAGAAGAAAGGGCCCAATCAATACCTTAACCCTACAACTCCCACAAATAGAAAAAAAGCAGCAAAAGAAGCCCACAGCCACCAGAAGAAAGGAAACAGTAAAGATTACAGCAGAAATAAATGAAACAGAGAAACAATGGAAACAGTCAAGAAGACTAGAAGCTGGCTCTTTGAGAGGATCAATAAAATTAACAACCACTGGCCAAAATGACAAAAGAAAAAAAGGAGAAGATCCAGATAACCCAAATGAGAAATGAAGTGGTGACATCACAACAGAACCAACTGAAATAAAAAGGATTATAAATGAAAACTACAAAAAATTATACTCCAATAAATTTCAAAACCTGGAGAAAATGGACAAATTCCTAGAAGCACACTACCTACCTAAACTAACACAAACTGAGGTAGAAAATCTGAACAGATCCATAACAAAAGAAGAAATGGAAGCAGTAATAAAAAATGTTTCCACAAAAAAAGCCCTGGCCCAGATGGTTTCACTAAGGAATTCTACCAGACATTCAGAAGAGTTGACACCACTACTACTCAAAATATTCCAGAATATAGAAAAGGAAGGAATATTCCCAAATTCGTTCTATCAAACCAGCATAACGCTGATACCAAGCCAGGCAAAGACCCACTAAAAAAGAAAATTACAGACCAATATTGTTCATAAATATTAATGTAAAAGTTCTCAACAAAATTCTAGCCAATAGAATTCAACAGCATATCAAAAAATAATACATCATGACCAAGTGGGACTCATACCACTTATGCAAGGATGGTTCAACATTAGGAAACCAATCAATATGATCCCCCACATAAATAAAACTACAGAAAAGAATCACATGATCTTCTCAATCAACACAGAAAAGGCACTTGATAAAGCCCAACACGCATTCCTGTAAAAAGTCTCACCAAAATAGGAATAGAAGGGAAATTCCTCAACATAATTAAGGGCATGTACACAAAACCAACAGCCAACATTGTTTGCAATGGAGAGAGACTGAAAGCATTCCCATTGAGAATGAGAACCAGATAAGGATGGCTTTTATCACCACTCTTATTCAGCATTGTACTGAATAGAGCAATAAGACAAGAAAGGGAAATAAAGGGCATTCAAATTGGTAAGGAAGAAGTAAAATATCCCTACTGGTAGACAATATGATCCTATGCATAGAAAATCCCAGAGGATCCACAAGAAAACTACTGGAACTAATAGAAGGATTCAGCAAAGTGGCAGGGTGCAAGATCAACAAAAATCAGTCAGATTCCTCTATACTAACAAAGAGAACTTTGAAAAGGAAATCAGGAAAACAATACCATTTACAACGTACTTTCAAAAGATAAAATACTTAGGAATAAACCTAACTGGGGATATAAAGGAAACCCTGGTGGTGTAGTGGTTGAGTACTACAGCTGCTAACCAAGAGGTTGGCAGTTCGAATCCACCAGGCGTTCCTTGGAAACTCCGTGGGTCGGTTCTACTCTGCCCTAAAGGGTCGCCATGAGTCAGAATCGACTTGACGGCAGTGGGTTTGGTTTTGGTTTTGGGGGATGTAAAAGACTTACACAAAGAAAATTACAAAACACTACTGCAAGAAACCAAAAGAGACCTTCATAAATGGAAAAATGTACCATGCTCATGGATAGGACTAGACTAAACATTGTGAAAATGTTGATATTACCCGAAGCGATCTATAGACACATTGTAATCCAGATCTAAATTCCAACAACATTCTTTAACCAGATGGAAAACCAATCACCAACTTTATATGAAAAGGAAAGAGCCCTCGGGTAAGTAAAACATTACTGAAAAGAAAGAGGCCTCGCAATACCCGATGTCAGAACCTACTCTACAGCTATGGAAGTCAAAACAACCTGGTGCTGGTACAACGACAGACACATAGACCAATGGAACAGAATTGAGAACCCAGAAATAAATCCATCCACCTATGGACATCTATTTTTGACAAATAGTTGAAATCCATTAAATAGAGAAGAGATAGTCTCTTCAACAAATTGTGCTGGCAAAACTGGATATACATTTGCAGAAAAAATGAAACAGGATCCATACCTCACCCCATATACAAAAACTAACTCAAAAGGGATCTAAGACCTAAATGTAAAACCTAAAACCATAAAGTTCATGAAAGAAAACATAGGGACAACACTAGGGTCCCTAATTTATGACATAAATAGAATATCAAGCATAACTAAAAATGCACAAACTCCAGACATAAACTAGATAACTAGGACCTCCTAAAAGTTAAATACTTATGCTCATCAAAAGACTTTTCCAAGAGAGTAAAAAGAGAACCTATCAACTAGGAAAAAATCGTTGGCAACGACGTATCTGTTAAAGATTTAAACTCTATACAGAAAACTTCAACATCTCAACAATACAAAGACAAGCAACCCAAGCACAACATGGGCAAAGGACATGAACAGATACTTCACCACAGATGACATTCAGGAGGCCAACAAATATGTGAAAAGATGCTCGCAATCATTAGCCATTAAATTAGCCATTAGAGAGATGCAAATCAAAACCATGATGAGATACCCTCTCACCTCTGCAAGAATGGCATTGATCAAAGACTCAGAAAACAACAAATGCTAGTGAGCTTGTGGGGAGATTGGAACTCTCATACGTTGCTACTGGGAATGTAAAATGGTACAATCACTATGGAAAACAATACGGTACTTCCTTAAAAAGCTAGAATAGAAATACCATATGATCCAGCAGTCCCACTCCTAGGAATATATCTTAGAGAAATAAGAGCCATCACATAAATAGACATATGCACACCCATGTTCATTGCAACATTATTCACAACAGTAAAAAGGTGGAAACAATCTAAGTGCCCATCAACAGGTGGATGGATAAACAAATTATGGTACATACACACAGTGCAATACTATGGAACGATAAAGAACAGTGATGAATCTGCAAACATCTCACAACATGGATGAATCTGGAGGGCATTATGCTGAGTGAAATGTTGTATAAACACCGCTATTATAAAAACTCAAAAGATCTACCCACGGAGAAACAATCTTTGATGGTTACAGTGGAGGTGAGGGATGGGAAGGATAAATCACTAACTAGATAGTATAGAAGTGGTAACTTTGGTGAAGGGAAAGACAGTATACAATAGAGGGGAAGTCAGCAGAACTTGACCGGGGCAAAACAAGACACTTAGAGAAACACAAGGGGAGAGGGGGATGGGGGGCAACCACAGTAAATACTATAGCATATACAACTCTACAACAATAAAAACAATAATTGATAAGCAGATATGTATGCTGAAGTGGGGGCATATAGGATATACCCACGTACATAATATAGGTTAGACTGTGGATATTTTCACATACACGTTTGTATGTACAGTGTGTATATTCATATATATATCATAGAACACAAAGGGGCACAATCACAGAAGCTTCCTAGACGCATCTAAACACCAGGGCCAGAGTTATTGGGGCTGAGGGCTGGGACCATGGTCTGGGGCATGTCTAGGTCAACTGGCATAACATAGTTCATAAAGAAAATGTTCTACATCCTATTTTGGTAAGTAGCATCTGGGGTCTTAAAAGTTTGCTAGCAGCTGTTTAAGGTACAGCTTTTGGTCCCATCCTGTCCAGAGAAAAGGAGAATGAAGAAAACCAAAGACAGAAGGAAAATATTAGTTCAAAGGAATAACGGGCCACGTGAGCCACAGCTTCCACCAGCCCGAGCCCAGAACTAGATGGTGCCCGGCTACCACTAATGACCACTCTGAGAGGGAACACAATACAGGGTCTTGGACAGAGCAGGAGAAAAACATTAAAAAGACCAGACTTACTTGTCTGACAGAGACTGTTGGAACTCCTGAGACTGGCCCCTGGACACCCTTCTAATACAGAACTGAAGCCACTCCTGAAGATAGACAGCACTATCAAACAAACAATAACACACATGAGGAACGTGCTTCTTCTTAGTTCAGTCAAGTACATGAGACCAAATAGGCAACACCTGCCTTAAAGCAACAAGGAGAAAGGATGGGGCAGGAAACCTGGAGGAATGGTAATGGGGAACGCAGGGTGGACAGGGGCGGTTGCCGACACATTGCGAGGATTGCAAACAATGTCGCAAAACAATTTGTGTATAAATTTTTGAATGAGAAACTAATTTGCTCTGTAAACTTAAACCTAAAGCACAATAAAAAAAAGAATCAGTCCCTAACCAGCAGCATTAGCATTGCTGCCTGGGAACTCGTTAGAAATGCAAATTCGCAGCAAAGGCTCAAACTGGAATAAACCGGTTGGAAGCCCTGGTTACACTTTTGTCATCGCCCCACCTACTGGTACACCCATTTTACAAATGAGGAAACTGAGGCCAAGAAGTTAAGTGAGTTCCTGAAGGCCAGAATTTGAACTCAGGTCGATTTGAGTGTAAAACCACCATAATTATTACTAATTGTTTTGTTTCTCCATTCTGCTTTCTTTCAGAGGATTACATTCGTTATGCCCATGGTCTGATATCTGATTACATTCCTAAAGAATTAAGTGATGACTTATCTAAACACTTAAAGTAAGTATAGTTCGTGTGCAGTGATGTTGAACAAGAACCTATGTGCTCTGGGCTCTCCCAGCAAGGGTTTTTTTATGGCTTTTCATATCACTGTTTCTGATTAGAGATTATTCTTGAGTTGTGTCATATATTGTATGGTTTGGAGGTGATTTTTAATAGATAGTGCCTAATTGTAACAAAGTGATTGGTGGATACCGATTGCAGGAACTAGCGAGTAGTTAGGACTGGAATTACAGATTGACAGAATTTTAGAGAATCCCTGGGTGGTGCAAACGGTTAATGTCCTCAGCTGCTAACTACCAACCAACCCGCTGCTAACTGGAGGGTTGAATATTCAAGTCCACCCAGAGGCGCCCTGGAAGAAAGACCTGGTGATCTGTCTGGAAAATCAGCCACTGAAAACCCTGTGGAGGATAGTTTTACTCTGACACATGGGGTCATCATGAGTTGGTATCATTCCCGTGGCAACTGGTAATAATTTTAGAGGATAATCTGAGTTAAAATTTTATCTTCAATTAGTCTTAGCTAATTTGGTTCTCCGTTATCATGTTGAACAGGAAGTGAGAAGGAAAGAGTAGATGGCGTTTAGAATGTTTTTGAAAATTAGATCTAAAGGTTTTGTATCATTTTGACTGTCATCAGTTGATATTCACTAAGTATCTTTATTGTGCCCAGTGCTTGGAACTTGAGGATATCACCCAATCTGTGTCCTTGAGGGGCTTAAGAAGGGCTTTCAGAATGACGGGATTTGTGTTTCCTCCTTTTCAAAGATCCTTATCTTAGGTTGAAAAAATGTGTTTATGTCCTAGATTTTAGCAACTGTTGTTAAGATTTTATTTGTGTAATGATTTAATAGCTTTTCCTGGTCCTTATAAATCTTTTTTCCCTTCTGATGCATCTAGATAAAATGAGTTTTTAATAGATTTAGTTGTTGTTTTTAACAAATTCCATAGGACCTGTTTTAAAAATAAATTTGTAGAAACTGGTTTCTGTAATAGTTAAAGTATGTTGAAAACCTGCGCCTCCTTCTGTTTGATGTTTCCTTGGGTTTCTTTGCTGCTTGTCTTGTTAAAGACCTTATGTCTCTGTGTGCGATTATTTTTTGGGATTTTTTTTTTTTTTTCTTTTCACTGGAATGTTTAAGTTTTGGTGAAGGATTTGGGGGGAAAGACAAACTTCTCTTCAATGGAAAAAAAAAAAAGCAAAGTTCGTGTGGCTTTTTGTCAATAGTTAAAATATTTTCACTTCATTTTTTAATATATGCTAGTGTTGTCATTTGTGAAGAAAAATCATCCAGTGCCAAAATGCACATTTCTGGGAGCCATAAAAAAGCAACTGTATTTCAACAAATGGGTTCTGATTTTTTTTTTTTTTTTAATTCAGACAATTCCAATCTAAGGAATTAGGTAGCAAAATGAAGATTTAGTCATGTGAAGAACCTCGTTTTTACGCTGCAGTGGTCGCACGGTCAGATGTATGAAGGCAAAGCTGCACCATGAAAGCGAGGCTTACTAAGTCTGAAATTGTCCAGGCTTTCTGTTTGCTTATCTTTGAAAAACCATGACTACAATTTTTGGTTTTTTCTTCCTTAGGCTTTCACAGCCTTCAGCTTCATTGCCAAACCCTCCATCAAAGGTAAGAAGCTCTGGAAAAATATTACACTTTTTCCATCTGAGACTAAGCTTGTTCTAGCGTAAGCGTACTGAACTCACCGTGGACGGAGTGACACTGTGTGGAGTAAGGAGTATACTGGGCTTTCCTTCAGTATATTTTATTTTTGTAGGTTTTCCCTGAGGGGTAAATAAAGCACCATGAAAACCTAATGTAAGAGTAAGCTTTAACAAGATATTTGTGTAAAATATTACAGATGTGTAATTTAACTTTTGTCTTCTTTAATTAGCTAATCAATTAACTTTATGAATAACAGGCATACCCTCCTTATTGCTAAAACTCATTTTGCTAAATCTAATTGTCACTGGCACAAAGGTACACAAAACATGATTTTTGCAACACAAAGAATCCTTTGAACAAGGATGGCCACATTTTTTTTTTTCCTTCTGTATTTGAAATGATGAAGGAAATTTGTGTATAATTTTTATCTGCTGGCGGAAAAACTTTTCTTCTCCCAGAGGTCACAAACTGCTGCCACAGCCTCTCTGCACAGCGGGCTGCCACTCACGTTTATCTCCCAGATTTGGAGAACCGAGAAAAAGAACAAAGCGACAAACAAACAGTTGCCTTTGAGCCGACTGCAATGCATGGAACAACCCCATTTGTGCCAAAGTAGAACTGTGTTCCATAGGGTTTTCAATGGAAGTAGATTGCCAGGCCTTTCTTCCAGGGTGCCTCTGGGTCGACTTGAACTTCCAGCCTTTCAGTTAGCAGCCAAGCTCGTTAACTATTTGCATCACCTAGGGACTCCAGAGAGTGGAGAAGCCAGTCATGAGCCACACCTCATCTCAAAATGAAGTATCATTCAGCCCAGGCCAGATCTCAGATGAGTCGGCGCTGCTCAGAGACAGGAAGTAAGCTTGTCAGTGAGGTCATTCTCCTTGCGCCTACTGCAGCCAGTGAAATCATGGTGGCCCTGAGAACGTGAAGGACATGTCACGGATGTTCAACAGCGTCCCTTCCCCATGTATTCATCCCTTGTGTGTCAAGGTCGCCAACATACCCAGCACTTTTTTTGAATCATGTCTTGTTTGGAGGTGATGGAGCCTCCAAAAACACTTACTACTTTGACTTTTAGAAAAGGACTACTAAGTTTTTAAAATCTTCGTTGTGACTTTTGGACCATTTTCAGCAGGTTGTCAAAGGAGCCCCAATGTTTACCCTCAAAAAATAGCACCAGGAAGAAATGAGATGCTGTAAGATACAGTAAAGCCTCTGAAAGACAGAACCTGTGTAAGGCAGAAACCTATCAGGGAAGGAAAACTCAAATATTTTCCACTAATTCAAGAGTGATAGAGAAGTGGTGACCGTGCCCTGTAAAAAGCAGAAGACTTTCAAGAGCCGGAAAAACAAGGCAGTCTCATCAAGTTCCAGCTATCACAAATTTCACTGTATAAGAAAACTACCTCTGGGTTGGACCTGCCAGCCTCCAACCTAGTAGTTAAATCTCCAGTTGTAGCAGTAAAAACCAAACCAAACCCTCTGGGTGCACACGGCCACACCTTTCTCCCTCGGAGCAGCTGGTCCAGTTGTAGCAGTAAAAACCAAACCAAACCCTCTGGATGCAGACGGCCACACCTTTCTCCCTCGGAGCAGCTGGTCCAGTTGTAGCAGTAAAAACCAAACCAAACCCTCTGGGTGCACACGGCCACACCTTTCTCCCTCGGAGCAGCTGGTCCAGTTGTAGCAGTAAAAACCAAACCAAACCCTCTGGATGCAGACGGCCACACCTTTCTCCCTCGGAGCAGCTGGTCCAGTTGTAGCAGTAAAAACCAAACCAAACCCTCTGGATGCAGACGGCCACACCTTTCTCCCTCGGAGCAGCTGGTCCAGTTGTAGCAGTAAAAACCAAACCAAACCCTCTGGATGCAGACGGCCACACCTTTCTCCCTCGGAGCAGCTGGTCCAGCTGTAGCAGTAAAAACCAAACCAAACCCTCTGGGTGCACACGGCCACACCTTTCTCCCTCGGAGCAGCTGGTCCAGTTGTAGCAGTAAAAACCAAACCAAACCCTCTGGGTGCACACGGCCACACCTTTCTCCCTCAGAGCAGCTGGTCCAGTTGTAGCAGTAAAAACCAAACCAAACCCTCTGGATACAGACGGCCACACCTTTCTCCCTCGGAGCAGCTGGTCCAGTTGTAGCAGTAAAAACCAAACCAAACCCTCTGGGTGCACACGGCCACACCTTTCTCCCTCGGAGCAGCTGGTCCAGTTGTAGCAGTAAAAACCAAACCAAACCCTCTGGATGCAGACGGCCACACCTTTCTCCCTCGGAGCAGCTGGTCCAGTTGTAGCAGTAAAAACCAAACCAAACCCTCTGGGTGCACACGGCCACACCTTTCTCCCTCGGAACAGCTGGTCCAGTTGTAGCAGTAAAAACCAAACCAAACCCTCTGGATACAGACGGCCACACCTTTCTCCCTCGGAGCAGCTGGTCCAGTTGTAGCAGTAAAAACCAAACCAAACCCTCTGGATGCAGATGGCCACACCTTTCTCCCTCGGAGCAGCTGGTCCAGTTGTAGCAGTAAAAACCAAACCAAACCCTCTGGATGCAGACGGCCACACCTTTCTCCTTCGGAGCAGCTGGTAGGTTCAAATTGCTGACCTTTCAGTTAGCATCGAAGCACTTAATCACTGCACCACCAGGGCTCCTTATGGTAGCACAAACCCATTGCCGTCGAGTCGATTTCAACTCAGTGACCCTATAGGGCAGAGTAGAACTGCCGCACAGGGTTTCCAAGGCACGTCTTTCTCCCATGGACTGGCTAATGGGTTTGAACCACATATCTTTCAGTTAGCAGCTGAGTGCTTAACAATAGCACTAAAAAAAAAAAAATCAAGCCTGTTGCCGTCGAGTCAGTTTTGACTCATAGCGACTCTATAGGACAGGGTAGAACTACCCCACAGAGTTTCCAAGGAGTGGCTGGTGGATTCAAACTGCCACCCTTATGGTTAGCGGCTGAGCTCTTAACCACTACGTCACCAGGGCTCCTAAACAAAAAAAACCAAGCACATTGCCGTAGAGTGGATTCTGATTCATGGTGAACTTGTGTGTTACAGAGTGGGACTTCTCCTGTAGGCTTTTCTTTTCTGTAATCTTTATGGAAGAAAATCACCAGGCCTTTCTTCCATGGCTTCTGGGTGTGTTCAAAACACAAACTTTAGGTTAGTAAACCCAGCTCACTGCCTTGGAGTTGATTCAGACTCAGTGACCCTGTAGGACAGCAGAACGGCCTCACAGGGTTTCCAAGGCTGTAGATCTTTACAGAAGTAGACTGTCGCATCTTTCTTCCACAGATCAGCTGATGGGTTGGAACCACTGACCTTTCCGTTAGCAGCCAAGAGCTTTAACCACTGCATCACCAGGGCTACTCTAACCCAGTGCCGTCGAGTCGATTCCGACTCATAGCAACCCTATAGGACAGAGTAGAACTGCCCCACAGAGTTTCCAAGGAGCGCCTGGCGGATTCGAACTGCCAACCCTTTGGTTAGCAGCCGTAGCACTTAACCAGTACGCCACCAGGGTTTCCAGGGCTACTCTAGTCCGGTGCAAACTGTTTGCACCACCCAGAGACCTAACAGGAGATATAGAGAATCATAATTGTCGTGCTGTAACTAAGAGAGCAGGCACTCTGAAAGTATTTTGTTCTTTCTTACTTTCTCTTTCCCAAAATTAAGCATATCCCTTTCTCCCAAATGTCTTTTTCCTTAGTAGCTTAGAGATCATTCATGAATTGATCTAAACCTATTTTTGCAGGTTTTAGCCTGTAATACCCTCTGGGGTAACAAGCTTCATAAGTTTATTCTTTTCTGTCTCAGTTTTTTGTCTTCTCATTTTAGTTTCCAAAACTAGTTTGTGATTTCATCATTTATGATTTAGATCAAGGGTCAGCAAACCTTTCTGTAAAGGCCAGATAGTGAATATTTTAGGCTTCCTGGGACAGATGGTTTTTGTCACAACTACTCACCTCTGCTGTTTGTAGTGTGAAAACAGCCATAGACAATGTGTAAATGAATGGACGTGGCTGTGTTACAATAAAACTTTATTTACAACAACAGGCAGCCAGCTAGATTTGACCTCTGGGCCATCTGTTGTCAACCTCTGATTTAGATCTTGGTGTCTGGTTCCTCCTAAGCCTCAGCCTCATTTCCTGGATTCTCTGAGTTGCTTTTTGAGGTCTTCTGTATCATATCTTCTTCCCGTTCTGTTGTACACATTACAGACTGTACTGGATTATGTACCATAGTTTAAACCAATGTAGGCTAATGTCTTCTGCTAGTTTTCCTTTCTGTGCCCAGGATATGATTGATTTTTTTTTTTTAATAATTTTTTTTTTTGCTTTGGGTGTAAGTTTACAGCTCAAGTTAGTTTCTCATACAAAAGTTTATACACACATTGTTATGTGACCCTAGTTGCTATCCATATAATGTGATAGCACATTCACCCTTTCCACCCCAGGCTTCCCATGTCTATTCAACCAGCTTCTATCCCTTTCTGCCTTCTCATCTTGAATCTGGATGGGAGCTGCCCATTTAGTCTCATGTATCTACCTGAGCTAAGAAGCACACTCTTCATGAGTATCATTTTATATCTTATAGTCCAGTCTATTCTTTGTCTGACAATTAGGCTTTGGGAATGGTTTTAGTTCTGGGTTAACAGAGAATCCAGAGGCCATGTCTTCTGGAATTCCTGTAGTCTCAGTCAGACCATTAAGTCTGGTCTTTTTACATGAATTTGAGTTCAGCACCCTACTTTTCTCCTGCTCTGTCAGGGACTCTCTGTTGTGTCCCCTGTCAGGGTGGTCATTGGTGGTAGCTGGGCACCATCAAGTTCTTATGGTCTCAAGCTGAACATTTTCTCAATAAACTTTCTTATGCCAATTGACCTAGATGTCGCCTGAAACTATGGTCCCCAGACCCCTGCCCCTGCTACTCTGTTCCTGGAAGTGTTGAGTTGTATTCAGTAAACTTCTTAGATTTTGATTTAGTCCAGTTGTCCTGACTTCCCCTGTATTGTGTGTTGTCCTTCCCTTCACCTAATTCTTGTCTAGTATCTAGTTGGTGAATATCCTTCTCCCTCCCTCCTCACCCTCATAACCGTCAGAGGATGTTTTCTTCCGTGTTTAAATCTTTTCTTGAGTTCTTATAATAGTGGTCTCATGCAATATTTGCCCTTTTGTGACTGACTAGTTTCACTCAGCATATGTTATGATTTCCAAATTGATTTCCAAAGTAGTTGTACCACTCGACATTCCTACCAGTGTATAAATGTTCCAGTCTCTCCACAACCTCTCCAGCATTTATTATTTTGTGTTTTTTGGATTAATGCTAGCCTTGTTGGGGTAAGATGGTATCTCATTGTAGTTTCCATTGGCATTTCTCTAATGGCTAATGATAGTGAGTATTTCCTCATGTATCTGTTAGATGCCTGACTTCTTTGGCGAAGTGCCTGTTCATATCCTTTGCCCATTTTTTCATTGGGTTGTTTGTCCTTTCGTTGCTGAAGTTTTGCAGTATCTTGTAGATTTTAGAGATTAGTCCCTGATCGGATATGTCCTAGCCAAAGTTTTTTTCCCAGTGTAGGTTGTCTTTTTACTCTTGATGAAGTCTTCGGATGAGCATAAGTGTTTGATTTTTAGGAGCTGCCAGGTATCTAGTTTCTCCTCTGGTGTTTGTGCATTGTTAGTTATGGTTGGTATTCTGTTTATGCCATGTATGAGGGCTCCCAGCATTTCTCCTAGTTTTCCTTCCATGATCTTTATCATTTTAGATTTTATATTTAGGTCTTCTTTGATCCATTCTGAGTTAGTTTTTGGGCATGGTGTGAGGTGTGGGTCTTGTTTCATTTTTTTGCAGATGGATATCCAGTTATGCCAGCACCATTTGCTAAAGAGACTGCCTTTTCCTCGTTTAACGGACTTCAGGCCTTTGTCAAATATCAGCGCTCATAGGTGGATAAATTTACGTCTGGGTTCTCAATCTGTTCCATTGGTCTAGGTATCTGTTTTTGTACCAGTACCAGGCAGTTTTTACTACCATGGCAGTATAATAGTGTCTTGGATTGAATTATGTTCCCCCAAAATATCTGCCAACTTGGCTAGGTCATGATTTCCGGCATTGTGTGATTGTCCACTATTTGTCATCTGATGTGATTTCCCTGTGTGTTGTAAATCCTATCACTATGATGTAATGAGATGGATTAGTGACAGTTTTATTGATGAGATCTACAAGATCAGTGTCTTAAGCCAATCTCTTTTGAGATACAGAAGACAGAAGCGAGCAGAGAGACATGGGGACCTCATACCACCAAGAAAGCAGTGCCAGGAGTAGAGCGTGTCCTTTGGACCTGAGATTTCTGTGCTGAGATGCTCCCAGACCAAGGGAAGACTGATGCATCACAAGGACCTTCCTCCAGAGCCAACAGAGAGAGAGAAAGCCTTCCCCTAGAGCCAACGCCCTGAATTCAGACTTTGTACTCTACTGGACTATGAGAGAATACATTTCCCTTTGTTAAAGCCATCAGCTTGTGGTATTTCTGGTATAGCAGCACTAGATGACTAACATAAATAGGTTCTAAGATCAGGTAGTGTGAGGCCTCCCACTTTGTTCTTCTTCTTCAGTAATGCTTTACTTATCGGAGGTCTTCTCCCTGTCCACATGAAGTTGGTGATTTGTTTCTCCATCTCATTAAAAAATGTTATTGGTATTTAGATCAGGATTGCACTGTATCTGTAGATCACTTTGGGTAGAATCGACAATTTCACAATGTTGAGTCTTCCTATCCATGAGCAAAGTATGTTTTTCCACTTTTGTAGGTGTCTTCTGGTTTCTTACAGTAGTGTCTTGCAGTTTTCTTTGTACAGGTCTTTTACGTCTCTGGTTAGATTTATTCCTAAGTATTTTATCTTCTTGGGGGGTATTGTAAATGGTATTGATTTGGTGATTTCCTCTTCAAAGTTCTCTTTGTTGATGTGGAGAAATCTAGCTGATTTTTGTATGTTTATCTTGTATCCTGAAACTTTGCTGAAATCTGTATTCCAGTAGTTTTCTTGTGAATTCTTTGGGGTTTTCTGTATATTAGGGATACTTTTACTTCTTCCTTACCAATTTCGGACGCCCTTTATTTCTTTTTTGTGTCTGCTTGCTCTGACTAGGACCTCCAGCACAAAGTTGAATAACAGTGATGATAAAGGGCATCCTTGCCTGGTTCTCATTCTTGAGGGGAATGTTTTCAGACTCTCTCCATCTAGGATAATGTTAGCTGTTGGCTTTGTATAAATGCCCTTTATTATGTTGAGGAATTTCCCTTCTATTCCTATTTTGCTGAGAGTTTTTATCATGAATGGGCATTGGGCTTTGTCAAATGCCTTTTCTGCATCAATTGATAAGATCCTGTGGTTCTTGTCTTTTGTTTTATTTATGCGATAGATTATATTGATTGTTTTTCTAATGTTGAACCATCCCTGCATAAAAATAGCTGGTATGAATCCCACTTGGTCATGGTGAATTATTTTTTTGATATGTTGTTGAATTCTATTGGCTAGAATTTTGTTGAGAATTTTTGCATCTATGTTCATGAGGTATAACCCGTTAATATAATAAATATAATAATATAATAAATGAGGTATATAGGTCTGTAATTTTCTTTTTTTTTGTGGTGTCTTTACCTGGTTTTGGTATCAGGGTTATGCTGGCTTCATGTGATGAGTTTGGAAGTATTCCATCCATTTCTGGGTTCTGAAATACCTTTAGTAGTAGTGGTGTTAACTGTTCTTCAAAAGTTTGGTTAGAATTCTCTAGTGAAGCCATCAGGGCCAGGGCTTTTTTTGTTGGGAGGTTTTTAATTACCTCTTCAATCTCTTCTTTTGTTATAGATTTATTTTGTTGTTCTACCTCTGTGTTAGTTTAGGTAGGTAGTGTATATATATAGAAATTTGTCCATTTTCTGTAGGTTTTCAAATTTGTTGTAGTACAGTTTTTCACAATATTCTGTAATGATTCTTTTAATTTCATTTGGATCTGTTGTGATATCACCCATCTCATTTCTTATTCAGGTTATTTGCTTCCGCTCCTGTTTTTCTTTTTTTCCATTTGGCCAATGGTTTATTGATTATGTTGATCTTTTCAAAGAACCAGCTTTTGGTTTTGTTAACTCTTTCAATTGTTTTTCTGTTTTCTGTTTCATTTACTTTTGTTCTAGTTTTTATTATTTGCTTTCTTTTGGTGCCTGAGGGCTTCTTTTGCAGCTCTCTTTCTATTTGTTCAAGTTGTGGGATTAATGTTTTGATTTTGGGCCTTCTTTTTGGATGTGTGTGTTTATTGCTGTAAATTGACCTTTGAGCCCTGCTTTTGATGTGTCCCAAAGGTTCTGGTAGGATGCATTTTCATTCTTATTTGATTCTGTGAATTTCTTTATTCTGTCCTTAATTTCTTCTGTAACCCAGTAGTTTTTGAGCAAGGTGTTGTTCAGTTTCCATGTATTTGATTTTTTTTTCCTTGCCTTTTCTGTTATTGATTTCTACTTTTGTGACTTTATGGTCAGAAAAGATGCTTTGTAATATTTCAATGTTTTGGATTCTGTTTAGCTTGCTTTGTGGTCTAATATGTGGCCTGTTCTGGAGAATGTTTCATGTGTGTTGGAAAAGAAAGTATACTTGGCTGCTTTGGGTGGAGTGTTCTGTATATGTCTATGAGATCAAGTTGGTTGATTTTGGCATTTAGATCTTCGGTGTCTTTATTGAGCTTCTTTCTGGATGTTCTGTCCTTCACCAAAAGTGGTGTTTTGAAGTCTCCTACTATTATTGGGAGGCTGTTTCTCTTTTCATTGCTGTTAGAGTTTGTTTTATGTGTTTTGAGCCCTGTTGTTGGATGCATAGGTACTTTTTATGGTTATGTCTTTTTGTTGAATTGACTCTCTACTCATTATATGGTGTCCTTTCTTATCCTTTGTGATGGATTTTGCTTTAAGGTCTATTTTGTGATTGATTTTTATGGTAATATAGTTGATTGTTTTCAGGAAATGCATTCCAATGGCTCTTAGATTTTCGTTGTTGTTGTTAGCTTGGAGCCTGTCATCCATATGTTTTGCATTATTTTTCCTTTACTGTTATACACTTGGCTATGTTGAAGCTCAGTTTCCAACCTCCCATCCCTTCAGACTTTTGAATTTGTCACTGCTTTCACTAACAAGAAGAACTGAATGCAGTCAGTGGGTTTGGAGAGATTCCTGAGTTACTGCTTATAAATAATTTATAAGAGTGGTAAAACCAATCCCAGCATTGATCTCTGTGGTACTCTGCTGTTTGTGCTTCTTTTTTCAGACCCTTTTTACGTTTTTTTCTGAGCCACATCTGACTATACTGAAACATTCCCCCAAATCCAGGGACTTTCGGTCTTTAAATAAGAAGAGTTTCATTAAATATAGCAATGATATTTTCTCCAACAACTCGACAGCATGCTGAGAAGAACATAAGAATTGATTACATGCAGAAGGTACCACAATCATTTTCTTTTTCATAAGCTCTTAAACTGGTATCTTGTTTGGGAATGAGGAATGGAAACATCTGGACCAGTCATGTTGTGAAACACTTTATATTTATTTATAAGTAAGTGTCTTTCATCTTAAGCCCTCACCATGAAGATTTTTTATTTGATGTATCAGTGAAAAGTGAATAGTATTCAAGTTGTGACAGTGACATCTATATTAGAAACATTTTTCCACTGAAAAGGAGCTCAAACATCCACATAACTTCTAGTGTTTTGTGTTCTGAAAATATTATAGCCTTCAGCATTATTAGCTGTGAGCTCAACTCTCCTGGTTGAAGATACCTTACTAGTAAAAATACACATCACCTATATACCCTTTACTCTCTTACTTTAAATAGAAACATGTATTCCTAAGAAAGTTGTGCGTATGCTTTCACTTTGGGCGGACAGATGACTCATAGATGATGTATACTAATTTCTTAACACTAGAGGTTGCTGTGTGGCTGAGAGGTTTCCACAGTATGTGGTGCCTTCCCAGGATGCACCTGTGTTACTTCCAGTGAAGAATCTTAAGACATGTTTTCTCCCTGTGCCGTGCACACTGGCCATCTTTTATTGCCAGCTCCACCGGTTCTGTGTTCAGCAAGAGCTCGGGAATGAAGCATGAGGCAAGGAGCAAAGCCACATTTCCTGGGCTAGATCTCTCTTGGGTCTTGTTAGCCTGGTGTCTCCACAAAGAACTTAAAGATCTGTCAGAATCCAAGCTGTGATCACCAGGCAGTCAATCCTGCATCTTAAACATCCAGACTTATCTGCCCAGCTATGGTACCTTCTCATAACAAGTGTGTCACAATTTGTTCTGTATTATGAACATTAAGGCCTCACTTGCTCTTGACAAGACTCTCACATTCTTTGGTACAAAACACTCATGTGAGAGATGAAGATATTAAGTAAAGGTTTAGCTTAGCTGTCACTAGGCTTAATGGAAAGAACAATTGTTGAAAACAAAGATCTTGTCCCAAGTCCTCTCCGTGATGACCTTAAGCTAATCATTTACCTCTCTGTGCTTCTCTCTGCTGCTAGCTGCTTGCTTTGCAGGGTTGTTCTTGTGTGCATAAAATGAATGCAGAGCAGGGAGGAACACACAGTTGTGCAAAGATGGCAATAATAGAATGACATGGTCTCTGTATTCATACGGGGGTTTTAAACCAGCCCAGGAGGGGAATGGAGCAGGGTTCTGGCTGGCACTTGCCCTCCTAGAGGGGCTTGTCACCCGTGATCACTTTGCCTTGCTTTCACCACTCACACTGTCCTGGCAGTCAGCAGTCACCAGATGCCCGCCATACCTGGTGCATACACAGTCTGTATTTAGTATTGTGAGACTGCCTAAGGGGCTGGGTGGTGTAGCTGCCCATCCATAGCCCACATCACCAGGTCTCCTTCTGGGAAGTGGCGTGTGCCTTAGCTCTTAGAAAACTAGCAAAATGTGAAGGAACTTGGAAAATTTCAAGCCCTTTGTGGCATCTGCTGCCCCATTTGACCTCTTTGTGAGGTGACTGCTGGGTCCAGATTGCACCTGATCATTGTTGTTTTTGAATGGTTTGATATAAGTGTCAAGGTGATGTTTGACAGCACTTCACTGCTCTAACATTGCAGAAAATAAAGTTGTCTGATGAGCCTGTAGAAGCAAAAGAAGATTATACTAAGTTTAACACTAAAGATTTGAAGACCGAAAAGGTATGTGTGTCCAAGGCAGTGGCATGCTGTCTGTACACTTGGATGCTGCTGCCTGAGCACATCAAGGGAGGTTGGTGCACTGGATGGTGGGCGCTTTTGCAATCCTGATCATGCAAATGAGCAACTTGCATTTCCCTGATGTAATAATTAATTCAAAGTTGTGATTGGCAATGAAAATGTTAGGCAATTAAAACTTCTTACAAATCAAAGAAATGCAATGTGCTTAGCATGAGTGTGCCTGAACTTTGCTATGTGTCCACAGAGTGATAGGGTGGGGCAAGAGAGGGGGCAGCCACAGGTAATTTTTTGCCAACCCTACTACCCAGAAGCTTCCCAGAAATCATGATGCTGACATAATTATTAACCTACCACTCAGCAATAACCTCAGCAAATGTTTCTTCTTAAGTTTTATGCATGTAATATATATACAGTATGTATACACACATACATATATACATATGCATATACATAGATTTTTAAATTGGCATTATAAAATTTACGTGGTTTTTAGTTCTTTTCCTTTACCATTGTATTATAAAAAATATTCACGTCATTAAATATTGTTTGAAAACATTTTAATTGCTTCACAGCATTCAAGTATGTGTGTTACTTTATTTCATCATATGGAACATTATTTAATCATTCCCCTATTTTTGGCCACATGGATTACTTCATATTTTTTAAATTTTTCTTACAAAGAAGTGATCAGCATTCTTATTTATAGTCTCCCTACACTCCTAATGATACCTTTTAGGCACAATTTAGAAGTTAAAGTAAGAGCTCAAAAAACATGAGCCCTTTCATAATTACTGAAATACATATAGCCAAAATGCTTTCCAAAAATGTAGTAAAATTTGTACCCTCAACCATTATTGCTGGTGAGTATTCATTTTGCATGCTCGACAACATTGAATGTGATTTTTATTCTTGAAAAATTTTGCCTGTCAAATTAGTTTACAACTAAAAAAGGTTTTTTTTTTTTCCAAATGCTTATTGCTAATTTCCATTTTTGAAAATTGTTGATTCATGTCCCTTGCCTGTTTTTATATTGGAATACTAATGTTTTCCTTGCTGATTGGTAAGAGTTCATTCTAAATTATGGCTGTTAACACTTTTCATGATGTATAGATGCAAATAATTGTCCAATATTTTTTAGCCTTTTTGATTTTTAACAGTTTTATATTTCCTGAGATTAAGTATAAGAATAGCTTTTCTTTATGATTTGACCATTGTTTTTATGCTTAGAAAGGTCTTGCCATCCCAAGATAAAGTAACTTCCACTTAGATTTTAACAACATTTAACAACCACCATTAGAGATTTTTTTCCTTTGTTTGTTTTTTTTAATTTTATTCTTTAGTCTATAGGTAATTTATTCTGGCCTGTGGTGCCAGGGGATAAACCAGCTTGAGAGCTGGCTAACTAGCTGGTTTTCTCAGTGCCCTTTGTTAGCAGGGGCATTTTGAGTTTCTCTAAGAGTAATATTTGTGTCCCACCCTTCTAAGCCAACTTTCCATTGTATCCACTGGGAATAGCACCGGTGAGGTCGGAGGTTGGACCAGAATGTCAGTAAAGTGTGTGGGATAGCTTGTCTAAAAGGGACTGTCATTTTTCACCATCCAGCCAAAAAATGAGCCCACTAAACTATAAGTGACAGACTGTGAGAAGGAAGAGTGTGGCGATCACATGCTGGAGCCTGAAAAGCTACTTTGGCAATGATCTTGTTTCACAGCCCCCGGGGAGACATATGATTTTTTTCTTTGCCGGTTCTCATCCGGTATTCTGAGCAAGTTGTGGGAGAGACAGAAATTTACAGGGCAGGGTCGTTTGGATCAGCTTTTTGGGAAGTATTTCTTTGTTGGAAGAAAAATGGGGCAGCTCTTCTGCTCCCAGTATGCCTTGCAATGCAGGTCATCTTTGGGACATAATAGTTAGTGTTGGTTTCCTATAGAGTGTATGAGTAAAATGAAATGGTGAATTGGTGTGGTTTATTCATCATGTGGTGATACAAGGCTGCAGCTCCTCCCTCTGACAGCGCAGACGGAATTGCAGTCTGTCTGTTCCATCGCTGGTGTCATTGCGTTTAACGTGCCCTCCAGAATTATCCCCTCCAGTAAATCGTTGTAACATCCCACTCCTCAGAAGGCGGCAGTTTTGTCTTCTGCCTCTTTTAACATACTCTGACTCTTAGGTCTGAACTCTGGATAGAATTAGAACTTCTTCTCCATAATCACTCCCGTAGGAAGCACGTTAGCAGTGAAGGCTTACCTCCCCTTAATAAACCTCGAGACATACACGTTTTGTTTGATTTGTACATGTGATTTATGAATGTTATGATTCATGACAGTTTTTCTCTCTTATTTCCATTAACAGAAAAATAGCAAAATGACTGCAGCTCAGAAGGCTTTGGCTAAAGTTGACAAGAGTGGAATGAAAAGTATTGATAGGTTTTTTGGTCCAAAAAGCAAAAAAAAAGATTTGAAACTTTGAAGATAAAATGTAGCAAAACTTTGTTTTTGCTTTTTACATGTTCCATTTTCATCCTTCTTCCATGCCACTGTACTTCCTGATCCTTAATGGCCACCTTTTGGGGAGAAACCAAAAAAAAAAAAAACAATGTCAACCAAAGAAGCTGAAGGACAGTTTTCATATTCACTTGAACAATTCTTTGTATTTGATTTTTGTGTTCTTGAGCAAATTATGGGAGAATAATTGTATAATTTCATGGGCTTGTGGCCTTTGGAGCCTTGTTTGACAGAATGAAAAGCAACCAAGTAAATAGAATTAACATGTACTAACACAGTTCCCCCAATAAAATGACATGTGACGGTATTTGACTACGTGCCTGTTATTTCATACAACTTTGCCACACAATAGCTATAGCAATACTGTTTTCAATCTACTGAGAGAAATGGTATAGCAAAGTCATCAGGTAAGCTACTACTTTTCAAAAAGCTTTGGATTTTAGTAAATCTTTGTTTAATGGTATTTTTCAGTTTTTATGAATATATGTTCATTGTAGAAAATATAGATGATAGGTAGGTGGGTGGGTAGGGGGATGGATGGATGGATGGATGGATGGATGGATGGATGGATGGATGGATGGATGGATGGATGGATGGATGGATGGATGGATGGATGGATTACTGTAATCAAGTTGATTACAACTCATGGCGACCTTATGCACAACAGGATGAGATATTGCCTGGTCTTGCATCATGCTCACATTTTCCAGCATGTTCAAGTCCATCATTGTGGCTATTGTACAAATTTATCTCACTAAGGGTCTCCCTTGCCCTCACTGGCCCTCTACCAGTGACATCTTTGGGTTAACATCACCCAGTATGGTAACTCATTGTGTCACCCCCTATGGATCTCCTCCCATGCCAGAACATAAAGAAACCTTAGTAATTTTTCTTGTAATTCTCATATATCACTCCTTCCTTTAATTACTACTTCATTCTAAAAGAAGTTATTGATATGCCGTTGTTGTTGTCAGTTGCCATCAAGTCAGTTCCAACTCCGAACAACCCTGTGTACAACAGAATGAAACACTGCCCATTCCGGCACCATCCTCAAAATTGTTGGTATGTTTGAGCCCATTGTTGCAACCACTGTCTCGATCCGTCTCATGGAGGGCCTTCCTCTTTTTCGCTGGCCCTGTACCAAGCGTGGTGTCACCCTCCGGAGACTGGTCCCTCCTGATAACGTGTCCAAAGTATGTGACATGAAGTTGCACCATCCTCACTTCTAAAGAGCGCTCTGGCCGTATGTCTTCCAAGACAGACTTCTCCCTCCTTCCGGCAGTCCGTGGCATATTCAATATTCTTCACCAACACGATAATTCAAAGGCATCGGTTATGCTTTCGTCTTCCGGATTCATTATCCAGCTTTCACGTGCATGTGAGATGATTGAGAATACCACGGCTTGGGTCAGGTGCACCTCAGTCGTCAAAGTAACATCTTTGCTTTTCAACACTTGAAAGAGATCTTTTGTAGCAGATTTGCCCAATGCAATACATCATTTGATTTCTTGACTGCTTCTTCCGTGGGTGTTGATTGTGGATCCAAGTAAAATAAAATTCTTGACAACTTCTATATTTCCTCCATTTTTCATGATATTGCTTATTGGTCCAGTCTTGAGGATTTTTGTTCTATGTTGAGGTATAATCCATATTGGAGGCTGCCGTCTTTGATCTTCATCAGTAAGTGCTTCAAGTCCTCTTCACTTTCAGCAAGAAATGTTGTGTCATCTGCATATTGCAGGTTGTTAATAATGAGTCTTCCTCCAATCCTGATGCCTTGTCCTTCTTCATATATAGTCCAGGTACTCGGATTATTTGCTCAGCACAGGGATTGAATAAGTACAGTGAAAGGATACAACCCTGACACACCTTTCCTGATTTTAAACCATGCACTGTCCCCTCATTCTGTTTGAGTGACTACTGCCTCTTGGTCTTTGTACAGGTTCTGCATGAGCATAATGAAATGTTCTAGAATTCTGATTCTTCACAATGTTATCTATAATTTGTTGTGATCCACACAGTTGAATGCCTTTGCATAGCTAATAAGACACAGGGAAATAGCTTTCTGGTATTCTGTGCTTTCAGCCAAGATCCATCGGACATCAGCAGTGAAATCCCTGGTTCCACATCCTCTTCTGAATCCAGCTTGAATTTCTGGCAGTGCCCTGGGGATATACTGCTGCAACCATTTTTTAACGATACTTAGCAAAATGTTACTTGTGTGTGATATTAATGATATTGTTCAATAGTTTCCACATTCTGTTGGATCACCTTTCTTAGCAATGGGCACAAATATGGATCTCTTCCAGTTAGTTGGCTGGGTGGCTGTTTAAAATTTCTTGGTGTAGATGAGTGAGCACCTCCAACACTGCATCCATTTGTTGAAACATCTCAACTGGTATTCTGTCAATTCCTGAAGCCTTGTTTTTCACCAACGTCTTCAGTGCAGCTTGAGCATCTTCCTTCAATACCATCAGTTTGATCAAAAGCGACCTCCTGAAATGGTTGAATGTCAACTACTGCTTTTTGGTACAGTGACTGTGTATTCCGTCCATCTTCTTTTGACGATTCCTGCATCTTTCAATATTTTACCCATACAATCCTTCAAAATTTCAACTCAAGGCTTGAATTTTTTCTTCAATTCTTTCAGCTTGAGAATACCATGTGTGTTCTTCCCTTTTGGTTTTCTAACTCCAGGTCTTCGCACATTTCATTGTAATATTTTACTTTCTCTTCTCAAGTTGCCTTTTGAAATCTTCTGTTCAGCTCTTTTACTTCATCATTTCTCCCATTCGCTTTAGCTACTTGACGTTCAAGAGCAAGTTTCAGAGTCTCTCCTGACATCCAATTTGGTCTTTTCTTCTTTCTTTCCTGTCTTTTCAACGACCTTTTGCTTTTTTAATGTATGCTATCCTTGATGTCATGCCACAACTTGTCTGGTCTTCGCTCATTAGTGTTCAGTGTATCAAATCTATTCTTGAGGTAGTCTCCTAATTCAAGTGGGATATACTCAGGGTTGTATTTTGGTTCTCGTGGACTTGTTCTAATTTTCTACAGCTTCAACTTAAACTTGCGTATGAGCAGTTGATGGTCTGTTCTGCAGTCGGCCCCTGTCCTTGTTCTGACTGATAATATTGAGCTTTTCCATCGTCTCTTTCCACAGATATAGTCAATATGATTCCAGTGTTTTCCATCCAGTGATCTCCATGTGTATAGTAGCCATCTATGTTGTTGAAAAGAGATATTTGCAATGAATAAGTCATTGGTCTTGCAAAATTCTATCATACAGTCCCTGGCATTGTTTCTATCACCAAGGCCATATTTTCCAACTGCAGATCCTTTATTTCCAACTTTTGTACCCCAATCACCAGTAAGTATCAATGCATCTTGGTTGCATGTTTAATCAATTTCAGACTGCAGAAGTTGGTAAAAAATCTTCAATTTCCTCATCTTCGGCCTTAGTGGTTAGTGTGTAAATTTGAATAAATAGTCATATTAACTGGTCTTCCATGTAGGTGTATGGATATCCTTAACTGAGTGTCTTGTACTTTGAGGTAGACCTTGAAATATTCTTTTTGATGATGAACACAATGCCATTCCTCTTCAATTTGTCATTCCCAGCGTAGTAGACCATATGATTGTCTGTTTCAGAATGGCCAGTAGCAGCCCATTTCAGCTCATTAATGCCTAGCATATCTATCTTTATTCATTCCATTTCATTTTTGATGACTTCCAATTTTCCTAGATTCATACTTCGTACATTCCATGTTCCAATTATTAATGGGTGTTTGCAGCTGTTTCTTCTCATTTTGAGTTGTGCCACATCAACAAATGGAGATCCTGAAAGCTTGACTCCATCCACGCCGTTAGGGTTGACTCTGCTTTTAGGAGACAGCTCTTCCCCAGTCATATTTTGAGTGCCTTCCAACCTGAGGGACTCATCTTCCGGCACAATATCAGACAATGTTCCACTGCTATTCATAAGCTTTTCACCGGGTAACAGCAGGCTATTAAGTTTTCTGCATAAATATCTTTTTTAAAGACAGTATAGCAGTAGAGCAGTTGCCATCAAGTTGATTCTGACTCATGGCAACCCTGTGTGTGTCAGAGTAGAATTGTGCTCCATATAGTTTTCAATGGCTGATTTTTCGGAAGTAGCTCACCAGGCCTCCAGCCTTTTGGTAAGCAACCAAGTGTGTTAACCATTTGCATGACTCCAAAGACAGTATAATTTTCCATTATTTATGTATTTGATTATTTAATAATCATGATCCTATTTTGGATATTTAGATTATTTCCAGATGGTCACTGTTATACATAATGTTGTGAAGAATCAGATTATATGTAAATACTTGTTCACAACTTTTATCCTTTCCTTTAGAATGACTTTCTTACTTTTCCTGTGATATGATGTCCCAGGTTCTTCCTGTACTTCTCCTGCCCAAGCCCTGGAATCAGGTTTTTCTCCAAGGACCCCAGTTCCTTTTAGTGGAAAATGGTATTTAGAAACCAAGATGTAGCCACAAAGTGTGCTCATTTCTATTGGTGTGTCATTGTCTGCTTATAGGCCCACTTAGTGGCCACAGCTAGGAAATGTATGTGTGTGTGCTTGCATATATGTACATAAAAAACCCCAAACCAAATATACACACGATATAATCCTCTATCAAAATATCTAAATCTATCCATTATATATATATATATATATATCGGAATCGGCTCAATGGCAATGGGTTTGGTTTTTGGTTTTGGACATATATAGAAACACACACACACACACCTGTGTGTGGTCTTTTTGTCAAGTTGAAGAAGTTCTATTTCCGATTCACTGGGAATTTTTATCATGAATGAGTATTATATTTTGTCAAATACTTTTTCTCCATCTATTGAGATGATCATATAGTTTTCCTTTAATAATGGAATGTCTTTTAACTGGTGAGTTATAATGATTAATTTTTAAGTTGCTAATATAGACTATTATCCTATACTCTTTATTGTGGTAAAAGTATATATAACAAAACATTTGCCAATTCAAAAATTTTACATATATAATTGAATGACATTGTTTACATGCATAATGTTGTGCAACAATTGCCGCTATCTTTTTAAAATTATTCCACCACCATTAACAGAAACTCCGTGCCCCTAAGCAATAACTCCCCCTTTCCCCTCCCCTCCCACCCCTACTAACCACTATTAAGCTTTGGTCTGTATACATTTGCCTATTTCATATAAGTGGGATCATATGGTATTTGTCCTCTTGACTTCTTTGACTCAGCATAATGTTTTCAGGGCTCATCCTTGTTGTAGCATGTATCAGGACTTCATTTCTCTTTATGGTTAAGTAATTTTCCAATGTCCAAACATTGGACGTGGCACCAGGGATTTCATTGCTGATGTCAGATGGATCCTGGCTGAAAGCAGAAAATGCCAGAAAGATGTTTACCTGTGTTTTATTGACTATGCTAAAGCATGCAACTGTGTGGATCATAACAAATTATGGATAACATTGTGGAGAATGGGGATTCCAGAACACTTAATCATGCTCATGAGGAATCTGTACATGGATCAAGAGGCAGTCCTTTGAAAAGAAAAAGGGGATACTGCATGGTTTAAAGTCAGGAAAGGTGTGTGTCAGGGTTATGTCCTTTCACCATACCTATTAGGTCTGTATGCTGAGCAAATAATCCAAGAAGCTGGACTATATGAAGAAGAATGGGGCATCAGGATTGGAGGAAGACTCGTTAACAACTTTTGTTATGCAGATGACACAACCTTGCTTGCTGAAAGTGAAGAGGACTTGATGCACTTACTGATGAAGATCAAAGACCACAGTATGGATTACACTTCAACATAAAGAAAACAAGAATCCTCACACCTGGACCAATAAGCAACATCATGATAAACGGAGAAAAGATTGAGGTTGTCAAGGATTTCATTTTACTTGGATCCACGATCAACACCCATGGAAGCAGCAGTCAAGAAATCAAAAGATGCATCGCATTGGGCAAATCAGCTGTAAAAGACAGATTTAAAGTGTTGAAAAGCAAAGATGTCACCTTGAGGACTAAGGCGCTCCTGATCCAAGCCATGGTGTTTTCAGTTGCCTCATGTGCATGGAAAGCTGGACAATGAATAATTAAAACCAAAGAAGAATTGATGCCTTTGAATTGTGATGTTGGTGAAAACTATTGAATATACCATGGACTGCCAAAAAAAAAAAACAAATCTGTCTTGGAAGAAGTACAATCAGGATGCTCCTTAGAAGCAAGGATAATGAGACATCTCACATACTTTGGACATGTTATCAGGAGTGATTAGTCCCTGGAAAAGGACATCATGCTTGGTAAAGAGGAGGGTCAGCAAAAAAGAGGAATACCCTGAACGAGATGGATTGACACATTGGCTGCAACAATGGGCTTAAGCATAGCAACAATTGTGAAGATGGCACAGGACTGAACAGTGTTTCATTCTGTTGTGCATAGGGTTGGAGCACCTAACAACAACAACAATGTTCCAATGTATGTATATTCATTCATCTCTTGATGGACATTTCCGTTGTTTCCCCCATTTGCCTATTGTGTATAGTGCTGAAATGTACATTGGTGTATAGGTTTCTGTTTGCGTTCCTGCTTTCAGTTTTGGGGGGTATATCTAGCAGTGGAATTGTTGGCATATGGTAGTTCTATGTTTAACTTTTTGAAGAACTGCCAAAGTGTTTTCCACAGTGGCTGTACCATTTTTCATTCCCACCAGCAATGGATGAGTGTTCCAGCTTCTCCACATCCTTGTCAACACCTGTTATTTTCTTTTTTTAAAATCTTAACCATTGTCTTAGTCATCTAGTGCTGCTATAATAGAAATACCACAAGTAGATGGCTTTAACAAAGAGAAATTTATTCTCTCATGGTCTAGGAGGCTAGCAGCTTAAAGTCATGGTTCCAGCTCCGAGAGAAGGCTTTCTCTGTCTGTCCACTCTGGGGGAAAGTCCTTGTCATCAATCTTCTGGTCAAAAAACTTCTCAGCACAGGAACCCTAGGGTCCAAAGGACATGCTCTGCTCCTGGCACTAGTTTCTTGGTGGTATGAGATCCCCATGTCTCTTTGCTCACTTCTCTCTTTTATATCTCAGAAGAGAATGGCTCAAGACATAATCCAATCTTGTAGACCGAGTCCTGCCTCATTAACATAACTGCCACTAATCCCATCTCATCAACATCATAGGGATAGGATTTGCAACACACAGGAAAATCACATCAGATGACAAAATGGTGGACAATCACACTACACTGGAAATGATTGCCTAGCCAAATTGATACACAAATTGTTCGGGGACAAAATATAATCCATAACAGCCATTCTAGTGGGGGTGAGGTCACATCTCATTGTAGATTTGCATCTCTTTAGTGGCTAATGCTTTTGAGCATCTTTTCATGTGCTTGTTATCATTTATGGAAAACCCTGGTGGCATAGCGGTTTAAGTGCTACAGCTGCTAACCAAAAGGTCAGCAGTTCGAATCCGCCAGGTGCTCCTTGGAAACTCTATGGGGCAGTTCTAGTCTGTCCTGTAGGGTCGCCATGAGTCGGAATCGACTCGACGGCAGTGGGTTTGGTTTTTTGTTGTTGTTTTGTTTTTTAATCATTTATATATCCTCTTTGGTGAAATGTCTATTCAAGCCCTTGCCCATTTTTTGGACTGGGTTGTCTTCTTGTTGTTAAGTTGTAGGAGTTCTTTATATATTCTGGATATTAAACCCCTATCGGATATTAAGGTCCCCCAAATTTTCTCCCAATCTATAGGTTTTCTCTTCCCTTTGTTGATAAAGTCCTTTGAATGATTGATTTTTTAATGTTAAACTTACAGTCTTGCTAAACTGTACTTGGTCACTGTATTATTCATTTCATATA
Organism: Loxodonta africana; assembly: GCF_030014295.1. NCBI lineage: Eukaryota > Metazoa > Chordata > Mammalia > Proboscidea > Elephantidae > Loxodonta > Loxodonta africana. The sequence goes on from NC_087358.1 coordinate 72,688,273, forward strand.
TAGTATTAGGTCTTATTTCCTGATGTTCAAGATTTTTGTATCTCTGTTCATGAGGGTTATTGATCTGTAATTTTCTTTACTTGTAATGACTTTGGTTTGGTATCAGGGTAAAATGGGCCTTATGCAATGAGTTTGGAAATACTCTCTCGTCACCTATTTTCTGAAAGAGTTTGTGTGAGGTTGGTATAATTTCTTCTTTATGTGCTGTACAGAATTCACCAGTGAAGCCACTTGGTCCTAGAACTTTCTTCCCTGGAAAGTTTTTTAACTGCCAACTCAGTTTGCGTGTTAGATATAGGTCTATTCTGATTTTCTCCTTTTTGTGCCAGTTTTGATAATTTCTGTCTTTCAAGAAATGTGTCTATTTCATCTAAGTTATCGAATTTATTGGCATAAGTTGTTCATCATATTTTTATTATCCTGTTAAGATCTGTGCATCTATAGTGATATTGCATACCCATAAACCAAGTATCAGAACAGAAAATTGCAGTGTTCTTACCCACCGATGACCTTATCTCGGCTTCGCCTGTCCCTTCACCAATGTCCCTTTTCTGCCCCATACCCAGTGCAGGACCCGCATTGCATTTAGCCGTGGTACCCTTTTTACCCTCGTCTGTAAGAATCCCTCAGTCTTTATCTGGTCTTTAATGACCTTGACACTTTTGAGAATTTTGGTCAGTTATTTTGTAGACTGCTCCTTAACGAGGGCTTGTTTGGTATTTTTTACATGATAAGGTTGAGATTATGTGTCTTGGCAAGAATACCACAAAGAAGATGCTGGTCCCTTCTTAGGGCATTCTACCAAAAGTACACGATGTCAATATGTCTTATTACTAGTGGTGCTAACTCTGATTACGTGGCTAAGGTGTTGTCTGCGAGGTTTCTTCACTGTAAAGCCACTATTTTCCCCTTTATATTTCATAAGTATCTATTAAATACTTTGAAACTATGCCAACATGCTGCTTCTCAAGAACGTGATCATTTAATAATACTAACAAGCACTGTATAGCACTTATGCGTTTGGCCCTGCTCTAAGCACTTTACATAAAATCATCTAATCCCCGCAGTAACTCTAGTTGTTGGGCAGGGTGCCATAGGACCCAGGATAATGACACCCACCCCAAAGGGCAGAGGATGAGAGGAGAGGCTGTGTAAACACTGGCATTAGCATCTGCCCTGGACTGAATTATGTCCCCCCAAAAATGTGTGCATCAATTAGGCTGGGCCATGATTCCTGGTATTGTGTGGTTTTCCTATATGTTGTAAATCCTGCCTCTTTGATGTTAATGAGGGAGGATGGGTGGCAGTTCGTGAGACAGGACTCAACCTACAGGACTGGATTGTGTCTTGAGGCACTCTTTTGAGGTATAAAAGAAAGAGGTGAGCAGAGAGCCAGGAGGGACCTCATACCAACAAGATAGCAGTCCTGGGAGCAGAGCACATCCTTTGGACCTGAGGTTCCTGCGCTGAGATGCTCCCAGACCAAGGGAAGACTGTTGTATCACAAGGACCTTCCTCCAGAGCTGACAGAGATAGAAAGCCTTCCCCTGGTACAGACACCCTGAATTTGGACTTGTAGCCTACTCAACTGTGAGAGAATAAACTTCTCTTTGTTAAAGCCATTCACTTGAGGTACTTCTGTTATAGCAGCACCAGATGACTAAGACAGCATCCCTATTGGAGGTAAGCTCTTTAATAGCAAAAACTCTGCTATTCAAGTTTGTGTCTTGCACAGTGCTAGGCACCGAGTCTGCAACTGACAAATGTTGAGTACATGATAGGCAGCTGGAATTATCTAGCCAGTTGAGACTTGACAGTATTTTTCCCAGGGTCACAGGCAAGATCTTGATCTATCTTGGTCTTTTAAAGTGCCAAAGGTGTTATCTGGCCTTCCTTTTTATCCTTCAATATGCCAAGCTTGTTCTCACACTGGTGCCTTTTTATGATGGTTTATCTTTATACCCTTTTCTTCCAGATCTTCACATGGCTAGTTCCAGCTTGTCATCATCACTAATCTCAAAAATCACCTTTTCAGAGATGCAGTCTCTGACCTTCCTCACCTGCCTCCATCTCACTCCTACTCAGTCCCTCTTCATCCCATTATTCTGCCTTGTCTTTCTTGATAGGTCCTTGTCTGGCTGGTTCATGGTTATATCCACAGCACCAAACACAGGGCAGCACAACAGATTAGGCCTTCAATAAATAGTAGTTGCATGAGGGAACTAATCAACTAGCCAATCAGTCTTTACTGGGCACTTCAGACATGTCTTGTGCAGTACATTTGGGTCCTTTGAATGGTCAATGGTTTCCAACTAGAACTGCAAGTTTCATTCTAAGAGTGATGCTCTAGTATTTGAAGTCCAAGAACAGATTCATAAACTTCTTGTATGGATCTTAAACTTGTAAGCCAGTGACGTAGGCAGTGAATGAAATAGCACAATCTTTAGCTTTTCAGGATGAAAGGGCTGTGAGTTTTCTTGTGTCAGTTCATGTGGACCGCACTTCTCTAGACATTTTATCTGTGTCACAAGACTTGAAGATAGAATACATTGTTTACATCTGTGTGGCCGTCCTAATGTTAATAAGTTTGCTTTTGAATGGCATTTAGAGATTATTTATATTAAGCCCACGACCTAAATGATTGAAGCTGGAAAATACATATGGTCTCTATAAACTCCTTATCTTCCCAGGAGTGTTAAATAGGAGCTCTCACCATGACATAGCCACAGATTAAATGGCAATTTGGGAGATCATCAGTTTTGTTTTCTTGCATGTTTGACTTTACCTTTGACTCCAAGATGTAGATCCTAACCTCACTTGCAACATTAACTACAAAGTGAGTAGTAATTGAAAAATGAAACAATGAAAGGCGTTACACATGCCAAGTGCTGTTTTGGGGAATGATATTAGGAACAAATTGATATGACCTTATACATACACACACACACACACATACATAGGCACACACATATACAGATACATACATAAGCATACATGAACATATACATGTACTACACATATATGCCCATATGCATGCATACACACATATATTCTGTCCTTTCAAATTTTTTAAAGAATTTCAAACTAGAGCTTTTTTAGACTTTATTATAGCAAACATTGGGATATTTTAGCTTACTCAAATCCATTTTTTTTTTTGGGGGGGCCCATTGCTTCTCTTATTACATCTTTTTGATTGATGTGATGAGTGTGGGAAAAGCATCAAAAAATTTCTGCAAACTATAAAACCACTTGGGTGTGCACACACAGAAGCCTCCATTTTTTCATCAAACCCACATATATTTCTGAAATTAATCCCAGGGTACCACCTTTCTTTCCCTTTTTTATGTCCATTGTGCTATCTAACTTATTTTCAGTTCAGATTTATCTTATACTGTCAGCTCTCAGGCCTCTTCACCTGTCAAGGTTTATGCTTCTCTGCACTCCCAAAGAGCTTTTTGTCCATAAGATTTAATGCAGCTGTCCAGTGGGTTGCTTTTCCTTGGCTGGGGTCTATTTCATAGTGTGCTGCTGTCCATTCCCAGGATCATACTTCTCTTACTTGGGGCCTAAGCAAAACACAAAGCAATTTAGAAGTTAGAAGTGAAAAACAAAAACATACCCATTTACTTACTAAACATATAAACATAAACATAAGAAAAAAAACAAATCCATAGCCATCAAATCAATTCCGACTCACAGCGACCCTACAGGACAGGGTAGAACTGCTCCACAGGGTTTCCAGAGAGCGGCTGGTAGATTCAAACTGCTGACCTTTTCATTAGCTGTCATAACTCTTAACCACTGTGCCACCAGGGCCCCACTAAATGTACAGTGCTGTTTATATTGTATGCAAACTTGTGACAACAATAAACATATCTTCATTTTTAAAAATGTAAATGAAATGAAAAGTAACTTCAAATGACAACCTTGTTTTAGGACTAAAAAGACCAAATAATTTTTAAAAATTTACTGTGGTAAGTATATAGGTAACAAGATATTTGCCATTTTAACAATCTCCTTAAGTACAGTTCGGTAACATTCACTACTTTCACCACGTTCAGCCATCACCATTAACCGTTCCCGAATTTTTCCAACACCCTTACCAGAAACTCAGTGTCCCCTAACCATTGCATCTTCATTTCCCCCTCCCTCCCACCTGCTTCTCATAACCACTCATAAACTTTGGTCCTATGTTGTACTTAGGTGCCGTCGAGTCAGTTCCGACTCATAGCGACACCATATACAACAGAGCTCAATGCTGCCCAGTCCTGGGCCATCCTCATAATCATTCTTATGCTTGAGCGCATTGTTGCGGCCACTGTGTCAGTCCATCTCATTGAGGGTCTTCCTCTTTTTCACTGACCCTCTACTTTACCAAGCATAATGTCCTTCTCCAGGGACGGGTCCCTTCTGATAACATGTCCAAAGTGTGTGAGACGTCTTGCCATCCCTGTTTCTAAAGGGCGTTCTGGCTGTGCTTCTTCCAAAATAGATTTGTTCATTCTTCTGGCAGTCTGTGGTATATTCAATATTCTTCACCAACACCATAATTCAAAGCCATCAAATCTTCAGTCTTCCTTACTCGTTGTTCAGCTTTGGCATGCATATGAGGCAATTGAAAACACCATGGCTTGGGTCAGGTACATCTTAGTCCTCAAAGTGACATCTTTGCTTTTTAACACTTTAAAGAGGCCTTTTGCAGCAGATTTGCCCAATGCAATGTGTTGTTTGATTTCTCGACTACTGCTTCCATGGGCGTTGGTTGTGTATCCAAGTAAAATGAAATCCTTGACAACTTCAATCTTTTCTCTGTTATCATGATGTTTCTTACTGGTCCAGTTGTGAGGATTTTTGTTTTCTTTAATGTTGAGATGTAATCCATATTGAAAGTTGTAGCCTTTGATCTTCATCAGTAAGTGCTTCGAGTCCTCTTCACTTTCAGCAGGCAAGGCTGTGTCATCTACAAATCGCAGGCTGTTAATGAGTCTTCCTCCAATCCTGATGCCCCGTTCTTCTTCATATAGTCCAGCTTCTTGGATTATTTACTCAGCGTACAGATTGAATAAGTACGGGGAAGGATAATACCCTATCACACACCTTTCCTGACTTAAAAACACGCAGTATCCCCTTGTTCTGTTTGAATGACCAACTGCCTTTTGGTCTATGTACAGGTTCCTCATGAGCACAATTAAGTGTTCTGGAATTCTCATTCTTCACAATGTTATCCATAATTTGTTATGATCCATACAGTCGAATGTCTTTGCATAGTCAATAAAACACAGGTAAACATCCTTCTGGTATTCCCTGCTTTCAGCCTGGATCTGACAGCAATGATATCCCTCATTCCACATCCTCTTCTGAATCCTGCTTGAGTTTCTGGCAGTTCCCTGTTGATGTACTGCTTCGACCGCTTTTGAATGATCTTCAGCAAAATTTTACTTGTGTGTGATACTAATGATATTGTTTGATAATTTCTATATTCTATTGAATCACCTTTTCTTTGGAATTGGCATAAACATGGACCTCTTCCAGTCGGTTGGCCAGGTAGCTATCTTCTAAATTTCTTGCACAGACCAGTGAATGCTTCCAGTGCTGCATCTGTTTGTTGAAACATCTCAATTGGTATTCCATCAATTCCTAGAGGCTTGTTTTTCACCAATGTCTTCAGTGCAGCTTGTACTTCTTCCTTCAGTACCATTGGTTCTTGATCATATGCTACCTCCTCAAATGATTTAACATCAACCAATTCTTTTTAGTAGGGTGACTCTGTGTATTCCTTCCATCTTCTTTTGATGCTTACTGTGTCTTTCAATTTTTTACCCACGGAATCATTCAATATTGCAACTTAAGGCTTGAATTTTTTCTTCAGTTCTTTCAGCTTGAGAAATGACGAGTGTGCGTTTCCCTTTTGGTTTTCTAATTCCAGGTCTTTGCACATGTCATTATAATACTTCACTTCGTCTTTTCGAACCACCTTTTGAAATCTGTTGAGCTCATTTCTTCCATTCGCCTTAGCTACTCGACATTCAAGAGCAAGTTTCAGAAGTTTTCTTCTGACATCCATTTTGGTCTTTTCTTTCTTTCTTGTCTTTTTAATGACCTCTTGCTATCTTCATGTATGATGTCATCCCACAACTCATCTGGTCTTTGGTGATTAATGTTCAACGCGTCAAATCTATTCTTGAGATGGTCTCTAGGTTCAGGTGGGATAAACTCAAGGTTGTACTTTGGGTCTCATGAACTTGTTCTAATTTTCCTCAGCTTCAACCTGAACTTGGATATGAGCAATTGATTGTCTGTTCTGAATGCAGCCCCTGGCTTTGTTCTCACTGATGATGTTGAGATTTTCCGTGTTCTCTTTCCATAGATGTAGTCGATTTGATTCCTGCGTATTCCATCAGGTGAGGTCCGTGTGTATAGTTGCTGTTTATGTTGTTGAAAAAAGGTATTTGCAATGAAGAAGTCACTGGTCTTGCAAAATTCTATCTCTGGCATTTCTATCACCAAGGCCATATTTTCCAACTACTGATACTTCTTCATTTCCAACTTACGAGTTCCAATCACCAGTAATTATCAATGCATCTTGATTGCATATTTAATCAATTTCAGGCTGCAGAAATTGGTAAAAATCTTCAGTTTCTTCATATTTGGCCTTAGTGGTTGGTGCGTAAATTTGAGTAATAGTCATATTAACTGGTCTTCCTTGTAGGCATATAGATATTATCCGTCACTGTACTTCAGGGTAGATCTTGAAATGTTCTTTTTGATGATGAATGGAACGCCATTCCTCTTCAATTTGTCATTCCCAGCATAGCAGACCATATGATTGTCTAATTCAAAATGGCCAGTACCAGTCCATTTCAGCTCACTTAATGCCTACAATATCGATCTTTATGCATTCTATTTAATTTTTGATGACTTCCAATTTTCCTGGATTCATACTTCATACATTCCACACTCCTATTATTAATGGATGTTTGCAGCTGTTTCTTCTCATCTTGAGTTGTGCCACATCAGCAAACGAAGGACCTGAAAGCTTGACTCCATCCATGTCATTAGGGTTGACTATTTTGAGGAGGCAGCTCTTCCCCAGTCATATTTTGAGTGCCTTCCAACCTGAGAGACTCATCTTTGAGCACAATATCAGTGTTCTGCTGCTATTCATAAAGATTTCACTGGTCCTTCCTCCTGGTCCACCTTAGTCTGGAAGCTCTGCTGAAACTGTCCATCATGGGTGACCCTGCTGATATTTGCATACCAGTGACATAGCTTGCAGCATCACAACAATACACAAGCCCCCATTGTATGACAAATTGACAGACGTGTGGGGTCTCTACACACTTGTCTATTCTAGGTACTGTATTTTACACCAATTACACGCACTTTCTACATTTGTTTGCCAACCACGCCCCCTACAAGGTATTTTTGCATGTGCACTATGCTAGTTTTTTTTTTTTTACAGCAACATGTGAAAAAGAATTGGCATAGAGCCGCTTACAAAAATACCTTGCAGGGGGAGGGCATGGTTGGCAAACAAACATAGAAGGTGCATGTTACTTGTGTAAAAATGCAGTATTTCATACAAGTGGGATCATATTAAAAAGACCAGTTAATTTAAAGTACCTTGATTATGCCTGGTGGAGTCCCAGCCCTGCCTTAATTCTGTGATCCACTGACAAATCACCAGCACTGCTGGCCCACAGCTGCCTCCTCCGTGATACGAGACTAACCCAACCCCAGGAACAGACTAGATGGTTAAATTGTTTTATGCCCTTTCCTACAGTTACTGACGGTTGGAGAGCCCCATCTCATTTATGCCCATGAGGAGAATGCTTTTAGAGATAGCATTCATCAGGCACTCTTCTAACTCCTAAGATGGATTATCTCATTGATATTATTTTTCTTTTCTTGGTTTTCCAAAAATACAATTTTTCAATGAAGGAAACACGAAGCACAATTATTGCAAAGTAATCACAAAGACTGATAAAATGCTTTGCAATTTCTTCAAGCTCTTTTCATGTGGATATATTCATTTAATCCTTCCAGAAACCATAAGGCACGAGTGGTATTATCTCCCCCATTTTAAAGATGAAGAAGGTAAGGTCAGATTATTGGCCCATGGTCATACAGCTAATAAGTGACTGAATCTGGACTTGAACTCAAGACCCCTGACTCCAGACTCATTCCACCACACAAATTCCCTCTCCCCAGAGGCCCTGCCTTTGACTTCTGTTACATCCTAGGAAGTCACCTCTCCACCAGGTGGGATAGACAGCCTCTTCACGTATCTTAGGAATTTACTTTCTCTATATTCTTAAAGTTGACCCAGCTTGATTGGCCATGCTGTCTCACATATTTTTTTCCAAACACTCTTTTCTCCAGGACTAATCCAAAATTTGTTAATGTCTAGGGTTAGCTATGTTATGTGGTCAAAACTCTTCCTGGAAGACAAACAGCTCCAGGTCCAGGAAGAGTATAATGAGTGTTTCCTTAGTGTGCTTGGAAGATGCCCACAGGTTTGACTGGATCTGGATAATCAGAAGAAATGATTTGATATATATGCTTAGCACAATCAGAGTGACGAAGTTTTCCTCCTACATTGTCAATCATGATAAAAAAAAAGAATTTTTTTTTTATCATGATACCTTATATTTAATAGTACTCTAAAGTTTTCACAGCAGTTATGTATTTAGCATTTAAAGTAGTCTTTACAACACCCCTCTGAGGTGGACCAGAAAGGGGGTAGTATACCTGTTTTACAGAGAGTAAGTGGCAGAAGCCGGACACCCACCATCTTATTTGCCTAGCACTGCTGTAACAAAACATACCACAAGTGGGTGGCTTTAAAGAACAGGAATTTATTGTCTCACCGTTTTGGAGGCTAGAAGTCCAAATAGGGCATTGGCTCTAAAGGAAGGTCCTTCCTCATTGGTTCCTTGTTGTTCCTTCCTGTCCCTTGTGCCTGTGTTTCTGTGTCTGCTCTGCTCTTTGTATAAGACGCCTGCTAGAAGTGATTAGGTTTAGGACCCACAGTATTCTGGTATGACCTCATTTACAAACAAAAAGAAACCCCTTATTAAACTGTCATATTTACAGGTATAGGGATTAGGACTTCAACACATATTTGGGGCCAGACACAATTCAATCCATAACACCCACTCTTCCACCCTCAAGCCCAGGCCTCTTTCCTTTCTGCTTACCCAAGGACATTAGTCATACCACTGGCTTTGTAGCTTTTGGTCTAATTGTGTGTTTTATTTTAAGAAAAGAAAAATCAGACTGTATTCTGCTTCTTTCTCTTGCTATATTCATAAATGAATTATGCAGGTCAATTTCTCCTCAGCAGTGGTAATCCAAAATTTAAGTAAAGCTTCTACTTATCTGGTACATTTATATGTCAAATCTTTAATTTAGCTGTGAGCGTTTTAACATTTACTGTACTTCCATTAATAAATGTGTTTTTTTGGTGGCCTCACAACAATCACGCCTATTTGAGAGGCAGAAAAGCACCAGATTAGATCTGCCCTCTTTACAGTCTTAAAAAAAAAACCTTACACATGTGTTTTAATCAGAATCTGTGTAAAATTAAATCTAGTCATTAGTTCTTGCAAAATAAATAGTCAAGGAATAAATTTAGATTCATGGATTCATTTACTAACGTATACTGAACACCCGCTGTGTACCAAGCATTATTGTGTTGTTTATTATTAGTTGCCATCTGTGACATTTTGGAAGCAGATGACCAGGCCTGTCTTCCAAGGCACCTCTGGGTGGGTTCAAAGTGCCAACTTTTGGCTAGTAGTTGAGCACTTAACCGTATGTGCTACCCAGAAAAAAACAAACTACACTCGTTGCCGTCAAGTCAATTCTGACTCCATAGCTACCCAGGGACTCCTAAACATTGCTCTAAACCAAAAACCAAACCTACTGCTGCTGACTCCGACACATAGCGACCGTATAGGGTTTCCAAAGCTTCTTTATGGAAGCAGACTGCCACATCTTTTGAAGTACTGGAAACCCAGCAGCTGTAAATATGACAGACAAAAACGCCTGCCCTCACACTTCACCAAAGAAGACATTCAGACAGCTAACAGATACATAAGGAAATGCTCACGATCATTAGCCATTAGAGAAATGCAAATCAAAACTACAATGAGATACCATTTTACCCCAATAAGGCTAGCATTAATCCAAAAAACACACAATAGTAAATGCTGGAGAGGTTGTGGAAGGACTGGAACACTTATACACTGGTGGGAATGTAAAATGGTACAACCACTTTGGAAATCAATAGGGCGCTTCCTCCAAAAGCTAGAAATAGAACTACCATAGGATCCAGCAATCCCACTCCTTGGAAAATATATTAGAGAAATAAGAGCTGTCACATGAATAGATATATGCATGCCCATGTTCATTGCAGCCTTGTTCACAATAGCAAAAAGATGGAAACAACCTAGGTGCCCATCAGTGGATGAATGGATAAACCAATTATGGTATATTCACATAATAGAATACTACGCAATGATAACAACGATGAATCCGTGAAACATCTCATAGCATGGATGAATCTGGAGGGCATTATGCTGAGTGAAATTAGTCACAAAAGGACAAATATTGTATGAGACCACTATTATAAGAACTCAAGAAAAGGTATAAACACAGAAGAAAACATTCTTTGATGGTTATGAGGTTGGGGAGGGAGGGAGACGGGTATTTACTAACTAGATAGCAGACAAGAATTATTTTAGGTGAAGGGAAGGACAACACATAATACAGGAGAAGTCAGCACAATTGGACTAAACCAAAAGCTAAGAAATTTCCTGGATGCAACCAAAAACTTGAAGGGACAGAGTAGCAGGGGCTAGGGTCTGGGGACCATGGTTTCAGGGGACATCTAGATCAACTGGCATAACAAAGTGTATTAAGAAAACGTTCTGCATCCCAGTTCGGTGAGTGGCGTCTGGGGTCTTAAAAGCTAGCAAGTTGCCAAGATGCATCAATTGGTCCCAACCCACCTGGTGCAAAGGAGGATGAAGAACACTAAAGACACAAGGAAAACATGAACCCAAGAGGCAGAAAGGGCCACATAAACCAGAGACTCCATCAGCCTAAGACCAGAAGAACTTGATGGTGCCAAGCTACCACCAGTGACTACCCTGACAGGGAACACAAGAGAGAGTACCTGATGGAGCAGGAGAAAAGTAGGATGCAGAACTCAAATTCTAGTAAAAAGAGTGGAGGGACCCCAGGGGACATGGCCCCGGACTCTCAGTTAGCCCCAAACTAAAGCCATTCCCAAAGCCAACTCTTCAGACAAAGATTAGACTGGACTATAAGACATGAAATGATACTGGTGAGGGGTGTGCTTCTTAGCTCAAGTTGATGCATGAGACTAAGTGGGCACCTCCTGTCCAGAGGCGAGATGAGAAGGCAGAGGGGGACAGGAGCTGGTTGAATGGACATGGGAAATACAAGGTGGAGAGAAGAAGTGTGCTGTCACATTATAGGGAGAGCAAGTAGGGTCACATAACCATGTGTGTATAAGTTTTTGTATGAGAAACTGACATGAATTGTAAACTTTCACTTAAAGCACAATAAAAAAAAAAAGAAGAAGAAGAAGAATGAACAAGTGTGTAAAAAAAAAAAAAAAGAAAGCCTGCCCTCACAGGGTTTCCCTTCTAGGGTGCGTAGACGGCTGGTCTGTCAGATAGTGCTAGGGGCTTATGGGAAAAGATAAGCAGGATGGGAACAGAGTTCTGGGGAGGCTCTGAAGGAATGGCTTGCAATTTTAAATTGGTCAGGGAAGGCCTCATCTTCACCTCTTATCCACATTGTGGCACAGCAATCCGATTTCCATTAACAACACCTTTTTTATAACTTGTAGCTCCAGAAGAAATTATTTTTGACATTATACTCAATAAGAAACACATGTATAGTAATTAAGCTTGTTCAGTTATATTCTTCAGAAGGATATTAGGGGCTACTGCTTCAACCAATTAGTCTATAAATTAGAGTTTACATAAAGTTTCCTACCCTTTTTTTTTTTTAAAAGAAGCTGCCTAAAAAAAAAAAGGACGAAACATGGTTAAGAATTATTCACCTTAGAACCTTGTTTTCATAGGCTTCTTTTATTTTCATTTTTCTTTAAAATAATAGTGTGTATTACAAAAGTTCAGGCACCCCCAACATTATTTTGCATCTTATTTCCTTTGATCATTGGCAGAAACACATCCTTCTTAGCCTGCTGCCTCTCCAGCAGCCTGATATCTAGGCCTAGAGACATCACCAAGGCTGGCAACACTGAAACCCCTCCTTCACTCGCTGTCTTCTCTTAGAAGCAGAAAGAACAGCTGCTAATTCTCAGGAGTAAACCAGCCAGTCTTGCTTCCCTGTTCTAGAACTGCAGACGGTGCCTGGCACTCCAGGTGAATGTCGTTCCTCAGCACCAGGACACAGACGTTCTTCTTTTCTCTCTAGATGGCAGCACAGAGACAGAGGAGGAACAAGTGAAGCGGCTCCATGGGAGACTCAGCTGCTTCCTGCAACACTTCAGATACCCCAAGAGCCTAAGACTTTTTTCTTCTGCGTTTTCTAGAAAATGACCAAAAGCAAAAAGGTGTATTCTAAAGAACTAACCACGAATGATTTGACTCTATCTGATAATTGCCGCTCGTCTTTGGAGCAGTGGCATGACACGCTGGAGCACTTGGTGAGGTGACTGTCCCGGAGCTTGAATGTGCTGATCGGCTTGGCAGGCGGCAGGTCTGAGATGCAGGCGCATCACCCTGTGTCCCAGCCCCCAAGCCACGTAAAAGCATGATCTCTGCAGTAGAGTGCCTCAGATCGCAAAACGGCTGGAGAAGGCGCGTGGTGAGATTCGGGTCATTTCTTAGGCCTGACCACGTTGGCCTGTTCTGCTTCCCTGAAGTCAGGCCTGCATGCTTTAGGTATGTTTGTGGCGACTCTAAGCACTTGATTCCACGCTAAAGGCTTTGCGAACCAAGCTTCAACCCTTACTTTAAAAAAAAGAAAGAAAAAAAAAAAGCCTGAGACCTTTCTTTGCCCCATATCAATTTGGCAACTTTTAATTCATAATGATACCTAAACATACACGTTTTATGATCTCCTGGAGTTATAAACATCACCTCATTTTTAAAAGATTTGTCCAGCATGTGTATTATTTGATTTTTTATTTTAAATTCTTTTGAGAGTAAGGCATAGGATATGGAGGAAAGTTTAAAGTGGACGCCAAAAGGTAATTTAGTGGGCAATTCTGGTGCCTTGAGATTATGCCTTAAGGGACAGTGGGAGCAAGGGTTGTGCAAAAATATCCCGGGTTTGAGCTGTTTGCCCCCCGCCCTCCGCCCCCGACATGCAACAGCAACGGTGGAGGCTGCTAGTCAATCTTCCTGGTTTCAAGCAGCTTCCTGAGTCTCTTCTTCAGGAAAGAATTTTGTTTATTGAATCTCTACTCTTAGCTCCGTCAGGTAAGTAGAGCTTGGATCTGGGAAGTGCCTTGTGCTTTTTATTCACCTCTTTTCACAAGTAGGGATTTTCCCACACTGCTGTAGTTGATAAGTGAATCCTCCTTTCTGTCCAAGAACCCGAAGCAAGAAGTCAGCTGTGGAATTCAGAATGCATTACACAGCCTTCCAGAGGAGTTTCAGAGGGGGCAGTCTCCAGAAATTATCTGCTTGAAATCCAGGCCGTTTTGGTAAGAATCACGAGCCTGACACACAGGTCCACACACGTTGCTGGAGTGAAAACCTGGCTCTTTGCATATTCTCCACACAGTCCCAAGCACTGTCCTCAGAGATCAGTGTCTGTTTTAACCCAACACAGTTGCCAGCACTGGAGTTTCACTGCCAGGTGTGTTGTCTGTCCTTCAGAGAATCTGTTAGCCTCTCGGGACCACATCCCAGGTAGGGCCAGCTGGCAGGGTAGCTGCAGGGTGCCGATGGAACCCTCCCCTTAGCTCTCCCTCCTTCAGAAGGTCTGACCCTGAGAGACCTTGGTATGGACACCACGGACCCAAATGGCGGAGCTCCCCCAGTTTGCAAAAAGCTTGTTGGTACAGTTCTGTTTCTTCCGTCTACCACTGGCTTCACTTAACAACTGTGTTCTTGCCCTCTCTCTGTCTCTCTCTCTCCATATATATTTAGACTTATATGAAGAAAACCCATATGACTGACTGAAGAGAGTGCAGAAAATGTTTCACACTTACTGTTTTGAAGCCTTGACTGTTTTTTTTTTTCCCCTGGTGATAGTAACCAAATTGCTTAACTTTACAGCAAGAACTTTAGAGACTGAATTCCTGAGCTCTAACCAAACCAAACCCGGTGCTATCTAGTTGATTCCAACTCATAGTGACCCTACAGGACAGAGTAGAACTCCCCCATAGGGTTTCTGAGGCTGTATTCTTTATGAGAGCAGATCGCCACATCTTTCTCCTGTGGAGTAGCTGGTGGGTTCAAACTGCCAACCTTTCTGTTAGTAGCTGAGTGCTCTAACCACTGGGCAACCAGGGCTTTCCTGATACTTTTAACGGTTTTTAAGTTACTTAAGGCACCTATAAAGATATGCAAAATTGTACAGTTTTTACTCAATTTTTCATTTCCTCACATATTTTATATGACTTAGATAAATTAATAAAGGAAATTATAAAACTTTGATATTTTTGAGGCATCTTTAGAAGATTGAGATGCATTTTTCTTTTTTACATCATCATTGCCAAAAGAGGTTGGCTATTGATAGATATTATCTGAAAAGACCAAACCCAGTGCCGCCGAGTGTAGACCAAATTAAACAGATTTCTTTCTTACTGGATTTGGGAGCACATATCTTAATGTGCATCGTAAAACTCCTAGAGTGGATATAGTTTTTAGCATTTCTCAAGTGTATTTTACCACAGTGACCCTTTTCCCAATATAGCGTCTTGATGAACTGATGTTCCATAAAATACCTTTGGAACTTGTAGCCTTCTTGTATCTTCCAAGGACATCGCGCTTGGTAAAGTACAGGGTCAGCAGACAAGAGGAAGACCCTCAACGAGATGGAATGACATAGTGGCTGCAACGATGGGCTCAAGCCTAACAATGATTGTAAGGATGGCGCAGAAGCGGGCAGTGTTTCAATACTGTGGTATATAGGGTCAACTGCACATAACAACAACAACAACAGTATCTTCCTTAGACACATTATACCAGAGTGATATTCAAAATTTTTAATAAAAGCACTCATTACCCGTTGCTGTCAAGTTGATCCCGACTCATAGAGACCCTATAGGACAGAGTAGTACTAGCCCGTAGAGTTTCCAAGGAGTGCCTGGTGGATTTGAACTGCTCACCTTTTGGCTAGCAGCCATAGTTGTTAACCATTACAGCACCAGGGCTGCCAAACCGATCCATCTACCCAGCAAATCTAGTGGTATTGATGCCTCCAACCGCACATCAGAGCCGCTTCAGCCTCAAAAGCAGATCCTAGTCCAGAATTCTATCCATTTAAGAACCCTTGGGTGTTTTTTTGTTGTTCTGAGTTTTTGTTATTGTTATACATGTGTATGCTCACATCATTTGCTCCATCTCTATACAGCTCCTAAGAGCTTCCATATCACCAGCCTATGAAAAATCCAGTTGTATTCCATTAAATGTTATATATCAAAGTGGTTAAGTGCTACGGCTGCTACCCAAAGGGTTGGCAGTTCAGAGCCACCAGGCACTCCTTGGAAACTATGGGGCAGTTCTGCTCTGTCTTGTAGGGTCACTATGAGTCGGAATCGACTTGATGGCACTGGTTTGTTTTTTTTTTTATGAAGATGTTGGCAGCATGGTTAAGAGCTTGACTGCTAACTAAAAGGTCGGCAGTTTGAATCCACCAGCTGCTCCTTGGAAACCACTTGGGGGCAATTGTACTCTGTCTTGTAGGGTCGCTGTGAGTCAGAATTGACTCGACGGCAACGGGTTTTGTTTGTTTTATGAAGTTATTAGGCTGATTACCACCTTTCAGTTATTATTCCAAAGTTTCAGAGCTCAATTACCCCAATACTTGATTAGTGCATAAAATCCTAAAAATATCCAGTCCAGAAAAGATAATTTTTCCCATTCCTCAAAACTGGGCCCTAGAGCCATGCCTTTTCTTATTCTGTACCACCTCTTTAGGTGACATCATCAACACCCATGGACTCAAGTGCCAGTGTGTACAGGTGACCAACAAATTTATATCTCCACCCACACTTCCCATCTGGGTTTCAAACTTGAATGTCCAGATGCCTGCTTGACGTCACATTTTGGTGCCTCACAGAAAATTCAAACTCGTGATCTCCTTTACCAAAAACTGAAAAAAAGGAAAAAGAAAAGGAACGAAGGAAAGAAAAGCCACTTCACAAACAGATACGGTTCACTTCAGTTTTTCCTAGCTTCATCCAATCATACAAGCCACAAATCTTAGAGCCATCCTTGACCCCTCACTCTATTTCAACCTGGGCATGCCATGTATGGTCTTTCTATTTTATCCTGTAAAAATCGCACAAAACCAGACACCTTGCTCCATCCCCATCACCATCACATTAGTCCAAACCACCGTTATCTCTGTTCTGGAGTACTGCTGTGTTTCCCTCCCAGCCTGCCTACATCCGTTCTAGAACCCACCTGTCCCTTCTCTACACTACAGCCAGAGTGCACGTTTCTAAACACAAGCTTCATTGTGTATCGCCCCCTGCCTCCTCCACACACACGCATCCCAGCTTCACTTAAAACCCTTCAGTGGTTGCCCACTGCCCTTAGGATGTAGTGTCAAATCCTTGCCATGATCTGTGAGGCTTTGCATGCTATACCTCCAGGACTCCCGTCTCTGCTGCAGCCACTCTACCTGATCAGACTTATGGATTGGATTGTGTCCCTCAAAGATATGTGTTGTAAATCCCAGCCCCTATACTTGTGGATGAGGAGCCCCGGTGGCACAATGGTTAAGCTCTCAGCTACTAACAAAAGGTTGGGGGTCTGAACCCACCCAGCAGTTCTGTGGGAGAAAGACTTGGTGATCTGCTTTTGTAAAGATTACAGCCAAGAAAACCCTATAGGGCAGTTCTACGCTGTCCTATAGGATCGCTATGGGTCAGAATCTACTCGAGGGTACCTAAAAATAACATACCTGTGGCTATAACCCCAACTGGGAATATGGTTTTTGTTATGTTAATGAGGTTATGTCAGCGTAGGAAAAAAAAAACCTATTGCCGCCGAGTCGATTCCAACTCATAGCGACTCTATAGGACAGAGTAGAATTGCCCCATAGAGTTTCCGAGGAGCGTAGGGTGTCTTAAATCAATCGTTTTTGAGATATTAAAGGAGTAGCTTAGGCACAAAAGCAAGCAGGAATGGGAGAAAGATAGAAGCCACATGAAGATGGCCAAGGAACCGAGGAACAGAAGCTGAAAAGAGACAAGGGCCTTCCCCCAGAGCTGACAGAGAGCTTTCCCCTAGAGCTGGTGCCTTGAATTCAGACTTCTGGCCTCCTAAACCATGAAAAAAGAAATTTTTGTTTGTTAAAGCCATCTATTTGTGCTATTTCTGTTAGACCAGCACAGACCCTGAAGGAGGCCATGTTCTCTCTGGCCACTTAGCTTTGATACGTGCTGTTTCCTCTCCTGGATGTTCTTCCGGCCCCTCTCTAATTACCTGAGCCCTGATCTTCCCTCAGAAGTCAGCCTGAAAGTCTACCTTAGGGAAGCCTTAGGGTTTAGGGAAGTGTTATGGATTGAATTTTTTTTTCCCCAAAACAGATATGTTGAAGTCCTAATCCTGTACCTCTAAATGGGACCGTGTTTGGAAATAGGATTTTTCTTGGAAGATATTATCAGTTAAGGAGCTTATACCAGAATAAAACCCATTGCCATGGAGTCAATCCCAATTCATATGGACCCTAGAGGACAGAGCAGAACTGCCCCATAGGGTTTCCAAGGAGTGGCTGGTGGATTCAAACTGCCGATGTTTTGGTTAGCAGCCTGAGCTCTTAACCACTGCACCACACCAAGTAGGGTGGGTCCTAATCCCTTCTGAGTGGTGTCTCATAAAAGGGGAGGGCAGACAGAGTCACTTGAGGGGAGACAGATGCCTTGTGGAGCTGCGTCTAGAAGCCAGGAAAACACCTGGGGTGACCAGAACTTGGAGTAGACAAGGAAGGCTCTTCCCTTAGAAAGAGCATGGCCCCTCTGAGACCCAGAGTTTGGACTCCTAGTCTCCAGAACTGCACGGGAATAATAAGTTGCCGTTCTTCCAAGCCACCCCGTTTGCGGTATTTTGTTATGGCAGCCTAGGAGACTAAGACGGGATGCCTTAGGGGTCAGATCTAGCACAGGCTCTCATGGTCCCCTACACCTCTCCTTCGTGGAACTATCACAGTCACATTTGTATATTTGTGTGTATAATTGGATTAATATTCATCTCCCCAGTTACACAAAGCTTCATGAAGGCACAGACCATCTGCTCAGGAAAGAGCTTACAGAGCAGGTCTGAGCCTGCTGTCCTTAGAAAGGCCTCTTGCAGTGCTGGCCCTTGGCTGACATCTGGGAACTTGACTGGGAAACAGTTCCCTTTGCTCATATAAAACCCTCCCTGAATGATAATTGGCAAGAGTGGCCCACTGTGCCCAAACTGTTTGTGCAAACAATGAAGTTTATGCTGGAACACTTGCTTTCCTTCTGAGGGGGCCTGTGTGACCAGTCCCGATAAAAACCTCGGGCACGGAGTCTCCAACAGGCTTCTCTGGGCAGAAGAACTGCACATATATTGCTGGAGTTTTGTGGCTGGGGCAGAGTGTGCTTTGAATGACCCATCACCACACTGAATTGGCCCTGCCTCGTGGTGGCCCCACGCACAGCAGAATGAAATCTTGCCCAGTCCTCCCATTCCCGTGACTGGTTGTGGGTCAGACCCTTGCGATCCGTAGGGCTTTCGCTGGCTGATTTTCAGGAGTAGATCGCCAGGCCTTTCTTCCTAGTTCATCTTAGTCTGGAAACTCTGCTGAAACCTGTTCAGCATCATAGCAGCACGCAGATGGGAGGTGGTTGGCCCAGAATTCAACCTAGGTCCCCTGCATGGAAGGTGAGAATTCTACCACTGAGTTACCTCTGCCTCCTAGGGTCCAGCCATGTATCCTCTGTGCACCGCTGTGAGTACAGCTGTATACTGATGTCTGTGAGCCCTTACAGCAGGTCTCCTAACATGGGAGTGGTCTTGGGGACCCTCAACATACCCTTCTATTTCCAGAACCTTGCAAGTATTTGACATTTAATAAGTGGTATAATGCATATAAATATATTTTTTAATAAAAATGAAAATGATCCCAGAGGGCCAGGGCTGTCTATTCTGTGAAAACTCTCAAAAGAACCCAGATAAAATATAATTTATCAACTACATCCTAATTACTCAAATGGGGAATGTACATAATTCTGGAAAATGCAGAATGAAAAAAAACAATTCTGGAGATTTTGTGTGGCGGAGGCTCACAGGACTTTTTTTCTCATGAGGGTTAATTTTCTGGGTCTGAATTGTCAGGGGAAGAAGTTGGGACTGGGGACTTCACCTGGCCCAGATACTGCTTTTCTGGCTTTACTGCCTTCTCTCCCCACCTCTGCACCAAGTGTTTGTTTGCATTTCTGGCCAATTCTATGTGCAGAGTGACATGGCCTGTGTCAGGAGCAGTGCTTCTCAATTTTGGCTCATCAGGAATACTTGGACGAGCTTCACAAAATGGATGCCAGGCTCCACCCCTAAAGATTCTGATGTAATTGGTCAGAGGTGTGGCCCGGGCACTGGGATTTTAATGTGCAGCCCACCCTCCTGACAGTCCTCATCCCCTTCCTCCTCCCCCACCCCTGACACCCCCACTCCCCTTCCCCTTTTCCCCCAGCCCTGACACTCCCACTCCCCTTCCCCCTCCTCTCCCAGCCCTGACACCTCCACTGTCCTTCCCCCTTCTGCCCCAGCCCTGACACCCCAACTCCCCTTCCCCTCCTCCCCACTAGCCCTGACACCCCCACTCCCCTTCCCCTCCTCCCCCCAGCCATGACACCCCCACTCCCCTTCCCCTGCTCCCCAACCCTGACACCCCCACTCTCCTTCCCCCTTCTCCCTTCAGCCCTGACACCCCCACTCTCCTTCCCACTCCCCCCAGCCCTGAAACCCCCAGTCCCCTTCCCCCTCTTCCCCCAGCCCTGATACCCCCACTCACCTTCTCTCACTTTCCTCCTCCACTTTCCTTATCCCTCCCCCCTGCCCTGACAGCTCCCTTCATTTCACCCTCCCCTCAGCCCTGCCACCCCTGCTCCCCTTACCAGCCCCCATTTTTGAGCAATCAGATTTTACAAGGTCAATGCCTCCACTTGAGGCCAATTTATTCTTATTTCAGAAACACATAATAAAAATATTGTTTTCCGGTTTGCTAGCCCATGCCAATAGGCAGGCACACTGATGAGTGGAAGAAACAGCACCTTTCACCTCAATGGCACAAGATGAGGTGGAGTAACCAGGAAAAGCAGGTAGAGAACCCAAAACCATAAAAATCAGGGGTATTCAGATGGAGCCACCCATAAGGAGTCCCCTGTAATGCAGAAAGTCATTGATGAGTACTGTTTGTAAGAAAGACCAGTGGTCTATGCCACCACTCACCCCCAGAAATGTATGCTTCATTTTCCATATAACATGAAGTAATTCATTTTGTTTTGAATATTTGGTTACAGCTCATTACCAGTGATGAGGATACATATGTCACTTACTGTATCGGGGAAGCTCCCTCCTCTAGTAAATGTAAATCCATCCATTTACCATTTTTTAACCCTTCTGTATGTAAGGCAGCAGACTAGGATATGAAAAAAAAAATTTTTTTTTTTTTTTTTTGTCAACTGTTAATTGGCACACCCTGGGCGGTGCAAACAGTTAATGCTCACGGCTGCTAAGCAAAAGGTTGGATGTTCAAGTCCACCCAGAGGTGCTTTGGAAGAAAGGCCTCGTGATCTACATCGGAAAAATCAGCCACTGAAAGCCCTGTGGAACACAATTCTTCTCTGTCACACATGGGATCGCCATGAGTCGTAGTCAACAGCAACCGGTTTCGAGTTTTTTTGTAGCACCCATCATGGCTACACAGAGAACCAATTATGTGTCCAGGAGCAGTCAACAGTAAGTTGTGCGAGGAAAGGTGATCCGAGTCTTGAAGATCAGGCTGAAGAGTTTGGCTTTGAAACGGATGGAAATGAAGGTTCGTTCTCAAACAGAACAGAATAGGTATAAAAAGGGAGCTACGAGGGTTGCCAGGTTTCGATGGAGAGGGCTCCATGAAGAAGGTGGGCCTGGGCCATGGCCCAAGGGAGAGAAGGGTATGAACAGCATATACACCCACCCCACCATGAGCGTCAACTGTCTTTGCCTCCAATCAGAAACGGAGAATTCAGGAGGGAGGCAGCCTCAACTTTTTGGGGTTTGGAAAATCGCTTTGGAATGTAATTTCATGTTTTCTCTGCCTGCTGTAGGAGCCTAAAGGGGGCAGAGAAGTTGGAACCTCTGCTCTGTAGACTCAGCAGGCTAACAAGCCCCCTGGGATGTGCAGTGGTGGGGCTGTCTGGGGGCCCCGGGCTGGGCAGGCCCAGGCAGGACCAGAGTGCAATCAGGAGACTTCATTTATTCTTCTTCTTTGTGACACCCACCCACTGAGAACCAGGTGTGAAGCCAAGGTGACAGCTTTCAAAGCTGATGGAGGCAGCTTCCCATTGTTAACAAGCCAGCCACAGGCAACTAACCACTACATGGGCACTAATCATTTTGTTGCTCATATATCTTCCCTGTTAATGCTTTTCAACACAGGTGTTATATTTCCAAGGAATAAAGACTTGTAAAAAGGGTGGTGGAGTTTATGGCTGCAGGAAACTGACCCCCACTTTACTCTGCTGACAGGTTTATAAGCCAAGGAAGTTCACAGGTGAAAAGAATTTCTAAGCAAATATATTTTTAAGAGCTGTATTTTTGGTTTTGTTTTTTTTTTTTAAAACAAATACAAAGGTTATTTGCCTAGGTGCATACGCCTGTCCTGCACCAACTCCACCAACTCCAATGGGCTGCACCAACTGTATTTCCTTAGCGAACAATGAGAAGTAGTCAAAATGCAGTATCTTATTTTAAAGTATGGGAACAAAGCACCCCTGGCTTTTTATTTGTTTTATCTTGTTTTTAAGAAATGATCTGCGTAAAAGATGCACTGGATCTTCAAAGGTGTCTACTTTGTCTCTTTTCTAAAATGGACGCTTTGTCTAAACAATGAAATGAATTCCCTCTTATTTGGAGTGAATTTTCCAGAGCACTCCCCTAGGCAGGCTGAATCCTTAGCACAGTGTGGATCCCGCCACAAATGGACTCAGAGCAGAATGGAGTATTTTGGTTGGCTTCATGACCAGAGACTAAATCAATTTGACAAGTAGATTGAAAGACCTGGTTGTAAAATAATCGCTATGGAGATGGGGTGGGAGGAAAGCAGAGGGCAGGGGTGACTGGAGGTGCCAACATGCAGTTGGTGTGGGACAGGCCTGTGCA
Source organism: Loxodonta africana (assembly GCF_030014295.1). Taxonomy (NCBI): domain Eukaryota; kingdom Metazoa; phylum Chordata; class Mammalia; order Proboscidea; family Elephantidae; genus Loxodonta; species Loxodonta africana. The sequence goes on from NC_087358.1 coordinate 72,710,850, forward strand.
CCTATGAGAGAAGCTCTGGGAAAGGACAAGACTTCAGAGTCCGAAAGACCAGGGGTCCAATCCTGGCTCTGCCATCTTGAATAAGTTCCTTAACCCCTTAGCACCTCCTTTATTCATGACTCTAAAATGCAGTTGATGATAATACCTACCTCCTAGGGATATTAACATACATAAAGTTCCCGGCACAGAGCCAGGAACATCATAATTTCTCAAGACAAGTTAATTCTCTTTCCACTTCTCCCCCATCCAAGTATCTTAGTGCCTAATTCCACCACCAGTGATTCATTTTTTTTTAGTTAAACCTTGGGTCTTATGGCTTTGGAGATCCTCTAGTCAAACCCCTTATTGGAAAAATGAGGTCCAGAGAGATTAAATGAATTGCCCAAGTGGTAACCTAAGAAAGAGCTAAAAATTGGCCTTGTATATTGAGACTACAGAATAGCTCTATGCTCTGGTAGTGAATCCTGTGTAGTTTTTCTTTAAAAGATGTAGAGAAAAGTTAGCTGTCTTCAACCCTTTAAAATATTCACATTGGAAATTTGTAATATCAACATCCACATGTCTGGTGTGAAGATGAAGGCGTGAAGCCAGTCTTTCCCTTCTTTTCTTGAAATCATCCAAAGCAAAAGGAAAGTAAGAGACAGAAAGAAAATTTTCTTTTTCAGAAAACTAGAAGGTAGTTAAACCCACAGAACAACAAAATGGGTGGAAGGACTTCAAAGAGCAGGGGAGTAGACAGGAGGGAGAAAAGAAAAGAGTTCATGGCTACAGAAATCAGATGACTCCGCAAAAATAGAGGGCACAAGGTATGGTGTGGACCAGAAGAGAGGCCACATGTCTGCAACAAAGGGAACAGTGTGCACCTAAGGGCTCCAGAACTCTCCTGGACGCAAGTTAGTTGTGAAAAGCAGAATTGATGTGGTTAAAAGAGAAAGTAGATATAAAGAGAAAAAGAAGTAGATATAAAACTCACACACAAAGCCCTGGTTCATGAAGACAACTCCTGCTAGGCTGGGATATGATCCTGCAAATATCTAGTCCAAGAAGAAGTCACCTGCCTCAAAGATAAGGAATCAAGATATTTCTAAGATACGAGAAATAAAACAAGAAAATTGTCAGAAAAAAATAAACGTCAGATAAAAATGTTGCCAAAGAGGAGACTAAAATAGTGACCAAATATTTTGCTACAAATTTAAAACATTTAGAGAAGCAATTACCTCTATGAAGCCTGTCTACAAATCAGGTGCAGGAAAACATGGACGTGATGGCAAGACAGCAAGAGATGACATGTGAACTGGCAGGTGTTCAGGAAAGACATGAAGATGGATCAGAAGGAGAAATAGGAAATAATGAAATCACAGCAAGGAGCCAATAGGAGGAGGCAGAGCCAAGATGGCGGAATAAACTGACAATTCCGGCGAGCCCTCTTTACAACAAAGACCCAAAAAAACAAGTGAAACCAGTATATTTATGACAAGCTAGGAGCCTTGAGCATCAAAGGCAAGCTTAGAAAACAAACCGAGGGGCAGGGAGAGGAAGAGACAGTTCAGAAGTGGAGAGGAGTTACCAGACTTGAATCACGGGGAGCCCTCAGGCACCACTCCCGGAGCAACGGCGGCAGTGGACTGGTACTAGCATTCAGCCGCAGTTTCCTCAGGGAGAAACAGCCATCCACACAGCCTACTCACACCTTTGGAACCACAGAAGAATGGCGCTTTCGGCAAAAGCTAAGTACTTGCGTATATTTTACCTCACCTCCCCCACCTCAACCTGCAAGCCGGCTTCAGCGGCTAAATTCCCTGGGCTTGAGATAGTCCCTGTTGAGCACCTAGACCCATCCTCCTGGCCTTGGAGAAGGAAAAAATGTGCAATTGAGGGAATAGATAATTTGCCAGCTCCACTAACCAGGGGAGCTCAGGACAGAAGTGGCTCCTGTCCAGGCACAAACGGTCCATGGACTTTGAGTACCTTTCCCCTCTGCATGGACCTGTGTGGGCCTATTTCAGGAGAATAGGCCCTTGTTGGAAGACTCCAACTGTTTTAGCTGTGCAGTGGAGAGTTGGGTGTTTGATGTTTGACATTGCTTTTCCTATTAAACAGGGCCCTCACCTACTCACATTAGGGGCCTAAGGACTTGTAGCTCCACTCAGGTCACCCAGCCACCCACGACAGGGGTCCAAGGATAACTGGTACCTCCCAGTCCTTAAAACCAAAAACATTGGCTGCCCACTGTCCGTCTGCAAAACCCACCTACCTGTATGCGCTAGGTATCAGGGACACGCTCTCCTCAGAGACACATGAGGGACGATTCTCAGCCCCTGCCTTGTTCAGAGTGTGACCCCCTGCTGCAACCAGATACCAGTACCTACACCAATCACCTCTGCCCCTCTAAGACTGTAGGACAGGGCCTGTACCACACACTTGATGATCAGCTACCTGGAAACCTGAGCTGAATTCGTACAAGAAAAGTGAATGGACTCCTAGACTGATATACATGATAACAGCTCTAGCCATCTGGGGACAGGACGCCAGAGCTCCAAAGGTGAAAATAATCAAGCTAGCTCACTCAAGCAACCCATTTGAGCATATCAAAACGAAGCAAACCAATAAGCTATGACACAGTAAGCAAACATAAAATAAACTAATACAATAACTTATAGATGGCTTGAAGACAACAGTCAATATCAAGTCACATAAAGAAACAGACCATGATCACCTCAACAAGCTCTCAAACACAAAGAATCAAGGGATCTTCTAGATGAAAGTGCCTTCCTGGAATTACCAGAGGCAGAATACAAAAGATTAATATACAGAACCCTTGAAGACATCAGGAAGGAAATGAGGTAATATGCAGAACAAGCCAAGGAACACACAGATAAAGCAATTGAAGAAATTAAAAAGACAATTCAACAACATAACAAAAATTTAATAAGTTGGAAAAATCCATAGAAATTCAGAAGACTAACAATAAAATTACAGAATTAGACAACTCAGTAGAAACTCAGAGAAGCACAATTGAGTAAGTGGAAGGCAGAATTTCTGAACTTGAAGATAAAGCACTTGGCACTAATGTATTTGAAGAAAAATCAAATAAAAGAATTAAAAAAAATGAAGAAACCTTAAGAATCACGTGGGACGCTGTCAAGACAAATAATGTACGAGTGACTGGAGTACCAGAACAGGGAGGGATAACAGAAAATAGAGGGAGAATTGTTAAAGATTTGTTGGCAGAAAACTTCCCTGATTTTGTGAAAGATGAGAAGATATCTATCCAAGATGCTCATCGAACTCCACATAAGGTAGATGTTAAAAGAAAGTCAGCAAGATGTATTATAATCAAACTTGCCAAAACCAAAGATAAAGAGAGAATTTTAAGAGCAGCTAGGGATAAACGAAAAGTCACCTACAAAGGAGAGCCAATAAGAATAAGCTCAGACTACTCAGCAGAAACCATGCAGGCAAGGAGACAATGGGAAGACTTATTTAAAAATTGAAGGAAAAAAATTGCCAGCCAAGAATCATATATCCATCAAAACTGTCTCTTAAATATGAAGGTGATATTAGGACATTTCCAGATAAACAGTTTAGGGAATTTGTAAAAACCAAACCCAAACTGTAAGAAGTACTAAAGGGAGTTCTTTGGTTAGAAAATCAATAATATCAGGTATCAACTCAAGACTAGAACTCTGGGCAGAGCAACCAGAACTCAACCCAGACAGGGAAATCAAAAAAACAAAGCAAGATTAAAAAAAAAAAAAAAAAAAGCTCAAAACAGGGAAACATCAATGCTATTATACAAAAGAAGACAACATTAAAACAATAAAGAGGGACTAAGAAATGTAGTCATAGATCTTCCAAATGGAGAAGAAGGTAAGATGATACAAAGAAATAAAATTTAGGTTTAAATTTAGAAAAATAGGGGTAAATCATAAAGTAACCACAAAGGAGACAAATTATCCTACACATAAAAATAAATTCAAGAAAAAAATAGACTCAGCAGAAAAATACTCAACAACAATAGATATGAGGAAAGGGCAATATATAAAGATAATCTACTCAGCACATAAAATTAAGTGGGCAAAAGAAACTGTTAACAACACACAAAAAACACATCAAAATGATAGCATTAAATTCATACCTATCCATAATTACACTGAATGTAAATGGACTAAACGCACCAATAAAGAGACAGAAAGTGGCAGAATGGATTAAAAAAAAACGATCCGTCTATATGCTGCCTACAAGAGACACACCTCAGAGACACAAACAAACAAAAACTCAAAGGATGGAAAAAATATATCAAGCAAACAGCAATAAAAAAAAGAGCAGGAGTGGCAATGTTAATTTCTGACAAAATAGACTTTAAACTTAAATTCATCATAAAGGATAATGATTAAAGGGACAATATACCAAGAAGATATAACCACATTAAATATTTATGCACCCAATGACAGGCCTGCAAGGTACATAAAACAAACTCTATTAGCATTGAAAAGTGAGATAGACAGCTCCATAATAATAGTAGGAGACTTCAACACACCACTTTCGATGAACAAGAGGACATCCAGAAAGAAGCTCAATAAAGACATGGAAGATCTAAATGCCACAATCAACCAACTTGACCTCATAGACATATACAGAACGCTCCACCCGACAGCAACCAAGTATACTTTCTTTTCTAGTGCACATGGAACATTCTCTGGAATAGACCACATATTAGGTCATAAAGCAAGCCTCAGCAGAATGCAAAACATTCAAATATTACAAAGCATCTTCTTTGACCATAAGGCCATAAAAGTGGAAATCAATAACAGGAAAAACAGGGAAAAGAAATCAAACACTTGCAAACTGAACAATATCCTGCTCAAAAAAGACTGGATTATAGAAGACATTAAGGATGGAATAAAGAAATTCAGAGAATCCAATGAGAATGAAAACACTTCCTATCAGAAGCTTTGGGACACAGCGAAAGCAGTGCTCAGAGGTCAGTTCATATCAATAAATGCACACATACAAAAAGAAGAAAGGGCCAAAATTAAAGAATTATCCCTACAACTAGAAAAAATAGAAAGAGAACAACAAAAGAAACCCTCAGGCACCAGAAGAAAAGAAATAATAAAAATTAGAGCAGAACTCAATGAAATAGAAAAACAATTGAAAGAATTAACAATACCAAAAGCTGGTTCTTTGAAAAAATCAACAAAATTGATAAACCATTGGTCAAACTGACAAAAGAAAAACAGGTGAGGAAGCAAATAACCCAAATAAGAAATGAGATGGGTGATATTACAACAGACCCAACTGAAATTAAAAGAATCATATCACATTACCGTGAAAAATTGTACTGTAATAAATCTGAAAACCTAGAAGAAATGGATGAATTCCTAGAAACACACTACCTACCTAAACTAACACAAACAGAGGTAGAACAACTAAATAGACCCATACCAAAAGAAGAGGTTGAAAAGGTAATCAAAAAATTCCCAGCAAAAACAAAGCCCTGGCCCGGACAGCTTCACTGCAGAGTTCTACCAAACTTTCAGAGAAGAGTTAACACCACTACTACTAAAGGTATTTCAGAGCATAGAAAAGGATGGAATACTACCAAACTCATTCTATGAAGCCACCATATCCCTGTTACCAAAACCAAGTAAAAAAAAAAAAAACAAGTAAAGACACCACTAAAAAAGAAAATTCATGAACTTAGATGCAAAAATCCTCAACAAAATTCTAGCCAATAGAATTCAACAACATATCAAAAAAAATAATTCACCATGACCAAGTGGGATTCATACCACGTATGCAGGGATGGTTCAACATTAGAAAAACAATCAATGTAATCCATCATATAAATAAAACAAAAGACAAGAATCACATGATTTTATCAACTGATGCAGAAAAGGCATTCAACAAAGTTCGACACCCATTCATGACAAAAACTCTCAGCAAAATAGGAATAGAAGGAAAATTCCTCAGCATAATAAAGGACATTTATACAAAGCCAATAGCCAACATCATCGTAAATGGGGAGAGCCTGAAAGCATTCCCCTTGAGAACAGGAACCAGACAAGGATGCCCTTTATCACCCCTCTTATTCAACATTGTGCTGAAGGTCCTAGCCAGAGCAATTAGGCTAGATAAACAAATAAAGGGCATCCAGATTGGCAAGGAAGAAGTAAAAGTATCTCTGTTTGCAGATGACATGATCTAATACACAGAAAACCCTAAGGAATCCTCAAGAAAACTACTGAAACTAATAGAGGAGTTCAGCAGAGTATCGGAATAATAAACATACAAAAATTAGATGGATTCCTCTACACCAACAAAAAGAACATCGAAGAGGAAATCACCAAATCAATACCATTTACAGTTGCCCCTAAAAAGACAAAATACTTAAGAATAAATCTTACCAGAGATGTGAAAGACTTATACAAAGAAAACTACAAAACAATTCTGCAAGAAACCCAAAGAGATGTACATAAGGGGAAAAACATACCTTGCTCATGGACAGGAAGACTTAACATTATAAAAATGTCTATTCTACCAAAAGCGATCTATAGATTTAACACAATTCCAATCCAAATTCCAACAACATTCTTTAATGAGATGGAGAAACAAATCACCAACTTCATATGGAAGGGAAAGAGGCCCCGGATAAGTAAAGCATTACTGAAAAAGAAGAACAAAGTGTGAGGCCTCACTCTACCTGATTTAAAAAAAAAAAAAAAAACCTGATTTTAGAACCTATTATACCGCCACAGTAGTCAAAACAGCCTGGTACTGGTACAACAACAGATACATAGACCAATGGAACAGAATTGAGAATCCAGACATAAATCCATCCACATATGAGTAGTTGATATTTGACAAAGGCCCCAAAACAGCTAAATGGGGAAAAGACAGTCTTTTTAACAAATGGTGCTGGCAAAACTAGATACCCACCCGCAAAAAAATCAAACAAGAAGCATAACTCACTCCATGCACAAAAACGAGCTCAAAATGGATCAAAGACCTAAATATAAACTCTAAAATGATAAAGATGATGAAAGAAAAAATATAGACAACGTTAGGAGCACTAATACATGACATAAACAGTATATAAAACATTACTAACAATGCAGAAGAAAAACTAGATAACTAGGAGCTCCTAAAAATCAAACAGCTATGCTTACCCAAAGACTTCACCAAAAGAGTAAAAAGATTACCTACAGACTGGGAAAAAGTTTTTAGCTATGACATTTCCGATCAGTGCCTGATCTCTAAAATCTACATAAAAAACACATAATAGTGCAAAAACTCAAATACAAAAAGACAAATAACCCTATTAAAAATGGGCAAAAGGTATGAACAGACACTTCACTAAAGAAGACATTCAGGTAGCTAACAGATACATGAGGAAATGCTCACTATCATTAGCCATTAGAGAAATGCAAATCAAAACTACAATGAGATTTCATCTCACTCCAAGGTTGGCATTAATCCAAAAAGACAAAACAATAAATGTTGGAGAGGCTGTGGAGCAATTGGAACACTTATACACTGCTGGTGGGAGTGTCAAATGGTACAACCACTTTGGAAATCAATTTGGTGCTTCCTTAAAAAGCTAGAAATAGGGCTACCATATGATCCAGCAATCCCACTCCTTGGAATATATCCTAGAGAAATAAGAGCCTTTACATCAACAGATATATGCATACCCATGTTCGTTGCAGCACTGTTTACAATAGCGAAAAGATGGAAGCAACCAAGGTGCCCATCAATGGATGAATGGATAAATAAATTATGGTATATTCACACCATGGAATACTACACATTAATAAAGAACAGTGATGAATCTGTGAAACATTTCATAACATGGAGGAATCTGGAAGGCATTATGCTGAGTGAAATTAGTCTGTTGAAAAAAGACACATATTGTATAAGACCAGTATTATAAGAACTCGAGAAATAGTTGAAACAGAGAGGAAAACATTCTTTGATGGTTACTAGAGGGGGAACGGAGGGAGGGTAAAAAAGATAGTGGATTATAACTACTATAGGTGAAGGGAAAGACAACACGCAATACAGGTGAGGTCAGCACATCTGGACTAAACTAAAAGCAAAGAAGTTTCCTGAATAAACTGAATGCTTTGAAGGCCAGCATAGCAGGGGCAGGGGTCTGGGGACCATGGTTTCAGGGGACATCTAAGTCAATTGGCATAATAAAATCTATTAAGAAAAACATTCTGCATCCCACTTTGAAGAGAGGTGTCTGGGGTCTTAAACGCTAGCAAGCGGCCATCTAAGATGCATCAATTGGTCTCAACCCACCTGGATCAAAGGAGAATGAAGAACACCAAGGGCACAAGGCGATTATGAGCCCAAGAAAGAGAAAGGGCCACATGAAGCAAAAACTACATCATCCTGAGACCAGAAGAACTAGATGGTGCCTTGCTACAACCGATGACTGCCCTGACAGGGGACACAACAGAGAACCCCTGAGGGAACAGGAGAGCCGTGGGATGCAGACCCCAAATTCTCATAAAAAGCCCAGACTTAATGGTCTGACCTAGACTAGAAGGACCTTGGTGGTCATGTCCCCCAGGCCTTCTGCTGGCACAGGACAGGAACCATTCCCGATGCCAACTCTTCAGACATGGTTTGGACTGGACAATGGGTTGCAGAGGGATGCTGGAGAAGAGTGAGCTTCTTGGGTCAGGTGGACACTTGAGACTATGTTGGCATCTCCTGCCTGGAGGGGAGATGAGAGGGTAGAGGGGGTTAGAAACTGGTGAAATGGACAAGAAAAGAGAGAGTAGAGGGACGGAGCAGGCTGCCCCATAAGGGGGAGAGCAATTGGGAGAGTGTAGCAGGGTATATGTAAGTTTTGGTGTGGGAGACTGACTTGATTTGTGAACTTTCAGGAGCCAAAAGGCTACAAATGAGAAAACCAATCAAAATGAAATTGGTATGGAAGTAGGAATGATTTATTATATTGGGACACAGGAAGGGAGCATAATATTGATACAAAAAAATAATTTTAACCAAAAAAAAAAAAACTTACTTAAAATACTGATGCAAAAATATAAAACAAAATATTACTAAACAGACTCAAGCAACTCTTAGAAGAATGATACGATGTGACAAAACAGGCTGTATTTATAATGCAAAGATGGTTCAATATTAAGGAGTTTATCTCTGTGAATTTACCATACTAATGATTAAAAGAAAAAATAATGTATGTGTCTTCTTAAACACTTAAAAGACACTTAGTAAAATTCAACTTCCATAATTGATCTAAAAAAAAAGATCGATGAAACAGGAATACATGTGTACTTCCATCATAAATACCAAACTGCAAGTCAACAATATGTTTAATGGGGGAAATACTAATTGCCATTAAGTATAATTCCCATTAAAGTCAGCAATAAGAACGTTCTAACCATTCTAGCCAATGCAGTTAGATAAAGAAATTAGACATAAAAATTGAAAAAAAAGGAGGTAAAATTATCATCATTTGAAGACTCTCTGTCTACATGCTTGAGATGATCATGTGAAAAAGATTACAAAAAATAAGAATTCAGTAAGATAGCTTAATACAAAATTAATATATACATATCAAAAGCTTTCATACACGTCAACAAAAACTAGTTATAAGAAGTAATGGAAGAAAAGACTCTTTTATACTTACAATAGCAAAAACAACAACCACTCCCCCAAAAAGCTAAAATATTTCTCATTCAGGAATAAACTGAATGAGAAATATTTCAGATCTATATGAATAAAACTTAAATGAACCCTGAAAGACACAAAAACAGTCTTAAACGAATGAGAAGTCACCATATTCTTGGGGAAAAGAGTGACTTTCATCGTCTTAGTCATCTAGCGCTGCTGTAACAGAAGTACCACAAGTGGATGGCTTCAACAGAGAAATTTATTCTCTCACAATCTAGGAGGCTAGAGGTCCAAATTCAGGGTGCCAGCTCCAGGGGAAGGCTTTCTCTCTGTCACCTCTGGGGGAAGGTCCTTGTTATCAATCTTCCCCGTCAGGGAGCTTCTCAGTGCAGGGACTCCAGGTCTTGGCTCTCATTTCTTGGTGGTAGGAGGTCCCTCTGTCTCTCCGCTCCATTCTCTCTTTTATGTCTCCAAAGAGATTCATTCTAGATACAATCTAACCTTGCAGTTTGAATCATGCCTCGTTAGTATACCTGACTCTAATCCTGCCTCATTAGCCATAGAGGTAGAATTTACAGCACATAAGAAAATCACGTCAGATGGTAAAATAGTGGACAGTCACACAATACTGGGAAACGTGGGCTAGCCAAGTGACACATATTTTGGGGGGACACAGCTCAATCTGTGACAATCATAAAGATACCCATTTTATTCAAGTTAATGTTTGTAATTCTAATCAATGTACTACCAGGATATTTTTGTAATTCAACAAGAGGATTCTAAAGTTCATATAAGAAAAAAAATTACAGTATTCAATACTCGGAAAAATTATTTGAAACAATAACGAGGTCTACGCTAGCCATCTCATATTAAAATATATTTTAAGTTACAAAAATTAAGAGTGTGGTATTGGTGAATGAATAGACAGATAATCAGAATAGAAAGACTACAGATAGACCCAAACGCATACTAAATTCAGTGTATGATAAAAGTAGCACTTCAAATCAGTAGCAAAAAGATGGACTAAATCAATAAATAATATTGGGAAAAGTAGCAATTTAGAAAAAATAAAGTTAGACTTCATATATCAGGACAAATTCCAAATTAGTCAAAGCTTAAATGTTAAAACATAAAAGTAATAGGAGAAATGTAGGAGACTTAATAAAATTCTTCATGGCTAAATCAACATAAGCAAAGTCCAACGACAAGATAACAGGGAAATAATATTTGCACCTCATATCACAAATAACTATTTCCTAGAAATTGAGAATTAAAAGAACAACCACCCAATAGAAAAATGGGCAGAGAGACAATTTAAATAAAAGGTAACACACCAAACTGCAAATGCATTTATCCTTAGACTCATTATCTGAGGCTGGGTTCTCTAGAGAAGCAAAACCAGTAAAGTGTATAAATATCTGTATAAAGAGATTTATATTAAGGAAATGGCTCATGCAGTTGTAGACGCTGGACCATCCCAAATCTGAAGGTCAGGCTGGAGGCTTCTGCTGATTCAAGTAGCCACAGGGGCTGGAGAACCCAAGATGGGCAGGTCAAACAGCAGGGCTCTTGCTCATAGGCTGCAAAGCCCAACGAATCCCAAGATCGTCAGCAAGACCACAGGTAAGCTGCTAGCACGAGTGCCAAGAACTGGAGGTCAGATGAACAGGAGCCAGCTACAGGATCCAAAGGGAGCAAAAAGCCCGGGAGCCTTGCCAGAGAGTCCACTTATATTTGATGAGGGCCACGCCCCCAAAGAAACTCCCTTTCACCTGATTGGCTACTCACAGCAGATCTCAAACTTGGGGTGATCACATTATATCAAAACTCATCATGAAAATAATCACATCATCGTACAACTGCCAAACTACAGTGTAACTGCCAAACCACTGAGAATCATGGCCCAGCCATGTTGACACACAACCTTAATGATCATACTCACTAACTCTAGTTTGGGGAATTTATATACCTACAATTGCACAAAAGGATACATTAAAAAAAAAAAAGGATACATAGGCAAGATTATACATTACATCATTGCTTGAAATAACAAAAGACTGGAAACCCCCTGAGTGTTCATTTATAAGGGGCTAAGTAAAATAACCATGTTCAGCTTATTTATTGCTATGTAACACACTTTTTTCTTTTTAACACACTATTTCAAAATATAGTTGTTAGAACCACAGTTTTATTATTATCTCTCACTATTCTGTTTGTTGAATGGGCTCAGCTGGGTGGTTCTAACTTAGGGATTCTCATAAAATTGCAGTCAGATGTTGGCTGGGCTGAACTCATCTGAGGGCTCAACTAGCTTCATCATTCCCGTGTCTGGAGTGAGGGCTGCTTGGCTGAAATGGCTGGGTATGTGTTAGCTTAGGCTTCCTCCGAGCATTGTAGTCTTAGTGCAGTCAGACTGCTTTCAAAACATCTGGGTCCTTCAGAGCAAGTTTTCAAGGTGGCAGCAAATGAAAAACTCCACTCTAGAAACTGTCCCAGCATCACTTCCACTGTATTCTACTGGTCAAACAAGCCGTTCAGGTCAGCACATATTCAAGCAGAGGGAATTGGAGTCTACCTTTAAGTGAGAGGAGGAACAAGGAATTTGGTGCCATCATTGATAGGCCACATAATGAGAACATATGTACATGTGAAAAAGAACAAGGAAGCTCTCTATTTACTGATGTGGAAAAACTTCAGGTTTTATTAAGTGGAAAAAGCTAAGTGAACAACTGTGTAAACAGTATAGAATTTTTTGTGTAAGGTGTGGGTTAGAAATAAAAATATTTGTGCTTGCTTATATTTTCATCAAGATAATAAAATAGGAAACCAATGAACAGGTGGATAGGGACAGGGAGGAGAGAGGCCTTTTAATGTATGAACTGAAAAAAGAAAATACTTGGATCTTGAAGAAACCCAAAGATTTTCAAGCTTGTTCATTTTCTCACGGCGATGCAGCCTTTTGGGCAAGTAAATGATGGGTCCTATTTTTAAAAATCCCATTAGTTTCCAAGGAATCTTGCATTTTACCACCACAATAATACAACCTATCTAGGAAATGATCCATCTGGCTATATGTTTAGTTAGAGCTAACAGCCTCCCTCCACCCTGTATAAAAAACCAAACCCATTACCGTTGAGTTGATTCCAACTCATAGTGACCCTATAGGACAGAGTAGAACTGTCCCATAGAGTTTCCAAGGACAGCCTGATGGATTCAAACTGCTGACCTTTTTGTCAGCAGCCATAGCACTTAACTACTATGCCACCAGGGTTTCCCACCCTGTATATTGCCTACAAATTAATTGCTATATGTGTGCTGACCTAAGGGTATAGAGAGTGGTAGATTTTTCTTCGTTGCCTGTCAAACTCAAATTACCATTTGCTATGCAATTTAAGATGTTGACGTTGTCAAAACAGATTAGCCAGTGGTGTGCTGGCTCATCGTGGTTCATGACAGCCAATTGTCAAATATTCAGGAATTTTGCAAGACAGTTGGTAGCTTAAAATCAAGAGTCCTGGTGGTGCAATGGTTAAGCACTTGGCTGCTAACCCAAAGGTCAGCTGTTTGAACCCACCTAGCGGCTCCGAAGGAGAAAAGACCTAGCGATCTCTTCCAGTAAAGGTTATTGTTGTTAAGTGCTGTCAAGTTGATTTTGACTCCTAGCAACCGTATAGGACAGAGTAGAACTGCCCTATAGGATTTCTGAGGCTATAATTTTTACAGAAGCAGATCACCATGTCTTTTCTCCCATGGAACTATGGGGTGGATTCAAACCCCCCAACCTTTAACTTAGCAGCTGAGTGTTTAACTGTTGTGCCACCAGGGCTCCTGCCTATAAATATTACAGCATAGGGAACCCTATGGGGCAGTTCTACTCTATCACATAGGGCTGCTTGGCAGAGAAGGAATTGGAGTGAGTTCTCACTTATAGCAGGTGATTGGTGAAGGTGACATTTGAAAATTATATTGACTTCATCAATGAGATTTAGGTTTTCCACTTTTTCTATTTTTATAAGAAACCTTACAGACATGAGCTTAATAAGGTCTTTTTGTTTTTCCTCAATAGTTAGCATTTATTGCACTTAATGTGCAGGGTACTATGTGCTTTGCAAGCATTCTCTCTCCAATTACTGTTACAACTTTTTAAGGTAGGCACTATGATGTTTCCGTCTTACAGAGAGTCCAGAGGTAGGAAGTGATTTGCACAAGCCAGCGGGCCACAAAGCCAGAGTCCAAACCTTGCGGCTGGGCGCCATACGTACTCATTTAGACATCATGCTGAAAACCCTTCACACTGTATTATTTGGAAAACTCAGAGAAACACGAAGAAGAAAAATAAAATCCCGCAAAATTCTAGTTCCTAAAGATAACCACTGTTAACATTTTGATCTAAATCAGTGACATTCAACCCTTTCTCCACCGGAGTTCTGTGCCTCGCTTCCATGAGTGACTGTGGCCAACTCTGAAATCATTTTCTCAGGGGTGTGGAGGTGTAATCTGAAAAATGCCACATGCAATTTTCATGTAGTCTATCTACTGTCTAATTTTATTATTTTTCTAACAAATGGCATGGTTTTTCAAAGTTCACATTGTCCATGATCAGGTGTAAAGAGGTTTGATATGTGTGTGTTGGAACGATTATTAAAAAGTTTCCTGCACTCTTGCATTCCTACTGGTTTACTCTGTACTCTCTTTCTCTGGCAATTTCTTTTACTTTTCTTAGGATGTTTCGGTATTATGGTGATATACATACATAGTCGTATACATATGTGCCTGAGAAGCTGGTTAACATTGAAACACACATGCATATATACACACACATATGCATATGTGTACAAATGTATAAATATACATATATGTGTACCGTATTTTTATGAAAATAACATGAGAAGTATTTTCTCAAGTGCCACTATACCATTTTTTTACACGTTGCTGTAAAAAAAAAATTAGCATAGTGGGCTTACAAAAACACCTCACTGGAGGAGGGCGCAGCTGGCAAACAAATTAGAAGGTACACATTATTTGTGTGAAAGTGTGGTATGTGATGTGTATACACATAAATGTATACACATATACACACACATAATATATACATGGCAAAGCCATATTGGCTTTCACAACTTCACAATTGCTAATCAATTGTGAAAAAGTCACAATCACAAGATCATTATGATAATCATTATAAAGATCTTTTAAACACATTTCAAATAAATGTATTTAAAAAAGAGAGAAGCAAAAAAGCAAAACCAATTCTCTCTGAGGTTTTTGTTGATTTATTTTTTTTTTCTATCTTAAGCCGATAGCCAAAACAGTTTTGAATGGGTTTCTAAATGATTTTCTACATTTGGGAAGTTAAAATGACTTATGTGGGGAAAATGGGGATTTGTGTATCTATCTGATGTTCATTAATCACTAGCAAACTAGTACACACTTCAGGTTTAGTTTAATTAATAATTTCTCTCTCTCCAATTGGGTATCTTGGACTTTCAAAATCGTACTTATTAAATCTGGGGAAGTGTTAGAGATTTCTCTGTAAATTTGTTTTATTTTATGTCATATGTTCAATTAAAGATTTTCGGGGGGGAGATGGAGTCAACATGGTACCCTAGACAGACACACTATGCCATCCCTCTGCAGCAAAGACCCAAAAAACTAAGTAAAATAGATAACAAACGTCAATCCTGGAAACCTAAACATCAAATGAAGGGATAAAGAGCTAGACTAAACATCAAATGGAAGAAGGAACTGATGGAAAACAGAGAATGAGGAGAGAGACAGAATGGAGGTCCCCTGCCAACCACCACAACACAGTGTCACCATCTTTAAGCACTACTAGAAATGACCCCAGACAGGGAGTATGGGAAAGCAACTTCATGGAACTCCCAACAGGAGGCAGACCACCTGGTAACCAGAGAAACACGCTTTCCCACCCCTCACCCTTCTGCCCCATATGCCACCTTCACTCAAATCTGGCCAGCCCCCATTGCGCTGCCGTGGCTAGGAGCCACCAGCCCACCACCACCCTGGGTCCACCGCACATGAACCTACTGGTTCCTGCCGCATTGCCAATTTTTTTCTTTTCTTTCTCCCTCCCACCTAGCCCCATACGCCACCTCTCCCTCTTCCCACTGGCCCATGGGTCAACCCCACTGGCTCACTGGCCCTCACCCTGCTGCCATTTTTTTCTCTCTTTCTCCCTTTTCTTTCTACTTCCCATCTAGCCTTGTACACCACCTTCCCCTCTTCCCACCCGCCCGCAGTTCTACCCCATCCCACTCACTGGCCCTCACTATGCCACTACTTTTTTCTCTTTTCCTTTTTCTATTTCTTCCTTTTCTTTATCCCTTCCACCTAGCACCATACACCACCTCCCCTCCTTCCCATTGGCCCCCACCACACCTCAGTAGGTACACAGTCGCCAGCCCACAACCACCCTAGGCTCGCCACACTCCCGCCTGTCTGCTTTCACCACCCTGTCATTTTTTTTCCTCTTTTTTTTCTTTCTCCCTCCCATCTAGCCCTGTGAGCCACCTCCCCCTCCTTCCCACCATCCCCCAGGTCCCCACCACAACCATTCATCAGCCTACACCATGCCATTATATTTTTCCCCTTTATTCCCTTTTTTTCTTTCTTACTTTTCTTTCTCCCTGCCACCTAGCCCTGTGTGCCAGCCCCCCTTCCAATCATTCCCCATTGCACTGCTGTGGATAGAGCGCTACTTGTCCATCAGCCCACTACTGCCCTGGGTCGGCCCCACACCAACCACTGGCCCCCATCGAGCAGCCATTTGTATTTTTTTTTTTCTTAACTTTTATTGAGCTTCAAGTGAACGTTTACAAATCAAGTCAGACCGTCACATATAAGTTTATATACACCTTACTCCGTACTCCCACTTCTTCTCCCCCTAATGGGTCAGCCCTTCCAGTCTCTCCTTTCGTGACAATTTTGCCAGCTTCCAACTCTCTCTATTCTCCCATCCGCCCTCCAGACAGGAGATGCCAACACAATCTCAAGTGTCCACCTGATATAATTAGCTCACTCTTCATCAGCATCTCTCTCCTACCCATTGTCCAGTCCCTTTCATGTCTGATGAGTTGTCTTCGGGAATGGTTCCTGTCCTGGGCCAACAGAAGGTTTGGGGACCATGACCGCCGGGATTCCTCTAGTCTCAGTCAGACCATTAAGTCTGGTCTCTTTATGAGAATTTGGGGCCTGCATCCCACTGATCTCCTGCTCCCTCAGGGGTTCTCTGTTGTGCTCCCTGTCAGGGCAGTCATCGATTGTGGCCGGGCACCAACTAGTTCTTCTGGTCTCAGGATGATGTAGGTCTCTGGTTCATGTGGCCCTTTCTGTCTCTTGGGCTCTTAGTTATCGTGTGACCTTGGTGTTCTTCATTCTCCTTTGATCCAGGTGGGTTGAGACCAACTGATGCATCTTAGATGGCCGCTTGTTAGCATTTAAGACCCCAGACGCCACATTTCAAAGTGGGATGCAGAATGTTTTCATAATAGAATTATTTTGCCAATTGACTTAGAAGTCCGCTTAAACCATGGTCCCCAAACCCCCACCCTTGCTCCGCTGACCTTTGAAGCATTCAGTTTATCCCGGAAACTTCTTTGCTTTTGGTCCAGTCCAGTTGAGCTGACCTTCCATGTATTGAGTATTGTCCTTCCCTTCACCTAAAGCAGTTCTTATCTACTAATTAATCAGTAAAAAACCCTCTCCCACCCTCCCTCCCTCCCCCCTTCGTAACCACAAAAGTATGTGTTCTTCTCAGTTTATACTATTTCTCAAGATCTTATAATAGTGGTCTTATACATTATTTGTCCTTTTGCCTCTGACTAATTTCGCTCAGCATAATGCCTTCCAGGTTCCTCCATGTTATGAAATGTTTCACAGATTCGTCACTGTTCTTTATCGATGCGTTGTATTCCATTGTGTGAATATACCACAATTTATTTACCCATTCATCCGTTGATGGACACCTTGGTTGCTTCCAGCTTTTTGCTATTGTAAAAAGAGCTGCAATAAACATGGGTGTGCATATATCTGTTTGTGTGAAGGCTCTTATTTCTCTAGGGTATATTCCGAGGAGTGGGATTTCTGGGTTGTATGGTAGTTCTATTTCTAACTGTTTAAGATAACACCAGATAGATTTCCAAAGTGGTTGTACCATTTTACATTCCCACCAGCAGTGTATAAGAGTTCCAATCTCTCCACAGCCTCTCCAACATTTATTATTTTGTGTTTTTTGGATTAATGCCAGCCTTGTTGGAGTGAGATGGAATCTCATCGTAGTTTTAATTTGTATTTCTCTAATGGCTAATGATCGAGAGCATTTTCTCATGTATCTGTTAGCTGCCTGAATATCTTCTTTAGTGAAGTGTGTGTTCATATCCTTTGCCCACTTCTTGATTGGGTTGTTTGTCTTTTTGTGGTTGAGTTTTGACAGAATCATATAGATTTTAGAGATCAGGTGCTGGTCGGAGATGTCGTAGCTGAAAATTCTTTCCCAGTGTGTAGGTGGTCTTTTTACTCTTTTGGTGAAGTCTTTAGATGAACATTTTTTTAGATGAGCATAGGTGTTTGATTTTTAGGAGCTCCCAGTTATCTGGTTTCTCTTCGTCATTTTTGGTAATGTTTTGTATTCTGTTTATGCCTTATATTAGGGCTCCTAAGGTTGTCCCAATTTTTTCTTCCATGATCTTTATCGTTTTAGTCTTTATGTTTAGGTCTTTGATCCACTTGGAGTTAGTTTTTGTGCATGGTGTGAGGTATGGGTCCTGTTTCATTTTTTTTGCAAATGGATATCCAGTTATGCCAGCACCATTTGTTAAAGAGACTATCTTTTCCCTAATTAACTGACACTGGGCCTTTGTCAAATATCAGCTGCTCATATGTGGATGGATTTATATCTGGGTTCTCAATTCTGTTCCACTGGTCTATGTGTCTGTTGTTGTACCAGTACCAGGCCGTTTTGACTACTGTGGCTGTATAATAGGTTCTGAAATCAGGTAGATGGAGGCCTCCCACTTTCTTCTTCTTTCTCAGTAATGCTTTTCTTATCCGAGGCTTCTTTCCCTTCCATATGAAGTTGGTGATTTGTTTCTCTATCACCTTAAAAAATGACATTGGAATTTGGATCGGAAGTGCATTGTATGTATAGATGGCTTTTGGTGGAATAGACATTTTTACTACGTTAAGTCTTCCTATCCATGAGCAAAGTATGTTTTTCCACTTAAGTATGTCCTTTTTAATTTCTTGTAGTAGAGCTTTGTAGTTTTCTTTGTATAGTTCTTTTACATCCTTGGTAAGATTTATTCCTAAGTATTTTATCTTCTTGGGGGCTAATGTGAATGGTATTGATTTGGTTATTTCTTCTTTGATGTTCTTTTTGTTGATGTAGAGGAATCCAAGTGATTTTTGTATGTTTATCTTATAACCTGAGACTCTGCCAAACTCTTCTATTAGTTTCAGTAGTTTTCTGGAGGATTCCTTGGGGTTTTCTGTGTATAAGATCATGTCATCTGCAAATAGAGATAATTTTACTTCCTCTTTGCAATCCGGATGCCCTTTATTTCTTTGTCTAGCCTAATTGCTCTGGCTAGGACTTCTGGCACAATGTTGAATAAGAGCGGTGATAAAGGGCATCCTTGTCTGGTTCCCGTTCTCAAGGGAAATGCTTTCAGGCTCTCTCCATTTAGAGTGATGTTGGCTGTTGGCTTTGCATACATGCCCTTTATTATGTTGAGGAATTTTCCTTCAATTCCTGTTTTGCTTAGAGTTTTTATCATAAATGGGTGTTGGACTTTGTCAAATGCCTTTTCTGCATCAATTGATAAGATCATGTGGTTTTTGTCTTTTGTTTTATTTATATGGTGGATTACATTAATGGTTTTTCTGATATTAAACCAGCCTTGCATACCTGGTATAAATCCCACTTGGTCGTGGTGAATTATTTTTTTTATATGTTGTTGAATTCTATTGGCTAGGATTTTGTTGAGGATTTTTGCATCAATGTTCATGAGGGATATAGGTCTGTAATTTTCTTTTTTTGTGATGTCTTTACCTGGTTTTGGTATCAGGGAAATGGTGGCTTCATAGAATGAGTTGGGTAGTATTCCTTCATTTTCTATGCTTTGAAATACCTTTAGTAGTAGTGGTGTTATCTCTTCTCTGAAAGTTTGGTAGAACTCTGCAGTGAAGCCATCCGGGCCAGGGTTTTTTTTTGTTGGGAGTTTTTCGATTACCGTTTCAATCTCTTTTTTTGTTATGGGTCTATTTAGTTGTTCTACTTCTGAATGTGTTAGTTTAGGTAGGTAGTGTTTTTCCAGGAATTCATCCATTTCTTCTAGGTTTCAAATTAGAGTACAATTTTTCGTAATAATCTGATATAATTCTTTTAATTTCAGTTGGGTCTGTTGTGATGTGGCCCTTCTCGTTTCTTATTCGGGTTATTTGTTTCCTGTATTTCTTTAGTCAATCTAGCCAATGGTTTATCAATTTTGTTAATTTTTTCAAAGAACCAGCTTTTGGCTTTGTTAATTCTTTCAATTGTTTTTCTGTTCTCTAATTCATTTAGTTCAGCTCTAATTTTTATTATTTGTTTTCTTCTGGTGCCTGATGGATTCTTTTGTTGCTCACTTTCTATTTGTTTAAGTTGTAGGGACAGTTCTCTGATTTTGGCTCTTTCTTCTTTTTGTATGTGTGCATTTATCGATATAAATTGGCCTCTGAGCACTGCTTTTGCTGTGTCCCAGAGGTTTTGATAGGAAGTATTTTCATTCTCGTTGCATTCTATGAATTTCCTTATTCCCTCCTTAATGTCTTCTATAACCCAGTCTTTTTTCAGGAGGGTATTGTTCAGTTTCCAAGTATTTGATTTCTTTTCCCTAGTTTTTCTGTTATTGATTTCTACTTTTATGGCCTTGTGGTCTGAGAAGATGCTTTGTAATATTTCGATGTTTTGGATTCTGCAAACGTTTGTTTTATGACCTAATATGTGGTCTATTCTAGAGAATGTTCCGTGTGCGCTAGAAAAAAAAGTATACTTTGCAGCAGTTGGGTGAAGAGTTCTGTATAAGTCAATGAGGTCAAGTTGGTTGATTGTTGCAATTAGGTCTTCCGTGTCTTTATTGAGCTTGTCACTGGATGTCCTGTCCTTCTCCGAAAGTGATGTGTTGAAGTCTCCTACTATAATTGTGGAGGTGTCTATCTCACTTTTCAGTTCTGTTAAAATTTGATTTACGTATCTTGCAGCCCTGTCATTGGGTGCATAAATATTTAATATGGTTATATCTTCCTGATCAATTGTCCCTTTTATCATTATGTAGTGTCCTTCTTTATCCATTGTGGTGGATTTAAGTTTAAAGTCTATTTTGTCAGAAATTAATATTGCTACTTCTCTTCTTTTTTGCTTATTGTTTGCTTGATATATTTTTTTCCATCCTTTGAGTTTTAGTTTGTTTGTGTCTCTAAGTCTAAGGTGTGTCTCTTGTAGGCAGCATATAGGTGGATCGTGTTTCTTTATCCAGTCCGTGACTCTCTCTTTATTGGTGCATTTAGTCCATTTACATTCAGCGTAATTATAGATAAGTGTTTAGTGTTGTCATTTTGATGCCTTTTTATGTGTGTTGTTGACAATTTCATTTTTCCACTTACTTTTTTGTGCTGAGACGTTTTTCTTTGTAAATTGTGAGGTCCTCATTTTCATAGTATTTGACTTTATGTTTGTTGAGTCATTACGTTTTTCTTGGCTTTTATTTTGAGTTATGGAGTTGTTATACCTCTTTGTGGTTACCTTAATATTTACCCCTATTTTTCTAAGTAAAAACCTGACTTGTATTGTCCTATATCACCTTGTATCCCTCTCCATATGGCAGTTCTATGCCACCTGTATTTAGTCCCTCTTTTTGATTATTGTGATCTTTTACATATTGACTTCAATGATTCCCTGTTTTGAGCTTTTTTTTTTATTTATTTAATCTTAATTTGTTTTTGTGATTTCCCTATTTGAGTTGATATCAGGATGTTCTGTTCTGTAACCTTGTGTCGTGCTGGTATCTGATATTATTGGCTTTCTGACCAAACAATTTCCTTTAGTATTTCTTGTAGCTTTGGTTTGGTTTTTGCAAATTCTCTAAACTTGTGTTTATCTGTAAATATCTTAATTTCGCCTTCATATTTGAGAGAGAGTTTTGCTGGTATATGATCCTTGGCTGGCAGTTTTTCTCCTTCAGTGGTCTGTATATGTCATCCCATTGCCTTCTTGCCTGAATGGTTTCTGCTGAGTAGTCTGAACTTATTCTTATTGATTCTCCCTTGAAGGAGATCTTTCTTTTATCCCTGGCTGCTTTTAAAATTTTCTCTTTATCTTTGGTTTTGGCAAGTTTGACGATAATATGTCTTGGCGTTTTTCTTTTTGGATCAATCTTAAATGGGGTTCGATGAGCATCTTGGATAGATATCCTTTCATCTTTCATGATGTCAGGGAAGTTTTCTGTCAGCAGATCTTCAACTAGTCTCTCTGTGTTTTCTGTCCTCCCTCCCTGTTCTGGGACTCCAATCACATGCAAGTTATCCTTCTTGATAGAGTCCCACATGATTCTTAGGGTTTCTTCATTTTTTTTAATTCTTTTATCTGATTTTTTTTCAGCTATGTTGGTGTTAATTCCCTGGTCCTCCAGATTTCCCACTCTGCATTCTAATTGCTCGAGTCTGCTCCTCTGACTTCCTATTGCGTTGTCTAATTCTGTAATTTTATTGTTAATCTTTTGGATTTCTGCATGCTGTCTCTCTATGGATTCTTGTAACTTATTAATTTTTCCACTATGTTCTTGAATAATCTTTTTGAGTTCTTCAACTGTTTTATCAGTGTGTTCCTTGGCTTTTTCTGCAGTTTGCCTTATTTCATTTCTGAGGTCATCCCTGATGTCTTGAAGCATTCTGTAAATTAGTTTTTTATATTCTGTATCTGATAATTCCAGGATTGTATCTTCATTTGGGAAAGATTTTGATTCTTTTGTTTGGGGGGTTGTAGAAGCTATCATGGTCTGCTTCTCTATGTGGTTTTGATATCGACTGCTGTCTCCAAGTCATCACTAAGATATAGTAGTGATTTATTCTATAATTGCTCACTGAGTCTTATCTTGTTTTGTTTTCTTTCAATATACGTGGATGGGCTACTGGATTGTGCTGTCTTGTTTGTTGTAGCCCTTGACTTACTTATGATCTATTACCAGCTGGTTTGGGCTGTTGCCAGATATATATGCCTGAGTCTATTCACTATTCTTGAGTAGAATCTGATTTTGGGTCATCAAGTGTGTGCTGCACCCTAACACCTATCCACCTCGAGAAGTAGTGGTGATAGTTGTGTGCACCAGATTCTATTAGCAGCTGGCATTCACACTACAGGGGGGCAGGATGCTGACAGGCTTCCCCCAAGTGTCAGTGAGGTAGGTGTGTCTCTATTCCTATAGCACCTTGGTGGGAGGGCTCTGCAGCTGTACCTTAGGCCCCCAATGCAAGTACCTCTACTGATTGGTAGGTGTCACCCTCCTTAGAACCCCTAAGGCAAGAGGCTAGGTGGTCTGGGGGGAGCTTCAGCCCTCAGTTCCCTGTTGTGGGTCAGTTAGGGCTCTGTTGAATAAGCAGAGATATCAGACCTGGGAAACTTGTTTTTCCAGTAAATCCACTAAAAAAAATGCAGTCAGATCCCTCTCAGAACTGCCTTTGCATTATAACAGCCACCTTGTTCCCTATAAGGATGAAAGACCGAGATTTGGATCATATATGCTCGGCTGGAGCTGGTTCTGTGTTTTTAGTCCAAGTAGGGAAAGATTTTTGGTCCCTGGGTTTTTTGTGGTTGCTTCTCTCAGGCCGGAAGAATGGGTTAGGAAAGACAAAAGGAAAAAAAAAGGGGGAAAGCAAAGCCGCGGAGCCGGAGCCGTTCTCCCTCTGGCTCAGGAAATTCCAATGTTAATGAAGCCGCCTGGGAAGGGGAGGGGAGGGTTCAGAAAAACAGGAGAGAGTAGCACCCCCAGAATATAGCCAAAGTTGCTTATCTTGCTTGGGATGACTATTTTATCTGAGATTCCCGAGGGGCGTGTCGCCTATGTGTGCTGGCTGTGTGGAGATTGTCCCCGAGGGTCTGGCCCCCTGAAGCCACGGTCAGATCCTCCGCTGCCAATCCAAAGCCCAGCATCAAGGTTCCCCTGCTGGGTCGCTGCACTCCCGGCCCCAAAATCAGTCGCTGCCTCCCGGGGACTTCTCGTCCCGCCAGCCGCAGAGCCCTGCCGCCCCTGCGGACCAGCTGGTCCCCTTCCCAGGGTTAGTTCAGGGGAGTAGGGCTGCGCCCTGTGTTTGCGCCATGACCGGATGCCGTGTTCAGCTCCCCCGTGCCCAGTCTAAAGCCCGGCGCCAAGGTTCCCCGGCTGAGACACTGCACTCCCGGCTCCAAAACCAGTCACTGCCTCCCGGGGACTTCTCCTCCCACCAGCCGCGTCACCACGCCACCCGCGCGGACCGGCTGGGCCCCCTCCCGGAGTCAGTTCAGGGGGGTAGGGCTGCGCCCCGTGTTTGCGTCATCACAAGATGTTGTGTTCATCTCCCCTGGGCCCAGTCCTAAGCCCAGCGCCAAGGTTACCTGACTGGGACGCTGGCTCCAGGCTCCAAAAACAGTCGCTGCTTCCCCCTAGTCGTTCATTCTCCATCTCTGTCACTCAGGTCAACTCTTTAAATCTGTGTTTGTTGTTCAGGGTTCGTAGACTGTCATGTATGTGATCGATTCACTTGTTTTTCCGAGTCTTTGTTGCAAGAGGGATCCGAGGTAGCGTCTACCTAGTCAGCCATCTTTCTGTAGTTCAGCCATTTGTTTATTTAGTATTTTTCTTTCTTTCTCACCCCCACATAGTCCCATAAGCCACCTTCCCCCACCTTACCGTGGCCCCTTGGTTCACCCCTCCCCCACCTGCCAGCTATACAGCGCTGTCTCTTTTTTCTTTCTCATTTCTATTCCTTCTCCCCCCCGCCCCCACCTAGCCCCTTATGCCACCTTCCCCCCTTCCCACTAGCCTCCAGTGCCCCACTGTGGCTATAGTGTCCCTGGCACCCAGGCCTACCACTTCACTGGGCCCACACCACCCCTCCCCTCCTGCAACTCAACTAGCTTCTGAATGGTGGGAAGCAAGCCCATTCCACTCCCCATCTAACACCCCCATCCATCTGGAGAGGAGCTGTGAATACTCCCACACTTCTGGACCAACACCAGAAGACAGTCTGCCCTCAGCTACCTCAGCAAATCAGTGTACAGTGAAGCAGGCTCACCATGCCTGCTGCTGCCCTGCACCCCCCCCCAGACAAAGTAGTAAGAGCTATCCACAGACAAGCAAACATCAAAGCACACTCGGCCCACCCGCCCTGACAAAACAAAACAAAAAAGCAAAACAGAACAAATGAACATACAATCAATAAATGAAACAATACCTTAATGTCTTGGAGATAGCAAACAACTCGAAAACATATAAATAAGCAACACGAGATGGCTCCAGCAAATGACCAAAATAAAGAATCAGAAAACCAACCAGTAGAAGACGAGGCAGTGGAACTACCTGATACGGAATTCAAAAGACTAATATTTAGGTCTCTCCAAGGGATTAAGAAGGAGATCAAGGAAAACACAGACAAAACTAAGGAAAACACAAAGTAAGAGAATTCAGGAAAATAATACAAGAACAAAATGTCAAAATAAACAAACAATTAGAAATCATACAGAAACAGCAACCAGAAATCCAAAAGGTAAACAATAAAATTTCAGAAATGAACAACTCAATATAAGGTTTTAGGAACAAATTGGAAACAATGGAAGACAGAATCAGCCAGATTGAAGACAAATCCATGGATGCCACTTGTTGGAGGAAAAAATCAGAGAAAAAAAGGAAGAAAGATAAAGAAAACCTAACAATTACGTGGGACACAATCAAGAGCAAAAAGTTGTGCATGATCAAAGTTCTAGAACAGGGGAATAAAATGGAAAACACAGAAGACTGTTGAAGGTTTGCTGGCAGAAAACTTCCCGAATATTATGAAAGTTAAAAAATTGACCACCCAAGAAGTGCAATGAACCCCATATAGGATAGACCCTAAAAAGTCACCAAGACATATCATAATCACACTTGCCAAAATGGAAAACAAAGAAAGAATACTGAGATCAGCTCGAGAAAAACAAAAACTCAGATACAAAGGGGAAACAGTAAACTTAAAAAAAAAAACATTTTTTTTTTTTTTTTAGTAAGCTTAAACCCTGATTATTTGGCAGAAACTATGCAGGCAAGAAGCAATGGGATGACATATATAAAACCTTGAAAGACAAAAACTGCCAGCCAAGAATAATACATCCTACAAAGCTTTTTCTCAAATATGATGGCAAAATTAGGACATTTCCAGATAAGTAGAAGTTAATGGAAATTGTAAAAACAAAACCAAACTTACAAGAAATATTAAAGGGAGTCCTTCAGTTAGAGCATGAACAACATCAGGAAACAACCAGAGTCTAGGACACAGGACATCATCAGCCAGATACCAGCAAAGGTAAAGAGCTCTCAATAATAAAACAAAGCTAAAAGACTTTTTTTTAAAAAGACTTAAAACATGGAAACAGAGGTTGCAATCTGTAAATGACGACAACATCAAAACAATAAAAGGGGGAATAAACAGTGTAGGTATAGAACTTTGAAATGGAAGTCGAGTTGATATCAAATAATAAATGACTGGTTCAAAATTAGGAAGATAAGGGTAAGTTCTAGGTAACCACAAAGAAAGTTAACAAACCCACTCATCAAAAGAAAAAAATCATGAAGACTCAGTAAACATAAAATCTATAATAATGAAAGAAAAGAAAATGCACAAACAAATGAACTCAGCACAGGAAAGTAAGAGGAACAAAAAAAAGTCAGCACCACAAAAAAGCACAACAATATGACAGCAATAAACTTATGCCTATCTATAGTCACACTAAATATAAATGGCTTAAAAGCACTCATAAGGAGAGAGTGGCAGAATGCATTAAAACAAACCAAAAAAAGACCTATCAATATGCTGTCTATGCTTTAGACACAAATACATAAATATATTAAAAATTAAAGGATGGAAAAAATATATTAAGCAAACTAACCAAAAAAGATCAGCAGTAGCAATACTAATCTCAGATAAAATAGACTTTATCCTCCATAAAAGACAAGGAAGGACATTATATAATGATTAAAGGCACAATCCATCAAGAAGACATAACCCTAATAAATATCTACTCACTCAATGACAGGGTTCCAAAATACATAAACTCTAACAGCACTGAAAAGAGAAATAGACAGTTTGACAATAATAGTAGGAAACTTCAACACACCACTCTTGGTAAAGGACATCTAGAAAGAAGCTCAACAAAGATACAGCAAATTTAAAGGCCACAATCAACCAACTTGACCTCACAGATATATATAGAACACTCCACCCAATAACAGCAAAGTATGCATTCTTTTCCAACACACATGAAACACCCTCCAGATAAGACCACATTTTAGGCCGCAAAGCAACCCTCAATAAAATCCAAAACGTCAAAATAATAGAAAGCATTCTGTCTCATCACAACACCATAAAAGTAGAGTCAATAACTTAGAGAGCAAGAAAAAAAAACAAGTACATGGAAACTGAATAACACTTTGCTTAAAAAGAAATCAAAGAGGGAATCAAAAAAATTCTTAAAATCAAATCAGAATGAAAACACATCATACCAAAACCTTTGGGACACAGCAAAGAAGTGCTCAGAGGTCAATTACAGCAATAAACAGATATATCAAAAAAGAAAAATGGGCCAAAATCAAAATGTTAGCCCTACAATTCAAAATAGAAAGAGAACAGCAAATGAAGCCCATGGGCACCAGAAGAAAGGAAATAATAAAGATTAGGGCAGAAATAAATGAAATAGAAAACAAAACACAACAGAAAGAATCAACAAGACCAAATATTGGCTCTTCGAAAAGATCAACAAAACTGACAAACCACTGGCCAGACTGACAAAAGAAATAACCCAAATAAGAAATGAGATGGGAGACATTATAAGAGACCCAACTGGAATGAAAAGGATCATAACAAACTACAATGAAAAATTGTACTCCAACAAATTTAAGAACCTAGAGGAAATGGACAAATTTCTAGAAACATACTGCCTACCTAAACTAACAAAAACTAAGGTAGAAAATCTCAACAGACCCATAACAAGAGAAAAGATTGAAGAGATAATAATAAAACTCCCAATAAAAAAAAAGCCCCTGCCCAGATGGCTTCACTGGAGAATTCTACCAAACGTTCAGAGAAGAGTTCACACCAAAAGTACTCAAACTACTACAGATCATAGAAAAGGAAGGAATACTCCTGAATACATTCTATGAAGCTAGCATAACACTAATGCCAAAACCAGGCAAAGACCCACAAAAAAAGAAAATTAGACCAATACCTCTCATGAATATAGATGTAAAAGTTCTCCACAAAATTCTAGCCAATGGAATTCAGCATCATTTCAAAAAAAGAATATACCACAACCAAGTGGGATTCATATTCATTGTGCAAGGATGGTTCAGCATTAGAAAATCTTTCAACATGATCCACCACACAAACAGAACAAAAGAAAAAAATCACATCATCTCAATTGACACAGAAAAGTCATTTGATAAAGTCCAATACGCATTCCTAACAAAAACTCTTAATAAAATAGGAATAGAAGGGAAGTTCCTTGACATAAAAAAGGGCATCTATACAAAACCAGTGGAAACCCTGGTGGCACAGTGGTTAAGTGCTATGGCTGTTAACCAAAATGTCGGCAGTTCGAATCCACTGGGCACTCTTTAGAAACGCTATGGGGCAGTTCTACTCTGCCCTATAGGGTTGCCATAAGTCGGAATCAACTCAACAGTAACGGGTTTGGTTTTTTGGTTATACAAAACCAACAGCCAACATCACTCTGAATATAGAGAGGCTGAAAGCATTCCCCCTGAGAACAGGAACAAGACAATTATGCCCTTTAACACCACTCCTTTTTAACATTGTGCTGGAAGTCTTCGTTAGGACAGTAAGACAAGAAAAAGAAATAAAGGGCATCCATATTGGAAAGGAAGAAGTAAAATGATCCGTATTCGCAGATGATATGACCCTACACATAAAGAACCCCAAAGATTCCACAAGAAAACTATTGGAACTAAAAGAAAGATTCAGCAGTATAGCAGGATACAAGATCAACATACAAAAATCAGTTTGATTCATATACACCAACAAGAGCACTTTGAAAAGGAAAACAATATCATTTATAACAGCCCTGAAAAAGATAAAATACTTAGGAATAAATCTAACCAGGGACATAAAAGACCTATACAAGGAAAACTACAACACGCTGTTGCAAGAAACAAAAAGAGACCTGCATAAATGGAAAAACATACCATGCTTACGGATAGAAAGACTCAACATTGTGAAAATTTCAATTCTACCCAAAGCATTCTACAGATATAATGCAATCTCAATCCAAATATCAACAGCATTCTTTAACGAGATGGTGTAACTAATCAACTTTTTATGGAAAGGAAAGAGGTCCCAGATAAGCAAGCATTATTGAAGAAAAAGGCCTCAAACTACCTGATCTCAAAACCTACTATACAGACAGCTACAGTAGTTAAAACAGCCTGGTACTTGTACAACAACAGACACATAGACCAATGGAACAGAATAGAGAATCCAGATGTAAATCTATTCACCTATGGTCAGCTGGCCTTTGACAATGGACCAAAGTCCATTAAGTGGGGAAAATACAGTCTTTTTGACAAATGGTGCTGGCAAAACTGGATGTCCATTTGTAAAAAACATGAAACAGGATCCATACCTCACCCCAAACACACAAACTAACTCAAAATTCATCAAAGACCTAAATATAAAATCTAAAACAATAAAGATCATGGAAGAAAAAATAGGGCCAACACTAGAGGCCCTAATATATGGCATAAATACAATACTAACAATGCACAAATATCAAAAGATAAACTAGATAACTGGGTGCTCCTAAAAATTAAACTCCAATGCTCATCAAAAGAGTAAAAAGAGAACCTACGGACTGGGAAATAATTTTTGACTACAACATATCTGAGTAGGGGCTAATCTCTAAAATCTGTAGAATACTTCAGCACCTCAACAACAAAAAGACAAATAATCCAAGTGAAAAATGGACAAAGGATATGAACGGACACTTTACCAAAGAAGACATTCAGGCAGCTAATAGACACATGAGGAAGTGCTCCTGATCATTAGCCATTAGAGAAATGCAGATCAAAACTACAGTGAGATACTATCTCACCCTGACATTACTGGCACTAACACTAATTAAAAAATAATAACAGATGTTGGAGAGGTTGTAGAATTACCAGAACTCTTACGCACTGCTGGTGGGAATGTAAAATGATAAAACCGCTGTGAAAAACGATATGGATCCTCCTTAAAAAGCTAGAAATTAGAAATATCATACCATCCAGCAATCCAATTCCTAAGAATATATCCTAGAGAATAAAAGCTGCCACATGAATAGACACATGCACACCTATGTTTATGCAGCATTATTCACAATAGCAAAAAGATGGAAACAACCTAAGTGGCCATTAACAGATGAATGAATAAACAAATTATGGTGCATATGCACAACGAAATACTACACAATGACACAGAACAATGATGAATCCTGGAAACATCTAACAACATGGGTGAATCTGGAGGGCATTATGCTGAGTGAAAGAAGTCAGTCACAAAAGAACAAATATTATATGAGATCACTATTATAAAAACCCAAGAAAAGGTTAAAAAACCAAACCCAGTGCCATCGAGTCAATTCCGACTCTTAGCGACCCTACAGGACAGAGTAGAACTGCCCCATAGAGTTTCCAAGGAGCGCCCGGTGGACTCAAACTGCCGACCCTTTGGTTGACAGCTGTAGCACTTAACCACTACACCACCAGGGTTTCCAAGAAAAGGTTTACGTACATGAAAAAACAAACAATATTTGGTGTCTATGAAGGAGAGGAAGGGTGGGGAGGGGAACTCACTGCTAGATGATAGACAAGTGTTAACTCTGGTGACGGAAAAGGCAATACAAAATATAAGGAAAGTCAACACAACTTGACCAAGGCAAAGTTATAGAAGCTTCCTAGACACATCCAAATACCTTAAGGGACCAAGTTACTGGGACTAAAATAGTGTCAGGGAACATCTAAGTCAATGGCATAACATAGTTCTTAAAGAAAATGTTCTACATCCTACTTTGGTGAGTAGCATCTGGGGTCTTAAAAGCTTGTGAGTGGCCATCTAAGATACATCTACTGGTCCCATCCAGTCTAAAGTAAAAGAAAACGAAGAAAATCAAAGACACAGGAAAATATTAATACAAAGGACTGATGGATCACATGAACCACAGCCTCTTCTTCCTGAACCTTCTAGAACTAGATGATGCCCGGCTATGACCACGGACCACTGTGACAAGGATCACAATAGAGGGTCCTGGACAGAAAAAGGACAGAGTGGGAGAAAATTGTAGAACAAAATTCAAATTCTCAAAAAACAAAAAACAAAAAAACAGACTTACTGTTCTGACAGAGACTAGAGGAACCGCTGACAATAGGTCCCCTGCTAACTCAGAACTGAAGCCACTCCTGAAGTTCACCTTTCAGCCAAAGATTGAATAGGCCTATAAAATAAACAATAACACACGTGAGGAATGTCCTTCTTAGTTCAATCAAGTATAAGAGACCAAATGAGCAACACCTGCCCAAAAGCACTGACGAGAAGGCAGGTAGGGACAGGGAAACTGGATAAATGGATCAGGAAACCGGAATGTAAAGGGAAAGGGGGACAGTGCTGACACAATGAGGGGATTGCAACCCATGTCACAAAACAACTTGTGTATACATTTTTGAATGAGAATGAATTTGCTCTGTAAACTTTCACCTAAAGCACAATAAAATAATCATAATAAAAGATGCTTTTTCGTTTGTTAAAAACTTGTCACAGAGACAAAGAGATTTCTTTGTGTAAAGATATCTTCTGATAACTCATCACAGGCAATTGAATCACAAGTGTTTTGAGGGTTCTTGACCTCAATTTTAGTTCTTCCTGATTTCTTTAATGCTGGCTTTGATTGGTTTCCCATTTTCTTATCATTTTCAGTAGGAAGGAGCCATTGTGGGGTGATGGTCTGTGTGGTCTGGCTGTCCCCAGGAGCTCTAGAAAACCAATCCATGGGACAATGTTCCTATTATCCATTCTTGAGGGATTTGTGACTTCTGCCTCTTTTGTGCTTGTCACTAGTGTCAATTCTTTTAATTAAGATGTTCATTGGAGAGGGCACTTTAATGATATTTTTCATCTCTGCAATGCAATTATTTAATTAACTATTATACTAATATTTCCAAACAAATGTGCTAAATAGCAAAGAAAATTTCTCTTTAAGCAGAATTTAACTTTTTTCCTAACATAACACAAAGCTGATGGTCTAAAAGGTTTTGAATCGCCCGACATATTTTTCTACCCCCGGATAAGATAAAATGGAAGGTGATCTGTGTGCAACTACGTTTATTAAAACCCAGTGCCGTTGAGTGGATTCCGACTCATAGCGACCCTATAGGACAGAGTAGAACTGCCCCATAGAGTTTCCAAGGAGCACCTTGCGGATTCGAACTGCCAACCCTTTGGTTAGCAGCCGTAGCACTTGACCATTATGCCACCAGGGTTTCCTCTATGTTTATTAGTCACTAGCAAATGAGTAGACGTTTTGCCTCCTACACTCCTTTTTTTTTTTTTTTTTTAATTGTACTTTAGATGAGGGTTTACAGAACAATCTAGTTTCTCATTAAACAGTTAGTATACATGCTGTTTTATGACTTTGGTTAACAACCCCACGACATGTCAACACTCTCCCTTCTCAACCTTGGGTTTCTCATTACCAGCTTTCCTGTCCCCTCTTGCCTTCTAGTCTTTGCCCCCAGGCTGGTGTGCCCCCTTAGTTTCATTTTGTTTTATCGGCCTGTCTAATCTTCGGCTGAAGGGTGAACTTCAGGAATGACTTCATTACTGAGCTAAAAGGGTTTCTGGGGGTTTCTCCAGTCTCTGTCAGGCCAGTAAGTCTGGCCTTTCTTTTTGAGTTAGAATTTTGTTCTACATTTTTCTCCAGCTCTGTTGGGGACCCTCTATTTTGATTCCTATAAGAGCAGTCAATGGTGGTAGCCAGACCCCATCTAGTTGTACTGGACTCAGTCTGGTAGAGGCTATGATAGATGTAGTCCATTAGCCCTTTGGACTAATATTTCCCTTGTATCTTTAGTTTTCTTCATTCTTCTTTGCCCTCAAAGGAGTGAGACCAGTTGGGTATCTTAGATGGCCGCTCACAGGCTTTTAAGACCCCAGACACGACTAACCAAAGGAGAATATGGAACATTTTCTTTATGAACTATGTTATGCCATTTGAGCTGGATGTTCCCCGAGACCATGGTTCCCACAGCCCTCAGCCCAGCAATTCAGTCCCTCAGGAAGTTCGGATGTATCTATGGAGCTTCCATGACCTTGCCTTGTACAAGTTGTGCTGGCTTCCCTAGGGTTGTGAACTTTCTTACCCTTCACCAAAATTACTGCTTATCTATTGTTTATTTAGTGTTTTTCCATCCCCATCCCTCCCCTCCCTCATAACCATCAAAGATAGTTTCTTTTTGTGTGTAAGCCTTTTCATGAGTTTTTACAGTAGTGGTCTCATACAATATTTGTCTTTTTGTGATTGATTTATTTCACTCAGTGTAATGCCCTCCATCCATTTTGTTTTGTTAATGTTTTCTCTCTACGGTGGAGCCTCTTGGACTTTCAGAATGGCACTCGTTGGATCCGGGAACGCATTAGATTCCTACATAAATCTGCTTTATCTTTTAATCATATTCATAGTAAAAAATACTTATTTGAAAGATAAATGTCTTCTCTTTTCTCCCAATTCTAACTGGGCATCAGTTTTAGTGTATCCAAGGCAGGTGCTTAGTGAGGAGATCAGGGGCCACTGAAGACCAAAGCCACACAGACCAAATCCTTCCCGTCTATTTCCTCCATGACAAAAGAGAGCAATGCCTGTATTTGGGGCACTTTACTTCTGGGGAAAATCAGCTAATTTAAAACCAGTTTTGGATATATCGAGTGATGAACTTTACTGCATATTTCAGACTCCAAATAAACCTTTTGTTTTAACAGCCAGATATTTTAGGGAAAGAAATGTCTTAACTTTTATTTAGGTCTCTCCTGTTTATTCACTCAAAACACATGTGTTTGATACGAGCTTGGTTTATAAAGTGCGCATAAGTGAGTCTGAATCTTTCCTCCTGCTGCTTGTAGAAGCTGTGCTCAAAGGCAACATTAGCGGGACTCAACCCAGTGGTCAAGAGCCAAGGCCAGAGTCAGATAGGACTGAGCCTGAAGCCCAGTTCTTCCACTTACTGCTGTGTTTCAGTTTCCTCATCTATAAAATGAGGATAATAATAGTGCCTACCTCACACTTGACGGTAAATTTCTCATGTTCCATGCGGGAGACCCAAGCTCGATTCCCGACCAACGCACCTCATGCCCAGCCACCACCCATCTGTCAATAGAAGCTTGTGTGTTGCTATGATGCTGAGCAGATTTCAGTGGACTTCCAGACTAAGATGGACTAGGAAGAAAGACCTGGTGATCTGCTTCCCAAAATCAGCCGATGAAAACCCTGTGGATCACAAGGGTCCGATCTGCGCCCACTCATGGCGATGGTGCAGGACTACGCAGCATTTCATTCCATTGTGCATGGAGCTGCCATGAGTTGGGGTCTACTCCACAATAGCTAACAACAACAGCACTCACGTTTACAGGACTACAGGGGGCCATGCACATACAACGTTAGCCAGTGCTTGGCACATGCCAAGTACCCAACCAATGGCAGCATGCCGGTTACCCTATTTTCCAGCAGAAGTTCCTAGATATCTAAGATTGGCTGTAGACATGAAGCTGCTCCATCACATAGACCTCACACTGCTATGCCCTCCTTCTTTATGCCAACTGGAGCCCACCATGAGGGGGAAATGGAACAAACTAAAATACTCTGAAGGCCTGCATTTGGAAACGGGAAAACGCATGCACAGAGCAGCATCTGCCCGTGTTTGATGTGTGTTTTAATGGGCCTCCCAATGCTCCTTTACAAGGGTGAGTTAAGCAGCTCCTTGACGTATCATTATCACATTTTGAAGTTAAACAGCCATAGGCTCTATAAGCTCTTATCACACAGTTAATTCTGCCTGGTTTTCTGTGCTCTTGAAACATGTTCTATTTACCGAACGTTCCCCTGGGAGCATTGGCCGCCTTTGTCCCCATGACATGGCCAGTGGAGTAAAACCTCCGCACCTGCCAGCTTTCTCCATGTGAAGCATAATTGCCTTATTTCCATTTGAAAGTATGGCTCTGACATTAAAACTACATAACCCAGCAATGATAACAATGATTTCCTGACACCTACAAGAGGGTCGGGGCCAGGGGGGTATAATGTGGAAATAAATATGTGTACCAGATGAACACTTGCCTGGAGAAGGAGCGGGTCTGAAGGTACAGCTGCAGATGAAGTGTTCCTCAGGAACAAAAAAAAAAAAAAAAAGAATAAAGAAAAAGAAACCAACAGATTAGCATCAGCGCTAGTCTGTTGAAGCCAGATGGCTCTCTGTGGAAAGCAAGCTTCCTTGCTTTTTTCCACTCACCCCAACCCGCAGACAGCCAGCCTGCTAAGATGGGAGAGAAATGATCTCATTCCTCCAACGGGCACGTGATTCTCCGTCTTTCTCTCACATACAACGCGAGCTGAAGGAAAGCTGGAAGGGAGAAAGGGGGGTAAGAAGGAGGAGGCTGGGTTGTTGTGAAGAATGAGCACGTTGTAGACCAAACGGGGTAAGCCGCAGCCCTGGGCAGACCCAGCTGTGCAAACTGGTTCCATGCCCACAAAGGGTAAAGCTGTGCAGAGAGGGAGGCAGGCAGAAGGGGCATCCTGGCATATGCCGTCCACCATCGAGTGCTGCACAGGAGGCTTAGTGTTCAGAGGGTTTGTGAGGAGGGGTAGGGCCCAGACTGTGGAAACCATGGGATTAAGCACAGTGGCCTCTGGGTGAGAACAGTGGACAGTGTTTTCAAGTTCTTAGTAATATACACGTCCGCCTCTCTCCAGAGCTGGAGGCCGGTGGGTTTGTAATAGTCCATGGCCTGCTATACCAGGTCGGAAGTTGGACTAGCCATCTGCTTGGAGGTGAGTCTGTCAAGCAGCTGGACTGGTGCCCTGAGGTGGAGGGAGTGGGAGCAGGCAAGAGAGAGGCAGGGCTACTGGGTAAAACGAACCTAACAAGTTGTAGGTGTGAGAGGGCTCCTCTCCTGGAAGGTTCTAAGGCTTTGGGGGGCCACCACCTAGAGTCATCTTACTTCTCTGCTGAGCAAAGTATTCGCTGCTCATAAAGAAAAGTCTGTTATCTGCAGTGGAAGCCAGACTTGCAGCTGATGGGCATCAGGCAGACCACTAGGTGCTGCCACGAGGACAGCACGTTTGCAGAGGTGTGCAGATGCTGCTGTGAGAACAGAGTGTTTGCCCAGGTGTGCAGGCGCTGCCACGAGGACAGCACGTTTGCAGAGGTGTGCAGATGCTGCTGCCACGGGCAGAAAGTGTTTGCAGAGGTGTGCTAAACACTGGTAGAGACAAGCTTCAGGTGCTCAGGGAGCCTAGCAAGGCTGAAGACATGCTCTGTGCGCTCCCAACATACCCAGGAGAGCCTCGCTCTTTCTTGGATTCACCTCGCTGGGTGAGAGCCCTGGCGCCAGGCTGGGGTGTGCGAAAGCCCCCTAAGAGGGCAGAATGGCTTGCGGGTCGCCTGTACCTGTGCAAACACTCTGTTCTTGCAGCAGCATCTGTACACCTCTGCACTCTGTGCTCACAGCAGCATCTGTACATCTCTGTGCTCACCGCAGCAGCACCTGTACACCTCTGCACTCTGTGCTCACCGCAGCAGCAACTGCACACCTCTGCAAACACTCTGTGCTCACCGCAGCAGCATCTGTACACCTCTGCACTCTGTGCTCACAGCACCTGCACACCTCTGCAAACACTCTGTGCTCAGAGCAGCACCTACACACCTCTGCTAACATTTAAAGAGGGCTTGCTAAGTGTCAGTAACTCTTGTAAGTGCTTTGCTTGTGTTTCATTTAATCCTCATGACAACCTTCTGAGGCAGATCCTCTGACTCTACTGATTATTCTCTATTATACAAAAGGGATACTAAGGCACAGAGATGTTAAGCAACTTTCCCAAAGTCCCACAGCTGCTAGGCAGAGAGACAGGATTCAAACCTGGCTATACCCGGCTCCAGGGTCTGCACCTCCATGCTATCCTGACTCTCTGATGTTATAATACTGAGCGCCACTCTTCTGGCTTCAACTAGTCAACGGCTATGTGACCTTGGGCCATGAATTCCTCTGCGCCTCAGTTTCCTGATCTGTCAATTGGGGTCTGAAGAGCTGTCTGACAGGGTTGTTGCCGGATCAGAAGTAACATGCATGAGGGACCAGCACAGTGACTGCACATGGTTGATTGCAATGAATGTTTGTAGTTACTATAATTGTGCGCACCACTGTCACCTTTGTGCTCTTATATTTCATGGAATCCTCACAAACATCCTGTGAGGTAAGCAGGGGGGCTATCATCAACCCCATTTTATAGCTGGTGAAACTGAGATACCAAGACATCAAGGGGTGGAGCCTGGAAAAGCACCCACATCTCTGGACTCAGGGTCCAGGCCTCCGTTCTTCGTGTTCAGTCTAATCTGAGCTTGGTGTGGCCCTGCTGAGCTCTGGGTTACGAGCTGCTGTCAAGTCAACCCCAACCCATGGCAACCCCAACCCATGGCAACCTCAACTCATGGCAACCCAATGTATGTCAGAGTGGAACTGTGCGCCATAGGATGGTCAGTGGCTGGGTTTTCAGAAGTGATCTCCAGGCCTTTCATCTGAGGTGCCTCTGCTTGGACTCCAACCTCCAAGCTTTTGGTTAGCACCACCCAGGGACTCTGAACTATGAACTATACCTGTCTGATTCTAGGCACAAGATACAGGTGCCATTTGGAAGGACGGGGCAGGGAAATAAACTCTCGGTGGCCTTGCCTCCCCCCTCCCACCTGGGGCTGGCTGGGAACAGAGCCAGACCCCGCCCATGCCATCCCGGGAATTACAGAAAGGCACTTACTGCCTCTTGGGACAAGCAAGGTACTAACAAGGATGAGGCACAAGCTTACGTGTGCCCTTAAGGTTTTCTTAATTATCTAAGTCAAAAAGTACATAATTTGTTACCATGATCAAATGTCAACGCGCAGTCCATAGACCACAGCCCTGCACCCGCTCCATGTCCCTGCGAACATTCTCAGCGCTCCTTTGTAGAAGGGTTTCTATGCCTCCAGCTAGAAGCGGGAGAGGAGCTATCTGTGTCTGGCTGCAATGCCTTGTTTTCTGTAGCTTCCCTAACTCTGCCCTTTCAGTGATTTTCACATATTCCCCCTCCATTTTATTTTCAAAAACCTCTGGGGAACACAGTTTTTGTTCTCTTGCTTCACGTAATTCCCAGGGCTGGGGATGAAAATTATTTCCTTTCACAATGCTTGCAGCGTGCTTTCACATCCTGCCTGTGTTACGGGGTGGTTTATAAAATGTGGGTCTGGGTCTCTTTCCTCCTCCTTTTCCTCCTCCTTCCCTCCCATCACCACTTAAAACCATACATTGCACACCACAGGCCTCCAAGGTCAGGGTGTCCTTGAAGTCAGCCACAAGGCAGAGCTTCACCTGAACCACAGTGAGGAAAGCGTGGAAGCAGTTCATTCCTGTCAGAAGAAAAAGAATCAGCCCCACAGCAGAACTTAGCATCTCTGACAACAACTAAGGCCTGAAGTCTACAAGTCTGGGGCTTGACTTTGGTCTAAGAATGTAAAAGCACAGTTTCCAAACTTGCAGGATTGTGTTTTGTTTTCAGACTTTTATTCTCAAAGGAACTATGAGGAAGAGACACCGCTAAAAGATTTTTAGGCTGAGATGAAATCACTTATTTTTGCCATCACAGAACTTAAGAGCGGGGAAAATTAAGACAAGGGGTTCACTTTCCTTCAGTTACAGCAAAGCACAGAAACCAGATGGCACAGGGTCATTTTGGAAAGGATGTGTCTTTGCCTGATCTGGAGGCCGTTGTTTGTCAACTCCCTCCACCAAGTCCTGTCCTGCAGCCTGGCTGTCCTCAGGTGTCAATTCCTCAGGAGCTGAAATAAGACAGAGAGTGGGGGCGCTGAATCAGTCAGGGGGTTCCAGTCTGACCCAGGCCCAGGGACACAGTGTCGACACTACAGGCTTGTTCTGCTGGGCCTTGCATGATGCTGGGCAGAAGAATGTCTACACAGCCCATTCAGACCATTGCCTTGTGGAGCTAACAATGTTCCTTTTGGCCTTCACCCATGTCATCTTGTTGGCCACACACCAAATCTTTATTTCTGCAACACTCCCGTAACCGCACTGAGTCTCCAGACCTGCTGGCCCCGTGACTGTACTGAGTTACGGGCATCACAGTCCCATGGGCTAAGGTTCAGACCCCAGCACCGCCACCACTCGTCATGTGATCTTGGACA
Source organism: Loxodonta africana (assembly GCF_030014295.1). Lineage (NCBI taxonomy): Eukaryota > Metazoa > Chordata > Mammalia > Proboscidea > Elephantidae > Loxodonta > Loxodonta africana. The sequence continues at coordinate 72,750,266 of NC_087358.1, forward strand.
AACTACACCACCTCTCCAGGCCTCAGCTTCATCAGCTGACAAATGGGGAGAGGTCATTTTACCTACCTCCTGGGGTGGTTGTGATAATTAAATTAGAAGATACATATAACATGGTTAACACAATGCCTAACACAGAGTATAAACCCAAGGATGCTAATTATTCTATCTAAGCATGGGAGGGAGCCCAGGCAGAGGGCACTGGAAAAGAATGGTCTCTGGGACTGTGGGCCAAGGTACAGGGGGAAAGGCAGGGCTGAGAGAGGGTGGAAACCAGAAGGCTGGAGAGAAGATGCCTCTCTGTCTGTTCTTGCTATCTTTGCAGTTTCATTAGAAAGGTCAGTCTTTGTGATTTTAAAACCATACATCATTCCCAATTTTTTTTAAGAGTAATGTACTAATAACTCTGTTAAATGTTCCAAAAAAACGTTAAATTCCGGAGAGGCTCATGTGTTAGATTTGAGGTGCAGGCATTTCTAGTGTTCTAACGGTCAGGTAATACAGGAGAGAGTCCTATGTCAGCCTTCTGTTCTCAAAGCTAGCAAATGGCTTCTTTTCACCGTTGGGGCTGTTAGCACCTCAGGCTCCTTCTTGAACCTGGATCGGTGATAAATTTTAAGATCCTCAGAGCAATTGGTAGTTTTTAGCACAAATAATTAGCCTGAGACATGCTCAATTTGCTAATTTACTGGTGATTAATGAACACAAGTTATGGCACACATGTGGAAAATTTTGGAGAGAGTCTTTGGAGGGAAAACACACTGGAGAAGCCCAAGATGTTTCTCGCCAATTTTTCGTGCTGTTAGTGGTTTGCTGGGGCCATAGTTGCTAGTCCTTTATCTGCTGCTAGGGCACTGGGTGGCCGTGGTGACAGCTGCAGCTGGGAGGGAAGTAAAGAAGGGGGCAGTGGGAAGGGAGACGGGTTGGGGCTTTCTCTCTGCTTTCCCTTCTCTGCCAGACCTCCCGTATCTCATCCCAGTCGCAGGCTCTGGATGAGGTGAGAGTTGGTGAGAGGGGCCTGAAGCAAAGGGGGATTGCTGGGACACCTAGAACCACATCACTGGGGCAGCTCCGCAGAGTGATTCATATGGAGTATTTAGGTCATGCTTGAATCAGGGCTAATCTGACAAGGAATGAAGGCATTTTAATGGGGCATTTTTATAGGGTATGATTAAACCAGAGCTGGCTAAATGCAGGTGTCATTTGCTACAGGTTCATTTGCGTTCTATAACGCATTTCCTCATCCCTACTCCGAATTCATGCTTGCTCTCCTTCTTGCTCTCTCTGCCTCCTCTTCTACATACCCCCGCCCCTCCACACACATGAAGGAATCATGTTCAATGATATTTTATGCTTTTCAGGATATTTGGTTGTGCTCTTTGGAAATTGGTAATTCAAGTATTTTTTGTTTCTTTGTGTGTTTTTTTCCCCTCCTAATTCTCTACTGATTTTATTTTTTTTTAATTTAATTTTTTTTAATTCTCTACTGATTTTATTACTCCAAATACCCATTATCCCTTTCATTTTGAATTACGGAGTTTATTGTGGTTTGCGTTGACTTGACTTGTAAGTCCTATTTTTAAAGGAATTAAAATTTTCAAAACTGAAAACTTACAGGTTAAATGATAAGAACAAAGTGTTTGAAAGATTTAGGTTCTGTTTTGTTTCGGCATCATAGCAAATAAAAGGAAAAAGTGTTGTATTACGCATATAAATGTGATTTCTTTTTATTGAGAAGATGTGGCTAGCTGTCTCCGGTCTATCACTGCCCTTCAGTACAAAAGAGGCCAATTGAATTCTTTCCAACTAGCATCTCTCTGTGTCTCGGTCTTGCCAGATGTAAAAAGATACTGTCATGGATTGGATTATGTCCCCCCAAAAATACGTGTATCAGTTTGGCTGGGCCATGATTCCCAGTATTATGTGGTTGTCCTCCATTTTGTGATTGTAATCTTATGTTAAAGAGTATTAGGGTAGGGTCGGAACACCCTTACTAAGGTCACATCCCTGATCCAACGTAAAGTGAGTTTCTCTGGGATGTGGCCTGCACCACCTTTTATCTTATAAGAGATAAAAGGAAAGGGAATCAAGCAGAGAGACAGGGGGACTTCATACCACCAAGAAAGCAGTGTTGGGAGCAGAGCACGTCCTTTGCACCCAGGGTCCCTGCTTAGAGAAGCTCCTAGTTCTGGGAAAGATTGATGAGAAGGCCAACAGAGAGAGAAAGCCTTCCCCTGGGGCTGATGCCTTGAGACTGAGAAAATAAATTTCTCTTTGTTAAAGCCATCCACTTGTGGTATTTCTGTTACAGCAGCACTAGATGACTAAGACAGATACTAAACAGTACTTCTGTCTCCCCCTCACCTCGTAGAAATGTTATGAGAATCTATAACAGAATAGCTCTACAAAACAGTGTGATGATCACAGAACATATTTGTTTTCTGTCTTTGTAATTGCACAAAAAGTGGTGGTTAGCCTAATGAAAATGAAAAGTGTGCAAGACGGGATTGGAGCTGCTAACAGAAGAGGGACTAGAGCAAAGGAAAACATTCCCATTACCTACCAGCAGTCAGGCTCCTGCTTCCACACGGCACAGTGACTTCTTTGTAACCAAGATGAATAATCTATTTTCTGGCTTACCCTTTCACAAAGAATTTTGCACGTAAACTCATCACCAGGAAATATTTCATAGATCTCTTAGTCTCGTCTTTCCTCAACACTTTTTTCATGCTTTCCTTACTTCTAATTTCTTGTCTTGAAAATTTTTAAACTTAGCTTTTCATCTCTGATTCATTTCTCTCTCGGCCGTTTTTCATTTTCTTGCTTGTATCTTCATTGCAGTGTTCCTTCTCTTCCATTTCTATTAATATTTCCTTCACTGTTTCCATTAAACAGACTAACCCATCTGCCAGTTTGTCATACTGTGGTGGTTTGCATGTTGCTGTGATGCCAGAAGCTATGCCAATGGTATTTCAAATACCAGTAGGGTCACTCATGACGGAAAGGTTTCAGTGGAGCTTCCAGACTAGGACAGACTAAGAAGAAAGGCTTGGTGATCTATTCTAAAAATTAGCCAACGAAAACATTGTCTGATATTGCGCTGGGGGTTGAGCCCCCGGGGTTGGAAGGCACTCAGAATACACAGTGGCCGCAACAGTGGACTCACACATACCAACAATCGTGAGGACGGTGCAGGATCAGGAAATGTTTTCTTCTGTCGTACAAGGGGTTGCCACAAGTCAGAGCTGCCTCGACAGCAGCTAACAACGACACCACCTGGGGCGCTTTCCCTTTGCCCATGTGTACCTTCACTGCGGTGACCGCGGTTTTCCTTCTCTACCTCTACTCTCATTTCTCTGGCATCTCCATTAAACTCATTCTCCTCTTTCCCCTTTCTTCCCTTGAGAAAAAGTTCTCTGATCAACAGGGAGGAAATGACAACCCGCAAGGGTTGTATCGTGAGAGAGAACTGAAGCAGCATTTTGATGGCTGGGCAGATCAAGCACGACGACTGACGCTTCCTGGCCGTTCAGACTAGCCTTGGTCGGCACAGAACATCCAGACTCGGAATCTCTACACGTGGGTGTCTGACATATCACCCCTTTCCAACTCCATAGTCCAGAGGGCAGGGGAATGTCCTTGTTTACTTGAGAAGAATTCTCATCCATCATCTTAGCTCCCAAAAGACCACTGCTCACAGCCCCCGAGGACTATCTGTACCAACATTCTGCTACCGTTGACACTGATTTGTGGTGCACGGCTGGGAAAGGCAGAGTTTGGGCTAATTAAGTTTTTTGATCAAGAGTTACAGGGTTTATCTTCCATGGATCTTGATATCAATCAAGACACCTGAAATCATCTAAACACCAAAGCTAAATTGAACAGTTTAATCTCCCTTGGAAAATTCAGAGGAAACGTCAGGACTCACAGAACATCGGGATCACCATGGATATGTTGTATATATGTGCAGGATAATTGGGATTTCCACTGATACAATGCAAATGAGGCTTTGCCTATATAACAACACAAGTCACATGTCCAGCACAGTAAGCATTTTTAAATTTTCCTCATCTGTTTTAAAATGTGTTTAAATGTTCAACATGTTGTTATGATGCTGAACAGGTTTCAGCGGAGCTTCCAGACTAAGATGAACTGGGAAGAAAGATCCGGCAATCTATTTCCAAGAAAACAGCCAATGAAAGCCCTGTGGATCACAACAATCCGATCCGCTACCAATCATGGGGATGGCACAGGGCTGGGCAGCATTTTGTTCTGTTGTGCATGGGGTCCCCATGAACTGGGGCCAACTTGACAGCAGCTAACAACAACAAATATTCAAAGGAAAGGGTTTTGTGACCTGCCAAGTTACAAAACAGTATATGTAAGACAATCTCATTTTTGTAAGAAAAAGTATATGTATGTACTACAAATGAATAAATAAATACAAAGAAATGAATAAATAATCTTTACTTGGGCAAACTAACTCAGCCCAGTAAAGAATTAAAAGCAGCATAGAAACCCATTTCAGTGTAGATTAAGAATGGATTAAATGAAATGAATGGTTGTAGAAAACAACCATCCCATGAGTCACGGTGTTAAATATGAACTCGGGGGAGCTTGTGGTGCAGGCAACGTGGCAACTGGGGAATAGAAACTGTTGCCTTGGGAATGTAGGTGGGATACGGATCAGTGTCTGGTTATTGCAGGCAGGGCCCTCTGAGTCATAAATGATATGAATATAGGGTTCCAAGAAAAAATTCTTACACCTGTGATTAAAATACCCCCCCCTTTTTTTTTCATTTCTACATCTGTTTCTAACCTCCTAGACAGAATAACATACAGAAGACCATATCTTGGTTTTGGTACTGGTTCTCCACGACTAGGGCAGGGAGCCTGGCCTGCAGTTTGGTCTTCTCTGTCATCAACAAGGGTGTCCACTGGCTTTACCCCAATCCTGGTACTTCCCGGCATGGCCCCTGTTGCTGGCCATCCCACAGGTACCTTGCACACTCCCCCACCCCTGGCCCTGGCCTTTACTCCACATGGTTTCCAGGTGTGTGGAACACTTTAACCCCTCCTGCTTGGTTTCATCTCAGTTAATTTTCCAGTGCATTCACCTGCTCTGGGGTCCAGGTAGGACGACCTTCCCAGAGGTGTGAACAGAGATTCCAGAAACGAAATTTTTGGAGGGAAACTCTGCCAGCCAGAGTAGAATTTTATCCTAGCAAACAGGGATATGAAGAGTGCAATGGAGTCTCCAGGATGCAGGGAGGGGGCCCACTCTAGAACCACCCCTGGTTCCTTTTTCTCCTATTTCCTTCCATGGGCAAAAGTGGCCAAGGCCTGATGGAAGCACATCTCTGGCCTCCAGAAGCCCAGCGATCTCTGGAGAGCAGAGCAGCGCAAAGCCACAGCCTGCCCACGCCTGTCTCTGCCATCACCTACCCGCCACTAAGAGTCTGTGTCCCAGTGTCACCTGCACCCACTGTCAGTGCTGACTGGGATCCTGACTCCCACATGCAGGTGTTCTTCCCACTCATCTGAAGCTCCTCAGTGCACCAGGTCATTCTTATTTTTTGGAACCCCCAAAGTAGCTATTACAGAGCTCCTAGGTGGTGCAAACGGTTAACGCATTCAGATGCTAATGGAAAGGCTGGAGGTTCAAGCCCACCCAGAGATGCCTCAGAAGAAAGGCCTGGCTATCTACGTCCAAGAAACCAACCATTGAAAACCCTGTGGAGCAACAGGTCTACTCTGACATGAGGTCACCATGAGTGGGATCAACTCCATGGCAACTGGTAAGGTAAGGTTAGTATTTACGGCAGTTTTGTGCCAACACCCATGTATTTAAGTGAATGAACTCCCAGTAATGGAGTCCACAAGCAAGTCAGCAGCTGGAATACCTGATACATTTTCAGCACTTTGTAGTTTACAAATGATACATACTATCCCATCTATTCCTCAAAGCAGCCATATGATGCAAGTGCTCCTATTACCCTGCTTCAAGGATGAGAAAAATGAAGCAAAGTAGACCTGACAGAGTTACACAGCTAGTTGCTGGGTTCCAGGAGCTGGACTCAGGCCCAGGAGTTCTGATTTCAATGTAGTGCTCTTGCCTACACAACCAAAAAAACAATGCAAACCAGCTGTTGTCAAGTTGATTTTGACTGACGGTGACCCCCATATGTGCTAGAGTAGAACTGTGCTCCATAAGGTTTTCAATGGGTAATTTTTTTTCCCAGAAGTAGATCACTAGGGCTTTCTAAAAGCCCCCTCTGGGTGGACTTGAACTACCAACTTTTCAGTTAGCAGCCAAGCGCTTAACCATTCGAGCCGCCCAAGAACCTTCCACCACAACAGGGGTCCCCAAACCTGATGGCTCATCAGAATCCTGTGTAGAGGAGGGTAAAAACCCAGAGTGGCAGGCAGTCTCTGGACCTCCTGTGTCTCTCTCTGGGGCGGGGGGGGCCTACCAGTCCATATTACTAGCAAGGCATTCCCCATGACTGTGATACCCCACCATCAGCTGCCTGCCCATGCCCAGCTCTTACATTACATCCCCACCTGTGATAACCAAGGGGACAACAATGGCTTTAGATACTACCCTTAACACTGAAAATCCTATTTTGCTCTGCAGTGACCTCCTTCTTTGTGAAGAGTTCTTTTACACCTCCCACGCTCTTCCAACTAGAGACCTTCCCTGGGTTAACAGCTCAACTTCCAGAAAGCCAGAGGTCAAAAGCAGCAATGCCGTTCATCAGCGCAAAGCAGAAAAGGTCAGGAAAGTTTGCCAGCCATGCTTAAGAGGGCCTCAAAAAGACTGCTGAAAGGCCTCTGAGCAGAGAATAGCGGCCCAGCCTTCCTTTAGGGGCCTGGCTCCAAACCAGCTGGGCCCCAGCTAATTGGCCGCGTCATTGTCAGGACTCTGTAAAGCAAGGAGCAAGGACTCAGGCAATTAAATGACCACAAACCCATCCAAGAATTACCCATCAGGGGGATTGCAAATGACAGGAAAGTTCTTCCTGTTTGGAAGAGTGAGTCGAATTTGGAGGGAATCTGCAAACCCCAAACATCAGACAGTTAAGTCCTAAACTCTAGCCTCACACCCTTGCCACTAAAGTTCTCCTGAGGAACAATTAGGACTTGGTTTAAGAAGTCCCCCAAGCTGAATTAACCTGCCAGGAACCCGGTGAGTGGACACCCTGACTGTGATTTATGGGGGGGGGTCACATCCAGAAAGGAGCCTGGGCGTCTTGCCAAAGTGCCGTGTGCAGGTCAGCCTGGAACCCATTATTATAATCCTCAGGAAAATCAGTTAGGGAGACAAGTTGAAATTTGAAAAACACATTCACCGGGGCCTGATGAGATGCCAGAAGAGCCTGCTAGCAGGGACAGCTGAAAGGCCAATTTCTCAGTCAAGACTAAAAGGTGGCTGCTTAAATATCTGAGTCGACACACACAAATTTCTCTTCAGCTCAATACTCCTGTTTAATTGCACTGGGGAGTCTCTCCACTGACACAACCAACACCCAAATACAGAGAAGAGTGAAAGACAAGCACGCTATTGAAGTGCAAATGAGGTCCTGGGTGCTGCCTGCAGGCCTGGGTGGCTGGGGCCTCAGAGTGATTCAGTGAGGCCCCCTTCTTAAAGAGGGGCCAGGAAGCTTAGCGGTGACCTTTCTACCCTCTGCTGGCCCTCAGAGGGGGAGTCTAGGAGCGCCGCTCGGCTGGCTGTGCAGCTCCATGTGCTGCCAAGGCAGTGACGTAGTGGTTTGTCAGGAGCTGTGTGTTTTTTGGGTGGTCGTACTCACAGGGGAAGGAGGGAGAGGAACCCTGCTTCCCACACCCTGAGCCAAGTCAGAGAGCCATCGTAGGTGTGGCTATCAGGTGACAAACTGGTGAGGCTGATGGCAGACCTGGCGAGCCATTCTAAGTCTGGTAATCAGGTGACAGCCTGGTGAGGTTGATGGCAGATGTGATTAATGAGGTGAGTCTTGAATGTTCTCCTGACTGCCTAGAGATTCAGAAGCAGGCAGATCTCTGAGGTAGCAAGTGCCAACAGCTTAACCTTAGAAGTGCTCAGAGGCTTTGGCTACTGATGAGAACACTTTTCCATAGTAATGCCCACATAGGAGCCAGGGGGAATGGCCCAGGGGTCAGAGGTGAGGTTGGGTGCTCCTGCATTGACCCTCGGAAGCTTTTACTTACCTCAAAGCTAAGCATGACATAACAGACCTAACAAGGCTTGAAAACCCATGAGAACTGGGACCTAAACCACAATGAAAAGGCAGGTCCTGTGAGCAGGTGGGAGTCCCTGGGTGGTATAAACAGCTAACATGCTTGGCTGCTAACCAAAAAGGTTGGAGGCTCCTTGGAAGAAAGGCCTGGTGATCTACTTGTGAAAAATCAGCCACTGAAAACCCAGTGGAGCACAGTTCTACTCTTGACACACACGGGATCGTCATAAGTTGGTGTCCACTTGAAGGCAACTGATTTGGTCTTTGGCTTTGGTGAGCAGGTGACATGAATTCTACAAGGCTGAAGTCTATGCTTTACTCTGTCATGTGTGCTGCCAACCATCAGAGATAAGGAAGAAGCCCACGTAGCTGGTGAACACGAACATTAGTGTGCAAATAAATCACCTGGGAAAGTTATTAAAAGGATTTTTCTAATTTGTTAGGTGAAGTAGGTAGGTTGCTAAAGTGAAGTCCAATAGCCCAGCTTGCTTTGTCCACATTCCTCCAAGCTTGTGGCTCACCCAAGACGTTTATCATCCACCCATAAACCAAAACCAAATGAAACCTGTTGTCGTCAAGTCACTTCCAACTCATAGTGACCCTATAGGACCGAGCAGAACTGCCCCATAGGGTTTCCGAGGAGTGGCCAGTGGATTCAAACTGCTGACCTTTGGGTTAGCAGCCAAGCTCTTAACCACTGCACCATCAGGGCTCCCACCCATCCGTAATGTGGAGACACCTGCTGATCTAGTTCTTTACTCACACCCCACAATCAGAAATCTGCTCGGATAAGGCCCAGAGGATCCCACTGCAAAGCCAAGAAATTCAAGTGCAGTGGCTACGACTTGGATAGACCTTTCATTACCACTGGCATAAACAGCACGCCAGTCACTTTTTATGCCTCTGGACCTCAGAGGTAAAGCGTTATTCTGGTTCTAATGCATTTAGCATCAAGGTGGGTCCCTTTTGAAATGCATGAGGCTCAGTCGGAATCCACTCGAAGGCACTGGATTGGGCAGCAGATCAGAACAGAGTTGGAGACTCATTGTTGTATAGGTTCAGCATTCTATTAGATGATGGTTCCTGGACGTTAGTTTTGTAAACTTGCTGTTTTTATTTCTTTCTCTGAGATAAGGCTTGCAAGCATTATTATGGCTTTCCTGTGTGATAGTTAGGGAGCCCTGATGGGTTTACTTTGGTTTTTCTGTGTCCTATTAGGAGAACCAGAGGTTCCCCATGTAACCTAATGGAAATGGAAAGGTGCTAGCAGTAAATTATCTACCTAGTTCCCAGTGGCATACTGTCATGCCACAGATTGGTGGTGCCAAACTGCCACTCGCCTCAATGGTGGATTGTATTGCCAGAACATATTTCTCAAAATCCATATTACTAAGCAAAAATTTAAATACACTCAATTAGTAAGCATGCATTCCAATACTGAAAACACATGCCATCAAAAAAAAATTAATGAGAAAAAATGTGGTAACTTTAACAGAAGAGATAAACTATGAAATTGTTACACTCTTCAAAGAAGGCTCACATGGTCTGCCCAAGACAAACAAAATCAGATCTTACTTCTTCCACTTACTAGTTGTGTGACCTTACATAAATTAGGCACTCTTTCTGAACTTCAGTATTCTTACCTCTGTTGTGGACATAGTAATGCCTACTTCATGTGACTGTTGTATCAAATGAGAGAATGTACAGATAATGAGATAATGCACAGAGCACAGCACAATTGCCAAAAAGATGTCAGTTCTCCACCCTTCCCCTAGGTGACCTCAGTTGCTCCTTCTCTAGTCACCAGGGTTTGTTTTTGTCCACGAAAACAGCAGTTAGAAGAGGTACTGAATCAGGAGCCCAATCGAGAAATTTCTGTCTTCCATTTCTAAGCAAGATGCCCAGCCCTGCCCAGCCTTGCTGGTTTCTCCCATGGAGAGACCACCATGCAGGAGAAGTTTAGAAAATGAATTTGCTCATCTTCCTGGAGCGTGAGTACTTCTTAGAGCTTCCCTTCTGAGCTCTTTGTGGAGCCGTCATGGGAGTTGAGATAGCAGAGGACTTCTCCCTGCAAATCCCACCAGAAAGCCACACCAGCTCCCCATCTTACCCCATACTTCATGCTCATATTTTTCACATGTGGGTAAGTAAGCTGAAGTTCAAGACTGCCTGAGGCCCCTGCCCACCTCTCTGACTGCATCTCCTACTGCTCCCTTCCTCTCCCCCACCCCCCTTCAGACACACTGGCCTTCTTACTCTCCTTTGAACTTGTTCTTTCTGCCTGGAACCTCTGACACCAGGTAGCCATGGGCTGGCTCTTTCCCTTCATCCCAGTCTCAGCTTTGATACTGCTCCCTCAAAGAGGCCTTCACTGACCCCTTCTCCAGCACTCACTTTTCTTTTCTTCTTAACATTGATCACTATCTGAACTGATATCATTTGTTTTATTACATGTGACATGTCTATCTCCCTATGCTAAGATGTAAGCTCTATGAAGGCAGAGACTTCACGTGTTTAGTTCAATAAGCACCCACAGATCCCAGAATAATGCCTGGCCTCAATGTTCTATGTATCCCAGAGTGTCAACAGATTTTCAAGAAATATTGTTGAATGAATCAATGAAGGGTACAATTCTATACCATGATAGCGATAGCATCGGACGCTGTTCAGAACTTGAGTACCACCAGACACATGCAACTATTGGGGACTAGAGAATAGTAGGGGGAGGAAATGCCTCTGGAGAATGGCAGAACATCTGCTTGGAGCTTTTCATTTCCCAGGACCCAAAATTCCACTTGACCCTGGAGCCAACCGAGGAAAGTTTCGCTCTACCCCCCTCACCAGTGAATGAACGGAAAGGTGCTGATCGTTCCCTCAACTCCAGGTTCTGGGACCAAACTAGAGAAACATCTTCAGGTATCAGGGGTCAGTGTCTGAAAGCCATGGGCCTGGGAGACACTCAACTGAAGAGACATCATCTAATACAATTAACAACAGCTAAGCTCTTTATGGAATCCCTGGGTGGTGTAGGCAGATAAGCACTCAATTACTGGCTGAAAGATTGGCCGTTTGAACCCACCCAGAAGAACCTCAGAAGACAAGCCCGTGACCTGCTCCAGAAAGGTCACAGCCTTGAAAACCCTATGAAGCAGTTCTACTCTGCACACATAGGGTCACCATGAGTTGGAATCAAATCAACAGCAACTAACAACAACAAGCTCTTTATAGGGATTATTAGGATGTTCTACTCTTTATATGGTTATATGGGTTGAATGACAGAGCCCCGATGGTGCAATGATTAGTTAAGCACTTGGCTGCTAAATGAAAGCTTGATAGTTCAAACCCACCAGCTACTTCCCGGGAGAAAAGACCTGGCAATCTGCTCCGGTAAGATTACAGCCTTGGAAACCCTATGGGGCAGTCCTACAGGTTCACTATGAGTAGGTATAGACTTGAGGGCAAGCAACATAGGTTGACTTGAGTCCCTCTCAAAAATGTGTTAAGAACATATCTACGCATGAGAAAAGAACAATACTAATGCCCACTTCCTGTTCAATGTGAATTTGTTTGGAAACAGGATGTTTGAAGATATTATTCGTTAGGTTAACATGAGGTCATACTGTAGTAGGGTGGGTCCTAATCCAATCTGAGTGGTGTCCTTATAGAAAGAGAAGACACAGAGACATAGATGGCCACCTGAAGATGGTGACAGAGACATGGAGTATAGATGGCCACGTGAAGGTGGGGCAGAGACACAGGGCATAGGTGGCCACGTGAAGATGGAGACAGAGACACAGAGCATAGATGGCCACATGAAGATGGAGGCAGAGACACAGAGCATAGACGGCTATGTGAAATGGAGGCAGAGATTGGAGTGATACAGCTGCAAGCCAAGGAATGTCAAGGAACACCAGGGATTGCTGGAAATCATGTGATGGGGAACAGTGAGTATGTCTCCTTAATAAGATTAGGTGCATTCCTGAGGGCCACAATGTCAAGAGAAACTTCATTTTGTGGGTATGTGGGGACTAAAAAGTTTCTCTGAGTGTTATGGATTGAATTGTGTTCCCCAAAATATGTGCTGGAATCCTAACCCCTGTACCTGTGGCTGTGATCCTGTTTGGAAATAGGGTTTTGTTTGCTATGTTGTTGTTTTGTTAGTTGTTGTTGAGTCAGTTCTGACTCATGGCGACCCCATGAGTTACAAAGTAGAACTGCACTCCATCAGGTTTTGTTGACTGTAATCTTTGTGGAAGCCGATCGCCAGGACTTTTCTTATGTAATACTGCTGGGTAGGTTTGAACCACCAACCTTTAAGTTAGCAGTTGAGCACAAATCCTTTGCAACACCTAGGGGCCTTTTTGTTATGTTAATGAAGCCGTGTCAGTATAGGGTGGGACCTAAACCTCATCACTCCTGAGTTATAAAATGAGCCGTTCATAACACAGGCATGTACACACTGGGGAAGACAAGTGGCATGTGAGGATCACCCACAAGCAAAGGAATGCCGAGGATCACCGGCAGACCCCAGAAACTAGAAGAGAAGCTCGCAGAAGGAATCGACACAGCCAAGATCCTGATTTGGACTTTTAGCCCGGAATTTGGGAGAAAATAAATTTCTGTTCTTTCAGCCACCCATTTGTGGTATTTTTGTTACAGCAGCAGTAGATAACTAAGACACTAAGTATTCTAGACCCTTTTGGAGGGGATTGTAGAGCCCTTCCAGAATGAGGAGCTCCCTGGGTCCTTCGGGGTGGGGAGGTGGGAGGGTATGTGGTGCTAAGGGCTAAAGATTGTACAAAATATAGCAAGCAATGAGTCAGATGAGTCCTGCCCCACAGCCAGCCAGTTTCCTCGACTCTCACCCCAACTCTCTGCCCCTACGAGCTGTCCCCCAGAATCAGCTGATCCTCTGTAAGGGCAACACAGTGCTGGGAGCTGGGAGCATTGTGAAACAAGCCCTTGGTGGACTTACCCTCAGCCTCCCTGTTGGGAGATGGCTGCTGACTGTCAGTGTACCTCATTACACCAACGGTTTTGTTGTCTTGGTGTCCGTGAGAACTTGCTTCTGCAAGAGAGCAAGAGGGGTAGGAAAAATAAAATGGGACTTACAAACGGGCCTCCCAACAGACACAAGGTGGGAGGGCCTTCTTGGATGCCTCTGAGCCTCAGCAGCTGCTTTGATATTTCCTTTGGATGCCTGTCAAGTGAAGGACTGGAAAAGTGCTCTGGCTGTTAAATGTCACTGCCGGGATGGTGAGGGACATTTAATACCCTTAACATATTCAACACCCAGAAGAGGAGTGAGCAAACACACTGGCTTTGAAGAATCTAAAAACCAGCTGCTGTCTAGTGAATTCTGACACACCCCATGTGGGCCAGAGTAGAACTGTGCTCCACAGGGTTTTCGATGGCTGATTTTTTGGAAATAGGTCTCCAGGCCTTTCTTCCAAGGCACCTCTAGGTGGACTCGAACCTCCAACCTTTCAGTTAGCGGCCAAGCGAGTTTGCACCACCCAGGGGAGAAAAGGAGGGGCTAAAGAAGAGCTGGCCTAGACGCCATCCTTTGGTTTTCCTGTTCCCTTCTGGGCATCTTCAAGCAGGAGGCAGGTGGGGAGTCTCCTGCTACTGCTCCTGCTCCTGCTTGGGTCTGAGACACAATTCTTCCCTCTGGCTGTACATTAGAATCACTCCAAGTTCATCTTCTGGCTTTCCCTCACACCCCTCCCCACAAATCATTCAAAAAGCCAGCATGTGTATTCTGTGGGAGGAAAGAAGCAAAACTGGGAAGAGAATTTGCTGAGCAGGTTTCAGCCGAGCTTCCAGACTAAGATGGACTAGGAACAAAGGCCTGGTGAACTCCTTCCAAAAATCAGCCAATGAAAGCTCCGTGATCACAATGGTTCAGTTCACAACTGATCATTGGGATGGTGTAGGCGCGGGCAGTGTTTTGTTCCATTGTTCTTGGGGTCACCATGAGTCGGGAGCCAATGCCAAGGCAGCTACCAACAACAACAATATTAATATACATGACACCAAGGAAAAAATTAAAAACTCACTTGTTCTCAAATCACTTCTGACTCACAGCAACCCCATGTGTCGCAAAGTAGGAATGTGCTCCGAAGGGTTTTCAAGGCCGTGCCCTTCTGGAAGCAGACTGTCCGAACTTTCTTCTGAGGTACCTCTAGGTGGGTTCCAATCGCCAGCCGCTCGGTTAGTGGTTGAGCACTTACGCATTTATGCTGCTCAGGGACTCCCACATACATAATAGTGTTTCCGTATCTCTCCTCCTCTGTCACTGGCTTTGAGAAGTGCAGTTTGGCTGTGTGGGAGACAGCAATGGTCCCTGGGAAAATTCCGTGGCTCCAGGTTAATGGCGTCGAGGGCTGGCCCAGGTGATGGGCTCACGTTCTCACGGCACTTGGGAAGCCGTTTGAGGACTTGGGGCTCCCTGAGAGTCCCTGGCCTTCCCCAGCCTGCTGGAGTCCCCAGCCCTGAGCTCCAGGGGAGATGGGAAGGGCAGGTCTCTGAGAGGCAGGCGCAATGACACCAAAACTCCAGATCCTGAGAGCTGAGGCTCACAACTGGGAATCCACAGCCTGATGGGGAATGGGGTGCGGGAAATGTGTAGAAGTGGGAAACAAGGCTCTCTTATGCAGAAAAGGAGCCTGGAACCCTCCCTCCTTGGGGCCGCACGTAGGGTTGTGAGGTTCCACTGCACAGAGGCACCTGGTAAGGGTCGGCTGGGGGCTGCATCAGCCCAAAGTAAGGGATGCGTTTCCTCTATTATAAGTCGATCAGCTGCGCTGGGGGCTACCTGCTCCCCACAGATCACCTTTCCCTTAGTTTGCACAGGAGCACTGTTTAGGGTCTTGGGGAAATGGAGGCACTCTAACTTAACCTATACTACATTTGTGTTCTTCTCTCCCAGCTCAGAACTGAACGTGCCCCGGCCACGTTCTAGAATAGTGCTTCTCAAACTGGAAAGTTTAGGAACCACCTGCAGGGTGAACGGTAGAAAGCAGTCCCGGACTTGTGTTAGGCACGTCTTCTGAGCACGACTCTGCCCTGTCATCGCGCCAATGTCTCCAGCCCTGCCTTCCTCTCTTCCTTGACCACGTGGCACAACAACCCCCTCCTCCCTTTACTTTGTCCATTTCTGACAACAAAGAAAAGAAAAATGTTTGGTTACTCCTCTCTTCTGAGAAAACTAGCAACCCGGCTGTAGGATGTGTGGTGCATGTTGGGAAGGGAGGGACGGTGTTGGTAGGTGGGGTGCCCAGAGACTGCTCTAGAAATTCATCAACGGTTAAAACTCTAACGAGGGTGGCTCCTGGTGTTTATTTGTCAGCTTTATTTCTAGCTTTTATTTATATCTTTCTATCTCAGTGTCTCCATCAGTAAAATGTAGCCAAATCAGTCATAGCTCACAGGGATACTAGGGAAAGACATTCTTGAGACAAGGGCATTGTGAATGACTTTAAAAGGTTTCTTCAAACACCTACGTCTGTGTGCAGTGTCGCGCCACTTTTAAAATAGTAACTAAAACACATGTGCTCCACAGAGACTTCCTGCACGTATGTGCTATGCAAATGAGGGGCCTCTGGACTTCCAGACTTTCCTCCGGGGGCTCCGGGAGTGGCTAAAGATTAGCTCTTGTCAGAAGGAATGGCTCTCCTTCTCGAGTGTGCATGAGGGTTCAGAAAGGTTTGTCTCCTGGTACAGGGCTTCCCCTTCAGGTCAGTTATTACCCTCTTGACCAGGGGCCCTGAGCATGTGGATGGATCGGCCTTGCAGCTGATGGGGGCTCTGGTGTGGATTCCAGCTTCTTGTTTTGAACACCGTGGGCCAGCTAAGCACTGGGTCATTTTACCCTAAACTCCCACCCTCTAATCATTACTGGAACCAAATGTGTTAAGAATTTTGTTCTTTTGGGTTTCTGAAAAAGCAGTCGTTGAAAACCCTATGGGGGGGCAATTCTACTCTGACACAGGGGGCGCCATGAGTGAGAGTTGACGCCACGGCAAATCGTTTCCCACATGGAAGGTCCAGCGTGTGAGGAAAACCTGTTCTGGAGCCTTCTCTGAGGCTGAGGAGCAGAGGGAGCATTCTGAAATCATCCCCTGAGGCAGTAGAGTTGATGGAGAAAGATCCTTTCTTGACCAGAGAACAGCCTCAAAAGCTAACCCATCAGGTACCCTTTAGTCTGGGTCCATCAGCACAATTTAACCAAAAAAACCCCAAACCCACTGCCATCAAGTTGATTCCGACTCATAGCGACCCTATCTAAAAATCTGGGACATCGTAGTATTCAGTATACAAAGACGAGTGTTCGGGGCAAAATGGTTGAACCACTTCTCAGTAGCTTATCCAGATGTAGAGCCACTGGGTGGTACAAACAGCTAATGCACTCAGCTCCTAACTAAAAGGTTGGAGGTTCGAGTTCACTCAGAGGCACCTCAGAAGAAAGGCCTGGCTGGTAATTTACTTTTGAAAAATCATTCATTGAAAACCTTGTGGAGGGCAGTTCTGCTCTAACACACATGGGATCACCACGAGTTAGAGTTGACTCACTGGCAACTGGTTGCTGTTGTTTTTTAACCAAAGGGCAAGTAGCTGCCTGGCAGTTAACACGCCTGATGTTGTTAACAGAAAGAATACCCCATTCTTTTGCTTACCCTTGTGATCCAGACGGATTTTAGGCTTCCCCATGATGTCATCCTCTGTGGCCTTCAAGTTCTGGATCAAAAAGTATGTGGTCATTTTTCCTTTACCTTTCACTTCAATTTCGCCCCTCTCAATTATTTCAAACCCTTGATTTTCCAGGGCTCTGCACAGAGAAAGAAATGCACTAGGTATCAGAGATTTGGCAACAAGGCAAAGGGTGTTGGAAGAGAAGTCTGGGATGCAGACACACCACAGGGGAGAAGAGAGGACTTCGCCACCCAGGGCATGCTGAGGGCAAAGAGGCTCAGGGAGAGAGGAGAGAGGCATGAACATCACATGGTGTGAATGGGATGCTGAAGGCAGGGGGAAATACAACAGGCCCAATCCAACCCTGTACCCCTACCACCAGCTTTCCTCCTTCCAACACATCCCCATACAGGCCACATTTACATCTCCACACACTGCGCTGTCAGCGCCCTGTGCGCACCTGACCACATGGTTCCAAAACAGAAGGCTTCTTGGGTATCTTCACCCTTCTTTCCATCTTCCACCAAACACCCAGTGTACCCTGCAGTTGTCATCCTGCTCACTCTACCTACCTCAGCTTTCTCTGCCATGATTTTCGGCTACCAAGGCACTGAAGAGCATAGGGAAGGTGCCATGAAAAGCAACCAAGCAGTGGGATAGTTTATTTGTGTATCTACCATACTGACAGCTGAGTGATGTTGGTGATATATCACAGAACCATACCATTAGTGATGTCTCACATTCAAGGTCACCTGCCTCAGCTGGGCCTTGGAACTCCATCAAGCCTTCGTTCGTCTTTGGCCAACTTTCCACTCTTCCCACCACCCACCTCCCCCTCCATTTGATATCTGCTCCCTGACTCTCCAGCTGCTGGCCATGCCTTCTACTTCGTGACCCCATTCACCTATAAAATTGCAATCATAGACTTGATCCTGCAACGTTTTATTCACCCTTTCCCCCAACCTCAGAGAATAAAGTGTCCTTCTTCTGTTCCAGGGTGCCCACTCATGCTCCTGACCCACCCCTCCCTCCTCCTCTGGGCCTTGCTCCATTAGCCACCCCTCCCTCTCTTATCGTCAGCTTCTTTCCATTTGTGTCTTCCCCTCAGCCTGCTAGCAAGCTCAAGTCCTTCCACCCTAAAGAGAAGCAAATAATTCTCACTTGACTACCTCCTGCTTCAATTCCATATAAGCTCACTCTTCCTTTCCAGCGTCTATTCCCACCATCCTACTGTAACCACTTTTGGTAATGTCCCCAAAACCTGAATATGTTTTCAGTCCTTGCTATCATGTTTGAGATTTTTGTTCATTTCCTCCTCGTTAACATCATCCACAGGGGGCTTCTCACCCTGAACTCTCCCAGTTCTTTTGTTTCTTCCTCTGCCTCTTACATGGGCTCCTCTTCCTCCACCTGCCACAAAATCTGGGTCCCTCCCAAGACTCCAAGACTCACTTCCTCTGTTCTTCCCACACTGATCTCATCAACGCTCAGGGTTTTAATTACCACCTGTATGTTGCTCGGAGTCTCTGAGCGGTGCAAATGGTTAATGTACTTAGCTGCTAAACTAAAGGTTGGTGGTTTGAGACCATCCAGAGGCACCTCAGAAGAAAGGCCTGGAGATTTACTTCCCAAAAAATCAGTCTATGAAAACCCTGTGGAGCACAGTTCTACTCTGACACACATGGACTCACCGTGAATCAGAGCCGACTCGATGGTAACTGGTTCTGGTTCTATATTGCTCACTCTTAGTCTGTATCTCCACTCTACAACTCCCCTCCACAGGTCATCCATCCATCTAATGGTGCCTCTACCTAGATGCTCTGGAGCTCCTTCGAATTCAGCATGTCCAGAAGTGAACTCTGCCCCTGTGAACAGGCTATTCCTCTTTGTGTCCAATCTCAGAGATACCATCAGTCAGGCACCCAGTCACCCAGGATGGAGACCTGGGGACACCTGAGGCTCCTCCCTCTTTCTCACCCTCATTTCTAACGATTACTAAGATTAGCTGATTACCTCTCCCCTATATTCCCACCACCAACGTACTGGGTCAGACTAAACTCCTAACAGGTCTTCCTTTCTAATTCCTTGCCCTCAAATCTGTCCTTCTCAGTGTCTTTGGAGTGATTAGTGTAAAACAGGACTCTGACCACGTCTTTGTCTCCAGTCTAACGTTCCTGGGGGCTTTTCCTCACCTGGGTGTAAATCCCTGCCCTTCAGTGTAGCACACACGACTCTCTCACCACGTTCTGCCTCAGGTTTTTCGCTCCAACAGAGCTAAATTGCTTGTAGTTCTCGCCACATATTCTATGCCCATCTGTGCTGCTTGTTTTTGGCTAAATCCCCTTCTTGGCTGAATCCAACTCTTGAACTCCTCACCGTTGAAGATTCAGCTCAGGAATCTCCTTCTCCACAAAGCCCTTCTTAACTGGGTTAGGCACATGTCCCCTGAGCTCCCATGGGGGGAAAAAAAAACAGCTGCCTTCAGGTCTACTCCGACTCATGGCGACTCCACGTGTGCCAGAGTAGAACTGCGCTCTATAGGGTTTTCAGTGGCTGAACTTCCATAAGTAGATCTCTAGGCCTTTCTTCTGAGGCACCTCTGGGTGGACTTGAAGCACCAACCTTTCAATTAACAGCCAAGTACCTTGACTGTTTGCAGCACCCCCAATCTTGGCTAAATCCTACTCTTATGTTAGAGATCATCTAATACTCTTGCTTTTATGTCTAAATTAAGGCATAATTACATAAAATTATAAGGGACTCTCATCTGTAAATAGGGGTAATAATGGAATCTACCTTCATAGAAACCAAACTGAAAACCAAACCCATTGCTGTCGAGTCAATTCCGACTCATATCAACCCTACAGTACAGAGTAGAACTGCCTCATAGAGTTTCCAAGGAGCAGCCGGTAGATTTGAACTGCCATCCTTTTGATTAGCATCTGAGCTCTTAAACACTGAGCCACCAGGCTCCACCTTCATAGAGTTGTTGTAACAATAAACAAATTAACAACGTACAAATTCAGAACAGAATGTGGTCTATAGTGAGTGCTCAAGTAAGAATTGTTTTATGCACATCTCTATCATTGTACTTATCACACTTTTAAAATAATTATCTATGAATATTTCTTCTTCCACTAAACCAAGGGCCAGTAAGCTTTTTCTGAAAAGCCAGATAGTAAATATTTTAGGCTTTGAGGGTGATATGGTCTCTTTCACCATTACTCAACACTACTGTTGTATCACGAAATCGGACATAGACAATCTGTAAACAAAAAGGTATGGCTGTGTACCAATAAAACTTTATTTACGAACGCAAGCATCACGCTGGGTTCGGCCTGTGGGTTATAATTTCCCAGTTCCTGAACTAGCCTGTGTGCTCCTTGAGAGCAAAATGAGGGTAGAGTAGAGGCTAAGTGATAGACACAATGTCTGCGTACAGCATGGAGTGGAGGGAAAGCACAGGGTATAGGGTGGAGTGGAGGAAACGCACATGGGTTTCCTCCCCTACCCTCGGGTCATGGCTGCTGTTGTCTGAGCAGGCACTCCATAGGTTCTGGAGGGAGGGAGGGAGCCAGCGACATAGGGAAGCAAGCCTAAGTGCAGGCTACCTGTAGGCCGTGGGGCTGATGTGCACTTTGTCGGGAAGTCCATGACTTTGCATCCTAGATGCTGTGTTCACAGTGTCACCAAACAAGCAGTACCGGGGCATTTTGTCCCCCACGACGCCTGCTAAGACAGGTCCAGTGTGGATCCCCACTCTGATTTGTAAGAGAGAACCTCACTGAATAGACCACCTAATACTCTTGGTTTTTATGTTTAAATTGAGATATAATTTACATGAAATTAAAACACAGGTCTTTAGGTGTTTAGCTTCATGAGTTCTAACAAGTTCATATATCCCTGTAACCAGCATCCAAAATAAAGTACAGAATAATTCCATGACCTCAGGAAATTATCATGTGCTCCTTGCAATTAAGCTCCGTCCCTCGCCTGAGAGGAAACTGCTTTCGTGTTTCTTTCACAAAAGATTCATTTGCCTATTCTAGAGCGTCACATAAAGAGAATATATAGTATATGCCGTTTTGTGTCTGGCTTTACTTACTCGACGTAATGTTTTTGAGGTTCATTCACACTGTCGCATGTATCAGTAGTTCATTCTTTTGTTGCTGAACAGTATTCCATTGTAAGGCTACACCACAATCTATTCAGCCATTCCCTTCTTCATGGACATTTAGGTTAGCTCCAGTTTGGGCTGTTATAAACAAGGCTGCTGTGAACATCCCTGTACAGATCATTTTGTGGACATGTTTTCATTTCTCTTAAGTAACTATCAGAAGTGGAATTCCTGGGTCACAAGGTAGATGTATATTTAACGTCACAAAAAATAAATAACTGCCCACTAATTTTCTAAAGGTGTGCCATTTTACATTTCTATTAGCAATATGAAGCTTCCAGTTGTCCCACATTCTCATCAGCATTCCTCTTCTGGTAGATTCGAAATGATAACTCACTGTGGTTTTAATTTGCTTATCCCTGATGACTATTGATGTTAAACACACTTTCAAGTGCTTAAAAACAAAACCAAACCCTTTGCTGTTGAGTCGATTCCAACTCACGGGACCCTATAGGGCAGAACAGAACTGCCCCACAGGGTTTCTAAGGCTGTAATTCTTTACGGAAGCAGACTGCACATCTTCTCCCTCGAAGTAGCTGGTGGGTTTAAACCACTGACCTTTTGGTCAGCAGGCGAATGCTTTAACCATTGCACCATCGAGATCTTTTCATGTGCTTACCGTCCCTACTTTGTTCGTGGTAAATCTGCCATGACAGTAGCCAGGGATTCATTGTTTGCTTTCAATCTTAGCAGTGTAGCATGATTTTGATCTTTGTTGCCATGCCCCTTTCCCTACTCTTTTTTACTGAGTCTTCTTCAGTGGGTTGGTTTCAGTCTTACTCCTCTTACCTGGAGAGATTTCATATGTATAGATGTAGATACAAATATGTAGATATAAATATAATATAAACACACATATATGTATTGTTTCTATTTGTTGTTGTTAGGTGCTGTCGAGTTGGTTCCAACTCATACAGACCATTTGTACAACAGAACAAAACGCTGCCTGGTCCTGCGCCATTCTCACAATCATTATGGTTGAGCCCATTGTTGGAGCCACCGTGTCAATCCATATCACTCAGGGTCTTCCTCTTTTTCGCTGACCCTATTCTTTACCAAGCATGATGTCCTTCCCCAGGGCCTGATCCCTCCTGATAACACGTCCAAAGCACATGAGACATAGTCTTGGCATTATCTTGCTTCCAAGGAGCATTCCGGTTGTACTTCTTCCAAGGCAGATTTGTTCTTTTGGCAATCCATGGTATTTTCAATATTTTTTGCCAACACCACAATTCAAAGGCATCAGTTCTTCTTGGGTCTTCCTTATTCATTGTCCAGCTTTTGCATGCATACGAGGCAACTGAAAACACCATGGCTTGGGTCAGTAGCACCTTAGTCTTCCAGGTGACACCTTTGCTTTGCAACACTCTAAAGAGGTCTTTTACAGCAGATTGACCCAATGCAATGGGCAAATTTACATAACCATATATTTTCAATTAGTTTTTCTTTGGTGGTTTAGATTAGAGTCTTTTAACGGAAATGTTCACCTCTTGTCTGACCTTCTCATTTCTACTACCTCATTACTTCCCATTCTGATTCTACCCGCCCCCATTGGCTGCTTTTCCAAAGTAGATCATCAGGCCTTTCTTTCTAGTCCGTCTTATTCTGGAAGCCCTGCTGAAACCTGTTTAGCACCTTAGCAACACGCAAGCCCCTGCTAAAAGACACATTGTGGCCCTGCTTAAGGTACATTGGCCAGGAACGAACCTGGGTCTCCCGCATGGAAGGTCAGAAGTCTGCCGCTGAACCCCCACTGCCTCATCCTGCCGTTGGTTTATCAAACTTTGTGGACACTTTGTTATTTTGCTTACCTGAAGCCAGCTCTGACTTAGAATATTGCAGTAGGCGCTGTAGCTAGGATCTGCACTGTTTCTCAGCTTCTCAACCACTGTGGTGAGGGTGAGATGAATACATATTCAGAATCCCCCAGAAAGGAGCTATGCTTTGGAAAGATCATATTCCATCTTAGAATTGGCTTTATTTATGTGTAGTCAGCTAATTATTTTGAATTTTTGACTGGCGTGTGCAGGGGAGGGGGTCTAGATGTCAAAGGCAGAGAGACACTGCTCTCTTCCACCTCAGGGTGCTTGGTTTCTGCTAAGCAGGGTTCCAGAAAAGGACACCTGCTTTTCATCTCCAGACTGTCTAACTTTTGTAGTGTGAACAGCCTTCTATACTTGGAAGAGAAGCTTCCTGTGAGAAAGGCAGCAGATGTCTGAGCTAATGGCCCATGGTGGGAGGAAGGCTATTCTGAATATCTTATGGCACCCCGTGTCTCCCTGCTGGCTGCGGGCAGTTTCACAGCTCAGCCTGAGTTCTGAACCTGTCAGACAGCGGGTGGATGCCCAATTGCACTAAGTGGGAAAAGTTGGCTATTCAGTAAATTTGAGCCACTTGTTGAAATGCTTGAACCATAGCAGGGATTATAAATGATCTGGCTCCCCAAAAGAGTTGAGCCGTACAAAGTAAACGCGGAGAGGGACTCAGCACTGTCCTGAGCGATGGACAAAGGAAGCTGGCAGCAAATCCCATGAAAATCAGGACCTCCGCACGCCTCTGCTGAAATCTAAGAGACGTTTAGGAAGTGCTATCCTTACTGATACCTCTGTTCAACCAGTTGTCGTCAAATTGGTCTGACACACGGCAACCCCGTGTGTGTCAGAGGGGACCTGTGCTCCAGAACGGCAACCCCATGTGTGTCAGAGGGGACCTGTGCTCCAGAACGGCAATCCCGTGTGTGTCAGAGGGGACCTGTACTCCGGAGGATTTCCAGTGGCCGATATTTTTGGAAGTAGATCACCAGGTTTTTCTTCTAAGGTGCCTCTGGGTGGACTTGAATCTCTAACCTTTAGTGCAATATCTCTGTTACTTAGGAACATACGTAAGATAAGAGTTGGGACAAAATGCCTACTTTAATTACTGTAACATTGAACCATTTGAGCAGAGTAATAAACAGAATTATCCTTTTTTATGTGAGATGTTTGGTATTCGGCAAAGTACCCAGTCGCTCTCTACCTGGATGGGCTCTCCGGTAACAGGATTCACCACCTCTCTTGCAGAAATTCTCATCCCCAATGCAAAATTAGCCACTCTTTGAGCATGGTTTCCAACAGGCACTGGTACGCCCCCAACCACCATATAAGCATCTCCTATGGTTTCCACCTGTAAGGAAAAACGGGTAGCCGGGGGGTTTCCTTCCTTATTGCGCTAAACATTTCACTAAATATTTTGGTCATTTCCCATATTGACAAAAAGACCATATTAATATTTGTGATTATTTGCTAGGGCATGAGGGTTGGGGGTGGGGGAGGCGGTGGGAAGGAAAATGGCCCTGGAAGCAACCATGGAGAGCCAACAGGCCTTTCAGCTTTTGGTGGAAACAAACCCAGAGAAGATGAAACTCCCGGGGTAGCCATATGATGTTATATATGAAATAATATATCACTTGGATTAAGCTTTCTGCTGAACTGAAGGAGTAGGAGAACTATTTTCTGGGAAAACAGTGTTTTCTATTCAAAGGCTGCAGAGCACTATCTTAACACTGGATACTTTATAAGGATTCCCCAAACCCAAAATTCCTAAACTACCTCCAATCCCCTCTCAGCCTTTCCTCCTCACCCCACTCCCACCCACACTGTGATGGTTAATTTTACATGTCACTGGGCAAGGGTGCGGTGCTCAGTGGTTTGGTCCACAATGGTCCACATTTTGCTGTGAAGGTATTCTGTTGATGTGGTTAACACTGACAGCCAGTTGATTCTAAGTAAAGGATATGAGCCTTAATAATGTGGATGGGCTTCATCTAAGTGGTTCAAGGCCTTCAGAGCAAAAATGGAAGTTTCCTGGAGAACCCGAGGTTTCCTGTCTCAAGACTGGAGCATAGAAATCCTGCCAGAGTTTGACACCTGCTGCCAGGCCTACAGACTTTTGGATTTGCCAGCCCCACAACTGCATGAAGCAATTCCTTAAAATCTCTCTCCTTCTCTGTGTACATATATATGTGTGTGTATGTATGTGTGTATGTATGTATATATATCTGTTATATAGATACATACCTATTGTCATCCAGTGGACTCTGACTCATGGCAACCCCATGTGTGTCAGAGTAGAACTGTGCCCCACATGGTTTTCAACAGCCAGTTTGGGGGAAGCAGGTCATTAGGGGATTCTTCCAAGGAGCCTCTGGGTGAATTCAAATCTCTAACCTTTTGGTTAGCAGCCAAGTGCATTAATTGTCTGCACCACCCAAAGACTCTGTTCTCTCTTTCTCACAGGGTATATATATATATATACATATATACACACACACACACACATATATTTAAAAAAAAAAAAAACCCTCAAGTCAATTCCAACTCGCAGTGACCCTGTGGGACAGAGTAGAACTGCCCTATAGGGTTTCCTAGGAGTGGCAAGTGGATTCGAACTGCCCACCTTTTGATTCATAGCCAAGCTCTTAACCATGAGCCACCAGGGCTCCTATATATATGTATATGGGTTCTGTTTCTCTGGAGAACCCTGGCAAATATACACACCAAACTCCGGACCAGCAAAGACAGAGGCAAAGGAAGACTTCATTCAAGTACCTGTCCTGCCTGCACACACTGAAGTGCCCCACACAGCACAGAACGCTTACTTTGTAGACACCGTGGATGCTGGTTAACCTGTCAAACCTGGAGTACATGGAGTTCAGCATAGTCACTATTTGAATAGGTTCGCAGGCAGCACAGATGCTAGTGAAGGTCACCACATCACTGAAAAGAATTGTGCAGGTTTTAAATTCTCCTGTAACAGAAGCCAGGTATCAGCGACAGCCAAGGACATAGATAACTAATTCTACAAATTCTGAATTCAACTGCCCTTTGGGAAGCATGCCCTCCTGGGCACTGGGGAAAGGGGCTGGATGCTGCTCTCTGCTCACTGAACGGCATTTACTGAGTGCCCGCTCTGACCTAGTTCTCAGGCTGGGAGAGCCACATACATCAATAGACAGGGCCCCTGAAGGAGTAGGGGAGTTAGCTTAGTGAAGGAGCCAGAAGGGTAGGCAAACAACCCCAGCACCATATGACACAAGTGGGGTGGCACGGGCACTGGCTCGAAGGAAGCCCCTGGCAGGAGGGCCAAGGCAGAAGCTGAGCTGCAGGAGCTGCAGAGTCACCGTGATGTGGTAGAGGTCCCCTATCTTTGCGTGGCTGGGAGGCTAGCATGGCCTCAAGTCTAACACGTCCTTCTAACTAGTCCCCCTGCTTCCACTTTTGTTGTTTTTGTTAGCTGCTGTGGAGTTGGCCCCCAGCTCATGGAACCTCATGCAAAATGAAGCAAAACACTGCCAAGTCCCCAGGATTGGTTGGGGATCGGACCATTGTGATCCACAGGGTTTTCACCACTTGAGTTTCAAAAATAGATTGCCAGGCCTTTCTTCCTAGTCTGTCTTAGTCTGGAAGTTCCCCTGAAACCTGTTCAGCATCTCAGCAACACACAAGCCCCCGCTGACAGGTGGTAGCTGCACAGGAGGTGGATTGGCTGGGAACTGAGCTCGAGTCTACCACAGTAAGGGAGGAATTCTGCCGCTGAACCGCCGCCATCACCTCACAATTTCCATATCGCAGCCAGATCTCTGTAAGTCAGCCTCTCCCTCCCCCCACTCCTCTATCTGAAGCCCTCCAGAGCTTCTGTCACACTTAGAATAAAATACAAACCCCTTACTGTGGCCTACAGGGCCTATGGGATGTGGCCCCACTGTCCCTTGACCTCTGTCCTGACACTCTTCCTCTCCCTCACTCTCCTGCAGCATACCAGCCTCCTCAGTGGTCCCCACAGGCATCTCAGGTGCGACTGCACTAACCCGACCTTATCATCCTCCCCGCAAGTCTGCTCCTCCTTCTGGTTCTGTCTTAGGATAAAGCGTCACATCTTTCCATGCTGAAACCTTCAGAGTCCTCGCTTCTCAGTTCCCATCTTATCAGTTATGGCTCCTGCTGATCCCTGCTCAGGCCCCTTAGTGCGGACTCCACTGTCACTCCGCTGGACTCGTGAGGGGCTTTCTGTTTGCCTCATTCTACCGTGTTCCCTACACTGTAGCCAGAATCTTATTTATAAAACTAATCTTCTCACTTCTACTTTAAGAGGAAAAGAGACTTCAATGAATCCCCACTGTACAAAATAAAAGACAGTTTCCTTTCTCCATGACAGTTGAGATGCATCCCTATATTCCCTGAGCTTCACCTATCTACCCAGCTCATCAGATACCACTTTTCCACGCACCCTGTGTCCTAGGACACTGCCATGTGTATTTTCACACGGACTTGCCCTTTGCTCTTGCTATCCCCTTCGCCTGGAAAGCCTTGCCCTTCTTCGCTTGCTGAAAGTCAGCCTCAAGTCCCAGCTCAGGTGCTGCGCTCCTCATACAGGCAGGTCTGCTGACAAACACAAGCCCACGACAAACGGCCAGTTCCGAGCGAGCATGGCCTCTCGCCCTCCAGAAGTAGCTGCTCTCCCAGAATGGCCCTCAGAGCCGCCCTGTATGTCAACTGCCATAGCTAAGAGCCCTTCTCATGGTCACTGGGCAATGAGACAAGCCTCAGGACACACCTTTAAATCCTTTGTTGTTGTTGTTGTGAGCCATTGAGTTGATTCTGACTCATAGCAACCCTACAGGACAAAATAGAACTGCCTTGTAGGGTTTCCAAGGCTGTAATGTGTAAAAATGGGCTCAAAGATAACAACCATTGTGAGGATGGCGCACAGCCAGGCAGTGTTATGTTCTGTTGTGCATAGGGTCGCTGTGAGTCAGAACCAACTCCACAGGACCTAACAACAACAACAATCTTTACGGGCAGCAGATCGCCAGGTCTTTTCTTCCACAGAGTGGCTGGTGGGTTTGAACTGCCAACCTTTCAGTTAGCAGCTGAATGCCACCAAAAAAAAGCCATATCAAACCCACTGCTGTCAAGTCGATTCCAACTCATAGTGATGACTGTGCCACTAAAAAAAAAAAAAAAAAGCTCCTTAAAATCCTTAGAGAACCTAATATATGTGTCTGCAGTTGATATACATTTTAATTTAATCCATATGTCACTCCTGTATTATTTTTATTATTCTCAGTTTAGAGAGAGGAAAACTGAAGACATGCAGGTCGGGTACTTAGCCAAAGGTCATGTAGCTACAAGTAACAGAGCCAGAATTCAAACTCAGAGCTGGCTGGCTTCAAAGCCTGTGTCCCTAACCACTAAAGCACACTGTGCCCTGCTCCGGGGCCCCCGGGAAGGGAAGGCCTGCCATACCTGCAGCGACCTTTTTGCCCTCCTTCAGCTGGTTGGCCACGTGTTCAGGCAGCATGGCGTACAGCAAGGTCTCCGTTTTCTTCTTTTCTAAGGCCAGGTGCTTGGAGAGGACCCGCAGCTCCTCCTTCTTCCTCTCTAGCTGGTTGGACAGCTCGATCTCAGCCAGCCGCTGCTGGTTCAG
Organism: Loxodonta africana; assembly: GCF_030014295.1. Taxonomy (NCBI): domain Eukaryota; kingdom Metazoa; phylum Chordata; class Mammalia; order Proboscidea; family Elephantidae; genus Loxodonta; species Loxodonta africana. The sequence continues at coordinate 72,778,835 of NC_087358.1, forward strand.
GAGGATGAGATCCCTGGTGGCGTCGTGGGGTGCGATGTCAGAAAGGTGCATCTTGCGCTCCTCCAGCTCCTGCAGGCTGCGCAGCTTCGGTGAGCACATGTATACCATGCACCGCATGGACTCCATCCAGATCATCTGGCCTTTCCATCAGGAGGGAAAAGCCACAAGAGAGTAGGTCACCAAGAAGGAACTTCACCAGGGAACTCTACGCAACAAGTGTTAGCATATTAAGGTCCCTGGGTGGCACACATGGTTTGCCCTTGGATACTAATCAAAAGGTTGATGGTTCCAACCCACCCAGTAGTGCCATGGAAGAAAGGCCTGGCGCTCTGCTTCCAAGAAGTCAGCCACTAAAAACCCTGTGGAGCACATTTCTACTCTGATACACCTGGGGTTGCCATGAGTCAGAATCTATTCAGTGCCAATGGATTTGGTTTGGTTTTGGTTAGAGTTTTAACCACTTTTTTTCGAGAATTATCTAAAACATATGCTTTTCTTGCATTCTTAAACACAGTACATATGCTTAACATATTTAAACTTTTATCAATGACTCAACATCAAGATACTCAGTATCTGTCCCTCTGTTGTGTTATGTATAATAAAGCCAGGGGAATATTTAGGGCGTATTTTTGTTTTTACGAGATTTTTGTTTTGTGTTTGTTTAATTTTTCTAACTCTTCCCATCTGACAGGCTCTTGGTGATCTTCCTGTGTGGACGTGTCAGTAGATGGACTGCTGTCCTTTATCCACCCTCCAGACCTACTCCAGCGAGTCAGCCGTGGGCTTGAGAACCAGATAAACAGGTTTGTCTTTATTCAAAAACATTTGGTTTAAATGAAAATAGATAGATTCTGAGGGCAGGCTTGAAGAAGTCTACCCGGAATAAAGCGCGTGAGCCTTAGTGCGTACTTGGTTTCACAAAGTCCCTGAGTGGCTGCCAAGCTAAAGGTCGGCAGCTGGAACCCACCTAGAGGTTCCTCAGAAGAAAGGCAACAACTCTATTCTCTTGTCTCTTTATGAAGGGAATTTTAGTGTCATTTCTTTTTCCCTCTAATTGCTTCCGTAAAGATTACAGCTGAGAAAACCCTACGGAGCAGCTCTAGTCTGTAACACATGGGGTTGCTATGAATTGGAATCGACTCAACAGGCAAGAAGTTTGGTTTTGTTGTTGTTGCTCAGTTGAGATAAGCAATCTCTAGATAGCTGACAAGTTACCATGGCCAAAGGCAAACTCCTTTACAGATTAATCTGGGGAAATAACTACCAAGCAAGATATAGTAACTATTTCAGGATCTTTAGGGAGTGAAAGGATGTGTAGGAGGCCAAGAGGAGCAAGGAGGATAGATGTGCTGATCACATTGCCAGCAAATGTGCTGCTGTGTCTCCCTAAGGAGGCAGCATAGCAAAACTGTCAAGAACACGGTGCCAGGGGCAGACTAAACCAAAAACCAAAGCCAGTAGCCATTGAGTTGACTCCAGTTCATGGTGACCTTGCGGATGTCAGAGTAAAACTGTGCTCCATAGGGTTCTCAATAAAAAAAACCCAGTGCCCTCGAGAGCTGTGGCTTTTTGGAAGTAGATCTCCAGGCTTTTTTTCCGAGGCACCTCTGGGTAGATTTGAGCCTCCAACTTTTGGGTTAGTAGCTGAGTGCTTAACCATCTGTGCCACCAGGGACTGCCCACATGCCTCCTGAGTGATCATTCAAATCTGACCATGAAGGGCACTTAAGCGTGCCTCCAACTCCAGACAGAGTTCAAGCTCTTTATCTTGCAACTTCGTCTCCCGTCATCACTCCCGTCTGCCACTGACTTGGGGTTCCCAGAGCTTGTCATTTTCCTCCTCCCAGATGTCTCCCACAGCTTTGCCTGGAACACCCAACCATCAGTCTAATGGAAGGACAGCGCAAACATGTGTCATGTGACCAGTCGGCCGGGTATGCCATGTATGTTGCTATGTAAAGGACAGACATTAAGTCAACACCAATAGTAACACACGCATTCTGGAAATTTTTGAAACAGAGACCAGAATTACATAACTCAGCACGTTTATACATAAACCAGAAATGGCTGAGGAAGTAACATATACTGTTTGCAGATTGGGCCGAATGGAAATGTTGGAAAAAAAGCGACTGTTCTCAATATAGTCCCTTCCCTGCATTTTATGTAATTTTTTAAAGGAAATTGGAAAACTGTCTCTCCCCTTGCTGGCCAATTTCCCACACAGGCAGAGAACCATGGGAAAGGGGTGATTTAGCACCTCGGAGTTTGAGCATGGGCTTTGTTTTCCACACTTCAGGCATCATTTTTCGTCGTGTTTTCAAGACAAATTGACTGTTGCTAAACTTGCAGATGCTGAAGATGTTGAAGGTAACTTGGGGATGAACGATGCAGAAATGCTCGTCTACTCGAATCTTCTGGGTTAGGAGTCCTGGGACATACTTCTGGATGTTCACTCCGGCTTGCTTGACCCTCAGCTATCCACAGAGGACAGATGCAAGACTGGGGATTAGAAGGCAACCTACACCAGAGACTTTCCCTGAGAAACAACATTCTGGACATGGGGTGGAGTGGAGGTGGGCGGGGGGGTGGTAATGGAATAAATGCTATGGAAGTAACAAATATTTTAAAAAATCAAACCTGCAGCTAATCTCTGAAAGAGAAAAGAAGAGTATGGGAATACCCAGAAGCATATTTCTGACTAACAAGAAACGAGGCTAACACTCTCGATTGGGCTAATAGCCTTCCCTGGGCTCTATGAAACAGAACTCTCTCTCCCTGTACAGTTACCTAGTAACACAGACTAGCAGGTTCTGGAGCGTTGGAACTACCACCCAGGCGTGAGTAAAGGACCCCATCTTGGAGGCAGGGAGACCCCTTTCACTGATACCTCCAGGGAGCGGAAAGGAGAAAGAAATATTAGTAATGTGCGTCCTTTACGTAAAGTGCCTGATGCTGGTGCAGTTGTCCAGGAACCCGCAACTTCACTCACCATGGGGACTCCTGCTACACTATAGAAATCAACCTAACCGTTTGGAATAAGTATCGTTACATTTTCTGTCATTCTGTGCCTACAACTTAAAAAGAGATTTTTTAAAAAATGGTCCAGAATTAAAAATACTAATAGTAGCAAGGATAAGAACGCCTGTGGAGCTGAGGAAAAGTCAAGGTGCACTGCTTTATAATTCCCTACTTGTTTCATGTGGGCAGCGTTTGTTTTCCTCAGTTAAATCATAAACTCTTGGTGCGCAGAGACTACCCTCAAAAGAGTACCTTTCATAGACGCTCTACCCAGCAGTCACCGGTAGGTGTGATTTAATATATCTATGGGTTCAAATCGATGTCAAAGAAAATCACAATGCTGCAGGCACTTTAATGGATGTTTTTGACCAAACTTCTTTTGCCTAACTAACCTTTAAATGATTTAAACATCAGCTCAGTTGGCATATATTTCATCCAAGTACATTCATGAAGATCAAACTTAAATGGGCATTCTCTGATCCCCCAGAATAGGGACATGAGGTGGCACAGACCTCTTCCCCACCTTCACCATGCAAATCATGCAAAAGTGTGGAACTGGGACATTCCACAGTGGCCACAATGATGACAGGGGGTCAGGTTTAGAATTCCACCCTACTCTTACTACTAGCATTTTGTTGTCTCTTTCTGAAGTAAATTTCAGTGGCATTTCCTTTTCCCCTAATGGCAAACTTTGTGATGGTTTGAACCCCTTGGTGTTCCTCCCTTTTATACTTACAGAGAAGAAACCAGTTGCCATCAAGTCGATTCTGATTCATGGCGATCCCATGTGTGTCAGAGTAGAACTGTGTTCCACAGGGTTTTCAGGGGCTGATTTTTAAGAAGTAGATCCCCAGGCCTCTCTTTTTAGACACCTCCTGGTGGACTTGAACTACCAACCTTTCTGTCAGTAGCCCACTGTGTAAGCTGTTTGCACCACCTGGGGATTCCACTTACCAAGAAGATCCTGCACTCTGGTTTCTGGAGGATGCTACAATGAAAAGAAGTTAGTGGTCCTGCCAGGCTAAAGTCTCATCTCTCAAGCCCTGGGAACTTTGAGACACTTGAGCTTCCCCACTCGCCACAAAAGACTAGGGAACATTCTCCGTTCACGAGCCTATCCCCAACCTCAAGCTTACCGACTCATCAAACACAATGTGGAAAGGAAAGGCATTGCAGAATGTTTTCTCTTCAATCCAGAGTCTCTCAGGATAAACCATCTCAAAGGTGTTCATGAGATGCCCTGGATGTAGAAAAAAGGAACGTTCTGATGAGAGGCAACTGCTCCACCCTAACACAAAGCAAAGCTCGGGATATTATTTGTGTTTCACGGGCAAAGTGTAATACACTCCCTTTAGCACAGGCTCCCTCCGCGTCTCCAGATGGCCACAGCAATTCTTCTTCCAAATTAAAACAAACAGAAAACTTGCTACCAGGTTGAGAAGCCCTCCTGCCCCCTGCCAAGTTTCTGCCCAGCGCTGAAGAGCTTCTGGGCCAATTGAGTATGCCTCTCCAGGAAAACAGAGGCAGCATTGAAACCTTGACAGCCAGACAATGAGTGAGCAGAGCGAAGCGTGTGCCCCCAGCCCCGCGTCAGGGACATTTGCCATGGAGCATTTGAGACTGACAGTTTTGGGTGGCACATGAAAATTTAACCAACAGCCCTATTTGGCAGGGGGAGAGATTCGAAATGGAGCCTTTTTGATATGAAAATCTCCTAGACAAAGGATGTCAATTGCATGTTTGACTTGGCTTGAAGACTCCAAATGCAGCCTCTGAGCCCTGCAGACCTTCTCCCAGATGCAAGTCATCAAGACCCATCAGGGCACTAGGAGGAGCCAGCCCTGCCAGCCCCCCTTTTCCCAGAGGACCAGGGCCCTTATGCTAACTCAGGCTTTTGGTGCTCATCAGGAGGCAGAGTGCTCTGCGCTTCTGGGGTCCTTAACCCTTTCATGGGTGAATTTTTTTTTTTAATTTTTTTTGGTGATGCCATGAGTTTTCACTAATGGGATGGATGCAGAATCATTGTTTGTTGGTAGTCTTTTATTATTTGAAAAAACGGGGTGCCAATTGCAAGCAGACCCTAGAGCCACCATATTCCATGAAGCACATCACAATCACAGCACGTGTCGGTACCACCGCCCAAGAAGTGCAACCCACTTCCTGGTGACACTTGAGCCATAAACTGTCTTATTCAACTTTTCAAAAATACACACGGAATACTAAATAAACATCACACTTGCTGCATATAATTGTTATCGGTTTGATTTAGAGCGGGCCGCATCGGTACCACGTCCCAAGAAGTACATCACACACGTGGTACATATCCGTACCGTCACCCAGGAAGTGCATCACGAACTGTTCTCACCTCAAAAATAACTCATTTATTTGAATACTTTCGAATGCTGTAACTGTACCTTTCCAATAACACAAAGGAAATAGTAAACATACTTGCAAGCCTTATCTTGCTTCACAGAAGCCAAAAGACACAAAATTTCACACAATCATTCCTCTGGGAAGCATCCCCTCACACGAATGGCTGTCAACACTCAAATGTGGCGCAGACCAATGTCCTTGTGTTTTAGGCTGCTACACCAGTATCTGCCACAATGCCAAAATGTACTAAAGTGGCTCAAACGTCTGCCAATAGGCCTCTAGAGGAGGAAAATGTAACAAGGCCATATGTTTCCCAGAGCCTACTGCCTTCATTTTGCAGATGGGAAGATGGAGGACAAGCGACTGTGGTGTCTTCTGTAAAGTCACACAGCTTGAGAAATCTGCTTTCCTGGCTCTTAGGCCAGTGTCGTTTGTGTACTGGTTGACCACAGTTACTACCACAGACTTCCAGGCCAGAAGTGCTTCCCATTCAAGAAGGCCTAAATCTAGAAGGAGCTGGGGAAAATTCATTGTTCTGGATAATACTTCAGTAATCAACCTTCTCTTCAACACAGTCACCAACTGGGACTGATCTCACTTTCCCTGATTATAGGGGGCAGTGTCTCTAGGTCACTCACTTGAATAAAGGGGGCAAGACCCTCACCCTGTTTTGCTGCCACTGGTTCAGGGACAGAGTGTTTTAACCCTTTCAAAACCCAGTTATTTTCTGCTTTGAAGTTTTTGTTGATGCCTTTTGTTTTCAGTAATGGAATGCATATTGAGTTATTGAGTGTGTTTAAAATTTTCGTTGGTGGTATAGATTTTGAGAAATATCATGTGAAAATAATCATTGTGGGAGCCCACCTGGCCCACCAGTCTTTGGGGTGCCTTCCATTTGAGTATATGGGGCACCTCTGGTTTTTCCTAATACCCCAGCTATTTTGCTTCAACGAACGTTTGTTTTGCCTTTCACCGTTACACAAGTCCCCACTGGAGGGAAGCAAATACTTTTAGCAGGAAAAGTATCCTTCTGAAGAACTCCAGAGGCATAAAAAGTGGATGAGATACTGTATGTTCCACAAACCATAAAATGGTTAAAGTTAAAAACCATGCCCACCAGGTCCAAGATCCACGGAACTGAGAGACTGCACGCTCCTAGAGGATCCTGCCCCATGTGTGAGCACTGCTGCCACCCCCCAAGAACCACGCCATCCCTCTGGCCAGTGGAACAACAGCAACCATTCCAAACTAGAAGCTAAGGGTGGGAGAAGAGCCCAGTCACCTTTTCCAAACATGACTATGCTTCTCACAATATCCCAGCGAGATTTCTTCATGGGACAAAGACATACGCTCAGATACTTCTCCTTCATTCTAAGAAAAGCTGTCTCAAGGGCCTGCAGAGGGCAGAGGAGAAGGAGGTGTGTAAGCCCCACGTTTCCTGTTTCGGGCCCAGCTTAATGGGGAAACACTTTGTCCTTGGACCGGTGGCAGAGAAACAGGTGAGGGCTTGTGAGGTCAATTCTACCAAGACTTCAGAAGCCCTCAGACTTTAATTAATTCTCATGCTGGTCATCCGCCAAAGGCAGCAAGAACTTCATCAAAATCTCGAGAGCTCGGATGATATCTGGCAGGATAATCGCACATGACATCTCTTCCTTGGTTGAAGATTCTGCCTGTGAACAGACTCTGAGATAAACTTTGAATGCTCTGAGATACAAACACCCTGTGCTCCAGGAATCACAGACTTATCTGGACATTTGCGCATGTTTTGTGGGCACAAAGAGTTGCTCACCTAACCTATGTGGCCCCTAAACAGGTAGTACAGTCCCTGGGTAGTACAAACGGTAAAAATGCTCAGCTGCTAACTGAAAGGCTAGAGGTTTGAGTCTACCCAGAAGCACTTCAGAAGAAAGTCCTGATGATCTAAAAACTGAGCCGATGAAAACTCAGTAGAGCACAGTTCTACTCTGACACATATGGGGTCACCATGAGTCGGAATCAACCAGATGGCAAGTGGCTGGTTTTAAAACGGATACTAACATTCACCCTTAGAGTTGAGGTGGAGGCGGACAAGCACAGGATCTCGCATTGACTCCAGAGCCCTGACTCGCCCCAGCTGTGAAAGTGGGCTCTGAGGACTTGAAAGCCCGATTTATTTTAGAGGAATTGCGAAATAAGCCACGAGGCCCAAATTTCAAACCTTTTATACTGGTATTTTTGTAGGTGAAAACCTTTCCGGCTAAGGTACATCCCAGAAAGTCTCTCAGTGTGTATCCAGGTGTGAAGATTAATTTTACATGTCAAGTTGGCTGGCCTATGGTGTCCAGTTGTTTGGCCAAACACTAACCCAAATGTTGCTGGGAAGGTATTTTCTAGATGTGTTTAGCATTTACCATCGGTTGACTTTAAGTAAAAGAGATTCCCCTTGATAATGTGGGGGGGCCTCATGCAATCAGCTGAAGGCCTTAAGAACAAAAACTGAGGTTTGATTCCCAGAGAAGAAGGAATTCTGTCACAACACTGTAACATAGAAATCCTGCCTGAGTATCTAGCCCATCAGTCTGTCCTGTGGATTTTGGACTCAAGACTGCAACATCAACTCTTACTTCAGTTTTCAGTCTGCTGGTCTGCCCACAGATTTTCAGATCCCACAATAATGTAAGCCAATTCCTTCAGTCAATCTGTGTGTCTCTCTCTCTGTGTATCTATCTATCTTTCTCTCTATCTGGAAGCCCTGGTGGCACAGTGGTTAAGAATTCAGCTACTAACCAAAAGGTCACCAGTTCGAATCCTCCAGCTGCTCCTTGGAACCCCTGTGGGGCAGTTCTACTCTGTCCTATAGGGTCACTATGAGTCAGAATTGACTCCACAGCAACAGGTTTGGTTTTCTCGGTTTATCTATCTATCCTATTGGGTTTGTTTCCCTGGAGAAAACTGACTGATACAGCAAATCACCTTAACCCAGTAGTTGTTAACCAAAGGTGATTTTTCCCCCTTCCTAGGGGGATATTTGGTAATGCTTGAAGACAGCAGGGGTGAGGGAAAGTGCTACTGGCATCTAGTGGGTAGAGGCCAGGGATGCTGCTAAATATGCTACAATGCAAAGGACAGTTTTCCACAACAAAAAATTACCTGGTCCAAAATGTCACTGGTGCTGAGGTTTAGAACCTCTTCCTTAACCCTGTTATTGGAAAGTCCATTGACTCTGTTCTTTGCATAGATTGTTCTAAGACTGCTGGCTCCACTTAGGGAGAACAGTGCTTTCTGAACAACAGCAAACGCAGTACCTCTTGGTCTCTCTGGACGTCCTGGCCTTCTTGTGACCTGCCTGGATTTGCTCTTCTCATCTGTCTGTATGTCTTCTGCACAACCAGAAACACAATGTGCTCCTTTTTCCCTGTCCTCTCCTCCTCTTCATTTATGTCAAGTATTTCCATGTTTACATCAATGTCAAAGAAGTCCTGGGCCACAGCCTTAATGATACCTGCAGCAGAAGGACACCTATTGGTGAGTGATGGCAAAAATCATAAGATGATCAAGTTATACAACTTCTGACAAGCATTACACAGTTTATCAAGCCAGGGCCCTGCCTCAAGACAGGCAGCATATGACAGACAGGTCAATAAAATGAAAATATGTAGAGATTTAAGTTATATATGTCTGGGTGCCAAAAATATCCCTGCTGCTCTAATCTCTTATTTAGCACCTGTTCATTTGCTTGTTTATTTTAGGAAGGCAGTTAACTCATTGAACAAACAAATGAACAAACTCATGGTTTTGTAAGCAAATTTCGTTATAAAAGCGTTAAAAAGTGTTCATCTGGGAATCTATCCCAGGGCTATAATCTAAAGCATGGGGAAAGCATGCATGAAGATGTTCATGCCAGCATTGTTTAGTGATAGCAAAAGATTACCGCCAACTAAAAGTTGTACGATAGAGGACTAGTTAGGATAATTACAATACGGAATATCATTCAGCCATTTAAGGTGGTGGTGTGAGGCTCTGTGAAAAATGGAAAGACACCTTTTCTATAACACTGAATACAAAAACAGTTGATATTAAATAATATATGCTGAATTATTGCTTTGTTGTTGTTGCTGTCGAGTCAGCTCTGACTCATGGTGACACTCTGTACAACAGAACAAAATGCTGGCTGGTCCTGCGCCATCTTCATGATTGTTGGTATGTTTGAGTCCATTGTTGCAGCTAGTATGTACTGCATTCCAGTCTAGGGGCTCATCTTCAAGCACTACGTGGGACACTATTCTGTTGTGGTACATAAGGTTTCCACTGGCTAATTTTCTGAGTTGATCTCCAGGCTTTTCTTCCTAGTCTGTCTTCATTTGGAAACTCTGCTGAAACCATGGGTGATCACGATGCTGTTTGAAATACTGGTGGCATAGCTTCCAGCATTGTAGCAACCCTCAAGGCACCCCAGTACGACCAACTGACAGACAGATGGTGGGCAGGATTACGTAAAAACCAGCATAACACTAAAAATGTTGGGAGAGAAACAAAAACTATTCTTTCTGTTGGCACTTTGGAAACTTATTCTAAAGGCTCAAAGACTTTGAGAATAATGGTCAAGATGGCAGTGAGTCAGACTTCATAAGAGATAGAGTTTTAAGTCCCTTCTCCCAGCCGGCTACTGGCCACCCTAGAGAATATAGGAATGCTTTCCTCACCCTAAAGGCCACATGGCTCTGAGTCTGGTTCAGCCATTCCCATACCTGGTACAATGTGACACAGACCACTTCTATCAGAGTAGTAATGAAGAAGCATTTTCCCGTCTGCTCCTTTCTCCACACGAAACGATGGCGCATTCATCTCCTAATTAAAAACAAAACATGTTTTCCCAATGAATGCAAGTTGTTTAAATTCTGCTTAGAGGCTCTGTAAAGCAATAGTACTTACCCATTATATCACACAGGACTCTATCCCAGCCTCCCCTTCCAATCACATAAAGATCAACACTACCATGGTTTTGGCTACTCTATTTTTTTGTTGTTGTTGGCTGCCATCAAGTCAGCCCCAACTCATGGCAACCCCATGCACAATGGCAGGAAATGCTGTCTAGTCCTGTTCCATCCCCATGATTGGTTGTGGATCAGACCATTTTGATTCATATGTTTTTCATTAGCTGATTTTTGGAAGTGGATCCACTGAAACCTGTTCAGCATCATAGCAACATTCAAGCCTCACTGATAGATGAGTGGTAGCTCACTGAGGTGCATCAGCTGGGAACTGAACTCAGTGAGAATTCTACCACTGAACCACCAGTGTCTCACCTTCTATGTTAGGAACGTTATGTTATCCCTAATCCCCAAACAACTCTATATGGCAGGTATTATCTCTATCTTAAAGAGGAGAAAGCTGAGGCTCAGAGAAGTTAAGGTTCAAATTAATGATAGAACAGCAAATGAAACTTTCTACCGTACCATGCAACTTCTGCCCATACTCCAGGGGGTGGCTGGCTAATTGGTACCAGGAAGCCTTAGTGAGGTTTCTAACTGTTTGGTCTATGACCAAATGACCATGGGCATATTCACTCTCAGAAAGATCAGAGGCTCCGAGGGGTTTGCAAGTAGAAAAGAGTTAATTTCTTGTTCTGTAAGAATCCATGCTGTAAAGTTACACATTTGGAAAAAGAACTAGGATGGTTAACTTTATGGCTCTCAGTGGTTTGGCCAAACATTAGTCCAGCTGCAGTTCCATAATGTGCTGTAATATGATATAATCAATCAGTCAGTTGAAAAGGGAGTTTCCTTATGGTGTGTTCTGCCTTCAGTCTATAAATAGGTATTTTGGCAGACTTCACTCTGTCTCTCCACTCTGCACTCTTCCCATAACCTGACCTATGAATCTGGGACACAGCCTGCAGGAGTCTCCAGCCTGCTACCGTACCTATTTTGGACTTTACAGCCCCCGACAATTTTGTCAGGCAATTCCATGAAATAAATCTCTCTCCCTCTTTAGGTAGATAGATAGATAGAGATAGATACACTCCCCTCCCAAAAGAAACCAAACCAACTGCCCTCAAGTCAATTCCAACTCATAGCAACCTGTAGGGTTTCTAAGGCTGTAAATCTTAATGGAAACAGACGGCCACATTTTTCTCCCACAGAGCTGCTGGTGGTTTCGAACCACCAACCTTTTGATTAGCAGTCGATAGCTTTAACCACTATGCCACCAAGGCTCCTAGAGATAAATATAGATACACCCCTTGCTGTCAAGTCGATTCCGACTCATAGCGACCCTATACATACAGATAGATATAAAGATTCTCTTTCCCTAGAGATACCCGACTAAGACAAAAGCCTTCAAGGATACAGCTTCTCCAGGAAAAATGCTGATTTTCAAGTTTGCACTGTCTATGTTAGGAAACAAGGATAAAGACCTTGTCTGAGATACTTTCGGAGAGAAACAATTTCCTCCCCTGTGTAGGTGACTCAGCACTCTGGGCACGCAGCTTTTGGTCTGAGTGAGGGAAGAGATTAAGAAGGTAGGCTCCTTCCAGAATTGTTGCCCTTTTCCATAGTGTGGGGCTGCTAGTTAAAATGGGCTTCTTTTAGTTCAAATACTTATTTTATGTTTCCAAAAGCATATGTCGAGAAAGTATGTGTGTTTGTATGTGCGTGTGTACATCTTGACTGAAACTAGAGTATTTGAGAAGTACCTATAAAAAGCATAAGATAAAATAGAATTCTAAAAGTTGTTTTTAAAGATGATATCAAAATTCTACAAAGTGAAAATAGAATCAGTGAGTACAAAAAAACAAAAAACCCCAGTCAGTGAGTACAGAAGGGCTTAAACGACAATCCACATGCTCCTGCTGCCATCCTGTGGGGTAAAAGGGTTAACTTTACCCAGAGAATGTGGTTTTTGTCCTTTGTTCCAGAGAATTAACCACTAAAACCTTGGAATTTCCCCAGTTATTGAGGTGCCTTTGTCATCTATAGGGTCGCTATGAGTCGGAATCGACTCAATGGCAACAGGTTTGGTTTGGTTATCTGTAGGCTTCAAAACACACCTGAGATATTATGGTAATAAGGTGACTCAGGTAGGGGCAGGCCAGGCCAGAAAGACCACTGCATGGTGCGGTATCAGCCAACCTCAGAAGAGGCTCTGGGCATGGAAGTTACATGGGCTTTCTGGTTGGTGAAAAAATCAGTGCATGTGGGAGGACAGTGCATCCGTTTTGGGGACATGGGAAGCTCCATGTTGGGAACCTTCCCAGACCTTGCCCCATGCATTTCTTCATTTTTATGTTTTTTTCCCCCTTCTTAATAAAACTGTAATCAAAAATATAGCACTTTCCATGAGTTCTGTGCGTCATTCTATCAAATTATTGAACCTAAGGGACTAGTGGGAGCCAGTAGACCAGAAGTGAGGGAGATGGGTACTCCCGTGCTTGCAGCTGGCATCCAGAGGGAGTAGAGGGAACCCCCAAATCTGTAGTCAGGAGGCCAGAAGTGAAGGCGTTGTGGGGACCCCCAAGCTTGTGGCTGGTGTCTGAGGTCTCGGCAGACATGGCAGTCTGGAAGACTGTGTCCTATAACCTGTGAGGTCTGCTGTAGCTCCAAGTGGCTAAGAGGAAGTGCTGAATGGGCAGCTCAGGTCAGAACAGAAGTGGAACAGAACTGAATTGACTGATCCTCACAGTTTGGTGTGAGAAATGGTGTTAGAAAAGTGGGATTTGATATTTTCCACACCCACCCCCACCCAGCCCACTGCCCAGAGACACTTCCAAAAATTGTGCTTTTGGTTCTTTTTGTCAGCATCACCAAGTTTCTAAATAATATCTTTATACTTTTATTTTTTGATTAAAATAGACTTTTTTTTAAAAAAATGAAGAATCAGGGCAAAGGGAAAAAACGAGAGGCAGACCGGAGCATGGTTTTTGAAGACAGGCACATCTTGGTTTGGGTCCTAGCTCAGCCACCATAACCTGGGGAATTAAGGACATTACTTGATCTTTCTAGACTTCAGTTTTCTCATCTGTATACTGAGAAAAAATAAGAGTACCTATTCTCAGGAGAGTTAAGAAGGTAAGTCAATAAGGTGACTTATCAGCATCTGCCTCATCATTTGTACTCAATAATTTAGGCAAAAAAAAAAAAAAAAAAAAAACAAGATTAAGGGCACAATTATGCCCAGAAATATATGCATGAAGGTACTGCCAAATTACTATAAATAAGCATTTTAAAAAAACAGTGTTGTTTTACTTTATTTTGCCTGAGGAGACAATCTACAATATTTTCTCAGTATAAAGTACTATACAGCTGTCAAGTGTCATCGCACGTATTTTATTTCAACTTGCGTATTATAGCATTTACTTATTTATCTCATCATATGCAAAATGTCCTCTTCCCTCCTTCCACGCCCCCAGAGAACTTCTCTTGCTTTTCTGGCATTGGTCTGGCACATGAGGGTGACTATCAGAGGAAGGGCAGCTGGGTAGGGTATAAAAACAAAGAACCTGGGACTTCAGAACCTAAATTCCTTTCACTTTTATTTCATAAGGATATAGTAACATGGTGAGAACAATGTTTGGAACATGAAAGATATTACATAAGTGTTTGTGGATTTAATGAATGAATGGAAGAATATCAGTTCCTTTTCTGTAACTGGGACGTAAAATACTAACCAAATTGTTAGATGAAAGACTGTTGAAGAGACCTAACTATAGTTCTTTATATCCTAATTGCAGTGCTTTTGCTGAGAAATTTGAAAGGAAGTTGCCATGTGAATGACCGTAATTTTACAACTCGCCATACTGAACAGAAAGAAAAGGGAAGGAAAGGGAGGGAGGTATTGCTTCTGGAATATGTTCTCTGGGCCATTTACCATGCTAAGGATTTTCACTTGTTATCTGTTGTAATCCACACATTGTTGTGAGGTAGGTTTTTTTTTTTTCTATTTATTGTTTTTGTCTCTGTGTGTCTCTGATGACTAAAATGTGTTTGGCACTTAGTAGGCACTCAATAAATATTTATTAAATGCATAAATTTAAAAATTGAGGTTCAGAGGGGGCAAGTAACTTGCCTAAGGTCACACAGCTAATAAGTTCAGAACTGATCAGGCAGAGCTGTAGGCCCATCTGATGTGTAGCCAGGGCTCTGTCCACTCAATCTATCCTTGAACAGTTCATTAGATAACAACACATCCAGCAACTCATTCTACTTGAAGTCAATTCAGATTGCCGAGCCTCGATTCTGTATCTGAAAAGTGGAGAAAATGATGATTTTCACCACAATTATCATTCCATTTTATCCTCATGACCACCCCGGAAGGGTGGTTGTGAGTATGAAATACAGAAACGGTGTTAAAAAAAGAGCTCGGTAAACGACAAAGTGCCCTAAACAAAACTACTATTGTGATCTGGGTAAATGCTGCTTTGCCTTTTCAATAAAGCATTTTCTTTTCTAAAAAGGCACGTGAATTTCTGATGATCTCTAAAAACAAGATAACCAAGGAGTGAACTCCAGAAGGACATATCCCAACGGGGAAATTAGTTTCTTAACACCTCAGTCAGTCACCCCGTGGGTTAATCAGAGTTGGCTGGGTTCCAGTTCCAGCTCTTGGCCCTGTCAAGCCTTTCCTTCTGATACACGAATAACATGAATCTGGCTGCTCCATCCAGATCAGGAAACCTTAAGAGAGAATTTCCAAATCCACAGAAATATGACCGTATTCCAGCCTTTGTTTCCATTGGGATCAGTCCTGAAATTTCGTTCCATACCCAAACTAGCCCCAATTAGAATAGGCCCTCGCCCATCATAAAACTGGGCCTCTCCAGCTTGCCCTTCTTTGATTTTTGTTGTGTAGTTTATTAAAGTGACCAACAAGCATTTATTTTCCATTCCTTTCCCAAAAGAAATACCCAGTCCACTGGCACCATTTGCCAGTGACTGGGCAGCTGATGGGAGCCATGTCCTTTGCAGCTGAAACCCTGTTGGGGAGAATGGCTGATGCCCAGGACTTCTGCAGGCATTTGCTGTTGTTAGTCAAGTTGGCCTCCAATTAACGGTGACTCCAAGCACAACAGGACCAGACCATTGTGACCCACAGGGTTTTTATTGGCTGATATTCAGAAGTAGATCACTAGGCCTTCCTCCCTAGCCCATCTTAGTCCGCAAGCTCTGCTGAAACCTGTTCAGCATCATAGCAACATGCAAGCCTCCACTGACAGACGGGTGCTGGCTACGCATGATATACACTGGCTGGGAATTGAACCCGGACCTCTCGCACGGAAGGCAAGGATTCTACCACGGAGCCAGGACTGCTCTCACTGCAGGCATTTGCTTCCTGCAAATACTCCCTGAAGACCAGCCCCAGATGCCCTTACCTGATAAGACAGCGCGAGGTAACTGTGGAGGGCATCCAGATTTTCAATAAACTCCACAAGATTCCCTCCCAGTGTCCGCAGCATCCTGTCATAGCCAGACATCTTACAGAATTTAAAGAAGTATTCGCCAAAGAGTTTCAGAATGGCTTCCACGGAGACACCTGGGGAACCCAAAGCCTAACCAGTTAACCAGTTGCGGTCGAGTCAGTGACTTGTGGTGACCCCATTTGCGTCAGAGTAGAACTGTGCTCCCTAGGGTGCCAAATCCTTGAAAGGTAGATAATCTTATGATCATCTCCCTGTTGAGCAGTGACCTGAGCATCATCTTTGTGAATTGCCCCAAGTCGCACAGAGTGGCAGAGGCCAGACTTGCAGGACAGGCTGTCCCTCTACATTCTGTGTTCTTCTACCATACCCTGCAGCCAGAGAAACTAGCAGGCTCCCCAGGGCAGAGCTGCCCATTGGTTCTCATTGTTGGCACAGAAGACAGGCATCCACGGATGCTGGTGGCCTGGAGCTTCTGGGAGAGAATGGGCTTATCTACACTGGTGCTGCGACTCAAGCTAAGTCCTGGGGGGTGGGGCTGCCCTGGTTTATGTGAGACCTGCAGGATTCACAACCACCAGCCAAAGCCCCTCCTTAGCTGGGTCTTTGAAGGGGGAGACAGTTACACCTTGGCTGTATGCTTCCCTGGGTCTGTGTTGTAGTTTGAATCGTGTCCTCCAAAGATATATGTGCTGAAATCCTAACCCCTGTGCCTGTCAATACGACCCTGTTTGGAAATAGGAGTTTTCTTTTGTTATGTTAATGAGGCCATTCCTGTAGGGTGGGTGCTAAACCTAATCACTTCTTAGTTATAAAAAGACCAAAATGAAGACACACACACACACTTAGGGGCAGACAGATTCCAAGAAACCCCAAGGATCATGGCAGACACCAGAAACTACGAGATAGGCCCACAGAGGATTTTAGCCTCCAGAACTGTGAGAAAATACATTTCTGTTCTTTAAGCCCCTCACTTTGGTATTCCTGTTGTGGTAGCCCTAAGAGACTAAGACAGCCTAGAATTCACAGCCAGGGGCTTTCTAGGCTCTCGAGCTCTTCAGGACCAATTGCTACAGGGTAGTGGGGCTCCCGGGAGGTCTGGGCACCTTCTAGCCTCTGCTTACTTCCTAGGATGCTCTGAGCAGCAGAAGCCCTATAGCTCATTGCCGACAGCCAGATTGTCGGGCGAAAAATTGTTCTGGAGTATAAGCAGGATAGAGGCCCCACTGAGTGGCTCTGGTCTTGTCAGAGGTGAGTTATACATACTTCCCAAAGATTTATTAGCCTGGTCTTCTAAATCTGGACAAGGCTTGGGATGGAAGCGCAGGAGGTGGTTGAAGCCTGCGTTAACCACTTGATATGAGTTCTTTGCTTGTGGGTCCCTGGCTGAACGTCTGTGACAGTGGCCACCTGAGCCCTGTCATTGTTGTTAGTTGCTGTAAGTCACCTCCTATGTCATCTTCACTATCATTGCCGAAAAAAAAAAACAAGCATAGCGCACTTTTGAAAATACCTGGGTGCGGGGGGTGGTGTGGATGCCACTGTTGGCAAATGAACATAGAACATGAGCATTATTTGGGTATAAAAATATAAGTAATTCTTCCTTCCACTAGGATCTTGGATACAGACGTGGGGGTCTCCATCTGTGCTGGGTTTGCAGCTTCTTCCAGAATCTTTGGTTGAGAATGCTTGTCTAACAAAGGATGAAGACCATTATTTAAAAGCAACACGAATTTTATTTTGGTATACAACTTCAGCTCAGTGAATTTAGGTTTCCTAGAACGCTTTAAGCCACAGGGGGACAGGAATTTACAGGAAATTGTAAGAAGATGCAAGGGAGAACTAAACACAAATCTTATGTGCTTTAAAATGTTTTTTTAATAGCACAAAGGAGAATCTATAGTATACTTAGTATTCTACCTTTTATGTAAGAAAGAAGGAAATATTTGTATATCTGCTTATTTGTGCAAAATTAAATAAAAAAGGATAAACCAGGAACATCTGAGGTTGGTTAGCTACAGGGAATTGGTAAGAACGGGGTGGAAAGTATAGGTGTGCAAGGGAGGGAATGGCACTTTTCTGAGCATCGCTTTTTGAACAGTTCTACTTTTTGGAACTATGATAATGTTTCACATATGTACAAAAGAGGTAAAATTAATATCAATAAGGAAAGATAGAATACAAACAGAAACAAGCAAAAAGGTATCTCAAATGAGTAACATAGTTACACAGGGTGTAGTGGTTTAGTGCTTGGCGGCCAACCAAAAGGTCGGCAGTTTGAATCCACCAGGTGCTCCTTGGAAGTTCCATCGGGCAGTTCCACTCTGTCCTGTAGGTTCGCTATGAGTCAGAATTGACTCAATGGCAATGGGTTTCATTTTTTTTATTATTATTTGTCCTCAGTCCTAGACAGAAGTAACCTTAAACAAGTATTGAACTCTAGTTAGTAAGCTTCTTTTTCACAGAGGCTGAGGTTAGCAATTCTGAAACTACTTTCTGAACAGTCTACAACTGAGCAAATAAGTAAACATATTGTGGATAATGGGAGCCAGGCTTCTCACTGCCTGAGAACGAAGTTGCAGTTGTGGGAAGAGTAAAAGTAGAACAAACCCTTGGTGTTGGGCTGGAATTACAGCTATTAGTATGGACTCACGGCATAGAGGGGGCTGTGGTGGTTCAGTGGTAGAATTCTCGCCTTCCGTGTGGGAGATTCAGGTTCAATTCCCACAGGTACCACCCGCCTGTCAGTAGAGGCTTGCATGTTGCTAAAATGCTGAACAGGTTGCAAAATAGTTTCCAGACTAAGATGGACTAGGAAAAAAGGCATGGTGATCTAATTCCAAGAAAACTCTATGGATCATAACAGTCTGATCCTCAACTGATCATGGCGATGGTGCCGGACCAGGCAGTGTTTGTTCCATTGTGCATGGGGTTGCCACAAACTGGGGGCTAACTCAATGGCAGCTACCATGACATACATAGATAACATCGTGGCAGAGCGAGAGAGATGTGTGTATGTGGATATATATGTGTGTATATGTGTATATGAATAATATTGCACAGAATCGGAATTCCAGAACTCTTAATTGTGCTCATGGAGAACCAGTACATACACCAAGAGGCAGCCATTCAAACAGGACAAGGGGATACTGAATGGTTTAAAACCAGGGAAGGTGTGTGTCAGGGTTGTATCCTTTCAACATACTTATTCAATCTATTTGCTGAGCAAATAATCTGAGAAGCTGGCCTATAAGAAGAATAAAGAGGCATCAGAATTGGAGGAAGACGCGTTAACAAGCTGCAATATGCCGATGACACAACCTTGCTTGCTGAAAGTGAAGAGGGCTTGAAGCACTTACTGTTGAAGATCAAAGACCACAGCCTTCAGTATGGATTGCACCTCAACATAACAAAAACAAAAATCCTCACAACTAGACCAATAAGCAAAATGATAAACGGAGAAAAGACTGAAGTTGTCAAGGATTTCATTTTACCTGGATCCACAATCAACACCTATGGAAGCAACAGTCAATAATTCAAAAGATGCATTGCACTGGGCAAATCTGCTGCAAAAGACCTCTTTAAAGAGTTAAGAAGCAAACATGTCATTTTGAGGACTGAGGTACTCCTGACCCAAGCTATGGTATTTTTCAATCGCCTCAAATGCACATGAAAGCTGGACAATGAATAAGGAAGACCAAAGGCGAATTGATGCCTTTGAATTATGGTGTTGGAGAAGAATATTGAATATACCATGGATTGCCAGAAGAACGAACAAATCTGTCTTGGAAGAAGTACAACCAGAATGCTCTTTAGAAGTAAGGATGGCAAGACTTTGTCTCACATACTTTGGAAATGTTATCAGGAAAGACCAGTCTCTGGAGAAGGACATCATGCTTGGTAAAGTAGTTGTTGTTGTTGTGTGCTGTTGAGTCGATTCCGACTCATAGCAATCCTATAGGACAGGGTAGAACTGTCCCATAGGGTTTCCAAGGAGTGGGTGGTGAATTTGAATTGCTGACTGTTTGGTTAGCAGCCTGAGCTCTTAACCACTTTGCCACTGGTAAAGTAGAGGCTCAGGGAAAGAAAGAAAGACCCTCAATGAAGTGGACTGACACAGTGGCTCCAACGATGGGCTCAAACATAGCAATGATTATTGGACGGCACAGGACTGGGCAGCATTTTGTTCTGTTGTACATAGGGCCACTATGAATCAGAACTGACTAGAGGGCACCTAACAACAACATGTGTGTATATAGACATCTACTTTCCAGATCTAGCTAGTGAGAGGGCCTAGAAGCAGTGACACTTAAGTAGCAATGAGGTCTTGGTTTTTAAATGGCACTCTCAACTAAAAAGAACCAGAATTCTTTAGAGAAGTGGCAGACTCTAGGGCTGGGACAAGGAGACGATAAGATGAGCCTGTATCACCTTGTCACTCCAGGAAGTAAAGAAGCGATCCAAGAATGATGGGAGCATGTCAAAAGGACACAGGGCCAGCTTGGAGATGTTCCCACTGAACGAATCTGGGAGAATCTGAGCATCAAAATAAATGGCCAAAGTAACAGATTACAACCCATAAATAAATAAGAATCAAGAGTCCACACTGATATAAATAAATAAAAGGGGGACAGGGAAATTTTTCTTTATAATATGAATCCAACTAATAGACATGAAAGGAATGACAGATTGAAAACATCACCATTTGACCATCATCATGATTATTGACTCAGGCCGGAATTACCAGTGCTCACTAAAGTTAGGGTATGGAGGGATTTGAGAAGCAACAGGGTATTTACAAGGCCTAATTTGGAACTTGACAGTGGAGAAACCTGGCAGGCACCACCTGGACCAAGTGATCAGCATTGACATCACCGTTAATGGGATAAGCTGACCTGGTATGCCTCCTGGAATGATTTATTAAGAAAAACACATCATCGTTTCTGTGGTGCTCCTCCCAAAAAAGCATGACCTGAGTCTGATCATGAAGAAGAAAGAAAAATCCTGACTTGATGGACAGTCTACGAAAGAAGTGGCCGGTACTTTCTAAAACAACAATGTTATAAGACACAAGGAGAGACTCAGGAACTGTTCCAGGTGAAGGAAGGCGGAAGAGAAATGACAACTGAGATGATTCAGGACTCTTTTGTTCTAAAGGGGACATTATTGGGGCAAGTGGAAAAACCTCAATAAGGTCTGTAGATTAGATAGTAGTAAGTACATCAATCCACTACCCATCTGTCAGTCTGTTGTACTGTGGTGGCTTGCGTGTTGCTTTGATGCTGGTAGCTATGCCACTGATATTTTGAATACCAGCAATGTCACCCATGGTGGACAGGTTTCAACTGAGCTTCCAGACTGAGATGAAGAAGAAAGTCTTGGCTATCTACTTCCAAAATGTAGCCAGTGAAAACTCTTGGATCATAACCAAATATTGTCTGGCATAGTGCTGGAAGATAAGCCCTCTAGGATGGAAGGCACTCAAAATATACAGTGGCCTTAACAGTGGACTCGAGCATATCAATGATTGTAAGATGGTACAGGACCAGGTCATGTTTCATTCTGTTGTACACGAGTCAGAGCTGACTCGACGGCAATGAACAATAACAACAATAACTATATTAACACTGTTTATAAAAAAAAAAAAGCCCCATTGCCATCAAGTTGATTCCAACTCATAGTGACCCTATAGAACAGAGCAGAACTGCCCCCATAGGGTTTCCAAGGAGCAGCTGGTGGATTCGAACTGTCAGCCTTTTGGTTAGCAGCTGAGCTCTTAGCCACTGCACCACCAGGGCTCCATATTAATTATAGTTATCAATATACCATTTTCTGAGTTTGATGATTGTATTGTGGTTCCATAAGAGAATTTTTAGGGGTAAAAAGGAAAGGCATCATGTTGACAACTTACTAACAATTCATAAAAAGTACAGCTATAGAATGAAGGCCAGAGCAACGATGACAAGTGTTAACACGTGGGGACTCTGGACAAGGACTACACAGGGCTTCTTGTTACAACGCTTGCAAACTTCCTGTGAGTTTGAGATTATGTCAAAGTAAAAAGTTTAAAAAAAGCTTTTGCTGATAGCCCTGAAAAGACCTTAGGAAATCTACTATAAGGAGACCACAAATGCCACACTTCTCCATGGTCAGCTGTAGTAGCAGGGGCCTCTGGGCTGCTCTGGATTTTGTTAGGTGTAATCAGGGCACTGTGAGGATGATTTAAAATGTCTTTGTCTTCTTAGAGACTCGTACTGAAATATTTATGGTGAAGTTACAGGAAGCCCGAGACTTGCTTTAAGACATTCCAGTGAAAACAGAAACAGAAAAAGGGCAGAGAGAGCAAACAGAACAAGATTGGCAAAATACAGGCGATTAGTGAAGCCAGGTGAGGGGTACGTGGGCTTCAGTATACAATTCTCTACTTTTTGCATGTGTGAAAAGCTCTATTAAAAGGTTTTGTTTTGTTGTTTAAATAAAAGACATCTTCTTTGCCAGGAAGATAGCTGTAATAAAGTGTCTGAACCTGGCATCCCAGGAGCCTTGTGGTACCCCCAACAAGCTCTGAAATTGGAATGATGGATGAACTCAAACTTTCTGACTTAACTTTCCGACTAACACTTTTCTGCATCTCCAGGAAATGTTTACTTCTTGCTGGCTTACCAGAGAAAAGACTGGAAAGAGGAGAAGCAGGCTGTCAGGGCAGAGGGAGAGAGCACACCTCTAAAGCCGGCCACAGTCCTGAATGAGGGCTGGCAGGCAGAGGAACACAGCCGAGTCACAAGCTGCCACAGCCGGGCTTCCTGGGAAAAGTGCCAGACCAGGGCTGGGCTTCCCAAGGCCGCCTCCCAGCTCTCATCATGCAAGGTCCAACAATGAGAGCTGTTCCTCAGAGTGACCAAGTGATGGAGGAGGCAATGCTCTTCCAAAAGACAGGGAAGGATGTGCTATCTATTTTAGAAAGTTTCTTGTTGACACTGGATACTTTTTTTTTCCCACAGCTTTGTTACCCAAAAGAATGAATTTCAGGTATCTGGAGTCATTCATCTAAAAGTTCTCTCACTTAAGTCAGGCATGATATCACTTAAGTCAGACATGATATCATTTAAGTCAGGCATGATATCATTTAAGTCAGGCATGATATCACTTAAGTCAGACATGATATCATTTAAGTCAGGCATGATATCACTTAAGTCAGGCGTGATGCCATTTAAGTCAGGTGTGATATCACTTAAGTCAGGCGTGACACCATTTAAGTCAGGTGTGACATTCCTTAAGTCAGGTATGACATCCCTTAAGTCAGGCATGATATCATTGAAGTCAGACATGATATCGCTGAAGTCTGGCATGATATTACTGAAGTCAGGCACGATATGCAGTCAGGCATGAAATAATGTATGGAGGGATATTTTGAGTAGAAGAAGGAGTTTAAGAAAAGGAGGAAAGCAGTTACCCATGCGGATACCGTAGGCTGCAAGAAGGGAGCTGACTGTATATTGGGAGGGTTGGCTTTCAGATGTAGCAATGTTTACTAGGGTGTAGAGAAAAAAGACTCATACAGGGTCATCATGAGTCGGAACTGCACACAACGACAGAGAAAAAAGAAGTGAGCAATAGAATAAGGCAGCCAAGCTGGGGGGTCCTTCGCAGGGATTAAGTTGCTCTGCTCAAGCTCGATTGATAAGAAGCTGCCCACTTCCCATCAAACCTTGGGAAGAGAAGCCTTCCCAACCAGGGACCAGAGCAGAAGGGTGGAGGTCTATTAGGTGGGGTAGAGAGAAGGGGGCCTGGGGAAGGGACTACTTTGCTGAGTACTGCCCTAGTTACCTATTGCTGCCTTAATGGAAATGCTACAAAATATGTGGCTCGATTGTTATTTTCTCACCATTCTGGAGGCTAAAAATCCAAATCAGGGCCTTGGCCCTGTCAATTCCCTCTGTGAGCCCCTCTGCTAGTTTCTGCTATCTATCAGCGATATTTGGCACTCCTTGGTGTTCCCTGGTGTTTCTTGACATCTGTCTTTCCCCAGTGTGTATATCTCTGTGTCTCTTCTGGCATTTGCTCACAGCTAACTGTTGAAACGTGTTTTACTACTGGTTTCTCAGTGAGCAAAGTCTGTGCTGACATAGCTGTGCCAAATGGCTGTTGTGTGTTGTTTTTAATTTTGTCACTTCAGATCACTAATAACCCACTTACATGCTAAGTAGGCACTTATCCTTATACAGACCAATTCGTTATACAGTGCTCGACCTGCCATCTGGTCCCATCCTGAATTATGCTAATCAGAAAGCACAGAGCTATGCAGTGGCAGAATGGCCTGGAAAAGTCCCAACAGTGGCTTGAAGGTAGGGGAATTGCATTCTGGAGCCCACTTGGAAGGCAAAACACTGCCTAGTGGTAGCTGAACGTGTTTTCCCCTTTTCCAAGTAAGGAAAGTCTCAGTTGACTAGTACACTTCTTTGAACAGTAAAATCCTTCCCATAGCCTTCCTGTAGCAGGCCTCACTCTCCCTGACTCATGAGAATTGTACATACACATGGCCCAGGTTTTCCAGAAAAGTCCTCATTCCAAATCACATGCGTGAGCTTACTTGATTTTATATTTTTATTTTTTATTTGAAAAATGCACTCATCATACTTCTATACCCTTTTGGGTATAGGCCAAAGATATTACTGAGACAAACAACAAGAAGAAAAAAGTTTCTGCCTCTCAAAGCTGGACAGAGAGAAACCACAGTGATACTCTTTGGCTCTTGGTGGATAGGTGATGTGGTCGGTCCACACCTGGTCTCTGAGCTTGTTGCTGCCTCTAACTGTATTGGTTGGTTTGGAAATGAGAATGCATGAGGGCAGGTGAGTGAAGACATACGTTACATGTACAGCCTCACCCACAGCATGCAACGTTCATGATCACACACATTTACAAAAACAGAACTGGGAGTGGCAGGGGACATACAGAATAAGATCTAAAAACTTACTGGGATTCTTAAGTGTCATGGATTGAATTGTGTCCCCACAAAATATGTGTCAACTCAACTAGGCGTTGTGTGGTTGTCCATCATTTTGCCATCTGATGTAATTTTCCTATGTGTTGTAAATTCTACCTCTACAATGTTAATGAGCCAGGATTAGAGGCAGTTGTGGGCCACTGCACCACGGAGGGGGCTTTCATGGGTTTTCAAAGGTCCAGGGGGTGCTGGTGCTCTTGGACCTGAATCCACGCTTCCTGGGTTTTATTTCCAGTCTTAGCTCTAATAGGAAGGTGCAGGTGCCAAGGTACCAGGCGTGAACACACATCCGGTTGGAAGCTATTGCAATGACCAGTGGGTGCCCTGGACTCTGCCTAGTTCTAACGCCATCTTCCTGCCAGACCTCGTGGCCCCTGCATGGCTCTGAGGCTCCAGAACAGACCAGGGTGGCCTCAGGAGCCTGGGGCAGCAGCTGCCCGGAGTTGGCAGGGGGCGGGTGACTATCCTGACTGCAGAGAAATCTGATCCTTACACAGGCTCAGCTCCGAGAGAGACGCAGCAGCCTCCCCATCCTGGCTCTAGGACTCTGCAAGATGCAGATTTCTAGGAGGTTCTCTGCATCCAGGAGAAGACCAGGAACAGGAGAAAAGACACAAGTGCCAGTCAAGCTGCCACATAACAATAAAGGGAAGCGCCTCCTTTTCTATCAGCCCAGGTGCAAGGGGTTAAAACTGGAGCTATTTCTTAATCAAAAAATTTGTTTGACATTCAGAGAAAAGGGAAATCAGCTCGGAACCTTCCCAACACAGGCACGTTAACACATTACTACTTGGTACTAGAGAAGCCACCTGTCCCTGCAGGCTTCGGGTTAGCTAGCTGATCCGGTATGTTCTCAGGAGCACCTGCTGTTCCGTATTGTGGTGTCTGGACCTGGCTCAGATCTACAACCACCTCGCATGGAACTCCCGAGGACAGCAGACTCATCTGTGGGGTTCTCACGTGTCATCAGCTGCTGTCAAGTCAGCCACCGACTCCCGGTGGCGCCATTCACAAGAGGTTCAGACCATTGTGATCCACAGGGCCTTCACTGGCTGATTTTTCAGAATGATGCCAGTCCTTTCTTCTGCTGGGCCCCCAGAGGCACCGTGAAAACCAGCTGGAGACCAGGGGCCCTGCTGCCCAACCCTTGACTGGCCCTGAGCTCTGGGCTAACACTTCAGCAATCCTGCTCTAAGGTCTGAGCTGCAGGGCAGATGCTGGTGCAGTGTCCACCCACGATAATCTCTAAGTGCCATCTCAAATCGCGCAGGGACCCAAAGGCTGCATTGCCTGTGAGGAAGAGGTGAAGGAGTTTCAGTGGGACGGAAACAGGGACATGGGTGTGGAGAGCCTGGAAGTGTGCAGGGGCCTCCTCTGCTTCCTGACTCATCTCCGTAGAGCCCGGGGCAGTGGAGGCTGCCATCCCCACCCTCCCTGCAGCCCCACCCCCAGCTCACTGTGTGCTCAAAGCTGGTGAGAAGGGAGGAGGAAAGAATATACTTTTTAAGAGCTTACTGTATGCTGGAAACCACATTTGAAATTTTGACACACATTATCTTGTTGAATTTTCAAACCAACTCTGAAGGGTAGATCTTATTACTATTAAACTTGTTCCTCACTCAAAACATGGTTAGTTTCCAAAGACCAGGTTGTTATGTGAAAATCAGCATTATACAAAAATGGAGGATGACCACATCAGGTCACAAAACAGAGGATGACTACATCATTACAAAATTGTGAAATTACATCATAACGTAACTGCCAAATTATGTCATTACATAATAGCCAAATTACATCATTACATAAATGCCAAACCACTGAGAATCATGGTCCACCCAAGTTGACACATAACTTTAACCACCACAGCCAGCGTTACAGAGGCCTCATACTTCAACATTTATTATCGTCAGATGAATGTCGTTAATGTGCAAGATAGCTGGATAGTAAATTTTTTACTGTTGTCATAAATGTGAAATGTCAGACAACAAGATAGTTGATAAGTAAGGGGTAGGTGTATTCTTATTTAGCCAATGAGAAAATTGTTGTTGTTAGGTGCCATTGAGTCAGTTCGACTCATAGCGAACCTATGTACAATAGAATGAAACACTTCCCAGTCCTGCGCCATCCTTACAATCGTCGCTATGTTTGCGCCCATTGTTGCAGCTACTATGCCACTCCATTTCGTTGAGGGCCTTCCTCTTTTTCGCTGACCTTCTACTTTATCAAGCATAATATCCTTCTCCAGGGACTGGTCCCTACTGATAACATGTCCAAAGTATGTGAAACAAAGTCTTGACATCATCCTCGGTTCTAAAGAGTATTCTGGCTGTGCTTCTTCCAAGACAGACTTGTTTGTTCTTCTGGCAGTCCGTGGTCTATTCAATATTCTTGACCAACACCATAATTCGAAGGCATCAATTCTTCTTCGGTCTTCTACCTTTTGCATACATATGAAGCTATTGAAAATATCATGGCTTAGGTCAGTCCTCAAGGTGACATCTTTGCTTTTTAACTCTTTGAAGAGGACTTTTGCAGCAGATTTGCCCAATGCAATGTATCATTTGATTTCTTCACCGCAGCTGGCATGGGTGTGGATTGTGGATCCAGGTAAAATGAAATCCTTGACAACTTCAGTCTTTTCTCCATTTATAATGATGTTGCTTATTGGTCCAGTTGTGAGGATTTTTGTTCTCTTTATGTTGAGGTATAATCCACACTGAAGGCTGAAGTCTTTGATCTTCATCAGTAAGTGCTATCAAGTCCTTTCACTTTCAGCAAGCAAGGTTGAGTCATCTGCATATTGCAGGTTGTTAATGAATCTTCCTTCAATCCCCACGCCACATTCTTCTTCATACAGTCCAGCTTCTTGGATTATTTGCTCAGCATACAGATTGAATACGTATGTTGAAAGGATACGACCCTAACGCACACGTTTCCTGACTTTAAACCATGTGGTATCCCCTTGTTCCGTTTGAACAATGGCCTCTTGGTTTATGTACAGGTTCCACATGAGCACAATTAAGTGTTCTGGAATTCCCCTTCTTCACAATGTTACCCATAATTTGTTATGATCCACACAGTCAAATGCCTTTGCATAGTCAATAAAACACAGGTAAACATCTTTCTGGTATTCTCTGTTTTCAGCCAAGCTCCGTCTGACATCAGCAACCTTCCACGTCATCCTCTGAATCTGGCTTGAATTTCTGGCAGTTCCTTGTCAATGTACTGCTGCAGCTGCTTTTGAATTATCTTCAGCATAATTTTATTGGTTGGTGGGTTGGGTGATATTAATAATATTGTTCTGTAACTTCTGCACTCTGTTGGATCACCTTTCTTGGGAATGGGCGTATATACGGATCTCTTCCAGTCATTTGGCCAGGTAGCTGTCTTCTAAATTTCTTGGCATAGATGAGTAAGCGCTTCCAGCATTGCATCTGTTTGTTGAAACATCTCAATTGGTACTCCATCAATTCCTGGAGCCTTGTTTTCTGTCAATGCCTTCAGTTTATCTTGGACTTCTTCCTTCAGTACCATCGGTTCTTGATTATACGCTACCTCATGAAATGACTGAATGTTGACCAATCCTTTTGGGTACAGTGACTGTGTATCCTTCTGTTTTCTTTTGATGTTCCCTGTGTCATTCAATATTTTAGCCATAGAATATTTCAACTATAACTCCTCAAATAACTTGTCCTGGGTCATTAAACTAGAAAGCGACAGAGCTAAAATTTTCTTTGCCCCATACCTCTTCCTCTCAGAGCCTGGGGTGGGCCAGGTAATATAAAAACACTCTTGCTGACACATCCCTGGGAGAAATCAGCCCAGGAGTACATGTACGTTACAGTGGGATCATCTGAACTAAGCTTTCACATGGGGCTGCCACGAGTCGGAATCAACTTGACGCAACTGGAAAACAACATTTTAGGAGCCCCTGGGTAGTGCAAGTGGTTCGCCAAAAGTTTGGTGGTTCAAATCCACCCAGAGAGGCACCTCAGAAGATAGGCCTGGCCATCTGAAAAATCAGTCACTGAAAACCCTTTGGAGCACAGCTCTACTCTGACACACATGGGGTCGCCATGAGTTGGAGTCGGCTCGACAGCAAGTGAACTGATAGCATTTTAAAGTCTGGAAAGATGGGGATGAAGAGGCTCAGCACCCTGCCGAGCACACCATCCACGTCCAGACAAACAGGACCCTGGCTGCCATTAGGGAACTCTCACTGCTTAATCCTCCTGACACTCAGAGTTAATCATGGTAGCCCATTCTGAATATATTACAATACCTGTCAAAGCCAACGTTAATGCCAACTGTGATGGTGATGGTGCAGATGATGATACTCAGAGTGATACCCATGGCAGCTTTTGTCTACGAGAAGCCTAAGACTTATGCCAAGGGAAAGGACCACCCATGAGCCCTTTCCACACTTACCCAGAACCTTCTGGGCCTCTTGGATAAGCTTAATGGTGATAATATCATCATACACTGTGTAAGTCATGAAGGCTTCTTGTACTTCTGCAGAAGCTCTGAAAGATAAATCAAGGGGCAATGAAAACCCATCAACTGTGAGCTTAGCCCTGGGGACACAGCCATAGACTCAGCAAGATATAGTAAAAAGACTCCGGATTGTAAGGAATGTTAGACCTTGGAGTGTTCTGGTGTCAACTCCTCCAAGAAGCCTCCTCTGGACCCTTTTGTGCCAAGAGCTCCCTTCTCCAAGCTCCCACAGTAGCCTATGCATTTCCCTAACTTACATTAAGATTGTTGGCCTCA